>NC_092502.1:68849787-73759787 GCF_047511675.1 Marmota flaviventris | reverse complement strand
AGTTCTAGCATAGAGTATGTTCACTTCTAGATACACATTGAAATATAAGTCATGTGGGGTTTTTGGTTTTAGTATTTTTTCCATTATTTTGTTGGTGCATTATAGTTGTACATAATGTTGAGATTTGTTGTTACATATTCATACATGCACAATCTAACAATATAAATTAGCTGTTATCACCCCCTAGAACTTTCCATCCTCCTTCTCCCTTCACTCTACTGATCTCCTTTTAATTCTCATGAGATCCCCAGTCTCCTCCTTTTTCCTCTGTAGCTTCCACATATGAGAGAAAACATTTGACCCTTGACCTTCTGAATTTGGCTTACTTTGCTTAACATAATGTGCTTAAGTTCTACTCCATTTTCCTGCAAATAATTTGATTTTTATTTATGGCTGAATAAAAAATCTCCACTGTGTATATAACCACATTTTATTTATTCATTCATCCACTGATAGACTCCTAAGCTAGTTCCATACTTTGGCTGTTTATGCTATAAACATAAATATAAGCCATGTGTTTTTAAATCCTCCAAGTATTATTCTCATGAATTACTCATATTAATACTACATGTGTGGGCTGGGGTTGTGGCTCAGTGATAAAGCTCTTGCCTAGCATGTGTGAGGCACTGGATTCAATTCTCAGCACCAAATATAAATAATAGAATAAATACCATTGACAACTAAAAAATATTTTTAAAAATATTACATATGTGCTATATGGTAAGACTGGGAACTGGATCTGGAAGAATTTCACAAGTCCAACATGAAGAATGCATAAAATTTTTCACTTAGTGAGATAGATGGCTTTGATTCCTAAGTGACTTTTCATCTATCCAATAAGATTTTATTGTTAAAACAACAACAACAACACAAAAAAAAAAAAAAACAGTGCTTTCCCTTTAGAGTTCCTTCTTGCTTTCTAGATTTCATAATAGGTCCAAGTGAAGTCAGCCCCATCTGGGAAGAAGTTTTGGGAATTTAACAGGCCTTTCTAAGTTGGCTTGTTTGGAGCTGATATTAGAAGAATAAGACTGAGATGCCTAATTTTTCTACTGGAGATAGGAACGACCTTTGGAGGCATAAACCTTTGAAGAAAGCCTTCCCAGGAATGCTCGGGTCTGGGCAAAGGGAAGAGAGACACTTCTCCCCTCCATAGATTTCAGTCTATGGCTTGTGAAGCTTGGTTTGTGTCCCCATGACTCATTTTTAAGCCTGTCTTAACCTTGCCTTACTCCAGACCATGTCACAGAGAAGGTGCCTCAGACAGCTCTCTTCTACACTCCACACTAGTAAAGCAATTTAAGGAGGATGACCCAGATAGACTTGGAACACCAAATCTAAAACAATAATGCCTTTCTACTCTTGAGTTGACTGACTAGGTATGAAATCACATAACCAGAGGGTTGTACTATGGACTCCAAACTCTGTTAAGATGCAAATACCATAGGCAAAGGGAAACATTTAAGCTTTCCTGGCCACTCACCTCTTGAATAAGAAAATTATTTATCAGGACTTTTGCAAAGAGTTTATTCTTATAAGAAAAATTATAGATAATGAGCAATGAAATCAGAAGCAAAGGCAAGGGGCATCTACTTCAAAATTGTGACAAGGGATAATTTTTTTCTTATTCTGTGAATTTCTTTGCTCCAAAACTCCTTAGAATTATCTCTTCCTAAACATCTCCTTAACTATTCAACATCTAGAAACATCTCACAATAATAGATCAATGAGACAAATAGGAAAAGGGAAGTATAGAATATGCTTTCCATCAGATTGGGAGCTAACATTTAAAAATAAAACACCCCTCATTACATTTTTTCCTGAGAGAATCACTTTTTTCTATTCATTTTAGTTATACATGACAGTAGAATGTATTCTGGCATATTATACATACATGGAGCATAATTTATTCTAATTAGGATCCTATTCTTATGGTTATACATGATGTGGAGTTACCTTTGTTGTGTATTCAAATACAAGACTAGGAAAGTTATGTCTGATTAATTCTACTGTCCTTCCTAGTCCCTTCCCTCTCCCTTTCCTTCATTCCCCCTTTGTCTAATCCAATGGACTTCTATTCTTCCCCTCCCTTGTTGTGAATTGGCATCCACATATCAGAGAGGACATTCAGTCTTTGTTTTGGGGGGGATTGGCTTATTTCACTTAGCACAATATTCTCCAGTTCCATCAATCTACTGGCAAATGCCATGATCTCATTCTTCTTTATGGCTGAGTAATATTCTATTGTGTATATGTGGCATATTTTCTTTATCCATTCATCCACTGAAGGATACCTAGGTTGGTTCCTTAGCTTGGCTATTGTGAATTGAGCTTCTATAAACATTGATGTGGCTGCATCCCTGTAGTATGATGATTTTTATGTCCTTTGGGTATAAACAAGGAATAGAAGTCCAATTTCCACAGACAATGCCAAGGGGATTTGGGCTGTGAGTATCCACTTTGCAAAAACAAAACTGAAGAAAAAGCAATCTGCCAACATAAAAAGGATCTCATTGAGTAGACAGCACAAGAGAAGTCATTAGAGCATGACTTCTCAGGAGGCAGATCTCAGAACAGGAGGAACCCTCAAGATGGAAGAGACTGGCAGCCACACACACTCTGTCAATGTGAATGGGATAGTAGGGCCCAGGGCATTGCTGAGTAATGCAGGACTGCAGAGGGGAGGGCAGAGGCCAGGGTCAAACCATGGAAAAGCTTTGTACTTTTCAGTGGCAATTAGAATTTATCTGATAGACCTATGATTAACTTTGGTGCTTATAAAAATTTTCCTGAGAGGCTTATTAAAATTCTGACTCCTAGGTCTCTTAAAATTCTGATTTGATAGACCTAGGATGGAAACAACACAAATCTTTATGTTTTGAAGGTCCTTAGAATGATTCTGATATTGATAGTCCATGAAGAAACACTTTGAGAATCACTGGTATGGAGGAAGGGAGAGCATGAGAGAGTTCTTACGAGTGGGAGTGGAGCGTTTAGGTTGAGTTTTAGAATAGCAGCAGGGAGAATGGACAGAGGATGTGGGAGAAGTGTCAGGGCAACCCCCGAGGCAGGTTATTGAACACAAGGACACAGCAGAATGAAGAACAGACTGAGGGATAGGGGAGAAATAGTCTTGATAGGTGTAAGTGACAGATTAGCTTTAGGGAAATAAGAAACAGATACTAGTTTAAGAAACAATATTAGAGTAAGGAGATTTTGAAGGTGAGTTAAGAATTATTTATTTAGTATCAGGGATTGATTCTAGGGGCACTTTACCACTGAGTTACATCCCCAGCTCTTTTGAAACAAGTTCTCACTAAGTTGCTATAATTGGTCTCAAATGTGATCCTCCTGCCTCAGCCTCCTGCTGGTTATAGGTATGCAAACTGTACCCTGCTGTCTTTTTCAGATTTCACCTCGACTTCTACCACAGCCTGAGAAAAACAGATACTGACCAATATTTGTTGAATGAATGCACTCAAGTACACAAAACTCCATGAAACAGATAACTCTGTATTAAAGAGTTCTGTGGAGTGAATGTGTCTCTGCAAAGCTCACACAGTGAAGTCCTAACTCCCAGTGGGGCTGTATTTGGAGCAAAGAAGCTCTTACATGTTAAGTAAAATAAAAGGATGGTGTCCTGATCGTATAAGATTTGTGCCCCTATAAAAAGAAATATCAGAGGGTTCACTCTCCATTCTCTCTCGCCGATATAAAGACACAGCAAGAAGGCCCCAACTGCAAGCTTGGAAGAAAGCCCTCACTAGGAACTGAATCCTTTGGGAATCTTGATTTTGGATTTCCAGTTTCTAAAACCGTGAGAAAATAAATTCCTCTTATATAAGCCACCCAGTCTGTGGCATTTTGTTATGGCAGCCTGAGTACACTAAGATAAGCAACAAGCCGCAGGAGCGATCACCTTTCGAGGTAACGTTTGTGCCAAGAAATGGAGCATCATCACAGATCACACATATGTATTCCTTTTCTCTCGCACAGCTGAAAAGAGCTATGACATCTTCTCTGCTAACACTCAGAGTCCATTGAGGGGAGACTTCTTGGCAATGCTGTGTCTATTGAAGTTTCTTCCACTGTTTGATAAAAAAAAAAAATTTAGACAGAAATTGAAATCTATTTGAAATAAATCTGTATAGCTAACATAGAAAGCCTTCTTTTTAGAAAGGAACTCTGAGCAGTTGAAGGCAGGGAGACTGGGAATTAGATGTGATAGTTAAGCTGCTTTTGTAACCACATGATGAAAAGCAACAGTGAACTGGCAAAGTGGAAAGGAAATCTTATTTGTATCAATATCAGAGTATTTTACAAAACTCAGGCTTACGGATGCAGCTGGAGGCAAGAAACAATTTGAACTGGGGACCTGAACACTGTCAGAAATCTCCCCACTCGTCAGCATGGTTCTATTCATCATTCTTACTAGACACGATCAAAATCATAGTTGATGTAACTCTGTTTTTTTTTAGATTTTATAGCTATAGATTCTAAAAGAACACAAACTGAATTCTTAGGGAAGAAGTTCAAAGACCAAGTTGAGTTGGGTGTTCTACCCCTGCAAATCCAGTGTGACCAGGAGACACCCAAAGAGCTATAGTCAAATATGGCATCCCCAGCTGCAGTTATACAAAGGGGAGGGGCAAGTGGACAGTATCTTCACAGACAGTGTCTTCATTGACATTGGAAGCAAGAGGACAGTTTAAAGTGTGAGTAACTGAGGTTGAAGACATGGAACTGGGACCACTGAATGAGAGGACCCAGGCCAGAGACAGTACCCAAAACTTTCCCTGACAAACACTTTCACCAACACCCAGGGGAGAATGGATCATTAAGCCTAAGCTTAGCTATATATTATTCATAATTTGCTGCTATGCTTGCTAATGTTAAATATTAATATACTAAATATAAAGTTTTTTCATGCAGTAATTTTAGGTTTTAACTTATTCTTTTGTCCTCTCTCTTACATAAAGAAAATATTTTAGATTTTTTTTAGAGAGAAAATGGAATTGGTGAAAACGGTAAGAGGTTTAGAGTCAGACAGGCCTGGCTTCCCACTTGAGGGCTTCTCACCTATGGGTTCTATGCCTATGTTGAAGGTTCTGGTCTCTTCTGATCTTCAGAGGCTCTTATGTTTTTCCTGATTGTGACACCCTGATCATGTATTTAATGTTATCTCACCTAAGTTGTAGTTATACATTCAGCAAACATTCCTTGAACACCCACTATGTGCCAGACACTGTTTCAGGAAACTCAAGTGTAACATTAAAGAAAATAAAGATTGCTGACCTCATGGAGTTTGCATTCTGAAGAAGGCAATAGTTAAAATAAATAAGCAAAATTATAACATGTTAAAAAGTAATCGAAGTTAAGGATAAATTCCAAACACAGAATGAATGGCATTATTTGAAAATACTTGTCTGGATACTTACCTCCCTTTTAGACAAAAAGTGCTTTGAAAGAGGTACAATGTCTTTTTCCAGTGCCTTATCCAGTGTGGCAAATGCTAAATGAATATTTGCTGGAGTTCTGAGGGATAAGGAGAATAACAGGAAATTAATTAATTCTGATGCATTAGAAGGTGCTTGGATTTTCAGCTCAGGCTGCCATAACAATATACCATTGACTGATTGTCTTAAACAACAAAAATTTATTTTCTTACAGTTCTGGAGGATAGAAGTCCTAAATCAGTGTGGCAGTAAGGTTGGGTTCTAGTCAGGACTTCTTCCTCATTAGTGAAGCCAATTTCTTATTCCAGAGAGAAAGCAAACTTTTCAGTGTTTTTGCTTATGAGGGCCCCACCTTCATGACCTCATTTAATCCTAATAACACCCCAAAGTCTCATCTCCAAATACCATCATGTGGGACAGGTCTTCAACATATGAATTTTAGAGGGAGATATATACATATTTACACACACACCCCCCCACACACATACACACTTGGTTTATGATAATACTTAAAGCTAATATCCTCAGAAGATGATATATAATCAATCAACCAACAGATACATGAAAAAAATGTTCATAATTACTTAGCAATTAGAGAAATGCAAATCAAAACCACTCTAAAATTTCATCTCACTCCAGTCAGAATGGCAGCTATTATGAAGACAAACAATAATAAATATTGGCTAGGATGTGGGGGAAAAGGTACACTCATACACTGCTGGTGGGACTGCAAATTGGTGCAGCCAATATGAAAAGCAGTGTGGAGATTTCTTGGAAAATTGGGAATGGAACCACCCAGCTATCCCTCTCCTCGGTCCATACCCAAAGGACTCAAAAACAGCGTACTACAGGTACACAGCCACATCAATGTTTATAGCAGCACAATTCACAATAGCTAAACCGTGGAACCAACCTAGATGCCCTTCAGTGGATGAATGGATAAAAAAATGTGGCATATATACACAATGGAATATTACTCAGCAATAAAAGAGAATAAAATTTACCTGGCATTTGCAGGTAAATGGATGGAGTTAGAGAAGATAATGCTAAGTAAAGTTAGCCAATCCCAAAAAACCAAATATCGAATGTTTTCTTTGATATAAAGATGCCAATTCATAGTGGGATAGGGAGAGGGAGCATGGGAGGAATAGACAAACTCTATATAGGGCAGAGTTGTTGGAGGGGAAGGGAGGGGGCATGGGGTTATAAATGATGGAGGAATGTGATGGACATTATTATCCAAAGTACATATATAAAGACACAAATTCATGTGAGTATACTTTGTATATAAGTAGAGATATGAAAAATTGTGTTCTATATGTGTAATAAGAATTGTAATGCATTCCATTGTCATATATACATTAAATAAATAAATAAATGTTAATATATAAGTAGATGAATCTCAGCATATTGGATTTAAAGAAATTTAATTTAATTTAAAGAAATTTAAAGCAGGAAATCTTGAGCCTATGTTTGGGCCTCATCTCTACCCTTTATGCCCTCTGAAACAGTAAGCAAAATTCTTAGCTCTGTTTCTATTTCCTCTTCTGTAAAGTGAGCACCTACATCATCAGGCTATGAGGACTAAATCTGTTAATACTTGTAGTCAGGCATAATGCTCTGTTAGAGTCTGTAAACAAGTCAGGATGGCGCCTGGCATTTTGCCAGAGAAATGTTAGAATCTGTAAACAAGTCTGGATGGCGCCTGGCAAAATGCCAGAGGGAGTGGTTTGTGAAGTAACACCAGCGAGCCATTAAGTGTGGAGATTTCTTATTGGTTGACTGATGTATCTAGTTTATGTTAATTAGATAAGCTGAGTGGAATGTATAAATACCGCTCCTGTCCTACAATAAACAGCTCCTACTCCTGCTGTATCAACGTACACAAGTTATTCGTCACCCCCTGGTTAGTTTGCCCAGCCAGCCGGGCTGCGGCAATGCTCCATAGAAGATCATTTCAAATAAAAAATATCTGATTGAGTAGACCAGGTCCATTCATTTTCTAGAGTTCTTGCAACAAACAGGACAGACTGAATGGCTTAACAACAGAAATGCAATGTCTCATGATTTTGGAGGCTGGAAGTCCAAGATCAAATGGGTTAGCACCTTTTGTTTTTTACTGAGGTCTCTCTTCTTGGTTTACAGGTAGCCACACTGTCACTGTGTCCCTGCATGGTTGTTCCTCTCTTTATCCACGTCAATCACTTCTCTTCTCGTGTGTTCAGAGGTCCTATTCTTATAAGGACAACGATTGTGATGGGTTAGGGTCTGCTCTAAAGACTTCATCTTAAACCTTTGAAGGCCTTATCTTCAATTATGGTCCAAATTCTGAGGTATGTTAGGACTTCAACATATCAATCAGGTGAGAGAGTAGACACAATTTAACTTATAATGCCAGAAAAGGAGGCCTTTAAACCTCTGGGTACCTTATTTTATCAGTTGCTTATGGTAACTTTCTGAAGTGGCAGGGAGACTTGTATTATCATTATCCCTACTACACAGATAAAAAGACCAAGGGTAAAAAGACACAGAATCATTGACTCCCAATCAAGCACTCTATATCCAAGATCACAATACCTCTTCCAGCTGTCACTTCTGCTACTCTTGGTGAGATACAATTATTTCTGGCTGCTCACAGCTTCACTACACACCTTCACTGGCTTCTGAAGTTCTTCTGGACAGGGCAATACTGAGGAGGCCTGCAGAACAGGCATCCTGCACAATACAGAGCAGTAACTTGAATTTTGGACAATTTAGTGGACATAAAAAATGGAAAGAAGAAGTTAAGGGCTTTAACATATAGCCGAATGCCCCCGCATCTGAGGTTTGCCTGGCTATTTTTCACTGAGACTATTCAATACCAACTGAAGACATGTCTGACAGGTTTTATCCAGAAAACTCTAATTTTAAAAAGTGCTGACACTGCCAGAGGCCTTGCTGCTGAGATGCAGGCAGACCTGATAGCAACACATTCACCTTTTTATAAAGTCCTGCTCCAGCTTTACCCAAGTACAAATTGGAGTTAACCTTTTCACAGTCATCTAGATGAGTGGCCTAGAAAACACAAATATGATTACTTTGCAGCAGAATTCCTGAAAGTACCTTGTTAGAACAATCACAAAATCATCTGAAATTGAAGGAAAAGTCCTGTCAAATGAACTACTAAAATCATGGCACTATATAAGACTTACATGGTCCAGTACATTTAGTATTGAAGAAAAGCTAGCCATGGAGTAGCTTACTGTTTGTTTTTTTTCTCCCCCCAGTGGAGACAGGCATAGGATAGGGGTCAGTCAAGGCAACAGCCTTTGGGTCCAGAAATTCTGCCTTGCTATTGGGTTGCAAATCAATCTGTTGCCCCCTAAATTAAAAAGCAGTGATGATTTCCAACACTTGCCTTTTGTTAAATGCAATCTTTCATCTTATCTGTGCCCCACTTATTAGGTCATAGGTTTCAGGAGCACACAGGTACTATTAATAGCAATGTCTTTTCCAAATTCTCTTTCTCCTGCTTCATTGTGCCACTCCCCAAGGTAACTATAATGCACTAAAAAGAAGATGGTTTGAGCTTCAATTCAAATGTTGGATTGAGCACTGTGTTAGTCAGTTTTTTGTCATTGTGACCAAAATACCTGACAAGAACAACTTGGAGGAGGAAAGGTTTATTTTGGTTCATGCTTTCAGAGGTTCAGTCCATGTTCAGCAGGCTCCAAGGCAGAAACATCTAGGGGAGAGGGTGAGGCAGAGGAAAGATGCTCAGCTCATGGCAACCACAGAGCAAAGAGAGAGAGAGAGAAAGGGGTCAGGAGCAGGCATAGTCCTGAAGTCCACACTCCAGGGGCCCTTCCTCCAGCCACACTCTACCTGCCTCCAGTCACCACCCACTAATTCGTACTGCTATCGACATGTTGGCTTAATCCACTGATGTGGTAAAAGCCCTAATCATTGCTTAAACCTGAACCTTGCTGCACTGGGAATCATGCTTTTAAACAAAACAGGACTTTTTAGGGGGACATTCCAGATACAAATTCTAATAAATACACACATTTGCCTCTTTCTCAAGACCATATTGAAATAAAAATGTAGGCGTACAAAATGAACAAACATAAGAGCAAAGAGAACAAGAGTAGGTGATGGTTATTAGTGAATTGATGGATTTCAGCAAATATGTGAAAGAAAAAGGAACGTTATGTATGACCTCTGACATGGCAATCACACTCTGGGGTGCATGTAAGAGAAATTCTCACTGAGGTCTATAGAGAATGTGTGCACAGATGGCCATTATGATAATGAGGAGTGAATGCATTCTATGAGACACTAGGCAGCAATAAGTAGAAGAGTGAGGAATAAAGTAAGTGAGAATATAGTGAGAAGAGAAGAAAGCACACTATCATTCATGTAAATTAAAGACTCCAACACACAAGAGTGCATACTGTAAAAGACTACCCATAAATGTATTTTAAGGACATTAATACATTTCTGTGGACTGTTGGGGGAGTGGTGGATAGGAAAGAATGAGAACGACATTACAAAAAAATAAGATGAAAGAAGAAAATAAAAATTAGAGGGAACTCATTTAAATTGGTGATAAAAGGCACTATGCACATGGTACTTGGGGTCCTGCAGAAAAGTACCCTAAATAGAAGTGGGTTAGATGAAAGAGGAAAGGGAAGCCACATTTCAGAATGCACTAGAAAGAAACCAATCCCACACATTTATCATTTATACATTTAACAAAGAAGTTACTTGAAGTCATACTCTTTTTTTGTAACACAGATAGAACCCAAGAACACTTAACCACTGAGCTACATCCCAGACTATTATTGTTGTTGTTTTGAGATAGGGTTGCACTAAGTTTCTTAGGACCTCACTAAGTTGCTGAGGCTGGCTTGAACTTGTGATCCTCCTGCCTCAGCCTTCCATGATGCTGGGATTACAGGCATGTACCACCATGCCCTGAGAAGTCATAGTCTTAACTGTTCATTATAAGGAAATTTAAACAATTTTATATTTTTACCATGTTCATATATTTCTTAGGTTTTTTCTTTTAAGTTAAAATGGATTTTAGCACATTAAAAAGATCTACTTGCTCAGGGGCTGGGGTTGTGGCTTAGCGGTAGAGTGCTTGACTAGCACATGCAAGGTGCTAGGTTCGATCCTCAGCACCACCTAAAAATAAATAAATAAAAGTATTTTAAAAATCCACTTGCTCTATTTTTTTTTCAAAAAAAAGAGAGATAGAAAATGTCTAAAGAAAATGTGATATGGATCAAACCTTTAGTATAAAGGGTGCCTACCATCTAATATAATTAACATTTTTACTTTTTCCTCTGTATGCATTAACAACATCATGCAGAAAATGCAAGTAGAGTCTCTCAAGACCTACTGCCACAAGGCAACTATTCAAGATGCCAACTTGTGCTTTATGAAAACACAGGTTTTGGAATGTGAGAGTCAGTGGATATTTTATTAACAAAAGCCAAGCCCACCAGCAATATGAACCTTCTACTATGTTAAAGGAAAATGCTAATTATCTGAACCAAGCATTACATTAGAGCAAATCCAGAACTCAGTGGAAAAACAGCTTTATTGATTCACCATGTTTGCCATTGACATACCAACAGCAAGTCTCATGATACTACACAGGAAGTCCAAGTTAGTCAGAAGGGTTTGCTTTGTAATACGACGGTTGCAGCCAGATCTTCCTGTCTAGATGAAGATACCATCCAAATCCCAGAAAAACAAAACAAAGGGTAAAACCCCAGCAGCTGCAAATAATTTCTTCCAGTCATCAGGATAGCTTTTCACTTTCATTGCAATTATCATACAAAAGTTCAGAACTAAATAGAGTAATAACACAAAAACATTAACTTGGGCAACAGACATATAGTTGATGGATTTTATGTACACTAAGTTGAGTAAAGAAAATAATTGAGGACTTTTAGAAAAGAATAGAGCAGTTGTTTCATTGATCAAAGGCAAAACGGGTGAATCCTTAAAGCTCTTTTGCTTTCTTCTCTAAGTTGTCACTGTGCATTATCTCAGGATGACATTCAAATGTCATTTTTAAAGGTTTCTAGTGAAACTTTATTCGATATTTTTCAAAGTAAATTAAAACTACATACAGTAAGAGAACTATACACTCAGTTTAGAACATGAAAATAGAAAAATAAGGTCAATAAGAAAGGCCCAGCTCTTTATTCTGCTGATGATCCAGGCTGCCTGGATGAATTTTATTTTCAGGCAAGGAGACTGATTGTTGATGGGTAAGGGCAGACAGCCCCGTGGGTGTGGGCCTTAAGGTCATTGCCAGAGCTGGACAATCTCAAGACTGGGATGGGGAGGAAAGCTGTTCACATGAAGTGAAATAATCATCACATTATTTATATGGTGATGATAATAAACTCAAGTCAGTTCTTCTACAACAATAACAATTGTAAAATATATAAAAATACATCTATCTCGAGGGTCATGATTTCCCATTTATTCTGGGGGACCCGAGTACTCAGTTCATTTTACCATCTTAGAACTATCATGAGGCGTAGTGATGGGAGCAAAATTTTTACAGGGCAATTTAAAAGGCACAATGTCAGCCCTGTGGACTACTTTTGTTGCAAATAATAAGTAATGATAAATTTCCAGGTTAAAAATTCTTGGCTTATCTTAGTCCAAGTGTAGGGTTTTGAAGAGAATATGTTTAAATGGCTATATTTATGATGGGTAATGTTATTGTTTTAGGGGGGAAAACTGGCTTGTTTTAATTGACATTTCTGTGGTGAAGGGTCAGAATGAATTCATTCTAATCAGGTTTCCTGACAGCATAAGCTTGAGAGATTTTTTTTTCCTGGTTGGAGTTCCTGCTGAAACAAAATTAAATTTGGTGGAATTTGGGGACTTTGTTTGATTTTCCCTAAATCTGATCATCTGGAGTCAACCCACATGAGAAAACAGTAGCTTTTTAAAGACCACAGTATCTTCTGTGTTGAAACACAATTCTCTAGTTCCAAAGACAGATTAACCTACTGATTCAAAGCAGTTTTAACCTTGGCTCAACTCTTTACTGTACTGATAATCCAGGATGCCTGAATGGTTTTTATTGTCAAGAAATAAGACCATGATAGTTGATGCACAAAAGAGACAGCCCTATGGATGCATGCCTTAAGGATCATCACCAGGAAGAAATACTGTCAAGACCCAGATGGAGAGGTTGTTCTCACAAAGGGAAGAGTCATCACAGTATTTATATGGTGATGACAGCAAATTGAAATCAGATCTTCTACAGAACTAACAATTATAAAACATTTAATCATTAGGAAAGCCATAAGTCAAGTTAAGCAGAAGATGCCAAGGCAAGTAGTATAAACTTAGCACCATCTGAATAGAAGGTGTCAGGGAATAGCTTTGGCTACCAGGCCTTTTGAAGTTGCTTTCCCCTACTAATGCTAGGGATATTGATGAAGCAATCATTTTGACTCGGAGACAATTTGGGAACTAAAAATCAAATCAAAATACTTTCAACTGTTTTCAACACTGAGTGATATGTGAAACAGATATCTTTAACTTTTATCTTAAGTCTCACTGGACCCATTAGAGACCGGGACTACAGTGGGGCTCAGGAATTAGTGGTCATAAGAAATAAGTGAGGTTCCCAGAGAAGATCGGGGTATGGAGGGAACCCACAAACAGCAAATGTAAAGGCATTGCTTTTCAAGCTGGAGCATGGAGCCATTCCCTTCTTTCATGCAGCTGACATCATAGGTGGAGGGAGAAAACAATAAAGAGCAAATAACTAGACAGGATGATTTCAGATAATTTCAGTGCTGTGATAAAAATAATTTAAACAGGTGACACAATAGAGAACCCCTAGTGGTTTTGCCATGCACAGCAAGGCCAGTGGGACATGATGACTAAGGGAGTCAGGGGTACTGATGAAGCAGGCTGGGACGAAAAGGTTATCTAATAGTGTCTCAATTGGGTATTGACATATGGGGCCAAAAAGTTGTGTTGCAGATGACTATTCTGTATCTTGTAGGATATTTAGCATTGTTCCTAGCCTCTACTTACTTGATGCCAATAGTACTCCCCAGTTCTAATAACCAAAAATATCTCCAGACATTCCCAAACGTTCTCCAAAACAGTTGAGGATCTCCAGTTGAGAACCACCAATTCATGTATGGCCTTGGAAGCAGGATATTTAACAATTCATGTGACATAGGCACCAACCAATCAGAATGGGTGCTGTCAGTAAAGAACTATTAAGGCTGTTCCATAGTCTTCTGCTATAGATCATGGTAAAAAGCCTGGACTTTATTATAATTTTGATTAAAAGTTATAGTAGTGTTTTAAGAAAGTGAGCAATATGATTTCTTTTATGTTTTACAAAAGATCATCTCAGCCCTTTGAGCAGGAAATAGATTACAGGGCAGGGTAGCATGAAAAGCAGGGAGATTAGTAAGGTTATTGAAAAAAAATCCATGTGCAAGATAAGGGTAACTTGGACTATAGTCACAGCAATGGAGACAAATCAAAGTAATGAGAATAAACTTTGGGAGTGGGGGGAGGCAAATGAAGAATGGTGGATTATCACTAGATTTTGGTTTAACAATTAAGTGGATGATGAGCATTTACTAAAATGGGGAAGATAAACAAAAGAACAGATTTTAGAGGGGAAAAAATCAAGCATTTTCTTTTAGGCATATTCCATTCCAGATGCCTATGAAGCATCTAAATGAAATCATCCAGCAGGCAGTTAAGTACTTGAGTCTAGAGGTCTCTGAAGTGATTAGAGTTCAATATGTAAATATGACCACTAACAGCATATGCAACGTGAAAACAAATAACACCCAGAAGTCTATGTTTACAAAGGTAATCATCAAAGAGGCCACAAATGATTTAACCAGAGTGTCTGCTTAGTATCTGGGAATTACTTAAATATTTCATGCCCCCCCCACATTACTTCATATTTGCTCCTCACTTTACACAAGATCAGCCTCATTCAATCTCAGTCAACAAGTAGACTTACTAGTTAATAATGGTCCTTTGTTTTCTGCTAAAAAAAAATCTTGAGCAAATACCCCTGTGCTCTTTTCTAGGTTTTCTGACAGTGCAAAATTGAGAGCAAGTCTACTAGGCACTAGAGTAGGAGCAGGAACTGGGAAAGAAATGTATAGAAGATGTTTGGGTCATAATATTATTCTTTCTTCTTAGTACCAGACAGTTTGGGAAGCCTAAATTTAATACCACCTATTCTCTCGATATTCAAAACATCTTATCACGTTTCCTTTAATATTATTAAATTCCTGATTATATTGTTGGTTTTGGAGGACAGATATCACTCTATTATATTCAAACCTAGTTCTATCAGATATTAACATATACTACTATTGATAACATATGAAATTTCATAGTTAAATAAGACCTTGTGGTTTTCAAAGCATTTCCCATACTGATAAATCTTTTTTTCACTATCATTTGGAACAATAATGGGGAAAGGAGATATTTATATACCTAGCATAAAATAGGGGCACTCTTGTTCAAGAAAATTGTGTTTGCCCAGGGTCCTCAGCTGGTAAATGTTAGGAAAATAAGAGGAACACAGATGTTTTGACAACTAATCTAGTACTGAAAGAAGAGAAGATATTCTGACTGTCCATTTTGCAAAGGGACTCTCAGTGAATGGCAACAAACATGAACTGCTCATTTCATTTTTTCCACAAAATGATCTGAGCTGGTTCTCAACCAGGTATATTTTCATATGATCCTTCTTACAATCTACTGTTCCCATGCTTGATAAAATTTGTGTGGCTGCCTTCTGTGTTAAACAGGCTAGCATTCCCTATGCTTTCTTGGCCAGTCACTGTCCCAGTGGACAGTATTTTACTGAGACTTCTTTATTACCAACCTAACTCTTTCCATTACTTTAATCTCATCATTGCTAAACATTGGCATAGGCTATAAACCTTGAATTATATTCTTCCCTTTTTCCATGTTCAGTGGGTTTTCTCTAACTTGGCTCTCTATTATTAATAAGGTTTCTCTTTTTCATTCTGTTGACAAATATATGGTTCTGTTGGTTTTAAAGCTAATATATCATATTGTAGAAAATGACTTAAAAGTACAAAGAGGAAAACATAAATTATCCACGTTTTCACTAATGAAAGATCAATTAAAATTTAACTGCTTGATTATTTTTGTCTTTCTTGAATGCTTTGTTAGCAACTTTGTTCTCACAAATTGCGAAGGTATTCAAGTCCATGAATTTTCCTTAGTGTGCAGTTTTAACTACATCCTCTAACATTGGTGGACAGTGGTAGAAGATTAGTTTAGAGAGGTAATCTGTAGCCAGATAATGTATAGGTCATAGTTCTATAGGTCATTGTGAAATGCTGGCTTTTACTGGAGAGAAATAGAGCTACTGAAGAAGTTGTGTTTTATTTTGAGACAGGTCTCACTAAGTTGCTGAGGCTGGCTTTGAACTTACGATCCTCCTGCCTCAGCCACAGGGATTATAGGCCTGCTACATGCACTGGGCAACTGGAGATTTTTAACCAGAATTGTGGTATACTGTTAACTTAATTAAAGATCAATCCGGTTGCTACATTGAGAACAGCTGTAAGATAAGCAAAGCAGCAGGAAAATCCAGCAGGAGGCTATTACAGTTATTCAGACAAGAGACAAAGATGGATTGCAGTAGAATAGGAACTTCAAAGATGATGAAAATTGAGCCAGCACAGTGGTGCACGCCTGTAATCCAGTGGCTTGGGAGGATGAGATAGGAGGATCTCGAGTTCAAAGCCAGCCTCAGAAAAAAGCCAGGCGCTAAACAAGTCAGTGAGACCCTGTCTCTAAATAAAATACAAAATAGGGCTGGAGATATGGCTCAATGGTCAAGTGCCCCTGAGTTCAATTCCTGGTACCAAAAAAAAAAAAAAAGTTGGTGAAAATTGACAAGTTTCTGGTTATACTTTAGAGACAGAGCAAACAAAATCTGCTGAAGAAAAAAAAAGAAAAGTACCAAGAGTCTTAAAACTTCTGACCTGAGGGCTGGGGTTGTGGCTCAGAGGTAGAGCGCGTGAGGCACCATGCGTGAGGCACTGGATTTGATCCTCAGCACCACATAAAAATAAAATAAAGATATTGTGTCCACCTATAACTAAAAAATAAATATTAAAAAGAAAATTCTGACCTGAATATTTGCCATCAATTGAGATAGGCAAGTAGAGCAAGCTGGGAGGAAATGACATATATCAAAGTGTCTTAGCATTCTTAGCCATTAGGGAACAGCTTTATTAGTTGAAGTCTAGGAGAGAAGTTTGGTCCAGAGATAAAAGTTTGAGTATCATCAGCAAACAAATGGCATTTGCAATCTTGAGACTTAGTGACTATATATACAGGAAGAGAATGGTTTTTTAAAAAGTGAATAAAGGGGAGAGTGAATGATCAATCAACTGTGTGAAGCATTTCAATTTTACCAAAAAGCTAATAAATTATTGGAAGAAATTATTGGTCACCAAGGGATAAATAGGGAAAGCACAGGGAATTTGGAGGCAGTGAAAACACTCAGTCTGATACTATCATGAACTGTGACACTGTATATTTTTCAAAACTCATGGAACAGTACAAGGCCAAAAGTGAACCCTATTGTAAACCGTGGACTTTAGTTAAAAAGGATGTACCAAGGTTGTTTCATTTATAAAAATAAAAAATGTATTATATGCATGCAAAAAGTATACATGTGTGCATGCACCCCTCCTACACACACAATGATAACATTTAAAGAATAAAGTACTGGCTATTATAAAGTTTACTCTAAGTGGAAGAATGTGATAGTTGACATTTGAACTATGCTTTCTATGATCTGACTTAGGTACTTATATATTTTTTCTAAATAATTGTCATAGTTTCTGTTGGATATAACAACTACTTGGTGAATACTAAACCATCAGTGATCATCAAACCTCTCAGAAGTGGTTGGATATTAGGATATAGTAACAGGTCTAGGGACCTAGAGTCTTTCCAACATTTCTGATGAAAAAAAAAAATAGTATCCCTTTATTAAATGAGTAGTAACACAGAGAAAAGCATTTGTGATGAACAGATTTCTCCTTTAGCCAGTCCAGTCAAAATATTTTTAAGCAAGGCACAGTGGCACACACCTGTAATCCCAGCAGCTTGGGAGGCTGAGACAGGAGGATTGAGTTCAAAGCCAGCCTCAGCAACAGCAATAGGACTGGGGATGTGGCTCAGTGGTTGAGTGCTCCTGGGTTCAATCCCCAATAACAAATAAATAAATAAATAAGAAATATATATATATATTTTTTTTTCAAGAAACAAGCTTATTCTAAGATCCAAATTATTCTAATTTTTAGATCTACAATTTTATCACAGACTGAAAACTAACAATTCACAGGTGATTCTATTTCTTGAGAGCAAAAAGCTTCAGTTACCTTAATTTAGTCAATCAATTCATAAAAATAATTTGTCTACACAGATTATTTAAACTAGAATATTAATTATTACTAGAAGTAGTTTTTCAATAACATTTTTGTAACTAAGAGAATATCTTTTGAACAATTTTAGGTTTATAGAAAATTGAGCAAAGAGTATAGAAAAATCCCATATACTCCTTTCCTCTGTTTTCCTGATATCTTGCATGCATGTAGTACATTTTTAATTTTTATAAATGAAATAATATTGGTGCATCATTTTTAACTAAAGTCCACAGTCTACAATAGGGTTCACTTTTGGCCTTGTACTGTACCATGAGTTTTGAAAAATGTACAGTGTCACAGTTCATTATAGTACCAGACTGAGCGTTTTCACTGGCCTCAAATTCCCTATGCTTTCCCTATTTATCCCTCCATGCCTGTCCCCTCAAACTCCTGAAAACCCAGAGATCTTTTTCACTATGTCCATATTTTGGTTTTTTCCAAGATGTCATACAGTTGGAATTTTATAGTATATAGTTTTTTAAATTCATTTAACTGATACAAAAAAATGTAAAAGTTGTACATATTAATGGGTTACCATGTAATGCTAAATATATGTATCACATAATGTTTAAATCAAGTTAAACACGTTTTTCTCCTCAAACATTTATCATTTCTTTGTGGTGACAACTTTCATAGTCTTTTCATCTGGCTCTTTTTTTTGATTAAAAATAGTCTCAGAATTTATTATTCACTGGGCAGAGACGGATTTGAATGTAGTGACTCTCTTTACATTTCAACACCTGCTAAACTTTCTTTTTTAAAAAAAAAACCTTTTTGTATTAATTTTTTTGGATATATGACAGTGGAATGCATTACAATTCATATTATACATATAGAGCACAATTTTTCATATCTCTGGCTGTATACAAAGTAAGTTCACACCAATTCGTGTCTTCATACATGTACTTTGGATAATGATGTCCATCTCATTCCACCATCATTTCTACCCCATGCTTCCTCCCTTCCCCTCCCATCCCTCTGCCCTATCTAGAGTATATAGCCTTTTTAGACTGTATTTTTACTATGAAAATGCCTTTCAGGTTCCTCTATGTCTTTTTGTGGCATGATAGCTCATTTCTCTTTTTATCACTGACTCACATTCCACTTTATGCATATACCATAGTTGTTTTGTCCATTTACATATTGAATTATATCTTGATTGCTTTCAGTTTGGGGCAATTATGGATAAAGCTATTATAAACATTCATGTGCAGGTCTTTGTGTATACATAAGTTTTTACTCACTTGGCTAAATACCTAGCAGCACAATTTCTGGATCACATGGCAAGTCTGTGATTATCTTTGTAAGAAAGTGTCCTCCAAAGCAGTTCTACAAGTTTGCATTCCTGCCAGCAATAAATGAGAATTCCTGTTGCCCCACAACCTTTTTACATTTGGTATTGTCAACATTTTGGATTTTAGCCGTTCTAATAGATGTGTAGTGATCTCATTGTTTTAATTTGCAGTTTTCGAATGATGTGTGATGTCGAACTGCTGGGATTACCGGCATGTGCCACTGTGCCTGGCCTTTTCATTCTCTTTAACAATGCCTCTTACTAATCAGAATTTTTCTCATTTTAATAAAATATAGCATCAGTTTTTTTTTTCTTTCATAGATCATGCATTTGGCATTGTACTTAAAATTTCATCCAGAAACCAGGTCACCTACGTTTTCTCCTATTATCTTCTAGCAGTTTTATAGTTTTTCATTTCACATTTTATTATTTATTATCCATTTTGAGTTAATACTTGTGAAAGGTATGAGGACAATGTTTAGATTCAAATTTCTACATTGGATGTCCAATAGTCCTAGCAAAATTTTTTGAAAAACTATCCTTTTACCATTGAATTAACTTAATTTCTTTGCCAAAGACCAGTTGACTATATTTGTTTGAATCTATTTCTGGTCTCTTCTGTTTCATTGATCTACTTGCCTGTTTCTTTGCCAATACCACTGTCTTGTTTATTATAACTTTATGGTAAATGTTCAATAATTTTAAATGCCTTTAATAATAGCACAAATAATCATTGCACTAAACTTTTACTTCCATTTCTTGGCACATAACAAATCTTTTGTGAAATCCTATTGATCATAATTGACCTCTGTGCTTTTTTATTCTCTTGCTCTACTATTTTTTACCTGGAATATTCCTACTTGACCCAACTCTTCCAAGACTGCATTAGGATGGATAAGGGGTTCCTCCCAAGGACTTCCATAAATACTTTGCTTACTATATTCTTGTAGAAATTATCAACATATTGTATTTTTTTATATCCCCAGCACTAACATAAATGCCAGTACATATGGGTACTCGAATGTTGGTTAAGAAAATAGTCATGAGTGTTTGTATTTATATAACTATATGCCAGCTTAAAACAAAGCTAAAATAAAACAGTAAACTGGGAAATGGATTTCGGTAACTGAATGATGACTAGTTAGTAAGATGGTAAAACTAAGCAAACAACTGCTGTGCTTCCACAGACAACATCAATCACGGGTTCAAGCTAATATTATCTTCATTCATCATTGGTTTTATTCATTCATTCATTCATTCAACATTGTTTCTTTATAATACCAGTGTCTATGTTAAATGCTAACAAAACAAAACATGAGTAAAATACTAGTGCTAAGCACATCACAAATAATTAAGTCAAAAAGTGAGAAGTGATACGAGGTGATACCAAAAAAAAAAAAAAATAAAGTACTAATTTGTACATTTGAGAGAGGGGCTCAGTCTATATTCTATTATATATATACATATATGATTGCTCAATGAAAGGAATTTAGAATGTATTATAAAGAGCTAATTTATTCATTTATGAATTTATATATATGAAATCAGCTTCTCTGTTATTGTATTTAGCAGCTCAAGATATCTTTGGGAAATGGGCTGGAGTGATAAATTTGCTTTCCCCACATGAAGCAGTCCCAAGTGGCTTCTAAGTCTTTATGATCTAAAACCACCAAAAAGAGAACAGAGACACTTGAACTAAGGTTACAGCCGAAAAGTATTTTTGTGTGAATCCCCATTTATCCTTTTGTAATGGCTTGCACATCAAATGTATCCCACCTACATGTCAAAGTTTTCATTTTCTAACACAAATTCCTCCCAGAGTCTCAGTGCCAAGCTGTGTTCTGTCAGCCTTTCCTATCAGAGCCAGATAACAGATCTAGCAGGAACGATTCATCTGATGGCTTTGTGATGAGCATGTGAAGCACAATTGGATACAGATTGCTCTGCCATCACTGCATTGCCATCCCTGCGGTTCCTACCGCAAACCCTCCTTTCATGGATTAAGCAGGCAGTCATCATTAAATGCATGGACCACAGTTTTATTTTGTGATTTCTTTCTTTTCTCTGAGAAGACTGACTTGATTAGTTAGTTTCAGTGGGCACGACATAATTTACTGTGGTCATATAATGCATATTTACAAGAAAATATAAATTACTGAATTTTTTGAAAGCTGTCATATTTCCTATTTCCTGAAGTTCAATTATTCTCAGCTAGCCAAATGTACCTGATTATGTTGGTTAAAACAGGAGCACTTCTGATTTCCCACAGAGCTCCCTGAATTTTCACACTGTATACTCTGTATACCAAAGAAGGATAACACTCATTTAGTCTCTGACATGGAAGCATTTTAAATTTTTACAATATAGATTGAATAAAGAACTTGCCACTTACCTCTCTTTAAGAACAAATCATCTTTCTTTCTTCTATAATAAGAACTCTCACAGGGAACATCACAAAGGGTCAATATGTGAGATTAATTGGCTATTGTGTTCAGTGCAGGGGACACTTGGTAGGGTGTTCTCACAATCAAAAAGACCTTAAGAACGGAACGACTCAAAAAGACTCTCATATGTATGATTGGTTTTTCTCTGTGAAAAGAAAAAAAATTATGGAATATTAAAGTCTGTATCTAAAGATAAGATTCAAAGTATATGAATGGTGTTAAGATTAAAATAACGCTTGCTGAGTATGGGGTTTAGGCATGAAGTTGTTTGGCACTAGCAACACACTCGGCTGTGCAGCTGAAGAATTTGGCTTCTATGACTGGAACAGACTCACAGCTCTCCCAGGAGATAAGCCCTCTGATGCCATCAGGGTCATGCAGAAACAGAAAGCTCTGTGAAGAAGGGAACTCATCCACCTTGTTGCCAGCATGTGTCAGTATGCCCAGCTTGTTAAAACACAGGTTTAAAAAATTATATTTCTAACCAGTCCATATATAGCTGCTATTGTGAGTCCCACAAATGATATCCTTCCACCCCAGCCTTCTTATTCTGTTATGCTTCAGACAGGCATCACTGATGGAAGGATCCAACCTGACAGAGAAGAGCACCTCCAGGACATTACCACCACCACCACCAATGGCAGTTCTGACTAGTACTCTAGTAACCTGATTACCAATTCTAATTGGTGGGCCCAGGGGTGTTATCAAGTATCAACATTACAAAGGGTTAGTGTGTAGAGATTAATTGTCTAATTGTGTTTAGTGCAGGGGACAGTTGTTATCAAGAATCCAGATAACATCCCTGGGCCCACCAATTTGAATATCATCCTTCCCCCACAGAGTTCTGGATATCATTTCTGTACCCAGGGTCCTGGGTATCTTTTTGGCACCCAGAGTCTTGGGTAGCAACTTTGCACCCACGTATTCTGGGTTTCACCTTGAACCCAGGTTCCTGAGTATCAATCCTGCATCCAGTTCTCTGGATATCTAGTGTAACAATGTCTGCCACATAGTAGCTGCTCAATACGTTTTTCTGAATAAATTGATGAATGAGGGACCCATTTATCTTACTTATTTGTATTTCTTTAGATTCTGCAGAAACAATACCTATTTGCTAGTTCAATCCTACAACATTGTATTCAGTAACAAAATGATTTCTGGTCTGTTGATTCTGCCTGGTATTATCCATATTTCCAATGCTGTTCATCAAGATGTTGACTGAGCACCTACTATGTGACAGAAACCAAATTCTGGAGGGACCCTCTAAGAGCCATAGTGAGCTGGACATGTGCTTGGACTTCTTCCCAAGAGCACAGAACTCATCAATAATTCACAACTATGAGGGAAAGGGAATGCTAAAAAGATTGACTCATACATGTATTCTTCAGGTTCAACCTGACTTTATTTTGGATTTGGTCATAGGATCTAAAAGTTAATTTTATGAGCAACTAAAGACATGGAAATAGACACAACCATATGACAAGTTGAATAAGCTTGAGGAATCCTCTAGATAGGCATGGAATCCAAACCCAAAATAGCTTATGCTCATTGCCTATCTACTATGTGCCAAGCACATGATGCCACTGAGGAGTAGGGAGGCTAAATAATTTGTCCAAAGGTATATAGTTGATAAGTGTCAAAGACAAAATTAGATTGCTATTTGTCTCTCCCCAGAGTTCAGGTTGCAAGCACTCCCATCCACCTCACAAAGATCTAAATCTAGTAGAGTCAGCTCATCTGGGACTACAGATTTTATGTTAAATATCCAATATCTGAACTGGAGCAGTACTCGCACTTTTTTTGGCCCCTCTAAATTTTCTTCCCAACTGATGAATCGGCATATGTTGCTATGGCAACATTTCCCAGTATTTTTCTTCCATTCTTTGTTCATCATTTTCTTCCCTCCAATTTTCTTACCCTGTGTGGAGGCTCACATGAGCATCTGAATTCATCCTAGCAAAATGGGTTAGGGTCTGCCCTGACTGTTTCAAATGGACCTGGATTTATACCTTGACCCTACCTTCTTCAGCCACCAGCTTCTCACTCCTTCCCCTGTCTCCTGGATTCCTTGAATGTGGGTCTATTGCACTAACCTTGCAATTGAAAGCTTATAATCTATAATCTATGAAAATGCTCCCTACCTTTTTCCTGAAGGATATATATTTTTCCTCTTTTCATTGGTGCTGATCATTCCTAAACAATCTTTAGACTAATAACCCCACCCACCCACCCCAGACCAGTGTTCCAATGCAAGCAAGTTCCAATCTGATTATGATATTTTTTTCTTTTTTGGGGGGGTGGGGTTACCAAGGATTGAACTGAGGGCCACTTAACCACTGAGCGATATCCCCAGCTCTTTTTATATTTTAGTTTGAGACAGGGCCTCACTAAATTGCTGAGACTAACTCTGAACTTGTGATCCTCCTGCCTCAGCCTACCGAGCACTGGGATTACAATTTTGCACCACCATGCCCAGCTCTGATCAAAATAATTTTTCTTTTATTTTTGGGGGGCGAGAGGGGTACCAAATTTCTCTATTTGAAGGAATGGTACAAATTAAAGAATATAAGTGGATGTTTTGGTACAACTTATACAAAAGGTGAAGGTAACCCCAACATGCATGCATTGCCTTGGTGACAAGAGAAGTCACTTCCACATCCATGGGAAAGTCGTCCTAAGGTTTAGCTCTCATTATCACTGTCTCCCAGGGTAAGCTTGTCGAAGAGATACTACTCTGCCATGCCAGATTCTGGGGCTCCCATCTTGTGCAAGTTGGTTACATGGTCACCCAATTCTTTGATAGATTTCACCTGCTCATTCAGGAAATGAGTCTCAATGAAGTCACATGAGTAATTAGCAACTGACTAGAAACTGACTTTGAGTCACTTATTTGGTTTGCAGTATTAACATACTAACTAAAATATGTAAGATATCTTCTATATATTAGCCACTAGCCTGGAAACTTACATAGTTTTTAATTAAATATCATAACAGAAATGGAAGGTAAGTGTTAATCTTCCTTTCTTACAGTAAAGTCAGGTCAAGCAGATTCAGAGAAGTTAAGTGATTCATGGGAGATCTCCTAGGAAATAAGTAGTGTTAAATATGGGTTAGGTCCCATATCACTTCTAATTTCAAATCCTAGACTTTAGCACTCTTCCTACTATCTCATACTACTTAATTTTTAAGATTTATAAAAATAGCCTCTTAAAAAAATAGCCCTCTTAAATTTTGCAGATATTTTCAGGAAATGGAGAACTAGCATATTGTCTTTAATCAGTCTGTTCCTGCACAGTAGGTTATATTACCAACTAACTATTTCTTACAGAAAGAATGACAAGCAGATGAATCCATAGTTCAGGGTCCTAAGTTGCCAAGGAGTAAGATGAGAACTCATCTGACCAGATCAGACTTAGTGGCAGAAGACAAAAGAAGGAACTAATAGAACAACTGAGTTAGGAACGAGGGATTCACGTTGAAACAAGTTTTCCTACTTCACAAATCTTTTGTGGTATAATGAAGATTTTCAGGAAGAAAAGGGTAAATCCCTAGTTCTATCTTTGTCCCATATGGCTCTGATTATAAGGATAGGACTGTTACTACCAAAAAAAAAAAAAAAAAACCATTAGGGTAGTTGAGGATAACAGAAGTAAAAATGATTGCACTCTGAAATTACATCAGCTTTAAAAGTTACCTAATGATGGATGAGGGCATCTTCAATCCAAGCCAAACCACAGATGCACTTTAAAAACTAAAACCATGCCAACTTTGAGTTAGAAATAAAGGGAAAGCAATTGTCCTCAAGCAGCAAAAAGTAAACTTATTTATACTCACTGGTACTTAGATTTGAGTCCATTTGGTGGATAAGAATTTGCAACAGAAATGGTAGTCAGATGAAAAAGTTGGAACTAGACTAGGGGATATATTCTCACTCCAGATCTATGGATCATCAGGAAAACATTGCAAAAGGGAGCTCTTTGGTCTCTCGCCCTCTGCTTACAGAACCGTTTCAAGTTGAAGATTTCTATTGTAGTGATGAGAGGCTTGAGAAGCTTAAACATGGAATTGTCTTTGATATTAACTTAGGAATATGGCCTAAAGTTGGAAGTGGTTTTCCCATTTTTTTAAATAAAAATCTTTCTCTGCTTTTTCATTGGTTAGTCTCTTGAACTATATCTATGCATTAATAAAAGTCCCTTCAAATTATAGGCATAGAAAACAGCTCAAAGCATCTACAGTGAATACCATGAGGCATACCCAATGCCTTTTGTAGGACCCTGAACTATGTCTGTGAGCCTTTGTGCAGGTTTCATTACATCAGGGCTTCCTGGACCACATTAGCAATTTTCTTGTGAGAACTCCCTAGGTCTACTGGCTGCTGCTTGTTCCTGAGAGTTTGCCTTCTTCCCCAAAGGCTCTGAACCAATGATTGATGGTACAAAGAATGAAAGTGCAGCTTTCTGGACTCAGGTCAGGAGAGCTCTGAGGTGGAAGCCAGCTTCCTTGAACTTTGCCTGAAATCACACCTTCCCTTTCTCCTCTCTTTAACACTTTCTCTACTTACTTCCTGTTTCTCCTGGGAGTATATCCTTAATAAATTACTTGCACATGATTCTTCACCGCAGAGTCAGCCTCTGGGGAACCTGACCTAAGACACTGAATCAAATAAAAAATGACTGGAGTGGTTTGGTCAGGTTGCAAGAGGCAATCACAGAGAAAGAGCACAGGGTCCTCTTGGGAAGTGGAGTTCAAAAGAACAGGAGTTCTAATGCTTCCCTCCCCACCACACCGCCATGTGACTCTGTGTGCGGTCCTTGGTATCTTGTATCTCACTTGGCACTGGCCCTGTTCCCCTCTCTGCTTCAGTAGCTGTCCAAGATGACCAGATCAGATATAAGACTGATTAGTCCAGCGTGCCTTTTTCTCAGGTGCTGCAAGCAAGGCAGCCTGGTTAAGTTCTAAAGTACCAACTGGATGAAGCTGAAAGAGGGAGTACAGAAAAACACAGTAAATTTATGAAATGAAAATACATTGACATATTATAGCTACTGTGAATATTTTATACTTGGAAATACACTAGTGATTATGCACTATGGAAAAATTTTAAGAGACCAGAATTATTTAAACACACCAATTTACCATTTTTACTGACTTTCACACCAGAGTAGCTATGGTATATTCTATAATGGATGAAACAATCCATCTTCCCTAAAACAGGTATGTATGAAGGAGGAGTGAGTGCAGGGGGGTGAATTGCGGCCCTCTCTTTCCCCTCACAACAGTCTGAGTAAATATGCCTGTGTTCTTGGGCCTGCCTTCAGTTTGCGGTATAGGCAATCATGGAGCCAGTTCAAAACAATGCCTTCAAATCCTTCCCTCTATTCTTCTACCAGGAAGTGTGACACACTGATCATTAGTCACATCTACCCTTTTGGCATGGTTTCCAAACATTCTTGGCCCATAGTAAGAGCAGGATACTTTCCCCAAAACACACACACACACACACACACACCACACACATATACACCACATAAACACAACCAAAACAAATATTTTGTGACATAATGCTTGTCCTTTCTACCTATAATGAACTCCATTGTTTTCTGTTATAATAGAGCCTATTTCATTTTTTAAAATGCTAGCTCAACCAACTAAATTGATTTCATGGCCCATTAATGGGTTATAATCAGTGCCTTGGGACATTAAGGGTTTGCATCTAAATGCTGATATTTCCAGAGGAGTTGCCCCTATAAGTCATTATCATCCACTAGCACCTTGTTGTGCAGCAGCTCAATATTTATGCAACAAATGTATTTTGAGTACCTGCTCCCTACAGGGCATTTTACTAGGAGCCAAGAAGAATAAAAACATAGAATACTCTACCACCATCCCCTTTAAAAGGTTACCATCAAGGTCCTTAACTGCAAGCAACAAGAACAAATTCTGGATAATGCAAAACATAGTAACTACATATATATATATATATATATATATATATATATATATATATATATATACACACACACACACACACACACACATATACACACACATATATTATATATATATATATATATCATATAGTGGTAAATATAGCTACATATACATATATTTTATAGTGGCATAATATAATAGATGATGAAGATGGATAGAGAATCCATAGATAGTCACTTTCCCAGAACTACAAGGAGAGGCAGAGAAGCGGTTGCACAACCAATGCCATTGTCACAGCATACACTAGAAGTGGTCCTTTGCTGCCCGTCCTGAATGCTCCAAGATGCAGTGTATCTGGCTAGCCAACTCCCAACCCCACCCTAGACCCCAGTTGTATCACAGGTATTACTGCCACTGCTGCCCTCGGAAGGTTTATGTGGCAGCCATGGTGGCCCTCCTTGGTTCAGATGGAGTCTCCTGTCACTGCTTCTCTAAGCACCAGCTCTTACATGTGAATGTGCAGTGATTATATCTGACTATTTGGACCTGGGAAATGTGCCTTTGCGTGGTGACTAAGAGCTTAGACTCTGAAGTCAGATTCCTGAGTTCAAATCTTGGCTCTTCCAACTACTTGCTGCGGGACCATGACTGAGTTACTTTCTCTCTGTGCTTCAGTTTTCTCAAATGTATCAATTTTATAGTGGTAGTACCTATTTCAAAGGATTGAAGATTAAATAAGTTACTATTTATCAAGTGCTTAGAAGTGATTACTATTACTATGAGGAATTGAAAAGGAACTGCATTAGTCAGCATTTTGTCACTGTTGTCAAAATACCTGATAAGAACAACTTAGAGGAGGAAAGATTTACTTTGCCTTTTGGTTTCAGAGGTTCAGTTCATGATCAGCTGGCTCCAAAGTAGAAACATCGTGGTGGAATGCCATGGCCAATAAAGGCTGCTTACCTCAAGGTAGCCAGGAAGCAGAAAGAAGAGAGAGGGGAAGGGGCCAGGGACAGATACAGTCCAAGGGCATGCCCACCCCCATGACCAACTTCCTACAGTCACATCCCACCTGCCTACAGTTGCCACCCAGTAGTCCATTCAAATTTCAAATTATTAGTCCATCAAATGGATTAATCCACCAGTGAGGTTAGCTCCCATAATCCAGTCTTTTCATCTCTGAACAAGGCTGTGTTGCCTAACATGAGCTTTTAAGGGGATATTCCTAGATCCAAACCACAAGAGAGACTATGTTGACTTCCCAGATTTTATTGTGGGAGATGTGCTCATCCTCCCAGTTAAGACTGAAAAGCTGGGGAAATTTCTAAACCACATGATGGGTAGACCAAAAAAGAACGGCCAGTGTCCATTCTTAATCCAAAAGATGAGCTGAATGATAAGTTTCCTGCTTTCAGAGGTAAGGGCTCTAAGGGAATGAAACATAAAATGGGATGGAGAGTGGGTCTGAGAAAAGGGATGGGGCTTTGTGGGCACTGGGGAAACGTGGTAGCCAGAAATCCACAGGAGGGGAAACTCCAGGAGGAAGGCAGAGAAGACAAAAGAGATGGCATGATGCCAATGGTCTCCGCACTTTCTCCTGCTCCTCCCACTCCGAGGTGTGATGGCACTCTACTGCTGTGGTCTTCAAATACATTTGCTCGAATATGTTCTAAAAGAATTTTGCAAACTGATTTCCATTTTTGTAGGGATTTTTTTAGTTAATATCTAGAAATTTTATCATAAATTTAAATAGTTGGAAGGGTAGTGATTTCTGGCATATAATATGTATGCTTTAAATATATTTTCCTCAAAATCTTGAAACTTCTGATTTTCAGAAATTGTCTGCTTTATAGGGAAAATGACAAATAAAGTTCCCAACTTCAAATTGGGAAAAGCAGACTTGAATTTTGCCAAAAAAAAAAAAAAAAAGACTGTATTTGAATTGAAATGTACTACATGTGTAAATCTGTGTTAATCATCTGACTTTTGGAATCTGGTTTTAAAAGACATAGAAAGAGCATGAAGCTCTGCTGTGAATTTGAGGCCTGATAAAATAATACACTGCCCCCTTTAATATTTTTCTGTTGGAAGTTTGATATCTATCTCTATCTCTATCTCTCCCTTACACACAGGATGCTCCCCCATGAGATGTGAGGTCTAAAGCTGTCCCTTGGAAATCTTAATAGTTAATTCCTAAGCAATGTGCCATAGTCAAATTTAGGATAGGTGGGGTAGAAGGCAGGCAGCTGTACAAGCAGAGATGTGAGGAGAGAACCCCCAGACCACAGGCATATTCATATTGAAATGAATATATTTATAAGCTAAAGAATGGGAATTTATTCCTCAAAGCGAACCTAGTAGATATACCCATTGGAAAATCTTCATGTTCCCCCAGAGGCTAGGTGTCCCAGTTTCAAACAAACAAACAACATATTCTAGAGCAGAATCTAATTTTGATTCTCTTTAAGTCATTACATGCATAATTTCCCATAATGGAAAATATTTTGCCATATAACAAATATATATGTTTTGTATTTAATGCTTGAGTCAATCAGTACTAAAATGGTGGATTGAATAATGCTTTTCTCCTCACTTGCCCTTTCTGTAACAAAGAAAAAGGATCATTTAGCAAATGGTGCTAAGATTTTTGGTTGGTTGCTTAACTTCTTAAGGGCCCCTAGATGCCTTTAGTTCCAAATTAATCTTGGCAAAATAGTACATTTAATTTTGACATATGAATATTTTATAAAGTGCTATGCTACTTAGAGCAAATATACAATCCAAGAAGAAAACAAGCTTTAAAGTACTAAGAAATGTGCAAAAGCAAAATTTTAAAGAGAATCAATGGGCTGGACAGTCCCTAAGTCCTCCGCCCCCACCAACTGCTGCGGTCAGCCTCAGGGTCTCTGGAGCCAATACCAACAAACCACCTCTGCAGAGGTCTGGCCTCAGGACAATGGCTTTTCCATATCACATGTTCTACGGAGCTTGTGCTGGCCACAAATATTTAGACATTTTAAAGGTCCTCTGATTATTGACAAATTGACTTCAAATATAAATCTTCCTTTCTTTCTCTAACATGTGCATAACTGACACAACATTCTTTAAGAAATGAGAGATACTTACAGTGACTTCCACACATTCTGTGTACTGGAACATCTGTGTTACTCAATTTGGCAAGGCAATTCTTGTGTGGAGAACCATGTTTTCCACTTAGAGTTCTTCACTTGCTCCCTGAATGATGGGAAACTAGCCCTGCTTAATATGCAAGTTAATAAGCAAATGAATGAATAAGAACCTATTAAATGCAAGGCACCTTACCAAACTCTTTTAAACTAAGCAAGTTTAGTTTTCCTTCCAAAAAGAGCAGATTGTTCCTCCATTTTTTCCTTTGTTTTCTCCTCAATCTGTCTTCAGACAACTGTTCAGCAATCGTAAAACTCCTTGAAGACTAAAACAGTAAAGCTGAGACATGATGGACCTCTGGGGAGATAGGTTTGGGGTAAGCAATGCTGCAGTCTCCATGAAGAGCTCTGCAGGCCCCAGGAGCATGAGAAGCAAGAGCAAGTAGGCCTAGAGTCTTGCCTTTCACAATGCTCCAATTTAGCAAGAGCAGCAGCAGTGGGAAACTGGGATGGAGACAGAAGGGGAATGAAATATAAGACATGTAATTTAATTGATTTCACAGCTCAGGAATTCTCTATAGGCTCCCTTAGGGACAAATTCCACATTATTACTAATCAAATGAGAAGAAATGTAGTGTCCCCCAGAACCCTTAATGATACGATTCTAAGTGGTGAATTTAGTTTTGTCTTTAACCTTTTTTTTGTTTGTTTGTTTTATCAACACCATATATTGTTAAGGATATATTTTGTGATTACATTTTTTTGAAAAATTTTTCCACCTTAGAATGAGTTTTATATTAACTACTGAGGAGCTATGCACACTTAATCTTCTGTCTCAAGTGTAAGTTTTCATATTTTACTAAAGAGATGATGCTATAGCCCTACACCCATGACATAAAGACAGGAAGATCATATGGAAGGAGGACAAAGTATCATGGCCAGCTAGCTGTTAATTGCCAATCCAGTAGGCTTTTTCCTCTCTTCTTATGAAGGGGACTCCAATTTGTTCCAGTATCACTTTTGCCCAGGTGACCACTTAGCTCAGGAATGCATCTTAATCTGAGTAAGTCATTCATAGAAATTCTCCTCTTGCTCGTGATTAGTTTCATTATAAGCCTGTGATGGAGTTCTTATCAGGGAGTAAAGATAGCAAACCAAGTAAGAGTTTCTGGAAAAGGTCTTCACACTCAAATGTAATGTTACAAGGAAGACCCAATTCGTTTGATCTGCTGGATTGTTGTCACTGTAGATGATAGCTGGTACTTAGGTAGTCACTTTGCAACTATATGGGAAACTAACCTACTCACATGCCAAGGCACGGAGCATGGCAGAGTAGGCAATGGAAATAACTTGGGTCTTTGGTTAGATGGCCTAGGCACTGCACTATGTTGTTCCTTCTTCTCATGTCCTTATTATTCAAACCTTTTATTGCAGTTTTAAAATATGAACACAGTTCTTTCTTTTCCCCAGATCAAGTGAAGCTTAATTCTCTTCCTTGAGTGGGAGTTGGACCTAGTGACTCACTTCTAACAAAGAGGGATGATATGCCATTTCAGAAGGCACTGTGGTTTCCTCTTCACTCACTCAACTCTTAATCACCCCGGGTAGATGACACTAGCCATCATGTCATGAGGACACCCGAGCAGCCTAAGGAGAGGCCTACATGGTAAGGAACTGAGATGGCCACCTACCAACAGACATGTTGGTGAGTCATGCTGGAAGAATAACTTCCAGCTTCAATCAGGCCTTAAGATGATGGTAGTCTTTACCCATAGCCCAACTGCTACTTCATAAGAGATTCAAAATGACCCAGATAAGCCACTCCTGGATTCCTGATGGACAGAGACTAAGTTTGGGGAAAATTTGTTATGCAGCAGGAAATAACTAATACACTTTCTAAGACTGAACTCTCTCACCTTGTTGGACAAAGGAATATTTATTGGTAAAATGTTCTAAAAGATTACATCCTGAAAGCACAGAATTGCAGATTTCTCCATGGATGTTCTGATTTATTTTTTCCTCTTTTGAAAGATTATATAAAGATATCTGAGACAAATGGATATCTTTCTCATAAGGCCTTCTGAAAAAGGAGATAACAGTTGTTTCAGGACTTTACTTTCCACAACCATCTGGTAGGGACTGAAATCACTCTGGTTATGATTAAACCAATTGCATATCATTGTATCCTTAGAATAGTGTTTCCCAGACTTTCTCATAAAAAAGTATCCTGAATAATATTAACTGATATTTATACCCCAAAAAAGGAAGAAAAAGTTGAGATTCAAAATATTCATATAGCACATTAAAGACTATAGAGAAGTCCCTCTGCAAAGAGAAAGGCATGGTAACTATAAACTGCCCTCTATGCTCTCTTCCTCCAACAACAACAAAAATATCCATCAGCATTTCTTAAGGTTCAGATGTTCTTCAAAATACACTGACATGGGTGAAAATGAGAAAGAGGTCATCACAACATACATTGAATGGAATGTATTAGCATGAATGATTAAAATAATCCAAAACACTATACTTGAAATAACACAGCCATCCTACGATGATATAGTCATATCCATTATCTGAGTAATCCAAAGTGTCTAAGTTTAGACTTAGATTTTAAGTCAAAACTGGTATAAGTTCAGAATTATCAACATTCATTTGGTAGAAAAATAGGACCCATGTACATTTATTCAAAAAGATTAGGACTTGTTTCCAAAACTATAAACTTTTTGAGTAGTTTTCTCATTCCCATTAAACAATAACATTTTACATTCTTTAAAAAGGTTTATTTTAATATTTTAGGAAAATGTTTCTTCTAAAATATTTGTTATACGGAGAAAGCTTCCAACAGAGATTTTTGTAATATGGATATTTGGTATTTAAGACCCTGAATTAGCATCCCTATGCCAACTGAAAGGTCATGTAATTCACCTATGATTCAACCAGTACTGCCAAGGAAGCCAAAGCTCTCTTCCTGATAGTGCCTTGGCAAAATAATTCCTATATTTTGTCCTGTTTGTACCCAAAGCCGAGTGAATGAAATTCCAAACTTCTCAAGTTGAGTAGAAAGATCACACACAACAACAGATTAGGGCTTGCCCTAACCAGACAAGGTCCCATGAGGTAAATGGCTCAGCCTTTTATCTGACACTTCAAAAGAAAATAAATGGAATAATTATGGGATAATCTTTAAGTGGTCAAGCATCAAAAGGACAAGATTTTAGCACAGCTACAACTTGACTCTAATAGCTGGTAAATGTGTTCAGACTCTCCTGGCTTATTCTATCTTAAGCCATTGCCCATAATCCTTTATTGACAGAAACTATTACCATCTGGGTCAGGAACAGAATAACCACATTTTTTCTCACCTATGCCCCTCACTTACCAACAATCCAAGTTCCAGGTTTTCTCTAGTATGAGAGATGCCTTGTCTTCAGCTTTCCTAATTTCCCATATCCAATTGGTCAGCAAGTCTGTGAAGGTTTGCTGAGTCCCAGAATTTCTAAGTACTTCAGAGTTCTGAACCATTTCTTTTGCTTTACTTAAAAACCTTACAAGAATGTGATATCCAAAGATAAGTATTACAAGGTAGACTCCATTCATTAAGAGAACCCAAAACTACTATTTCAGAAGTTAGGAAAGACTTAGATGATCTCAGACACCAGATAGGGTCCGTTGAGTAGAGCTACATAGGACCTGAAAAAACCTAAGTCCCTTTAGCCTATTTTCTCTTGAGCTGCTCTTTGAGATCTCCTGGACTCTCAGGAGGAAGGTGCAACTGTAGTTCCATCTTGGGAACCAGCCAACATTATCTGCTGCCTTAAGCAATGAGTTGCGTGGTACTCCATCTATGAAGCCCAACACAGGTTTATCCCAGGTAGGAAGCACTGCCAGCACAGGTGACTGAGCAACCTGGAGACAACAGTATTGTTCTGGAAGAATGGACAACCTCCTGGGAGAACAAGCAACACCAGGTAAAGAAGTAATAACCTCAGCTAACTTACCTACACAACTTTGGAGAGCCCTCACAGCCAGATTCTGTGGGAGTTGTCATCCAAGAGGAACATGTTCCAGTTAGAGAACTGAATTATGGGGAAGTGGGTAAGGTGTGTGAGTTGGAAAAGGGATGCAAGGGTCACCTGGACAAAAAAAAAAAAAGTACTTTTGTAGAATTTTTCTGAAGTTTTAGTAATTATTTTTCAGGAATAGAAAACTGGATGTACTATACTTCTTAAACTAATTGATAACTTGTCTTTACCATTTCTCACCTTCCCCTCTGTATACCAACAGAAAAGCCAAGCTCTGCTCATGACCACAATGGAGGGTGGTAAGAGCATACAGCAGAGTGCAAAAGAACAACTTCATCTCACTCCAGTCAGAATGGCAGCTATTATGCATACAAACAACAATAAGTATTGGCGAAGATGTGGGGGAAAAGGCACACTCATACACTGCAGGTGGGACAGCAAATTGGTGCAGCCAATATGGAAAGTTGAATGGAGATTCTTGGAAAATTGGGAATAGAACCACCATTTGACCCAGCTATCCCTCTCCTTGGTCTATACCCAAAGGACTTAAAAACAGCATACTACAGAGACACAGCCACATCAATGTTTATGGCAGCACAATTCACAATAGCTAAACCCATGGAACCAACCTAGATGCCCTTCGGTGGATGAATGGATAAAGAAAATGTGGCATATATATGCAATGGAATATTACTCAGCAATAAAAGAGAATAAAATCATGGCATTTGCAGGTAAATGGATGGAGTTAGAGAAGATAATGCTAAGTGAAGTTAGCCAATCCCCAAAAAACAAATGCCAGATGTTTTCTTTGATATAAGGAGGTTGATTCATAGTGGGATAGGGAGTGGGAGCATGGGAGGAATAGATGAACTCTAGATAGGGAAGAGGGATTGGAGGGGAAGGGAGGAGGCATGGGGTAGTTAATGATGGTGGAATGTGATGATCATTATTATCCAAAGTACATGTATGAAGACACGAATTGGTGTGAATATACTATGTATACAACCAGAGATATGAAAAATTGTGCTCTATATATGTAATAAGAATTGTAATGCATTCTGCTGTCATATATAAATTTTAAAAATTTACATTAAAACAAAGAACAACTTCAGCCAAACTCTGAGCACAGAGCAAAAGGACTTTAGGAAACCTCCTAGAAATTACCATACCTTAGCATGACTGGACTTAGAAGAAAGCACCAAGGAACTTTCTAAAGTCCAGGAGCAAAGGAGTAAAGAAATCCTAGTACTGACCATTGGAGGTCAAGGACTGAGGAGTAGAGGAGAGGATGGACTCTGGGTAGACCCTAGCAGGAAAGATGCCACCAGGAAAATTGAAGTCCTACTCTCTTCCGTACTCTAGTACTTAATACACAGGTGCCTTAAAATTCAACAGTAACTCCAGAGAGAAAAGAGAGATAAAATCAGTTCAATCAAGATTAAGATTCTGCTATGCCAGTGGAATAAAATTAAGTTTAAATATGGGAAAAAAATAAGAGTATACTATGTTTAGGTAAAATTATTCCTGCAACAATTACACTAAAATCATAGATTAAAATTATAATGTATATCAGGAGGCCGAGACAGGAGGATCATGTTTTTCAGAACATAAAATATGCATCTTTGAAGAAAAGGAATACCATCCCCTTCCTATTGTGTTAATGGTGTGCCCCAGGTTTTACTACCACAGGGGCTGTATTAGTTGGCTAGGGCTATCATAACAAAGTACCATAAACTGGTTAGCTTAAAATAATAGGAATTTACTCCCCCACAGTTCTAGACGCTGCAAGTCCAAGATCAAGTGTTAGCAGGGCCATACTCCTTTGAGGGCTCTGGAGGAGAACCCTCCCTGGCCTCTTCCTAGCTCCAGGTGGTGGCTGATGATCCTTGTGCCTTGTGACTTGTAGCCACATCACTCCAACCTCTGCTTTTACCTTCATGTGGCCTTCTGCCCCGTGTCTGTCTCTGTGTCTGTGTGCCTCTCTTCCTCTTCTTATAAGGATACCAGTCAATGGACCAAGGGCACACACTACTCCAGTATATTCTGATCTTAACTAATTACATCTGCAATGACCTTATTTCCAAATAAGTTCACATTTCTAGGCTGTGGAAAGGATGTGGATTTGGAGGAGACACTACCCATCCCAGTGAAGAGGCCACTGACACTTTGCCCTCACAATGGTGTCCTAACTGCATGACCACAATCCTCTTCATTTCCCACAGAGAGAACAAAGACCAAGTAGCAACTTTAGAATAGTTTTTTTTTAACTGAAGGTGCATAGAAAAGTAATTGAAGAGTCACAAAGAAGATAGACTACAGCCCTACTCTCCGTGGCTACCTTTTGAGTAGACAGCTTTAGGTCCATCCAGGTTTCTCCCCCACTAACCAAAGAGCTGCTTCCAAGAGCAGGAACTCCTGCTGTATCAACGTACACAAGTTGTTCGTCACCCCCCACCCCCCCCCCCCCGGTTATTTTGCTGCAGCCGGACTTCGGCAAGGGTCCTACACATAGTATGTATCCAACCACAATTTACTAAATACACAAATCAAAGCTGAATTATTCAGGGATTTTTGAAACTTTTTTATGATCTCTAGCAGAGGTAAAGTTCATTCCTGCTCTCCTTTTCAAATACTAATTTTGTGTATGGAACTTTCAACATCTATTTCCTCTCTCTTCCTGAAATCATATATTATCCCAGAGAACAAGCATCTGCTTAAGGCACAGCTATCTAAGTGCACAGAGGAAAAGAATTGTTCAACATCCCCCTTCTGATAAAGCAACAGAATTTAAAAAGACATAGTCCTTTCTAGGCAATGTGGTACACACCTGTAATCCCAGAGACTCAGGAGGCTGAGACAGGAGGATCACAAGTTGGAGGCCAACCTCGACAAATTAGCAAGGCCCTAATAAACTTATTGAGAACCTGTTTCGAAATTTAAAAAATTAAGAGGGCTGGAGATAGAGCCCAGTGGGAAAGTACCCTGAGTTCAATCCCCAATACAAAAAAAAAAGACATAGTCTTTGTTAGAGCATAAAACAATCATGTGGATTATAAAATAGAACTCCTATGTAGCTTAAGGGTCTATCTATTTCCCCCAAAGGAATAAGTGGTCTCCAGGTCCTCAATTCCTTTAAACTCTGTTTGAAGGGCACTTTTCCTGGCTTGTCTACATCCCATCCTGTGCCATCTCTTCCCTTCTTCCTATGCTACCAGCTAGCTCCTCATCTGGATTCACCACAACCTCTCACCCACACAATCTCACTGGTCACTAGGTCGAACAGTCCACAGCTCTATGGTACCAGCTCAACTGTTTCAGCCTTAGGTTGGCCAAAGCTGATCTCTGACTTTTTTTTAAAATATATTTTAGTTGTAGGTGGACCCAATATCTTTTTTTTTAATGTGATACTGAGAAGTGAACCCAGTGTCTCACACCTGGTAGGCAAGCGATCTACCACTGAGCCAGTACCCCAGCCCCTGACCTCTGACTTTTGACCTGCTTTTGACATCTTAGTCTTCTTTTTTTGAAATTCTCCTTGTGTTAATTTTGCATGCATCTCTGGCTGCCTTGTTTTGCTCTTCTAATCTAAACTTGGTGTGCATCTGCCTCTTGCCTTTGACTGCATTCTGGCTCAACTTTTCTTTGGAGTTTCTCCTGGACCGGTGTCCATCTGGTCCTTTGTGTACTACCACTGAGCCTGGCTTTCACCTCTCACCCTCTCCCTGGCCACCCATATCTGGGCACTTTCTTCCTCTGTTGCTGGGTCCTGCACTCCCTGGCACATTGTTCTTTTCTGTGATACAAAGAGCTTCTTAATCTGATCTATGCTCTCCTCACCCAGTTTACCTGTCATTCTACAATAAGGTTATGGGACAGGCCACCAAATTATCAAACTCCATTGGAGAAACATTTTATAAGCCCAAACTACCCAAATCCATACTATGAGAAGTTATTATCAATAGTTGCATTCTATTTTTATTTTATTTCAGAATAGATGATGCACCTTAGGTCAATTTTAAAAAGTAATCATTGCATCGAGACAAGTGAAATTGAACTTAAATTTCAAGGCTGACTTCCTCCTTGAGAAAGAACAATAGGGTATAATGGCTAAGAGCTAAGAGAATGGACTCTGTAGGTGGACCGTTGTTTATATTAAACATGTTGTTTATATATGTATGACCTATAGAGCAACTTACCTAACCTATACTTTAGTTTTCTCATCCACAAATTGGGGATGACATTGTTTCTGATTTCAAAGGCTTTTTATCAGGTTTAATAAATGCCTTCACACCTACCAAGTGCTTAGGAAAGAACTCAGTGAACATCAGCTACCATTATTATTATTCTTGATTGAAGGCTTAGCCTACAGCAGTCTTCAGTTTGGCTATCACCTATGAACTCTAACAATACACTCAAAAACTTTTGGCAAAGAAATTAAGATCGATAATGAAGTCTCTATAACAGATATGAACAAGTAGCTTTTTACTGGGACAAAAAGAATATCATCCTACTGTATGCCTAGGAAAAGCTGTCCATCCCTAGGGAGGCTCTGATCCTACTTATTATTTTATTCACAATCTATCTGAGATTGACTCAGATAGACTTTTTATTCTCAATAGTACCTAGAAACTACCCTATCCTTTGTTGTGGGTCTTTCTCCCTTTTCTACCCTTTCCCTGCAACAATTATTGTCGTTAAAGAATGTGTGGACCCTCACATCCTCCAACAGAACACACCCCAGCAAACAAACCAAATTTCTTATGAAGACTAACTACTTCTTAGAGCAAATACACGATGCATTAGATAGCTAAAAGGGTAGTGATTCTGGTCCTATCCTCTTTGGAATGACAGGATAGGAAAAATAGAAAGATCTGTCATTTCTTACAGAGACATAATAACCAAAGTACCAATTTCCTTTATAAGAGATCTTAAGGCACTCAGCATTTTTCTGAGATGACACAGTCTGGGAAATTCTCATTATTTGTAGATTCCACATTTGTGAATTTGCCTACTTGTTAAAATTTATTTATAACCTCCAAATCAATAATCACAGTGGTTTTTTTAGTCATTAGCGGGAATATTCCAAATGGTAAAGTCTGAGCCTCAGGGAAAGTTCTCTCAGAGGTTGAACAAGGGGATGTTCTACCACCTTGTTTCAGCTCTCAGACTATAAACAAGTGCCCTTCTCATGATCTATTTGGTGCCAAGTTGCTCTCCCCTTTTTGCTTTTTGTTGGTGATTTTCCTGCTTAAAATGGCCACTGAGAGTAATGCTGAAATGCTATCCAGTGTTCTTGAGCACAAGAGAGCTGTGGTGTGCCTAAGAGGGAAAATACACCTTAGATAAGATCTGCTCAGACATGAGTTACAGAGAGGTTGGGCATGTGTTTGAAGTGAATTGATCAACAATACATTAAACAAGTTATCTTTAATCAGAGACACACACAAAACCAAGGTTATGTGTTGATTGATTGATGAAAATATTGTGGCCAGAGGCTGGAAGGCACCTAACCTGGTATTTTTCCTAGGATCAATGGTGGAAATATTATAGAGCATAAGCATAATGAATAATAAGAATCAACCATATATCCAAATATGAATTGCTTCATTCAAAGAATTCTCATTGCTAGCTACTCTTCCAGCTTAGTGACGGGTTTTCAGAACAAAACCACCCCTCCAATGTAACTTCGCCTGTTATATAAATTGAAACATTGATTTAAGACTTCCAGCCTCTTGTGGTTAAAAATAAATAAATAAAAAGATGCCACATATGCCTTACCTGAAAGAGGACTGCAAAATACCAAAAATGTGATTTAGTTTAAGGACAAGGATAAAAGATAAAAATAAAAGTCATTCTTGAACTACCTTTCTGACCATTTTCCATGTTCTGATTTTCAAGCTGTGGTTTATATATCACCCTCCTCCATTCCATCACCCCACCAGGCAGTTGCTCTCTTTTCTCTGCTACATAAGCTCATCATGCATGAGGCTGTATTGACATGATACAAGTTTCTGTCTATCTCTCATGTTCCAGGCCATGGGAAAAGAATTCAGCTGGCACGTATCTTCTTTCTCTTGCAACTGGCAGAAGCCTTGGAGAGGAGAAATGAAGCATGGCTTTCCTCACCCACCTCCATCCAGCTACTTTGTTCCGGGTGGTCAGAGTTAGAGGGTGGACTCTGACTCTGAAGATAGGGACGAAAGGCAGGTGACCTGGTGCAAAGACTGAAAGAAAAGAATCACTTCTGAAACCCAATTTAAGTTCAGGGATGTCTGAGACCACCCTCACCTATGGAACCACCCTTAGGCTCGATAATTAGAAAAACCTCAAAGAGCTCAGCCAAATCATTATAATTATGGTTATCATTTATTATAACAAAAAGATATAGAGCAAACATAAGTCAAGGGAGGAGGCACATCTAACAAAGTGAGACTTCAGGTATGTGTGTGATACAAACTGTCTCCCCTATTTTCCATGAACTCTTCAATAAAATCTACAATGTACATTATTTTATGAAATGAAATTCCTTTTGGAGGGATCAGGGCAAGTATGAGATCAACTGATTCCCACTTGAAGGTTGCTTCTTGGAGAAACCACAGAATGACTATGGGATCCCAGAAACCTTTGAGTTAAAAATCATGAACAACAAACATTTGTTTCTCAAAGCACTAAAAAGTAGGCATTCAACTGTGAAGGAAGAAATTGACAAAGTTCATCTGAAAAATTTCAGTCATATTTTATGGCTGACTATATTGTTATATAATCTGGAGTATACCCTAGTGGAAGCCCTATACCTTTTTGTATTAATTTCGCTATAGTTGCTATATCAAAGTACCACAGATTGGATGGCTTAAACAGAAATTTATTTCTCACAGTTCTGGAGGCCAGAAGTTCAAGATCAAGGTGTCAGCAGGGTTAGGTTCTTCTGAGGCCTTCCCTGTTGGCTTATAGATGGTTATCGTCTCTCTATGTCCACATAGTCTTGTCTTTGTATGTGAGTTGCCTTCTTATGAGGACACCATTCACATTGGATTAGAGATCACACTAATGATATTATTTTGACTCAATTAATTTTCTAAAGAATATCTCCAAATACATTCTGAATGTCTAGAGGTTAGGACTTCAGCATATGAATTTGAGGGGTGCATAATTCAGCTCAAAATAATTTTACATTTCATAAGGGCAAGGCTAGTGTGTTTGAGATAGAATATCTGGAAATGGGATGGATAGTAAAAGCTTTAATGATCCTGACCCAGAGCACGGTATGCATGTGTTAAAACTAATTCAAGTTGACCTAAAAGAACCCAACTAAAGGAACAGAAATCTTTAAATTGCTGTTCTCTGCATAGATTCCATCCTGTTCACACCTATGTGTTCCTCCATGAGCAGGTTTAATTGTTATATAAACACAATAAAAAACTCACTCGTGCTTAATCTACATTTCTAACACCATGTACATTCAGTCCAATGTTTTATAGGCTAGCAAAACTAATTTTTGTTTTGTTTTGCTTTTGTAGTATCTTATATCAGGGATCAATTCCATAAAGTACAATTTTATTCTCATGAAAATAGTTATATTATGTTAACCTCACAAAAGACATTTTCTCTATTGTTTTATAACAAGCATTTTAAGAAAAATTGCAAGGATATAATAGCTATTTGCTGATAAAATTTTGATTCTGATGTTTAACATAAAATGTTTAATATCATTTAATATTTTATTGAGAATGACATCAACTAACACCAAAATAAAAATGATTCATATTTTCTTTAAGTGTGGGTATTCTGAATTTTCTCACTTTAAAAAGTGTCAGTAGATTTGCCTTCCCATCTGATAAGTGAGAGTCATGGTCACATGTATTGCAGTCATTGCTTCAGTTCCCTGGTGCAGCTTAAAAACAGCTCTAAAAAAGGCTCCGTTGCTTTTCCTGGTGTCTTGGCTGCATCAAACTACATCTGCAATACAGCAGGTGTCTTTTATCCATCACAAAGCAATTTCTGCTCTCAATAACAACTGCAAGTGTGGATCAGGATTAAATATCAGGGACAGGGTACAAAATGACTGCAAAAGAAATCTGAAATGATACAGTAGTTGATGTTCTTGTTTAAAGACTTCTAAAACACTAGTTTTTAAAAAATCAGATTGTGGTACTATAGAAGCCTTAGAAATAGACTTCTCTGTGTGTGAGTGTGCATGTGTGCACACGTGCGCGCATGTCCCTGGGGATTGAACCTAGAAGCACTCTACTACTGAGCTGTATCTCCATCTCTTTAACTTTTTTATTTTGAGACTGGGTCTCGCTAAGTCACTGGTGCTGACTTTAAATTTACTATTCTTCTGCTCCAGCCTCCTGACTCAATGGGATTACGGTGGTGTGCCACCATGCCTGGCACATTACGCATATAATTAAGACAGTACATTCAGTACAGAGAAGAGATTAAGCACATGGACTCAGGAGTCAGAATGCCTGAGGTCAAATCCTGTGTCTACCTCTTAGTAGCAATAAACATTAGGCAAGTCACTAGAACTGTCCATTTCTCAGTTTTCTCAATTATAAAACATGAATAAGGATAGTACTTACTTTGTAGGGCTATTGTGAAATTGAATCACAACAGTACCTGGCACTGGGTAGCACTCAATAAAAGTATTATCCTCTACTATTGTCCTTTGATCTCTTGTACATATCTAGCTCCCATCTCGTCACTGCTGTACCATCTTCTCTTTCCTTTCCTCTTTTCTATGTTCAGCTTTCTAGACAGGCTTGACAATCAGCTCCCTTTTTGCATCTCCACTCTGACCCTTGATTAATGCAATATCACATTAGTAAAGCTGCCTGCCATTATTCACTTTTCATAATAGCTAGCATTTTTGAGCACTCCCTGTGTTCTACTTGTGCCTCCTTTTATGAAACACACCCTAAACACAAATAGGAACATACCGTCCCAATTTTCCTTACCTTTTCTGTCTTACTCTTAAATACTGGGCTTCCCAGCCCTCTCTCATTCTACATACTTCCCCTGGGTGGGAAAGAGCTCATGTCTTCAATCATCAACTAAATGCTGATAACTCTCAAACCTCCAGTTTGAACATCTCCCCTAAGCTCCAGAACACTATATCACAGATGATCACTGAACATCTCATCTGCAGCACAAAGCCAGCCCAGGAAAACCTATATTCAACTCCACACCAAATCTGCTTCCTATTCTTGCATTACTATCTGAGGAAATAGCATCACCATCCCTACCCTACCACAGTGTGCCAAATGCTGGTGTTGCAGAAGGAATCAGAATAGGCAGAAACCCTGCCTTCCTAGAACTTAAAGTCTAATTGGAGGATAGATACCTGGAGAAGACAACTATATAAAACAATCTACTGTTTTGTGAATACTTTCCTTGGGTTTTTTTCCCATTTGCTCTTTATAAAATTGATAAACTATTTGTCATATTTTGCTACACGTATTTTTCCTAGTCAGTAACTCTACAGGAGAGTGGGGAGCTAAATCTCCAAACCTCAGTTCTTGTGTTCTGATGAAAGGAAATGTAAAGTCAGACACTAAAAGTCATGAAAAAGAATTTTATTATAGGTTAAAGTAGAGTAAGGCTCAAGCAAAGAGCATTCTCAGAAGAGAGAGAGTAGTTCATCTCCAAGCAGAGAACAGAGAACAACAAAGGAAACAGTTTGATGTTTGCCTGGGGAACTCTGGTCCACCTTCTTCACTGTTTGCCAATCAGATGTTCAACTCTTCCTTCATGATGAGCAGTGGAGTTTTTTACCCTCATTGGTCCTCTCCGGAACTGTCATGGTAGCCATCCTGTTAGTAGAGACTTCATCTACAAGTCAATCCTGTGTTAATGTGGGTACTGGGGTCAGTAGCTGGTCAGAAATTACTTTAGTGTACCTGCATTACTAAAGAAACCTCCCTTCTGCAATATATGGAGACACTTGTGACCATAACTCCTAGCTTTACCCCAACTTCAGTGAATCCCAATGAGAGATAGTCCCATTAATCCTTCTTTTCCAACACGTTTTCCCCATTAGCTACCCAGTTAATTCCTTTTGTTTCTGTTTGCTTATTCTCCAGGTCTGTGCATCTGATATTTTTCTACAAGTTATCTGCTACAAGTTATTTAGTCATCTGCCTTGACAGTAATTAAAAAAAAAAAAAAACTTAAAGAATAACTGTTTTAGTCAGTTTTTTGGCCACTGTGACCAAAAGACCTAACAATAACAATTAGAGGAGGAAAAGTTTCCTTGGGGACTCATGATTTCAGAAGTCTCAGTTCATAGATGGCCAACTCCATTTCTGGGGAGGCAGAACATCATGACTGAAGTGTGTGGCAGAGGAAAGCAGAGAGGGACAGTTTTTCTATTTATTTATGTTTCGTCCTCCAGGAAGAGAGGATGAGGAGGCGGGAGGGAGGGAGAAAGAGAGGGATAAGGGAGGGAGAGAGAGAGCTTTGCTCAAGGAAGACAAAATATAAACCCCAAAGACATGCTCCCAGGGACCCACCTCCTCCAACCCTACCGGCCTACAATTACCATCCAGTTAATCCCTATCAGTGGATTGATTAACACACTGATTAAGACTTTCAAGACCCAATCACTTCACCTCTAAGCTTTCTTGCATTATCTCACACATGAGCTTTTGGAGGATTCTTCACATCTAAACCATAATCGTAACTTGAAGAAAACTTGTGACCTTGATATGAACTTTGCTGCCCATTACTAACTACTACCTAACAACTTGTTTTTGCATTCAAGAATATCATTTTAATGTGATCAAATCTAATGAACTTTTCTTTCATGACTTTTTCCACCACATCAGTTTACAAATTTTTCTTCTATTAAGAGAACTGATAAATATTCAGTTTTGTCCCTCAGTTTTTCTATTTATTTATGTTTCATCCTTTTCTCCTTAGAATTTATTTTGATGTCAGCAAAGTTTTATTTTGTGAAAATTTACAAAAATATTCTTAACATATTGGATGAAGTATTCATACATAACATTCTCTTTGCTTTTCTCTTAATATTTAAGACCACTGATTTTTCTGCCTTGAAATTTAAATATTTCTTGGTTTGGCAGTACAATTATATTCCTTTATACTTTTTTTGAATTTGGATATCTCTCCTATTTCTTCATTTCTCTTTTTCCTGCCTCCTTCTAATTGTATTTGTTTCCTACAGTTGAAATCTTGGGTATCTGTTTTTATGTTGATTGCTTCCCTTGACTAATTTCTGCCCCAACATCCAAGATCATCTTGATTAGAATGATTTCCAGATTGATGTTTTCAGCAATGCTGTCTCTGAGTGCCAAACATGCTTCTTTAAGCCCTACTCAAATTCAGCAAAACTCAACCTAGAATCCATGGTAGACTTCATCTAGTTCATTCCCTCCCCCAATTTTTATACCTTTGTTTTATTTATTTATTTTTATGGGGTGCTGAGGATCAAACCCAGTGCCTTACACATGCCAGGCAAGCACTCTACCACTGAGCCACAACCCCAGCCCCTTTTCCCATTTTTTTGATAATAATTTTTTGTCATATTATTAACAGAGTCTAATGTCTGAGCTGCCCACCACACCAAGAACCAATATTCAAGAGGTGAGTGTTGGTATGAAGGAATCAGGTTTATTCAAGGCTCCTCCTTGAAAGATAGAGAGGGTAGCTCCTCTAACTTCTCTACCTCTCCCAGGTTCAGGGCCTGAAGGGTTTCAATGAGGAGGAAAGGAAGCAGTGAGGCTGCAGGCTAAGTGCGGCCTCCCACAGGGAGGCCACAGCGCCTCATTACAGTAGATTTTGATCTCCTGGGGCTGGTCACTAAGAAAGGATGTTACTGAGGACATCTCAGTTCTGTGAATTTAAGGAAAGGTTTCTTCTTGGAATATGGATTGTTCAGGTGGACTCTTCTTTAGAGTTTGCAATGCTGAATAAAAGGCAAGGGATGCCAAAAGATTAGGAAAGGAAGCTAAAAGTAATCCCGCCAAGCAAAACTTCCAGAAGGGGCTGCCCTGATACAATATATGCTCAAAACCACAGCATCGACTTCTTCTTTATCCCTCAGCTTTTCTATTTATTTATGTTTCACCCTATTCTCCCTAGAATTTATTTTGATGTCAATGAAGTTTCATTTTGTGAAACTTTCCAAACGTATACTTAATATCTGTCTCAGTCAGTTTTGTCGCTGCTGTGACACTCTACAATTGTAGAAGAGGAAAAGCTTATTTGAGAGCTCACAGTTTCAAAGGTCTCAATCCACAGACAGCAGGCTCCATTGCTCAGGGCTCGAGGTGAGGCAAAGCTTCATGGTGGAAGAGTATGGCAGAGAGAAGCAGCTCACATGATGATCAGGCAGCAGAGAGAGACTCCACATGCCAGATGCAAAATATATACCCCAAAGGCACTCCCAATGCCCACCTCCTCCAGCCACACCCTATCCACCTTCAGTTAGCATTCAGTTAATCCTATCAGGAAATTAATTCCCTGATTGTGTTAAGGCTTTCATATCCCAATCATTTGTCTTCTAATCCTTCTTGCATTATCTCACATATGAGCTTTTGGGGGACACCTAATATCTAAACCATAACAACATCCATTCTTTTCTTAAATGTTATTATTATTACTTGTGTCTGCCTCTACATCTGTATCCTAACAGATTAATGGTCTAAGGTAAGAACTCCTAGGTTGGGTGACACCCACATTGCTCTCCACGCATGCATACCCTTCATCCTTCAAGGTTTACTACACACTTCTATTAACAAACTTAAAAATTCTTTAGGACATAAATGATAAAGTCCCAACACTCTTGCTCTAGTTTTCAAGGCCTTGAGTTGATCCTATTTGCTATAATTTCTTATTAAAGATCTTCCAAGTAAGGAGAAAAGAAAGAAAAGAAAGGATAAAAAGCAAAGGGAAAGAAAATGAAAAAGAAAGGAAATGGAAGAAGAGAGGGAAGTGGGGAAGAAAAGAGGGCATTTTTGTTGGAAATGACACCTTCCTAATTTCAAAATAACCACAAAAATGAAATTGTTGACACATGCAACAAAGAATGTAAGGGCTGAATCTGGCTTCAGAACACTTGGATCCAGGGTCTTACATGATATCATTAGGACATTTTGTCTCTATTTCTCAGCCCTATTTTCATCAGCATCTGCTTCATTCACCATCAGCATCTCTGTAAAAAGTTGGAAAGAATGATCACAAGTTTAACAAACCCATTTAGATAGTCTCAGCTTTCCTAGCATTCATTCTGATTGGCTCACCTTGTGCTCAACTCTGAAAGAGTCACTCTGACCAAGGACAGTTAGCACACTCATTAAGAACATGGGGTGGAGAGGCAGACAGAAATAGGAAGGACAGTGGAATGAATCTGACATAACTTCCCCATGTACATATAGGAATACGCCACAATGAATCTCCACATCATGTACAACCACAAGACTGCGATCCTGATTAGAATAAGATATATTCCATGGTTGCATAAATACATCGAAATATACTACACTGTCATGCATAACTAAAAAGAACAATTTTTTAAAAAAGAGAGAGAAAAAGAAGATCTGGGATGCACTCCCAGCCTGGGGGATACAGAAAGTAGTATGGTTCCCACCTGTAACAAATGGACCGAGAAATGAGGAGAGGACTCTCTGCAAAGTGATTCTGATACAGCTTCATACAAACTTGTGTAAAAAGAATGAAATTTGAATGAGCTAATTTGGAATTGCCAATTCTACTAATCATCCACTGATAAGATCTTGTCAAGTTAATCCAATTTCATTTTTACTTTAATTTCCTTCTCAAAAAAAAAAAGTGGGCATAGAATTTATGCCACCAGCTGCTTCCAAAAAAACAGATCCTCAAATGAACTTTAATGAAGTACTGCCAACACCACAAATGGCAAATGTTAGGAGTTAAGTATGGGCCCTGCACTGAAGTTCTTCACAGTATTCATTTTTACATGTATGGAGCTTGGGGTTTAAAAGCATTTTCATGTTAAATCTTATTTGATCTGTAAAACACCACCATAAAATTCCAAATTTTTCATTTTACACATGATGTAAAATGTGTTAAATATGTTTTTTTCAAGCCACAGTAAGATAACTCCTGAAAAATTCTTTATCTGTGATTACATTGGATTGGTCATTTTCTCCCCTCCTGTTCTCAACCTTTCTAGGTAAATTGCTGGTAGAAAAGGTAAATGAAGTTCCCCCCATGATGCCTCTTCCGAGGCCCATTTCTTTAGGAGACTGACACCTGTGTGGAAGGCACTGTATTTCTCTATTCTCCTTCCCTACCCGAATACAGATTCCCAGGGCTCCACTCCCACAGTGGACATGCTATCATCTTCACTCCTCCCTCCAGTTTTGTAGTCAAGCGATGGCAAATCAAAAACAAACATGGACCGAGTAAGAAATATATAATAATTCTTCTAAGTAAGAAAAACAATATGCCAGTCTCCTCATTACTATTCCAAATTTTTTCTATAGTGAAATTTAGTTAATGAACTTTAATTTCCGTAGGGCACTGGCTATTTGTGAATTTACACACAATTTAATATTTTCTCAAAAGAAAAAAAATTGACATTGTGAAAGACATAAATTTAAAGATATAATTTAACTATAGAAACTATCCTATTTTTATATCCATTCCTCAACACTACATTTCATAGTTGTAATTTTCTGCACACAGTAGTACTTAAAAATAATATTCTCTTAAAATCAATTAAAACATTGTCTTTTGAGATCCTAAATATCAAACTTGCTAGAGAAAAAACTCTAAAATTCATATTTCATCAGTGCAGGCTATGTGCGATTTCAATTAAGAACTGAAAAAAGTTGTCTACCTAGAATTTATGTCTACCTAGTTCCATTTATAGGAAATATGACATGGTAAGTGATGGGTGATAGTGAACCATATTGATTTTGCACTTTTCATAGCAGTCATTTAAAGATATAATCATCAAAGATATTGAGTGCTAAATCTTTGTACAGATTCAATGCAATTCCAATTGAAATCCCAATGTCATTCTTCATAGAAATAGAAAAGGCAATCATGAAATTCATTTGGAAAAATGAAAGACACAGAATAGCCAAAGCAATCCTTAGCAAAAAGAGTGAAGCAGGAGGATTCACAATACCAGACCTTAAACTATACTATAGAATCATGGTAACAAAAACAGCATGACATTGGCACCAAAACACACATAGACCAATGGTACAGAATAGGAGAGACAAACCCATCTGAATATAGTTATCTCATACTAGACAAAGGCACAAAAAATATTCACTGGAGAAAAGATATCCTCTTCAACAAATGGTGCTGGCAAAACTGGAAATCCATATGTAGCAAAATGAAATTAAATCTCTATCTCTCACCATGCACAAAACTTACAGTGGATCAAAGTCTTAGGCACTAGAACAGAATCCCTGCACCTAATAGAAGAAAAAGCTGGCCCAAATTTTCACCACATTGGCCTAGGAACTGACTTCTTTAACAAGACTCCTAAAGCACAAGAAGTTCAAATCAAAAATCAATAAATGGGATGGATTCAAACTAAAAAGCTTCTTCTCAGCAAAGGAAATGATCAATAATGTGAAGAGAGAGCCTACCATATGGGATAAAATCTTTAGCACATACACTGCAGATAGAGCACTAATCTCCAGGATGTGTAAAGAACTCAAAAAATTAACACCAAAACAACAAATAACCCAATAAATAAATGGGCTAAGAAACTGAACAGACACTTCACAGAAAAAGATATACAATCAATCAACAAACATATGAGAAAATGTTCAACATCTCTAGCAATTAAAGAAATGCAAATCAAAACTACTCTGCAATTATCAAGAATACAAACTACAATAAATGTGGGCAAGGCTATGAAGAAAAAGGTACACTCATGCATTGTTGGTGGGACTGAAAATTGGTGCAACCACTCTGGAAAGCAGTATGGAGGTACCTCATAAAATTTGGAATGGAACCACCATTTGACCTAGCCATCACACATCTTGGTTTATACCCAAAGTACTTAAAATCAGCATATTACAATGATGCAGTCACATCAATCTTTATAGCAGCTGAACTCACAATAGTTAAACTATGGAACCAACCTAGGTGAGATATCTATATATATCTATCTATCTGATGTTATATATATATATATAAAATGTGATACATACACACACACACGATGGAATATTACTCAGCCTTAAGTAAGAATGAAATTATGGCATTTGCAGGTAAACGATGGAGTTGAAGAATATCATGCTAAGCAAAAGAAGCCAATCCCCCCAAAACACAAAGGCTGAATGTTTTCTCTGATATGTGGATGTTAATTCACAATAAGGGGGGTGGGGCTGAGGAAGAATAGAGTTACTTTAGATAGAGAGGAGTAAAGGGAGGGAGGGGATATGGGGACAGGAAGGATAGAAGAATGAAACAAATATTATTACCTTATATACATATATGACTGCATGAACAATGTGATTCTATGACATGTACAATCAGAAAAATGAGAAATTATCCTTCATTCATGTATGATTTATCACAGTGCATAAATATATTCTACTGTCATGTATAACTAATTAAAAAAAATTTAAAATTTTTTAAAAAGAAAAAAATCTGGAAGATTAAGGCTACTACCCAAAAAAAAGGTATTGAGTGCTGATTGGGAATGCATGAAATTATACTAATTGCTTTACATTATCTTATTAAATCCTCACAACACACCTATGAGATAATTAATGTATTCTTTACAGATAAAAACTAAATCTCAGGTCGTATTTATAGAGGTTGAACTAACAGTAGGTTTTACTACATTTTAACACTGTACTTCGTCTCAAGAGGTGAGTGCTGTTCAGAATAATGTATTAAGGTAACAATTTTTAATTATTATTATTATGTATCTTAAGATAGGACATCTTAGCAAGCAATACTTTGGTAGTATATTTTAGTTACCAGATATATTTAAGGTAATTAACCACATTTTTGATTTCTTACAAACATGACTTCTTATGAAGTTAATGAAACACTGAGATTTTTTTTCTATTTATGTTTTTATTAATGCAGTATAGTTTTACATAATTGTGGGGTTCATTTGGGCATTTTAATAAATGCATATAAACAAATGCATATAACATAATTTGCTCCATTTTAATCACTAGTACTTTTTGTTCCTTCCTCTCCTACTTCCCCTGATCTCTTTTCTCTATTGTTGGTCTTTCTTCTGTTAATTTATTTAATTAATTTTAATTGGTGCATTATAGCCATATATAAAACAAATTCATTGTGATATATTCATACATGGACATTGTTTAATTGGTTAGTTTCATTCTGTAGTTCCTCCCCTTTCTCATTCCTCTTCCTCAGTCCCCTTCTTCTACTTTACTTTTCTTCTTTCTATTTTTTAATGACATCCTCCCTTTTTTAAATTCCTTGTTTTTCCCTTGCTTATGCATATGAGAGAAAACAGTGGACCCTTGACTTTCTGAATCTGACTTATTTCACTTAACAGGATATCTCTAGCTCCATTCATTTACCAAAAAAAATGCCATAATTTCATTCTTCTTAATGGCTGAGTAAAACTCAATTGTGATTATATACCACATTTTATTTATTTATGTGTCCATTGAGGTACACTTAGACTGATTCCATAGTTTGGCTATTGTGAATTGTACTGCTATAAACATTGAGATGCATGTATCAATATAGTATGCTGATTTTGGTTCTTTTGCATAAATGCCAAGAAGTGGGATAGCTAGATCAAAAGGCAGGTCCATTCCTAGTCTTTTGAGGAATATCCATCCTGCTTTCCAAAGAGGTTATACTAATTTGCAGTCCCATCAACAATGTACCTTTTTTCTCACATCCTCACCAACATTTATTATTATTTGTATCTTGATAATTGCCCTTCTACCTGGAGTGAGATGAAATCCCAATGTGGTTTGGGTTTGCATTTCCCTGATTGCCAAGGATGCTGAACATTATTTCTTATAATTGTTGGCCATTTGCATTTCTCTGAATGTTCTTTACTCCACTTACTTCCAGTTAGTATTTCACGTGTTATGTTCCATACCTGCAACCCTCATTCACATTACTAATAATTTCTAATACCATGCTTGCTGCTCCCTGTTTTCAAGAGCCATATTAAATTCTTTTAATATCAAAGTTAAATTTGTTGGAAAATCCATTTGTTAATCCTAAATTTTAAATAATGAAGACAAATTGCTACTAAGAGGTAGGAAATTAATCTTCCTCCTGAATCCAGAAATATTTTAATTTCCCACAAAAGCTTCATTATAATAATGTCATCTTTCCTGTAATGCTTCTTCCCTGGTGGAAAGATCAGGTCAATGTGTTCCACATTTTTGGATAACTTTGTATTTTGGATCAGAAATGTATGGCAGTGAACAGCTGTGGACAAAATAGAATGCAGTGTGCTAGATAAACGCTGGCCAATTCTCCCTGAAATGAATCCCCACTATTTTAGAACCACAACCATGTAAACTATAAACTTTACATCTTCATAGTAACTCAACGTTGCTCTTGCAGGGTGCACGTGACAGAGATGCTCTTGTGGTCTTTGGATCTATGTCAACAATCTGTAGGCTAGAATCCATCCTGGATATTTCAAATCTATCAAGTTCAAAGACCATGGGTGTTTTATGCCCAGCAGAGACAAAAACAAGAGCCCTTCCCAGACAGCTGTGCCTAAGAACCATGCAAAAGTTAGTTCGGTAGTCCAAGGTGTGCTTCATGGAAAAAATTCCTAAACACCAAAATAAATCCAACATTTCCCTCTCCCGCCCCACCAGTCTGTCACCTTTCCCAAGCATGGAACAGCTCACTCTGAGTGGACGATATGTTCCCAGCTGTGTCTGACTCATATCATGTCTGTGAATCCAAATCAGCATCTTTCCAGTGTGGGAAAAATCTGAACTTAATCAATTCCCCATGCAGAAAACATTTGCAATTTTTTCTCATCCTCTCTGGAGAACACAAAAGTCACCTAACTTAGAAATTTGATGACCTAAACTCATCCAAGTAAGATATGTAACAAAGGACAGATTTTGTTGATGAGTCTCTTCCTAGGATGTACAAAGAGAAAACACCGGGAACAAGAATAAAACCATGAAACCTAGACAGATAAAAGAAAAACAAAACAAAATTCTGAAAGCCTTCTCCCCTCAACCAGCAATTTTCCATAGCAACCTATTTCAATCACAAGACTGATGCTGGCCAATCAAGGCTGTTAAAGCATTTCCATTCCTGCACAAAGACTGTCGTGCTAAGTACATTATAAAATGGACACAGTGGACGGAGCATGTGGACCACACTCTGGAATGAATCAAGAAGATTCAAGATAATTGCAACTTCTATCAACAATGGCTCAAAAACTGCAGTCCAATGCAAAGACAAAGACATTCTAAGATAAAAACCCTAGAGAGGTTTTTTTTCTTAATTCATAAAACTTTGAGATACACAAAAAGGTTTATAAAGTAATATGAATACTCATTTACCCACCATTTATGTATCTTCTATGAGCTTAAGAAATACAACATTAATCATGCAGTTTAAGTCTCCTGGGTGTCCTTCCCTGAGAGCAGTATCCTTGTTCTCTGCCATAGGTTAACACTATCTTGAATATGATATTTGTCTTTCCCAAAATGTCTACATACTTTTACTATGAATGTATATATCTCAAAATAATATGCATAATCATTTGGTATTTTCTAAAACTTAGAATAAATTATACCATACCATATGTTTCCTTCTTGCTTTTTTGCTCAGCACATTTGTACAATTTACTCATAATAATGTGGAAACCTCTTATTTATTCACTTATTCTGGTATAGCATTAAATTATATATACATGTGCATATATAGAGATATGTTAATTCATTTATGCATTCTTCTAATGGTGAATATTTAGGTTGTTTCTAGCTTTTCAATCACCAACAATTCAATTATAAACATTCCTGTACATTTACTTTTATGTGTATGATTGAATGTTGCTTTAGGGCAGGGCTCAACAAACTATGCCTTCTGCCCCAATCTGGCAAACCATCTACTTTTGTAAATAAAGTTTTATTGTACACAGCTATGCTCATTTGTGCATATACTGTTGATGGCTACTTTCATGCTACAATGACAGAGTGGAGGAGTTATGACAGAGAATTTATGGCCTACAAAACTGACAGTATTTATTTGATTTTTTAAATTGCAAACCCCTACTTTAGGGTGTAAACTTAGAGTGTCATAGCTGGTTAGAAGAGTCTATGAGCATTCAATTTTGCCAAATGTCAAATACTCTCCAAAGTAATATACCAATTTACACTCTTCTCAATAATATAAAAACATCCTATTCTCATTCTTCCTCATGCTCACTTGAAATTTCAAGTTGTTATTGTGTTCATTTATTTTGTGGTTTTATTTCAAATATCCTGGAGTTGTTACAATGGATCATACCCATACTTGTGAGGCATACTATGTTTCACGGTAATGGCAGAGCAATAATTAACTCCTGACTAGGGCAGGCTAAAGCACAATGTGGATCCTTTCCCACGTGGTTCCACTTAGAACTCCTTCTCCCCACACCCCACATTCCCATGCCAGGCACACCTGCACTAAGGATCCATCTGTCTGAATCACATGGACCAAGTTTGCCTATAGCTCTTGATTTGCTGCCTGCCCTCCCCACCTTCCTACTCCTCTTGCCAAAAAATCATATAACTGATTGTACTCCCAGAAACTTTTGGCAAGGGGAGAGAATAAAAAAGAGGAGAAAAGGCCCGTGTTTTCAATATGGGACACCTGTCTCCACACTGCATTCCCTAAGGGCATTTTTCCACCACCTACATAAAGCCATCCAGTTAGGCAGGAGTGAGAATACAGTATAAGAGGGACTTGACTACTCCAAGAGTCATCCTCCTTGTCTCTGTATGTTGGGGATTATTTGGTTTTGATCATGCTCATTGATGGAAGGAAATCCATCTTTTTATTTCTTCTTTATCTTCCTGAGGCTTGAGACATTGTTCTGGAACAGTAGTGCTGAGGACAGACTAGAATATTATCCTCTTCCTTATAGATATTTCTATAACTCAAGTAGGCAAATGGGGAAAGGAGGTAGCTGAAGATAGGCAGCAGGGCAAGAAGTGAAAAAAGAATCTCATATGTGACAGTTATTGGAACACACCTAGAGCCCCAAAATCCTACCTCCTGTCCCTGTTTAACAGTGAGAGCTATTGACATAAGTGATCATAAGAATCTGGGAGAAGGATGAAAGAGTGGAGGGAAAAATGAACTGGAGGAAGGGAGAGAGAAAACCTCCATTGAAAGGGAGAAAATCAATATAGAAGAAAGTTGAAAAGAGGGCTATTTGGTAAAAGAGATAAAGGACTAGCTTCGACATACCAGAGAAAACACTGGAACTTTGACTTTTGAGTCCTGGCTTATTTCAGTTATCATGATAATCTCTGGATCCATCTATTTACCAGCAAATGCCCTAATATCCTTCTTTATGGCTGAATAATATTCCATTGTGTATATGTACATTTTCTTTATCCATTCATCTATTGAAAGGTACCTATGTTTGTTCCATAGCTTTACTATTGTGAATTGTGTTGCTAAAAACATTGATGTGGCCACATAATTGCAGTATGTTGATTTATTTTAAACATTTTGAATTTCATATGTATGTGGATGGAGGTGGCAGGGTGGGTCTCTGCAAGAGGTATATCCACAGGACAGGACACTAATTTTTTAAAAAAGAAAACTATAAATAGATTGAAAAATTGCACATTATCTTGAACTTGCAGATTGAAAAAGGATCAGTGGAGTAGAGGGAGAGAAGCAGGCATTTGAGTATTGCCAGAGACTGAATCAGAGCGGGTTGGGTTCCGTGCTTTGTGATTATGTCAAAGTGTATCCTGGTGTTGCATCATAACTAAAAAGAATTTTAAAAACTAAAAAAAGATACAGTAGAGCTGGGGTTATAGCTCAATGGTAGAGCGCTTGCCTAGCATGTGTGAGGGTTTGGTCCTCAGCACCACATAAAAATAAACAAATAAAACAAAGGTATTGTGTCCACCTGAAACTAAAAATATTTTTAAATACTTTTTTAAAAAGATATAGTGGAACAACCAACAATAAAAAAAATTTAAAAAAAGATATAGTGAGCAATGATTAGTCTAATACCAGCACCAGTGAAGCATAGGCAATAGTAGGTATATCATAATTGAACTGGTACATGTACTAATTTAGAGGACATGAGGCAGGGATTACTACCCTGGGGGTGAATAATTCAGGACTGCACAGGCTTAAAGTACAAGCTTCCAGTGGGACAATGTACAAGCTGGGATGAGTACTGAGCAGCCACTCTGCTACACACATGCCTTGGCCACAGGATACCTTGGGACTTGTTCCACAAGTTTCCTTTTGAACACTCTGGGCAAGGTTTGAGAATCATCTGAGGCCATAAAGTTTGCTCCCAAAGATTTTTTCCTGCATTGCTGGCAACATCTTCTATTGTCTTTCTTCCTTTTTTTTATTTATTTTTTTAAATTTGGGGGAGGTAGTTGCTCTACCACTGAGCTATGTCCCCAGCACTTTTTATTTTGAAACAAGGTCTAAATTGCTGAGGCTGGCCTCAAACTTGAGATCCTCTCACTTCAGCCTCCTCAATAGCTAGGACTGGGCATGCACCACTACATACTGCTGTCTCATTTTTTTTGTTGGAGGGGGGATGGAAGGTGCTAGGGATTGAACCCAGATGCACTTCATCACTGAGCTACATCCCCTGCTCTTTTTAATACTTTTTTTTTTTTTAATTTTGAGACAGAGGTCTCACTAAGTTGTGCAGGCAGGCCTTGAACTTGAAGTCATTCTGCCTCCCCCTCCGAAGTAGCTGGGATTATCTGTAGGGACCACGTACCTATCTTTTTTTTTTCATCACACTAGTTTTCTTCCAAAATTTCTTTCCAAAACTTTGCACCTTTATCTGAGCATGCCTTAATTCTTCAGGCATCATGTATTCAAAAAATATTTATCAAGGGCCCACTATGAGAGTATAAGTGGTGAGAATACAAAAATTTAAAAGACACGGTCGGTCCCTGTCCTCGAAAAAACCTCAGACACTCAAGTTACATTAAAAGTAGAAAGGATGAGACAGAAACTATGTATCCAGGAAGGAAGTGGGAAACCACCATGAGCTCTTCCTAAATGAGTCAAGGCAAATTTTTCAGAAGGTGGTATTTGATCTGGGTTTTGAAGAATAATGGTAAAGGGCAAAAAGGATGGAGAGTCTTGGTTAAAAGACCAACATTTACAAAGAAATGCAAAACAATGTGAAAACACATGATATGTTTAGTGAAAATGTTTTTTAAATAATCACCCCTAAACATGTCCTCCAAGTGTCAGAACACTTACCCGAAAAACAGTCAGCATGTGTACAGTGGGTTGGGACCAGAGATGGAGGCCTATGCCTGCTATGGAATTGCGACTTTATTCTCCAAGGCCCCTCCACATCTCACTAACTTAAAGTGAATTGACATCTGGCTTTCTACTATGCACATGATTAGGTCTCTCATGACAATTTTGGGACAAGATGTGAAAATATAGCCTCTATGATGGCACATTTGATATGCCATGTGTTCATCTTCAGATATTTGAAGAACTGTCAAGTGGAAGGGGGATTTCATATTTTATACCCACATCCAGAGGCACAGCTGGAACAAATAAATGAAAGTTAGAGAAGCAGATTTCTCCTCCGAGCCAGAAAAAAAAAAAAAAAAATTCTAGGGCAGTGTCTAATAATTGTTTTAATAAGAAAAGGAGACTCTTTACTGTGTTCGTGTTCTTGGTTTGTTAGAGGTTGCCAAAGTTATCGTCTGTTTTAGCAGTGATATACTTTGGTTTGATTTTTTTTCCTAACCTCTCAAAATTGTCAAAGAGGTCTTACAGTAGAATTCCCAACAGAGGCGTTTTAGTGTCATCGAGATGACTTGCCATGACAAACGATGCCTTCTCTAGACTTCAAGGTGTCCATGGTTAGATGAGAGAAGGACATTTTCTCCTATTGAGAAGATCAAAGGGAGGGGAGGAAGGGGGATGGAGAAAGGGAGAGAACTGAGATAAGAAACAAGAAGTAATAAATATGGAAAATGGAAAGGTTGTTCACTTCTGGCTTTTTAAATCTGACAGTAGAATAAAATTATATTTGATGTGAGACAATTATTCTCCCTTTATTTTGCTTTATATGGTAAAAAAAAATGCTCTGAAAATATTCTACTTTTGTCTATAATACTTACTGCTCATTTAAGTTGATTTTAAAAGGTTTTTAGATGGTGTTTTTTGATGATGAGTTTCATCATATTTCTACAGTGAAAAATACCTGCTTTTATTTACTGTACATTTGTGATTTTCAAGTGGACCTATTATAGAGCTTCCTGTTGCAAATCCTATAGTTTAGGACTCACTGACTACTACAAACTCTCTAATTTCTTCTGGTTTTAGAAACTAGAGGTTCCAAATTTTAAAATGTTTAGGGACTAAGCATTAATACAATCACATGAATGACAATTTGGAGTGTTGAGGACATGCTGAATAGAAGAGTTCCTACAGTTTGTTTTGTTTGACTTGGATTTTGAAATCATATATAATTGTAAAGGCATATTAGAGAGAGAATCTATGAGCAATCAGCTCAAATCTTAAAGAATGGAAGAGAAACCAAATCAAGAAGAAGGTTTGCTTCTTTTCCAATTCAGTTTGATGTTGGCTGTGGGTTTATCATAAATACCTTTTATTTTGTTGAAGTACAGTCCTTCTCTAATTTGTTTTTTATCATAAAGCACTGTTGAGTTTCATTGCATGTTTTTTCTACATTAATATAATCATGCTTACTGGTCTTTATTCTGTTGACGTCATGTACTGCATTTATTGATTTGTGTATGTTGAATCGTCTTTGTATCCCTGGGATAAATCATCTTCATTCTTGGTGAATGATACGCTTGACATGCTCCAGAATTAATCATGGCCCATCCCCTTTCATCTATATCTAACCCATCTCTTCATACCCTTCCCAGATTATTTAGAAATTAATCCACTGTCATATGATTTCATCAGTAAATGTATCATTACATATCTTTAAAAGAGAAAGACTACTTTTGTTTGTGGTACTGGGTACTGAACACAGGGCCTTGAGCAAGTTCTGTACCACTGAGCTACATCTCCAGCCCAATAAGGGCTCTTTTTAAAAACAAAACCACAATAAAAATATCACACCTTTCTTAAAATGAACAGTTTTCTAACATTAATAAATATTCTGTCAGTATTCAAGTTTCTCCATTATCTCATAAATATGCATGTGTGTATATGTGTGTTTAAAAATGTATTAGAATTGGATCCAAATAAGGTCCAAGCATTACAAGTAACTTGTATGTCTCCTAAGTAGAAACAGTTATTCTTGACAAAAAAAAAATCACAATTTGGGAGACCAGGAAAATGGGCAGTTAAGGAAAGGGAAGCATAGGTTGGAGCCTCCAAGCTAACTAACAGGGCCCCAGCCATAATGTGAATGGTCCTTCCACAAGGCCCAGGGGTGATGGTCAGTGGCCCCACCTAGAACTCCTAGATCAAGGCAAGTCTAGCAGAAATTCATCCTAAAAGGGCAAGAAATACTAAAGATTCAGATGTCTCAGGAAAAGCATATCAGAAAAAAAGTATCATTAAAAACTAAGTATGGAAGAACATGGAATTAACGGTAATTTCCCTTCAGCAAAGATTTTTCTTGAAGAAACCAGCCATTAGCAGGTGATGAAAAACCAGAAAGTGATAGTTCTTTGGAGAGTAATGCCTATTGATTAAAATAAAATCAAAAAGTCTAAGATAATTGTTCTAACTCTCTACTTATTTGTAATCAATTTGCTTCCAATCTATGCATTGTTTTTAAATTAGTGGGTAAATACTTAAAATTATTGGTATTGTGATATTGGCATGTGAATTTGAGAAGATAAACTACTAGCAATTGGAGAAGTGATATAATGCTAACAAGATTTTTTGCTGAAGTTTATTAAGACCTTTTCTATTTCTAAAAATAATTTGTATTAGCAAAGTAAAATATATAGCTTTGGTAAGATTGGAAAAATATAAAAACAGAATAAAAAAGCCAAATACAAGAAATGAAAGAAGGATAAAAGGAATACAATAATTAAAGCAGAAAACATGGCCTAAAAGAAAGGATTACCAAAAAGAAAATGAAGGCAAGAATCCTATACTTTGGTTATCTAAAACATTTGCTGGTTTAAAAAAAAAATCACAAAACTTTTAAAATTTGCTATTTTCTTCCTTCATTTTTCCAACCTATTTTTTTTTTTTTTTGGTCCACTATGTAAGGAAACCAAAATTACCAGAGTCAGATTTGCTCCCCAGGGGACATCTGCCAATGTCTGGAGTCATTTTGTGTTGTCCCAACTTGGAGAAGGCTACTGTTGTCAACTAGTGGGTAGAGGCCAAGGCTGCTGCTACACATCCTACAAAGCAGGAGACAACTCTCCCACAATAAAGACATTTCCATCCCAAAATGCCATAGTGCTGGCTTGAGATACCTTGATCCAGCAGATGGACATGTAGGACAACACTGATGCATATCATTAGCATATGAAAAACAACTCCTCTCTCTATCTAACAAATTTTCTATTTACAATTTTCTTTCCTTGCCATTACCTTTGCCACCATCAAAATTCTTGCTCTACTGTCTCACTTCAAGTTCATTGTAAGCTCCCAGGTGACCTCCTGCCTCTTTAGTCCATATAGAACACAGCTGCACAATTAATTTTTTTCTGATATCATAATTCATTCTCTAAAGCATTGCAGTGACTTCTAAGTTTGTCTACCATGTCAAAGCTAAAGTCCCCAGCCTGCCACCAACCTTACTCATCAGTGGCAGACTCTTCACTTTCATAATCTCACCTTCAATCACCATTCCTCCTGACCTCAGCCAAGACATCCAAGACCTTGTTCCTCTCATTCCTTTCCCTGTCTCCTGGCTGTTCTTAGATGTTTTAATAAAGAATAATTCATGAAATATCGGAAAATTGTTTTCTTTCTATTTTTCCAAAAGCTCTAGGAAGTAAAGGTTTTCTTTCAAGAAAATCTTGATTTGGAAGCAAGATAAAATAGAGAGATATCATTCACATCTTTTTAAAAATCTGTTTTTCTGTTAATCTTAAATATATATATATATATATATATATATATATATATATACACACACACACTATAGCTAAAACTTTTTGTAATCATGAAACCCTACTAGTACAAAAAATTAAAAGACTAAGATGAGCTATGATAATTGGATTTATATTTTTCTAGTAATAAGGAAGTGACTCTCTTATTTCAGATAATGCTAAGTCAAATAACATTCCCAGTACATAAACTGGAAATATTTGCTCTGAATAAAAGAAAAATTGGAACTGTTTTAAAATATTTAAGAAGTTGTTACATTAAAAAAGGAATAAACTTTCAAAGTCACTCACAGAAAGAGAACCTGGACAGAAACAATTCTAAGGAAAGAGATTTGGGCTCAGTGAGAAGAAGTGGTACAGCTACTCTCATTTGGAAAGTGCATCAGCAATTTCTCAACACCATCGCTTCAGTTAGGAAAACATGTTCTAGCCCAAAACTGATGGCCTTCACTGTAGAATTCCTTCATAATGTGCTATACACAGTCAATACCCACACCATGACTTCATAGTCTCAGTTTTTCAGAACCTCTGGATCCCTGCTTCTCTCAGCACTGGGCAGCTACCAGTACTATAAATCACTTAAATGTAATTATTTGTCTTCCTTGCTCAACTCAAGAGTTTCCCTGTTGTCTACCAAACAAAGTTATGTCATAACCCCTCAACATGATTTTCAAGTCCTCTCCATTTGACCCACTGCCCCCTTCCAGGTGGATAAGTAAATAGGTCAGATTTTCTTTCTAATTTTTAGATAAAGAACTGATTTAGGGAAATATTTTAGATACAATGCATCCAGATAGCATAAAGGAATATAATAAATTCCCTATAAAATCTTGTGGTCAAGTTAGAGAAATATGAGCCAAATACTGGGACACTTAGGACGGACTGAGTGATGAATGATTGATGAACATCATGTACTGATTAATGAAAGATTGCCAGTCTAATAAGGAGTCTCTAATGATAGAGCACGGAATGCTACCTGTTCAGTGGAATAACTTAAAATATTTAACTTGTGTTCATCACATCTGCAGATTCCATGATCCTCAAAGAAAGCAAATACACTGAATGGCAGAAATAAGAAATAAAAAACATGAGACCAAAACACTAGATGGAACAAAAGCAGAAGAAAATCAAACCAATTCAAATCCCAAACTATAAAAGAACAAATACAAGAAGGACAGTAACATCACCAAACCACTCACGGGAAAGACATAAAGACTGGATTCAACTGTAAGATTAATACAAGATAACATATGACTTTTGCCCCAAAAAAGAAGCTAATAAAGATCTTGGGTGATATTAATAGACATACAGTAGCTATAATAAGGAAGATAAATGCTCCTCTGTCATCTACAACCTAGATGGAAAAGAAATTGGTGGTGTCTAGCCTGAAGAAAGAAGGTTGATTGATTGTTCTCTTTAAATATTTAAAAAGACGACATGTAGAAGCAGCCCTCAGAAGTTCAGTGAACAATGGATAAAATATATGAGGAGATAAATTTGGACTTTCTTCTCCACAATGTGAACTATCACGGGACATAATAAGGTCTCCATTACTAGGATAGGTCAGCTTGAATATGCTGCACATTGGATTAAGTTCTGCAGAGGAGAGGGGATCAGGATGGATAACAATTAAGTAATTTAAACTCTGAGCTTCTACTATATGAAACAACTCAGAAATGGGAGGGTTATCGGATAAAACAAGGATACTGGTGGATTGTGCAGGGCTAGGAGTAGTGAAGGGAATTTTCTCCATCTTAAAGAAATATGAAACAAAACTCTTGTTGTCTCTGAATTGTACTTCCACACTCATTTGATACAAAATCTAATAATAGAATTATAAGGGAAAATTATCTTTCCATTTTGTGCTTTATAAAGTTTTGAAATGTTCCTTCTTACTAAATCTCCTCTGCAAGATCTCTTTTCTAAGCTGTGAAAAAGACAGATTTGTTAGGCATTTTCCAGGAGTAATTCTTTAACTATAATTAAGCAAAACCCTAACAATAAATTGTAAAGTAAATTTGGTCTTGAGAACAAAAATTTGCAGTTCTGAATTTATTTTTTGATTTGGATTTATTTGTGCTTCCAAGATATCAAGTAAAATAAACCTACCTTTCCATACATGGGTCTCCTCTTTTTACACCAATGTCAAAATGGTGGTTTCGTTCTGGGTGATTTTGTTATTCAACATTAGTGATGGGTATTTAATCAGTGTTCCTTCTGGATATACCTGTGCTGCTTTGTACCAATCATCCATGAACATGCTTCCAGGTCTTTAGTCTGCATTCATCTTCTATTCCCAACCACCTCACCACACATTTCCTTGAGGCAATAGATAATGTTAAGTATTCTTTCTGTCCTGACCTCTCATAGCTCTGTTTTCCTTAATCTTGAGGTAGTAATTTCCAAATTTATTCTGCTTCAGAGCTAAGGGTTTAAACCATTAATTCCAAGAGATCACATCTGATTTTACCACTGCCTTGAGAGAGGGAAACTATTTTTTTTAGAAGTTCTTTCCCCTCCAGACATGGTATTTATTAATTAATTTATTTACACAGTGAACAACAGATTACACTTTGAGAAACGATCTCTAAAAGACTCTAAATTTCCAAGGGGAGATGTACAATGTAGCATTTTTTCCATCAAGCCTGATAAAATTTATTAATGGTCTACCTCTTCATATTGACTACTAAGTTAAGTTAAAATATGTCTCCCTGTTCATACTGCCCAAAGCAATCTATAAATTCAGTGCAATTTCTATCAAAATTTCAATGAAATTCTTCACGTAAATCAAAATTTGAATTTATATAGAACCACAAAAGACCTTGAATAGCCAAAAGAACCTGGAGCAAAAAAAAAAATAACACTGGAGGCATCACACTATCTAACTTCAAAATATACTACCAAGCTACAGGAAGAAAAAAACACCAGCATGGCACTGTCATAAAGAGAGTTGCATAGACCAGTGGAACAGAATAGTGAGCCCAGAAATAAAACCATGTATTCATGGTCAGTTGATTTTCAACAAAGGTGTCAACAACACTCAATAGGGAAAGAACAGACCCTTTAATAAATAGTGTTGGGAAAACTGGAAATCCACATGCAGAAGAATGAGATTTGAATCTGATTTCATACTATAAACAAATACAAGAAAAAATGGATTAAAGACTTAAATGTAAAATCTCTATAAAATTACTAAAAGAAAACATAAGGAAAAGCTTCTTGATGTTGGTCTGGGCAATGCTTTTTTTTTTATAACCATGAAAACAAGACTACAAAAAAATAGACAAACAGGATTACATGAAACTAAAATGTTTTTGCACAGCAAATAAAATATCAACAGAGTAAAGATACAACTTATAGAATGGGAGAAAATATTTGCAAATGATATAGCTGATAAAAGGTTAATATCCAGAATATATTAGGAACTTCAAAAACTCAATAGCAAGAAAACAAATAGGCTAATTTAAAAATGAACAGAAGCCCTGAATAGACACTTCTCAAAACAAGACAAACAAATAGGCAACAGGTATATGAAAACATGCTCAATATCACTTATCCTCAGGGAAATACAAATTAAAATCACAATGAAATATCACCTTGAACTTGTTATAAAGGCAATTACCAAAAAGAGAATAAATGTTGGCAAAGATGTGGAGAAAAAGGAACACTTACACATTGTCAGTTTGGATGCAAATTAGGACAGCTATTATGGAAAACAGTTATGGAGCTTTCTAAAAATTCTAACCATATGATCTAACAGTCCTATTACTAAGTATACAACCAAAGGAAATGAAATCAGTGTTTTGAAGAGATCTGTTCTGCTGTGTCTATTGCAGGATTATTTATAATAGCCAAGATATGGAATCAACCTAAGAATCCATTAGTGGATTAATGGGTAAATAAAAATGTGATATGTATACATAACGGAACTATCTAGCCATAAAAGAAAGAAATCTTGCCATTTGCAACACAGATGAACCTACATGATATTATGTTAAGTGAAAGAAACCAGGCAGAAAAAGACAAATACTACATGAACTCACTCATGTGGAATCTAAAAGAAGTTGACATAATACAACAAGAGAGAAGCCTGGTGGTTACCAGTGGCTGGGGCAGTTGGAGGAGGGCTGGGATGATGTTGGTCAAAAGACACAATTTCAATTAGATGGGAGGAATAAGTTCAAGAAATCCTTTGTACAAGTTGGTGACTATAGTCAATAACAATATATTATGTTCTTGAAAACAGCTTAGATGTGAAGTATTCTCACCACACACACACACAAAAAGTATAGTATATAAATCTGGGTGCTATAGTGCACACCTATAATCCCAGCTGCTCAGGATTCTGAGGCAAGAGGATTGCAAATCCAAAGCCAGCCTGGGCAACACAGCAAGATCCCATATCAAAACAAATAAATAAAGTATATGAGGTTTTGCCTATGTTAAGTATTTCAATTTATCCAGTCCACTATATATGTATGTGTGTGTGTTTCAAAATATCATGTTGTACATGATGTACATGTACAGTTTCATTGACTAAATTTATAAGTATTTGTCAATTAAAATTAATTAATTTTAAAAGATGTCTCCCCAACCTAGGAAGAGACTACAATTAATATGGTTTGTGAAAATTTTGCTATCCAAATGTTTATCTACATGGAGCTCATTAGAAATGCCCCATTCCACATCTTCAAATAAGAATTTGCAGTCTAACAAGGTATCCAGGTAATTTATATGAACATTAAATTTGAGAAGCGACTATATTTCAGCACATGGGAAAAAATGTAATAAGAAACATAGGTCAACAAATCAGGATTAGATTCAGTGTCAACAGAAACCCAAAATAACAGGTTATTTCTCTCCCACATAAAAGTGATATCTTGATTGATCATAAGAATTTTTTATTTGTTTTGTTGCAAATTCATTTATTAGGTCATCAGAATATTTAATTTGTAATTGATATAACTGAAAGTCACATAAGTTGCTCTTGGTGAAATAAAGATCATAAATATATAACATTTAATTTTGAGAAAGATCATTCTGCTTATGCAACTCTCACTAGAGCTGTAATGAGCATTTGATAGACTATGTCAACATTGGAATAAATTTTTCAGAATTTATTTTGAAATATAAAGTTTAGTATTTTTAAATTCAAAAAACGTTTTACAAAAGATTCTTATTTCTTCATACAAATTGGTTTCAAGAAAGTCTGAACTTAATTTCACATGTAAGTTAATTACATGTTCAATGGCACTTTAATATTTACTCTAGCATTTTCTGAAATGGAGATCGTAACAACAATCAAAAGTTGTGTCATTCATTAATTTGTAAACAATTCAAAACATCTGCTTATATATTCTATCACTGTATCTTCAATTATAAGTAAAATTTAATTTTAGAATCCTCTTCCTCAATAATTGTTCATATGAAACTTCGTGTGAAAATATGAATTTTTTTCTATTCAATTTGACAATCTTTAAATTTAGTCTATGTCTGTGAATATTTGATTTTAAATAACATTGCAGTAGTTTTCAAATCCAGGGATTCTAAACTCTTTGAAGAATTATAATAAACTCCTGATATGCTTTCTTACAATGGTCATGTGTATGAATAAAGTTTTTAATTATTGACTGACAAAATTTATTGCTTTTAGGATAAAAGTTCCTATGTCAGTGCTCAGGCGAGAAACTATTTCTGCACAAGCCACAGGACTGGCTCTAGAGATAGACCACAAGTCCAAATTATAGCTCAGGTCCTCGTCCTACGCTATTGACATACCCTCCTTTTTCCAAGGTCCATGGCAGCTATTACCACTGCCAATCTAGGCCCAGGTCTTGGGCCTAGCTGCCCTCCCCACCTTTGGTACTTCATAGCATACTAGTGGTGCCTGAATAGCATACTAGTGGTGCCATGCTAGTGGTGCCTGAATCTCTGAAAACCTACACCTGGAGAGTCTCCTTTCCTCATGTGCTTGTTTCTTGTCCCATATGACTACACTATAAAATATAAGCACAAAGATAAAATTATGAAGAATTTCAAGAGAGCAACAACAAAAATTAAACCAAGGATGGGTCCCCTTCCAGAGGCAGGGCCATGTGCAACTATACCAGGTTGCACATCCATGAAGCTAGCCCTGCTGGCCCTGGGGAGAGACGTGATGGAGTTGCAATGAATTAACTAGGTTGTGACAATTTCATGCTGTCACCTCAAGAGCACAATAGGAAGAGAGACTTCTTTCCTCTGTATTTTATTGTACTCATTTCTCATAAATCCATCCCCCAGCATTTCTTCTGATCTTGCAGTGCCAGAGGCAGAAACCTTAATTTACAATTTTCCCTGCATGGCAAATTTTCTACCTTTTTATTTATTTATTTATTTATTTATTGATAGTTATAACTTCTTATTAGATAAAACCCAATGGACCTGTGATGTGCACTCTTATCTACATGTAATACTTGCAAGGGTTAGCTTTTTCTGAGGAGGAAAAAAAAATTCCCATATTTTTGAGCTACCAAAAGCTATTTTTAAATAATACAGATGCCAGAGTCATTTGACCAAGAAGGAGGTCTGTCAGGATTTTCACTGAGGCATACTTTATTTGCCCACAAGTCTTGTTTTCTAAGAAAGCAATTCCACTTCTCTCACCAGCATGCCAAACCCTGTGACCCAAATTTTACGATTTTTCTGTCTTCCCCATGCTGCTTACCATGAGGTTTCCTTCTAATTTGCCGTCTTTGTTAATGAGCATAATGATCATTCCTGCTCAGACTTACAATTGCCTTTATATTCTAATTTGTGCTCTGTTATTTTTGTGATCTAAATTTTCACTTTAAGAATCTCTCATTTCTTTTCAACAGCCAAAAATCAAGGTTCTGTGTCTTAGAGTGCATTTGTGTTTATTGAAAAATTTATAAATATGGGATATGTATTTATATTTAATTCTCCACATGTCATCAGGCTTCCAGGTTTAATTCCATCTTACCCACCCACAATTTGTTATAAAGCATTTTGTTTCTGAAAGATTTCCCCAACGCACATATACAGATAGCAATGTATATGTGGTTTCAGTTCTCTAGCACCGAACAGCTCCCATGCTCCAAGCACTGAATTGGGCATGTGGCCAGCAAGTGTCTTTGCACATACTGCAAAATCCCTCCCCCTTGAGTGTGCAGCTCTGCTCTCCTGCAGTGAGTGTGTTCTTCTGGTGTCCTCAGGCCTCAACTTCATTTATTTCTGCCGATTATTTGGGGTCTGGTAAAGAGCTTTACCCCTTAATGGCTAACACAATGTTTAAAGGTGATAGGGTTGCCCTTGCCCCAAAGAAAGCAAGGAGTATGTCATGATGGATGCTACATTTACACAAGCTGTAAGGCAGCTGGTGTTCCCCTCAAAGAAGTACACATGAAAACAAAGGATAAAGCTCAGTAAATTCAGAGTTTGGTAGAATCATGGTGACATGAGAAGGGCATCATAAATATCTCACAGTATGGGACAACTGACCTACTGTCATTTGAAAAACACCTAGAGGAAACCTGGGTCAAAAGCATGACATGATTGCCAGTCCTTTGAAGAAAATGGAAGCAGTATTTTCAGTATAAAATACCAGGAATGTTTGATACTGACAGCTATTCTGTAACAATCCTGTGTGACATTAGTTAAGTCAGTGGTCCTATTTTCTAAAACACATCCTCCCTGAAAAATAGGGTGTACAAATACCAAACAATAGAATCTCTTTATAGAACTGTTGTCCCTCTTGTCACTGTAAGAACTATTGCTATTCAATTTAACTAAATCCTAAAATTGTTACTGAGGGCGGAGGTAGGCAAAGAAAGATATGCAACAATAGGGGGTCTTGGATGGATTCTAGTAAAGATTGAGCTTCCAGAGAGGAAAGAATGGCATGGTCACAATGCAGAGGTACGGAGGAAGGAACACAAAAGGGGTTCAGGAAGTAGAAGGAGGAGCCAGAATTAATGGAAGAGCTTATACTGGGCAGTAGTAGGGGTGATTGCATTAGTCAAGAATCACTTTGCATGTGATCGAGGCACAAGTTGAACTAGCTTAATGAAAAAGGGAAAATCAGGATAGCAGTATGTCTTACACAATTCAAGAACAGAAATCTGGCACCAAACCTGAGAACAATTAAAGCCAAGGACTCTCGCTGTTATCCTGCTCCCCTGGGCTCCTGCTTCATCTTTTGATTATGCAGACCAAGCCATGTGGGAAACATGAGCACTAACCCCCTCCCACCAAGTACCACATTTATAGCTTCAGAATTTCAGAGAGGGGGAGAATGGGCTTTGCTCCCTTTTCTAAGGTCCCTAAAAAGGACCATGACTGGACAGGATAAGACCTTTGATTAAATGGAGACTCTTTAAAGAAGCCTAGTTATTAACTTGAGAGATGTAGGGTATTTCAGAAAAGGGTGTGGTTCTAAGAAAAGTGAGAAGAAAAATGTTTATATTAAAAACATATGCATGTTATAAAGAGAGAATCAGTATCCACACACACAAATATTCATGCTAAAAATTTTAAATGCCACATTTTATGTTTCTTTTTTTTGTAAGGATGTGTTTTCTACTTCTTTATTTTTTTATTTGTTGTTTTTAGATATACATGACAGTAGGGTGTATTTTGACATATTATATATACATGGGGTGCAACCCATTACAATTTTGATACTACTCTTGTGGTTGAACATGATGTGGAGTTACACTGGTGGTGTATTCATATATGAACATGGGAAAGTTATGTCTGATTCATTCTATTATCTTTCCTATTCCCTTCTCCCTCTCTTCCTTTCATTCCCCTTTGTCTAATCCAGTGAATTTCTACACTTCCTCTCCCTCCTTTCCCTTGTTATGGGTTAGCATTCACATATCAGAGAGAACACTCGGCCTTTTGGTTTTTGGGACTGGCTGATTTCTTAAGTTATTCAACTTGTAATTACAAACCTCACATCCAAATACCAACTGATAGGGGACAGACAGACATGACTGGTGGAAACAAGAGGTTAAGGGACTAATTCAGTTAACTGCGCCCGACATGCTGACCCCATATGCTTTCACTTTTACAAAGCAATTTACCTGTAGTCCTGACTGGCTAAGTCCACAGGATGTTACATTTTTCAATAAACTACCTGTCATCTATAGGAGGAATGCAGTGCAGGCCCCAAAATGCTGATAAGAAGAGCTCAAGTCACCCTGAAAGGGGGGACTTCTGTGACCCTTGCACAGACTAGATTTAAGAACTCAGGGAGATAAATATAATTCCTCCTAACCAAAAAATCTCTAAGAACAGGTTCCAATTGAAACAGGTTAGCATGGGCCAAAGTGACCTAGAATTGTCATGGCAGTGGGGACTTGAAAGTCTGATGTCATCCTGCCATCAGTTAAAAGTCAAGATGTGGACTTGGGTGGAACTCTCCAGAGACTTTCCTAGGACCCCCAATAAAACTGGAGAACAGGAAGGGCACACCCTCTCCTTCCTCTCTGAGAGGACCTACTCTCTCCCTTGAGAGTGTTCCCTTTTCCCCTTTTCTATCCCTTCTAGTGAACTCATGCCTGTTACTCTGAGCCACATATCTGAAATCATTCTGACTTATTGCAAGAATCAGTGTTTAAAGGACAGCCTTACCACTGCCTCATTTTCCTGGAAGGCCCCAGCCCTGCCTGAAATACTACCCTCAAATGGAATTGATTGTTCCTGTTATTCTTCCCCCAAAATAGTTACAGATGATCCCAGGTTTATGGTGGTTTAACTTACAATATTTCAACTTTACAAAAGGCACTCATACAACCATTTCTAGTTTTCACCTTCAGTACAGTATTCAATAAATTACATGGGGTGTTTATACAACAGGTATTTTTTTTAGAGAGAGAGAGAAAGAATTTATTTATTTTTCAGTTTTCGGTGGACACAACATCTTTATTTTATTTTTATGTGGTGCTGAGGATCAAACCCAGTGCCCTGCGCATGCCAGGTGAGCCACATCCCCAGCCCTATACAATAGGCTTTGTATAAGATGATTCAGCACAACTTCGGGATAATTTAAGTGTTCTGATCATGTTTAATGTACACAGGTTGAGCTATGATGTTCTGAAGTTAGGTGTAATAAATAATTTTCAAATTGTGATATATTTTATTTACAATGAGTTTTCAGGATGCAGTTTGATGGTAAGTGAAGGACCTTCTATAATTTTACCAGTGATTATTAGGATGAGATCCATTTACCTTAAGGACTCACTGTTGTTTTGTATTCTTTGCCAACATCTCACTAAATTCACATTCCCTCCTGCTGCTTGTTTGTTTTTGTTTAACTAAGCCAGCATGTATAACTCTTCCACAAATTAATCTGCTCATTCTTCTACTTAGAGTGAAATCTTTTTACAATGATAATTGAGGGGAACTGGGCTAACCTCTAAAATATAGGTTAACTATGTGCATATTATGTTTTGAGGCCTAAGATTTTACCAATTTTTGTACAATAAACCAAATAAGGAATCATTACTGCCTTTATTCAGAAAAGACCATATAATAGCTTCTTACTTAAATAGGAGCTTTGTATACTTTGGAGTATACAAATATACTTTATAGTGAAAAAAGTATATTTAGAAAAATTTATGATAGAAAAATTTATAATGGTTTAATGTCATTCCTGACAGTAAGAAATATAGATTCTACAACAACTTTGGCAATTGTTTCCTGGGACATTCCTCCTTGCCATACCCAAGTGCCTTTGACTCTGGTCCATCTTCTCTGAACCCTGAAGACCAGGATTCGGCCTTCACAATAGCAGGAACCTCATCTGACTCATTTGGCCCTGTATTCCAGCACTTAAACAATTTGAATCTATAGTAGGTGATCAGTAAATATTGAATAAATGAGTAAATTACATAAAATATTTGTCTTCATAAGCAGAGTAAAACATCTTTCAAGAAAAAAAAAAGTAAGTTTAAAATGGAAAGACAAGTGAAACAGAGACAAAACATTCAGTAACTGTTTCCTTCCTTTATAGATATCCTTTGGTATACATACATGGGTTATTCTTCACATAGCAAAGTTGAATAACTCATTCCAATATGTTTACAGCTTGCTGCTAGAGCTCAGTCTCTAAAGGATAAAAAAGTTTCTTGCTGAGAGTCAGCCAGATGGCTCAGGATGCGGCTCTGAAGTCCATTCTGATTGTCCAATGTTTCTTTTGATAAATAACATGATTGCACTGCCTGGAAAAGTAATTCCTTCTATCAGAAGATGCTGGCAACAAAGTCATTCTGGATCATAAAAAAATGTCAAAGGAAATGATAATCGTGTCAGCAAACTCAATCAGTAGGATGAGATCAGCTTTTATTGGGTTCTTTGGATAACCAGACAGCACATATCATACTCCGTGAATTAAATCTGTCCAAGCCCAAACACCCAATTTCATACAGCACACCACATGTCTTTCTGGTACACTCAAGACATTTTCCTAATTAGTAGAAATTAAGAGCATATGGTGGGAGGGAGGGATGAGCAGGCACCAGGAGTTTGAGGTACTTATGGGGCAATCCAGGGGAAGATAGACAGTAGCAGATATAAAAGGCTAAAGATAGTAATGGCCTAAATCATAGCTAACATGTATTAAACACTTGCTAGGCACTGCACTAAGAGCTTACCCTGTGTGACTTCACTTGACTCTTATAACAAACCTCTGATACATTTCTACTTTAATCCTCATTTTACAGATAAGGGAAAAGAGGCTTAGAGAGATTAAGTAACTTGTTTGTAAGTAACAAATGATAGAATTAGAATCTGAGCCAATGTCTTTCTGAATCCAAAGTCTACACCCTCAATACCCACATGCCCTCTCATCCAGAATGGAATCTCCTCTTTCTCAACCTCCCCTCACAGCCAAACTTCTTATGGTGGCCACTATTTTCTCTCCTTCAAATTCAGTTAAATTGGTCGCTTTGCATCTCCACCATTCCACTGGTCCTGCTCATACTGAGAGCTACTGAGTGTACCTATGAGGATGTTTGGGGCTGCAACTGGCAAAATACCCAACAGAAAAGGGACAATATAAAAGGTTTTTTTTTTTTATTTTATTTTTTCCTTCAAATAACAGGAAAGCCCAAAGCTATGCAGACCCAGGAATTGTTCATTAGCTCAGTAACATTATCAGGGATCCAGACTTTTTTCTATCTTGGGCCTACCCCCTTCAGCCTATTGGCTTTTATCCTCCAACCTATTGCCCCATTATTAAAAGACAGCTGCGCTTCTTCCTGCAACTGCACTTAAAGTGATGAAAGTAATACTGCTCACATAGTTTTTCTTTTTGTCAGGCAAGAAATCAGTCCTATTTCCCCTTATGCCTCATTGAAAGTATGTTTTAGGACCATCACTACCTGCCCTGGAAAGCAAATGTCTAACATTCTTATTGTCTTAGTTGTGGGAGTCAGGGTCTAGGATCCAGCATTATTAAAGAGGAAGGGTCACTGGGTAAGCAAAAACAGCCTCTGCCACCTCCCTGGTAATTCAGAGATCTTTTGGACCCTTGGTATACTTTTCATGTGGGAGAAAAGTCTTATTGTCCAGTTTCCTAATTTCCTAAACTCTTTCTATATCCTGGCTTTTTGCCTGTTTTGCCTCCTACCTCTGTCTCCTTCTCAGTACCCCCACCCCAATACCTCTTCATCACCAGTGAGATGAGAACACTGGACTCATTCAGGGATCACAAAATCAAGTGCATCCAAGGATCAGGCTAAAATAATAGAGATGTGAAAATGGACATAAGAGAGAGGGAGTTTTAGGGAGTGTGGTAAAGTGGAGACTGCATGCCATTTAAAAACATTTAAATTCACATTTTAAAAACACTGGGCTAAGGAAACTCATCTGTAGGTCAGATGTATCCTGTGAACATTCACTTTGCAATATCCAAATGATCCCCAGTACTTCAATTTTAATATTTTTGCATTAATTTTTCCAAAGTATGTTAAGTGTTCACAGGAGCCCATCAATTCTCAGACCACAGTAGTAATGGGCCACTCACAACTTAGAGAACCAAAACTTGCTAAGTAATAATAGAGGGGATACTGAACAGAGGACAGTGGCAGGGACATTCTGGCTCATGACAGATCTGTAACTATGAAGTCAGTCAGTTCACAGGAAGGTATGGATATGGAACCTTCGTTTTCACAGAAGTAAAACCTTTCTTCATCCAACACACCTTTACAAACAATTAAAATATATGATTGGAAGATCACAGGGAAATGTCTACTGAAAATCATCCTAAATAATCCCATCTGAAATTCTGTAGTTAAAGATTCATTCCTTTATTTTGACTTGTATTTTAAGAGTCTTGTTACAATGTAAACACCTATGGACAGACTCACATTTGTATCAGCTAACACCTCAACATGGTCAAGGGCAATAAATGGGGAGAGAAGAAGAGGAAAAGAAGGAATAAAATATATTAAAACCTGCATTGAACTTGGCTCTAATCTCCACTCACCCCATCCCCCTCACACACACACGCACATTCATACTCAAGATTTTTATATGCCACCCCCCTTGAGAATAACTTCATAAATTCCAGGAAATCAAAATGGGAAATTTCTATTTTATAATTTAGACTACATATTGAAAATGGGATGTTTTTACGTACAAATTCACACTTTCATTTTCATTTGAAAATTTGGAAGACTTGGAAACACTAAGTCTAGATTTCCTCATGTACTAATTAGAGCTCCGTAGCGGCTTCCCCTGTTAGATGAAGCATGCATGCTGTGTTTGCCACAGTCCTTACCCCAAGAGGTATTGTTGTGCTTATCACTGACAGGAAAATCAGTTACCATGTATCATTGAATTTGTATTAAAGCTTTTCCAGTTGAGAAATATTTCTTATAATTATGACCCTAAGAGCGGCAAACTAAAATAGTAAGTAGGATGTTTCCAACATTTGGACAAAAGCATATGGTGGAGATCTCTGGTGTTTACCAACAGCCATGTTTTTTTCTTCTGTGTTAACCTTACATTTCTCAGCCTTTTAGGATTTAGACCAATGGAATATGAGGGAAAAAAAATGACAAGATAACATAGGTTAAAAGTGCTTAAAAAAATAGATATACCTTCTTCATACTTTCTCCCCTAGCCAAATGCAAAATGTTCAGTGGAGGGCTAGTGGAACTAAAACCGAAAGCAAGCTTGATCCCTAAATAACAGCATGGAGCAGTTTTTCATCACTGTAACCAAAATATCTGATAAGAACAGATTAGAGGAGGAAGGACTTATTCTGGCTTATGGTTTCAGCATTTTCAATGGTCTGCCAGTTCCATTGCCCTGGACTGAGACAGAACTCCATGGTGGAAGGGTGGGGCAAAGGAAAGCTGCTCAGCTCATGGCAACTGGGAAGGCAGGGGGTGGGAGGAGGAGAGAGAGATGAAGGGGATAAACCCTCCCAAGACATGCCCCCGTGACTGAATTCCTCCAACTGGTTCCCACCTTCTCATAGTCCATTCAGCCATCAATGGGTTAATCTACTGATAAGGTCAGAGCTCTCATGATTCAATCACTTTCCAAAAGGCCCACCTCTGAATGCATGAGACTTTGGAGGACACTCCAGATACAAACCCAACAGCCCTTAACCCATTCAGCTATGTAACATGAGCATACAACATATAATATTAAGCCAATGAGATTTGAGAGTAGTTTTAATATAGCAGTCTTCCTTGACATAAAAAAAATTCATCTTTCCAGAAGTGAAAAATGTCCTACAATTTCAATAACCAACAAATTCTATCCCCTACTGCTTCATTAGTTTACAAGACCCATCAGATCTCTGTAGGTATCTCAACCCAAAAGAAGATACAGTATGGATGAAGAAAAATGGGTCCTAACAATGGCAACTCAAGCAAGATTTGTTGGGGGAGCCAAGACTGTTGGAAATGGGATTCATGATGTCTGCCTGAGAAGGGAGGGATGGACAAAGACAGAAGGCTATTCCATAGTTGTTCCCAGGACTAACCCTGGATTATTCCTTGTATTCTCCTCCTGTGCTCAGTTACCCCTTCCTCTCACGTATGCATACTTTCTCCTGTATGTTAACCTATGCATATCATTTGCACTCTACGCTTCTTGATCATGAATATTCTTGAAAGTTTCACATCCTCAGTTAACATGTAATAAGGAATTTAAGACTTATGGCATAGCCACTAGAAATGATAATGCCACCCTAGCTTCCTCAGCTAAAGGCAACCTGTATTGGGGAGAAAATGATGACTTCTTGAGAAGGAATTTTAATTGGTTTGAATTAGTTTTTTGGGTTTTGGGGTTTGGGGGGGGGAGGGAATACAGACTCACTCAGGCTAAGTCAAGGAAAGGAAAAAAAAAAACAGACCACATGGGGATCTAAGAACAGAAAAGAGCAAACTCCACAAAGAAAGGAGTTGCATTAGGGGAATCTCCAGTGATCTCAGAAGAAAAATTCTGTACATGATACAGGCAATAGCTATATCATGAAAGGAGCCAAATTACTCTCTATATATCTCTCTGTTTCTCTTGACACAGGTTTTGTAGTTCTCCTGCCTTAAAAATTGGCTTCCTCATTATCTACTCTGTAACTTATTTTTTTCTACCTGAGGACTTGCACTTATTCTTTTTTTCTTCTTTATAACTTCTATTTGCTCATTACTCCTCCCAAGTCCTATTCTTATCTCATGACATTTATTCTGTGTAATTTTAACTTCCAATCAACTGCACCTCCAGCTCCCACCAGCCCAGTCAAGTATGGACAGGTGCAGGCAGCGATTCATCATACTGAAAATGGTTACCTGGAACCTAGCAGCTGGTCTTCACAGTACTGGAACGGTCATATGAATATAACACTTACCAAGTTGTTAAATCATAATGGATAAGCTTCACAGATCTGTGGCCTGATGTTTTCTCAAGTTTAGGTAGAGTTTGTATGAAGAAGTAAGGCAGGATGTATGCATCTTTGGCAAGAATTCACAAAAGCTAAATATGTAATTATACACAGTGGTCCCTAGCAGGTATAAGATCCGAAATAAATTTCATTGTACACTCTTCCCACCTCAATCTTCCAACTCTACCAACTCTACCAACCACACATACATCCAGTAATATTTAAAATAAAGGTAACTTCACATTTTTTTTATAAAGTATAAATTCAGATAGGAAATTTCAAACATTACACAAAATCAAGTCTCTCTGACTTCCTAACCCAGGCTCCTGATCACCTTCCCTAAAGGTAATAACTATGCTTCTATGATTTTTATATAAATGAATTTATATTTAAATAAGCAAATGTGGCTATAAAGGTGAAATAAGGAAGAAAAGAAATCCTGCCAACTTTCCTTAGGCAATTGTGGGAGATTGATACATCGAAACAATGGGTTCCTATTCTTCCCCTAGAGAGTCTAATGAGTCTCACTGTCCAGCTAAAAACCTCAAGGGAAATTCTACAACAAAGAAAAACTAAGCATATACAACATTCCAGTGAAGGCTTTTTGTACAAAGTCAGGTAGAATATATTGGGCTTCCCTTAAAACATGTGAATTGATGGATTAAAACTAACTGGTGCCTCTTTTTAAAAATATTTTTTGTTTTTGTTTTTTAGTTGTAAATGGACACACAATTTTATTTTATTTATTATTCTATGTGGTGCTAAGAATCAAACCCAGTGACTCACATGTGCAAGGTGCTCTACCACTGAGTTACAACACTAGCTCATAACTGGTGACTCTTTTAAAGAAAGACCAGAATTTATGCTAATAAACATCAGCAAAAACTAAATTTACTTAATGCTTATTTAATGCGTATTAAATAAGACTCATGCAAGAGGAAAAATCTGTCCATTAAGTATGGGATTAATAGATTCCCAGTCTGATAAATCAAAATCTCACCTGGACCTTTTGTTGTGCTATAATTATATTTCATTCTGTGCAATATACAAATATATACATATATATTTCTTTCTTCAAATACTAAATGTTGAAGGTTGTCAAAATGAATTTTCGTTGAAATCTCATAAAAGGCAATAGCTCTTCCTCTCTGATCCCATAACAAAACAAAGCAAAACAAACAAAACTCTGCCATTATTAACAAACATATAAAATCTCTGTGAGAACCCTAAGTTTCTTGCCACCTAACAGTCATCTCTCTTACCCTGAGTCAGGTAATACACTTTTGTTTGCTTCCCCTACATTCAATTCCCACTTCAGCAGAAATGTCCTATATTACCCCATAAGAGAAAGTTAATCTCTTGCCTAAGAATATCAAAGACATCATTAGCCCTATAGAAGCTGACTCCCTGCCACTTCTTAATGATGATCTAGAGCACAGTTCACAAACTACAGCTCAGAGATAAAATCTGATTGCTTCTTTACATGAATAACATTTTACTGGAAGACAGCTTCACTCAATTTTTTATTGTATTGTCTGTGGCTGATTTGATGCTACCGTGGCAGTATTGAGTAATTGCAACAGAAACTGTATTGCCCATAAAGCCATCTGACCCTGTATAGAAAGTTTGTTGACACCAGATCCAGAAGTTGGGTAGCAAAATGTATAATGTACATAAGACTTCACAGAATGTGGCCTTAATATAAGAATATTTACTTACATCAGTGTTTACAGCTAGCAGCAGCTATAAGTAACCTCATAGGATAGCATCCAAAAAATAAATAGAAATGGCAAAAGATACCTTTTTCTTAGGAAATTATTTTTTTATCATGAAAATTTTCCCAGAAATCCTTGGTAGAAATTCTCAGATTGGGTTACCTTGGACCAATCACAAACATAACTGAGATTGCCATAATGTGGTTAGAGCCATGGTTATCTTGCATATTAAAATTGTCTGCAGAGGGTGGGGTTGTGGCTCAGTGGTAGAGCACTTGTTTAGCACAAGTGAGGCACTGAGTTCAATTCTCAGCACTGCATATTAATAAATTAAAATAAAGGTCCACTGACAACTAAAAAAATAATTTTTAAAAATTGTCTGTAGAGTAACCAGCAAATTAAAAAACACCAATCTCTGTGCCCCATCTCAAACTAATTATGTCAGAATCTCTCAGGGGAAACACTACTATCAGGAAACAAGTGAATCTCAAAAGATTCCAATAGATAACTAAGAATGAGAACCACTGGTTATAGTAATCATGGTTCATTTCTTGGCACTGAGCAAGTTTCCACAAGAAATAGCAGGGTTTATTGTCTAGAAAGCAGATTGCTTGTCACAATTGTCTACGTAAGATGACTTCAATATTTTGGATAGATGGTGGAACTTAGGAAAAAGAGACTTTGAGACAGAGTCCACACAGAATCCTCTATGAATGGGGGAAGGAAGCACCCAAAAGTTTATGAGTAACAACTCCAAAAATGTAAAGGGTTATGACTTCAATGGGGGATCAACATGCATGTGAAGACCACAGGAGATGAGGGCATCAAAGGAGTTAATAAATAAATAAAAGTAATTTGTTCAATATTGGGCATAATTAAGAGAAAGTATCTATGTTATTTCAAGACCAAAGTGTCTAAAAAGACCTGTAAGTCTAGAGTTCAGAAAAGAGGTAAACCAAGTTCCTGGCAGGAAGACTATTGGGAATTTCCTCAGGAAACAGGCTTAAACTGGAAATGGCTTGGAAAAAACATATTTACAGGGATGATAGAAATCATGAACCAGAGTGAGATTGTTCTGTGAGATGTGTGAAATACAAAAAAAAAAAAAAAAAAAAAGGTTACATCTGGAACTCTGGTATGACAAACATAAATCTGCTGCCAATTGTTAATAGATTGCAGATGTATAGATTTATTCTGAACTCCTTTGCTAAAGATAATAAAAATTTAAATGTTTTACCAACATACTTTAAGCTCTGATGTTAAAATTAAATCATACTGATTTCAGTTAATATGAACAATAAAATAATCAGGACAAGTCCAAGTCTTTCAATTCCAAATTCCTTGGATTGAGTCACCAGTTAATCCAAACTCTGATTTGCATGTGACTGGTAACTACAAAATCTGAGTGACCTTTTGGTCTCCAATGAAACACCCTGGGAAAATTCTTTTCCCTCCACTCATTCAAAACAGTAACAGCTCTACAATACTTAAGATCCTTTGTCAAGGGAATTCAATTAGCATCAGCCTAGGGTCACCTCAGGACTTCTTTAACTTTTTCATCCTGAGAATCCCTCTGGGTTTTCCATGACTCATATCAACTGTCCACAAAAAATAAAAATAAAAAATAGTAAGTTCACATTTCATCTTACAGATTCCAAGGTAGCTCTGATTTCCCACTGAGTACCAAATTCAAAAAACAAAATTGTTTTTGGTACCCATGATTTAATCCAGGGGGCACTTTACCACTGAACCACATCACCAGCTTTTTTTTGTAATATATTTTATTTAGAGACAGAGTCTCACTAATTTGCTTAGGGACTTGCTAAGTTGCTGGGACAGGCTTTGAACTCACCATCCTCCTGCCTCAGCCTCTGTAGTCCCTGGGATTACAGGCATATGCCAATGCACCCAGCACAAATCATTTAAAAAAAAAAAAAAAAAAACTACAAGTGTAGCAAAGTTTATCAGAAGGGAAAGTAGAGGGGGAAAAGACACTCAAGAGAGAGTGGGTTCTCTCAGAGAAAAAGTGACAATGTATCCCCTATGTTTCCAGTTTTATTGAGAGTCTTAGCAAAGTTTCTAGAGAATCATTCCCAGGTACAACCTCTCAACTTTTGACTGACAGTAGGACTGTATCACATTTTTAGTCCCTACTGCATGTGGTCTTACCCACAGGTACCCAAGTGAAACCCATAGGGGGTAAATTTTACTATTATAAAGACATGTTAAAGATCTAAAGGCAATTAAAAACTGGAACAAGACAGGGATTCTCTCTTTTGCCACTTCTATTCAACATAGTCCTGGAAACTCTAGCTAGAACAATTAGACAAAAGAAATTAAAGGGATACGAATGGAAAATAAAAACTTAAACTATCACTATTTCCCAATGACATGATTCTATATTTAAAAGATCCAAAAAACTCCACCAGAAAACTTCTAGAACTAATAAATGAATTCAGCAAAGTATCAGGACATAAAATCAATAGCCATAAATCAAATATATTTCTATACATCAGTGAGGAATCCTCTAAAAGAAAAATTAGGAAAACTCTCTCATTCACAATAGCCTCCAAAAAAATAAATAAATAAAATACTTGGGAATCAACCTAATAAAAGAGGTAAAAGGTCTCTACAATGAAAACTACAGAACACTAAAGAAAGAAATTGAAGAAGACCTTAGAAGATGGAAAGATCTCCCATGCTCTTGGATAGGCAGAATTAATATTATCAAAATGGCCATACTATCAAAACTGTTATACAGATTTAATGCAATTCTAATTAAAATCCCAATGACATTCTTCATAGAAATAGAAAAGTTAATCATGAAATTTATTTGAAAAAAATATAGAGACCCAAAATAGCCAAAGCAATCCTCAGCAAGAAGAGTGAAACAGGAAGCATCACAATACCAGACTTTCAACTATACTTCAGAGCCATATTAACAAAAATGGCATGACACTGGCATCAAAATAGACACATAGATCAATGGTACAGAATAGAAGACACAGAGAAAAATCCACATAAACGCATTTATCTCATACTAAACAAAGGTGCCAAAAACACATATTGGAGAAAAGATAGCTTCTTCAACATATGGTGCTGGGAAAACTGGAAATCCATAAGTAGTAAAATGAAATTAAACACCTTATCTCTCACCATGCACAAAATTCAACTCAAAGTGGATCAAAAACAGGCACTAAAACAGAGACCTTGTACCTAATAGAAGAAAAAGTAGGCCCAGATCTTCACCATGTTCACTTAAGAACTGATTTCCTTAACCAGACTTCTAAAGCACAAGAAGTAAAATCAAGAATCAATAAATGGGATGGATTCAAACTAAAAAGCTTCTTCTCAGCAAAGGAAACAATCAATAATGTGAAGAGAGAGACTACGGGATGGGAGAAAATCTTTATCACATGCACCTCAGATATAGCATTTCTCAAGGACATATACAGAACTCAAAAAAACTTAACACCAAACGGGGGGGGCGGGGGGGGGAATAACTCAGTCAATAAATAGGCTAAGGAACTGAACTTGACACTTCACAGAAGAAGAAATACAATCAATCAACAAATGTATGAAAAAATGTTCATCATCTCTAGCAATTAGAGAAATGCGAATCAAAATTACTCTCAGATTTTATCTCAGCCCAGTCAGAATGGCAATTATCAAAAATACAAGCAATAATAAGTGTTGACAAGGAAGTGGGGAAAATGGTCCACTCATACATTGCTGGTGGAACTGCAAATTAGTGCAAACACTCTGGAAAGCAGTATGGAGACTCCTCAGAAAACTTGGAATGGAACCACCATTTGACCCAGCTATTCTACTCCTCGGTTTATACCTAAAGGACTTAAAATCAACATACAGTGACACAGCCACATCAATGTTATAGCAGCTCAATTCACAATAGCTAAGATACAGAATGAACCTAGATACTCTTCAACAGATGAATGGATAAAAAAAAGTGGTATATATACATAATGGGATATTGCTCAGCCTTAAAGAAGAATGGAATTACAGCATTTGCAGATGGAGCCAGAGAATATCATGCTAAGTGAAATAAGCCAAACTCAAAAAAACCAAAGGCTGAATGTTTTCTCTGATAAGCTGATGCTGATCCATACGGGGTGGGGGGGTGTAGGAACTTTGGATTGGGCAGAGGGGAGTGAGGGGAGGGGAGGGGGTTTGGGGGTGGGAAGAATAATGGAATGAGATGAACATTATTACCCTATATACATGTGTGATTACATAATCAATTGATGTGACTCTGTGCCCTGTACAGCCAGAGGAATGAGAAATTGTGCTCGATTTGTGTATAATGTGTCAAAATGCATTCTACTGTCACATATCATGAATTAGAACAAATTTTAAAAATCTAAAGGCAACTGTGGGTCACCTTGGCTTGACATGACTGGTTCTAATTGGAACTTGCTTTTCTACAGATTTTATGGTCAGTGAGCTTTGTTTTAATTAAAATAGTTCTATAGATAACAGGTTGTTTGCTGAGGAATGTAACATATCCTATTGACTTAAACCAAAATGGCCTTAGGAAAATTGCTTTTGAGATGAAAGCACATTGTGGGGGGAGAGGGGCAGCATAGTAGGACTAGTCTATAGAATTATCCCTTTAACTTCATGTTCCTACAGCTCATTTCTATCAGCTACCTTCTATTTTCTCCCTCAAGGACTGGAGACCTTGAAATCTTTTAGGGAAGTGGTCATCAGGTCTCGTCAACTCTTTCTGTTGGAAAGTGTTGTCAGTATAGGGAACATCTTGCTTTCTGTTGTCAGGGCACAGGCAGTTACATGTATTTAGCATAGGATGAGCTAGAGGGTCATGATAAATGTCAGGAGGAAGAAGAGATCTTGGTCTAAGGTTTCATGGTGGTAGTTGGTGGGTGACTGGATGAGGAATATACAGGGCAGGGACCATGCTAAGACAACAACAAACAAGAGAGCAGAGTGGTATTCCTTTGCAATCGTCACTAAAGCAATCAGCAGCTTTTTTGACTAGTTTTCAGTCTCTGAAAACTAAGAAGACAGTAACTCACTGAAGCTTAAGGTGGGGTCCAACATGGCACTGATTTGTGAGTGAAGGTCATTTAAGGCTTTAAAAACATTAGCAAAGTTGTCAGGAATATAGACACAACATTAAGTTTTTATAATGGCACAGGTGTCCCCTTAAACTGCAGTTAATTATCTAACACCATCTGATTGTGTAAAATAGCTTTTCTCATTAATGCTACCTCTGTATTGAGTCGAGAGATCCCTTTAGCTGTGTCATTTAGGGCTCTCTTGGTAACACCAGTTAGGGCTTTCAAGTGCCACATTACATCTTCCAAACTAATCTGAGGGACAAATATTGAGGCTATATTATTATACTAGCGAAAAATATATTTACTTCCTCTAGCCACATCCTAGAGTTACCACCCAGTTAATCCATTCAAGTGGGTTAACCTACTAATTAGGTTACAGTTCTCAGAATCTAATCATCTCACCTCTGAGCATTCTCACATTATCTCACACATGAGATTTTGGGGGACATCACATATCCAAACCATAACAGACAATGAGAGACAAAATATTGGCTATTTAAACTGATTTTCAATCCAGTGGGGATTAGGCTCTTTTTAGGTGAAATTTTACTGAAACCATTGTAGATTCACATGCAATTGCAAAACATTATACAAAGTGATCCCTTGCACAATTTACCTTGTGCCTCCCAGTGATTATATTTTGTAAAGCTACAGTATATCACAACTGGGGTATTGCTATCAATATAATCCTCCATCTTATTCTGATTCTACCTGTTTTATTTATACTCATTTGTGTGCTTTTGTTTTTTAGTTCTATACAATTTTACCACCTGTCCAGTTTCACATATACAGCACCACAGCCAAGATGTTAAACAGTTCTATCACTACAAGTGTGATTTTCATGTCCTTTTATAACCATACCTACCCCATTCCCCTAATCTCTGGTAACCACTGTCATCCATTTCCAACATTTTGTCATTTCAAAAATATTATGTAAATGGATTCATACAATTTTTAAACTCAGGGATTTGCTTTTTTCTTACCATAAAACTCTGGAAATTCATCTAAGTATTGCATTTATCAATAGTTTGTCCCTTTTTAACGCTGAGTAGCATTCTACTGTATACACCTACCACAGTTCATTCAACCATTCACCTGTTGAAGGATATCTCAGCCAATTCCAGCCTTAAATTATTTCATTGTGTATAGTTTTTAGTGTGAGCATGCATTTTTGTTTTTCTGGAATAAATTCCCAAGAGAACAACTGCTGGGTCACATGGTAGTCAAATGTTTAGCTTCTTTTAAAGACTTTATTTCAAACTTTTCCAGAACATCTGTACCATTGTACATTTTCATACAACACACGGGTGATTAAGTTTCTCAGTATTCTCACCAGCAGTTGATGTTGCTGCAAGTTTTTACTTTAGCCATCCTAATGGATATGTAGTATCATGTGATTAGTTTTATAAAGGAAGGCTATAAAAGATTGCTTTGGGAGTCAGGGAAGAGAGAGACTAAGTCCACAGAACAACAGGGTGGCTGTTGGAGCAAGAGAGACAAAGTTTGTAAAACATTCATAAATGAGGTTAGAGTTGACATGAGGTTTTAAGAATTGAGTAGATCTTCAGAAACTAGAGAGAAGGGAAGGGTACATCTGGCATAGTAAATAAAATATTCAAAATCAAGAGAATATGCAAGAGTATGAAGAATGGCAAGAAGAGTACAGCAAGCCCCTGTACAGGAAAAGAGAAAGGAATCAATGCAGATGCAAGAAGCCTTTCATGTGTCATGTCAGAAATTTCAACTGTGTACTGTAACTAAGAGTAACCCTCAGCTCTGAGGAAGACAATGTCAGGACCATATCCAATCAGTTTCCTCTTGCTGCTGATTATATCTACATTGTCTTCTATAGCTGTCCCTTCCTTTCATTTCTCACTGCCATGCTCCTACCACAGAGATATTCACTTCCTACAATTTACAGTATGTTCTCTCTCTCTCTCTCTCTCTCTCTCTCTCTCTCCCTCCCTCTTTCTTTCTTTCTTTTTCCTGTACTCGGGATTGAATCCAGGGGTGCTTTACCACTGAGCCATATCTCCAGCCTTTTTTATTTTTTTATTTTAAGACAGGGTGTCACTAAGTTGCTTAGTCCTTGCTAAGTTGCTGAGGCCGGCTTTGAACTTGCAATACTTCTGCCTCAGTCTCCTGAGCTGCTGGGATTACAAAAGTGCACCACTGCGCCTGATCATTTTATCTATTTTTAAAAGAAAAATTACAGCATAATACATTGTTATTTGTTGGAGGCAAATTGCCAGACATCTATGAAATCCATGGGGAAAAAAATCAAAGTTTATATAACAGTTGGAAAGAATTTATGAAAAATAGATTCCTGAGTCGCTGAGATTACAGGCTCATGCCACCACACCTGGCTGCAGTGTGTTAATTCTCAAAAATCTTCACTGGTTGTCCTCCCTTTGCAGAACTAAGTCTGAACTCTTCACAGCCCTTGAAAAGAGAGGTGCTGTGACCTTCCCACTTGCCTTTAGGAAAATGAGTTCCACATTTATAGAACTGATTTCTATTCCTCATTTGGGTGGTGCTTTCTCCAACTTCTAAGCTAGAAATGTTTTCCTTCACCTTCTTAGCCTGCAGAAACTTTCCTGATTGTTAAAGACTCAGGCTCAATGTCACTTCTCTTTGTGAATCACACTGATGCCATTAATGTTATACTGGTCCTCTTATGGTAGCCCCATCATCATTTTGTTCGTATCACCACTGAAGTATCTACTTCAACCTGCCTTGGTTGCAGTTACCCTAATATTTCTCCTCAAATAGACTGTAATCTATTTGATTCTAATCTTGACAATAGGATGTAAAGCAGAAACTTTAATAGTTTAAACTTTAAACAGTTGTCTGTTTATTTTTTAATCAGTGCACTTATGTGCCAAGGATTTGGCTATATCCTGGGGAAGGTCCATAAACCCTCAGATTATAGAATCTAAAAAGGGAATGTAATATGTTGAAAATAATTGTATGAAGCAGAATATGGTTTGTTGCCAAAAATACAAAGAAAGAACTGTATTTCCTCCATATTCATCTCAAATGTGACTCTACATCTAACTTTATTCCATTTGAGTTTCTCTAGAAACAGTTTCCAACAATAAAAAGAAACAAAAAAAGTGCAAAAAGCCATGTTTATCAAAAATGTGCCAGTCTATTTTAAATTTTTGGTCTTCACTTCTTTTTACTTAACTGTAGTGTAAACTTGCTGTTTTCTCATAAATATTTAAACATGATAAAGTATTCAAAACTGTTTCTACACAATAGAGTCATGATAAAAAGAACAAAGGAGGAACTATTACTATAGTTTTGAAAACTCTTCTAACATCTGCAGACATCAAATCTACCTCAGATAAATTTATACAGATGCAGAAAGAGAGCTCTCCATCAATAATGCTGCCAGTTCCAGACACTGCCCAAACACCAGGTCACAAATGACAACACTACCATTGAGGTCTAAGTGACCATTTATTATCTCCAAGATGTACCCACACTAGTTTTTAATGGCTCTTATTTAACAACACTAAAAAACATAATCAGAAACCTTAGAACAAACGTATATAGGACACAATGAAAAAAAGCATATCCTTTGGTATGAGACTATTCTATTTCTTTAGTATACTGGTGGTACTTAATGTGTCTTCAAGTTAGAAAAAAAGAGAAAGGAAAATATGTCAAACTGACCTACTGACATGTTTAAAATAAATATCACAAATATGCAAAACTTAAATTAGAATTACTAGGGTATCTTCTTTCCCAGACATACAATCATTAGTTGCTGATCACTAGAACCATCTTTGGACTTCTCACATAAGCTAAGTTTTCATTTGTTTTTATTTCCTCAAGTCAATCAAATATTCATAGTTTCAAAAGAAATTCAGAAATATAAAGGTCATGGTTTTTATTAACTCTTAAAATTATAGTCAGTATCTCAAATGCATTCTTTGATAGGCCTTTTATCAGTTTTAAATCACATCTGCAAGAGGTACCTGGCACTATAATCAAAATTTCTCTCTAACTTATTGGACCTGAAAGGAATATATTAGAAATCCCAACACACATTTAATTGAACACATGGAGATTTCCTTGAAACAAAATTTTACTTTGATCATCTTTTCTGATAAAATTATTTAATTATTAGGTATCTCAAAGAAAATGAATTACAATATCTTCAAAGGAAAAGTCTGCCAGCTATATCATACCTGCACATATTAATGCTTCAGAGGCTCAGTGTAGCCATGTGAAGGTGATGGTTACTAATAAAATTGATGTTTAAAAATGTTTGGTTTTCTTGGGTTTTTTTTTTCCTTTTTCTTTAATATTAAAGAGATTCTGAAGAAATTTTAAGAAGAGGCTACAGGAAGGGAACAAAGAAACACATTGGAGAGAACAGTCACAGAGGGTGGAAAAAAAAGAGCCAGGGCAGAAAACTGCAACCAAAGTCTTTGACGGATCTATTTCATCACATGAAAATGTAATAAACAAATTCAAACAGGAAAGGAGAGAGCCTTGAAAAGTCTGCCATTGTTTCCAAAACAAAAACAAACAAATAATGCTAATACAAACTCTTCCCATCTGATTAGCATTTGGAATTTACATTGTATTTTTGCCCACACACATTTCCTTTTCTAATAATCAAAGAGTTTAAAAAAAAATAACTTAGTTCTATTCATTTGGTTTATCACTGCAGCATTCAACTATAAGAATGGCATACCTTCTCTTGGTGGCTCTATGCACAGAATCTGCCTTCATTCTTTGTCTAAATATGCAAACAGAGTAGTGAAGCTCATCCTCCACAGCATGAATGAGGTCTGCTAAGACTGTGTGGTTCCAACAAAATTAGAGATTTTGATTTCCTGTGTGTAACTGACCCTGCTGCTCAGAGCCATATTGAATATTGTACCCTAGGGGTTGCTGCTCTATTTCAAGTGACTGCAGTCAGTGTAAAATGTTCTTTTTTTTTTTTTTTTTTTTTTTGGTACCGTGGACTGAATTCAGGGGCACTTGGTCACTGAACCACATCCCCAGTCCTATTTTGTATTTTATTTAGAGACAGGGTCTCACTGAGTTGCCTAGTGCCTCACTTTTGCTGAGATTGGATTTGAACTTGTGATCCTCCTGCTTCGGCTGCTGGGATTACAAGCGTGTGCCACCACATCCAGCAAGATGTTCTCTTAATGATAAACTCAATAGGACTAAAGGCAACGCTAGGGCCTTCTCTGTAAATAAGACAAATCTGTAAACTATCATTGGAAAAATCACATAATAAATTCTACTTGAATGGAACAGCTACAATTTAACTGCAAAATTCTTCCCAAGCTCTTCATCCCACTTCTAAAATTTGAGCCTTCCAACAATGATTGGCAGGTCAGAAATGAAAGATAACAGTTACTAATAGGATTGAGTTTCCCAAAATATTTTACATCTCTTGTTAGTTTGTCATCTAAGACATGTTTAGTCTGAAATGAAACCAGAGTCATGAATATGATTATTGTGGCCTGAATTCTGGCCACATGAGGCTCATAAGGGCTCTGATGGAGCACAATGAGTCAGCCTGGTGGCCTAGAACAAGGGGGAATGAGTCCTAGCTGGTCTCATGTCCAAACTAATGGAGTTGAGTGGTCAGTGACTGTGAACCAAGCCAACTATCTTCAAAATGAGAAGCATTTTAGAAGACAGATTCCCAGACCACCTGCTGGATCTGAAATACACATTTCTTGGAATAGGGCCCATAGGTTTGCAGTTTTCAGATTCTTCACAGGTAATGAGTATAATCATCTAGATTTGAACCAAAGAACGGAACTCGAATTAATACTAGTGAGTATGAGGAGCGAGGGAAAAGAGTCCTCAATCTCCTCACAGATGGAAAAAACTGACTTAAACTCCTCCACATCCCACATTTCCACCTAGAAGTCTAACTACAATTTCACTCTTATTCTTTTCTCACTTATATCTTTGATCGACTGATTTTTTTCCCCTCTGAAAAATTTCACAATTTTCTCTTAATCCTTAAAGACTGGAAGTCTCACATGGATACAGCTAGATAAAGGCAGCTTTTTAAAAATTATTTATTTATTTTAATTAGGTATATATGACAGCAGAATACATTTTGATTCACTTTACACAATTGCAGCACAACTTTTCATTTCTCTGACTGTACACCATGTAGTCGCACCATATGTGCAATCATACGTGTACCTAGGGTAATAATGTCCATCTCATTCCACCATCTTTCCTGCCCTCATACCCCCTTCCCTCCTCCCCCTCCCCTTTGCCCAATCAAAGTTCCTCCATTTTTCCCATGCCCTACCCCCATTATGGATCAGCATCAACTTATCAGAGAGAACATTTGGCCTTTGGTTTCTTAGGATTGGCTTACTTTGCTTAGCATGATATTCTCCAACTCCATACATTTACCTACAAATACCATAATTTTATTCTCTTTTAGTGCTGATTAATATTCCATTGGTGTGTGTGTGTGTGTGTGTGTGTGTATCACAATTTCTTTATGCATTCATCTATTGAAGGATATCTAGGTTACTTCCATATTTTAGCTATTATGGATTGAGCTGCTATGAACATTGATGTGGTTGCATTACTCTAGTATCTTGTTTTTTTTAATCTTATTTGTTACATATGACATCAGAATGCATTTCAATTCATATTACACATATAGAGCATAATTGTTCATGTCTCTGATTGTACACAGAGTCAAGTCACACCGTTTGTGTCTTCATACATGTACTTAGGGTAATCATGTGTTTTCAAGTCCTTTGGTATGGACGGAGGAGTGGGATAGCTGGGTCAAATGCTAGTTCCATTCCAAGTGTTCTAAGAAATCTCCATAATAAAGGAAGGCTTTAATCTGAAAACTAAACCCTTCTGCTCAAGGGAAATTTCTATTATCTTCTTTTCATCTGTTCCATTTTCTATGTTCATGTTCTCTTTTTCTGGGACTCCTATCAGGTGGGTACTGAACATCACAGATTAATATGCTTGTGTTTTAATTTTTCATTATATTTTTACCATCATTTTCTTTCTTCTTACAGGTTTTGGGATATTTTATTACAGAGACTAGCAATTCAGCCTGCAGCAATATTCACTCTGCTTTTTACCCTTGCATTTATATTATTTCTGATTTGCCAATCAAATGTTTAACTTCAAGAACCAATTTTGTGTTCTCCAGTCACACATTTTCATAGGAACCTTCCCTCCTCCTTCTCCTCCTTTTTTCTCCTCCCTTTTCTTCTTTCCTTTCTTTTGGATAATAGCCACTTGACTCACTCTAAAGATTTTTTTTTTGGTGGAGAGGTCAGTACTGGGGATTGAAGCCAGGGGTGCTTAACCACTGAGCAACATCCCCAGTCCGTTTCTTATGTTTTATTTAGAGACAGGGTCTTGCTGAGTTGCTAAGTGCCTTGCTAAATTGTTAAGGCTGGCTTTGAAATTGCAATCCTCCTGCCTCAGGCTCCCTTGGCGCTGGGATTACAGGGTTGTGCCACCATGCCAGGCAACTCTAAAGATTTTTAAGAAGCATCTTTAGTTAAATTTTCATTTGTTCCTTGAGTGCTTTCTTTTATAACCTTGACCAGTGGTTCTGTTATTTCATCTTGATCCTTCCATTGGTTTTCATCAACTATCTGCTGATACAGGATTTCAATTTGTAACTGCTATGATACCAGGTCTCATCTTCAATGAAAAAATGACTTGTGTTCTACCCAAATGATTAAGATGGCTTAATATACAGTGTCCTTTAAGGTCCAGGACCATGAAGTGAAATGGAGACTAGGAGCTGACCCCCTCTCCCTCTTGCCAATTTAAGATGTTTAGGCTAAGTATGGTGGCACATGCCTCTAATTCCAACTATTCAAGTGGACCACAAATTCAATGCCAGCCTGGGCAACTTAGTGAGACCCTGTCTGAAAATAAAAAATAAAACGTGTTGGGAATATAGCCCAGATGGATAGCTTGAAAGCCAGATCCTGGGCTCAGTCCTCAATACCACACACTCACAAAGATCTGCTTCAGCAGAGAAGCATGTCAGGGTTTTAACCTCCTGGCAAGTAACCTGACCCTATTATTTTTTTTTTCATGCCTGTATCTCAAGTCACTGAATAATCTGCTCTCTAACTTGCTGGAACCCCTAAAAGATGTGTTTTAATAACACTTCTCAAGCTTATCTTCACATTGAGTTCCCATCTTCCCAGGGAGAAGACTAAGGAATTACTCATAAGTCATAAGCCCATTCCATGTGTTCACTGTAACATTAATCATTAGCATGCATGTCACCCAACTGTGAGGTAAGCTTAACACTAAGGAGGTTGAAATATCCTTATTTTTTTCCCAATTTACCTCTCAGGTGTAAATGAGGTACAAAATTTGACCTGTGACATGCATTCAATGTGATATTGAAGTGATAGGGGATTCCCCTTTCTATGTGGTAAAAAGTATGAAAGAAGAAAAACAAACAACATTTAGGGTAAAGAGTAAGTTGTCCAGATGCTCAGAAAAACAAACTATAAAGTTAACCTGTTGGCCAAAGGCTAACAAAGCAAGATAAATTCATTCTAAAAATCAGGAAATTAGAATACAGCTATATAGACATGCCAAAAATCAGATTATTCATTTCACTGTTAATTTACAGACATTTTCAAATCTGTAGGCTCCCCAGAAATATTAATTAATGACAAATAATCATTAAACTAAGAAAACCTGAAGAAAGCCAACACACATGCCAAAGATTCTATGGTATGTATTCAATACAGGTGAAATTGACCCAGGTCCCAGACAGAGAACCAGGGATATAATCATTTTTAAATGATACATAAATCACATGCAAAGAAAGAAATGTCATCACAATAGCCTGATTTTAAAATATTTTCTAATGAAGTTTATGCATGTCATGTCATATTGTGTTTGGAGAGAGAAACTATTATACTATGATTTTTTATTTAGTGAATGAAATGTAATTTTCAACTAGATCTAAAATGTATAAGGAGTTTCAGGCAAGAAATTCTGAGGAATAAATCAGTATTAGTTTGCTAAGGTTGCTATAACAAAGTATAGGTAGCTCAGACAAATATATCTTATAATTCTGGAAGCAAGATGTCCAAAATAGAGGTATCAATCAGCATGAGGGCCTTTCTGAGGGCTACTAAGGGGAAGGATCTGTTCCAGGCCTCTCACCCTTGGTTTGTTGATAGCTAACTTCTTCCTATGTCTTCATATAATTTTCCCTCTGTTGTGTTTCAGTGTGCAGATTTCCTCTTCTAATAAAGACACTAGTCATATTGGCTTAGGGCCCACTCTAATGACCTCATTTTAACTTAATTACTTCAGTAAAGTCCCTCTCCAAATATAGTCACATTCTGAGGTACTAGAGATTAGGACTTCAACATGAACTTTTGAGGAAACACAACAACACATGGCATATATTTTTGCTAAGTTAATTGTTTAGGGATTTGATTTTTGTTTGTTTTCAGAGAGCAGCCATGAAAAGGGCAAGGCTTACTACTCAATTCAGGAAAATAAGCTCACCAGAGCCCACACAGCTGAATTAAAGGTCAAGCAAGAACCCAAACTAAATGAAGGAATTCTAGATATGACTGATAGAAAAGAAACAGTGGCAATTTGAAGGAGACTTGTTGGTCCTTGCATTTCATCCTACTACTTCATATGAACAATAGTAATCTTCAAAAGCATAGATTCATCAACAAATTATTTTTAAGTTAAAAAATAATCAAATAATCTAGGATTAGTTAAAATGAGCTCAGAATTATACTTATGTATGAAACTGCTTTCCTGGAAAACAAGATAAAGTATTTGTGATGTTATAAAAATCAGTGACATTGTTTATCCTAATTTTTTTTATTTCTATATAGAGGTTGATTTTCACTATTAGTATAAGATCATTGACTGAGGCATTTTCCATTTTTGTTTTCAGGTTTGTCTTTTTTAAAGGTCATTAATAGGATATACGGAGGAATGTGAGTAAAATAAAATTTCCTGACTTAATGCAAATTAAAACTATGCTGAGATTTCATCTCACTCCAGTCAGAATGGCAATTATCAAGAATACAAGTAGAAATAAATGTTGGTTGAGGATGCAAGGGGAAAGTTTCACTCACACATTGCTGGTAGGACTGCAAATTGGTACAGCCAGTATGGAAAGCAGTATACAGATGCCTCACAAAACTAGATGTGGAACCACCATTTGACCCAATTATCCAACTTCTCGGTATATAAACAAAGGACTTAAAATCAGCATACTGTAGTGATGTAGCCACATCAGTGTTATAGCAGCTCAATTCACAATAGCTAAGACATGGGACCAAGCTAGATGCCCTTCAATAGATAAATGGATAAAGGAAATGCGACGTATATACATAATGGAGTGTTATTCAGCCATAAAAAAGAATGACTTTATGACATTTTCAAGTAAATAGATAGATCTGGAGACTATGATGCTAAATGAAATGTGCCAATTCCAAAAAGCGAAAGGTCACATGTTTTATTGATATGTGAAAACTAACCCACAATAAGGAGACAAAGGGCGAGAATAGATATTCAGTAGATTAGATAAAAGGGAAATAAGGTAAAGGAGGGGAGAATAGGAAAAGGAAAGATAGTGGAATGAATCTGAAATAATTTTCCTATGTACATATATGAATAAACCATAGTGAATCAATCCCACCATGGTGTATATCCATAAGAATGGGGTTCTAGTTAGAGTAAGATATATTACATGCTTAGATAATTATATCAAAATGAATATATAACTACAAAAGCCAATGAATAAACAAACATAATTAAAAATAAAATAAAATCTCCTGCCTTTTTGACCATCACTAAAAAGTCAGGTAGATCTGCCAAGATATGAGCGAGGACTAGCTTATCACTTCATGCTAATATCTGCCATTTAGAATTTTTCACCATGAAATACCCCTGCATTTAAAATAAAAATTTAAAGCAAACCTTTTTCAATAGGGCTTTGACTGTAGCTTTATGCCTTCCCCTCCAGACCTCACCAGCTCCCTGGGAATGCCACCAAGCAGTCTAGGTTGAAAGAAGTCAAAGGCATTGATGTTTCTTGGCAAACACATATTTCTCCCTTTGGCTTTCAATCATAGCATCAAAACACTGTGAGATGATAGCTGGGATCTGCTTGATTTACCTTGGGATATGGCCTGTTTTTAGCTCTTGTGCCAGTGACTCACCAAACACATCTCTTTTATTAATCCTTATATCTATTACTATCAATCAACATTGAGACTGAAACAGCTTTTCTGAATGTCAGAAATAAATACAGTGTTTTCCTGTAAGCTTGGAGGAGAAAAAAAGAGACAGGGCATTGAATATACAAAATGATATGCTATATATATTTGTCATAGAAAACTAAATATTTTGGATCTGTCCTTTGAAAGTTGGGGGCTCTTCTAAATTTTTCAGTGTTCCTACTCAGATTCTGAAGTCCATAATTTGTGTAGCCTAGCTTTTTTCAACGTATCTTTTAGAGGCTGATTTTCATTATTAGTACTAGATTGCTGGTCAAGGTATTTGAGTTTTCTGTTTGTTTGTTTGTTTGTTTGTTTTTCAGATGTATTTGTTCATTTATTTATTCAGAGGAGTTTCATCTACCATTCACTGATTTTTTTTTCCTTGAACAACCTTCAGTTTCTGTTTACCATAGTTCATTCCTATAGCTACCTTTTAACTTTTTTAATTTAATTTTTGTACTGGGAACTGAATCCAGGGACACTTTACATCCCTAGCCATTTTTATTTTTTATTTTGAGACAGAATCTTACTCAATTTATGAAGTTGGCCTCAAACTTGTGATCTTCCTGCCTCAGCCCCATGTGTCACTGGAATTATACATGGGTGTCACTGTGCACGGCTCCTATCCCTACTTTGAATCTTCTCTTTAAGTGGAAAGGGATGTAAGAACATGGCCTTTCCAAAATAAAGGCAAAATACAACAAATTTGATAATGAAGCCCTCATTTTAGCACAAATCCTAAAAAAAATGCTCAGAGATGAGTAAAAGTATTTATTGAAATATCGTTTGAAGTATCAAGAAACAGGGAAACTATAATGTCTGCTGAAGAATGAGAGAGAGTAAATGATGAAATATTTATTCAGCAACTCAGAAGATGAGTTGGACCTGAAAGTAAGGAACGGACATCTATAGGCTCTCTGTTTTTTCTTTTTGGATATTCAACCTGCAGACCTATCTTAACTTGAAGGGAATTCTCCTTCTATGAGAGGAATATAAACGTGTAACTTGCCCACATTTTACATGTATCCCTGGAAGTGTCCAGAAAAATTTTTATGTTTTCATTAGAGTATTAAAGTTATACATAATAGTGAGTTCATTTTGACATATTCATACATGCATGGAATATCATCTGCTCCATTATAATCCCTAGTACTTCCATTTCCCTTTCCTTCCCTTCTTTCCCCTTCCTTCACACTATTTGTCATCCTTCTCCTTATTTATTTTTTATTGGTGTTTTACAGTTACATAAAGGTGGAATTCACTGTGATATATTCATACATGTACAGAGCTTAATTTGGTCAATTTCATTCAACAGTTTTTCCCTTTTTCTCCTCATTCCCCCTCAATCCCATTTCTCTACTCCATTGATCTTGTTCTGTTTTCATGGGATCTACCACCATCCATCCATTTTTCCTAGTTTCTCCCTAACTTCCACATATGAGAGAAAACATTTCACCATTGACTTTCTGAGTCTGGCTTATTTCACTTAGCATGGTGTTCTACAGTTCTATACATTCACTAGCAAATTCTATAATTTCATGCTTTTGTGGCTGAGTAAAACTCCATTATGTACATATACCATATTTTCTTTATTCATTCATCTATTGATGTGTATCTTGGTTGGTTCCATAACTTGACTATTGGGAATTGTGTTGCTATAAACATTGAAATGCCTACAGTGTGCTGATTGCAGTTTCTTTGGATAAATTCCAAGGAGTAAGAGAGCTGGATCATACGGTGGTTCCATTCCTAGTCTTTTGAGGAATCTACATGCTGCTATCCAAAGTGATTATACTAATTTGCAGTCCCACCAACAATATGAGTGTACCTTTTTTCCCCCACATCCTTGCTATCATTTAATGTTATTTATTTTCTTAATGCTTAACATTCTAACTAAAGTGAGATAAAAATCTAATTGTAGTTATTTGCACTTCCCTGATTACTAGGGATGTTGAACATTGTTTTCATATATTTATTGTTCATGTGTATTTCTTCCTTTGAGAAATGTCCACTTAGTTATTTTGTCCATTTATTGATTGGTTTATTTGGGGGGTTGGTATTAAGGCTTTTAAATTCTTTATATATTCTGGATATTAATACTTTATAACAGATGCTTTGGAGATTTTGCAAAGGAGATACCAGCATTCAGAACATTTAGAAACAAATATTAGGACATTTCCTGCTTTCTTAATAAAAATTTCTATTGATATTATCCATCTATACAGGACCCTATATCATTAACAGGGATATTTTTGCACTGGGAAATGTGAAACTCAAACTTTTTTGTACTATTGCTCACTGGCTCTGAACTAACACCAATTCCTGGAGATCCAAATATCACTCTGTTCTACTATCCAGAGTGAATCAAGGTATAGTAAATTTGGGTTTAAAATAGGATGATAACAGCCTTATAAATCTTATGTGGTTATTTGTACTTACACGCTCAGGAACTGAAGAATTAGATGTCCTTTATTTACTTACAGACCACCCCACCCCCAGTGTTGTCTTCCTGATTCAAAGAAAAGAATATAGAAGTAACAAATGAAGTACTCTGGGATAACTCTCTCATATTTAAAACTACCACAATATCTAACCAAAAGCCAAACTGAAGTTCTGATGACTTATCAATATGATAGCCACAGTGTAGACTAGAAATACATACATGGTGAGTCCTATTCTATAACCATTTAATTCTCCAACTTGGTTGGCTAAAGAAAGAGATGGATGGATCCTGGAGAATAACAGTGGGTTGACATAAGTTGTGAAGTACACTTTACCCAGAAATATTCTCTCATTAAAAAGAAGTAAGGTAATAGAGGTAAGGTTTAAGTAATCCCCCAAATCCAGGTAAATTGAAAAAAGGAGGTTGCTTATCCTTGTTCTGGACCAAGTGCAAAGCTGCCCAATTGCAGATCTGTTTCTTGGAAGTCACTGCCATCAGACTATGGATACTCTGGCCCATCTGGCACAATCATCCCTCTCAAGAGATGAAAGCATCACACATCTCTAGACTGCTACCACTGCAGAGTTTATTTAAAGTCCCCTTGTTCTGAGACCAGGATTACCAAGAACTTTCTGACTCCAAGTTGTTTAATTTGGGGAAAGAACAGACTGATGATACATAGTTCCTGAACTATCATCATAGTTCCTGAACTCATTGTACTTTGTCCATGTTTTCTAACCAAGATGAAGCTTCTCATGGAAGTTTGTCTACAGGGACATTGTGAAGTCATGCTCCCACATGTGCTCCCAACCCACAGAAGTTATATTTTCCTTTGTAAATAAATAAATTGGAATTCTTGTGTCTACCTCAATCATGTAAGCATTTTGATGAGCATGAGTCATATTCAGGTCTGGTCACTTCTGGGAACTACAAGTCTTCAGGATTTTAAAAGATGACCTCTCTCTTACATGATACTGCATTTAGGAGCATGTGTTCATTCAGAATCTTTTAAAACTTCCTCATTCCATCCTCTCCCCACTGCCATCAGTAATATTCATTCTGTACCTGAAACTCTCATTTTCATTCTTCTTCTCTATTGCATGGTCCTTTGATTCCCGGTTACTCCTCTATTCCTATGTATTCACTGAAGGTTGAGGAGGGTTTTCTGGAAATCCATGGTTTTGCTGATATTATGGTTGTTGCTATTAGAGATCATGATCATATGATGAACCTAGGCTAGCACCCAATTTTTCCTTCTCTATCCAAATGTGTCTAGAAACAATTAATATTTGATGTTTGCCTAACTAGAAAAATGGCCTCTTTATAGGTTTAAAGGGATTTTCCCCAGAGATACATATGCTCATTGGTGACTTTCCCAAGAACTCCCGGCATTTGCCTGTTGCCTAAACCTGCTGCCAAAGCCAATACCCTTTATTTCCTGAGTCTTACTTGAATGCATTAATCTGGATTCAATAAAGCAGTTTTCTGCTGACCTGTCAAAAAAATCAACCCCTCAAATGATTAAACTTTTTTCTCAAGTCCTCTTCCAAACAAGTACAGGGCTGCCCAGAGATTTATCTTGGCAAAACTTGAACATAGCAAACCTAGTGAATGCTGGGTAGAAATCCCATCATTAATCCTGAAAGAGGTGACTGAGTTTACTTGGCATTCGCCTTTGGCCTTTGGCCAGACATGCAACAACTTTTTCTTAGTGAAAAAAATAGAACTAAAAGCATTCAGGAGACAGGAGAGATGGAGAAAGGGAGGAGGAAAGGAGAAAAGGAATCACATAAATAAGAAATATGTTCCTTTGGGCTTATGAGTCAGAGTAATATGTTAAAACTGAATCCCAAATATGGGCTGAAATTTATTTTATGCTGTATTATTTTTATAATTGCTTTTCTAAGAGCAAATACCCCAAGGAAACCTGTTAGATCTCAAGATTTTACAAAGGAGTATAAAAGTTTTAAAGATTACTTTTAAAATCACTCTTTCTCCAATGTATGAGTTAGTATCTGAATCCCAAAAAAATAAGAGTCATCTAAAACAAAGAAAAAGGTGCAAAAGTTCCTATGTAGTTTTTTTGTTTGGTTGGTTTTGAAGTATTTTTATTGTTGTTGTTGTTATCGCTTTGTTTTATTTTATTTTTGTATCAGGGATTGAACCCAGCAGTGCTTAACCACTAAGCCACATCCCCAGCCCATTTTTTATTTGATATTTTGAGACAAGGTCTCACTAAGTTGCTGAGGCTGGCTATGTATTCATGATCCTCTTGCCTCATTCTCTCCAGCCACAAGGATTACAGGCCTGTGCCACCATGACTGGCCTATGTAGTATTTTTAACTATTTTAAAAGCAAGTAATTGTATCACTAAAGAATATTTTTAGTTTGATCACATTTTGGAAAAATCACTTTTTTCAAAGTTATAAGGATCTCATACTCATGGCAGTTAATAAATAACCATGATTATTTTTTATTATTTGGTCTGCTTGGAAGATGTCCCATTTAAAATACATTTCGATTAGCTAATCACTTTTATGTGGGCACCATAAAACATCACCATGGATATATCAGAACTTGTATTTATACACCTAAAATAAAAGAATTAACATTTAGGAATTTTTTTCAGGCCTCTGATAGGAAATATGTGTGCTACATCAATAAAACTATTAAGAGAATACACACACACACACACACCAATGTATATAAGTATTAAGACAAAACTAATAGTGAATTTATATCTTTAGAAGCCAATTCGCTTATTTTACAAATGAGAAAACCAAGATCAAGAAGGTTCTAAATTAGATAACATGATGTCAAGATAGTAAAGAAATTTTTTCCCACTTCTTTTAAAATTTCACACTAAAAGAAAAGTGGGTAATAAAATCTTTAATTTTAGTACAACTAGAGCTATATAGCTCTAAAGAAAATACATAAATTCAGAAAGCATAAGGAGAAGTGGTAAATGATTTAGCAGGCAGAAGGAAGATTAAACCTAGAAGTTTTCTGGTGGAATATTTTGGATCTTCTAAATATAGAATCAAGTCATAGCAAATAGTGATAGATTGAGTTCTTCTTTTCCTATGTGTATCCCTTTAATTTCTTTGTCTGTCTGATTTCTTTAGTTCGAGTTTCCAGGACTATGTTGAATACAAGGGGTGAAAGAGAGCATCCCTGTCTTGTTCCAGTTTTCAGAGGAAATGCTTTCAATTTTTCTCCATTTAGAATGATGTTGGCCTTGGGCTTAGTATATATAGCTTTTATAATATTAAGGTATGTTCCTACTATTCCTAGTTTTTCTAGTTATTTTGAACATGAAGAGGTGCTGTATTTTGTCAAATGCTTTCTCTGCATCTATTGAGATAATCACATGATACTTGTCTTTAAGTCTATTGATGTATTACATTTATTGGTTTCCATATTGTAATGATTAAGTTGAATTGTCAATTTGATTGGATTAAGAGATGCTGAGGCTTAAGCATGTGTCAGTGGGGGGGGGGGTCATGATTGGCATGTGGGATAGCCAACTGAAATGGAGACCTTCCCTAAGCATGGGCAGCACTATCTAGTAGGATGATGGCTTGAATGGAATAAAAGTTGGAAGAACAAGGCAGCAGCAGCAGATGTAAGCTCTATTTTTCTTGAACAGCTTCTTGATTGCTGTTGTGATCATCTGAGGATATCAAACTCTCTGTTCTTCACTCTTCCAAAGAGGACTCTGCCAAGGATTCGCCAGAAGCCTTTGGTCTCAGACTAGGTTAGCACCATTGATCCCTTTGTTCTGGATCTTCAGCCTCTTGTACTGCACAGCTACTGGTTCTTCCAGCTCTCCAGCCTGCAGACGGCCATTGTGGACTAACCAGCTTCTGATCATGTGTGTAAGCTAATCTAATAAGTCCCCTTTTTATAATCATACTTCCTGTTGATTGTGTTCCTCTATAGAACCCTAATACATGTATATTGAACCAACTTTGCATCTCTGAGATGAAACCCCCTTGATGGTGCTGCAATGTCTTTTTAATATGTTTCTGTATGCAGTTTGCCAAATTTTATTGAGAATTTTTGCTTCTATGTTCATCAGGGATATTTCTCTGAAGTTTTCTTTTCCTTATATGTCTTTGTCTGGTTTTGGCATTAGGGTGATACTAGCTTCATAGAATGAGTTTGGAAGGGTTCCCTCCTTTTCTATTTCATGGAATAATTTGAGAAGTATTGGTATTAATTCTTCTCTGTAGTTCTTGTAGAACTTGATTGAGAATCTATCTGGCCCTGGGCTTTCCTTGTTTGGTAGGCTTTTGATGGCATCTTCTATTTTCTTGCTTGAAATTGATCTATTTAAATTGTGTATGTCCTCCTAATTCAGTTTGGGCAGATCATATGCCTCTAGAAATTTGTTGGTGTCTTTGGGATTTTCTATTTTACTGCAGTATAAATTTTCTAAATAGTTATTAATTATCTTCTATATTTCATTAGTGTCTGTTGTGATATTTGCTTTTTTATCACAAATTTTAGTAATTTGAGTTTTCTCTCCTTTTCATTAGAGTGGCTAAGGGTTTATCAATTTTATTTATTTTTCCAAAGAACCAGCTTTTTGTTTTGTCAATTTTTTGAATTGTTTCTTTTGTTTCAATTTCATTAATTTCAGCCTTGATTTTAATTATCTCCTGTCTTCTACTGCTTTAGGTGTTGATTTGTTCTTATTTTTCTAGGACTGTGAGATGTAATGTAAGGTCATTTATTTGTTGACTTTTTATCCTTTTAATTAATGAGCACAATTCAATGAACATTTCTCTTAGCATAGCCTTCATAGTGTTCCAGAGAAATAAGCAAAGTAGCAAGATATAAAATCAATATCCATAAATCAAATGCATTTCTATACAAAAGCGATGAATCCACTGCAAGAGAAATTAGAAAAACCACCCCTTCACAATAGTCTCAAAAAATAAAATAAAATACTTGAGAATCAATCTAACAAAAGAGCTAAAATGGCTCTACAATGAAAACTACAGAACACTAAAGAAAGAATTGAAGAAGACCTTAGAAGATGGAAATATCTTCCATGCTCTTGGATAGGCAGAATTAATATAGTCAAAATGGCCATACTACTAAAACTGTTATACAGATTTAATGCAATTCCTATTAAAATTTCAACAACATTCTTCATAGAAAAAGAAAAAGCAATCATAAAATTCATTTGGAAAAATAAGAGACCCAGAAGAGCCAAAGCAATCCTCAGCAAGAAGGGTGAAGAAGACGGCATCAAAATACCAGACCTTAAACTACAGTACAGAGCAATAGTAGCAAAAACAGCATGGTATTGGTACTAAAATAGATGTATAGACCAATAGTATAGAATTGAAGACACAGACAAATTCACATAAATACATTTATCCCACACTAGACAAAAGCACCAAAAACTTATATTGGAGAAAAGATGTCCTTTTCAACAAATGGTGCTGGGAAAATTGGAAATTCATATGTAGCAAAATGAAGTTAAACCTCTCTCTATCTCTCACCCTACACAAAAATAAACTCAATGTGGATCAAAAACAGGCAATAGAACAGAGACCCTATGCCTAACAGCAGAAACAATAGGCCCAGATATTTATCATCTTGGCTTAGGACCCGCGACTTCCTTAACAAGACTCCTAAATCTCAAGAAGTAAAATCAAGAATTAATAAATGGAATGGGTTCAAACTAAAAAGCTTCTTCTCGTGGGTTGAGGTTAGGGATCAGCAGTAGTGCACTTGCCTGGCATGTGTGAGGCACTGGGTTCAATTCTCAGCACCACATATAAATAAATAAAATAGATCGAGATCCAACATGGCGGTGGGCACGGAGGTATCAAGTCTCTGACCTCTCCAGCTACGCGGGCATAGGGAGTCTTAAATCGTCTAAATGCTGTTTGCTCAAGATCACTAGGCATTGCTGAGCTAACGTGGATCTGGGGCGAATAGCCTGCTCCTCTCAGAACACACACCAAGCCCGTAGCGGACGAATTCAGGCTCCTGTTCGCCTGCGTCTTGCAGACAAACTACTCTGAATCAGTGCTAAACGAACCCGCGGAAACTGCTTGTCGGCCCCAGTCCCGCCGAATCCTGTAGAGGTAAATGCCAACCGAGCCTTCATAGGCAGTGGCAACAGGATTGAGACCGGGCTCGGGAGGGCCGGTCAGGACCCACCCGTTGCTTTGGTCACCTGGCAAAGGGAACGAAATGCTGCCATTCGCATGGGATACCAACATGGCAGAGAACTAACGTCACCAGAATGCGGCGGAGGAGATAACTTCATTGAAACCAGCGGCGGCAGGTGTGTAACCCCCTAGACCCCCCTCCACACAGCGGGGAAACCTCAAGGGCCCCTCCCAGCTCTCCCGTGAGCGTGATAGTCAGACCGAGGGATTCAGGAGTGGCGCGGGACCCGCGGCATAGGACCCCCAGCCACCGCTCCCACCAGCGCAGACAACTGAGGTCTCTTGCACCAGCTACCGGGGGTGTGGCTACAGGAGGGCAAGCAAAATACGCCGAGGGCTATCAGCCCCAAGCTCCACAACCTTAGAGACTGAGGGATTGGCAAGCAGGGAGAGTGTGCCCAGCCGTTCAAGAAAATAGGGCTCCCATGAGCAGCAGACCTGGCGTGTAACCAGTATTGTGGTGAGCATCACCTGTGAACAGGGCCAGTGGTGAGGTAAGTAGACACAAGAAATGGCCTGAGGCACTCAGGAGTGGAGACCCGCCCAGTCAGGGAGGAGGAGTTGCTGCACAGTGATTGATTCCCACACACTGAGAGGAGAAGCTTGGCCAGGTGGGCACAGCTCCACCTACTGGAAGAGAAGTTAATCGAACTCTAAGACTGCATTTTTTAATTTTATTTTTTTTTCTTTTTTAATTTTTTAAAACATTTTTTGTATTATTTTTTATTTTCACTTTTTTGATTATTTTTTTTAAATTCTTTCTTTTTTATTTTCTATTTTTTTCTTTTGTTTTTTCAATTCTTTTCAATTTCCTTATTCCCCTTTCCTTGAATTCTATCTGTTTACTCTCATTCTCTTTTGTGACTTCTTCCCTTCTAATACCTTTCCTCCCAAGCAATACGATGCTGTTTATGTGTAATTTACTAAATATGTATAGGTCAATGTTCTGAGACGTTATATAGTGCTACCAAGACCTTAACTTCCCCCAAATACTCCAGATCATTCTCCTTTTAATACCCCTCATCAGTAGAGCAACCTTCCAAGGTTGCCAAGAGATACCAACCTCAATACCATCATATCACTCGACCTAAATATAAGTCCCAAGACTAAACCGCAGACCGCTATATGCCATCAGAATCCATACACAGTTTAGGAAACGAATGAATCTACACTAAAGTGCAACAAAATTCATCATCTCTAGTCATAGACTCCCATAACTAAAGAGAGACCCCAGAGACACACAAAACCAAATAAATTTATAGGAGTAAACAGTAACTCAGCAGTCAAACAGAGCAAGAAGTAACATAAGCAGCATGAAAAAGCAAGGAAGAAAAGGAGTACAAACAATGCAGGACAGCCTAAATATACAGGAGGACCTAGATGCATCAGAAAAATGGTCAAATAAAGAACTCAAAGAATACCTTAGACAGATGGAATGGTATCTTAAAGAGGATATGAGACAGCAAATTCAAACAATGAAAGAACTCATTGAAAATGAAATAAACAAGCAAATAAAAGAAGCAAATAAGCATTTTTATCAGGAGATAGAGATTATAAAATAAGATCAAACAATAATTTTAGAAATGAAGGAAACTATAAACCAAATTAAAAACTCAAATGAGAGTATCACTAACAGAGTGGAGCAAGTAGAAGCCAGAACATCAGATAATGAAGACAAAATATATCATCTTGAAAAGAGTCTAGCCAACTCAGGAAGGCTGGTAAAAAATCATGAGAAAAACATCCAAGAGATATGGGATAACATAAAAAAAACAAACTTGAGTCATCGGGATAGAGGAAAGTATAGAGGTTCAAACCAAGGGAATGAACAACCTGTTGAATAAAATAATTATAGAAAACTTTCCAGACATAAAAAAGGAAATGGATGTACAAATTGTAGATGCATACAGGACACCCAGCATACAAAATCACAGTAGACCAATGCCAAGACACATTGTTATGAAGATATCCAATATACAGAACAAAGAGAAAATATTAAAAGCTACAAGAGAAAGGAGGCAGATTACATTCAGGGGTAAACCAATAAGGTTAACGGATTTTTCATCACAGATGCTGAAAGTGAGAAGGTCCTGGAACAACGTATTTCAAACTCTGAAAGACAATGGATGCCAACCAAGAATTTTGTATCCAGCAAAATTAAGCTTCATGTATGACAATGAAATAAAAATCTTTCATGATAAACAAAAGTTAAAAGAATTTGCAGCCAGAAAACCAGCATTGCAAAGCATCTTGAGCAAAACACTACACGAGGAAGAAATGAAAAATAATAACCAAAACCAACAGTGGGAAGTACCTCAGTTAGGCAGAGAGCAGGGGGAAAGCTAATCATGGAGAAACAAACCAAATTTAAAAAAAAAAAAAAGATAAATAATCAAACATGGCTGGAAGTACAAATCATATTTCAATAGTAACTGTAAACGTAAATGGATTAAACTCACCAATAAAGCGACAGAGGCTGGTAACATGGATGGATTAAAAAAACAAATCCAACAATATGCTGCCTCCAGGAGACACATTTGATTGGAAAAGACATACACAGGCTGAAGATGAAAGGTTGGGAATAAACATACCACGCACATGGTCCGCATAAGCAAGCAGGGGTGGCCATCCTCATATCGAATAAAATCGACTTCAAGACTAAGTTAATCAAAAGGGATAAGGAAGGACACTATATACTGTTAAAAGGAACCATTCACCAACAAGACATAATAATTATCAATATTTATGCACCAAATATGGTGATGCGACGTTCATAAAACAAACTCTCCTCAAGTTCAAGATTCAAATAGACCACAGCACAATAATTATGGGTGACTTCAACACTCCTCTCTCATCATTAGACAGATCCTCCAAACAAAAGCTGAATAAAGAAACTATAGAACTCAATATCACAATCAATAACCTAGACTTAACTGACATATATAGAATATATCAACCATCATCAAGTGGATATACTTTTTTCTCAGTAGCACATGGACCCTTCTCAAAAATAGACCATATATTATGCCATAGGGCAACCCTCAGTAAATATAAAGGGGTGGAGATAATACCATGCATTTTATTTGATCATAATGGAATGAAACTGGAAATCAACGATAAAAGAAGGAAGGAAAAATCATACATCTCATGGAAAATGAACAATATGTTACTGAATGATCAATGGGTTACAGAAGACATAAAGGAGGAAATCAAAAAATTCTTAGAGATAAATGAAAATACAGACACAACATATCGGAATCTATGGGACACAATGAAAGCAGTTTTAAAAGGTAAATTCATTGCCTGGAGGTCATTCCTCAAAAAAAGAAAAAACCAACAAATAAATGAGCTCACACTTCATCTCAAAGCCCTAGGAAAGAAAGAGCAAAACAACAGCAAATATAGCAGAAGGCAAGAAATAATTAAAATCAGAGCGGAAATCAATGAAATTGAAACAAAAGGAACTATTGAAAAAATTGACAAAACTAAAAGTTGGTTCTTTGAAAAAATAAATAAGATTGACAGACCCTTAGCTATACTAACGAAGACAAGAAGAGAGAGAACTCAAATTACTAACATACGGGATGAAAAAGGCAATATCACAACAGATGCTACAGAAATACAGAAGACAATTAGAAATTATTTTGAAACCCTATATTCCAATAAAATAGAAGATAGTGAAGACATCGATAAATTTCTTAAGTCATATGATTTGCCCAGACTGAATTAGGAGGATACACACAATTTGAACAGACCAATATCAATGGATGAAATAGAAGAAGCAATCAAAGGACTACCAACCAAGAAAAGCCCAGGACCGGATGGGTATACAGCAGAGTTTTACAAAACCTTTAAAGAAGAATTAAAACCAATACTTTTCAAGTTATTTCAGGAAATAGAAAAAGAGGGAGCCCTTCCAAATTCATTCTATGAGGCCAACATCACCCTGATTCCGAAACCAGACAAAGACACCTCAAAGAAAGAAAACTACAGACCAATATCTCTAATGAACCTAGATGCAAAAATCTTCAATAAAATTCTGGCGAATCGGATACAAAAACACATCAAAAAAATTGTGCACCATGATCAAGTAGGATTCATCCCTGGGATGCAAGGCTGGTTCAATATACGGAAATCAATAAACGTTATTCACCACATCAATAGACTTAAAGATAAGAACCATATGATCATCTCGATAGACGCAGAAAAAGCATTCGACAAAGTACAGCATCCCTTTATGTTCAAAACTCTAGAAAAACTAGGGATAACAGGAACTTACCTCAACATTGTAAAAGCTATTTATGCTAAGCCTCAGGCTAGCATCATTCTAAATGGAGAAAAATTGAAGGCATTCCCTCTAAAATCTGGAACAAGACAGGGATGCCCTCTATCACCACCTCTATTCAATATAGTCCTTGAAACACTGGCCAGAGCAATTAGACAGATGAAACAAATTAAAGACATAAAAATAGGAAAAGAAGAACTTAAATTATCACTATTTGCAGGTGACATGATTCTATACCTAGCAGACCCAAAAGGGTCTACAAATAAACTACTAGAATTAATAAATGAATTCAGCAAAGTGGCAGGATATAAAATCAACCCGCATAAATCAAAGGCATTCCTGTATATCAGTGACAAAACTTCTGAAATGGAAATGAGGAAAAACACCCCATTCACAATATCCTTAAAAAAAATAAAATACTTGGGAATCAACCTAACAAAAGAGGTGAAAGACTTATACAATGAAAACTACAGAACCCTAAAGAGAGAAATAGAAGAAGATCTTAGAAGATGGAAAAATATACACTGTTCATTGATAGGCAGAACTAACATCATCAAAATGGTGATATTACCAAAAGTTCTCTATAGGTTCAATGCAATGTCAATCAAAATCCCAACGACATTTCTTGTAGAAATAGAGAAAGCAATCATGAAATTCATATGGAAAAATAAAAGACCCAGAATAGCAAAAGCAACTCTAAGCAGGAAGTGTGAATCAGGCGGTATAGCGATACCAGATTTCAAATTATACTACAGAGCAATAGTAAAAAAACAGCATGGTACTGGTACCAAAACAGGCGGGTGGACCAATAGTACAGAACAGAGGACACAGAGACTAATCCACAAAGTTACAACTATCTTATATTTGATAAAGGGGCTAAAAGCATGCAATGGAGGAAGGATAGCATCTTCAACAAATAGTGCTGGGAAAACTAGAAATCCATATGCAACAAAATGAAACTGAATCCCCTTCTCTCGCCATGCACAAAAGTTAACTCAAAATGGATCAAGGAGCTTGATATCAAATCAGAGACTCTGCACCTGATAGAAGAAAAAGTTGGCTCTGATCTACATATTGTGGGATCAGGCTCCAAATTTCTTACTAGGACACCCATAGCACAAGAGAATCAACAAATTGGACTTACTTAAACTAAAAAGTTTTTTCTCAGCAAGAGAAACAATAAGAGAGGTAAATAGGGAGCCTATATCCTGGGAACAAATTTGTACTCCTCACACTTCAGATAGAGCCCTAATATCCAGAGTATACAAAGAACTCAAAAGATTAAACAATAAGATAACAAATAACCCAATCAACAAATGGGCCAAGGACCTGAACAGACACTTCTCAGAGGAGGACATACAATCAATCAATAAGTACATGAAAAAATGCTCACCATCTCTAGCAGTCAGAGAAATGCAAATCAAAACCACCCTAAGATACCATCTCACTCCAATAAGATTGGCAACCATTATGAAGTCAAACAACAAGTGCTGGCGAGGATGTGGGGAAAAGGGTACACTTGTACATTGCTGGTGGGAATGCAAATTGGTGCAGCCAATTTGGAAAGCAGTATGGAGATTTCTTGGAAAGCTGGGAATAGAACCACCATTTGACCCAGCTATTCCCCTTCTTTGACTATTCCCTAAAGACCTTAAAAGAGCGTACTATAGGGACACTGCTACAACAATATTCATAGCAGCACAATTCACAATAGCTAGTCTGTGAAACCAACCTAGATGCCCTTCAATAGATGAATGGATAAAATAATGTGGCATTTATACACAATGGAGTTTTACTCTTCACTAAAAAATGACAAAATCATGGAATTTGCAGGGAAATGGATGGCACTAGAGCAGATTATGCTAAGTGAAGGTAGCCAATCCCTTAAAAATAAATGCCAAATGTCTTCTTTGATATAAGGAGAGCAACTAAGAACAGAATAGAGAGGAAGAGCATGAGAAGAAGATCACCACTAAACAGGGACGAGAGGGGGGAGGGAAAGAGAGAGAGAAGGGAAATTGCATGGTAAAGGAAGGAGACCCTCATTGTTATACAAAATTACATATAAGAGGAAGTGAGGGGGAAGGGGAAAAAAACAAGAGAGAGAAATGAATTACAGTAGATGGGGTAGGGAGAGAAGATGGAAAGCGAGAGGATGGGAGGGGAGGGAAGGGGAGGGAAGGGGGGATACTAGAGGATAGGAAAGGCAGCAGAATACAACACACACTAGTATGGCAGTAGGTAAAAAAGTGGATGTGTAACCGATGTGAATCTGCAATATGTATATAGGGTAAAAATGGGAGTTCATAATCCACTTGAATCAAATGTATGAAATATGATATGTCAAGAACTTTGTAATGTTTTGAACAACTAATAATAAAAAAATTTAAAAATAAATAAATAAATAAAGGTCTATCAACAATAATAAAATTAAAAAGCTTCTTCTCAGCAAAAGAAACAATCAATAATAAGATGAGGAACTACAGAATGGGAAAAAAATCTTTATCACACACACACTCAAACAGAGCACAAATTTCCAGGATATATAAAAAATTCAAAAAACTTAACACCATAAAAACAAGTAAATGGGCTAAGGAATTAAACAGATGCTTCACAGAAAATCAATAAACATTTGCTTCACAATTGATCAACAAACATATGAAAAAAAGTGTTCATCATCTCTAGCAATTAGAGAAATGTAAACCAAAACTACTCTAAGATTTCATTTCACTCCAGAATGGCAATTATCAAAAATACAAGCAATAATAAGTGTTCATGAGGATATGGGGGGAAAGATACACCCATATATTGCTGTTGGGACTACAAATGGGTGCCACCACTATGGAAAGCAGTATGGAGATACCTCAGAAAACTTGGAATGGAACAACCATTTGACCTAGCTATCCCACTCCTCAGTCTATACTCAAAGGACTTAAAATCAGCATAGTGATGAAGCCACATCAATGTTTATAGCAGCTCAATTCATAATAGCTAAACTATGGAACCAGCCTAGATGCACTTCAACAGATGAATGGATAAAAAAATGTGGTATATATTCACAATGGAATATTACTTAGCCTTAAAGAAGAATAGAATTATAGCATTTGCAGGTAAATGGATGGAACTAGAGAATATCATGTTAAGTAAAATAAACCAATCCCCCCCCCCAAAAAAAAGCTGATGGTAGAATGAGACAGACATTATTACTCTATATACATGTATTATTACACTACTGGAGTGACTCTGCACCATGTACAACCAGAGGAATGAGAAGTTGTGCTCCATTTGTATACAATATGACAAAATGCATTCAACTGTCATGTGTAACTAATTAGAACAGATTTTTTTAAAAGACCCCAAATCTGCTATAATAAATTAAGATATCTTAAATGATAAGGTTATTGGAACACATGCATGTACTAAATGTGTATACATATATATTAAACATGGGTACATAACAGCCATAAACAAAAGAGAGATTAAACTAGAATAAAAAGAGAAGCGAGCCAGCCATTCTCAGAATCATGGAAAGTCTCAAGAAATGGATGAAGCAATCATTATTGAAGCCAATTCAAAAGCCTACATAATGAGCAAGGAAAACTTTAGGTCCAAACCTTACAGCTGGGCAATGATATCTTTTCCCAATCCGCACCCCCAAAAAATGAACCAGCGGATTCTAGACTAGGACACCAAGGATAGAGGAAGCTGGCCTGTAGTGTCTTATGAAAACTAGAGGATTCAATTTTATCTACATAGAAGATAGTGAACCTCCCCCAGCCCCTCTTCCTGCTATTCAGTATGCTAAAAACCATTAATATACCCCACAGGAAGGAAGTCGTATTTTTCTGAACATTATTCAAGAATAAAAATCTATAAGAAACTCACAGCTGGAGAGAAAAGACTGCTGACCAAATTGATGATATCCACCAGTCTATAAATCCCATCCAAACATACTGATTCCAATCAGTACTTTGCTGCTTCTCAAATATAAACAGATGGTCAAGAGTAATCAGACATTTGAGAAATGTAAAAAATGGAGATAAGATATGACTTGCTGGGTTTTTTGATAATATGTATGAGTTTATAAATTCACAGCAACTGGCAGCATGAAGGTGCTTGTATTGCCTCTGTGGGGTTCTTATATAATAGGGAATTCAAGTGTACATTTCTTCCCCTATGAAAATAAGCATATGTTTATCTTTAAAATACACCCTTAGGGATAGATGCAGCATTTTGTGGTGTTGTTAATGCCCTTGTTGTAGTTATCTTTTAATAAAGAGGAAGAACTGTGCCCTTAGCAATTTCATGAGGGAAGCTTAAGGCCAAAATAACACAAAAAATAAAAAATCTGTTGTCTGTAATGCACATTTATGGATAGTGACACATTTAGCAATACAAACAATCTAAAAATCTTTAGATGCCCATTATTCATTATAGGTGTCTGCATTATAAGCTCCTGAACTGGTGCATCCCAAAAGAGAACCTGGATCAATATAGATAATTTGTAAATTGAATAATGTCTTATGGTATGAATTTAAAACACATTTGCCCTGTAACACTAAGAAAGTAAAATATTTCATAATTTTTAAAAACATGGTCACAGCATTTCTACATTGGGTGCTTGATCACAGATGTAAATGGTGAAAGACATGAGATGATGTAAATCTGAAGCCCTTCCTCCTCCATTTCCAATCCCAGCAGTTTTGAACAGTTCCACACCTGCCACAAGACTCTTTGCTATGGGTATCTGTGTGACTGCTCACAATATGTTCCTTTTCTTCATGTGACAAGGCTTGGGTTCTGTTTCATGCCATCTCTCAAATTAAGTGCTTCTGATGGCATCACATCCACCTTTAGGTGTAGCAATAGAACAGATGATCCATGAAGGCCATTCAGAACATTGTCTCCCAGCCCCCAAACCCCATATTGCATCAGAGAGAGTTAAGGCTTTTGAATGAGTAACTCCTTTCTACTACACTCAAACCTGAGAAGGTGTAATTCTCAGCTTCTAGGGGACAGCCCAAAGAGAAAGCTCACCTGAGAAGTAAGGTTAATTCTGTAGATACAGCACCAAGATAGGAAGTGTGGCTCGGTTCTCCCCATGCCAATACATTGGATTTAGCAGTGCTGTAAACAAGAAATACCCTGGACTTTCAGAAGCATGATACAATGAGTTCCCTTTTTTGCTTAAGCCAATTTGGATTGCATATCCTATCACTTTAACTGCAAAAAAAATTCTGACTAATACAATCATGCATTTGTATGTAAATACAGTCAAAACAAAACTTCATAGTATAATCTAATTTCCCTCCTATGTTCAAGTATACTAAACATCCCACAGATGTTTCACATCAAAATAGTCTTCTGGTGCAAGTACATATCACATTAATAATAGAGCCAAAAAATTCTTTTTTGTTTTATTCCCCAACATCAAGCATATTTAATGAGAAGGAGCACTCAATAAATGTTTATTGAATGATTTGAAAATGAAAGGCTAAATAAACAAATGAATCCCTGACCTTGTCTAACATTAAGCCATGCAGTATAGATTCTCTGTAAAGATAATCACTAATCCTAATTTAATGATTTCCAGGAATGGTTGGAAACTCCCAGTGTCCTTCAGTGGAAAAAGACATATTCAATTAGCTTTATCTAATCCAAGTGGAATGTGCTTATAATATACTTAGCGCTTGGTTAGCGATTAGAAAATATAAGTTGCACTGGCATGGTTCTGGTCACATAGTAACTCATCAGCCAATGTGGATAATACATGGGGAAGCTCTAAAGAAAATATGAATTTATGTATTCATTGGACTCGTGGAGCAAAGAAAGAAATATTATTGTCATCTGCTCTAGCCTCCCACCTCATGAAAGCATCTTTCAGAAACACTTGTAAATGATAGGCACCATCTGCACTGTACACTTGGAAGACACAGAGACCTCACCTCCACTTAAGGCAGGCAAGGTCATATTTCTAGTAACTTCTTCCATATATTAAAATTGAAATCATGGTCCTATTCAGGAATATTGATTCTCCATCTAAATTATAATTTCCTTCCCTTAAGAGAGCTTTTAACTTTCTCAGTGCATGCAAGGCAAGTGCTCTAACACTGAGCTATACCCGCAATCCCCGCTTGAGAGCTTTTCATGTCAGAGGACACAGATTTCATTTGCTTCTCTTCTGTTCTTTAAGCTAAGTAAAATTTCTTTTTTTTAAAGGCCTCACATGATACTAACTCTGTTAATAATCCTGGAAATTCTCCTCTAAGCATGCACCAATTTGCACAATAATGATAATTGAAAACATTTAGTAAGGGACTACTCTGTGCATGCTATGTTCTTTATATGCATTACCATTTTTTAAAATCCTTATAACAATTGTATATGGTACAATAGAAGATAATATGTTGGAGACTTTGAATACTGTAAGTACTCCAGTAATTAATTTATTCTCAATTATCAGCCATTCTTAATCACACCATGTAATAATAGAAAATCAGTTTGCTACAATATGCTGTTATAAGAGATGGTGTGATCTCCAAGGCTGCAAATGACAGGCGGGCAATAACAAAATGGACAAGGTGGTACTGATCATAAGAGATGTCTAGAGAATGATTTTGATGAGGCTCATTGATGCTGTGAAATTTTCATAAATACCATGAAATAAATTTATTCACTGGTAAGCAGAAGTTACTCCAGATGGACAGGTTAGGAGAGAGCCTTGAAAAGGATGGATTGCACAGCAAGCACAGGACACTGCCTGATCTTTTCCAAAGACCTATTGTAGCATCTTCTCCTGAGGCTTCCAGAAACAAAGCAAATCCTGATGATTAGTGAACTTCCCAAACCTCTTTGTGTACCTTAGAAACAAATTTAATGTATTTAAAATAAATAAATTTTATGCCTAAAATTATTATTAGATGCTTTTTAAGCTATATTTATGAAATGGGTATGATTTCCAAATTCTGGTGTTACAGAGATAACTTGGTAGGCAACATACATTAATTTTATATAATATTTACATCATCAAATAATTAGGTTTTATATAATATGTGCTTTGTTTTTGCAAGCACACAAGATATTACATTAAATGTAAAATATCTAGAGATAAACAATAAATTCTTTAAGTGGTCTACCTTATATTTAATCAAATAAAAGATTTTGCAAGACATTCACACATTTTAAATTTGTTTATCTCTTAATATAATTACATTTCATATTATACACCAAAACTGTCAGACTAAAATGTCTTTTACAAATCATTGTCTTTCTAGGGCATTAAGATATGTACAGTGAGAGGCATTAATCTGGAATAGGTCAGGCCTAGCACTCTAAGAAAATAATCATTAGCTAAAAATATTAATATTCACATTTTATAGATGAGGAACTGGGGGCTCAAAGAATTTAAATAACTTGCCCAAGGTAAAACAGGAAATATATAGCTGAGCCAAGATTCAGATCCTTTCTCTTGGTTAAAGCCCACGCTCTTAACCAGGGTGATATGCTATTTAAAGAATAATGGCCAAGATAAACACAATATGACTGGTCTGGAAAAAACCACCTGTAACACAGTGTAGTATTTAGTATAATACTAAATACTACATAATGTCCAGTGTATAATAAAGGACACTAGAATACAACTGCATGAGATCAAGTGTATTTATATATTTTTTCACTACAAGATATTGGGACAATAATATTTAAGTGCTACTTAATAAATATTTGTAGGACAAGTGGAAAATGGATTATTACTTCCTTTACTTAGTACTTACATAGCCCAATGTTTGATTCACTTAGCAAGGAGAAGATAAGAGTGATTTTTATTGTATTGACATCTGACTAAAATGCTTATCCCTCACTTTGTCATCAAGCCAGAAGGGCAGAGCAGAGCCGCCGCCCGCGCCCAGAACAGGCCCAGCGACCTGCCGGCGTGGTAGTCACGACACCCCAATTGGAGAGGGGCAGAGCAGAGCCGCCACCCACGCCCGCAAGGTAGGCAGACCTGCGACCGACCGGCAGAACAGACCCAGCGGTCTGCCGGCATGGTAGACACATCACCCCAATTGGAGTAGGTGCAGAGCAGAGCCGCCGACTGTGCCTGGAACGGGCCAGCGACCCACCGGCGTGGTAGACACATCACCCCAATTGGAGTAAGGGCAGAGCAGAGCCGCCGCCCGTGCCTGCAAGGTAGGCAGACCTGCGACCGACCAGCAGAACAGGCCCAGGGGTCCGCGGGCGTGGTAGACACGTCACACCAATTGGAGGAGGGGCATAGCAGAGCCGCCGCCCGTGCCTGCAAAGTAGGCAGACCTGCGACCAACCGGCAGAACAGGCCCAGCGGCCCGTCAGCGTGGTAGACAGATCACCCCAATTGGAGGAGGAACACAGCCGCTGCCCGCCCCTTCAAGGGAGACTTTTCAACTATACAAGAGCAATATAAATATATAGGGGGAAAATTTCAAAAACACAACAGTTTCACCAAGCAGAAAGAAACGCGAGCAGTATGAAAAGACAAGAAAAGAAAGGACCACAAGCAATGCAGGTCAACTCAACTTTAGAAGAGGTAATAGCTGCAGCAGATGGAATGTCAGATAAAGAATTCAGGATATACATGCTTCAGATGATCTGAAGTCTCAAGGAAGACATTAGACAGCAAAATCAGACAATGAAAGATCACTTCGACAATGACTTACATAAACAAATCCAGGAAGCAAAAGATCAACTATACAGGGAGATAGAGGTTATAAAAAACAAACAAACAGAAATCCTAGAAATGCAGGAAGCAATAAACCAACTTAAAAACCCAATGGAGAATACTACCAGCAGAGTAGAACACTTAGAAGATAGAACATCAGACAATGAAGACAAAGTATTTCAACTGGAAAAGAACATAGACAGCTCAGCAAGACTGTTAAGAAACCATGAGCAGAACATCCAAGAAATATGGGATAACATAAAGAGACCAAACTTAAGAGTCATTGGGATACAGGAAGGTATAGAGGTCCAAACCAAAGGAATGAGCAACCTATTCAATGAAATAATACGACAAAACTTCCCAGACTTGAAGAATGAGACAGAATCCCAAATCCTAGAAGCATACAGGACGCCGAATGTGCAAAATCATAAGAGATCCATACCTAGACACATTATAATGAAGATGCCCAACATACAGAATAAGGAGAGAATTTTAAAAGCTACAAGAGAAAGGAAGCAGATTACATTTAGGGGTAAGCCAATCAGGATAACAGCTGATCTTTCAACACAGACTCTGAAAGCTAGAAGATCCTGGAATAACATATTTCAAACACTGAAAGAAAATGGGTTCCAACCAAGAATTGTGTATCCAGCGAAATTAAGCTTCAGGATGGAAGATGAAATTAAAACCTTCCATGATAAACAAAAGTTAAAAGAATTTGCAGCTAGAAAACCATCTCTTCAAAACATCCTCAGCAAAACATTACAGGAAGAGGAAATGGAAAATAACAATGAAAACCAACAGTGGGAGGTAGGACAGTAAAGGGGGGGAAAATAATCAAAGAGGAAAACAAACCATGTTTAGTAACATAAATAAACAAATATGGCTGGAAGAACAACCCATATCTCAATAATAACCCTAAATGTTAATGGCTTAAACTCACCAATTAAGAGACACAGGCTAGTAGAATGGATCACAAAACAAGACCCAACAATATGCTGCCTACAGGAGACGCATTTGATAGGAAAAGACATACATAGACTGAAGGTGAAAGGTTGGGAAAAATCATATCACTCATATGGGCTTCGGAAACAAGCAGGAGTATCCATACTCATATCAAATAAAATAGATTTCAAGCCCAAGTTAATCAAAAGGGATAAAGAGGGACACTACATACTGCTCAAGGGAACCATACACCAACAAGACATAACAATCATAAATATATATGCCCCAAAAAATGGTGCAGCTATGTTCATCAAACAAACTCTTCTCAAGTTCAAGAGTCTAATAGACCACCATACAATAATCATGGGAGACTTCAACACACCTCTCTCACCACTGGACAGATCTTCCAAACAAAAGTTGAATAAGGAAACTATAGAACTCAATAACACAATTAATAACCTAGACTTAATTGACATATATAGAATATACCACCCAACATCAAGCAGTTACACTTTTTTCTCAGCAGCACATGGATCCTTCTCAAAAGTAGATCATATATTATGTCACAGGGCAACTCTTAGACAATATACAGGAGTAGAGATAATACCATGCATCTTATCTGATCATAATGGAATGAAACTGAAAATCAACGATACAAGAAGGAAGGAAAAATCATGCATCACTTGGAGAATGAACAATAGGTTACTGAATGATCAATGGGTTATAGAAGACATCAAGGAGGAAATTAAAAAATTCTTAGAGATAAATGAAAACACAGACACAACATATCGGAATCTATGGGACACATTGAAAGCAGTTCTAAGAGGAAAATTCATTGCTTGGAGTTCATTCCTTAAAAAAGATAAAACCAACAAATAAATGATCTCATTCTTCATCTCAAAATCCTAGAAAAAGAAGAGCAAAACAACAGCAAAAGAAGTAGAAGGCAAGAAATAATTAAAATCAGAGCTGAAATTAATGAAATTGAAACAAAAGAAACAATTGAAAAAATTGACAAAACTAAAAGTTGGTTCTTTGAAAAAATAAATAAAATCGACAGACCCTTAGCCATGCTAATGAAGAGAAGAAGAGAGAGAACTCAAATTACTAGCATACGGGATGAAAAAGGCAATATCACAACAGACACTTCAGAAATACAGAAGATAATCAGAAATTATTTTGAATCCTTATACTTCAATAAAATAGAAGATAGTGAAGGCATAGATAAATTTCTTAAGTCATATGATCTGCCCAGATTGAGTCAGGAGGATATAGACAACCTAAACAGACCAATATCAATTGAGGAAATAGAAGAAACCATCAAAGCCTACCAACTAAGAAAAGCCCAGGACCGGATGGGTACACAGCAGAGTTTTACAAAACCTTTAAAGAGAAACTAATACCAATACTTTTCAAGCTATTTCAGGAAATAGAAAAAGAGGGAGAACTTCCAAATTCATTCTACGAGGCCAACATCACCCTGATTCCTAAACCAGACAAAGACACTTCAAAGAAAGAAAACTACAGACCAATATCTCTAATGAACCTAGATGCAAAAATCCTCAATAAAATTCTGGCGAATCGGATACAAAAACATATCAAAAAAATTGTGCACCATGATCAAGTAGGATTCATCCCTGGGATGCAAGGCTGGTTCAATATATGGAAATCATTAAATGTTATTCACCACATCAATAGACTTAAAAATAAGAACCATATGATCATCTCGATAGATGAGGAAAAAGCATTCGACAAAGTACAGCATCCCTTTATGTTCAAAACTCTAGAAAAACTAGGGATAACAGGAACATAGCTCAACATTGTAAAAGCTATCTATGCTAAGCCTCAGGCTAGCATCATTCTGAATGGAGAAAAATTGAAAGCATTCCCTCTAAAATCTGGAACAAGACAGGGATGTCCTCTCTCACCACTTCTGTTCAACATAGTTCTCGAAACACTGGCCAGAGCAATTAGACAGACGAAAGAAATTAAAGGCATAAAAATAGGAAAAGAAGAACTTAAATTATCACTATTTGCAGGTGACATGATTCTATACCTAGCAGACCCAAAAGGGTCTACAAAGAAACTACTAGAATTAATAAATGAATTCAGCAAAGTGGCAGGATATAAAATCAACACGCATAAATCAAAGGCATTCCTGTATATCAGCGACAAATCCTCTGAAATGAAAATGAGGACAACCACTCCATTCACAATATCCTCAAAAAAATAAAATAAAATACTTGGGAATCAACCTAACAAAAATGGTGAAAGACTTATACAATGAAAACTACAGAACCCTAAAGAGAGAAATAGAAGAAGATCTTAGAAGATGGAAAAATATGCCCTGTTCATGGATAGGCAGAACTAACATCATCAAAATGGCGATATTACCAAAAGTTCTCTATAGGTTTAATGCAATGCCAATCAAAATCCCAACGGCATTTCTTGTAGAAATAGAGAAAGCAATCATGAAATTCATATGGAAAAATAAAAGACCCAGAATAGCAAAAACAACGCTAAGCAGGAAGTGTGAATCAGGCGGTATAGCGATACCAGACTTAAAACTATACTACAGAGCAATAGTAACAAAAACAGCATGGTACTGGTACCAAAACAGGCGGGTGGACCAATGGTACAGAATAGAGGACACAGAAAACAATCCACAAAACTACAACTTTCTTATATTTGATAAAGGGGCTAAAAGCATGCAATGGAGGAAGGATAGCATCTTCAACAAATGGTGCTGGGAAAACTGGAAATCCATATGCAACAAAATGAAACTGAATCCCTTTCTCTCGCCATGCACAAAAGTTAACTCAAAATGGATCAAGGAGCTTGATATCAAATCAGAGACACGGCGTCTGATAGAAGAAAAAGTTGGCTACGATCTACATACTGTGGGGTCGGGCTCCAAATTCCTCAATAGGACACCCATAGCACAAGAGTTAGTAACTAGAATCAACAAATGGGACTTACTCAAACTAAAAAGTTTTTTCTCAGCAAAAGAAACAATAAGAGAGGTAAATAGGTAGCCTACACCCTGGGAACAAATCTTTACTCCTCACACTTCAGATAGAGCCCTAATATCCAGAGTATACAAAGAACTCAAAAAATTAGACAATAAGATAACAAATAACCCAATCAACAAATGGGCCAAGGACCTGAACAGACACTTCTCAGAGGAGGACATACAATCAATCAACAAGTACATGAAAAAATGCTCACCATCTCTAGCAGTCAGAGAAATGCAAATCAAAACCACCCTAAGATACCATCTCACTCCAGTAAGATTAGCAGCCATTATGAAGTCAAACAACAACAAGTGCTGGCGAGGATGTGGGGAAAAGGGTACACTTGTACATTGCTGGTGGGAATGCAAATTGGTGCAGCCAATTTGGAAAGCAGTATGGAGATTTCTTGGAAAGCTGGGAATGGAACCACCATTTGACCCAGCTATTCCCCTTCTCGGTCTATTCCCTAAAGACCTAAAAAGAGCATGCTACAGGGACACTGCTACATTGATGTTCATAGCAGCCCAATTCACAATAGCTAGTCTGTGGAACCAACCTAGATGCCCTTCAATAGACGAATGGATAAAAAAAATATGGCATTTATACACAATGGAGTATTACTCTGCATTAAAAAAATGACAAAATCATAGAAGTTGCAGGGAAATGGATGGCATTAGAGCAGATTATGCTAAGTGAAGCTAGCCAATCCCTAAAAAACAAATGCCAAATGTCTTCTTTGATATAAGGAGAGTAACTAAGAACAGAGTAGGGACGAAGAGCATGAGAAGAAGATTAACATTAAACATGGATGAGAGGTGGGAGGGAAAGGGAGAGAGAAGGGAAATTGCATGGAAATGGAAGTAGACCCTCAGGATTATACAAAATTACATACAAGAGGAAGTGAGGGGAAAGGGAAAAATAATACAAGGGGGTGAAATGAATGACAGTAGAGGGGGTAGAGAGAGAAGAGGGGAGGGGAGGGGAGGGGGGATAGTAGAGGATAGGAAAGGCAGCAGAATACAACAGACACTAGTATGGCAATATGTAAAACAATGGATGTGTAACTGATGTGATTCTGCAATCTGTTTATGGGGTAAAAATGGGAGTTCATAACCCACTTGAATCAAAGTGTGAAATATGCTATATCAAGAACTATGTAATGTTTTGAACAACCAACAATAAAAATTTTAAAATAAATCAATAAATAAATAAAATGCTTATCCTTTTCACGAGCAAACATTAAGTCACAACTTTTCTACCATGTAATTGTGAAATGTTTAAAATTGATATTTGTTTATTCATCAAACAAAATATTTATTAGGTGCTTATAATATGTTGTCATAGCTAGGCATTTAAGATTTATCTGTGAATTCCTTGTGGAATTTGCATTCCAGAAGGGAAGAAAGGCAATTAGCAATAAATTTTATAAATTTGTATTTAAGTATGCTAGAAAAATTGTAAGTGTGATGTAAAAAAGAAAGGAAAACAGAATCTAAGTGCTCCGAGTAGGGAGGCCATTGTTAGTATTTCATGGTTGGTTAAGCATGAATAGACCTCACTGAGGAGGTGACATTTGAGCAGAAGGTGACAGAATTAGGCAGGCAGGTAACTCAGGAAAGAGTGTTGCAGGTAAAAGCAACAGCGAACTCAGAGACCCTGAGTTGTTTTCAAGAAAGAAATAAAGCAACTGGTGTGTTTGAGCAACAGCAAGAAGACATGGCCACTGGAGCAGAGGGAGAAAGGGGGAGAGGAGGAAGAGATGAAGTGTGGAACGAAGGGTGAGAAGCGAGTAGGGTCTTGTGGCCATTGTAAGGATTTTGGCCTGTTCTCCAAATGAAATGGGACAGGGTTTTGAGCAGAAGTTGCTATGTTAAGCATGGACTGAGAGGGCCAAATAGAAGCAGAGGAACCGTCAAGTTTACTGCAGTCATCCAGCTGGAGATGAGAGTGATTCGGATCAGGGAGGTAATCATGAGGTGATGACACAAGATGAGATTCTGGATTTATTTTATTTTTTAAAATTTATTCTTTTTTAGATATATATGACAGTAGAGTATATTTTGACATATTACACATGCATGGAGTAATAACTTATGCTAATTAAGATCCCATTCTTGGGGTTTTACATGTTGTGGAGCTTTATTGGTTGCACATTCATATGTGAACATAGGAAAGTAATGTCCAGTTCATTCTACTGTCTTTTCCATTCCTATCCCTCCTCCCTTGCCTTCATTCCCCTTTGTCTAATGCAGTGAATTTCTATTCTTTCCTCTCTCTCCCTTATTATGTGTTAGCATCCACATATCAGAGAGAACATTCAGCCTTTGATTTTTTGGGATTGTTTTATTTCACTTAGCATGATAGTCTCTAGTTCCATCCATTTACCAACAAATACCACAATTTCATTCTTCTTTATGGCTGAGTAACGTAAGATTCTGAATATATTTTAAAGCTAGTGTCATGTCAACATAATTTCTTGGTTGACTGGATGTGAGTATAAGAAAAAGAAAGATAACATCAAAGTTTCAGGCCTAATAAACTATAAGAATAAAGTGCATTTAACTGACATAGGGAGCACTATAGTCAAAGCAGATTTGCTCCCAGGTGAGAGATCATTCCTAGACATGTTGTAAGAATCAAGTATTTAGGAATGAGATCTGAACTGGACATGTAAATTAGGAAGTCATCAATATATAGATCTGTGGCTTAAAGTCATGAAACTATATGGTCATCAGAGCAAAGAATGCAGAAAGAGAAGAACACTAAGGAGTAATTCCTACTTCTAGTCCATAAAGAGGCCCTAGAGAAAAGACAAGCGGGGAACTGAATATGAATATCTAATAAAGTAGTAAAAACCCAAACTAATATAGCATCCTGAAAGCCAAAGGAAGACAGTGTATCATCAGTAAGAAAGAAAAAAATAATGAACAGTGCCAGAGAATGCTGACAAGTTAAGATGAAGATCAAGAACAGCTTTAATAGAATTATCTGGGCAAAATCATGATTATGGTAGGTTTATAAGAGAACAAGAAAGTAATAGACAGTATCTAACATTAATAAGTAATTAATAAACAACTTGGAAGAATTTGCTGCCAAATAAAGAGGGTGGGGCAGAACTAATTTTTTTTTTGTACTGAGATTGAACCCAGAAGCATTATACAACTGAGCTACATCCCCAGCCCTTTCTTTCATTTTGAGAGGGTATTACTAAGTTGCTGAGGTTGTTCTCCTGAACCACTGGGATTAAAGGCATGGACCACTACAACTGGTAGTGGTCAGAAATAAAACTTAAAGTTTTGGGGGTTTAAGTTTTGTTTTGGTTCATTTTTTTTTTCAATACTAGCAACTAAACCCAGATGCTAGGGCATACTAGTAAAATGCTCTACTCCTGAGCTACATCCCCATCCTTTATTGTTGTTGTTGTCGTTGTTTTGAGACAGAGTCTCACTAAATTGCCCAGGCTGCCCTCAAACTTGGGATCATCCTGTCTTATCCTCCCAAATAGCTGGGATTACAGGTGTGCCCACCCACCACTCCTGGCTAAGAAAGTTTTTAGGTTTTTCTATTGTTGTTGTTTTCAAGAAAGAAATAATGGCATGCTTATATGATTATAAATGTGACATAACAGAGAATAAAAAATGACTTTGTAAGAAATCCCAGAATTCTTGGAATGATGTTCTTGAGTAAACAAGATGGGTGGGATCCAGCATACAAAGGAGGCTCTCTGCAGGATCACAAATAGTTCCTCTCCTAGGAGCATAATGAAGGTGATATACATGGGTGCAGAGGAGGTGAGGTGGAGGTTCTAATGGGATTGCTTATATTTCTCAGTGACAGCAAGAATGAGAAGGCAAAAGCATTTGAGGAAAGAGAGAGAAAATCTAAAATGGCCGCCTAACAGAGTTGGGGAAAACAAATGAGGGATGTATAAAATAATTGGTAGGAGTAGCCACGAAAAGACCACCATTTCAGGCTGGTAGTCATGAATTTAAAGTCAGACAAGTCAGTACCAATGTGGGCTTTTTTTCAGCCCAGATAATCCATGGATGCAAGAACCGTATTTACCTAGAGTCATGGTTTTCTCAAAGAAAAAGAAGTACACGGAAGCGATTATAATCATCCACCATGAAATGAAGCATTGTGAGCAGGTGACAGAGAGCAGCAAGGAGTTAAGAGGTAACGAAACATGGTGAGATCAGTGGAGCAGAGATACTGAACCTCTTTGTTTTAGTTGGACCATTTTCTTCAACCACTCCCTTCTTTCTGAATCTCGAATGTGTTATTATCATGTCATTTGGGGGTTATGTGAAAATAATGATAAATACAGCATTTATTCACTCGTTCATTCACCTATTTTTTTTAAAAAAAACTACTGCTGGATACTAGGTACCAGATGCTATCGGATATTAAGTTAACAACATGGGTCTTTGCTGTGGGAAATGAATATAGGCATACAGAGGAGAATTCTCCAAATCATACCTGAGGGTGACTGAAGACTTCCACTGGAAGGGGATTCTGGAATTGGAGTTCTGAAGATCAAATAGGATTTAGCTAAAAGAAAATAGAAAAGGGTCTTCCCTAGCTGTTCCAAATTATAAATCAAAATATTGACTGGGGCTGGACTAAGACTAGAGGCTTTTGACATACCTCTAAAGACCACCTCCTAAATTAATATAATTTCACTAATAGCCACAACTGTTTGTTCTACCATACATGGCCATTTCACTCAGATACATTATTTTCACCTCATTCCTGAAGCCAGTTTTCAGCAAGTTTCTCTGACCTCCTGATCAGGTAACCTAGCTTAGAGGGAGATTTATTTGCCATTTGTTATTTGTTCCCAGAAAATTCAGACAGGCCCTTGCAATTCAACACTGACCTTTTCCCCAAGTGCCAACAAACCACTTGTTTAATATTTTGTTTTAGGCTTTTACCACTAACTGACATCACACTCATCAATCTGTAACCTGAATGTTCACAGAGGATAAAATCAAGTTGGAAATCAATACCTCTCTCTAAAAATGTTTGAAGGAGATGAGAGGATTGCAGAATCACTTTCATGCTATGGGTATTGAGGAGGGAAATTATTCCCTAAGACAAAGGTTGAAGGTAACAAGATAATGAAGAAAAAGACAGTACATTGGCCTAGAAAAATGGAGTGATATTTAAGAGGTTTGTATTCAATTCGTGAAGGGGAGTCATCCAGGTCAGCCTGGGTAAGGTCCTTAGAAGTCAGAGATAACATCTGGGATCTGACATCTGGTAAAGGGCTCTCTTAGAGCCTGAGATAAAGGCCAAATTTACTGGGGGGAAACTTTGAAACCTTTTTTTAAATAAAACAAAGGAAATTATTTTATATGACATCACACCAACTCTGCCAACTCCCAGACTTGCCAAAGCTTGTCACAATGTTTACAATTAAGAATTCAAATACACAAAAGTCCTTGGTTGCACTGAAGTTCTGCAAGACTGCCAAGAATCAGGGATAACTCCTTCAAGGGAAAGGAAAAAAGCAAACAAACATGAAATTGATGACAAAGAACTGCAACTCAACTCTGATAATAAACTCTAGAAGGTTAAAGAAATTGCATTTAAATGGGTCAGCCCAGGGCCTACTTGATATCTAAGCCATTAATCACTTTTTCCCTTTCTTAATTATAAAAGTTTACCCCTCAGTTTTGCTATCTCAAAAGTAAAATAAAAACACAATACTATTTTCTACTAATGTTAATAGTAGTGGCTAAACAAGGGAGATCCGACTGCCTTTGATTACCTTTGGGTTAAATCTTATCTTAAAAAAAATAAAAATAAAAAAATTTAAAAAGGTCACGCTTTGAGTGACATATCTCATGAACGGAAAATCCAATTCTCTGTTCAGTTTTTGCTGGGAAAGCAGAAGATGGAAACTAGAAATCCTGAAATTGCCAAATTTCAAACAGTATGATTAAGTTTCTTTTCAAATTAACATTAGGAACAATTTCTTACTATGCCAAGACTATCAAGCCCTGAAAATAAATGTTTCCTTTAGGGAAGGCAGCAAAGGCAATTAGAACAATATGCCAATTGCTGCAATTTATAAATATCCTTGAAATAGTCTCGTTCCATTTCAACATATAAATCTTTTTAATATCAGCATTATTGATGAAATAACAACTCAAACATTGTGAATAATTATATAGGTGAATATTCTATTCCATGTGTCAGTATTGTTCCTTATGTTGTTTTATATACTCTGAGCATGCTATAAAAGCAAGAAATTTTGAAAATTGATCTGCATAAATTGTTAAGATTAAATGAATGTAACCATATGTTAAACTAATATGACATATTTAATAATGATCATTATTGTGCTACATGGCAATTGTGCATAATTGGTAATTGGTATATTTTTGTAACTAGTATTTTAACAATTTCTCATTACCTACTGTCTGGGTGGTTTGAAGATTTCTTCCTTCCATGACAGATTTTAATTCTTATTACTTTACTTTCCTCAGACAAATCGAAACAAGGTTCTAGACTTGGCACCTCAAAGTTAGGCTCAAGGTTTGTTTTGAGGATCTCTGTGCTCTCCCCACCCTACACCAACACAGCAGTCTGTCAAATGCCATTTTAAGTAATCTTTCTCCTTTCAGGACCCTACAAGTTCTGAAAGTGAAAATGTAGGTTACAATTCTATAGAAGTTGGTAAGGCAGTGAACAAATGCTGGAAGCAGTATAAGGTGGAGGAGTGTGGGTCAGCCAACGGGGCTGCAGGAAAAGGGAAGCAGGAGGCACCCCAAAGGAGTGTTGGGGAGCAATGGACCTGCACCCTGACGCCTTTAGAGGAAACCCAAAGCTACTCCTTTGCACTGTTTTTTTTTTTCTTCCTCTAATTTTTAAACTTACTATCACCAGATTCCTTGAAAAGAAGGGATAATTTCCTCCTCATTATTTCACAGACATCTTTGCCGTCTTATGGACTACCTAGTACCAGGACTGATGTAATCAATGCCTTATGTAATATAGTAAATCAGTAAATAGTTACTGAATGCATTGTTTTAAATCATTTTTTAAAGAAAATGCTCGTAGATGTACATTTCTAAGTAGAATCAGGGCACTGACATGATCAATTAACCATACATTATTGAATTGTTGATAAGGAAACAGTCCTGGTATGTAGGGCACAGAAGGTAAAGCTATGCCCAATTCCAGTTCTGGTTTATTCATTTAGTGTTTTAGGTACAAAACAGGTTCTTTAGTGTTTTAGGTACAAAATTCTGTTTTCTGCCTCATATCTATCCTCTGTCTTAAATTACTATGTGAATTTGATCCTGTTAACAGCTATGTGATCTTACAGTGGACAGTTATCATACCACTCTAGTTTTCTTGTCTTTAACAAAGAGAACTTATTTATTTAACTAAAATTTATTGAGTGGTCTCTTCCTATAAAACATGCTCTGGATACTTCTACAGAGTGTAAATATGATAATCTGGTGCTGCCTATTTTCTTAAGGAGCTGAGATCATCCACAACAGGTAGATGGTGTTTAGGAACACCTCTTAATAAACAATGTTAACAATGAAAGGAATTCTTCATTTTCAATTTCTTTTCCTTAAATTTTTTCTGGGGTTAACAAGGACACTGATAAACCACCTTACATTCCCTAAAGTTTGAAAGCATTTTTATTTCTAGTCGAAATCCTACCTGCTATAGTATAAGTTCATTTCCTTTTATTCTACTCTCATGAAAGACAGAGAAAACCATTCATCCTCTTCTATTTAATAGTCTTTCGTGTATTAAAGATTTCAGCCTTCCTTTCTCTAGGTTACATAATACCAATCCCTTTCATTTTAATCATATATCTTATTTTTCAATTTTTAAAATTAATTCCACTGTACTGCTTTTGGAGTCTATAGGCTATGAAATAGCCAAGCAGCCCCTTGCAAATTCTAATTGGGTAATAAACCTTCCAGGGGAACATTTAAAATCTTAAATCAGAATTTCACATGATCTGGGACTTAAAACATATTTGGAGAGCAGGAGGAGACTGGAAAATACATGTAAAATTGGCACATAAAGCCTGGGAAGAAATAGGAAAGTACCATTTGGGTGTTACTGTTTAAGGAAAACTAAGGAATGTGTCAAAGAAAATAAGTGAAAGACAGAAGATGAAAGTTGTAATTAAAATAACCAGCTGCTGATTCCTGGTTTTTTACCAAGTTCCTGTCAAGTAATCATGATATCCAGTCATAGTAATTTAGACTGAAGTTTAGAAAATAATAAATCACATTATCACAGTTTAATCAGGCAAGTGGGAATTCACTATCCACTGAGTTGATATTATTTTTCTGAAAAACTTTCCAGTTCTTTCTTCTTCGCTTTCCAAGTAAATTCTGCAAGAAAGTCCCTCTCCACTGCTATGTTCCACAGAGGAAAACGAAACTTCGGGTTGTTAATGTCTTATACTCTGAATGATATCTGAAATCAACTGGCACATATATAAAATATTTTTGTCAACTGAGTGTTTCCACACAATGAAATATTATTCAACCATAAAAAGGAATGAACTTCTGGTAGTACATGCTACAACATGAATAAACCTTGAAAACATGAGGCTAATTGAAAGAAATTAAATGCAAAAAGAGTTTATACATATTATATATTCCATTTTTAATGAAATGGCCCAAATAGGCAAATCCATGGAGACATAAAGTAGACTAGTAGTTGCCAAGAGGCTTGAGGAAGAGGGATGAGGAGTGACTGTTTAAAAGGGACAGGATTTCCATTTGGTGTGTTTTTGTTTTTGTGGGTTTTTTTAAGTACTGGAACTATACAGTGGAGATGATCACACAACATTGTAAGTGACCCTGAATTATACATTTTAATTTTGTGCTAATTATCATAATTAAGAAAATACTATATATGTTCTTTGACACAGTATGTATTAATATGAAAGAAAACAGAGATAGAGGAGGAAGACAAGAGGAGTTCTTCTTGAAAGCTGGTAATCACCCAGTTGAGTATTTATAGAGTAACTACTAAGAAGCAAAGTATTAGGCTGGGTACTAAGACACAGCAGTGAATAGACACAGACGTGGCTTCTGCTCTGTACAGCAGACAGTTTAACAGGACAAGCACTCTCCTATTTCCTTTTCCTGTCAGATGTTTGTTCTTAGATTAAAAAAAGGAAAAATGAGTGGATTTTATCAATCCACTAAATGTATATAAATTAAAATAGCTAAAACAAAGCAAATGGCTGCTTAAACACATAAAAGTTCATCTCAGATCCTAAAATAACAATTAGCAAATTTATCCACAAATTTAAACTGTTTTCTGAGATTTGAGGGTGGGTCGAGTTAGTTTATATGCATATCATTTCACAGAAAAGGATTTATTCAGTCTTTCATACTGTTAAGCATAAAGAATAAAAACACACAAGGTAGTTTGGATCTTTGGATAACTGTTTGGTAAGTATTCATTTCCACTTTCCTCCATGGTTTAGTCAGGTGACTGATTCTTGGACAATGAAACCTTACAGGAGGATGGACATGGAGAGTGTGCAGAGGTAAGCACGGTTCTTGTTTTCCTGCTCTTTGCCAGAAAAACTGCTGATTAGACACTGGTCATAGAACAGTACATGAATGTAAAGAAGATATATTCCAACCAGCAGCCTAAAGAAGAGCTGCTCAACTGTTCCACACTAGATCAAAATGTGGCCAAGCATAAACCTTTGAGCATGGAAATAATTCACATTACTGTAAGACATATAGTTTTGAAGTAATTTAACTTACACATTACATTTTGGAGTAATGTATAATTTAATTTATACATCTTGGAGTAATGTAACATATATATTACATATTGTTATAATATAACATATATATTACATATTGTTATAATATATGATTAACACATTGAAATAAATTCCAGAATTAATGTAACATATATATTACATATTGTTATAATATATGATTAACACATTGAAATAAATTCCAGAATTCTCCTACAGTGTGTAATCTCTTAAATACTTAGAAAGTTAACCACCAATAATAAATTAGTTTTTCTCTTCATATCTTTCTATTTTTTTTTAGATTTTAGTACTAAAATATTGTTAACTATGTAAAAATGTAAATTCAAACTAAGTAATCGAACTTTTTACCTATTAGTAATATATCTGGTAAGATCTGCAAAAATATATTACTGAGTGGCTAAGAAATATAGAAACCGTAATGTTTGCTGCATATATGCTAATATAATCAGGTTTTAATAAACATCTTGATGAAACCAATTTAATCATTAATTTGACATTTTCTTTTGGCAAATTAGCAAAATAAGATTCCTCATTAAATAAAAACATGTGTGGACTTCAGAAATGCCAAAAGGATATAATTTTAGCCAATATTATCACTATAGTCTTCCATTTCTGATATTTCTATTCCTAAGTTTTATGTTTTCATTCCCCAGGCAGGAATCATAAAGCAATGTCACCTTTTTTGTGAGACTTTGCTTATGAAATATTCAAGATGTTTGCAGAGAAAGCATTTGGCACATTCAGAAACCTTATGATGTTATTCTTTTAACCTGTGTTCCTCCATTGGTCTAGATAGAAAATTAAAAGCACGATTCTTTGTTCTGTCAATGAATATTAAGAAAGAGTTTATAAAAAGCAGAGTCTGTTAAAGAAATATAATTCAGTTTTAACTTTTTACCGTGCCCCAAGTTCTTTTCCTAATAAAATGCTGGTTTATCAAATAAACATAGTTTACAAACTATGATGAAACATCTAAAAGGAGGGAATTCACCTTCCATTGTACACTCTCTGGCACACACAAGAGTTCATGTAAATAAGGGGAAAAGTGCAAAGTAAAATGCAAAGGATAAAATTAAATGATTTTCATTAAGAAACACACCAAAAAAAAGAAATGTAATCTTATGAGACTGGGAAAAATACTTAAACACAGATAAGTAACAGAGGTAGGAAAATAGACATAGTATCCTAGGAGATAGGAGTAAGTTAAAAATGACTGCAAAAAAAGACAAAAACACCCTTTAAATAGCTATAAAAGGAAGTATAAAGTCAATAAAAACTCCAGAGGCATGCCTCCAAAGAAAATCCATTGCAAATGTCCTTTGAATAAATTAGAGCCATGGAAACCTTTCCTTGTATGTTCATGCATTGTAAAGCAGCAGCCTTGTCATCAGGAGGAAAACAAAGGAAGCAAGGACAGAAAGTATTTGGAGAGGACTGTCACTTTTGCTGCTAAAGAAATTGACAGATTAAATATTTTGCTATATAATTTCAGAATTTCAGTGGACTCTTAAAAATTATTCCCTAATATTCAAAAGACCAAGTAAATTTCAAGTTTAAATTATTTTAAATGTTTAAATGACTCTCAAAACACTTCAAAAAATGTTAATCTCTGTGGGAGGCAGAACCTTTAAGACAACTCCTAAGACTCCTGGCATCTGGTTTGCACATATTTTCTCCCTGCTATTCAATCAAACGCTAAACTAAGCTTCTATGAAGGGATTTTTGCAACTGTAATAACAGCCTCAAATCAGTTGACCTTAAATTAGGGCTCAGCTGTGAGTGATCTGGACTTAATTATGTGGGCCCATTAAAAGCAGAAAGGTTCCTCTCATTGGTCTCAGAAGAGGAATTAGAGAGTTTCCAAGTGTGGCTGCATAAGGAGCCGTTTCCCATTGCAGGATGTATTCATTTCCTATTTCTACTGTAACAAATTATAGTGAATTTAGTGCCTTAAAACAATGCAAATTTATTCTTTTATAATTCTGGAGGTCAAAAATTCAAAATGAGTTTTAGGGGATTAAAACTAAAGTGTCAGCCAGGCCAGTTCCTTCTGAAGTCACCAAGAGAGTACCTGTTCCTTGCTCTTCTGACTGCAGCACTCCTTGGATCCTGGTTGTCTCACTCCAATCTCTGCTTCTGTCATCTCATAGCCTTCTGCCCCAGATGGACCCTTGTGATCACATCAGACTCACCTAAATAATCCAGGATAATCTCCCTATCAAAAACTTTAATCTCATCTGCAAAATCCCCTTTGCCATGTAAATTAACATATTCACAGATTTCTGGAAGGACATGGAAATCTTGGGATGGAGGGTCATTATTCAGTCTATCAAATTGATTTTGAAAATAAAATAAGTTAAGTGGTGATGATTAAGTTTATATTTCAACTTTACTAGGTCACAGGGTGCCCAGCTGTTTGGTTAAACATTATTGTGGGTGTGTAGATAAGAGTGTTTCTATAGAATTAGTGTTTTGAGTCAGTAGACAAAGCAGATTGCCTACTTCAATGTGGGTAGGCCTCATCCAATCCATTGGAGGCCTGAACAGAACAGAAGGCAGGGTAAGGGAGAATTTACATATCTCCCTCTCTCTCTCTCTCTCTCTCTCTCTCTATTTTCAAGCTGAGGTATCAGTCTTCTCCTGTACTCAAAGAACTTATACCACCAGCTCTCCTGGGTCTTTAGTCTCCAGCTTGCAGATGGCAGATCGTGGAACTTCTCAGCTATCACAATTGCAGGATATGATAAATAAATAATATAATATATAATAAATAAATAATATTCAGGTAAAATAAATATAAATATCCTATTGCTTATTTTCCTCTGGAGAATCCTGTCTAACACACCTGGTAAGAAATGTGAGTAGCCTGAAGGATCTGAGAGCAGCACACAGCTGACAACCAGCAAGGAAAAGGGGACGGGGACGATGGCCCTAAAAGGAACTGAATTCTGTCAACAAGAAAAATGAGTCTAGAAGCAGGTTTTTCCAAACTCTTCAAATAAGAACTTATCCAAACCAGTCCCTTGATTTCAGCCTTTTGGTTACTTGAGCAAAGAACTCAGTGATGCCATGCCAAATTGCTGAGCTACTGAACAATAAGCAAAACATCACAGTTATTGTTTTAAGCCACTAAAATTGGGGTCACTTGTTACTCAAAAATAGAAAACTAATACAATCTCAAAACATTTAACCTAAATACTTTAACATAGCTTTTAAAAATTCATTAATCATAGTTTTTATGATGCTATGCTTTTGAATTTCACCCTCAAGCCATTAAAAAATGTGAGTAGTATGGGTATATATAGGCATCAATATCAACTATCTATGCTTTCTTTTGACATAAGCATAATTAATTTAGTCTACACATACTCTAGCAACTTATAAATGAAAGTCTTCAAAAACACAACACTCAGTTATCTAGTTAGGAACCAGCGACAAAAAGCAAGAACTTGCATGGAAACATGTTTGCATGAGCACACTTTGATCCTACTAAGACTCCAGCTCCTTAGCCTTACCATATTCCACTGTGCCTCACCTCTTGATAGCCTCTCTCTTTCATACCAGCTTTACTTCTGTGATCAATCATTATAATTCTTCCTGCTACATGCCCTGAACTCCCTTGTTTTGGCAAATGTATAACCTTAGTAAAATACAACCTTCGAACCACCCATACCTGCATCCTGCAGCTGGACACACTACCCTGACTGATTTCACTTTGAATTTATAGTCACAAACTTCAGACAATCTCCTATTGCTCCTTATCGTTCATGCCACATTTCAATAGCTTGTCTATTTGCTACCCTTTTATAGGCATCAATATCAGTATCAACTATTACTTTTCCCCTTTTCCTTCAAATTCCTATCATCATCTCTCCCAGCATGCTTACTCTTAGATGATCTTACTTCCAACCTCACTATGAAAATTGAAGCAATAAGAAGACAACTTTGGCAAACTCCTACTACCACATCCTCACAACCATAGTACCTACAACTGCCACCTGTTTCCAAGCAGCTTCCTAACTGTCACAAAGGGAGCAGCTATCATAGTATACCAGTTCTAGTATACTATGATACCAGATACCATGGAGAATTACCATGATAAAAATTCTTGGAATAATTCCTGGTAGCCCAGCCTACAACCTGCTCCTCCTTCCCTTTCAGTGAGGTTAAATACAGACTTTCCAGCTACAAATTCCTTGTGCTTTAAATAGCTAAAATAGCTTCCTGTGTCTATACTTCAACCCCAACTAATATATCAGTTAAAAATTAATTATGTGAATTAGTATCTGCATATTAGGGAAAACATTCATCCTTTGGCTTTGTGGGATTGGCTTATTTTGCTAAGCATTTCGCTACAACTCCAACCATTTACTGGCAAATGCCATAATTTTACTCTTCTTTAAAGCTGAGTAATAGTCCTTTGAGTATATATACTACATTTTCTTTATCCATTCATCTATTGAGGGACAACTAGGTTGGTTCCATAGTCTAGCTATTGTGAATTGAACTGCTATAAACATTGATGTGTCTGCATCACTATAGTACGCTGACTTTAAGTCCTTCGGGTATAAACCAAGGAGTGGGATAGCTGGGTCAAATGGTGGTTCCACTCCCAATTTTCTGAGGAATCTCCATGCTGCTTTCCATAGTGGTTGCACCAATTTTTAGTCCCACCAGCAATGTATGAGTGTACCTTTTTCACCACATCCTCGCCAACATTTATTGTTGCCTGTATTCTTGATGATTGCCATTATGACGGGAGTAAGATGAAATCTTAGAGTAGTTTTGATTTGCATTTCTCTAACTGCTAGAGATGTTAAACACTTTTTCATATATTTGTTGATCAATTGTATTTCTTCTTCTGTGAAGTGTCTGTTCAGTTCCTTAGCCTATTTATCAACTGGGTTATTATTTTTTTTTTTTTTGGTGTTAAGCTTTTTGAGTTCTTTATATATCCTAGAGATTAATTTAATGCTTTATCAGAGGTGCATGTGGTAAAGATTTTCTCCCAATCTGTAGGCTTTCTCCTCACATTTCTCCTCACATTTCCTTTGCCGAAAAAGAGCTTTTTAATTTGAATCCATCCAATTTATTAATTCTTGATTTTATTTCTTGCATTTTAGGAGGCTTGTTAAGGAAGTCAGATCCTAGGCCAATGTGGTGAAAATTTGGGCCTATTTTTTTTCTTCTATTTGGCATAGAGTCTCTGTTCTAGTGCCTAAGTCTTTGATCCACTTTGAGTTGATTTTTGTGCAGGGTGAGAGAAAGAGGTTTAATTTCATTTTGCTACATATGGATTTCCAGTTTTGCCAGCACCCATTTGTTAAATATCTTTTCTCCTGTGAATGTTTTTGGCACCGTTGTCTAGTATGACATAACCATAGATTGGGTAGAGGGAAGTGATGGGAGGGAAGGGGAGGGGATGTGGAGATAGGAAAGACAGTAAAATGAAACAGACCTTATTACTGTATGAATATATATGACTGCATGACCAATATGATTCTGCAACATGTACACTCAGAAAAATGAGAAATTATATCCCATCTATGTATGAGATATATCAAAGTGGATAAATGCATTCTACTGTCATGTATAACTAATTAAAACAAATAAAAAAATTTTAATTAATGATGTGCACTGGTGTGGTAGCACCCATCTATAATACCAGCTACTCTGGAGGTTGAAGAAAGAAGATTGAAAGTTTGAAGCCAATGTAGGCAACTTAGTGAGACCATGTCTCAAAATAAAAATTAAAAAAATAAGACCCCCATTACAATAAAAAAAAATAACATGCATAAATGTATTAATAAGGTTGATGGTATGGGGGGAAAGAAAAGAATGGAACATATCCACCAAATGGCTAATGAGGAAATGATTTTAAGATTTTAGACAAAATATCTCAAGTAGGTAATGAGATCAAAGAAATGAGATGCAAGAGAACAAAGGTGAGATGCTGTTTGGACTGAGGGCGATTTTAAAGAAAATTAAAGGGAAAATGCAATTACAGAAATAAAAATCAAGTTGGAAGCAGCAAATGGTGAACCAACACTGGGAAAACACAGCTGTGACGTGGAGGTGAAGCTCAAGAAAATGACACAGCAGTGAACATATTTGGAAGCCAGTCATTATGTAAAGACAGAAATAAAATAAAATTATTCATCAAGAAAGCATTCCTTTTCCAAAAGAAGACCTACAGGCTCACATTGAAAGGGTTTATTATGTTCCATGAAAAAATAAGGAAATAATCTTGTTCATTCCTAATAACATTATTGAATTTTGAAGACCAAGATAGACTCCAATAAGCACCCAAAGAGAAGAATCAAGCAAACATGATATTTTATAAAGGATAATCTCAGACTTCACTTTAGCACCACTGAAGATCAAAATAACAAAGAAACGTGCAAAATGTTGAAGGGGAGAGGATGGAACTCAAGAACTACACATTCAGGCACAATGTCACGCATAGAACAGGAGAAAATGTCCAATTTTGCAACAACTCTAGAATAAAATCACTTAAAAGGTCTTCCTAAGTGTGTGTGTGTGTGTGTGTGTGTGTATACATATATTCATATGTATGTATATGTATATAGTGAACCCTTAATATAGCCAATTGAAAGATGATTCAAAAAACAGAATTCACAAGTGAAGAAAACCCACTATGAAAGAATCTGTGGTATATACTGACTAAAAATAATATAAACATTCACAATAACCTCACCAGTGATGTTATAATTTTTAAAAGAAAATTTCTGTTAGTTTTAATAATAGATCTAGAGGTATAAAATAAAGCAATGTCATTGTTTATAGACCGTATGACTGTGGATCTGGAAAACCAAAGTTAAGCTGCTGAGAAAGTGCTGGAAGAAAGCAAAGTGTTCAGCATTAGGCTGGATCTAAAACTAATATGTAAAAATAGCAGTTTTCTATTTTCTTAGAAAACATGATAGAAATACTTTTCTATTTATAAATTTATATTTATAACTGAAACAAAACTGCAAAACATTCTAAGAAAGCCTAATCAGAAAGGCATAGTTCTCACAAGAAAAAAGCTATAAAACTCTGCTGTGGGACAAAAGAGAAGACCTGAAGAACAAGTTTCACTTTATATTTTGGATAGGAGAAAGTCATTATATTTCCTCAAATTTTCCTGTAAATTCAGTGTTATAAAAATCAATATCTCCACTGTTTTTTGAAGCTGACACTGTATTGTAGCAAAGGGAAGCGAAAGACCACTTAAGTATTCAAATATATCAAAGCTATGGTCATAAAAGAAATTCACAGTATATCAGCACAGAAACAGATAGCCAGAATTAATAAAACAAAATAGACCCAACTATATGGAAATGTAGTATTTGATAAGAACCCATATTTCAAATCAGCAGAGGGGAAAAATGAACTATTCACAGAAGCAGCTTGCACAATGAGCCAGCCATTTGGAAAAGGAGAGCAATTTGGAAAATAATTAAATTGAATCCATGCCTTATATCTTACTACAAAATAAATTCAAGAAGCATGATAAAATGACATACAAAGCAAAATAGTAAATTCACAAAAGAACTAAAGGAAACAATGATAAGTATCTGTTCTAAACTGAGAATGGAGGGGGCACTCCTAAACATTGATATGAAACTCAGAAGAAATTGTGGATATTCATGTTCACATGAAAATTTGAAAATATTCTATAAACCAAATGAAGAAAACAATGTCAATAAGAGAAAAGTATAGTCAATACACAGATAAGAAAAAAATCTCTCTAATATCCCCAATATGTTAATATATAACATTAATATATAACACATCAATACACATTGAAGTTGGTATTCTAGACAAATAAAACCAAAGGGGAAAAGATATACATGAATAGGAAAATCATAGAAAGATTATGAGCCAATAAACTTATGAAGAGAAGCTTATGAAAAAAGAATAAATTTAAACAAGATTGCCAAAGATTAAAAACTGATACTAGCCAGTACTGATGAGTGTCTGGAGAGATGCAGCTTAAATCAACTTGATTTAATAGAGAGATTACTAATATATTGATTGTCATAATATTTTTTAGCAATCTGCTGAGATTTTAAAAGTTAAAAACCTTTGCTTATAGCAGTGTTGCACACCTGTGAACCTGGCAAGCTCAAGGGCTGAGAAAGGAGGATCTCAAGTTCAAAGTCAGCCTCAGCAAAAGTGAGGTGCTAAGCAACTCAGTGAGACCCTGTCTCTAAATAAAATACAAAATAGGGCTGGGGATGTGGCTCAGTGGTCAAGTGCCCCTGGAGTTCAATCCCTGATACCCCCCACCCCCCAGTAAAAACCCTTTGACCCAGCAATACTGTATATACCAATTTAAAATACAGAAATAGAAGAAGAAGATGGAAATAAGACAGAGAGATATGAGGAAGAGAAATAAGAGAAGGGAAGGAAGATGTAAAGAAGAAAGAGAGGGAAAGAAAGGAGAGAAATCCAAAGGAGGAAGAGAAAGGGAAGAATGAAAGAGGAGGAAGACAAGAAGCCAAGGAAAATCACTGTTATAAATTTAAAAATAAATTCCAGAAGAATATACACAAGCTGTTAGTGACCATTATTTCTGGGGAGTGAGACTATTGAAATAAATATTTCAAAACAAAGTGAAAATGTAAGAGAGCTTAGAAAGATACCATTTCTTTTACTTTGGTTTCTTTGCTACTTTTTTACTGCCAAGTCCATATATTTTGAGCCCCCATTTATACAACCTCTTATTTCAATCCTAGGTGTGGCCACCTCCACCTCCTCCGTTCACTGGCTGAAAAAAATAGAAGAAAATGGAATGGCTTCCATCAAAACTTTACACTAACACCCAACCCCGACACAATCTATCTCCCCAAAGTGCTCGGATTGTTGATTTTAAGTGCCATTAGGCAAGAAATGTTGGAAAGCTAGTACTGAGTTGCATAAATAACGATATGAAAGGAATGGAAATAATTGTGCTTTGCCAAGTCAGCAATCTAAGAATTCTGTTGGGGAAGCAACGGAAAGTTATTTATATCAAGATAGTTGGTGATGTTTCCAATAAAACTAAGAATCAAAGAATATTCTTGGACAAGCCTACTCCTTCTTAATCCTCTGGAGATCTCTTATCAGCAAAAAGCCTCCTAGGAGTTGTTGTTCTCAGCACAGTGAAGAGGAGTTTGCACCATTTGAACTAAAAATTTTGAATCCTACCTTGCATTGCATTGGTTCAGTAGCATAAAAATTAACTTCAATATTGATTTCCACTTAACAACAACATGCATGTGGATTTACATACACTTATTCTATATATTTCTACATCCTCATATTTCCATGGTATAAGCAATAATGCAAACTGTGAAAGAAGCTTACAAAAATTGAATTTACTAATCAGTTTTCCCAATCAAAACATAAGTTATTTCTGAGATAGTGAGTTACCTGGAGAATTTTTTTTTCTTTCCCCTGCAAAACTTAGGGAAGACTCACAGAAATAGAGTAAACATTCACCCATCTCCAGTAACTTGGTAGCAGTTTGGAGCATGTGTACATATAGACACATGCACATCTTAGGTGTTCCTGGGCATCCTTCATGAAGAAGTAGGTAACAGCCTGCTTCTTCACCCCTTCTCATCTTTTGGATGACATCTCTCATAGCTGCTAGATAACTGTACCTCACAGTCCCTTTAGTATAATTCTCAGTGTTCAATTCAGAGGGAGATATTGTTCGCCTTCTCTCATCTGCTTCTAGATTCATTTTCAGGTGGAGTATGTGGTCATCTTAAAAAGCTACAATTCAAAATGAAGTTCTGTAATCAAAATTTCATAGGTGCTGACCTTGGTAAGAAGGGAATCCTTGCACCAGATCTCCAGGGGTTAAAGTTAGAAGCAGACAAATCTATCAAAACACACACACACACACACACACACACACACACAAACACATGGAAGGATGTTAATTCATAAGGTGTCATGATCTCATTTGACTTAAGACAAGAAAGAACCTTGTACTGTGGTCGACATTATCCAGGCTACTAACATGCAGATCTGCCTCCTAGACTGCACTTCCTGGCACACTATCACTGGAAAAGGCCAAGAATCTAATTCGAGTCAATGTTATGAGTGGAAGTGCTGAGTGTTTCTTCTACTCAGAAACATTTAATTACTGGTGTGACACTCCCCAGAGCTCTCTGCCTGCTGGGTTAATCAAATAAATGCATTATGAGGTGGCAGTGTCATGAGACTGTGGTGAATTCTTCATCCTGTGTCCCTGAGTGACTGAGAAGAGCAGATATCTACTGCTGACTCTCACTGGGCATGTTCCTGTTTTAAGCCACCACAATTTGAGGATTACCTCTTACAGCTGTACACTCAACCTGTCTTGACTGACACATATGGTTAATCAATTACCATAGTAGTAAGTGGAACGTTTTTGGATGTTATCATTATGACCACCAAAGAGGAGCTGAGGACTTAATATTTATTGGTTCAAATCTATAGTAAGGTTCAGAGTATTGTTGACTCTGTGTGTATGTATATATGTGTTCCATCAACAACAAAGGGCATATTTTAACAATGGCTCCATCAGATTTTTATAGAGCTGAAAAATTCCCATGGCCAAGTGATGTAGCTGTTGTAGCATCAGAGCACAATGCAGGACTCAGGTCTGTGGTGATGCTAGTGTAAATAAACTTACCATGCTGCCAGCTGTATAAAAGAATAATACATTGTGTGCAGTATATAATACTTGACAATGATAACAAAATACTATGTTTTTTGGTTTATGTATTTACTATACTATATATTTTATAGTGTACTCTATTTATAAAAAAAAAAAGTTTACCGTAAAACAATATACCATGTCACACCAGCAGTATCATCACACAATTCATGTTTACTGCATCGAGAGGCCATGCCAAGTAACTGACTTATGTTATTCTAGTTTATGTATGTATACTCTATAATGTTCTCACTATATATAGATAGATATATAGATAGATATATTATATATCTTTAACTGCATATATACATGTCTATATTTTGCAGATAATATACATAGTCTAATGATTGGGGTTTTTTTCCACTTGCTTATGATGTTTTTCCTATATAATAGGAAATCACATGAATATTTTAAACTTACATATATATGTGTATATGTTCATACATATATCATGCGATATAGGTACATGTATATACATAATTTCTCATACAGAATACATGCCAGACCAACTTTAACATATGGCAGAAAGCTAGGGCAGGAGTGGTCAGTGTTAGCTTACTGTCCTGAGAGGAAGAAAGTGGGCCACATAGATCAGACCACTCTGAACAAGATGTTCTGCTGACAGGACCATCTTCCCAGCAGCTGGAGCTATCTCTGAAATAATCCAGAAAAACTGCAGGGATGGAAACTGCAGCTATTCACAATGTGTGTATCAGAAATAATCAGCAGTTAGAAGGGCCAGAACTGGTGAAATTGGCAAGAGAGAGCTGAAAGCAGCTGCCTCCTGCCAGATATGGCCTGGAGAAACAGCAATGTCAGGTACTTCCAAGAGAGACCTAGTAAACACCAAGAACTATTCATATCTGAATAACCTTATCTTTCTTGTCATCTTAAACCACCAAATCTTTCAATTAACCTAAAGAGATAAAAGATAATTTTGGAAGAATAAATTCTCTAAAAACAAGAAACTATTCCTGTCTACCACCCACTTAGGACAATAGCCAACCCTTATCATCACATTGCTGTTTGGATCAAACCCAAGGCCTCGCACATGCTAGGCAAGCGCTCTACCACTGAGTTACATCCCCAGCCCAATCATGTCACTGTTTTAAAAACTCATATATTTTCATGACTCTGGAACTATAGGATTTAAAAATCCACACAAAAGCAGAAATACAGATTTGTGCTATGTATATCACATCACTTGAAAAAGAGATATCTGATACTTTTTAAGAAATCAGGGAATGGATTAAAAATCCCCAATTTGCCTCTATTGTTCTGATAGCAAGTTATATCTAATAGTGTGTGTGTGTATAGAAAGCTAACATAACTAAATATAATTACTGTACATGTATTTTAAATGGTAGATGGCATGATCATATGTTTTTATTTTTATACTATTGTGTTGCGGTTCTGAGGGTGGCTACAGTAAATCATAAGTGATAGAAGGGAATATGCATTGAAAAAGTAAAATAAATTTTAACATTTTATAGAATTCTGCAACAGATCAGATTCATTAAAAGAAATATTAAGGATTGAAGGTGGTGAACTAGAGGGAGGTTACATTCCCTGTCGTTCTGTGACTCGGGAATCAAGCAGAGGAAATACTGTTTCTCTCCGAGACAGTGCTCGCTGCCCATCAATCCCCTGCTCTTTGCCCCACCCTCCGTTTGTCCACTGAGATCCCCACTCCTTTGCCAGTATATTGACCACCTTTTGCATGCAGATTGCTGGCTGACCCCTGGACCCTTGGCAGGTTGCCTGTTTACCAGCCTTTAGCCTGCCTATCACTCGCTGCCCAATGTCCATCAAAGGAGCACCTTCATTTGCCTGCAGACCACGTACAGACTACCCGCTGATGGTTGCTGCATAGGGGTCTATTGTCAGGGTACCCACAGGTTTGGTTACATGCAGCCACCGCCATCTTGGTACACAAGCCAGGGGCCGGGAGTCCAGGGTCAAGGGGCCTGTAGGTTTGCTGCTGCTGCCATACCCATCTCAGGGCATGGTTGCCTCAGTCTGGGGACACAGCCCAGGACCTGGAGATACATTGTTGGGGTACCTGCAGGTCTGGCTGCACCTGAGGTCTTTCTGCTAGGTGTGATAGTGGCTGCCATCTCACTGCCTCTTTGTAGAGTCACTCCTTTGTGTGAGCACATCCCTTGTGGTCTCTCTGCAAGTTGAAATGGGATTGAGATCTTGGGAATGAAGCAAGGCAGAGACTGGGGAATATGAAGCCCAGGTCCATCAGATTGCAGCTGGAACTGCATGGGCCAGTCTGGGCCTGGCAAGCCTATGGAAAGCTGAGGCCTGGGGGCATTTCTCCAGGGGGTTGGGGGAACACAGGTTGGAGAAAATCAGCTCAGTGATTTCTGAAGTTCGCGGAAAGGAAGGTGGGAAGACTGGAAGAGAGTGTTAGGGAATCTTGCTATCAGCTTGTCCAGCCAACCTGTTTGGCACCAATCCTACTGGAGCTACAATTAAACTTCAGACAACCCCACCTATTGGCAGAGAAGGGAAACTGAGAAAATTTTTGAAAGTCAACGAAAGCGGTCATTCAATTTTCCATTTTCCCCCCTCTCTCATATCTGTACCATCTTTGAATCCAAACATTTTTCATGCATCAATTTATTGACAAGCGGAATGTCTGAATGGTACATTACAGTTTGGTTGTATATTCTTATATTTTTACATTTTTATTTTTATTTTTTAAATTTGTATATATTTTCTCTCTCACTTATCTGTCTCCCTGATTCTCTTTCTCACTTCTCTCATGCTAACAGCCAACCTATATTAATTCCTCCTTTGCTCTTACTATACATTTTTCTATCTTCTCTCCTTCTCCCTCATAAACATCACATCCTACACTACCTCTGTCCCCTCTTTGTACCTCATTTGAAACAGTACACCCCATTTAGCAAACTTACTGTTTATATTGTAGATAATAATTGAACACATCATTTCTGTTTATTGAACAAAACTGTAGATGACTCAATAGCAACTATTTAGTTGAAGGTTGTATGTTGTTCACATTAGGCACTGTTAATATTGGTCTCCCCCTTAAGGTGAGGTACTAGAAGCCTTCAGAGACACTGTAAGACTACAGGGTAGAAACTGTGCTGCCTCAGACCCACAGTGTTAGATGGGAAGACACACAAACAAAATGAAAGAACAAGGGAACAAAGCACACACCTCAAACAAACCAAGATGTTCCCACAACAGAATCCATAGACAACACAGAGGAAGAAATGTCAGAGAAGGAGTGTAGAACATACATAGTTAAATTGATCTGCAAAGTAAAGGAGAGTATAAGGAGTGAAATCAAAGAGAAAATATGGGAAGTTAAAGCTCACTTCAACAAAGAGAGATTGTGGGGAAAAAAGTATAAATCCTCAAAGTGAAGGAATCAATAAACCAAATTATATGTTCAATAGAAAGTATCACCAACAGAATAACCACTTGAAAGATAGAACCTCAAGCAATGAAGACAAAATATATACTCTAGAAAATAAAGTCTACCATACAGAGAAGATGGTAAGAATCCATGAACAGAACTTCCAAGAAATAAATAACAACATGAGAAGAACAAATTTAAGATTTATTGGAGCCAGGCACAGTGGTGCACACCTGTAATCCTAGCAGCTCAGGAGACTGAGGCAGGAGGATTGCAAGTTCAAGCCAGCTTCAACAAAAGTGATTCAGCTGGGGTTGTGGTTCAGCAGTATAGGGCTCACCTAGCATGTGTGAGGCCCTGGGTTTGATCCTCAGCACTACGTACAAATAAATAAAATAAAGATACTGTGTCTACCTACAACTAAAATTATTTTTTTTAAAGTGAAGTGCTAAATAAAAAAGAATAAGATCATGGCATTTGCAGGGAAATGGATGGCATTAGAGAAGATTATGCTAAGTGAAGTTAGCCAATCCCAAAAAACAAATGCCGAATGTCTTCTCTGATATAAGGGGGGTGATTCAGAATGGGGTTGGGAGGGAGAGCAAGGGAGGAAGATTACCTCTAGATAGGGAATAGGGGTGGGAGGGAAAAGGAGGGAGAAGGGGAATAACATGAATTGTGAAAGGAGACCCTCATCACTATTCAAAATACATGTATGAAGATGTGAATTTGGTGTCAACATACCTTATATATAATCAGAGATATGATAAATTATGATATAATAGTGTATTAAGAATTGTAATGCAAAAATAAATATTTTTTTAAAAAAAATTGAAAAAAAAAAAGACAGCAACATGCCCTCTGCTTCAGCTCACCCAAACACTCTGCTCTTGGTAACACCTAGGAGTAATAATAATAATGATAATAAAGCTGATTATGATCATGGGATATTAATAATAAAGCATCTCACTTTTGAAATTAAAAAAAAAGTGAAGTGCTAAGCAAATTGAATACAAAAACACATTTAAAAGATAGTGCAGTGGATTCAAGATGGCTGGCCAGAGGGAGGCAGCATTCTGTGTTGCTCTGTGACCTGGGACTCAAGTAGGGAGAATATTGTTTCTCTGTGAGCGATATTCCTGCTCCCACACAGGAATCACAGCCACCATGCCTGTGCAGGGATCCAGGCCTCATGTCAGAGTAGGTCTTCCAACTACTTGCCCACAGGTGACCGATTAGGACCGTTAGCATCAGCACCTGCACAGAACTTTCAACCATCCACCTGGGAAGAAATCCTGGATGCTGCTCCCATACAGGACACCCAGCAGATACCCATGTGCAGGAACTCTGGCCACCACTCCTGTGTAGACCTCCATCTACCAATGTGGGTATCCCCCGTCACCTCCATCTTGGGACTCTGCAGCAATAGAAATAGTCCCCTATGCGCAGTTGCCTAACTTCACACAGGCTCTGAAGACAGCCAAAACCACACACTGCATGCCACAGAGCTCTCCCTGAACTCTACATCCACGTCCAACACCGTCAACCCCAGCTCCCCAGACCCAACCCGATACCCCATTGCTGAAAGCAGCCATCTTGGCGCACCATCATCATCTTCTTTAGTGGGGGCAACTCCCAGTTTGGAACTCCTGATGGCCAGATACCCAGTTTCTAACTCCCTCTGCTCCCCAGCAGCTGCTAACTGGGCACAGTGACACCCTGGTTACCTTCACCATCCTGAGGGCAGAGATACCAGCTAACAACAGACGACCCCACCTATTGGATGAGAAGGGAGGCAGGAAAGATACTGATCTCCAACCAAAAGAATCTTTGTTTTTTTCCTTTGAGATTGTTTTTTTTTTTTTCTTCTCCTTCTCTATTCTCCCACCCTAACATCCCCACCATATGTGAAACCAAGTACTTTGTGTGCATTAGGATTTTGAGGACTGGGATGTCTGAATAGCATATTAGAGTTGTGCTGTATATTCTTTTTTCCCTCCAATTTTTACTATTTTAACATTTTTTTATTTTTCTTAATATATGTGTGTGTTTGTTTTACGTACTCTACTGTCTTCCCACTTATTTATCTACCCAAAATTACTTCCTCTCTATTCTCCTGCTACTAATCTTCTTCTCTTCCACACTTCCTAAGATATAATACCTCTATATCCTCACCTCCTACCTCCTCAGCATATCATCCTATACCTCACCCCCAGTTCTTTGTCCACCATAAGAAACTGTAAACCCTTTTACAAATCTACTGATTATATTGTAGATAATAACTGAATTCACCATTTCAGTACATTATGACCAAACTATAAACATCTTAATAGCAACTAGTTGTTTTTAAGGTTGTATATTGTTTATATTGAGATCTGTTGACACTGTCCTTCCGCTCAAAGGAGAGGTATTGGAACCCTACAAGTACACTATAAGCCTATAGGGTAAAAATAGTAATGCCTTGGATCCACAGTGCTAGAAGGGAAGACACACAAGCAACATGAAAAGACAAGGAAAGAAAGTGTCCCAAACAAATCAAGATACCATGTTATTAGAATCGATGGCCAGCACAGCAGAAGAAATTACAGGAAAGAGTTCAGGATGTACATAATTAAAGTGTTCTGTGAATTAAGGGATCATATAAAAGCAAATACAGGCAGCAAAAGATCATTTTGACAAAGACCTACATAAACAAATACAGGAAGCAAAAGCAAATACAGGATCTCAATAGGAAGATAGAGATTCTTAAAAAAGAGGAGACTCATCTCATAGGAAAACACATCCATACTAAAGGTGAAAGGTTGGGAAAAATCATATGACTCACATGGACTGCAGAAGCAAGCAGGGGTTTCCATCCTTATATCAAATGAAGTAGATTTCAAGCTAAAGTTAATAAAAAGAGATAAAGAAGGACATTTCATACTGCTCAAGGGAACCATACACCAACAAGACATAACTATTATAAATATATATGCCCCAAACAATGAAGCATCTATGTTCATCAAACAAATTCTTCCCAAGTTCAAGAGTCAAATTGACCACAACACAAAAATTGTGGATGCCTTTAACACACCTCTTTCAGCACTGGATAGATAGATCTTTCAAACAAAAGCTGAAAAAAGAAATGAGATCTCAATAATATAATCAATAACTTAGACTTAACTGACACATATAGAATATTCATTCTTCAATAAGCAAATACACTTTTTTCTCAGCAGCACATGGATCCTTCTCTAAAATAGATCTATATTATGCCACAAAGCAACTCTTAGCAAATACAAAAAAGTAGAGATACTACCCTGCATTTTATCAGATCACAACGGAATGAAATCAAAAATCAATAAAAAAATAAAAACTACTCCAACACCTGGAGACTAAATAATATGTTACTCAATGAATAATGAGTTTCAAAAGACATCAAGGAGGAGATTAAAAAATTCTCAGAGGTAAATGAGAACACTGATAAAATATATTGAAATCTCTGGGACACTATGAAGGCAATACTAAGAGGAAAGTTCTTGCATTGAGCTCATATATTAAAAGAATAAAAACTCAACAAATAAATGACCTAACATTACATTTCATAGTCCAAGAAAAAGAAGAACAAATCAACACCAAAAGCAGTAGAAAACAGGGAAAAAAATGAAATCAATAAAATTGAAACAAAAAAAATTGACAGAACAAAAAGTTGGTTCTTTGAAAAAATAAATAAAATTGACAAACCCTTAGCCTTGCTAATGAAGAGGAGAGAGAAAACTCAAATTACTAACATCTGTGATGAAAAGGAAATTTCACAACAGACACTATATGAATACAGAAGATAATTAGAAATTATTTTGAAAACTTGTACTCCAATAAAATAGAAAATATCAAGGACTTTGACAAATTTCTAGAGTCATATGATTTTCCCAAGTTGAATCAGGATGATATATGGAATTTAAATCCTCTGAAATGGAAATGAGGAAAACTACCCTATTTACAATACCCTCAAAAAATAAATAAAATATTAAATAAATATTAATAAAATATTAAATAAATATAAATAAATAAATAAAAATATAATCTAACAAAAGAGGGGGAAGACCTCTACACAAAAACTACAGAATGATAAAGAAAGAATTTAAAGTAGACCTTAAAAGATGGAAAGATCTACCTTGTTCTTAGATAGACAGAATTAATATTGTCAAAATGACCATACTACCAAAAGTATTTTACAGATTTAATGCAATTCCAATCAATATCCCAATGACATTCCTCATAGAAATAGAAAAAGCAGTCATGAAATTATCTGGAAAAATAAGAGACCCAGAATAGCTAATGCAATCCTTAGCAAGAAGAGTGAAGCAGGTGGCATCACTATACCAAACCTTAAACTACACTACAGAGCAATAATAACAAAAACAGCATGGTATTGACACCAAAATAATTTTGGAGTAGTTATTTAATATTAGAGGGCCCTGGTAAGCAGAAGAGGAAAATAGAACCAGGAAATCTGAAAAAGCAAGTGAATATATGTTTTAACATGTTATAATAAAAATAAGAGAGTGCACTGACCAAAATAGACTGGTAGACCAATGGTACAGAATAGAGGACACAACCCATATAATTATAGTTATTTTATATTAGACAAAGGTGCCAAAAGCATACATTGGAGAAAAGTTATCCTCTTCAACAAACGGTGCTGGGAAAACTGGAAATCCATATGCAACAAAATGAAATTAAACCTCTATCTCTCACCATGCACAAAATTCAACTCAAAGTAGATCAAGAACCAGAGACACTATGTCTAGTAGAAGAAAAAGTAGACCCAAATCTCCACCATTATTAGATTAGGCCTCAACTTCCTTAATAAAGACTCCTATATCACAAGAACTAAAATCAAGAATTAATAAATGGGATGGTTTCAAACTAAAAAGCTTCTTCTCAACAAAAGAAACAATCAGTTAGGTGAATAGAGAGCCTACATCTTGGGAGCAAATTTTTACCACTTGCACATCAGATAGAGCATTAATCTCTAGGGTATATAAAGAACTCAAAAAGCTGAACACCAAAAAAAAAAAAAAAAAACCCACAAATAACCCAATAAATAAATGGGCTAAGGAACTGAACAGACACTTCTCAGAAGGTGATATATAATCAATCAAGAAATATATGAAAAAATGTTCAACATCTCTAGCAATCAGAAATGCAAATCAAAGCCACTCTAAGATTTCATCACACTCCAGTCAGAAGGGCAGCTATTAGGAATACCAACAATAATAAGTGTTGATGAGGATGTGGGGGAAAAGCCACACTCATACATTGCTGGTGAGACTGCAAATAGGTGCAGCCAATATGGAAAGCAGTATGGAGATTCCTTGGAAAACTGGGTATGGAATCACCATTTCACCCAGCTATCCCTCTCCTCAGTCTATACCCAAAGGACTTAAAAACAGCATACTACAGGGACATAGCCACATCAATGTTTATTGCAGCACAATTCACAATAGCTAAACTGTGGAACAAACCTAAATGCATTTCAGTAGATGAATGGATAAAGAAACTGTGGTACATATATACAATGGAATATTACTCAGCCTTTGAAAAGAATGAAATTATGGCACTTGCAGGTAAATGGATGGAACTGGAGAGTATCATGCTCATCAAAATAAGCCAAAGCCAAGAAACCAAAGGCTGAATGTTTTCTCTGACAAGTGGATGCTAATACATAAGTGGGGGGGGGGGGGGGGGGGGTGTGGATTTAGGAACTTTGGATTGTGCAGTGGGGAGTGAGAAGAGCGGAGGGGTTGTGGGGATGGAAAGGATGGTGAAATAAGACACACATTATTACCCTACATACATGTATGATTGCACTACCAGTGTGACTCTATACCATTTTCAGCCAGAGGAAGGAGAAGTTGTGCTCTATTTGTTTACAATGTGTCAAAATGCATTCTACTGTCATGTATAACTAATTAAACAAATTATAAATAGATAAATAAATAAAAATTTAAAAGGCAGCTAGGTATTTGTATGAAGCAATTTATCAGTATTTATTAAAATTTAAAATGAAAATAAATAAAATAAATATTAAAAATTGGTTTTCACTGGCTATTGAATTGAGGAATAAAAGTATTAAATATTATTTTTACTGTTGAATCAGTGCATTTGATCTTAGAGAAGAATAGCAATAATGTATTTTTATAAGAACCTAGTATGTAATTTTAATGGGGCTATCACTTCATGTAAAACACATTTATAAAGAATCTCTCCCTACATTAAAAAATAATTCAATGGAAAAACAAAACAAGGTTTACCAAAAAAAAAAAATATGTGTACAAATAAATGTGTGTGTATGTATGTGACAAAAAAAAAAAAAAAATAGCCCTATTAGTCGCCCAATACAAGCAGGCAATGGTAAACTAACAACATCCACAAGACCTACATGGTGCCACCGTCTCTTTGGGAGAAGGCAAAGGGAAACCGTGAGTGTTTGATGGATCTGGGAAAGGAAAGAGGGAAATAGTGAACAGTGATTCCCTGGAAAGCAAAATCAGGTGATCTGAAAACAGAATGAAACTGGACAGCATTTTACCCATTACAATAGTGTATGCTGCATAGTAAATACTGAAAAAAGACCAAAGTAGTTTGACTCACCTGAATGACAAAAGCAAACAGCTAGAAATCCTTCTCAGGAGAGCGCACAGTGAGAAACTTCCAGGAGTGAAATCTAATTCAGCAAGTTTTAAACAACAGAAATAAATGAGAGTCCTGGTAAGCAGAAGAGGAAACTAGAACCAGGAAATCTGAAAAAGCAAGTAAATATACGTTTTAACACGTTGTAATAACAATAAGAGAGCACACTGAATAATTAAGAAAACTGCTTGAGTCACATCTTGTAAAACTTCTGGAAAACAAGTTTCACATGAAATATGAGCAACAGAAAAGTATCTTGGCCATATCTAGTACAAGGTTATTAGACGAGAGAGAGAGACACCAAGAACCACATCACTCTAGCCAATGAGTGGATGCCAGAAAGATTTGCCCATAAAACAGATCCAACTACAATCCACTAAATCAAATTTAGTCAAAGTTATTTAAAAAAATTATACATAAATTTGAAGAAAAACTCAAAAATAAAGTAAAAATTTTAAGTAAATAAATAGAAGCTAAAGAGAAAGTCATTTTGGAAATGACTAAGCTGGAAGAAACACTAAAAGCAAACAAAGATGATACGTAATAGTTTAAGGATAATGGAAAGAGAAAAGGGATTACAAGTTAGAAAGCAGCAAATACTGAAGGCAAACAGAAAAAATCCAAGGTGGGGATAACAGGACTCTCTGAACATTAAAACCAAACAAAGTAACAGAATGAAGATAAACTACACTCCATAAATGAGAATAAAGAACCAGAATGGCCAGCTCAGAGACAAGTTCTTGTGGAAGGCAACATGATTTGACAGCATGGATATTGTAAACCCATATCTTTAAATGAGATACAAAGGCATCTGTCAGGAAGTAGTTGACTGTTTTCAGAAATCATGATGGTGGTGGTAAGGTATCATCACTGGGAGACTTGTGTTTGGATGGGGTGTGTTCTAATTTCATCATCCATTGTGTCCTTGGAATCAGTCCTCAAGAACTCACAGTGGAACGTATTCTAGAATAAGTCTTACAAGTAAAACCCTCAAGTGATTTTTTTTTCTTTTTTCTTTTTTGGTACTGGGGATTAAACCATTGAACCCAGAGGCACTTTACCACTGAGCTACGTTCTCAGCCCTTTTTATTATTTTACTTTAACACAGGCTTTCACTTAGTTTCTGATGGTCTCACAAAATTGCTGAGGATGGCCTCAAGCTTGCAGTCCTCCGTGGGGTAAAAAGTGCATTCATACATTGCTGGTAGGACTGTAAATTGGTGTTGGTGCAATCACTCTGGAAAGCAGTATGAAGATTCCTTCAAAAAATTGGAATGGAACCACCATTTGACCCAGTTATCCCACTCCTTGGTTTATACCCAAAGGACTTAAAATCAGCACACTACGGTGAACCAGCCACATCCATGTTTATAGCAGCTCAATTCACAATAGCTAAGCTAGGGAACCAAGCTAAGTACCCTTCAACAGATGAATGGATAAAGAAAGTGTAGTATATAAACACAATGGAATATTACTCAGCCATACAGAAGAAAGAAATTATGGCATTTACTGATAAATGGATGAAACTGAAGAATATCATGCTGAAGGTAAAGTAAGCAGAAAAATCTCAAAAAAAACCAAGGTCTGAATGTTCTCCAATATACGGATGCTAACATAGAGTAGGATGAGGGGAAATCAAAGTTCATTGGATTACACAAGGTGGGGAGGAAGATAAGGGGAGATTAGAATAGGAAATACAATAGAATGAATTAGACATAACTTTCCTATAATCATATATGAATACACATCCAGTGTAACTCCATATTAGATACAATCACAAGAATGGGAAGTTATACTCCATGTATAAAAGATATGTCAAAATACATTCTACTGCCCTGTAAACTAAAAGGAACAAATTTTTAAAAAAAATTTTTTAAAGAAAATTCATGAGTGAATTTGAGCCATTTTTCATGATTTTTTTACTACATTTCTCATCCACAGCTTTTCAATCCATTCTTATTTTCCTAAGTATTTCTAGATACAAAATAATTTGTTAGCATAAAGGCCTTGGCATTTTACTTTTAACTTGTAAAACCTTGTGGATTTTATATTTTTAATTACTTAGTTCAGATTCCAAAGAAATAAAACATGATTGATAAAAAATAAAAACTTGTGATCCTCCTGCCTCAGCTTCTCAAGTTGCTAGGGTTCAGGCACACATCATCACGCCTGGCTCAAGTCTTGTATTTTAAGACATATAAGAATTATCATTTAAATATTGGCTGAGAAACTTCACTTTCTATTGCTATATGTACCTGGATTTTTCATTGTGGTATTCTTGCATTTAGGACTACTTTCATTTGGCTTACCCTTAGATTGGATTATAAATGGATTAAATGAGATATTTTAATGAAACTTCTGCAACAACTTGGCCAATGCCACATTTTTAAGGCCCAGGCTACATGCTGATCACAAGCAACAGGTTCCTGGCACCCATTCCCTTCAGTGAAGATCAGATTTCATGTAAAAACTGAATAAGAAATGTTTGCACATATCATCATGAACACAATACATATTTTACAAGGTGGGAAAAAAACTATAAAGATCACCTAATTTGATATTTTTATTTCATACAGAAGAAAACTAAGTAGTTAGTACAATACTAAATATATGTCAAGGCCTGATAAAGTTTTGATGAATAAATCAGCAAAAGTCTAATTAGGGACAGGGTTGACACCACTCACTCACTTAACAAATACTCATGGAACACCTTCTAGTGCCAACAACTGTTTTCAGTTTTAGAAAAACTGTTGAACAAGATAAAGCTGATCTCAATGAATTTATTATCTACCTTAACCAAAGAGTAGTGAGTACTATGTCAAGAGTTTTTAAAGGATGGTGGTGTGACAGGGAGTGGGTAGACGGCTATGTTAGGCTGTATGGACAGGTGTGGCAAAGCAAAGTGTGTGGTTCACATCACGATGCCTGAGAGCATAGCTACTTTGATCACCTATAACATAGATGGTTATTTTTCTGAAAATATGGGTCATTTTAAACAATTGCTTGCATGATATTTCCATTGACTTATGCTTCTGCCCTCCTCTAGAGCTTAAGTTTCTTATTGATCTCCTTCGGTATGGCTCCTCAGAGAAGCTGTAAATTTATTTACTTTTCTAGTCCCTCCAAAATAATTAGTGACATTTAAACAGTCTCTTAATTAGAAATTAGAATTTATAACTTAAAGGATTTACAGATGCCACTGTGACTAAAATTATCACCTTGTTATTGATGCCTTATAAATATTAGTTTTATGTGTAGGTAGGGCTTTGTTTTTCCTCTCTCATAAAAAATAAAACAAGACTGAGCTTGTTCTTTTAGATATAACAAATATAAGTCCAGCCAATATAAAAGTATAGAACAAAAATCAAAAGAAAAAAAAACTTTGTCACTACCAGTGCTCACATGCTGTCCTAAATTGGTGTTTGCTGGCTACCCTTCCAAATGCTTTCTGACTACATATATGTAAATGTAAAATACATGAGACTTTTGAAGGGGTATTGTATATATTGTACTAATATATGCTTTCCCCCACACACACACCCACAAAACATATTTTGGAAATCCACATAAGTAAGCAGACCTACCTCACTCTCTTTACCTATGCTATTACATCCATAAAATGTCATTTTGTTGAGGGCTGTGTAGATTTCTTACTATTTTTCCCTTGTTCAAACATTGTTTCCATGATCTTTACACCTGCATGCTGTGCACGAAGAATGGGTGCCTTGAAGTAGTCAGAGCGAGTTGAGCAGGGCCCGCCACTGGCCTATATCAGAGAACAGGGAGATCTTGAGAGAACCTGACCATCTCCTCCAAAATGAGGGGTCACAGCCTGGTTTCATGAAGAAGTCTCCTGGCCCTGATAGAGGGTGAGAAGGGTCCCACAGCGGGAGCAGGCACACATACTCAAATGGCAGACTAGACACTGCCTTCAGGGGAACCAGCTCCACAGGAAGGCTGGCCAGTGGACCACCAGGGCCAGACCTGAGAGGAAGTACAAAATCATCAGCAAGAAAAACATCAAGGAACTGCAGGTGGAATGTTCCCTACAATGAGGCTCCTTAAGAACATGACAGAATGGCCTGAAAGGAAGAGCTTTGGGACAGTGGCCACACAGGGGCACTACTCCAGCCTAATCAGCTTAGACTCGCATGCTGCATTCCCTCTCCTTCCTTTCCCCTACCCTTGCCATGCAGGAACCAGATACTTCAGAGACAGGAATGAAAACATGAAATATCCAAAAGGAATTGTCAAAGGGAAAACTATGTTCTACTTCCCTACTGTGGATTTTCTTCCAAGTCTAAGAAAAGATCTAGGAAAGAGGGGGGACATGTAATAGTAATAGAAGTTTGTGGTTAGATAAGACTGAAGTTCTGAAGTTTCTGACATCTGAAACTGGGACCATCTCTAATTCTTGAATATGATTAGAAAACTGTAGAATCTTTCCAAAGGAGTTTCCTGAGACAAAGAAAGGAGATCAGACAGAAAGGGCTCAAGAACAAGATAAAATTTAAAAAGGAAATAAAGTTCAATCCTGCTGGTATCCTACCAATAAAACAGTTACAGGGTAACATTTCTAGATCAAGTACAGATCTGGCTTTCTTGAAGGAGGATAATTAACACTTGGTGAGGAGTGACTCTTTGCCCTCACCCAGTGTATGTATGCTCTCTGTCCTTACAACCTAACAATGATGAGATATAAGTATTAGTATATCCCCAATCTCCACAGATGAGGAAACTGAAACTCCAGAAATTTATATAGATGGCCCAGGAACACAGCTGATAATAATGACAGCTATAACATTTGCTGAGTTACCATGTGCCAGCTCTATGCTGAGAGTTGTTCACATGTTCCTCACTTAATCCTGGCAATAACCTTGGAAGGTAGCATTAGTATTATCCCCAGCACAAGAAGTCTAACTCATATCTTTCTTATCTCTTCCTGTTTCACCATTCTAGAAAGCCTAGTGCACCGTGAAGCCAAAGAGAAAGCTAACTCAAAAAAATCTCACCCTTCCATCTATTGTCCAGCTAGGAAAAGTCATCCTTGAAGCCCAAAAAAAAAGTGGTTCCAGATTTAATGTCCACCTGTCATGTCAGGAGCAGGTAGTTGCAACACAATTACAGAATAGAGAAGGTCTTACTCACTACCCATCCCTAGCCCAAAATTACTTGATTCATACCAATTGTTACTGGTCTGCTTTAAAAACACTAGTGTTTTCTATTTAAAGCTGTCAGACACAAACACTTGGGTTGCAGCATGGAATAAAATTAACCACCAAGCACATTTCTACTGCCAAGAATAAAAACTTAGAGCCATAAAACATGGTTTACTGTGCTAGAGTTAACTTTAAAGTTAACATTAACTTCCTTCCTAAGGAAGAGCACAATATTAGGATGGACACATTGCTCAGTGCCAGGCAGTCATGGAGAAACATATTTCCAGTAATAATTGAAACTGTACCAGCAAGAGAAGGAAAAAACAGAGTCACTATACACAACTACACAATTCACTCAAGAAAGACAAGGAAGCAAACAGGAAGATGATCAACTTAGTTTTGATGTGTTGTTTTGTATTTTGAGGAGCACAGAGTGTGACATTTGTAAATCTTAGTTGTGATGGTACTGAAATCAACAAAGACACCTTCGGTTACCTCCTCAGCCCTTTATTTTATCTGCAAAGCAGGGCTACATCTGTTCTGTTTCAGTAAGGAAATGGAAATTTTTTTCATAGGCTGTGTATTAATTAAGAAATCCTACTACTCGCAGATTTCAGTTAGTTTTTAGAAATCAATTTTATAACCAAATTTGTATCCTCTCCATCCTTTTGCTGAACTTGTTTCCAATAAAATATATTTGGTAGTCTGGACCTTTCTTTTGCTATGTTTTCGGAGTACACAGCACATAATATTTAGTGTCATAGTTTTGCCGTTATAGAATTGGTTTCCAAGGTAGACAATTAGAAAATGAAGGATAAGGAAAGAACCCAGAAGAACCAAGAAACTGTCAGATTTCTTAAATACTTTCTAACTTTACAGAGTATGATCTTTTTATTATTCCCTTCCTTTATCCCTTTTCACAATTATTTGTTAACCTATTAAAATAAGAAGATTCTGTGCTTTAATCTTTGAAGCAAGAGGGAAGGAACTGCACCTAAATTTTCAGCCAAATCCTTGGAAAAGGGAAACCACCCCCAACACACATTCATGCACAAGAAGCAAGTGGTAACATCGTGGAACAGAGAACCCCAGACTTAGCTGGAAAGGAAAACACACAAGGAAGAACATTCTTGCCCTTAGAGCAGACCTGGGCCACTTGGGGCGCCTAAGGGGAAGGCCATATAACAGCAGGGACAAGTGCACAACCCAAGGGACTGCCCAGCCTTGTTTTGTCTTTCCATTTGGAGAGAGTGTGGGTGAGTTTTCATTTAGGAAAATCATCATGCCACTATGCACATGCCAGAACCACAGGGTCATGTTAAACAAAACTGTAATTGACTTTGTTTGAAGGAGGTATGACCAGATTGCTTCCGCCTACTCAGAGACTTTGGTAAACAATGCCAGGCACTCATTCTTTTCTGTTACTGTGGGTCTATCAATCCAAACCAAATATGCCAGTCATTCTCTACAACCTGGGGTGCTGAGCAGTCTCAAAATCAAAGGAAAACAGAATTTTTTGAAAATCTTGTTTTCAAAAAGTGGATAAAAGGAGAAACGACAACTGAGTCATCACATTTAAAAATTCCCTATAAAGTAGGTTTTTAAAAAACAATATTCTCAAGAGGAAGGGGGAAGGGGTAGCGTGGGGAAGTGCTTAGGTATCTTGGTCCTATTGAGATATTCATATTTGGAACAACAAAATGGCCACAGAAAGCTGGATAAACATGCCAGCAACTGTAAAAGTAATAACTGTTCCTCCCAAACCAGTCTCAGAAGCAAGAAGGAGTACAGTACTGCAAGGAATAATTCTACCATCCATAAAAACAATTCTGCTTTATGAAAATGAGTGATGCAGGAAGCACCCAAACATTCTCTATATCTGAAAACATAAATGCTTATGGTGTACATGTTAGTATTTATGCTGTTCTGAATTATTCCCTCTTTAATTTCAAGTAACATACTGTTACCTAAATTTAGGCATCTCTTCTTTGTCACATTTTTCTTATGTTGCACTTGCACTTGGGTTGATATCAATGTCTCAGTGCTGAAAAACACATGCTAATAATTATATTTTCCTTACTATGTGTTTCTTCTCTGCTATGGACTAATTCTTCTGATCTTGGTCATGAAAGCCAAGCAAATCAGATTTATGCTCATGGAAATACAACAAGAATTTTGGAAATGTTTGTGATCAATCCCAGATGTTCTGTTTGCTTAGATTCATAAAACTGGAAGAGAATTGCAAGAGAACTTAGGGGACTTTAGAATTGGAATTTTATATGGTTTGATGTCATTTACTAATGTTCCAGAAGGACAGATTACCTGAGCAAATGGGTTGTTTCTCCTAAGCCCCTAGAGTTCAAACTGATAAGATGAAACCAACTTTTGTGTAAGAGAATACCCTGTTTACAGATAAAGGGAATTCTGGCATCCCCCTTGTGAGGGTACCAGAAATCAAGTGGCAGACACCACAGAACACTTTTAAAAATTCTGGCATCAAGAGAGGTAAATGACACAATAATTCCAACAAATTAAAAACATAAAAAATCTATGAGACATGTAAAAAATAGTCATTATTGTTTCCTAAATGTACTGATGATACAATATGTAACACAGAATAACATGTGCTAAATGTCTGTTCTTTGCACGGTGAATCTTATAAAGCATAATTCTGCTCAGTTATTCTTCAATCAAGAAATCGTCTTATTATTTGGCCTTCCAAATACTGTTTGCCTTGAGGGAATGGAAGAAGTTCACTATCATTTATCCAGCCCCTTGATGCTCAGATGACTATGTTTAAATCATCAAAATAGTTGGTTGTTAGTCTAATTGTTACAGCCCTTCAGAAACAGGAATATTTCATCTCCTCATTATACAAAATGCTTCCTTCATATAAATTTATTCTTTCTGGTTACTTTTAAACCCACAGTTATGACAGTGAACCTTATCATGGCAGCAGATAGACTTTATTAGTTGGTAAAGAGTTGACAATGCATGGGAGGAGCAAAAAGACTATGGTTGCAAATAAGAGAAACACTGGGAGTAGCTCATGAATGCATGGGCTACAGCACTGGTTTCCAAACTAGCCTACGTCAGAATCACCTGGAAGACCAGGAAACAGATTGTTGGTCCCACCCCCAGAGTTTCTAATTCAGTAAACCTGATGTAACCTAATGTCTAAAAGTTCGCACTTCTATAAACTTCCCAGTGATGCTGGTGCTTCTGGTCCAGGGACATTTTGAGAATCACCCACCTATGATATTTGCTCCTTAAAAAACCTCTAGCCTCCTGAGACAGAAATACATGTAATGGACAGATAGAAAACTCTCAGAAAAAGGAGCTTTTCCTTTCTCCTAGAAACTCTTTTCCCTTACCATAAGGATAACATCTATAAATCATTTGTTTCCCTAATGTTGGAGCTAATTTCTCTCATCTGGAGGACCACAAGACTGCCAAATGGCTACTGCCCTGACTGGAGTATTGTGTCCCTGGGTATTTACATTTAAGGGGGAATAAATCTCCTCAGAACTTGTATATATCTCATTGTCCTAAAAACCAAGACACTGGGCATTTTGTCCCTGTGGGAGATTTTACTTATAAACCTAAGGGTTGAAATAAGAATTAGGTAATTTAGGATTCCAAAGAGGAGCTGCAGGAGGGAGGATAAAGCTCCCTTCTTTCCCATTACAATCATGGACAACTTTTTTCTTGTCATTCACCTGTGAAGTATCCAGTCACTCAGGTTGAACATTGTGCCTGACTTTTCTCAGGTCATACCAGAAATAAAGTCTGGGGCCAAAGGGGTTGATGTGATAATACCTTGTGTGTGCTTTCAAGATAAATTAATAAAAATTAATATTAAAAATCCAACAGCAACCTAGCACTGTAAAACACCTTCACTGAGATTAGGATGTCTAGCATCTCCTGACAAGAGTCAGGAATATAGCAACTGATTCTTTAAAAGGAATATTAAGAAATTTCATCTGGGGTTGGGTTGTGGCTCAGCAGTAGAGCACTTGCCTAGCATGTGCTGGGCCCTGGGTTTTATCCTCAGCACCACATAAAAATAAATAAAATAAAATAAATGTACTGTGTCCAACTACAACTAGAAAATAAATATTTTTTTAAAAAGGAACTTCATCCAAATGATTTCTGCTGGGTAGAGGAAAAAAACATATGTTATGACTATGTTATAGTCTATTGCCTGTTAGATCATTAACCAGTTTCCAATCTAATTTAGCAATCTCCTCTAAACATTTTTTTTTATTGAATTTCCTATAAATGCCCAGTCTCTCAAATGCTTTTAGAATCAGTGTTCCATCTTAGTGGTTCCTACATTAATTGAAGAGTCAAGTGAAATTGGTGACAGGTGTTTATATTTGTGCAAATCATCTTTTTAACCTTCTGAAAATTATATTTACTGGTGCGTCCAATAGCCATCAACTCCAACAGAATATAGAGCAGGAGTCGGTAGGCCTACACTTCATTTGTGCAGCTTTTGCATCTCTGCCACTGTGAAAAACTGTCTCTTTTCTTGACAAGAAAAAAAAAAAAAAGACTCAACCTATCTAAGACAGTACCTTCGTCCCATCTCAAATATTCGGTGTGTACTTGATATGGGAAAAATGAGCCTCCTAGAACTTTCAGTAGCACAGCTCCAGGTTCTTCTGGACTTTCACATAAAATTCTTTTTAAATGATGCCTTCTTGAAGTTGTGCAATGCAAAAGTCTCTGAATTGGCCCCACTTGATCTTAGAATGACAGGAAGGATCACTTAAGTGTATGTGTATTTCATCCATACTCAATGACTCTGTGCTTAGATAAACGCCCACTCATCTACAGGATAAAGAATCAACCATAGGTCCATACCTGCAAGTATATAATAAGTGAAGGAGGGGTAGTTATGGGCTGCTTAAATGTATATAATGAGCCTCAGTCTTTTCCATTTTTCTTGCTTCTATGCAGAAAGACACTTCCTTCTCTGTTCAAGTAACTGCATTTAGTCACTTCTTGATGTAATGCTCAGCAATGAAATAGTACATAGGGAACTATGTGCTATTTGAAAGACAAGGCAAGCCCAGCTGTCACCATTTCTTTCTTTCAGTAGCACATTTGTTAAAGAAGCAAGTTCTGGTCTCTCTATCCAGCTACAAACATGATCTGTAGTATAGCAGTCCCTGTAGGAATAGTTTTGCCAAATTGTTTTTGGGTGTGTAGTCAATGACCTATGTTGAAGCTTATATACACAATGACCCTCGGAAGAGTTTGGTTGAGAATGTCATTCACTGTATCACATAATGATATGTCTATTATGATTTCAGGAACTACCTGCCTGTCCCCAGCTGCAGGGATAGTTCTGCATCTTCAGAGCCACAAATATACTTGTATGTTATATAAAATTCACTCCAAATATTTCTGTTCTGAATGGCTGGCAGAATCTCAGACTCAAACCTAAGGCCCTTCTTGGATCTTTGTGGCTGGCAATCAAAAACTCATTCTGGAAAACCTTCTGGTCCATAACTGGCATAAAAGTTTTAATTAATGTCATTTCTTGCTCCATTTTAATATCAATGACTATTGATTTCTTCTCTTCACACTTAACATTTTGCTCTCTCTTGCATTCATTCTTTCTGTCTCTTTCTCTCTCCCTCAAACACATACACACACATCTGTTAACTTTAGAACTTTCTGGAACAAGGCAGGCAGTAGAAGAAAGTTGTTTTTTTCCTAAGGCCAGGATTTAGTACATTAGCCCTTTGTTAACTTATGCCCTCCTAACTCATATATTATTTACCTACGATCTCTCCTTCCTTTATTGCCCAATGTTTCTTTCCTACTCTTACTATGAGCACTAATTAGATGCTTAGCCAATATTCAGTGAATTTTCAAGAAATGCATTTTTTTAAACATTGTTTCTTTCAATGTCAATTAGTGGACAGATATTAAGGGGGATTGTTTAGGAGAAGTATTTTTTAATTAATTGTCAATAGTTTTATATTCAAGTCTTTCTATACTAAAAGTAAAATTTATTACTGCAGACATGTTTCTGGTTGTGTTTTAAATTTTCACTAGCCACCAGCAGCATATAAAACACCACAAAAAATGGCAGTAGGCCTAATTATAGCCCAGTGGGCAAGCTGCCTAAAATGGTAATTTCATTCCTCTAATATAATTCTGTTTATTTGGCCTGGCCTGTCAATTTTGGTTTTGTCATCTCTTATTCATCACAATTTTTAAATATCTGTATCTATCACTAAACTATCCCAAGCATTTTTACTCACATGAAGAAAAGAAAAACCTAATTTGTAGAGAATGTCTAAATAACAACTGTGTTATAAATTCTGAGATTTCCCTAATAATGTATCAATACAATCCAATAATAGTTCACCTTTTAATGGTTTTAATGTTGCAAATTCCGGACATTAAAATTTATGCTTTTAATTCTGTTATTTCCAAGAATTCAAAAATTATTCCCCTCAGGGAATAATTCCCCTAAACCTTTCTAAATGCATTATAATTTCTCATGCAGTCTGATTACTTGTGTAAGAGAAAGGACGCAGTGGGATTTACTCCTCCCCCCAGATGGCTGTGGTATGGAGTTTCACACACAGCGGGTGCTACCTAACATTTGTTGACTGTGAAAGGAAGACACACCTTCAGGGCCCACTTCCATCACTCAGTCTCTGCACTGGCCCAGCGGTGATTCAGAATGCTGCTGCAGCTCCAGATTTCAGATTCAGGTTCCCTTTCAGTTTTCCATGACCTCCAGCTCATGCACAAACATAAGTGAGAAGTATCCCCAACATCTAGCATAGGAAAGTGGGGAAGCAGTACTCTCTTCTCTCTTATCTAAACTGCATGCAGATGCATGAGGCAGTCATTTAGAAAGAAATCACACAGCTCCGACATCTGTAATTCCTCCCACACCAATAGATCAACAGAGCATCTCCAGAAATACATCTCCTCTCCCCCAGAATGGGTGAGTCCAAAACCTTTCCAAGTTTCAGGACTAGATCACAAATTCATACTTGTCATTAACTAGTCTAAAAATCTCAGATAAGTTATAACCACTTTGATGAGCTTCTTTTCTTAAGAATCCAAAAGGAAGTGACTAATATCTAGGACCCCTGCTGATATCTGAGCCACTCAAAACCATCAGAAGAATTATATTCTGGTATAATTTCCATTCTCATCTCCTTGCTTCATCTTCATGGCCGTTAGAAACTCACTGAAAAACTTTCGGTTACATTTGGCATTTACAGACCCTAGTATACCTCTCAAACCCCATCTAAGTATCTTGGAAGGATTACAAAAAAAAATCTTTGCCTTGATTAGCTTCCTAAAGTTACCATAACAAATTGTGACAAACTTGGTGGCTTAAAATAACAGAGATTAGTGTCCAAGGCAGTTGTTCATGCCTGTAATTCCAGTAACTCAGAAATCTCAGGCAAGAGGATGGCAAGTTTGAGGCCAGCCTCACCAACTCAGTGAGACCCTGTCTCAAAATAATAAGTAAATTAATAATTTTTTTTTTAAAAAAAAAAAGAGCTGGGGACATAGCTTAGTAATAAATCCCCAGTACCATACAATAAAAAAATTGTAATAGAATAAAATAATAGAAATTAATCTCCTCACAATTCTGGAAGCCAGAAGTCTAAAAGTCCCATCACTGGAAGGAAGCAAGGTGTTGGTTGTCTGGCTTTCTCCAGAGGAGCCCTTCTTCACCTCTTCAGCTTCAGATGGCTTCTGGCATTCCTTGGATTGTGCATCATCATTCTAATCTCTGCCTCCACTTCATAGGTCCTGCTCCACTGCTGCTTGTGACAAATCTGCCTCTGCCTTATTTCCAAGTAGTTATCTGTGATTGCATTTAGGACCCACCCAAATATCCAGAATGTTCTCCCAGTCTGCAATAACTTAAGCTCATCTGAAATATTTTCACTACATATAAGATCATTCATGGTTTTCAAAGGATATTTTTTGAGGGGGCAGCACACCACATGCCTAAAACAGTATCAGCAGAGGAACCACCTTGAATTCAAGTATAACTGATCAGAAAATTGAAATAGAGCAGTGGAGACTGCTACACTAGAACAGAGGAAGAGGAGTCTGCTAACAAAAAGTGAATCACTGCATATATCCACCTTCCTTCATCCAACCTGACAGGAGAGTCGAAACTGTGCTTGGAGGAAACAAAAATCATAACACCTGAGTCATGACCGTCTAGTAAAATGGAGAACAGAAATGTGGCACAGAACTGAAAAGCAGGGATTAACCCAAAGCCTACACAGTGAACTAAAGGACTTGCAAATTCTTCTTCTGACCTACTCCCAAAAGGCTATCAGAGAGCCCCACATAAGAGCTTCCTATATGAAAAAGATGAACAATTTCAGAGAACTACACCAGTAAATCATAAAGTTGGTCACATCCCAATGAAAAGACCAGCTCCCTCTCTAAACACCATAATAGCAATTCTCAGACTTTTTGATAAGAACCTCTATAATACACTTGAAGAGCTCTTTTTTATTCAGGTTATATCTATCAAATTTTACCATATTAGAAATTAAATTTGAAAAGTTTTTAAATGTTAATTTCAAAATAATAGCAAAATCACTACATAACAAAACAACATGTTTTTATGAAAAATATTTTCCAAAAAAAAGATATTAGTAGAATAGTGGTATTTTTTTGCAATATCTTTAATGTCTATCTTAGTAAAAGACATTTGGATGTTTATATCTGCTTTTGCATTTAACCTGTTGCAACATGTTGTTTTACATGAGGTATATGAAGAAAATGCACCCACACAGCAATATATAGTTAGAAGAGAGAAAGATATTTAATACTTTTTCAGATCATTGCATACTGAAACTACACCATCACGTGAAAGCAGTAGTTTCTTAAATGCTAATTGCATGGCAGAATCTGAAACTATTTCAATGAACTTTTTAACTTTGTTACATTAAAGTCTATTGGTGTATCTTGCACTTTGAATGTGTCATTTTGTAACACTGTGCAATTTATCATTTGGAAAACCTTTGCTCACCAAGCAATACAGATCTTCCAAATGTTGACAAATTTCATTATATAATATTTTTAAATCATATCTGCTAACATTTCCACTGATCTCATCAGTAAATTCTGTAAGTATTGGGAAATATCAAGTTCCCAGTAGCCAATACAAGTTTTCCAATCCTTTATTTTTTTCTTTAAAGCTTGAATTTTATCTTCAGAGGTAGTCAGTTGTTTTCCTTAAGTGATAGGTTCATTTTAGTCATTTTTAAGGAAATTTCTTCCAAAGATCCACATCTGAATAACCATAGTTTGTCAGTCATGTTTTCAAGTAAAAATGGTCTCCTTGGAGGGAGGAAATGGTATTTCAACTCTCAAACAGTTACACTAGTGCTTTTTCTTGAGAATGTCATTGATCTCTGTATGCAGAAGTGCTGTAGTCATACTTCTCACTTTCTCACATAAAATATTAAAAGCTGTGTACTTAATCCATAAGTTTTACTGTGTCATCAAGGTCAGTCTCAAGGGAAGCTAGCATTCTCTTTATGGCAGTGAGTGGTGCTTAAGGATTCCAGTATAGCTTAGTGCTACTTCCTTTGTTCACAGCAAAGGCTTCAGCAGTTTTGTCCATCACTGTTTTGTACCATTAGAGCAAATGTTAACATAGTGAAAGAGGCAAATAAAATCTGGTATTAATACAAAAATTATTTTGACTTAATGAATTCCCTGCAAGGCTCTCTGAGACCTTAGGGACTATTGAACAACACCATGAGAACAACTGCCCTATTATTAAATGAACAAATCTTGTCTTCATATTCTGAGAACCCAATATGCATTTAGTCCTTTACACAAAATATGAAGAGTTGATAATCCTTTGTGTGCTGAGGGTTGCCCAAACTATCCTCAGGCTCAATGATTCACTAGGTCTTGCAGGACTCACAAAAGCTGACAAATTTATGATTATATTTTATAACAATCAAAGGATACACATTAAAATCAGCAAAGGGAAAAGGCACATGGGGCAAAGTCCAAGAGAAACAAGGCACTGTCCTGTCCTGGCATAGTTACAAGGGGATGCACTTAAATCTCTAAGCAATGAAGTGGTGACACAATGAAAGTATTGCCAACCAGGACAGCTCAGCTGAGCCTTGAGGTTCAGGGATCTTATTGGAGAGTCGGTCACATAGATAACCAGCACTTATATCACTGACCTCAGCTACTCAGACTTCAGCTCCTCCTCCAGACAAAAACAGGTATTTACTATAAATCACATCATCAGCATAAGTTACCTGATCAAACTGCTGTAGTGCAACCCAAGGCCACAGGCTTACCAAATCAATCTTCCAGGCAGAATATCCCAAAGGCTCAGAGTTTATCACCCAAGAGCCAGCCAAAGGCCAATCTTGATGGCAGGATTTGAAACCCAGACCTGCCAGAGTTAACCCTTTCCTGCTCAACTCCTAACAACATGAAAGAAAGAGATGCAAAGAAAAAAATAAAAAGGAGATAGGAAACAAAGCAACATAATAGAAAACTTTAAATTAAGTATAATTAATTTTCTCAGTGAGAAAAAATATTAATAAAACAATATAAGGAAGCTACATAATGATCCAAAGATAAGAAAGAGTTCTTGAAAATTGACCCTCATCATAAAACATCCAAAATATAGAAGTTGATAAAATGGTTGAATATAAAAGCAGAATAAATCACCAAGAAAATTAAATAACAACAAAAGAATTTCAAAAGATAGAAACATGAAAGGAAAAAAAAACCAAACAAACAAACCCTAGAATTGATCCAGTATATCCAGTAAATAAGAATACTAATGGTGAGAGAAATAATTCAAAGAAATAATACATTTTTTTCAGAACCAAAAGCATTTACAGTTTGAAAGAGCTAACCAAGTGACCAGAACAATGAAAAAATATCCATCAATACAGAATTTCAGAATTCCACAGATAATGAGATCCTAAAAGCTTCTAATGAGAAAAAGTCTGTTAATAGAAAAAAATGATTATGAGAATGGTATCAAATTTCACAATAGCAATACTGAATACTAGAAGGCAATGAACCAGGCTTCAAAATCTAAGAGGAAATATTTTTTCTCCTTAAAATTCTGTTCCAAACCAAAATATCAATCAAGTGTAACAATGAAATAGAGAATGGTTAAACACAACAGGGTATTTTAGGTGATATCCCAAGCACCATTCCCTTATGCAGGCTATGCTTCAGCAAACAAGGGAGTTAGGCAGGAAAGAGGAATTCATAGACTACAGACTCCAAGAAAATGGCTCAAACCACAGAGTATGAATGTCAAAGGTCCCACAAAGATCCCATGCATCACTTTCTTTCTGATTACAACTAGTACAACCATGCAATCTTTGTTTGCTAAATAGTACTTGATACAAGTTAATAAACCTCCCTAACTGCAAGGCACCATTCCCACAACTTGGAGAATATGTTTTCTTTCATTTTCTGAAAGCTAAATATCACATAGGAGTAGAGAAATATGAAAAGATATAGAAAAAAACCTTTTGGGAGTTATGCTTTATTTCCCTCTGGGAATAGCTCTAGTGCTTTTCATGCAACATTGCATTTTAACTTCTCAAAAGACCCATGGGAACATTCTTATCTCCAGCTTACCAATGAAAAATGGCATTAGGAAAAAAGGTAATACTTTACCCAAGTTCACATGACTAGTAACTGGTGGAGCTGAATTTGAACACATGTAGCCAGGGTCCATGCCCTTGAGCATACTATATACTTCCTCTGTAGCCACAAATATGGAAAAGAATTGGTGGTAGAGATTCTAACAGTAGCACATGTAAGTAGCAAATAAGTGCCAATCCAAAAGTCAGTCTTCAGCTAGCTCCCAAGGCAAAGCCAAATGCCTATATTATTTTATGCTGATTTTCTATCTTTCTTTTTAAACACCAAAACTAGAAAAACAATGAGCAAAATGTCTATAAAATAGTAAGAACTGAATAAATAATAGCAGGTTGAATTAACAGTCTCAACAATGTATCTATCCAAAATATTTTAAAAATGAAAACATTTTCAGAGTTTATAAAGTTGATATAGTGAGCTTGATTTGTAGACAATTCATTCCTTGTGAAAAAAAAAAAATCTTACCGTAAACTAGATCTCATATGCATAATCACTCCCAAGTTAGTAATATTATGAATTTTAAGCACAAGAATTATGGGAGAAAATAGTGTTACCTTCTTAATTGATAGAAAAATGTCTAAGTTTTGAAAAATATCATTTTTGTTCAAGTTGTAATTTACAAATATTGAAATAAAAATTGTCTTGATTAGTAACTATATAGGATCAAATTTTATTTATATTTTAATCTATTATGAATAAGGAAGAAGGTACACTTACAGAATATAAAATGTATTTTGCAGCAGAGATACATATAAGATTTGTATTTCAAATACTGCATGCACTCCAAATATCTAAACCAATTTGTATTTATTGGATAAAGGAAAAAAGGTCAATTTCTAATTTCACAGAACATCAGTGTGTACTTTCAAGGTATTGATTTTGTCTCTGACAGTTATTGTATTCCATTAGAAAATTATAGCTTAGAGGTTATTAGAAACATTGCAGAATATTACATGTGCACTATGGCAATTTATTACTGAGCTTTCTCAATTTCATTCTCTTGGGATTTCACTTTTTTAATGTAGACTGTTAGATATACAATACCACAATGAGATAATGATTAATTCAATTTGTTAATTGGATCACAAGGATCTTCAGAATCATGAATCAGACCATTGTTCTATTTCAAGTTCTATTTAGTTATAATCTAGGAACAAAAATAACTATAACAAAAATTTCACCAATGTTCATGAATCTATCCTTTGTGAAATTTTCTTAGACTTATTCAAATTACTTCACATATAATAAATTCTTCAAAAGTTAACTATAATTATCAATTACTGTCTCTAAGTTGTTTTTATTTACCAAATTCCACTAAATATGGAAATTAACTTTATTTTTAGAGGTTGTAGTATCTTATCACAAACATATTACATGGCATTTTTTGGAATGGGCAAAGCCAAATAATAAACAGCAAGGGGGGAAATTCATTTATTACTCATCTGTTTAATCTGTAAAAAGCAAAAGGCAGGGAGAACTTAAGGACCACATATGAGATAGATTGTGTACAAACACTTATTAAACTACACTGCACTATGCAAACTAAAGGTTTATTGACATGTAAATCTTGAGACATTTCCTCCTGTAACTGTTCAGCATCAGAAAAGACATTAGAATCCTTAGGATTTTGGGACTGCACAGGCCCTATTTTAGTCCTTCTAAAAAAAAGGTGATGTGGCTATACAACCAGTTGACATAAGAACTAAGTTTCTATCATTTCAGAAGAAAACCTAGGCATAAATTTTGGGGATTCCAAATTAGACAGTAGTTATTCAGATGTGATGCTAAAACCACAAGCAACAAAAGAAAAAAAGTTAATTACAATTTACCAGAATATAAAACGTGCTTCAAAGGACTTCATCAAGGAAGTAAAGAGATAATCCAATGACTAAAAGAAAATATTTGCAAATCATATAACCAATAAGGGACTTATATCCAGAATATAGAAAGAATTATAACTAACTAATATAAAGACAAATGGTCAAACTTTCAAATAGCAAAAGGGTTTGATAGACATTTCCCAAAAGAAGATATATAAATGGCTAATAAAAATATGAAAAGATGTTCAACATCATTAGTCATTAGGTAAATGCAAATACCAATAAGATGGTCTTGTGTGCGTGTGTGTGGTGCTGGGGATTGAACTCAGGGTCTTGTATGTTCAGGGCAAGCACTCTACCAACTGAGTTATATCCCCAGCCCAGGATGGCTATTATTAAAACAGTGTTGGTAGAGAAATTGTGGTTTGCATACATTGCTAGTAGGAATATAAAATGGTACAGTAACTGGAAAAACAGTTTGGAAATTCCTCAACATATCAAATATAAAGTTATAATAAGACCCAGCAATTTCACTGCTAGTTACCTTTGTATGAAACTTATACTTATTCCTCACAAAAAAATTGTATATGAAAAGCAACACTATTCATAACAGCCATAAAAAAGAAACAATTTAAATGCCCATCACTTCATAAAAGAACCAACAAGTGTGGTGTATCCAAACAGTGTAATATCAGCTGTCAATAAAAATGAATGAAGTACTGACACACACAACAAGGACAACTTTGAAAACATTATGCTAAATGAAAGAAGCCAGACACCAAAGGTCATATATTGTATGCTTGCATTTATATAAAATGTCTGGAACAGTCAGATCTGTAGAGATGGAAAGTAGATTAGGCACCAAGAGAGTCAAAGGGGAAAAGAGGGAGTGAATATTAATGGGTACAGAGTGGAGAAATGTTCTTAAATTTTAGTGATAGTTGCACAGTTTTGCAAAACCATTGAAATGTACATACATTTAAATGAGTGAATTTTTATGGCATGTAAATTATTTATCAACAAAGGTTTTAAAAAGAAAGTTCACAGCAATAGTATCTTTAGTGTTGAAAATAACCTAAAAATTCACCAATAGTACAACAGATAAATGAATCTGCCTAGTTATACTCTGAAAAGTCCATAGCACAAAAATTAATAAATTTTATACAACAGCATAAATAGAGAGGAATGTCAAAATCATATCACTGAATAGACTAACAAACTCATTTCTATTTATATTAGAGTTCAAATACTAAGATTAAATGAAGTAATTTCTATCTGACTCTATTTCTCACTCAAAGGAGAAGATCATAATTAAAAATTTGTTCATATTACAAAGTCTTCATTTTTTAACATTAAAAATCTTTTGCTGTGAAAAAAGGCCTGTGCTTTGTATACATAGATACAATTAATATTTTTACCTTCATTCTGTACTTTATCTTACCCAAATCTTATTTAAAGAAAAAAAAATATGTTGACTTCTTAAATGCAAACATAGACAGGTGAGTAAATTCTAAACATTACAAAAATGCCCCTTAAATATTACAAGGGTGATTAAGGAGTAAGTCCACTTGGTCCCAACAGTGTGGCTTGCAAGTTAAGAGAGTCTGAGTACAGCAGCCCTTACATCTTAGTTGGTCATAAAAATCTTCATAGAGCCTCCTAATACTTCCAAGACCTTTTGTTCAACATAGAAACCAGTTATAAAATAGAAAACCTTTAAACTTCAAATCTCTTTATTTTGAGGCAGTTTTCCCTTTTTAGAATTCTCTGATCAGGTGTTTAAAGTCAAAGGAAAACAAAGCCATACTAACTGCCATTTAGTTTTTTTCACTGGTTTGTAGACGGTTTTAGGTGGTAGCATCTCTGAGAGAGAAGTGATTGACAAGATCAGTGGGTTTCTGGATTTTACTAAGAGGAGATTCTGATTCAATGAGGCTTAGACACTTGTGTATTTTAAAAGGCACTACAAGGAATTTTGAAGAAATTAATGAATTGGAGATTTCTTAATGTCCTAGCTCCTCTTACAGTTTTACATTATAAAGTAATTTAACCATGTAAACCAACAAGTTGGTAACATCATTATGGTCCTGGGCTGGTCAGGTCATCAGATACAAGCCTTGGAAGACAAACACACTTTGCCTGTGATAGGGGAAAAAAAACTGTGTTTTTTCTAGTAAGAAAAGCTGGAATCCCATCCCATAAAGAAAGTCCAATAGGGGTTCAACACTGTAAGAGTAACCAGAATTCATTCCTTAAATGATGTATATTCTTACAGAGAAAATGAGAAATTATGTGATAAGAAATTCTCATTCCCTAGTCTTGTGGTAATATTTTTCTTTTAGATATGTATAAACAATCTCCACACAATTATTGGGTCTCAGGTCATACCCAAAGGTTTCCATGCCTTTCTGTAAAAATGGAAATTAAAAATCCAGAGAAAATTATTAAGCTCCAGATTTCTGTTTCTCCAATTTAGTAATGAAGCAACAGTATAATATGTTAAAGACACTTAGAATGAAGGCACAGAGCTGAGTCTGGTGGAATGCTGGCCTTGCATGCTTGAGGCCCTGAGTTTGAACTCCAGCACCACAGAAAGAAAGAAAGAAAGAAAGGAAGGAAGGAAGGAAGGAAGGAAGGAAGGAAGGAAGGAAGGAAGGAAGGAAGGAGGAAGGAGGAAGGAAGGAGGGAGGGAGGGAGGGAGGAAGGAGGGAAGGAAGGAAGGAAAGGAGGAAAGAAGGGGGGAAGGAAGGAAAGGAGGAAAGAAGGAAGGAAGGAAGGAAGGAAGGAAAGAAAGAAAGAAAGAAAGAAAGAAAGAAAGAAAGAAAGAAAGAAAGAAAGAAAGAAAGAAAAGAATTAATGCACAGATTTAACTCTGCATGTCTTTTATGGTTATTAAGATAATAGTTATCTCCTATAGAATTCCCAGATGTGTTAGAAATCATCTAATTTTTTTAAAATGGTTGTCTCATAAGGTCCTTAGATTCCTTTGAAGGGTAGATTTTCTCTTGGGTTTTCCATGGATGTCACTTCCTGCACATGTTCATGGAAGTCAGAAGTATTGCCCAGATAGTGTAAGGAGATGTCACACAGTAGTCCGGCCTAAAGTAAAGAGCTGAATATTTTTTGGTTTCTGCCTAATCCTACCATAGTCCCACCAGTTTCCTCTGCAGCAGAGCAGGTCTGCTTCTGATGGTCCTGCTTCTACAAAACAGCATACTGCAAAGAGGCTTCCTCTCATTCCCTTATTTCTGCCTGGGACAGGTTTATTGACTCAACTTCTCTTTCTTTAGAAAAGAAGTTACATAAATTAAAACATTTTTTCTGGTTAGGGTGACAAGAACAAAGTTATTTTTAGATTCCTAATATATTTTGAGAGAATGTTTACTAACCATTAAATACTAAACATCAACATGCCTTTTGGTTTTTAATCTTCCAAAGAATAAAAAAAATATGACACTGAAAATTTTATCAGAATATCAATATGTGTTTTTTATTCTCCTATGCATAGGTATTTTCCCCTCCTTAATCCCAAAGGGGTTTCTAAGCTTACATTTTTCCCTTGACTTGCCTCAAGTGCTTTTATGTCTAAATATAAAACAGAAACTACTGAAATGACACCTTTTCCTGGTTTTCATGTTCAAAAACTTAAAAGTCATAGAAAGAATCCTGGGTCATCTCAGAGAAAAAAAAGAGGGAGGTGAGGGCTTGGGGTAAAGGGAGTAAGAGAATGTCTCTGAAGAGCAGAGGGACCACAGTTCATCTCCACAGAGATGTATGTACATGACCCCTCCCCAAAAGGTACCTGGCTCTCTGATGTACCTTAAAGGTGACCTGTGGAGGATAAATGAGCATAGAATACTAAGAACATATCCATGGGTGCCTTGGACAAAGATCCTACACCCTGTCTTAGCACAGATGTGACAATGCTGATATGTGTCCTAGGAAACTAGAAAGAGATAAGAACTGAAGACCAAAGAAACACAACAATTTGGACTGTGGAGGACCTCTGAAACATCTGGGTGATCAGAGTGGCAAGAAAAGAACCTTCATGATGATTGCAATTGAATTTCTAAGTAGCCTACCTTGAAAGAGTGTCTGGAGAAAATCTGACTGAGAAAAACAAAGGGGATACAACTGTCTCTTATTTCCCCAAGTTACAGAATAAATAGGAAATCCTATACATTAACAATATTTAATAGTAAAATTCTTTGTATATATGTCATATCTTTGCAGATAGAACTCTTCCTAAAAACCACTAATCAGTGCTTTCAATGTAAAGAAAGGTCATCTGTAGATTCATGAAGATATTTGATGCAGTAGCCACAGCAGAAACATGTTTTTGTGTACACAATGTAGAGAATGAAATATAATAAATTACTGCGAGTTATACATGAAAGCCAATCACTTCTTCTTAACTCACAGTGGAACAAAACCAAAAAGAAATGAAATATAAAAATGCCAGACCCCCAGTTCTAAAAGCATCATTGAATACCTGCTGAAAATATCAAGTAAAGAGAATCAGTTTACCTACAATGCAACCATGATTCAAGTATGTTTTCCTCCTTCTTTTGAATAAAGAACTTAAAGTGCCTTAAGACTGTTTGATGGTTGCACATTTATTTTTATAAAGAAAGCTGTAAATATATCCACTCTTTTTTACACCCCCTGGATTTCTCTCTTACCCTCTTGCATTTTATTCTCGTCCCATTTTTACTTTAAATTTTCCAATTGAGTAAACCTTAAGCTCTAAATACAGGACTTTTGAAAATATTTTCCTTTTTCTACAGTAAGCTAACTTTGCACCAGGTGGGCTGCCCAAACCCACTCCACAGGAATAGAAAGACTTCTCCCACAACTTTATCCTGAACTAATCCTTCACTGAAAGAGAAGTACTTGTAGATTTATATTATTTTAAGTTTTGTAAGAAGTCAATGTGTATGAGATGAATTATCACTCACATCTGCCATCTCTGACTTGTACAGAGCCAAATGGCTGACTTCCCAACAATTGCCAACTCCACAGAGCATTTCCCACCACTTGACACCAAGCGCCATCTATAGGTTAGGATTAGAACACAATTATAATTAAGACCAATAGGGTAACTAGGGACCCTCTGTAGAAAGGAAACAAAGGAGCATTCCTAATTCCATACAGAAGTCCCTAGGCTTGACATGCATTGTTGAGATACATACCAAAGGATGCATATGGCCCTAAATTTCATGATAGGATTTTTTTTTTACAATTTTGCATGCTAAGTAGCCTCTGAAACCCTCATTGAGGTGGACTCCATGGCAGAACAATTCAGCCACCCCCCCCCAAAAAAAAAAGAGTGTAAAAGGTATTTGCTGCCTAAAATGGTATGCTTGCCCTGAGAAACTGCACTGCTCACAAAGCAGTGGAACTGTGGAATACAAATAGAATGAGACAAAAAAAAAAAGAGTCCTATTAAGACTGCAACAAAGATCTTAAGGGAATCTTCTGATTTTGCATCTGTAAAACAGGCATAATAGCTCCCAATCTATTTCACAGGCACATACCCAAATAGACAAATTTATGCAAGGCTTTGTTCTTATTGGTTAACACTGAAGAGCCCAATCCACTTTTTAAAAATATTTTTATTAGTTGTTGATGACATTTATTTAGTGACCTTAGGTCACAAACAGATCATTTATTAAATTATTAAAGCACAGACATATCATTCAAGGGATTCATATCCTACACTTGGTTAAATGTATTCAATGGCTCTTTTTACATACATTTTACTAAACCAGAATCATAAGATCAACAAACTACCTTTCATTTTCAGTTACAATTAATAAAAAATTGATTCTGAAACATTTTTGCTAGAATGAAATCATTCTTTTAAAAAGTTCTATGTATGTGTGTTGTGTGTCTGAATGTCTGTGTGTCCTAGTTCGGACTCTAAGAGGGCCAAAATTCAATGACACACCACCAATAGCAATAGGCATCTCTGACCACCCAGATTTTGATTTCCATATACTATTTTCTACTCAAAACAACAATGCTCCTTGTTGTCATACTCCCAAACAATTTCCATAGAGGAAACCCCCATTTTAAAGACTGACTAACAAGTGTAAAATAATATTATCTAATGACTAAATGTTAAGACTAGCTATAATTTTCTTTAAAATAGTACTACAATATAAAGATACATAAGGCAGTTCTATATAGTAAAATAAGTTAAGCACATTATATTTGAAGAAGATAATTAAAATTATTACAGATAACATTAATAAATTTGGAATTATTGCTTCTTAGAACAAATGTGGCCAATCAGAATACTCAATATGCTCCTTGCCCTAGGGAAGCCAAATATCAGACGAGAACAGTGGTCCCACAAGACTGTACTCTGTCTGAATGATGAAATTTTATTTAAGAAGAACAATAGATAAAATAGGAAGTTCTTTTTATTTCCCCTGAAGGAATACATCACAGCCCAGGACTAACATATTCACCCATTTTTAAAAAAATATTTTTATTAGTTGTTGATGACATTTTTAAATTTTATTTATTTGTATGAGGTGCCAAGAATCAAATCTAGTGCCTCACACATACTAGGCAAGCAGTCTACCACTGAGCCACACTCCCAGCCCCCCAATTTCTTACTTTAAGCACCAGCGGTAAATTCTCTTATCCCATAGAAGAAATTAACATTTTCCTTTCTATGTAGGCTTACACCAACTACTGAAATAGTCAAGAACTAGAGGAGACATAAAAAATAACATTTTTTAAAATCTTCTAAGTAAATAATCCCTCTTCTGCTCAGGAAACAAGACTGAACCCCCTAGGCACTTCATAGGCATTAACTTAATTCAACAAGTATTTACTATCTACCTACTATGTGTCAGATACTATACTAGTTCCTGGGGATACAACTGATGGTAGACAGCCTCTTCATCCCCAATGATCTCCCCTCAATGTTCACCTTTGTGTAATCCCCTCTCCTTGAGTGTGGGCTTGACCTAGTGACTCTCCTCTAATGAGTAAAAATGGCAAAAATGTGTGATGTCACTTCCAACACTGGATTATGAAAATACTGTGGTTTCTGTCTTGGATGCCCTCTCTCACCCTGGAGAAAACCAGCTGTGTATATGGAGGCAGCCTTGGCCTACATGAATTACCTCAAAAGCAGATTTCTAAGCCTGCCAACAACCACAGGAATAAGCTTGAGAGTAAACCTTCAGCCCAGCCTGACTGCAACCTCAGGAGAGATCAGAAGCCAGAGGCACTCAGCTAGACCACACCCAGATTCCTGACCCACAGGAACTGTAAAATGATAGATGTTTACTGTTTTAAGCTGCTAAATTTGGCTGTAATTTGTTATGCAACAATAGAAAACCAATACACAATGGTTTGTAAGGCAAATAAGGTTCTTGCCTAAGTGGAATTTATAATTGAGTGGGTAGAGATGGGTGATAAACATGAACCCGATAATAATTTTACATAGTTTTCAATGCTATGGAGAAAGTGAAAATAGGATAATGGATTTGAAGGTGACTGCATAAGTAGATGGCAAAAGAAGTCCTCACTGCAGCAACTTAGTAAGCCTAAGTATTTGAGGCAAAAGGAGTATGGTATCATAAAAAAAATTAAATGAAAAACCACATATGAAAATTCAAACATCTTCTGTTAAACACTAAAGAAACTTGCAAAAATGTAAAACACCATCATTTTTTGCTACTTTCCTATTTTGAAAAAATATAGCTATTTTTAATTATATATATTATATATTATTCTTTCTAAATAATAAACTAATATATATTTTAAATTTCTGTTTCAATTTTTAGTATAACAAATGTTGGTCGGTATAATTCACATAAAGTCTATTGCAGAACATCAATAATGTTCTAGTGTTAAGGGATTCTGAGATCAAGATGCATGAGAACTGCTAGTGTAGAATATGAAGCATTGTATGGAATGTAAATGGATCTTATTCAAAATTGAATGGGACAAAAATCCACTGAAGGATTTCTAAATACAATGATGGGATCTAATTCAAGTCTTTAAAAGATTATTTGGGGTCCTATTGGAGAAAGGATTTGGAGGGAAGGAAATGAGCTCTATCAACACTTGAAAATTACCTACTAGTGTTTTCATGGGAACCTAAAGAGCATAGTTCTGAAACTGAGTTGAATTTCTCATATTAGCATGGTTCTGAAACTGAGTTGAATTTCTTACATTAGAAAACATCAATCCCATGTGAAAACAACCCATATCTATATCTCTATTATGCAACTGAAGAATTGCTATTATCACATTAATTTTAAAAGACACAATTATACAAATCCTGATAATTTAGCATTGCAATGTACAATGCTCTTTTTCATTTGTTTTAGGGGCCCTGGTAATTTATCTCAAGCCTGGGTGTTGTGTGATGTCACTTCTAACACTGGACTTTACCCATGTGTACTATGTAATTTCTAAGAGAAATTATATGTCAGTGACATTTTCTGCAAGAAGAAACAATCAGGAAAGAGGGCTACCTGCCTTTGGAGTAGGCTTCATTTTTGCCTTTGTGAAATTCCCACTTCTGTAAACTGACAGTAATGGAATTTCACCTACCTTATAAACAGCACTTTCCAAGATGGATAAAATGTTATCTCTAGCAATGGCCTACCACAAAAAAATAGAAAATAAACAAATCAGACCCCCAAATCTTCCAATTTCATTACATTGTTGTGTGAAATGTGGTGGATTTTTTTCCTTGCCAAATATTCACCCACAGAAACAACAGGATCTAGTTTGAAGTTCTATAATGTAAGAATCTCAGTAAAACTGAATTACTTAGATGTTTTAAATATCTTTATTAAACTTCTCTGCCAACTCTGACTTTCTGCCAATATTTAGGACCATTGCTAACTAAAAAGTTTTAGCTTTATTTTTCTGCCATAAGCAGTGTTGTCAGAAAATATAGCTAAAATGCTAGGGAAACCCAAAATTATGTTTCTTTCTGAATCATATGAATTTCTGAACCTTGTTCATATTTGCCTTTGTGAATTAGTCACACACTGAGGTAGATGTCTATCTAATGTATTCTAAATACAAATGCCAAATGCTACATCTTTCTCACTATCTTCAGTAAATCCCTGACCTCTAGATATGTAAAAAGAAAAAGAAGGGGAAGAGGAAGAGGAAGAAAAAAAGAATTTATAATTTTCTTATTTCTAAGTAGAAAAGAAGCTGAAAGGCATTAAGGAATAAAATGTAAAGGAACAAAGAGAAGTGAAAGTCTGCTAAGAATCTGGTATAGTATAGCTGATTTGAGCTAACGTACTATTTTAACCTAAAATTGCTCATGAGCTTTTAACTGAGAAAAGTAAGCAGAACAAAGATCTGGTGTTTATTAATTCTCTTTGAGCCAGCTTTAAGCAGCCAGTTTAATATAGCTATTGACCAATGGCAAAACAGAAATGACTCCCCTAGCTATGTGATTATGAAATCAAACATGAAGTAAATGCAAACAAACCTGATATTAAAAGGTATAGATAGCTTCTCTAAAGTAAAAAGTATGGTATTTTTAAGCACTCTTTTCAACCTAATGGAAATTGCCAGAGCAAATATTAAATAATAGCTTTAAAATAGAGCTTGATTTGCAAAAAAAAAAAAAAAAAAAAAAATCATTTCATGCAAATTCTCAAAACTGTATTTAAAGCAAAGCATATCAAGCTTATTAACTTATTTGCATATAACTAGGACAAAGAAACCCTGGAACTCACTTTAATTTCCTTCTACTTCTCTGCATCCAATATCATTTTCTCTCACTCTTACTGACAACCTCTGAAGACCCCACTGTTCCTGATCTGGAGGGTGTTAACTGCCATATGAAGCAGGGAGGTTTAAATAGAAGAAGAATTAAGTATTCCAGAGCCAAGCTTCCATGTGGAAACTACCAGTTCCATGTGATTTTGAAAGTTCCAAAAGGTCCTCCTGTCTCTACTCTATTTTGCCCACTAACTTCTACCTCAGAGGCAGAAACTTGCATAGCTTACATTCCAACCCAAGATAGTAGTGACATTTTCCTAAATACCAATATTACTTAGGCAATGTAACATAATAAAGTTTCAGTGAATGATAAAAGAATTAATCTCTAAGAGTTGTTAACCTGCACATTAGTAAGAGACTGCAAAATTCAGATTAACTAAAGTGGAAATTTCATCAACAATAGATGAAATTAGGCAGGTATAGGGTCAATAAACCGGGACCTTGATGGATAAGTAACATTGTGAATAGTAGTGGATATTCACTAATGAGGAAAAGTCAAACTTCTCACTGGAACAGAAATGCAAAGTCTCAAGAAAAATCTGAAAAATTAGATACAGGGAAAGCTAGGTATCAAAGAGGCAAATCATGTGTACATCAGAGGAATTTTGCTCTAAGACATCTTAAAGGTTTCATGCAAATCTTAGCACTTGGTGAGAAAAAAAAATCATCAGCTCTAGACTCAAATATTTTGAAAGCATAGCATGGAAGTGAAGTGGAATTGTTCAGTAGTTCAGCACTAAGGATCTGTAACAGGACTGAAGATGGTGATTTAAGATAAAAAAAATTCATCCACAATGAGTTGATAGAGGAGGGTGAATAAGTAAAATCATCAACAAAATATATTCAAGAAAGTAAGACATGAGCTCTGGTTATGGGGACCAGGAGTAATCACTGAGCTAGAAAGAAGCAAGAGAGGGATTTAGGGATGAAAAAGAGGAGACAAAGGGTGTGGATAACTAAAGGAAAGATAGAATTCCGAGGAGGAAAAAAAAAATGTGTAAGGAGCAGTGTCAATCCTGAAAGGGACAAGCAGAGTAAAAACTATTAAAATGACCTGGATAGAGCAAAGTGGAGGACATTATTGAATGTTCACTGCATAGACCTGATGGAGTGGTAAGAAGCACAGACTGTGAGAAGAAAAGAGGCTGCCATAGTTTGGATATAAGGTTTCCCCTGAAAGCTCATAGGCAGAAATGTTCAGAAGTAAAATGATTAGATTATAAGAGCTGTGACCTGACCAGTGGTTTAATCCATTTGATGGCTTAATAATCTGAAAGGACTACTGTACTTAGTGGTAACTGTAGGCAGGTAGTGTTTGTCCGGAGGAAATATAAACCTCTGAAATTTATATTTTGTTCCTGGCTCCTCACGTGCTTTCTCTGATTTCCAGCTACTCAGAGCTGAAGAACATTCCCCAACTAAGCCTTTCTGCCATGGTAGTCTGCCTTATCTCAGGGCCAGAGCAACGAAGTCAATCAACCATGGGCTGAAACCCCAAAATCCATGAGCCCGGAATCATTTTTTTTCCTCCTTTAAATTGTTCTTTGTCAAACATTTTTGTCACAGCAACTAAAGGCTAACTAATACAGAGAGACACTAAGCACAAACCATTCAGAGGAAATTAAAGGAAATAAGAGAGCCAAATGATAGCTCAAGAAAGAAGCAACATTAATCAAAATTTTTTTCTCAAGGTAGAGAAAATCTAAAAGAGAATGTATATCTTGTCTCCTCCTTCTGGTTCTGAACAGTATAAAATGGGCACATGAGTAGGCAAGAATTATTCTGACCAAAAATCTCTCCAGAAAAGGGACCTGGAGAAAATTAACTACCCCTTTAAAGTAATAGATGTTGGCTTCAACTCCACAAACATTTGGTAAGGAATGCAGGCCATTCCTCCAAACACTCCCTACCCCATCTCACTCCCATACCTGAGACACTACCTGCTTTCTAGCAGTTTCCCAGTTTGCCCCTATCCTTCACTAGTAACTGATTGAAAGACCTGTTCCCTTCCCTTGTTTTCAGCTAAAGAACATTCATTTGCCTCTAAACATCATTTGCCTCTAAATCAGGCTTTCTCAGTTTCTGCATTATTGTCATTTTGGACCCAACAAATTTTTGTTGGTGGAGGGAGTGGGATAGCTGGATTCTATCCAGGGCACTGTCTGATGTTTAATGGTTTCCCTGACCTTTCCCCACTAGGTGTCCATAGCACTCTCTCCCACAGTCCTGACAATCAAAAATATCTGTAGACATTGCCTAGTGTTCCGTCCAGGGCAACATATCTCACCTCATCAGTGAGAATCCCTACTATAGATAATTTTCTTCCTGATTCTCTCTGCAGACCAATATAGGCACCTCCTCCACCTCCACTTCCCTCATACTGCCTGTCTCTGGAAAAATAAATGGCTATATTTTTCTTTCCAAAAATTTTTCACTACAGGTAACTGATAAGGCTTCACAAATATAATCATGATAAAACCACAGCTTCAAGAAGGCTCACATAGTTGCCACGCTCCCTAGATTCTGGAGAAACATGAAGTGAACGAGTGTCACAGTTCCCATGTCCCCTTCCTGGCCTTTTTCCTAGCTAATGCATAAGATATGCTGCATCCCAGTTGATGGTGAGACCAATGCTGGGTCTCTTCCCAGCTCATGATCCTGTCAGACACAGATATAAACTAGCATGGCCATTAAATCTGGTAGGTTTTGCGAACAGTTCTCCATCTGGCCTTGGACCGACCCAGTTCTCTCCCCACCCTTGTTTCTCTTAGTTCTCAAGAACAAATGTAGAGTGTGCTGAGAACATAATGTTCTGAGATAAGAAGGGATTAACCATTCCCCCTGGCCCTGAAACAGGATGTCTTTCAATGCTGTAGCCCAAACACTAATGTTTTCCTAAAATATAAAACTCAGAGAGGAGTACTGTCTGGGACCCTTCAGCTGGGGTGCAAGTGGGGCACATGAAACATACTCCATCCCCCACTCTCCACCAGATAGCTTTCCTGAGCCTAGAGGAGCTGGTTGCCCCTTGCTACTTACCGTCAAGTAATAACCCTGTTTTCCATAATTATGTGTGGGTGTTCTCAGATTTGCTTCATTTCATTGTCAAGTATTAGCTGCACAATCACCCCTTTTAAATCTTTTCTTCATTGGTGCATATTAATTATACAAAATGGTAGGTTTATTGTGGCATATTGGTGAACACATGAAAATATGATCTGATCAGTTTTACTCCCCAGTACCTCACCGATCCTTCCCTTCTTCCTCTCACTTCCTTTACCCTACTGGTCTCTGTTATGGTTGATATATGTGTGTCCTCCAGAATCTCATGTGAGAGAAAATGCAAGAATATTGAGGTGAAATGACTACATTATGAGAGTTGTAACCTAATCCATGACTTGATCCACTAATACGGATTAGCCCCTGGTAACTGTATGCAGGTAGGGTATGGCTAGAGGAGGTACTTCACTGGGGGCATGCCACTGGGGCATCTGTTTTGTTCCTGGTGAGCAGCTCTCTCTCTCTCTCTCTCTCTCTCTCTCTCTCTCTCTCTCTCTCTCTCTCTCTCTCTCTCTCTCTCTCTCTCCTTTCTTGTGGCCATGTCCTGAGTTGCTTTTCTCCATCATGCTCTTCTGCCATAATGTACTACCTCACCTTGGGCCCAGAGCATGGCATCAGCAGTCAATAGACTGAGAGCTCTGAAACTATGAACCAAAATAGAGTTTTCTTCCTCTAAGTTATTCTTGTCAGATCTTTTTGTCAAAGCAACAACAACAAAAACTGACTAAAACCATCTCCCCTTTTTTGATTCCCTTTTTTTCTTCTTCTAGCTTCTACATATGAAAGATAACATAATTTTCTCTCAAATTTGACTTATTTTGCTCAAAATTATAGTCTCCAGTCCATCCATTTTCCTGCAAATGACATAATTTCATTCTTCTTTATGGCTGAAAAAACTTGTATGTGTCATTTTTTTTCATCCATTCTTCTGTTACTGGACACCCAGGCTGATTCCATTACTTGGTGGAGGTGAATTGTGCTACAATAAACATGGATATGCATGAGTCTCTAAGATGTGCTGACTAATTCTTTTGGACAACTAGGAATGGGATAGCTGGTTCATATGGTAGATCTATTTTTAGTTTTTCAAGGAATCTCCACACTGAATTCCACAGTGTCTGGACTCATTTATATTCCCACCAACAGTGTATAAGAGTTCTTCTGTCCCTTTTATCCTCATCAGCATTTATTGTTATTTGTATTTTTGATGCCTACCATTCTAAGTGGAGTAAGATGGAATCCCAGTGTAATTTTGATTTGCATTTCCCTGATGGCTGAAAAGGTTAAATATTTTTTCATATAAATGTTGGTCAATTGTACATCTTCTTTTGAGAAGTGTCTGTTCATTTGTCCATTTGTTAATGGGGTTATTTGTTTTTTATGTTGATATTTTTAGTTCTTTATATATTCTGAATATTAGTCCTCTGTCAGAGGAGCAGCTAGCAAAGATTTTATCCAATTCTGCCTGTTTCTTTGTCTCTTCACTCTGTTTACTGTTTCCTTGGCTGTAGAGAATTCTTTTAATTTGATACCATCCCTCTTATTGATATTTTCTCTTATTTCCAGAGCTATAGGAGTCTTATTTAATAAGTCTTTGCCTATGCCTATATGTTGAAGTGTTTCCCATTTTTTTCTTCTAACACTTGCCGTTTCTGGTCCTGCACTTAGGTCTTTGATCCATTTTTAGTTCACTTTTGTACAAGATGAGAGATAAAGTTCTAGTTTCATTTTTCTACAGACAGATATCCAGTTTTTCCAGTACCACTTATTAAAGAGACTGTCTTTTCTCCAGTGTTAGTTTTGGGTATCCTTGTTAAGAATCAGATGGCTGCAGCTATGTTGGTTTGTCTCTGTGCCTTCTATTGTGTTTCTACATGTTTGTTTTTATGCCAATAGTATGCTATTTTAGTTACTTTGGCTATGTAGTATAATTTGTAACAGGTATTGTGATGCCTCCAGTGTTGCTCTTTATGCTCTGTTTTCTGTTTCTTCATATAAATTTTAAAATTGCTTTTTCTAGTTGTGTGAAGAATATCATTGGTATTTTGGTGGGGATTATATTAAATCTGTAGATCACTTTTGGTAATAGGGCAATTTTAACAACATTAATTCTGCTTATCCAGGAACATGGGAGTTTTGGTTTTTTTTTTTTCATCTTCTAGTGTCTTTTTTAAATTTCTTTTCTTTGGAGTTCTATAATTTTCAATATAGAGGTCTTTCACCTCCAGGTCTAGGTTTATTCCTGGGTATTTCTAAGCCATTATCAATTGGATTGTTTTTATGATTTTTCTTCTCAGTGGATGATCATCCTGTTTGCCAAAAATCATATGTATTTTACCTGTAATTTATTATTATTTCTTATCCTGCTGTTTCTACTCCCACCCCTCAAATATTCAGCTTACCCAGGTTTCAGTCCATCCTTTACTATTTTCATCATACTTAGAAACTTTCATGATTCCCCATCTGGGGTCTTAACTTTTCCCTGGACCCTTGGGAGAGGAAAGCATCTCCTGCTCAACTTTAAGGCTCCCACCTTGGCACTCAGGCTGCTCCCAACCCATTAGTCCTCCTCAAGATCTTCATAGCTCTGGTGGTGATTTGTCCATCTCTCTCCACCAATTTTTCTCTGTACTTTCATTTGCTTAAAATATCGGGGGTTTTTTTGTTTGTTTGATTGTTTATTTTTTTTTTTTAATTCTGAGACTTGTTTGACATGGAAGACCTTCAATAAATTCTTCTTACAGTCCAAGATACACCTTGGATCCTTAGCTCATTTGAAGAAAAATGATGGATGTGCCCTAAATTATCAATAAATTTCTGCTGGATTATACAGGCTTTTCTACTTTTCAAAAGCTTCTCTGGGTCATTCTTTATGTCCTTTTCCTCATCCCTCTAAGGGATTGGTTCTTCACCAGGTTGAACATTTACACATACACCAATACTAATTGGTATGGTTGAGGGGATACATCTCTGACCTGACCAACAAGGCTTTAAAAGCTCTGGCTTCTAAACTGACTGTCCCTTTGTTTTTAGAAATAAATTTTCATTTCTCTTTATAATTGTCTTCTTGCTTTTCATTTTTTGATTGACACATAAATTTGTGTCACATTTGTAAATGTTTATGAGATACAAAGTATTATTTTGATTCATGTATATGTTGGGTAGTGATCCAATCAGAGTAAATAGCATACCAAATCACCTTAAACTTACCATTTCTTCACAGTGAATACTTTGAATGGCTTACTTGGTTGAAATATAAAATGATATTGATTGGTATTGTAAAAAAGAAATAAATATAAATATCTTTCTTCCCTAATCTTTCTATCACCCTGAGGATTACTACCATTTACCAAGAAGAGTTTATCCTTAGCAGTGTTCAATTGGCTCCTAGGTAAACATACCTATAAATATCTTACTTTCAGCTCTCTGCCCTCAAATAACACCAAGAGAAATAAATCCCTATTTTTCTGCCCACTTTCTGTATTATCTATTTATTTTTTGCTACCAAAAATAAGCAGACACTTCCCAAAGGTTTTCATTTCTAAAAAATTCCTACTTGAATCCTACCAATTCTTCTCTCAAACTGTAGAGTCCAACATAGCCACTAACTCTGGTTTTTAACTCACCTTTAATAAATAGTAAAGAAAAGAAAAGCCCAAAGAAATCAGTCAAAAAGACCAGGATATCCACCATCTTACCAAAGACTGACAGTATACACACACAGGAGACAGCCCCCTTCCCTGAGGCAGGACTCTTGAGAATCTAAAGCACATTGAACTGTCTTTTCAAGTCATGGATGAGACAGGAGAGAGCCTTGAGATCATCCTACTCCCTCACCTGCAAGATGGAGAATGGTCATTTATCACTGTAGTTCTTTTCTCATTATTGAAAAATCTCTTGCAGGAAACTTCATAAATAAGAATAACTATAACTCTTGGATTATAACCAAACCTTTTATTTAACTGACTTAGAAAGCTTGATTTAAATTCTGTTTGGTGTTATAATTTAAAACAAGTGAGATGACACCTCTAAGAATACATATACATCCACATTTTTGAGTCATTTGGAAGGATTGTAGAAATAAATGAAATGTACAACCAAAAGAGTTGAGGTGAGAATTGGTCTCTGTAGGTGTGTAGGGATTGAGTACAGGAGAGGAAGTAATAAATTGGGAAAGAGGAACAGGTTGCATCTTTTTTTTTTTTTTTGGTCATGGAAAATAATAGGAAACTGGGGAAGAGTGCAGGAAGAGGTTTTTTTTTTTTCCCTCCTACTTCTTGCCTCCCACAGGAAATCACTAATACTTTCTGAGAAAAAGGATAAGCTGCCCAGTTTTTTATCCATTAATGAAATAGCAACTTGGAGATTTTAGCATATTAATGATCACTGTCCTTTTTAATAGCTCAAGAAAATTCTATTTAGAAAGAAAACACCTGACAATAATTTCCATCATTTCTCAGACACACTAGCCCTACTTTAAATGTGACAAAAAAAGTGTGACTTCTAAAACAATGCAAGCAGATTTACATAGGGAATTTTAATACCCTACTATGGCATAATTTTCCTTATTCAAAACTAGGCAAAGCAAAATGGGAAGCATGCAGAAATGTATGATTTTCAAAGAGCATTTTTTCAATGTGTGATATATAATCCTTTTTGAGACCCTCTTGGTAAAAGCAAGCACTGAGTGGAGGTTTTTGTCCCATTTCCTTTCTTGTGTCCTCTTCTAAATGTGACCACTATGAAAGAAGTAGGTCCAGCTCATAACAGAGTTGTTATGGCATCCTTAATCCAGGGTAACACTTCATGAGGCCAGGTCAATTTCCATGGAGGAAGAAGCTGAGAATCTCCCTTTCACTCTTTCCTTCTCCGATACTGGTCCTTGTCCTTGAGCTGCCCCCAGAATTAACCTGGAAGCCTAGTGATCAGAGCAGACATAGGTTTGATCTGGTAAAAACCTTCAGAATGGGCCACCCTATCTCTAGAATTTAACCTCCACCAGCATTACCCTAAGTTGTTTATACTAGACAATGATGAAGGTCATTCATATCTCTATAGAATTATAACTTCTTATTCAGAGGAGGAAACAATGGCATAAAAGTCAAAAGCTATTTTCAGAGCATCTGATCTCACATGCCTTCTAGTAATACCTGAGTCTTGAAATAATTCAGTGTTTTATTATGACTCCAAAGAAAGAGGTTCTCATCCATTTGGCCACCTTGGAATTATTGTACAATCTTTTACGATTATTTATGGGACTCTTCTTATATTTAAAGACTTTATGACAATAGAGAAATAATTGACTCTCATGAAATAGCATATATTGAATGCAACATAATGTTGAAATTTTGGGGTGAGAAAGTGTTGGTTTGCATGTATATGTTTCAATCTGAATAAAAATACAACTATTCATTAAAATGAGTATTTTTCTTTACCATTTGTTGTTCAAGGCTCTCAAGGATCGGTTTTCCCATTTCTGTTTTAGGCTCCACTCTTCACATACTTGCTACTATGTGAAGAGGTTTGTCCTCTCTGAAACTCATGTTAGAATTTAATTCCCATCATGTTGTACTAAATAACCTAGAAAGTTAATCCAGGTATGATGTTTTGAAGTAGGGCCTTTGGGAGATGATCAGGATTAGATAAGATTATTAGGGTGAAGTTGTCATGGTTGCATAATAATAACTTTGTAAGGAGAGACAGAAAGACAAAGGACACATACGCACACATGCACGCACATGCACACACACACACACAGAGTCTCTGGCTATGTGATTCCTTCAGTGCCTTGGGGCCGTCCCTGCAAAGAGAGCATTCTCAGATGTAGCACCTTTACCTTGGACCTCCAGAACCAAGAGTTAAAATAAACCTCTTTTCTTTAAAATTTACCCAGTCTCTGGCAATGTTATTAGCAAAAGAAAACAGCTAATTTAGCTTGTGCTATTTTCTTGTCATGTATCAGCAGAAAGAGAATTGTAAATCTTCTCAGCTTAGCATTTCAACTTCCAGAAGATCACAATCACTATGCAAGTGACTATCCCTATTTGTAGCCTAATAATTAAGATCTATATTTTTACATAAAATCTCAATATCTTGGAAATACCATATGATATTAAATAATTGTATGTTATTCTTTCCTTTTACAATAGGCTTGATCATATCCTCACAGCCTAAAATTCAGATATAGAGCTGGGCAGGTGGCACATACCTGTAATCCCAGCAGTTCGGGAGGCTGAGGCAGGAGGATCACGAGTTCAAATTCATCTTCAGTAACTTAGTGAGGTCCTAAGCAATTCAGTGAGACCCTGTCTCTAAATAAAATATTTTTTTAAAGGGCTAGGGATGCTGCGGCCTCCCTGCCCCCTTTCCCGACCTTAATTTTCTCTGGAGATCTCTCCCTTCGTCCCCGAAGAATTCACCAGGAATCTGCAGAAAAGGCTGTATTGGAACAATTGGGATTTCCTTTAACTGGAACAGAGACTAGGTGTTATACTAATCATGCCTTGTCTTATGATCAGACAAAGCGGGTGCCTAGATGGGTTCTCGAACATATATCCAGAAGTAAGATCATGGGTGATGCCGACAGAAAACATTGTAAATTCAAGCCTGATCCCAACATCCCTCCAGCCTTCAGTGCCTTCAATGAAGACTATGTTGGAAGTGGCTGGTCACGAGGACACATGGCTCCAGCAGGAAATAACAAATTTTCTAGTAAAGCCATGGCTGAAACCTTTTACCTTTCTAATATTGTGCCTCAGAATTTTGATAATAATTCTGGATATTGGAACAGAATAGAAATGTACTGTCGTGAACTGACAGAGAGGTTTGAAGATGTTTGGGTAGTGTCTGGACCTTTAACCTTACCTCAGACTAGAAGTGATGGGAAAAAAACAGTTAGTTACCAGGTGATTGGTGAGGACAATGTGGCAGTTCCTTCACACCTTTGTAAGGTGATACTGGCTCACAGAAGCCCAGAGTCTACTGAACCGCTGGCACTGGGGGCCTTTGTGGTGCCCAATGAAGCCATTGGTTTCCAACCCCAGTTAACTGAATTCCAAGTGAGCCTCCAGGACCTAGAGAAGTTGTCAGGACTGGTGTTTTTCCCTCGTTTGGATAGAAGCAGTGATATCAGAAATATCTGTTCTGTGGACACCTGTAAGCTTCTGGATTTCCAAGAGTTCACTCTGTACCTGAGCACAAGAAAGATTGAGGGAGCCCGTTCAGTGCTCAGACTGGAAAAGGTCATGGAAAACTTGAAGAATGCAGGAATTGAACCAGATGATTACTTCATGAGTCGCTCTGAGAAGAAGCTAAAAGAACTCAAAGCGAAGGAGCAGTCAGGAACCCAGACGGGAAAGCCATCCTAGTTTTTAATCTCAGAAGACGTGCTAATCAGCTGAAATGAGGCAGGCATGCATTCTTCAGGCTGATGTATTTCGTGGCTTTCCTTTAAAGAAATGATGGAATCCTAAATTTACAACTGGAAATTCCTCTGAAGGATGAAAAATCTACAATTTTTTTGTCATTGTCTTTTTGACTTGTGAACTAATTACTAAGAGCATTGTCATATCTCCAGATCGAGAACTGGTCTTGTGTCATGTTATCAGGACTGTGTCCACTAGTTAATACTGCATTCATGTCTCTCTGGAAGAACAGTGTGTGAAGGAAGGCATTGTTTTTTTTTGTTTGTTTTTGTTTTTTTTATGTATCCAAATCATACATTGTCTTTGATATATCTGCTTTGCTATCTTGGAACTCAGTATTGTATGTTGTCTTTCCCAAGGATCTGAGTTGGTCTTAAAGAAGACCTTTAGAAACCCTCTATTATCCTGTCCAAATATATAATTTTATTGTTTCTTTTCTTATGCCCCATATTCCTCCACCTCTGTCTTCTTTGTGCTAAGCTCAGTGTTTTACTTATATTGTGTCACAGTGATCCTCTGGGGTAAACCCCACTACCCTCATTTTATATCTGGGGAAATTGAGGCTTACAGAGCTTCATATCTTACCCTTGTTTTCGCCTTTCCAGAGATATCACCACACAGAGCTAAGTGAAGACTGGTGGATTTAAGTCTTCCCAACATGGAGACTTTTTGACTAAAAAAAAATGCATTGCCCACTCCCATGGATATTTGTCCTAAAGCCTGCTTGGTAAGAAGGGTCTAGTTTTTGTATGCTACATGAGCCAAAGGGACTTTAATGTCCTCTAATGTGAATAGTCCTTAGCTCTTTGGAACAGAAAAAGTAGGTATTTGAAAGCTCTTGCTTGCTCCAGACATGCCATTCTTCTCTCCTAGTGCTCAGGTGGAGCTGGGTCCATGTGTTCCTTGTTTCCCAGGTGAGCTTTTGTTCTCAAGACTAAGGGACCTAACAAGAGTGTGTGCTGAATCACCAGTGCAGGACTGGCTGCCTCTGTGCCTGCTTGTCTAGACCTGAGCGGCACAGGGCAGGTGGAGCTTGGGGGCAAAGCTCCAAAGACAGTTACCCCTCGAGGGAAGGGTAGCTGTTACTCTGAGTCAGATCTCTAGATTTGGGTTTACCCAGCATCCTTTTATGGGCTATCATAAGTTATAGATAGTAAAATATCTTGAGGGAACAAGAACTTATCTGTCATATTGCTGATGCCTTTCCAAGTAGTATTAGAACAATTTTTGGTGTTTTGTGTTTGTCTCTAATAGAAATGCCAAGGCTTTAAGATAAAGATAAGAAGATAATGAATGGCCTTGTTCTGCTCCTTTATTTGAGTAAAAAGGAAAAGTTGGGGGGTAGAACACAGTAGCCTGATTGATTCCATTTTATTTTATCACACTGTTCCCCATTAGCTTGTGCCAGTCCTTTTCTTAAGGATATATAGCCAAAATGTCACTATGACCAAAAAATTCTGTTACTTTCTCTCCTCAGTGGAGAGGTGATGGTGGGGCCTGGGTGTTTCTCCAGGAGCCCAAGGGGCAGTTCTGTGGGATAAGTCCTGGCTACCTGTTGTGATTCTTTGCAGTTGAGCCCGACTCCCTTTCCCCATCACTGTGCCTTGCTCTGTGCTGCCCTGACCTTCAGCAGCCTTGGAGTTACCTCCTGTGCTCCTCTTGGGATAGTGAACAATGCTGATATTTTAGCTCAATAAACTAATGTCTTAGGTTTTTATTTCCTATGAAAAAATAAATAAATAAATAAATAAAAGGGCTAGGGATGTGGCTCAGTGATAAGAGTCCCTGGGTTCAATCCCTGGTGGTGGTGGTGGTGATGGTGGTGGTGGTGGTGGTGGTGGTGGTAGTAGTAGTAGTAGTAGTAGTAGTAGTAGTAAAAATTCAGATACTGTTTTCCTAACCCCTGGTATCTCAGAAAGTACTGTATTTGTAGCTAGGGTCTTTACAGAAGTAATTAAGTTAAAATGAGGCCATTAGGGTAGATACTAATCCAATATTACCAGTGTCCTTTATAGAAAAAGGAAATTTGGACATTAGCCCTTACAGAGGAAAGACAACATGAAAACCCAGGAAGAAGATGCCATCTATAAAGCCAAGAAGCAAGGCCTGGAACATACCTTTCCCTCATGCCCCACCCCCACAAAGAATCCACTGTGTCAATACTTTGATCTCTGACTTCCAGCCTCCATAATTGTGAGAAAATGAGTGTCTGTTGTGTAAGCTACCCACTCTGTGGTACTTTGTTATGGAAGTCCTAGCAAACCAACACACCAATCCAAAAAAAAGAGTGCAGAAGGTTTTAAGATGCCAAAAAGACAGATTGTAGAACAGTAGGAAATGGGGAAGTTCATTAGGATGACATGTGGGAGCCAAAGGTTACATAAGAGTACAACTGCTATAAAGGAAAGGATTAATTTTAGATCCTGCTGGACCATGCAAAAGGTGTAAATTAAAATTATCTCACCAATCCTAGGTATAAAGAAAAAAAGAACCAAAAAGGGTAGCGAAAAAGAAATCAGCCATAATGAAAGTATATGAGGATACCAGGTTAAAATAAGTAGTTTTAATGTTTGAATACAAAAAGATATATAAAAGCCTTTCAAGCTGCACAGTGGCAAATTCTAGGATTCTCTCATAATGCTGAGAAAATTCTCACTGTCTTACTCTTTGAAAAATCATAGTTCAAAACAGTGGATGATTGTGACAGTGCAACTCAAACTGTTAAAAAAATAAATTTCAAATGTATTTATTGATCACAGATTTTTCTCCTAATATAACTTAGAGAATAAAATACCTACAAATTTTTCTTCCAATAAATACAGATATATAAATAACAACCTGGAATAAGTCATGGATCGACTGTTTGTTCATTTATTAAGTTGAAAGATTATGGGTTATAGCTCCATAAATATTTGAGATACTCAGATGGAACTTTGTATCTTCCTAGATAGAAGTCACCAGAGGTGATAAAATATATAAGTTGCTTTTTGTTTTGCTCTGTCATCCTATTCTTCAGAATGGTGAAATGTATCATCTAATGTCTCATTAAAAAAGAAGTATTTCACTGTCATGGTGGAGAAAGTTGAATTCATCCATCATGATTTAATTTCATCAAACCCTCGCTTTGGTTTTCTATTCATGCATCAGAATACTGGGTTAACTATTATCCTTCAAGTACATTCTCTGCCAAGGTTACTATGATTTTTTCACTAGTTTAAATTACAGTGGGAAAAAGATAGAGCTTATGTAGATGATGGATAAGGTTAAGGGCCCAAGGACTACCAGGGTTGTATAAGAAACTACTGCTGGGTGATATATGCACATATTGGAGTAATGCTTGCTAAAAGTGAGGAGGCAGCATGGAGCAGTTGGCAGGACAACAGGCAGCCTAAATTACATCATTCATTTGATAGGTCTAACATATGGCAACGATTAGATCTCCAAAACAAATGTAAGACTAACCAGCACTCTCCTAGAAAAAAGCTTCCATTCTTAACTTTTCTATTAAAATGCTCCAGTCCAAGTTGTTGCCAATTCTAAAACAACAATAACAACATATATTTCTAAATGCAATCATAAAGACCTTGCTAAAAATTAATAAGTTTATCAAATAGCATATAAAATGTTAAATATTCTTGTTTTATGTCTTTAAATTTTTAAGAAGCTTGATTAGGGGTTTTAAGCCACTAATAAGAATTATGTAATATATAAATCAGCTGATAATTGTTCCACGATGAAGAATACAAATGTTCTACATTGAATCTGGCCTCTGCTTAAGGCAAGTAAAACATGTCTTCAGTTCTGTCATTTTAAATTAATCTTAATCAAATTTTTGTGATAGAAAAAGCATAGCAAAAAATTCTAGTGATCTTTTGGGGAACATAATTTTGCTCCTGTTCTACAATATTTTCGAATAGTTAACCCAAGAAAGAAAGAGAAAAAGAGAGAGTAATAGAGAATAACGTACAACACACTATCATTAATAATAATCACTGATAAGTTGTTATTATACTTAGGATAAAACACTTCATCTAAATATTAGCTTTTCTGATGAGCTACCTTTAAAGTCTCAGGTCCTCTGTAATATAGGAGAATAAAGAGCCTAGAACTAAAGCATGAAGGCAAAACAGCTTTGTGCCAAAATCAAACAGGGGCTCTATTAATCAGCTTCCTATTACTGTAACAAAATACTTGGAATAATCAACTTATAAGAGGAAAAGTTTTACTTTGGCTCAGAGTTTCAAAGGTTTCAGCCCATGTTTGGTTGGCTCTGTTGTTCTTGAGCCTGTGGTGAGGCAGTACATCATGGCAAGAGCATGTGTCAGAGAAAGCTCATTTACCTCAAGAATGGGAACAAAGAGAGAGTAGCAGCACTGCATCCCAATATCCCTGTAAAGGGCACACCCCCAATGACCTAATTTCCTTCCACTAGGCCCTGCCTTCTAAAGGTTTCACCACCTCTCAATAGTGGGATGTGCTAGAGATCAAGCCTTCAACACATAGAACATTCAGAGAACATTCGGAATCCAAACTGCAATAGGGACCCAAACTTTAGTAAACTCCTCATTGCCTGTCCGAATTCTATGCTTTATTCATGTCATTTCAGGATAGACTCAAATATAATCCCATTCTGTCCCTTAGATTTATTCCCATCCAACCTAGCCCTTTGTGTCTTTGATCTGACTTCTATTCACATCCTACCTCCTTTTGTCAAATGTCATTCATCTATCCAAAAGTTTCAAACATTTTTAACTTTTCAAAAGATTGTAATTTCTCTACCCAGTTACCATTCACCTTTGTCAGGATCACTTTATTCTAGTTTTCCTCTAGGAAACTAACTTTTTCCTCATTCAGTCCAAGGACTTGTAATGAAGTTAACTGTACCCCTATCTCCAGGGGTACACAAGCAACAGTGTTCTTCTTTAATGCAGTTTCACTTTCTGAATTTCCACAGTCCAAAATATTAAATGGATAATTCCAGAAATAAGCAATTCATAGCTATAAAGTGCACCATTCTGAGTACATAAGTCATCTCTTTGTCTAGAGCATATAAACCACATACACTATCCACCCATTAGTCACTTAGTGCACTGTCACAGTAAAGGAGTACTTGTGCTCAAGTAACCCTTACCTAATGGTCTAATGCTATGTTGCAATGCCTACATATTCACCTCACTTTATCTTATCATGTAGGCATTGTATTATCTCACGTCATCACAACAAGAAGGCTCAGTGTAATACAATGGGCCCTTCATATTCAGAGGTTCCACATCTGCAGATGTAACCAATCATTTGGAGGAAATTTTACCTATACTAAATATGTACATATATTTTTCTTGTCATTATTCTCTAAGACATACAGTACAACCATTGATATAGCATTTACATTATATCAGATAGGATAAGTAGTCTAGAGATGCTTTAAAGTACACAGAAGGACATACATAGGTTACATGCAAATACTATGTGTTAGCATCAATAGACTTTGGTATCCTCCAGAGGTTCTGGAACCAATCCCCCATGGATACTGATGGAACACTATACAAAAACATTTTTTGAGCCATAGAAAGAGACCTTATTCAAATAACTTTTATTGCACAGTGTTGTTATAATCTATTTTTAGTTAATTGTGTTAATCTCTGACTGTGTCTAATTTATAAACTTTATCCTAGATATGTGTGTATATGAAAAAATAAAGCATATGCAGACAGGAGTTGGTACTACCCAAGGTTTCACATACCTACAAGCAGTCAAAGAATGTATACCCACAGATAATAAGGGACAACCCTCCTCTGACCATCTACTTCGGCCACCATCACTAAAAAACCTAGTGAATGATCCACAGCCGCAGTGAATTATCCACAGCCAAGATACGTGCAAGACATACTATTGTGAGGTTGATGTGAATTGAGGGTCTGTAGCAGGAGCTTGATATGCATTTCTTTAAAAAATTCTACTATCAGAGAATCTTGATCACATCTCAGAACCTGAAATCTTTGTCTCTAGAAACTCACTTGGAATGTCCAAAGTAGTTTTGTAATAGAAGTGATTACAGTTTACCTCAGCAAGAGTGGGTTCTGGCCACCACTGATCAGGTTGACCCACAGAAAATTCCCAATACAAAAATATGTAAATTTTTGTGGGGTTTTTTTTAACCTTTTTTTTTCCTTTCAAGCAGACCCTAGTGATTTTCTGAGTCTCATTTTAGTTTCTACTGAGGAGACTCAATAAGAATCCAGGAATCTGAGGGTCCCCATACCTGGCATGAGAATGGGACCTCAAAAGGCATTATGTTTTCAGAGAAATTGACCCTGAGGTACATCAAGGCATATGTTCCACAGATGGCCTCACATAGACGTCCGTGTCCTAGCATGGTTCATAAGGACAAAAAGACCCTCTCCTCTATCCTGGCATTGAAGAAGCAACCATGGAAGCTACCTGACCGGCAGGGGCCACATAGACCACTCACTGTAAAAAATGTGTCAGTGGAAACTCATTTGGAACACTGATCGCAGGCCAGATGGGACAGGTAGGGTCTACAGACTGCAGTATGGGAAACCATCTGCTGCATCAGGCCCCCCTGGTGTATGGGAATATCTGAGAGGTCATCTCTGGCCCTGACTAGGAGGCAGTCCATGAAGCCATTCCTCCAAGATGGCACTCAGGCACCAGGGCTCAGAGCCCCTTTCTGAGACCTACCCATGGCTCAGCAAGTTCCCCTTCTCACACTCCAGTCTAGGGAATTTTTCTCTCTAATCTTAGGGGAAGCCCTGTTCTCTTCCTCCTTCCTTCCTTTCTTCCTTTTAAATATTCTGTCCATCCCCAAAATACACTTAGCTCTCTAAGGACTTAGAATTTTGGAACACAGTTCTGGAGAGACTCTTTCTACTTTGTCACTTCCCTTCCCTGAGGTGATGAGCTCAGAGCTGCCCATCTGCTACAATGGGGAAAGGAAAGATGTTCCAAAAGAAGTGAAAAATAAATCTCAAATATATTATTCCATCATATTCTCCTGCTAAATTAAATATTTACATACCTGAAAAAAATATTTAGTTCATATCCAGGTGTCACTCTTCACCCTTGCCAAAAACCCCCTTGCAAATAAACACACATGCCCCAAACTAAGACCTGAGTCCAAATCCCAAAAGTATAAGACCTGCTTTGCACAAAGCAGCCCCCAATCACAGGAGTGATATTTTTCTTTGAGTTTCACAAAGATGAGATACATAAGAATAGACCTTGGGTGTTTCTTCCCCTTATAATGCTCTTTATCTGAAGTTACTGTGAAATTTCTCCCACCATCAGACCCTCAGACTCATCTATCACTTTCACTGAACTGAGAGGAAGCCTTGAGGCACTTACTTTAGCCAGGAGATGAAAAGCTGCTGTTGACTTATATAAGGAAGCAGGCATTGTGAACAGGCTCCCCAGTATAAATCTCTGCTCTAATTGCTCCTTTCCTGAAATCTCTATTATATTATATCCAGGCTTTAGGATCTGCAGAAAGAGGAAATATTGGCATCTACTGAACCCAGACTTACTTTTTTGTTTGTTTGTTTGTTTGGTGCTGGAGATTGAACCCAGGGACTTACACATAGTAAACACACAAGTTCTATCACTGAGCTACCTCTCCAGTCCCCAAGGCCAGAATCCTGAAGGTGCACATTTCCATTCTCTGATCCTGTGCTTTCTGTGACATTCTTCTCCTACCTTGACTGAGCAGGTCTTCCTCCAATGTTAGTGGATGAGGGGTTTTTAAAAAATATTTATTTTTTAGTTGTACACAACACCTTTATTTTGTTTATTTATTTTTATGTGGTGCTGAGGAATCGAACCCAGGGCCTCGCACATGCTAGACAAGTGCTCTACCACTAAGCCATAACCCCAGCCCCAAGATGAGGGTTTCTTATAAGGCAAAGTTATCATGAAAATGTTCTTAATTTTCCTACAAACAAAATAGAGATATGCTTCACTAGAGTCTTAGATGCATCAACTTCCAATGCAGAGAAATGCTCTGGAGTCTGGTAAGGAGACTCATGTCCTTCTCCAAAGGAGTCTCTGAATGTGGCTCAGGTCACCACATCTACCCCTCACACATTAAGTGGACACCATTTTTCAGGGCACCAGGATCTTTCTGCCTTGGTAGCTATCATATAATTGGCCTTACTCAGGGAAACTGAAAAGAACTGTGTATCTCTGCTCCTTCCCAGCTATCCCACTCCTTGGTTTATACCCAAAGGACTTAAAGTCAGCATATCACAGTGATAGGGCCACATCAATGTTTACAGCAGCTCAATTTACAATAGCTAAACTATGGAACCAACCTAGGTGTCCTTCAATAGATGAACTGATAAAGAAAATGTGGTATATATACATGATGGAATATTACTCAGCCTTAAAGAAGAATGAAATTATGGCATTTGCCAGTAAATCCATGGAGCTGGAGAATATCATGCTAAGTGAAATAATCCAATCCCAAAAATAAAAAACAAAGGCCAAATGTCTTCTCTGATTTGCAGATACTAATTCACAAAGTGTGGGGGGGGAGTTCCTAGGGAAGAATAGTTATTTTGAATTAGGCAGAGGGGAGTGATGAGAGGGAAAAGGGTATGGGAGTAGGAAGAATAGTAGAATGAATCAGACATTATTATCCTATGTACATTTATGATTACATGACTGGTGTGATTCTACATCATTACAACCAGAAGTTATACTCCATTTATGTAAGATGTATCAAAGAGTATTCTAATTAGAATAAAAATTCTTTTTAAAAAAGAACTCTGTGGTAAGTGTCCAGCTGTGCCACCACAAGGGGCCTGAGTTGCTTCTGAACAATACCTTCCCCTCCAGGTGGGAAATCCACTCTAAGTCCAAAGTTTAAAGGAGATACCTTAAAAAAACATTCCAGGTGCCTGCCTTTTTAACAGTTTTCCTGGTATGCACAGAACCTAAATCCATCCACAGACTTTATTAAGGTTATATTTGCCCTCTCTTCCCTCTGCCCACCAACCTTAAAACATTTTTGTAGAATTCCTTCCAACTTGGTCTCTCCATAGTACACTGGTTTTCCTGAAATCACCAGTGCCTTTTGAGCACCTATCTTGTCTCTGCACACAACAACCTCACTCACCACCTCAATGACATGCCCTAATTCCAGAGTGTACCAGTATTCTCTTTTTTTTAAAAAAAAAATGTTTTTCATTATAGATGGACACAATTACTTTATTTATTTATTTTTATGGGGTGCTGAGAATTTAACCCAGTGCCTCACACATGCTAGGCAAGCGCTCCACCACTGAGCCACAACTCCAGCCCATAACATCAGTATTCTGAAGTTCACAAATGTTCTGCATGAGGAATCTCAGCAAACCCAGGCACCTGTGGAAGTGATGTTCAGATGGTAGAGCCTAAATGACCTATAAATACACAGGGGCTAGCTAAGAAAAAAAAAATGTTTTCCAAAAACCTTGGGAGTCAGAAAAACCACATTTGACTTAGAAGGTACATGTCATATACTCCAAAATGAATAAGTAAATGCTTAAATGAGCAATAAGAATAATGAAAGGTAAATGCCATATACTTTATGACAACATGCCAAATTATTCTAAGCAAAATGTTTAGTCCATCAGGGTTTTGCTTTTCAAAGCTTCCCCCTTCTCTTCTCCCTTTTTCCATTCTAATAACCAAAGTGACTAGATGAAACTCTAGAATACTGAGTATGTGAGCTGCCTCTAAAACAGCCCTCCATGATTCCTACCTCCTCACACTCATACCATTTTATAACCCTTAAGTGTAGGGACTTGTCTACCTCCTGGATAATGTAAGTCCTTCAAGGATTCCTCTCAGTTCAGTGAAAGTGGTGGCTGGTGAAGAGATTACTGGGTGGTCGGGGAATTTCATGAGTAACCTCAGATAAAGAGCATTATATGGGGGAAAACACCCAGGTTCTCTTCTTATGTATCTCATCTTTGTGGAACTCAGAGAAAATACCACTACTATAGTCAGGGATAGAGGATTGAGGTAACTGCATTGCTTACTGACACCTTGATTGCAGCTTTGTGAGGGACTCAAGGAACCCAGTTAAGCTGCACCCAGGCTCAAGACTTATAGAAACTATAAAACTGTTTGCTGTTGTATGTCACTAAGTTTGAGGGTAACTTGTTATACAGCAATAGACAGTGAATGGACTAGAGAATGAAAAGAAAGCTTACACCAATACTATACAATGTAATATGAATTACAGTAGATGGGGTAGAGAGAGAAGATGGGAGGGGTGGGGGGATAGTAGAGGATAGGAAAGATAGCAGAATACAACAGTCACTAGTATGGCAATATGTAAAAACGTGGATGTGTAACCGATGTGATTCTGCAATCTGTATACGGGGAAAAAATGGGAGTTCATAACCCACTTAAATCAAATGTATGAAATATGATATGTCAAGAGCTTTGTAATTTTTTGAACAACCAATAAAAAAAGAATGAAAAAAATTTTTAAAAAGTTGAAAGAATTTGGACAACAAAATACAGCAATTAGTTTATAATGGTGAATTGGATTATGAAATAATATAAAATAAGTATGCAAGCATTGACCGTGGTATAAATAAATAAATAATAGAAAGAAAGAGGGGAAAAGAAAGAAAGGGAGAAAAGAAGAACAGACAGGTTTTTCTTACAGAAATATATATAGATATTCTCCCCACATACATCTTAACCAAGGAGGTGTAGCTTAATCTCTTATCCTTGTGTGTATGTGCTAGACTTAAAACTTGCTTCCAAAAAATAGAGTATGAAATGGGAAAATATTAACTTTATGATGGAGAAATCCGGAAAAATATACCTTATTTAAGTGATCAAGGTTAGCATCACCAGAGATAAATCATGTGGATATATACCCTTTAATATGATGTGTGATTAAAATTCTGTAAACTTGTGTTAATAAAAATAATACTCTAGAAATCACTCAGATTATATTTTGTTTTTGTAAGGCTAAGTCACTGCTATGCTTTGGAATATGTGTACTTGAAAGGCCCATGCATTGAAAGCTTGGCCCCTTGCCTGTGGTACTACTGGGAGGTGGTGAAACCTTTGTGAGACAGAACCTAGTGAGTGGTCTTCCAGTCACTGAGAACATGCACTTGAAAAGGATATGGGACCCCAGCTCCTTCCTCTTCCTCTATTTCATGTCCCAGTCATGTGGTGAACAGGCATGCATTGCTGCCAGGATGTTCTTTGCCTCACCCCAGATTCAAAAGCAATTGATCACAAACTGAAACCTCCAAAACTTTGATCCAGAACAGACCTTTTCTCTTTATGATTATCTCTTGTACGTGTTACATTAATGGAAAGCTGACTTACTCAGCCATCAAAGATGAAAAACCATCCTGACCTTTCAAAAGTCTTCATCCAAAACTTGAAGATAAAAAATAGGAAACTGGGGCTGGGGTTGTGGCTCAGTGGAAGAGCACTTGCCTAGCACCCGTGAGGCACTGGGTTCAATCCTCAGCACCACATAAAAATAAATAAATAAAATAAAGGCATTGTGTCCACCTACAACTAAAAAAAATAGACAAACTTTTTTTAAAAAATAGGAAATTGTTTTAATGTTTGGTTGTTTTTCTTCCCCCTTTTAATTACAGATTTAGAAGGAGGTTGGTCAATCACTGCAAAAATGCAAATTCAACAACTCTTTGATTTTCTTTGAGTATTTGTCACGCATCACAGTGAAATTCCAAACATTACATAATTTTCTCTAATTTATTTAGTGCTTTAAAGGAATGTAAGCTAAATGGTTCCAGTGGCTGGTAGTTCCTCTTTATTTATCAACAAAGGCATTCCTACAGCTCAAACCTGAGATTTATAAGCTTAATCTGATTAAGTGGGGTTGCCCTCACTGAACTTTTTTTTTTTCTTATTTTTTTGGCCACTTTTCACAAATACATTTCTATCCAATGGGTAATAATCTGGTTTCTTTTCATTTCCTTGGGTTTTTCCCCAATATTATAAAATGGGATCTACAGTCTCAAGTGAAAAGTGATTTCTGAATTTTAGTCTTGTGGTTAGAATTCTGTACCTTTCTGATGTAGGGGAAAGGAACTGCAAGTAGATGACAACCAGATACAGACAAAAATTCATAGATGTGGGGTCTAGGAATGACCCGGGATTCCAGCTCCACTGTGCCCAACTTCTCTGACCTAGGCTGAAAGATTACTCTTTCCTGAATCATCCTGTGCCAGAGTACAGATGGAGATCAACATAAAAGAGGAATACTGATTCTACAAATCCATGGCTCTCTGTGCTTCTGAATAGACAATGCAAAACCCTTCTTAAAGTAAGTCTTTAAAAAACTTCCAGGAAAAGTTGGGTGCAGTGGTGCACACCTGTAATCCCAGTGGCTCAGGAGGCTGAGGCAGGAGAATAACAAGTTCAAAGCCAGTCTCAGTAATTCAGTGAGGCCCTAAGTAACTCAGTGAGACCCTGTACCTAAATAAAATACAAAAAGGGCTGGGGATGGGGCTCAGTGGTTAAGTACCCCTAGGTTCAATCCCTGGTACCAAAAAATTTTTAAAAAGTAGAAAGAAATTCCAGGAAAGTGTAATCCCAGTCTGGGAACACTTTCTGCAGTTCTTTCCAACTCCACCAGATCCCAAACTTTCTTTTGTTGTATAAACTGTAATGAAAAGAATATGAAGATACCAGATACTAAGATGTTTAAAAACTATATAGGGGCTAGAGGTAGAGCTCAGTGGCAGAGTATGTGTTTAGCATGCACAAGGCCACAGGCTCAATCCACAGAACAAAAAGAAAAGGAAGAGAACAAAACCATATATCTATATATCTATATATAGATATATTCACATATATATAGATATATATTTACACACACATATACATATATACATATGTATAAACTTAATGAGTTTTAAGCTGTATATATATATATATATATATATATATATATATATATATATTATATGTAATATATATATATATATATATATATATATATATATATATCTCACCTTTTCCCCAGTAGGCAGCTCAAAATTCATTAAACAATCTGCTCTCCTTACCAACCTATATATACCCTCCTGTTTGTCCTGCTTCACCTCCGCCTCACTGCCTCACTTAAACCATTGAAACATCTCATTTTCTCATGCCTATATCCCAAAGGTTAGAAGACCCCACTGCAATTGCAAGAAGAAAGTTCCTGGAAGTTGCCTCTTTTTGTTACTTTCTCTACCCACCCTGATCTTCCTTTCTTCCCAGCAATCTGTGCATTGTTTTAGTCTTGTTTAAATATTTTTACTGGTCCACTATAATTATGCATAATAGTGGGATTCATACCTGCACATAAAAATTTCATTAAGCTCATTTCTCAGTACCTTTGCTTTCCCTCCTCTCCTCCCTCCCCTGATCTGCTTGCTCTATTCTACTGATCTTCCTTCTATTATTATTATTTCAAGTATTCATTATAATCGTGTGTGTGTGTATATGAGTGTGTACAATTCATTGTGGTTTATTCATACATGGACATAGCATAATTTAGCAGATTTCATTCCACATGTCCTCTCATTCTCTTTTCTTCTTAATCCCCTCCCTCTGCTCTACTGGTAATTAATTCAGATAAAGCTGCCTACCTGACCACTGCTCCTCATAAACATCCTGAGGACTGTTACAGATATAAGATATATTGCACTTAGACTTTAAAGGGAGGATGAGAAGAACATTTGAGCTAAATTTTTTTCATAGAGGCTCAATGTGGGACATATTGGTTTTGCAGTACAATGCCAGGTTCTGTATGCCTCTTCTCTATTCCCCATATTCTATTCTTTTGAAGTTCCTTGGAGAACACTGGATCTGGGATATGCATGGAACTTTTCTCAGCTTAAACAATGGCCACTTGCCACTACTCCTTTCCTTAGGATACTACAGGATTGAGGTCCACTGTTCTACAACTCTCTGGTTTGCTAACAACTTGCTTCTAGCCCATTGTTTTAGTCAGCTTTTTTGCTCCTGTGACTAAAGGACCCAACCAGAACAACTATAAAGAAAGAAAGGTTTATTTAGGGGCTTGAGGTTTCAGTGGTCTTAGTCCATAGAAGGCTGACTCCATCAACCAACCAAGACAAGGCTCAAGGTTAGGCAGGGCATCATCGTGGAAGAGTGTGGCAGAGAGAAGCAGCTCACATGATGATCAGAGGCAGAGAGTGGGGTTTCCACCTGCCAGATACAAATATATACAACAATATAAACCTCAAATATATATAAATATATACCCTAAAGTCAAACCCCCAATAAACCACTTCCTCCAGCCACACCCCACCTGCCTCCAGTTACCACTCTGTTAATCCTCTTGGGGATTAATTCACTGAATATGTTAAGGCTCTGACCCAATCATTTCTCCTCCAAACCTCTTGCATTGTCTCACATGAGATTTGGGGGAACACTGCATCTAAACCATAACACCTGCCAATCCTTTCATTCATAATCCTCCAGCTTCCCACTTGCATGAACTCATTATTTCCTCACTTAAGAATTCACTAGGTACTACAGGCAATTTTATCTATTCTTTTAAAATAACATCTGGTATTTCAAATAGTAGCTTTATTACAAGATGAAAATATGAACCTCAGGCAGGTGCAGTGGTGCACACTTGTTAACACCAGTGACTTAGGAGGTTGAGGCAGGAGGATGGCAAGATCAAGGCCGGCCTCAGCAACTTAGGAAAACCCTAGGCAACTCAGTGAGATCCCATCTCAAAATAAAAAAATAAAAAGGATTGGGAATGTAGCTCAGAGGTAAACTCCCCTGGGTTCAATACCCAGTATCAGAAAGAAGAAAGGCAGGGTAGAGGGAGGAGGGGAAAGAGGAGAAAGGAAGGAAAATGTGAACTTAATTTTCTCATGGACATGAATATAAGTAAAAATACTTACAAGTGTGGGTCAAGAATAACCTATTCATGGAAAGTTAATACTTTTATTACAACAAAGAACTCTTCATAATAACTTAGAAATAATTCAAAAGTGATCTAAGGATAGAACTTTAGAAACTAATTACACTGTGACATCTGGACTGCATAGATCAATCAGCAAGACTAGAAAGAAATGTTGAAAGAGTGAGATTTTTAGTTAGAAGATTAAGGCTCAAATCCTGTCTCTGTTGCTTTCTAACATTATGACCTTGAATAAATTTCTTAACTTTTGAAGTATATGCATATATACCTTTTATAATAGAACAGTTATGTGCCCACTTTTTCCTTGCCTCCCACACCCATTTTGGTTTTTCAGCTCCTCTCATTAGAACAGAGATTACTTCCTCACTCCTGGACCAACAGAATGCTGTGATGTGCAAGGGCCAAGGGTGAGCCTTGGGAGAACTTATATGCCTCCACCACTCTGTGCCATGGAACTCCATAATGTCCATGTGAACAAGCCAGGTTAGCCTGATGGAGACAATGTCCAGTCATTCCTTTTTGTGTGTGTGATCTGCTGAGAGGATCCGAAAATTCTAGGCATATGAGTGAACCCATCCTGAAATCTGATAATATATACACACTTATGAGCAAGCCCATTTAAAATGAGCTGATCCTGGTCCAGGCCAAAAAAAAAATCACCCAACCAAGATAGAGATTTGTGAATTAAATAGATTCTTATTGTTTCAAGTCAATAAGTTTGGGTGCACAAGTTAGTGAGCAATAGATAACTGACACAAGTACTACATAGTTATTGAGATTAAGTGAAAAAAAATACATAAGAGTCTATGACAGTTCCTAGCATATAATAGAGATTTAACAGATTATATTTTTTATCTTCATAGCAAAAATAATCTATATTTTTGTTTATGAAACAATATTTTATAACAAGATTTTTGGTAATATTTCTGTTTGAAGGTTATATTAGGAGACAAATGACAGAAATACAAATTCAAACATACAAAAAAGGAGTGATTTATCTGAAGTAATGTCAGGCAGAACCAGATCCACACCTCAAACAATACCTTCATTTCTCTCCTCTCCTCTATCTCTTTGTGTTGACCTTTTTGTGTCTAATGCAGACAGGTTTTCTGCACAGGATATCAAAGGTAGCCTCCTCTGCTATCCTTCTGACCCCAGGAACACAGAAGCAATCTCAATTGTCCCTCCCTATTGACTCCAACAGAGAAAAATTCCAGACAAGGGCTCCTATTGGCTCAGCTTGGTCATGTGTCATATTTGATCCAATCACAGCAGCCAGATTGGGCTATTTGTCCACTTTGGGTCATGAGCTTATCCTGCTATACAAAGCAAGAAACCAGAGTCTAGACTAAAGGAGTAGGAAAGCATGGGAAATGTCCTGGATTGCCAAAAATAACACTACCAGAAGCCTAAAACAATAAATTATGCTGCTGTCACTTTCTAATTCTTTTAGGTACAGTCATCCCTTATTATCACCAGCCTGGATCCTTGGTTTGGAATTCATAGTTCAAGGAGGCAGAAAATGAATTGCCCTTAGAAATAGAATTTAGGGCTTTGTGCTTGCCTCTGTCTCTGTTACTACTCGTTATGGTTTTCTTAACCACCATAATATGGAGCAGCCCTGAGAAATCAAACTAAAATACATACTTTTAAGGAACAGCATTTTATTTGACTTCTCCTTCTCCTAGCAACATACAAATATTCTCATCACATTCTAATAGGGTTTGGGATGTTCCAGATACTGAGATTTTTAGAGGCTTTAGTTGCCATGGCTGAATTTATACATAAGTTTAAAGATGATCTATCTTAGGAGCCAAAGCATAGGTTTGTAAAGAGAGAAGAAAACTTAGAGATTATTTAAATCTAAATTAGGTGAAAATAAAAAGGCATCTCAGTTTGCAGGTATTGGGGCCACAGGTTTTGAAATTGTTGCTACTGCTGCTCTGGCTCAACATGTGACATAGTGCTACATCTATAAATATGTAATCCACATATAGTGCTAAACTGAGAATCCCTTACTCAATGTTATTGAAAAGATTGGATGTCTTACAAAATATAAAATGAATAAGTACATAGTCAAATAAAATCTGTAATAAACTGTATCTATTGCTATTGCAATAGTCCAGAAATTAGAAATTCTAGCAAAGAACTGGTTAGGTGAAGATTCGTGTTGCCCACTCATTCTGTCTACATTATCGTGTTCTAATGAGTGTCTCATTTTCATTTGAACTAAAGTGTGTACCTACTGTATCATTTAAAACAGCTCAACTAGATAAAGAAATTATTTGACTATGCCACCTCTTTCCAGAACATGTCAGAGACTGATGGGAATTTATGGAAAATTATGTTATCTGAGACAGCAGTTGTGTTATTAAAAGATTTAAAATTCAAAAACAAACTCTATTTTTATTGCAAATAGGAAGAAAATACAAAACTAGCTCATGAATCCCAAGAGGTCTGAGGAATTGTTTAATATTCAACTGTGCTTAATTGACCATTCCTTTCACCTTCTTGAATTTAGTTTGCCTGAGATTTTTCATCTAGAAAATGTAAACACCACATGTAGACTGAATCAGCAGGATTTATATGGGGAAGAGTCTTAAAATACATGTGCTTGAAGTGCCATATCTTACTAAGCTTATTTATATAAAGTTTAGCAGAGAGGAAAACTACTGGAGGAACACAGAAGAAAACCTTAACACTATATTTAGTATGTCAACAGAAAAAAAATTCAGTTAACTCAATCTTTTCTGGAAAAAGTCTTGGTATAAATAAAGATTTGGTCTGTGAAATTAAATATACACACCAAATTTTGATTGTGATGGGAAATGAAAACCTTGAACTACAGAACTGGAAGGACCCAGGAGGTCTTCTTATAGGTAAAGAAATTTAAGACCCAAACTGGCAGACTGATTGCCTATTATTGCTGCTGTTTTGTAAAAAATCCTGTCCAGAATCCATCCACAGCCCCTGGCATTCCCACTCACAGCTGTAGCTAGGTTGCATTGATTGAGCTGGTCTGCACAGGATACAAGCACAAGGCAGCTTTATTCTTTCCTACCCTGTTCCTTGAAACCTGCTTCCTAGACTCTTTTTCCACCCTCAGATGAAAACTTGGGAAAGGGGGATAGCTCCCTGTGTCCCTTTAGGTTACAAACATAGTCTTACTTTAGTATTTTAAAAGTTCCTTTTTCCCAATTTAAATTGGCTCTCCTGAGATACTGTCCTAAGATTTAGGCAGAAGTGAGTTTCGTTTCTTCTACAGGTCTTGCACTACCTCTGCCACAGCAACACAGTGAACAAGCAGCAGAGCCAGGATTTGAATCCAGGTGTCTAGCGTTAAATCTCTTAATCTCCTCACATCTGCACACTGTTGATGGCCTGAGTATAGTGTTCCTCATCAGTCCCTGATTGCTGGCAGCTCTAGGCAAACCTGTTGAGCAAAGTTCCGTTTAAAATTATCCCCTTCTGACCAGGCAAAAGATGCACCATTGTCACATCCTTTTGGTGGTGGTAGGAAATGTTCAACAAAGCCTTCTCATTTGTGCTACTGCAGGCCCCAGTAGCTCCAGCTACAGTGTCTCCTAGTGGATGTCACTGTCCTTGAGTCTACCAATCTCCAGGGGATACATATCAAGTGCTCCCAGCAGTTCCTCACTGGGGAAGGGGCACCTTGCCACGTACCAATGACTCTCTCTCCCAAAGGGTCTGCATCACCACCTCTTCAACCCTAACACCAGAGGTGAGCCATGGGCTAAAACAGGCAAAACTAGTCACGTAATCACTTAATAAAACCTACCTGGGCAACTCCTTTAGGATTTGTTTATCTTGACATTTGGGGCTTTGACCATATCTCTGAGACAAGAGGAATAAAAGTGACATTTAAAATTTTAAAATTTCTTCTTCTAACTAAAGAAACTGAAAAGAAAAACAACACACATTGGGATTATTGGAATAAATTAATATTGAGAAATTTTCCAACATGCTTTCTCTCAAAAGATTGAGGCTAGTTTAATAACAGCTTAATAATCCCATGCTCTCACAACTGAAAAGGAACTTAAATTCTTCTATCCATCTAGCAGTTGCTAGAATATTTCCAAGTTTGTGCCAATCTATGCACGACCACCTTGATGAAAGAGAAATCACCATTTCACGAAAGAGTGCGTTCCCATTTGTGATTGCTTCCAACCATCAAAAAAGTTATTATATGACATTCAAAACTGCCTCTTTAAAATTTCCACCCTCTTGATCTTAATTTGATCCCTTTGGCTCATACAGAACAAGTATAAACCCTTCTCACATAACAGACAAAGACATACGTGATGCCTCTTCACCCCATGTTTCCATGTTGCATTTTCTAATGTAGTTAGCTCCTGTAGCCATGCCCTTTATCACACAGCTGTCGCTGCTCCTGCTTACCTCTTGACTAGGGAGTAACTTCCCAATGTCCCACTTGAGAACAGGAGCACCTACAGGCTGGTCCAGCCAACAAGAGAAAGGGGGGTGTCCCCTCTTTCCATCATGAAAATGAAAACTAAGTAAAACTAAGTAAACATTTACTCTGCTGACAGCTGACAGCCAGGGTACATACCTGATCTACATTATATCACTGACAGCTGCATTTCCTCAATCTTTTCCAGATGTGCTAAAGCTAAGAATAACTTCTCTGGTATACATACTGTTGATTTTAGGACACAAATAGTGAAGTTTACATGTCATCTCTTTAAAGCCATTCATATTATATGTACCTAATTTAACCAACCTACAACTTTAGGATCCTGAATTAATCACTTAGTTTATGATCTTTAATTTCACATCACAGTGAATTTGATGAGTGTCTATAACATCTTTGATCAAATCACCAGTAAAACGATTTTTTTAAGGACAAGAACATCCCTGGAAACATCCCTTCATATCAAACTCAGTTTCCTGAGTTCTCTACCCTTCTCAGCTCTGGAGTGGATACCAAGATAAAGAAGAAAGTCTGCTCTGATGGGTGTTAAACCTATTCTGGCTTCTCATGAATAAGTGAGACGCTTCCTATAGGGAATCAACAAGCCTTTATCTGATTGTATATTATAGAGACCACATTCATTGTGCTAGACCAGAGTTTACTGAAATTGCTGCTTTCCCTTTTTAGAAGTTGGAAGAATCAGAATCCTCAGACTTCTCCCATCTTTTAACCCTTCCTGTCCTCACCATGATTTTTGATGATTTCTGAAGGATTTCTGTACTCTCAATTTCAAGTTGACCCAGTCCTCGGGGATGTAATTTATCCATTTGAGAGACTTCCAATCTAATGAAGCAACTGGGAATTCTCTTTCAGTACTTAAAACAATGTTAACATTAATACAACTAAAGTCACTCATCAAAAACCAGGCTTTGTGTTTGAGTGATTTATTTTGTGGTGTGCAAGAGTATCTTCCTCACAAAATATCCTCCTGTGCTGTCTACTCTCCAAAGAAAAGCCCTTATGCCAACAAAAAGCAGTTACTCATATGGAAACCGATTTTTATAAAAATATCCTTGGAAATGTGTGGACATGAAAAACATGCCACATATATTTAATTGTGAAAATTGCACACACTATTTATTTCCAGATGTGTGGCTAAGCTCAAAAATCAAGTCATACCTGACTTAAAAGAAAAAGACAGATTGAACTGCATAACCTACTAAAGAAGTGTCTATTAATAATTTAGCCCCCTTTGCTATGTATGTTTCCTGACAGGCTGGCTCCTGGCTAAACCACCAGCTTTATTTTAACTTAAGATACATACTTCTGTGTACAGAGAATATCATCACTTAAGAGATATTTCCTTCTTGTCTGAACTGGATGCATAAGATGTTCTTTTGTGTTACTCAAATAACATTAAAAATAAGTCTTTTCCATGCAACTAGACACTACTTTACAAAAAAGAAAATCAATGTTTTGTCTCTTAAAAAATACTAGTATGATGGGGCTGGAGCTATAGCTCAGAGGCAGAACATTTGTCTAGCACATGAGAGGCACTGGGTTTGAGCCTCAGCACCACATAAAAATAAATAAATAAATATTGTGTCCATCTACAACTAAAAAAAAAAAATTAAATAGTACGAAAACCAAGTTTAAAAATTCCTAGAAGATGGGATGGTTATATTCAAATATGAAATTTGTTTGCTAAATTCATTCCAATTAAAGTGTAATTGTTTGACTGTGACTCACTGTGGTTCTGTATAATAGTATGAATGTGTCCCAGTGTGGGTTCTGTGCTTGACTTATACTGCCACCTCGTGGTTTTCTACATGTACTGGCATCAGACCTGTTCTAAATCTCGTGATTTAGCATTCATTTAGCAGTCTCTTGGCAGTATCACTCACTGAGAAGTCAATCCTTCCTGCAAGATCTCTAAAATGGTGGTGCAGAAGAGATTTTACATGAAGGCTTTGTTAATCAAATTAAAGTAAACCACACCTTACTTAATCACATCATTTATATGTGAATACATTTAGCATATTGATTAATAAATCCATAATACATTTAGCATAATGATTAATAAATCCATAATAAAAAAATTACTCAATGTGGAGGCTTCCACCTGTAATCCCAGAAATTCAGAAGAATGAGGCAGGAAAACCAAAATTTCAAGGCTAACCTCAGCAACTTAATAAGACCCTATCTCAAAATTTTAAAAAAAGGTCTGGGGGTGTAGTTCATTGTAAAGAGCCCCTAGGTTCAATCTCCAATACTCCCTCCCCACAAAATTAAGGTCATTAACACCCAAAATTAAAAAAAAAGAAAGCCTTTACAAACAGAGTCTCATATATTTAAATAAAAACCAACACATAAATATCAGAAAAACAAAATTGGAGTTAAACAGTAGCAGTAACAGAAACCAGTAAAATTACAAAAATACTTCTTTATAGGATTCCTTGATGTTTTAGAATTCATTCATGCTTCTCTTTTGTAAAATGTCTCTTTTTGTCTTTGACTCTACTGATTCCTTAGTGTTCATATACATATACATGACTATTTTGTTATTAAGGATTATATTAGTTAAAATTATATTTTATTATAAGAATTTGACCAAATAATATATGGAATTTCTTTTTAAATATCATTTAATTTAATTTCTTATTTAATTATTATTTAGTTATTAACCCTAACCCTAACCCTAAACAGATGTTTTAAATTTTTACCAAATTAAGATTATCAATTATCTTATCATTTATTTATTTATTTACTAAATAAATTTTAATTATTAAGAGTAATATTTTCTAATAGTTCAAAAGAAAAGTCTCCATTATCCTGTCAATCATTGTAACTAGTTTCTATATACTTTCAAAAAAGTGATTTTGTTTTTTTCCAACATGAGTATTTATTTGGGATAAATCTTTTCAAAATTTAATAAAATGAACTTGTTAAAAATTGACTTAAGTTTAGTAAATATTTTCTATAATCAAACAAATGTTTTTACTTTGATATTTTTACTATATTTTCTATCATTTGATTTTTTTATTCATTTGTTAAACTACATAGGCCTTATTTTGCATTATACTATCAAGTAAATTTCTTTTTCTTTTTTTCTAAATGGAAATCAATCACTCATGTGATGGAAACATGTATTGGACAAGCACCCCTCCTCTGCTGATTTTGCTTTAAGACATATTAAAATACAAGATATATTAGCCAGCACAATTGGCACATACCTGCAATCCTAGCAATTCAGGAGGCTAAAAGAAGGAAGATCACAAGTTTCAGGCCAGCTTTGGCAACATAGTGAGACTCTGTCTCAAAATAAAAATAGATAAATAAAAAGGTCTGGGGATATAGCTCAGTGGTAAAAGTTTATGATTTTAATCTCCAGTACAAAAAAAAAACAAGAAAGAAATCCAATATACACTACAAACTATTTCTGACTTACAGCTTTCATTTCATTGGTCAAGAATGTCTGTGCCATTACCATGCTAATTTGATTATCTGGCAAAATTCAGAAAATGTTTTATATTTATTTTTTATACTTATATTAGATTTCATATTAAATAACATAATTAATATTTAGTATCTTAAAGGCAATTATTCCTCCTCCTTATTCTTTTTCTAAATTATTCTGATTATTCTCATCAGTTTATCATTCCAAATAAACTTCAGAATAATTTTGTCAGTTTCACAAAGAATTTAACTAAGATTTTTTAAAAACAGACTTTGTGAAAATTGCCCTAAATTATAAATTACTTTGGAAAGAATTGCTATCTTTACACATAGAACAGGGTTAGTGATAAACTCTTCTGATGTTCTTAAACTGGATAGTTTTTGAAGGAACAAATTGACCAAGAAACACAAAAGGTGCTTTGGTCTTCCAATATGGCAGGAGAGATATATATCTAAATCCTCTAATTCAGAACAAATAAAAATGCTGGATAAAATATTTTTTAAGTGTTGTTCTAAATGCCTGGCTGAATTAGTTGAAAAATAAAGGAAGTCCTCTGAGTCAACAAATGAGATAACAAGAACCCAGAGGAAGTTCTAGAGCTGACATTTTCCTGGGATATTAACCTATCTTTGGTGGCTTGGAGTTTAGGCTTCATAGAGTCACATGGAAGTCAGGAGATAAAACACGAGGGCTGAGCAAGGCAAAGTAGAACTAACAAACCATGCACAAAGTTGTGTCCCCTGAAAGGTAATATCCTCAATAAATAAATGGGGAAGAGGATCACCCTCTGGAGAGAAACAGAAGGGATAAATACCCTCTATAATATGAAAAAGGATAAAATGGTAGGGAACATCTTTGAAAATTACTAACAACAGCCCTCCCCCATGTAAGAGGGATTAAGAATTCACACTATCTATGTGGTCTAAGAGTAGACCTGGACCAGGCACAATGGATACACCTGTAATCCTCCTTAGCAACTCTAAAAGCTGCAGCAGAAGTTCTCAAGTTTGAGACCAGCCTGAGCAACTTAGTGAGATTCTGTCTCAAAATTAAAAAAAAAAAAATTAAAGGGATGTAGTTCAGTGGTAAAGTGCCCCCGGATTCAATCTCCAATACCACACACACACACACACACACAAAAAAAAAAAAAAAAAAAAAAAAGTAAAGGAAAGAAAAAAAATAAAAAAGAGCTAGGGTTGTGACTCAGGGGTAGAGTGTTTGCCTAGCAAGTGTGAGGCCCTTGGTTCAATCCTCAGCATCACATAAAAATAAGTAAGTTAATTAAAGATATTATATCCAACTACAATTAAAAAAATAAATATTAAAAAAATATTTTTAAAAAAGAATGTATAACATAATTTTAAAGTCAAATTCCTTCAATAAAGAAAACATTTTAATGTACGTTTTACATATTATTCACAGGTTTCTTTTAAATCTGCAAGGAAATAAAAAATCATTATTGATAATGAAGAACAGCATGGAAAATATTCTAATACTATGCAAAAACTGAATCGACATGGAATGTTTATTTTATACCATGCAAGCATAAAAAGACTCTCCCCAAACTTTGTGTAAATCTGAAATAAAATATAACTTGGTTACTTATTATTGCTAAAATGAAATAAATATTGGAATATACATTGTGTCAACAGAAAAAAATAGTGTCGATACTTTTTAAAATATCAAATGATTAATAATAAAATTGATAATCCTATGGCACACATTAGGAATGAAAAAGATAACATAAATAAGGAAAATCAGGGATTTAAATAGATAATATGATGAAAAGATTTCTTTAAACAAATTTAAAAACATAGAGAAAGTGGAGATTTTTCTGGAAATTTAACTTACCAAAACTGAAGAAGAACTAGAAGAACTGAATGATCCTAGGACCATTAAGGAATTGAATCAGCAGTTTAAAATCTTCCCATGAAGAAAATACTAGACCTAGACAGACACTTCTAAAAGTGAGGATTTTTTTTTCTTAATTAAGAAAATGTAGGGACCAGGGGTGCGGCTCATTGGTAGAGTATATGCTTAGCATGCATAAAGCCCTGGATTTGATCTCCAGCTACAATAATAATTATAATTCTAAAATCATACAAAATCACAGAAAAGAAAAAAATGAAAAGTTGTCTAACTAAACTTAAAAGTCAGTACAAGCATACTCTAGGACAGCTCCCAGATTAATGTTTTGCCAATACTTTATCTATTGCATATAATGACCCCACATCATACAACAATGTATCCCTCAAAACAATGTTTCATCTAATATTTAATTAGGAAAAACTATATTTAAGACCCAAAACTCCACACAAAATTTTCAAACCATCACTCAAAAATGTGTAGGAAATGCCCAAGTTATATTACAAACATGATTGATAAATGACCGTATCATGTGTCAGAACATCAAAATTGATATGAATATCTATGCCACACAAATGCTACTGGTGAGATATATATTAAAACATATATCATATATATGTAAATTGTATACATATACAATTTACCACATTAATAAATTATAAGAAAAAAATGTTCATATTGATAGAGGAAGAATAAAACAGGTCATAATATTCAACATTCAGTTATGACAAAAATGCTATTGGCAAACCAGAAAGAGAAGGAAACTTCCCTAACCCAATAGGAAAGGCATGAAAATGTCATCCACATCTCATACCTAGGCTGAAACAATAAGAACGTTCCTTTAAATCATAAGCAAGATAAGTATGTCTAAGACATCTTATCACTCTGTTCAGCATCTCTCCTGGAGGTCCTACCTTGAGTATTCCCCACCTCTCTCTCTCTCTCTCTCTCTCTCTCTCTCTCTCTCTCTCACACACACACACACACACGAGAATGGAAAACGAAGAAATAGAGCTTCTGAAGATGAATATGATTAAAGAGAAAGCCCAAAAAGAATCTACAAAACATTTTAAGTTATGTAAATTATTTAATATCTCTATATAAAAGCAATTATATTGATACATGCTAAGAGCAACTCGATAGAACTTTTAATTAAAAATATTTACAATAGCAACAGAATTATAAGATCTAAAAATGAACATAAGATGTGTAAGATCTTTATGCCAGAAAATTTTAAATTTTGTTTGAAAGACGTTGAAGAGACAAAAAGAATAGCATAGTGCATTAGGCAACATTCTCCAGAGAAAGGAAGAGAGGGAGAGAGAGAAATTTATTATAAGGTATTGGCATACACCATTGTGGAGGAGTCTGAGAAGCCCCAAGATCTGCTCTCTGCAAGCTGGAGGCCCAGGAAAGCCAGTGGTATAGTTCAAAGGCCTGAACCAGAGAACAGGTGTATAGCTTTTAGGAGGGCCCAAAGGTCTGAGAATAGGGGCCATGGGGGCAGAGTCAGTCAGGCAGAGGAAAAAGGAATTCTCCTTTTATGGATTGGGGAGGAAAAATCACTTTACTCAGTCTTCCACTTCAAATGCTAATCTTCTCTGGAAACATCTTCACTGATAGCACCCAGAACAATGTTTACTCAGATGGGGATCCCTGTGATTCAGACAAGTCTGTCACATAAAATTTAACTATCATCCCATCCTCCTAAAGATCAATTTTCTCCCAGGCTATCACAGATTCAATGTAATTCTAATATACATCCCAACAGTGCTTTTCACTGAACTTTACAAGCTAATTCAAATATTATAAGAGAAAAGAGAGAACAGCTAAGAGAAAAATCAAGGGATCTGGGTAGCGATAGTGGATGGGGGAACAGGGAAATTACATTTCCATTTATCAAGACTTATTATAAAAATACAGAAATTAAGACAGTGCAATACTGATACAAGATAGACAAATTGACTACTTAGAGACAGAATAGATGGTAAAACCTTGATATATGACTATGGCAGCTGATAGAATTGTATAGCAAAGATAGGCTATTTGATAAATGATCTTGGAAAATTGGTTCTCTATATGGAAAAAATATAATTGGATCTCCACACCCATGACAACTTTATATGGAGTAAGTACTATAAAATGGAATACACATACCTTGTCTGAAAAATCTCATTTACATTCTTGATGATGGGGTGAGACAAGAAAAGGTGGAGTAAAATATAAAGTTCTCCTACTCTTCACCTCACATGATTGTTTTTTTCTTGCTGCCATAATAAATTAACACAAATTTAGAGGGCTAACACAACACAAATTTGTTATCACAAATTTGTTATTACTGGGTTTTACTTACCAGGACATGTGAGGCCAAAACAGATAGGAAGATTCAGATTTAGATTTGATTTCCTGACACCTAATGCTAATCTAATATTGTAACAACCATTTTTCCTCTATTTATCTATTCTTGTATCACCCAAAGTCTAGGGAAGAGATACAAAAGGAAAAGGAGAAGAGAATAAGTTGGGAGCAAAACCACAAAATCTTTACAAGAAAAACAGAAGAATATCCCTCCTACCCCTTCTTTAACAAATTAATCTAAGAAGGTTCCAAACTTGGGGTGGGATAAACCTCAGAAGAGCCTAACTCATTTGAATAATTTATTACATGTCATTATGTACCATACACAGTGCTACACAATTCCACAAACTTTTCTTAATTCTTTAAACTAACCCATATATACATGTGCGTAAATTCTATCTGTAAATGAGGAAATTCAAGCTCAGAGTGGTGATTCATTTACCTAAGGAAACAAGTTTAAGACTAGATGTAAACCTAAGCCTGCTGGCTGCCCCAGCTGAGGCAATTTCTTCATCCTCTCTCTATGGAGAAGACAAGACTATAATCACCACACTGACTGTTTCAGTGTCTAAATGACATTCCTGGTGGTATCTCCTCTACATCTAACCTCTCTCACCCTGGATGTGACAGTGACTTCCTAATGTAGATCTGGATTTATTTACCTTCTTTTGATTGCTACACATTTATTCCCAAATTGAATTTCTTATTACTCAGGTAAATTCTTGTGTGATGACCACTGGGCTGTGTAACTATATTTTCATTTTCTATTTTCAAACCACTTTATGGAGGTATGATTGAGATACAGAAAGCTATAAGAATTTAATGTATACAACTTGATGAGTTGAGAGATAAATTCGTTTAGCTTGATCTACATATTGTAGGGTCGGGCTCCAAATTCCTTAATAGGACACCCATAGCACAAAAGTTGATAACAAAAATCAACAAATGGGACTTACTTAAACTGAAAAGTTTTCTCTCAGCAAGAGAAACAATAAAAGAGGTAAATTGTTTGTTTGTTTTTAGCACTAAGCTTCAAAGAAACAAAGGTTCAAACAGAGACTGTGATCTCTGGCTAAGTCTCTGCTGGGATTTACAGAAACAAGATTTTGTTGTTTATTACTTTCTCATTGTCTTTCCTATCTCTTCAAGGAGTTATGGTTGGTGGTGGTGGTGGGGAGCCAGTTAACAGTCTCTGCTTTATTTCTGTGGTGATAATTAACTCTAAAATTTCAACATGAAATACCATTCCTCTCCCTGTATGACTTGCTCCCCCCCTCTTTCACCACATCTTTTCACTGCACTTTCTACTGTGTTCCAATCACATTAGCCAAGGCCAGCTGTCCCCAGATATCCTGTGACCACCCCCACACTCTGTACTCAAAGTTCACCTCCAGCCTGGCACAATTGTGCACCCTTGTAATCCCAGCTACTCAGGAGTCTAAAACAGGAGAATTGCAAGTTCCAGGTCAGTCTCAGCAACTTAGCCAAGCCCTAAACTTAGTGAGATCCTGTCTCAAAATAAAAAATCAAAAAGGGGTGGGGATGTAGCTCAGTGGTAAAGCATCCTGGGACTCAATGCCCAACAAGGAAAGAAAAGTTCACTTCCAGATCTTCTATCACTAGCCCAGTGAACTATTGAGCACCTGAAATGTGCATAGTCTGAACTGAAGCATAAAACATACACCATTTTTTAAGATTCAGTAGGAATTTAAAATATGAAACATCCTATTAATAATTTTATATTGAGTACTTGTTGAAATAATATTTAGCATAGGTTGGGCTGCTTAATTTAATCTATTCGTACGTTTTACAATGTGGCAATTTGAAATTTTTAAATTACATTCATGTTCACACTGCGTTTCTACTGGACAGTGCTGCTCTGTTGCTTTACCCTTGTATGCTTTTTTTTTTTTTTTTTTTTTTTTTTGGCGGGGCGGGGGGGTCTTAATACTGTGTTAAATTACAGTATCTGCGTTTAAGGGCTTTGGGTCTTCCTCGTGCAACTAGAACGTAAGATTGGAACCTTGTCGGTCTCATTCACACCCGGATTCCCAGGCATTTAGGACAGAGCCTAGAGCACTCTAAGTACTCAATAAAACCTTTAAAAATGAATGACTTACTCTGAGACGACAATTCTTTGTGTCGACCGACAAAACTCTGGGACCCAAGTTCTTTGGGTTATGTACGCTGCTCAGTACTGACCATACGCTGCCAACCCTGGGAGGAGGGATGGTAGGATATCCACCTTTGATAAAACCTCCTTCCCTACCGAAAACACTGGTCACCCATCCTCAAACGGGACCTTCCCTCCTCTCCTCTTTCCATAGGAAACCAGTCCCACAGCCCCTCACTGAGCGCTTTTCCCTCCGGCCACACGGCGGCACACGAGAGTACGGCAGCCTATGGTACAGTCCGTTCTCCCCGCGCCTCTAGCACAGTGGACCTTTCCAGTCCTTGAAAAGCATTGTGGGAGGCCCATTCCGCCTTTTTCTTCCTATTCTTCTCGGGGTCTGTGGTGTGCTGGGGGTCCGGGCATGGCTAGTGGCTGGCCACGCGGCTTCCCGCGCCCGGGCGCCGGGCTTCGGAGGAGCAAGGGCGACCGCCCTGAGCCTGATGAGGCGCCTGCGATGGCCGGGTCACGATTAAGGGTCCAAGACTCAAACGCGCACGGCAGCGGCCTAACCTTATGGGCCACATACTCCGAGGATCCTCTTGAGGGCCTGAGGCCGACTTCGGCCTATATTCCCTTCCCGGGAAATGGGACTTTAACAAGATTTGCTTTTATTGATCGCCGATTGTACGCCAGGGAGCCTTGGGCGTAAGTGCAAATCTCTTTCGCGTGACCCGGGAAGGCCCCACGATGTAAATGGCTTTGTGCCTGCCCGAGCCCACTGTGAAGTGGGTCAACATCCGGGCAAAGTGCCTTTGAAATGCATATCGCTACAGGTGTGCTCAGGCGCAGAAGTTGGCCGAAACTGAATGAGTATCACCAACTTTGTAGGTAAGTTTTCTTGTAAGCAAATTGACCAGCTTATTCCGGATAAGAATTGTAACCCACCGTTTAAAGTTTTGTTTCAATTTTCATTAACGGGTAGGATTAGTTGTATTCTTTTCAAGCAGTAATCATTTCATCTCAGCCAGTCAGCAGCCTCTGCCATGGTAGAGCCGAACTTTTGTTTTCACGGAGCCTTTGTGTTGCCCGTTCACTTTTGTAAACTAGTGAATGTGGTGTCAAAAAAGGCATAAATAGATACTTTGCAGCCTTTTCCTGCCCTTAAATTTTATATTTTTGGTGTAGGAACTGCATAAGTGACAGTTTGCATTTACATTAATTTGTATATACATGCGTCTTTTAAGTCGAACAGTGTTCAGTATGTGTTTCTTTTAACCTGTTTTAACTAATTTTTGTTCAGGTGAAAAAATGGATGCCTGAAGCGGACTATTGACCTCTGAACACTTGAGCACAAAGGTGACTTAAGGTAGGATGATATCAAAGTAGAAGTTGTGGAGATTTTATCTTTTTCTTGAGTAGGCAATATTGAAGAGAAAAGGTAAAAACATAGTACTCTAATTCTGGATATCATTAGATTTGTTTCTTTCTAGTAAATGTAAGAAAAACTTGACAAATCTCAGGCATAAAGTCCAGAAATGATATGACTTTTAATACTGAGGATTTATTATTACTAAGTTCTTTATTAATATATTAAAATGTAATGTGTAAATATGTACTTTTCTTTTATTTCAGGACATCCTTGGTATGGATTTTGGAAGTTTGGTCTTCAAAAGTTGCTTGGATCATTTAAAAAATTTCCAGGAGTCTGAGGAATATTGAAATAATTGGGGCTGTGCCTCAGCAGTAGCACACGTACCTGGCATGTTTGGGTTTGATTCTCAACATAGCATATAAGTAAATAATCAGTGCTATCATGGCCACTGATGGTCTTATGATAGCTTCTGGCAAGGGTCAAAAATAAATAAATACTTTTCTTCCCATGAATTCAAACTACTATGGTTTTCTTGAATTTAAGACACTGGGTAATGATTCTTCCTTTACTTATTAGGAAAGAGCAAATAGTGTGTTCAGGCATTCAGAAAATTTTATTTAAAAGTAATGTATTAGGATCTGGGAACACAATGATAAGCAAAACAGTTCCACCCGCTGGGACCCTTTATCTGGGCCTAAGAAATATCACAAAAGTAAAGCTTCCTTTGTGAGATGAATACCACAGTGAGATTTGACCACATCTGGGAAACCTGAGAAAGCAAAGTTGACTAAAGGTAGATGCCATTTTTCCAAGGTGAATATGGACAAATGACATGTGCGGAGACCTTAGATAACGTGGGTCTGCTTCATATGACAGTTTGGGTTGCTTCCCCTTCTCAGTACTCTGGTTTAGAGTTGAATGCTCAATGAGGCTTGTGAGATGGCTATTACAGGAGCTAGGCATGTTACAAAATGAGGTTAAAGAGGTAGTAAATAGACCAGATCATGTAAGGCTTGTGTTTAAAAGCAAGAAAAGAAAATCCAGTAAGATAACAGTGCAGAGCAAGTGGCCCAACTAGATGCCACTACAGTTGTCCAGGCAAGAGATGACTGATTTGGACCACTGTATTAAAAAGGGCAAAATCAACAGGATTTGATAATATAGAGGTCCATAATGAGTTAGGCTTACATTGTGACAATGGCCCTAAGTCTAGGTTGTGGGCCAGTGCTTAGTTGAAGCCTTTGAAAAATCCAAGTGGCCTCTTAGCAAAACACTGGAGGCTAAGCCACAGTATTCTTGAGGCCATGGAAATAAATGAAACCTGAGTAGAGAAAGGTCCTCTAGATCTGAGGTTTGAAAAACTCAATAAGTAATAGAAAGGTAGAGTATATAGACTGCAAAGTGTTCAGAATGGTAGAAGCAAAAGAGGATTGCATTACATCAGAAGAGAATGTTTTAAGAGTAAAAGTTTGGGGATTTAGTGACAGGAAGATTTTATTAGAGTGGTGGGAGAAGCATCCATATAAGAGTTTTAAATAGGCATTTGAGGGCACTGACTGAAGATGAAGATGATCTTTTCAAAGAATTTAGCCAAGAATAGAGAAGAAAAATTGTAGCTTGAGAGATTTGTGATCACAAAAAATTGAACTGTTAAGTTGTAGTCATGTTTAAACCCAGGTGGCAAAGATATGAAAAGGAAAAGACTGAATATATAGAAAGCAGAGGCAAGGATCCTGAGGAGAGATGGCATCCAAAGCACAGGTAGAAAGGATGGAGGATGAGTATTTGTATTTTCCCCATAGGTTGAAAAGTCATCTGCAGAGAGGAAAGGTCTGAAAAGATCACTAAGGAAAGAGGCAAGTAAGGTGGAATGACAACTGAAATTCACACTTCAAACCTTTTTCTCATTTTTTTTTCCAGAAAACACAACTAGGGCACTTATGAAATTAAAAGCAGCACTTAAAAACAAAGCTTTTTACAACATTTGTAAATAAACAGTGGAACTTAATGCCACAAAATACAATATTACAAAGAACTTTTATATCAGTAAAAATTGCAGTTTGAAAGTGATGTCTTAGTCCTTGTGCACCTCAGCACAAGCTGAAAACCACCAAGAACTGGGAAGAATGTTTTCCTCCCACTTGGTATACTATTGCACAGCAAGCCAGCTGCAGGCCAGGATTCCAGGTTGAAGCATCTGGTGGTGGACAGACATAAGATAGAGCTGGATAGTTTGTTACCCTGTTTCAGAAAGGAAAATTAGAGTTTTTACAAGACTCTCCTTCCAGTTAAAAGGCCCTTCAGCATAGGTATGCTGTAGTTGACCCTTTAAAGAACCAAAAGATTATTATTGTGCTGAAGAAACACTTGCAAGGTTTGAATAAATTCACAGTTTCAAAGTACCAGTGGCACACAACACCCCTCCCACTCCCATTCCTGGCCCTTCACCAGGATCAAGTCTCTATCTTGAGGCGAGCAGCTTGAATAGTTTTTATTGTTTTTGCTGTGTGCTTTCCAGTTAGATTGCTTGTAGATGTCTGAGATTTGTCTTCAATCAGGCTGTCTTTAGACCCATTTCTTCTCTAAAAGAAAATTTGAAAAAATACAGTCAGAAGAAAATACAGCCAAATCAGTTATTTTTAAAACCACATCAGGTTATTATTATTCGGGTTCATAATACCAAAAGCTGTTTGACAAATACTCCCTCAAATATTTAAAATGTGTGTAATCTTAAAATATGTCAGTCTTAACAATTATGTACATGGTGAATTTTATTCATGAAATTTAGGCGTAATTCACCCAAATAAGTCATTTTTTTGTGAATAATTCCTAAACCAGACTCAGTCTTCCCACTTCCAAGCAGGGCAGAGAGATGAAAATACAGCTTGAAGTAACTTAAAATCTTCCATAATTATAAATTGTTTTCAGAAGTCACTAAATGAAACAATATGCACAGCACAATGACTTAAGGGCTCCCTCACTTACCAGAATTTGTGATGTGAGCGCTTGCTTCATCATAGAGAAAAAGGCTGGCTGAGTTACCAGAGCCTGGGCACTATACCCAAAACTTCTAGAATTGAATTTTGTACACAACCCACAACTGGATGAAGCTCTGAGAATGCCACTAACAGTACCTCAAACTTCCTGCCCTTACCAATGATCCAAATGGTCTATAGATCAGACTGGGAAGCATTTTTTTCTTCCATGAAAGTATATCCTCACACATATGGGTGACACTATCCATATTCCTATTTTGAGTCATTTGGACTTAAAAAACAAATCGTCCGAGGCTGGGGCTATAGTTTAGTGGTAGAGCTCTTGCCTCATACATGTGAGACATTGGGTTCAATCCTCAGCTCCACATTAAAAATATTGTGTCCATTTACAACTAAAAAAAAATACATTAAAAATCATCCTTTAGGAAGTAGTTATCTTTCATTTATTCCTATGACTGCCTTAATTTGTAAGAAGGACTGATAGACTAATTCTGCTAAGAATAACAAGTATGAATCTAAAATAGAAGATTTCTAGATAGCTAGAGGTTGTGGTAGAATGCATGTGAGAGAGAAGAAAGGACTTCAGCAGAAGAACCACTAGTACAACAGCTAGGAAGTGATCTAAAACACTACCTTGTAAGTTTGTTTAGCATTGAATTGAGTCCCTATCTAATCCACCCCATTATTGCTTGTGCATTAAAAGGCCAGGTGGGGTATAGACCAGGACACTGTCAGAACTCTGGCACTACAAAGGAGCTTAGGAAACACAACTTTCCTGTTTCTACTGGTCACTCCAGTCCCTTTCCTACATGGTAGCCAGATTAATGGCTTCCTTTTTGGCACTTAGAAAGGCATAAAATCCAAACCCTTTTCCCCTGAATTCTAAGGGTCCTCTGTTATTTACCCTCATTCATTATGCTCAGGCCACACTGGTCTTAGCTCCTCATATAACCAGGCCCTTTCCAGTTTCAGCATTTCTCCCATGCTCTTCCCCCTACTTGCCTCAGCCTTCCACCCACCCACATGGCTGGCTCCTCACCTGCTAGATATCAACTTTAAATGGCACTATCTAAAGTGAGGTTGACTCTATTGACTATTAGACCTTTCTCTCTCTCTCTCTCTCTCTCTCTCTCTCTCTCTCTCTCTCTCTCTCTCTCATATATATAATTTTAGTTGTAGTTGGACACAATACCTTTATTTTATTTATTTATTGCTGAGGATCAAACCCAGGGTCTCACACTTGCAAGGCAAGCGCTCTACTGTTGAGCCACAATCCCAGCCCCTAGATCTTTATTTCTTTAGAATGCTTACTATTTTAATTATTTTGCCTGTTTACTTTTAAGTAGGCCAGGATAAGCAAACATTTTTTCGGTAAAGGACCAGACTGTGGACTATGTTCTTTTACATATTATTTTTTTAACACTGTTATTACCTTCTGGGTTGTACAAAAACAGGCAGCAGACTAAATTTGGCCAATTGGCCATACTTTGATGATTGCTCAGACCAGTGCATGTCAAGCTTTAGAAATGCTCATTACCTAGTTGTTGAATTTTAAATCAAATGCATCCCAGAGTCAGGCTCACAATCAGAGCCATTGATCAGAAGATGCACCTGAGTAACTGTATGCAACAAAGAGCTACCTTTTCAACATTTATTGTGTACAATTTGTGTTTCTTGAAATTCCTCATTGATGGTAATTAAGTTGAGGATCTATAGTAGTTAGAAAAGTAAAACTTCAGTAGAATAAAATTCCTGTTCTTGTTGAAACCAACTTAAATATAAAGCAAAAAAAAAAAAAAAAAACTCTGAAAGCTATTAGTGCTTATTGATAATCATCATAATAATCCTAAGAGGTTTGAGGTTTCCAAAGGCAAAGCCCAAACTATCAGTCATGAGTGTAACTTTGAAAAAGTACTTTCAACTTGAAACAAATTATCTGTTTTGACAATTTATTAGCTCTCCCAGATTTACCTAATCAAACAGTAAGCAGGTTAGAGCAGAAGCTGTGTTTACTGCTAAATCTCCATTCCAGACAAAGACTAAATTTCATTCCTCCAGCTGCCAGGAGGGTTAACTACTTAAGGCTCAAAACTGAGCTGCTTCCCAGGAACTACCCTCTGCTGAAAAGAGCCTTGTCACTTAAGATCTTGTCTCTCCCAGAAGCACTCCTTATCAGATAACTGCCAAATGGTGAGTGTGTAGTATTACAAGGTAGGATAAAGGGCCATCTCTGGAGCTTCCCACAGAATCAACTACTGCCTTAATTGGGACTATATCACACAACTCTTTCCTCTCAAATCTCTTTTCTTTCACTCCCCAACAAGTGTTAATCCTAAGGATACTTTTCAATAAACTTCCTGCTGTAAATCTCCATCTCAGAATCTGTTACTAGGGAATCTAAGCAAAATTAGCACAGACTTATTTCATCCTTGTTTGAATTATTGATAAGAAAGAAACAGGGCAAGGACTGGGGATATAGGTCAGTTGATAGAGCTTGCCTTGCATGATCCCCAGCACCAAGAAAGAAAGAAACAGGGCAAATGAAAGGTAGAACATCATGGATACCACTGGGATCAGGCTTAACAGGTTGTCCGTGATGTATGCATTTTCATACATTTTTGATGAGGAGAGAGACAATAGTTATAATTGGCTTTTCTAAGGAATCCACCATCCAAACAAGAATGAAAACCACAGAATTGTAAACAATAGGCTGACACTGATCCTTCATAAACATTAACTTTGGTTTTGGAGTGATTGTTTACCCAACTATATATCCAAATATCTTATTCAGCCCACATTTTTCCCATTTTGCTAAAAAGTAGACCATGAGAGATGATCTCAAACACTATAGAAATACACTTGCTACAGTGCTTCCCTGATACATCTGTGTACCTCCACTGAGTGTTAATTTTCTTAAAGCAACAAGGTGTTCTACTGTGTCCTTGAATTCCCTTTTAAACACATTTGTAAAACATTTCCAGCATGAAACTCATTCTCTCTAATAGGGAGGACAGACCTAAACTAGGACTAATTCTTCTGTTTGACAATTGAACATCTGTCACCCCACCTGTTAATCTATCACCTACTCTTTGTTTCTCTGGCTCAAAAAATACCTAAAAAGACTTTTTTTTTTTTTTAATTAGTGATGCTATTTTTTCTTTAATCTAATCAAATGATCTTTCAGTCTTCAAAATACTTGGCATGGTCACAAGGTTCAGATCATTTTAAATCTCACACTATCCTCTACCTCTTATTCCTAACTTAATCAGGCTGTGTCTTGGTCTTGAGCGCTGCCTCCTCATTCCTTCTCCTTCCATGTTTTGTGAATGCTATTTGAATAGAATCTCAAAAAGGAAGTTAATGATTCATCTGAAGGAACTCCCCAAAGCACAAAATGCTTCTCAAAATGGCCATCAGTACAACACTTAGAACTTTATTATTACTAACCTGATGAACTGTAGAGCCACCAGAACCCTGAGCATCTGAAGAACGAGTCACTGGAAGTGGTGGTACAAGATCTGTTTTTGAACTGCAGAGATGAGTTTCAGAATTAATGAATGAATAACACCTAGAATCAGAACTTAACTTGAAAGAGGGTGATGGTGTAGATATAGGACATTTCCATCACTGCAGAGAGCTTTACCAGACTCTGCTTTTCCAGAGCCACCAGGCAGGTGACATCCACAGGCGACCTACTTACTTCACTTCTGAGAGAACAGATCGCTCTCCATCTGAACACTGGGACCTTCGATACTGGCGGTAACTTCGTGGTGAATGAGAATGCCTGATGCGGACTGGGTCACCCTGAGTCCTGAACAAGAAATACACAAACAAACAAATAAAAATATATACACACACACCCATACACAAAACACAAACAAATATGGCAAAAGTCAAAACAGGATAATTTGGAATTTTCCCTTAATTTTGAAACCAAAAAAAATAAAGAAAAAAATTACCATCAGACAGATTATTCAAATAATTTGTCTCAGCCAGGCATGGTAGTACATGCCTATAATCCCAGTGGCTCAGGAGGCTGAGGCAGGAGGATCATGAGTTCAAAGCCAGCCTTAGCAAAAGTGAGGCACTAAGCAACTCAGTGAGGCCCTGTCTCTAAATAAAACCCAAAATAGGGCTGGAGATGTGACTCAGTGGTGAGTGTCCCTAAATTTAATCCTTAGTGCAAAAAATAAAATTTGTCTCTTCTGGACTCTAAAAGCATGAGTGCCTTAATTTTCACCTGTTAACAATAGGAAAATGCTTCCTTGACCATACATGAATATGGAGCTCTTTATAGTATTTGTATGAATTCAAAGGTATGTGTACATAATATATACAAATATATATATATATATACACGTATATATAGGCGTGTGTGTATATATAGGTGTGTGTGTGTGTGTGTGTATACATATATGTATATATTTACCACCAAATTTTCAATGAAATTACTCCTTACAGTTGAATGCTTTCCAGTAGTATGGAAGAAAAATCTACACTGCAGACAAATGGCACTACTATCAGAAAAAGTTGATCATTATCATAACTATTAACTTGACTGCCATTAAGAGTTTGATTTCCAGCCAGGCATGTTGGCACACACCTGTAATCCTAATGACTTAGGAAGCTGAAGCAGGAGGATTGCGAGTTTGAGGCCAGCCTCAGTAACTTAGTGAAGCCCTAAGCAGCTTAGCATGACCCTGTCTTGAAATAAAAAAATAAATAAGGACTGGGGATGTAGCTCAGGTGTAAAGTGCCCCTGGATTCAATCCCTAGTACCAAAAATTAAATAAATAAAAAAGAATTTAATCTTCACTTGAAAGTTGTTAATATTAAATGTGGTTGACCACAAAAACATGATGTCAGGTGGTAGATATGTTAATTAGCTTGATTTAATGATTTTACAATGTAGACATTAAAATATCACATCATATACCATAAGTATCTATAATTTTTGTCAATTATATCTTAATTCAATTATATCTAAAATTCAATCTTTGGCATAAAAACAGGTTAGGGTAGGCTGGAGAACACCAATCAGCAATTCTTCTGAGTGGGAAAGAAGCCTGTGTTGCAGAAGAGAAATAAAGCAAGGAAGAAGGCTCCCACTTTCTCTGAACCAATTATAGCAAGGCAGGAAACACAGTAAAAGGTATGCTGTAGCCACACTGATGAGCAACCAGGGGTACCTATCAGGCTTTCATGAAGACTATCCAGCTGAATGTGCTAGCTCTATGACAGGGACCATCTTGGTCTTACAGTTTTGTGGTAAACATAATTCTCTTGATGGTAAAATAGTGGATAAATGCAAACTTTGTTACCAATAAATAAATACTTCAGAAATATATATATATATGGGGCAGGTACTGGAGATGGAACCCAGGGGTGCTGAATCACTGAGCCATATCCCCAGTACTTTTTAATATTTTACTAAAGACAGGGTCTCGCTGAATTGCTTTGTGCGTCGCTAATCTGCTGAGGGACTGGCTTTGAACTCACAATCCTCCTGCCTTAGCCTCCCAAGTTGCTGGGATTACAGGCATGCACCACTGTGCCCAGCAAGAATTTATTTTAAAACAGACATTAATCATCAAAAGCCCCCTTGCACTTACCACATACAAAAGGGGCCTCTAACAGGATATTGACTAGAGTGCAGAAGTAAGATACACCTTTTTCTACCTCTCTCCCTATATTCACTTTTAACTTTAGTTAAAATACACAGACAAATTAAAGCACTCTATGGAACACAAATAAAGGGTAAGAATGAATAACTTCCTTAGAAGCACAAATAAAACTTTTGTGAAAAGATTTTCAAAGACGTACTCTATTTTAGTGTATGGGATCTCTTTCAATTGCTCTTCTGACATTCCAGAGGGATCCACAAGTTCCTTTCTAGAGGAAAATAAGCAAGAAAATAAATGTGGCCATGCTCATATACACACTATTCTCTTTCACAATCAGCAAATGAGTTTTCCCTTTCAAATTTTGTCCCAAAATGCAGTGTTAATAAGACTAATATAAGCTGGGAGCAAAGATGAAAACATGAGAATGTGCCCAAGGTAATACGGGAGGAAACCTCTTCTGGAGCTCTTTTGCCTTCTTTCAGTTTTACCACATCCACACTTTTCAACTGTCTCTCATTTCCTATGAAAATTCTGCTTCCCTCCCCTGTGGTAGGTATCTATTTATTTCTGGATTTTTTTCCCCTCGGTATTCATTTGTAAACTATTGGACTGTCTGAGTCCATTTACAGGTAAGCTAAGTGACCCCAGGAGAGGAGGTGATAGGGCTGCCTGTACCATATCATGCTGATAAGACTAGTTGCCAGGCCTCAGACGGAGGCTGCCTCTTTGTTATAACAGTCTTTCTTGTAACTATATTCAAACTACATGGATTAAAACAACAACAACAACAAACTTCCTGGGTTTTGAAAACAATGAGGAAAACTCAATACTCACTGTATATGCTTCCATAATTCCTCTTTTGCTTGAATATCAGGGCTTCTCCTATAAATGAAGAAAACAATGCTCACCTCTGAAAATATGCTTCATCTGCAATCTAATAGCTAACTTTAATAGTTTTCAGACTGTGAAGGTCTTATTTGCCAGCTGAGACCAGACAAAGACTGAGCAAGGAGGGCTACAGCAATGGTCAGTACAAAAACACCAGGTAATTCATCTGCTGGTGCCACTGAAGGGGGAAAAAAATCACATAAAAACCACCCATAACCAGAGTTTCATTTACTTAATGAGGTTAGAGCTGCAGGGCTAAATCCACGTATCCTCCAGTGGTGACTGTACAATCAAGAATGATTCAGGGACTTTGGTTTCTGATCATGCTAGCTATTGCTAAGTATTGCAAAAGAAAAACTCATCCAACTACTATTACTAGGTGAGATTCCCAACATGATCTGTGATTACTTAATACAAGCCAACAACCACAAGGGAAAAGCAACTGGTGGGACATCCCAGATGGCAGACTATATACAGATGATCCATCTTTCATGTGACATCTGGTATAACATTTCTGCACCAACCAAAACCTGGGTACACAAAAGCTAAAGCTATCTGTTGGCTCCCAATCATGTGGCCTCACTGAGTTGCTGAGGCTGGGTTTGAACCTGAGATCCTCCTGCTCAGCCTCCTGAGCCAATGGGATTGCGGTGTGTGCTACTGCACCCGGCCATGTGGCCATTCTTTATATGTTCTTTTCTCTCCTTAATTGTCAATCCACAAATCCCTTCCTCAAGAACTACTTAAGTAGAAATTATACCACAGTCTTTAATGTCACAGAATGAGAAATCTGAAATCAATGTCCATGTGTTCCTGTTCTTCCTCGTATGAACTATTAACCCCTACTGTAGCAGTGAATACTAAAAATCTATTATCACCCAAATTCTTGTCACAGAATGATTTTTTTCCTATTGAGAAAATGATAAACTTTCATCAGTCCCCTCATCAGAACAAGAGGTCTAGTTAATAGCTCCAAAGAAAGTTCCCAAACGTTAACAATTGAAAGGACAAGAGTTAAGCAAAGCCACTGATGTACTCTGTCCTGTGGAATTTTATGTTGATCATCTGTATCAGCATTTTGGGGGCTCTACTATTGTTTCAACATATGATATCATCAATGCTTTCAACAATAAGGGTATGACTAAGGAGTTCTGGCAGAACTTTCTGAGCCTACAGAATATGATAAGCTATTTTCTAGTCGCTGAATTAAAGAAGTAGTTTTTGTCTTTGGGGGAGAAAAATGTGTCAATGAAGACCTAGGAATCAATTCAAAAGGAGTCAAAACAAAAAGGAGTTAAGGGGATGGGATGATGACTTAGTCTCAGAACAAGAACGGTATTATTAAATGTAGATTTTGCTTGTTATAAGAATAAAATTGTATACGTAAAACACACACACACACACACACACACACACACACACTTCTAAAAACTACTTCTTTGGAAGAATCTCCTGAATGGAATCTGCCTTCCTATGTTTGGTTGGTTTGATTCACCAGGTTCTAAGCTAAACCAGTAAATGCTAATCTCTGAGAAGGTGTTAAAAAGGCACCAAGCTATTTTTCCATTCTATGACAATGGTGATTCAGTTCTAACTATACCAGCATCTGATTCTCATAGAAAGTTACTCAAGAGTCCGGAGTATTGCATAATATTTAGGCTAAGAAGCTGGTTTTGCTGATAATCATTCGTATTTCAGAAAGGTACAATAGTACCTTTCTGCACATTATAGGAGGATTCCTTCCCCTCAGCATTATTGACATTTTGGGTAAGAATTCTTTGTTGTAAGGGTCTGGGAACTCAAAGATGATTAGTGGCACCTATGGCCTCTACCCACTAGATGCTAATAACACCTCCCCAGTGTGACAACCAAAAATGACTCTAGACATTGTCCTGTGAGGAGCAATGCTGCCCCCAACTAAAAACCACTAGTTAAGGGTATGACCTAAGAAGTGGCTAAGATTAGGTAGTGAAACTGAGAGACAAAGTTATTTATAAAGATCCATTAGGTGACTACTGAAATAGTACTGCAGAAAATGATAGGCAGGAACGAAATGTTACGAATAAGGAAAGTGCCAGGGCATAGTTGATGACAACAATAAGGAGGAGTGGCGAGTGGTATAATTTGATGGCGTAAGATTAAAGCTGAATGCTGTTAAGGAGACTGGAGGGAGAATGAGAAAAATAATGGGCAAGGAGGTTATACACCCCAGGACCACCCTATCAGGCCCAGTGATGAGAAATCCTAAGTATGAATAATATATAAAATCCTGGTAACAGTGGATATTTCTGAGTATTGGAATTACAGAGGTGTCTTATTTTTCTTTTCTTTTTTTTTTTTTGATACAGAGTCTCATGCTGTTGCCCTGTCTGGTCTCAAAACTCCCAGGCTCATATGACCCTGCTGCCTCAGCTTCCTAAGTGCAGGGATTGTAGATATGTCACCATACCCAACTAATTTTCTTATTTATTATTTCCTGTCTTTTCTGATTTTTTTTTAAGTCAAGATAATTTCTTATATTAATTATCAGGAAAAAAAGGTAGTTTCTAAGTATTTTTTTTAAAAAAACTATTATTATTGTAATTCCTTAGGAAATGCCTTTCATTCCTATCTCAGAAGACTTAGCAGAAATGTTATCTTAACCTGAATGAGATCATCAGTCCTTCTAGCCATAAATATTGTTCCTAAAAGATTCAGGAATTTAGTCTTTAACTTTAAGTCCTAGAGCACCATAAGATCATATTTTTAACTAAACTGAGCTCTGAAATATCCAGGATTTTCAAACAACTAAAGGCAAAAAGAAAGGTTCAAAGCTTTAAAAAAAAATAATAATTTTCTGACTGTTAGAGCTCCTATGATTGAAAAAAAATATGAACATCAGCTACATGTTAATGAAGAAGATATTATTTTTATGCTTACATCTGCACTCATTTAATCAATAATTTAGGATGAATTCATGTTCTGTCTGCAGCTCATCATTTTGTGGATTTAGAAAGCTGTGAAATATTAGCAGTCATTTTTCATAATTAAAAGACTTTTCATTATGCAGATGTTTTACTTAAATTCTCCAAAGAAGGCCCTCAGGAAATAGACTGCTGAGTTGTCCAAAGATAAGACGTATATGAAAAATAAACATTCAGTCCAATATTTTCCAAAAGCATCCTTCATCTACACCTCATACAAATATTCCACTTCAAATTAATCAGAGAAATTAGTTTGACTGAAACCTTATTTACAAATCAATTCCCTTCTCTCAAAAGCCCAAAACAAGAACATTTTATAAATTTATAAAGGATTTAAACTCCATTATTACATATAGTCTTTTCATATAACCTCCAAATTCTCCAGTTATCTAAGAAACATTACACAATAGTACATACTATATATTATTACATGATAGTATATACTATACTACATTTGTATGCCATATTGTATTTTAAAATAGTACAGATAGCAACATTTGACTTGTATTATTTTTGTGATCTTTACACTGATCATAGCTCAAATAGGAAATTTAGAATTGAAAATAGTTAAATTCATAAAATTATCTTTAGTTACAGAATTCAAAGTATTTGACAAATTTCTTGGTAATTTTTCATCTTATTCCTACGTGGTCAGAATTAACAAATTAGGAGATAGCTTACTCTTCTCCCTCATTTCCTCTCCAAATTAAAGAAATATTGAGAAGCCTTGGAGCCTAGCAACCTAGCTTTTAAAGATTGCTCAGGAATCCCTTCCAGAAACTTCACATTAAATCTTGAGCGACTATAGCAAACTTCTGTTTTGTTTTTAACTGAGAACACTGGTTGGCCCTGACAAACCCATCTTCCACATTATCAATTACTTTTCAAGGACAACAGTAAGACAGTATCACCACCAGAGGGAGCCCGTGCTTACTAGAGCACACAAGTGGAACCTTTCAAAACTATTGTTTGAGCTTCAGTGCTTTCCCCCATATGGCACGCAATGAGTAAAGGCTTGCTCAGGTTGAATGTGCTTTCACTGAGACCGACTTGTTTTCTAATGATAGTAAACATGAATGTCATAGCAATGTAGCTAGAAAATATATTAAGTGGCACTGTACTTAATGATTTACCAGACAAGATCCTTATATTTCAGTTCAATGCTTTTAATGCAAATAAAAGACAGCCTAGTTTGTCCAATATAAAGTAATTTGTCATCTTGCAGAGAGTTTCCATTTGACTGCCTGTTTAGCAACTCAAACCTAACAAAACAGAAAGTTTGGCTTTCATATCCTCAGCCCATTCCTTGGTTTCTCAGTAAAATGGCATGGTTACCCACTCAGTTGATCAGCTCAACAACTAAACAACATCCATAATTCCTCTCATACTACAAATATGCAAGCTCTACTTTCAAAATCCACTGGTCTCTATTTCCATCACCATCATCTCTTCTGGGCTATGATCATTTCTCACCTGGATGACTGCAAACTCTAATCCGCCTTTTTGCTTGTTTACTCTTTGTCAATCTGCTTTTACCTGGTCAGAGCAACTTCTGAGTGAACACTCTTTTTCTATCTTATCTGTACTTTGGCCATATAAGTTATCAAGTTAATTAATCAAGCTCAGCCATACAATCATCTCAAATATTTGCTAGATCTTTTTATAGTTTGCTTATAAATTCCAGAAAGACACACACCTAACTCTTAATAGGTCTGTTTCATACAGCTGCACTGTTCTGAGAAAATCCTCTATATGATCTGATAATTTGATCATATAGGTAAAATTTCAATGTTTAAATAAAATTTTAAATTTAAAGTACCATTAGATTATTTTTTTTTCCGATTCCAGCTGATCTGATAGAAACAATTCCCAACTTAAAGTTATTTCTGTGTTTCAAAAGAGCATTCCTTAACTTCTGCTTCTTGCCACAATGAAGTAAATGATACACCTAAAGTAAAATACACAAAGCAAAGGTCTGCAGACATCAGGCAGCAGAAGTCTGTGATCTTTGAGAGAAGGGAAGCCCAGGGTGAGCTCCTGCTTGCTCCAGCTTTCTCCCCGGGGGGCACCTTCCCAGTGTGCAACTCAGGAAGCAACAGTCTCACACTGCTGAGGTGTCAGAGATCAGAGACTGAAGCTGTTGACCAGGCTGAAACTCAAGTGCAGGATGAAAGAAAAAAAAAGCAGCTCTAGAGACTCTAGAAGTTTGTATGAGGATTTTTCTTAAAACATTGATGGGGTCTGGTCACGAAACACAGTCTCCACACACGCTAGTGAGACCCCAAGAGACCTAACAGCACAGCTGATGAAAGGCTAAGTGCAATCAGAAGCACCAGGCAGGGTGAAGTCCTGCTGTCACAGTGCAGAACCCATGCTGAGGACTGTGTGCATTCAACTAAGACTCCAGAAAGGCCAGGCTGTGGGAGCAGAGACCAAGCCTAAAGTAGAGAACAAACATATCTTGGGCTGATGACAAAAGCCCCATTTTATGAACGTATTAAACAAGTTTGATAATATCAAGAGGATGGGACAGAAATTGAACTGCCTGACAACAAAATTTGACCCTGTTTAAAAGAAGACTACATAATCCAGACCTCCTACAATGTGTCTTCTAAAATTTCCAGCATATAATAAAAAATTACTAGACATGAGTCAGGGAATTATAACCATACTCTAGGAAAAGAAACAAACAAACAAACAAGAGCAGTCAACAGATACACAGACTTTGAGAAGGACTATATGTGGTTATGTGAACTCTTTTAAGAACGCAAATTATAGAGACCCAATATAACAAGTAGAAAATACGAATGGCACCACATGTGTTAAAGAACTTGAGTCTACAATTCAAAACTTCCCACAAAGAAATCCCGGGCAGAAAGAATTCCACTGGTAAATTGTATCAAGTATTTAAAATGTAAATAATGCTGATTTCAATTTGTTTACTTTCAGAAAACAAAGAAGGAAGACTTCCCAAGCCATTTTGCATATCCACTATAACTCTGCTACCAAAACCCAAAGGTATTACAAAAAAATTATGCGCCAATATTTCTCAAAAACATAGAGAAATCTTAACAAAATAAAATCCAATAGAATCTAGCAATGTACTAAAAGGATACTATATCATGACTACAAGGGACTGAACCTTGGAATATGTCATTCAAAACTGAACCAATACAATTCCTACACTAAAAAATATAAAGAAGAAAAACCCATATAACAATCATCTCAAGAGATGCAGAAAAAGTGCATAACACACTTCAAAAATCATTCACAATGAAAACTCTTCAATAACTCTTAGCACCTAGGGACAGAAGGGATCTTCCTCAGTCTCAGAGCTAGCATCACACTTAATGTGACATGTCTAATGCCTCCCCCTAGAAAGAACAAGCCAACAATATCTAGTTTCTTCCCACTCCTGTTCAGCATGGGATTCAACACTGTACTGGAGGAGCTAGCCAGCACAATAAGGGAAGAAATTGAAAAAGAAGGCAAGAGGATTAGAAATAAAGGAAAACTGCCTGAATTTATAAACAATATGATTGTGTATATAGAAATTTCCAAGAAATTGCCCCAAAAGGGGCAAGCTTCCAGAATTAATAAGAGAATTTAACAAAGCTCTAGGAGAGCAAGATACTATGTGTAGTTTTTTTACAATCATGTTTTTCAATAGACTGGCAAATAATTAAGACAACTTTTAAGAATATACAAGTAAAATCATTAAAATATTAAATATTTATGATTAATCTTAACAAAAATACTATAAATATAGCAACGATTAAAATTGTTACTGAAAGAAGTTAAAGACAGACAAATGGGTGGGGAAGATATTAATTTTGTCAAAATTGATCTATAAATATAATCCTAATTTAAAGCCTACAGTCTTTTTGGGGTGAGTAGTAAAAACTGACAAGCTGACTCAAAAATTTACATAAAAAGCAAAGGGAAAACAATCTTGGGAAAAAGAAAAAGAACAAAGTTGGAGAATTTACACTGTTTATTCAAGTTTTAGTATAAAATTATAGTAACCAAGACAGGATGGTCATTTAGCAACAAATAAATAGATCAATGAAGTAAAATTGACCTACATATAGATAGTAATTTATTTTACACACAAGCTCTAAGGCATTTCAATGACAATAGTCTTTGCTACAAATGGTACTGAAATAACTGGATGTATGTCTCAATCTCTACTCAATACATATGCAACAATTAATCCTGGATGGACCACAGATCTAAATATAAAAACAAAATCCATGAAGGAAAAAGAAAAACATATGAAAGATTCTTTGTAATATTGAGGTGGGCAAAAAATTGTTATGTTTATAAACAACATAACAAAATGAAATACTGGTTTTCATCAAAATTTAAAATGTCTGGTCATCAAAAAGAATGTTCAGACCATAAGGCAAATGACAGGCTGGGAAAAAGTATTCACCATACACATATCTGAAAAAGGACTTATATCCAGAATATATAAAGAACCCTACAAATAAGTAATGGTTTTTAAAAATGACAAAGGAACTTCTGACTTCTGCTTTAAGAACAACAGTTTAATTAGGTTTCCAAACAAAAACATAAAGCAATGAATAAATATATAATGTGTATACTGCTCAGTGACAACTAAACCTAAAAGGTTTTCTGTTACAAAAGAACAGAATCTTTGATTGCAATGTACGACCTACTTAAAAAAAAAAAAAAAAAAAAAAAAAACACTCTGGGTTAAGTTCTAATCAAAACATCAGCATCTAAGACTACTCATACTAGAAGTGAATGTCCTCTCGTGGCCTGCTAACCTGACCTAGAGCTCACAGCTGTCCTCGGGCACACTCTGACCTGTCTCCCTCAAAGCTCCCACATACCTACCCAGAATTTTTTTTTCCTGTATAAACTTCTCAACATCCTTCCACTGCCCTACTTCAGACATTAATCCTTCCTCCCATGTGTAGATGACAACATACAAACCGTCCAGGACCAAAGGGATCTATAGGTAGCCCCAGCTCACTTGAAAAAGATATGCTTTGGGAAATGGGTGGTCTAAATCTTGATGCATAGATACACACACACACTGCACACAAACACACATAAACTTTATCAGCTTGAAGAAAATTAATTTGAGGGACTGGCAATCTCACCACTAAGGGGTAATTGTGCTCACACATGGCATTGCCTAGCAACAGGAGTGCATAAACCCCAACACAGGAGTGTAATGAATCGCTGACTACTGCTCACAAATGGTAATTTGATGGGAAGACATTCACATCTGGTTTAGTCTGGAGCAAGACTTCAGACAATTCTGCAGACTCAAATTGAGAGAAGCAGCAGGTACTTCACCAAGGCCAGGCTTCAGAACAAAGGAGACTATTTCTATTTATCCAGCTGGGTATACGCATTTGTTTAAAAACAGCACAAACAAAACAGAAATATAGTTTTGATAGCCTTGTTTCTATGACATTTTGTTTTGGCTGTGTTCCATCTTCTATAGCTTCAAATATATTTAATGAAAGTCACAAATAAAGGTAAATTTGACAAATAAGCACAGGGTAATTGTGGCTTGGCTACACTACATTAAAAGCCCCGGGCATCTGCCTGCTACTTGAAGCTCAGTGTTTTTGAATCAAGGTATAAAAAGAGCTAACATACGAGCGAGATCTGTGTCTGGATCGCCTGTTGTTGGGGTCTGCTTGGTTTTTTTCCTTTTGTCTCCTTAACACAGCTTCCCACTGAGGCGCTGAATCAACCATATCGTTCTCCTGCCGTATTCTGAAAAGAAAAATCATTCATCTAAAGTTAACACCCATACATGGTGCCTTGTTTCTCCGTTCATCCTAAACTTGCTTTTCACTTAAACAACAGAAATTTTATTATAACCACTGAAAGCTAAGAAAGTATTAACAGGATTAACATATTCTAAAGTAGATAAGTGTGTGTGTGTACATATGTACAAATATATACACAGAGACATAAATAAATATATAAATATGTTAATTTTTCCAGACTTCTTTGACTTTAAATTTTCTAAGAAAAGATGTATCAAATAAAAACTCATTCAAAACACATTTAAATTCTGACTAAACAAAGAATGATGTAGCATATAGTGCCAATGTGAAACACAATTTTTTTTTTTTGATACCAGGAATTGAACCTTAGAAAAGCTTAACCACTGAACCACATTCCTAGCCTTTTTTTATTTTTATAATTTTGAGACAGGGTCTCGCTTAGTTGTTGAGGCCTCACTAAGTTGCTGAGACTGGCCTTGAACTTGCAATCCTCCTGCCCCAGCCTCTGCAGTTGCTGGGATTACAGGCACAAAATCATTTTTCAAATATGCTACTTAAAATAGCAATGAATAATCTTACTTTGCAATGCTTTTAAAAATTCACGTTAATCATCCATGTTATCGAGGACAATAGGTGGAAGGTATAATTCCCCTTTTTAAGATAGCAAACTAGAAGTGTGAAGTCAAACATGCTGGCTGGCATAAGGCACTAGCGGCTGCACATGTGTGCATACACTACTCTGATGCAGCTGCTCTCTTGTGGAATAGGCAATGAAGGGTGTACACCTGATGTGGCCAGGGACCAGGCAGGGAAAGAAAAATAGGGACGGGTTCTGTGGGGCACAGGCCGTGGCCATGTGAGATCACAGAATAGTGTTAGCAAATCCTCTACTTTTAAAAAAAGTGAATTAAAAAAAAAAAAAACTGAATTTCTACGGTGAACATTTCCAATGTTCACATATTGACAAACAAGTCTGAATTTCAAGGCACTGTCTGACCCTAACCCTATCCATGGGCCACACTCAGTCTGCAGACGCTTTTGGATGTCAATGTATCAAGTCTTTGTAATAATGAGGTGAGGTATTGGAGGAGGGAGGAGAAAGAAACAAGTACTTAATTGAAGTTAAGTGCTTCATTAATGTGTGGATGCTGTCTGGAATGCATGGCAATGATGCTGTGAAGCTGTGACTATTCCCAGCAAAAATCAAGCACCTGTTATGTGAGCATTTAACTTTTAATTTATGTAAGCTCAGCAGGAAGCTGCCCTGAGTGAGCACCTCCCCATTGTGGAGAACAGCTGGGAACTGTCAGGATCCCAATCTGGTACTGAAACTGCAAGAGCACAACTGCAGGAGACCAAGCAGGAAGCGCAGGCAAGTTTGAGTCCTTTCTGTCTGAACAGATGGCTCTTGGTTCCTCTGTTCTGGCACTTAGACTATGGGCTGTATAACTGGCTTTGCTTCTAAGTGTAAATCAGCAAATGATGGCAAATATTCATTCCACATAGAATTTAAATGGAGATCACATAAAGCAAATTCAAGTTGAAAAGAACAGCACCTTATGAGGAAGAAACAATTTAAAATCTCTAGATTAAAGGGGAACTGTATTAAGTAAAAAATTATCCAAGGCTTTGAAGTGTGTACATTTCCTCTCTAAAGTTTTCATTGCTAATAGGCTATTATTTGAAGATTAACAGGACACAGTCATGGTACTTTTCAGAAATTTAAGAACATAGTTCCTTCTTCTCATGGCAGGTACAGAGGAAATTAAAATTGGACATATACTGCTATGGATATTAACATCAGAAATATCTGAAGAAAAACATGAGAAGGTACACTGCTGTGGTCATAACCACTAATCGTACTTTGAAACAAACATTCCCATTTGACAATGCCATACAGGTACTTGTGCACCTGTATACATACATACTTCATGCCAGAACCTACATTTACAAGCCTTCCATGGATCACATGACAGTTCCTGCCAGGCCAGCTGGTATAGGCAGCCCTGGACACTTCCGGAGCTGAGGGATCAGGCTCAGGAAGAGAGAAGGGAAGGTGTCAAGCTGGTAAGCTGGAACCTCCCCTCCCACAGGAACCCACACCTCAAATGCTGGGCTGAGGATTAGACACAAACCCAGGTCTCTTGCTCCTATCCCTGGAGTCTATTAGCCAGCGGCTTCCATTCTGGATGAAATTGCTGCACAGCTCAATGGCAGAATTAAATTTTACAATGTGAAATGTTTTTTATCAGGAAGTTGGGATCTTTACATATTTTTAAGAGGTTAAACCTACTAAAGCAAGACTAAGGCATGACTTAGGCAAACATAAACTTTCCCCAGAGTATAGACTTTTCAAAGAAGCACAATTATTGTGAGCTCATTCTCATCCATTGTGAATTTCACAGGTGACTTTTATACTTGGACAATGATGAGAATAAAATTAAACTCCAGACACATACATACTTCCTTTTTCCTTGCTATCATAAGGACTGAATCAGAATAAACTTTGGATGACAGCTTGTCCCTTTAACTTCTGTTTTTCTAATTGAAAAGTCTCAAGTGAGGGCAGTGACTCTCTGTCAGTTAATATCCTTGTGACCCACATGCTTTAAAGACAGATGCCCTCTATTGGTGATGCTGTTTCATAAATATTCTAACAAGATGCATTAAAAATGTAAGGCCCATTGGAGAGTCACAACAGAAGCACATTTTCCTGAGTAATGGTGGTACGGCAGCCTCAGTCTGTAATGAAGTTTGAAATTACACCCTTACAAAAAGCCTCTGGTTAATGGTGCCTCATTACAAGAATGAAAGTGTCATTTCTTCTATTGCTGAACTGCTCCAGAAAACACAGGTGCTACTTGGAAAGAAAAAAAAAATCTTAGCCTTTAAAAGCAAGACTATTGTAGCACACAGTACTTACAAGACAGAAGCTATCTATTTTGTTTATGCATGAGTAATAAAGAAATCTTTAAATGAAAAAGCATATCTCCTATAATGATTCTTACTTTTAAGTCTCATTTATTCTTAAGTGTAGGTACACAAGTATTTTCTTTTCTTTTTGTTCCCCTCCTTTCCTGCTATATTACAATTTTGATATAGAGATTTAAACATTTTAAAGCATTAAAATACTGCAATTATATTGACATAGAAACTTTTTAAAAAATCAAAATGCTCTTACATCATAATTACGAAATGATCAAGGGGGCAAAGAGTCGATTGTCATTTATATTACAGATCTGATTATTTCAAATGTTGTAACAATGAGCCACAAAAAAACAAGAAATGTTTCCTTCTTGTACTCTCTAATCCAAATGATAATCTACATGCATCACACTTCATATATTTCCCCATCAAACAACTACAGAGAGTGAACAGCAAGAGTAGGAAGTACATCGTAACAAGGCTTTTGAATTTTAATTAATGTCCAAGGTGAAGGTTGTTTCCAAACACAGCAACTTCTAGCAATGTTTCAGAATAGGAGAGTTCTAATATATTTTCTCAATTTCTCACCAAACTTTAATGTTCTACTTTCTTAGAATACATGGGCAATGTAGATCTTAACTGCATTTGACACTTAATTAAAGTTCGCAAAGGTTTAGAAGATGAAATGCCATATAATCGCTTCACAACAATAATGAAGATAATAACTATTCCTAGTCTCTTCTTCCCTATTATAGTTCTGCCTCTTCTGCAAAATTCTTCACATTACCAAATTAAGTCTTATACAAATCTCCCTGGGTTTTACTTTGTCCTCTCCCTTTATCAGTTTTGTTCCTAATAGGACCTTCCTTTACATCAATTCTTAATTTACTTCTAATTCACTGAAATAATGGCGATGATTAATGTTGAACCTGAGAATTTTTTGGAGTTCAATGTAAAAGGAAACTTCAAGCTGATGTGAGCAGCCCATTTTGCTCTTGGGTTTTATCTATTTCCACACCTCTGCCAATCTGGCTCTCACATCTTGGGCAAATCACTTGTCTGCTTTGGTAGGGTTTCAGTCTCTTCATATACAAAATTATTACAGAGATCGTTTCTATTTTTTTTTTTTTTTGTATTAGGAATTGAACTCAGGGGCACTCAATCACTGAGCCATATCCCCAGCCTTACTGTGTACTTTATTTAGAGACAGGGTCTCACTGAGTTGCTTAGCACCTCACTTTTGCTGAGGTTGGCTTTGAAATTTCGATCCTCCTTCCTCAGCCTCCCCAGCTGCTTTGATTACAGGCATGTGCCACCGGGCCCAGCCAATCTTTTCTAATTTTAAGACTCAATATTTCTCTATTTCTATTTTATTTCCAGGCCAATCAGACACAATGAAGCAAATTTCTACTCTTCAACTATAGCATAATGCTCCAGACAATTGCTCCATGTGGCCACTCCATTGTTAAAATTAAATCAGCAGGTTCCAACTGATCATGAACTTGTGTTCTCATCAACTGCACTCATTTTTGGATCACCTGCTCTAAAGCAATCTTCATTTTTTTTTAGTGGTTTTTCTTCCCTAGGGAAATTTAAGTTGGTTCCAGGCATCTGTCAACATCCTCCCTTGAGACTAGCGAGCAAATAAATCCATTCACTTTTCCCACTTTCCCCTATCACCAATAAATTATTCTTATTTGCTCTTAAAGTTGCTTCAGTCTCTTCCATTTATTCCTTGTGCTCCTGTTACCAAGATGAGCTACCTATGGTGCAATTTCCCTTTCAAACTCTCCTATTTTCAATATTTTTTATCCTGTTTTGTTCCCACTCAGTAATACAACAGCATTCCTCCATTGCTGTGGCTGTGCATTTCTACAGTCATTTCTGTCAACTTGGATTCATGTTCTGGAAGCCCTATATCACCCATGTCATAGGTCTAAATCTTGGTCCAATTAAAGTACAAATCAGAAGCCCTTGCATCTATGGCATGGTGACCAGCATCAGCTTCCACTGGCTTTGTCTGAACTGTCCTCTCCATAACCACAACGTTCACCATCACCAATTTTTATCTTTACATCAATCAGGGACAGGACAGTATGGAATGCTTGCAAGGAAACAGGTCCTTGTTTTCAGGTTGTGTGGAAGAAAGCCCACTGGTTTAAGTTTGCTAACATCCAAAACCATTTATTCCTAGGGTACGGATACTAATAAAGTTCTTTTTTTTTTTTTTTTTTTCTTTTTTAACCACTTGCACAAAATCCTACCAAAATCATGAGCTTCTGGATTCGCCCTACTCAGATATACTGTCCCCATTAGTTATAGTACAGAATTTCTGCCACAGATATATAGGGGTTTTTTTGTTGTTGTTTTGTTAGAAAAATAATATAAAAGGCCTAAAGGAACATGCCCTGGACTACCCAGAGCATATGCAGAAAGAGGAACCAGGAATTAGATTTATCAAAGGGAAACCTCTCCCAAATCAGCTTTCCCTGAAAATACCTTGAGCTTAACAAATAAAATTTGTTAAGCTTTAACATAAAATTCTTAATCCACTATTCAGATAGTAATAGACATCTAATAGACTAATGGATCCTAAAGACATCTAAAGGATAGGAATAAACTCTACAACATTCATACCAGAAATAATTCAGGAATTCAGGTTCCAAACACTGACTTCTTCTTCTTTTTTTTTTTTTGTTTTGTTCAAGGGAGCTGAGCCTCGATTTACATATAACACGGGGACTTCAGATAACCCAGAGCACTGCTGAGTGTTCTCATTAATTTAATAGCAACTTCCGAGGCAGGGCATTTTCCACTTTTCACATATATCCATTACCTCCTGGAGGTGGGCAGGGTAGGCATTATTCCAATTTGCATGTGATGAATGAAGATTCACAGGTAAAGTAACCTCCTCAAAACCACAGAACTCTTCAAAGCAGGGTCAGGCTCTCAACATAAGCTCCCTAATTTGCACACACACATAGCCTCACATATATGACTCGTTATTTAGAGAAAGGTTCAGATGGTCTCCTGTTGCCAATTTCCTTTAGTCCTGCTCTTTCCCTGAGCTTCTTTCATTTCTCTTACTCTTTTAATCCTCACCAAGCTCCAGAGTTACTCTCACTTTTCACTTATGCAAAAAAAAAAAAAAAAACCCACCAGACTACTTTTCTGTGTCACCCTCCAAATCTCCCACTTAAAACTCTAAAAGCCCAGCAACACATCAAAGCTAACGAATGACTGCGAAATGCAAAGAGTCTCTCCAGTGGTGCCCAGAGGAGTGTTGATTTCCATCATGAGTACAAAAGATATTTTTCAGACCAGTTTCTTCGAATGTGAAGAATATTTTGTTAAGCTCAAGGTATTTTCAGGGAAAGCTGATTTGGGAGAGGTTTCCCTTTGATAAATCTATTTTCTGGGTCCTCTTTCTGCATAAGCCCTGGGTAATCCAGGGCATGGTCCCCAGGGCTCAGGCCTACAGAGATCCTTCTCATCTCAGGGACAGGATTCAAAACTCTAACTAGCAAAAACTACCACACTCTACTATTCACATGGGTCATTAACTTCAAAGTGCCTGTGCTTTATAGGTTCTCAATTTGATGAGTTTAGTTAAAACAATTGTTTCACAAGTCAATATACCACAGAAAGTAATCTCTAAAGAAAGTTTAAACATTTTAGCTTTTAATTCTATCAGTGAATTGAAATACCAATTTCATTTCCCAATACCAATTTACCCTTCACAATTTAGATCACAGTGAACACTTTATAATTTTTGGGAGGAGGTATCACATACAAACCTCTTAAGAAACTGATAAACACTACAGATGTGATCTCCAGAAAGCTGTGCATCTTAAGCACACACAACTGTATATACGATTCCATGGGGTTATGAGACCCCAAAAATTCACCCATAAACCATAGGTTAAGAGAGTTGGTATAAAAGCAACCAAATATGTGAAATTAGAAAAGGTGAGAGAATGGAAAATAGGACCAACAAAAGGAAAGGTTGGGAGAGAGGTAGAGGACAGGAAGGTGGAGAAGAAGCAGTGGTACTGGAATTAGTACAGGACTGTGTGGTTCTACACCATACAGCACCCTTACCTTGTGGATTTCATTTGATCTTTACAGTAACTCATTCAACAAAACAGGTAAATTGTTATGCCCCCCCCTTCTCTCCCACAAAACATACACTTTAAGGACCAAAAACTCAAATTTGATAGCCCATTTATTGATTGGGTTCAGAAACTGAGCAGACACTTCATAGAAGAAGATATAGAGTTGATCAACAAACATATGAAAAAATGTTCAACATCTCTAGCAATTAGAGAAATGTAAATCAAAACTACTCTAAGATATCATCTCATTCCAATCAGAATGACAATTTTCAAGAATTTAAGCAATAATGTGTGTTGGAGAGGATGTGGGGGAAAAGGTACACTCATCCAAATTGGTACAACCACTCTGGAAAGCAGTATGGAAATTCCTTAGAAAACTTGAAATGGAACTACCATTTGACCCAGCTATTCCACTCCTCAGTCTATACCAAAAGAATTTAAAATCAGCATACTACAGTGATGCAGCCACATCAATGATTATAGCAGCTCAATTCACAATAGCTAAACTGTGTAACCAACCTAGGTGCCCTTCAATAGACAAATGGATAAAGAAACTGTGGTATATTTATACAGTGGAATATTACTCAGCTTTTAAAGAATGAAATTATGGCACTTGCAGGTAAATGAAAGGAGTTGGAGAATATAGTGCTAAGTGAAGCAAGCCAATCCCAAAAGACTAACGGCCAAATGTTTTTTGTAATAAGTGGGTGCTGATCCATAATGGGGAGGTCAATGGAAGAATGGAGGAACTTTGGATTGGGCAGAGGGGAGTGAGAAGTGGGGAGGAGGTGTGTGTGTAGAAAAGATAGTGGAATGAGATGGACATAATTATCCTAAGTATTGCACAAATGGTGTGACTCTGCATCATGTACAAACAGAGAAATGAAAAGTTGTGCTCCATTTGTGTAAAAAACAATTTTAAAAAAACCCAAATTTGAATTGGTTAAAATAATTACTCCAAGACAATTATCAGCATATGGCAGAACCAACACCCTGAGCTAAACCTGGGGTTATACCCTGACAAGTCACTGGCTCTTAAGCAGAAAAAAAGGAAGGAAGAGTAGGAAAGAAAAAGAAGAAAACTGTTGAGGAAAATAACAAGATACAAAGAGCGAAACAGGGGGCAGAGAGTGGAGAGGGAGATGAGGATGCAAGTAGAGAAACTAGTGGAAACAGTGACCATCACATTAGATAATGTGGCAGGAAACTCTGCTCCAACACCCAGCTGCTTTACAAAAAAGAAGCGAAAAATCATCTTCTCAAACATCAAAACCTAGAAGATGGAAGGATGCCCACAGGATTATGAATACCGTAGAAGGAGAATAACTGAAATGGAAGGGGGTAAGGGAAGACATAAACGACATCCCAAAGAGAAGAGAGTGGCCTACTGGTGTTGTAGGAAGCACTGTGGAATGACACCTGCCAGTTAATGCACAACTAGGAGAATCTTCACACACCTGGCTTCATTAGTTCTGGACCCAAAAGTGGGGTGGTGGTGGGGGGATTATTTACAATTATAGTTTTCTAAAATTAAAACTCAAAACAATACCTCTTGCTTCTAGTATTAATGCTCCACTGTTTTTTGTGGGGGTTTTTTATTTGTTTGTTTTGGGGGTGCTGGGGATTGAACCCAGGGTTTTTTTGCATACAAGGCAAGCACTCTACCAACTGAGCTACATCCCCAGCCCTACTTTTTTTCTTTTAATGGTGTTAAAAGCCTGCTTTGAAGTTGATTTGTAAACATTGTTTTATTAATTTGTTTCTTTTCACACAAATGGAGAGATGTTTAAATTGTTAAGCATGGAAACAGTAAAGCAGGTTAAGCCCCAGTGGGTTGATTTTCTGAGAAAAACAACCTTCCCACAGAGTATACTCAAGCTGAACAGGAAAGACTTCCCATTAAAAAAAAAAAAATCCAGCAAGGAAAGGCAAAAGGAACACACAAAGATCACACACACAACCTCCAAAAGTAAAGCTGACTCTCTAGTTCTATTGGACACATCACAGGCTTCAAAAGAGATTTTTGAAAAGAAGATCCGTCCAGTAGCTGTCCTCCCCAGGCTACAGCCTCCCAAGTGAAGACAGGAAAGCTGGAGTCAGGAGCAGACTGATGAGGGTGAGGATGACGATGCAAGCAGAGCTGCTGCATCTAGAGACTTGCTGGACCCCATCCTAAGGGCTCCGGAGTGTGTGCTGAGGATATGCAAGGTCCCACCAGCAGCCAGGAAAAGGAAATGCAGATGGGGTCAAAGAGATTCAACCTCTCCCCCAAAGAAGTCTTCTGCACAAGTAGGAAGTCAGACGTTAGGAAACAACCTTTCATTGTGAACAAAAGACAGATTGGGACAGTAGCAAGGCTAGTGTTTACATGTTCAGACCCATGCATCATGAAGAACGAGTGCATTCTGGCAAAATATAAAAGGCTCATAATGGGAGGGAGGGACTGGCAGTAGCACAGCATAGTAGGTAAGTGGCACCCGGAGACAGCGTAATGACTTTGCACCCTCCCTCCAGGCACACTGGTACCACCAGAATTTGCAGGGGTGGAGATCAGAACTGAAAGACATACTTCCTCTACCCACTTTTTGTCATGCTTTTGAGAGCTAGACTCTAGATCTTCTACGGATGTAGAAACTTATACAACCCTAGGACAATATTTCTCCAGGTAGAATAAATGAGTGTGAAAGCCTTCTGGATCCTTCATTTGAAATGTGTGAATGTGTTGTGAAAGCTATAAAGCACACTGACATTTAAACATTCAGAGCCACTTCCATTCTAAAACACGCTTCCTACCTAGCACCAAGAAAGCCGAACTAAAAAATGTCCCCAGGGATTGGCTTACTTCACTTAGCATGATATTCTCCAACTCCGTCCATTTACCTACAAATGTCATAATTTTATTCTCTTTCAATGCTGAGTAATATTCCATTGTGTATATATTCCACAGTTGCTTTATCCATTCATCTATTGAAGGGCATCTATGTTGGTTCCACAGTTTAGCTACTGTGAATTGAGATGCTATAAACATTGATGTGGCTGCGTTTTAAGTCCTTTGGGTATAGACTGAGGAGTGGGATAGCTGGGTCAAATGGTGGTTCCATTCCAAGTTTTCTAAGGAATCTCCATACTGCTTTCCAGAATGGTTGCATCAATTTGCAGACCCACCAGCAATGTATGAGTGTGCCTTTTCCCCCACATCCTCACCAACATTTATTTTTATCTGTATTCTTAATAACTGCCATTCTGACTGGCATGAGATAAAATCTTAGAGTAGTTTTGATTTGCATTTCTCTAATTTCTAGAGATATTGAACATTTTTCAAATATTCTTTGGTCAAATGTATATCTTCTTCTGAGAAGTGTTCAGCTCCTTAGCCCATTTGTTGATTGGGCTGTTTGGTTTTTTGGTATTACGTTTTTTGAGTTCTTTATATATCCTGGAGATTAGTGCTCTATCTGATCTCTATTTGCTCTATTTGCTCTATTTGCTCCCAAAATGTAGGCTCTCTATTCACCTCATTGATTGTTTCTTTTGCTGAGAAGAAGCTTTTTAGTTTTACTCCATCCTATTTATTAATTCTTGATTTTTGTTCTCTCTGATAAGTGGATGCTGATCCATAACAGGGAAGGGGGAGGCATTGGAAAAATGGAAGAACTTTGATTGAACAAAGGGGAGGGAGGGTGGGGAAGTTCATGGGGGCAGGAAAGATGGTGGAACGAGATGGACATCATTAGGTACATATCTGACTGCACATATGGTTTGACGCTATATCATGTACAATCATAGAAATGAAAATTTGTGCTGCAATTGTATACGATGAATCAAAATGCATTCTGCTGTCATATACACCTAATTAAAATAAATAAATGGAAAAATTTTGAATTTGGAAAAATGAATAACATTAAAAAAAAAAGCTAGAGGATGTCTTAAAAAAAATTTAAATAAATAAATAATGTCCCCAGAGGAGAGAGGAGAAAGCTCCCCAAAAAGGAAACACCTAGGAGGAACACTGAAGCTAGTGGTGCCAGATCAGTAAGCAATTTAAGGATTTGGTGGCAACCTTTCAATAGTGTTTCATTTTTAACAGCAAATGTCTCCATGAGTACATTTAGCCCTAAAAAACATTGTTTTTAAACAGGCTCTCTTCTGAGCAGTTGAGAATGGAGCAGTATGAGCACAATTTGGAATATACTAAGCAAAACAAAGACATGTTAAAATTCTGTTTTGATCAATAAGTACAAGTTTTAAGTAGGAAAAAAGTAGGGTGGGGGTTGCTTTGTTTTTTCTTGTCTATACAGAAATACTGGTTTTTAGAAGCTGGTTTTCTTTCCTGAGGGAAAGCCACCTCCCACACTGGGTTTCTACAGGTAAAGAAACAGATCGTTTCCTTGAGAAAAATATTGTAGCACGCTGTGATCTCACATCTATCTGGCGCAACTCCAGTCCCTAAGAAGGCTCCACATCGAAAGCTCTTCCTAAGAAAGTGGTCCACTCTCACAATGCTGTCTGGGCTATTATGATGCAGGCTTTGTAGTTAGGGCAGATTCAGTTTGTGCCAGGCACAGGGCTCCAAGTACTAAAGAAGAACCTTGGAGATTATCTAGTCTGAGAGAGAAAAAAAATGACCTAGAAAAGCAAAGGAACCAGGCCAAAGTTCCACACTTGATGAAAACAGGTTTCTCTACAGTGGCATGACTGATTTATTTTACTACGAGACACTTCTTTGTGGTGGGGAGCTGTCCTTTGCATTGTGGGATGTATAGCTGCATCTCTGGTCAATAGCAATCTCCTTGTTCAATACTGATAAAAAATAAAATAAAGAAAGTCTCCAGATGTTGCCAAATGGCCTTGGGGAGGAGGCAGAGAGGACAAAACTCTCCCGGTTGAAAACCACTGGGTTTGAAACTGGTATGACCGGTAACTAATTTCTTCTGCCTCCCAACCTGGTGCTCTTTTCATTAACACCATGAATACTTGTTTGCAAATATATATTTTGAAACTACAGAGAAGAGATGAATGCATTAAGCCAATGCTAATGCTGATTACATGCCAAGTAGTGTATTAATGAACTCTTAAAAATGAATCTTGGAAATGTGAACTGACAGCATTTATTAACCTGTGTGTGCCTGACATGAATGTCAACACAAGGACTGGGGATGTAGCTCAGTGATAGAGCATTAGCCTAGCACGCACAGGGCCCTTGGTTCTATCCCCAGTACCAACAGAGAGTGAGAGAGTGACACAGACAGACAGGACAGACAGATAGACAGAGGAGATGAATGTAAACATGTATAGCACAGAGATCAACAAAAGGCCAAAACTATGGTATCTTGGGGTTGGGTAAGGTACAGTAATGTCACATTAAATATACCACAAGGAGAAGTCACTCTACAAATGGTAAACTTTGCTGCCAGACTTAGGCAAATTCACTACACATGGTACCTAAATAGGGAATCATCTTCTTAAAAAATAGAAACCAAAAGGGACCTCACTATCAAACCGTTTAATCATCTTATTGTAAGGACTTAATACTCAGTTGAAAGAGCTGAGGTTTCCTAAACTAGTGTGTCAGATTCCTGGTAACACAGATGAGAAAACCAGGTTCATGAATAAGTGGGACACACAGATTCTAGTACCAACAGCAGCCTCTGATTTCAGAGTTCCCGTTAGTTATGTTGTTTAGACATTACCTGTTTCTCTTTTTCCGGTGTTCTCTGTTAGAATTTTCGGATTCACTACCACTGCTTGTGTTACAGCGTGAGCGAGACCTGAAGACAAAATGAGAAGAGCAAAGGAGAAAACCCAGGTGTAAGACAAATGAAAAGTTTCAGAAAGGCTCATTTGGTTCTTCTGAACTAATTTTGCAGTCAAGTTACTGATCCAAACATAAAGAGCTACCTTATCCCTCTCCCAGTCAGTGCTTCTGACCTCAGTCAGACATCAGAACAAGCCTACAGCCCAGGGAAACAGCAAGACAGGGGAAAGATGGAAACAGATTAAGGCAAATGTCATCATGTTCCCAGAAAGGACCACAAAAACCAATCACTTCTAACAAAACTCTGCCATGGCAAAGCTGTGAGTCCCTGTGGTGACTAAATATGGAGGAAGAGTCTCACCCCTCCCTATCCCCTACACAAAGAGGCAGAGTTTATTTCCTCTGACTTTGAATTTCTATAGGTCCTGTGACTGATTTGTGAGGTGTGAAAGATACTCTGCCAATTCCAGAACTAGCCCTTAAAAGAACTGATTGCTTCTGCTTCCTCCCAGCCACCATCTAAAGAAGTCCAGGCCAGCCATGCAGACAGACCAGATAGAGAGGTCTTAGGCCTCAATCCTTCTGCCAAAATTTCAACATGAGACAAAAAGGGCTGCTAGACAACACAGCCTCTGCCACCATCAATCACAGCCTCATGAGACCCTGAGCAAGACCAACTAAAGAACTGCCTTCCATTGGACAGAATTAAACTGTACGTAAATATGTTATATAAATAAATACATGTGTGTGCATATAGCACACACATAAAGATATGGCTGTTGTTGCTTTAAACCACCAAGTTTTGGAATGATTTGTAAACTAGCAATACTTAACTGAGATAGCTCCTCTGAAACACAAAGGAGCAGGAAGAAAAAGAGAAATGTCTAAGGATAGAACAGAATGGATGACTGAGAACCAGCTGAAACCAGTTGGAGTTTTGAAAGTTAAAAAAAAAAAAAATCCCATTCTTGCCTCAACTCTGAGCTAATCTGCTAGCCCTTCCCCACTCTCCCTGACTCTTCCATTTTTGCCCATTTTTGGTATTTTACCTCCTTCTTTGCTTTAGATCTGAGTCTTCACCACTGTTATGGGCTTTCCTATGGAAAACAAAAGAAGACATTAAAGAAAATAGAACATTACAATTGGCTAAGGAAAGCATATCAAGGCAGGCTTCATTGCAGTTAGTTCATGTCTGTTATACGTCTATTCACTTACCACACAGTTATGTCCCAGAAACACAACATACCACCCTCTGGCCTCGGGAAGCCAGAATTCCATAGGGAGCTACAGTCTACAAATAGCAACAAGTAGCTTATCTGTTAAGTTCCATTCAGCCAATGGTAGTGTAAGTCTGCAGTTTATAGGCCTGTAATCCTCTAAACCAATTTCTGCCATGGCCTAACTGATATCAACTCTTTTAGGATGACCTTGTTCAATATCCTGTCCTTCAAAGTCCTTCTACTGCTTCTCTAAACCTCTCCCACCACAACTCAGCCACGTACAGTATGGTTATACATTGGGCCACATCATCTGTAACCACCTCCAAACACTTTGCTCCCTGACCACAATCTCCTCTCCTTCCTGTTCACCACTTCCCATTGACGTTCAAGCAGCTCCAATGGGGCATCCTGGTTCAAGTGCAGGCTCCAAAGTCAAAACAAACTGAATGTGAATCCCATCTCTTCCACTGCCAAGTTGCGTGATTTAAACAAGTTACTTCTCTACTTAGTACCTCACTTTTAATAAACCTCCCATAAAAGGTTGTTATGAGGAGCAAATGAATTAAATGCACAGCAGGACCTGGGCCATTATAATACTGTTTACTCAACGATTTTCATTCTGCCCTTTCTTCCATCCTAGTAAGGCTGCCTATTGACCTTACCACTTTCCACCTTCACTTTTCTTCACTGTCCTCCTTATCCAACTTAGATTTCCTAGTCCCCCATTTCAATAACGTGCCTTTCACTGCATCTTTTTGGCAAAACATCACACATGGGTAAATCCAACTACCCAGGTTCTCTCCAAATAGTGAGCTGAGAAGTGCTGGAGGGAGTTCACAAGAAAGCATCTTACTACAACAGAAATCCAATTCATAAACCTCCAGGGGGGGCCCCAATGTGGTCCAGCAATCTCACCACCATTTTCAGACCCAAGGACTATGTTTCTGCAAAGCAGTATTAATTTCTTCTCTTGGACTCCTGGCCCATGGTACCTCTGCTTCAGCACATGGCTTTTCTTTCTCCTTCCAAAGGAAAAAGTGTCCATCGGATGGGACTCTTTCTTCTTCCTGCTACCAAATCTCAAAACTTATCAAAATATTTTAGTTATTTATGAGTCTATCCTGACAACTAAGATCAGTCCTTCCACCTTCTTATGGCAACTCATTGATACAATATTTTTCATTTTTCTAAAGGTAATAGTTTTTAAATTTTTTCTTTATTTCTTATATCATCTATTTCCTGTGAGTTCCCCTTCACTGCATTCCTTCCTTCCTCCCTCCCTCCCTCCCTCCCTCCCTTCCTCTCTCTCTCTGCATTTCATTTGTTTGTTTCAGTCGGCCTTTTAAGACAGAAGCCACCCTCATATGCAGTTCATAATGGCTCTCTCTTCCTATCTCAGCACTAAGCAATCAAGAGACCAGAGCCATCTAGATGGTGCCAAGCATGTTAACTGACCCCTCTGCTGTAATGTGAGGCAGCTTCTACCACTTCATTGGGGATCCTTTCAAAGTCAGGATCTGTAGGTATTTCTCGTGTACCTGTCTATTTTTTACAGTAGGATTTTCTCATCTCATGCTTGGGAGATAAAAGCTTAGCTTCTAGCATTCTGGGAATGAAGGAAAAAGGGTTAGAAATGCAGCCTGCTGCTTGGTCTCTCCATCTCCAAAACTAGCCTCCTTCACTGTTTCTCCACAGGACAGTAACTTTACAAGCACAAATGCAATCATGCTATCATACTCCCTTATAACAACTACTGGTCTAAGAATCAAACTCCTGAACAAGCCCAGATGGGCTATAAAGTCTGTCCCCATCTTTATCTCTGGACTCATCTATATTTTTATTCACTCTCAGAGTTTGAACAACACTGTCTTCTTTTCTTCTCATGAATGCTCTCTGATCCCTTCTACTACCTCTGGCTGGCATGATCTTTCCTTTCCTTTTGCTTTTATCTCAGTTTCTGGTTCACATGCCTAGCTTCAGGAAAACCTTACCCAACCCCCTTGATCCAGCAAACTTCTCTTAATAGTAATAGTTGTACAGGTATTTGATTTGTTAAAATCTACCATGCAGTTATGCTTATGATATATGTGCTTTTCTGTATGTATTCTAGGTTTCAACAAGATTTTCTTTTAATTCCTCTAAGCAAAAGGTAATACACCTTCACATAACTTATTAAAGTCACCATTGCACATTTTTTTGTATGATACATAAATTTCTCCTGTAACATCTGGTAAGCTCTCAAAGGACAAGAATTTTGTCAGTGTTGTTTAGCATACTACCCAGCATACTAATGGCACTCAATAAAGATTTTTAATGTAAAGATGGAAGTTGAGCTGTGCAAATACACTGTACTTCCAGAACATGTACTGGTTATCTTTTCCTAGAGCAGAAATGTTGAAACAAGCAGGCCTCAGGGTCTCCATAAACCCTGAAAACTATATGAAAATGTTTATATGTACCTTTTCCCTTAGGGACTGAACACAATGCTTTATCAGATTCTCAGAGGGTTCTTTGGCCACAAAAAAGTTAAGGACCACTATAGTAGACTTGGCCAAAATTTGATAGCCTACATCCAACTCATGACAAACAAGTGACAAATAAGAAATTTTGGTATCTTTTGCAAAACATATTTATCCTGGTATCCAAAGCAAAATAGAACTTCCTATTATTAACTGTAAATTCTTGAGATTCTTCCATGCTGATGACAAATCTCAGTTTTAAATGTCAGAGTTAATCCAGCAATGAAGGGATTTGTGCCCAGGAGTAAGGTAAATTTGTATGAAGATAAAACAAGACTAACAAGGACAGGGACATTTATAGGTCATTTACAGTGGAAAGAAACAGAAAACAATGCACTTTAGCTCTTCTATGCCAACATGCAGCAATGTCTGGTCTTCTCAAAATGAACATGCCCATCAAGAGATCTTTAAGTGACATGCAGAACAGACAGAAGTCTCTACGGATACTTAGGCAAAAAGATTCTCTTCTCAATAAATTTAAATGATCCTTTCCCAGGAATATATGCCAGTGAAAGGATCCTGTAACCACTTTCTTCAAATGCTTCTCTGTATTTCACAGGAAGCCAGCAGAAAACATAATCTCAGTATAGAAATCATTAAGTTTGGACTTGGGAATGTATATAGTCCATATAATTTCACACAATTTGAATTTTGATATACCTAAGCAAATCTTGGTAAATGTATTTTCAAATGCAGTAAAATCAAAATGACTATTTAGCATATATAATAATTTTATTTAGGGAGTGCTGACAAATTGTGCTAATAATTACAGATGAAAAGTATAAAAATCTACCCACTGAACAATAATAATACAGCGCAAAGTCCTTAATACATGTAGTCCTCTCCACCACTTAACGCCCTAACAACACACACACAAAAATTGTGCTTTAAAATGTTTTGTAATGATGTTGCTTTGGTTTTAAGAGTTGTACAAGTTGAACTAACTCTTCGTGTCTCAAGGAGAAAGTTTAGTAAGGGCAGGATGGAGCCTTATTTAAATGATTCATTATCCCCATCTTTTTCTGACCTACAGACCTGGATTCAAATTCCATATGTGCCACAAAAGACAAGCTACTGCCATTTCTCTCAGCCTGTTTTCTCATCTATGGAAAGGAGATGATAATGCTGGCCAGGTTTTTTCATTGGTAATCATTGCCATACTGACCCACTAATAACCTCCCCTTTTTGGTAAGACTGGAAACTAAGAAATTATATTTTCCTGGACTCCCTTGCCAGCTGGGTTCTAGTTGGAGAGGCACTCAGACAAGATTTGAAGGTAGGAAAAAAGGGAAGGTGATTTTGCTTCTGGCAGAAACTGTGGCATCCACTCCTACATTCCTGAAAAGTGGGTTCCAGAGCTTTCACTAGAGTGGTGGTGCCTCCAGCAATGTCAGCAGCAGTGCAGATTCAGGAAGGCGAGCTCAAAGGCAGAAACAGCTCTGGTTTCTGGACAATAACAACCCTTTCTCTTCTTGTATTCCACCAGTCCAGGGACAGCAACAGTGGCTAGATCGCTGGGTTATACCATTCTCCACCTTTTGTGCCTCAAATCCTACTCACATCTTTGTACCAATTCCCTGAATAATCCCTCTCTACTAGAAATACCTCATGACTGTATCAAAATGCCAGTTCCCAGACAGCTATTCTCAGAATCAAGTGAGATATACAGCAAACACTTTGCGATCTAGCTCCCTCTTGTCAATCCTACTCGGTGAAGGCCATGTAGACTCTTCTTCACCATCAAAGGGTTTGAGAGAAGTTGGACTTAACTTGGGAAAGCTGGGGAGCAAGAATGGGAAATCAACAGTAGAAGATATCAAAGGGGAGGATGAACAAGCCTGAACAAGGGCACAAGAGAAAGGAGGAGTCGGCTTCTAAACCCACAATGTGCATAAAAAGAGTCTTGATGGTTATCTGATATTATGACCTGAACTTTTAATAATTATCAAAGCCACTTATGTGACTTATGTGGGGTAGCCAAAGTAATTCCCCCTGAGAAGTGAAAGAAATTCCACTGGTATGTCATTTCTAGGGCTTCCTCTCTTGCGTCTGTCACATTACTCTGCCTGCTTTGCAGAGTCCAAAACTTACAAATGTATAAAGAATGTATAAAGATTAAGTGTACATACACAAGAAAAAAATCACATGAACGTTCTAACCTGCTAAGGAAAAGATAACAGGATTCATTTTCTCTGTGCTTTGAAAGGGTTTCACTGGTATTTATGTAATGATGTAAATCTGGAGAGCATAGCAGCCGGGCTTGGCTAAGAAACATGATAACTGTGGCTTTGTCCACCCAGATAGAAATATTTAATATATATTATTTATACTATAAAATATACATGTTACACATATCATTAGCATAGTACATATAAGACATTTTTAAAAATTTATTAATCAATTAAAATACAGAAAGCAAGTTCCCATTGATATTTCATCATTATTTCTCTAAAATTCTGGCTGTTTCAGATAAATGCTTCACCATCCCTAATTTGCTTTATCTCAGAAAAGAATAAACTTCCTGTTACCTTGAGAAGATGACCAGTAATGGCATTCTGAGAATCACCTGTTATAACAGCACACCCTGGGACCAAAGCGTTTGCTGAAAACTGCAGAGGAGCTGTGCTCAACTTACCTTCTCCTCATTGGCTGCAGAGAGTCATTGTCACTTCCACAGGAGGGGTTTCGACGCCGTGCATAGGGGAACTTTGGTGATTTAGTGCGGTCACTGGGAGAGTTGTAGAGCCCACTGGAGTGAAAGAGGAATGGTCAACATGTCTACTTGGAAGTTCTTACAAGAACTACACAGCAGGGGAAATTATCATTAAGGTGTCATTTAGAGTTTGCAGAATGTTATCTTACTCTAAACCATCCTAATGAACTTTCAGATGATTTCTTAACTTACATTAGTTTTCCCTTCTGTCTTTTCAGGAAAAAAGTTTTACATGAAGAGACATATTATTGTCATGTGTGGTGGCACACACCTGCAATCCCAGTGACCTGGGAGGCTGAGGCAGGAGGATCCCAAGTTCAAGGCCAGACTGGGCAACTTAGCAAAACTCTGTCTCAGAATTAAAATTTTAAGAAGGCCTGGGAATGTAGCTCAATGGTAGAGCCCCTGTGTGGGTCAATCCCCACTACTCACCCCTGCTCCCCCCAAACAAATCATACTATTGACTTCCACTTCAGAAATTCCCACCAGTCATGCTAACTTAGAAATCTCCCCAAGTGAGCAATCACATAGCGGTGGGATTCCTTTAGTCAGTGAGCTGAGATTGCTATCCCCTTTTGTTACTGTTCTTTATAAAAAGAATGAGTCCCTTTACCTCTGGGGACCATTTTCTTCCCACGGTGCTTGAGATTTGTTTCTTTGGGTATCAGGGCTGTTTTCATTCTTTACTTTCTTAAAGCTTTAATTTAAAAAAAAAAATAGAAAATAAATTGACTAGAAAACAAAGGGAAGTAAATTCACATACTTATTTCTTTAGTAAAATTACTTAACAAATGCTAAGGAGTGTGTGTATGTGTGTTTGCTTGTTCATACCTGTGACTCATTCCAAAAAGAACATGAGGTACCTGCCTGAAAAATATATTTCTCCAGCAAGTTCCACTGGGCTTCCTCCCTGCTTCTAGTTTTACTGCTTTAGGTCAATAGAAGACAGGTCTATCATTTGTTAATAAACTTTCAAGTGTCCACATCAGGACAGGAAGCAAGGATAACAACAAAACCAAGGAGAGAAGCAAGCAGAGGAAGGAAACCTGGGCTGCCAGGCTTATGTGACTAGCGCCCTCTGTGCAACAGACTCCCAGGGAGTGCAGACTCCCTGGCTCTGAACTCAGGTTTGAATCTCTGGAGGTCAGTCAACTCTGGGCAGGCTCAGCCCTGGGCGGCCCAAACTGACCTTTCCTCAGCTTCCGCTAAATCTTGGCTTCATCCTTCCAGATCAGAATTACTTTCAAATGCTATTTCCTGACTTAGTATCATCTTTCTGCCCTAAGAAGGTAAATATAACTGAGTTGTTATTCAATCCTAACAAATTGTTTTAGAAACACATAGGAAGGAGACTCTTCAGAGGTCACCAGTTGGGGTGGAGGGATGTCACTCCTCCCTTCATCAGGAGTCTAAGCTCCAGAAAAAGGTAAAGCTTTTTAACTCCTAACTACTTTTAACCCTGGCTTTTTGAGAGATCCTAGAATAGGAATATAGTAGAGTTCATAATTCTGACAAGATCATTTCAAAAGGAAAAGAAATGAACTGGTACCCTAGCATACTATATCCATACAGGAATTAATAGACACCTATGAAATAATACATCCAACAAAGGCATATACGCCATAGTCTTGGTAGGTAGCAGGTACATTTTATATAGGAACAATATATTATTTTTATAAAGGTTTAAAAAAAATCTGAAGTTCAAATTCCCAAAGTAAAAGTTTACCTTTTGAAATGAGAAAAATTAGTAAATATGGTGACGACTGAATACAATAGTAGAAACTGTGTGTGCATTTAATAAATAAGAAAGAAAAAGCAAGAGGTGGGGAGTAGAAAAAAAGGGAGATGAAAGAGGAATTGAGCGTAGACCGACATTAATAATAATAACGAAATCCCAGGTTAATTCCATTTTTTTCCCTAAGCTGTTTCACACCTGGAGCTTCAGTGGTAACTTGGAGCCCCCTCAGGTGTCAGTACTACCCCTAAGCAGGAATGCAGTCACAAAGGGGATTGAATTGTTTTATGTATGTTCTAAAAGACCCAGAATTTGATCTTCAGGGAAGATTACTGTTCTGATGCTGGACACACCTTAAGTATACCCTGTATGTGCAGAAGACATTGACTCCCTGTTCATAAGTGTGAGGTCAACCAGCAGAGACAGTAGATGGAAGTGTATCATTCAAAGAATCTGTCATTTCAGATGCTGGGATTGTGGCTCAGTGGTACAGCACTTGCCTAGCATGTATGAGATCCTGGGTTTGAGTCTCAGCACCACATATAAATAAAATAAAGGTTCATTTACAATATATATATATATATATATATATATATATATATATATATATATATATATATATATATATTTAATTTAATAATTTTTAAAAAGAGTGTGTCATTCCAAAAAGGAAATCTGTAATATCTTGGAACTGAAGAAAAGTTCATGTAGGTAGGCAAAACCCTGAGAGAAACTGCAAAACTCTGAGAATCCTCATATCTTAAAATAATCTTGTGAAGTGCAACTAATATGGAAAGCAGTATGGAGATTCCTTGGAAAACTTGGAATGGAATCACCATTTGACCCAGCTATCCCACTCCTTGTTTATTATACCCAAAGGACTTAAAAACAGCATACTATAGGGACACAGCCACATCAATGTTTACAGCAGTATAATTCACAATGGCTAAACTGTGGAACCAACCTAGATGCCTTTCAGTAGATGAATGGATAAAGAAAATGTGGTATATATACACAATGGAATATTACTCAGCACTAAAAGAGAACAAAATCATGGCACTTTCAGGTAAATAGATTGAGTTGGAGAATATTATGCTAAGTGAATTAAGCCAATCCCCCCCCAAAAAATGCTGAATGTTTTCTCTTTTATGAGGATGCTGATCCATAACAGGAGGCATGGAAGAAATGGAGGATCTTTAGATAGGGCAACAGAGAGGGAAGGGAAAGGAGGGGACAGCAGGGTAGGAAAGACAGTGGAATAAGATGGACATCATTATCGCAAGTACATGTATGAAGACACAAATGGTGTAAGTCTACTTCGTGTACAACCAGAGACATGAAAAATTGTGCTCTATATATGTACTATGAATTGAAATGCATTCCACTATCATATATAACAAATTTGAATAAATAAATTTTAAAAATATAATATTGTGCAGAAATTATTATTGTGCAGGAATTATAAACTAGATTCCTCAAAGTAGCCACACTCTAGCTAAAGGAAGACACCATTATTTACTAACAAAAGATGGAGTCAATGATGTAAGAAATACATCAGGTCACATATCTGTGAGTGCTTGAACTTCTCCATGATATATGGGGGCAACATCTAAAGAGAAAGCGAGCCTATGAAAGCGGCTCATTGTATGTTTCTAATGCTACTCCATGAACATAATTGGAGATAGGGGAAAAAAAATGACCCTGAAACAGTGTCTGAAAGGAGAACAAGGCAGATCTTTCAGGAAAACAATCCATGTAATATATTAAGGGAAGGTTTTTCCACTGGGGAATGCCTCTGGGAAAACTGATGCAGAAGACCGTAACAACTCTTCATACATATGCAATTGCTGACTCTGAGGCTCTGATGCTTCTACATGCTATAAACTCTCTTTCTGGGGCCACAGTTCGGCGCACTACTGTAATGAACACAGTACATTACACATAAATATCATCTACTTTATTTCACAAGTCCCTGTGAGTTAGTCCATTATATCATACCATTTCAAAAAAATCACATGGAATTTTCACTTTGCTGTTGCGAATGCAGACCATGGATGATCTGTGAGTTCATCACACTGACAGTAAAAGCATTTTCTCCAATAAGAGAGGCAGGTCTTGATGTTTAATATTTTACTGGCATTTTAAAATAGTCCTTGGCCCGGAGACTATCTACAGGACCCATGGAGCAAAATCAGTTAATTTTTTCAAAGTGAAAAAATTCTTAACCTTGCCAACAAGGACATATGACAGCATATGGTTGCATATTTCTTTAGTAACTACTGACCTTTTTATTGGTGAAGGTGCAATAATTTTAGTTGTTCCTTCAGTTTCTCCATTTTCCAGGTTTGTAGTTATCCGATTTATGCTATTTGATCCTATTAGGAAAGGTGAGGAAGAAAACACCAAAGAGAGAAAGGAGACAGAGATAAAGAAAACAAAGAAACATAAGAATTATTTTTATTTATCTATTTAGGTACTAGGGATTGAACCCAGTTTTACTCTACCACGGAGCTTCATCCTCCACCCTTTATTTATTTATTTTTTCTTTTTTACTGGGGATTTAACCCAGGGGTGCCTAACCACCAAGTTACATTCCCAATCCCTTTTATTTTTATTTTGAGACAGGCTCTTGCTAAGTTGCTTGGGGCCTCACTAAATTGTTCAGGCTGGCCTTATATTTGTGATTCTCCTGCCTCAGCTTTCCAAGTTGTTGGAATTACAGGTGTATTCCATCATGCCTAGCAGAATTATTACTTTAAAATGCAATTGTAGGGACATTGTGGCACTTTGTACCCATAGATTATATCTCCCAATAAATAATGAACCATCCAAAAAAATGTGACGTACTATTTTCTTTCCTTCCCTCCCTGCCTTTTTCTTTTCCTTTTTTGGTACTGGGGATTGAATCCAGGGGTACTTTACCACTGAGCTACATTGATAGTCCTGTTTTTTTATTATGATATAGGATCTAAGTTGCTGAAGCAAGTCTCAAACCTTCAATCCTCCTGCCAAGCCTCCCAAATTGTTGGGATCACAAGTGTACAAGACAGTGCCCAGATATGAGGTACTAGCTTTGGACGTGTACTAACCCCTCAACAATGTTCCAGAAATCTAGGAAGTGACTTTTTTGATACTTTCAGAGTAAATTAAGTTCCTATATAATGGACATTATTTACTTTGTTAATATAAGATTCTGGGATATTTAGTACCATATGTTGGAATATAAAACATAATAGTTCTTGGTAACTATATTGTGAAGAAATTCTCAGCATGTCATGATAGCCCCCATCTGAAATCAAACCAAAAAGAAGAAAAACTACCAAACCTGAAAATATCCCTATTCATAATCTGAATAGCAAAACAGAGTAAGATAGATGTTACATGTATCACTCACATACAAAACAAATTTTCCACATGTGTTTTTTATGGAAACATTCTTAAAAACCTAAAACTGAATTTTTAAAAGCAGTTATTTCACAGATTTGCATACATGCTAGATGGACCAGCAGAGGGAGCCCACAGCAGATGTGATGTTGGAAATCATGGTCAAAATAAAGATAAGTGAGACACTAGTTTTGAAGCTCTGGATCCTGTTCTCAGGGCAGAGGCTGAAAAGCCCTTAGGACTGAGATGCATGGGCTCTGGTGACACTTTTCTCCAGTGTCCATGACCTCACCTGGGAAGAGGCAATTCTGATGAGTAGGGGAAACAGCCATTGAGGATGCCCATATGCCTCAAATAAGTTTATGTGGCACGCAGGAACTTCTTCCTCAGGGTTGCTCTTGCAGGTATATGTCCATAGAACACTTGAACACAAAGCATACTCATCACTAACCTCTGAGGGTTTGAATTCTGAAGATGAGTTGGCAATATTAAGAAAACACTAGTATTTATTGAGCACTTACTATGCATCAGGTATTGTTTCAAGCGCTTCACACATATTTACTCAGATAATCCTCAAAAAAAATCCTATGAAGTACATACTAATATTATCCCATTTTCAAAGATAGGTCCCATATCCTAAGGCATATAGCTTTGAAACTGAGCAGACTGACTCAAGAGACTTTCCTCTCACCCACCACAATACACTGCTGTCCATCTACCATATAGGCCCCACCTAAGAACAGCCCAAAAGTCAGTTTAAATTATGGGGCAACAGTAAGAGAGAGATCCTTCAGAGGACAAGTGAAAGGCACATCCAATGAAGAGAGCATTTGATATACAACTAAAAGAAGAATTCCTTTTCTCATGGACAACCAAGACTGAAAGACAAGAAGAACATCTGAGCACTCCCGAAACTGGAAACTTCCTTCCAGAGGAGTTTGGAAGTATGTCTGGTTACCCTCCTGGAAACAGAGGTATTAATAAATATGCTTTTTACACAGAAAACAAATTTCAAATAAGAGTTCTTAAAACTATTATTCTAAGGAATCCGACGGGGATTCAATCTGAACTTTGTTCCTGTTTTGGAATCTGGATATGGACGGGTGAGTCTGATATATCCAGAACTTTTTAAAGGTGAGTTTATGATGCAGCCAGTAAGAATAACTGAACAACATTCCAAATTCAATGTTATAAAGAGTAGCCATTGGGTAAATTTTGCAAGATATAATAAATGGGACACAACCCATTCCCTTGAACTACTCCATGTGTATCGAATGTGGAAAGTGTCATTGTCTAAAGTCACTTTTGCCATGGCCACATGACCATTAAAATCACAAGGGCTAACTCTCAAAATTGCAGACGCAGACCTGGAATGGAGCTGCTTTTCACATGTGGAACCCCATGTGGTACTGCCCTGGAGCCAGGGCAGGAGAGGTTAATTCATTTGTGTACCAGACAGTAGGTGTGGCCTAACATTAATATTTGTAATTGTTACTAATGAGCTTTTTTTAAATGTGGTATTGTTTTCAACAGGTATTAATGATTTACAATATTAATGAAAGAAACCTTCATGTAATAGGGCTGTTTACACAGGCTGGGGAAAGGAGGATACATCAGAGAGACCAATTCCCAGTGCCACTGATATCAATCGCAAAAGAGCAGAGTAAAGGTGAACATTATGTCAGCCAAAGCCCTGTGTAACTAGCTTAAGAAGAAACTCTCGTCTCTCTAGACTGACTAGTCTTTTCTTAGTCTCACAATCACTCACTTTAAGGAAAGTGAAGTTGTTTAAGCACACTTAGTCTACTTCCAATCAAATTTTCCAAAATTAATGAATAAGCTGAAACTGAAACTGAAGAATACTTTCACATAGAAAAATTGCATGCTATGTTTATATGTACTCTTAAAGAAATTAATATTTGATTATTTGCAGAATCCTAATCATAATTTTTAAAATGAAATACTAGCTTTTGTCAGGTATGATGGTGTATGCCTATAATTCTAGTGGCTCAGGAGGCTGAGACAGGAAGATTGTGAGTTCAAAGCCAGCCTCAGGAAACTGTAGTGAGGCCCCAAGCAACTTGGCAAAACCCTGTCTCTAAATAAAACATAAAAAACAGGCTAGGGGTGTGTGGCTCAGTGATTAAATGCTCTTAGGTTCAATCCCTAGTACCAAAAAATACACACACACACACACACACACACACACACACGATTTTCCAAAAGAATTTACAAGCATGCTCTCTGTCACAGACACTCAGAAGCAAGACTTGAAAATAAATTATTCAACTGTCAGGACTAATTTACTAACATAACTCTCATCCATACAGCACAAATGAGATATGTTGTTGTCAGTAAAACAATCTAATTCATGGTTCTTCATATTAAAATTTATAAACTATTCATCACTTATATGCATAGTCTGTTTTTTTTCTGTACTAAAAGTCCATTTATATGTCTTCTCCTGCTTCACAGCTATGTAATCCATACAATAACAGAACTACACTTAAAAGCATTAACTTACTGGAAGCATTTCTGAAGTATCCATTTATACGCTAACCTTAACCCCAATTCAACAATTAGCTTTCTTTAAGGTCACTAAATATGCCCTTAAAAGTAGTACCTATCCTCCTAATCAGTTAAAATTAGTGAGATTTTGCCATACCACCATTTAAGGAGAAAGTAAATCAATTCAGTAATGCTAGGACATTTGGTTACTGAAGTTTGCAGAGAAATTTAGGTGATACATTATTTAGGTTTACTGATTTTTCATTTTACCAACATGCACTACTAACTCTGTTTTCTTTCTCTAAACTTTTTTCCCCCTCATCAGACCACTTTCCAGAAACAATCTTCTATATTAGCTGAGAATTTGGGTTACAGAGAAGTATGATCTGACCAACTCATTCCTCTGAAGGATTCATGTTTTCATTTATAAGAGTTATAAATTATAATAAGACTTAAAGAAAAGAGTAAAACACAAATATAAACAACTTAATGCGTAATAACAAAGTAAATAATTTAACTACCATCCACTTAAAGAATTAAAACGCTGAGCCAGATGTTGAGGCACATACCTGTAACCCAGAGACCTGGGAGGCTGAGGCAGGGGGATTGCGAAGTTCAAGACCAGACTCAGCAACTTAGTGAGACCTTGTCTCAATTTTTTTTTAAGGGCTACAGAAGTGATGGGAGGGGAGGGGAGAGGAAGGGAGGAAAGGAAGGACAGTAGAATGAAATAGACATTATTATTGCTGTGTGTATATACGTGACTGCATGATCAATGTGATTCTGCAACCTGTACACTCAAAAAAATGAGAAGTTATATCCCATCTGATTCAAATGTATGATATGTCAAGGTCATTGTACTGTCAGGTGTAACTAATTAAAACAAATAAAAAAATTTTTTTAAAAAGGGCTGTGGATGTGGCTCAATGGTTAAGTACCCTGGGTTTAATCCCTGGTGCCAAAAAAAAAAAAAAGAATTGAAACAAATTTCCTACACATCATAAACCAACCCATTTGGAGTAATTCTTTATCTTTTAGATGAAGCTCAATAGTTTTTCCCCATCCTTAAACTATCTAGAAACAAGGATTATTCCACACATATTTTTAAAATATTTATAACACATACAAGAAAAACTATATAACAAAATTATATATAATAAGGCCCTAAGATCTTAATAAATAAATAGGCCTTGAGAGCTTATTAAAATGAAGGATACAGGGCTGGGGCTGGGGCTCAGTGGTAGAGCATTCACCTGACACACGTGAGGTACTGGGTTCAATCCTCAGCACCACATAAAAATAAAGGTATTGTGTCCACCTACAACTGAAATATATATATATATATATATAATGAAGGATGCATCCCTGTATCCCCTTGTATTGCGGTATAGGGTTTTGCCCATGGGAGGTATTCAACAAAGGTCTCTTATTAGCGAAGCTGTTTCTGTTTCTATGTTTTCCACTAGCAAGAAAAACTCAGAATAACAATACTATGTTTAACAAGTATCAAAATCAAAACAAACAACAACAAAAAACAATGACAACAACTTCCTGGATGTGGTAGCATATGAGATGGGTCTCAAGCGGACCTACAGCCAAAATCCTGCAGGGCAAGACTACTGCTTAGAGCTTTAAAAGCAGCCTTCTGCTATAGCACAGTGTTCTTTTAAATCAAAGCCACATAATACCTATATTAAAGATCAGTTATTGATATATGGTTATTAAGGCTTCTAAATAAGTCTATTTATTCTATGTTAGGTAACATAATATTAGTTCTAGTGAAACCACTTAGATTTGTCAAGAATGCCAATTCATCTTACATATCATATTGTTCATGTTAAAAATACAAAGTCCTTGTTTCAAGAAGTAGGTCATATTTGAAATACAAGTTGTCAGGGGACAGCTATAGTTTGTTAATGAACCAAATCGAGTTCAAGCCTATGATATTTATTTCTTGACTAGAAGACACTATGGCTGACAGTGGGTTCACCCAGTTTCTTGCAGTTTAGACAGCACCACAATGCCAGTGTCCAGAGCCCCAGGGTCTCATTTGTTCACTTTTAACACACTATCTCCAAATGCTTCCAGCCTGTGTTCACTGAACCACTACCAGGCTTTTGTGTGGTTAATTCTGTTCACGTTTGAGTGCCTTCATGTTAAGTGACCCTTGCCTTCAGTTCAGGAAGAGTGACTGCCAGAAACAGAAGCAATTTTCCCAGGATCTATTCAGCTATTTGATTGGAGGGTAATTCCTAAAAGTCATCCTGTGATGTACAGACTGGGTGATGAACAGACATGTATTTTCGATTATAAAAATACTTTGCATTTAAATAGCAATATAAGTTGTACGAAATTCATAACTCAATTGGATACCTGTCAATCTAAATAAAATCTTTGATGTTACTTAAATGTTGGCATAGTTTTTAATTCAGAGTAGAAGTAGAAGGTGGATGGTGACCTTAAAATGAAAAAATAAATAAACCCATATATTTAGATAGTAAGGATACCTTATTCTGATATATGGAAAAAGGATACATTGCTAATGAGTAAAATGGGTTTGTAACATATTATAATTTCTTTAAAGCCCCTCAAATATAAAATTGTAAACCTTTAGGTTAAATTTTATCTTACTTATTCATTTTATTTCTTCCCCAACCTTAGAAAACAAAACAAACAAAAATTTACATCTAATGCTTAAGACAAATAATCAGGACAGATGATAACTATTCCTATATACCCTGTCAGGTTTCAATAAAAGCTATCTGATTTATATTATCTAACCCATTACAACTTATCTGAAGAAATATGATATTCATGAATTAAGAATAAGCTAGTAATTGGAAATAATACTTCAGCTTTTTTTTTTCAGTCACAATACAAAGTCACTTTGCCTTGGTCTCACCAACTTTAGACTGGGTACTGTGGAAGAAATGGCAGAGAGTGCAGCAAATTAGCACAAATAAAACATTATTTTAATGCCACAAATTATGGTCAAACAGAGAAATGGCCAAGAGGAAAATTTACATATCTTTTCCCCAATCATCATGGAAGATTTTATATTTGGCAGAGCACACACTCATTAAATTCTTTAAAAAAAAATTCTAGACACAAAATTTTGATAATTAAATGTTCCTGTGTCCCATGACTAATTATTTGAAGTTAAATGCCTGACATTGGCTCATTCATCTCAAAAGAGTTTCCAGAGCCCTGCTTTGGTAAAGCATTTCTGCCTTCAAAGCCCCGAGAGTGCCATTTAAGCACAGTTACTTCTTTACCACAAGTATACTGATTTAAGACACTATCTGCTACATGCCAATTGCAAGATTGAACAAGGCATTCCACTAACAAGCTGGAAGACAGCTTATAAAGATGGGTGTAGACAGGAAAGATGGGAGGAAAACATGTCTGTGCTTCATAGCTGCCTTCTCAAGTTGGTCTGCTTCCGATTTCCTCTTCCCTAACCCGACACGCTCCCAGTTCCTCTGCTCATCAATTTGAAGGTGTGAGTTGGGTGAACATGAAGGCACTCCTTCCTTGCCCCTCCGTCGAACTACAGAGGTGCATGTACTAAGGGAGAGGGCGCCACTGACACTATTGCTTGTGGGTCCCAATGCCAGGTTCAGAACAAAAAGGGCACTTTTGAGCCTGGGAAGGCTTAGCTCACTCTCCTAGGCCCTCAGAGGAACAGAATGTCCAGCATTGAGGGACTGCCAAATGTGGTCAAGTAGAAGGCAGCTGTCCTTCCTTCTAGCTCTCTTGGACTCTCTAAAGACAACACCTATCTGGGAATAGTTGGCTGGCCTCAAAAGGCGTCGGGAGGCACTTCCCATGACAAGAGGATACAATTCAAGGGAACAGAGTTAAATAAATGTTCACATCTGATCCTGACAGTAACTCCTCCCAATTTCTCAGCAACATACCCCAAACCTTCCCCTGCCACATACTCCCAAACTGCACAATATATGTCCTCTTGGTCTAGGGTAGGGGGATCATTTCAGACCAGAAGTAAAGTTGGTTCTGTTCCAGTGGAGAGTGCTGGATGAATCACTGCTTTAGAAATTTTTATATGATAAAACTATAATAATATATAAAGTAAATACAAACAGAGTACACATAATTGTATATAAGGATTGCTATTAAAAGGCTTATTGGTTAAGGAAAAACTGGAAATATTTTATTCTGTCTACTTTCACATTTAAGCTTATCTCTAGGTGTCTGTAATTCAGAGATCCTTAACTTTTCCACACAAGTTATCACTATAAAAGAATTTTTAAAACTATGCACTTGGGAGTATATATCTAAGATGATAACTAACATTTTTCATCAAGAGTTTAAAGAGTACCAAAGGATATAATTTGGAGCATAAAAATTGATATTTTAAAATGAAACTGTTTCATGACTTAGTTGAATGTATCCAATGTAATAAAATACCATCCCAGTTTTAAATGACACACAAAAACCATAAAAATGGTACATAATTAATGGGTTAACATGTCATGCTTCAAGACAGACCTGTATTGTGCAATATTTAACTCAGCTTAAACATTTATCTCCTTAAACATTTATCATTACATATGGTTAAAACTTTCAAAATCTTTCCAACTTTTAAAAGGTATGGCATTATAATATTGTACATATTACACTAATATTAAAATATTACACATAATTATCTATAGTCAGCCTACACCAGAATAATAGTACACCAGAACTTCTTATTTCCATCTGACTGTAACTTAGCACCCATTAATCAACCTCTCTCCATGTATCCCTCCCCTGTAGTCTACTCTGCCAAGCCTCTGTTAACTGCCTTTCTACTCTCAACTTCTGTGAGATGAACTTTTTTACATCCCACATAGGAGCAAGATCATGCAGTACTTGTCTTTCTATGGATGGTTTATTTCACTTATAATGATCTCCATTTCCATCCATACTGCTGCAAATGACAGGATTTCATTCTTTTTTTTAATGATCAAACCATATTTCATGCTGAGTATGTACATTTTATTTGTCCATTCATCAGCTGATGGACACTTAGGTTGTTTCCACTTCTGGCTGTGAATACTGCTACAATAAACATGGGAGTACAGATGTCTCTTGGACACACTGATTTCTTTTGGATACATACCCAGGGATGAAACTGCTGGATCACACAGCAGCTCTATTTTCAATTCTGGGGGGACCATTCATATGGTTTTCCACCATGGTTGTACAAATTTACATCCCACCAAAAGTGTGCAAGGGTTCCCTTATCCCACTTCCTCACCAGCATTGATTATCTTAGTTTTATAATCATAGCCATATTTGCTGGGGTGAGGTGATATCTTATTGTGGTTCTGATTTGAATTTTCCTGATAATTAGTGGTATTGAACACTTTTTCATATTCCTGCTGGCCATTTATATGTCTTCTTTTGAGAAATGTCTATTGAGGTCTATTGCCTATTTTTAAATCAAATTAGTTGTGTTTTTTAGTGGAGTCCCTTGTGTATTCTGGATATCAACCCCTTCTCAGAAGTATAGTTTCCAAGATTTTCTCCCATTCTGTAGGTTGTCTCTCTACTCTGTTGACTGTTTCCTTTGCTTTTTAGTTCGAGCAAATAACATTTGTCTGTTTTATGCTTTTGTTTCCTGTACTTTCAGAGTTTTGTCCAAAAAAATCTCTTGCCCATTCCAATGTCCTGAAGAATTTCTCCTGTTTTTTTCTAGTTGTTTTGTAGTTTCAGGTCTTATAGTTAAGTCTTCAGTACATTTTGAGTTTATTTTTTTTTTTTTTTAAAGGTGTCTAGATTTAGTTTCATTTTTTAGCATGTAGACAGATATTCAATTTCCAAGGACCACTTTTGAAAAGACTGCCCTTTCTCTAGTGGATATTCTTAGCATGATTGTTTAAAAATCAGTTGGCTGTAGATGTATGGGTTTCATAGTTCCTCATATACATACACACACACACACACACACACACACACACACACATATATCCCCCCCCCCCCAATGCTGGGGACTAAACCCAGACCAGAGCCTTGCTCATGCTGCTTCATAGTATGTTTTGAAGTCAGGTGATATAATGCCTCCTGCTTTGTTCTTTTTGCTCAAGACAGCTTTGCCTATTCAGGCTTTTTTGTGGTGCCATATAAACTTCATAATTTTTTTGTAGTTCTGTGAAGAATGCCATTTTTAATTTTTTCAGTACTAGGAATTGAACCCAGGGCCTGGAGCATGCTAGGCAAGTCCTCCAGCCCTACGCCACCAGCATTTTGATAGAGATTGCATTCAATCTATAAACTGCTTTGGGTAGCACGGACATGTTAACAATACTGATTCTTCCAACCCATGACCACAGGATATTTTCCACTTTTTCTGTTCACTTTCCTTTTTTTTTAATCAACATTTTATAATTTTCACTGTAGAGCTCTTTCACCTCTCTGTTTAAATTTATTCCTAGGTTTTTTTTTTTGGGGGGGGGGGGTTGGTAGCTGTTGTAAATGGAATTGGTTTCTTAATTTCTAGTCGGACAATTAATTCATTGTTAGCATACATTGATATTTGTATATTGATTCTGTCTCTCCTGTAACTTTGCTAAGTTGATTTATTAGTTCTAATAATTTTTTGGTGGAGTTTTGGGGGTTTCCTACATATCAGATCATGTCATCTGCAAACAGTGACAATCTGACTTCTTTCCCAATTTGGATGCTCTATTTCTTTCCCTTGCCTGGTGACTCTGGCTAAGATTTCCAGTATTATGTCAAATAAAAAAGTGATGAAAACAGGCCTCCTTGTCCTATTTCAGATCTGAGAAAGTTTCCAGTTTTTCCCTGGTTCAGCATAATGTTGGTGTTGGTTTATTAGAAATGGGCTTTATTATACTAAGGAACATATCTTCGATATCTTATTTGTTCCAAATTTTTATAATGAAGGGGTGTTGAATTGTATCAAACATCTTTCTACATTTATTGAGATGCTCATAAGTTTTATCCTTTGTCCTGCTGATGTGCTACATTATGTTCATTGATTTGCATACACTGAACCATCCTTGTATCCCTGAGATAAATCCCACTTGATGGTGGTGAATAATCTTTGTAATGTGCTGCTGGATTTCACTTACTAGTATTTCGTTGAGAATTTTTGCATTGATGTCCATCAAGGATATTGGTTTATAGTTTCTGGGGTTTTTTTATTACATTCTTATCTGGTTTTGGTTTTAAGGTAATGTTGGCCTTATAAAATATGTTTGGAAAAATTCTTTCTTATTCTTTTAGAATAATTAGGGAGAACTAATATTAGTTCTTCTTTAAATGTTGGCAGAATGCAATGAAGGAGCTTTTTTTTTTTTTTTTGCAGGGGAGGGGTCCTGGGATTTTCTTTGGTGAGAGCTCTAAGTACTATAAATAATTTCTGAACTAGTTATTACATTTAGTAGTATTAATAGTATACCATACAAATGTCAATAAAATACTCGCTAAATATAAAAAGTAAATTTTTACTAGAAATTCTTAATGAGATAAATGGGGTGTTGTTTCCCTAATAATTATGTATATCATATCTATTTAAAATTTTCATTTTGTGCTAGATTTAAACAGTACAGCAAAAAACCTACTCCTTTATTTATTTTATTTGTCTTTTTTGGTGCTGGGGATCAAACCCAGGGCTGCTTGCTTTACACAGAGCTACACTGCAGCCCCATTTCTTCTTTTAACAGATTTTCTATGTTAAGAAAACTTGTTCAAAGTAGAGGTGTATCTGAGGTATCCTGTCATGTGGACACCACCACTGTCCCAAAGGACTTCTAAGAGTTACATGTCTAGTATTGACATATTATCCAAAACAATTTTGAATATTCTATCAGGTAACATTGCATCCTCCTTCAATTTTGTTCTAAGTCAAAATGAGAAAATGACTTAGAAATGCACATGTTGCTTGACAATAAGAAACATTTACTTTTCAACACCAACCCAGGGGGTTTAACACTTAAAGACAAAGCAGTTCAATAGATTTAGGATGGGGGAAAGAACTTCTTTCTTTGGCAAAATGGAGGTCAAGCTACTTCAAAAAGGCAGGTTGGAGAGAAGAATCAGCATGCCTATTACCATGCTAAACTTCTTACAGGAAAGAGAATATAGCATTGAGTCAGTCAAAACTCTCTGAGCCCATCCTCTTTATCTCCATCTCTTCTTGACTGAGTTCAGGATATGTCACCCTAAAATATGGTACCTTGGCATTTGAGAAAACAGTAGAAGAAGTCCCACTTCCACATACACCTTTTTTAGGGGGTGGGTACTAGAGATGGGCTGCTTTACCACTAAGCTGTATCCCCAGTCCTTCTTATTTTTTATTTAGAGACAGGGTCTTACTATATTGTTTAGGACCTTCCTAAATTGCTGAGACTGGCCTCAAACTTGTGATCCTCCTGCCTCAGCCTCCCAAGTTACTGGAATTATAGGCATGCCACTGGATCCAGCTAAAACACACACACACACACACACACACACACACACACACACACACCCTTCTCCCCTGAAGCAGGTCATAAAACCTAGGAATCTCACTCTTTTATCTTTTTCCCTCTTCCTCCCCTTTAGACCATAGCCATTTATCCCCTAATCACACTCTGTGTGACTTTCATAAAAATAGAGTTCTCCCATTTCTTTGGGTATTCAGTTCTGAAGGCTCTTGTGTCACACAAAGCTTCTATTAAACAGATTTCTGTGTGTTTCTCTTGTTAATCTGCCATGTGTTATACAGGCCCCAATCATGAACCCCCAGCAATGGATAAGAAAAAATTATTAATTTTTCCTCTACATACACTCCACCCAGTAGCTACATACCCCAGCTTAAAATCTACTTCGCTAATTTATCTGGCCTTCAAAAACTATACAACAGGATCATGGATTGCCTCTAGCCACAGCAAATTATCCTTCTGAACACTTGCCACTCTTTCAGGACATCACTCTGTGACCCTTGACATATCCTGCCCCCCTGAACCAGGTATTCTCTTTTTCTCTGTCTTGCAAAGTGGTTAGGCATACAAAGTTGAAAGTTCCACAAACCTACATTTGTTTCTCAGTTCTGCCCATTTACCTCTGTCAATTGATCTTGTGATCTTGGGCAAGATACTAAACTCCGGTGGGCCTCAGTTCTTTCATCTACAAAATGGGGTTACATCATGAACAGGAAGATTAAATTATAAAACTTATAGAAAATCCTTAGCATAGTGCATAATATTTAATAAGTGCTAAATAAATGAGTACCCTGTTATCTCTATCTGACTAAACTTCTATAGATAAAGGGCCGAGTTTTATTCAACCTTCTATGCCTCACAGAATAGGGTCTTGTGCCAAAGAGGTGCTCAATAAATTCTTGGTGAATAAGAAAGGAAAGAAAAAAGATGTCATTCATGGCAATTCTCTGAAACTATGACCTTAACCTGAACATATAATAGGCCCTTAGTTCTCCTTGCTTTTCTAATTTTGCCAGCTATGCTTGGAATGCTAAACACTCCTAAGAAGAGTAGAAACATTAACTTTGTAGAGAAAAGCTAACCAGACTTGACATATATTAATAAATCCTTTACAGGATGAAAATAAGACTTTAAGGCAGAATAGAACAGGGTGTCAACAAAGGAAAACAGCCTTGAACAATATATGCACCTGACTATGTGATCTGCCTAGAGCTCACTGTAATTAACACCGTTAGTTACGCCTTTCCCCCTCTTTGCTAGGTAAAATGTCCCAGGAAACTTAGACACTTCTTTTTTAAACTGGATTTTCAGCAGGCTCACTTGCTCATTGTAAGTGAACAGAATGTCGTGTCTTCTTAAGAACATCTGCTGAAACAAGTCAGGGAAGAAATTGCATCATAGGGGAAAAACAGGATGTGTATTTTCACACCCTTTTTTGTTTTCCATTTATTCTGCAATGTTGCACCCGAGTCTTCTAGAAACTTAGGTGCAAATCCTGACATTGCTCTTACTATCTGTGATCAGGACTTTTTTTCTTGTGCGGATGTTGAGGATCAAGCCCAGGGCTTGCCCAGGCTAAGCAAGCGCTCCACCGCTGAGCTACACCCCCAGCTTAACTACTCATGTAACCTTGAACAATTACTTCATGTTTCTAAGCTTCAGCTTCTTCACTGTTATTTTTTTTAAAGCAAAACACAACCCCACTCCACCTTCCTCACAAGGTTACTAAAAAGATTATGTACAGTGAAAAACCAGCTTAAAAGGAATTGGTGGTAAATACAGTACCTCAGGACCTCACAGACTAGAATTCCTGACACAGTCTCCCTTCCTCACTCCTAGCAACGCTGCATGATCTCTCAGTGCTCTCACAGTGAGTCGATTCCATTCTCTTTTCTCTGCAAAACAGCTTCTCTGTTCAGGGGTGCACCTGGTACCTGGGCTGTAAAAGAAGCTGCACAAGACTCAGCTCCACCCAGCTGAGTGACTCATCTGCTGCATTCCAATTCAGCCTCTGTGGAAAAGGTCTATGATTCCAGTTTTCTTCAGAAGCCCCACTGTTACCCCAGGCAAGGCCAGAGTTACAGAGCACCCCCACATACCCTTTCTGTACTCTTGGCCTCAGGATTTGTACAGTGCAGTGTTCAAAGTGCCAAGTGGGCACCTCCTCCCTCTGCAGGGAAAGTAGTTCCCTTCACCCTTGCCTCACACCTCCTGTCCCTGCACCTACCAAAATAACCCTGAACTCTGGGAACCCAAAACATTGTCCGTATTGATATCAATAAGTAAGGCAGAAAGAGCCAGAGAAATACATCCCAGATTTCTCAAAGTCTGAAGAAAAGGCTGGCAATAGGAACCACCACAAGGAATCCTGAATCTGATAGGAAAACAAAGGTGTGGAATCTCAGACGCCATCTGCCCAGGAATATCTACCCCCAAAACACATCTGCCCAGGAATATCTACCCCCAAAACAGAATCTGAATGGCTGAAAGACAAACCTTCCAACCCCTGCCTGGGTAAAAGAAAGCTGGGTAAGAAAACAGGGATGTTTGCCTAACAAGTTAGTAAAATCAAAACAGAGCATCAAGAACTGTGAGAAAAACAACGACCAAGGTGGAGCCAGTCCCACTGCTGACTTCCAAAAGTACAAGCAAGTTCAAGAAAGGACTAGTCTATAGAGTTATGTTCACAAAGAAAGAAGTAAAAGGCAAAGGCAAAGCTGTGCAAGCTTTTCTAGAAAGGAACGTCTCTTTTTAGTTTTTGCCTAGCAAGACAAACTAGCTTTTAACCATGAATTAAGCAAAGAGGTAAAAATCTCAGATTCATATAGTCACTTTAGACTAAAAGAATAATTTAAAAACTGTAGTAAAGCAGAGGCTTTTACAACTAGTTTTATTCAATTTATCCATAAGTTTCTCATTTGAATTCTGTTTTAAAGAATCAGCTAAAAGGTTTCACAAATATAATAATGTTATACATTTCCAATGAGAAAAATAAGTTTTGTAATCTGGGAAGATATTTTTCACAAGTCTGTGAAACTTCTAAGGTGGTAAAGACCATACATTTAAAAAAAAAAAATTCAGCAGGATGTTATTGTGCACACCTGTAATCCCAGCTACTTGAGAGACTGAGACAGGAAGACCCAAGTTCAAGACCAGCCTCAGCAATTCAGCAAACTCCTGTCTCAGAATAAAATTTTTAAAAGGAGGGATGTAGCTCAGTGGTAGAGTGTTTGCCTGGCACACATAAGGCCCTGGGTTCAATCTTAAGTACTGCAATAAAATAAAATACAATGTGGTTTTAGTCCTAAAATTCACATGAAAGCACAAAAGAATCTAAGTAGCCAAAGCAATCTTGAGCTTAAAGGATGAAGCTGGAAGCATTATAATACCTGATTTTGAGACATACCACAGATCCATAGTAACAAAAACAGCATTGCTTTGCATAAAAACAGACGTAGGCCAGTGGAACAGAAGAGAGGACCCAGAAATAAATTCATACATCTTCAGCCAACTGACTCTTGACAAAGGTGCCAAAATTATACACAGGAGAAAGGACAGACTCTTCAACAAATGGTGCTTGGAAAATGGGATATCCACACATAGAAAACACAAACTTGTTTTCTATCTCTTACCCTGTCAAAAAATCAACTCAAAGTGGGGCACAAAGGCGCATACTGGCAATCCCAATGGATTGGGAAGCTGAGGCAGGAGGATCACAAGTTCAAAGTCAGCCTCAGCGACTTAATGAGACTTTGTCTCAAAATAAAAAATAAAAAACGGGACTGGGGATGTGGCTCACAAATTAAATGCCCCTGGGTTCAATCCCTGGTAAACACCCCCACCCTACCAGCCAAAATCAACTCAAAATGGATAAAAGACCTTAATATAAGACCTGAAATTATGAAACTACTAGAGAAAGACATAGGGGAAACACTTAAAGGTACTGGCACAGGCAATGATTTCCTGGCTAGGAGTCCAAAAGTACAGGAAAACAAAACAGACAAATGGAATTATACCATCGCAAAGCAATCAACAAAGGGAAGAGACAACCTACAGAATGCGGGAAAAGCTTTGCCAGGTATTCATCTGACCTGATTAATATCCAGAATACATAAAGACATAACAAAAAATATAAATAATCCCATTTAAAGATGGACAAATGATCTAAATAAATACTTCTCAAAAGAAGAAATACAGCTAGGTATGGTGGTGCATGCCTGTAATCCCAATGACTCAGAGGCTGAGGCTGGAGGAGCACAGGTTCAAGGACAACTCAGCAACTCAGAGAAGACCCTAAGCAACTGAAGATCCTGCTTCAAAATAAAATAATAAAAAAGGCCGTGGATGAAGCTTAGTGGTAAAGTACCCCTCTGTTTAATCCCTAGTACCAAAACAAAACAATAAATACAAGTAGCTAATAAATTTATGAAAAAATGCCTCAAGATCTTTAGCCATAACAGGTATGCAAACTGGAACTATAATGAGATTTCATATCACTCCATGAATAGCTATTACCAAAAAAGGAAAAAAAAATTAATAAAAATAACACAATTGGTGAGGCTGTGTTGAAAAAGAGAATGTGAATTAGAATACTATTGGTGAGAATGTGAATTAGAACAGTCACTATGGAAAACAGTATGGAAGTTCCTCAAAAAATTAAAATTAGAACAAATGATGTAGCTATCCCACTCCTGGGTATAGAGTCAAAAGAAATGAAGTCAACATATAAGAGATACTTGTATGCCTGTGTTTATTGCAGTACTATTCACAATAGCCAAGATATGGAATCAACTTAGGTGCCCATCAACAGATAAATGGATAAAGAAAATAAGATATTTATACAGAATGATATATACAAATATGTGTGCATATATATTTATGGATGGATAAAAAATATATAAGGATGAAATCATGCCATTTGTAGGAAAATGGATGTAACTAGAGGACATCATGTTCAGCAAAATAAGCCAGTCCCAGAAAGACAAGTATCACATTTTCCCTCAACTGTTGAAACAAAAAAGAAGGATGACCTGAAAGTACAAGAGGAACTATTAGAGGCTGGGAAGAGGGCTGGGGACAGGGAGATGAGGGTAGATGTGTGGGTGGACATGATCCATGCATGTATGGAAATATCAGTGCATCAGATTAATTTATACAATTAATATGAATTAATAATAATATTTTTCAAAAGATGTCTTTTAAAAGTATACTTGAGAAAACCACAATACTGACAAAAAGAAAAAGGCTTGTGATCTAAACTCTGACAACTTTGCTTTGACAGCTAAATTAAAAAACAATAGAATTGGGGGGGGGGGGGTTTCTAAAATTCTTTTATACTTATATGTATACATTTTTTCAGTCCTTCCAACTCTGTGACAGGTAAACCAGAATTTAAGGAAGAATAGGAATCTTTATGTACCCATTGTTTTATTTTAAGGATAGATCAAAATGCTAAGTGACATGTTACAACAGGTCATAGCCAAGCTAGACCTGGAATTCTGGTCTACTGAAATCAAGTTCAATTTCATGTTCTTCTTTTTTCTTTCTTTCTTATTTTTTTTTTTTTTTTTCACCAGAGGCCTTCTCAATGCAAAGGTTTAAATAATCAGACAAGAGCAACCTAAATCTCCCTCAGAGCAGATACTCTTATAGTCAGGGTGAGGAGAGAGTGGGAACACAGATTTCAACCACATCTCAGTAGCTTATCTAATTCTGATCTGTCACCATGAAAAAGGAGAGCCACAATCACACTCTCCAAAACTAAGTGTTAAATTTTCTAGAAATCTTCTCTAAACACCTACTCAACAGTTCTTGGTTAGAATGCTTTGTTCTAATTCTCTTGGATGAAAATTAAAAGTAATTTTTTCTTTTTCATCTTGAGATGACCAGAAGGAATAAACAAACACAAACTTCACAATCAACAACAAAGGCCCAATAGGTATGAAAGCTCTTATGTCACCATCTTTTTCCAGGAACCTTATCCTCACTTTTTCCAAACATTCCTCAAAGTCTTACCCAGACACCCTCCAAGCTGCACAACCAGGACACTTGCAAATCACCTCTTCCAGCCTCTACTTCCTCGCCTAAAACACAAATTGATTGTCTTCTTCTTCCTCTGTCCAAGTCTTCCTCCTTTGAAAAAGGAGGGATCTGCAGCCCTCTGTATATTACCCTGAATTAACATGTTCATGTATAAATGTGTCTTACGGCCCTCTCTTCAAAGACTCAGGCTATATCTGTTACATCATGGGAGAAATTTTGACACTTGAATTTTGTATGAGCAGTCTGGAATTGTTTCATGACTTTTTCTGTAAATGACACTGCATGCTTCCTAGTACAATATCAGTGTCCTTAACTCTGAGCCTTTTGAGACTATATCTGTTGGAAACGAGTGTGCATTTGAAACCTTTTTGCAAACTTAATACATTCCTGACAATTATCTATAGGACTTTTAAAAATTACAACATGGAAAAAATTCAAATGAAAATAAATCTCACTCCCACTTCCAATTCCTGTTCTCTCAGAACACTTCCCAAAGGCCACTACTATTACCAGTTTGTAACACATCCTGCCTGCAAGTAATTTTGCATGCATCCTCCCCCTACCTCTCAATTTTTGTCTTTTTATATAATGGGAACATATTATACAATACCAGGATCCATGCTTTTTTGTCTTCTCCACCACCTTACTAACACTATATCCTGGAGATCATTCCATATTAGCTTATACAAATTTAATACATTTTGTTTGATTGTTTTTTCTTTCTACATTACAGATACTATCTGACTAGGGTACAGACCCCAGCTGTGTGGTCTTGAACAAGTCTCATCCTCTGCTATCTCACCTGAACACTCAGAGTCAAGGCACCTTCTAAAAGTTAGGAGTGAGATACTATCTGTACAGTATCCACATAGAGTCAGGCATGCAGGGATGTTCGAGTCACTAATCTTCCTGCCCCCTGGTGGGCTCCTAGGGGAGCCTGGCTTTTCATGGCCCACACTGTGGAATTATGGAATCAAACCAACAAAAGTTCAAATCCCACTCTCAGATTCTTTTAACAGAGACATGGTGTTCCATAGAGATGGGGAAACATATTCTTTTATTAAGTCAGTTTCCTAGTATTGAATATTTAGGTAATATCAAGTCTCTGTGATGACAACTTAGCCAAAGTTCAGCTCATACTATAGAAGTAACCTTGTTGATCTAATAACTTTCTGGACCAACTGAGAGGTTGGGGTTTACTTGTGAAATCCCTGATACACAGCCCTGGCTTCTGTGTGTTCCTCATTCAATAACTTTGCTTCCCCTCTCTGAGCTCTTCAGTCTTTGCCCTTTCTTTGTGTTTTTTACTTCTCTTGTCTGCTTGAAAAAATGCACTCAGGTGGGGCTAGCAACTAATGACTTCAAATAGGAAAGAATGGGGTCTAAGTATACAGCTCAGTGGGAGAGCACTTGCCCAGCATGTGAGACCCTGAGTTCAATCCTCAGTAACAGGGGGGGAAAAAAAGAAGAGTCGGGTGGGGGATACCACTACCTTCCACAGAAGATGTAATGAGTAATTATGTGAACTTTAAAATTACCACAATCTCTTCACTATTAAGAATGCACCATGAGAAGTTTGCTGTTTCCAATTCATAGTCACAGAAAACCCCAATGGGGCTGGAGAGCAATGAGCATTTGGAGTGAGGAGGAGGGGAAAGTGGTGACAGAAAGTAGAAAGGCAGTTACCAAGAGAGGAGGGGAGTCAGTGTTCAGTGGGTTTTGAGTTTCAGTGTTACAGAGGACAACGTTCTAGTGATCTGTTGTAGGCCAATGTGAATATCTTTAACACTGCTGATTTTACACTTAAAATGGCAGATACAGTGAACTTAATTTTTTTACCATGATTTTAAAAAATAGCTTGAACGAAAGGCTACGCTGAAAAGTAGAAACCCAGTAAGGAAGAAAACCCCTAAATGTGCTCACAATATGCCTGGCTGCTAAGATCTGCAGGTGAGCAGGGCAAAAGAACCTGTAGGCAGAGTGTGCTTGGGCTTGCCTATTTCCTCCACTCCCTATTTATACTGAATGCACTAGAATAAAATGAAACTCCCCAATTTCCTTCCCAAGCTCCACTCACTATACTTGAATGGCCTCTCCCCATCCCTCACTCTCAAGCCCACAGCTCCTTAACATAAACCTATTATCCTTTGTATATAAAGTGGACACTATTATTGTAAATATAATTCAAACACTGACAGGTGGATTTGCAGACCTTTTCATGTTGTATATAGAAAGAAATCCTTCTATTTTAGGAGAAGGAAACTAAAGTATACGTACCAAGCTCCTACCAAAGTCTGACAGGATGTTCAGCTCATTTCAAACACCATTTCCATGTTGACGATTCTGAGGCAGGGGGCAATATCCCCATTTCACAGATGAAAAAACTGAAGCTCTGGTTGGCTAAGTGCCTTTATAATGCTACACACTTGACACATGTACTACTGAAGCTGAACACAGATTTACCAGATCCACACCACCTCTATCTGACACACTGGTCTCTTCACACAGTAGCCTTTCCTCTACTTTAACAAAAAAGATCTAAATGCCAAAAGCCAAGCTGAGCTTCTGCTGACTCTCACATCTGACACAATGTGCCAACCAGAGGAAGTGCCCAATATATGATAATTACTTTCTTTTTTGTTCCAGGAAAGAAGTATTTATATTACATAAAATACACATGCTGCTTAATAGCACCAATGGATCTTCTTGCTATGGCTTTGGTATTTAAAGCATTCCTTATTTAAAATATTTTGGGCAGAGAGTAATGTCACTGAACAAATCACCTTATGACATTTTAGTGCAAAATCTTAGTGAAATATGTGGAATTTGAACATTCAATGTTTACTTTCTTAACTATTTCTCAAAAGCCCAGAGCTACACTGCCCCAAGTGAAACTGTACTTTACTATATCAAAGCATTTCTCTGTCTCTCCTGCTCTGGGTGCACCCACCTCAGGTCACAAACAGAAATGCTGCCCAGCTAGCCCCAGGTGAATCATTAGTTATGTGCTATGATATATGTCATCCTATTGTGCTTTTCAGTCTGAAGATGCTGCTGTGATCACTTACTTCTGTGTCCATCAGTGGGATACATTTATGACCTTAAAATGCTGCATCAGAGAATCCTACCATTGTTCATCCACTGTGGTTGGTTTCACTCAATATTTTCCTTACAGGTAATTATGGATTATATCTAAATATTCCGTCTTTATTGATTACCTATAGCAGAGACTCTTCTGACAAGTCTACCTGCATGAGTTGCTAAGACCTTATCAGAGAAGGCCTATACAAATGTACACTTTTCCCATCTGCATCTCTCTTCCTGATTTACCCCAAACTCCACCTAAGCATTTCTGATTTGCAAGGAATGCTGGCTGCCTGCCCTGGCGCTGAACTCTGGGTGGGGCAGCAGGCTGCTGGGTGCAGAACTCCTGACTCTGGAATGTACTTCCTCATAGAGGTGCCAAGACCTACACTTGGCAGATTCTAAACACAATAGCTTTTTAGTTACCAGGCATTTATTGTTCCTTACTGAGGGGTGAATAAAATGCTTTTTAAACTTATAGAGAACTGGGATATGGTTAAGGGGAATAGTCATTTAATTGGATTGAATTACTGTAACTTCAGAAGAAATAAGAGACGGTCTTCTAAAACAAAAGTCATTACTATAAGTTAATGATACAAACTAACAAAAAGTAAAAATCTCCTTTCTATCAGAACTTATTTTTTATTATACATAAATGTTAAATGAGAAGTGAGAATGTGTGCTGATAATCCAAAAACTGTAACTCTAAAATTTCATTTAAAGAGAATAATGGGGGCTGGGGCTGGGGCTGTAGCTCAGTGGTAAAGCACTTGCTTGCATGTGTGAAGGACTGGGTTCGGTCCTCAGCACCACATAAAAATAAATAAAGACATTGTGTGTCCATCTACAACTAAAAACAATATTAAAAAAATAAAAAGAATACCAACAGAATTCCCTCTACAAAAATTAATATCTGGCCTGATTAAGGTAAAACTAAATCTCCTTATTTAAACTATAATTTTATTTCTGCCAAATATAGTATACTATCATAAAAAAACTTTTTCTGTGTTTTTAAATAATAAGAAAAGTAACTATGGCAAAGTAATTTACTAAGGTAACACTTTTGTTTTCCTCTAGCTAGCAAAAAAAAATTTTAATTTTTTTAGAGAGGTACTGGGAAGCCTACTCAGGGCTGGGTCTTCTGCATGTTAGGCAAAAGCTCTACCACTGAGCTCCAATTCCAGTCCAATTAAAAAAAAATTTTGAATAAAAAAAAAAATGAGAGAGCCATTGTTCATTCTCGCCCAACTACTCATGAATAAGTTCCAGAGAAAGGAAGCTTCTGAGTGAGGAGTTATTCTGAAGCAGCAGAGCAGGAGGAAGATGGGAAAAAGCAGAGTGACAGGAAGATCTCTTTAGGTAGGCTGGACCCTAGGCCCAAGAGGATTCCAAACTGATCACAGACCCTTCCCCTCTTACTCTCACTCAGACTGGCTTTACACAGACTGCCCACCTTTGTGGGGCCTGCAGGGCTTGGAAAAGGAGCATGCATATAACAAGCACAGCCATGCTAGTGCAATGAAGACTAGAGGGCCTCTTCAAACCTCTGCTCTGAATCAGAAGCCCACCACAGTATTAGGAGTGAGGGACTGCCTTTCTATCAGCCAGGGTCAATTAAGACCCAATGCAGAGTACATTTGAAATAGAAAAACAAGAAAATGCAATATTTAAAAAATGGAAGAAAATTATCCCTGACAATATTCTTCCTACATAGCATGATAGCAACTGCAATCCTGGATCACTGGCATTTGCTAAGCAGTACTTCCTCACTCAGGACAATCATACTGTCATAGGGAGGGTCATCTAGGGATTCATAGAACAGATCACAGTACTGTGGAGCATAAGCTACTAAAAAAAAAAATTCAAAGTGGAATGTGCTTTTAGCAGTCTTAAACACTTTTTAGAATAAAAATGATGGGTATATATCATTGTTTAAAATATATAATAAATAATCATGAATGCTTAAAGACATTACTAGAGGGATATTTGCTATAGTTATAGTTTTCAAATATTAAAACAGCTTAAGTATCCGATAATTAAGGATTGGTTGAATAAATTGTCACATTTATATAAAAATCTATAAAGCAGAACATCATCCAGACATTAAACTGGTGCTGCATAAGAACATGTAATGATGTAGGACATATTCATGATATATTAAAGAAGACAATTCTGTTGTAAAACATTATCATTCCATTTTTCTAGGAAAGATATATGAACAATTAACAGGCTATAATAATACATAGCTAGTACTAGAAGACAGAACTGAATATGAAAGCTTTATTTTTTCTTTTTTGTGAGGGAAAGTTCTAAGTTTTCTAAATCTTATAAAATAACTATATATTTTGATATTAGTAAAGGCATACAACATGTCACATTCTTTAAAGACCCACTTGATGCTAGAAGGCTGTCCTCAAAAAAGGACACCTATTCCATGTCATGCCCCACCTGTACCCTCATCCCCTAATGAAGAAGGAATCTGTTCCAATATGCTCAACCAACAGACCATGCTACAGGGGGCTCTTTCACAGCAGAACAGAATGGAACCTGAGACGTGACCTTGTTAGCATGGATTTGACAGCGCAATATAGTTCCAAGTTGCTCTGTGAAAACTGCATTTGGCTGAATCTACAAAAGCCAGGAAAAAAAAAAAAGATTTGTCCCTAAATCCAGCTTCTAGTATTTAGGATTCTATGGAAAGCACAAAGAAAAAGTGTTCCAGCCAGTAGACTATATGCAGATATTTCATAAAAGCACAGGAGACCAAAAAAAAAAAAAAAAAAGCAAATTGCACAGGTTTATAGAGATAGCATATGTGATTCCAACATCACAAGTGGAATGAAATGTTGACTTGAGGCAGTGAATGTTTTTAATATTCTCAGTTTGTCTCAGAATAATTTTATAAGGCATTCATGGTGTTTCAGAAATAGCATAGGATTTGAAGGTTTTCTTATTAACTATAGTTGTAGTATAATTGATCCAAATGGGACTTCAGACTGCTCATATAAAAGTAATACAAAATATTAAGATAAAGCATAAAACTAGGCATTAGAAGACTAGAATTTTTGGCCTAGGATTATTATGTAATTGCAAGAAAGTCCTCTGGGTGGCCTTGGCCCAACCCAGGCTTTTTTGCCTATGGATCTCAAGAATAACTGTAAAATACGCTAGGAATGAGATATCATAAGATAGAGAGGAACTACCCTGATTAGCCCAGCCCTTATTCCTGTCTCTCCTAGGGACTGTAACATCTTGAGTTAGGAAGAAACCCCTGAGGACAGCCTAAGCTTTGTTCCTCTCTTCTCTAGAAGCAAGATGTCCACCAAAGCTTTAAAGTCTAGTGAGTCACATGACCACTTAGGTATGTAATCCAGAGTGAGCTGCCTTTTAGGGTCCTTTAAGGTGTAGTGGAAGTGAAGCATACTCCATTAAGACTCTGTCCCAGGAAGCTTTACTGAGCTCTGGAGGACCAACTCACAAGAGATTCTAGTCTTCTTTTGTCCCATGCTACCTAACTGTAAGTAATAAATCTACTCCATGTAACTTGTTACACTTGAGTGTGTTCTGTCTCCTTGTACTCAGACTAATTGGTAACCAGACTAATTGGTAACTAATTGAACTTGCTCCATACTAATACTGACCAACTGTCTGAAATCTTCAGTTTCCTCATCAGCTAAGTGAGGAATAACAGTAACAGTGATGTGGCAAGGTAATCTATTACAAATTGAAATCATGCTTTATTTCTGCCCCTATAGAACCACCAGAAAAGGATTGTTTCCTCCCAGTTCAATGAAAGAAGGGGACCTTCTTGGATTTAATTTGGCTTTAGAAATGATAAGTCAGATGCCATCTTCACACCCAGAAATGGTGAAACAAACTCATACACTTCATAGGCTTGACATTTAATAAGGATTAAATGAAACAGTAGATGTCATAATGCTTTGCAAATTTTCATATGATGTTCAGATTTACTTCTATTATTAAAAATTCTATTCAGGGGCTGGGATTGTGGCTCAAGTGGTAGAGAGCTCGCCTAGCATGCATAAGGCACTAGGTTCGATCCTCAGCACAACATAAAAATAAAATAAAGATATTTTTAAAAATTCTGTTGACTTCACATAATATGACAGAAAGACCCAGGAGACCTTGGGTTCCTTCCCCAACCCTACCTCTGTATAGCTGCTGGGGTTGTGTCTCCCTCACTTATAAAATGTGAACATACTTGCCTCATTCCACCAAACAAAGTTATTGTGAGACTAAAATGAGATGTTACATGTGAAATGAATCTGGAGAGAGTTAGACAAGGGTAATCTATAAGCAAGCCACAGACCCAAGTCAGCAACATTATTTTACAGTAAAATTCTGAGGGCTTTGAGCACTGAACATATAAATTAAAACTGATTAATTTATTAAAGAAATAATCTACATCAGAAACCAAAAAAAAAAAAAAAAATCAAGAAACCCAAATGTCTACCAACAGTAGAAGAGATAAAATTGTCAACCTCTGGAATACTCACAGCAAGAAAAATAAATACACTTTAGTACCCATTACATGTCATGTTGATACAAAAAATAAGATGCAAAAGAATATGCACATGTCTGATTAAGAACAGGCAAAGGCTCTATCAGAAGTAAATAATAATGGAAAGTAAGAAAATAATGATCACAAGTTAGACAGGATTTCTTCTAACTGGAGAGATTGGATGATGAGAATATGATCAAAGAAATGCCATGAGGGACTCGATGGGGGGGGTACTAGTTATATTAAACTTTGTGTACACAACACACCCACGGACACATGCATATATGCCCATATACACATGTGCATGTCTGAATTTCATGCACTTTCTGTATTATATTTCATACTGAAAGACAAACAATAACAAAAACCCAAACAAACTTTGTACAAATTAAGTTACATCACCAGTGTTTTGTTTGTTTGTTTGTTTGTTTTGTTTTTAGGAGACTTTTGCAAAGAGTTTGTTTCAATTCAATGTCAAATCACCAAAGAAATTACTAAGCTGAGATTTTATTTATAAAATAAAACCCTTTCAAAAATAAACTATAATCATTAAGCAAGTCAGGATGACTACTTATCTACAAGTGACTACTTATCTACAAATGAATAATTACTGATTGAATATTACCAAGGTCAAACTAAATATTCTACTAGTAAGAACGAGAAGACTATAAGCCCGGTGGGATGGTGCACACCTGTAATCTCAGTGACTTGAGAAGCTAAGGAAGTATGTTCTCAAGTTCAATACCAGCCTTAACTTAGCAAACTCTGTCTCAAAAAGAAAAAGAAAAAAAAAAAAGCCAGGTACAGTGGTACATGACTTGGGAGGCTGAGGCAGGCAGATCACAAGTTCTAGGACAGCCTCAGCAACTTAGCAAGACTCTCCCCCTCAGCAAATTAGTGAGGGCCTCTGTCAAAAATAAAGAACTAGGGATGCAGCTCAATAGTAAAGTGTCCTTGGATTCAATCTGCAGTACCAAAAAAGAAAAAAAAGGAATAAAGAGACTACATACAGGATTATAGTCACTACCTGAGCATGTCTTGTACCATGAGCCTAAAAGAAAATGCAAAGTTACACAGATGACTTAAGGCATCATGACTTACCAACTGGCTGTGTCTGTGCTATTCTCTTAGGGTAAGTTTTGCTTCGACTTCTTGACACATTCTGATCAGGCCGGGGAAGTTGAATAGAAAGATCTCGGCTCATTTGTGAAGCTGTCCTGCCACTTGAAAATGCAACATTTTGATTAGCAAAGGTAAAATCACACAGCTACAAAATTAAACAAGAGCTCATTCAGAATAGCTGTAAAGAAGAATAAACACAAAGACTTGACTGGCCATCCACATACAGAGGTTTCTAATATTATTCATTGTAAAATTGGCTAAGGAAGTACATTAAATTTTAGACGGGAATTTATATTAGGAGGAAGATCTTTATGAGGGAGAAACAGGAAGAAAGAGTTTATTAAAGAAGGAGTTAGATTTGTGGGGGGCGGGGGCTGGGGTTGTGGCTCAGCGGTAGAGCACTCACCTAGCACGTGTGGGGCCCTGGGTTCGATTCTCAGCATCACATAAATATAAATAAGTAAATAAAGGTATTGTGTCCAACAACAACTAAAAAAATAAATATTAAAAAAAAAAAAAGAAGAAGAAGAACGATGGGCTAGAAATAAAGGTTTCTGATTTCTTGAGCTCCACAACTCAATGGTAAATCATGTCAGGTGAAATTACACAAGAACAACAATCCCACAGGGAAGTCCCCTATTGTCCTTACAGAGCAAGCTGTGAAGCATCCCTGCAGGACCACTTTGTGTTGTTTTATTCTGAAACCCACCGTGGCACAATTAGCCATTTATTGTGCCTACCTCACCTAACAGATCACATGGAAGACTGGAAAGCAGGCCTAGAATATTCTCTAAAGATTCCATGAGGGTTCAAGAGGGTGAGCTTCCCCTGGGGCTGGACAAGGCTTCTTAAGTAATTTTCCCAGGGAATTGTATAATTTCATTCGTTAGATTTCAGTGAACAGCTATTTTACTAAAAATTAATTCCACAACTGGTGAATTTGAGCCAGTGAATGACCCTAGTTTTCATAAAGAAAAACACTGTTTAGGTACAGAAAAAAATGCATTTCTATATGTTTATTTTGTTTCACTATGAGGAGAGCCATCTTGGGAGGAAAAAAAAAGTCTTTTACTGGCCCCCAATTCTATTTGTCCTACATTTACAGAATAAAGATTGATAAATGTCTCCCAAAAGGTGGTTAAACAATAACAATGTGAAATTCATCTTATATGCTTCTTTGAATATTTCCCCTTCTCACTATCCACTTTTATTAGAAATAAAGATGACTGTAGCCAGGTGAGGAGGTGAGGTGGTACATGCCTGTAAACTCAGCTACTCAGAAGATTCCAAGTTTGAGGCCAGCCTGGGAAACTTACCAGATCATGTCTTAATATAAGACATAAAGGGCTGGGGATGCAGCTCAGTGGTAGAGTGCACCTGGCTTCAAACCCAGTACCACCAAAAAAGAAAAAAAAACAGAGAAGTGCAACAACATTCATTAAAAAAAAAAAAGTAACTTCTCATCAGGCTAATTAGGACATTACCAGGAATGAGCTACTCTGTGAATTAAGGTGCCAAATTCCATCCGTGACAGTACTTCATGTTTAACAGTTAATGAGAACTGGAGTGGAGGGGAACAAGCTGTGATAGTTAAATTTTCAAGTGAAAGGACACCTATTTTTTTCAAAGGTATATAAGGGAACATAAATTTCTGAAAAAGTTAAAAAAAATCCACAGATATAGCAGAATTTCATTATTAAAAATGACTGGAGTATGAAGATCAGATCTACTGACACAAGACTTTCTCTGTTTTTAGAAAGACTTGGGCACTGAGTACCTCATTACACAGAGGAAGAAAATATTTGCTGTGAAAATATAATCCAATATGTGAACCACTGAGACATTTTATAATGAGATTGTACTTTATTATTCAATTTTACCTCTTGGTTTCTCTCTTGGGAACAGAGGAGAAATGAGAAAATCACATCACAAGATTAATAAGGCTAAGGTCCAGAAACAAACTGATCTGCCACAGTTTGCACAGGTCCCAGTACTACACCAACTTTTCTGCCCTCAGTTGGTCATAATGGCACAGCCTTGTGGCATGGGAGAAAGGACAGAACAATTAGCCTTTGGTCTGAAGCAACAAGCCCTATTGAAAACATAGCTATGCCTTTCTCTAACTATCTTGTCCTCAGCAGATTTTTATTTTTAAAAATCTCTGCAGTCTCATTTTTCTTATATATATTTATATTTGTTCTTACTATATCCTAATACAAATAGTTTTATGTAGCATTCTATTTCTTTGTAGCAGAAAGTGATGAGTAAATACATATAGAAACTGACAGTGTATGGTTATAGGGTCTCTCTGCATGTCTGGGGACTCTCTATTGTGACAGGGCAGAGTTCTATTTCCACAATCACCCACTTCCCTGCCCTCTCACACTCTGGCATACACCCCCTTCTATGTTAAGTGACACTATCAGAAGTCCTTCAGCCTCCAGGGAGCAAGAGGGAAAAGAAGGAGAGGAGAGGCACTTGGGTTCAAGTTCCAGATTTGCTACTTAGTGGTTAAGGGTCCTTAGTTCAGTTACCTTATTTTAGGTGCTCAAATTTCTCATCTGTATAATTGGGGATCTGATACCTTTTTTGGCAGGTCACCATATAGAATGAATAAAGTAGCCCATGTGAAAGGAAGCACCTGACACTAAGGAGGTTCTCATGAGAACTTGGTCTCTTCTCTGCTTCATGAAATGTGAGATCCCGTAAGGGCGCCTGTGATTTAAGTCCTAGGAGAAGAACATCTGGGTTTCTGGGGAGTGGGGTTTCTCAGGCCTCATTCTCACTTCTGGAGTACTAATCCCACACAACTTATTCATTCATCAAAACCAGGAGTCTCCTATACACTTAACATCAGATGAGGGCAAAGTTAATTTTTAAGGGACTTAGAAAAGGAAATAGCAATGTATAATAAGACATTTAATCAATCAAATATTTAATCAATCTCCATTTCAGATTGTTGGTCCCTATAATTTAAAAAAAAAAATAGGGCCAGGCACAATGATACACACCTCTAATCCCAGTGGCTCAGGAGGCTGAAGCAGGAGGATCACAAGTTCAAAGTTAGCCTCAGCAACTTAGCAAGGCCTTAAGCAACTTAGCAAGACCCTGTCTCAAAATTTAAAAATTAAAGGAAAAAAGGGGAGGGGGGGTGCTGGAAATGTTGCTCATTGTTTAAACACCCCTAGGTTTAATTCCCAGTACCAAAAAAGAGAGAGAGAAAATTAGAACACCACCTGATTTCACCTCAGTCATTGTCCTCCAATTTAATTTTGAAATCTGATTATCCTATATCACTAAAAATGTCTTTTTTAAAATTTAAAAATTGTTAAATTTTAAAATGTCTGTTTTTTCCATTAAGTAATTACTAGATTTCCCAAAAGATATAGTAATCTCCTTGGCATTCTGAAAGCCCTAAAATGGAAGACAGAATAAAGACTAGAACACTTGTCTTCCTCCATCACATACATGTACATACCACATACGTGTAAATGCACACCCCTCAAAATATTCATATATACTAATATAAACGCACACCCTTATGTGCACAGAGACTCACATTCACACACTGCAGCCATTTCATAGGCTGCTATTTTTCCCCAACACTCTAAAGCCTGCAAGGTGAAGCAGGGAGCTGTCTGTGTTTCAGAGCTCTGCTTGCAGGTGAGGATATTGCCTGACTGTCTCAAAACTGAGACAGGCATATGATGCTGGATAAAGGTGGGTTGTGTGTTGTCTTTTGACAATAAACCATCTGTGTGCTAATGACCATCCAGAAGTCAGAGACCCATCCCTGCCTAAGCTCTGTCTACAAGGATAAAACAGCTTTCTTCCAAGGGTTGTGTTAGGTTAGTGCTTCCTACGTATGGATGTGTTGATTTGCGTTTCATTAAGACTTACTCGGCAGTTAACATTAGCCAAGAAATTAGAACAGATTTAGCAGAACCTCCAATTCTGCAAAGGTTACCTTTAATTACATTCTTGGAAGAAATCATATTAAATATGCAAAATCCAATAACTTTCTAATAATAATTCCCAGTAGCCACAACATTTGCATTTCAATAAATTTGAGAAATCAGGTGTGGCTAAATTTGTGGAAGCCAACTACAGCATATGTTAAACACCCTAATTATAATTTTAATAGTATAAACATTAAGGCAGATGTCTGTTCACTAGCTCCATTTTGGTGACAAGGAGATAGCTTTACACATTTTCTTTATAACCCTGGCAGTGTTTTATGCCACAACTGGAAGAACAGCCTACATACTGGCTACTGGCTACTCTTCTCAGTATAAAAGTAAAGAATCTTTTCCTTAAACTACTTGTAATTATTTCACTTTCTATGCAGAACCTTGAAAAGCTGCAGGTTAAATATTGAAACATCAATAAATATCTTCATATTAAAAACCAGGAATATCTATAATACAATTAACATTTTTAGTTTTAGTCATCAAATAAGCAAACATTCAACTGAATATTGTGTACAAACGAATTCACTACTAGTCACTCCTTTATTGTCTTTGGTCTCAAATTTAAGAATCAAAAAGCGAGTTATTAAAAGAGAAGAATTAAAACCTGGCACAGTGCTGTCCTATAAACACTTGAGTGGGCTTTATTTTCAAATCTCCTGTGCAATCATTTCTTTCAGTGACATCACCAATGGAACCAACAGAACAGCGTCCCACCAGCTGTGTGGCATTTCTGCACCCTGTATGGGTTTTCAAGACCTGGGGTCATGCAGCGCCACCTGAAGAATACTATAGCTCTTTGAAGGCAGAGGTGGTTAGATCTGATTCTTTGTGTCTCTGGACTCTTGATACCATACCCTGCACACCACAGGCTCTCCACTGAACAGAATGAATTAAAACAAATCCTTTTTCCATATAGATCTCACTTCCACTTTTAATGCTGGTATTAGAAAAAGACACAAACACCTACCTAGCTGCATGACAGTCAGGCTTTTTCTCCAACAAGCTAATCTGTCTAATGGTTAAAAGGACAGGCTGTGGAGTTAGAATGCTAGGGTGTGAATCCCATCTCACTGCTTCTTAGCTGTGTTATCGTAAGAAGCCACTTGGCCTCTCGGAGCCTCAGTTTCCTCATATATTAATAAAGATAATATTACAGAAGATTATGATGACTAAATGAAGCAATAAATGGAAAACAGCACAACAATGGCATTTAGTAGCTGCTCAGATTAAGTCAAGATATAATGTTAATTGTTTCATTACTATATACATACAATAATTTTGCACATCAACAGTGTGTTTGATATACAGTATAAAGTATATGTTGTGTTATAATAAGGGATCAACTGAAGATCTTAAGAACACAATCCATCCGTTAATATTCAGAATATCTATTTTGTTTCATCATAATAGAATAAAATTAGAAATAAGTGATAATTGAATCAAAATAAAATTCTGAAGACAATAAGTTATACTATATTCTAAAAGTCCTAAACTTAACATAGCTAATACAGACATTAAGTATAATTAATTCTGGAAAATCATTTTTGTCAACAAAGTTTTAATAAGTTGTTATGCTTACAAAACACACTGGCACTGTGGGTAAAATAAGAAAAAATTTAAATCGCACACTTCCTTGTGCATGTATGTGGGCAGCTGAATTAAATACTTATTTACAGGCACATACCCCAAGAAAAAAAATACCATTTACCTGTACCGATGCTTATAACTGATGGATCCAAACTTGCTGAGTTTTCTTGACAATGAATTTGATTCTGTTTCTGGCATTCTAATTAATTTTAAAAAGAAAACCAAAGACTCATAAATGCAGATACTTGTACAATATTTGAACAAAAAGCTGTATTGAAAACTTAACAGTACAATACAGTTTAACAAAGCTAGTGAAAGAATCAGGAATTGGCTATTGTAAGTTCATATGTGACACACATCCACACCTTAGGATGTTACATATGTATGATACCAAATACTCATACTTTCTAAAAATTATCATACACATTATTGTCCTAGGAGATTTTAGTTGTGAATTAAATTTCTCTGTTTAAGTTATCTTGGGAATTTTGTCACTATGCTGATTTACTCTTCCTAAGATTCTCATAAGTCAATCATGACAGATATGATGTTTTGCTCTTGTTTGTATAATGTGTTCCAGGACTTCCCATTCCAGGGCACTTTCAACAGACACTGCCATGGCTCCCAGCCCTGTCCCACTGACCTGCAGGCAAAGTCTTAGGCTTCCTGGGCCATGTTCATCCCCTGACACAAACCATAAAGAGGACTTTAGTCATTTTACAAAAATACTTCTCCAACACTATGCAATTCAGCTAAACTGTTCCATACAAATCAAAATTCTCCAGGAATAAGGGGGAGAATTCAATCCTGTTTTAATTTTTTATACACAAAAATAAAGCAATAAAGTTTAAAGTATTATCTGCTAAAATTTTATCTTATCTTTATGACACAAGGATGTGAAATAAGGAAAAAGGTCCCCACAATCCAGTAGTCAGTTCTCTGTCCTCATCTTACTTGCCCTCCCCAGAAGGCTGCACATAGTTGCTGGCCCCCTATTCCTGATATCCCAGTACATGACATCCTCTCCTGGTTGTTCCTTCTCATGTCCCTCAGCTGGCTCTTCTTGTCTCCAAAGCTCAGTTCTTAGGTTTCTGAGTTTCCCTCTCTTTGTTTTCTCCATAGTTGATCTCAACCCATCCCTTCTGTATTAAATATCTACTAAAGTTACACCATCAACCTTCACCTTTCCACCGGGCCCTGTATACCCAATTGCCTTACCACATGGATGGCTCATAGGCTTTTCAAATTTACTATGTCCACAGCAGAATACTTGATTTCCAGAATACTTGATCCTTTCTTACAGTGTAAGTACTGTCTACATTGTGTTATGTATATACATGTATGTTTACAAACATGTACATATGTACACACACGTGTATATGATGCTTATCTAATGCCATCCAGAGAACTGAGCCAAAATAAACAAAAGAGAAAAGCTTTAAAATTTCTGTTGGACATAATTTCCACTATAAAAAAGTGCCATTTTCATGTATTAGAAATGATGAACAAAACTATCCAATTAACATACCTAAAAAATGTATGATGTTCTACACTGCACTTCCAGAGATGCTTGCAAGCGGTTTTACTTCGAGCTTCAAAAAAGAATGAGGTTTCATTGCACTGGGAGAGAGAGAGAGAGAGAGAGAGAGAGAGAGAGAGAGAGAATGAATTGAATTACTGGCCATAACACTCTTCAGATAGTCCCTCCTTTAGTAATACAAAACCAAGCAGGCAGAGAGATTATTAACCCATAAAACAATGAGTAATTGTCTCTTAGTAATTATTTTTGGAAGGCTGTATTAAAATCACTTTCCACTAATTAAAATTACAAAACATAAATTCTGTTTAAATCGTACTGCAATCAACTTCATTATCTACTTCTACATCACCTCACAGCTATGCATAATCCAGGTGATGGCACTGAATTACTGCCAAATCTCCCATCATAAATTGCCACTGACTGACAAGCAAAAAACACTGTGTGGAAATCATTTCCCAAGAAAAAACAGATGCCCATAAATCCAGTCTTTAAGTATAATTAAGGGATGCACAGGTCAAACTCAAATTGATGTCTAAAGAACCTCAGGGGCCAGGGGTGGTACTCAGTGGTATAGCCCTTGCCTGGCATGCACAAGGTCCTGGCCAATGGCCAGTACCACACACAAACACCAAAAAAAAAAGATTAAAAATTTCAGAAGGAACCACTGAGAGGAGCAGCCACCAGTGCAATGTAATCTGGGCAAATTAAGTAACATCTCTGATTTTGAGTTCTTCCCCATTCTGTACCAAGTTACTGGATTTATTGAATTAAATGATATGGTAGATATAAAATGTCACATAACAGGTATAAATTTTAATCATTTTAATCTAGTAGTTATTTGATTCTTTAATATACTTAATACAAAAGAAACTAAGGCAACATTAAAGGTAATTCTAATTTTGTATGAGATACTTATTTTTTGGCAGTACTAGAGACAGAACCGAGGGGTTCTTTACCACTGAACTACAACCCCAGCCTTTTTCATATTTTAGAAACAAGGTCTTGTTAAATTGCCCAGACTGGCCTTCAACTTGTAATCCTCCTCCCTCAGCCTCCTGAGTGGCTGGAATTACAGATGTATACCGCCATACTCTAGATACTATTGTTTAGGGCTGGGGTTGTAAGCTCAGTGGTACAGCACTTGCCTAGCATGTGTGAGGCACTGGGTTCTATCCTTAGCACCACATAAAAATAAATAAATAAAATAAAGGTATTGTGTCCATTTACAAAATATATTTTTTTAAAAAATATACTATTAGTTTAAGTGACTGAATGGAAAAAACAAACAAAATACAATATACATGCTATAATAATAAAATACAAGCTCTGCAAAATTATATAATTGATGATTTAGTTTCAAATTTAAAAACCAAACATGAATCTCAAATGCAGCAATGCCTCTGAAAGAGGTTCTTACAGACTCAAAAACAGAACTGTGAACACGGAGAAATAATTGAAATGATTTGTCTCCCACTTTTAACAAGGACAGAATATTCATACCTGTGAAATTCTTCCCAAGTCCAAATGAAATGATGCTACCTAAATTAGCATTCTATTTGTAAAATGAAACAAAGCCAACCTATCTGTGTTACAGAAAGGCTAGCTACAATTCCAAACTCCTACGAGGCAGAAGGAAAAATTTAGGATGAGTCTCAGGTTTCTGGCTTGGGTACTAGTATTAAAATATAGCAAGTGGGGAAAAATAAGGATTTGGATGACAAGGGAATGGATAACAAGTTCAGGAGGAGATACTTGGATCCTGAGGTGCCCATGGAATGCCAAGTGGGCCAGTATGAGCACACAGGTGCAGAGCTCAGGAGAGAGGTCACAGCCACTGACACAGGCAATCTTGCCTGAGAGGAAATGAGATGGCTCAGGAAGAGAATGCAGAATGGAATGACAGGAAAGATGCGGACTGTGTGAAGGTGGACTGAGGGGGTCAAAATGAACCAGGAGATGATGGTTTCAGAAAGGCTGGGAAGAGACAGCACAAATCTCAAATGACCCAGAAAGGTCAAACTGGGTTTCAAAGGAGTTTACTCATTTCTCGGTGAAAAAAAATCTTTGGTGACTTCTGTGAAAGGGGTAGGGATTATAAAATTAGAGCTGAGGGGGGGAAAAAAGTCAATGAATCCAGAAAATGCTTTCCTCAATAGCAAAAGAAACTGGGGGTGAAAACAGGAATGGGTGCAAAGTAAATCACACAAGTTTCTTGGGGGTAACATGGGAAAGCCCAGGCTCCTATCAGGAGATGGGAGTTTTTAAGGAGGGCTCTTTTTGTTTTTTTAAATTTCTTTAAAAAAAAATATATATATAACATAGCCAAGTGAAGCAGTTCATGCCTGTAAGCCAGCTACTTGGGAGTTTGAGGTAGGACTAACTGAATAACTTAGTAAGACCCTATCTCAAAGATAAAATAAGAGCTGAGGACGTAGCTCAGTGGAACAGCACTTACCCAGCATGTGCCAGCCTCTGTGTTTAACCCCAGAGACAGAGAAAAATATAAATAAAAAAGACATATAAACTGTACAAAAGCCAAAAGTAAAACTCAATCTCCCTCTTACCACTGGCCACACTTCCCCTTCCCTGAGTATACCACTATTTCTATTACAAGGAGTGAGTGCTTTTAAAGGAACTGGATTATCCTAAAATGAAATGAACAGGTCAATAAGTTAAAAATAAATTTGCTTGTGATTGCATTCTGACAGGATACGTAGTTAAGACAAAGGGGACATCAGGACAGGCTGTCCTTGCCTTCCCAGCTTACCTCTCTCAGTACATGGAAACCTGGCCATCTCCCTGTGCCTTTCAACAACAGAAACACTGGGTGTGGCAGGAGGTGCTGGGCCTTAATACCTAGAAGTGTTGGCCAGGAAAACTGAGACACAAGACACTTTCACATTTTAGCCAAAGCCAAAATCAAATTTTCAAAAACTTAGTTACATATAATCCAATTTTCAAAACTAGAAAGAAATTTAAAAGTATTAGGTGTTTAACTGAAATAAAATACATCTCCTTCAAATCTCAAACTTTTCTTACACCAGTTTTTGCTTCATTCTTCACAATCATATCTCCATTCTTTTAATTTTTTAAGAACAGATCTCATCATGGAATACCTAATTCTTAATATACTTTTTAATCTACTGTTTCTCAATCAAAGAACAAAAAGCATATAAAATCCAGCCAGAATTAGGTTTTTCTCAAGTTTCCTTGGGTATGAATATATTAAAAGGAACAAAAAAGTTTCCCTACAGACCTCCTAATTACTTCTGTCACAAACAAATCAAGAAGGGACACATTCTCCATTTTTAGAGGGCTTTAAGACAAGCTGCCTACTTTTTATCCTAGTGTTGGCAAAATGATCTAAATACTAAAAGGAGGGTTAACACAACTAAAATAGGAACTAGGTATTCTAAATACATTCTATGTACTTTTGCCACATGCAGTAACTGTTAGCCTGAATGAACTGGCACGGTGTTTCAAATGTCTCTTTCCATCACTCTTCTACCTATTAAATCTTTTCCAAATGGTCAGTTAGCACATTTTCACTCATCCATACATAGAGCAGCAGCTTCCTAATTGAAGCACTTCATTTCAAGATACTGCTAAAGATACTGTCCAAGAATCCAACACTTGTTTTTGCAAAATTACTTAAATACCGTTATAGTGTTAGTCATTTCATGCCAAAGCAAAGATATTGTCTGAATCTATTTCTTTTTATTTTATGAACTACTCAAGTTTAGGTCACTTTTATACTCAGATACTATATCATGTGCCTATCATTGTTCCTTGAGTCTCTCTTTTTCTTTCTTTCTTTTTTTTTTTTTTTTTTTTTTTTTGATACTAGAAATTGAACATAGGGGCCTTAACTACTGAGGCACATCCCCAGCCCTTTTTATGAGACAGGGTCTCACTAAGTTGCTGAGGCTTGCTTTGAACTTGCAATCCTCCTGCCTCAGCCTCCCAAGCTGCTGGGATTATAGGCATGTGCCACAGTGCCTGGCCTTGTACCTTGGTTCTCTATGTAAACTTGCTTCAAATTCCCAATTCCATCATATGCAAGTATTCAGGCCCTGTACAAAATCCCAACCTAAGTCCCTCTAGTCCTTTCAGACTCTTTATCCATCTTCTTTGTCAAGCTTAGAGAAATAAATCTACTTTGCTTGGCTTCTCTTACAAATGTTGAGATTATTGATAGTATCACTGAAGGACTCAACACTTCAAGCAGCACAGCCACTTATCCTCCCTGGGCCCACTCCAGCTCCATTGCCTCCCACAAGCCTGTGTCCTTAACACAGATCCTCATTACACACATGGTCTGTACTCTGTTTTCTCCCTCTTTGTGTTTGGGGAAGCAGCCACACAAGTGCTCAATGCCTTACCCAGCCTCTCTAGAAGCACAAGGATGAACTTCTTCATTTCATTATTATATACTTGTCCCACATCCAAGGTTGCAAGAAGCAATTCAAGATATAAGATGTGGGCCATTATTTAAGAGTAAGAGAGATTAGTACTTCTAACACTGGAAAGATGCCATCATTACATACATACTTGAAGACCTACAGCAGAGAAGCTTCTAACAACATTCTATCAAGGTAGGGCAGAGGCTAAAATGTGAAGATGACAAGTCTAACGTATTGTGGGATTTTTGTTTTGTTTGAGTTTTTTTAATTTTTACATGCAATCTATACAAATTTACAGATTTAACTGGTTATATATTTAGCTGGTAATCATCAACTACTTTAGGCACAAGGGGAAGAAACTAAATAGAGACTGATAACAAATGACTAAAATAACTTTCTTAATAATTGATAAAGCAAAGGAAGGAAAGTGGTGAAACAAATTTATTCTTCAACTGGAAATATGTACCAAGAGTTATTATAAAACCTATATGTTTTGAGAAATTTTATCTTTCTAAACGGTGAAGTTGAATTACTACAGTTTTTTTTAAAGAGAGAGAGAGAGAGAGAGAGAGAGAGAGAGAGAGAGAGAGAATTTTTTAATATTTATTTTTTAGTTCTCGGCGGGCACAACATCTTTGTTTATATGTGGTGCTGAGGGTCGAACCCGGGCCGCACGCATGCCAGGCGAGCACGCTACCGCTTGAGCCACATCCCCAGCCCAAATATACTACAGTTTTAAAATTTGAATTATGCTGGTATATATGAGATACTAGACACAATTTTTTTTTTTTGTACCAGGGATTGAACCCAGGGGTGCTCTGCCATTGAGCTACATTCCAGCCCTTTTTGTTTTTTATTTTAAGACAGGTTTTCCCTAAATTGAACTTGTGATCCTCCTGTCTCAGCTTCCCAAGTCACTGGGATTATAGGTGTGCAACCACTATGCCCTGAACACAATTTTGTTTTAATGGCTTTCCTCATATTTTCAATTACCCTCTCTTCCAGAAATCCTGGATTCAAACCTGGCTAATGAATTTGGAGTGAGCTCTTTAAAAAAAAAAATCCAATTTTGTTATTATGTGGAAAAGGAAGTCAGAAGGAAATTTTGAAAGATGAAGTATATATATATTACCTTATTCTTTGAAGCTTTGTCTTTATATAAGGACCACCAAAGAATGTTTCTCAAAACATTACTGTCAAGATATTGGCATAAAAGGATTATATTGTCAAGTAAAGATGGGGAATACTGGGGTAAGCACTCAGACCTCTTGGTGTGCTAATGTGCACTGAGAATCCCACTAGCTGGTGACGTGGAGAGCTGCTTTCCTAATTAAAGTGAGCAAAGAGCCCAAAATCTGAGGTCATTCTGCTTCCCACTTGAAGGAATTCACCGATGCAAACTTTGAAGTCCAGATGGTTTACTTCTGTTATTGTTCTGACTCTCTTTATTCTTCAACTGCTCTTTAGGGAACCTGTACTATTTCCAAAATATCAACATTTCTCTCTTCTATGTGCATACTGACTTAACTTTTGTTTTAATGACAATTTTTGTCCCCAATCTTACAAATGTTAAAACAATTCAATAACAAATATTGTTTTGCTATTAAGATGAAGGTATATTTTATAAGATCTACTGATACTCTTAATTTAAATTTATTGGTGTAACTTAAATTTTTTACAGGAGAAATTTTACTCCTTTGAACAAATGACCTATGCATTTTAATTATGGAAAAAGTAAAACAAAAAACAACAGCGAATGAAGCAAAGAAAACACCATGGACTGGGAAGACCAGGACTTTCCTTCCTGCCCTGGCACAAGCTATTTACCAGATAAGACTGACAAGAACAAGGTGACCCTGAGTCCCTTCCTGTTGCAAAATAAAAAGGCAATTTCAACTCAGTCCTGCACTGGGTGCCTGTGACTTGTCTAACTTTGGACTAGGGAACTTTTAGCCTCATGACAACTCTTTCAGACAGATAGTATCATCCTTCCTCTACAGATAAGAAAATGTAGGTAGATGGAACCCAGGGAATAGAGAGTAAATTGGAGCCCTGGACCTAAACCATTCTGAAAGACTCCCACCAAACAATCATATGGTATCAGGGTCCAAATACTACTGAAAAGCCATACTCAGGAACAGCTGGGGGGAGAGATGAAATCAACCTATGTACAAAGATGCGGAGAGAGAGAGATGGCAATACCAAACCAAATACACAGGCACTTACCTTTGACCAACCAATTCCATTCCTAGGCATTTACCTCACAGATACCACTCCAAAAATACATATGCAAAAAGTTATTGAAGGAAAGAAAATTTCTAAGTGCAAAATATTGAAAACTACCTCAATATTCTAGTACAAGTAACTGCTTGAATAAACTATAGGAAATATACTCAATGGAATGTTTTGTACAAAAAAGGAACCAAGAAAGCTCTTAATGAACAGATGATATAGAGTGATTTCTAGGAGGAAAACAAAACAAAGGAGCAAGAGCCTATACAGTAGGCTTTCTGAGTAAGAAAGAAGAAAAATAAGGAAAAAATATATAACTGCCTATCTTTACAAAAATAGACATAAAAAGGATTAATCAGAGAATAGTGAAGTTGGATATATGCAGAGAAGAGTAAAGAAATGGGTCTGAAAGAATCTGGGAGGCTGTTAAACTTCTCTGAGCCTTTTTGTATATCTTTGATTTTTGGAAGCATGTTAATCTTCTACATATTCAAAACATAAAATTAAATGAGCAAGAATGTGAAGGGGAGGGAACCATAACTGAAAACAAACTGAAACAAACCTAATTAGATTTCAAGTGAATACACAACCACAGTAATGAGGAAGAAAGAAAGGAATGAAGAGAGGGAGGGTGGGAGGGAGGACCCACCCAGTAAATTTTGAACACAGCATAGCACAGGCCCTCCATCTTGGCAAGGTAGTGCGTGTGGGTGAAAGAATTGCAAACAATTTTAGCGGTTTGGCCAAAGCAATCCTGACTATTTGATATGTATTTTAGAACTGAGCAAATGAGTAAATGTGTTGCTGCTGTTGGAAGCCAAAGTTCTCATAGACAAAGACAGGACATGAAAATATGAAATGGAAGATGGCAAAAAGGAACCCTTGTGGGTTTGGGGAGGTATGATGTGACCTTATGATTTCTAAAATACAATTGAGTATGTGTATGATTATATATGTATGTATTTATATTTGTATATGTACTATGTTCTACCTATGAGGATATGCATGCATAGATTGCCTAGCTTTGTCTACTGCAAAGTTGTCCTAGTAGTAATGACCACACCTAGCACCAAGATCTTACCATTTCCCATTGAAAGAAACCAGAGTTCCTTGGAGAAATGCCTGTTACCAGGATACATACGAGATGCACCTACAATATCATAGTAGACCAAAAAGGAAGAAAGTACCTAATAAATGTTGGGGATGGGTCCAAAGGGCATAGGAACCAGGCTGAAGGGACTCCTACTGATCAAATCTAGACAATCTGAACCTCAAAATGGTTAAATACAGTAATGAATTATAAATCACTGGGGAAAAGAAGAGGATTAATATGTCCATGCCAACAACAGATAAATAAAAAGAAAGAGAAGGTGGGGCTCTTGCTTATAATGGAATGCTGAGAGCTGACTGATAAATGTGGAGGGAGTGGGAGGGCTAGAAAATCAGGACTTTGCCATCATCTTAGTAAAAGAGTGACTCAGGCAAGAATCCTCACTGAATGCTAAGTATACAGGGAAATTTTAAGGAGTACCATGGTATTTGCATTGATTTATCTCCCTACAGATTGCTTACCAGCTTCAGGGTCAGGGAAAACAAGATCCAAACAAGAATTACAGAGTACAGAAATTGGGCAATACCATGACTGGGTGATCAAACTTAAGAGCCAACAAAGAACAGATGGTCATCGTGTGCCTCCAGATGTGCCACCTTGACATGGACACAACTTCAAGTCAGCCTTACAGCTGAGAATACATTACCTCAGGAAACAGCAGAAAAACACCAAACAAGAAGCTTTCTAGAATACAGTTCTATCCCACTATTTTAAAACAGAAAGCTTCAGTGATATAAAAATATTCAGTGATATAAAAATATTCCAGATAGAGGGAGATTAACTGGACTTTTTTCTGTTAGGGGGAAATGCCATAAAGGGCATTGGTAGGTCAACCACCAAAACTGGAGTATAGAAAGTAGATGATAAAAGTATGAGAACAATATAAATTTATTAAGTTGATAACTGTACTGAGGTTACATCCGAGATATATTTATTTGGGGGGAAATACGCCCTGAAGTCTTTAGAGTCTGTGACACATACAACTTATTCTCACATTGTTCAGAAAAGACTTGTGTGTGAGTAGAGAGAGAGAAAGCACAAATACTAAGGCAATGGAGTAAAATGTCAGCAGTTTAATCTGAATAACAAAAAATAAGCATGTTCTTTGTAATATTTTCATTCTTAGCCACTTTCATAAGTTTGAAATTTTAAAAAAAAATAAGTGCATTTTAAAACCTGTAGGGTCATTTAAACTGTGACGGATACCCCACTTACATAAGCAGACCTCTTGGGTTTGTTGACCAACAATGACAGCTCCTGGTCATCATAACTTCCTGTGTGCTCTCCCCAAAGCAGATCCAACCAAGAGTTCTGCCAAGTGGGTCTAATTTCTCATGGCCAGAGTTGCCAGGAACTTTTTGGTCCTACATCCTGTCACGCTGAGCAAGTTTAGCTGAGGTTTATTTCATGATGCACTGCATATAAGAGTAATCACAGCATCATTTACTCATCCTTGCATTTACTCCTCAAATGTGCTTACTACATACCAAGTTCTGGGATTGGTGCTAGGAATGGAACCCTTTCCCTGTGGTTAAAACCAAGAAATTTGAGTATGATCCTAAATTCTTCCCCATTTTCTACAAAAACTTTGAATCTGCTACCAAGTAAAAGCAATTTTACTTCCTAAATGCTCCCCACATCTGCCCACTTCTCTCCACTCTTTTGGTCAGTCCTCATCTGCCCTTGATTGATGCTATCTCCTAACCTGACCACCTTTGTTTTCACATCTGTGTAGGGTTTCACCCTGCAGTAACTTTCCAAAATGCACATCTGGTCATGGAGGTTGAAGCCCAGAGTTTTGCTGCAACAACCAATTTCCCCAAATCCTCAACTCCACCAGTAAATGTCAAGTGTCAACACATGTACACAAGAAAGAGAGGCCCTCCCCCAAAACTGTCAGACTGAACTAGCTACTGGGACCATCCCCTCTCCTTAGACCTTCTATCCCATCATCAGGGTGGACAGCCAGAAAATCTCTGCCAACAGTCACAGCCCCTGAACCCACTAGACCAATGCTCCTCATGCTTCTTACCACTGTTGGTATCAGTTATCTCCAAATAAAATGCTCAGCACATTATCTGTACTCATTCTCCTAATCTGTCCCCATCTCCACCATACCCAACTCCTGAATCCCTCCCTTTTATGCCCTCTGGAATTCATGGGTTCTCATCAGCAAAATCCCAAACACCTCTTAGTCTGTTCTCTCACATTTCCTTCACCCTCCTGCACTACTAGAAAGCTGGTGCTCCCCTGAGGACATAGCTGCCACTGCTGCCTTCCCAATTGGTGTGCTTTTTGTCCCCTACTGTTCTTGCATCACAGGGCCTAAAAGAGGGGAAGGGTCCTACTGCTGCCAGTACTGCTTCAGAGCATGCTCTCTCCTTCCCCTAAATCTCCTATCTTATACCACCTGCAGTCCCTCATGGTGGCTGTGATCCCCTCACATCCTGATGCTCCTGCATCCCTATTTAATCCCTTTGTGCCAAAACTCCCCAGGAGAGTTTTCTATCTCACCATCTCCAAGTCCTCTTCTATTCTTCCCCTTCTTTTTCCTCAGTGGATGTGTGTCAATTTATTCGTTCATTCTCCTATTTATGGACTTATGGCTCTTTTCATTGTTTTAACTTTTACTTAAGAACTGCACAGAGCACAACTGTGTTGTGTTTCTCTCCAGCGTTTATTTCTAAGAGGGGAATGGCTGCGTTGAAGCTCATTCTTCCAATCCACTGAGACAAGTTTTGTCAATGGTCTCCTACATTTCTAAATCTAGTAGTCAATTCTCAGTCCTGCTCATCCTTCCTCTGAAACCAAACACCTTTAAATCACCAGGAATCCTCTCTCATATCTCCCCATATCAGGAAGCCCTGGAGGTTAAGTCTAGAATCCAACAGTTTCTCAGTTCTTCAGCTGCTGCCATGCTGTTCTGCTGAGATAGAACTACTGTCATCTCTGGACTTCATTAAAGACACCTTAGAGGTAGAATCACCAAGGCCAGCAAGGAGGCCTCAGTGGTGATAGCTTTTAAAACTTTCAGAAGTTCCAACAACACTTTAAATATGAAAAACAGCAGAAATGGAGTAATAAATAATTTTCACTTGAAAAATGACATATAGCTATAAAATTTTATGAGAATCAAATGAAGAACTCTTGGCTAAAACACAAGAATTGGGTAAACATATAAACATATAAAATCCCATAGCTTTCACATCTAGCAAAAATCAGTTAAGAAAATAGGAGAAAAATATTACATCTGCAATAGCAAGGAGTAAAACACATAAAAATGAAACTTATCTAACACCTAGCAGTACATATGAATAAATATAATAAAAGAAGGGAAAGTCTTATTATACAATATTAAGTAAAAAGCATGTATGAAATCATATAGGGAATGACATGCATACATGTATATTTATATACACACATTCACACTAGTAAGGCAAATTCACACTAGTAAGGCAAAATCTAGAAACAATTATATCAAAATATTAATAATTATTACCTCTGGATTTTAGGATAATAAGAAACAGTAATTTTCTTCTTTGTGTCTTTCTCAGATTTTATACCATCATCATATGAAAAATCTTCATACCAAAAGTTTTATTTTCTGTGAGGTGTTATTTAAACCACAAAGCCTATTTTGAAATATAAATAATGCATAAAAGTGTCTCTGAATTTAGCCTAAAAGCACTGGACATACTGAGTTAAGTCTCTCTGACCATACCAGCAGACCAGAAAACCAGCAGAATAAGCATTTCAACCATTTTTCAAGCTGAATGTGATTACTGTTCCAGGTGATAGGTTTTAGGGGCTTTTTAATTCAATCTGTGATTACAGTTAGGCCTCCATAATAATCAACTTAATTCTACCATTATGTAAATCACTGCCTCCCAGAAAGGTACCCTGGTGGAGAAAGAAAAAAAACCCTGCAAGCGAGAATGCTCAGGAAATAGAATGGTTAGGTTAATTAATGTGTTATTTAATAACAATTTTAAAAATTCCTTTGATGCAAGCCCCTGCATTAAGTGACCTGTTTTGTTACCCTAATAAAGATCACTAACAGTAGGCTTGACCAACCAGGAGTACATCATGCCTCAGGCTTCTCAAACATCCATTCTACCTCAAAGCTGAGCCAGGCATGGTGGTGCATGCTTGTAATCCCAGAAGCTCAGAAGGTTGAGGCAGGAGCATCACAAGTTCAAAGGCAGCCTTAGCAATTTAGCAAGGCCCTAAGCAACTTAGTGAGACCCTGTCTCAAAATAAAATATATAAATCGCCACCTCACTGCCCTGCACTGGGGATGTAGTTCAGTGGTTAAGCACCACTGTGCTCAATCCCTGGTGCCAGAAAAAAAAAAAAAGGCCTCAAACCATCTTAAAAGCTGGAAGGTACAAGGACTGAACAAAGTATCTAGAAAACCAGGTCATATCATGGAGATTGACATTGAAATATAATCAGTGAGCCATGTGTGTTGGTGCATGCCTGTAATCTCCAAGACTCAGGAAGCCAAGGCAGGAAAAATGCAAGTTCAAGGCCACCCTCAACATAATAAGACCCTGTTTCAAAAATAAAAAGGGGTAGGGAGGTAGCTCAGTGATAAAGGGCCCCTGGCCTCAAAAGAGAGGGAGAAAGACAGAAGGAAAAATTCACAATGATGTTCATTGTATTGCTGCTGTTAGTTTTGCATTATGTTGAAGAAATCTAAACAGCTGAAAATTCAGGTTAGCTTTATTGTTGTTATTATTTTTTAATTCTTTTGCAGTACTGGGGGTTGAACCCCAGGGTACTCTACTACTGAACTATATCTCTAGATCTTTTTATTTTTTGAGACAGGGTCTTGCTTAGTTACCCAGACTGGCCTTGAACTTGTTCTCCTGCCTCAGTCTTCCAAGTCCCTGAGATTACAGGCATATGCCACCAGATCTGGCAAGGTTATCTCTGACTTTACCAAATATTTGTTGTGAGATTGTAGAAGATATTTTAAAGCACTGTAATAACAACATAAAAGGAGTTCACCAATATTTCACAAAAATACTTAGGTATAAGGGAAAAGAATACTTTGAGTAACAGTAAGGCTTTCTTGAGAGATCTTATCACTTTATTAATCTTCTGCTATAAAAAAAAACACCTTGAAACATTTCTTTCAATATAATTTTATCAATAAATGCCAACTTGCCATATAGTTCAGTGTGAGATAATTATTTTGTTTTGTTTTGTTTTATAAAAGATAATAAATTTTAGTACTAGGTTTTCTGAACTGACAGTACATATTCTTGTATTCACAGTAATCAGTTCATTGATCATTTGACAGGTACTTACTGAGTACCAACTACAGGTGAGATGATGTGCCAAATACCAAGTCCCAACTATTGGGGCAGCCGAACTGTTGCTATACTTTCACATGTGGACATGTGATCACTGATTTATATTTAAGATCTTTTTAACATCAAAAAAGTCAATTCAATTCCATTTACACTTAGCTTTTTTTCCCACATAAGGTTAGAACCAAAAAAGAAATAAGGATGAATTTTCCTACACTATATTTCCATTCATTTATCCTATAAGGATTCTACTAATAGCACTTCAAGAGTGCTTTATTTTCACAGGTAGATCAAAAGGAAGCTTTCACACCATGCTTTCTTTTGACCAGTTTCCTAAAAGTACCTGCCAAGGCATGCTAAAGCACAGCCAGGTGCTGACCCATGTCCATTACCAAACACATCCAACGGGCAGTGAAGGTCGGCATTTCTGGGCTTTCACCTTACATTCTCCCTTGAAAGTGCCCACAATTTTCATCTGGGTTGTCTATCACACTCAGTGAAGAAAGAGCAGAAGTGTAACTCTCAACAGGTTGTTTAATTGATTTTAGACCAAAATTAGGACACATTTTGCAGTCCTATATGCAGGCTACACCTTTTAGATTACATGAATCCTACCTTCACGGGCAGTTCAGAAAAGCAAATTACAGTAATAACGATAATCACCTCTTTTTCTCTCTTCAGTCCTGGAAATGTTTTGCTTTCCCTTGCTAAAACCAAAATGACATTTTTCCATTACCCTCTCATTCATTTCTACTCATTTCCTTTTCCCTTCCTTGAGAAGTTGTGCATGTCAGTTAATTAACCTGGTTCCACGTGGCTGCAGCCGAAGAAAACATGTCTTTTTATTTCACAATGTATTCTAAGTTATAAAAATGAGCAGATAAGACCCTCCTCCCCCTTCTCATTTATGCTAAGTGCTCACAAAAACTTACATCTTTTCCCAACACTCTGAGTTCAAACTGAGTCTCCTTGAAGTGAACTTTTGTAATCCGAGGCCTGAAAAACAAAGCAGATGGTGGTGTGGTCACTGCTTTTTGAAGAATTAGTCATTTAGAAATTCAGAGACACATACAGTGGGAAAAGACTAGTGAATATTGGCTCTTTTATATACTGCTGAAGTGACTGCAGAATCTCCTCTGGGTCGTTGCTCTGGACATCTTCCATTCTCATTATCCTATGCTTTTCCACTAACTACAAAAATAAGCTTGGAATCCACTGGCCCTGACAGTACCACCTCCCCAGACACATGCAGGAGCACAGGCTCCCCAATCCCTCCAACCCTTCCCTAGATAGAGCTAAAACTTAGAGTGGTGCTGGACCTCCAGCTCACACCATACATTGGAATGGGTGGGAAGTCCTACTACACACACTCTCCATGGATAAGAGAGTCCAGACCCACAGTGCTTGAAATTTACAGATTAAACATATATATATACTAAGGTACATTGAGAGGAAATTATATCCAATTGCACTCATTTATTTATGAACTATGGAAAACATACTTGTTTCCTTTTCCCCAACACTTTCACTAACACACAAGTCTAGTAAGTCATACAGTGTATAGTTTCGTTTTTTTTTTTTTCTTTTGTACCAGGGATGGAACATAGGGGCACTTAACCACTAAGCCACATCTCCAGCCCTATTTTGCATTTTATTTAGAGACAGGGTCTCATTGAGTTTCTTTGCTTAAGGCCTCGCTAAGTTACTGAGGCTGGCTTTGAACTGTTGATCCTCCTGCTTCAGCCTCCCAAGCTGTGGGATTACAGGCATGCACCATCATGCCCGGCTCTGCAGTGTATAGCTTTTATACCAACTCTGTCCTGGAGTTATACCTACCAGAAGTACTTCCCCACTTGCTTTTTATTCTTGTAGACAACAACACCAACGGGAGTTAATCCTAAGAAATACTCAGACTTGTTTTCTCCCTGCAAAAACAAACACAATCCTAAAACCATGAGTTTATTCACATAAAAGCTCTTGATAAAACTACAATTGGCCATATAAATATAATTTATTGGATTGAAGTTGGATTTAACTTTTTAAAAGACATCTGCCTAAAAATCCAGCTAAGTTATGATAGTGATTAACTTGATGCTCTCCCCCCCCCCCAAAGTTCCCTAAGAGAACTTCTCTACCTCCATGTTAATTCACACTTGCAACTTCAATTTACTAAAAGGAATTTGGACTACCTCTCAGGCCACTGATTGACTTATCCAATGTTGCTTCCACAGTGGTGTTTAACTCAAGCTGCACATTAACTGGAATCCCCCAGGCAGCTTAAAATGCCATTAGCATTCTGAGGGCTACCGAAGCCAGTTAAATCAGAATCTCTAATGAAGGAGCCAGAGTATCAAAACAACATAGGTGTCCCAAGTGATTCTCTGAATAGCCAAGGTTGAGGACCACTAGCTTCTATCAAGGGTGCTTTACAATGCCTTGTCTTAATTTTACCCTGATATGGATAATCATGAGGCCCAGGTCACTACACCACAACCCTCATCAGAAAGTTCCGGTAGCCATCAACAGACATACCCTTGAACTTTCTATTTTATCCTGTTCCCTCCTGCCCTAACTTTAAGACTACTTAAAATTTTAAAAATACGATCTCTTCTTCTCTTGATTATTTTCAATTAAGAGAACAAGATCCTGAAATTAAAAAAGTCAACAGAGTGGATACCAAGAACATGCACAGAACTGTCAAACAGCCTGCAAAGTTATAGTCACAGGAACACAAGGTAACAATATGTTTGGGGATATAATCACCAGCTGTTACCCACTTTCAGCCCTAGAAATTCAATCTTGAATGCATGGAAGATTCTAACATATCAAGTTCATTTCCCATAAATTCCAACTAACAATGAAAAAGTCTGATGGTTAATTAGGATAAAGATGACAGAAACAGAGCATTTTGCAGAAGACTCTCAATAAATTTCTAGTAGATTAAAACAACAACAAAACTAAGCCTAAAAAGATTAATATGACTAGATGGGGAAAAATAACCACTCCATGAAATCTTATTCTTTTGGGGGGCAGAGAGGACTGGAGATTTAATCCAGGAGTGCTATACCACTGAGCTATATATCTAGCCCTTTTTATTTTTGTGACAGGGTCTCACTAAGTTTCTTAATGCCTCATCAAATTGCTGAGGCTGGCCTTTGCAATCCTTCTGTCTCAGCCTCCCGGGTCACTGGGATCACAGGCTGTTAAGAGTATTCTTAAAGGAGGGAACTATGAAGCATTTAATGATCTCATGAGATTGGAATCTAATATATCAAAGAATTACTGTTCTTCACAAATCTGTAACTTTTACTGCCACACTGACTGTGTACCCAGGAATGCATTTAATTCTCTAAAAATAATATGAGAGAGTTTTTTTGTTTTCAAAAAATGCTGGTGAGAAAAAGACATATTATATAATGAATGCATGAGTGGGTTATTTGCATGAGAGAAAGACTTATCAGGGTTCCTTAAAAATTGAGTTCCATGATCCAACTGATGAAAAGTAAGCCTAAATATACTCTTCAGCAATTTCCTATAGAGAATTAAGAACTTTGCTCATTTTCTCAGATAATCAAATGTTATTATTGCTAAGTACAGCTAAGTACACTTGTACAAAAATCAAAGGCAATGGCATTTCAATCTCACTGGCATAGAATAATCAATTGGCAGTATAAGAGAAATGTCTCAAAGGTAAGATCTGGATTCAGAACACTCAATACACACCCAGGGTTAATTTCTAACTATATTTAGCAAGTTTTCATCAGGCACTGAAGAAAATAAATATTTTTATGAAGGCAGTGATACCTACAGCGACAGAACCTGCACAGTCAACATAGAACCACCCGTTGGTGCACCCAGACTGCTACCTAACCCTTGCTTTACCTGGTTAGAAACCTGAATTGTGTTTTTCAGCCATCAAATCTATTTTGGGAAAAATCTTCCTGTTTTCTATCTAATACAATCAAGTATAGACCAATTTTAAGTTGTTTTGATGTTTAGCTAAACCCTTTGGAACTGTTATCCAGATTGTGTTTTCAAGTCCAGTTAATTGTTTTCTACACATGGTAATATAATCACAGACTTTTATGCAAAATTCATTAGAGTTTAATCCATGCAAGAGCTGCTTTCTGTTCAAAAAACACAAATGAAAAGGTATCATCTGCTTGCTGAACAACAGGACTACCATTTTCCTTTGAGAGTCTTGGTGACTTTTTAAGAAAAATGTCATCAGCTTAAAATATTTTGTGTTAATTAAATGTTACTCACATAGACAGGATGGAGGTCAACACCATACATCTCCAGGGATTTGGCTGTCCTCAAGTAATTCAGTTCAGCTTCAGAAGGAGCCTGACCCCTGTACCCAGCAAAAAAACAAACAGCCTTACTTTACCCTTAGCTATTGCGCTTACAGGGGTTGCAAACCAGTTTCATTGTATTCACTGAAAAAATATCCCTTTGTATTAATGTGAACATAAGTTTTTGTATTTCAAGAAGGCCTTCACCTTGCTGGTGACAAAATTTTATGTTTCGAGGTGATACATATTAAGTTAATTTCATTTACTAAATAGATCCTTGCTCATTATAGTCTATCCCTAATGTCCCAACATATATTAAAAATTCTCAATTTCAAAAACGCCCAAAGAGGTTTTTGAGGACATAAGCACGCAAATTAAAAAGCCTCCACTTCACAAAGAGCAAAATGTCTCCCTGCACCAGTAGCTCTGCATCAGATGAGAAAGGAGCTAGCACAGGGGTGGAAAGAAGAGGAGAATGGGATCTCCACCTCTTAGTGGGGTCATAGCAACATCTTCTGAGCACAATGAAGTTTAGAAATACATTAGTTAACATACAGAAATTGTAACAGTACCTATTATTTTCTCAACAGAGAATAGAGAAATGTTCACTGGTGATAAATACAGAAAATAGCACCGATTCCTAATGAGAGCAAGCATCTGCCAGGAATCTCCATGGATAAATTAAGAGTGTGTATGTATATGTGTGTATGAGAGAGAGAGAGAGAGAGAGAGAGAGAGAGAGAGAGAGAGAGAGAGAGAGAGACACTGGAATGGTTAACAAAAGGACCTATGAATTTTTAAAAATTTAGAAATTTAATTTGCTTTGATACATTCCCTCATTTCAGCCAGGCATGCTGAAAAACTCACAATGTAGCATACTTGTGAAATCTGTGAAGAATATTCATCACAAGTTAGGCACAAGAAAGCTACCAAGCCTTGATCATGCTTAATTCCCAGTAAAACAGTCACACTATCCACACCATCACATAAAACATGTCTGAGGGCCTTTATTTAAAGCTCCATGATAATGTCTAAACACAATTGTGCTTGGAAACTCCTGGTAGAATTAATATTCTCAAAATGTACCAAACACATTGCCCTTTATGATGTTATAACAAGCACTCTCTTAGCATCCACTTTAGTAAAACCTTAAAATGAAGGACTCTATAACCAGGCTGGAGAGCCTTCTAGCACAGGCTAATACAACATGCAGAGCCAGGTTTCTCTGATTACCATTCAGCAACTGACTTCTGCATCTACTCACTGAAACAGATCCTTTAGGCAAATATTTTTTTGTTGAGCAGATAAATTCTACATTTTTTTTCCTTGACTATAATAGATCTGAAATCAAGTATATTCAAGGGGGAATGTTACATAAGAAGCAAAAAAAGCAAAGTTAATCAGTATAGAAGATTTAACCAAAATAAGTATAATTAAATTATAACTTCAATGCTCCAGGCTATTAATTGAAAATCCTACTAGGGGAGCGCATCTACTGTCAGAAGTGCATGTGGTGTTAACACAACGCCCTCAGAGGCTACACACATGTCATCGTGATTTCCAGATTCACTGTGATAGCCTGAATAGGACTTTGTTTTAATTGCAAAGAATTTACATACTTAACCCAGAGCAAATCTAGAATACATTAAGGCATTTGTGGTTATTTTTTATAGTTAAAAATAATATTTACAGTTAAAAATTTTTCATAAGACACTAGTGACCGAAAAAAAAAAAGATTGTAAAACACAGTACTTACAGAATGAATTCACTTACATAAGATCATAATACATAAATTTATGCAAAATAAATTTTGTCTGTGGGAAGTTATGCACAGAGACAGGCCTGCAGTATCACTGACCAAATATATGGTGACTTTGGCTTTTAGAATTGACTTTCTACATTGAACTTTTAAAATCTCTTGAGCTTTTGATGAGCATTTTAGTGTTGTAATCAGTAAAAGTTATTACAAGAGAAATCAAGCTAGAATGTTCAAGGCATAGGTGAAAATTTTATTGTTCTAAAAACTTTTCTTATGATTGTCATTAACCTGCAGTGATCACTGATGGCTGATGAAACATATGACATAATTCTTACATTAGAGTTTTATGAATCCTTTCTATGGCTTCTTCAAGTTCTTCCTTCTGATCAGGAACAAACCGGTACTCTGACACATATCCTGCAGTATGCTTGTATGGGTCATAATCTCCAAGTTCAGCTGGGGGGGGAAAAAGAAATTATAATTTTATGCTATTTTAGAAAAACATTTCTAAAAATATTCCTATCATGTGTGAACATTTTTCTTAAACATATAAATACCTGTATAACTATTAAACATTTTACTAAAATATGATGAGCATATAGGGATGACATAAAATCTTGACTTGAAAATATAAATTTTGTATTTCTGCTTTTCCTGAGATTTTCCTTTCAATTATTCTTATCAGCTTATATGAAATAAAATGTTATAAACAGACTTTAGGGTACATATGGTAGAAATGCTGGAGGTGACCTCCCATATATCCTCTCAATGACACAGAGAGAGAGAAAACATGTGATTCAAACATCTATGCCTCAAATAATGGTGATGGAAACATAATACAATGCTGTACATACTCCGTCTGTTTAACAAAGAAACAAAGTGAAACCAGGAAGCTCACTATACTGCTCTTACAAAAATTCTTCTCCCTATGTTAACCTACCTTCCAAGCCCCAACCCAGTTCATCTATTCCACAGCTTTCCTGGGATATTATTTCTACATAATTTCCAGTCTACAAGTTTCATAGGGCCAAGAATCATGCAGTCTTGTTTCCCTAGCTAGATTCTTAAAAGGTGTTCAATAATCATTAGTAGAAATAGTCTCAGCCTTAGTCTCTAAAAAGACAGAAGAACCCAGAGCCATCCCATATGGCTGCCACACTGATGTCAAGAGCCGTGTGCCACACTGAACTTGGTGCTGGCACCTGACCATGTGGAGTCTATACAACAGCTGCCCAGAAGCAACGTTATCTTTGAGACACAACAGTTTGTCAGGGAGGGGGCAGGGTGTAGAGGCACTGAAATCAAGTGGGATGTAGAGTAGAGCAGATTTTTAGGCCCTCCACTAAAACAAGAACGAATGCTATTTCTGCAACTAAAACTCCATGCAACCTACTACAAGGGAAATGTAATTGACTCCAGTTTTACCTCTTCTGAAGGACACTGGTCAAAACCTGAATTCTGACTAAATTTTTTTTCCAACTGTCATTTGATAAGAAGAGTTTTAGAATATCAACTTGCATACAAAGAAAACTTCTAATATTTCCCCCAGACATTTCTGAAGCAAATACACTGAAGTGGAACATACACTGGATGGCGTAGGCTCCCAGCTGAGCAGCAATGTTGACGGGGCAGGGCAGCCGGCCCTGAAGCACATCTTGTTTCACCTGCAAGAAAAACTGATATCTAAAAGAGAAATGGAAAAAAGAGATTAACAATCTCTTACACGACTTGAATCTGAAGTTTCAGGCCCTGAACATCAAAATCAAAACTAATCATCTTAGTGAAAATTAAGTCACACTCCATTCTTCTGTGAAAGGGCTGTGGAATAATGGGGACCAGACCAGCAGAACACACCTTACAGAAGCAACTTGCTGGTGTTGGGGCTAAGAAGCTCAGGCTCTCAAGGTAACTGCCTGGCTTGCATCCCAGCTCCACTGCTCAGTGCTCTGGGATCTGGGGCTGCTGCTTACCCTAATAGTCTCCTTACCTGCAAGACTGGGGGAGTGACAGTATCCACCCTATAGGTGGATGTGAAGGTTGAATAGAAGGTACTTTGCCTTTGTCATTACTGCCCCTGCCACCACTACCACCACAGAAGGCTCTTACCAGGAGGAATAAGTCACAAGGACCCCACCTCCACTACAGTGTTATCTACAAGGCTCAAAATTATGTGTCCAAGACAAAAAGATCATGAGGTTTAATTCCATCAATTCTCCCACTTTCTAAGACCCTGTCCATCATCTGTGGCTTTACTCATTTCGTGTTGCCAAAAGAAAACCTATTTAAATTACAGTGCTAAGAACTACTCTAAACATTGTAAACACTACATCTCATTCTAAGGATTTTTTAATGTATATATTTTTAGTTGCAGTTGGACACAATACCTTTAATTTTATTTATTTATTTTTATGTGGTGCTGAGGATCAAACCTAGTGCCTCATGCATGCTAGGCAAGCACTCTGCCACTGAGCTACAGCCCCAGCCCTCATTCTAAGGATTTTTACATACAATAACATTAGGTAACACTTTAAAAATGAGGCCAATCCTATTATCTCCATTCTACAATTGAGGAAATTGATAGAGATGAAAATAACTTGTCCAAGATCTCACCAAGAACCTAAGCAGTCTGACCCTAGAACTCTCTCAACCAGATGTCACTCAACTTTAACTAGCTTTTTGTCATTTCTTATTCAGTCTTTCTGCCACTGGGCTGAAAGAGGACAGAGATTTATGAGCCAAATTAACAAACCAATACCAGGCTTGATCACTGTCACTTATACATGTGTGCACACACACTCACACGCCCCAGACTATCCTTTTGTGGCTTTGCTTCACTTGCAAGGTGAATTTTGACATCATTGGGAGAGGCGGAAAAAGTGAGAGAAATGAAGCAGAAAAATCAGCTGAGATTAACAGCATCTTCAACGGCTCACAATAAAGCCCTTAGAGGGGGAATCCAATTGTAAGACTACCAAAAAGCAGGTGGCAACTTTGATCGCAAGCACAGGCTTGAGCGAAAACCTGCTCAAGGCCCCATGCTTCCCCACTGCCTATTTCAGTAAGTGGCACCACCATTCTCAGATTCCTGCACAAAGCAATCTGGGAACACTTGGTAATAACCCCAGGCTCCCACACTGAATCACTAAATATGCTGGTTTGGAAAGTGATAACTTCTCTCCACCCCTTAGTTCAGGTCATTATGCCTTGGATTTCTAAAACCTCTTAACTGGTTTGCCATCATCCATACTTACCTTCCTTCCAACCTTCCCTAGGGGTAAACAGCAGTATGTCACTTCTTTGACTTAAAAAGCCTTTAAAGACTTCTCTCTGCCTTCAGGATAAAGTTCAAGCTCCTAAAATGGTTTATAAGATCTCTGCTTTACTTTTTTTGGCACCAGGGATTGAACTCTGGGGTACTTGACCACTGAGCCACATCCTCAGCCTTATTTTATATTTTTTTTAGAGACAGGGTCTCACCGAGTTGCTTAACATCTCACTGTTGCTGAGACTGGCTTTGAACTCATGATTCTTCTGCCTCGGTCTCCCAAGCCACTGGGATTACAGGCATGCGCCACTAAGCCCAGCTCAATAGTTTACTTCTCAAGCCAAATCTCTTGCCACAGACCAGGGACCACCACTACTCCCTGATTTGCATTCATTTCTTGAACCCTATTAAACTACTTTCCCTTCCCTGGAATACCAAATCCACTTTGTAATGACCACTTGTACTCCTCTTACAGAGGAGAAAAATCGAGCAGAATAATAGAAGAATTTAAATGAAACAGTTTATAAACCAGAGACATTTGCTGGAATTACTTCTGCTTGCTGGAAACTTGCATTTGTTAGATCCTCCTTCTTTATTAGTACCTTTGAATTTCTTTTCCTGGAGCATTTAAAAAAAAAAAAAAAAACAAGTCACAGATGCATATTCATGAAGATTTTTTATAACATCTGACTAGATAGTCAAGTACCTTGCCAAATACAGAAAGAGGCTTAATACCACAAGAACTTGCTTTGAAAAGGAAGAGAAATAGGGAGATGAGAAAACAAAGCAAAGCTGAAATATAGACAAGCACACACAAAGAAAAAGAAACCATATCATATTGATGAGGCATTCCAGCTATCTAGGGATCAGCACATAATAACTGCTCAATAAACAGCTGTGATAGATGGGAATACTGATGAACAGATAAGATGGACAGATGGATGGATGGAAGGAAGGAAGTGAAGGAAAACCATGAATGCTATTTGCTGTTTCTGAGAAATTCAAGAAGAAAAAAAGGACATCTGTTCTAATTTCCCTGGGAAACCTGCCTTTTAAAGATACCAGATATCTTAAAGTTACTGAGTTTTAAAAACCCACCAAAATCAAAGAAGGCAAGAGAACTATTTTTAATTAAGAATTTTACTAATTTTGTGACACATAGATGCATATAAGACAAATTTATGATGATGATCATGTTTTCATATGCTAAACACTTCATAGTCTCTCAGAGCCTATTTTAATTACATATAACTTATTTTGTCTATTTAATGGGAGTTAGAGTACAATTTATTACTTTATTTAAATGAAAAAGATTTAAAGTTGCTTGGTCTTTCCTTCTGTGTCATTCTGATTAAAACTAAGAAGAAATGCTTGAGTCCTTGTTTGTCTCTGGTTTTAATTAGGGCGAACCTATACCCTAGTTGGCCTAGGATGGTTCTATCCTGTTTAAGCCTATTAGAGTGGTATGATTATTAATAACTATGCTTACCATTCTTTAAAGTGTCAGGCTTTGGGCAGGAAATTATATTATGAACCTAGTTATACTGTACCTTATTGGAAAAAAATGCTGATTAAAGATGATGTGCTTAACAAGGAAGTTTCCAGAACATAGTATATTACAAAGCAGAGGGCTCCATAAAGCAATTTCTAGTTACTTGCTTATGGAAATTAATATATTGATGCATATGCACTGTCTCCCAAACTAGATCATGAGTCCTGGGGGAGCAGGGATGACCTTCCCCGCCCGCTCTCACATGTAAGACTGCACTACAACCAGCACTACCCAAGTGATAAACTGGAAGCATTAGCCTCACAGCTATCCACACATCTGATGTTTGCTGAAAGGAGCTGAACTGAAACCAAGGATGTGTAAGTCACGGAGGACCATACACAATTTAGCAATTATCGGAGCAATTATTAAGAAGAATGGAAAAAGGAGAAGATATGCTATTAAAGAAGGGGCAGAAAGATCCTATTCTTACGGGAGCCCCAAATGGAAGATGACGCCCACCCCCCCTGCTCCATGAGGGAAAAAAAAAGGAAGAAAAAAACATCATGAATGCTCACACCAAAAAGCCTAAAGAGAGGACTGGGGCTGTAGCTTAGTGGTAGAGTGCTTGCCTAGCACGTGTGAGGAACTGGCTTCAATTCTTAGCATTAGATATAATAAATAAAATAAATGAAAAATAAAGGTCCATTGACAACTGAAAAATATTAAAAATAAAAGAAGAAGAAGTCTGAAGAGAACCTTCCAAGGACTTGAGATCCTGGTGCAGAAACCAAAGACATGGGGCAGATAGAAATTTGATCTCTCACTCCAGTTGAATGTGAGTACAGGACTATAGGAGGAGAACGTATCTACACAGGAGGTGATGAGGAGCAGGACTGTTTTCTTCATCCTACAAAGAGCAGGAACACAGAATTTGATAGCAGCCCAATCAACATGAATAAAACTTAAATGTGAGGGGTACAGAAAATGTTTATAACATCATAAAGTTAAATAGTGATTAGAAATGGCAGGTATGGCTTAGAGACATAAAACAAGGGAAACATCTAGTGATTTTCAAGAGAAAATAAAGATCAGGAAAACAATCTTACTTTGAAGTTTAAAACCGATGAATGATAAGGGAACAAATAGCAATAATATCACCTTACATTTTTGCACAGCCTTTTAAAGTTCATAAATGCCAATTGTATCCATAATAGAATATGAGCCTTACACCTTGGCTCTAAGGGAGATAAGGACCGTTATTTACACTGAAAGGAGGTGGCAGGGATTCAGGACATGAGCATATGGCTGAGCTGTTGACCAAAGCAACTAAAATCAGCTGATCTTCACACAGAAGAGATTATGGATTACAAAAGAAAAATAATAGCAGCCAGTCATTGTGGCACACACCTGTAATTCAAGGTGGGAGGCAGAGGCAAGTTCAAGACCAGCCTCCTCAACTTAGTGAGTTCCTGTCTCAAAATAAAAAATAAAGCAAGGGCTGGGGATGTAACTCAGTGGTTAAGTGTCCCTGAGTTCAATCCACAGTTCAAGGCGGGTGGGGAGAGAATGATAACAACAAATCAAACATCCATTTTTATAAGCTAAAAAAATCTGTGATAAGTGAGTCATTTGGACATAACTTTTTTTTTTTAAGTTGCTAGATGTGTAGAAGTTCAGGGAAATGGCAATGGCATCATAGCTAGGCATGGGGCAATTCTCTCTCCAGGTGGACTGAAACCAGAGCTCCCCCTGGTCACTGCTGAGTTCCCTTTCACTCAGCATTGGAATACTGAGCTCCCTGTAGGTACTGAATGAAGAATGAGAGAGTGAGGGAAGTCTGTCTTGACCAACAAATTCTAGAAAAGCAGGCCAGAGAGAGAAGCAGGATGATTACACAGTTAAATGAACACCTACACTCAGAGAGTTCTGATTAAAGGATTGATTTAAACCTGGAAGACTTAGCTCAGGGCTCCACACTGATCTTTTCCTAATTTTTCAATCTATTTGAAAAATATAAAATAGCCATCATTATTTCCATTTTAGCTACCCTTACTATCTATTGAACACTTAAAAATTCTGTATCATTTAAAATATTTCTCCTGGATTAATTTATATATTCCTTCAGTCATCTTCTTAAAGAAATACTATAATTCCCTTAGACAAATGAGAAAAGTGAGACTTTGAAAGATTACATAATCTTCTCAGAAATATACAACTAGTAAGTTTTAAGAAAATGAACCTCTGCTGGTCTGAGCCTAAGCCTGTCTTATTCACCAATGTGTGTGTTATACATACATCAAATATGCAGAGGATGCAAACGTATAAATGACATTTCATGCATGGAAGAATATCAAAATATTTTAATTAGAATTGAAAATAAGCTTAACAGATCTCATAAGGACACAAATTATTTGAAGGACTAAAGAAGAGAGATTAGATTTATTCTGTATAGACCCAGAAAGAAAACATAGTACAAATGATAAAAGGGATCCTGGTTGAATTTTGTTGCCTACTTTTGTTTTGTTTTTGTTTTTTTCCAGAATTGAACCTATGGCCTCATGCATGCTATAGAAGAACCCTAGTCTTTTCCCATTCTAGTCCATTCACTTCTAGTCCTTTTCCCCTAAGTACACTATCCTTTTGAAATATTGCATATAGTATGATCCTGTATGTGCATGAGAAGATTCACTGCAGCATTATTTATAACCTTTTTTTAAAAAAAAAAAAGAAAAAGAAAATAATCTCAATGGCCATTTACAAAGGCATGGTTAAATAAATTATGGAACACTATGCAGGAATAAAAAGAATAGGTCAGATGGTGAAAAGATCCATATAATATATGATTTTCAAAAAAAATCTGTAGATTACATATAAGCAAGTTTACTATACAGCATTGTATTTTGTATACAACACAGATTAGGTTGGAACAATTTTTGAATAAACTGAATCAAAATAAACAACTTGAAAATGCTGGCCTAAGTACCCTTTTCCTTTAATAGTATATGTTGGCCCAGGCAGTGGTGCACCCCTGTAAACCCTGTAAATCAGGTGGCTAAGGCAGGAGGATGGCAAGTTCAAGGCTAGGTTCAGCAAATTAGCAAAAGCCTGGCCCAAAATAAAGAATAAAAAGACTGAGGATATAGCTCATTGGTAAAGCACCCCTAGGTTTGATCTCAAGCACTAAATAAATAAATAAATAAGTTGGGGTATTGGGCTTTTCTGTTTCAGTTTTTACTTTTGCCAAAATTATACCTTGCAATTGTCTCACTTTTTCAGGTCCTGTCCCTTTAAGTTAACATATTCATGCAATTCAATATCTTTCTCTTCAGCACATTTTAATAGTCAGTATATAGTGATATCACATTAAATGCACATTTGACTTACCTAAATTCAAAAACATGTTTTGGAAGGAAGGAAGGAAGGGAGAGAGAGAGGGAGGGGCATAACCACCATTTGTAATCAATTCCATCCCTGGTTCTTAGCTATATGATCTGATCTAATACTTGAGAAAAAACAGGTTACACTAGAAATAGACATTATACACAAATCCTTGTGTTCTGTTAACAAGTCATTAGTTGATCCTGAAGGGAAATTTCTGATTACTCAATATGTGGTTAACAAAGGTCAGATAACACTAAATCAAATATATTTGGAACCTAACCCCAATTAAAATGCAATTTCACTGTATTGTTAGGACAAAGAATGAAATAATAAATATTAACATCTATTCAACACTTACTATGAGCCAAACACAATTATAGGAGCTTCAAATACATCATTCTGTCTAAAGTTCATAAAATTTTGTGAGACAGTTGCATCTCCAATTTTACCATTGAAGAAACTGAGACACAGGGACAACTTCAAAACATGGAACTTTCACTGTATTTTAATAAAATGTTGTTCCATTGCAATTCCCTAATGATTACTGGTATTGAGATATTTTTATATCACTAGGACTCTGTTTCCCCCCTGAAACTCTAATGTAAATACCACTCCTGTGTGAACATCCCCTCCTGCTCCAATGGCCCTTCTCCCAGAGAGATGTACACTGGGAAAGCCTGAACTGGTGTCCCAGTTTTCAATGTGCTCAGCAACGACGTGACAATGAAAGACAGGAGTGCAGGCATCCACGTGTTCCGAAAATGAGGCCTAAATGCGGCACTTCAGAGTGGGATGGAAAAGGTTTGATTAGCCTGCCCTCTTCTCACTCTTCTGTGTGCAGTCCAAAATAAAGACAAAAGAAAAGTCTAAGATGAAAGGATGAAATAAAATAAAACCACAGGCTGACTTAGTTCTCAAAGATATGATTTCCAATTTTTAAAATACCATATGAGGCTCTATTTGAACCCCTGATAAAGGTTCACTGGAAAATTGGTCACTTAAGTTAGGGAAAAAGCTTTTGTTTTTGGTGCCACATGCAGCCAGGTCACTGGTCAAATAAGTTAAACACACTATTGTCTGCTCTTTATAAATCATTGTCGAATGTTGGCATGGCTATTTTGATCACCTAATTAATACCAACTGGAAATTCTGCCTTCACAGAAATAAAATATTTGATGACCAAGGTAAAGTAATAAATGAAAACACAAGTGTTTTCTCTCCTTTCTTAATAGTAAAAGTAATTTTCTTTTCCTGTAGAGATAAATGAAACACCTGAATAACTGATATTTTAGCTACAACTAATAAAAGGGAAACAACTGACTCTTCAAATGTATATTTACATATGTAAACCAAGCACCCAAATAGCCTTCCACTATGCAGTTCAAAGGGCTATTTCTATATGGATACAAAGGCTGAATGCACGCTTAGCAGTAATAATACAGAATCTCCCAACACAGCAGATACAAAATCTATCATCGTGTCTGTCACCCAGGTTCATGTCATTTTTCAAACACATCTATCATCAGACACTGATTTGCCTCACACAATGCTAGTGTAAATTTAATTCTCACTGGAAATAAATTACAAAACCATGTAGACACATATCCAAAGGCTCGACCCCAGTTTTATTTGTTTCTAATAAAGCCTTTTGTATATACCCTACATGTATCTGTTCAAAAACAAAGTCAGTACTGTACCTGGTTATTTCTTCTTTCAGTTTACATGGATCTTCAGCATAGAACTTAATACCAAAATACAAAGTATATGGAGGTCCAGCTAAAATAAGAAATAGAAATTAACTACGGTTCATTTTATAGCCAAAGTAGCATTATAATATTACATAGCTACTAAGAATTTGACATAAGAAAACAAAATGGAAAAAGCAGAGTTCAGAACTATCAACGGTAAGAGCTCAACTATGCATGAATGCGTATGTATATATGTGTGTATGTGTCCACAAGCAAACATAGACAACATGCTGGGTCAAATACACAAGAATGTCACTGTTTCTTTTATCTGGTTAGCAAGGTTGCACACAATTTTTATTATTTCTATTTTCCCATTATTCACAATTTCTAATATATATAGTTTTTCATAACAAAAAAAGGATATTGATAAACAAAATAAATTATTTAGAAAACCACCCATTTGTTCACTTCAACTACCAAAATTTTTTTTCAACCTCTCTACAAAAAACTGGAAACAAACTCTCAGCAGCAGGTGGACAATTTAAGTCAACCCAACCACAGCACATACACATGATCTCAAGCAACTACTCCAACTGACAGAGAGTTCTTTACATGCTGATGTGAAAAAGATCACCAATCTACATTCCTGGGTGCAAAAATACGGTCCTTTTTGCACCTTGTGTTTTTTTTCCTGGGAAAATACATAAGAAATTATAATCAGTGGCAAATTTTGGAAGATGAGATTAGAAACTTTCTACTTTTAAACTGATTAGTTAGAATTTTCTTAATTATCAGTGGGGGCTATACCATAGGATTCCGGACAATAATTGTTTCATTCTTAAATTCTTGTGAGTGTAAAAATATATTCTTACATGTGTAAGAGACATTTCTTGTCTCATGCATTTAACACACACAGAAAAATTAAGTCTACAAATAATAAAAAATAATCAGAAACAAAGCCTGGAATTGTACATACACATGCAAATATAAAATAAGTAATCAAACACTCACATTGTGCAGAAGGACCAAGGTCCCTTGGGTGCCAACCACAATATATTATGTTTTTACTAGAAATATTTCTGTGTCATAGGGTATAAATCTAATGTTCACTATTTTCAAAACTGCATACTTTCAAACTGTTCTCTAACTAAATCTAATGTGCTTTATTTTAAGAAAGATTATTTTGCTTGTTGCACCAACTGATGGTCACAGTTGCAATCTTTTTCTTCGACAAAAGGGCTCCCACACAAACAAATAAGAAAAGATGTCAAGCATGCATCCCAGTAAGGCTGTCATTCTGAATAACTGACAATAAGCCTGGTCTTTCTATTTTCATTTTTAACCGAGTAAATAAAATGACAAATTTAGAAACTGGCAAAAAAATCAATCAGAACAAGTAACAAAGACATGTTTACAATATGCAAACTATGTTATTTATTATTATCATACACACATGTTTATGTTTGTAATAACCCATAGGCCTGTTCAAGCATACAGATGACAATCAAGGCCAGGGTCACTCCCCTCATCTGTGTCTTTCTGAGGAAGGTACTTCTTATGCTGGTGTTTTTTGAAAGCAAAATTTTTAAAACTTTGCTCTAATTTTTTATCCTTAGAGTTGATTATAAGTTCTTACAATTACTGATGTTTATATGTTTTAATGTTTACTTAAGCACTATGTGTTTCTGACAAATAACACCTCTACCCCTAAACATAGATGTCAGGGAGGCAAGACTATTAAATATTTAGAAGAACCAGGAAGTCCACCCTTGGCTGCTCTGTCTATGTCAATCAAGCTCTGTGTTCCTGAGCAGATGGGCCTGCTTGTGCCCACAGGCAGCTGGGGTTGGCACCTAGGGGGCGGGGAGGCGCACAGATGCTGCCGAGACAGCGCACAAAGGGAAGAGGCCTTCTCCAGACCACAGAGCTGCTTTCATTCTGTGGCACATGACAGATTACACTCTATTCACCAAGCACAGCTATTTGAAATGTGTTCAATAATGAGCAGTTAAGCAGAACTTGGAAAAATACACAACAAAAACCAGTTTGACTTAATATTCTTAAAGGACTTTTGGCCCAAATAAGCCCTCCATTCCCCACTCAAAAAGCCCCACATGAAGTGCCTTGTGTTCTAAATTAAGGCATCATTACTTTGAATTGAATTTAGTAATGTACAAAAATGTTTCATAAACACTTCATTCTCCACAACCACCTGGTAACAGATGCTGAGGAGTTCAGCAATTTGCCTTCCACCACAGTTTGCAAGTATTCAGTGTTCAGTGCTGTTTCGGCACTGTTCTACGCAGCCTCTTAAGGAAACCAAAATTCTAACTCCTTTAGTGTGAGAAAATATTCTCATGTACATCACTGTTTGGTAGAGCAATCAAAGGGTAAGGAAATGTTCATTTTGGAAAAAGACTATGGCTAGCCATATATTTTTTGGCTTCCTATTCTAAGACTAACTGCAAAAATCAGGTGCTAGTGAAGCAAACAGCTTAATTATTATCTTAAATTCATGTCATTCCATACACTCAACATTAAAGAAACTGAAATGAATATTATTTTTCTTTAGCCAAAATGTCAGGAGCCAGAAACTGGAATCCCCTAACCTACAATTCGTAAAAACTAATTTCAAGGCTTTTCATGACTTACCCACAAGAATCTTGGTGACTAGCTAATGTTCTGTTATTTTTATGGATGTTCCTCTTGACTATCCTATTGGAGATTTGAGAGCCATTTTCCTTCAATAAGTATCAAAGTAGTTCATGAAATGAAATGTAAGTATTCTTCAGTGATATCATATTTCTTCAATTGTAACAGAGTTTCATTCTTACTGCTTATCCAACTTTTAACAGTATTAATATCTTTAGGACCAAAATTACTTTTTACAGTGATATTTAAAGAAATATTTTCTATCATGTAAATGGACATTTACAATGTGCCAAAGAACACTTAATAATGAAACTTAAAATGATTTCAATGTTTTTCTTTATAACCTCAATGAAAATATCAACCTCCTCCTTATAAAAGAAATCTGCACGTTTATTTTCAAATAATCATTCCTGAAATTTTTCTAATTTTCCAATTGGAATTTTAAAAATTGGTTCAAATGGGCTGGAGCTGTAATTTGTAAACTCTAGTGGCTCCTTCCACAATGGCAGAAAAGTAGAGAAACAAAAACGATGCTGATGTTGAGAGAATCAGGACTTTTTTTTTTTTTTTTTTGGGGGGGGGGGTCCTGCAGTTCCTGGCATCCAATTCATCTCCAAGGCCTACCTGTGTTCCTACTCAGATCTGTGAACCATTTGCAACCAATGGGGAAAGAGTCATGAAAAGTACAGACTTGGAATGGGGTCATAAGGCCAAAGAACCCAGTAGGGTTCTGAGGGGCAACAATTCACACATTTAAACCAAATGTTCTAATGGGTACAGAGCTTCAAAATGGGAAGATGAAGAAAGTTTAGAGAGACAGTGCTGATGGCTGCACAACAATGTGAATGCACTTACTGCCACTGCATTGTACATAAAAAATGGTCAAAATTGTATATTTTGTTATGCCTATTTTACAATTTAAAAAAAAATTTAAAGGGCTGTTCTGTTGTATACTTAAGCAATCTGTGTGTGTTTATAAATACAAAATGAGCTATCGAAATTATATTAAGATTAAAGAATATATATACTTATTTGTACTGAGTATCCTAGTAATATGCACATTGATAAATACAAAAGCTAACCCCTGAAAATGGATTGTGTCTCTCTGAAGCCACAGTAATTTTTCAGGTCACAAGGACACCCCTTAATTAAAACCACTCCATAACCTCTCATCTTGTTTTCAAAATCAATGCCTCTCTGCCTTTTCTATACTAAGGCCAAATTTTAACGACAAGCATATAGAAAAATCGCAGAAAAAAAATCGAGGGAAGATGTACCCCTAGGAGAAATTCAATACAGCATTAGGATCTACTCAGAGTCTGATTAAACTAAAATTGCAGACAGCTTAGCAATGCAACATGGGAATACCCCATTTCTATACTCTGGTACTTGAGCACTAGTACTCACCTCGACAGGACTAACACCCATTTCTGTACCCAACAAACCACAGACCTTACATCAAGCCACCCCCTCAACAAAGTTAAAATTAAATACCTACTGTTGATCAGTTCTTTGTGTTCGGCAAGGGTTTTTGCAGGATCCAGCCAATACTGTGTGAGGTAGAAAAGGGTAATTATAGAATTAGTTGCTTTTCATTGGCCTTTACTTCAAGAATATTTGCAAAATGCCATTTAAATGACATTTAAATACTTGCTAAGTAAAACACTTCATTTATCGTATATGTACATGAACATACATGAGAGCTTTATGCAACTGAAACATTAAAGGAAAAGAAAAATGATGCTGAGGTCAAGGGAGAGGCAGAAGAGAGAGGTAGAGCTCGCTGGGCCCTTGGCTGAATTATTATCTTAATTATAAAGCCAGTAAACCAAGATGCTTGCAAGTGGGTTTCTTACTACTATTCGTGGGGAAACAAAAGCCATGCAGAATGCCCTCCAAGTGTCTTTCCAAAGTTCCTATCGCAATCCCCTTAGAGTCATCCTCCTCCCAAAATGCCCCCAACCTCTTCACTTCCAGTCCTATCCCCTACATGTACTGCTCTATGTGATAAGAAAAAGCAAATTAAATCAAACCATCCTTAAAGATGCAGGAGAGCAGCTCTGTACAGTGGCTGAGGACCTGAATCCCAGAGCAAGAACATGGGGATGCCATTCAGGATCTCCTCATCATCACTGTGTAGCAGGGAAAAGTGACTGGACATTCTGAACCTTCCTTACAGAGTTTCTATACTGATTAAATAAGTTACTTCACGGAAAGCCTTTAGAACAGCCCGGGGCTCACACTAAGTTTATGTATCACATGCTAGGGATGATTATTATTAAGGTATAGGGTCATTTTTTATAATTGCTGTTAGCTGGTTTAAGGTACTTGCTTATTAATTCAAATTAATCTTTAATGAATTGAATTTCAAGCAGGAGTGGGAAAATTCTGGGTCCTGGGAAAAGGCTTTCCTTTAAATTTTACCTTTGTGAAATAAGATCACTGAAAGAGAGAAGACTCAAGCCTCTAGCCTCATCTCTCCGTCTGCAGGGAGAAGCCACAGAAGCAGATAAGGCACCAGGAGATCTCACATAAGCACAGAGGGAAAGAGGGCTGCCCTGGAGGACCTACAGGGAAGCAGAGATGGAGCTTCTCCCCCACTGTTCTAGACAAATCCAAGAGGCCCTAAGGCCAAGCTGCCCCATTCGGTGTCCTCATGTTCCTGAACGAAGAAAGGAAGCAGGAGCTGGCCCACCTAAGCTACCTCGTCCCCAGCACTCTTGGGCTGGCCCTGCTGAGAGCATTCACATCTCTCCTGTCACTCCTGGAGCAGGAATCAGGGGCTGCAAGAGAAGTCCAAGAGAGCCCGCCTGCCAGTTTCCTGTTTCCTTCCCCTTGGCTGAGGGAAGAAATGCCTTATATAACAGGCAGAGTAATTATAAGTAATAGTTATAATATTTCATGCAACCCCCTTGCCTTTTATCTCCACACCAAGTGTGTATCATACTCATTTTATTACATACTAAACTCTGTTTGTGCATACAATGTCTTCACTATCTGTCACTCATATGGTAGCTTCAAGTTTCCAAGTATTTTACAAAGGAAAGTAACCAACATACACAAGTGGAACAACTTAAAATACAATTCTCATTATTCTGGTATTGATCATTTCTCATTTCTTTAAAGGTCTACAAGCATTCACTTTTCAAACAGAAAAGATTCGAGGCAGAGGCTGTAATCAGTGAAGTGCTTTTGGATCCCACGATAACTGAAGATGTGACTTTGAAATTAAAATAGTGATTCATAGGGAAACCGTGGCTCATCCAAGTAGACCAAAACCAATCCAAATGTTAAGCTGTGTGTTGGACACACAGAGCACACCCATTCCTCTGTGTAAGAATTCTTCCCACAAAATGGAAACATTAGGTAGATGGACTGTTTCTTGTCATTCATGTTAAATAAAATAATTTGATTAATGCAATATTTCTCAAAGAGGGAGAAACCAAAGAAAACAAACATAAATTCCCACTAACACTTGTATTAAGCTTCTATTGCTGCATAATAAATGACTGCAAAGTTAGAGGCTTAAAACAACACCCATTTATCATCTCTGAGTTCTATAAGTCAGCGGGTCCCTTTGCTCTGGGTTTCACAAGGCTGAGATCAAAACCCCAGTGGGCTGGGGTCTGAGACGGTTGTTGAGCTGGGGGACTTTTCCACAAGAGAAGCCCAGATGTCAAAGCACTTAGAATATTGATCTCAATTTTTGGTCTTACACATCACTTATATATGAGGACTTAATAAGTGCTACAGCAAGAAAGGAGAAAAGGGGCAGGGCCTCTGCTCCAACCTTGTCTCTGTCTAATCTTGTCTTGAAATTAGTAATGAACAAATTGGAGGAAAGCTTTTTAATTTCTCTAACATCATCACTCCAATGTAACAAACTTTACAAATTTTTTTATGCATTTGTCTTTGGTAGTAAAATTTTTTAAATTTGTAATTAAATTTAAATGGGCTCATCAAAACAAAAACTGTACATATAAGTAGGGTAATATATGATGTTTTAAAATGTGTATACATTCTGTCATGTTTTTGTCATTTGTTTGTTTTGTTTTATTTTCCTGTCTCCAGAGTGTTTGCCAATCAAAATTCAGCTAAAGAAAACAGAAAGGAAGCTCTTTAAGTGGAATAACAAAGACTCAATAACATATCTTAAAAATGTCACATTAATGGGGCTGGGTTGTAGCTCAGTGGTAGAGTGCTCACCTCGCATGTGGAGGGCACAGGGTTTGATCCTGAGCACTACATAAAAAATACAGTAAAGGCATTGTGTCCATCTACAACTAAAAAAAAAAAAAAATGTTTTTAAATGTCACATTAGTAATGATCTATACAATTCTAAAATAAATCACTCCCCATGAGAATGATTAAATTTATGAGGTAAACATCATATTAAGCAAAATAAGCCAAATTCAGAAAATCAAGGTTTGCATGTTTTCTCTGGTATTTGAAAGCTAGAAAGGCTAGAAAAGTGGGGGAGGGTATCTTATAAAAATCCAAAGGAGACCAGTAGAGGAAAGGGACCAGTGAGAGGGAAAGGGGAAATCCTAGGGAATGATATTGACCAAATTATATTGTTAAATTGTGTGGCTATATGAATATGTAACAATGAATCCCACCATTGTGTATAATTATAATGCGCCAATAAGAAATATGGAAAATAATTCACAAAGCAAAAAATGTAATGAAGATCCTGAGATGAGTTAGAAACCATAATTCTGCAGCAAGAAAAAGAAGAGACAAGATTCAAAGGCCATTCAATCAACTCACTGCACATTAGATATGCTAAGCATTAATCCAGAGCTTGCCATGCACAAATGGTATTTGATCAAAATGGAAACCAGGGGTTACAGAGGTCAGACAATGATAAATGCTCCAGAACACAAATAATAAACACAACCTACCAGGTTTCATAAGCCAACATCTTGAAATGCAAAACCCACGTATGTTCAACCAAGGGAAAGATATGACCTTGGAACCAAAGCAGCCACACTATGACAGCACTTGTCACCACTCATTATCAACAAGCAATCAAACATAGCACACGTCAGATCACAATGAGACACATCGGGATGCTGCTCTGTAATCTAAGAGGAAAAAGGGCTCAAGAATTTGCCAATGAAAACAGCACCCCACTTTTAAGGGCTACATCCAGAATACTGGGCACAAAGTGGCAATATTCTAGATGCAGGCTCTAATCCTGGGGTGTCCTTTATTTATTCATTTAATATATATAGACATTCCCTATACTTGTTCTTTATACATCACGTCAGACACTGTCCTGGGGAGCACAAGAACACAAAAAAGATGAACAATACCTGTCCCTAACATCACGGCACTTACAGCATAGCAGGAGATGCATAGACATATAATTATAATATAAGGTAGTTAAGTGAGATAATAATGTGTATATGACATATAATGCAAGATAATAAAATAATATACAAAGAAAATCAACTCTGCAGGCTGGGTATACAAAGGCTTTGCTGAACAGAAAACCACTAAATAGTGTGTTTGTGGAGGAAAAAAAACACCTTCCCCAAAATAAATAGGGGAGAAAAGAACCTTATTTTGTAAGAAATGTGTCTATCAGCTCAACTGCTCTTAAAGCAAATGGGTCCATTTTTTAAGTGACAACATCTAAATGTAATACTCCACATCCTCTGCAAACAAAATCAGTGCTGCCCAAATAGCTAACAAATACTCAGCTTGAAAAAAAAAATCAACATTCATGGAGAATGCTGTGGTTTGACTATGATTTGTCTCATCCAAAATTCATATTGCAACTTGGTTCCCAATGTAATGATACTGAGAAGGGATGGATTCTTTAAGAGATGACTAGGTCACAGGGAGCACTGTCCTCATAAATGGATTAATGCTGTTCTCCAGGGACTGGATTATTTACCACAAGAATGGGTTATTAAGACCATCCCTTCTGCTTTGTCTTTTCTTCTCATGTCCACCTGCCCACCATGTTTTAACATACACAAGGCCCTCACCAGATGTAGCTGCGCAATTTTGGACTTTTAGTTGCTAGAAGTATGAGCCAAAATAAACCTCTATCCTTTATAAATTACCCAGTCTCAGGTATTCAGTTATAGCAACAAAAATAGACTAAGAGAACTTCCAGAAAGAAAAATCACCTATCCATACTTTCCACCTGCCCACGGTGAAAGGAAAGAGAAACATCAATCCAGCTGTAAAAATGTGGTACTGGCCACACTCCTGTGTGGCTTTTCTGAATGGTACTTGGGTGCACAGCTGTCTTATCTGCCCAGGTGAGTATGAGGAGAAACACATGTATTCATATTGTCTCTCTCAACATTCAACCTGTTCATTTTCTAGGAAAGTCACTTTTCCCCTTGACATTGCTCTCCATCTGAAACTTACATCCTGTTGTTTGTAGTTCACACATTGCATGAGAATCTATTTTGTAGGAAGATAACAATCAACCAAAACAGACCCGGGTCTCTCATGCATACTTCATACAGTCAGCTACCAACATAGGAGAGAGTTAATACACCATCTCCCAAACACTCAGTCACTAAGGAGTCAGGACCACAATCCTCTCTGGCTCTTATTCTTTCCCAGGATGGGAGAGGCAAGCAGTTAGGTAACCTTACTGCATCAGTCCTGTCAATTTTAATAACAGCACTGATGTAACCTGGAGAGAAATGACAGGCCCTTCGGACAATGACAGTCTTGGCTAAACTGCCCTGGGCTTCCTTCATTCACCTGGGCTTATAATGTCTCAATTTCATCAATTTCCTAGGTTAACAGTCTCAGAATTAGATCTTTAAACACTAATGCTGTCCAGTAAATCAATAGCCTAACCTTGAAAAGATATGAATTAAATCCAGGGTACAACCTCCCATTTTCTAACTGTTCTTTTAGAGTCTCCTAGAGTTCTAAAAGTAGAATAAATCCTCCAAAGTCTTAAGTAGAAAACAGACAGAATAAAATAATAAAAGCCTTGCTGCATCTTATTTCACACTGGGTATAATACTGATTCTCCTTTAGAAAATCTAGGAATGCTACATTTATATTTAATAATATTTTCTGTAAGCCAAAGAAAAGGCCTTAAAACACCCTGTAGGTTTTTTTGTTTTGTTTTGTTTTTTCAATATAGTAAAACAACCTCTTGATCTGGGGAGTAAAAAGAGAGATGGTCATTTGTCAGGGACTAGAGCACAAAGATTTCAAAAAATGACAAAACAGGTCTCTCTTGGGAACTTTAAGACTTCATATAATTCACACGTATGTTCCAAGAAATCCAGGATTGTGGTGACAGCTATTTGTGCTTTTCCCAGCCCTCCTGTAAAGAGCTCTCAGGTCCTCTAAGCAACATTAACAGGATGTGGTCTTAATTTGCTCCATGCTATGAATCACAAAAGCCTAAGGACCGCCAGTAAAACCACCATAACCAAACTCTCTCAGTAGAGAAAAAAACCAAGGGCCTGTTGTTGGAAGGAGAGGGAATTGTAACTGGGCACCATTTTTCAGCAAAAAATGAATTGCAATGAGTCACCATAGGCCTCTGGACTGTGTCACCACTCTTAGGGTTAAAGATATAACAAGAGCAATGACTAATATTAAATTACCTTGTGCCAGGCACTATTGAAGATTTCACATTTATTTCTTGTTTAATCCTCTTAATATCTTGATGATGCAGAAACTATTAAATTACCACTTAAAATGAAGAAATAAACACTGAGTAAACAATTTGCCCCAAAGTATAGAAAAACATCCACAGAACTGAATTCCTTTCATCTTATGCCCGGGGCCAAGGTACTCTCTAGATTACTATCTGAACCACAATGCATAATTTTAATTTCAAAATTATCATTCTCAACTACAAATTCTTCTTTCCCAGCTTCTTTCCTCTAGTATTCTAACTCCCCGAGGACATCCAATTCAGTGATCCTACTAGTGTTTCATTGTTCCTCCAGTTGCCCCCCACCCACGCCCTGACCTCCCTCATTTATCCATTGCAATCATTCACTTGCAGTTGTCCTCATTTCCCTTGCACATCCTTCCCTCCACAATGTCCATGGGGACAGGGTAGACCACACAATGGTTAACTTAAACTCCCTCCCTTTCCTGTGCAGGAACCCAAGGGCTACACACAACTGAAAGCTCAATCATTCATTCATCGATAATCCAAGGAACCCTTGGAATCACCCAGAATTCTACTATGTTGTACCATCTTACTTGCCTAAATAGCTCCTTGACACTTTCTCCTATGTTCTTAAACCTCCAGCATCTCACTCTCAGCTGAAGATCTCAGTTATTTCACTGAGGACAGGCCTATGCATTCTCAGCCACACACCAATCTGCCTGCCTCTGTGCTGTGTCCTGTCCCCTCTCACATTACTATGGAGGAACAGTCCATGCTCCACTTAAGTGCATCCAATTATCTGCTCATTCCCGTACCACCACCGTTTCCCTTTCTGAAAAATCATTCCTGGCTGAATTCATGCCTTTTTCAAAATAAAAAAAAAAAACTTTTTTTTTGGGGGGGGGTACTGGGGATTGAACCCAGAGGGGCTTCCATTGAACCACACCCCCAACCCTTTTAATTTGGAGAAAGGGTTTTACTAAGTTGCTGAGGCTAGCCTCGATCTTGTGATCCTCTAGCCTCAACCTCCCAAGTTGCTGGGATAACTACATGGGCCATGGCACCTGGTCAAAATAAAAAGCTTTCTAATTCCTATATCTTCCCATTTTATTTCCACATTTTAAAAGGAATATATGGAAAACAAAAGTTGTTTTATGTTATCTCTCTCTTATCTTCTCTTGAATTCACTTTAACACAGGTTGAGTATCCCTTATCCAAAATGCATTTTTTCAGGTTTTCTAATGCTCCATATAGATAATGAAAGATCTTGAGAATGGGACCCAGGTCTAAACATAAAATCCATTTATGTTTTATACACATTTTATATACATATAGATAATTTAATACAATAGTTTAGTTTTGTGCACTTAACAGAATATGTGCACACTGAACCTTCAGAAAGTAAAGGTGTCACTAGTGCCACCACCCATGTGAACAACCCCTGGATGTCTGGCATCTCCATCATTCCCACCCTGAATTTATATGCTATCAATAAACAATCATTTCTCACACTTATTTATAAATAATTCACAGCCAACAATATTGCACTTCATTAATAGAGTGAAAAATTAATGTGTTCGTGGTAACCAAACAGCACAGGAGCATCACCAGAATATTGCAATGACCCTCTTATTGTTTAATGACAGAAACAGAGTCTTCACCCACTTACCTAAATGTTTGTTACACGCTTCAAGGCAGCCCTTCCCCTGGCTTCTCTCTCCTACTTCACTGCCCATACTTTCACCACCACCTTAGCTAGTTGTTCTTCATCTCCTAACCAGGAAAGGCCAGACTACCCAGGCTCACACTTCACACTGAAGCCCAAAGCTATGAACACCAGTTATATACTGACAACTACCAGATTTATAGCCAAAGCAGAATCTTCCCCTAAATCCAACTATTTATTTGACATCTCCACTTAGATGTCAATTAGAATCTTAAATCTTGTATGTCCAAAAGGGTATGGATGATTCCACTTCCCCCAAAAACAAATCAATGAAAAAAAAAAAAACAACAACAAACTTGTTCTCCTGTCATCTTCCCCATCCAAGTAAATGGTACAAAACTCTTCTGTTAGCTCTGAGCATCCATCTGCAAATCTTGTTGGCTCTATGTTCAAAACAGAAACAATATGAAAAATTCTCTCAAATCCCGTGTCAAGCAGCCATTGCCTTCACCTATATTTCTTAAACTCCTTTAATGGTATCCTTGTTTCTACCTTTGCTGTCAGAGGAATTCTTTTAAAGCATGAATCAGATCTGCTCACTTTTCAGGCCAATATCCTCTATTAGTTTCCTTATGGTCAAATTCCCTTTGTTGATCGAAAAGGCATGTGATTTGACCCCACTCCCTTCACTTTCCACTCAATGTTTTTTGGATGAAGCACCAAGAAGGACCTTAAGGAGAGTATCAGCAGAAGCCGGAGGGCTCTGAAGGAGGCTCTCTGCAAGGGCTTAAAGAAAAGCAAAGAGAAAGCTACTGGAAGCAGGAAGAAAGGGAACCTTATGAAGGGGCAGAAAGTTTAGAGATGCTGTTGCCAGTGGCAACATGGAAAATAAAAAATGTACCTAATGGACTGGATGATCCAGATAAGGAGATTTCCAAGCAGACTGGTGAATGTGCCGATTGGCTTCATTTTGCTGCCTATAATGAAATGCAAGAGAGAGATAAGCTTAAAAAAATGTTAAAATATAAAAGAGCCAGGACTTACTGGGTTTGGAAATAAACTTTCTCATTCTTCGTCTTATCAGAAGGCAAATGGTGTTATAATTAAGACATGGCTTCTAGGCAAAGATTGAATCCAGTATGCTGTCAGCAAAACTTGAGGCGATGGTTTAAAAAAAAAAAAAAACTTTTTGAAATGCTCCAAAAGATTTAATATGATGTCTCATAGACCCTTTCAAAATAACAAAAAAGTTCCCCTAAAAATCCTAAGGGCTTTTTTTCCTCAATAGTCTTATAGGGAATCCAACGTATATAAAAGAGTTTATTTCAAAGCAATTTGTGTTTCCTTTGTTAACAAAGTAGATTAAAAATTGATTCATAAGAAATCCACAGTTTTTTAAGAGAATTTTCCAGCTTGGGATGGGAGGGGAAAAAAAACAGACATTACAGACTGAAAAGAAGCGAGAAACCTCTGAACTCCCCAATGTTCATTGGCAAAAAGCAGAATGAAAAATAAAGAAAAGTCAGTAAATAGAACCAAGAGGCCCAAGTGCAGGGACAGGCATCACAATGAAACAAATTCTAGCCAGTAAGACCAAGCCCTAATCAAAGAAATGGCTACATGAGTCTGATAAATTTCCAAACTCAAATTATGCAAATATTGTTGTCAACTTAAAACTAAACTATAAAAAACTAAAACAACTCCATTAATTAGTTAGAAATGTTTGTGCCAGGTATCCTATGCATATCACCAGTATTGCTGCTTGTGAAGTACAGCCATATAGCTTTCTCACTATCTTAATTCACAATTCAAGAGGAACTGTACTCAAGGAGTTGGAGTTGAACTTAAAAGTACCCAGAGTCTTATTTGATGAGATTCTAGACTTCAAGTGTGAATCCAATGTTATAATAAAGATGATGGGCGGCATGAGTGCATTTTATGTGTCGGAAGAATACAAATATTTTTTGACCAGAGAAAAGACTCTCATTGCTTTAAAACATGTCTTCATAACTGTTGATACTACTCCTATCAAAAGGTGTAATGTAATATTTCCTCTCATTACATGCGGGCTGACCTATTTCAAAGCAACAGAAGTAACACTGTCTGACTCTTGAGACTTGATTCATAAAAGGTGATACTGATAGGTAACAGACTTGAGTAGTGGGAACATGAGGTTAAGGGATAATTCTACAAACTGAGATTACTGTGCTCACCCCTACACGCTTTCTTTTAAAAAGCAATTTACTGGAGACCATTCTGACCCTGCCTGGCTTAAGTCAATAGTATATGCTACACTTCTCAGCAAGCAACCTATTATCTGCAGGAGAAATGTAGACCCAAAGACTCCTACCTGTCGATAAGAACACAAGTCACCCTGAAAGGGGGTACTTTCGTGACCTTTACACAGATTCCAGGATGCAGGGAGATAGGATAATTAGAAGCAAAGTCCCCTAACCATAAAATATGTAGGAACAATTCCAATTAGAACCTGTCAGTGTAGGCCAAGGTGACCCAGAGGATCTTTAGCATGTCATTATAACAGTAAAATCTCCCCTCCATGGGGTAAGACCATAGCAGTCAGAACTTGAAAGTCCAATGCAATCCTGCTATCAGTCAGAAGAGGTGGATGTGGTAGGACACTCTGGAATCTTCCCTGGGACCCTCAATAAAACTAGAGGGCCAGAGAGGCAGGCACTATCCCTTTACTCTCTGAGAGGACCCATTCTCTCTTCTGAGAGTGTCTCCTTTTCGCTTCTCTTCTAATAAACTTATGCCTGCTATTATGTGCACCTTGTCTGAAATCTTTCTTCCATGGTCACAAAAACTGGTGCCCAGGACATCTATAGTTGCTCCAGCTCTGTGGATAGCCTTGCTCTGCAACAATACAGCTTTTGTCCTGCCATCCATCCTTCATTCCCTCTTCTTCTGGATGCTTGCCCTTGAAAACCAACCAGTATGTTGTGAGGAAGCCAAGCAACAACATGGGAAGTCCACACGTCCTGAAACTGTAGAAATTAAATACGTGTTCTAGTAGCTGAAAGTGAATGCAGTTGTAGCTAGCCAAGTAACTTGACTCAGAGGAGCCAGGCCAACCCTCAGGATTATAAAGCCAGTAGGGCCTAGACCTCCTCCTCAGCGCCACACCACAGGGTTGTGCCAAACTCCAGAGTGCACAAATTAGATGGTTAGAACAGGGGCGCGTGGAAGCCTTACCCTTTTCTTCTGTATTTACATGGGTCTTTCTCCCTCAATGACTGTCTAGTTTCAGGACTTCAAAAACCAAGGGACTACTACTGCGACTCTAGCCTTCTGAGAGTCCAACTATTCATCTTGCCTCTCCACTTCAATGGATTTTAACATATTCAGAACTGTTGACTCCCAGTTCCAAAAAACAGCTCCTCAGTCCAATCTTAACCTTTCATACTTAAAATTTCCAACAGATTCCATATAAATAGGCTTCTGGGCCCATGAAATGTGCTCTTATAATAATCAAGAAAACATTGAGAATCATTAACTCTAAAACCACTGCTTTCTCATAAGCCATCCATCAATCAACTGTCTGAAATTCTATCCTTTATAGTTCATTCTGATTTAATCAGGAAGGACAGTCCGATTTATAAAATATTAATGATAAAGAACTCAGGCATTGGGCTGGGGTTGTGGCTCAGTGGTAGAGCGCTTGCCTAGCATGTGCAAGGCCCTGGGTTCGATCCTCAGCACCACATAAAAATAAATAAAGATATTGTGTCCAACTGAAAATAAAAATAAAAATAACTCAGGCATATTCCTTTCATATATTTATACAAAGAAGAAGAAGCCAGTCACAGAAATTTCTCAAGAACCTATTTTATTGACAAGAAAAATACTTATAATACTTGCACACCATGTTTTATATATAAATATATTAATGTATGCATACATATTGATTTTTCCACCAATCCTGATAGTTCTTTTTAAAGAATTTTGTACCTTTATCATTTTCAAGTGTTCATCTATTTAATCTAGCTTTGGTGAAAAAAGGCACTGGGTACCATTAATGAAGAAGGAACTTTCTACTTAAGATAGAATTCAGTTCTTCACACTCCTTAATCTGGAAAGCAACACATTTATGAAAACTATAGGATAAAATATTTTATTATAAAAAATCCACGGAAGATGCACCAGTGCCTGTGATCAAACATCTGAGAAGGGAAAGGGGAAAAAAAAAACAAAAAACTATAAAAAGACTAAGTTCAAGGTAATTCGTACAGCTCTCTTGACAATTCTAGGTTTTTCAAGAGCATTTCAGAATCCATGTCAAAATTATCATATACAATAAAGAAACTAAAAATCAGTCAAAGCCTGCTCTCCTTTTCCCAGGGGCTACAGTGAGGAAAGTAGGCAATGCACCTAGGGGCTCCGTTTTGCAGGTGCTGCTTGGCAGGGTCCCCCAGTGTTCTTTCAAGCATGTGAGCTCCTAACTTCTCGTGACACTTCACCTGACTGTGCTCAGGATAGAGAAGACCATTTTCTAAATAGAAATGTTCCAGAAAAACACCATCTCTTTCTTTCTTACCAGACACTATTTGTCTAGTCTAGAGAAATAGAAACATTTACGCTTTTATTACAAGCACTATTTATTATAAGCAAATTTTTAAAATCATGATGCCCAGCATAGTGACTCATGCATGTAATCCCAGTGATTTCAGAATCTTAGGTAGGTGGATCCCAAGTTCGAGGCCAGCCTCAGCATGTTAGTGACACCCTCAGCAACTTAGCAAGATCCTGTCTCAAAAAAGAATTTTAAAAAAGAACTGGGATTGTAGCTCAGTGGTAAAGCACCCCTGGGTTCAATGTCCAGTACAATTAATTAGTCAATTAATCAATAAAGCATAGGCTCTACAACCATACAGCTACTGGTGACATTATCTGGACTCAAATCCTCATATAACGTCTTCTATTACACACTATACTACCCTACCTCTTTCTAGACAAAAATACTCTTAACAGCACCCAGTAGCTGCCAGAATGTTATAATACCACATATAATTTCTTATGATCCCATCAACTTCTTAGCTAACTTCTCAACATCTCAGTAATGCTTCTTCTATTCTTTTTCTAATTTTTTTTATTTTTTAAAGCTTTATTTTATTTATTTTATATGGTGCTGAGAATCAAACCCAGTGCCTCACACATGCAAGGCAAGCACTCTGCCACTAAGCTACAGCCCCAGCCCCTCTTAAAAAAATAAATAAATAAGTGAAATCTGCTGAAAATGAACAAACAAAACATGGTTTACGAGGCTCTTCAAAGTGTGCAGTGAACAAATGTTCATTACTGAAAGTAAACAATAGAAGAGGTCTTTCATAATAAGGTGACAACTTCAACTGCAGAAAAGGAGGGAGCACAGACATGGAGGCAGGGAGCACTGTTGTCAATGCCCTCACCACCAACCAGCCTGCCCACACAGTCCAGGGAAGTTCTTTCCTTCAATAACAGTATAGATCATTTACTATGCAGTGTTATTTAACAGGCAAATACAAGGTGGTATTTGCATGTGAAAGAAGAGGGCCCAAAGCATTTCTGGGGGTGGTAGAAGAAAGCTTAAAGAGGAGACATTAGAAATACACATGGATGGAAAGAGAAACAGGTTTCAACCAGGCAAAACTGAGAGCGAAAGAGAACAAGAGTATTTCATCACAGAAGCAGCAGATGCAACACTCTGAGATATAACGGTACAGATCAGGAGCTGCAGGTGGTGCAGGGTAGCTACAAGGTACCTGGGGTGGGGGTTTTAGGTGGGGGACTGCAGAATCACAATGGAAGAAAAAGAGCTCAAGATAACCAAGGGCTCTATATCTTGAAGGACCTTGTAAACCATGTTTTGGAGTTTGTATTTTCCGGCAAGGGAGCCTTTAAAGAATTTTAAGCCACAGAGGAGACATCATCAAGGATGCCTTTCTGAGAGAAAACTGCAAATGAGGTAGGGAAAATCTACTGGAGGTAGCAAGATCAAAGACAAGAAGTCCAGTCAAAAGCTTTTACAGAAATCCAAGCTAATCTGCTAGTATCTTAACTAAAATTGGAGTTTGTAGACTGATTCTGGAGAGGTTGGCAGGAGACCATAAGTACCCTAAATTGTGTTTACAACCAGTCATGCCAGTTTAGCTATTGACAGTATCCATTTCCACTCCCTAAAGTATCATTTGGTGGCAGGTGAGCCATGAGGGGAGCGGATCTCATCAGCTGGAAATGATCTAGCTCCTGCCGTTAGGTGGATGGTGGTGGAATTCACTAAGCTGTTCAAACAAAGGTATGGACACTTTAAGAATGCATACGTGAGGACTTCCCAGGAAATACCCATGCAACAGAGAGTTTCAAGGATCTTAATTCCCAGATCCTCAGCTTCCCTATATACTCCTTCCTAAAACTGGTCTATCAAGAATAGACCTGAAATTTGGAGGAAAGAAGATGACTACCTTGTGTTTGAGGTACCTGAGAGATTACCAAAAATAATTTTGTTTTATTGGTCCTCTTTTCCCATTGCACTACCTTTTCAAAGGCCTTCTTTCCCATTTAATAAAATGGCAGACCACCTGCCATGGCCCATCACCCCACTGCGAGGAAAATCATAGGCACACTTGTAAGTACTGGGGTTAACAAAGATGGCTTTAATAAAGACTCCATAAGCCAGAAGAGACAGCTTTATATCATTCCCCACTTAATACATATTTCTGGCAAAGATAAGGCAAAGTGTTAGATGCCTGATATTTTGGCGCAGAGCTTGGGTGTTCTGAAATCAGATTTATTAGAGTAGAGCAGCAGAAGGAGTGATGATGTTGGTTTAATGATTTTTCAACTTTCATCCTCTTTCTATGATCAAAATATGCCTGGCTCATGAGGAAGAGTCCCATAAGAATAAAACAAATCAAAGCCTCGGGAAGACTTCACTGAAGGCAGATCTGTCTCCTCTAGGTGACAAAAGCCTTTGCCTAATCTGTCTATCCATCTTAGGAAAAGAGCTCCAAGTGCAATACTTCTCACAGAACACAAGTTAACATTTTTATTTAAATAGACAAATGACAGAAAGCAAGCTGATTTGGCTGAGGGGTTTAATGATGACTAACTTTGCCAAAGAGTTGTCTGTTGGACATTTTCCATAAACCAAATTAACTAAGTCTGCAGCTCCAAGATTCTAAAGCATATATAAAGTACATAATTGCATAAAGTATACGATTTTGATAAATGCATCTTATCAAAAATCTTGCATTGGCAAATGTAGGTTGAAACTAACAATTTTTAGACACACACTGGAGATAGCAATACACCCATCTCTGAAACTAACAATTTTCAATGTTCCTAATTACTAATAACTATACTGGGATAAAATCAGGTGCCTCTACATTAAAAAGAAAACACCATACTTAATAATATTTTGACAATTCTTAATAAACATTTTTAAACACATTTGCCAGAAATCATGGAGTTGATTATTATAATGATTAACAAATTAAACCAGGTGGTTTTTAATTCATTGCTTTCAAGTAAATTGAAGGACACCCCAACTGGGTGGTCTGAAAAAATCTCTGCTCTCAGGAACATAAGAAAAAGTAGATTTGGAGGAAAGAAGATGACTACCTTGTGTTTGAGGTACCTGAGAGATTACCAAAAATAATTTTAGATGACAGATCACTCTGCAATTTTTGACATATAATGCAGAAGAAGTTCAAGAAATTGAGTGATCTTCCTTTATTGAAACTCCTTTTTCATCTAAAAATAAAGGTTACTCAGTGCTAATATCTATAAAAAACAAAAATAGGCATAAATTATGGCTGAGCCTTATCTCACTCCAAGAACATATTATAATCAGCCTAGGGTATATGGATTCACTGAAAAGAAAAAGGCCCATTTGTAGAATTAAAGATATGTTTCCAATAAATACTTTTATGTTTAATAATCATTAAAATGCATAATACTTTGCTGTTTTAATTAATTACACAGTGACAATCATGGTGATAACTACCCACAGGCAACAATAACAATTAGGGCCTTAAGGTCTCTGGAAATAAACTTGTAAAATTTCTATTTATATGTACAATATTTTTATAGGGAAACATATCTTATTAATAAAAATATAAGAGAAAATTTTGGGAGAACATGGAATCAAAAATACAAGTTTATGGATAAAAGGAATAAAGGAAAATTTCTGACTTTTAATGAAGAGCTGATTCGTGTATTCTTTTTTAAAGGCAGATAATAAAGTCCAAATTAATATGATATATAAAGTGACTGGGTACATTTAATAGTAATGTGATGGATTTCCAATGTTTATGATAAACTGAAGATTCGCATGTACTATAACTTATGGTAAAATTTTTAATCTCAATCTAAACCTACGTATACATACATGATTTGTAAAAAGTGATTGAAAAAAATCACTCTCTCAGGAATTTTTTTTTTTTTTAAAGGCAGACTTAGAAGGAAAGATAATGCCTTCAGTTTTGTTTGTTTGTACTGCAGAACTGGGGATTGAACCCAGGGGCGCTTTACCCCTGAGTTAGGTCTCCAGCCACCACCACCACCCTTTTTTTTTTTTTTTAATTTTGAGACAGAGTCCCACTATACTACGGAGGCCTCAAATGTGTAATCCTCTTCCTCAGCTTCCTAAATAACTGAGATTACAAGCATGTGTCACCACACCCTGGGATGGCTTCAGTTTTGAAGATACTGCATTTGAGGTACCCGAGGGGCATTTAAGCAGTAAGAAAGAGCTATACACTGGCCACAGGTTTAAAGCAACTGTCTGGGTATTTTCTTCAATCTTCACAACCACCCTATGAGGTTGTTACTCTATTACTATCCCCACTTTATAAATGGGGAATCTGAGAAATAGAGAAGTTAGGGAGACTCCCCCAGTGCCACAGAGCTCTCCTAAGTAGTACAGCCTGATTTGAATCCTTCTGTATTCCTTACATGGTGTAATGCCTCTAGAGATATCTGAGTTAGCTATAGGGGTCACTCATCTTTAGACAAAAATTTAAACCACAGAGCAGAGGAGGCTACACAGGGAGAGTAACGTGCATCAATCCACAGGAAAATTAGCATTTCGGTGCTTTGAATTCCTATGAGGATGTTTCTAGCATTCCCTTCCAAGCCCCTTACTCATGAAAACCCTCCAGTCATACTTTTCTTGCATGTTTCCCCCTGGCCCCCAGGTATCCTTCATACATTGCCATCAGTCCTCCCAGCCACTGTGTGATTTATGATGCTCTTCATAAAGTCAAAGAACACTCTTGTGCTTCTTTGTCTTTACCCTCTATTCTACTACCAGGTGCTTGAAGATGCCCCAGAAAGGAAAAGTTCTGATTTGTAATAATGTAACATGACAATCTTCCATTCTTTCTTCGCAACAGGACTAACATTATCACTTACATATGGTTTAACAGTCATTTGGGGTGTTTGCCAGAACATACAACGATAACATACATACGGCAAAATATGATACCAGGATACAAAGGCCAGAGAGTACAGAGCTGGGCTGCCTGCTAGTGCTCAGTGGATGATGATTGTTTCTGTTCACTAACACTCAAAGCATTTGGGAGCAGTGGGGAAAATACAAATATACAGTTTAATTTATATTTTTAAAAGATATTGACTATTTCAAAGATAGTACCGTAAGAGGTAGCATTAAGTGTGTGAGCCTATACAGAGTTAGAACATAAGAGAATAAGACAAAATCCTGGTAAATCGTTAACATTTTGTGGAATAATCAGAGGGAACATGATCATGAAAGAGATTGAACAGAAATGACTAGAAGAAAATTTGAAAAGAGCAAAGCAAGGAGAATGTGGTGTCATAAGAACAAATGAGAAGATTCTTTAGTGTCAATGCGTAACAGAAAGGTCAAGTGAGATGAGGGCTGGAGTGTCTCCCAGGCGAGGGGTGGGTGGCAGTTTCAATTACACAATAAGGCTCAAAGCTAAACTGTGAGAAATTTAGGAATGAGTGAGATCTAAGAAATAGGGGCAATGAATTTAGACAAAGCATTCTGGAGTTCAGGTGTGACAGAGTCAACTAACGGCAATAAAAAGAAAGGCAGAGGAGTAGAGGGAGAGGAATCTAAATGCAAAGACTTGAACATGCCCAAACACTGATGGCAACGAGGGGGTAGGAAGGGTAAGTTAGAGCTACCAGAGAGAAAAAGCAAGGAGTGACAAGGTCCAGGTCAGAGGCCCTGGGACTCTTCTCTTGTGACCAGAGAGAAAAAGATGGAAAGAAGCAACTAAGTATGTTTGGGGTGGAGGTTGGTCCAGAAGGTAAAGTTCCATTCTGATTGCTTTTATTGTCTTGGAGAACCAAAGGAAGAGTTCATTGGGGAAAGAGGATATTACATACTGCCTTTAGCTGTGTGCTTCATGCATTCCCCCTTCTTTGACTTCTGAAGTCAAAGGGCAGCAGATGCCGCAGCCTGATTCTCAAAGCCATGCTGAGTTCCATTTTCTGAGAAAACCTCTAATTATATATGACTTCTGCCTTTGAAGGAGTAATTTGTAAAGGAGTGCTAATGTTAAAGTAAGACATGATTATGCCTACTACTATAAAACCAGAAGCAGTTTTGGAATATCCCATTTATCCTTACTATTGCTTCCAATAATCATCAAAACTCATTTTGAAAATTTTCCAAAAGTGATCTCAAGACTCTGGAGTTTATTTGCTTTTTTTTCTTCTCTCCTCCAGACTGTTTCCTTCTTCTCCCTATTGTACTTTTAAAAAAAATCACCAGCAATATTTTCTCCTAGGCTAGTTTCAAAAAGAAAGACCATTTACATGTTTTAAACCTCATAATCTACAAAGCTTTCATGCATTCTGATTTGGTCTTACATCAATTCTGAAAGTTAGGGAGAATAGGCATTTTATTCTCAATTTACAGATAAGGATGTTGGTAAGGGTTGCTACGGTTTGAATATGGTCTGAATGTGTCCCTCAAAGGCTCATGTGTTGGGAACTTGGTTTCAGTGTGGTGGTGTTGGGAAGTGGTGTAGAACCTTTAAAAAGTGGCATCTAGTGAAAACCAATTAGACTGCTGAGGGCACTCCTCTCAGAAGGAATTGATGCTCCTCTCACTGCAGCCTGGTTAGTTCTCTCAAGAGGACTGTTATAGAAGAGCCAGCTCAGTCCCACTACAGTCTCTCCCACTTTTTGTCTATCCATGTGATTTTTCCTTCTTGTACACACACTCCTGCCACTATAAAGCTTTCTGCTATGAGGCCCTCACCATAGCTGATTCAATGCCAGCACTACCCTCTTGGACCTCCAAACCTGTGGGTAAATAAACAAACTTTTTTGCTTTATTTGTTACCCATCTTAAGGTATTAATTATAGTAACAGAAACGTGACTAATAGAGATATCAAGATTTAGAAAAATTAAGTGACTTGATCATTCATTAGGAGCACACACAGGATTCACATCTATCTTGTAACTCTAAAGGCAGCAATCTGTTCCACCATATCACACTCTCTCACGCGCTCGCTCTCTCTCCCTCTCCCTGTACTGGTTATTGAGCCAGGGGTAATCTACCACTGAGCTATATCTCTAGCCCCCCTTTTTTTTAACTTTTAATTTTGAAACAGGGTCTCACTAAGTTGCCCAGGCCTCAAACTTGTGATTCTCCTGCCTTTCCACTTCTAATAAAATCTGAAAACCCAAAAGGTGGTTCCAGTTTCTTCCAATTATTTAAAATGAAGGAGTCTATGCTACAATTTAAACTCTCTGCCTATCATCAACTGAACTCACCATCCATCTCCCATAATAAGGTACCTAAATACTCTTGAAGCAGCCACTAATATTGCTCACATACATCTGGGGAAGCACACACAGCTCTAATCACAAGGAAATCCTAATCATCTGTATCAGAGGACATGAAATATTATCACTCAGGAAGAGTAATAGTGTTTCAGGTTTCTTCCTAGTGTGAAGAACCCAAATAATACAGCTTTATATTCCCACTGGGCAAGCAAGATAAGATTCTCCCCTACAGTATCCATGAGTATTAGTTTCTTTCCATTGCTATAACAAATTATCATAAATTTGATGGCTTAAAACAACAGAAATTATCTTACAATCTATATGTCAAAAGTCCAAAATGAAACCCACAGGCTAAAATCAAAATGCAGGTAAGGGCTGCCTATCCTCCAGAGGCTCTAGGGTATAATCCATTTCTTCCCCTTTTCCAGCTTCCAGAGACTGCTTGCATTCCTTGGCTCAAGGTGCCCTGCAGTAATTACACTGCTCCAACCTCTGCTTCCACTGTTACATCCTCTCTACTTTTCCAGCCTTCTTCTTTCACACGTAAAGGCACTGGCCTCAATCCAAGTCAGACTTCAACGTGGCTCCAAGTCACAATCCATTGCCAATGGCAGGAGAAGGAAAGGAGAAAGATCCCAGGGTTTTTCACTGATGTAAGCACTCTTCATTCCTAGTTATCTTCCTTCCCTTTGATCCATGGTTCTCCCACTTTCTCTCCTTTTATGTGCCCCCAGAATTGACCTAAGTGGTCTATCTTCAGGTCTCAAAGTCTTCTCTAAGTAGATCTTAATGGAGATATTCATTTTACTGAGCATTATTACATAGCCATTACCCTTTAAAAATAAATCTTGGGGCATAAGAAAAGAAAAGCAATATAAAAAAATCTAATGCACAGTAATTCAAGCAACATTCAGGAAACCATTACTTGGTTTTTAAGACAAGTATTTTTCATTATATCCCAACTCTTCTAACATAAGGATATTCTTAAATTTTTTTATTTGCTTTAAGTAACTATGGTATATGTAGTGCTGCTCCTACTAATATACTGAAATACTTACAAAATTTCATGACAGTATTCTGAAAGTCTCCTACAAGGTACTATAAGGCAATCAGACAATGCATTTGAACATGTCAAGACTAAACAATGCTTATAAATCATCTCTATTTTTCCTTTTGTTTACCTTTATTTTATCTGAGTTCACTAGAGAAAATGCAAATTCAGAAAGCAAAGAGTACTTTTTCATGTCATTTATATAGCCAATGTTCTAACCACATCAAAACATGACTTAATAATTTTCTCCTTCTAAGCATATAATTTCATTTTCTCCTAAAACCTGTATTACAAACACTATCACAGATGCCAAACCTTAGGAGTTAGGGTAACAGAAAAAAAAATTGGACTTAATATAAACCCTACAAAACTTTCAATAAACTATCAACACTATTAATTCTTTTGAAACAGTAAGAGCCATTGTTTGCAATTCTCTTTACTTTTCAGTTTTTCTTTGGGGAAAAAAAAAAAGAGGGTAATAAGTTCTATACAATTTTAGCAAGACAGTTAACCCTCCCAGGCAAGTTCTGACATACTAGATTAAGATCAGGAAAATGTATTTTTCTCTGCTGGGAAAATATTATTTATGAAATATGAATATAATTTAAAGTACATTCTATTGGCTTCAATTTAATCTTTCAGTATAGATTTACAGCTCTGCTATAGAGACAGAATTCAGTGAACTTCTAAACATGTCTGTTGCATTTCTTTGAAGTACACATGAATGACCACTTGCCTCTGGAAAGCTATTCCTTTCTACACCATTCTACCCAACATGCCCACTTTTTACTCCTATTTTGTTAAATCCTCCTGTGAAACGGAATAGACTAGCTCATGAGAAACCACAAGTTATCACCATCAACAGCATTCTATTTGCCTGCCTTTTACCCTAGGACATTCCTGGAGTAGGGCACAGAAATACCACTCAAAAAATCAGGTTCTTCGCTGAATGCATCTCAAATGGCCTAGTGGAGACTGGGAAAACTGATGAAGAAAGAGGAGGAAATCTTTAGTCCAACAACAGTTGCACAGGGCGAAAAACAGAAGGCAAGTCAAATCAGGTATTTTTAAGGTAAGCATAGGAGCATTTTGCATAATCCTAGTGTGTCTATCTCAGGCTAAGATTTTTCCTTAGACTAAACCAAAAGTCATATTAGTGAATATCCTTTCATCCTCCAAAATCATCACCTCTAAAATCTTTCCATTGTGGCAAATTTCTAACTCTCTACCATCTGACCAAACAGGAAGATCTTCCAAGTCAACCATGTGAACTACTGACGTTGAATCAAAAGCCAGATTGCCTTTATTATTCTTACCTCTAGAAAGCTATTCCTCTGTCAGACTCATGAATGAAAACCCCTACTTGTTTTATAACAGTTCAAACCACTTTTAAAACTTAGATAGGCACCTTTTTAACACTTGTGTACTGTATGTATTTCTTAAACCATTTCCTTTCTTCAAAGGCAGTAATGCCTGTCTCTTCAAGAGATTAGACAGTTTTTTTCTTATATAATACCCCAAACAGCAAAATGGAAAGCACTTCACTTCAATATGGTTGCAAAAATGGAAGCAACATAAACCATTTACAAAGAGGACTGCACACAAAGAAACTACGAGTCCATCAACTCTTCAGACTTTTGCCCAAAAAGGGTGGGAGAATGCAAAGAAATTACCAGGGAAAAACAGTTTTGTGGTTATCAGTCATTTTCCGTTACAAAGAACCTAACCATCTAGGACCACATCCAAAAGGCCAGAGAGAGCACAATTTATAAGCAGACAAATTTAATAAGAAGTCATTGTACTCACCGTCTGATGGCTTCTGTCACAATAACGCAGTCCAAAATAATCTATCTCCACAAGGTTTATGTGACGGAAGACATGGTCCAAGACAATGGAACCTTTTGTTGACTTCTGCAAAAATAATTCACAGTTCAATTGTTTTTTTTCACAAGGTATCTTGTCTTGTGTTTCAGTGGGATACAATCACAGTTCTCATCATTTATGAGCTTCCTTCACAATGGAACCTTTTTTATTAGACCACAGTATCTCTTTAGGTTTTACCTCAATTACAAAGACAAATGTAATTTAAAGTTTATTAAAGAAGCTGCTTTGGAAAATAATTCTTATATAGTACTGACTGTTAAATTAGTATAAGCTTCTTTCTTGTGGGATTACAAAGTATCTTTGGACAAAATTATTTAAAGATAAAGATATGAAGAACATCTAATAAATTCATCAAAGAGCACTTTGGTTAAAAAAAAACATACATTTTTTTCATTTTTAAAAGCAGTTTTCACCATTACTCTCACAAGCATCAAATACAGAAGATATATAAAATTAAAATAATAATAGCCAGAGCTTTTATTTTTCAATCCTCAATAATAAACCCTTAGATTAAAGCTGCTAAAGTTAATGTTCTGAAAAGCCCTTGTGAAAATATTTTACTTGATCTCTTTCACATAAGCAGAGACATAAAGTAAATATTTCTTCTGGCTGCTTTTTTTTGGGGGGGGGGGGTGTGCTGGGGATTGAACTCAGAAGCACTCTGACCACTAAGCCACATCCCCAGCCCTATTTTGCATTTTATTTAGAGATAGGGTTTCACTGAGTTGCTTAGCGCCTTGCTTTTGCTGAGACTGGCTTTGAACTTGCAATCCTCCTGCTCAGCCTCCCAAGCCACTGGGATTACAGGTGTGTGCCACTGTGCCAGCTCTTCTGGCTGCTTTTAAAATGCTGACACCTACCTAAAAAGTTAACCATCTCCTCTCCCTTCCTGATACATACACTGATGCTTCAAGGTTCTTGCATATGTATGACCCTGGGTTCAATCCCCAGCACCAAAACAAAGATCCAATTTTTCACACATATAAGAAATACTTAACCATCAGGTACTACTCCACACACCACACTGATCTTGAAAATGATCCACTTTTGCCCAGGGACAGATCAGTCAGAACTTCCCTTTCTTGTGCCCCATCACTAGCAGGGTAGCAAGAAAAAAATCTCCAAGTCATGCCTTGTGACAATAAAGTAGGGGCTTTTGATCAACTGCATTTTCCCTCAGAAAATTACTATTACGTGCTCATGCACCCAGGGTGAGGACTCAATACTACACTGCTTTTAGAAAATGGATTGTTAACCGAAGGGAAATGTTTTGATTAAATGTATTATAAAATGAGTGATATGAAGTAACAATAGTACATACGTGAAGAAGACAGTTCTTGTTACAAAATTCCTTAGGTATTTTGTGTTCCTCTAAATTATGCTGGTTATATTTAATTGGTCCCTTTTTCAAAATCCACTAAACAATTTATTTAAAAACAAAAAGCCCTTTCTTGACAGGTGGTTAGACATCTTCTGCTACAATAACAATTCCACATCTAGCAAATGCCTCTTTGCGCTCTTGGACGTGTATTTCTCTGAGGTAAAAATCTGGAAGTGAAATCACTCATTTGAAGAATATACATATTTAAAATTATGACAGGCATTGCCAAGAAGACCATTATAATTCACACAGTGAGAATAGATGTTCCCCCTCCCTTGCCAAAACTTGCATGGAACAAATGTTTTCCAATCTGAGAAAAAGATGGGGGGTATTTTTATTTATATTTTCCTGACTCTAATAAACGTAAGTGCTCTTTCGTGTACTTACTAGTAGCCAATTGCATTTCCAAAGTTTATGAGCAAATTCTCCTGGTACCTCTAATACTTGCACAATTTTACTTGGTATATTTAGTTCTTTACCCCATCTGGAAATTATTTCTGTGCTTGGGATCTGGGCCTAACTTTATTTCCAAATGGATAGATAACTGTACCACCATTCACTAAAAAGGCCACCATTTCCATTTTTTGATTTGAAACAACTTTGTCATTTACTAAATCTCAATTCTCTCTCATAGATTCAGAACAACATCCCCAATATTTTAATGAATTTAGTTTAATATCATTCATTTGACATCCATTGTTCTGTTACAAAATTGCCTTTGCCAGTTCTTAGACATTTTTCTCTACTAGAAGTTTAGAATCAGCTTGCCAATTTAATAAACAATTCTGCTAGGAATTTGGAATTAAATTGGATTGACAGAATGGACGTGTGCTGGAAGAGGGGAATGATACAATATTTACCAAGTAAAACCAACATGGTTTTCTTTTATATGTTTAAAAAAAAATTGTATACTTTTTTTTTATATGTAGGTCTCATATAATTTTATTTAGACTTCATGGCGGGCAAAATTTACAAATGCCCACTCCCCTCCAAAGATGTCCTGTCTCAATTTCTGGAAACCTGTGAATGTGATTAGCTATCACTGAATGACTGCACAGCAACCCTTAAAATAGATTACCAGAGTGTACCTAATCTAATCACATAGGCTCCAAAATATAAATCACTTTCTCCGGCAGAAGGGGAAGGCAGAAGAAAAGTCAAGGATATTCAAAGCTTGAGAAGGAGCCAAAAGTCTTTGCCACTTAAAATTGAAAGGGGACATCTGAGAAATTATCTGAGCAGTCCCAAGTAGCAGGGGTAGCCTGCAGCTAGCAGCTAGCAGCCAACAAGGAAAGGGGAACTCAGTACCACCATCACCAAAATGGGACTCTGATGACAACTTGAAAGAGGCTAGAAGATTCTTCCCCATAGTCTTCAGATAAGAGACCAGCAGACCAACACTCTTTTCTTTGTCTTTGTGGGACCTTGAGCAGAGAATCCAGCCTTGTCAGTCTGGACCTCTGACCTAGAGAACAGAAAGATAATAAACAGGGGTATGCTTAAGCCACTGTGCACGTGGCAATCTGTTACACAGTGATGGAAAACTCATACAGGCTTATTCCTAAGTATTTTTAATAGCATTTTTAGTTGTTGATAGACCTTTATTTTTTTATTTACATGAGGTGCTGAGAATGGAATCCAGTGCCTCACTCATGCCAGGCAAGTGCACTACCACTGAGCCACAGCCACAGCCCACTCCTAAGTATTTTATAATTCCATTGTTGTTATACTTTCTGACTGGCTATTTCTAATGTATTGGAAAGCAACTAATTTTTCCACATTAGTCTTATTCCCAGCCATCTTGCTAAACTCTCAACAGTTATAATAGTTTCTCTATGGTGTCTTTTCAGATAATCACATTTCTACAAATAAGAGTTATGGTTCTTCCTTTTCAAATGTCTCCCCATATTTATTTCCCTTTTCTTACTTCATTAGCTAGTACCTCAGCTGAAGGATAGATGGTAGTTGTGAGGATAGGCATGCTTCTCCCCAGTTTTAATGAACAGCTTCTAAAATTTCATCACTAAGTTAATTGGCTGTTGCATGGCCCTTACGTATACTCTATCAAACAGAAGTTCCCTCTTCCTCCTCCTCCTCCTCCTCTCCTCCTTCTTCTGGTTTTTAATAAAAAATGGGGCATAACTCTATCAAATTCTTCTCAGAAATGTGAAAACATTATATGATTTTTGTCTTTTCGTCTATGAGTTACATTAAAAGAGCTTCTGACTTCAAATATTCTCAATAGAAAAGGTCTCATTTTAGTTTATTTTGTTCTGGGTATATAATATCAATCCTCCTCCCTACTTGGAGAGAATCCCCCACTGTATGAGTCTTGGTAGAGGCTGGAACCAGACTCTTCAAGACCTGAAAGTAGACCACGGTGCATGACCTAGTTTCAGCCAAGGACTCTGGCTTCTCAACAAGTGATGCAAAGATACAGAAAGAGTTTAGAATTTATTCATGGCAGCAGCTCCCAAGGGCAGAGGAGTGTCCAATAGCAGATAGAGCACAGCAATACAGACTTCTAGCTGTGGAATCAGCTGTGTAAAGCAGGAGTAGTGACTGACTTCTGAGCCATATTTTCCAGGTTTTTTTGTTTGTATGTTTGAATATTGAAGCTTGAATTCAGGGGCATTTTGCCACTGAGCTATACCTCTAGAACCTTTTTTTTTTTTTAACTTTTTGCTTTGAGACAGGATTTCACTAAGTTGCTTAGAGCTTTACTAAGTCTGACCTCAAACTAATGATCCTCCTGCCTCCGTCTCTCAAGTTGCTGGGATTGCAGGCATGCACTACCATGTCCAGCATTCTTGAGACAGTCAGTAGGAATAGCCAAGCAATCCAGCACCTACCTTCCCTTGGGAGCAGTGATATTTGGTCCAAGAGCCATGCCAGTGTCCCAAGAAAAATCTTGAGTAGGAACATAAAAAATTGGGTCTAATGGAGTATAAAAAATATCACCATGAATACAAATAGTTTATCCTAGAAATGTTAAGTGCATCAGGAACAGTTCTTCAAGCTGATTCAGGCTAATGTCCACTATAAGAAGATTTTTATGGGAAAGATACTGTATATTTCACAAACTCCAGACCTCACCACGATGGCTACCCAGGCTTTCCCTGATCTTGTGTAACCACATCCACTAAGCGTGGAGTGCTCCCGAATCCATCACTACCTCCTCCATGGTCCTCCTGCCCACATTTTGAGCAATGATTTCCACCTTCAATTCTCTTCTACTGACTTTCAGGAATACTTATAATTTCTAGCCAAGTGAAATCAAATTTTCTATTATACATCTTTCTTATTACTCAAAATATTTCTGGAAGGTTGGGACAGAAGGCTAATCTTCCATCTTGATCTCATCTCTCCTATGGGTCCTTTCCCCTATCCAGGCACAGACAGAATAGGTGAAATAACTAGAGCAGGTTCAGCCACACAACTCCACCTAATTTTCTATCCCAAGCAAGTAAACAAGATTCATGATACAAAATACATGTATGAAGATGTGAATTTGGTGTCAACAAATCTTATATACAGAGATATGATAAATTGTGGTATAAAGGTATATTAAGAATTGTAATGCAAAAATAAATAAATAAATAAATAAGAGAGCTCATGTATAATGGCATAATTTGGCGTGACATACTTTATATACAGAGTTACAAAAAATTGTGCTGTGAATGGATAATTATGAATGTGATACATTCCACTATTGTCATGTATGTAAGAAATAAATAAAATTAATTAATTAATTAATTAATTTTTAAAAATAAGTGGTTCATGAATAAAAACAGGAAAGACTTATGCATTAAATTATGGCAATGAACTGGTACAGATTTTTTTAAATATGTAAGTGAAGCCTTCTTTTTGAAAATGACTTTCATGTTCCTATGTCCGCCAGAAATACTAGGGTTTTTTTTCATAATATACTATTTAAAAAAGATCTAATACTGTACTCATGAAGAATATACACAAAAGCAAGCTTAGAAAACCAACTCAGTAGTTTAGAATGTATATGGAAACTGTAAAAAAATTCATGTATAGAAGGAAATCACCATTTTCTAAAACTATCATTCCCAAAATACCAGAATATAGTCTGTCAAACCTCTGTGACAGTTTTGCATTTGTATAGAAACTGGTGGTGCAAACACTTTACAAATATTATTCTTTTTAGCATATCTTGTTATCCTCTACAGAGAAACCACAAGGAAAGCATCCAGTGTTATGCAGTGAATCTAGTGCTGACCTAAGAAGAAACGTGATGTTTCATGGTTCCTGCTGTAGCATTCTATGCAGTGCGGGTATGTCTCCACATGCACTGGGAGCAGAGCCAAACATCAGAAGTACTATATTTCTGTCACCACTTCAAACAAATATGCACATGAAAACCTCTTAACTTCTCATCTGTCATACTGTAATAAGACAAAACTCAGAAGGCATGGATGCCAGTAGAAGATTTGCTCCTAGCGAGGGTGCACATCACCAGCTCACATTTCTGCCAGGCCTACCCTAACTGACCTCTTCCATGATCCTTCTCCCAGTTTCTACTCCATTGTTATGCCTCCTGCTCTTATGGATAATTTCATTCTTCTTGTGGGTTATTCATAGGGATTGCTGGTGGGTCTATATTTTGTAGTTGAGGTATAAAGTCTTCATGTCCCTAAGAAATCATCTTTGAATGAAGAAATTAAGAATTCACAGAGAACTAACATGAGAGACAGAGCAGGAACTAAAGTGTTGTGGGCCAGTTCCAGGATTTATTACTGAAAGAGAGAATAAGTAAGTATCATCAAGGATATTGTGAAAAAACACATGACTTCATTTAAAAAAAAAAAAAGTGTTTTTTTCCAGTACTGGGGATTAACCCTAGGGTTGCTCTACCACTGAGCTACAAACAGCTCTATTTTTATTTTTTTAAATGTGCATTTCTTAAATTTTTAAAAATATACACAGGAGAAGCCATGAGTTTTACATAGGAATACACATAGCAACAAAGCATTTCTTATAGTTTTCTAAAATTCTATTGTATCAGTCCGAAATTCATAAATTAAATATATCACAATTTTTTAAGTTAAATGAAATCCCTGAAACTGAAACTATTAAATATGCTCAACTTTTTCCAAAATCAAATGAACAGAGAATGAGTATGGTATGTGTTAAGTTGGGTTTATTGTTAGCTTTACTGCCTATAATCTATAAGATAAAACTTTATTGGGCCTTTGCAAACATCTCTTAAAAAACAGATCAGAATCATCCATATATATAGTCTATACGACAGATTACAGTGCAACACTATTCTTATTACAGAATTATAGAAATACTATAGAATTTAAGTAGCTCTTTTTTATTTTGAAACAGGGTTTTGCTAAGTTGCCCAAGCTGACCTTGAACATGTGATTCCCTTGCCTCAGCTTCCAGATTCACTGGGATTACAAGTGTGTACCACCATGTCCATGGCTCAAATATTTTTTAAGTCCTCATTACATACACACTAATCAATTCCAAAGGAGAGGAAGAGACATCCAGGATAGGATACCATGAGCTATGATGGGAGAAGTCCTTTATTGGCCTATCAGAACACTAGAGAAACCCCAGGGCTAGAGACTGACTAAGAAACTTCTAAAAGTGGCCTCTGAAAAGTGAGATGAGGGGAGATTTGGATATCCATGAGAAGCTCTTTAGTATGTTTGACTTCTTATGGGATATATATATATTACTTGTATAAAAATATTTTTAAAAATATATATCATACAAGTAAGAATTCACCATTACCTCATTTTGCTTATGGAGGCAGTAATCTTGTGGATTTGGGTCATGCACCAAGAGGTGTTAAGAAATGCATGGAGACTAGATTGGAGTATGGTGGTAAGCTGTCAATGTACTAACCACATTTATACATTCCCAAAAAAAAGTTACATAAGGACTTTTTATCTGAGTTTTTCCCGAGCCCCTTGGGCAGGTAAAACTATTACAAGCCATTATATACCATGATGGAAGGTATGGGCTCCTACCCTTAATACCCTGAGATAAAGGTTTCACTTCCAAGTCAGATGGTTAGTTTCATTTGAAACTCAAGGAAAACTTGATTCTTTACTTCTTTCAGTCCTTGGCAAAGAAAAGACATGGTGACTCTACTTAGAAATATTCCAGGTTTTTTCCTGCCCATTACTAAAAGAAATTTCTGATCAAATGGGGAAATCATTAAGACATCACAAAATGAGATACAATTGCAGCACTTAGCAACATGCTTAAGAATTTTCTGAAACAAATAAATTAAAATTTTATCAAAGATAATGGACCTCCATGAATGAGACTTTTGAGAGAATATCTTTTTGACATGAATATCAACACCTATATCAGGAAAAGAATTCTTCATGCTTCTTCTTATGAAACATTTCAGGTTTCATGAGGTTTCTCTGGATTTTGGCCTGATGATACTGTTCCCTTTATCTGGAATAACTTCTCTGATCTCTGTCATGATCAAAACCCCGCTTATCTTTCAAGATCCAGTTCAAAGGCCACCTTCTGCATAAAGCTTGTCCTTACCATCCTAACCTCATTATAACCTCTCCATCCATTAAACCTATGAAGTTTCTTACTTCTGCCTGTCTCTGATACTTAAGCCCCATTCTTCCTTTATTAAAGTCATTTATTACTTCTCTTAACTTTGCTACTAATGTTCAGACATTCTGAGGGCAGGTACTGAGTATTACATATCACTTCCTTTACATATAGTTCAATAATTTATACCCAGTTAGAGCTCCTTAAAAGTTCATTGAATTAATGAGAAGGACAATAAACAATGGAAGGAGAGAGATGCAATCCTAAAAACATTAAACCTCTCTCCCTGTCTCTTAGGAAGATTTTTATTTTTCTTGATCAATCAAACTTATGAAAGTAAAGAGAAAAAGGATGGATTAATTTGTCTTGTTATATCAGCCCGATTCAAAGCTATTCAGTTCAGTTTTCAATAAAATGCACATTTGTTTCAGATACATAATTCCAATAGACTCGGCATGTTCTAAAGGTAATAGTAACTGAACTCACTGGATTCTCCTTTCTGTGATTGTGAAGCCAACAATTAAAAAATAGAGAAAGACTTGTTGACTTGCTGCAAGAAAGAACAACACTGAGGGTTAGGGTTGTGGCTTAGTGGTAGAGCACTTGCTTAGCATGTGTGACACACTGGGTTTGACTCTCAGCACAACATAAAAATAAATAAATACAATAAAGGTCTACTGACAACTAAAAAATCTTAAATAACAACAACAATACTGGGATTATTTGCAAAGGCTCTCCTCCAATCAAAGAAACATGGAGATTTTATTCTAGGATCCTCTTAAGTATTCATATAAAAAAAGCACCCTATTCATATAGGGTCAAGCACATTTCTGCACATGCTCAGTTCAAGGTCACAGAGCACATGTTCATAAAGGAAAGATGGTAGACATGTACATTTCTGGGCATGCTCAATTTAATGATATCGTGAGCCAAGTTTACTCTAGGTCACCTAGAAGAATGAGCCAGAGTGACTACTGATCTTGGCTGGCTCCTTGTAAGTTTCTTCAAAGAGTTTTACCTGAAACAAACAAACAAAAATACTGTGAAAGGTATGTTAACAGTCTTTTATAGGGGCAGCAGCTTCCTCTCCTATAAGAGTAGGAGTTTGCCCCTCACAATGTTCACCTTGCTTAGTGGCTAATGCTATAAGGAATTGGTGTGTTCTATTTGAAATTTGTAAGATACTTAAAAATAAAGGGGCCTGGTATTGAATTTTCCATATGAAACTCTATATAAAGATGTATAATTTTTATTCAATGAAATAAATCTAATAAGAATTTTTTTTTCCATCATTAAGAAAAACAAAAAAGACTAGATATAAACCTCTCTCTCTGTCTCTTAGGAAGAAATAAGACAGGTAAGAAGAAAATAAAAATAAAGTCTGACTCTTTATAATTATATTCAGAAAAACTTCATTAAATGTTAGAACACATTAATTTACTTTTTAAGTAGAGTAAATAACTGCCTTGACATATTTCTGGATTATGAATTATACAATTTAACTTAGCAAACAGAGATAGATTATGTTCACACTAGCAACATTCTGGAAAGAATAGAGCTACCAGAGACTTATAATCTTAAGAAAAACTCCAAAGAAGGACAAGTTTATTTGAAAATACCATCTGTGGGGCTTTTAACCAGAACAAAGAATACTTCAAATGAGTAATAACACCTTTGCTGATTAACATGACATTACAAACCAGAAAGGCAGGTTTTTGCCAGCTGCACAGAATAACTTCTGCATTGGAGACAAACAGCTTACTTCTTCACAAAGACAGAATGAACCCTGTAAAAATTTCTTTAATGTCATGCCCTCAGAAATTCATCCCATCTTTATTTAGTATTTTGAACGTAAGAGATTGCAAGTTCTCACAGAAAGCACAAATCACATTACATTTTTTAGTGTAGGCGCATTTGGGTAAAGTAAAGTAGGTGTATGGAGAAGATTTTCCTCAGGCACCATGGAGCTCCCTTCTCAGGCAAGCATGGTAGCATCATTGGGTGTTTTTCTGAGTTACCCTCATTCTCATTTGTAAAGAAAATCCTCACTTTGTCATGAAAAAAATTAGTAAAATTGTTAATTTTTCAAGGTGCTATTTATGTTTCTCACATACAGAAGCCTGTTCACCTTGATAATTTTTTTCCTAGTTTTCAACCATTTATTGCTATGTAACAACCTCAAAAGTTAGTGATTTGAAACAACAATAATTGATTCATGATTCGAAAATTTGGCCAGGACTTAGAAGGACAATTGGTTTTGGCAAGAAAGGTTCACCTGGACTCTCAAGAATCCAATATGACCTCATTCACACACTGGCATGTCTCCTGTAGTGGACTGAAGGGCTGAGATGATGGGGTCTCTCCCTCCTTTCAGCCTCCATTCCTATATGGTCTCTCTCCAGCAAGATTTCCTTCCTTTGTGACTTAGGGCTTGGAGAGAGCAAGAGTGGAAGCTGTATAGCATTACTCTTGCTAGCTCTACTGACAAAAGCAAGTCATAAGATTATCCAGGTGGGAAGGGAGGGGAAACATTCCATCTCTTGACAGGAGGATGACATGAACCTCTAGTAAGTGACTGGAAGAATCAAAGGTGGCCATATTTGTAGACCATCTACCTCAGCTCAATTTTTTTCTCTTTATACCTGTTCTATTTTCCATCCACATTTTTATTGATGAATTACAGTTATATAAATTTGTTTGGTTTTTTTGTGTGTGTTTTGTTTTGTTTTGTTTTGTTTTGGTGGTAGTGGTGCTGGGAATTGAACTCAGGGCCTTGTGCATGTGAGGCAAACACTCTACCAACTGAGCTATATCCCTAGCCCCTGTTCTATTCTTTAGGATATTTTCCTCTCCCCAATTTACCCTCTGTAAAATTTCAAACTGCAACAAAACAAAAACAGAACAAATGAAACTATTTTGTTCATGTATACTTAAGGACATATGCTAGATGCTTTTGTATACTTTATTTCATTTAATCTCCACAAAAGTATGCAAATTTGACATTTTGATTCTCATTTTACAAATAAGTTTACAGGTTGGGAAAGAATAAACAGTATGGCTGCAGCAACAGAGAGTAGTAGTAAATGCAAGATTCCAACCCAGAAGTATCCGACTGAAAGCCCAAGCTCATTCTATTACACTAATACTTCTCCAGCATGGGGGAACAAGAGAATTTGGGGTAGTCCATAAAGTCAGAACAATATTTCTGATATAATACTTATTATTTTCTCTCCTCTTACACATATACAGTTTTCCAGAGATTTCACAGTATATGATATGACAACAGCAATAAGAATCCAGCTGTCTTCTATTAAGTCTGATATTAAAGAGATTTGCAAAAATGTAACAACAATGCCATACTTCTCACTAAAATTGTTTTTGCATTTGAAAAATAAAAAGTATTTTTAAAAAATATGTTTGATGTCATGTAATTTTTATAATGGGTTTTATTTAATAAATTCATTTTTTAAGATTTCTCAGTTTCAATCTATAATAATGGTGAACATAGAGATAACCCACATAAACCAAAGTTCTTTGAGGTCCTTCATAATTTCAAAGAGGGTAGGGGACCCTGAATTTAAGAAGCTTTAGAATTGCTCCATTATACTAAATACAAAAGTATGTTCTTAATGATAAATATTACAAAATAGGCAATATTCTTTATATGTTGATAAGCCAGCCTTTCCTCTTTTTAGATGAGGAAACTAAGACCCAAGAGACAGGTGACTTGCCCACAGGCAGAAGGCTAGCTAAGTAAATGTCCAGGAATAAAATCAATGCAGCAAACTGCCATTAAACAAGCATTTTCCTCTCCCAATTTCTTACAAATCTTCTTAGAATAGGAGTTTACCCAAAGAAAAATCTTATTGATAACATAATGTAACAAACAAACCATAAAAGTAGTTCCACAAATTAACTCAGAGATTGATAGCACCATTCTTTGACAATGGAAATCAGAATTCCCAGAGTAGGGTGCTATTTCCAAGATTAATTTAAGGCATAGTCTGGTTTTATCAAGTTTGCATCAAATTAAATCACAATAAATATAAATGCCCAAAATGCAAGTCAAATTTTCATCTCTATCTTGGACATCCTTGAAATGTTTCAAATGATATGAACCTCCAAAATTAATCTTTCTAACTCCACATCATGTACAACTACAAGAACGGGATTCTAATTAGAATAAGTTATACTTTGCGTATATACAATATATCAAAATTCAATCTACTGTTATGTATATACAAGAAGAATTTTTTAAAGTTTGCATAATTAATTTAAAAAGCACCTTAAAAGAAAAAAAATTAATTTTTCTAAATGAATTGTGGTTTCCTGAATTGGATTTCAGAATAGGATTCTAAAATTCAAAATCAATCTATAGTTTAGTTATTACCATGGTATCAATGTTAATTCCCTGGTTTTGACAAATCCAACATGATGCTATAAGATGTTAACACAAGGGGAAGCTGAGTGAATCTGGGAAACTTAGCCTTAGCAATTCTTCTTTAAATATGTTTTTATTTTATTTCAAAATAGAAAGTTTTTAGAAATTAACCTTTTAGCCAAAAAAAGTTTCATAGGTAATAATAGAGCATAAAGTAAAAAGAAACCCTACTGGTCTATTCTATGCTTTATAAGTCAGAGTGCAAAATCCATACTAGAATATTAAACAAAAGGAGTGTTTTCATAACACACCCTTTTTTACTTTATTTTAAACTTTTTTTAGTTATAGATGGACACAATATCTTTATTTATTTTTATGTGGTGCTGAGGATCAAACCCAGGGCCCCACACGTGCACGGTGGGTGCCCTACCACTGAGCCCCAGCCCCAGCCCCATTTTTGGCTTTTTAAAGGAAAAGAAAATGGGTTCTATGACCCTATTATGAAAAATCTCAGAATTCATTAATAACCTTATTTTATCCAGGATATTCAGATGGTTCTAAACTCACATGTCTTACTGAGCAGTCCAGCATGGGTTAAGCCAAGAATCTGTTTTCTAAACACATTCCCTCCCTGGTACTGTTTAATATTAACTATTATAAATTCATATGAAAAACAGCTAACAGTTATTTGATATAGAAGGTTTAAGAAAAAGTCATAATCTATTCATCTTCTACTCATCATTCTTTCAAGTTTGATACAGTTAAGATTGTTGCAAATTTATTTTCTCTCTTCCCATCAAGAGATGGGGTCTAATTCCCCTCTCCTTGACTCTGGGCTAGCCTCTGACTGTTCTCACACATGGAATAGCACAGAAGTGACAGTAAGCTGACACTTTGAGATTTGTTTTTGAAGCAACTGGCTGTTCCCTTGGTGTCATGGAGCCCTGAGCCATCTAATTACCTTCCCAGAGGGAGCACATGGGGAGACAGGAAAACACTAGAGAAATGGAGTCCTTCTGAGCCAGCCTTGCAGAGATGCCCCGCCCCAAGCACCCGGCCTTGAATGAAGACATTTTACACCCTCAGACCACATCAACTGCCTGATCAGTATCAACGAGTGTTCAACACCACACGGAGAAAAATGGCCACAGAAGCCTTACTCAATGTCCTGACCTACAACTCATGAGATAATGACTATTGGTACAAGCCACTACATTTTGGGTACACAACTACACAACCATAGTTAACCAGATTAATAGTCAAACACAAATGTTCTCAGCTTCAAAACGTAGGTCCCTACAAAAAAAAGAGTCATAGCTAACACTGAACATCAGAAATTCTTGTCTTCCTGTTATCAGTTAAACAAGTAAAACATGCATTTTAGATAAGGAAGCCTGAAAGATTCCCAGTTCAAAGGTATTTCCAAACCCACCTCAGTCTCCCTACCCTCCTCCGCTCCCTTAAGCCCCTGTTTCAAGGCTACCTCGAGGCTTTTCCCTGTGCATTGTGGCACTGGCTTGTTGTCTCCATTGTCAGCAGAATAACTATTTTGTTTCATTAACTAGATATCCCTCCTTGGTGCACACATCTCCCCCTGAACAATACTCATACTGGGTAACACACAGCACATATTCCCAAACTCCCTATTGTTTCAACATATTATCATGATCAAGCCTTTATTTTTCTAGAATTCTTTTCAGAATTGAGAAAGGGCACTTGTCTTATACAACACTCACCAATACAGTACAAAAGCACATTTAAGAACACCAATGGAATTATTAAAAAGCCAATAAATCCCAATAAAATATAAACTCTCTCACACAACACAGTATAAATTCAGAGAGAGCAAGTCTCCCTTTTTCTGTCAGACAATTCTACAGTGACTGAGCCACATATGTTAGGCTTTTCCACAGCACAGTCAGAGAGAAGTGTCAGATTTAACACACAGGGCCACAAGACAAATAATGATTTTTACTTTCATATTTCAAAAACACAAAGATAAGCCAAATAAATCATTCCCTCTCTCTCCTCCTTCCTTCCTTAAGGGCTAAAAATTTCTATTGAAAAGCCAGTAGTACCCCTTCCCCCTTCTCAACAGTTGTTTCAGATAGACAGCAAGCTCAAGGCTGAGCATGGTGGTGGCATGGTGGGGTCAGAAGTGAAGTTATAACAGGTATTTGAGTAAGGATGGTGGTGTGGCTAAACAAGGCAGGAAGGGTTGGAGACTGGCTACATGAAGAGGGATTAAGCAATAAGTAAATGTGTTAGTCTGGGTTCTCCAGAGAAACAGAACCAAATACATATGTTTATATGTACACTCACACCCATCCAATAGGATAATAAAGATAAGCATGTGTGTATATAGACAGATTGCTAAACAGGTATAGATACAGGGGTGTGTGCAAGTGTATATACATGAATAAAGAGACTCATGATAAGAAACTGGATTTTGCAGTTGTGGAGGCTATAAGAAATCCCATGATGTGCCGTTGCCAAATTGGAGAGCCAAGAGTGTCAGTTTCATTTGGAGTACAAAGGCCTAAGAACAAGGAGAGATGATGGTGTAAGTTTCAGTCTAAACCTGAAGACAGGAGAAGACCAAAGTCTCAGCTGCAAGATAGGCAGGCAGAGAACGAGTTCTGTCTCACTCAGCCTTTTGTTCTACTCAGACCTTCAACAGACTGGATGAGGCCCAGCCACACTGGGCAGGAGAATCTGCTTTACTCAGTCTGCTGATTCAAGTGTTGATCTCATCCGAAACACCCTCATAGACACACCCAGAATAATGTTTGACGTATCTGGGCACCCTGTGGCCCAGTCAACACATAAAATTAACCACCATAGCAAATCTACTGAGAATAAGAAAAGCCAGGTTTCTTCTGTTAGAGAAAGGAGCTACAAATATAGCAAAGGAGAAAACTTTATAGAACCCTGTAGAAACAGAGGAATCCATTGTAAATACATGATTAATATGTTTTCATAAATACAGAAATAAATATGTATATGTGAGCAACCCTCTAGGTTTGCTCACTGAGAAGGAATGGAAGGTATAACACCTCAAACACAATGACCACACCTAATGCCCAGATCTTTGGCTTCTAAGTACCATTCTTCACTCCTTGGAGAACAGATGGATTCCAAGCCAGGAAAGGATAAGGCCTGAAACAGTTTACTGCATCAAAAAGGAAAGAGTTCAAATAACAATGGGGCCATTTCAAAAGAAGATAGGCCCTAGTTTGAAGGATAAAAATTGTTCATAAAAATAAATGCTAGCATCAGATTATAGCCCCCTTAAGAGGAATCCAGGAACTCAGGTGAATATAAATACATATATTAGTAGATACATCAAGAAAAGGGAAAGTATTTCCAGACAATAAAATGCAAACTAATACATGTAGAAGGTCAGAATAGAAAACTGCCATTGTATTTATAAATGACTCAATCAAGGGTACAGAGTTTTTTGTATTGTTCTTAGAGCTCTTCTATAAGATTGGAATTATTTCAAGATAAAAAGTTAAACAAAATCTCCAATCCTCTCTTATCTGAGGCACCTCAAAAGTTCCAGACCTTGCCTACCTTTCCATCCAAGAGAACTCTCTTGGTCATCCTGATGTTGTTCCCACATCATCCCTTCTTCCTACCCATGCCTGACTCTCAGCCCTTCTGTCGAGTCTTCGGGCATCAGTGAGGGGAGAAAGCTATATGGGAAAAGTGGGAAGAGGAGGTTGTGTAACCCTCACATTGGTCATCTACAACATGGATCCTACAACATAATATAGGATTCCACTGAAATTACGGTTTTATGAAACATTATAATGTTTCCTTAAAACTTTTCCCCTAAAGTGACCCAACAAACATTTCACTAAAGTCATTTCAATATTTATTAGCTATTCTTACTCTTTTTTAATATTAAAAGAGCCATTCTTTAAATCGGAAGCAATAGTGGAGCTGGGGTTGGCTACTCTTCTGTTAGAAGTCTGTTTTCCACCTGAGCAATTCCCTAAGAAAAGCCTGAGAAGTTAGGTTGTCTTGAAAGAGAGAGAAGAGCCCCAGGGACAACAAGGCTGGAGGAGATAACTGAGCACAGGGTCCTTGAGTATGGACATGCAAGCTGCTTTCTCAGTCTTTATTTCCACTGATGTATTTAAGACAAATAGAAGCCCATGTTTCATAGAGCCATGGGGGAAAGCGGGGAATGTTACTTTCTGCCTTCTCTGAAGCAGGTGGCAAAAATTAGCCAAGGTATCCCTGCAGCCGCCCTGTTGTGTGGGAACATGCTTTCCACTTTGCAAGTCCCCTCCACACCTTGTGGTCTCCCACCTTGCCACCTCACTCACCTAAGGGACCTGCCTGGCCCACGTCGGCCTGTGAATTAGCAGTTACAATAATGCTGACTGAAGAGCCAAACGTAAATGGCCTTGAGTTTCCTGAAAGGCTTTGAGATAAAGGGTCATGGAGATTTCAGGTCATAGAAACTCCAGGATGTTGAGAGTCTTGCCTGATACCAGGACGGATACCTATGAAACTCATAATTACATGCTAGTTTAAGTCAGGGTGCTAAATGGAGAGTAAAAAAGCCTGGGATGACAGAAGAGATAACATGAATCAGAACCAATAAGGAAGAGATGCTCCCAGGTCTGGGCAGAAAGAGGGATGGGTGCTGGGCAGTTAGAAATAAACTGGAAGAGAAAAGGCCATGAGCAAGTGACTCCATGAGGTATATTCCCAACCTCCTTTTCTTCCCACCTTCTCTGCAGTAACATAATGACTAAATATGAGTATTTTGGTCAAAAGACGCCTTCCTTAGGCATTTCATAGTCTAAAACATTTCCTCATGAGAATAACGGAGAAGCAGGAAAGTACCTTCATAGTGTACACAAATCTATAAATGCCTTACTGCTTTATCTTATGAAAACTGTACTGCATTATTATCTATATTGTTTGGCAAAATGCTATTTCCTAAATTAATAGCACAGTTTACCAGTGCTGTGGTTCAACTACTTTGATGTATACAACATCTAACTTCTGCTTTGAGTTACTGATTTGGGGTGTGCTTCTGCCTTGGCCCTAATACACCACAACTAAAGAAATACTTGGAGACTATATTTCCCAAATAAAAAAGGCTTTTAAAAAAATAATAGCAAATGTTAAAATAATAGCACAGTAGTGACTAAACTTTCCTGCACAAGTTCCAGCACACAGGGTTATTTTCTTTTGCCAGCTAAAGCACCCCCTTAAGGTGGCTACAGCATAAATAGTTTACAATTCACTTAGTCTTTCCTTCCAACTTTAAAATCATATGATTTTTTTAATAAGATTTCTTAATTTGGAAGAAGATTCCAAATTTAAAAGATAAGATGAGGCTTTTAAATATTTTTTATGTTGTAATAATTCCAAGTCACATAAGTCATGATAATCATGACTTATAACAAAATCTATAACACTAACCTTTTGGGCACATGCTAGTATTGTACACATATGAGCTCATTTAATTTGCACAACAACCCTATGCATTAAGAAATAATAATAACGATTAGCACAGCATCTTTTTATAAGTGTGAAATTAATATAATCCTCATATCAACTCTAGGAAGTAGGTATTCTTTTCCTCATTTTAGAAAGGAAACAAGCCAGGCGTGATGGCATGCACCTGCAGCCCCAGCTAATTGGTACGCTGAGGCAGAAGGATCACCAGAACCCAGGAGTTTGAGGCACCTACACAACACAGTAAGACCTCATGAAGAGGAAGGAAGAAAGGAAGGCAGGACAAAGGGAGAGTGGGAGATCACTGGAAACCATGGGCTAAATTACTCTGCCAAGAGCACCAAGAGTAAAGCCTAGACTGCCTATTCTAGAACCTGAGTACTCAACCTACCCTGGGAAAGCTGGAGCAAGCATCTGAGGCTGGAGCTCTCACAAATTCCCAGAGAGAGCACTTAAAACCTGTCACAGCCAAAGGACTCACTTGGGTAACTCCAGACTATAAAGTTCCCTGAAGCAATCTGGCCAGAAACCTAAGTTGGTTCTACTTAGGAAGACACTGGTTAGTCACTTGAAGAGATTTCTAATCCTACTGACCCCAGGAGACTTCAAAGGTCACTGAAATGAGGAGCTAAACTGCTCTCCAGAACCAAGTGGCCCCCTCCTCAGACCTCAGCTGGCATGTCCCAGTTTGAAGGCTTATACCATCTACCACAAAACATACCACACATGCTCCTTTCAGCACTTGATGATCTGCCACTACCCAAGAGTGCTACAGTCAGCCTGAGGAACTGGCAACCATCAAAAGATAAAGAAAAATTACAATCCACTTGCATGAGAGAGATCAAGATGAACAACCACAACAAACAGCACCTCTGAAAAAGACAAAAGAAAATAAAGGGGAAAGGTAATAGCGACTGTCCAGAAGAGACAATCAGAACACACATGGAGACTTTCCAAAACTAAATAACCTGATTTCTGATATTAAAATTTCAATTGACAGGGCTGGGGATGTGGCTCAGTGGTAAAGCACTTGCCTAGCATGGGTTCGATCCTCAGCACCACATAAAAACAAATAAACATATTAAAAAGAAAATTTTCAACTGACAAAATTAAAAAGGGCACAGTCACCACTAAGAACGGATTCAGCTCTGAGAGATGGATTGGATGTCATAAGTGAAAATATCACATGTACGGAAGATGTAACCAAAGCCAGAACACACTGATAACGGTGTTTCCTGGGGGAGAAACAAGAAAAAAAGAAGACATAACTAGAAGAGAGACGGAAGAATTACAGAAGGAAAGAAAACCTCCCTGAGCTGAAAGGAGGAGTAATTTTCCAGATTAACAGGGCTCCCTACAAGCTCGGGCAACACTGCTGAGGGGAAAAAAAAAAAAAAAAAAAAAAGACCCATGTCTTGGTTTGGTAAAAGATTTAAAGCAAGAATCCAAATAATCTGCAGCCACACACTTTACTGTCTTGCCATTAGCTTGACTTCTCTATTCAACTGTCTACATTAACACGTCTTTACTACTTGAGAAAACTTACCCAGGAATAGGAAGTTACATTAACTCTGCTATTTCAGAACATTAAAAAAAAAACCACTTTATCTAGACAATTCAGCTATTCCTTATTAAATATTCCCTACTCAGCCTCACAAGTCTTCAATTGTTTTATCAAAAACTGACTAATTCCATGCTCCTGCACCAAACAAGTTGCCTTATACCAAACCGTAAAAATCCTCATCTTCCTCATCTTTGCCCTCCCTCCTCCAAAATGCTCACTGTAACCACTTTTTTTTTTAATTGCTATACACAGTTAGCCTGACTTTGCTTATCTATAAGTTATTCAGCAGTCTTTTCAGGGAGTCAGCAGAGACTCTAAAGATTAAAAGGAAATCATATAATCAGTCAAACAAACTGAACAGAAGATTTATAGAGGAAAAAGAAGCAGATTAGCATCAGATTTCTCAGCTGCAACACTGGAAATGAACACACAATTAAACAATGACTACTGAGGGAAAATTCCCAGCCCAGATGTCATTCACTGGTCAGGGCAAACAAAAGACTGGTTTCGGACATGTAAGAACTAAGAAGCTACTTAACCAATGACCCTAATCTAAGGAAATCTCTGAGGATATGGTCTAGATAAACAAGAGATCTCAAGAGACAAAGAAGAAAGAGAGAAAAGTGGAATTTAACTGGATGAAGCTGGTATAACTAGGAATTTATTATATATAATTTGACTATTTATTAAAGAAAAAAGAAATCCAGTAAGAAAAAACTTCATTCAGGCTAATGCCCCATAAACAACCAACACTCATCTAAAAAGCTATCAGGAAATCAAATTTATATCATTTCAACTATATTATACCATTGACTTAATTTTTTTTTTTTTTGGTACTGGGGATTGAACCCAGGGGCACTTTACCATTGAGCTATATTTCCAGCTTCTTTTTATTTATTTTTTGAGATAGGGTCTCAATAAGTTACTGAGGCTGGCTTCAATATGCAACCTTCCTGCCTCAGCCTTCTGAGCCACTGGAATTGCAGGCCTATGCCACAACACCCAGTTTAACTTATTAATTTTATGTCTGAAACTTTTGAACTTACTCATTAATCCTCAAATGGTCAAGTGCCTGACAAAACTTCTCAGTTTCTCACAATGTTTGGTTCAATAGTTAATAACTGGAAGAAAACATAAATGCACTGAAAGCATTAAAGTCTATATAATGAATTATTTTAAACTGTGAATGATCAATTCCAAAATCACTGATTTGAAAACTTAAGATTCTTCTGTGGCATTTCTTAAACTACCTCCAGTTTCTCCATTCTAAGGGAATTTAACCAAGATACACAGTGAAATGCTGGCAAAAAGGCATAGGCTTTATTTCAAAACTACCTGAACAACGTATGCATTCTTAGCCCCAACCTCGGAGACCTGTATAGTCCAATACAGTAGCCACCAGCTTCATGTGGCTATTGAGTCCTCAAAATGTGGCTGCTCTACCTTGAGACAAATATAAAATACATTTTTAAGACCACATGAAAAACAATAATTTTTGCACTGATGACATGTTTTAGATATGCTGGGTTAAACGAAATGTTATTAAAATTAATTTCCTTTTTTAAACTATCTAAATGTGGCTAGACATTTAAAAAGGGATGTGGTTTATATTATATTTTTATTGGACAGCATTAGAGCAAAGCTTTTCTCGCTAAAGAAACGCAACTACAGATAGCAAACTGCTGAGTTAGGAAAAGGATGCTGATTACTACTAGTCCATTCATTACAAACCCTCCCTATTTAGCCCTGGCTCTGATGTTAACCAGTTGGGTGAACTGGAACTGCCACTGTGCTCTCCAGCCCTAAATCTCATCTGTAACCCTGGCGGGGATCTAAGACTAAGTCATCACTTTAGACAATGCAGGGGCTGAGCGCCCGCGCCTCCTGCCTTCTGGTTCATTGCTCCTTCCGCTGCACAACTGCAACATTACCACTCGCCCCCTTCTGATTTTATCTGTTTAGTGGCAGGATAATACATCTCTAATCCCAAGGACTGTCCTGCAAATGAACTCTACATCACTCTATACAGGAAAAGGAGAGTATGGATGAATGTGAGCAACCTATCCCACCATGAGGAAAGCAGCTTCAGCCCCCCACCTCTCCTCAGCTGATGGTAACAAGGCCCTCTGGAGGCAGGTGGCCCAGAAGTTAAATACTGGGGTATCTTCACAGGTCTAGGCAAGGCTATGTAACCTTCAGCAAGTCTGCTGAATCACTTTCAAACTCAATGTCCTTATTTGCAAAATGAATTAATAACACCTGCTCAACCCACATCACAGGCTGGCTTGAAAGATGAAATAAAATATCCATCCCTAAAAGTTCTCTTTAAAAGCACAAAGCCCCACATAGATGGTTAAGGTTTCATCCCCAACATAAAATGTTAGAGACACACAATCATAGCCTCTATGTGTGCTAAACAGGCTCTGCGAACTGAAAGATGACAATAGGGTAAATTTTGATAATTTGCTGAATTATTTTTAAGAAAATAAAAGCACTGATGAAGCATTCACATTTTTAAAAATTAAGAAAAGACAGCAAGGTGCAGTATTTTAATAGCTTACATTGATTCTGTATTTGTTAAGTAACAGGCATTGCTCTAAATTCTGAACATTATCAGATCCAAACAGAAAAATCATGTTGCAAATGAGGAAACTGAGGCACACAGAGTAAATTACTTAGTGCCTTAAACATAGTAAGTAGACAAGGTTTGAACACAGGCTGTGTGGCCGTGGAACCCATGCTTACAACCATGCATCTTGCCTCCAGTATGCAAAGTATTCTCTCTTTAGTATAAACAAAAGAGGATCATACTTTTGGGTCTGTGTATCAACGTATGTTAACATAAGAATACTTTGGCACATATTTAGAAGATGATCAATAGTAATGGACTTTGAAGACAGAAGTTAGCAGGAAAGGGTGTGAACAGAGTGAGGGGCTTCACTCTTTATCTACGCACTTCTGTACTATTTTGATTCCTGACCTTATGCATCTTGTTTAGGTCAGAAGACCATTTCAAGAACAGGAAGTCACCTTTTCAACATGCTAAGGAACCACCTTTCTAGTCTTATAAATCCTAAAACAGCATGACAGAGAAGCCAAGGACTCTAGACTCTGTCAAGCAAACCCAAGTTCAAATTCTAGTTCCCACTACTTAATACTCATATGAACTTGGAAAAGTTCCTCTGTACTCACTTTCTTCACAGGCTTCTTGGAAAGACTGACACAGGCCAAGAATGGACCCTTAAACGGGTGCCTTGCCATTGCTCAAAAATATTACTCCTCCACACCCTCCCCCACCAACACGCATATGAAACTACTCAGATCTGCTGGACAGACACATAGCCAGTGCAGAGTGTTGACCCTGTACTGCCAGACAAACAGCGCCAAAGGGGAGGTTAAACTCTACTTTTGTGTTCCGTATTGTAACTGCAACACACCCCCGCCCCAGGCATCCCACAACACAGAAGGCAGATTTGCTGGGGTTTCAGAAGGCTGGTGAGTGAGAGTGCTGAATCTCTTGGACCCTGAATCACAGACAATTCTGTGTCTCAGGTCAGAGTAGCTGAGGATACCAGACATGGGCCACCAAAGTAGAGACTTCTGGGTACTACTGTGCACCCCACGAAGTGTCCGAGCAAAGTCCTTGGCCCCCACCCTGGCACAGCACCAACAGGATGCTATATCCTCACAAGACAGCTGGTGAGGTTAAGGGCAAGGGGGCAAACACCAGTTCCCCAACCAACATGGACAGCAGCAGCTTGGGGAGCTACCCACTCAACAAGAGACATTTCTTGAGCATGTGAGAACTGCCTGCACCATTTTCAAGTCCTAATCTTTCTCCTCCTACCCAGTAATGTCCAGGTGATTGCCAAGGGCATCCAGGAGTCAGAATCACAAAAATCATGTCTTATTAAGAAACAGGAATGCCACCAAAGAGCTCCCCCCAAACCAGATGAACCAGGAACAGAGACTGAAGGAGTATACAAGGATCTTGTGGAAGGGAAAATCAAGACAAGGAGAGAAAAGGTTATTCTCACCCTCTGCCTCTACCCTCAAGGAGGCAGTTCCAACATTACTGTGAAGTCCAGCCTCTCAAGTTCCCATTCCAGAAACCCTAAGAAGGATAGTGAGAGGAAAGCATATTGTTTTTTAGTTCTCTCTCCCAAGGTTTGTCTTGTTTTTCTTATTCTACTCTTTCTACCTTTTTAACCATTCTTGCTGAAACACAGCCTTAGTTGGAGTAGTATTTCTTCCATTATTTGAGTTAACAGTCTGGCTTGGAGACCACCCAAAACCTTGATCCTCTTTTATGTCACTGCCTGTGTCATTGCTGGGGGCATTTCAGACAGTGTAAAGGTCTGCCATGAAATAACTGCTTGTCGGTTTTTATTTTTAAGAAACTATAATAAAACTCTGGGTGAAGAGAGATGCATGGCACTGATGCTGAACGACACCCCAGACCCTCTCCTGAGGACCTCTTCCACTCCTCCACCTAGATACACTTTCTCCACTCCTGACCATCTTTTTCCTAAGTGTACTTTCTTTCCTAAGTCTTAAATTTGACTGACAGAAAGTCATATTTTATGTCCTACTAATAGTTCTCAGGATAAAAGAATGTACAAACAAAACAAATTAGCAAATGAAATTATGCACAAAAATGATGAAACATTTTAATCTACCAATTTTTTTCCCCAAAAAGTACATTGTTGTTTTTGCAGAATTGCTTATATACTTAGTGGCTATTTGTAAATGTTAAAAGGCTTTCTTTATCTATTGTTTAAAAGCAACTAATCGTCAAGAGATCAGTGTCCCAGGTTTGAAGAAAGATTCTTCAGAGACTCAGATGGCATACAGAATGTGGGAGATAGAAATGGGATGTACTGACTGAAGTGTAACTCACATTTTGTAAGATACTGTAGAGTCCTCAATGCCTATAAACACTTAGAATATTGAAATCATTAGTAGCTGCTCTGCTGACCAATAGCTCCCTAACTGCAAGACTATGTTTTTTCTCCATCAGTTAAATGGAGGTGCCCCCTCAAAAGGCTTAGAGGGGATCCCAGTTTGGGAACAAGTTTATAGCTGAGAAGCTGCACCCTGCACTTATCAACAAGACTCCGAACTCCTCCTGCTTCTGCTGGGCCTTCCCCTCTAGGAAATATACTGGGCACAGGGGAAGGAAGAGATGTCAAGAAGAGGGGGAAGGGAAACAGCAGGAATGTGCATGTCAATGCACACTGACCCTCCAGCCAATTAAGGAGACACACTGCTGGTCTCCATGGGAAGCTGCAGCCAGCTCACCACAGAAGGATAATGGTTGTGACACCAAGCCCCAGGAGATGGGATGCAGATGAATATTAAAAATCACACCCTGACAGACAAAGCAGAGATGAGGGATGCTATGTCTGAAACCCTTGTTCTCAGAAATAGATAGCTTGGCCATGGGGGCAGAATGTGTCTTTCCAATATTGCCTGACTTTCTCTGGTTCTCTTCCCCCCCACACATACCCTCCTCCACTCACACAGGAGTCTCAATCCCCACCCCCAGTGTTATATTCTGACAACAGATCTGATGCCACTTTTCCAAAGACACATGTCACTGCTCTCTTTTTACATAAATGCTTCTCTGGCAACCCAGCTGTCTGCCAGGCCTCTGATTAGCCAGGAGAGATATCACATTGAATTATTCTCTGCTCAGACTGGATGTTGTTGCCATCAGTTTCCCCCATGAATGTACAGAAACCAGGAGCTCAGCACCCACTCCAGGTCACCTCAAGGCCTGCAACACACCAGCAATTGTGAGTTTAAGAAAATGAGGGGACAGGTTATGTGTCCACAGACATCCTACTGGGCAAAACCAAACACACACTTTCTGCAGAGAAAACAGCTTCAGGAAATGTTTCACCAAACACTGGTCTAGACTTGGGTAAAATTTCACCCCCTAAATTATTTTCATTTCTATGAAAATAATGTTGTCCAAGCATAAACACTCTATCAGAATAAGGAGACAGAAGGCTTTGCATTTATTGGGCACAAAGGACACCTGCTTAGGATGCAGCCACAGCTCAGCCAGAACACAGGAGGACAGGGGAGAGATTTCAATCTCTCAGAGGCACAAAACCAAAGCACCCGCACTAGAGTCTGAATCTCCAAGCACCAGACTCACTGAAGGGCTCAGTATTAAGGACCCTCCTTGAACAGTCAGAAACTTTTATGCTGTAAAAAAATAAATAACACAGTGTGTTTTAAGAGGAAAGTGTAAAAGTAATGTAAGCAGAAAATACAACTGACCACTTCTGTTTCAGTTTGAATACTTTTGGATATTCAACTCCATTCATCCAGGCCTTCCAATTGGCATTCTCCAGGTGGTTCTTCTCACCCAATGACACCAGTCAGACATTCTGATTACTATGACAAGATAGATCTGTCCTCAATGCTCCATCTCCACCACCAACGCCCTGTGCAAGCCACTAGACAACTCCAACTGCCTCCAAATTGTGATCCCACACTCCCATCACCACACAGCCACCACGGTGTTTTAGCATGCAAACTTCACTTTAACACCTTCTCGATTAAACTTCTTCAATGGAGTTCCAATATAATAAAGACAAAAACTAAATTCCTGTACCTTGATCTCCAAGCCCTCCCTTCACAATGTCCCAACCTATCACAGGTGGTGTTTCTCTCTTCTCCACTCAGGGTCTGGCCACACAGGACTTCTGTCCAGGAAGACTTTGCAACTGGATTTCCTTGTCTAGAAACAGTACCACCCCCCAGTCTTTTTAATCCATCTGATGCCACCCCTACATGTCCATATAGTTGTACTTCACGACTCCCTCTACTAGGGAAGGAATGGTTTCCTGGAGGAAATAAGTTAAATAAGTAAGGATTTGGAGAGTGGGAAGAAAAGGGAAGGGCCTACCAGATAAAAGGAAAACATGAACAAAGATACAAAGGAGGATTAGAGGGCAGACAGACATTTGGCAGTTTTAAGAAACCATGGCAAATTCAGAGACCAACAGCACAAATTCTAAGTTAATTTTAAGACCAAAACTGGATAAAGATGGGGTAGTGGCAAACCCTGCATAATCCTAGAAGAAGTAGAGTTAAGGCTAGAATTTCCTCAACAACAGTAATGCACCAAGAAGTAACCAAAACACAAACTGAAGGGCACAGTTGTCAATTTCCTAGGGAACTAGAAATGGACAGACTGTCTTTTAGAAAACACTGTTAAAAAGCTTCAAAGTAAGCTGTTTAGTGTTAGGTGGAGTGAGACACTCTCCTCTGCCATTCCCAATTTCTCTGCATGTTACTTGGCAGGTAAGTTGATTTGCAGGGTGTGAGATATGAGGCCTGCAACATCATCTTCACAATTTTCCCAGAACAAAAGCTGATTTCTTCATCTCTTCCACTCCTCCATTCCTCCCCTCCAAAATGCTCCAAAGTGGTGTGATGCTCTTTACTGCATGTGTGTGATGGTGTATATATGTGTCTGTATGCAAACACGTGCATATTTACATATATGCATATATGTATATAAATAACTGTAGTGGCTATTAAAGTTTTTCTCCAAATATTCTAGTGGTAAGGTCCCCTGTGGTTAGGTGGGGCCTTGTGATTGGGCTTACTATGAATTTATCCAATGCAATATCAGAAAACTTGGCAAGATAGGGAAAGAAAAAAGTACAGAAAGGAGATGACCACAATGTCCAAAGACTTGGCAGCTGGAACTCTAGGGTACCAACAGCACAACCTCTCACTAGCAAAGGTCAGACAGAAAAAAACTTTACTTATAGGAATAATAAGTAAGTAGTATTCTAGAGGTATCTGGGATTAATTATATATCTTTCACATTTTTCAAGGTCATATCTAAAAACTATTTCTGATCTCTCTAGAGCAAAAAACAGCATCTTTTTATTAGAGATTTAGAGTGTGCTCACATTCCTTGCTCAAAAGACAAGACCACCTGTCTGTAGTTATTTCACAGGGTCATGGAGAACCCAAACAATGAAGCTACCTCTTGGTCTGGAAGCAAAACACATTGTGGATATCGTTATTATTCAGTGTTTGTCTTTTGAGCCTGTCATGTGCAAATTTTATAAGATGCAAAAACATTTGATCATAAATATTGATAATGCATGTGTACTGAGATTTTTTTTTAACTCACGTAAAAGGGTACTTTATCAGCTTTCGCTTTATATTTAATATCTTTCCAAGATATCTAGCTACACAGAAGTTCCTCTGAAATTCCACAATTTGATCCTTACAGAGTCCAAAGCCATCTGTTGGCTGTCAGTGTTACCACAGTTCAGGCTAGTCTGCATCTATCTACAATGAAATCCCACATTCCTCCTGTCAACCAATGTTTGCTGAGCATTTACTATAATCCAGGTATGTATTAAGCACTGTTATTATGTAACAGTGATGCTACTAATACCTGCTAATGTTTACCAAACACTTAAAACATGCAGACTCTACCTGAAGTGCTGCCATGCATATCTCAGTCACTGTCAGAGCCCTGTGAAGTTGGTAATGCTCCTATCTCCTTCCACAGATAAGGAAACAGAGCTGTAGAGAAGCAAAGTCACTTATCTGAGGTCACAAGTTAGGTGTGGAATAGCTAACCTAAGTTCATTTTCCTGATCCCACTCTCACTGACTTATCCCTTGCCCTCAAGACTGTTAAGAAGTGTTAAGAGCAAGTGGCATGGCCTGGTCTGACCCATATGGGAAGAGAAGTGCCAGGAAGAAAGAGCTATGAAATCTGGGAGGAGAAAGCCAACGCTTTCGATTGGAATGATCAGCCAAAGTTCCTGGGAGAAGCAGCTCTAGGCCATTCCTTGGGAGTGAAGATGGGATCAGGCATTAAAGAAGAACAACAAGTTGTTGCAGAGATGGCACATGCACGTGAAAAGACTCTGTTTGGCCCAGTGAGAGGGTCTCCTAGCCCAGCCTCAGGTCAGGCCTCAGCCCCCAAACACCCACACCTGGCCCCTCACCCTCCTCGGTACCATCTGTCACCTTGTGTTTCTAAAACACAAGCAGACAGTTCCGCCCCCTAAAAATCTGTCAATGCATAGTCAAAACTCCCAGGCCTAACCTTCATGGCCGACTTCACCGACTTCAGGTCCTCATGCTCCTGAGACTCCTTTCTGATCTGTCCTCCAGTCAAACCAAAGCTTCCTCCCCCGGGCCCACAATGCCTCCCACTTCTCCCTACACAGGCTGATTTCTCTCTGGAAAGTGTTTCTTCCCCAGCTGCTGGTGAACTCTACCAACTCTTCTCTTGGCACCACCACAGTCTGCCTGTGTGCTCTGCCCTGGCTCCCCACAGCCAGTCTGGCCTCCCTGCTGCTCCCTGAACAAGCCCAACATGGCCACGCCTGGTCACAGCACCTGTGGTCCAGACCAGGAAGACCCTTCAAGGCACCACATGCCCCACGGTTTGTTTTCCTAACTTCTTCAGAACAGACAGGCTTCCTCTATCAGCTGATGTACAAAAGAAAATATCCGCGTCTACACCCCAAGCTTATTCAACGCCTCTCCCTGCGTTGCTTCTTCACTGCCATTTCTACAACCTCACACACACACACACTGGGTGGGTACCTGTGTATGACCTGCCTCTAGAACAGGACTGGGAAACTTCAGTTCAGGGGCCAAATATGGCCACTGGCCAAGCTTTTACTGGAACACAGGTATGCTACTATTTTACATATTGTCAGAGGCAAAGTCAAATAGTCGACACAGAGACCTTATGGCCTACAAAGCCTAAAATATGCACTGCCTAATCCTTACAGAAAAGGTTTTGCCAACCCCTGCCAGAATGTCAGTTCAACCCCCGCTGCCTTTCATGCTGGGCTCACATTCCACCTCCAGACCATCTTAATGCATTTCCTAATAGGCAGGGGCACTCAGAGAACATTTTCTGAATGAAAGTGTCAAGACAGGGAAGAGAGAAGGGCAAGGAGAAAATGTATGCAAGAGATGCTGGAGGGACAAATCAACAGGCCTGGTGATTGAGTGACAAAAGGAAGAATCACTTTGAGGGAGCATTTCAGATATGGCCATGTTCCTTGGTCAAAGGGTGAGAGTCTAATCATCAAATGTAGCTTTAAAGTATCTGATACTGTAATTATCAATTAGGATATCAAAATAATAGGACTTTGCTAAAAACATCTTCACTTATGGCTAACATTCAGCAATTCCAAAAGGAAGTAATTTAAAATGTTAAAAGCTACCTTGTTTTACCTTTAACTACATTCCTTAAAAAACTAGACTCCTTATATACAGCCCTATGTTTAAAAAAAAACTGAAAAATTTTTTGCACAATAATCCAAAATTCTGTATATAATTTTAGCTTATGTGAAGACAGTATAACAGTATGAAGAAAGCAAATCAAAAGTGAGGACATTTCTTCAAATATCTATCTAAAAATCTAAATAAAACTATTTGATTCCATAGACTGGCTCAATCTAATTCATGAAAGGCTAAACAACTAGACACCATAAAACTGTTAGATATTTAACCTAAAAACCATTTAAAACTTCACTTTAAAAAAAATAAGTTAATAAGTAACTATGTTCATGAAAAACAGATATTAACAAAGAAACATCACAAGTGATGTGAGATAAGGAGATTGTGATTAATGGATGTGATACATTGTGTCCAACTAGTTCCTCAATTTCTTTCTTTCCCTCTATATTCCTTTCCCTATGCTTTCTCCTTTTCTCTTTTCCAATTGAACTGTAGAAATATGAAGCATACCTTATCTGTCACTGGCCTTTCCTGATAGCATTTTTAAAGCATTGACCAGTATGCAGTCACAGAAGCTGCTCAGCACAACGCACACAGTGTGCTTGGGATGACAGGCAGTCCTGACCAGTGGGTGGGCCAGCAGGGCACAGTATGAAGTTCCAATAGCACTAGGCATGTTTTCCAAGCCCTTTTATCAGTCAGGCCATTTTTCTAAGCACAGTGTTAATTACCAGTTTAATCTATACATGTGAAACAAATTAGAGCTGGAGGTATCCATTCTTCCTTTGCATGTTGAGCAGCAACAGCCAGCAGGGATGTCCAGCTGGGTTAAGGAAGTGAGGACGGTAGATCCAAAGAAGTATACCTGAGCAGGTTTGCTTTTATGCTCCCAGTTAGCAGATCAGCATACAAAGCAGAAAGACTCCAGCATGCAGATCCTCAGGTTTTATAGTGAGTTGCTACGTTTCTGAGGCATTCACTCCCAAGAGCACATTTCAGCAAGCAATCTTGTCAGCACAAACAAATCTCTCATAACTCAGAAGTGAAATATAATCTACAAACTACGCAAAATGCTTCAGACAGAAGAGTTTCTAAACAGGTTTCTTAGAGGCGTTCTATAACACATATGTGACTTTAAATAAAAGTGTCACACTCAGAACGTAGCCTATAGGAATAGATTCCATTTGAAAGCAACTGACATACAAAGCACAAATAAGAATCTGGAAATAGCAGGCAGTTGACTTTATAGATGAGTAAACACTTTCCATCAAGTCTTTACATTAAAGGTTCTCAAGTGCTTTGAAGCATTAATTGATTCCATTCTCCCATCAGCCCTGGAAAAATACTTGGTCAAATTTAGCTTCATAATGTCAAGCATGTCCAAGTTCCTAAAATTAAAAATGAATTTCTTATCCCATGTGTTTAAGAGGAAAGAGAATATGGAGCCAACATAGGAAAGTGGTTAAGGATTCACACTTTGAGCGTTCATACACTTGTGTTATCAGCTCCAGGAGCCAAGTGGCTGGCGCATCTGATGGATGCTGATTATAGGCCTTCATCCATGGTGATTTCTTTTATGTTTTTTATTTCACAAAAAAAGTCAATAAGACTATTTAGCTACTTAAAAAGAAAAAATAAATCCATATTCTGGATCCAGATTGCCTAGATTTGAATCTGAATTCTGATACTAGCCACATGACCATTGGGGAAATCACTTGAACAACCTAGAAGATGGGAATAACAACATTGTCTATGTTGTAGGGCTGTTGTGAAGAATAAATGGGTGAATATATATAAAATACTTACGGTGCACAGGACAGAACTAGGACTGTGGTATAGCTATGTCACTGTCGTCACAACCACCATCCCCATCATCATCAGTGCCACCATCACCACCACGGCAACCACTACCACCATTATTTCAGGAAAATGTTAAGAAGTTAGGTTCAGCAGCCAGAGAGTAAATCATCACCAAATCATCTATAAAATGAGTAAGGAATAGTATCCAGCAAGAACAAATAGCTCAATTTTTTCAATAAATAAAAAACAAAACAGAAAGAACCTATTGTTTTTGAAGACAGATCAACCAACTACAGTGTAAAACTCTTATTTAAATCCTAATTCAAACAAACTATTTTAAAATACACAATAATTTATTAGACTTATTAAGCAACTAGAAGGGTTAATGTTTACTGGCTATTGAATAATATTAAGACTTTGGCTAAATAATAAGATTATGGATATGCCTTTTTAAAAAAATGAAACTGTACCACTAACCACCTGTGGTTACTCGAGTTAATTAAAATGAGATAAGAGTAACACTCGAGTTACTGAGGCTGGTCTCAAACTTGCAATCCTCTTACCTCAGGCTCCCAAGTTGCTGGTATAACAGGCGTGCACCCACCATGCCTGGCTTCTTTCATTCCTAAAATGTTGTTGGAAGTTGAAATTTATGTAATTTTTAAATACTTGTGGATTAAAGGATCACTGAAAAATTTGTTTTATTGATTCTTGAGATTTTCCTATTGGGATCGTGTGGCAAGTGTGTGTATGTGTGTGTGTGTGTGTGTGTGTGTATGCGATTTACATATACATATATAGGTGTATGTGTATATATTATATATAATATACAAAATTATATAGTATATATTGCATCTTTACCAGAACAAATGACATTTTTTCATGGTTTTTATAATTTTTTACTTCTTTGTATATTTTCTTTAAACAAGATTTCTATACATTTTTTAGAGTTCTTAAACTGTTCCAAACATAACAACAAATTAACAAATGTCTATTTTACTTTCTGAGATGATAGCTGAAAATATATCATAGATTGACTTACATGATGACATTTTTTCCTATACATAAACACACACCAGTGTGATTCATTAAGAGGACTCATGGGGCCCAAACTGTGTTTGTATCATACCAAGACATCTTTTGCCTCTTACTCTGTGGATATTCCCACTAAAGAGGGAAAAGCAATAGTGGGTAAAAGGGTGAGGAAAATGCAAGTGGAATAAGTTGAATTTTAAAGAACTGAGAAGCTCCCTGGCAATTCCCCCAGGCAGTGTGGATACTTCATATCTGCTTATTGAAATGCAGAATTTAGGCAAGCACTTATATTTTGTCACTCTTCCACATCCTGTAAGCATGACTTTCCAAGCAAACTTTTCAAGTTTTAATGTATGAACTTATCTAAGAACAGAGTCGGGCATGGTGGTGCACACCTGTCATCCCAGCGGCTGAGGAGGCTGAGGTAGGAGGATCACAAGTTCAAAGCTAGCTTCAACAACTCAGCAAGGCCCTAAGCAACTTAGTACAATCCTGTCTCAAAATAAAAAATAAATAAAAAGGGCTGGGGCTGGGGCTCAGTGGTTAAACACTCCTGGGTTCAACAACAACAACAACAAAAAACGCTGACAGTTGCTATGTTTGTGTCAGACACACCTTTGAACCTTCATGCAGATTTTACTGATTCACTTTGTAACTTACTTCTCTCCTTCCTTGCCTTCACTTCTTCTTCCCGGCCTTCAATTCCTGACCTCTGGGCATATTTTAGAACACAACTAAATAGTAGAATAGAGCAGTGAGAGGATAACTAGAACTAGAAGAAATCCAGAAAAAAAAAAAAAAAAAGCTTAAGTTGAAGAAGCTGAGCAGCCAAAGACGCATTCAGAGTCTTGGCTCAGAGCAGAGCATAGTAAAGGGGAAGCTCAGCATCCCTGACCACCCAGCACTCTGAAGAGAAACCGATATCATCAACCCCTCCCACATCTAGCCACCAGCCACAGGGGCCCTGCCTCAAACCCTCCAGCACAACCCTCAAACCTTACAGCATCTACACTGGTTAGATTAGCATTTCAGGTTCTCTATTATGTGGTTCAATTCGCCCTTCCATGTTTAACTCCCAAAATGCCCTTCCACCAGTCAAACTCACACACTTAGTGAAAGCCAACATGTGCCACATTTTATACTTTATCCTGGCCTCGGCCTCCACCTGAACTACCCATCCTCGCTTTAGGCTCTGCCAATGGAAATCCTTTTGCATCCTTCAAAGTCTTCCTCATTCCCTTCTGTGAAACCTCCCACCTTTGTCCATTTGCTGCATCAAGACTGTGTTAGAATCTAAAAGTATACATGGTCTTTTTCTGGTAGCCTGTACATTCCTCAAAAGCCATGGCTTTTGTGTTTTATTTATCTTGGTATCTCCAAGAACACAGTCCTCATAAATTTCTAAATAAATTAATCATTTGCAGATATGACAAATAATAATATGGCCAAAACCTAATTTATGAAAAGCCATTTTGTTAAAAAAGAAAAACTGTAACTTATAAACATGTTAATTCTAAGTGTTTCCTGGCTGCAGACAAAATCTGGAGCAGCTGGGAAGTCCCAAGCATCACTCTACAGGGAAAAGCAAGAGCCAGCAAGAGCATCAGGGTAGGGTGCAAGTTCAGAGCAAATCTGCAAAGACACTACTTGATAGGTAACATGACAGTGATACTGACGAAGCATTCAGGTGTTTTGTGGAGAGAGAAAATAAACCTCAGTGAACTCCCAAACATCTATTAGGGATTCCATCTGCCCATTCAGAATCACATATGTGCAGATCAAAAATGAATTTCAAGGCATTCCCAAACAAGCTATTTATTCCTCTACAAAATCTTGCTAGAACCTTATCTCATTAATTAATATTACTTATGCACAATATTCACACCAAGCACCAGTCTTGAGGCTATGAGGTTTAAATGAAAAATATGTGATCAAGACAGGTTCAAAATCCTCACAAATCAAGTGCAGTTCATGTAACAAAGGCCATGGGAGACAGAGCATGAAGAGGATTCTGGGAAGCAGCTGGAAAGCAAAAAGGAGAATGCAGACAGCACAGTGCCAGGGACCCCAACAGAGAAGACAGTCTCAGCAAAGGAGGAATGGCAACAACTTCAAATATCACTACAGAGCACTCGTCCGGCATCTGGAGGTCAGGGATGATACAGAAGGAACAGTTTCAGTATGCAGACTACCTGGTGTGGGTGGCAGACAGATTGAAAAATGCAGAAGTTTGTCAGAACAGGAAAAGAGGGGGATAATGGCATCACTTTAGAGGGATGCAGTCAAGAATACACTTCTTTAGAATGGGAAAGACCTGAGCAAAGTCCTGGTACCAGGAAGATGGGGCTCAGATAACCATGTGGAGAGGTGAACCTTGATAAGGAGTAGGGCAGTTCCACTCAGACAAAGGATGTGATAAAGGTGTAGGGAGGGAAGCCCAGGAAGTTGATGCTGCATGCCCTCCAGGTCATTCATCTGAGTCTGAGTAGGGTGGGCAGACCAGACACCAGACAATGAAAGGTCTGTAACAGTTGCTATGGGGGAAAAGAGCTGCATAAAAACAAGTATAAGAATCACCATGCAGCTGGTACATGCCTATCATCCTAGCAGCTCAGGAGGCTGAGACAGGAGGACTGTGAGTTCAAAGCCATCCGCAACAACAGTGAGGTGTTAAACAAGTCAGTGAGACCCTGTCACTAAATAATATACAAAAAAGGGCTGGGAATGTGGCTCAGTGGTTGAGTGCCCCTGAGTTCAATCCCTGGTAAATCCCCCCCCCCAAAAAAAAAAAAGAATCACTAAGCAAATTTGAGTTTCCAAATGAGACTGAAAAGTTAATGACATCTATTAGAAGATGGAAGACTTTCCTCTAGCAGCAATGGGAAAAAGCAGAAAATGTGAATGGCTTGGTACCCATCAAGAAAGTTGTGGATGTGGCAGGAAGAAAGAGAGAAGGAAGACATCAGAAGAAATGGCCAGGACACCATGAGGTCCAAAATTAAATGGTAAAGAGAAATGAAGCCTGGAGGAAATGGACAATGAGGAAACATATAGACTGATGGAGGGGCTGGCTAACTGAGTTCGCTGGAGAGAAGACAAGATAGGAGGATCTGGTCAAAGAAGGATTGATGAGTTAAGATTTTTGCAAAGTTGACAAGTTCCAGGTGATGAAAAGGCCCATGGTTTAGCCATGTCAGAGGGCTGTTGTAAATAGCACGGGACCGAGGAAGACAGTATGACAGCCAGGAGGGGGCATGGCACAGAGCAGCGCTGTACAATAGAACTTCTACAAGGACAGAAATATTCTGAATCTATATGGTCCAAAACAGAAACTTCTGGCCACATGAGACTATGGAGCCCTGGAACTGTGGCCAGTATAACTGAGGAACTGAATTTTTTATGTTGGTTTCAATTCATTTATTTAAATAAGTACATGTAATATGGAAGCTTATGAAGCTGCCATATTAAAAGTGCAAATGGTTCTTAATTTTGTGTAATGTAAACACACTCAAAAAGTCTTTTAAAAGTTGGATCCCATTCTCCAGAGAATTCTTATCTAGTTGGAATCAGCATTTTTAAAATTTCCCAGATGAAACCAAGTTTGAAAAACCACTGGTGTAGAACTAAGAACACGGAGTCTGGGCTGGGATTGTGGCTCAGTGACAGAGCGCTTGCTTGGCACATGTGAGGCATTGGGTTCAATCCTCAGCACCACATAAAAATTAATAAACAATATAAAGATATTGTTTCCATTTACAACTAAGAAAAATTTAAAAAGAAAAAAGAACATGGAGTCTAGGGCTGGCGTTGTAACTTAGTGGTAGAACCCTTGCCTCATACATGTGAGGTACTAGGTTTGATCCTCAGCACCACAGAAAACAAATAAATAAGTAAGTAAAATAAAGTTATAAAAAACTGCAACAAAAGAAGAAAAAAGAAATAAAATCCCATCAATTAAAAGGAAAAAATAAAAATTTTTTAAAAAGAAAGAAAGAAAAACAAAGACACTAGAGCCAAATGAGTTCAAAACCCAGACCTGCCAATTTTGAGTAAGGTAACCTTGAACAAATAATCTCATGTGCAAAATGGTGTAATAACTAAGTCTAGTTCATTGGGCTACTCCGAAGATTAAATGATTTAACAGTACACAAAAGTAATTCACATTAGTGGCTGTAATCCTAGGGACTCGGGAATCTGAGGCAGGAGGATTATAAGTTTGAGGCCAGCCTCAGCAACTTACCAAGGCCCTGTCTCAAAAATAAACAAAAAGTACTGGGGAGGTGGCTTAGTGGTAAAGCACTCCTGGGTTCAATCCCTAGTACCCAAAACTAAAAAGTGACTGCAACCTAAGAAGAGCTCATTAAAAGTTAGTCATCATTGTGCCAAATGATGTTAGAATTACTAAGATTTCTTATAGCTGCAAGGGCAAACAGTGGGTATGAATTGCCAAAGGCCTAAATATGTGTTGAGGAACTAGAAGTCAAGAATTGGCAAGGCTGCTGGGCATGGTGGTACACACCTGTAATCCCAGCAGCTCAGGAAGCTGGAGGAGGAGGATGGAGAGTTCAAAGCCAGCCTCAGCAATTTAGTGAGGCTCTAAGCAACTTAGCAAGACTGTCTCAAAATTAAGAAGGGGATATAGTTCAGTGGTTAAGCACCCCTGAGTTCAATCCCCCAATACTGGGGGGGAAGAATGGACAAGGCTCAAGGGAAGGAGAAAGTAAAAAATAAATAAACAAACAAACAAATAAATAAAAGAGAAATAAGGGGCAGTGATAAGCCATGAAAATATGGACCCAGTTTCCTGGCTAAACAATGTACTACAAATGGGCACACAAGAAGGAGGGGCCACATGGTCAGGAGCAAATCATATTTTAGGTAGGGTGGATGTGGAGGAAACATTCAATTCAGTTTTACTCAGTTTCTTCCCTTTCCCTACCAAATTTAACATAAGCTAAATACTAGTCAAGCAATTATTTTTGTGTTGTTTTTCCCTGCTATGTAGTTCTGCATTCGTGAAAACCATCCAGAAAAAGATTCCTGATAAGAAACATCCATCTTCCACAGATTAATGGTATACATTTTATGATTCACAGCTGATATAGTTCAAACAGTTTAATTGATATTGAGGGCTTAGCAAATGATATGCTAAGGCACTATTAGAAAACTCGCTTTATATGCATTCTTATCTAGTCAGAAAACACTAATGTCATTTAATAACAATAGCATATTTGCTTCAAATAAAAAAAAATGATTCTAGAAAGAATATTTTTTAATTTAAGAATAATTTATATTCATATTTCATCTGTAGTACATTGTTTAGCCAGGAAACTGGGTCCATATTTTCATGGCTTATCACTGCCCCTTATTTATTTTTCCTTTATTTATTATTTTCTTTTACTTTCTCCTTACCTTGAGCCTTGCCAATTCTTCCCCCTTCCCCCACCCCCAATATTGGGGATTGAACTCAGGGATGCTTAACCACTGAACTATGTTCCCTCTCTAATGTTGAGACAGAGTCTTGCTAAGTTGCTTAGGGCCTCACTAAATTGCTGAGGCTGGCTTTAATTTAATACCAAAACAAAAACAAACAAACAAATTAATTAATAAATAAAAGAAGGGGAAGCTTAAAATAGCCCCAGAGAAAAAGGAGAAGGCCGGGAAATTTGGCCGCCAATAAATGCCTTTGGTTTCAGTTTTATTCTGTTTCCTAGAATTCCACATAAAGACGCAAAAGCACAGATTTATATTCATATTTCATTTGTCACTACCAGATAATCTACTTCATTAACTTGCTAAAGAAAATAAGTTGATATTCTTCCTTATTCAAAACTAGTAAGATGCTAGAAGCCAAAAACTATTTCAAGATAGTTACTATGCAACGAAAATGTTTGAAATTAATGCAGTACATGCAGATTAAGTGTTCAATATGCTCGCATTTTGACATAAATAATAAAAAAATTAACTCTAAAATTTCTTGAGACAAATTATTCTTGTGAGAAAAAGAAACACCTACAACCTCTTTTCCACAAGTATGTTTCACACTTCAAAATGATGTATCACATGTTTTGGGAGTGCTAAATGTGTTTAGGTATCAGCAGAAGTTGAATCTCACAGCTGAAACACAATTTCCACTATGCTGACACTCCTCCTTAGGAGCCAGAATACCATTAAGGACATGTGAAAAAAAGGAGTACTCTTCCAAACCCTCTCCTAACACAACTTTAACCTCTGCAGAACTACTGCCTGCAAATGAACACCACCCCTGGATAATTTCAGCCCTTCACTTGTTGTCCTTTAATTACCCCAGATGATGCTCCTTTCAGAGTATAATGAGAGATCTCAGAGCTGGGAACAAAAGTACAAAATACACATTCTATTTACTTTGCTTCCCTCAGAGAGCAATCCTTACCTTCTGACTTTTGAAAAGACTGAGTTCCCCTAAATTCTGGGAGCCTGAATTGCCATTGTCCAACAGTTATTTGTGGTCAGGTAATTCATGAAGTTTTGGCCTCTTCAACTTCACTATGGGCCTCATAAATCCATGGAGCCACCTTATGATTATTTTGCAGTTTTTTGAATGTATTTTTAGAGTAACCATACTAAAGCACGGGTAAGAGTCCCATAATGGCTCCCCAGCCATGAAGTACAGGCTATCATGACAAAAAAGACTAAGTAAAAGACTGTATTTCTTTTTCCTATCAGGACGATAAAGCAAAAGAAAAACCACATCCACAGGAAAAGTGTAGAGATGAATACATCACCATCAAAACTTGAAATTTTCAAGGATGGTAATTCCTTTCACATCCCTGCTTAACATACCTCTTTGGTCTACACAGCACACAGATCTTGGAGAATGGGCTATTGTAAACCCTTTCAGGCAATGACTCCAATATAGCTAATTTACCAAATGAAGTCCCTTTCCGGAGCAAATATGGCACTGAATATAAAGATACTGAAGTGGGAAATGTTTTATCAACATGGAAGGAACTCAAGAAGTCATTTGATTTTGTCATTGTTTTTGTTTTTTCAAAAGGTCAAAAATATACTTTTAAGCTAGCTTCAGTGGTACACACCTGTAATTCCATCTACTCTGGAGGCTGAGTCAGGAGGATTGCAAGTTCAAGATCAGCCTCAGAAACTTAGGAAGACCCTGTCTCAAAAAAAAAAAAAAAAAAAAAGAGCTAGGGATATAGTTTCGTGTAGGCCATCTCTGGGTTCAATCCCAGTACTGGGGGAAGAATAAGAACACACTTTTTATTCTTGTTCCAGAGCTATAACAACTATCCTTTCTGCCATGATCTAGTCTATAGAGATACTGATTATCCCAACATCCTACAGACCATCATACTGACCCACTATATGCATTACAACATGCCTACAGGACCTGATAAGGTGCTACATCCTTAATGGCTTATTACTAGTACAAAAGAAAAGGTACAATACTTCACAGGCTACTTTACATCTTAAAGGCAATACATACCAAATCTAAATACACTTAATGGCAATCTACAAGTCTGCCAGTGTTGAATGGGACCCAAAGCAAGAGATGGTTCTGCCAAGGGGCTGGACTACAGCACAAACTACTAGGCCACTTGGGTCTTGTGATGCATCAAATTCCATCATTTGAATCCATTAAGATCCAGAGAATCAGCCCAAACTGCTGAGATTCTAAAAGAAAGTCATACCCTCTTCTGCAAAGAACAACTTGAGCAACGGCTGCTAGCTTGTATCAAAACCTGATTAAAGGCCATCAAGTAACCATGTGACTTAAGCTGCTCACAATAATTTGAATATTGTCTTACCCACCAAGCCATCATGTTGGGCCTAATACTGAAGCAATCTCTAGAAGGCAATTGTATAAAAGAGATCAGGCTCAAGCAGATCTATAGGGCAAAGTGCATTAGCAGATGTCTCAGATACATCTAGCACCTACACCTACTCCACACCACACTTAAGGCTTCATGGAGATCTCCTTATGATCTGCTGACTGAGAAGGAAACATGCATCTGGTTTAGAAAGGTGTGCATGATATCTGGCACTAAGCAAAGCAGACTGCTGCAGTCTTACATCTTCAATAGGGTCCTTAAAAGACTTCAAAGAGAAATCATCCCAGAAGACAACTGTGATCAGCACCTGTTGTCCATTTTCACCTACAATGAGAAATAGCCAGAAATATGGATCTACACTGAGTCACAGGCAAAGATTAATATAACCTGGATGGTCAGACTTGCAGGGGAAAGCAAGGTGTTGGAAGAGAGAATTAGGATGTTGAGGGAAGAGGATGGGCCTCTGAGAATGAACACATTGTCTGAAAAATATTTTTGTCCCATATGAATGTACACTAAAGAGAATTCATTTAGAGAAGGGCCTCCTAATAATCAAGTGGACAAAATTTCAAGACTCTGGATTTCAGTTTGCTTCTCCCACCAGCCACATGAGTGCTTCATCAACAGACCAAATACAAGTGACCATAGTGGCAAGAGCAGAGGCTCTGGGAGGGACTCAACAAGACTTTTCATGAAAACAAACCTAGCCCTTGCCAACAACACACTCCCACCAACAGCAGAAACCATGCCCCAGTGCTCAAGAAGGAAATACCCACTAAAAATCAGATGACCTCTTGGTGGCAGACTGATTACATGGGATCCTTTCCATCCAGGAGTTGGTAATGATTTGTCCTCACTCTGTATGTCCAACTGTGAGCTCACACACACATACATGTGTATTACATACACACACGTCATTTAGTTTTTCACCCTCTAGTTTACTCCCTCCTTTTCAAGAAGGTTTAGCTGTGATGAACTTCAGAGTTTAGTTTATAGATTACAGAATATTCTCACAGAACTGAACAAATTAAGAGTAAATGAAAAACTCCACCCAGAGACAGAGAACATAACTGTCATACAGTCATGAATTTCTTGATCCAAGACCCTGATATGTGTTCATGGTTGATCATTAGAACTATAATCCCCTTATACTCCCATAAAAAAGATTACCCAATAGAACAGCAAAAATTTAAAAGATAATACTGAGTGTCAGCAAGAATATGGAGCAACCAGAATTCTTATAGACTGTTCATGGGAGTGTAAATTGTGATATCCACATATCAGTATCTTCTCAGGGTAAATATATACGTACCTTAAACCCAGCAATTCTACTTCTAGGGATATACAAAGAGAAATGCATACATTCAACAAATGACATGTACAAGAATGTTCAAGGCAGTTTTATTTTTAACAGCTAACCAATGCCCATAAACAGAATAAACTGTACTATATTCATATACCACACAGAAATTTTTTTATAAAAAGAACTTGCTACTGGCAATAACGTGAAAGAATTCCAAAGTATAATGCTAGGTGAAAGAAAACTGACACAGAAGAGTATGTCATTATATTCTTCCATTTATACAATGTCAAAAACATGAAAATTAACTAGCAGTGCTAAAAGTCAGAACAGTGGTTTATCTATGGGTGGGGTACTGGTTGAAGTATACAGAAAGCATCCCTGGATACTGTGTCTTGATTTTAGGGGTGTTCGTACAATTGTATCTCTATGTAAAAGTTCATTCAGCTGCACATTTAAGATAGTGCATTTTATTGCAGGTTATACTTCAATGAAGTTGTTTTTGGAAGATTTACGTGGTTGTTCGCATTTCTTAAAAAAAAAATCCAGAGGTAGAGTCTCTCCTCATCTGACTCTCTGGCAATCTAAGGGGTCTGTGATCCAATAAGGTAAAGAACACCAACAGAGCTGGGCATGGTGGTGCACACTTGTAACCCCAGCAACTTGGGAAGCTGAGGCAAGAGGATCGCAAGTTTGAGGCCAGACTTGGCAACTTAGTGAGACCCTGTCTCAAAAATAATTTTAAAAAAGGAAGTGCTGAGGATGTAATTCAGTGTTTGAGTGCCCCTGGCTTTAATCCCTAGTACCACAAAAAAAAAAAAAAAGAAAAGAAAAAGCAATAAGTAATTCATTAAACTTTCAGTTGAGTGCTTAGAGAAACTTCTATTTTTCTATCTAGCCAGAGGCACCCAATTATCTAATATAGCTGATTTCAAAAGCTTTTCTCCTAATGTTCTAAAGTCTTACTTGGTGCTAAGAGCCACAGCCAAGTAATATGAGGCATGGCATTTTTGGTTGAAAGGTGACGCCAGCAAGCCATTGAGATAATATGATTATGTTAAGATCTGCATTCATATGGATATTGGACTCCTGCTGTCCACCTGGGCCTGCTACGGGACTCCTGGAGAGTTCCCATTGGTTGGGGAAGTGCGGTAGGAGGGAATTCCGGAGAAGGGACTTCCTGTTGGGGTCCGGGAGAACGCAGTGTGGGTCTGTCGGCAATCTTCCCGGAGTGTAGGGAGCATTGGCGGCAGTTTCAAAAATAAAGTTTGTTCCTGCTTGAGTGGCTCGTGATTTTGTGCCCAGCCAGACTGCGGCAACATAGATGGAATAAAAATTACTGAGTTTTGATTTTGAAACAACTTATTTCCTGCTTCGCATTCAAGAATAAATTAGAAAAAATGTCCCTGAAAACCTTGAGGAGTTTATTTTACATGTAAGTCATATATTAAAGTTATCCTTAATAATTACAAAGTTATGATTATAGAGTTGTTATATGTTAAAATTATCCTTAATTATATAAAGTTATCACTTTCCATCTCAACAAATCATGCTTCAAAATTTGAATATCCACAAGAATTCTGTAGGTATTGATATTTAACAACAAAAACTTTATTTTGTTCTGGCTACAGATCTAATACATTTGTAAAAGTAGTTACCTAATAAAATAGAGAGTTTCTAATTTTAAAAGTCGACGAAAACATGGGCCTCATTTCACCATTCATATCGGTTCCATAAAGGTTAATATCAATATTGCACAAAGTTAAATCTTGGAAAACAACAAGTCTTTGGCTCAACTTAAGTTCTCTAAAGTAATAATTAAAAATGGTCTTTACCCCTCCCTTAAATACATTACCATCTTTAAAATAAAACATCATTTTTAAAACAATAACACCGCATAAATGATATCAAATATGACAAGTCATCCCACATCTGATTAAATGGCTTGCAATATTTTCTAAAAGTAGAAAATGGCTTTATCCTTATCTTTGAATATTCTTATAGTTCAAAATTCTAGATACTAAACTTACAGTTTTAGATTAAGCAGTTCCACAGTGCAGCAGTCAGCAGTTTCTAGTAAAACTACATGTTACCCGCCTTCTTGTTTCACGCCACAGAAAGCCTGGAAAGCAACTTCCTCTATTCCACCATCTTGAAAATCAGCATATCATAGTGACACAGCCACATGGATATTTATAGCAGCACAATTCATAATAGCTAGGCTATGGAACCAATCTAGGTGCCCTTCAATAAGTGAATGGATAAAGAAAATGTGGTATAAATGCACAATGGACTATGACTCAGCCATAAAAAAGAGCAACTTTATGCCATTTGCCAGTAAATGGGTGGATCTGGAGTCTATCATGCTAAGTGAAATAGGTCAAACCCAAAAAATCAAAGGTCAAATGTTCTCTCTGATGTGTGGATGCTAACACACAAGGAAGGGGGAGGCAAAGAGTAGAAGTTCAGTGGATTAGACAAAGGAAAATGAAGGTAAGGGAGATGGGGGAGGATAGGAAAGACAGTGCAATGAATCCGACATAACTATCCTATGTATGTATATGAGTACACCACAATGAATCTCCACATGATGTACAACCACAAGACTGGGATCCTAATTAGAAGAACATATACTCCATGTTTGTATAAATATGTCAAAATATACTGTCATATATATCTAAAAAGAACAAATAAAAACTAAAAGTAAATAAATGCATGTTAGTTTTCCCCCACTTCAACCAAACATTGGCCTCATTTTCATGTAAGATTGCAGAGTGAAACTTAAAAAAAGTTATTCAATAACGAAGTTTACTTTTCAAAAAAGCAACATATTCAGCATATATTCTAGGAAAAATAATAACAGGTCTATGCCAATATTTTCAGGCACATATTATTTGTAAGGCAGTAATCAAAGTTCACACTACAATTAAAATGTTTAAATTTGTTTTTATTTTCTTACTCTGGAGTTACTACTAAGATCATTTAATTTCCCACCAGCAACATCTGTATTATTGCCAAATTCCTACATGGTAGACACCATGATATGAACACATTCTCACCAAGGTAAAACACATAGTCTATTGAGAAAAAAAATCTTTTTTTTTTTTGGTACTAGTGACTGAACCCAGGGGTGCTTTACCACTGAGCTATATCCCCAGCGATTTATACACACACACACACACACACACACACACACTGAGATTGAGTCTCACCAGGTTGCTGAAGGTCTCACTAAGTTGCTGAAACTTGTGATCCTCTTGTTTCAGCCTCCAAGTCATTGGGATTTGGGTTTTTTGACACCATGCCCAACACTCCAATAAATTTTATAACACAAAGGCTTTCCAATTCATAATTCCATCTCTGTTTAATTGTTAAGAATAGTCCCTAAGTCTAGGCTCATTTCTCAAATAGAATATAAACTATAATTTTAACTATGAACAAATGCATAATAGATCTAAGTGGAATTTATAACATATATTCTTAAATACTTTTTATTTATTCTCTTTAGATATATATGACAGTAGAATATATTTTGACATACATACACGGAGTATAACTTATTCTAATTAGGATTCCATTCTTGTAGTTAAATGTACTGTGGAGTTTCACTGGTTGTGTATTCATATATGAACACAGGAAAGTTATGTCCAATTCATTCCACTGTCTTTCCCATTCCTATTCCCCCTCTCTTCCCTTCATTCCCCTTTGTCTAATCCAATGAACTTCTATTCTCCCCCACCCCTTCCTTATATACTTACATTCATAGAACTTTTAGTACCTAAGCTTACATATAGGACTGTGCACTGCAGTGAAAAAAAGTCTGAGAAAGAATTTTTCCAGATTAATATCCAGAAAAATAAAAAATATCTATTTCCTGACTACAAAGAAACTGGTCTGTCTTATTTATTGCTGTATTTTTAGTGCCTAGATTAATTCCTGGCAAAGAGCAAGTACCAAATAAATGCTTGTTAAATTATGACTAAAAATGCCAGACAAAAATTGAGGATCTTAACAGGCCAAAATTATGCAGAAAATATGAATTTCATACTTTGCTTTGAGTCCAAACATTTTTATCATCCTCAAATACTGAGCATAGAAAAATTATATGTTTAACAAACTGTTTCTGATTTAATATCAACTCACCTACACATTAAAGATATTGATTTTATAAATAACCTTTATATTTTAGAACAATTCTAGCTACAGAAAAATCACAAATATATACATGCTGAGTTCCTGTATGGTACCAGATTCCTCTTATCTTAACATCTTACATTGCCATGATACATTTGCTATAATTAAGGAGATAACATTAGTACGTTACTATTAACTGATCTCCACACTTTATTAAGATTTCACTAGTTTTCTCCTAATGTCCGAGACCATATTCACATTTAGTCATCCCATTCCCTTAACCTTCTCTGGTCTGTGACATTTTCTCAGGCTTTCCTTGAGTTTGATGACTGAGTTTTGAGAGAAGAACTGGGTAGAAGAACATTCCTCAATTTGAACCTGTTATATTTTTCTCAAAAGACTTAAATTTTGAATACATCAGATTTCAAAACGTTCAGCTCAAGGATTTCTCATACAGAACAAAGTACAAAGTAAAATCTGTGGCCTTGATCTCCCCATTTATTTAAGGAAACATGCACTACAATGGGAAGAGAGTAAACCAGAGGTTTTGAATCCACACTGCAGATAAAGGACTTAAGCAATGGGAAACTAAAGCGGACCGACTTGGTGGGGGGGCACAGATCAAAAGGCCCCCAGGTAAAGTGAGCTGAAGAAAGACTCACTAAGGGACAAGGGAAAGTTTAGAAAAGACGGGAGAAAATTAATGAGGCATCTATTACACCCCAGGCTTCACTGTGCAGTCAGAGTGAAACAGAATCTGTAGTGACTGTGTCCCCACCACCCCCTACCTCTGCCACACTCTGTTTTCTCCTTCTTCATTCCTAGTTTTATTCATTGCAGTGTATCTGCCCTTCTTTGTAAGTTGTCTCTATTCGTCCTTAGAAAAAGAAAAAAGAAAGTGTTCTGTGGGATCCCAGCAGGAAACAGCATCACTGGCAGAGTAACTGAGGAGAGTCTGACAAGGCGCTATCTACCCGCATGGGCAGAGAAACAACAAGAGATGGCACAGTCTCTGGGGCTGGCAACAACAGAGAGCTGTTCCCAGTGCCAGGCTTGGAAGAACAAGAGGTGCAAGGCATTGTCCGAACCCAGAGAGAAAAGTGATTAGGAAAGGGGAACGTGGACCTCTGCAAAGAAACATCCACCTGCAGGAAGACACTGGGAACAAACACTGTGACCTCACTTTCCTTCTGCCCTCTGACCCTGCTAGTGCCTTCCATTGGCTGGAACTAGAAAGGCCAAAAGGCAAAAGGACTTAATGTTGCCCACATGGGTCAGTATCCCAGGAACAGAGCAAAGTGGATCAGGATGGAAATGCATCTACAGTGACAAAAGATGCAGTTCAGAAAGGACCTTATATGAGGATATTTGCATTTTTATATTTATGTCTTATCCTAAGATACTATGGACTTCCCTTCAAGACAGAGAGAGCAGTTTGCAGGGGTGGGGGGAACACTTAGGTCCCACGTAAACCTTATAGTAGGCATATGGGATCTATGTGAAAGATGAGATGGAATATGCTCATCTCAGCCATTAGTCAGGGCAGCACTTGGGTCCAACACAGCATGATTCTGCTGCCAGGACCACACACACAGGGCACAGCCTTGAGGTTGAGCCTGACCAAGCCTCATGAAATGGAGGCAGGTGAGGCTAGTCCTTTCCACATTAAAAAGAGGGTCTATCTTACTTGCTTCCAAACTAGCAAGAGACTTCAAGATCTCTTTCAACAGCCTGACCAAATCACTCAGCTCTGCTCAATACCTCATGTCAATGCAGGACAAAGTTTACACCTAGGGTCCAAATAAACAGCCTATGTTTAAACACATAGAGCCTAACCATTGGATCATCCCACCCAATACTTCATGAGCTCCAGTGCTAGACCTCAGATCTGTTCTACAGATGTAGAGCAAAATAAAACTTCATGGTTGTTCCACTCCACTTCTTCAAATAATTTCTCTTGTTTAAAAGCCTATCAAACCTCCTGTTTCTAAGACCTCTGATGAGGCACAAGTGTTTCAGTGTTCATGAAAACACTGCACATCTTCCCCATCACCCACTCTTACGTAAGCTTCCCTGGTAAACATCCTATGTGGGCCTTTTCTCCTCTCCTTTTCTGTCTTGGTACCTGCCATCTTTCTCTATGGAACTCACCACTCCAGGTCCCCCACTCAGCAAGGTCCATGACCAGCTCCTTTCAGGACAAGGAGATGCCCCCCCACCCCAAACAACACCATCCTGAGCAACATTGTAAGTGCTTCATAAATTCATGAATTGAACATGCTGTGTGCAGATGCCTTTGCATTTAATAAAAACATCCATTTCTCTTTTCAGAAATACAATGAAAATATGAAAGGTTGAAAGATCACAGGGATGACATTTACATTCCATTATGATTGTGCTGTCAATAATTTCCCAAGTACCTAGCTTAACAAATCGTGAACCGCTTGCTTCATAAAATAAAGAACACCAAATACCGTAAGCCAGAATCAAATCTTCACAGTGGTGTGACAATGAGCTACTGTGTTCACCAGAAACACAAAGCAGATGACTTCATATTGTTATTTAGAAAAGATGGTCCTCAACTGTATTTAATTGAGTTAAATGAGTTTGTATTATGAGATAACTTTGAGGGGAAAATAGTTTATAAAGCTTATGGTACAAAATAATTTAAAAGCAGCAAAGAAAATAATGAACTTTTCCCCCATAGGCTTTGAGCCTTTTGTTAATCTTATTTCTCAATTTAGTATTATCTTTAAAGATACGAGAAGTAAACCTGAACAAATTGACTGCCTTGCCAGGCATGGTGGCACACGCCTATAATGCTGTGACCCAGGCAGAAGGATCATAGTTCAAGCCAGCCTCAGCAACTCAGTGAGTCCCAAGCAATTTAGTGAGATCCCCAGAAGAGGATATTCAATCAATCAACAAATATATTAAAAATGCTCATCATCTCTAGCAATTAGAGAAATGCAAATACTCTGACTCACTCCAGTCAGAATGGCAGCTCTTATGAAAACAAACAACAATATGTGTTGGCAAGGATGTGAGGGAAAAGGTACACTCATACACTGCTCGTGGGACTGAAAATTGGTGCAGCCAATATGGAAAGTAATATGGAGATTTCTTGGAAAATTGGGAACCAAACCACCATTTGACCCAACTATCTCTCTCCTCGGTCTATACCCAAAGGACTTAAAAACAGCATACTACAGGGACACAGCCACATCAATGTTTATAGCACCACAATTCACAATAGTTAAACTGTGGAACCAACCTAGATCCCCTTCAGTGGATGAATGGATTAAAAAATGTGGCATATATACACAATGGAATACTACTCAGCAATAAAAGAAAATAAAATGGATGCAGGTAAATGAATGCAGTTGGAGAAGATAATGATAAGTGAAGTTAGCCAATCCCAAAAAAATAAATGGTGAATGTTTTCTCTGATATAAGGTGACTTACTCATAGTGGGAGAGGGAGCATGGAAGGAATAGATGAACTCTAGATAGGGCAGAGGGGTGGGAGGGGAAAGGAGAGGGCAGAGGTTAGCAATGATAGTGGAATATGATGGACATCATTATCCAAAGTACATGTATGAAGACATAAATTGGTGTGGACATACTCTATATACAAACAGAGATATGAAAAATTGTGTTCTATAGGTATAATTAGAATTGTGATGCATTCCACTGTCATGTATTTAAAAATAAAAGCAATTTTTAAAAAATTAGTGAGATCCTTTCTCAAAATACAAATTAAAAAGGACTAGAGATGTAGCTCAGTGGTTATCACCCCTGGGTTCAATCCCCAATGTGTATGTGTGTATGTACACACACACACACACACACACACACACACACACACAGCCTTTTAATGCAAAGCCTTCATACCCACTTCATTTCTCCATCCCTACATGTAAAACATTTCCTCTTCCCCTGTGTCTTAAAGCATGAATGCTCTTCTATGAGGCCATCCTTCCACTGTGTGATTGACACCACTCCCTCCCACCTCCTCTAGTACCTGCCTCATTTGTTAACAGTCTCCTCTCCTCAATGGGGACACCACCTTGTCCCCACTGACTTGTCCCCACCACCTTGTCCCCAATGTATACGCCTTGGTCACTCCTTTAAAAAAATACAATCCTCTCTGACATCCAGTAAGTCCCTCCAGACACCATCCACTGCTTCCCTGCTTCTCACTTGAAGAAGACTGTGGGTGTGTGACCTCCTCCATCTCTTCCCAGCCCCTCCTTTTCTTGAGCCCAGTTCTGATACCTCTGCTTCAACTGCACCTGCTCTCTCAAGGCTGGTTTCTTGTATTGCCATATCCACTGCACACCTTGCAGCCTGTGTCTTCCGGGAAGCCTCTGTCACATTTGCTATCTCTGACCTCTCCTTCCCACAACTACTATGATGTTCCTTGATTTTCTGGCTCTTCTGGATCTCCAACTTACCTTGCTCATTGTCTTTTCTTGGTTTTTCTTTTTCTGCTCACTTCTTAACTATTGTTTCCCTAGTGTTTCAACCTTTTGTTGCACTCTGCCTTACACTCCTCTATCTCCAATCCTCTTCCATCCCCACAACCCCCCAGACCCTGCTCTTGCCCTCTCCAAGCTCTCCCTGGAGCTGACGATCTTATCCACTTCCATGGGTGCAACTCTCACCTCTCACATAGGCTCCAGAGTCCTTTCACCAGCTATGACATTATATTTAGACAGTTGTTTGGTGCCTGAAGCAGTAGTAACTCAACACAAATGCCCTCAAGGTTGCCGCAACCATCAATGATGAGATCATTAGTCTCTCACACCAGAGACCGCCATCCTAAACTCTTCTACCCTCATTTCCAACATCTATCCATTACCAATTCCTGCATGTTTTATCTTCTAAATAGTTTTAAAATCAATCCTTTCCTTTCCACCCTGATTTTCTCAGTACTCATTGAAGTTCTTAATCTCTCTTACCTGGAGGTATTGAAGTCTATAAAGTCTCCTATCAGAGCTTCCTGAAAATCCCTTTATTTCATTTCCCTGACATAACCCAGGAGGATCTACTAAAAATACAAATGTCTATTACTAGCCTATTCAAAACCCTCGTGGGAAATGAACCAGGGATGCTTTAAAAAAATATAGCTGTCTTATCTCCATTGTACAACTAAAGACATGTTGAAAATGGCCAGCCTGTTGCTGGGAAGCAGCAGGAATGCAGTGAGGGAGATGGGTAGCTTATTGTCTGGCAGCCCCCACCCTGCCTAGTGTGACAAGATGACGCCTGAGCAGAGTTCCCTTTAGCCTCCTAGAATGAAGGCCCAAGGGGAAGGTCCACTGGCCTCCAAGTCCTGTATGAACCTTGGGTGATTGTCCTCAGCCCTCATGTGCCTCCAGTGCCTCTGGCACTGAGTGATAGGTCCCCAGAGCTGCTTCCCCCTCTGCAGCAATACTCTGCTTTCACTTATATTCACTTTTATTTCTTTACCAAGCTGGTAATTTTTCCATCTTTCCTGAATTACTCACGTTTCAATCTTTTGATGGCATTCCATCTCTTTTCTGAATTTTCAAGGGTGTTTTTCCTAAAATTTTTTTCCTGTCATTCTGACTAGATAACATTTTTAAGCATATGAATGGTAAGGATATGTTCAATGTACCACATAAAATGTTCTACTAATCATTTTTGACTGATGCCAGACATAAACTTCATTTAGTTGAATTTTTAAATGTTGGAATTTTTAGAAAAGGTAAATTTTTAAATTACAAATCGTCAACTTCCATTTTGCTCCAAAAGTCTGTAAGCTGGTTGTTTAGATAATAAGGAATTAATTTTATTCATTCATGCAACACCTATCTTGCACTAAGCACTATGTGAAGTGAGAAAGATACTATAGTAAATATAATAGACAAGATCTCCACCTATTATAATTTTAGTAATTTAATATAGGAAAACTTTGGAGTAGCCAACTCACAGTATGCGTATACTCTTATGTGTCTGTGTATTTACATTTCATGACTTCAACACCCTCACAGCTGTTAGCTGGCATTTCAAGTACTGTTATCAGTCTCCAGCACTCCTGGCTTAGCACTTTAAATATCATTATTTAAAAGCTCAACAAAACCTTTGTTAATTAACAAAGGAGCTATTGGAAATCATTTTCATTTGTGAAATAAGTGATGACCAAGACATGTAGTTGGTTAAAAAACTGAACAGACCCCACCATTTCTGCAACAAAATACAAAAACTCAGCAAAGCCAAATATCTGACATCTCCAGTATGGGACTCAAGATCAGAGCCCTGGGTACTGCTGCTGTCCACTCCTCAGAGGACTCTGGTGATAATTTAAGCCACAGTTGGCCAGTCTCACTGTCAGACATTGTCACTGTACCTATACTGAAGGAACCCATTCATGTAGGTGCTAGTCAGAGTGCCCAAGGACAGAGTTCAATTATCCAAAGTGGCTCTTTATGATACTTCCTTGCTGTACTTATAACGTTAGTCCTGCCAGAATTAAGACCAGAAATTGTTTTCATTGTAATTTACCAGCAAGAAGCAAGAGACTACAAAGGGAAGGGATGGATAGCACCCTCCTATTTCTAGATTCTGGAGGCTACCCATATTGAACAGAAAGAATCCAACAATGCTAAAAGCTAGATTGGCACCAGTAAGTGCAATTCAGAAATAAAAGAATTACACGGCTAAGGATAGTGTGCAAAAGGGAGAGCTATCCAAGATGAGAGCCAGATCATATCTTACAGGTGTCATGGGTCTTGGTAGGTCATGAAAAGAGCTAGGATTTTATTCAAAATGTTTTGGAAACTACTGTATAATTTTAAGAAGCTAACTCAATACAGTTACTACATAGAAAAATAAACAGTCAAGGAAGCAAGCAGTGGAAACAGGAGATTGTTACAGAACCTTGGGCCAGAGATGATGGTACCTATAGACTAGAGGTAAACACAGAGAGGTGGATAGATATTCCCTCAAAATACCTGACATACAATGCAATGTATAACAGTATTTCTATACTGTTCTTTTTAAGAGCAATCACTAAATAATTTAACAACTAGGATTAACAATGTCTGTTCTGGGGAAAAAAAATAAAACATGTTCAGGTATAAACTCGGGACCCAAGAATATTCTGAAGACTGACCAGGAACCCGTGTTCCATCCTGGTTCTCCACAAGAAAAGGGGAAGTGTGGATACCCAGCTTCCAGTCCCCTGTCTATGGTTCCCTTAGCCTGAGGCTAAAAATTATACAGGTCATGAACAGCAAGGGGTGAGGTGGGACACCAGAAGGGTGGAATGTTGATAGGACCAGGGGTCCCTACAATGTCCAGCCTTGGGTCCTCTTAGGCCCACTCCCTGTCAACATGCTCCTCTCCTCTTCCCACCCCCATCTGCTCTGGTGTGATTTCTTCTTCCCTGTAGCCCAACCTGGGAACTGAATTCATTTTCACATATAAGGGTGCTGAAACTGGAAGCCAATTTTATTTCCATTAAAACAATAGCTAATGTATTTATTATTAGATGCCATGTATTAGAGTTTTCAATGTATTAGCATGTATCATCCTCATCAAAATCCTATCCCCATTTTATAGAAGGGGAAACTGAGATATAAAGAAGTAACTTGCCTAGCTGGCAAGTGGCTGAGGCAAGATTAGAACCCAGGCTGAGACTAGGGATGTAACTCAGTTGGTAGAGTACTTGCCTTGCATGCACAAGGCCCTGGGTTCAATTCCCAGCACCACCACCACCACCACAAAAAAAAAAAAAAGAACCCAGGCTGTCTGGCTGCTGGCCCCATGTTCTTGTCTGCCTACTGGAGTCTGGCTCCAAAGTCATGCTGTTCAGAAATAAGGATGAGACAACTGCAGTCATCAATCACAGGAAGGTCCAAGATGCAATTTAATAAGAGTATCCAACTTATATTTTGATGGAGAAACATCCAGGTGAATGTTTACATGGTTTCTATAGTGCTGAAATTGAATTCATTTTCATCAAGTTTGAGATCACTCCCAAAAAATCAGATTAATATGTGAAGAAGGGAAAACATTCATCTTTTTTCACTCCCTACGTAGTAAAAGAGCAACTCTTGTACATACTTGTCAGTTCTGCCAGAGTGTGAGCCTGCAGGGTAGGAAGCACCCATCTTCGGTGAGAACTTTCCACCATGAGAATTATTAGTGCTGAACGAGCACTCAACTCCGAAATAAATGGCATTCTTCAAATGTCAGAAGCATCCCCAACAGAATAACTCAGATCTCCAACTAGACTATTAAGCTGATGCTACAAACAGTAGCCAGGAAGAAAGGAGTTCATCTCTGCTGACAGTGATTGGGAATGGAAACAAAAAGTCTGAGAATGTCCTCATTATCCAACAGCTTCCTGGTTTAACCTTCTGAGAATGAACAGAAGCATTTCCTAAGTTCAGAACTCAGAGCCATGGGACTCTCATCACCCAGAGCAGCACTGTACTAAGAAATATCTTTGTTCAGGGGGAACAAATACTTCTACAGTTAAAGATGATGAAAAGGGGTAAAATCTAAATAAAAATGATTCATACTATAAAACATAAGGTTGGTCCAGTTGCCTCAGTTACATAACAATAAATTATAAACATTGCTCAACTTTATTTTGCCTCCTAGGTCTTCAGAGCTCATCTTCAAATAGCTCCAAAGTCTCCCCCAAGTAGGAGAACTCCATAAACATCTCTGGCACTTTTCCCCACAAAAGTGAGCTTTCTCTAGCATCCTACCTGACTTTTTCTTTAAAAATGCATGCAAGTTTCATGTTCTGCTCTGAAAAGATCTGTTTTGATTTTTGCCTTGGGTGGGAGATAAGGTAACTTCAAACATTATTATCAGACAAAACTGCCACACCAGGATGATGGGTCAAACATATCTTGTGGCCTTTCACATCTCACCACCACCACTAAGAATGAATTCAAAAATCTCTGAGTTTGAGACCAGGCTTTTTTAAAATGTAAGAAACCATAGTGTGATGTTTAACATTCAAGTTCTCTTTATCTGTAGATCAGTAGCTCTCAATTCCAGCTGCACGTGACAATCATCTGGAAACCTTTTTTAAAATATCAGTGCCTAACCTCCGCCAAACCAACCAAATCAGTCTCAGGATATAGGAAGAGACCACTGTGTTCTGATATTATTGTTTTTAGCTCCATTGGGTAATTTTAAAGGACAGAAAGGGTTGAGAATCACTTCTCAGAGGATTTTTTTTTTTTTTTTTTGGCAGATGGTGGGGGGTACTGGGGATTGAACACAGAGGCACTTAACCACAAGCCCTTTTTTAATTTTTTGAAACAGGGTCTTGCTAAGTTGTTTAAGGTCTCACTAATTTGCTGAGGCTGGCTTTGAACTTGTGATCCTGTTCAGAGGATCTTTAAGCAAAATTAAAGCCCCAGAAGGATGTAGGAACAGCAAAGTCAACCCTTGAAAATACTCATCTTGCCCCTTCTTTTATATTCAATTCTCTAGGAGATAACAGATAGTAATAAGACAAAACACACACTCTTTCTCTGCTAGAGTAGTGTTATAAAAAACACCTAAAACAGAAGGTTTGAATGGAATTCAAAGTTCCAAAAATAATACAAAAATGTCTAGGTTTCAATGAAAGTGTCACTCATCATACCAAGAACCAAAAAGAGCTCAAACTGAATGAGAAATGGCAACCAACAGACTCCAACACCAAGATGACAGATGTTAGAATTACCTGACAAAGATTTTCACGTAGCCATGGTGAAAAAAATAACAATAATAATAATAAAATAAAAATTCTTCAATGAGCAATTAAAAGGATGCTAAACGCTCTGGGGAAAATACCATCACGTTGCTCAGGCCCTTGAAGTAGATTCACTGCTGGGCAAGGATTGTTCATGTCTGGGAACATACAGATGTTTGTTTTGATGGAAGAACCCGTTGGACCTTAGTTCAGCCATATACTGGCCCACAGAGACCTGGTACCTGTTCACCGTAATTTGTCTTTGGCTTGATGGATCTAGAATGACTTTCCAAATGAGATTATCGAATGAGTCAAAGACAAGAATCCCTCAAGGGGAGCTACATCCCCAGGGACTGAATGACTGAAAGCATCTGTGTCTCCAAAGGGTTGGGTTAGGAAAACCAGGCTCCATGACTATCCCCAGTGGTTTATTTCACTTGACACCAGAAGCATAAATCATCAGAGGAAAACCAATAAACTGGACTACATCAAAAGTAATAATTTCTGTTCCACTAAATACTTTGGAAAGTAGATGAAAAGAAAAGCTCCAGACAGAAAATGTTTACAAAATATATATTCAAACAAAGGATGCATCTAGAGTATGTAAAGAACTTGCAAAACTCAACAGTAGAAAAATAACCCATTTGGAACATCAGCAAAAGCATAAGGAAACATTTCATCAAAGAGACTACACAGACAGCAAATGAGCACATAAAAACATGCTGCACACAATCAGCCATTAAGGAATTGCACGTGAAAACTACAATGAGCAAATTCTACACACCTAACAGGGTGGCTAAAATTTTTCAAAAGGTGATAATACCAAACTCTGGTGGGGATGTGAAGAACTCATACACTGTTAGTAGGATTGTAAAATGATAAAACCACTTTGGAAAACAAATTGGTAATTTCTTTAAATAGTTAACATACAATTGCCTTATATATGATCCAATAACTGCACTCTTTGGCATTTAAACAAGAGAAATAAAATTTTACTTTTATGCATAAAACCTACACATGAATGTTTACAGCAGCTTTATCTGTAAAGCCAAAAACTGTAAACAACCCAGACATCCTTCAGCAGGTGAACGATTAAACAGACTTTGGCACAACAACACTGTAGAATAAAAAAAATAAGAAAAAAACTATTGACACATTCAAAAACCTGGATGAATCTCCTGAGAATTATGTTAATGAAGAAAAAACCAACCAACCCAAAAGGCATAATTTCACTGATACAACATCCATGAAATGATTAAATCACAGAAATAGAAAGCAAAATAATGGTATACAGAATTTAAGAAGAGACAAAAGATGCAGAGGAAAGGATGTGGCTGTAGAAGAACAATATAAGGAATCTTTGAGGAAATGTTCTATCACTTGACTACCAATATCAATATCCTGGTTGTGACACTATTAAACTTTTGCAAGAAGTTACCCCTGGGGGAGCATGGGTAAAAAGACAAAGAGATCTCTGTTTCTTAAAACTACTTATGAATTACCTCAAAATAAAAAGTATACTTAAAAATAAAAGGTTACTAAATCACTGAATTCTGACTGCAACATACAGCAAATAACAAGTACTTGGAAGTGACCTTTATGTGTGTTCCAAATATTTTCTTTATGGTCATTTTTAGCTCTAGCATTTCATTCATGATTCATAAGATTCAGCAATTTACTTTTATTCCATAAAGAAGGGGGCCCTTTAGCCTTGCTGAGACCAGTTATTTCCATGGTGACACTCAACATATTATTAACATAAACCAACAGCACACCACACCTAGAATGAACTACTTTCTCCATGGCTACTCTGTTTTCTTGCACCTCTTCAGGGAACAATGATGATAAAGATGCTCAAATATCCCTCTGCCCAGTATCACTATTTTTCCAGAGGTAGATCCATTTGAGGAAGTGGGGGAGAGAGAAGATAAAGAATGTACAGAGACTACTCCTGGTCTCTCCTCTCAGATCCTGGATGCCTCTGAAGTGAACCCTGAAACACTGAATCTGTGCCCAGTGGTTTGAGACCATTTTTTGTACATGTTCTCTAGCAATGAGCTTCCTTCTTCAATGATGCTCAGTTGAACACAGTAATGTAATTGCTTCAATGTTAACAGCAAACCTGAGAGGGAGGGGAGGGGAGGGTCCCAGGGGCAAGAAAGATGGTGGAATGAGATGGACATCATTACCCTAAGTATATGTATGACTGCACATATGGTGTGATGCTATTTCCTATACAACCAGAGATATGAAAAGTTGTGCTGCAATTGTGTATAATAAATCAAAATGCACTCTGCTGTTATATATATCTAATTAAAATATATTAATTAATTTTTTTAAAAGGCCTGGAAGAGCAGCTTTCATCATGGAAGACACTGGTTTAAGTGTCTTAGTAGGTTTAAGTCTAATTTTAACCAGCACAAATTTGACATCAGGGGCTGAATCTGGAAGTCATTCCACTGTGGTGTGTTCTCCATTAGTCTATACTGTTTCTCCCATGGATTAGGTAGTCTGCAGGTAGGTAGAGATATGAAAGAGTATACAGGTATGAGAAGGTATATACAGGAGTGCACATATACAAACACCTTCACACAGCTGACAAAGCACAGTGGGCAAGCACCAGATCAGAACTCCCTACTACTCTTTGTAGATACTCATTATCTGTGGGACACGCACATGACATGTTGAGTAATTGGGGCAGGAGGACTAAACCAGCCCACTGACTTTCAGTATCAAGAGAAAAGCAAAGAATAGATGAATCTCCCCTCAAACATTTAGCATTTTATCTTAAAATAATTAGAACTTTACTAAATGCTTCCTTAGTTTCCCCATATCTACTAAACATCTAAAATTCCTTTATCACAAGATCCTATATGTCACCAATAAAGCTACAGCATAACATTCAGTACTTTTGAGAAAAGGTCCAGTTTTGGTTAAACAAAGAGAAACACAAAGGCCAAGGCTAAAGAAATGCAACAGAAGAGGATACAGGTTACTAGCAGAAAAGGTGGGTCTGGAACAACACTCTGAGCAGTCTGGGAGTTTGGTGCTAATGGAGCAAGGAAAGGAGAAACATGAAATGCTCACATGCCTAATTAATCCTGCTTTCTGAGAGAAAAAGAAATCTCACTAATGGCAAACTGCATGGAAAGCTGCTCAGCTCTTACCTGAAATCCCAGTCATTCTGAAAAGCTGTGGTCAGCAGTACCATACTCAGAGAGACCGGGATCTCAGGCTCAGCAAAAGGCTAAGACCAGACTTAGATTAGTTAGAATGACAGAGAGTCGTCGTGTGCAGAAGTCCTTATAGTCCAGGTCCTGTTTCTCCAAAGCAGCTCGCTTCTGCTGGAGAAGGAGAAAAGTGCCCCAGATCCTTTCAGGATTCTTGGTCTTTGGGGCGTGACAGAAATCGAGGTGAGGGAAGAGGAAGGAAAATCTCCTGGATCCCTGCAGGATTAATTTATTCCAAAAGGAAATAATTTTTAAAAATCAACATGCCAAAGTCATGTGAAGAAAATGAAGGAAAACAGAACATGCCAAAGGCAGAAGACCATCCTTCAGAAGATGTACCACAGGAACCAGAAGGAAATCCTCAACCTTCCCAAGAATGTGTAAGCCAGGAAGCAGAAGGAAACCTTAGAGGAGGGCCTGCCCAACCTGGCCAAGGATTTAAAGAGGACACACCTGAAAGCATTTGGACCCTGAAGAAATGATTAGAGGAGTAGATGAGTTGGAAAGGCTTAGGGAAGAGATCAGAAGAGTAAGGAATAAGTTCGTGATGATGCATTGGAAGCAAAGACATTACGCAGCCACCCTTATCCTGTGTGTTTCAGGCCTTGAATTCCTTTTTGTCTGATATTAAAATCGAGCCCCTGCTTTCTTTATGTTAGCATTTTCTGATGTATCTTTGACTTTCATTTTACTTTTAATTACATGGCGGTATTGTTTTAGGTAGTTTGTTATCAGCACTTTATTGGATTTTGGATTTTGACCTACTTTCCAGGTTTATTTTTCAACTGGAAAGTTTCACACATATGCATGGAAATATGTTCATTCTGTATGTACAGTAAAAACGTAGCAGGTTACAAAGCAACATATTTAGTATCAGTTCACATATGTAGGATACAATTCCAAATTGTGTGTGTGTATACATACATACATATCTCAAACTTAACTGTGCTTATTTCTGTGTGGTGTGAAGTTTTGTTTTTGTTTTGCTTTTTGCTTATGTGTATTTTTTAATGAATACCTTTCACACACACAAAGAAGTGAAGATTTTTTTAATAAGTAATAGTTGATCAAAACTAGTTTGCAACTAGATTGTAAGGGCAATGGGGGCACCTAAACTCTTGAAGAAATAACTATAAAAAAAGAAATGTAAACCTCAAGTTACCTCTGGATTTCTTTGCCAGAGAAATAAAACTGGCGATCATTACAAAAAAAAAAAAAGAAGAAGAAGAAGAGGAGGAGGAGGAGGAGAAGGAGGCTGAAAACAATTAAGGATCAGTAAGAAAAGTATCCAAGGGCACAGTTTGATAGCACACACCTATAATCTCAGTGATTTGGGAGGCTGAGGCAGGAGGGTTGAGAATTTGAAACTAGCCTCAGCAAATTAGCAAGAACCTAAGCAACTTAGCAAGACCCTGTCTCAAAATAAAAAAATAAAAAGGACTGGGGATGTAGCTCAGTGGTCAAGCACCCTGGGTTCAATCCCCAGAACCAAAAAGAAAAACATCAATGGTATATATTTACCTATAGTTAAAGACGCTGCTCCCTCTACCCTGCTTGTTCAATAAGATTTTATTAGAATGGTTTCATAAAACAAGATGTTGTTATAACTATTCATGGTAGTCTTTAAAATAATCATTGAGAAATAAGGCAGATGCTTGCATTTTCTCATCCATAATAATAACTCTTGAAAATTATTTGGCCAATGGAAGAATTTATGTAGAAATATTTGAATCTATGTAGAAATACATTATCAAGGGAGATTTTTTTTAATACTGAGAGAATAATATCAAAGAAAGGAAAAGCAAAAGAGTAGTTTCAGATAGTCTTGAATATATACTCTATGAAACTGTCAAAGAGCAGTCCATCTCTACTTACAAAATCTACCACAAGGCACAGGAAAAAAAAAAAAAAAAACCTGAAACATCTCCAATTAATTTTATGATGCTAGCATAAACTTGGTTCCCACAACAGTCAGAAAAACCACTATACCCACACACACACCTCAACCAAATGGAAAGGAGAAGCAGCATGTATCTCATTCACCCAGAGGACCCAAATGCATTGAGAACCTCCCCCAGACCATATTGAAATTCCTTGTGTCAGAGGGACAGTATACATTATCAATCCTTCACAAATCTCTTACCCAGAATTCATGGAGCCAGATGTGGTTCAAGATTTAAGAACTTTTGGGCTGGAGTAGAGTGCTCACCTCGCATGCGGATGGCACTGGGTTCCATCCTCAACACCACATAAAAATAAAATAAAGGTATTGTTTTCATCTACAACTAAAAAAATTCTAAAAAGAAAAATTTGAGAACTTTTGAGCCCGGCACAGTGGCACACACCTGTAATTCCAGGAACTCAGGAGGCTGAGGAAGGAGCAAGTTCAAGGCTAGCCTCAGCAACTTAGCAAGGCCCTAAGCAACTTAACAAGACCCAATCTCAAAAAATAAAAAGAACTGGAGGATGTAACTCAGTGGCAAAGTGTACCTGAGTTCAATCTGCAATATTAAAAAAAAAAAAAGAGTGATTTGAGAACTTTTAACTTCAAAAGGGTACCTTCTGGGCATTTCCAAGATATTTCACATATCCTCAGGAGTCTGAGGTAACTATGACATTTCTGCTGCAAAAACTCATGATTATTTACATTAAATACAATCAATAAAGACTATGAATTGCCTCACATCAGAGACAGGTCTTTCCCTCAAATATACCCACTTCAGGTCAAGTTTTAGAATCAAAAGTTATGGGGGGAAAAATGTCTAAGTTCTCAAAACAGCTTGGATTTCAGAACTGTAGATAAAGCATTATTGATTTATTATGGAACTTTTGTAAGTAATGATAATTACTGAAAGTTCACTGACTGCTTTCTGTGAGAAATGATGGTTGGCTAACATTATAAATTTTATAAATAAGGTTCAGAAAGGTTGTGGTTTACCCAAAGTCACACTGAAAACACTAGAATTTGAACCAAGATCTATTCATATTCCATCCCACTGTGCTATTATACCAGTCAGGTCTAGCAAATCTAAGCAGAGAAGCCACTTTCTGGAAGCATACTGACAGCTTCCAGAATGGACTGAAAAAACAGGTTTGCAAATCAAGCAAAGGCCAAAGAAGGCCAAGTTACAGAAGCAGTGACCAAGGTTGTGTACTGAAGTTAAGATGCTGCCTTGGCACTGCAAAGGCAGCACACGCCTCAGTACTGCTGCCAGACTCAGTACTGCTATAACCAAACTCAGCCTGAAAACTTTCCAAACACTAAAATTCAAAGGCCTGGGAAGTTAAGCCTCAGCTATTCACCCATGTACTTCCATATTGTGAAAAAGGCATCCTCCAAAGTGAAGGAATGTCAGGAGACTGGGCAATCTCCCTTAAAAGGAAAGTGACAAAAAGCTACTATAGCCATTCTAAATAATATGCTTACAAATTATATCCAATGGCATGCCATAAAGTAGTATTTCTTCAGGAATAGAATTATGTTTAAAAGATATTTAGAATATGTATTTTATATCAATTAGCCAAATCTTAAAAACTCAGTGTTTAGGGGCTGGGGATATAGCTCAGTTGGTAGAGGGCTTGCCTCACATGCATAAGGCCCTGGGTTCAATCCCCAGCACCACCACCAAAAAAAAAAAGACTAATTAAAAAAAAAAAAAAAAAAGAAAAAGAAAAACAACTCAGTATTTAAAAAGATACTTGATATAATTTAACACCCATTCTAAATGTTTTAAAATTCTTGGTAAATTAGGAGGAGAAAGTTCTTTCTTTAACCTAACACTCTTCACCTGAATCTAGTCATATTAAAAGAGCAACACATAAGCCATTTCAATTAGTCAACACTATTTCTGCACATCATTCAAAAACTCTAATCAACCAATCAGGGAGACTGAGGCAGGAGGATTCTAAGTTCATGGTCAGCCTCAGCATCTAAGCAAGGACCTAAGCAATTTAGCAAGATCCTATCTCAAAAAATAGAAAGGATTTGGGCCAGGCACAGTGGTGCAGGCCTGTAATCCCAGCAGTTTAGGAGGCTGAGATAGGAGGATCCTGAATTCAAAGCCAGCCTCAGCAACTGGAGAGGCACTTAACAACTCAGTGAGACCCTGTCTCTAATTAACATACAAAATAGGGCCGGGGGTGTGGCTCAGTGGTTGAGTGCCCTGAGTTCAATCCCTGCTACCAAAAAAAGACTTGGAATGTAGCTCAGTGGTAAAGTGTCACTGGATTCAATCACGAGTACCAAAAAAAAAAAAAAAAAAAACAACTCTAACCTGTGGTAGTTAGAAGAGATACAACTACCAGAAAGTGGGAAAGACCCTATTATCATATTGTTATAATCTATCCTTTGAGTAGCCCTTTGGTGAACTTGCATTTTAGATTGGAAAAAAATTCTGACCCAGTGGAGTAATTCAAATCAAGTTATTCAGATTGGGGTGTTAAATACTTATAAAGCAGAAGTATCTCTTCCAGGGTCTTTTGAGGGTGGTCAGAGACTTTGTTTGGTGCCTAGGAACCCAGCCAAAAAAGACAGGAGAGGAGACTCTCACCTGGGGTGGAGAGTGAAGGAACAGGCCTGGTAACTGGGCAGCAGAAAGGGAAGTAGCTAAAAGATGTAATGTGTAAGGAGCAGATGTGTCTGACATCCAAGTGTCAAATTTCCTTTCCTAGTACTGAGGATTGAACTCAGGGCCTTTTGCGTGTTAGGCAAGTACTCTACCACTGAGCTACATCTCCAGCCCTTTTCATTTTTTATATTGAGACAGGGTCTTGCCAAGTTGCCCAGGCTGTCCTCAAACTTGCCATCCTCTTTCCTCAGCCTCCCAGGTAGCTGGGATTAAAGGAGAACCGTGACCTGCTTTGACATCTATTTTATTCATGTTATTCTCAAACCTGAAGAAATAAATAAATCTCATTATACCCAATCCACATTTGAATAGGAAAAACTATGATTTGGGGTAAAGCCAAGTCCAGTGGAAGCTCGGCAAAGCAGTAATAAAAAGTCAGAAGTGACCCTGAGGAGCTGGAAAGAAAAGTCTCCAATAAGAGGTGATAAACGCCAACCAAGATGAGTCAGTGCTGTCCACAGAGGATTCTCAGAAATAAGTGTGTGAAAAAGAGACACATAGAACCACAAAAAAAAAAAAAAGAAATAAGTGTGTGAGAAGGTAAGTGACACTCCTCAGTCATACAGAATTTGTTTTAATTGTAATGACATTTAGATATGTAAGGAAGGGATGATTCCCAAAGAACAACTTGAAAAACTTGAACTATTCAAGAAATCCCAAAGCATTCCAACTAAAACTAAGTGGAGTCAATAGTAAAGTTTGGTAAAATAAAAAAACACAAGATAAACAATTCTCTTCAACTTTCCTATAAACCAACAATTTTCTTTTTTTAAAAAAAAAAATAGAATGCAAAAAAACTACATTCAAAATACAACCAAAAACATGACATTTAGGAATAGCCTTAAAAAGAAAGATGTAATATTTCAATGACAAAAAAACTAAAACTTAACCGAAAGACAGGAAAGCTTGAATAAATGGAAGGCAAAAGAACAAGTTGTTATATGCAAAGTCTGAATTTTTAGTTTTTCTGAAATGAAATATAGGTATAGCACCATAAGACTGAAATCTCAGTGGGAATTTTTTAATGACAAAAAAATTATTTTAAGGAAAAATTTAAAGGAAAAACAGCTGGGCACAATGGTACACACCTGTAAACCCAGAGATGGAGGGGGATCACAAGTTCAAGAGCAGCCTGAGCAACTTAGCAAGACCCTGTCTCAAAATAAGATTTATTCTAAAAGGGCTGAAATGGAGCCCAGTGGTAGAACACTAGCCTAGCAAGCACAAAGCCCTGGGTTCAATCCCCTGCATAAATAAATAAATAAACGGATGAAAGAAGAGTCATGGATTTTGCCTTAGTTTGGAGACATTTCAGCATGGGCAGTAAATAAATGTTCCCCTAGGCCCCAATATTTGCTGAGAATGGTGATATAAAAAACTGAGAGCTTCATTCAATTGCTGGGCTGCTAGGTTCTGATCACAGCTAAGCAGTGCCAGCTCAAGAAGCCCATGACATGTTGAGAAAGAGACTGAAGTAGCACAGAGGATCCCTGGATATGATCTCAGCTTTACTTTTTATAAAGCAGGTAAAGTGCCTGCCTGCAGAGGCAGCCTCCCACCTGAGCCTGCCAGGTGCTTTCTCCACAGCCTATAGTTCTGGCTAGTGGGACCGAGGGAAAGGAGGTCTGATGAAGAAGGGGTGCTTCCAGGAAAAAATGCTCCCCTCTGGCAGAAACATGTACCAATCAGGACACCTGGAAGAAAAACATGAGAGATGGGCAATCTGGAGAAAGTCTAATGAAGGTACAGGAAAGTCTGGGCTTGGTACGGAAAACCAGTAGAGAGTACAGAATCCCAGTTAGTACCAAGCTCTTATCAACTCTAGAAACCACTTGAAAAAGGCTAAGAAACTCACAGAAAAGCCAAGCTAGAGCTCTACATTGTTAATCCTCTGAACCACCAATTGCTGGACTAGTTAATTTATGAGAAAAAATACATTGCATTACCAAAAGCAAAAACATAATCAAATGAAAAAATCATCTTTTAGCCCACTGAAATTATCTACTTACTGGAATTAAAAGAATTAAAATTATAATCTTAAGTCAGAGAGGAGACATTCCTTTTGGGGGGGCTGCGGGGGCGGGGAGTCAGTGCTGGGATTCAAACCCAGGACTTCATACATGATAGGCCAAAGTCTACCACTGAGCTTTACCCCAACCCCTAACCCATAAACATCTTAAGAGATTCCAATAGGCCACAGAATACAAAATTCAAAAGGAGGAAACAAAAATCATCACATCCAATTTTATCCATGTATTTTTTTAGATGAAATTTTTATCTCTCAAATTTTCAAATATATATATCACTCGGAGATAATGAGGTTTTGGCCTCACCAGCTCCTGGTGGGTGTTCAGACGAATAGAACGTTTCTGAAATAATGTGGGCAAAGTGTACTGAATTCTTTGAAAATTGGACACTACTCCTTTCTTCTAGCTTAACTGTTTCAGCAACAAAAGTGTAAGCTCATCTCGAGACAAGTAATTAATTTTTTAATATGGCTTAATTAGCCCTTTCAATTACACGTGTTTCTAGCTACTTTAATAAAGAACTCAACCCTGGTGTCTTATATTTTTCAAAGGCATGATGGATGAAATGATGCACTACATCCTCTCAGCCTGTTAGTCATTCTTTTAATAAGCACAGCTGTTTGCACTAAGACACAAGGAAGGCACCGTCACCCGCTGAGGGGCATCATACCTTAAAGCCTGAAAACATACAAAGAAACAGCCTCTGAAGCATTCACCTTGTAAACCCAGCCCATAAAATTACTCAAATCTTACATACATATCTTCACATCAAATTACTTCTGATTCTAAATTACTTCCAATGGAACATCAAACCTTCAGCAATTGATTTTATTAGCATAAAAATTAATATTGATTTTGATATTTTATTTTATGGAAGACAGAGACTTCTGATCGTATCTGTATGACCTAATATTGATTAAAAAGGATTCTGGGGAAAGGGATTCCCTGGGTAATTCAATATAGCAGAAGGCTGTATTCAGCTGTCAGGCTCTGGTCTGTCAAAGATGTAAGAGATCTCAATGAGCATTCACTTTAGGACATACTATCAAAATAAAGTTTTTAAATAAATTTCTTATACCAATTTTTTTAAAATTCTGCATGTAAGGATCATAAATACGGGACGCATCTCAAGGCAGGTTATTGATTCCATAGCGTCAAGAAAAACACTGCAGACATGATGCTGGGGACTGAGTAGAAGCTCAGTGGGGATGGAAAGCCATCGCCTGCAAGGAAGCAAAAGCAATCGAAATGATGATGATGATAGATTCTTTCCTTTCTGTTACCTCCTTCCCATATTGACCTCACCATTAAAAGTTCCTACCCATGGGTCCCTGCTTTAACAACAACAAAAAAAATTCTACAAGAGAAAACTGCCACCTGGATACCCAGAGTGCCTGTGAAGGGCCTCAGCCTGGCGTCTAATACAAAACCTAGAAGCCCAGAGGGAAGGGTGCGCTTCCCTCCCACTGAGACTAATCAACATAATCACAGCCCTGCAGGCACTGGGAGAAGCCTGAGCAGGAGAGAGAAGCCTGAAGGCTGCCTCCTCTCTATCAGTAAGTAAGCGCCCTGCCCTGGAGGACTGTTAGGGACCTGCGCTGTTTTACTCTGAATCAAGGAGCCCACAGTGTTCTGGCCTTGTCACTGGAATTCAGCCCGATAACTGTGCTCACAAAGTCTCTCGGCAGCCTTTGATGCCTGCTGAGGATGCCTCCATCTCCAATTTGGCCAGATTCAGCTTCAACCAGGGATTAAGGCTGGTACGTGCATGTATCAGTGCCTGGACCCGGTCCAACCCAGGTGCTCTCCGCATCATGCCCCCAAGCACGATGTCCCACTCCCAGGGCTCCAAACCCTTCCCATAACTTTTAGCATCTCCAAGGTTAAGAACTGCCTGGAAAAGCTCAGTAATAGTTTTGTTTTGTTTTGTTTAATTGTTGTGGGGTTTTTTTGCCAGGTGACTTTTTTTTTTTACTTTTTTTTGACTAGGTACTGGGGATCAAGCCCAGGCCCTCAGGCATGCTGGACAAATGCTCTACCACTGAGCTACAAGCTACATCCCAGTCCCAGGTGACAATATTTCAAAGTAACTACATTACATGATTTCCAAGTTTCCTTAGAGTTGTGAAATAATTTTTACATTTATCACAAGACTTCCAAAGTACAGTCTGGGAAACTATATTCTCAAATAATCATTATCTATAAATGACATTATATATGAAACAACTTCATATATTGTACATTTTATTAAAGCACTAAAGTACTATCAGCCACTAATCTCAGCAACTCCGGAGACTGAGGCAGGCAAATCTCAAGTTTCCCAAGTTTAAAGACAGACTCAGCAACTTAGCAAGACTCTGTCTCAAAATAATAATAATAAATAAATAAATAAAGGACTGGCAAAGTAGCTCAGTGGTATAACACCCCTGGGTTCAAGCCCCAGTACTGAGAAAGAAAAGAAAGAACTGAAAAATAAATAAAGCACTATCATACAATTACAGTAAAGAGAAAAAAATCAGATTAGCCTTAGGAGAATTATTAATCTTCCACCTTCCCCATTTAAAAAGAAAAGTAAAAGTTATCCACCTAATTTTTCACAACACCATTAATAATAATAAAGAAATAAAAAAGTAAAGCATCCCAATCTTATACCATTGCACAAGGACTGGCAAAGAAAATTTTTAAGATACGAAACCCCAAAAGTTTATCTGTAAGGACTGCAGCACAGAGAAAGACTCAGATATGCAAATTGCTTCACCAGAAATTCACAGATCATTAAATTAATCAAAACCCAAGAGGGCAGCAAACAATTTACCCTTTTACAGTATCTGTTTACAGCCTGTGATTTTTCACAAAAATAAATCTCCTTCCTTCCCACCATTTAAAAGGGCAATGTAGAGTTGATACCAGTCAGAGTGAGCTTTTAAAGCACACACATATGGGTGAGGTGGAGGGGAGGAGGCACTTGTCCCTGGCTCTCAAGTCCCTCTGTGCATCTGAGTCACTTGGGGGAAGTTTTTAATTTTATCCAAACTCAAGACACCACCCAAATTACTTGAATCAGATTCGTGGGTTGGTTGGAACAGATAAGCTGTGTATGAAAAATCCCAAGTCCATGGACTGCCTTGACATAAAACAGGGCTCTGCACCCCACCCATCTCAGCAGCAGACAACTCTCTCAAAGATCTGGCCACAGCTTCTTATCTTCCTGCTCAATTACGATGTGAGGGGCAGCTCAGGAGCTTCTGCTACTCCATTCTCTGTGTCATTATGTGGTATGCACAACAGCTGTCTTTAGTCTTCAAAATAGCATCTTGGTTGGGTAACTAGTCTTGAGAGCCAGCTAGGCAGGGGACAGCCTCAGCACTGGCAAGGGAGTTTCCAAGCCCATTACTCTCCCCTTTAACCCCCTGCTATGAGTTCCCAGATGTAAACACACACTTAAGAGTAAATTATTGGTTTGAGGACCTCTGAAGCAGTTGACTCTTAAGTTAACTTAATGAGCTGTGAACTTATACTAAAGTAATTTCTTATCCCAGGAAAGGAACTGATGGGCACAAAAAAAATAAGATAAAATGTCTGGAGCTTAACAGTAAGTTCAGGGAACAAGAGTAGAAATACATAAATTACAATCATTTAAAAAACAAATATCTAACATTTTCAAATATGAGAAAATTATTTCATTCAAAATTTTCATTTCCTGATATTAGAAAATATTTGTATTGGCATTTTTAAAAATTTAAATATATAATGGCTTTATAATATACCAAGACTGTACTAATAAGAACTTGGTATAATATACATTCTCTCACTTGATCCTCACAACAATGCTAGAATTAGTAGTAGCAGTGACCTTACCTATTTACAAGGGAGGATCCTGAAGGAAGCACAGAGGCTAAGCAACCAGTTCAATTTCACCCAATAAAGGGATGGGGCCAAGGCACAAAACCAAGTCTATCTGATTCTAAACTTTCAATAACCAAGTTCTAACAGATAAGTTCAGCATATTTCTTTCTCTCTCTCTCCCTGGTACCAGGGATTGAACTCAGGGACAGGACACTCGGCCACTGAGTCACATCCCCAGCCCTATTTTGTATTTTATTCAGAGACAGCGTCTCACTGAGTTGCTTAGTGACTCACTTTTGCTGAGGCTGGCTTTGAACCAGTGATCCTCTTATCTCAGCCTCCCAAGCCACTGCGATTACAGGTGCACAGGTGCACGCCACCACACCTGCCCAGCAAATTCTGTATCTCTGAATACTTAAACAATATGAAAGAATGCCACTGCAAGAAAATCATTTCACACTTTTAAACAAAGGCTTTGTCTACATTACTTCAATAAACAGTTTCTTCAGATGCATAATCAGTGTTTTAGAGTGTCATATTGAGTTTTTATTTTAGTTTTAAATACCCCGACATCTACAGGACACTGCAGGATAACTATAAGATAATACTGCAGTGTAGCACATTACTCCAAAACTTAATGACTTAAAACATTATTTCACACAGTATCTGAAAGTAGGGGATCCAGGAGCAGCTAAATTAAGCCAAGTGGTTCTGGCTCCTTGTCCCTCCTGAGATTACAGTCAACTATTAGCCAGGGCTGCAGTCAAATGAAGGTGTGCCTGGGGCTGAAGGACTGAATTCCAAATGGCTCAATCACCTATTGGCTGTTGGCAAGAGGCTTCAGCTCCTCACCTCAAAGGCCTAAGGAGAGAAGTCAGCTGGCTTTCCACAGAACAAGTGATGGACAGACATACAGGGAAGGATAGAAGAGAAAGCTACGGGGTCTTTCCCATATTCAAGGGCAGGTGGATTCATTTCCAACTTCTGAAAGGAGAAATTTCAAGGAAGTTACGAACATATTTTTAAATTATAATAACCAACATGTTGTAAGTATGATAGAATTTTCATATTTTAAGAATTCCCAAGGAATCAACTCTGAGATTTGCTTTGACACGTAAAATACTTATTTTATAAACCAATCACAGACTTTATCTAAAACCAGGTAAACTAAAACATAAGTATAAAAAATAAAATCAGAAACAATGATTTTTACCAAAAGTATTCACATATTTTTTTTTTTTTTTTATTTTTTATTGTTGGCTGTTCAAAACATTACATAGTTCTTGATATATCATATTTCACAATTTGATTCAAGTGGGTTATGAGCTCCCATTTTTACCCCATATACAGATTGCAGAATCACATCAGTTACACATCCATTGATTTACATATTGCCATACTAGTGTCTGTTGTATTCTGCTGTCTTTCCTATCCTCTACTATCCCCCCTCCCCTCCCCTCCCCTCCCCTCCCCTCCCCTCTTCTCTCTCTGCCCCCTTTACTGACATTCGTTTGTCCCCCTTGTATTATTTTTCCCCTTCCCCTCACTTCCTCTTGTATGTACTTTTGTATACCTCTGAAGGTCTCCTTCCATTTCCATGCATTTTCCCTTCTCTCTCCCTTTCCCTCCCACCTCTCATCCCTGTTTAATGTTAATCTTCTTCTCATGCTCTTCGACCCAGAGACGCGCCGTCTGATAGAAGAAAAAGTTGGCTACGATCTACAGTCGGTGGGGTCGGGCTCCAAATTCCTCAATAGGACACCCATAGCACAAAAGTTAATAACTAGAATCAACAAATGGGACTTACTCAAACTAAAAAGTTTTTTCTCAGCAAAAGATACAATAAGAGAGGTAAATAGAGAGCCTACATCCTGGGAACAAATCTTTACTCCTCACACTTCAGATAGAGCCCTAATATCCAGAGTATACAAAGAGCTCAAAAAATTAGACAATAAGAGAACAAACAACCCAATCAACAAATGGGCCAAGGACCTGAACAGACACTTCTCAGAGGAGGACATACAGTCAATCAACAAGTACATGAAAAAATGCTCACCATCTCTAGCAGTCAGAGAAATGCAAATCAAAACCACCCTAAGATACCATCTCACTCCAGTTAGATTGGCAGCCATTATGAAGTCAAACAACAACAAGTGCTGGCGAGGATGTGGGGAAAAGGGTACACTTGTACATTGCTGGTGGGACTGCAAATTGGTGCAGCCAATTTGGAAAGCAGTATGGAGATTTCTTGGAAAGCTGGGAATGGAGCCACCATTTGACCCAGCTATTCCCCTTCTCGGTCTATTCCCTAAAGACCTAAAAAGAGCATGCTACAGGGACACTGCTACATCGATGTTCATAGCAGCACAATTCACAATAGCTAGACTGTGGAACCAACCTAGATGCCCTTCAATGGATGAATGGATAAAAAAAATGTGGCATTTATACACAATGGAGTATTACTCTGCATTAAAAAATGACAAAATCATAGAATTTACAGGGAAATGGATGGCATTAGAGCAGATTATGCTAAGTGAAGCTAGCCAATCCCTAAAAAACAAATGTCAAATGTCTTCTTTGATATAAGGAGAGTATTCACATATTATAAATGTGTATGTCTAAAAATTTATAGAGGACCTTCTGAACAAACTGTGCAGCCTTAGTGCTGTACTTGGTGCTGTTAAGGATACCAAGTGCATGTCATGTGAGTGAAGGATGCCATAAGGCTATACATTTTAAGAAAAGAACCATTAGTATGATGAAGTAGTTTGAAACATTAAAAAGAATTTACAGAAAAATCAAGTAGTCAACATGAAAATATGCAACCTCAAAAAAAGAAAGAAAAATATGCAACCTCAACAGTAATTTAAAAAAAAAAACTTTGTTTTTTCCTTAGCAAATTGACAAGGACATTTTATATATTAATGTTCTATGCTCATGAAAATCTGGGAGTACAATAAAATAATAGCAGAGGGCATTCCAGTTCATCTTTAAAACAACCTTATGTGGAATGTATAGTCATTATTCTCCATTTTCCAGATGAAGAACTGAAGGAACAGGAATTAAATAAATCCTCAATCATTTGGCTAGTCAGTGGCAGATCCAGAATTTGGCTACAACTTTCCTACCTCAGTAATCTAACCATCAACCATTAATCTACAGTGTAGCCTATCTAGAAAACATTTGTCCCTATGAGTCCAGAGTCTTAAAAAGAACCTCTGTGCATTTAAGTCCAGAAATTCCCTTTCTAGAGGACTCAGGATGAAGAAAATTACATGCTAAGCCAATCAGCTAAGGGATGCATGTGGCATATTCATACAATGATGCATAAAACTAACTGGCCAAAGCAGAATATTTAGACAAGAATAACATACAGCTTTCAAGATGAAAATTGGTCTTATCGATAACTTAGTCCAATCTATTCATTGTATAGTAACAATCATTTGAAGTAAAAGATTTATTTTTCAAGGTAGGGAAACACAAAGAGAATTCTTTTATTTAAAAAATTCACATTCCCTTTCTTTTTTTCTAAGCTTGTCCACTCTCTGTACTTAGTAGTTAATGAGAGAGAGAGAGCTAACGGTCCCTTATGTAATAAATAGTCCCCTAATAAGTGTTTCTTTAGAACTTGAGGTTTTCTTTCACTTAAGATTCTTCCAATAGGCCTATGTTTGCTAGAGATTCAAAAATCAGTTCAACTATCCTATGTAAATACTAACAAAAAAGATTGACAATTTAATTTCACAGGCTTTGAGTAATATATGGGCTTCAAAACATGGACTTCAAGGTGGCACACCCAAGTATCTTAGAGACTTTCTTTCACTTCCTGTCAGGTGTTTTCCAGAAGAAAGAAGCTAACAGAAGCCTATGCTTAAAAAAAAAAATGCATTTCAGTAAAACCTGATTAGAGCCAGTTAGAAAAATACAAGTGTAACCCATGTTAAAAAGAGGTATTCATTAAGTATGTGTTACAAGCCCAGGGTGCAGAAGGTCAAAGAAGACCTCAATAGAAGAGACATGAGCACATTCAAGGAGGTGAGGGTAAGCCATGCAGAACTCTGGGAGACGGAACAGCTAAAGCTCCACAGTAGAAATAAGTATATGTTTGAGAAAAAAAACCTGATTCCCGACAACTTCACAAATCTTAAGCTTTAGAATTCAGAGTACTTATGTTATAATTAAAAATTTCATTGTCTCTTAAAAAATTATCTTTTAAAATAAACCCAAAGTTTTTAATGCATAAAGCAGTTTTCCAAAACAGAAAATTCTGTTTTTAGGGCACATTTCTCTAAAAAATGGACACACTTTAATGAGTACACCTAAATGAAACTGCTGTGGCTTTGATCTCAGATAGGTCGCATTAAACAATCTCCAGCTGCACAGAGAGTTATAATTAGGCAAATAAGCCATCCTTGGGAATGAGTCTTAGCATGTAGGTGGAACTCCAGGGACAAACTGATATAGAGGTATAAAGAGAAAAGCAATAAACAGGAATTGAATTCCAAATCCATCATTCCCACACAAATCAAACTACCCAGTTCCTGTCGATCCTCCTCTCTGTACACCCACCCTCACAATGGTCACATATATCACCAGCTTTTTCATTTCTTCCCCTGACTACACCCCCCAGTTACAATGGAGTCTTTCTGTTTCTGTTTCAGGGCCTTTGCATAGGCTGTTTCCACTCCCTGGTACTTCTGCCTCCACGGCACTGTCACTCATCCCAAGTATCATTTCGTGAGCAACACTTCACTCCATCAGATCCCTGGTGTACACTCTAATGTCACTGTCAATATTTCCTTCTTCTGACCTGTGAGATCATTACCGGGGTCCCTCAGTGAGCTGCATACTCCACACCAGCATAGACTATGTTACTCTGCTTCTCAGCTGCATCCAGAGCCCAGCCTAGTACCTGGCAGCTTAAGGGTCTCAAAATATATCTGTGCAATGAATGATGGTCCGAGGCCTCCTTACTATCTTTTTTACTCTATCCCCTGCCAATGGGGAACCCCAGCTCTCATCATCCCACAGATTCCAGTCTCCCCAAGCTCCAGTCCAGTCTGCAGTCAGTGACTGCCCACTTAATTTCCTAAATACTACCTGGGCTCTCCTCTACCATGACCTTTCCCACACCAGGTCACACATCCCTTCATGAACTTCCAGTCCTTCCCTTACCGAATACCAGGTGGAAGCAAGCTGATCTCCCCCTTTGCCTCTGGGTTCAGCCAGCCTCTACACTGTCCAAGGAGTTCCATGGGGCAACTCCTCACCTTTTGTATATCTAAAGCCCACTTATCCTTAATAAATTCAAGACACGCTCCTCCACAAGGCTCCCAAGTCTCTTCCTCACTCAAGATCAATCATACATGTAGTCCTAATCTACATGTAACTGTTTCTGGTAGGTGAAGGTATATGGTGAGGATCGAATCCAGGGGCACTTAACCACTGAACCACATCCCCAGCCCTTTTATTTTATAATTTGAAACAGGGTCTCCCTAGGTTGCTGAGGCTGGCTTCAAACTTGCCATCCTCCTGCCTCAGCTTCCCGAGTTGTTGAACTTCAGAACCTGGTTAGTGGTTCTTATAATTTCATGCATGTTCATTTTGCATCCCTCACAACATCCTGCTAATATCAAAAAGAGAAAGGTATTAACATTTACTAAACACTACTGAGTATGACATTGCAGGAGACAACAATTGCCTGGGCACCTTGCAAGTACTGTTAAAACTTCTGTTGAATTGACTCCCTCACTCTTTTAATTTTTTAAAAGTTTTTTAGCTGTAGTTGGACACAATACCTTTATTTTACTTATTTAACGTGGTGCTGAGGATCGAACCCAGTGCTTGCATGTGCTAGGCGAGCACTCTGCCGCTCTGCCACAACCCCAACCGACTCCCTCACTCTTTGTGCACAACTTTTAATTACATATGGCCTTACTCTATGAAGTAGCCCTAATAAAGAAAATTTAGTAAAAAAAAAAAATTAAAAAATCAGTGTCCTAAAACTTTTGTCACCTGCCCCTCACAGCATTACTCTCCAGGATACATAAAAAACTTAATGCCAAAAAAAAAAAAAAAAAAAAAACACCAAATAACCCAATCAATCAATGGGCAAAGGAACTGAACAGACACTTCACAAAAGAAGAAATACAAGTTATCCACAAATATATGAAAAAAAAAGTTCAACATCTCTAGCAATTAGAGAAATGCAAATTAAAACTACACTGAGATTTCATCTCATTCCAGTCAGAATGGCAATTATCAAGAATACAAGTATCAGTAAATGTTGGTGAGGGTGTGGGGAAAAAGGTATACTCATATATTGATGGGGGGGACTGCAAATTGGTGCAACCCCTATGGAAAGCAGTATGGATATGACTCAGAAAACTTGGAATGGAACCATCATTTGACCCAGTCATCCCACACCTCAGTTTATACCCAAAGGACTTAAAATCAGCATACTATAGTGACACAGCCACATCAATATTTATAGCAGCTCAATTCACAATGGCTAAGCTATCGAGCCAACATAGGTGCTCTTCAATAGATGAATGGATTAATAAAATGTGATATATATATAGATAGACACATTCATACATACATATATATGTATGTGTGTGTATATGTGTGTGTGTAACTGGATATTAGCCATTAAAAAGAATGAAATTATGGCATTTGCCAGTAAATGGATGAAACTGGAGACTATCATGCTAACTGAAATAAGCCAATCCCCAAAAAACAAAGGTCAAATGTTCTCTCTGATATGTGGATGCTAATACACAATGAGAGGTTGTTTTAAAGTATTATTCCTGCAAGCAATGACACAACCAGAAATACCAGAATCATGTGATAACGAATAACATGGGGACTGTACAAGGTTTTACTCTTGCCCCAAAGTTTTAATTTATGGGGAGTATAAAGTCTCTTAGCTTCACAGCAAATTATATAAATAATCAATATTGTTGTCTCTTATTCCCCTCTGCCTACAACAGGAATCTAACCAAATCTAACACAAGCAGTACAGCTAAATGCTGGTGGATCTTCTGTGGAGAAGACAGTCAAAATGAGAGCCAAACTCTTGACAAAATACACAGAGGCTTCACAATAAGCCAGTCAGGTAGCCTAAGTGTTTTTTGCTCACCATTTTTGGCTGAGCATGTTTAGAAAACTAGTTACTTGGCATGTCTAAAAAGCCATGGATTCCACTCAGAGCAGCAGAATTTGTCCAATGTAGGGGCCCAGGGTGCATTTTGTTGTGACTTTGTTACCCTAACTTCATGAAAAAGTCACAGAATTATCTAATCACTTGTGGATGAGGTAGAACCAAAGCAGAGATGTGCCTGTCTTCTGCTTTGTGCTGAGAACCCACAGTGGCCTTCGTCAGGGTCATGGCTGTGGTGGATTCAGCAGTTACTGCAACAAGTGAAAAGGCTGGGGAAAGCACATGGAAGGCTCTGCAAACTGCAAGCAATTTATCACATAAAATCACTACCCCACCCCAGGCGGGGAAGAAAAACATCCCTGCATACTTTTCAACTTTTCTATGACACCAGATGGGGAGCATTTTAAAGCTAAATCAATTTATAATGAAAGTTTTCAAAAATACAGGGGTTTTGTTTGTTTGTTTTAGTAAAGCAAAGTACACTGTGTTGAATATACACACCTGTTTTCAGTAGCTCTGGTTTTCATATCTTAAATGTTTCATGACATAAATACCACTCATCTGCTGAAGACAATATTTAAGAGGAAGATAAAGGGTTTCCTAGAGAGCAGTTAGTCATAATGTTTACTCTTAAACACAACTGACCCAAATATTAAATATGGCATTTAAATGTTGGGTCACTTATCTTTTTTCCCTGTGGCTCATTGGGGGCGGGGGGAGGCACTTTCTAGTGGGAAAACAACTCTTTTTGTTTGTTTTTATTTTTTTAACCTGAAATTATACAAGGGGCTCCAAGTTTCTTCACCACCATTCACAAAGGAAATGTGTGACCTAGAGGATTAGGGATTGATCTGCCAGTCTAGGGTCTGGCTCCCTTTATAGCTGTTCCTTGGAAGTGGCCATCATGCCTGTGTCAATACAGATGTTTCTATAACCCTGTTACAACCTGTTCTCCTGGGTTCATGTAATAGCTTGAAGGCAGTCCAAATTATCTAGGGTTTTTTGGACAAAGGTTCTAGAAAACAATGACTTATCAACATTTTTAAATGTTCCCCCCCCAAAAAAAAGGACAGAGTTCAAATTACTACAAAGGCTAAATCATTAACAAAATAATCAAAAACTGTGTCTTCTTTTTTGACTGATAATTTACTTCTACAAGGAATATCCACTAGTAAAGCCTGATAGGTTCTCAAATCTAAGCTTCATTTTTTGAAACACATCTTTATCAAGTGATCACAGTTATCTACACTGATAATTTTGTGTTTGAGCAGGCAAGCTGACCCATCCATTCTCCAATACTATCCTATCAGAAATACAAAGAGATTTACTTTCAGCTATGACCGTCAAACATTTGAAAAGCTGTACATAAAGGTCAATATCAAAAAGAAAAAGAAAAAAAGGAGGGAAGAAGCTGGTAGCAGTTTTAAATTCTGTTCATCCCAATAAATCATTCTCTTCTTCCCCCACCCTGCACCTGAGGTACTGGGCATTGCACTGTATCTCTAAGCTACACTCCTAGCCCTATTTTTGTTTTGAGACACTAGGCATCTCACTAAGTAACCTTGGCCTCAAACTTAAGATCCTCCTGCCTCAGCCTCCAACATGGCTGGGATTATAGGCATGCACCACTGCACCTAAGTAAGAAATCAGTTGTCTAATCAGCAAATGCAGATGCAAATCATAAAATGCCTTTTAACTGTACTTTCCTCATTGCTTAGAACTGTCAAAGATATTCCAAGTCATGATTTCACTTTTTTAAAAATCCCTTTAGGTTTAGCACTATATGTCTGCAAAACAATAGCAGCTAACTTTTATTATTTTGGTAATTATCATACCATCATGTGCTAGCCACTATACTGAGTTCTTACATGAATTATTTCATTCAACCCTCATAACAACATATGAGGTAGATGTTATTATTAACTTCATTTATCTGATAGAAACTCAGGCAGAGTTAAATAACTTGCCAAAGGTCACTAGTGAGAAAATGACAGCCCCACAAGGTAATTATTAACACTCTACAGCACTTGAAATTTTTTAAATAGTTTTTCGGCCATTATCTCCTTTGAGTCTCCCTATGCCTATGATAATACTGGGATACTATTAACGTCCATTTAATTTTACAAATGGAATAGCTAAGATTTCAACACACTAAATGACTTTCTCAAGTTAGGAAATGAAGGCACTGGAAAAGAAATCCAGAGTCTAGACTTTCTTCTTCTCCCACTGTACAGGCTGCCTTTTCTACTGTAGACTCTCAGTAAAAATATTTTCATCATACACTGATTATTACTTGAAGCATAATTTTAAATTTAAACTCCAGGGCATTAAAAATTATCTATCACCAGCATCATATGCAGGGCATGGCACACAGGAGATGACTAGTCTGCACATTGCCCAGACACTCCTTGTCTTCTGGATCAAACCCATTTCTCTTATGTTCCCATTGCCTCTCCATCTTGGACAGCCTTCAGAGACACAGACCAATCTCACATGTCAACATTTTCAGGAAACCAAAGTCTATATATATCCACAATCATTTCTCCACAATCTAAAATCCAAGAAGATATGAAAACTGAAAGCTTTATCTTAAATTTAATGCCAGACTTATTTGAGGACTACAGTAATCCATTATCAAGATGGCGCTCAGTGATTCCCTGCTTCCTAGTCTTCAAATCCTTTTATAGTTCCCACCTACATGAGGTTGGTTGACAAGACCAGCAAAACCTATCACAAGTAACAGGATAAAAAGACTGTAGTTTCCATGTTAAGGCTTGAGACTCTGTCTCTCTGTTTGTCTGTCTCCTCCTGCCCCACCCCTTTTTTGAAGGAAGATAAGTGCCATGCTGCAAGGATGCTCAGAAGCCTACAGGGAGGCTCATGTAGCGAGGAACAGAGACTTTCCATTGATGGCCACTGGGAAACTGAGGCCTGCCAATATATGAACCAGATCATCCAGCTAAGTTGCTCCTGGATTCCTGACTCACAGAAACTGTAGTTGATAAACACTGGTTCTTTATAATTTGCCACATAGCCATAATTTACTACATAGCAACAGATAATTGATAGTTATTATCTGTTATAAATTGCAATAAAGCTTCTTATAGTCTCACTTACCTCCACTTATTGCAAATATACAGATGTTAGATTGAAAAAAATATTAATGTTTTGGGTTTATGAGGTACTGCTATAGACCTGGCTGGGAAGGTTACTAAAATATATACCAGATACCTTACTAGAACCTGAAAAATGTTGGCCCTTGAAACACATTGGCCCCAAGAGTTTCAGAGAAGACACTGTGAACCTATTTTCATTTTTTATAATACAACTTTCTTGGTTATCCTTATCATGGTATATCAGAAACAATTTCCTATAGGAATTCCTGTACATAACAGAATCTCCACCACATAACCAATACTTGAGTATATGTCATCCTTTGTTGTTTTATAAGCAAACATTTGTCTACCTATATGTTAAACCAATGAACAAGAGCCCTCCTTCTATTTCATTATTCCCACCCAGAAATCCTGATGCTAGCTGGTATACAATAAGCTCTGAATAAATTCTTATGCAACTGAGTTCACAAATGCATACCTACAATCACAGACACACAGCACTGGTTCACATCCCTATATACCTTCACACTCAAAATCTATTACCTTCAAAAAATTATTTCAGAACATGATGTAAGAACAGTGTCAGAAAGCAAATAGAAGCAGGCTCTCTGAGGAATTCTGGAAAATTTGCATATCCTCCAAGTGCCCTTGTAAACAGCAGCAGAAGCATGAAATAATCGAAATAATCTTTATCAGGGGAAAAGATCTATTAGCCTCCTGATGATTGGCCCATCTGAACCTTTCAATGAAAGAACAATTTTACCTTCCCCTCTCTTTTCTTCACCCTCCTCCAGACGATAAAATGGGTCACTAATCAGTTTTTAATTTTCTTTCCTGGAGAGAGAGAGTCAGCACGAAGCTGCAGGAACCCAGAGTAAAAAATTTACAAAATAAAGACCAAGGAAAAAGTCAGAGTGATCCAAGTCCTAAAACCATGCCATTACATTAGTTATTCTAGACCTTTTATATAAACATTTTCAAAATAGCCAAAAAAATTGCAATAACTATCATTCTGAAAAGAAATTCCACATAAGCAATCTCGTATTTTATTTTTAAATGTCCTATCCAGGAAGAGTTCCACAAATGCAAATGCCCAGACAGCAGAAGATAATCAGGATAAACCACAGAAAGACTTAGATTTAGAGAAGTGGCAGAGAGGGAACAAAACAAACCACAGGGAGAGGCTGGGAGCATGGGAGAAGATAGGAACTCTGCCACCACAACCAACTCTCAATCCTTTCTTCCTTCCCTTGCCTTCCTTCCAAGTTATGAAGAAGAAAAGAAAGTGTGGGTGGGTCAACAATGAGAAAAGAATGGGGCAAGTCAAGTGCAGTGGTGCACACCTGTAATCCCAGCGGTTTGGGAGGGTTTGGGGAGGCGGAGGCAGGAGGATCACAAGTTCAAAGGAAGCCTCAGCAATTTAGCAAGACTGTGAGCAACCTAGTGAGGTCCTGTCCAAAAAAAAAAAAAAAGGCTGGGAATATTGCTCAGTGGCTAAGCACCCCCAGGTTCAATCCTTCATACAAAAAGAAAGAAAGAAACAAAAAGAACTGGGTGGAGACAAGGATCTCTAGGCCCAAGTGCAGAATTGGGTGGGTAGGGGGTAGGGGTGGGGTTTGATGAATTAGATGATTTTAATGCCTATACCAGATCGAACTTTCAACTGTAAGTGAAATCCAGCCAGCCAGCTGTAATTTACATCACCTCTTCCACACTCTCACCCCAGCTGTCTGCTGCTTTTTGAGGAAGCATCATGGGGCTAAATTAACTGAGGGTATGTGACCACGCACAGGTTTAGTACCAAGGACCAAACAAACCCTTGCCCTATTGGCCAAAAGAATGAATGGCTCACAGAAAAAAGCAGTGATGAGAGGAAACGAATTTGTGTGAAAGATTTTGTGATGCTATGGCATTATCTACACTAGATGTTTGAAATTCTCTTCACAAAGAGAGCTGCTGTATCTTGCATATCTATTGGGATTTTTCAAGTGTTTGAATACTACGGACTTTGAAAGTGTGCAATCCAGACAAGACTGAAAAGCTTACATTATGCCAGTTTCAATACCACTCAGATTTGCTACAATTTCCCTCAGTCATAGGGGATCTTAGTCCAATTCCATAAAGCCACAGCTGCTCCCAAGACATTAACCTACAATCCTGCTAGAAATCCCTGAAGTTTGGGGTTGAAAGTGATGGGGGAGGGTGTGTATGTTCAAAAGTGGTCTTCTAGCCACCTGTATTATTTTTTTCTAGGGAGGAGAAAAACAGCACACATCACCCTAACAGCACACATCACCCTGCTCAGAACAATTTCTCAATGTATTTCAAGGTAATAGAGACAAACCACATACATATTTAAGTGGTATTAACTTTCTAGCATCTTCACCTATCAAAACTACCAAAGAAAAGTTATTCACAAAACATATGCAAATACCCTTTTTCAGTCCTACACCAAGTGATTTACAGAAAGAATCAAAGGCAGATCCCTTGCAGAACATGAATAGCAACACTCAAAACTTGTACAGGAAAGTTTTAGAAATCTAAATATTCAATCACAGTTTCAAGTTACAAAAGCAATAGCAGCAGCATGACTAAAACAATCCTTCAATCAGTCCTCTGACAAATACATACTGAGCACCACTATGTGCCTAGCATTCTTCTAGGTTCTTGGGGATTTAACAGTGGGTAAAACAATGTCACCATACCCAGGAAGTTTAAGGAAAAAATTTCTCAAAATATTAAACGTTTTTAACTAGGAGTGTTTTCTCTGCTGAATTACTAAACTTACCAAGGAATTAGTAAAAATTAACAAGATCCATACAGAGTCATATAGACTAATGAACAGAATTGAAAGTATAAAAAGTAAATCTCACATTTATTGTGAATTGATTTTTTTTTTTTTCCTAAGGGTGCCTAGACAACTCACTGGGGGAAAAAAAAAAAAACCAGTTTTTTCAACAATGATGCTAGGACAGCTGGATAACCTTATACAAAAGTAAAAAAGAATGGATCATAAACCTAAATGTAAGACCTTAGGTTACAAAACTATTAAAAGAAAACACAGGGGCTGGGGTTATAGCTCAGCGGTGGAGTGTTCAACTTGCCTGTGTGAAACGCTGGGTTGGATCCTCAGCACCACATAAAAATAAAATATACATATTATGACCATCTACAACCAAAAAAAAATATTTTTTAAAAAGAAAACACAGGGAGAGGGAACTGGGACCGAAGACAGAGCAGGCCCAGCGGCCTGCTGAGGGGCAGAGCCGCCCCCCACCCCCCTCGCCTGCCAGGTAGGGGAAGGGTGACCACCGACAGAAAAGGCCCAGTGGCCCAGGGCGGGACAGAGCTTCCAATCACTCCTGCAAGGTAGGCGGGCCTGCGACCCACCGGCAGAAGAGGAGCAGTCGCCTGCTGAGAGGTTGAGCCGCCCCCTCCCCCTGCGCCGGCATAGTAGAGGGAACTGGGACCGAAGACAGAGCAGGCCCAGCGGCCTGCTGAGGGGCAGAGCCGCCCCCCACCCCCCTCGCCTGCCAGGTAGGGGAAGGGTGACCACCGACAGAAAAGGCCCAGTGGCCCGCGGCGGGACAGAGCTTCCAATCACTCCTGCAAGGTAGGCGGGCCTGCGACCCACCGGCAGAAGAGGAGCAGCGGCCTGCTGGGAGGCAGAGCCGCCCCCTCCCCCCCGCGCCTGCAAGGTAGTCGGAACTGAGACCACCATCAGAACAGGTCAGACCTGCAACCGAGAGACAGAACAGGCCCAGTGGCCTGAGGAAGGGTAGAGCCGCCCCCCCCCCACACGCCTGCAAAGTAGGCGGACCTGCGACCCACTGGCAGTACAGCCCCAGAGACCTGCAGAGGGGCAGTGCCGCTGCCTGCGCCTGCAAAGTAGGCAGAACTGCGACCACCGACAGAACAAGCCTAGCGGCCCGCAGAGGGACAGAGCCGCCGCCCGCGCCTGCAAGGACGGCGGACCTGCTACCGACTGGCAGAGCAGGCCCAGCGGCCTGCCGGCGTGGTAGGCACATTGCCCCAATTGGCGGAGGGGCAGAGCCGCCGCCCGTGCCTGCGAGGGAGACTTTGCAACTATACAAGACCAATATAAATATATAGGGGGAAAATTCAATAGCACAACAGTTTCACCAAGAAGAAAGGAACGCGAACAGTATGAAGAGACAAGGAAAGAAAGGACCACAAGCATTGCAGGTCAACTCAACTTTAGAAGAGGTAATAGCTGCAGCTGATGGAATGTCAGATAAAGAATTCAGGATATACATGCTTCAGATGATCTGGAGTCTCAAGGAAGACATCAGACAGCAAAATCAGACAATGAAAGATCACTTCAACAATGAATTACATAAACAAATCCAAGAAGCAAAAGATCAACTATACAGGGAAATAGAGGTTATAAAAAACAAACAAACAGAAACCCTAGAAATGCAGGAAGCAATAAGCCAACTTAAAAACTCAATTGAGAATACTACCAGCAGAGTAGAACACTTAGAAGACAGAACATCAGACAATGAAGATAAAGTATATCAACTTGAAAAGAACATAGACAGCTCAGCAAGACTGTTAAGAAACCATGAGCAGAACATCCAAGAAATATGGGATAACATCAAGAGACCAAATTTAAGAGTCATTGGGATACAGGAAGGAACAGAGTTTCAAACCAAAGGAATGAGCAATCTATTCAATGAAATAATTCGAGAAAACTTCCCAGATTTGAAGAATGAGACAGAACCCCAAATCCTAGAAGCCTACAGGACGCCGAATGTGCAAAATCATAAGAGACCCACACCTAGACACATTATAATGAAGATGCCCAACATACAGAACAAGGAGAGAATTTTAAAAGCTACAAGAGAAAGGAAGCAGATCACATTTAGGGGTAAGCCAATCAGGATAACAGCTGATCTTTCAACACAGACTCTGAAAGCTAGAAGATCCTGGAATAACATATTTCAAACACTGAAAGAAAATGGGTTCCAACCAAGAATTGTGTTTCCAGCGAAATTAAGCTTCAGGATGGAAGATGAAATTAAAACCTTCCACGATAAACAAAAGTTAAAAGAATTTGCAGCTAGAAAACCATCTCTTCAAAACATCCTTGGCAAAACATTACAGGAAGAGGAAATGGAAAATAACAATGAAAACCAACAGTGGGAGGTAGGACACTAAAGGGGGGAAAATAATCAAAGTGGAAAACAAACCATGTTTAGTAACATAAATAAACAAATATGGCTGGAAGAACAACCCATATCTCAATAATAACCCTAAATGTTAATGGCTTAAACTCACCAATTAAGAGACACAGGCTAGTAGAATGGATCACAAAACAAGACCCAACAATATGCTGCCTACAGGAGACGCATTTGATAGGAAAAGACATACATAGGCTGAAGGTGAAAGGTTGGGAAAAATCATATCACTCATATGGACTTCGGAAACAAGCAGGAGTATCCATACTCATATCAAATAAAATAGATTTTAAGCCAAAGTTAATCAAAAGGGATAAAGAGGGACACTACATACTGCTCAAGGGAACCATACACCAACAAGACATAACAATCATAAATATATATGCCCCAAACAATGGTGCAGCTATGTTCATCAAACAAACTCTTCTCAAGTTCAAGAGTCTAATAGACCACCATACAATAATCATGGGAGACTTCAACACACCTCTCTCACCACTGGACAGATCTTCCAAACAAAAGTTGAATAAGGAAACTATAGAACTCAATAACACAATTAATAACCTAGATTTAATTGACATATATAGAATATACCACCCAACATCAAACAGTTACACTTTTTTCTCAGCAGCACATGGATCCTTCTCAAAAATAGATCATATATTATGTCACAGGGAAACTCTTAGACAATACAAAGGAGTAGAGATAATACCATGCATCCTATCTGATCATAATGGAATGGAACTGAAAATCAACGATAAAAGAAGGAAGGAAAAAGAATATATCACTTGGAGAATGAACAATAGGTTACTGAATGATCAATGGGTTATAGAAGACATCAAGGAGGAAATTAAAAAATTCTTAGAGATTAATGAAAACACAGACACAACATATCGGAATCTATGGGACACATTGAAAGCAGTTCTAAGAGGAAAATTCATTGCTTGGAGTTCATTCCTTAAAAAAAGAAAAAACCAACAAATAAATGATCTCATACTTCATCTCAAAATCCTAGAAAAAGAAGAGCAAAACAACAGCAAAAGAAGTAGAAGGCAAGAAATAATTAAAATCAGAGCTGAAATCAATGAAATCGAAACAAAAGAAACAATTGAAAAAATTGACAAAACTAAAAGTTGGTTCTTTGAAAAAATAAACAAAATCGACAGACCCTTAGCCATGCTAGCGAAGAGAAGAAGAGAGAGAACTCAAATCACTAACATACGGGATGAAAGAGGCAATATCACAACAGACACTTCAGAAATACAGAAGATAATCAAAAATTATTTTGAATCCTTATACTCCAATAAATTAGAAGATAGTGAAGGCATAGATAAATTTCTTAAGTCATATGATCTGCCCAGATTGAGTCAGGAGGATATAGACAACCTAAACAGACCAATATCAATTGAGGAAATAGAAGAAACCATCAAAAGACTACCAACTAAGAAAAGCCCAGGACCGGATGGGTATACAGCAGAGTTTTACAAAACCTTTAAAGAGGAACTAATACCAATACTTTTCAAGCTACTTCGGGAAATAGAAAAAGAGGGAGAACTTCCAAATTCATTCTACGAGGCCAACATCACCCTGATACCTAAACCAGACAAAGACACTTCAAAGAAAGAAAACTACAGACCAATATCTCTAATGAACCTAGATGCAAAAATCCTCAATAAAATTCTGGCCACTCGGATACAAAGGCACATCAAAAAAATTGTGCACCATGATCAAGTAGGATTCATCCCTGGGATGCAAGGCTGGTTCAATATAAGGAAATCAATAAATGTTATTCACCACATCAATAGACTTAAAAATAAGAACCATATGATCATCTCGATAGATGCGGAAAAAGCATTCGACAAAGTACAGCATCCCTTTATGTTCAAAACTCTAGAAAAACTAGGGATAACAGGAACATACCTCAATATTGTAAAAGCAATCTATGCTAAGCCTCAGGCTAGCATCATTCTGAATGGAGAAAAATTGAAGGCATTCCCTCTAAAATCTGGAACAAGACAGGGATGCCCTCTCTCACCACTTCTGTTCAACATAGTTCTCGAAACACTGGCCAGAGCAATTAGACAGACGAAAGAAATTAAAGGCATCAAAATAGGAAAAGAAGAACTTAAATTATCACTATTTGCAGATGACATGATTCTATACCTAGCAGACCCAAAAGGGTCTACAAAGAAACTATTAGAGCTAATAAATGAATTCAGCAAAGTGGCAGGATATAAAATCAACACGCATAAATCAAAGGCATTCCTGTATATCAGCGACAAATCCTCTGAAATGGAAATGAGGACAACCACTCCATTCACAATATCTTCAAAAAAAATAAAATACTTGGGAATCAACCTAACAAAAGAGGTGAAAGACTTATACAATGAAAACTACAGAACCCTAAAGAGAGAAATAGAAGAAGATCTTAGAAGATGGAAAAATATACCCTGTTCATGGATAGGCAGAACTAACATCATCAAAATGGCGATATTACCAAAAGTTCTCTATAGGTTTAATGCAATGCCAATCAAAATCCCAACGGCATTTCTTGTAGAAATAGAGAAAGCAATCATGAAATTCATATGGAAAAATAAAAGACCCAGAATAGCAAAAACAATGCTAAGCAGGAAGTGTGAATCAGGCGGTATAGCGATACCAGACTTCAAACTATATTACAGAGCAATAGTAACAAAAACAGCATGGTACTGGTACCAAAACAGGCGGGTGGACCAATGGTACAGAATAGAGGACACAGAAACCAATCCACAAAACTACAACTATCTTATATTTGATAAAGGGTCTAAAAGCATGCAATGGAGGAAGGATAGCATCTTCAACAAATGGTGCTGGGAAAACTGGAAATCCATATGCAACAAAATGAAACTGAATCCCTTTCTCTCGCCATGCACAAAAGTTAATTCAAAATGGATCAAGGAGCTTGATATCAAATCAGAGACGCGCCGTCTGATAGAAGAGAAAGTTGGCTACGATCTACATAATGTGGGGTCGGGCTCCAAATTCCTCAATAGGACACCCATAGCACAAAAGTTAATAACTAGAATCAACAAATGGGACTTACTCAAACTAAAAAGTTTTTTCTCAGCAAAAGATACAATAAGAGAGGTAAATAGAGAGCCTACATCCTGGGAACAAATCTTTACTCCTCACACCTCAGATAGAGCCCTAATATCCAGAGTATACAAAGAGCTCAAAAAATTAGACAATAAGAGAACAAACAACCCAATCAACAAATGGGCCAAGGACCTGAACAGACACTTCTCAGAGGAGGACATACAGTCAATCAACAAGTACATGAAAAAATGCTCACCATCTCTAGCAGTCAGAGAAATGCAAATCAAAACCACCCTAAGATACCATCTCACTCCAGTTAGATTGGCAGCCATTATGAAGTCAAACAACAACAAGTGCTGGCGAGGATGTGGGGAAAAGGGTACACTTGTACATTGCTGGTGGGACTGCAAATTGGTGCAGCCAATTTGGAAAGCAGTATGGAGATTTCTTGGAAAGCTGGGAATGGAGCCACCATTTGACCCAGCTATTCCCCTTCTCGGTCTATTCCCTAAAGACCTAAAAAGAGCATGCTACAGGGACACTGCTACATCGATGTTCATAGCAGCACAATTCACAATAGCTAGACTGTGGAACCAACCTAGATGCCCTTCAATGGATGAATGGATAAAAAAAATGTGGCATTTATACACAATGGAGTATTACTCTGCATTAAAAAATGACAAAATCATAGAATTTACAGGGAAATGGATGGCATTAGAGCAGATTATGCTAAGTGAAGCTAGCCAATCCCTAAAAAACAAATGTCTAATGTCTTCTTTGATATAAGGAGAGTAGCTAAGAACAGAGTAGGGTCGAAGAGCATGAGAAGAAGATTAACATTAAACAGGGATGAGAGGTGGGAGGGAAAGGGAGAGAGAAGGGAAAATGCATGGAAATGGAAGGAGACCCTCAGAGGTATACAAAAGTACATACAAGAGGAAGTGAGGGGAAGGGGAAAAATAATACAAGGGGGACAAACGAATGTCAGTAAAGGGGGCAGAGAGAGAAGAGGGGAGGGGAGGGGAGGGGAGGGGAGGGGGGATAGTAGAGGATAGGAAAGACAGCAGAATACAACAGACACTAGTATGGCAATATGTAAATCAATGGATGTGTAACTGACGTGATTCTGCAATCTGTATATGGGGTAAAAATGGGAGCTCATAACCCACTTGAATCAAATTGTGAAATATGATATATCAAGAACTATGTAATGTTTTGAACAGCCAACAATAAAAAATTAAAAAAAAAAAAAAAAAAAAAGAAAACACAGGAATAAATCTTCATGCTTTGAGTTAAGCAATGGTTTCTCAACTATAATACCAACAGCAAAAGTAACAAAAGAAAACATAAACTGTACTTTCACCAAAATTAAAATTCTTTATACTTGAAAACAATACCATCAAGAAAGTAAAAATACAACTCACAGAATGGGAGAAAATATTTTCAAATCAAATATCTGATGAGAGACTTGTATACAGAATATATTGTAAGAAATTCAATGAGTAGAAAACAAATAACCCAATTTTAAAAATTGGCAAAGACGGTTGAGGGTGTAGCTCAGAGGGAGAGGGCTTGCCTAGTATACATAAGGCCCTCCGTTTGATCCCCAGCACCAGGAAAAAAATATTGGCAACAAATCTCAATCAACACTACTCTAAAGATATGCAAATAGCCAATAAGGACATAAAATGCTCAACTTATTAATCATCAAGGGGAAATGCAAATCAAAACAGCACTAAGATACTACTTTACATCCCACAGAATCCCACTGGAAAAAGAAAATTACAAAAAGCGTTGGCGAAAAACATGGAGAAAGCAGAACCCTTACATTGCTAGAAAGAATGATAAATGATGCAGCTACTGTGGAAAACAGTTTGGCACTTCCATATAATAGTAAACCTCCACACCTGGGTATATACACAAGAGAAATTAAGACATACATCCTCACCAAAACTTGTACATGAATTTTCACAGCAACAGTGAATCTTCACAGTGCATATATACATATAATGGAATTCTACTCAGCAATAAAAAGATACAAAGTACTGACACCTGCTATACAGTGAATGTATCTTGAAAACATTATGTTAAGTGAAAGCTAGTCACAAAAGACCACGTATTATGTGAATCCATTTATATGAAATATCCAAAACATGCAAATCTATAGACAAAGATTAGTAGTAGCCTAGCAATAGTAGAGGTGGAGGGTTGGAAAGACAGAGAGTGACTACTAATGGGTATAAGATTTCTTTTCAGAGTGATGAAAATATATGAAAATTTATTGTGATGGTTGCTAGCTCCAAATATATGGAAAAAACATCAAATTGTACACTAAAAATGGGTGAATTGTGTGGTATGTGATTTACATCCCAATAAAGCTGCTTTTAAAAATTAAATAAGAAATTAAGGAGCCAAACAGGTATAATATTTGTACCAGAAAAACTAAACAGTGAAAAGAGTTGTTGTTTTTTCTTTTCACAGATATACTAACTTATGTCCACAAAGAGGTGCATTTATTAAGTCATCCACTCAACATCAATTCATTGATGTCTACTACTCCTTAGGAACTGAACTTGATTGGGAATCCCATAGAAAAGATCTAGTTTCCCCCCAACCCAGGCTTTCCATTCCTAATAACACCAGCTACCACACAGTAGGCACAGAGCTAAAGGTTTCATGTACAGCATCTCAGGATAAGGTGGAGAGCATTATCCTAATTTTACAGATGAAGAAGCACACTTAAAGAAGGTGACCTGGTCAGGATGACAGCACTAACAAATGGACCGCAGCTTAAGCCAGAAGAAGTCTATGCCTTCTTCACCCAACTTATGTTCCTTCCAGGGAGAGATGGTCAGGAAAGTACAGACACCTCTGCAGTGAGATGCAGGGTCAGAAGAGGGCATCTCCAGCTCTCCACCATGAAGAAGTCTTCAGAAAATATGACACCTAAGCACTACACTGCTTGGTGAGGGCTAGTACCTCACTCAGACAAGATGAGGTGGGCTGTGGCTTTCCACGCAGAAAAGACGGGAGTGAGAAGGAACGTGGAGAATGCAAAGACGTGGAAGCTGAGTTTGGCAGGACAGCAAGCCAGGCATGAGGAAGTGGTGGCAAGAAAAAACAGAAAGGATGAGGGTGCCTGGATATGAAGGGCCCCAAGAGCTGCTGCTTTGCTAGGAATTTAAACTTAAGACACAGACTAGCCTTTGCAGTATTCTACACAGGGGGCCAGAAAGACCACCCTAGATGCAGTCACATGGAATTAACAACAGTAGCAGGGGCAGGGATTAGAAGGGTACTGTGAACTGTTCAGTTCTGAACTGTTCAGAACCCAGAAGGGCCTGAATCAAGGCAATAGTAATGAGAAAAGGGGAGAGGCAATAAATTTGGAAGATATTTGAAACAGGAACTCCAAGACCTGGAAGGATGTAGAAATTTAAGAATCCTGGCCCAAGAAGTAGAAAGCACACCGTTGGTGGCCACAGCATCCACAATTCCCCTTCTTCCTTCCTGACTCAGTTCCTCTCCTGTGCAGCCACTAGCCTTAGCCACTAATCCCAGCTCTATCCAGTTCCCAGGAAGATTCTTTGCCATCTTGACTCAAGAATGGTCACAAGACTCATTCAGACTAAAAGACACATGGGAAAGTCTGTTGCAGGACTTATGGAGAAAACCATTTCTCTCCTAGCAAAGAGACTGTCTATATTCCTAACTAGAACATCACTGTATACAAACATCATCTCCTCATCTAAAGAACCACTGAACCATCTGCTACAGCCTGTGACAACACTGACTCTCCAGATGCAGAGGAAAGAAGAGATGAGGAGAAGCAGGGACCACAGTGTCACTGACCTACCCTGAGCCTTCTCTCCTTGCCCCCAGATTCCTATAGGTGAGCTAATAAACTTCATCACGTTGAAGCAGCTGACAGTGGAATCTAAAGCATCTTAACTGATAAGGACAGAATATGGTATCATTCACCCAAGTCAGGAGCACAGGAAGAGGAGGTGGTCTGAAGGGGGCCATCCACTATGGTGCCTAGGAGGGAGTCAAAAATACAGGCCAGATAATAAGAAGGCAATGGGGCTAAGGATATGGCTTAGATGTGTAAGAGTAGAGATGCAGTTTCCACACTCCAGTCGTTGCTAAAGCAACGTGAGTAGATGTACAGCTAGAAGATGACACTATTTCTCCTTGAAACACTGAGATCTAACAAGTCATTACTATCTACGATTATCCAGTCAACCACTCACACCCCTCAGAAAGTACTTGGGCAGAGTTGGGGGGATTAGAATTTCCAAATTGTAACTGAAAACCAATTATACTTGAAAATAATAGATCATGTATATTAGCAGTGACCATTTATTGAGCATTTTTTATCCCAAAATTCTTTTTTCAAATTCTCACACCTCATCCTGGGAAAGATATCATGTCCCTCAACTTACAGATGAGGAAACTGAGAAAAGAAAAATCATTTGTCCAATCAATCACAAAGCCAGTAATTATGTGGTAGACCAGGACTTGAACACAGTGGGGGAGGGGTTGAAGGAGACCACACAGCACCCCAATTAGGGGGCTTGTTCTGATGTGAAGTGTGAAGTGAAGGCCATAAGATGCTGTTGGGAGCAGTGAGGATGGGGGAGAAAAACCAAATCTGACAAGTGACATTTAAGACAGCAGAGGCTCAAAACTGCTTCTCAAATTCAGATCTGAATGAAGGACAAGATGGGAACTGAATAGTTTATCCATGCAAATGGCCTCTGTGGCTAGCTCAGAAACCTGAGCCTTGTTCCTGCCAGTCACTGTGGAAAGCTGTACTCTAAACAAAGCACTTCCTAGCCACCTTCTGGAGCACCATCCCCACAAAGCTGGAAACTCAGAGCCATTCCAGAGCTCAAAATGTGTCATTTCTAAACAATACACTGCAGTGTTTGGTTTTCGGGGGCCTGCTGATCCTCCCTTGCCATCTGACCTTTCTGCTATTGTCCCTACAGGCTAACACTCAGCAGTCCCACAAGGCACTCCCTGGTTCTCCCTGCCTGCCCCATCTCTCTTGTTCTAATTTCCTCTGGGCCTGTCAATCTCCTCTGCTAGGAAACCAACTTCTCACCCCTTTGGAAGCATAACCAGCCCTTTCAAGTCTTGAGCTGATTCTTAGGAGATCCCCCAGAGAAGCCATTTCAGCCCTTGGGGATTTTTTTCCCAAGAATGTTTAGTAACTGAGAAAGGAACTAACAATAGGCAGCAGCACTTAAGAAGAATGCTGATTCACTTAAAAAAGAAAACAAACAGGAAATACATACACGGCTCAGGAGGCACAGGAATGTGATCCACATTTTTAAGAATGGTACACTCTCCAAATTGTAGTTACAAGCTCTTTGAGTCACACAGTAAACTGGTTCCTGAACTGAGCACACCTAGTCTACGGCCTACCACATGTGATAACAGGTGCCTGCTTAATCTTAATATACAAGACTTAAGAACAAAATTCATGGTGCAGAAGCAAAGGGCAAGTCACTGCAACCAAAGCAGGCTGACCTGGAGTGAAGTGTATAAGCCTTACATGGGGCTAAATGTCAGAGGGCTCAGCCAAAGCAGTCAATCTCAGAGAGGTATGAAGCGCACAGTCATGTTTGTAACAGGCCTGCAGACAAATGCACTTCCTGTTGGAATGGAAAACATAATTTTTCATAAAAACCCCAATATTTAACTTATCACTCTGCCTTTTCTATTAAGCCTTAGATGAATGTCAGATTCGTTTATGCAGTTTCAAAAGTAAAATAGATAAAATAGGAACATTAAAAATTATAGCAGTGGGGCTGGAGACATAGCTCAGTGGTAGAGTGATTGCTTAGTGGGCCAAGCCCTGGATTCAACTCACAGCACCACAAAAATAAATAAAAAACAAAATTACTGTAGTGGCTCCAGATTGTGTGAGCCCAACTAACACTGTTCTCAAAGTTTAAAGAACAGGAGATCAGGCGGGGGAAAAGTAATTAAAGTATGAGGCTCTATTACCTATTCATGAAATGTGCACTTCTTCCCAAAGACTCAAATTGAAAGGAGAAAGTTACATTAAAATAAAAAGACATGAAGTTACCCCTAAAAGACAAAAACAGTGTCTGTTTTCTAAAACAGCTGCTAGTTAGCTCTTCAGTGTGCTGCATGTAGTCAGTCCACGGCACCATCTCATTTTCTATACGTTATCAACATAAAATTCAAGTATCTTGGCAAAATATATTTTTCAGTGAGAATCACTTTTTGGGAGGTCTTTTCTAGTAAAAATAAAGTGGCAAAGGAACCTCATTATCCTATTAAAGATTTTCAATGTGGCCTATTCCAACTGTAACACTCCATTCATTCCTCTATTTGAATTGTAGTTAACAAGCATCTATTACATGAGGCATGTGGCTCAAGCTGCTGGAATCACAGCTAGGGGCTCATCAGCTGCTGGTGGAGACAGAGTCCAGAAATAATGCTCATGTCATGACAGGTGCTGTGTGAGGGATGTGTGAGAGGCATGGATGAGCACTTAATTCTGCCTGGTCACAAGCTCAGCTGAAGACCTCTGAGCAGATGAGGCACTTTATTCAAGTCTTAAAGGATGGTTCAGATGAGTGAGGATATGTTCAAGGAAAGGCAAAAGGGTACACCAATCAGCAGAAATCCCATGCACAAAGTCTCAAGGAAGTATGGAATGTTTGGGAGACTGAGCGGTTCTGCATGACAAGAGAGCAAGTCATTTAGTCAGGCAGGGCTAAATCAATCAGGTAGGGTGCTGAGTCAAACAATAAAGTCCCAATTTTTAGACAAGAATAAGTCATTTCAAAAAAGAGTAGGAGAAGAGTTGAAGTTATGGCTCATTGGTACAGCACTTGCCTGGCATGTATGAGACCCTGGGTTGGATCCTCAGCACCGCATATAAATAAATAAATGAAATGAAAGATCCATTTACAACTAAAAAATATTTTTTTTAAAAAAAAGGGATAGGAGAGGAGGAAAAGGATAGATAACATTTTCCGGGTGCTCACCACGTGGAAGGATGTGTGAAGTGAGTACTCTGATTTGTACCCATTTTACACATGGTGAAACTGAGACTCAGAAAAGATAAGTATCTTTCATGATGGCCCCACAGTTAGTAAGTATTAGTGGAGACAAAATTTAAAACCAGGAGGTCTGATTTCAGGGCATAGGCTTTTATTTTTTCCCATTATATTGCTCCCACTATAAAAATGAGCAATTAAAAGACACAGAAAATCATATTGTTTTCACTGAATAAAAGATAAACAACTCACCACTCCCAAGGAGAGGGAGGGAACAGAAGACATCTCAAGGTTACCCTGCATCCTGCAGAAAACTAAGTACCAAAAACGTTAAGAATAAAGGAAGCCACGTGCTCTCTGGCACTGGTTCTCAGCCAACGGTTATACTGACCATCAGTGGACACTGGACAACACATGGGGACATTTTTTGGTTGTTATGGCTAGGGAAGAGGTGCAATTGGCATCTCCTGGGTAGTAGCTAAGAATGCAGCCACGTATCACACAATGGAAAGGACAACCTATCACAGGAAAGAACTGCCTGGCCCTACAGTCTCAAATAAAATCTGACCAAACAAACAAATTACATTCCCATCTTGAGTGTAAGTGTCCTAATAAAAATAACAAACCACTGTCCGCAGAGCCAATAAGAAGTAGAGCCTGGACTTTTATTCCTACAATTTAGATTTAACCTTACCACCCATGCTCAAAAGCAACAAAAACACTGCATTCATTCAAGTTCAGTTCAAACTCAGTTCAAGCTTCATATTATAGAATTCAAGAACAGACAGACATCGTAACTGGGCTGCAAAAGAATGTGGTCCACCATTAGCCAAGAACATTATAAGCCCCTGGAGAAGGTAGGCCATCAGCTGCTAGAGGTAACAAAACAATGTTCTCCCTCTTAGTTTTTAAATCATATTTAAGTTATGGCTGATAAAAGTATTTTTCCAATAAAAATAAACTGCTTATAATGGCGGGTTACATATTAGTTCATCTTATGCAACCACAACACGGATCTCACATCTGAATCTTAGAAAGCCGGATGTGGGGCCAGGGTTGTAGCACAGTGATGGAGCGCCTGCCTAGCATGCATGAGGCACTAGGTTTGATCCCTGGCACCACATAAAAATAAACAAACAAAGGTATTGTGTCCATCTACAACTAAAACAAACAAACAAGAAAAGCTGGATACAGTGTAGAGAAGGGAATTTTCTATCCTAGTCCCATCTAATGTACTGACCATTCTCAGCTTACATTACCAGAAATGTTACTATATGATTTCTTGCCTCAACCAATGTTTATAAGGTCCCCAAGTCTATAAGATATGTGTTTCTATAGAAACAGCAAAATAAAAACAATAAAAGATACAGGTATTCACATAGATGCTTAATATAATTTATGAAAAACTGTTGCTCTTCACTTTCTTCCCCAATCTTCTAAGACATTTTCATTACCATTCAAATGAAATGAAAATTACAATTCTTGGTAAGACACATATACTTTAAATTCTCACCTTATAATTGTTTTTCTGGTTTATTAGGGAGCTTCTGATCAAAGCATTAAAACTGACTTATAGTATTCCTTCAGAAATCTCAGGATAATTAAGAGGTAACATTTTTTAACAGTTAATGAGTGAATTGTATGTTTTAACTGGGTAAATTGTGTTGCGTATCTCCATAAATTCCTTTAAAAAGCTAATGGGGTTCCAATTTCTCTATCATGTTAGGTTTCATTAACTTAGTCAACACTAAAAGGAATCATGAGTACCTTGGTATTCATTTCAGAGGATCAAATTTTTTGAAATGAAAATATTAATCTATTTATATTTGCAACAGCAAGCAATTCTGAGGGTTAAATTTAGAAACAAACCTGTGACTTTTTCCCCTGAAAAATCTTTTGCTAACCAATTAATCCAAAAATTAGTTTAAGCCACATTCAAGTCTACTTTCTAAAAGAAAGAAAGATCTCTACCTCCCCTCCCCTAGCACACAAAACAAAAGACCTAGCAAAAGTTTCCCAAACCAAACATTACTCAAAAAACTGAGACCAACCATAGCAGAAATTCTTACTTGAATAAACAATAGAGATAGCAGCAGAGAACAAACAGCTAAAAGCTATTGTGGGGCTCAACACACAACCAATAGCTTTCAGTTTATACAAACTTGGGTATTTAAATCTTGGATAGGACTCAATCTATGAATTGCATGAAAAAGACTTCCTGCTTGTCAAGTGAGGTTACCTCCAAAGCAAGTTAAGAATGTAAGTACCTATTAATATGGTTACAAAAATATTGTGCCTTATTTTTCAAATTATTTTTAAAACAAAATCATTTTCCATTTAAATGATACTCACCTGAACATACAAAATATAACTATTGTCTTCAGGCTAAAATGCTTTCTATAGAAACAGCAATTTTTCTCCAAAGTCAATGAAAAATTTTAAGTTGTAGAATATTATTTCATAACTTTTCAATTTGTAATCTGGTACTTTGATTCAAATGGTGTTTTTCAAAATGGCACACAGAAAAAAAAATGTTTTACAAAGCTTCTCTCATAATTATTGTACTTTAGTCCAATTAATCTTCCAATCCATAATTCATTATTATAAAAGCAAATTCTTTTTTTTTGTTTGTTTGTTTTTCTATGTTAACTTCAGGAAATATTAGCTAATTGATGCTGCCTGCTTAACTTTGTTCTTAATGAAGTGATAATCAAAATTATTGAATGTATTATCTCACAGTAAAACACCACAATAGTAACTATTGGCTAATTTTGAAGTAATTATTTACTTTTTCATTTATGAACTAAAGTAGGAGCTGATTTTATCTGATTAATACAATGGAATATTAATATCTATGATATAGGAAGGTTAGGAAAAATTTTTTAAAGTCAGATAATGTGCAGAAAGACATACACATATTCAAGGTATAAGCACCGTTTACATAAAAGGTTGCTTTTTCATACCTTATGCCACTTATAGATACCCAAATGTTTAATTTAGTACATACCACAAGGTGCTTAACATATGCATTTTTATGGTTGCATGGTAGTTACTGATAATGTGGTTAACTTTAGCAGACAATATCTATGTTACACACATGGCCATCAAAATAACATAGTATGCTTCTGTGACACTGAAAGAGACCAAGCCTGTTGTGAAATGATTACTTACAACAAAAGCCCACTTAAATTATTGTTTAGTTATATGGCATACAGCCAAGATAACAGTATTATAAAGTTGCTGTTGCCCTTGAATCACTCACCAATTTTCAACCCATTTGTAAAACAAGATAAGCACCACTGGGTTATTAAAAATAATTATGGATCAGGACGTTTGATTCATGTTTCTTTGACAAAATTATTCCATTTGATCCCAAGTCTTGGCTGCTCTCTTGACAGAAAAATGTACATGCTCCACGGCTGACAGGGGCATGGCTTTTATGATTAAATAGGAAGCTCACACTGCAGATGACTAGACTCCAGATGAACTGAGACTTTGCACTTCAGAAAGATTTCTTTATTGTTTCCGCATCAGATCATCACTTATCTTTTTCTAATTGTTTCCACTCCCACACCAGAGAATCTATGTATTATCAAGAATTTAGGATGTTTTATGATTTTTTTGGCCTATTTTATTCACATAGTACACCACAGAAGGTTACATCATTTTGTAAATTCTTTTCCTGATTTCTGTGGGCATCCAAGAGGGATGTTTAGGAACATAAAAGTTAAAAATACAAAATGAACACTCTCCCCCAAAAGATCCTGTGTTATTGGTCCTGAAAGAAAATATCAAATGAGATCCGACTACATTTTGCTCATTTTAATTACTGAGGAAACAATATTCAAAACAATTTCCTAAAGAAAGGGTTAACAACCTCATAGCTTTAATAGATCACTTCACCCTTTTCTCCTGCAAAAGAAGTACACCTGTGATATGAGAACGCTGTACACCAAAAATGGCATCATCAACGCTGAGACTTTTAGCCAGGAACAGTTACTTCAGTACGCATCCAGCTGTGTTAAAACGGATTCGCAAAAGGAAATGCCCAGGCCTACCCCACCAGGATTAACTTCTGAGAGGAGAGGGCTCTTGGCAGCCTGAACTAGATTTTTCAGCCAGCCAGCCGGCTCTATTGGGGGTTGGGAGGGAGGTTTCCCTTCACCAGATTCAGCCGCCGCGTTATCTAAAAAACCTCAGTGATTTAAACTGAAGGGGAAAGGGAAGCAAAACAATAAAACGCTCCGGATTCGGGTCTCCTCTAGGTAGTTCAATTGTTGCAATAGGCGAAACAAGCGCGCAGGCGCATCCTCAGGTTGGCAGGTACTCTTCAAAATTAAGGAAGTGGATCTGTGAAAGGTCTGCAGCCTGTTTGTTCGGGTTTTGTAGGTAAATAGTAGTAATCGCATTTTTAATGACTAAAAGCAAAGTTATTATCGAGTAGCTTTGAGAGACGTTTACTTAACTGTGAGACATTTACTTAAACCGGTTCGTTCGCGGGAAGGGAAATTATTTTCAGTACAAACGTAGCCTTACCCAGTTGCAACACAATCACAACAACCCGGTTAATGTGTTTCAAGGAGTGAACCAGTTTACTTTACTTCTCCAAGAAAGCTATCAAGAAAAAAAAAAATCAACAAAACCAAGGACAATCATGCCTTCAACCCTGGGGTAAAGTGCAGCCTGTACATTCAATTTTGCATCTCTTTCGGAGCTGCGAGGGGCCTAAAAGCTTTGGGAGAAAATCGGTGGTGGACAGACTTTTGGTCTCCATTGCAGGACGGTGGGCTGCGGCTGGATTGGTGCATGGAGTAACCTCTGCGACGTCGAAGTACTTGATGCAGGAACTGAAAGTTAACCCACCGTAACACGTCCACCCTGTGTCTGAGCGCAGGGGGCATCTGCCTCTCCTTCCCACAGCGCAGAGACGCGGCCGCCAGCCTCGACCCGTGACAGCCCTCAGACAAAGCCGCGGACCCCTGCGCCCGCCCTGCTGTAGACCCCGGGAACGCGCCCCCGATCATGCCTACCTTGATGCCCTGCTGCTGGGTGGTGAGAGTTAACTTGGATTCATCCAAGAGCAAAACTTCGCAGTAAAATTCTTCCGGAACAGCGCAGAAACAGCCCATGTCGACTGTGACCGTCTCCAGCCAGGCGAGAAAGCTGTGACCGAGCGCCAAGCCGCCCCCTCCCCTCAAACACGAAGCATTAATTTACTGTCCGCGCCGTGGCGAAAGCGAGAGAAGCTGCTCCCGGTGGAGTCCGGAGCCGAGCTGCGGAGCCTCCTGGCGCCGCGAGAAGCAAGGAGGGCGGAGAAGGCTGGGAGAGTCAGCGCCCGGGAGCCGCCGGGGAAGCGCCGGCGGAACTGGGCGCGGAGGGCGGCGCGTCCCCGTGCATCCTGCGGCTCCGGCTTTGACTCTTCTGAAGGCGGCGGTGACGCGGCCCCTCCACAGACCTGGGGACGACAAAAGTCTCCTGGCAATGGGGGTCAGACAAGAAAAGGAGAGACGAGTGCCCAAGGCCCTCCTCGGACTAGGAAGGGCCCCCTTGAAGCTCTACAGCTCCCTCCACCAGCACCAATTCCAGCGTGGCCGCGACGCACCCGCGGCTCGTCAGCCTGTGGAGTCCCCAGCAGGAGCGGACTTGCACCACCGACCCCGCCCCACACGCCCGACCGGTCGGCCAAAAGGGGAGCTCTCGGCCTCTCTTTTGTGTCAGGGGTACTCACGACATCTCAACCCAGGGCTCACAGGCAGTGGCGAGAGTCGTCACTCAGACCGCTACCCCCAACACTCCATCCCGTGGGCATCCAGAGACCCGAAGAAGGACAGTGGGCTCCTTACCGAGACCAACGAGGGGGCGTCAGCTCGTCGCGGGGCAAGGGTCCGGTCTGGGAGCTCCCGAACTCATTACCGGGGTTCTGTGTGGTCAAGTTCAAGCTCTCTTTCGGGGAACGTCCTGCAGCCGCGGCGGAGCCCTGCTTTTGCAAGACAGCCAGAAAAGCCGGGAGTCGAGGATCCGCTGGCGATCGCGCTGAGAAGCCGGCGCCCTGGCTGGCAAAGTGGTGGGAGGGTGGGGGTGTGCCCCGGGCGCGCCAGGCCGCGGGGGCTCCGGGGAAAGTTCTTTGGGCGTAGCTGGGGGTGGCGTCCCGGGCGGAAGCAGCCCAGGTGCAGCTGGGCCCAGCCCAGATGCCTTCGAAAAGCCCTAGCGGGATCCCCTTGACCGTGGCAGGGGCGCCCCTTCTGGGCGGGATCTCAGCTGGGTGCGGAGGGCGGAGTGGAGGTGGTCCAAATGGCTAGGTGCCGGCAGGTCGGCGCGAGAAAGCTGTGCGCCGCACCGGAGCCGAGCTGCTGTCTGGGGACTCGCTGTTTCGGTTTCCCTAGGAGACTAGGAGGCTGGCTCGGGAGGACAAGGCGCAGTTCTGCTTCGACCCTAGCGTTCAGCGATCTTAGTCCCACGCCCTCCGCGCGGCTGGCCGCGTCCAGGATTGGCGGGCACAATAGCTCTGAGGCTACAGTGACCCCTGGTGGGTCCTCGCGTCTGTGCACAAGCAACGGAGGCTGAGCTGCGGACCCGGCAGGACCCCGTTGGCCTTCGGAGCAGGTGCAATCTGTGTTCTCCAGCTGGGAAGCAGCAGCAAGTTAATGCAAGTCGTGGAGGGGAACACGCGGAGCTATGTGGATAGGAGGCCCTCCAGACAACTTCTCTGTTCGATATTATTAGATTCAAATATAGTCTTGAATTCCCTCTCTACCACTTGAGTTTGGGTAGCCAAAGCTCAAAGAATTTGCTTAAAACCTAGGACGTTAGACATAAAAAAACAAAAACCCGATTATCACAGCAGCACAGTAAAAATAAACAATTTGCAGCGTTGAGGGGTTTCCTTCCATACTGATATGCCACGAAAATTTTTTCCTTCCATATTATTACAGTTTAGTATAAATAGTGTATCAGCACACCCCCTCAAAATACGATAAAGTTATATTTGGGGTGAACTTTACGTAAAGGATGAATAAAAGCCTACTTATCTTCCAAGCTTCCTGTGAAAGTGATGCAGGTCTTGAACTTCTAATAAAATTTTGTTTCAACTTTGGGATTTAATGTCAAAATTTTGCACAGTTGCTGACACCTCTGGATTTTAGCCTCACTACTTGAGGAGGGTTTTTGGTTTTGGTTTTGTTTTGTAATATAGGGTTTTTTTTAATACCAACTACTAAAAGTAATTGAAAGATTAATGAATTTTCACTCTTTATGGTATCCAATTTTTGTAACCTTGCAAAAAGGTCTACATGTAATCTTTTGTATTCCAGTTTTGAGTTTTGCTTCCACCTCTTTTATGGTCCTTTGATCTGTTTAAAAAAAAAAAAAAATATATATATATATATATATATATATATATATATATATATATATATAAATTGTACTTGGACACAATACCTTTATTTTATTTCTATGTGGTGCTGAGGATTGAACCCAGTGCCCCACACATGCCAGGCGAGCTTTCTAAGCCAAAACCTCAGCCCTTTGATCTGTTCTGATTTGGTTTTGACCTTCGAAGGTAATGGCAAGGTTTGGAGTGGAGCAGAAATTCTGTTCCAGGCTCCTCATAGGAGAAGGTACAAAGCCATGACATGCCATACATATAATAGCCTTTTCTGATTCAGACATCTTCTTTTCCATTTCTTTGTCAAGGTCTAAAGAAAGTAAAATTAAAAGTCTGTTTAACACAAAATTAGGGCTTCCTAGAGATAAGAAGACCACAGGTTTTTTTTTAAAAAAAAAACAATATTATCAAGTACAATTGCCAATAAACTGCACATATCTTTTAAAAATAATATTTTTTTGTTTTTGTTTGTTTTGTTTACAATATTGGAGATTGAATGGAGGGGCCTCTACCACTGAGCTACATCCCCAACCCTTTTTATTTTGAGATAAGTTTTCAATAAATTGCCCAGACTGGCCCCAAACTCTAAATCCTCCTGCCTTATCCTCTTGAGTCACTGGGATTATAGGCATGTGCCACTGCACCCAGCTAATTTACTAAGTTTTGACATATGAAGATACCCATAAAATCATCACCACAGTAAAGCTAGTGATATCTATCACCCCCTAAAGTTTCTTCCTGTACCTTTATAATCCTTCCCTCCCATTCTTCACCACATCTCTGCCCCCAGGCAACCAAAGATCTGTATCCTGTCACTATAGATTATCTACTCTTTCTAGAGTTTACATAGGTAGAGTCACACAGTATAACTATTGTCTAGTTGTTTCACTCAACACAATCTTTTTGAGATTTATTCATGTTTATAAATTGTTTATTCAATTTTATTGCTTAGTGATATTCAATTGTATGTACTACAAATTGTTTTCCCATTCATATGGGTGGTTTCCAGTTTTTTACTATTACAAATAAAGTTTCTATGCAGATCATATTAGTCATTCCAGCTACCATAACAAAACACCATAGACTCAGACTTAAACAATGGACCTTTATCTTCTCACAGTTCTAGAGGCTGGAAGTCAAGATCATTGCTCCAGCATGACCTTTTCCTGTACTCACATGACCTCTTCTTTGTGTGTTCACCTAGCCAGAAAGAGAAAGAAAGAATGAGAGAGCTCTCTCCTAGAGCAAACAATCTAAGTTCTATTCTTATAATGACACTAATTCTTTAGCATTAGGGCACCACCCTTATGATCTCATTTAATCTTAATTTCTCCTTTATAGCCTCATTTCTACATAAACTTATTGGATTAGGGCTTTGATAAGAATTTCGAGAAGACACAACTGAATCGACAGTAAGAATCCATGTTTTTATATGGATTTATGCTTTTATTTTTAGGTTAAAAGTGTAATGGCTGCATCAGAATATCTTCAAATGGCAAATAAGCACATAGAAAGATATTTACCATCATTAGTCATCAATGAAATGCAAATGAAAATCACTGTAAGATATAACTACATATGTAATGGAATGTCTGTCATACCAAGCTACCTACTACAATTCCACATGTCACTGAGGTCATGGAGCAATTTGAATTCTCATACACTATGGGTATGCATGTAGGATGGTACAACAACTTTGGATAACAATTTGGCAGTTTCTTTAAAGGTGAACATATACCTTCCACATGATTTCCTAGGGAGACTTTCTCTGCCTATCCAGAAAAACAAGATACTATTCAAACTGTTTTCCAGGAAAATCATAGTTTTTCAACATGTGCACAACATAATACACTCTATTTAAAACATTGTATCTACAACTATGATGCACAGATAAAAAATGTAGAAAGAAATCTTTATAAACTTATTTTTTTAAAAGCTTTGTGTCAAAGACTTTGATCTCTTTTCAGAGACTTTTTTAAAAAATACTTCCTTTGGTCAAGATGATATTTTGTCACAATAAGGCTAATATAGATGAACCAAATGACACAAAAATTCAGAATAAATATATTTCTTTGGAAATATGCCAGCCATTTGTGAAAGGATTTAGGAATCCTCATCCTGGAAGAAGAGATTTCACTTACAGCCCCCGCTTCAAAATGCCAAACACAGAATTCTTCTTAAAGCACTCTTAGGAAGAAATATTTAAACAACCCATGTCTCCTGTCACCTTTTTGTCATTTTATGCTTTCTGAACTTTCAAACATTCGTTGAAAAAGAAAATCTTGAAAATATTGATGATATAAGAAAATAATTACTTAAAATCTGAGGGCAATATAGCATAATCACCAGGAAGACTTGTTAAAAGACTTGTTATTTTTAGGGCACCCCCAGATTTCTGGTCCACCCTCAGAATTTCTGACTCATGTTCTGGAGTGGGGCCTGGGAATGTGCATTTCTAGTATATTCTCAGGTGATCTTTATTCTGCTGGCTGGCAAGGACACTTTGAAAACCAATGCTCTTGAGGTTAACTTTAAAAATAATAATAAAAATTATTTCTAATTACCTATGAGTAATTTGAGGGATGGTTCATTCTTAACCAGTTGCCTCCCTGCTATTTCTACCTCATCCATCAAATTAATGCCTGTCACAGAAAAGTATTGAAGACCCTATCAAGTAGATAATATCAGAAAGAATAGTTTTGGGGGAAAGGATATATCCCCATTTTGGTCTCATCATACTGCTGCCTAGTCTAATTGAAAATACTCACTTTTATTTCTAATATAGTATGTGCCCAGGCACATTCAGTTTTTAAGACCATTCTACCTTCTGACTCACTTCATATATATGTCATTAACCAGCTATTTTCTCTTCTAAGAACTAAGTACTTAGAAGAACCCATTTATTGAAATGCCTCAAGGTATTACCCACTTTGCAAGGGAAATCATCTCCCAAGACTTCCCTGCCATCTAAGCTATTTCTTCATCCAGGTGGTCTCCAGATAAATGTTTTTTTGGGTTTCTGATATTCTTAATTGACACAGTTATTAACCTTTGTTGATGAATGCATTTAAATGGTTTACATTCAACATAAGTGGTTTAGAATTTTGACTTTGAAAAACCCCAGTCTCCCTTCTCTGTTCAAATGCAAGCTAGCAAAACATAGGGGTGGGAGGCACTAGTTGATAAGTCTAGTCTTTTAGGGGCATTTTTTAAGTTCCTTAAACAACAGATTCAAATCTTTTTTCTATTCAATTAAAAGAGATTTCAAAGATTGACAAGAGTATGGTGAAATGGGTACTTTGAAACATTGTTGGTACAACTGTAAATTGATTCAGGTTTTCTGGAATGTAATCTGTCATAAATTCAATAATTGAAATATGCATACACTTTGATCCAGAAATTCAGCACCAAGGAATTTATCTTTATCAAATAATGGGAATGGATATATGTAAAAAGATACTAACTATAGCATGTTTGTAATATTAGAACTTTTTGAACAATCTAACAGCCCAATACTAGGGAATTATTAAATTAGTTATAGTGTCTGCATATAATAGAACACCCCCAAAAGATTAAATGGATTCATGGACATGGAAAATTAGCTGAGGTAAGTCTTAAGGTTAAAAAAAGAAAAGGTGAAAAACAGTAGCTTACATAATAATGCAAAATAGGAAGGTCCAATTTTCTTTGTTTTTAAAAGAAAGTTTGAATGTTTTACAAAGAGCCTTGAATAAGCTGGGTGCAATGACACACAACTGTAATCCTAGTAACTCAGGAGCCTGAGGCAGAAGGATTGCAAATTCAAGGCCAGCCTGGACAACTTAGCAAGCCACTATATAAAACTAAAAAATAAAAAGGAATGAGGATGTAGTTCAGAAGTAAAGTACCTATACCCCTGGGTTCAATCCCTAGTAACACACACACACACACACACACACACACACACACAAAAGGCACATCGAATAACTTAAACTGAAAATAGATTCTTATATTAAAAAAAAAGAATGTTGTCAAATTGCTAGTTAATGAAACTGGCCTCCATTTAGAATGGGATTCCTTTTGTAGGCTGAAACCTAGATCCTAACATGTTGACTATTTTACCTCATCAATATGTTCTGGTTTTCTCCCTACATAAGGGTTATCAACTTAATATAACAAACAGGTTGGTGATATGGGTGTTACTCTCTTCATAAAAGTTTGAGAGAAAGGATAGGAAAATTAGCTTTTAGTTATCTTGCAATCATTTTTATTTTAAGTTCTACCAGAAACTTTGCAGTAGCCCCATCTTCTTTCTGCCTCACCATGCTCTCCAGACTCTCTTATCCAACCTGCTGATTTTCCATGTCTGTCTTCTGGCTCTTCCTTAAAGGCGGTGTCCAGGAAAGGAGCAACCCAGTGTAACATCTGGCAAGGAAACATCTGAACTCACATCTAGCTTTCTAATTAAGAAGTTGGCAAGAAAAACTGAAATGATTGTTTAGAGATGGTATTTGAATTATTGGTGGACAAGCTGGATTGGAGACATTTACTGTATTCTTTTTCAGAATTTTGTAACCTGTTATTCATACATGTACTACATATTTAAAATCATCTTGAAAAAGATGAAGTTTAATTTATGATATCATCATTTTAAATGGGAATGCATGCTGGAATTATATATGGGAAAATATCAACAGTGATTATCTCTGTAGCAGAACTGTGAGTGAATTTCATTTTATTATTTATTTATTTGTTTATTTATTATGGTACTGGGGATTGAACCCAGAGACACTTTACTACTGTGCTACATCCCCTAAATCCCCCTACCCCACCCTTTTTTGAGACAGGGTCTGACTAAGTTGCTTAGGGCCTTGCTAAATTGCTGAAGCTGGTCTTGAACTTGCATTCCTCCTGCCTCAGCCTTCCATGCCACTGGGATTACAGGCATGTACCACTGTGCCTAGTGAGTGAACTCTGTTTTCTGTGATTTTATTTACTTTTTTCTTTTAATTTGTTCTTATTAGTTATACTTGGTAGTAATTTGTCACATCAATAAAGACAAGAATCATATGATTATCTCAGTACCTGCAGAAAAAGCATTTGATTTTATTTATTTTTATAAATTTTCGTCCTTGACTATCATTCCTGTTGTATTTTATTTAGAGATAGGGTCTCACTGAGTTGCTTAGCACTTCGCTGTTGCTGAGGCTGGCTTTGAACTCATGATCCTCCTGCCTCAGCCTCCAGAATAGCTGGGATTACAGGCATGCATCACCGTGCCCAGCTCAAGCATTAATCTTATAAAATAAAAAATGAAAATAAAGAACATAAAAAAGAAAAATGAGCAGGTAAACATAGGAAAGGGGGATGTTGTCTGTAAAACCTCTTCTGAAAACATTGTCACCTGGTGCTCAGTGGTTGGTCTACGAATGACAGAATTTAGTCCCTGAATCCTTATATCCTCTCATTTTATGAGCTATTTTCTCAGCTGAAACACTTCTCTTCCCCAAACCTCCACCTACTGTCCCATTTGCATCTCAGCGGATCCCACTGGCTACTTGGGTATCCGCTTTGTTCTCCTTTTTCCAGGAAACTCTTCTGACTCCCAGCTCTAGGTGGGGTCACATGTGTAATCAATCTGTATAGTTACCCCCTCACTAGACTATTTTGTATTTTATTTTGAGATAGGGTCTCACTGAGTTGGGGTTAGGGCCATGTCCATCCGCTGTTGTATTCTACGAGCCTGGCACAGAGCTTGATGGATGATAGTAGGCTCGAGAGATTCATGTGATCAATGAGATGATTCGTACAAGCCTTTTCTCCATCATGGTACATGCAAATTTCCTTTGCGCATCCTCAACTAGACTCTAGCTTCATTCCCCTCTAACAAACTCTTACTTTTTCAGCTATCCATCTTCTAAAGCAACTTTGGAGGATATGGATACAGTGGTAGAGTGTTTGCCTAGCATGAAGAGGCCTTGGTTGTGATCCCCAATACAACCAGAAAAAAAAAAAAAAACAAGAAAAGCAATTTCATTTGCTGTAGTAATAAAGAGTTGGAGAAACCATGGCTGTGTATTGAAATCTGCACTTTTCTCTTGAAAATTCTCTTGGTCCTAAATAATAGTGGATTCTGTGATTTGCCCTTGAATCTAATAAGTTTTATGAGATGTTCACTTATTTTCTTTAAAAATTAACTCAGACAAGCAACCAGGGCAATGGTAAACACTTCAGACCTTCCTTGTGCAAACTGACAGACCAGAATTCACACTCAAGAGGTATTAAATAAAAGTTGTTTGCTATTAGATATAGCACTTAAAGAGATGTCCAAGATAATACCAAAAAGAGTTGTAATATCTGTTTCTTTAGAAGTGTTGGTTAAGTTGCCCAAAGTGAGAAGTTATATTTAATAATTAATTTAGCCTTTATTTAGAGCATGCTTTATTGATATTATGACAGTAGTTGGTAGTGCTGGTGATATTGTAGAACAGTTATAAGTAATACAATTTCAGGGGACCCATAGCATCTATTAGCTAGAAGAAAGTTAATAAAACCTAATCTCATTTCTTAATGATATTACAGATGAAGTTATTGAGACACAAAAAGATAAAGTATCTCATTTTTGGCAGAATAGGCTTTGACCATGAGACTCCTGCCCTTAGTAGTGGGCTTAATTGGATTTCCAAGAGCATCTTGACATCACTTGATTAGGAGTGTCTATCTAAATACACTTACTCCAGGTTGTAGATAGGATAAAACAATACTTAGGAGGGGGAATACATCTAATTATAATCAAATTACTATATCTCATTGAACCTAAGCTTCCATCAATTATATTCACAACTATTCTTTTATTTACCACTGGGAAAGAAATAAAAACACTGTCAATTAATTAAAGACCCCATCAATTATAGGATATACCCTAACTTCAGAAATGTTAAAATGTGAAAATAATCACTTTGATAATTGAAGAAATATGGTATGAAGTAGGCTCATGTTTATGTTACTCTTCTCTTCCAAAACAGCTTATTTAATGTTACTAATGTTTGTATTTATACTACGTTCATCAGTAAATGTAAGAAGGGACACAGATACAAATATTTTCATGTATTTTTGTATATAAGAAAGCAGATGTATATAAAAAAGAGTACATGTTTATCATTAGTTTATAAATCAAGAGATGTCAAAATGCTTTTGGAAACCCAATTCAAACCAACCTTTTAAATAGAGTTTATTGCCTCACCGACTATGTAGTTCACAGTATCATCCAGGCACCGATTCCACTTCTCTGTGTCCTTTCACCTCTCTCCCTTCCATGAGTTGGCCTTGAACTGAGCCTCACCTCCCCTAAAGCAATCAGATGCTGGAGCAGTTCCAGGACTCACATCTGCTCATCACACCACACACAGTGAAGTGAGCCACCCATCCTGACTTTCTTAGCTGAAGCCCAAGGTTCATTCTCATGGACCAGTTTGAGTCACAAACAATACCATGAAGTCATTAGGAGCACAGATTCCAAAGCCTAAGTTCAGAATTCATCCCAAAACACTGTTTACCCGCTCTGTGCCTCAGAGCAGCACAGAGGGGACTGGAATAGCACCTATCTTATGGAGTTGATGTAAGGAACTACATGGGTTAATGCAGCATTTAGAACCATGCACCTAGTAAATTAGTAAAAGCTATGAAAGTGTTGGTGATAGGAGATGTTGATTTCAGGAATGATCAACATTGATTTCAGGAATGGTCACCATGGCTAAAAGGACACTGTGCTGAATAAATGACTTAACCTAGATCAAAACATGCTTCCAGAGCAATAGACGTAACTGGTGTCTCTGGAACCATGTGAGCCTCCAAATATGAGCCAGAAGAAATAACTAGGCAATTGAAGCATAGAACGTAGGCAGGGTCAACCAACAAATGTCTTCTACACAAATCACAGTTTAAATGTACAGGGTTGTTTGATAAGTCATAGTTCAAAATGAAGATCACGTGTTCATGGAAAATAATCATTCTATGCCTGGTATCTTTCACAACTATATATTTTCAGATAACAAATTTCCATGTATGAATTATACATTTTACAAATGCTACTCAGACTTTTCTTTCACTCACCTATTTCCATTCACTTTACTACTCAATCAGCACTCATTGGTGATTCACTGTGTGTCAGACAAACACTGTTTGTGCCTTCATAGTGTGCAGTCTTATAGAATGATAGTTCTTAGCAAGTATTAATCTTACTTCAACTGATTACTGTTATATAAAATCAAAGTGCAAAACAGGAGCCTAGGAAACCACCACATATTTTTTTTTTTCTTGTTGAATTGATTGTTTCCTGCCTATAGTATTGTATTACTAAGTGCATTTTATGTGTCTGTCTCCAGACAAGATTACAAGCTGCTTGAGGGCAGAGGAAGCCCCTCTGCAATGATTAATGTCTAATGATAACAACTAATGACTAATGATAATACATGGCACAGCTTTTAACTAGTTAATTTACTCCAAACTCCAAAATGTACCATGCATGGCAAAGTTGATTAAGAATGAGGTAGGAAGAGAGAGTTCCTGAATAATTATCTGAAAAAATCAATTTATGAGAACTTGAGATTCATGTTTACTTTCTTGGTATCTACATGTTAAAGCAAAATGTGTCAAATAATCCACCCCTAAAACTAAAGCCTAATGTGTTAGCTGGGCATATTTCTCAGTTTCCCTTGCAGGGAGCTACAGCACTATGATCCAACCTGGCCAAAGCGATGTAAATGTTAAATATTAAATGGTACTTCCTGAGGATCTTTTAGACATCTTTCTGAGAGTTTCTACAAAAGAGAAGAGACGCGAATCTCTGTCCTCCTTCCCAGCAGCTGGAATTTGTGTGTGATGACTGGAATGCAAATGGTCACCTAAGACAAGGGCAGGAGAACAAGCCAGGAGGCTATACCCATGCAAGCAGACTGGAAAAAATTTTAGGAGATGAGCCACTATAAAGTCACTGTTGAGGGGAGGGCTTTTCATAACACATTGTTTTCTCTCTTTGAAGATTTACTGCTGTGAGAAATGTTCCTTTCTTGTATCTGTATGGAAATGCCACATGAAAAGACACGAACACCAATTGAGGAGCCACTGTCTTACATCTTTGACGGCTACATCCACACAAGTAAGCCTATTTCAAGGGTCAAACTGGACACATCCGCCTGTCACAATAAGTGTCAGAATGTCCCTAGTCAGTTTAATTATAGCCTAAGCTGAAACTCAATTGTATTGGGATTTAAGCAGCAAGCTTAATCCTTCAAATATAAATATGTAGGTGAAGGCAAGCCACTGAAAAAGTTTAAGGCATATCTCTTAGCTGAGGTAACCCTCATAACCAGTTGAAAAAGTCCAGGTACATTCTTTTCCACTAATGCATGCCTACGTTTGATTTTCAGCAACTTGACACCAAGGGTTGCCATCAGAACAACACTCGTGGAAGGAGACCTCCACACCATGCTCCCTGTCTCCATGGCATCATACAGAGGCCAACTTCCCAGATCTCATTCTCAATGGAAATTCACTCCATATGTTGTAATTGAAGTTGGCCATCACTCTCAGTTTTCTATGCTGTAAGATTTTTTTTTTTTTGGTTGTATGACTGGACAAATTTTGTAGGGAATTTGGGCAAGTGTTTTAAGCTAAAACTATTCCTCTGAGGCTTTTTGTATTCTGCTCAAAGATAATCAGAGCCAGACTATCTTCAAGGATGGACAAAGGCTATGAACCACTAAGTGGTGTGGACTTACCACCTACTCTTCCTGGGTAATCTGCCATCATGCAACAATATGGAAATTGCAGAGTTTCAAACCACTCCACTGCATTTCTTCATTAGCATGTTGTTGACATGGCTAGGAAGTACATGGCATGGAATGATTATGCTGGTGAAAACTAGTGTTCAAAAAGAAGGTCCTTTCCTTGACTATGTGCAGAGAGAAGAGAGGGCAGAATGAAGAGAAGTGATCATTGCCCTTCACAGCTGCACTCAATTTTAGATTTGCATATTTATATTTTGAGTTGGCTGCTTTTCTAGCCACCACAAACCTTATGACATCACTGATGTTGCTTATGGCACAATTTATCTGGTATGGGGCCTTTCACCCTGGTAACATAACGAAGTAAAATGTGAAAGAAAATAATTTTGTTAATGTAATCACTTGATATTTCTGCTGCTTCAATTAAAGCAGTGATCCTACACCCTGTGCCCCAGAGTACCTTTGAAAATGTCTGGAGAAATTTGGGGTTGTAACAAATAAGGATGTGCTACTTATAATGGTTAGATATTAGGAATGCTGCTAAACATACTACAGTGCTCAGCCTGGTTCAAAACTTTTTTAGTGCTGCTGTTTACAAAAGCAGAGTCAGAACCAGGCCTGGAAACGTGCACCTGTATGCCAGCCACTCCAGAGGTTGAGGCAGGAGGATTGCTTAAGCCCAGGAGTTTGAGGTGACATTCCTGTAAAATATAGCAAGATACTGAACACCTTGCTAAAAAAAAAAAAAAAAAAAAGACCTGAGTTAAATCAAGGTCTTTTACTTTATTTAATAGTAATACTATTGCATATAATGTACTAATACTTTTCACTTTAAAAATTTTAATGAATTTAATAGTTTTTTATTTTAATGGCTTTATTTTAATCAAATTAAAATTAATGTTAATTTTACATATTCAAAATTATTATCATTGTTAATTTAAAAATAATATAAGTGCATTCATTAAATTTAATATGCTTGTTATAGGTATGGTATTTTTAAATAGACCTTATTTTTCAGAGCAGTTTAAGTTCACAGCAAAATTGAGCAGAAGGCACAGAGACTTTCCATATACTCCTGCCCCCACATAGGCATAGCCTCTCCCCTTGTCAATATGCCCCACCAAAGCATTGATGAACCTACACTGGCAAATCATTATCATCCGAAGTTCATAGTTTAAATTAGGGTTCTCTCTCAATCAGAGAGAAAATATAGGAAGTAAAAGATCACTTCAATAAAGAGAGAGAGAGATTCTGAAAATAAAATCAAGCAGAAATCCTCAAAATGAAGGAATTAGAATTCACTCTTGGTGTGGTACATTCTATGGGTTTGGACAAATGTATAATGGCATCGACCTGTCGTTATAGAACCATACAAAGTAGTCTCATTACCCTTAAATTCTCTGTGCACTGCATGTTCATCCCTCACTTCCCCCAACTCCTGGCAACTGCTGATCTTTTTACTACCTCCATAGCTCTGGCTTTTCCAGAATGTCATACAGTTACAATCATATAGTATTGTAGCCCTTTCAGTCTGGCTTCCTTCATTCAGTAGCTAGCATTTAAGTTTTTTCCATGTGTTTTCATGGCTTAATAACTCATTTCTTTTTAGCACAGAATAATAGTTCACCATCTTAATGTACTTATCATATATTTTATTTTATAAATTGTGTTTTTAATCTATCCAGATTTATAGCCATTTGGTTTGATTATATGTTGGATTCAAAGGCTATTGAAAAAATAGTGAAATAAATTGAATTTTCAAAAATCCTCAGGTTTTTCATTTTATTGGTTTATCTTTTCCTTCACATTTAAAGAATCTATTATGCTTGTCAAGTATCCCACCACTAAGCCATATCCCCAGCTCTTAAAGAATCTATTCTTGATTGGATCTTAAGTTTTATAGGTTATGACTCCATGGTTATGAAATAATTTTATAATCTCGAATACTTCTAAATAATTGTTATTATTTTAGCTTGGGGATTTCTATTTTTATGGAAGAAAAAGAGAAAGTTACAGAGATTATTTGTAGTGAGTGCCAGAAACTTGAATTTTAAGTGAATTTTTCTCATCCAGTATTCCAAATAACTAATCATTTAATATTTATGCTCTTAAACCACACTCTGCTTCACATAACAAAAACAATAGAATGAAACACAATGCTTACATTAATCTTCAGACTAAAACATTTTAAAACGTGGATTTTGGCCAAAACTCAATGGGCCGAAAGACTGAGATTCTGTCAAATCAGCTTAATATTTCAATTAATCATTTCTTTTTATTGGTTTCTTTCTATTAATTGGTTGCTATATTTTGATTTGATTCTTTGAAAGCAAAAAGTCATGTTTCTCTTTTTAAGTAAGAAAGACCATTTGAAGAAACTTCAATACATATCAAGTCAGAACAACTCTTCTCATATTGTGTGCCAATAAGACACTTGCTATATTGCTTGTAAAAGGAGTCAATTCTATATTATATATAATAATTAAAGTTTAATTCAAAATATTGAAGAGGTTAAAAAATTAACTTTTCTTTGACTGAAATATATTGCATTATTTTTATGTAAAATGTTTGTCGTTGAATATTTAATCCTGCTTTTCATGACCAATAATGTATTTGTGTTTCATGAGTATTTTTATCAGATTTGTAGGGCCCTGCAATATAGTGGGTGATCTTGGGAATAAATTTGTAAAAATTTGCTTTTTAAAAATTTATGTTTTAGTTTTAGTTTATTTTTTATTTTTATGTGGTGCTAAGGATCAAATCCAGTGCCTCATGCAAGATAGGTAAGTACTCTACCACTGAGCCATATCACCAGCCCCCAAAATCTGCTTCTTACAGATAAGCATATGTAGAAAAACATCAAAAATACTGAATAAATGTCATTAAACTTGGTTTCAGCAGGCTCTATCACCTAATGGTTCAGTTTATTTGTTGCACTAATGGTTCAGTTTATTTGTTGCCCAGTTCCTACTCCTAAAGGGCACAGTGTCCTGCTGGCACCACTATCACATCACTTGATTTACTCAGCTGAAACTTTTACCTTATTTGTCTTCAGGTAGGTGAGTCCAAGGAACATTACTACTACTACTACTACTACTACTACTACTACTACTACTACTTATTATTATTATTATTATTATTATTATTATTATTATTATTTTAAGCACAGGCTCTCAGACATACTATGCACTCACAAAATGTTTAACAATTAAGGGGAGAGAAGAAGGATGAAGAGAGACATGAGAACAGGAAGGGAAGTTCAGGTGGTCTTAAAGATGGCAACCCATGTTCCCATCTTAAAGATGGAGCCCAGAGAAAACAGGGCAAAACTTATCACAAATTATACTATTTGGCTGTTACAACCTGTCTGTGCTACCTGAAGGACTAATACAAGGCACCTGTCCCTGTTTCACCTACCTCAGAATACATTCAGGACATAAAAGCAACAAATATTGATTAAAAACATTGTAAGGTGAATGGAAAAACCTGCAGACACTTGGGGCAAAATGTTGTTGTTAAGACATACAGTAGACAACCAAAAATCTGGGAAGAAAAACTGGAAGTCTCTTTGGGAAATAAGGGAATTTAAAAAACCTCATGTGGGGGCGGGGATTGTGGCTAAGTGGTAAAGCACTTGACTAGCACATGTGAGGCACTGGGTTCAAGCCTCAGCACTACATAATTAATTAATTAATTAATTAAAGGTATTGTGTCCATCTACAACTAAAAAAATTCCTTTTAAACTCATGTAATGAAAAATTTAGAAAACCACATGCATATCAGAACAGGATGCATGCTCAGAAGTGAGCTGGGGAAGGATATATAAAGAACTCAAAAAACATAACACCAAAAAACAACCAATCCAATCAATAAATGGGCTAAGGAGTTGAACAGACACTTCTCAGAAGAAGAAACACAATTGATCAACAAATATATGAAAAAATGTTCAACATCTCTAGTAATTAGAGAAATGCAAATGAAAACTACTCTTAAGATTTCATCTCACGCCAGTCAGAATGGCAGTTATGAATACAAACAACAATAAGTGTTGGCGAGGATGTGGAGGAAAAGGCACACTCACACATTGCTGGTGGGACTACAAACTGGTACAATCAATATGGAAAGCAGTATGCAGATTCCTTAGAAAACATGGAATGGAACCACCATTTGACCCAGCTATCCCACTCCTCGGTCTATACCCTAAAGACTTAAAAACATTATACTGCCTTAATGCAGCCACTTCAAGGTTTATAGCAGCACGATTCACAATAGCTAAACTGTGGAAGCAACCACATGGATAAAGAAACTGTGGTACCTATACACAATGGAATATTACTCAGCATTAAAAGAGAATTATGGCATTTTCAGGTAAATGGATGGAATTGGAGAATATCACGCTAAGTGAAATAAGCCAATCTCAAAAAACCAGGGGCTGAATGTTTTCTCTGATAAATGGATGCTAATCCATAATGGGGCAGAGGATGGGATAAGTGGAGGAATTTTGAATGGGGCAAAGAGGAGGTGGGGAGGAGACAAAAGGGTGGGAAACACAGGGGAATGAGACACACATCATTACCCTAGGTACACGTATGTTCGCACAAATGGTGTGACTGTACTTCATGCACAACCAGAGAAGTGTAAATTTCTGCTCCATTTGTGTACAATGAATCGAAGAATTTTCTACTGTCATGTATAACTGATTAGAACTAATAAGAGAAGGTCCTCGGCTTTTGCCTTTGGCTAATCCCCAACCCAGTGCCAGTAGGAAGTGAAGCCCAAGGCAGAGTTGTAAATAGTCTAGCAAAATGTTGAAGGAGTGTCTTAGCCTCAACATAGGGCCAATCCACAAAGACAGAGGGAGGTAGCTTTTATTTTGTTGATTTTATTTTCAGCTCCTGGCATTCAAAGAAATCCCTGTCAAAACTCTAGCTGAATACAAGGAAAGGAACAGATATTTCAGATATAACATATCTCAAGTAATTCAGTCTTTACAAAAAAAATAGCTTGAAGAAAAGTCATCAAATAAATGACAGTAGCCTTCTACAATAAAGAACAACAGATTATGGGGGAAAGGAGAGAATCCACTTTTTGGAGTTACACATTATAATAGTAAAATGTCCAGTTTTTGACAAAAAGTCACTTAATTTTTTTTTTCAACAAAAAATTTACAAAGATACAGGAAATATAATGGGGTATGGTGTTACACACCTGTAATCCCAGCTACTCAGGAGGCTGAAGCAGGAAGATCACAATTTCATAAGTTAAAAAAAAAAAAAAAAGAAAGAAAAGAAAAAGAGGCTGGGGCTGAGACTCAGTGGCAGAGTGCCTGCCTTCGCACATGTTCAATCCTCAGGCACTGGGTTCAATCCTCAGCACCACATAAAAAATAAATAAACAAAATAAAGCTATTGTGTTCCTCTATAACTAAAAAATATTTTTTAAAAAAACGTAACAGAGAAATACAACCTATTGAAAAGAAAAAAAAAAACTATCCCCAAAGAAACCTAGACATTTGGCTTACAAAGCAAAAACCTTAAATCAATTGTCTTAAGTATATTCAAAATGCAAAAGGATAACATTGGCAAAGAACTAAAAGAAACTAGAAAAATGATGTATGAAAAACAATGACAAATGATAATGACAAAACAAGTCTATCAATAAAGATATAGGGATTTTAAAAAGGAACCACATGGAAATTCTGGAGCTTAAAAGTATAGTAACTATAGGAAATAAAAAATTCCCTAAAGGAGTCCAACAGCAGATTTAAACAGGCAGAAGTAAGGATGGGGAAACTCAGAGGACAATGGACGTTATCAAGTCCAAGGGACAGAAAGTGAATGAAGAGAAGTGAACAGAGCCTAAAAATCTTGTGGAATACCATCAAGTGGACCAATAGAAACAGTGTAAAAGTTTCAAAAGAGAAAAAAAAAAGAAACAGAAACTGAACTTGAAAAAGTAACGGCCAACTTTCCAGGTTGGACACCTCAACTTACACATGAAAAGGCACTTTCAAATCCCAAACAGTGGCTATGACCCACCCCACCAGAAGAGAATTCCATATTTCTTTACCTTTCACAGTCTTCCTGTGGGGAGGAGCACAGCATTACAATCACGGTCAGGTTCCCAGCCAGTCAGCTTGTGAATGGATAAGCAAAAGAAAGGAGGAATACAAAGGAAAAGAGCAAAGAACAGGTGGAGTTTGTTACTTGACCAGTCATTCCAATTCTAAATCGAACTTGAACATGGACTTAGAAAACACCAAGGGGAGAGTTGGAGGGGAGGGAATATCAGAATTCTCTTGAATTTTTTAATTGGTTCTTTTTAGTTATAAATGACAATAGAATTCATTTTTAAATTTTTTTGTAGTTGTGGATGGACAGAATGCCTTTATTTTATTTGTTATTTTTTATGTTTTGCTAAATTTTTGTAGTTGTGGATGGACAGAATGCCTTTATTTTATTTGTTAATTTTTATGTTTTCAATCACTGGATTGAACCCAGTGCCTCATGCATGCTAGGCAAACGCTCTGCCACTGCGCTATAGCCCCAGCCCTAGAATCCATTTTGATATAATTGTATAGGCATGGAGTATATCTTATTTTAATTAGGATCCTGTTCTTGTGGATGTATGTGATGGTGAGATTCTCTGTGGTGTATTCATATAGGTACATAGGAAAATTATGTCAAATTCATTCCACTGTTTTCCCTTTTCCTATTCCCCTGCCCTTCCCTTCATTTCCCTTTGTCTAATCTACTGAACTTCTATTCTTCCCGTATCTCCTCCTTTGAATTTTGTTTTGAGCCAATATAGGTATAAAGGTCATCTTGTATTTTCTTTATCTTCTAAGAGATATGTTATGCTGTTAGAAGAAGAGGAAGAAGTTCAGATACAGAAAATGTGTTTTGATAGCCTACATGATGATGCTTGGTGAATCTTGGTTCTAAAGATACCAAATGAGGAAGCCAAAGTTCTCAAGCTGTTACATACTTTGCCAAGGAAAATCTATTTTTGATTTATAAACTGCATTTAAGACCTAAGTCAGGTAAATACACCTAATTTACTTCTTTAACAATTTTATGCAAACAGTCTGTTATGCATTGTGGCTTCAGTATTCAATAATTTGTACAATGGTATAATGTAAGCAAAACTAATGTGTTTTTTTCTAATATAACACCTTGCTTTAATACATAAATGCTATAAATTTAAGCAAACTTCTATTTTATATATTTATTAGCTGCAAAGTAAAAAAAATGCACATTTTGTGGAGTTCTCATTTTGCATACTCAAGGTGAGAATAATTTTAAAATAAGCCTATAATATTTTATCTGGAAAAAGAAAAGTAATGGCCAAAAACTTTCCAAGTTTGATGAAAGACATGAATTTTCACATCCAACAAACTCAGTGAACTATAACTATGACAAACTTGCACACTGAAACACATTATCATCAAACTGTCAAAAAGGGAGAATCTTTAAGGTATCAAGAAAGAAGTAAGGGGCAGGGGATATAGTTTAGTTGGTAAAGTGCTTGCCTCACATGCACAAGGTCCTGGGTTCAATCCAAGCACTGCCAAAAAAAAAAAAAGAAAGAAAGAAGTGAGTCCTCACAGGCAAGTGATCTTTAACCAGATTAAAAGCTGACTTTTAAATGCTGAAGGAAAAAAAAAAAACTGTTAAAGAAGAAACTATCTTTCAAAAAAAAAACTGTTAAAGGCAAAACTATCTTTCAAAAATGGAGAAATTAGGATATTACCAGATAAGTGTTGTATCTCATCAGTTTTGCCCTACAAGAAATGCAAAAGGGAGTCCTTCTGTTTGAAATGAAAGGACGCTCAATGATAAATGGAAACTTAATGAAGAAATAAAGATCTCTACTCAATGTAATTGTGGGCAAATACAGAAGCAAGTATTATTGTATTTTTGGTTTATACTCCAATTTTTCTTCTCTATGTGATTTTAAAGACATATGCATTAAAAATAATTTAAATCTGTTATAGGGTACAAGATATATAAAAATGAACTGTGACAATAACATAAAGGTGGGATGGAGCAGTGTAGGAGCAGAGCTTTTATATGCTATTGAAGTTGTTGTTATTAATCCAAAGTAAATTGTTGTAAATTTAGGATGTTAATTATAATCCCCAAGTTAAATGAGGAATATCTGAAATACACACAACTGTAATGAGAATGTGATCAAAGTAGAACAACATAAAAATATAAACATGAAATCAGGCAGTAATAGAAGGAACTGAGGGTCAAAACCGTATAAGACGTACAGAAAACAAGCAATAACATGGTAGCAGTAAGCCCTTCACTATTGGAATTACATATATATTACATATAATATATATATATATATATTCAACTGTTCTCAAAAGGCAGAGTTTGGCAGAATGGATGAAAAGCATGATCTGGCTATATGCTATCTACAAGAGATTCTCTTTAGATCCAAAAACACAAGAGAGGATGGAAAACCATATTCCATGCAAAAGGTAACCAACAGAGAGCAGGGGAGGCTATCCTAACATCAGACCAAATAGACTGTAAGTCAAAAACTGTTTTGAGAGACCAAAAAAAAAAAAAGACATTATATGTTGATGAGGGTCAGTTAAAATGGAATCTTCTACACTTGGTGAGAATTTTAAAATCATTCAGCTGCTATGGGAAATAATTAATGATGCCTCAAAAATTTAAACATAGAGTAACCATATAGTCTTGCAATTCCACTGCTAAGTATATACCCCAAAGAATTTAAAACAGTTACTAAACAAGTACAATAATCTCACATTCACAGCAGCACTTATTCACAATAACTAAAAGGTAGAAATGACTCACACGCTCCTTAAAGGATGACTGGATAAACAAATTGTGAACTATATATATATAATGGAGTATAATTGGGCCATAAAAAATGAAGTCTTCATACATATTATAACATAAATGAATTTCCAAAATATTGCTACATAAAGGAAATCAAATATAAAATGCCACCTGTCATATGATCCCATTCATATGAAATATCCCAAGTAAATAAATCTGAAGAGACAGAACATATATTTGTGATTGCCAGAAGTGAAGTTGGGGAGGGAGGGTGAGGAGTGGGTGATGGAGAGAAATGAGAAATTGCTTAATGGATAAGAATACTTTGAAGTAATGAAAGTATTTTGAAGTTAGAGGTGGTGATTGCATAACACAGGGCATGTACTAAATGTGACTGAATCATTCACTTTAAAATGGTTAATTATATGTGATGTGAATTTCACCTCAATAAATTATCCTTTAATGTAATACATATGATAATGTCATAAGTGATACCTTTAACATCTTGTGTCTGCTTTTCTATTTTTCCCATGAAAGTCTTTTATAGATTTATATTACTTTTACATCCATAGAAGTCAGTAACTAAAAGATATTCTTAAAGACATTATTTTAGGTCTGTTTATCAAAAACAAATGCAGAAGTGAACACTTATGGAACAAATCTGAAATCATTGCAATTATCACGTAAAGCAGAATGGAAATACAAATACTAATACTAATAATAATAATAATAAAAACTCCAGTGTTGCAAACTTCTAGAATGATTACACAAGTCTTTCTCAATCTTCTTGGATTAGTCTTTTTAAAGAAATTTTAAAAGTAATGAAAATCAGGGTAAGATGTTTTCAGGTGCTTTGGATGCTGCACTGGGAACTTGAACCAGGAGGAAAGAGGAATTTCCTGCTTGAACTTCTCTGGACTTGCAAAACAGGGCAGGGCAGAAAGCAAAGGAGGAGTGAGGGGATATTCCAGAGTAAGTAACTTGATGCTACTCAGAAGTTGTCATAGTTAATTTATTATATCCACAGTCTTTTCCTCCAGGCCTGTATTCTATGATAAACCTCACTTGAACTTCTGAAATAGGCGATCAAGGCAGGGCCAGTATTGTTACCTTCACCATAAGGATCAGTAAATCCAGGTTCAGAGAGGTGAGGGTTGAGAGTGGGTGCATTCCCCAACTAGGGCACACAGCAGTGCCTTTACACTCTGGTTGGACCCAATATCATTTCTCCTCTCTTTCTTTCTTTTTTTTTTTTTTTTTTTAGCTTAAGACAGGGTCTCACTAAGGTGCTAAGGCTGGCTTTGAATGTGAAATCCTCCTGCCTCAGCCTCCCAAACTGCTGGGATTATAGGCATGTGCCACCCAGCTCTGCATATCCTCCTCAGTCTGAGTTAACAAAGGCTCTCGCAGGAACATCTTTTTCTAGACAATCAATAACCAACCTTTTCTTCCCTTTTGGGATTTTTTTTATTTTGTAAGCTGCCTTTGGTAGAAGACTTCGGTGGGGAGGGGGACTTGAGGGAGATTAAGGCACAAGCAGGAGGCCCTTATTGACATTTTTGTCTCTCCCCAGAATGTGTGCCTGTATGGTAGAGGATCAGGCTTGCTGGGCTAGTGGCCCCCTGACTGATGGAACCTGCCAGCTCACTTCAGCTGGCATCCAGCAAACATATGGTGTCAGGATCAATATTTACCTTCCTTTAATGCGTGCAGTACTTCATTTATTTATTTATTTATTTATTTATTTATTTATTTATTTATTTATTTATTTATTCATTCATTCAGCAGGCAATTAGGCTTTGTGGAGCAAAATCCCTTTGTTCTCTACATGGGTTACTGAATATCAAAGCCATGAAAACAGCTTTCAGACAGCCTATCCAACCCTTAGTGTGCAGTGTTTGCCTACAGTCACTTCTCCTATGCAAGGAAACTGGAATATGCATATATGAACACTGAGAATGTATTGTTATTATAAATAACATGCAATATATGATATGTTTATATGAGAATACATTATTAAAGTATATATGTATATTATTTAGGAAACAGTATTCTTTTTAATTTACATACCTTATATCAAAGTGATTTTTTTTAATGCCTTTGAGTGGCCTTTGGGAACAGAAACTATTCAGATGTGTGGTTTTTTTTTTAGTAAGTTATATGTTAAAGTTAAAATGAAAACTTTAGGTATTTCTTGAGCTTTTGGTTCACTTACATATCATATGTTAATCTCTAAACTAACAAATTTTAACAATTGCTTTGTTTTTTTTGGTACTGAGGATTGAACCCAGAGATACTCTACCACAGAGCTATATCCCTAATACTGTTTTGTTTTGTTTTTTGAAATAGGGCCTTGCTGAATTGCTGAGGCTGGCCCCAAACCTGTGATCCTCCTGCCGCAACCTCTTGAGTCATTGGGATTAGAGGCAAACACCTCTACACCCAGTTTAACAAATGATTTTAAGAAAGATTTGATTAATGTATTAAATTAATAGCCTTATATAATAAAATGATGAAGCATTTTAAACTTCATTTTTATATTTAATTTCCTTCTTAAATATTTCAGTTATCTAAAGGGACACAAAGTCTTCCTGTTACATGATAAATATATGCAATTTTTTTTTCAGTTTAAAAATTATTTTAAAAACCTTAAGATAAATTTATACAGATGTTAAACATCTAAGCATATTTTTTCATTTTTTAAAAAATTTCTAATCCTTTTTTTAAACCTAGTAAAATATTTTTATATTTTCTGATTTATAATCACAAGCTTAATTTAATTATTAAATTCTAAATCTATATTGAGAACAGATTACTTGTTTATTCTAATAGGCTTAATTTCTTTAAATATTAAAAATAAAAAATATTTTTAAATACTTAAAGTACCAAATGTGCACAGGTCCCTTAAAACAAAAACTATAGGGTTCCCTGGGTTTGTTTCTATTCCTTAACTCAAAATCTTCCTGAGATGAACAATGTTTAAAAACTAGGGAAATGAAGCCAGGTACAGTGGTGCATGCCTGTAATCCCAGTGGCTCAGAGGCTGAGGCAGTAGTACTACAAGTTCAAAACCAGCCTCAGCAGCTTAGCATGGCCCTACACAATTTAGCAAGATCCTGTCTCAAAATATAAAAAGGGCTGGGGATTTGGCTTAGTGGTTAAGTGTCCCTGGGTTCAGTCCCCAGTACCAAAAATGTCATCCTAAATATTTTGGGGATCACTGTTCCAACATTCATCAAGACCACAAATATTAATGAGCACATGAAGTTGGGTTAAAGATATGCTGACCATTTTCCTCCTCATCCCTATGGTCAGACTGAACCCTCCATACCCATTATGTCAGTTCCAAGAGACAGGATTTAAGTTTCTCCTAACTCTACAGGAGCCAAGGACAGTTTTCAGACTCTAAACAGCAAATGTGCTAACATATGTTCTTCTTCCCTCCTCCCTACTCCAGCAATGGCACCTGAGCCAGAATCCTGAAGGAAAGCTCCCACCACCTCACTTTAATTCATAATCTATCCAAATCTACCCAACCGCCAGATTCTCCTTCATCTATAACCTTTGAAATCTCTCCCATATCTTCTCCTTCTCTCCACTCCCACTGCTATTGCCTGAGTTCGGACTTTTCCATTCTTCTTTCCTCAGTTTACTCAGTGGCCTCCTCACCAATCTTGCTTGTTCCAGGGGCTCTACCCAAGCCTCCACTTTCAATCGTGATAAGAACCACCACCCCACAGCCACCATCCACCACCACTGCCATTTACCAACCTCTTCTTCACACCAGGCAATGAGCTTAAGGCTTTCCCCACATTATCCCATCTGCTTTTCATCAGAGCCCTGAATAATACAAATCATTACTCATTTTAAGATGAGTAAGCTGAAGCTCAAAGAGGTTAAGTAACCATGACCATCCAGCTACTGCACAGATAAACCAGGATTTAAACCCAAGTGCTTTAGCAGTTCAGCTCCCCAGACAAATTTTCTCCCTTCTCTGCCTATGACACCCCTGCTATTTTCAAAACTATATCCGTGGATCCCTTCCTTTGAGAAGACTGGCTTACTCTGGAGCCCAGTCTGACTTAATATCTCTCCCTGTGTTTTCTGTAGTCCTTTCTACTAACCCTTATCAGAACACTTACTCCACTTTACTATAAATGGCTCTTTTAGTCTTCCTTGCATTTGCAGTAGGGGAGGTGAGGAAGTGCGTGCCACACAAATCGATAAAAGGGATGAGGTAGGAAGAATTGATACAAGTTCAGAGACCAGAAGACTTATTAGCCCAGTGACCTTGGGCAAGCCTGTTGACTCCCTGGTCTTATGTCAATGATCAAACAAGAATTAGTTCTCTTTCTAGATTGTTATGAGGAGAATTAAAATATAGGAAGCTTTTCTGTATTTTAGGACAAAATATAGAAAATAATTAAATATAAGAAGAATTAAAATATGAAAAACATTGCCTGAAAAATAAATAGTAAATAATTGTTGCCTTTCTGAGATTGTTATAGTTACTGAGCAGCAAAGAATCTCTTGTTTCTGAGCACATGATATAAATGAGGGCCGAAAGAGTAGAATGCCTTTCAGGCAATAGCCTGGCCTTTCTGGGGGCCAGTAATGTATTTGTGATTTTCAGAATCTGCTTTCCACCTCTAGACACAGCTTCTTTTTGTCCCAGTCAGAGGACTTTGAGAGTCTTTCCTTTTTCTGTGATTTATTCTAATTCAACACAATAGACATTCACTGAGACCCCACTATGCACCAAATACAGAGACTCATAGAGGATATAGTAAAGAGAAGGCCAGGCCTTTGCCCTCCAGAGTTTGGTTCTAGTTCTTGAAAGGAAAGGGGTCCCTTATTATCAACACACACACACACACACACACACACACACACACTCACAGAGTGCATATTGCAAAGGAGGTCATTGTTGGCTCTGGTGGGCCTGAGAACACGCAAAGGGTGAGGAGAAGTAGCAATCAGCAAAATGAGGTGGGCAAATTTGTGTGGTGGAAAGTCCAGAAAAGATACAGTATGAAAGACTGAGATTGCGGAGTAGGCTAAAAACTCTTAATGTAAATTTCACATTTGCCTACCGTTAATTAATATCACTAAATAAAGCCCTCTAATGCATATAGGTTCTGTGCTCCATACAATGACTTTTTTTTTTGTAGGACAGGAATAGGATTGTCACAGAACTTGAGCAACTAATTTTCTTTATACTCTTCTAAATGCTTCATGTAGAGTTTTATTTATTTCATCAGATTCTCATAACCAAACATAGCACTCAGGACTTCTTTTTTTGTTTGTTTTGTTTTGTTTTGTCAAGCCAGTTTAATACAGTTTGGCTAGATGGCTGCATGCATTGTAGGATTTGACAGGCCTAGAAGACAGTTTTCTAAAAGCTCTTCATCTCCCAGAGGATTCTCCATCACTAATACTTTCCTTTGGGTTAACAAGTGACTTCTGGAAAGACACACATTGTATATTTTGGTGCAATCTAGTTAATTATCTTAACAATGAGATGAAAGTACAGAATCAGCAAATATTTATTTAGCAGCTATTGTGTAACAGACACAGGCTGGAGGTTGGGACTAAACAGTAATGAACAGGATAATCCCTGCCCTCCATTGGTTCACAGTTTACTTACTGCCTGGGAAGGATGAAACTTCATAAGGCTGCAGCATTACTGGTGGGAGATGATTTGCTGGGGCTCTATGGCAGAGAGTTCTGGCAAATCTAGGAGGGCATGAGCGCCTTGGTATTTAATGAACAAAATGGTAAAAGGAAGAGCTTAACGTGAATTTAACTATTTCAAAATTTGATGCAGGGTAGCCTTGTTTCCTGGACTTTTAAGAGGTTTGGAATCATACCTGTTTCCTAAGACATTGGCACTATACCATCCCAATCTTGAATATTCACTTAGGTGTCCTGTTAAATTGCCCTCCCAAGTGTTTTAATAGTATCCTCTCCTCTCAGGCCTGCTGCCCAAACAATATATCCTCATCTCCTTGCATTTGGTCTTCTCTTCACAGCCACATAAAAATGACCTCATCTTCATGCCTCCAGCCCTGTGACTATCCACCACCTTCTCAACACTGCAGCCAGAGCATCCTTCTCTGATCTTTGGCACCTAATTCTGATTGCTCCATTCCTTGACTAAAACCCTGCCAGGTTTCCTGTGTACATAAAATCTTCCCAGCATATACACTGGGTACCTGAAGCTAGACACTGAGTTGACCCTGTCTTTCACAACAATCAGGTGAAGTGTGGTTTTTTTTTTTCATTACTGTGAGTTTGGTGATCAGCAAGGGGGTCCCTCTAGCCTGTCCATTGTGCAATATACCAGGAACTTCATGTGAGCAAACCACATAGTGACAAGAATAGCCCAATGAAATAATAACCTTTGTTCTTGAGATTCACAGAACTTTAAAGCATTTCCAGACCAGGCAATTAGGATCAAATACGTGTCATTTGGTCACAAACCTCCACCTAAGAAGGCTCCCATCTCCTATGAAAATTGTCCCTAAATTGGCTTTTGGGCAAGATGGCTGTTTAGACAAGAATCCTGGCCATCATCTGATCTGTTGGTTTTTTGCAATGAAGTTTTTTCTCTACTTCTACCTTCCCTCTCTCATCATGCAGCAAGCAGACAGACTTTGAATAGTCACATGCCTTTTCCAGAGCTGTAGAGTCCCTGTGAGTTCTATCCAAAAGGAACCACATGCCCAAAGAGAATAGGTATGATTTTATTTTTAATATGTTGACCAGATTTCTTTTCCCAAAGTTATGGCAACTATTTCTCTCACTCCTCACTAGCCCTTTTTAGTTCTGCCAACCCAATGTGTGAAACACAGTATCTCATTGTTTAAATGATGTTTTCTCCTGACTTCTAGTGAGGATGAATATAATTTTTTACATGTTTATTGAAATTAGGATGTCTCTTCTATAAGATTGCCTGTTCATAATCTTCTATCAGTTTTTCTTTTCTTATTAATTCATAGGTGATCTTTGTGATAGTATTCTATTTTCTAATAAACATAATTAACAAATATTGAGTGCTTTTACGTGTTACATACCCTTTCTCTAGCCTTTTAATTTTTTCATGTTATATTTTTCTAAATATAAATTAATACAAGCTTTATAAATTAATGACAAATGAAAGAGAAAATGAACTGAATAGATGAACTATGTAAATTTATCTCCTTCAATGACTGACTATTTGATCAGGGGCTATTCATCATATGAATTATCTCTATTCTCTTGTACCACTTTATTTCCAAAGTGTTTAGAATACTCCTTCCAGCCACGACTCTCTACCCCTTGTCTGGCAAGGTAAAGTATGTCAGGCACACTTAATAGATATTCCATCTTCTAAGGTCTTCTTTAATTTCTTTCTTTAGCGTTCTGTAGTTTTCGTTGTAGAAGTCTTTCACCTTTTTTGTAATGAAAAGAAAGAAATTAAAGAAGATCTTAGAAGATGGAACAATCTACCTTGTTCTTGGATAGGCAGAATTAATATTGTCAAAATGACCATACTACCAATATACATATGCAATATATGACAAAATGACCATACTACCAATAATATACTATGCACTATACAGATTTCATGCAATTCCAATCAAAATTCCAATAACATAACTTATAGAAATAGAAAAAGCAGGGGCTGGGGTTGTAGCTCAGTGGTAGAGTGTTTGCCTAGCATGTATGAGGTCCTGGGTTCTATCCTCAGCAGCACATAAAACTAAATAAACAAAATAAAGGTATTGTGTCCATCTACAATTAAAAATATTTTTTAAAAGAAAAAGCAGCCATAAAATTAATCTGGAAAAATAAGAGACCCAGAATAGCTAAAGCAATCCTTATCAAGAAAAGTAAAGCAGGTGGCATCATTATACCAGGCCTTAAAGTATATGTCAGAGCAATAGTAACAAAAACAGCATGGTATTGGCACCAAAATAGATTTGTAGACCAATGGGACAGAATAGAGGACACAGAGACTAACCCACATATTTACAGTTATCTTATATTTGACAAAGTCTCTGTGAGTTCTATCCAAAAGGAACCACATGCCCAAAGAGAATAGGTATGATTTTATTTTTAATATGTTGACCAGATTTCTTTTCCCAAAGGCACCAAAAATATACATTGGAGAAAAGATAGCCTCTTCAACAAATGGTGCTGGGAAAACTGGAAATCCACATGCAACAAAATGAAATTAAACCCCTATCTCTCACCATGCACAAAACTCAAAATCAAGGACCTAGGAATTAAACCAGAGTCACTGCATCTATTAGAAGAAAAAGTAGGCACAAATCTTCATCATGTCATATTAGGCCCTAACTTCCTTAAAAAAGACTCCTATAGTGCAAGAATTAATATCAAGAATCAATAAATGGAATAGATTCAAACTAAAAAGCTTCTTCTCAGCAAAAGAAACAATCAGTGAGATGAATAGAGAGCCTACTAATTGGGAACAAATTTTTACCAACCACACATTAGATAGAGCAATAATCTCTAGGGTATATAAAAAATTCAAAAATCTTAACACCAAAAAAAACCAAATAACCCATCAATAAATGGCCCAAGAAACTGAAAAGACACTTCTCAGAAGAAGATATACAATCAATCAACAAATATATGAAAAATGTTCAACATATCTAGCAATTAGAGAAATGCAAATCAAAACTACTCTAAGATTTCATCTAATGCCAGTCAGAATGGCAGCAATTATGAATACAAACAACAATAAGTGTTGGCAAGGATGTGGGGGAAAAGGTACACTCATACATTGCTGGTGACTGAAAATTGGTGCAGCCAATATGGAAAGCAGTATGGAGAATCCTTGGAAAACTGGGAATGGAACCACCATTTGACCCAGCTATCCCACTCCTCAGTATACCCAAAGGACTTAAAAACAGCACACTACTAAAGGGACACAGCCACATCAATGTTTATAGCAGCACAATTCACAATAGCTAAACTGTGGAACCAACCTAAATGCCCTTCAATAGATGAATGGATAAAGAAAATGTGGTATATATACACAATGGAATAAAAAAACATTAAAAGAATAAAATCATGGAATTTGCAGGTAAATGGATGAAGCTGGAGAATATAATGCTAAGTGAAATTAGGCAATTCAAAAAAAAAAACTGCCAAATGATTTCTCTGATTTAAGGATGCTGATTCATAATATGCTGTGGTGGGGGAGAATGGAGGATTAAATGAACTCTAGTAGGGAAAAAGAGAAGGAGGGGAAGGGAGGGTGCGTAGAAGTAGGAAAGACAGTGGAATTTGATGGTCATTATTACCCTAAGAACATGTATGAAGATACAAAGGATGTGACTCTACTTTGTGTACAACCAGAGATATGAAAAATGTGCTCTCTATATGTAATATGAATTATAATGCATTCTGTTGTCATATATAACAAATTAAAATTTAAATTTTTTTTAAAAAAGAAAAACTGTTTATCAATATTCCTTATAAACATAAATACATTAATCGTAGGGGGGAAACAGTAATCTTTCCACCTGGACTTTATTAACATGTAAATTTTTCTTTATTTTGTAATGTAATTAAGTAAATATATTTGTGTATTATTTTTAAAAAATAGATGTTCCAGAAAGAGGAGGTTGCCTCTGTCTCCCTCAAGTGTTAGGCTTTGGAAAGGGGGCTCAGAAAGCACTAAGATGAAATCAGGAGATGCTTTCATGAATTATCTTAGGGGAACAGTTATTAGTTACCTTAAAACAGGGACTTAAAGATCTTGGTAATGAAGCAACTAAAAATTTAGTACTATTTTTTTTAATATACTGTATCCTTCTGAGAGGGCTTTAAAATCCTTTCTGGCTTAGTTACAAAACACCAAATAACCTGCAGAAACCTAAGTAGATATTCTTGGCTGTTCCAGCTTCCACAAAAAAGGAGCAGAATCACAACAGAGCAAAGCAAATGGTAGAAACATATTAAACCAGAATTACAGAGGTCTCTTCCCCAAAACATGGGTTGGATGATTTACTTTTAATTTAGAAGAGCTTTACATTTGGCTTTGTACTATACTATGCCAGTGTAATCCAAGATTAGATTATTCAGTCAAGATTAGATTAAGATCCCTACCCTATTCTTTCTGCTGAGGCCACAAAACAATCTTTCCTTTCTTGGTAGCTGTTTCTCACTCTCACTCTCCATTTTCCTTTAATCATCCTTTCTCTTAAATGACTCATAAAGTCAATGCATTTGGGACACTTTGTATGTTACTTGCAGATAAAACACTTAAGTGTTTCATTTGGAATCAAACACAGTTTCCTGAGGAAATGACTGAAATCACAAAATTGTTGAAAAAGCTGATAAGCAAAATCAGGTCACCAGGAAAACGTCATCTTTTCTTGAACAAAGCATCTAATGCAGGCTTCACAAAGAAAGGTGGGCAGAGTCCCAGAAATCGCCTCAGTTGAGCATGAAATACCAGACTGTGGGCAATGGGAAAAGAAAGATTCTAATAAAAAATAAAGAGCATGACCAAGTTTAGCAAATTCATCAGGAATAACTGCAAAAGTTGTACCTCTGGAGATGGAGTCACAACATCTGGCTTAGACAGTTTGCCTGTCCCCTGGCTGTAAGCAAAATTACAGGGAAGATGATCAAATCACTGGCTTTAACTTACTCTAGCCTAAGGGTGATCATGGACATCAGCTTTGGTGAAACTTAGGAAGGAATGGTTCTTATTCATTCATTCATTCTTCAATAAATACTTATGATGTTTATACTTTACCAGCAAACACTAGGTCCTTGTGAGGGAAAATAGTACCTGTTCCAAATCTAGCTGGAGTAGCAGACTCAACTCCTACCAGGTAGGTAACACAAAGGTGGCAGGACAGGTGGGACCTGGGAACTGTGGTGTACTGAAGAGTAGAGGCGCCATCTAAGCAATGCTGACTTTATTCAGAACCACTGACTACAGTATTCCCCCTTATCCAAGACCCCTCGTGGATGCCCCAAATCAAGATTAGTATCAAATCATATGCATACTACTTTTCCCATGTTGTATATACATATCTGTGATAAAGTTTAACTTATAAGTTAGGTAAGTAAGAGATTAACAACAAAAAATATTAAAATGAAATAATTTTTAAAATATACTTTAATAATTATGAGAATAAAGTCTCTCTCTTTTTCTCTCTCTCCCAAAATATTTTGTAGTACTTTAATCTTTTCACTTAAAGGAAGTACTTTATGGCTTCTCTTTGGCAAATCCAAATTGCCAGCATCATTGATCTTGCACTTTAGGGCCATTATTAAGTAAAATAAAGGTTGCTTGAGCACAAGTACTGCCATACAATGAGCATTGATCTGACAACTGAGGAGCTACCATGTGACTAACAGGCAGATAGCATATACCATGTGGATACTTTGGACAAAGGAATGATTCATATCCTAGAGAGGACAGAAAAGAATGGTGCAAGATTTCATCATACTACTCAGAACATTGCACAATTTAAAACGAATTATTAACTTTTGGAATTTTTAATACTTTCAGAGCTCAGTTGACTGTAGGTAACTAAAATCTCAAAAAGTAAAACCACAGCAAAGAGGTGCTACTCTATTTCCATAGAGAATGTAGCAAGCTCAGTAGAGAGCATTTTCTAGTTTCCAAAAATGAGGCTTCAATCCCAATTACATCATGAAATTTCTTCTTTTTAAACACTAACAACCAATGTCAATTTTTAAATAATACTATATCAGCAAAGCAAAACATGACTGCAAGATCAAATTTGACCTGAGCAGCAGTTTATAATCTCTGGCATAGAACATTACACAGTGTTTAATGAATTTCATAGTATCTACATTTCCCTTCCTTTCTCCACTCAATTTTTGGAAATATCTGAAATATTGGATAGTTACTCTTAAAATATATTTGCTATAATAAAAGCTTTTTTAAAGGGTTGAAATATAATGCTGGAAATCTCTCCCACCCCATTCCCCTACCGCCATTTCAAGTGTCTAAGATATCCTATGCAATGACTGAAATTTTAAGAATCTTTCTGATCATGTGTTCTTACAACTACACATCAATCTCTCCCCCCACCCCATGCTGGAGATGGAATCCTAGGTCTTCTTCTGTATGCTGGACAAATGCTCTATCACTGAGCTTTATCTCCAGCTCTCATTGTTCTTTTATTGTTGTTGTTGGCAGGACTGTGTAGACCTAGATGCTGTCCCTTTACTTACTCTAAAACTCAGGTCAATCTAGCACTGCAAATCCTCACTAATTTTTATAAAGAGAAGATAACTCTTTCCTTTTCCTGGATTTTGCCCAAGGATGCCTCCCATTCTTGGTTTTGAGCCCTAGCCAGAGTTTTCCACCAGTGTAGCACTAATGTTGGCCCATACCAACACTGTGTACAATTTAGGAGAAGGGTCTCTTGACTCTCCACTAACAGTGACTGGGAGAGTTAACATATACACATCTCCAACTCTGTCAAGAATGGATTTCCTGGGAGTTGTACAATACACAGCCTACAAAAATGACAAGGAATGGCCCCATGCCCACCCCTTCCAAACGCACTTACTTTCCATTCCATCCTTAAATTGCTTCTCTTTTGGCACCTCATGAACCCATGGCTTCCTGTTTTCACAATTCATCACCCATTTGATAACAAAGAACCTGAACTATGTCCTCCCCCTCCCCCGACTCCAAGTCTAGACCTGATAAAAACTGGCAGGCAGGGTTACCTTTATTGGACTATGTGAGAGAGGTGTTTTAACAAACTGGAACAGAGAAGAAGGAATATGTGGCATGTGGCAGCTTTCCAATAATTCTTAAGTCCTGGCTTTAGAAAAGAGGCTGATAGTTGGAGGCCACAATCTCAAATGAATTCATCCTTGAGATATATTATTGGTTTACTTTTGTTTTGCCCACACATTGTTTTCTAAAGTTTGGATTTGAATGCTTTTAGGACTCTACTCACCACTCACACTTGTTATTATTATACACTGTGTTCGTTGAGAAGTAGATTGTGTTATTAAGACAAAGACCCAAAGTAACTGTGACTTAAATAAAAGAGAAGCTTGTGTTCTGTCATGTCACCATCTGAGTATAAGTCCATGGTGGGAGGGATTCAGTCCCTTTCTATGTTGTCGCTTAACTATCTCTAAGGCATTGTCCTCATCTGAGTGGTCCAGGATAGCTCACTTCCACCACAAATAGATTGCAGCTGATGAGAGAGATCATAGGGGAAGGTATGTGCATTCCCTTAATAGCACAACCCAGAAGTTACACACGTCATTTCTGCAAATATTTCATTGGCTAGAACATTGCCTCTCCTAGTTGCAAAGAAGCCTGGGAAGCATAATGTACATTCAGAGCAGGATTCTATTACTATGCAAATTCCATTAGTCATGTCCGCCAACTTTTTTACCTGTCCCCTTCTTCCTTTGGCAAAACTGTTTTAGTGTCATCATTATTTCATTTACAGTTTTCTAGATCCCAGCCGCACCATCATCTCTGTATTCAGAAATAATTATAAAAAACAACATAAATGATTCATTTCGTGGTCCACCACAGGCCTTCCAAGTATATATAAGTGAATATTGATTTAGCTTCTCAGAGAACAACAGTGACCAGTGAGCTAAAGCTAATCATCTAAAGCAGTTTTAATTTAATAAAACTATTAAAAGACAAAGGAAAGCAGTGGCTTTATGTGTTGACTGGCTCAGCTCCTGCTCTGTAGCTTTGTAACCAGACAGAACCAAGTCAGTTCTTTCCTCCACTCAGAAAGCCCTACTAACAGAATTTGGTTTTTAAAATATGCAAATTGAGGTCAAACAACCCCACATCTGAGATTTCATGGCTAATCTGTTCAGACAGCTGCTTGTTGGCCATTAAATTACAAGGTGACTGAGTTCATTAAGATTTTCACACACAACTAACTCCTCAAATTGTATTCCATACTTTTCTAAGACTTTCACGAGCAAAACTAGTCAGATGAGCTATGGTTATAGCAGAATGAGCCAATCTGTCGCCATTTGTTTTCCAATAGACAAAGAGGCATTATTTTCAGGTTGATTAAAACTGGTCACTCAAGCCAAATTCCAGGATGAGGTCATGAAGATCAGTCACTATGAGGTTTATTACCAAAGGCAACTGAGAAGCCAGTCCAGGTTTCTTTGCTCAAAGACATATTGCCAAAAATTCAAATTAAATTTTAAAATTATGATACCTTTCTCCATGTTATCCTGTACATATTAAAAATAACTGTGCCAAAAACAAGTCCTTAAACTCCAGCCTTATGCTTGAATATTAGTCAATATTTATATTATCATTGAGTTAGATCAGGCATTATTTATTATTTCTGCTGTCTCTCTTCTCTGGCAATTGAAACTTGCTTTGTTCTATAAAGCTACATGTGTAAGCAAAACATTTTGGAACATGCTTCATTCTGCTCATATAATTTATTTAATACTAATTCATTATTTAGTACTTGAGAACTTTTAATAAAAATGAAATTTTATCACTCAAACTTTCTCGTATGTTTATAAACTAATTTAGTTCTACAGAACTATCTAGCCAATGGATTAAAATTACTATGAATTCTTAAAATAACTCTGAGTCTGGTAATATAAGCGTGTTATGATAAAATCTAACAAAGCAAAAACAATAATGAAATGACTATTCTACATGAGGATTCTGAATCTAAAATAATTTTAAATGCAATTCACTATTAATATAGTATGTACAGAAATAAGGAGTAAAATGAACAATTAACACAACATTTAATGCAAATTAATTTATTGCTCAATCCAGAAGTTGTTCCTCATAGACTAAATTATTAATTGATGAGCTTTTATGTTTTTTTAAAGTGATCAGCTTTAGACTAAGATTATTTTTTCTAACCAGTACAACTCAGAAATTAATAGAGCAAAAAATTACTTTAAATTGTAATTAATAAAAATCTACTGTATCTCAAATTATCACAAATTCAAAATGAAATAATCATTAGTAACTTCAACTAGTTCTTGGAATATAACCAAAACAAGCTTTAAAACATTTTTCAAGTTTCCATCTACATACTTTATTACTTATAAGTGAAGAAAAACTGTTACAACCTACCATTTTATAGGGTATGATTATAAAGTCATTAAACACTGAACTCAAAAGAATATGAAATAAGATGGAAAATAGTTATGATAGAATATTAAATAAAAAGGCAAGTCATTAGTTGTTTTTCTCCCAAAGGAATGACCATGGAGGTGGGATAGCAATTTTTTGTTTGTTTTTTGTAGTGCTGGGGATTGAACCCAAGGACTTAAGTTCTCTAAAACTGAGCTACATTTCCAATCTAGGAAACAATTTTGATTACATTTGATGCAAACTTCAAGAAAGACCCACATTTGATGCCTCCTGTATAATGCTGTAATTTTAATAGTGAAAAATAATATAGCATTGTAAACACCAATTCAAATTTTCTCCATTGAGGCATTTTACTTGAAATCCTTGTTAACTACTTCTCCTTCCAGTTTCTCCCCGGATCCTAGATAGAACAGCTTGGTTGAATGAACTGGGCTCGGTGGGATACATGCAGGAAGCACCTTCATTTTTCTCCCACTTTGATCTTCAGATATCTTTTGTCAGATCTCCCTTCTCTGCCCCTGGATGATAGCCTCAGCAAATCCCATAGATTTCCAGTCCCTTTCAGATATTAAAAGGTCTTATTTTCAGGCACAATATTAATGAGTCCTGTGTGATAAAAGTGATGACTTTGATCTCTCCAGCTTTCACTGCTACCAGCCACAGCCCGTCAGTGGGAAGGGGAGTACTGTCCTCTACATCTCCACAGCCCCCTGATTCAGCTCCTCCACATTTCCTCTCCCACGCACTGTACACCCTCAGCAACTCCAGGGTGGGTAGAGATGGAAGAGAGAAGTTAGGTAAGGGGACAAATAGGTCTGACCCACTGGGTGCTGTTGTTATATACCCCTGCGTGGCCGATGCATTGAAGTTGGCTTTCTCTTTGTGGTTCTTTGGGGACTCTGCCCTAAGATCCATCCATCACTGTATGTGCTTTGATGTGGGCAGTTTGCTCCCCAGAGCTTGCTTCTGTGGGATGCCTACACAGGCTCTTTGGGGGAGGGTAGTCACCTGGTCACTCCAGCCCTGGGGATGGACCACCCCCTCAAGGAAAGTACAGCCAGCACAGCCTCACTACACTCCCTCATTGCCCTGCGTCACACCTTAGAAGTCTGTAAGCAACAGTCAAGCCCCACATCCTCTAAACTCTGAGAATCACGAGTCAAAATCTCCAGTGAGCTCTTACCAGCCTCCACTCCAGTGCCACTGCTTCCCCACGTCCTCACTGGGCTTCAGGTGAAAGAAGGCAGCACCCTCCTTCCTCTCCCACTGGGAAAATAAGGACCATGACACAGAACATAGTGCCCACCAGATTTCCAAAATCTTTATGCTCAGTTCTTCACTAAACCTAGAAGACATAACAACAGCTAGTTTGGAGTCATCTCTTAGCAAGTCCTATTGAGATGGCTTAGGATCTCTCTTTAGAATGTGGGAGTACTTGCCACCTATTATTCTCAACTTTTTGGCTCCATCAAGATTAAGAAAAATCCTCTTTTCCTGTTATTCATGTTACCCCTTTCACATTAATAAATAGTTTGCCCCTATCACCTCTGCCCAGTTCCAATGGGCTAACCTAAAAATCAAATTACAAGTCAGTTTTAAGCACTTTTGATTTTCCATTCAATCAGTCTGAGATCATAGAGGTTTTTTTTTTAATAGACTATAGGAATGCTCACATCAATCTATTTTCTGCAATGATTCACAGCTGAGATTTAGACAGGACCAGGCTTGTCTGCTAAACTGGTAGGGCTGGCCTGCCAGGAGGGTTTACCTTGTTTTGGTGGTTGACAAAGAAAAGAGGCAGGGTGCCCACATCCTGGAGGGAAAGATATGTTATGAGGGAACATGGCAGAGCTCAGAGATGGTCCCCTTGGCCAGCCCCAAGTCTTGGGTTAGAGAGTCCTAAGGAGATAGTGGCTGCGGGCACACACCCAAAGAACTGTTTTCACAGGGACTCTGTGGCACTGTGAGACATAAGGACATAGGTAGTACTGCTCCTGTGCCCATGTAAGGAGAAGGGGACTTCTCCCCAGCTAAGCACAGGATACAGCGTGTCTTCAGGATGCTAAGAACTTGAAAAGAAAAAAAGTAGCACAGCTGATCATTGCAGCTTTGGGGGCTCAGTGGGCAGCACCTGTGACCAGGACATCAGGAGAATCTCAGAAGTCCTCCATGATTGTGGCAGAGGATATCAACAAGCTGGTTCCCAGCAAACACCCCAGAGGAAGTTCATCCAAGTATCTTTTCTGTGTTTCAAGCAGCTCTCAGTCCACTTCTGCCAGGCCCTCTCCAAATACAGCTATTCATGTTTAACCAAGTCCAAGAACTCTGTATAAACAGTGGAGAGATAGCAGAACAGCTTCAATACCAACTCCCATTTAGGAAAAGAGAGAACACAGTAGTCCCTGACCATAGCATACATATATTCTCTCCCGCAGGACAGAAATAGCAAGGACTCTGTGCTTTGGCAGTCCTTGGTCTACGTGCCAGCTGCTCCGGCTTCTGCCCTTTGGGTGGGGGAGGAACTTTCTTTGCACACTGATTTCCATGATTACTGCTTCTGCTTTCTGAAGGTCTCCTTTGATACCTGTAACCACAGTAGAGATTTGGGCTGTTTTAATGGTGGTAGTGTCTCTGAGACCACTCTCTGCTGATATTAATTCTAGGGCCTTAATGAGGTTGAGCCATGGAGACTGTTGAGACACATGCTTAGGGATTCTTTGACAGCATAATTCCCTAACAAATTTAGTAGGCTTCAATTTTATGGTCTATGAATTAATGCCTTAAATTCACTCAAGTCATAGACTTTGAGCATAGAGTCTTGCCTTCTTTTTCTTACCAGTAGGCCTGGGTGCCTGCTACTTGCTTGCCCTCTGCCTCAGGGCAACCTTAAACAATAGACTACTATAAGCCAGCATCCCTTAATCTGCTCTTTCTCTGCAGCCACATCCAAGATGACATTCATACTTCTGTTGCTCAGAAAGAAGAACAGGACAGGAAGACTGGATGGAGGTTCCTGAGGAAGGCTCAGGGAGCCAAGTTCCTCCCAGGTCCCATAATATCTCCAATTATGGCTCTTACCACTGCTTTTTCTTGCACCAACATTAGATTAGGAGAATTTTTTTCTCCAGATATTACAGAATCTGAATCTTTGATTAACTATGCACTGTACCCAGAATAAGCTCTCTTAGCAAAGTTTTATTTTCTTCTCTTCTCAATAAAGGACTGTTTATTGGGGCATTATTGTTAGTTAGATGTCTAATTAGTATTATCACAACTAGTTTATAGTTATAATTTATGTGCTATACATAAATACACATCATGCTCAGGGCCAACTATATTATTTTTAGAGTCCAGTGCAAAACTCAGGGTTCCTTGTTCAAAGAAAAGAAATAAATGCTGTTAAAGATACTAAAATACGGGGGCTGGGGTTGTGGCTCAGTGGAGCGCTTGCCTAGCATGTGTGAGGCATTGGGTTCAATTTCTCGGCACCACACATAAATAAATAAAGGACCATCAACAACTAATAAAATCTTTAAAAATATAAAAGATACTAAAATATGAAGCTTCATTGCTTTCTGCTGTGATATCTCTCCCAACTTGCTCTCCTGTTTTAAATTTTCTGTTTAATATCATTCTAGGCAAATAAAAATGAAAAATTTAAATTATTAACATGAATCTTATCAATTTTTCTAAAATACTTTTTTTAGTTGTAGATGGACAAAATACTTTTATTTTATTTGTTTATTTTTTTATGTGGTGCCAGGGATCAAACCCAGTGCCACACACATGCTAGGCAAGAGCTCTACCACTGAGCCACAACCCCAGCCTGAATCATATCGATTTATTTTTGTTTGTTTTGTTTTGAGATGCCTAGGCTGCCCAGGCTGGTCTCAAACTCCTGGGCTCAAGTAATCCTCCTGCTTCAGACTTCTGAGTAAAGAACTATAGGTGTGATCCACCAGGCCCAACATTTACCATTCGTTCTTATATTTTTCAATGCCAGTTTGAAATGCAAATAGATGAATATTTAAAATTTGTGTGTGGACTCACTGATCTTACACAATTTGTATTTCATAGTTCATACATGCATATGTATTTTGTTTCTACTAAAACAGTAGAAATACTGCACAAAACTAACTCAACTATTTTTCTTTTGCTTTTTATATATGCATGTTCCATCAACATTCTCTACTTCTGCCTTATTTATGAAGAAAAAAACCTGTGTTTTCCCACCTTCAATTTAAGTGTACACAAATAAAAGAGATATGATAGAGTTTCTTGGTTGTTCATCTTTCTTTTCTTTCTTTCTAAAAAGCAAAAAGGACTTTATTTGGGGTGTTAGGGATTGCAATTTGAGAGACACAGATTCAGATAGCTCTGAGTCACTGTTCCAGTTGTTCTTATTTCTTAGAATGTCATTACCTTCTTTCTGCAATCAAAGTAACTTTGGTTAAAACAGAAAGCACAGCCCCTTGTCGATATCACCATTTACTCAGTTGTTTTCATAACATGCTTACCTTGTTCTGGCTTTGACTCTTGCTCAACCCCTTCACCAGAACTCTGTGCTCATGGGGCACAGCAGATGCTGTATGCAAACAAGACAAAAAGAAACAGCACACACACATTGCATGTATCTCCACTCACATGCATGCTCTATTGTTTCATCAGAGTCTATTTAAAATACACCAATTCTGGACTGAAAATGTAGGTCAGTGGTAGAGCACTTACCTGGCGTATGGAAGCCCTGAGTTCATATCCCAGCACTTCAAAAAATAAATAGTTCTTACCTGAAATAACCTAGGCTTCAAATGGAAATCAGGCACATTCCCTACTAAAACATTTCTAAAACTTTTAATTAAAGATAATATAAAAACACAAAATTCAAAGATAAAATTATTAAGAATTTCAAAATGGTACAGTAGAACATTAAACTCAGCACAGAACCCTTTTCAACAAGGTATGCAATTCATATTTGGCCTATATGTTATTCTCTAACAACTTTTTGGTCAGGATTTTTCTAAGTGTGTCTTTGCCTGGAAGTATAATGTCAAAATGTCACTTCTCATGTTATATCTCTTAGTGTGTTTTGGGATGAAAAAGTCACAAAGACAACAAACCAGCAGAAGGAATCAGTGTCCAAGAAGTGGTATAAGTTTTAAAGAGCTATTATGACAAAAGTTGCCAACCAAATGGTCATTAGGTAACATGAATCTATATAAATTATGATTACATTGGCTGAAAATCTTGCTATATAACAATCTGAAAAGCAGGTTTCATCTCCTTTTTCTTAATTTTCTTTATATGCAGAATTCTTTATCATGGTCAGGAGATGGCTGCTCAACTTTAAGCATCATATTTATATTGTAGGGAGAAAGGAGGAAATAGTATGCCTATCCTTAGAGTCCTCTTCCCACATTTGAATATCCACAACTGTGTTATATGGGAATAACACAGAATCTGGGAAGGCGTGCTTTAGCTTTTCTGTCTCTTGAGTAGAGAAAGGCAAAGGAAAGGTATGTGAAGGATTTGTGCATGGCCATCCATGTGTGCCCCTCAGCTCTCCCCCATCCCCAAATCACACATTTCCTTATTTTCATTTCATATACAACACAGTCATTCCTTCCTTCTCCCAAAGAATACAACCCCAAACTCTCATCTACTTACTACCTTCAAATCACAGGCCAGATTTCTAGTCCATGTGACCTTGCAAATTTAAGTTTAAAAGATATTTGCTCTAAGTACACTGGGTATACAATAATGGGGGGGGGGAGGTGGAGGATTGCCATACATAAAAACTCCCCAAAACAGCCCATAATACCTCCTGCTGAACAGTAAGAATGAAGCTTCTCTACTCAGGCTCTTTAGACCCTGGCTCTGCCCTTCATGGAAATGCTCTTTGTTCATTTTCCTTTGCCTCCTGGTTATACATTGTGAAGGGGAACATTCTGTGTGAACTGCCTCTGTGGCCACATCTGAAATGAACAGTAAGGAGAAGTTTCTTCCTGGAAAGTTCTCAGTATATGCAGCCTTCTCCCCGCCCCCCAACCAAATGGTAACATGAATCAAACCCTGTAGGTTTGAATTGTCTTAGAGGCCAGTGAGTGACAAGCTGTCAACCAAGTCTTAAGTTCGTTTTGCTTCATTGATTTGTTTTCTTGCTTTGCTGTTGTTTTGCAATAGAATTTCCCCATAAAAATAACTAAGCTTCCGTATTGACTTTCTTTTATTTGCCCCTTCAGAACTGCTCTCCACCAGTTTCACCCCTGCTCTCTCCCCTGGGAAGCTGACCTCTGTGCATGGCCTTAATGAATTCCTTTGCCCTTTGACTTTCTGTTGTGTTTGAACCTGAAGATGATCAGGAAAGAGTGAGAGTGGGGTGTCTTTCCCCCAGGTTTTTTTCTGGTGAGTTGCCAGGAACCTACTAAAGTAATGGCCCCTGTCAAACAGTGCTCTGGGCATTCTAATAGCTGTTCCCTTTACTTGTCCTTCAGGTCCAGGAATGGTTCCCTGCTATTACTCACCCTGACATGCTGGACAATCTCCCTACTGGTTTCCCTACTTTCTTTCCACATATTTGCCAATAGTCACTTTTACAAGCTTTCTTTAAATCGCTCAAATTCAGGGTAGCTATTTCCTGTCAGGATTCTACCTATTACAAATGCCAGCCAGTGGACTGGGAGTTTGAGGAAGGAGGATCAAAGTTGGAGACCAGCCTGAGCAATTTAATAAGATCCTGTCTCAAAAAAAATTAAACAAAAGGGCTTGGGATGAGGCTTGGTAGTTAAGCACTCCTGGGTTCAATTCCTGGTAATTAATTAATTAAAAATTTTCAGTTTATTTGTTTCTAGTCAAATATGTATGTAGGTGTGTGTGTGTGTGTGTATGTGTGTGTTCTGAAAAATTACATGGTGTCAGGAAAAGTTGCATTTGAGAAATATGAAATATCTTCTACCATGAATGAAGAATCAAAAAACTTGTGGATTATAATCATTATTACTATATAGATAAAGGTCATATAACTATTTGAAAGTAATAGAGTAAGATGCAGTAATGATCCACCATTCAAATTCATGAGCAGTTTTTTTTTATTGGTTGTTCAAAACATTACAAAGCTCTTGACATATCATATTTCATACATTAGATTCAAGTGGGTTATGAACTCCCATTTTTACCCCAAATACAGATTGCAGAATCACATCGATTACACATCCACATTTTTACATAATGCCATATTAGTAACTGTTGTATTCTGCTACCTTTCCTATCCTCTACTATCCCCCCTCCCCTCCCCTCCCATCTTCTCTCTCTACCCCATCTGCTGTAATTTAATTCTCTCCCTTGTTTTTTTTTCCCCCTTTTCCCATCACAACCTCTTATATGTAATTTTGTATAACAATGAGGGTCTCCTTCCATTCCCATGCAATTTCCCTTCTCTCTCCCTTTCCCTCCCACCTCATGTCTCTGTTTAATGTTAATCTTTTCCTCATGCTCTTCCTCCCTGCTCTGTTCTTAGTTGCTCTCATTATATCAAAGAAGACATTTGGCATTTGTTTTTTAGGGATTGGCTAGCTTCACTTAGCATAATCTGCTCTAGTGCCATCCATTTCCCTGCAAATTCCATGATTTTCTCATTTTTTAGTGCTGCGTAATACTCCATTGTGTATAAATGCCACATTTTTTTTTTTATCCATTCATCTATTGAAGGGCATCTGGGTTGGTTCCACAGACTAGCTATTGTGAATTGTGCTGCTATGAACATCGATGTGGCAGTATCCCTGTAGTATGCTCTTTTAAGGTCTTCAGGGAATAGTCCAAGAAGGGCAATAGCTGGGTCAAATGGTGGTTCCATTCCCAGCTTTCCCAGGAATCTCCATACTGCTTTCCAAATTGGCCACACCAATTTGCAGTCCCACCAGCAATGTACAAGAGTACCTTTTTCCCCACATCCTCGCCAGCACTTGTTGTTGTTTGACTTCATAATGGCTGCCAATCTTACTGGAGTGAGATGGTATCTTAGGGTGGTTTTGATTTGCATTTCTCTGACTGCTAGAGATGGTGAGCATTTTTTCATGTACTTGTTGATTGATTGTATGTCCTCCTCTGAGAAGTGTCTGTTCAGGTCTTTGGCCCATTTGTTGATTGGGTTATTTGTTATCTTATTGTTTAATTTTTTGAGTTCTTTGTATACTCTGGATATTAGGGCTCTATCTGAAGTGTGAGGAGTAAAAATTTGTTCCCAGGATGTAGGCTCCCTATTTACCTCTCTTATTCTTTCTCTTGCTGAGACAAAACTTTTTAGTTTGAGTAAGTCCCATTTGTTGATTCTAGTTATTAACTCTTGTGCTATGGGCATCCTATTAAGGAATTTGGAGCCCGACCCCACAATATGTAGATCGGAGCCAACTTTTTCTTCTATCAGGCACAGAGTCTCTGATTTGATATCAAGCTCTTTGATCCATTTTGAATTAACTTTTGTGCATGGCGAGAGAAAGGGATTCAGTTTCATTTTGTTGCATATGGATTTCCAGTTTTCCCAGCACCATTTGTTGAAGATGCTATCCTTCCTCCATTGCATGCTTTTAGCCCCTTTATCAAATATAAGAAAGTTGTAATTTTGTGGATTGGTCTCTGTGTCCTCTATTCTGTACTATTGGTCCACCCGCCTGTTTTGGTACCAGTACCATGCTGTTTTTGTTACTATTGCTCTGTAGTATAGTTTGAAATCTGGTATCACTATACCGCCTGATTCACACTTCCTGCTTAAAATTGCTTTTGCTATTCTGGGTCTTTTGTCTTTCCATATAAATTTCATGATTGCTTTATCTATTTCTACAAGAAATGCCGTTGGGATTTTGATTGGCATTGCATTAAACCTATAGAGAACTTTGGGTAATATCACCATTTTGATGATGTTAGTTCTTCCTATCCATGAACAGGGTATATTTTTCCATCTTCTAAGATCTTCTTCTATTTCTCTCTTTAGGGTTCTGTGGTTTTCATTGTATAAATCTTTCACCTCTTTTGTTAGGTTGATTCCCAAGTATTTTGTTTTTTTTGAGGATATTGTGAATGGGGTGGTTGTCCTCATTTCCATTTTAGAAGATTTGTCGCTGATATACAGGAATGCCTTTGATTTATGCGTGTTGATTTTATATCCTGCCACTTTGCTGAATTCATTTATTAGCTCTAATAGTTTCTTTGTAGACCCTTTTGGGTCTGTTAGATATAGTATCATATCATCCGCAAAAAGTGATAATTTAAGTTCTTCTTTTCCTATTTTTATGCCTTAATTTCTTTTGTCTGTCTAATTGCTCTGGCTAGTATTTCGAGAACTAAATTGAATAGAAGTGGTGAGAGAGGACATTCCTGTCTTGTTCTAGATTGAATAGAAGTGATGAGAGAAAAAAATTAAAAATTAGAGAGAGATAGTCGTATTATCATTGATTGCAATTTATCATTGGGGAAAGTCCAGAGAGGTTGAGTAACTTGGCCATGACAATTTCTCACAGCTAAATAAAGAGAAAGTTTTGGAACCAAGAAATAAACTCAAGTCTTTTGAAAACCACAGAATTCGATGACTCTTAAAGACTAACCACCATATACAGGTTGAGTTAGTTTCTCTTTGTGTTTCCATAACACTGAGTACACCCTTGTTATAGCTTCTACTATGGTGTTATAATTGCTTTTATATGTCTGTCTTCTTCTGGCCTGTGAGCTCTTCAAAGAAAAGAAATTATGTTTTATTCATCTTGTTAATCCTCTATAATATGGGTCATTTAACGAAAACCCAATTAATATCAGATCTATAAATAACCATCTAATCATATCTTAATTTAGCCTTCTAAAGAGCTAATCACAGTGTAGTTAAACTTCTATTGGGTTTGTCATTGGCCATTACATATTTTAATGGACCAATTAGTGTTTTTACTCTTATTAGTATTAAGACTAATATTTAAATTTAACACAAACATACATAGGAAACTAAATGCTAGGCAACAAGAGATGAAAAGTAATACAACGGAAAAAGAAAAAAACAACTGGTTTCTCTACACTGAGCTTTAGAAACATCAATCAAAAGAAAGAACTTTATTATGTCCTAAAGGTGTCTGGTTCCCATCCAGCTCAGCTAGCTCCTTCAAGTGTCTCTTCCTAGACCAGGGAAGCACACAGTCTGTGGCCACTTTGGAAGCTGCAGAGACAGTACAGTGAGAGGTAGCACAGAAGTCCCTATCTGTTGCAATCTGCTTCAAGTTAGAAAACTGAGTTTACATAAACTCTCCTGCTGTGTTATTTTATGTGACAAGTTCCTCCTCTGTTTCTCCAAGCAGGAAAAATATTATCAAGATATTTACTCTATCTCATTTCCTCTTTTGTCAACATTCCCATGGGGTGGGGAAAGCATCGGAAAGGAGTTTGTCTGGGTATGGTTGTTGTGACAGTTCTGTGTCGCTGTATTTTTTCCTTGGGAGAAATAGTACAGACATGGGGCAGATTCCCTCCATCTGGCCCCAGAAATGAGTTCAAGCCATATGCTTATTTATTTTTCTCTCTTCTAGGGACATAGGAGAGAGAACAATATCCACTTAGTAAATACTGTCTGAATGTCTACTTTGTTCCAAAGACCATGCTAGAAATAAGATTAGAGATAGTCCCTACTTTGGAGTAGTTTCAAATCTATTATGAAGACAATACAATATCATTTGGAACAATGAACAATATAAACTGGAATATAATAACTCGTTTTAATTAAACTTTTAATTTTGAAGTAATCATAGAACCACTTGCAATTGTAAGAACCTTTTGATTTTTTTTTATTGCAGCACTGGGGACTGAACCCAGGGCCGTTCTACACTGAGATGGCCTCAGTCCTTTTTTTTTTTTTTTTAAAGACAGGCTCTTGCTTGGGTGCAATGGCACATGCCTATAGTCCCAGCGACTTGGGAGGCTGAGGCAGGAGGATAACGAGTTCAAAGCCAGCCTCAGCAACTTAGCAAGACCCAAAGAAACAAAGTGAGACCCTGTCTTAAAATAAAACATTGAAAAAAAAAACAGAGTATTGTTAAGTTGCCCAGGCTGGCCTCAAATTTGTGATCCTCTTGCTTCAGCCTTCTGAGTAGCTGGGGTTGCAAGAATGTGCCATTGCATCTGATTAAGTACCCTTTAATCAGCTTCCTCCAAATGGTAGCATCTTACCAAACTATTGTACTGTGCAATAACAAAAACAGGATTCTGACATCAATTCAATTAAAATACAGAACATTTCCATTGTTTCCATGAATATGAAGGTCCTTCAAGTAGTATTTTTACAACCAAGTACTATTCTATGGTGTAGATATACAGATATATCAGTTTGCTTCACCATTCGCCCACTGAAGGACATCTGGGTTGTTTCCAACTTTGAACTATTAAAAATAAAGTTGCTATAAGTATTCATTACAAGTATTTGGTGGGGGGAAGATACTTTACAACCTTCTGTGATGAATATCTAGGAGTTTGGGTTGTGTGGTGGCTGCTGTTTTAGTTTTCTAAAAAACTGCCAAACTCTTTACCAGAGTTGTACCATTTTATGTTCCCACCAATAATAAGTGAGTGATCCAATTTTTCCACATCTAGCCTTTGGTGTTGTCACTATTTTTTGTTTTAGCCATTTTAATAGGTGTATAGTAATGTCTCATTATGTTTTTAAATGAACTTTATATTTTAGAGCAGCTTTAGTTTCACAGCAAAATTGAGCAGAAGGTTATAGATATTCTGAATGCTCCCTGCCACTATGTATGCAGTCTTCACCATTACAAACATCCCCTACCAGAATGGGACATTTGTGGCAATTGATGAATCCACACTGACACATTATTATCACCCAAGTCTATAGTTTACTTTAGGGCTCACTCTTGGTCTCATATATTCTGTGGGTTGGGACAAATATACAACCACATGCATCTACTATTATAGTATTATACAGGGTAGTTTCACTGATCTAAAACTTCTCTTTGTGAGGGATGTTGATAATGGGGGAGGCTGCACATGTGTCAGGAGAGGGAATATATGGATATCTCTGTTTTCCTCTCAGTTTTCTGTGAAACTAAAACTGCTCTTAAAAGAATAGTCTTCAAAATAAAAATCCTATGTATTTCCCTGATGGCTAATGATGGTGAACATCTTTTCATGTGCTTATTTGCCATTTGTATATCTTCTTTGGTAAAAATTCTCTTCATGTAGTTTGCTAATGTTCTTAATGGAGTTTTCTTTTTTACTTTGGTCTTTTGAGAGTTCTTTCCATATTCTAGCTATTACTGTTTTGTTCAGATATGTGGTTTGCAAATATTTATTTCCCCTCGATCTGTGGCTTGGCTTTTATCCTTTCACCGGGGTATTTCATGAAGTAAATTGATGAAGTCCAATTTATCAGCTTGTTTTATTGTTTATTTATTTATTGGTTTATTCGGTACTGGAACTGAGCCCAGGGTTGCTTAACCACTGAGTCACATTTCCACCCCCTTTTTATTTTTTATTTTGAAACAGGGTCTTGAAGAATTGCTGAGGCCGTCTTTGAACTCACAGTCATCCTGCCTCAGCCTCCTGGGTTGCTGGAATTATAGGTATGCACCACCATATCCAGTGCTTTTTTGTTTTATTGATCACATTTTTAGTGTCAAGTCACTAGATAAGTCTCAGCTACTAAGGATTTTCTCCAATGGTTTTTCATAAAAGTTTCATAGTTTTACATTTAATTCTTGATCTATTATGAGCTTCTTTTTTTAAAAAAAAGGTGTAAGACATGTCAAGATTTTTTTTTTTTTTTTTTTTTTTTTTTGCCTATGTATGTCTGCTTGTGCCAACACCATTTGTTGAAAATGTCTAAACGTTGGGTGTATTTTGTGGGTATAATTCTAGATTCTCTACTCTATTCTCTTGATCTATGTGTTTATCCCTTCTCCAATATCACACCATCTTGGTCACTATAGTTACATGAAAGGCTTAAAATTGAGTCGACTTATTCCTCAAAGTACATTATTTTCCAAAATTGTTTTAGCTATTCTGCTTCTTTTGCCCTCCAAATAATTTTGGAATAATTTTGTCTATGCCTATAAAAATATCTCGCTGGGATTTTGACAGGAATTGTATTATACCTGTACATCAGTAAGGGAGAAATGACATCTCTATGATGTTGAGTTGTGCAATTCATGAGTGTGGTATCTCTGTACATGTTTCGTGAGATTTACACCTAAGTAGGTTTGTCATTTGTTGAGGGAGGGGGGAGGGCAATTGTAAATGATGTATTTTTAATTTTGATTTTCATGTGTTCATTGCAACCAGAATAGCCTCATTACTGTTGGTCAGTGGTTAGAATCCTGGCTTTTTTAATACCTCCTCTGAAATCACAAGAAAAGAGAAAGAAATGGAAGCCTAGGCTCCCTATTTGCCCTTCTCTGACACCATGCCTATTGGGGTGTTGGATGCTTCACACCCTCTAGGACTTTGCTGGCATATGAAGAAGTGAAGCTGTTGCAAGCCATCCATGGGCTGCGTGTGGGCCACCGTGCATCAAGCCTAGTGAATAGCAGCATCTGGTGTCTGGGGATGACCAATGGACATTTCCTCTGGTTAACTGCCCTGACACATTGTGAATTCCTATCCTGCTTTGCCATGTCCCACACAGCACCTGAGTTGGGTGTGACCTGCCAATATGCCAATCAACCTGCTGACTATAAAACATCATGAATCAAGATTCCGCCCTAGAAACCTTATCCCTGCCTCTGATGTACCCCTTAAATAAACCACTGGAGCCATCTTTCCTTTGTCTAGCTCCAGCTCTTATGTGGACTGGACATACCAGGGACTCCGCTTTTGTAAATGTATTTCTGACTCTGTTTTTGTTCTTCACTAACTATTTTAGACTTTAAGTTCTCAGGTGACCTACACCCTCCCCGGCAGGAAGAAGAACCCCTCCGCCAATGAGATGCTGGCCGTCGCTCCTTATATGAAGCCACAGTGTTTCTGTGGTGTTTGGCTAAAGTAGTTCTACTATTGTCTAAAAGTGTTCTGTCTTGCCAAGTTTATATGTCTTTGACCCTTTGGATTAAGAGTTCTTTGGATATGGTATTTGCTTAGGATGTGTGTGTGTGTGTGTGTGTGTGTGTGTGTGTGTGTATACACACATAAATTTGCCATGTTCCTATTTGGCATTTCTGATTTTGGCCTGCTTCAGTTCCAAGTCTGGGAAATATGAAACAAAATCTTTGTGTGTTAACATTCTTAGATACTCTGCCTTTTTCTTTCTAATTTTCAAAGTCTTCTTATGTTTGTTTTATATTTAGTATCAAGATATTTTATTTGTACCTAATGGGGAAGAATATGGAAAAGTAGACCTATAACATATCCCTGGAAGTGGATTTTCAAATAGATTAAATATTGTCCACAGGGAAGTAGTTTGAATCAATGAGGATTGACATGGTAGAAGTAGTTTCAGGTCCAACCTTTAAAATGGGTTGAATTCATAAAGGAGGAGAGCAGAAGGAATAAGACAAGGGATAGAATGAAAAGAAGACACTTCTGAGAGGACATGGGGTGGTGAATGAATCTCTGGACCTATGAGAGGAACAATGTGATCAAAATGGAGTATTCATGATGGAGTAGAATGGAGATAATAATATGAGAGAATTTCATTTGTTTTGTACTTAGTGTCTTCCAAGCATTCAATCAAGAACTTGAGATATATTGTCTTATTTACTCCTTCTATATATAGTTATTTGTGCTATAAGATGTGCATTTTATACATAAGGAAATTGAAGCTCAGAAAAATAGCACAATGTATCCTAGACATACATTAGATAGATACAAATACATAGTAAATAGTGAAGACTAAATTAAACTCAGATGTTTTTGAGACCATAGATGATATTTTAACCACTAGATCTTACTATATGATAAGACAAAGAGCTCAGATTATGACTTTCTAAAAATTCAAGCAACGGGATTATACTCTGTGCCTTAGAAGATGAATAAAGTAATAAAATTCATGTTGAAGGAAGTTTGACTTTTTAGTGGAAGAATACACTAAATCTAGGAAAATCATATCAGTGTCTAGCATAGAGGCTTTCTTATTCAGTTTTGCTCTTCATTAATTCATTTAGCAAACGTTTATTGCATGGTGTATTAATGTTCCACCAGAGGAACAGAACCAGTAAGATATGTATGTATACATATATGTAAGATGTATAAGCAGGAGCTGAAGCTGCAGTCTGGAGGGAGAATTTCTTCTAAAGAAAAACTTCAGATCTAGTCTTAAGGCATTCAATTATTTAAATCAGTTTCCATATTATTGAGTGTGATCTCTTACTTAAAGTCCATTTAATGTAGACATTAACTAGACCTACAAAACACCTTCACAGTAACATTTTTATTGGTGTTTGCTTTATTAACTGGGTGCCCTAGTTTAGCCAAGTTGACACAAAGAACTGAGCATTTCATAACCTACTATTGCATAAATGAACTGGTGCAAAGGGCTATTGCCCTTTTTGCTATTGTAGCAATCCAAGCACATGAAGAAAAGAAATGAAGACCATATTAAAGTCATTGCAATAAAAATAAAAGCAAAAGATATATAACAGAAATATAACCTATATGACCTACAACACCAATTTGGGGCTCAACTGCTGCCACCTCTCTTTCTCTAAGGAAATACTTTCTCATTGATCAGGTCATATTAGCAGAAAATCCTGTATCCCTTGAAGTGCTTATACATTTTCCAAGAACCCCAAAGTCTTAGCCCAAGGATCCAATTTTTAAACATTAAGTACAGAGAGCACTGAAGAAACCAATTACTCTTCTAGCTGCCCTGGATTCAGCTGCCATTTCGTCTATTGCTGCCACACTGTGACTTTGGAAAACTGTCCTGCACAGTAAGATGCATGGGGGGGGGGGGGCTGGGATTGTGGCTCAGAGGTAGAGCGCTCGCCTACCATGTGTGAGGCACTGGGTTCGATCATCAGCACCACATAAAAATTAAATAAAGATACTGTGTCCACCTATAACTAAAAACTAAATATAAAAAAAGATGCATGCCTCCATAATGCTGTAAGATATGCCGTTGTGATCCCTGCCCAGCCCCACTACTGCCCCATGCATGTGCTCTGAAGGTCAGAGATTTCTTTAGGTTCACATTATCCTTACTTTGTTCCTACAGTGAAGACTGCTATACCAGAGCCCAGAGGCCCTGTGCATCTCAGCTACAGGATGTGCCAGAACTTCCCTATGAGGTTCTCAATCATATGATTAAAATTGGATGGTGAGTTCAGTGTGCACAATATTGATTTCCAAAGGGTGGTAAAATAACCAACAAGAAAAATCCAATAGATCAATAAAAACATAAATTTGCTAATAGAAAGTACTATATCTAGTTTTTCTTTTTAAAGTTACTTTTTTTTAAATTTTCTAGTTGTAAGTAGACAACATGTCTTTATTTTTATTTAATTATTTATTTTTATGTGGTGCTGAAGATGGAACCCAGTCCCTCACACATGCTAGGCAAGTACTCTACCACTGAGCCACAGCCCCATCCCCTAAAGTAACATTTTTATTGTAGCAACACTGTAGCAATTACATTAGAGAAATTACTTATGATTTCTATTTTTGTATATTTCATTTCACATTTGTCCAATAATATTGTATGTGGTAAAATAAGTTTTTTTATAATCTTTCAATTTACTATTATAATTATTGATCATATACTATAGTTTTCATAATTTTTCTTTTAATGGCAGCATAATATTCTATACAGATAATATATCCACAATTATCAAACCTCTCTCAATTTTGTTTCCAGACTTTGGTAATACAGATAAAACTGCAATGCTGTCCATGCTTACAAATTTTATCTTATGAAAGATTATTCCCTTGGTTGGAGATATAAGCCAGTGGTAGAACACTTGCCTAACAGGCATGAGGCCTGGGTTTGATTCTTAGCACCACAAAAAAATAATAGTAAAATAAAAATATTCCCTTAATACAACATACTAGAAATTTTGGTGCCACGGAGAATCTGCTGGAGACCTGGAAGCCATGTTGATGTTGAATCTTGGTTCCTGGGGAACAGAACTTGATTGGGTTATCTTGCCCAAGATGATAAGGAGTAAAAAGCCACAGCATGATTCTGAGACACACCATCAGCTTGCCAAGTGTCACATGAGGAAAACTACCCTGGTTGAATAATATGCCTCCAAAGTTCATTTCTACCTAGAACCTGTCATTGTGACCTTATTTGGAAATAGGCTCTTTTTAGATGTAATAAAGTTAGGATAATGTCATACTGGACTAGGGTAGGCCCTAAATCCAGTGACTCGTGTCCTTATAAGAAGAGGAAAGACACAGATAGACACAGGAGAATCCATATGAAGACAGAGGTAGAGACTCCACTGACGCATCCAAAAACCACAGAGTCCTAAGGCTTACCAGCAGCCACCAGTAACAAGGAAGACTTCTTCCCCAGAGCTTTCAAAGGAAGCATGGCCCTACCAAAACCTCAATGTTGCACTTCTGTTCCAGAACTGTGAGAGAATAAATTTAGATTGTTTAAAGTTTCCTGATTGTGTGCTTTGTTACAGAAGTCGTAGAACACAGGAGCCAAATTCAGTGAGTAGTGTGAAGAAAAGGAAAGATCCAAAAATCTAAGAACTGGAAATGAGATGGGATTGTCCACTGCAGGTTAAGGTAGAAGTGAGGAAGCTTCTGGGTAGAGAACTAGATCGACAGTGTCTGTGCCTTGCCTTATTGACCTGGCACAGGGGTATGACAAGAGCGATTCAAGGACAAAGATTCAGTAATCAAAGGCAGGAGCATTTTTGAAGATACATGGTTTGTGAGGAAAGTTCTTTTAAAGGACTGTATAGGGAAACAAGGACAAAAGGATGGCTAATCCTTAGAACTGTCAGCCCAAATAAAAAACAGAGGGAAAGTCTCCAAAATAATAATTTATTTAGAAATGAACATTGCAAAAGGGAATATGAGTGACATAGTAAAAAAAAGTGTGTATTCAAGGAGGTTAAGGAGGCCTGGGGATGTAGCTCAGTGGTAAAGCACTCGCCTAGCATGCTCAAGCCCTGAGTGCCATTCCCAGCACCCAGCACAGTGGGGGTGAAAATCAAGGAGGTTGAGCAAGGGAAATTTTTTTAAAGTCAAAGTGAGGTGGATTATATAGGTTGTTTTTGAAACAATAATCCTTTGCTACAAGATCAATAACAAGGGGCTGGGGATATAGCTCAGTTCGTAGAGTGCTTGCCTTGTATGCACAAGGCCCTGGGTTCAATCCCCAGCACCACCAAAAAAAAAAAAAATCAATAACAATGTACTGTCAGTACTGTCAGTTCAAGGTTGAACAGTCAGTGATTGGACTGATATCCTTGAAGAAGTATTTTATGTGTAAACGTTTCAGTGGTCTTTGCTTAAGATTTCAGGTCTTGCCATAGTTCTTTATTGGGCTGATGTGCATGAGATTCTTTCCTTCATAACATACTGGCTTTATTTTTTTGTTAGAGTTTGATACAAGTAATTCCAATTTTATTCTGACATCTTTCATAGGGCTTACTAAAAATGAAAAAAGAAGAGAAGCCATCAAAGAGATGGAGAATTGATGTGAGAAATGGATAAAAACCACAAATTTACTAAACCTGGCACAGGGGGCGCATGCCTGTAATCCCAGCTACTTGGGAGGTTGAGGCAGGAGGATCTCAAGTTGGAAGACAGCCTTGGCAACTGAACAAGACCCTGTCTCAAAATAAAAATAAAAAATTGTTGGGGATGTAGCTCAGAGGTAGAGCACTTGCTGGGCATGGGCGAGGCCCTGGGTTCAATTCCGAGCACTGCAAAACTAATAATAATTTACTACCACAGAAGATGGGAAAAGAAAGGAGGGAGGCAGTTGTCAACTAAACCATGAGCATCTTCTGTCCAGGGTCTTTGTACTTTCAGTGCCTACAGGAGTGCTTGGTACAGAGTAAACATTTAGCAAATGTTTGCTAAATTAATAAAGTACCATTTTCTAATAAACGAGACACCAGTGAGAATGGAAATGAAAAATGGGTCTCTGATTTAAGCAAATAGAGCTTAACATTCTAATCATAAATTTCTGTAGCGTACTGATTCTTGGAATCAGAAATCATGTAGTCCATGTTTACTAATTTGGAGATGAGAAAACTGGGGCCCAGAGATACTGTTTTTGTGACTGGAGCTCTTACCTAAAGTGATCTTATGTTACTATGTCAAGTGATTTTCTGCATTGTAGCTGACAGTCACTCTCTCCAATCATCAAGTTTCTTATTGATTTTTTTTCTATCTCAGCTTTAGTTGTTAAAAACCAAACAGAATTGTTGGATTACATTGTTAAAGTGGGAGAGCTCTGATTAGGAAAGGGAGAAGGAATGACAAAGGATGAATTTTATGATAGTTTGGAGTCACCATCTAGAACCCAGATTCCCTCTGAAGGATGGATAGGGCTGTGTGCAGGGTGTTCAGTGTAACTTCTAGAGCTCGGGGGCAAGGACGGCAGGTCCAGTACCACTCTTTGGTTTGCAATCAGACTATGGTCACTGTTGTGGTATGTCATCTTATCCATTAGATTCACTCCAAAGTAGATGCTTTCTTGACTCATTTCTGGCATCCTTGCTGGGACTTTGGCAGCAAAACGAGCCATTTTTAAGAGCTGCATCTGTGGCAACAAGAGAGAGGGTACAATCGCCCAAATCCATCATAGGATGGCACTGAGCTAGAAAAACCCTGCAACCACTTCCAAGACCTAGCAGAAAGCCTGTTTATTAAATAGCTAGGAAAGAATAAAAGGGATCCTTTGAAAATTCAGTCATCTCTCCATGTCTACTTTTGATCTCCTAAACCTGATACCTCCATCCTGTACTCTTTTTTTTCCTCCATATTTTTGATATCCAGGAGGATTGGATATTCTGCCCCAATTCAAATCTGCAAAGATAGAGGGATCTGAAAAGTCAAACACAGAGAAGAGTTTCTGCTATGAAAGTAGCCCTAGATAGGAGGCTGTTGTCCCAATGTTGTTCATTTCTTTTGATTTGAGGTTTTGAAAAAAGATTGAGGGAAAAAAATGAGAAATGCGCTTATGGGAAGCATGTGGGGCTAACAATCTGCTGGAGAAGGCTGCCAGCAGGGGACTCTGAGGCCTCAGGAAAGGTAAGGAAGGTGCCAGAGCTGGGGAGGAAGAATGAGCTCTCAGACCATCCTTAATTGACATGGTTGAGGTCCCTAAATGTAACAAGAAGCCTCAAGAAGCTCCCAAGTTTCAGTTGGACATGCTTGCCAAAAACATAGGCAGTATTCTACTCTATTTTAAATGGGTTTTCAGTGTGGATGTATATAAATTAGAAGATAACGAGTAATTATCAAGGTTAGTTTTTCAATACCCATTCTCTGCCAGTGTGTTGCTCTTAACTGAGGATTTTCTGGATGTCTCAAGATTAAAATAAGTTTGAACTGTATTTTCTATTTTATGTTTGAAGATATCATTCAAGAATCCAGAAGCAACTACTTACTGAGACATAAGTTAATTTTTCTTTTCAGTGCTGAGGATAGAACCCAAGGCTTCACTCTTGTCAGACAAACACTCTACCACTGAGCTACATTCACAGACACATGTTAAAAAGTAAAAGCACATGGTTATTTTACTGAAAATTACTAATACTATTGTACCAATTAAATGGAAAATGAGAAATCTGATTTAACAAAATTTTCTTTCTCTTTACCCAGAAGGCTGGAGCAGAAGGATTGCTAATTCAAGGTTAGCCTGGGAAACTTAGTAAAAACCTGTCTCAAAAAAAAAAAAAAAAAAAAACAGATAAAAAGGGATGGGGGTGTAGCTCAGTGGTAGAGCACCCCTGGGTTCAATCTCCAGTGTGTGTGTGTGTATATATATATATATATATTTTTTTTCATCTTCTTAAGTAAAAAGCAGAATGAGACACATTCACTAGTCAAATACCTGACAGGACCTGGCAACACCTGAACATGTTTTACCAACCCAGAGGGCAACTGCCACATTCATCACAGCCAGAATACTTAGTATGATAGAAGGAGATTTATGGCTGCCACTTAGAAATACTGCATGAAATAATGCAATAATAAGGCTATTCAGGGAAAATTAAAATTGACCAATAGATTTATAATAGCTACCAGGTTTTTACTTTCAACATATCCCTATAAGAAAACCACTAATATTTGTCATTTAAAGGAGAACTAAATTATATTTAACATGGTTTATTTTCCAGGATGTTGCTTGATTTATTCTTACCCTTACAATCACAGCATTTGTCGTGGATTCCACAGAAAATACCAATTCATTTTTTTGTTGTTGTTGCTGATGACAAAAGATTTTGATGCACAACAGCCTAGAGCTAAAGAGACTAATCAGTTTTACAAATCAAAATAATACCTTGTAAAGCTAAATAGCATGTACCTCCACAGTCAAGTGGGGTCAGATTCTATAGCACAAGTGACAGAATATTGCTGAATTACTGTATACTTCATCTGAGCTTCAGGCAAATCGCTTCAACTAGAATCTGTGGTTCTGCATAACAAAGAGAAGTCAAGCATATCCAAAGAGGAATGTGTGTCTCAAGAACATGCCTCTGGCCTTTAATCCACTAAATTATCCTATGTCTTTCTTTGCTCTTTTAAGAAGATGCTTTTGGGACACATCAGTGTGATTTGTGGGTACTTGCAGAAATTTGGGAAATGCTAGAAAGTTCCCTCATTACCTAGAGGTATTTTACCTGGCTTTGAAGTGGAGACTACACTCGCCAAAATAAGGTTTGTCAGATACATTGAAATAAAAAATAAGAGAACTGGGTTCATGACCTTTCCTACTTTAGGCCTTCTGGACACCTTCTAGAAGGATACTACTCTTTCTCCAGCTGTCCCCACATATGGAAACGTTTTCAAAGCCCAAGTTGGCCCAATATTTTATGTTTCTCCCCTTTGACTGGATCTCCATTCTCATTCCCTCCACATGATTTTAGACATGTTTGAGGACCTATATTCAAGGATCTATATATTCTTTAAAATTACGATGCTGGGGTCATCTCAGTCTATCTGCATGGAGAAATTTAGTGGTGTGAACACCCCTTGCTCTCCCACTAGCCTTGTGTCCGTGTCTTTCAGCAAGATTCACATTTAAGCTATTCTACATGCATTATCCTGTTTGATCCTCACAACTGTATGAGTTAGAGAAGCCACCATCATCCCTCCTTTACAGATGAGAAAAATAAGAGGAAGAACTATGTTGTCACACAGTCCAATGAACCCAGAATAATTCTCTTGTCCTGCACCTGAGGACCATTCAGCGCACTTCCCAGAAAGAAGGACTCTCCCGGGTGGTGGTTATAACATTGTAAACCAAAAATCTTGTACTTGCTCTTTGGGAAGAGAAATGTATGGGTCCTTTCAATCTAATGAGAACTATGACATTTGATGAGATTCTTATTCTTTTTTTGTGTGTGTGGTGTTAGTTTTTTTTTTTTTTATTATTGGTTGTTCAAAACATTACAAAGCTCATGACGTATCATCTTTCATACATTTGATTCAAGTGGGTTATGAACTCCCATTTTTGCCCCAAATACAAGTTGCAGAATCACATCGGTTACACATCCACATTTTTACATAATACCATATTAATGACTGTTGTATTCTGCTACCTTTCCTATCCCCTACTATCCCCCCTCCCCTTCCCTCTCATCTTCCCTCTCTACCCCATCTGCTGTTGTTTAATTCTCTCCCTTGTTTTTTTTTCCCCTTCCCCTCACAAACTCTTATATGTAATTTTGTGTAATAATGAGGGTCTCCTTCCATTTCCATACAGTTTCCCTTCTCTCTCCCTTTCTCTCCCCCCACTCGTCTCTGTTTAATGTTAATCTTTTCCTCATGCTCTTCTTCCCTGTTCTGTTCTTAGTTGCTCTCTTTATATCAAAGAAGACATTTGGCATTTGTTTTTTAAGGATTGGCTTGCTTCACTTAGCATAATCTGCTCTAATGTCATCCATTTCCCTGCAAAATCCATGATTTTGTCGTTTTTTAGTGCTGCGTAATACTCCATTGTGTATAAATGCCACATTTTTTTTTATCCATTCATCTATTGAAGGGCATCTAGGTTGATTCCAGAGTCTAGCTATTGTGAATTGTGCTGCTATGATCATTGATGTGGCAGTATCCCTATAGTATGCTCTTTTAAGGTCCTCAGGGAATAGACCGAGAAGGGCTATAGCTGGGTCAAATGGTGGTTCCATTCCCAGCTTTCCCAGGAATCTCCATACTGCTTTCCATATTGGCCGCACCAATTTGCAGTCCCACCAGCAATGTACAAGTGTACCCTTTTCCCCACATCCTCGCCAGCACTTATTGTTGTTTGACTTCATAATGGCTGCCAATCTCACTTGCCATGCACAAAAGTTAATTCAAAATGTATCAAAGAGCTTGATATCAAATCAGAGACTCTGCGCCTGATAGAAGAAAAAGTTGGCTCCGATCTACATATTGTGGGGTCGGGCTCCAAATTCCTTAATAGGACGCCCATAGCCCAAGAGTTAAATACAAGAATAAACAAATGGGACTTACTTAAACTAAAAAGTTTTTTCTCAGCAAGAGAAGCAATAAGAGAGGTAAATAGGGAACCTACATCCTGGGAACAAATTTTTACTCCTCACACTTCAGATAGAGCCCTAATATCCAGAATATACAAAGAACTCAAAAAATTAAACAATAAGATAACAAATAACCCTATCAACAAATGGGCCAAGGACCTGAACAGACACTTCTCAGAGGAGGACATACAATCAATCAATAAGTACATGAGATTCTTATTCTTATTCTCCTTCTTCTTCTCTTTTAGTCCTGAGGATAAAAATTCAGAAGTGTTTAACCACTGAGCCACTTCTCCAGATCTTTCTATTTGCAATTTTGAGACAGGATCTTGCCAAGTTGGTTAGTGCCTCACTAAATTGCTGAGGCTGGCCTCAAACTTGTGATCCTCTTGCCTCAGCCTCCTGAGATGCTGGGATTACAGAAATGTGCCACCGCATCTAAGTCTTCTCTAATGGGTATTATCAGAGGAAGTGAAGACAACAAATTTATTCCACATTGACTTTCTCAGTTTAGCAGATTTAACAAGAAGGAAATCCATTTTGTCCTGTATGTGCATGCTATCAGCCATATTACAATTAAGGAAATTATTCTGCAGGGCCAAACCCACTAAGGAAGTAAAAGGGGCACTTACTCAAAAGGTGACAGTCAAGGCACTTACTATGTGTTGACAGTAGTAAGAAACTGCTAATCTACTGGGAATACTCCCAACATCTAAGCATTCCTAATTTTTATGTCTCTTATATAAAAGCCTGCATGATAATATTGTTTTTTAGAACTTTCTCCCAAGAAAGGAGAGTCTCGTCAGAATATTTTACTGGCTAATAAGAAGTATATAGTCTAATATATCCCTTTTTATCTTGAACTTGCGGTAACTAGCCTAGGTTTCTTGATATATTTATTTCCTCCTCCTAACATTGGGGCTTTTTATTTATGACTCTGTTAGGAAATGTAGCTGCAAATAACATAAGACCCAAATAAAATTGGCTTTAAAATAGGAGTTTTAATTTCACACAAGACCCAGAATTAGGTCGCTGTAGAGCTGATTGATATAGCAGCCCACCAACGGCAGCTTGGCCTGATTTCCTGTTCCCTCATTGCCACAAAATGGCTGCTACTGTGCCAGTCATAAAGTCCACACACTACAACAGCCAAAGGCTTCCAGCCCTGAAAGTAACTTCTACTAGACTCGCCCACCTGTCATAAACAACTAGAAGGCTGGACAAGGTAGATGAGACATTAGACACCAGGTGGTTCAGCATTGTGATCCTGAGAGAAGAGTAACAAACAAGGCAAGCCCTGTGGATGTCTCAGCCTTCTGCCTGAAGGCACTTCCAGGGTGTGGTGCAGAGATGGGGAACCCAAGCAGATCACTACCATCTCACCGAGCTAATGGGACAGAGATTAGAATTTGGGGAGGCTGAGGCAGATGGAACTTGCCAGGAAGAAATATCAGAGAAGAAAGATAGTAAAAGAGAAATCTGCATTGGTTCCCTTGAGTCTTTAGCTAAATGCTAAGCTATGCCTGTATGGTACGCATGCAGAAAGTCCATGACTACACAAAGGGCAACTGAAAAATTCCCAGAATTCACATGGAATTAAGAGACATTCAAATCTACTCTATTTACTAACTCTAAAATAAAGGTTACTCTATATTTGTCCTAGTAAGACTTAAATATTGGTATCAAAGAAAGTAGAGTTCAAAATAAGGAATACCACCAGAAATAGAGAGATATTTCATAATGCAAAAAGGCCAATCCCCCAGACATGGTGGTGCCTACACATAATACCAGGTACAGGGGAAGCTGAGGCAGGAGGATTGAGTATACGATAACTATGTTAAAATTTTGAGGAAATTCCAAATTTTTGAAAATCTTTTGCAAATGTTTTCCCTACAACAGTGAGAGTTCCAACTTCTTCAATATTCTTTTCCTTCAAATATTTTTTTTAGTTGTTGATAGATCTTTATTTTATTTATTTATATGTGGTGCTGAGAATCGAACCCAGTGCTTCACACATACCAGGCAAGTGCACTACTGCTGAGCCCCAGCCCCAGCCCACTCTTCAACATTCTTATCAACAATTATTATTGTCCTTTTTATTGTGTCAAACCAAGCACGTATGAAGGGAATCTCATCATATTTTCAGTTTGCATTTCCCTAATCATTAATGATGATGATCTTTTCATGGGTAGCAATAGTTAATATAAAGTTTTATCTAGTAATTCCAATATCTGGAGACTTATCCTATTCATTGCACCCTCCCCACAAGCTTACAGGACTATTTTCTTGGCTTGTTGTTGTAGTTGTAGATGTTGTTGTTGTTGTTTACTTGTTTTGTTTTGCATGCCCAGTAGTTTTCTGTTGAAAATCAGACTTTTAAATAAAGTGGCAACTCTGGAAGTTAGATTCTTCTCCCTTACTAGGGTTTGTTGCCGTTGCCTTCCATTAATTTTGTTGATCTTGTTTTTCAGTCTGTCTCTGTATTTCCCACTTTGCCTTGAACAGTGCCTTGAACATAATAGGCACTCAACAAATACCTACTGAATAGGTGGATTCTCTCCATGAAAGAAGGACCTGAAAGGATGCTTAATGAAGGCAATTAGCCAGATAATTAAAAACATTTACCCTAATATCTTCAACAAAAGGTTTTTCTTATTTATACAGATAATTACTTTAATATGCCATATCATTCTTTGTGCATGTGAAGAATCCAATAACTTATATACATGTAGCCTTACAAAAAGTAGGTAACCTATGTGGATAAGAAATCATATCCACAGAAAAATAATGCAAGATATGATTAATGGTATGATTTCTGGGGAGTAAGAGAAAGGAATTAGATAAATAAAGTCATTGGACTTGTATCTTTTATTGTACATACTGTGCACTATTTTAATTTTTGTGAATATATTAATTTTCAATATAATTTTTTTAAAAATATACCAACTTAGCAAAAAATGAGGCAGGTATTTTTGTTCTGAATGTTTTGTGGGAAGAGTACTGGCGATTGAACTCAGAGTGCTCTACCACTTAGCTATACCCCCAATTCTTTTGATTTTTAAACTTTGATACAGGATCTCACTATGTTGATCAGACTAATCTTGAACTTGAAACATTTCTGCCTCAGTGTCCCAAGTCTCTGGGATACATGTGTGTACCACTGCATCCAGCTTTATATCCTGAACTTATGAGCTTATATACTTCATTGACTCATATTAGGGCATACAATCAAATGCGTCAAGGAGACAGCCAGAAATATAAGTTGACAAATTGGATTGCATACAGATCACTCCAAGTGAGTCAGTATATGCCTAACATGGCTGGGCACTGCTCAAGTATACCCAACTGTTGCCATGCAGGAATGTGTATCTGATGCTGCCAGATCATACAATTTTCAAAAGAAGTTACCAAATGAAATTAAGGTGAATTTCCTGACTTTTAAATGCAAGCAACTGATCTACAGTTTTGTAGTTTAGGATGGCCAAAAAAATCATGTCTGTGGCTCAAATCATTCTGTGGACTGCAGACTTTATAAACTCCAACTTAGGTAGTATTCCAGAGTAGTTTTGGTTTTGTTGGTTTGTTTTTTACTAAATAAAGATATTCCAAGAGACTTTTCATTCCTTGCCAGTTTTCCTCCTTTGCAAAATATCAGTTAATTTTGCAGATCCCACAAAGGCTCTACTATTTCCACGATGACCAAGCAATATGGCCTCAAAACTCAATCCTCTATAGGTTTGTGGACTTCTTCCCACTGTGGCACTCTGGGCGAGTCCTAATGAATAAGGGATGAGGTAGCACATTTCCTAAGAATTGTGAAGACCAAGAACTAAAATAAAGCTTATAGAAAAGAATCAAACTGCTGATAGGGGTCTGTCTTCAAAACCTCGAATTATAGTCAAATGGTGTATAAAATTCTAAAACAGTGATAAAGGCTACAATTTAGGATATGCCTGAATTGACATATGGGTATGATCAGTGATCAAGATGTAAGAAGCATTTATTCCTACAAAAAAATAACTAGGAGAACAGACATATAGGAAAGGAGATGGAGTCCTTCCCAACTCAGGCTTAGTTTCCAAGGTTGAGCCTTAAGGGAAGCATAATCCAGAACAGCCAAATATCCTCTTATCTCCTCTTAAATCATTTGCACACCATTCAATAAAGACCATGAAGATACTGCTGTGCACCAGGCAAATGAATTCTGTCTGGGTACTTGCTCAATTGGGGTATCCTGCCAGCATTTTTTTCCCCTTTCATACATCTGTCAGGCCACTTACCTGTACACACTGTTGAAAACTTAGCTGAAAACCTAGACACAAATGACATTAACCAAAAGCCCTTAAAGTATTCGAAATCACCCTCATCAGGCCAGACAATAAGGATTACAAGGCCAATTATGAGGGTGCCCCTCCTCCTAGCTCATTTTAACAATACGTGACACACAAAACTCAAAGAAAATGAGCTGTCTGGTCCTTCAGTGAAAGTAGTTTTGAAGAAACAAATAAACAGAACACCTGGCACATGGTAGGCATTCAATAAATTTATCAAGTGAATAAGTTTATCAGCCAATTGCCTAACAGGAGCAAAGAGATATTGTGAAAAGTTGACATAAGACATAAAATAACATGTCGATCTGAAAATATTAGGGGTAGGAATGATGCTCCTGAGGGAATCACTCTATACTGAACAACACAAAGCAGATGCCTGATCTGGTTAAAAGGGTCAGCTGTGAAGCTAGGACACCTGGGTTAGATGCTACCAGCTAGCTGGGCAAACTTGGGCCAACAGTTTAACTTTGCTTAATTTTGGTTTTCTTATCTATAAAATCAACCTCATAGGGCTGTGAGACTTCAATGAGTTTATACATATAGAAATCTTAGAATGGTGCCAGGTGCATTTAAAAAAAAAAAACAACTCAATATAACTGGATGTGGTGGTGCACCCCTGTAACCCCAATCACTTAGGAGACTGAGGCAGGAGGATCAGCAAGTTCAAGGCTAGCCTCAGCGATGGAGCAAGACCCTCAGCAAGGCAATGTCTCAAGATGGAAAAAATAAAATGACTGGGGATGTAGTTCAGTGGTTGAGTGCCCCTGGGTTCAATCCCTAGTACCAACTCCCACCCCCAATGTACTCAATATGCTTTAGCTATGAACAAAGACACTGCAGCATCATGAAAAAGATTAGATTCATTCAGGCTATCTAATAAGACATAAAAGTAAAATTTTTAAAATGTATGGGAGATCTTCTTCCAAAATTATTAAAACAAAAAGTGTTGGTTTTATAGAAAGCTGATTTTTTTTTTTTTTTTTTTAGCTATCTGGAAAATACACATGATACTCCATTGATGACTGTATCCTTATATCTCAGCATGGTGTTCTAGGAACACTGGAATCAGACCAGCTGAGTCTCAGCTCTGTTGATCTCTAGCTGTGTAAAATTAAACAAGTCACTTAAGTGTGCTTCAGTTTTCTCATTCATAAAATTAAGGTCATAGCAAAACTATTATTAGAACTATATTATGACTTTCATGGTCCCTAGACACTTTAGCCTCCATAGGTCCCTTCCTTCATAAAATGATATTTAAAATTATATTTTATAACTGTACTACTGCAAAGACAAATACAAGATGGATGGATTAATTGTTACATATTGATCGTTATTATTACCAAATTTTTCTTCTGACTTTGAAAGAAAATTAAAACTTTTCGTTATGGACTTATGCCTACTGGATAAGTCAGCCCTGGTTGTCTTAAGTTATTAAACTAATTGGTGTTTGTAAGGCACTTGAAACAGTGCCTGACATAATATTAAGCACTATATGATAATTTGTTAAATAAATAAACATTTCAAGCAGCAGACAAAATGGTATTGCTTCCTTCCAATGTCCTCCCTGTTTCCCCTGCCATTCTGATGAATCAAGTCTGTTTCAAAGTCAAAGTTTTTCCTACTACTAACTAATTTTTCCTTCTACTAACAAAATTTTTCTACTACTAACTTATAGTTAGTAGTAGAAACTCCAAAACTATAAAGGCTTCTGAAGGAAAAATTAAGAGCAAGAATCATGTTTAATTAAATTCCATCTTGTTAAAAATAGGCAGTGTGCTGAGCGCTGTTTGGACCTCATTCCTGACTCAGCGTAACCTCAGGGCCTCTGAGCAAAATGCTGCTGCAAGATCCCAGCAGCCCAAGTGGAGAGGATTTATTGTCTGCTCTCCAGGCTTCATTATCAGGAGCAATGGCCTGTATCGATGCCCCCCATATATATGACTAAAGATGTCAGACCTAAGACAGAATGTATAAGGGTGTTTTTTTTCCCCTTCCTCTGAAGATTAAAACACAGAAAAAAGGAATGTTATGGGATGTAATAGTCATTTTTTTCCGAAAGTAATATTCACATGAAATGCGTAGTAGACAACCAGATTTTCATTATGGTAATTCATTCCAGTCTATAGGAAGGCTAAAAGAAAAATTCAGTCCTCTATAAACTTTCTCAGATGAGGAAAATATATTATTGTCTTCATTTCACTTCTCAAGGATTAATAAGGGCTGTGCATATAGCAATTTTTGGCCTCACTTATGTGAATTTCAGTGAGAAGAGACCTCACCCACACATATAAGAGACTGAAATACACACCACTGGGTGAGTGAGGATTCAGGATACCCTACGTACACATTCATCTGATCTCAACTTCCTTTCTTTTCTTTTATCTTCCCTGCTTCAAACTCATGATCCCATTGCCCTGGCTCCAGCCTGCATATTTGTGCCATGTATTTGACCCAACGTTCAGAGGTCAGCTTTACTCCCTCCTTGGACAGCCATCATCTGCCAAGGGTGAACCATGTAACTTGTGGGGCCCAGTACAAAATTCATATGTGGGCTCTCTTGTTTAAAAAGTGAAAGAAAAAGTGACTCTACCCCAACCCCCGACCCTGCTTCTTCTGCACTTTCTCTTGACTTGCTATGTGTTTATTATTTGCTGCTTAATGTTGCACTCCCATGTTCAAGAATACTTGCAGAATAGGCCTAGCTCACGCCTGTAATTCCAGGGGCTCAGGAGAATCACAGTTCAAGGCCTGCCTCAGCAACTTATTGAGGTCCTAAGCAACTTAGTGAAGCCCTAAGCAACTTAGTGAGACCCTGCCTTAAAAATACAAGAGGACTGGGGATGTAGCTTAGTGGTAAAGTACCTCTGGGTTCAATCCCTGGTACCAAAAATACATACATACATACATACATACATACATACATACATACACACATACTTACAGGATGAGTGAGGCCCAGCCCCACAACTGGACATGTGGCATGTGTGGGACCTGAGCATGCCTGGCCCCAACCCTTTCAACCACCACACCCAGATCCTAAGCCAGGGAAATAGGAAGGGCAGCAGTAGTTGCTGCAAGAGTCTGGGAGTAGGGGACAACTTTGAATTCATTTCTGGGAGGCAGAAAGAAATGAAAAGCAAGATTGCCGAATAGCAGAGGTTCTAAGACTCTAGCTCATGCGCCATTGTCTGATTTATCATATGTTGGATTCATATTTGGGAAATTTATATGATGCAATCACTTTGGAAATAATGCTTTCAATTTCCTTTTACTTTATATATTACAATAATTTTCTATTGGATAATATGATGTTTTGACTTTTTGTTTTAGTATGTTTTAATATAAATAATCAGGGGAAAATTCTTCAGATGAGTACATCTGAAAGTCATTCAGTTGATCCCACTGTCCCATCCACCTTCACTTATAAAACAGAAATTGAAGACGAAATTATTAAAATTTCTTCAGGAGCAGTGGCACACACCTCTACTCTGGAGTTTATTTTTATTTATTTATTTTTTAATTTTATTTTTTTTATTGGTTGTTCAAAACATTACAAAGCTCTTGACATATCATATTTCATACATTAGATTCAAGTGGGTTATGAACTCCCATTTTTACCCCGTATACAGATTGCAGTATCACATCGGTTACACATCCACGTTTTTCCATATTGCCATACTAGTGACTGTTGTCTTCTGCTACCTTTCCTATCCTTTACTGTCCCCCTTCCCCTCCCCTCCCCTCCCATCTTCTCTCTCTACCCCATCTACTGTAATTCATTTCTCTCCCTTGTTTTGTTTTGTTTTCCTTTCCCCTCACATCCTCTTATATGTAATTTTGCATAACAATGAGGGTCTTCTACTCTGGAGTTTAAGGCAGTAAGATTGCAAGTGCAAGGCCAGCCTGAGTGACATAGGGAGACCTTATCTCAAAATAAAAAATAAGAAAGGAATGAAATGTAGTTCAGTGGTAAAGCACCCCTGAGTTTAATCACCAGTAGGGGGAAAAAAATTTTTTTTTTCAAGATGGTGATCTCAGAAGATTAAACTTCATGTATGAGGTCTTTCCAAACAGAGAGCCCTATACAACTAAACTGGTTTATACTCATGAAGCGTGGAGTCTGATTGCCACCTTTGACTTCTTAATCCATGCTCAAGGGCTCACAGCCCAGTCCCCATCTGGCTCCTTGGCCAGCCCTGGTGCTCTGTGAGGAAATCTTTCAGACACTCTTCTTTATAAACAAGGTAAACTCATGATCAGAATCCAGTTGAGTTACTCCTTGTACCTCTTGCTTTACACTATGTCTGGTTTCCCTGGATCCATGTATGAACATGAGCAAGTAATTGAAAACAAAACATGAATGGGTCGAACTTTCTCAGGCCAGTCCCCAGATCCTGATCCAAAGGCATTTCCAACGGTCTGAGCTCTTCAGAGGAGGTTGGGCTAGATCCCAACACACAAAAAACAACAGGGCTTCCTTCATCCAATCCCTTTTTTGGTCTCTTTTCTTCCCTCCTTACCTTTCTCAGACTCTGTCCTCTTACTCATGTTTCAAGTTTAGATTGTGCTAAATACAGGAAGTCACTGTTATTAAAGGGGCATTCTGACCCAGCCATGACAAGATAGGGAATCAATCAAAACCTACTGTAATGTTCTTCAGTGTTCTGTGAGTGTAAAGATTTTATAGTTACTGACCACATGCTCCTGGCTGCCACCATCTATAATGAATTTCTTGTTTACCCATAAATATTGGAGAAATCTTTTGCCAATTCCCTGGAGAAATAAAATCAAGATGCCACAGATCAGATATGTCATATTTATTTCATGTGAATAAAAGTCATAGTTGTCTTTAGAAAATTCAGTCCCTGCCTTATCCTTTTATTAGACATATTAAGTGAAATCATATTACTTGGTGTCATTTCATACCATAGTTTTAAGATGGAAAAGACCCAGAAGTCATTTCATCTACTCACTTCATTTTGTAGTTGAGGAAACCGAGATGCAGAGGGCTGATGCCCAGGGCCACACATGATCTATTCAAAAGGGTTAGAAGGACAGCTAGAACTGACCTCTGGCTCTTTGCCCACGCTGCCCCAATTCAAGCACAATGACTCAAAGAATCAGAAGTAAGAGAGATGTCATTTAGCTATTTATAAAGTTATTTCTTTAAAAAAAAACTTAAAAATTAAAAACTCCATTATTTAAAAATTCAAAGGCAAACTACATCCTGGAAAAATTTATTCAAATTTTTCAACATAGAAACATTATTGCTCTTCTTATATAAAAATGTGCTCGTACACTGTGGCTGGTATATATATATCTGTGACAGAGTGCCTGCCTAGCATGGGTTCAATTCAATTCCCAGCCTTCCTTTTCCTAAAAAAAATAAAAAGTACTTGCACACTTACATACATACAGACCTAAAAATCAATAATCCTTATTATTTGTACTTATCCAGATTCTTGAATGTTTGCTCCTTTGCAGGATCCCATGTAATGATTGTTTGGAGGTCAATGAAATACTGGTGTTACTTACATACTTACACTGGAATTACTTTCACCAAGTATGGCTTTAGCAGAAATGACCAAAACAATATTTGATTTAATTCACGTCAACTATATTGCATTAGATGCCAAAGAAGTGGGTGGAGGATAATGATGTGCTGGGCATAGCTGACTTGAAACATGTCCTAGGGTTCAGACACACTACAGTGGCTTTGTCCTGACACCATAGCTGTGCATAAGGAAAAGAAGTGACTCATTTTCCAGAACCACACTCTGGCTGAGTGACCATGGAGAATTATTCCAAGCAATGTACAGCCATTTAGAAGCCCAGAGGGGTCTAGGAAGCCTTTGCCCATGATGTTAGCAGGAAGAAATCCCTGCAGCTTGGAAGCCTCACAGACCCCAGCAGAGGAGTTCTTTCTGAGTTGAGAAGCCTTTGACAGCAGCAATGAGAGGAGGAGAATATCAATGAGAGAACTGTTTCAGGAAAAAAAAAAAAAAAAAGAAAGAAAAGCAAGAAACACAAAGAACACCCAGAAAAGTTTGGAGATTGAGAGTACCCTGTGGTTCTCTGGCTGAGCTGGCCTCCTTTATTTGCCTGATATATCCGTGAAATGTAGGATGCCTGGTCTATCACTGGCACTGGTGCCATTTGGACCAGGTTGCACAAAAGAGACTACAGGCCTAGTGTCTGTCTGTCTGACCCCATTCCCCATCAACCAGAAGCAGATGGCATTAAAAAAAAAAAAGTGGGATAGTCCTTTGAAAACTAGGTTACAGTGTCATTTAAAAAACAACATCCTGAAAGTATGCGGTTCTGTCTTACAGGATACAGTGTGTGTTTAGAATCAGTGACCAATATTTGGTGCTCTTTTATTTACGTCCAGAAGATATGGGTCCAGGAAGAAATGTCCAGGTAAATGTGAGAATGACTCTTCCCACTAATACACCCAATAAGTTTTTCTTACAGATTTTTTTTTTCTGTCTGTTCCTGCAATGTCAATCTCTTCTGGTTTAAACCCCTTGTCCTAAAGGGAAGACTGCTTCCTTTCAAGGACATAACAATTGTTCTATATAATTGGAAAATTAGAATGCCATGTTGTCATTTTAGGGTCCTTGTGCCCTAAATCCATAGGCAAAGATTATGCTACTGAAATGGAGGAACCGTGATTAGGCAAAGGGGAGGGAGATGGGGAGGGTGCATCGGGGCAGGAAAGATGGTAGAATGAGATGGACATCATTACCTTAGGTACATGTATGACTGCACTTATGATGTGACGCTACATCGTGTACAACCACTGAAATGAAAAGTTGTGCTGAAGTTGTGTACAATGAATCAAAATACATTCTGCTATCATATATAACTAATTAAAATAAATTAACTAATTTAAAAAATTATGCTACTGGCTGGGATGAGTGACCTTGATTACCAAGAGCTAATTGTGTTGCTACAACAAAATGAGTGAAGAGAGGATCATGTCTCAGAGTCAAGGGATCCAGGACATATCTAAGTACTTGTATCACCAATAAAGTTCATGGAAAACTCTGGAAACCCAGAAAAGACAGAACCACTGAGGATTTAGATACTTCTGAATTCATTCTAACATCCATTCAGGAATGAATATTTGGGTTAACTTATCAGGTATAAACTACCGATCAGCTAAGGTTCTAGATGAAAGCATAGGAAACTTGTAATAGGCCACTTACTCTGTGTATGTGTGTATGTGTGTGTGTGTGTGTGTGTGTGTGTGTGTGTATATATATATATATATATATATATATATATATGTGCATGCGCGCATGCGCACACACACGTGCCTGGCTAAGGCAAGTGTAAACTTTTTTTGTAAAAAGGAGATAAATATTTTAGGCTTTGCAAACCACATGGTCTCTGTTGCAAATACTCAACTCTCCCACTGTAGCCCCAAAGCATAGTGTACTCCAATAAAATTTTATTTTAATTATTTGGTACTGGGGATTTAACCCAGGGGTTACTCTAACACTGAACATATTTCAGTCTTTTTTATTTTCTATTTTGGGAGAGGCTCTCACTAAGTCTCTGAGGATCTTGCTAAGTTGCAGAGGCTGGCCTTGAACTTGTGATCCTCCTACTTTAGCCGCCCAACTTGCTGGGATTCCAGGTATGTGCCACCAGATCCAGTTTATAAAAGTGTATTTTTAAAATTTGGATTTGGTACATGAGTTGGAGTCTGTCCACATCTGGTAGCAACCAATTTCATATTTCTTTTCTTTCCCCTTATTTTACAAAAAAATAAAAACCACCACATACTCTTTCAGTAACTGAGTGTTCTGATAAGATGTTGAATTAGCTAAAATAGTTCAAAGATATACAATATAACTGTCTCCCAGAGATAAAAAACAATGGCTATTGTGATTCTGTATGTCCTCCTTAAGAGAGAGCATCTTTGGTGGAAGAGGTGGAAGCCTGACGTTTTTGTTATATGGAAGAAAGGTGCTCATGATTGCTGCAAGCCAAAAGGGTAATTAAGCTGTTGTTTCTCAGCAAAAAAGCCCACCTTCTTCTTATTCCCTGCACTGTGGTTTGGAGCTGGGAGTCTGCAAGCCTTGGTTCTCCTTTATCAATTGATTCCCGATAGCTATGCTGACTGGGGACACTAGAAGAAGACTGCAAGGCTGGAGGAAGAAGGGACACTTCCTGTGTACTTCCTGCTCCTTCTTTTCTTACTGTTCCAGTCAGCACCATCCTAACAATGGGTCTTCACTTTGTGTCAACAGCAGGTTGTTCAGGAGCACAGTTGATTCAATTTTCATTTTCCACCACTCACAGAGCCAGCATCATTATGTCCCCCAGAGACCTCAACACTAGTCAGTCAGTACCCATCTTCAGAGGTTTGGATCCCACTCCACCCTCACCAGGTGCCACCTTCGAGCTCCTGAGACAACAGTGCAGGTGAGCAGCAACCCCGTCTCAGAGGTCTGAGCTTCAGCTTTGCAAGGTGCTTCCTCCAAGCTCCTAAACTTTAGCAATTCCACTCCCTTCCATGTATCCCCCCAGTTCTAGGGCAGTAACTGTTTCTATTATGGCTATATTCTTTGTGTTTGCTTTTTGCCTTTTCATTTCTTCAATACTTAGTTAACAGTTCTTCAGATAAAATCTGTTAAAAAATGGTGCCATTTGTTTTCTAATACAATTGATCCTCCAACAATCTCATGAGATTATATCTATTTTTCAAATGAGAAAATAGAGACATAGACTAGGTCAATAATTGGGCCAAGACCACGCAACTAGTACATCACAGGTCTTTATGGTTGCAAAGCTTTGAAACACACAGTTTGAAACACACAATTCACTCTCTGGTCTCATCTAGCATAGAAACTGCTATTCAAATTAGATTTTGTAGAGGCAAAGTAGGTCATGTAAATATTAGAGTGACAGCACCTGGAAGCTTTAAGAGAATTTACGACACTGGGACCAAGTGAATTATATTCCAATGCACATGAGGAGCCTGCAGATGTGATATGAGATACTGTCATGATCTCCGAGAAAACATGAGGAGCTGCCAGAATGTTGGAAAAAGTTAGATTTTTTTTTCACCCTTTAGAAAATAGATGTATAGATATTTAGTCTTAACAGAAACTATCATGAAAAATCTAGAATGTTCCAGTGTGTGTTTTTTAGAAAAAACAGACTGATTGCCAGTTGGACCCATTGTGTACATTCTGCAAGGAGATCAAGAAGTTCTGCTGCCACCCAAACCGAGGACTGGCAAGGGACTCAGGCTGGGCCAGTCACATAATCTCTCCTTAAAATCTGAACCTTGAGGGCAGAGCCAGATGACAGCTAAGATCCTTCAGTTATCCTCTCCCCACAGAAACACCTTGCTGAGCAGCTATACACACACAAAACTACCTTCATAAGAGCTAAGGAAATCAGGTGAGAGGCCACAATGCCTGCTGTTACTATAAAAAAGAAAACATGAAAAGACATATTGAATAAAGCAGGAAGTTACAGTGTCACCCCTCCTCAACTCCTAGCAGCCTGTATGTGGAGAGGCAGCTCCTGCTTGAGGGACAGAGACAGAATTAATGTGTCGGAATTAAACCTGAAATCCAGTGATAGGCCTACTACAAAGAAATCCAGTGCTGGGCAAAGATCCATGACCCATAGTGCCAGGCCAATACAGTAGACTGATCTGTGGCAATATCATTTGGCTGGGGTGGCAGAGATACTCTCTCTACCACCCTCCTCCCACCTTGTGGCAGAGTGGAAAGACTCCACCCAGTGGGGACCAGGGCACTAAAGCTAGTACAGGGCTGTATCTTGGAGCCCAGTGCCAGGTCACCATAGTGAGATCCAGCACCTGGGAGAAACTAAAGGCTGGCTCCATACACAAGCCAAAGTTCATGGACAAAGCCTCTAGACCAGCTCCATCATTAGGTGCAATCTGTGCACCAGTGGAACAGATTTGTTTCAGCTTGCATATTTCCATCTTTGGAAAGGGCCTGGAGTTTTGCCCTCTCCCTGAGATGGTGCAAGACTCCCATGACTGTGAGACTCAAGTGCAACCCAGCTTAGAATCAACTTTAGTAACAAAGAGACTGTCTCTATCACCTATCTCCCAACCTTGGGCAGTACAGCTATTGCCAGGCCAATGCTCAGACAAGACTCTAGAACTGCCCCTGCACCAATCTGAGACCCACACTCCAGTGGGATGGGCTTGTATTTCAGCATGTGTCACCAGCAGTTTTGGCATGAGCCTTGGTGCACCCTGAGATTGCAGGTCCTTGAGGCTGTGATAATTAGGCACTGCTAGAAGAAAACATAGAGGATATTGGAAAAAGTGAGAATTTTTTTTTCTTTTTGGACAATGCCTCAAAAGCACAGGAAACAAAAGCAATAATAGAAAAATGGGGTTATATCAAATTAGACACTTTCCATCCAGCAAGAAAATAAAAAAAAAAACAGACTAAAGAGATAACTTACACAATGGGAGAAAATATTTGCAAACTATGCATCTGACAAAGGATTAATATCCAGAATATATGAGAAACTCCAAAAACTCAATAGTAGAAAAACAACCTGATTCTGCAATCTGTATACGGGGTAAAAATGGGAGTTCATAACCCACTTGAATCAAAGTGTGAAATATGATATGTTAAGAACTATGTAATGTTTTGAACAACCAACAATAAAAAAGAAAAAAAAAAAACAACCTGATTTAAAAATTGGCAATAGATCCAAATGGGCATATCTCAAAAGAAGACATACATATGTGCAACAGGTACATGAAAAAATGCTCAACAGCTCTAATCATCAGGGAAATACAAATCAAAAAAACTACAGTGAGCTATTCCTCACCCCAGTAAGTATGGCTTTTACTAAAAAAGACTAAAGACAATAAAAGCTGAGAATGATGTGAGACAAAGGGAACCCTCATACACTGTTGGTAGGAATATAAATTAGTACAGCCATTATGGAAAACAATATAGAGTTCCCCCAAAATTAAAAATAGCTACCATATGATTCAGCAATCTTACAACTGAGTTGTAAGTTGTGGAAGTGAAATGAGCATGTTGGAGAAATGTCGTGAGCCATCCATGGCTGTGTGGGGGGGCTATGTGCATTTGAGCCATATGAGGGGACTGGTCTGGCTTTGGGCGCTGATTGGGCTGTGCCTTTCCTCTTTTCCTTTGTGATCCCACAAAGCACCTGAGATGGGTGTGACTTGCCAAGATGTCAATCAATCTGCTGGCCACAAGACCTCAAACAGGAAGACTCCGCCTTTTGAAACCCTATCCCTTGCGTTATTTGGGTGGAATATTCTATCGAATGTCTTTTCCCTAATAAATAGAGGGCTTCTGGGTGCACTCTGTCTCTTGCTCCCTTTCCAGAGCTGCTCAGTGTGGAGTTGGCCCTTAAGGTCGCAGAGCCATTCTGCCCTCCTTCTTAGAAACTCATGTTCATGTTTTGTGTGGTTTCTTCGAGGTTTTCTCAGTTTATTGTTGCAGCCAGCTCCTTTGAACCCAGCTCATCTCGCCAGCCTGCTAGCTAAAGGGAGAGAAACATCTGCACTCCCAAGTTCATTGTAGCACTCTTCATGATAACCAAGATTTGAAAACAACCTAAGATCAATAGATGAATGGATAAATAAAATGCAGCACATACACACAATGGAACAGTATTCAACCACAAAAAAAAATAAAATAGTAATCTGTGTCAAAATGGATGGAACTCGAAATCATTATGTTAAGTGAAATAAGCCAGGCATATAAAGTCAGGTACCACATGATTCCACCCATAAGTAAAATATAAAATAAGTTAATCTCATAAAAGTTAAGAGTGGAATGGTGGTTCTGGAAGCCAGGGAAAGTGGGAGGGGTTTGACCCATGTTACTAAGTTACAGTTAGATAAGAAAAGGAGTTCTGGTATGCTACCCTACAGGGTGACTATAGACAACGATAAAAAGCTGTACTTTCAAAAATCTAGAACAAGGGATTTTGAAAGCTTTCACTGCAAGGAAATGATAATATTTAAGGAGATAAATATGCTTAACCTGATTTAATTGTTATGCAATGTATACATGCATCAAACATTAATGTACTCCGTTAATAAATATAATTTTATGTATTCATATATCACTTTAAAATAAATTTTAAAAGACTATCTGAATCAAAGTTACAAATGATTGAAAGCAACTGCAGTGGCAATATCAGTCCCTCAAAAAGACTGTTCATTAGTTCCTGCTATTTGGATCCAGAGCTGCCTCTGCTTGGTTGTCTCCAGGCTGATCCTCCATCTCCCTTCAAAATTCTGAGTTACCCCATTGTCCTCAAATAGATTTGCTTCCATGAGCGAGTTTTTGTTCATCCATTTGTTTGCTACAGTCAAAAAAAAAAAATCCTAACGACCCCACAAGGTGTGTTGGTAAGAGAAAATCTACAAGTTCTTTACAAACTTCAGAGTATGTACATATAGGACAAAAACCACAGTCTTGTTCCATATCATTTTCATTACACATATTCACCAAAAAACTTGGGGAGAAAACTATAACTTCTCTGTGTCCAGTACTAAGTTTTCTTTATTAACCACTAGATGCAAAGTGCCTGGTATAGAATAGGTACTAAATAAATAACAGTTGCATGAATAAATGAAACAATGAAGAGTTTTTCAACAATTTAAAGATGGAATCACTATATTACAAAGAAATGAGCTCCTTGACACTGATGAGATTTAAATAGAACTATATCTCAGAATGACAAAGGGAAAAAAAATTTTGCATTGAGTAGGTGGTTTCCAACAAGCATTCTAATTCTGGCATTGCAATTCCACATCTATTCCCTATTTACTCTTAGAAAATGCATTTTAAAATAAAAAACAGAACGTAATATGCATTAAGATGATATACACTTTAGGTGTTCAGGACAAAGATCTATGCTGTTTTGTTTTTTTTTCAAAAGTAAGAGCATTTTCTTCATATGCCCATAAAGAAGCCAAGAAAGGCTGTTGCAGGAGGTGTAAACCACTGCTGAGCTTGTTTGCAGTGACCTACACTTGATCTATTTTTAGTCTCAAGGAAAGTGAAATAATAAGAAAATGGATATTTGGTTGCCATGGTTATTCCCATCCACCAGCTCACCTCACCACCCATTTCCCATCATTTCTAATAACCTAGTTTCCTGGAGTGATACCTTAGAAGCCAACAACCCAGGCTCTTTCTTAAATGGTTTCCTTTGGTGTCACCTTCATCTGGCCATTTTTCACAGCTTCCCTTTTATCTTGCCAGTCTTCAGCTTGGATCAGGAATGGGAAATATCCAGCCTAAGGCTACCAAGGTGTTTCAGTGTAGGCAAGTCTTGTGCCTAGTTGCAAATACTTAGGAGTAGGAATGGTTTTAGGTGTTCCTAAACCTTGAAGAAACTCCCACCCCCATCCCATGTAGCCAGGGCAAAAAGTAATTGAGATGGAAGGATGCTGTTTTTTTCATTTTATTTATTTATTTTTTTAATAAGCAGGACACCTTAACAGGTGGAATTCAAGAAAACATGCTGGATCTAGACAGGACTTAGTTGGTTTGGATTTCTTTTGTAACAAAAAAGGATAGTATCTCAACATTTGGCAGAGGAGAATGAGAAGAGAAAGGATTTGGAGCCTCTCAAGGGGTACTTTGTGGGGAATTATGCTCTCTTAGCAAATTCTGTTCCATATCAAAACTGTGGAAGTTTGGCTTTCCATAGACTGGCACAATTTTTTTTTAAAGAGATATTGCCGCTGTCACACATATATCCATGTGTCCAAACACTAGGTGGCAACCTTGTCTTTTATGTTAGCAATGAAAGCCATTTTATAAAACCGTAATTTCTAAGGAAATCAATCAGTCCATCAAATCTCAACCTTCCTCTCTCCCAGCTCTACTTTAACATTGACATCCTTCTATGTCAAACCAACAAAGGCTGTTCCTGAAGGCAGACACAAATTAGGGAAGCAGAAATGTGTATATTCATGAGGCATCCACCCGAATCCAGCAGCCTCTTAATTTTTAGACTTCTTTCACTCTCCTGGGTTATGAGGACACTCATTGATTATTTTTTGCTTATTAGTTTTCATTTAATTAATTTATTTATTTTTTGTTTGTTTGTTTGTTTGTTTTTGTACCTAGGATTGAACCCAGAGTCACTTAACCATTGAGCCACATCCCCAACCCTTTTTTTATATTTTATTTAGAGACAGGGTCTCATCAAGTTGCTTAGGGCATTGCTAAGTTGCTGAGGCTGTCTGAACTCTAGATCCTCCTGCTTCAGCCTCCTGAGCCACTGGGATTACAGGCATGTGCCACTGTGCCCAGCTGTTTTTATTCTATTTTTATGACAAGGTCTCACTAAGTTTCTGGGACTGGCCTCGAACTTACAGTTCTCCTACCTTAGCCTCTCAATTACTTGGGAGTACAGGATTGCATCACCACACCTAGCTGATATTCACTGATTAAAATTCTTGTTCCGGGTATGAAGAATTCTATGGTAAACTAGAGACAAAATCTTTGCTTCTGTGGAGACTGCACCAAAGTAGAAGAGTCAGACATTAACCAAGTAAATGAAAATAATTCTAGATAATAACTGCAATGAAAAATGACACTGCAGTGTAATCGAATGGGAAGGGAAGAGGACAGAGGTCAGGAAAGGCCACGAAGAAGCTAGCAGGTGCCCCAAAGCCTGAATGAAAAGGAAACAGCCGAGCCAAGAGCTGGTCCCTGAGTGTCCCAGGCAAAGGTCCATTGGAGCCGGTATAGCAGCCCCAGGTGGGCACAAGCTTTGGGTGACTAAGAACTCAAAAGAAGTCCATGAGGCTGGAGTGTTGTGGGGCAAGAGAAATGTATGACAAAATGAGGCTGGGAGATAAGCAAGGAGCAGACCATGTAATATGAGATTAATGTTCTCTTTTCTATCAGTTAAACCTGTAGTCTGAGTTTCCCAATATGTAGCAAACACCTTTTTACTGTAACCTAAAACTTGAATTTCACAATGTGTGGTTAGATGGAGCCATTTTTAATTCCCAGCCATATTGCTAAAATATAGTCTTTCCAGCTCCCCTGCATGCACAACATACGTCCCTATATAAGCTGAATGCAGACCCTGATACCTGTCACAATCCCCCACTATAATCTCCTTTATTCCTCTGTCTTCCAAGCATAATGTGTATAGTATACTCAAAGAACTGACCACAACTAGAGCCCTTCTTTTTTCCCTCCCCAATTTCAAATTAGCCAACTGCATACATTTTAACCCCTAGTTCCTCCTATCAGAACAAGGGGCAATGCTGCCTTGGGGATAAAAACAGGCAGACTGCCGCCCAAGTGTGCTTGCTTGCCAGACTTTGTTGGGTTGTATATCCTTTGGCAAAAGTAAAGTTTGCCTTGCCAAGTGACTTTGGAGCATGTGCCTGATTTTTTTCTTTTTGGGGTGTCAGGGGTGCCGTGTACTGGGGATTGAACTCAGGGATGGACACTCGCCCACTGAGCCACATTCCCAGCCCTATTTTGTATTTCATTTAGAGACAGGGTCTCACTGAGTGGCTTAGGGCCTTGCTTTTGCTGATGTTGGCTTTGAACTTGTGATCCTCCTGCCTCAGCCTCTGGAGCTGCTGGGATAACAGGTGTGCGCCACCGCGCTCTGTGGATGCCTGATTTCTTGCGGTACCCTGATATTTCTAACAGTAAGGATTGGGACCATATTCCAAACTCGATAGAAAACACTAGGGGCAGTTTCAGAAGGTTGAAGGGAGTTGAGTTCATCCTCATCATTATCACCAGTGAGAATGGATGAAGTGTCTTACAGGGCTCACATAGACACAGCTTCTACCCTTGACCTGCCAACCCTAAGCAGACCTCAGGGGCATAGAACACCCCAACGAAGGCATCCTTTTGAGTGTGGAGCCCTGCTAGAAAAAAGCATAGCAAAGAAAAAAACAAAAAACCTAACACTAAACCCTGTGACAAGCATCCATTTCCTGAGAAAGTAATTTAATCCACAACCCCCGTTTAGACAAGAAAGAAAAACAAGAAGTACCACTTCCCCATCACACTATGTGCAGATGGAATTTAGTCTCTAGGACACGTGAATTCTGCATGGCCCTCTTTGCCTGGCACCTAACAATGAAGCTTTATGATAAATACTGATGGTGATGGTTTGATAGGAGACTTGGTCTACTTAGTACACTGAGGCAGTTTTAGTCAGAAGTCAAGCATTCAAAAGTAAATACAGCCTGACACTGCTGATTCTAAGACTTTCTTTTCAATACAGCCACACCCAGATGGTTTCTGAGTGCTCTCCCCTGTAAACCATGTGGAATGGCCCCAAGCAGCACCTAAAGCTGGGATCAGAAAGGAGGAAGAGGCTTTGGCCCCTGACCACACAAACCAAAGACAAAGGTGCAGGATTGTATTTTCTCACACAACACAATGCTAACAGATTTCAGCTGCCCCTTTTTATGACTTTTCCTCCTTTTGAGTTTGTTCTGAATCATCATCAACTGAGAAACTGGCTTATTCAAGTAACATAAATGAGGAATGAATAGTTTGTGGGGAGAACATTCCCAACTGAAAGGGGACAGCAGCCACTTGGATTCAGCTGTTACAGTGTAAGAATGTGAGACCCAACATTACCTAATCTCCTGATTTGTCTAGAGAAACTAGAAATTCAGATTTGTATGTGAACTCTCCTGATTTCTAAATATTTGCAAATGATTCAGTAAAAAAAAAAAAAAAAAGTTACTGACTGGTCAAGTAAATCCTGTCTGTGGCTTTTACATAGCCATTTGTGAACTCTACCATTAGTCAATTATTTTCCAACATTCAAAAATTTTAATTTTCATAGAAAAGTTGAAGCCAGGTGTGGTAGACCATGCCTACAATTCCAGTGGTTCCAGAGGCTGAAGCAGGAGGATCTCAAGTTCAAAGCCAGCCTCAGCAACTTAGAGACATTCTAAATAACTTAGGGAGATCCTATCTCAAAATACAGCATAATAAGCAGGGATGAGTCTGTTATGTGCCTCAGTAGTTAAGCACCCTTGGATTCAAACCCTGGTACCAAAAAAAAAAAAAAAGTTGAAATTATTTTACAATGCATATCCCTGTATACGTATCACCTAGATTCTGTTCACTTTCTCATATACTCATTTTTTAAAATATATTTTATTATTATTTTTTAATGTGGTGCTGAGGATTGAATCTAGGGCCTCACACATGGTAGGCAAGCGCTCTACCTCTGAGCCACAACTCCAGCCCCTCATATACCCATTTATTTCTTTATTTTAACTCTGAGAATTTGAAGAAGTGGGGAAAAGGGAAGGAAAGGGGAAAGGCCTATTGAGGTAACTCTGGTATAATAACCCGTTTCTTAAATTTCAGCTGCTTCCATTTACCCAGTTTCTATTTGACTATGATTTAAAACTGGACCCAGGGAATCGGAGATGTCAAAGTCCTGATGAGCTGGATAGCCCTGAGAAGATCCACACTGCCTCCCCACAGGAGCTTCCCATAGTGTGCCCAAAGTTTGAGGCTTTGGGTGAGGGAGAGGACACATCTTTCTCCATCTCTCTGGACATGATCAGAACATCAGAACCCCCAATGTGAGATGTGGGAGATCTGAGCAGAGCCACAGGCCTTGGAGTGTCCTCCACTTCCCTGAGAGTAGCCAGGAAGGGCCAGACGCAGACCTTGGGATTTCTAGCAGGAGAGAAAGCCTGTAAATAGAGGTGTCGCTCATTCTGAATACGTGTGAGCAGTGCCTCCTTATACATGGGATGCTCATTTGTGGAGGAAGTTAAAGTCAAAAGCCTTGGCTGTGAAAACTGATCATTTTAATTAAGTCCCATGAGACTTGATGCAGAACACTTTTCAGAGGTTGAAAATAGCCTTTCTCAGGGTTCCCACATGGGCACAGGGACCCAGGGAAGGCATTTAAATCCTGACAGCCGCTCTCACGTTGGCTTCTCTGGAGAGATTGATCGGAAGCCTGATCTTGTCTTTTGTGGCAACTGAGGAGTACCTGAGGGACAGAGGGAGAGAAAAAGCTTTTATACCTACTACTGTTACCACTGCTTTCCACTGTGCTTAAAGAAAATTACATTCCCCTTGCGGGAGCATCGTATCATTAAGGGGTAGTAATCACCATGGTAACCAAGGATAGTCTGCTACAAGCAAATGGAAAAAAGAAAAGCATCAGGCCAGAGCTTGCTACACCAACATTATCTCAAAATGCCCAGGCCTTTAAGCAACATGAAAAAGGATTATATTTTCTGGACTGACAACTGGACCAAATTTTAAAATCATTAAACTGTAAAAGTGAAAGAAAGCTTACAGAATAACTAGGGCAGCAACTAAATACCTGCAAGATCAGCAGATCTGTAAAAAAATCAGGCAGGTGACTCCGTGATGGTGGTGGAGGGAATGAGAAAAGGGGGCAGCCATCCCTGCAGCTGCAACTGACTGCAGCATGGGGGCCCTCTGAGGTCAAATCACATGATTTGCAGAAGCAAGCTGAGAATGCAGATGTGGTGGGTGGGGCAAAACTGGGGATGGAACACAGGAGTGCTGTACCCCTGACCTACATCCCCACCCTTTTTTATTCTGAGACAGAGTCTCACTTAGTTGCTGAGTCTGGCCTTGACCTTGTGATCCACCTGCCTTATCCTTCTAAGTCTGAGAATATGGATTTTTTTGGTGAAGCATTCCCACTTTGACTAGCTATAAGCTAATTTAAAACAGATGCCGTTTTCATTTGATTCAATACATGTAACTTCTCTTTGTCTTTAATCCTGAGGATACTGAGGTGTAGAAAAGTTGTTTTGTAGGTCACACAGTGAGTGAGCAAGTCAGGCCTCTGGTTCTGGACTCCCAGAGCAGTGTTCCTTCCCTTCTACAACAGTGTGGTGGCAGGTAAGCATGTTAATTGCTACCTTTCAGCCTTCCTATTGGCTAAAAATGTAAATACCATAAAAATTGTTCCTAGAGAGTAATGAGATGTGTTTATTTCATTAGATATCACACAAAGAGGTGGGCTGGGTGGTGGCAGTACCAGAGGCCACATTGCAGTCATAACTCAGCCTTCTGTCTCTTGAGTCCTCAACCTCCCCATTCTTCTCATCTGTAAACTGAGAAGGCAGTACCTGTGGACACCTGAGCAATACATTGCGCAGTGTCCTGCAGACAGTGGTAATCACCCTGCATAAAGACATGCACTTCGTGTTGTTTGCCACCACTGACAGCTTTGCAGGCTTCCATGGCCAGCCCCTTATGCAAGAGCAGGTAGTGGGCTAAGATCCATCGGCTACAGGCCAGAGGAAGGAGTTCTGAACATTGTAGATGGAAAAGGACTAAATATTAATGGGGTGGGGTATACCTATCAAGAGGGAGCTGGGATGCTAAGGGCAGTTGCCAGTGCTCTTGCCTAAGCCTCCCTCCCATACCACCCATCCCCAAGACCAGAAAGTTCTGAACCTATGAGAGTATCTTGTGCATTATTGTTTAGCAAGCACTTTATAAAGTGCTGGGAGAATTTACATTTCAGCTTCTGATTCTTTCCTGAAGTCTCACCTGGATCCAGCATGCTCCCCTGATGAATTGGGTTCTTTCTTTCCTGAAGTCCTACCATGTGCTTCTACATACTCAGGAACCATGGGAAGGCAAGAAGCAGCACACTGTGCTACCTTATTCTTTTTTTTTAAATTTAGTTTCCTATATTTTAACACCAGTTTTACTTAATTTTTTTTTAAATTTTAATAGGGAATACTCAGTAAAAATAAATAAATAAATATTTACACAATCTAAAATGTCTTATAAAAGAAAGTCATGGGGCTGAGGTTGTGGCTCAGTGGTAAAGCACTTGCCCAGCATGCGTGAGGACACTGGGTTCGATTCTCAGCACCACATATAAACAAACAAACAAATAACAGTCCATCAATAACTAATAAAAAAATTTAAAAAAAGAAAGTCAGCTCCCTTCCATTTCTGACCTCCCAAGCCCCTGTTCCTTTCCTCATAAACATAGCAATCAGTTTCTTATGTATCCCTTCCAGAGCTAATCAGTCTGTATTTTCACATCATAGCATTTGTTGTTGTTTTTACTACCAATTACAACATGCTACATTAGCGGTTCTCAACCTTACTTTCTTCATGTAATGTACTTTGAAGTGCCATATTATTACATGTAGCTCCGTCTCCTTTTTTACCATAAACATGTTATTATTCCATTGTATGAATAACAGTAATTTACATGACAGTTCTAATATTAATAGTCAGTTGTTTTTAATATTTTGATAATGCTACTAATTTTATTCACGCAAGTAAAGTATAGCTACTGATTAATTTCTAAAAGCAAAATTTCTGGATCAAAGGGTTTAAGAATTTTTTAATGCTTTTTAAAAATTTTTGTGTGTCCTGTGTGTGTGTTTGTGTTTGTGTGTGTGTGTGTGTGTGTGTGTGTGTGGTGCTAGGGATCAAACCCAGGGCCTGGTGAATGCTAGATAAGTGTTCTAACTTTGAGCTATATCCCCAGCCCTTTTAAAAAAAAATTTTTTTTTGAAGCAGGGTCTTGCTAAACTGCCCAGGTTGGTCTCAAACTTTCTGCCTCAAACTACCAAGTAGAAAACAATGTCATTTTACGGACAATTGTGCATATAGTATAATTGGAGCACAAAAGGGTATGATCTAATAGTAATAACAGACTTTAATAAGTCTGTATTGTTCGGATTGCTCTTGATTACGCTTCGCCTCCAGTTATAGAACAAGACTCTCTGGAAGGAAGGTCTACTTTCAGAGGACATAGGTCATAGAATTCTTTTATGGCCTGTTACAGAGAGAAATCCAGAGAGATGACTATAATTGTTCCAATTTTACAGATTAAGATTGGTAAAAGAAATAGGTATACTCCATGCTTAATGCAACTTACCCAAAGCATGTTGTTTCCTGACACTTTTCTTCCTCACGTCTGCCCTGTTCTGTTCCAGGCTCACTCATACACAAGGTAGCTTCAGGAAAAAGCTAATTAATTCCACGAATCTGTTATATATCCTTGCTATGTACTCTCCAATCTGCCCATCTAGGTCCTAGCAAATGTCCTTAACTTTTCTCTTTCATGCTGTTTTAGTGACAGCCAGGGGCAGAAGGTAAAGGCTATCTCCATTTTATTTAACAACAGACATTTATTTAACACTCTCTGTAGGTAAATCATGATGCTAGAACAGAGAGGATAAATCATGAATGAGACCTGGCATCACATTTAGGATCCCATCTTGGGCTCAGCTCACTGTGAAGTCTCAATAAACATCACGAATTAATAGGCACATATGGAAAAAATAAATACTTTTATGCACATAGGTATAATTTCTAGCCTATGAAATGCAGAAATAATCATTTTTAAATGGTCATAGAATCTTTATTATTTTTCTCTCCTGTGGTTCAAGGCCGAGAAGATTTGCTCTTTAACATAAAATATACAAATTACTTAAACAAAAAGTAGTGATCAAGAAAATAGACTTTATTGACTTGAAAAATATGCTGGACATGATTTCTTAGAAACTTTTATAATATCTGAAAAATTCTGAACAAAAATCACTTTTCTGGTTTTGAATTTAAAAAAAAAAAAAACTTCTTTCCTAAGTATAAAGAGAGAAAAAAGCAAATTCTCCAAGAAATGTAAGATTCCATGAGAACCTTTGCACATTCAAATTCCCTTTGAGATGCTGCAGACCCTATTTTGTTCTCTTCTTCGAAAATTGTTCTAAACCACTGGCTCTTTTCTTTTCCCTATGAAATCACAGGGCAAAGAGAATGTCAAGGCAGGTTTTTGTTCCCTTCCTCTTCCCAGTGGACTTGGCTGAAGCAAGATTGACCTAGGCTAGCAAGAACTGGTCCCCTAAGCCTCTCACTTAAAGATTTCCCCCCAAGGGGCTGGGATTGTGGCTCAGTGGTAGAGTGCTCCCCTAGTATGGGCGGGACCTGGGTTCGATTCTCAGCACCACATAAAAATAAAGGCATTGTGTACCTCTCTCTCTCTCTCTCTCTCTCTCTCTCTCTCTCTCTCTCTCTCTCTCTCTCTCCTTAAAAAAGAAAGGAAGGAAGGAAGGAAGGAAGAGAAAGAAAAGAAAGAAAGAAAGAAAGAAAATAAAAAGAAAAAAAGAAAAGATTTCCCCTCAAGGGAGGAAGGGTTGCTGTGGATCTGGGCCACTCTTAGCCTTTCTCTGGAATCAGCAAACCCAGGTGTCAGGTCAGGAATGCAGAACCCTCTGGCTAAAGAAAGACCCAAAAACTCAGGGAAAACTATCTTTATGCTGAGTCTGATAAAGAAGTAGATAGAAGTTAGCAGAAACATGATTGGACATGACTGGGTATGATTTAATGGTAATAAAGGGAGGGGGGATACAACAAAGCCTGCTTTTTTCAGAGTCTTCTTGGCCTCTGTGTAGCATCCCTTTTCTCTGGGTATAAAGCAGGACACATATCACATGGGGATCTTATGACTTACTTTCTGTTATGGTTTGGTTGTGAGGTATCCCCTAAATGCTCATGCATGAGACGATGCAGGAAGGTTTAGAGGTGAAATGATTGGTTATGAGAGCCTCAACCCAATCAGTGTATCAGTCCCCTGAGAGGATTAACTGAGTGGTAACTAAAGGCAGATGGGGTATGGCTGGAGGAGGTAAGCATTGGATGTGTGCCTTTGGGGTATATATTTGATATCTGGCACATGAAGTCTCTCTGCTGATCTTCATGTGAGCTGTTTCCCTCCCCCACACTCTTCTACCGTGATGTTCTGCCTCACTGGAGCTCTGAGGAATGGAGCTGGCCTTCTATAGACTGGGACTTCTGAAACCCCTTTATGAGCCCCTAAATAAACTTTTCCTCCCCTCAAATTGTTCTTATCAGATCTTTTAGTCACATCAGCCAAAAAGCTGAGTAAAACACTTTCATTGAAGGGAGGTCAGAATGACCTTTCTAGTTTGCTGACTTATTTTGGAGGAGAAGGAAGGGTGCAGAAAGGAGAGCTTCTTGCTTCTGGGGCCTTCCCATGTCCTTCAATTCAAAAATACTCAGCATGCCAACACATCATACTTTGGACTATGAGCCCCAGGACCCACCATAGTGTCTAATGCATAGTAGACACTCAATAAATGTTGAACAACTGCTTGATTAAAGGAAAAAAAAAAATAGTGTGTCATATGGTTATCCTGTTGCTTGGAAAACAGATTTCCTTTTTGGTTTTTGTATGTCTAAAAAGGATCAACACCCCTTCTATTTATACCAATTAAGAGCAACTTTAATATAAATTCTTTTATAACTAAAGTATTTTGCAGATAGTGATACTGAGCAAGGGCTTGCTGCCCAATGTGCATAGAAGCCAATATTATGACATCAGGTTTTTGCAAAAAGAAGAAGCTTTATTGTGCAGTCAACTATTATGGAAGCCATGAGTTAAAAAAAAAAAAAAAAAGCTCAAATCTATTTCCACAATTATGTGGTTGAGGAATAATTTATAGGAAAGGAGAAGCTGTTTATTGATTGGATGGTGAAAATGGGAAGTTTTAGGAATCTTTTGTACAAGCATGGACAGTAGTTATGCCTGTTCAGAGGTTGCATGCTTCTTTGCAGAGGGAATGATGATCTGCACATGGGGATTTTGAACTATTGATATCAAAAGATCACTGGCGAATGAGGAGGCTTCTTCTGCACGTGTCCATGCTTGAAAGCCAGTTTCAAACTGTCCTTGAATGGATTCTGGAAACTTTTCCTGAAAAACAATCTAAATGCTTTGCTATTTAAGGATTTTTTGCCTAGGCATGTCCAGGTCTTAACCTATTCCTATAGTATGATACTGTGGAGAGTAATTTTAAATATTGAGAATTTTTTTAACTTTAACAAATTAAGTTAAACTTAATTACACCAGCTACTGTAAAACAGGAGACCAAGGGCATGAATGACATTCAAAGAGCTATTTGCCTCAAGGCCCTTTCTAGTCCCTTCTGAACTCTAATCCACTCAGCCTCTTAGTGAGCAATCTTCCCCTTTGTACATAATCTAGAGGCTGATTATCCTCTAGATAATCCTTCCCCTACTGGGATGTTCTAGGGGCATTTCTGAACCACAGACTAAGTCTCCTGCTTTTTCCAAAACATCAGCCCCCTGGATAGGAAATGGCATGATCAGGGACCTCTGCCTTGAGGTTACAACTAACACTCCTCCAGCAAGACTTCTGCAGGGTAGCAGCAACTGTGCCCATGGATGATCTCAGTCCACCACTTCCAGCCCCTCTCCACGTGGGCTGGTTTGCCTAATAATAACTATCTCATCTCCTCTTTGTCCTTGCTGACATGGTCCCCACTTTAGGCTTTTGGGGGGTTCACTCTACTGTGTGCTTGGAGAAGGTGATCCTGAGAGTGGCTATTAATTAGTTTAAGCCAGGGGTTAAAAACATTTCCTATACAGGAGCTTAGGAGGCTGAGGCAGGAGGATTGTGAGCTCAAAGCCCACCTCAGTAACTTAGGAAGGCACTTAGCAATTCAGCAAGATCCTGTCTCTAAATAAAATATAAAAAAGGCTGGGGATGTAGCTCACTGGTTGAGCACCCCTGAGTTCAATCCTCAGTACCAAAAAAAAAAAAAAAAAAACTTCCTATAAAATTTATTGTGCTCTTATTAAAATATTCTATAAATATTTCCAACTTTGTGATCCAGATAGTCTCTGTCACACCTATTCAATTCTGCTGTTATAGTGGGAAACCAGCGATAGACAATATGTTAACAATTGGGTGTGATTGTGTTCCAATAAAACTTTATTTACAGGAACAGGCAACAGGCCAGATTTGGCCTGGGTAGTAGTTTGTCTATTCCTATTCTAGGCCAATCATGGAATTGTCTTCCCCTTACCAGTGGTTGTTTTAAGCCATGGGCAGTGGCATGTTGTGCAGTTGGGGCCAATGACACATAAGAGGAAGTCTGCTGGGAGGGTTCTCCCTGACAGAGAGTGTCTGTCCTTCCTGAGTGGAAAGACATTGCATAAGTGTGATGCCTGAAGTTGTGACAGTCATTTGCAGCCACAGGAGACAAGCCCAAGGATAAAAACCTACCCCGTGGATGACTGAGTGGGAATACAGAAGACAGATGAATTCTTGATGAGGGTGGGGAGGATTCATTCTCGGATCTGACCTTTTTCTCATCCTCCTCACAGCACATATCATTGATCAAACCCAACTAGAAGCCAGAGAGCCACGGCGGCTCTCTGATACAATCCATACAGGTTGGCCTCTTAGGTTTAGACAAAATGGAAGGGGGATAATCTGGAGGGGGAAGGGCCAAAAGAAGCTATCCAGCATTAGACTCACATGGGGTAGTTCCCAAGTCAAACAGGAATTTAAACAAATCACTGGTATTGGTAGGATACTACAAAAAACAGTTTCACCAAAATAACACAAAGCTAATAGCCTACATAAGGGAAATATTGCACCTAGAGCTCCATACCCCAGAGAATCTTCCTTCATAACCAGCCCTTGACCTCCAATACCTTATTCTTTATCTTAGAGCTTTATCCACTCATATCTGTCTTTGCAATTATAATTTCTTCAGCTTTTGGTGTCTACCTATCTTGACATTCCCAATTCTTTTCTTATTGTTCAGAATGCCCCCTTCTTCCAGTGTTTGGAAACACTTAACCAATCTCCACTTAGCATAGAAATTCACCCCATTTCTCAGAACCTGTCCTACAGCAGCCCTGGTGGGCATGGCCTAGGTTTGTTCTCGAAGGTGGGAGTCTCAGCCACTAGCCTTTGTGATGCACATTGTTTGGCCCACCGAATGCTGCCTTGCTCTGGAACCCTCCCTGTATTATTGCCCAACCTTCTGGCTGACTCTAAGCAGAGACAGCAATCTAAACAATAGGCAGTCTGGATTGCTCCTGTTGTGGGTTAATTCACAACACGATGCCCAGAGAAGGATCTTCCATTTCTTGCTCCAAGCTTTCTTCCAGGCAATAGTAATGATGGGTAGGAAAGAAGTGGCAAAATTAGTATCCAACTCTAGGATTTGTCCCTTACTGAATTATCCTACAGTCTTCAGGAGAAACAAGTTCCTTACCCATAAATTCTTTCTATAAGTGTTTGGTAATCCGTTTTATTTCTTAACTTACTAACTTCTTTTTTTCTAATATATAACTCATTTTATTTCTACTAATTAGCTTTCATGATTTTCCTCCCTTCTACAAAACCCTTGTTTCCCTTTTACCAAAAATGAACTTTCAATATTGCTTTTTCAAATTTAAAATTTGTTCATAAAGGAGTTTGTGCTAAATCCCTATCTGGCCCCACCTTTGTTTGTTTGTTTGTTTTTGGTACCAGGGATTGAGCCCATGGGCATTCTACCACTAAGCCATATCCCCAGCCCTTTTAATTTAATTTTATTTTTTAAATTTTGAAACAAGGTTTTGCTAAGTTGCTTAAGGCCTTGCTAAATTGTTGGAGCTGGCCTTAAACTTGTGATCCCTTTGCCTCAGCCTCCCAAGTTGCTGCGATTATAGGCATGTGCCTCTGTGCTGGGTGGGTACCCACTCTTATCCAATGACCAATTCTGCCTCCTGAACAAAGGTCTTTATCCTTCATATTCTTTACTCTATGGTATATTCTCAGTCTTCCTTTTCCTGGAACAGTTTTTATCTCCCTTCTTTAATACTGTCTCTTAATCCTGATGACTGGATACATCATGTTTCCTTCAGAGTGTCTCCCCTGTGGCCTACTAGTGTTTAAAGGAGTCGGTACCTTTCTGTGGTAGCTCACCATGACTGAGGTGCAAATGTAGTTAGATTTCTTAGCCTACCTCTTTCTTCCACTTAGAGTACCACACCCAAAGTTCTTGTTGCATTTAATCACGTTCTTAAGCATTTGTTAGAGTTCTCTTTCACTTAATTCAGTCTTTATCTTCATTTTATTTCTCCCCACCCTCTCTCTTTTCTTTCTTCCTTTCTTTTTCTTCTTTTGAGATAGAGTCTTGCCATCCGTTTTGTTTGTTTGTTTGTTTGCTTACATTGTGGTATATATGTGTATTAAGAATTGTAATGCAAAAAAAAAAAAAAAAAAACAACTTGCCATCCTTTTGACTCAGCTTCCCAAATAGCTGTGATTACAGGCATGCACCAGCACACCTAGTTCCTCTCTCTCTTTCTTAGCCTTTCCTTTTTCTAAGCACAGCAGCGGAGGAGTATATAAATCAGATTGCAATCACAGGAGAATTTCTTTTCTCTTTTATTTAGCTCATATCCTGGATTGTAGCTTTACACCAACATTTTTACTGTTAAGAAAAAAAAAGACAAAAAACAAAGCATTCCACAGAGTCTTCTAGTCACCCCCCAATGAATCATATTGGCAGTGAAATCCAAATAATTGATTATAGTTAGGCCCAGGAGATCTTATGCACCAAATATTCTGTTTCCTCATCAGGATGCTTTTAAACTAGCTTGCAAACCTAAGAGTTTTGTTCATTTAATGAATATTTGTGATAAGAGAATGAATAACCAAATAACTTGTAGAAAAACAACAAGTGTACTAGCCCTGAGAATAAACAGGTAGAAGAAGAGAGATGTTTGCACTTTCAAAAATATCCTGCCTTTAATAACAACTTTACACTGTAAATGCAAGGTAGAAACAAAGGGAGCCAATTAAGAAATATGTCAAGAAGGGAAGCTCAATGGGGATAACTCCTGACAAGAGTCTACTGGAATCATTGTAAAGTTAGGATTTATGACTATAGGATTCCCAGTGGATTTCAAAAGGGAAAATTCTTTAGTAGCACAGGAACAATAAGAGAAAGTTGATCCCAGCACCCACATTAACTTAGAATTGGCTTGTAGATGAAGACCTCTGTTGCTAGAACAGTTTCACAAAGGACCAATCAGGGTCAAAAATTCCTCCACCCAACCTAAAGGAGGAGTTAAGTACCAGATTGGTGAAGGCTACTGAAGGTGGATCCCAGTTCTCATGGCAAACATGAAACAATAATAAATTTGGAAGTAGCATTAAGTTTCCTTTGTCATTCTCTGCTCAGAGAGGACCCACTCACTCTCTTTTACTCTTGAGAGTGCTGTTTGCTTGAACTTTCACTTTACTTTCTTAAAATTCTCTTGCTTGGCTTTTCATGTCTGACTTTAAATTTCCTTTCACTGGGAGACAAGAACCAAATTTCATCTCCCCATTCACCTGTGACACACACCCATGTTTAAATAGGAATTGTGAAAATGGCCCAAAGATGAGAACCAGAAGTTACCTTTACCTAGAGATCTTTCTAACAAAAGGAAGTTTCTAGCAAAAGGAAGTGCATGACCCTGTGGAGGCTCATCTTTACCAGATCAGGAAAAGCTGATTATCCTAGATGTGTTTAAAGCAATATTACAACCAAAGAAAGAAATCTGCTGACGACAAGAACATGGTTCTCACATTAATAAACTTGAACAGGTGGTTGAGCAGCAGGTTCTTAAATACTGTGCCACTACAGAAGAGAGATGTTTGCACTTTCAAAAATATCCTGCCTTTAATAACAACTTTACACTGTAAATGCAAATGATATGTTAAACTTGTTGGGGGAATGGCATGATATTGCCATAGTTATTTGGTAGAACAATAAAACTATGTTAGCAGGAGCCCTGCTGGGCACTTGTAAGGCACTTAACATTTTCAAAGCCCCTGACAGGCAGCAATTCACTGTGAGGTTTTTCACAGGCTTTCCCTGGTGTAACAGAGCTTTAGGAGCATGAAAATAACTCTTTTCAACACAGTACCTTAATGCAACAGCCAGCTTGGTAGATATCCTTAGCTGACGGTTTTTAAAGGTGCAGTGATCATGCAGGAATCAAATTATGGACTGCTTAGCAACCTACAGATTAGCAGTTCTTAGCTTAAGACACTAACCTCTACTTATAGAGAATAAATAATATTAACTTATCTTTCTGATTTACACTTTTCTGTGTGTGCATATTTCTTTTCAACATACTCCATAAATGAAACCTTAAAGAACACAGTTTTTAGCCAGATTTTATAAATGCACATGCATCAACTTGTCAATAACACAAAATTAATGAACTAAAAACCCCTTATATCTATCCCTTCCCTCCCCACACATTTATAATCCATACATGAATCCAAATATGTAAAAGCACTAGAGCTCATAAATTACTTATTTACATTTTTATTGGCTCAAGGCATATATTTCTTTTGAGGATGAGACTCCAAACTCCCTTAGATTGTTTTTTATGGTTCATTGTGGTCTGTTTTCTCTGGGCTAAATAATTAATGTTTACTGTCTACTTCTAGGAAAATTGCTCTAATTAAAAATACATTTTTGCTCACAACTATTTATTGTGAGCAAAAAAGACTCAAATTTTCTTTAGGCTGAAAAATAGCATAAAAACATAAATACTTAAATCAACATATCAGTTCAGCATTACTGAGGCTGTACTACATATATACATAGCCAGCTTGGCCATAAGGATATAATGATGAATAAAAAAATTATTCCTGTCCTTGAAGATTTCACAGCCTATCTTGGTAAAGGAACATGAATATGTGAATTAAAATATAGTACTGCTTAAAATAGAGGTGGGGTGGGGAATAGTAGTGCACACCTATAATCCCAGCTACTTAGGAGGCTGAAGCAGGAGGATCTTAAGTTTGAGACCAGCCTGGGAAGCTTAGACCAGCCTGGAAGCTCATTTCTTTCTCTCAAGAAATAAAAATAGCTGGGGATGTAGCTTGGTGGTGGAGAGCCCCAGGATTCAATTCCCAGTACTGAAAAAAAAAAAAAGTGGCAGGTGTTAACTATGGAGGCACAAAGGAGAAACTTCATTTTCTTAGGATCTTAGGATGGTTAAAGAGAGTTTAATTATGAAGGTAAAGTATGCAGTCACCCTGGACAAGGAGAAGGAAATTATATGCAGAGGGGAAAGGTTCCACAAAAGCAAAAGTAGAGAAAAAGATGCATGGCACTGAGCCCCTCAACACTCCTGGAGCCCAGGGATTTAAGCCCAGCGCTTGAATTCAGTGCTCAGCATGTGTCACTGGAGTGCTCAGGTGAAGGCCTCAGGGCTGGTACTCCCCACAGACCAGGCTTGGACACCATCCCAATATGGTGGTGAAAGAGGATCAGTGGTGAAGAGGAGGAAAGGAGCCTTAATCAGTGCGGCCATGCTGGAAAGAACAGATATGGGGATAGCATGACCAAAGGTCTGTCTTCAAGGGATTGATATGAACATTGAGGTTTTATAGAAAGGGGGAACAAAGGCAAGGGTTGGGAGGTTTGCATGGTTGGGGAGTTTGCATACTTGGTAGAGTAAATCATCCCTGGTCAGACCATGGTCTGGTGATCATTATCTCAGGACTGTTTCTTCAAGGTAGCCCTGGAGAAGTTATCGCTTGAGGGGTGATCAGATTCCCATGAGATGATTACTTCCTCTTAGGGGGCAGTCTCAGTTCCTGTCACGGAGTAATTGCTCACATTTAGCGGGGTGATCTCATCATGGGGTTATCTGTCTGCAAGGCTCTGCTGTTCCTGGAATCCAAGATGACTACAGGTTTAGAGCAATGACTTCTAGGCATCACTGCAAGGATCTGGCAGTTGAATGTCCCCAAGAAACTTAAAAATATCTTAGTTATTTCAGTGTCCTCAGTGTAAGCAAAAATAACCAACGCAGTTTCAGCACCATTATGGAAGCACAAATTAGCAGGACAGAAGCAGACCTCAAACAGATCAGCAAGTGTTCCTTTACTCCACAGTAGAGTCAATCAGTCAGGCATTGGGGGGGGGGGGGAGCTCATTTTCTGTGTAGAAAAATGGCCACTGATTACAGAAGGAGTCTGAGTTTTTTTAGGTTGCAATGAGGGTGAATTAATCATCAGAGACTGAAGCAGAAGGTGTGTCGGTTTGCTCAGAATTTGGTGTTCACTGCTTATCTTTTTTCCTCAAGAGGAAGGAAGAGCATTGTTGCCTAAAGCTTAACTGTTTGCCATTCTCCTTCCAGGACTCATTGGTAATGGTAATGGGAAATGGTAAAAGGCCAGGGCCCAGTATTTCAGTATCCGCTTCCTCCCTTCAGGATGCATTGCAGTTGGGAAGGGGTGAAAGTTTGCTTTTTTACCCTCTGGGGCCCATTGTTACTGGGAAAGGATTTACTGGAAGAGGATTAATGATTGTCTTCCTTCTTCCTCCAGTTCAGATAGTTTTGGGGGATTGTCATTTCTCTCTTCTGGGGATTGTCATTTTCCATATACTTCATTCAGTCTTGAAGGGGAACAAGATAACTTAGGTAAATTTTGGCCAATTACCTTGTATAATACTTCTTAGTTCATTAACATGTCTATGTGCACAGCTGAAAGGGAACCTACACAAAATATAAGGTAATAAAGGAGACAGAAAATAAGGACAGAGAAGCCAAGCTTTATCCTGCTTTCAGTTACCAACTGGGCATCTGCGGGCCTAAGTAAAGAATCACTGCATTTAGCAAAAGCAGCTTCTAATTCTCTGTTATGTAAACTCTTGCTGAATGCACAAATGTATGCATGGATGAAGGAATGTGGGGGAAGAAACCATCATTCTCAAAATCAGGCCAATCCTAAAAGAGCTGATCCAGCTTAAGAACGACATCTGACAGAAGGCAGTTGCTGCACTAATGAATTTGTGAAAGGCAGTAACAGGCCTTAGAACTCCAGCTGCATCTCTCACCGGATGAAGCTCTTGACCTCGAGGAAAGTTTCAGCTGAAAAACATCAGAACCTGGAAGGGACATTAAAGAGCATCTAACTCAGTCCTGAGAGCTTAAAATAATGAACTCAAGCTTACACATGAACTGATTCTGTGTCTGACAGTGGTCTGCCCATGGTCAACATGGAGTGCTCCGTCATAGCCAAGGTCTCTGACCACTGTGAAGGAAGGAAGGAATAGAGGAAAGAAGGCAAGAAACCCTGGAAGAAAAGCACACAAGTCAGCAGGCTGGGTGACACATGGATCTGGGCTTTACACAAGATTTGGCAGTCATTTTGATTTTTTCCCCTCAGTTTCTTGCTGGAAGGGAAACTCTCTTGAGCCCAGTTCCCATCAGAGTAAAGGAATGGCTTTTTACAACCTATTACACAGACAAGCCTTCCTTCAGACCCTCTGGGAGAGGAGGGGCTTCTGTGGGACTTTAACAGTGCTGTTGGTCTTTTTCTTCCCTGTCTCACCAGGGCAATTGGTTGCTAGTTTCCAACTCAGCCCTTCCAGCTCTTACAGGAAATTGCTAGAGACTAATTAATCTGGCTACAAAGTCTTTAGCAGCTCAGCTCTGAAATCCTCCTTTGAATTCTAAAGGAAGCAGCAGGGGCATCTGGGCCTCAGTTCCCAGACTTCTTAGTCTTGGCCATGAGATATGGTGGGATCAATTTGCCCATGTGAAATACAAATTGACCCTTGATTTGCTTGCCCCAGCATTCTCCCATACCAGGTGTGGAATTAGACAGTCTTCCCACAGACGAGGAGGCTTTAACTCCTTAACTTCAGCAGGAATTAGAATTACCTGGAAGATTTGCTCAACTACAGATTGCTGGGTGCCACCCTGTTTCTGGTTCAGTAGATCCAAGGTCTGACAATACACATTTCCAACAGAGTCTCAGATGACATCAGTATTTGAGTGTTATGACCCACGCTTTGAGAACCACTAAATCAGGAATCAGGATTTTTTTAGTTTTTGTTTTACAGAGCTGGGGAATCAATGCTAGGCAAATGCTGTACCACCGAGCTACACTTCAAGCCCAGGGTTTTTGTTTTTGTTTTTTGTTTTTTTGTGTGTGTGCTTTTGTGTGTGTGTCTTTGTTTTTTGGTTTGTTTTATTTTTATTTTATTTTCTGAAAATAAGTTCTCTGCCCTCCTGTACCTCAAATTACTTTTTTGTCCTCCTTAGGCACATAATCATTTCACTGATTAATTACTGCTCAATCTACTTATGACTACAACAATTTTGTTCCTGGCATCATGAGACATTCCTTAATCAGATTATTTTTATTTCCTGTCCCTCTTATCTAGACCAGAATCTTACTTGTAATCTCCAGACCCAAATACATTCTTCCTCTCTAAGAGAAAGAAGCTTCTGTTAAAGCTTACGCAGGCTTTAGATACAAAATGGACTTCCACGCATATGGAGTGGTGATAAATCTCCTGCTAGCATTCTAACAGGTTCTGTTAGTGAGGGAAGTTTTTCCCTGGAGAAGCTTAGGAATTGGTGCCAAAATTAATTAAGGAAAAAAGGTGAGCGAATCATTTCCTTTGTCAAATACAGTTTATTCCATGTATCTTTGCTTGTTCTAATAATACCAGACAAGGCATGGTGTGAGTTTCAGGATTGGTGCCCTGACTCCTGCTACAGAAGATACCAGGACAGGACCATTATGCTGGCAGAGGGGTAGGGTAAATGCACACGTATTCATTATGATTTTTCACACACTGGACTATTTTTAAAGAAGAAAGAAAAATCTATGGGAACTATTTCAGAGCTTGAGAAAGGACACAATCAGAAACCAGTTTTACAGGCAGTCATGTGGGAACCCCAAATGGATGGCCAGAGGTAGAAATAGAAAGGGACATGATCCACTTTAAATGTCACTAGGTACCAAATGCTACAGTTATTTGCAGGTGGCATAAGACTGCAGTGGAGACAATGGAGCAGATGCTAGAGGGTGTTTGAAATGTAGTTTAAACTTGGAAGACAATGTCTCCAATAGAAAGAAGTAACAAAGAGTTGTAAACAATTATGATGGTCTAAGTGAAAATAGGTTTAAGAGTAAGAGTCTCCTATCACTGATAAATACCAGATATTTACAACACTTATGAGATCAGCCTACTTCAAGTGCAACTGGAGATAAAAACCCAACCAAGTTCACGCATGTTAGGCAAGCACTCTACCACTGAGCTACATCCTCAGCTCTCATGACTACAATTTTAAAACAAAAATGACAAGATCTTTCTTTTCATCAGTCTGAACTTCTATATGTAGGTAAGTGTGTGGTTTGTTCAGACAGCATATGGATTTATATCTGTGTTTGTATATTCTACTGTTAACCTAGAGTGCTCACAACAACACAAATGTGTGTACAATGTATGTGATTTTAGTAAACTTAGATAAATAAAAATAATATTAGTCTCCTGGGGGGAGGGGAGAGAAACTGAGCACATGCCTGAGGGCTGCATGGGTGAAGGAGCCCTAAAACCTAACCACAGAGATCCCAGGGAGCTAACAGTTTCCTTTGATAAGGACATTCTCTTTTTTATACCAATATAGAGGAAATGTCTAGGAAGATAAATGGAACTTTCCTAGAGTATCCCCCTTAGCACCCAAAACAAGCTGAAATGCTAGGATGCAATAAGGAAAGGATATAGATTAAGGTTAGAGATAGCCAGCCCTTTTAAGGAATGGTGTTGTCTATGGGTGGGCTCACGGTGGCTGGGTGTCAGATCAGCATCTACTATTGTCTGAATGTTTGCATCGCCCAAAGTTAATATCTCAAAAGCTAATTTCTGATGCAGTAGTTGATGGAATTAAGAGGAGCAGGATTTTCATGAATGGGATTAATGTCCTTTTAAAAGGGGCCCAAGGGAGCTTATTTGGCTCTTCTACCATATGAGGACACAGCTGAAAGGTCCCATCTATGAGAAATGGACCTCACCAGACACTGAATCTGCTAGTACCTTGATCTTGGACTTCCCAGCCTCCATAAGAAATAAATTTCTGTTTTATAGCAGCCCAAACAAGTAAGACAGAATCTTTTTTGTTAGAACTAGATTAATCATGAATGCTGAAATTATAATCCAGGGCTGCCCCAACTAACTGTCCAGTTTAGCTCTAGTAAATGCATAGAATAAGGATTTGCTAAGAGCCCACACTTGAAATGGCACTGCATACACATTTTCCTTATATGTATCTATATATCTAAGTCAGTGCTATAAATTCTAATTTATAAAAATGATATGGGGAGCTGAGGATATAGTTCAGTTGATAGAGTTCTTGCCTTGCATGCAGAAGGCCCTGGGTTCAATCCAAACAGCTCGGGATGCTGGGGCAGGAGAATCAGGAGTTCAAAGCCAGCCTCAGCAACTTAGTGAGGCCTTAAGCAACTCAGTGAAAATTTGTCTCAAAATTTAAAAAATAAAAAGGACTGGGGATGTGGCTCAGTGGTTAAGTGCCTCTGGGTTCAATCCTCAATATCAATAAAATAAAAAGTTATCTTCTTTTTAGTGTTCCCTGAATTTACCAGCATCCTGAAGCCCTCCAACTGATATCAGTGGATAATGAGAAAAACCTCTGAGGTCATCAATAAAGGTGCAGGAGCTTATTGTATACTGGAGTTGGTCACCATGGGAAGTGTTTCTAATAGCAGTGACTGAAAAAGTTTAGAACTGCTCTCTTCCATCTGTAGGACAGATCTACATCCCTAGCAAGTTTATAGGATTTTATTAAACTTGCTACTAAATAGAACCTTGGAAGCTAAAAATGTATGGAGCCCATATATAGGAAAACAGGTAATTGAGTTTCATGGATTCTAATTTCTCTACAAAGGAGAAAGCTGAGAATGAGGGAAGTATTTGTATAGAGGAGAGAGAGTTTGAGAGAAGAATGGAGATGATTGAACTAAGCAGGAGGGACAGCAGGAGGGAGTAAACCATGAAGTAGAATAGGACTTCCAGTTAGGATGGAAGGCCCATTTAAGTTGGTGAACATGGCTATAGAGTAGACTTAATCTGCCCATTTTGTGTGGGCTTTTTCTACAACTCCCTTCTGCTTGGGTTAAGGTATTGGGAATACAGATAGTTGTATTGATCCTAATCCCAAATCCAATGTTGGATTTTGGCTCTGTGGGTATCAAGCAAAGAAGCAATGTAGGGTTTTTGCCAAGAAAATTATTGAAATAATGGGCCAGCATATCCAAGATAGATACTGATGGACATGAGATTTAATTGTGCTATGGTCTGAATGTCCCCAAAATCCATGTGCTGAGACAATGTGATAGTGTTGAGAGGTGGGGACTTTAGTAGAGATACAGAAGCTCTACTGAGCAAATAATGAATGCCCTCACGAACGGAAACATCAACCCCATATGAAAGAGGGAGGCCCCTTTTGCCCTTTCATTCCTTCTATCACATGAGGACATCAAGTTTATCTTCTTAGGAGACTTCCAGGCACCATTTTGGAAGTAGAGACCTAGACTTCACCAGACATTGGACCTGCTGGCACCTTTATCTTGGACTTCCCAGCCCAGATTTGTGAGAAATAAATTCTATTTTTAAATTTTTATTTATTTGTTTGTTTGTTTGTTTGTTTTACCAGGAATTGAACCCAGGGGTGTCACTGAACTACATCCCCAGCACGTTATAAAAAATTTTTTTGAGACCGGGTTTCACTAAGTTGCTTAGTATAGTGACACCCCATCTTCCACAAAAAATCTTAACTAAGCTTCTCCAAAAATCTTCACCATAATTGGTTTTAAGATTATAAGCAAAAGAGTCTCCACAAGAGAGTTCAATGTAGGTAAACTTCCTATTTTTGTGTTGCTCTATTTTACTTGGCTGCTAGCCTAGAAGATATCAGCACTCCAGGTGCTGGACACCCCCTTACTAGCTTTTCACAAACATGTATCCAGTATAGTTGTTTGTAGAAACATGTAAAAAGGCCTCTGGCCTTGAACTGGAGCTTCACAGAGATGTCTACATTTCTAAGATTAAGAGAAGTTACCAAGAAATTTGGACACATGGTAACAGTTGGCAGGGGGAAGAAAGAAAGGGGAGAAAAAGCTCTCCCCTTCTCAGGTGTTGTCCTTGAAGGGTTAACTTGCCAGTGCAGTGAAAGAAAAAGCTGCTTTTATGTGAACTTTTGCACATTGTGAACTTCTGAGCCCCTCCCCTTACATGATGGGTACAAAATTCTGAAACTCCCTGAACTCAGGGTTTAGGGGATTGATTGATTACAGCAAAAGCTGTGCCCTCTAAACCTGGCTGCAGCCAAATAAAACTGTTTCCTGCTATCCTCATCTGTCCCTACAACATTGGAGCCTCACTAATTGCTGAGGCTGACTTTGAACTTGCAATCCTCCTACTTCACACTCCCAAGTGCTGGGATTGCAGGCATGCACCGCTGCACCTGGCTCTATTGTTTATAAACTTGACAGTCTCAGGTACAGCAGCATGAACAGACTAAGACAGGTTGATAGATTGGCATTGTAGGAAGACAGTATAGGATGGAGGATGCAGCTCAGTGGTAAAGTGCTTGCCTAATGTGGGTGAGGACTTGTTTTCAATCCCACGAACTTAAAAAAAATAGAGACAGTATCATATTATGGTTAAGAGTACAAAGTCTGAAGTGAAACTGCCTGCCTTATTTGCTGCATTATTTGACCATTTGGTGCCTTGGTGTCCTTATGTGCAAAATGAGGATAATGTTATCTCATAGGGTGACCATGGGTAGGAAATATGATAGTACATATTCTAGAACTTCATGCATATAAATGTTAGATATTACTTAGTGAGAAAATAGAGGAGTCAAAGGAATGGAGAGCTGGATAGGCTTCAAAAATGGTTGTAATGCAAGTCGTAGAACAAGCAAGTTAGAACAAGAGTTTGTGGTCAGAGTGGGAGGCTGGGTTTGGCAGTTTGAGATGTAAAAGAAAAATTGTCTCGACTGGTCTGGTACAAACCTATTTTATATCACTGAATTCCCAATCTTCTTCTGGGAAGAAATTAGCCTCTCTGATTAAATGCTTGGGCAAATTTACTCTAAACCTTACAGCAAATAAGACTTGTTCTAAGAAACTAGTCACCTACCCTCCCAGTGGACTGAAAGGCATCCAGGGATATTTGGCTATGCATTCTTTTCTTTTTCTGTCTTGTCTTATAATGATTTTCTTCTTTGCATGATACCCACGGAGCCAAAACCCAACACTGGGTTTGGGATTAGGATCAATCCAACTATCTGCACTCTCATTACCTTGATCCAAGCAGAAGGGAGTTGTAGAAAAAGGCCACACAAAATGGGCAGATTGATTCCACGTTACAGATTTTCTTTTTCCCTGTAAAGTGGCCCTACCAAGAGTACTCACTGTTTCTCTGCCATGTTTGAACCAGCCCACTAGTGGCAAGAAATTTTGACACAGGCTTATAACTAAATGTCTGAAATTTTTTTCTTTTGCAGACAGAAAGTGCTGATAAATTTGGAGAATAGTTGTAGTGAGTGGTTGAACCAATAAACTGAGAATAAGGATTTTGTGGAAGAGCGGAAGACGCGAAATGGAGTTCTGGAGGTCAGACAGGTAAGGTTATAGGGATTTAGAATAAATGCTAAGACATAAGAAACCCTGATGCCCACTTACACTTATCTATAAGATTTGAGTGTGTGAACTATCATTGGAGATTGGATTTTGATGGAAGTAGGTAAAATTTTAATGGAAGTAGGAAGTAGAGTAAATCCTACATTTACTCTACTGAGTAAGGAGTACTATAGTACTAGTACTAGTACTCCTTACTCAATAGAGTAAATGTAGGATTTCTGTGAGATTAAAAAATGTTAAGTGAAGACCGAGCTCAGGTGTACTTTGCTGGCTTTTTTTGATAAAGCCAGCACTTGGGAGCTGCTCAGGCAGAAATCTTGCATGCTCAGGGACCCTGACAGTAATTCCCAGAATAGAATAAACAAGAAGTATTCCTGAAACAGAGCCCCAAATCCCCCTGTGGCAAAGTGTAGGTAGGTGGGGCATTCCAAAGAGACTGTGAGAAGAAATGAGGGTTAAAGTGCTGCCCCCAACACCACCATTACAAGTAGAAATTATATGTTTGTATAGTTTCAAAACAAGTGCCCAATGCTCCTCTTGACAGCCAAATGGATGCCTAAACTTCCGTGTTATAGAAATCCTGGCCTCCTGTCAACAAGAGCATGGAGTAGGGCAGGCAAGGGATTAAGAGAACCATTGAGCATTAGGAGAGGGATCAAAAAGCAAAGATGGTTTGTGTTAGTTTCTGAGGACTGCTGTGACCAATTGCCACAAACATGGTGATTTAAAACAACAGAATTTTATTCTTTGCAAGTTCTTCAGGCCTCAAGTTCAAAACCAACGTGTTAATAGGCCATGCTCTTCTGAATCCTCTACAGGTAAATTTCTTCAGGTGGCTCCTAGTGTTTGTTGGCTTAGGGCTGTATCACTCCAATCTCTGTCTCTGTCTTCATATGGTCTCCTTTCTTGTGTATCTCTGTGTGTCCTTTTCTGTCACTGTAAGGAAATTTTTATTGATTTTAGAGTTCACCCTAAATTCAGTACGATACCCTCTGGATCCTTACCTTGATTATATCTGTAAAGACTCTATTTCCAAATAAGGTCACATTCTGAGGTTCCAAGTAGACATAATTATAGAGAAGACAATTCAGCTCACTCCTGGGCTTAAGGTAGAGGGTAAGGGAGGCATAGTTAATGCCTAGGAGAGTGGTTTGTGACCAAGTGAAGAAACATTGGGACACATGGAACAAACTGGTTAGGCCATAGCTGATTGCACCATCCTGGGGACTCATAATGGGTTGGAATGTTTCACCCAAGCTTTAAACATTCCCCAAGATTCCACAGTAGGCATTACTGGCTAACTACTGTGTCAATTTGTTACAAACTCTACTGCTCTTTTCCACAATAGGGTGCCTGGTGCTGGGTGTGTACCAAAATAACCAAAATAAAATCCCTAAGGGGAAGAAGCGAAAAGCATAACACTTTCCATTTTTGGAATAATCAATATTTGGTTTGATAATATTTGTGCTTTTGATTTTCTTTGCCTGAGTGTATCAGCTCATACCTAACTCTATTCTGTTTGCTTCTCTCCACTTCCTTGAAGAAATACAAGGTTCAACCAAGAAGGTTAAGAGTCACAAGAGCAGGAAATCTGCACAGATTGAGTGTCCCTAGTAGAGATATTTGGATTTCAGATTTTTCAGATTTGGAAACATTTATGTATACATAATGAGATATCTTAGGTTTGGATCTCAAGTCCAAATAGCACATTTATTTATAGTTTGTACATATAGCCTGAAGTATAGTATTTTTAGTTCATCTGTGTCTTGATTGCAACCCATCATGTGATATCAGGTGTGAAGGAATTTTCCATTCATGGAGTCATGTCAGTCCTCACAACTTTTGGGGCCTGGAGCTCTTTAGATTTCTGATTTTTAGATTAGGGATGTTCACCCTAAATGTCTGCCATAAACATTTGTTCAATGAATGAAAAGGAAGGGGGTGGTAATGTGAGGCAGGGAACTGGAAGGGAGTGAATCCTAGAATCCCCTTGACTAGTGCTACCACTTTTTGATGATGTGCCTTAAATCCTCACCATGACACCTTCATGATCTGCAAAAGAGGAATAATTATGCCCATCTTGCAGAATCAGCATGAGGATTAGAGAAACATCTGAGCCCAATGCTGAGTTGGAACTCATTAAATTATAATCATGATTTTATTAGTGGCTTGTTTATTCTATATATTCACTGCTTTCACTGTTGTTTTCTTTAGCTACAGACAAGGACATCCTGAGGAAATCATACCTATATTATTAACCCATGTTGTGTGCAATTTGGTGTTTTTAAACTCAGCAATATGCTGTATTGTTATTAGTTCCTCTTTTCTTAATTGAAAAGATGCCCAGAAGCAAATAACTAGTCATATATAGATTGGACAACAATTTCCATACAGTGCACAAATACTCTGATAATGCATTTAACATGCAAGTCAATTGCACACTGGATTTTCCAGGCACACTCTCAACTTTCTGGATCAAGAGGATTTTACTTGCCATCTACTCTCCCTGGATTTACTGTCATGAGGATTACTAAATTGATATGCATTAAGTATGTTGAGCTGCAGGGAGAAAAAAGTGTCATAGAAACACAAAGAAGTATTAAATGCCAAAAATTGCTTTAATTTAATGGCATGTTGGAAGTTTTACTCCGCCCCCCCCAAAAAAAATCATAAGGAAATAGTAAATCATAACTTCCACAAATAACTCCCTTATGATTTTTCATACACATGTGAACTAATATACAAAATAGAAAATAATTCTAAAATGCATGAATTTGTTTTTATTTAAACTTTAAACATCTCAAAGCTAATTAGTTGTTTAGTTTTCATAAGTTCTAATGAAAGCACTTCACACATATGTTGGATCCTCATAGCACAGTCAAGATTCATCAAACGTTTTATGTGATAGCATTTATAATCAAGGCAAGATGCCTTGATTAAACAAGTAATTAGTCTTGAGAAAATAAATTAACACAAAAGTCCAATTAGCAAACTTGTTAACTGTTTCTCCTGGTGATAGAACCAATAGACATCTCCATATACATTTAGATACTATAGTTACTTTGATTATGGGAATTACACATGATCCTCTGCAATGCACAGTGGCAAAAATAAAAACATGAAGGTGAGGCAATGAACTTGAATATTCATGAACTTGGATGAACTTGAATACAATGTTAGTAGAATAAAAATTAGACTAGAAGCCAAGAAATCTGCATTTTAATTCAAGCTGCCACTCATTAGCTGTGTGACCTAGGATAAAGTACTTAACCTACCTGGCTTCAGTTTTCTCATAGGAGTTGGACTAGATGGTTTCTAAAATACTACCCTTCCAGTGCTAGTATTTTCCACCTTACGTTGAGGAATTCATGCCTTTCAGTTCTTATTCTTGAAGCCACTGGCTTCCTAGCGCTGTGCCTGTCAAATAACACCGCTGCCAGCAATTTACAAGGTAAGTCTGTCAGTGCAAGAGGAAGGCCTCTGCCTGATCTAGTTTTGTTTACAGTGGCAGCATTTCAGCATATCCTCTGTGCTTTCAGCAGGAAGCAGCCAGGCAGCAAAATTGCTCCAGCATAAAACAAATCCAGCTGCAGGGCATCTTCAAAATGCTCCCTATGTGTTTTTCGATTTAGCCTGCTATTAAAATTGTAAAGCACAGTTTAGAACTGCAGTATGCCGTCTTCTGTTACAAAATGATTCCGAGTTTCTCATCACTGGCTTTGGGGTGGTAGGGCAGGGTAGAAGGGAAGGGAGCTATTCTGAGAAGACATTTGAGAATGGGGAGCATGATTTACTTTTGACTTCCTTCTTTCCAAGCATTCATCTTCTGTACCTCATGCAGGGCTTCAGTCCCTTCTTCCCCCAAACCCAGCAGCTGGTTCAGAACCACAAGGTGACAGAGGGAATTGGAGAAGGGACAACCCATTCAGCAGCTGGAATGGGTAGTTTGGGTGAGAGATGTGATCTGAGAAGTGTGGGTCCAGACTGGCATCAGGGGTGGAAGCAGTGGGAAAACAGGACATCTAGGAAGAGAGGCAGTGAGAAGGAAGACTGTGATGTGTTTAGACAATGACAATTATTTCTCAGTGTATTTTCCTCTAATGAAAGAAAAAGCAAGAAATAAGACGGAGAGAATGGCAGTAGCCAGTCAGGAAAAGTCTTACAGGACAATGTCATGCTGCTTGCACCCCTCTGCAGGACTAAGGACTTCCAAAAGGGCTATTCTCTAGGAAGTGCCCTCAGTTGCAGAGAGCTCACTAAGGTCACGCCCCATTGCCATGGGCAAACTACACGCAATAACAGGTCCATGTTGGGGGGTTGGGGGACATAAAGGCTGCAAATATGTGCAAATCATGTGCAAATCTAATGTTTCATTTGATAACCACTTACCATCTAATCCTTTATTGTCTTTTTGGTCATCTCATCCTGTAATTTTTCCAAAAATGACAAGAAAAACACCTATCATGAATGCTCCAAATATATTCACTGATGGGTCAAATAATGGTACAGCAGCAATAGTTACACCTGATCAAACTTTTACATTTTTAGTACCCAAACAATCAGCTCAAAAGGTAGAGCTTAATGCAGTATTACAAGCTTTTGTGATGTTTAAAGATTCTGTATTTAATTTATTTTCCGATAGTCAGTATATAGTTAATGCTATAATATCCCTTGAAGATGCTAGTAGGATTTCCCCTTCCTCTACTGTTTTCTCTTTGCTTTCCACTATACAAAGTCTAATCTGGGACAGAAAAGATCCGTTCTTTATAGGACATATTAGGGCACATACAGGATTGCCTGGAGCCCTTAGTTTGGGCAACGATTTAGCAGATAAAACTACACATGACATACATATTTTCTCTACACTAGAAGAAGCTACAAATTTTCATAAAAAGTTCCATGTCAATGCTAATACCTTACAAAAGAGTTTTAAAATAACTAAGGAACAAGCTAGACAAATAATAAAACAATGTCAAAATTGTGTGACCTTTTTACCACAAGTTAATCTTGGAGTCAATCCTAGAGGATTGATACCTAACCATATTTGGCAGATGGATGTCACACACTTGCCAGAATTTGGAAAATTAAAATATTTGCATGTTACAGTTGATACTTCTTCCGGATTTTTGATGGGCTCCCTTCATGCCGGAGAAAAAACTAAAGATGTTATAGCTCATTGCTTACAAAATTTTGCCACTGTGGGCGTTCCAAAACAGTTAAAAACAGATAATGCCCCTGGTTATACTTCTACCTCTTTTAAACAATTTTGCTAAACATTTGGCATTATTCATATAACAGGAATCCCATACAATCCACAGGGACAAGGCATAGTTGAAAGAGCTCATCAAACTATTAAAATGTACTTATTAAAGCAAAAAGAAGGAATTGGGAAGGGGTATATATTCCCCAAAGATAAACTTAAAATAACCCTTTTTACTCTAAACTTTTTAAATTTGGATTCATCAGGACTTAGTGCTGCGGAAAGGCATATGTGTCCAAAAAATGTACATAAGCCCAAGGTACTTTGGAAGGATATTCTAACAGGACAATGGAAAGGTCCTGACCCAGTAATTGTCTGGAGTCGGGGGTCTGTTTGTGTGTTTCCACAGGGAGAACAGCAGCCGATTTGGATTCCAGAGAGATTAACTAAGGTCCTGACCCAGTGATTGCCTGGAGTCGGGGGTCTGTTTATGTGTTTCCACAGGGAGAACAGCAGCCAATTTGGATTCCAGAAAGATTAACTAAAGCGATTTCTACAGACCAAAAAGAAGATGATTTGGCTCAAATCCATAACAGCTGATATCCAGAACTCCAGTTTGGCTACCCTTACATCTGCGACAGAACCAGGATGCTTTTTTTAATATCTATTTCATTATTGCCCTTTCCCATGAAGTTCTATTTTGTTTTTTGAGCTCATACAGACCTAGGTTAATGTTTTGCTGATCAGTTCTATTTTTTGACTATAGAGTTTTTAAACATTGCAATGGAGATTTCACCTGTAAAAAGTTATAAGGCCTTTACTATTATGTTATGTGTTGTGTGCACACTTGTGTTTTATGTTGTATGTTTGTATGTACGTATGTCCATATATCATATATGATGAGCGCTCATGAAAAAATGGATCCAAATATTTTTTTATTCATGTGATTTAAATGGTTTAATTTAAATTGGGTAAACAACTGTTGAGGATTGTTTTAATATGTGAACAAAAAAGGAGGTTAACAGATCTGTTTGTTTACTTTCACCTTTCCTTTTCATTATATTTAATAATTCTCTTCAAGATAATGTAAATTGTTAAGAAAATTGTTTTCTTTTAGTGCCTTCTGGAATGTTACATAATTTTTTCTTTAGCCATTATTGCCAGAATTCCTATCTTCATCCCAGTGCTGGTGAAGACAAAGATAAAACCAATCTACAGCTTCTGCAATAGCCATCACTGAACTGCTTGCAGAACTTGCCTGGACTATGTATCACTTGTATGCATTGTGAACTCACCTGTATGCATTGTGAACTATCTGTTGGTGCAGTGACTTGTGGTAGTGTTGGGGTATTTTTGCTGATTATGTCATCAGTGGTACAATTTTTCCAAAAGGAGCCGTCAATTGGCTTGGTGTATCTTCCTCCCTTCTGCTTGTCATGATCGTTCAGCTAAAATTTTGGGGCCAACAGAGGTGAGGCAAAGAACCTCACCCCCCCCCCCCCCGGTACAAAGACCTATCCACAGGTGTGGCTGTATACTGGACCAGTAGTCAGTGACGGGTAAGATCCAATTGCAATGGTACCAACCTAAGACAGGAGGCTGACGCCTTGAGGTCAGCTCATCTGATAATGGGTAAGGACCATATGTACTATTGGACAACCTAAGGCAGGCACAGTCCCTAAGCCACATGCTTGTTGTTTAAACAGAGAGGGGGAGATGTTGAGAGCCACAGCCGAAGGGGCCCCAGCAAACTTTCAGACTGCCAGCTGATGATTGGCTCACAGCGCCCCAGCAACTTCTAGCTGATTGGCTCCTCTGTGGTGATGCTCATTGGGCTGTTTCCCCGCCCTTTCAGACTACGGAGCTGCTCATTGGGGGACTTTTTTTGGCTCCGCCCACACGACCCAGCCAATCGGCCTCAAGAGCAGGAGGAGTGGGGGAGGTTGAGAGGCTTGTGGGAAGCCGGTGGTGGCAGTTGGGCTCTGAAGGTTTTTCCTGAGGAGCTGTTTTGTTTGGCGTGTGTGGTTCTAAAAATAAAGTTCGTTTCTTTTGACAAGTGGCTCCTGAATTGTGCCCAGCCAGACTGCGGCAGTTTGGGGGACATAAAGGCTGCAAATAATACTCCCTAGCACATTTTCTACATGCTAATCTGTTCCTCAGAGTGCTTCTCAAGGAGTTGGACCTGCAACCCCATGATGGAGAGTTGGTGTGCCCTAATAGCAATGGTGAGCTGCTAAAAGGTTGGAGACAAGGGGTTAATCCTGATCAGTCTTGCAATTTTAAAACATCACTTTGGGGCAGTATGTGAAGGATACATAGAGGTGGGTAAACACAGAATAGTGTTGGCGGAACAAGATCTTAACACATTGTAACCTCCAAGTACCCAACAAGGAGAAATATCCCAGAAACAGAGCTAAGCCATAGAACAAAAAAATACACAGAGCAAATTAAAATGCTCAAACAACGCAGGTCATTAGGATAATTCAAAACACACAATGAGAACCATGCCGTAACCCCAGCTACTCAAGAGGCTGAAGTGGGAAGATTGCAAGTTCCAGGCCAGCCTGGGCAACTTCATGAAACTGTCTCAAAAAGAAAAAAGAAAAAGGGCTTGGAATGTAGGCCAGTGGTAGAGCACCCTCAGGTTCAATTCCCAGTGCCACAACACAACACAAGCAAGGGGCAGGGGAGAGAAATGGAGTGTGTTAACACAGGTAGGATAGGGTACAAGCAGGTGAAAGACGCTGCTCCCTGATCTTGTTCATTCGTCCTCTCTCTCATGACTCCCTCATTGACCTCCATCATGCTTCCCCCCACTGATGGTGTGTTTGCGAGGATAAGAGTTGAAGTTTGAACAAGGAACTCACAGACAGAAGGTACCCAAGGCCAAAGACACAGGTGCTATTGGAGGGATACAGGGCAAGTACTGCTGGCCACAGCTACAGCTTTCCCAATAGCCCAACAAACAGCAACAAGTTTATCTGCAAGTCTTGGACACAGCACATGCATTACCACGGGGGGATTATAGTCATATGAGTGTCATCACCAGGTGGGAAATTTAGGGGTGACATAACTGTTAGCCCAGTAATAGCATTAATGATCTGTGTCTGTAAGCAATTCTCTTGCTTTCTACCTCATATTTACTATTTGTTCTATTTATTCTCAGCATGCCTTCCAGGTTAATAACCTGCTATTTACAGTTAACATATTTTATGTATTCTACCTCTGTCCCATGCTACTTATTTAATCATTATTATGCTTAACACATCTTATGAGTTTGTCTGTATCTCATAAGCTCTTCATTTACTGTCGATACTTTGTACTTGAATGAGCTGCAGTCATCCTGTTTGTTTTGTCTTGCACAGCCAAATTAAATATTCTCAAGTATTTCAGCCAATGTACATTACAAATAGAAACCACTTTGGAAGTTTTTGCAAAAGTGGAGGCTATAGATTATATAGTCTTGAATTAGAGAAATGGGATTCAAAACTACTCTCCAAGTGATACATGAAAAAATTATGTTCAACTAGATGTATTAGGTAAATATGATGGACACTGTTGGTTGGTTGGCTGACCTAACATCATTTCTACCTCCTCTCTGAGCTCTTTTCAATGTACAGGTTAGAAAATCTACTCATTTGCAGCCTCTCTTGTTGCTGGGAGTGGCCATAGGCCATGGTTGTAACCAATGAGATGAATGTGAAAGTCTATTAGTGGATGTGTCCGTCAGCTTTTTGTCACTGTGACAAAATACCTGAGAAAATAAAAGAGAAATGATTATTTTGGCTTCTGTCTGAGGTCATTTGTCTCTGTTGTTTCTGGCCCTTGGTGAGGCAGAACATCATGATGGGGAGGATGTGGTAGAGCAAATCTGATCACCTCATGATGGTCCAGAAGCAGAGAGGGGTAGGGAGGAGAGGACATGTCCAGGGACAAAATATACCTTTAAGAGGCATGCCCCTGGGACGAGCTTCCTCCAAGTAGGCCCCACCTCCTAATGTTTCTGCCACCTCTCAACAGTGCCATCAGCTGGAGACCAAGACTTTATCACATGGCCTTTGTTGGGGAAGCATTTATAATCCAAACTATAACAAGGGGATTCAATGAAAGTGTTTGCACTTCTTAGTAATAAAAGAGAGTGATACAGCAGAAACCATCCCTTTGTTTTTCTTCCTGCTTAAACAGAAAAACAATGCTTGGAACTGTGACAACCACTGTATATTGTACCATAATGTAGGAAGCCACTATGCTAAGAATGACAGAAAGGAAACATAGGAAGAGCCTGAGACTTGATAACCTCTTTTAGCCCTGGACTATCAACCTCTAGACCCATTGGAAGAAACCTGAATCCCTTTTGTTTTACCACCATGAGCTGATTTCCTACTACACTATAAATTCTCAGTGAAAAGGCAAGAGTAGGCAGGATAACTTAATCAAATGGCTCATCTTCATTGCAAAAGGCACTGGGGGGAAAAAAAAGCTGTTAGTTTAGGTGGCCATATATCCACCTAAAAATTGAAAGGTCTCTTACTAAAATAAGGGATAACTAACATACTCCATAGTAAAATCCATGCTGACATTGCACAGCAAAGTGAAGTCAAGTTTCCCGTCTTCTCTATTTCTATAGAATCCCATGATTGCTAACCAAGGCAGAGTGATTAAACTAGAATTGTGAATTTGTAGGGTCCTGGGCTCAAAATTTTAAAAGCTCCTTAGATTATTCTAATGAGAAACCAAGGTTGAGAATCTCTGCTTTTAATGAAAATACATATTCTGGGATATGAATGCGGTCATTCCTTCCCCTTCTAAACCTAAACACGGTGAGCATAGTTAATAGGGTGTCTGAGCAGTGGTGGGAACAGCAGAACATTAGGAAATGTACAGATTCCCGTTTTCTCCTACAGATTCACTGCAATACTATGAATCTGGGATGCAAACCATAGACCATGCTTTCTAGAACAAGTTAGTCTGAGCAACACACTCCATTTTTCTATGTTGTTTTAATCAATAGCTGCAAGTGTCACCAAAATCCCCATCTACATAGAAAAGAGAAATAATCCTAATACCTTTTTTTTTTTTTTTTTTGCCTGAAATTTTTCTAAAGAATTCCTTTCCTAAGTTGAGCCTTTTTTTCCCCCCATAGTGGAGAACATTTCTGTTTCCCATGTCTCAATCCAGCCTAATATTTCTGGTGATAGAACTCAGACATGCACAAATATAAAACTCTGTATTTTCCATGACTGACACTGATTTCTACATTAAGCCCCCATTCTACTTGGTGACAGCTAGAAACAAGTTGATTCCAGGCAAATTTGTTCCATTTGGGGTTTTTCTTCCTCCACACTTTGCCCTGGGGACATGGAAGGAGACTGAAAGAACATCTGGACATGAAAGGGGCTCATCTGGTCCTTGGTTGTCATCTGTCTATGCTGGCATCCTCTGCCATGTCCTTGTTCCCAAGAGTTGCCAATTGTCAGTATCCATCCCTGCTGGCATCCGTGGAGGCAACTGAGTTCCCATCTGGCCTTTGAGAAGGACAGCGCCGACATCTGCTCTTGGGCAACCTCTTCCCAGTATGAAGCATCTCATAATCTGACAGACCTCTTTAAGTTACTTCTGTACCCATCTTGGGCAAGGGTGGATGCACACCTGGCCACTCTGAGCTACGGGAGACTCAGAAAATCATCGTAGGCCCTCTCTCTCTTACCCTGCCAGGCTAAGATTTTTTTCCTCCACTCACACATTAGATCAAAGGACCCAAGAGTCTGACTTTCATCACTTTTCTGGGATCCTCTAAGGACAAAAAAAAGAAGATCCTTTTGTCTTTGAGTCTTCTCTTCTTTCCCAATTCCCCATCCTCACCAGCCAAGAAAGGGTTACCCCTTAGGGTTCAGCAGCATCTCTCCCCTCCTCCCTCATTTCCATTCCATAGCATCCTTAGGGAAGCAGGGAAAATTCTGGCTCTATGAGTGGGGGCAGAGTAGGGAAGAAAATTACCAATCCTATTAGCAAACATTAATTTTCTATATTTTAAATTACATTTAATACATCAATAAATTTAAATTGTATTATATTTATTAAGACATCAAGTCTATTTAAAATACATTAGTACTTCAAAAATATTATTCCACCACACCTCCTTGTTGACCTGGGAAGCATGCCTCAAAATCACTCATTATCCTCAAGGCTAGAAAAACTATGAAAAATCAATAAAACAGGACTTTTTTTTCCTAACAGTAAGAATACCATTTTTTTCTCATATATCATCTTTTCTACATTTTCTAAATTTTTGTTGTGAACTTTTTAGCTCTATTTTTAAAAAATGCAAAAATGTCCACTAAGGGCTGGGGTTGTAGCTCAGTGATAGAGAGCCTGCCTAGAATGTGTGAGGCACTGGGTTCAATTCTCAGCATTTATTTATATATAAATAAATAAAATAAAGGGCCATCAACAACTAAAAAAATTTTGTTTAAATGTCCACTAAATATCTGCTGGAAAAAAGAAGGTATAGAAAGTACATGTGACAGAAAAAAGTGCTCATGTAAATAATAGGATGGGTAAACTATATAAACAGTTTATTACCAACAGTAATAACAAAAGGCAAACGGCCAAAACCCTAAAAATAATCTTACTCAAAATGATAGAAACGTCAACCAAAGCAAAGCTAAGTTTTCATTTTTTGCTTATTTGTGGAGTAAAAAAATTGTAAAACAGCATTCAGGAACAGATGTTACACTGCTTGGTGAGCATATAATTTTAGTAACTTTTTTGGAGGGATTTGGTAATTTGGTCAAAATTTAAAATATGATTATTGCCAAAGTAAACCAAGCAAATGAGATTGTAGACACAGATAATCATTGCGATAGTGCCTATAACTACAGCAGCAATGTGGAAAAAAGTAAATGACCATCAAAAGGAGACTGATCATATAAATTATAAATTATAGTACATGATGTCATCAAATGCAATGTACTGTTTTTAACAAGTGAAGTGATATGTTATATTCTAATACCAAAAAAATGATCTAAGCAATTATTATTTGCTGAGAAAAATAATGTGCAGGATAGGGTGATCAGTACAATGTTCCTTTCCATGTAAATAACCAAGTATATTATGTAGTTATTGGTGCTCACATATTCATAGAAAATATTTTCTGGAAGAAAATAAAGTACTATCCATTTCTCTGTAGTTGCAATTTTCTAACCAAGTCCATAAATAAATTTTATCAATTTTTAATGTTATCACCTATTATCTGCAGGTGGAATTACAGATAATTCTTTTTTCATATGGATTTTCTGTTTTAAGAAAACAGCATTCATTTAATCCCCCCAAAATGGAAAGAAATCATATGTAGGATTTCATAAATTCTACTCACTCCTCTGATCATTAGTTATTAAAGAACGTGACAAAAAATTTATAGCTCTGCCAAGCATGGTGGTGCACACCTATAATCCCAGGGGCTCAGGAGGCTGAGATAGAAAGATCTCAAGTTCAAAGCCAGCCTCAGCAACCAAAAGGCTCAACTCAGTGAGACCCTGTCTCTAAATAAAATACAAAATAGGGCTGGGGATGTGACTCAGTGGTTGAGTGCCACTGAGGACAAAAAAAAAATTATATATCTATGCTATCCAATACAGTAGCCATTAGCCAGTTGTGGCTATGAGCACTTGAAATGCAGCTATTCTCAATCAAGATGTGCTGTCTGTGTAAAATACACATTGAATTTTAAAGATTTACTATCAAAAAAAGGGATGTAAGTGAATTTGTTATTCTTTTATTACATGTTGAAAGAATAATATTTGAATACATTGGGAAATAAAATTAATGTCACCTGTTTGTTTTTACTTTTTTAAAGTAAAATATGGTTTAAGATTATAATTTTAAAAATTACAAATGTGGTTAATATTATATTCACCATATTACTATTGGATAGCACTATTGTGGACTCTCTCTTCATATGCTTATAATGTCGTTTGCAGTTTCAGGTTCATCCATAACTCCAAATTAAATATCTGTTCCAGATATATATTAGGAAAACCAGAAGACAGCCATGTATTTGAATTGACCTATGTTGGGTCACCATAAGAAATTATTTTCTGAGCTCCACTTTAGAGTGATGTCATCAGTCTTGGCTCAGGATCACCATAATCAATATTCCTATGAATCTGTTATTTTAGTGACAATGGAAAATTTTGATGACTTTTATCAGAGACTCATCATAGAGGACCTTCCTAAAGAAAATAGTCTCGGTAGAGTTATGCTTCTTCTGACTAATTAATTTGTAATTGTAATAGCCGGTATTTGTGGATCCCTTTGATACACCATGCAGTATCAAGTTCTTTACACCTGTTGCCTACTTAAGCCTCACAGTTTGGTGAAGTAGGTACTATGATTATCACCATTTTACAAAGTAGGAAATGGAGAACAATTGCTTACAGTGACTGAGCCACAAGTGATGGCACTGACCCTCTGTCCCAGTTCTAAATCTCTACATTTCCTATGGATCCTAAAAATTATAGACCCAGCCAGATTTTCTTTTTGGAAGTAGCTTCTAGGAAGCTTGGAACCATAAAATGTATAAGCATGGCACATTATCTTGCAGTATCCTCATTCCTGACCACATTGTATATCCCTTCTTTTTATTTATTTGTTCATTCCTAATTAAATCTCCTTTCCATATGCTATATGGCCAGGTAGGTTGCCACACAGCCTTGTGAGAACATGGCCTTGTGTTCACTTCCTTAGATTCTCCCAGACATTAGCTGCTTGCTCTGTCTCTGTCACCACTGTGATGATAGCTCTGCACAGGCCCATGCAGACTTCAGCCTAACATCCATACTTGTGTCTCTGCTTCCTCCACTATTGCTAAACTCAGATGAAGTGCCAGAGGAACCCAGTGATGCAGCCAGGAGTTGTGAGGGGTGCTGTAGTTTGGATGTGTGCCCCACAAGTTCATGTGTAGGAAACATGTGGGCTAGAAACTTGGTCCCCCTATGTAGTCAGGTTGAGAGGTGGGATATTGGGGAGGTAATTGGGTCATGAGGGCTCTGCTCTCATAAAGGGACTATTGGATTAATGGGTTATTATAGGAATGCTTTGTTAAAGTGAGTTTTCTCTATTTCACTGTTTCTCACATCATGCACTCTAATACTTTATAAAGCAACAAGAAAGTTCTCACAGAAGGTAAGCAGATGCTGGTGCCATGCTCTTGAACTTCCCAGCCTCCAGAACCATGAACTGAACTACACAAATCACTAATTTTTATAAATTACCTAGTCTACGGTATTTTGTTATAGCAACAGAAAACAGATTAAGATAGGGCATTAACTGTAAGGTGACCTGGGATTGAATCCAGTGGTATTTAACCATTGAGACACATCCCCAGCCTTTTTTTTTTTTTTTTTTTTTTTGTATTTTATTTAGAGACAGGGTCTCACTGGGTTGCTTAGGGCCTCATCTACTTGCTGACGCTGGTTTTGAACTTAGGATCCTGCTGTCTCAGCCTCCTGAACTGCTGGGATTACAGGCATGTGCCACCATGCCTGGCCTATAAGGTGACCTTTAATCAATGGGCACTACAGGAGACAGGAAGATAACAAATAAATATTCCCTCTATTCAATAGGCCATTCCAAACCACATATTTTCTGAACAAATTCTCTGAAGATATCCATGTGATCAAGCAATCCACTGTGTCCCTTGAAATCTTGTGAAGAAATAGCCAGCTTAGTATTTGCTTCCAGTCCTTCCCTGTTTTTATTCCTTTTTTTCTCTCTTTCACTGACCTGAGATTATACCTCTCAATAAAACACCTCATAACATTACCTTATATTTAGTCTACAGGAAAGGTTGTAGGGAATTTATTAATTTAAAAAAAAAAAAACTGGTCAGATTGTAGCCAACTTGGTTCTGCAAAATGCAGACGTTTGTCATTGGAGTCGGATAGTCGAGGAGGATTGCAACAGCCATATCAGAATTTTCAATTGTGATTACCAATCTGGCTTTTAAAATTCTCAAATTTGTGTGATTTTTCATCATTACAGTCACCTTCATCCCTGAATAATACATTGGGTCACTAAGAAAGTGTGAAATCAGAAGGATGCCTGCCCCCTAGCAAAGGTTTGATGATATTTGGCAAATAGACAGGTGGATAATGGGTAAAAAATGAATTGATAAATTTTGTAGCATTTTAATTATAAAAAGTAAATTTCCTTCATCTCTTCCATCTGGCTTGTTCAGGCCACAATCTCAGTAGCAGGCAAAAGAAAGCTTCGTTGCAGGTGATGGGGCCACCATGAACCTCACGCTCCATTCTCTCCTCTATTCCAGATCTCCAACTTCTTGGCTCTGGACTATTATTTTGAATTCCTTCCTGACGCCTTTCTGTGTTTTGTCACCCAATCAGAATTACTTACCCAGTTCTAACCCTCATCCCTTTACACATCATGCATACCTGACTCAAAGGCTTTGTGCATTTACTGATACAATGCAGGTTGTTTCTACCTTCCATTAACCCTAGACCATTAAGCCCCTAGCCTCTCTGCTCCTATGGGAGTACTGGAGCTTTGCCCTTGAAACTCGATGCAGTATTGACCCAGCCACAAGGCCTAGCACCACAATCCTTGGAGGAAAGAGCATTGCCATGATGGTGGGTCAGTTTCTCTTTTTCCTAACATCTTGCCTAACCACCTAGTCTAAAAAAGCTTACTTGCTCTACTTTTGAAGGGGTACAAGGAGGGAAAGAATTATGACAGCTCCTCAGCATTTTCATTCTCAGAAGAATCTAGTAATAGAGGTAGGAGAGCTTATTTTGTGTGCACTTTCTTCTGTTTATTGTGGTATAAAAATATCTCCCTAAATTGATTTTTCTTATTGATTGCCCCTATCACATCAGTTAGGGATTAAGTTCAGTTGCAAATAGCAGAAACACCAAAAACAGTGATTGAAATAAATCAGAAATTTTATTTTTCCTAACTAGTAATGAGAAATCTGGAGGCAGACGATTGGTGGCAGTAAGTCAATTGTTTGAGGACACCAGAGCCAAGTTGTTTGTAATTCTCATGGCCTGTTCTTTAAGGTCATTTCATGCTATACCGTCCAAGCAGAAAAAAAAAAAAGAAAGAAAGAGCAAAGTACAGAAGGGCATGTACCAACTCACTTACTTGCTCTCTGGTCCTCTCCCCAGTATGGGATTACATCTCTCTGACAAAATCTAAATCACAGGGCCACACTTCTCTGTGAGGAGGATTGGGATATTGTTGTACATCTGCCCACAAGTCTTTCTGCTCCTCTCTCTAAGTTAGGGTTCTATTGAAAAGGAAGAAACAGAAAATGGATATTGAATAGATAGGCAACTGGCAGTCTCAATTCCTGAAATTAGGCAAGGAAACAAATGACACTGAGACCATCCAATAAAATCTGAAAGTAGAGCTACAAAGAGAATGTGCTTCTTATATGGGTGTTTTTTTATTGCCATGAACAGATGTCTTCCTACATAGTTCTCCTTACTGGTTTCCACTAAAATGGTGGTACCAAAAAATTATCTGCTGTAACATGACCAACTCCATATGCAAGTACTCATCTGAACCCTTCTGCATTATTTCCCGGGGCCTTGGAGCAAGAGGTACTGACACATAGGCTGATGCTGTCAATGCTTATTGTGCTGTGAATAATAAAGTCCTTTGTCCCTGACCTAGGAATCCATGTCTTCTATCAGCATCTGTGAAACTGTAGCAGGCTAAATTGTTAACTTGCAAGTAGAGTAAAACTCTTTACAATTCTTAACAATAGCTACTCTAGACAGAGTAGACAAGGAAGTTTTTTCTTAAATGAGATTCCATGTGAGACTTAAAAGATGAAAAGCATTCTTCCACATGGTCATTCTGGAAGGACTAGAAGAATAAACACACAGAAGAATTGGAATACACAGAGGCCCTGACATCTTAAAAGAACTACAAGAAGTCCAGTGTGGCTGGAGTGAGGTAAAAGGGCAAAAAAGAAAGCATATGAAGCTCAAAAGATGAGCTGTCATTAGATTATGTGGGGCTTTCGTGACCATTGCAAAGAGTTTGGAATTTTATTCTAAAAGCAATGGTAAGCCATTGAAAGTAACGACATGATCCTGTTTCTGTTTTCCCCAGGCTATTAGGCTGGGTGTGGCTTAATTATGAAAAGAGCAGAATAGAAAAAACAATTAGGTTTCAGAAGTAATCCAGGTGACAGCTGTCTTGATATATAAAGGTCTCCTAAAAATCAATTTTAGTAAGATCAAACATCCAATGGTAAAATGGACGAAATATATAATGAATTGATTACAAAAAAATAGAAAATAAATAGCTCTTAGAATTGGAAAGTGTGTTTAATTTCACTTACTTAAAAAACAAATAAAATTCTACTAAAATAATGGCAATAGTATGGGAAAATAGGCACTCTCAGGGATTCCTAGCACAACTCTGTGGAAAGCAATGGGTACTAGAAACTAAATTGACACTCACCTATCGTCATGTACAACATTATTTCCAATTGTTCACAGTAGCAAAAGATTGGAATCAACCCCGGTATTTATAAATTGGGACTCATTGTATAAATCATGACACCTCCAAGTAGTGGGATCCTGCCAATACAAAAGAATGGCAATGTATTTTCAGTTCTGAAATGGGTTGACAAACTGCTAGGTAAAGAAAACAAGATGAAGAATAATGTATGTTTTTAAAGTAGCATGAAAATATATTTGTTTATATATGTTTCAATTATCTTTGGAAGGATACATGTGATATAATAATAACCTTCATTTGGTCTTTGCCCCAAGTTTAGGAAAAGCCATTGGAATTTCATGAGTGATTGGATCATCCTTTGCATGAGCCCATATTATACTTGAGTTTAAGTTGATGAGGTAATTCAGGGTGGGGGACTAGACAGTTTAAGGATAAGAGCTAGTCACCAGAAAGATCAAACAAGTAATTAAAAGGTGGGCACTTCTAGATCCACACCTGATCTCCAAGGAGAGGGGTGCTAGAGATTGAGGTCAGTCATCAATGACCTATTTCAATCATACCTATATAATGAACCTTCCACTGAACAACAAGCTTTGGTGAGCTTTCTGCTTGCTGAACACATCCATGAGTAGTGAGCTAGCCTGTCCACTGAAGGCCTGGAAGCTCTCCACACACCACTCACCCTGGTTTTTCCCGGTACATCTCTTCCATTGGCTGCTCTTGAATAGTATTCTTTATAATAAACCAGGAATCATAACTGAAGCACTTTCCGGAGTTCTATAAGTCATTCTGGTGAACTATTGAACCTGCTGGGGATAAAGGGTCTGAAGATAGTAAAGGGAAAAAAATTCAATCTCTCTCCCATTATATGTTCATAGCACAGAGCGTTCTTGTGACCCTCCCCCCCCACACACACACACAAATGGTGTGGGGATTCTCTCCAACAGCATGCAAGTGAGATGGAAAAGGGTAGGCAGTAGAGAGTAGGAAAGAGACAGTAGGGAATGTCGACAAGGGGGAAAGCATAAGAACAACTATTTTAACATGCCCTGTTTCTGTTTCTCAAAAAAGACAGCAGTTTCCATCCTGTAGAAAATGACTGCTTAATCTGGCTACCCCTAGCAGGGAGGGGGGGGGGGGCAACTGAAATATCAAGAACCAATCAACAAAGCACACACCCCTAGTAACAGTGAGGAACTAATCAGGAGTTGCTTATCAACTTCTCCTTTTGTGCCTTTAAAAGAAAGACGGCTGTAAGACTTAAACGTCATTCTTGCTCCTCCCAGATATTGCACTGTAAATTCTGAGTTGTTTTCTTTCACTTTACTTTTTAATAAAATTCCTAGGGCTGGGGATGTGGCTCAAGTGGTAGTGTGCTCGCCTAGCATGCGTGAGGCACTGGATTTGATTCTTAGCACCACATAAAAATAAAATAAAGATAATGTGTCCACCTAAACCAAAAAATACATATTTAAAAAAAAATTCCTGATCATTTGCTTATCTCAGCATTCTTACCTCAGCATTGATGGTGTTCATTCTTCAACTCTATGAATCATGAACCCAATCCCAACTCCTGCCAGTAACATCTTGGGGGCTCATAACATCTTGGAGGCTCCTCCAGGATCTCCAATCCCCACCAAAGTAAGTCATTTGCTCTGAACGCCCTTTGCCTTCATTATCCTTTTCCAGAAAACTGGGCATCTATCTGTCAGCCACTTAAAAGCAATTAGTGTGGCTACCACTCAAGTCTCAGGTGATGTGTTCCTTTGTTTTTCTGTCCTGAGTCACCTGCCCTGCGGATCAGGCATGTTGGGCTCTATGGAGCTGTTTCCTACTTTTCTGTCCTGGTTTGGAGTGTGCCTAGAGCAAGTAGACAATGGCCCCTGATCCTGGCCTGCCTTTGGATGTTAGAATTTGGGTGAAGTTGAAAGACAACTGCAAGATCCTGACTGAGGCTACTTTTGATGACTCTCAAAGGCCCCTCTTCCAACCCGATTTCCCAACAGCCCCTTGGGGTACCCTGTGGTTTTTAGTTGAACATAGCACTGAGCAAACATTCAGTGAGGCTGGCACCTCAGTATGAGCCGCCTGCACCTCCTCCCTCACACTCTATCCTCCTAAGTGCTTCCCTAATAGCTAAAACTCTATCCATAGAAAGAGGCATATACTGGAGTGTTTTTTAGGGATGGGTTTGGGCTCCCTCTTCTCACAAATTGAAGGACTGAAGACTTTCCTACTGTTGTTTCTGTGCCTCCATAGTTCCTTTGCCTGTAAGGGAAGAGGAGGCACCCATGTGGTTTTCTTCTTTAGGGATCTAGGAGATACATTCTCACACGTTCTCCCACCTTCCACCAAGGCTGAACTCTATCCCTCTGAGTAACTCCAACCCACAGGCTCACAGCCTGTTCATTAAATTCTCCTTCAAATTTTTCCATAAGGAAGACAGAAGGTCCTCTGACACAACCTGTTCTCTTTGTCCTTCCACGACCCCTGGGATCCAGATTGTAGATGAAAAAACCATTTTAAAATGATTCTTTGTCCTTAATGACCTTGCCTTTACATAATGTCCTTGGGCCTTGCTTGAAAGAAAAATTTATATTCCCTAGGCTTACCAATTTGTAGACACACAAAGCAGAGGAATATATTCCACTGTCCATTGACATTTAATTATCAGCCATTGTATCTAGAAATCCAGTAGGGGCCAGAGGAGATCTATAAGGCTCACTAAGTCTTGGTTCCTCCCGGTCTTTGTCATGCAGAAACCAAAGACTTGTGTGACTGAGAAGGTAAGGCAGCAATAAATCCACCAAGTCATGTAGAGTTAGAGGGGCAGGATTGCCAACAGGCAAGAAATTTCTTCAGGAAGACATCCCCATGAGATTGGTCAGTTCTTCTGGTACAGGTGCCTGAGTTATATTTTCTCGTATCCAGATGAGAACTTCAGCCTCCAAAATAATGCCAGGTTCACCACTAGCCACCTATTGAAAATATGGGACAATTTTGATCCACAAATGTTCAGGAAAAAAGTATATGATTTTCTTCTGCTGTCAGATGTGACCTCAACACAAACTCTATGATGGAGAATCATGGCCGCCAGAGGGATATATAAACTTTAATACTATCTTGCTGTTTAATTTGTCTTATAAGAAGGAAGGAAAGTGGTCTGAGGTCCCCCATGATCAGACTTTTTTGCTCTGAGAACCCCAATTATGTCATCAGTGTAAGCTAGACCCCATGAGGGAAAAGAAATCTAAGGATACACCTATCAGGATAGAAAAGCCAGAGAAATTCCAAGGATTCCCAACCTTTAATAACCCCTGCCAACAGCCCTTATGTCTTCTCTACTTAGGACACTCGTCATCACCCCTAGAGGAAGACAAAACATACTGCTGCTTCAGGAGATGGCAGGAAGGGAATCTGGGCCAACCAAGACCCATGTTCTTTTTTACCTTCAGGACCTGAGGTAAATAAAGATGGATTTAGGGAAGTTCTCAGAGGATCCAGATAAATACATTGAGGTGTTCCAAAACTTCTGTCAGGTGTTCAGTCTTACCTGGAAGGATATTATGTTATTGCTCAGCCAAATTATGACCTTTAATGGAAAGGAGACTGTCTTAAGGGCAGCTGAGCATTTTGGAGATGATTGTATTTCTGCAGGACAGACTAGGAGTAAATCTAATTATCAGTCTGGGACATGGGCAGTTCCTGGGAATGAACCTGAATGGGATCCAAATGATGAACAGGATGATTGAAAAATGAGACATTTTCAGGCTCTGGTTGTTGAAGGTCTCAGGTTGAGGCAGAAGTCTATCAATTACTCTAAGCTATCTGAAATCCATCAAAGCCCTCAGGAGAACCCTGCAATCTTTCTGGAAAAACTCAGGCATTGTGAAATCACACTATAGTGGATCCTGAATCCACAGAAGACCACATAATTTTAAAGGATAAATTCATTATTCAGTTGACCCCAGACATTTGGAGGAAGTTAAAAAAAATTATCATATGTCTCTGATCAGTCCTTAGATGACATCCTTCGAATCACAAGTCTTTTATAACAGATCAGGAGGAGAAGAAGGAAAGGGAACATAGAAATTGAAGATTGAAGTATTGGTCATGGCCCTGCAGGGAGCAAGATTTCAGAGTGTTAGAGGAAGTGAGTGGAATGGACCTAGAATCAAAAAAGCAATTTGTTTCCACTGTGAAAAGGAGAGAGATTACCAGTGGGAATGCCAACACCCCCACGAAGGCTCTGTCCTGTCTGTCAAGGCCATCACTGAAGGAATGAAGGTCCTTAGGGGCACAGAGTCTGAAGGGGCCTGGAGTCAACCTTAATGGCTCCTGTGACTCCCATTACCTTGCATGAACCCTGGTATGCTTCTCAGTAGGGAACCAAAAGGTCGGTTTTCTTCTGGACACTGGTGCCAGCTTCTCTATATTTGTCTCTTACCCTGGACTCCTTTCCTCTGATACTATGGTGGTGCGAGATGTCTGGATGACCTATCAATAGGTATTTTACTCCCTTGGTAAGTAGTGAATGGGATGGGGTGAGGTTTTCTCATGCATTCCTGATAGTCTTAAAGTGCCCTACTCCTTTATTGGGAAGAAATACCAAGCCGCCACACAGCCTTGTAGGTTCAAAACAGGAACTCCTTTATTCTACGCACTCCCTCCAACGCCACGCACGTGGCCTTCTCCCGGGACACACCACACCATCCGGAAATCCCTCCTCCGGAAATCCCTCCTCCGGCACTTCCCCAACCAATGCAAACTCCCCAGGAATCCCGCAAGAATTCCAAAGTAGCATGAGAACTCCAAAGTAGCAGGCAGAGGTGGACAGCAGGGGTCTAATATACACTTGAATACACAGCTTAACATAACCATCATCATCTCAATGGCTTGCTGGCAGTCACCTCTCAACCACTCCGTTCTGGCAAAAATGCCATGTGTCATTCCGATTTGGCTATGGCTCTCAGCAGAAATATACCCTCAGAACTTCAGGCCTCCATCACCATGAATTTGGGAACCCAGGGCTCGTTATGTCTACATCTATTAGAATGCAATGTAAACCCTGAAATATGGGCCACAGAGGGCAAAATCAGGCAAGCAGAGTGCAATTCCAATTAAAATAACTTTGAAGGATCCCTCCATCTTCCCACACCAGAGATAGTACCCCTTGCACCAAGAGGCAAAAAGAGGTTTACTGGAGATCATTCAAAAACCTTAAATGGCAGAGACTCTTGGTGATTTGTAATAATGCTTGCAATACATTTTATTTTATTTTTCATGTACATATTTATTACACAATGTACAAATATAGCCATACCATAACAGATGCATACAAGATGTATTTTTAAAATCATTTTGAAAAGCCAGTATGATTGGTTTTGCTCAATTCCAAATATCATTTGAAAAATTCAGTAGCACATTTTTTACTCAGACTTTCACATGTGGGAATTTTTAGTCACAAATTCAAAAGTTGGTGCCAGCTATTCAGTAGTGTGCTCAAATGTTTAACAAGCATCTCGCAAATAAATAAATACACAGCCCTGATGTGTATGACTGATTCCCATACTCATGCTGTGGCAGATTCAAGCTACTAAGGTGACATCACTGAACTATTAATCACTATCATTTGAGTAATGGAGCCTGCAGATATTGTAGCTTCTAATCTTTGAGCTGCTCAAACTGATGTCAAACAAAACTAGATTTTACCAAATTCTTCTCAAATTACAGATCATTGAGTCAAGTAAATACAGTTGTTTTGAGTCAGTAAGTTTTAGAGTGGTTATACAGCTTCAGGTTCACTAGAACACCCTAGTTTAAATGGTCATCATGAGGCCATTTCTTACTCATATTTGCAACCCCAAATCTTACTGCTAAGCTTGCCACAGGGTAGTATTTAGTTAATGTTTTTGATATAATAGCAAAGGGAGGCATAATTATATTTTTAAAAAGTGGTCAAAAAGAAGAATCATAATCTTTTTCAAGCATTCCAAATACTTCAACTAAAAATATGATACATCTCAGAAATCAAGAGTAGTAAATATATAGATTATAAGCACAAATAAATAAATAAATATTGAAAAACATTTCAGAACCAACTTTCCTAATCATTAGGCCACTATTAGGATTTATGAGCAATACATTTACAATTAATGATGTCCCAGTGATATGCGATGTAAAACAAATAGGATTTTGCTTTTTGTCTTTGGTGACTGAGAAAGAAATTGATGTAGCATTTCTTTGAGGCTCAGAATTTTTTAGTTGTTTGTTTTTTGTTGTTGTTCTAATCAGTTATACATGACAGCAGAATGCTCTTTGAGGCATTGCACACAAATGGAGCACAATTTTTCACTTCTCTGGCTGTACACATAGTAGGGTCACATCATTCGTGCAATCATACATTTACCTAAGTTAATGGTGTCCCTCTCATTGCACCATCTTTTCTACCCCTACACCTCCTCCCCTTCTCCCTCCCCTTCGCCCAATTCAAAGTTCCTTCACTCCTCCCATCCTCGCCCCCATTATGGATTAGCATCCACTTATCAGAGAAAACATTTGGCCTTTGTTTTGGGGGGATTGGCTTACTTCACTTAGCATGATTGCAATACATTTTAGGAGTCCAGAAAATAAATGGGGATTGGCTACTAGTTCAATATCTCAGGGTAATCAGTGAAGCAGGTGTCTCTCTTCATCCTGTGGTACTCACTCCTTATACTTTGTTATCCAAGATCCCAGCTGCTGCTGCTTGGTTTATTGTATTAGATTTTAAGGATGCCTTTTTCTATATGCTCCTAGATAATCAGTCACAATATCTGTCTGCCTTTGAAGACCCAGGTAGCAGATATCAATTGACATGGATAGTGCTACCCCAAGGATTTAGGGATAGCGCCCATCTGTTTGGACAGATCCCCACCAAGGACCTAGCAGAATTTAAGAACAGGTCATCTGTAACTGTCCTCCAATATGTGGACAACTCCTGTGTATTACCCCTCAGGAAGAATGTCAAATGGTCACTACAGAGCTTCTAAATTATTTAGCTGATAGAGGGTATAAGGTCTCAAAGAAGAAAGCTCAACTATGACAACCTAAGGTTCAATAGTTGGGATTACAATTTTCACATGGAATCTGCAGATTAGGGGAAGAAAGGATGACCCTATAGGATGATACCCTCTACCCCAGACCATATGGCAAACCAGAGGATTTCTGGGGATAACTGGATATTGCAGGCTTTGACTCACTGGGTATAGAGAGATAGCCAGACCCCTTTCTTTATCAATTCCTCAAAGAAACCCAACACCAAGGGAAGAACACTCTAATATGGGAACCAGAGTATGTTAAACTTTTAAGGCCCTAACAGAGGGCTTACTTCACACTAATGTTCTCAGCTTGCCTACAGAGCTAGAATTTAATTGGTTTGTGACAGAGAGTGGAGAAATGGCCTTGGGGGTGATAAGGCAAAGGAGTGGACCAGCCCAACAGTCAGTAGGATAACTCAGAAAGGAGCTTGATACTGTATTTCAGGGATGGCTCCATTGTCTGCGGTGGCAGTAGCCTTGCTGGTCCCTGAGGCAGTTAAGATAATACTAGAAAGAGATCTTACTGTATACACTTCTCATGACATTTCAGGAATTCTAAGTACTAAAGGGGGATTATGGCTTTCAGATAGTCATCTCATAAAAATACTAGGCCTTGCTCAAATTTAAACCTAGCTAGAAGAATCACTAGAAGAAAACCCTGAATATGATTGTCAACAAGCTTCAACTATAGATTACTCAGTCCAGGGAAGAACTCCAAATTTTTCCCCTGTCCAATCCAGATCTTACTATATATACACTTGGGCATTCTTTTATGGAATAAGGGAACGTAAAGCTGGATATGCCACAGTAACTTTTTAATCGTAGTGCTTGGGGCTATTAATCGTGGTAGGGTGCTGCGTCATTCCCTGCATACACAGTCTGCTCCAGAGAATAATTGAAACCATGGTACAAAACAAAATCCTGTCTCTTATCAACAAATCTCTTCCTCTTAGACACAAAGGAATCATACATGGACATTCATCTGGGACCCCTGCACCAGCCACCAAAGGAATCCTTGCTGCTGCTTCTCAACATCCCTTAACAATAGGAAGCAGTTACTGAGTAACCATTCCATATGACTTTTACCCCAACCTCTTGATCTACTGGATTGTCCCCAAGGGGAAACCCAAACTTCTTGCTGTTCATTGCCCAATTTCCCTTGAAGCAGTTATTAGGGGACTGAGATAGAAAAAGATAGGCAGTGGAAGGTAGGAAAGGGTCAGTAAAGGTCAACAAGAAAACAAGCATGAGAACAGCCACTTTAACATGTGCTGACATGTTATAAAACAGTTCCTGTTTCTCAGAAAAGAAGGAAGCTTCCATCTCCCAGAAAGTGACTGCTTAATCCAGCCACAGCCTGTGTGGGGAATAACTAAATTATCAAGAACCAATCAACAAAGCTCACACCCCTAGTAACAGTGAGCAACCAATCAGGAGGAGCCTATCTCCTTCTGTGCTTTTGAAAAAAAAGAATGTTCTAAGACTTAAAGGGCACTCTTGCCTCTCTCATGTACTACGCTGGGAGTTCTGAATCTTTTATTTTGCTTTCCTTTTTAATAAAATTCCTGCTCACTTGCTTATCTCAGCATTCTTCCCTCGTCATTCATTCTTCTTTCTTCAGCTCCGTGGACTATGAACCCAATTCTGATTTCTGCTGGTAACACAAGCAGTTAATTCTGCGGCAGACACCAGCTGAAGTGTCCTCTAATTCAATTCTGACACTATGTGCCTGGAGTTAACATCATACCTCACAGGTTGAGGGCTCAGTCCCCAAGACTACCATCACCACCCCCTGCCTTCACCTTTAGCTGCCAGTCCAAACCCCAAAGTATTTTTGGTTTTTGTTGGTTTTACCTGTGCTTCTGATGGGCTACAAATTGGAATCCCCACAACCCCTTCCTTGGTTTTGATTAATTCACTCAAGTAACTCACAGAACTCACAGAAGCATGTTTACCAATTTGTTAGAAAAGATATTATAAAAAATATATATGAAGCGATGCATAGGATAAGGTGTGAGGGACGAGGTATGGAGCTTCCCTGCCTTTCTAGGTGCACCACTCTCCAGGAACCTCCGAATGCTCAGCTACCCAGAAGCTCTCCAGCTCCTGTCCTTTTGTGTCTTTTCGGAGACTTCATTGCATAGTCATGACTGAAGCATAGACAACTATGCAAAAATGCAATCGGAAAAAAAGGCTAAGATCAAAAGCTAATACACGGAGCGGGCAAGGCTTCTCTGTACAGCATTCCTTCCTCCCAGGTATGGGGCAGAAATGGGGGTCTTGGGATCTACTATCAGACAAAGTGGGTCAGAGAATTTCTTTATGGCTAGGTTTAAGGTAGAAAGGCGGAGGATGATTAGAGTTTCTATGAACCTCCTTGAAAAAGAGAAATTCTAGTTTCTATGCTGCCTTGGGGAGGGAATTATGCATCAGTAACAACAATGGGCAAAAAACCCTGCATTATATATGCAGGAATATAGAAGTGTGTGTGTGTGTGTGTGTGTGTGTGTGTGTGTGTGTGTGTGTAAAATCTCATAGTATCACAGAAAGCTTGTGGCAAGTCAGACAGAAGTACAGGTAGCCCAGTGATCTTAGATTTGTCACTAGTTACTGTAGGGGGACAGTATTTTACCCTCAGTACTGGAGATGGAACCTAGAGCTAAGTAAGTACTCTACCACTGAGCTACATCCCTAGCCCCCTCTATTAAAAATTTATCTTGAGACAGTGTCTCAGTACATTGCTCAGGCTGGGCCTCAAACTTGCAATCCTGCTGCTTCAGTCTTCTGAATTGTTGAGATTACAGGTGGGCTCCACCACACCCAGCAGTGGAGGAAGTCTTATAGGACTGATACCTCAACCTGTGGGGCCTGTGCTAACTCTGAATAAATAGTGTGAGGCTGAGTTGAATTATTGAACCCCAGTTGGTGTCAGAGAGTTGGGAAATGGGTGTTGAAAAACATCATGTTTTTGGTGTCAGAAAATAAACCACCCAATGGGAAACAGCATTTGCTTCTAGAGAAGAGAACTAAATGGCTTGGGGACAGAGTTGAGAAGGTGTCTCATGTTGTATATTATTTTGTAGTTTTAAAATTTTTAAATCATGAACAAGTATTATCAATTGTTTTGTCAACTTTTCTGCACCATAACTAAAAGACCTGACAAGAACATTTTTAATGCAGAAAAGTTTATTTGGGAGCTCCTGGTTTCAGAGGTCTCAGTCCATAGACAGCTGGCTCTGTCCATCAGGGTTCAAGGTGAAGCAGAACATCATGGTGATGATGTTCTGTTGTGATGTAGTGTGTGGTGGAGGGAAGCGGCTCAAGACATCACGCCAGGGAGCTAAGAGAGAGACTCCACTCAACAGGAACAAAATATATACCCCAAAGGCACAGCCCCAGAGACCCACCTCCTTCAGTCACACCCTACCTGCCTACAGTAACCACTCAGTTAATTCCTATTGGAGGATTAATTCATGGATTGGGTTAAGGCTCTCATAACCCAATCATGTCACCTCTAAGCCTCTTGCATTATCTCATACATGAGCTTTTCAGGGACACCTCACATCCAAACTATAACATCAATTCAAAAAGATAAATAAATAAAAATTTAAATGAGTAAGATATATGCTGGTGACCTTCTTAGGATTTGAAAGATCTGGAAAGACATCTCTAGATTCAAGATGTATTTGTGGTAGGCTCAACAGGATTTGCTGAAGGAATAGATGCAGTTGACGAGGAAAGAAGGGTCAAGAATGGCACCCAAGTTTCTGGTCTGTACAAATAGGTAAATGAAGACAATATCAACTGTGATGGAGAAGACCAAGGAGGACAGTAAAGGGAGTATCTTAGGTTCTGTTTCCTAGATGCAAAGATCTTGGAACATGTGTTTGCTTTGTTTGTTTGGTTTTGGGTACTGGGGATTGAACGCAGGGGCATTTTACCACTGAGCTACATCCCCAGCCCTTTTTATCTTTTATTTTGAGATGGGATCTTGCTAAGTTGCTGAGGCTACTCTTGAACTTGTGATCCTTCTGCCCCAAGCTCCTGAGTCATAGGGATTACAGGTATGCACTGCCATACCTGGTGCACATGATTTTTTGAGGAAGTGTTCTTCAGGAAAAGCACGAAAGGGATAAGGGAAGCAGGATAAGGAAAGAGAAACAATGCAACAAGGGAAAGCTTATCACCACATAAACCTCCCTGTAGAGTTGACTGTGCCTCATTCAGACAAGGGGCCCATCTGTGCCTGTGAGGACAAGTTCCAGGACAAAGTGGGTCTCTTCAGCCAAAGGCAATGCTCCAGAGAAGAGGCAGCTGTGAGTCATTAGCAGTCAATGCAGCAACTGGGGAATGGGTCTCTGAGCTGTAATGGGGATTGGGCAGGCTAGCAAAAAAGCATCCATGACAGGAGGTTAAAACCAGTGTTTCATTTGGGGCCTGGTCAGTTTGAATGTCTTTGAAAAATCAAAAGTCAGATAAGAAGTTGGAAAGGGTAGAGCTCAGAGAGGGGTCTCTAACAGACATATGAATTTGGTTGTAATCAGCATATTAATGGTACTTATTATGTTTTTATTTTGCAGTGCTGGGGCTTAAATGATATTTTTTAAATCATGTGGATATCTCTGTACTAATAGGGAAAGAACTCTAGAATATATATTAAAACAAAAAGAAGCAAAGTGTAAAATAATATTGATGACATTTCTTTTGGGACAATAAAGGGGAACAATAAGGGCTGGGTATGTAGTTCTGTGGTAGAGTACTTAGCTAACATGTGTGAGAGCCTGGATTCAATCCCCAGCACCACAGGGAGAAAAAGAAAGGGGAACTGTCAGAATATACACATGAGCTCACACGTCTATACATGCATGTATATGCATTTACATTTACAAAAGAAATGCTGGAAGAATACATAAGGAACTAATAAAAGTGCTTACCTGAGGAATTAATGGGTAGGAGTGACTGGAACAGGAGTAAAGCATGACATTTCTTCAAGTATTTTTGTATCAATTCAAAATTTAAAATTATTGCCTATTATAAATCTGATTAAAAAAAAAAAGAAAAGAAAGCAATATGGATGGTTGAGATAGTCTATGAAGAAAGAAAGGAAAAGAGAAGAGGGCTCAGATCTAAGTCCCAAAGAAGGCTGACCTTTATTTGGCAATGAAGGACAGGTCAACAAAAAGAACAAGGTAAGGCAAGAGGACAGAGCAGGGGAAAATTCAACAATACCTTGTTTTACAATTCGAGTGGCATATAAGACCCTGTTAAACATTAGGAAGTTGATATTGGCCATGATAACTATGGAAAAAGGAAAATGTTGCAAGTCAGGGTTATCCCCATCACTACTCTGAACTAGTTTATCAGCACACCACCTCATGGAAGTCATGTGATTCTGAAAAAGCAAGATAGTGTTCAACAGCATGCAACACTGCTGAGAGGCCAAATGGCATAAGGACAGAAAAATATTTGTCATTTGTAGGACTCTCAACAGAGAAATGATTAATGATTCAGCAAAGGCAGTTTCAGTGGAGAATTAGGAATGAAGCCTAACAGGAAGAAAAGGCAAGCAAAAGGTTAAGAAAATCTAGTGTTGTATTAGTCAGCTTTCTATCACTGTAACAAAATAACTGAGAAAAAAAACTTAAAAGAGAAAAAATGTATTATGACTCATGATTTCAGTGGTTTCAGTCCATAGTTTCTTGGCATCATTGCTATGGGCTTGTGATGAAGCAATACATCATGGCAGAAGGGCATGGAAGAACAAAGCTGCTCACCTCATAGTGGCCAGGAAGCAGAAAGAGACAGAGAGCTTGCAAGAGGCTGGTGACAAGATATAGTCTTCAAAGGAATGCCCCCAATGACCCCAGTAAATGGGTTACTGGTTGGTAACCCCCAATGAATGACCCATTGATGAGATCAGAGCCCTCGTGATCCGATCACTTCCCAAAAGCCCCACATCTGAACATTGTTGCAAAAGGGACCAAGTCTTCAACACATGAGCCTTGGAGGACACTTTCAAGCCATCCAAGCCATAACAAGTATATACAACTCTTCCAACAAATTTTACTATGAAGGGAAGAAATGAAATTTAAAAGTTGCTGATTTGAGTTCAAAAGAGGGCTTTGTAGTAAGGTGAGTAATATTAGAACAAATACATGTACTGATAGGATGTGCTGATAGGAGAGAGAGAGAGAGAAAGAGAGAGAGAGAGAGAGAATGAATGAATATGATGCAGAGAGAGGGATAATGACTAGAGAGGACTGTCCCTCAGAGAGTCTCCAAAGCACACAGGAAGGATCTCACAGTGGATAAGAAGGACATTTACATAATTAAGGAGGAGGTGTATGAATATCCAAGCAGTACTTGTGATGGAGTTGGGGTGAGATGGAGAGATATACTCAGATATACAAAGCCCTGCCATTTCTCTGCCTGCGAAAGTTCATTACCAACACCTTGACATTATTCTTAAGACAAGGTGCACACATATGCCTTTTGCTGAGACATAAAATCATTTAGTAAAGAAATTTATAGACACCCTCAATGTAACTAAGAATATGTAACTAAAATTCCTCTCTAGCCACAGAGAAGAGAACCTGAAGTGTGTAAATATTCTAGACCAATGAGTTTCAAAAAGATGTTGGAGGAATTATATCTCAGAATTTCACTGTCTGCCACTTCTAGATTATACTTGACTTCAAAAAATGCTAATGTTTAACTAATACATTCTTGTGTTTAGTAGCTCAGTAAAAAGTGTTGCTTCTAGTGAACAGGCAGTACATTAAATTGAAACATAAAGAAAAACTAAAGATGTTTGAAATGAACAGGCAGTACATTAAATTGAAACATAAAGAAAAACTAAAGATGTTTGAAATGAGAAGGAACAAAGGCTTAAGAAAATGGAATTGATGATTATCTTCATTGTTTCAAAAGGAAAGAATTGGCATTACACTCAAAGGGAGGTGCTCCTGGCACAGTACCAATTTTCTACCATCCACTAACCCAATTTTTGTGGCTTGAAAGAGCAATACCTTGATAAGTCACAGTTGAATTGGGGTCCTTGCTATGCTAACTGTGTGATCATAGAGTAATACAGGGAAAACTTGGATAAAATATCTAATATCTGTCTATGATGGATTAAAAAAACAGCAATTATTATTGTTGCTACTGTTGTTATCATTATAAATTCATGCTATTTATCTGTGAAAAGTCTGCTGATATTCAATATTATTACCTAAATGTATGAGCATTTTCTCTCCAAAGATGCTATCACAGGTGACTTGTACTATGGTTAATAGCTACAACTTTCAAAGGTCTGGGACATAATGGCAAAATACTTGCCTAACATGCATGAGGCCTTGGGTTTGATTCACAACACCAGAGGGAAAGAAATCCTGCAACTTCTACATAAAGTTTGAGTTTCTGTTTGCAACTCTACTGGATTATAAAACATCTCTGTCTGTAAACATTCTATCTTGATGGATGTCTATTGTAACTACTTCTGAAATTCACAGATTTAAGTGTTTCAAGTGGTGCCTATATGAATCTTAAGAGTTTCAAATTGTTAAGGTCTGGCGAGCGTCGGAGGAAGAGACCACCAAGAGACTGTCTCATGCAATCGCAAAGGGTTTATTGGGGGACCAGCATGCTGGGGCTCAGAGCTCACTTCGGAGGAGCAGAAAGCCCCAAGAACAACTTAAGCAGAGCTTATATACATTTCTTGGAAAGGGCAGAGACTTCACATACAGCATAGCAAATCACCGCACACCGCGGGAAAATCAAATGACAATTCTATAACATGATTAGCGCATTCACTGGCGGGAACAGATCAGGTAGGGGTGATTGGTCAGTACAAAGAAGGGTATACATTTGAACTGATTGGTTTGAGCCCTGAGGTGTGTACGTGCTAGACTGCACGGTTTCTGAGAGGGGTTGTTTTTACAGAGCAACCAGAAGGTCAGGGGAGATTTCAACATACATTTAGTGGGCATTTCCGAGAGTTGTTTTTAACTTCTACATGAGTTTTAGGTTCCAGGAAAACAGAACTTAATTCTTACATTTTTAACCTTTCAAAATCAGTTAAAAAAAAAAAAAACACTAAACAAGCAAAAACAACATATATACCTTTGTGATGAAATAGAAGTCTTGACTATCGTGACTCCATTTTGTTTAGTAACTCCATTTTGTGAAACAGCCATGCCAACTAGAAAGGTCATGACTGGGGCAAGTTGTTTTTTCCTTTTGTTGTGGAAACCCTCAAAAACACGGAGCTATCTAACTGGGCTTCTGTTTCTGTAATTGGGGTGACTGGGCTCCTTTTCTATACTGGGGCAATTGGGCTTATTTTGATTGGCTAAGCCTCCCACCGCCTGACTGCAATCTCCCGTTTCTATAACTTGGCTTGCTTGCATTGACTAAACCCCCAAGTCCCTTTTGTGGTTTTTTGGCTTAAATATGAGGCCAAACTGAAGGGGGTGCGTCACTCTGACTATCTCGATTTTAGAGAGTGGAGTGTTCGCCGCTGGCCAGCAATAAAGGCTTAATTGGAATGGCAATGTGTGGTCTGGGAGTTATTTGAGGGTTTCAGCATTGGTATAACACCTTATTTTCAGTGTTAGATCATTATATTGTTAGGAAAGTTTTCTCTCACCCCTACCCAGAAGGGTATCTTAGGACAAATTTCTTGTAAACAAAACCTGGATGAGGATTCCTGTGTAAGCAATTTGTTGAAACAATACAGACAGTGCTCTCAGGAAAATACTTGTGCAGGAGAGAGGAAATCAGAACAGAGGAAGGTAAGATGTTAAACAAAGATGGAGTTTCAGGAGACAACTAGCCTTAGCTTAATGTCACACAGAGCTCTGGAACATTAATTATACCACAGTTTGTTCTACCTTGAGGCACAGGGGCTGGAGTTTTATTCCACCCACTACCAGTCAGTCATTGACCACAATTCACCTTTATGAAAAGGAGGGAGCTCATAACTTCCCTGGCTTCTCTGGACAAGGTGGTTCCCATAGTTTAAGGACATGTACCCCTCTCCCCCCACCCCTGCCATAGTTGTAGTTTCCTGCCATTATTAGTAGCTAATATATGCAGTGAAAGGAGGATAGATAATCCTAAAAAGGGGTATCAGGTGGGATATTATATTAGTTAGGGTAATTCAGAAAAACAGAACCAGTGGGTTCTATATAAATATATATATAAGGGGAGTTTTATGGTTTAGATCTATAAATATACCCTGAAAATCTCATTTTAGAAGTATGTTCCCTAATATAGAAAGGTTCAGAGGTGGACTTTTAGGTAATGATTACATCATAGGGGTTATACAGTGGATTAATGCATTTGATAGATAGATAAATCAAATGGTCTACAGGTTGGTAACCATAGGCAGATGGGGTATGGCTGGAGAAAGTCAGTAACTTGGGGCAGGCCTTGAGGATATATTTTGTCCCCGGCTTTCTCTTCTTCTTCTTCTTCTTCTCCTTCTCCTTCTTCTTCTTCTTCTTCTCCTTCTCCTTCTCCTTCTCCTTCTCCTTCTCCTTCTTCTTCTTCTTCTTCTTCTTCTTCCCCTCCTCCTCCTCCTCCTCTTCCTCCTCCTCTTTTCCTTCTCCCCCACCTCCTTCCTAGCTGCCATGAACTGAGAAACCTTCCTCCACCATACCTTTTTGCTATGATGGGGGTCTAGCCAATGCAAGCAAGCCAAGTTACAGAAGCAGGAGAGTGCAGTCAGGTGGAGGGACACTTAGCCAATCACAATTAGCCCAGTCAACCCAGTTACAGAAACAGAGCCCCTAGTAGTCAGCTAACCATGCACTGAACCTCTGAAATCATGAGCCCAAATAAATTTTTTCTCTAAGTTGTTTTTGTTAGGTGTTTTGTTCATAGTAATAAAAAGCTGGGGGCTGAGGTTGTAAATCAGTGGCAGAGCACTCGCCTTACATGTGGAAGACACTGGGTTTGATCCTCAGCACCACATAAAAAATAAAATAAAGGTATGGCATCCATCTACAACTAAAAAAAAAATTTTAAAAGCTGACTAACTCAGGGAATTATCATCAATTTACTCATGTGGTTTTGGAGGCCAATAGTTCCATGATCTACCATCTGCAAGCTAAAAACCCAGGAAAGTCAGTGATGTGATTCAGTCTGAGTCTGAGGATATGAGAATCCAGGAGTTGGTATTTCTTAAGTCCTGGTGTGAGTCTAGTAGTCCAAGAACAAGTGCCAGTGTCCAAGGACAGGAGATTATGGATGCTCATTCGGAGAGAGTGAAGTTGGCCTTTTGTCAATATATTGGATGCCCACCCACATTGGGGAAGGCCACCTGCTTTATTCAGTTCTTCAATTCAAATGCTAATTTCTTCTGGAAGCAACCTCAAACATGCCTAGAAATAATGTTTTACCAGCTTTCTGGGCACCTTTTAGCTCAGTCATGATACTGCATAAAATTAATCACAGCAAGTCCTTCTGAACTTGGCACTTACACTCACTCATCTCCTTAAATCATACTTAATTTCCAAACAAAGACAATAACAAGGTCATAGCTCATTTAACATGATACAACTATCCAGCATACAACTGAAAATGCCCTAAAATCCCTTCCCCAGGAGAGGATGTCCCTAAGTGATGTTTACTCTTCTCCTTACATCTCATAAATATTGTAACATATAATTAACAATATGATGTAAAAACATCTTTTGTCACATGACAAAGGAATAAGAGAAAAGAAAACAAAGATAGTTGCTTAATACATGTTTATACACATGGAGGTATTCATAATGAGATAAAGAGGAAATACTTATGACAATTACAGTTCTGTAGCTGGCCATGTGTTTATAGTTGGTATTTATATCTGCCTTCTTGTACTACCCATTCTGTATTCTTTTTGCATTCAGCAACTCTCAGTTAGTCGTGGTTTTTTTATTCTAGCAAGTAACACAACCTTTATTCCTGAAGAGTTGGGACCATTAGTAGTCCTGCCTGGATTAGGTTGTTGTAGTTTTTCAATGATCTTAATCACAGAATATGGTGATAAACACCCAAAGAGGTCTCTTGTATTCCAGACATATTCTTCTTTCCCTACATTGTGGAGAAAAGTAGTCTAATTTTCCCTTTGGCATTCGGGGAAATAACACCCCCACTAACACCATAACTCCTTCTTTGCTTTTTGATTCAGATTTAGAAGAAGCCAAAGTGGAAAAGTGGCACTTGAGTTTCCATTTAATGGAATCATTGCCATGTCTCCTGGTGGAAGCATTTCTCCCTCTGGAGTTAGGAACGACAGGCCAACAGAACAAAAAGTTGAAGAGAAAGTCTAATTTTGCTAGTACATCATGGAGTAATGGAGAGTGGTGCCATTCCCATTTCCACCCCATGATTCCTGGAACCACCAATCCTGGCTGTGGAAGAAACAGTACTTCCTATCTTGGACACTGACTTAGAGCATATACAATCTTCCAATGATCCTTGCTCCAACCCTGCAAGGTATTGCCATCTACCTGGCATTGAATATCTGGCATTGTAACTAAGTCTTCAAAAAGCCATTCCACTATTCTATCAAGCTAGGTGCTTCAGGATGGTGGGAAATATGGTAAAGCTAGTGAATTCCATGAGCCTAGGCCATTGCCACAATTCTTTTGCTATGCTGTGAGTTTCATGATCAGAAGTAATGCTCCGTGGAATACTATGATGATGGATAAGGTCTCTGTAACCCACAGATGGGAGTTCTGACGTGTTGAGTGCAGAAAGTTAAATCTATAAACAGATTATATATTCCAGTAAGGAAACAATGTGCTCCTTCCATGATGGAAGCTGTCCAATGTAATCAATCTGCCACTAGGTGGCTGGTTGATCACCCTGGGCAATGATCAAATATCAGGGGCTCAGTATTGATTTTTGCTGCTGGCAGAGTGGCACTTAGTAGTGCTTATACGAAGGCTGGTCTAGTGAGTGGATGCACATGTTGCTGAGCCCATGCATAACTTCCACCCTTACTACATAGCCGCCTTATTCATGAGCCCATTGGGCAATGACAGGGGTGGCTGGAGAGAGACTTATACAGAGACTTAATTAGTAAAATTCTTCTTTGCTAAGGTCACCATTTGGTGAAAATTCACATAGGGCACAAATATCTTTATGGGTTTTGTTGTTGTTGTTGTTCATTCCAAGAGATTCTATCCGCATACTTCTTCCTCAAATTTCCTTGTTATCAATTTTCCCACCACATTCCTTCTAAGTCCCTGATCATCTGGCCAAACCACTAGCTACAGCCTATGAATAGACATATAATCACATATCTGTCCATTTCTCCTTCTAAGAAAAGTGCACACTGTCCAGAGTTATGCCTACTGGGAAGAATTCCCTTTACCACTGTCCCTTAGGAATGTCCCTGAGAGGGCTTTAGTGCTACAGTTGTCCACTTTCAGGGGCTGGGCCCATGGTGCACAACCATCTGTAAACCAGGCCTGAGCCTTCTCTTCCTTTGTCAATGGATCATAAGTAATTTCCTATGATAGACAAGAGAAAGAAGGTAATATAGCAGGATCGGGACTGCTACCCCTGTCCAACTGATCCCAAATCACTCCTGTGAATTTGGGGTGACACAAAATACCATGCAGACACGAAATACCTTTTTAAAAGCTCCAGGATGGCTTCCTAGGCTCCCGGCCTCAGGCTCCCACAAGGAGGGCAAGAGAAAGTCACAAGAGACTGATGAGAGGGGGAGAGAGGGAGAGAGAGAGAGAGAGAGAGAGAGAGAGAGGACGCATGGCGGGGGGCGCACTTTCTGAAGTTGGCTTTTATTGAGGGATGCTGTTTCTTAGAACATTCTATCTGAAAAAGGGCATTGGGTAGGATCACAAAGGAACAGGTGAGTGTAACTCAACCCCACTGGGTAACGCCTACTCCTGGAACCACACCTCATTATCTGGGCAGAGGTAAAGCCCAGGAGCATTTTACTTCTAAAATCCAAAGAGGCCAATTAGGCTTGTGCTTCTTTCTCAGTTGTGGAGGGGCCAGATGCAACAACTTTTTCTTCACCTAAAAAGGGGTATTTCAACAAGCCCCAGATTACTTAACTGCCCCCCAAAAATTTCACTGAGCTAAAAGGCCCCCGAAATTTAGAATACTTATTTCCCACTTTCAGACACACAAATGTTTTACCAATGTCTCTAGTTGCTACGTCTCACTCACTAGATCCAATCAGCCTAATGTCATCAGTGTTGTAGACCAGCATGATCTTGGGGGAGGATAAGGCAATCAAGAGGCTTGTGAACTACCTTATGACATAGGGTTAGGGAGTAAATACACTCCTGAGTTAGGGTAGTGCAGGTGTACTACTTATTTTTTCACCCAAAAGCAAATAAGTGGCCCTTATGGACAGGGGTGGAGAAATGGGCAGGCATTTTTCAGAACAATAACTGCATACCAGATACCAGGAGATATGTTTATTTGTTCAATTCAGTACAGGAGCTGCAATCGGAGTCACCACTTGGTTAAGTTTACAAAAATACAACATTCTCCAAGATTCATTCGTCTTCTACACAGATCAAATACAAAGTGATGAATGGAAAAGTGTGGGAATCACCACCCCTGCCTCTTTTAAGTCCTCAGTGTTGGCACTATATTTTTTTTATCCTTCCAGGAAGCAGCATTGTTTTTGATTACTATTTTCCTAGCTAAAGACAGTTCTAATGGCTTCCACTTAGCCTTTCCCACAGTAATAGCCCTTACTCTACAGATCAGGGAACCAGTATGGGGATTCTGCCAGCTACTAAGTATGTTTATTCCAATTACGCATTCTAGAACCTGGGAAATAACCATGGATAGATTTAAGAACCCATGAGATCCACTGTGAAACACGTGAGCTTAAACTCCACTGATCACCTGACTCCCATAAGACCCTATTCTAACTGGAGGGACACAATGACATTTGGAATCTCCTGAATCACCGTCAGTTCAGAAGTAGGATCCAATAGCCCCTGAAAAGTCTATTTCCTGAATGTACTTACCCCAGTAAAAGACTGTAGATCTCTTTGGGAAAGCTGGGAGAAATATTAGTACCCGCAATAAAAGGCGAGCCTCAGAATGTGCCCCCTTTCCCTCGTCAACCTCTAGTCAGTAAGTTTTTTGTGGTACACTGTGGCCTTTCCTTGAGGAGCCTGGACTCCCCATCATTCGAGGGGTTTCACATCTGAAAACTAGCTGAGGTCTTGGAATTGATTAAGAAATTATGATTTTTAAAAAACTGAGAATTGAGCCCAAGGGTGTTCTACTATTAAGCTATATCCCTAGTCCTTAATATTTTGAGACAGGGTCTCACAAAGTTGCCAAGGCTGTCCTTGAACTTGGGATCCTCCTGCCTCAGCTTCCTACATTGCTGAAATTATAGAAATTAACCACTTTTCCTGGTCTGACTCTTTGTTTTTATGATTCATGTTAGATATTTATTCAGTTGACCTATTTCACTTCTAGGAACACATGATTTAACCAGCCAATGCCACAGGTTTATGAGAGTCAGACTATTTGACTCGGCTGTGCATTATGAAAACTACATATCCTTGTGAGTTTTGTTGTTGTTGTTATTTTTACCAGTATTGGGCAATGATCCCAGGGCTCTGCAAATGCTAGGTCAGTGCTTTACTACTGAACTACATTCTTAGCCAATTTTTGAGAGAAGGTCTCACTAAATTTCCCAGGCTGGCCTCAAATCTGCAATCTTCCTGCCTTAGCCTCCAAAATTGCTGGGATTACAGATGTGCACCTGTGAGGACACGCTCTGGACAGTAGCTGTGTACACACCTTTAAGTCCTGAGTAAAAAGGTGCTGAACAATTATTGCACCCCCGCAAAATACTTGACTTTTTACCTCCACTGGGATAATAAGGTGTGTGTCTCCAGAAGTGAGCGTCACCCAGGAGGGTTGAGTTACACTCACCTGTTCCTTTATAATCCTACCCCTTTCCCTTTTTTGGATAGAATGTTCCATGGAATAGCACCCCCAATAAAAGGCAAGCCTCAGAATGTGCCCCCTTTCCCTCGTCAGCCTCTCGTGTTTTTCTCTTACTCCCCTTTGTGGGAGCTTGAGGCTGGAAGCTGGGGAAGCTGTCCTGAAGCTCTAAAAGGTATTCCATGTCTGCATGGTCTTTTCATGTCACCCCAAATTCACTGAGTGACTTTGGTTCAGTAGCCTGCACTGGACAGGGTCTCCACGTGCCACTACATCCAGCCCCCCACTTTGCCTTTATCAGTTGGTTGCAGCCACTTGGCCCCTGGCACCCAAGAATCCAAAGTACTTCCATTACATTTAGGTTTTCTAATTTAGTAACTTCATTCCCACTGCAAGACCTGACTTCCAACAAAGACAGCTATTTAAGGATTCTAGGGTTCCCCTCACAAATTTCTTTCTCAAAGCACTGGTGGTGAAAGGTATATCTTCTGGACCTTTCCATTGTAGGTAAGTATCTCTCAGCAATAGATTCACTCTAACCTTTCAATCTCCCTAAGCTTTTGAAACCCTCCCTCTACATTAAACCAAGGGAGGTCAAGCAATTCCAATTAGCTCATGATAGACCATATTTTATTCCACATTTTAGCCAACTCATCTTCCAGCCAAATAGCCTTTTCTAACCTCCCAAGCTGAAACATTAAATGCAAACTCTTGACTTAGTGGGCTCACATCAATAGATTCAGTTCTAATTACGTTCTAATTTTATGTTCCTTCAACTATTATCTCACACCCTAAATACCAATTCCCATACATATTCCCTGGATTACTGCTTGTATAAACTAGAAAACTCAATGTCCTTCCCGGGTTCAGGCCCTGGAAAAAAAAACAAATTTGGGATCCCAACAGGTAAAGGAAGATATGAGGCACAGTTGGAATAGTAGACATGCTTTATTCAGAGGCAACAGCAGCCCCCGAATCTTTCCAATAAGCCAAACAACAACAACAACAAAAGGCACAATGCCAACAGGTTACATAAGTGAGCATGTGTCTCACAAGCAGATATTTATGACCTTGAGTACATATGCTGAATCAGGGTGTTCATGACCTTGACTACATACTAAAACATAGCTGTCCTGAAGTTTCAGTGAGGAAGCTTAACTATAGCCATCTTGGGTCTGTCCCACACTCAAGTTGTTCTTTTGGAGTGTAACATATTTCCTCATGAGTCTCAATTCTATACCTCACATTTAGATATCTGCTGCGACTTGAGTCTAATGTACAGCTCTAGAAACAAACAGAAGTCCCCAGAAAAATCAGCATTGCCTCGCATGACAACTGCCTCAGCAGCTTCCTTAGGCAATGCCAGGTTAATGCCTTCAGATGGAGGTGGAAGGTTAATATCACTCTGAGTGGGGAAGCCATTGTCAGGAGGCATGGAGATGTCATTGTCACTTGGGTTGGAGGGAACTCTTCCTCTAGCAAAGAAGACTTAACCAGAATTTAGGAGTTCAATGTCCCCAGCTTCACCGGAGTCTTCACACATGTTCTTATTCAACTTGTAGGATCTTGTTCTTTCCTAGTCAGTGCCCTTACTTTTACAGTAGATACCCAGAAAAAAGTGAAAAATCAAACTTGTGTTATAATTCAGCCAATTGCACAATGAGGTTCTGTGTTTGATTTTCACAGTTTCAGCCTGTAGTCACAGTGATAAAGCTCTCTTTCAGGGCACACCAAGAAGCAGAAGTTCTTTGGTTTTTTATGCAACGATTGAGCAGGGAATTCAAGTTCCCGAGCCCATCTTTTTATTTGGCTTCTATGTCCAGTGACTTTGGGGCAACCAATCAATTTTATTATATTCCTTAGTTCTCAAAAAAAATTTCATAATTATCACATACAGAATCACTTAACTCTTTACTTCTTATAAGTGATGGGATAGGAGTATTCAATGGAGATATTTAACATACCTATCTTCATATGTCTATTGTTCATACTATAGACTATCAGTACTCTCTGTACTACTGAAAACACAATCATTAGTATTTTAAACCTACTCAAATTTCAGAGACAATTTTAGGAAACCCAGAACCAATTCAGAAAACTCATCTTTTAAATTTTATACCTTAAATTTATAGTTTCCTGTTTTGTTTTTTTTTTTCTTGGTATCAAAATCTGTATTATCCAGGTACTCCAGAGAAAAAGAACCACCAGGATATATAGACAGAGTTATACATAAGAGAAATTTTATTATAAGAATTGGTTCATGAAATTATAGAGAGCAAGAAGTCCAACCATGTGCTGTCTGCAGGCTGGAGAGCCATGAGGCTGCTGGTGTCTTTCAGTCTGAATCTGAAGGCCTGTGAATAAGGAGCACTGATGTCCAAGGGCAGGTAAAGATGGCTGTCTCAGCTCAGACAAAGAGAATAAATTCACCCTTCCTCTACCATTTTGTTCTGTTCTGAGGATACACAGGAAAGATACCCACTTCAGGGAGGCCATCTGTTTTACTCAATTCACCAATTCAAATGCTAACAGCTTCCTGAAACACCCGCACAGATACACCCAACAATAATGTCTTACTAGCTAACTGGAAATCCTTTAACCCAGTCAGATTGATACTTAAAATTAACCATCACAGATAACAATAACTTCTGCCTCCAGGACAAATAGCTATGGTGATTCCAATTCTAGAATATCAGGAATAAGGATGTGAGCTTCCTTAAGCCATACCATTTGGACCACTGCTGGCATTCATGGGGCTTTGCAATGATGAAAATAGCACTCTAAGAGCTGCCAAGTTGTATCATGTAATCAGGGCACTAGAATTCCAAAGAAGTTCAGCCCATAAGCTTACTGTTACTGTTTCCCCATTTAACAGTTGTTAAATATCCTTTTAGGGCACTCTGGGCAGAAAATAAGATCAAAGGCACAATTTTTATTAAATAAATGCTTTCATTTTGCAACATTTGATGCCATTAAGAATTGTTCATACAAGATGATAAAAATGACATTATTATTATATGAGTCTAGTTATCTTTTTTTATTTTTTCAGAAGACAAGTTCCACAGGGCGGACTTGATTTGGATGAATAATGCGAAGGGGGAAAGAAAGCCATACTGCAATTTGCTAGGTATGTAATATTACATTGTTAGGAAAAAATTAAGGACATCATATAACCTATATTGTCAGTGACCAAATGTTACCTCAGTAACCCATTTTTCACAGTTTGAAGATGACCCTCAGACGGGAAAAAAACAAATCAATGCTTTCTTCTGCTGCATATTAATCAGAGTGAGACTCCCCACAGATTTCAATCCTCTTATTTTTGTCTGCTACTGAAAATGCTTTTCTAAAGGCCTGGGTAATTATAGCAGTGCTCCATCAGAATGTTTATTGTTTATTACCTCTGCTCATGCCCATTCACTAGCACACAGTGAATGGAACTGCAGGACCTGAGTTCAGCAACCTTGGCCTTCTACATGGGCATTAGTAACTGAATGAAATGGGTTTGGTCTTTGGTGAGTACAAAGCCAATAAGTACAACCAGGAGATGAAGAAAGGTTTATTACTTCCAGCAAGTAAGGAATGCACTGGAGATAATTCTCAAAGCAGTGTCTCTCTCTGAACAAAGACAACATGGGGCTTTGGAGGGGACACTTACACTTATTCACATAGGAAAGATGTGTCATCGTACGTAGAGGTGGGCATGCATTCCTGAGCATGCTCAGTTTGAGTTCATACATGTTAAAAAATGTCAAATGGGAACACCTCTCAGCAGAAAATTTAGTACTACAATGAGCAAAGTTTACTCTAGGTCATCTAAAAACAGTGACAGTGACTAAGTGATTTTAACTGATTTCTTTTGAGTTTCTTTGAATGTCTTATGTGAAACTAAAACAACTATGAAGGATTGTTAATAGTCACTTAAAGGGGTAACAGATTCCTCCTAACTCCTTCAAACATAGGTGATTGCACCTAATGCAATTGCTTGGTGACTAACAAGTTGAGTGGTAGAATTTCTTGGACATAGGCACTATACTTGGGAAGGATGGTGGGACAAAAGTGCTAAAGTAAATTCAAGGTTGAGAAGAGAAATAATTTTGTATTGTCATCTACTTTAAAGATTCTTTTCATGGAGGAGATTCAGTTTTTTTCTTTTTTTTTTTTTTTTTTTTTTTTGTGGTGCTGGGGATTGAACACAGGGCTTTGTGCATATAAGGCAAGCACTCTACCAACTGAGCCATATCCCCAGCACCCCCCTGGGGGAGATTCAAGATGGCAGATTAAAGGGAATCTACATTTCTAGTTACTGTATGCCTTGGGGTTCAATCAGCAGAAGAACTACTTCTTAGAGTGGTAGATAAAAAAAAAGGGATTTTGCCTAATACTGTACAGAGCATCTTAGAGAGTCACAAACTTGGGTGCATTGAGCAAAGAACAAGAAAGAGTACATTGGCTCTTCTCTTCCTGGACACTGCCTACAAAGGTGTCAGCCATCTCTATTTGGCATCATGGCTGCCCTCAGACCCCTCATGAGTCTAGTGACTCACATGACCAGCTAAAGAGGGTTGGAAATCTGAACAGATGGATATGAAAACACTCAAGAACTAAGTCTGGGAAGACTGAGTTTGTGAACACCAGAATGTGTGAAAGATTGGCTCCCCTGCCTGTGTGTAGAATTCTTGGGAGACTCCTGAGATCCAGACTCCTAGCAAAGATCTATATATGCTGGGCCCTAGGGTGTGTTGATGTAATCTCTCCAGGGCACAAACCATCCCCAAAGTCCCTCAGCTCTGATTAGACCTAAGCCCCACCCACTGGAACTTCCCATAAAACTCTGCAGCTTGTTGAGCAACACAAAAAGAAGGAGTTAACAGCCCCCAGCCCTAGCTCTCTACCTCTTATTCTCTCTCTCTCTCTCAGTACATAGCTCAAGAAGAAACAGAAAAAACAGATAGGCATAGGCAGAGACCATATATTCTCATCATCTGTGGACAAACAATTTTTTTTTTCATTTTTCATTAAGAATCTTTATGGATTGTGGGCATAGTACATATATGTACTTCTTTAGTTTCTCATTTTTACCATAGCTCTTTTTCCTTGCCTTGTCTTTGATGGTTAGGGGTTTGGGATTTTCTTATTTTGTTTTTGTTTGTTTTGTCTTTCTCTCTTTTCTTTTCTCACTAATACCCAAATTCTCTTATTCACTCTTTCTCTATTTTGTTTTTTTCTATTTTTCACCTGTCACTTGCTATATCTCTTCTGCATTCTCTCTATTCACAGTGTGAACATTCTGAACTCTCTTCTATCTTCCTATCATGTTTTTATTCTTAATGAACTGCATTTTTGTCATCTTTTAGAACGATTTGGTTTATATAATTCCCACCCCCACCATTCATGTTGTGCAATTATTACTGTTGTGCATGACATAGTTAACACCTGCTATTTACTCTAATGCCATATTTAGTTGATGGTTATTTATTGTTTTTACTCTTGGCAATTACTGACCCCACCATTCCTGTTTTTCTAGTAATAAGAGTTGTAAATGTCATAGTTGGAACTGGGTACTTATTTTAATGCTGTATATTGTTTTCTTTGATTGTTATTGTTGTATGTTTCTACTTTTTTGATGAGGTACTAGGAATCTACAGGGATACTACAAGATCACAGGGTAGAGACTCTGCTGCTGAACTAAACTTAACCAAAAGACAATGCAATTTGCTCCACACACAAATTAACAACACTCAAACTTCAGCCACTCCTATAGCAAAAACAGAGAATTAGGCTGGGCATGGTGGGACACACCTGTAATCCCAGCAGCTTGAGAGGCTGAGGCAGGAGGACTGCAAATTCAAAGCCAGCCTCAGAAACTTAGTGAGGCCCTAAGCAACTTAGTGAGATCCTGTCTCTAAATACAAAAAAAAAAGGGCTGAGGATGTGGCTCAGTGGTTAAGTGCCCCTGGGTTCAATCCCCAGGGCCAAAAAAAGCCCCTCAAAACAGAGAATTACCTATACTGTACCTATGGGGGGGGTCTCAATATAGAGAATTCTAGAACACTTTGGCAAGAAAAAGGCCATATATAAAAAGGCAAACACATAAGAGTGGAAGAGAAATATATATAAACAGATACATAAAACCCAACACATGAATACAAGAAATATGAAAAAAATAAGATAACCCAACACCTCCTAAAGTTCATAATTCACCAGCAACTAACTCCAAAGACATTGAAGTGGATGAAATATCAGATAAAGAATTTTAAAAATGATTATAAAAATAATTAATGAATTCCAAGAAAACACAGAAAAACAACTGAATGAATTTAGAAACTCAGTACAGGATAAGAATGAAAATTCTATAAGGAGATAAGAGATATTGAAAAAGAACCAAACAGAAATCTTGGAAATGAAAGACATAAAAAAATCAAATAAAATGTTCAGTTGAAAGTCTCTCTAATAGAGTAGACCATATTGAACATAGAATCTCAGAGCTGGAAGACGAAGTGGTCAGCCTTGAACATTCAGACAAGAAAAGAAAATATATGGGGCTGGGGTTGTGGCTACCTACCATGTGTGAGGCATTGAGTTCAATTCTCAACACTGCATATAAATAAATGAATAAAATAAAGGTCCATCAATGTCTAAAAAATATTTAAAAAGAAAAGAAAATACATAACAAAAGATATTTTAAAAAGAAAAAAAAATACATAATACATAATCAGAACATACAAGAATTCTGGGACAACATTAAGAGACCAGATTTAATAACCACTGGAATTGAGGAGGGTTGTGAGATGAAGGCTACAGGAATGGATAACCTCTTTAGGGAAATAATAATAGAAAATTTTCCAAACCTTGAGAATGAGGTAGATATCCAGATACAGGATGCATTCAGAACCCCAAATAGACAAGGTCAAAAAAGAACCTATTTACAACACACAATTAAAATACCTAACGTAAGGAATAAGAATGGACTTTTAAAAGCCTCAAGAGAAAAACTTCAAATCACATTTAGAGACAAGTCAATCAGAATTACTTGCAATTTTTCAACACAAATTCTATAACCAGGAAGACTTGGAACGATGTGTTCCAAGTCCTGAAAGAAAATAACTGTCAACCAAGATTGCTATATCCAGCAAAGCTATACTTCAAAATCAAAGTAGAAATAAACACCTTCCAAAATAAGCCGAAACAAAAAGAATCCATTACTAAGCTAGCATGTGTGAAAAGAATCAATTACTAAGCTGGAACTATAGAACTTACTTAAAGAAGTACTCCACATAGAAGAAATAAAAAACAAACCCCAGAACTGACAAATGAACAAATAGCATTTGAAGAGCAACTAAGCAAATGAGAAACAGGACCAAATTAAACATTAGAAATAAATCCATTTCATTGATTTCAGCTCTGATTTTAATTATTTCCTGTCATCTACTGCTTTTGGTGTTGATTTGTTCTCCTTTCTCTAAGGCTTTGAGATGTAATGTTATGTCATTTATTTGTTGACTTTTTCTTCTTTTAAGGAATGAACTCCATGCAATGAACTTTCCTCTTAGAACTGCTTTCATAGTGTCCCAGAGATTTTGATATGTTGTATCTGTGTCCTCATTCACCTCTAAAAATTTTTTAATCTCCTCCTTGATGTCTTCTGCAACCCATTGTTCATTCAGTAGCATATTATTTAGTATCCAGGTGTTGGAGTGGATTTTATTTCTTATTTTATCATTGATTTCTAATTTCATTCCTTTGTGATCTGATAGAATGCAGGGTAGTATTTCTACTTTTTAAAATTTGCTAAGGGTTGCTTTGTGGCATAGTATGTTCTATTTTAGAAAAGTATCCATGTGCTGCTGAGAAGAAAGTGTATTCTCTCATTTAAGGATGAAATATCCTATATATGTCAGTTAAGTCTAAATTATTGATTGTATTATTGAGTTCTATAGTTTCTTTGTTCCAGCTTTTGTTTGGAAGATCTGTCTAGTGATGAAAGAGGTATGTTAAAGTCACCCAAAATTATTGTGTTGTGGTATATTTCACTCTTGAACTTGAGAAGAATTTGTTTGATGAACATAGCTGCTCCATTGTTTGGGGCATATATATTTATAATTGTTAAGTCTTGGTATATGTTTCCCTTGAGCAGTATGTAGTGTCCTTCTTTATCCTTTTTGATTGACTTTAGTTTGAAGTCTACTTTATTTGATATGAGGATGGAAACCCCTGCTTGCTTCTGCAGTCCCTGTTAGTGGCATGATTTTTCCCAACCCTTCAACTTCAGTCTGTGGATGTCTTTTCCTATGAGATGAGTCTCTTGGAGGCAGCATATTGTTGGGTCTTTTTTTTTTTTTATCAAATATGCTAGTCTATGTCTTTTTATTGGTGAGTTTAGGCCATTAACATTCAAGGTTATTATTGAGACATGACTTGTATTCCCTGCATTTTGTTTATTTTTGGTATTTAATGTGACTTGGTTTCTCCTCTGATTAGATTTTCCTTTAGAGTAATACTTCTCTCTGCTGATTTTTATCATTGTTTTTCATTTTCTCTTCTTGGAATATGTTGCTGAGGATGTTCTGTAGTGCAGGCTTTCTAGTTGTTCATTCTTTCACTTTTAATGTCCACCCAATACATTTAAAATTAGATCATAGCAACAATATTCTCTATTCTTAATAAAAATGTGATAACATGAAGTAATATATTTAATTATATTGAGTTATAAATAGCTTTCATAAGACCATGCTGTAAAGTTTTTGGTCGATTTATTTATTTATTTATTTATTTTGATAGCCAGATGTAACTAGGTATAATTAAATATGGATAAATGTTCCCACACCAGTCATAACATCAGTTATCAAGAATACAAACAACAATAAATATTGGTGAGATGTGGGGGGAAAGGCACACTCGTATATTGCTGGTGGGACTGCAAATTGGTGCAACCAAACTGGAAAGCAGTATGGAGATTCTTAGAAAACTTGGAGTTTGGAAGCATCATTTGACCCAGCTATCCCATGCCTTGGCATGTACCCAAAGGACTTAAAATCAGCATAGTATAGTAACACAGACACATCAATGTTTATAGCAGCACAATTCACTACAGCTAAACTGTGAAACCAACCTAAATGCCCTTCAGTAAATGAATGGAAAAAAATGTGGTATATATACACAATGGAATATTACTCAGCATTAAAAGGGAATAAAATCATGGGATTTGCAGGTAAATGGATGGAGTTGGAGAATATCATGCTAAGTGAAGTAAGTCAATTCCAAAAAACCAAAGGCCGAATGTTCTGTCTGATAAGTGGATGCTGATCCAGAATCAGGGGGGCACGGGCAAATGGAGAAACTGTGATTGGGCAAGGGGGAAGTGGGGAAGAGGAGGGGCATTGGGGGCAGGAAAGATGTGGGAATGAGATGGACATGATTACCCTAGGTACATGTGTGACTGCACATATGGTGTGATTTACAGCATGTATGACAAGAGAAATAAAAAGTTGTGCTGCAATTGTATACAATGAAAAAAAAGAAATAATTCAAAATGGCAGAAATTAATAAATATCTGTCTATAGTTACATTGAATGAAAATGACATAAGGTGGCAGAATAGATTAAAAAACAAGACCCAATTATATGTTGTTTGTAAGAGACTCAACTTACAGGCAAAAACAGCCATAGGCTGAAAGTAAACAGATCAAAATTGATATACCATACCAATGGAGCCCCAAAACAAGCAGGTATAGCTATTCTCCCAGTCATCAAAGCAGAATCCAAGCCAAAATTAATCAGAAGAGAAAAAAAAAGGTCACTTCATACTGGTAAGGGAACAATTCAACAAAAAGATATAACAATAGTAAATGTTTATGCCCCAAATGTTGGTACACCTAATAACATAAAACAGAGACACTATTCAAATTAAAGCCTCAGATAGACCTCAGTATTATTATACCAGGTGATTTCAACACACCTCTCTTACCAGTAGATTGATTATCACACACAAACCCAGTAAAGATTCTTGGGACCTGGAAAATAACATAAATTAAATGGACTTAATAGACATCTATAGAATAGTTCATCAAGCAACAGCTCAATACACTTTCTTCTCAGCAGCTCATAGCTCCTTCTCCAAAATAGACCATATTTTAGGCCACAAAGAAAATCTTAGAAAATACAAAAAAAGATATAATTCCATATATCATATCAGATTATGATAAAATGAATTAGAAATCAACACACACACACACACAAAACCCTACAGAAACTACATTAGCACATGCAGACTGAACAACAAACTTTTAAATAATGAATGCATGGCAGAAGAAATTGGTGGAGAAATTTAAAAATAATTAGAATCAAATGAAAGTAGTGAAAAAACATTCCAGTATCTCTGGGGCACTCTAAAGGCAATTCTAAGAGGAAAGTTTATAGCTATTAGTGCCTACATTAAAAAATCAAAAAGATCTGAAATAAACCACCTATAGATGCAACTCAAGGTCCTTGAAAAATAAGAACAAATCAATTCCAAAACCAGTAGAAGGAAGGAAACAAGATCAGAACTGAAATTGATGAAATAAAGAATAAAAAAATACAAAGAATCAATGAAACAAAAAGTTAGCTCTTTGAAAAGATACACAAGATTGATAAGCCCTTAGCCAAACTAACCAAAAGAAAAAGAAGACCAAAATTAATAAAATTAGAGATGAAATTAACAAAATTAGACAAATCACCACAGACATGACAGAAATTCAACAGATCATTAGTGACTAATTTGAAAACTGATACTGCAATAAATTGGAAAACCTGGAAGAAATGAATACATTTAGAGATCCATACAACCTGTCAAAATTGAATCAAGAAAACATAGATAACCTAAACAGACCAATAACTAGCAATGAAATAGAAACACTAATAAAAAGCCTTCCAACAAAGAAAAGCCCAGGACCACATGTATTCTCAGCTAAATTCTACCAGACCCTTAAAGAAGAACTAATATCAATGCTTCTCAAATTATTCCATGAAATATAAAGAAATGGAACACTTCCAAATACATTCTATGAAGCTAGTATCACACTCATGCAAAAAACAGATAAGGACACATCAAGGAAAGAAAACTACAGATTAATATCTCTGATGAACTTAGATGCAAAAATCCTTAATAAAATATTAGCAAATCATATTCAGCAACATATCAAGAAGATTGTACACAATGACCAAGTTGGTTTTATCTCAGGATGCAAGAATGGTTTAACAAATGTAAGTAAACACATACAATTCATCACATAAATAGAATTAAGGACAAAATTATTTAGTCATCTCAGTAGCTACAGAGAAAGCCTTCCACATAAAAACACTGAAGAAACTATGGATAGGAGGAATCTACCTCAACATCATAAAGGCTATATATAAAAAACCAAAGCCAATATTATAGTGAATTAGGAAAAACTGAAAGCATTTCCTTTAAAATCTGGAACAAGACAAGAATGTCCACTCTCACCACTCCTATTTAATATAGTACTAGAAATTCTAGCTAGAGCAGTTAGAAAGGGAAAGATGTAAGAGGGATAAAAATAGGAAAAGAAGAAGTCAAATTATCACTGTGTGCTGATGATATGATCCCATACTTAGAAGATCCAAAAAAGCTCCACCAAAAGACTGCAAGAGCTAATAAACAAATTCAGCAAAGTAGCAGATTACAAAATCAACATACAAAAATCAGTAGCTTTCCTATATACCAATATACTGAGGAAGAAATCAGGAATATAATCTCATTCACAATAATTTCCAAAAATAAAAATAAAATACCTAGGAATAAATCCTACCAAGGAGGCAAAAGATCTCTACAATGAAAATTATAAAACACTGAATAAAGAAATTGAAGAAGACATAAGAAAATGAAATAATCTTTCATATCCGTGGTTAGCCAGAATTAAGATTGTTTAGAATGACCATACCACCAAAAGCATTATACAGCTTCAATGTAATCCCAATCAAAATACCAATGACATACTTCACAAAACTAGAAGAAAAAAAAAAGATCCTAAATTCATTTGGAAGAATAAAAAACCCAGAATAGCCAAAGTAATTCTAAGCCAAAAAAGCAGTGCTGGACTCATCACAATACCTGACTTCAAATTATACTACAGAACCATAATAACTCAAACTGCATGTACTGGCATAGAAATAAATGCATAGACCAATGGTACAAAAATAGAAGACACAAAGATAAACCCACTCAGATACAGTCATCTGAGCCTTAACAAAGGTGCCAAAAACATATATTGGTGCTAGGAAAACTGGCTATCCATAAATAGTAGCTTGAAACAACAAGTATCTTTCACCTTACACAAAAATCAACTCAATGGATAAAAGACCTAGGAATTAGACCAGAAATTATGCAACTCCTAGAAGAAAATGTGGAGTCAACACTCCAACATTCAGGCATGGCAACGACTTTCTCAGTACAACCCCTAAAGCTCAGGCCAAGAGTTAAAAAATGGAATGGTACCAGATTAAAAAGCTTCTGCACAGCAAAGAACACAATTAAGAATATGAAGAGAAAACCTGCAGAATGGAAGAAAAAAACCTTTGCTAGCTACTCTTCTGACAGAGGATTAATAATTATAATATATAAAGAACTCAAAAAATTTAACACCAAAAAAACTATTAATAAATGGGAAAATGAAATTTATTTAGACATTTATCAAAAGAAGAAATTTATGAAAAAATGTTCAATATCATTAGCAATTAGGTAAATGCAAATCAAAAATATACTGAGATTTCATCTCACACCAGTCAGAATGAGAGCCACCAAGAATGCAAGCAGTAATAAATATTGGAAAGGATGTGAAGAAAAAGGAACGCTTTTACACTATTGGTGGGACTGTAAAGTAGTACAACCACTATGGAAATCAGAATGGAGGTTCCTCAAAAGCATGAAACCACCATATGACCCAACTATACCCCTCCTCAGTAATATCCTAAAGAATTCAAGTCATCATACTATAGTGATATGCATACTCATGTTTATAGCAGCAAAATTCATAATAGCCAAATTATGGAACCAGCCTAGACTGGTATGTATGTGTATATATATATATATACACACACACACACACATACACACATACATATACATACCATATTCTATTTATGGCAGAAAAAATTCATATATATATATATAAATTTATGGCAGAAAAAATTCATATATATATATATATATACACACACATATATATATATAAAATGTATATAAAATGGAATTTTATTCCACCATAAAGAAAAATGAAATTATGTCATTTGCAGAAAAATGGATGGAATTTGAGAATATTATGTTAATGGATAGAACTTGAGGACATTATGTTAAGTGAAATAAGCTAAACTCAGAAGACCACGTCTGGAAGTTAGAGAGGAAAAAGGAAAAGAAAGTTGTGGGGGGAAGGGAGGGGGAAGTCTCATGAAAATCAAAGGGAGAGCAGTAAAGTAGAGGAAAGGGACAAGGTCAGGGAGGAAGGAAGGGAAAGGGGAAATACTGGGAATGATATTGGCCAAACTATATTGTTATATTGGGACATGTCGAAATATGCAACAACAAATCCCACCATTATGTACAATTATAATGCAGCAATTTAAAAAATATGGGAAAAAAAATCTCTCCTTGAAACAGGAATCAAGGTGGGTCCCAAAGAGCACAAACACTCAAAAAGGATGATATCATCCTGTGCAAGCATGTGAAAGACAAGAACTATATCATCTATTTTCTTCAAAATTCCCAAACTGCCACATCTACACACAAAGAGAACATGATAAACTAGACTAGAAGTTCTTTAGGTAAGAACATTATCTTAATTAGGCATATTTGATTTTCCCAATGCCTTACAGACTTTCTGGTATTTACTAAGCACATACTAAATACATGTTTAATTAATTAGTATTGTATTGTCATTGATGTTCTAAAGGTTGAGTAGTTTTACTGAAATTTAAACAAGCAGCTATTAAGTAGATACCTGCTTGTAAGGATAGATTTTTGAGCAGTGCCTGTTTATTAATCACCTCAAGAAGTTTTTTAATTCCCACTTGCTTTAATAAATTTGGTGAGAATAGCTTGTTTACTAGCTTTTTCACAGCCCTAAATCTCTCAAAACAGTTTTTAGTAGGAGAATGTAGCAGCTCTCTGAGTGCTAACCTACTGCTCTTTCCATGTCACTGAAAATAGCCTGGTAATAAATGTCTGTAGCCCAGCAGAAAGCATAAGAATGTCTGAGGATCTTGCTGAAGTACAAACTTCTAAAAACAACCCAGAGATTATCAGTTATTATGCCTAGGGTGTGGTTCAGACAACTTCATTCATAACAATCACTCAAGATGATTCAGATGTAGGTGTATTTCAGTGGCCATTGCCATAATAATATTGTGTCACAACCTGCCACCCCTGAATCTCAGTGGTAGACAGCAATAACCATCTTCTCACTCGTGCATCTGCAGAAAAGCTGGAGTTCATCTTAAGTAGGCTGAATCTGGCTGCAAGATATTGACTGGGTCCAGATCTCTCCACATATCTCTTACCCACTTTGAGCCAGCATCTATCTGAGACAGAGTCCTCTCGTTGAGAAAGACAGGAGTACGTGAAAAGGCAAAGCTTACCACTCAAGCACATGCCAAGTCTGCTCATAGCTCAATGCCCAAGAAAGTTCCATGGTCAAGGATAAAATCAAGTAAGGAAGAACATACCACTCTCATGGAATTCTGGTAGGGAGAGTAAATATTTGTCAAACAATAGTCTATCACAAGGTAATACAAAAACTTGTACTTTTAAAAAAGCATTACAGTCTCTTGAACCATCCAGAGAAGGTATTTGCAAGATCAGTTTTTTATTTAGTTATGCAATAAGCATTTATGAATGACTACCAAATGCCAGACAGACAGATAATTAGTTATTGTCTGTCTGTAAAGATGCCTGTCCGGAGATAGATGAGTAAATAGATAATTACAAGGCCATGTGCAAGATATCATAACAAAAGTGACCCAAGATTTATAATTAAAAATCTAAAACAGGCCAGGAAAGCAAAAGATAATGCTCTGAGTGAGCCAGAAATAATAAAGAATCCTTAAAATATAGGAAACACAAGAATCAGAATGTAAAGATGAAATCAAGTTCTAGAGAATACCCTGAAGAAGATTGCTGCAAGTGATGGAAGTGGCTCCTGGAATGTTCCAGACTCACAAGTTGTAGACATGAGAACAAGATGCCTGGAATACCTTCAGCTTAACAACCAGCAAGTCTCAGTCATGACGTTTATTGGCCCAGATTAGGGCACTTATTCACCTTTGGACCATTCTTGTGAGACCAACTGGCCCAATGTGGATCACAGTCCCACTGCTGAAGGAAGGAGGTAGAACTCCCAAGGTAGCTGTGGGAGGTGGCTTCCCAAGGGCAAGAGAACTGATGTTCTCCATGATGGAATACTATACAGGTTAAAAGAGAGATGTATGCTGACAGGAAGTACCTTTAAGATACTTGTTGGGTAAAATAAAGAATAGAATATTCTACATAGGGTAGATAATTTGAATAAATGATATATTTCCATTTTTATATCTGAAAAAATATATATGCAAACATTATAGAAATCTACATATATCGACCACCTGACAATAGTTGTTTACCTTGGGGAGGGGACTAGATTAGAGGATGAGGTATTATACAAAGTGACTTTGGGTTTACCTATATTAATTGAGGCTTTCTCCCCTCACTAGTTATCCCTTATCCTGAAGAAAGGTAGCAATAAGAGGTCTAAGGTTCTTTCTTTATTTATTTTAAGTACTGGGGATTGAACTCATCCTCATGCATACTAGGCAAGCAATCTACTACCAAGCTATGTGCCCAGTCCCCATTTTTTTTTTAAGTTTAATTTGAGAGATAGGCAGGAGTTGTTCGAGGTGTGGGTGTCCTAAGATGATTCCAAGTGTCTATATGGACAATGGTGCCCCATTCACCAAAAGAAGCAGGGTGTGAGAAAAATAAGTTTGTGGATGATGGTTGAGATCATCTTTGGTCATATTAATTTGAGGGGCACTTGTATAGCATCCAGGTAAAGATGTCCAATGGAAAACCTGGGCTCTATACTGAAGTTGCCTTTCTCTGTCCAGGGAAAATTTCCAACATTTTATTAAACTTTTATAAAAGGAAACAGTCCACAGGAAACAGAATATTTAGTGCTTAGTAATTTACCAAAGGACAGGCAGTCCAAGAGGAGTGGTTTGTGCTGGGACCTAGGATTTTAACTCACCTAGCTTTCTCTAATAAATTCTACCTTCTTGTTTCCTTAGCCAGAATGACATTGTTAACCATGTAATTTGTTCAAAAGAGACTGAACTTTTACCCCTGGGGAGTTAAAACAGAAGGTATACAGAGAGGTGTTTAGGTGTATAGGTTGCCTTCTGTGCATGGGTTTTACCTGGCAAGGATTGCTGGAGAGAGATAAAGGAACCCTCACCATCTTCAAGCTGAGGTCCTGTCTGGCCTGAACCTCAGCTCTCAAAGACCCACACTTCAGACCTGACCTCCACAACACCATTTCTGCCACCTGCTTGTACTACCTTCTCTTTCATCTGCTTCAAGATTCAGAGTTGGAAGCAGCAACAAGCAGTGAAAATACAGACTAATGGCCTTAACCCTTGATGGCAATGATGTTCTGACTCCCCTGGGAACCGAAGTCTGCACCTGGCACTTCAGTCCAAGGAGCAAAGGAAGACAAAAGAGCCTTTCACCGGGATCATTCTTTTTCCTCGCTCTGAAAAGGGGAAGCCTGGGATGAGGGAAACTTCCCTCTCCCACAACAAAAGCTGAAAACTTAAACCCACCTTATGACTGACCACCAGCCTTTCGGGAAAATCATTCCCTCTTTGTCTCTGTGTTTCACAGCTATTGGAACTGGATTGTTCAAAGAAATACCTGACCTTGTTTGTTAGATGAGAAACAGAAAATGCTGACCCTGGATTCTTTTATTTACTCCTGCTGCTAACCTAGCAGCACTGCAGAATCCCAGACACTTCAGCAGCTTTAGCCAGGCTGGGGGTACACAATAATGAATGCATAAAAAGCTCCTTGACAGGAGCCCTCTCTGCCCTCCCAGCTCGATGCTCAGTGGTGAAAAGGAGAAAGGGAGGCCATTAGCAAGGAGTAAGCACAAAATGAAGTGGTTTGGAGGCGTGCTGAGGGAAAAGCCAATTTCAGCCAATGCCATTTGACCTGCTGGTACTGTTTCCACTCAGAATGTGTTTTTGTTTGCTTCTGTTGCTTTGTTTTGTTGTCTGGGTTCTGCCATTGGTTTTTGTCAGAGGAAGAAAGTGAGCTCCAAAAAGATAGAGGGGATATCTTGTTCATCTCTAGGATTTAGCATGGAACATAGAATAGGTGGGATTTAAAGAGGTGCAGATTTTGGAAAGGGCATCTTACAGAAATATGAAAAGAAAATGCCTTGTATTTTCAATTTGCAGGAAAGAAACATCGGTTTGAAGGTGTAAAGAGACTTATTTAAAACACAAAGCTCATCAATAGTAGTGTCTTTGGAGGTAAGCAACAGAAAATAGCTCTGACATTTTTAACGTAGGAGGAAATTTTTGAGATGTCCTATATTTAATTATGAAGACCTGGAAAATGTAAAGGAGAGCTGGGTAGGTTAATCAGTGAATGAGCTACAGGATTGGAAAAAAAAAAAAAAACAGAAAACAAGCCAGGTGTGGTGGTGTACACCTGTAATCTCAACTGCTCTGGGGTCTGAGGTAGGAGGATCACAAATTCAAGGCCAGGCTGGACAATTTATGAGACCCTGCCTGGAAATTTAAAAAAAAAAAAAAAATCTTAAAAAAATTTTAAGGGTTGAGGATGTACCTCAGTGGTAAAATATGGCTGGGCTCAATCCTCAGTATGCAAAACAAAAACCTAAGAAGGAAGGAAGACAAGCTCACATTCTTGATGCTCAAATGACCCCCTAGGTGCCACTGCATCCTGCTTACAACTTCAGCCACTGCAGAAACAACAATGACTTTTCCAACTGACACCGCCCTAACCCAACACTTTTCCCACTTCACATAATGTTGCCTCTCTTATGGCTCCTTTCCCCAAATTTTCACTGTAAAATACCCTGGATTCTTAGATTTTTTCAGACATTTTCCCAACTGTTACCTGGGCCTTACTGCTGGGAGCTGGTTCTTTTTGGTTAACACCTACAATCAATGGCTTAATGAACCCTATTATTTCAGAGATCTCTTAGTCTCTAGAGTTTTGGTTCAATAACCAAACAAAATGTCATTTGTTGGAGGGGCATTGGGATGCACAAAGGATGAGAAACTAGAAACCCAAGTCAAAACCAGGATAAGAGTTAGAACAGATACAAGGGTGGTAGGGATGACTCACCCATCCCACCAAGGACTCAGTTCACTCCAAAGTTTGTTCCTGCTCTTGCTGGAACAAGATCGTAGAATGCTAGAAGTATGAGATTGACTAAGCTCAGTTCCACATTGGGCAAGGCACTCTCTCCAAGGTTGCAACCCCCTCAAGTCTATATACAGTGGAGGAAAAGTCAGTCCCTCACAGGAAGATGGAGTGCCATTAGAAAGCAAGGACAGGTGCGAACAACAACAACAAAATCAAATATCCATTCCAGAGAGACAGGGTTCAAGCTCATATGCATTTGGTGCCAAAGTTTGCACTCTTAGACTATGTCAGCGTGAAGTGAGCAGTGGTTCTCAATCAGTGGTGATTCAGTCATTTGGTAATGTCTGCTACAGCTGGGAGGAGGTACTAATGGTATCTAGTGAATAATGTCCAGAAATGTTGCTAAAAATCTTATAATTCTCAGAACAGCCTCCTCAAAAAAGAATTATTCAACCCAAGATGTCAGTAATGTTCCAAGGTTGACAATCTGTGGTATAAGCAAAAATCAGGAATTAAGATATCATATAGGTTTAAGAAAATGTAAATTATTTTTTGGAAGCATAATTACATAAAGAAAAGCAAAAAGCAAATGTTGCAAAAGAACTTTGAAAAATTATATGTATATACGACATCAGGGCAGATTTTATGGGGCCTTGAATGCTAGGTTAAGTTTTCTAGACTGGATTAAATAGGATTGGCTGTTTCTTAGCCCACAATGATATCTTAATTGCCTCTGGGCCTGGCATGTCTATTTATTTTGAAGTTTATTTCTAGAAGAACTTTGGAGCAAATGACATGAGGCTGCCAATGATAAGACTCCCTCACGTCCCCCATCCTGGGCACACTGTCAGTGGTTCTCAATCAGTGGTGATTCTGTCATTTGGTAATGTCCAAATGACGTTTTGGTAATTCCCAAAAGTTTTGCTTCTGTGTGGTTTCTTACACATCTTGCTATATAATATTGGAAGTCATTGCTTCTTCGAGTAGGTGCTCCCGCTAAAGAAATTAACACTATTTTCAACATTCTTCCAAATCATATAGCTACCATAGTCTATATTCTTTCCAGAACAATCTGTTGTAAAATTAACATATTTTGCTGATTCATATTTCTTTATATCTGAAATAATCAAGATTCACTTACAATCAATAGTGTATGATAGTTTAATTGATAGTCATTTTTTTCTTTCTTAGGACTCTATAAAACCAATGACACTTTAAATTCAATGAAATAGGATGTGTTTATTTTTCTCCCATTGTCATTGGTTAAATTTTATTCACACTCACTTACTGCTCTTGGCATTGAATTTGGGTATTAGTGTTGAACCCTGACAGAATGCTAAGAACCATACAAAATATCATGATGGAACTGGCCCCTCTCTGCCATCATTATTTTATAATTAGAATTACAGCTCTCACATTGAACAGAAGAGGTTTTGTAACCACGCAACCATCTCCCCAGTGGGAACATCCAGGGCCTGCCCCCAATGAAATGTTTCGTGTGTTTCAAAGCTTCTTTAAAGAGTATGTGAAAGAAACATTCATTCAGGTTGAATTGCCTTGGCATACGCTTTGGGGCTGTTCTTATTTTATACAGGCTTCCTCGGTGCATCATTAGATATAATTTTATTTGTACAAAGGAAATGGAGTAAAATTTTCTTCTACATCCCTTCTCTATTTCTCATCTTTATCCTCTAGCAGGACTTCCCCCTTCCCACTCTCATCACCATATATTAGTAGGATTAATATGTAATGAGATCCACCCTCCTGCAATGCATCAGCCTACGAAACAAAGGCATAAGTAAAATGAAAGAAGGAGAATGAGGAGATGAATAGGGGTGAAGCTTAAGCAACTGTGAATTTCCAGGAAATATTTATGAGCTCATTTAAATACTAATGAGCTGGTAGTCTGACAGCAGAGAGAAGACTAAAACACCGGAGCACAACATCTCAGCTGGGCCGTGGGTTGTCTTGTGTCTACACAAGCTGTACAGTAGAATGGCCACATTTTATGCCTCCTGCCGAGCAGGCATTTCCAAATGCTGTTAAGTGAGAAATTGACATTTCCTCACTGATTTCAATTTTTTTATTTCCACTATAGTACTTAACAATCTGTTTAACTCCCATGTTGAAAAAGATATGGAGGGCCCAAACATAAAAACCACTTCACCCAAATCTTTTATTGAAATGACTACTATTTTAGGAATGACTCTCTTGATTTTCTTTTTCTGTCCCCTTTAAGAATCCACCAAATCACTTTTGGCAAGATCCTAGATAGCACCATGAATGATGTCTCAGGAGTATAATAAGAGGTAATTCATCTGAAAAATTCTCCTGCCCCAACTGACTACAGAAAAATACATCAGTTGCCTATGGGTTAGAAAAGATAAAAACACTTGCTACTATAATAAAACAAATTTAACTTCCAAAGAGCTTTTTACATATATTGCCCTAGGCATGACAATCTGCTGACTTGATCCAAAATAAACAACTGGCTTTTGTATTTCTAAATCATATCTCAAAGTTCCATACTCAAAAATTGTTGTTAGGGCTTATTTAGCTGGAGTTTCTTTCTTTCTTTGAGGGGGGGTATTTTTTCTCTTATAAAGATGCTAAATATTAGGCAAGGAGGAAAAATCAGAGGATCTCTGGAAAATTAGTCATCCTTAGAATTAGGGAGCTTTAAACCCCAAAAGTTAAACAACAGCGACTCAGGTCACATCATCCAGAAACTATGCACAAGTGTGTTGTGACCCCAAGGATGTGGCAGTAGCAGGGCTGGGGCACAAATGAGGCAAGCAGGCACTCCTCTCAAGTACAAAACATATGGTGACATCAAAACATCCAGTAATCGATGTAAATGCTAAAAGATCAAAATTAATGCAAAAGTCAGATAATGTGAGGTCTTCAGCTTTGTTCATTTTGCTCACGATTGTTTTGGTATTCAGAGTCTTTCATGGTTGCATATGAATTTTAGGGTTATTTTTTCTATTTCTCTACAGAATATCATTAGACTTTTTGTAGGGATTACTGTGAAACTGGAGATTGCATAATGTAGATATTTTAACACTATTAATTCTTCTAATCCATGAACACAGAATGTTTTTCCATTTATTTATGTTTTATTCTATTTCTTTCATCAATGTTTTTCAGTGTGTGAGTCTTTCACCTCCTTGGTTAAATTTATCCCTAATTTTTTTTCTTCAATATTAGGGATTGAACCTGGGGGCACTCTATCACTGAGTCACATCCCAGACTTTTTTTTTTTTTTTTAATTTTGAGATAGTATCTTGCTAAGTTGCCCAGGCTGGCCTCAAACTTGCAAGCCTCCTGCCTCAGCATGCCAAGTAGCTGAGAATACAGGAATATGCCACTCTGCCCAGCTTTTTAAATTAATTCATTAGTTCTAACACTTTTGTGATGTAGTCTTTAGGGTTTTCCATAGATCAGATCATATTGGCTGCAAACAGGGCACTTTAACATTTCCTTTCTAATTTGGATGCCTTTTGGACAAAGTTGCCAAAGCACATAATAGGGAAAGAACAGTCTTGTCAATAAATGGTGTTGGGACAACTGGACACCTACATGCCAAAGAATGGAATTAGACCCTTATCTCACACCATATACAAAAATCGACTCAAAATGGATTAAAGATTTAAAAGTAAGACATAGGACTATAAAGCTACTAGAAGAAAATACGGAGCAGCAGGGGACATTGATTTTTTTTAATATGTATGACATTGATTTTTTTAATATGTATCCAATAAATATGTATAGTTGTTATTTGCCAATAAAAAAGAAATAAACCTTTTTTTTAAAAAAAAAAACTTATTCTGTTTGTTTGGGAATCTATATTCCAAAGTGATAATCAGAAATACAATATGTCACATGTAATGAGCCCAAGGGCTCATCACTGTATTATTATCAACAGTAAGAAATTGAAACATCCTAGATATTTAAACTTAGAAGAAGCATTAAGTAAATCATGGCTCAGCTGTATGATGAAATATTTGCATCATTAATACAGTGGAAAAGCTAAAGAAATAAGAAGCATCACTTAGAATATAGCAAACAAAAGTGGTTCAAACATTAATATTGCTTACTATCTCAGTTAACAAGAATTTAGAAGGTAGGAGAAAAGGCAGAGTTGACCTCTGACAAAGACTGCTTGTTGTCATCCAATGTTCATTATATCTGACTTAGGAAGTAAACCTTATTGCCTGAGAATGTCAGGGCAACAAGAGGGAAGGCATCAGGATCTCTGACACCAAGAAGGACCACATTTGCTCTGGAACATTACTGCTAGAGTGCTTTAACAGGAGAGTGAATTAAACTGCTATTAAGCCACTGTTATTCTGATTTTTCTAATACATACAGCTGAACCTAAAAAATGCAAAAAAAAAAAAATCCATGATGAACCAAACAACAATATTTTAAATAAAAGCTGAATCCAACAATGCCATGCCATGTCGTATTAGAGCCCAAGACAAAAGGAAAAGTGAGCCCCCTATTTATAGGTTTTTATTTCTTAATTTTTTCAAGAACTGTATTTTGAATATATTATTGATAGTTCTGCTTCCATTAAAACCAAGAAGGTAAAATTACAAAAAAAAAAAAAAAAAAAAAAAAACTTCTGTTTGAAATATAAGTAAACTCTTTAAACTTAAAATAATATTGTGACATTGTGAGTTCAACTTTTCAATATTTTCAAGTACTTGAATGTTCTGATAAGAACTCTCCTCTAGTGAGGTTACACAGAGTTAGCCCAAAAGATGTGTAAAGAAACCAACCTGAAGGCTATGTTAAGATCAAGGGTGTTCTGCTCGTCTATGACTGCATTTCATTTTATATGCCACATTTGTGGCCCACTGAATTTGGATGCGATATTATAATAAATAATCCACCTTCTCTCTTTTTTTAAAAAAAAATTTTAAGTTGTTGATGGACCTTTATTTTATTTATTTGTATGTGGTGCTGAGAATTGAACCCAGTGCCTCATGCATGCTAGGCAAGTGCTCTACCACTGAGCCAGAACCCCAGCCCCTCTACCTTCTCTCGTAAAAAAAATATTTTGTGGGGTGCTGGAGACTGAGCCCAAGTATGCTTTACCACTGAGCTCTATCCCCATTCCTTTTTAAATTTTTTATTTTGAAACAAAATCTCAAGTTTCTGCGACTAGCCTTGAACTTGCAATCCTCCTGCCTCAGCCTCCCAAGTCACTGGGATTACAGGTGTGTGCCACCACACTCAGCCAATCCATCTTCCTTAATGAAGAAAATGTATGCTCACGCATCCAGAAGTCCAGAAGAAGAGTGGCTACAAGGTATTTAATTCAACATACAATGACACCAACCAGGACTCCAGTTTCTTCATCTTCCCATTCTGCCAAACACAGCATTTGGCTTTGTCTTTAGCTGCCTCCTCTCAACAAGTAAAAGTTGGCTACTTTGGTTTCCAGAGTCCCATGAAAAGCTAAAAACACCCACAAAAGAAAATAAGAGAGATTTCCCCCTCTTTCGGCCTTATCATAAGAATGAAAGTGAACCAAAAATTTGGTTCTTGTCCCTAGTGCCAACCCAAATAATGAAGACAAGATTTTGAGAAAAAAGAAATAGAAGTTTTATGGATTTGCTAGCCAATAAGGAGAATAACAGACTAATGTCTCAAAAACTACTGTCCCATACACAAAGGGAAAGAAAGAGCCTCTCAAAAGGAAGTTCAGGACTGGGTTCCACATGTGAGTACTATGATTCATGTCCAGATGGTGATCTTGAGATAGTCCTTGCTCAGATCTGCAGGCACCACCAGTTCCCAGATCTGGATTCCTTCATGCTTGTGGTCATGGGGCTGAAGAACAGGAAAATATGGCCTAGGGTGGGAAGAATGTTCATCTTACTTCCCCTGTAGTTAGAGAGGAGAAGAAGGAGAGAAGGAAGAAAGAGAAGAAGAGGGGGGGAAATCATGTAAGTTTTATACTCAAAGCATGAAATGGACCGTAGTACAAAAAGAAAACTTTCTCATTAGCCTTTCAGCAGATCTTTTCCGAGTCTCATTGAGTAGAGCTAGGTCACATGCAACAAACTCCTGAGATGGGAAATAGGATGATGACTATAGATTTAAGTTAACTAAGCTTTACCCCAAGACATATGAAGGAGAGATAGCTACCCAAGCTAAGTTAAAACTTTACTAAAAAGAATATGGAGAAATAGCTGTCACTGGAGGAGGCCAGCAGTGACTCTACAATGCCAATAATTGGTGGTCAGGCATTGAGTAGAAAATGTATCACTGGGGCCTGGGGGTGTGGCTCACTGGTAGAGCGCTCCCCTAGCATGTGCGAGGCACTGAGTTCGATCCTCAGCACCACATAAAAATAAATAAAATAAAGGTATTGAGTCAAACTACAACTAAAAAACATATTTTTTAAAGAAAATGTATCACTGATATTTGTGTCAGGCTTAACATTCATCAGTACAGAAATGGCCATTCTATTGTGTAAGACAAGTTGCAAAAATCTTCAATGAAACAATATACTTCCCAACTGGCAGTAGGATAAATTCCAAATAGATAATACAATTAAACATGAAAACTTTACTATTATTAAATGAGCACACTGGAGAACTCTTTTATCATTTTGCAGTAAATGCCTTTCCAAATATGACTCAAAAACCAGAAGCCATAGAGGGAGAAAAGTAGCTTGGCATGAAAATACCAGAAGGAAAGTCAAAAGGTTATTGATTAACTTGGGGTGTGGGGATATAACTCATATCACAGACAATCAGCTAATCCCTATTGTGAAAGAGATCCTAGAAATCAGTAAGAAAGAATCCATAAATATAAAATAATATAGAATGACAAGCAAAGAATTTGAAATTCAACTCACAAGAAAATCCCATAAATATTCCTTAAACACATGAAAAGTTTTTCAATTTCAGCTCATTGATATTAAGAAAAATGAATAGTTTTCAGGGTGTAATTCAGTGGTACACCATGTGCTTACCAGTCTCCAACATCAAAAAAAGAAAGAAAAAATTGAATATTATAACTACCCCCAAAGAACTATTTTTAGCTATCTGGCAAAAAATCCCAAAAATTTGACATAGTTTAGAGAAATAGTCACTAGCACAAGATCTAGAGAAAATATGATTCCTATGTAGGACAATTTAGCAATGTATGTTAGACACCCATACATTTTAATTTGTCAGTTTTGTTTCTATGAATGTACCCATGGATTCCACAGATTTTACATTCTACATTCTCTATGTATTTGATTATATGCAAAAAGATTTTCAGGACTTTTATTTTTTTAATTTTTATTTTTTGTGGTAATGAGAATTGAACCCAGGGGTGCTTTACCACTGAGCTACACCACAGTCCCTCTTATGTTTTGAGACAGGGTCTTGTTATGGCCCCTAGCCTGGCCCTGAATTTTCTATCCTCCTGCTCAGTCACCCAAGTAGCTGAAATTACAGACATCCACCAGCTGACATGGCTAGGACTAATATTTAACTGATGCACATGTGATCCAACTCGTTAGTTCACGTCCTGTATTCATCCTAAAACACTGACGTTCATGCTGTACTTAAATTGGAAATTTTAAAATATTATTCCTTTACATATGGAGAAGACTACTTTTTGCAGAAAAGTATTGAAGATAGTCCAAATAGCAATAATAGTATACTTGTTAAATAAATTATGGTGATTATTAAAATAAAAGAATATGCTGCTCTACAAAAGAGCATATCTTATTCTGTTTTGTCTGCTATAACAAAATACCATAGTCACGGCAGATGTCTGTGTCTGCTGAGGGCCTGCATCTCACTCTAGCCTCACATGGCAGAGTGTAAGGGCCTCTCCTGGACCCTTTCAAAGGACACGAATGCTACTTTTGAACCCTCTTCCCCCATGACCTCATCACCTCCCAAAGGTATCACCACCTTGGGGGTAAGATTCATACATGAATTTGGGAGCAGGAGGACACAAACATTTAGATAACAGCAAATACAATACATATCTGTACACACTTGTATAAGATCTCAAAAACCTCAGAGTAAGCTTTTTATAAAATTCAAGATGTAAATCAGTATGTAAAAAATTTTAACTTTTGTATAGAAAGAAAGGAAAAGCAAGTATCCATAATTCCATTTTCTTATAAAAACGAACTGTGAAGGAAACAGAAGAAAATACTTACAGTGGTTTCCTATTTGGGACGATGGTGAACTAGGAAGATGAAAGATAGGGATAAAAGAAAATTTTTTCACTATATAATTTTTACTTTTGTTTTTGAACTATGTTAATGTACTTTAAAATCTACAATGGTTTACTATTGCCTATGTGCAAATTCAAAATTCTTGACTTTCAAGACAAATTAACTTTTCCACAGTTAATTCCTACTAATTGGTCTCTACCTCCACTCTCACCACACACACCGCCCTCCCTAGAACCTAAAAATAATCATGATTAACAGTTTTCAGTCCAGGAAAAATATAGTAGGCATGTGGTACATTTATATTACACATGCATATGACTTTAAACTTGACATATATATGATCACTTTTTAAATTTATTATATATCTGTGAGAATCTTCAACATCATGAATTTTTCTATTTATTTTATAAATGTAATTTTTTAATCAGTACATACTTAGTTTTTAGTGGTGAGATAATATCCTATCACATAGGGATTGAGGATACAACTAAATAGCAGAGTATTGCTTAACATTTGCAAGGCTGTGGGTTCAATTCCCTGCACACTATCAAAAAATAAAATTTTATATATATATAAATGGATACATGGACATGGATACATCATAATTTAGCTTTGTTATTTCTCTTGCTGGACATTTAGATTGTTTCTACTATAGTTTTTGTTAATACACACAATGCTGCAATAAATTTCTTGGCATATTTTTCCATAATATAAAAGTAAAATTATTAGGCCAAGATGTGTGCATTTAAAAATTTGATTGATGTTATCAAATTGCCTCCATAGACATTATAACATCATGCTTTGTTCAAACACTCCTCTATCTAAAGTACTCCTTTCCTCACTCTCTCACCAATATTGACTTAGAAATTTTACAGTTGCCTGATAGGCAAAAAGTATTCTTTTATGCTTAATTTGCATTTCCTTAATTTTAAGAATAAGCACCTTTTTAAATGTATAGAGGGACTTATACTTTTTTTCCATGAATTATTTTATTTTTATTGAATCAATTTAAACCATATTTCATGTTATGATCCCAGGGTTTAGGTTGTATTTAGAAAGGCTTGTCTACTTCCACATAATACAAAAATTTTCCTCCATTTTTCTTAGTCTATTAAAGACTTTTAAATGTTTAAATATTTAATCCATCTGGATTGAGGGAGAGGGATAATATCTCCTGAGAGGTAACACTGTACTTTAATTTTTCCCAAACAGTTCCCTGAATAATATATACCTTCTTCATCAATTAGAATTACAAAATACATTATATACTAAATTCCTCTAGACATACTGGTCTTGTTCTGAATTCTCTGTTCAGTTTTATCCATCAACTAGCTCTTCTCCCCCAATACCACACCATTTATATTACTATAGATTTATAGCAAGTTTTTCATCTGATAAGGCTGGTCCCCACTTCATACATCTTTCTCCCTTCACCCAAAACATTCTCAACAATTTTAGCACATTTAATTTTCTAGAAGATCATACAGGTTTATTTGAGAGAAATTATATTTTTGTAATATTGAGCCTTTCTGATTCTAAGTACAGTACTCAGAATGTCACTGGTGACAGTGTCATTTGGTAAATCTGAGAGCAGATCTTTGTGGACATTTTCAACTGGATTTGTTGTGCGAGACATCTGAACTGAGAATGTAACTGAGCATTTCTCTCCTTTTTTGTGTAGACATATGAGAATTATGTGGGTATCAGGAAAACTGAGCCTAAGGCAAAAAAATAAAAGATGAACAGTCCTTCCATACCCTTCAGGAAATTTTTAAATAGAAAAATTAATTATTCACATCCTGTCCACAGTGAGAGCAATGGGGCTCCAGCCACAATCAACACTGCTGTTCATGTGTGCTGTAGGCTGCAAGCGTCTGGGGTGTAGAATTCCTGGCTCCTGGCCACAACCAATAGAGGAATAAATGCCATTTAATTCCACCCAGCTGTTCTGGGGCCTTCCCTGGGTGGGTCTGATGAGGGGTGTTTCATTCAATTTACAAGAAAAAAAAAATCCATCCCTCTATTGCTTGGCACACCACCAGACTTGCTAGGACTTCCCAAACACCCCCACTGTGGAGAAGAAACCACCAAGAACACTCATATCGTGGACCAAATCCAACCCAAGCTGTCCACTGGGGGCTCTGCCAGTTCACTGCAGTATTCTAAGCTTGCACTCTATTTTATACCAAAAAAAAAAAACCACAGTGCTTTGTGTTCAGTATAAATTTTTGATAACAAAGAAGGTTAAAAATATATATTTTTACATACTTAAATAAATAAAACAGTGGAAAATATTAAACATAAATTATGCTTTATATGAAATTTTAGATTATTAGTAACTACATATAAATTATATATGCAATTATGCTTTACAGGTATCTTTTTCTGACCCATGTAAATTAGTGTAATGGAAGAGAATGTAGTGTTCCTAATTAAAAACCAACAACAAAAAAAACTTTTGCTTGACTGTAGGCTACCAAATTGATGTGTCATACATATATGTATTTAGGTGGCAAAAAAGCAATTTCAGTTTCTGCAAAGAATAGTCATTTCGCCATCATATAATTGCAATATGTGGCTCAAAATCATCCTCTTTGGAAAACAAATAAATGCAAGATCATGGTTTGCTTTTTTGTTGTTTTATTTCATTTTAATATTTCCAGGGACCTCAACATTGCCAAACTCAATATTGCTATGGCCATTATTATACCCTTCTCCTTCAGTACTTTCAATGGTTTTTAAAGTATTTAATGTCCCATAATAAATTCCTACCTGCTTTAAATACTTAGAGTTGTTCTATTTCCTTTATTAAATAAACCCTGATACAGAAACTCTTCAAAGACTTCCTAAGTTTCCCTAAATTTAAATCTATACTCTTTTTTTAAGAGAGAGAGAGATAGATAATTTTTTAATATTTATTTTTTAGTTGTCGGTGGACACAACATCTTTATTTTATTTTTTTTTATGTGGTGCTGAGGATCAAACCCAGCGCCTCTCGCATGCCAGGCGAGCGCATTACCGCTTGAGCCATATCCCCAGCCCTAAATCTATACTCTTGGTAATGAAGCACCAGCAAGAAGAAAATTAAAGAGAGAGAGAGAGAGAGAGAGAGAGTTTAGTATATGTAAGCCACTTCCTTGTAAATAGTTTGATTCTAGATTGATTAGAAGACATTATCATCATTATAATAGTATATTTATTTTTGTGCATGCATAGTCATTATTTCATTTAATCCTTATAGAAACTCCATCTTACAGAAGAGAAACCCAAAGTTTAGAGAGGTTAAGAAATGTTTGTTTGACAACATTGTAGAAGACAGAATAATGCTACCCACTCTCTAAAATGTCCATGTCTGTGAATATGTTACCTTCCGTGGCAAAGGGACTGTAAAGATATGATTAAGGATATTGAGAAGCAGAGATTGTCATGAATAACCCAGGTGAGCCCTATGTCAGCATAAGTCTCTTATAAGAGGGAAGCCTGTTGGTCAAAAGAGGAGGAGACCTGACAACTGAATCAGAGGTCATAGGGATAGGAGATTTGAAAATTCTCTGCTCCTAGCTTTGAAGATGGAGAATGGCAACACCAGCCAAGGAATGCATGTAACCTCTAGAAGCTAGAAAAACAAGGAAAAGGATTTTTCCCTAGAGCCTCCAAGAGGAACATAGCCCTCATGACCCATTTTAGATTTCTGAACTGCAAGAAATTGTGTAAATGTATAAACCAGTTTGTGTTGGCTTATCCACTAAATCGTGGTAATTTGTGACAGCAGCAATAGGAAACTAATGCGAACATTTATTGGGAGTCAACCATGTGGTGTTGATATATGTAGAGGTTACAAGACTAAGCACACTTACCAGGGTTAAGTAGAAACAAGACCCATATCCAGGCCAATCCAGCATAGGAGCCAGTGCCCTTAACACTATTCTCTGCTGCCCACCATGCCAAGCTCCAGGTGAATGCCTGGGCTTGAACCCATTTTTATTCCAATTAAGGGATCTAACAAATCTTATTTCTAACTGGCTACTGACATATTAACATAAAACATGTTTTCAAAAATTGTAGAGGCCCTGAAGATTCTTCTTCTTTTAAGGGTCACTGTTATTTTCTGCAAAGGTTTTTTCCCCCAAGTGTGTTTATAGACTGGTGGTTCTCAATTCTTTCCTACACTTAGGAGCTTGTTAAAATGTCCAGCCTCCACAGTTCTAATTCCAAATGTTTGAATGAGGTCAGGGGTGTACACTTTCACATGGTTGCTGATTCTGAGATAGGCAGAATGAGAAATACTCTTGAGAAATAATCTTGTAGGCAGTTACAATAGAGCCCTTGCTTTCTGATCCCTCCAAGACAGTACTTCCTAACATTCCAATTGCCTTAGTCCCAGCAGAGTTTGAAGCAGATGCTTTTTTCCCTGACTACACGTTTTGCAATGGCATTAAAAAAAAAAAAATCACTGAACCCTACAACAACTAATAATCAGAGGTTGTACGGTTTTATGTTTTCTTTGTGGGACATTAACGCTGAGTTGTCTTTTTAATATTATCATGGATAGGGCTGGGGTTGTGGCTCAGTGGTAGAGGGTTAGCCTAGTCATGTGAGGCGTTGGGTTTGATCCTCAGCACCACATAAAATAAATAAATGAAATAAGGGTATTGTGTCTAACTACAACTAAAATATATACATATATAATCATGGATATTGTAGCTTTTTTTCAAGTCATACTGAAACTATCAATGCATTTAAACATGTCCAGATAGACCCCAGTATGATTTGATATTTTTAAGGCAATTTAAATTCTGTTATAGATCGTTTCACTGAAATTGCCACTGACTGAACTGTGGTTTAAGAAATTCCTTCTAGGTGACAGCTCAGAAACCAATTTCACTTCACTGAAAACAACAGATTGCACTGGCTTCCTGTAGATATTTACAATACTTCCTCAAACCAGAGAATTTCACTGCTGTAAAGAACACTCTAGAGACTATCTGTCCCAGCCCCAACATTTTGCAAATGAGGAGAATGAGGTTCAAAAGAAATAATTTGTCTAAAGCTACATAAGTAATGAAGAGGTAGAAGTGAGACTAGTGAGTATTTTCCTGATCCATTCAGAAGCTCAGCATCAGATCTGGGGCATAGCTCAGTGGTATAGCATTTGCCTAACATGCATGAGACCCTGGGTTTGTTCCCCAGCACTGAAAAAGAAAAAGGTTGGTGTCACCACAATTTTATTTGTAAATATTCTTTATGGCATCTTTTATCACTTCCAGTGTGAGTCAATATCCAATGTAAAATAGTGTGGAGAAGATAAACTCAAAATAGTCAGATTATCATTTTGTTCTTTTCCTTTTTGAAATAGTAAGTTCAAAATCCCTTTTACATTGACCCCAACTTCTTTTTTAAAAAAAATATTTTTAGTTGTAGAGGAACACAATACCTTCATTTTATTTATTTATTTTTATGTGGTGCTGAGGATTAAACCCAGTGCTTCACACGTGCTAGGCAACTGCTCCACCACTGAGCCACCACCCCAGCCCTGACCCCACCTTCTTTCCCCTCAGTAATAATTATTCAAAATAGAACCACTAAGGACTAGAAATTTTTGTGTGGATATCTACATTATTAGCCTTATTCAGACAATTCTTCCATTCAAATAAAAACAATGGCAATGGGTGGTGGTAGAGAAGCCTGAAGCACTAGCCTCCCTGTGTTTAGTGTTCTGTTGAGCACATCACATCTAGCTCTAACCCCAAATCCTCTCTGCCTTAGCCCTTATGCAATAGTTGCACGTAAGTTACTCAAGTGAAATTCTTTGAACAGTTGTTAGGGCAAGAAACTCAACACCCCCTGAACAGTGACAACAGAAATGGTGATAAAACAGCTGGGTTCCACAAGTTGATGTGATATGGGTCCAACTCTCAGGTTACCATTGCTCTAGTTTGGAGAAAAAACCTAGAAGAGTAAATGCCTGATTCACTGTGAAACTCAGAGACATCTGTTCTCCCAGGCTAAGCAATATAGCCAGAGAACCCCTGAGGTCTTGCTATTTGCTAAATTCTTCTGGCCTGAATGTCTTGCCTGTGCCCGAGGAGAATCATGAGTGGAGTGCTACTGACACTGGATTATGTACAGCAGCTGGGTAGAGAAAGGGTGGAAAAGTTGGTAGCGAATGGAGAAGGGTAGTGGGACAGGGGCATGAACCATGGTGCAGTAGACATCGATCCCATTTTACCTCTGTCCTGATGACGTCAGGGTTCTAACTCAGCCAAAAAGGACTTCTGATTTCTGCTCCAACATGTAAAAGAGCCACACTCAGATTATCTTGACAAGAAGTTGGGTGGTGGTGGTTCTAACTATGTCTTCTGGACAAGGGCTGACAAGTCAGAGGTGGAGGTAGTAATTTGGGGGAAGAGGCTTAAGTGTTGTGTATTTTCACAAAATCTTTTAGAGATTTTCAGCTTAGACATGCAAAAAGTTGGTTTGGCCCTGACATTGATTGTTTCCTTGAATTTCAGCTCACCTGGAGCAAAGTAGTTCTGTTTGGTTACATGTCACTGGAAATTTAATGCAACGTCTTTTTCTTTCAACAGAACACAAATTTTCATGACAATGCATTCACTTGCTTATTTACTCATTCAATGACAATGTCTCTGTACTGGCGCACTGGGGCTATGCCCTCATAAAGTTTACATTCCCACAGGGTAAATGCACAATTAAACAAGTCATGACAATAAAGTGTATTAAGTGTTATGATAAGGGAAGGTACAGGGACAAAAAACTGAAACATCAATCTTGTGTACTTCGTCACCTGTAAGTTGGAGTGACAGAAGGAGTGCCTATCTCACAAGGCTGGCATGAGGACCAGATGAGGTCATGCAGCTGAAATGCTCTGGTTAAGAATAATGACTTCTTACTTGTGTCTCCTAGTCAAACACCTTATTGGAAAATTTGAATGTGTCAGAGGAAGACCTGGGAAAACAGCCTTCGAATTTTGAGAGCCTGGGGTGACTCTGGCAGATTCAGAAGGCCGGCCAGGAATCCTCTACTAGTGCTGAACAAAGGCTCTATACAGGTCTGGGAATGGGTTACTCCCAACAAAGTCCTGCCCCAGTAGGTATCTGTTCTAGAACCAAATGTAAGGACACAGGCAGGAGGTAGTCAAATACACAGAGACAAGAAGGGTGATGTCTTTCAAATCTCAGTTCTCCAGGAACCCTCCCAGTTCACCCCACTCTCCTGGCTTCCTACCTTTCATTCAATGCTTTCACAGTTGTCATAACACATTCATATGATCGTTGCAAATAATCTCTCTCCAAGTAGATAATGTGTTCCACTAGGACAGAGCCCAGGATTGTTTTGCTCTCCACTGTATGCCCCAGCCTCAGCCCCAGCCCAGGATGGGTGAATGGTGTCACTCAATTGATCTTGCCTGAATGAATAGCAGAATGCACTTTTCTTACTTTAACTTATACCCTTGGAGAAGGATCACTTTCTATCTGAGCAATAGTTTCCACTTGACCTTTCTCAATAATGAAATTTCTACAGCTCTATTCCGAAGAGACAGTTCAAGCAGGCTGGGGTAGTCACCTGGAAGTGAAAGTCCTGCTTGAAAGAAGTCAGGGCAGTCACTCGGGACCCTTTCAAGAACTTAGAAAAAGCAGGAGGTTTTAGAAAGAATCTCTCAGCACACCCCAGGGTGACAGGCATTCTCAACCACGAGACACATTCTTTTGAAAACCAGGCATTTACTGCCCTTGGGGGTACTGAGAGGCAGATGGGCTCAAGACCCTGAGGTTGTGAGAAAGCAGTCCCTTGACTCAGAGGAAAGCCTCCAGTGTGTCCTGCAAGGGAATAATAAATATTCTTCTTGGGCTTCTGGTGTCTGTTTTTATGCTCTGGTTGTGTGGTAGGGTTTAATAGAAACAAGAATGTTTTGAGTGTGTGTGTGTGTGTGTGTGTGTGTGTGTTTCCTGGTGCCAGCTGACTCCACAGAGGTTCTAAGTTCTGAAATCCAAACACAAGAAGCCCCTGTCAGGAGACAATGACAGAACACTTTGGTCTGCACTCAATGTCCACATGACAAAGAGCAGTTGTAGCAGAATTAGTGGTAACAATAGCAGTCATTCTCTTAATTTTAAACTAAATATGATTTCCTAATGGCTAAAGCATTAGAACCTGATCAGATCTTTTGACCTATAACAAAGAAAAAGAAAACAGTCTGAAAACTAATAGTCTTTACCACAAAATCTGTATTAATTATGACAAGATCACTGGATCACTGTATAATTACTTGTTTTGTATCACTATCTTAGGATTTTAAGTGTTTCAGTTTTTCCTATTACGGAGTAAAGGGGAAATAAAAGAAATAGGATTAGCTATATACTTTTCTTTATATAACAAATTATATGTTATACTTTTCTCTTTATAACAAACTATATATTCTGCTTATGATTGCAGAATAATAGTAAAATGATCTATGATCCAAAAAACAGTGAGTCTAATAAATGGTAAAGACTATCGCAGCCTTTTGGTCAGGTAAACCTTCTAGGGATAGACAGAAGGCTGAAGAGAAGCTGAGGTTAGCCAATTAGCTCCCAGATGTTTTTGCCAAACTGGGAAGTGACATGCTCCTTGATGAATGAACCCTTCAGCAGACAATTGCCAGGTGATAAACTGCTACTGGCAAGGAAGCAACAGTGATTTAGGAGCACAGCGTAGAAAAGGGCATTGGACCAGAGTATGTAAAATATCAAAATGAGAACAAGTAGTGAAGAAAAAAGGGAGTTTTAAAAAAATCATGCCCTTCGTTTTTTTTAGACAAACTTCCTCTAATGAAAAACTAAGATAACTATCTTTTCTGCAAGTTTTATTCATTCAAGGATATCAGTCAACTCCACCTTTCCCCAGGGAATTGCAATGCATCAAAACCCTGCCAGACACAGCTTAACCTTGAGGAAGACTAGGGCAGGTCCCTCTTATAGAATTTTACTATATTTATTTTTCCTTCCTAGCACTATAATTTGAAAACTTTCAGGTGTGGTTATTGATGAAGGTCAAGGTCACTCTGTTCCATTATATTGTCAGTGAGAGGCACAGCAGCAAGGTATAGGTTCTTTGTCTCACAGATCCAAAGAATGACACTGGTGGAAAATGGAGGGTAAAGTGACAGAATTTCTTTTTGTCTTTTAAGAGAAAAGAAATGTAGCTCCCACAAGGGAGGGGTCTGAAAGTGCTGGCTTCCGAGTTGCTGCTGGCTAGGGGTTTATATGGTATTGCTGAAGGTGACCTTTAAAGCTATTGGCTAAAATAAACAAGGAGAGAAATGAATTACAGTAGATGGGGTAGAGAGAGACGATGGGAGGGGAGGGGAGGGGAGATAGTACAGGATAGGAAAGGTAGCAGAATACAACAGTTACTAATAGGGCATTATGTAAAAATGTGGATGTGTAACCGATGTGATTCTGCAGTCTGTATTTGGGGTAAAATTGGGAGTTCAAAACCCACTTGAATCAAATGTATGAAATACGATATGTCAAGAGCTTTGTAATGCTTTGAACAACCAATAAAAAAAAAAAAAAAGCTATTGGCTAATGACTTTTAGGGAGGGGAGTTTCTTCATCCAGAGTGAGACACTCAGGGATGATGCTCCCCTGCCCAAGGGTAAAAATGCATCTTCTTTATTTGCATGCCACTGACTCCTAGTGACATGGCTCCCCAGCTGGCTAACCTACTTGTACCTGCCAAGAAGCAGGGGCAGAGAGGTGAAGCACTGGAGCAGCAGAGTAGTGGCCCTGGGTGGATCAGAAAGCACTAATAAGCACAGCCTGCAGCCAGTTGAAGCCAGCCTTACAGGTGCAGTGGGCTTGAGGTGTGGTGAGCCAGCACCCAGACAAGCCAAGGTGTACGAATCTGTCATCTTTTAGCAGCCAAGCCGGACAAAGTCGGATCAGCACCTGCTGCAGAATTCCACTCCACACAGCGCTGCAGCCCCATCCTACAACCACAACCTCAACCTCCTGCTTCCTGACCTACCAGAGAAAATAAAATAGGGCAGACTTGAATGAAAATTGAAACTCAAGAATTGACCAATAAGTTTCCAAGCCCTAATTAGCATCAATTTGGACTAACAGTAGTGAACCAAGTGCTATATAAACCCCCAGACTAGCACATTCAGACCAAAAAACCCTGTTATCAAGTCTCCTCTTGCACTGCAAGAGTTCTGCTCCTGTTAATAAAATCCTATGGTTACACTCACTCATCCTGGTCTGTGGATTTCAGTCTTCGAAATCACAAGACAAGAACCCAGAAAGAAGAAATTGAAGATGAGCTGTTGGGGTGTTCTGCAACACTGGAGGGCATGGCCCACCATTAAGAACTGCGACACTTCTAGGCTGCAGAAGCCTGAATCTTGTGTAGACCCCAATTGCCAGCAGAAGCAATGAATCGAGTTTCATCTCAAAACTGCAGTTTCACTAGCATCTACAAGGTTCATCCCATTGGCTAACACAGAGAGGACATTCATTTATTAACTCAGTGAATGGATGTAGTTTAATTTATCTTCCTCTTCTTCTTTTCATCTTCCTTTCCTAGTCAGTATTTCCTGTTTTATTTTAGGTCATAACTAGGATTCATTTCAACATCTCAACACTTCCACACAATGGGCTCTTTTCATGACAGCCCTACATCTTACTAGGGACAACCTCCTTTGCCTCCAAACTACTTATCTTTCTAATCCATAAAACCAAGAGTAGGAACCTGAAAGATCTCTAAACCAGTATCCCCTGGAAAAGTAGTACAGGTTGAGGGTCCCTTGTCTGAAATGTTTGAGACCAGAAGTGTTGGGGTTTCAATTTATTTTGAATTTTGGAATATTTGCACATACATAATAAGAAATCTAAAAATGAAATTTGTTTCCGTTCCATAAACACCATGTACACATAGCCTGAAGGGAACTTCCTACATACAATGTTTTTAACTATGCATAAAACTATTTCATGGTGTAGAATTTCGCACTTGTGGAGGTGCTCAAAAAGTTTCAGATTTGGGAGCATTTTGAATTTCAGATTTTCAGAATTGGGATGTGATTAAGAATCCAGTCACTGGAGCAGCAGACTGGTTGGATATGAATCATACTTAGGTAACTTACTAATGGTGTGATCTTACATGAGTTGCTTAACCTCTCTCTAAGTTTTAGTCTCCTCAACTATAAAATGAAGATAATAAAATCAACCACCTGAAAGGTTATTATGATGATAAAATAACTTACCATAAATAAAGTACTTAATACCCTAACTGGTACATGAAGAACATTGTAAAGAATCAACTGTTATTATTGTAGTGACCACAGAACCTAAATGCACAATTTACACTCCCCAAAAATGGGCAAAGGAGCTCACTTTCAGACCTGTAATCCCTGCTGCCTATCACTGCTCATTGGCAGTCCCTTTCCTCAGCTTATCCGGGCTACAGGAAAGTCTATTTGGGGTAGAGGGTATAAATAAAAGACCCAGTCAAAATCAAAGCTCTAGAGCCAATTGTTATTCCAAGGCAGAGATTCTTTGTCTCCATTTTCAACCTCCAGACAACTATAACCTAAGGCATTCCCTGGAATCTCCAGGCAGGCAGTCTGTGTGTACAAACACAGCATCATTCTAAATCTGTCTTTTCAAAACACTATCAGGAGTCCTGTGGTTGAACCCCTGTGTCACCAGCAAAATGGAATGCTTTATAACTTTACTTCAAACATCCAGATCTTTTTCTTCAATTCTTAGGAGACATGAGATTTCTGCAGCATGCAATTTGCAAGCAAAAATGGTTGGATATTATCAGATGGTAAGAAAAAGTAAATAGCTGCCTACAGCAGTTTGGAGGCCAGGGTCACCGCACCCACCAGCTGCTATTTGGAAGAGGGCTTCTCAAAGAGAAAAAGAAATGGTGGCTGTGCTGCCAAGAGTGTTGCATTTTGCTCTCCAGACAACCAAAGAAATTGGGATGACAGGTGGAGTTCCCCGCAGGGGAGGAGAGAAGCAGCTCCTTGCAACCCAGTTTAGAGGACTGAAAATGGGGAGGGTGGAGGAGTCAACCTAGACACACTTCTTTTGTGCAGGATTTGGGAAGAAGCAGGAAAGATGCAGGACTCCAGTACTTCTCCAAATGGATGGTCCCCAATCCTTGACACTGGCCAGAGGGATTGGAACAGCAGTATACACAAAGCCACTGTGCAACTTTGTGAGGGTCTGTGGCTGACTGATTTGTCAAGAATCCCAGGAGATAATTAGAAACTAGAAATGAGGAGTACTGGGAGAAAGTGAATGGGGCTGGAAATTGCTTTTTGAAAAAAATGTACAAGGGAAGAGAAAACCCCACTGGGATTTTGTCTTCTAGGCCACACACTTTGGGGCTGCTGCAAAAGGGGCTAGGCCTGGAAATCAGGAATTTAAAAAAGGAGCAACTTGAAGCCGTATAGTTAGGTTCACAAAACCCAGAGCAGTGAAGTTTTGGAAAAAACATTCTTTGGTATTCTGTGTGAAATCAAACTTTACAAAATTACAGAACATCCTTTTTCATGACTGAGCCACTAGAAAGTAAACTATATTTTCTTAAATTCAGTTCAGAATCTCCCATTTGTGGGAAATGAATGGTGAGGTCAGGACGTACAACCTCAAAATATGGCACCTTTGCATTTAAGAAAACAGAAGAAGCAGAAAGATCTCTCCGGCCTTCCCCAGCTCTTCTGCCCTAAAGCAGATAATAAAACCTGGGAAGGATTTTCTGACCTTCCTGTGAAGTAGGTCAGAAGATCTTCATGTGAGAGTTGCCCTCCCTATCCCTGCAGGAAAGGAGCATTCTCATCTGTGAAGACACAGGGCACACAAAAGAACCTGACAAGAAGGCCTTGCTAAGTGCCCCCAGTTTATTCCCATCAGATCGTAGTCTTTGCTGATAATATTTGCTGATGACAACTGTCCACTCCTCATCAAACCTAACATACAAATACACAGATTTTTATCAGTGTTTCATTAGGTCTTCCTTTCTTTATGAAGGTTCCAGTGTCATGTAAAACCTATATTAAATACGTTTGTATGAATTACTTTGTCTTTTGTTATAGAAACCTCAGCCATGAGCCAGGACTGGGTGCAGAAAAGATGTTTTCCCTCCTCTGGGTGAGGAAGAACTTTCCTCCCCACCAGGTTTCTTTTTATTAGGCCTGAGTTCAAACCATTTATATAATCTTCATCTTTCAAATTAGTCTGCTTTTTAATTTCTGTGTATGTGTGTGTGTGTGTGTGTGTGAGAGAGAGAGAGAGAGACACCGAGGATTGAACCCAGGGCTTCACATTTCACATGTACTAAGTAAGTGCTCTCTGAGCACTTCTTATGTTTTAAAATTATTTTAAAAATTTTACTATTGTTCTGAATAAATGTACAGGGGAAGAAATTGTACAGGAGATTGATTGAACTTGGGAATAATCCACCACTGATCTATATCTGAGCCCCTTTTTCAAATTTCTTTTTTATTTTGAGGTAGGTTCTTACTAAATTGCCTGAGCTGGCCTCAAACTTGTGATCCTCCTGCCTCAACCTCCCTAGTTGCTGGGAGTATAGGTGTGCATCACCATGCCTGACCTAATTTTTAATTTCTTACTGATTTTATTTTATTTTTTTTAAGTTTCCCATTGGATAAATCTTTTTCACTGACAGGATTTCTGATGAAGGCTGCAAGGGATCTAATTTGGGAATATTTTCTTAATAGTTGTCTGCTTTAGAAGAAGGAAAAATACTTGAAACACTGGAAATTTCAATATTAGATTTGTTTTTTTTTTTTTTAATGTTTTAAAATAATTAGGACTCCAAGCAAACAATCTTGGGGAGGGATCCTTTACCCTTTACTTAAAGAGAAAAATAAGTCAATTCTCAGAAAAGTTTTTTTATTTTCATTATTACTCCAACCTTACCTGTCATCAATACTGAATATATCCATTGATATTATTGTTAAATTACTGTTAATCATAATACAAATACTGTAAAGCCAGAAATTTCAGCAATCATGTACATTTAGGGCTTCTAGATTTTCTAGGCCAAACACTTTTATTTTAATCATACAATACACTGACCTAGCATTTTCCAGTTTTCCAAAGTACTTTTAGATACAGTATCTCACATTCATTCTTCAAATGTCTTCTGAGACAAACCAAGCATTATCATTATCTTTGTTTAGTTTTGTTTTTTTAAAAAAATATATATTTTTAGATGTTGATGGACCCTTATTTTATTCATTTATTTAAATAAGGTGCTGAGGTTTGAACCCAGTGCCTCATACATGCTAGGCAAGCGCTCTACCACTGAGCCACAACCCTAGCCCTTGGTTTTGTTTTTAACCAGCTTATTTCTTGAAAAATACACTCATGCACATGGTAAAAAGGACAAAATAGAAAGTTGTCTCTTTTAACCTTCCCTCCCTACCCCTCAAGTCTCCTTCAGAGACATAACCACTATTAAAGAAAGGAGTCTCTATGGTCTTTCAAAATTTGTTATATACACACTAGCACAAAGCTATCTAAATCTAAACCTATCTAAATTTGTGCTTAAGTAATTTACCCAGATTCTCACAGCTAGTAAGTGGTAGAACGTGGATTTGAATTCAGATAGTCTGGCTCTAGAATCCAAGTTCTTCACAAACATACTGTTTTGCCTCCATGCTTTCAAAAGGTATTAGTTCTGAAAAAACCAGGTAGGACTTTGAGGCTGAAGAAACTGGAGCCAGAGGAGTTTCTGCCCATGATTATCCATTCGGGTGGTGGAAGAATGGAACTGGAAAACAGCCCTCCTAATCCCAGAACCTGCTCATTCCACTGACCCTTGGTGACATACCAGTGCCCCCAGAATGTCATCCCTCTGAATTCCTGGGAAGTTCTGAACACTTAAGACATGGATGGAGAGTCTACATTGAGCAGTGGTGAAGGGGAGTCTTTCAGAGACATGGAGCAACAAACAAATTTATTTCTCAGGATCTTTCTAATACTCAGATTGTACACTAGTGGTTAATGTTGTTGAAGCAGATGTTACTGCAGAATATCTTTAATGTAAAAATATACTTTTTGAGCTGAAATTCTGGACTTAAATTACACCAGATTGTGTTCAATGTGACCATTCCATTTGGGATCATTACCCCAAAGAAAAAATGTATCATGAGCTCAAAGTTTAAACTACAGAAAGTATTCCAAATTGAATCCTGCATAATTACTCATTTACCATAAAGTGGCACTGAACCAACCTCCTTTTCCTGGCTTGGGAATTGCACAGCTGTGTTCTATATCTGAAACTGTCTTCCCAAAGGGATGGGCAGCCCTTGAAAGTTGGGAGCAGAACTATTTTCAAGCACCCTCTTAGTTTAAATAGTCCAAGAATCTCCTTCAGATCCCCAAATACCTCTCATCCTTGCCCCATTTGATATAAATGCCTTAAATTCAAAGGCCAGAAGGCTCCTTAGAACCATCTAGATCAATCTTTCACCAACCACCACAAGGTCTCACATTGTCTTGTGCTTTATAGTCTTCTAGTCACTTTGCTATTTATAACTTTCTTTGACTTCCACGAGAGCAGATACTATGTCCTCACAATTTTTGTACCCTCTTCACTTAGCTAGGACCACTGAGGAAGCTCCACCAATGTTTGCCAAGTCCTGCCCTGTTCATAGGGTGTCCTAAGTCTCCCCCCACTATTATCCTAATTCTTTCCCAGGAAACCTGAACTCTTCCAGCAGTGACCCAGGCTTGATAGAGAACCAGGGCTCTTGTGTTTCCTGCCAAAAGAAGGATTAGAGATAGATTTCTGGGATACATGATTAGGTTTACAACTTTTTCAACTTTGTTCATTAGTTGTGTATCTATTATGTGCCAGACACAATGTTAGGCATTGGATATGAAGAGATAAACAGAGAGACAGAGAGTTACAGTCTCATGCAGATAACAGAAACAACATGGAACATATAACTATATAATCACAAATCCTGACAGATACACTGAAAGTATTATAATGGAGATTAATAAGGGAGCTATAACTTAGAGATAAGGAGAGGCATCTCCAAGGAAATTATATTTAAGCTTAGGTCTAAAAGTTGGAAGGGTTCTAGCTACTTACAGAGTTGGGAAAAAGAGAAGCTGAGGCCACAAGAACCACATGTATGAAGCCACCAACATAAGAAAGCACTTGGAGCAGGAGACACTTTTGGTGCCCCTGACTGCATCCCCTTAGCCTCCTCTGTTTTCAGCCACAGCTGTGGTGAACAGTTCCCTGAAAGTTCAAATATACCCCCAACTATCAGCCACCCCCCCTTAAGCATCTGAGTATATTTCTTCTTTCTCTGATAGGCAGGGTGTTAATGTTCTCCAGGAAACCCTCAATTATGGGGGACAGGATCTGGTAGACAAATGTTCCAGCCTCCCCTCCTTTAAGTTAACATCTTTGGGAGATAATTCTGTGTACTTTCCAGGAGATCTCAGCAGAACAGAACCCTGTGGCCCAGAACAGCTATCTCAAAAAAAAAAAAGGTGCTCACTTTGTTTTTTGTTTTGTTTTGTTTTACCCCCTTCTTTTTTTCTCACTCATGCCCTCCTCTTTCTAAATTCCTCCCAACTTGTACCTATATCATTTCAATATAACTCAATGTAGAATTCACATGTTAAAGGAACTGAAAGGGCAGTAAACAAGGAGGAGAGTAAAGCCAGATGGAACTGAATTGTCAGATGGTGACAGACTCTGGAGAGTTGCAGGTCATAATACAAATGCTTGTTGGTAGAGACGGGGCGGGTGTGCACTGCAGGCATCTCTAACAGTAGTTCAGGCCACAGAAGATGGAGACTCATATCATGAGGTTAGCCCAGGTGACGAAAAGAAATGGACAGATTGGAATATATTTTAAAAGTAGAATGGTCTGTACTTGGAAATGGATTCATTGAAACAAAGGAAGGGATCAAGAATAGTCTTGCTGGAACAACTGGGTGGATGGTGGTAACAGAAAGAACAAGATTGGGCAGGAAAATCAAGATTGCAATTTTGCCCTCATAAAATCTGAGACGTCTGTTATCCAAATGGAAACATCAAGTACACGTTTAGATACATGAGTCAGGAATTCAGGAGTGGCCAGAACTGCAGATTTGGGGATCATCTGTGTATATATGATGTTTAAACCAAGGAACTACATGAGTCCACCTGGTGAGTTCACCTGGAGAGATCAGATAGCTGGAGCAGAGGCAAGGACCTGTGATAGACCTCTAAGGAGCTCCAACATTTGTAGAATAAATAAGAAAGAGTGGGCAGCAAATGAATTAAAAGGAGCCACTGGGAATATACAAGGCTGCGGTATCACACAAAGCAAGAGAGGAGAGTGTTTCAAGAATGAAGGGGTGGTTGACTATTGTGAATACTGTCCAGAGATGCAGCAATTTGAAATATCATCATCTCTCAGAACTTTCTCGAGTATTAAATCTCAAAAGGCTCACATCCTCCGTCCAGTCATCCTGACTGCAACAAAGCTACCTCAAAACACACACAGAGAACTTGAGGGCAGTCACTAAATACTGGCTCTGGCTTAAGAAATCACTTCCATAGAGATCTACCCTCTTCTAGGGGCCCTCTCTTCCTATCTCTCCAATAAGTCCATGTTTCCTTTCTATTCCACTGTCTTCTACTCTGGTTCAAGCCTTTGAGCACATCTAGCCCCATGGAAGCAGTTAAGGGGTAGGGAATATTATTCTTTCCTTTGGCTGTAGCCATAATTTTAAAACCCTTCCATTCCAGGTCTATCTTTTCTCGGTCCCTTGGTCATGGATTGATACAACTACTCAGTTTCTAAACTGCCCCTCTTGACTATCTCTCTTTTACTCAATGCGCTTTCTTTCAGGCATGCTTTGGGCTTTCCTTGTTTCACTGTTAATCCCACGAGAGCCTTAGCATAACCATTGGGATCCGAAGTGGCCCACTTTGGGCCTGTTTGCACAGTAACTCATCAGGAATACCCAGCCTGGTCCCAGGTCAATTCTCTGGGATATACAGGGCTTTCTTCACTGACATCAAGAGAGCTGTCCCCTGAAATACTTCCCAGTACCCTAATGCCACAGATGGTTTGCTTTCTAGAAGTAGTCCTTCTGTTTCAGCAGCTCTAGAATTTAGCTGGTGATAGCAAATACTCTTCAATGGTATCTGAGTATGGTGTGGGAGGGGTGTTTAGTTCATGGCTATCCCCTGAGAAGTTAGGATTATGTTATTAGAGAATTTGAAAGGATCCACATCTTACAGCCAGATTTTCAGGATAGTCAGAGGCACTCTCCATTTCCTAAGCCACCCTAAACTCCTGCCTCTAAACAAGCTGCCCTGAGTTATGTCATTTTAAGAACAAAGGTCAATCCTCTCTTTAAAATTTTCCAGTGTTTCTTCCTTGTTTACTTCATTGAGTCTTACTCCTTTTAAAATCTTTCCTAACTCAGCCAGGCACCTGTAATACCAGCAAGTTAGGAGCCTGAGGCAGGAGGATTGCAAGTTTGAGGCCAGCCCTAGCAACTTAGCAAGACTCTGTCTCAAAATGAAAAATAAAAAAGGATTGGTTATGTGGCTCAGTGGTAAATTTACAGTGATGATTTAGTATGATGTGTCTCCCAAAAGCTCATGTGTGAAGCAATGCAAGAATTTTCAGAGGTGAAATGATTAGATTATGAGAGGTATAACAAACAGTTCTTAGTATTTATGATGAATTGTAAAAAGATGAGTAAGTATTCTATTATAATTATGAGAGATGTAACAAACAGTTCCTTCTCTAGGAAATCTTCCCTGGTTTAGATACACCTCATCTGTGCCTGCAAAGTATTTTATTCCTTCCACTTCTTGGCCTCTTTGGGAAGCACTTGTTAACTTCAGGAGCTAGAACTATGTCTTTTTATATTGGCATATGTAATGCTCAGCATTGCACTTAATATGTAATAATAATAAAATATTCCACAAATATGTTAAGAGATTGAATTAATTAATGAATTATTGATTTCTTGCCTCCTATTACTCCTCCTTCTAACTTGGTACCATAGCATCCTTCCTATTTGAACAGGTATCTTATATCTTCCCTACCCAAACACCACAGACATTTCTTCCTAGTTAACAAAAGTCAGTCTCTTCAATTCAGAATCTAAGATCCTCAGCAAACTGACCCTTACTCTTTGCACAACCAGTTTTACTGGCTGTTTGTGTGAGTTTCTCCTATGCTTTCCAAACCCTAGTTATTGACTTCAACCAGAATACTCAACCTGGGGTTACCTAGCCTTGTCCCCCCCTCTATCTCACTATCAATATCCAATCAATATTGCCAAGCCTCAACTCAAATCCCATATCCTCTATAAAAATATTCCCAGACTTGCCTTGTGCTTTAGTGATAATTAATCTCTCCATCCTCTACTTTCATAGAATTTTGATGTGATAGTTTTCATTGTTGTTTGCTTTACATTAGGGGTGTGTGTGTGTGTGTGTGTGTGTGTGTGTAGTTGTATGCTTGTATGAGTATGTAAATGTGTATTAGAGAGAGGTCCCCGCTAGAATGAGAGTTCCTAGATGATAAGGCTCCCAGAGCACATATAACATTGCAGTTCATCTTTAATAAATGCACTAAACTGAAAATCTTTTGTTAGACAAAGCTCCAAGTTCCAGCCTGGCTTCTATTCCAGGCTTGGCTGTTTATAACCTTGAGCAGGTCCCTTAACTTCTGTCAGCCTCCATTGCCTCATCTCTAAAATAAGATAATTATATTAGGGATGCTTGAAAATAAATTATTTATCATTTTGAAAGTGCCTCAAGATCTTTAGAGATTGGCATTTCTATTTTTGTGGCATATTTCTTGCTAGAGCTTGCAGATTTTAAAAAGAAACTTGCAAAGGAAAGGCATGGTCTGTTCAAAGAACAGTTTTTCTCAGAACCTGAAATAATTACATCCTGTATTTCAGACAAGGTCATCTTTTACCCTTTATAGCAAATGGTGGAGTCTTGAAGAAATCTGCTTTGCCTACCCATGACATTAAAGTGATTACAGTATTTATGTTGAATTATAAAAAGATGAGTAAGTATTCTATCACACAGAAAGCAGGGATTTCCCTGAGGGGAGAAAAAAAATGTAGAAAATGTTTGAAGTATATCAAAATGTAAATGACCTTTACAGAAACAAGTCTGTTTCTATGTCCTGGTCAAGGTCAATGGTTCATTTCAAGATGCTCAAGCACATTCAAAGTCAAGAATAAAGAGAGCAAAGTCACTAACAATAAAAAAATCCAGTTTCATGTACGTTAACTCACTCATCCTCCCTGTTCTCCCAGGAGATACTCGGGGCAGGTATTACTAAATCTATTTTATGGTTGAGGAAATTGCAACCCAGTGTGGTTATGCAACTTGTCAGAGGCCACTCTATAAGTGGTAGAGTCAGGACTCAATCTGATCATCTGATTCAAATCCAGGGCTCCTCCCACTCACCTTACCACTTCTCTTAGTCCTAGTGCCCTGAGCACTGTTAATGGAATACGAAGGTTGCCTAAGAAAGATAAGATAGTAGGGCAAAGAGGTCAGGGAGCTCAGAGAACTATCCTATACAGCTTCAAGTTCTTCCTCCCAATGAGGCCTCTGAGTCCCTCTGCTTAAGAGGTCCTTGATCTCCCTCTCCCAGGGCCTAACTGAGCTCTATTTACCTGCCCCCTTTCCCTTATTGAGGGTTCTCCTCTCTTCCAAGACTTTCATCAAGTGGCTGCTGCATGGCAGGAACGTGAAAGGGAGAAGGGTGTTAATGGGGTCAGAACCAACACACCAGCACATGTAGGGGATGCCATCTGAGGGAATCTGGAATTTGCATTCACAGCAGCATCCCCTGTGTTGCTCCAAAAAGAAGGCTCAGCACCAAGAGATTGCAGCTCTTACTGTCAGAGGGGAGGATTTTAAAACACCCTTGTTGGTCAAAGGCACAGACCTCCTGCTTTTACATCTTCTCTCTCTCCAAGCACTGCCCCCACCCCACTCCTGTGCACCCACAACACCTTTAGGTGTCTTACATCATTTGTCACCTTGGTCCTTGGGTTATGTTCTCTGTGGACATTTCAGATGTTTCCTGTCTCTTCTACTGGATCATAAGCTTACCGAGAGCATGTTTGTTACTGTGATCGCAATAAAAGGAAGCACTATGTATTGAATATTTATTGAGTGTAAGGTAGGGTGCTAGGTATTCACACCTGACAGTGTAATAATCTTCACAACAGCTTTAAGAGACAGATATCATTATATTCATCATGATTTATAGATGAGGAAATGGAGAAGTAGAAACATTATTTGCTCAGGATGTCACATCTAATAAACATCAAAGCCAGGACAAGAGTGAGATCTGCCATTAACCCTCTCTATAACCCTGAATAACCAAGCAGGGACAGCATAATGATCATGAATTACAGTAAGACCTAGAAGTACACTTATTGGGATGTCATGAACATTTATTTGATTTAAGTAAACTGTTGGATAGTTTAATTTGGAAGACATATGATAATAATGATATACAATTTTTACTGCTAGGTCCTATACTAAATGTATTGTATACTCAGTCTCTTTCTTACTCTCTCCCCTACTCCTCCAGGGCAAAACATCCTTATTTTCCTTCAGTTTATTCACTGAAGAAACTGGGACACTCATTTTGTAGTTTCCTCTACTCTGGATTTTGTAGGCTGTATAATCCTCATAGCAATCAGATGCTTAATCTCATGATCCCATTTTGCAAGTCAGAAAAACATGACTCCGAATGGTGAAAATTTTGCTTAAGGTGACATTGGAAGTAGTAAATGAGGACACAAACCCAGCTTTTGCTGACTTCAAGGCCCATGGTCCCGACTGAGCAGACAGCCTACCATACAGACACACCCAACAGACATCTGCTAGATGGACATCAATTATTTTGCCATAATTCATTTTACTGTTTGCCACAGAGACACAAAAATTGAAGTAAAATAGCACTTAGATGTTTTATGTTCATTTGCAAGATTTATGAGGATCATTACTAATATTCAATGTTAGACTAAAAACAATCTAGTATATATAATTCTCTAAAAAGAAAAGCTTAGACATTCATCTCTAATTTCTCATAGGTAGTCAATTTACAATGCTTTTAAACTTATAGTTTAAAAGATAAAATATACAATTTCAAAAAGTATTTATATAAAGTAATAAAAGGATTCCAGTGGTATTTATTATAAATATCCACCTTCTCGAATTCTAAATAAAAGTATTAAATTTTTGTTATTGAACATTTGGGGAAAAGTATAGAACAAAAAGAATAAAAGTTACCTGTTATGGTCTTACCCTCAATCCCTCATCTTTTGAGGTTGACATATTAGAAGCTGTCAGTCTCTTCCACCAAATGTGACTTCAGGGACAGAGTTTGTCCTACCAATAGCAAATGTCTGACTGAGTATAAAATCTCTAGAGGATTTTTGAAAAAAGATAGAGAGTATGCCAACAGACACGGGAGTGGGAAGAATTTTAGGTAAGAAGTAGAATATCTAATGGGGATGGAGTGAGGGTCACAAGACCCAAAGTTGAGAAAGGCACAAACAAAAAACACAGATAGTCGTAAGAAAGAAATGAAAAAAAATGAATAGTGAATGATAAAGAAAGATGTAGATTTATGTTTCAGGCACGTTCTAGAAGTTTTAACACTAAAATCACTTAAAGAAATCATCTGCATTTTTAAGACTTTACAAATTACTCAGTCTCTGATATGCTGTATTGGTTAAAAAAAAAAAAAAAAGACAGAGACGCCCATGTTGTATGAGGTCAGGTCGTAGAATGAAATGGGACATTTTGAGGGCTGGGGTTATGGCTCAGTGGTAGAGTGCTGGCCTAACACATGTTAGGCACTGGGTCTGATCCTCAGCACCACATAAAAATAAATAAATAAAATTAAGGTATGGTGTCCATCTACAAATAAAAATGTTTTTAAAAAAGAAATGGAACATTTTGAAAAACACATTTCCCTAAGATGCCAACCCAGGGATTGACAATGCCACAGAAAAACTGCACAAGAATCCCTGAGTTTGCCATTGTATACCACACAGGTCTTTACTCTTGTCTCCTTATTCATTATAATGAATGCAGGTTCCTGAATGCGCCCCCTGGCCAGGAATCCTACAAGGTCACCTCCACCAAAACACTAAGGTCAGGGCTGGAGTCCTTTCTGTAAAGATCTGCCTTGGCCTTATGTGTACCTCTCTGCTTGCCAAGAGGGGGGAAAGAATACATAAGAACAGGCATAAGTGATCCCTGTTCAGCCAGCCACAGGACATATAGAAGCAGTTTGACATGGCAATGCAACTTGCCCTTCTCCAAGTGCAATTCCTTCTGGAGATGCCACGTTTTTAAAGTTAACCGCAGCACATCTGTAATGTAACCTGTGGTGCTTATTATGTTATTTAATGAACAGGGAATAACATCATAATTAGTTTTATGGAGAGACCTAAATCGCAGGCCTACTTAGTTTTCAAGTTGTAGGACTGCTCCACAATCTTCTTGGCTGCCCTCCCTTAGATAATCTCCATACTCAGAAAGCTGCAAACATAGGAGACTGAGGAAGGTGGTCTTTTCCCAAGAACTCAAGGAGAGTTCTTGACACACCACCTTGTTGGTCTGATTTTAAAATTAGAACTTCCAGCACTTCTGTTTTTAGAAATTTATTATCATTACTTTTGCTCAGGCAAAAGTAATGATAATAAATTTTCTACAAGACAGAAGAAAAGCAGAGTACAATAAAATGGAGACAGCAGGAAAGGAAAAGAAACCTAAGAAAACTTCTCAGCCAATACAAGCAAACTCTTAGCTCAGAAGCCTCACTTCAGCCAGAAGAACGCTTTTTTTCTCTCCCTAATAACCCCAGCCCAATCTACTTTAAAAAATTCTGCCGCTTGGTATGTTTACAGAAATCCACTCAGGCATAGGTAGCTATGTTTCTTTCTTCCAGAAAGGTTTTGAATTTATGGTTTCAAAAAGTGTACCTGTGATGTCTAGGCCTAAATGAAATATCTATTTGCATTCTTTAGTTCTCCACATATTCTTAATATAGAGTATGTGAGATTCTTGTTCTACAGTTTTAAAATTAATTGACTAAGAACTTTTATTTATGTACTTATTTATTTATTTTTGCAGCATCAAGGATGGAGCTCACTCCCCAGCAAACCCCTCGCCCCCGCCTTTTTTGTGACAGGTCTTGCTAAGTTGCCCAGGTTGACCTTGAACTTGTGAGCCTCCTACCTCCTAAGTCTCTGGAATTATAGGTGTGCATCAACACTGCCCAACTGTGTTCTACGTTTTAAACTTGTTTCTACTGGAGACTTTTTTCCCCAAGTCATCAAGTATGGCTGGAAATCCTGTTCTCTAATGTTTACATTTCAAAATAGAAGATTTTTATTTCACAGTGGTTTAAGTTACTATAAAAACTGAGTTGTAAGAGTTGCTATAAGTAGAATGTCTGCTTTAATCTAATTTCTAGGTTATAGACTCTAACTTCATGAGGCCATAATCCACTCAGTCATTTGATTCTTCCCTTTGCTCTATTTTATTCATGCAATATTTCTAAAGATGAAATGCCAATGAACTTTGTAGAAGAAAAGCATTACTTAAGGGATTTCAAAAAGAGAATATTGAAATTATGAACCTATGAAAGTGTGACTATTTGGTGATATGGAGGCACAACCACTTCTGATCCATATCAACCAGGGGAGAACTGTGGTGGTGATGGTGACTGAGGGCATTGACAAACCCCAGGATTCCAGAGGATTTTTAGAAGTAGGTGGGACAAAACTATGTAAGATAAAGTGGTTCTTGAGGGGAGCACTAAAGCCTTCTTTGGTCTAGACTATGTTAAAGTATCTCTACTAATTAAAAATATTCACCACCCCATAGTATTCTCTTTACAGTAAACTGTAAGGGGGAAGAACATACTGAGGTTGTTCTAGAAATAAAATGACAAAAAATGCCATAAGTCCCTAATGGCTGTGTATAACAACAGAAAGGAGTGAAAAGCAAAGATTGACCGATTATATCATGTTCAAGAGTTAATATCAAATTTCTTGTTTAATTTGGCAAGTTAAACTACAAATTTTTACAAACTGAAATCAAATATAGCTTAAAAACTGGCCTCAAATTTACTAAAAAGAGCAAAGCTAGAAAATGGAAAAAGTTATGCAATTTTTAATCCTACTGGAGTTTAACAAATTACCCCAGATTCGTAACTTAAAACAACAAACATGGGCTAGGGATGTAGCTCAGTGGTAGAGCATTTACCCAGCATTCTTGAGGCCCTGGGTTTGATCCCCAGTGCCACATTTAAAAAATCTATTTTCACATCTTTTATGAGGCAAGAATCTGAGCAAAGCTTAGCTGAGTTGTTCTAGCTCAATGTTTTTCATTTAAAGATATAACAGGTGCTTCAGGGTATCTTTCCAAACTCACCCGTTTGGCCCTTGTCTGGAGGTTGTAACTGCTTTCCGACAGCTCACAGACTCTCATGGATCTCTCCGCCGACCAGTGAGTGTCCTCACAATAGGGCAGATGGCTTCCCTCACAGTGATCCAACAGCAAGAGAGCTGGGGGGAGTCAAGATGCCTTTTATGCATGGCGAGAGAAAGGGATTCAGTTTCATTTTGTTGCATATGGATTTCCAGTTTTCCCAGCACCATTTGTTGAAGATGCTATCCTTCCTCCATTGCATGCTTTTAGCCCCTTTATCAAATATAAGATAGTTGTAGTTTTGTGGATTGGTTTCTGTGTCCTCTATTCTGTACCATTGGTCCACCCGCCTGTTTTGGTACCAGTACCATGCTGTTTTTGTTACTATTGCTCTGTAGTATAGTTTGAAGTCTGGTATCGCTATACCGCCTGATTCACACTTCCTGCTTAGCATTGTTTTTGCTATTCTGGGTCTTTTATTTTTCCATATGAATTTCATGATTGCTTTCTCTATTTCTACAAGAAATGCCATTGGGATTTTGATTGGCATTGCATTAAACCTATAGAGAACTTTTGGTAATATCGCCATTTTGATGATGTTAGTTCTGCCTATCCATGAACAGGGTATATTTTTCCATCTTCTAAGATCTTCTTCTATTTCTCTCTTTAGGGTTCTGTAGTTTTCATTGTATAAGTCTTTCACCTCTTTTGTTAGGTTGATTCATGCACAAAAGTGAATTCAAAATGGATCAAGGAGCTTGATATCAAATCAGAGACGCGCCGTCTGATAGAAGAAAAAGTTGGCTACGATCTACAGTCGGTGGGGTCGGGCTCCAAATTCCTCAATAGGACACCCATAGCACAAAAGTTAATAACTAGAATCAACAAATGGGACTTACTCAAACTAAAAAGTTTTTTCTCATCAAAAGAAACAATAAGAGAGGTAAATAGGGAGCCTACACCCTGGGAACAAATCTTTACTCCTCACACTTCAGATAGAGCCCTAATATCCAGAGTATACAAAGAACTCAAAAAATTAGACAATAAGAGAACAAACAACCCAATCAACAAATGGGCCAAGGACCTGAACAGACACTTCTCAGAGGAGGACATACAGTCAATCAACAAGTACATGAAAAAATGCTCAACATCTCTAGCTGTCAGAGAAATGCAAATCAAAACCACCCTAAGATACCATCTCACTCCAGTAAGATTGGCAGCCATTAGGAAGTCAAACAACAACAAGTGCTGACGAGGATGTGGGGAAAAGGGTACACTTGTACATTGCTGGTGGGACTGCAGATTGGTGCAGCCAATTTGGAAAGCAGTATGGAGATTTCTTGGAAAGCTGGGAATGGAGCCACCATTTGACCCAGCTATTCCCCTTCTTGGTCTATTCCCTAAAGACCTAAAAAGAGCATGCTACAGGGTCACTGCTACATCGATGTTCATAGCAGCACAGTTCACAATAGCAAGACTGTGGAACCAACCTAGATGCCCTTCAATAGACGAATGGATAAAAAAATGTGGCATTTATACACAATGGAGTATTACTCTGCATTAAAAAATGACAAAATCATAGAATTTACAGGGAAATGGATGGCATTAGAGCAGATTATGCTAAGTGAAGCTAGCCAATCCCTAAAAAACAAATGCCAAATGTCTTCTTTGATATAAGGAGAGTAACTAAGATCAGAGTAGGGACGAAGAGCAGGAGAAGAAGATTAACATTTAGCAGGGATGAGAGGTGGGAGGGAAAGGGAGAGAGAAGGGAAATTGCATGGTAATGGAAGGAGACCCTCAGGGTTATACAGTGGAGGGGGTAGAGAGAGAGGAGGGGAGGGGAGGGGAGAGGTGGGGAGGGGGGAGGGGGGAGGACGGGAAAGGCAGCGGAGCACAACAGACACTAATATGGCAATATGTAAATCAATGGATGTGTAACTGATGTGATTCTGCAATCTGTGTATGGGGTGAAGGTGGGAGTTCATAACCCACTTGAATCAAAGTGTGGAATATGATATGTCAAGAAATTTGTAATGTTTTGAACAACCCACAATAAAAAATTAAAAAAAAAAAAAAAAAAAAAGATGCCTTTTATGACCTGGTCACATCTCTTCACCTCCACCATCCTAAAGCCAGAAGAAGGCAACCACCAAGTTAGTCCACACTGAAGAGGAGGGAATCAGCCTCTGCCCTTTAGAAGGAAGATGCCAAAGAATTTGTGGACACATTTTTAAACCACCAAACAATAAACTTTAAAACCTTTAAAGGGCGTGACACAGAGGGGAAATGGGGGGGGGCACCAGCTTCTAGAACAGAGCAGAGGGTTTCAATGTACAAGAACATTAAGCTCCTAATATCACTGCCACCCCAGAAACTGTGCAAGATAGTAGACAAAATCCTGAGGATTCTCACCAATTCCTCCAAATATACTGCATACTAGGTATACCTTCTTCATCTTCTGACTGAGGAATAATGGAAATGGATGCTGGAGAGAACAGAATAGAGGAACAAGCCATGGCGTTGACTCTTCTCAAAGTGTGTTATGCTCCAGGGTTCCAGGCTGACTGCAGAAGCAATCCAAAGCCCAAGGGTAATACCAACATTTAGGGGCTCTCCCATACTCCTCAGCATCCACAATTCCCTCATCTGCTTCTTGAACTTCCAGCTGCCACCATCTACAATTTGTTGAGGGTTCTTTTGACCCTAGGAGAGACCAAGTCGGTTCTTTTGACCAGCAGAACCCATTTTGTCTCTCCTAGTGCAAGTAGGAGGAACTGGAGAGTTAACGCCTCCTTCCAGCAAGCTTTGCCCACAACTGGGTTGACTACTTAATTCCTCCACCCTCAAGCATGGTAAACTCTGGTGTGTCTTCTATACTGCCTACCCCCACCCCACCCCCAAGTTCTCTGATGGGATTGAGCTCTTATTGCCCCAAAAATAACCTAGTCCTGAAAACGTGGTATATATACACAATGGAATTTTATTCAGCCATAAAGAAAGATGAAATTATGTCATTTGCAGGAAAATGGATGGAACTTGAGACCATCATGTTAGGCAAAATAAGTCAAATTCAGAAGGTCAAGGGTCATATGTTTTCTTTCATATTTGGAAGCTGTGAGGAAAAAGAAGCTGGAGGGGGTGAGTCTCCTAAAAATAAAAGGGAGATCAGCAGAGGACAGGGACCAAGGGGTTGGGGTAAAGAGGGAGAGGTAATGCTTGGGAGTGATATTAGCCAAATTATATGTTTATATATTGTGTGCATGTATAAATGTGTAACAACAAAACCCATCAATATGTACTACTATAATCACCAATAAAAAATATGAAAAAATAAATAAAAAGAATAATCTAGTTCATAGCACAACCTAACAATCAATGAAAAGAATGTAACACACACCTAAAAAAGATGATGAATCCTGGGATAGAACAGTTAACAAAATTCCAAAAGAAAGAGGAGATTCCAGACAATGTCCAAGATAGCAAACCCATCATTATCTATGGTACAGTTGCATGTTTCTCGAAGTATTCCTCTCTTATTCTCCAACCAGTCTATCCATCCATCTCTCATTCATCAATAGACAAGTGTAAAAAGATGTCTAAAATCATTCCCAATGTTAGGCCTAATTATGTCTACATCTTACAATCTGGGGGCATTTTTAGCCTTCATATTTGTCCTTATCTACTATATATTCTTTATAACAAGTATGTGCCACTTTAAAAAAAAAAAAAAAAACAGCAGTGAACCAAGTACATGCTTGTAATCTCAACTACTAGGGAGGCTGAAGCAGAAGGATAGAAAATTTGAGGGCAGTCTCAGCAACTGAGACTTTATCTCAAAAAAAAAAAAAGATCTGGGGATGTCCCTCTGTGGTAAAGCATATATCAAATCATCACATTGTATACCTTGAATATTTAAAATATTTATTAATTAAATCTTAATGAAGCAGGTAAAAATAAACAGTAAACAAACAAAAACTAAAGATGAGGAATAACTATGCCAAGAAGTGAACAAGAGAACTTTGTTCTAGATGATGAGAATATAGGTGAATATGATTTTCTATTATAACTTTTTGCATTTTAATGAAAAACTGTTTTTTTCTTATTCCTATCAAATCAGTAATAATTTTTAAAGTTAATAATATATAGTGTTGATGAAAGACAGCAAAATAGGCAGTTTTACATAATTCCAGGTGGAGAGGAGAACACTTTAAAAGAGAAACTTGGCAAAATCTTTCAGGAAGGAAAATTAATGATATAAATCAGAGGCCTTCAGAATCTCTATACGTTTGATCCAGTAATTCTGCTTCTATATATTTAGCCTAAGGCATGTTTCCCAGAGCTTGGTCCCAGCATCAGAATCACCTAGGCCCTCCAAAGACATCTCTGAATCAATATCAATATCTGGGAATTGTGCATTAACAAGTTCTCCTGACAATCCTTACATGCACCAAAAGTTAAGCCCTACTGACCCTACTGGGAAATGAGAGATTTCGTTCATTAATGTTTATTCCCTACCAAGAGTCAGGCTCTGTTCCTGCACTAGGGATACACCCATAAATAACACAGAAAAAGTCTTTGTGCTTATGTATCCTTTTTTTATTTTTATTTTTTTATTTTTCTTTGTTGGTTGTTCAAAACATTACAAAGCTCTTGACATATCATATTTCATACATTAGATTCAAGTGGGGTATGAACTCCCATTTTTACCCCAAATACAGATTGCAAAATCACATCGGTTACACATCCACATTTTTACATAATGCCATATTAGTAACTGTTGTATTCTACTACCTTTCCTATCCTCTACTATCCCCCCTCCCCTCCCCTCCCATCTTCTCTCTCTACCCCATCTACTGTAATTCATTTCTCTCCTTGTTTTTTTCCCCCATTCCCCTCATAACCTCTTATATGTAATTTTGTATAACAATGAGGGTCTCTTCCATTTCCATGCAATTTCCCTTTTCTCTACCTTTCCCTCCCACCTCATGTCTCTGTTTAATGTTAATCTTTTCCTCCTGCTCTTCCTCCCTGCTCTGTTCTTAGTTGCTCTCATTATATCAAAGAAGACATTTGGCATTTGTTTTTTAGGGATTGGCTAGCTTCACTTAGCATAATCTGCTCTAGTGCCATCCATTTCCCTGCAAATTCAATGATTTTCTCATTTTTTAGTGCTGCGTAATACTCCATTGTGTATAAATGCCACATTTTTTTTTATCCATTCATCTATTGAAGGGTTGGTTCCACAGTCTAGCTATTGTGAATTGTGCTGCTATGAACATCGATGTGGCAGTATCCCTGTAGTACGCTCTTTTAAGGTCTTCAGGGAATAGTCCAAGAAGGGCAATAGCTGGGTCAAATGGTGGTTCCATTCCCAGCTTTCCCAGGAATCTCCATACTGCTTTCCAAATTGGCCGCACCAATTTGCAGTCCCACCAGCAATGTACAAGAGTACCCTTTTCCCCACATCCTCGCCAGCACTTGTTGTTGTTTGACTTCATAATGGCTGCCAATCTTACTGGAGTGAGATGGTATCTTAGGGTGGTTTTGATTTGCATTTCTCTGACTGCTAGAGATGGTGAGCATTTTTTATGTACTTGTTGATTGATTGTATGTCCTCCTCTGAGAAGTGTCTGTTCAGGTCCTTGGCCCATTTGTTGATTGGTTTATTTGTTTTCTTATTGTTTAATTTTTTGAGTTCTTTGTATACTCTGGATATTAGGGCTCTATCTGAAGTGTGAGGAGTAAAAATTTGTTCCCATGATGTAGGCTCCCTATTTACCTCTCTTATTGTTTCTCTTGCTGAGAAAAAACTTTTTAGTTTAAATAAGTCCCACTTGTTGATCCTTGTTATTAACTCTTGTGCTATGGGTGTCCTATTAAGGAATTTGGAGCCCGACCCCACAATATGTAGATAGGAGCCAACTTTTTCTTCTATCAGATGCAGAGTCTCTGATTTGATATCAAGCTCCTTGATCCATTTTGAGTTAACTTTTGTGCATGGCAAGAGGAGGGGATTCAGTTTCATTTTGTTGCATATGGATTTCCAGTTTTCCCAGCACCATTTGTTGAAGATGCTTTCCTTCCTCCATTGCATGCTTTTAGCCCCTTTATCAAATATAAGATAGTTGTAACTTTGTGGATTAGTCTCTGTGTCCTCTATTCTGTACCATTGGTCCACCCGCCTGTTTTGGTACCAGTACCATGCTGTTTTTGTTACTATTGCTCTGTAATATAGTTTGAAATCTGGTATCACTATACTGCCTGATTCACACTTCCTGCTTAGCATTGTTTTTGCTATTCTGGGTCTTTTATTTTTCCATATGAATTTCATGATTGCTTTATCTATATCTACAAGAAATGCTGTTGGGATTTTGATTGGCATTGCATTAAACCTATAGAGAACTTTGGGTAATATCGCCATTTTGATGATGTTAGTTCTGCCTATCCATGAACAGGGTATATTTTTCCATCTTCTAAGATCTTCTTCTATTTCTCTCTTTAGGGTTCTGTAGTTTTCATTGTATAAATCTTTCACCTCTTTTGTTAGGTTGATTCCCAAGTATTTTATTTTTTTTGAGGATATTGTGAATGGGGTGTTTTTCCTCATTTCCATTTCAGAAGTTTTGTCACTGATATACAGAAATGCCTTTGATTTATGCATGTTGATTTTATATCCTGCCACTTTGCTGAATTCATTTATTAGTTCTAGTAGTTTCTTTGTAGACCCTTTTGGGTCTGTTAGATATATTATCATATCATCCGCAAATAGTGATAATTTAAGTTCTTCTTTTCCTATTTTTATGCCTTTAATTTCTTTTGTCTGTCTAATTGCTCTGGCCAGTGTTTCGAGAACTATATTGAATAGAAGTGGTGATAGAGGGCATCCCTGTCTTGTTCCAGATTTTAGAGGGAATGCCTTCAATTTTTCTCCATTCAGAATTATGCTAGCCTGAGGCTTAGCATAGATAGCTTTTACAATGTTGAGGTAAGTTCCTGTTATCCCTAGTTTTTCTAATGTTTTGAACATAGCCTTTTTTTTTAATTTGAACATTTTATATAAATAAGTTTGTTACTGTATTATTTGTGATAAAATTTAAAAGTAATGGAAAATTGTGATGATCTTTCAAAGCATGACATGGGAAGCTGCTCACCATGTGTTGTCAGATGAAAATAGCTATTATTCCTCTTTTTAAAATATACATATGCTTTGATAAAAAGACTAAAGGGAAACACAGTCACAAAAATATTAAACTAGTTTATCTCTGGAAAGCATAAATTATAGATTATTTCTATTTTCTTCTTTGTTCTTTTTGGTATTTTCTAAATTCCTAGAAAAACATGAATTACTGACATAAGTCAGGAAAGAAAAAACATACTGTTTGAAAAGGTTGATATAAACACCAGGGAAATGAGAATTTCCAGTGCTATGTCTATCTTTTAAAATATGTTTTGATTTAATATTAGCATGTGATTACTTTTATTTCTGAAATAAACCTTAGAACTCTAATCCATTTTGGTGGATTTTATTTCATTTATCATTTCAGTCTCAAGTAGGTAAGCTTTCAAATTCTCTATGAAAGGAAATCTCGAGAGTCTTAGTATTTTTCCCTCAGATTTTTTTTTTTTTGCTTTTGTGGATTTCAAATATAAAACATAATTATCATGTACAAATATTAGAGAAACACAGAATATAGAAAATGAAAAGTAGTCATAATTCTAGCTTTTCCACCTTCCTAAGAAACCAACCTTAAAGGGTTTGGTTATGGTCTTCCAGATTATTTTTCTTTACAAATAATAAATAAATAAATTTTATATCATACATATGTACTATACCTTTTTATATGTATGCATATACATATAATTTTATTTATTTTAATACTTTACATACTGTTTTGGACCTTTCTATTTCTTCTTAACAATACCTTAGTTACCTTTCCATGTCATCTTACAGAGATTCACCTCATCTTTGTAATGACATTAGATTGAAATACCTTGATTTATTTAAAGAATTCTCATTTACATAGCATATTTTATAACTGATTATTTCTTATTTGTAAGAAAGTTATTGATTTTGGCATGTTTATAATTATTCCTGATTTCCTTATTGATATCTCTCATTTGACCTCACTGTTCTTATCTTTGTCTTAAATTTTCAAGGGACAATCACATCATTTAGAGATCATGACTTTTTTACTCTTTCTTCACTGTATTTTCCATCCTGATTCCTTGTGCTGACTTCAGTCTTGGCTAAGCCCTCCATAAGAGAGTAATATACATTACTTTTCATGGCCATCTGTATAATTTAGATAAAAGTTGACTTGGGGAGCTCCAGAATGATTGAGAGAAGTGTTATCTAATTAGCTTGTGCAGACCTGGCCTGAGTGCTTATTTTCAAACGCCACCTCCTCTTTACTTAACAATACAATACACACCACAGATAGGGTTTTCAGGGTGCCCATATTTAATTGCAGACAGTAAAGTCAGAATGAAGAGGTTGTAGCTGTACTGTTATAAATTCTACTAATTTGCAGTTTCTCATCTCAGGCATAATCCTGTTCTGTCTCTAATTTCCTGTTTCTGGCACTTTCTATCACAGGAAAAGAAAAATAATTAAGTACCCTTAGATTCTGCTATTTTCACACCTCATACATCCCCAGACAAACTTCAGAAAGTCGAGGTGATTCATCAGCTTAGTTGGATTGCCAGTATCTCACCAGGTCTTGGTGGCAGAGATAACTAAACATAGAGACTTTGATAGAATTACTGATAGTATTAAACTGACCTAGGAAGTTGCTTTGAATTGAGTGAGGGGAAGGCTAACTTAAAAAATTATTTCTGCTTGATCTAAAAATCAGGAAGAAAACTGGAATTATTATGGCTTTGCGGGTAGGAGTAGCCTGTTTGAGGTCAGCACAACACTATCAATACCCAAGCTGAAAAAGTTGAAGAGTTAGGCTGTTTTTACTTAGCCTCATCTTGTTCTCCGTAATTGCTTCCTTTCAACCATAAAGTTGTTTAGTGTAGGAGAGATATTCCAAGGCTTCTCTTTATATTCACTGCTGCAAGATCCCATTTTAGCATAATTACAGTCTTAGAGTTGAAGAGACAGGCTCACTCTATCTAGCTCTGCAGCTGGCTTTCTCAAATGACAATAGGATGCTCACCAGCTTAGCAACATCCAAGGCTGTGAGCCAGGGGGAGGCCCTCATGCTGAAATTTTGCCCTTGCTTTGTCTGTATTTCCTCCATGAAAAATGGGGAAATAGCTTAGAAATTTTACAGAAGGAAGTCTTTTATTCTCTTAGGGCTTTTAAAGGGATATGCTGTGTTCCAAATGCAGATTTCAGAATCTCAAATCAGAGATTATTCATTTTTAGATCTCAAATGGATGTTAGTTACTGAGTGAGCAAAAAAAAAAATGTGCATGCTTTTCTCATATTCTTTTTCCTTTTCGTGAGAAGACTAAAGAAAATCTAAATTTTGCTACTTCCTTTACCTACAAGTGATTCCATGTTCAACTTGACTAATTGCTATACAACCTTTTCATAATTTGAAAAAAATAAATGTTGAGAAGATTTATTTCTGAGCACTCTATTCTATATCATTGGTCTATATGTGGGTACTTATGCCAGTATCACATTGATTTTTTTTACTGTTTTTTTTTTTTTTTTTTGTAGTAAGTTTTGAAAACAAGAAGTGAGAGATCTCCAACTTTTTCTTGTTTAAGGTTGGCTTGGCTATTTGGACTCCTTTGAAATTCTACATGAATTATAAGATGAATATTTCTGTTCCTAAAAAAAAAAAAAGTTAGAAGTTAATCAAATAGAGATTTGATTGCATCTATGGAACACATTGGATAATACTGACAACAATTAAGTGTTCCAATTTGTAAAAACTGGATATTTTCCTATTCATTGTGCCTTCTTTCATTTCTTTCAGCAAAATTTTATGATTTCACAGTATAAACCCACCAAAGATTTTTTTTTCCCCCGGCACTAGAGATTGAAGGCCAGGGGTACTTAACCACCTAGCTACGTTCCCAGCTCCCCAACTCTTTTTTTTTTCTTTTCTTTTCTTTTCTTTTCTTTTTTCTCATTTTGAGACAGGATCTTGCTAAATTGACCACGCGGGCCTCAAACTAGTGCTCCTTCTGCTACAGCCCCCCTAGTCTCTGGGAGGGCCTAGCTCCACTAGATTCTTTTTTTAAAGAATCTTATTTATTGCAAACAATATAGCAATGATAATATTGGAAATTATGAAATTAAAAAATTATTCATCTCAAATCTTTTTTCAATAATTTATTTGACCTCATTTTCTATATGTCTCTCTCCTTTGAGTCTTATCTACATGTCTATTTCCATCCTAGAGGAAAGAATCCTAATCTTTCTTTCTGTCTGACAAAGGATGAAACTTGGTACCCAAATATGAAGTTAATCTCTCAAGTGCTTTGTTTTTGCACCACCAAAGATTCTGAAATAAGGAGGAAACTCTGGATGTGTGGAATCTCATATATAATTTTAACATAATTGTAACAATTTCATGAACCCAATTTTGAACCTGGGCTTCTTTACTTCTTCTTCTTCTTATTATTATTATTATTATATCCTACTGATTTTTATTCATGTTGTCACCTAGTCACATTAACAGATTTTTAGTCCAATAGTGGGACATCCCGGGAGGGGAAAAGATAGCCCTGGTCTAGGCTTATGTGTGGGGGCATAGCAGGGGAATAGAGATGGAAATCAATCTCTCTCTCTCCCTTTTCCTCTCTCTCTCTCTCTCTCTCTCTCTCTCTCTCTCTCCTAAGTAGTGGAAATAAATACTTTCTAAGAAAAAATGAAAACAAGAGACTTAAAGATTGGGAAGCCTATTTTGGCACTTGGATGAGAACAGACACTATTCAAGTATATTATACATACTTACTGGTTTGACCTCTGCCACTTTGGAATCTTCTCTAACCCTAACTCTAAAATGTATCATTTAACATTTGAAATCCATCTTGAAAGACAAGAGTCCCAAGGTATCCAGAACATTTATCTGCTTTGCTTTTCACAGTGAATGACTGGTATATTTCTATCTATCTGTAACTTTCAGTTGCTCAGCATTTTCAATTGCTGGTCAGAAATGCTATGAAACTTGATTAAATGTAAATAGTTTATATGTGAAGAACCATCTTAGAAATATTTTTATAACCTATCCCAAAATGAAAAGCTAAGCTGACAGTATTAGGTGTTGAACTGGGAGGATGGGTTGGTATAGACAGGTTTGGGAAGATGTGCCACCCCAAGATTTAGAGCCACACTAGTGCACATGCCCCGTATAGTGACAGCAGTCTGTCTCTTAGAATTCTCTTTCTCTATTAGTTACAAGGAACTTATACATACTTAACCCACAGCTTCACCCTTCCTTTACAAGAGCTTATCATTCCTTGTATGAATTTATAAACAGATGAAATGTAAGCACCAGTCTTAGATTCCTTCTTTCTCTGGCTACCCTCCCTGCTTTTTCTTAACTTGGAGACCAGGTTTTTCTGCAGAAATTTTTAAGATATTATGGACAAAAAAATTCCCACAAGTCTCCTTCTTCTTCTTTGTGGTCGTCGTCATCTTCTTCTTCTTCTTCTTCTTCTTCTTCATCATCATCATCATCATCCTATGATATTATTCTAATTTTAAAGTATTTATACAACTGTCTCAATAAGCCATATTTTCCTACTGTCATTACTTTCTTGGGATTCAGGAATTGAAATATGGGTAAAGTATTCACAATATTCCTTTTAATTAACTTCCGTTTGTTTCCCACTTAGTTTAAACTATTTTTAAATGGAATATATTTGACAGGCTTGATTAAAACTTTTCTTAACTTCCTGAGTCCAGCCCTAAAAGATCTGAGACCTTACTCAGCTATCAAAGGTTAAAATAACACAAACACCCTGCTAAACAGCTACTGGAGAACTTGTTAGTTTAGCTTTTCAGGCTGGGTGCCCATGGTGGTGGCTTTCATCTGTGGGACACACACACACCTTATTGTAAAGTGCAGAATGTACACATTTTAGCCAGTCATATTCTACATGCTCCAGGAAAGTATATAGCACCATTAGGCAGTGTCAGAGAAGATAAATGTGCCCAAATTACTTGCCAAAAATGCTTAGTGAGCATCAGAGAAATACATTCTGCTTTCCAAATTATTAAGCAGACTATTCAGGAATACTGAAACAGTCATTTTGTCATTGCAGATTGTTGACTAGAAGCCAGGGACAGCTGTTTTCCTCTGATGCCCCATGGTGACGCCCATAGGAACTTTCTCCCTCCAGGGTTCAACATACTAAAATGTGTGAAAGGATAGGCATCATTGCAGCCCTGGCATCCAGTATTTGGCTGAAGGATTTTATGCACAGAAAACTAGGGATCCTGGAAAGTCCATCATCTGCCTTTAGGAGCAATCTTCTCAGTAATATCAACTTGTCTGGCTCCCCTGCAATAAATAATAAAACTCTGAAATAAAATATCACAGGCTTTTGTCTATGTACATATAAATGTACCAGAGTTGGTATGTGCATATCTTTTGGAGAGGCAGGATCTGAGTCTAAGCAATGATGCATTTTAAAACAGTCATTTTGCTTAATGTGTTCAAATGATACAGTTAAGAATTTAACTATCTCTAAGGAACCATTTTTGAAAGTGAGGTCCGCAAGTAGGGCCTGGGAACCTCTCTTTTAGCAAATACTCCAAGAGGTAGCCCCTTTTTTAGACATCTTTTGTCTAAAAAGTATACACTCATCTCACTCCAGTCAGAATGGCAGCTATTACGAAGACAAACAACAATAAGTGTTGGCAAGGATGTGGGGGAAAAGGTACACTCATACATTGCTGGCAGGACTGCAAATTGGTGCAGTCAATATGGAAAGCAGTATAGAGATTCCTTGGAAATCTGGGAATGGAACCCCCATTTGACCCAGCTATTCCTCTCCTCGGACAATACCCAAAGGACTTAAAAACAGCATATTACAGGGACACAGCCACATCAATGTTTATAGCAGCACAATTCACAATAGCTAAACTGTGGAACCAACCTAGATGCCCTTCAGTAGATGAATGGATAAAGAAAATGGGTATATATACACAATGGAATATTACTCAACAATAAAAGAGAATAAAATCATGGCATTTGCAGGTAAATGGATGCAGCTGGAGAAGATAATGCTAAGTGACGTTAGCCAATCCCCCCAAAAAAACAAATATTGAATGTTTTCTCTGATATAAGGAGGCTGACTCATAGTGGGGTAGGGAGGGAGAGCACGGAAGGATTAGATAAATTCTAGATAGGGAAGAGGGGTGGGAGGGAAAGGGAGGGGGCAGGGGATTAGCAAGGATGGTGCAATGTGATGGACATCATTATACAAAGTACAAGTATGAAGACTTGAATTGGGTGTCAACATACTTTATATACAGAGATATGAAAATTGTGGTATATATGTGTATTAAGAATTGTAATGCAAAAAAACACAAAGTACATGTATAAAGGCATGAATTTTCGTGAACACACTTTATATACAGAGATATGAAAAATTGTGCTCTATATGTGTAATAAAAATTGTAGGGCTGGGGTTGTGGCTCAGCGGTAGAGTGCTTATCTAGCATGTGTGCACCCTGGGTTCAATCCTCAGCACCACATAAAAACAAAGGTATTGTGTCCAACTACAACTAAAAAATAAAATATTAAAAAAAAGAATTGTAATGCATTCCACTGCTGTTGTGTATTTTTAAAAAATAAAATCAATAAAAGACAAAAAATTAAAAGTACACACTCAAAGTCCTCCTCTGAAGGACAGTTCTCTTCTCCTTGGTGGAAAAAAAGGAAATGAACACTTATCCTGCTAATTTATTTTAGGCAGAGCTACTCACAAAAAGTAATTAAAAACAATTAAGAGCATTATTTTGACTGTCAACTTAGTCATCTTCTTGTCTCATTCTGGTTTTTCTTCCATTTTTCTCCATAATGAAATGAATGCTTGTACTCCAGCTATGCGTTCTCAGTTATTTTCATGAATTTTTAATCTAGCTCACTAGCAACCAGAGACTACCCACCATGGCCACTCTATTTAGAGAATGATTCATTTATCATATGATTATTCCTTTGTTAGTATCTAATAGTGAATGACTAGAATTCTATCTAGATTTTTCCTTCTGACTAGTGGCTGCTTAAGACTGCTTTAACAAAATGCCACAGAGTAGGTGGCTTAAACAACAGTAATTTATTTCCTCACAGTTCTGGAACGCAGAAGTCCAAAATTAGGGTGCTAACCAGTACAATAACTCTCTTCCTGACTTTCAGACAACCACTTTCTCACAGCGTGCTCATATAAATTTTCCTCAGTGTGTACTTGGAGAAAGAAAACTCAACCCCATCAGATTAGGTTCTCACTCTTATAACCTCATTTAACATTCATTACCTTCTTCTGGCTTTATGCAAAAACAGTTATATTGTGTTTAGGTTTTCATCATATGAACTTAGAGGGACACAATTCAGTCCATAGCAGTCCCTCAGCTATGAAATGAATAAACAAACTCTGGTGCACCCCTACTGTGGCACACTACTCAGCAGTAAAAAGAAACAAGCTGTTGATACACAAAACAACATAAATGAATCTCAAAGGTATTATGTCAAGTGACAAAATCCCAGATTAAAAATGCTACCATATGAACCTATTTACATGACATTGCCTGGAAAAGGAACAAAACACAGATCAGTGATTGCTGGGGCTTGGGAAAAGCAGGGTTTGACCAATAAAGATATGGATACTATCTGACATTATCTTGATATGATGTAGAAAAAATTTTAATGCATTGAAACCTCACCATGTCTTGGCTGTAGTGGTATTCACATGACTACAATGTGTTTAACAACATTTGAAAAAGTATACACTAAGGGAGGTGAAATTTAGTATACCCAAGTTATATTTAATTTTAAAAATTAAAAAATCTATTCTGTAGCCTATGCTATTATCAGATAGTCATCATACCTCTACCAAGGTTTTTTTTTTTTTTTTTCAATTTTTGCTTTTTAAAGTTAACAGAACCCACCAGGAAAAGATAATGACTTAATGAAGAAACAGTGAATCACATTGAAAAGTTTAAAGAAAGATTTTTTTTTTCCCTTCAGTTGGGATGTCCTTTGTGTAATCCCACAAACCGAAAATCACTGACTAAGCCTCTAAACCCACAAACTAATAATATTACTAGCAATGGTAAAGTAGAAACCTTAGGAAACACAGCCCTGAGCTTCCTTCCTTCAAGCAGCTTTTTAAAAGAATGGACAAAGGCATCAAAGGGACCCAGAGAACATGAACCCTACCTGCTGTGGTCTACAGTAACACACCTGCTCAGGGGAAGAGAGCTAAGTTTCCTCTTTTCAGCTGACATTCCCCTCCACCTCTCCTCCCCTCTCTCCCTTTTCCTGTCATGTGCTCAGTCCCTGCTCTCATTTTCCTGTTATCTGCCCAGTGTCCACACAGCGATCTATTATCATTTCTATCATATTTTACCATTGACCAAAAGAAAAATAAACTGGTGAGCAAAGCCCTTTGTTATAGCAACACACACAAAAAAAAATTTTTAACTCCATCAAGCAGGCCATGACAGATGAAAGCCATAATCTCTAATGGAACCTCTCTTCAGAGGAAACAAGGAACATGCCATTGATAGGCTATCAGGTAGATACTGTGGCAAATGTGCAGGCAAATTTTCCAACATATTATTCCCTGCAGAATTTCTCTATTTGTTTGATAAGCAGTGAACTCTTAAAATATTTTCAGGGAATCATCGTACTAAAAAGTTCCATAGAGGGCTGGGGATGTGGCTCAAGCGGTGGCACGCTCGCCTGGCATACGTGCGGCCCAGGTTCGAGCCTCAGCACCACATACGAACAAAGATGTTGTGTCCGCCGAAAACTAAAAAAATAAATATTAAAAAAAAAAATTCTCTCTCTCTCACTCTCTCTTTAAAAAAAAAAAAAAAAAAAAAAGTTCCATAGAAGTCAAACTTGTCCAGGATGAAAACAAAAACAACTCTGCTCCAAATTAGAATCACCTGCCCTTCCCTCATCATTTAGATTTCTATTTGCACACTGTGACATGATGGGTGGAAGTCTTGGGGACTTAGACTGAAAAGTAGGTGGGAAGTGGGCACATTTGCTGGAGATACTGGGGACCTATATTCTGTCCATTAGGAACCTAGGCTTGAGTCTTTACTGTGAATCTGGAGGGCTGTTATCTTGGGCCTGGCCTGCACTGAAAAAACGCTAGGCTGTTGTTAAGAATAACTCTGCAAGATGGTTGGGATTCAGACTTGGCTGCCCAAGCTTGTTTCGGCTCTGCAGCTGTGAAAGCAGCTCTGCACTGCCTTTGTCAGGTTTGGGCTACCTATTAAAAACCACAGAACCATCCACTCCTCTCGCCCCTCGCCCCTCTCAGTCATTCATTCATACCCCATTTTTAGGATTCCTTAGCAACAGAGCAACCAGTTATTCTGTAACTAATATTTTGCATTCCTGATTCCATTACTATACTCACCACCCCACCCCACCCTCAAATGTATGCCATATCGTCCATCATCTGTAAGTTCTCCAGGGACAGGAAATGCACATCCATCAAGACCTGCTTTGTGCTCCATAACTCCTAGATGCAGGAAATCCTTTCTGTGTCCATCCTGACTTCTGACAAAGATGAATGCCATTCCTAGCTCTCCATCTTCACTGGACATGGGAAAAAAAAACTGAAGCAACATTCTTTTTACAATAGCTTTTATTTTGCATTATTAGAAATAAGAATGTGACTGGACTGGGGCTGGGACTGGAGCTCAGTGGTAGAGCGCTCACCTAGCATGCTGGGGCACTAGGTTCGATCCTCAGCACTGCATAAAAATAAAATAAAGATATTGTGTCCACCTAAAACCAATAAATAAGTATTTTTTAAAAAGGAAATAAGAATGTGACAATTTAAAAAATCAATTGTCTGCTTTTGAAAAAGCTACAAGGCAAGAGAGCTGTATCTGCCTTACTATGGCCCTAGTATAGGATGTGGGGGGAGAATTTATACTTTATGTCCCCATGTGTAAGGAATCTTCCATTTTTGTTGTAAATTACAGAAGCTTTTGTGCTACTGTTGTAAAACGTTGTAGCATATGGGTGCGGGGGTGTGTGGATCTCTGCTTTTTTCAACTTGGGATCATTTTTAATCATTCAGTCTTGGAAGGTCTACTTCTCACCCATCTCTCCTTTTACTAACAGTTTGTTCCTATTCTTAGCTTGGTGGGAATGTTTGACTATGTGATATATTTTGGGAAAATCAGCTAGAGTCATTGAATGTACTAATGAAGAGGCTTGTTTTATAGACATATAAATTAATTTAATATAATGCTATACTTCTTTAATATTTATTTTTCAGTTTTCGGTTTTAAAGTCTATTTTCCACATGTCATATTTATTGTGAACATCTTTTTCTGACAAAAAAAAAATTTAAACTGTGAAAACTTGATCATAGCCAGTTCTACAATGAGGTTTTCTTTCTTTCTTTCTTTCTTTCTTTCTTTCTTTCTTTCTTTCTTTCTTTCTTTCAAGGCAATGACTGCATCTTTTTTCTTTTACATTTATTTATTTATTTATTTATTTATTTATTTTTATGTGGTGCTGAGGATTGAATCCAGTGCCTCACACACACTAGCCTAGCACTCTACCACTGAACCACAACTCCAGCCCTACCATGAGGTTTTCAACAAATATCCGTGCATAGGAGAAGTACAGGTTCTAGGCTCACTCACATAGACTCTTTGCTTCTGCTTTCCTATGGCAACTGATAACTCCACTGAAGAGTTTGTCCTTGGTGGAGCCCGAAGCAGAGCATCCTTTGGTCAGGCCCTTCATTTTCTTGCCAGTTAACTGGAAGCTTTGGCTACCCCAGTGCAAAAGCTCCTATCACTCTAGTACTTCATGGAATAAGAGAAGAATGTGGGTAACTTTCATTAGTATGAGCTCTAAACCCCTCAGTTTATACTCTTTTGAAATAAGTTGGATTATAATATATATCTAATATCTAATATTTAAGTTGCCCCTCAATAACTGTGAAAAATTGGTTCCAGGAGCCCCTGCAAGATAATAAAATTTGCAGATACTCAAGTCTCTTATATAAAATGGCATTTGCATAAAGTCTACACACATCCTCTCCATATACTTTAAATCATCTCTAGATTTCTTATAATATCTATGTAAATAGTTGTTACACTGTACTGTTCAGGGAATGATAATAAGGAAGAAGAGACTGCATAGTCAGTATAGACATAATCTTTTTTTTCCATAATATTTTTAACCTGCAATTGGTTGACTCATGAATGCAGAGGGAGGACTATATCTTATTTCAACATTAATTTCAGCCCAATAAACCAAGAAAGAAAATTAAAGAAAGATATTGTGGGATTCTGAGAAAGTTAGACATCTGATTGGTACTAAGAGGCCCCTTTTATCCAGAATAGTGTGTTTCTCCTAACAACCCCAAGAAGTAGGTTCCTAATATAACTATTACCCCTGAAGTTAAGGTGTATGTAGTTTTCACACTTGATTCTATAATTTTTTCAAATGAATTTTTAGTCAGGCGTGGTAACACACACCTGTAATCCCAGCAATTCCAGAGGCTGAGGTAGGAAGATCACGAGTTCAAATGCAGCCTCAGCAATTTAGCCAGAACCTAAGCAACTTAGTGAGACCTTAACTCTAAATAAAATATAAATAGGGCTGGGGACGTCACTCAGTGGTTAAGTGCCCCTGAGTTCAATCTCTGGTACCACAAACAAAATGAAACAAAAAATAATTTTTTTAAACATTGTTATCTGTCCCTAGTAAATGCTGTGGGAGAATGTATTCCAATAGTTTCATCTACATTAATATACTTTTTAATATGTATACCCATATGTATATAAATATATGCATATAAATTGTCATCTATATTTACAAAAACAATGTAAATAACTTTTATTGTTATCCAAAAAGACTAAAAATCCAAAAGACAAGTTTTGCATCAGCCATAGGTGTATTTGAACAGAAGCTCTCTTTGGTAGAATTACTTAGACCTTTTGCTCCAATATTCATAATCAGTTTGATCTAGTTAAGGCTCTGTTGTAGCCAAATGCTGCTCTGGGTGGCGAGCTATGTGGGTCCCTACCTAAATGCTTAAGGTTCTCAGAGTTTTTTGGTCCTATAAGTCCAAAATAAAAGTACTCAGCTGAGGAGCTAAAGGCAGAAATAAGCTACTCAACACTCAGTGTCTTTCTGCTACCCTTCCTCTCTACAAGCTTTTCACTCCAGAACCAGTATACTTCCAAGATCTAGCTGTTTGTGTTTGTTTCAGAAAGCCCAGAGAGTGAGAAACTCCATACTCAGTGTGGTTGCATCTCCTAAATTCCCATTATCAAGATTTGCTGTTTATTCTTCCCCTTCCCTGGTCTTTTCTGTTCCCTGCCAGCTTGATTGCTAGGCATCACATATCTCTAACCACAACCACAAACAGATTAAATTCTGGTTCCAAAGGGATCATTTTGTCCTCTCACTAAAGACAAATGCAGAGTCATCTTTGTTTAGCACCTAAAAAGCAGGTACCTGTTGGGATTCTTGAGCAATGCACCTAGAAAAAATGTATCATACACATCCTTATGGTGAGATCTTGCCAAAACCTTCTACTTTATTCTATGTAATTCCTGTGAACTAATTTGTGAAATAAAAATTTGTCCTTAAGCACATTTCTTAGAAGTAAGCAATTGGATAAATATATTACAAGTTACTTTGAAGCTATCACTCTGCAGTCCTTTCAATCTCTATTTTAATAACTGTTTTTAAAATACCATGTTTAAAGAAAGCTTTGTTTTTCTAATCTCTGCCTCCCATCTGCTACATTTTGTTACAAAGCCATAGTCTTGATGTTTATGATATAAGTTACTATGGAAATTAATTTAATGCTATGGTATCAATGCTTTACTGACATAGTATGGGTCAGTAAAGGGATTTGAAACACCAGTAGTAAGTCACAATAAACTTTTATTATTATTATTTTAGGTGTAGATGAACAAAATGCCTTTATTTTATTTATTTATTTATTTTTTAGGTGGTGCCGAGGATCAAACCCAGTGCCTCACACATGCTAGGCAAGCACTCTACCACTGAGCCACAACCTCAGCCCCACAATAAACATTTTTTTTAACAGTACCAGGGATTGAACCCATGGCTTCCCCCATGCTTGGAAAGCACTCTACCACTGAACTGTATCTCCAGGCCACAATGAGGATTTTTAAAAGTAAAACATCTAAGAAATAGAATTTTTAAAAAGCAAATGGAATCAATTTCAGAATTAGTACACACTTAACTTTGTACCTACCTATTGCTCAGCTGCAGGTGTATTTTAAAATATGAGGCCAAATTCCATTTGAAAACATCTATTACTTGGAAAATGAAATGATGTACAAATGAAGAGAACATACTTTCATATTTTAAAGTAACCTCCATTGCATGTTCTAGCATAAAGAATTCTTATGAAGATAAATGACATCTTTCCCTCCTTGAAATAGTAGATTGGTAACATAGTCTCTCTCTCTCTCTCTCTCTCTCTCTCTCTCTCTCTCTGTGTGTGTGTGTGTGTGTGTGTGTGTGTGTGTGTGTTTTGGGAGTGGGGGATTAATATGGAAGGAAAGAAAGTTTCCTGTAATAGAGCACTCTTCTACCTAAAATAATAATTTTCTTAAAACCTATATTCCTGCCAGTAGAGTAAATAAGGTCTTTCTCGTCATCTCCCTGACTTCCAGATGCATCAAGTAGCAGCTCACAACTCCCTCTTCTTCTGGATGGTGAACCATACTAAAACCACCACCTTCTTACACCAGAGAACAACCCTCTCCCACAATAACACCAGGGCTTTTGCCCCATTGCACTTCCCCACAAGTCAAATGAGAAGGTTTCAGAGGAGACTTCCCATTGGCAATAATGTGAAATTTCACTAAGGCTAAAAGAAGAAACTGGATGGAGAAAGGAAGTCTCCGACAACAAGCTTCCCTCAGACAGTAAGCTAATGTTTGCACAACTTCTGTTCTATCATCCTGATCTCATTCTGCTTTGATACCATCAACTCTACTCATTTCCTTGCTCTTGCCCCGACCTTCTATACCACCTCTTTGCTGCCCTTTGTCATTTGGCCCTCTCAGTCATCAAAGGCGAGGGAGAAAGAATCTATTATTTGAGAGATTTGGCCTAAATTATTTGGCAAATGCTTTTATCAGGATGCATTTGTTAGTTTCTTATCTCGTTTCCCTCAGTGAGCTCCTGGAAATAAACTCCTATTTTCCAATCCAACATGTTATTTACAGGATAGCACTTAGCATATCATAAGCACTTAATAAATGTTTTTTTTTTTTGCATGTGTGTGTGTGTGTGTGTGTGTCATATGAAGATAATTAAAATTAATGGAATGCATGATGTGTCCTGGTCTCTGAAAAGGCTGTGTCATTAATGGGCTGTTGTCAGCCATTGAAGTTAGAAAGTACCGCAGCCTCCAAGTCGGATGCTCAGGTAAAGAAATCCACCCGTCGGGGAGGGGGAGCCCACAAAGCGTGGGCTCCAGAACCCCACAGTCACTGCCCATACTGTACTGTTGAACTTACTCCCGCCCAAGTTGCACTGCTATGCACACCACTCAAACGATTTAAGACTTCAGTGGGAGAATAGGATAGTGTAATGAAGTTAAATTCACAATCTACAACTCAAGTGGAAAGAAATGTGTTTTAGTTTATTTCTCTATAATGGAATCCAATTTAACTCTAAAATCTATTTTCATGACAGGAGGAAACTCAAGTCTTGTCACTCACAGGTAACCATACCATTGTAGTTTCAAAGTTCTCTTAAATATTCAGTCAAATTAGGGATTTAAATTCAGCCCACTTGGAGCTCAAATTCAATACAAGAGCTGTCCTTTACTCTCAAGAATTCTCCTCTTCTCTTCCCCACCTCAAGATATTTTGGATGCAAGGGAAAAACGTAAGGAGCATGTCTGGCAGTGCCCCAAGGTCCTCTGTTGTTGCTTTAACTAAAGTTAATACAGATGAATAACTTACAGTCTCCTGTCTCAATGTGATAAAGACCCACCACCTCCAACCCCCTTTACCTCCATCCTGGTTCAAGTGAAACTTGAAGATTCAACCTCCCACTGACCCTTTGTGCTGCTCACGCTAGAGCCTGGGCTATAGCCACTATGCCCCAATCGGAGATGGTTCCTGTCTTGCCAGCTGCTGGACCTATTGGAAAGCACAGTGTCCTTCCTTCATGTTCAGGTTGTGAGTATGTCTCCAGAGCTTCTCTCTACTTAACTTTCCATTTCTATTCAGTGTTGGCAAAGAGCACCCTGATGGGTGCTTTCCTCCCAGAGCTCCAGAGAAGAGGGTCAGAAGTCCCCCTGCCTCTGGGAGTCTCAATCTGCTACAGAGAAAAGGGTGAGGTGTTTTAAATTGCATTGAGAGGTGGACCCAGAAGTAATACAAATATTCTCAGCTAAATTCTTGCTTTCTTCATTCTCTTGCCAAGTCCTTTTCCCTGACTTTCACCTCTTATCTAGGATTTGGAAAGATACTAAAAAGTATCTTTGTACTCTTTATTTCAAAACCAAGCAGCAGGGCCTGGGGATGTAGATCTGTGGTAGAACACATCATGCTTAGCATCCCTGAGGTTCTGGCTTCAAACCTCAGCACCAGAAAACAACAACAAAAACCAAGTAACTTTGTAATGACTCCTTCAAACATTGGCAACAAATAGATTTTAGAGGACTCTTATAAAGAAAACAAAGATGTAGTGTGGTCAGTGCTTTATTTTAAAGTACTATTATTCTTCCTCATAATAATAACTTAATTTTAAATTTTAACATTATCCCTAGAAAAATTTAGCATTTTCTTATAGATTACTTTAAGCCTTCAAATTCTATCAGTTTTTTGTTTGTTGTTGTTGTTGTTTTAGTAGGATTTGATGATACATATTCTTTATTCTTGCTGTTCTCATTTCCTCTCTATGCAGCATACACCACTTTGATACTGATAATTTCACCACTCTAACCTATCAATACGAAGCAAATGGGAGGTGTCCCTCAAGAATAAAATCAATATTGGAAACTAGGCCAGGATGTTTTCAGCATGGAGTTGCTGGGGTTGAGGACAGGGGATATTGAGGCCAACAAGATCCCTTTCCTCAACAGTGAATAAATTGCTTATACTGGAGGAATACAGGCCTTGGTCTGGAAGAACCTCAGGTGTCACCAGGAACTGTGTTTCTTGGGAGTGATAACCTGGGGCAACCAACTTTAGTCACCTTGGACTTCTGTGGAGACTCAATGAAGTATCTCTGTTCTCCACAGCCAGAGACAACATTCGCTGTGAATGCCCCTTCTTTTGAGTGCCCATCCTCCTATTCAGTGCTGTGTGATGTTATGCAGATAACTGGCCATAGCACTGACAGCCTGATTTACCACTCACATGCTACTAGGATTTCACTATCATATTCGTGGCATTTGGCAACATAGAACAGGCCTTAGAGAGATTAGTACTGCAAGGACAGTTAGGGGCTGTTAAATGTACCCTGAATAACTCTCACCGAGCAGCTCAGGGATGAAATCATCAACATCCATCTGGCTGAATGGGTTCATTACACACAAAGAAGAGCTGGAGGATGGTCTCCTACCTCCACCCAGATACAAGAATCTTTGGTCTCATATGGCAATGGGATCCACGCCAGTATCTAACCTCCACCCAGAACCAGAACAGCATCTAGTGAAGCTACTGCTGCTTTCCCTTTTAGCAGGGGGACTTTTGTTATCCCCAGCCCCATGTCACAGTTCTCTTTTGGCTTGGAGTAGGGATCCCCCCACCCCCGGTGTGTACTGAAAAAAAATAATCTGCATCTCCATGCATATTGACCTCAGATGCGAATGAGAAGGAAGCTTGAACATTTCAGTCAGGAGATGCTGTGCCAGTTATCAATTCATCACCTCTCAGCTCTAAATTCACCTTTCATTGTCTGCTCTGTGATAATGGAGTTAGACTTAGTATTTCCCCTCTGCCAGCTAGCATGATGCCAAGTTTGTCAGTAGAGGAGGATGCTAGAGGAGATCTGGGGGGAGAGGGACTTCTTCTCTTGTACTGGTATGCTCCTCTTAGCAGGCTACTGTGGAGTGTGTCACTGGGTTCTCCAACACTGGGCTCCTGTGGAGTGTGGCTCCCTTGGCACCTGGCTCCAGCAGAGGAAAGAGGATAGCAGCGTTCGGTATCCAGAAGTAAAGGGCACCACTCCACGGACAAATATTTCCCATCACCTCTTCGGCTGAATTGCAATGACGTACCATAAGCTCTGCAACTTTCCACAAATGACTCTCTCAAAACCTCTCAGGTAGCTCTGCAATGAGATCTAAGGCACACAAATGGAAGCCTTCCCTTTATAACCCAGAGGGTGGATTCCCAGGTGCCGCAGTCTGGCTGGGCACAAATGCCGCAGTCTGGCTGGGCACACAATCACGAGCCACCACACAGCTTGTAGATTCAAACAGCAACTCTTTATTCCCGAACTCACACCAGCCGTCTACAATCACGTTCTGGGGAAATCCACGTTCTCTGCCCAAATCCACGTTCTCTGGGCTTCTATCTCCAAAATATACTGTCTGAATCCCGTGAGAACTCAAGGGGAACTCAGGCAGCAGGATACGCCCTATTCCCAGCAGGAATAATCTTAAACCTTAAACCTGGAACCTAAACTGGGAACGCCCTAAACAGGATTATCTTAAAACCGGGAACACCCTAATCTGCCTTGGTCCTTGAGCAAGGTCACCTACATTCAATGTCGCTGCAACATGTCAGCAACATGGGGTACGCTGGCAAGGAAATTGTCATACCTACTTGGCTAATGGCTCCCAGCACCCAGGGAGTGCTACAATCACAGGACCTCAGCAAACTGCTTCCTCACCCAGTGAGCCATGTCTGCACCCTCTCCAACAAGGTGTAGATCTGGATCTTAGCCCAGAGCAAAGGGGTCTCTTCCTTGAGTGCCCTGTCTGAGCCCTTGAATAACATCTGTTCTTTATATGAACTCTATTCTTGAGTTACTTTTACCTTTGAGTAGCCAATCTTCTGTTATTGTAATCCCTTATTATAGTTAATGATTCTTTATTTCAACTTTTGCTCTGCAAATTACCATGTGGTATCTGTCTCTTGATTGGATTCTAATTCATATGTCCAAATGCAAACATTCACACCAGCTCCGTATCCATCTCAATACACACACACACACACACACACTTTGTACAAAACACAGGCAATGGAATAGGGCAGAGAGACTCAGAGGAACCCATAACAATTGAGCTATTTACAAAAGGAAATCTTCCAAACAAAAGTAAAAAGGACCTCAGAAAGCAAAGTGTAATTTACTCTACAAAGAAGACTTCCTGACCAGGAATATTAAGAGAGGTAATAACTTGCCTTTCATACAGACATAAGAAAGAGGAAACACTCACAACTTTGAATGTCAAAAAATTATTAGAAGGTCTCCAGAAGGCAGGAATAAAGCCAACGATTTACAGATGATCAAGTAAAATATTGTATAGACCCAATTCAAGGGAAACAGGTATATTGGTGAAATATCTAATTCAACTCTGTCTCATTAAGAAAAAAAAAATTCTGGGGGCTTTGGGGACTAGGATCTCAGACTATGGTAATCAGGTAGCCAATCATGATTTAGTCAACCTCCAGGGCTCACTATCCTGTCCTAAGAAGGCATTCCTAGGAGTGGACTCTATCCCATTTTTCAATCCTTATCTTTCTTTTTTGTTATTTTTACTCCTTAATTTTTAAAATTTGTTCTAATTAGTTATACATGAAAGTAGAATGCATTTTGACATATCATACATAAATGGAGTATAACTTCTAATTCTTCTGGTTGCACATGTTGTAGAATCACACTGATCGTGCAATCATATGTATACATAGGCTAATAATGTCTGATTCATTCTACTATTCTTCCTCTCCCCATACCACCACTCCCTTTATTCCTCTCTGCCTAATCCAAACTACTTCTATCAATCCTTATCTTTCAATTCCCTTTTGCACAATCTCCCACACTTTGAGGCTTAGGGTTTTTTCTTTTAATACTTTTTAGTTGTAGATGGACACAATACCTTTATTTTATTTATTTTTATATGGTGCTGAGGATCGAACCCAGTGCCTCACACATGCTAGGTGAACACTCTACTGCTTGAGCCACAACCCCAGCCCCAAGTTTTAGGATTTTTTATAGCCTTACGTTCCTCTCTTTTCTCCTCCCATCCCCCTTGATGGAGCGATTGAAAGAGGCACAGTATAATTCCAAAGTATGTTTGTTTTTGAAACAACAGCAACAACATTGTAAATAATTATGATTTAGAAATCACAAATGCATGGGTTCACAATGAATAAAAATGCCAACTACTTTAATATGTGAAATAGGTACTTGTGGGTTGTGATAAAATTGCTGAAGATAGCTTCATTCAAATTGCCGCAGTCTGGCTGGGCACAATCAGGAGCCACTTGTCAAAAGAAACTAACTTTATTTTTAGAACCACACACGCCAAACAAAACAGCCTCTCAGGAAAAACCCTCAGAGCCTCAACTGCCACCACCGGCTTTCCACAAGCCTCTCTCTCCCCCACAAGCTTCTCTCCACCTCCCACAATCCTCCTGCTCTTGAGGCTGATTGGCTGGGTCACGTGGGCGGAGCCAAAAAAGTCCCCCAATGAGCAGTTCCGTGGTCTGAAAGGGCAGGGAAACAGCCCAATGAGCATCACCGCAGAGGAGCCAATCAGCTAGATGTTGCTGGGGCCGCTGTGAGCCAATCATCAGCCGGCAGCTGGAAGTTTGCTGGCAGCTAGAAGTTTGCTGGGGCCCCTTCGGCTGTGGCTCTCAACATCTCCCCCTCTCTGTTTAAACAACAAGCATGTGGCTTAGGGACCGTGCCTGCCTTAGGTTGTCCAATAGTACATATGGTCCTTAGGTTGGTACCATTGCAATTGGATCTTACCCGTCACTGACTACCGGTCCAGTATACAGCCACACCTGTGGAGAGGTCTTTGTACCAGCGGGGGGGTGAGGTTCTTTGCCTCACCTCTGTTGGCCCCCAAATTTTAGCTGGACGATCATGACAAGCAGAAGGGAGGAAGATACACCAAGCCAATTGACGGCTCCTTTTGGAAAAATTGTACCACCAATGACATCATCAGCAAAAATACCCCAACACTACCACAAGTCGCTGCACCAACAGATAGTTCACAATGCATACAGGTGAGCTCACAATGTGTCCAGGCAAGTTCTGCAAGCAGTTCAGTGATGGCTATTGTAGAAGCTGTAGATTGGTTTTATCTTTGACTTCACCAGCACTGGGATGAAGATAGGAATTCTGGTAATAATGGCTAAAGAAAAAATTATGTAACATTACAGAAGGCACTAAAAGAAAACAATTTTCTTAACAATTTACATTGTCTTCACTGGCACTGGGATGAAGATAGGAATTCTGGCAATAATGGCTAAAGAAAAAATTATGTAACATTACAGAAGGCACTAAAAGAAAACAATTTTCTTAACAATTTACATTGTCTTCACCAGCACTGGGATGAAGATAGGAATTCTGGCAATAATGGCTAAAGAAAAAATTATGTAACATTCTAGAAGGCACTAAAAGAAAACAATTTTCTTAACAATTTACATTATCTTTAAGAGAATTATTAAATATAATGAAAAGGAAAGGTGAAAGTAAACAAACAGATCTGTTAACCTTCTTTTTTGTTTACATATTAAAACAATCCTCAACAGTTGTTTACCCAATTTAAATTAAACCATATAAATCACGTGAAAAAAAAATATTTGGATCCATTTTATCATGAGCGCTCATCATATATGATATATGGACATACATACATTCAAACATATAACACAAAACACAAGTGTGCACACATAATATAATACATACAACACATAACATTATAGTAAAGGCCTTATAACTTTTTACAGGTGAAATCTCCATTGCAATGTTTAAAAACTCTATAGTCAAAAAATAGAACTGATCAGCAAAACATTAACCTAGGTCTGTATGAGCTCAAAAAACAAAATAGAACTTCATGATATGGCAAAGGGCAATAATAAAATAGATATTGAAAAAAGCATCCTGGTTCTGTTGCAGATGTAAGAATAGCCAAACTGGAGTTTTGGATATCAGTTGTTATGGATTTGAGCCAAATCATCTTCTTTTTGGTCTGTAGAAATCGCTTTAGTTAATCTTTCTGGAATCCAAATCGGCTGCTGTTCTCCCTGTGGAAACACATAAACAGACCCCCGACTCCAGACAATCACTGGGTCAGGACCTTGGTTAATCTCTCTGGAATCCAAATCGGCTGCTGTTCTCCCTGTGGAAACACACAAACAGACCCCCGACTCCAGACAATTACTGGGTCAGGACCTTTCCATTGTCCTGTTAGAATATCCTTCCAAAGTACCTTGGGCTTATGCACATTTTTTGGACACATATGCCTTTCCGCAGCACTAAGTCCTGATGAATCCAAATTTAAAAAGTTTAGAGTAAAAATGGTTATTTTAAGTTTATCTTTGGGGGATATATACCCCTTCCCAATTCCTTCTTTTTGCTTTAATAAGTACATTTTAATAGTTTGATGAGCTCTTTCAACTATGCCTTGTCCCTGTGGATTGTATGGGATTCCTGTTATATGAGTAATGCCAAATGTTGAGCAAAATTGTTTAAAAGAGGTAGAAGTATAACCAGGGGCATTATCTGTTTTTAACTGTTTTGGAACACCCACAGTGGCAAAATTTTGTAAGCAATGAGCTATAACATCTTTAGTTTTTTCTCCGGCATGAAGGGAGCCCATCAAAAATCCAGAAGAAGTATCAACTGTAACATGCAAATATTTTAATTTTCCAAATTCTGGCAAGTGTGTGACGTCCATCTGCCAAATATGGTTAGGTATCAATCCTCTAGGATTGACTCCAAGATTAACTTGTGGTAAAAAGGTCACACAATTTTGACATTGTTTTATTATTTGTCTAGCTTGTTCCTTAGTTATTTTAAAATGCTTTTGTAAAGTATTAGCATTGACATGGAACTTTTTATGAAAATTTATAGCTTCTTCTAGTTTTACACTTTCTTTCTCTGTCTAACTTGAGAGACCTTCTCTTTTACTTGAATCATTATGTCTTCTCCTTCCTCTACCATTGTCTGAACTGAAGGCTTTGGACTAAGCAAACAAGATAGGAACGTCCACAATGGCAATGTGCCAACTGGCAGAGTCCCTGGGCTTTTCTTTTCTATTCTTTTTAAATCTTCACCATGATGGTTCCATTGTGATATATTTAACAACTCCTCCTTAAAAAGCCATGGGCTACATTTTTGTATTGTATCAACGTATGCCCTGATTGTTCTTGATTTTACTGAGATGCCTCCTTCCTCTAACAATTTACTTAACACTCTTTCAGTTTGTTTTTTACTAATTTCTGATCCCGTATTTCTACTATAATACAACCCAACAAGATGACGCCAAACAAAACCGAGACAGAATGAAATAAAAAGGGAACAACAAAAAGTCATTATAGCCTTTCTATCCTCCTGACATGTGCATCTGTCCTTTCTCCCTATCTGTTCCTCAGATGTAAATAGTTTTTCCTCAGATGTGAGCGGTTTTTCTTCCGTCTCACTCATCTCCAGGGACAGGCAACTTAAAACAAAAGTGAAGCAAAATAAAAGAGGAATCTTAAAATGGCTACCCATCCTCTCGCCCTGCCCTCAGGGGCGAGCAGTTTCACTTACCCTCAGTCGCTCCCCGTGCGAGCCACCAAATGCCGCAGTCTGGCTGGGCACAATCAGGAGCCACTTGTCAAAAGAAACTAACTTTATTTTTAGAACCACACACGCCAAACAAAACAGCCTCTCAGGAAAAACCCTCAGAGCCTCAACTGCCACCACCGGCTTTCCACAAGCCTCTCTCTCCCCCACAAGCTTCTCTCCACCTCCCACAATCCTCCTGCTCTTGAGGCCGATTGGCTGGGTCACGTGGGCGGAGCCAAAAAAGTCCCCCAATGAGCAGCTCCGTGGTCTGAAAGGGCAGGGAAACAGCCCAATGAGCATCACCGCAGAGGAGCCAATCAGCTAGATGTTGCTGGGGCCGCTGTGAGCCAATCATCAGCCGGCAGCTGGAAGTTTGCTGGGGCCCCTTCGGCTGTGGCTCTCAACATCAATATTTCAAATAACACGCATTGAAGGCAGCAAATCTGATGTGTTCTGAAAAAACTGGGATAAATGATACAGGAGTGGTTCTAGTGCTAGCAAAGATTCTACTGTCAAAGATGCATGTGAGGAACTTGCATCAGGATATGCATGAAAAAAACCAACTCTGCAACATTCTTAAATATATGTATCATTTTATATAATGAGGTTTTTGATAAATAATTACCAATCATAACAAAAAATTTAAAAAGAGACATTTGACTGTTATCTGTATCTTTTGATGTGTACATTATGTTCAAAATGGCCTTAAAAGCTTTTTTCAAATCAGTTTATTGGAGAAAAAATGAAGGGTGTCCTTATATTCAACATTGTCTTGTTTTCAGGCATATGAGGATTAGAATGAGCAGAGTAGCTAGTGATCAGACAATAGTTTGTCTCCTCCAGTTCAAGGTAGAATAAGCCTAATCTTAAGCATTCCTCCAGGGTTCTTGTGTGAGAATTTACTCATCCCTGGGAACTAGGGAGTTAGGTATCTGTGGCCCCTGAGATACCCTTTACCTCCCCAGAGAAGTATAGTTGGGAGCCCCTGGCATAGAAAGTCTCATTTTAAAATTCAAACACAACCCATATACATCCATATGGTCCATTGATTTTCAGCAAAGATGCAAAGGCAAGTCAATGGAGAAAGATAAGTCTTTTCAAAAATGATCATAGGCTATCTATATGCAAAGAAAAGGAAATTCGACCCTTGTACTATACATAAAATTAATTTAAATGTAGATGACAGGCCTAAGTGTATACCCTGTAATTGTAAAAATTATCAAAGAAATCATAGAAGAAAATTTTGTGACCTTGAGTTAGGCAAAGAACTTTATATAGGACACCAAAAACATGATCCATACAAAAAAAGGCATTGTTAAAATAAAAATACAAAGTATAGACTAGGAGAAAAGATTTTTAAAATGCATATCCATTGAAAGACATATCCAGAATACATAAAGAGATCTCTAAACTCAAAATTCCATTTAAAAACAGGCAAAATAATTTGAACAGAAATCTCAACAAAAAATACATTAGTGGCAAAGAAGCACATGAAAAGATGTTCAGCATTATTTTATTAATTTGTATTAATAATAATTTATTATAAAATCAAACATACACTTACCATTAACCCCAAAAGCTCACTCTTGGAAGTTTTTACTCAAAAGAAACAAAAACCTATACACAAATGTTTATAGTGGATTTATTTATTATTACCTCACACTGAAAATAATCCGAATGTTTTTCAATCAGTGAAAGGCTAACAAACTGTGGTATATTCATATAATGCAGTAAAAAGAAACGAACTATCAACGCAGGCAATAGCGTGTGGGCAGTTCTAATGCCTTATGGTAAGTCAAAGAAACTAGATTCAAAAGACTACCTGCTACATAATTCCTTTTATATGACATTCTGGGGTAAAAAAAATAAGTGGTTGTCAGCAGCTGGAGATGGGGAGGGGAATTAAACCCCAGGCACATGTGAACCTTTGGGGATGGTGCAATTGTTTGTTTATCTTGACTGTGGTGATAGTTACATAACTAGATACATCTGTCAAAGCTCATAGAACTATACTCTAACATGGCAGATTTTACTGTATGTAAGTTATATCTTAATTTTTTAATGTTCAATACAAAAAACAAATAAACCCTCCCCCCTCAAAAAAAAAAAAACCTGACCAAAAGTCAGCATGGTCATTGTTGGTGGAGAGTCCTGGCTTCTAACACCAGCTAATCTCTGATACATTTGTGACCCCTGCCCCCAGTCCTAAAATGTTGGGCAATGATCTTCCGCCTCAGAGGTTAAATGTTTATTGATGGTAAAAGATGGTAAGTTGATGATAAAAAATGATAAAAGACAGAAGGGAAATCGGATACACAAGACGGGCCTGGAGAACTTTCTTTTCCTTTTCCTTTCCTTCTATGTTCTTTTGCCTTTCCCCCAAATTTCTTGTTTTTCTATCAGTTCTTTTCCCTATTTATTCATCTGCAGATGCTTAGCTGAAAAGGATTAGCTAGGAGCTATGGCAAGTGCGGCAAAAAGAAGCATTTGCTCCTAATCAATAATGTACCGACAAATGATTAACAGCCAGCTCTTTGAAACATGCGCGCGCGCGCACACACACACACAGAGTTTCTTTCAAATTTTACAGCTACCATCAGTGGAAAAGCATGAGATTAGCATGTGTTAGCCCCTGAGTTCAATCTGTGGCACACACACCAAAAAAAAAAAAAAAAAAGAAAAAAATCTATAGTACATAGTTTATAAATATTAAAATATACAATATTCTTTCATGTGAATTTCATATAGTCAATTGATTCTCTTAGAATGTTTCATTGATTTTTGCTAAGCTTTCGTAACTATGACCAACCTATCATTGTAAATCCCAAGTATAGTTTCAACAAGAATCTTGTATGATATTTTCACTGACATTAATGAGTAAAATAAAAATGAAACAACAAAGATATGTACTGGAACTTCACTCATTTGTCAATAATGTGAGTGATTTGAATGAATTTGATAATGTTTGAATACCAGAAGAATATTGCCTCAATCTTTGCACTATTCATAGCGTAGCAGTTATAGATATGACACACTTTTAAGTTTAATCTATAGTATTAACATTTTATCCATAACTAGATAATTAAGAAAATAATAAGTTAAGCCCAAATTTGGCGCATTTGTTGATTTCTCTGGTGTAAATAATTTCACCCTGGCCAGTTTCAAACTATCATATCACTGAACCAAGTTATGAAAAGATGAGCCCCAGCACACTTCACAATATTTCTACCATACAGATACAATAGATGGAGAAACATCAGGAACATGGGAAATAGCAAAATGCAATAAAATTTTTTAAAATGATAGGTTTTGAGTAATTATTACCATTTTCATATCCCATTGGATTATAATTTTATATCACTTGATTTTTAGTAATGGTCAACTCATAAAATTTCTGAAGTTTCACAATAGACTCTCACTTCTTTGAGATGGCTTCAGCCCACTAAAGATCCTAGTACAATTGCCAGGAGGGACTGCAAATTGGTGCAACCAATTTGGGAAGCAGTATGGAGATTCCTTAGAAAACTGGAATGGAACCACCATTTGACCCAGGTATTCCACTCCTTTGTCTATACCCAAAGATCTTAAAAACAGCATACTACAGTGACGCAACTACTTTAGTATTTATAGCAGCACGATTCACATTATTAACTGTGGAACCAACCTAGATGCCCTTCAGTAGATGAATGGATAAAGAAACTGGTACATATACACAATGGAATATTACTTAGCATTAAAAGAGAATAAAATTATGGCATTTGCACATAAATGGATGGAATTGGAGAACATCATGCTAAGCAAAATAAGCTAATCCCCAATAAATAGGGACTTAATGTTTTTTTCTGATAAGTGGATGCTAATCCATAAGAGGGGGAGGGCATGAGATGAGTGGAGGAATTTTGGATGGAGCAAAGGGGAGGGGAGGGGATAAGGGGGTAGGAAAAATGGTGGAATGAGATGAACATCTTTACATGTATGATTGCATGAATGGTGTGATTCATGCACAACCAGGGAAGCAAAAAATTCTGGTTCCATTTGTGTACAATAAATCAAAAAGCTTTCTACTGTCATGTATAACTGATTAGAACTAATAATAATAAAAAAGATCCTGGTACAAATCTATGAGTCACTCCTTTACCACAAATTCTAGGGCAGCATGGCAGCATAAAGGGAGAGGGGGTGCAAACATATGCTGTTTCCCTTGAACCTCATTATTCTCTACTTGCTGCTAGGACATTTTGGTCTTGTGGGGTGTTCCTCTGAGTTACTCAGACTGGTTGTTAGGGCTGAATTGTTGATGTTATCAGCCAAACCATAAACTGTACAAGGAAATACAAGTAAATTTTAATAAAAGTTTGACTTTCTTCATTAAATTTCATTCATTAAGATTCTATTTTTTTAAAAATATTTATTGTAAAATTACTTTAATGTAAATCTAGAATGGCATTAATCAAAATGTTAACAGTTATCTTAAATGGTGAGGGTTTTTTTGTTTTTAATATTTTTTTAGTTGTTGATAGACCTTTATTTTATTTATGTATTTATATGTGGTGCTGAGAATCGAACCCAGTGCCTCACACATGACAGGCAAGTGCACTACCACTGAGCCCCAGCCCCAGCCCCTGGTGAGTTATTTTCTTCTTGGTATTTTCTGGAATTTCTAAATTTGTTACTATATATACACCACACTTTGGTAATAGAAAATAAGAGACAAACTTTCAGTAACTTAATATTCAAATTGCATTGGTGTCATTCCTTTTAATACTAGAAGGATAAATAGCATTTTCAGTAAAAGAAAGTCAAGGGAAATAAATATCACTATGCTCAATTTCACTTAAAGCCAGATATCCAGGAATTGGATGTGGCTAATTATCAAATTCTATACAGATGGAGTTTTGTCTTGTTTTTTTTTTTTTTTCTCTCTCTCTCTTTCTTTTCTATCATTAAATAGAAAAGCACAGCATCTCTGGCTGCTTACTTTATTATATTCAGTTGCTTTAGTTGTAAAACTTTAAAAAATAGGTAGCTTTTAAAAGGACAATTTGCCATGTGACATGGTACATGTCTATAATTCCAGTGACTCAGGAGGCTGAGGCAGGAGGATTGGAAGTTCATACCCAGCCTCAGCAACTTAGACCCTGTCTCAAAATAAAACATAAAAAGTGCTGGAGATGTAGCTCATTGGTTAAGCATCCCTGGGTTCAGTCCCTAGTACCAAAAAATAAACAAATAAATAAAAGCAATTTATTGTATTATGAATGAAAAGCTGATATGGGATGGGGGGGTGGCTCAGTGACACAGCACATGCTTGACATGCATGAAGTCCTGGGTTTTATCTCCAACACATACACACACACACACACACACACACACACACACACACACACAGTTGATACAGGCTAAAGAGAAAAAAGAAAAGGAATAAAAATGTGTAACTGACTTCATGATAGAAGATCCTCAAGCCTTTTCTATGACCACTTTGATTAGAAATGGAATTCATTCATACCTCCTCATAACTGCCTTCCAATATTAATCTATTTCTCTAAAATTATGCCAAAATGTAGCTGCCTAAAGTTCTGACATGAAACAGAGATATGATAAATTATGGTATAAAGGTGTATTAAGAATTGTAATGCAAAAAAAAAGAGCTCATGTATAATGACATAATTTGGCGTAAACATACTTTATATACAAAGTCACGAAAAATTGTGCTGTGAATGGATAATTATGAATGTAATACATTCCACTATTGTCATGTATGTAAGAAATAAAAAAAATTTAAAAAATACAGAAACACAATTTTAAGAAATAAAATTGAAAATGTAAAATAAATAAATAAAGTTCTGACATGAAGTTGCTGGGTGAGGCTGTGATATCACAATCTGAAGGCTTGACTGGGGAATCCACTTCTCAGTTCTCACATGACATTATTGGCAGGATTCAGATCCTGATAATAGCTGGCGTCCCTCAGAGTAAAAGAGAGAGAGAAACTCAAGATATTTGTACCTGCCTTTGTCACTATTCTTCATTGCCAGTTGTCCAATTCCTCAAAAACATTGTTTGACATATTTTGTCAAGGTTTTTTTTTTTTTTTAATTGTTTAAAGCATTAGGGTGTATCTGGTATTTATCTACTCCATGTTGTCAGGAAATGGAACTACCTAAAAGTCTTTTAACAATAGTCCTACCATATTTCTGTAAAAACAAAGCAAATTTATTTTATTTTTGTGAAAAATAAGGCAATAAGTATTAGACATTACTCTTACTTATCGAATTAATACAAAATTATGTTTCTCTTTTAGAAACAAATTAAAACTATCTAGCAGGGTTGTGGTGAGAATTAAGTATCTAGCACAGGGCTGGGGTTGTGGCTCAGCAGTAGAGCACTCACCTAGCACATGCGAGTCCCTGGGTTCGATCCTCAGCACCACATAAAAATCAATAAATAAAATAAAAGTATAAAAAAAATTTTTTAAAGTATCTAGCACAGTACATAGCACATGTGATGGATGTATCCATTAATTTAAAGCTTTCTTTCTCCCATACCTACAAACAGCAATATAATCTCTGCCCACTGCCTTACCCACCCTTTTCTATCCCATTGTTTTTCTCTTTCATGTTTCTATTTAAAATGTAATCGAGAAGACATATGAATAGAAAGTGACTTAAATTTAATTTTAAAAACCAAGACGAACCAACATAGCACACCTCTACTTAGATACTGACAAACTTTAAAAAATGTTTTTTAAATTTTTTATTCTAATTTGTTATATATGATAGCAGAATGCATTACAATTCTTATTTCATATATAGAGCACAATTTTTCTTATCTCTGCTTGTATACAATGTACATTCACACCATTTGTGTCTTCATCATACATGTACTTAGGGTAGTGATGTCCATCTCATTCCACCATCTTGTTTTTACCCCCTTACTGCCTCCCCACCTCCCTCTCCTTTGCCCTATCTAGAGTTTGTCTAATCTTCCCATGTGCCTCCTCCCAACCCCACTATCAATTAGCCTCCTTATATCAGAGAAAACATTCAGCATTTGGTTTTTTGGGATTGGCTAACTTCACTTAGCATTATCTTCTCCAACTCTATCCATTTACCTGCAAATGCCATGATTTTATTCTCTTTTACTGCTGAGTAATATTCCATTGTGTATTTATACACATTTTCTTTATCCATTCATCTACTGAAGGGCATCTAGGTTGGTTCCACAGTTTAGCCATTGTAAATTGTGCTGCTATAAACATTGATGTGACTGTGTCACTATAGTATGCTGTTTTTAAGTTCTTTGGGTATAGACCAAGGAGTGGGATAGCTGGGTCAAAAGATACTGATAAACTTTTACATTCATTAATTCAACAGACATTTACTAACTGACCCAATGCCAGGCATGGTGCTAGGCATTGGGTATTCACTGGTAAACAAAGCATCTTCCCCTCTTAATGAGTTAACCATTTAGTGGGTAGACAGTAAAGAAACAATAAGTACATAATTTAAAAACATCCTGAGTGCCATGGAAGAAATAAGGTATAATGAAAGAGAATAACAGGGAAGGTAGGAGGGATACTTACTTAGGAATGCTGGTGTTTCTGAAGTGACATTGAAACAGTACTCTAGAAGATAACACATTTAACATAAAAACAACAAGAGAAAAGTCTTCTAAAAAGTCAAATCAACGTGTACAAAGCAGAGGAAGTTAGGAACTAGAAATGATTGAAAAGGAGTAGCAGGTTACAGCAGCAACAAGTTAGAGGGCACACTTGTAATTAATCCCAACTTCTTACCAGGCCTCAAGCCCCTGCTTGATTTGGTCCCCACTTCCTCCTGACCATACCTCCTAGCAATGTCCACAAGGTCTACCTTTTTTGGCTCTTACCCACTAGACTCATTCCCAACTGCCTGTTTTGTTGTTCCCTCTGTCTTAAAGACTCTGCCCTAGTATATCCCCAATACTTATGGGTTCCATACATTTATATTCCTTATTGCTGTAAACATAGAGCCTGGAATAGATATTTAGTACATAACAGAAACCCTAGTGACATTGTTAATGCCGAATGAAATTAAGCTGGAAGGGTAAAGCAAGGTAGAACACTGATCAAACAGAGACAAGCTGGGAGGACTTCCTGAAGAGGTATGTTTTGAAACAGAACTAGGGAGGGAGTTAGGGGGGCAATTACAAAACAAGAACTTGTTCATCTCAGTCTTCTCCACTAGAATAGGTGCTCCTTTGGCACGCTAGAGCCATGCTTTACCAATCTATCATCAAGGGCTAGCCAGGGCTTGGTATATGGTGGGAGGTCGGTAGATGACTGCAGAATAACTGAGTGCAGTGTGCGCAGAATATTCTATTCATTTGGTTGCAATACACTTCAGGAAAGGTGAACAGGTCTTTCAACTCATGAGTCCGCTCCCCCAGCAGCCAAAGAGCACAAGCTAACTATGAGAAACTGGACGTCGCAGAAAGAACGAAGTGGCCCACGCGGCTGCGCGCTCCGGCTCCTGGGCCCCGGGACAGCGGGACGCCAGCCAGCATTCGCGCGTGCGCATTGCATTCTTCCCGCCTCCAACAAGATGGCGGAAGCCAAGTAGCGAGGGGGCGGAGTGTGGCCGCCGGAAACCCCGCCACTGCTTGGGGGGAGCTTCGGGCAAAGGCCCGGGAGCAGCGGACTGAGGCTGGCGCGATGCTGTTCCCGGGAAGCGCTGTTGGCTGCCGGTGAGGAAGGTGAAGCACGGAGTTGCCTTCCCGGGCCCCCAGCTCCCCCTATGTACGTCTCCCTGGGCTCCGGTCCCGTAGCCGCTTTGCCTGCTTCTGTACCATCCTCGACTCTCGGTCCTGGAGCTCCGGCGGCGGCAGGGACTGTGACCGGCAGAAGAGCCCAGCCTTCTGGCCCCCGGGCGAAAGTCTGGCAGGTGAGTGAGGCTGTGAGCTTTGGCGTCTCCCGCCCTGGCAAAGCTCCCTCTACTGTGCCCCGCAGCGCTACGGACCCTGTGGGGCTCGGCGGGCTCTGCGGCTCTCTTGTCTCCACGTCCCACCCCCTTCCCTCCCGCGCCCCCTTTTAGGCCTCCGCTTGGCCTCTGGCTTCACAGGTTCTTCATTCTCATACGGTGGGCCACGGTTGTGATGCCCTCTGCCCTCCTCACCTTTCCTGTCTGCTGAGCAAGCTTAGTCCCTGAGAACTGTGCCCGGTTCGCGTTAGGTGGATGGGTCGCCCTCCCTCCAGTTTCCGTCGCTTCGCGATCTTCCTCGTTTCGACCTTATCGCTTCTTTTCAAAGTTTTTAGCTCTCTATCTAGGAAGATTATTGGAACGCCCGGCATTTGGAGTCACAAAGAAAAAGGCTTGTATTCCAGAGGCAAGCGAATTCTGTTCACCTTAGGGAAATCAAGTCTACCGGAGACTGGGATGGTTTAGGAAAGACTGACTCCTAGAACTCATGCAGAGTAGGGAAATAGTGCTGGTAATGGCAAGTGATTGGTCATCTAAATAATTAATCTTTTTCAGCGTAGTAAATTTTGGACTTTTGAGGCTGGGTTTTGTAGATCCAATGAAAGAATTGGTACTTGTTATGTTCCCTTTAAAAAAGAAGACCTTATAAATGTAAGATATCACATAACGACCCGAGAAAAGATATGTGATTCATTCTTTTATTCACTGTTGGCTTAGATTGCACACTGAAGCTTTAGAATCCTGTTTTGTACAGACCCTTTGTTACATTTAGAGGGACTAAAATAGAAAAAAAAAAAACTTTTTTTAAGCTCAAAACTTCTCAAATTGCTTGTATTCTCAATTGTTGCTACTGCTTGACAATTCCTATAATGCTTAATATTTTCTGTAAAATTTAGGTTTGTGCCAGTCTCTTCTCTCCCTTCTTTATTGCTATGGCAAGGCTCATCGCAATTTATTGATATAAGAAACTGTCCTAGATAAATTATGTGGTACCTTGCCAGGGTTTATAAGTACAAACTGTAGAATCAAAGTGGTAGTAGATGAAGTTGCTGTGACTGATTATTTCATCTTTTCCTGTAATTGGATTAGGTATTGAGCCCGGAAAACATAGACGTGTGCTTAAAAATATAAATAATGCGGGGTACCCTGGTGCATACCTGTAATACCAGTGGCTTGGGAGGCTGAAGCAGGAGGATCAGGAGTTCAAAGCCAGTCTTAGCAAAAGCAAAGCACTAAGCAACTCAGTGAGACTCTATCTCTAATGAAATACAAAATAGGGCTGGGAATGTGGCTCAGTGGTTAAGTGCCCTTGAGTTCAATCCCTGGTACCAAAAAAACCAACATATATATATGTATAATATGTACATATATATGAGATATAGTATGCCCTTTAAGATTGCAAATGTGTGGGCTTTTATAATTTTAGAGATAGAATTGTTCCATTTCTAATATGAAATATTTTTGTTTGATTCTTGTAGTTCATTTGTTTATTGGCAACCTTCACTTTTCCACATCCCAAGACTGCATATTAGATCTTGTCTCTCAGTTTTGTTCTTTCATTTGAAAGGACAATAGGGAAGTTGAAACTGCCGTGCACCAATCAATGGCTGGCTGCTTCTAGGAAAATGATTTGAAGCTCTGTGTCAAAACTTCTCTGACCACAAACTTTCATTAAAACTTCTCACTATTCCACTCTTAAAGAAGCTGTTTTCCCTTTCATTCTCTTTATGAAACCTCTTTGTCTGTTCATCCAATCCGTTTGCCTACTGATGATGCCATTTGCTTCCCTATGTAACCAGGATAATCAGTTTTTACCAAGTTTTTATTGATGGCGTGGAATTCTTCACTTTCTGCAGTTTTAACCTTTCTAGTCCCCAGTCCTGAATAAGTCTCATCATCTTTATCAGTTTGATCCCTGAAATCCTGAGGGTTTCCAAAAAGCAATTACATAAAGAATACTGATTAGTTTTCATACCAACTTGGGAACTCTGCTGGGTCTTTAGTGTTGTGTTCCATTTTGTCTCATTTATAGCAAATAACTTGATTTCTTCCTGCATTAAGAAAAAAACATCTTCTACTACCCAGTTTTCTTCTTAATATTATCCCCTTGTTTATTCATATCTTAGAAGAGGAAATGTCTTTTCTTTTCATCAGCAATCCCCTCCAGATGTATTCATGATCATCCCTTCCCATCTCTCTAGAACTGCCTTTATCACTTCTTATCCACCTTCAATCTCTCCCTCTCTAAACTACATACATGCTTATGCCTTTTCCAGGGCTACCAGATGCAAGTGCTGTATACTTCTCAACTCTAGCAGACCATTCTGAATTTTGAATCTGCTATGCCACTAAATTTTTATTTTTTTCCCTAACGACTCATTTTTTTCATTCCAGAAGCCTGATATAGTGGGACGAAGATTGACTTTGAGCCAGATAAATCTTTTAATCTTGTGTTTGAAGTCTGTTAAAACCACTTAGTAGTTTGTGGCTGTGGTCATATTGCTACTCAAACTATTTTTATAAAGTACCTAAGTTCACCCAGTGAGTATGGAAGAAGTTAATACCTGTTAAATGTCCATTCAATTGTTTAGTACATTGTGGAGTTCTTAATAAATTCATCCTTCCTTTTCATCATGACTTCCATTACTCTTGAAATTGGTGTATTTAAAAGTCACCTGTGGCCTTCTAATTACCAAATCCAACAGCTTTTCTTCCGTTATCTTTGATTTCTTTAGACCATTTGTGAAATACATTCTATGGTAGTAAGATGATTTAATTTCTTGGTTCTTCTACACTGTACTTCTTTTTTTGGTGGGGGGTACTAGGGATTGAACTCGACCACTGAGCCATATCCCCAGCCCTGTTTTGTATTTTATTTAAGACAGGGTGTCACTGAGTTGCTTAGGGCCTCACTGTTGCTGAGGCTGGCTTTGAATTCACGATCCTCCTGCTTCAGCCTCCCAAGCCACTTGTATTACAGGCATGCACCACCGCACCTGGCTACATTGTACTTCTTAATTCCCTGTTTCTCTGAAAGCTTCTTCACATTTCCTACACTCTCTTGACTTTGTTCTTACCCCTAAACACAGCTGTTCCCTCTATCAATTAGGCTGCAAACAGGATTTAAGAGCAGAAGTAATATATTGGCTCATGTAATTGTAAGTACACAGATAGAAATGACTTGAAGTGTTGTTTGTTCAGAGATCATGTCACTGGAGCTAAAGTCCCATGTCTCCTCTACTCTCTCAATTTTGTTCTCTCATTTGGGCTTTATGCTCACATTGGCTTCAAAAAGATGGCCACCAGCAATGTTCACGTTATAGCTTTTTCCATTTACTTTCAAAGGGAGAGAGGCTGCTTCTCTCCTAACCTTTCCCCAAAATCCTTAGCTCTACTCTGAACAAACAGGAGATCATGCCGCCAAGCCTGTAACAATATCTTTGTTAAGAGGGACGGAATTCTAACTGGCCTTGCCAATGGAATGAATCCTTTCTAAAAATAAGGAGTGCAGCATAGTGCAGAGAGGTGGAATGGATCCTACAAAGGTAATAAGTGTCTTCAAGAATCTGTATGCTTTTCACTGTATTTTCTTGGTGATCACATCCTTTTTGTCTTTATGATTATAAATTATGTCTGTGGTTGTTTTTTGCTTCTGTAACTCTACTTCCCATTTTTACTATTTGGCATGTATCTCTTAAGATTACTGCCATAAGTCTAACTCGGCCAAACTGGATCAGTTTTATCTGTATCCTACACTTACCCTCACTTCCTGTGTTTATATGTGTGTGTGTTTGTATTCCTCTTCTTCCTGACTTCTCTTTTGTAACCACCTGTCTCTCAGCCACCTAGTTTAAAAACCTTGCAGTCATCTTAGTGGTTCTTCCATTGTCAATCAGTGGTCAGATCTTGCATATGTCTTATATTATGCCCCAAGTTATAGAATACTCAGTTAACCAAGATTTAAACAGTGTCTCACATAAAAAGAAGTTTAGAGTTGAAGGAGTCCATGGTTAGTCAACTGAACAGTGATGTTATCAAGGATCCAGATGTTTTCCATCTTTAAATTTTTGTAACTGATGTGATTCTGCAATCTGTGTATGGGGTGAAGGTGGGAGTTCATAACCCACTTGAATCAAAGTGTGGAATATGATATGTCAAGAAATTTGTAATGTTTTGAACAACCAACAATAAAAAATTAAAAAAAAAAATTTGACTATCCTTATAGTGTGCTGACCTTTGTACTTGTCCCATCATAGTTGCCGATGGCTCTTTCTACTCAGGCATCATAGTTGTCAGACAGCTAACAAAGACAAATGGAAGTTTGCCCTCTCATCTCTTGATTAGGCAAGAAAACCTATAACAGAAAGTCTGTATCTGACGTCCATCCTGGCATGTCTATCACCTGGTTGTAGGGAAGCTAGGAAAACCAATATGTGGCATTTCAGTCTAGGAAAAAGGCAAATGACTGAAGAGAAAGTAACAGTATTAGTGACATACTTTTTATAGTATTGTATTGAGAAGTAAGTTTTAATAAGAATTCTCAGACAGCAATAGTAAACTTTTACCCAAGAGTTGATGTAAGCTAAACAAAGAATTTTGACCGAATATTCATATAATCATAATTGACTGTTTAAAATGGATTCATATGTAAAATTATAATAAATTTGAATGATACATTAGAATATCTGGATTCTTTAAAGATCGATGTTAAGTACATTAAGCATACCCAGTAAAGCCACTATGAGAAACAGTGATATGTAACAACTATTATGAAATAGATTTGTGGTTCCCTTTAGGAATTAGAGACATGTAGGGAACATTTTTGGTTGTCATAGTAACTGTCAGGTCCACTGACAATTAGTGAGTGGAAGCCAAACACAGTAAGTGTCTTGTGATATTTGGAATGGTCCACAAAAAATTGTCCCTTCAATTTGAATATTTGAATTGTCCCTTCAAATATGCCACTACACACTGAAATAGTGTGCCTTTTGAAAGAATTCACTGGGATTCATCTGTATTATATTCTTAGTTGCAGAAAAACAAATTCAAACTGGCTTAAACAAAAAAGGAAGTGTTACTTCCTTATAGTTAAACTTTAGCTAAGATATAATCCAGTGGCTCACGTGAAATGAAGGACTTGGCCCAATTTCTCTAATTGGTCTGCTCTGTCATTTCCCTTGTTTTGGTTTTATTCTCAGGCCACCCTGTCTCATGATAGCAAATTACTGTAGTACTTTCAGACAGCACCCTTATTTCACATACAAAGTAAAATGAAAAATATATTTTTCCCCCCAAGTCCTGGGAATTAAACCCATGCTCTCAAGCATTCTAGGAAAGTACTCTACCCCTGAGCTATATCCCTAGCTCTTTTTTATTTGATTTCTTTGAGATAGGTCCTGCAAAGTTGCCCAGACTGGCCTTGCATTTGCTGTCTTCTTGCCCAGCCTCCCAAGTTAGCTGGGATTATGGGTATATGCCACCACACCCAGAAAAATGAAGAATTTTTTTGTATTTGATTTTTCAAGTATTTGTTGAATATCACCACTCTTGAAACCATTTCTAAACACCTATTTTCCTCTATTATGCCATATTTTATATTCTATGCCTCTATTATATATAACAGACTGTATTATTCTTTATCTCATACATTAATTCACCTTGTCTTAATTATCTTTATGTTCTTAAAGTCTAAATGTGTAGAATACTCTGACTTACGGTACAATCATTTATAGAAAGAATTATGAATGATTTTGTGCCTAATACAACAGTTGTTGTTGAACCCTGAATTAGGTACATTATGTAGCCCTACCACCAAAGCCTATATGTAATGTTCTGATAATTAATAGAGTATGAATTCGTTTGAAAGCCTTTCTGAATTTTAGGAGTGTTTTTGCCATTAGAGTCATCCCTTGGCACCCTCAGGAGATTGGTTCCAGGGTCCACTGTGAATGCTCAAATCTCTTGTATAATGTGGCATAGTATTTGCATATAACCTATCATATTCTTCCATATACTTTAAATCACCTCTAGATTGCTTATAATTCAGGTTCAGCATCACTAATGCAAACATTTAAAATCTGAAATGCTCCAATATCCAAAACTTTTTGAGCACTGACATGACACCGCAAGTGGAATATTTACATCTGACCTCATGTGATAGGTTGTACTCAAGAGGTGCACTAAAAATATTGCATAAAATTACCTTTAGACTGTGTTTAAGGTGTATATAAGACATAAGTTATTTCATTTTTAGACTTAGGTCTCATCCTTGTGCACATGCAAATATTAAAAAATTCAAAATCCCAAACATTTCTGGTCCCAAGCATTTTGGATAAGGGATACTCAGCATATACCAAATACAATAAATGCTATGTAAATAGTAAACTATATTGTTTAGGGAATAATGACAAGAGGGGGAATAAGGCTGTGCAAGTTAAATTTAGACATATTTTTCCCCAAAATATTTATTATATACTGTTGGTTGAACTCAAGAGCCCATGGATATGGAGAATTGTCTGTTTTTCTCAGTCACTAAAGCTGAACAAACACAGTTGTCATTTATTTAACAAAGATTTTTAGAGGCTGGTGTTACAGTTCAGTGGTAGAGTGCTTGCCTAGTATATGCAAGACCCTGGATAGTATAAAACTAACTGAGCAAACAAACAAAAAAACCCAGATTTTTTGAGTCTGCTATGTGCAGGTAGAGTGGCAAGAATAGTGAACAAAACAGAGTCTGTACTCTCTTTGAGCTTAAATCTCAGTGGGAAGCATATAGTCAAAAAAACATTATACATGGACCCCCCCCACACACACACACACACATACACACAAATAATATCAGGTAGTATGTAAGCTTTGAAATTAATAGGCTCAGAGGAGAAAGCCTAATGGGATGCTAGTTTAGATGGGCTGGTAAGCAAAGGGCTTTTTGAGAAGCTTTTGAGCTAAGAGATCTGAATGAATGAAGTAATGGGCTAAGTCATGAAATGATGTACATGTGAAAGAGCCTACACTATCTTTGTCAGGATTTGAAATCAACATTATGCTAGCCTTAAAAAATGAAATGATACTCATTTTTGTTCTTTAAGAATTTGTGTATGATTGGAATTATTTCTTTATAAATATTTGTTAATAATTCAGCGGAGAAACCATCTAGAATGGGAGTTTTCTTAGTGGAAAGTTTTTATAATTTGATACCCCTTCTTTTATTCTTTTATTTTTATTTTTTGCAATAGTAGAGATTGAACCCAGTGCTTCACATGTGCTAAGCAGTCTGTCTACCACTGAGCTATACCCCCAGCCCAGTTTCTCATTTTTTAAAAATTTGTTCTAATTATTTATACACAACAGAAGAATGCATTTTGACATATCAAACATAAATGGAGTATAACTTCTCATTTGTCTTGTTGTACATGATGTAGAATTACATAGTTCATGTAATCATATATGCACGTAGGGTAATAATGTATGATTCATTCTACTATCATTCTGACCCACATGCCTCCTCCCTTCCCTTCATTACCCTCTGTCCAGTTCAAAATACTTCTATTCTTCCCCTCCCCACTTATTATGAATTAGTATCCACATATCAGAGAGAACATTTGGCCTCTGGTTCTTTGGGATTGGCTTATTTCGCTTAGCATAATATTCTCTAGCTCCATCCATTTACTTGCAAATGCCATAATTTCATTCTCCTATAAGGCACATTTTCCTTTAACATGCACAACCTCTGTATACATTAAATCTATCTGTAGATTACATATAATACATAATACAATGTAATCTTTATGTTAATAGTTATACTGAATTGTTTAGGGAATAATGACAAGAGAAATAATTCTGTACATGTTCAGTACAGTTGTTTATATATATTTTTGATTGATGGGATGCAGACTCCATGGATACAAAAGGACAATTATTTATTGTCTTTTCTTCTCTGTAGTTAGTGTGTGTAGTAAGTAAGTCATGTTTGTTAACCCTGTATTTCAGCTCTTAAGTATCATTAGTGATCTTTTGTTTGCTCCTATTAATTACAGAAGAGTATGTGAAAATATTTCATTAAGATTTGATTTTCCCTTGTAGTTTCTGTCAACTTATACAGTTGAGGCTGTGCTAGTGGTTGCATAGAGATGCGTAATAATGATGTCTTCTCAGTGAATTTATATTATGAAGCGTTCCTCTTTTATTCAAGTAGTACTTTTTGCATTAGAATCTAGTTTGGGATTAGTATATAACTCCAGCTTTCTCTTTATTACTGTTTGCATGAGCATGTCTTTTTCCATTCTTTTACCTCCAGACTTCCTATATTCTTTTGTTTTAGATGTCTTTTATGTGACATATTTGGATTTAAATCATATTATATACTTTACATTTGTGATGTCTGCTAATTCTTTCTTTTTTAAATTTTTTAATTTGTTTGTTCTAATCAGTTATATATGACAGCACAATGCTGTTTGGGGTATTGTACGCAAATGGAGCACAATTTTTCACTTCTGGTTGTACACAAAGTAGGGTCACACCATTCATGTAATCGAACATGTACCTAGGGTAATGATGTCTGTCTCACTCCACCATCTTTCCTATCCCCATGCCCCCACCCCTCCCTAATTCTTTCCTTTTAGTTATTTAGATTAACTGGCCATTTCATCATTCAGATTTTTCCCCTCATTATTTGGAGGTTATGACCTTTTTTTCCCTCTTCTCTTACTAGTGACTCTAGAAATCACAATATACTTCTTATAAAGTCTAATTTTTTAAAAAAGAGAGAGAGAAGAGAGAGAGAATTTTTTAATATTTATTTTTCAGTTTTCGGTAGACACAACATCTTTATTTTTTATTATTTTTATGTGGTGCTGAGGATTGAACCCAGCGCCCCCCGCATGCCAGGCAAGCGCGTTACCGCTTGAGCCACATCCCCAGCCCCATAAAGTTTAATATTAACCAATAACTTTATTTCCAAGATGATGCAAGTGAATTCTATTTACTTGCAGCACTACTCATATAATATTGTTGTTGTGCATTTTAGTTCATTCCTATTTTCCTTTTCCCTCACTATTCTTTTACACTGTCAGTATTCTGTGTCAGTTAACTCATGTATTACCATATTTAACATTTCCTTTACTCTTCCACTTAGAATCATTTTCATTTAAAATTTTATTTAGTCTGCCTGAAAATGTCTATTTTACCTCATTTGATTTTGTTTACTTGTTTGTTTTTGCCTCCTGCTTGCTTGGCAAACACTCTTCCATTGAGCTACCCACACTTTTTTTTTTTTTTTAAGACAAGGTCTCCCTAAAATGCTCAGGTTGAATTTGTAATCCTTCTGCCTCAGCCTTTCAAGTAGCTGGGATTACAGGTGTGTGCCACTGAGCCCAGCTATATTATCTCATTCTTGAAGGATTTTTTTTTCTAAATATAGATTTCTAGGATAACAGTTTATATTCTTTCAGCACATTCTAGGTTGATGCTTACTTCATTCTATCCCTTATTATTAGCTCTTTGTGTTTCTCCACTTAAATTATATTTCTCCTTTTAAAGTACCTATCATTTTGGTTTCAAGATTTTTAACTTTATCTTTCTTTTCTGTTGTTTTCACTATACTGTACATACACATTTAATCTTTGGACTTCAGGAATGTGTGAATTGGTGTCTTATCAGTCCTGGAAATTCTTTAGCCATAGTTTCTTCAGATAGTACCTTTACCTCCTGGGCTCAGTGGTGCATGCCTGTAATTCCAGCTACTGCAGAGGCTGAGGCAGGAGAATTCCAAATTTCAGACTAGCCTTGGCAACTTAGCAAGACAAAACACTGTCTCAAAATAAAAAATAAAATGATCTGGCAATGTAGCTCAGTAAAGCAACCCTGGGTTCAATCTCCAATGCTACAAAATAAATAAAGAAAGAAAAAAGATATTACCTTTGCCTCATTTTCTCTCTCATACTTTTGGGATTCCAAGTTAGTATGTTAAGACCATCTTATCTGTCTTTAACCCTCTTTTATGATTTTTTTCCCTTTGTTTTTTCCTCGAGGCTTTATTTTGAATTTTTTTTATTTTCAAAGTTCGTTTTTCACCTGTTTTACCTATTGCTTATTCATCTAGTAAGTACTTGATTTAGGTTATTTTATTTTACAGTACTAGAATTTTTTTAATCTATATTATAGTTTTATATGTATGTTTTATAGTTTTCAGTCCAGGCAATAGTAAAAAAATAAAAATTAAAGAAAGTTTGACTTTTATCTTCTTGAGTATAATAACATAGTTATTTTGCTGTTTCTTAATGCCAGTGTTTCCCAGTCTCTGTGAATCTGATTACTTGCTGTTGTAGAACTAATCTGATATATGATAAAGTTAATGTTTCTCTAAAGAAGATATTTACTTGCTATTGTCAAGTGCCTGAGGGTATAAGACCATCTTAATCAAATTTCATATCTTAACTTTCCTGGGCCACCTAGAAACTTAAATCTGACCTAACTGCATAGTTTTTGTATGGTTAGAATATGGGTAGCCTCCTCAGAGATCCATGTGTTAAGCACTTAGTCCCAGCATTGTGCTTTGGGAGGTAGTAGAACCTTTAGAAGGTGCGTTCTGGTGGGAGATCGTTAGCATTGTTAGCGTCCCATAGAAAATAATTTTGAGGTCCAAGTTTTCTCCTTTTTTGCTTTACTTCCTGGTTTCTGAGGTGAAAGTTTGCTCTGCCATGCATTGCTGCTGTTATGTGCTACCTTGCCAGAGATCCAAAGCAATGAAGCCTCTAGATTATGGATTAGAAACTTTTTACAACTGCAAGCCAAAACAAAACTTTTCTCTTTGTAAGTTGATTATCGAATGTGTTTTATTATACTAGTGGAAAACACTGTTTAGTCTCTTGGTTCCTTTTTATTCTAGGAGTGTAGCCCTTGAGAATCTCAGCCTACAGCCAACAGTGTTTTCACCCTTCATCTCCCTGTTCTGTATTGCAGGCAACAAACATCAAAGTTTAAATGCTTGTTTGCAAACTCAAAAGGCAAAAGCTGAGATCACCTGACTTCTAATGGATTTGAGCTGGTTAGTCATTTCTCACTACATTAGTAGTTATTTGTTGCTTTTAAGAAGATTGATATCTTATCAATCTTCAAATTGCTTTTGAAGGGATAGTAGGTCCAAATTGCCTGATATGCTGTTTCTACAAGTGGAATAAATGAAGTATTCCTTTTGTTAATGCCCTTTTATAGTATAAATAGGAATACCTGGGAAAGGTAAACAATTAAGCTGTGGTTTAACTTTTTTTTTTTTTTTTTAGATCAGACTAGTTCTTATTATTTGCAAAACTCCCAAGGGAAAGAGGCAGAAGATATTTTATTTCATTAGAGAAATCAAAATATTTGATATTGTGAATAACACATTGGGGCAGGAATTGTCCTTTTTGTAAGCAAACAGAACATAATATGAACATTTTGGGAGTAGGATTATGTGGGGTTAGAGGGAGAATACACTGAGCTGAGAAGGAACTATAAACAAGTTTGTCCTGTAGTATTCTTTTTGGGAAGTTGGAGTTTATTTTATTTTTTATTTTTTAATATTTATTTTTTAGTTTTCGGCAGACACAACATCTTTGTTTGTATGTGTTGCTGAGGATTGAACCCGGGCCGTACGCATGCCAAGCGAGCGTGCTACCGCTTGAGCCACATCCCCAGCCCCTGGAGTTTATTTTTCATAATTAAGATTAGCATTCTTTTTGTGCTATGTGGATGTCCTGATTTTTATTTTGTATTCTTTCACATTTCAGGGACAAAATATGATTTTTTTACTCTTATCAATATATCTTTAAAATATTACCTGTGTAATTTAAATTTAGAATTAAATCCATTAAATATGGATGTCAAATATATATATTAGAAATTCTAGGCAAACTAAGCTATAGTAGTCTTTACATTAATGTAAATTGAATGCTATTGAAACACTAAAAATGATATCAGAAGAAATGAAAAGAATGACAAGAAAGAGATGGGTAGAATGCCATAGGCTTAATTAAATAAAGAACTATTAAAATATTACATATGTAATTTAAATTTTAATTCAGCGTTAAATCCATTAAAAATGGAAGTCAATTAAAAACAGCATACTACAGGGACACAGCCACATCAATGTTTATAGCAGCACAATTCACAATAGGTAAATTGTGGAACCAACCTCGATGCCCTTCAATAGATGAATGGATAAAAAAAAATGTGGCATATATACACAATGGAATATTACTCAGCAATAAAAAAGAATAAAATCATAGCATTTGCAGGTAAATGGATGGAGTTAGAGAAAATAATGCTAAGTGAAGTTAGCTACTCCTAAAAAAAAACAAATGCCAAATGTTTTCTTTGATATAAGGAGGCTGATTCATAGTGGAATAGGGAGAAGGAGCATGGGAGGAATAGATGAACTCTAGATAGGGCAGAAGGGTTAGAGGGGAAGTGAGGAGGTATGGAGTAATTAATGATGGTTGAATGTGATGATCATTATTATCCAGGATACATGTATGAAGATACGAATTGGTGTGAATATACTATGTATACAACCAGAGATATGAAAAATTGTGCTCTATATATGTAATAAGAATTGTAATGCATTCCGCTATTATATATAAATAAAAAAGATAAAAATGGAAGTCAAACATACAGATTAGAAATTCTAGGCAAACTAAACTATAGTGGTCTTTACATTAATGTGGGCATTCATTTGAGGGCAGTTCTTGAGTGGGAGGATGGTGATGAAAATTTAATAACGATTTGACTTGTTATAAGTCATAGCTATTAGTATGAAATACCATCTCTCTTTGCGTTTAAATTGATACATCAACAAAATGCAAAACACCTCTTATAAGGAAGCCTAGAACTTCTGAATTTGTTTACTTGTTTGTTTTTTCTCTGCTAAAAGAAGACACTAAGTTGATGATTCATGTTAATTATAGTTTCTTTACTTCCCTGCTTTGTTAGATTGAAATAACTCTTTGTTTTAGATTTGCTCACTTGTCTTTAGAAAACTGAGGGATGAAATGAGGAGGAGAGAGAATTTTAGAATCAAAAGTAACTCTAGATTTGGTAAAATCTCTCTTGTGCCTTCCAATCCCACTCATCTTGTCTTAGGAGTATGAAATCAGAAACCCGAGGGAGGTGAGTAACTTGCTTAAGTTATAGTAGACTAAAATTCAGACTTTCCCCCTTATTAGTAATTCCTTAAGGTTTTTTCAGCTGTATCATTCTACTAGGTATAGCTGATGATTTATCAATAACAATATACTAAGATTTATTAATGCTGATTAATTAATTTATTAATATACTAAGATTTATTAATGCACCTTGATTAATCATATATTCATTACAAACAATTAATTTTAGACTTCCTAAGTTAAATTCATTAGTCTAGTATTTTAATTTCTTTAAGTTTTCTATCTGTGACTAAATTCAGATGTAAAACTGTTTTGGCCTTCAATCTCAGCATTTATTAATGTCTGTGCTATTCCTGAGTAGACTGTCATATGGGTTGAGTATCCTTTACTAAAAAATACTTGAGACTAAAAGTATTTAGGATTTTGAATTTTTTAAAATTTGGAATATATATGTATGCATGTCTTGAGTAATCTTATATGTTTTTTTAAAATTCTTTTTATGGTGCTAGGGATCAAACTCTGGGATTTGCATATGTTAAGCACACACTTTACCACTGACTACATCCTCTGCTCCTATGTGGTATTTTTAGTGTGTCTGCATTTTAACTGTGAGCTGTCATATGAGGTCAAGTGTGGAATTTGCCATTTATAACATCATATCAACACTCCAAAAGTTTTGAATTTTGGAGTATTTGGGATTTTTCAGATTAGGATACACAACCCGTATGCATTTTCTGAAGATTTTTACTTCAATAATACCCTCTGTAAAACAGTAATTATTCTAGAGTAAGTACCTCAGACAGTGTATGAATGATACTGTGCTGCTGCTATAATAGCATTTTACATATTTAGCCAATGTTCTTATTATCTCGTTTCCAAAATTTTGTTATTGTTGCCTTACTACTATAACACACATTTTCCCTATTGTGTTCTTTGGTGTTTATTAGATCTTGATATTGGTATCTTTAATTAGGTTTATGGCATTCTACCCATGTTTTCTAAGTCATTCTTTTATCTTGTCTTTGCCATAGTTTAATTTCAGAGACTGATATAATTTAAAGTATTTCAATAGCACTTCTTCAAGAGTTTCTTAGTTTTAACACAAGAGTTTTTCCTTTGCCTTCTCTAACATACATCATTTTATATATCAACAGCACTTGAAGATGTGTCAGCCATAAGTAAACTTACAGGTTGGAAAAGTGTCACTATGGACAAAATCTACAAATTTATTTTAATTATTGTACTAATTTGGTTGAATATTCACCGAGAACACATGAATTCTAACCAGCTATTAAGTTGGGTCTCAGTTGAAACTAGTAGGAATTTTCACAGAAATGTAATACTTACTCAAAAACCAAGTGATATGGTAGAAAAATCAGGTGTGTTTATCAATATAACATATCATGGTAGCTTCAAAATTCAGTTATTCCTTCATTGTCGTACTTTCTGGAATTACATATTGTTAAAAAAAATTTCCCACAACTTAATAATATTTGATGATAAGTTATTATGTGTTTTGATTTCCTATTAGTTTATATTGGACTGATGAGATTCTTGACTTAGCATAGAATTAGATCTTTGACAGAAAATTTACATCTCAATTCAGGTGACAGCCTGTTAATTAAATATTATTATTCTTAAGACCTTAAGAACTAGACTTAAACCATGAAAATTCTCTTGACAAAATGTTAAATGTAAGGAATTGATAAGAATAGCTAGGTGGGAAAAGGGTCCCTTTCATCTATGTTTGATATATATTACTTATATGTGCCTGGTAAAGTAGATTGTTGTGTGTAATGTTTGTGTGTGTGTGTGTGTATGTTTTATTTGTACCAGGGATTTAACACAGGGGTGCTTTACTACTGAGCTACATCTCTAGCCCTTTTTTATTTTTTATTTTTATTTGTCTCAGTAAGTTGTTTAAGGCCTCACTAAATTACTGTTATCCTTCTGTCTCAGCTTCCTGAATCACTGGGATTATAGGTGTGCCCGACTATAATAGTTTTTTGGTTTTTTTAAATTTATTTCAGTTTTACTCAGTTGCAGATTAAAATCTTTTACTTGGCTTTTTTATCTGTTTTTAATGAAGTTGTTGAAGGCCCTATGTAAACCTAGTAGTTGTGGCTTCTGGTTCATTATTTATGTTATCCATAATCATCATTTACTTTAATTAAGGCATGCAAATTTTTTCATACTTAATACATTTATACTCACTTGTTATTTGTCCAGAGTAGACTATTTTTATTGAAATTAAGGACCAATCACTGCTATCATGGTTGATACTTTCTGTTAATGGTAAATATATTCAGATTTGTATGTAGGAATTAGTTGATTGGCCCTGAATCAAGGCCAGAAGTTTGTTGAAGCTGTTGGTTTCAAGCAGGAGCCTAAAGTAATGTCTTTTTATGGTCTGTTGGCTACTTCAGAACTTTAGAAGTGTAATAGTCAATTCAATAGAAAGAAACATCTGAAGGGGGGAAAAAAGAATTGTTGACCGTGGTTCAATAGAAAAAGAAAACTGGATTCAAGTGTTTGGCTCTGTCTTTAACTAAATTAGGACAAATCATTTAACCTTCTTGTGATTTAGTTTTTATGTTTACGGAATGAAAACAAACTGTTTTAACAATGTATTTTTAAAATATATTTTCTGAAGTGATACAGGGAGCTTCTATCAGGTAACTTTTCTAAAACTCACCTGTACACAAAATTTAGAAAACCATATTCTACTTTTATGTTACCAAAGCCAGTTTGTTTCTTGTCATGTCATCTTGGTTGTTACTAGAGTTGTAACACTTAACTTGCTTCTTGGCCTTAAATTTAATAGTAGGTATTAATAAAATATCAGGATAGCGTCTTATTTGGTAGGCTAAAAAATGTAATAAGCTAAAGATACAGCTCAGAGGTAGAGCACTTACTAACAGGCATGGGTTCAGTTCCCAGCACTGGGGATTGACCTCAAGTTTGAGTCCAGTCTGGGCAACTTAGTGAGATCTCATCTCAAAATAAAAAATAAAAAGGATTGGGGATGTTGCTCAGTGGTAGAGCACCCCTGGGTTAAATCCCCAATACTATACCCTGCCCCCATCAAAGAGAAAGCTAGTATTAGTGTCTTTACATAATATGTTTTCTCATCAGAGAGTAAATATAGTTTTAAAAATTACTGCAAAAAGCTTGATAATCAAACAAGCATTTTCCTAAGTAGGGCATAAATAATAAAAAGGTTGTATAGCATTGTAAAAGCCATAGACCTTTTTGTACAAACTCACCTTGAGATTACCAGGACACTAAAAACAAGAATGCTGCTTTAATCCTTACTTAAATGGGGGAGTTCTGGTTTTTCATGGCTTTCCTAGTTCTCGCCTATGTTGAATAGAGCCTATGTGGGTGACCAGTAAGGTATTACAGGACAGTAATAGAATACTCTATATATTGCTCACTCTGGAACCAGCTAGTACATTGTCATGAGAATACTTAAATTACCCTGTGGAGAGACCAACTTGGGGTCCAAACCACTGCCAATTTGCCAGCCAGCCATGTGAGTGAGCAAGTGAACGTGAAAGTGAATCCTCTAGCCCCAGTAAAGTCAATAAAAGTTGCTTATGTAAACAGGGAATTAGTAAAATATCTAGATTCTCTCACCTTACGCTGGTAATCCGTAATGGAAATTCCATACAACCCATCTGCTTATACGGCTGTAATCTGACACACCTAACCTGTTCGTTCCTAATTACCTCTTACCATGGGCTCACTTCTGTTAGATTTCCACACTGAAGTATTATTATATGATCAGATTTAAATAGAAGGCTGTTTATCCTCGTCTAGTATCTGCTTTATAATAAAGTTTTGAAATTAAAAATATAGCTTAAATATCATTCAAAATTCCTAAGTATGTCATGTTCTATAATACTAATATTTAATGAAAGCACAAATTAGATTTTACTATAATAATATACATTTTTTTGTCCAGACTGTCTGTAGCAGTTTCTGAGGACTAGAGTTCGAAAAGACAGAAAAGAAACTGATAATAGTGACTACCTCTGCCTCTATAGATGGTTGAGGAACAAGTATAGATTTACTTTAGTTTCATACATGTTTTCTTGTACTTTTAAAAATGTGTACCATATTCATGTAATATCTGCTGCAAGATATGGTATTTTAAAAGTCTGTTTTCCTGACAAAGCTGAATTTTATGTTTAAAATGGGTGTGGCCTAAAACAACTTAAGTATTTGAATGTTAGTCTTCCTTCCTTCCTTCCTTTTCTTTTTCTGGAATTGAACCCCCAGCCCTTATTTTATTTTGAGACGGTGTCTTCCTAAGCCTCAAACTTTTAATTCCTCCTGCCTCAGCCCCTGGAATTGCTGGGATTACAGGCATGCACCACCACACCCAGTTTCTCTTAGATACTGCAATACACATTTTCTAGCTTTATTAGACTGTTCTTCAGAGAAACAGAACCCATAGGAAGGAGGGGGGAATGCATGAGAGGCATTTAGAGAAGAGATTATTGTGAGAATGAGTTTATGGGGTTATGGAAGCCCAGAAGTCCCTCATAAGTGCTGTCTGGCAAGGCACAGTGGCTCATGCCTGTAATTTCAGGGGCTCAGGAGACTGAAACAGAAAAATCACAAGTTCAAGGCCAGCCTCAGCAATTTAGAAAGACCCTAAGCAAAGGGCTGTGGATGAAGCTTAGTGACAAATTGCTCCTGGGTTAAATCCCCAGTAACTCCCCCTTACCCCCACAAAAAGTACTATCTGTAAGCTGAAGACCCAGGAAAATGCAGGTGTAATTCATGAGTCTGAAAGCCTGAGAATGAAGTGGGGAGTAATGAGAGGGCTGATGAATGTCCTGGAATTGGAAGCCCTGAGAACCAGTTCTTACTGTCCTAGAGTAGAAGATATATGTCCCGGCCCAATGGAAAAAATAGAATTCACCCTTCCTCTTCCTTTTTTCTTTGGGTCTGCACTTTCAGTAGGTTGGATAATGCATGCCCACATTGCTTAGGACAAGTCTTGTTTAACTCATTCTTCTGATTCAAATGCTAATCTTTTCTAGAAACACCCTCATAGATACATCCAGAAATAATGCTTAGCAACTATTTGGATATCTTTTACCAGTCAGGTTGATTCAGAAAATTAGCCATCACAAATACACAAAAATCTTAGTTCCCTCTACTGTAGATATTATTACTTCAGTCTAGCCATTGGATCCAAGTGTCATCCAGATCTTAGTGGATATAGGGTATCTTTCATTCACAAAGTTGTGAATTCTGATTATAAGTTTAAGAATAGAATATTTGTGTTGCTAGAATAGTGTGGATTATAAGATGGAACTGAGAAAAAAATTAACCATTTGTTATGTATGATGGTAATCTTCAGAGGAGTAAGAATTTGAAAAATTTAATTCTATAAGGTGTTTGTGTGGAGTGATACGGGAGCATGGAGATGTGTGGATTGAATGTATGTTTAGATTAAATGTCTCATTTAGACTTCAACATAAAATATCAGAGAGATAGTTGCGTATCCAGATGAGAGTATTAGAAAGAAGATATAAATTTGAGATTTAGCACCATCTAGTTGACATTTAAATCCATGAGATTAAGTGAGAAAACAATGAAGAGAGAAGGCAATCCTAGAACAAGCTCTGGGGTACTCCCATCTATTAGACTAGTGAAGAAACAGAGCCATTAAATGAAAATGGAGGAAGGAGGAAAACCAGGAGAATGTGTAATGGAAGCTAAAATAAAAAAATATATTTAAGGAAAAAGAGAATAATTAGCTTTATCAAATTTTACTAAGAATATTAAGATAATGGAATTTGGTCATGTTAGTAATTATTGGTGTCCCTCACAGTTGCACTTAAGGAAATTGTTTAGGCTTAGGATAACTAGAGAGAGAAAATGAAAGCCACTAGATGAAGAAATATTGGTGTGATATTGAAGCAAAAAAAAAAAAAATGGGATCCTATCTAATGAAAGATGAGTTTAAGGTCAAGGAAGAATTTGTAAAGATTAGTAATACTAGATCATGTTTGTGTGTTCATAAGAATAATCCAGTAAAAAGAAGAAAATTATTACATAGCAGAGAGAGGGACTTAATAAAATTTGATTTCTTAAAGAAGACAAGAGTAATTGAAATCCACAAATGGAGGTATTAACCATTGATGGGAGCAGGGAACTTAAACAGTAAAGAAGTACGTATATGTATACAGTAAGGAAGTAAGTTTATAGGAGAAATGTAAGGGAATTTCTCTTCAATGCTTTTGTATTCTCAGTGTAGTAGTCCTTTAACTTAGAAAGGAATAGATAGTAAAATAGGTCTGTTACAGGTTTGAGGAGACAAAGAAGACATGAAGAATTTATTTAGAGTGTGGGAAAGAAAACTTTCTTGGAACTAGAGTACTCCTCTACGCAGTGTTGACTGCCCTTTCTAGTTTATAACTCTGAAACAGCCAGTCCTGTTATCCCTCTTGCTGTGTAATAAGTTGCTGTAGTGAAGACATGCAAAAGTGAATTAGCTCAGTTCAACCAAAGTTGTGATTTTACCAGGTAAATATAATAAAGGGAAAGAGGAGTAAGAGATTTGGAAGTTTGAAAGGAGTGGTTATTGTTGACTTTAAAGAGGAAAGTAAAGATGAAGGTAATGAATAGTGGAAAATTATAAGAACATATTTTATTGGATTGGAGAACTCAATAAGGTAAAAGAATGTTGAATTTGGAAATAGTAGAATGAACTAGATAGAGGTCAAGAAAAGGATATTTCAAAGATGGGAGATTTAGTTATTGAGATTTTGTTTAAGATTTTGGAGTTGATGCCATTATTGATGATGACAGGAGTCTTGAGTGGATCAAGGAAGTAAGTATTGGGAAGTAATTAATGAACTGTGAAGCCAGAGTAGTAGATACAGACTTTGAAATTACTGAGATTGATAATGCAGATAAGAATGGAGAATACAGCCTGTGGCGTACACCTGTAATCCCAGAGCTCAGGAGGCTGAAGCAGGAGGATCACAAGTTCACAGTCAGCCTCAGAAATTTAGTGAGGGCCTAAATGACTTAGTGAGACCTATCTCAAAATAAAATATAAAAAGGCCTGGGGATGTGGCTCTGTGGTTAAAAGTCCTTGGGTTCAATCCCTTGTACCAAGGGGGAAAAAAGGAGAATTATTGTTACAATAGAGGATACAGACGTGAGTAATATAGTAGAAGATCTTGGGTCTTTAATAAAGTAAAAGAAATGGTTTGGAGGTGGTAACTGGACTCAGGGAGCACATCTTTTGCTTTCTTGGACCTCTTCAGTATCTTATTCTTCCTGCCTCCTGACTTAAAGTATAGGAGATATAAGTGAAAAAAAAAAAAAAATCTCCCCTTGAGAAAGCTGAAAAGAAAGTGATGTCATCAGGTTTTAATCAAATTGAAGAGCTTGAAGTTACAGAAAAGTTGATTATTTTATTGGTACATTAATCTTGCATTTTTAATATGTAGTACTAAAGTATACAGTTCGATTTTGTGAGTTACATAAATTTGTGTTATTTTAGTAAATATATTAAGCACCATATCAAGCCTGTTGTGAAATTTGGGTTTTCTTTTGTGGGAGTGGGAAAACATGGAGGAGAAGGAATTGGAGTTCAAAACTCCAAACATCTGGCATGGTCCCATAAGAATAACATCGTTGATCATGATGATTATATCCCAAGCTCTTCCCATAAAAGGCCATTTAATTCATGTGCAGTATTAACTGCCATAAGAGCCCCATATAAGATTGGATAACACTATTTCTAAAGGAAAATTCTTTCACCTTTTGAATTTGGGATCTCAGAAACATTTCATCTCTCCTTATTGTTCTAGAGTAGGTTTTCCTTCTTACCATTACAGCCCCTCCTCTGTTTTGCCAGGCAATTAAAGTAGTACCTCCCTGTTTTTAAGGTACTGGCAATTTTGTGGGAATCAAGAGCTTAATGGTTAGAAATAAGTATCAAATTCAGATGAGAATAAACAGCATTTCAGGAATTGAGGTGATAAGGACCTGTCTCGGGAGTATTTAACTGACTGATTGACCAATTTATTGATGTATGGTGTGGGTACTAGGGATTGAACCCAGAGGTGCTTTAGTGCTGAGCCACATGCTCAGCACATTTTATTTTGGACAGAGTCTCACTAAATTGCTTAGAGCCTCACTAAATTGCTGAGGCTGGCCTTAAACTTATGATCCTTCCTGCCTCAGCCTCCCAAGTTGCAGTATTTGATCTTTTAATGGCTCCCTCCCTATCCCTAATCCTAAAGCATGTACAAAATGTTTCTAGAGTTTTCTGGTCTCATTATTAGTAAATATGGAAAAATAAAAAAGAAATTAGCAGTTTGTCCTATGCTTGTTCTTTTTTTTACCTGTATTTTTTAAGGTGTGCTCTTCATTCATTCAACAAATATTTAATTTCTACTAGGTTCTTGGGACAATGCTGTTAAAATTGTGAAGATGAACACAGAGCTCCTTGTTCAGAATTTCACAGTCTAATGGGGGAAATAGGTATAAGTTGGGTCCATCACTGATTTCAGAGAATAAAGGGAGAAGTACCAGACTGCTTGGGATAGAGACAGCTTCACAGGTTTGGGTCTCAAAGTAGGAGAGAGGTAGTTCATTGGAAATTTATAAGTATTTGAGGACCTACTCTGGACCAGGCAGAATACTAAAATAAAACTATTGAGAATATAATGATTACTTATAAGACAAAAAGAGTCTTGACCTTAAACAGTCTACTGAGAAAGACCAATAAGTTGATAATCCTAAGTGTGAGATAAGTGGTAAACTGTCTGGAAGCATATTGGGGCTTGTAGGAGAAGATCTAAACTCAGGCAGGAGGTGTTAGGGAAGGCTTTGGGGAAATGACATCTACACTGGATCTTAAAAACTGGGTCAGCATTAGCCTGGTGAAAAGCAGGAAAAATATCTTCCAGTAGATGAAATACTGAGTAAATTGTTGATAAGTGCATCGGAGTCCAAATGGTTGAAATATAGCTAGAGTAGTAAGGAAGGAGAGGTATGAAGGGCCAGATCAGAAAGGACCTTACATGCAGTGCTAATGAGTTTGGATTTCTATTTTGTCAGCATTTGAATACTGCAAAAGATAGGAAATACTAATTTTTTAACTGCTTTTTTTGTTTGTTTGTTTTTATGTGGTAATGAAGAACAAACCCAATGCCTCACATGTGCTAGGCAAGCCTTCTACCACTGAGCTACAACCACAGTCCAGAGAATACTAATTTTTGAGGGGTCTTTCTAGTAGTAGATAATTATGTATTATTTTGGGGTAAGGGTAGTTTATATTTTTTTGTTGTTATTGTTGATCATGGTGACACCCTAAAAATAGTGCTGTCTATGCAACAGTTAAAGATTTAAACAGTAAAAGAAAATGCCACTCATTTCTATTTCTCAGTGGAAATCAGGTTTCCTGAGTATTAAAAAAATTTTTTTTTGTTGTTCTTAATGCCAGAAAAGTGTTAGGGAAAAAATATTCCAAGAGGAGGAGGAACCCCTCTAGCTTTTAGGCAAGTAAGATTTTATATAGACTGTTTCTGTAAAATAGTTAACAAATCCTACCAAATTGCCTTATCAATGCGTAGGAGACCTTTAAAAAAAGAAGAACTTTGATCACTATTGTAAGAGAACATGTATCCAACCTTTTCTGTGAGAGTCCCAAGTGTTTTATTGAGCAGATCTGTTGGTTTAAGTTAAATAACAGATCTTTGAAAAAAAGAGAAAAAGCTTTTTATTCTATTTTATGAGCTATAGAATAGTATAAGGTAAAGACGGTTATTCATGGTTGGTGTCAATTGAGAAAGGTATTTGTGAAATGAAATTTAGTCCAATTCTTTAATCTTTTTGCATCTGTAAAAGCTATGTGACCCATCAGATAATTCTACCCTTACCTTGGAGTACTTGGCAAAAAAAGCTTAAAAAGACTTATAAAAGCAAATATGAAGTTTGGGTTTTAAAAATGCTAATCTGGGCTGGGGGTGTAACTCAGTGGCACAACATATAGTTAGCATTTGAAGGGCCCTGGGTTAAATCAACAGCACCAAAAAAGAAGGGAAAAAAAGATAATCTATATCGAAAGAGGAAATTGTATTTATTAGGGTTGCCTATTCAAAGCAAGAATTTGGGGATATTGGTATGAAAATAAGTCTTTCAACCCAAGGATTTGGTTTAATAAATAATACTATTGTTTGGTTTTAATAAATAAACACTTTTATTAGGCCCTGTGTTTTTTTTTAACATTTATTTTTTAGTTGTAGGTGAACACAATACCTTTATTTTATTTTTATGTGGTATTGAGGATCAAACCCAGTGCTTCACGCATGCCAGGAAAGGGCTCTACCACTGAGCCACAACCCCAGTCCTATGTTTGTTTTAACATTAGTTAAAATTGGGGTTTCCCTTATCAGTTCTGATTGATTTTCAATTTATTGAATGAATAATAAGGAGATAATTTATGTGTTATAAACTGATAAGTGGTTCATCAAATAATATAGGCATTTTATATATTAAATGTTAAGGTAATTTTAATACTGTTTTCCCAGAAGAAAAGTTTTCCTAAAAAAAGCACTTATTCTGTGTTCTCTCAAATTCATAGTATACCATAACCTCCCATTTAAAGTTGATTTGGTGACCTTAAGTCACTGGTATCTTTGAATGTATTTTATAAGTTTATATTGTAAAATTGTAGTTCTGGGAGTAATTTTGTAACTGTTTTAAGTTTAAAGTTTGAAAATATTATACAAGATATACCTTTTAATAAAAACCAGCAAAGTCTTTTTTAAACTTTTAATTTAAAAAACTTAATGAAGATTTGCATGCCATGAAACTGGAGCTTTATCAGATTAGGATATGTTAAGAATTTAGAGAAAATTTTTCCTTGCTTATTCACAAATATTTGAGTATTTTATTTATTGGGTAAATGGTTTCTAAAGGTGGCCTTTTTATGGTTTTATTAACAATATAGAATTAATAAATAACTCAAAATTTCTAGAATGACATAAAGTAAAATTCCTTATAAACTATGCATCTGTAGGTTTTTCCCCCTGCAAACATATTTTCCAGTTATAAACACTTTTACCACTAAATTTAGCTGTAAATTACTAATAATAGGCATTTAATTTCTAATCATTTCTTCTTGGAGGAACTAGATACTAGTACTGTTAATTTTTATAGATCCTGTTCTAATCATGTATCCTTTTTTGAAACATTTTTCTGTTGCCTATAGGATGAAGTTTGAGATTTTTAACCTAAGATTCAATTTCTGACCTGAAAATTCCTAAATGTCATTCTAAGTATTTTCTTGATTACCTAGCTAGAAATGATCTAGTCTCTCATCCTTTAGCAGTATATTACCTTGTATTAAAACTTTTGTTGTACATGTCTTAGTTCCCTATTTATAAATTGAATTGTATTCATTATTATATCATCTACATTTATATATTGAACAAAATGAACTAAATGCTAGAATCAAGAAAGACAACAGTGCAGGTAAATCTAGGTTACTGTCCTCGTGGAATTTATATTGCAGTTGTTAAACAGTAATGACAGAGAAAGAAAAATGAATACATAGGCAGATAGAACTTTTCAGATTTCAAGAGTTTTGAATACAAAACATTTGTATTTGGGATGATACCAGCCTTGATAAAGTGATCATGAAAGGTCTCTTTGAAAATGTAACAGTTATGCCAAAACCTGAAGGATATGAAGGAGTAGTCATACGATTTGGGAGCAGAGTTTGAGTTGAAGGAAAGTGCTGAGGCATAAGAAAGAGGCATAAATCCAGAAAAGGAGATAAGACAGATAGAAACAAAGACATCCTCTCACACAATTTATACACATTCTTGTCCTCTACTAAATCTGACTCTGCCTTTGACCATAGGTTGGGAAATAAACATTAATCTCTTTCTCTCCTTCAAATGTTATGACTTGGATTTGTATCCAACCTAGAAATACTTAGGATTTGAAAAAAATTAGAGAAATTATGTGTGTTAGGTTGTGGGAATTTTATAAAATTCAGAAAAAAAACTAAAATTCTTGTAATCAAGCACCAGGGAAGAACACTTGATATTTTGTTTATCTCTTTCTGGTCTTCTCTGTGTACATGTATAATTTGTTTAAAAATCAACAATAAAAGCAGAAGATTAGGGTGTATTTCTGTGGTAGAGTACTAGGAGCCCTAGTTTCAATTCCCAGGACTCTTTCCCCCAAAGTTACTTGGTATCATGTATAAAACAAAATATTCTACATTTACACCTTATATCATGAATTATATAATTATGTCACATATTTGTGAATGTACCAAAAGTATAGTTAATCAAGTAGTTGTTAGCAATTATTGAGGTTCTTTGTTTGTTCTTTTAATTAATTAATTATTTTAATTAGGTATATATGACAGCAGAATTCATATTGATTCTTTGTATACAACTGCAGCACAACTTTTCATTTCTCTGGGTGTACACAATGTAGCGTCACACCTATGTGCAGTCATACATGTACTTAGGATAATGATATCCATCTCATTCCACCATCTTTCCTGCCCCCATGCCCCCTCCCCATCCCTCCTTCCCCGTTGTCCCATCAAAGTTCCTCCATTTTCTCCATCCCCACCCGCACCCCCATTATGGATCAGTATCCACTTATGAGAGAAAACTTTTGGCCTTTGTTTTTTTAGGATTGGCTTACCTCACTTAGCATGATATTCTCCAACTCCATCCATTTGCAGTTTTACCTGCAAATGCCATAGTTTTATTCTCTTTTAATGCTGAGTAATATTCCATTGTGTATATGTACCAGTTTCTTTATCCATGCATCTATTGAAGGGCGTCTAGGTTGCTTCCACAGTTTAGCTATTGTGAATTGAGCCACTATAAATATTGATGTGGCTGCGTTACTATAGTATGCTGATTTTAAGTCCTTTGGGTATATATAGACCAAGGAGTGGGATAGCTGGGTCAAATGTTCCATTCCAGGTTTTCTAAGGACTCTCCATACTGCTTTCCAGATTGGTTGTATCAATTTGCAGTCCCACCAGCAAAGTACGAGTGTGCCTTTTCCCCCACATCCCCACCAACATTTATTGTTGTCTGTATTCTTGATAACTGCCATTCTGACTGGCATGAGATAAAATCTTAGAGTAGTTTTGATTTGCATTTCTCTAATTATTAGAGTTGTTGAACATTTTTTTCATTTATTTGTTGATTGAATATATATCTTCTTCTGAGAAGTATCTGTTCAGCTCCTTAGCCCATGTATTGATTAGGTTGTTTGTTTTGTTTTTTGGTATTAAGAATGTTGGTTCTTTATATATCCTGGAGATTAGTACTCTGTCTGACGTGCGTGTGGCAAAAATTTGCTTCTAAAATGTGGGCTCTCTCTTCACCTCATTGTTTCTTTTGCTGAGAATAAGCTTTGAGTTCATCCCATGTATTAATTCTTGATTTTATTTCTTACACTTTCAGAGTCTTCTTTAGGAAGTCAGGGCCCAATCCAACGTGATAAAGATTTAGGCCTACTTTTTCCACTATTAAGCACAGGGTCTCTGGTCTAAATCCTAGGTTCTTAATCCACTTTGAGTTGAGTTTTGTGCATGGTGACAGATAGGGGTTTATTTTCATTTTGCTGCATATGGATTTCCAGTGTCTGGGACGTTATAAAGGCAGTGCTAAGAGGAAAGCTTATTGCATTAAGTTCATTCATTAAAAGAAGAAGAAGTCAACAAATAAATGACCTAACATTACACGTCAAAGCCCTAGAAAAAGAAAAACAAACCAACACCAAAAGTAGTAGAAGACAGTAAGTAATTAAAATCAGGATGGAAATCAATGAAACAAAAGAAACAATTCAAAAAATTGACAAAACAGAAAGCTGGTTCTTTGAAAAAAAATAAATAAATTTGACAAACCTTAGCTACCCTAATGAAAAGAAGGAGGGAGAAAACTCAAATTACTATAATTTGTGATAAAAAAGGAAATATCACGACAGACACTAGTGAAACACAGAAGACAATTAGAGATTATTTTGAAAATTTATACTCCAGTAAAATAGAAAACCTCAAAAACACCAACAAATTTCTAGAGGCATATGATCAACCCAAACTGAGTCAAGAAGACATACACAATTTAAACATCAATTTCAAGCAAGGAAATAGAAGACACCATCAAAAGCCTACCAACCAAGAAAAGCCTGGGACCAAATGGATTCACAGCGGAGTTCTATAAGACCTACAAAGAAAAATTAATACCAACACTCCTCAAATTATTCCATGAAAGAGAAAAGGAAGAAACCCTTCCAAACTCATTCTACAAAGCTAATATCATCCTGATACCAAAACCAGGAAGAGACACATCAAGGAAAGAAAATTTCACACCAATATCCCTGATGAACATTGATGCAAAAATTCTCAATAAAATTCTGGCAAATCACATACAAAAGCATATTAAAAATATACCATGATCAAATAGGGTTCATTCCAGGGATGCCAGGTTGGTTCAGAAATCAATAAATATAATTCATCACATCAATAGACTTAAAAATAAAAATCATATGATTATATCAATTGAGGCAGACAAAATACAGAACCCTTTCATGTTCAAAACACTAGGAAAAACTCGGGATAGTAGGAACATGCCTCAACATTGTAAAAGCAATCTATGCTAAGCCTCAGGCCAACATCATTCTAAATGACGAAAAATTAGAAGCATTCCCTCTAAAAACTGGAACAAGACAGGGATGCCCTCTTTTACCACTTCTATTCAACACAGTCCTTGACACTATAGCTAGAGCAATTAGACAAAAGAAATTAAAGGGATACAAATAGGAAAAGAAGAACTCAAACTATCATTATTTGCTGACAACATGATTTTGGGGGGTTTTTTGATATGTGGTCTCAGTATTTATTGTCCAGGCTGTCCTGGAACTCCTGATTCTTCTGCCTCAGCCTCCCAAATAACTGGGATTGGAGGTATGTGCTACTTATTGAGGTTCTTTCAAACATTTCATAGTATAAATAATGCTGACTGTCTTTGTGCATGTATCGAATTGTACATAGGATCATTTCTTTTAACTGGTCTTGTTTGGGTATAAGCATTTTAAGAAAATTTTTGAAAGATAGATACTGCTTATTTTCATGTATTCTCCCTGATCATATAATGTTATTTTAAAATATTATTGCCCATTTAATAGATGAAAATGGTACTTTTTATTGCTATTTCTTTGATTTCTTAATGTGATAAAAAAACATTTTTAATGTCTATTTCTCTGCATGTTTTTGTCATGTTAATTGCCAGTATATTTACAAGGTGCCTAGAAAGCTTTGTTACAGGAAGAAGTCCCTGTCCCCTTCCCGTCCCCACCCCTCACCCCCCCCACGTTTCCCATCCCCCCCACGTTTCCCATCCCCCCCCCACACACACACACATCTAAGCAAGGCCTGTGTAGTGCTCTAAATTTCCAGATGGTCTCCCTCTATATTGGGGTGAGGAGCTTTGACAGCACAATCTAGAGAGTACTTATGCTTCTCACCCCTGGCAGCACATACCACTGCCTGCACCTTAAGTTCAGAGATAGTGACCTACTGGTTTTTCAAATCTCCTCACAAGGAGGTGGAAGGAGGGAAGTGAGGGGAGAATTTCTGGGAAGGGATATTGACCAAATAATATTGTTACATTATATGCACATACTAATATGTAACAACAAATCCCACCATTATGTACAACTGAAATCACAGTTTGGGGGAAACTAGATTCTTTGCTTCTGGTAGGTGGGGTCTGCATAAGCTATAGAAGCTCCTAAGTTGAGAAAACCCATTGTAGTGTTAGCTGTTAATCACAGGAGAGGATGCCTGCCAGCTCAGGGGATCACAGCCATCAAAGCTTTGTTCTTTTCCACTACTATCAAGTGGCTGTTGCAGCTCTTAATGGCAGACTCTAGGAGGTCATCACCAATTTCTTTCTGGGTCCTAGTCTAATAAATTCAAAGAAGAAATCCATAGATGAGGAAGAGTGAGCATAAAAGAATAGGATTTATTTAAGTGAGAAGAAAAGATAGAACTCCCACAAGGCAAGAGGGGACCTCATAGCAGTTACCATTTAAATGTACTAGTCTAGGGGCTTATGGCTTCTGGGTAGGCAGGATCAAAATCCATGCTAAGCAAGCATTGGAAAAATGCCCAGGCTATTGGTCAAATGTATGTTAAACAAGTATTGGGAAAGTGTTAAGAGCTATTGATTAGGACTAGGGTTATGGCTTAGCGGTAGAGCGCTCACCTCCCATATGCAAGGCCCTGGGTTTAATCCTCAGCACCACATAAATAAATAAGTAAAATAAAATTATTGTGTCCAATTACAACTACAAAAGATAAAGATTTTTAAATTTTTTTAAATAAAAATAAAATAAAGGTATTGTGTCCAACTACAACTAAAATAAATAAATAAATAAAGAGCTATTGATTAGTTCTTAGTGTGTAGCTTTTATTCAGGTCTGTCCTGCCTCCCTACTTTCATGACCCTGGAGCAAAGGTGTTGGTTGAACTGTAATGCACAAATTTTAAAATGTGGAGAAAAAAATAAAAATATTAAAAAAAAAAATCTCACACTACTACAGAGATTCTGTAGTGCATCTCCCTGAGCTCGTAAACTTAGTTGCATGGCTGTATTACAACAAATTTTTTTCACCTACAAGGGCCAGAGTTTTAACCTAAATTATTTCATTTTCTCTGTAGAAAGTTGTATTTTGTGGTAATATTATTTACCAGTTGCTCTAATGTTATTATAAAGGCATCTTCATTGGATGTCCTTTAGATATTAATTTTAAATCATTCCTTAAACCAGTATTTAATAAATACCTACTGTGCACAAAATATTGTGATATTTTGGGTTTCTTTCCTTGAGTTCATTTTTGTTTTGGTACCAGTGGTTGAGCCCAGGGGCATTTAACTGCAGAGCCACATCCCTAGCCTTTTTATATTTTGAGACAGGATCTCGCTAAGTTGCTAAAGTTCTCACTAAATTGCTGAGGCTGACTTTGAATTTGTGATTCTCCTGCCTCAGCCTCCCAAGCTACTGGGATTGCAAGCGTGCACCACTATGCCCAGCTTTTCCCTTGAGATTTTTAGTCAGGAATAGGATAATATTGTACACAAAGGATAAGACTGTAAAAAAGTGTATGTGCCATAAAAAAAGGTACAAACATTGGAGGTTTTGAAAAGGAGGGTAAATTGATTCTGGCCAGGATTGTAGATCATTTCATGGAAATATGTTTGAGGTGAACCTTGATTTGCACCAGCAGAGCAATTAAGAATCCTTTATTTTAAGAAAGCATTTCACAGTTTATAAAGCTTGCTCACAATAGCATATTTGATCCAAATAACAGTTCTGCAAAATAAGTCAAACAGATATTTATTCCCATTTTACAGATGAAGGAGTAATGAAATCTTAGAAAAATTAAGTGACTTCCAGCATTATAGAGCTACAAAATGAAAGATTCAGATTGTGAACCTAATCTTCAATCTCCACATGGAACCTTCTGATGTATCAATAAGAGAAGCAAATATCTGTAAGAAGCTATAAATTTTAGAAATGGCTAATTGTTTAGATAACTTAATTATTATAAGGATGCAAGTCCTGAAATAGAAATAAAGTTGTAATGAGGTCAGCAGAATAATGGCTTCTCAAAGATGTCCACTTTCTTTCTAATCCCCAGGCTCTGAATTTACTAGATTATGTAGCATAGGGGAATTAAGGTGATCTGAAAACTGGTAGATTTTTGTGGATTACTGAGGAAGACTCAACACAGGGTCCTTAAAAGTGTTTCCTTAAGGGTTAAAGAGGCTGGTGGGAAAATGAGAGAGAAGGAATATGACAGAAGCAAGGTCAGAGACTGCTGAGTGAGGGGGACTTACTACCCTTGTGAAGATGGAAGAAGGGGACTATGAAGCAAGGATTGTATTCAGTCAAAAAGCTCCAGGTCAAGGAAACAGTCTCCTTGAGAATTTCCAGAAGTGAATACAGCTCTGCAAACACCTTAATTTTAGCTCAGTACATTTTGGACTTCTGAACTATAAAATAAAACTATAAGTTTTTAAATTTGTATTGTTTTAAACCACTAAATTTGTGGTAATTTGTTGTGGCAGCCATAGGAAACCTGATGCACCTTGGAAGCATTTAGTGTGGGGGAAGACTAATTAACATCCCTTCAGGCACTCCATGACTAAATTTCTTAAATCCATTGTCAGCATTGGAAAGCCGAGGGAGCTGGAGTATAAACTATTTTGATGTCTGCTGATAAGAAGAAAAACTGAAGAATCTATTATTGGGGCTAGGAATACTTCTTTTGAGACTTTTATCCTTCAAAGAACAAATAAGTAAATCTAGCTTGTTAAAAGACTGTGACTGGGCTGGGATTGTAGTTTAATGGTTGAGTGCTTGCCTAGCACCTATGTGGCACTGGTTTTGATCCTCAGCACCACATAAAAATAAATTAAAAAAAAAAAAAAAAGGTATTGTGTCCATCCACAACTTTAAAAAAATATTTTAATTTTTTTAAATACGACAACTATGACTGTATCTCCCACATATTTTATACATCACTAAAAATCTCATTGACATTACATTTCACTTCCCTCCTGTATCCCATGAAAAATATTGAAAGGATTTCATGACCATTTTGACCCTAAAAATCTATTTTCTGATGCTTTCCCATCAAACCACAGTTACAAATCCAAAGACTGAAAAGTTTCTAAATGAACTGGAGTTTTAGTTGTAGAAGTTATATTTACACTACAATGATTTTTTAAATTAAAAAAAAATTATCTTTTTACAGGCAGAAATCTATTCTGTCTGAGGCCTCCAATAAAGAGAAAGACTTGAGTTTATTAATAAAAGCACAGGAGTCAACTAAGGCATCAGAAAGGAGCACTATTTTTAACTTATTTTACACTAGTTAATATTGTTACCAATACTATTCTTGTCAGTTTTTTAAACCACAATACTTAAATTAGGCCATATGTGTATGTAAAAATACAACACAAATTTTAAGACATTAAGACTCTGGTTAATCTTGTTGTACTGGGCACAATTTCACAGACCTGTAATCCAGGCTACTCAGGAGGCTGAGGCAGGAGAAACACAAACTTGAGCCAGCCCCGGCAATTTAGTGAGACCCCGTCCCAAAACAACAACAATAAAAAAGAATAAAAGGGTTGGGGCTGTAGCTCAGTGGTACAGCACTTCTGTGTTTAATCACCCACCAATACTGCCCAAAAAAAAAAAAAAGTGAATTACATGTTCATATTTATAATCTTTACTAATGAAACCTTTTACTAAAAACAATGATTAGTCATTTTTTTAAATTACTGTTTGACCAAAGGTCCAATGTTCTCTGATATGCGAATGCTAACACATAATAGGGTGGGGCATGGGGAGGAAAGAATAGAAGTGCATTGGATTAGAAAAAGGGGAAAGAAGGGAAGGGATGGGGAATGGGAATTGGAGAGACAGAAAGAATTGCCCATAACTTTCCTGTGTTCATATATGAATACACGATCAGTGTAACTCCAAATCATGTACAACCACAAAAACGGGAATTTATACTCCATGTATGTATATGTCAAAATACATTCTATTGTTGTGTATAACTAAAATGAACAAATAAAGAATATGCTTAAAAGTATAGAAAACAATCTTAACATAAAATTTATTTCTGTTTTACATTTTGATCAGAAGTTATTTTAACATAGCATATGGGTAATATAACTAATTCAATTAAGTAGTCATGGCAGGAGCTTTATTCCTACATATAACCTGGTAAATAATTAGTGCTTCATTGATCTCCATTGGCCTAATATATTTTGGCCTAATATATTTTGATTGTCTGTGTAAAAATTATAGTTTAAAAAATAGTAGAATATATTTTTAAAATGAAATTTAATTCAGTTTTAGAATCCCTGGGGAAACTATTTTGAAAAGTCTTTTACTGAATAATTATTTGGCAACATTGCAAAATGTGAAATTTTTGGACGGGCTTGTTTTTTTTAAATTTGAAGCATAGTGTATAATGAACATGTAATGGTCACAACTTTGTTTAAAACTATCATTTGATGGGATTTGAGCTGTAACTCAGTGATAGAGCGCTTGCTTAGAATGACTATGCAAGGCCCTGGGTTCAGTCTCCAGCACTGCAAAAACTATTTAAAATAAAAATAATAAAACTTTGTCATTTGTCATTTCTACAATACTTGTGGTAAAAATTTAAACAAATTTTGGCTACAAACTGGTTTACTAAGTAAAAGCTTGAATTATTCTTGACTCATAGTCTGAATCAAAAGTAAGAGACTTAAAATTGTTTCCTAAGGTACTAAGAAGTTATTTTGGGGAGCTTTTGAAGTATGTTCTTTATTTCAAAAGATACTTTTTCTTTCTGGAAGTTCTAGTAGGCCTCATGAAAAATTCCGAATTTGTCACAAATGATGACTATGGAAGTCCTGGGCAATGAATCATGCACTTTCAGTAATAGCATCTTGAAAGCCTTTTGTAAAATGAAGTCATTTTCATAAAAGAGATATTTAGGCTAGAATCAAATTGATTTACATATTTCCTTTATTTCAAATATGAAGGGAAACTTTTTCTGAATATATTTAAACTTTTAATGTGTAATCCTAATTAGAGTAATAATGTGGTAGTGTAGAAGTCATTGATTTATTTGTTCAACATATACATAGGGCATTTTAGATATATATCAGACATTATAATAGAATGAAGAAATTCAGAAGCACAAAGGAAACGTAAAAATCACCCCATAATTCTGTCTTCTAAAGGATATTCTCTCAGTCTATATGTATGTATGTTTATATGTGGTGTGTATATGTGTGTAACAGAGAGAGTCTCTTTAAATTGGTGGAGGCTGACCTCAAACTTTGAATCTTCCTGCCTCACTTCCCCAATTTTGGGGATTACATCGTCAGTATGCCCCCCTTTTGATATATATAACTGTGTTAATAAAATGGTGTACTCTTCATATATTTTAAAAGCTAAAAAAATACTATAGTAAAAATACTCCACTTAGAAACCTGAAGTATAGAATCCTGTTAAATTTAAATAGATAATGGAACACATACACCCTTCCCCGCTTCAAACCAGAATTTAAATCGAACTTTAAGTTCTTGGCAGTTTTTGAACCTGCCTTTCTCATTAATAAAATTAGTGATTTAAGCTCCACGTGGTTAGATTTAAATGGAATGTAGAATTTGCATTAAAATATTACATATGCACCTCAGTAGCAGCTAAGCACTTACCCTGTTTCAGGGACTGCTATAAATACTACTCTGTATTTATTAACTTCTCTATATTTCTATTTTCGTTTTGTAGAGGAAAAAAAAAAATTGAAGCACTGAGATTAAGGGACTAAAATTACATAGCTAGAATGACAAGGGCAAAAAGATAAAACCCGGGCACTGTGACTCTTAGGTCCTGGTCTCAACCACTGTGCTGTGCTGCATCATAGCTTTTCTGTTAATTGTTTTAAATTCAAATGTAATGGAGTGATTTACCTAACAAGTCCTTGATTTGTAATATAAAATTATTTGTGGTGATACATTTAATAGAATTAGTTCTGTCTTTGCTGTAAGCATGTGAATCATAGCCAATGAGATGTAATTTATTACTCCCCCACCCATCTCTAGCATCTCACGCTAATCTCTGCCCTGTGGACCTTCCCACCTCACCCTGTTCCGCACGTCAGCCACCATCAGCTTCCCTGGATTGCCTGGGTAGGGGCAGTGAGGGCATACCCTGGAGGCTCACGAGGCTCAGTGCAGGCTAGGGCCCATACTGGCTGTGCTGCGGGGGCGGGTCCCTGTGTGCTGCTGCAGAGTGCGGGATCGGAAGCCGAGCGTGAAGCAGCTGTGTAATCCACTGGATGCGGACCAGGGCGCTCCCCTGCTCGGTCCGGTACCCGCAGATTGGCTGGGCCTGGGGACACGTGACCGACATGTGGCTGTATTGGCGCAGCCCGCTGGGGTGTCACTGGAGACGGAATGGAGGTGCTGCCGGGCTTGGAAATGGGGTAGGTGCTGGAGCCACGATGGCCAGGCTGCCTGCGGGGGGAGGGAGGAGGCGATTTTCCCTTTGACGGTCTAACCCGGTGGCCTTTCCTTGGCACAGGGTCCGCTGCCATATGCCAAAAGAGGAGGCAGGGGCGTCGGCCCCCTTCTCTCCCCCACCCCCCACTGCAGCACCAGAGATGGATTTCCTGTGCTTTTGATCCAGGGTTTTTGACAGAAGAGGAAGAAGGGGGAGGGGTAGAAGTGTTAAGGGGAGTCTGGTGAGAGAGCTGTTTTTGAAGCTAGAAGGGGGTTTTGTTTTTATAATGCCTGTTGACAGAGTGGAGTGGAATAACAGTATCTAAGGAAACGGGTAGAGGACAACAAAGAATGGAGCATATTCATGGCGAGGAGCAAAAGCTCTAACCCATTGAAAGGCTTTTTCCTCCTTGGCCACAAGGACACATGCAGTGGTAGCCAAAAGAGGGGATACAGAGCCTCCGCTGATGGCTGATGTGGAATCTAGTATAAAGGGGTAATGGGAATGGGAGGAAGAGGAAGAGGCAGGTAATGCAGAGGTTTAGTGATGTTTTTGGTTGACTGGTGAAATATTGAGCAATAGTAAAATGCCTGCTTTTATATAGCTTCTAAGTTAACTCTCTGTGAATAGAGTGGTAAAAAGATACCAGTGTCTTTGTTAGTTACAAAATGCAGTGGTAGAGGCTTTTTGTGGATGACTGCAGCACTGCTTTTCTCTCTGTTAGGCTGAAAGGACAACTGCAGAGGAATAAGAAACCTTGCAGCAAATGCCAGGGGTAGAATCCATTTATTAGAAACCAACTGTGGTTTCTTATAAATGGAGCCTAAATAGGAGAAAAAAATATTGTTCGTTAAAGTAGGAAAAATATTAGTTTATTAATGTTTTGACATTTATCAGATGCTTAAATCCTACATCACAAAAGAGATGCTCAAATTCTTTGATTTAACAGAAATCCTGCAGGAAATCTTAATAAATTATGTATGAAACAGTGGATCTTTTGTTAGTGTAGCTTTTATGTCATTAATTAGGTCATTCAAGAGCAAGTTACTTTTTAATGTAAATTGTGATAATTTTTTCATAGGCCTAAATTTAAGATCTGCATTTATTAAGTAATCTCATATTTCTCTTTGGTCACTTTTAGATATCATTGAATAAAGTCTACAGGCAAATATTTAAAATTAAAGCACCATGGCTTTTTTTAAAGATATATTTAGTGAATATTCATAATATACTCTTGATACAAAGTGTTTTTGTTGTTTTTATTTTTTCCATTACTTTAATGTCTAAAATTATGTTTTCAGATTGAATAATTTTAAATGCCTTATCTTTATGCATATTTAAGGTAACCTACCTGCCACACCTCCTTACTCCCTGAACAAGAATGGCAGCGGCTTTGTAACGCCCTCCAGAATCAGTAACTGTGGCTCTTAGATAGGTTTATGTAATAGAAAGTCTTAACAGAACTTATGATTTGATTTATAATTTTTTCCAAGATAATAAGAAATTAGACTTCAAAAATTATATGATTTTCATCAGTAAATTAAAACTATTCTTTAAAAATCATTTTTTGCTTCAAAAAGTACTTGATCAGGCTTAATAGTACTAAGGGAATCTTTAAATTTGATGGAAAGTGACTAGAATTTAAAATGTCACATTGAAATTGCAAATGAAATGTAATAGCTAATATTATTCAATTCTTTGAATCTCAATTTATGTATTCCTTGAAAGTTTATAACATTTTTATATGAATTTTCTCATTTTATTGTTTGATTGACTCAGTGTAGTATTATTTTCACTTAAAATGTTAGAGTACTCTTAATCAGGTATGTTGTGACTTTAAGCAAGGTCATGAATTGTATGAGGACTTAAAGAACTTAAATCTTCTCTTTTATTAAGTTCTATAAAACTATTTAATAGTGTACATTAATATATAACACAAAATAATACATAACAGAAATTATTTGAAAAGCATATATCACTGACAAATCATTCATCAGTGAAAAGGAATCCCACATGATTGTGGGGTTTTAACCACAATATAAGAATACCTTATAAAATACTTAGTAGGTCTTTGAAATTATTCATTGTTAATATCAGAATTGTGCTATTAAGAAATAGCACAATTAATTAGGCAAATATTTAAAGTAAATATTCATGTTTTATGAACTGAAAACTATCGTTTTTATTTGCACTAATTATCATATAGATTTTTATTTTACCATTTTTATATTTTATACTGTTGTGTCACATAATTTAACCAATCTTTTTTGGAAGGGTTGGGGATACCAGTGATTGAACTTGGGCACTCAAGTACTGAGCAACATCCCCATTCCTTTTTTGTATTTTTTATTTAGAGACAGGGTCTCACTGCGTTGTTTAGCTCCTCAGCCTCCTGAGCTGCTGGGATCACAGGCATGCGCCACCCTGCCCACCAATTTAACCAGTCTTTTATAGTTTTATATGTTTAAATGTTTTCTTCAATTTTGATCTCACCTTCCTTTTTTTGAATTAGAGTCCAAGCACATAGGATGGAGTAGAGCTTGTAAAAAGATGAGTCATACTTGGGTAAATATATTCACTACATATTTATTAAGTGTACCTACTAAATGCCAAACCTACAAAAGATGTTAAAGAATGATACAAGGCATGAGAACTAACCTGTAAGGAACTCATAACAGAAGTATGTGAAATTTTATTGCCATTCCTAGGATCTTTTTTAATTCTAATTTGTTATATATGACAGCGGAATGCATTACAATTCATATTACACAGAGCACAATTTTTCATATCTCTGGTTGTATACAAAGTATATTCACACCATTCGTGTCTTCATACATGTACTTAGGGTAATGATGTCCATCTCATTCACTACCTTTTCTACCCCCATGCCCCTTCCCTTCCCCTCCCATCCCTTTGCCCTATCTAGAGATATTCCTAGGATCTTTAAAGGTTCATATAATCCGAAATATCTTCTAATTTAAAGGAAAGTGTAGGATCACTCATTGAAACACTCCCTTTTTGTAAAATCTGCTTGGAATCCTAGATAATTTTGAAAATTAAATTATTTTTGAAGTACTAAGTATCTTGGATATGCAATGAGAAGGTTAGATGAAGGAATTTCTTGATCTTTTAGTACTATCATAATATATGTGATTTTTGATCTCTGTAGTGTTAATGAGGAATGGAATACCAATGCTCATTTTGGCACAGATGACATTTCAATGTTATATAATTGATATGTTCCCAAAATTGCCTTTGTAAAAATCAGACCATGGTACTATCAATATTTACAAGGTCAGCCTTCTCCCCTTTATTCATACCGGTATCCCACTCCTCTTATAGGCACTCATTCAAATGTGTTCTTGTTTGTTTTGTTTTGTTCCAGGGCTTTGGGCAGGCTAAGCAGGTGCACTAGCACTGTGCTATACCCCCCAACAAAACAACACAAAATTTACTATCCTAATTTTTCTTTCTATTTTTTATTTTTTGAGACAGTGGTCTTACTCAGTTGTTCTGTCTGGCCTCAAATTTGCAGTCTTTCTGCTTCAGCCTTCTGAGTAGCTGTGGTTTCAGGCATGCACCATGGCACTTAGCCATCTTAACCATTTTTAAGTGTACAGTTCTGTGACATTAAGTACATTTACATTGTAGTACAGCCATAATCAACATAGATGTCCAGAACTTTTTCATCTTCTCCAGTTGAAACTCTGAGAACCCCACTCCCAGTTTTCCCCTCCTTTCAAACCCTGGCAATCACCACTCCACTTTATGTCTCTGAATTTGACTAGTACAGGAACTTCATATAAGTAGAATCATAATATTTGTCCTTTTGTGACTAGTTTATTTTACTTAGCATAATGTCTTCAAAGTTCATTTATGCTGTAGCATGAATTAGAATTCCTTCTTTTTGTTTGGTACTGAGGATTGAACCCAGGGGTGCTTAACCTCTGAACCACCTCCCCAACCCTTTCTATTTTGAAACAGAGTCTTGGTAAGTTGCTGAGACTGGCTTTAAACTCGCGCTGAATCCTCCTACCTCAGCCTTCCAAGTTGCTGGTATTACACATGTGTGCTTCTGTGCCTGGCCAGAATTCCTTCATTTGTAAAACCGGATAATATTTTTCATATATGTATACCACATTTTGTTCATTGATTTGTCAGTGTACACTTGGGTTGCTTTCATCTTTTGTCTATTAAGAATGATGCTGCTATGAACACGGGTGTACAAATTATTGTTTGAGTCCCTGCTTTCAATTCTCTTGTGTACGTATGCCGATTAATGTTTTTAATTTATATAATTTTTGAATTTTTTTATAAAGAGAGAGAGATAATCTTTTTTCTTTCTTTCTTTCTTTTTTTTTGGTAGATGGACACAACACAATGCCTTTATTTTTATATGGTGCTGAGAATCGAACTCGGGTTCCGCCCGTGCTAGGCGAGCGCTCAACCGCTGAACCACAATCCCAGCTCTTGAATAGTTTTTAACTCAATACCGTTTTTAATATCTACTCATTTTACTTTATGTCAGTCAAGCATGTGGTGCTAACTCTGCTGCAGAGAATCCCATAATATTTGTTTTTACCTCTAGTGAAAGCTCTAGATTTTTTCCAAATTTCTTTTTTTATTATTATTAAAGTTTTCTAATTCTTTTTTTAATTATTATTAGAGCTTTGTGATTATACATAGTAGTTAGATTCATCCCGACAAACTTACACATGCATGGAAATCTATTTCAGTTTGTAATCCCCTGCTTTTCCCTCCTGTCCTCTCTCCTACCTCTCCTTCTGCTATTCTACTAGACTTTTCAAATTCCATTACACAGACAATGCTGTATATGTATATGTCCTTATGAATGAGTCTTTATGAACTATGTTAGTTACATATCATTACATAACATATCAGAGAAACTTAGTGGCTTAAACAACATAGTGTCTTAAATAATAAACATTTTTTTTATTTCAGAGTTTCTGTGAGGCAGGAATTTAGGAATGTCTTATTTGGGTGGTTTGACAATGGTCAAGACATCAGCCAAGGCCACAGTCATTTGAGAGTAGAATCTAATTCCAAGATGGCTCACTCATGTAGTCTGTTTCTCTTAGGCTATTTATTAGCAAGAGGCCTCAGTTTCTTCAGTTGGACTTCTCAGGGGTCTGTCTTGTCTTCATGACATGGCAACTGGCATCCCCCAATAAACACAGCAAGAAAGAGCAAGAAGAAAGCTATTCATGACCAACATGTTCTCAGAAGCTGCATAACCTCATTTCTACCATATTATTTTTATTAGTAATCAGTAAGTCTAGCCCACACAAGAGACTCTACCCCTTCAAAGAATAGAGTCAAAGAATTTGTTGATATATTTGAAGATCATATGGATTTCACTCGAATTTAGCCCTAGGAGAAGGATCACTGTATTTAGGACATTATTTCCTATTGCTATTGTAAGAGATTACTACAAATGTAGTGGTTTAAAATAACACAAATTTATTATCTCACACAGTACTGAAAGTAAGAAGTCTAAAATGGTTTTCACTGAACTAAAATCAAGGTATCAGTAACACTTTGCTTTCTCCAGAGTATCTAAAGAAGAAGCATTTCCTTGCTTTGTTTCTTTTTTTTTTTTTTTTCCTTCTCACCTTCTAGAAGCTGCTTGTTTTCCCCAGGTTAGGTCAGTTTCTCCATCTTCAGTACCAGCAGTGTACTGAATCTCTTTCTGAATCTGAACCTCTGCCTTTGTTGGTTACACATTCTTCCCTGACTGACCCTTCGGCCTCCTTCTTATAAAAACCTTATGATAACATTGGGTCCACCCACATAATCCAGGGGAATCTGCCTAAAGGTTTAATCATATCTGCAAAGCCCCTTTAGCCATGAAGGTAATACATTCATAGGTTAGAGAGATTAGGATGTGGGCACCTTTGTGGGACCATTATTCTGTCTACCACAGGTATATGTACATAGTTCTTTATTTTATTTTAAAAAATTACTTTTTAAACAAGCTTTATATATATTTTTTATATTTCACGGGGTTGGGGTTGTGGCTCAGAGGTAGAGCACTCGCCTAGCATGGACAAGGCCCTGGGTTCAATCCTCAGCACCACATAAAAAAGATAAATTAATTAATTAAAGATATTATATCCGGGCTGGAGTTGTGGCTCAGTGGTAGAGTGCTTGCCTAACATGTGTGAGGCCCTGGATTTGATTCTCAGCACCACATACAAATAAATGAATAAAATAAAGGTCCATCAACATCTAAAAAAAATTTTAAAAAAAATATTGTATCCAACTACAACTAAAAAATAAATATTAAAAAATATATTTCAGTGAGTGAGTGTTACTGGGGAGAGGAGGGAAAGTTCAGGTTTTCATTTACCAGATTTGTTTAAAGAATACAACAACCACTAATATGGTAAGCAGATAATAGTCAGTGAACAGTGTTAAAATATATTTTCTAGTATAACTTTTTAGATTCTTGCTTTTATCATCACTTATGTCAATGTATTAACTATTTTTGACAGAAAACTGAGACATGTTAAAGCAACATGTCCCTGCTAAGTTTCCCTTTGTATATTTTAGGCTTGTTACAATACCATTTCTCTAGGTACTCTATGCAAACCCCAAATCGCTTACACTTTCTAGTCACTTAGCTGCAGTGTTGTTCCAGTTCACATTTATGCCTTCACCTCCCTAATCCTGCCATAGTAAACTTCAACTAAATTAGATGATCCTCTGTTCTCTTACATATATGTCATTTTTCCAGTCTCTGAGCTTTGATCATGCTATTCCTTTTCCTGGAATACTACCCTCTCACATTTATTTCATTAAAATTGTGTCATCTCTCAAGTCTCTTATAAAATTGCTTTTACGTCCTGAATACTTCCTTCACTTTTTGTTGTTGTTGAAGGTTAAGACTCCTATAGCACTATAATTTGATGCTTTTGAACTGAAATCTGTCTTCAGATTGTAAGTAATTTCTATCGTAGACTGAGTCCCTGGTCAACCAGACCTTGAGACAGGCCCTAGTGTGGACACTTTCCATCAGAAATGATCCAAGGAATAGAAATATAAGTCTTGAAAGAATGAAACAGGAAAAGGACAGCTAGTTCTTAAGTTGATCATTACTTTGGACAACAGTGGCTTGATCTGCCAGGACTTTCTGGAGAACCATATAGAATATACCTCAGAATTATCTACAGAAGGGAAAGAACTACATTCTATATCCTTTTCCCCTTTGCTCAGTGATTGTTCCATTAAACATTCACTTTTTTAAGGTTGTATATTCATGAGTGTTGGGACCCCACACTGGGCGTGTTATCAAAGGTGCCCTAGGACAGAAAGCAAAGATACCTTGTGCTTCTGATGTACCATCAGCTTACATCTGATCATAGGCTATTTGATAACAAGGAACATATCATCTTATCTTTTACCTGTTTATTATTTTCCCAGGGCTTTTATAACAAAGTACTACAAACTGGTGGATTAAAACATGAGAAATTTATTCTCTTACAATCCTGGAGGATAAAAGTCCTTCTGGAAACTCTAGGAAAAAATCCATTCCTTGCTTCTTTTCCTAGTTGTTTTTGGTTTTGTTTTTGTTTTTCTTCTCCTTGTTTTTGATAGCTTGCAGTTGCATTTTTCCAGTCTCTGCTTCAGTTGTTACATGGCATTCCCATTGTGTCTCTGTGTCTGTATATTCCCATTGTATTCTTATAGGGGGTATCAGTCATGGAATTTAGGGTCCAGTCCAATCAAATACATAAAAATAAGAGCATATATAAGAGTATTTAAAGAATATTATGCTACAGTCAAACAGATATTGAAGTTTGGGGGTTTGTATACCTTTTCTTTTTTTAAAAAGCTCAGTCGGATGTTTATGAAAATTTGTCATGTTCTTGACTACAAGGCAAAGCTTAATTTTTTTTTAATCCAAATAGTTGCAATTTTATAAAAAACAATCTCTTATCTATTAATCAATATATCTAACAATAAAAAGATTACTTAAAAAGCCTTATACACTTAGCAGTTGGGAAAGACTCATTTTTCAAATATCACCAAGATAAAGGAGGAAATCAAAAGATAAATTATGGGCTGTGATTGTGACTCAGTTGTAGATTGCTTGCCTAGCATTTGTGAGGCACTGAGTTCAATCCTCAGCACCACATAAAAGTAAATAAACGTATTGTGTCTACAACTAAAATATACATACATTTTTTTAAAAAAGATAAATTATGAGTTATCCAAAAATTAGAGGAAAAAACTACACATTGAAACCTATGGAACCATCTGTAAGACTAGATGCAAAAGAAAAATTGATATTCTTAACATTTATTTATTTGTTTGTTTTTTAAAGAGAGAGAACTTTTTTTAATATTTATTTTTTAATTTTCGGTGGACACAACATCTTTATTTTTTTTATGTGGTGCTGAAGATCGAACCCAGCGCCCTGCGCATGCCAGGCGAGCGTGCTACCGCTTGAGCCACATCCCAGCCCCCACATTTATTTATTAAGGAAGAAAATAAATGAATGTTAGTAAAGTAAGTGAATAAATGAATTAAATCCACTTTAACAAAAAAAAGAACAAAATCAATAGAAAATAAGAGGTTATAATTAATAAAGAAATGAATAAAATAGAAAATAATATACTGGAAAAGATAAATAACACCAAAAGTTGATTTTTTTCCCCAAACATCTACAAAGTAGATAAAACCCTATAAAGTTTAAAGGAACACAAGATAAAAAGAACATGAACGAGAAAAGAGATATCATCATATGAAGAATTTTTAAATGAAAAGGTATATACAACACTAAGACACACTTGTAAAGCTAGAGGAAATTAATAATTTACTGATGAACTATTAATAAGAGTGATACAAGATGAAGTAAACATGAAAATACTTAGCCACAGAAGACATTTTAAAATACATTAAAAAATCTTCTAAAAAGGTACCTTCTTATTTGAATAGCTTTCAAAAAATAGATATTCAGAATATTCCAGACCATATAAAAAGATGAGACACCCACCAACTCATTTTATGAACTTAGCATAAGCTTATTTCAAAACTTTATTTTTAAATGTTATAAAAATTAAAAATTGTATACTAGGTTTTTTAAATAAAAATTCTCTGTGAAATACTGAAATTTGGTAGATTATGTTAAAGATTAAAATATGAGCATGAAGGTTTATTTCAGGAATAGAGGGTGGACCAACATTAGAAAAACTTATAAAGGAATGCATCAACAAATTAAAAGAAATAAACTATCTGATTATACCAAAAAAAGTGCTGCAAAAATATTCAGAAGCCACTCTATTAAAGATGAAAGAAAAATGCCTAAATATGTTTAAAAAATGTTTACTAAAATCTTAGAGCAAGAATATTAAATGGTGGCCAGGCTCGGTGGCCCATGCCTGTAATCCCAGTGGCTGAGAAGGCTGAGGCAGGAGGATTGTGAGTTCAAAGACAGCCTCAGCAAAAGCAAGGAAGGCACTAAGCAACTCAGTGAGACCCTATCTCTAAATAAAATACAAAATAGGGCTGGGGATGTGGCTCAGTGGTTGAATACCTCTGAGTTCAATCCCTTGTACTCCCCACACACACAAAAAAAAAAGAATATTAAATGGTGAGATATTAGATCATTCCTATTAAAATAAAGAATAAGATAGATAGTTTTTTCAGCATTATATTCAATTTCAAGCTAATAATAAGAAAAAGAAATGAGGTATAAATATTGGAAAAGTAGAGGCAAAGTATCTATACTTGTAGATTATAAGATTCTTAGAGTTCATATAATATTTTTAAGTGGCCAAGTAAGGGATTTGTATTAACTAAAATCAGTTTTTTTTCTGTACTACCAGGATTCAATCTTGTATGGTGGTGTTTATTTGTGGAGATTCAAACAAAAAAATAAAACCCAAAGGTCCAGGGATAAATTTGATCTTAAAGGCATAGAACTTTTTCTTGCCACAGCAGGAGAGGGACTAGAAAATCTTATTGAAAAACCTGAATTATTCATTCTTGATACAGGGTAAGAATTTCATAGAAATGGGTATCTCTCTCAAATTAATATAAATGAATTGTAGTTACAGTTCTAAATATATAGGAGAATTAAGCATATGATAGATAATACATTTCTGTTTAGTGGAAAAAGAAATGTTTTAATAAGACAAACATCATTGGTTATCCATATGGAAGATAGTACAGTTAGACCACTATACTCATGTCATACATAAAAATAAAAATTCAGTGAGTTAAAGGTTTTAATATAAAACCTGCTTCAAGGGGCTGGGGATGTGACTCAAGCGGAAGCACACTCGCCTGGCATTCGTGGGGCGCTGGGTTCGATCCTCAGCACCACATAAAAATAAAATAAAGATGTTGTGTCCACCGAAAACTAAAAAATAAATATTAAAAAAAAATCTCTCCTTTAAAATGATTCTTGAGAGGAGGCCAGATTGGAAAAGAAGTTATCATGACTGTAACACAGAAAGAACTATAATGGAAATGCTGTTCAGCTATCCTAAGATATCAGTTGGTTTATACGATCTCTTCAAATGTGTCTCCCTCCAGTCTTCCCCAGGCCTATGCCATACGAAATTACTTAGTTTCCTAATTCCAGCATCAACTATTGTTTTGCTTGATGCTTTTTCTGCTTGTAAGTTCTTTATTCCTCTGAGTGCCTGTCAAACTCCTACTTACTTTTCAAGTCTCAGTTCAAATATGTTCTTTGCCATGAAACTATCCCTGACACCTTATAAAACTTTTTTGTTCCACTAATTGAACTGTCAAAATTATTTGTTTATGTGCCTTCTCTTCTAGACTGTTCAAAACAGACATAGACTGTCATGGTCCTCTTGGTACCTAATTCATAGTAAGAGTTAAGTACATTCTTGTTAAACAAATAAATGAATGTTGAATATTATGATTTCAGAAAAACATATGACTGTTTCTCATGATATAATTGTGAACAAAATAATGAACTCCAGTGTTAACAAAGTATTTATTAGTGGATTTATGATAAGCTATCTGCCTTTACTAGTCTAGAAAGTCAAAATGAGTCTAGGGGAATATCCAGTGAAAACGTTAAGATTTTGTATTAAATTGAATCTGACAATGCATAATCAGTGACTTCAAAAAATAAATAAAAGATTTTAAAAAATTCTCTCTCTCTAAAAAAAAAAAAAAACCTGCTTCAAGCTAGTAAATCAATGAATCACATTTCCTACCTCTTTCTCCTAACACCCTATTAAAGTAATGGTAAAAAAAAGAAAAATTGAAGTGTGAGCTTACGGTGCCAAAAGAATAAAAAGCAGACAAACTGAAATTTTAACAGACTTCTAGAAGATGAGGAAATAGAAAAAAATGATTATTGAAAAAAGGACCTTAAGACTTTAAGACTCTGGTTCTCTTTCCAACATAGTAGACTACCTCTTATTATTTAAAAGTAGAACACTAATTTTAGGAATTTCTCAATAACCTTTGAAATTATTTGGGTTGCCTTTGGATGTTTAAAGACCAGAATTGGGAATTTATACACTAGGCCAGGGTTTGGCAAACTGCTACCTATTTTTATATGTTAAGATTTATTGGCACACAGACATGCCCGTCCATTTATGTATCTTCTGGGCTGCTTTTGTGTGTTAGCTACAAAGTCAAGTCATTGTGACACAGCCATATGGCCCACAAAACCTTATAATGTTTATTCTCCACACTTACAAAAAATGTTTGCCAACCCCTGCTCCTGATAATTGTGATGGCTGTCTTGGAACCTGCCTATTTTTGGTATGGTCTTCAGTGTGTCCAACCAATATATGTAGTCATTTACAGAATGTAAGGAGAAGTAAAAGAAGAATGTAGCAGACAGGAGGCTAGTCAAATATATGGGGTCTTAGTAGAAAGAGAATGGAGGATAAAAACTTGTATTGTGTCAAATGAAAAGAATTAAAGTGAATGTGGTGTATTCTGCTTAGAAGTTTTAAAAAATCTATTAATATTGATTTTTAATCTAACAAAGTTGTTAGATTTTCATATTTCTCAAAATTTGTTCCCTTTTTTCCTTTTCTAACATTTAGTTTTTCTTTTTCAAAATTTATTGTGCTTTATGGGACTTCAAGGATTATGATGAACAAAACTGGTAATAGACACTTTTTTCCTGATTCTTAACGAGAATACCTCTAACTTAATTCAGTATTAAGAAAGGTGTTTATTGCAGGTTTGGCAGCTTCCCCTCCTGTTTCTAGTTTATTAAGAGTATTTTATAATGAATAGATTCTGGGGTTTTCTTTTTTCTTGTCTGGTGTGATGATTACGTAGGTTTTGAAAAATTAATGTATTTAGCAGTTCTGCATATTGAACCCACTGCCTCACACATGCTAGACAAGCACTCTACCATTTAACTAAATCCCAAGCTGTTTTAATTTTTTTTCTCTCTCTCTTAGGGACGGGTGGTAACTGGGGACTGAGCCCAAGGTTTCTCTTACCACTGAACTGCATCCTCAGCCCCATTTATCTTTTGAGACAGGGTCTCACTAAATTGCCCAGGCTGCCCTTGTGATCTTCTATTCTTAGCCTACTGAGTTGCTGGTATTGCAGGTGTATGCCACCACACCCAGCTTTATTTTCTAGACAGTATCTCCCTAAATTGCCTAAACTGACCTTGAATTTGTTTGTGTTCCTCCTGCCTCAGCCTCCTGGGTCACTGGGATTATAGACCTATAATACCACCACACCTGGTTTTTCTTTAATATTTTATTGCAGATAATGATACCAATGTTATCCTATAATTCTATTCTTGAAATAAACTCAACTTGATTCTGTTGTAGATTCTTTACTATGCACTGTGTAGCTTTTCTGATAATTTTGTTTAGAACCAAAATATTATTTTGAATCGGTGTTCATAAATTTTTATAATTTTTTCACATAATCTTTGACTTTTATATTATGGTCATATTGGCTTATGAAATGCATTGAAGAATAGTTGCTATTCTTCTATTCCTGAAAGAGTTTGGGATCAGAATGACTTGTTTCTTAAAAGTTTGGTGAAAGTGTCTAGAAGCCTCTGGATCTCATATTTTTGAGGTTGGGAGAAAGAAGGGAGAAAATGTTTAATCACTAAACTATGAAGATTTTCTGTTTCTTCTTGAATCAGTTTCTCCTCCTTAGAATTTTATTTGTTTTCTGTATGGGAGCTCCTTTCTCTTTCTAATCATATTTAGTCTTTAAAGAACCACCTTTTTTGCTCTTCATACTCTATAAAAGGGTATACACAATGAAAAGAAAGGCTTCTTCTCACAGTATCTTAGACATTCCTTCTAGGGGCAGCCCTGAATTTTAGTGTATTCTTTCAGTGGTGTTTTTTGTTGTTGTTGTTTTTTTTTTTTTCTTGTGCAGTTCTTTCCTTTTTATTAGAGCAGGATAGATGCCATGTAAGTAAGACATTAGTGGTTGCACCCCATGCCCTTTTCTTTTTTGGCCATGCTGGGGAGCAAACCCAGGGCCCTTGTGCATGCTACACAAGTATTCTATCACTGAGCTACATCTCCAGCCCTCACCTCATATTTTTAATGCCAATGTATACTCTACTGTATGGATCGATATCCTATTTAAAAGTAAGGGTGCTTTTATACAAAATATAAACTTTCTCATATGAAGTACCCTAAAAGCCAAGTCTACTACTTCTAATCTAGTAACAGACATCCTCACTTCAGAGATCTTGAGTCTCTAAGGATTTTACATCCAGTTAACAAATTAATTAAAATAATGTCCCTCACCACCATAACTGTGTCCTTGGAAAAGAGTATATGCCATTTAAATGTTTAAAAAAAATACTATTTTCATAATTTAAGTATAGTGAAATGTTTCAGAATATTTAAATCTGGGGGCTAGAGCTCAGTGGTGGAGCATTTGCCTGACATGGGTGAGGCACGGGGTTCAATCCTCAGCACCAGATAAAAATAAAGTTATAAAAATATATATATTTTTAAAATATTTAAATCGGTTCCTGGGGCTAAGGCTGTAGCTCAGTGGTAGTATGTAAATTCGGTCCTACTAAGTTTTAGATATGAGGTGCCCCCCACAGAAGCCCACGTGTGAGTCAGTGCCAAAGGTATTTGACATCAGATCAATATTGGCATCAGATTCGCCATTTTAGGTCGGGAGCCATTTTATCTAGCGGCTCCAAAGTTTGGATTCTGAGGCAATGCTGCTTAACTTCCCATAAGAACATTTGAATGCTAAACCATCTACCCCACCCCAGCTTATGATGCAGTTCCTAAGCAGCTTACGAAATTCCTCTTGCAGGCTATAAAGCTGCTTTGTGAGTGCCAACCCGCTGCTGCTCTTGGAGGGACAGCCTTGTGTTGGTTTATCTCCTCCTATTGACAATAAATCTCTTGTGTGAGATCCCTGTATGTGGCATGGTCTTTGGACTTTGCGTGGACTCTGTGAGTGTCCTTTCAAAGGGGTTTAGAGGTAAAATGATTGGGTTATGAGAGCCTTGACCTAATCTGTTGGTAAGGATTAATTATAAGGTAACCATAAGCAGATAGAGTGTAGCTGGAGGAGGTGGGTGATTGGATGCATGTTGTTGGGGTTTATATTTTGTCCTTGTTGAGCAGAGCTTTCTCTGCTTTCTGATTATCATGATCTTAGCTGCTTTCTTTCACCATTCACTTCTGCCATGATGTTCTGCCTCATCTCAAGGCCCCAAGGAATAGAGTTGGCTATCTGTGGACTAAGACCTCTGAAGTTGTGAGCCTCCAAATGAACTTTTTCTCCTCCAGTTGTTCTTGTCAAGTCTTTTGGCCACAGCAACAAAAAAGCTGACTAAAACATATCACTAGCATCAAAGAAACAAACAAAAAACTGTTCTATTTGCAACTTATCCCAATGGGCAGTATGAGGAATAGATGCATTTTTGCTTTTTCCTCATGACTCCTATTTTCGGTATTTATTATTTTAAAAGTCAGGATCTTTTCACAAGTATTTGAGACATCACCTTTATCATGTACCAAATTTGCATATTTACTTCTAGATTTTTAAATAGGTGTTCTAGTGGTTAATCTATTCATTTTGCATTTTACTTCTTCTTTAAAACTTTATTTTTAGGGCTGGGCGTGTGGCTCAGTGGTAGAGTACTTACTTGCCTAGCATGTGCAAGGCCCCAGGTTCAATCCCTAGCATGGCAAACAAACAAACAAAAAAAAAAAAACCCTTTACTTTTAAATAACTTTGGACTTACAGAAGAGGTAGAAAAATAGCACAGAGTTTGTTCCTATATGCCTTTCACTTAGCTTTTTCTGATATTGACATCTTACATATTACTGTAATTTTCAAAACTGAGAAATTAACCCATTTGTACAATAAAGTTAGCTATATATACTACTTTAATTATAAAGGGTTTGTGCAGTATTTTAGTATATGGTAGGTTTATTCTGTTCTTTTTTTCATATTTCCCTATCTTTGCTAGTTTTAAGAATGGAGTATTAAATTTGTTAAATGTCTTTTTATCATCTTTGGTGTAATCACATAATACTTTTCTGTGCACAACTATTAATATGTCAAATGATACTGATTTTACAATACTAACAGCTTTATCCTTGAAATCTTATTAGATTTTCCATCGCTTCTGGGGTCAATTTTGACAAACTATATTTTTCTAGTAAATTATCTACTTTATTCAGGTTTTCAATTTTATTTTGCTTAGTTAAAAGTTAAAGGGGCTTTTATTACTTCTGGTTTCCTATCTTTGTGTTTTGTTGTATTCTTGTTTCATTACAACCTAAGTGCTGACAACTATATCTTTGTTTTTGTTTTTTACTAAAATAAAATAGTAAAGCAGTTCCATTTTAAATACATTAAAAAAGTTTTCCCAAACTTCTTAAATTAATTAGTAGTTGAGTCCTCCACATTTCATTGGGTATCTTTTGCCTGACACTTTTCTCCCTCCTTGCTTGCTTGCTTTTTTTTTTTTTTTTTTTTTAATGTGGTGCTGGGGATTGAACCCAGTGCCTCATGCATGCTAGGCAAGTGCTCTCCCTCTGAGCCACAACCCCAACCTGCTTACTTGCTTTTAATTTAGTACCACAAATATATTTTCAATTTATTTTTATTTTTTGGTACTGGGGATTGAACCCAGGGGTGCTTACCCACTGAGCCACATCCCTAGCCCATTTTTATATTTTATTTAGAAGCAGGGTCTTTATATATATATATATATATACACACACACACACACACACACACACCTTTTTTTTATATCTTTATTTTATTTATTTTTATGTGGTGCTGAGGTGCTCAGTGCCTCTCACATGCTAGGTGAGTGCTCTACTGCTGAGCCACAACCCCAGCACCGAGACAGGGTCTTGATGAGCTGCTTTGGACCTCACTGCTGATGCTGGCTTTGAACTTGCTGTCCTCCTACCTCGGCCTCCAAACCACTGGGATTATAGGTGCGCACTATTGTGCCCAGCTATTTATTTATTTATTGTGGTACTGGGAGATTGAATGCAGGAATACCATACCACTATTGAACTACATCCCCAGCCCTTTTTATTTATTTGAGACAAGATCTTGCTAAATTGTGGATACTAGCCTTGAACTTGTGATCCTCCTGCCTCAGCCTCCTGAGTTGCTGGGATTACAGGTATGTACCACCACACCACGCTTCTTGCTTTCTTAGGATGTACATAGACATTTGGATCAAAGTCTAGATTACAGTCTTTTCCCTTTCTTTTCCCCCACCCACACTTACAGGATGAGGGATCTCATTAGTAGACAACTGCAGAGAAATAAATTGAGATGTTTGCATGCTCTCAATAAAGTTAAAGATTAAGAGATTTTCCCCATTTCACAGAACATGGCTGCTATAATGTGTTGGCACAAGTTTTTTGTTTTGTTTTGTTTGTTTGTTTTTTGAGGTACTCCCTAGTACCTCAAACCCACAGCCTCCCTCATGCTAGGTCAAGTACTCCACCACTGGGTCACTACCCTCATCCCCTAAATTAAAAAAAAAAAAAAAAAAAAATGTTGCCAAATGATTTGTAGCTAAGATATATTTGGCACGAATTCTTACAACTGCATAAAAAGCATTCCAAAGTAAATTTATAATTTCACAAATTTTGTATAAAGCAGTTTGGGGTTAGGGTGAGATAGCTGCTACATTCTTGAAGGGACTATAACGTAGGATATTCCCCCATGAAGTATCTATGTTTTCTGTAAAATTAGATGAAGCATCATGCCTTCTGGAACAGAAAGAACTTTAATGACTGCGATTCTGGAGATGATCAAAATTTTAATTGTCCTTTTGAAGAGCTGAATTTTTTTTTCTCTAATAAAGAGCACTTTTAGTAATTTCTGCTTATCTTGCCTATTTGCTCTTATTGTGATTGTGTAAAGTTATGACCTGCCTCAACCTACCTGTGTGTACTTGTTTTTTCCCTTATTATTTTAGTGTAAAATTGTCTGTAATGTTGTTTGAAATAAAGAATGTTAATGTTTACATTGTTAAAAGTTGTCAGATCTTTACCTCTGCCACAGTTTTTAATGTGCTGTATATTTCCAGACCTACTTATTAATAGTATAATGTTAAACAGAAAAATGAATGCACTTATGAATTTCTTCTTCATTTTTGAGATGTCTTCTCTGTCTTTAAGAAGCTGAATTACTTTTATCTCTTGTTTCTCAGTAGGGCAAGGGAGTTTTTTGTTTGTTTTTAACTGTAGATAAACATTAGGTCTTACTATAAGAAAATGAAGTGTGTATTTTTATATTATAACTTATATATTAACTTAGCACTTTTATTTTTCACCCTGCCATTTGTTACTTAATCCTAACAATGTCCCTATAAATTACATTAAAGCAGGTGGTAAATATCTATTTACAAATCAAAATGAATTTAAATAAAAGGTCAAAGGCTTTTCATTGACCTTGCCTGAAATTGAGACCCAAGTCTTCAGATACAAGTCTAGTGCTCATTTTTTGAAAACCATAAAGACTTTTGCAGATGATTCCTACTCACCAGGAGTTCCCTTCCTCCTCAGGTGCCATCAGGTTGTTACCAGGGTTATCAGTGACTCTGACCATTGTAGAACTCTCTAGATCCAAGTGTTTTGACTTGTTATAGAACCTCAGTATTGTTGTGACTAACCAATGCCATAACCTGTCTGCCTTATCCTAAATAATGAATTTTCTTTTTCAGAATCATTTTTTTATGTCAAGATCTTTAAACCTTGTAAAGATCTTTTAACCATCAGATAATTAAGACAGCAGGAATTTATTCCAAAATGAGTTTGACATTAAACTCTTGAGGAGCAGGTGGTACTGTGAATTAAATCTAGGGGCTACAGCCTCAGTCCCCTCCCCTTTTTAAGACAGTGACTCACTAAATGCCCAGGCAGGCTATCCTCAATCTTGGAATCCTCCTGCCTTAGCCTCCTCAGTAGTGGGATTATAGGCACATGCCACCAAGCTGGGTGACATTAAACCTTTTCAAACGAGGAACTGGTGTCCTAAATCTTACTTGGTTAATCCTAAAATAATTCCTAGCATTCTACAATTCTTCACATCAAGGATCTCTATTACCTGGCTATCTTTTCTATCTTCCTAGTCTCCCTCTTCTTTCACAGTCATATACTAACAGTCATACTGTGCTTCACTTCTCTTGGGCAGTCTATTACTAAGATCATCCATTTTCTTTGTCTTTTAGCCTCAGTTTGAGTACAGTGGGCCCCAAGACCACATATGCCGTAGGATAGCCTATTACCTTCATTCTTTTGAGTAAATTTAATATAAATTTATATTAGAAATTCTTATGTATCATCTTCCTATCAAAAAGATTTAAAGTCTCAATCTAATGCTTTCTTTTATAACCATTTTATAAATGACTGTGTTTAATGAGATCTTAAGAGAACCTCAAAACTACTTCACCAAGGGTGATGTTTATGACTAGCCTTTTTTTTTAATGAAAGTGATAGAATGGAGTATATGATCTCATTAATTCATTCTGGCTCTAAAAATCTGTTACAAACAAAATCCAAAAATTAGCACTACTAATATAAATAAATCTCTTATCAGTGATTACGAACATTATTAAAAGTTCTTTCTTCTATTTTAATCCCATTTGTCTTCAGTTAAGACCCAGTGTTTCATCCTCCTAGAAAGATGCTACTGCTTGAACTACATTGTTTTGAGATCAAACCAGAACATTAACAATTCTTCTTTTACATGTCTCGAGAGTTTTATTTCTTTTATCCCTTTCTTTAAAAACACGCAGCCACTATATTTTTAGTAGTGAATTTCAAAATCCTTTTTAACCTTATAGGTCCAAGGGTAGCCAAGGATGGCTGCAGCTTCATATGATCAGTTGTTAAAGCAAGTTGAGGCACTGAAGATGGAGAACTCAAATCTTCGACAAGAGCTAGAAGATAATTCCAATCATCTTACAAAACTGGAAACTGAGGCATCTAATATGAAGGTATCAAGACTGTGACTTTTAATTTTAGTTTATCCCTTTTTATTCAATATTCTCTCTTGTAGACTTGATGATAGGTAAGATACTTACCCCAAAAATGTATTTTAAGGTAAGCAATAATATGTAAACTCCTGTAAAATCTGACACTTACACTTTTAAATAAGATATACTGAATTCTTGGAATGAATCATATAATGTAGCTAAAAGAGACTAGTTAATTCTTAGTTATTTTTAAACTTAAAAATAAGAGACCAACTTCATCATCATTACAGTGAAGCAAGGTTTTCTGTGTAGTTCATAAAAACTAGCCTCACGATTTTAGAATTTATCTCAAATATGAAAAAAACTCTTCTTTCTCTACTTCCTCAGATCTTGTCAGCTCTTAAGTGCTGCAGTGATAGATGATCAGGATGCCCTAGTGGAAAGAGCCATTAACTGAAAGTTAGTACCTGTTCCTATTCCTGACTTTGCCACAAACTGAGCTATATAACCTCTGGTTACCCTTAAGGACTTAAATTGTCTTATTTGGAAAGTATAGGCATCATACAAGCATAGGTGATTTCCATGGCACCTTCAAACATTGAAAAACTGAAAACCTCCAGAAAATGTTATATAAAGTATGCAGACTGTAATGAGGAAAACATTTTAATTTTAAAATAATCAAGGTTAAAACATTTTAATTTCTAGTTACTCAGGTAGAATCTCTTCTTACTGAATTTAATAACTTTATAGAATTGGAGATTATTAATCTTTTTTTTAAATTAAATTCTTCTTTCTTTAATTTTTTTTTTAATTCTTCCTTCTTTGTGTTGTTTCTGCTGCTTGGCTATTTTAACATCTGAATTCCTGATTATTCTTCCTGTCTGCTCACTGCTTTTATTCCTTACTCATTTCTAAGCCTATCCAGTACTTTTTCTACATACTTCAAAGTCTCCTTTGTTCTGTAGGCTTTTGTGTATCACTGAAGTAACTATTCTTGCTCCTCTTTTACCTTTTGTATTCAATATCATAACAGTTCAATCTGTTGCTTTTGCATACTGTTCTTCCTGTCTACCTATCTTTCTATTGATTTTCTTCTATTCTAATTGCCTATTTATATGGTAAAACTTCCCAACAATGACAGATCTCTAAAATATCTACTTTGCTTCTGTCCTTTTGGAAATGGATAGACTATAAACAAACATTTTTTTTTCCTTACCACAAATTATGTATCAGTCACTTTAAAAACACCCTTACCTAATAGGATAAAAGAGCTATTTGGTATCTTAATCCTGATCAACACAGTGCAGAGTTTTAAAGATACAGAATTTCATCTACCTCAGTGTGGTATATTTTGCAGAGAACTCCAAGCCGACCTAGATGGATGGTAAATAATCTGTTTTTTAAAGTTTTTAACTACTTCAGCAAACAGAATTTATTTTTGGTCTTAGATTAAATATCCAAAACTGCCAAAAAGAAAGTGGGGAATGGGGAATGAAGGGAAACATTTTAACCTACCCTTAGATCTATCTCCATGCTAAAATGGAAAGTCTCAGAGAGTGGCAATACAAGTCACACTCTTAAATTTCTATGGTGAAATATCATGTTGACCAGTTATCCCTGTGGTATCAAGCACTTGAAACAATGTCTGAATGCAGCCATGAGTTGATTCAAGCCTCTGCAGACATTCTTGCAAATCTATCCATATGTTTCATTAGGATTAGACATCTGGTATCAACAATTACCACTTTTACAGTGAAATTATTTATGCAGTAAATATGACCTATTTATTTGTCTTAGAGGTATTGATACGCACAGGGCTTTGCCTGTGCTAGGCAAGTACTTTACCACTGAGCCACATCCCAATTTGTAAAAAGGTACTTTTGTAGTTGGGTTAAATTTAGTGAAACACAATGGTTATTCCCCTCCTCCACAAAAAAAAATGCTTATTATACTTTGTAATACATTATATAACATTGAATCATGTTTTCTGATCATTATTAGCCTATTTACTACAAACCAAGGCAGAGTATGTCTCTTCCAAGCAAGTGACCTGAGTCTAAAATTTATGCAGTAGTACCATCTGGTGGCAAAAGAGGTTATTGCCTTGCTGCTGATTACAAAACATTTATACAAACTATAAATGTTTTCATTGAGTGTGTGTGTGTCATCCAGGGGAATATTTGGGGAAATGAGAGCACTGACTATATATTTGAAGATATTAACAAGTGGTTGTTTTTTAGGCATAATGTTGGCATCATGACTGCTAGGAAAGGTCCCCATTTAAATATACATTGAAATATTTACAAATATTTCAAGTAGGATGTCTAAGATTCATTTTCAAAATAAATCTGGTGTGGAGAGGTAGAAATGGAAAAGGTTTGGTGTGGGAATAGATGAAACAAGATTGACCATGAATCAGTGATTATTGGAATGAGTTGTGAAGTTACATAGGGGTTTGTTATAATATTTTATATACTTATGAATGTGCTTAAAATTCTCTGTAATAGAAATATAATAAATCAACACAAATTGCATAGGATTTCAATGACCTGGAATCAGATACATGCAAATTTTTAATTACATTTTTTTAAAGAAAAATTATTTGCTATATTCTTCTTTTGGGGGGGTGAGGGTTACCAGGGATTGAGCTCAGGGGCACTCAACCACTGAGCCACATCCCCAGCCCTATTTTGTATTTTATTTAGAGTACAGAGTGTCACTGAGTGGCTAAGCACCTCACTGTTCCTCAGACTGGCTTTGAACTCGTGATCCTCCTGCCTCAGCCTCCTGAGCCTCTGGGATTACAGGCATTCACTACCACACCTGGTCTATATTCTTCTTTTGAATTGAGATCTTGTTATGATGCCCAGACTGGGCTCAAGTGATCCTCCTGCCTCAGCTTCCAAAAAAGCTGGGGCTACAGACATGAATCTCTGCATCCTGTATACTTCAGGACTAGAACTCAATTTGATTTAAAAATTTTTAAGCATAACAACAGGGTAATTATGGTCATGTAGAGATGTGAAGCATTTAAACTGAGAGATGGCACAATATTAGAATTGTCTAATTGTAAGCAAATTATTAATGAAGTATTTGCATCTTTGTTGTGTTTTCACAAAACAATATATTTGTAAATTGCTATATAAAGTGTAAAACAGTATACATATGAAGTGTCTTTTCAGAGATCAAAAAATATGAAGTGTACTTACAGAACAAAACCTATAGCTATGATATACTTGGAAACAGAAATGGATCAAGTAGCATCTTCCCTGAAATGATATAGTTGCTCATTGATAAATGGTATTACTAATCAGACCACAGCATATTTTGTTTGAAATGATTAATTCTGCAACATTTCTAAAAGCTTAAAATATTTTTAAAATGAGTATATAATCTTATTAACTAATTTTTAAACTATTTTTCAGAATTTATAAATTCAAATAACTATATCCTTCTTCAAAATTACATGTATTTTTATTTTTTTTCAAAGAACGTTTATTTTATTCGTTTCTAATTTCTTCATGATGGGTTGATTACTTTGATACCCAAAAATGTTATATCAACTTAGTTACCCCGGTAGTGTATGATGTTACTCTATTTTAATTTTTGTGGGTCTCTTCACATACACAGCATTTTAAAAGCTACCATTTCTCAAATCTTTTTCAAACATTGTGTTTGGAATTGCTATATAGTTGCCACATTTCTTCTTTTTTTAATCTATATATTTACTTTTTATTGAATTTGTTAATGTTACATAGTGTTTGCACTGCCCAACCATACCCTATGTTTTCTTCTAAAAATTCTTGGAAATTGAGAACCTCTTCAAGATTGTATGCAGTATGCAACCTCAGACAATCTTACTAGAAAACTCTGGATGAAATATAAAAACCATGCTTGAGCCCCGATCAAGATGATCTGAGATTATTGGTGATTGTCTTCTACAGAGATGTTGATTCTGGGTACAGAGGGATGTTTATCATTGGCACAAGCAGAAAGACTCGGCTAGGGGTAAAATATAAAAACTGTTGGAGATCTTGGTAAACATGATGGCAAGATATGCAGTGTTGGCACTCAGAGGAGCTACAAACACATGGTTGATTCTTACTGTAGGACGTTGGCTGAGTCTACTTGTAATGAAGGAGGCTGGGGATAGACTAGGAAGGAGGAATGCTAGGAGGCAAAGTCTTGCTGAAAGGAAAGACATTACTTTACACAACGGGTCTCCGCAAGACATTTGACAGATTTTGAACTTTGTGGTATAGGAAATTAAAGACCAAACATCTAAAATAATAGAAGCAAACCCAGAGATGAACCATATGTTCACGTTAATAGTCAAGGATTTTTAACATAAGTATTGTGTCTTTGTCAGGGGAGGAGAAAGAAAGAAAAATGGACAAAATGGCTAAAAATGGAAAACTTTGTTGTGGGTTGGTTTTTTGTTTGTTTTGTACCAGGGATTGAACTTGGGGCACTTTTCCACTGAGCACATCCCAAGACTTTTTTTTTTTTTTTTTTTTTTAATAGATTTAGAGACAAGATCTCACTGAGTTGGTTAGGGCCTCGCTGAATTGCTGAAGCTGGCTTTGAACTCAAAACCCTCCTGCCTCAGCCTCCAGAGCTGCTGGGATTTCAGGCATGCACCAGCCCAACCAGCCAATGAAACTTTGACAGAGAATTGGAATCTAATAAAGATCAAATAGATTTCTAGAACTGAAAAATATGTTTGATATTAACTTATTGAATTGGCTTGACAGCATGATGAACACAGAATTAGTGAACTAATGAGAAGACAGCATTAGTGAACTTAAAGATCAATAGAAAACACCCAACTGTGCACGAAGCAAAAAAAAAAAAAATGATGGGGTTAGTGTTGTAGCTCAGTTGTTGAGTGCTTGCCTAGCACCACATATAAATAAATAAAGTTCCATTAACAACTAAAACAAATTTAAAATTTTTTAAATGGTATTATGAGGCACATAAGCAAGTAGACAAATTATAGTTAGAGACTTCAAATGTAATTGAAGTCTCGGGAGAAAGAATGGAACAAAAGCAATATTTGAAGAGATAGTTGCTGAGAATTAATTGATGTAGGGTTATTAAGACAATGTGGTAAATATAGGAGATTAAAAGACTAACAGGAATAGAGTTCATAAAAATATCTATACATATGGTAGTCTGATTTATGACCAAGCATCCTTTATAAATCAGTGAGGAAAGCGTCCTTTTTGTTATGTGGTGCAGGAGTAATTGAATTATCTGTATGGGGAAAAAGGAAAAAAAAAAACACAGAACCTGATCTCATCCTGTACTAAAATCAGTCAAGACAGATTATAGACCTATATGTTACAGTCAAAACAGTGGCTTTTAGAAGAGAATATAGGGAATAGCTTCATGTCTAGGAAGGAGGCAAAGATTTCTCAAACAGGATTATCAAAGCCTTGACAATAAAAGGGAAAAGATGATATAACTTAAACATCATTAAAAAACTAAGAACTTTTGTTCATCTGTAAATTCTTGTTATGCTTCTAATAGAAAACATAGAATAATAACTTGGAAGAGACAAGATTTCTTAGGACATGTAGCAGACTAAACATAAAAGAAAAAAATTTAAAATTTGACTTCATCAAAATTAAAAATCTGTTTTCCAAAAGATTTCATTAAGAAATTGAAGAGGCAGGGCTGGGATGTAGCTCAGTATTAGACCACTTGCCTAGTGAGTATAAGTCCCTGGGTTCTATTCCCAGCACTACCAAAAGGAAGGAAGAGAAGGAAAGGAAGAAAATGAAAAGGTAAACCATAAGAGAAAATATTTGCTACACATTTACCAAATATTTACTAACATACATGACAGAAGGGCTTGGTTCAGAATATATTAAGAATTCTTATAAACAGTATCAAAAAAAAAAAAAGATACACGGTTTTTAAAATATGGTCCAAAATTTGAAAAGACCATTCAGAAAGGATGATAAGTAGCCATTAAGCACATGAAAAGTGGTTCAACATCATCTGTCATCAGGGAAATAAAAAGATTGTTTCACTCCTACTCAGATGACTTAAGACCAGTCACCCCAAATGTGGAGCATTGGAATGCTGAGACATTGCCATCAATGGTGTAAAAAACCACTTCAGCATATTCTTTTATAGTTAAGCCTTGTGACTCAACATTTGAACTACTAGAAATGTCCACTAAAAGATAAGTGCAATAACATTTATAATAGCCTCCAAACTGATAACCATATATATGTCACATCAAGAGGAAAAATAATAAACTGGAGGATATTCATAGTAGACTACTATGCAGCATTTAAAAAATTATGAGCCAGCACTGTGGCACATGCTTGTAATCCCAGCAGCTGAGGAGACTGAGGCAGGAGGCCAAGTTCAAAGCCAGCCTCAAGAACTTAGGCCCTAAACAACTCAATGAGACCCTGTCTCTAAATAAAATATGAAAAGGGGCTAGGGATGTGGCTCAGTGGTAAAGTGCCCCTGGGCTCAATCCCTGTCATCAAAAAAAAAAAAAAAAGAACTGATACATGCAACTGTATGGATGTATCTCACAGGTAACTATGTTAAGCAAAAAACAGAAGGCACAAAAGACCATATACTGTATGGTTCCATTTGAAATAATATTCTGAAGTCATAGTAGTTATTTCTGGAAATGAAGACTAATTTGTAAGGCATTGATGGAATCCTCTGGAGCGTTGAAAATGTTCTGTGTTTTCACATAGGTGGTGATTACAGATGTGAAAATTCATTAGGTACTTAAAATGAATGTATTTTTACCTACATATGATATACCTCAATAAAAGTGGAAAAAGATCTTGAGGTTTCTTTTCTTTATCAGGTCATACTGATGGTATCACCTTAAAGGCAAAGTAACTGAATGTCTATAAGTTTATGAGTCCAGCTTTTGTTGGTAAGGTTCATACGAAACTCAAAGCACTTAACAAAAATAATTTAAGGTACACATCATTGGGGTAAATTAGTAACTTTCCAAGGTGGCTACCATGAAACTCTTTTTTTATTATTTTTTAATTTTAAATTTCAGTGATCTTATTTGCTTTTATTCATAATACCTTACCTTAGTAGATTTCTAATAATACAGAAAATTTTTAAAAATAACTATTTACAAGTTGTGCATATTCACTATTTTTAAAACTTAGGAAATTGTTTAAGCAGAAGTATCAACGTCACCCATTTTTGTGTGCTTTTTTTTTTCTTTTGTGGTACTTGGGATCAAACCCAGGGCCTTACACATGCTAGGCAAGCACTGTACCACTGAGCTACACAAGCACCATTTCCCCTTGCCTCCTTCCTTTTTTCCCCCTCTTAATTCATAATCCCATCTCCAGAAACAGAGGTGACCTTTTTCTTTATTTTTGTACATTCTCTACAAACATATTTGATGGTATCTTTATTTTACATCATACTTTTTTTCTTACATGATAGATTATCATAATCTTGTCATTAAAGAGTTTGTGTTTTTCATAGTTGCATAGTTTTCCATCATGTAGCTAATGCTGTGGTTTATTTGATCCTTATTATTATTATATTTTTGAATTTTTTAGATCTTCATACTTTTTCTAATATATAATGTTTAAGAATTGGGGAAAAAACAAGCAAAAAAAAATTCACTTGCAGTCCCAACCTTCATAGAATAACATTGGCAGTGTCTTGATGTTCTTTACTTAGCATCACCATTAGTTGAGAACTTGTTCAAAATGCAGATTCTCAACCTCCATCCCAAATTATTGAATCAGCAAACTATGTTTTAATAAGATCTTTAGGTGATTCTGATCCATGTTGAGGATTGAGAACCACCTCTAGGCTTTGGAAAAGAATCTTGTAAAGAGAGATCTGATCAGAGCTGTGCTTTAAGAGTTTATTCTAAGAGTGGATTTACCTAAGAAAGAAAATAATGGCATCAAGGGGCTGGGGATGTGGCTCAAGTGGTAGCGCGCTCGCCTGGCATGCGTGCGGCCCGGGTTCGATCCTCAGCACCACATACAAACAAAGATGTTGTGTCCACTTGAAAAAAAAATAAAAAATAAATATTAAAATTCCCTAAAAAATAATAATAATAATTATAAAAAAAAAATAAATAATGGCATCAAAAGTCAGGAGGCAGAGCATTAGTCATTTGAATATCTACTAAGTGTAAATCAGTATTTTAGCAGATTGTACTTAAATGTGGCATATAAAAGCTTAAATATTAAATTGTTAAATAACAGATAATAACATTAATTTGGGTGGTGTTTTTTGTGGTCATGTTGATACAGGTTTAAGAGACATGGATTCTAAACAACTTTTTTTTATCAGCTTCAACAGGTCTTATTTGGTCTATCTAAAAAATGATATTGTTTATTGTCTAAAAGTTAAGAGATAATGCCTTTTAATTGTCCGTACAGTATCTTCCACAGGGACTCCTCATAATCACCATTATCACAAATTATCACTTATCGTTATTGAGATATAATATATTAATGATAATGAATAATAGGTAATATACACAGAGTGATCCAAGATGACATTTTTCCCCTTGGCATACCTGAATGCCATGAAACACTTTATGTCTTTAAGAAGTTTTTAGAATTTCATCATGTTAGGGCTGGAAATGTGGAAGAGTGCTGGGTTCAATCCCCAAAACCATAAGCAAAAACAATTTATCATGTTAATATTGTGTGTTCTTTTTTTCACAGGAAGTACTTAAACAACTACAAGGAAGTATTGAAGATGAAGCTATGGCTTCTTCTGGACAGATTGATTTTTTAGAGCGTCTTAAAGGTAGATTTTTTAAAAGATGTTTTAAAGTAATTTTTTTAAACCCAAGTTGATAACATTTGGTATGTAAATCCAAGTACACTTTCTTTTGACTTGGGTAGTGATATCAGTTTTCTTTTGAAAGTCTGATAAACTTACCCATTAAATGTAATATTTAAAGTACAAAGTATTTGCTTGTCTTTCTTTAAACGTTTAACTGACTTTTAAAATAAACTATTTAAAATCTCTTCTTTGATACTTTCCAGCTCTTTTTAAAGCTCATTGCTATTATGCCAGTCACAAAATAGGATTTTAGTATTCTGTGTGCCACAGACTAAGTGGTAAATATATCTGAAGAAGTATTGTCTTTCTCTGTTCCATCCAGGATAGTGCTTTGTTTTCCTAATATGTAAGCTAATTCAATGCCATTTTTAGCAAAATTTGTTTTAAAAATGCTTTTCTCATTTTGTCGCTGGAAAATTCCAGCGACAAAATAGGGAAAGGACTTAGTATTAATTGAAACTAGTCAGAGAAATTACTTTTAGATTTTGAAATATTATCTAAAGAGAATCTAAGGAGGGGCCCGGGTTGTAGCTCAGGGGTAAAGCACTTGCCTGGCACCGGTGAGGCCCTAGGTTTGAGCTTCAGCACCACATTAAAGAAATAAATAAAATAAAAATTTTTAAGGACATTTTGTCTGAAAATTCCAGTGACAAAATAGGGAAAATGCTTAGTAATAACTGAAACTAGTTAGAGAAATTACTTTTGGGTTTTGAAATATTATCTGAAGAGAATCTAAGGAAGGACATTTTGTCTGATTTCCTTTTTTTTTTTTTTATTGGTTGTTCAAAACATTACAAAGCTCTTGACATATCATATTTCATACATTTGATTCAAGTGGGTTATGAACTCCCATTTTTACTCTGTATACAGATTGCAGAATCACATCGGTTACACATCCACGTTTTTACATATTGCCATACTAGTGACTGTTGTATTCTGCTATCTTTCCTATCCTCTACTATCCCCCCTCCCCTCCCCTCCCATCTTCTATCTCTACCCCATCTACTGTAATTCATTTCTCTCCCTTGATTTTTTTTATTTCCTTTTTAATTCTACCTGTTTTTCTCCGAGACTCAAGCTGATTTTTCAGGGAAAGTCGAGCCATTCTGAATCTAAATAATTGTTTATTCAGCCATGTATATTTGTAGCTAAAATATGAATGTAAGATTTTACTTTTAAAACAATATTAGGGCTGGGATTGTGGCTCAGCGGTAGAGCACTCGCCTAGCACGGGTGGGACCCGAGTTTGATTCTCAGCACCACATAAAAATAAAGGCATTGTGTTGTGTCCATCTACACCTAAAAAATAAATATTAAAAAAATCAAATCCATGATAACATTAAAAAAAATCCTCTCTCAGCTATTGTTGGTTTAAAAAAAAATATTAGGAATATTTTGCATGACATAAAGCAGTTGTTATATAAAAACTTGTCTCTGTTTTATTTAGAACTTACCTTAGATAGCAGCAATTTTCCTGGAGTAAAACTACGGTCAAAAATGTCCCTCCGTTCTTATGGAAGCCGGGAAGGATCTGTATCAAGTCGTTCAGGAGAGTGCAGTCCAGTTCCTATGGGGTCATTTCCAAGAAGAGGGTTTGTAAATGGAAGCAGAGAAAGTACTGGATATTTAGAAGAACTTGAGAAAGAGAGGTAACTTTTATTCATTACACAGTACATATTAACTTATGCACTCCAAGTTTATTATTGGTATTTTGTAATATAGAATATACATTATGGATTTATGGTGGGTGAAGAGCATTTACTTTTTTTTTTTTTTAAGTTGTTGATGAACCTTTATTTTTATTTATCTATATATGGTACTGAGAATTGAACCCAGTGCCTCACACATGCAAGGCCAAGTGCTCTACCATGGAGCTACAAGCCCTGCATTTACATTTTTTAATACAAAAATAGCATTTTTCTGATTGCACTTACAGTAAGTCTAAAAATGTAAAGAACGCAGTTTCTTGGGATTCTAAAGACTTCTATTTTATCAATTAAATACTTTGAATATTCTGTACATTGAGTAATACACATCACAATATTTATAGCTGGATTATTTATTTATTTATTTTGACTTTTTGGTTCTTTTAAACTAAATTCAATGACTGATAGATCCAGGGAATGATGACTCTTTCCATTATAGAAGGCCTATTACACCTGATCACAAATAAAACTTTTCTTAATTTATCACTTTCCCCATCTAAAATACATTGCTTGTCATATAGAATGAGTACTGGTTCCTCACAGCTATCATATTAATTCTTTTCCTGAAGTTAAAATTATCTCACTATAGATATCAGAATATAGATCATTACCAAAAATTTTTTTCAAGTGTTTTATGTCACCTAAAATATTCTTTAACGTACAGATGGTACCTTATTATCTTCGCATTCCTAAAAGTTTTGTTAGACATTCAAAATAGTAAAATATATATTACATGTTAGCTTTGTGACCTTGGTCAGGTGACTAAATTTTGGGGTCAAATTCTTCTGTAAAACAGGAAATGGTTCAATATTGTGAAGTTGTGAATATTGAGTATTCTTAAACCATATATAGAAAATGCCCAGCATATCTCACCAAGGCAAAAGATCTTTCATTACTTTCTGATTTTAGGTATGCCTGTCTGCCGCAGTCTGGCTGGGCACACAATCACGAGCCACCACACAGCTTGTAGATTCAAACAGCAACTCTTTATTCCCGAACTCACACCAGCCGTCTACAATCACGTTCTGGGGAAATCCACGTTCTCTGCCCAAATCCACGTTCTCTGCCCAAATTCACCTCCACTGGGCATCTGTCTCCCAAAAAATACTGTCTGAATCCCGTGAGAACTCAAGGGGAACTCAGGCAGCAGGATACGCCCTATTCCCAGCAGGAATAATCTTAAACCTTAAACCTGGAACCTAAACCGGGAACGCCCTAATCCGCATTGGTCCTTGAACAAGGTCACCTACATTCAATGTCACTGCAACATGGGGTACGCTGGCAAGGAAATTGTCATACCTACTTGGCTAATGGCTCCCAGCACCTGTCTATAAAAATAATGATAATCATCTGGACCAGAAGTGATGTTAAGCTTGGTTTCATCTTTAATTTTACATGGTGTTTTAGTCAACTTTTTGACTACTATGACTAAAAGGAACCAATCAGAACAATTGTAGGGGAGGAAAAGTTTATATTAGAGGGCTCACAGTTTCAGAAATGTGAGCCCATAGAAGGCCGGCCCCATTCCTTGGGGCTTGAGGTGAGGCAGAAGAGTGTGGTAGAGGGAATCAGCTCACATGATGATCAGAAAGCAGAGAGAAGTCTTCAGTTGTCAGCTACAAATATATACCCCAAAGCCACGCCTCCAATTCTCACCTCCTCCCGCCACACCCTACCACTTCAGTTAGCATCATTAATCCCTATCAGAAGATTAATTCACTGATTGGGTTTAAACTCTTCACGACCCGATCATTTCTTCTTCAAACCTTCTTACACTATTTCACATGAGCTTTTGGAGGACACCTCACATCCAAACCATAACACATGGGTCTTTTTTTCATACCCTGAACTTAAACTATCAAAACACTATTCTAAAAAATAAGCAGGAAAAGAGGGTTCATGGTCTTCCTCTTATTTGTGCCCTTTGAATCTGTTAAGGAGCAAAGGATGTATGAATATACTTTCCTAAGAGTTTATTTTGCTTCATGTAGGTAATGTCTCAGTTTCATCAGCAGAAAGAATTTTGGAAAAAGATTAATTTTTAAAATAGATGTATACTGTGAATACTAGTACCTAACAAATGGAGCCATAAGAAGTGAGGAATACTGGTAATAAAAATGTTCCTTTGTCTCAACCTCTCTGATATGTTTTTTAAAAGTTCTTATTTTCTACCTTGCCATTATTTCTTTCTTTCCAGTCTTCCCACATTCTTTAAATTTAAATCCATAAAAACTTTATTTCTCTGTTTAAAATCTTAAATTCAATGATTTTGATATCTTTTATTATTATATAATACCACTCTAAATAACTTCAAGCTAGTATTCTGACTTTTTTTTTTTTTTTTTTTTTTGGTGCTGGGGGTTGAACCAAGGGGCCTTGTGCTTGAGATACAAGCACTCTACCAACTGAGCTATACCCTGAGCCCTATATTCTGACTTTTTAACTTCAAGTGAAGAATATATTTCTTGTTAAAATATTAGCCCTTTCTAATGTTACTATAGAAAAGACACCCTCTTGCCAGCTTCTGATTTAGGCATTATTACACATTATAAAGAGTTATTTTATCTGAGAAGAAAGAATTATTAGATGCTTTTGCTCAAAGGTTCTCAACCCAGACCAACTGATCATTAGCATCACTAAGTGTGCTTTAAAAAACATCATCATTAAAAAAAATTCATATTCCACTTCACCCTTTCCTAACCCCAGTCTTGCTTCCCATGAAAGAGTTACTTTTCATAATTCTAAGTAATATATTTATATTACTCGTTCTTGATTTATTTTATTTTATTTTATTTATTTGGTACCAGTGATTGAACCCATGGAATGCTTTTCCACTGAACTACATTGCTAGTCTTTTTTACCACATATTTTCAGACACAGTCTTGCTAAGTTGCTACCACTGGCCTTGAACCTGCCATACTCCTACCCCAGCTTCCCCAGTTGCTGGGATTACAGGCATGTGCCACAGCACCTGGCATATTTATTACTTTATTAATTCTTATATTTTAAATTTAACATTCTTTTTTATTTTTTTAGTTATCAATGGACCATAATTAATTAATTAATTAATTAGTAATATTCCATGATGAGAATCTAACTCAGTGCCTCACACATGCTAGGTGAGTGCTCTAACACTGAGCCACAACCCAGCCCTTAAGTAACATTCTTATTAATTTTTGTTCTATCTTGTGATTGTATGTTTTAAGCTGCACTATATATGTCAACTGTATGTTTACTTTCATTTTGTTGACACTAGTAACAATTTGTTCTGTGTATTTGATTTTTTTTAAGTTAATTATAGATGTTGAAATCAAGTGTCTCATTATGGCTCTATAGTTTTTGGTCACTATGGAGTTAGTATGCCAGAATTAATTTTTTTCTCTCTATTAATAGAATATCATACACTCTCTGCTATTTGCAGAAGATGGTCCTATTTAGAGTATGTCTTTCTCTATAATTGTGTTTTCTAGAATTTCAGATCGTCTTATGTTGTTAGAAGCAGAAATTTGTGTTTTACCATACTAGTAGGATCTTCTGGTTTTGTTTTGTTCTGAAGAAAATTTTTATTGGTGCCCATTAACTTTTCTGTTCTGATTTGGACCGTTTGTTTTCTAAATGTGCCACAAGCCTCTCATGGTAGAATTTCTTGTCATTACACTTCCCGTGTAATCCTGATATAATTTATGTCTTCTTGATTATTTCTATGTTGGAAAGAAATAGATTGAATTCTTGCTTGTGGAACAAATCTTTATTTTGCTTTCATACTTGACTTGTAGTTTGGATAGATACAGGCTCAAACTCACTTTTCTTCTTCATTATCAAAGTAGCTGATGAGATGTTTGATAGCAATCGGATGATACGAATTGGGTTCTCATTCCTTTGTAGTAGCTATTTTTCCTCTTGCAGCTTTCAAATGCATTGGTATGCGTGTTTTCTTCATCATGCTGAATATTTATTGGACCCTTTTAATCTGACAATTTGTTTTTCTTCAGGTTTAAAAACTGTTATTTCTTTGATGATTTTCTTCCCTCCCCTCCCTCCCCCCACCCTTCCTTCCTTCCTTCCTTCCTTCCTTGTGATATATATACAGATGTTGAAGGAGTTTAGGCTTTTACACTGCCCTGTTCTTGTTGTCAGAAATGTGAGAGCAGCTTCTCATTGGTCTGTGCTCCCCCAAGATTGCTATATCATAAACAGGGCTTCCTTCCTGTGTATTCTCTCACTATTAAAGTTGCTTATTTTTAAAATTGCTTCCCAATAAAGGAAAGGAAATTTTAGCAAGAACAGAACTTTCCTTACACTTATACTCATACTCACTACCAAGATTCATTTATTCCCATATTTCCTGAGAAAATATCAAATAAGACTTTTTTAAATAACAGTAATATTGGAGTGAAAAACATTTCTGTGTATGACCAAATTCCAGAAATCATAGTAAAAAGTATCTACAAATAGGACTTCATGAAAATCAAAATTTAGAGATTATAAATAAAGTTTGAAGACAAGTGATATACTGATAAATATATATGCAGTCCAGTAACTGACAAAGTACTATCATTCTTAATATAGAAGAGGCCCTATAAATGATGAAGAAAAAGTCATAGAAAAGGACCCACGTGGTTTTTAAACTTGGGAAAAAAAGCCTCATTCACATTAAAAGACATCAAATTAAAACCAGAATGATACACTGTTTTTTAAAAAAATTAGATATGCAAAAATTAAAATGTTGGATTACACACATTGGTGAAAAATGGTAGGAGTTTAAATTGGTATACATCTAACAAGAACAGTAAGTTCTTAGTTCTGTATGCTAGGAATTTATCTTGTATGAAATGAGGTATATATGAAGTCACTCAATGTAACAATATTTGAGGGCTGGGGATGTGGCTCAAGCAGTAGCGTGCTCGCCTGGCATGCGTGTGGCCCGGGTTCGATCCTCAGCACCACATACAAACAAAGATGTTGTGTCCACCGATAACTAAAAAATAAATATTAAAATTCTCTCTCTCTCTTAAAAAAAAAAAAAAAAAGTTCAATGTAACAATATTTGTAATAAAAGATTTTGGAAAGGCCATAAGTGCCCACCAACGAAGAAGTGGTTATAGTATATCTTCACGTATGCATGAATATTGTGGGATATATTGGGTATTACACGGCTAGCAAAAAATATATAATACTTCTTTATGTTCTCTTGGAAACAATCTCCAAAACAAGATTTTTAAGTGAAAAATATTTATAGAACAACATGTATTATAATATGCTGCTATTTAAAATGTACATGTCATGCATACATACCTTTGTATCATTATAGTATATCTGTGGAAATATGCACAAGAAAATGATAGTAGTCATTGCTTTGGGAAAGAACCACATAAAAAGAGATAGACCATGTACTTTTTGTACCTACTGAGTTTTATCCCAGTAACATTTTTATTGGGCATTTATGTTTATAATGATCCAAGTATGCAGTATCTCAATGTAGATTACTATTGAAGACACCATTGATTGGGTTATTCAGGAATTGCATAAATTCATCTTCAAATTTCAAACCAAGAAGTTTCTCTACCTCCAAATAATTTCTTCTATTACACAGAGACAATATATTTCTTATTATTTTGGCTGCTAAGAAGCTGAAACTACATTGTGTCCAAGGTAGTAGCTTCCTGTATTCTAGCAAATTTGTTTTCTAGCAAAATTGCTACTTTTCTAAACTTATTTAGTGTACTTTTTATTCTTGTATTAATTTTGAATTTTGTTATCTGTACTTTTTACAATAACAGCTGGTAAAGATTACTCTTTGCAGTCTGTATTAGCATTATATAAACTTACCTTTCTTTAAAAAATAGATCATTACTCCTTGCTGATCTTGACAAAGAAGAAAAAGAAAAAGACTGGTATTATGCTCAACTTCAGAATCTCACTAAAAGAATAGATAGCCTTCCTTTAACTGAAAATGTAAGTAACATGGCAGTACGACTTATTTTAGACTTTAATAACTTGATCTTTAGAAGTACCTAGGTAATCTATTACAAATTCAGGATAACTGAAATTATAATAACTTGTAAAATGTAATATGTTTTATCAACTTTAAACCTGAATATATTGGAAGTAATAAATTTTTATTTATAAAGATAATTAAATTTAATCATATTCCAACAAGTATTTATTTCAAGCCCTGAGTTGAGAAAATCTTTAACTCCTGAAGGACTCAGGATTCCACAAGGCAACTGTTTTTTTAATTCTGTATATTGAATTTCCAAACATACTCTCTAGAAATGTTTGCTAACACCTGCCAATTTTTTTGGTACCATATTGTAGAAAACTATTATTAATTTTTTATTTCTATATGACATTTGAAGATTATTTGAATCCTATTCAGGTATAAATGACAATAGCTATAGGCATAGATCTTAATATTTTTGCAAGTTCTACAGTTTATTTTGCAAATATAGCTATGTTTAAAAAAATCCTGTTAGCCGCCTGTTCATCCTGCCTCTTTGTTAACTGTTTTATTCATGGAATGGCACATATTTTAAGAAATCTTCTGAAGTACATTACTAATCTCAAAAGACTGTCTTTTAACTGTTATCCATAAATACTTCATATAATTTTTAAAAGAAAAAATAGACTAATTAAAATATAACTGGCTTTCATAGCTTAGCTTTTTCATGTTACAATAGCATTTTTAAGAACATGATAGGCAAAAAAGTAAAAGTAGAAATAAGAAAAAACTTTTTTAGGATGTATAGTTATTAGCAAGACTTCCTGAGTGGAGATTGAGGGGCAGGAGCTAAAACTAGAGGCTTAAATGTTCTTCTTAGAAAAGTCATTCAGGGATTCCTCTTTCTGACAAATGCCCTTAAAATCTTCCTGGGAATCAAGTACACAAGTAGCAAAAGACAGATAAGGATTAGGAATTAGAAGGGTTTCCATGGGATTTTTTTTAATGGACAAAAAAAAAAAACATACTTTTGCTATTATCTTTGGTAATAAGAATACAAAACCCAGTGTATTTGAGACATGCAGTCAGATTCAGGAAAGGACTTAGATATATATGAAACTCAAGAGCAACTGGTTACTATCTGAAATAAAGATCACCTGTCTAATTATTCCCTATTTATTAAATAATCATCTTTAATAGAATATCCAAGACATTATTATGGACCACTGACAACATAACACATTTAAACTTGCTTGTGTTTTATAACTTTTTTTTTAATTACCCAAGTTTTTCTTTCATATTGGGGTACGAAATTAATGAAAATTTTCATGTGAAAATACTTACGTACTTTTCAAAGTATTAGACATTACTTAAAACAACTTCAAACACATTGCAACATATTGTGTCATGTTCTGTATATATTTATTTGCATGGGGTGGTTGAAAAGTGAAAGACAAATGAATGAAATGGGAATAAGAAATAACATGCAGGCTATTTCATCTATATTGTAGCCATAATTTGTGTCTGCCTATAGAACTACATTCTGCATGTAAATGTGTTGTATATGTTGCAAGGGAAGAGGATGAGAACTTCTCTTTTTTTTTTTTTTTTTTTTTTTTTTTAATTTTTTATTGTGGGTTGTTCAAAACATTACAAATTTCTTGACATATCATATTCCACACTTTGATTCACAATTTGGAGTTCTTAGGCAGGAATGCTATTCTGAATCAGACATATGGCATGTGCAGTTTTCTATAAGCACATAGAACATGAAAAATCCATAGCATTTCTTCATTTCCTTTGGTGGCCCATTATAACTATTACCTGTTATTTTATCTAATCATATTCTACCTTTTTCTTTGCATCTCTTTATATGCCTGGCAATTATCATAGTGTCTGGAATTTTAATTAGAGGGTTAGTAGATTTTTGAATGAGTTAATACCCACTCTGATAATTTTTCAACTTTGCGTCACTTTTAGATACTTACCAAAGTTTGTGTTGACTTTGTCTCATTTATTTATGACCATCTATGTTATATTACATGTAGGGTTTTTCTTACCTCATTTTCTTCATTTTACAAAAGGAAAAGTTCTGTTTTGTCTATGTGTATAGTGGTAATCCTTACCTTAAATTGAGATCCAAACTTAAGAGCAATGAACCTGTTTCTTGATTTTTTTTTCATATTAATATGCTAGTTTACAGTAATTAAAAATAGTGCCTTTTCAGAGGAGAGAATCATAGGGGAACTAAAGTTAGGCTCACCCATCTGAGCCAGTTACATATTTTAAATGAAACAATACAAATTAATTGTATTGTACTCAAAACCATTTGTGAATTCAAGGCAGTGCTTTAACTACATATCACCTCAGGGACCCAGATTGAGTTTAGTACCTATCATCAAGTTTTAGGACTCCTTGGAATAAAAAATAATTCTCCATGTACAAGGATTTACATTTATTTTATTGGTACTTATATGCTTTTGATTTATAAGTTGAAAATGCTAGATATTGATATTTTTATATTATTTGTGGTTTTAGTTTTCCTTACAAACAGATATGACCAGAAGGCAATTGGAATATGAAGCAAGGCAAATCAGAGTTGCAATGGAAGAACAACTGGGTACTTGCCAGGATATGGAAAAACGAGCACAGGTAACTTATTTTTAAACTACTACAATTCTGTTAATATTGATTAAATTTTGTTTTTAGAGATATTTATGGGGCCAGGCATATATAGTTCATTGATAGTTCCCTTACCTAGCATATGGAAAGCCTTGGATCTGATCCCCAGCATCATAAAAAAAAAAGAGGGGGAAGAGAAATAAATTTATAAGTCTTATCTTTTTTTTGGCACTATTTTAAGATAACAATTTATCATGGCTGCTGGTTATTTAAATACTATTCACATAATTCTGTCTACCATATTTCATTTTCCCCAGTATCATTCTGTTCTGCTTTATAAGGAAGAGAAAAAGATTCTGATTATCTAGTATCTGATAGCTACCTTCAGCTCTCATTTGAGATTTTTTTCTTCTTATTATCTAAGTACGACATCCAGAATGTATCATTGCTCTTCCAAGTTTTGCACTTGAAAATACTCATTCAAGGATAGTAAGAAGGAAACATAAAGAAAACATTATAGGAGATGAGATGAGTTGGATAGAGAACATTCCCATATTTCTACCCTTAACTGATGTCAAGAAAGCATATTAAGCATTTTCACATACTATTCAGTATAGCTTTCTGTATTCATACAAACACAACTGACTAATATTTTTAAACTCTATAGAGAAGTTTTCTTGACTGCCTTTTCTGTTCCATAATAAGCTTGGGAATATTTTTATTAGGATATTTTGTTTTTCCCAAAACATAGGGTTTATCTGGTAACTTCCTAAACATAAAGTGTATTCTATTTTTGTTAGATGTAATTATAAACTAATATAGACTTCAGATTATCCTTTACACTAGTACTATCATGCACATGCTAGGCAAATGTTTCTTAAATAAGACATGAAACTCATTATAAAAATAAAAGACTGATAAAGTTTACTCTATTAAAATTAAGACACAACATAAACAAATAAATAAAGGTATTGTGTCCATCTACAACTAAAAAAATATTAAAAAGAAAATGCAATGATGTCATTTGTACAAAAAAATGGGTGAATTGGATATCATGTTAAGTGAAATAAGACAGACTCAGAAAGTCAAGTATTGCATGTTTTCTCTCAGGTGGAATCCAGGGGAAAAACAAAACATAATATGAAAGTAGAAAGATTATAGAGGGCTGGGGATGTTGCTCAGTGATAGAGTGCTTGCCTAGCACGTGCAAATAATAATAATTATTTTTTTTTGTCCTTTCTAGTCCTTGAGGCTTTTTATTTTTTCCATTTGTTGTGCAAGGTCCAGAGTTCAAATTTTAGCACCACACAAAAAAAGAAAAGAAAAGAAAGATTTTGGAGAAGAGGGAAGTGGGTGGGGGAGGGGGGAAAGGGTGACTGAGGGTGAGGGAGTAGGTTATGATTTAAGTATGTTATGTGCATGTACAATTATGCCACAATAACATTCATTGTTCTATATAATTAAAATGTACTAGTAGGGGCTGGGGATGTGGCTCAAGTGGTAGCGCGTTCGCCTGGCATGCGTGCGGCCCGGGTTCGATCCTCAGCACCACATACAAACAAAGATGTTGTGTCCGCCGAAAACTAGAAAATAAATATTAAAAAAAAAAAATGTACTAGTAAATACGGTATCAGAGAGGAATTTAGATATAATTTCCTGTTTTCATCCTCTATTAAAATTTTTGATCTAGGACTTTATTGATGGAGAAGAACTGATTACTTATAGAAAGAAACAATCAAATTTAGAATAGTTTGGTAGTTTCTAAAAACAGAAGATATTCACTATCTGGTTTTAGAAGTATTCACTCATCTGTACAGTACCTTTAGAATGCTTACCAAAAGTATAGGCATTTCTTCTTCAGTCTGTTTTCATGGTATGCATTAGTCATGATAAAATTTGTTAATTAGAGGATGTTATTTATCATAAGTTTACTACTTGCAGAATCATGACAGAGAATCAGCACAGTTATATTAAAAAGGAAGGAAGGAAAATAGATGGATGTTTGGAGGAGGAGATTGGGTAGCTAGCATAGCTACTTGGAGTTTTTCTGTTCTTTGTATATCATAACATTGGATAATTTCTGCAATAAGCATTTTTAAATTTATCTATTAGAGATATATGCTCAGAAATGTTTCATTGATGGGGCAAGTAACCAAAAAGTATGGAAACTATTTAGCTTCTAATATTGTTTTTCCTTATTGAAACAATTACTTTTAGCCAGGCATGGTGGTGCATGTCTATAATCCCAGCTCCCCAGGAGGCTGAGTCAGGAGGATTTCAAATTCAAGGCCCAACCTGATAACTTAGCATGACCTGTCTCAAAATAAAGGGACTGGGGATGTTGCTCATTGTTTGCCTGGTATGTGTGAGGCCCTGGGTTCCATCTCCAGAATCCTACCAAAAAAGAAAAAGGTTACTTTTATAACACAGATTTTAATACTTCAGTATTAAGATGTTAGCTTTCATATTATTGCAGAAAATGAATGGAACAAAATTATCAGTATTTATTTTTAAAACCTATGTATTGTCTCTATTGTAATGTAGATTTTAAAAAATAACTTGAATTTGCAAGGTCATTATATTTAAGTAATTTGGTTTTTCTCACTTCTACTAGTACTCATAAAAATTAAAAGAAGCTGAGTACAGTGGTACACATCAGTAAATCCAACTACTCAGGAGGCCAAGATAGGAAGATTACAAGTTTGAGGGCAACCTAGTACCTTAGCACCTTTTCAGAATAAAAAAATGAAAAGAGATGAAGCTCAGTAGTAGAGTACCACTGGGTTAAATCCCCAGTACCCCAGATACATAAATGAATGAATGGATGAATAAAGCAAAACCAAGGGGGAGAGGGTATAGCTCAGTGGTAGAACACTTTCCTGTCACGATTGAGGCCTAGGTTTGATCCCCAGCACTGAAGAAAATAATAATAATAATAAAATAAAATAAAATAAACTTTTCCCCACATTATTTCAGTTCCATGTAGTTCAATATGTAGTTACTGCTTTGTGGTCACTGGGTAGTCTCATCATGGTAGGTAGCAAAGCTATGCCATCTTTGTGGTCCTTTTATTATTTATTTTTTTAACAACACCTTTGTTTTATTTATTTATTTTTATATGGTGCTGAGGATTGAACCCAGGGCCTTGCACACACTAGGTGAGCACTCTACTACTGAGCAACAACCCCAACCCTGTGTGGTCCTTTTATTGGAAATAAAAATAATGTTTAGCTGTGGTAGGTATTTTGGAAGTCTGAAAAATACTACTGACATGGAACAGGGGTAACTTTAGGAGTGTTAGTTCTATTGTTTTACCCTAATGTTTATGAAAATAAATCAGATATTATTTTCCTTTATAGATATACTATGCTTTATATACATCCATTATGTAATATTAATGCCTAGATTAATATAAATTATTAAATCCAGGTGTAATTTTCTTTCTTGAAATTTTTTGAAAATAACTTTTTGGGGGGAGAATGGTGTTTGAAATTAAATAAGAAGAGCCTTGAATAAGCTTAGCATGTTTTCTACCTCTAAGCTCCACTCCCATTCAACACCAAGTTGCACAATACATAAACCATGCAATTTGATATGTGATTTGTATTTATACAGTTTTACTAAACAAATCTGTAGATCTATTGCATAAATTTCAGTGTATTAAAAAAACTGAATTAACCAAATTTGTCATTAATGTGAATATATATACATTTCTAACTGCTTGCATAAAAATGGTTTGACATAATCCTGATCTGTTCATTGATAGCCACAGTAATACTGTTTGCACTAATGTTTTTTAATAAAATCATGTTTAATTTGGTCTCATTTTAGCGAAGAATAGCTAGAATTCAGCAAATAGAAAAGGACATACTGCGTATACGACAGCTTTTACAGTCCCAAGCAACAGAAGCAGAGGTTAGTAAATTGTCTTCTTTGTTTGCATATTAAAAAATAGGTAGGTTTTCTAAGAAAATATGTGTAATTAATGTGGTATCATTGAAATATGGATATTCTTCTAAAGAATTGACATTTTTTTCATGAAATTGAATTATCAAAAACCTTTGTTTTTTTGATTTCTTTATAACTTTTAGGCATTTAAGATTTATAGAAACATCAATATAGATATTTTACATCAGCTGTCAATTTACATATAATCAGATAATTAACTTAGCTATTATCATCCTGTAAGTAAACTTTTTCCTTATTTGTAATCCATAGTATAAACTGATTTTATACATTTACCTGTGTTTACTCCACAAACCCCATTAAACTGATGGTCAAAGGATAAAATGAAAGACACAAAGACCAGGGGAGGTGATGATCATAAACTTTGGGGAGCTGGAAAACAAATAAACAAATTGTAACCATGTTGTGGAGAAGTGACCCCCTAAGTAAGTGTTAAGAAAAGCCATGAAGCAACCCAGTGTATACTGTGAAGTCTAATAGGTTCTAAAACTGGCTACACTAGTTATCCCTTGGATGTAAGGGTTTTAAAAAGGGCTAAAAGCAGGAGGATTGGTTGAAAATCTTTTAGGAAGTGATTGCAGCCTCCAGTACTTTACAGCTCTACAGAGCTGAGTGACTGCTCTTTTCCAGTTCTAACAAAAGATGAGTGATCCCCCGCCCCAAAGAATGACAGTCTTTGGGTGAGTAACTGAAATTGGGGATAGCATATTAAAAAATTTGAGTTAAGTGAAAATTTACTTACTTAATGCTGGAATTCCCACTTATATCCAGGTTTGTCATCTCTAGACAAGATTCTGGAAAGAACTTCTTTAAAAAACATCACTAACTCAAGAAAAGAGAGCTGAAGTTACCTAATGTTGGAAAATTCACTAAACAAAATAGTTCAGCTTAACAGCATTATAAGGTCACTGTACTTTATAGACTCTATCCTGTAGGCATAGAGCTTCATTTAACTTTTTTATAACTCACTCACTCTTAAATATGGGTGGACACTAATGACCACAAGACATTTTAAGAAAGTTTCTAATAACAAAGATTATGAAAATAGATAATTTCAGGCTGGGATTGTGGCTCAGCAGTAGAGTGCTTGCCTGGCACGGGCGGGACCCGGGTTCAATCCTCAGCACCACATAAAAATAAAGGCATTGTGTTGTGTCCATCTATAATAAATATTTTTAAAAAAAAGAAAAAGAAAAAATAGATAATTTCTTCTTATAGGAAGAAGAAAACTTAAAAAATAAAACTAACATTAAAGGCTGGGGTTGTGGCTCAGTGGTAGTGTGCTTGCCTAGCATGTGTGAGACACTGGATTTGATTCTTAGCACTGTATATAAATAAATAAAGTAAAGGTCCATTGACAACTAAAAGAAAAAGAAAATTTTTAAAAAAAACTAACATTAGTATTAAAAAAAATAAAGCAAGAAAAGGACATTTAGCAAGAACAAAACATTTAGAGAATAAAAAAGAAGTTTGTGGGAGTTAAAATTTTGATAGCAAAGATGGGCACAGTGGCACATCTCTGTAATCCCAGCAAATCAGAAGACTAAGTCAGGAGAATCACAAGTTTAAGGCCAGACTCAGTAATTCAATGAGAACCTCAGCAACTTAGTGAGACCCTGTCTCAAAATACAAAATAAAAAGGGCTCAGTAAGGATTGAGTTAAGTGAAAATTTACTTACTTAATGCTGGAAGGGGTGAAAAACAATCTTTGAAACAATTTTTGTTGAGGTATTTACAAAGCAAAAAATACACACTCATTGCTAATGCACCCCTGGTGTGTGTGTGTGTGTGTATATGATAGCAGATACAAAAAAATTAATAGCAAGTTTAAAAGATAACTTTGTCTCTGGACACAGTGGTGTATGCCTGTAATCCCAGTGACTCAGGAGGCTGAGGCAGGAGAACAACAAGTTTGAGACTAGCCTTAGCTGCTTAACAAGGCCCTAAGCAAATTAGCCAGACCCTGTCTAAAACTCAAACAACAACAACAAAAAAAAAAATTTAGAAAGTAGAACAAAAAGACAATGAGGTAGAAAACAGAAAAAATAAAAGCAGAATCATTCTAAGAGGATTCAATATCTAAATAAGAGGAGTTCCACAAAGAGCTGGAGAAAACTAGAAAGATCTGAGAAAATTAATTAAAATTTCCCAAAATCAAGGGCCAAAGTTTTTCAAATGAAACAGTCTCCAAAATCTGACAACCAAAGATGAAAATAATCTTACACTAATACACATTGTGATGAAATTTCAGATAATGGGATAAAAAAATTTTCAGATAATGGGAAAGCTTTTTCCTAAAACTTAGATGAATGGAAAACAGATTTCTCATAAAAGAATGAGAATATAAATGCCTTTGATTTATAGTCAGCTAACACTGGGAAAGAGTTTTTTAAAACTTTTGAAAGAACATTATTTTCAGCAATTTTGATACCAGTTCTTTTAATATCACTATGTCCTACAATTGAATTTGATGCAAATTTACCTAGGAATAGAATTAGTAAAAATGGCAGAGATATCTTATTAGAATAATAGAATAGAAATGTTCTAAAATAGGATTATGGTGATGCTTAATAAATTTTACTGATAATCATTTAGTTGTATTATGTGAGTGTGTATTTTTTGCTTTGTAAATACCTCAACAAAAATTGTTTCAAAGATTGTTTTTCACCCCTTTAATTTAGGGCAGAAAACCTTAGGAAAGTTTTACAACTATGAAAGTGAGGAGTTAAGATTATTCTTTCATGAGAATCAGCAACAGCCTCTTTTGTCTCCTCTGTCAGTGGTGATTTTGGACACTGATTCAAAAATGTAGTGGGGGTCTAAAGCCCAGGGTCAAAGGAAAATAATTAAGGAAAGAGAAGGAAGAAAGAAAATAAAAGCTCAAAGTTTTAAATATTATATTGGGCTGTGAAGTGAGACTGCCTGGATGGTAATTCCAGCTCTGACTCTACCATTTACTAAGTATCTAACTGAAAGCGGGTTATTTATGTTCTCTATGCCTCAGTTTCTTTATTTGTAAAATGGAGATAATAATAGTACTACATAGAGTTGGTATGAAGATTAATAATAGTACTACATAGAGTTGGTATGGTATGCAATAGTTGACTAATTCATAGTGTACATTAGTTTTGTTTTTTTTTAAGATTATTGTTGTATTCATCATCACAACGTAATCACTTTTTGTTGTTGTTTTTTCCTACCTCTCTGGCCTTTATAGCTCATTAGTCATAGGCATTCTTTAAGGCTTATTCCTTTTTTCTCTGTATCTTCCCTGTCTAAGGCAATCTTATTTATGTGCTTAGAGCTTCAGTTATCATCATATTTACCTGTTACTATACTTGTTGAATTTCTGTTCCTGCTTTCTTTTTGTAAAGTACCATCATCTCTCACCTACTTAAATTAATTCATTAGCCTCCTAACTACTTTGTTTCCTACCTACTTACACCACTTAAAATTTGGTTTAAAAAATCAATTTAAGTGTCCATTAATATATTAATGGGTAGCCTCAGTATAACTTAGAAAAATTAAGAGTCCCTTCTTACCATACTCAAATTCAACAAAAATCAGTGTTTTTATTATTTTTAGTTTTTGCCATCTTTTGTTGTTGTTGTTATTCTACTTTGTTTCTTGTTTTTGGTGTTTTAACCACACTGATTCTTTAATGCACTAGAACAAGCCACATTTCCTCCTTCTCCCAATCCTTTGTGTATGATCATATTTGATTAGAATGCTTATTCTCTACTCCTTCACGTTTTCCGATTAACTATTTATTCTTCACTTCTCCATTCAAACAGCACTCCCTGAAACAACTCTTCCCCAAACCCTCAACCCATGTCACATTCCTTTGTCATACCACCTTGTCAAAGTTTTAACTTCATTGTTTTCATTATTTGAGTGCGTCTGAATAGTCTATAAGCTTCAAGAGAGTAATGTCTAATTTTGTTAGCACTGTATTCTGGAACACATAGTATAAGTAACCGACCATAGAAGATAGTCAGTAATTATATTTTCTTTAAATATATGACACCTTTACTCATTAGGGTCACATTTTTGTGGTCTTAGTGGTTCAACTTTGATTCATTTTGTCTCGAGGTTAACTTTGTGTATTTCTACTCTTGTAATTTTGATGAAATTTATAGAGTGATTTTTCAGATAGTACTGTTTTTCTCCTGTCTGTTGCTTACATATAACTAATACTAGTTCATCAATGGAAATGTTACTTATAAATTAGTTTCTAAGTCACATTTTTAAATGATCTAGGAAAACTTAAGGTTAAAAACTCCTGTGGAAGCCATTTTATAATATCCACTATTATGTCAGATTTTTAAAGAATAATTTTTATTTTAGAGTATCATTTTCCCAGAGCAAGCACTAGGCACTTCTCTAGAAGATGATGGGAAATTGTTTTTTTTCTTTGACTCTGCAGTGGTGTTTTTATAAAGTGACTGCTTTATACTAGATATAATCTTTTTTGAAATGACTGCTCTTACTGGATATAATCTGTCATTTTTATTTCATGTAACAGATGGTGGTTGCATTAGCAAGGTTTTCTGTTTTATTCATTCATTATCAAAATCTAAGAACTTGTCAGTTTCATATAACTTTGCCAGAAAATATGTATAAATATGCCTACACAAAAGGTATTTGTAAGAAAATATGTATAAATAGGCCTGCATAAAAGGTGATAGTTTAATTGTTTTATTTATAGCTCTGTAAAATGCCAGAATCATGTGACCTTGCAGAAAAGACAGTTATTTTCTAGTTGGATTATATTCCTGATAGTGATGTGAGCACAGCTGGTGGAGGATGGTGTTTCTGTGAATCTCAGAAAATCCTTTGTCTTGTGCAGTTCTAATGCTCAAGGGACACATTTCACTTTCCTCCTACCGAGGTAGCCGACTGCTAGCCATGCTGGAGGTTATGAAGTGTAATGTGCAGTATCCATGCCTTTGTCAAGCTATATAATTAATGCATTCAGAACTTTAAAACAAAAAAGCTGTGGACTGAGAAAGCATACACCATTTTTGTATGTAATGATGTTAACTCCATGTTAACAGAGATCATCTCAGAACAAGCATGAAGCTGGCTCACATGAAGCTGAGCGGCAGAATGAAGGTCAAGGAGTGGCAGAAATCAACATGGCAACTTCTGGTGGTGGTCAGGTAAATAAATTATTCTATTATATTTTTAAATGAAATATTTGAATATTCAAAAAGAAGTATAAACTGGGATGGTTTTCAAAATGATCTATAAATCTTATCTATTTCCTTAGAAAGGATATCTCCAGAAGCATTTAGTATCAAAATGCTGTCATTTTCCTTATTACATTTAACAATAATGCTATCAATTTCTAAGTATACTTCTATAGCTCTAGGTCATGTTTCATTGTTAGTCTTAAATAATTGGTGTGAGTAGAGTTTTTTTGAAAGACTTTGTTTATATATGTGATTTAACCTCATTATTGCTTGTATTGGATAGATTTGTTCCTTCTTGAGGGCATTCTGTGCAAAGACATTTTAATGTGGGTTTTTTAAATTATCCTAAGAACTTTGTTAGAGTTCTTATTTTCTGTTATACTTCAAGATTACATAAATGTAGAAATTCAAATCTTATTGAAAAAAAAAATTTTTGATACTCAGAAAACTAAAGATAGCCATATCATGTTTAACTATCACCATAGTATTTTTAGCATCAATAGAAATTGCCATGAATTTCTATTTGAATTTTATTGAAATGCAGTCTAATAGTAACAAAATGTTTCATTGGGATATTCTGTATTCCCCAAATTTTCTTCAGTGAATACATTTACAATGTAAACAAGAGATTTTTTTAAAAAAATAGGACTTTAATTTTATTAAGTTGGCCTTAAGGTAATTTTCCTGTCAATATTAAAAATTACTTTAATTTTTCTAGGTTACTTATTTTTAATATTTTTAGTTGTAGATGGACACAGTACCTTTATTTTGTTTATTTAGTTTTTTGTTTGTTTGTTTGTTTGTTTAATGTGGTTCTGGGGATCAAACCCAGTGCGTCACGTGTGCTAGGCAAACGCTCTACCATTGAGCCACAACCCCAGCCCTTTAGGTTACTTTTAATAGTACTGTTCATGAAAAAAAAGAAAATGCTTCTTTTAGTTCATTAAAATTTAAAGCCTAAAATACCTCATAATTAAGTTTTTAAATTTACTGAGTCAAAACAGAGATATCCATTCATTGTTCCTAGTTAGCAGTATACAGGAAAATTTTTAAGTAGTAAATTATGACAAAAAGCAAATATTTTTTTTGTTTTAATTTAAAGACAGGGTCTCATTAAATTGTTTAGGGCCTCACTAAGTTGCTGAGGCTGGTTTTGAACTCACAATCCTCCTGCCTCAGCCTCCAAAGCCACTGGGATTACAGGCATGTGCCACTGCACCCAGTTAAAAGCAAATTCATATATATATTAGTTGTAGATGTTGTAGATGCACACAATACCTTTATTGTATTTATTTATTTTTATGTGGTACTGAGAGGATCGAATCCAGTGCCTCACATGTGGTAGGCAAGCGCTCTACCACTGAGCTACCACCCCAGCTCAAAAGCAATTATTTCTCTGTTATTTAGGTAACTATTGGAAAGTTTATGTTTCTACACATAGATAAAAGGAAGAAAAATTCAGTCTTACCAACAGGAAAAACAGTGATTTGCTTAGAATTAGACCTACTCTTAGTCTTAGATCATATTCCAATTTTTGTATATTTTGAAAACCATTATATATCCAGCAGAGTATATTATGAGATCTATATGACACTACATCAAAATCATTCTAAGATTAGAATTAATGTCATGGATTAAAACTATTATAATTTGTAAAAGGTTAGATGAAAATGTGGGTAGAATTTTCATAATCATGAGATGGTTAGCAAAACCGTACTGGAAGGAACAATCGGTTTTATGTAAAATGTGACACTTCAGGATGCAGAAAATCATAACAAAATTGTAAGGCAACAAAAGCCAAGATCACATTATTTGCAAACATTTAAGGCAAGCAAAAAATTAAAATTCAAAATACATAGAGTATTTACCAGTCATCTATTTAAAAATGAGTCTTTAAAAATGGGCAAAGAGGGCTGCAGTTGTGGCTTCACATATGTGAAGCACTGGGTTCGATTCTTAGCACTGCATATAAATAAATGAATAAAATAAACGTCCATCAACAACAACAAAAAATGGGCAAAGAACATGAACAGTAAATAAGCAGGAAAAATTAAAATGATAAACATGTGTAAAGATTATCAACTTTTACTAATAATTATACATAAGTATAAATTACAACTAAAATGAGTTTTTGTGGGCAAGTCATTGAGTTATCAAAAATCAGTGGCACTCAGTATTGATACACTAGGAAGTAAACAGGCATTTTCATGTATTCGTATTAATTTCATGAAATAACCTTTCTGGGGAGCAATTTTATAAAATGATTGAAGTTTATAATGCCCTGCTGTATAGCTTATTATAGCAGTATCCAAGTGCTGATGTGGTAATCAATCAAGAGTGGTTGGACATATTTGAAGAAATTCATCTTTATGCTATGTATAGTAGCAAGAAAATTTAGAAATAACCTAAATGTACATTAAGCAATTAATAATTGGCTAATTTATCAGTTAGCCAGCTATGGTTAAATGGCTTTGGAGTTGGCAAATGTGGGAAATTTCACTCCTTCACTAACTAGCATAGATCTTATAACTAACTCTCTGAGCTTTTTTTTCCTCTATAAAATAATTGTGAGAATTAAATGCAATATATGCTTAATACAGTTCCTGACATATAGTTAGTATTCAGTGAAAGATAAGTTATGGTTTTTGGGCTGGGGCTGTAGCTCAGTGGCAAAGCGCTTGCCTAGCATGTGTGAGGCACTGGGTTTGATCCTCAGCACCACACAAAAATTAACAAATAAAATAAAGGCATTCTGTTCATCTACAACTACAAAAAAAAAAAAAAAAAAACAACTTTTTTTTTTAAGTTGTGGTTCTTATTAACAACTATTGATAATTACTTTTTATCGTTTTTTAGTTTTCGGGGAAGGTACCCAGGATTGAACCCAGGAGTGCTTAATTACTGAACTACATCCTTTTATTTGTTGTTGTTGTTGTTGTTTAGTTGTTGATAGACCTTTATTTATTTATTTATATGCGGTGCTGAGAATTGAACCCAGTGCCTCACGCATGGCAAGCAAGTGCGCTACTGCTGAGCCACAACCTCAGTCTTCCCCCCACCCCCCGCCCCAGACAGAGTCTCACTAAGTTATTGGGACTGGCTTTGAACTTAAAATTCTCCTGCCTTAGCTCACAGGTTGCCGGGATTACAGGTGTGCGCCACTGCACCCAGCTTGATGATTATTTTTAAATTAACAAATACTTATTATGTACCAAATAATGAAATGTGTTGGACTCTAGAATTGAGAATTGAAAAAAACAGACTGTAGCCTCATGGAACCTATTTAGTACTCTGCAAATATTAAAAATGATAAATTACATCTCTGTTTATGTAGATATCTAACTTTTGTTTCAGTCTTCAGCCTTTTATAGTGTATCCTCTACATTATAATCAAGAGTGATCCTTCTAAATACAAATCTGATTGTATCACTTACTACTTAGAACCTTTCAGTGACTACTCACTGCCCATAGAATAGAATCCAGATTCTTTATATTACTTACTCTTCCAGCAATATCTTCCATTGTTTGCCCCAATTTCTCATTTGCCTCCAGTAAAACTTCTTTGGTTCCTTGAGTATGAATGGGTATTATGGTTTGAGATCTAAAAATGTCCCCCAAAGAGCTCCTGTATTAGTCAGTGGAGCAATGTTCAGAGGTGAAAAGATTGGATTATTAGAGTTAGGCCGTCATTAGTGGATTAGTTTGTTTTATGGATTAATAATTTGAATGACTACTGGCTGATACCTGTTGACAGATGGGGTATGACTAGAATTAGTAGATCACTGAGTGTGTGGCCTTGTACTTTATTTTGTCCCTGGTTCCTTACTCTATATCTCTGCTTTCTGGTTGCCATGAGCTGAGAAGCTTTCCTCTACCACAGCCTTTCTCCATGATGTTATGCCTCATCTCAGGTCCAAAGCAATGGATTGGCTGGCCCACCTTGAACTAAACCACAGACAACTTTTCCTCCTCTAATCTATTCTTGTCAAGTATTTTGGTCACAGTGACACACACACTAGGCATTCCAAGTAATATTTCCTTTGCCTAGAAAATCTCTTCTGCTTCAGTTCTTTATGCTTTACTCATCCTTTCCCTAAGTTTAAATGTAACTTCTTTTTTTTTTTTTAAGAGAGAGAAAGAAAAAATTTTTATTTTATTTTTTGGCAGACACAACATCTTTGTTTGTATGTGGTGCTGAGGATTGAACCTGGGCCGCACACATGCTAGGCGAGCGCGCTACGGCTTGAGCCACATCCCCAGCCCCTAAATGTAACTTCTTCCTGAATATTTTCCTTGTCTTCATCTCCCTAAAATAAAGTGCTCTCAGCTATCCTATTTCTGCTCTCATAGCACTTGGTACTATTTTTGTTAATTTAATTGTTTGCCTTCCTTTTTAAAGTTCTTTAAATCATACTACACTGGTCTTGCTCACCATTGTACTCCAGATAGACAGCCTGATAGCTTGACAGAGTAAGCAGTTAGTACATGCATATTAGATATTAATAAATACTGACTTAGGAAATTAATTGTAACTTTTAACTTTTAAAAATTCAGTATACATACATATACACATGCAAAATGTCTGGGGAAATGTTGCAAATAGTTATTGCTAAATGTTGGGATTTTTGTTTTACTTTCTTGTTTATATTTTTATGTATTGTTTAAATTGTTTTTTTAATGAACATGAAAAGTTTTTATAATTCATAACAACTCTAAAACCATTTTTCTTTTGGAAAAATAGAAGAAAGTACTGCCTTTGTTTCCATTGCTTGATCACTAGGTTCCTTTTATGAAACATGTTTTTATTTTAGTGTAAGAATGGCAGAGGTGAGGATCTATGGGAAACAATAAATTAGGGCCCAGTATTCAATCCTTTTTCAAAGGATGAATTCTGATAGTGCCATTGACTTAGTTGGAATTTACAAGCACGTTTGTTTGGCAATGTCCATCATAGACTTGCCTACTAAATCAGTGGTTTGTATGCCACTAAGTCTACTAATACTATGTATTGGGTTACTTTTTAATCACTGTTTCAAAACAGCACAATAGCCACTCTCAAATCCTAATGTAAATGAGCAATCTATATTTGGATCTGCAATTTTTTATGCCAAGAGTCCTTTCACCCTAGTCCCAGCTACTTTGGAGGCTGAGACAGGAGGATTGCTTGAGCCCACAAGTTCAAAACCAGCGAGGACAACACAGTGAAAACTCATCTCAAAAAAAAAAAAAAATCCTTTAACCTGTCTTAATAGAATCTATACACAAGACATTTTGAGGTTTATTCTTTTGTTCTATTGTTTGCCCCAGAGTTAATAAACATTGACACTCAACTGAAAATGGAAATCAGTCTTTGAATTTTTCTAGATCAAGGTAGGATGCTCCACCGAAGCACCTGTCCTGGTGCATTTATGTCTCCCAACATGTGAAAGTTCATTCTGCCCCCTCTTTTACCAGGCTTCCTACGCACATTTACTTTGCAAGAATGATCCTTACAAAGTCTAAACTACTCTTTGTAAAATCCTTTATTGTCTTCACTTGATTCTTAGAATAAAGATAACCTTTTATTATGACTGCTATGATTTCTATCTTGTCAGCTTTTTAAAAAATCTCCCCACTAGCTCAAATAGCCTCTTTGGTGTACTGCAGCCTGTGCACTTATGTTCCTTTTCCATATAGTGTTCTTCTCATCCCCTTTTGCTCAGTTAACTCCAGTTCATGGGTATCTAATCTTAAGCATCAGTTTCTCAGACAGCCTTGAATAGATCAAATCTCGCTGTGATAGGTTTTCATAGCATCTTTTTCTTCATTGAAGACTATCACATTTGCAGCTTTATATTTATTTGTTTAATTATTTAATATTTGTGTTCCCACACTAGACTACAGGATCCAGAAGGGAAAAAAATCTAATTTTGTTCCTTTTCATGTCCCACAGTCCCTGATAAATAGTAAAAAATTGGTGGTTGTGGGGGTTGGGGTTGTGGCTCACTGGTAGAGTGCTTGCCTCACATGTGTGAGGCACTGGATTCATTTCTCAGCACTACATATAAATAAATGAGTAAAATAAAGGTGCATCAATAACTAAAAAAAATATTTTTTAAAAAAATTGGTGTTTGGGGCTGGGGATGTGGCTCAAGCGGTAGCACGCTCGCCTGGCGTGCGTGCGTGCAGCCCGGGTTCGATCCTCAGCACCACATACAAAGATGTTGTGTCCGCCGAAAACTAAAATAAATATTAAAAAAATTTTCTCTCTCTCTCTCTCTCTCTAAAAAAAAAAATGGTGGTTGGAAGGAAGGACTGATACTCTTACTAGTAATAGAATCTCTTGATCAGTTATTAATCTCCTTAAGAAATTAAATGGAAGGAAAAACTAGAAGTAAATTATACAGGCCAAATCCTTACTTGTTTAGTGTATAGCTATGTATCTAAATCATTTAGAGTCAGATCTCTGCTCTGCTAATAGCTAGTAAATAGTGATAAAATTCAAAACAAAAATGGGGAAAAGATCAAGTGAATCAGCACATTCTGCTTCTAGTTTAAAAACATTTTATGATTCACTTTGACTTCCTATAATATTTTTTAAGAACATCCAAGCAGCATCATTTATTCCCATAAATATTTCACTGTATATTTCCAAAAGATAAGAACACTTTTCAGAATACATACCTAGTATCATTATCATATCCCCATTGAAGCTAATAGTAATTCCTTAATAGCATCAGACATTCTGTCAATATTCAAATTTATAATTTTTTCATAAATGTATTTTTCCTAGGTTTTTTTGGGGGGGGTTGTTTGGGGGTTTTTTGTTGTTATTGTTGTTTGTTTGTTTTGTTTTTTGTTTTTTTTACTTTGGGCCCAGATAAGGTCCATGAATTTGGATTTATTATTGAATCTCTGAATCTAATTTATAGGTGACATCTCTTTTGTCTCTTTGAAGAACTGAAGTTGTTTTTCTTACAGTTTTCCATACTACAAACTTTATTGATAACATTCACATGATATAGTTTAACATATTCTTTTATCTTCTGTATTTCCTATGAACTGGTAGTTGGATCCAGAAATTTGATCAGATTTGGGTTCAGTCTTTTTTGGGGTACTACATTTATGGAGGTAACATGGTGGTCTTCTATCAGGAAGCACATAATAATCTGATGGAAGACCATATTACCATATTAACAGTCATTAATAACACCTAGCTCCATTAATTCATTAGGAATTAATTACAGAATTAATTGAAATACTTGTGTTAAGAGAAACTGCATCTCCTACTTGATTACTTTTCAATGCAGTTTGTACCCAGAAAATCAAAGAAAATGTTTGTATCTTTCTGCTCATCTGCCTGGTTTCACAAGTTGGAAGCCAAAATTATGTTTGAAGTAGAACCTTTTTGAGTTACTTTCTAAAGTTACTTCCAAACAGAAGCCAGGTATGGTGCCTCACACTTGTGGTCCCAGCTACCTGGGAGGCTGACACTAGAGGATAACTTAAGCTCAGGATTTTGAGGTGAGCCTGGGCAAGATAGCAAGAGTGTCTCAAAAAAGAACAAACATTAAAAAAAAAAAAAAACTTTAAACTGGGCACAGTGGTACATGCCTATAATCCCAGCAACTCAGGGGGCTAAGGCAGGAGGATTGAAAGTTCAAGGCCAGGCTTAGCAATTTAGTGAGGCCTGATTAACTTATTAGGTGCAATCAAAATAGATTGTATCCCAACTTGCTCAGTGTAACTGTCAGACACAATCATTCTATTCCTCCTCAACAAATATTTGAATGGCTTTCATGGCAGTGTGTATTTAAAGATGAATAAAAGAAAACCAAAAAATAGACAAAGAGAAATTCTGATATGTATTTGGAGAGGTTCCCTTTAGTCATTTTTCTTATCCCCACTTCATTACTTCCCAGCTTATTTTTTCACTTCACTATTAATCTTTTCCCTACCCCTTTCACATAAAAGATAATATAAAACTCAATTATCAATTTTCAACATACGTTTACTAAGCATCTACGTTATATCAATAATGTACCCTGCCATATAGTAGTGAACAATATATATGCTCCCTTTTCTTCAAGAAGCTTATAAACTAGAAGACAGTCAAGCAGTTTCCAAAAGTGTGTTAAATACTCTTGTAGTACATAGAGCTACAGGAATACATATTAGAAAACTAAAATTGTGCCACGTACAATGGCACACGCCTATAATACCAGCGGCTCAGGAGGCTGGGGCAGGATGATTGCAAATTCAAAAGCCAGCCTTAGCAAAAGTGAGGTGCTAAGCAACTCAATGAGATCCTATCTCTAAATAAAGTACAAAACAGGGCTGAAGATATGGCTCAGTGGCTTGTGCCCATGAGTTCAAACCCCAGTACCAAAAAAAAGAAAGAAAACTAAAATTAAACCTAATTTTTAGGTAAAGTTGTTCCTGGAGAAAGATATAAATTAACTTTATATGACATCTGAAAGATCATCAGGCAAAGTAGACATAATCTTGGTGAAAGATGATGGTGGTCTGAAAGTTTCTTCTGTGACCCTCAAATTTGAGAATCATTTCATCAACAGATAATCTGAATGTCTCAAAATATTTAGGAAATAGACTCTTTCCGGTTTTTATTAGAGGTTGGGTTTGAGGACTAAGAGAAGGAGAAGTCAAGAATGACTTCCAGATTTCTGTTGTAGGCAGCTGGAAGGATAGTGGTGCAATTTAGTGATAACACAAGATGAAGAGGAGGTTAGTGAGGGAAAATAATGTTTAGTTCTGAAAATGTTAAGTTTGCAGGTCTTAAGTTGGAATTAAGAAAAGTGAACAATGTGATCATTGAAGGTGTGGAAGATCTTTGCATCCCTAATAAATATATGTGGGAATATGAAAACTTAGACTGAAATCCCAAAGCAATAGAATAGTGTTCCATAAAAGAGGAAATAGTTAATAATATCCACCATTTCCAGATAGGTGAGATGGAATAACTATAGCGTTAAGCTATTAAAAACTAGCAAGAGAATTATGGAAGTGATGAACCACAAGAAATTTAAGCTGGAATATATAGAAAGATCCAGATACTGGATGTTCTAGTCATTTCTTTTGTTGTTTTTTTTTTTTTTCTCATTTTTTTAATTATTAGTTGTTCAAAACATTACAAAGCTCTTGACATATCATATTTCATACATTTGATTCAAGTGGATTATTGTTCTAGTCATTTCAAAGAAGCAATATCTTAGTGAAAGTTGAATGCCAGAAAGTAAGAAGAATAAGATAATCTTCTCTGCTGTCTCTCTACTCTGGAGAGTGCTAACAACTTTTACAACTTGGGAAGTATTTCTACAAGTCTAACCAGCATAAATAATACAGACACATGAAGGGAGTTAAGTCTAGAAAGGAGAGTCACTCTGGACTCTAGTGTTCTTAATCCAACCTGAGATTTCCCTTCATGGGTATAAGTAGATTTTTATTTGGAGGGATATTTTAAAAACCTCTCACTGGAATTTTTTTAAATTAACTTTATTGAGGAAAGATTACCATAAAATAAAATACATTCATTTTAAGTGTATAGTTGAATGAATTTTAACAAATGTCAAATATATATTCATTTTGAGATTTACAGTGGTCATACTTTTAATGATATATTTAGTTGTTTACTCTATATATGGTTCGTTTGAAGTACCTTCATATAAAGTTATCCATATTTATAATATAAATTTTACTGTTCTATAATTTGCTTACTTTCTAGGGTTTAACTACACGAATGGACCATGAAACAGCCAGTGTTTTGAGTTCTGGTAGCACACACTCTGCTCCTCGAAGACTGACAAGTCATTTGGGAACCAAGGTAACAGAAGATTACAAACTCTGGTTCCTAATGCTATTAATACTTTATTAAGACATTGTTCACATATATTTTCTAGAAGAGAATTCTTACTAGGTCTCCATAACGTCAATTTTTTTTTTCTTTCTTCTGCTACTGAGGATTGAACCCAAGGTCCTATGCATGCTAGGCAAGCACTCTACCACTGAACTACATTCCCAGCTTTCTGCCATGTTTTTATACAAAAAAAGCATAAACAAAGGAGAAAAGGATTATTAAAAAACTGGCAAATTATATAATTGTTAATTCTTTTTCAGCCTCATCTTACACTTGTCTGCAGGTATCCTAAACTCCAGCCAGACTAGCTTACTTCCTGAATTGCCTGTAATTTTCTGCCTCCATACTTTGTCTGCTGTGGCATACGCCACTTTCTACCCCACCACAAATGGTTGTAACAATACTAGCCAGCCTCCAAAATTCTTCTTAGGCTTTGCTTTTCTAATTCTCAGGGTCTCCTTAAGCTCCCCAAGTGATCCACTTACCTGGTTTGTATCACTAACAATTGGAATGAAGCTCTCTTTGGAAAACAGGGACTATATTTTATGTATCTTTTTCAGCATCTAGCACAGTATCTGTACATAATGAGTGTTTAATATTTATTGAGATGCATGGAAAAATTATTGAGGTTGAATGTTACCCAGGGCTGATATGTGAGCTTTCTTAGGGTAGCTCAGATGTTAGTAAATCTTTTAGGATTGTGGGAAAATGTTAGAAAGAAAATATTTGTTTTAAAGCCAAAGCCTGATGGGTACAGTGACACATGCCTATAACCCCAGCAACTCGGTAGGCTAAGGCAAGAGGATTGCAAGTTTATTATCAGCCTGGGAAACTTATAGAGATCCTGCCTCAAAATAAAAAATTAAAAGAGCTGAGGATGTAGTTCTATGATAGAGTATCCCTAGGTTCAATCCCCAGTATCACAAAATAAAGCCAGAAGCTTTAATAGAATATTAACTGAGATGAAATTTAATGTTACCAAATAATACATTTTCAATAAAAACTAAATATTCCATTTTTTTCTAAATAATATAACAACTCTTAAGAAACACATTGAAATAACTAATGTTGACTTAAGGAATGCATTTTAGGGTAATCAATGATATGATCAATATGAAGCTTAATCCTTTTTATAATTCACAATAGTTAACTACTTGAGATCTCTTGTGTGCCAAGGTAAAATATGTACATTATTGCTAATCCTCTCAAATGCCCTGCGAGATATTCTTATCCCTCTAATGAGAAAACTGAAGTAAAAAAAAAATGATAATGTTAAGACTTTACAATGTATTTTGAATGCCAGCCACTGTCCCATATGTATTATTTTATTTGGTCTTCACAAATTACTCTGTTTGGAACTTAGAAAACTAAATCTCAGAGAAATTAAATAAATTAACTAGCATCAACCAGCTTATTTGTAAGTGGTGGAGCCAAAATTTGAACCTAAATCTGATTTATTCATAGTCCTATATTATCTTCCTAAAATTTCATATCTAAAAGTAGGTATGTTTACACATTCAGAGCAGCATTTCTCAACCTCAAAACTATTAGCTAGATAATTCTTTGTTGCATTATGGGATTTTTACAGCATCCTTGGTCTCTACCCACTGGATTCCCTTACTTCTGCCTCCCAATTATTATAACCAAAAATGTCTCCAAGATATAGCTAAATGTGTCCTGATGGGGGCAAAATTGGCCCTGATTGAGAACAACTGAGTTAAAGAGATAACACTCTATACTTTTATGTAATAGCCTCTAGCTTTGAAATGAAGCTAATGACAGTCCAGGATAACTAGGTACTATTTTCCTGTTTCTAATCTATTTCTAAATAAATTCTTAGAATGTATTGTCAAAGTAATTAATGCTTACCAGTTGGCTTTAAAAAAAGAAAATGACTATATGTCCTGGCTTTATCACTCCTTATGTGATCATGGCATTTTCATTTTTATGACAAATATTTTGCATTTATAAGAGAGAAATTATTGGGCTGGGGTTGTGGCTCAGCGGTAGAGTGCTTGCCTCGCACATGCGAGACCCTGGGTTCGATCTTCAGCTCCACATAAAAATAAATGAATAAAATAAAGGTATTGTGTCCAACTACAACTAAAAAAATAAATATTTTTTTAAAAAGAGAGAAATTATTAATTTTAAAATATCATAATCTGATCAGAATTAGTGATTATCTTGAATTAGTATTTAGTAAATAACAATTATTACAAAAATGTTTTCTCATGATTGTAGTTGTAGATTAAAAAATAAAATTTTTAATTACATAGTGGATTTAGATAAACCACATTCCTTGTTGTGTGTGTGCAAGATATAGACATCAGTTGATTTTCACTCATAGTTGTTAGTAGATTACCCCACCCCTAATCCAGACAAATAGCATTTAAGTATGATAGAACCTACTTTCTTATTTCACACTGTATAATACCACTGCTACTATTTATACACATAAACAAATTATTGATTATTGTCTAGATTTTGATAAAATACCATTACTTCATCCTAAAGATTTTGTTTTGTTTTGTTTTTTTACTAAGTTACAATAGATATCCCATTCATCACTTCATTAGTCTTGGCTTTTAGATATTAAAGTCATAATTTTATTTCTAAACTCATTTGGCCCACAGGTGGAAATGGTGTATTCATTGTTGTCAATGCTTGGTACTCATGATAAGGATGATATGTCACGAACTTTGCTAGCCATGTCTAGCTCCCAAGACAGCTGTATATCCATGCGACAGTCTGGATGTCTTCCTCTCCTCATCCAGCTTTTACATGGCAATGACAAAGACTCTGTATTGTTGGGAAATTCCCGGGGCAGTAAAGAGGCTCGGGCCAGGGCCAGTGCAGCACTCCACAACATCATTCACTCACAGCCTGACGACAAGAGAGGCAGGCGTGAAATCCGAGTCCTTCATCTTTTGGAACAGATACGAGCTTACTGTGAAACCTGTTGGGAGTGGCAGGAAGCCCATGAACAAGGCATGGACCAGGACAAAAATCCAAGTATGTGCTTTATAATGTACATCATAGTGCATGTTTGAAAGCAAATGTAAAAGTTTTAGATTAGAAAATTTTGTAGTTAATATGTTGTCTTTATGAATGAAGGAATTAATTCATATTAGCTGTCTATGCCATTAACATACATAGCTTAAGTCTGTATTTTCCTAAAAAAAATTAACGAAGGAATACGTTATGTACACTACTCAGTAATCAAAAAAGAACAGCAAATCAAAAGAAATTTATATAGTCAAAGCTTAGTAGAGCTAGAAAGAACTTGAAAAATTGTTGGTTGCCCTTCTCTTTTATTCCATAGGGGAAGCTCAGAAAAGCAACTTTACATTAGTTCCTCCAGCTACTAGTGACCAAGCTGTATTCTTTCACATATTCCTATCAGTCTATTCAGTGGACACTGTATTTCTGTTAATGTTATGTGATCCTCCAACAAAAAGGGAAAGGGAAAGCATCATCATCTCCATTTTACAGATGCAGAAACTGAGACTCAGAGAGGCTAAAAGACTTGTTATGGCCTCACAGCTAGTAAGTAACAGAGCCAGAAACACAAACAGGCTGAATGTGCTGTTAGCTCTTTACTCTTCCTACTGTACCACCTTGCTCCAGGCAATGGGCCCCAGTTGCTGGTAATAATAAGCCCCCCAGCTCTTTGCTCAGGAAGAGACCCTTGTTCACTAGCCCTTCTCCCTCAGGAGCAGGGAACATAGAAGTTGGGTCCCTTGGGGACGTAACTTCATTCCTGTAGCCAAGAACCAACAGCAGTAAGTATATAAGGTAAGACCTTCCTTCACCCAGTAAGAATTAACGCATGTGTGCACATGCATGCACACACACACACACAGGATAAGTAGATGATTTTTTTCATATCAGCCTATTGATTTGGGGATCAGTAAAAGGAATTGTGGTAAAAACATGGTTTAGGAAACCATAGCAGATTTTTTTCCAAGCTTAAATATAAACATTATTTTAAATCTAAAAATTTTTAAGATAAGGAAAAAGTAGAGTTGATTCTTTATATCTGCTATCCTAGGAATGAGGAGAGCTAATAAGATATATTATTGAGAGAATATTGCCTTTCTGAATTGATTCTTGGCTAACCACAATAATGAAATGGTCCAGATTTTTTTTTTTTTTTTGGCTCATGGTACTAGAGATTGAACCAGGGCCTCAGGTATGCCAGGCAAGTGCTCTACCACTAAGCCACATCCCCAGCACCACATTATTACTTCCAAACAAATACTTATGTCAAGTAATAAGTTTTGAAACCTTGTACATAAGCCAGGTATGGTGGCACACACCTGTAATCCCAGTGATCCAGGAGACTTAAAATAGGAGAATCTCAAGTTCAAGGCTACTCTCAGTCCCAGTGAGACCATCTCAAAGGACTGGGAATGTAGCTTAGTGCGACATCTTTTTCTTTAAATTTTTTACTATCTATTATATGTATGTATGTATCAGTCTAGTAAATTTTATCTACTAGGTATTACATTGGTACATATACATTTTCCATTTTCTTTCATTCTTTTCCTTTCTTTTTTTTTTAATGTTTTTTTTGTTTGTTTGTTTGTGATAGTGAGACTCAAACCCAGGGGTGCTCTACCACTGAGCTACTTCCCCAGACCCTTTCATTTATTTTTTTGAAATGATGGTCTTACTGACTTGCCTAGGCTGACATTGAACTTGCATTCTATTGCCTCAGCCTCCTGAGTTGCTGGGATTATAAGCCTTTGCCACCATGTTGAGCCTCAGCCATGGGCTTTTAACCCACATTTATGAAAATAGCTAAAGTTATAAACAAAATTAAACATTTTATTCCAAAATGTTTTTATTCTTTCATATAGTGAACATAATTAGAGGGAGAGGAGGTACTTGAGAATTAACCCAAGGGTGCTTAACCAGTGAGCTAGTGCGCTATATCCCTACCACTTTTTATTTTTTATTTTGAGACAGAATCTCAATAAGTTGCTTAGGGCCTTGCTAAATTGCTGAGGCTGCCCTCAAACATGGAATCCTCCTGCCTCAGCCTCCCAATTCACTTGGATTATAGACATATCCCACCATGTGAAGATAATTTTAAATTATTAGATTTGTTAATTATACCATAAACATACTGAATTAGATTAAGTTACCTGGATATTAGATTAATAGAATTGGTAAAGGATAGATGAGTGGTAAACATTTTTATGGAACCAAGAAAAGCTTTTATTCATTTTCTGTTCCACATTTGTAGTCTTTATTCTCATCCACTCAGCAAATATTTGTCAATCCATTAAATTTATATGCATTAGGGTTATTCTAATGATCCTTACGTATTTTTAAAGTATAATCATTGTTTTTCAGGTAACAAAACATTATGTTTTACATCAATTGTATTTTCCAGTGCCAGCTCCTGTTGAACATCAGATCTGTCCTGCTGTTTGTGTTCTAATGAAACTTTCATTTGATGAAGAGCATAGACATGCAATGAATGAACTTGGTAAGACAGAAATGTTTCCTAATGCCATAGACAAATACTTGTGGATTTTTTAAAATCGTGGTAGAAATTTAATATACTACATGAAGATATTCAATCATTGATAAGTTGAAATATAAGGATGCTAACTTCTATTACTTCCTTCTTGTAGCAAAATACTGTACCCTGGTTTCCCTGAGTCAACAGAAACTGCTACCCTGTTATAAACTAACTTAGATTCTGAAATCTTAGCCAATTATTACAAAAATTATTGAACAGACCCCTCCTGTTCCTGTTACCAGGGTTAACCTGTGTAACAGTTTATATAAGAGTAATCTGAATTATTTTGAAATATAGAGATTTCATTTTCCTTGAGATCTGTCAGTCACTTCTGATAAACACCAAGAAGAAATATTATTAAGCATTTCATTTATCTTCACGGTTTTCAGTATTTTACTCAATTTTCATCATAAGCGGCATGGTGTCTTTGAAACTGATTAATATAGAAAAACATTATGCTAAAAACATTTCATTAATTTTGTAACAATTAGTCCTTTAGGTATGTGTTATCACACGCTCTAAACCTTATATAACCTGCATTTGTGCACCCCATTTTTCATGAAATGGTTTTTGATTTTTAGGTTCATTTTGCACATGTGATATTTATATATTGCATGATGCTGAGCCATCTCATGTGAGCTGTAGTTTTTCATGCTACAGCAAGAACCATACACTGAGTTTCCATCTTAGTGTAGCTGTGCCTTGCTTTTTGTGCTGTTTATGTTACATTACATTCCAGCCTCCACTTTGTATTCCTGTTACCCTCATCATTGTCATTCATCGTTTATCTTATAAGTGATTAAAGTCATGAGACTCTTAAACGCAGAGAACTCGTACAGCCAAAAATGAGTGTTGTCTCCTTCAGAGTCATCACTTTGGGAGGCTCTGTACTTTTGAATTTCAGGCCTACCCTCAGCCATGCTTTCTTCCCCACAGTCCCACCTGATTCTCTTTTCTCCCCTAGTATCCTGTGGAATCTCAGTTTATCTTGAGTTCTTCCCTCATTATTTTAAGTTTTTTTAATGCTAATAATAATGGGAAAGGAATAATAATAATAAACAGAAAATCCAGTTTTAAGATATTTTTCTATTATAAATGTTCCTATGTTCCAATGGACTGTAGACTAGGACTGACACATTAATCATCTGAATTTCAAAATAAAACTTAGACTCAGTATTTGTTCCTCTTCCTTCTTCAGGTAGGAAGGCTACCCGGGGCATTTCATCACAGGAGCTAGGGCAGGGGCTTTCAGGTGAGGAGCAGGATGGGGCCTCTGGGGGTGTGACTGCTGGGGACATAGCCACAGGGATTACCTTCCTCTCACTCCTAGTCTCCAAATTTACACTGGGGCAAAAGGAGAATTAAGGTTTGTAAATTGGGGGGAGATAGTATAAGATAGTACAGGCACCTGGCAGTAAGGAATTAGGGAAGAAATAAATCCTAATTAGATGAAGGGAAATCCTGAAGCTCAGTCCATTGGGACTGTCATATGTGCATATATGAAGATCATGGTCATTTAACCTTTTACCTATTAGTATTAGAATATTTAGACTATATATATATATATATATGATATTATATACATATATGTGATATTAATCTGTCCCAGAAACTGTGCTAGGACTAGAAATTTTTAATAAGACATGGCCCTGTCTTCCAAAGAACTTATGATTTATTTGCCTTAGTGTTTTACAAAGTTTCTAGATCATAATATCACCAGAGATGCTTGTCAAAACATATAGATACTCTAGCTCTGTAGCAAACAGACTCTCCAGGGAGGAGACTAAGAATCATATTTAACAAGCAACTCAAATGATGCTTATGATCAGGAAACTTTGTGGAACATTGATCTCTATAGAATATTGATACTGAGCTCCTGATACTTATTTTAGAATGGAGCATTTCATGCTAATGGTGGCTATCTAAACTAAGTAAAACAAAAATAACGTACTTTTAAAAATTAAACATCATCTCGGTTTTTTTTTTTTTTTTTTAAGTTAAGAAACTGAATTAAGGATTCTATTTAATGTCACCTGAGGCAGTTGGTCCTCCATTATTTGTAAGGTTATAAGATACCATATTGGACAATAATTACATCCATCCACACCACTGTTTTCTAACTTAGACATCAAATAAAATATATAAGGATGTGCTTATTACCTTGAAACATCCTAACTTTTTTTAGGGCAGCCAATTTTTATTCTATCGACCAAAAATTTGCATATTTTACTGAATCCATTTATAGTTTTAGCCTATGAATTATATTCTTTGCCTCAAAATTCACTGAAATCTTTTCTTCTTATTTGCCTGGCATTGTAAATGATTTTGTCTTGTATCTGATGTGCCAGATTTTTATTGAATGTTCCTTTTTTTCATTAGCCATGTTGTTCATGGTTTTGTTGACACCCATCATATCTTTCTTTAATCTTTTTTCTCAGAATCAAATCCTAAAATGTTTAGTTTTTCCATACAAGAGGTTTCAAGTCTTTGACAATTTAATGCCTTCTTGGGACCTTCTTTAGATGTACTTTTATCTTTTTTAAGAAAGCATTCCAGATATTGCTATATATACCAGGCAGGATTTTATGAAGAAACAAGACATAGTTTGTCTAACTTCACTGTTGATATTCTGCTTCATAATACTCGACATTTGGGGGATCTCATTAATATCCTGAGCCACAGTCTTCAGGTCTGCAGTGACTCTGATAATATCCTGGGTTAGAATTCTGTTATTATACTTCTCCTTTATCCAACTGCAGTATCATCTACTCCCAAGGCTTCAGTTACCACGTTAGGGTTAGTGTTCAGTGTTTTTCAAATTTACATCTTAGTTCAAGTTCTCTCTCCTGAGTTTTAAACACACATCATACTTCCTAATTGACATCTTCCTTTAGGTGATATTTCAGAGATTCTAACTGAACTATCACAAACTGAAATTCTTAATTCCCCCACCCTTAACTCTATTTCTTCCAGCATTTCTCTTGGCAAAATCAATCCACTTGCTTAAGCCACAATTTTTTAAAGTCATACATGGTTTCATTTTTATTCCCTTCATCTAGTAACTGAGTACTTTAATTCCACTTCTTAACTATATTTCAAATCAATATTTTTTTTCTTCCCCAGTTCAAGCCACCATTGTCTCTCTTGTTCTATAATACTTTGTCTTATGCCACTCCCTGTTCCAGTCATAATCCATTCCACACATTGCAGATATAGTAGTCTATTTAGAATGCCCATCTCATTATACTTTCCTATGCCTAAAATCCTTAATGTGGCACAGAAAGTCTTACATGATCTTACCCATTTTTGTAGACTCATCTTGTGTCCCTTTCTTTGTTGATTCATATTTCAAACCCAAGGGCCTCTACACATGCTGTTTCCTCTTCCAGAATGCTTCTTTCTCGTACTTTCTCCACCATTGTTAAGTACTCATTCTTCCTTAAAGATTTGCCTTAAACATTATTTTCTTCGCCTTTTTCTCAGGACCTCCCCCCAACCCTGGGTCTAGGTTAAATCCACTTATTAACCCTGGGCTTGAAATGTCTGTCTTTGCTCTAGTCTGTAAGCTTCTTAAAGACAGTGACTAGTTTTGGTTCACTGATTATATATTTTTCTACTATCACAGGTAAATTCAAGAAAAATCTTTCTAACTACAGTTTAGATTTTCTTTGAACAAATTAATTTTTACTTACCTATAGTCAAAGTTGTCTGTCATTTCTGCTAGTCATAAAGATTTTCGTGAATCTTTCTACAGTTAAATCCCTTGGCCTGGAATTCTTGCTCCAAGATAGAACTTTGTTTGCAAATTTGCAAAGTTCCAGATCATTTATAAAACCATAATATACTGGCCTTCTTTCAGATTAATGACCTATTTAGGCTTACATTATCCCAGAATTGCTTGTCTATATTCATCTTTTTTTCCTTTTTTTCTGTGTTAGCCACTTCTCTGTAACAAAACAATATTCCAAGTCCCATGATTATTAATGTTTGATGATGAATAATATTTTTCATAGCTTCACATGCATTTTTATCTTTTTTTTGTTGTTGTTCATTTCCTCACCATTTTACTTCACTTTTTTTTTTAAGCCCTTCTTTCGTTGTCTTTTCCTTTCACTTTGTTTTCCTCCTTGCCCTCCTACTGTTGGCCACTGTGGGCATTGTTGAGCATACCCAGTAGTAAGAATCAGGGGGAAAGAAAATACAAAATCCTAGTATAGATGGTATTCAATACTATTAAAGAAAAGTAAAGAGATTTTTTTAAGCACAAATAGTTTTATAGAACTTAGTTGATCAGACATTCTTTTTGATGAAAAAATAATCATTGCTTAATGCACAGTTTCTTTTAAAAGTTTCATTATTCCTAAGGGTAATTATTTTGACAAATAAAAAATACTAAAGTAATTAGGCAACAATGTGCGACAATGAAGAGTGTTTTTTTAAGCCCTAATAGTAAAAATAAGTTGCCTTTTTCTATTAATGTTTAGAAAGACCTAGTAATAGAAAACGGTCATCTTCATGGTTGGCAGCATGTAATATATGTGCAGTAAGTAGAAAATACACTCATTCAGTAAAGCAAGGGGCTGGAGGGTGGAGTAACTTGCAGAAAATGGAATAGCTGTCAGTTGTACTTTATAAATATGTTACACTAAAGTCCTTTATAACAGCTTTTGTGGCTTATAAATCTAAAGGCAGATTTAAACCATATATACTCATTCTTTGAGGTTTCTTTTTCCTAATATTTAATTATCAATTTGATGATAATTTGTTTTATTTTAGATTATTATCTTTTTCCTCTTGCCCTTTTTAAATTAGGGGGACTACAGGCCATTGCAGAATTATTGCAAGTGGACTGTGAAATGTATGGGCTTACTAATGACCACTACAGTATTACTTTAAGACGATATGCTGGAATGGCTTTGACAAACTTGACTTTTGGAGATGTAGCCAACAAGGTATGTTTTCTTAAGATCTGTTTCTTAAAGACAGCTCAGGTTCATAAGTTAGGTCAGGTTAGTTTACTTTCACATACACAAACTACTTTTCACTTACTTTCTTTGTCTCCCTTCTAATGAAACAATGACTAATAAAAACCTGTACTTCAAGTCCACTGCATATCCTTACTCATTTCATTGGGCTTTGCCTAAATAAAGGCAAAAGTACATATACAGGTGAAACACCATAGTGAATTTATACAGTTATATTACAAAAATTGTTATTATGAATCTGAAAATCCTGATGACCAAGGCAAGTGTGAGGCACATACTAATTCCATCCAGGTAAAAGATCTTACTTTAAAATCCTTTGCTTATATTTCTTATCTATTCACTTTATTTTTTTCAGTTTTACAAGGATAGCAGAGAATTGGGAGGGCATCTATCTTTCTTCTAGATAATCTTGTTCTACATCTTTTACAGGTGAAATATCTGTTATGAACAGTGAAAACTAGGTTTGACATTTAGTAAGCACACACTCAAGCTACCTTGTTGATGACGCTCTGTTTAATATCTAATTTTACAGGCTACACTATGCTCTATGAAAGGCTGCATGAGAGCACTTGTGGCCCAACTAAAATCTGAAAGTGAAGACTTACAGCAGGTACCACTTAGAATCTCAAATGTTTCTTGGATATTAGCAGGTTAATATTCTGACTTAAGTCATAGCTCAGTATTTAGTACCTCATGTTTTAGAGTAAAGTTTCAGTAACATTAGAATAAAGGAAAATAATTATAGGAATTTCTTTGCTACAGGTAGAGCATTCCTAATCCAAAATCTGAAACTTTTTGAGTGTTGAACATGACAGCACAAGTAGAAAATTACACACCATGAAACTTCATGCACAAAATTATTAAAATGCTATATTAAAGTTACTTTCAGGTTATATATATATATAAGATGTGTATGAAACATGAATTTTATATTTAGACTTGGGTGCTATGCCCAGGTTATTGCAAACTGTATATATGCACATTCCAAAAGCAAACAAAATCTGAAACCCAAAACACTTCTGGTCCCAAGCATTTTGGATAAGGTTTTCTCAACCTGAATAGATTTTACTCTTAACCTCTAGCATTAGAAATAAAAGGAAGCTAGTATTAAGCATTTTTATACAAATTTTTCTAAAATTGATTCATTTGCAGGTTATTGCAAGTGTTTTGAGGAATCTGTCTTGGCGAGCAGATGTAAATAGTAAAAAGACATTGCGGGAAGTTGGAAGTGTAAAAGCATTGATGGAATGTGCTTTGGAAGTTAAAAAGGTACCCTTGAAAATACTCAGTAGTGTAATATGGATTCATGTTAGCTAACTTTTTTTGCCACCTTCTCCATACTTCTCCCCTCACCTTGCCAGGAGATTTCCTAATTTCTAACCTATTTATCTTCATTGTTTTAGTTCAATCTCTAGGAGTATTAAAGGGGAAAGAATTTGTATATGGTAGTTTAGTCAGGGTTTCCTCAGCTCTGACGTTGTAAACATTTTCGACCCAGATAATTATTTGTTTTAGAGGGCTGACCTATGCATTATAGGATATTTTGCAGCATCCATAGCCTTTGCCCACTAGCTGACAGCACACCATCCCCCTGCCCCCGACAGATGTGATAATCCAAAAGATTTCCAGATATTGCCAAATGTCTCTCAAGAAAAAGGTACAAAGTCACTCTTGAGAATCTGTTGTATTACTTGTGAGCTCTCCAAATTTCAGTTCCCCAAAGTCCTAAAAATTTAATGATCAATAGGAAACTCCAAGTAATAATTTCTTTCTAGGACATATCTTCAGGCAGTTCCGAAACTAAGCTAGTTTAAAAAAAATAAAATAAATAGTAAACTTGAAATCGGGGAGCAACCAAGCAAGTTATCTTAGCCAAACTGGGCTTCCTTGACCCAACTGGCCAAGACCTGTAGCCTAAATTTTCTTCTTAAAAACTTTTATTTTCAGAGAGAGTGAAGAGTTTTTTTGTTTGTTTGTTTTTCACTGTTTATTTAGTTGTGTATTTTTAGTGAAGTCTATTTTTTATAACTGGAAGACACTTGAAAATTTATTAGGAGAAAAGTATTTAACTAAATTACTAGTTATAAAGATAATATTCAAATATGCTTGGGGTATGCATAAAGATACCTTTAAAGCTACTGAATGGAGCTGGTCATAGTGGTGCATGCCTCTAATTCCAGCAACTTGAGAGGCTGAAGTAGGACAATCACAGTTCAAGGCCAGCCTGGGCAACTTAATGAGAAGCTGTCTCAAAATAAAAAGGACTAGGGATGTACCTTAGTGGTAGAGTGCCCCCTGTGTTCAATTCCCTGTACTGCAGAAAAGTAAAATAAAATTGAGCTGGAAACTAACACTTCAGAAAAGAAGTTATATTAATGACCATTAAGCACTAGAAAAGATAAATGACATCCTTAGTTCTAAGGGAAATGCAAATCAAAAATACAGTGAGATACCATTACACAGATCATATTAGTTAAAGTTTAAAAATTGGTCAAGTGTTATAAGGATGTTGAGCAGTAGAGATCTTATACACTGCTGGTGAGAATGTGAAATGGTGTAACCACTTTAAAACATTTGGCAAGGACTGGGGTTGTGGCTCAGTGGTAGAGCACTTGCCGAGCATATTCAGGGCACTGGATTCGATTCTCAACACCACATAAAAATAAATAAATAAAATAAAGGTAGGGCTGGGGATGTGGCTCAAGCAGTAATGCGCTCGCCTGGCATGCGTGAGGCCCGGGTTCGATCCTCAGCACCACATACAAACAAAGATGTTGTGTCTGCCGAAAACTAAAAAATAAATATTAAAAAAATAAAATAAAATAAAGGTATTGTGTCCAACTACAACTAAAAAAAAAAACAAAAACACTTTACAGTGTTTTTAAGTTAAACATACACCTGCCATATGACCCAGCCATTGCACTTCTAAGTATTTTACCCAAGAGGAACAAAAACTGATGTTCACACACAGAATTACACATGAATGTTCGTAGTAATTTTGTTTGTGATAACATATATTAGAAATAACTCTGATGTCTGTCAGCAGGTAAATGGTAAACAAATTGTGGGATATCTGTACAATAAAATTCAACTCAGCTATAAAAAAGAATTAACTAGGCAGGCATGGTAGCACATGCATATAGTCTAAGCCACTGGGGAGGCTGAAGTGGGAGGATCACTTGAGTCCAGTTGTTCAAGACCAGCCTAGACAATACAGACCTAAAGATCTACATACAGATTTAATTGATACAGACTTAAAAGGCTAGATTAAAAGATACATCCTACTGAAAAACACAGAAGACCATAATAAATGGAAAGACTTGTCCTTTTCTTGGAAAAGGCCATTTCACCCTAAATTTATCTGTATTTTTTTTTTTTTTTTAAGTTATGCTGTGTTACCCAGGCTGATGACCTTAAGTAATGCTCTTGCCTCAGCTTCCCAAGTAGCTGGGACTTAAAGAATGTGCACAACCATGTCCAGTTTCATCGATAAATTTTTAATGTAAGGCCAATCTTGGAAAAACTAGCCAATCAGAAATTGCTATTATACGATTCTGATTTGGGCTTCCTGGTTAACAATATTAAGAGTTTGTTGGTTTCCTCTTTGTCTGTATTCAGTGCAGTGGTCATTGTGAACATGCTTTTTCTCTAATTAGTCATTGATTGCCTTTCAGCTTTATTTACTACTGCTCATGATCAAGAATCAGGACTTCTTCCTATTTCCCCTGCATGTATGGCAGCACTTTAACTCTGTTCAGCTAGCTTACACCTTCCATACAATAGAGCCTTGTCTTTAATGTGTTCTGTGCCCCAGTTTTTACTGTTTACTTAAAAATGTGAGTACTTTACTCTTGTCCTCTACATCTTCTCTACTGGATCCTTCTTATGTTTCAACTACATAAGAAACCCAGTCTTTTGAAAATGAAAATAAAATGCTCTGTGGCTTCTAACTACTACAGTGTTTTTCTTTTCCTGTAACATCCAAAGCCTTGAACAAGTTACTTGCTTCATTTAATTAGTCATACCATCTTCAGTGTCTTCTGATTTTGCTTCTGATACAGCTCTTTTCCAAGTTGCAAAATCTGGATTTATAGATTCACTTTGGTTTTTCTTTTCTACCTTCACCTGTATTTTATACTTTCTGATCACGCAACTTACTGAAACTCCTCCCTTTGCTTTCACCTGTATTTCCACCTTTTTATATATATATATATATATATATATTTTTTTTTTTTTTTTTTTTTTAAGTTGTTGATAGACATTTATTTGTTTGTTTGTTTGTTTGTTTATATGTGGTGCTGAGAATCGAACCCAATGCCTCACACATGCCAGGCAAGTGCGCTACTGCTGAGCCGCAGCCCTGTATTTCCAACTGCTAATCATTTTGTGTGTGTGCATACATGTATATGCATGCACACATACACACTGGGGATGGAGCCTAGGGCCTAGTATATACTAAGCATGCATTCTACCACTACACCACATCCCTAACTCCTAATCATTTCTTTTCTCCTTTGTTTTGAACTGTAAAACTTTATTGAATCAAAACTCTTGGCCTTTGACATATAGTCACACAGAGAGCAACTTTTGTTTTTCTAACTTTAGCTCTTCTGGGCAAATTGCAGTTTGACTCACTGCTCTAAAGACTTGCCATCTTTCTTGTTCTCAGAAGCTTAAAATGCTCTGCCTTTACTTCAATCACATTGCAATTAAAATTGAGCTTTTCTCACATCTTGATTGCGGAAGCATTTCCTTCCTGCCTCTTTCCAGCTCTCTGATAAGCAGTGTCTAAACCTACTCCAATACTGTTTCATTTAATTAATTTCTTGATAAAGAGAATGGGTAGTTAGCTACTTTTTTATTTAGGCCCATAATGTTTCCTGTGGCATTCAAAGCCTATATTTTAACTCTATGAACTTACTTTCTACTGTTCCCAGCATGGGCCTTGGTCTCCTTTGTGTCTTTCTATTCTACAGTCCTTCCTTCCTGATTTGTTTTTGTTTTTGGTACTGGTATTAAACCCAGAGTTACAGGTGTATGCCACTGCACCTAGCCCTTCTTCCTGATTTCTTCTTCCATACTTTATTTATTTGTTTGTTTGTTTGTTGCACTGAGGATTGAACCCAGGGATGCTGAATCATTGTGACACATCCCCGGCTCTTTTTGTATTTAATTTAGATGCAGGGGCTCACTGAGTTGCTTAGGGCCTCGCTGAGTTGCTGGGCTGGCTTTGAACTTACAATCCTCTTGCCTTAGTCTCCTGAGCCACTGGGATTACAGGTGTGCACCACTGCACCTGGCTACTTCCATACCTTTTTTTTTTTTGGGGGGGGGGGGGTTAGTAACCGAGATTGAACTCAGGGGCGCTCGACCACTGAGCCATAAAGCCAGCCCTATATTGTATCTAGAGACAGGGTCTCACTGAGTTGCTTAGTGCCTCTCTTTTTGTTGAGGCTATCTTTGAGCTCATGGTCCTCCTGCCTCCACAAGCCACTGGGATTACATACCTTTTATCATTCTGCTTTCCCTGCGAGGAGCTACTGTCTTCTCTTCTCTATGAAGGTACAGGTCTTATCCTCCTACAGAACAGTCTTCTCTGGAATATTTTATTAAAATTCAGGCTGCAATAATCTTTTAGAGCACCTTGTTTTGTTTTGTTTTGTTTTGTTAATTGTTTGAAGTGCCTGTATGATAGGCACATAATAGATTTCTTTTTTTTTAATATTTATTTTTTAGTTTTATGTGGACATAATATCTTTATTTTATTTTCATGTGATACTGAGGATCTAACCCAGTGCCTCATGCATGCTAGGCAAGCACTCTACCACTGAGCCACAACCCCAGCCCCAACATAGTAAATTTCTAATGAATGTTTTTTGTGAGATAAGTACAAAGACTGACACCAGGATCATGGGAGATTGTGACCAATTGCATATCAAAATGTTTCTATGGCAAGTGCAGTTTGACAGTTTACTATGATATTGTATATTAGGGAGTTTTGGCTTTTTGTAATTAGTTTGCCTCTTTGAGACATTTTTCCAGTATCCTTTCTTCTTTCCATAAGTTACATTGTTACTTTTGGATCAACCACATATAGACATTTATGTATGTTTTTAATACAAATGTAATACTGTATATACTGCTTTGCAAATTGCTCTTGTCATTTAACAGTACTTCTAAGATATCTTTCCCTATTTCCCCAACAACTCAGGAAGCTGAAGCAGGAGGATGGCAAGTTCCAACCTGGGAAACTTAGTGAGACCCTATCTATAAATTAAAAGGGCTGGGGATGTAACTCAGTGGTAGAATGCCCTGGGTTCAATTCCCAGTACCACGGTGCAGGGAAGGCGAGGAGGGAGGGGGATGATTTTCCTTATCCATGTATAGTAATAGAGGTTTTTTAAATTTAGTTTCCATTGTTCTGAAAATGTTATCTTTTCATAATGTACATGAATTATGTGTGTGTGTATACACATACACACACATACACTGTAAGTTCTGTAAGATATGTATATCATTTAAACAGGGAGGACCATTAATTTCATATTGTGTTATGCTTAATTTGGGATATTGCTTAAATTTTATTTGATATTTTATGAAAGTTTTTCTAAATGAAAATTTCTTAATAGTTTACCAGTGAATGACTTGGGAGGATCAAGGTTTAAAGCCAGCCTCAGCAACTTAGCAAGACCCTGTCTCAAAATAAAAAAATAAAAAGGGCTGGGATGTGGCTCAGTGGTAGAGTACCCCTGGTTCAATCTCTGGTGCCAAAAAATTTAAAAATTTTACTAGTCAGAGTTGGACAACTGGGAAAATCAAAAAACAAACTTTGTTCAGTAGAAGTCAACATAAAGGTTATGAAAAACAAATTCCAGTTCTAATTAGATGATACATATTCTGTTTTTTAATAGGAATCAACCCTCAAAAGCGTACTGAGTGCCTTATGGAATTTGTCAGCACATTGCACTGAGAATAAAGCTGATATATGTGCTGTAGATGGTGCGCTTGCGTTTTTGGTTGGCACTCTCACTTACCGGAGCCAGACAAATACTTTAGCCATTATTGAAAGTGGAGGTGGGATATTACGGAATGTATCCAGCTTGATAGCTACAAATGAGGACCACAGGTATATATAGAGTTCTATATTACTTTCTACATGAATTCATTTCTTTGAAAAGACCTAATCGTGAGCAGTGTTTTGTATGATTATTAATAAGTTCAAAACCAAAATACACTTAGTACAGTGAAAAGATAAATGTTAATCCCAGTTTTACTCATTAGTGTATTTATTCTAATAAAGTTTATAGTACCATAAAGGAGATTAGACAAACAAATGTTAAGAGATATAACCCATGTGTGGAGGAATAAATAAAAGTCATAAATATTAGAACAAAATTCTTTCTTGTTTATTACTATGGCATAAAGGAATATGAAGCTTATTTTAAAAACAGCAAAATGATGAGCATGATTCTGAAAGTATAAAGGCTCGCATTTTTCCAGTGGTGTCTTAACATCACTTATCATATTATTTAAGTACCAGCCAATCTACTAGGTCTCCAAAATCTGAAAGATCAGAGTCAGAGCACACATTTTTAAAACTTGGGATCTATAATATGTCAACAAAAATTTTCAGAGCTTATTCATTTTTTTAAATGTATCCTGTGTTATTCCTGTTGTTTTCAAAAAGAGCATCAGGTTCTTTTAATAGAAGAGCCTACAAGAATATAAACATCTTTTTATTTAAGTTTTTGATGTAAAACTTCAAGATTTTATATTCCTTCCTGCTACGCAAAAAGTATTTCGTAAACTCAGTAAGTACTCAGTTGACTACTGGACTATTGAGAAAAGACCACCACATTAAAGTTTATTGTGCACCCTTGCCAGTCTATTTTAAGGCCTACTAAAGCTGAATATGCTGTCAATGAACTTCAGTTTTCCATGCATTAAACTAGCTATTGCTCTTTCAAGTCTCAGAGTTCATTATGCTGATTCTTAGCCCTTGTATTTACATGCTTTAAATATTTTGAAAACCTTTACTTCACATTATTTTTCAAAATAATGACAATACACACAATCTGCCAAAGAGTACTTGTAAGAAAGATAACATGTCAGAAAATTAAACTGGAGACATAGAGATTACTCTAGAAAGTAGGTTTGCTGATATGTACATAAAGTATGCTCCCTGACTACATAAAAAATGTATCAGTTCTGTTTACCTCTTCCAAGATATTAGTAGTCAACATTGTGGCTTGCATGTGTAGGCTAAATTACCACAAAGTTCCTGTTCAGTTTAAGATTTCATGATATATTTATGATACTTAAATTGTAAAACTGTCACCATATGAAAAGAATAAATGTATTTGGTACCTGCCCCCCCCCCCCGCAAGAGTATTTTAAGCTATTGGATCAGAATAGGAAATGTAGAATAGATAGAAAATCACATTTTCACTTCTTTTGATCTGACAGATGAGTATTTTTAATCAATAAACATTGAATGAACTAAGAACAAAAGATGTGAATGCTTGAAATTTATAGAATAATTGGTATAATTTTAACATGCCTACTATTAACTTTTAGTAAAATTATCTTTAGATTTACTTGTTTTCTATCTTACAGATTTTTTTTTTTTTTTCACTCTGTGATTTCTTATTTTTATTCCAGGCAAATCCTAAGAGAGAACAACTGCCTACAAACTTTGTTACAACACTTGAAATCTCACAGTTTGACAATAGTCAGTAATGCATGTGGAACTTTGTGGAATCTCTCGGCAAGAAATCCTAAAGACCAGGAAGCATTATGGGATATGGGGGCTGTTAGCATGCTCAAGAATCTCATTCATTCAAAGCACAAAATGATTGCTATGGGAAGTGCTGCAGCTTTAAGGAATCTCATGGCAAATCGACCTGCAAAATATAAGGACGCCAATATTATGTCTCCTGGTTCAAGCTTGCCATCTCTTCATGTTAGGAAACAGAAAGCCCTAGAAGCAGAATTAGATGCTCAGCATTTATCTGAAACTTTTGACAATATTGACAATTTAAGTCCTAAGGCATCTCATCGTAGTAAGCAAAGACACAAGCAAAATCTTTATGGTGACTACGTTTTCGACACCAATCGACATGATGATAATAGATCAGACAATTTTAATACTGGAAATATGACTGTTCTTTCACCATATTTGAATACTACAGTATTGCCCAGCTCCTCTTCATCAAGGGGGAGTTTAGATAGTTCTCGTTCTGAAAAAGATAGAAGTTTGGAGAGGGAGCGAGGAATTGGCCTAAGCAGCTACCACCCAACTACAGAAAATCCAGGAACCTCTTCAAAGCGAGGTTTGCCAATCTCAACCACTGCAGCCCAAATTGCCAAAGTCATGGAAGAAGTATCAGCCATTCATACCTCCCAGGAAGACAGAAGTTCTGGTTCTACCACCGAATTACATTGTGTGACAGATGAAAGGAATGCAATAAGAAGAAGTTCCACTGCCCACACACATTCAAACACATACAATTTTACTAAGTCAGAAAATTCAAATAGGACATGCTCTATGCCTTATGCTAAATTGGAATATAAAAGATCTTCAAATGATAGTTTAAATAGTGTTAGTAGTAGTGATGGTTATGGTAAAAGAGGTCAAATGAAACCTTCAGTTGAATCCTATTCTGAAGATGATGAAAGTAAATTTTGCAGTTATGGTCAGTATCCAGCTGACCTAGCCCATAAAATACATAGTGCAAATCATATGGATGATAATGATGGAGAACTGGATACACCAATAAATTATAGTCTTAAATATTCAGATGAGCAATTGAACTCTGGAAGGCAAAGTCCTTCACAGAATGAAAGATGGGCAAGACCAAAACACATAATAGAAGATGAAATAAAACAAAATGAGCAGAGACAATCAAGGAGTCAAAATACCACTTACCCTGTATATACTGAGAGTACTGATGATAAACACCTTAAGTTCCAGCCACATTTTGGACAGCAAGAATGTGTTTCCCCATATAGGTCAAGGGGAACCAATGGTTCAGAAACAAATCGAGTGGGTTCTGGTCATGGAATTAATCAAAATGTAAACCAGTCTTTGTGTCAGGAAGATGACTATGAAGATGATAAGCCAACCAACTATAGTGAACGCTACTCTGAAGAAGAACAGCATGAGGAAGAGGAGAGGCCAACAAATTATAGCATAAAGTATAATGAAGAAAAGCATCATGTGGATCAGCCTATTGATTATAGTTTAAAATATGCCACTGACATTTCTTCCTCACAGAAACCATCATTTCCATTTTCAAAGAGTTCATCTGCACAAAACACTAAAACTGAACACATCTCTTCAAACAGTGAGAAGGCATCCACACCTTCATCCAATGCAAAGAGGCAAACTCAGTTACATCCAAGTTCAGCACAGAATAGAAACGGTCAGGCTCAAAAAACTACCACTTGCAAAGTTCCCTCTATCAACCAAGAAACAATTCAGACTTACTGTGTAGAAGACACCCCAATATGTTTTTCAAGGTGCAGTTCATTATCATCTTTGTCATCAGCTGAAGATGAAATAGGATGTGATCAGACAACACAGGAAGCAGATTCTTCTAATACTCTGCAAATAGCAGAAATAAAAGAGAACAATGTAACTAGATCAACTGAAGATCCTGTAAGTGAAGTTCCAACAGTATCACAGCATGTTAGAACCAAACCCAGTCGACTCCAAGCTTCCAGTCTATCTTCAGAATCAACCAGACACAAAGCTGTTGAATTTTCTTCAGGGGCCAAGTCTCCCTCCAAAAGTGGTGCTCAGACACCCAAAAGTCCACCAGAGCACTATGTTCAGGAGACTCCACTCATGTTTAGCAGATGTACTTCTGTCAGTTCACTTGATAGTTTCGAGAGTCGTTCCATTGCCAGCTCTGTTCAGAGTGAACCATGCAGTGGAATGGTAAGTGGCATTATAAGCCCCAGTGACCTTCCAGATAGCCCTGGACAAACCATGCCACCAAGCAGAAGTAAAACCCCTCCACCACCTCCTCAGACAGTTCAAACCAAGCGAGAGGTACCTAAAAATAAAGTACCTACTACTGAAAAAAGAGAGAGTGGACCTAAGCAAGCTGCTGTAAATGCTGCAGTTCAGAGGGTCCAGGTTCTTCCAGATGCTGATACTTTGTTACATTTTGCCACAGAGAGTACTCCAGATGGATTTTCTTGTTCATCTAGCCTGAGTGCCCTAAGCCTCGATGAACCATTTATACAGAAAGATGTAGAGCTAAGAATAATGCCTCCAGTTCATGAAAATGACAATGGGAATGAAACAGAACCAGAGCAGCCTGAAGAATCAAATGAAAACCAGGACAAAGAGGCAGAAAAACCTGTTGATTCTGAAAAAGATCTACTAGATGATTCAGATGATGATGATATTGAAATATTAGAAGAATGTATTATTTCTGCGATGCCAACAAAGTCATCACGCAAAGCCAAAAAGCTAGCCCAGACTGCTTCAAAATTACCTCCACCTGTGGCAAGGAAACCAAGTCAACTGCCTGTGTACAAACTTCTTCCATCACAAAACAGGTTACAGGCACAAAAGCATGTTAGTTTTACACCAGGAGATGACATGCCACGGGTGTATTGTGTAGAAGGGACACCTATAAACTTTTCCACAGCTACATCTCTAAGTGATCTTACAATAGAATCCCCTCCAAATGAGTTAGCTGTTGGAGAAGGGATTAGAGCAGGGGCACAGTCAGGTGAATTTGAAAAACGAGATACCATTCCTACAGAAGGCAGAAGTACAGATGAGGCTCAAAGAGGAAAAACCTCATCTGTAACTATGCCTGAATTGGATGACAGTAAAACAGAGGAAGGCGATATTCTTGCAGAATGCATTAATTCTGCTATGCCCAAAGGGAAAAGTCACAAGCCTTTCCGAGTGAAAAAGATAATGGACCAGGTCCAGCAAGCATCTGTGTCTTCATCTGGAACTAACAAAAATCAAATAGATAGTAAGAAAAAGAAGCCTACTTCACCAGTAAAACCTATGCCACAAAATACTGAGTATAGGACACGTGTGAAAAAGAACACAGACTCAAAGAATAACTTAAATGCTGAGCCAGCTTTCTCAGACAACAAAGATTCAAAGAAACAAAACTTGAAGACTAATTCCAAGGACTTCAATGATAAGCTACCAAATAATGAAGATCGAGTTAGAGGAAGTTTTACTTTTGATTCACCTCATCATTACACCCCTATTGAAGGAACTCCTTATTGTTTTTCACGAAATGATTCTTTAAGTTCTTTAGACTTTGATGATGATGATGTTGACCTTTCTAGGGAAAAGGCAGAATTAAGAAAGGGGAAAGACAGTAAGGATTCAGAAGCTAAAGTTACCAGCCTCACAGAACTAACATCAAGCCAACAATCATCTAATAAGTCACAAGCTGTTACAAAACATCCAGTAAGTCGAGGCCAGTCTAAATCCATACTACAGAAGCAACCCACTTTTCCTCAGTCATCCAAAGACATACCAGATAGAGGGGCAGCAACTGATGAAAAATTACAGAATTTTGCTATTGAAAATACACCAGTTTGCTTTTCTCGTAATTCCTCTCTGAGTTCTCTTAGTGACATTGACCAAGAAAACAACAATAACAAACAAAATGAACCTATCAAAGAGACTGCGCCACCTGCTTCACAAGGAGAACCAAGTAAACCCCAGGCATCAGGTTATGCTCCTAAATCATTTCATGTTGAGGATACTCCTGTTTGTTTCTCAAGAAACAGTTCTCTCAGTTCTCTTAGTATTGATTCTGAAGATGACCTGTTGCAGGAATGTATAAGTTCTGCAATGCCAAAAAAGAAAAGGCCTTCAAGACTCAAGGGTGATAATGAAAAACATAGTCCCAGAAATATGGGTGGCATATTAGCTGAAGATTTGACACTTGATTTGAAAGATATACAGAAACCAGATTCAGAGCATGGTTTATCCCCTGACTCAGAAAATTTTGATTGGAAAGCTATTCAAGAAGGTGCAAATTCCATAGTGAGTAGTTTGCATCAAGCTGCTGCTGCTGCGTGTTTATCTAGACAAGCTTCATCTGATTCAGATTCCATTCTTTCACTGAAATCAGGAATCTCTCTGGGATCACCTTTTCATCTTACACCTGATCAAGAGGAAAAACCTTTCACAGGTAATAAAGGACCACGAATTCTCAAGCCTGGGGAGAAAAGTACATTGGAAACTAAAAAAATGGAATCTGAAAATAAAGGAATCAAAGGAGGAAAAAAAGTTTATAAAAGCTTGATTACTGGAAAAGTTCGATCTAATTCAGAAATTTCCAGCCAAATGAAACAGCCCCTTCAAACAAACATGCCTTCAATCTCTCGCGGTAGGACAATGATTCATATTCCGGGAGTTCGAAATAGCTCCTCAAGTACAAGCCCTGTTTCTAAAAAAGGCCCACCCCTTAAGACTCCAGCCTCCAAAAGCCCTAGTGAAGGTCAAGCAGCCACCACTTCCCCTAGAGGAGCCAAGCCATCAGTGAAATCAGAATTAAGCCCTGTTACCAGGCAGACTTCACAAATAGGGGGGTCAAATAAAGGGCCTTCTAGGTCAGGATCTAGAGATTCTACTCCTTCAAGACCTGCCCAGCAACCATTAACTAGACCTATGCAGTCTCCAGGGCGAAACTCAATTTCACCTGGTAGAAATGGAATAAGTCCTCCTAACAAATTATCTCAACTAGCCAGAACATCATCCCCTAGTACTGCTTCAACTAAGTCTTCTGGCTCTGGGAAAATGTCATATACATCTCCAGGCAGACAGATGAGCCAACAAAACCTTACCAAACAAACAGGCTTATCCAAGAATACCAGTAGTATCCCAAGAAGTGAGTCTGCCTCCAAAGGACTAAACCAGATGAATAATAGCAATGGGTCCAGTAAAAAGGTAGAACTTTCTAGAATGTCTTCAACTAAATCAAGTGGAAGTGAATCTGATCGATCAGAGAGACCTGTATTAGTACGTCAGTCTACTTTCATCAAAGAAGCTCCAAGCCCAACCCTAAGGAGAAAATTGGAGGAATCTGCTTCATTTGAATCTCTTTCTCCATCTTCTAGACCAGATTCTCCCACTAGGTCTCAGGCACAAACACCAGTTTTAAGCCCTTCCCTTCCTGATATGTCTCTCTCCACACATTCATCTGTTCAGACTGGTGGATGGCGAAAACTTCCACCCAATCTCAGTCCCACTATAGAATATAATGATGGAAGACCAGCAAAGCGTCATGATATAGCACGCTCCCATTCTGAAAGTCCTTCCAGACTTCCAATCAACAGATCAGGAACCTGGAAGCGTGAGCATAGCAAACATTCATCATCCCTTCCTCGAGTAAGCACTTGGAGAAGAACTGGAAGCTCGTCTTCAATTCTTTCTGCCTCATCAGAGTCCAGTGAAAAAGCAAAAAGTGAGGATGAAAAACATGTAAACTCTGTTTCAGGAACAAAACAAACTAAAGAAAACCAAGTATCCACAAAAGGAACATGGAGAAAAATGAAAGAAAGTGAAATTTCTCCCACAAATATTACTTCTCAGAACACTTCTTCGGGTGCTACAAATGGTGCTGAATCAAAAACTCTAATTTATCAAATGGCACCTGCTGTTTCTAAAACAGAGGATGTTTGGGTGAGAATTGAGGACTGTCCCATTAACAACCCTAGATCTGGAAGATCTCCCACAGGTAATACTCCCCCAGTGATTGACAGTGTTTCAGAAAAGGGAAATCCAAATGTGAAAGATTTAAAGGATAATCAGGGAAAACAAAATGGGGGTAATGGCAGTGTTCCCGTGCACACCATGGGTTTGGAAAACCGCCTGAACTCCTTTATTCAGGTAGATGCCCCAGACCAAAAAGGAACTGAGACAAAACAGGGACAGAGTAATCCTGTTCCTGCAGCAGAGACTAGTGAAAGCTCTATAGCAGAGCGTACCCCTTTCAGTTCAAGCAGCTCAAGCAAACACAGTTCACCTAGTGGAACTGTTGCTGCCAGAGTGACTCCTTTTAATTACAACCCAAGTCCTAGGAAAAGCAGCGCAGATAGCACTTCAGCTCGCCCATCTCAGATCCCAACACCAGTGAATAACACCAAAAAAAGAGACTCAAAAACTGACAGCACAGAATCCAGTGGAACTCAAAGTCCTAAGCGCCATTCTGGGTCTTACCTTGTGACATCTGTTTAAAAGAGCTGGAAGGACAAAACTAAGAAAATTAGGTGTTAATTACAACTGCTATATAGAAATTTTGTTCTAAATGAAAGCTTAAAGGATTGAAAGTTTTTGTAAATAGGTTTGATTCTTGTTAGAGGGTTTTTGTTCAGGAAGCCATATTTGATAGAGTATACTTTGTCTTCACTGGTCATATTTTGGGAGGCACTCTTAATAGGGAAAAAAGTGGTAAAGCCAAGTATATTTGTACAGTATGTTTTACATATATTTAAGTAGCATCCATCCCATCATACTTCAGTTATCGCTCGTCGTAAAATAATGAACACTACAGATAGAAAATATGATATATTGCTGTTATCAATCATTTCTAGATTATAAACTAATTAAACTTACATCAGGGAGAAATTGGTATTTATGCAAAAAAATTGTTTTAGTCCTGTGAGTCCATCTAACTTCATAATTAATCATGTGGCTGTGAAATTCACAGTAATATGGTTCCCAATGAATAAATTTACCCAGCCTGCTTTGCATTACTGCATGAATGAAATGACGGTTCAATTTCAGAAGTTATGATTAACAGTTCTGTGGTCACATGATGTGCATAGAGATAGCTACAGTGTAACAATTTACACTATTTTGTGCTCAAAAAAAAAAAATCTGTGTAACTGTAAAACATTGAATGAAATTATTTTACCTGAACTAGATTTTATCTGAAAGTAGGTAGAATTTTTGCTATGCTGTAACTGTTGTACATTCTGGTATTTGAGGTGAGATGGCTGCTCTTTTATTAATGAGACATGAATTGTGTCTCAACAGAAACTAAATGAACATTTCAGAATAAATTATTGCTGTATGTAAACTATTACTGAAATTGGTATTTGTTTGAAGGGTCTTATTTCACATTTGTACTAATAATTGTCAAAAGGGCCTCTTTAAAAGCTTATATAAATTTTTTTCTTCAAATTCTATGCATTAAGAGTAAAATTTCTCCTACTGTAATAAAAACAATTGAAGAAGACTGTTGGCACTTAACCATTCCTAAATTTTAATTTTTCTTTATGTGATTAGCACTTCTTCAGTTTTCAATATTTTTCCACCCTTTTTCCCCCCTTACTCCACTGGAACTCAGTTAAAACAGAGGCATATATATCAGTGTCTGCCTAGCACAGGTCTAGGCATTGAAATAACAGGACCACATAAGTATTCACTTTTTCTTAAAAGAATTCTATACTTGAAATTTTGATTATTCTTAGTACAAGTAGTTTCTTCCATGTTCTATAATGTAACTGTCTTTCCTCCTCATCTTTTCCCTGTTGCTACTGGGTCTAACATGCAACACCTTATATCACCCTTCCTGTTAAGGCATATTTTCTACAGCCAAATATAATCAGTACTCTGCCATATTCAGAAAATACAAAATCACATGAAACTTTAAAAGTAGATACAATGCCATTAAGATACTCAAAAGAGGCCCTGGCATTGGGAAAAAGAAAAAAATCAGAGGAGTATTTAAATATCCTTACCTGTTGAGAAAAACTTTATTTTTGATGTGTACAGTTGGTTAGGGGGGTGGGGTGAAGTACCCACTTCCTTATACTGACCTCAGGAGGAGCCCTCTTTCATGAAGGAAAATACACTGATAATAGCAAAGATAATTTACTTAATATATCTTCCCTGAGTTTGTTCTAAAAGATCAAAAGTGACTATGATGATAAATGCTCATATATTTGTTGAATAAATGAAAGGTTTATTTTTAATGATAAAATTCATGCACTCTGCATTTGGAGAAGATAAAGGATTTTTAGGCGTGGTGGGGCACTGGGAAGAGGTGACAGGGAGTATGCATACCTACCTGGTGCCCTTGAAATCACATCATTTAGTTAATTATCTAACTTGTGTTTTTACTTGTGTTTATAACTTGCAGGTAATGAGGCTGTTTTTTTAAAAGCTAAAGTGCCAGAAAATTAAGTACCATGATTTGAACTAAAGCATATTACTCCAAAGCCCGTACTCTTTCCACTGCTCCACTTTATAAACACCTCAATTTATTTATCTTTGGAATCTATTTAAATTTTTTTCAAAACTTCTCTGAAATTGTTTATGAATAATATTCTATATTGTTCTCCAAGGCTGCCATAAACAATAGGGATACAATGTTTATCTAGGTCATATCTGTTTTTGTCTGAATTTTTGCATGCCAGTTTTTATAAACTACTTCCAAGTATTTTTGTGGGAAGAGATAAAAGTGTTAGTTAATTAGAATAAAGTTGCCTTTCAATTCAAGTTTGTTTTTTTTTTTTTTTTTTTTTAAAAAAGGTATTATTGTATTGGAAATGAAAGAAGAGTCCCTTCTACTTACAAAAAGACTGGAATTCCTGTGGGCAACATTACTGGGAGAAGAACCAATGTATGTTGTCCCTTGAGGAAAAGGTCACTGGATGAGAACCTCTAGTTAGAGATAATGGCTCTGAATGAGTAAAGGGGCAAATCACTTCTATTTTGAGACATTGGCAAGATGTTACCAAAACTGATAGCAAAGCCAAATACTCCAAGTTGATGCTGGGTTTAAGCCCAGTGTTGGGTTTAAGATAAGTCAGTAATTGTGATGGCTATTAAAAGGAAGGGATATGGAATTGACTGTGCCCTATTTAGCTGTGGACTGCAACAGAGAAATCCTAAGGCAGTGGTTTTTGAACCAAGGGTGCATTTGAATCTTAGTGCTTATGACACAGCCAGCTCACACCCTGGTAATTGGACTGAGTAGATTTAGAGTGGGCCCCAAGAATTTGCATTTTAACAAGTTCAAACATGCTGCTGGTGCTGCTGGTCCTGAGGACCATGCTTTGGGAATTACTGCCCTCAGTTACCACAGTGAAGCTCCTTGAGTGATTGCCTTGGGCTCCAGATATTCAACAACTGAACTTTTAATCTACTAACAGATTCTCCTTTCTGTAGACCTAAGACTTGAATATTGAGCTGTTCAATATGTTATAACCCATCTCCCGATAAGAAAGAAACTTACCAGACATGAATGAACAATTAATTTTTACATTATTATGTCTGAAGGATCAGCTAATATTCCCTTTGAAACAATTATTGTAAAAGCCAAAGTATCTTAATTTGAAATGGCAATAAGATTAGGAGACTGGAAATGGGAACTTGGAGGTGAGGGAAGACTGGTTTCAGATGAAAGGAAAATGTATCCAGTTTATTAATATTTAATGAATGTGGTCAAATCAGTCTGATAATTGAGGATAAACTTTATAAATTACCAGGGCACTGGAAGTTAATGAGGGAAATAATGAAAGATATATGCTGTAAGGAGCAAATAGTACATATTTTTCTTGATTATGTATAATATGGATCATGTTACACAAAGTTAATTAAGTAAAATGATGAGTCCATTGCTGATGGGAACCAGTTGCACTATATCTGAATTCATATAATCAGGTGGGGTTTCTTTTCATCTAAGAGAAAGAATGGAGTGCCAGCAATGCAAAAGTAAATTGCCCAGAGCTGAAGAAAGATTTGAGTAGTCAGATGGGTAAAATTTACCAAACAAAAATGATTTTTCAAAAGTCACTGTGGCTGAAATAGTATAATTTTTTTTTCATTTCCACTAACCATATTTCCCTAATATTATGCTGAGTTTAAAATACTACTTTGTAATGTTGAAGCCTATGGACTGTGGCTTCTGTATTACCCCAGGTTATTTTCCTTCTGTTCTCAATTCTGTGGTCTGTAAGTATATTCTGCTTTTTGTTAGGCCATTGATGCTTCTTTTAACCTGTATGTTCTATATGTATAATATTGTTCTTGGTGCTAAATATACTTTCTTTCCTCTGATATTCAGGGTAATTTTTTTTCTACATTTATGACTGTTCACTTACTCTTAAAGTTATCTGTTACTTTTTTAATTGAAAATGTTCAATGTATAGTAGCAAAAGTGATCACTGAATATAAAACAACACTAGTGAGAAATGACTATTGAAAGAAATGCCAGACATTACGTGCCCTACTTACACTACCTATTAGGATCCAAAGACTTGTTTGTTCTAGCTTTAAAAAAAAAAAAGACTTGGCTAATCAATTTGAAATAAGTTGTCACAAAGAAAATTTCTGGTTGGTGGGAACTGAAAGCTCACATAGGCTGATTACTACAATTGACATCATGGAGCCTAATAGAAGAGGAAGCAGACAGAGGAAAAAGAGGAAATGGGAACAGATTGGTGGGGGCTGGGAGGCATATAAAGCAAGTAAGAGGCAAGTCAGGAGCCACCACAGTCCCTACAGGTTTTTTGCTTTGTTTTTGTTTTTCTTGGGGGGGAGTCCAGCCCTTTTTTAAATTTTGAGACAGGGTCTCCCAAGTTGCTTAATGCCTCGCTGGTTCTGAGGCTGGCTTTGAACTTGGCGATCCTGCTTCAGCCTTCCAAGTCACTGGGATTACATGCATGCACCACCATGCCTGGCAGTCCCTGCCATTTCTGAGACCTAGTTCTACTTTTCCCCAAATGGGGGCACTTGTGAATAAAACTCAATTTGTTCCTGGAGTAACCTGAAACTAACAGAAACCCTCATTAGGTGTGTCTTTAGTTTTTAAATTTCTAGATAGAAGATAACTTTGTGTTTTTTTGTTTTGTTTACTTTTGGTGGTGATTTTGTTTGGAAGTAAGGATTGAACTCAAGGTCCACTGAGCTAGATCCTAGGCACCTTTTGCCCTTTTTGTTTTCTTATTGGGGGAGGGGGAGCAAGAGAGGGTCTCATTAAGTAGCTTAGTGCCTTGTTAAAGTTGCCTCAAAACTTGCAGACCTCCTGCCTCAGCTTCCCAAGTCACTGGAATTACAGATATGTGTCACCATGCCCAGAAAGAGGAAGATGTTCTAAAAACATTAGTGAGGAGAGAAATAGTTGCCTAAGAAAAAGATTAGCATCAGATTTCTACAACACCAAATGGCAAAGAAGAAAAACACCACAGAACAACATGCAGCATTCAGAAGCCCCCGAGTTCAATCCCTGGTACCCTACCCCTGCCAAAAAAAGAAAAAGTATAAATAATTGTGGTTACTCTGACAATGAATCTCAGTGTAAGTGTCCAGATAAACAAAAAATTAAATGCTTAATAATTTTAATAATTTTAAATTCAAGATTATTCCAACACAAATAGGGAAACAAGAGAAGGTAGGGAAGAGGTAAAAACATGCTAAATAAGTAATGTCAACAGATACTATGTTATTTTTAACTTGGAAGAACATGATTTTAATTTTTTTAATTTAGTGGAAACCCCAATGTTAAAAAAGAAGTTGGGCTGCGGTTGTGGCTCAGTGGTAGAATGCTTGCCTAGCACATGCGAGGAACTGAGTTCAACCCTCAGAACCCCATAAAAATAAAGACGTTGTGTCCATCTACAACGAAAAAAAAATTTAAGTCAGTTTTTCCAAGTTTTAACTAGTAAATAAATCATTAAAATAACTAAAGATACTTGAATAAGATGCTAAAGAACAAAGGGGAATTGAGGAAGGGTTAATCAAAACAAAGCATAAAGTAGAGGAACAGTACCAAATAAATGTACTGATCACATATAATAAAATAAACACTATCGGGCTAGGGTTGTAGCTCAGCTTGCCTCGCACATGTGACGCGCTGGGCTCAATCCTCAATACCACATGAAAATAAATAAAAGATATTGTGTCCATCTACAGCTAAAAAAAAAAAAAATGAAGTACTGCATTACCAAACGATTTTTAAATGATCCCAAATGAATAAAACCAAACGTATAACCACACTTACACAGGCAAATGCAAAGAAGCCAGTTATGGCAGATATATGCCAAAACATAATTCTGAAGAAAAGGCATTAAATGCGATGAAGAAAACAAGATAAACATCAGTCATGAAGTAATCTTCAAGTTCCAAATAATATATCTCCAAATGAAGGGGAAAATTTAGACATACAAAGAAAAAATGAAGATTATCATGGGAACAGTGAGACTGTCAATGTTGGAAACAGGAATTAATCTGCACAAAAGAACAGTTACCTGGAACTTTAGCATCCTCTTGTAAGAGTGAATCCTGTTAAAGAAAAGTTCTCAGAAGGTACTTTCCTTTAGCTGAGGACCTTGATTTGGGGATCTATAAAGATAAACCTGGAATTTGGATAGGGGGATTTTAGTAAGTTTGCTTAAGAAAGGCAAGAATTTGAAATTCTTGGGGTGGTCCAGGAATTGGAGGCTGAGGAGAAGAGATGGAGAGAACAAAAGGAAAGAGAAACATAGCAACATTGTGTGAGTCCAAGGTCCCAGCTGGGGTAACATGGCCAATGAAGACCCTGGCAGTGCAGTGACTACGATGATTTTAGAAAGAGATGTTTGCTATTTCAGTTGGCACCCTCATTCTTTTGTCCTTCCTAGTATTTATTCACTTGTTTTAAATTTTCAGACTAATCATTAAAATTAACTTCACTATCATTATCAGTAATTAAATCTAAGTATCAGTTTTCAGTATTTATCATTGTTTATATTTCGTGTCTTTGATTTTCTTTAGTTCTTTACATTAATTTAACTTGGCTGAAATATTTCCTGTTTTGTTTTTGTTTTTTCCAGAAAAGCTAAGTTAGGGATATGCTTTCTAATTCTACTCTTAGTTTAAAATTGCTTTTTTTTTTTTTGCCTTCACACAAAGTATAATTTTGGTCACAATTCTTTTTCCACAGAACTCTTAGCTTCTGATGTTTACTACTGCTGAAATGTTTCAACACTGGTCTGGGTTTTTAAATTATATATAAACTTTTGTTTCCTATTTGTATGTTTATATGGTTTTAATATTTTTTAGTTTTGTAGTTGTAAATGGATAAAATGCCTTTGCTCATTTTTAAGCAGTGCTTCACATGCTAGGCAAGCACTCTGCCACTGAGCTAAAGCCCCACCCCTGTTTACAGGGTTTTATTTTTATCTTTGCAAAAAAGAAATTTTAGTAAGTCTAGCTGTTTTCATTTTTTTACCCACAACCTTGTCTTTTATTATTAAATACTTTTAATCTTAAGCCTTCAACAGATGTTTTATCTCTTATTATGGCTGTTCCTCCATCACTTTCTCTCACTTTGCAATATCACAAATCAAGCCTCTCTCCCTGAACAGTATTTCAGAAATAGTGTAGAGTTAAATACGAGAGTGGCATAGAAATGGCACTAAGTAGGGCTGGGGATGTGGCTCAAGAGGTAACGCGTTCGCCTGGCATGCGGGGGGGTGTTGGGTTCGATCCTCAGCGCCACACAAAATAAAATAACGATGTTGTGTCCACCGAAAACTGAAAAATGTTAAGAAAAAGAAATGGCACTAAATAATATTAGCTCCATCATCTCTGTCATTAATTCCCTTAATGTGTATAAACCCGAAAAAGTAACCACCAATACTGCCCTTTTGTCCCCAATTACTTAAATGGCTCTAAAAAAACAATTCCATGGTAACCAGTTTACTGCATTAAACTTCAGACCATCTCCTTAATTTCTTGTGTATGTGCGCGCGCGCGCGCACGCGCGCGCATATACAGAAAAAAAAACAAGAGAGCTCTATATATCTATATCACCTATAGATAGATAGATACAGAGATATACAGAGAGGGAGAGAGACTGATGCCCTGAGCATCTATGCTCAGCCATTATTACTGCAAATGGACAAATCCAACCTCACTGAGACTCAGCTTTTGGGGAGATTTTTGTTTAGTTGGTTCTTTAGTCTTTTTTTTTTAATCTATAAATAAAGTAAATGTCTTACCTGTCTGTTTCTTTGAAAAGTTCCATTGTAAATATGGAATAAACAGCCACTGCTAATATAGGAATGAAGGTATGTTTAGTTGAACAGAAATGCTGTGAAGTAATGCTTTGCAATTGAAGAGGTTAAAATATGTTATTCAATGACATATTAAGTAAACCAGACATTTGAAAAACAGCAGGTTCAAAACGATCGTTCACATTTTTAAAAAAATGAAATTCCCCTGTGAAAGACACTGTCCTTACTCTCGAGGATTCCGTACAGATTTTGATAATAACTCATCTTTTACGCCTACCCAAATGATTTAGTTGCTTCTTCACACTATTATTTGTATAATGCAGTATATAAGTAACTGGCCCTGCTTCTTTGGATCTTTATTTTTTTGTTAAATCTACAGTACGACATTAAATTTGCACTATCCGTTTCTCCTTTTAATCCACCTTATGTCGCTTTAATTCTAGGAGCCAGCTGGAACTCTTAAGAAAATGGAGGTAGAGTGTTCCTCTCCCTACACATCAACAAAGCATACAAAATCATGATTAATTTTAGTCTATAAGATGTCCTTCAGACGTTTTAAAAGGTGAATAGTAAAGTTTCTAACATACAGTACATTGAAACGCAACTGCCAAAAATTTTGCTAATTCCTTCACTTTAAAAAAGTTCAATCTTGGACTGGGGGTACAGCTCAGTTGGTAGAGTGCTTGCCTGGCATGCACAAGGGCCTGGGTTCAATACCTAGCACACAAAAAAAGAAAGAAAAAAAAGTTCAATCTGCGGGAAGTAGGAGTGGAAACAAAATTAAACATAAAAAAAACATTTCCTTGCCTGCTCTAACTTGTATTTCCGCTTCATACTACACAGACTCCCATCAGCTTACAGCCTTCACCCACGGGCGAGCGTAAATAGTATCACCCAACTTTGGTGTGAAGCGGGGAACGAGGAAACGTTTAATTAATTAATAAAAAAGAAATGATAATCCACGCCCCTAAAGCACTCCAAAGGGAGAAAAATGGAAAGGAATAGTTCTCAGTCTTCTCGCGAGAAGAAAGATTAACAAGCCACGTCAATCCAGACGTCACGGCTCCGAGTGACAGGTGCTGGAACAAACCGGCGTTGAAAAGCAGCGAACGCAGGGCCACTTTGGTGGGCCGGAGTTCCGCCGGAAGAGCGGGTGGTTTCGTAACTTCTGGCTGATTTTCTGTGGGCGGAGTCTGTGCTGTCTGTGGACATGGCTTGCGCCGCCTCACGGTCCCCGGCGGACCAAGACAGGTGAGTCCTGAGCTGGGGGCCAAAAAAAGGGGTAGGGGGGCCTTGCTGCGATGCCGCAGATGCTGGGCCGCAATTCCCCACCCCCAGATCTTGAGAAGGACTTGGCCCCCTGCGCTCGACGTGAGCCTCAGACTTCACGTCGTCTTTCCCTGGCCGGGAAGCCTGCAGTACGAAGCTTTTCGCAGGGTCGCTAAATTCCCGAGCCTAGGTATCTCAGTCTTTGTATCAGAAAAAGAGGATTTGAGGTGCTACGAGGTCATGAGTTAGAATAACAAAGTTTTTAATACTCCCTACGCTGTGCTTTTGTGCAGAAAGGTGGACTCCACCCTCGGGAACTTTTGACGGGCAGCTTTGCTTAACGTTAACAGTTACCGTATCGGTTTTTGTTTTCGTTGTTGTTTTTAACCTTCTCTAACAATAGTGTTCTATTTTTCCATAAGATAATGAATAGTTTTCTTTTTAAGTGAATTAAGTAAAAGGCAATTTAAAGAAAAACTATTAATTAAGCAATTAATAGTGTAAATGTCCCTGCCACGAAGATGGTGACTGGAACACTGCTCTAGTTATAACAGCTGTGCTTCTTTCTTCTGTGTCAGGTTTATTTGTATCTATCCTGCTTATTTAAATAATAAGAAGACCATCGCGGAGGGAAGGAGGATCCCCATAAGTAAGGTGAGTGGTGACTGGTATCTAGGACAGGGAGGTTGTCCTAACGGGCCACAAAGGTTTCTTTTACTTCACTTCATTTCTTTAAGGCCTAAGGAGAACAGCAGCCAAGATTAGAGTGCTTTCCTTAATGTTGATGAAGCCGGAAAGACGCTGTTGCATAGGTTGAAGGGATTTTTGAAACAGTTCTTAATGAACCTGTGTTTGTAAAGAATAAAATGGGGTGGGGGAGTGTCTGTTTTAACCATAATTATGACAGTCTTCACCAAGAATTGAACCCAGGGGTGCTTAACCACTGAGCCACATCCCCAGCCCTCTATTTATTTTTTGAGACAGGTCTCTCTAAGTTGTTTATGGCCTCCCTCAGTTGCTGAGGCTGCAGTCTTCCTGCTTCAGGCTCCCTAGTGGCTGGGATTACAGGCATGTGCCACCCAGCTCTGCAGTTTAAAGAGGTAAATTTACTTTAGTACTTTTTAAAAGGGAAGAATCAGGTCCTGGGGATGTAGTCAGTGGTAGAGTGCTTGCGATAGGAAAACTCAAGTTTTCAGGTGGTCTGTTGGCTTCAGTTTGGAAATTGCCCAATGCCAAATTAAAGACATTCTTACTTGTTTTGTTTTGTTTTGTTGTTTGTAATATGGATTGAACCCAGGGGTGCTTTGCCACTGGTAAAAATTATTTTTTTAAGAAATTATTTTTAATTTTTGAGGCAGGGTGTTGCTTAGTTGCTAAGGCTGGCCTCAAACTTGGGATCCTCCTGCTTCAACCTCTCCAGTCACTGAAATTACAGGCCTGCACCACCATGCCCAGTGTGTCATAGAATATTTTTATTTTTATTTTGGGGGTGGGGACCAGGGATTAAACTCAAGGGCACTTGGCCACTGAGTGACATCCCTAGCTCTATTTTGCATTTTATTTAGAGACAGGGTCTCACTCAGTTGCTTAGTGCCTCACTTTTGCTGAGGCTGGCTTTGAACTCGTGATCCCCCTCCTGCCTCAGCCTCCCGAGCTGCTGGGATTACATGCCACTACTAGCCATATTCTACATTTAAAGAGTCATTTACATTGTATAATCTAATGACAAGTTTAAGGCAAATTGGTCTGAAGCAATGAATTAAATATTTTTATATTATTTAATGTCTCTCATTTTGCTGCTTTTTCAGTGTGTAAAGTCTACTTTGCTGCCTCAGGTGAAAAGAGATACCAAAGCACTTGTTCTGGAATAATGCCCTGTCAAGCCACTGTGACAGATTCTGTCAGAAGAATGGCTGAATTTTTTAAACTTTATATATAACATATATAAATTTAATAATTCAAGCAATTTTCACAATGGGAGTACATCTGGGTAACAAGCCCACAAATTTTAAAAACATTATCAGCTATAGGAAGATTTCTTATGTCTTTTCCCAGTCAGTGTCCCCTCCACAAAATGTTCTCTTATATAAGGATAACACTATCCTGATTTCCAGCACCGTACATTATACTTGCTTGTTCTTGAATTTTATATAAATAGGATTATTTGCTGTGTACTTTTATGTCTTCTTTTCACTGAACTTTAGGCTTATAAGATTGGTCCACATTTTTGAGTGTAGGTTTTTGTTTATTTTTTATGTTTTTTTGCTGGTGATTGAACCCAGTGCCTTGTGCATGCTTAAGCATGTGCTGTCCCCCTGAGCTAACCCCTAAACCCTTTGAGTGTAGTTTAATTCCCACTGCTCTGTAACAGTTTCCCAACAACAACATCATTGACATTTTGAGCCAGATAATTCTTTATATAGTGGTATGTCCTGTGCATTTTATAATGTTTAGCAACATCCCTGGCCTCTGCCAACTAGATGATAAATATCCATCTCTTCTAGTTATCACCAAGCATAGCCAAATGTCTGAAAAGTGGGGAGGAAAGTAAAATTCCCTTGCTGGAAACCACTACCAGCAGTATACTACATTCCTTTGTTCTCTTGATGGATTAATTAGGTTGTTTCTAATTTGGGGGCTATTACAAATAATGCTGTGAGCACTCTTGAGCTTGTCTTTGATGAACATATTTTTTTATTTCCATTGGGGGGGGAATATACACACACACACACATACATATAGGATGAAATTTCAAGGCCATAGGGAAACATAAATTAAACTTTATTAGATACTGCTTCTTAAGTGGTTATATGTGTTCAACCAGTCAATATTCATTAAGCACCTACTATAGTCAAAGTACCAATCTAGATGTTAGAGAAAATACTGGTGAATAAGACAAAGTCATTGCCCTCATTAAATTTATGTTCTGGTTGGAAGAAAGACACACAAGTATGAATCAGTGTAATTCCCAGGGATTTTTAAAATTAAAATTGAAAACACTGTACCTAGTAAGAAAAGATAGGGTTTAGATAAATCTTTGTTTTGTTTTGTTGTAAATGGCCAGAGTGCCTTTATTTTATTTGTTTATTTTTATGTGGTGATGCGGATTGAACCCAGTGCCTCATACATGCTAGGCAAGTGCTCTGCCATTGAGCTACAGTCCCAGCTCCTAGGTACATGTTTTGATCATAGTATTTAAAGTGATTTATACAACTGTATAACAGTATTCTCTTAAAGCTAAGCTATTTAATGTTTTTGTTTTTAACTGTTCAGGCTGTTGAAAATCCTACAGCTACAGAGATTCAAGATGTATGCTCAGCAGTTGGACTTAATGTGTTTGTTGAGGTATGATGTGATTCTTCCTTCACTATTTTCTGTACTCATTGATATGACTTTCTTAAAAGCCTGTTTTTGTTTTGTTTTATTTACATTAGAAAAATAAAATGTACTCTAGAGAATGGAATCGTGATGTTCAATACAGAGGCAGAGTCCGGGTCCAGCTCAGACAAGAAGATGGCAGCCTCTGTCTTGTACAGTTCCCATCACGTAAGCTTTTTTTAATGAATAAATAAACTTTAGGAATATGTTTTTCTTCTATGACACAACAGAGGTTCTAAAACTGACCTTTTGAAAGGTATAAATGAATTAACATTCTACATATTAATTTAGAGAAAAGACTATTGCTTATGGAAAGAGGTAAACAGTAGTTTTAATTTCTTTTAGGTTAAGAATCTCTGAGAATGTGATGAAACTTACTAATTATATGATGAGCATTTTATAAACTTCTAGAAGACTGTCATTGCTCCCAGATTAAAAGTATAAAGTTAGCCAGGTGTGGTAGCGCATGCCTATAATCCCAGTAGCTCAGGAGGCTGAGGCAGGAAGAAAATCATGAGTTTAAAGCCAGCCTCAGCAAAAGCAAGGTGCTAAGCAACTCAGTGAGACCCTGTCTCTAAATAAAATGCAAAATAGGGCTGAGAATGTGGCTCAGTGGTTGAGTACCCCTGAGTTCAATCCCCGGTAAACACCCCACCCCACCCCCCGCAAAAAAGTATAAAGTTAATAAATCAGTGAATGTTAGTTGCTATTTCAGATCCTAGAGACCTTTGAAGTCTGTTAATAATAATTTCTCTTGTTAATAAATCTAAAGAACAACATTGAGTGAACAAAAATATGTTCATAGTACGGTACCACTTCGGTAAATTTAAAGATAAAAATTGCTATTTATTGAAGATGAATAGGTATATTATTTGTAGAAATGTTTTTAAAATGTACCTGAAAGCTGGGCGGGTTGGTGCATGCCTGTAATCCCAGCAGCTCAGGAGATTAAGTCAGAAGGATTGCCAGTTCAAACCCAGCCTCAGCAAAAGCAAGGCACTAAACAACTCAGTGAAACCCTGTTTCTAAATAAAACACAAAATAAGCTGGGGTTGTGGCTTGGTGGTTAAGTGCCCCTGAATTCAATCCCCAGTACCCCAAATAAACTGTACTGGAAAGACCCCACTTCTTTTTTTTTTTTTTTGTATTTTTTTTTTTTTTAAAGCAGTGGGGTGGGGGTGGGGAGTGGAGAGTTTAGGGAAGTCTTAGCATCATCTCTAATACTTTATTTGGGGTGGGGGGACAAAAAAATCAAAACAAAATTAGACACCAGTATAACAAACTATTAGTTCTGAGTATTGGTAAGGTAAGTGTTTATATGTTATTTATTTTTCTGAAATTTTGTTTTATTTTTAATTTTAAGAAATGAAGCTATTTAATTTTTTTCCTTCAATTTAATTAAACTCTTCTGTTTAATTCAACTAAAAACAATATGACAGGAAATTTGACAATGTGATTGTTTTTAGTCAAATTCAGATTGATTGGTTCTTTTTTTTTTTTTTTTAAGAGAGAGAGAGACAATTTTTTAATATTTATTTTTTAGTTTTCGGTGGACACAACATCTTTGTTTGTATGTGGTGCTGAGGATCGAACCTGGGCCGCACGCATGCCAGGCGAGCGCGCTACGGCTTGAGCCACATCCCCAGCCCATTGATTGGTTCTTATATACCAAATTCTATCAGGATTGGTAGGTATTGTTATATATTAAGATTCTGACTCAGATGTGACAGATAATACATTCCAATGTATTTTTTTCTTCTCTTTGACATTTTCTTATACTCTCTCAAAAGACCAAAAACAAGCAAAAAGAGCTTTTGATTTGAAAATGGAAGTAAGGGCTGGGGATGTGGCTCAAGCGATAGCGCGCTTGCCTGACATGTGCGGGGTGCTGGGTTCGATCCTCAGCACCACATAAAAATAAAAAATAAAGATGTTGTGTCTACCGAAAACTAAAAAATAAATATTAAAAAGAAAAAGGAAATAGAAGTAAAAATTGTGGTTGAAAAAAAGGTTGCTTCTTATTTCTAATTAGATAATAGTCACTAAAAAAGAGCAAAGCTGGGGAGCTTCGTTTATTGGAGTAGGGAAAGTAACTGGTTGGGGTGGGCATAGCAGGGGTGCATGTATGTATAGATTGTCTGGGCATATGAATAAGATCTGTTTAGCTTAATGACTTTTTTGTTGTTGTTAAAAGGCTGAGAGACCCTGTGTTTCAGAAGCTTAAGTTATAATGATAGTCTGACTCTTATTTTTAGTTTGTTGTATTTAGATATGTTCTTCATTGATCTTTCAGCCAATTACTAGAACCAAGATCATAATTTTTTTGTTTTTTGTTTTGTTTTGTTGGTTCTGGGGATTGAACCTAGGGGCACTTTACCACTGAGCTACATCTCCAGCCCTTTTAATTTTTTATTTTTATATTGAAACAGGGTCTCACTAAGTTTCTGAGGCTGGTCTCAAACTGGTAATCCTCTTGCCTCAGCCTCTCAGGTTGCTGGGATTGGGACTACAGATATGCATTATCACACCCAACAAAACAAAGAATTTTTGTTTCAAACTTAATGTTTTTATTTTACTTTGTTCACGTAAATATTTTTTTCTTGCTCTCAGTATTTTCTCCAGCAAAAGCACTGATTTGAGCAAGTTACTGTCTTTATGATCATTTGATTATTTAAAATGTCTTCCCATTTTCTTGATGTGGCAGTTTCTTAGACTTTACGATATTCAAGTTAATGATCTTTTATGTCTTATTTCTTAGATTATATACTAAACCTAACTTCTGGTTCCTAGGTAAATCAGTAATGTTGTATGCAGCAGAAATGATACCTAAGCTAAAAACAAGGACACAAAAAACAGGAGGTGGTGACCCAAGTCTTCAGCAAGGAGAGGGAAGTAAAAAAGGGAAAGGAAAGAAGAAGAAGTGATCTGGTATGAGCATCAAGTATGTGATCCTGCTATAAGAGACATGAATGAAGAAGACTTCTTTGTATCTGAGGGAAACAGCTTTTTGTTTTCATCATTTGACTGAACTGGGAACATTTATACCTCCCATCTTCATCATCAGAGTTGACAATGAAATAAATAAATCAGAAGTTTGCATCTAACATTTGTACAGTATAAAAGACAAGATATTTGTTGCTTTGGAGGTTTTGTTTTGTCTTTCAATTAAGAGGTTTTGTGGATAAAAGAATATTTTTAAATGGCAGTAGACTGTCTCATAAGTTACTTGAAATCCTGTTTGTCCTCTATGTATGTCAGATAAATGTTTAATAAGATTTTAAATACACATTTTGTTCATCTTTTAAGTTAATGAAATAAAATTTTCAAACTGCCTATGACTTTTGCTTATGAAGCAATTAATGCCAGTAGAGGAGGCATTAAGAGAGTAAATAGGTAGTGTAAACTTGGACAATGCGACCCTACAAGAGAAGAAAATAGTAACTCTTCTTATAGGGGGAGATCAATGAACAGTCAGTCTGTAAATCATTCTTTTAATACTTTACAGTAATCGTTCAGTTTCTGGGGGTTTTGTTTGTTTGTTTGTTTTTTCTGTAATATAGAAAGTCCTTAAGCTTTAAATTTGCTGATTTTATATTATCTTAAGGGCTGGGGTTATAGCTCAGTGGTAGAGCACCTGTCTTGCATGTGTGAGGCACTGGTTTTGATCCTCAGCACCACATAAAAATAAGTAAATAAAGAAATTGTGTCTATCTACAACTAAAAAATATTTTTTTAAAAATAAAATAAAAATTATCTTGAACTGAATTGGAAAAGACCTTTAGAATTTCAGAGTACTTTCTAAAAGTGGTGATTTTAAGTAATGCGAGTTCCTATTCTTCCTAAGGACTGATTTAGCTCTTCCTTGAATTCTATGAGCTACTTCATATACTCCAGAAAATCCCATTTTCTGTAATTTTTATTACTTGTGATCAAACAATCCTGATTCCAAACAAGCAAACCCCAAGATTCTAGCTACTCAGAAACCTGAAGTGGGAAGATCACTTGAATCTGGGGTATATAAAGAGATTCTGCCTAAAAAACAAGAATATGGGGGCTAGGAGTGTGGCTCAGCGGAAGAGCACTTGCCTAGCACATGCGAGGCCCTGGGTTCGATCCTCAGCACCACATTAAAAAAAATAAAGGTATTTTGTCCAACTACACCTAAAAAAAGAATATTTCCATTTGTTTAATATTTTGCTCCTTAAAAATTTTTATATAAACATAAGTACTGGAATTGGGGAAGTATGTGTAAAACATGATTCAGGACTTCCCTCTTTGGAAAAGTAGATCTCTTAGGAATATGGTTGGCTGTGAAATAGAAAACAATGAGTAATATAGGCAGGACCTTTGTTTTTTTGGCTGGTGGGAGGGAGGCGTAATCACTGAGGTACATCCCCAGCCCTCTTTATTACTAAAGTATTTACTTTTAGATGAACACACAATATCTTTATTTTTGTGTGGTGCTCAGGATCAAACCCAGTGCCTTACACATGTGAGGCGAGTGCTTTACCACTGAGCTACAGCCCCAGCCCCCCTTATTATTATTTTGAGACAGAATCTCGCTAAAGTTGCTGAGGCTGGCCTCAAACTTGCTATCCTGCCTTAGCTTCTCAGGTTGCCAGGATTACAGGCATGTAGCACCACACCCATCTATGACTTTATTGTTTTTTTAATAACATGAAACCCAAAGGAGATTATTCTAGTTGTTGGTTCAGCTCTTAGTGATGCCCTTTGTGTCTTTCTACTTTACTGTCCATGGCATGTTCCTAAGATTCTTATATTTATTATAAGAAAGGGCTGACTTGGCACCAAACTTATTACATAAAGTCCAAGGCTAGCTACAAAGCAAGCCAGAAACAATGGTCCACACCTGTAATTCCAGCGATGTGGGAGACTGAGGCAGGAGAACAGCAAATTCAAGGCCAGTCTCAGCAAGTTAGCGAGACCCTGTCTCAAAAAATAAAAAGAGCTGGAGATGTAGGTAAAGCTCTCCTGGTTTCAGTCCCCAGTACCAGAAATAAATGAAGCCAGGTGCTATGGCACATATTTATAATCCTAGCAACTCGGGAAGATGAGTCAAAAGGATGGTAAGTTCAAGGCCAGCCTCATCAACTTAGCGAGACCCTGTCTCAAAAAAAAAAAAAAAAATTGGTGGGCTGCAGACATAGCTCAGTGGTGAAGTGCACCTGGAATCAACCCCAGTACCAAATAAATAAAAAGCAAAAAAATTCTTAAAATCCTTCCCAGAAGACTTAAGTCTCAGTAAGAGTTGTGGTACACATCTATCTAGCTTCAAGAGAGGCTGGGAAAGTGAAATTGTAGCTTTTTCAACACTTATCAGTAGAGGCATCAAAGGAAGAAAGTAGTTAAGAATGGATACTGAGGCAACAAGCTTGAAAATTTTGTCACAGAAAGATGACTGGAATCTAAACTTGTGGAGCAATAAGGATTGCCAAGGTTTTAAAACTACTTCTGTAGCAATATATTGCTGTTTCTAAAGCAATTGGCACAGAGAGGAATTTTTCTCATTTGCCAATAGTTAATTGAAAAATTGGAATCTTTTTTCCAGTGAGCAAGGCTGAACATTTGTTCATATGTGAGATGCTATTTATATTTATTTCATTGAACTGTGTTCATATCCTTGGCCCACCCTCTTTTTAAGGACTTTATTATGAAAATTATACAGAATTTGATAAGCCAGCTAGTTTTCAGTTTTAGGTATTGAGTTCCATCTGTACAGAGAGGGGATTTAGTTTTCCTTTCTTTTCTCTAATCACACATGTGTTTCCCATCTTACCTATATATTTCATAATTTTAATTACTATTCATAGTTTATTATCATACATTTCATTAATAGCTGAGCCATGTGGTACCTTTGCTACTCAAAGGTATGTTAAGGGCTGGGGATGTAACTCAGTGAGTCATAGAGCACTAGCCTAGCATTCATAAAGCCCTAGGTTTGATCCCCAACACCACCAAAAAAAAAGATGGTCATGGGTCCAGCAGGACTGGGTTCCCTTGGGTACTTGCAAAAAATTCAATATCTCTGGGCCAGTCCACAATTCAGATATATGTAGTGGGACTGCAGATGATTTTTAGGCACATTAAAGTTAGAAGAGGGGCTGGAACTGTGGCTCAATGGTAGAGTGCTCACCTAATGTGTGAGGCACTGGGTTCGAGTCTCAGCACCACATAAAAAAAATAAACAATGATATTGTGTCCATCTACAAGTGAAAAAAAATTAAAAAAAATAAAGTTAGACGAGGGCTGGGGTTGTGGCTCAGTAGTAGAGCACTTGCCTAGCACATGGAGGCCCTACAACCAAAAAATAAATATTAAAAAAAATTTAGAAGTATATGGTAGGTTTGTTTCCTGGACTTTTCTCTTGAACTAGTTATTATTTTGTTCTTTCATTTGATTAGTTTTTAAAATATTTGTCACTAATTCTATTACAAATTTTCAGTTATAAAAATGTCTTTTCAAAAAGTTTGTTTGCATCAGTTTATTTCATCTTTGGAAAGAAAACTTCAGGACCCTGTGCCTGGCTCTGGTCCCTTCGGACCTAGTGCACAGCTGCACTCAGGTTTCACTCTCTGCCATCTTCTAGAATACGACTCATGTCACTGCTGTTGTGGAGCTCAGTATATCCCATGGATTCTGCTTACATTACTGTGTGTGTTGCTTATCTTCTTTATCTTCCTGAGGTGGAAAAAATGCAAGGGAGATAAATATTCCTAGACCTTGCATGTCTAAAAATGGCATCCTTCTGCCTTTACACTGGCTAGGTATTACACTTGAAAATCATTTTATTTCAGAAAGTCAAGGGAATTTCTTTATGGTCTTCTGACCTCTGTTGTAGCTAAAGGGAAGTTCAAGCTATTCTAGTTCATGACCTTTTGTGACCCACAAAACTCACATCTGGGTCTCAGTATTCTAAAATATCGCCAACAGTGTGCTTTGGGTTATTTTTTGACCATTATTCTGAGTGAGTTGGCCCTTTGAATTTGGAAACTTGGGCTCTTCAGTTCTGGGAAATCTTGAAAATTTCACTGATGATTTTTCTCTCATATTTGACCTTTTTTGTAACTTATTTGAAACATTAGGTCTGCTGGACTAGTCCTCAAATTTTCTTTTTTTTCCCCCTCTTCCCATTTCTTTGCTTTTTTATTTTTTAATATTTTTTTTAGTTGTCAATGGACTTTTATTTTATTTATTGATACGTGGTGCTGAGAATCGAACCCAGTGCCTCACACATGCTAGGCAAGTGCTCTGGCACTGAGCCACAACTCCAGCCCCTTTTCTTTGCTTTTAAGTTCTAGTATTTAGATTTTCTCAGCCATCTTTCAACCTTTCTATCAAATTTTTCATTTATCTTTTCAATTTCTGTAAGCTTTTTTGGCATCTGCAAGTTTCCTTTTTCAAGCATTTTATTCTTATGTATGTAATTTCTTATTTCTCAGAGGGTAAAATTTATAGCCTTATCAAGTTCCTTTTTGTTGTTGTTGTTATTTTTATTTTGATCCCTTTTACATTAAGTGATTTTCCTTGGATTGCTGGGGTAATTTTAAGAGTGAAAGACCATTTGGAAGATTGAAGCAGGAGGATTGCAGGTTTGAGGCCAGCCTGGACAACTTAGTGAGAGCATGTCTCAAAAAGGTCTGGGGATGGAACTCAGTGGTAGAGCACTTGTCTAGAATTTGTGAAGCTCTGGGTTTTATCCCCAGTAAGGGGAGGGGGGTGGGGTGGAGGAAGTGGCCAGAGGAAAAAGGAAGTTCTGAGCACATACGCAGGGTTTGCAGCCTATAAGCTTCACTAAAGGGAATATCTTGTTCCTTCGTGGTTGGAAGAATTTCCAATATCAGAATCATAATCAACTTCCTCAAAGAGGAGTCTTAAAATATTCCAGTAAGATAAAGTTCTGCTTGGAGCCTAGTGAATGAAAGTTGGATAGGGAAAGTCAGTCTCAGCTTTTAACCATTGGTTTAATACAATAGCTCTCCCTCAGCTCTGCCTGTGTCTCCCGTTTTTATTGTCTCAGAGGATAAACCTCCATTCTTTTACCTGGAGAGGAAAGAGTAGGTTTTCACCAATCCTCCTTATTTTAGCTCCCTTCTAACATTAAAATTGCTCCGTGCAGTTATTTTTATTAAGTATATGAAATTTCCATGTTACCATAGAGTTTTATATCACACTAGTTCAAATGACTTTTTTCTACAATTACTCTAATAGATCTTTTGGGATTTTTTGAGTCATCATCCCTAACATGTGGCTTTATCATTGACCTTGAAGCTAAACAAATAAAATTCCAAATGGCTAAACTTTTAAATGAATGGAATAAGAAAGAGTCCGCAGATAATTAGGGGTGGTGATTTCCATCAAGTCAGAATCTTAAAAAAAAAAAAACAAGGGCAGAACAAAAATACAAAGAAGCGTATGCAGCTCAACCCAGCCATAGTCCTAAACCCAAAATATGGAAGGTAAAACAACTTTCCTGCAAGCTAAATGAGTCTCCAGTGTTTGCATCTGTAGAGCTTTCAGAGATAGATACCTAAGACCTACCATTATTAATGTTTACCATCTTAGCTGTGGTTGCATTAATTAGGCCTGAAGAGTTTTAACACCCACTTCAAGTGAAAGGTAAAAGACCGATTACACCTGTGTGGTTATCTGCAAGAGCAATACATTTACAAGAATATATAAAAGCAAAGACTAGCTGTACTAACTAGTGCAGCCTTGTGGAAAGTTCTCCCAGAGTCAAGTAGAACAGTCCTGCTAAAAGGATGAGTGCAACCAGATGTGACAGCGCATGCCTATAGTCCTAGTGACTCCAGAGGCTGAGGCAGGAGGATTGCAAATTAATGGCTGGGGTTGTAGCTCAGTGGTAAAGTGCCCCTGAGTTAAATCCCTGAAAGAAAAAAAAAAAAAAAAGAATCCAAACAGTTAACGTAGAAAGGGGCAGAAATATTCTTCCTCATTTACTAATGGCCACCCTGCTTAAAAAGGTAGACAGAATTGAAAATGTGTTGTCCCAGCTGTCTGTAATGTCATATTAGGAATCTCATCAGTGAGTGGATTGGAATAACCCAACTCTTTTCTAATCAGTGCTGTGTTGAGGGTTCATGGGAAGCAGAGGGCCACACCAGGAACTCCTGCCGTGCTGTGTCGAGGAGTGGGGTGGGTCTTTGGCCCTCTAGCTCTGATCTGCCACAGGCCACTGTGTGCAGATGGGGACATGTGCATCCTTCACAAAGATGAGGCGAGGCTGCAGCGTGGTGTGCAGTCAGCTAACCGACCTCCCTGTGCTCTCCTCTGGCCCGGCTGCGCTCCCTTTGAAGTGGCACCCCCTTTCTCCACAGAAGTCTTAACTGGGCTTCTCCAGAAATCTTCTCCATGGCTGATTTTAGGACTGTCAGCCAAAGAGTCCCTGCAAAAGAGTTCAATGTAGAAATCTTCCCATTTTCGTGCTGCCCTGTTTTACTTGGCCACTGGCCAAGAAGATACCAGCACTCCAGGTGCTGGGCACTCCCTTACTAGTTTTTCACAAACGTATCCAGTATAGTAGTTTGTAGAAATGTGTAAACAAGGCCTCTGGCCTTGAGCTGGGTTTCACAGAGATGTCTACATTTCTAAGAGAAGTTACCAATTGAGCTCCATGGTAACAGCTGGCAGGGGGAGGAAAGAAAGGGGAGAAGAAGCTCTCCCTTCTCGGGTATTGTCCTTGAAGGGTTAACTTGCCCAGAACTGTGAAAGTAAAGCCTGCTTTTGTGTGAACTTCTGCGACTGTGAACTTCTGAGCCCCTCCCCTTACATGCTTGGTATAAAACTCTGAAACTACCTGAAAGTTCAAAGGATTGACTGATTACAGCAAAAGCTGTGCCCTCTGAACCTGGCTGCAGCCAAATAAAATGGTTTCCTGCTATCTTCGGTGCCTTGCCTCATTTGTCCCTTCAACACCTTCTCTCCACGTCCCCCTTCGCACCCACCACTGGCCAGCACACCCGCCTCCTTAACCTGGTACTTGTTCTGATATTGAGGGTGACCTTGTATGTCCTGAGACCAGGTATGGTAGACAAACTAATGCCTCTCCCCAAACATATTAACATCCTAATCACCAAAACCTGTAAATAGGCTGGTGTACTTGGCAAAAAGGGCTTTGCAAATATGATTTAAATTAAGAATCTTGAAGAGACTATACTGTGGTATTCAGGTGGACCTAATGTAATAAGGGTGCTTATAAGAGGGAGGCAGGATCGTCAGTTAAGAAGCAGCAGTGAAACCGAGTGCATGCCTGTAGTTCTAGTGACTCTGGAGCCTAGTGACTCTGGAGGCTGGGGCTGGGGGCAGGCAGGAGGATTGCAATTTTGAAGCCAGCTTCAGGAGTTCAGATACTGTTTCAAAAAAATATATTTTTTAAAGGGGCGTGGAGGGGAACTGGAGATGTAGCTCAGTGGTAGAACTCCCAAGGGTTAACTCTCCAGTGCCCCCACCCTGCAAAAAAAATCAGTGGTAATGTCAGAAGCAGAGGTCACAGTAACGGATTCACCAGCCAAGGAATTCAAGCAACATCGAGGATCTGGAAAAAGGAAATGCATTCTCCTCTGCTGTCTCTGGAAGGAATGCAGCCCAGGCAGGCAACTTGGGACCTCCAGAACTCTAAGGTAACAAATTTGTATTGTTTTAAGCCATTAAATGTGTGGTATTTAGTGGCAGCAATAGGAAACTGATAAACCAGGTGAACTAACTAGCTGGGACGAAATCTACCTTGGGATTCTTGGCCTTTGCAATGATTTTTCTTTTCTTTTTTTATTATCTTTTTTAGTTATTTTTCATTTTTGTGTCTTCAATTTCTTTTATCTGTTTCATAATTTTCATCGTAAGGGTCTTTCACTTCCTTGGTTAAGTTTATTTCTAGGGTTGTTTTATCTTGATTTTTGATTGTAGCTATTCAGAATGACCTCATATTGCTTTCATGATTTCTTCCTCAGCAAATTGGTGTATAGAAAGCTGCTGGGTTTTTTGTTTTTGCCACAGAGCTTGGTAAAGCGGGTGGCTTTTTTGTTTTTGTTTTTGTACAGAGGATTAAACACAGGGGTGCTTTACCACTGAGTCACATCCCCAGACCTTTTAATTTTGAGACAGGGTCTCACTAAGTTACCTAGGGTCTCCTTAAACTTCTGAGGCTGGCTTTGAACTCACCTGCCACGGCCTCCCAAATCCTTGGGATTACAGGCCTGTGCCACTATGCTCAGTCAAGGCTGGTGGTTTTTATATGTTGATTTTGTATGCTGCTACTTTTCTAAATTTGTTTATTAGTTCTAGTAGTCTTTCCATGGAGTTTCAGGTTTTCCTACATAGAGAGTTCTATTATCTGCAAACAAATAATAAAATAAAAGGCATTTGATTTCCTTCCTCCTGTTTGTATGCCTTTTATTTTCCTTCTCTTGCCTAATCACTCTGGATAAAACTTCTATTACTACATTGATTACCAGCAGTGCAAGGGACACCCTTGTCTTATTCCTGATGTTAGAGGAAATCTGTCAGCTTTTCCCCATTCCATGGGTTGGCAGTGGGCTTGTCTCACATAAGCTTTTTTAATCTGAAGTATGATCTTTCCATACCTAATTGGTTCAAGGATTTGTATCATGAAGAGATGTTGAATTTTATCAAATGTTCTTTATCTATTGAGGTTTTCTTATTTTTATCCTTCATTCCACTGATACGATGTATTGTGTTTATTGACTTGCACATGTTGGACCCTCCTTGAGTCCCTGGGATGAAACCAACTTGATCATGATGAATGACCTTTTAAATGTGTTGTTGAAATCAATTTACTTGTATTTTGTTGAGAATTTTTTCTGCTTATGTTCATTGGGGACATTAATATATGCTTTCTTTTTTGGATGGGTCATTGTCTGATTTTGTTATTAAGGTAATGCTGGCCTCCTAGGATAAGTTTGAAAGGTATCCCTCCTTTTCATTACTTTGGAATAGTTTGAGAAGAATTGGCATTAGTTCTTTAAGAATTTGATAAAATTTGGGCTAGGGTTGTAGCTCAGTGGCAGAGCACTTGCCTAGCACGTGTAAAGCACTGGGTTAGATCCTCAGCACCACATAAAAATAAATAAATAAAATAAAGGTATTATGTTCATCTACAACTAAAAAAAAAAAAAAAAATTTTTTTTTTTTAATTTGATAAAATTCATCAGTAAAGCCATCTACACCCAGGCTTTTCTTTACTGGGAGAATTTTATTCCTAATTCAACTTCATTACTTGTTATTGGTATTTAGGTTTTTTGTGTCCTCATAGTTCCATTTTATTAGGTCATTGTTTTAGTCAGCATTTTCACTGCTGACCGCTGTGACTAAAGGACCTGGCCAGTACAATTGCAGAGGAGGAAAGGTTTATTTAAGGGCTCACAGTTTCAGAGGTTGTAGTTCATGGAAGGCTGGCTCCATTTCTCAGGGCTTGAGGTGAGGCTGAACATCATGGCAGGAGAGAATGGCAGAAGGAAGCAGCTCACATCATGGTGATCAGAAAGCAGAGAGAGACTCCACTCTCCAGATAAAGATATATACCCAGGGCTGGGGATACCGCTCAAGCGGTAGCGTGCTCGCCTGGCATGCGTGCAGCCTGGGTTTGATCCTCAGCACCACATATAAAGATGTGTCCGCCGAAAACTAAAAAAAATAAATATTAAAAAAATATATATATATACCCAAAGCGACACCCCAATTCCCACCTCCTCCAGCCACACCCTACCACTTCAGTTACCTCTGTTAATCCCTATCAGGGCATTAATTCACTGATTGGGTTAAGACTCTCACAACCCAATCATTTCTCCTCTGAACCTTCTTGTATTATCTCACACTTGGGGACACCTCACATCCAAACCATATGACTGATGACTGTTCAGTCATATGGGTCCAGAAATTTGTCCCTTTCTTCTTGTTATCATATAATTTTTCATCATAATCTTCAATGATCCTCTGTATTTCTGGTGGTATCCTTTCATCTTTTTTTTTTTTTTTTAAGGATTGAACCCAAGGCCTGGCACGTGCTAGGCAAGCACTCAACACTGAGAGAACTTCCAGCCCTTTTATCTCTAATTTTATTAGTTGGTTTTCTCTCTCTCTCTCTCTCTCTCTCTCTCTCTGTCTAGATTTGTTAATTTTATTTATCTTTAAAAAAAAACTTGGTTTCATTGATCTTTTGTACTTTTGCTTTTGTCTTGGTCTCAATTTCATTTATTTCTGCTCTGATCTTCGTTATTTCCTTTTTGGGTTTGGTTTCTTCTTGCTTTTTTAAGTCCCTGAGGTATATTCTTAGTTTATTTGAAATCTGATTTTTTTTTTTCTTTTCAGTACTGTGGATTGAACCCAGGGGTGCTCTACCACTGCGCTTACATCCCCAGTCCTTTTTTGTTTTGGAGTTGGTTGGTTTGTTTGATACAGGGTCTCACTAAGTTGCTGAGGCTAGCCTTGTACTTGCAATCTTCCTGCCTCAACCTCCCGAATTGTTGGGATTAAAGTCACATGCCAACATGCCTAATCAGTGTATATTTTATATTTTTGTGCTAGGGGTTGGGCCCAGGGCTTCGTGTATGCTAATCACATACTCTACCACTGAGCTGTATCCCCAGCCCTTTTAATTTTTTTTTTTTTTTTTTTTTTAGACAGGGTCTTGCTTAATCGCTGAGGCTGGTCTTAAACTTGTGATTCTCCTGCCTCAGCTGTCAGCTGCCAGAGGATAAAGAGGCATGTGCCACCACACTCAACCTATCTTATACTTTTTTTTTTTTTTTTTGGTACCAGGGATTAAACTTGGGGGTACTCGACCACTGAGTTACATCCCAGCCCTTTTCTTGTATTTTATTTAGAAATAGGGTTTTACTGAGTTGCTTGGCACCTTGCTTTTTGCTGAAGCTGGCTTTGAACTCATGATCCTCCTGCCTCAGCCTCCCGAGTCGTTGGGATTACAGACATGCACCACTGCACCCAGCTATCTTGTACTTTTGACAGTTGTGGTGAAGATCTTTTCTGGTCAGTTTTATTTGAGATTAGATAAGCCTTCTATACATCGCATATCCATATCTTTCCCAAGATTAGGGAAGTTTTCTGCTATTCTTTCATCGAAGAGGTTTTCTGTGCCCTTAACAATTTTTTCCTGGTATTCCAAAGGTCTTGAATGCTCTCTTCTCTTTCTGTCCTTTCCATCTATTCCTTCCTCTCCCCACTTTGTTTCATTCCTGGGATATTTCAGAAGACCTGTCTTCAAGTTCAGATAGTCTATCTTTGCTTGATCTATTGTGTGGGTTCTCTCTCGTCCAGCGAGGAGGTCCACGGAACAGGGTAGAGGAGAGGGTGGCTGCGGAGTCGCTGTTCAAGACCTCCAGAGACCAAGCAGGAAGCATGTCTGATTTTTATTGCGCAGTTACTACACACACACACACACACACACACACACTTGGGCAGTAGCTAAGCAGATTACAGGCAGCCACCAATGCAATTTCTGCTAACTGTCCTTTCAGCAACCAATCGAAGAGTGGGCTGTGGAGCAAGCACAGGGACTACAGCACCAAGTGGCCTCACACCCAGGGTTGTGCCTACAGGGTCAGTAGTTTGCCACTCACTCGCCTAGCACCAGGGGAGTGGCTTGCCACTCAAACTCCCTTAACATATGTCATGTATGCAGTACTCCGTGTCCCCACAGTCTATTCTTTTTGTTTAGGCTGTCATCTGTATTTTGGTGGTGTTTAAGGTGCTTGGGATCAAACCCTAGGTCTTACATATCATAGGCAAATGCTCTACCACTGAGCTATAACCCGGTCCTTTATATTTTTTGACTTGAGCTTTTCACTTCCAAGATTTTTCATTCTTTTTCCAAGTCCCTAGGTCCTTGCTGAATTTCCCAGCCATATCCTGTATTATCTTCCTAATTTCATTTAACTGTTTATCTGTATTATCTTGGATTTCACTGAGTTGGGGTTTTTTTTATTTATAATCATTCTTTTAAATTCTTTTATTTTTTTAAGACAGAATCTCACTATGTTGCCCAGACTGACTTTGAATTCACTATCCTCCTGCCTCAGCCTCCAGAGTAGCTGGGATTATAGGTGTGTGCCACTGCACCCAGCCTCATTCTTTTAAATTCTGTGTCACACTTTTCATCTATTTTCATTCCTTTGCATCTGTTGCTATAGAGTTACTAGGTCTTTTTCAAGTGACATGTAACCTTAATTTTTTCATATTCCTTGTGCTCCTATATAGAGATTTACAATTTGGTGGATCAGATCTCTCTACCACTCTTATGGGGTGGCTTTCTTAGAAGGCAGCTTTCTCCTGAAGATGAGCTTGGAATGTTGGTTGTCACACATGTTGGCTTTGATGCTAACTGGGCACTGTAGTATAGTCTGCCTGTAGCCTCTTTGGCTTTAATGACTTTGGGCACAGGACAAACTGGCAGTCAGACCCGCTGTGTCTGTGGGCCACACAAGAGTGAGGAAACTAGAAGTTCAGGCAGGTGTGGTGTAGCTGACAGTATGCGTGTGACTACTTCTACAATGGGAATGGCTGTCCCAACTGGAAGATACAGGTTTCCTCAGACACTGTTAATGTTAGCTCAGCAAGTTCTAGCACTGACAAACTCGGAAGTGCTAAAGCATTCGTCCTTTGACCAGTGGTATTGTGGCAGAGACGGGACACAGACTTTTTAGCAGGAAGCAGCGTTTATTAGTGCCCCCACTGACTCAGCGGATTTACATCCAAAGGCTGAGCCCTGAGCACAGCTGGGGCATTGCCTCATATACCCTTTGTTAGTTTCTTTTACATGTTAGCCCCTTTGTCTCCCATATATGGTGACATACAGTTTAATCAGGTATCCTAGGCTACAGAGTTGCAACAAGTTGTGACAGAGTTCACATGTACACATAGATATACTGACCGTGGTTGCCTTGTGCTTTATTTTAGGAGAGCCCCTAAGTCTGGGACATTCCCCCTTTGATGCTTAGATTCTCTCTGGATCAAAGAGCATCATCCTGATTCAGTGGCTTATATTTCCATAACATCATGACATTTGTGGCCATCCTCTTTTAAACTATAACCTCCATGAGACTGGAGATCTTACAACCAAGGGTAACAGGCAAGGTAAACAGCTCCTAGCATTAAAACCACAACACCGAGGGTTGTAGCTCAGTGGTAAAGCTCTTGCTTAGCACATGTGAGGCACTGGGTTTGATCCTCAGCACCAAATAAAATAAATAAATAAATAAAGGTATTGTATACATCTACAACTTAAAAAAAAATTTTAAAACAAACAAAAACCCACAACACCTAAGAGTTTTGAATTCTCCCAAAGTTGAAAACCATCCTCCAAATAATTCCCCAGTGTTCCAATATTCAGGTCTGGTCCCAGACATGGGTGACCTTTTTATCCAACCTGTAGGTTCCTGAGACTACTCCCTGGTAGGAGAAATGGGTGTGATAAAGTAAGGTTGTGGGGATACCTTGGCCTGATTGAATCCTGTGGAGACATGGGCCACAGGTGAGGGGCTGAAGTCCACAGACAGAAGCCAGATCAAACACAACCAATAGTAATGAAGCATCCTGCCAAGAAGGAAAGACTGCTAATAGAAGCTTTTTAACCTAGTGCCAGTCAGCTGAAGTAGTTTTTGTTAATCTTATGGCAAAAATCCAGGTGAAGACCGTGACAATAGAGAGCGGTAAGGAGCAACAGTACCAAGGCATTACAGTAAGGAGCCAGTCAGGAAACAGTAAATCCATTTATCTTGGCAGGTGGTCGACTCCTCAAGCTTCTGCCATGGGTAGATTAGTCCACTTTCAGAATGACTGAAGCAGGGCTGTTGTCCTCGGTCTCTTAGGGTAGAGCTCACTTGTTTTGGATGGCCTGCTTGCATGGTGTGACTGGATGGGAAACACAGTCAAAAGAAGCTAGTTTTGCTCTCCTGTGGTGAATCCAGGGGACCACCTCGGCCACCTTCACCGCAGTAGGGGGTAAACAAAATGATAGTGAATGGAGCCCCCCAAAGAGGCTTTAGAGGGTTGGACATTTCATTCTTTTACCCAAATAGCATTTCCTGGTTGGAAGGGGTGGGCATCTGTGTTCGGGGTCCTAGGTAGCCATTCCCTAACCCAATAGTGTGTAGTGGTCAGGGTCATACCAAGAGCCGGCATCTGTTGTCCCAGAGTAATATTTCCCAATTCTTTTAGATCTTCTCATACACCCCTTATAATGGGAGGAGAGCATTCATGAAGAATCTCATAAGGGCAGAAGCCTGTGTGTGTAGTAAGACTAGACCTAATTCTTAAGAAAGCAATTGGCAATACTTGGTCCCAGTGTAGGTGGGTTTCCTGACAGTTTACTTGGTGTAACTTCCAGGTGATCTTCAACCCCTTTGTCACCAATTGTGCCGAAGTCTGGCTGCAGCAAAATAACCGGGGCGGGGGCGGCGGGGTGAGTGACAAGGAACTTGTGAAGGTTGATACATCGGGAGCCGCTTTATTGTCGGACAGTAGAGGTATGTATACACTTAACTGATTATACACAGCTTGTTTCAATTAACATCCAGATACATCAATTAGTCTTAAGGAATCCTCATCATCTTAATTACACACAGCTTAACTTAATTGACATAAACTAGACACAGCAGTCAGTCATTAAGGAATCTCTATCTTAATGGCTTGCTGGCGTTACTTCTCAAACCACTCCTCTTGGCAAAGTGCCAGGCGCCATCTTGACTTGTCTGTGGCTCTCAACAAATTGCACCACCTCAGCCATGAACACTGGCCCACATATGGCTGGGCTTTTGTTACAACTCTTCTGCCAGGTGTTTAAGATCAAGTTGGTCAGAATTGACCTGGTTCCTATCTACTGTTAAATGTCAGCTGAGATTCCTCAGGGGGTTACTCTTGGGGACTAGTGAGATGCCCCTTAGCTCCTCTAGCCTCTTCTATCAGTTGTGCCATCTGTCAGGATGGGGCAGAGTCTTGCTGACCATGTGTGGCTTCCCTTGGAAGCATTAGAGGCACTTCCCCCTCAGCGACCCTTCTCTTTGCAGCATGTGCACTGGTTGGCTTCTGGTTCTCTAGGGTCCTCCCCCTGAGCAGGAGTTCAAAGTGACTCATCAGAGGTGCAAGGCCCAAAGAGGGGGCCCAATATTCCCTGGGTTCTGGCTGACCTTAAAGGGCAAGTGCCAAAATATTGGCTGCTTTTTTTCCTTAGCCCTTTTACTTCCTTAACTTTAGTCTCCACGTTTGGGTTGTAAACGTCCAGCAGGTCAGTTTCACCAGTCTTGGAGCAGAAGTACTGGGTGTTAACTTTAATATCCATATTTTACAGTTACTTAACCCTTCCATTTAATTGGGGTTACTATGAGTCCTGGAAGTCAGCCTTATATCTTTTGTTTCTGAACCCAAGGGGACTTAACCACTGAGCCACATCCCAGGCCTTTTATTTATTTTATTTAGAGATAGAGCCTTGCTGAGTGGCTTACGGCCTTGATAAGTTGCTGAGGCTGGCTTTGAATATCCTGTCTATCTTATAGGTAAAGGCTTATTATCTCAAATTAACTCAGGTTGTTATATTAGAAGTTTTACTTCTGCAAACCACTAACAGCAGTTATAAAGTTTAAAAGGAAAATACAAAATGGAATTAATAAGAGCAAAAACATATTCAGTTTGTATAATAGCTATGAACCAAGAAACAAAAATTTTATAAACCCCAAAACTTTATTTGGTTGTATATTATATCCCCTATTTATTTTGAGATCACCGTAATTTTTACAACAAAAATCTACCTTTTGAAATTTAAATGAACTTAAGTCTAGCTTACTTGGAGTTGGTCCTTCATGGAATAAGGTGAGAGGCAGAGTCTTGACTCAGGTGAGGTGGCCTCTTGACACTGCCGCAGTCTGGCTGGGCAAAATAACTGGGCGGTGACAAGCAACTTGTGAAGGTTGACACAGCTGGGAGCCGCTTTATTATGGGACAGAGAAGTATATATACCCAACTAATTACACACAGCTTAACTTAATTAACATAAACTAGATACAGCAGTCAACCAATAAGGAATCCTCATCATTTTAATGATTACACACAGCTTAACTTAATTGACATAATCTAGACACAGCAGTCAGTCATTAAGGAATCTCCATCATCTTAATGGCTCGCTGGAGTTACTTCTCAAACCACTCCTCTTGGCAAAGTGCCAGGCGCCATCTTGTCTGTGGACCTCATCAGACACATCTTAAGTAAAGTGTTTTATTTTTGAAACTGATCTTTGCTTTTTTTTTTTTTAATGGACACAATACCTTTATTTTATTTAATTTATATGGTTCTGAGGATGGCACACAGTGCCTCCCAGGTGCAAGCCACGTGCTCCACCACTGAGCCCCAGCCCTGATCTTTGCCTCTTGAATACTGTTTTACAAAGTTCTCATACATTATTTCCTGAGTCTATATGAATATCAACACAATACACCATTTCATTGGGAACAGGAATCAAATGAAAGCAAGAGAGCTCCCAACTTTCTTTTTGTGGAAAAATGTTTTTATGTTCCACATTGTCTACTTTTAAACAAACCAGGTTTTCCTTATTACTTTACCAAAATACATTTAAATTCCTATCTCAGTGTAAAGAGTAACACAAAATTTTATATACAAGTTATTGGGCTGGGGCTGTGGCTCAGTGGTAGAACACTTGCTTAGCATGTGTGAGGCACTGAGTTCGACTCGCAATACCACATATAAATAAATGAATAAAAAAGAATCCATTGACATCTAAAAAAAAGTATTTAAAAAATTTTATATAAATTATTGATGACAGATTTATCAAATTACAAAATGTAACAAATTTAGTTAGGCATTTATTTATTTCTACATAAGTCTGAAAGAGACTATTGCTATAGACAACTTTAGAGAAATACCAGTTTGATAAGTGCTCTAAAAATACTTGTATACTTGGAAGACATAAATACATCTAATATAAAAGAGGCCAGTAACGGAATCACTATTACACTGATGTCCTTTTATTAACCAAGTTTAACTTTTAAAGAAAAATTTAGAATTCATAGTGTAGTGGAATAGCCTAAAATTTAGTTGTTTAACCAGAGTTGGACAAACACTAATTTCTTTGATAGGTTTTATTATTTACCAGAACCAAACAGACATAAGAAATTATCTTGATATAAGATCAATGTTTTAAGAAACCCTTATTACTTTAGCACATAGATAATTAAATTTGATTTATATCAGTACATTAATATTTGACCTTATGGGGGGGAAAAAAACCCTTAAATAACCTTAACTGATTGTGCTAATTATAGCTAACTTACTCTCACACAAATTTTTTGAGATTTACCCTCCAAAAATCTTGTGAAACTTACTCTACAACTTGTTTACTTTACCATATAAAATACTTTCTCTTCCAGAGACATTTCTTTTTAATTTTTATGCTAAAATATATTTCTATACCTATAACCTTTTATCTTTTCTAGCTGACTTTTTGAAATTTATATTTTTGAAATAATCCTTATAAAATTTCTGAACTTAGACAAATTCCTCCATTTTAATAAGATGAAATACTTTATGCTTTTTGCAATACTTTAAACACACTTAAAACATTTTGTATTCTTTGCATTTAAAATTACACTTGTTAGGTCTTAACTTTTAGTAATCTTGCTTTAATGAAGACCTAGAAACAAAGCAATCTTAAAGTCCTTTTTTTCCCCATTTAATAGTTTCTAAAAACACATTTAATACTCAAATATATATTACCTTATGGAATTCAAGAAGTCAAGAGTACTTGAATTTATATTTAGCAGTTGATGTTTTTGTATTTTAACTTTGTAAATTAATCATATTTCCTTTAAAAACATTTATGAAAACTAATCATATTTGTTTAATCTAATTTTTTTAAATTTATTTTTTAGCTGTAGTTGGACACAATAACTTTATTTTATTTATTTATATGTGGTGCTGAGGATCGAACCCAGGGCCTCGCATGGGCTAGGCAAGCGCTCTACTGCTAAGCCACAACCCCAGCCCTAATTTATTCATTCTTAACTGTTAACTTTAGGTTACCCATAAAAAAAAAAAAAATCAAGATCTGAGACAAGTGTAGTTAATAGAAGCAATGATGATACACCTTAAATATTGTATAGAAACCAACATTCTTTTGATTGACTCACTACCTAGAAAAACGTGTTAGTAATGTTAAAGACATCTTTATTCTCATCTGTTTAACCAATTTAAATAAACTTTTTCTTAGATGTTTAAGTCAAGCGAACTAAAAAGTATTTGAATCCATTTATTAAATTTATGAGCACCCATTTATCTAGAAACCAATTTTGATACCATGCACATGATAAACACAAGCATGTATGCAGACACATGACATACATTATACAGGTGTGCATACATACATAAAACAGGAAAAAAATATCTTGTAGCTTTTTGTAGGTACTAGACCTCCACAGGTAGGACACAAGAGCTATAGATGTTTATTAAGAATCTCTATTAGATTTAACCCTTTAGAAATTAAAAATAGACTATCACAGATTTTTACAGTATGACCCAGATAGGAAAGGGAACATTAGGAGTAGAGTCTGCCAGCCATAGCAAACCCTGAAGTCAAAGGTTCCAGTCATTCTTCATGGGGCAGATTTACTCCCCCCATCACTGTTGATTTTTTGCTGCTTAGGACTCCTCAAAAGAGAAGATCTCTTTCTTTTTCTGGTGTATTTGAGAGTTAACCCTGAACAACTGGCCTGTGAATAAAGATAGCAGAAAGAGAAACAGAGGGCAATAAACTTCAGTTAGACAAAGCAAGACTAATTGGTATGGAAGCCAAAGTGAATTTATCATTGAAAAAAATTGAGCTCAGAAAGATTGAAAAAAAAATGATATGGTCTTAATTATCCTACAAAAGGAGTACACAGAAAAACCTTAGCAGACCAGAGTGTACTCTTGGATCAGATTAGAGTCAGCCCAGATATTTAAAGAATGTGGGAATCTGTGAAGTCCTCAGAAAAAAGTATTTTTTTTTTAAAGAAAACTTGTACTTATGGAATCTTTCCATTTTCCTCCCTTATGCCCAACTGGAGAAAAGAGTAAAATCACAAGAAGTAGGGTGTCCCCTGGTATTGCCAGGTCCCTCACTCTTTTATCAGGCATTTGCAGAAAATTGCAGAGCTGACCCCTACAGCTTGGGGCAAAGCCTGTATTGTCCCAAGGCACAGTGCATACCTCTTAAGCATCTTTAAAAGGTCCAGGACCCAGTCTAGCTGGCCTTTCCAGATCCCCTCTATCTACCTCTCCTGTTTTCTAGCATTAGGGAGGCACTTAGCAGAATCCCAGAGTACAACAGATAAAAATAACCATTTGTGCCCCATAGCAGTTTAGATTTAAAAGTGACACTTTTCTTCTCTGGTCTCAAATTAATTGGGCACCTGCTCATGTAGTTCTTTGCCTAGTGACCCTTTGGAGGGCCAACCTACTCTGAATGAAGGCAGTCTGGCGTTTTTCAGGAGTCAACTCCATAGTCTCTAGAATATCCCATTAAAAGAAATATTTTTTTAATCATACAATCTTGGGGGAGGAGTGAGTTTACTCTGTTTGCCACCCATTTCCATGATAATCACATGCAGAAGAAGGAAAAAGGGAAGGGGTAAATAATCCCTTTGTATGTCTCCAGCCGCTTTCCTCATGGAGAGATTGCAGGCATCTCAACATTGCAGGTTGGTATAGACCCCCCAACCTGGACCAGGTTCAGAGACCTAAAGGAAAGACTTGTGCTGCCCTAAGCCGTAGGAGGATCACCATGGACCTACGGATCAGGACTCTGCCTTCACTTTGGGCTCAGCCAGTCTTATTCAGTCACCATTCACTCACATTCAAACTGCGTCTCCAACCCACCCAGTATCTTTAGAGTTGTGGCTTCATCTTGTGCTATCAAGACTACTTAGGGCAACTCTAGGAAGTGATCAGGCTCCCCTTCTGCCACTTAGGGGTAGGTCTACCTCTTGAACCTGGGTTTCTACCTGTCCAAAGGGCAGTAGGTGCTCCCTGCACTGGTTCCTGGACCCTGTGGTGTTCCTTTGTATCCTGGGGTCTTCGCCCTGGCATGCCAAGAGGGCTAGTCTCCTATGGATCCATTAGTCTGCTGGTGCCAGATGAGGTCACTTCTGGCATCCCAGGGCCTGCACTCTGGTGACAAGGGAGGTGAAGTCAAGCTCTGAATCCCAAAACACAAACCCTCAAGAAATGTCGCAGGATTCTTGCACAGAGAAACAGGACAGCAAGGCTTTTAGCAGGAAGCAGTGTTTATTAGGGCTGGCACTGGCTCAGCAGATTTGCATCCAAAGGCTGAGCCCCAAGCACAGCTGGGGCATTGCCTTATATACCCTTTCTTAGTTTCTTTGACTTGTTAGCCCCTCCTTAGTCTCCCACATAGGTAACACAGTTTGATTAAGTATCCTAGGCTATAGAGTTGCAAAGTTGCAACAGTTACACATGCGCACAGATATTCACTGTGCCATGTTGCCTTGTCCTTTATCTTAGGAGAGTCCTTTATTCTGGGAGGGCTATTACCACTGTATGGGCCCAGATGTTGCAAAGGGAGAGGCAGTGTTGGTTACTTCAGCACCCCTTCAGTGACAGTGACACCCAGTCTGCAGCAGTGTATGGTCAGACAAAATGCTTAGGTAGGACTGTGATGGGAACCACATATGTAGGGTGGCAGCAGTGCTTATCTCTGCTGCTTGCATGGCAGTGCTTGACCTGGAACAAGACCTCAACCAGAACTAAGCAAAGTTCCCTTGGAGCCCCCTGTGTGCACCTGTGGGCAGGGAGACAACAGAAGGCACAGTTGCTCAGGGGCTTCTCCTTGCCCTTGGGCAGTAATGGGAGTCGGTGTTTCCTTCCTTCCCTTTTAGTAATAGGCTCCTGAGCTGGGAGCCGAAAGGCAGGAGGAACCCATGGATCTTTGCCCTCAGTCCTGGCACTGGGATGAGTTCACATAGGGCTGGCCACACCCTTTGTCTCGCAGGGCAAGTTCCCTGGTCTCATGATTTTTAATATTTTTTTAGTTGTCAATGGATCTTTTATTTATTCATATGTGGTGCTGAGGATCGAACACAGGGCCTCACACATGCCAGGCAAGCGCTGTACCACTGAGCGACAACCCCAGTCCTGGTCTTCTGATTCTTAAGGGCCGTGTCCTCTGTTTTCCTCCTACAACGTGTCTCCAATCCTGCAGAGCACCCAGTGGCCTTGGGTTGCTGTCACTCTGCTGGACCAAATTGGATTCACGAGGCAGCTTCCTCCTGGCTCCTAGGGCTGTTTAAATTTAGATACTATTTCCCTTTTTAAGATTGTTCCTGGCTCCAGCACCCTGGGTGGTTTGCTAGATGTGAAGTCCTTTTCCAAAGCCACAATACTGTGCAGATTGCAGGTTACTTATCTAAGTGGGCTGCAAGTCTGTGAAGATTGTGAAACTTTCCAATACGTAGGATTGCTAGCATCAGTTTTTTGCCCTTATCTACCTCCCCTCTCCTAGCTGTGGAGCCAAGGTGGAACATGCTATGGTATTTTTTTTTTTTTTTTTCTTTGCTGCTGTTCTTGTCTTTCTCTTGCTGATTCCCAGTATTCTCCCATGGTCACTCATCTCAAAATGCAGCTATACATCTGTTAATTTGGCTTTTCTTTGTGGAGGAGGCAAGTGCTGAACCCGTCTACTTGGTCATCTTGTTCTCTGCTCTTTGTGAGATGTGTGCTATAAAAGATATTGAATTAATATTATAGTCAGGAGCCAGAAAAAAACTTTAATATTCAGATATATTTATTTTCCTGTCATACTATATAGAACTATAAAATTTGATGGCTAAGGATCTGAATTGTACTTCTGTTATCCTAAATACCATGATTATAGTATAGTAAAAAATTACCAATTACAACAAACAGATGTGATGTAGGAGGCCACTGATTCAAGCACAGCCTCCAGAAGTAGGTTGTTTGGGGTGCTAGGAATTAAGCCCAGGGTCTCACACATGCTAGAGCTATACCCCCAGCCCAGCAGTAGGTGTTTTAATAAAATTTTAAGCCCCTCCCCAACTTTTTTTTGGGGGGGAGTATACCAAAGATTGAACTCGGGGCACTTGACTACAGAGCCACATCCCCAGTGAGGCTGGCTTTTGAACTTGTGATCCTTCTGTCTCAGCCTCCCGAGCTGCTGGAGTGTATGGGAGGTGTGTACAGCGCCCAGCCCTAACTTGGTCTCTTTATCTTAAAAGACAGAATGATTTGGAGGCACATATTATTAAGTGCTATATGCAGGAAGAAAGCAGTAGCTTGAGTATTCTTTAGATCTAGTGCTAATTACAGGTATAAACTTTTTTGGCTGGCATGATTTCTTTGGAGAAAGTATTCCTCTGATCAGTAATCACCAGTGGACAATTGCAAGCTAGGTGAGGAATGAGGTTAATAAAATTCAGTTCTCATTTAACTATTATAATTCAATTTATTTTGTGGGGCTTTTCAACTCTAACCCCACTTGAGCAAAAATTTAACACACACAAATGAACATTATGTACAGCAGTCCCCCTTACCCATGGTTCCCTTAGTTGGTTATTCAAGATCAACCATTCTAAAGACATAGTACAGCAAAATAAGATATTTTAAGACACCACATTCACATAACTTTTATTATGGTATAATTGTCCTATTTTGTTATTTACCTAATTTATAAACTTTTATCATAGGTATGTATATATAGGATTCAGTACTATCTGAGGTTTCAGACAACCACTTGGGGTCTTGGAACATATCCCCCTTGGATAAGAGGAGGGGGGAATATTGTACATCCATTTCTATTCTGTGTGTCACACCTTCAGGATAGGTGATGACTTATTTAAAGGATTTTTTGTGTGTGTTGTTGTTGTTTACTTATTTATTTTTTGGTACCAAAGATTGGACCCAGGGGCACTTCGCCACTGAGTAGATTCCAAGCCCTTATTTATTTTGAGACAGGGTCTTGCTAAATTGTCCAGGCTGACCTTGAACTTATGATCTTCCTGCTGCAGCCTCCTGAGTTGTTGTGATTACAGGTGTGCACTACCATATCCAGCAGGCTATGTTCCTTGTCTGTAGTTGTGGGTTGATGATTCTCCCAGGAGAACAGTTATTTTGTTAATCTGAATGATTGAAGCTTTCCAGTAAGGGAGGAATTACTGAATGAATTATTTTCTTCATCTTGAAGAATTTCAAATGTTTACTAGGAATTCTGTTACTTTCTATATCCCTGAAATACCATTCATGTACAAACAAATGCTTTTGTCTTCTAGCCAGACACAGGCTTAAGTAGTTTTTCAAACACTCTAATCATGGCAATATTTTATTGGTGAAATTGAATAACTTCTGCCATTAAAACACATTTCAACTGCCCAAAACAAATTTCTTACAGGGTACACTATAGGAGACAGATGTAGTATCAAGACAAAAAAAAAAAAAAAAAAAACTGCATTTAGAATATACTTTAATAGCATTTACATTGATATTTTTACATAATCTGTAATTATGAGCAATATTTTATGCTTCCCCATCTTGTCTGATAATATATTTTATATACTAACAATCCAATCATATATTCTATATACTAGAAGTTGCTAGTTTTCATTCCTCTGTCACCAGGGAAAGTGTTTTTATTTATGAGAAATGGATTTAAATGCTTTGAAATTTCTTTTTAATGTAGGCTTGATTTTTTTTCTTACAATAACAATTTTGCTTGTTTTCTAAAAACTTCATTTTTTTAAGTAATAAGATGCCTAATAATCAGTTTTCCCAGGAAAAATAAATGCTCTGATGTATATTAGGGTATTTTTTTTTTACATCATGATATATCATCTTATGAAAGCTATTCATATTTATTTTCTTTAAAAGTATTTACTGAGCCAGGCGAACTGGTACACACCTATAATCTGGTGACTAGGGAGGCTGAGGCAGGAGAATTGCATGTTATAAGGCCTTAGCAACTTGGTAAGACTGTCTCAAAATAAAAAGGGCTGAGAATGTAGCTCAGTTGTAAAATGCCCCAGCTCAATTTAAACAAAAAAAGTATTTTACTGGTTGGATATTTTTTTTAAGCATTTAAAAAAATGTTTATTTTTTAGTTGTAGTCAGACACAGAACCTTTGTTTTACTTATTCAGCTTTATGTGGTGCTGAGGATCGAACCAAGGGCCTCACACATGCTAGGCAAATGCTCTATCACTGAGCGACAACCCCAGCCCAACTGGCTGGATATTTAATCTTATTTTGTTATACATGTATTTTGGTCTAGTTTAGTCTAATTCAAAAGGATCCTAACAGAATGATGTGAAGTTCAGATTGTCTACCCCAGAGCTCTATAAGCTGTTTAGCCATTCAAGCTAGAGGCATTCATTTCAACTTTTTTATTCTGTACTTCAACTATGCAGTCATAAGTCACTTATCATGAAGGCATTTAAATGGACAACAAATAATTCTTGTCAACTGAAGAGGACTCTGAGTTTAACTTTTTCTCTGACCTTAAAGGTCAAAGGCAGTTAAACTTAAGCACTGCCAACCAGATTACAGGCTGCATGCTCCCTTTCCGTTCCACAGAGCTGCTCCTAGAGCTGTGCGTCATGGCAGGCACATTGCTGCTCACGATATTAACAAGCACATGACAACTGGGAGGAAGGAAAAGACCAAACCAACATGCTGCTCACCTTTAAAAGTAAAAACAGGAATGGTTTTCACTTCAGCATCTTAGAAACAGACAAACGTAAGGCTAGTAGGCAGATAAGACAGTAGTACTATTTCTACAGAAAATTGGGAGTTACAGGTTACTATGTGTGTGTACATTTCCCCAATTGTCGCCAAAGTGACTGACTACTCTAAAAAGCTGTCCTGGCATTCAGGGCTACCATGTTAGGAAAATAACCAAGCTGACTTCCATTCAACCTCATTTCTCACTTTTTTTTTTTTTAAATATGACTGATGTGTGTTCATTTTCTGAAGTATGTTTAGCAAATCCTACCAGCTTGAGGCAGGTGGTCTTATTATACAGAAGTTATAAATGGCATATACAATCTTCTCCTAGCCCCTTCCCCATAAGCACTATGCACGTCATAGTAACACTTCTGTCTATGTATACACACAAATCCACTAAAAATATTTATATGAAGAAGAACCATGAAGATTTCCTAAATGTTTAGAGAAAATGCATGCAGAGTAAGCCCAGTAAAGTACAGAGCCTGTGGGATATACAAATTTTATTTTTAGTTTACATTTCCTTCAGGATAGTAACATACATGTCTTTTCCTACCTAGAGGCAAAATATATTTTCAAAAATTTAGATACTGCCACTGCATTAAATTAAAATGCTCCCTATGTAATGTACAGACAGTAAAAGCAAAAAAAAAAAAACCCTTACAACACATTCCATTTTTTAATATATCAAAAAATGTTTCCAAGGCAACATTAAAATGATTATACCACAGATAATGTCAAGCTCTAAGAGGAAGGTACAGGGGGCTGGGCGGGAAGGCTCCATCCGTTCAAGGGTTTAGGTACTCTTCTTCTCTTCACCCAGTAAATTCACCGTAGCTTTCTTGGCTGTTAAGAGGGTAAGAAAATTTTATCAAAACTTTTGGCAATATAAGCTGTGTGGCTAAGGTAACTACTAGATAACGGAGCTCGGGTGACTCATGTGCAGATGACAGCACACATGGGTTTGTGGTCAGGGCTGTGAGGGTTTCCGTGAAATAGACCCGGCACCTCTTCTGAGCACAAATTCTGAAGACATGAGTGAAATACTTGAAGTTCATCTAGCCTTGCTTCTTTGTGTAGTAGTGTCTCCCAAACTATCTGTCCTCCTTTCTGCATCAAAAGAGTCAGAGATTCCTAGTAGCGTTCTTTGTATATTCAAATTCTCATTTGCTACTCTCCTATGAGATTTCACTACTCATCAACCTGATGAGAACCAAGTTGTGTTGTCCCATGGTGACAAAAACTAGAAAGTCCTCGTGCCAGTACTACAAATATTTATACTAACTGGGCCACCCCTCCTATGACACATTCCAGGCCACTTCCTGTCACAAGAACCAGTGTGGTGTGTGAGATGGTGGTGGGGGAGGCTTGTCTAGAAGCTTCCAGTCAGGTTGTAAACTGTAGCTGTTTTGTTTTTTTTTTTTTTTAATATTAAAGATATTGTGTCCATCTAAAAACTTATTTTACATTTATGTGGTGCTGAGAATCGAACCCAGTGCCTCCTGCATGCTAGGTGAGCACTCTACCACTGAGCCACAACCCCAGCCCCTGCAGCTGTTCTTGATGGAGCCCGGAGTCTCTCTTTGTCAACTGCCTGGAAGCAGCTCCATTTACTCAAGTTGCTAAACAAAGTTAAAGAAACTGCAGCCTCTTTCTCAATAGCCCTATGTAAAAAGCACCCAGAACGAGACATCTAAAAGGTGTCAAATAATTAGTAATTCTTATGTCCCTGATTTGGAATGTCGTATCAAATTAAATTGAATTTGAGTATTGATATACTGTATGAAAACCAAGAGGCAATAAAATGTGGGTGAACTAGGCAGAAATGATATTACCATGGGTTGCCAGTTAGGCTTGGGCAAGGAAGGATAGAAAAGAAAGCTCTTAAAAAACTGGCACCAATTGCCATAAAGCATGCCTGTAATCCCTGCTACTCAGGTGGCTGAAGCAGGAGGATCATGAGTTTGAGGGTAGCCTTAGCACCTTAACAGACTGTCTCAAAATTTAAAAAAAGGAAGTAAAAAGGGCTGAGGGCCAGCTGGGGCTGCAGCTCAGTGGTAGAGCACTTGCTTAGTACGTGTTCAATCCTCAGTACTGCATTTTTTAAAAAAAAGGGGGGGCATTCTGTCCATTTACAACTAACAAAAAATTTTTAAAAAGGGCCAAGGGTATATAGCTCAGTGGTAGAGCTCCCCAGGGTTCAAATCCCAGTGCTGAAAAATGTCAAAACTGGCAATCCACAAGTGAGAGAACACAAAGGCTGCAAGTCAGAACAAACTTACCTCTGTAGCTCACTCCCTCACTCAGAGGCGTCCTCCTGTCATTTCCCTCTTCACCAGCTTAACTGTCACCAACATCAGCCACAGTCCCACTCTGACCTCGCAACTCTTAACATCACCCCTCTCGGGGCTGGGGTTGTAGCTTAGTGATAAGAGCATTTGCTTGGCATGTGGAAGGCACTGGGTTCAATCCTTAGCACCCATGTAGAAATAAGTAAAGGTATTGTGTACATCTATAAAAATTTTTTAAAACCACAGCTCTCCACCTACTCTGCAGGTGAGTGTGGCTGTAGAAAAGCAAACACAAGTCTCAGGTGAGCCTTTCACACTGCCTGGAATCACATGACAGTGTCTCAGTCCATTTACTCTGGCAGTGTCCTAGAGAGGCCATGAGACTACAGCCATACTCCCTTAATTGCTTTTTTGGGCTGCTGTCACAGCATAATGGCAGAGTTGAGCATCACGACAGAGACCGGATGGCCCACAAAACCTGAAATGTGTATCTGGCCCTTTAGGGACAGTCTGTTAACCCTGTCCTAGACAACTGCTCACACCCATCCCCTTCCCATCACTTTTCAGTTGGCCTTCTTTCTTCTTCCTTTACTGAGGAAGTAGAAGATATTTTCTGATTACTTCAAAGTTTTCCTACTTAAAATCTCTACCAACAAAAACCTTGATTTCTGTTATAAAATGTTGCGGCTCCTCTGCCTCTCTGTATTTTCAATCCTATTTCTGGTCTACTCAAGGGCTCAGCAATTGCTCTCTACTGAAGCATTCTCATTAATTTTCAGACATGTATTATTTCTCCTACCTTAAAGACTTTTAAATTTCCCAGAACCCGCGATCCATATTCCAGTTACAGCCCATTCTTCTACTCCCCTTCACAGGGACTGTCTCAAAACAGCTGTCCATATTCCTCATGCCTTTCCCCATCTCTCCCAATCAGTGTTTTGTTCCCAGCATTCTACAAAAATCTGTTTTCTCAAGATCACTAGTGCCTTCCCCATGGCTAAGTCCAGTGGTTCCTCTTCACCTAGTTTAACTTGTCTACAGCACGTGACAATGGATCACACTTCCTCCTCTGAAACATCTTTTTGTTTGGCCCAAGGACCCCACCTTGACTTCCTTTTCCCTACTGGTCTATTTAGCTGATTGTTTCTCATCTCCCTTCTACCCACAATCCACACTTGTTTTTTGAACTCTCAACATCTGCATCCAACTGGCTGAGAAGGAATTCTCTTCTGGAGTTATCTTATTTCTCCCCATCTAAATCTGTACTATCCAGTCTTTCCCAGCTCAGTGGCAATTCTCTCCTTCCACCTGATCAGGCTGAAAAGTTTGGCCTTGACTTCTGTCTTCATGTCTGATTTTAAGCAGATCCTATTGGTTCTACTTCAGAAGTAGGTTACTTCTTACCCACTACTGCTGCTAGTACAAACCAAGGTACTACCATCATCTCAAACAGATCACTGCAATAACCTTTTAGCTAGTCTCCCAGTTTCCTTCCCTTTCTCCCTCCAATTCATTTTTTTTTTAGTTATAGGTGGACACAATACCTTCATTTTATCCATTTTTATTTTTATGTGGAACAGGGGATTGAACCTAGTGCCTCACGCATGCTAGGCAAGCGCTCTACCACTGAGACACAACCCTGGCCCCCATCTAATCCATTCTTAATGCAATAGCCACAGTCATCTTAATACACAGAGCAGATCATGTTGATCCTGTGCTCAAAATCTTCCAATAGCACCTTATCTTTCTTACACAGACTAAAAACCAAAGCCTTCCCACTAGCCTATAAGCTATTCTGTGATTTGTCATCCTGTCTCCATACAGAACTTTCTGACGGTGTCGCCTCCTGCTATCCCTTACCCCTCTAGGTCACCTCCTTTACTGTTCCTACTTTAGGGCTTTTGCACTTGCAGCTCCTTCTGGAGCACTATTCCCATGGTTCCCTCCTTTACTATGTCCAAGTCTGATTCAATATAGCCCTCTTGGTAAGGGTCTCCTGATTTTCCTACTTAAAACTGTAAACATCCCTCCTGTGACTGGTACTCCCTATCTTTCTAGCTGCTTAACTATAAGATTCAAGGATTATAGTCTCTTGGGTTCACTGGTTCATTACTAATCTAGGGACACACGCAACATCTCAACAAAAAAGCATCTAAATAACTCCATCAGGGGAGCTGAGAAAAGGCATTCTCTGGGACCAAGAACAAAAACAGTCTGAACAGCACACTAAACAGGTGCAAGAGGCTACATGTAGATGAATCTCTAAAATCTCTGCCTATGGAAGGCTACTGAATGCTGCATTGAATGAGTCACAAAGGATCTTGGGAAAAGTAAAGGGCAAGCCAGGCACAGTGGTGTGTCTAGAATCCCAGCAACTCATGAGGCTGAGGCAGAAAGATTGCAAATTGGAGGCCAGTCTCAACAAAACTTTGGGAAAATCTGTTTCAAAAAGGGTTTGGAATGTGGCTCTGGCTAAGCATCCCTGGTTCCCCCCCCCGCCCCCCCCCCCCCAAAAAAAGGTAAAGGGCAATGGGCAAACTTGTCCTAAAGAAATCCATTTAGTGGTCTTTGCATTTAACTAAGGAAAGCTGAGAGGACAAGAAGGCCATGAAGCCCAGTGTATCACATCTCCTCCATGTGTTGAACCAAGTTGTCCCTGACTCTTACCTTCTTTAGTGATGGCATCTGCAGTCTCTTTGGCTTTGTCCTTCAGGTCCTTCATCACACTGTCCACCTGAGACTGGTGCTTCAGGAAGAAAGGACGAATGATGCGCTTGTAGAGAAATTCAGCCCCATTAGAAGGACTCGGGGCCATGCACCACAACAGGAAGCCACACTGCATAGAATGAGAAGCAGCATGGTAAGAGGAGGGCGAGGGCATTCTGAGGACACGCCCCCACCACTCCCAAGGTGTGTACTGCCTCCGTCTGACATTTTCTCCAATGGTATTCCCAGTGTTTTCTGCAAACTAATGGGAGGATCTTCTTGGAAAAACATGACCAGTAATGGGGTAGTAAGGAAAGAGAAGGATAACACTGAAAAAGAAGGGTAAAACACACCAGATTCAGGATTTTAGTTTACAGCTATAAGAGACTTTATTATACAACTCTTAAACATTACATTTTCTTACACTGATTTTTATCTACATGTGTCAAGCCCTGTACAGATAAGCCTAGTGAGAACAAGCTTCATGGATATTAAGCTTATCTTGCTAAGTTAGTTACAGTAATCTGTTCTACCACAGAATAAATATTCTGCCTAACCTCAGATTCTTCTCTTAGTTTCAGTTGTTGATAGACCTTTATTTTATGTATAATTGCAGTCAAACGCAAGGCCTCATCTCAAACATGCTAGGCAAGCACTCCACCACTGAGCCCCAACCCCTATTCCTTTAAACTGAGATAAAAGAAGATAAGACTTATACCCTAATTACTTTAAAAAAAATTACCATTTAAATAAATACCAACTGTGCACTTTAAGTCATCTAAGCAATTTATCCCTCTCTAGGGAAATTAGCAAATCTCTGAATATTTCCTCTTAAAGTTTAATAAAGCAACATACTGAGTTATTTTTGTTTAAAAGATACTGGCCAAATTATATTCCACACAGTCCAGATGACTCATCATAAAACAGAAATCACTTCCAGGGATAGCAGAATCTGTATTTTTATCAGTTTCTTAAAGTAAATATCTCTCAACTTCTTCTGTCTTAAATCAAAACTCTCTGGGATTAGTCATCATTATTTCAAATGATTGAGAAATTACAATGCCTTTCTAAAATAGTGTTTTTTTTAAGTTTGTTCTAGAGATGCAGAACTGGCAGCTCACACTGAGGTCTTGCTATGTTGCTCAGGCTGGCCTCAAGTGATACTCAGTTTCCCGAGAAGCTAGGACTATAGGCACACACCACTGCATCCAGCTACAAACAGGGATCCTAAGGGTTGTATATAGTGGATAAGAGGACAGGCTCAGAGAAAGGGAGTTCTAATCCTGGTTGTACCACTTACTCACCTGGCAAACCCTGAGCAAGGTACTTAACTGCTTAACTCAGTTTTTCCTGTATGAAGCAAGTATTGAGATTTTTAAAAAATCTTCCTCTTATAAGAAAATAAAAAGTATTTGAGGTGTGTGTGAGCATATTAAGAGCTTTGTCTCAAGAATACCTGTGTTTTGTTAGCCTTAAATGGAATAAAAGCAAATCCTAGAACCAATAATCTTTAAGCAAATGTTCTGTAAGTACCTGAAATGAAGTTCAAAGTAATGCTAGATATATACACAAAATTAAAATAAAAGATATCTAATAAAACTATCTCAAAAATGTAAATATACAAGCAAAATTATGACAACACCATAAGTAGAATTAGTTTCCTCCATATATTCCCAAAAGGTTGAAATTTCTGGACTAAAGGAACTACACTGCCTACCTTATCAGAGCACTCAACAAAAGCAATTTACTACCATTCTCTCCAAGTCAGGATTTTAAGTCAGCTCTCCCTTCCTCTTCCCCATCAGATTCCAAAGCTCATTTATTGAGCACAGATAACAGAAACTAGAATGTTCTCAGTTAAGAAAGCAAAGGAAGGTGTGGCCACAGGTGAGCTAAGGGTAAAGATTCTCTACCTGTGCATAATACTATATATGTGACCAGGCAAGCCCACAAAAATGCCAATCCAGACAAGTTCAAGGTAGTGGATTAGAGGAAAGTTGCATCTTCTAGTTGTTCATGACTCAAGCAGCAGGAGTACTGCTTCTCAGTGAGACACCACCCAACAAAGTCCCTATGATGAGAGCTAAACCCCAGCTGCTAGAACCATGTATCAGCCCCACCCGGGAATGCACTGATGTCGTCTGTACAGACAAAACTCCAATCCACAGTGCTTCCCATTCCATCTACTTTATATTGATGAGAAGGAAAGCTGGTTGAAATAGTTCTCAGCTTCAGTTCCAGGCCACTCCGTGTTGGGACTTTACTGTGACACTATAAGTATATAGCTACACAGCATCCAGCCAAGAGACAGTGTGCCTTGCTCCACATCCAAACTAATGATGCTCAAACAATACTTTAGTACAAATAACAGATAAAAACCCCAAAACAACCAGGCACCAAGATCCCACTCATGTCTCTATTTTTGCGTTAGGAGTCAGTGTCCATAACACACCAATGAGGGGTCTCTTTTGGGACTGTTGCCATACCCCTTCAGAATATTGAGTTTTTAAGTCTACAAGAGCAATCACAGAGGGAGTACCACACATCCTCTGCTATATACAAGACTAACTGATCTATGAGAATAACCCCACTCTTGTAAGACCTATAGGAAAAGTGAGATCCTCAAGCTCTGACACAATATATGCAGTATTGAAATATGCCACTCTTCACCAAAGAACTAGCAGGGAAACAATACTGAAAAAAGTCCCAACAACCTGATATCCCAGAACAATTTGCCAAGAGAAGACTGTGCCCTAAAATGGTCCACACGTAAGAGTGGAAGAGAAATCCACAGGAATACAGAAAATACGGAGGAAACAAGGTCATAACATCTTCTGAAGCTCAAGATTCACCAACAACTGACTACATAGATACTCAACTGAATGAAATACCCAATAAAGAATTCAAAATAATGATTACATAAGTTATCAATGAATTCCAAGAGAACACAGAAAAACAACTGAATGAAGTTCGTATAGGATACGAACGAGAAATTCAATAAGGAGATGAAGATATTGAAAAGGAACCAAACAAATCTTGGATAGAAAAACCATAATAAATCAAAAAGTTCAAATAAAAGTCTCTAATAGAGTAGACCATGCAGAAGGAATCTCGGAGCTGCAAGACAAAGTGAGCTTGGCAGGGTGGTACATGCCTGTAATCCCAGCAGCTCAGGAGGCTGAGACATGAGGATCAGTAATAGCAAGGTACTAAGCAACTCAGTGAGACCCTGTCTCTAAATAAAATAATAGGGACACTCAGCCACTGAGCCATATCCCCAGCCCCGAGTTCAATCCCCAGTAGCAAAAAAAAAAAAAAAAAAAAAAAAAAAATTATATATATATCATGACCAAGTTGGTTTCATTCTAGGGATGCACGATGATTTAACATAACATATGCAAATCAATAAATGTAATTCCCCACATAACTATGATTTTTGTCCTCAATTCTGTTTATCTCAATAGCTGCAGAAGAAGCCTTCAACAAAATTCAGCACCCATTCATGATAAAAATACTGAAGAAACTAGGGACAGATGGGACTTACCTCAACATCATAAAGGGTATATATGACAATGACCATACTACCAACAGCACTATACAGATTTAATGCAATTCCGATCAAAATCCCAATGACATTCCTCATAGAAATAGAAAAAGTAGACATGAAATTCATCTGGAAAAATAAGAGACCCAGAAGAGCTAAAGCAATCCTTAGCAGGAAGAGTGAACCAGGTGGCATCACTATACAAGACCTTAAACTATACCACAGAGATTAACCCATATAAATACAGTTTTCTCATATTAGACAAAGGTGCCAGGGCTGGGGTTGTGGCTCAATGGTAGACTGCTGCCCTAGCATGTGTGAGGCACTGGGTTCGAGTCTCAGTACCACATATAAATAAATGAATAAAATAAAGGTCCATCAACATCTAATAAAAATATTTTTTAAAAAAGGTGCCAAAAACATCTTGGAGAAAAGATAGCCTCTTCAACAAATGGTACTGGGAGGACTGGAAATCCATGTGTAGCAAAATGAAATTAAACACCTATCTCTCACCATGCACAAAACTCAATTCAAAGTGGATCAAAGACTTAGGAATTAGACCAGAGACCCTGTGCCTAATAGGAAAAAAAGTAGGCCCCTACTTCCTTAATAAGACCCCTAAAGTGCAAGAAATAAAATCAAGAATCAAATGGGATAGTTTCAAACTGAAAAGCTGCTTCTCAGCAAAAGAAACAGTGAGGTGAATAGAAAGCCTACAGAATGGGAGCAAATTTTTACCACATGCACATCAGAACACTAATCTCTAGGATATATATAGAACGCAAAAAGATTAACTCTAAAAAAAAAAAACCCAATCAATAAATAGGTCAATGAACTGAACAGACTTCTCAGAAGATATATGATCAATCAACAAATATATGAAAAAATTTTCAACATCTCTAGTAATTAAAGAAATGCAAATCAAAACTACACTAAGATTTCATCTCACTCCAGTCAGAAGGGCAGTTATTAAGAATATAAGCAACAACAAATGTTGACGAGGATGTAGGGGGAAAGGTACACTCTTACACTGCTGGTGGGACTGCAAATTGGTGCAACCAAGCTGGAAAGCAGTATGGAGATTCCTTAGAAAACTTGGAATGGAACCACCATTTGACTCAGCTATCCCACTCCTCGATTTATACCCAAAGGGCTTAAAAACAGCATACTACAGGGACACAGCCACATCAATGATTATAGCAGCACAATTCACAATAGCCAAAATGTGGAACCAACCTACCTAGATGCCCTTCAGTAGAAGAATGGAGAAAGAAACTGTGGTACATATACACAATGGAATATTACTCGGCAATAAAAGAGAATAAAATCATGGCATTTGCAGGTAAATGGATGAAGTTGGAGGATATAATGCTAAGTGAAGTAAGCCAATCCCAAAAAACCAAAGATCAAATGTTTTATCTGATAAGTGGATAGTGATTCATAATGGGGGTGGAGGAGGAACTTTGAATAGGGCAAAGGGGAGGAGAAGGGATGGAGGTAGGAAAGATGATGGAATGAGATGGACATCATTATCCTAAGTACATGTATGAAGACATGAATGGTGTGACTCTACTTTGTGTACAACCAGAGAAATGAAAAATTATGCTCCATTTGTATACTATGAACTGAAATGCACTCTGCTGTTATGTATAACAAATTAGAACAAATATATGAATTTTTTTAAAAAGGCTATATATGACAAACCTAAAGCCAACATCATAGTGAAGGGGAAAGACTGAAAACATTTCCTTTAAAATCTGGAACAAGACAAGGATGTCCACTCTTACCAGCTTTATTCATTATAGTCCTAGAAATTCTGGCCAGAACAATTAGGCAAGAGAAGGAAGGTAAAAGGGATAAAAATAGAAAAGAAAGAAGTCAAATTATTACTTTTTACAGATGATATGATCCTATACTAGAAGATCCAAAAAGTTCCACTCAAGACTGCTAGAGCTAATGAATTCAACAAAGTAGCAGGATACAAAATCAACATATAAAAATAAATAGCTTTCCTATACACCAGTAATGAATCTGCTAAGGAAAAAAATCAGGAAAACAATCCTGTTTGAAAGGAAGAGAATGAAAGAAAGAAATAACAAATGGATAAAAGGAAAGGAAGAAAGGGAAAGGAGGGGGGGAAAGGACATAGAGCTGACTGACAGGGCAAACGAGTCACAGGAATTTATTTAAAAAAAAAAAAAAAAAACGAGTGGTGTCAGATTAGGTGGTTTTCATGCCTGTAATCCCAGCAACTTGGAAGGCTGAGGCAGGAGGATTCTAAGTTTGAGGCCAGGCTCAGCAACTTAACAAGATCCTAAGTTATTTAGAAAGACCCTGTCTCAAAATAAAGGGCTGGGGATGTGGATCAATTGTAAGCACCCCTGGATTTAATACCTGGTACCAAAACAAACAAACAAATAAAAACCTGGTGAAGTCAGGATATAAAATTAACATACAAAAATCAATGGTTTTTCTATATACCAATAACATATTTACTGAAAAAGAAATCAGGAAAATAATTTCATTCACAATAGCCCCCACCAAAATAAAATACCTAGGAATAAATCCTACCAAGGAGGTGAAAGACCTCTACAATGAAAATTACAGAACACTGAGGAAAGAAATTGAAGAAGATTCTAGAAGATGGAAAGGCTTCCCATGTTCATGAATAGGTAAAAGTTAATATTTGAATGACTATATTATTGAAAGCAGTATACAGATTCAATGCAATCCCCATCAAAATACCAATGATATTCTTCATAAAACTAGAAAACAGTCCTAAAATCCATTGGGGAAAATAAAATACCCAGAATACCCAAAACAATTCTAAGCCAAAAACTAATGCTGGAGTTATTACAATATCTCACTTCAAATTATACTACAGAGCTATATGACACAAACTGAATGATACTGGCATAAAAACATACAGAGACCAACCGTACAAAATAGGAGACACAGAGACAAACCACACAGACACAGTCATCTGATCCTTTACAAACGTGCCAAAAATACATATTGGAAAAAAGACAACCTTTTAAACAAATGGTTCTAAGAAAATTGAACATCCACATGTAGAAGAATGAAACTAGATTCCTATCTCTCTCTCTTCACAAATGTCAACTCAAAATGGATCAAAGACCTAAGAAAATGTAGAGCCAACACTCCAACATATAGGCACAAGTAATGACTTCCTCAATAGGACCACTAACCCTCAGGAAATAACACTAAGAATTAATAAATGAGATGTCATCAAATTAGAAAACTTCTGCACAGCAAAAGGAAACAAGAGTATGAAGAGAATCTACAGAATGGGAAAAAAATCCTTGCTAGCTACTCTTCTGACAGAGGATTAATATCCACAACATATAAAGAACTCTCAAAACACCACACACACACAAAAAAAAAACATATGACCCAATCAATAAATGGGCAAATGAACTAAACATACAATTCTCAAAAAGAAAAAAATAGAACCAGGCATAGTGGCACACGCCTATAATCCCAGAGACTCAGGAGGCTGAGGCAGAAGGATCACAGGTTCAAGGCCAGCCTCAGCAACTTAGAGAGGTCTTGTCTCAAAACAAAAAAATAATAATAATAATAAAAGAAGGGCTGGGGATGTGGCTCAGTGGTTAAGCACACGTGAGTTCAATCCCGGGTGCCAAAAAAAAGAAGAAAATAGATATAGCCAACAAATATATGACAAACTGTTCTATACCTTTAGCAATTAGGGAAATGCACCATAACTGCACTGAGAGCCAGGTACAGTGGCATCCCTGCAGCTCAGAGGCTGAGACAAGAGGATCTAGACTTCAAAGCCAGCCTCAGCAATGGAGAGAGGCACTAAGCAATCAGTGAGACTCTGTCTCTAAATAAAATACAAAACAGGACTAGGAATGTGGCTCAGTGGTTGAGTGACCCTGAGTTCAATCCCCAGTACCAAAAGAAAACCCAAAACTGCATTGAGCTTTTTATCTCACTCCTGTAAGAATAACAGCCATCAGCAATACAAATAACAATAAATAATGGCAAGGATAGGGGGGAAATAGGAACACTTTTACATTGTTGGTGGGATTGTAAATTACTACAGCCATTATGGAAATCAATATGAAGGTTCCTCAAGAGACTAGGAATGGAACCACCATATGACCCAGCTATATTACTCCTTGGTAATTATCCAAATAATTAATTATTCTAATTAATTAAAGGCAGCATACTATACCATGTTTATGGCAGCACAATTCACAATAGCCAAAACTTCAACACATCTGGATAAAGAAATGGATCTGGAGACCATCATGATAAGTGAAATAAGCCAATCCCCCCCCCAAAAAAATCAATGGGCGAATGTTTTCTCTGATATGTGGATGTTAACACACAACAAGTATGAATGGGAGGAATGGAAGTTCACTGGATTAGACAAAGGAGAATGAAGGGAAGGGAAATGGGATAAGAAAAAGAAAGAGTGGAATGAATCAGACAAAACTTTCCTATGTACATTTATGAATAAACCACAATGAATCTCCACATCCTGTACAACCACAAGACTGGGATCCTAAATAGAATAAAATATACTCCACGTTTGTATAAATATACTCTGTCATGTATATCTAAAAAGAACAAATAAAATTAAGAAGTAAATGTCATTTTTATAAACATTGGAGCTTTATTCAGCCATAAAGAAGAATAAAATGTCATTTTCTGATAAATAGATGGTACTAGAGGACACTATAAGTAAAATAAGCCAAACTCAGAAAGTCAAGGTTGCATGTTTTTTTTCTTATATGTGGAAGCTAGAGAGGAAAAAGTGGGGAAAAAGTGAGAAAATAGAAGGGAGACCAGTAGAATTGGGGAAAGGAACCAGGGGGTGGGAAGAGCAAAGGGAAAGGGGAAATATTTGGGAATGTTATGGACCAAATTATATTATTATATTGTGTGCATTTACTAATGATCCCATTCAGCATAATTATAAAGCACCAATAAAAAATATGAGGAAAAAATGTCAATTCGCCCTCATATTCAATGGCAAAATAGGATTTTCTTTTTAAATTTTTTTTTAGTTGTTGATAGACCCTTATTTTATTCATTTACTTATACGTGGTGCTGAGAATCGAACCCAGTGCCTCATACGTATCAGGCAAGCGCTCCACCACTGAGCCACAATCCCAGCCCCCAAACTAGGACTTTCTTTTGTTAAAGGTCCAACTACTCCAATGAAGCCATGGGTAGTTCCTTCACTGTATTTTCTAGCAACTTTGCTCCAGTATCCCTAGGCTTGGCCAGCAGCAGATCTCAGTGGATTTTAAGAATTCTGCCAGAGAAAACTATTTTTCTGAAGTACACATTTACATTAATCCAAAATGGAGAACTAAGTGACTACTTCCCTGCCACCCCCATCCCTCCCATCCCTCCCAGCCTCACATTTGCTAGGCAAGCACTCTACCACTGGGCTACACCCCCAGCATTTTTTTTTTTTTTTGAGACAGGGTCTTACTGGCCTTGAACCTGCAATCCTTTTGCCTCAGTCTCCTGAATACCTGGAATTACAGGCATGTGCTATCACTCCAGGCAAGTGACTGCATTTTTCACTGGCTATATATAGCTTTGTTTCCTCTGCTTAGTGCTGGGTTAATTACAGCAGATCCTGCAGACCATCTCTCCAGTTAACATTTCCCTGTGGAAGCCTTTACATTTTTAATGTCCAAGCTTCATATAATGTTTTCCTATGTGCTTATACAGAAAACCCTAGTACATACATAAGCAAAACTCAATACAATAACTAAACAAAATGGTGTGCAATGAAAGTCCTGAGTTGTATTTTTGACAGAATGTTAGAATTTCTTGTGAACATGAAAAAGAGCTTGCAGCTGGGCGCACTGGCGTATGCCTATAGTCACAGTAGCTTTGGAGGCTGAGGCAAGAGGATCACAAATTCAAAGCCAACCTCAGCAAAAGCAGAGCACCAAGCAACTCAGTGAGACTCTGTCTCTAAATAAAATACAAAATAGGGCTGGTGATAGGGCTCAGTGGTTGAGTGCCCCCGAGTTCAGTCCCTTGTAAACCCCTCTCCCCCCAAAGAAGTGCATGCAGAGTGCCAAAGGGGATATGCTACACGATATTATACACCAAGCAATCGTTTCTTATGAACTATATTTATTATTTGAAAAATAGGAATTGTTTTTAGCATTTAATATTGTAATGTAGTATTTGCTACTTGTAGGTAGATATTTTGCTGTGTTGTATTAATATGCTGGAAACTGGTTGAATGTTTTAGATGACATGTAATATATTTAAATTTTTCTCAATTAAAATAATGGAGTCAGGTAGAGTGATGTGAGCCTGTGGTTCCAGCTACTCCAGAGGTTGAGGCAAGAGGATTGCTTGAGCCCAGGAGTTTAAGACCAGCATAGGCAAAATAGCAAGAAGACACATCAAAAACAGAAAAGAGGCTCCTGGATGGTATTCCTAACACAGAATGTCAGATTTTCAGGAATGAATTACACCCACATCAGAACCACAGCTTCAAGGTGAAGTGAAAATGACTCCCTGGTTTAAGGATCAGAAGAGGCAGGGCCTTTTTTTTTGAGTCAAATTTCTCTTCAATAGGGTTTCAGGGAAGTCACAAATTGATGAAAGCATATTAGAGAGGAGTAGTAGTACCAAGTCTTAAAGTTCTTAACTATGGTTGAATATCTCTGAAACATTATCAACCTCTGTAGAAGAGGCCAACCTTTCGGCAATCCATCGAGGCTGATTATCTTTTCTGAGTGAAGTAAAGCAAGATCACCGGAGTCAAGAATCTGTATTTTTGTACCTCTCCTTTGTGATTACTTTGTAGGCCACACTCCAGATTTAATTCAGTACTTTCTGGTATCCTCTAGCTATTCTCTAGAGACAGTAAAATAATTACTGCTCTCAACCTACCTCCTTAACATTTTCCAGTTCTCAAATGAAATCATATTAAAAATGAAGTTAATTACTACAAAACTCTCAAAGTGATATTCAGAGGCCAGCTTTTATGACTCCCTCTTCTTAATCTATACAACTCTTCTACAGCCCAGGAACACCCTGAGTTTATTAGAATCACCCACGCAGATCTGGCTGTTCTTTTCACCAAGCTTCCCCAGAATGCCAGCCTTCAATTCTCCCAAGGACAACCACATGCCCACTCTTGCCTGCAGCTCAGACAAAGAGCAAATGTGATTTTAACTGGATCCTTTTGACTACCAGCACTGCACAATGAACTCAAAGTACAATACACCAGACAATTATGTCTGTGATTCCAATGCTAGCACCATCCAGTTTTCCTCCAGAAGAGATATATCCAAGATAGAGATATACTTATCACATGCAGGGATTATCCTGGTCAGAACTGAGAGTTCATGTCACAAAAAAAATATATATTACAACACTTATTTCCTAATATTTTGCAATGACTTGATCAGAAACCTAAGTCTTAGAAAGCCTTTGCAATGTTGTCACAAGACTAGCAACAGGCTAAATTTAAAAGTAATTGCTCAAGATGAGTGAGGTGCTGCATGTCTGTAATCCTAGCTACTCGGAAGGCTAAGGCAAGAAAACCAATTGAGCTCAAGTGTTCCAGGCCCGGGGTGGAGTTGTAGCTCAGTGGAACACTGCTTTCATAGCAAGTATGGGGTACTGGGTTCGACTCTCAGCACCACATATAAATAAAGGTCCACTTAACCACTAAAAAAATATTGGGAAAAAAAAAAAGATTCCAGGTCAGCATGGGCAACATACCAAGATTCTATATCAAGGGGGAAAAATTGCTCAGCTGCACAAAAACTAAAAAAGAAAATGTTAAGGGGAAGTTTTCCCTGTATGACCTCTCAAAAAGAATAAATGAGAAATGTTATACTGTCAGTGGGAGGAATAGCATGGGTGACTATCTGGATTAGGACTTAAATCTTCCCGAGTTTGGGCTGGGGTTGTGGCTCAGCCATATAGCGCTTGCCTAGCACATGTGAGGGTTCAATCCTCAGCACCACATAAAAATAAATAAATAAAGGTATTGTGTCCAACTACAACTAAAATATAAATATTAAAAAAAATCTTCCTGAGTTTACTTGGATATGAGGTATCCCCCAAAAACTCCTGTGTTAATGCAGCAATGTTCAGAGGTAAAGTGATTGAACTATATGAGAGCTGTAGCCTAATTCGTCCATCCTAATTTGAATAGACTGGTGACTGTGGGCAGATGGGGTGTGGCTGGAAGAGACAGGTCATTGCTGATATGTCCTAGAAGGGTTATTCTTCCCCCTGGCACTTCCCCTGCCTCTCTCAGCTTCCTGACCCTGCCATGAGCTGAAGAGTTTTCCCCACTGGACATTTCCACCATGATGTGCTGCTTCACCTTGGGTCCACAGCAATGGAATCAACCATCTATGGACCCAGACCTCTGAAACTGTAAGCCCCAAATAAAATTCTCCTCCTCTAAGTTGTTCTTGTTGTGTATTTTGGTCATAGCACACAGAGCTGACTAATATGTTACCCAATCTTGTTTCTAGAAATAAATCTAGAAATGGGTAAATTGAGGTAATGGGTAAATATGAGGCACAAGGATATTTATTGCAACATTATAATAGCAAGACAAATGACTCTCATTAAGGAAATGGGTAAATTAGCTATAATAGATTACAGAGCTATATCAAAAAATACTGAATAACATGAAAAAACTCTTTAATATTGTGTCAATTGAAAATGAGAGATACAAAATCACATATCATATGTGGTCTCAATCACATGTTAGTGGTTAAGACAAATATATATGTTCTGAGTATAAACTTACATACCCAGACCATACACCAATACACTTGTACACTAAAAAAAAAAAAAGACTATCACTATTAACAGTGATAGGATTACATGTTATTACATGTTATTTTCTTCCCTAAAACATGCCCTGCCTTAATGAAATAATATGGCAGCAAGGACTTTGTTTTAGTCACCAAGTGTCCCCTAGACTTAGAACACAATCTGGCACATATGGGTTCTAAATAAATATCTGCTGAATAAAGGAATAAACATGAATTTCCTAATCAGAGAAAAGAGGTCTTTAAATTTATTTTTCACTGGGCATGGTGGGACACCCCTGTAATCCCAGTAACTTGGGAGGATGAGGCAGGAAGATTGCAAGTTCAAGACCCTGTCTCAAAATAAAAAATAAAAAGGGCTGAAGATATAGCTTAGGACATGCATGATCCAGTTTCTAGCTAGTTTCTTCAAACAAGCTTTTATGCCTAGCCACTAGTTCCTCCGACTTTCACCCGATCTTATAAAGGCTGCTTTATAAATTAAAAAAAAAAAAAACCAACCAACCACATTAATTTTGCAAAAGATAAAATATTAAACATCCTCACTTGAAGATCTCTTTTTCACCTGGTAATTGTTGCATGGCATAGATAAGGTATATGCTAGTTCTTAAAATGTGAAATTGTCCAAAAACGACTATAGACTTTATAATTCAGGCTTTTTCTCAATCTGTTCACTGAAGCCACTCAGAATATGCCATTACCTCAGGAAGAAAGCATTTTGATTGCCAGCATCAATTTTTAATCATCTCAACTATATTATCTATTTGGAACATACAGTAAATTCACTCTCATCGACATCATAATGCAATGCAGCTGGAGACTAATGGATGCACATTCATTTTACTATTAAGGAAGAAAATTTGCTACAAAGCAACTTTTTAAATGTACTTCCAAATTGGATATAGATGATTCAGTGATTGTCTCTCTTTTGGGGAGTGGGGGTTGCTAAGGATTGGACCCAGGGCCTTGTGAATGCTAGGAAAGCACTCTGCTACTGAGCTACTCCATAGGCCTCTAGTGACTATCTCTTATTCTGAACTTTGTCCCTGTCTCTGTGGTTTCCATTAGTAAAGGTGATCAGGAGCAGACCAGAAGTAATGCTTGCTCATATTTGGAAGCTTGAGGTCAGATACTGCTGCTGGAAGTGGTTTTGCAGACAGGATCCTAGATGCTGCAGAAAGGTTGTTGGAAAAAAGCTTCTTTCCATTGTACTGTGAGGTTAATGCCATGAAATGGATCTTATTGAAGGCTTCAAAATTATCTTAAATTTAAAATATGCCACATGTAAATTAAAGATTATAAATACATATACATATATATTTTTTGGTATCAGGGATTAAACTCAAACTCAGAGGCACTTAACTACTGAGCCACATCTCCAGCCCTTCTTCTTCATTTTTTGAGACAGTTGCTTACAGCCTCACTAAGTTGCTGAGGCTGGCTTTGAACTTGAGATTCTCCTGCCTCAGCCTCCAAAAGCTGCTGAGATTACAGGCATGTGCCATCACACTCAGTTTATAAAAATATTTTTACAAATGCTAAATATCTTTGAATAACAAAAACACACAAAAATCCAGCAATCTTTGAAATCTTAAATCTTTCCACAGACCAATTTTCTTCTGTTTCTTTTGAGAGGAAATTCTTATCAAGTGTTCTATGATAATGTCATTAAAAATGAACACAATCTATACAGATCATGTTTTCATTTAATCTTTTAAACTTTATTTACCTTATCTTTTTAAAACAGTGTTGTACTATATGTAATGTTTTATAATTTTTCATAATGAATGAATTATGTAGAAATTTATTTATTTATACACATGGATCTATTTCAGTCCACATTATTCCACTTAATGGTACAGATATTCTATTAATTATTTACCTATCAATAGACTTACCAGTTCATAATTTTTAGTTATAACAAGTTTCTGCAATTAATATATCTGCGCAACCATTATGCACTGTGAATATTTCCTTAGGATTGAATTAAGTATCACTTTAAAAAACTGTCAAGTGGTTCCATAAAAAGGCCATTCTAAGCCAGGTGTGGTACCTCATGCTTATAATGCCAGCAACTTGGGAGGCTGAGGAAGAAGGATCGCAAGCAACTTAGCAAGACCCTCAGCAACTAAGTGAGACCCTGTCTCAAAATTTTTAAAAAAGTGCTGGAGCTCAATGATAAAGTACACTGGGTTCAATACCAAAAACAAAACAAACAAACAAACAAAAAAAAACTATTCTAATTTATACCACTACCTATTAACCAGAACCACTATTACTGAAGCTGTACTCTGAGCTAAAGTGTTTTTCCTCTCTTCCTCCTTTTCAATTTGTAAGCGTGGCTGTTTTCTCCCTGCATCCTGCTCCACATCTTACTAGACTAGCAGTTGATACAGTTAAAAGAGTTACCCTTTCATGCACACTCCCTCTTCCCAGGCTACAGTAATGATTCCAATAAAAAGGTAGTCATACAAGAGACTGGCTGTGACGGAGAGCAGGTATACCGACCTTCAAGTGGCAAACCTTGAAAGAACCTTATTGTCTTGGATTCACAGATCCAGGATGACACGGTGACTTCAGAACCACATCACTAACTCACAACCCACATTCTAGAGCTGCCTCATTCCTCAGAACTAATGAACTACTCTGGTGTCCGCCTGCCTGAGGCTGAGATAACATCCCCACAAAAGGATCTACATAAACTTTGTCTTGGTATTCAACAAGAACAACCCAGGAGCTAGCTGGTTGTCTTCCAACATGCCAGCTTGTTGCTAAAAACTTCTTCTCCCACCACTGTCTCTCGAGTTATTGGCTCTCTCAGGCAGCAGCAGAAAATCGGGCTTTCACAATAACACAACCATATCCATTTCCCTACATATTCATCAATACCAAGTATTTTCAATCTTTAAAATATATGCCAATTGGGGCTGGGGATGTGGCTCAAGCGGTAGCGCGCTCGCCTGGCATGCGTGCGGCCCGGGTTCGATCCTCAGCACCACATACAAACAAAGATATTGTGTCCGCCGAAAACTAAAAAATAAATATTAAAAATTCAAAAAAAAATATGTGCCAATTTGGGCTGGAGATATAGTTCAGTTGGTAGAGTTCTGACCTCACATGCACAAGGCCTTGGGTTCAAACCCCAGCACCAAAAAAAAAAAAAAAAAATCTGCCAATTTAATAAATATGGGATTTCCCTATTTTAAGTCACATCACTTCCCAGATCACCAGTTACATGTTCCCTTGGCAAATCATATTTTTTTCTTTATATAAATATCTATATAGAACCTTCATTCGTTCTTTTTAATTTGCAAAATTTTTTTTAGTGGTGCTGGGGATTGAACCCAGGGCCTTGTGCATACGAGGCAAGCACTCTTTCAACTGAGCTATATTCCAGCCCCTTAACTTGCAGAAATTTTTATATACTCTGGGTATTAGTTCCTTACTTGGTGTAAATGTTGTAAATACATCCTCCTAACGTATCATTATTTTAATTTTATTTATGCTGCCCATTTCATAAAGAAACTTAATTTTTTAAAATTTTAGTCAAATTTATCAAATATTTCTCTTTGTGATTTTTGCATTGTCTGGCTTCTATACCTTGAAATTTAAAAAATTACACACACACACACATCTCCTATACTCTTTTCTAACTCTGAGGTATTCAGGAATAGATGACCTGTGAGGTGTTAAGGAAAACAGGAAGAGACTAACATACCGCTTTTCTTTGCCACCCCTCCTACTCCAGCTTCTGGACCTGTGAATTACAATTCAGGACCATCTCTAATGCTGCTTCAGAATGGCAGTAGGGAGGGTAAAGCCTAGGCTTGAGGAGCTGCCTTGTGGGTAAAGAGTCAGTAACTGGTTCCTCTGCTGCCTAACCTCAGGTCTCACCCACCCCTTACCCAGAGCTAAGACCAGCATCGACTGGGTGCGGCCTTCCTCCAGTGCCTGACAGCATCTGAAACCCCTGGAGGAAAATGAGTTTGCAGTCCAAGATAATATGGTATTTTAATGAGTACAACCATTTCAAAAGAAAAACAATATAATCAACTACAGATTCTGTTAGAAGCAAAATACAACAACTAACCAATAATTTAAATAGATTTTTAACTACACTAAATGAAACAAAAGAAAATATTAACAACATAAAATAAGAACAAAAAAAAAAAAACCCTAAAAAGAACCAAGCAAAAATAATTAGGTTTGAAAAATATAGTTGCTGAAACCAAAATCGGAATATATGGAATCAATTACAGAATGGTTATAGTATATCCATGGAATAAATGTGAAAACTGGAAGGTCAGATTGAGAAATCTCCCAGAAAGAAGGAAAGCACAAATAGATTTAAAACAGACGTACACACACACCCCTACTGAGAATTAAAAATCAAGATAATGTCAATATAATGGTGAGGGAGACTATAAAATGAGACTAAAAGTTAGGTGTGGTGGTGCACGCTTATAATCTCAATAACTCAGGAGGCTGAGGCAGGAGTCCCAAGTTTCAGGCCAGCCTCTAACATGGTAAGACTTTGTCTCAAAATTAAAAAATAAAAAGGGATGGGGATGTAGCTTAGTGGTAAAGCATCCCTGAGTTGAATTCCCAGTACCCCGACCCCAAACAGCTAATGTATAAAACAGTAAAAGGTAACTAAACCAAGCATATTCTTTAGAGACATACAAGGTAAGTGACAAATTGCCACAAATGAAATGATAGTGATTGGAAGGTGCAAAAATGGTGTTTTTCTTCAAAATCTTATAGAATTATTTGAACCTTTAAACTATGTCATGTGTAGCTTTTATTAAAATGAACACTAATAAAAAGAAGACAACCCAGAAATCCTAAGGACTAGACATACCACCACTCCTGCATATTTGGTTTGTGACTGTGGCTCTGAGGACCAGAAGCACTGTTCATATCACATCTACTAACTGGAAGCAGAGCCTCTTCTTGTGGAAGACACCTGAAGATTCACTGAAGACAGACTGTCCCTTTTAGTGAAAGAAGGACTAGTCTGCTTATTAAAAGTGTGAACTTTTTCACTTTCACTCACCTCTAGTGCAAGTCAGGAGTTCACAGAAGTCTCACAGGAATAAGTTTCGACTTCATGTCCCTATTCCCCAACTGCTGGTAACTAAGGCTAGTCCTATGTCTCACACAAGGTTTGGCAGGGCCAATCCCTGACTATTGCTCTTGCCTACCTCATTAAAATGACTTTCTCAAACAGCCATCTGCACATCTCCTTTCTCCAAACCTATATAAAAAATAAGCATTTTTCCTTCCATAAATAAATGACTCCTGCTTGCCAATATAAATAATTGATGACCTGCTAAAAACTACAGTGCTTCCACATTGAACGTAGACAATACTGCGTGAAGTCAGGATCTTAGCAAATCAACAGCAATACTTGTGCTAGGTTATAGTATTTCCATCCTTTGTAATTACTGCTCTGGCTGTTTCCAAGACAGTATCCAAAGAAAGTCAGACATTGAATCTTATCTTCTTATTTACAATCTGAGACATAACCACAGATATCCAACATTAAAGCATTTGTTCCTATACCTTGTCTACAGGTCCTAGGCTGAAGCTTTAGGGAAGAAAACAGATCTAGAAGTTAACATACCTTAAGCATATAGTAGAAGGGGAACCATGACAGGAAGAGATCAGAGAAGAATTCAGCAATGCTGAACACACCATACACTACCCAGTAGGTCAGCCACTGAGTATCATCATCCTTGTTAGGACTCTCTATGGCTTTCATTCTGAAAGGTAATACAAGAGAAAACAACATTTAGTAAGATCTCAGAGAAGCATTTACAAATATACTTTCACAGCTTGTTCTCCAGCACCGCTGAGAAACTCAGGCAAATGTATGTATGCACTGCAGCACCAACTGCAAGAGTACAATATAAAGACAATGTGAAGTCAGGAGAATTGTTATCACCACTTGTTCCCAGTCTTTTGGTCACCAGAAAAATAAGCACTAGCTGTTGCTGCCCACACATATCCAGCCTGCTAGAGCTGCCACCATGCCCCAAGATGTACTACTAGTGATAGGCTACTAAAGCAACCCCATTCCCAGGTTGGCTCCTGCCACCAAGGATATATCGGGAAGAATTCTCTCATGGTAAGTAAGTTCTTTTGCACTTTAAAAAAAAAACATTTATTTTAGTTGTAGATGGGCACAATACCTTTATTTTACTTATTTATTTTTTTAAATTAATATTTCATAAGCCATTTTCTTTTTTTTTAGTTGATTTTATTTTTTAAAATACATGACAGTGGAATGCATTACAATTCTTACTTATTTATTTTTACATGGTGCTGAGGATTGAACCCAGTGACTCACATATGCTAGACAACCACCCCACCACTGAGCTACAACCCCAGCCCCCTTATGCACTTTTAATAGCTGATATACATCATGGGGGCATAGGAGTTTCTCATAAACAAACTCATGGAACACAGGTTAGGCACTGTTCAAAGTCCACAGCACACTGCATAATAAATAGGTGAAAACCACCCTCACAGTGTCCATTTAGTTCAGACTTCCTTGGGTCCTCAGGCTATGGACTCTCCTCCCCTTGTCAGTTAATAACATTTCCACTTAGACAAAATTAATTCAGTGAATGGATGGGAAAATTAAAAAAATAATAATTTTACTTTTGAATCACAGGAATTTCCTTCAGTTCTAGGAATATCCATGTTCTAAACCTGAAGCTCCACAACATCTTATACTATCCTAACATATCTGTACATTTATCATAACTAAGCTGGACTAAAACCATAAATTGAAAGAAATCTGAACTCTGTTTAGCCTTTAAGAGAGATTAACTACTAAAAAAATCATATGGCTACTCTGTAAAAATCAGCTCCCCAAAGACAGGCTGCTGAATCATGATGAGTCATCCACTAAGAAAGAGCTTGTGAAGTTAATTAGGAGCAGCTGTGTGTGCGCATGTGCCTGTGTGCATGTGACAGTGTTTATGGTTGTGTTTTAAAAAAGTAACCTAAGGGGGAAAGATTACAGCTGAATGAGATGATTGCTAATGGTATGTGGAATGGATGAAGAGGCAGAAGTGATGAAGTAAGGGCTGTTTTGAACTTAGAGATTGTGCAAAAGCAGACATGGTGGCACATGCCTATAATCCCAGCAATTTGGGAGGCTGAGGCAGGTTCAAGGCCAGCCTCAACAGTTTAGCAAGATCCTAAGCAACTTACCAAGACTCCTCCTCAAGATATTTTAAAAAATAAATGTGCCTTGGTTAACCAAGACAATTCCAATGCTGCTTATTCTCACTCACAAGTACAAGGGACTTTTCACATTCTTACTGTACATGAAGACCCATCGGGTCTCTGAGATCCCATAAGAAAGTTTTCACAAGGGTTTATCCATACTTTCCTCTTTAGTTTGCTGAGAAGCAGGAAACCTTCCAGACATCCTGAACCAGTGAACTTTTTGTGGTTTGTCCATCAACATACACAAAAGTCAATACAGCAATTCACAAATCTCTTCCCATTGCATTGTAGCATGGCCTTAAATTATTTCTGTATCTATAGGTTGCCCATCCCCAGCCTACTCTGGAATGTGATCCTAACTGTATTCCTTAGAAAAAATGTCTGATTAGCCCAGCAGTGTTTGAAGACCTCTATTCTGTATCTTGTTATAATTTATATAGTTATGTGTCTGGTTTCCAAAATGAGCTTCCCAAGCCATCCTAACTGATGTCCTCCAAATGTTGTTCCCTGCTGAGAAACAAACCGGTTTTTGCCTCTCACCCAAACTCAGCTCACATTTTCTCCAAAGAAATTATTAGGACATTCCATTAGCTAACAATGGTCCCAGCTAATTAATGTACTCCAATATCTAGCAACTGTTTTACAGGAAAAATAATCTACATTGTATTTACTGCAAATCCTCACCAACGTGACAAAGACAAATACCAACATGATTATTTTTCAGCTGTTATTCAACAATTAAAGTGATTTTCAAATATGAACACTACAATTATGAGAAGGAAGGACATAGTTCTGCTTTAAAACTGCCTGTAAATAGAACTCTTATACTACACTAATGATTTAGGATTGAGCTAGAAAAATAGACTCTCTTACTAATAGAGTAAGTGGGGCAGAAATAAACCTTCCAGTAATTTGGTGGTGAGAGGGGCCACACTTTAAAAAAGGGGCAGTGGAATTGTATTTCTGAAATAAATGATCTGAAAATCTTAAAAAAAAAAAAAATTAAACTGGCTCAGTGGTTAAGCACCCCTGGATTCAATCCCTGGTACCAAAAAAAACAAACAAACCAAAAAAAACAAACCAACTTTTCACTTTATTCGCTTTAAGCAGAAAAATCACATTAAATGAACTTAAGAAAGCTGATTATAGCATGGTTTGTAGCTTGTAACATGTGAACCAAATCAATATAACAGAAGGCCAAAGGAAAAGCACAGGCAAGCGGGTTAACCAAAGAATGAACATGTGTGAGATTATTTTTCCTTTGTGCTTTATTTGGTTTTGTATTGCTTATCTATTTATACTTAGTTGGAGTTTTAAGTCATTACTATAATAAAAATGTGTTTTTTACATATTCACCCTGGGCAGAGCGGATACATAATTATATTTCACTTCAGGTCTTAAGCTATTCCATAATTAAACTATCAACAATATGAATTCAAAAGTTTCTGTGTGAGTACATTGGAACCCTATATAGGAATACCATAATGGAAGTAAAATAACTCAAAACTGAACACACACATTGATCATAACTTTGTTGAAATCCAAGGAACATGAAAGAAGAAAGGGGGAAAAAAAAGTCTTACTAAGCTAAAAAAATTTTCACGGAACTTCATAATGTTAAAGCATTTAATTATTGTTTTAAGCAAAACAGTTGTTTTAAAAATGCATCTCCAGTATCCTAACATCATAAGCCAATAGAAGAAAGACACTAAGAGATAGTCTAGCCACTTGGGAACCTGAGATGCAGCAAGGGGAGGTGCTAGGCTGGGGTGGGGGACTTGCCTACCTGTGTGAATCCTGGATTCAATAATCATATCACATCACCTTACCTTACCACACACACAATAGGATAAGGTTCTCTAACATAGTTATGGTAAAAGAAATAAAGAGCTTAAAAATGGAGTTACCCAAATGCTATTTATTTATCTAGATTCTGAACAGACTTCCTTGTCCAAGTGAAGGGACAGAGATGATTCTCCAACAATACATTCTACTTCCTGGGACATATACTGAATCATATTCTACTACCTGGGACATATACTGAATCATATATTTTTACTAAGTTTCCTAGAATGATCTAAGTTCTCAACAGGCTTGTGCTCTTAGAAAGTTGTGCAGGTGATCAGAACAAACAATGCAGAACAAAACTTGAGAACCATCAGCTCAAATTTCAATTTTAACAGCACCAACCCTACTCATTTCTAGGAAAGAAAACCTAAATATGGATGAATGGGCTGCAGTCTGGAGGCAGGCTACCCCTTTCCAACAATGAGTGAGAGGTGGAGAGAGAAAAGCTATGTTTACAAAGCAAACTGAATAATGTCTCTACTACAATTAGAATAAGCCAATATGACCTAGAACATTCACCTGAACATTCTCAAATTTGTGAAAGAATTCAAGATAAAAACATTTATTTAAACAAAGGGGCTGAGTTTGTGGCTCATTGGCAGAGCACTTGCCTGGCATGTGTGAAGCACTGAGCTCGATCCTCAGCACCAGGTATAAATAAATAAAAAATAAAGGTATATCAACAACTAAAAAATATTTTTTAAAAAAACATGTTGTTTACAAAAACTGTACCTAAAAGCCCTATACTTGCATTGCTGGAACATCAACCTCTCCAGGGCTTTCAGTCCCTAGCTAAACCTCAGAGGAGTTCTGGAGCTGCCAGCTGGCAGACTGCAGCCATGCTCTCCTCAGGCCTGGACTACTGTCATTATATGGGTCCCCTCTCTCTAGGGCCATATCATCCTCAAGTGGCAGGCACTGATCCTTAGCTCTGAACTCCAGGGCTACACATCACATACTGCTTCTCTGGACAAACACCATGGTTTACAAGTCCATTTATCTCTGCAGACCCTTACTGTTATATTCTCACCACTGACCCAAAGCCTGACCACCTAGGCTCAGTGCTGCGGCTTCCTTTTTCTCTTTCCTAAGCCACCTACCAGGGCTTTGCTTCTCTATGAAATGGTTAGCAGGTCTAAAATTTCACGGAGCAGAATCAGGAATCATAGAATACTGAGTTGGAGATATCTCAGGAATGAACAAGTTCAAAGAAAGAGTGGTATCAAATTCTAATTCATCAAACTAAAAGATTATAGAGGCCATAAATTTATATATTTTATGGGCAACGTACTATTTAAATATTCTGAAGCCTTTAAAAAAGATAACGGGGAAAGATGATCAAGATATAGTGTTGAGTGTAAAAGTAGATTCTTATACACAATGGAGTTCTTTTTTTTTATAATTTTTTTAATATTTATTTTTTAGTTTTTGGTGGACACAACATCTTTACTTATTTATTTATTTTTTTATGTAGTGCTGAGGATTGAACCCAGTGCCTCATGCACGCCAGGCGAGCGCGCTACCACTTGAGCCACATCCCCAGGCCCCACAATGGAGTTCTATTCAGCCATAAAGAATGAAATTATGATAAATGGATAGAACTGGGGGACATCATGCTAAGTGAAATAAGCCAGACCCAAAAAGTCAGACTCAAATATTTTCTTTCATATGCAGAAGATAGAAAAAAAGGAATAAAAAAAGAGAATCTTGGGGCTGGGGTTGTGGCTTAGCAACAGAGTGCTCAACTAGTGTGTGCAAGGCCCTGGGTCTTATCCTCAGCAGCACATAAAATAAATAAATAAAATATTATGTCCAACTACAACTAAAAAATAAATATTAAAAAAAGGGGGAACTGGGGTTGTGGCTCAGCGGTAGAGCGTTCACCTAGCATGTTCAAGGCCCTGGGTTCGATCCTCAGCACCACATAAAAATAAAATAAAGATGTTGTGTCCACCGAAAACTAAAAAAAAAATATTAAAAAATTCTCTCTAAAAATAATAAATAAATAAAATGAAAGTATTGTGTCCATCTACAACTAAAAAAAACATTTTTTTAAGGGAGTCTTATGAAAATAGAAAGAAGATCAGACCAACAGAAACAGTGCACTGTACCAAGGGAAAGGAGGAGGGGAGGGAATGGGAAAAAAACTAAGAAATAAAGTTGACCAAATCATACTAGGTGTATGTATGCATTCCAATTTTATATATAACCATAATGCATCAATTAAAAAGTAAATAAATAAAGACCAAGACAGTAGAAGGGGATCAGGGGTAAAGGGGAGAAAGAGGAGAGGGAAGTGGATAGTACTAGGCATGGAAATGGAGAAAACTACATTATATGCATTTATGAATGCCAAAATGAACCCTACTATTATGTATAAGTATAATGCATTAAAATTTTTTAAAAGAAAGGTAGATTCTAGGGATTGTGGCTCAGCAATAGAACCCTTACCTAGCACGTGCGAGGCTCTGGGTTTGATCCTCAGCACCACATAAAAATAAATAAATAAAATAAAGATATTGTGTCCAACTACAACTAAAAAATAAATATTAAAAAAAAGTAGATTCTAATTTTGCGTGAAAGCAGATGTGTTTATGTTGAAAGATCAAAAGATCAAGAATGGGGGCTGGGGTTGTAACTCAGTGGTAGAGCGCTTGCCGAGCATGTGAGAGACACTGGGTTCGATTCTTAGCACCACATATAAATAAATAAAATAAAGTAAAACATATTTAAAAAAAAAAAAATCTATTTTTTTTTTAAAAAAAGATCAAGGAAAAAAAGATAGAATACTGAGTTGGAGATATCTCAGGGATATATCAGGTATTCAGAAAGATATACTTCAAAGTTAATCCTGGGTGGTAGGATGATGGAATTTTTCTTTTTCTTTCTTTTTTTTTTTTTTTTTAAGGTCTGAGCAATGAGTATGTACTATTTTTCAATAATGAAAGAGCAAGGGAGATTTATATTTAGGAAAAAAAAAAAGGCACTAAACTTTCTATAACTACTTCCTCCTATGAGACTAGATCTCTTTAGGGCTTTGTTAAACACTAAATGAACATCAAACAATTTCATTTAATTTCTCTCTTGAGGAAACAACTAGTGATTTTCTTACAAACAAACTTCTCTAACAACAGTCAGACAGAATCTCTTGTGTTTCAAAGTTTTAAAGGTCTTCAAAGCTGGGCACTGTGACAGATACCTGCAATCCCAGTGAGAGGCTGAGGCAAGAAGATCCAAGTTCAAGGCCAGCCTCAGTAACTTAGCAAGACCTGTCTCAAAAAAAATAAAAAGGGGCTGGAGATGTAACTTGGTGGTAAAGCAAGCACCACTAGGTTCAATAACCAGTACAAAAAAAAGAAGAAAAAAAAAGGTCTTCAAGGGCTGGAGATGTGGCTCAATGGTAGAACACTTGCCTAGCATATTTGAAGACCTAGGTTCATTCCAAGTACTGAGGGGGCATGAGTGGTGTGTGGGTGGGTGGAAGCCTTCAAGAGCCAGGTGCAGTGGCATGCACCTATAGACCTCAGATGTTCAGGAGCCTGAGACATGAGAATTGCAAGTTTGAGGCCAGACTGGGCATTTAGCCAAACCCTGCCACAAAATAAAAATTAAAAGGGGTTGGGGGGTTGGGGGGGGTAGCTCAGTGGTAGAGCGCCCCTGGGTTAAATTCCCAGAACCACACAAAAAAGAGTAAATAATTTAAAAATTTTTTTTTAATTTAAAAAAAGAAAAAGAAATAACTAACCTTGGGCAAGCTGTTCAATCTCTCTAAGCCTTAGCTTGCTCATCTGTCAAGTAGGATTATAAACCTCATTGTGCTGATAATGAAGATTAAAGTAGTTAATACATGTAAAGCACTTAGAAACACTGAATGGCATAAGTAAGCACTAGGTAACTATTCTATTAATAGGTAATAATTTAAATAAATAAATCTCTGTTCTTCATAAAAATTAGGCAATAATTATAGCATGGTAATAATTTATTATTATCACAGGAAGGTAAGAGATTAAAAACAAGAAGACTCTAGTCCATCTAGCTAAGCATAGCTGGTAGAAGGTTTATTATCAGTTGATAAGGCTAAAAGGGGATTAGAGCATTAGCCATGGATTTTAATTATACTCCAAATCTGAGATGTTTCAAATCCCAAATGATATAACAGTAAGAGCTGGAAAAAAAAATCCTGTTTGAAAAAAATTCAGATGCTGGTGAAAACATTTTTTCAGGCCCACCCTAAAAGATGTACTTGCAGGGGCTGAGGTTGTGGCTCAGTGGCAGAGCACTTGCCTTGCACATGTGAGGCACTGGGTTTGATCCTCAGCACCACATAAAGTAAATAAGTAAGTAAAACAAAGGTACTGTGTCCATGTTCAACTAAAAAATTTAAAAATTAAAAAAACAAAAAGATGTATTGGCAAAAAGTCTTTTCTTTGGTACTGAATTGTTACTGATATGCCCATGACTCATTGGCCAACCCTCTTCCAGCCACTGGGCCCCAGTAATTGGTACCAGCTGATTCTACTTTTGTTGACCATCTGCTTGTTCACATCTTGGCTGCTATTTTCTGACGGGGGCAAGAATCAAGGATAGCCCAAGGATAGCATTAAACATATGTGAAGAAAACACAAGTTGAGTCGAGATGTCCTGGGCTACCAATATTCACCTAAGGACTTTAGTAATATGCAAGTTCATCAACTGAGCAAACATCTGGTAGGGATGGTGATAGTAGGAGAGGCCATGCAAAGGGGGCAAGGGGCATAAGAAACCTTGTACCTTCTGCTCAATTTTGCTGTGAATCTAAAATTGCTTTAAACAATAATCTACTTTAAAAAATACTTACCAATTAGTCATCTTATAAGACCAGGTTTTTAATACTTTTTTAAAATTGTTTTTTTTTTAGTAGTTGATGGGCCTTTATTTTATTCATTTATTTATATGCAGTACTGAGAATCGAACCCAGTGTCTTACACATGTGAGGCAAGCGCTCTACCACTGAGCCACAACCCCAGCCCCAGATTTTTTATTCTTATATTACCATTATGCCCAGCTGTTTTGATAGAAACGGATTTATGTCTTTCCATTAACCTAGACACTACATATATACTAATAACTTCCAAATTTGTATCTGCAGCTCAAATCTCTCCTTAGCACACAAGTGCTCAGTTAAGTATTCACTGCTAAATGACAATCCCCATCCTCATTTGATTTTTGCAGTAACACTGCTGCTTCAGGAATCCTTTAATAAAGCAGTGAATCGCTATCATTGCCCAATGAAGGCTCACTTCATATGTGTAGCGGACACTGTTCACTACCAGCCATTTCTTCCTCCTCTTACTCACTCTCAGGGCTCTGATTTTGTGTGTGTGTACAAAGCGGAGATGCCTTGACTCAGGGAAGCTAGGCTCCTGCCACAGGCAATGAATTAGGTTAGTCTAAACCTGTTTTGGTAATCCTAATGTCTTTGCCTACTACCAACTGACTGTGTAGCTCTTTTTCTCTTCTCTCTGCTGTTAGGAATGTCAATGTGACAAAGTTCTCCAATGAAACAGAGATGGAAATAGTCAGGAAGACTTTGGTATATATTTTTCCTCTGTTGATAATATTAAAAAGGCTTACAAGTAAAATATTTTGTAAATGTTTTTCCTTTTTCTGTTGTTGTTGTTTTGTTCTTGATCTTGCAGCTTCCTGCTTGCCAAAGACTTGGAGGGGTGGGCATAGTAGTGCACACCTGTAATCCTAGCAGCTAGGAGGCTGAAGCAGGATTGTGAGTTCAAAGTCAACCTCAGCAACTTAGCGAGATTCTGTCTCAAAATAAAAAATAAAACCCAGATACCCTTCAATAGATGAATGTATAAAGAAACTGTAGTATATATACACAACTGAATATTACTCAGCATAAAAAGAGAATAAAATCATGGAATTTGTAGGTAAATGGATGGAATTGGAGAATATCATGCTAAGCCTTAGCCAATCCCCCAAAACCAAAGGCCAAATGTTTTCTTTGATAAGTGGATGCTGATCCATAATGGGGGGTGGGGTATAGAGAGAACAGAGGAATGTTGATTGGACCAAGGAGAGGAAAGGAAGGGAAGGGGAGGGGGCATGGAGGTAGAAAAGATGGTAGAATGAGACTAATGTCATTTTCCTAGTTACATGTATGACTGCACATGTGGTGCGACTGTACATCATGTACAACCAGATAAAAGAAAAGTTGTGCTCCATTTGTGTACAATGAATTGAAAAACTTTCTGCTGTCATATATAACTGGTTAAAACTAATAAAAAATACATTTAAAAAAAAGAAAAAATAAAAAGGGCTGGGTATGTGGTTCAGTGGTTAAGCACCCCTGGGTTCAATCTCTAGTACCAAAAAAAAAAAAAAAGAGCTACACCATCATGGACCATGTTGTGCACTGAGGCTATGGCCCAAGAAAAGCAAGAATTCCACTGCTGCTGGAAAAGAGCCTGGATCTCTGCTGCATCAGCCCTAAAACACCAACCTCCAGACTTCCTACACTAGACAATTCAAGGTTATTACTACTTAGGCCACTCTTAATGACTCCTGGTATAAATGGTGTGCTGTGTCACCAAAAGCTGCTGCTTCTTGCTACAGCTTGTTCTCAGAACAGCTCTTCTCTTCCTAAGGCTTCACCTACCAGTTAAGATATCCAGGTGTTTACAACTACTGCTCATGTGAAGAACCGGAAAGAGACAAGAATGCTTCATATTGCAAAGATTAGATAGAACAGATCCATCTGAGAAATGGTCCATTTCTACATACTCTTAATTCAGATCTATTTTGTTCTTGGTAAGCAAAAGAGATAAAAATGTTTTTCATATATGTATCATACAACCAATTTAAAATTTCTGTGCTCAGTTTTTGTCTTTTTTAGGACAGAGTCTCTGTTTCTGAAGTGTAACAGCAGCATTCAAAAGAAAAGCAGAGGCTGAAGATGTAGGGTAGAGCTCAATTGCCCAGCATGCACAAAGCCCTGGGTTCTATCTCCAGTTCCACAAAAAGGAAAAAAAAAAAGTTGTTTAAGTAATTTACAAAGTATGATAAATACTATGCTAAAAAATACACTACCCAACTTTTATATTGATTATGGTAAGTATTCTATTACTATAGCATTGAAAAATGAAAACTAGCAAATAGGAAAAGCAGTGGGAGAAAATAACTTTTTTTTTTTTTTTTTGTACTAAGACTTGAACTCCAGGGCACTTAATCACTGAACCAAACCACATCTCCAGCCCTTTTTTATATATTTTATTTAGAGACAGGGTCTTGCTAAGTTGCTTAGGACTCACTAAGCTGCGGAGGCTGGCTTTGAACTCACCATCCTCCTGCCTCAGTGTCCCAAGCCGCTGGGATTACAGGTATGTACCACTGTGCCTGGCAAACTTAACTGTCTTTAAGCTATTTCTGTCTAGTTTCAACTGAGATTTTCTTCTTCCAACAATGATAATTCAACTAAGCTGTATTTTGAGGACAGACATTATGTTTTCTTACTTAAATACAGCTATAAATTAAGCATTTCTGATGCTACATTAACTCCGACTCAAAAGGTTATTTCTGCTTAGTAAATATTTCAACACTTTCATTCAGGTCATTAAATTTGAAAATGTCAATTTCCTACATTAGAATGGAGTAGTTATGTGTATGTGTAAATATATACATATATACGTATATAATATGTATATGTTGTATACAATGAAAAGGTGACCGTAATACAGAAGATACATCAAAAAAATTCACTTCAGAAGTTTTGTAAATATTAATTCCTACATCCTTGATACACTTGAAAGGTAGTTCCTAACAGGTTCTTTCCCAGAGAGAACTAGGAACTCGGGGTAACTCACCACAGAACATCAGTGCTGGTACATACCCAGTATTTTCAACACCCTTGACACTGTACTTAACCCGTGGATCCAAGGACCTAAATGACACTCAAGGACCTAAAATCAAGTAAAAAAATAGTTCTACTCCTAACTCACTAGCACCTGTGTGCTTGAGGAGGGAGTCCTACAAAGAAGAGTTAACAGAGACATGGAAAACTAGAACCTTGATGGAAACAAAACTAAGTAAAAAATTTTAAAAAGAATTAAATATTTAAAAAATCATTAGTCTAAATTATACCCATTGCTTAGGAACATATACTCTGTTGTACCAAAACAAGAAAACCACTAGCTGAACCACATACTTGCAACTATGAAGAATAAAACTTTGTTGTTTTATTGTTCTTTGAATAATAATGCCTTAAACTACTGATTTAAATACAGAAAAGACCAATAGGACAAGGAACAACAACAACCAAAAAAAATAAAAAAGAATGAGGGGGAAATAAATGAAAAAAATACTGTTTGGGGAAATTTTTCCTTATGTTCTTAAGAGTTCAATGACATAAAGTTAGACAATCATGACTATGATTAACTTCATTTTTTTGTTCTTGATACATTAATAAAAGTAACCACACTTAATTAAACACTTACAGAACACCTGATTCTGTGCAGTTTAACATACTATCCTCCCTGCTTCAACATATGAGAAATGGAGTCTTATAAAAGCTAAGTTCAAGGGTTGCTACAACTAGTAATTATCAGCTCCATAAAAATATGCTCCCGAACACTCACACCCAAGACACTTTACATACTGGACGTGGTTCATCAACAGCTCAGTTCCTGTAATTCACATAAAACTAAGTAATATGTCTTCAAAGCACTGACTTTACTATTAAAACTAACTGTACCTATCAGTAAGTATTTTAATTTTAATTATAAATATAATTTATATTTATATAAAATATATTTAATATATATTGTATATATTATAATATATACTATGTATATATTATAAAATATAAATAAGTCAATTACATTGCCAGAGACTGACAGTGTATCCAAAAAAGCAGTTCAAACAAAAAAAGAAGAAAAAGAAAGGTATGTACGATTGGTAAAGAACAGAAAGAAATCTACTCCTGGTCCATCTGCTTTTTTAATTTTTAATATGATAAGTAATGTTTAAATAACAAATATTCCAGAGTTCAAGGTAGAGTCTTTGAAGTATATGGATCATAATGTTTATTATCCTTTCGTTACAGCAGATGTGTAACACAACCACTGTGACATCCACCATGTACAGGACTGTTTTTGCCTGAATTTACCAGATATAGGGATTCTTGATAATTAAAATTGGTTTTCCTATTATCAGTGCTTCACATAAGAAGAGGGAGAATCACACATTTTAAAACATAAAAACTAGTTTGCTTCTATGCCAATAAATTTCTTCCTCGTAGAAAAAAAGGTAGAAAACTCTGGGTAATCTGAAAGTTACGTGTATTTCTTCACCTTCTTCACCGTAGAGTATGTGTGCTTTCTTTCTTTTTTTTTTTTAAAGAGAGAGTGAGAGAGATAGAGGTAGAGAGAGAGAATTTTTTAATATTTATTTTTTAGTATTTGATGGACACAACATCTTTGTTTGTATGTGGTGCTGAGAATCGAACCCGGGCCGCACGCACGCCAGGCGAGCGCGCTACCACTTGAGCCACATCCCCAGCCCGAGTATGTGTGCTTTCAAAGCAAGGGAGAAGACCAAAAGAGCGAGAGAGATAAAGGAAAGAATATGGATCATAAAATACTTAAACAATGCTTATTTACTGTTTATACCATGGGCTCCCACAAAAACAAACCCATGAGACAGCTAGAGGTCAATATGATTTTTCAATATCTAGAAAATAATGGCCAGGCACAGTGACACACACCTGTAATTCCAGAGACTTGGGAAGCTGAGATAAGAAGGTCACAAGTTTGAAGCCAGCCTCCACAATTTAGCAAGACCCCATCTCAAAATTTTAAAAATTAAAAAAAAAAAAAAAAGACTGGGGTTATAGTTCAGTGGTTAAGCACTCCTGGGTTTAATTCTCAATATAGAAAAATAAAAAGACAAATAAAAAATATCTTCTAAGATGATTATGTAAACACAAGAAGCACATACCATCCTCCTTTTTTTAAAAATATATTTTTGTAGTTGTAGATGGATACAATATCTTTGTTTTTATTTATTTATCTTTATGTGGTGCTGAGGATTGAACGCAGGGCCTCACAAATGCTAAGCAAGCACTCTACCACTGAGCTACAACCCAGCCCCACTCCTTTACTTTTTAATATAGTATTTTCCCATAATATCCAATGACCAACAAAATAATAAGCATACTATACAGTAAGTTAAATTCACAAATTCTAAGACAACCTAGTTAGTAGAATTCTACTAGGACAACCCTGTGTCAATAAAGTTAATTGCTCTATAAATATATTATCTATGTTAAGTATGGTATTATAAAATTTAACTTAAGTATCTCACAACTTAAGTGGGAAATAATTTACTCTACCCTTTCCTAGGTAAGAGGGCCACATCAAGAGGCAGTCTAGAGTTACTTCTGACATGTAAGTGATCCCTTAACTTGATCACCCAGCCTAACTATCAGAAGCTGCAGGAGATATATATCTCGGCCATGTGACTAAGAGGGACTGATAATAAGCTCTACACCCAGGAATCAGAAGAATGAGCTAGTGACAGAATGAACTCAGGGCAGGTTTCTATTTTTTAACTGCTACAAAAATTAATTTCATTAGCAATTTTGAAATTGTTCTTAAATTTCTGTTACAGTAATTCTTTATTCCTCAAAATTAATTCATTGCTAATGTTGTCAATAGTCTTTAAATACCTTAAGATCACATTTGTACTTATACTTGTTTCAAATGCTGTATGATAAGATTAAGTTGAAAAGTGAAATCTCATGCAAAGTCAGCCCTGAGAAAGATAACTTCAGGACAGAGAGGAAATGAGAAGATGGAAGGAAGGACAAATGAACCAAATTTCCATAAGTTCATAGTGGGGCTGGGGCTCAGTGGTAGAACGCTTGCCTAGCATGTGTGAGGCACTGGGTTCAATTCTCAGCACCACACATAAATAAAATTTAAAAATAAACTTAAAAAAAAAAACTAAAAAAGGTTCATAGGGAACATTCTAGAACAGAGTATAAAAAATGGGATTCCTTCCATAGCTTCTTGAGAACCCAGATCATGAATAAATAATTTAAATCATTTTATTTGCTTCTCAACATTTTCTTTATGACACAGGCCAGGGAGAAAAAAAAGTCCCAAATTATTGACTACAATTAATCTTTTTTAAAAAAGGCCACAAATTATTTATTATAAGAACATCTTATTATTTTTAGTTTTCTCCACAACACCTTTATCTTAAAATAGTTCAGCAATAATTAGCAGTAATACCAAGTGAAAATACAGCCAGGAGGAAAATGACAAAAGTGAAATGTTTAGGATTTCAATATTGCTTAAGGGTACAATTTGCAGAATGCCAAAATATATTTTTGGTCAAAGTACACAGTCAGCCAGAAGGCCACGTTTGCTTCTGTTTCGTAATGTGCTTTGTCATCTCTAAGGCAAAACATGGACATGCTCTGCTCTGCTCTTAAGCACTTTAGCAAAGAACATACAGAGAGAAAAGTTAGTGTAAAAGGAACATAGCAACTTAAGTAGAAAACGTATCTGTTCCCAAGTTCTCATGCGTGAAAAAGAAGAAAACATAAGTTCATTACAGGTTCTCAGAAAACACACACAAAAAAACCAAATACACCCCTTACTAATGACTCCAAGAAAAAGCTACAAATGCACATCCTCCAGTACCAGGAAGAAGGCTTAGTTCTGCTTCAGAGGACTGGCTGCAAACAGAAAGTGTCTGATTCACAAGTGTCAGTCACACCACGGTGCTGCCATCTCAAACACTCCTCTGGGTAATGAACCTATTGAGGACTCTGTCATTGCAAACAATAAACAAGTAGATGGCCACTCTGTTTAACATATGTTCCCTAAAATGTATTCTCACTTTAACTGCTATGCATCACTAGCTAAAAAGGTGATGTAACTTTTATTTACGGTTACTATATTACAACTCTTTTTTAAAAACTTTTTGCATTACAACTCTTATAAATATTCTGACAGTGATTTTTTTAAAATTACCCCCTCAAATCCCCTTTCTGATCTGACCAAATAGCTCCCATTGACATATGTTACCTCTTGACACAGAACTAAAGGCAAGGCTGCATCCTTTTAAGAAATCCAACTCCATGTGCCATTTTCATTTCAGATAGACTTGAACTAGTAAATCAGAGCAAGTCTCTGCAAATAACTATACAGATTGCTGCCATCATAAATCAGAGCTACATCAGATCCAACAACAGAAGTAAATTATTAGTAACATTGCTAATGTTCACAAAACACTGCATATGTTTTTGTAGGCACATATGTGATTTGGAAGGGCAACACCTCATTTGAGAGGAAAATACGGTGCAGGAAGGTAATGTGTTGACACAGTCATTTGACAAAAGAAAAACTTAACACCAACAGTTCAATTTTCTCCTCTATGAAAGGTCATGGCATGTATCTGCAGGACAAAGAGCCACGTGGGAAATAGTATAACATAAAAATTTAAAATACTGACTTTGGAACCGGCATGCTGGTATACCCCTATCACCCCAGTGACTTGGGAAATTAGGCAGGAGGATACAGGTTTGAGGCCAGACTCAGCAATTTAGTGACACCTGGTCTCAAAATAAAATAAAGGAGTCTAGGGACACAGCTCATTTGTAGGGTGCCCTAGGTTCAATCACCAATACAAAAAAAAAAAAAAAAAAACTTGGGAGCCAGTCTTCTTGGGTTCAAATACAAGTTCCACCATCAACTAACTGTGAGATCTTGATCAAGTTACTTGTTTCCTTGCCTATAAAAGTGGGAATAATCATAGCACTTACAATAGGATTGATACGAACACTAAATGAGCTATAGTTGTAAAGTCCTTACACAGGATATATGTGTCTATTAAATAAAATGCTGCACACGTGTCCAGCAGCCATGTAAAGAGTTAAAAGCAATAAAATCCTTTATACTGGTGGCTGGGTTTAAAATGGGCTGGTGAGGAGCTGAGGTGTGGCTCAGCGGTAGAGCGCTCACCTAGCACATGCAGGCCCCTGGGTTCTATCTCAGCACCACATAAAAATAAACAAAATAAAGGTACAAAAAATAATAAAAATAAAATGGGCTGGTGAAAGGCACACACAAAATAACTCATCACTGAAGTGGGTATGAGATTTCAAATGTTTCCAAACATTAAATTAAATGTAGATTCTACAGTGTTGGACTCTAAACAAATTTGATTTTTCCAAGATTTTCAATAAAATATGCCGAAATATGCTTCTACATTCCTGTGTAGTTACTGTGGACTCCAAACCAAGTCTGGCCTATGAGTGACCTTGGGAAACACACTTCACCTTTCTGTCCCAGTTACTGTCATTCAAAACTAAAAGGGGGCTGGGGATGTAGCTCAGTGGTAGAGCACTTGCCTGGCATGTGCAAGTCCCTGGGTTAAATCTCCATCATAGCAAAAAAAAACAAAACAAAAGGAATCAAAATACACATCTGACCTCTAAGGCCCAGGAAGGCAGCAATCTGATTCATAAGAAAAATATGAGATAAAAAAATGAAGAGCGATAGATGATTTTGCAGAATTTTAAACAAGGTTGCTAGGTAATACAGAAAGCAAATCTCCCTTTCCTCTCATTGCAGGGCAAAAATAAAAATAGAAAATCAAATCATTAGTGGACACTGCCTCACAATTTTACTTGAATAAAGAAGCAGGGACAGAACTAATGTTCCCTGATTGATCCGGCACTCACACTCAAGGACTATCCTGGGGTGGGGGGTATTACAGTTTGGATCTGGAATGTCCCCCCAAAGGCTATATGTTGAAGTTTTGGTTCCCAGCTGTGGCACAACTGGGAGATTTACCCAAGCAGATTATTCAAAGTGGAAACTTCAGGAGATAGGGCCTAGGTGGAGGAAGCAGGTACCTGGGCATATGTCCTTGAAGGTTGTATCTTGTCCTGGACCCTTTTTCTTTTCTCTTTTCTCTCTCTCTGCTTCCTGGCCACCATCAAGTGAGTAGCTATGTTCTACCAAGGGACCACAGACTGAAACCTCTGAAACTCTTGAGCAAAATAAATCCTTTCACTTTTAAGTTAGTTTTCTCAGGCATTTTGTCACTGTGACAGAAAGATGACTAACATTGGGTTATCTCTTGTCTTAGGCAAAAGACTTTGTAAACATAGGTACAGCACAGCAACACATTCCCTAGAGATCTCAGAGAAAAGACACTTATTTGAGCAATGCCATTCAAAAGAGGGCTGCACCTCTTTTGAAAGGCCACAAAGTATGTGATTCCATTTATGTGAAATGTGGAAAACAGGCAGATCCATATAGGCAGGAAGTAAACTAGAGGTTTCCAGGACCTGGGATAAGAGAAATGGTAAAAATTGTTGATGGTTTCCTTTTAAGGTGATGAAAATGTTTTAAAATTAAATAGTGGTGATGTTTACACAACTCTGTAAACATAATGGCCTATGAACTGTATACTTTAAAAGGATAGTATGTAAATTATAGCTCAGTAATAGGGAAAGGGCAGGTCTATCTTTACAACAGAGGGAACCTATTGTTATCCAGTAGTGTGCCTTCTCTTATCAGTAAGTAAGTAGAAGTAATTTCTGTCAACAGTTCTTGATAATGACAAGGCTGGAATTAGATTTCCAATTGCCTATACAGGATGATCAAGAAGTCTGGAAACACAGCGGTTGGGGAGTAAAGGCCCTATACTCAAGGAGCTCAAAGAGAAATTATATACATGGAAAATAGGAATAACCAGTAGGAAGGACATGAACAATAAGGCCCTGGTTGGCCAACTGCAGTGGCACATGCCTGTAATCCCTGCAACTCAGGAGGCTGAGGCAGAAAAATTGCAAGTTTGAACCAGCCTCAGCAATTTATTGAGACCCTTGGCAACTTAGTGGGACCCTGTCTCAGAATAAAAAATAAAAAGGACTGAGGATGTAGCCCAGTGGTAAAGTGCTCCTGGGTTCAATCCCCAGTAAGCAAGTAAATAAATAAATAAGGCACTTGGTGTCCCCAGTGATCACTGAACTAGCCTTTAACTGTCTACCTGCTCCAATATTGAGTGAGGACTGCCCTGGAGCTGGGTACACCTGAGTCTCACCCATGAGGGTGAGTGATGAGAAGTTAGGAAGTCAAATCAGCTTTTCTGAATTTCATTTCTGCAGGCTCTGGGCCCAGTATCAACGATTGTACACAATCTGTGTACTGCTCCCTATGATGGTCCAAAGAAACAGCAAGAATAAAAGATGAAAGGTAAGGAAAGAAGGAAATACACTTCTGGCAAGAATTTAACAGGATAGGGCTGGGGGAGTAGCTCAGTGATACGCCCCCAACATGCCAACAAGCATGAAGCTCTGGGTTCAATCCCTTGCACTTAAAAAAAAATTAGTTTGACAGGATTACCCACTCCTTACAGAAATTATAGCAGTCACTTACATTTTACCTTACCTAAAATGTAAATCATGTCACATTACCTCCTGTTTAATACCTATCTGAGGCAATCAAGAAAAATGCAAACTCCGTACAACCATCTGGAATGAAATGTGCTACACCTGGTTCTCTGTCCCAGCCCTCCCTACTGGTACACCTATATCTCCATGACACCTCCCTCCCCACTCTTCCCAGTCATAGACCTGCTGCCTCAGGGCCTGGCCCATTTCACTTCCTCTGCCTGGCTCTCCCTTTAGCTGGCCCCTTTACAACTCAAACAGTACCTCACATAAATATCCAAAGAGAGTCTTCCTGTCATCCTCTACCACAATACTCCCTATTCATTTTCTTTGAGGGGCTTACCACATTGTCACTATTTATCCAAGCAGATTATTCAAGACAGAGGCTGGGAACCTGTAGCTCAGTAGTAGAGCACTTGCCTTGCATGTACAAAAATTTGAGTGCAATCCCCACCACCACCAAAAAAAAAAAAGAGAGAGAGAGAGAAAAAGCACACTCCCTGCCACATCTGAAGTGCTATTACTACAGTGCTAGCATTTGATATTTGTTAAATAAATAAACTGTATTTTTTAAAATAACTGGGTACAGTGGCACATGCCTGTAATCCCAGCAACTCAGGAGGCTCAGGCAGGAGGATCACAAGTTCAAGGACAAGCCTCAGCAATTTAGTGAGACCCTCAGCAACTTAGTAAGACCCTGTCTCAAAAAAATAAAAAGGACTAGGGATGTAGCTAGTGGTAAAGCACTCCCGGATTCAATTCCTAGCATCAAAAAATTAAAATGAAAAAAGAACAAAAATAACTGGCTGGGCAGCATAATGAGAATTATGAAAAGCACGGAGAATATAATTAGAGTAAAGATAACTGCTAAGGTCTGAATGTTGTTTTCTCTCTCAATTCATATGTTGGAATCCAACACCCAATGTGTTCATATGAAGAAATGGGCCTGTTAGGAGGTGATTAAGTCATGAGGGCTGAGCCCCCATGAGATTAGTGCCATTATAAAAGGAACTATTTGCCACTTCTGCCATGTGAGGATGCAGCAAGAAAATGTCATCTTTGAAACAGGAAACAAGCCCTCAACAGATACCAAATCAGCTGGGCATGGGTCTTGACTTCCCAGCCTACAGAATAGTGAGCAAATAATTTCGGTTGTTTAAAAATTACCCAGATTGGGGCTGGGGTGTAACTCAGAGGTAGAGCATTTGCCTAGTACATGTGAGGCACTGGATTTGATCCTCAGCACCACATAAAAATAAATAAATAAATAAAATAAAAGTATTGTAGCCATCTATAATTAAAAAAAAAATTTTTTTTTTTAAAGTCACCCAAACTAAGGTATTTTGTTAGAGTAGCCCAACTAGACTAAGAAAGTGATTACAGGTCATGTTTTAAGATCAATGATTTGAGTGCTACTAGAAACCACCATTTTCAAGGACTTTCTTTCTTCTGGACAATTATACAATCACACTGATTAAGCAACAAGCAACGAATAAAACTACTTATAATGATTCTAACGGCCTGAAAATTTACTAACTAGGAGTACTCTTACTGTGCATATACTCCCAGTTTTCCTTGAGTCTCCTACACAAAAGAATTCCAGGTAGGCTTCTGGATTATTCACAGGGTCAGTAAGCCATTCCTCTTCACATGCAAAAAGCACAGGTTATTACCACCACTGTATGCCAGGGGCTCTCAACATTGACTGAATATTAGAATGCTTTAAAAATTATAAAAGCTTGAGGAACTTTTAAAACCCCCAAAACTTAGGACATACCTCAGACCAATGATACAAGAATCTATAGGGGTTATGATTCAGGCATTCATGAATAACAATCAAAAAATACTCATTAAATATAATTTCCTGGGCTGGGGATGTGGCTCAAGTGGTAACGCACTCGCCTGGCATGCGCGGGGCGCTGGATTCGATCCTCAGCACCACATAAAAATAAAAAAATAAATAAAGATGTTGTGTCCACCAAAAACTAAAAAATAAATATTTTTTAAAAATTCTCTCTTAAATATATATATATATATATATATATATATATATATTTTTTTTTTTTTTTCCCTGAATTTGCTTAAATTACTAAGTTCCCTTTACTACGTTTCCCCCCCCCCTCCCCAATACGGAGTACTGAACCCAGGGACATTCTATCATTGAGCCACAACCCCAGCATTTTTTAAATTTTGAGACAGGGTCTCACTAAGTTGCTGAGGCTGGCTTAGAACTTGTGATCTTCCTGCCACAGCCTCCCAAGTCCTTGGGATTATGGGCCTGCGCCACTGAACTCAGATTTTTAATATTTCTCCAATTCCTATTAAGATGTAATAGAAACATAATTTTGTCTCAGAATACTCAAATTGAAAAGAAAATAAAGTACATATACTAGGTCAGTAGAATTCTAAAATATGTAAAATTTACTTTCCTGCATTACTCAGAAATGAGTAGCTCTACTATTTCACAAATTTCTAGCAAAAGACAAAAACATTTAGCTTCTTCTAAGTAAAAAGAGCCAACAATATGAATGGATTCTGTAGAAAATTAATGAAGAAATTACTAGAAATTATGAAGCAGAAATTGGCTGACTTAAAAACACTTTGAAATATGCCTGAAAATAGCCCCTACTAGAATTAATTCACTTCCACAGAAAAACATATTCAAGTTCTGTCCACATTTTCAGTCACATCAACTTCCACACATCCACAAATATACATGTCCCATATAGAAAGAGATTTTTTATTTTTCTACAGCTCACACAGATAAACTAATCACACCAAAAGAGAAACTAATGTTTCTCACATAATTAGGTACCAAATGGCACTGATATAGGGAAAAAAATTTATTATGTTATTTAGTATTTTTAAAAGTTCACATTCTTTGCTCGTTGAATATCAAACAAAAAGGCAGTTACTAAACTGCCACTCAAGATTTGTTCCACATGTGATCCATAACATCTAAAGCACACACCTGACAATGCTTCAAAATCTTTTTTAAAAGAACTGCAAGTAGAAGTCAGGCTTGATGGCTGAAGCCTATAATTCCAGCCACTCAGGAGGCTGAGGCAAGAGGATAAAATTCGAGGACAGCCTCAGCAATTTAGCAAGGTTCTAAGCAACTTAGTGAGACCCTGTCTCAAAATAAAAAGGGCTGGGGATGTAACTCAGTGGTAGAGTGCTACTGAGTTCAATCCCCAGTACTAAAAAATAAAACCAGAAGAACTACATGTAGCACAAACAAAAAGAAGGTGGTAAAGGAGTACACTACAGGATTATTTTGTCTGTTACACAGTCATAGCAACGTGCAAGCCATTTTGAATCAGTTGCCTACACACTTTCAATACACCATCTAACAGGAGATTAACTTTTAAGGAAAATTGTTATTATTGTATCTTTTACCTAATTGAAAGCAAAACCAGTTTTCCTTATCTGATTTCAGGAACTCTTAGTATATGTGGAAAACCTGGTTTGTGCATTAGTAGATAATGCTGGAGAGGATAAAAGCTCTTCTCAATTTAAAAATTAAGGATCTCTAGTTTTACCAGCAGGCAGTGTCCTGAAAGTAAGCTAGAGTTTCTACCATATGATTAATTGTCTATACCAGTCTAATACACTAACAACTACTTATGCAACTGCAGTTTATTAGTTCAAATCAGACCTATTTCTAAAATGTTTCCTCCCTTCTAGTCATATATTAAATTCTAGCCTGACCAACAATAGACACAATGTATAATAATGTGTTATCTGTCTCAGCTTCTCAGCTGAAAATTTTTTCTCTTTACTTTTATCCCTACAGATAGGGAAAAGTTCCAGAAATCAGCTGAATGAAGATAAAAGCCAAACAGCTTTCTTCCAGAATAAAACAAAATGCATTTGTGGAGAGGAATAATTCCTATTTGAATAAGTGGCGATAATAAAATGTAGAGCATTTTCAAAATAAACACATTATAAAATAAAAACCTCATTAGTTCCCAACCTTATAAGATTAATTTTTAATTTAGTTTAATTACAAAAATGAGTCATTTATACAATCAAGGAGTTACATTATGGATGCATTTTATAAGGTTTGTTAGATTAAGCATTTCCCAAGTTTACTGGTAATACTGGCCTTTTATAAAATCAAAAAGTTAAAATTCTCCCTCTTGTCTGAATTAATAATTCTCTATGAAGAAAGTCCTAATTGATGGGTTTTGCAGTCTATTTACATAGACATGTGGTGAAATGTCCATGAAAATGATTGTTGGGGAAAAGCAATCAGCTCCCTATACCTGTTTCGATCTCCCCATTAGAAAAAGTAGGATGTCTGAGATCTATCTAACACACCCATTTGTACATGCATATGAGAGTGTATACACCCTCCCAGTATAACCTGATGAAAAATACCTTTCCTATAGTTTCCTGATCAAGAACCAAGTTAAGGCTCCAAAATGTGTAACCTTAAGCAGTAGGTACTACCTCTGGCACTTTTTTACTGCTCTCTTGGAAAATGGGGATAGACAGAGATATATAGGTATTCTACTACAGCAGTCTTAAATGGAGAGAGGGAAGTGGACAGGAAGGGATGTTTGCAAGGGTGAGCCACTTACGAGACATAAGCTGGGTAGCCAAATCCTATCAGGTTGCAGAGGAGAGAGGCTCCATAACCGAACACCAGGTACAAGGCCACTAGCCCGATGACACCTTGAGGGAGACATAAGATAAGAGAAGTGGGTCGGATGGCAAGAGGCGCGTTCAAGCGGGGCAGCCCCTGTCCAAACCACGGGACTTGGCCTATTCTAGGCGTTTGGCTCCACACTCGATTAAACGAGAAAAACAAACCACACGAAGGTTGGGCCTGTGCCTCCGTGGGGCGCTGCCTCGGTTCTAGGGATCCCGGGCAACCCCCACCTCCGTGCCTTTCCTCCCTCCCTCGGGTTGTTCCCGCCTCTCCCAGTACCCACCCCGGGGGCCCGAGAGGGCCCGGGGAAGCACCCCGCCGGCCGTCCTGCTGGAGCCCCGCCGCGCTGCGCAGCAGCGAGAAGCTCGCTCTGCGGAGGGTCGAGAGACTGGGATTCCCTCACCTGCTCGCGGTCTCGCCCTCCCAAACCGGAGACTGCCTCTACCGCGGAGCTCTGGTTAAGGTCTGGACACTACCATTTACTTCCATAACGAGCCAGCTCGCAGGGCCCCGGCGCTCGGCGCGAAACCCGCGCAGGTCCACCGAGACACTCGCCCAGCCGCGGGGACAGACACGTCAGCGCTGGCCCTTTCCCGCTCCCCGGGAACAGACGCCACCCTTCCTGCCCCGCTACCTGGTCCGCAGGCAAAGGCCCACGACCCCGCAGCCCGGGCTGCCCAGTGCTTTCTAGACCAGCTCGGTTCCCAAGGATGCTGCTCGCCCCGTCTGCCTTGGAGGAGCACTCGCCCTGCGTCTTTTCCCAGCAGCTGGTGCAGGGCGAGTTCAGTGCCCGGCCAGAAGCAGCGACCCTCGGAGGGCCCAACCACCCACCGAGCGCTATGAAGCTCCGGTTCACGCCGGTCTTGGCCTCCAACTTGGCTAGGAGGTCGGTCATGCAATTCTTCTCATGCAAGAACCGGTCGAACCTCTCCCTCATGGCTGCAGACATGGCGGGGACTGTCGCGCAGCCGCCGGGGTTGCTCCGAGTGCCGGGTGGATGCAGAACGAAGCAGACTGGGGCGGGGGCGGCGGCGGGCGGGGAACCGCTGCGCGTAAACGCGTCTCCGGGCGCGTGCCCTGCTCGCCCCGCCCGGCCGGTACTGCCCCTCTCCCTCCTCCGCCCCGCTCTCGACCGCAAGCGCCACGCCCTGGACACGCCAGGCCAGCATCTTTCCCAGTGGAACCCAGCTGTTACAGCCTTAAACCAACTGGGCATAAAACGAGTGAGGGAAAGGAGGCGTATTTTGTGTCTTTTGTGGGTTCATTTCTGAAATCCGGTTAGTACAAAAAGACCTAAAGGAGGCAGAGGTCCTTGTTGAGCCTGCCTGTGATTTAGTGGGACTGGTTTGGTGTACCTACACCGCCCTGCTAAACCTGCTAAGGTATTTTTAATTTAGAAATGGAAATGTAAGACCATCCTGAAAGAACTCTGGATGTAGGCCTGTTCTCTCCCTATGCCAGGATTCGGCAGTTTTCTCACCTACAATTGATAGTCTGCTTGAAAAGACCTTTGGTGAAAGCTAACACATTCTCCTCTAAGGCATCCCTTTCCCAAGTACTACACTTCTGAAACCTCTTGGTGGGCTTGCTTTGGCTTGATATCCGATATCCTGGAAATGATTACAAACCCTCTCAGTGGAAACAAAAGTCTGTACCTCTTACAAACACAATTACCCTGAAGAATAAAAAGATTGTAAGGTCTAAACCTTAGGACCTCCTTTGCTTCCTTCATGGTGTGGTGCCATATTCTTATTCTACCCACATCTCAGCTCTTGGGGTCTCTCACCCATATTGTTTCAGGATATACCTTTTGAAATTATTCTGACTTCTATTCTGCACACTGATGCTGAGTTTCCCATTGCACAAGCTCAAAGACTCCCTGTTACTGACAGACTAGAGCTCCAATTTCTCAGTATTCAAGGCTCTGTACACAAACTGCCCCCCAACATATTCCCTCTTTGTCCTATAAAACCCTTTGCTTTCAAATTGGCTTAATTACCATACTGCCTTTTTTTCCCCAGGGCATCTTAGTTAAGCTTTCTTAGCTGCCCCATCAACAACCAGGAAAATCAATGAAAAAATTAAATATATAGAAAATCAATGGCATTATTATGATAATCTCTCAATCCTCTCCATTCTGTCTTTTAGCCTATAGTTAATTCTCAATCAGGCAGGCAGAGGGATTTTTTTTTTTTTTAAATACAGGTCACATTGTGATTTTGTTTATAACCCCCAGTGGTTTCCCATCTGTCTAAAGAGTGGTCTCCAGGTCACAGGTGATGTGCTTCATCCCTCCCCTTTCTGATTCCCCCCCCACACACACTGCCTGCCTCCTTGCTTTGCTTCTAACAAGCTCCAGTCTCTGGGCTTTAACTTTTCTTCTCTCTTACTGGTTCTCAACTAGGAGTAATTTGATTTGCCCTCTATGTGGTGATGTCCAGAGACATTTTGTGATCAGACTGTCACAGCTGGGAGATGCAGAGAGGAAGACTGCTAACATCTAGTATATAGAAACCAAAAATACTGTTAAACAGCCTACAATGCACAAGGCAGCCCCACAACAAAGAATTATCCAGGCCCAAACATCAAGAGTGTTAAGGTGGGCTGGGGTTGTGGCTCAGTGGTAGAGCACTTGCCTAGCACAAGTGAGGTGCTGGGTTTGATCCTCAGTACCACATTTAAAAAACAAATAAAATAAAAGGTATTATGTCCATCTATAACTAAAAATATTTTTTTTAAAAGAGTGTTGAGGTGCAGAAACCCTCCTCTATCTAAAACAACAAGAAGAAAACTTTCTGCAGAAAAGTATTTCACTGTCTCCTCCCATTATGTTTTTTTCCCCCTCAAATTGTACCCTTAATCCTAAATTGCAACACCCAATGGTCTCTAGATCTTATCTTGCTGGATTTTTCTCCACAGCACTTCCATTGGCTGATATTCTAAGTGTTCTCACTTTTTTATTGTCTTTCTTTCTCTACCAGTTTAAAAGCTGCATGAAGGTAGATATTTTTGTCTATTTTCTTTGCTTCTGTATTTCAAACAGCTCAAACAATACCTGGATCATGGTAGATATTTGATGACTCTTTTTAAAAAGAATGAATATTTCACATGTATTCTGTCACTAAGAATTCTAAGTGTTACCTGGACAAATTCATTTAATCCTCATAACAGCATGAGGAAGATACTACCTATCTTATCTTCATTTAAAGGAAGGAAATAAGAAACAGCAAGGTCTTACAGTTAATAAAAGAAGAGCTAGAATTCAGACCCAGAATCTTACCCTCCCCCATGTCTTCTGTTATTACAGGTACAATTGTACACCCTCCCCCCAAAAAGATAGAGTATATTGGAGTCCTGATGCCCACTTTCTCAGAATGTGATCTTATTAAAATTACTACCTAGTATAATTAATGTCCTTATAAAAAAAAAAAGGGGGAGGCCAAGAGTGGTAGCACACACCTATAATTCCAGCTTCTGAAGAGGCTGAGACAGGAGGATCACAAGTTCAAGGCCAGTCTGGGCAACTTAGTGAGATCCTGTCTTAAAATTTTAAAATAACATAAAAAGGGCTGGGATATAGCTCTAAAGTATAGCATCCCTGGGTTCAATCCCCAGTACTGTGAAAAATAAAAAGAGGGAAATTTGGAAACAGAGATAGACCCACACACAGGAAAAATGAAGTGAAAACACAGATTGGTCATCCACAGTGGCCTGGAACAGATCCTTCCCTCACAGCCAACTTTACTAACACCATGACCTTGGACTTCCAACCTCCATAACTGTGAAACAATAAATTCTTGTTATTTAAGCCATACAGTTTGTGGTACTTTGTTACAGCAATTCTAGCAAACTTAATATAATTGTCTAGCAAAATAACTAAATTTTGAACTTTTTTTTCATTACTGGGAAGGGACTGAACCCAGGAATGCTGTATCACTAAGTTATGTCCTCAGACCTTTTTATTTATTTATTTTTTAAATTTCGAGACAGGGTCTTGCCAAGTTGCTAAGGCTGGCCTCAAACTTGCAATCCTCCTGCCTCACACTCCTAAGTACCACCCACCTGATTTTGAACTTCTAACCAGTTGTGAGTTTGTATAATTTACTACTGAGGACTTAAGTCACATATGGAAATTGAAATTATTTTTGAGTACTTAAAGTGACTCACCAATTTGATAGTTTTATTTATTTTTAGCCAAGAAGCAAAATCCTCTTGAAGTATTCAAATCAGCCTAGGTTTTATCACTACATTTATACAGTGACAACATTTGTCCTATATCAACTATGTATGGAATAGCAGGAAAAATAATAATCATTTGGATTTATTTTATATAAATATTCTACCCTTCCAATTTTCTCTTTAGATGCCAAATTTCCTCTTCATTGTTCAACAACCATTGGTAAGGTGAGGCAGTATAGTAAGGCACAGTGTGTGAAGTAGTTTTTTTTTTTTTTTTTTTTTTTAGGTACTGGGGCTTGAACCAGGGGTGCTCTACCACTAAGTTACATCCCCAGCCCATTTTTATTTTGAGACAGCTGTTTACTAAATTTCCCAGATTGGCCTTGATAATGTGACCCTCCTGCCTCAGCCTGCCAAATAGCTGAGATTACAGGTGTGCACCACCCTGCCTAATGATAAAGTTTTTAGAAGAGGGCCTGATGCAAAGTATTCGTTAAATAATTTAAGAAAAAAAAAAGCACAGCTAGGCACTAACATTGAGATAGAGAAATATTACATAATTCTTGGCTTTAGGAAATCACAATCAAATTGGAGGGATGTGGGACCCTTGACTCATGCAGCTATCACTATAAACCTTAGACTTTTTCATAGATGAGGAAAAGAGACACAGAAGATAAGAACCCTGCTTTAGGTTTCAAACAACTCATGCACTCATGTTTATTAAGTATATCCTATGTGCCAGACACTGTTAGACCTGAGAACCAGACAGACCAGATTTCTCTCTGGGAAGCCATGGAGCAAGGGCAAGGAACTTTGGCAGTTCCTAAGAAGGAAGTCAGACCATCTTGGGATGATGCAAAATGCTATTACCACACAATCCATGAGTTAGAGAAGAAGAATGTGGTGGAGAACTGTGAGTAGGTCACTTTGGTTTTGTATAAACTATTTGTTTAGGATAAAATTAGTCATAACAATTTTTTGTGGGGGTGAAGAGGTACTGATATTGAACCAGGGGCACTTTACCACTAAGCTACATCCCCAGGCCTTTTGATTTTTTAATTTTGAGAGACGGTCTTGCTAAGTTGCTGAGGGCCTCACTAAGTTACTGAGGCTGGCCTCAAACTTGTGGTCCTCCTGCCTCAGCCTCCTGAGTCACTGGGATTGCAGGTGTGCCACTGCACCCTATAACAGACTTTTGTTCTCTCATCTCTGTTAGGAGGAAGAAGTAGAGTATTATTTGTTGGCTGGATAATGTCTTCATTACTCTCCCCCACTGGCACATTTGTAGAGTAACCTAGCTTTTATTGGTACAATCAATGAGGCAGCCAACATTCTCCATCAGAAGACCCACAGTCCTCTCAAACACAACCCAGTTGGCACATGCCCCCTCCCTCTGCCAGACAGGCATAAGATGCCATGTCATCTGTTTAAAGAGAAAAAGGAATAATAAACAAGATCTGAGTCACAGACTTGCCAGACGATGCAAGGAAAATATAGAGGCTGAATATATTTAAGAAACAGTATTAAAAGAAATAAAATGTGAAAATTACCATATTTCATTGAATACATTTTAATTACATTTTGTTTGCTTCATTTTTAAACATTTTCTACTGAAAATATGAAAAAAAAAGTAGTTTATTTTATTCATTTATCAAATAGGAAGTTGAATTTTAGAAAATTACTGCTCACAATTAAGAATAAGCCAACCTAGGAATATTCTTTCTTAAAAAAAATTTTTTTAGATGTAGATGGACACAATACCTTTATTTTATTTATTTATTTTTATGTGGTGCTAAGGATCGAACCCAGTGCCTCACATGTGCTAGGCACGACTCCAACCCCCCAGGAATATTCTTCAGTTTAGCAAAAGAATTTTTATCCTGAAATGAAATGCCATATGTAATTACTATTGCACATAAATTTATAGATTTTCTCCAGGCATAAAAATGTTCTTTGTTTCACCCTTTCGTTTTGCTAATGGCGCCACACAGGAACAAACAGCAGAAAATAAGTCACTGGCAGATTGTTTCTCTATGTTCACACTAGTTAATCCAGTTCTAGACAAACCCTGGAGTTTTGATTTCATATCATGATGGTACTATGTTCACTGGCCCTGGTTAAGGCTCCAACCACATAGAATGATCTGGATTTGCCTCATCGCCTACAAGTTGGCATGCAATTTTGCTTTTCTATCCATTTAGAAGAAAACCAGGAGTTAGGAAATTTTATGCATGTCCCTTCATAACAAGACATCAGGAAAATTTAGTTAACTTGAATAAAGAAACTGACCAACTGTATCAGTTTTCTATTGCTATTAAGATGCCAGTGATTCCAGGATGAATCTTAATAATTAGGCCAAACTTGGTGGCTTCAAATAACATAAATTTATCATCTAGATTTCTCTATGTTGAAAGCAGACATGAATCTCATTGGGTTGTAATTAAGGTGATGTTGGTAGGCCTTTGTTCCTTTCTGGCAGCTTAGGAAAAGATCCATTTCTTTGCTCATTGGGGTGGTTGGCAAAATTCAGTTCCTTGTGGTTATAAGACTGAGATCCCCATTTACTTTTTCACTTTCAAAGTCAGTAGCAGTGGGTTGAATCCCTCTCATACTTCAAATCTCTCTTCCTTTTTCTTCTCTCATCTCCGACACATCTACTTTCCACTTTTTAAGAACTTGTGATTAGATTGGACCCACTCAGATAATACAGGATAACACCCCTCTCCCATTTTAAGGTCTGTAACCTTAAGTACATGTGCAAAGTTTTTTTGCCATGTGCTAGTTTGGATACAAAATGTCCCCCAAAGGCCCACATGTTAAAAATGTGATCCCCAGCTGCGTACTATTGGGAGGTGGTGGAAACTTTAAGAGGTGGAGCTTCATGAGACATTTTAGGTCACTGTGGGGCAAGTCCTTGAAGGGGATTGTGGGACCTCAGTCTCATATTCTGTCTTCTTCTGACCACGATGAGGTGAGCAGTTCCCTACCACAATGTGCTGCTTCACCACTGGCTCAAAATCAAAGGGACCAATTAATTGATCATGGGCTGCAACCTCCAAAACTAAGCCAAAATAAACCTCTTTTTAAGATGATTTCATCTCCAGTGTTTGTTATAGTAATGGAAAGCTAACACGCTATATAAGATAACATATTCATAGATTCTGGATATTAGGATATGAACAGTCTGGGGAGAGATGTGTTATTTTTACCTACCACAATGGCCTTAACAAGGGAACCCATATTTAGCCTTAGGTCCCTGGAAAGAATAAACATGTTAAGATCAGACAGCTGATGCAGTCCTTTCATTCACATCAAGGGCCAACCCAGAACATGGCACAGGATTAAGGCACAGGTCCTGGAACAGATGCCTTAGTTCCATTACTCACTGGCTTGATGCTCTTGGGAAAGTCTCAACTTCCACAAGCACCCCTTTTCTCAGCCTATAAAATGAGGATAATGTTAGTGTCTATCTTATAGGTTGTTGGAATAAATGAGATACTCAATATAAAGCACTTTGTACAGGGCCTAGCCTCAAGAAGTACTGAAAAAGCATTAGCTAATCTGAAAGACTTATATATACATAAAGTAGACAATCACAAGAGTTGATGCCTAAAATTCCAACATCCTGGGCTGGGGCTGGGGCTCAGTGGTAGAGCACTTGCCTGGCATGTGTGAGGCACTGGGTCCGATTCTCAGCACCACATATAAATAAATAAAATAAAGGTCTATCAACAACTAAAAAAATATTTTTTTTGAGAGAGAGAGAGAGAATTTTAATATTTATTTTTTAGTTTTCGGCGGACACAACATCTTTGTTTGTATGTGGTGCTGAGGATCGAACCCGGGCCGCACGCATGCCAGGCGAGTGCGCTACCGCTTGAGCCACATCCCCAGCCCTAAAAAAATATTTTTAAAAAATTCAACATCCTGTCTAGTTACTTTGATTTATGGATTTGTTATCTGTGAAAATCAAAATACTCTTTTAGGTGAAATAAGAGTGCATTTTCATCATAAATTTGACTATAGTAATGAAAGAGAGAAATGAAAATGTATACTGAGCACCTCACTTGTGTTATTCAGTTTGTATGTTTAAAGAACCTGAAGAGCATATTTTTTTAAACATTTTTTTGGATGTTGATGGACCTTTATTTTATTCATTTATTTATATACTGCTGAGAACTGAACCCAGTGCCTCACACATGCTAGGCTCTATGACTGAGCCACAACCCCAGCTCTGAAGAGCATATTTTGATGGGTCAAGGAGTGGCAGGTGCCTGAGGACTAAAGCAGTAGGCTTTCCCAAGGCACAAAGGAGAGAAACAAAATGGTTTAGTTCCTTGGACTAGCCTGTAGGTAAGAGAAATGGACCATCCAGGCTTGCACAAATGTGAGCAAAGAACTGACTTAAAAACATGTCAGGACAAAGTCAAGCTGTTCTCTGACATGCAGCAAGCTGATTGATGCAGCTCTATCACTTGGCAGCCTCCAAAACTTCCAGTGTCTCCTTGGTTTCGGACATTCAGCCTTTTTTAGAGGAATTTTGGCCCATACTCTTCCAGCTCTTATCTTAGACATCTATCATCCCATAACCACAATGGTTGACTCAAGGTCGTGATTCTTCTTTTGAATACTTAAATAACTTTTGTCCTAGGATGAGCTCTGCTGTGCAGTTAGGTGAGAATAACCTGACCATGTATGTATTTTTTGCTTTTTACCCAGGATGGTGTCTCTAACATAAGTACTGAGGAAGATTTATAACTAGCTAGTATTGGGGTTTTGGAATAAGGTTTAGCAAGACAGACTTAATTTTTTTCACATCTTTTTTTTTCTAACAATTCTTTATCTGTCTGCCACCATAACAAAAACATCGTGATTTAGTGATAATTCATTAGTCTAAAAAAATCATGATGTATACTGTCTCTAAACAACAACTGCAGTGTGTATCATCTTAACCAACTTCGTAAAATTTACTGAAAGTCACAAGTGGGTCTCTAATTTGATACTTTTGTATGTGTATTTGCATGAGTATTGTGCACTGTACCTGAAGATTGAACCCAGGGCCCTCTGCCACTGAGCTACATCCCCATTCCGTTGTTTTTTTGTTTTTGTTTTTTAATATTTTTTAGTTGTCAGTGGACCTTTATTTTATTTATTTATATGCAGTTCTGAGAATAGAACCCTGTGCCTCGCACATGCTAGGCAGGCGCTCTACCACTGAGCCACCACCCTAGTCCCCAGGCCCATCCCTTTTTAGGATCGTGCTAAATTGCTCAGTCTGGACTGGAACTTGTGATCCTTCTGTCTCAGCCTCCCGAATTGCTGGGCTTACAGGCTTACACCACTTTGTCCTGCTAATTTGATACTTTTGATGATCAATTCTTTTACAAATAATTTGGAATTGGAAACATCAATAGTTATAATTGTAACTTCTAATTTGCACAATAGTCACTGAATTGATATTTAATACAATATACCCAGTCTATACCACATATATATTTGGTATGTTTATAACCCAATACTGTGGAATACAGAATAATAGATCAGTGGGGGAGTGGGTCTCTATTTCTGGATTCTTTGAGGATGTAATTACATATAATTTGTGTCTTTAATGTGTAAGAAGACCTATGTACTTAGATTATTTGATATCAAGTTCACAGCTTTTATTTAATATTAACGTCATCAATTGAGCTAGATGCAAATATCCTAAATAAATCACTAAAGACTTAGATATAAATTGAAGTGGTGAATAAGCAGTTATCTTGATAAAATAAAATAGAAACCAATATGGCTCAATTTCAGAATATCTTTAAAATAAATCATCTGAGTAGTGTTTTTAAAATAAATCATAAGTAAATCATTTTTCAATGTGTATTAATTCAGGAATATTTTTAAAAAGTCACTTTAGACTAAAGACCACCATCAGTTTATATAGTATGATTTAATTTGCCTTAGATTGCATCTAAACTGACAGAGAAAAGTGAAGAATTAAACCATTCTTTTAGGAAGTTACTAGTAAAAACATACCAATAATTACCTGGTGTAGACAGTCCAGGCTATGACCTTTCAACAGAGGACAACTGAACATGGGTAGATTTTTCAGAGTGCTTAATTTGAGACCAAGGAATAGTCAATGCTCTTTTTGTCAAGTATAAAGCAGATACTAGAATGTACTCCTCCACCCTTGAAGTTTTTTCTTATTAATATTGAACCTAATGATTTAGATTTACTTTGTTAAATATTTTACAATATTTTCAGAAGGCTAATAAGTCATGAGTGTTTAATTTTTATTCATTCATTTAATAGCTATTTACTGAGTAGCTACTATTTGCAAGGCTCTGGAGTTGCACCAGGAATCAAGATAGATGAGATCCAAGCTTTACATATCTCACAGTAGATAATAACCATAGCAACATTTGATATATATCACTGAGAGTTTGAAAGAAAATTTAATATCTTAACCTAATATTTTTATTTTTCTTATCACTGAGAAAAACCTATTATCAATTTTAAAAACTCAGTTTGACTCTATTTTTATTATCTGATATCATTTTGAACTCCATCAACTTTTTTCCCCCTTTTTCCCAATCCCTTAGTAGTTAGGACAGTAAAGTCTTCCTGGCTGAGTTGTCATTTTGCTATATTACATAATAAATTCATAAATACTAACAGTGGAAAAAAACAGTGGAGAAAAAATCCACAGTTCATCTTTCATCTTTCAGTCTTACAGGACTTCCCTTGTGGTGTTAACTGTGAAATGATCAGACCCATAAGAAGTAGGAAAGAGAGCTTATCATTGCTCTGACCAAACATCTGATGATAACGGTGTCTTTTTATTGCATAGGGAAAAACTTAAAATTATATAAAAAGACACATTCTGTTTTATTTTAATGCAAAGTATGTTAGTAGTGATTGTTTCTTATACCACAGACCTAACATCTGTTAACATTAAGATTCTGGCATACCAGGGTTGGAGATATAGCTCAGTTGGTAGAGTGCTTGCCTCCCATGCACAAGGCCCCAGGTTCAATCCCCAGCACCACAAAAAAAAAAAAAAAAAAAAAAAACAATTCTGGCATACCATCTCACATTAGTAATTTTGAGGAAAGGAAGCCATAGTAGCAGAGTACTGATCACCTCCAAATAACCCTAGAACCAAAGCACGATGTCACAGGCCTATAATCCTAGCTACTCTGTTGAGACAGGAGGATCATAAATTCAAGTTCAAGGGCTGGGGATGTGGCTCAAGTGGTAGCACGCTCGCCAGCGGCCCTGTTCGATCCTCAGCACCACATACAAACAACAATGTTGTGTCCCCTGAAAACTAAAAAATAAATATTAAAAAAATTCTCTCTCTCTCTCTCTCTCCCTCTCTCTCTTTCTCTCTCTCTCTCTCTTTAGAAAATAAAATAAATTCAAGTTCACCTTGGGCAACTTAATAAGACCTGGTCTCAAAATAAAAATAAAAAGGGCTGAACTAGAAAAGAGCCCCTAGGTTCAATCCCCAAAGCAAACAAACAAAACAAAATATTCTTGACTAGTAGGTGAAAAAAAAAATTAAATGATAATATCGAGGGCTGAAAAGACACTATAGAAAACATGCAAACATACCCCATTTTACATAATACCAAAAGGTGGAAACAGCCTAAAAGCCAATAAATAGACAATTGATTAAATGCTATAATATAGTTATGCAATAAGATCACATAGAATAACTTTATTTATTTATTTATCTTTATTTTATTTTTATGTGGTGTTGAGGATCGAACCCAGTGCCTCCCGCTTGCCAGGCAAGCGCGCTGCTACCTGAGCCATATCCCCAGCCCCACATAGAATAATTTTAAATGATCACATATGGACTGGCATGTAGCTCAATGGTACTGCACTTGCCTGGCATGCAGAAAGCCCTGGGTTTGATCCCCAGTACAAAAAAATAAACAAACAAAATCACATAAATAATACTAATTGGTAGAAAACAGTATCTATTATGTACATCTATTAATTTCTAAAGCAGCACATACATTTTGAAGATAATGCATATATATACAGAATAAAGCAAAAAATTTTAAATTTCCTTTACACATACCTCACCTCCTAACCCACCTTCCATTTCATTCCCTGCTATTAAAATTTTGGTTTGTAATCTACCAGATCATTTTCTGCACAAATAAAATCAGAAATCTGCATCTAGATAAGTATTTATATTTGTATCTGCTTACAAACATATAGGATATTTAAACAAAGCAAATCATCTATATACATGTATATTAATAACTTCCCTTTTCATCCTATAAAGGAAAATATCTATGACATATTAAGTTTTTAAAAGAAGGTTATAAAACATGTATAGAGTGAACCCACTTTTGTAAAATGTGAGAGTATAGGCAAAGAAAAAGTTTGGGCAAGTAGGTTCCTTGGTAAAGAGACAACAGATGGTTTTAACATTTTTCTATATTCGTTTTCCTATTGTTTAATCTTTTAAAAATAATGAATATGTATTACTTTTTCATATTTTTGTAACCAGAATAAAAATCTATTTTCATTACAAAAAGAAAAAACAATATTAAAACATGAAAGACAACTTTTGTCTGAGGTCTTACTTGCTCCTATGACCTCCTGACTCCTGCCAGCAAGTTAATATTAATAGTCTATGTCTTTGTACGTCAAAAATATGAGATACATAAACTCTATATATTTAAGTTAATTGTGAGTACATTTTGAATATCTAGATGGGATGGTTTGTTTTTGTGGTTTTATTGATTTCATTTTCTAATAAATCCAGGAAGAACAAGACAAACTGAAGCTACCACAAGGGAAGAAATCAACCATAATCTTTTTTTGCCATTTTTGTTATTGTTTATGGGGGTAAGATTGATTTCCTTTCTGTGTCCAGAGAAGTGAACAACAAACTAACCTTCCGCAGCAGAAGACAGAAATAACCCTCAACCCACATCTGAAGAAGAGCTGCCTCAGCGTCGTTGCGCATGCGCACTTGCAATTTGTCCAGAAACTTGGACCCTAGGGAGCGGGGCTCGCGCAGGCGCTTGAACTAGGTAGTGTACGCCGCCGGATTATAGCGCAGGCGCGACAAACTCGGGTCCGACGAACTGGCAATGTAAGCGGGGTCCGCCATGCCTGAGGCGTCCCGGTGGCACCGAGGAGGTGAGGGATGTGTCTAAGGCCTGTGTGACAACTTTAAATGCCCGGAAAGGCCCTCTTTAGCTCCAGATCTGAGATATGACCGCAGCAATTTTAGCCCTCACACCCTCCCTTAGAGAAGCGGAGAGTCACAGAACCATTTCACAGATGGAAAATGAATCCCTGAAAAGACCCGGCACTTGTCCCTTGCGAGGCTCTAACTGGGCCCTTCTGCTGCTGTACGATGACCGTCACTAGGCAGATCTCCCAAGTGCTGGGTTGCTCCAGGGATCCGTGGCCTTACAGAACTCCAGCCCGACGCCCCCTTCCCACTCCCTGCGGAAGCCTTCCTCTGCAAGAGTCAGTATTGATGGGTGGAGAAAGCTACTAGGGACTGAACAGGGAGTTGTATATTTTGATTTGTTTTGTTTTACTTTTTTATTTTAAGACAGGACTGGTGAGGAAACAACTGTGATATAAAACCTATAAAAATGACTACCTATAACCTATAAAATGACTACCCATTTACCCCAATAGGAAAATTCCATAATTATCCCTGCCCCATTAAAGTGAGAATTTAAAAATAACCTAAAACCATTGCAGCTTTCCTTCACACAGTGCAACAACTAAAAATAGTTGTGTTTTTCCATCGTTGTTACCTACATATTTTCTATAAATGGCATAATAAATTTGTTTTGTATCTCACAGGGACTTCGAAGCCTAAGCTACATTACAGAAAGGAAGTAGAAATTAGAACGACACTTCAGGAGTTGTTACTCTAAAAGTAATTTTTTTAATAAATCTATGTATATGTAAGTACACAGATGTAGACAGAGATACTGATTGATCTAGAAGTTAAAATGTGGAGATAAGGGGCTGGGGTTATGGCTCAGCAGTAGAGCAGTCGTCTAGCATGTGTGAGGCCCTGGGTTCAATCCTCAGCACCACCTAAAAATAAATAAGTAAAATAAAGGTATTGTGTCCAACTGCAACTAAAAAATAAATATTAAAAAAACGTGGAGATAAAAAATAAATGACTGTAAAATCATAGGCTGTTGCAAAACTTCTCAAAAAACAGAGACCCATTTTAGACATTATTATCCTATTATTGATAGTATTTCTAGTTTTTAAGGGGCAAAACTTTGTTACTTTTTTTTTAAGGTCACAAATGTCATAATATGTTTCCATAGTCAATATTGGTTGAATATAATTATCCCCTTTATTTGGCAGATCTATTTTGAACATAATGCCTTGGGTTGGTAATTATAATTTGATTTCTTTTATAGCCATATAGGTGCATTAGTTCAGTTTCATGAAGTACAAATAAGACCAAACACAGAACTTTGTCTTGGTGTCTGCCATTAACTTTGTTCTTTTTAGTGACTTGTTGCATAATCAACAGTAAAATATGCTTGTGCTGAATCAATGCAAATCTTTGAGGAGGACTGGGAAGACTTCTCAACCTGCATCCCCCTATTTGTGAGTCAATGGCATTGACTTAATAAGAGCCTATTAAATAGCAATTTGTCTTTAGGACACCCAACATTAGTAGCTATAACCTCACAGGATTTATCTCATGTTGTTATGTGCCGCATACTGTGAGTAGTATACTAATTAATTAATTGGTGTTGCAGGGGAAAGTCTGGGTCAGAACTTAATTAAAGACAACTGTAATCAACTTTATAAATGAAGGTAGACAAGTTTATAAAAGCTTAGTTGCAGCCGGGTGCAGTGGTGCAGGCCTGAAATCTCAGCAGCTGGGGAGGCTAAGACAGGAGGATCGTGAGTTCAAAGCCAGCCTCAGCAAAAAGCGAGGCACTAGACAACTCAGTGAGACTCTGTCTCTAAATAAAAGTACAAAAAATAGGACTGGGAACATGGCTTAGTGGTCGAGTGCCCCTGAATTCAACCCCTGGTACCCCCCCCCCAAAAAAAAAGCTTAGTTGCAAAAAAACAATACATGCTTATTACAGAACATTTAGAAAAATGGAAAAAATATAATTCCACTAAGATTTTATATACACACACTCACATATTCCCAGCCTTTTAAATTTTTATTTTGAGACAGGGTCTCACTAAGTTGCCCACAGTGGCCTCAAACTTGCAATCCTCCTGACTCAGCTGCCTAAATCAGTGAGATTACAAGTGCAGGCAACCATACGTGGCTCACTGTCGTGGTCTTGGCGACATAAACACTTAAGGGTCACTCCAGGGGAACTGAAATAACTGGGCCACGTGAAATAACCACACAAGAGACAGAAATACCTTTTTCTTTGGGGTTGCTGTGACGGCTCCTCTAACCTTAAGGGTCCATTGCAGAAAGAGAGAGAGAGAAAACGTGCAGACCCCTTTTATTGAGGAGAACCTATTCAAATGAGGCAAGGGGTCAGGTTTAAGGGGGCTGAGCCTAGCTTCATGATGTCTACTGACAGCAGGTTGACTGACATCTAGATAGGCCACACCCAAGGGCAGAGTAAGGGAAGGGGACACACAAAGGGCACTTCCATGGAACATTCTATCCCAAACAGGGATAGAAATCTCAGGCTTGAAATATTACAAAGGAACAGGTGAGCGTAGCTCCACCCATGGAGATGTGGGAAGACACGCCCATGCACAAAGACACAGTCGCTAGCACCCTAAAGATTGGGCTACGTTTGGGTTCCCTAGGCAACCCAGAGTGGCCTATAATGATGCCACACCAATCCGAAGGGGAGACAGACACGGTCTAGTTTGGCCTCCCACAACCAATTTAAATGATATTTTTAGTATTTTTCTTATAATAAATAAAAATTGAAAACAAACTGAATCTCTCCCAATAAGTGGATTTAACATTGTGAAATAAATGCAACTGTTAGGCTGTTTTAGGTTTATGTGTGCCATGAAATGATGTTGAAGATACATGATTTTTAAAAATTAAGGGTTTCTGGGACTAGGAATGTGCTTGCCTGGCATACACAAGGTCCTGGACTCTACCTCTAGCACCACAAAACAAACACCCCAAACAAAATGAAGAGCTTCTGGCAAAAACAAAACAAAACAAACAAACAAAAAAAACCACAAAGACATATTTAGTCTATATTCTACTCTAAAACTCACCAACCCCCAAGATAGAAAGAATACTAGGTAATATATTTTAAAACTCATACTATGTGCCAAAGGATGGTTTTTTAAATGTTCTAGCACCATTTAATCTCTCACATCAAAACTAGGAAGTAGGAGATATTATATCTACAATAGGACTCAAATCCTTACCAGACTGGTTCAAAGTCCTTAGCCTTGACTGCTTACCATACTTCCTGCCTATTCTCAACATGGGGAAAAAGCCAACTTGCAGAATAGTGGATATGCTTTGACCTCATTTTTTTTTTAAAAGATGGAAACAATATTTTATTTAATTTTATGTGGTGCTGAGGATCAAATCCACTGCCTCACATGTGCAAGGCAAATGCTCTACCGCTGAGTTATAACCCCAGCCCCTGCTTTGATCTCATTTTTATAGAGATAAAATTATTTCCTGTTCAAGTGTATATGCATGAAACCCAGTGAATCTAGGTCCCACTTAACTCTAGTAGTGGGATTATAAGAAACTTCTTTTTGTCTTGAATATTTCTATTTTAGATTTTTTTAAATTAATATTTTCATAATTAGACAAAAGTCAATTTTTCAAAAGAAAATTGGGAACAAATTGTTAACATTTTAAATTCTTACATTAAACTGAATTTTTAAGCATAAATTTTTAAATAAAAAATTCTTCTCTTTAGTGACTTTTGGGATGGTAAACCCACACATGTATTACTTAAACAAGGTTATGTCATCTCTATTTTTGGACACTTCTGTATCTGGTGATGAAAGAACCAACTTTAAGTCTATTCGCAGCACAACTGATTTTTGGAAGGTAAGGTGTCATGTGACTGTGGATTAAGTAGTTTTAGGTATTCCATAAATCCTTGGTACACATAGTAAACATTAGGGAAACATTCATTGAATGAATGAATAAAAATGATTACCATTATTATTAAAATCAAATTCATATTTAGGTTTTATTGTATTGAGAACTGATTATTTGCACTGACGCTGTTCTCGTAACTGTAAAACTTTGATGTTTTTGCAGACAGTCCCATTTCATTTGGAAAATACGAGACTTTTTTAAAATATTTTTTTAGTTGTAGATGGACACAATACCTTAATTTTATTTATTTATTTTATTTGGTGCTGAGGATCGAATCCATTGCCTCACATGTGGGAGAAAAGCATTCTACCCCTGAGCCACAACCACAGCCCAAGACAATTTTTTTTTTTTTTTGTAACGGAATTGAACCCAGGGTCACTTAACCACTGTGCCACATGCCTAACCCTTTTTATTTATTATTTTGAGACATTTTGAGACAGTGTCTTAAGTTATTGAGGCTTTGCTAAGGCTGGCCTCAAACTTGAGATCCTCTTGCTTTGGTCTCCAAAATTTCTGGGATTACAGTCGTGTACCACCACACCTAGCTGGAAGGTACAAGACAATTTTTTTATGTGAGGATTAGGATCTAAAGTTAATCTATAATTGTGTATATAATTCACATTAATGACAGTTGCTCTTCTTAAGAATTCTTAAATTGGGGCTGGAGTTGTGGCTCAGTAGTAGAACACTTGCCTAGCATGTGTGAGACACTGCATTCAATTCTCAGCACCACATATAAATAAATCAATAAATAAAATAAAGGTACATCAACAATTTAAAATATATTTTTTAAAAATTCTTAAATTGCACAGAAAGTGCAATATACATGATTTTGATATGCAACTGGTGCATTTCCCTATTTGTGTATCCCCCCGTATGTTACAGTAATGTCAATAAATAATTATGTAGATATTTAATTTATATTGTTTTTAATTACAAAAGAGAATCGTTCCTTCAGCATTGGAATAAACTTATTTTTCCCCCTATACTTAACAAAGCAAGATGCTCGTCTTACAAAGAAAAAACAATTAAGGGAACAGCAATTTCAGGTACCCCATGTCACAGACATTTATGCAGACCAAGCAATTAGGGAAAACTTCCCAGAAGTGATAACAGTGCTATTGAGTTTTAAAGGTTAAATAAAGGGCTGGGTGTGGTATTGCACACCTGTAATCCCAGCTACTCAGAAGGCTGAGACGGGATTGAAAACCCAAGGCAAGCCTAGGTAACAGCAAGACCTTACTTAAAAACAAAAAAAAAAAAGTCTAGGGGTGAGGCTCAGAGGTTAAGTGCTAGCCTGGTATGTGTGAGGAGACTCAGGTTCAATCTTCTGTATTGAATAAAAAGAAGAGCATCCTAGATGAATAAAAAGAAGAGCATTCTAGGAAAAAGGAACTAATATGTGCTACAAGTAATCCTCCCTGTGCAGCTGTTTGGCATTGTGGGCATATGGAAATGGAAAAACTAGATTATGAATTGGACAGAGTTCACATCATGAATGTCATACTATGAATTTGAAACTTATCAAGAAGCCAAGGTCATTTCCTGAGAGTGAGAGTGTGAGATAAAGTCTAAATAATAGATCATTGGTTTTGACCAGATGAAATACGAAAGAACAATAGGAGAATTAGTGGAGCTCATCCTGCCTTGTTTTTACTGTGCTATCTTGAAACCTGTATGTGGTCAATGGCAAAGAAGACAAAGGGAGGAAATTTAAAATGAACCCTGAGCCAGGTGGAGTGGCACATGCCTATAATCCCAGTGGTTTGGGAGGCTGAGACAGAAGAATCCCAAATTCAAGGCCAACCTCTGCAATTTAGTGAGGCCCTAAACAACTTAGACCTTGTCTCAAAATTTTTTAAAAGTTGGGGGATGGTGGTGAAGCACCCCTGGGTGCTTTACCCTGGGGCACGTGTGTGCACAAGAAAAAAAGAAAGAAAAGAAAAAAAATGAACTCTGGGCTTGGAATCCCTTAGAATGAGGAGACAGGGACAGAGCCAGATTAATCATCATGGCCAGAATTAGGGAGGAAAATGGTGGGAGGACACAGACAACTTTGGGGTAAAGTCATGATGTGTGACTGTGACCAACTCTGATACTCATGTATAGGAAGACAGGTTTTTTTTCTTTTAATGGCACTAAGGTTTAAACCACCCTTGGTTTACTACTGAGTGACATCCTCTGACCTTTTTATTTTTTATTTTGAGACAGGATCTCACTAAGTTGCTTAGGAACTTGCTAAATTGCTGAAGCTGGCCTTGAATTTGTGATCCTCCTCCCTCAAACTCCCAAACTGCTGGGATTACAGTTGTGCACCCCTGAGCCAAGCTGATGGACAGTTTTTAATATGGAAGGAGAGAAGGGTGATGGGATTACATTATAAGGTGCTTAGAGCAATGCCTAGTACATAGTGAGTGCTCAGTAAGTGTTAACCAACAGAAGCATCATTATCATTACTATTAATATTAATGTTGTTCAATAATTTTCATACCCTTATGTATAATGTTATGAAGGTAGATTCTGTTAATGTGAAAATATTTTCCCCATGCCATTTATCTTCCTTTGTGAAGTATATGGAAGGACCCCTTTTGGAAGGTTTGTACTGGGACTCATGGTATACTAACCAGAAGCTGTATAATTTGAAGAACAGCAGTCGCATCTACTATGAGAACATAATTCTAGGAGTCCCCAGAGTCCGACAACTAAAAGTCCGCAATAACACATGCAAGGTCTATTCATCCTTTCAGTCTGTGATTACTGAATGTTATGACAAATATACTGCTGAAAATGAAGACCTATCTGATTTTGGCCTCCAATCTAATACTGAGTAAGTATAAAATTATATAGTAACTTTTTTTTTTTAGCAGATAACCATTGCATCTTTTAAAATTGTAAAAATATGTGTATTTTCCAAGTAATATAGGCTGGGGTCTGGCAGGTAAGGTGATAACAATAGTTTCAAAAGTAGACTTTTGGATATAGCAGTGTTTAGAAAAAGGGGAGTGAACCTATTTGGGTTTTGGGGTTTGTTGTTTGCTTACCTTAGGATGCAAAACATTTTCATTTTTTTCCTGGCTTTAGTATATGAAATGCTTAATTATAGTGCATGCAGGGTAAAACATCATTTTGTTGCTTTTCCAATAGTCAGTTTTTCTGGTTCTGGCCAGATGCCCTCAAACATACCCCCAAAACTTTGTGGGATCCTTAGGAAATATCTCTGACACTTTTCTCCTTCCTCATTCTTACTTACTTCAGTGATATCTTTTGTGTCTGCCCACACACTAAAAAAATAAGGTAGTTTTGCTCTGTAGATGCTACATCTGATGACACCTGACAAAGATTCTGTGGCCTTATTCTCCAAAGTAGCTGAGGCTAATGCTCCATCTACACTTTATGTTGAAAATGTGGAAGCCCAAAGCCACTGGCACCACCACCTCTCTTTGTCTGTCCTATGAAAATTGTAGAAAGAATAAACTTTTTTTTTTAATTACTGGTGATTGAACCCAAGGCTTCAAATATGCTAGAAAGCATTCTTCCTCTGACCTACATATCCAGCCCTACCTTTTTTGTGTTTAGTATTTTTCAAAGTGATAACAAATGTTTACAAAGGTCTACCCTCCAGAAACAGGTACTCTTTGTTCTTTTATTTGTTTCTTGTATACGTGTTTCCAAATAGCATCCTTGCACTGCTATTACTTGATTTTACAGTTTATGGATCTGTAAGGCCATCTGGAAGGCAATTTTTCATGTAGCTCTCATATGCTACTCCTCTACACACACATTCTACTCATTTTAGTCTCTCAATATAGTTATACCATGACTATTTTTAATCATTAGTCAATATTTATGTTATAAATTTTAATTATATTTCCTTTCCTGAACAACTTCCCCAGAACCCCTAGGATGAATAGTTGCTTTGTTCTGGGTGTTGTGACTCACGGCTGTAATTCCAGCAGCTTGGGAGTCTGAGGCAGGAGGATTGCAAGTTCGAGGCCAGCCTCAGCAATTTAGCCAGGCCCTATGCAACTTAGTGAGATCCTGTCTCGAAATAAAAAAATAAAAAGGACTGAGGATGTAGTTCAGTGGTTAAGCGCCCTAGGTTTAATGATGGTTGAATGTGATGATCATTATTATCTAAAGTACATGTATGAAGACACGAATTGGTGTGAATATACTATGTATACAACCAGAGATATGAAAAATTGTGCTCTATATATGTAAAAGAATTGTAATGCATTCCACTGCTATATATAAATAAAAAAACAAAAAACTAATAGTAATAATAATAATAATGACAATTGCTTTGTAGTTTTTGTTGAATTATTTATTTCTTCCTTACATGAGTTTTGGACATTCTTTTTTTTTTTTTTTTTTTTTTAAAGAGAATTTTTTAATATCTATTTTTCAGTTATCGGCGGACACAACATCTTTGTTTGTATGTGGTGCTGAGGATCGAACCCGGGTCGCACGCATGCCAGGCGAGCGTGCTACCACTTGAGCCACATCCCCAGCCCAGTTTTGGACATTCTTAAGGGATTGTATAATTCTTATAAATTTAATAAATTCATGATATAATGATGCATTCTATTAAATATTGTATTATTCACCCCTTTCAACTCAAAATTACAAATCAGTTATTTAATTACACATATTAAATTGGAATCTTAAGACCAATCTTTTAGTTATAAATTATAATTTTTCAGATTTTCATAACAACTACAAATACTTTAAATACCAAGCATGTTTTGGATAATCCCTGTACTTAACTGAAATTGTGAGTTAATACCTGTCATTCTTCCACAACCAAAGTAAGAAACAATTTGTGCTTGTTTGTCTATCTAAAGCATAAAATTCATTAATTGAAAATATTATCTGTTAAAAATTGGACACCAGTAGAGAGTGGGTGTAGCAAAATTTTCTGTTTCAGTTTAACAGTCATGTGCAGAAAGTACTAAAAAAAAAAACACACAACTGTGAACCTTTTATAAAAGTATAAGTACATTTTCCTAATGGTATCAGTGTCACCCTCCCCCACAAAAAACAGTATTATTACTAGAAAAATATGAAAAATATGTTTAAGCAATTTAAGCAATAATCTTTGAATAACCTTTGAAATATGTTTTGAGGGAATAAAATTTGGTTATACACATTGCAGTTTATTTTGTGTTCTTTTTTTTTTTTTTGGTGTGTATAGTATTGTAGAACCCAGGGGGTTCAATTTCTTTCTCCACTACTTAGCTACATCACACCCCCAGTTCTTTTCTTTCTTTCTTTAAAAAAAAAAAAAAATTTGAGACAAAGTCTTGCTAAATTGCCCAGACAGTCCTTGAATTTGCAATCCTTCCACCTCAGCTTCCTGAGGGGCTGGGACTACAGGTGTACCCCCAACCACTACACTGGGCATGATGTGTGTACTTTAATTAAAATAAGGTTTTTACTTATTGGCATTTATAATGGTATATTACTTTAATGAGACAAACTGTGAAGACAAACTACCCACATTCTTGTCCCACTCAAAGACTAAACGACTCATAAGACAACAGGTATAGCATGTTTAAAAAAAAAAATTCTCATTTGTAGATTTTTAAGTTCCAAGAGGCAACAGATGATTTTTTTTTTTTTTTTTTTTTTAAATATGGAACGCTTCACGAATTTGCGTGTCATCCTTGCGCAGGGGCCATGCTAATCTTCTCTGTATCGTTCCAATTTTAGTATATGTGCTGCCGAAGCGAGCACACAGATGATTTTTTAAAATATTTTCTCATATCACCTAGTCCTTTGAACTTAATCCTTAACTCATTGTCTTACTTCAAAATTATTCTAATACTTAATGAATTTTCTACTAGAACTTTTAAAAAACTGCCACATGTGAATCAAAGATTAGTTTAAATTCTTAGAAGACTTTTCAATTAGGCTTTCTCTTCTCTTCATTAATTTTTTTATGTCTAACAGATGGACGTATTCTACTTCTAATACCAGTTCTCCTTGGCATTGGGGATTTGTTGGTGTTTACCGAAATGGGGGCTTTATTTTCACTTTATCAAAATCAAAATCTGAAACCAAAAACAAGTTCATTGACCTTCGACTGAACAGCTGGATCACAAGAGGGACCAGAGTTATTTTTATTGATTTTTCACTATACAATGCTAATGTAAATCTGTTTTGCATCATCAGGTGAGTGACTTGAAGTTCTATATTAGCATATTGAATTGAAAAAGCATCCAGAGCCCTCACTTGGGTTTCCAGTTCGTACATACTTATGCTGATATTAAAATCATGAGCTTTAAATATAATGTAGTTCTATGCCAAAAATGAAAAAGAAGTTGAAGCAACATTGCATTTGTTGTTTCATTATTTCAGAATATGTCTAGGAAGATGGAGAATTACATACAATATGTTAGTTTCATATTGCTTAAGAAAATATAGTCTAATTTCTTATAATTCTGTAGTTGCACAAATCTGACATGCAGTGTTGACAGTTTTCTTTTTTATCAGATTATTAAAATCTTTTGGCTTCCCTTCAGAATTAGCTTATTTATTAAATTATTCATTTTTGTCTCAAGAGTGAACTATTTGGGCTAGGGTTGTGGCTCAGTGGTAGAGCGTTTCCCCCCCATGCATGGGGCACTGAATTTGATCCTCAGCACCACATAAATAAATAAAATAAAGGTATATGTCCATCTACAACTAAAAAAAAAATTTAAAAAGAATGAGCAATTTAAATTTCAAACTATATGTAATATAGTTGTCAGCATCCCAGCAATTATTAGAACCTGTGGCATATTGCAAAAATGGCCTCAATTTTTCATATATTTGTCTGCCCCCCTGGGCAGCGGGCACTGCTCCAGCTCATAATGCAGGGTTTAACCATGTGACTTGCATTGACCAATGAAAGATTAGCATATATAAGTAGAAGCTTGAAATGAGTTGGTACATTAGAACTTGCTCTCTTGCACTTCTGTAGTAGCCATGGAAGGATATGTTTGGGCTGACTTGTTGGAACCAGAAGGAGGATGAGAGACATATATAATGGAGCCAATTCAAAGATTATGAGTGGGTCCAGGGGCAAATGGCAGATATAATACCAAACTAGCTGAGATGGATCAAGTTCAGCTTGTAAGCCACAACATTTTGATAGATTGTTATCTAGTAAAAGCTAATTGACTTAGGTCTTAGCTCTTCACCACTAAGTCATTTAAGAGGCTTTTGGTTTTAACAGAAAACACCAACTTAATTTAGCTTAAACAATAACAATTTATTTCTGCCATATAGCAGCAATTTCACTGTCAGGAAAATATCTTTTGCAGTAAGTTCAAGGGTCTCGCTTCATTTCTTTGAGGTGGCTGCAATTTTTTAAAAAAATATCCTGTTTTACTTGTAGTTGGACATAATACCTTTATTGTTATGTGGTGCTGGGGATCGAACCCAGCGCCCTCCATGTGCTGGGTGAGCACTCTACCACTGAGCCACAACCCCAGCCCCAAGGTGGCTGCAGTTTTGTGCTCTTTTGTATTAAGCTTCCCCAAGATGGTTGTGTACAGGCAGCAACAGTGGTTATATGTTGTTCATATCTTTAAAGGAAAATACCAACCAAAGAGAAAAAAATTCTCTCTGCTTGTCTGATTTGGTTACCTTAGGTCACCTCCCAACCTGGACCATGCTAATTGATGGAACTCATGAGACTCTAGCATGAAATACTGGCAAAGGAAATAGGATTACCATGATTAGATCTGTCTGGAGATTTAATCAGCTTCCCCTAAATCATCTGGGATGACTGAATACAGTTAGGGTTCTGTTAGAAAGAAGGGGTGGGAAAATAACCACTATAGAAGCAAAATTTTAGTGATCTACTTTTCTCTAATAGGTCTTACTTTGTTGTTGTTGTTGTTCTGAATGGAATATGGAATTAGAATTTTCTCAGACCAGGGAATTTTGCTCTTGTGCAACAGCAAAAACACCTCATAAAACACATCATCGCTGTTAAAATTTGTATAAATGAATAAAACAAATGAACTCTCCACATAGTCTTTCATACTGTAATTCTTGTTTTTTTCCTCAGAGAATCAGAAGTTTTTACCAATATCAATCACCCTCCCAATAGTCTTGGTCAGGATAAAGTAAAGCATATAATCACATCTATGTTCCAAATGAGAGTGGAAGCATCATTAGGTTAACTGGCTTAAAGTTAAATGAAGTACTCTAAGTGTTATACTTATTCTGTTACCTTTATTAAAAATTATTTTTTAGAAACTTCAGGAGATTTTGAAGCTGTTAACATGATAGTTAACATGATAGCTAATCAATTCTTAAAATTTGTTCTATGGAATTCTAGATCAAGATTGAGAGAAATGGCTTTATATTTAAGGAAGTTTGGGAAATTTTGCACCAACAGTTTGGATATTTGCAGTGTATATTTACTTTTGGCTCTAAGAAATACTACAATAGGTTTGTTTGCTTTAATTAATTAATTAATTGTCCATGATCTTTCACTAAATTTTTGAGAAAATAAAGAAATGTCTGAGGTTGCCTTCTTTTTTCAAGTCACATGTAAATAGCTGTTAACTATAGAAGCATATTGTCTACACTAAGACAATATCTGTTTATCCTTTTGTATCAAATGAAACAATTTTTCATTATTATTCTGCACTTCAGATCATAATATTGAATTTCTTTGATTTCACTCACCAATCCAACATGAAACTACCATGTACAAGATGTTAACAGTTCTGTTTGTCTGGTTTTTGTGTTTGTTTTAGAAGCATTTTATTCCATTACCAATAAATTTTGCTAGTATCTTTAGGTAGTAATAACTGCACTGTAGCATTGTGAGAGAAATGCTTGTTCCTTAAATTATTGCAAATTCCTAATTACTTAGGGTTTTGGACTACATTAGTAATCCAGTGAACAACCTCAAAATATATTAATATTGGAATTAATTTGACAGGGGAAGTCCTGGGAATTGAATATGGTAGGCAAGGGCCCTCACTCATGGTAGGCAAGCATTTACCACTGAGCTATGACCCCAGCCATAAATTAGTTTTTGTGCTTCTGTTTACATAAATCTTTATATTTCAACATCAGATGCCTAAAGTAAACAGAAAATATTTGTTTTAGTAGAATATATGACCTTGACATTTAGAAGATAGTTTTCTCTGATAAACTGAAGGGGGGAAAATTTATTTCCCTCTTTTGAAATATTCAAGTATTATGAAGAGAGTCCTACCTAATAACAATAACTACAGTACAGCATTTTCTTGAACAACATCTCATCCTCCTATGGAGATAAATTAGTATTTCCAGTTATGAACAAGCAATCTGAATAAAAAGTAGACTAAAAGTCTGGCTAAAATCACATCTTTTTATTTTAGATTACTTTTCATTTTTAGTACCAGGGATTGAATTCTGGGGCACTTAACCACTGAGCCACATCCCCAGCCCTTTTTTAGAGACTGGGTCTCACTGAATTGCTTAGGGCCTCATTAAATTGCTGAGGCTGGCTTTGAACTCAGTCCTCCTACCTCAGCCTTCCAGGCTGCTGGGATTACAGGCATGTGCCATAATGTCCAGCTAGAAAAATTTTAAATTGAACTTACGACCTCAAGGAAATCTATAAAATACACGATTATCATTAAAGAATGCATCAATATAGATTAGAAATTTCACATTGAGTTAAGTACTAAAATACAACTACTTGAAATGCATACTTTCACAAACCTGATTTTACAGATTGGTGGCAGAATTCCCTGCAACTGGAGGAATACTTACTTCATGGCAGTTTTACTCTGTGAAGCTCCTCAGATATGTTAGCTACTATGATTATTTTATTGCTTCCTGTGAAGTCACATTTTGCATTTTTCTTGTTGTTTTCACAACACAAGAAATCAAGAAAATAAAAGAATTTAAGTCTGCTTATTTAAAAAGTATTTGGAACTGGCTAGAATTACTACTTTTGGTGGTGAGTATATATTCATATGTATCATCTAAGGGGATCACATATGAACCTACCAATGAGGGAGACGTAAAAAACAGAATTTTTATTCACCTGGGATTTATTTTGAAAGCTAGAAGTATCAAACATAAAATGAATTGTACAGCACATACTAATAATATGCCCCTAAAAGGCAGAATTCTTTTTTAATTGGTATTTGGGAGGGCCAGCATAAACCTAGAACAGGTGCTAAGCACAGTGGTGCATGCCTCTAATCTTAAGATTGCAGGAGGATCACAAATACAAAGGTCAGTCTCAGCAACTTAGTGAGACCCTATCTATTTTTTTTTTTTTAGTTGTCAATGACCTTTATTTATTTATATGTGGTGCTGAGAATCAAACCCAGTGCCTCACACATGCCAGGCAAGTGCTCTACTGCTGAACCACAGCCCCAGCCCCAAAACCCTATCTTAAAATGAAAAATAAAAAGGACTGGATGTAGCTCAGTAGTGACTGTTTTTTATACCATAGATTTGACATCTGTTAACAATAAGATTCTGGCATACCATCCCACACTAGTACTTTTGAGGAAAGGAAACCAGAATAACCCTGGGGCCAGGCATGATGTCACAAGCATATAATCCCAGTTACTTGGGAAGCTGAGGCAGGAGGGTCACAAATTCAAGGTCAGCCTGGGCAATTTAGCAAGACCTGGTCTCAAAACAAAACAAAACAAAAAAAATGGGCTCGGGATGTAGATCAGTGGAAGAGAGCACCTGGGTTCAATCCCGAGTCCAAAAAATAATAATAAAAAACATGAAAAGAGGGCTGGGTTTGTGGCTCAGTGGTAGAGCATTTTCCTCATATGTGTGAGGTACTGGGTTCAATTCTCAGCACCACACATAAATAAATGAATAAAATAAAGGTCCAGCAACAACTTAAAGAAATTAAAAAAAAAAAAACCCAACATGAAAAGAAGAAAACAAAACAAAGGTCCCTAGAACAGAGCTGGGGTTGTGGCTCAGTGGTAGAGCACTTGCCTTGTATGTGTGAGGCACTGGGCTCAATTCTCAGCAGTGTGCTTAAATTTAGGAATAAAATAAAGGTCCATTAACAACTAAAAAAATTTTTTTAATCCCTAGAACAAGGTGATTGAGTCCATAAATATGAATTAAAGCACATAGTGGGTTTCTCTACCCACACTCAAAAAAATAAAAGTATTTTTGTTGACTTGATGGTGAGTGCCTAGAGGTCCCAGCTGCTTGAAAGCATGAAGTCAAGACAGTCACTTGAGTCCAAGATGAAGCAGATGTGGGTAACAGAGTGAGTAAGACTTCTTAAAAAAAAAAGAAAAAAAAATTATCCTCATGTCTCATTTATCATGAATCTTTTTGAGCAATTTTTTTCCAGGTTTCTTTAATATGTACTCTTTGACGTTGTCTAAATTTGCTTTTCTCCTCACACTAAATTGAGAAAGTAAGGTGAAGACAAAACTAGGCAAAAACTGAAGGTGAGGAGGGGGCTTAAGCAACCAGAGGATACCTTGTGGGCACAAACGCACCAGGACTGGGAAATAGTCCCTTAAGAAATGCCAAAGACTGGGCTGGGGTTGTAGCTCAGTGGTAGAGCGCTTGTCTAGCATGTGTGAGGCACTGGTGTTTGATCCTCATCACCACATAAAAACAAATAAATTAAGATAAAGGAATTATGTCCCTCTACAACTAAAAATATTTTTAAAAAACCCACTAAAGACTGCCAGGTCTAGTGATGGGAATGTTCTAAAATAAACAGATTTAAGCAGGACAATACAAAATGTTATGAGCTTGAAATTAGGAATAGTCAATGAACAAATATGTCCGGCTTTTACAATCTGATCTTTTCCCTTTTTGGCCTGTAGATATAGCCAATCTAGTATCTAAGGCTTGTTTCCCAAAACCAGATTGAATATTTCTCAGATAGTGTACCATCTATCTCTCCAGTAATATCTAACAAAGGGCACAGAATTAAATGTTTAACCATATGGGTATTTCAAACAAGAAAAGCAAATGAATTGTTTCATGGCAGTTATGAAGCTCTGTTGCCTAAAATAATCTGGACCTGAAACCTGCTTTTAAAATGGTTGTTAAGGCATTCTAGAAGGGTTTATTTTTTGTAATTGCAGTTTTTTTCCCTTGTAATATTACATGGTAGAAAATATTCAACTTTTAGGTATTATATAGATCAGAAACCCTTATGGCCTATGCAGAGTAACATCATTTTTATACACTTGTGCTTTATGACTAAAAAAAGCAGGTAGGTAAATTAGGATGGTCCAGGGAATGAATGTCTTCATGTTTATGAGAATTATACTACTTTCAATTTCTGTACATTGAGGATTGTAAAAATGTATATGCTCTGTCCCTCACTTTTTATTAAACTCTTTTTTTTTTCAGTACTGGAGATTGAATTCAGGGGCATTCTACCACTAAACTACATCTCCAGCCCTTTTTATTTTTAATTTTGAGACAGGGTCTAGGTTGCCTGGGCTGGCGTCAAATGCCCTTCTCCTGTTTCAGCCTCCCAAATTGCTCAAAATTTACTAACATTTTTTTGTTCTGGGAATTGAACCCGGGGGCCCTCTGCCACTGAGCTACATCCCCAGCCCTTTTTATTTTTTATTATTTTTTTAAAATTTTGAGACAGGGTCTTACTAAATTGCTGAGGATGGACTCAAGCTTGTGATCCTCCTGCCTCAGCCTCCAAAGTCATTGGGATTACAGGCATACACCACTGTGTCTGACCTTTTTCAAGTATTTCTTCATAAGCTGGCAATATTTAGAAGTAGAAATAATTTCTAATTTAACCTTTCTTATTTTTCCATTTTTTAGTTGTGCTTTACAGCTGTTTCCTTCAACATATACTGTAATATACAACTTTTTCTCTTACTTGGACAGCTATTGGAAAATACTGAAAAATATTCAGATTTCTATTTTCTTGCATACTGGCACGTTTATTATAACAATATAATTGCTGTTACCATCTTCTTTGCATGGATAAAGGTATTTGTATTTTATTAGATTACATAAGACAACACTATAGTAGTATAATAGCAACTTGAAGTGATAAAGGGAAAAAAGGTATTTTTTGAACAAGTGATTGTTTTTGTTTGTTTGTTTTGAAAAAGTGATTTTAAAAGTAGTTTGGCCTGGGCTGAGATTGTGGCTTAGTGGTAGAGCGCTTACCTAGCATGTGTGAGGCACTGGGTTTGATTCTCAGAACTACATACAAATAAATAAAATAAAAACTTTATCAACAATTAATAAAAAATATTTAAAAAAAAAAACTATTAAAAAAAAGTAGTGTGGACTTCCATGTTGGCTGGAAATCCTCAAACACCCTTGATTATCATTAAGTTTCCCATTTAATTTGAAGCACAGTTCTCAAATTAATTTAAGTAATTAATAAATTTGATTCTACTATTTCAATTAAATTTGTTCTTTTTCAGATATTCAAATTCATAAGCTTTAATAAGACAATGTCTCAGCTGTCATCAACTTTGTCTCGCTGTATCAAAGACATAGTAGGATTTGCCATCATGTTTTTTATAATATTCTTTGCTTACGCCCAGTTAGGATTTCTTGTTTTTGGATCACAGGTTGACGACTTTTCCACTTTTCAAAATTCCATGTAAGCTCTTAGTGTAATTATATTTTCTGTATATGTAACCCCAAATCATGGCAAGGCCCATGATTATTGGTAATATAAGAATTATTAATTTAAACTTGGTTCAATACTTTCATTGAAGACTAACTGCCATATTCAAAGTAAGGTTTGGGATTGAAGGATCCCAATGGATGGTGATATCCATTTTTAAGTATTAAAGGGCTCCATCTTAATCTTTAAATTGATATTACCTTGAGGGGTTTGGGTTGTGGCTCAGCGGTAGAGCACTCACCTAGCTTGTGCAGGGCACTGAGTTCGATCCCCAGCAGCACATAAAAAAAAAAAAAAAAATGAAGGTATTGTGTCCAACTACAACTAAAAAACAAAAAATATTAAAAAAAATTGATATTGACTTGATTGTCCTATGTTGATCGGCCAAATATGTATTTTAAAAATAGCTTTATGTGCATAAAGCAGTAAAAAATAGGCAACAAGTTTATAAAAGTGACTAGATACAATTTCTAGCAAAGCATTCAGCCTTTTCATTAAGAACAAAATATTTTCATAGATTTACTTTGAGTAAACAAAGCAACTACAATCTGTATGAAAAAAATATGTTAATCAATTCTTAAAATTTGTTCTGTTGGAATTCTAGATCAAAATTGGGAGAAATGGCTTTATATTTAAGGAAGTTTGGGAAATTTTGCGTCAACAGTTTGGATATTTGCAGTGTATATTTACTTTTGGCTCTAAGAAGTACTGCAATAAGTTTGTTTGCTTTAATTAATTAATTGTCCATGATCTTTCACTAAATTTTTGAGAAACTAAAGAAATGTCTGAGGTTGCCTTTTTTTCAAGCCACATGTAAATAACTGAAGTAAAAATGTATAAATTTTATAGCATTTTTCTGAATTAACCTTTTACCAAATTAGCAATGAAAATAATTTACTACAAACCAAGAGAATATAATTCCAGTTTCCAGTTCTGCCATTAGGTACTTATATTTTCTAGACTTCAATTTTCTTATCTGTAAAATGAAGGAACTGGAATAACTACTCCCCAAAGTCCTTTCAACTTTAAATGACCTATAATTTGAAAAGTTTAAATTATGTAGAAAACTAAAAAATGTAATTAAAAACTGTTGCTACAACAATAACTTTTTTTTTTTTTTTTTTGGTACCGGGGATTTAACTTAGGGATTTAACTCGGCCACTAGCCACATCCCCAGCCCTATTTTGTATTTTATTTAGAGACAGGGTCTCACTGAGTTGCTTAGTGCCTCATTTTTGCTGAGGCTGGCTTTGAACCATGATCCTCCTGCCTCAGCCTCCCAAGCTGCTGGTATTACAGGGGTGTGCTCCTGGCCAACAATAACTTTTATAATTACCCACATATTTATCCTCTACTGAGATCTATACTCCTTCATATGCCTTTAAGTTACGGTTTAGTGTGCTTTCATTTCAACCTGTAGGACTCCCTTTCAGATTTGTAAGACAGGTCTAGTGGTAATGTGCTCCCTAAGCTTTTACTTATCTAGAAATTACCTAATTTCTTTCTCACTTTTGAAGGACGGTTTTGCCAGATTCAGGATTCTTGTTCAATTTATTTTGTTTTTCCGTTTAGAACTTTGAACATACCAGTCCACTGTGTTTCTGATGAGAAATATGCTGATATTTTTACTGAGAATTCCCAATATGTGATGTTGCTTTTGTCACTGCTATCCAGATTGTCTTTGCCTTTTGATAGTTTGACAGTATGTTTTGTTGTGGGTATCTTTGAATTTATCTTTTTTCTTTTCCTTTTCTTCTTTTTTGAGCATTGGGGATTGAACTCAGGGGTGCTTTACTACTGAGCTATTTCTCTAGCCCTTTTTATTTTGCCTAGAGCTTAAGTTGCTGAGGCTGGCATTGAACGTGTGATCTTCCCACCTCAGCTTCCTGAGCTGCTGTGATTACAGGTGTGTGCCACTGTGCTCAGCTCTTTGAGTTCCCTGAGAGAAGAAGATATTCTTATCTTTCACCAAAGTTTTCGGCCATTATTTATGCAAATAATTTTTCTGTTCCTCTCTCTCTATTCTCCTGGAATTCAGACAATTGTATATGACAAGCTTGCTTGATGATGTCCCACCGGTCCCCAAGGATCTGTTCATCTTTCTTCAGTCTTTTTCCTATTTCTCAGACTCAATAACCTCATTCATCCTAACTTCAAGTTCACTGATTCTTTCTTCTGCAGCTCAAATCTGCCTTTGAATGCCTCTAGTGAAATTTTCATTTTAGTTTTTGTATTTTTCAGGTCTAGAATTTTTTTTCTTTTTGGTATTTTTTTTTTTTTTTTAGCTGCTATTATCTATTTCCATGCTGGGGATCAGCTTGAGTTATAAACATAAGATCTTAGTTTTCTCTGAGCCTGTGTCTTTCTCTGTATTGCACATTGACTTTATAACTTCTGTATTTGCAATTGCTTTTGGTTGTTCTATCTTTAATGCCTGTTCCCCAAAGGGAAAAAAGAAAAATACAGCGTGGGAGGGAGAAGATGTCAGCCCTTTAAAATTCCAAGGACGTTTCAGTCAGAAAAGATACTTGAAGCAATGCGGAGTAGGTGGCACCAATGGTTCCCCACCTCTGTATCTGCGATTAGCACCAAACAATTGGAACATAAGCCCTAATATTTGGAGGACATGGTCTTTACTCCCCATCCTGTCCTTTGCAAGTTGCATATAAAGCTGCTCCAGAAACATGTGCATGGATACCAGCTTGAGACTGGGTTGGGGGATGCATAGCTACTGCTGAGCTGAACTGAAACAAACCAAATATTAACCACAATTTACTGTTCAAGTCTTATTATGAAAGTTGCAGGACTTCTTTAATAGACTCCAGATTTTCAAAATAGTTACATTAGACAGATTTTTCCAGTACAATTTTTATTTAGGTGTGTGTGGAGTGGGGGACAGATTCTGGGCACTTCCATCTCCACCATCTTCCCAGAATCCTTCCCTGAAGGCATTTTTTGCTGATCTAGAAGAAATAGCTGACGAAATAATGTGTTTCTGGCCAACTCTCAGGAAAAGACAGAAAGCAAAGCCCAGAGTCTGAACAAAATGTGTGTGTTTAGGGAATGTCTGTCTGATCATCTTTCCACACATCAAATAGGAAGCTTGAGTCACTGTAATTTCAAATTAAAGGTAAATCCATGATAGAGACTTGAAGCTTGGGTTCATTCACCTAGGTATCATGGTCTTGAACTTAAGATGGTCCCAAGCTAGAATGTTTCCATCTACTTGGCTGACACAGAAAGCCTCTCTGGAGAAAGTTACCTTCCTCTTAGGTCACAAAATATTTCTTTTCTTTTTTAAATATATATTTTAGTTGTAGGTGGACACAATACCTTTATTTTATTTTTATGTGCTGCATGAACCCAGTGCCTCATGCATGCTAGGCAAGTGTTCTACCACTGAGCCATAACCCCAACCCACAAATTACTTCTACAAGTAATTTTTTTCATATATAATGTGCTTCTCTCACAATTAAAGATAACTTGGTACATAAGGGAGAAGAAAAATCATCATCAAGACAAGCAGATATAACAGACAACACAAACTTCAAAGACTTTAGAAATTGAAATACTTATTAAACAATACTTATATTTTGAAAGAACACAAGTCAAAAAATGTCTTCAGAAAAGGAGACAATATAAAAAGTGACATATTTGGAAAAATACCAAAAGTAGAATTTTAGAACTGAAAACCACAGTAGCTGAGATTAAAAGCTCCATTAATAAGGTGACAGCAAATAAAACACAGAGGGATGAGAAAAGCAGAACACAGATCAGAACAAATGATCAAAAGTGTATTACTGAAAGACAAAATATTGAAAGAGGGTATGCGATATAAGGAATAGAATGAGAAAGTCATATACATTGAATCTGAGTCACAAAAGAGCGCAGAGAGTGGAATAAAGAGAATATTTGGAGAATGCTTAGAAGTAGCTACTACCAAATCAATGCTTCTAAGTGAGACTGAAAGGTCACATTAATGACAAATGGCACACTACTACTGAACAATCTGGTAGTTATTTTAATTCAGTAAGGAAGAACTCTGGAAAGTTAGGAAGGGTGTCAAGAAGTTACAAAGTAGTATTTTCACTCAATTAACCCTCTCTGCTGAGGCAACATTTGTTTCTTTTAGCTTGGAAGGAGAGGGAACAGAAAAAACGTATAAGCTCCAAATTAATAGGAGAAAAGGGGCAAATACTCCTTTTGTGTCTGGAGTCTCCAGTTCCTATGTGATTATAACCATTGGGTAGATTGCTTAGGTTTTTTTTTTTTGTTGTTGTTGTTTGTTTGTTTGTTTTTAAGAGAGAGAGAGAATTTTAATATTTATTTTTTAGTTTTTGGCGGACACAACATCTTTGTATGTGGTGCTGAGGATCGAACCCAGGCCGCACACAGACCAGGTGAGCGCGCTACCGCTTGAGCCACATCCCCAGCCCTGCTTAGGTTTTTATTCTCATCATTTTCTACAGAACAGAGGTATCTAAACACTTTCCTGGTAGAAAAGGGCTGAATGGAGCTTTAGTTATTGAGCTAGTTTCTGGAAAGAAGAATGAGAAATGATGCCTTTAACTAGAAGATTTTTAAAAATGACATTAGAAACACTAAAACAATTTTCTTATTCTCCTATGCCAGAAAGGAAAAACTATTTAGTCTTCTTTCATTTCAGCATTTTCTCTACCTTATGTAGAACATTACAAACCAGTATTAAGGGGAGGATGAATACTGTATGGTTTGGTCAGGTCTTACCTAGGTACTAGGGAGGAAATTCAGACGTTTGAGTCCTAGGACTCCAATTAGCCCATTTATTTCAATGTGTTTTCTTTCTTTATTGTAGATAGCCTTGTTTCCTTTTATGTGATTGGCAAAAGCAAAAAGAGAAACTGCCTCCCTTTTGACCAACTGAATAATCATGAAGAGTTTTAACATACTATTAAAAATTGCTTCCTGGCTGGGCATGGTGGTGCCTTACAGTAATCCCAGTGGCTCCAGAGGCTGAGGCAGGAGGATCACAATTTCAATGCCAGCCTCAGCAACTTAGTGAAGCCCTAAGCAATTCAGTGAGACCCTGTCTCTAAATAAAATACAAAAAAGGGCTGGGGATGTGGCTCAGTGGTTAAGTGCCCCTGGCTTTAATCCCCAGTACCAAACCAAACCAAACCCTTGCTTCCAGGATTAACCCTTAAAGAAACACACAATTTATAAATTATACTCCTGATGTAAAGGCGAGTATATATCCCTGATGCTAGGTAAGTGCTCTACCACTGACCCATTTTCTCAGCCCTTCAATTTCTTAATTTTCATTTTTAAAATGAGAAAAATGAAGGTCTGTAATATTTTAAATGGTATTTCACATTGAAACTGAGTTCTTAGAGTAAGGATAAAATAAACCCCAGGACCATGTTGAGGATCATTACCAGCACTTTGAGACTACCAAGAGACAAATTGTTGGAAAAGTCGAGTTAGTTAAGACAAAAATTAAACACACCGTTGACATTAGAACCTTTAGGGCTCTTGGGTTGAAAATCATTGGTAAACTAAAAGTGTTCACTTCTAGAAGGGCACAGAAATGGTCAAGGAAGTCACTGCCAAAACCATTTGTAAATAGATCTCAAGATTCAAATGTTGTAAATGAACACTGAATTCACATTGGTTAAACAAATTGAAATCTATCATTTCCTAAACTACCTGTTCAGCAACTGAGGTAGGTGACTCAAGTCTTGCCTTAAGGGGACTTTTCCACATCATTTTATAGAACTCTGCAGTAATAATTAAAACCAGAGGGTATATGCAGCTACTTTCCTAAAGACATCTCCCAACAGTTGTCATGTATGTACAGAAAAGGAGGTAATATTTTCTAATGTTCTTCTTTCTTCTTACCAAAGATTTACACAATTTCGAATTGTTCTTGGAGATTTTAATTTTGCTGGTATTCAGCAAGCCAATTGGATCTTGGGACCCATTTACTTCATCACTTTTATCTTTTTTATGTTCTTTGTCCTGCTGGTAAGAATAACTATATATTCTCTCCTCTGCCTTTTTCCCTACATTTTTTAAAAAATGGAATTACTCATTTAAAAGAAATTGTAGTATTACTTTCTACCTGTTAAGAACACTGACATTTATTAATGGCATGGATTCCTAATAATCCATTTTTGTAGACTAGTGACTACTAATATTTTCAAGTTGTTAATGGGAAATGGGATCATAATAGGTGCTTATTTTAACAAGGAATGTGCTAAATCCTTTAAACAAAATGTGAAAGTCCTGTGTCTTTTCAGGCAGGGAATTCAGCCATTCCCATATTTCAATGGCTTACAGCTCTTATGGCTAAAAACTCACCCCTTTGTGATTTTCTAGGAGTCACTAAGATGGGCCTCTCAGACATACTCAGAACAAGTCTCTGAGTTTCCTATTAAAGGAAACTTGCCTCCCAGTCAAGGCACTGTTAATGTCTTCCATGAAAATACTTTTTGTCATGCATAGAAGTAATTCCCCAGTTGATATTCAAGAGTCCTCAGGGTGACAGAGTTAAAGGTGGAAAGCTGGACTAGGGGCGACAATATTATTGTGTTATTTGGTCATTAGTAGTTGCAGTCAGATGGGAAATTTAAGCAACTTCATAGAACTTAAAAACAAACAACAAATCCCTTATGAACATATAATTACTCTAAATTTTTTTCTGATATGTAATATTGATAAATTATAACATTAGTAACCAGGTCAGACACTATTTTACGCTATCTTTCTCATTTATCATATTTGCCTGTATCCACAGGCTATATGTGTTCCATTGTACTCTGCATAGCCACTTGTTATTGAGTATATGGGTTACTTTTTGGTTTGGCAATGCTGGTGATTGAACCTAGGATCTCATGCATGTGAGGCAAGTATTCTTCCACTAGACCACATCCCCAGCCCCAAATGGGTTAATTTAAAACTTGAATCTAATTTTACAAATTCCAGTATTTTTTAAAAAAATATTTTTTAGTTGTAAAATACCTTTATTTTATCTATTTTTTATGTGGTGCTGAGGATCGAACCCAGGGCCTCAGACTACTAAGCGAGCACTCTACCCTTGAGCCATAACCCCACCCCCAAATTCCATGACATGACACTTTTTAAAGTCACTTTTTTTTTTTTTTTTTTTTTTGGAGACAAAATCTCACTATTTTGCTCAGGCTGGTCTTGAACTTCTGGGCTTAAGCAATTCTTCTACATCAGCCTCCCAGATAGCCGGGACTGCAGGCATGTGCTACTACATCTGCTTTAAAATCACTAACATTTAAACTAAGCTTTAGCCTAGCAATGGTGGCATATGCCTGTAATCCCAGTAATTCGAGAGGCTGAGGTAGGGGAGTGCAAGTTCAAGGCCAACCTCAGCAACCTAGAGAAACTGTGTATCTCAAAAAATAAAAAGGGCTAGGGATGTAGCTCAGAGATAGAGTGCCCCTGGGTTCAATACCCAGTACAGCAACAACAGCAAAAGTATCTATTGAAATAATTGTGTGAATTTTCTCCCTAGAACATGTTCTTGGCAATAATTAATGACACCTATTCTGAAGTGAAAGCTGATTATTCAATAGGCAGAAGACCAGATTTTGAACTTGGTAACATGATTAAAAAGGTATGTCAAATTCTTTTCTAACTATAATTCTAAAGCAAACTGTATTCCTAGTTCTTGGGTCAAAAAACACTTAAACCCCCAACTGGTGGTGGTCTTTCTTCCTGGGGTTTTGTTTTTTGACCCAGTGTTACTCATATTTGCACTACTTTACTAGGGGCGTGAAGTATTCTCTCTGGCTTAAAATACATGTATGAAGATGTGAGGAAAAAAAAAAAAAAAAGAATAGCGTTACCTTAGATTAGGTAGAGAGAAGTGATGGGAGGGGAGGAGAGGGGATGGGGGGATAGGAAGGATAGTAGAATGAAATAGACATTATTATTACTGTGTGTATATATGTGACTGCATGACCAATATGATTTTGCAACCTGTACACTCAGAAAAATGAGAAATTATATCCCATCTGATTCAAATGTATGATATGTCAAGGTCATTGTACTGTCATGTGTAACTAATTAAAACAAAAAATTTTTAAAAAGTAGCTGAAATTATTTCAGAGCTCCATATATCAAATAGTAAATAGGATTACTTAATATTATTTTATTTCTTCCCTCTCAAAAGTTTTCAATTTAGATACTGGCAAATTTCTACACAATATAAACTGAGAATTCCATGTACCCTAAAAGTAGCTGAAATTATTTCAGAGCTCCATATATCAAATAGTAAATAGGATTACTTAATATTATTTTATTTCTTCCCTCTCAAAAGTTTTCAATTTAGATACTGGCAAATTTCTACACAATATAAACTGAGAATTCCATGTACCCTGTCTTCTTCACTTTCCTGTTTCCATTAATTGTAATATTATTCTCAGTCACTCCTGGCTCAAGACTTATTTCCTTCCCTTTCATATAGTCTTTTGATATGGCCCATGTGTATTTTCTCCCTACAGATCTTACTAGTCTTTGTGGAATTCAAGAATCTTTTGGAATTCTCACTGCCACCACTAGATTATGGCTTTCTGTAGGTTTCACCAACCTTCCCTATGGCAGCTCTTCATAACTGTTCTAGCTTTCTTCCCATGCAATTCCTACTCTGATCCTATCAGTTTCCCTGGACCTTTCAAAATAGATCCAAAGTCTTTACTTAATACTCCAAGCCCTTGTCAAGCCTCATAGTCACAATCCATCTTCATTAACTACAGTTATTTAAGCCCTTTTTACATCACCTATTTCCCAGGTAATTTGAGCACTGTGCTTTCATGTATTCTGCTAATGCTGAAATATTCTCATAGCTCCTGGCTTTCTTGCCAACATTCTATTCTTGATGAAGTGGAATCTGCCTTTTCTCTAGACATCTCTACATACCCCATGGGTCTAAGCATAGCACTTCACAGAGAAAAAGTCTTAGTAGTTATGGGGTTAGTGGGGCTTAAGAACTTCTTCCAAGAACTTATCTGTAAAAGAAAACTATTAAGATGACCGAACCCCTTGCATAGAGCTTAACTGTGGATTACTTTTCATCCTTTATCTGGAGTATGATGTTGGTGCAAATATTAAGTGTTAATATCCTTAATGCATATTAATACATATAAAAGATTTTTTTTCAAGTGTGATGCCCTCATGAGAATTAACCCCTTTTGCTTTTTCACAAAGGTAAAAACCAAAGATGATAGCAACGTGAAAGGATAATCATGACATTTCTTTAGGACAGCAGTCCCTAGAGATAAATATTTCATATTTAATTTACTTTGGTTAAACATTACTAATACAGGCTATATTTTTGGTGAAGTTTTAAACTATTTTTAATTATGTACAGGGTTGTTTTAATGCACTTGAGAAACTCAAACTGAAGAAAGCTCAAAAAGATGAAGACGTAAATATGTAAGATGACTTTTCTTAAATTTTATTTATTTATTTATTTTGTACCAGGGATTGAATCAAGGAGCCTACAATTGGGCAAAATCATCTAACACAAAGCTGTTTTTATAGTTAAGTGTTTATTGTATACCTGGATCCAAAAAAACACTGGCAACATAGCACACTTTAGACTCAGTTGTCTCTCTTTGTGACTGGGAGATACAGCTTACTGCCACTACCCAACATAGTAAGATGACTTAGCATTTCAGCTGTAGAAATGATCAAAATTTAAAGTTTCTACTGAATGTATATCACTTTTACATCATCATAAAGTCGAAAAATAATAAATTGACCCATGGTTAAGTCAGAAACCATCTGTATTATAGGAGAAACTTAAAAAATGAGAGTTAAGGTTTTGATTTCAAAATTACCACCATCCAATGTAGTGATTCTAAATATATTGTCATTACATTCAGTAGTGCCTCCTAATTTCTGAGAATGTCATGAAACTCTTAAGCTAATTTAAAATTAACATAACTAGGTGCTGTGGCACATACTCACTATAATCCAGTGATTTGGAAGGCTGAGGCCGGCGGAATGCAAGCCTCAGCAATTTACTGAGACCCTGTCTCAAAAAAAAAACAAAACAGAACAAAACAAAACAAAAACTAGGGATATAACTCAGTGGTAAAATGCCCTGGGCTCAATTCTCAGTACCACAAAAAATAAAATATAATTAATGTAGTAGTCCTGGCATGTTGCTCAGTGGCAGAGTACTTGTCTAGCATGCATGAGGCCCTGGGTTCGATGCCTGGTATCACCAAACAAATTGAATATAATGCACTACTCAGATAAAGGTTTCTTGCTTTTTTGGGGGGGGTGGTGGTACTGGGGATTGAACCACAGCCTTGTGTACCATAGGCAACTGCTCTACTACTGAACTCCCCAGCCCGAGAAAAAACTTTAAAGGAAGTTGGGAGAGTCCTATAATGAGAGAAAACATATTTAGCTATCTAAAATGAAAATATTTTACACACAACACTTGCAGATAATACTCATACTTAATTTTATTTTTTAATTTTACACACATTTATTCCATGATGTGTGTCAAAATGCTTCACAAACCCAGACCTCTGGCAAAAAAGTAAACTTTCTTAAAAAAAAAAAAAAAAAAAACAGCAAAAGATGTGAACCTCTTATTGATCACATTTTCCAAATAATTAGGATTTATTATCATAAAAAACAAGAATACAATTCATATCCTTACTATCAATCAGAATGTATTTCATGGTATCACTTCCCTTTTTACTTTTGTATGCCTCTGATTTTTATTTTGTATTTCTCATAGCAAAAGCAGTGGAGAATTGGCTGAAGAAGCCAGAAGACAAGGCTTTGATGAAAATGTAAGGTTTAAATTTTTTCATAAATAAGTGGTAGCTTTATTCGAAATCTGCTTACAAAAAAGTTCTGGTTAGGAACTGTAATGATTTTCTTTATTCAGAAAAGTAGTAGTTATCTCTAAATATATTTCCCAGAATTGAGATCCTTTCTTATTTAAGACATACCATTTGGATCCCAGGTGCTTCCTCTCTCCTAGTACTCTCAGCCAGATCCCCTGGTCCCCAGGTGTACACTCACTGTAGCATTATTTATTTAGAGTACATAAAATGATTATATTTCTCTCCTATTAATGTGATGACTTATTCCAATGATTCTAACATTTCAAAAATTATAGCATATATATATTCAATAAATATGAAATTTAAGGAATATATATGTGGAGTTTAAGGAATGGATATCTCCCTGCTACTATCTGTCCACTGAGAAACCGAGAAGAAATAATACCCTAGCAGAAACAAGTACAACTGAGTACCCAAATCTTAGTTTCCAAATACCATTCTCTGCTAAAAGGAGGCAGGACTCCTTGGAGACCCTACTTATTGTAGCCTGGAAAGTACAAATGAGCCTGGAATATTTTGTTGAGCCAGAAAGTAAAACTGTTCAAAGAAGAACAGAGACCTGTTTAAAGCACACAAGACAAGCAGTAATATTAGGATGAAGTCTAACCAATACCATCTTTTTTGGTGGTGCTGAGGATTGAACCCTTGGCCTTGTGTATGTGAGGCAAGCACTCCACGAAGCTATATCCCCAGCCCCAGAGCATCTTCAACAATCACAAAGCAACATCATCAGTACTGGAACAAATTTAAATCATGCCACCTGATAGGATGCCATTAAATCAACATCCCTGTCAAATACGTATAGCCAGTATCTAATCATAATGAAATGTCACACAATCCTAAACTGAAGGACATTCCACAAAATAACTGACCTGTATTCTTTAAAAGTATCAGGGTCACATTGTAAACATGTGGAACTATTCCACAGTAAATAAGATTAAAATGACAAGTAAAAATACAATGCATAATTCTGAACTGGATCCTTTTCCCATAAGAACATCATTGGGACCATTGACTGGTAAACTTGAATGGGACAGTGAGGATTATAATAATTTATCAATATTAATTTTCTGATTCTGATTGTTGTATTAGGATACATACTGAAGTATTCAGGAATAAAACATTCATGTCTTACCCCTAAAGACTTCAGGGAAAAAAATGTATTTGAATTGTTCTTGTAGCTTTTAAGTTTAAAAAAAAAAAAAAAAATTGTGAGGAATTGCGGGGGGAGTACCAGGGATTAAATGCTCAGGGGTACACAACCACTGAGCCACATCCCCAGCACTATTTTGTATTTTATGTAGAGATAGGGTCTTGCTGAGTTGCTTAGGGCCTCGCTGAGTTGCTGAGGCTGGCTTCAAATCCTTGATCCTCCTGACTCAGTCGCCTCAGCCACTGGGATTACAGGCATGTGCCCGCCACTGCACCCTACTTAAGAAACAATTTTGAGCTATTTAAGCCACTCAGAGCAAAAGGAGAAAGTTCTACATTATTCTTTTACAATAATTATATATTGTACCAAAAAGACAAAAAAGCTAATCTCACAATTCTTGAAGCAAAAGTCTTAAGTAAAATATAAGCAAACAGAATCTAATAGCACACAGTATAGCTCAAGGGTAGAACATTTGCTTAAAATGCACAAGGCCCTGAGTTCAATCCCCAGTGAACCAAAAACAAAACAAAAAAAGCACACAAATATCATAGTTCATGTAAGGCTTATTCTATGAAAGAATGGTTCAAAATTGGGTAATCAACATAATTATATTAAAAGGAAAATTACATGATCATTTTCCATATTTGCTGGGTATTTAATAAGTTTCAACCTCAATCTTGAAGAGAAATTAACAAAATGAAAGTACTGGGGATTGAACCGGAGGGACACTTTACTACTGAGCTACATCCCCAGCCCCTCATTTTATTTTTTAAGACAGGGTCTAAGTTACCCAGGCTGGCCTTAAATTTGAGATCCTCCTGCCTCAGGTTCCTAAGTTGCTGGAATTCCTTAATAGGCCTTGTGCATGTGAGGCAAACACATTAAGGAATAGATATCTCCCTGCTACTATCTCTGTCCAATGAGAAGCCGAGAAGAAATAATACCCTAGCAGAAACAAGTACAACTGAGTACTCAAATGTTGAGGACAAGATATTGATGTATTGAAAGGGGTCAATCAAAACAATTAGGTAAGAGAAATGCATTAGAGGTTTAAGAATCTAAAAGAGGTAAAACTGCCTCTATTTGAGATATGATTTCTAGATATATGATGATCTGAAAATTAAAATGAAAAGTAAGAACATTCAATAAAATAGTTGGAGAAATAATTTATATAAATACTATCATGTCATGTATGCAGACATCAGTTTATTAAAAATTACAATGGTAACAAGAGTAAATAATGCCCAGAAATTAATGTGCATGTTCAAAATCAAGATAAGGGAAAATGTGAACATTCTTTTTAAAGATGCTATTGCTGATTACTTCTGAAGGAATGTGATGAGGCGAATTCTGGGTATGCCAAAAGATGCTACATGCTGCAGCCTTGAGCTAACATTGCTGCTGGAAATTGCATAAGAAGTACTACTAGAAACAAAAAATCCAAGAAAGACCCTTCTCCTCTACATTCCCTAAATACTGGCAGAATCTTAACAGAAATCCAGCTAGCAAGAGTTTGGAGAATGAGGGGTGCAAAGCCTAAGACCCAAGCAACAGAGAGCAGAGTTTAAGAGGGTAAAATTCTGAGTTCCTAGACATTAGCTTTATAGCCCAATCTACTCTTCTGGCTATTTAACATGTACATTTGCAATTCCATAAAATAACTATTTCAAGCCATCATTTACTAGGATGGAACTATCCTTTATACAGATGAAAATACTTTTGCTCCAGCAGCACAAATTTTCTGGCATGAGGTACTTGTTTGGGAATACATGGATAGATTGTATGCAGATTGAGTAACACAGTAATTACTTAGAGGTATATGGGCTGGCCATGTAGCTCAGTGGTAGAGCACTTGCCTACCATGCACAAGGGCCTGGGTTCAATCCCTAGCACTGCAAAAAACTGGAATAAAGAACAAACATACAGAATGAACATCTCAGGTTTGACACCAAGGATAAAACAGGAAGCAACTCAGATGAAGATGGCAAAAGGGAAAGGCAATGTAATGAGGAAAATTTGTAAACAAAACCAAAAACCCCTAAACTTCCCTAAAAATGCTAAATAGTTCTTATACCAAGTCCTCTTAAGTGCCTTTGCAGGGCAAAAAGCCAATCAGGCTTATACTTGTCCTCTAAATTGACAGGAGATTCAAAGAGCAGAGAAAATGAAAAAATGGAAAGAGCAGCTTGAGAAGAAGTATTATTCTACAGAAATTGAAGATGACTACCAGCCTGTCACTCAACAAGAATTTCAAGAGTAAGCATTTGTTTTAACCAGGATACTATCAGGCATCATGACATAGGGATTCAGGACATATGTCACATTATTTTTCTGAAGCTAGAACTTATCTTTTTTTAAAATTTTTCTACCCAGTTTTAAAATCAAAGCATGTGACTCTATTTACTTAAAATTGTTTTTATCCCTACATCTCTAAATGATAGAAACTGCCACAGATACTGTTTTCCATGCAGGTTTAGAATGTCAGAGCCACAATTAGCTACATAAGGCATGTTTAGCTCACCATACTATCTTCCTTGTCAGAGCAATTTACTCTAATAACCTGTGGTCTTTAAACACAAGGTGTATTACTGACTCATTCTCCACTAACTTCTAATTATCTTTTAGACTCTTTTTATACGCTGTGGAGCTGGAGAAGGAATTACACTATATCAGTTTAAAGCTAAACCGAGTGATGAGAAAGCTTTCAGCTCTACAAAAATAAGACAAGAGGTGAGTATCTGTGATGCAATCATAAGGTTACTTCTGACAGACTTACTCTGCTAGACGTGTGAATGCCCCTTGGGCCCCTTTTGCAGGTTTTGTGCAAGTTTATTTCCTAAACTTGCCCTAATTTCAGACACACTGAAAGCACTAAACTTTCAAATCACTGAATTATCCTCAGGGTTGTTTATAATAAATGATTTCCAGGAATTAAGTGCTACCAAATATGACCCACTACACAATCCATATATTACAACATGCCTGGCTCATGCATAAAATTTTTATGATGAGGTTTATTACTCAATTCTACAAATGTGAAGAGAAAGTGTAAAATAATGCTTATAGTTCATGGGTCAGGTCTCTTTTAACAGTTCAATATAAGTACAGGGAGAAAGACAGTTTTTCCCTTTCAAGCATATCACTATGTTCTGACTTTGTTGGGCCACAGATATATTAATAAAGGTTTAGACCATTATATTACTCCTAAGTGAAAAAAATTCTCCATTCTTCAGAATTTAAAGTATCCAGGAATAAGCCTAAGTACAGAAGAACAAACTTCCCAGACAAGAACAGAAATTTCACTGGTATCTATCTTCAAACTGGAAATTCACCTATACCAGGGTCATAAGAAGTCATGCTTGGGAAATGTAAATGATGCTGCAAGTGCCATGTTTCTATGGCTGGAAAACTGTGTATGACTGGTATTACATGAAATAGAGGGAAACTCTTATATCATTTAGCCATAGCACCCATCTTACACATCAGTGCTCAAAAGACCTTGAATTTTAAAACTTCAACCGAATAAAGGGATTTTAATTTTTTTTTTCCTTGTTTGTTTTTGAGGTAGGGTTGCTCTATGTTGCCTAGGCTAGCCTCCAACTCCTAGGCTCAAAGTAGCTAGTACTACAGGCACATCCCATCATGCCCAGAGAATAAAGGAATTTTATTTATTTCAAAGTAGCTAGCTAGTACTACAGGCATATGCCATCATGCCCAGAGAATAAAGGAATTTTATTTATTTTGCAGTAATGGGGAATGAACCCAGGGGTGCTGAGCCACATCCCCAGACATTTTTGTATTTTGTTTTGAGACAGGGTCTTGCTAAATTGCTGAGGATGGCCTCAAAACTGCAATCCTCCTGTCCAGACTCCTAAATAGCTGGGATAGGTATGTCCTACTCTGGAGACTGAGGCAGGAGGATTTCAAAGTTCAAGAAAGCTTGGGCAACTTATAGAGACCCTGTCTCAAAAAAAGGATGTGGATGTAACTTAAAGAGACTCACTATGCATTGAGTTTTCTTATTAGGATAATTCATTGCAATACACTATTCTGCAGCTTCTCCATAGATTTCCCAAGGAAAGCAATCAGTGGCCTTTCCCTGCCTTACACTCCCCATAATTAGTGTTCCCTGATGTGGTCCCTGGGTAAGGTAATTCTAACAAGACTAAGAACATTAAGGAAACATTTAAGATCTCAGCTTTTTTCTTTTTTACCACCTACTGGAAAAACACATTTACAATGACTTAGAACATTAAAGTTCTTTTATTACAAAAGTTTATACAATGAAGCGTCAGACACAGCAATGCAATTATACTGATAGACATATATATCTATATAATATTTGTATATAGATATACATATATATCTATATAATATTTGTATATAGATATACAGTGTTTATTTGTACCAAAGTAAAACTATCACAAATTGCCTAATTGTATCACCTACTGCTGCTCAGCCATGACACACAATACTATCACATAGAGTAAGTGCTGCCATGCCACTTTTACCTATTTCTACTCAATAACCAACATCATGAAGCAGCTGTTAATTCTAAAATGAAACCAGTCAGGGCACCGACTTATAAAAATAATATGGTACTCACATAGATTTAGCATTATAAAGAAGGAATATATTATTTAAAACATTTAAATAGTGCATATGGACATTTTTGCATGTGGTATATAAAATAAAACATTCATAAAAAAACAATATACAGTGCACATAAATTAGATGTTAGACCCCTGTCTGGAACCTAAAGAAATTAACTGAAATGTACACTGCATAATGGATTCAAATAAAAGTGATACATCTTTTGGCATTTCAATTTTACCAGGAATACATTATGAATAATCTAGTTTCATCAAAAGGAAACACACAAAAAGGGCTGGATTTAGTGCTTTATTCCTCAACTACATGTTTACTACCACTGGATTTTTCCTCCCTCCCAAAAAAGGCATTGCACACACAAGTGAAATGTGAAATACTAGAAACACTATTATCAAGCTACTTCATGTGCTTACTATGTGATAGTGCTAAAAGTTTGAGGTTCATGCTTCCCTCACCTTATTAAAGGATGTTGTAAAGTTCCAATTTTGTATAAAACAAATTTTTAATATAAGCTAGTTAAGAAAACCATGCATGAGTCAAGGCATGCAAAACATGGGCACAAAATGAGATACTCATCAATCCAAATAAGCACCAGGAAAAAAAATTAACACTTAGATTAGTCTGACACAAATCTGCTATTGTATATTTTTTAACAAAAATGATATCACCATTCCATGAAAATGATTAGCCATGCAAAGCAAGAGAAATAAGACATGCTAAGAGCATATGACAAGGGGCATACCACCACATATCTTGTAAACGGCTGCTTTAAACAGCATTTTTTCCTCATTTAAACAATTGAGGAAAAGGTGGTTTCTATTTTTAGAGAATGTTTTTCCTATGGATTTTGCTGATTTAAAAAAAAAAAAAAGAAAAAAAAAAAGTAGCCCCTTGAAGGTAAATGCAGTGGTATAGCCCTTGTTAAGAACAGATTTACTTAGGCATAATGATTATTTTGCCAATTTAGGCCCATTTGATTAAACATACAAATCTGAGCACCATCAGAGTTCCTACATACTGACATGGCTACTTTCTCACATTATCTGGAGGTGGGTGGGGAGGGTAAGAGCACAGAATCCCATTCAAACAAATCACATCATCACCAGCTGATAAACACTAATTTAGGAACCAACAGTAACTTAAGTCCCATAGGCAGCATGTGATGTGTGGTATGTGTTCTCTAAGCAAGGTCACTTTTTGGTCTACCCACTGTTATCTTCATCCAAGAGCTGTGTGACCACTGAATTATAAAATTTTCTAACATACTACCTGTGAGGTGTCACTTTGGGAATTAAACAGAAACGTGTTCCACTGTAGGACTTAAAATTTCAGTTTGATTTTGGTTTTCTAGGAGAACAACACAGTTGCATATGTGCACTTGTATAGGCTTTTCTTTCAAATTTTCAGTCATTCTGTGAGAAAAAGGCAACCGAAGAATTCAGTGTGAAGATTTTCCTCTCAATTTTCTTCAGTAATGAAAAAAAAATTAGTAATAACAAAACACTCTGTATTTCCAAAGTTCTTGAAGTTGAAAGGATAAAATTCTAGTCTTTTGCTAACAGGATGTATCTGCAGTACAAAACAATGAAAGAAGCTGCGTGTTTGCAAAAGGTGGAGAGGACAGTCTGTGGTTAGTATGGAATATCATACTCCCTAGAGAGGGCCTACTTACCCTTGCATTATTTGTTTAGTGGCATCACAATCAAGTACAAAATGAGATTCTCTGAGTGCCTGACAAAATGAACTCAAGTACCAGCCAAGTACACATGATGACAGCTTCAAGGAATACAAGTGACTTTATGATGTGAATTTTCAAGGAGCATAGTTTATATGGATTTTGAAGAATCCTGTTTGCTGATAAGAACTTCAAGAAGCCTAAGTTTTGCTTTGATTTTCTTGTATTCCCTATATTCCTCAAGCACTGGAACACGATCCTCCTTCTGGGCATTCCTAAGGAAGAAAATCACTAATTATATATTCAAATAAAAAGTTGCTCTGCAAGAAAAAGGGTTATTGGACTAATTCACTCATTCCCAAAGAACATTCCTAAAATACTTCTATTTTTTATGGATTGTTCTGCTAACAGATTAAAAAATGCTAGACTTCTTTTATCAATGATCAATATTTCACAAAACATTGTCCACTAAACTCTGCCAGATAGGTCTGTGTCTAGTGTTAGAAAACCACCCAGAGTCATTTCATATATTTAGTTAAAACAAAACAAAACAAAAATTTAGTTAACTGTGCCTGCACAGTTTACTAACTTTATATTATGAGCCAATGCAATTTGGTTTGATCATCAGCTAAAATGTGGTATCATCCCAACCATAATTATAAGCAAAATTTTCTTCTTCTGATAATATAGAGAAGTAGAAGGTACCTGGAAAATGCATTCCTGCACTTCAGATTTTCTTAGTCTTTTGTATAGGTTGGTATACATGATTATCTTAATTCCCAGAATTAAACACATTTTGGAATTTGTAATGGAGCTACTATTGGGAAAAGCATTTCTGAATTGAATATATTTTTCTCATTTTAAAAGACTCCTCTAGGAGCCAGCCATGGTGGTGATCTCCTGTAACTGAGGCTGAGGCAGGTGAATCACAAGTTTGAGGCCAGTTTGGGCAAGTTAGTAAGATTCTGTCTCAAAATTTAAAAAAGGGCTGGAGATGTACTCAGTGGTAGAGCACTTGCCTAGCGGGTGCGAGACCCTGAGTTTCAGCCCCAATCCTGCCCCCACCCCTGGAAAAACTAAACACAAAAAACACAAAACAAAAAAACCTTCGATCAAATATACATATTTGTTAGATAAAGGCACATGCCTGCCACATCTTAGAAACTAGCAGCCTGGAATGACCCAACATGTAGCCTGAAAACAATGTTATCAGTATAAAAATTTTGAGAATCCAAACTAGTTGAGAATACCATTCCTATTAGGGGACCCTTATTAAAAAGAAAAACATCTCATTTCACAACCATTTCCTAAAGGGTAAGAATGTAGAATAAAGACAAAAATCACTATAGCTCTGTGGTGTAGTGTTTCCCAAGAAAGTGCAAGGGTTTGATCTCCAGCACTACACACACACCACTGCAATTCAAACCAGACTCCTGAGGACAACCCTAATATTTTTCTTTTCTTTTCTTTTTTTTTTGGTATTGGGGATGGAACTTAGGGACATTTAACCACTAAGCCACATCCTGAGCTTTTTTTTTTTTTTTCCTTTCTAATTCTTATTTTGACACAAGGTCTTGCTAAGTTGCTGAAGCTGGCCTTGAATTTTACTCTCCTGCTTCAGCCTCCTGAGTTGCTGGGATTATTGGCACATGCCACTGTGCACAGTGAAATATTTTATCTAATGTTGTTTCTTCCAGCTCTGAATTTCCTTGCAATTAATAATAGCAGGGCTTCAGAGCACTGAAAAATGTTATACAACTTAATTTTCAATAATGCTAACATCTCATAAGCAAAATTTATCTATAATTCTATGTATTCCACTATTTTAACATATGGACATTTTGTGAGTTAACAGAGAAAGATAACAGTATTATGACACTTGACAAACCTTCCATTTTTTTGATAAAATGCCTCTTCAAATTCCCGTAATGTTTTACGGAGTTTCTTTTTTTCAGCTCTGGCTTTCCAAAGTTGTTCCAGTAATTCAGGCCTAAAATTGAAATGAAAAGAAAACATTAAAAGGGCACAGAGGTGATTCATTATGTTCCTTAACAGTAGTTCTAGCCCTGGCTAAAAATTAAAATCATACTAATGCCTTACTCCATCTCCAGACCAATTAAATTAGAATAGCTGAAAGGCCTTATTAGTATTAGTACTTAAAACAAAAACAAAATTTAATAATTGATTGTGATGTGAACTCAGGGTTAAGAACATCTTCACTTTGCTGTACTCATTTCTTGGGGTAATAAAGAAGAAACTAAAGGAAAACTTCAGATGGTTTGCATGCTTTGTTATATAACAAATATAAGATTTTACTTTAAATTTTTTTTGAAACACACTATTTTGGGCAGTGGGGGGTGGTCACTTTACCATGTGGCTATAACCCCAGCCCTCATGATTTTAAGAGAGTCTTTCTAATTTGCCCAGGCTGGCCTCAAACCTGTGCTCCTCTTGCCTCAGCCTCTTAAGTCACTGAGATTATAGGAGTGTGCCATCATGCCCCGCTGAAACACACCATATTTAATAAAAGAAAATGGAAATGACAACATGTACTTGTAAATCACTTTTTAAAGGGTGTATCTAGCTTGTGGTTAATTCTTAATTAATCACTTGTATTAATCCCTTGTAAGTGCTCAAATTATTTTACAAAAAATTCTCAATATTATACACATAGGCTAAAATCAAACTAGACTACATACATAGAAGCTGCACGAGTACTTGACAAACGGAGATCCAGAGCCAGTTTTTCTTGATTTTCTTCAACATCAGATTCTGAATTTTCCAATGAAGTCTGTGCATGTACAGCTGTTTTCAAGATATCACTTAACTCAGAGGATAGACTAACACCATCTTCTTCTTCTTCCTAAAACGATATCCAAACAGAGTATCAAACAGGCTATGGCTTTCAACTTTCCCTTTAGGAAATCAATTAAAGAATGAGTTCTTTAAAGGATTACCTTGATTTCTTCAAAAAAATGTGCAGTTTCTCCTTCTATGATTGGCTGTAACATCTGACCCCTTCGCTTGGTGGAGGGAGATCCCTATAACAATCAGTAATACAGATTTTTTTTTTTAGTTATATATGGACACAATATCTTTATTTTTTTTATTTTTATGTGGTGCTGAGATTGAACCCAGTGCATTGCACGTGCCAAGCAGGCGCTCTACCACTAAGCCATAACCCCAGTCTCAATAATACAGTTTTAAAGTATTTAGTGAAGCTTCACTTCATTATGGTACAAATATTAAACTTTATTTTCAAAATCTTAAGCGTATACTTTTAATATTTTTAGAGGTTCTTAATTTTTGCTTACATTTTTCTTTTTATTTATGCATAAGGGTGATAATTATATTTAGAAAAGTCTAAAAGAGTTCATTCAATAGTGTTTTACTATTCTAAACAAGTAAGTGTCACGTATATTTTAACTGGTTGCAATTTTATTTTTAAAAATAGCTGTCAAACATACTATAGTGACGTAGTCACATCAATGTTTATAGCAATTCAAAATAGCTAACTATGGAACCAACCTATGTGCCCTTCAACAGATGAATGGATAAAGAAACTATGGTATATATACACAATGGAATATTACTCACCTTAAAGAAGAATGAAATTATGGCATTTGCTGGTAAATTGATGGAACTGGAGAATATCATGCTAAGTGAAATAAACCAATTTCAAAGAACCAAAGGCCAAAGGTTTTCTCTGATATGTGGATGCTAATTCACAATGGGGGGGAATAGAGGTATTTGGAACTAGATAGGGAGTGAAGGGAGGGAATGGGGTATGGGGAAAGGAATGATAGAATGAATCAGATATTATTACCATATGTGCATGTATGATTATAGGACCTGTGAAATTCTACGTCATGTACAACCAGATGAATGAGAAGTTACACTCCATTTATATATGAGGTGCTGAAATGCATTGTCATGTGTAACTAATTAGAATAAAAAAAATTAAAAAACAAATAGCTGTCAAATATTTTTTGTCCCAAGAATGTTCTTCACTCAAAAAAATGAGCTGGGGTTGTAGCTCAGTGGTAAAGCACTTGCCTAGCAACACATAAAAATAAATAAATTAAATAAAGGTATTGTGTCCACTACAACTAAAATAATACATAAAAAAACCCAACTTTATTAAAATAATTATTAAATCATATCATAACATTAATTCTTTAAAAATGGATAGTTCCATCACCACTAATTCCAGAACATTTCATCACTGCAAAAGAAACCCACTAGATTTTACTCATTTGCCTTGCCCCATAACCCTTTGTAAATACTAATCTACATTTTGTCTTTATGGGCTTGCCTATTCTTGAAATTTCATATAAATAGGATTATATAATATGGCCTTTTGTGTCTGGTTAATTTCACTCAGCATATTTTTATGGTTTGCACCCATGTATTTATATTTGTGTGTGTGTGTGTGTGTGTGTATATATATATATATAAAATATATGTATGTATGTATTTTATTCCTTTTTGCTGCATAATATTCTAGTGAATACTGGATATACCATATTTTATTTATCCATTTATCAGCTGACAGACATTTAGGCTATTATGAATAATACTGCTGTGAACACTTGTGTACAAGTGTTTTGTGGACATTTTCACATCTTTTGAGTATTTACTGAACAGTAGCTATACCATTTTACATTCCCACCCAGCAGTGATTCGATTTATCGAGATTCTCACCACAATACTGTTATCATCTTTTTCATTAATAGTCATACGAATGGGTGTGAAATGGCATCTCAAGGTAGTTTTATCTGCATTCCCTAATGACGTTCAATATCTTTTGTTTGCTCACAGGCCATTTATAAATGCTCTCTGGAGAAATGTCTGTTCAAACCTTTTTATTCTTGAATTTTTAAATATATTCTGGATATAAGTCCCTTATAGGATTTCTGAATATTTCTTGCATCCTATGGGCTTGTCTTTTCACAAGTGTTTGCACATAGTTTTTAACTTCGTTGTTGTTTGGCAGTACTGGGGGATGAAACCCAGAGCCTTGTGCATTCAAAGAAGGAATTCTACCACTGAACTATACCTCCAGCCCAGGGTTTTACTTTTGATGAAGTCAAATTCATTTTTTTGTTTTGTTGCTTACGTTTTTGGTATTGTATCTTAAAAACAAACAAATAAAACCCTAACCCAAGGTCCAAAGATTCACTCATGTTTTCTAAGAGTTCTTTAGTTTCAGCTTTTACATTTAGATCTATAATCCATTTATAAGATAAGGTCCCAATACTCTCCACCTCACCCACAGTGCTAAGGATGGAACTCAGGGGTACTTTACCTCTGAGCTACATCCTCAGTCCTTTATTTTGAGACAGAGTCTCACTTAGTTACTGACATAATCATATACACAAAATGCTAACAAATGTGCCTGCCAAATAATCCTAGGCTCTTCTTATTAGTTTCCTATCCTTTTAAAATCAGTAATCTCAACTTACTATTCTTTCTACCTTGGTTATAAATTTCTTCAATATACCACCCAAAATAAATTTTTTTAGATAAGTACATCTTGAGAAAATGAACTAGAGAAATATTTGTTTGTTTTACTTACAAGAATGGGAGTGATGCTAGCTCTTGTCAGCATCTGTTTAACAAGCCGGTATCTATCATAGAGAGGTTTAACAATATGCCTTTCTTCCCTGGTCACCTGAAGCCAAAAATAAAAAGGAAGTCCCCTAGTCATCAGAAATAATTTTGTCCAAAACATTAAGCAATTTTATCTTCCTACCCCACATTGAAGATTTTATATTAAATAAGTTAGTTATCTCCCAATTATAAGAAATAAGGCTCTATAAAACAGCTCTGTAGAATGGAAGCCTCAAAAGTGATTCATGCTCTATAGGTGCAGGTACTGATTTCTTCAACAGAAGTTCAAAAACAAACAAACAAACAAATAAATAAATAAAGTTTTAAAAATTAATCAAGAGCCAGGCTACAGAATGGAAGAAAATCTTTGCCAGCTGCTTCTCTGCCAGGGGATTAATATCCAGAACTGAGGGCTGGGGTTGTGGCTCAGTGGTAGAACACTTGTCTAGTATGTGTGAGGCACTGGGTTCAATTTTCAGCACCACATAAAACTAAATAAATAAAATAAAGGTCCATCAACAAATAAATTAAAAAAAAAAAAATCCAGAACTGAAAAAATTTAATGCAACCAGGGAAATGCAAATAAAACTACACAAAGATACCATCTGAATGTCAATTATCCAAGAACATAAATAATAATAAATGCTTGTGAGGATGTGGGAGGAAAAATATACATTGTTAGTGGGACTGCAAATCAGGAATGGAACGTCCATATGACCCAGCTATCACACTTCTTGGTATTTATCCAAAAGAACTAAAATCAGCATAGTATAGTAATACAGCTACTTGAATGTTTATAGCAGCACAATTCACCACAGCCAAATTATGAAATTAGTCCAGATGCCTGTCAACAGATGAATGGATCAAGAAAAGGTGGTATATGTATACAAATGGAGTTTTACTCAGCCACAAAGAAGAATGAAATTATGGCATTTGCCAGCAAATGGATAGAAATGGAGAATATAATGATAAATAAGCCAGACTCAGAAAATCAAGGGTTGAATGTGTTTTTTTTTTCCCCCATATGTGGAAACTAGAGAAAAATAAGGGAAAGAAGGTGGAAGTGGTGATAGACATCATAAATATATAGGGAAGATCATGCAGGAGGAGGAAATCAAAAGAGAGGGAGGGAGGAGGGAAAATGGAAAGAAAAATAACAAAACCGTGTTATATATGTATATATAAATGTGCCACAGGGAATTTCACCTTTATGTGTATGTAGAAAAGTATCAATCAAAAATAAATAAATGAGAGAAAGGAAGATCGGTAGAGGAAGGAGAATAGGAGGGAGGAGAGGAGAGGAAACAGGGACTGAAATCAAATTCTATGCATTTTATCAAAACAAACCCAACTACTATATAATGCCATAATACTCTAATAAAAACATAAAAAATAAAAGTGATCTAAGCTCTTATATAAATCAAGTTTTTTATCAAGAGAAACATTACCGGCCTTCCATGTTGACTTTCATAGTAAAGAAGACTTTTCTGGAGAGAAGTTTTTTCTTCTATCAAATGATCTTTTGTCATTTTCTAGAATTAGGAGGGAAAAAAATCCATTGGCATCATTATTATTTTCCTTACTTCTAACAATGTAAGTTAATTAAGCTGAAAGGGCAGGCTATCACCAGTCTAACATAGGCTAATGCAATCTTTGCTTATTCATTTGCAGGCAACATTTTTTGTCCTGAAGAATCTGGTATTCTAATACATAGGTGGCAACTCCTTTGATAACTTGATTTATATTTTATTTGAATAAATTACGAATACTGGCTTGGGTACATTACTTAACCTCTTCAGGTTTAATATACCAATATGTATAAAATGAGAACACTTCATTCTACCTCAAAGAATTCAAATAAGGACATTAATATATGTAAAACATTTATAACATTCCTACCCAACACACAGCAGGCATATATAAATGCTTCTTATTTTACTTAACCTTACAGTCTTTTATTAGCAATAAGACTAGTGGATGCAGACACACTCTCACATACATACACAGGTTTTACAATCCAATCTGTCTATATATCCTTTTAAAGAAAATCCTGCAGCAGTATAGTGGAAAGATCCTAAAAGAAATTCAACAATGTTAATTTGTAACCTTAGACTTTACCCTGACCTCAGTTTCTCTTCCAATTGAGATGGTGCATTCTTTACACTGCAATACCCTCATCATACCTTTCAGTATGGTATAAGGTAGAATAAGCAGAACTCCACAGAGCGTTTCCCTTTGTTTCATAGGATCACATATTATCACTTCTTTTTTTATTTTAATTTTTTATTTGTTTTAATTAGTTATACATGACAGTAGAATGCATTTATAAACTTTGATATACAGAGATGGGATATATACATATTATCATTTCAATGAACCAATGTTCCAGAATACTCTCCAACTATACCAAATAAAACCTACTTATTTCCATAATTAGTCAATACTATCCGTCTTTTACTACAGTGAAATCAGAGATAGAAAAAAAATCACTGGGCTGGGGTAGAATGCTTGCGTGCTTGCCTAATGTGCAAGTACCTGAGTTCAATCCAGTACTTTTTAAAAACAACAACAAAACATGTTTATCAATCTGTAGGTATCAAGTAGGCCAGTTGGACTACTCAGGTATCTTAATCATGTTATGGTAATTGCTTTGTTTCAGGGATTCTAAAGGCCAGCCTGAACAAAAATCATGGTTAACATTACCTTGATATCTTCTGGAAGACACCTCTCAACACGTTTTTCTTTCAGTCTCTTCAGAATAAGTTCAAGGGTTGCTTCCTTAGATGACTTCTTCTCCTTCTGAATAACTCTGGATTCATCATCATTCTCTTCATCTTCATGGTCTAAAGAAGAGCCAAAACTTTTTGGAAGAGTGTTACTACGTGGGCGTGTCTGAGGTACAAATTCTCCATCACAGCTTTTGTGTTTTGCATCTGTATTTCAGAAACAAGAGGAAAGATTAACAATTGATTTTATCAAGTATACAATAATAGCAATATTTCAAAGTAACAAAGTAATCAAATTATATGTACAGCAAGAAAGCTTTCTATTCTATCAAAATTCATAGAAAGTCTACAACAGAAGACACTCTAATACACAGTAGTAAACAAAAGAGATTCGTCCTTGTTCTCATGGAGCATATGTAAATATGCAGGGAAGGAAAAACAATAATCAAATAATCAGATTAATAAATGAAATAACTTCAAAAAAAAGCTAAGTGCTATAAAGAAGATATAACAGGACAGAATCACAGTACTAAAAGTAGTGTGCTTTGTGGAGGAGCAATTACACTAGATAAGATCGACAAAGAAGGCTTTTTTGAATGGTCTCATTCCAGTTAAATATGGAATGATAAGGAAATAATGTAGCATAGAAGGTTTAGAGGAAAAACATTCACCCCCAATTGAGAAAGTAGCCCATGCAGCTTTACATGTCGGAGGCCCTTCAGTTTTACATGTCTGAGGAACAGAAAATGAGAGTTGTCTTGTCTGCCAGAGTGTGCAAGCCATTGAAAGTCATGGTAAAGATTTGGACTCAGAAAAATTCTAAATGGAAAGGGAAACCCACTGAAATTTTAAGTCTTCTTGAGTCATAAACTAGGCCTTACATTTATGGATATCAGCCCAGTGTTAACAAGGGAGTAACATGATTTATTTTTTAGATATTTGTTTTCATCATTGATGGACCTTAATTTTGTTTATTTGTATGCAGTGCTGAGAATTGAACCCAGTGCCTCACGCATGCTAGGCAATCACTCTACACTGAGCTACAACCCCAGTATATATACAGGTTCTACTGAATTGCTATCATTTTTGCATGATTTTTTAATAGATAATTTTGGCTGCTATGCAGAGGATGTACTATAGAACAGTTAAGAAAAAAACTGGGAAACTAGGAAGCTAATGCCTATTAATTTAATAATGACTACTGGTGGTTGGAAACCAGAATTTAAACAAGGCAATGCTCTGCAGAACTGTAGGTAGCGAGGAAGTAATCTTCTAAAAAAAAAAAAAAAAAGTTTGGTTTTGTTTTTGAATTAGAGCTTTATTATTACACACAGTAGCTGGATTCATCCCAACAAACTCATACATGCATGGAAATTGATTTCAGTTCATGAAATCCTCTTTTTTTAATGAAATAATAAAATGAGGTTATTTTTTATTCATGGGTGTATAAAATGAGGAGAGATGTAGAACAGTTTATGAATGAAGCTATACATCAGATGACAATAATTGGGTATTCTTGGTACTTCACTTAACATGGAGGCAATCCAATGTAAATGCCTAATACACATTTTTTTTCATTTTTAAAATTTATATATAACAGCAGAATACATTATGCATGAAATCCTCTTTTAAGAGAAAGTATCTTAAACCAAAGAATAAAAAATTCCATGATAGTAGGGATGATGTTTGAGTACTTGATACTTATGAGCTATTAAGAATTTCACCAAATAAGTTCAAATGAATAAATCAAAACAGTGATCCAAATTATAAGCTATACTTGGCACAGGTAATGGTTAAAAATCATTAAAAAACATATTCACTAAACACAGAATAAATATACCTTAACAACAGCTTATGCTAGGCAGACAACCAGAAATACAAGGCCTAGTTTATGAGTCAAGAAGACTTACAATTTAGTCTTTACAGTGTCAACAATTCACTAAAACTATATCCCCTACCCATTACTGGGATCAAACCTAAGGCCTCCCACATGCTAGGCAAGTGCTCCATCACTGTAACTATATACCCCAGTCCCTGACTAGCTAGTCTTTTAGTCTTTAGATAAAATATATACCAAAAAATTTTAATACCTTCAAAAACCCAAACTACTAATTTCTACAATATATTTCAGATAAATTGTATTGCACCAGTTCACCTATGTGTGTGTGTGTGTGTGTGTGTGTGTGTGTGTGTATATATATATATATATATATATGCAGGGTACCTTTCAAAAGAATACTAATAAAAAAACATTCTACCACTGAGTTGTGGCTCAGTGGTTGAGTGTTTATCTACCACATGTGAGGCACTGGGTTTGATTCTCAGCACTACATATAAATGAATAAATAAAGGTCCATTGACAACTAAAAAAAAAATACTAATAAAAACAACAATAACAAAAAACTTTTTGTTGGTACTGTAGATGGATCCCAGGGATGCTTTACTACTAAGCCATATATATATCCAACCCTTCTTATTTTGTATTTTTGAGACAGGGTCTTGCTAAGTTGCTCAGGCAGGCCTCCAACTTGCCTGCCTTAGCCCCTTGCTGGGATTATAGGCATGTGCCACTTCACCTAAAAAGAAAGGATATTTGACAGACTATGATAAAGTACTACAGAAATCCCATCTCTTAGTATGCAATTTTGACCTTAACTAAAAAAAAAGAAAAAAAGGACACCTATTTTTGCCAAAAGTCCCAAGATTTAAAAGTATCAAAAATCACAACTATAATTCTCACGCAAATTACACAGAACATTTTAAAACTGCAAATATATTATAAAACGGCATACTTATACCTTTAATTTGCTTCCGCAGTTTGGTAAGCTCTGTCATCCATTTTAATACCTTTGGATTGGCTGCAATATCACTATAGGAAGGCTGAAAATTAAGAAGCAGAATAATTGACATTTTTGTAGTAAGGAACAGTTTCATTAATTTGTGCCCACATAATATCTTATAGTTCTCACTGCAGATTTCATTCAATCCTCAATCCATATTTAATTAATTATACCTTAATTATACAGGGCAGAATATTAAGTAAAAATTCTCCCAGAACAGGGTTAGATAACTGGCTGAAGGCAGATTTGACAATGGGTCTCCATCTTTAAATATAAGACTCTTTCTACTTCACATGTTCTAATTATTAAAACATGTTCTTTTTCCTTTTCTTCCTTCACTTCTTCAGCAGCTCTTATCTTGGAACTTGTAACTTTTACACAGAGCAGAAATAACAGCATCATTTTTAAAAGTAAAGAATTTGCTTTAAAAATTTTAAAAGCTGTTTTACAAAGGGAAATAGAGACAAAGTTGCAATGGCAAGAATACTGACCTAGAAATCAAAAGGCCAAGGATCTTTTTGCTTTCAGATCTATATAATTACTTTTTTGGTGTGTGTGGCAGCACCAGGTAGTGGACCCAAGGCCTTTGCACATGCTAGACAAGCATTGAGCTATATCCCCAGTTCTTTTTTTAAAAAAAGAATTTAAGACAGGGTTTCACTTAGTTGCCCAGGCTGGCCTTAAGCTTGCAATCCTCCTGATTAAGCCTCCCAAGTACTACCATGTGCTACCATACCCAGTTTATATGGTCTCTATTTCTCTGGGCATCTCAGATTGTTCTCAGGAAAGAGCTGGACTGATGCTCTACAAGCCCTTTCTCCCAGTTCTAATATTAGGAAAAAAAAAACTCTTTTTTTTTTTTTGTGTGTGTGTGTGTGTTACTGAAGATTAAACCCAGGGGTGCTTTCACTGAGCTACATGCACATTTTATTCTTTTGTTTTCCTTTTGAGACAGGGTCTCGCTAAATTGCTGATGCTGGCCTTACAACTTACAATCCTCCTGCCTCAGCTTCCTAAGTCACTGGGATTACAGGCATGTGCCACAGCACCCAATTAGATACAGCTTGGTCTGGGCAATGGTACAAACTTACCTTGCTATTTCTGTCTCTTTCAAACTGCTCCTCAAATTGTCTGATTTTTTTCTGAAGTTTCTTAACCAACTGGTAAGGTGTTCTGTCTTCTCTTTTTTCATCCTTTGAACTAAAGGATGATCTTCTAATCCTGAATTTAAATGACAGGCCAATAGTCTGTGTTAAATTTTCAACTGTCAACACAACTACTAGTAAGTATATCTTGAAAGTGAAGTTAAGTCCCTAATAGTAAAGAACAACTGGTTAAAAAAAAAAAAAAAAAAAACCTACAGTGTTACACACCACAAAATTAGTGAACACAGTGGTAGAATCATTTAAAACTTATTTGGACAAAGGCAGAAAATAAATAAAGAAACCTAGCAGCTTAGAGCTCTTGTAAGTGTTCAACTTGGGGGAAAAACAAGTTTTTGGCATTTACAATCAACTTTAAGTTTTAACAAAAATATTAGGGGAATCAGTTTCACTGACTGCTTCCCTTTCAATTCTGTATCACAGTCATGAATGAATAAAACAAACACACACCATGGAAATGTCCATTTGAAAGCAAACTTCAAGCACCACACATACCTCAATGAATTTAGAATTCAACAGCAGGGCAAAACCTGCTTCAGGAAATGGGGATTATAGGGAGAAGGCTCTGACCTATAGGTATAGAAAACTAAATCTTTCAGAGGATCTGGGTACCTAATAGAAATCACCTCTTACAAATACATTAAAAAATCATATACCTAGTAAAAGAAAGTGCTTTAGATGAGGAATCCAGCATTTCTGGATCATGTAGGAAACGCTGGCTTTGTCCAAAATCTAAACTGCGGTGTGATAATACTGGAGGACCATCCTCTTCCATGGGATGGTGATTCATTCTTCCAGCTTGTGGAGACAGCTGAGCTTCTCCAGACTCAGAATCCTCCTGCCAAGACTTAAAAGCAGGAAATGGTTCTGTAAAACATAAAGAACAGTAGGATGGGTCTCTTGAGTCCATATGGGGGAAAAGTCACAAAATGTAATCTATAGGTTCTTTAAATTGTATCATTGTGTAGTGTTTCAAATATCTATTACACATGTTTTTTAATGAAACAAGAGATATGAGGATCTTCATGATGCCAACTAAAGTTTAAAATTATCCAAGATTTAGCTCAGTTTTCTCTTTTCACAAAAGGAGCTAAAGCTTAAATTACTGAACCCAGTGGCAAAACAAGAAAGGACACTGTCAAGCTCTCTAAAATTTAATTCTAATTTGGTGTGATCCCAGCTACTTGAGGCAAGAAGGATTCCAAATTCAAAGGAGATCTAGGAAAGTAAGCAATACTCTGTCTCAAAAAGGGCTGGGGATGTAGCTCAGTGGTGGAAAGCTTGCATAGGGGAAGTCCTGGGTTTGATTCCCATGAAGGGAGGGAGGGAGGGAAGGAGGGAGAGAAGGAGAGAAAGGAAAGGAAAAGAATGGAAGAGACATTATTTAATATAATTCTAAATATTCTAAACATAAGGAAAAATATTATTTTTCAAGTAAAGAAAAAAGTCTTATTTCGAAACAGTGACTACCCAACAGTCCTTAGTTAGGAACATAAAGTAAAAGTCAAATGCTGCCAGGTGGAAGATTTGTCCATTATTATCAAGAGGCTATGTTAAGATGTGGAAGCTTTTCCCTATGCTACTCAGAAATGGAGTTACTCTGACTCCATAAGAATTCTTCTCCTTTTTTTTTTTAAAGTTGTTGATGGATAATTATTTCATTCAATTATTTATATATGGTGCTAGAATTGAACCCACTGCCTCACACATGTGAGGCAAGAACTTCTACCACTGAGCCACAACCCCAGCCCAAATTCTAACATTTCTAAAAGAGGAGCTAAGTCACCTGTCAGCATCTGGTCTCTTAACATGAAACTGTAGTGGTTATCGTTTATTATAGGATTCCTATGTATAACATGTACTTTATTAAACACCCACAAGAGCATCATAAAGAAAAAACTTAACAGTGCTAGTCCTTTATAAGCACATATATCTTATTGTAGTTACCCTGAATGCTCTCAAAAGAAACCATATAACTGGTATCTTTGCACACATAGAACATATAAAAATCATACACATAATCCACAAATATAACCCAAATAAAAAAAATAAAATGAATTTTAATATCAATGAACTCGGGCAAAAAAAATTAAAAAAAAAAATACTTTGCCACTACACATTTGCATTACTTGTAACTAATAATTCTTTTAATTGGGGAAAGAGGTCACTGGGGATTGACACAGGGGCACTTTACCACTGAGCTACATCCCCGTTTGTTTTTTTTTCAGACAGGGTCTTGTTGGGTTGCTTAGGGCCTCACTAAGTTGCTGAGGCTAGCCTTGAACTTGTGATCCTCCTACCTCAGCCTCCTGAGTTGCTGGGATTATAGGCGTGTGCCACCATGCCTAGACTGTAACTAAAATTTAAAACCTTGATGCTATGGCTATTAATAATGGGAAAAAAAAAAAAAAGGAAAGATGGCTCAACAGTGTCAAACTTCAAAAGTCATTTTTTCTTTGTTCTTCACAATAGTTAATATCACTACTATAATAATTTTGTTTAATTTTATGCATTAGCTATGTAAAGCACTGCCTGTTTTACAGGGTAGTAAGAACAAAACTTAAGTCTTTTTTGAAACCCAAATCAATCTCATAAGTAAAAATTGGGTACAGAGCGTGCAATCCCACAATAAACCCAGCAATAAAGTGATTTCAAAGCAACCCTTGTACCTGTGTCCCAGAAATTAATAAACTTATAATAAATGTTTTATGAGAAATCTGTTTTAAGGAAAGAAAGAAATAACAAAAACAATTCTTTGGTATCAGTTTTAATCCAAACAATTATTCCTAAGATTTGGGGACAGCAGGAGAAGGGCTAAAAAAGACAAACAGAGTGAACCATAAAAAGGCAAGAAAACTAAACTATGGTGAACCATACTTACCCTCCCCATCTCTCTGCAGATGCATTGTTTTGAAATCAATGAGGGGAAAAGTGATAGGGCATGACGCTAATAAAATGGAAAAAATGGCAAAAAATACTAAAGTGAACACACGGCACAGTCAGAACAAACCATACACATAACACAAAGCCAAAGATACCAAAAACATTTCCCTAAAACTAGTTAGGCATTTTGCTCAAAAACTATTCAAAAAAATTACTATTAACCAAACTTTAACAAATGCAAACATACATTTCCATTTCAGCAAGCAAGGCAAAAATAAAAGGAAAAAAAAAAAAGAAAAGTGTTTTTTGTTTTTTTTTAACTCTTAAATCAGTGACACTGAAAAGCTTCAAACAGTATTAGTTAAGATTCAGTGTCACTGATTTAACAGAAAATAAAATCCCACTTTCAAAAGATTCCACTATTATGTTTCATTCCAGAATTAGGAGAAAATGGTTCACCTCCATTGAAAGATAAGTCTTTTTAAATAGCTGTTACAAATTCATACTGTTAGTAATAATGTGCTGCTACCTGTTTGCCGTGTTCTGCTGGTAATCCTTTAAGAAAAACAAAAACCACATACTAGAGAATGAGGTGGGGGCCTCTATTTGGAGTCATTCCCACTTCTCTCCTAGGAGCCACATCAAACAAAATGTCTTTAATTCCGAAGTCTGAAGTAATCTGTTCTCTTAAGGAAGACATTTTATTTAGAATATCATGACACCTAACTGTGAAAAGTCAATGTTCTTATTAGTGGCAAAGCTTGAAGGAACAATACAGTCTCCCAAGCACATGTGTGGCCATCAAGTACACTCAGCTGTCTACTACCATTGACTTTCTAAAGATCATTGGCCCCTCTTTTTGGAATAGTCAGTGGGAGACAGATATAAACTTGTCATGACCATTGAATCATATGGGTAAGAGAATATCTTGCACACTGAAAATCAGGGATCAGTAGTCCATAGGTAACCTCCTTTCCCTACAATAAGATATAGGGGTTGGCTAGTGGCTTGGGAGGCTGAGGCAAGAGGCTCTTGAGTTCAAAGATAGCCTCAGCAACTTAAGTGGTTGGATTCAGACATTGTGGGGTGGGGGACAGTCCAGCATCAGATTCTCTTTGGAGGAGCTTCCAGAAAGCTGAAGAGACAGAGAATGCCCAATCTCTCAGACAATGGAAAACAATTACTCATCTATTCTTAAAATTTAGAATTAGGACTTCCCCCCGCCAGGTCAAACATCATAAATGGCTATTTATCTGCATCTTCTAAGAGAAAGAAGCAAAAATACTTTTTTAGAATCCAAATGCTCTGTTAATTACTGCTCCTTTTCAATGATTATGCCTCAATAAATAACTAAAAAGGACATTTAATCTTCACTGTCATCAGTATGCTAACATATCCTCTAACTCTGGGGAGTATCTTCATAAATTCCAGAAATCCCGAATAATCCAGAACAACCTGACAATCAAATGACAACTTCTTGATTAGTCAGTTAAGACTTATGTCTTGGGCAGGCCAAAAACCTAGATCTAAAAAGGAGGGAAGGAGAATAGAAATAAAGATTGGTACAGACAATGTTTTGGTTAGAGCTTTAAAAAAACACCTAGACCTTAGCCAGGTGTGGAGGTACACACCTATAACCCTGGTGACTCAGGAGGCTGAGGGAGGAGAATCCCAAGTTTAAGGCCAGCCTCAGCAACTTAGCAAGGAGGCCCCCAAGTAACTTAGTGAGTAACTGCCTCAAAAGAAAAGGCTGGGGATGTAGCTCAATGGTAGAGTGCTCCTGGGTTCAATCTCCAGTACCCCTCCCCGCCCCAAAAAAAATACACCCAGACTTCACACACGCATGTGCATGCGCACGTGTACACATTCCTAAGATCAGGGGAACAGATTTACAGTGGCAAGAGGAGCCGAAAGCATTGGCACTGTAATTCCTCTTGTTGTTACCACTGTATATCATCAGATAACTTGCCAAAGGTGAGATAACTCAGGAATCTTCAATCTGACTGAACAATATGTAACTAGGCTTAAGATTCCTGAATTGGGGATTGGGGTTGTAGCTCAGCAGTAGAGCGCTCGCCTAGCACGTGTGAGGCCCTGGGTTCTATCCTCAGCACCACATAAAAACAAACAAACAAACAAACAAATAAATAAATAAAAATAAAGATATGGTGCCCAACTACAACAAATAAATAAATAAATAAATAAATAAATAAATAAATATTCCTGTATTGTCTCATTCTCTTTACCTAGGAAAGCATATGATACAGAAAGGCTCCTAGATACAAATTTGTTGCTCATTTCCTACCTCCTCCAACATTTTACTTCAAAGTGCACAAAAATACAACAAGTGGGTTATGAACTCCCATTTTTACCCCGTATACAGATTGCAGAATCACATCGGTTACACATCCACGTTTTTACATATTGCCATACTAGTGACTGTTGTATTCTGCTATCTTTCCTATCCTCTTCTAACCCACTTGAATCAAATGTAGGAAATATGATATGTCAAGAGCTTTGTAATATTTTGAACAACCAATAAAAAAAAAAACTTATGACACACACACACAAAAAAATACAACAAAGTTAAATTTTACAATAGCCACTCATATACTAATCACCTAGATTCTATCATTAACATTTTACTACATTTGCTTCACAACATTTACCCATCTCATTTAGTTGTAGTTGTAGTTGGACACAACACCTTTATTCCACTTATTTATTTTTCTTTATTTGGTGCTGAGGATCAAACCCAGAGTCTCGCACATGCTAGGCGAGCACTCTATCACTGAGCCACAACCCCACCCCAATCATCTTTTTTTAATGGATTTCAAAGTAAACTGGAGATATTGGTATACATCCCCATAAAAAGTTCAGTAGGCAAATCATTCACCGAAGTCAGTATTTGTTTGGTTTCTTATTCTTAATGTAAAAATAAAACTTTACATATAATGAAATGCAAAAATCTTAAGTGTACATTTGCTAAGTTTTGAGAAATGCATACACCCATGTTGCTTGCTTGTTAAACTTCTTTTCTTTGTGCAAATTGTTAGCCTCCACCCTCATCATACTTTCATTACCTGATAGAGACAGGGATATGATACAATATTTGGTTATACATGCCCTTGAAGATCATTTTAAAGTATTCCTGATAATCATTAAAAAAGGAAGCTAAATGCTCTGTGTTCAAACTGAGAAAGTCCTCAAGTGCTAACACCAGGTTTTCAAAGATTAAAGATAGCATCTGGTTTAACAATTTTAGAAAGCCTATTCTGGGTGATTTTATTTTAAAAATAAATTCTAACATCCATATTCAAAGCTAATGGATCAGACAAATTCTAATTCATTAAGTCAGCTGCCCCATAATCTCATTAGTATATCTAAGTAAAATGTACTCAACTCACATGAAACAGAAAACGAAAGATTAAAATGAATAAAACTGTCCAGAAAAGGGCAGTGATCTCATTACTTCCTTGGGTTATCTGAGTTACAAATAATAGTATCGATAATAATAATAATAATGATGTATGTGGGTAAAGTTACCTTCCCATTTGTCACCATCAGAAACATTCTTCAGATCTAAATGTGGAATTTGAACACTTGTTGCTTCCCCTTGAACACCAATACTTTGACCTCCTGGCACTTCTGATTCAGTGTTGGCATTTAAATCACATATCTTGCTACTACAATCCTGTATTTTAAAATAAAGAATATATTTCACAACCATGAAGTTTTCCATTCCCAGCTTAAAGATAACCAGCGCATATCCTTATGTCTTTATTAGTCTACTATGCTTAAACAGTTAATTGTTCTACACCTACTATCCAAACTATTTTCAAACATAAACTTGCAATTACAATGTCTCATTGGGAAACAAAGTTTGGAACTCAAATTCAAGAAAGTATTTTCATATAAGCAATCCCAAAAAACCAATGGCTGAATGTGCAGATGCTGACTCACAATAGGCAGGGTGGAGGGTGTGGTAGGAGTGGAGGTTCACCAGATTGGACAGAGGAGTATGGGGGGAAGGGAGGAGAGATGGGAATGGGAAAGACAGTAGAATGAATCGGACATAACTTTTCTGTATTCGTATATGAATACATGACCAGTGAAAATCCACATCATATACAACCATACGAATGGGAAGTTATATTCCATGTATGTATGATATGTTAAACTACATTCTATTGTCATGTATACTAAAAAAATAAAAAATTGAATTTAACACACACACACACACACACACAAAAAGTATTTTCAAGGGTGTAGTAGTACACACCTATAATCCTAGCTACTTGGGAAGGTAAGGTAGGAGGATCCTAAGTTCAAGGCCAGCCTCAACAACATAGTGAGGCGCTATTTCAAAATGAAAAATAAAAAGGAGGGGATGGCCAGGCATGATGGCACACAGCTTTAATCCCAGGAGCTCGGGAGGCTGAGGCAGGAGGATCATGAGTTCGAAGCCAACCTCAGCAACTTAATGAGGCCCTTAGTAACTTAGCAAGACTCTGTCTCTAAATAAAATACAAAATAGGGCTGGAGATGTGGCTTAGTGGTTAAGTGCCCCTGAGTTGAAACCCCCGGTACCAAAAAAAAGGATTGGGATGCAGTTCAGTGGTAAAGCACTTGGTTAACCTCTGCGCCCCCCTCCCCCCCAAAAAAAAACTGTTTTCATAACCAAGAATCTTATAACTAAAACTCGCAAATAAGTTACCACTTAACTACAAACATTTGATAAAAGTATTTATATTTACATCTCTTTTAAACCTATCCAATACAAGAATTAAAGGCCAGATGTAACTGGCATATAAAATCCTAGCAATTTGGGAAGCTGAGAGATTGTAGGATCACAAGTTCAAGGCCAGCCTCAGCAGCTTTTTTAGACCTTGTCTCAAAAAAAGGAAACGAATGGGGATAGAGCTAATTGGTACAGTACCCCTGGGTTCAACCCTCAGAAATATAAAGCAAACGAATAACAATAATGAGAACATTTAACCTTGGCAATTATAAGAACCATAAGATAAAAATATTTCTTACCAGAATCAAGTGTGACAATTTATCACTGTCAAATAACAAATATTCTTTCCTAAAAATATAAGTAAAGTTATTAGTATATTAAGAATAAAAAGGTTATTATTATTACATATTTCTTACCTAGATTCCTCTCTTCCCCAATTTAATTAGCATTTAAAATGTGAGAGGAGAAAATGACCATTGGGCAAATGCCCATTCTTTGGAGCCCTATATCTGAAAATCACACAATACTGAAAAGATCCACAGAATCACTTCAGATTTAGAAAAATTAAGTAATGCTCCCCACTTCCCTGTCAACACATGAAACCATCCCCCAAAAAAACTTTTTACAGAAGGGAAATTAAAATCCACAATAAATAGAAACAAACAAACAAACAAAAAAACATAATGGTATTTTGTAAAATAAATATTAGTTTTAACCAAATAAATAGCTTTATTCTCTCTACTTTGCGACTTCTAAAATTTTTTAAAAAGGTATAACTATAACTATGTTCTTTACCTTAAATCTGTTTCTATCACAAGGTTATATTGTAATCAAAGGTTACTAGTTCTAAAATGCTCCCTCCTCTAAATATAAGAGTAGAATAAAAAAAGGAAATTTTTAAAATTTTCAGATCACATTTATTCCCCCAGAAAAACTCACCCCTATTAAGAACAGGTGTTAACAACAAGCTGTCACAAATGATTTCTACCTATTCAACCAGTCAACAGAGCATTTGCTATTATGCAGTAGGTTATCAATATGCCTACTTTGGGAAACTTCTTTTCCCAAAAAACACTTGTAAAAATTTACAATACAAGCAAGTGCCAGTTCTAACTTGATCTAAATATGGCAAGTCATCTCCTCAGATACATAATCATCTCATTCTTGCTGAGTGTAAGAAATGAATTAAATTGCCTGAAAAGCTCAAGGCCTTGCTTTGCTTAGGTAGGATGAGTAGATTCTACGACTAGCTGACCCTTGTTTAATTTAATCCCTTAAATTTGAGAAACAAGAGTGTTAAACATGCAAAATGTAATCCACCTAAGCAAGGTACTCTTTGGATCTAAAAACAAGTTTGCTAACCTATACAAGTTGAAGAGGAAAGAACTTTTCCAAAAAGATTGAGTCCTCACTAAATGGATCCTTATTGTTCTATCAAATCCAGATGTCATCATTCTGGGGATGCCTGTAAATGCTGTTAATCTTAAATCTTCAGCCCATAACTCCAAAACTCCCTGGGCTGGAAGAGGATCATTCCTGCCTCCTGAAAGGAAGCACAAGGAACTGCTGTAAGCAGAAAATCTGTGGACCTTCAGAGTATGGGGACGCTCCAGAGACATGGCTCCAAAGAATTTACTTACCTTCAGAGAATAGGTTTCCTATTCACAATTACGAGACAATGGTATTAACACAAGTTACCCTGGCCAACAGGCTATCAGCAAATTAGTAATGCTGTTTTGGATTTCCAATTATTTAGAATCTAGTTTGCAACTTCATTACTGATATGTTTTCTGTATATCAAATCATCTTTCCTAAGAAAGTTATTATGCACTTCTTGGCATATCTGAAAGAATGATGCAAAGAGACCCAAATCCTTTTCAGTGCCTTGAAACACTCTAGAAAGCTTTAACTCAAAGGGATTCTATCTACCAAAACTCTACATCTGGTTGACATCTCATTGCCTCAGGCATTGCTTGCTCTATTATAGCTGGTCAAAGAGATGAACAAGTACCATTGCTTAAGTACCATTCTTGGAACACACCAAGAATGAGTTCAAAGAGGAAGTGAAATATTCTGTACATTATCCGTAGAAGCCAATATGTTATAATCTTTTGGTTAGTTAGCCCCAGCTGCAAGATCATGAATTAACTCACTGACAGTTATACTCTAAGTATCAATAAATTCCCAATTGTTCTATAAATCACTTACAAGTTTTAGATGTCTCCAAGAAGGCTGCGTTCTTCCCACTGAATGTTTTCCAAGTTATAACTAATGTTTGTCTGAAGTTGTTGGAACTCCTGAATATTTGGACATTTAATGTTTTATCCCTACTACTAAATCAAGAAGCTTGAATTTCTTTTAGATTTCCTAAACTGTATGTCATAAAGTATAGATTAATCTAAATACTGCACCCAAATATCTGCGAAGAGCTATAAATATAAAAATGATTTATTAGTTAAAAACAAGAGAAATATTTACCTCTCAAGATGGCCTTCCTCACTATCACCATGGTCACTGCATGGCTCTAATAGTATACCTACAGACTGGAAAAAAGAATACCACCACTGTATTAACGGAGCTCCCAAAACTCATATATGAGAGAAAGTGGCCAATGAAATTAAGATACTAGATTATGGGTTAGTCATAACAACAACCCTCTTTAGCTATCATTTAAAATAACAACCTGTGGGAACTGGCATTTCTTTGTACAGACAGTAACTTATCATCCCTCAAAATCTGAATCATATTAAGCATAGTAGGAATCCTGCATTTCTTAGGTACCACCAATATTATTATTCTCCTGCAAAAAATAGTGGCCTTTCTGAGTTTTCTTGTCTACTACTGTTTGCTTTGTTTTTCCTTAGTCACAAACCAAAGTTGGTGAATTCCTACAGGAAAAAGAAGAGTCCTGGAGAACTTCACCAGATTCCTTTATCATGTGCATATGAAATAAAAACTGCTTTCCACTCAGGGTGCTCCTCAGACACAGGAAACACCTCCCCCCAACACACACATACCATTTTCCAATGAGCTTAGTTATACCACCATCATCATAATTCCCCCACAAATTTAAAAACCTCCCAAGTCTAATGCAAATACCCTGAGCATTACTATAAGGTATATTAAATTTTTGGTATTTTTGATGATCATCTCTAAAATCAACAAAATTTTAATTTTCTTCTCAGATTCTTTAAAAACTACCACTTGTCCAGTTTTGTTTAGTGTGAAATGAAGTGCACAATTATCTGAAAAAAGCTAATCAATTACTTTTTCCCTTTTCTAACTAATTATCTCCACAAAGCTGAACTGTCTCAAATAATCTATAGCAGCAGACTGAAAATAGAAGCAAAAGTGAGAATTGAGGTGTCTTCTAAGTCAGACAGGCATTAATATTTGCAAACATAAAACAATACAACTCTTTAAACTACAAAATTTTTATGAATAGTTGTTTATTAAGAAAAAAGTGGCTGGGCATGGTGGTATGTGTCTGTAGTTCCAGCTACAAAGGAGGCTAAGGCAGCAGGAGAGCTTGAGACCAAATTTCAAGGCGAGCCTGAGCAACAGAGTAGGAAAAAAAGGTGGGAAGAAGGAAAGAAAAAGCAACCTTATTTATATTTTATTATAATGCTTAATTAATATTTTTAAAGTTTTTTGTTTTTATTTCTAATATGGTAAATACTGATAGATATACCTATGTAAATAAAAGCTCTTTGGGATCCCCATAATTTTTAATAGTAAAGGGGCCCCAAGACCCAAAGTGTGAGTACTGATGTAAAAATTGTACTTCAAGCAACCTTTAAGCTCTAGAACACAGCCTTACATTCTGAAGGTTTCTAGGCACATTAAAAAAAGAATTACCCAATATTTAAAATATTACCCTGAATAAATGCTTAAAATGAGCCTTAGTATCTATTTTTTTTAAAGTTTCTTTTTTTTTTTTGGTAGTTGTAGATGGACAGAATGCCTTTATTTTATTTGTTTATTTTTATGTGGTGCTGAGGATCGAACCCAGTGCCTCACGCATGCTAGGAAAGAGTTCTGCCACTGAGCTACAACCCTAGCCCCAGAGCCTTGATATCTTACTCAAAGAACCAAACTCAAATTCCAGTTCTAACTTCCTCATCACAAATATGAGAATAATAATTAATGTCTACCTTAGAGTTATTATGAGAGAAGCAAAAGAAACAGCTTATACTAAAATCAATAAATTATATTAAAAAGTCATACTATTCCATTGCCAATCCTGTAATTTTTTTATCATGAAATAATTGAAACAAAATACAAAGATCAATATTAATATATACATATGCTGTAGTCAGCTTTAGACTAATATTAATTAATATCCACATATGCTGCAGTTAGCTTTAGGCAACATAATTCTTAAATTTGCTTTTCAAATAGTGAAAATCAGTAAACAAAAAGGCAATTGGAGGCAATGTAAAAGATAAAGTAATAATGACCAAAAAAAAAAGATAAAGTGACAGAAGTAAAAGCTGAATGCCCAGCAGTGAAGGAAGTAGAATGAAATGAAAAACCAGGTGCCAAACTGCACTGTACATTATGCCTCAGGGTAAAGAAATTAAAGTCAGATCATAATATAGTCAGAGTTCAATTATAGACAACGAAATATATACTTTCTTTAAATATTAGTAAAAATGTATGTTTCATCACATTTATTTCCTCAGAATTCATTAAAGATTAAATATTCATTCATATGTGGGTAGAGAAGAGCTTGGTCATTTGCTAAAATATTAGCTGGCAAAATAACTCATATCTCCCTCCCCATTGTGCCTTTCCACACACATCAGAGTCCTCAAATGGAAGGAAGCTACTCTGGTCTCAAAGTAAGCTAGAGAGCTTTTGTGGTAAGCAATGATAATAGTAGGAGCAGTTGCCCCACAGACATAATACCAACATCTTAGGGGCTGTCAGTGTTTACTGCCAGGAACTAATTAAGGCCTGGTTAGCATTTCCAGAAACTGTTCTCTACCTATTCCTTAGCCATCAATAACTGGTGCTTCCACATTGCTTAGTTTTGCTTTCTCCCATCTCCACTTACCTAGCTCTGCTCAAGCATGCTAGTTACTTCTTTTTAAATAGGTTAAAAATTTCTCAATCCACTCTGTGCATTTAATATGTTTTCATATATAATAAACTGCATACTAAGATAGTTCAATCTAGTCCACTTTCTTTCTTCCTTTTTAAGTTATTGATAGATCTTTATTTATTTACACGTGGTGCTGAGATTCGAACCCAGTGCCTCACACATGCCAGGCAAGTATACTACGGCTGAGCCACAGCTTCAGCCCTAGTCCACTTTCTTTTACTGAGTTAATATAATCAAAACTGATGCGGTCCCATTATAGTAAAGTCAAATGACAGCCATTTCTTCCTCTTGGCTGCCTGCTAGTTTCCCCCAAAAACTTATGGCCTCCACTTCAGAAATGAGGTAACTCCATTTTAGCAGTTTCTATTTGCAATACATGAATAATTTCAATCTTTAGGGAGTACCACAAATGAATGTACTCTGAAATAGATGAGTTTTATGGACGTTTACTGATAAATCCAGATATTCTAAAGTGCCCTCTGATCAAACTACTGATCTTCACACAGTTGCAAATCCCTAAAACAGCCCAAATGACTATACAACTTGCTGCATCTACTAAAAATCTATAGAGACAAATTTCACAAGAAAATCTGAAAAAAATACTGATTTGTAAAACACGTATCTTTTGAGGGGAGGGGAAGTGGGACTTGAACCCAGGGGTGCTGTACTTCTAAGCTAAATCCCAGCCCTTTTAAAAAATGTTTCTTTTGAAACAGGTCTAAGTTGCGTGGGCAAACTTGGAATTTCTCTTCTTCCTGCCTCAGCCTCCTGAGTGGCTATACCAGCGTACCTAACTTATAACTTATTATGGGCTGGCATTATGGCTCAGCGGTAAAGCCCTCGCCTAGCATGTGCGAGGCCCTGGGTTAGATCCTCAGCACCACATAAAAATAAGGATATTTTGTTCAACTACAACTAAAAAATAAATATTTAAAACTAAAATAAAATAAAAGACATATCTAACATGTTACCCAAAATATATAAGGAACTAAAACTCAACAATAAGAAAACAGCCTAATTTAAAAATGAGCAAAACACACCAAAGAAAATATACACATGGTAAATAAACACATGAAACACATCATTAGGGAATTCAAAATTCAAACAATAATGTACCACTATACACCTACCAGAATAGCCAAAATCCAAAACACTTATAACAACATCCAGTGTGGCAAGGATGTATAGTTCTCATTTGTGCTGGAAAATGAATGAGAAACTCATTCAAATTTATGTAGGCATTTAGATTATACTATGGGTGGCATTCAAATCGATGGGGAAAAGATAGGTAATTCAAAAAATTTATGTGTTAACTAAGTAAACATCTAGAAAAAAGTAGAATTCACTCTATATCTTACACCATAATAAATTTCAAAGGAGTTAAATATTTCAATGCAAAAAATAAAGCCACAGAAGTATTTTTTTTTAAAAAAGAACTTTTCAACTATGACATAAAACCTAAAGGGGAAAAAAACAAACAAACAAACAAACAACAACAAAAAAAAAAAACAGATAAAATTGACACTGCCAAAAATGAACTTCAGCACTCAAAAGACAACAAATTTAAAATGTTTAGATTACCACAAAAAAGGGAATATTTCCTTAATAAATAAAGTGCCTGTAAATCAAAAAGGGACAATCCAACCATCCAACAGAAGAATGTCAAAAGTATACAGGCAACTAAAAGTAAAAAAAAAAAAAAGACGCTGAAGCTGTGTGCAGTGGCGTACACCTGTAAATCCCAGCAGCTTGGGAAGCTGAGACAGGAGGATCAAGGGTTCAAAGCCAGCCTCAGGAAAAGTGAGGCACTTAGCAACTCAGTGAGACCCTGTCTCTAAATAAAATACAAAATAGAGCTGGGGATGTTGCTCAGTGGTCTAGTGCCCTTGAGTTCAATCCCCATTACCCACCCTCTCCCTCAAAAAAATAGGCATTGACCATTTTTACAAAAATATCAATGGAGGGCCAGGGATTTAGCTCAATGGGAGAGCCACTTGCTTGGCAGGCACAAGGCCCAGAGTTTGATCAGCAACACTGCCCAAAAAAACATACAAAAATGTCAATGGAAACAAAAATCACAATTTACAATTTTCACTAACCAGACTGTAATAAAAAAAAGTCTGCCAAGGGCATAGTGAAATAGATACTAGTACACATTGCTAGTGACTGACAGTATAAACTTGGTTCAATGGAGGGCAATTTGGAAATACATAACAAAATTACAAATATATACAAATAAACTTAATTTTCCTATCTAAACAATATCCTTTTTTAATATTTTTTTTTAGTTGTAGTTGGATACAATATCTTTTAATGAATTAATTTATTTTTATGTGGTGCTGAGGATCGAACCCAGGCCTCGCCCATGCTAGGCGAGCATTTTACCGCTGAGCCACAACCCCAGCCCCTAAACAATATCTTTTCAAGAAGTAAATATTTTAGAACTCTATAAAACAAAAACCAGTTATCCATACATAAAGCTTTCTTAAAAAATTGGTGCTATTAACCCTATTGGCAAAGCCATATATCACTATCACACCTAAAAATATTTCACAGTAATCCCTTAATATCATCAAATACCCAGTCAGGGTTTGTTTCCCCTGTTGTCTTAATTTTTAACTAGAATTTGTTTATTTGAAAATGAACCCAAATAAAATACAAGGATTATAATTGGTCATTACCTCTCTTATCTCTCTCTCTCTCTCTTTTTTTTTTTTTGTAGTTGTAGATAGCATGTCTTTATTTTATTTATTTTTGTATGCAGTGCTAAGGATCGAACCCAGTGCCTCATACATGCTAGGCAAGTGCTCTGCCACTGAGCCACAGCACCAGCCCTCTTATATCTCTTTTAATCTACATCTCCCTATCTGTCGGGAGCCATGATTTGAATTATGGTATCTGATTGTCTGGCCACAAAAGTGTTCCTCTGCTGGGAACTCTTGGTGCAAAGACAGGAGTGAGACTGCCCAGTTGCCATGGTGACGCCCTGTTCAAAAGAGGTTCATGTTTGCCACAAGACTATCAGTCTTGACCCTGAGTTCAGATACCAGCTGCCAGTGGTAAAGAATCATGAGCATAAGTTGATGATTTTAATTGGGCCACTAGTCTTCAACCTTGGTCCTGCTTGCTTTGAAGCAGCTTTCTCACAGAAAACCCTTTTGATGTTAAAAACCTATAAAATAAACATGCTGAGCTAGCTCTGGGTCATTACATCTCCCTCAGGGTGTAATGAACCACCTGGTCTCAGCTTTCTCTCTCTGTGTGTCTATCTTTTCTAATCCCCCATCACCCCTCGTAGGGTTTCTAAATTAAGGGTGGTGCAGGTGGAAGCACCTATTTCCCTCTTTTTATTTATATATTTTACCTAAGAATATTTTCCTTTTCTCTTCTTTTTTTAACCTTGATGTTGGGAACCAAAGCCAGGTGCTCACACACGCTAGTCAAGTGCTCTACCACAGCAAACCGAATCTTTTGTGCTATAGTACATGAGCAAATTTTAAGGATACTCTCATGGAATGTTTGCTGAAATAAGTTGACAGCAAAGGGAACAAAACACACCCGACACAATGATTAAGGGCAAGAATTCTGAAGCTAAATTGCCTGGGCTTACAGCATGGCTCTGCCACTTGTGAGTCACTTGACTTAACTCTCTGTGCCTCAGTTTTCTCATTTTGAAATAAATGAGGATGACAATAGTAAAAAAAAAAAAAAAAATTGGTGCTAAGGACTGAACCCAGGGCATTGCACGTTAAGAATACTCTACAGCCCCATACAACATTTAATCACTAGAGGTCCCAAGATTAATTTCATATTGGCTAATCAACAACCACTGTGGTACTATGGTCTGAGTAGCACCTAGTATTCTTCAGTTTATTTTAATGGCGTTGGTTACAATGCTAAAAATAATCTCATTTCCTTATATTGCAAGTCAATTTCTGAGAAACAATCTTCTCACTAGGGATGTAGTTCAGTGGTAGAGTGCTTTCCCAGCATGCACAAGTTCCTGGGTTCAATCCCCAGTACCCAAGAGCCGAGAAAAATTCCTCAGGGAATCTTCAAAATTATTTTTTGTAGCTAAAACCTTGGTCTCTTTACAATATTCTAATCCAGGACTGGCAAACTATAGGCTACTAGCCAAATTCAGTTCAGTCTCACTTTTTTATGGTTAGTAATGTAAGAATGGTTTTTACACTTTTTCCATCTCCGGTACTAGGGATTTACCCAGCCTTACTTTACCACTGAGCTATATCCATAGTTTTTTTCATTTGAGACAGGGTTTCACTAAGTTTCTGAGACTGGCCTTAGTACTTGCAATTCTCTTGCCTCGGCTTCCTGAGTTACTGGGATTATTAGGCTGCACCACTGCAATGGAGCACAAGGTGTTTACATTTTTAAATGGTTGTGTGTGCATGGGGAAGGAGATCAAAAGAATATATTATAACATAAAAAATATAATAAATCAGATTTAGGGACCATAAATAAACTTTTTGGATTTTTTTGGCAGTGCTGGAGATCAAACCCAGGACGGTATGCACACTTAGCAAGTACTCTACCAATGAGCTACAACCCCCACCAGCCCTAAAATAAAGTTTTTTTGGAATACAGCCATGCTTATTTGTTTACATATTTTCTCTAGTTGCTACCACAACAGAACAGTTGTGACAGACCATATGCCCACAAAACCTAAAACATTGACTGACCCTTTACAAGAAGTTGGTTGACCTCTACTTTAATTAGCCTTACACGTTCCTGGACTTTGGTTAATTTTTACCTAAGCCACTTGAATCATACCATGTCATTAGACACTTGAAACTGATACATCCTCTTCAACTCACATTTCCCTCTTCTGGCAACTTCTTCACCTTGCTGTCATACTAAAGGCCCCATTTCAAGTTTCCAACCCACTTAACATGTACTCTACACCCTGGTCAACTATTTTAAAGATATTTTATCAAAATCTTTCCCAGTGGTGTCTAGTTTATTATCAGCTTTCTTTCCTCCCGTGGAAAAATGTTACAAGAAGATGTCACACAATGTACCTTGCTAGTTTAGTTCACTACAAACTCATACCATCAAACTTCAGCTAGTCCTCCAATGGTTCTTGAGTATCTGCTGACTTCTGTTTTTCTATTTGATTTTTTTTTTCCCATGCAGGATCTTGAAAAACTACCTCTTTCTTCAAACTACAAACCCTATTCCTATCTCTTCACGCTCTGCAAATGAGGCATTTCATTAAAAAAAAAAAAAATCTTAAATAAGATGTCCAAATCACCTCCTGGTTCAAAAGCATTATGTATCTTCCCTTCAACTGCCGATTAAAAACAACTTTTCCTATTTAGAAATAATCACTGAACCTGTGATTGAGGAAAGAATCATCTTTCCTCCCTTTCTCACTGCCACCACCATGCAGTATTCCACAAATTATCCTACTTCTTTACATTTTTTTAATCTTTCCCTATCTATGTTGATTCTCAACATACTGTTGATATACACAAATCACCATTTGATAGAAAAGGGGGTCGGAGAGCTATACCACAATCATGCTATGCAATTAGAATTCTCTTTCCTTCATTTTCAATACAAAACTTGTACTTGTCTAAAAAGCATTCCAGCCAGGTGCACTGGCACAGGCCTGCAATACCAGCAGCTTGGGAAGCTGAGGCAAGAGGATCACAAGTTACAGTTAACCTCAGCAACTTAGCAAGGCCCTAGCAACTTAGTGAGATGGTCTCAAAATAAAAAGGGCTGGGGATGTGGCTGACTGCATTGGTTAAGCACCCCTGGATTCAATCCCTGGTACAAAAAAACAAAAAAACCCACACTTCACTGCTTCTATCTTTCTATCTGCTTGTCTGATACTCATCCTCAATCACTAACATCTGTTTTTCTTCCATGAAATTCACTACCTACAAAGCACCTTTCTTTAACAATAATCTGTATCTCTAAATCCAATGAATTTCTTTAATTGGAATTAAATTTTTATGTTTAGATTGACTATAAATCAATAGAAACTATCAGAATCTAAATATAAAAGAATCTAAGAAAAGTAAAATCACCTGTAACCCTATCAGCCAGATGGTCACTGGAAATATTTTACCATATTTCTTTTTTTTTTTTTTTAAAGAGAGAGAGAGAGAATTTTAATATTTATTTTTTAGTTCTCGGCGGACACAACATCTTTGTTTGTATGTGGTGCTGAGGATCGAACCCAGGCCGCACGCATGCCAGGCGAGCGCGCTACCACTTGAGCCACATCCCCAGCCCTACCATATTTCTTATATACACAAAAATTGGTAATTCATTAAGCCAAGTATTCTACACTTGGATTTTTAAAAAATAACTTTCATGACTATTACTCATATCTTTAAAACAATATCAAATGATTCAGCAATGCTCCATTATATGGATATACCATGATTTGACTATTTCCCAGTTACTGAAGTTTTTAATGTCTCTCAATTTTTCTCCTGCAATTAAACCTACAATGAGAATTCTAGTAGGCAAATCTTTGCATGCATCTCCGATTTGTGTACATTTCCTTAGGATATACTCCAAGATTTTGAGATTTCTAGATATAAGGTTTAACATCTTTTGTTCTTATTATAAATGTGTTTCCAGGAAAATCTGTAGCAATTTTTACTTCCATTGCCTGTGTATGAGACTGCCATTCTCAACTTGCCCTCACCGGCATTAAATATATTGTTCCCAGGTTACTTTATTATTCTTTTTTTCAACAGTGAGGCAAAGAAAACCACCACTTTAGACTTATATATAGCCTCACTAGTAAGCAAATAAAATTAAACATACTTTTCCTATTTTATTTGTGCACATTTGCCTCCCACCTTTTTTTTTTTTTTTTTAACTTTTTAGTTTCACAAAATTCTTAAGGGTAAAAACAATCTGTTTTGACATTCCCAACTTTTATGGCCATCACTATTTCTTCCTTTAAGAATACAGAGATGGGTTAGGGCTGTAGCTCTGTGGTAGAGCGCTTGCCTCGCATGTGTGAGGCACTGGGTTCGATCCTCAGCACTACATAAAAATAAATAAAAATATTGTGTCCATCTACAACTAAAAAAAAAAGAATACAGAGATTACTGGGGTTTCCTCAACCTACTTTTCCTCTCTTAAGTCACTGCTCTGGCAATTCCATTCACTCATAACCAAAGAAGTCCCATCACCAACCAAAGTTTAAGACTCAACTTTTTTATTCATGTTGGTATTGTATCCCAGTTACATAAAAATGACCACTTTTACAATCTCTTATTGGGTTCCTTACCCAAGTTTATAGCTAAAAATCCCCCCCCCCCTTTTTTGGTACTGGGAATTAAACCCAGGGGCACTTGACCACTTAGGTACATCCCCAGCTCTTTATATTTTTTGAAACAGGGTCTCACTAAATTGCTGAGGGTGGCCTTTAACTTGTGATCTTCCTGTCTCAGCCTCCCAAGTTGCTGGGATTACAGCATGTGCCAACGTGTCCAGTTTAGCTAAATCTTTATTGTTTTCACCTTTGTAATTGCTTTTATTCTCCTTCCTTCTCTTGTGCTGGTATTTCAAACCATTATACGTTCTCACCAAATCTAGCGCAAAAAACCTACTAGCTGTCCCCCACCCCCACCCCAGCCTCCGATCTTCCTTACATCTATTTTCTATAAGTTTACTACAATAGCCGCCTTCTTAAAAATAGAGATCTGGGTACACCATTCCCTTTGCTTCAAAGTTTTCTATAGAAAACTTTTTTTTTCCTTCAGTGGAGAAAATCCATGTAAACCTACCAATATTTTCTTATTTTCTACAATATATCCTCCCACAATGCCCTGAACCCTACAATCACCAATGCTTCACTAACATTCAACATTTCCCTGTAATCTTTACTCATGCTATCCATTAAGTCTCCCCTATAAACTTCTAACAAAATCCAACCTCAAAAAGACTGTGTCTGAAATCCCCCTCCTCCAAAAAGCCTTCTATAATTATCCTGGCCAGAAATTCTTTCCTCTTCTATAAGATAACATTGGTTATATTCAGTATTATAAACTGCTTGCATGTCCAATATAAATTATCAAGTCATTAAAAATTTAATTATGTGTTCGTATTTTTCAAGTAACCAAGTATTGCATATTACATTAAGCAAAAATATGCCAAACTAAAATGACTTATTCAACTAAGAAAATTATTATGTATTTTAGCTAGGAGGAAAATGGGGAAATGCTGAGGTTTTTTTAAAAAAAAAATTTTTTTAGTTATCAATGAACTTTATTTTTATTTATTTATATGTAATGCTGAGAATTGAACCCAGTGCCTCTCACATGCTAGGCAAGCACTCTATCACTGAGCCACAACCCCAGCCCAGTGCTGGTTTTTTTTCTCAAGGTCAAGAACCCATCATTCATAAATATATCCTAAAATCAATTTTTAAAAGAATTCTTGCTTTCTTTTGTGTGTCTCTGTGTTGTTTTTTGTCTGTCTGTTTAGTTTTTAGCACTGGGGATTGAATCCAGGGACACTCTAAAACTAAGCTACATTCTCAGGCCTTATCATTTTTCATTTTGAGACAGGGTCTCTTGAAGTTGCCCAGGATGGGGTAGAACACATGATCTTGTCTCCCGATTCACTGGATTACAGGTGTGCACCACTGTATCCAGCTCCTGCTTTCTTAACAAAGTAATATACAAATTTAATTCAATAAATTATGATTATTTTAATTTTCAGTTGTAGATGGACACAATACTTTTTAAATTTTTTTTTTTTAGTTATACATGGACACAATACCTTTATTTTGTTAATTTAATTTGTTTATGTGGTGCTGGGGATTGAACCCAGTGCCTCACACATGCCAGGCAAGCGCTCTACCACTGAGCCACAACCCCAGCCCAGGACACAATACTTTTATTTATTAATTTTTATATGGTGCTGAGAATCAAACCCAGTGCCTCACACATGCTACGCAAGGTGGGTGTGGGTGGGTTGGGGGGGGGGGGCAATCAGCAAATGGATTTGTTATAGCCAGTGAAATAGGAAAAAAAAAAAAAAAGTAAGATATCCTGAAAGCCAAATGTAGAAGGATTATCAAAGGAGCAGAATTAAATTTTGATATTCGGTCAAGTAAAACTTTATATGAACATCTCTGGTGATTTCCAAGAGAAGTTTCAGCAGAATTATGGCTGAAAAGAATGAGAGGAGCCAGACACAGTAGTGCACACCTGTAATCCCAGCGATATGGGAGATTGAGGCAAGAGGATCACAAGTTCAAGGCCAGTCTCAACAATTTAGCAAGGTCCTAAGAAATTAGTGAAACCCTCTCTCAAAATAAATAATAGGGTTAAGTACCCCTGGGTTCAATCCTTGGTACCAAAAAAATAAATAAATAATAGTAGTATGCTATTTATCTATGATGTATTCTAGATAAAACTGCACTGTGCCTTAGGGCACAGATATAGACAAGCCCTTCCAGAATTTTATTATAAACAGAAACAGTTATCTTGATGTAGGCTATATCAGTATGAAAGGCCAAGAGATAGTTTTTTGGTTTTCCCCTGAATAGGGGAGAGATTTCAGTATTAAAAACATTGTTTTATACCAATGGATGATTCAGTAAACAGGCAGATACTGATAATCTAGAAAAGGGCAAGGGAACAACTACAAAAAGCACTAACTGAATAGGTAAAAAGGGATTAATCTAATAAATACAAATCAGTGGAAGTAACAACAGCAGCTGAACTTCAGGGACAGTTTTCTTTCTTTCTTTCTTTCTTTTTGGTACTGGGGATTGAACTCGGGCACTCAACCACTGAGCCACATCTCTAGTCCTATTTTGTTATTTAAAGACAGGGTTCTTGCTGAGTTTCTTAGAGCCTTGCTTTTTGCTGAGGCTGGATTTGAACTCACGATCCTCTGCCTTAGCCTCCCCCAAGCTGCTGGGATTACAGGCATGCGTCACTGCACCCAGCTCTGGGATAGTTTTCTAGTTAATAATCTAATAGGACACACATATCTCTCTCTCTCTCTCTCTCTCTCACACACACACACACACACACACACAGATAGTTTTCTAGTTAATAATCTAATAGGACACACACATCACTCACACATACACATACACGTTTTCCCTTCTCATTCTTACTGGGAATTGAACCCAGGACACTCTACCAATGAGCTATATCCCAACCCTTGATATTCTTTTTAAGATAGGGTCTTACCAAGTTACCCAGGCTGTGTAATGGGATTACAGGTTTGCATCACCACACTCAGATACTTTTACTTCGTTTTATCTTCAAAATAATTCTCTAATGTAGGTATTACCCCCACTTGTTCATGGGAAAGCACAAAGTAGCTCAGAAGCCAGGTAACTTGGCCAAAGTAACAAGTTATTAGGCTATTAATTTGTAAAGATTGGGCTAGAATATAGCTCAGTGATAGAGCACTTGCCTTGCATGTGTGAAGCCTTGGGTTCAATTTCTACCACTACCCAGAAGAAAAAAAAAAGTCTGCATTCTCCCTTGAATGTGTACACCTTATTGTCCTAAATTAATCTGTCTCAATTAAAAATAAAAATTCAAATGTGTTGATTCTAAATTCCTTAATATACTTATTTTCTTGTATGGATTAGATTGGAAACATGAAGAAAACTTCCTTATCTATTCATTTAGTATCTTATGTTAAACTTACCAAAACTACACCTGGAAATACATCTTAAAAGTCCTGCCTTTGTACATTTTTTTAAATTAATTTTTTTTAACATATGACAGCAGAATGCATTATAATTCATATCATACATATAGAGCACAATTTTTCATATCTCTGGCTGTATACAAAGTATATTCACACCAATTCGTGTCTTCATACATGTACTTTGGATAAAGAGGTCCACCACATTCCACCATCATTTCTAACCCCATGCTTCCTCCATTCCCCTCCCTCTGCTTTTGTACAATAATTACTTTTGCAATAATTAATTGCAATTAATAATTTTACAAAACAACGCTACCACCAACAAATGTGACAGTGACAATATTTTAGTTATTTTAAAAATATGATGCTTGCCTTGCATGCAAAAGACCCTGGGTTCAATCCCCAGCAACCACACATACACACAAACACACAAAAATAAATTAAATTAAAAAAAAAAAAAAAAAACATGTTCATGGGTTTTTTCTAATTTCTGTGTAAAGATCCCAGAAGTGGGGTCAGACTGTGCCATCCTAAAATATGCCTCTTTTGTGTAACGATTATATTGAGCGGATTAGTTTGTGAAATTGCAAACACAAAAGTGCTGAAGTTTGAATCCAGGGCCTTACACATGCAAGACCAGCACACTACCATACAGCTATAACACCCACCATACAGTACCCTTTTTTAAGAGAAATTTTCTATATAATGTAAATATCCATTCGTAAGGCTATCTCCTCTGTTCCAGGAAGAGAAGGATGAATAAATGACTAGAAACTCTTATCAGTCTGCTTATTGAACCTTACTTTTGTTTAGGGTGCTTTTCCTATTCATCTCATTGTAACTAGGTCTTTCCCATACCCTTCTTTCTTTATCTTAAGGATGCTGGTATTTAAGCTTTCCCTTAGAGATTTACTGTTTCCCCATCTCCCATGTTTATATAAGGTATACATGTTATTAAACATACTCATTTTTCTCATTCATCTTTCTTTTGTTATAGGGGTTCCCCTAACTACTACAAAGAGAAAATTATTTTTCTTCTGTATACCATGTTCCTCAAGAAAACTGAAAACTACAGAAAAACTTTGAAAAATAACAAAATTCAACCACAATACCTCATACTTTATTTCTTTTCAATAAATACATTAAAATACAGGTTTTGTACCTACTTCTTTACTCAATGATGGTTCCCAAACTCTCCTGAAAGAATGTATATTCTGGGAGATTTAAAATCATGACAAATCAGTTTGTCAGCAAATACACTGAACTATAATTTCTGGTATCAAAAGAATATGTGATATAAGCAGAGCTATACATCTAACATGCCTAACATTTTTTTTTTTTTTTTTACATTTCTTACCTGGTTATTTTCTTCATCCTCAAATATAAAATCTTGCTGCATAACTTCATTGTCTAAATTAGTGCCAGCCACAGGTTCTGAACAGTCTCTGTTACTACTACTGGCATTAATAATATCATCGGCAATCTCAACCCTATTAATGAAGATAAAAAAAAAATCAGATTAGGTTAATGATAAGCATAACTGTCTTTAAAAAATAAATAAATATTAGTAATGTCCTTTGCATAAAAATCCATATTTTGTCCTATTAACTCAAATCATAAAATCTGCTAATTTATGTATTTTTTCCCTCTTATTGGGATGTTGTCAGAGACTTTGAAAATTTTCAAATGCCTTCTAAATATGTGTGTATGTGTGTGTGTGTGTGTGTGTGTGTGTGTGTGTGTGAAAGAGAGTGAAAAAAAAATTTCCCTTCCAATACACACTCCTACATGATACTGACCTATTTGTCCTGATTTAATATATATTTACTATTAGAGACCATAGTGTTCAACACCTTATCCAAGTACAACAGGAATAGCTTCTACTGCAGATTTTCTAACTTATACAATTTAGAATATGCAAAATATTGCAGTTTGGGTTTACAAAGATGATACTGCCACCAATGATGAAACATGAGTCATTTCCCCAGTAGTGAAAATATGAATATTGTCTAAGTAAAGGGCAAGTTTCAAGGATCCCAAGCTAAGCTAAAAACAAATTCCAAGGGATTTGCTATTACATCCGTTAAAACATTTCCTATTTCCAGCTTTTAGATACCACCTTTCCTTTCCTATTCAGCCCAAGTACTCCTTATAGATCCAAGTGTATAAGTTCTAATTATGTCCTCAAAGCACACAAATCAGGGCTATCATCACACAGAACTGCAGTGTGTCCCATGGCACACATGCACTTGTACAATACAGTATTCCTAAAATTCCAACCATGGTTTTCATATTCAATAGCTATTCTAGTTAGCACTTTTAAAATCAAGTCACCCTACCTGATATGGTGGCACACACCTGCAGTCCGGCTACTCAGGAGGCTGAGGTAGGAGGATTGCAAGTTTGAGGCTAGTCTGGGCAATTTAGCAAGAGTCTATCTCAAAATTAAGAATGAAAAAGGGGGAGTTGGGGTTGTGGCTCAGCAGTAGATCACTCGTCTAGCATGGGCAGGGGGCTCTGGGTTCAATCCTCAGCACCACATAAAAAATAAAAATAAAATAAAGGTATTATGTCCAACTACAAGTTAAAAAAAAAAAAAATATTTTAAAAAAATAATAAAAAAGAGGGGGCTAAGGTTGTGGCTCAATGGTATAGTGCCTGCCTGGCATGTGTGAGGCACTAGGCTCAATCCTCAATACCATATAAATAAATAAATAAAATAAAAGTGTTGTGTCCATCTACTACTAAAAAAAATTTTTTTAAATGAAAAAGGGTTTGGCAGGGGATTAGCAAGGATGGTGTAATGTGATAGACATCATTATCCAAAGTACATGTATTAAGACATGAATTGATGTGAACATACTTTATATACAAACAGAGGTATGAAAAAATTGTTCTATATGTGTAATAAGAATTGTGATGCATTCTGCTATCATGTATTTAAAAAATAAAACCAATTAAGAAAAAAGAAAAAGGGTTTGGAATGTAGCTCCATGGTTCAATCTCTAGTACCACAAAAACAAAGAAGTCACTCCACCCAATTAACAAATTTTACTTTCCTACAATACTCCAAATTTGGGTATATCTCACACATCTGTCTCCAAAATACAAACAATACATAAAAATATGAAATCATTTCATTGTGGTCTCTGAGCGAAGTACACATATATCCTAAGTATAGGAATGAGGTGACAGAAAAGTAGGTTAAGTCTGTCCTTCATTAAAACGTTAACAATAGGCAAAATGTCAGATAAACAATGGACTTGATATCATATATAATGGTACTTTTATACAAATTCACTTATTATCATGTGGGGCGGGGAAAGGCTAGTGGCAGAGGATAACAATTTAAACAGCAAAGGATGTTTCTGTCCACCATTACAAAATGACCATATGCACTAGACTAATATTAATCTGCTGTCCCTGTAACTATCTATATAGACCACAGCATGACCATCTCTTACACAGAGTAGGAGTCCAATTTATTTAAGTTATTCTACATACAACATATACTTAGCTTTAAAAAATTTATTGTTTCACCCAGTGTTCAAGGAAGAAACACTGGTTATGATGAACTTAGTATGGAAGAGTTATAAGATTTTCAATGTTAACTAAGTATATACATAATTTACACAAAAGTATTTACAAAGTCACTATTATACTGATTTTCAGAAATACTCAAGCAAAAACTCCATTATTTAAGAAATAAAAGCGTAGTAAGGGGCTGGGGATGTGGCTCAAGCGGTAGCGCGCTCGCCTGGCATGTGTGCAGCCCAGGTTCAATCCTCAGCACCACATAAAAAAAGATGTTGTGTCCGCCGAGAACTAAAAAATAAATATTAAAAAAAAAAAGCGTAGTAAGAAAAAAAATTTTATAACTCTCAATAAAAAACATTAAAATGTTCCTTACTGGTTATTAGGTCTTTCCTCAATACAATTAATACTTCCTGCTTCATTATTACATATCAGACTTTGCTGCTGTAAATTCTTAAGATCATGATCTATGCTGCTCTGCAGATCAAAAAGGTGCTGTTCCACAGCTGCTCTAATTGTTCTTTCTAAAACACTAAAAAAGAGAATGCATGTTAGTGAGAAGCAGGCACCCTAACTGGGTATATGGCCATATAAACTTAAATATTAAGACCTATCACAAATAAAACAAATTATTATGGCATTTAAATGGCTAAAAGTATAAAAAGAAATACGCAAAAGAAAACAATAATAACTTAAATTTTAAAATGAAAAAGATGATGCAATATAATCAAGCATAATGTCACAATTATTACTAGATTATTGGAACAATAACCCAATAATTCATTCCTCACTATATAGAAAACCATTTTATATAGACTTTCCAAACCTAAGCTGATAAGGCAAAATAATTTACCAACACCCAGCTATAAAAAATGTAGGGTATTACTCATATTTTCTACATAAATTCTACTTTTTAAAGAAAACTTAATGAAAGCTCTATCAACATTTTTCAATTATTCAAAAGGAACAAAAAATCATCTGAAGAAAGCTCATCTTTTATTTTGAATATCAGTGTAAGAATTTCTTCTTCATTTGTTCCTATTACAGTATATAAAATTGTAATTAGTTTACTGCCTACGTGTAATTTCTAAAGTGAGCACAATAAACTACATGATTCTCATCTCTACAGCTTAGTAATATTTTAAATTCTTAAAAATTTGTCTTCTGTATTACTTACTCTGCAGAGGCTGGTAAGATGCTGGTGGGAGATATATGGGCACTGAAATCAAAGAAAGAAATAAGCTACAGAAATTTTCAATACTATAAATTTTATTTTTTAATTTGTTCTAATTAGATGTACATGGAAAATATTATATTTTTTTCACTACTAAATGACTATACAACGTGCTAAAAATTGTCACATTTGCATTACCTTGATATTGCCAGAATAGCATGCACACACAGTTTCATGCTTTCAATTACATATCAGGTTGGAAGCATTTTCTGAATCTTGTTGGTAAATGTTTTAAATATTAAAGATAAATCTGAGGGCTGGGTTTGTGACTCAATAGTAAAGCACTTGCCTAGCACCTGTAAGTGTGAGGCCTTGGATTTAGTCCCCAGTACCACCAAAAACAAGAAAAAAGAAAAAAAAAAAAAGAAATTTGAGATAACATATCACTAATAAGACAAAAAATTTTAAAGTATTTATTGCATATTTAATATGAGCCAGAGCTTGACATGCGTTTATCTCATTTAATAGCTCTCAATAGCTAGAAGTTATAATTATTTCTCCCTTTCCATAAAACTGAAGCTCAAAGATGTTAATTACCTGGCCCAAATGCACACAGTACCAGATTGGGGGCCCCAAAATACCTGCTATTAACAAAAATGCTGTTTTGCCCTCAAAAACTAAATCAGTGATTAAAAACAACAAAAGTAGAAAACAGCACAGCATGAATAAATATTTCTAGCAGAGTATTTTTCTAAAGAAACTATTTTTCAGGGGCTGAAGTTGTGGCTCAGTGGTAAAGTGCTTGCCTCATACATGTGAGGCACTAGGTTCGATCCTCAGCACCACATAAATTAACAAAATAAAGGTATTGTGTCCACCTACAATTAAAAAAATATTTTTTAAAAAACTATTTTTCACACAAAAGACCTTTAATATTTAGTGGGAGGAGGATAGGATATGCAACTACTTCATCTGGTACTCACTCAAAGAAACATTGATCTATTCCAAGGCTGAAGGAAAAATCAGTTGTATTGGATTCAAGGAAATAGGAGTTACATTAGCAGTTCATAAATACAGGTGGCTTTTTTTTTTTTAATCATGTGAGGTAAGGTATATTTAAATGACACTGTATATCTAAGCACATCGGACATCTGAGCCACCACTTAGTCATTTCGAGGATTGATCCTTGCACCACACACCCTATTGACCTATATACCAAATCTAGAGCTACCTTGTCATTGTTTTATGCAAGTTTAAATTGGTTCTGCGAAGATCCTCTAAATAATAATAATAATAATAATAATACAATCTATTAACCATTATAAAAGAACAGTCAATCATCAAGCTAATATTCCCATGATTCACTGAGATTCACATTTATCATTCACCCCAAAATCTCCAGGTCTGCCTTGGAAAAGTATATCATTAGCAAACTGCAAAAGTGCTTCAACAGACAACATAGTTAAGCCATCTTTCGTTTGATACACATAACATCATACTTTGCTTAATAACGTATTTTGAAGAAGTCCTTTAGAACTTCATTTCTGAAATCAGAAAAAGCTGGGGAGAAAAACCATATACATGTGCATAAAAAAAAGTACAGCCAACAGTCTATTTCTAGTAGCAAGCTAAAAGTTTAAATAGTGACTTCTGTAGAAAATAAAAAAGATAAATGAGGCTTTTATAAAAGAGTTTTAATGCCAACTAGGATATTTTTTTGATATTTTGCGCAATTATCTAAGGCTTATATTTTAAATTTTAGTTATGAGTTGCTATTTTGATTAATACAAGTTAAATCATTGATTTTCCTCATTAACATCTGCAGTCTCTATTAAATTTAGAGAGATACTCATTTGAGTTTTAAAAATTACCTGACAATGTAGAAAAGTTTATAAGAGAGTTATTCACCAGAAATCACACTATGAGAAGGAAATGGTACAGCAGAGAGTGGGAAAAAGATGTCTGACATACATAATTAAAAAAACCAGGGCTGGGGATGTGGCTCAAGCGGTAACGCTCTCGCCTGGCATGCGCGGGGTGCTTGGTTCGATCCTCAGCACCACATAAAAATAAAATAAAGATGTTGTGTCCACCGAAAACTGAAAAAAATAAATATTAAAAAATTCTCTCTCTCTAAAAAAAAAATCCAAATCAATAAGAAACAGACAACCCAATAGAAAATTAGGCAACAAATCTGAACAGGCATTTCATAAAAGGAGAAATAAATCAATACATGTATAAAATGCGGGAGACACCCTTCATAAAATGACAATGAAATACTACTACATATATACCACATTAGTTCAAACAAAGTGTTGCAAAGACGTGGAGCAATGGAAATTCTTACACTGCTAGTACTGAAATGAGCACTTTGAAAAATAATCTAGCAATATAACTGAAACCAAACACTGGTATTTATCTTTACACAGATACCAAAAGATATATACAAAATATCACAGCAATATCATTCATAATGGTCAAAGTAAAAACACATTATACAAAATTGTATTATGATATTAGTCAATAATTAAAAAGTGAAAAAATCCAATTGCTCACTAATGGTAAAATGGGCAATTGTGATGTATAACAGAATGACTTAGGATGAAAATGACTTCCTCACCTAACTGGGAAGGAAGGAAGGTCAGAATTTTGAGCTACTGTGCTACTATTCTAAATGTGGGTGGTGGTTACATGAATATTTGCTTTTTTGCTAACTTATTTGCTATATGTTTTATAGCAATTTTTATATGTAGGATTTATTTTCCAACTTAAAAGGGGAAAGAAAAATAACGTAGACACCAGTGTCTTCCCCTCACACTTTAAAGGTACGGCCCCAAAACCTACATATTTAACAAGTACCAATGATGATTTTATCCACACAGTAAGTTTGAACACTGGCCTAGATCTATATCCGGTCTTCAGTTATTCAAATGAACTACAGAAGTTCTGATGACTTTAAATAGAATTCACATGCAGGGTATTTCATCTTTTCGCTTCCTACCCCTTTTGTTACTGAAAAAAGACAAGTATATATAAAAGCAGTAATGAGGGCTGGGGATGTGGCTCAAGCGGTAGCGCGCTCGCCTGACAGGCGTGCAGCCCAGGTTCGATCCACAGCACCACATACAAACAAAGATGTTGTGTCTGCCAAAAATTAAAAAATAAATATTAAAATTCTCTCTCTCCCTCTCTCTCAAAAAAAAAAAAAGCAGTAATGAGAGAGCTAGATTATTGGCAGAAGAGTAACAATTCATTAGCCCTGAAGAGTATGCTGGGACAACCAAATAAACAGCTCCCTTTTAATAAGGGCCACTTCATTTAAAAAAAAAAAAAAAGGAAAAATTATTTGAGTGTCAATAAGGACCCCTCCCCAAAATCTACAGTAAAATGAAACAATCCTTTAAGAATCAGATTGCCACCTGCAAGACTACACACAAAACTGATTGTACAAGTTTGTTCTCTGAATTTCTGAAAGGCAAAGGACTGATTTAGTTTTCAGATTTTATAAAATTTTGCCAGGCATAGTGGCACATGCCAGTAATCCCAGTGACACAAAAGGCTGAGGCAGGAGGATCGCAACTTAGGGCCTCAGCAATTTCTGCGGTACTATTAGTGGCTTTTTTTTTTCCCTAGATGTGGGTGGTGGTTACATGAATATTTGTTTTTTACTAACTTATTTGCTATATGTTTTATATCAACTTCTGCTGAGGCCCTAAGCAACTTTGCAAGACCCTGTCTCAAAAAAAAAGTGGGCTAGGGATATAGCTCAGTTGGTAGCATACACAAGGCCCTGGGTTCAATCCCCAGCACCACAAAAAATAAGTCTGAGGATGTGGTTCAGTGGTTAAGCGCTCCTAGGTTCAATTCCCAGTACCAAAATAAACAACAACAAAAAAAACAGATTTCACAGAATTTAATTGTTCTTTATTTTCAAATTTTAGCCATATTCTGTGAATAAAAGCCCTCATGCACAACCAGGGCTCAACAAATATATGAATGTAAAAGCACTTGACGATATAGCTATGTGTCTGCAGCTAAATAGCATAGTTGTAACAAGGACGTGAATTCTAATTAATAAAGATACACACACAAAAAAAAAAAAAACCCAAGACCATGCTGACTAGTACCTATACCATAAAAAGTACCTTAAAATGTTGTGTTTATAAACCCACACACAAGGAAGACCAGTCTGAAAAATCAAACATTAAATGACAAAGGACATAAAGTCTTCAGTCAAGTATCATGTTAAGGACTACAGTCATTCCTTGACCTTTTCTCTCTTTGCTGTTAATTCTAATTTTAAATTTGCCTATAATCACATCATTTCTTTTTTTTTAATGTCAATTTTTTTAAGGATTATAAAATACAAACCAGGACAGTATTGCAAGTAAAAGCAGAGCAAATTAGAAACCTAGTGCTAAACTTTTAAGGATATGAAGTCAAATGACGCTGTCATATACATCACATCATATTCTTTAGAGCAGAAAATCTACTGTACAATAATTTAATTCTAATTATTAATTTTTATAATTCAAATGCAAAGATCATAATTTTAGTTTCCCAATTCCAAATATTTAATGCTACAAACAATATTTGAATAAATTCTAGCTCAACCTCAATCAACTTTGAAAATACATAGAGCCTTCATTCTGAATATCCTGTAACTCCCAACAAAAATATCAGCAAAAACATTCACTTTAAATATAATTAAGGATGGTGATGGGCTTTTAAAAACTTCTGAGCAATAATCATTTCTGAGTTCTCCAAAAGAGAGGAGCACTATATTCTGCAGTCTACGCAGTAAGGAGATAGCAACGTGAGGTCACCACTGACAAGGAGGTACCCAGTTGACTGTCCACAAATTTTATCCTAATTACTTTGCAACTTTTCAGGAGGCAGGAAAAATTCTGAATCTGGCTAGAACTCCTACAAAAATATTTATGCCTGCTTATGTCACTGGGGGCATGCCTTTCATAGGGATTGTGGGGACTTGGTCTCTTCCCTCTTTTTTGCTGCCTGACTCATAAGATGAGCAATTTGTTTAGCACATGTTCCCACCATTACGTGCTACCTTGTCAGAAGGCCAAATCGATGGGGCCAGTCTGGAACCTCCCAAACCATGAACTGAAATAAACCTTTTATTTTTATAAGTTATTTATCATGAGTATTTCATTATAATGATGAAAAGTTGGTTAATACAAAGCCTAAAATAATACAGACAGAAATCAATCTGTTTTCATTAATCACACAATTATCACAAATACAAAATTGATAAAATAGATGCAAAATACATTATCTAATTTCTGAAAAGCATTAATGGTTAATTTTTCAAGTCTAAAAATTGGATGACTTCAGATAAATCAAGTAAAATGACACTAAAATTATCATTTAAAAAACCGTGGATTCAAAAAATAAACACATAAAACAAAATCATATATCCTTTTAAAACCACAAGTAAAAATCCTTTTCTCCCTCTGCCTACCAATATGAGTCCTCTGTGACAGGAGATAGAGAATACCGGATGATTTCTCATTACTACAACTGGTCAATAAGTCATGTATAACAAATCTTTGAAATATCAAATGCATCATTTATAGGGCAGAAAAGGGAAGGAGAGAAGCTGTCGATCATGATCTGGTATTTAAAAACAGTGAATTAGTAAAATCCATCAACTGAAATATTTTACAAGCTATCTGATTCAATGAATGAAAGAAAAGCAAAATAATTCTTCTACAATTCACATGCCTATCCAGTCAGCTAACAGCACATTTTCTCAATAATGAGGCAGATCAAGAAAAGTTGAGAGCTCCGCAGTAATGGAGGCTGAGGATGAGTGCTGACGGGGCTGGGTTCTGGTTCTAGCTTTAGTTCTGCCACTGACTCACGGTCTAGGTCTGGGTCTGGGTCTAGCGGCCTGAAACCTGGACGCCCTGCTTCAACCCTCCAGGCGGGGACAGCCTGCATACAGGCAGCTGGTTTGGAGAGCTTTAACACCTAGAGCTAGTTATCTTGCCTGGGGTCCAGTCTTTAAAGCCACCTCCTCATAATGTTTTGAACAACCAAAAAAAAAAAAAAAAAAAAAAGCCACCTCCTCCTCCCAGGGATCCCGCCCCACTTGCCGGGCCTCCTCCATGCAGTTGAAACAGGTTGACAACCATTAACGCGGGTTGCAACTACAGGTGGCACTGGGAGCAGAATGGTTCCCGGACATGCCCGGTGGAAGGAGGGGCCCTAGTCAGCAGCAGCTAAGCCATTCAGCTTTACCTTCTGTACAGACTTTGGTTGGTGGGGGCTGTGGCAATGGAACAGGCTTGAGAAACAGGAATAGTAGCACTATTGGCCTTCCAGTTCCACCTATCACAGCCTTAATCACCCCAGGTCCTGTGCGTCATTGCCAAATTCCTGACTTGCCTGTGGATGGGAGCCTGCTTTTTGAATTTCTTTTCTTCATCTACCTTTTGGTTGCTCTGTTCATTCAGTACATCAACATCTATAAAACCGTATAGTGGTATCCTTACAATCATCCTGCCTTTTGTACTTCACTGAATTTTCATCTCATTGATTATCACTTGGCAGCGTTCATCACGGTGATGCTCGCAAGGAGGCTTGTGTGGGCCCTCATCTCCGAAGCCACCAATGCGGGTACAGCATCTATGATTCACTACATGGTTCTGATATCAGCTCGCTTGGTGATTCTCACTTTGTGTGGATGGGTACTTTGTTGGACCCTAGTCAATCTCTTTCGAAGCCATTCAGTACTTAATCTCCTCTTCCTTGGCTATCTGTTTGGTGTTTATGTTCCTCTCTGTTGTTTCCACCAAGATAGTAGAGCTCATCTTCTTCTCACAGACTATAATTATGTGGTACAGCATCAGGGGGTATAGGAAAGTGCCTCAACTCTGCCCCCTATGGCCTCAAGGGGTGCTGGTGCAGCATAGCAGATGTTTATATAGAGCCATAGGGCCTTATAACGTGGCAGTGCCTTCAGATGTATTCCATGCCCGTTTTTATTTCCTGTTTCATCGTCCATTAAGGCTGTTAAATCTACTAATCCTTATTGAGGGCAGTGTTGTCTTCTACCAGCCCTATTCCTTGGGGCAGTCGGAGAAGTGGAATCACACACTTTCCATGGCTCTCATCCTCTTCTGCAACTACTATGTTTTATTTAAGCTCCTTCGGGACAGAATAGTATTAGGCAGGGCGTACTCCTACCCACTCAGCAGTTATGAACTTAAGGCAAACTAAGCTGTCTCTCAACAGCGAGGGAGAACTCAGATAAAAATATTTTCATACATTCTATTTTTTTCTTGCGATTTTTATAAATATCTAAGATATTTTATATTTTGTATACTATTATGTTTTGAAAGTCGGGAAGGGTAAGGGATATTAAATGTATCCATAAACAAGGTGATGTGATCTTTCATGTGTTAGTACATTTGAATAATACACGTGTGAGAGGTATGCCTCTCTAGTAAAAAGATTGATTTGTTTGTAAAAAAAAAAAAAAGAAAAGAAAAGTTGAACCATCAGGAACAAATGAACTCAGAAGAACCAAGTCCTAGCTTCAACAATCCACAAGAAAATTATCAATTTCTTGTTCTTTCTAATTTCTGGGTTTTAACAAGGCATTAAAAGCACTTTAAATGAACTTTATAATACCAAGAAATTGGGGTTTTTTCCTCTCTCTTTGTCTTAGACAATAGGCCCTCACTTCTGTTTAGCTAGCTAATCCCCTTATCAGATTGTAGTATGGCCACAAGCTTGGTGTTCTCTCCCTAACATGCATTCTCTGCTTTATAGTATGGATAGACTGAAAATTTTTCAAATCTCAGTTGTTTCCCTTTTAATAATTCCATCTTCATTTCTCTCTTCTCATATTATAACTATAAAGAGTCAAGAAGAAATATGCAGCTTCTTAAAAAATTTCCTTAGATATTCCTCAGCCAAAAATCCAAAATTGTGGCTCTAAAGTCCCATCTTCCACAAAATACCTACATGAACACAATTCAGTCAAGTTCTTTGCCACTTTATATAATAACCAAAATTGTGATTCAGTATCTGGTGAGGGCCCAATCATGCTGTCCTTTTACTGCACATAGCAGGAGTGCAGGGTCTCGTTCAGGACACTTTTATAAGGTCACTGTTCCCATCCATGAGGGTTACCTCACCCAAAACAAATCCAATCACTTCCCAAAAGCCTCACCTCCTACTAATACAAAGGCCTTGACAATTAGGATCTCAGCAAAAAAATTTTGAGAAGTCAGGCTGAAGTTGTGGCTCAGTGGTAGAGCACTCGCCTAAGACGTGCAAGGCCATGGGTTCAAATCTCAGCACCACATAAAAATAAACAAGTAAAATAAAAGTATTGTGTCCAACTACAACTAAAAAATAAATATTAAAAAAAAGAATTCTGAGAAGTCACCAACATTCAGATCATAATAGCAACAGATTAAATGCAGAACAAATTATGAGAATCCATTAAGCCAGACATTGAAGATATTAATACACATGTAACAAGTTGGGGGAGGGGTCACAATCACTTCATTAAAAATATTTTACTAGACACAGTGACACATGCCTGTAATCCCGATAATTCAAGAGGCTGAGACAGGAGGATTGCCAAATTTGAAGCCAGCCTCAGCAACTAAGCAAGGTCCCATCTCAAAATAAAAAGGGTGCCAGGTGTGGTGATGTATACCTAATCTCAGCAACTTGGAAGGCTGAGGCACCAGGATTCAAAATTCAAGACCAACCTCAGCAACTCAGTGAGATTCTGTCTCAAAATAAAAAAGGGCTAGGGATGGGACTCCGTGTTAGCATCCCTGGGTCTAATCCTCAATACCCAAACTAAAAATAAACAAATAAGGCCTGGGGCTGTAGTTCAGTGGCAAAGCGCTTGCCAAGCATGTGTGAGGCACTGGGTTCGATCCTCAGCATCACAAAAATATAAACAAATAAAATAAAGGTATTCTGTCCATACACAACTATAAAAAATAATAATAAAATAAACAAAATAAAGGCATTCTGTCCATCTACAACTACAAATATATATACACACACACACACACACACACACACACACATATATATATATATATAAATAAATAAATAAAATAATAGAAAAAAGGGCTGGGGAGTTAGCTCAGTGGTAAATCACTCCTGTGTTCAATCACTGGTACCAAAAAAATTTTTTTTTAATTTAAATTGTGTTTAATTCTAATTAGTTTAAGTACATACACTTGTTATTAGTTTAAGTACATACCTTATTGGAGAACATAGCTCTAACTTAACTAAATTTAAAACACTCATTTAAATCTACTGCTGTCATTTCCTCAAGAAAATACTGCTAGCCTGGCTAGGTATTCAAGGCCAGCCTCCACAACTTAGGAAAACCCTGTCTCAAACCAAAAAATAAAAAGGCAGAACACATCTGGGTTCAATCTCCAGCACAATGGTTGGTGCAGGGGTAGAACATATCTGTATTTGTCTGTATATGTATTGCTAAGGGCAATTTAAATTGGATCAAGTCTTTCTGAAGTGGTCTAGAAATACCAAAACCCATAAAGGTACACTCCTTGAGGCCAAAGAATCCATTCAAACAATTCAAAACGAGAAAAGGGCCAATGAACAAAGGTTTATTTTGTAGCAGTACAATATTGACAAGCTAGCTAACTCAAAATGTCAAAAAAATAAAAAGACCATTAAGTTAATATATACACATATACTGAATAACTACCTCAATATATAATTATAATATAAGAGGGGCCAGGTTGTAGCTCAGTGGTAGAGCACTCGCCTAGCACATGTGAGGCACTGGGTTCAATCCTCAGCACCACATAATTAATTAATTAAAGGTATTGTGTTAAAAATTAATAATAATAATAATAATAAAGAGACCATCATAAACAAATTTCCAGTCACTTTTGTTAGCAGACTGGTTCTTCTAGCCAATTTCATTTTCCAAATTCTTACTAACAGTGTTCTTTTGTTTATTTGTTTTGCAGTACTGAGGACTGACCTCAGAGCCTCAAGCATGCTAGACAAGGACTCCACCACTGAGCTACATTCCCAGCCCTTTATTTTATTTTAAGATAGGATCCCTCTAATATGCCCAGGCTAGCCTTAAACTTTCAATTCTCCTGTCTTGTCCTCCTAAGTAGCTGCGATTACAGGCATGAGTCACTGTGCTTGGCATTACCAGTTATTTTTAAATGACATTTTTTTTCCAGACTCAAAATTATCATTTCCTCTGCTTTTTAACCAGCACTGAATCAAAATAAACATAAAAAAAAAAAAAATATCTAACAGACAAAAGAGATAGATTTGCCCTTTTAATTAAAAGGGATCAGTAAACCACGGAGCCATATAGAAAACTAGCAGAGAATTTAGCAAATCCAAAACTATGTTTCAGAAGTTCTTGAATTCTTTGAAGTTTCCTAAACAGTGCACAAAATGGTCCTGGATATCTGATGGGATGGTGCCTACCCCATTTTCCAAACTTACTCAGCCTGTCATGTAAATACTTTCGTTTTATCATGAAAAGGATTAGAAAGCTCTATTTTAATAAAATCAGACTTCAACCTAGTTGTAGCCTACAAGCTGGAAATACAAGTAAATTCAATTACTATATGCTTCTCTAGCAATTCTACCTGTAGAATTTTCAAAATATTACCAAGCTAATATAAAATTATAATTTTATATATTTAACAAGGTAATATAAAAAACGTATTTTATGAAAAAAATGTAAGACTGATTATTTATTTATGTATTTAATTCTTACTTTGCCAGGGGTTGAACCCAGGGCCTCAAACATGTTAGGCAAGTGCTCTACCACTGAGCTACACCCTCGGCCAAAGAGGTTTGATTTTTGAAGGAAGGTATAACTTTAATAACTGAAAACTCCTTAGTAAGGGTGCTTCCTTAAATTTTCTTCTTCTTGTTTCTCATTCAAAAATGTCAATCTTTTACATGTAGATATAATTTGTATATCATGTTGGAGTCTACGTGTAGAAGGAAATGCTCAAAAGGTAAAGTCCAATCAATTGAAATATTTACCTTGTTGATGCTGTAACACTACTTGATTCCAGGATGTTTTCAGTTATTCTTAATTGTACCACCTCTGGCACGTCATTTGATTTTTCTGTACCCTCTTCTGGAAGTTCTTCTATATGTTCCAGCTTTTCATCTTCCTCTTCTTCCTCAGAAAGTTCATTAACCTATATGAATAAAAATAAACTCATGACATATCTGAGACATAACACTTCAAGAAAGTTATAAACACAAACTTTTTAAATTTCTTCATTTCTTAAAACTAATCTCTCTTTTGGAGTGACCACCAACTTTTTTATATAAAAAAATTGTAGGTATGTGAATGCATGACCAATGTGATTCTGCAACCTGTATACTCAGAAAAATGAGATATTGTATTCCATGTGATTCAAATGTATGATATGTCAAGGTCATTGTACTGTCATGTATATAACTAATAAAAAAATTGTAGGAACAGGGTGCAATCCCAGCTACTCAGAAAGCTGAGGCAAGGGGACCCCAGTTCCATGCCAGCCTGGACAATGTTTCTAGACCCTGTCTCAAAATAAAGGGTGGCAGTGGTAGGGAGAGGTACAGTGACTCAAAGAAGAGTGCCAGCCTAGCATGCAAGAGGCCCAAGGTTTGATTCCACAAATAAAATTATAAACTAGAAAAATATAATATTTTGAAACAGAAAGTAATAACTAAATAACTACATCACTAGACACATGAATCAGACTGCAAATTAATTAAAATCCTGCACATTGTAGTTAACATTAAGAAAGCTTCATTTTCTAACTGGTTTTGTAAATATAATAGTTACAAAAAGGGGGCTGGGTTGTGGCTCAGTGGCAGAGTGCTTGCCTAGCACATGTGAGGCACTAGGTTTGATTCTCAGCACCACACAGAGATAAATAAACAAAATAAAGATTAATGACAACTAAAAATATTTTTTTTAAAAATTAGTTACAAAAGACTTCTATTTTATCAGGTTTCCAGGTATAGTAAACAAGTCATTTTAATACACAGTAAGTGTGAAAATAGAAAGGCACAAAAATTTTGCATTAAGGTATTAGCTATGCTTTAGAAATTGTCAGCAAACTTCTAAATGAGTCAGATTAAATTTTTCATAAATAAATTGGAACTGTAACAAGGAAGAACTTGGATTTTGACCATTAAGCACAAGTTATAAAATGTTTTCCAACATCAAACTGGCTCTATTAGGAAATTATTCTAATAAAAACACACTAAAATACTCAAGAAGGAAAATCAGTTAAATATTTTTGAATGAGAAATATTTTGAAGTTATCCCAAAGAAGAAATTACCTATACATGGTCATAATATCCATTTGGGGAGGGGGTAACTGGGATTGAACTTGTGGTCACTCAACCACTGAGCCACATCCCCAGCCCTATTTTGTATTTTATTTAGAGTTTATAAGCAAATACTTGTCATTAAAAATATAAGCAAGAAAGCATACTTTTGGGGGCTATGGGTATAGCTCAGAGGTAGATCATGTGCAAGGCCTTACATTCAATCCCCAGGACCAATATTTTTTTTTAAGTACACTTCCAGTCCATTCTAGCCAAACACAATGGACATATCTAGAATAAATTTAGTTACTACATATATTAGTGGTATTTTACTTGGTGGACATACAAATACAGTTGGTAGAATGCTGTCAGAAAGTAAAACTGCAACCAAAGAGTTAATTATGCTGATATTCCTAATCAAAAACACATTGACTATCTAAAGTATAACATGATAGTTAAAAGGCTTCAGAGGCAGAAAAAACTGTAGTATAATATTTCCATTTCATACCTAAGACTTGGAGAAGTTATAGTGGCTACAAGGAATGAGTGAATATAGATATTATACTACTTACCTCACAGAACTGGATTGAAAGGATTAAACAATACATGTAAACACTTCAGCAGGAAGAGAATGACCATCTAACCCATAAGCAAAAGCTCTAAACCATTGGTGTATCAAAGTCATTAGTCAGTAATTAATTTTTAGTGACCCTTCTAACAATTTATGACCTCATTTTGTAAACTATTTACTTCATATATAAAGTATATGCAACAGATTGCTAAGTTTGTTATGCTTGCAAACGTCACCCCTCATCTATCACATGTCATGTACAACTATGATGGGAAAAACTGATAATCACTGGCCTAAGTGGTTATTAATCAAGAAGTTAAGATTTATACACAAAGGAAGCTGGGGATATAGCTCAGTGGTAGAACACTTGCCTAGCATGTTGCATATGTTCAATCCCTGGTATCACTAAGAGAAAAAGAAAAAAATAATTTATACACAAAGATGAAAATTCAAAATGACAAATCAATTTTTAAAGAATTTGGGCTGGGGTTGTGGCTCAGTGGTTGCGTGCTTACCTAGCACACATGAGGTACCAGGTTCGATCCTCAACACCACATAAAAATGAAATAAAGATTGTGTGTCCACCTACAACTAAAAAATAAATATTTAAAAAAAATTTTAAAAGAATTAAAATTATCCTTCTTTCTCATCTACGTATTTAATTTATTAGTGAAAGTCAAGAGAATGTACTTAAGACACATTAACATGGTAACCTAAGCAAGAAAAATACTGAAGGGGAAAATACTGTTTTCACAACTATAAAATGGGAATGACTGCAGCTGAATAATAAGTTTGAATACAACTGCAGAGTATCAAAAAAAATAATAAAGATGGCTTTTTAAACTGAGAATAAATACTTATTCAGTCCACACATTTTTTATATAGATACTACTATTGTAATATGTTACATTACACTTTTTAAAATCATTTTGATCCTACAGCCAATAGATCTTAAGAACTTAAAAGACTACTCCACTATACTGATTACATTATATTCAATAAGTTTTACATAAATTGACATTCTCCGGTATTTTTTTACCAATAGTATACTAAGATACGACGTGAACAATATCTAGTGTTTTTTCCTTCTCCCCAAATCCAACTTCCAGCCTTCTAATGTAATTTCTTCTATAAGAATTCAACTCAATTATTTTGAACAGGACTAAGCATTAGGGCTGGGGCTGTAGCTCAGTGGTAGAACACTTGCCTCACATGTGTGAGGACTGGGTTCAATCCTCAGCACTACACAAAAATAAAGATATTGTGCCCATCTATAACTAAAAAAAAAAATATTTTTTAAAAAGAGTAAGCATTAGAGTAAAATGCTCTTTCACATGAATCCTCAAAGTTTTTCTTGATCTTTGCCTGGTCAACTTGACCTTCTTACCAACACCCTATTCTGTTACTTTGAATTTGCCCTCTGTATGCAGCAGCCTCAACTTCACTTATGGAAAAACCTCATCCATACTTACATCTCTTCTTTCTTTGACTGCTGTAATTCCCTTCTCTAGGGCCTCGTGAAATGCCTGCTCTCCAGACTCCAGTTTGTGGAGAACGCTGCTACCTGCCTTCTCAAATGTACAAAGAAACATTATTATCACCTCCATCTTCAAATCACTATACTGGATTTGTATTCATTTAAGGATTCCATATAAAGTCCACCTAGACTCTGTGTCATTTTTTTAACACTACCTATTAATCATCTCCAATCATCTCTCTCATGTAATTAATAAAAATATCTACCACCCTGACAGGATTTTAACAGCCAAATACTTGTATTAGTGGAATGAAATGCCAAAAGAAGTGCTACATAAATTTTTGCTTCCTTCAAATACAAAATCAGGAGAAAAAGCAAAGCACTGCCAGATGGGCCATGTTTCCCTACATCTTTAAATATGTGAATAAGACATTAGGAACGTTTAAGTTAGACCAACTCAAAACACACAAGCAAATTATGCTAAGTGTGAGGATATTTTATTTCACTCATCTACTTTCAGAGAATTACACTATCAGATCATTCTGCTACACAAATCTACTTTATCAAATCTGCTTTAAAAAGACCAAACTTTACAATCTCTACTTTTGTTACTTGCAACCCATTTTAACTCAGAAATTAATAAAAATAGTTAAGAAAATGAATTCTGGTAATTAGCAACATGAGTCAAAGATTAGATTAAATATATATATCTCACACACACACACACATATCACAATCACTTAGGACCCCTGGCACAATCCCATTTACTTGGGCATATTCTACTCAAAAAGCTAAAAATGTTCTTTCATATCCATGGCTAAATCTGCAGAATTCACTCTAACATAAAACAATACATGTTAAGTCAATTTTACTACTGCTTAAAAAATACAAAATCACTGATGCAATACAAATAAGCTACAGATATATTTCAGCAACATCAGGAAACCACATGATAATTATACCACAATATAAAACGTAAGGCATATCTTGTAGATTTTAGGAGTCAAGACATTGGGTCAAATTGGCATTACCAATTTCTCACAAGTTAAATCATCTTAGAAATGTAGAAAATTAGTGACTCAAATATGTATATTATTTCACTTTGAACAGCCATTAATTTACTAAAAAAATGCTGACTTAAGACACAATTTAAGAACAAAAAGATGACATGCAAATTTTCTCAACAGATGGGATTACTTACAGGCATGGAAATACATTAAGGTTTAAAGCACATCTATCTACTTGTCATCTTCTTGTCATTTTCTTTTAAGCAAGAATAATTTGGATAGTAGTTCTAATCTTTTAGGGTTTTTTTGGTGGTACTAGGAATTAAACCCAGGCAAGTACTAGGCAAGTGAGCTACATCCCACGTCCTAAGCAAGAATAATTTAGAAGAGAAACATTAGTTCTTTAATTTTTAAGTCAGGAACTATATACGACAACTGGAAACTTTCAAAAAAATATATCAAGGAATTCAGCACAATGGTACGTGCCTATAATCCCACTTACTTGGGAGTTGAGGCAGGAGGATCAAGACCGGCCTGGGCAATTTAATGAGGCTGTGTCACAAAATAAAAAAAATTTAAAAGGGATGGGGATGTAGTCCAGTGTTTGATACCCAGTACCAAAAAAAAAAAGTATCAAGTGGTTGGAAATAATACCTCAGTAGCAAAGTGTTTGCCTAGCACAAAAAAGGCCCTAGGTTCAATCCTCAGATACTTCCAGGAACTGTGGCATATGCCTGTAATCCTAGTGACTTGGGAGGCTGAGGAATGAGGATCACAAGTCCAAGACCAACCTCAGCAACTTATCAAGACCCTGTCTCACAGAAAAACACACACACACACACAAAAAGGGCTGGGGTTGTAGTTCAGTGGTAAAATGCCCTAGGTTTAATAACCACTACCAAAAAAAAAAAAAAAAAAAAAAGAAAGAAAGAAAAGTCAAGTCTAAATATCACTGGTTCAGGTCATAAATTCTACCCATTTATACATACACACACAGAGATTTCATTCTCAGCTTACAGACTGCTATCTGGCATCTGTTACTATTTCTTTAAAGTCACTGAGACTTGAAAGATAGAGATGGAAAGGCAGAAACAGAAAAAGGAAAAAAAAAAGGAAAGGAATTCAGAAGAGAATAAGGGGAAAAGAGAGAAAGGGAAGGAAAAACGAAAGATTAAAATGCTCACCTTAAAAATTAAGGAAGGTATGAACCCCAAATGTTAAAAAGTAAAAGTTTACAAAAGAATAGAAAATCTTTTAAACAAAAGCTATAAGTAAATCCCAGTGGCTCGGGAGGCTGAGGAAGAAAGATAGCGAGTTCGAAGCTAGCCTCAACAAAAGTAAGATGCTAAGCAACTCAGTAAGACCCTGTCTCTAAATAAAAAACAAAGTAGGGCCTGGGATGTGGCTCAGTGGACGAATGCCCCTGAGTTCAATCCCCAGTACCCCACATCCCATACACACAAAAAAGTTATAAGTACTCAGAAATAAAACTCCTAATTCACACAATCATATACAAGAACTATCAGAAATAATGAAAATCTGTATGATGGGGCTGGACATAGACCTCAGAGGCAGAGTGCTTTGCGAGCATATACAAGGCCTTGGGTTCTATCCCAAGCACTACCTCCCACAAAAAAAAAAAAAAAAAAGACAATCTGTATAATAAACTACCTTTCAAGAGCTGCTACTTTAATATTGCAGCCAAAGAAAAGGAATCAACCCAAATGTCCACCACCTAATAGTATGTACCTAAGAGTGATGATGCACATCTATATTTCCAGTTACTGGACAGACTAAAGCAGGAGGATTTTAAGTTTGAGGCCACCATGGATAACTTAGACTCTGTCTCAAAATTACTAAAAAAGAGCTAAGGATATTATTCAGAGAGAGAATGCTCCTGGTTCATTCCCCAGTACTGCAAAAATAAATAAATAAAATGTAATTCATTCATTTAAACAAATAGTATAGTCATACAATTTATCATTAAAACCTGGACACATCTGACAGTGACAGCTGGAGTTACTAAATATTATACTAGAAATAGATATAAACCAGAACTGTTCTGAGAAAACCTTTTCAAGTGGAAATAGGACTATAAAATCAAATGCTAAAATTCTATCTATACAATAGAAATTACACAGAGGTAAAAATAAAAGAACATGCTCTCTATATACTGATAAGAAAAATCTACAAGACATACTATTAAGTGATATAAAACAAGGTACAGATCAGTGTAGTGCTATCCTACTTTTCTGTTAAAAAACTGAGAGGGGGCTGGGGGTTGTGGCTCAGTGGTAGAACGCTTGCCTAGCGCGTGAGGCATTGGGTTTGATTCTCAGCACCACATGTAAATAAATTAATAAAGGTCCATTGACAACTAAAAAAAAAAAACAAAAAAACCCTGAGTCAAGGGCTAGCTTGTGGCTCAGTGGTAACAAACTTGCCTAGCACATGAGAGGCACTGGGTTCAATTCTCAGAACCACATATAAATAAATAAAATTAAGGTCTCATTGACAACTAAAAAAATTTAAAAATTTTTTTTTAAAACTGAGAAGATATGTACCTGTATTTACATTAAAATACTCTGGGAAAACATCAGAAATCAGTAGTAGAGCAGGGAACAGTATATTTTACCTTTTTTTTAAACCAGGTACATTATTATCCATAAAAGAATAAAGTATCAAAAAAAAAAAAAAAAAAGAATAAAGTATCAACCCCACCTCAAATATAAATAACTTCACAGTTTTTACTTAACAGAAGTTTGGTGGCAAACCACCTAAGTGCAAATACTCAGCTTCAATATTCTCATTTCAGAAAGGAAAAAAGCAAACAGGATCCTTGAACAGTCTCAACCTAGTCATCAGAGCATAGTAATAACAACAAAGAACAAAAAATAGCTTTAGAAATATATTTTTCCCCCTTTTATTTTCAGGGGAGGGGGTTTACTAGGGATTGAACCCAGAGGTCCTTTATCACTGAGCCACATCCCCAGCCCATTCTTCTTTTTCTTTTTAATTTTGAGACCAGGTCCTGCCAAATTGCTTAGGGCCTTGCTAAGTTGCTGAGGTTGGCTTTGAACTTGCAATTCTCCTGCCTCAGCCCTGTGAGCCGCTGGGCTTGCAGGAGTGCTCTACCATGTCCAGCTTTTTAAATTTTTTTTCAATATTTTTTAATTGTAGTTGGACACAATACCTTTAATTTATTTATTTTTATGTGGTGCTGAGGATTGAACCCAGTGCCTCATACATGCTAGGAGAGCGCTCTACTGCTGAACCACAACCCAGGCCCACGTCCAGCTTTTTATTCAAAAATAAAAAGGTGAGACAGGGTCTTACTAAATTGCTAAAGTTGGCCTCAAACTTGTGATCCATCTGCCTCAGCCTCCCATATCGCTGGGATTATAGGCATGCAGTACCACACCATTTGGAAATGGATTTTGATATTCCAGAGTCAACAGAATTAAAAAATTATCTAACTTAACCTATGAATTTCCAGATGCTTTCCATTAATGAGAACGATTACAATACTATCTTGATCTGTTATTTTAATCCAGAAAAATTTCAAATTTCTGAGAGTCTGTAAAGGGTTGGGATGCAGTTCACTGATAGAGATCTTGCCTGCATGCCTGAGGCCTTGGGTTCAATCCCTAGCACTGCAAAAACTAAAATAGAAACTAAATGACTTTTCCCTATTGCCCAAATGGAAGACAGAAAGTTGTTCAGAGGCAACAACAACAACAAAAAAAACCCTACTGACTATATTTTAATCAAGAGAACCATCTCCAGTTCAGTACTTAAATTCTGTGTAAGCTTATGGCAACTCATAAAGAGAATATTCTTAAAAACAAAAATTCTCATTTTCAAATAAATTTTAAAATTTCTCACCTGTTCTGTAATTGAGCTCAAATCATTTGATGAAAAATCTTCCTCTTCATTTTCAAAAAATTCATAGTAATTTTCCAGAAGTCCCGCCATTATCCTGCTCACAATTTCTTGCTCTTTCATATCTTCCACATCTGTGTAAATGCTGAGAAGAAAAGTCCACATTGAGAGTTATTAAATTAATCATAAAGTTAGAAAAGAACCAATGAGTCACCTTATAAACCTGAGCAACTTACGGCATTATTCTGTGCCTCAGTTTTCCCATCTGTAAAACCTACCTAATTTGTACTGTTTATAAAAACGATGCAAGGATTAATCAGATCTACTATAAAAGATAATGGTTCCTCAAGTATCCTATGATCTTTGAGAGAAAATATAATGCTTCTCCTTCCACAAACCCATTTTTAAAAACTAAACAAATATTTGTGAAAGAACTTACTGAAAGACATCTGGACCAAAGACAGCAGCCAAAGAATTTGCAGACCAAATTTCTTCATGATGTGATGCTACATTGGCTAAAAATCTACACAGAAACTTTAATAAACTGTAATTAACAGGTGGAAGCTGTTGCAAGAGGAATCTCAACTTTCTTCCAAATTCATCTTCATTATTATAATCTATAAAAATATAATGACAGATTTTCTTAATGAAGTAAAAAGTAAAGCTCAGATACTTTGCCAGATTCACATTACTCCACCCACATCACCTTTTTACTATAATAACTCAAAAACTTCTTCACTTCCTCTACTAGAGGCCAAATGCCTTAGGGCTTTGCATTTCACTTATTAAGTAGGAGAAGTGTTGGAAAGGAGGAGGTGGAGAAAGGAACTCAAGCTTTCAATTGCTAGGGGATTTTTCCTCACCTATTACTCATTGGCCTTAATTTTCTAATTTTTAAAAAGTACTCATCATACTGTCTCTTGCATGACTATACCTGTTTTTCCAAACTAGTACCAAATATAAGAAGTCAAAAAACAATGGCCATGCTAGTTAATGCAAACTAATAATGAGGAAAGTAGAGATGCAATTCAACAAACTAATAGTATCAGTGATATTTTTCCACTTGAATGAAAAAGAAAACAAGGAATGAACACAAGAAGACAATGTATCTTTCTTCTTCTCCCTGACATTCTGAAAGAACAATTAACTTCAATATTATCAACAGAACTAAATTAAAAGGTCTTCTGTGTCTCATCTAGTTTTCTCCCCTAAATAGATGCTGGGTTAGGGTGGCATTGAGCCCGGAGTGTCACACAAGCTATACAAGTACTCTACTACTGAAATGGGGCTCCCCAGCCCTTTTTATCTTGGGATAGGAACTTGGCTAAGTTGCCCAGGCTGGCCTTGAACTTGCAATCCTCCTGCCTCAGTCTCCCAGTGTCTTGAGTTGCTGGGATATAAGCATAAGCCACTGTGCCCCTGTATGCCAGTTTCTTTCTTAACAAGGGAACTTAATAAGGCACGGTGGCACGGCCTGTATTTCCAGCAATTCAGAAGGTTGAAGTAGAAGAATAGCAAGATGGAAGCCACCTTCCACAACTTAGCAAGACTCAGTCTCAAAATATAATAAAAAGGGACTGGGGATGTAGTTAAGAGGTAGAACACTCCTGGTTCCAACACCAATATCGCAAAAGAATAAATAAAGTAAAAAACAAAGTGAGAAGGGTGCAGTGGCGCACACCTGTAATCCCAGCAGCTCAGGAGGCTGAGGCAGGAGGGTCAAGAGAGAGTTCAAAGCCAGCCTCAAAAAAACCAAGGCACTAAACAACTCAGTGAGACCCTGTCTTTAAATAAAATAAAATAAGGCTGGGGATGGGGCTCAGTGGTTAGTGCCCCTGAGTTCAATCCCTGGTACCACCCCCCCACCCCCAGAAAAAGTAAATTTTATCACTGAAGCAAGTCCTTGTGTTTTTCATGTCAATAAGTTTTCACTAACATAAAGCAGGCTACTAAATCCCAGGGATTTATCTCAAGTCCCGTTGACAATGGGTAATTTCTCAAAGATACTCTCAAAATAAAGAATTTCTCCAGTAGCAAATATCAATCCAATAGTATTTCATCTTGTATATTTCTGCAGGTCCTGAAAATTAACTTACAGAAAAACTCCCCCCACACACATATTTTATGAGTGCATTCTAGTTGTATGTAATGATGGAATTTGTTGTTACACATTTGTACATACACACAATATAACAACATAATTTGGTCAATATCATTGCCCAGCACAGAAAAACTTGGTAAAAGGCTATGGTCACAGACTGGGATTGTAGCTCAGTGGTAGAGTGCTTGCCTAGCATATGTGAGGCACTGGGCTCAATTCTCAGCAACACATATAAATAAATTAAATACAGGTCTATCACCAACTACAAAAAAAAAAAAAGTGATGGTCATGAAAATGTCCATCTCTGCAAAATTACACTGGCTTCAACTCTCAGCACCGCATATAATAAGTTAAATACAGGTCCATCAACAACATATATATATATATATATATATACACATACACATACACACATATACATGTACATATACATATACATATAAAAGGCCACAGTCATGATACTGTCTATCTCTGCAAATCTAAAAAGTTTATCAGGGAAAGATGATAGTCATGTGAACTTTACTTAAAATTTTAAATGTGGGCTGGGTTGTGGCTCAGTGGTAGAGTGCTTACCTAGCATGTGTGAAGCACTGGGTTTGATCCTCAGTACCACATAAATAAAATAAAGGTCTATGGGGGGGCATTAAAAATGCAATCAATAACAACTTTATGCTTTGTAATATTACCAAGTGTCCATTCAAATGGGCCAGTACTTTGATCTTGTAATTGAATAGAACTGTCCCTGGATTAATGTGTTTTAAATCCCTGTACATGTAAGTGGTAGAAAATTAAATTTAACAACCTAAGCATTTAGCAGAAAAGAGTTCTTTAAGAAAATAATCAAAGAGGGATAAGTTGTGTTTATTAAAATAAAAAAACAAGAAAATTATAAGCCAGAAGAAATATAAGCAATTAATATTATATAATGATTATACCAACACAAATTCTACCTAACATCTTCTCCAGTTGCATAGCCATTTATCATCTTGTATCATAATCACATAATTTTGTTTATCATCTATTTTTCCTCTACCTCCCCTTTAAAATTTTAGCTCCATGAGGGCAGAGATTTTTAACTAGTTTTGTTTAGTGATGCATTACCAGCATCTAGAATAGTGTCTAGCATAGAGAAAGTATTCAATGTGGGGCTGGGGCTGTGGCTCAGTGGTACCGCACTTGCCTGGCATGTGTGAGGCACTGGGTTCAATTCTCAGCACCGCATACAAATAAATAAAGGTCTATCAAAAACTAAAAAAAAATATTAAAAAAAAAAAGTATTCAATGAATAGCTGAGTTAGCTGAATGAATACACAATAACAATATTTACCTATGATAAATGGAGAGATATATCACCTTCCCAAAAGACTAAACAGGTAATACCATCCTTTTCCTCCTTCTCTTTTGCCTCTAACTTTGGTTTAACAAAATCATAAAATAAAAAATACTAGGGATCCAAGAAGTTGCCATCTCCTTGTCTAGACCATGGAACCCAAAAGAACAAATGAGAAAACAAGAAATTAACCTCTGAAATACTATATATGTATTCCTAGCAACTTGGGAGGCTAAGGCAGGAGGATCACAAGTTCTTTGAGGCCAGTCTCAATAATTTAGCAAGGCCTTTAAGCAAACTGGCAAGACCCTGTCTCAAAATAAAAAGGGCTGGGATGTAGCTCAGAAGTAAGGCACTCCTTGGTTCAATTCTCAGCAAACCTCCCTCCCCCCCCCCCCAAAAAAAAAAACTTCTAAAAGGCCAGGATTCTGAAATTAATAACTGATTAACAAGAATTATTTTACCTTGAGAAAGTTGCATCAGGTGAATATGCAAACTGCCAGGAATAACAGGTTCAGGAAGTTCTTGAAGGAAAAACCTAAGAAGACTAATAGCTGAGGGAACATCTGCTTCCTTAACCAAATCCACCTCTTCTCCACTGTCATATCTCTGCCGAAGCCACTCCACTGTCTCAGCATTTCCATTGACTTGAAAAAGTCCTTGTTGCTCCAGACCGCCTACATTAGTTCAAAGCAAAAATTAAAAATGCTGCAACTTCAACTACTTGACCATATATATGCATTCTACAATCAACCTGAAATACTTAATACTTTTGGAAAGCCTTTCTTGGCTCCCCAGATTTTCATTAAAACTGTCAAATCAATTACCTAGAAACACACTATCTCTGAGGGATATTCTATTTCATCCCACCCCTTATATTCATTAAAAATATTTCTATCACCCCCACTAAAAAATGTTCCAGGCTGAGCAACCATCATTTCTAGGTATATGAATTTAAGAAACATATGTTAAAACCTTAAAAAGAATTTCTATTGTTTATCCAGTTTTGCACTTTTCATACCAAAAAAAATTTTTAAGCCAAGATCAAAGAGGGATAAGTTGTGTTTATTAAAATAAAAGCTAGCCCTCAAAGTAAGAAAATGTATACCATGTTCCTCAATATAGTCCACAACGTGGCGGACTATGAACGGAACCTCATTGTCTGGATGTCCTCCCTGCTGCAGCTCATCAAGTGGAATTCCAAATATTTTGTTAGCAAGAACGGAGTTGCAGTTACTCAAGGAAGGGGAGGAGCTCTTCCTCATATCTTTTTTGCAGCCAGAAATCAAAGCTGTCTTTTCTGCCAAATGAAAGACAAGGGGAAAAAAAAAAAGACTATAATGATTAACAAGTGGCAATATGACTGTATACATTAAAGAAAAATGCTTTACACCTGAATGTGTTTTCATCTATTTAAATATATTCCAGTTACCGACCAATGATAAATTCTACAAATAAATTTGACTCAATACAATTATGAAAGCATTTTCTCTACTCTGAAGTTAGTTCTGAATGCTTTTAGTGTTTGCACATTTAATAACAAATGGCAAAACTGATCATCCAAAATTCAGCAACAAGCATTAATGTTCCAAAGACAAATTAAGGGACAAATCTTGCTCTGAAAGACCTTTACTAACCAACCTTATTAATGAAACAGGTAAAAAGTCAAACCTAATCCACCTCTGGAATCTGCTATATGAAGCTCATCTAAGCCCTCAATTTGTAAACACCCAAACAGGCGAGAATCACTTTTTAGAAATGATGGGCTAATAAGAACAAGATTAATTGGCTCTTATTTCAACAAGACAAAGCAGCTATAACACATTTAAAAAAAAAAATTCCAGAATCAGTCTCATTCAGAAGAAATACTTATTTGCCTTAACTTTCTAGGAACTAGGATCAGTAACGAAGCAATAGGAGGAAATAATGCCTCAGGTGACCGGCTCCAATCATTTGTGCATTAAAAAAATAGTAGTCAAGCTGGGCACAATGGTGCACAGCTGTAATCCCAGCGGCTCAGGAGGCTGAGGCAAGAGGATCACAAGTTCAAAGCCAGTCTCAGCAACAGCAAGGCACTAAGCAACTCAGTGAGACCCTGCCTCTAAATAAAATACAAAATAGGGCTGGGGATGTGGCTCAGAGCTCCAGTGCCCTGGTACCAAACAAAGTAGTGGTCCATAAAGATTCATTCAATAAACATTTATTATTTTATGTAGGAAAGGAGAATTTTAAAAGAAAGACCTTTTTATAATGAAAAAAGACACTATAGATAACAAATATGTATCTTCTCAAGATTCTAAAGTTCACCAATATAAGACCCACTGGATCAACTGTATACTCCTACATCAAGAGAAGATTACAACATGATTAGGAAACAACCCAGCCAATTCATAGTTACAGTAGAAATTCATTTAGGGACAAGAAAAAGACATAAATTTACATAGTTTTGGACAAGCAGCATCCATTCTTCAACACTCCTTATAGCAGCTATAAGACAAACTGATACTATTAAAAAAATGGCAGCTATAGAGGGCAAACTTCTAAAATCTCTGAATTTATAGAGCATGAGATGGTACCATTTTAAAACTTACCTTTGAGTACTTAAACACCTAAGTTTAAAAAATTGCTTCTGCACCAGCTACCCTCACTGAGCAAGCATTCTTTTGTCATTTATGGTTGTTTAAGATTATGGCAGAAGATCAGCCTGTAGTTCCTCATTGAAGAAACGCAGAACTCGATCAGTACTTCAGCAGTTAATCTAGAAAGAAAAACAATTATTTCAATTTCCCACATTTTTAGCTGTAAAGAGAGACTACAATAAGCAGTAAAGTCTATCATTTAGGAGGGTACTAATTCTGAAAGGCCTGAAAAAATGTGTAATCTACTTAAAAGGCAAAATTTTGCAAAGGTTTCAAATTATGATAGCTAAACTGGATAAGTATCTTTCTGATAAAGATGAATAAATAAAGGAATTGCAAGGGAGAATCTTTGACAGAGATTGCACCAACTGATCCATTTTTTCCAATGGACGCTTCATTTATACACAAACACCCTAACCCATTCCTTAATTCCTCATCTACTCAGTACTATTTCCAGAAGATTGAAGAATCAACACAATAGTGGCTATCTGAGCTTTCTGATTTAGAGACCCAAGAGTACATATGGGAAAATAGCAGAAAGAACAGAGGGCTGGGGTATAGCTCAGTGAAAGACTGCCTTGTCTAGTATGCATCAAGACTCTAGGTTCTATAACGTGCACAAATGAAAGAATGAATCATAAAGAGGAAGGGAGGACCAGAAAAATTCTGTTATGATATTTGACTACCAAACCCACCATTTTATAAACATAGCACACCACAAACAACTTCCATGTCTTTATGCCTAGGTTTCCTTGTATAAAATAAAATACCTTCATGGCTATTAAATTAAACTAAGATAATACATGCAAGTAGTAGAGAGCTAGGCATGCACCTATAATCCCAGCAACTCAGGAGCCTGAGGTAGGAGAATTGCAGATTCAAAGACAGCCTCAGCAAGTTAGTGAGACCCCATCTCAAAATTTAAAAAATAAATAAAATAAAATAAAAAGGGCTGGGGCCATAGCTCAGTGGTAAAGTGTCAAGTTCAATCCTCAGTACCAAAACCCCAAAATTATATATATATATATTTATGTAAATTATATATGTGTGTACTACAGAATCAGTCTTCTTTGCATAATGCTAAATGCTCATAAATAGGCTAAAGGAGGAAAAACTTGTTTAGCAATGTGTTTAATGTTTAGTCTGATCAACCTCTGTGAATTCTATAGACAAATCTTTTAATAAGCTTTGTAAACTACACTGCAACCACTCTGCCTAAGATTCAGGTAAGTAGAAGAATAGTATCATTCAGTGTAGTTTTCGAAGTCTTATTAGCGGTATATCCCTTGGTGAGGAACACCAAAACTTGAGGGGAAGGAAAACCACACTCCCCCAACCAATCTCTTTAGTAGATGATTACTTCCAAAACATCCTGAAATTCCTGCTAAAATACGTAGTTAGTTCATCTACGTATCTATTCATCTAAAAAACAACTTCAAAGTTAAGTTATATTAAAGATCCTTTAGAAAAGTTTTCCTTAAGAACTTATTTAACAAACTTACATTAAAAGTCAGATTGATACCTATATAACATAAAGAAAAGGAGGATTTTGCAATGAGAAATGAAATAAAGACTCATTAGAAGATCCTGTTAGTTGGGGGTATAGGCTCAGTGGTAGAGAGCACACTTACCACGTGAAGGCAAGGCCCTGGGTTCAATGCTCAGCAAAAAAATATATATATGTGTGTGTGTGTGTGTGTGTATACATCTATATACACACACATATATAAATATATAAATATATATGTGTGTGTGTGTGTATATATATATATACAAATTTTTTTAATATTCTGTCAAAATAAGTTGTAGGGCTGGGGTTGTGTGTGATTCAGTGGTAGAGCACTTGCTTAGAATGTGCGAGGCACTGGGTTAGATTCTCAGCACTGCATATAAATAAATGAATAAAACAAAGGTCCAACAACAACTAAAAAAAAAATTTCTTTTAAATAAGAAGTTGTATATATTACTAAAACGGCTACTCACTGGTACACAAAGATAGAAAAACTAGGAGGTGGGTCTCAATAAAAATGATAAATATTGAGAATAGAGATTTAAGTTTGTAGAACATTGCTATGTCTAACTCTACATAATTTAATCAAAACTATGAAAAACTAAAATTTATCCCTGCTCTATTCATTCAGCTTTTCACTAGCATAGCTCTAAAATTAAAAAAAAAAAAATCATTGTAGATAAGGAACAAACACCTCTTTCATTCAAACTAAACAAGGATGGTATTACAAATGTAACCAATATGTTAAACCATATGTTAAAAATCAGTCATTTTAGAGGCATCTAGTTGTAGTGATTTGTCAAGAAAACCCTGAAAACTAATGCAACGTCTAAATCACATTACTAAATTCTCAAAAGACAGAGAACAGCCAGTTTCTCCTGGCCTGAGAAACTAATAAAAGCGTAAGTTGTCTTGAGATATTTTATACAAAGGCTAAGCAAATGTCAACTGCATGTACACTTTTTTTTTTTTTGGCAGTGCTGGGGATCTAAGAAATGCTAGGGAAGCGCTCTACCACGGAGCTACCTACCTCCCCAACCCACACATACACTTATCTGTCTGAAGTTCACAGATGCTACTTAGATTAGAAAACAGTCATTTGAATCTATTATTTAATCATACTGACTGTTAAGTAATTTATTTATTAAATTCACACTGACTTTGTTAAGTAATTTATCACATACTAACACAGAACTCAGAACTGGAAAGTAACAGAGGGCTCTACTATTCAAAAAACTGGAGATTTCTCTGCTTTAAACAACAAAACAAAAAATGTAAACTATTTATTTCAACAATGAGGAAATATCGGGTATACTTATCCTAAGAATCTGTTTACCTGTATGCATTTTAACATATTACTTACAGGAATAATCCTCCATGGGGATTCCACAAAACTATAATGAACAATGGAATCAAGCATATTTTGTAGGACAACATTTGCCAAATCATGGTGTTAGTTATACCACTAAATGTAAAGCATTTCATGTAGACAGTTCATTATCCCGTTCTTATTCAAAGCAGTCAAACAAAAATTAGTTTCACCTGGAGATAATCTATTGCTAGATTATGTGGCTAAGTTTTGAGACACTTTCAAGGGTTTCATGGCCACAGTTAATTATTTTATAACCTCCAGTCATAATTTAAGGCAATTTAAATCAAAACAAAATAGTCACAAAAGTGGATAAAATCCTCAGTGCCTAAATCCTCTCATGTCTCCTAACTGATGTCATTAACACTGAAATCTAATCTACATTCTTCTGCTCAATATTCCCCAATTTTTTCCCACTGTAAAGCTCTGGACTCCAAATCAGGAAGAAAAGTATGAGGATAGAGTGGGGAGGATGGGAGGGAAAGGGGAGATCATGGACTGAAATCAATGTCCATGCATGCCTGAGTTTGTCGGGATGAACCCAACTACTATGTATAGCCATAAAGATCTAATTAAAAAAGAAAGAAAACATAATTATTGAATCTTTCAAAAAATATATCTGCTAGTGTTTCACTAACAGTCTTTTCAACTTAATTTCTGTACAAATTCTAAAGCTACAAATTGCATTGTATCTTGATCACTAACAAAAACATTTATTAAATATCATGTATTTTCAGACTTTATGCTAACTACCAAAAACAGAAATTCATATAAAGGCATTAAAACTCCAAAATTTACCAGATGTAATGTGCATACTTGTAATCCCAGTGGCATGAGAGCCTAAGGCAGGAAGATTGCAAGTTCAAAGCCAGCCTCTGCAACTTAGTAAGGCCCTAAACAACTTATTAGCAAGATCTTGTTTCGAAATTTAAAAAAAAAACTATAAAAAGGGCTGAAGATGTGGCGTAGTGGTTAGGAGGCCCTATGTTCAATCCTCAGTACAAAAAAAAAAAAAAAAAACCCTCCAAAATTTATGATTTTCTTTCCTATGTCTTTATTATCAACGGGAATACATGTTTTTTGTTTTTTGGGGTTTTTTTTTGGTGCTGGGGATTGAACTCAGGGATAATCAACTGCTGAGCCACATCCCCAGGCCTATTTTGTATTTTTATTTAGAGACAGGGTCTCACTGAGGTGCTTATTAGCACCTCACTGTTAATTGAGGCTGGCTCTGAACTCATGATCCTCCTGCCTCAGTCTCCCAAGCCAAGGGAATTTCAGCATTCAACACCATGCCCGGCTCAATATAATAATTTCAAAAAACAGAAGTATAGAAATGTTAAATTCTCAAAAGTTTTTATGCTAATTTTGGCATATAACCATCCCATCTCGTTTTACCAATTATTATATTATAGGCCTCACACTCATTTTCTGCTTCTAATACTACAAAATTCCACGAGAAGTCCACATCTGTTTTGTTAGTTCTATATAAATCAAATTCTTATACTAGGATCCTAAAATGTTTGTTAAGTTGGTGCTATTCATTTTAACTATATCAAGCCTCCTTTAAGGTTTAGTTCTGTGCATACACCAGGTCTGTTTCATCAGGGGATTTTCTGGTATAAGGAAAATTAACAAGTTTAATAGTGCAATTTATTGGTAAACATTCTTAGTCCCAATAAAGTTTTAATTTTATTTATTTTGGTTTCAGGTGTATTATTTCTTATTTTGTTATTGACAGAATTTGTTTTAATAATAAATTTCTTAATTTCAAATTTTTTAAAAATTATGAGCATGTCTCCATGAATCTATGTATATTTCTAAAAAGTGCGAGCCAGGCTCATGGTGGCAGACATCTGTAAACCCAGAGACTCAGGAGGCTGAGGCAAGAGGATTGCAAGATCAAAACCAGCCTCAACAACTTAGCAAGACCCCATCTCAAAATAAAAAGTAAAAAGATGTGGAGCTCAGTGGTAAACCAACCCTGGTTTCGATTCCTAGTACAAAAAAAAAAATTATTTTTAAAGTAAAACAAAACAATACAGTAATATGTATTACATACATAATAAGCACACATAAAAATTAACATTTTAAAAACATTAAACATTTAAAAATTATTAATTATTTAAACATTATTAACATTTATTAAAAGTAAATAGAGGGGCTGGGGATGTGGCTCAAGAGGTAGCGCGCTCGCCTGGCATGTGTGCAGCCCGGGTTCGATCCTCAGCACCACATACAAACAAAGATGTCGTGTCTGCCGAGAACTAAAAAATAAAATATTCTCTCTCTCTCTCCCTCTTTCTCTCTTTAAAAAAAAAAAAAAAAGTAAATAGAAGCATCATTATTTGTTCATTTCTTTATTTATTTTTAGTTATAGGTAGACACAATGTCTTATTTATTTATTTATTTTTAGTTGTAGGGGGGCACAATGTCTTCATTTGACTTTATGAGGTGCTGAAGATCAAACCCCCAGTGCCTCATGCATAGGTGAGCACTCTACTGCTGAGCCACAACCCCACTCCCCAGTACCTCAAAAGACCAGTAACCTCGAATATTGACGTCCAAATTCAGTGTTTATCAGAACCATCTGGGGATGAAAAGGGATCTGTTCAATGTACAGACTGGAAGGCCTCAATCAAAATGTAGCATCCATGAAAGCCTGGCCTGTGCCTCTGTATATTTAACAAGTTTTTGAAGGTGATTGTGATGCATACAAAGTTTTGAGAAACTACAGCATACAAGATAAACTCTAAATTGCATTGCATGACCTACAAGTGCTTCAATTACCAGTAAAATCTCCTTTCTTGCCATTTCTCTAGCTCCCTCTTCTTTCTAGCAATATTTAACTACTTGAAGTTCATAGGCTCACATTTCATACTTCCCAGACTTTGAACATACCATTTTTCTGTGCTTGGAGCCCTTACATAATACCATAATCATCCCAGTCTTGTTCACCAAACTTCTTCAGATCTTCCAGTCAAAACTTCAAATTCTCTTGTCAGGCAAATCCCTGATTTCCTGAGGCAGAGAGTTCTCTCCTGTATTGCTAACATGTACTCTTACTTTTTCAGCAATTATACCATAGAATTTAAAAACATGTCTCTCATAAAAGATCCTTGAAGGCAGGGACCCTGTCATTTCATCTTTGTATCCCCAGAGGCCTTGATTGAGGCTTTCCAATCTGTACATTGAACAATGCCTGGCACATAATTTAGTTTTCAAAATATATACTGAATAAAGACATAAATGAGAAGGAAATAAATACTGGCTACACCAAAAATAAGATTTACAAGCAGAGGGCTGGTGGTGTAGCTCAGTGGTAAAGCACTTGCACATGTGAGGCATTGGGTTCGATCTCAGCAACACATAAACATAATAAAATAAAGGTATTGCATCCATCTAATTAAAAAATATTTTAAAAAAAGATTTACAAGCAGAGACATTTCAAATTTTTAAAAATTGAATAAAATATCAAAAAAATGGTGCCAAATCTACTTCCAGCAATAACCAGAGATAAATCAAGGAAGGAAGACAACTGGGGATGCAGCTCAGTGGCAGAGCACTTAACATGCTCTAATCCCTGGGTTCAATCCCCAAGATCACAAAAACAAAAACAAAAACTATGGTAAAGCAATTATTACTTAGTGAATCTCTACAAGCACCTAACAAGCTATTTCTTGTAACTAGAACAATGTTGTGAAGCAGGCACTATTACTATTCCCCTTTTATGTATACTAAAAATAAAAATAAAAGTATTGTAAACAAAAAAAAAAAAAAAAGAAATCACACATCTAAACTTCAGAATTTGTAAAAATGCTAGAAATTGTCCCTGGATCTATCTGCAAATCTTTCCTTCTTTTTTTCCTCTGAAAATCCTTCTAATGAAAGTCAGTTTACATCTTAAGAAACCAGAATATTTAGAATGAGAACTACAATAAAGGCAAAATTTTATTTACATATCCACTTAGAAACCATTCACAATCCTAAGGAGACTGTAGAACACCTATAGATTTGGTCTCCAAAACCATCCAAAGAAAGTTCCCCAAAGAATGACCTTTTGATGGGCTGGCACTGTGGCTCAGTGGCACAGCACTTGCCTAGCATGTGTGAGGCACTAGGTTCAATTCTCAGCACCGCATATAAATAAATAAATAAAATGAAGATCCATCAACAACTAAAATAAATAAATTTTAAAAAGTGACCTCTTGAGATATCTGCCATGTAGAGTTCTACATGGTTCACGTATCATTATGTTGCAGGCAGATGCAGGGAAGACAGGAAAGAGTGCTAGAAGAATGAGGAAATGTTTAATACTGTTGTGTTTTGTTTTGTTTTCCCCCAATATCAGGGATTGAACCAGGGTGCTTTCCCACTGAGTTACATCCCCAGATCTTTTTATTTTGAGACAGGGCCTCATATAGTTGTTTACAGCTTCACCAAATTTCTAAGGCTGGCCTGGAACCTGCAACCCTCCTACCTCAGCCTCCCAGGTCACTGAGATTATAGGCATGTGCCACCACATTCTACTTAATACTACTCATGAAGATATGAGGAAAGGTGGCGATTAAAAGTCTTGTCTTCTTACTTAAAGAGTTATCTTGTGTGTGTTGGGAAGGATTAGATTGCAATGTGCTAGAGCAAGATGGCTCCCAATGGGTTCCCTTCCTTTACATGCCTTATGGTGTCACTAATCCACTAATTCAGCATGATTTTCTATTTAAGTCAAAAAGAATTATATGCTAAATTAGCTCTTCATGTATCAACACAATTACTGACCCTTTAAAAAATAAAAAACACCATGACTGCCAGGCTGATACTCAAGCCTATAATTCTAGCTACTCAGGAGGCTGAGGCAGGAGAATCCCAAATTCAAGGCCAGTCCCTGAAATTTAGCAAGACCCTGTTCTCAAAATAAGAAATACAAAGTGGGGTTGGGGTTGTGGCTCAGTGTTAAAGTGCTTGCCCAGCATGTGTGAGGCACTGGGTTTAGTTCTCAGTAGCACATATAAATGAATGTATAAAATAAAGCCCATCAACAACTAAAAATATATATAAAAATTTTAAAAGAAAAAAAAAAAAGAAATACAAAGGGTTGTAGATGTAGTTCAGTGGTACAGTGCCCCTGAACTCAATCCCTACCCCCCTCAAGATTTATATCCATTTTCAGAAATGTTAGGCTTTTGAATAAAATATTTAACTCATATAAAATATAACTTTACAGACTTGCCAGAATCATGAAATTCATCTGGAAAAATAAGAGATCCAGAATAGCCAAAGTAACCTTTAAGCAAGAAAAGTGAATCAGGAGACATCACAATATCAGACCTCAAACTATATTACATAGCCATAGTAACAAAAACTGCATGGCATTGGCATCAAAATAGACACATAGACCAATGGTACAGAATAGAAAACACGGAGACAAACACATAAATATAGTTATCTCATACTAGACAAAAGCAAAAACATTCATAGAAGAAAAGGTAGCCTCTTCAAAAAATGGTGCTGGGAAAACTGGAAATCCATAAGGAGCAAAATGAAATTAAACCCCTCTTACCCTGCACAAAACTCAAAGTGGATTAAAGACTTAGGCACTAGAACAGAGACCTTGTGCCTAATAGAAGAAAAGGGAGGCCCAAATCGCCACCATGTTGGTTTAGGAACTGCCTTCCTTAACAAGACTCCCAAAGCACAAGAAGTAAAAACAGGAATAAATGGGATGTAATCAAACTAAAAAGCTTCTTCTCAGCAAAGGAAACAATAATGTGGAGACAGAACCTACAGAATGGGAGAAAATCTTTAACACATAGACCATTAATCGCCAAGACATATAAAGAATTCAAAAAACTTAACACCAAAAAAATAAATAACCTAGTCAATAAATGGGCTAAGGAACTGAACAGACACTTAAAAGAAGAAATACAATTGATCAACAAATATATGAAAAACTGTTCAATTTTTCAATTGAACAATTAGCAATCAGAGAAATGCAAATCAAAACCACACTAAGATTTCATCTCACTCCAGTCAGAAGAATGGCAATTACCAAGAATACAATCTAAACAATAAATGTTGGTTAGGATGTGGGGAAAAAAGTACACTCAAAAGGACTGCAAATTGGTGCAACCATTGTGGAAAGCAGTATGGAGATTCCTCACAAAACTTGGAATGGAACCACCATTTAACCCAGCTATCCCACTCCTCAGTTTACACCCAAAGGACTCAAAATCAGCATACTACAGTGACTCAGCCACATCAATGTTTATAGCAGCTCAGCTCACAATAGCTATGAAACTATGGAACGAACCTAGGTGCCCTTCAACAGATGAATAGATAAAGAAAGTGTGGTATATATACACAATAGAATATTACTCAGTCTTAAAGAAGAATGAAATTGTGCCATTTTCCAGTAAATGGATGGAGCTGAGAAATATCATGCTAAGTGAAATAAGCCAAACCCAAAGAACTAAGAGTCAGGGGCTGGGGTGTAGCTCAGTGGTAGAGTACTTGGCTAGCATGTGTGAGGCACTGGGTATGATCCTTAGCACCACATAAAAATAAATTAAATAAATAAATAAATAAAGGTATTGAGTCCATCTACAACTAAAAATATATAGTAATAATTTTAAAAAACTAAGGGCCAAATGTTTTCTCTGATATGCAGATGCTAATTCATAATGGGGGGGCAGCTAGGGAAGAACAGAGGTACTTTGGTTTAGACAGAGGGGAGTGAGGGAAGGGGAGGGAGCATGTGGATAGGAAGGATAATAGAATGAATTGGACATTACTACCCTATGTGCATATATGATTACACAACCTGTATAACTCTACATCATGTACAACCAGAAGAATGAGAAGTTATACTCCATTTATGTGTGATGTGTCAAAATGCATTCTACTGTCATGTATAACTAATTAGAACAACAACAAAAAAAAACTTGCTAGGCAGGGTGGCATATGCCTGCAATCCCAGCAACTTGGGAGCCAAGACAGGAGGATCACAATTTCAAGGCCAGCCTCAGCAAGAGAAGCCCTTAGTGACTTAGTGAGGCACTAAGCAACTCAGCAAGACCCTGACTCAAAAAAATAAAAGATCTGGAGATGTAGCTCAGGGTTAAATCCCCAGTACCATAATAATAACAACACTAATAGTAAAAATAATTTTTGAAAAGGGTTGGGGATGTAGCTCAGAGTGGAGTACCTCTGGATTCAATCCCCAGGACTGCACAAAAAAAAAAAGACTAGCTACACCTACAACTCAACAACTATGAAATGAACCAATTCAAAATTGAACAAAAATACCTGAATTGACACTTCTCCAAAGAGGATATATATGTAATTGATATGCACATAAAAAGATGCCCACCACTAGCCTTTAGGGAAATGCGAATCAAAACTACCAGAGCCAAACACTGGTGAGGACAACTAGGAAGGCCGGAAGAACAAGGATCACAAGTTCAAGGCCATGTGGGCAACTTAGCAAGACTCTGTTTCAAAGTAAAAGATACTGGGGATGTAGCACACTAACACAAGTGTCTGGGTTCAATCTCCAGTACTCGGGCAGGATGGGGGTGGGAGATTCAAGTTTACAACCAATAGGATTATAAATAAACTAATTAACAAAGTAGCAGCTGTCAAGCTTTTGTTGGTGGGAATAAAAAATAGTCCACTCACTTTGAAAAATGGTACAGTAGTTGAAGGATATGGAAATGACAACCCCCAAAACAGTGTGGCCTGGGAAGAGGGAGGGAGGAAGAAAGCAACACACTGATAACATCGGTCCTTTCCCAGTGACAAGACAATCCCTGGGAAAGAGATATCCATTAAGCCTAAAAAGGAGAGTTTCTGAAAAGGAGCTAAAACATTGATCCTTCCCCCAAATAAATCCTTTCCCAGTGACAATACAATAGACCCTGGAGGGAAAGAGATAAACACTGAATGCTGAACTCTGGACCCTCTATTCTTGCCCATAAAAATAAATTTCAAATTCTCACAACCTGTTTCCTGAGTGCCCATATTGATATGTTCTGTTAAAAGTCTTCAATGGTTAAGTCATCTCCCAGTGTGTAACCTATATAACCTCAGACCTCTCCTGTAATCTAGGGCTATTTTTCTACCTAGAAAGTGAGCCTCTCCAGTGCCTGACTGACTGACTCCGCTGCAGAATAAAGGAAAGCTTGCTGATCTGTTTGAGGTTTGCTTCTGTCCCAGTTATTTGTGCCTTCATAATGGTGTCAAAACCGTTTTGGTTATTTTTGCTTAGAGTAGTCCCTCAAAATAAATTTAACAATATTTAATATAAAAATTATCACATGATCCAGTAATTCCAATTCTGTGTATATAAGAACTGACAGCGGAAACTTGAAAAGTTATCCATATATCCATTCTGACAGTAACATTATTCACAATTACCAATTTCCACCCAAATATCCACCAATAGATGAATGGATAAACAAAATGTGATACATACACACAATAATTATTCAGCCTTACGATAAAAGGAAACTCTGACACACACTTAAACACAGATGAACCTGTCTGCCTGTCTGGGAATATACCTCTGTAGCTCAGTGATATAGCATTTGGTAGTTGCTGAGGCTGGCATATGTGAGGCCCTGGGTTCAATTTTCAGTGGAGGCAGGCCGCCTGGGCTGGGCCTATACTTCAGTGGTAGACTGTATGGTTATCATGCCCAAAGGGGGGGGAAAAAAAAAGTGAATAAACCTTAAAAACATGCTTAGAGCAGTGGTGCATACTTCTAATTCCCCAGGGACTTGGGGAGGCTGAGGAAGGAGGATCACAAGTTCAAGGACAGCCCTGGCAATTCAGTGAGACCTTGTCTCACTGAATAAGTATTTAAAAAGGGCTGGACCCAGGCATGGTTGCCTAAACCTGTAATCCCAGCAACTCAGGAGGCTGAGGAAAGAGGATCCCAAGTTTGAGGCCAGCCTCAGCAACTACTTTGCAAGATCTAAGCAACTTAGCAAGACCCTGTTTCAACAAAAGAGAGCTGGGGACTCCCAGTGATTACCCCACCCTAAACTCAATTCCCACTCAAAAAAAAAAAGGAAAAGAGAGAAATAACACGAAGGGATAAATATCATATGATTTTAAATCATACAGAACCTAGACAAATTCACAAAGAAAGAAAATAGAACAGAGGTTACCAGGGGTAACTTTTGAGGGAATGAGAAAGTACTGTCTAGTGGGTACAGAGTTTCTACATAAAAAACTTATGGAGCTGGGTAAAATGGCACACGCCTATAATCTCAGTGACTTGGGAGACTCAGGCAGGCTCTAAGCAACTTAGTGAGACCCTGTCTCAAAAAAAAAAAAAAAAAAATTTTTTTAAGGGATAGGAATGTAGCTCAGTGGTAAAGTGCCTCTGGGTTCAAACCACAGTACTGAAAAAACAAGAAAAGGTTCTAGAAACAAAATGGTGATATGATACCACATTGTTTTGTACTTAATGGCACTGAATTATACATTGAAAAATGGTTAAGCCAAGTGCAATATAACACATCTATAATCCCAGATACTTGCAAGACTGAAGCAGGAGGTTCACAGGTTTCAGGCAAGCCAAAACAACTTAGTAAGACACTGTCTCAAAATAAACATGGCTGCAGTTGTAATTCAGTGATAGTGTGCCTGCCTTGCATGTGTGAGGCCCTGAGTTCAATCCCAGGTACTGGGGAGGGGAAGAATTAAAATGGTAAATTCTATGGTATGGTGTGTTTTATCACAATAAATGATTCACAATAATGATAAATGGTAAAGTTTTAGGTTTTATTTTACCACAATTCTTTCAAAAATTATTTTGGATGGGGTATAGTTCAGTGGTAGAGGGCTTGCCTAAGTATGCAAAGCCCTGGGGTTCCATCCCCAGCAACACATTAAAAAAAAATTAAAACAGGGCGCAGTGGCACAGGCCTGTAATCCCAGAGGCTGGGGAGGATGAGTTCAAAGTCAGCCACATCAATGGCAAGGCACTTAGCAGCTCAATGAGACCCTGTCTCTAAATAAAATACGAAATAGGGTTGGAAATGTGGCTCAGTGGTTGAGTGCCGCTGAGTTCAATCCTGGTACAAAATAAAGAAAAAAAATTTAGTTTTTTTAGTACTGGGGATTGAAACCAGAAGCCCTCTACCACTGAGCCACATCCCCAGTCCTAAAAGTTAGCCTGGCATAGTTAACACAGGCCAGGAATCCCAACAATTTAGGAGGCTGAGGCAGGAAGATCCCAAGGTGAAGGCCAGCCTGACTCAAATTTTTTAAAAACGTGTTGAGGATATGGCTCAGTGGTAAAGTACTGCTGAGTTCAATACTCAATACTGGAAAGAAAAAAAAAAAAAACACTTTGGCAATTTATAAGGCAATTTACACAAAACAGCCCCCAACTTTAAAATTGGTATACATTGGGGGAGCCAGGCACAGACGGGTCAAGGTTATTTGCACATGATAATAAAAGTAGTTGTCGGGGCTGGGGATGTGGCTCAAGCCGTAGCGTGCTCGCCTGGCATGCATGTGGCCCGGGTTCGATCCTCAGCACCACATACAAACAAAGATGTTGTGTCCGCTAAAAACTAAAAAATAAATTAAAAATTTAAAAAAAAAAAAAAGTAGTTGTCACCAGGCATAGTGGTGCATGCCTCTAAACCCAGTGGCTCAGCTGAGGCAAGAGGATCACAAGTTCAAAGCCAGCCTCAGCAATTTAGCCAGGCCCTGAGCAAATTAGCAAGACCCCGTCTTAAAAGAGCTGGGGATGGTGCTCAGTGGTTAACCCCTGGGTTCAATCCCTGATACCAAAAAAAAAAAGTAGTTGTCATTTTATTGGTGGAGAAACACAAGTCACTATATTCAATTTCAGCTACTCTGTCTTTAAAAGACATTCTAATAAAACCACAATGCAATAGTCTCTGCACCCTATGAAGAATTTTATGCCATTGTGATATGCCCTTCTACATCTTCCAAGGACTTAAGCTGTGTCACACAAATGCCTAACTGGGAAGACATTAAACTGAAGAGAATATTACCCTAACATTAAAAAATACACAGATTAAGAAAGTAAGAAGGGCACCTAACGGATATACAAAAAATGACTATTCAATTCCATTCAACAAGTATTTACCACGTACAGAGTACCTGTGAGAAACCCAGGCAAACAAGTATTTCAAGATTAAGACACGAAGACATAAACCCACATGAATTCAGCTGGAGAAAGTCAAATAATTCGAAATTCAAAAAAAAGTCTACTTCTAGAAACAAACGCACCCCAGCATTACAATGGTTTTGGATGCCATTTTTAGCTTAGATCCTTGAAAGTATGGTAAATGTCCAACTTTGTTTCACTGATTTAGACAATGTAATGGAGAACCGAATAAAATTATGTGACCGTTTTTTGTAAATTAATTTGGTTTTAATTGATTACAAAAAAAAATGTTTAACAATTTCTCACTGGACAAGTGTGCCAACTGATTCAATTCCTATAAACCTTATCTAGGAAATCAGGCGCCCAATCTGAAACGTAATGCCCTACTACAAAGGGACCCCTCTGGCCTGGTTTCTGCAGACTGCGTTCTTCGTGAAGCCCCAGTGCACCAACAGCCCAATTTTGGATATATTCTCTAGGCGATTTAAGGAAGTCAACAACCACTGGTCTCACGTGACCTCTAAAAGGGGCGCAGCTGAGCCCGGAATAAACCACTTTTTTTTTTTCCTGCATCAACTTCACTGCCCAGCATGAAGGAAGTGGGCACCAAGGTGTCGCAGGGCCTAAGGGCAGGGGAGGGTAGCAAACAAACATGGGGCGTTGTGTCTTCTACTTTGGGGAACCTAGCAGGTGAGGGGCACAGACGTTCACGCGCACAGCCACGGCTGAAAATCGAAGACTGCCACACCCCCCCCGGGAGCCCCACCTTCTTCTTTCTCCACCAGAAACGGGGTCCTCTCTACCGAATGCCCACCTGCAGGGCGCTGCCCCAGTTCTGTACACCAAAACGCAACACAGTGGAGCCCGCGCGGGTGGGACTCGGCGCTGGGGGGCGGCAAAGAGAGGAGGGCCGCAGCGAGGGGCGACCCGCGCATGCGCAGATCCGAATACCCGCCCTTTTACCTACCGTTGGAACCGCGAAGCCCCGTTTCCCGGCCGCGGCCGCTTCTCCAGGACCTGCAGCGACAGCAAGAGAGCGAGAACTGAGGCCCCAAGTGACTCCGCGGCCGACAAGCCTCTTCCTGAGGTGGCCGCTGGAGGAAAGCTGAAGCAACGGCAATGGCACGGGGCCAGCCCGGTAGCGACCCCCGGATTTCCCCGGCGGTGGCAGCGGCGGAGACGCGAAAGGAGGGGCGGGAGCGGCGACGGAGGCAGCGGCTGAGGCGCAGAGCCTCCCTAACGGCGAGCGAGAGGAGAACGCAGGGCGGGGGCCTGGCCGGACGTGACGTGCGTGGGAGGGGCGGGGCGAGTGAGCCGTCCGGACGGCTAAGTGTCCCACGCTCCCTGGCCTCAGCACCGCAGTCAGCCGGCTTGTGGATTGAGTTACTTCCCCAGTCAACACTTGAACTTTTGAGTTAGGGTGTGAGAAGCTAGGCGCGTGCCTGACCGAGGGAAGGAGAAAGGAAACTGGGAAGGGGACGTAGGGGGATAAAGGGAAAATCCGGAAGTCTGAGGGTAAGGCTGGTCTCTGCCGAGGGTACCTTGCCCCCCTCAGAATGCCAGAAAAGTACGAGGCGCCCTCATCTTGATGAGGAGTATGGAAGCTGTCTAGCAGGCCTGAGTGGTGACTCACGTTCCCATTCCCAGCTGTGTGGGTTAGACGGGGACTATCGGGCTGCACCTGCGCCTTGCTCGCCCTCCCCCACCCTGTTCACCCAAAGACCTGACCTAGACTCCACAGAGATCATAGAGCTCTGTTAACAAGAGGGTTCCGGAATGTGGAAGTTGCAAAGCTGCATGCTCGCAGGGAGCTTCATATACTAAACTGGAGCTTCAGAGGCAGGGCCGAAAAGAGGCAGAGAATCTCAAATTCAAATTAGCAAAGCAACTTAGTGAGACCCTGTCTCAAAAAAAAAAAAAAAAAAAGTCTGTCCTTGCTTACGTAGCCACCCAGACCAACCCTGCAACTCCCTCAGGCTCACAAACAAATGAATAGTCAGCCAATCTCTTCTTTGCTTTAGTCTGTTAAGGGCTTTGAGATCTTCCATTGAGAAAAACGCAGTGTTCCGCCTTTGGACTCCTTGAGGGCGGGTAGATCCACACCTGCACAAAGAACTCTGGGGGTCTGTAAAAATATGAACTATCACAATTCGGTTGTCCCCTACCTGCCTGAGCTGCAAGTCGGTAAGCTGGAAAATATAAAATAAGAACCCTCACAGAACTCGGGACAAGATTTATAGAAATAAAAAGTCACCCTATGAGATGATCTGTAAATGTGTTACAGAGACCAAGGTGGCTCCCAAATTTCGTCAGAGAGACTAAAATAAATCATCTGTAACCTAATTGTCACATGCCAAATTGATGCTGTCATAACTGAAGGGTGGGGTCCACAAAGAGTCTAGAACCAGCAGAATCTGAATAAGAATGTGTTGCAAGCCTCTCACTCTGTCCAAGAGAGAGGTAACTGATTCTTATGACCAGGTCCAAATACCTTTTTCCAGGGCAATTAACAGTCTTAATTCGGGGATGGGGATATACCTCAGTGGTAGGGCACTTGACTACCATGTGAAAGGCCCTGGGTTTGATCCTCAGCAACAGGGAGATGGGAAGGAAAAAAAAAAAAAAGTGTGTGTGTATAGATTATATATAACTATATATATATATATATATATATATATATATATATATATATAAAGATATGTATGTATATGCATATATAACTCGTATATATTTGTATATGCATACATATAAATGTAAATTCTGAGTTCTTTCTGTGTTCTGGCCTCTTAAGATAATGTCAGCAAATAAAATTTCTGCCTTCATGAAATTTTTATCCTAGCAAATTTAAATTTTGTATGTCCTTTATGAACATAGAAAGGCCCACACTCTGATCCCAAACTTCAACAAGTAGCCTTTTCATCACTTAGAGGCTCTCTTAAGTAAATCAAGACACCTGATGAGAAGTGATTGTCTAAGGCACATTAGTAGGACTAATTGTGCTAGCTCTACAATCTTCATCAATGAATAAATTCACAGCATGATTTCTAAATCGGCTTTTGTTCACTGGGTTGAATTATGAAGTTGTTTTATCCAAATGAATTTCTTGGAGCATGATTAAACTTGAGTGAAGTGAAATGTAAGTTTTTAAATCTGCTCCACTAAGGACTGGTTTCGTGGTAGCTCAGTCAAGATGCAATCTGTACATTTGGCTTGTATCTCTCTCTAAACATCTCAAATAGAAGTTTTACTCTGTGCTTGGAGAATGAGGGCAATATGATAGCTTCAAAATCTTAATTAGGGGCTTGGGTTTTGGCTTAGCAATAAGAGTGCTCATCTAGCACATGGGAAGCACTGGGTTCAATTCTCAGCACCACATAAAAATAAATAAATGAAATCAAGGTATTGTGTCCAACTACAACTAAAAATTTTAAAAAAATAATAATTATAAGGGCTAGGGATGTGGCTTAGTGGTAGAGTGCTTGCCTAGCATGCCCAAGGCCCTGGGTTCAATTCCCAGCACCAAAAAAAAGTAAAAATTGTGAGTGAATCATTAGAATCAAAACCCTCCTAACTCTTCTCCACTTAAGCAACATAGGTCCCTTTTTGACATAACTGTTAAAGTTCATAACATACTTTGCATGAAACCCAAGATGTAAGCTCCCAGAGGGCAAGGATTTCCTTGCATTTAAGTGCCTTAAGCCCAAAGTATGTATTCTCAGAAAACAAATGAATTGATTCAATGACCATTTTCCCCCTCCAAAATGCAAATATATGTTCTTGGAAGATAGATTTTGTAGATCTACTTGATGATACAGAACCAAAATGTTCAATTTTATAGGGCTTATGGGGTATAATTTTTTAAAAAGAACTTTATTTTTTGTCATCCCTTTAAACTCATTCCAGTGGGAATAGATCTTTCATACACCCAGTTGAAAACGCAAGTAGATTCCATGTGTTCTATGGTCTCTCCTAAAAATAGAAAGTCCTGTGGTCACCAGGCAATGCGAAGCAAGCTCCCAACAGCTCGGGAGGCTGAGGCAGGAGGATGGTGAGTTGGAAGCCAGTCTCAGCAACTTGTCAAGGCCTAAACAACTCAGTGAGACCCTGTCTCTAAAATATATTTTTTAGGGGTTGGGGATGTGGCTCAAGTGGTAGCGCGCTTGCCTGGCATGCGTGCGGCCCGGGTTCGATCCTCAGCACCACATACAAAGATGCTGTGTCCGCCAAAAACTAAAAAATAAATATTAAAAAATTCTCTCTCTCTCTCTCTCTCTCCCCCTTCCCATCCTAACGAACCTCTGCTGTCTTTTCTCCTCTCATCTCCTTTCCATTTCTTTCCTTCTTTCCTACTGATAGAAGGAGGCCCTTCACACTCTCTGGACAGACTAAGGACCTATACTGGATCCTTTATTGGTTTTGGAGGCATCCTCCTCTAACCCTATCCTCTCCAATTTCTTCCTTTTCTTATATATGTAGACTTCCATATCAGGGGCCACTTTCTGCCATTTTGTTCCCACATGCAACACCAGCCTTCTCATTCTTTGGAGATCCCTTCTGGTCTCTCACAGAGGTGTTCTTTCTGAGACCCTCACCTTTTGACTTATCTGAACACTAGAGGTCCTCCACCATTGTAATTGCAGGAGGGGACATCCTCTCATTCTCTGGTGAAACTGTCTGAAGGAAAGATCAAGGGACACTTTGATCTTGACTGCCACCCCAGTCAAACCTCTCCAACATGGGGGTACTCCCCCTTAGATAGTCTCATTAAAAATTTCAAAATCCTCCACCTCCAATCTGACCTCAAAAGCAAATGCCTTATCAGGCTAAGTACCCAGATCTGACTGCAATCTAAATTAGACAACCTAATCAATAGCCTGAATTTGGAATTTAGGACCTTTGACCCCCAAAATCCTCAAGACAGACAATTTCCTCCAATGAAATGGCAAATGGCCTGAAATTCCTTATCTTCAAGTCTTCTTTTACCTTCACTCAAGGCCATGATTATACCACCCTTGCTCTGTTCTACAATTAATTCTTGCTGACTCCACGCTCCATAAGTTCCCTAGATCAGGTCCTGACCCCCAGCCCTCTTCTTCATTTACCGCTCCTGAAATAGAGGATGAGCCCCCACCCAAAGTAAGTAAAGCTGGAGGCTACAAAGGAAAGTTTCATAGACAGGAATGCCTGATAACTATCAAAAGAGACTGTCAGAGTCACAAGCTCTTTTCTGAGTCAATTTGAGACCTACAACTGTTTCTAACCTCCTACATAGGCAGGCTTGATCTGTTTCTGCTTTTGCTAGTATGATTATCTAGGCCCAACAAGTATCCCTTATATTGGTCTAAAAGATGTAATGTGGCACATGAAAGTCTTAACTAACTTTAACAAGAAAACCCTAACTGACACAGATTAAGGGATCTCTTGGTTATTACAGTTAAAAATGAGTAAATTAGATTTAACATCAACATCAATGGGATTAATCATAAATATGTTTATTAGAGAAGATCTGACTAATTTACAAAGTTAAAGTACTGAAACATCAAGTGCTAAATATAAAATCAAGTACTTTTGACTTCTTAAATTCAAATATACTTAAACATTAAATGTATTTTTAAAAATTGGTAAATGAAAAAATTGTTTAAGATTGCTTCGTTTCTGGGTCTTCACTAAAGCAAGGTCATTAAGAGTTAAAGTTCCAGTGGGGCACACCTATGATCCCTGGGACTTGGGAGGCTGAGACAGGAAGATTGGGAGTTCAGAGCCAGCCTCAGCAATGGCGAGGCTCTAAGCAACACAGCGAAACACTGTCTCTAAATAAAATACAAAAAAAAAAAAAAAATAGGGCTGGGGATGTGGGCTCATCGGCCGAGTGCCCCTAATTTCAATCCCTGGTACCACAAAAAAAAAAAAAAAAAAGAGTTAAAAGTTTTAACAGGTATAATTCCATATGCAAAGAGTACAAAAAGTTTCACCTGTGTTTCAAAGTACTGTAAATAGCATAAGGTATTTCATCTTCTTAAGAGGAGTAATTAGAAAAAGTCAGAAATTTCACAAGGATTGTTTCAGAATGTGAACTTTAAAAGGGATCAACAGCTAGAAAGGAGATATAAGAAGGTTCTAGATATGGAACTATGTTTTAATATAAAAGAAGAAGGAAAAGTTATGGAATGTGTAAGCAAGTTGCAGAAGGTTTTATGGAGAGTAAATTTCAAAAAGTTTGAACTAAAGTGTAACCAAATTAGTTATATATATAACTGATTTAACAATCAGTTAAAGTTATTTAAGACTTTTTCCTAAGGTCAAATATTAATGTACTGACATAAACCAAAGTTTAATCCTCTATAGGTTGAAGTAACAAGGATTTCTTAAAACATTATTCTGCTGTTATCTATCAAGATAATTTCTTGTGTCTGTTAAGTTTTATTAATTAAAGAAACTAGTCTTAAAGAAATTAGAGTTTCTACAACTCTGCTTAAACAAAAACTGTTATTTTAGACTATTACTCTATACTACAGATTCTGAATTTTCCTTTATGTTTTCATGTCTTCTAAGAGCATTTTACCAAGCTAGTATTCTTCAAACTAAAGTTTGAAGTAAAGATTTGGGATTATAAAAATTATGTTTCTTGATTCATAGCTACTATGTAAACTTAATATGCTTTTACTTTTGTTAACTTCAGTTTGTATTTTCTTTAAAAAATTTATAACTATTATAAATTATCTATTAGTGCCTTACAAAAGTACAACTTCGAATATAACAACCTGAGTTAATTTGAGATAATAGGCCATCATTTATAGGATTGACAAGATGTAAGGCTGACTTCCAGTACTAATACTGACCTCAATTAAATAGAAGAGGGAAAATAACTATGAAGTTATAGACATTAAAGATAAAAACCCAGTACTGTTTCTTTAAACTGGTGAAGCTGGCTTGCTGGATATTCAAAACTAAAGCTTAGAGACTAAAGTTAAGAAAATAAAGGGCCAAGGGGGAAAAAAAAAAAAAAAAAAGCCAGTATTTGGCTCTTACCCTCTGAGGCCAGGTCAGACCCAGGGAATTATGGAACTTTCTCTAAGGGCTTTTCGACTCTTGGCCATATAACCTCCCACTCAGGGGGACCAATCAGAACCTGGAAAACAGAAAGCTGACCAGTGCACATGCTGCAAAGAGGAGAGTCACTGGAAAGGGAGATGTCCTTGATAATTTCAAAGAGGATTCATATGGTCAAGGAGACTCTGACCCATCCTGGCAGATGGCATTAGAGGCTTCTCTCAAGTTCCCAAGAGTAACCCCCTGAGAGAACTCAGCTAACACTTAACAATAGATAGGAACAAGGTCAATTTGACCAGCTTTGTCTTAAACAACTAGCAAAAAAAAAAAAAATTATAACCAAAGTGCAACCATACTTGGGCATTTAAAAGAAAAACCCAAAGATCTTTAACGGAACTTAAGATGTACACTTGTGTCAGCCCCACATCCCTGGTTCCCCTTTCCCCAAATTTTGAGGCTTTTTTTTCTTTTCACGGCTCATATTTACCACTGCCTGCCAAAAAATTGGACTGGCTTCTGTACCTGAGTGTTTCTTACTCCTCAAATTGATGTTTTTCTTAACAACCAAAGTTTGCCTTTCCCAATAAGAGTGCACACCAGATACAAGAGAGCCCTTCCGTTTATTCCCTTACTCACAGGGCAAGACATATCCACTGAGATTGGCACAGGAGCAGTGGGATTAGAAACCTCTATTCACCACTATAAAAATCATCAGTACAGTTTATTAAGATGTCCAGCAGGTTGCCAATTCAGCACTGACTTTACAAAATCAAATGGATTCTCTGACATATGTCATCATGCAAAATCATCGGGTCCTAGATTTCCTTACTGCAGAATTAGGTGGCTTCTGCCTCTTCCTCAGAGAAGAATGTTGCTTCTATGTTAATAAGTCAATAATAGTAAGAGATAAGATGAGAAAGTAAAGGAACAAGGAACTAAAGCAATAAGCTGCTAACCTAGCAACCACCTCCTCCTCCCCTGGATTGTGGGGAGGACTCCTGACCTGGATTTGGCCCATGATGACCTCCATTCTCCTAATTATCTTATTTTTTCTCCCTTCTTCCATGTTTCATTAATCCTTTCTAGAGGTTTCTAACAGAACATGTCTCCACCATCTCCAGAGCCACCACCCAAGAACATGTGAAAGCTGTGCTTCTCCTTCAGATTCTAGAAAGATTTCCCAGGATGCCCCTTCACAGCAGGTAGTAGCCAGATATGATGATGTTGCCCCAACTCATTATACCCCACCCCTTTTAGAGTCTGGAATGAAGGAAATGGAGTTTTACAAATGTAAATCTCCCTGAACCCTCAGGAAAAAGGGGAGCTCAGAAATCTGACCTGTCACAATCTCCCATATCTGCCAAAATCCCCTGCCCAGCTGGAAGTAAGCCTATCAAAACAACTTCTCCCATGATCTGGCCCTGCTAAACCCTATAAAACTCAGACCCTGTTATAGCCTGTTGCCATTTTCCCTCTCAAAAATGTGACCCTCCATTGCTTAATAAAACATTGCTGATCCACTAAGATCTGTCTCCCTTTCTTTTTGTATTCTCTTTCATTTGTTTTAATTGTTGCTTGTCAAAACTGGAGAAGTGGCTGTGATAACTAGTAAGGACGATATTAAACATTCTAGATTGCACAGAACTTCCTCCAAAACAAAACAAAAAAATTATCTAGTCAAAAATATAACTTCTGATTTATTTTTTTTACCTTTATTTTATTTATTTATTCTTCTCTGGTACAGAGCCTTGAACATGCTAGGTGTGCACTCTACCACTAGGCCCCAACCCCAGCCCCTTAACATTTTTTCCCCAGTACTGGGGATTGAACCCAGGTCCCTCACACATGGTATTCAAGTGCTCTACGAACTAAGCAACATCTCTAGCCCTTTTTACTTTTTATTTTAAGATAGGTCTTGCAAAGTTGCCCAGATTGACCTTGAATCTGAGATGTTCCTGCCTCAGCCTCTCAAGTAGCTGGAATTACAGGTGTGCATCACCACACCCAGCTTAATTCACACCTTGTAATAAATAGAATTTATAAACTTTGCAGTTGCTAAGACTATATCAATTTTTTTTTTTGTCCTGGGGATTAAATTCAGGGGCACTTAACCACTGAGCCACATCCTAGCCCTTTTTTGTATTTAATTTAGAGACAGAGTCTCACTGAGTTGCTTAGTGCCTTGCTAAATTGCTGAGGCTGACCTCAAACTTGTGATCCTCCCGCTTCAGCCTTCCAAGCCACTGGGATTACAAGTATGCACCACTGTGCCCCCCTATCTCAAAATCTTTTCCTGCAAATGTTTTACCTGTAGGTATAGAGATCCACATTTTAATATGTTATTAGGGTCAAACACAGTATTTCAGATACCTGTATGCCAGGATAAGAAGTGACTGGTATACAGCATCTGTGTTTATTTATTTATTTACTTGATTTTTTTTTTTTTTTTTTGTATCCAGGATTGAAGAATGACTTCAGGGACATTTAGCCACTGAGTCACATCCTCAGCCCCTTTTTACTCTTTTATTTTGAGACAGGGTCTCACTAAATTGCTCAGGGTCTAGAAAAATTGCTGAGGCTGGCATTGAACTTGTGATTCTTCCTCTCTCAGCCTCCCAAACCACTAGGATTACAGATGTGTGCCACCATGCCTGGCTCCGGTCTATTTCTAACGATTCCTCTATGTTAGACCAGGCCAGGGAAATTGCTTAAGATGGGTTTTTTTTAGTTGTTTATTTACAAGATGACTTGAAGTCTGAGAATGTGAGCATTCTACCCAATTCCTCTGAACAGACTTTGTCTCTCAGAAGAAAGGTCATGAGTCAAATCACTGTAGAAGGAATCCAGACCATCTCCTGGATGCCAGGGAGGAGCTCAGCATATCTGCCTCCCCAGGATTGCCAGTGTCACTGAAATGAGACTTGAAGTCAAGGAGTAATACTCTGTTTCTTTAGTTATTTTATAACTTAGTCCCTCATTTCCAGGCACAGTGGTGCAGACCTGTTATCCCAGTGACTCAAAAGCCTCAGGCAGGAAGATCACAATGATCTTCAATGCCAACCTCAGAATCTTAGTAAGACCCTGTCTCAAAATAAAAAATAAAAAAGTGGAAGGCTTGGGCAGGAGGATTGCAAGTTTGAGGCCAGCCTCAGCAACTTTTGTGAGGCCCTAAGCAACTTAGTTGAGACCCTGTTTAAATAAATAAATAAAAGGATTGGGGATGTGGCTCAGTGGTAAAGTTCCCCTGAGTTTAGCCCCCAGTACAAAAAAAAAAAAAAGTGTACACTCATTATTCACAGAGAATACACATGGACTTTTCCCCCTCCTTTACATCCTTTCTTTCTCTCTCCCTTCTCCCCCCAATCTTTTTATTTTGTACTGGTAATTAAAGCTTGAACCTAGGGGTGCTTTGCCACAGAGCTATATCTGCTTTTTTTTTTTTGAGACAGGTTTTGTTAAATTGCCTAGGGAGCTGGTCTCAGCCTCCAGAATCACTAGGATTATAGGAATGTATAATGTATAAACCACTCCCCACTTCCTTTACATTCTTTTTTTTTTTTTTAATATTTATTTTTTAGTTCTCGGCGGACACAACATCTTTGTTTGTATGTGGTGCTGAGGATCGAACCCGGGCCGCACGCATGCCAGGCAAGCGCACTACCGCTTGAGCCACATCCCCAGCCCCTACATTCTTTTTATTGAATTCAATTCTTTCCAGATGTAGCAGGATGTAGAGCCCATCTCTTGTACTTTCAATAAGGAAACTTTCCTTACCTTTACTGAGCTTGATTCCAAGGATATGGATTAACATTTGTTCAGTCAAGACTGCTGTTATATTTTTTAATATAATGTTAACAAGAAATTATAGATACAGCAGCCAGCAAGAGTCACACATTTTCTCTTCCCCAACAATTCTATCACTTAAAAAGTAAAATAGGGGTTGGGGTTGTGGCTCAATGGTAGAGTGCTTGCCTAGCATGTGTGAGACTCTGGATTTGATTCTCAGCACCACCAAATATAAATAAATGAATAAAATAAAGGTTCATCAACAGCTAAAAAAAAAAGTAAAATAAGAGATGGGCACACATCTACAACATCAGCACTTGGGAGGATGAGGCAGGAGCATTGCAATTTCCAGGAACTAAGCAGCTTAGTGAGACCCTGTCAAAATAAAAATAAAAAGGTCTGGGAATGTAACTCAGTGGTGAAGTACCCCTGGTTTCAATCCCCAGTACCAAAAAAATAAATAAATAAATAAAATAGAAATAATTTAGTACTTACGAATTTGAACTTGGAATAAGAAAAATTGCACCTGAGTTCTCGACCTGTTTTGAACCTTGTGACTCTGCTCAGGTAACAACCTAATTGTACCTTAGGGTCCCCATTGGTAAAATATGAAAAACTAATAATTGCATGGAAAAAAGTGTTTCATAAACTTTATGTTACAATTCTTTCACTCTCCCACTGCTAAGCTTTCAGAAGCCTAAAGATAAGTCTCTGGAAATGTTTTGCTTCTATATCTAAAATTTTATTGCTAGGGATGAGACAGAGATTGTCAAATATTTGTTAATTTATTTGGTACTAGGTTAGAACTCAGGGCCTTATTCATCCTAAACATGATTCTACCACGGAGTTACACTCCCAGCCCCTTGGAAATTTATTTTTAAGTGAACTTCAAGAACCACTAAGGACCTCCTAAACTCTTGGTGCCGTTTTTAAGGTCTTCTGAACCTTGTAAGTTACAATAAATACAAACACACGTCTTCTCTAATTTTAAGCAAGTTTACACTGCCTACTTATAAAATAAGACTTGGATGTCAATAACAATGGGGAAATACATGCTGTTTTGTGTGCAGGAATGGGGACAGGGGAGATTACTGCATAGGGAGAGGAGGTTGGAATTACTCTGATTCTCGCTAAGCAGTAGAATGCTATAAAATTCAATTAAGTAACTAGTCAATTTTCTCTTTCTTAAAGTACTCATCTCTACTGTAACAAACAAAAAAAAGACCTAATACATCAAAACTAAAATCTTCTGATAAAGAAAAAGCAACTCACCATTAGTAGTATCGCTGGCTCTTCTGAGGAATGCACTGGAAATCTGACTGTGCCACTTTGACCAGGACCATTGTACCAATGTGCAAGAATGTGTGTTCTTCATACACAGAAAAAATATTACTAGCTGCAAAGAGAAGAAACTGTTCCAGAGTGTACAAATCCCACGCCAACATCCAAATAATGACAAATACTGTTCTGCTCTTAGCAACCCAAAGTAACCTTTGTGTCATTTATTTATTCAACACATATTTCTTGAGCAACTATTATGGGCCAGGCACTGTGCTAGGGAATATAATCATGATCTCTGCCCTGAAAAAAAATTTAATCTTATGTATCTCTAGAATAGAATGCTTTTGGAATTGGACCAAAGTTAACAGAATGTGAATTTCAGCTTCTGTATTCACTCCCATATCCCCTAGTGCCAGTTATATCCAGTTTGGGGAACTGGAATAATTGACAATAACTCCCATTTTTGCCAAGTCCACATTTTTGGCCTGATAACTTGGAATTCAGTATATGACAATAATGTAAGGCAATGTGATTCTTAACTATAAGAGTAATTTGGTTTTCTTGATAAATCAGCTAGATACTTTTTCCACTGTCAGAACTTTTATTGTTAGAAATAAATAAATACACAAAAAAGAACAGATATTTCTTTCTTTGCTTCCCTTTCCCTGTGTTCATGTAGATAAAAGAAAAAATGCCCAGAGTTTCAGTGAGATTATGAACTTCACAAAACCATGTACCTTCTGCTGCCCTCTTAACCAGAAATCCAGCCAGGATGGTTTGCCATTCTGTATACCCTACCTTTTCTCTTCTTCAGAGGCCTTAGGCTTATGGACCTTCCTATCATGTGACTGCCAGGTTTCTTTCCTCACTTCTTTGGGACTACAACTTCTATAGAAAACTGATAGCCCAAATGTTTGCAGATTGCAATCCAACTACAATCATAGTTTAGCCAAACATTTATACCTGACTGCTCTTTTCCACCAATGACAAGAGTATAATTATTTGCAGAAGCATCTAATATTTTCCCAGTCCCCAAACTCATTAGCAGAGAAGCTGTGATGTATCAAGGCTTACACTGTAAAACCACTCATTGGAGAAATAAATGGTGCCGAGCATGATGGCTCATATGTGTAATCCCAGCAGTTTGGGAGGCTGAGGCAGAAGGATTGCAGGTTCAAAACCAGACTCAGTGAGTCTGTAAGCAACCTAGTGAGACCTTGTCTCAAAATAAAAAATTAAAAGGGTTGTGGCTCAGTGGTACCCCCTGCCCTCCAACACACACACACACACACACACACACACACACACACTGCCTTCAATCCCTGGTACCAAAAAAAAAAAAAAAGCAAATAATTAAACCAAATGTGTTACTTTTTAGTAAGGTTATGCTACTTGTTTCTTCTTACTCACTTTTTTTTTTCTTTTTTTGCATGTGGTATTGGAAATTGAACCCAGCGGCACTCTACCACTGAGCTGCATTTCTAGCCCTTTTAAAAATTTTTGAGACAGTCTTACTAAGTTTCTCAGGCCGACCTTGAACTTGTAATGTTCCTACCTCAGCATCCCAAGTAAACTGGATTATAGGCATAAGCCCCCTTGCCCAGCTTTTGTTTCCTTTATATGTACTGTTTCCTTTACCTGGAAACACTTTCATATTTTTATTCATATACTAAAATTATTGATTGAGTACCTCATTTGTGCCAGGTACTGCTGGAGACACAGCAATGAACATTGCGTTTGACTCGTAGCCCTCATGACATTCTTTCTACCTTGTGGCGAATGCAGTGTTGTTATGCTATGGCATGACAGATTATCACTTATTATTCACTAACCTAAATTCAGCTGGGTGCAGTGGCACACACCTGTAATCTCAGTAACTCAGGAGGCTGAGACAGGAGGCCAACCTCAGCAACTTAGTGAGGCCCTAAAGCAACTTACAGAGACCCTGTCTCAATAAAAAATAAAAAGGGCTGGGGATATGGCTCAGGGGTAAAGTACTCCTAGGATCAGTCCCCCAGTATCAAATAAATAAGTAAACTAAATTCAGCTTACATGTCACTTTATCTGGAAAGCTTTTTGTGACCTCTTCTAAGTAGAATAAGGGATCTCTATTCTGTGGGTCCTTGGCATTTTGGCCATATTTCAAGTTGGGAACTTTCCCAACACTGGGAACCCTGAAGGTTTATATCCTCAGTAGAAGAACAAAAGGGGAAAAGAAAACTGACCTGTATTGGGAAAAGGTAAGGATACCTGAGTGTCTTCACCTCAACAGGATGAAATTGATAAAAAGGAAAAACAAACAACAAAAATCTCTGAGAATTCCTACAAAAGTGTATAAGAAGTATACCGTGAAGGGTTAGAATTTCACACTACCTGTGTGACCCAGATCCCCTGAGCTAAAAATCAGTTCCCCCAGGCATCTTGTATAAGCAAATATAAATTCTCTCTGGAATTCCTACAGGTAAGGTTCTAAGGAATATAACCTAAAATAAATTTTAGTGATAAAGTATCATAAAAAAACACAGGGAAATAACTTCAGAATAATACCTATAATGACTGCAAGTATTCAACAAGGATCTAGTTAAGAGTTCAAAGAGGAGATGATGGAATAGAGGAAAGGTGATATTTTAAGAAATAGTGGCTGAACATTTTCCAGAATTAATGACAAGTATCCTCAATATTGGAAGGTGAAAATTGTCATGCTGAAAAATATAAAGGGAAATGTGCACATAGTGAAAGTACAGGACACCAGAGAAAAAGGAGATTTAAAATTAGGCAGCAAGAAAACACAGATTAACCTTGAAAGAAATGATAACTAGGCTAACAGCAGACTTTTCGACAGTAACAGTGAAAGCCAAAAGAGATTGGAATTTATCTTCAAAATGTTAAGAAAAAAATTACCATCAACCCTGAATTTTATCCTCAGTGAAACCACCTTTTAGGAGGAGAGTAAAATAAAAACACTGTAAGATAAACAATGTTAAGATTTGAAAAATCAGATAAAATTCAAATTTTTTTATTATTTATTTTTTGGTACTGGAGGTTGAACCCAGGGGCATTTAACCACTGAGCCACATCCCCAGCCCTTTTTATTTTTTTCTTTTGAGATAGGGTTTTGCTAAGGCTGGCCTCAAAATGCAGTCCTCTTGCCAAGACTCCTGAATAGCTGGGATTATAGGTATGCACCATTGTACCTGGCAAAATTCCGATTTTTTAAAAAGAGAATTTACTACCAATATATGTTCATTAAAGAAAACATCAAGGATTGGGGTTGTACCTCAGCGATAGAGTACTTGCCAAGCACATGCGAGGCCCTGGGTTTGATCCTCAGCACCACATAAAAATAAATAAAATAAAGGTATTGTGTCCAACCAACTACAACTAAAAAATAAATATTAAAAAAAGAAAGAAAACATCAAAAGATATGCATCTGGAAAAAAATGAAATAATTCCAGGGGAGGATCCAAACTGCAAGGAGTAAAAATAAAAAAGAAAATGGTAAACACGTTAGAAATCTTAAACATAGAATATCCAAAATAATGACAATAATGTCTAAAATGTATTGGACACTTATTGTGAGAAGGTGAATGAAGTAAAAGAATTATAAGACCTTGTATTGTTTAAGAGGAAGCTAAATAAATTAAACTTATAATTTGTTGAGTGTTATATGTAAATGTTAAAATACCCAGGTAATCACTAAAATAAATGAAGCAGCCAAGGAAGGTGGCACTTCAGCTTGGGAGGCAGAGGCAGGAGGAACACAAGTTCAAGGCCAATCTCAGCAATTTAGCAAGACTCTGTCTCAAAATTAAAAAGGGCTGGAACTGTATCTCAGTGGTATAGTGTCCCTGGATTCAATCCTCAGTCCTATAAAAAAAATAAATAACAAATTTTTTAAATCAATGAAATACTATGTATAACTTCTAATTTATTAGAGGGGATAAAATTGAATGGGGGAATCTTAATAAAAAAATAAAATTCAAAAGCGGGACAAATAATAAAACATTAGATAGCAGAAATAAATGCAAATGTATGAGTAATTGCAATCAAGGTAAATATACTTATGAAGCTGGGTGCAATGGTGCAGGCCTATAATCCATGACTCAGGAAGCTGAAGCAGAAAGATCACAAATTCTAGGCCAGCCTCGGCAACTTAATGAGGCCCTAACCAAGTTAGTGCAACATTCTCAAATAAAAAGGGTTGAGGATATTTCAGTGGTAACATAAAACATCCCTGGGTTCAGTCCCCACTACTAAAAATAAAAGAAAGAGAAAAGGAAAGAAGAGAAGAGAAAAAAGGAAAGAAAAGAGGCAAACAACTGATTGATTACTATAAGAGAACAGCAGTTTCCCTGTAAGAGAAAGGAAATATGTGTTGGACAAGGGCCATAGGGGAACTTTGGGGAAGAGGTGTTGTCAATGTTCTTCCTCTCTAATTGGTTAGTGGTTACACAGATATTTGCTAATAGAATTCTTTTTATATTGCACATTTTAATTTACTGGTCCTTCGTATATGTATTCATTTTGCAATTTTATTTATTTTTTATTTTTTGAAGTACTGGGGATTGCACTTAGGGCACTCTACCACTAAGCTACAGTCCTTTTTACTTTTTATGCTGAAACACCATTTTGCTTAATTGCTGAGTAAATGCCAAGAGTTTAATGTACAGAGAATACTTACATATAATGATGATATTGATACACAGTTACTGTATCAAAATAAGGGTATTTCTTTTAATTATTTTTTTTAGTTGTAGATTGACACAATACCTTTGTTTTATTTACTTATTTTTATGTGGTACTGAGGATCAAGCCCAGTGCCTCACACATGTTAGGCAAGCGCTCTACCACTGACCAAAACCCAGCCTCTGGGTATTATTTCTTCTCCTCCCCCTCCCCTCCCCCTCCCCCTTCTCCTCCTCCTCCTCCTCCTTCTCTCTTTGTGCATTCGAGGCAAGCACTCTACTAACTGAGCTTATCCCCAGCCTCTGGGTAATTTTTCTTTACTTGCTCAGAAAACATTCTAGACTTGACAAAGAGGAAGTGAGTAATTTGTAGGAAAGAAATGAAAGTACAATATTTTTTAGGAAGTAGGCAAAACAAGCATGTGACAAAGGAGTACACAGTGATGGCTATGGTAAGCAGCATGATGATGTCTAGAGAATGTGATGTCCACATTCTATTCTGAACCTGTGAATATGTTGGATAACATAATAAGAAGGAGTTAAAGTTACGGACAGGATTAAGGGTGCTAATTAACGGACCCAAAGATGGGGAGATTATCTTGGATTGTCCTGGTAGGCCCATTGTAATCACAAGGATCTTTATAAATGAAAGAAGAAGGTAAAAGAAAGGGATTGGATGTGATACTAACTCAATTCATTATTACTGATTTTCGGAATGGGAGGAAGCAATGAGCCAAGGAATGGGGAGAGGCTCTAGAGGTTAGGGAGGTAAGGAACGAGATTCTCCCCAAGAGGGCCCCTGCATTTCACCCTAAAGACTGGATTTCAGCCCAGTGAGATTCAGGTCAGACCTCTGACCTATAGAAATGTAAGATAATAAATTTGCTTTTTTTTTTAAATTGTTTTGGAATAATTTTAGGTTTATAGGAAAATTAAAAAAATAGTACAGAGTTCCCAGGTTCCTCTAATGTTAGCACCTAATGCCTTTTTTTTCTTTCTTTTTCTTTTTGACATGCTCTTGCTAAGTTGCTTAAGGCCTTGTTAAATTGCTGAGACTGGCCACTAACTTGCCATCCTCCCCCTCAGCCTCTTGAATTGCTTTGGTCAAAGGTGCCTCCATGCCTGGCCTCCCTAGTGTCTTTTTTTTTTTTTTTTTTTTTAATAGACTTGAGGCCTGATGCAGTGGTTCACTCCTATAATCCCAGCTACTAAGGAGGTTGATGCAGAAGGATTGAAAGTTCAAAGGCAGCGTGGGCAACTTGATGAGATCCTGTTTTAAAATAAAAATAATTAAAAGTGGCTGGGTTTGTAGCTCAGTGGCAGAGCACTTGCCTCGTCATATGCTCAAGAGCCTGGTTTCAATCCCCAGCACTACTAAATCGATCAATAGACTTTAGAGCAGTTTTAGGTTCACAGCAAAATTGAGCAGAAGGCATAAAGATTCCCCATAGACTCCCTGCTCCCACATATAAGTTGTGTTATTTTAAGCTACTAAGTTTGTGATGATTTCTTATAGCAGTAATGAATACAAAGCCAAATGGCAAGGGGCAAAAGAAGGCAGGTAATCAAGAAAAAAAATAGTTAATCCAAAATTGATACTTTTAATAGAAGATACAGAACACATAGGTGTGACCCCACCACACAGGGCTCTCCACTAGCCAATAATTGGCCTGTTGGTGAACCAAGAAAAGAATTATTCTCTGGACAGATAAATTAGATATGTGGGCACAGGATTAGGGACCTACAGCCTAGCAGCAGACGGTGACTTTGTACCCAAGGGAAGCCCCCATTCTCCAGAAGCTATATTCCTCTCCACTCAATAAGGCCCCTTTGTACATTGTCCAGACTGCACCACAGGCACCAACCCACATGAGACCTCAGAGAGTTTGTAATATTCTATTTCTCAAGCAGATGGTATGTGGGGATTTTTTTCATATCAGTCCCCCAATCTAAAAATCAAGGAATTCTGAAGTATGTTAGAGCGAACCTAAAACTCCATGAAATTTCTTTTCATAGTCTGAGTAAGTTTCTCATGAGCAGGAAAACAGAATTTCCCTTCTTTGATCCCCTATTCCTATTTTCAATAAGAGGTTTTGTCTCTTTTCTCAGCCAGATATTGTCCACACAGGTGGAGCTAAATGTGCAAACCGTAGAAGAGTTTGTGGACATCTATAACCCAAGAAAGCTTCCTAAGACCTAAAGAAAATTTTCATTAATAGGAACCTGGAATGTCTGATAAAATCTGATACACTGACCTGCAAAGAAACAAAGAGGCAGACAGAAGAATCTGGAAGGTTTTGAGGCTGCCTGAAGATCTCAGATTCTGAGACACTGCAATTCTGATATTGTTTTGCCTCTTCCAAAGAGGCCCAGAAACTTTGGATGGGACAGAAGACTACTGAAACCCATTTTCTCCCACTACCAAGCAGTCCTGCATCTTTAAAAGGGGCCACTTGGAGGGCTGGGGTTATAACTCAGTGGTAGATTGCTTGCCAAGCATGTGCAGGGCCCTGAGTTCAATTCCCCATATGTAAGGGGGGGCAGGGGAAGCATTTCCCAGTTAGTGGCCCAACAATCAAAGCCCCACACCATGAAGTACAAGTTTTCCTTTTTAAGTGCAAGTTCTTCCTAGCCTTCTTGACCCCAGAACTACTGTGCCTTATGTATTTATGAAGTCAGATCTAGGAAAGTACTTACAGAGGGCCTTAGAGATAGTCTAATCCACACCACCACCAATTTTTCAAATACAAAATACTTATTAATTATTAATACATATTAATTCCCAGATGTAGACATCAAAAATAACAATAATAATAGTCACTGAGAAAATCCAAAGAATTTGGGATAATAAAAAATGACAGGGGGATGGGGTTGTAGCTCAGTGATAGAATGTCTGCCTCACACACATGAGGCACTGGGTTCGATCCTCAGCACCACATAATTAATTAATAAATAAATAAATAATATATATATATATATATATATATATATATATATATATATATATATATATAGTATCCATCTACAACTTAAAAAATTTTTTTAAAAAATGACAGGGCTGGGGATATAGCTTAGTTGGTAGAGTGCTTGCCCTCCATGCACAAGGCCTTGGGTTCAATTCCCAGCACCACAAAAACACAAACAACGGGGCTGGGGATGTGGCTCAAGCGGTAGCGTGCTTGCCTGGCATGCGTGCGGCCCGGGTTCGATCCTCAGCACCACATACAAAACAAAGATGTTGTATCCGCCGATAACTAAATAATAAATATTAAAATTCTCTCTCTCTCTCTCCCCTCTCTCTCAAAAAAAACAAAAAAACAAAAAAAAAAAAACACAAACAAACAAACAAAAATTACAAAAATAAAAAATAGGCTGGGAGGACTGGGAATATAATAGTGCTCAGCGGTAGAGCACTTGCTTAGCACATATGAGGCCCTGAGGCCCTGGGTTCAATCCCTAGCATCACAAAAATGAACAAAATAAAAAGTAAAAATTTATTTTCAGCCCTTAATCTTACTCCTTCTCCTCAGAAGTAAACCCTGTAGCTGGGTGCAGTGGTGCATTCCTGTAATCCCAGAAACTTGGGAGGCTGAGGCAGGTAGGATCATGAGTTCAAGGCCAGCCTCAGCAATTTAGGAATGCCCTGAGCAACAGAGAGAGATCCTGTCTCAAAAGAAAAAATAAAAAGGACTGGGGATATAGCTCAGTGGTAAAGTGTCTCTAGGTTCAGTCCCCAGGACCAAAAATAAATAAATTTTAAAAAATAAAATTTGCTTAAACTTTTACCAACAATGTATATTATGTGTGTGTATGCAGATGTACATATATAATATACTTTTTTTTTTACCAATATGATAGACAAAAACAATAGTACACATTATTTAACTTGCTATTCCCTAATTACAAATGAGATCAAGTCATGTGTTAGGGCTGGGGTTGTAGCTCAGTGGTAGAGCACTTGCCTGGCACATGGAAGACACTGGGTTCAATTCTCAGCACTACATATAATTAATTTTTTAAATTTGTTTATTTTATGTGGTGCTGAAAATCAAACCCAGTGCCTCCCATATGCTAGGCAAGCACTCTACCACTGAGCTACAGCCCCAGTCACATAAATTAATTGATTAGTTAATTAAAGGTCTATTGACAACTAGAAAAACAAAAAAAGTATCTTGTGTCCCTGTCACTTTTACCACTATTCAGTGAATTATTTGTCCATCTTTGTTTCCTATTTTTCTGCTTTCAATTTCCTCATTTTGCTATTACATATTAATCAGTTGGCTATGTGCCATGTACCACTGGGTGTTTTAAAATAAATTACTTTTTTTTTTTTTTTTGGAAGTGGGGGATTGAACTCAAGGGCACTTAACAATTGAGCTACATCCCCAGTCCTTTTCATATTTTATTTTGAGAAAGGGTTTTACTTGAGATTATCCTGCTTCCTGAGTTGCTAGATTAGAGGTGTGCACACACTTGGCTTAAAATAAATCACTTCTTTTTTTTTTGGGGGGGGGTACTGGGGATTGAACTCAGGGGTACTGGACCACTGAGCCACGTTCCCAGCCCTTTTATGTATTTTATTTAGAGACAGTGTCTCACTGAGTTGCTTAGCAAACTCGCCATTACTGAGGTTGGCTTTGAACAGTGAACCTCCAGACTCAGCCTCCAGAGCTGCTGGGATTTCAGGCGTGCACCACCACGCCTGGCTAAAATAAATCACTTCTTAAAACAATCTATTTTGCAGATGAGAAATCTGAGAAACATAGAGATATGAAATTCAAACCCTAGTCAATTTTACTCTAAAAGCTGCACTTTCTCTACCACACCAGAAAAACTCATTTTACCCAAGTGAGAAATCCCATAGGGAAGTGACTTACCCCAACACTCAGTCCTGTTAGGTGCCCATGCAATCCACACCACTGGTGGCCTTTGTGCCACCCTGTTCTTCCTGGGCAACAAGGCTGAAAGCTGCGCAAAAGGCTGTTCAGGCAAACTTGGCTGCCTATTATCTGTGTCCTTAGAGATAAAGAACCAGCCTTCAGGACAAGGGTCGAAGATAAATAAAATGGAAACACTAAGAAACATGGAGACCTTGGCCCCATTCCATCCCTATCATAGTCAAAGCAGAGGGCATATAGCCTGATGAGTAAGCCCTAGGTTTCCATTTGTCTCCTAACACCCACTTGCCATGTGATTATTATTAAAAACCAAAGTTTTTAATCACAGGCATGAATAACAAATTTATAGTTAAGCCTGAGCTTCTGCTTTTTATGAAATCAAAAAAGATTATTTTATAATTCTTTTATTAAATAGCCTATAATGAAAAGGTGTTCCTAAGAATATCATCTTTTGTGTTTTTTCCCCAAAACCTCAGTAATCTAAAGTGAAATTACAGGAAATGTGACTCTCTGGTCTTATTGTTCATATTCATTATGATATTCCAAAGAAAAGGAAGATGGGAAATTTATTCTAAAAAAACTGCCAAACTCCCTTCTGGAAACATTCAACACCTATGTAATTAATTGATAATAGTTTGAAACTGAGTGATGAATACAGGGAGGCTTATTAAACTATTCTTTCAAAACTTCAGTATAATTAAAAGTTTTCAGCCGATCTCGGTGACGCACACCTGTAATCCCAGCAGATCTGGAGGCTGAGACAGGAGGACAGCCTCAGCAATTTAGTGAGATCCTATCTCAAAATAAAATATAAAAAAAGGTGTGGGGGGCTGGGGCTGTAGCTCAGTGGTAGAGTGCTTGCCTAGCATGCGTGAGGCACTGGGTTCGATCCTCAGCACCACATAAAAATAAACAAATAAAATAAAGACATTCTGTCCATCTACAACTAAAAAAAAAAAAAAAAGGTCTGGGATGTGTCTCAGTGGTTAAGCACCCTTAGGTTCAATCTCAGTATGGGGGAGGAGGGAGTAAGGCATTGGGCTGGGCACTGGATGTCCTACAATGAGTAAAATATGGCTCCTGTTCTTTGGAGGAGTGATTCATTACCATTCATTCATTACCATGCTAACAGCTTTCAAAGCACTTTTACAAATGTATTATCTGATTCAGCCTATAAATGCATATTAAGACTGCAAATTCAACCTGGAGCCTCCTATATATATATATATATATTTTTTTTTCATTATTCCTTTTCTTCCTGGTCTTTCATTGTTTCTCTAAGATAAATTTAATCTAGGGAGGGCCAGATCTCTGTGAATGGGGGTGAGAGGGGAGGAGCAAGACCAGGATGCAGAAAAGACCTTTATCCCTTGGGAGGAGGACTGGGTGGGGTCAGTTTCAGAATGCTTCAACAATTTAACAGAATCTTAAAACTTTCAAACATTCCAATCTTTTAAACAGTGTGAGACTTTCCTTATAAAATCACCTATGAATTCAGGGAGATTCTCCTATTTCAAGACAGTTAAACTGGGTCACAGAAAAGAGCCACTTTCCCAAGATTACACAGCAAAATGTAATAAAATTTCATTCTCTTCATCTCCCAAAGTCTCCTTCTGTGAAGCTCAGCTGTGAAAGGCAGGACTGATGCACAAGTCAGTTTGACCACCTGCTCCAGAGAGCTACCCAAGTAGCCCATGCACCTTGGGAATGCTGTCACTTTCAACTCTCAGGGCTAAGAGATTCTATCTTGCTTCAATTATTTTAGAAGTTTTTACCTACCCATTTCCCCCCAGGTGGTTGTAGAGTTTGTGTGTATTGCTTCTTTACAAATTAGCCCAGAAAAAATAACTACTTCATAGTACCCATACTCTGCAGTAAGTATGTTCACTCTTTCGCTCACTCTCCTTGCTGTTTATCTCTCCTGTAAGAGTTCTTTGAGAAGATGCCATCAGCCTTGGCCAATTGGAAAACAGAGATATCTGACTCACCCATCCTATGAATGGCTCCACAGATAGCAAAGGCTTCTAATTTTATTGTTATTTTATTTATTTATTTATTTTGGTATTGGAGATTGAACCCAGGAACACTTTACTACTGAGCTACATTCCCAGCACCACCACTCCCCCTTTTTTTTTTTTTTTCAATTTTTGACATGGGATCTCACTAAGCTGCCTCACTAAATTGCTGAGGCTGGTCCTGAACTTTTGATCTTCCGGTCTCAGCCAACTGAGCCACTGGGATAATAGTCATGCACCACTAGCGAGCAAAGGTTTTTAAATGGCTGTTAAACTTGCCCATGACCTGTTCAACATCAGCCCATTTGGTCCTTGGCACCAATGATGGGGTTGCTGGCAGAGCATTTCTGTGGCTCTTAAGGGTCCACAAACTCGCCAGTGTCGTTTTCTTGCCTCCACCACAAGCAAAAAGAAAATGAGCATGCTTTGTCTTGCTTCTTTGCGTCTGTCAATAAGCTTGAGTTACAGGCAAAAATTAGCCTGGGTGGTGCATGCCCGAAATCTCAGCAGCTCAGGAGGCTAAAACAGGAGGATCACAAGTTCAAAGCTAGCCTCAGCAATGGTGAGGCACTAAACAACTCAGTGATAACCTGTCTCTAAATAAAATACAAAAAAGAAAAGAAAAAGAAAAATAGGGCTGGGGATGTGACTCAATGGTTGAGTGCCCCTGTGTTCAATCCCTGGTACCAAAAGAAAAAAAAAATTAGCCTGGGATGGGAGTGTAGCTCAGTTGTAGAACAAAAGCTTAGCATGTTCAAGGCCCTGGGTTTGATACCCAGAACCAAAAAAATAAATAAAGAAAAAATGTACATATGCCTGGTTGTCAGAGACAAGCGCTTGCTGACTATCCCCCATCCAGCCTCACCCACAATGACTTTATCCTTCCAGTCTCAAGTTTCTCTGTTTGCACACAGCCTAGAAGCTGATGTTCCTTCCCTCCTTCCCTGGAAGTTTTGTACAGATCTTTGTGTAAAAGCTGGGCAGAGAACCCTCCAAGCTTTTTTGTTTATTTTGTGTGTGTGTGTTTTGTTTTGAGGTACTAGGGATTGAACTCAGGGGTGCTCTACTACTGAGCTACATCTCTGCCTTTTTTTTTTTTCTTTTTGAGATAAATTCTCACTAAGTTGCTGAGAGTCTTGCTAAATTGCTAAGGCTGGCCTGGAATTCGTCATTCTTCTGCCTCAGCCTTTTTAAAAAAATTAATTTATTTATTTGTTCTAATCAGTTATACATGACAGTAGAATGCTCTTTGATTCATTGTACACAAATACAGCACAATTTTTCACTTTTCTGGTTGTACATGAAGTAGGGTTACACCATTCGTGCAATCATACATGTACTTAAGGTAATGATGTCCATCTTATTCCACCATCTTTCCTATCCCCTTTCCTCCTCCCCTCTCCTCCCTCCTCTTTGCCCATTCCAAAGTTCCTCCACTCATCCCATGCCCCTGTCATTATAGATCAGCATCTACTTATCAGAGAAAACATTTGGCCTTTGGTTTCTCTGGGATTCTGCCTCAGCCTTTTGGAGTTGCTGAGATTACAGGCGTAGGCCACTGCAGGCTGGCTTCCCAAGTGTTTTCAGAGACATGGGCAAACAGTTGTTTTCCTTATCAAAAGACCTTACCTGGGTTGGGGTGTAACTCAGTGGCAAGCACTTACCTGGCATACTTGAGGTCCTGGATTTGGTCCCCCATGCCACAAAAGGGGGCTTCACCTGCCACTAGAGTGCAGACCATGCAATTTTCCAGAATGGAGATGGGCAAAGTGAAAAGTAATATAGAGAAAAGACAGATGGACAGAAGACCTAGATCCTTTAGTCATCACCCTTCAAGCTTTGTGAGGAAGATGTTGAGGCAATCAGCCTGAATTACAGTCAGGGCTACTGCTTCCAGGGCCAAGGTTAAAACTTAATGACAAGCATTATGGGATGTATTCATACAAGGACTGGCAGGCTTTTCTCTGGGAGCTTCAGGGTTTAGGGTTGACTTCTTCTCAATCATGTTCTTATTGCTGAGAACCCAGAAAGCTGAAAGGCCAGAACAGACACCCTCCCAGCCCAATTAAACAGCTAGCTCAAGTTGCAGGACTTCTAAGAAGAGGAAACCTGAAAATTTTTCCATGTGGCTTCAATCACTTCTGCCAGCACCAACTGTGTTCAGCAACTCCCTCTACAGCCCTGCTACCAGAAAATTCAGTGGAGGAAAAGAACGGTCAAGAGGAAAAAGTTCCCATCATCCTTAAAACTAATCCACATCACTTCCTAGCCTCTGCAGAACACCAAGCCATGAGAAAAGCAACCAATGAAGCATTGGCTGAAAGCATTACCTCATCAGGATGAGTCTCCATTGGCTGAACTACTCCAGGCAAGACTTACAGACATAAATTAACTCTGCCAAGAACAGAGACCTAGCCAGGCATGGTGGTGCACACCTGTAATTCCACAGGAGAATTTCAAGTTCAAAGTCAGCCTCAGCAATTTAGCGAGGCCCTAAGCCGTTTAGCAAGACCCTGTCTCAAAATAAAAAATAAAAAGGGCTGAAGATGTGTCTCAATAGTTAAGAGCCCTTGGGTTCAAACCTCAATACCAATAAATAAATAAATAATTTAAAAATAAAATTAACAGGGCAGTGGAAATAACTCAGTGGTAAAGTGCCCCTTGGTTCAATCCCCCATATAAAAACCAAACACACTGTGCCGGGGCTGAATTGAGCTCCCCTTCTCCCTTCTGGGACACCTCCTTGAACCCTTTTCCAATGACATGAGGACAGTCAAATAATTTTTAAAATTCATGTAACTAGTTATTGGTTTGGATCCAGAATGTACCCCAAAGACTCTTACATTGAAGGCTTGGTCTCCATTGCAGTAGTATTCAGAGGTGGGGCTCTTGGGAAGTGATTGGATCACAAGAGCTCTGGCCTCATCACTGGATTATCAATTTATTCATGGGTTAATAATTTGGGCATTATTGAAGGGTGGTAGACACTGTAAGAAGTGGGGCTTATGGGGAGGCATGTCTTGGAAAGGTATTTTTTTCTTTCCTTTTTTTTTTTTTGTGTGGATTTGCCACTGAACTATATGTTCAGCTCTTTTTAATTTTTATTCCTATTAAATTGCTAAGACTAGATTTGAACTTGCAATCTTCCTGCCACAACCTCCCAAGTCACTGGGATTACAGGTGTGCACCACTATGCCCAGTTGGAAAGGTATTTCTTGTCCCTGGCTCCTTCCCCAACCTCTCTGTCATGTCCTTTCACCATGATGCTTCTGCCTTGGAATCAGTTGACAATGGACTGAAACCTCTGAAACTATGAGCCAAAATAAATCTTTCCTCTTCTAAGGTTATTTTCTCAGATATTTTGTCCCAGTGACAGAAAGCTGTTAGTGAGTGGTAGCACTGGAATCCAAACCCAGGTATGCCTGACTCAACACTCACATGACCCATTAGCCTTACTACTTTCTCTCACCACTTTTGCAGGATATTAGAATCACAGACTGTCAGAGCTGGAAGGGATCTCAGGGATGATCTAGCCCCAGCACACTGTTTTCTTTGTTTGTTTTTGTTGTTGTCATTGTTATTTGGTACTATGGATTGAGACACACCCCCAGCCCTTTTTATTTTTAATTTTGAGATAAGGTCTCACTAAGTTGCTTAGGACCTTGCTAAAATGCTGAGACTGGCCTCAAACTTGTGATCCTCCTGCCTCAGCCTCTCAAGTCTCTGGGATTACAGGCATGCACCATCACACCCTGCACACTGGTTTTTCAGTCGAGAAAAATAGATGCCTAACAAGGGGAATTATTTGACCAAGACATACCAGTAGTTAAAGTCAGATCTGGAGCTGGAGCTGGAGCCAAGCATTAACTCTCCTCCTTTTTGAACACATTTCACACTGTTCAAGGCCTTTTCACACTGTTCAAGAGTAGACAACAATTGTTCAGGAATGAATGGTAGTGGATGGGTCAAGGTCAGGCAGGGGAGGGAGAGAAGAAGGAAAAGAAGAAAGATCGTATTCAACTAATACTTTTTTTTTTTTTTTTTGTACCAGGGATTGAACCCAGGGGTTCTTAACCACTGAGCAACATCCCCCTACCTTTTTTTTTTTAAGACAGGTTCTCACTAGATTGCTTACAATCTCGCTAGATTGCTGAATCTGGCTTTAAAATTTCAATCTTCCTGCTTCAGCCTCCTAAGACACTGAGATTATAGGCATGAACTACCATAACTGGCTTCAATAACACTTATTGAACATGCTCTATGGACCAAGTCAGGCACTATGTTAAGGACTTTCCATTCTATCTATCTATCTAACTATTTATTTATTTATATTTTTTAGTTGTAAATGAACACACAGAATCTTTATTTTTATGTGGTGCTGAGGATCGAACCCAGTGCCTCACACATATGAGGCAAGTGCTTTACCACTGAGCTACAGCCCCAGCCCTCCATTTATTATTTATTTTCACATATGTATGTGTGTGTATATTTAAAATTATTTATTTATTTATTTTTGCAGCACTAGGGATTAAACTCAGGGCCTCACACATATTAGGCAAGCACTTTACCACTGAGTTACATCCCAGCCTCTATTTTAATATTTCTGAAATAATATATTTTAAAATATAACAGACATAGAAAATATGTATACACATATATTTAGAGAGAGAAGAAAAGAATTACAAATTGTTATAAAACAAACACACCCTTCTGCTTTTTTTTTTTTTTTCTTTAAATCTTTCAGTACTGGGAATTGAACCCAAGACCTCACACATGCTAGATAAGAGCTCTACTACTGAGTCACAATCCCCAACCCTTTAATTTTATTGAAGACAGGGTCTTGCTAAATTGTCCAGGCTGGCCTCAAACTGTGATCCTCCTAACTCAACCTCCAAGTAGCTGGGATTACAGGTATGTGCCACCATGTTTAGAAAACAAAAAACCTCAGGTTACAAAACAAAACCTTGCCAGCATCTCAGAAGCTCCTCCTCCTGTTATAGCCTCTACCTCTTTTTTTAGATATAACCTAAAACTTTTATAATCACCATTTCTTATTTTTCTTTGTAATTTTACTAACTATTGACATACCCGTAAACACTATGTGATTTAAACAAGAAACACCTTCTTTCCCAGGCCCTAAAGCCTCCCACTGCAGACTGCTCAGCTGCTTCTCAGAGTTCAGTCTTTCTGATCTCCTGTCTAGTTGCTTCTTAAGAAACAGTGCAGAATAAGCAACAAGAAAAATAAATAAAATCTGAATATCTGCCAGGTGTGGCGCACGCCTGTAATCCCTGCAGTTTAGGAAACTGAGGCAGGAGGATCATGAGTTCAAAGCCAGCCTCAGCAAAAGTGAGGAGCTAAGCAACTCAGTGAGACCCTGTCTCTAAATAAAATACAAAATAGGGCTGGGACTGTGGCTTAGGGGTCGAGTGTCCTTGAGTTCAATCCCTGGTAGAAGAAAAAAAAAAAAAAGAACAACAGAAAGCTGCATATCTAGCCAGGTACTATGGCACACACCTGTAATCCCACTACTTGAGAGGCTGAGGTAGGAGGATCACAAGTTTAAAGCCAGCATTAGCAATTTAGTGAGGCCCTGAACAACTTAGTAAGACCCTGTCACCCTGCCTCAAAAAATAAATAGGGCTAGGGATGTAGCTCAGTGGTAAAGCACCCCTGGGTTCAATCCCCAATAACTCCCCGCTGAGCATGAAACAAAATAAAATTACATATCTGAAATATTCATATTGTATCCTCACATTTTATTGGTGATTTGACTCAGAATAAAATTCTAGATGAGAAATCAATTTCCATGAAACTTCAACAGTATTAGGCTTTTGCACATGCTAGATAAGTGCTCTGCCACTGAGCTACATCCCTAGCCCTTTTTAAAAATATTATTTTAAGACAGGGTCTCACTGAATTGCCCAGGCTGGCCTTAAACTTGTGATCTTCCTGTCTCAACAACCCCATTTGCTGGGATTACAGGCATGAGTTAATATACCTGGCTTCCATGGGCCTTTTTAAGGTACTTCTCCATCACAGTTTAGCTTCTAATGGTGCCCTTGAGAATTCTGGAGTCATTCTTTTCCCATCCCTTTTGAGCATGCCATTTTTTTGCCTCTGGAAGCTTTAGGATTCGTTCTTTTTGCCTGGTTATGGAGTTTAGATGTGATGGCTACTGTGTTCACTACCCAGATCCTCCTTCAGAAGGCAGAACCCCAAGCTGCTGGGAATGTGGCCATGCCACTCAGCTGGCAGCCCTCTTTGGAGAATCTGTGGACCAAAGGCATTCAGAGCCAGCCTGCATCCAATTGATGACATCACTGGTGTGAAGGCCCAGCTCCCTCACCTCAGCTGGCAACAAGTCTGCAGGGCTCTGCCAGCTGTAGCACCCCCTGTGGAAAGCCAGCTAAGGTCTTCACAGGGCCTGCACAGCAGCCCAACTTCTTCTGCTCAATCTTGTTTCCTTCAACTTTCTCCCACTGATGTTGGTTCCAAGAGCTCTTTCTTGTAAATGTCCTGCCTGCTACTCTGTAGGTCATAGTTAGCCTCCAAGAAACCTCAATCTGCAACTACAACATGCCCTGTTGGTGGTCTTGTTTACAATCATCCTGTGGACAATCAGTAGGCACCATATTACTGCTAATATCTACTACCACTTTGAGTGGCATTACATCCATTTTATTAGATGCAGAAACTCAGGTTATGGAAGACTTTCATGACTGAGTTAGGTATGGTGGCACATGCCTGTAAAACCAGTGACTCAGGAGGCTAATACAGGAGGATCACAATCTCAGCAACTTAGCAAGACCCTGTCTCAAAACAAATAAATAAATAACATAACATACTGGAGATGTAGCTCAGTGGTAGAGTGCTTGCCTAGCATGTGTGAGGTCATGGGTTTAAACCCCACTACAGGGGGAGAAAAAAAACTTGCATAGGAAAGTCACACAATAAGTAGCTGAAATAGTATTTGAAAGTAGATCTGTCTTACTGCAAAACCAGCAGTGTTCATATCTGGAGTAGTTGTGGGGGATTCTGCTACATACTCTGAGTCCCAGGCTTCCTGAAGAGGGGAAGAAGAGCACGCATCAAAGTGAGTAGACCACAGGAGCTGAGGACCAGTGTGAACACAGTCCTCCTCATTCTCTTTATACAAGCCACTTTGCTCCCGATGGAGAAAACTAATTCTGTCTTCTGCAATGGACACTGCACCTTCAGATAGCACAGCATTGACTCAAATGAAAGTCAAAATATCTCTACAGGAGAAGTGCTGAAAAACATCAGGATGAGAGCAACTGGTAAAAAAGAAAAAAATGAAGAAACAGGTTCTGTCTAGTGTTTTTCTCTTCTAACAAAGATTTGGTATTTAATTTTTTTTGCCAGCAAAGTCCATGGGACACTAGAAAGATTTCTTCTCTTTGGGTCTCCGTTCCCAACACCCCCTCCCTTATTGGGAATTGAACCTAGAGGTGCTCTGTCATTGAGCTATATCCTCAGCCCTTTTTATTTTCTTTTTCATAAAACTTGATTTTAAAATAGTATTTTATTTTTTAAAAATATTTTTTATTTGTTGATGCACCTTTAATTTATTTATTTATATGGAGTGCTGAGAACTGAACCCAGTGCCTCACACGTGCTAGGCAAGCGCTCTACTGTGGAACTACAACTCCAGCCCCTTAAAAATGATATTTTAAACTGTACAGTTACCAGAAGCACACAGTTATCAAAAATGCACACGCTTCCCTTTGCATCTGCAGCACCTTCAGCTTTTTGTGCCTGGTCTATTTGGCATCTCCATTTTCTGCAGGGCTATTCCCATCCTTGCCAGTGTCAGCTTTTCCCTTTTTCTCTTTGGCTACCTTCTCTCCCTTCTTTGCAGAGGGCTTTTTTAGGCTTGAGCTCTGGCTTTGGAGGAGCAGATTTAGCAGACAACATTGAGGATCTTCTCTGTGGTTCGTCCTTCACCTTGGCTTCATCTATTTTAGCATCCCCTGCAGTTTTTCTCTTGGGCATGGTGGCGACAGTGACAGGACACAGGTGCTGAACTCAAGGATGCAGCGGCACATGGCTTTGGTTGGTCTAGGGATGGTTCTCGCCTCTTCTTCATCTCCTCATCCCTATTTATTTATTTATTTGTAACAGGAATTGAACTCAGGGGCACTCGACCACTGAACCACATCCCCAGCCCTATTTTGTATTTTATTTAGAGACAGGGCCTCACTGAGTTGTTTAGTGCCTCACCATTGCTGAGGCTGGCTTTGAACCTGCGATCTTCCTGTCTCAGCCTCCCAAGCCGGGATTACAGGTATTCACCACCAAGCCCGGCTTAATTTTTATTTTTTTATTTTGAGACAGCATCTCACTAAGTTGCTTAGGGCCTTGCTAAGTTGCTGAGACTGGCTTTGAACTTTCAATCTTCCTGCCTCAGCCTCCCAAACCTCTGGAATTACAGGCATGCACCACTATGGCTAGGAAGAATCACCTCCCCCTTTTTAAATATTTTTTCAGTTGTAGATGAACACAATAACTTTATTTTGTTTATTTATTTTTATGTGGTACTGAGGATCGAACCCAGTGCCTCACATGTGCGAGGCAAGTGCTCTACCACTGAGCCACAACCTCAGCCCTAGGAAGAATTCCTTTTTTAAACTAGGTTTTGTTATTCCATGCTTGAATAATTATATCAAAATAGATTCTGCTGTCATGTATAACTAAAAAGAACAAATAAATAAAAACAGATTTTGCATGCACATTCTAATATGTATTGCTTAAATTATAACTTTTAAAGTCATGCCTTATAAGTACATTACAAGTTTTTCAAGGACAAAGATCACTTTATAAGCTTTACTGTTATGGCTGCCTCAGTGCCAGCCAGTCACTAAAGGCTAAATTTCCAGTAATAAATCCCACAGCCTGGCAATAAGGAGCCTGCTGTACCACTCACTGCCACCAGGTGGCAGGTCTCACTCAGAAGTCCTCTTCTATAGAATTTCATCATCTCCACTTCCTTTCTAACTAGTCCAGAGTAACTTATTTCTCTGTACTGATATAGATTGTTTAATAGTTTAAACTTCTCTCAGACCGGAGTTAGAGCCACTCCAAGTAAAAATATCTCCTAACTCAACTTGGACCCATAACTGTAAATGAACATTTTTGGAATAAATAAATGAATGCATACATGCATATTTCTATGAAGATTAATAAAATCCCACAACTAGCTCCATACTTTCTTCCTTGACAATCAATCAAGGAATATTAATTGAGAACTTCTGCATCCTATCCAGTATCCAGAAATGGGGGCTTAGAACAGTGAGGGAATAACAACTATAATAGAGGGCTGGGATTGTGGCTCAGCAGTAGAGCGCTCGCCTAGCATGTGCAAGGCCCTGGGTTCGACCCTCAGCACCACATAAAAATAAAATAAAGATTATTGTGTCCAACTACAACTAAAAAAAACAAATATTAAAAAAAAAAACTATAGTAGAAGTTTTAGCAAACTGAAACCTCTCCTTGGATGAGTCCTTTCAACTCCAATTCTCACTAGGCTAATAGGGAGTAGCCTCTGTCATCTAGGCTCCTCAGTCAATGGGAGAAATATGTCCTTATTCTTGGAGAGATCCCTGTGTGGTTGAGACTGACAAAGCCTAGCCCTAAGCAACTTCAGGACTGATGAAGGAAACACACTCCCCAACATGAAACAGATCTAGTCATGGCTTGCAGATTGATTCCCTAGTGTACCCCAACCCTCAGTAATCCACATGTTCCACAGATAACCCACTGCCTCCTATTTTACTCCTTACACCTGGAATCTTGGACCTGAAAAGAAAACTTGAAGATTTCCCCTCTTTCTTCTCTGGGCACACTGTTGGGGAACTTGGCAAGTCACTGAGGCTAAATTGAGGAGACCAAAGGGAGGATCAGGAGCTCAAGCAGCTGTGGCATTTGGACTGGAAGTCAAGTATCCCCAGGGAGTGGGAAATTTCCAGAGAGGAGGGTGAAGACCAGAGATTGAAAATCCCTAAACTCTGTTCATTGTCACAGCTCAAAAGAATATGCATGGAGGCTCATTCTCCCCCTTCCCCACCTCCTTATCTAATTAGCAGAGAAGTGTAAAAAGTCAGAAATCCTATCTCTCTTCTGGCATTCTCCAGTCACCTCCACCCCCTCTCCATTCCCTCCCAATTCTTCCCCCACTTGCTCCACAGACTAAGCAGCCCTAAAGGCTCAGAGCCCTGCAAGGAACCTAAAAAAGAAATGTGGCAGAACCAAAGATTTGGGAAATTTTGTGAGAGTGCACATTTGGAAAGAAGCGTTGGCCTGGGATTGCACACTGTTGTTGTAGGGTCACCAACCATCCCAGTTTGCTCAAGACTTTCCTGATATCAGCACCCAAGATCCCACATGTCATAGGAAACCTCTCAATCCCAGGCAAACCGGAATGGTGGGATCCAGGCTGTCTTGGCTGAAACTCACTGTGTGACCCTGATCACTCCCCCACCCCAGTTTCCTCCTTGTAAAATGGGACTCTCTGGCTCAGAGACACCATGGTTCCATGAATGGCCTCTGTTTCCTGAAGCTGGGCACAGCAAAGGTGACTTTATTCTTCACTGATTACAACCCCAGTGCTTCCCTAGGACTCCTGGAATCTCATTTTCCTGGAACATTAGAGAAGAAGAGGGCCTTCAGTCTTACCTGGGCATGCCCCCTTTCTAGATCCGTGAGAGACATGCATGCGCTTATGCATTTTATTCCACTTAATGCTTGTTGACCTACATTATGGACACACACCTCATCTCCTGTTTACTAGACATGAAACTTCTTGAAGGCAGACAGAAAGATCCATGGAACTGGGTCTTTCTGGAACAGCTGGAACAAACAATTGTTTGGTGTTAAATTCCACAGGGAAATCTGCACTTCATGGGTGCTGGCCTAGAGGAAAGACACTGGGATCCAGTGATGTGCGTGTGAGAGGCTGTTTGTATCGGCTCCTGAGAGCTAAGTGTTATATTTTCAAGAATTTTTCCAAACTGGTTATTAAATACATACTTTATTAAAATTCAAATTATACAAACTTACAATTAAGTGAATTATTATAAAAACAAAGATAATACTCAAAATTCATTATTTCTTAATTATTTTGCTACCTTTTTCTATTACTCAAACAATTGTGATTATTTATAGCTACATGAGAGAAATATTATATGATATGCTACTGTGCATCTTGACCCAAGTCCACATTGATAGTTTGAAATCGGCCATAGGGGAAGTATTTGCACCATGACGATAAGAAAATGCAACTAGTCTGGTCCCTACCACACCAAAGCTGGTAGTTAAACAGTTCCTAGCATACCACTACTTCAGAAACTCTATTTGGCCTGTTCTATCTACAAAGTCATCTTCTACTCTGGTTTTCAGCTTCAGATTTCCATTTGTAGAACAGAGACACCAAGTTTGTTCATGGCTTAAAAGCTAATGAAGCCAGGCTGATGGCACAGGCCTGTAATCCCAGCAGTTCGGGAGGCTGAGGCAGGAGAATCACGAGTTCAAAGCCAGCCTCAGCAAAAACAAGCCTCTAAGCAACTCAGTGAGTCCCTGTCTCTAAATAAAATACAAAATAGGGCTGGGGATGTGGCTCAGTGGTTGAGTGCCCCTGAGTTCAATCCCCAGTACCAAAAAAATAGCTAATGAAGGGTTGGGGTTGTGGCTCAAGTAGCAGAGCGCTTGCCTAGCATGCATGAGGCACTGGGTTCAATCCTCAGCACCACATAAAAAATAAAATAAAGATATTGTGTCTACCTACAACTGAAAAATATATATTTAATTTAAATAAAAGTTAATGAAGAGGGTCTGGGGATGTGGCTCAAGCGGTAGCGTGCTTGCCTGGCATGTGTGCGGCCCGGGTTCGATCCTCAGCACCACATACAAAACAAAAGATGTTGTGTCCGCCAAAAACTAAAAAATAAATATTAAAAATTCTCTCTCTCTCTCCCCCTCTCTTTAAAAAAAAAAAAGTTAATGAAGAAGGGTTGGGAGTATAGCTCAGTGGTAGAGCACTTGCCTAACATGCATTAAGGCTCTGAGTTCAATCCACAACACCACACACACTCACACTCACACACACACACACACACACATACACACACAAATGAGAGGACTCTAAAGAAGGTATTAATTATCCTTCAGGTACCCATTTTAAAGGTAGCCAACTGCAGAATTCAAAGATGAATTAGATTCCTATGCTCACAGCTTAAAAGGATGATTTCTTCATTTCCAGTCTACAATCACCTCTGAGATTATAAATTCTGTAAATCTTAAAATTAGGATTATAACATGTAAGAGAGCTAGGGAAGGCTTTAGGGATCATTCAGTGTTCACCATTTCCTCTACTCCCTCATTTTACAGATGAAGAAACTGAGTCTACATGGTGGTCAGTAGCTTGCTTAAGGTCACACACCAGATTATTGAACAGAAGGCTATGGCTCTTATCTGGAGTAGAGGCCTTTCCTTGACATCCTCAATTTCACTTAAGAAACTATATGATCTCTAGAGAATCTGAGCAGGAGAAAGTACAAAGTTTGCACAAACACAAAACCCCCACTTCCTTCCTCTCTGCTACCTAGAAAATGGAAGAATATTTCTCTATGCCAGGTGTTACAGGGGACACAGAAGAACAAGACCCAATTACTCATACATAGGCAGTGAATGCACAGTCATACCTAAAACTCTGTCAAGAGGGGAAAGAGGGGATCATATTAGGGCTAAGCCTGTTCTGACCCCACTGAGTGGCATAGAAACCAACCCTACTGTTTTAAGAAGTGAAAGTTATACATGAGATTGTTCCCCTGCTACCCTCCTGCCCCACATCCCACTGTTCCACAGTGCTGGGGGTCAAACCAAAGGCCTCATACATGCTAAGTATTCCATCACCGAGCCATAAACTCAGCCCAACATTAGATTCTTGACTGGGTAAAACAGTGTCTCAGTGGGCTTTTCCCAAGAGACTCAAGTGTGGGATGTCTCTTTTTACCAAGCAGAGAAGTTGACAAGCAAGTAGAGGCCAAGAACTTGCAGGGTCTGAGAGACAGAGTCCAGTGAGGACTTTTCACATTCATTCTTCAAGAAAAATGAAACAGAATAAAAGCATACATCATAGGGAGCCTAGCCAGACATAATGGCACACCTGTAATCCCAGCAACCTGGGAGGGTAAGGCAGGAGGATTTCAAGTATAAGGCCAGTCTCAGCAACCAAGCAAGACTATAAGCAACTTAGTGAGACCTTGTATCAAAATAAAAAATAAAAAGTGATGGAGGGTTGGGGCTGTAGCTCAGCGGTAGAGAGCTTGCCTAGCACATGAGAGGTCCTAGATTCGATCCTTAGTACCACATAAAAATAAATAAATAAATAAATGTTATTAAAAAGTGCTGGGGATATGACTCAGAGGTAAAGCACCCCTGGGTTCAATCCCTAGTACCAAAATTTAAAAATACTTAAAAAAACACATAGGTAGCCCAAATTTCTCTCCTCTACCCTTGCCCCCATCCCTGTACTAGGGATTGAACCCAGAGTGAGCTACATTCACTGAGCTTCATCCCCAGAACTTTTTATTTTTTGAGACAGGATCTCACTAAATTGCCTAGGCTGGCCTCCAATTTGTAATCCTCCTGCCTCAGTCTTCTGAGTCACTGAGATTATAGGTATGTGATGCCACACACAGGTTGGAATGCAAATATCTTATTATTAGGTCCATCATATTTAAAACTATTCCATCAAATTACTATAAATTTTATGCTCTATTCTATTTCAGTGCTTATCTTGTCACAGAAAGACAACAATCAGTTTGCAGACTGACACCATTTCTGGCCCATACTTTAAGTGAACTGCCCTAAAAAGGCCTGGGGACTCCATGGCCCCTGGAACTCCTTTGGTGGGGGGATTGTTGTACCAGTTCTAGGGTGCTGGGAAGTAATCTGGATACTATGATAGTCACAGGACCATGAGTCAGAACGTGACTTCCCGTTCTGTGTTTTCCTCTGAAGTACTCTAGCTTCCTTCCCCAATCCTGAGAAAGAGCCTCACCAACTAAGAATGACCTCTAGCCCTTCACATAGTCCCCAATCCTGCCTAGTGGTGCCCCATGTCTCTGTTACAGGCCACGAGTTCTTCCATTCCTTCCTTCCTTCCTTCATAGAGGCATGTTCTGAGAACACAAAGTCAATCTAAAGGACAGATTCCTGCTTAAGTAGCTGAAACCTAGCAACAAAGAAGGGGCTACAGGTGTAGCTCAGTGGTAAAGCATGCATAGGTCCTGGTCCCATCCCCAGAAAACCTGGCCCATTTCCCCCTCTCCCTGCAAAAAGAAAGTGGTATCAGTATCACAAAGAAAGTCATCTGTCTTTTCAAATATAGCCCTGGGTAGCCCAAAGGTTGATTCTCACATATATACACAATTAACAAACTAGAGACCTAACCCTAAGATACAAAAGGATAGACCTTCTAGAATTAAGGAAATTTATCAGAACTTACTTTAGTAGAATGTAGTAAAAGGAACTATTGCCAAGACGGGCTCTGAAATATTTCTGCTCCATGGTCTCACAATTTCATCACCTCATAGTCATCAGGGGAAGAGGTAGGATTGACTGCACTCAATTATTTGGGTAAATGAATAGGAGGAGCCCCCCCAAAAGAGAATTCTTCTATGATTATTAACACCTTGGGGAGGAAAGCAGGGCACAGAGTGATGTCTCCCTGACAGATGAAGGCACGGTAGCTCCAAGGGATAGGTGACTTGCCTAGGTTGTTCCAGTCTACAAGACTCTGAGAAATGGTCCCTAATCAGGAAGAGACCAACTGACTTACAGAGGAAATGAACCTCAAGGGTGGGAGAACAGCTTCAGCCTTCTGCCTGTCAGGGAGGGAAGAAGGGCTGGGCAGGGGCGGGACTTCATGGAAGGTTTTGGATTGAGTCCCTCCTCCCTAATCCCCTATTGGGTCAGTGACTCCTGCAGCCCTGCCAGTGAGGAACAAATGAGAAGGGCTGTTGATTTTTTTCCCCCTTGGCCATTCAGAATTTGCCCACATAAATACTGAGTAAGACTCTGCTCACTCCTCACTTCTCTGCACTTGGCCCTGAGCTGGACCTGGTTCCCTGAGGGTAGGCAGGGCCATGAGGGACCTGTTCATGCTGTGGGTAACCATGGGAATATGCTGTGCTACCTTTGGTGCCTCTGCCTGGTAAGTCCCTTCCCTTACTCTTTGCTCCCCTCCAAGAAAGTCCCCCGTTATCTCATCCCATTCACCTCTGCCTCACTTTTTCTTTTTTGATAGGTCAGTGAATAATTTCCTGATAACAGGCCCCAAGGTAGGATGGTCTCTGACTCCTGTTTTTTTTTTTTTTTTTTGCCCTTGGGGTTCCTAAGGGAAATCTTTTGGGGGAAAAAAAAGAGGGTTGGGAGAGACACTGCCAGACCCCTTCACCCAGAGACCCAGAATTGTTTTCTTAGTGGAGAACTCGCTCATTGGAGTCGTCCCTGCTCCCCCAACCCCAGATGACCTGTGCTGGGCAGAAGCTCACAGCCCTTTTCCCCTGCCCAGGCCTATCTGACCTATACTACCAGTGTGGCCTTGGGTGCCCAGAGTGGCATCGAGGAGTGTAAGTTCCAGTTTGCTTGGGAACGCTGGAACTGCCCTGAAAATGCTCTGCAGCTCTCCACACACAACAGGCTAAGAAGTGGTAAGTCTGTATAAGAGCACACCTGTTCAGAGGGTGCCTGTGCATGGAGGTGGGCTTGCAGCATTATGTAATGTGTGTGCTCAGAGAAATGAGAAAGTGACTGGTGATCTGTTGACCTGCCATTTCCTTGCTGTGACCTTGAGTGAGTTACTTTCCCTCTCTCAATCCCAGTTTTGTCATTTGAGTCTGTAAGACCGGCTCTATTTAGCCAATCTAAGGGTTGAATGAGGTAGGCAGAGGTGTCTCACAACATACGTAAGAAATTATGTTTTTAGTGCATACCTGTATTTGTGTGTTTGTACATAATTCACCAATTTACATGAAATAAAAATGGGGAAAGGGGTCTTTATTTGCAGCCCCTGGGGGAGTTTTACATCTGCCTAATTCTCTTAAAATCCTAGCAACAGTGAAGCTGAGAGATCACATTGAGTTTTGCCTCAGGTGGGCTGCATGTACGTGTGTGTGTGTGTGTGTGTGTGTGTGTGTGTGTGTTTATAACTGTGTGCAATAGTTTTCATAAAAGTAATTTTTGTAGAAACAATAGAGTTGCCTGAGAAGGGTTGAGGGGAAAGGTAATAAAGAAAATGGGAGTGGAAGAACTAACTTCTCAAGGGGTAAACAGATAGAATATAGATAAGTGGAAACGAAATGTGATGGTGTTTGTGAAGAGTTTAGCAAGATAAGAGCTCAGTAATAGCAGCCACAATGATTATGATTATTATAGGAATATAGCTTTGAGGTCAGAAAGAATAGGTCCTCTCTGTCTCTGTCTCTGTCTCTCTCTCTTGTTTTTGTTGTTGTTGTTTGTTTGTTTGTTTTGGTGGGGATTGAACCCAGGGGCATTTTACCACTGAACTATATCTCCAACCCTTTTTATTTTTTTATTCTGAGACAGAGTCTTGTTAAGTTGCTTAGGGTCTAGCTAAGTTGCTGAGGCTGACCTCAAACTTGCAATCCTCCTAACTCAGCTTCCCAAGTCTCTGGTCTGAAAGCCATGCTCCACTACACCCAGACCTTCTCTCTTTCCTAAGCTAGCCTTGTGGACATGAGCCTCACTGCCCACAGATCAGCAACTGTGGCTGAAGTCCAGACTGGACTTCAGTTTTTCTTTTCTTTCTGGTACCGGGGATTGAATCCAGGGGTGCTCAACCACTGAACAATATACCCAGCCTTTTTTATTTTTTACTTAGATACAGGGTCTTGCTAAGTTGCTTAGGGTCTCACTAAGTTGCTGAGGATGGCTTTGGACTTGCAATCCCCCTGCCTCAGCCTCCTGAGTCTGGATTACAGGCATGTGCCATGATACCTGGCTCTAGGCTGGACATCAGGAGAGCAGTGTCCTGATCCCAACACCACAACTGGAGAGTGGTCTTGGTCTCATCATTCTATCTCTTGGTTTCATCTTCCCCATCTGTAGCATGGGGATGACTGGATGAAGTGAAGAGGTTAGAAAGACTTGCATCATTTTCCTTAAGAGAAGAGCATCTTCTCAACCCAAATGAGGCGGGGGGCAGGGAGAGCAAAAGAGCATTGTGTTTTCAAAGCCTCTGCTTTGGGTTATCAGCCCAAGCTTCTAGTCATTTCCCTTTTTCTCTCCAAAGCCACCAGAGAGACTTCCTTCATTCATGCCATCAGCTCTGCCGGAGTCATGTACACCATCACCAAGAACTGTAGCATGGGTGACTTTGAAAACTGTGGCTGTGATGAGTCAAAAAATGGAAAAACAGGTAAAAGTTGGGTTTTTCAACAGGGGTGAGGAGAGGTGAGGAGCTGCAGAGCAGAGCTCAGGCTAAAGTCTTCCAGGGAAAGGCTGAGGGACACAGGTCATCAAACCCCTAGACTTCAGCACCCCCCACCCCAAGTCATGGGAGCTCCTGGACCTAGACTCTCCTGAAAGATGAGTCTTGGTCCATGAGTCCACAGATTGGCAAGTATCTCTAAAACTAACAAAGACTGGAATGAGAAGACCAAAGAGAGTTTAAAGGTAGCCCTGGTATTGGAATGATTTGTCCATAACCCAGAGCTACAAAACTATTTTCAGACCACATAAGAAACTTACCCAAATTTGTCACTTATTAGGGAGAAAAATGACTCTTAAGACCACTATGGAATAATGGTATGGAATTCCAGAATGTTTGAGCTTCTATTAACCTTTGAGATCATCTGGACTGGCCCCATGCACCTACGTTTATTGTGGGCATTGAAGACTTATTTCTTAGAGCTGGGAAATGCCATAAGTTGGCTTTGGGAACAGGACTCCCCTCATTTTCCCCAAGCACCTTCATTTCCCTCTTTCACCTTTAGTTGAGCACTACCCTCTCCTAGGGTTCGTGGGGATGATTTGGCTGTGTCAGTCAAAAAGACTGACTCTTCTCCCTGCATACAGCAGGGAGCTGTATGCAGAATTTATTCTTTCCTTATGTGTAGGAGGCCATGGCTGGATCTGGGGAGGCTGCAGCGACAATGTGGAATTTGGGGAAAGGATCTCCAAACTCTTTGTGGACAGTTTGGAGAAAGGGAAGGATGCCAGAGCCCTGATGAATCTTCACAACAACAGGGCCGGCAGGCTGGTGGGTATAGGAGTCAGCCAATGTTGGCAACAGCTTCACATCTGCACAGCACTTCACAGTTTACCAAGAACTGACATACCCTTGTTTCATCCTCATAACCATCCAGCACAACTGAGACAGCTATCCCCATTCTCTGGATGACAAAGCCAATTTTAAGTCCATACTGAATGACTTGTCTGCACCAATACAGTTAATAAGCATAAGAGCCAAGCAATGAACTCAGATCTATCTATAAGGCTAGTTCTCTCATCACTAAACCTTGTATTAGGCCTTCTCCATAGTCAGATTTCTGGGAACACAGAACAATACAGAATCAAGGCCTTGCTTCAATGACTTAAAATTTTAATCACTTTAACTGTTTGTTCTAGGACATTAATAGCAGTTTATTGTGTCCTAAAGTCTGGATTGTGAAGGATTGGGACTATCTAGGCTTCAGAAGTTGGGGAGGGAGGGCATCTATTGTCCCTATTTCTGGTAGAGTATCAATCTCTAGTATATTCTAAACTTGAATCTAGTTTAGAATATTCTAGAGTAGCAATCTCTAGTATATTCTAAACTTGGACTTATAGCCAAAATCATAGAAATTTCCTTGTGGACCTGTACCTAGATGTTCTGGTTGCTCAGGGCAGAAGGAAAAGGTTTTCAAGACAAGTAGAACTGTGGGTAATTACTTGCCTTGGTGTGTAAAGATTCAGATTCTAGGAGCTGCCTTCCTTCTGAGAGAGGGTCAGGATGGAAAATCCAAACCACCACAAATACTCTAGTTCCCCACTTCCAGATGATTACAGTGTCAAAGATCATATTTTCCTCTATAATTTATAAAGTATTCTTTGACCCTGATTTTATTTTTTATTCATTTATTTATTTTGGTACTGGAGATTGAGCCCAGGGCATTTACCACTAAGTATCTTATTCAGCCCCTTTTAATTTTCTGTTTTGAGATAGGGTCTTGCTAAGTGGCTAAGGGCCTTGTTAAGTTGCTGAGGCTAATCTTGCACTTCTGATCCTCCTGCCTCAGCCTCCCCCGCTGTTGGCATTACAACTTGCACCACCACACCTAGCTCCCGACCCTATTTTATTCCATTTTTATCCCAGTTGGGCAGGTAGAGAAATATGATCTACAAATGATGGAGTTGGGCCTGGGGTTTTTCCTGACTCCAGTAACCTTCTCAACATTTGCCTGACTCTTCACCAGAATCACCCAAGATGATTTAAAGTACCAGGTCCTTAAATCTGAAAACATCCTCATTGGAAAAATCTGAGGTAGGGCCCAAGAACAAATATTTTTATGATGCTCCCTAATAATCCTCTAAAGCCAAGAAGCGCACACACACACACACATATATATTTTTGTAGATGGACACAATACCTTTTGTTTTATTTGTTTGTCTTTATGGGTGCTGAGGATTGAACCCAGAGCCTCACATATGCCAGGCAAGCACTCTACCACTGATCCACAATCCCAGTCCCTAAAATATTCCATTTAATTGCTAACCATTGGTCTTCCCTTGCCAGAGCCATTCTCTCTTTTGTTTTCTCTCTGTGAAGGCAGTAAGAGCTACCATGAAACGGATCTGCAAATGCCACGGCATCTCAGGGAGCTGCAGCATCCAGACATGCTGGCTGCAGCTGGCTGACTTCCGGGAGATGGGAAACTACCTAAAGGCCAAGTATGACCAGGCACTGAAAATTGAGATGGATAAGCGGCAGCTAAGGGCTGGGAACAGCGCTGAAGGTTGCTGGGCTCCCACTGAGGCCTTCCTTCCTAGCATAGAAGCTGAGCTGATCTTTTTAGAGGAATCTCCAGACTACTGTACTCGCAATTCCAGCCTGGGCATCTATGGCACAGAGGGTCGTGAATGCCTGCAGAACAGCCACAACACATCTAAGCGGGAGCAACGCAGCTGTGGGCACCTGTGCACTGAGTGTGGGCTGCAAGTGGAAGAAAGGAGAACTGAGGCCGTGAGCAGCTGTAACTGCAAATTCCAATGGTGCTGCACCGTCAAGTGTGACCAGTGTAGGCATGTGGTCAACAAGTACTACTGCATGCGCTCCCCGGGCAGTGCTCGGGCCTGGGGAAAGGGGAGATCCTGATAACACCCTACATGAACTGATTTGCTCAGTTGCATGACAGTGGAGGGTGACACCTCTTCTCTCTTGGAGAGAGTAGACTGGAAAACAATTGGACAATCACAGGGATATCTGTGGTCCTCGTGATATCTGCTACAGATGGGGAAATGGAGGCCCAAGATTATACAGCATATTGACAGAGTTGATATTAAAACCTGGGCCTCCTCCTAACTTGGGCAGACCCAATCTTTCCTGCAAGTTACTTCCTGGTATTTGTCCCTGTACTTATCATGCAGCTTGCTAAAATGGGAATTTGGGGGAGTCCATATCCAGAGGAACCCTCGAAGTATTTATTCCTACAAGTTTTAGGCCATATCCAGCCCAACTGTGCTGCTGGGAATCAGAGAAAATAGAAGCAAAAACTTAAAAGAGTTCAGTTCAGATCCCAGAAGGAGCAACCTTCTGCCACTGTGGCTAGGTCAAGAAAGACCAACTGCAAATTCCTGCAGATATATGAGGCAGAGGCTGCCTATTTCCTACTGGAAGGTTTTTAGAATGTTGATTTTTTTTTCACCTGAGTATGCACTTTTTAAGTTCTCCTCACCCGAGCCTAGGGAAATCAGGAGGGCTTTTTCAGCTCATAAACCATTCTGGTATCAAGGAGAGGGAATGGTCACAGTAAGTAGACAGGTGACTTTCATTTATCAGACAAAGATCTATAAGAGAGACTTTCTCCAGAGAGCTATAAAACATCTATTTTGCCATTGTTCCAGATTGGGAACTCAACTACATTTTGTAAAAAATGTTTCTAGGATACATCCAACTGAGACCTTTTACTACTCCCCTTGATAACCTTGGGACCAGGAAGGGAATTGGAACCCTGCTTCTGTTTCCCAATTCAGCAGGCTAATGGAGGAAGCTAGAAATATCCAACTCCCTTGATTCCAATTTTGACAGATAATAAAATTGAGATCCAGGCACTGGCCAATAGAAAAACAATACAGACTCACAGATTTACAAGGTGTTATTTTAATACCCCCCTAAGTAATTTGGGCACTAAAGTAGCCCTTTGAACTTGGACTGTATTCAAAGTGTGTTTGCTCCCTTAACTTGAGCTTCCTAGGTTGTCTATGCACCAAGGCGGGGGGGGGGGGGGGGGGGGGGGGGGGGGGCAGGGCAACTGACTAGGAAACTTGTGGATTCTACTTTCCTCATTTGCATTTCTACATCTTTCTCCACTGGTAATTTTTGGAGGAGGGGTAGTTTCCCATGAAGAGCCCTAGGGGCTCAGCCACTGGTTTCCTAAATCTGAATTTAGGAAATCGCTTGGGAATCACTTCTGTCTGCGAGGGCCTGGTAGCCTGCAGGGAGGTTGAATAAACAAGTAAAAGGATGATCAAAAAGAGTAGAGGGGAGGGGGGATAGTAGAGGATAGGAAAGGCAGCAGAATACAACAGACACTAGTATGGCAATATGTAAATCAATGGATGTGTAACTGATGTGATTCTGCAATTTGTATACGGGGTAAAAATGGGAGTTCATAACCCACTTGAATCAAAGTGTGAAATATGATATATCAAGAACTATGTAATGTTTTGAACAACCAACAAAAAAAATTTAAAAAAAAAGAGTAGAGAAACACTCCCAGCTTCTTGTTTTAAATTAGAAAATCATTTAAATGTTTTACAGTAAGATAAACCATTTAAATCATGGCCCTATAGTGGAATTTTAACCCTAAAATAATTTTCTTGAAAAATCTTTAGTAACATGGAAAACATACATGATATTAACAAAGATGATTACTAAATAGCATGTATATGATGAATCCAATTTGTTTTTAAAAATATAAAAATATTTGTCATCATGTAATAGTAAATTTGAGTGGTTTATTCATTCTTCTGCTTTTAAAAATTTATACATGTGCCTACAATAAACAAATATTTTTGTCATCAGAAAGAATTAGTTTCATTTTTTAAATACCTCAAAATAAAGGTCTTCATTTATTTTTAAGTGATAAGGAAAGTGACATTTTCATTCAGGGAATGGGCATCTCAACAGAAAACATAGCCCTAAAATTCCATTCTGGTCTCTGTTGCATCTAGTGCATTTAAAACTACTACAGATGTCAGAGACCAGAGACAATGAGAAATCCATAAAATTGCAGCCTGTGTCAAGGACATGGAAGACTTCCTCTATGTCCCCGCTTCCAAGGAAGGTTAAAAAACTCAGCAGCAATGACAAAGTAAGAAAGTGTGTATAGGTGTATATGAGCTATGGTAGAAGAAGGGGGAACTGGAGAAAAACTAAGAGCAATATTTTTGAAGAAATTGGCAGACAGAAGTAAAGATCATTTCCCTGGGGCTTAGAGAAAAAATAAAAAACAAAAACATAAAATTATCTGGCCCTGAGGTTAAACCCTCAATAAACATGGATGCCAAAGTAGCTACCCTGAAACTTAAGTCATGACACTGTGCAGGAGAAATGAGCAAATTGGATTTTCTCCCATATTCCTAACAGAATCTCTATCCAAAGAACTCAGGCACCTGGTGCTTGGACATTTTCCCCAGGACTTTGCTGACATAGTCAAATAATTTTAAGGGAGATTTTCAGAAACAAAACCATCCCCCCACTGTCCTGTTGAAATGCTCATTGCAGGAGACACAAACCTTGTTTATACTGTGGAATTATATCAGTAATTTTCACCAAGAAAACCCAGAGAAGCCAGGCATAATGGTGCACACCTGTAATCCCAGCTACTTGGGTGGCTGAGGCAAGAGGATCATTACTTTGAAGCCCACCTGGGCAACTTAGCAAGACCTTGTCTCAAAATAAAAAATAAAAAGGGCTGGAGATATTGCTCAGTGGTACAGCACCCCTGGGTTCAATCTAGTAACACAAAACAATTAAAAAAGAAAAGAAAATACAGAGCAATGGGAATTCCTTGAAAAATTTGCCTGATGCTCCCCAAAGCTTATAGTTTCCTAGTCTCTTCTTTCAAGCATCTCTCATCCTCATCCATCTTACCTTCAGAGCAATCAATCACACCAACCAACCTTCTCACTTGAATCTTGGGCCACAACCTAAAGGAATTTAGATTTCTCTACATCCATCATGTTCCTGTCAGGGATTCATTCCAAGGCAATACAGCATCATTCAGATTCATTAGTTACAACCCTACGCCCCTTCCCTTTTGGCTCATCCTTAACAAGCTGCTATCATTAAGGTGACAGAACAATAAAACCCCCTATTTTCAATAGGTTCAGGGCCCAAGACAGGCTGATTTGCCACAGTTTGATGGTAGATCTTGCAAAAGGGATCAACTTAATGAGGGAAACTTGTCCAGAAGTCTATCATATTTCAGTAAACCCAGGAACTGCCTCACTTCACCTGGAAAATGGACAGACTCCTGTAGTTTCTCAATCTAAACTAGAAAATATGCTTATGCTTGCCAGGCCCCCCAAGCTTCTTCTTTCTTGACTTGTGTTCTTCCTCCTTCCCATCTGAATGTTGATGCAGGCAGAATTAGGGACTCCCAGGAAAACCTTGAAAACTGTCCCAGAGTCTCCTATGGTCTGCTGCTGATCTCCTCACAGCTTGCCAGTTGGTAATCATAAGGCAGAAGGGGAACCACAGTGGAAAGGGAGTGATTGAGTGCCAGGCATGACCAAAGTGCCAGGTGCTTAATAGATACATATTATCTCCTTCAATCCTCAGAACAATCCAATTACTCCATTAAATCCCAAATCTTCAATTCTGTTAATATTTTAAGAAAATTGACATAAGTGCATTAAAATAGGTTGGAAATTATTTAAAGTTTATATATTATTGTATTAGTATTATTAAGTAATGTAATGTGATTATATAATTGTATTATCATATAATTATATATTTTATACTATATTTAAGTTTTTGTAGGTGTTTCACATTTGCGGCCATGGGAAAAAATGAGTTCGAGTTATGAAAATCAACAAATTAAAGAATAAAAGTAAATAATTAAATTTTTAAAAATAAAAATAAAAGAATTACAAAAAAGAGTTATAAGTATCAGGGACTGGGATGTATAGATGAGAGATCTCCTATTAGCATATGAGAAACCCTAAATTCAATGCCTGGCACACACACACAAAATAAAGTTTAAAAGTTACAATTATTCCCCTCTTGTTATTGAGGAAAATGTGAGGGTAAAGCACTTCAATGTAAAATTAACACAAGGCAGTGGATTTGAATTCAGATCTGTCACCTCATAAATTCAAATTCTTTCTTTTACAACCATTTACACTCTAGGAGCCCAGAGTCTCTGGCATCCTGACAGTTTTGTGGAAGGACTACCATTCATATGCAGTGAAAGGTGTCAGTTTCCTCCCTCTTCTGCAAGTAATAGAGTCTTATTTCTCAGCCCTTCACCAGAATGAAGAACCCAACTTTTGATTTGCAAAGGCCTTCGTTAGAATGATAAAGCAGATAGCCTGGCTCCTGCTGACTTGGGAGGGCAGAATCCTGGTTCTCCAGGGGGTACTCAAAGTAAAAAGCTAACCATTATGGTCTACATTAAAGGTCAAAGTTTCAAGAGGAGGTGTCAAGACAGGGGTGTTTATTTTAGAGGACACATAGGAAAAAAACAGGATCCAGAGGAAAATACATAAGTTTCTAACCCAAAATGAATTCACAAACTATTCATGTTTCCCACTGATGCCGAAAGACCTGGGTTGAGAGAAAATGAAATGAAAGCAAGGACCAGGGCAAGGGCTTTTAAGAAAGGTTGAAGATCTTCAGGTAGAAAGAGAGCTCTTAACCATTTAATTTCACTGCTGTCCCTACACAGGAGGAAAGCTAGGCCTGGAAGAGAAAAGCATCCTGCCCGGTATCCCTAAGGGAGATGGCAGAGATTAGTCTAGACTCCAGGGCTCTGGGCAATCTACCTGATTGTTGGTTTGCCTTTCTCAAGATTACAAGAAAGGGATGAGGGAGTTAGGGCAAGGATCTGTGAGGCCTCAAACTTCATTTGGTCAGTGAGGGAGTAGGGAGATTACAGTAGAGGAAGTGGTGATGTGAGTAGGAAGTGGGTGGGATATGATGTGGAAAGGACTTGTGTCACCCCAGATGTCAGACACTATCTGAGGATAAAAACGGTGATGAAGAAACAGCAACCAAAGGAAAAGTTTAGCTGAGTGTGGTGGCACCGGCCTGGAAGCCCAGTGACGCAGGTGGATGGCAAGTTTAAGGCCAGCCTCAGCGATTTGCAAGACCCTTTCTCAAAAAAAAAAAAAAAAATCTAAAAGAACTGGGGACGAGCTGGAGTTATGGCTCAGTGGCACAGTGCTTGCCTGGCATACGTGAGACCCTGGGTTCAAGCCTCATTGCTGCATATAAATAAATAAATAAAATGAAAGATCTATTGATAACTAAAAAAAAAAAAGCTCAGTGTTAAAGGACACTTGGGTTTGATCCCTTCTACCAAAAAAAAAAAAAAAAAAAAAGCGGGGGGAGAGATTATTTCACTAGAACTCAGAGAAAATAACAAAAACATAATTATCTGACCCTGAGTTTAATTCCTCAGTAAATATAAATGCCAAAGTACCCATTTCCATGTTCCTTTCAGAGTCTCAGGTACCTATACAGACCTGTGGCGGGATTTGTTGATCTTGAGAAAGTCATTTGCCATTTCTTTTCCAGGAACTTCTTGCAGTCCAGAAGAAATCACTTGATTCAGCTACCTGCTTAAGAGAAGAGTTCCTCAACTAAGGCCAAAGGAAGAAAAGCATACCTTGCTCCCTGTTTGAAAGAAAATGAAACCATCACAGAGGGGAAAGGGAGACCGTCCCTTCCTTGGACAAGTACTTATATCTCTTTGCTCATGTCTACTCTGAAATACTCTCACTATTATCTGTTGAGCCTGCCATCTTTTTTTTTTTAATATTTTTTTAGTTGTAGATGGGCACAATATCTTTATTTTATTTCTTTATTTTTATGTAGTGCTGAGGATCGAACCCAGTGTCTCACATATGCTAGGCAAGCATTCTACCACTGAGCTACAATCTCAGCCCCAAGCCTGCCATCTTCTAGGAGCTCACATTATGGCTTCAAGGCCTTCAAACACTCCTATTCTCCAAGTAAAATATCCTCAATTACTCTAGTTTTTCACTATTTTTCTCTTTTCTCTACACTTTCCTCAGATGCACTGACATCAGATTTCTACAAGGAGTTAGATGGGACATGAACCAGATAACCTTCCAAACCCTTGACTACTATAATTTTATCTTATGTTTCTGAAAAATCTACTTATTCTTAGCTACCATAGAGTTTTTCTTGTTTTTTTTTTTTTAAACCTAGGGGCACTTACCACTGAGCAACATCCCCAGTGCTTTTTATTTTTTTGAGACAGGGTCTCGATAAGTTGCTTAGGACCTTGCTAAATTGCTGAGCATGGCTTTGAACTTGCAATCCTCCTGCCTTGGCCTCCCGGGCCCCTGGGATTACAGGCTACCATGCCTGGGCATCATAGAGCATTAACTGCCCACTTGTACTTTTTCATAGCTAAAGTCCATTTCTAACCCCTTCCATTCCAACCAAGCAACCTTGACTCTCAGCTCCCTCAGCTCTGATTGACCCATCAGAGTGACCTCAATCATTAAGGTCCTCCTGTGCTGGAGGCCTGTAGTGGTACCAGGACAAGAACATGAAACTGACAATCAGGGCACTCAATCCCATGATTCACAAGTGGGTATACTTGTGCATGGTCTAGCACTCCTTTATCAGATAGCTTTTGGCCTGGATTAAGGCCTTTTCCCCTGCTTTGGAACCTGGATAGGCCCCAACTCCAAGCTTCTCTTGACTTCCACTTTCTTTGCTTCACTCCAGGCTTAGCCTACTTCAAAACCTCTCTCCTATCTATTCTTCTCAACTTCAGCTGCTCCTAGTTATTCCAATGGTGGCTCCTTGCTGTGTTCATGAAAAGTTGTCACGTCCTCATATTCTCAACATTGACCATCATTTATCAGCTAATTTTTTATTCTTCTGATTTTGCCCACTTTTCCACTCAAGTTGAACTATTTTCAATAACTTTACTATTGGACACTTCCTCACCCCTCTCAGCACCCATCTAGGCTACCTGGGTGGCTTGCACTTATTTATTTATTTATTTTCAGTACTAGGGATCAAATCTAGGGCTTTGTGCATACTAAGCAACTCTGCCACTGAACTACATCCCTAGTCCACCTCATGTTTTTCTTCTCTGTATATGTATTTACCCTTCTGCATTTTTGCCATGTTATGACAGTATGAGGTACTTGCCAGATGTAGTACCCAATCTTGGATTTATAGCCTCCAGAACCATAAACTAAATAACTTTTTAAAATAAATTACTCAGTCTCAGGTATTCTGTTATAGCAATAACAACAACAAAACAGACTAAGATGCTTTCTATATATTCATTTGGTCTGCTCTTCTTTTTGGGGGGTGGGGCAAGGGACTGGAATCACACTTTTTTTTTTTCTTTTTTTGGTACTGGAGAATAAATCCAGGATCCAGGGGCACTTTGCCATTGATCTACATTCCCAGCCCTTTTTATTTTTTATTTTGAGACAGGGCCTCACTAAGTTGCTTAGGGCCTGGCTAGATTGCTGAGACTAGCTTTGAACTTGGGATCGTCCTGCCTCGGCCTCCCTGGGATTACAGGCTTGCACCTCTGCGTCTCTTAATGAACTTTCCCAATTTTATTGCTTTCTTCCTCAACTCCATATTCACAAAGTTATGACAGTTCCTTTGCATATAACATTTCTACCTGACTTCTGTGTCCCAGTCGTGGCCATTTCCCTCCTTGAAATGCCTTCATCCCATCTACTGTTTCTCCAACTCCAAATACTCTCTTAAAGTCTATCTGCTTCTTGAAATTGACTTCCATTTATCTGACAGACTCTATATTTCATTCTCTATGTTAGCTAGGCATTATGTATTTTTTATGTCTCAACAATAGGGCTGACAAGTCCCTTCCTTGGAGATAAGACTGCGTTATCCCTTATGGAGTTTCTGTAGCCTCCAGAATATTTTGCCAGTGGTGGGTGATTAGAGCTTGCCCAACACAAAACTGATTTTGCCCAATGGTGGTATGAGTATACATGTCAAAGAACTCAGAGCTAGAGAAGGAAAGCAATTTGTCCAAGGCCACTTGGCTAATTAAAGGTCAAATTGAGGCTATACTTCAGGCCTCCTGATTCCAAATTTAAGTAACCCTTAAGGGTGTTCAAGTAACACCTCTCTGTTTCGGGTGATTTCATAGTAACTTCAGGACCAAACTGTGGGACAGTAACTAAGAGAGGTAAATGCTATAGGAGAAGTGAGATACGCTATGGCGAGTTAAGGGAAAGGGGAAGGAATGAGAAGAACATATGATTCTTAAACACACCATTACCATCTAAGCCCCCCACTCAAAGGAAAAGGTCAGCCCATTATCCCTTCTGTACTACTTCTTGCCACTTGTATTCCTTCTCCTCTTCCTTGTTATCCAGTCCACCGAGATAGTTTCTGAAGTCATAAGAATAAATAAAGTTTCCAAAGAAGAAGAGTAGGAAGTGAAGGGAAAAGGACATAGGTCCAAACCCTGGGGAGCCCCTTGATGTCCACAACTGTCTAATGAGAAAGCTGAGCAAATGAACCTCTTTCTGATTCTGGGACTAGATAGGTATAGACTTGCTGGCAGATGAAGGAATAGAGAGCTAACCTGGGGGATATGTGCCTCCCCATCAATTTATTCACTCACTAGATGCTTTCTATGGGCTGGGGACTATTCTAGGTGCCTCCAAAGTACATAAAGATGAAGGAACATAGTTCCCCCCAATCAAGAAGGAAAGCACACATTGCAGTGTGCTCAACATTCTAACAGCCATGTACACAAGGGCAGTGGGAACTCAGGGATGAAAGCTACCAATATCTGTCTGCCTGGCCCAGAATTGAAGCAAAGTTCACCCAAGTGGTGAGGATGCTCTGAAGCCAGAATGGCTTTTCCTTCTCTGCTTATTATTTATTTATTTATTTTTAAACAACCCTTGTACTTCCTAGGGTTAAGGTAGAATAGTGACAGGTTGGTGGGAATAAAAAGAAGGCTTTTGGTTCTCTGTTGACAACAGAGAACAGCCCTTTCCAATGAGCCTTAATCAATCAGGTGTGAGGTGGGGGTGGGCATTAGAGGAAAAAGTGGAAGAAGAGAGTGGTTTATTGCTGTTCACAATGAAAGCAATAAAATGGTTTGCACTGAGCTGCATAAGGGTCATAATCAGTATGATAAGCTATCATTTAACATGAGGAGGAAATTGAAGTTTCATTTCCTCACTTTTGTGGCACCCCTTGAATTGGGTTGATGACACCATTCAGTCAGCCAGCATGAGGCCTGCCTTACCAATTTTGTTTTGCAAAACAAAGCCAGTCACGGTCAAACTCAGTTGGTCAACTCCATAGATTAACATGAGAGGCCCCTAGAAAGCAAGGCAGCTGGGATAGCTCTGGTTGGGAAATGATGGGTTAATCCCAGGCCAGCTTGGCAGGGAGCTTCATAAGAGTACCCTCCCTCTCTCACCAGTATCCTGGGGTTGACTCTAATCTCCACAGTTTGAAGGACAGGCCTGGGTTGAGGATATGGATGCATTTCCCCATTGTGTCAAAATTCTACTCAACTTGATTGTTTTCAAACCTGGCCAGTATTTGTAAGAGGATACGTTGTGGGGGGTAGGGGGATGGACAAACAAAAACAAAAAACCAAAATGACAATAACACAAAATTTCTTTCAAATCTTGGCCTACTAATTAGGAATACCTACACAAGCAACACAATTTAAGAAAACACTGAAAAAAAAAAAAACTGTTTAAAAGCTGGGCTTGGTGATGCACAACTATAATTCTACCAACTTGGGAGGCTGAGGCAGGAGGAGTTCACATGTTGAAGGACAGACTGGACAATTTAGTAAGACTTTGTCTCAAAATAAAAAATGAAGGGCTAGGATTGTGGCTCAGTGGTAGAGTGCTCGCCTAGCACGGGTGGGACCCAGGTTCGATCCTCAGCACCACATAAAAATAAACGCATTGTGTTGTGTCCATCTACACCTAAAAAATTAATAAATAAATAAAAGGCACTCCATCCAGGCAGGCCCTAAAGGCACCCCATCCTGCTTTAGAAAAAAAAAATGAAACGGGCTGAGGATATAGCTCAGTAGTAGAGTACTTCCCTAGCATGTGTGAGAGCCTGGGTTCAATCCCCAATAGCACAAAAAAAAAAAAAAAAAAGAAAGAAAGAAAAGAAGAGCTGGGCGCTGTGGGTGGCACATACCTGTAATCACAGCAACTCGGAAGGCTGAGGCAGGAGGATCACAAATTCAAAAAGCCAGTCTCATCAACTTAGTGAGGCCCTAAACAACTCAGTGAGACCCTGTCTCAAAAAAAGAAAAAAGAAAAGGGCTGGATACGAGACTCAGTGAGTAAGCACCCCTGGGTTCAAACCCCAGTACCAAAAGAAAAGAGAGCAAGAAAGACAAAAAATAAAATAAAATAAAATAAAATAAAAGTCTGTGATCATCAGCTATGAAAACCAGTAGGATAAATTGAATAAAAACCCCAGGTTCAGGGGCCGGGGTTGTGGCTCAGTGGTCGAGAACTTGCCTAGCATGTATGAGGCACTGGGTTCGATTCTTAGCACCACATAGAAATAAAAATAAAGGTCCATTGACAACAACAACAACAACAAAAACCCCAGGTTCTACTCTACTATTGATTATACATAGTAAGTAAATAAATTCATTACACGAGTGAACTTGGTTTATATTCAACATTAGTTAGCTTAGTGAGAAAAACAAGAAGTATCTTATGTCTGTGATAAAGCACCATGAAGTAGTATAAAGACTTTTGAACCAAATATAATTGAATTTTGTAGGGAGGAAAAATAGCTTTCCCTCACCCAAATTATGTGTTCATGGGTGAGGACCCTATAAGAAAAGAGAGTTCAAAATCCTGATTCCATTAATTACAGATAAGGCCTCTAGATCAAATCACTCAACCTCTGAGTTATTGTGAGAATTACATAACATAAATGAAAGTGCTTAACACAGTGGTTGGCATATAATAGGTAGTAACAGCTAGTAATCCTTCCTTTAAAGATGGGAATGTAATTCATATATTAAAACATTAAATAAAAATACTAGAGGTAAATAATTTTAAAAAGATAAAAGGAAGTTGGGTGCTGTGGCGAACATCTTTAATCCCAGTAGTTTGGGAGGCTGAGGCAAGAGATCACAAGTTTAGTCAGTCTCAGCAATTTAGTGAGGCCCTAAGCAACTTAGGGAGACCCTGTCCCAAAAGAAAAAATACAAAGGGCTAGAGATGTGGCTCAGTGGTTGTGACCCTGGGTTTAATCCCTAGTATAAAAGAAAAAAGAAAATTATTAGAGGTAAAATATAAAAACTAGCATTGATTGCTTACTCTGTGCTAGCAAGCACTGTTAACTACTTTTACATATATTATTATGTTCAGCCCTCTCAACAACCCAATACATAGATGAGGAAACTGAGACACTGAGATTAAGCAATTTTTCACACTATCACACAGCTAGGAAGTCACAGGTTTATGATAAAAACTATTTTGCTGCCACCAAAGGCCAAATGCTAATCCATCTTTTAATGTACCACCCAGTACATTATGTCAAGGGAGTATATTATTAACTGCCAGACAAGTTAGAATTTAAGGATGAGTAGTTCACAAGCAAGAGACAAGCATATATTAGGGAGAAAAATTATAGCAAATTATCTCTTAGGCTAAGAATTGTATTAGCAGAAAAGAGTAGGAGGGCCTTCCCATGTTTTTGGTGTGGGGGCGTGGGAACAAAAGAAGAGAATAGCTTTTGCACAAGTAGACAGGAATGAGCAAGGTGAGCAAATAGATCATTCTAGCTAGAGCAGAGTTCATAAAGGCAGGTTCTGGAGAAATGCACTTTTTTTTTTTTTTTGTGGTGCTGGGGATTGAACCCAGGGCTTTTTGTATGGGAGGCAAGCACTCTACCAAGTGAGCTACATCCCAAGCCCAAGAAATGCACTCAGAAAGATATACACTGGGTCAGGGGTTGTGGCTCAAGCGGTAGTACGCTCACCTGGCATGTGCAGGGCACTGGATTCGATCCTCAGCACCACATAAAATAAAATACAGATATGTGTCCACCAAAAACTAAAAAATAAATATTAAAAAATTCTCTCTTTCTCTCTCTTTAAAAAAAAATTCATTTTATATATTTCACTATATAATCAATAAGTAATTATATATATGTACATATACATTGTACATATATGTGTGTTTGTATACACACTTTATTTTTAAAATATTTATTATTTATTTATTTATGGTCAATATTGGGGATTGAACTCAGGGGCACTCTGTCACTGAAGTACATCTTACCCCTTTTTATTGGCTAAGTTTTCCAGGCTGGCCTCTGGAGACTCCTGCATCACTGGGATTAAAGGTGACATGCTTCATAACTTCTTTTTTTTTTCTTTCTTTAGTGCTGGGCATCAAACCCAGAGCCACATGCATGCTAGGCAAACACTCTACCACCAAGTTACATCCCCAGCTCATGCTTCATAATAGCAAAATGGGTACACCAGCTATGTGGAAATCAGGTATATTCCAAACCCACTAATAAGGTGAAGAAAATGATCAAATGATAGCAGGAAAAAAAGATGAGGAGATTTTAAAAAAAAGAACAAAGCTAAAGAGGAAGAAAAATATTATAAGAAAATGCAAGGGCATGGAATCCAGCAAAAAGGCTAGTTTAGATGGCTCAGGAGAGCTGAGAGCCAGGTCTTAGAGCTAGGTAACTATTGAAGGGCCCCAAAGATCATGTGGGGCACATAGAACCTGTAGCAAGCTAGGCAAGAGTCAGGTTTCTTATATACAATATGTATGCAGTAGGGACCTTCTATTTTAGTGACAGAAAGACGGATCATAATGTGATTTCACCAGTGGAATAATACCCTAATAATTTTACATTTTTACTTAATTTAGAATTTTGTTTCTCACTACCAAGATCACAGTGGTTTCACATATTATATTTTCTCAAATCATTCCAGAGACACATGAAGAAATTAATAATAGTTTTCCTTTTGTTTTAAAATTGTATCTCTAAAAGACACAAACAAGCCAAGTTAAATTAGATTAGTGCTTATAAATAGCACTTTATTTTAATTGAGCTTTAAAATAAAAAAAGTTTAAAAAAATCTAAAAATTTTCATCTGGTCTGTCAGTTGTATCCATTGGATGGTTAGGAGTTTGGCATGACTAATTTCTTTACAGTTCATTTACTAAATGACACCATATAAAAGCAAGCACTACTGAAAAGGATGTGCTTGTTTCCAAATTTCAACTCATTGTAGACTGACTGCATTATATTGGTCCTTGTCTAACCATTTTATGGTGCAAGAAGGCATTAACCACATATATATGTTAAAGACTTCTTGGATTATTCTCACATTGGCAAGAGCCAGAAAGACTAGAGGAAGCCCAGAGAGGTTATTATTCTGGCCACCCAGAAGGATCAGGATTTTATAATCCTGATTAAGATAAGATTTATTAACCATCCTACCCCAAGATGGAGATGCTTATTCTTATAAAATAACTTAACCTTTCCTATCCAACCACTAGATAATGTTTGCTGAAAACTAACCAGCTCCCAGAGTTGAGAATGCTAATTAACTAAGCTCAGTAGGGTTGCTTCAGAATGAAAACAACTGAATATTGAGATTCAAACCTTGAAAATTCAAAGAAGACCCAGAAATTGTGGTTTAGGTTGACATGTTGTTGATAGTTTTTCAGGAGTTTTCTCGAGTTCATCTAATTTGTCCAATTTATAGACCTAAAGATGTTTGTAATATCCCCTCACTGTCCTTTTAATATGTGTAAGGTCTGTACTCCTTTGACAACTATTGGGCTGAATGAGTACAACTTGTATGATAGAGAAAAGGGGATTGGGGTTTTTGAGCCTGCTCTGAGAAACTATTTGAAGGCATAATTTTTCAAGAAACATTTCTCCCACCTCAGCCAAGAAATGCAGATGAGGCAAGGGGTGGGGTAGGGGAGAGAAAAAGAAATGGAATTTTTTATGGTCCTAGTGGTGAGGCTGTTGGTCCGATTAGCTGCCCATTTGTCTGCAAGCTGCTTTCTCCTCCCATTCTGTGCTCCCTGCCATCACAGTGCAGCTGCTGCCCAGGAAGCATGAGGAAGAGACTCCCTCTGGAGCTGATGGCAGTGGCACTTGGAAAGTGCTGGCAGGGGGTGGGCTATAAAAAAACAATTTGGTCTGGGAACAAAAGGCATCAATCACAGCAGCGTCATCAACCTTTGATTTGGACAGGAGAAGAGAACTTTCTTGAGTCAGAAGCAGAAAAGGAACACTTTATTTAGTCATCTCCTTCTTCTAGTGGACTAAATGGTTTAATTAAATTAATAGGAAAGTTAATGCATTAATTCTGGAGCACCACAAAGATATCTCTCTCTCTCTCTCTCTCTCTCTCTCTCTCTCTCTCTCTCTTTTTTAGTCATATCCTTTGGTGAAGTAGGATAAAGCTATCTCATTTACAGTCTATATCTGAAGTTGCCAGAGTCACTGAATTCTACATTTAGGAGTTAACTTCTCTGTTAAAGGCCCTCATAAGCCTGGAAGTTTCTTTTTTATTTTATTTAAATATTTATTTATTTTAGTTTTAGGCGGACACAACATCTTTGTTTGTATGCGGTGCTGAGGATCGCACGCATGCCAGGCGAGCGCGCTACCACTTGAGCCACATCCCCAGCCCCTGGAAGTTTCTAACTTAATTAACTTTTTGGAAAGTAATTATGGATCTTAAATGAAAGGTACAAAGTTAGTATAGGAAATATTCTCAGAGAGGAGACTAACATAATAAAGAACCCAAGGAAAACAATTGAAGTTATAGAAGTAGCAAACTGAGAAGAAATGGCCACCTCTTAATCAAAAGTCAAAGCTTAATCTAAATAGTTCTTATAGTTAACTGCCTAAGAAAAGTGATAGTATTTCAGAGTTGGGAAAGTATGTCTCAAGTATCTGTGACACTTTCAAATCATGCTGGTCTATGACATCCTTAACCCAGACAGACAAACTATTGCCTTGGGCTGTCTTCTGATGTAGGCAGTATCTCATTCTTTAAAACTTCCCTAACTAGAAAATGAGGTAGAAATGCCCAGCTAGACATGTATCATATTTCTTGGCCAAGTATATGAAGAAGCCTGGAAAGAAGGGGCCTCTAGATGTTACCTTAGATCTAAGCTTCTAAAGAAGTAGAGAAATATGTAAATTTCCATTTAGTTCTAAATTGCAAAAAAGCTGCATGTTTGCTTACTTGTTTCTTTGGATCTTTTTAATTTGAATCCTGGAGAAAGAAACTAAATTAAGTGATGTATCTAGCTTAATAAGAATACCACACTATAATTCAGTGTGAGAAAAATGCATTAATGCATCCGTACTTAATGAGAACAAATGTGTGTATAGTACTTTATAAATAATAACATTTACCTGGATATCCTTCTAAATCTGGTACACATATATACTTTTTGTCCTCTCAGAGCAAATGTTCAAACACAGGGCCTCGAGCATGCTAGGCAAATACTCTACCACTAAGCTGCATCCCCAACTCTTTTTATTTAATTTTTAGTTGTAGATGGATACAATACCTGTAATTAATTAATGTATTTATTTTTTATGTGATGCTGAGGATCAAACCCAGTGTCTCACACATGCTAGGTAAATGCTCTACCACTGAACTACGACCCCAGCCTCTGTTCTTACTTTTTGAGAAAGAATGTCACTAAATTGTTGAGGCTGGCCAAGCATTTGCCATCTTCTTGCCTCAGCTTCTTGAGTTGCTGGGATTATGGTTGTATACCACTGTGCCTGGTATTTACCCCTAAATATTTTAGAGTTCATTACCTAAAAATAATAACGTTCTCCTTTTAATAATTTGCAATTATTTCTTAATGTTATCTACTATTTAAATATCTAAATCTCTTTGTCCTCTAAATGTTTATAGTTTTTAATTTGTTTTTTTTTTGTTTTGTTTTCTGGTAGTAGGTTGTGCAGCATTCCACCACTGTGTATATCCCCAGTCCATATAGAATTTTTTAAAAAATCATAATCCTGTCAAGATTTACTCATTACATTTAATCATCTTTTTAATATCTTTTAAACTAGAACAGTTTCCCCGATCTCCCCTTTTTTTTTCTTTCTTATTTTTTTCTTAACTGGGGATTGAACCCAGGGGCCTTCTACCATTGAGCCACATCTGCAGTCCTTTTTTTAAATTTTATTTATTTTTAGTTGTAGACAGACACAATACCTTTATTTTGTTTATTTATTTTTATGTGGTGCTGAGGATCGAACCCAGTGATGCACACATATGTGAGGCAAGCGCTCTACCGCTGAGCCACAACCCTAGCCCCATATCTGCAGTCCTTATTATTTTTTATTTTTAGACTGAGTCTCACTAAGTTGCTGAAGCTGATCTCAAACTCGCAATCCTCCCATCAGCCTCCTGAGTTGCAGAGATTATGGGCATGTACCATAGTGTGCAGCTTGGTTAAAATAATTGCTTTTGTCTCTTTTAATCTAGAATAGTTCTTCCTATTTCCATTTTCTTTTTCTTTCCCCCCTTGGGCCTTACTCATGCTTGGCTACCAGAGATATATCCCCAGTCCTTTATAAATTTTATTTTGAGATAGGAAGCTCATTAAATTGCTAAGGCTGCCCTTAAACTTGCAATTCCTCCCACCTTAGCCTTCCAAGTCACTGGGATTACAGGTGCATGTCACCATGCTTATTTTAAAGAAATAAACCCTTAGGAATAAGATTTCTTTTTAATTTCTTTTCTTTATTTATTTCCTTTTTGTGTGGTGCTAGGGATTGAACCCAGGACCTTACACATGAAATAAGCAATGAATAAGGTGGTAGTTTTTTTTTTTGTTTTGTTTTTATTTTTGTTTTTTAAAGCAGAAGCAGAAGCTTTTGCAATAAGATAGTTCATGATTTGTTCTTTGGAGGATTTTGAGGCTCTTCTGCAATTATATGATGATAATCAAATTTGGGTTTGTTGGGATTATTCTGCAGCAACCAATCAGCTAGCCAAATCTATGGAAGAAAAGAAAAAAAAAATCTTAAGTTAAACACTTAAATATTTCTTTCTAATACATACTATATTAATTAGAAACTTAGTTTTCAATATCACTTTAAGGAAATGACCATTAAAAATCAAAACACTATGATTTACATTATGCAAAATTGTAAAGTATATGTCAAAATTGGAAAAGAAGAAGTAAAATTGTTCATAGATAGCATAATCCTACTTAAAAAAAAAAAAACAAAACTCAAAGAATTCATGAAAGTGAACAGAAGGTTGCATAGCTCAGTGGTAGAGACAGCATGCTTACCATATGCATGCCTAGCATTTGATCTTCAGTACTATTTAAAAAAGAAAAGGAAACAAAGCAAAATAATAGACCCCCATATCTTTCTCTCTCTCTCTTTTTTTTTTCCTTTTTGGTACCAGGGATTGAACTCAGGGGCACTCAATCACTGAGCTGCCACATCTCCAGCCTTATTTTGTATTTTATTTAGAGACAGGGTCTCACCGAGCTGCTTAGCACCTAGTTTTTGCTGAGGCTTTGAACTCCTCCTACTTCAGCCTCCCAAACCGCTGGGATTACAGGCGAATACCATGGCGCCCAGCAAGACCCCATCTCTTAAAAAAAAAAAAAAAAAAAGAGCTGGGTACTGCGGTCTGCTTGTAATCCCAGGATTTGGGAGGCTGAGTCAAGAAGATTACAAATTTGAAGCTGGCCCCAGCAAAATAGTGAGGTTCCAAGCAACTAAGTGAGGCCCTGGTTCAAAATAAAAAAGGGCTGGGGGTGTAGCTCAGTGGTAAATCACCACTGGGTTCAAGCTCCAGTACCAAAATAAATAAATAAGTAAATAAATAAATGAACAAAACAACAAAGACAGACATAGAAGTTTAGTTGTAAATTTCCCCAAGCGCATTCCCATATCCAAAAGCATAATTAATGCCTACAGTTCAGATAGTGTAGTTTAAAAAGTTATAAAGAGGGGGCTGGGGATGTGGCTCAAGCATAACATGCTCGCCTGGCATGTGTGGGGCACTGGGTTCGATCCTCAGCACCACATAAAAATAAAATAAAGATGTTGTGTCCACTGAAAAATTTTAAAAAAAGTTACAAAGATATAATTATATTAATAATTATTTGCTTTTAATACAAATGTTCAATACAAGGGATTTTTTTTCAATGATGGGGCTCAAATCCAGGCGCCCGCCCCCCCCCCCCCCCATGCATAAGAGATCATTTTTTTTTTCTTTTGGTACCAGGGATTGAACCCAGGAGCGCTTAACCCCTGAGCCACATCCCCATCCCCTTTTTTATTGTTTTATTTTGACATAGGATCTCACTAACTTGCTGAGGCTGGCATTGAACTTGTGATCCTCCTGCATCAGCCCCCTGAGCTGCTGGGATTACAGGTGTGCACCTCTGTACCTGGCATAAGAGGTGATTTTAACTATTTCCAGAAATAAATCCATACATCTGTGGCCAATTTACTTTTTAAAAATATTTTTAGTTGTCTCTTGACCTTTATTTTATTTATATGTGGTGCTGAGACTCAAAACCAATGTCTCACACTACATCTCCAGTCCCAATTTTGACAATGGTACCAATTCCACTCATACAGAAAGAATAATTGCTTTAAACAAATGGTACTGTGACAACTAGGTTTCTATATGTAGAAGAATGAAATTGGACCCTTACCTCCCAATACATATAAAAGTTAACTCCAAATGGATCGATGACTGACCTAATTATAACAACTAAAAACTAATAAAATCCTGAAAACAAATGGGCAAAATTTCACAGCCTTGGATTTTGCAATAGAATCTTATATATAATAGTAAAAGCCCCAAAACACAAAAGAAAAACTTGGACTTTATCAAATTTGAAAAACTTTCATACTTCAAAGGATATAATTAATTAAGAAAGTGGAAAGACAATTTACAGATTGGGAGAAAATATTTGCAAATCATGCATCTTATAAATATTTAATATCTGGAAATATTTTTTAAAAACCCTATAATTCATCAAAATAACCCAATTAAAAAATAGGCAAAGAACTCGAATTTTTTTTGATGGGATGGGTACTAGGGGTTGAACTCAGGGGCACTCAACCACTGAGCCACATCCCCAGCCCTATTTTGTATTTTATTTAGAGACAGGGTCTCACTTAGTTGCTTAGTGCCTAGCTTTTGCTGAGCCTGGCTTTGAACTGCAGTCTTACTGTCTCAGCCTCCCTTGCAGATGGGATTATAGGCATGGGCCACTGCGCCCAGCAAGTACTCAAATTTGAATAGGCATTTCTTCAAATAAGGTATACAAATGGCCAATTAGTTCATGAAAAGATATTCAACATCATTAATCATTAGGAAAATGCAAATCAAAATCAAATGAAGGTCTGGGTTTGTGGCTCAGTGGTAGAGTGCTTGTCTCTCATGCATGAGGCACTGGGTTAGATCCTCAACACCACATAAATAAATAAAATAAAACAAAAGTATTGTGCCCATCTACAACAACAACAACAACAAAAAAGTCTTAAAAAAAAAATCAAATGAAAACCACGCCTGGTGGTGGACATCTGTAATTCCAGCTACTCTGTAGGCTGAGATGGGACAATTGCAAGTTTGAGGCTAGCTGGGCAATCTAGCCAGATCCTGTCTCAAAATAAAAAAATAAAAAGGACTGGGAATGTAGCTCCAGTACTGCAATCACCAATACTATAAAACAAAATAAAAAAGAACATAAAAAATTGTGTTAAGTGGGGGCTGGGGTTGTAGCTCAGTGGTAGAGCACTTGCCTCTCACATGCATGAGACACTGGGTTTGATCCTCAGCACCACATTAAAAAATCTTATAAATAAATAAGAAAACCAATGCACTAATTCTTTTTTTTTTTTTTTTTGAGAGAGAGAGAGAGAATTTTTTAATATTTATTTTTTTTTAGTTTTCAGTGGACACAACATCTTTATTTTATTTTTATGTGGTGCTGAGGATGGAACCCAGTGCCCCGCGCATACCAGGCTAGTTCGCTACCGCTTGAGCCACATCCCCACCCCAATACACTAATTCTTAAAAAAAAAAAAAAAATGTTATAAGTGAACTAAGCCACCACAAAAGAACACATATTGCATGATTCCACTTATATGAAATAAATACAACAACTTGATAGAGACAGGAAAAAAAAATAGAAGATACCAGTTGAGAAAAAGAAGAGAATGGAGAATAATTGCTTGATGGTTATAGAATTTCTGTTTGGAATAATGAGAACATTTTGGAAATAGGTAGTTAGGCAGTGGTAAAGGTTGTACAACACTGTAAATATAATTAATGCCACTGAATTGTTCACTTAAAAAAGTTAAAATGGACGGGCTGGGATTGTGGCTCAGCGGTAGAGCACTCCCCTAGCACTGGTGGGACCCAGCTGATTCTCAGCACCACATTAAAAAATAATAATAATAAATAAAATAAAGGCATTGTGTTGTGTCCATCTACACCTAAAAAAAAAAAAAAGTTAAAATGGGGGCTGGGGTTGTGGCTTAGTGGTAGAGTGCCTGCCTCGCACATGTGAGACACTGGGTTCAGTCCTCAGCACCACATAAAGATATGTCCATCTACAACGAAAACAAATATTTAAAAAAAAATTTAAATGTCAAATTTTATGCGTATATAAATTATATATATTACACCACAGTAAAAATTAAAAATCAGATATATACAAAAGTAGTGAAAATAGTGTTAAAAGTTATTTTGGGGGGTACTTGTTAAAACTATTGATCAAGCTGGGTGCTGAGGCATATGCCTATAATCCTAGCAGTTTGGGAGGCTGAGGCAGGAAGGATTGTGAGTTCAAAGCCAGCATCAGACAATTTAGTGAGGCCCTAAGTAACTTAGTGAGACTCTGTCTCTAAATAAAATATTTTAAAAAAGGGTTGGGGATGTGGCTCAGGGGTTAAGTACCCCTGGGTTCAATAACCAGTACCAAAAAAACCCAAAAACAACAACAACAAAAACTACAGGTCAATGGAGCAGAGTACAGAATTTATTATGTGATTAAATAAAACTTTACAAATCAATGTACAAGGACAGTTGGTCAGGAAAATAATCAATATGCATCTTCATTTTGTGTTATATGCAAAAATAAATCCAATGCAGGATAAAGTCAAACATAAAAACTCTAGGACTGGGGATGTGGAAAGCACTTGCCTACTATGTGTGAGGCCCTGGGTTCCATCCCTGAGAAAACAAAACAAAAATTCTAGAAGAGGGCTTGGAGATGTAGTTCAGTTGGTAGAGTGCTTGCCTAGCATGCACAAGGTACTGGGTTTGATTCTCAGAATTGTAAAAAGCAAAATAAAGAATTAAAATTGTGGCGTACACCTGTAATCCCAGCGGCTCAGGAGGTGGAGGAGGCAAGAGGATTTTGAGTTCAAAGCCAGCCTCAGCAAAAGTGAGACACTAAGCAACTCAGTAAGACCCTCTCTCTAATAAAATACAAAATAGGGCTGGGGATGTGGCTCAGTGGTCGAGTGCCCCTGAGTTCAATCCCTGGTACAAAAAAAAAAAAGAATTAAAATTGGGGCCTGTGGTTGTGGCTCAGTGGTAGAGAGCTTGCCTAGCACATGTGAGGCACTAGGTTCGATCCTCAGCACCACATAAAAATAGATCAAATGAATGTATTGTGTCCACTTACAACTAAAAAAAAAAAAAATTATTTTAAAGAATTAAAATTTTAAATTTTCTTCCCCCCCCCCTTCAGTATTGGAACTCTCTACCACTGAGCTATATCCCCAGCCCTTTTTATTTATTTATTTTATTAATTTGTTGTTGTTGTTAACAGGAATTGAACACAGGGGCTCTTAACCACTGAGCCACATCCCCAGACCTTTTTATTTTGACACAGGACCTCACTAATTTGTTGAGGCTGCTTTTGAACTTGCAATTCTCCTGCCTCAGGCTATCAAACTGGTGGAATTATAGGCATGCACCTCTACACCCAGCAGTCACAGGCTTCTTATTAAATAAACATATTATTTTCACAATATGCCTATTTTATTTTCTGGTGAAAGCAGAAAATTGGTAGAAGGGATTAGATCTTTTCCATCTGGCAAGGTAGTACATATTTGTAATCCAAGATCCTCAAGAAGTTTTTAGGTAAGAGGATGGAAAATTCAAGGCCAGCATAAGCAATGTATTAAAACCCTGTCTCAAAATAAAAAGGCTGGGATGTAGCTCAGTGGTAAAGCATTTGTGTGGCATGTAGGAGAGCCCTGGGTTCAATTCCCTGTACTGCAAAAAAGAAAAGCTGGCATTAAAGTAATCTTCCCTGCTGGGGCAGTGGTACATGCCTGCCATCTCAGTTACTTGGGAGGCTGAAGCAGAAGTGTCTCAAGTTTGAGGCCAGCCTCAGCAATTTATCAAGATTCTGTTTCAAAAGGTGGGTGAGGGGCAGTGCTGGCGTTTTATACCTCAGTGGTAGGGTACTTGTGGATTCTCTCCCTAGGATTGCATTAAATAAAATAACCTTCCCTGATGATCTTTGAGAGTCTTCAAATGGGTAGGAGTAACTGTAAAGAAGACACTGGATGACAGTTGACCCTGAATAACTATCCTAATTCCTTCTACCAAACTATTCTTACATTTTACTGAGCATTGTGGAGACATTTGGGAATGTGAATAAATATAAGTTGCTCTAGTTAAAAAAAATAGATATTATGATGCCAGGCACCATGGCACATAACTGTAATACCAATGACTGGGGAAACTGGAGGATCACAAGTTCAAGGCCAGCCTCAGCAATTTATTGATACCCTGTCTAAAAATTAAAAAAAATAAAAAGGTCTGGGATGTGGTTTAGTGGTAGAGTGTTCCTGGGTTCAAACTCAAGTACTACAAATAGATAAAAAAAATGTTTAATTTTTAAAAAATATTAGATAACATGAGAATTAAAATGCTGAACAAAATTCAGCAAGTAAATAAGTAATCAATAGTTATGGTAAATATCTGAAATGTATATAAAATAGTTTTTAAAATGCTCATTTTAAAAAAGCTCTCAATACTTTCACTATTTCAAAAAATACAATGTTTTAAAATGACAACTACAGACAACACTTTTTTAATGTACAAAAGATTTCTTACAAAAGGATCTCTTGGTTTTTGTTTACAAAGCTCTGTGAGTCCTTTAAGCAGAGTTGGTGTGACATATAAATTTAAATAGTCCTTAGCAGCTTGTCCAATTGGAATGGGCTCAACAATCACTGCAAATACAAATATATTCTTGTTAAAACAAATATAAGAGATGAAATATAAGAAAGTCATTTAAAAAAATACCAGAGGGCTGGGACTGTGGCTTAGTGGTAGAGGGCTTGCTTCCTGTGTGATGCACTGGGTTTGATTCTCAGCACTGCATATCAATAAATGAATAAAATAAAATTCCATCAACAACTAAAAACTATTAAAAAAAAAAAAAAGGATACCTGAAACCTAGCGCGGTGGCAGACACCTATAATCCCAGCTTACTCATGAGACTTAAGGAGGAATATCACAAGTTTGAGGCCAGCCTAAGCAATTTGGGAAGACCCTATCTTTAAATATAAATGGGGAGGGGGGCTGGGATTGAGGCTCAGAGGTAGAACACTCACCTAGCATGTGTGAGGTATTGGGTTTGATCCTCAGCACCACATTAAAAAAATAAAATAAAGATATTGTGTCCACCTATAACTAGGATCACATATGTGCAACACCACGCCCAGTTTTTATAAAATAAATACTGTTTTATATAAAATATAAAGTATTTTATAGTAGACAATATTATGAAAAATGTGAATAAATGTTCAAAACTAGGAGATAATTCATTCAACAAATAACAAGTACTTTACACAGTGTTACAGAAACAATAGTAAATAATACATAGTTCTTGCTCTTACAGAGTACTGAGTATACATATAAAATGTTTCCATCTATACAATTTTATTAATATTTCTACTCTTTTCAAATTTTTAAATATGTCAGCTTCAGAAATTTTTAGTCTTTTCAGTTTTGTTTTCTTGTCACACTACAAGTGACAAGTCTTACAATAAATAGAATTTATAAAGAATATATTTATATTCAGGAAACTGACAGAACATTTTAAGTTCAAGGCCAGCTTCAGCAATTTAGTGAGAACCTGTCTTAAATAAAAAGGGCTGGGGAAGTAGTTCTATGGTAAAGTACCTCTGATTCAATCCCCAGGACCTGCACCTCCCCACCCTGCCATATATATATAAAATAAGTAATAGTAGGTCCATTATTTTTCTTTTTTCTTTTTCCTATCTGCAAAGCTGGGGATCAAATCCAGGATATGGTGCATTCTTAAGCAAGTGCATTTCTCCAGATACACTGAGATATATCCCCAGCCCAATGTGTTACTTTTAATAAAGATGAGAAAGTGAAGCTACTGGTCACCAGATTTTTCTTTTTGTGAAAAATATGATTGAAAACCATCCCAAAATATCAGTGCTGTTCCTTACTATGTCCTCTTCCAAGAAGCTTATAACGTCCACAGTAGAATGGAAAAAAAAAAAAAAGACCCTAGAATTGTTAATTTCATAATTGCATGAGACTTTGTTAGGCAAACAGTTAACTGTTAGAGAAGATGGTAAATCAATTGTAATTTCTAAGAGAGTTCCTTTTCTTCCTTCCTTCCCCTACTTCTCATATAAAAAGTTTTATTGAAGCACTAAAGATTAGGAGAAGAGCAACCCTAAATATGTCTAGTCCAAGAGAAAGAAAGAAAAAAAAATTAAACTTTCAAAAGAGTCCCTAAAGGGCACAGTTTAGTTCTGTGGAAAATGTTGAGTTTTCGATTTGTGGCTTCAAATTTTTGAGTAACTCCAACTTGAAAATATGACAAAACATATTGGAGAAAACTCCTGTTATCTTCCTTCCCAGCCATATCTTCAAAAGAAAAGAAAAATCAAATAAGGCAATAGAGTTGACAGATCAGTCACATGTAACTCACCTTTAGGAAACATGAAACGAATTTCTCTTTCTGCTGCAGTAAAGTCATTACTCCCATGAAGTGCATTCCTCAGGTCATCTGTGCCATAAATTGCCCTTAGACTAAAAGTAAATTAGAGTTGATGCCCATCCAATCCACACCTTTTCCTTATTTCATTTTTTAAAAAATTTTTAATATTTATTTATTTTTTTTAGTTTTGGGAGGACACAACATCTTTGTATGTGGTGCTGAGGATTGAACCTGGGCCGCACGCATGCCAGGCGAGCACGCTACTGCTTGAGCCACATCCCCAGACCCTTTTCCTTATTTCATATGAATGCATTCTACTTAGAAATCTTACAGAAGCATTGCCACTTCTTACACATGTAGGCTTTGATATATTTTGAACTTTAGCTTATATCTATCTAGATAAGGGCCAAATACATTTAAATCTGCAGGAAGGATATACTGGGAAAATAGGAGTTCTCTATGTAAGAAAGAGGTGTTATTTTGTGAGAACTGAAAAAGCAATGCATACACAGCAGTGCCAGAACTCAGGGTAAGGATGTGGCTTAGTGATAGATGGTTGCCTGGCACGTGTGAGGCCCTAGGTTCAATCCCCAACAATGGGTGTGGGTTGATGGCGTTCAAGAATTCAGTGTCCTCTTGTTTTCAGACATTAGTGATAATGCTGAAAATTTGGGTTTCTTCTGAATTACCAATATTCTTTTAAAATACCATACCAATTTTCCCATGAAAAATCCTACTTCAGTGGCAGTTTAATTCAAGGATAAGAAAAGAATAAGGCTAATTAATCATAAATTATAATTTTCTGAGGCCTTTTGTAGTATTTGATATTAAGATAGACACTGAAATAGTTAAAATAGAAAATAAAAACCCCACAGACTCCTCAAAGAAAAGCTAATTGAGGAAAACTTCTAAATAAAAGAAAACTCCCATTACAATAAAATCAGACTTTCTTTTTAAAAAATTTTTACAGATGGATTCAATTCTCCCATCCCAGGAAGATTACCTGTCTGGGTGTGTCTCCTTAGCTACTAAAGAATTACTTGGTCCCAAAAGTTCTTTCCAGTAAGTGATGGCTTTATGTCTAGCTAATATCATGGCAACAAGTGGTCCAGAACTCATGTAGGCTGTTAAATTTGGGAAAAACATTTTCCCATACTGTTCCACATAAAAGTTACTACAGTGCTCAGGGCTAAGATGTAGTTTTCTTCTCTATAAGAAAAACAAAGTCAACAAAAGCATTTAAAGTGACAGTTCAATAGTACCTTATTAAGTCATTAATAACTTGAAATTAGTACCAATTTAATTACAAACTTGGCTTATCTTTATATTATGAAGAAAGAACATGATAATTAAATGTACACTGAAATAAGATAATAAGAGGTATTATGTAACCTACTGAAGAAAAATGATTCCAGTTTGGCAACCTTCCTTGCTAATGACAAATTCATCACATTTCCTTTTTTTTTTTTTTTTTGTGGGGGGGGTACTGGGGATTTAACCCAGGGGCCTTCTACCATTGAGCTACACCCCCAGCCTTTTTTATTTTATTTTAATTTTATTTTGAAACAGACTGGACTTGAATTTGTGGTAATCTTTCCTCAACATCCAACTTGCTAAAATTACAGGCATACACAATTGCACACTGCTCCTTCCCACTTTTTTTGGTTCTTGGGATTAACTCAGGGATATTCTACCATGAAGCTACATTCCCAGCCCTTTTTATTTATTTAAACTGAGAATTTATTTATTTGGGAATTAATTAATTAAAATTGGGGGTTGAACACAGGGGCATTTTACCACTGAGCTACCAACACAGCCTTTTTTAATTTTTATTTTTAGACAGGGTCTCAAATTAAGTTGCTAAGGTTAGCCTCAAACTTGTGATCCTCCTCCCTCAGCCTCTGAGTAACTGAGATAATACATGTAAGCCCCCATCACATCTCCTTCCTAAAGTAATATTCCAATTATCAAGATGTTGTTAATGTGTACTTCATACATATTAAAGAAACAAAATTGAACTTCTGAATATTTCAAATTCACCTTTCACTATATATGTGTGATTTTTTCCATTCTTTGTTAAATTTTCCTACATTACTTGGGAAGCTGGTTTCATTATGGTCATTAGAAATATCATGCAGAATAATGATGCAGTAAGGAACATTTTCACTTGAATGTTATGTATTCTTTATTCTGGTTCTGACATTTCTGTTGATTTCACTGTAACCCTAAGAAAAATTAGTTGTGTTTCATTTCTCCATTTGACATAATATGAAACATTTTGGACAAATAAATGTTTTTTCCCCCAACAAATGTGAAGCTATAAGAAGGAACAATTAGGGCTGGGGATATAGCACAGTTGGTAGAGCGCTAGCCTGGCATGTACCAGGCCCTGGGTTCAATCCCCAGGACCACAAAAAAAAAAAAAAAGAAGGAGCAATTAAATTTTAAAAATCATGGTAGCTGGGTCAATCATTTTCCCCAATTTGAATATCACTTATTCCCTAAAAGCAGTTATTTTGAGTGCTGTTAAAAAAAAAACAAAAACTAAATAAATCACCAACCTTGTGGAAACTCATGCCTGTAATCCCAGCAATTGGGGAGGCTGAGGCAGGAGGATCACAAGTTCAAAGCCAACTTCAGCAACTTAGTGAGGCTCTGAGCGACTTAGAGAGAACCTGTCTCAAAATTAAAAAAAAAAAAAAAAAAATTAAAAAGGGCTAGGGATGTTGCTCAGTGGTTAAGTGCTCCTGGGTTCAAATCACCAGATGAACTGTAATTCCAGCTATTCAGAAGGTTGAGGCAGGGTTTGGCAAATTTGAAATCAGCCTAGTGAATTTCCTGGGACCTTGTCTGTCTCTCTGTTTCTCTCTCTCTCTCTCTTTTTTCTTTTCGTATTAGAGATTGAACCCAGGGGTGCGTTTTACCACTGAGTTACATCCCCTTTTTATTTATTATCTTGAGACAGGGTCTCACTAAGTAGTTTAGGGCCTCGATAATTCACTGAGGCTGGTCTTGAGCTTGCAATGCTCCCAAATTAGCCTCCCAAATCTCTGGGATTACAGATGTGCACCACTGTGCCTGGCTGAGACTCTGTCTTAAAATTAAAAATGGGTTGGGAATGTGGCTCAGTGGTAGTGTCCCTAGGTTAATCTCTAGAACAGAAGGATAAAAATAGACACCAATATCTGGGGACAGTGGTCCACACATGTAGTCCCAACACTTGGGAGCCTGAGACAGAAGGAATTAGTTGGGCCCATGAGTTAAAAGGCCAGCTGGGCAACATTCTCTAAAAAAAAAAAAAGACATCAAAGAACTTCTGACTAGAGTATGGAGTAAAGATAGTAAGACATGGAGAGAAGTCACTAGGCAAAGGATAAAAATCTCCGTCATTTTTTTTTTAATTTAAATTTACTTTGTGTGTATATGTGTGTGTGTAGTGCTGGGGACTGAAACTTGGACTCGCACATGATAAGCAAGCACTCTACCACTAAGCTACATTTTTAATTTCTATTTTTATTTTTGTAGTGCTGGGGATTGAATGCAGGTTTCACATAGGCTAGGCAAGGGCTCTGCTACATCTCTAGTCCTGCTCCACCATTTTTGTTATTTTGTTTTTGAATTTTTTTTTTTTAAATATTTATTTATTTTAGTTCTCGGCGGACACAACATCTTTGTTTGTATGTGGTGCTGAGGATTGAACCTGGGCTGCACGCATGCCAGGCAAGCGTGCTACCGCTTGAGCCACATCCCCAGCCCTTGTTTTTGAATTTTGAGATAGGCTTTCACTAAGTGGTCCCGGATGCCTAGAACTTGCAATCTTCCTGCCTCAGCTTCCCAAATTGCTGGGATTATAGGTATGTGCCATCAAGCTCTGGCCTAACTTTATTTTTTTGTGGTGCCAGGGATCTGAACCTAGGGCCTAACACATGATAGGCAAGCCCTCTATCACTGAGCTACACCCCAAGACTAACTTTATTTTTTAACTTACAAACAGAAGAATAAACATTATACTTATTGATGGGGTACCATGTGAGATACACACATACACACACACATACACACACACACAAAATGTGTAATTGGGAGGGATAGGAGGGATAGTGGGGACTGAACCCTGGGGCTCCTTTACCACTGAGCTATATCCCAGTCCTGTATATTTTTTTTTTTTAAAGTTTGAGACAGGATCTCCCTAAGTTGCTGAGGCTGACTTTGAACTTGCAATCCTCCTGCTTCAGTCTCCCAAATTGCTGGAATTACAGGTGTGGTACAGGTGTGAACCCTATGCCCACCATTGGGTATTTTTTTTTTTTTTTTTAGGTACTGGGGATCAAACCCAGTGGGGCTGTACAACTGAATTACATCCCAGTCCTTTTTGTTTTGAAACAGGGTCTCACTAAATTGTCCAGGCTGGCCTCAAAACTCTAGACTCTCCTGTTTTAGTCTTCTGAGTAGCTGGAATTACAGGCTTGTACTACCATACTTGGCACATTGTATAATGTTTAGATCAGGTTAAACATATCCATCTCCCCAAACATTATCATTTCTTTATGGAGAAAACATTAAAACTCCTTTCTTCTAGCTTTTTGAAATATATAGTCCATTATCATACTGTGCAATACCATGCCAGAACATCTTATCCAATCTAATTAAAGTTCAGTACCTATAGATCAACTTCTCTTCATCACTCCAACCCTCCCCCATTCTCTTGTGTGTGGTAAAAAGTTTTATTTTAAATATTAAAAGAGTCCAATCTGATGAATTTCTAAACCTAAACTAGTGTAAAAATTCTTGGCCTACTTGGGCATGGTGGTATGCCTGTAATCCTAGCAACTCAGGAGGCTGGAGCTGGAGGATTGGAAGTTAGAGGCCAGCCTCGGCAAACTAGCAAGACCCTATTTCAAAATCAAGGGGGAAAAAAAGCAGGGGGGTGCTGCGGATGTAGCTCAGTGATAAAGCATCCCTGGGTTCAATCCCTAGTACCAAAAAAAAAAAAGCTAGGGGATGTGGCTCAATGGTTAAGCACCCCAGATCCAAGTCTTGGTTCCTAAATAAATAAATAAATGGCCAGGTATGGTGGCCGGCACCTGTAACTCCAGTGGCTCAGAAGGCTGAGGCAGGACAATCACAAGTTCAAATCCAGCCTCAGCAATTTAGTGAGGCCCTGTCTCAAAATAAAATAGGAGCCAGGCACAGTGGTGCATGCCTGAAATCCCAGTGACTAGGGAGGCTGAGACAGGATGTTTGTGAATTCAAAGCCAGCCTTAGCAATTTAGTGAGGCCCTAAGCAACTCAGTGAGACCCTGTCTCTAAATAAAATATAAAAAGGGGCTAGGGATGTGGTTCAGTGGTTAAGCACCCCTGGATTCAATTCCTGGTACCTAAATAAATAAATAAGGCTGGCATTTTGGCTCAATAGTTGAGCACCTCTATGTTCAATAATCATCATCATCATCATAATAAAGGTAAATTAAATTCAGCTGGTTATGGTGGCATACCTGCAATCTTAGAGGCTCAAGAGTCTGAGATATGAGTATCCCAAGTTCAAGCCTCGCCTGCTCAATTTAGCAAGACTCTCAGCAACTTAGAGAGATACTGTCTCAAAACAGAAAATAAAGAATTGGATGTAACTCAATGACAAAGTGCTCCGGGTTCAATCCCTAGTACTAATAGATAAAAAATAAAGGGCTGAGTGTGGTGGGGCACCCTGTAATCCCAGCAGCTCAGGAGGCTGAGGCAGGAGGACTGAAAATTTAAGTCAGCAATTTAGCAAGACCCAGTCTCAAAATAAAACATAAAAAGAGCTGAGGATGTGATTCAGTGGTTAACGGACCCTGGGTTCAATCTCTGGTAACACACACACACACACACACACAGAGTTACACTCATTCATGCCCAACAAAGACCACTAATTTGCATAAGAACCATATATAGTATCATGTCTCAATTTTAAATAATAGTATCAAGGATTAGCTAAATCAAGTGCTTTTGAAACTTCTCACTTCCTTATTAACAACTGTAAATAAGACATTCTTTAATCTATATATTTTGACTAATTTTAGCCTTCAAAGAAGGTTTTGACGAGTTTGTCAAACCTGTAATACCAGAGACTTGGGAGGCTGAGGCAGGATGATAGTTCAAAGCCAGCTCAACAATTTAGCAAGCCCCTGAGCAACGCAGCAAAATCCTTTCTCAAAATAAAACATAAGGGGTTGGGTTTGTAGCTCAGTGGTAAAGCATTTGCCTAGCACATAGTTTGATCCCAGCACCACATAAAAATAAATAAAATAAAGTTATATGTCCATCTACAACTAAAAATATCAATAAAAAATAAATAAAACATATAAAGGGCTGGGGATATTGCTCAGTGGTTAAGTGCCCCTGGGTTTAATTCCTGCCACCAAAAAAAAAAAAAAAAAAAGAAAGAAAAAAAAAAAAACCTTCTTTATTGTGAATGAGAATGATACAGAATGATACATCATCAAATTTCCTTTTTCTTCATTTAATCCTTGTTTAAAGCTAGGTGTGATAGTGCATGCCTGTAATCCCAGAAATTTGGGAGCAGAGGGTGAGGCAGGAAGTTTGCAAGTGTGAGTCTAGCCTTGGCAAGTTAGTGAAACCCTATCTTAAAATAAAAAAGGGCTGGGGATATGGCTCAGTTGGTAGAGTGCTTGCCTCATATGCATAAGCCCCTGGGTTCAATCCTTAGCACCACAAAAAAATAAATAATATAAAAAATAAAAAGGTCTAGGGATATAGCTCAGTGGTAGATGCCTCTGTGTTCCATACCCAGTACCAAAGAAAAGAACAGAAAAATAAGTCCTTGTTTAGAATTCTCATTCACAAAATCATTTTGAGAACACTGTATGTATGACCCAGTATCAAGTAATTTAGATTCAGATGCACTGACATTCTGAAATTGCCATTTCCTTATGTTGAAGATGCTGGTTTCTTTGAAAAGGTCTGATTGTTTACTTACTACTTAAAGAAGTTTTACCACACTGTATTAGGAATTCAGTGAAGATCTTGTTTTCCTTACTCTTTCTCATTCTCAAACTGTTGCGCTCATATATATATATATATATATTTTGGTACTGGGGAATGAATCATTACCAGGGGTGCTTAACCACTGATCCACATCCCTAGACCTTTCTTTTCTTCTTTTCTTTTTTTAATATTTATTTTTTTAGTTGTAAGTAGACACAATACCTTTATTTTATTTATATGTGGTGCTGAGGATCAAACCAGGGCCTCACACATACTAGGAAAGTGCCTTACCATTGAGCCACAACTCCAGCCCCACTCCTTGTTCTTTTTTTGAGACAGGCTCTTGCTAAGCTGCTGAGGCTGGCTTTGAACTCAAATCCTTCTGCCTCAGCCTTCCCATCCACTGAGATTACAGGTGTGTGCCACTGTGCCTGGCTCATCGGTTTTTTTTGTGAACCATTTATAAGGTAAAATGGTGGATTTACACAGGCCTGTGGAGTGCTGGGTAAAATCATGGCTAAGCCTGATATACTTTGCATTTTGAAAACAAAATCTTGGTTTATTTCCCAGGGCTAATGTGGAATTGGGTCCCACCCCAAAACTTTTTTTTTAAATTTTTATTTATTTATTTATTTATTTAGTACTGGGGATTGAACCCAGAGATGCTTAACCACTAAGCCACATCCCCTAGCCCTATTTTGTATTTTATTTAGAGACAGAGTCTCGCTGAGTTGCTTAGGGCCTCACTAAATTGCTGAGGCTGGCTTTGAACTCAAGATCCGTAGGATTACAGGAGTGGGCCACTGCACCAGGCCCTCCCCTAAACCTTTTAAAGGGAGCTCTACTTGACTCTATAGCAGACTCCCAAAGAGGTCTGTCAGTTGTCCCCTTCCTTCCCAGCACTCTACCATTCCCAATGTACCACATGCCTCTTAAGCAGGGAAAGCTACCTTCTGCAGTATGCTAGCTAATGTAGCATCTTTTTTTTTTTTTTTTGGCAGTTATAAAGAAGTAAATTACTTAGATCCAAGTTATTTATCACTTCTGTTCAAGGCAAAATGAGTTAACATTATTCAACTGAAAAAGTAAATATAAATGACATGCTTCTTAAAACATAAATATTTCAGTGACTCAATTTTAAACTCACATTTCTAGTTATTTTCTGGATAAATAAACTCAAACTCATGGTGGTACATGGAGCTGAAATGTGACAATACAACCCTTTGACCTTTCGCATGGGTAATCCTGTATAAAACATAAAATCATATGCAGTTGCTACCACAAAAAAGGTATCAGACTGATACAGGTATGTAATTTTTAAACTTAGATTCCTAAGTGAATACAACATTTTTGTTTCTGCAGTAGTTTCTTATGCATTTGAGTAAGCTTTGAATGTAAGAGCTAAGTGAATACTAAGTGTAAGGAAGCTCTAAGGAAATTTTCCCCTTGGTTTCCTGCTAGAAAATATTGTGTCCATAAGTAGAAGTCAATAAGCAATATAGCATCATTTAAAAAAATAAGGTCCATCTTTAAAGTTGATACTGAACCAGTATGCCATTGTTTGCTTTAAAATTAAATCAGGTGAAATTTTTTGAAATTAGGTTGACAAAAAAAGAGAAGCAGTAATATCAATTACAACCAGTACAGAACTCTTAATTCGAAACAAAGGAAAGACTGCCACCTACTGAGAAGAAGATATATAATTTTTCAGAAATCTTTCCCAAATAGAACAGGAAAGCCTCAAATTCAATGGACTCCTAACTCCAAGAAAGCCTATTTTTAAAAGCATACAGTACAAAAGGACAAATATTGTATGATTTCACTTACATGAAATAGCTAGAATAGTCAAATTCCTAGAGATAGAAACTAGAATAGCAGTTACCAGGGGATGGGGGAGAGGGAACAAGGAGTTATTTTTTAATGAGTAGTTTTAGTTCCGAGATGGGTGATGGTGATATTTACACAATATGAATGTATTTAATGGTACTTAAATGAACCCTTTCCAGGTGTGCTGGCTCATGACTGTGGCCCTAGTGATTCAGGAAGATTGAAATTTTGAGATCAGCCTCAGCAATTCAGCAAAACTTTACACAATTTAGCAAGACACCGCCTCAAAATAAAAAAGACTAGGATTTATTGGTAAAGTGCCCCTGGGTTCACTCCCCAGGACCAAAAAAAAAAAAGTTGTACCCTTAAAAATGAGCTGGACATGGCGGCTCATGTCTGTAATCCCAGTAAATCAGGAGGGAGGCAGGAGGATCACAAATTTGAGGTAATTTAGTGAAATCCTGTATCAAAAGAAAAAAACCTAAAAAGAGGCTGAAGATGTGGCTCAGTGGTAGAGCACCTCCGGGTTCAATCCCCAGTGTAAGAAAGAAAAATGTTAAAATGGTACATTTTATTATTTTACCACAATTAAAGAAGAAAAACAAAGCAGCAGGAGTAACAGCAACATACAATACACCATGGCTTATTGGGTAAGATGGCATGCCTATAATCCTAGCCCAGGGGAAGCTGAGGCAGAAGGATCAAGTTCAAGGCCAGCCTCAGCAACTTATTAAGAACCTCAAAACAGGAAGAAGAAAAAGGCGAGAACGACCCGGACTGACCAAAGCAGCACACCACTGCATCCCCAAGTCCAGCGCCTGCGTCCTGCCACCGTCACCACTATGCCCAAGAGAAAGGTTGAAAGGGATGCTAAAGGAGATAAAGCCAAGGTGAAAGACGAACCACAGAGAAGATCTGCAAGGTTGTCTGGCAAACCTGCTCCTCCAAAGCCAGAGCCCAAGCCTAAAAAGGCCCCTGCAAAGAAGGGAGAGAAGGTACCCAAAGGGAAAAAGGGAAAAGCTGACACTGGCAAGGATGGGAATAACCCTGCAGAAAATGGAGATGCCAAAACAGACCAGGCACAGAAAACTGAAGGTGCTGGAGATGCCAAGTGAAGTGTGTGCGTTTTTGATAACTGTGTACTTCTGGTGACTGTACAGTTTGAAATACTATTTTTTATCAAGTTTTATAAAAATGCAGAATTCTGTTTTACTTTTTTTTTTTTTAGGCTATGTTGTTAGCACACAGAACACTTCATTGTTGTTTTGGGGGGAAGGAGCATATGTCACTAGTAGAATGTCTCCAAAGCTGGATTGCTGTGGGGGAAAACACCTTTCCCTTCTAGTTTTGAGAGACTTCCTCTTTGTTCCCAAGAGGAAGGGATTCCCTGATGTTGGCACACATAGCCACCTTGGCACAAATGACTTGTGGTATGGAAAAACTCAGACTCATCTGTATGTCCTCCTGTCCCTGTCATCGGCATAGACTTAACTCCCCTAAACTCAGACCTGTTGGGACCTGATTCCAGTGTGATTATCAGTGTGTGGGGCAATCTGGACTTTCCAGTGACATCATTGAGAATAGTGTCCCTCAGAAGAGCAGCAGTTCCTTTTCTAGACTGTGGATCTTCAGATTAATAATTTTTGCCATTTTCCTTTCATTTCCTGAAAGTCAGGGTCGGCTTGTGAAAAGTTGTTGTTAAACAACATGCTAAATGTGAAATGTCAACCCTCACTCTAAACTTTCCCTATTCAGAGCATCAAATGAAGACTTCATTGGGTTTTATAGTGGCTTTCTGATTTTGGTAGTCCATCCAAGAAGGGAGTTTGAAAGTTTTTGTATACTGTTAATGATTGTCTGCCCATGTCCTGCCTGAAATACTATGATTGTTTATAAAAAGTATCTTTAATAAAGTTGGATACAGTTAAAAAAAAAGAACCTCAAAATAAAAATAAAAGGGCTGGAAATGTAGCTCAATAGTTGAGTGCCTTGGATTCAATCCCTAGTACTGAAAGGGAAAAGTAAAAAATATACAATGGCTGCTTTTGTCTGAAACTTACTGCTAACTAAACCAAGTGATATACAAACACACAAACTGATTTTTAGGAGGTTTTTTTTTTTTTTTGTGTGTGTGTGTGTGTGTAAAGTATTGGGAACTGAATCCAGGAGCTCTCTAACACTGAGCCCTTTCTATTTTTATTTGACACAGTTTTGCTAAACAGCCCAGACTGGCCTTGAACTGGTGATCCTTCTGCTTCAGCCTCCCAATTCACTGGGATTACAGGCATATGCCACTGTGCCAACTGAATCTTTTAATTATATTAAATATGTCCCTACACTTTCTTGTACCATTCCTATGCTCAGCCCTCACCTATCCATGAAAGCTCAACTGAAATCACATGTCTGAACAGACAACTGAAGTTTTTTTTATTCTTAAAATACTAACTAAATAAGCACTATGGTACCATATACATACATGTAAGAGAATAAAATACTAGGGGCTGGGTTTGTGGCTCAGTGGTGGAGTGCTTGCCTAGCATGTGTGAGGCACTGGGTTCGATCCTCAGCACGACATAAAAATAAATAAATAAATAAAGGTATTGTGTCCATCTACAACTAAAAAAATATTTTTAAAAAAAGAATAAAATACTAGAAATTAAAATAAGTTAGTAAAAAGAGGACAAGTTAAAATTATTCAATTCTGGGCTGGGGATACAGCTCAGTTGGTAGAGTGCTTACCTCACATGCAAAAGGCCCTGGGTTCAATCCCCAGCACCATACATACAAGCACGTACACACACACACACACACACACACACACTATTCAATTCTGCTGGGCAAGCAACTCAGTGAGACCCTGTCTTAAATAAAATACTAAAAAAGGCTGGAGATGTGGCTAAGTGGTTGAGTGCCCTTGAGTTCAATCCCTGGTACTCCCTCCCCCCAAATTCAATTCTATTTGATAATTTTTACATTTTTAAAAAATGTTTATTTTTTAGTTTTAGGTGACCACAATATCTTCATTTTATATTTATGTGGTGCTGAGGATCAGCATGCTAGAGGAGCACTCTACCACTGAGCCACAATCCCAGCCCCTATATTTTATATTCATTTTCAAACCTCTGTAAAACAAATGTAAGGTGTAAAATACTAAATGTTTATAATAATTGAAAAAATAGCAACAATTTAAAAATCCATCCATAGAGAATCAAGTAAATTAACTGTATGGGCAAATATTACACCTAAATTAGAAAGGATAAGATAGATTCGGATGTAATCTGAATGCTATCTAAGGGATTTTGTAAAGGGGCACAGGGGATGGAACAGCTGGGAAAATGTTTGTGGGGCTGGGGTTGTAGCTTTGTGGTACAGCACTTGCCTAGCATATGTGAGGTACTGGGTTTGATCCTTATCACCATGTTAAAAAAAATAAATTAAATAAGGGTATTGTGTTCATCTACAACTAAAAATAATTCTTAAAAAAGTTTTTAAACACATAGATAACTCCTGGAAGACCAGAAAGTATTAAGTGGTTGTCTCTCTCTGGAGATTGGGATGTGGGGTGGGAGATGGGAAGGTGAAGGAAAAAGCGATTTACTTCTCATTTTATTTCCACTTGAACTGTGACAAAAACTTAACTGTTACATATCATTTTTATATTTAGAAAAATAAAGCTAAATTTAATGCTTAACACTAAGGCTCTAAATGGGTAGTACCGCACATTTACATAAACATTTAAAGGGAGGGGGTGTCAAAGATTTTTAAAAAGCATGATCATGCCCAGAAGTTACCTGAACAATTGTGAATCCAGATCTTAGAATAATATCTTGTATCTCTTCCTCTTTGTCAACAATATCTGGTTTGATAATAGCCAGAGTTTTTTCTACATATATCTGAGGTGGGGGCATTGATATCTCCATTCTGGCTTTTCTGGGTACAATTTAGAAGTTTCTTGACAGATATCAACTGCAATGACATACATCCCCCCACCCCAAATACAACATAACTTTAATTAAGAATAGTAGTATTAGGTGATAGATTTAATTAATTTATAAAGGGAGAACTGCCATGTTTTTCTACAAACAGTCTGGACAATATAAATTTCTACTGTGCCCAAGTCAAGCCTTGGGTTTTCCTACATGCTTTCATCAAGGAAGGGAGGATCAAGAGCTCTCAGATCAGAGGCCAAGGGATGACCTAAAGGCCTGATACTAGACCAGACACCTGGAGGCCGCTGTAGCTGGGGAGGAGGACTGGTCGGCCACGCAGCTCACCACTCATTGAGGGGAATGGTTCCAGCCAACTGCCTTAAAAGACCCCGCCCTACCAAGAACACTCTACATACAGGGTTAAGCGTGAGTGAAAAATTGGATCCCCAAGTCCTCTGGTACGGTCCAGGATAGACTTTCTGAGCGCTCGCCTTGGTGAACACCCTTCTGCCGCCACACAAACTTGTTGCTAGGAGACCTGAAGTCCCGGCTTGCCAACGGTGGCTGCTGAGGGCCAATCCAAGCAGGCACTTCACAAGCCTCTGATCGGTTCTTTTTCTTTGAGGGTTGGGGCTAGGGATTGAACCCAAGGCCCCCTGCATGCTAAGCACAGGCCCTACCACTGAGCTACACATATGTTCCAGCCCCCTGAAGGATTCTGAACCAATGGAATCAGTAACAGTGTTGTTGTTTTATAGTTTTTCCCTTGTGAGTCTTAAAGCACTAGACATTTTCTTCATAATTTCTCACCCACCCCGACCCATTTGAAGGATCCTTTGATATCCCCTCTTTATAAATCAGACAAATCATAAATGCTCCCCTTAGCCAGTCCCATTCCCTTCTGGACAGCCAATGTAAAAAGACCAGATATCTTACTTGTTTCACTACATGAAGTACCTCCCTCTATTCCCAGCTTCTGAAATCATTAAAAAGCAACCTTTGGTTTGAGAAATATTTATTTATAGAGAAGTAGTTAAGGTTTAATCTAATTGCCCCTAAATGAATCCTTTGGAACAAAAATATGTGCAACATTTATGGCATAAATCCAAATCTCAACACTCCCCCCCCCCCTTTTAAAAATATTAGACCCAAAGACAGTGTGGACTCCATGGTTGTTAGATAAAAGCATTACTCTTATTAGAAAAGACAACAGAGAAGTGGAAAACAAGCCCTGAGATCTCTGGTCAGAGTCTCAAAGAGAGGTCCAAACTCCAGAAAGGGTCAGGATAGCAGCTCCAGGTTAACAAAACAGATTTCCATCATCCACTGGGTTGGCTGGCACTCATTCCAGATTACTTAAGTCTCTTCTCTTGTCTAAACAAATACTCAGCACCTACAGAGTCAAGGCATAGATAGTAAGCTATGAATCTTAGAAGCTACAAAGAATTGAATGCAATTTTCTTTTTTGGCAAATAGATCCAACTACATTTTTTTTTTCTTTAAAGTATGATGCTGCCCAGAAAAGAAACAGGCAAAAAAATTTTTTTTTCCCTTTTGTGGTACTAGTGATTGAACCTAGGCCTCATGCATGCTAGGCAAGTGCTCTATTGCTGAGTTACATCTCCAGCCCTTTAAAATTTTCATTTTGAGACAGGGTCTCTTCTCACTAAGTTGACCAGGCTGGCGACAAACTTGTGATCCTCCTGCCTCAGCCTCCTGAGTAGCTGGGATTATAAGCATGCAACCCTTTGCATAGCTCAAATGTTCCTTTGAAGCTACTATGTCTAATCCTCTAAAGATGAGAAAGTGTGAATGTACAATAATATCAACAGATTAAGCAACCAAAAAATGGACAGCGACTGTAGTTTACATTTTTAGCCCTCTGATTTGAAGCTTCTCTGGAAGTAAGAGTCCTATTACTTGTCTATCTCCAGCTTTCTTGCTACCTACCTTTATAGACTACTTCATTTCACTATGTATTAAAGATGGACCTATTGAGTCTCAGAGTTTTCCAAATCATCAGGCTCAATCATCAATCCTTAAGGTCCTTGAATTACCTCAACATCACCCTCATTCTTATAAACTTTTCAAAATCAGATTCCAGAGGCTGTGCACCTTTTCCTTGCAGCTCACTCCATGTAGTACCTGAATTTGTTCCAAGACTTCACGCTGCATCTCCACAGCCATATGATATACATGATGATCAGAGTCATTGTACATCACAGCATTTTGGAACATCAGCATCAGATCCCGCTGGAATTGGGCCATGGTACGAATCCGCCCCTTAGACAGATTCCTCTTCAGGCTAGTTAAGTCCATGGGTCTGCAGATGGCCAAGAGAAACCAGAGAAAATCAAGCTGTAATGTGTAAAAAGTGGTGACCTAACATGCTCTCTTAGATAACTGTTGTTTTATTTTGTTTTTATTTTTCATATTGGGTATTGAACCCAGATTACTTTACCACTGTTCTACATTCTTAGTTTTTATTATTTTTTATTATGAGGTAGGCATGGAAACTGCACCCAGCAAACTGGCTATAATGAAAAATGGTAGCAAAGATAATAAAGCCCATCAGATAATAAAATAGCAGCAGCAGCTAATATCTGACTATTTACAACAGGCCAAGCACTATGATAGATACATTCTATCACAAATTAATCCTCTCAATAAACAGATAATGTAGGTATTATTACTGTTGTTATGATGCTGATGAGGAGGAGAAAGAGGAACAGGAGATGGAATCTTACTGTTTCCAAGGCTGGTCTTGAACTGTAGATCTTCCTGCAACAGCCTCCCAAATGACAAGAGAACCAAGCATGATTGTGTGTGCCTATAATATCAGCTATTCAGGAGACTGAGGCAAGAGGATTATGGGGACAGCCTGGAAAACTGCAAGACTCCATCTAAAAACAAAAACAGGGCTGAGTGTGGTTATACACACTTGTAATCCCGGCAACTCAGCAAGACTGCAAGTTCAAGGACAGCCTCAGCAAGTTGGCAAGGCATTAAGTAACTTAGCAAGACCCTGTCTTATGATAAAAAAAAAAAAATTTAAAAAGGAAAAAAAGAAAGACTGTGGATGTATTTTGGTGGTAAGATATCCCTTGGTTTAATTCTCAGTACCAAAAAAAATAAAAAATAAAAAAAAGGATTATTATTAAACTTTGTTGGGCAAATTGGGAAACTTAAAAAGGTTAAGTACTTGCCCAAAGTAACACATTCTGGACTCCAATTCAGAGGCAGCCTGACTCCAAAGTCCACAGGCCAAGACACTCTTCAATTATTATAGGAACAGAGTCAGCCTCAGGTATCAAGGCTGTAAGGAGCTCCAGTGTTCAGTTTGTCTTCAATAATCACTGTCCTTCCCCACATGAGGACAAACCATTTGTCCTCTCAGGAGTGTATAGAAACAAGGCACCATCTTTTTAAAAAAATATTTTTAATTATAGATGGACACAATACCTTTAATTAATTAATTAATTAATTTTTATGTGATGCTGAGGATTAAACCCAGTGCCTCACATGTGTGAGGCAAGAAAGTACCATCTTGGAAGCAGACAGGAGATCTTACTAGACACCAGTTCTGCCAGCATCTTCATCTAGGACTTCCCAGTCTCTAGAACCATGAGAAATAAACTTCTATTACCCAATCTGAGGTATTTTGTTTTAGCACTACAAATGAACTAAAGGTTCAGCCATGATCTTTTATATTCTATTACCATACTGTTTTATAATAGCATTTTAGGGAAAGGGAGGGGGAAGGGGAGTAGCAAGGATTGTCGAAGGTGATGGTCATCATTATACAAAATACATGTAAGAAGATGTGAATTTGGTGTCAACATACCTTATACACAGAGATATGATAAACTGTGGTATAAAGGTGTATTAAGAATTTTAATGCAAAAAAAGAGAGTTCACATATAATGGCATAATTTGGAGTGAACATACTTTACATACAGTTACAAAAAAATCGTGCTGTGAATGGATAATTATGAATGTAATGCATTCCACTATTGTCATGTATGTAAGAAATAAATAAAAATTCAAAATACTGTACTCAACCAATGTTTGTAACTTTGTATGCAACTTCTTTTTGGGTTAATATTTTTGCCTCAGAATACCTATAACTAATTAATTGCCTTAGAGTTTTGGAGGCTGAGACAGGAGGATTAATTGAAAGTTCAAGGTCAGGCTTGGCAACTTAGACCCTGTCTCAAAATTTTAAAAATAAATAAAAAGGGGCTGGGAATGTGGCTCAGTGCTAGAGTACCCTTGGGTTCAGTCTCCAGTACCATACACATTCACAAAAAAAAAAAAAAAAGTCAAAGACTAATTTAAGACTATAATGAATGGATCATATTACTTGAAAAGTCAATACTGCAAAAAAAAAAAAAAAAAAAAAAAAGTTTACTTGCATTACTTCTCAAGTGAAGACACTGAACTCCTAACTTTATAAACTTGTTTGGCTGTAAAATATATGTTGAGTCTGCTGGGTCCAGTGGTGCAAGCCTAAAATTCCTGTGGCTCGGGAGGCTGAGGCAGGAGGATTGAAAGTTTAAAGCCAGCCTCAGCAACTTAGCAAGGCTCTAAGCTACTTTAGAGAGACCTTGTCTTAAAATAAAAAAATTAAAAGGGCTGGGGGATGTGGCTTGGTGATTAAGCGCCTCTGGGTTCAATTCCTGGTACAAAAATTGTGTGTGTGTGTGTGTGTGTGTATTGAATTTATAAGTAATTTATAAGTAATATAAATAAAGAAATAATCTAACAGATGGGAAAAGAATGAAAAGACAGATATAAAAAAGCAGCCAACCTTTCTTGACACCTTTTCCACTGACCTTTTCACCACATCCTTGTATCCTGGGGCCTGCCTTTCTGACACAGGCTTCAAAAATGGACTGCTGAACCTGTTAAGGGACAAACCCAGAAAAAAGTGAAGAAACCCTGGCAATTACTCTAAATAAGAAGAGTGGCTATGAACAATACTACTTAAAAATACAGAGTTAAGGCTCAGTTCTTGTTAGATTTCCCTTAGTGGAATGCAAACTGAGCACTATTAAGAGGAAATCTATTGTGAATGCCTGTAAATCTCAGTGAGGATGGCAAGTTGGAGGCCAGCCTGGGTAACTTAGTGAGACCCTGTCTCAAAATAAAACAAAAAGAACTGGGGGCACCTGGTTTGAATCCCCAGTACTGCCAAAAAAAAAAAAAAAAAAAAGGAGAAAAAAGAAAAAAGAAATCTAAATCTATACATTTCCTCTTGCCAGTTTAAAAAAAACAGTGAAATATTTAACTATTATTATAATATACTAATTTAGAGCTCAGAAATTTGTTCAAAGCTCCTGAGGGCCTTTATATGTTAAAAAAAAAGAATCTACCATATGTCATATTGTAAGGAGGCATACATATTTTAAGTACGAAATATCATGTAATATAAATCAATTTCAGGAGACAATTCAAATGGCACAGCAACATTTTTATTATTTCTTTTTAGATATACATGACTGTAGAGCATATTTTGACATATCATACATATATGGAGTATAACTTATTCTAATTAGGATCAGATCCCATTCTTGTGGTTGTACATGATGTGGAATTATACTGGTCATGTATTCATATATAACACAGGAAAGTTATGTCTGATTAATTCTACAGTCTTTCCTATTCTCCCCCCCTCTCCCCTTCCCTTCATTCCCCTTTGTCTAATACAATGGACTTCTATTCTTCCCCTCCTCATCCTTCCTTGTTGTGGGTTAGTATTCACATATCAGAGAGAACATTCAGCCTTTGGTTTTATGGGACTGGTTTATTTCACTTAGCATGACATTCTCTAGTTCCATCCATTTACCGGCAAATGCCGTAATTTCATTCTTCTTTATAGTTGAGTAATATTCCACTGTGTATATATACCGCATTTTCTTTATCCATTCATCTGTTGAGGGGCACCTAAGTTGGTTCCACAGCTTGGCTACTGAATTTAGCTGCAGTAACTATTTCTTGTACAGACCAGTAAAAGCAGCTGAGTCTTAGGTATTATGACCTGTTTGAGGGATAAACATATCTCCTTTTATACTTAAGACCTAACGTGCTAATGCCTCAGTTCTGAACATAATCCTATTACCACTGTGGAGACCCACCTGTGACTGGCAATCATCTTCCAGACGGGCAAAAGAGTTTTTTTAAATAGCAAATGATCCTGAACAGGGTCACCTTGACTTAGATCAGTCCTAGAAGATACAACATGACAGAAGAGATAGTTAACTTTACAAATGGTATTCTGTCTCTCCAGTGATGAGGTTTTCTCAATGCATAGTGCTCTTAATTTTAATACCTGAAGGAATATAATACCACAGGAATAAAAATATATTTAATGCCTTTTTTTTTCCAGGGGAGAGTACTGGGGATTGACCCCAGGGGCACTCAACCACTAAGCCGCATCCCTAGCCCTTGTTTGTATTTTATTTAGAAACAGAGTCTCAGTGGGTTGCTCAGGTCCTCACTAAGTTGTTGAGGATGGCTTCGAACTCTCAATCCTCCTGCCTCAACCTCCTGAGCCACTGGAATTACAGGTGTGCATTACCATGCCTGGAACCTTTTCTACTCTTTCTATTTTTTAAAAAAATATAATTTTAGTTATACACGGACACAATATTTTTATTTATTTTTATGTGGTGCTAAGGATCAAACCCAGTGCCTCACATGTGAAAGGCAAGTACTCTGCCACCAAGCCACAACCCCAGCCCCACCTTTTCTACTACTCTTGAAGATTTGTTTTGTAGCAGCCATGACTTTAAAGAACTGATCTAGGATAACGCTTTTTTTTTTTTTTTTTGGTACTGGAGATTGGACCCAGGGTGCTCCATCACTCAGCTACATCCCCAGCCCTTTTTAATTTTTGAGACTAGATCTCCCTAAATTGCTGAGGGTGGCTTTGAACTTGCAATCATCCTGACTCAGCATCTCAAATCGCTGGGTTTACAGGCATGCACCACCATGCCAGGCTGAAAGCAGTCTTTGTTCAATGTTTCCCAAGTGCCTGTGACAGAACATGGCACATAGTAGGTGCTCAGTAGGTATTTGATAAGTTAGTCTGGTCCTGTTTTTATGCAGAAATATGTCACACTAATACAACCTCTCCCATATTTCCAAAGAAAGAAATATTTACTTCACATACCAAATAACAATTTAAGTAATTTTCTTTTTCACTTTCCCCTGTATAGTGATCTTTAAAATACCTAAGACAAAACCATTTTTCCTTCCTTCTCTGAACTAAACTGTCTCATTTTATTTATTTATTTGTTTGTTTTGTTTGTGGTGCTGGGGATGTGAACCCAGAGCCTTGTGCATCTGAGGCAAGCACTCTACCAACTGAGCTATATTCCCAGCCTATTTAGAAGAGTACTGGTTCAATTTTTCTTTTTCTTTTTGGTGGTACTCAGGATTGAACTAGGGCTAATCGCTATACCTCTGAGCTACATCCCAATCTTTTTATATATATATATATATATATATATATATATATATATATATATATATATTTTAGAAGTAGTTGGACACAATACCTTTATTTTGTTTATTCATTTTTTTAATGTGGTACTGAGGATTGAACCCAGGGCCTTGTATGTGCCAGACCAGCACTCCACCGCTGAGCCACAATCCCAACCCTCTTTTATTTTTTAATTAAAAAAAATTTAAATGTTGATGCAGGGTTTTGCTAAATTGTCCACACTGACCTTGGTTAATCTTGTGATCCTCTTGCCTTAGTCTTCAAGAGTAGCTGGGATTACAGAACGCATCATGCCAAGAAAATGCTATTATTATTATTATTATTATTTTTAATACTGAGGATTGAACCCAAAGGCACTTAAACACTGAGCCATAATCCCAGCACTTTTTATATTTTATTTAGAGACACAGGTCTTGCTAAATTGCTGAGTCTGGCCTCAAATTTGCAATCCTTCTCCTGCAGCCTCCTGATTCATTGGGATTACACCATTCCCAGTATAAATGCTATTATTTGTAGAAATCTATCAGAACAGGGAGCCCAAAACAAACTTCTTTGTTTCTGGTCACTCAACAGAATGAACATTTTCTCCTTGGTACTGGAGGTATAACTTCATTCACATATCCATATAACAGACCTTTAACGTACCTACCATACGAAAAGCACTACGCTAGGATTGTAACTTCATAATCACAACTTTGTTGTAGAAATTCCTTGCCTACCTTTATGGGAATGAATGCCAAGCAATGATAGTAAAATAAAAGTGAGACTGGAAAGATCCTTCGGACTGGGAATGGTGCTCCAAAGACTCTTCTTTTCTTCTTGACAGATCAGTACAGACCAAGGGAAGTACCTAAGAAGAAGGCTCTAGAGATTTATTCATTTATTTTTTATAGTGATGGGGATTGAACCCAAGGCCTTGGATATGCTAGGTAAGCAGCACTCTACTAGATAACTATATTCCACTCCCCACCTCTGAATGTCTTCTTTTAAAGTAGTTTTACGCTTCCCTACCAATAACAAACAAACAAAAATCACCTTTTTAATCTCCCCTTAAGGTATCATGCCAAGTAAATATGGAAACTAGTATCTATTGCTTTCTAATAAAGATTATATGATTACTATAGTGACTCACACCTGTAATCCCAGCTACTGAGGAGGCTAAAGTAAGAGGATCACTAATTTGAACCTAGCCTAGGCAATTTAGTGAGAACCACCCCCCAATCTCAAAATTTAAAAATTGAAATTAAAAAAAGGCTGGGAATGTAGCTCAGTGGTAGAGTACTCCTGGGTTTAGTCTCTAGTACTGCACCCCGCAATAGATTTAAGAAACATTCTGACTTAGCAATCTTTCCTGAACAAATGAAGCCTAGTAATTAAGAAAGAAGAATTAAAGGACACTCAATGTTGATGAATCAGACTTGTTTTATAATAGGAGAGCCTACAGATCTGTATTTATATGATGTTAAAATTTACATTTGGTGCCACGCATGGTAACACACGCCTATAATTCCAGCAGCTCAGAAAGTAAGGCAGAAGGATAATGAGTTCAAAACCATTCTTAGCAACTTAGCAAGACCTAAATAAATTAATGAGATCCTATCTCTAAATAAAAATTCAAAAAAGGACTGGGGATTTGGCTCAGTGGTTAAGCACCCCTGAGTTCAATCCCAGGTATCCCCCAAAATTATATTTGAGTCATTGGGATTACAGGCATGTGCCATCATGCCCAGTACAAATGCTATTATTTGTAGAACTCTATCAGAACAGGGAGCCCAAATCAGTGAGACCCTCTCTCTAAATAAAAAATAAAAATGGCTGGAGAATGTGGCTCAGTGGTTGAGTGCCTCTGCATTCAATCCCCAGTACGTACCAACCAACCAACCAATAAATGTATATAGAACCTAAGTGCAGTGGCACATGCCTGAATTTCTGAGTCCAGGAATTCCAGGCCAGACTAGGCAATATAAGAAGACCTTTCTTCAAACCTAACAAAAACAAAACAAAACAAAACAAAAATCCAACAAACATATTTAATTCACAGTGTTTTTCTTTTTTTTTAACTTATAAAAGTAACTCATTTCATTGTAACATATTTAAATAGGAATAATAAACAGAAGTTAAAGTATGAATCTTAATCTTGGATAAAAATCTCTACTTATAGGGTTTTGTTTTTTTTTTAATTTGTTTGTATAATGTTGGGCATCATACCAAGAGCTTCAAACATGTTAAGCAAATTCTCTACTACTGAACTATTCCCTCAGATCTATACTTACAGTTTGGAGGAGTTTGCATGACTGAGGAGGATATCCACAAGGGGAGTTTCCTGAATGCTGAAGCCATCATCACAGTCTCCTGAAGGGGGCTGGTCTTCCATCTCTGAAGCATACCCTTCACCTTGATCCTCCTCTTTGGATTCTAGCTGAACCTCACCCTGAGAATTTAAGGAAACTTTTACTATTTGTGTGGTAATTTTATTTGCACAGAATAAAATAAGGCTAAACTTAAGGTGAGAAAAGGCAAATTATTATAAAGCTATAAAAGAAATTAGAGAAAGCCGACTTAACTAGACCTAAATCAATAAATTCTTAGTAAGTATCTTGCTAGAGAATTTTAACTCTGCCTCCTCAACCCCCAAATGAAAAAACAATATTTACTCAGTTTTAGTTGGATGCTGTACTCTTTGAAATTATCAATAGAATCTGTGGGCCCTGGAGTAATAACTATAGCTGGCCAGATTTTTTTTATATATTTTTATATGTATAAAATTTTGTTTTGTTTTTATTTTGGTACTTGGGATTGAACTCAGGGATGCTTTACCACTGAGCTACATTCCTAATCCTTTTTTTTAAAAGACAGATTCTAAATTGCCCAGGTTGACCTTGAATTTGCAATCCCCTTGCCTGGGCCTCGAAAGTAGCTGGGATTACAGGCCTGCAGCACCACAACCACTGGCAAGATAATGTCCCCCAGGCTGGTCTCAAACTCCTGAACTCAGCTAGGACACTGGGTGAACTGTTTCATTTAAATCTCACAGCAAACCTACAAAATAGAACACATTATCCTATTTGGAGCAGAGACAACTGAGGTTCTAAAATATGTGGTGATATGCCGAAGAACACACAGCTAAAAGTAGTACTAAAACCAGGATTTGGACCAGGTAGTTATACACCTCTGCAGTTAACCTACGAGCTCTAACCACTCTGCTCTACCTCCCCTTGAAGACAAACCAGACAGCTGATTTAAATTATTTACTTACCTCTTCACTCTCTGTGGGTAGTCCCTGAACCGCACTAATATCTGAGGGAACAGGAACCACCTCAGGCTTTCCATTTTCTCCCTGCAGCCTTTTTTCAGCTATTAAGGGTTCTACCTTGGCTAAAGGCTCTTCAGTTTCTCTGCAGGGATTCCCTTCTCCTTCAGTGGCTTCAATTTCCCTTCCCTCTTGTTGTTTGGTACCAGATGGAGGATAGCAGCCTTCACTTGAGTCTTTGCTGCTAATGCACAATGGCTCCATTAAATAAGCAACCTGTAATCAAAGTGTACAGAAACTCCATGCAAATTATCCACACATCAGTAATGGCATATGCTTACACTGACACTGTGATTATGCTTGAGATGGCAGATAGGTTTGAAATCAAACCTATCAAATGTATACATAGGCACTGGGTTAGTTGCTAGGGATGCTATAGTAAACAAGAAAGATATAGTTCATGCATCTTCAAGGAGCTTATGTTCTCAATTTTCAGTTTTGATCAATTGGGACTTGCTGTCTAGAAAACTTGAAAAATGTGTTTGCTACAGACTTCAACAGAGATAAGTGGCAACATCTGAACTAGATCCTTGCTCATCCTGTGTTCAGTTGTAGCATAAATAAATTCTTTTGTCCAAATAATTATATTTCTTTTTTAAAATATTTATTTATTTTTTTTTTAGTTTCTGGTGGACACAATATCTCTATTTTATTTGTATGTGGTGCTGAGGATCGAACCCTGCACCCCGCGCATGCCAGGCGAGTGCGTTACCGTTTGAGCCACATTCCCAGCCCTATATTTCTTATCAATATATTTCTTGTCCTTATCTCTGTACCAAGTTAATAAGAACCCTTTAAAATTCTGACTTGCAGCCAGGCACAATGGTACACACTTGTAATCTCAGTGACTCAGGAAGCTAAGGCAAGAGGATTGCAAATTCAAGTTTGTCAGCCTCAACAACTTAGTGAGATGCAGTCTCTGGGAATGAGGGTTAGGGGAAGGGCTGTAGAGTAACTCAGCGGTAGAGTGCCTGTGGGTTCAATTTCTAGTATGGGGGTGGGGGGACTGCCTTAAATTATAATATTTTAAGCTTCAAGGAGAGTTTTGTCAAGTATAACTTCTCATGACTCTTAAAGAATGAATTGCCCCAGTGGCTGGGGAGGCTGAGGCAAGAGGACCACGAGTTCAAAGCCAGCCTCAGCAATGGCAAGGCAGGTGCTCAACAACTCTGTGGGACCCCGTCTCTAAATAAAATACAAAATAGGGCTGGGGATGTGGCTCAGTGGTTGAACGCCCGAGTTCAGTCCCAGGTTCACCCCCCAAAAAATTTTTTTTTAAAAAGAATAAATTGCAAGGATTCTCATAAGGCAGTCTTACATATAGAAATTCCACTCCTTTGATTTTAGCTCCCTAAAGACTATATTTGGTGCATATTCTGTATCAGCACCAAGTGCAGGGGACACAACAATTAGCTTAGTCATTGCCACTATGGGCCTCATATTTTAGTAAATATGGAGAAAGGTAGCTACATGTAAGGGTGAGCATTCTCTTAAAAATTTGATGTTCTTTTGGCTTTGGAATTAATGCCCACTATTACCTCAGAAAGAAAATGGAGGAGGTTCTGGCGGTTGACTTGCTCTGCCTCTTCCTGAGATTCCTCACTGCCTTCATCTCCCACAAGCAGCTCACTAGTTTCTCTCCCTGGGCTGCTTTCCTCTAGTTCCTCAGCCTCTGGATCTTCAGTTTCCCTCCAGCTGCCCACATCAAGATCCAGACTGGAGTCCCATGAACTGAAGAGGGACCTGCAGTCGTTGCTCAACTCAGAGTCATTGGGATAGTCTTGTTCAGAATCCAACCAAACCCACTCACGCCCCATCTGTAAATACACAGAACAAAAATGCATTAAATTTATTCAAATAATATCCCTAAGGCATCTCCATCTTCCAAGTTCAGTAGAAATACAAGGGGCCAGAATTTTTTCTCTATTCATTATCAGGAAGTACAAAAACTAGCAGAAAGGAAACATTAAGAAATGAAATAATCTTTTAAAATAAGAAAAAGCTTCATGTCAATATAATACACATTTCCCAATAATGTTTTTTACTTGGATTTCCTCATACTCCGTAAGAAGGGAAAGAACTAGACACAGTTAGCTTAACAGACTTCCTTTATCCCAAATAACCCATAAATTCAGCTAAAAGGCATCAAATTTGAGGGAACAAGAGGTATATTCCTCAGCAAATACATAACCTATTAACCATCACATCCTTAAAATTCACTTTTGGTCATATCCAACTATCATTTTTCATAGTAAAAACAGAAACATCAAGTTTTAATGCTATCTTCCCTTGTTCATTGTACTACACTATCCTGGCTTTAAAAATTTTTTTAGATTTGTCTTCTCCCTTTTACAACTTTAAATACAGGCTTTTCTTTTATGTTTTTGCTTGGTTCTCTGCTTCCTTAATACTTCCATTAAAAAATGTATATAGAGCCAAGTGCAGTGGTGCAAACCTATAATCCCAGCAGCTCAGGAGGTTGAGGCAGGAGGATTGGGAGTTCAAAGTGAGCCTCAGGAACCTAGTGAGGACTAAGCAACTCAGTGAGATCCTCTCTCTAAATAAAAAATAAAAATGGCTGGGGCATGTGGCTCAGTAGTTGAGTGCCCCTGGGTTCAATCCCCAGTACTAACCAACCAACCAACCAACCAACCAACCAACCAATGTATACAGAAGCTGATTGCAGTGGTACATGCCTGTAATCCCAGCATCTTGAGGTGGAAGAGGGAGAACTACAAGTTCAAGGCCAACCTCAGCAATTTAGCAAGGCTCTAAAAATAAATGGGCTGTGGTAAATAGCCCCTGAGTTTGAACCTCCATATCACACCTCAAAAAAAAAAAAAAAAAAAAAAAAAAAATCACACACACACACACACATACACACTTAATTTCCAATTTTGTCCTCTATTCAGGTAATTTCCAAATCTCTCCATCTTTAATTATATGCACTTTTATCTCATTTCTCTATGCATCTAAGTCAATACCCTACTATCTGCTTCAACTCCACATTTCTAAAATTATAATCACCTCTTCCTAAATCCAAAATAATTTGTTCTTTCCAACTTCCTTATTTCCATCACCAACACTATTACTCTATAAGAACTTGTTGTGTTTTAACACTTCTCTTGTATTCAGTAAGCAAATTCTATTCCCAATTTGCCCCCACTGATTCTTCTGTGCCTTTGTTGCTGTACAAATGCATCTCTTTCATTTTCTGTATTCAATCTGCTCTCAACAGTCTCCTTATTAAAGGCTTTAGAAATCGCAAATATAAATTTCTCAATTGGCCAAAGTCCTAAGATTGACCTATTTTTCCCCCTCTGGTGTATTTTCTTACAATGATCTGTTCTAATAAATCACTTTACTGCCCCCACCACCTATGCCTAAACTTCAACTTGGCTTCCTAATCTCATCCATCACTTTTTCTACCAACCCTAAATCTATGTTCTTTATTTAATAGACCTTTTTCACCTTTTAGTGCTTCAGTAACATCACATGTCTGTTTGGATGGCTTTATTTCACATTTTTCTAACTCCTGGACTGAATTCTTTTCCATTGTCTCATAAAGACTATCTTCTACTTGCTTATCTTTCTAACAGGCTTTATAAACAGTTCTATTTAAGGTGAAAAGAACTGTGACTTCTAAACATTATTTTTTTTTTGGCAGTACTGGGGATGGAACACAGGGATTTGTGCATGCCAAACATTCTACCACAGAGTCATATCCCCAGTCCTAATTGTATCTTTCTTAAACTCATCTTTCTCAAGATGGTATAAAGTGCTACAAAACATCCTACTTACCTTTACTCCCCCCATCTTTTGTTTTCTGCAGTGCTAGGACTGAATCCAAGTCCTTGCACTTGTTAGGCAAAGAATTCTACCACTGAGCTATTTGAGATCCTCTTGCTTCATTATATATATAAATAGTATTTATATATATATAAAATTATAAATATATACATATTATATGTATCTAATAATACACACACACTACAGTGCTATGCTGGGGCTCAAACCCAGGGCCTTGCACACACTAGGCAAGTAATTTACCCGAGTTACAACCCCAGCTCAACATTGGTAATTCTTTTTTTTTTTTTCTTTTAGAGAGAATGAATTTTTTAATATTTATTTTTTAGTTTTTCGGCGGACACAACATCCTTGTTTGTATGTGGTGCTGAGGATCGAACCTGGGCCGCATGCATGCCAGGCGAGCGCGCTACCGCTTGAGCCACATCCCCAGCCCAACATTGGTAATTCTTAAACTGAGGTTAGCCTTCCAAGAACAATGTAAAGAACTCTGCGGGTGCAGTGGTGCACTACTTGGGAGGCTAAGGAGGATTGTGAATTCACACCCACATGGGCAACAAAGTGAGATCCTTCCTCAATAAAAATAAAGCAAGGGTTGGGGTGGTAGCTCAGTGGTGGAGTGCTTGCCTCACATGTGTGAGCCCGGGGTTCAATCCTCAGCACCAAATAAGATAAACAAAAAATATTGTGTTCCTCTACAACTAAAAATAATAATAAATAATAATAATAATAAAAAGAACAAAGTAAAACAAAAACTCTTATAGTTCTACACATAGAAATAAAGAGGAGGGCTGAGACTGTGGATCAGTGGTGGAGTGTTGCCTGGCATGTGTGAGGCACTGGGTTCAATCCTCAGCACCACGTACAATACAAAAATAAATTAATTAAATAAAGGTCCATTGACAAAAAAAAAAAAAGAGGAGAAAATGATAATACCCTAGAAACATCAGTGAAGAGTGTTAAATGACACAATGTCATTGAGATAAAGGTCAATGCTACCTCTGTCTACAATCTTATTAATGTTCAAGCGATGCCATGAACAGATCTCTGATAACCCTTAATTTCCCTAACATTTAAGAAAAGCCGAGTAAGACAGTCCTTATTGCACAATACTTTAAAACATTATTAGTTTCATCTTGGTTACTTACCTTTTCTTGGCTGCAGCAGGCAGCTCATAAGACCAATTTCCCCTGACAATCTCATTTTCACAAATGAGTAAACAGTGATAATGTAGAAGAAACCACAAGCTTCAAACACAACACACACAAACACACACACACACACACACACACACACGTACACGCACAAAAGACACCCCAAAGGCCAGAGATTTTTTTTTTTCATTTTATTGTATACACACGCACTTCACAGATTTATTTTTAAAAAGTCTGTACACTTCACAAGACAGTACAAACTAGCTACAATCTGCTAGCTACACATGAGGGCATTAACACAGCCCATGATTTTTGCCCTAAAACAGGCAAATGTGTTACTTCCAACTCTCTGAGAGAGATTTTTCCAGCTCATGTCATGCGGCCCGGGCGCCTCCTCTTCTGTAATTCCCAGTTCTGGAACAGGGCCCACAAGCCCAAGCTCTATCTTGTTTACTTCTATTTCAGGTTTAGCTCAAAGAGAACACTCTTGAGGCTTCACTTTTTCATCTTCATGTCTGCTTCAATGGCACAGCGGCGTCCTCTGGTGCCCCCATCCTAGATGACAGCAGAGAAAGAAAGAGGGTATGAATAAGCTGGTTAAGAGTTAAGAGACAAGGTGCAACAGGAATGCAGGGATTTGGTTTAGTGGGGGAGAGGGGAAAAAAAATCAGCACAAAACTTCAGAGGGATGAGGGGGCATATTTCTTTCTTCCCACAGAGTAGCTAAAAAAAACACCTCGTAGTTTGTGAGAGGAAATGTAGGACAGATTATCTGGATCATGACCATCACAGAGGTCCTTGGAATTCACCTGGGGTCCCACAGAATGACTGTTAGTCATACCACCCAGGCCCAAATCATGTGCAAAGGAACAGGAAGAGTAAACTAAAGGTGGGAAAGTTAGAAAGGGAATTGGATAGTGAGGTTCTTGGCTAACATACCTGTCCAGCTGTTGGTCCCTATAAGAAAGGCCTTTCCTGCAGACTGACCCTGGCACTAGTTCCCTAGCACCTCCTGACAGCTGTTTTCCATGAGATCAGGACAATCAGGCTTCTTTCCATCTGCTGCTCTCTCCCTGCAGCCCAGCTCCTTCCTCTTGTGCAATACTTTGCTGTCTTCAATAGATAAAAGATCCTATTAACCAGCCTTGCAATAGCCAGCCAACTGCTTGGTGATCCAGAGTCACTGTTGCAGGCCAATAAGAAAGAACGGAGACCACAGTGTTCTGTCTGTGGTACAGGCTGAAAGGCCTGTAGGCAAGATGAACTAGTGAACACTTTTGCTGGGCCAGACCATTTTTACATTTCTAATATGCAAGGATTCTAAAATATTTTGAGCTCATGAACCTAAGTTACCTATGAGGTAACTTTTGTAAGAACAAAAATACCACCTTGCGTTTATATATACACTTTAATTTTTTTAAAGCCAGTTTCATAATTATCATTCTCATTTTATCCTCACAACAACCCTGTGAGGTAGGCTGGACAGGTAACTCATTATATATTAGTTCTATCACACAGAGGAGGAAACAAGGCCCCAAGAAATTACCCAATGATCTTAAGACCATATAGTTTTTTAGCCTGATGCCCTTCCAGTATAGTATGCCTCATGTTCTATAATGAACCACACAGAATAAGAGAATCATTTAATTCATGGAGGAAAAGAATACAAGTTTTTAGGCTAGTTCTACTAAGCTTACCTCTAATTCCACCAGCCACTACTGTTTATAGTGGGCATTAATACTGAGATCTTTAGCTTAAGTTTTACTGAGTGTTTGTGTATCAGGGATTATTTTTGAAAGTTTATTTTAAGAGAAAGGAGAAAAGTACTTGCTAAATATCTGCCAGTATAAAGAACACTAATAAAAAGTCGGGTAGTATCTGCTGCTCTAAGTAATTTTCTATTTGTAAGTAAAGAATTAGTAAGTGGTGGAGTCAAGAAATGAAGAGCAGGTGCATCCTAGATCGTTACCCCAAGAATACCTCAGTGATACCATCAACATTCCCTACCCAGCCCACACACACACACATGCAAGAAGACAGAAACGCAGAAGAAAAGACAGTTTCTTATTCCACCTAAGTAAACAGAAGTTTAAGATATTGCCACAGTCTATGTGTTGGACTTCCCTCTGCCACCCACCCCCAGCAGGAGCTGAGAACCTTTCTGGCAACACCACCCTTTGCAGCCATTCAATACTTACAAAGAGAGAGAGAAGGAAGGCAGGAGAGCCCATGGGGACACTGTCCTGTTAGAGGACAAACAAACACTGATCAGGTTCCACGGAAACTCTCAGCCGCAAGCACCCCAAACCTCAGGACAGAGACACAAGCACCATACACACAAAGACAAAATTTAAAAACCCAAGAATAAGAGGAAAGAGATACAAAAGCAATCTAGTCATCATGTTTGTGGAACAGGAATTGATGGTACCTAACTGCTGCAAGCTAGGTCAATTCCCCCCACCCCCTTGAGAGTACTCTCCCAAAAGGAATTAATATTTCATTCACTCAGTTCAAAATTTCTGCCATGTTACTGGGCCTCTCAGTTAACAGCATATTTCTTTGTTTGGATAGGAGCAAACAACTACTATTCTATGATCTGTTTCTGTGCACCATTAGAATGCAGAAGCTTGGCAATACCAAGTACTAACATAAGGTTCTTTGAATACTTCAGACTTTTAGCACTGGAACACTGGTGAATAGTCTCTTTTCTGATCTATCACCTCACCTTCTCTGAAGCATCTTGTTTTCGAGTAGAATCTCTTCCTCGAAGACTTTTAGCACTGATTCCAGACTCAGATGTTTGCATAATCAACTGTGTGGCCAAGAATTGCTATAGGGAAAAGAAACAGGGTTGGCCAGAGACCTGATATAGTAGGAAAAAATTAAGACACTTTAAGTTTTGTTTGTTTGCTTTTGTTTGAATTTAGGGGTGCTTTACCAGTGAGTCACACCTCCAGTCCTTTTTATCTTTATTTTTTGAGGCACAGTCTCACTATGTTGCCAAGGCTAACCTCAAATTTGCAACCCCCCTGCCTCAGCTTCCCAAGTACCTGGTATATGTATTATAGGTATATAACACTGCATCCAGCATCAAAAGTTTTTTGCCTTATTGGAAGTTTAGCACATTAGGTTTTTTTATTATTATTATTTTTTAAGGCTTTTGTTGTTTTTTCCCCCCTTTAAAAAATCTTTTTTTTTAGTTGTAGATGGACACAATACCTTTATTTATTTCTATGTGGTGCTGGGGATCAAACCAATGCCTCACGTGTGCTAGAAAAGTGCTCTACCACTGAGCCACACAACCCTAGCCCAGCATATTACGTTGTTTTTTTTTAAATATTTATTTTTTGAAGTCGGACACAATATCTTTATTTTATTTATGTGGTGCTGAGGATCGAACCCAGGGCCTTGCATGTGCTAGGCGAGCGCTCTACCACTAAGCCACAACCCAGCCCCACATTAGGTTTTAATTCTAGTTATAATAGGTATTCTAAAGAAATTGAAAATGTCAAAATGTCTTTTTTTGCTTTAATATAGGTTTATAATAATAGGACCAAAATCTCTACCCTCAAAAACAGAACAAAAGAGCTCTAACCTCTAAGAATGAGAAAAAGAATAAATATAGGATGAACCAAGACCATTTGGCAATTCAAGTAATTTGGCATACATGCAAAGATACAACATTCCTTCAAGGTCAACTTCCCAAAGGATGCCTGGTTATGCAACTATAGGATAGAAGCAAGTTACCTGTGATAAAAAGGAACAGAGAAGAAACTCTTTTTGTTATGCACACATGCCAAGTAGTGATAGAAAGGAAGAATCTTCTAACTCTTTCCCCAAAAAGAGAAAATCAACACGAATTGCACAAGAACAAAAATGTTATATTCCTAACGTCGTTCCTTATGGCTATTTCAAGTAAAAGCTATGGCACCCTTCCCTGTCATCAATTTGAGTCCTTCCCTTCATCCTTTTCACTTCATCCTTGCTGAAACACAAAGGAGCCTCAAAGTACCTGGATTTGTTCCAAGACATCTCTTTGCATCTCTACTGCCATGTGATAGACATCATGATCTGAGCTGTTATACATTACAGCATTCTGAAACATGAGCATAATGTCACGCTGAAATTCAGCTGTGCTGCGGATCAGCCCATTTTCAATGTTTTTCTTAATAGTTGACAAATCCATAGGCCTAAAAAAAAAAAAAGAGGTAAAATGGCAGTGGAAGTAGAAAGAGGACTTGCCTGGATTTCTGAAAACATTATTAAGATATACAACTTCTTATATATCTCAATTTCAGCCTCCAGGATTCTAATGCCAACCCCTCATCCCAAAACATAAACTTAGCTCCAAAAAGGTCAGTCTGTATAATAAGCAGTGAGAAAGGTAATTAAAGGGATTAATTTTTTAACAAATATTTTTCAGCTATCAATGGACCTTTATTTTAGTTATCTATATTGGTGCTGAGAATAAAACCCGGTGTTCATACATACTAGGCAAGTGCTCTATCACTGAGCTATAACCTCAGCCTGTGAAGTGTGTATGTGGGTGTTTATTTTTTTAGACAATCAGTGGTGATCCAGTCACTAGAATGGTTTTAGCATGTGGATACCCTTACATCAAAAATGCTAACTTTGAACTTATTATTATCTAAAACAAATACTCACTAAGTCTGGATGACTTTCAATTTAAGCAAGTCAGTATACTGGAGGAACTGGCTTACCTCTGTACAATGCTGTGGTAGCCAGGTGCTATGTCATCTGTAACAGGCTGCAGGAAGACATTGGCATACCTGTCCAAAAAGAATGAGGTGCAATACTGATTTATTTTCCGGAAGCATAGGAGAGGAAGCTTACTCTAAGTAACTGAAAGTAGTAAGGAGCAGACACCAGCAGTCCCACAGAAAACCACTCTAACAATGAGGAGCAAGAGAAACTAATAAGGCTCACTTACCTATGGTTAGCTGCAGCTCTCCATACAAGCATGATGGCTTTCTTCCAGATTTTCTGGGCCTGAATAGCTTCTTGATCTTCACTACAGACAGAGCTGAAACAGAGATATAGGAGTTCTAGCAGGCACAAGTTTAAAGAAAAAAAGAAAGTCCTAATTATTTTTTTGTCAACTATTTGTTCCAGGCCCAGAAAGGGAAGATGAGAAAGTAAGAATAAAGATCCTCTCTTCTCCTCCTTCTCATCTTTACTGTGTTGCCTCAAAAAAAAAAAAAAAAAAAAGAATTTCAGATACTTACAACTGTGAAGAAGCAGGGCTGCTGGGGATGGAGTCTGCCAGTGTATGTGACTGCAGGGTAGCATTGTGTATGCTAAAGCCATCATCACTCTCGCTTACAGGGGGTTCATTATCCATTTCTGACAAATAGCCTTCTCCTTGATCTTCTTCCTTAGGTTCCTCTAGACTGGCTGCTTCACTGACTCCATCCTCCTCCTCCTCCTCACCTGCGGCATCCTTAGACACAGTGTGCTCCAGTCAACATATGCAAACAAAGCTATCCAGCAAAGCATCACTAAACATGATCTGCCTTTTGAGTTAGATCAGTTCTAGAAATGGCCTGACACTGATTCTTGACTGAGCCCTCTATCACTTATACTACTATCTACTTATAGCCACTGGCTAAGTAATCTCAAACCTTGACTAAGAATAAAACCCAGGATCTAAAAAAAGCTACTTTCTTAAGACTAAGCTAAGAGGCATTCCTTCTTTCCCCTTGCTCTTAAGAGGAATTCTGACCCTGGGTACAAAGTTATCAAAAATAGTTTTATTTGGGGACTGGGGAGATAGCTCAGTGGTAAAACACTTGCCTAGCATGCATGTGAGTCTGGGTTAGATCCCCATCACCACATTTAAAAATAAACAAAAATTACAAAAAAAAAAAAAAAAAGTTTTATTTCATGTCTCATCTGATGGAGTAAACTCACATCACATTAAGTCTCTGTTAACTACTGCTCTAAAAAAGAAAAATTTTCTATATATCTCACTGGATAATTAATAATCTGATTTCTTCTATGTTCTCCCTGGCTCTGATATCCCTATTCACTCTAAATCACTCTAGGTATATCAAAGTTTATCTGTGCACTAAATGTAAAGAAAGGACTGTGTGATATTTACAAACTCTTTCAGATGGGAAGCGCATGTTGTTATAGTACTCCCACTATGCCACACTGTCCACTGCAGCTTTTCCCCATGCAACTCCTTACCAGTCTCAGAGAATAAAGATGTGAGAGTACACCAAAATTTATTAAAAAGGTAGTGCTATAGGGAAATCTAATCACATGGCAAGAGGAATAAAGAAAAGTCTGAAATACCTTTATCTGGCCTCCAAAAATAGTCCCTGATTCTTCTTTCAATGAGTCTGCAGAGGAGAGAAAGACTACCTGAAGATTTTTCCACCTTACCCTTCCCCTTCCTATGGACAATAATCCCCTGCAGCTTTCCTTTCCATTCCTACCTGTTCTATCTCCTCTACTTACCCACAACCCACAATCCCTCAGAAGACAGAGCAAATTATTTCAGGTTAGTTACAGAGTATAGATTTCCTGTCTTTTATTTACCTGACATTTCAAACTTGTGCTGAGTCTCTGCCTCTAAAGGATCTTCAATGGGATTTGAGCCATGTGATGGAGACAACATGCTTTCGGGGGATGCCTGAAGATCAAAAAAAGAACAAGTGTCTTAAGTACTGGTAAACTGCTACAGCTCACACAATCTTATTCTTCAACGATAATGAGACTATAGAAGAAATTTTAAGTCCTACTAATGTGATATGATTCTAATGGCCACCTTAACAGGAATAGGACAAGCATACTTAACATTGATCACAACTTATGGGCTATGGATACATGAAACACACCAAGACTCAGGAATTCAACAGGAAACCCATCACTTCTTACCTACAGTATTACAATTATAAACTTACATACTCCCAGCTCCTGATATTACTATTTACCTCTGTCTTCACAGTTGCAAGTGGCATCTCATCGCCTTTCCCATTGGAACCATCTGCTTCAGGAATCTCTCCAGTTGCAGTACTTCTGGGTTCCTCATCTAAGTCTTGACTCCTGAGTTCTGGTGGCTCCATACTTGTGGCTGAAACAACCCCAGCTACAATTTCAGCCCCTGAAATGCCTGGCTCTGGTTCTGCAGGTTCCATTTTAATGTCAACACCAGACTCCCTGAGGTCCACGAGTTCATGAATTCCCTTGTTTTCTGTTTCCTCAAAGTCCAATCTCTCTTGCTTGACTGTCATCTCTGGTGCAGGGAGAGGTACTGGCTTATCCCGTTCCTGCTGGATTGGGTGTTCCCAGGGGCCAGGAAGAGACTGGGGATCATCATTTTCTTCACAGAAGGACAGTGCTGCTTCCACAGCTGCCACATCCAGCACTTCAGGGTGATCATCTACCTGTCCCATAATACACAGATTGTTGAGGTCACAGAAAGAAGCCCATCCAAGTCTTTCAAATTTGCTAGCACTGAATGAAAATAAACCTGCCATTTCTCTCTCTTCCCCCATGTAGGGACAGACACCTGCCCTCTGCAAATCAATAATATAGGAATGGCTGGGGAGATGACTAATGCCAAATACCAAAGGCTTTCAGATTAAAGAGATGGAGCACAACAGCTGTTTTACTATGAGAAAAAAAGAAAGGCAGAGGAGAGAAGCTATGAGATTCTTTGGGACTTTGCTGAATGGTTACCTTGTCCTCAATTATGGCAATGATGTCTCCAACAGTCTCAAAGTCTAGCTCTTCACCTGTGTAAGACACAGCAATATCCATCTTCTCAGCCAGATCTAAATCTTCCTTTCCATCTATGCTGGGAGCCTTTGATCCTCCAGGGGCCTCTGCTACCCCTGATCGGAAACACTCTTCTTTGATAGAATTAATGATCATGGAGATTTCACTGCTATCCATGGAAACAGTCACAGTGTGTGGATCCCCCACAGCTTCCATGGGAACACAGGTGTCAGACTGACTCACTAAACAAAAAGGGAAAAGTATCTCAGCTTATTGGATACCAAGTGACCACCTGAAAAATCACACTAGAGCTATAGACAGATGTCAAGTACACTTAAGGTCAGAAACATATATGCCTATGTTTTTTTTTTTTTCCTCCCCCATTTACTTAAAAAATAAGGTGAGAACACATTCTTATTTGTATACTTAACCATTTTCCCCGAACAAATACCCACCCTTTTCACATCTTTAGTTTTTCTAAGGATAAAGATGGCACATTCTATGGAAAACAGAAGCATCTAAATTAGAGTTAATGTTCTTGGTTATCTTTCCTTAACTGAAGCTCAAAATGAAATTTTGGTCCTAGTGGCTGCTCAGGGCGTGGGTCAAGACGCACCTGGAGCTACACTTTCAGGAGTGGAGACAGCCGGAGCAGAGGATGGTGCTGGCAGCGCAGGCATCATGACAATGGTAGCCTGGGACACAGACTCTACAGGGGGTGGCACAAGTTTAACTGGAGGTTCACTGGCAACAGTAGTGAAGGAAGCAAGAGGTGTGGTGAACTGTGTAGGACCAGCTTCTAAAAGCCGGGAAAGAGTGGGAGCACCTAACAAAGAGGTATACAAAATGAGGTAAGAAGAAAGCACACCAACAAGAAGCAATAGCCACTCTAAGATTCAACCAAGAAAAAATTTATGGTCTCAAAGAATGAAAGCAACTCCTATGTTGATCTATAGTTTTATTTTCTCCAACCTTACTTTTTCCAAGTTAGGAATGAACCAAAATTCTAAATTAGGAATAAACCAAAGTACTAGAATACACAACATAAGAAAAATGGGTGGTACCTTTCCTCAGAGGAAAATTAAATAATCACCAAGAATAAAAAAACTGGTCTGAATAAATATCATTTCTGTTGAGATTTAACATGCTATACACTACCCAACTTCAACATGATTCAAATACCAATATCTAATGTTTATAAGGTATTTTGTAAAGCATTTTTTTGCTTTATTTTGTTTATCTCATTTAATTCTCACTATATCAATGAATAGCATATATATCACAATTAATAAAACAGAAAATTGAGCCTCAATAGTTAAGTCACCTGTCAGATTACAAACCCAATGCATAGCAGGCCTGAGATTCAAGCCAAATCTCTTTCCCATATTCTATTATCTTAGGTATCTCCAGCACCTTTACACAATTTTACAAGCCACAGAGAAGCAGCTTCACTATTAACATCATGTTCCTCTCATCAATAGCTATGCTATAGTTAATCAGGGATGTCAACAATTTGAAGATGGAATGGATTAATAATTTCAAGCCACTGTTTGTTTTTTTAAGTTGTCAATGGACCTTTATTTTTTTGTTTGTTTATATGCAGTGCTGAGAATCAAACCCAGTGCCTCACACATGCTAGGCAAACACTCTACCATTGAGCTAAAACCCCAGCCCTTCAAGCACTATGTGTTTTAACAACTAAAGCAGCTCCAAAACAAAGTTAGGAAAAAAAGTAGTTATGGATTAACAATTCCTTAATAATAACGAAACCATCTCTGAAGTAGACAAAGGAAGAGTGATGACTTACCTGAGGCAGCAGGGGAAGCTGCAACAGTATTGGGTGTTTGCTGTATCTCCCCACCATGTATCATGGGAAGGACCCCGCCTACCTCCAGGAGGACACCTGTACTGTTCAGATGGCCAGAAGTAACAGCCATTTCACTCTCACTGACCTACCAGGGAAGAATAGAGGTGAAGGCTACACTCAAGCTTTCCTTTACTACCACTTCCCCCCAAAACTCTGTCAACCAAACTTCTTGAAAACTAAAACTTACTATCCACAGAGAGTAATTCAAACCCAAGGGAAACTCTAATGTTCAGAACTTATTTGTCAAGAGTTCTTTGGGAAGAAAACCAAAATAATTGTGGCTCAGATATCTCAGGACCCAAGGATACTATCAACTTATTGTTTTAAATTAACATTTAACTAAGACATCTCTTCCTCCTTTGAACTTTTTTGTCCATGTCACATTTTAGGTCCCAGGCATTCCCTTCCAAGTACTAAAATCACCACAGCTCTCAAACACCCACAGAAGTCTCCATACCAGTCTGGGGCTAGTAGGCAGGAGGCTGCCCTTCTTCAAGAGCTCTGACAGCAGAGGGGAGGGGGGTGGAGTTGCTTTCTGTCCAAGCATCTTTTTCTGGGGTGAATCATCTGTTACTGGGGTCATGGGGGCTTCTAAGGGTGCAGAGCCTGGAGGAAGGGTGTCAGGAATCCCAGGAAACGAGGTGACTGGGGTACTCGGCAAAGTCCCAGGGGTTACCTAAGAGACAACAGAGAACCTTTATCTGACTTCTCAAACTATGGAAGGCTCCCTACTAATCTGGATGGGTTAGTATGGTTTTATTAGTTCTGAGTGGAAATGCCCAGAACCCTCTACCCCCTAATCTTAGCTATACTTTTCTTCCCCATGTTATTTTCTCTTCTACTGACTCAAACCCATGATGACCCAACCATTCCATCCAATCTGCCATTTACAAACTTCTCACCCCCTACCAGTATTATATTTACAAGGAATTGTCTCTTATTTCAGCAGGAATTTCATAGGACTAAGATACACAGCAAAGAATTCCTGAATGCAGTCTTTTCCCTATCTCTCAAAAAGGTCAAAAGCCTCAGTGCTTTTAGGTCCGTCCTTATCTTAGAGCACAGAACATGGTAAATTATAGTCTTTAGTGTTCAGACCAAGAAGTTGTTCCTAGGTCAAAAGTGGTTTCCTCATCACTCAGCTCTCTGCTGGCTTATTGCACCCTTCACTGATCAATTCCAATGGATGGAAATAACACTCACCCCAGAGGTGGCCTCTTCCATAGTGGTTGAAGTCAAGTCCCCAAGTGGATAATCACCTCCTGGGGAGGCTGAATCTATAGGAGAGCGGACCATCACAGTGGGTAACCTCCGAGGGGGTGTTTTCACTGCTTGACGAGCTAGAACATTAAAACAAAGTCCAAATCTTCAGAACTAAATAAGTGAAGCTAGACACTACTCCACTGATGTACAACAAAGGTCAAATAGGAATGCTGCATTATTAAATTATGAATGTGGATTAAAAACTTACTTTAACACTAGAGAGGAGTAATTTTTTAGCCTAATTTTTCCTAACTGCAATTCTCACACTAAGTAAACTCTTAACTATTTAAGTTTCCAAGGAGTTGGAAAACAGTTTACATACTCCTCAACATCTTCTTTAGTAACATGACTCTGCTTTTATTTTTTTATGCCAGGGATCAAACCTAGGGCATAGTACATGCAAGGCACTCTGTCACAGAACTACGTCACCAGCTCAAGATTCTGCTTTTAAAAAAAGGGAAAGGCCAGACACAGTGGTACTCAACTATAATCTCAGTGATTTAGGAGGCTGAGGCAGGAGGATCACAAGTTTGACGTCAGCCTAGGTAACTTAGTGAGGCCCTGTCTCAAAATAAAAAAAGGGCTGGGGATGTAGTTCAGTAGTGAAGTAACCCTTTGTTCAAATCCCTAGTGCTGCATAAATAAATAAACACATAAATAACTAGAGGGAAAGACATCACTGGTTCACAGCATGTATTCCCAGAATTGCAAATGCTTAAATTGTTTCATTATCTAATAACTAAATTATTCTCAATCTTTTCACGGGCGTTGTATTTCTAAAACCTCAATTATGTTCAAGGTATTATTAAAAAGACTTTATGTCCTAAAAATAAATTTGAGAGAAAAGTAAATTTGAGACACGGGGACATCTGAGCAGAGCTCATTTTCTTGTTTCTTCCTGGACATGAAGAATTATTTTTATTCTGGTAACATGAATCTTTTGTTATGGCAGTGCTAAGGACTGAACCCAGGACTTCATATGCTAAGCAAGCACTGTATCACTGAGGTACATCCTCAGCCCAGGAGTCATGTTTTGTGAGTCTCTTGTGCATATGAATGTAATAAATTGGTATGGTTTTCCTCTTATTAATCTATGTATGTCAGTTTGACCCACAGACTCAAATTATTGAAACTTCAGAGAGGAGAGGGAAAATTTTGGCAAGCCAGCCAGGATACCAAAACATTCTGCTTCCTCCAGAGGTTACACCTAAGATTTTATGGGACATGACGAAAATGATAATAATAAGGTATATAGAAAGGATGGAAAAAATTCAGAAAAGTACATGTTTCTGATTTTCCAGTGTAATGGAAATGCAGCTTATTAAGTCTATTAGTTTGCACCATATGGATGCCTAACCTTGATGGGAGCACACCTGTAACATTAAATCCTGAAATGACACAGAACTAAACTGACCTACTCCCAGGACTTAAGAGATTGACTCAATAAAATATGGAACATGCACAAGACCCTGGGTTCAGTCCCTAGCACTAGCACCAACCCCACCCCAACCCCCAAAAGGGTACAATGTAAAAAAAGAGAGAGAAAGAAGATGACAAGAGAGAAATATGCATGTAAATTTGAACTACTAAATTTACAAAGTAGTCTATCATACCATGCAGTAAGTATAATTAACCGTTAAGCAGAAGCACTAAGTTCAGCTTACCCTGGTATGCAGCATCTGTAGCCTTTCTCTTCACCTCAGCCTCCTCTTCCTCTAATTTTTTTTTCCTAAAGAGGGAATTAAAGGTTAGATGGTAGCCAGATATCTAGTTCCTTCCCATAGTTCACTGAGCCCTCATGGAGAATTTATTTATTTATTTATTTATTTTTATACCTTTATCTTATTTTTTATTTTTATGTGGTGCCAGGGATCGAACCCACTGCCTTGCACATGCTAGGCAAGCACTCTACCACTGAGCCACAACCCCAGCCCTTTTTATACCGCCCCCCCAATATCTGCCCTTTCTGAAAGCAGGGAGTCTAATCATCAAAACAGGGAATTGGGGTATACTAACTCTCAGTTCTTCACCCAGGCAAAACAGAGACCTTTTAAGTTAGAATTAATATGTTCTCATATTGAAATATTCTATAACCCTCTAAGGCCTCATTCCCCACTCCCACACACCAAACCAGTGCTATTCCTTTCCTAGAATCTGTCTCAAGTCAAAAGGGATGGCAGGAGGAGGAAAGAAGATAGATTACTTGGGAAGGAAAGAGGTGAGACAGAAAGGAGCACAGATGGAAGATTATAACCCACATGGCAATGTCATTGCAAAGCTCATCCAGTCTGCTGTCCATGTGCCCTGCTTGAATTAGTTCTGCATCTCTTTTCAGCCGTCTATAGGAAGAAAAAGCAGACAGAATGATAATCTTTTTGAAACAGGGTTTTGCTAGGTTGGTCCCAAACTTGTGGGCTTAAGTGTTTGTTCCACCTCAACCTTCAAATTGACAACTGGTTTTTTATTTATTTTATTTTAGTTTTAGTTTTGGTACTAGGGATTGAACCCAGAGGTGTTTTACCAATGAGCCAATTCTCCAGCCCTTTTTAAAATTTTCAGACAGAGTCTCACTAAATTGCTTAGATTGGTTTTGAACGAGCAATTCTCCTGCCTGCCTCCTAAATTGCTGGGATTATAGGAATGCACCACCACACCTAGCTCAACTGTTTTTTATGGTGCTAGTGATTTAACCCAGGACCTAGGAAAGCACTCTACAACTGAGCTATATTCCCAGTCCATTCTGGTATCTTTTAAAAATAATCTATTTTAAAAATTCTGACCAGTACAAGAAATTAGTCCCCTTTGTCTTTCCAAAGCATTTGATATGTGCTCTGATGAGTTGAGTACCTATATCTCTCCTGGGTTTCCTTTATCACTTTTTTCAGTTCCTCCACTCTTTCAGCAGTCAGTTTCCGAACAATCACATCTTCCACAGTTTCTACTACTTCTCCCTTTTCACCTCTTTTGCGTCTGTGAGGGGAAAAATTCATCTTATTAAGAGGACATTTGTTTCCACTCCCACTTGCTTTCTTCAAGACTTCTCTACTACTTAATCATAAATTTATTTTTTAGTTTTAGGTGAACACAATATCTTTTATTTTTATGTGGTACTGAGGATCAAATCTAGTGCCTCACTCATGCTAGGCAAGCACTCTACCACTGAGCCATAACCCCATCCCTCTGCAATACTTTTATCATCCCCAAATAGGTATAAACTAGATTTCCACAGTAAACACTTGCCACTAAAGGGATCTGCCTGAAATATCTGGCTTTATACTCACTTTGGGGTCTCAGTGGTTTCTAGGAGCTCTGAGTACTGAGAAGCACAATGCTATGGAAAAAAGTAAAAACGTGATGAGCAATCCTGGAAACGAATAAGCTTTTCAAGTTTCAACAAATTTAAGCAAAGTTTAGAAAAGAGAGCTATGTTTAAGATGTATGTGGTTTCTTTTGCTTTTCTTTTGCATACATCACAGGACCCAGCAGTGTGTACAGTTTATAGGACAAATTACTTTGCAATCCAATCAGTTCAAAATAATTAATACCACGAAAGAAAAAGAAGTCTTCTGTCCTCGGGTGTCTTTGGGGAAAGCCAACCCACTAGCCAATATTTATAATAACACTTACAGAGTAATTACCATATGCAAAGTATTCTACTAAAGTGTTTTACATGTATCAGCTCAATTACTTTACAACATTACCGAAGCAATTTTTATGTCTATTTCATAAACAAGAGAACTGAGGATCATGGTCTAAAGTTTTTAGATGGAATCATACAGAACCCAAATCTGTCTAACACCCAAAGTTGGGCTCTTAACTGTTATACAACACTGACAAGAAGATTTTATAAGAATGAGCATACACAGATTAGAAAAGTGGGAGGAAAGAAAAGCATTTAACAATTTTCTCATTTCATGGTATAAAAGCTTTGTAATTACAAGGCAGAACTTGGTAGAGAGCCCTACTTTAAATCCCAATGACTATAATAAAGCACCTATTTAGTAACTTACTTTTTGAGAGAACCAGTCTGGAGGGCGGCCAGGTTCTGCAAAGGGCTTGATGGCTCTGCTAACTGATACCCTACGAAGTAAGAGAAGTCTCATTACACACCAAACAGAAAAAAAAAAAAAACGGGAGAGGTAGTTGGTTGAGTTCAAGGTTTGTAGTTTCAAAATTTAGAATAAAAACTGCCAAATGGGAAATATTCTGGAATACCTTTTTTTAAAAATTACTATTATTGAACCCAGGATTCTATTACAGAGCTATATACCCCCAGTCACAGAATATCTGACTATGAAAAATGACACAACTTCCTAAAAAAAATTTAGAGAGGGGCTGGGGATGTGGCTCAAGCGGTAGCGCACTCGCCTGGCATGCGTGTGGCCGGGGTTAGATCCTCAGCACCACATACAAAGATATTGTGTCTGCTGAAAACTAAAAATAAATAAATAAATATTAAAATTCTCTCTCTAAAAAAAAAAAGAGAGACTATAAAGTCTGCTCAAGTCTGAAGCTCAGCAGAATCTCAAATGGAATCAAATTGTGACCTTTAAAAAAAAAAATTTAGAGAAATGGACCTGGTGGCATATGCTTATAATTCCAGTCACTCAAGAGATCAAGGCAGGAGAATCACAAATTCAAAGCTGGTCTGGACAACTCCACAGGACCCTGTCTCGAAGTAAAAATAAAAGGGGTGTAGCTCAGCAAGACAGCTTGCCTAGCATGTTCAAGGTCCTGGGTTTAATCCTCATTATCTCCCAACCCCTTGAAAAAAATAAAACCATTTAAAGACAGTCACTGCTTCTGAGCATGGCGGCGCATGCCTGTAATCATAGTGACTTGGGAGGCTGAGGCAGGAGGACTGCAAGTTCAAAGCTAGCCTCAGCAGCTCAGCAAGGCCCTAAGCAACTCAGTGTGACCCTGTCTCAAAATAAAAAGGGCTGGGGTGTGACCCAGTGGTATACCCCTGGGTTCAATCCCTGGTACCAAAAAAAAAAAAAAAAAAGTCATTGCTGAACTGTTTTCCTGGGTGATATACTATTTACTAGATGAAGTAAAGATAGTAAAAATTTTTTTCACTTGGAAAAACATTTTTATGTTGATTTGGTTGTTTGGTTCTTTTAAAAGAGAACTGCCTTGGATTGGGGATATAGTTCAAGTGGTAACACACTTCCCTAGAACACAAGAGTCCAATCCCTAGGACCATTTAAATAAAGACTCTCCACCACCGCCTCCTCAACAAAACAAAGCCAACCAAGTTTCCAAAATGATGGAAGTATAAACACAAAAAAAGAAAACAAGCAAAAATGAAAATAGAGTGAAATAGGATCAACAAAGGGTGTAAAAGGACTGTACTATATATTATTCTCTACCCTTCTCTATGGGTTTAAAATACTTCACAATCTTAAAAAAAGGCTCTATTTACTTAGTTTATTTATTTATTTATTTTTAAATGTTTATTTTTTTTTTTAGTCTTCAGTGGACACACATCTTTGTTTGTATGTGGTGCTGAGGATCGAACCGGGCCGCATGCATGCCAGGCGAGCGCGCTACTGCTTGAGCCACATCCCCAGCCCCCTATTTACTTAGTTAAACACACACACACACACACACACACACACACACACACACACACACACACACATATATATTGTAGATGGACACAATACCTTTACTTGTTTATTTTTATGTGGTGCTGGGAATCAAACCCAGTGCCTCACACATGCTAGGCAAGAGTTCTACCACTAAGCCACAACTCCAGCCCACTATTTACTTTATTTTTGGTGCTTATTTTGTGGTACTGGAGATTGAATTAAAGTCCAAAAGCATACTAAGCACATACTCTGCCTGTGAGCCACATTCCCAGCTGCAGAAAAAAGTTTTTAAATTTTGTGTTGGCATAATGGTTATATGACGACTTATCAGGAAAAAGTTTAATAAGCCAAGCACAGTGGCACACTTTTGTAATCCTAGCTACTCTTGCTGGTTAAGGCAGGAGGATCACAAGTATGAGACTAGCCTGAGTAGCTTAATGAGACCCTATCTCAAAATAAAAAATAAAAAGGGCTGGGAAATTTAGCTCAGTGGTAAAGCACCCACGGGTTCAATAGCCAGTACCAAAGGCAAAAAAAAAAAGAAAGTTTGATCCAGACCTCATATCTCATAAGCAGAAAAACTCCCAAGTAGATCCAAGATTAAAATATTTTTAAAAATATTTTAATCATGCAAGAACTAGAAGAACACAATTTCTTTATAATCTCACAAAGAAGACCTTTCTAATCATGACGCAAAAGCCGAGAACCATAAAAGAAAAATCTTAATACACTATATTTTAAAAGTCTTAGCTGAGTAAGGTGGTGTATGCTACTCAGGAGGCTGAGGCAGGTGGATTGCAAGCTGGAGGCCAGCCTGGGAAACTTAACAAGACTCTGTCTCAAAAAAGAAAACACCAAAAGGTGGTGGGGGGGAACAAGGTAAAAATACTAAAATAAGTTAATTGGCATCTGATAGCAAAAATAGAAAAAAAATGTATCTCATTGATCAGGCAAATAGCTTATTGCTGAGGTGACCAGCTAGCCATTGAGATGATGATGGTTATGTTAAGCTGTGTATTCAATTGTATATTAGACCCCTGCTGTCCCGCTACTTTGGAGTTCTCATTGGTTGGGGAAGTTCCGGAGGAGGGATTTCTGATTGGTGGTATTCCTGGAAGGGCCAAGTGGGTGGCCTGGGTAATAAAACCTACAAGTGGTTATTTTGTGCCCAGCCATGAGGCGGACACCTCTCAACCACTCCCTTCTGGCAAAAATGCCATGTATCATTCCGACTAGGCTGTGGCTCTCAGCAGCTTATCTCCCTAATTTAGATGGAACCCTCCCCGTTCCCCAATTAAAGGCAGTACTAATAATAAAAAAGACAACTGGGAAAATGATTTGCAGTAAAGGAAATACAAGTGACTTTTTAACATATAAAGGCAATTAATTTCACACCTAAGATAAATGCAAATCAAAAATATGACATTCTCACCTTTTATAATACTGTCAAGGATCAAAAGCATGGGAAAATACATTCTATGAGACAGGGCAGAAAATAAAAAACAGGCACTGGGAGTGCAAACTGAAAAATCTTTGAGCAAGGCAATTTGAACTTTTTACCAAATATTATAAATTCATATACTCTTTGACCTAGCAATTCTACTTTAAGCTTATCTTATAGGTATAAGATATAATCTACATATAACCAAAGTTATATATTAGCAAATATTCACCCACATAATATGCAGCAAATGTACACGTAAGGTTTTGCTAAACAATGTTTTATATTATTTCATGCCACTATTTCACATTGTAGTCATAAAACATACCATGCAGCTGTTAAGAAATAAATAAATGGGCTGGGTGTGGTGGCACACACCTATAATCCCAGCACATTGGGAGGATGAGGCAGGAAGATACAAAGTTCAAAGCCAGCCTCAGCAAAAGTGAGGCGCTAAGCAACTCAGTGAGACCCTGTCTCTAAATAAAATACAAAATAAGGCTGAAGATGTGCCTCAATGGTCTAGTGCCCCTGAATTTAATCTCCAGTATTGCCCCCAACCTCAAAATAGGGGCCAGGTATGATAGCACATGCCTGTAATCCCGGTGACTAAGGAGGCCAAGAAAGGAGGTTTGGAAATTCAAGGCCAACCTCAGCAACCTTAGCGAGACCCCTGGCAATGTATTGAGACCCTGTCTGAAAATAAAAAATCAAAAGGGCTGGGGATGTGGCTCAAGCGGTAATGTGCTCGCCTGGCATGCGTGGGGCGCTGGGTTCAATCCTCACCACCACATAAAAATAAAGATGTTGTATCCACCAGAAAAAAAAAAGGGGCTGGGGATGTAGCTCAGTGGTAAAGCACCCCTGGGTTCAATTACCTGTACTAGCCAACCCCCATAAAAAGATAGGCAGGAATGAGGGAGCTGGGGTTATAGCTCAGGTAGTAGAGTGTTTGCCTAAGCATGCACAAGGCCCTGGGTTCAATCCCCAGTACCACCAAAAAAAGGCAGGAATAAGACAGATCTTCAAATGAAGATATACTATATCCTCCAAGATCTAGTACTAAGAGGAGAAGTAGTAGGTCAAGAACAGTATGTTTAGGGATGGGAATGCAGCTCAGTGATACAGCACTTTTCTAGCATATACAGGCCCCATATATACACAGCCACCCCACCAAAGGAGTATGTGTGTGGTCTAGTCAGGTGTAGTGTTATATGCCTGTAATCCCAACAACTTGGGAAGCTGAGGCAGAAAGATCACAAGTTCCAGGTCAGCCTCAGCAACTTAACAAAACACAGTCTCAAAAAAACTAAAAATGGTGGGGTTGGGGTTGTGGCTCAGTGGTAGAGTGCTCGCCTAGCATGTGTGAGGCACTGGGTTCGATTCTCAGCACCACATAAAAACAAACAAACAAACAAATAAATAAAGGTGTTGTGTCCATCTACAACTAAAATTAAAAAAAAAAAAAAACTAAAAATGGGGCTGGGAATATAGCTCAGCAGCAAAACAACCATGGGTTCAGCTCCCACTAACACACATACACTCAGAGTAAGAAAGCGGTCTAAAGAAAATATGGTATACAAAATTAAAATTAATGCTGTGAGACAAGAAACTGACACTGATAGATGAAAGACAATAATGCAAAGACACTGATAACGTGCACTACTTTGATTTATAAAAAGTCATAAACATAGTGTTCCTGTACTATTTTTCTTTTTAAAGTATTTTTTAGCTGTCAATGGACCTTTATTTATTTATATGTGGTGCTGAAGATCAAACCCAGTGCCTCACACATACTAAGCAAGTGCTTTACCACTGAGACACAACCCCAGCCTCTATACTATTTTTCTTACGAAAATATGAGGAAATGTACAAATTGGATTTTATTTCAAAACCAGTTTGTTTTTGTGGCGATAGGGAGTGAACTGAGGGCCTCGTACATGCTAGGTAAGTGCTCTTCTACAGAACTACATTCCTAGCCCTCTGTTTTATTTATTTATTTGGTACTAGGGATTGAAACCAGGGGCGCTCAATCACTGAGCTACATCCCCAACCCTTTTTTAAATTCTTTTAAGACAAGATCTTGCTAAGTTGTTTAGGACATTGCTAAATTGTTGAGGTTGGCTTTGGACTTGCAATCGTCCTGCCTCAATCTCCCAGGCTGCTGGGATTACAGGCTGCCTGGTTCACGTAGTTATTTTTGAAGTGAGAACATATGTACTCTTAGCATTTCTTGAGAATACAATATTGTTAATAAATATAAGCAGCACGTGACTGTTTCTCTCTGAGATGTGGCCCACATTCTCCCTTGAATGTATATTCCTTGCTTTACCCAAAGGTTCTCTAGAGATTGGCCCTCATCAACCCTTAAGGGGTCCCAAGTTTGGATGGTAGAAGTGGAGAATCATATGGAAACTTGGGGATACACAAAAAGAAAGATAAACTTTGAGCCTTAAAAGAGTAGCCCATGAGCCACCGGAATGCAATAAATGCCCACAAATCTTTGAAATGCAAAACATATTCCAGAGCAGCCCGACCCATACTCTTGACCCCTTCCTGCAAAAAAGTAATATAAGGTTAATGTGCAAGCGCTGGAAAAACTGACACCAAATTGTGCAATTCTACCCCAACTCTAACTCTAGTCCAGACCCTAGCAACTGCAACTGTCCCTCTATAAATATTAATACCCATCAACTGGCTACTATTTCTTCCTGAGGAGATGGCCCACACTGTTTCTTGAATATGCCTCTACTTTCCAAAATAAACCTCTGTCTATGCCTCTAGTAGTGGTGGTGGTGGTGGTGGTGGACTATAGTCACTATACTCTACAACAGATCAGAACTTATTCCTTGTATATAACTCAAAATTTGTATCCTTTGACCGACTCTCTAAACTCACTCCACCTAACCATACCCTCAACCACTCCAGCCACCAGTAACCACCATCTCTAATTCTGAGATTACCCTTCTTAGATTCCACATGAGTAAGATCATGCAGTATTTGTCTCTGGGCCTGACTTTTTTGACTTAACATGATTTCTTCCTGGTTTATCCATGTTATCACAAATGTCAGGGTTCCCTTCTTTCTTTTTTTTATAACAATGATATTCCTTTGCATGTTTATACACCATAATTTTCTTCACCTGTTCACCACTAATGAACACTGTCAAAATTATCTTGATTGTGAAGAGTTTCACAGATGTATCCATATGTTATAAATACCATGGGCTTATACTTCAAGTAGGTGTAATTTACCACAAATCAATTACACCATTAAAAATTTGCTCAGTAGGCTTGGTGGCACATACCTGTAAACACAGCTACTCCGGGGCTGAGGTAGGAATCAAATTATAAGTTTGAAGCTTGTCTGGGCAACTTAGCAAGACTCTGTCTCAAAACAAACAAACCCACAAACAAACAAAACCTTATAATGTAGTTTAGTGTAAAGTGTTTGCTTTGCACACGACACACCCTGGATTCTATTCCCAGTAATGCAAAACGAAAACACCACACCAAGAAGAAAAGTTAAAAGATGGGGGAAGCTGTGCATGTGCATCAGTGGTAAAACACCTATTTACTATATGCAGAGGCTCTAGGTTCAATACCTATCACTGCTCCCCCCCCCCCACAAAAATATTAATCCAACTGAACATTAATTCTTTCCTCTTGGGTGCTAGGAACTGAACTCAAGGTCTGTCTCTATTGTATTCTGCCACAGAGCTACAAGCCCCACCCCTCAACCTACCACTGAGCTATACCCCTAACATCAATTCAAATGAAATCCTGGCAAGAACGAGGGGAAAAAAAAAAAAAAAGACACAATCCCAGCATCACACACAAAAGACATAAATCATCATCAAAACAAGGCATGATCATACTAATTTAACCTAAGTCAATCTGAACTGTGGTCAGTAAAGATGGTCTTCAACAAGATGAAGAAAGAGAAGTACCATTCTAGCAACTCTGAGTAAGAATAGTCAGTACAAAAAGGAAACTGTTTTAGAAAGAGAAGAATTCTGGGAATAAAGAAGTGAAGGGAAACCTGAATAGCACACAAAACTGGAGAGGCAACTCAGAGAAAAGCAGAAAGCAATTTCCAACTTCAACCCAGGCCCCTAACTGGGGAAATAAACCCAACTCTGCAAGCTAAGGTAAGCCAAAGAGTGCAGATAACTCTGAAGAAAACAGTGGGAGAAACCCATCCTTTTTGTTTGTTTGGTACCAGGGACTGAATCCAGGGGCACTTAACTTAGCCACATTCCCAGTCCTTTTTTTTTAAATTTTGAGATGGGGTCTAAGTTGTTTAGGGCCTCACTAAGCTGAGAATGGCTTTGAACTTGCAATCCTCTTGCCTCCACCACCTGAACCACCAGGATTATAGACATGCGCTACCATACCCAGCAAAGCCCAGTTTTTGCAAGCTTTAAATCCAGTTTGAGATTTGGTCTGAAAGTGATTACTCCTGCACAACACAATAACTTTACAAGGATTCTACTGTTAAGGACTAACCTGCTCTGGGGATCAGAAAACATGCATCACTATTTGGGCCCAACACAACTGGGTGGGAAATAGCCAGGAGACATTCATGGAAAGGGAGTGTCTGTCACAAACCCGGCTGAGCAATACGGATCATGGTGAGGGGACCAAAGGGCTAATCATCTCATGGTCCTGCTCTCTAGGACAAGGAGAGAGACCAATCCCATGTGGTTTTGCACAGCATCCAGGTTTGAAAGCTCTAAGACTGAGAATAAAATTGCTTGATACTCACAACTAGCACCCCCATCTCCAGCACACAATTCAGAGGTTTGATTGCTTCCTCCAACTCTCTGAGGCATTGGGGAATACAACAAGGTGTGGATGTCTGCCCTGCCCCGTGGTGCACAGACTGAGGGACTCAGGAGTGAGTATATATCTACCCTGCTAGTTCACAAAATGTCAAAGCTTGGTTGGTGAGGATGGCTCTTTCTCCACAACCCTGGGTGCAAATAGAAAAAGCCTTTGGAGTGAATACAAAGAATATAGTGCTGTCTTGGTCAACAATCCCTTAACCTGTCTACTGGGAAACACCAAACAGGATGCAGCCTGCATTATGTCCCAACCCATATGGTAGGAACATGAAAAAGAACCAATTTCTGCAGCAAGCCCCCACACCTCCCTGATACCTGGTAGATCCCAATATTATAAAGCCTGGAAAGAAGTATCTTAGCTAGGAGGGATTTTTCACTCTCCCCCTCTTTTATAGCTCATTTTTTTCCTTTAATTGTTCAATGAAGTCCAGTTAATTGGGACAGAATTATGGTCTATGTACTGTTCCTCCAATTTCCTAAATTGAGACATTTAAGGCAGATAGTCACACCTCATTTATTCCTTTTTCAGATTAAACTTGCCTGCCTGCCTGCCTGCCTCCCTCCCTTTCTTTCCTTGGTGCTTGTGATAGAGCCCAAGGGGATTTTACCACTGAGCTACCATCTTTAGCCCTTTTTATTTTTGACACATGGCTGGGGATGAAGCTCAGTGGTAGACTGCTTACTTAGCATGCACGAGGCCTTGAGTTCAATCCCCAGAAATGCAATTAAACAAACAAGAAAAAAAAAAATTGATACAGAGAAAGACAAGACGATGACAGTTCTGAACAATGGCCAAGATTACAGAGCAACTACATGCAATTGGACTATCTGGCAAAAAGCAGACCTAGCCCAGGATTCCTTTCTTAGAGACTAGGTGTCAAAAAGAATAAACATTTTTTCTTGGGAAGATGCCATTCTGCTGAGGCACTTGGGAAATTTCCAAGAACTATATATCTGGTTTCAAACAACTTTTGCTGGAATTTGAAAAAAGAAAGTCACAATTGAAAGTCCAAATTGAAAACAGAATAAATGAAGTCTGTCTGTTTGACTTAAGTCTGTCAATCAGGAGGCATAAAGGGGAGTACATACACCATAGTTATTCCATATAATTGGATTTTACTGACCACAGAGTTCAGCTTTTGGTTAAAATTAGCACAATCATGTTTTGCTATCTTTTTTCTTATCTCAGGGGCACTCTGCCATTCAACTACATCCTCAGGCTTTTCTTATTTTTTTTAAATTTTGAGCCAAAGTATCACTAAGTTGCCAATGCTGGCCTTGAACTTGCAATCCTCCTGTTTATCAAGTTGCTGGGATCATAGTTATGTAGACCATGCCCAGCTTTCATGCTTAGTTTTGATAAAAATTCTACTTGTTCAGTTTGTGTCATTTTTTTTCTTGTCAGGAACTTTAATAGAATTCGTATTCAGTTCAGCATGGTGGCATACACCTACAGGTGTATGCACTGTAGGTGGCTACCTACAGTTCTAGTTACTCTGGAGGCTAAAGCAAGAAGATCACAAGTTCCAGGCCAGCCTGAGCAACTTAGTCAGACTCTGTCTTAAAATAAAAATTTTCAAAGGGCTGGGGATGTAGCTCAGTGGTACAGCACTCACCTAGCATGATTGAAGCCCTGGGTTCAATCCCTCATATTGGAGAAAAACACTGAATAGGACAAAAGAACAAGTTTGGCAGCTCTTCAAAGTTAAACATATAATTACCATATGATGCAGAGATTCCACTACTGGGGTGGAAAACTTGAGAATTGAAATACTGTTCACATAAAACTTTGTACACAAATGTTTATAACAGCATTACTCATATTAGCCCTAAATTGGAGGAACCATCCAAATGATCCTAAAGTGTTGAATAAGAAGCCAACTCTCTATATCCAGGGTCTGCATTCTTGGATTCAATCAACCATGGGTTGAAAATTATATACTTGGGGAGAAAAAAAACAACAACAAAAGACTGCATCTGTACTGAACATGTACAGACTATTTTTCTTGTCATCATTCCCTAAACAATACAATACAACAACTATTTATATCATATTTGGTAACAAGTAATTTAGAGATAATTTTAAAGTATCTGTGAGCCCTAGAACCAATCTCCAATGGATACAAAGGGGTGATAATATATTCATACTGTTATTGGCCTTAAAAGAGAATGAAGCAGCGGGCTGGGGATGTGGCTCAAGTGGTAGCGCGCTTGCCTGGCATGCGTGCAGCCTGGGTTCGATCCTCAGCACCACAAACAAAGATGTTGTGTCCGCCGAAAACTAAAAAAAATAAATATTAAAAATTCTCTCTAAAAAAAAGAGAGAGAGAGAGAATGAAGCATTAATACATAGTACACATTGGTGAACCCTGAAAAAGTACTGTTGACTGATTAAGTAGCCAGTGCCAAGAATCACAGCCTCTGGGACAGGAGTCTTGTGTATCTCCTTAGCTAGAAAAGCAATAAACCTTCTTTTCCCTTTTTCTCAAAACCATGTCCTTATTGGATTGGCACTGGAGACAAGGACCAAGCTTTTAGTAACAAATTTGGCATCCCAGGAACCCCAAAGAAGCCCCTGCTCCAGCTTTCTTGGGCAGGCTTGGTTCTCCAAGGAACCTCATTTCCATGCTTAGTCGGCAAGGTGACTGGCAAACTTGTTGAGAGCCAACTGCAGGAGAGTTACGAGATGGGTGAGTTTGCCTAGGGTTGAACAAGGGGGATACTCCTGTGAGTAAAGGGACCGAAGAAAGGAGCTTCCCAACAGCTGCCTAAACTCCTTTTGCTTCATGGAACTCCTGCCTTCTCTCCCCAAACAATAAAGGTTGTTCCATCCTGGTCCACTTTGAGAAAAAGGAAATTGAACTCAGGAAAGTCGGACAACTTTGACCATTTTCATGATCCCTGCCTGTGTACACCTTGTCCAGTCACCTGCCACCTGCCAACTGTGGACCTCTGGACTACTCTGATACTAAAACCCCTTAACTGTCCACACCCCACCTAATAGAGAACAAGGGTTTTGGGTTACTTCCCCCAATTTCACCCCCTTGCAGCAGGAAACAGTTTTGGAGATGTCATCACCCATCTTTCCATAGAAATGGAATGTAGAAATTGACAGTAGGGAAATGTAACAGTGTCTACTTTATGCTTTGAATATAGCTCTTGTTGCTCTGCCACTGTAACTTATTTTTTAAATGGACATGTTTCTTTCTTTCTCTCCCTGCTCCTCCCTAATTTCTGGGGAAACAGGATTACCTTTCTACCCCTTCCTAGGCAGAGTTATCTGTCCTTGAGTACAAACCCACCATAGGAACAAAGTAATGAGACTTTGGGGATGGTACCAAAAGACCTCAAAAATAAATATCCCCCAAATTAACAAGTGAATTACAACTGAAACAGAGAACATGAGGAATGTAGCCTTTGAATCACCTCTTTAAAAGCCTATTCCTGCTGATGGGCAGAATCCAGCTTCTGGGACAAGAGTCCCAGTTTTTTTCCTTTGCTAGCAAAGCAATAAACCTTTTTTCTAAGTAATAAACCTTTTTTAATCTCAAAAAAAAAAGAAAGAAAGAAAAGAAATCAGTGCCAGAAGACCACATGTTATATGATTCCTTCTATATGAAATGAAATCTGTAGAAAAAGTAAGTAGATAAGTAGTTGCTTGGGAGAGGAGAAGAGAGAATGCAGTGACAGCTAAGGAGTAATGGATTTATTGTAGGGATAAGGAAAATGTTCAAAATTAGACTGTGGTGATGGATGCACAACTCTGTGAATATACTAAAAAACGATTGAGTTCTACATTTTAAGTGGGTTAATTTTATGATATATTTTAGTAAAACTGTTTGGAAAAAATACTATTTAAAGCTTGATATTACTGTAAGAATCCACCAAAGTGTGTGTGTGTGAGGGGGGACAAGTTTCTAAGACCCAAGAACGGAGACATCCTAGATATCTTACCAATTTTGATCTCCACTCCTCATGACTGAAGATGCTAAACACAGCTTCTCCCGGATGGACCATGGCTCTGTGGGGCCAGTACTCAGCAGCTTGTGTTCTGAAAAGTAACAAGGCTTAGAGACAACCTCTGAGGAGTTTTAAGCACCAAATCAACAACTAAAAGCCTAATACAAAATATACCAATTGTTGGAACAAAACAAGCTACTATCACCAACTTTCTTTTAAACTAGGATTGATTCTTGAACCCAGATCTTTACCACTAAGCTACACAAACACACACCCTTTTTGAGACAGGGTCTAAGTTGCTTAGGTCTTGGCTAATTTGCTGAGGCTGGCCTCAAATTTGCAATCCTCTTGCCTCAGACTCCTGAGCTGCAAAGGTTAACAGGCTTGCACCACCGAAACTTTTTTTTTTTTTTGGTGCCAAGGATTGAATCCATGGGTGCCTAACCACTAAACCACATTCCCAGCCCCTTTTATTTTTTATTTTGAAACAGGGTCTCACTAAATTGCTTAGGTTGGTTTTGAACTTGTGATTCTCCTGCCTCAGCCTCCAGAACCGCTAGGATTACAGGCATGAGCCACCAAGCCCAGCACTCTTAAGCAATCACCAACACTTGATTTTCACCACTACAATTAACTACATTGACCTTATCTATTGTTTGCATGTGGATTATAGTAGAACATTTTATTTCCTCAGATGCCACGACTTTAAGCTCGGCTTTATTTTTTAAAAATTGGGAAAGTCAGATTAATATGAAGTAATTCTTTAGAAAGTTCAGTTTGAAGAATACTTTATTCCAGCTGGGTGCAGGGGTGTTTTCCTGTAATGCCAGCTACTAGGTAGGCTGAGGCAGGAGGATTGCAATTTCGAGGCCAGCCCGGAAAAAAAAAAAAAAAAAGTTGGGGGGGGGGGAATGTAGGGGGGATAGGGAGGTACCTCAGTGGTAAGATGCCACTGAGGGGTTCAATCCCAAAGCGACGCCAAGGGGCTAATTAATTAAAAAAAAAAAAAAAAAAAACCTTTATTCCAATTTGAAAGCGAGCTTATTTCCCAAGATTCCTAGCGCCCGCCCTTCCTACTGCCCCGCCTCCCTCTTAGCATAAACTTGTTTACTTCTTTCAGCCCCTCCCCCAACCGACGGACCTAAAAACATTCTCTATGAAACGGATAAAAATGAAATTCACGAAACGCAATTTCCCAGTGACAGAAAAAGCTCATGATTTAAAGTGATCACACTTCGAATGCCTCACATTGTTCAGAAAATGAATGACTCTGAGCTGCCGGCCACACCATATGGCTCACATCTCTTCGTTTTAACGCCCAAGTTTCTAGAGTGCCTTTCTCTCCTACCCCGCAGAACTCTTTGATACAAAGACTCGCTGAGCTGCTTCTCTCAAACCTCCCTCCTTCCCTGAGACGCAACAGCTTATATTTATGTCTCAAACCCCAAACGCCGGCCCTCACGAAGCCGTTGAACACTTTAGGATCTCAGTTATCCCACTCCTCCCACTTCCTTAGTGTGTGCCAAAAATGCTATGCCTTGCTTCGCTCCACAAAAGCCTTCCACGCAAATACTCACTACCCGATCCTGTCGCCATCTTGGCCCCGAAGTCTCCAACGCCTGCGAGCTAGAGTCAGGTAGGACCCAACACCGGGAACTCTGGGAAATAGAGTACGGGCGTTGGTTCGCGGTGCCTCCTAGGAAATGTAGGTTTTTCATCCAAGTCGAAGCAAGAGCTTTAAACCAGTTATCTTGTGCTTTCCTGGAAAGCACTGTTGCCAAAGTAGGGCAGAGATGGCAACCGAAGCCTCAGGATTTCCTTTAGGCGTTTTATAAAAGAAATGTCTGAGTTCAAGGAAAAGAATTAAAGGGAAGTAATCCCAGGAGAAAGAACTCCAAACGCACGACAGTTGGTAACCCGGATCCACATTACAGGTGAGAGGTCAAGCTGAATCAAACGGTCTCCCGGGTCTTCCCCGCCCCTTTCCTTACGCTGATTGGTAACTGCAGGCTTCGTTTCTGATTGGCCGAACGAACTCAGTGCATAATTTAAAACATTGTATTAGGAACAAAGCTGCACCTCATGGGCGGAGTTGAGCTCTCCGGTAGCGAAAGTCCAGGTTCTGCTGCTGGGATTCAGCTGGTACCTGAGAAGCAGCGAGGGCCGCGTCTTCCAGTAAGTGTGCCGCCGGGCTGGAACTGAGGTTCCCAACTCTTGCCCATGCAGAGTAGGCTTTCACAAAGAGAAACTGCAGCCATCTCCCTCTCCGCACTACTCGCTCTCTTTCTTCCCTTAATACCTGTATTCTTTCGGTGGGCTTTGGGGTGAGGTTGCAAATGGACTCTTGGATCCTGACATCACTTCCACAGCATTGGCAGGCCAGGCACCCTACTTGGAGCGTGGCCTTCCACTTTTGGAGCCAGATATCTATTAGTTGCTGTTCAGATTTAGAAAAGAAGCCTTAGACTTGATTTAAATTATTCAATATCCCCTCCCCTTCCTCTTTGCTAGTAATTAGAGAAAATACAGAGTTGCAATTCAGGCTGTGAACCGAGTGCCCTGGGGCAAGGGCATTGTTTCTTACCTATGATTTGTTGCTCCTTCCATTTGTTATTCTTCCTACATACTCTGTCTCTTTTTAGACCTAGGCTGCCTCCGCTGCCATGTCTCGAGGAATCCTTTCTCCGCCTGTGGGCCTGCTGTCTGATGAGAATATGGTAGTCTCCCCAATGTTTGAATCCACAGCTGCAGATTTGGGATCTGTGATCCGGACAGACCTACTATCAGACTGCTCTGTCATCTCCACCTCCCTGGAGGACAAGCAGCAGGTAAAAGAATTGAATAGTGGCCTGTAGTGGTGGTGGTGGTGGTGGCACACGCCATAATCCCAGCATCTTGGGAGGCTGAGTCAGGAGGATCACCAGTTCAAAGGAATCCTCAGCAATTTAGCAAAGCCCTAAGCAACTCATTGAGACCCTGTATCTAAATAAAATACAAAAAAAAGGGTTGGGGATGTGGCTCAGTGGTTAAGTGCCCCTGGATTCAATCCCTAGTACCAAAAAGCAAACACATAAAGAATTGGATAGTGGCTTGGGGGCAGAAAATTATATTCTCAGCCTATAATCCTCCATACAGGATAGTTTAATGTCAACAACCAGTAATCCCTAAGGTCTGAGACATCAATTTAAACTAAGGGCATGACAAGTAAAAAATGTAGAGTTGTATGCCCATAAGAATAACTACTATTTAGAGCACTCGCCTGGCATGCCTGCGGCCTGGGTTTGATCCTCAGCACCACATACAAACAAAGATGTTGTGTCCGCCGAAAACTAAAAAATAAATATTAAAATTCTCTCTTTCTCTCTTAAAAAAAAAAAAGTAACTACTATTTGCATTGCATTAATGAAATGAAGTGCATAACTCTTAGGTAATCTCTGAGACAAGGATAAATGAATGTATCTATCCATTTTGAGACCCAGTTATGTTAAATGATTTGTATAGGCTGGAGAGGGTAGCTCAGTAAGTGGAACCCATGCTTAACATGTAAGACCCTGGATTCAAACCCCCACCCACCCCCCACGATTATTGGCACATGGTGACATTACATAAGTAGAATGTACATTCAGGTTTTAATAATATCAACCATTGCTTCCATTTTTTTAGCCTTTCTTGCTGCAAAGCTGGGGTTTTTCAGCTACAGCATTTCTGACATTTGGAGGCTGGATTCTTTATTGTAAGGAGCTGTCCTGTGCATTGTAAATGTTGAGCATCATTCCTGGCCTCTGCCCACTAGATGTCAGTAATGCCTTCCCACTTTAACAACCTAGTGTTCTTTGAGGGGAAATAATGGCCCTGGTTAAAAACTGTTGTGCTAGGCCTTATGCTAAATGTTAACATATGTCATCACATTGTTTTTTTCCCCTCTCTTAGGAACTAACAAAGTTTTTATGGAAGCAAAATCCTTGATAACATCCCTCATTAGGAACTACTGGATCCTTTAACATCCCTCATTAGGAGCTATTGGAGCCTTTTAGAGTTCCTGGGCCATAGTAGGCATTCTCTATTTGTTGAATGAATGATGTTGGTGCTATTATTAACCTCACTATGCAGATGAGGAAACTGAGGCAAAGAGAATTTAAAGAACTTGTTCAAGAGCTCATAATTATTAAATAATGGAATTGGTACTCAAATTTAGGTGTGTCTATGTCCAAGGTGCTCTAACTACTTTACTCTGCTATTGTATCACATGCTGATTTTCATACCACTCAACCAATTCTAACTCAGATAATTGGTGTGGCAAGCCAGGTTTGCAGGGTACTGATGAGAGAGAGAGGGTGACAAAGGAGTAAAAAAGGTCATGTGGGTTAGAATGATTGTAGAACCAAAGAGTAGTTGCACAGAGACGTTTGAGATGGAATGGGCTTGTGTTAACCTGATTCTTAGGAACTGTGCTATTTGCCCATTTGTTCAGAGGTAACTTCCGAAATTAATATGTGATTCTGGGCTGGAATTCTACCACAGGTTCCATGTGAAGACAGTACAGAGAAGGTGAAAGTATACCTGAGGGTCAGGCCCTTGTTACCTTCCGAGTTGGAACGACAGGAGGATCAGGTGAGTGTTTGAGGAGGAGGCTTTAAAGTGGAATGATACAGTAAAGAAGAGATTCTCCAGCAACATTTCCTTCTATAAAAACTGTATTTCCCCCTTCTCAGGGCTGTGTTCGAATTGAGAATATGGAGACCCTTGTTCTGCAAGCACCCAAGGACTCCTTTGCCTTGAAAAGCAACGAGCGGGGAATTGGCCAAGCTACCCACAAGTTCACCTTTTCCCAGGTATGGATATACTAGTCTTTAACCAAGGAATCAGCATGCAGGGATTTTAATCAGTGGGAGAAACAGGACTAGGATTTAGATTTATCCATCTCCAAAGCCCTTGCTTGTGACCATTATATTACCCAATGGTGTGTGCAAATCAGGCTTGGTGCATAGCATTCTTTAAGTATTTCTTGATTTGGATGAAAGATGGACTAATAGAGAGTAGTTGAGTCCTCAGTGATTAGGAATAGTTGACAGCAAGGCAGAAAGAACCTTCTGTAATGGGCGCGAGAGCCAACCACCCAGGAAGGGTGGCTTGCATAGAATGCTGGCTCTGCATAGAATGCAAGTGGGAGATGAAGAATGGACCTCTGAGTTACTGGGTCTGTCTCCAGATCTTTGGGCCAGAAGTGGGACAGTCATCCTTCTTCAACCTGACCGTGAAGGAGATGGTAAAGGATGTACTCAAAGGGCAGAACTGGCTTATCTATACATATGGAGTCACCAACTCAGGGAAAACTCACACGATTCAAGGTGAGTAGTAAAGCTTCACAGTATTGCTGATTGGCCTTTGATGGTGGATTGACCTGTAATTACTTTTTGGTGCTCTGAATCAGAGGGAGAAAGACACTTGCCTCAGCTGTCCATCATTCATATGCCTCTAGGTACCATCAAAGATGGAGGGATCCTGCCTCGGTCATTGGCTCTGATATTCAATAGCCTCCAAGGCCAACTTCATTCAACACCTGACCTGAAGCCCTCGCTCTCCAATGAGGTAATCTGGCTAGATAGTAGGCAGATTCGACAGGAAGAAATGAAGAAGATGTCCCTGCTCAGTGGAGGCTTTCAAGAGGTGAAGTGTTGGTATACATGAGGCAGGGGTAGGGGATACAAATCTCAGGAAAGCTTTGTGCTTACCTCCTCCCTGTGTCCCTTCAGGAGGAGCTATCTACCTCTTTGAAGAGGAGTGTTTACATTGAAAGTCGGATGGGCACCACTACCAGCTTTGACAGTGGCATTGCTGGGCTCTCTTCTACCAGTCAATTTATCAGCAGTAGCCAGCTGGATGGTACGTATCATGAATGTGCTCTTTGCCAAGTAATAAGAGGAACCTACTCCCTCCTCCTAGCAGCTACCAGGGGAGCAGACCCAAGGTTACAACTTGAGCTCCACCTTCCAATGGCCCCTGCAGTCCAGAGGTTAGATGAATTGCCCAAGGATTGATAGTCTATACATTGGCTTTCTCCTCAGAAACAAGTCACCAATGGGCACAGCCAGACACTGTCCCAGTAAGCATACCAGCAGACATTCGCTTCTCCATCTGGATCTCCTTCTTTGAGATCTACAATGAGCTGCTTTATGACCTGTTAGAACCACCTAGCCAGCAGCGGAAGAGGCAGACTCTGCGGCTATGTGAGGATCAAAATGGCAATCCCTATGTGAAAGGTATGTGAATGTGGAGAAAAGCCAGGCAGAAACCCTGGAGGGGGTTGAATATTACCATCTTACACCTTTCTCTCCTCTGGCCCCAGATCTCAACTGGATTCATGTTCAAGATGCTGAGGAAGCCTGGAGACTCCTAAAAGTGGGACGTAAGAACCAGAGCTTTGCCAGTACACACCTGAACCAGAACTCTAGCCGTAGGTGAGTGAATTTTGAGAATAAACCCTTGACTATATCTAGGAAACATTAGTCTTCCACCTGGTCAGGAAAGATATTCAATGATTTTCCTCTTTTTCTTAACTTTCAGTCATAGCATCTTCTCAATCCGGATCTTGCACCTTCAGGGAGAAGGGGATATAATTCCCAAGATCAGCGAGTAAGTTTTTCCACTTAGAAATTCGATCTTGCCATATGTGGGTGCACATCTCTTATCACAGCTACTCAGGAAGCTGAGGCAGGAGCATCACAAGTTGAAAGGCAGTTTAGGCCACTTGGAAAGGGGATGTAGCTCAGTGATGGAGCACTTGGCTAGCATGCATGAGGCTCTGGGTTCAATTCCATTATTAAGAAAAAAAGAAAGGAAGAAAAGAAAGTTTGATTTTCTTGATCACTTAGTCATTGTGGGAACAGAGGGAGGTCCTCAGAATTACTTGTTCTTACTTGGGTACAGAGATTCTTGGTGGGCCCTCTCCTCTCCAAAACAATATGATGGGCCATAAGCTTACATTATATGAGGTCCTTATGCCTGATCCTGTGCATCATTTTAGGCTTTCACTCTGTGATCTGGCTGGTTCAGAGCGCTGCAAAGATCAAAAGAGTGGTGAACGGCTAAAGGAAGCAGGAAACATTAACACTTCTCTGCACACCCTGGGCCGCTGTATTGCTGCTCTGCGCCAAAACCAACAGAACCGGTGAGCTTTTGACTGTAAACTTGGGCTGGGATGGCCTAGGACTCTGAATTTACCAAGACTTCCTGGTCACAACTGGGGATAGCCTTAGGATACCTAAGGATTAGAGTTCTTATTCACAGATTTATTACCTCTGGTTCTTTGCTAGGTCAAAGCAGAACCTGGTTCCTTTCCGTGATAGCAAATTGACCCGAGTGTTCCAAGGCTTCTTCACAGGCCGAGGCCGATCCTGCATGATTGTCAATGTGAATCCTTGTGCTTCTACCTATGATGAGACTCTTCACGTGGCCAAGTTTTCAGCCATTGCCAGCCAGGTGAGAAGCTGTAGGTGTACTGATTGTGCCTACCTTGGGCTGCTAACTTTATAGAAATTTACCAGTGAACAGTTAAGGAGTTTATAATTAAGGTTTTTTCCCCCACTTTTAGCTTGTGCATGCCCCACCTGTGCAACTAGGACTCCCATCACTGCATTCATTCATCAAGGAACAGAGTATTCAGGCATCCCCTGGTTTAGAAAAAGGGAGTAAGGCAGACCCAGACCTTGACAACCACGCTGAAAATGAAGTTGACATCTCCATGTATAGCAAGGAGGTGAGAATACAAAAAAGCTTTGGTGCAGCAGCTTAATGGCTATACATTCTCCACGAAGTCTTGGGCCTTTTGGGGTTATGGGCATACATCTGACAAGTATGTTCCTTTTAGGAGCTCCTACAGGTGGTGGAAGCCTTGAAAACTCTGCTTTTGAAAGAACGACAGGAAAAGCTGCACCTGGAGATGCAACTCCGTGATGAAATTTGCAATGAGATGGTAGAACAAATGCAACAACGGGAACAGTGGTGCAGGTACTGGCATAGTGACCCCTCTTACTGTCAAGTGGGACAGGGAATGGATCATCCTCCAAGTTTACCCCTCAAAATCTTCACTCACGGGCTGGGGTTGTGGCTCAGTAGTAGAGTGCTTACCTTGCACACGTGAGGCACTGGGTTCAATCCTCAGCACCACATGAAAATAAAGATATTAAAAAAAAAAAATCTTCACTCACTTCTTTTTTCTCCTCTGACAGTGAGCATTTGGACACCCAAAAGGAACTAATGGAGGAAATGTATGAAGAGAAACTAAAGATTCTCAAGGAGTCACTCACAAGTTTTTACCACGAAGAGATTCAGGTAAGTTACCCTGAACCAACCCCAATTAGCTACTCAGATTTCTATCACTAATTTGCCTGAGGTTAACAGACTTTATAAACTCTGGTAAGAGCAAGCATTTATAATATATAGAACTCCTTTTCTGTATTCCCTTTAGGTGCTTTGTACATGTTTAATGTATGTTTAGTGAATTAAGGGGTTTAGTTGGGCAGGAATTAATAGAAGTGCTAGCAATAGGTTTTTGAAGTATTGGGAAAGTTTTTGTTCATTGTTTGTCATCTGTTTCATCCAGTATTTGTCTGACCCTTAACAGAATTGTGCTCTCTACTTCCCTCTTAGGAACGGGATGAAAAAATTGAAGAACTAGAAGCTCTCTTGCAGGAAACCAGACAGCAATCTGAGGCCCATCAACAGTCAGGGTCTAAATTATCCATGCGGCAGTCAAAAAGGTTGGCAGCTTCTGCCTCCACTCAGCAGCTCCAGGAGGTTAATGCTGAACTACAACAGTGCAAAGCAGAGCTAAACTCTACCACTAAAGGTGAGGAAGGAGAGAAGGCAGGAAGCATTAGTGATTCAGGGAAAAGGTGGTATTCAAAACTGGGCTTTCTGATTCTAATTTCAACATAATTTCCTCAACTCCAAGCTGCAGAAAAGGTCCCCCAGACCTTTCACTCTAGGCTCTATGTGGCCTCACCTTTTATATTTACTGTAAGCTACTGTTAACTACGTTAAAAAGAGGTAGGTCTAAAACTAGAAAATCTATGTGTTCAAGTTTCCTTGTTCTTTCCCTCAGAGCTGCAGAAGTATCAGAGAATGTTAGAACCACCACCCTCAGCAAAGCCCTTTACCAGTGACGTGGACAAGAAATTAGAGGAGGGCCAGAAGGTAATCTTTCTGTTACAAAAGCTGTTACCTAAGGCAGTTTCTGATTCATGAGGACAAGGGGTTCTTTTGTGCAGGGTTCTGGGGAATGGCGTTTTCATTCAGCAGACCAGACTTTCTAATTTTACTTCTCTTCAAATGGTGACCCAACCCCTCCACATCATTACCTGGTTGATCTTGGTATAATCTGATACTACTCCTTTTTTTAGAATATAAGACTACTGCGGTCAGAGCTTCAGAAACTTGGTGAGTCTCTCCAGTCAGCAGAAAGGGCCTGCTGCCACAGCACTGGGGCAGGAAAACTTCGTCAAGCTTTGACCACTTGTGATGACATCTTAATCAAACAGGTTAGAGCAGCCTAAATACCCCCTCTTCTCTTACTAGCCCATTCCAGTATATATGTGAAAAAGGGTATCAGGAACATAAGAGAAAAAGATTTTTAGGATAAACTTAGAGTAAGGAGGAATTTCTCTTCCTTGCTAAATAAGAAATGATTCTTTGTGAAGCATTTACTAAGTACTAATAGGTACTGTGGTAATGTATGTGCACCTTGTCGTAACCATAGGGAGGCATATACTGTCATATTTCATCTAAGATGCCACTGGTATCATGTTATATATTATTATTTTTTTGATATTTATTTTTTTAGTTTTAGGCGGACACAATATCTTTATTTTTATGTGGTGTTGAGGATCGAACCCAGTGCCCCGCGCATGCCAGGCGAGTGCGCTACTGCTTGAGCCACATCCCCAGCCCATCATGTTATATATTATTAAGAAAAAAACTAACAAGCTGTGAAAACTAACAAACTGATTTTTTTTTTTTTTTTTTTAATTATGAGGCTGGGGATGGAACCAGGGCTTATCATTTGATAAGCATTCTACCACTGACATATAACCCCAGCCCAGGCTATGACATTTCTCATCCATAAAATACATTCTAATCCCAGAGATCTTAAAATGTTTAAGAAAAATGTACATCTTAGACTAAGCATACCTTTCTTTTTTCAGTGGTAGTAAGGGATTCAATATGGGGCATCACACTTGCTAGGCATGTGCTCTGCAGCCCTTTTTATTTATTTATTTCTGTTACCGGGGATTGAACCCAAGGACACTCAATCTAAAACTTATTTAGAGACAGGGTCTCACTGAGTTTCTTAGGACCTTGCTAAGTTGCCGAACCTGGCTTTGAACTGGTGATTCTCCTATGTCAGCCTCCCAGCTGCTGGGATTATAGGCGTGTGCTCTTTTTATTATTTTTGAGACAGGGACCTACAAGTTGTCCAGGCTATCTTTGAACTTTTGATCTTAAGTTTCCTGAATAGTGGGATTACAGGTGTTATGCACAAAATTTTGTGTCTAGGGCTGAGGCTCTTGGAAGTTAAATAAACTTGTTCAAGCTGATGCCACTTTGTGTTAAAAAATGTCCTGTTCAGCACTGCTTGTGCTTGGGTCTTAAAATTATATATCCTCTATTCAGTTATGAGCTCTAACCTTAAAGAGTTTGTCTTTGAAGAAATAGTTACTAGTTACTAATAATGGATAGCATGTATTACCTTGCCACCTTGTTTTTCTAAATATACCATACAAAGATGCATTTTTTCTAACTTTAGGACCAGACACTAGCTGAACTGCAGAACAACATGATGCTAGTGAAACTGGACCTTCAGAAGAAGGCAACATGCATTGCTGAGCAGTATCATACTGTGCAAAAGCTTCAAGGCCAGGCTGCTTCTGCCAAAAAGCGCCTTGGTACCAACCAGGAAAACCAGCAACCAAACCAGCAACCTCCAGGGAAAAAACCATTCCTTCGAAACTTACTTCCCCGGACACCTACCTGCCAAAGCTCAACAGACTGTAGCCCTTATGCCCGGATCTTGCGCTCAAGGCGCTCTCCTTTACTCAAATCTGGGCCTTTTGGCAAAAAATACTGAGACTGGGGAGGAAGAACACAGTCATCTCCCTATGTGGGTCAGCTGCTCAGCTTAATAAACAGACCTGTTTTCAGCTTTACCATATACCTGGAACTGTATGCAGCATACAATACTCATATACTAGTTCCCCACACCTTTTGTATTATAATCACTTTTGTAATCTCATGTTTTTTCACTCATATGGTTTCTATGCACACAAAAAAGTTATATTAAATAAAGATTATTGTTCACATTTTTTATTCAAATATCAAATTTAGCAAAATCATTAAAACAAATTATTAAAAGGGCAGAAAACCTGATACTCAATGTCATTCTGGCCCCTAAGAACTCTGCATAGAAATGGCAATGAAGACCAGGAACTAGCATATACCAAGTCTAAGGTTTAGTAATAATGAATTCAAGTGATATTAGATAGTCTACATGTTTAAATATAAAATGAAGTATCATACATTAGGAGGTGAAGAGGTAATAAAAATGTTCTGGGAATAAGAGAAGGAAAACTAGATCCTGAGCCCAGAATGGTTCATAGCATCTACAAGTTCATTATAGCTGACATCACAGTCAAAGCATATTACCTGCTAGTGAACAAGTGCACAGATCTGAAATCCTCCAAGAGCACCACAAAAATGATTCCCTTTACCTAGTCTAGACAAATAAGGCTGACAAAATGTATTCTTTTGGAGATAGGAAGGAAAAAAACAATTATATCAAAAATTTATTAAAACCAGCATGAATTAAGTTTATTCTCAATATAGTCAAAAATGTTATTTTCAAAAGTCCATGAATTATCTGTAATTCTTGCTTTGCTTTGGTAGAGGTATAGCTAGTGCTATAGACATCTCTGCCCTTAGGAAGGGTCATCAATAGTTCAGGTGGAGTTTTTTTGCCCTTCAATCCTAGTAAGTTACTTCCAGATTCCTTTTCAAAACTGTCTTGAAGAATGTCTCCTAGGTTAAGAACAAATGTATAGCTCCACTTTGTTTAAACCTAATCTCTAATATCGGAATAGGGATCATAACTCAGCAAATTCAAGGAGTCATTTCTGTCTAGTGCCCTTACTCCTTCCTAGGGTAGTTAGTGCCCTTACTGCCAGAAAAGGGTAGAGTGGCAGACTTCTCCCTCTCTTGCCTGTCCCACTCCCAGCAGCATTAAAACCTTTTTCCTGTAGCATTGCCTGTGCTAAAGTGCTGTAAAAGGTATGTTTTAATGGGGGTGGAGAGAAAGGGCACTGAGAAGAAGGCCAAGATTGACAGCCACTCTGAATAGAAGGGAGATAGAAGTGCTTCTAACTGGCAAAAGACAGAATCTGTTTCTGCCAGTATTCTTCTATCTGCCTCTGAAGGTAATTATATAAACTGTCCCCAAGAAGCTATTTCCATCTGTAGAAACAAAAAGAGCTGCAGTCCTTGGAAGGACAGACATGGCCATTCTTTACATGAAGGTAAGGCTTAATATGGGTCTAGCAAAGTGCTAACTTGAAAGTAGCCAACTATGGTGTGACAGAAGACAAGTTGAGTGGAGAAACTCTGCGTGTGGGGGTGTTATTAGCAGACAATGAAGCAGGGAGAAAAAAGGGAGCAGGCATCTCGCCCGTGGGAGTTTCCCCTTGGTTCCGCAGCTGCAAGATTTGCCGGAGCAAGGCTTTACCTTCTTCCCGGGTCTGAAAGAAAGTCAGGCAACTGTTTCAAAATATATTCAAGGCTATTCTCAAAAACAGGTTATTAAGACAACGATGATATACAAGTTCCACAGATCAAAGAAGGCTTTCCACTGATATTCATACCCACTTTCCACCTATACATCATGGTAATGATCATACATTCTAGCCTCAAATCCAAACCCTTTACGAAAGAACTGATACGTACATCATTGAATGCACAACACTTTTGGGCACAAGTTGAAGCTTCATCCCACAGCTTGCACTTAAAATAGTATTGGGCCAAATAGCGGAAAGCAGTGCTTTCCTCCAAGTGTTCCACTATTTCCTAGACAAGGAAAGCAGAAATGTCTGAGATGGTAAGAATAAGATTGGCAACACAACTCTCATGTTATGACACATACCCCACAGGAATAGATATCTTGGATATATTTGATATAACACTGGGCAGCCTGTTCGGACTCAGTCAACTGTTCATGAAGCCTACAAAAGAAAATTGGCTTTAAATACAAATCAGACCTCAAAGCAAATGAGTGACAAAAAAATAATTAAGTTCTAAAAAATGATAATACACACACAAGTACAAATTTTGACATAAATGACACAAGACCCTGAAATAAAGTTTAGATTCAGGGGCTGGGAGTATAGCTCAGTGGTAGAACACTTGCCTAGCATGCATTAAGCCCTGAGTTTGATCCCTAACACAAGGGGGAAAAAAAAAAAAAAGGCTGAGGATTGGGGGTGGGCAGTGGGACGTCTATTATCCCAGCTACCTGGAAAGCTGATACAGATGGATCTCAAGTTCAAGGCCAGCCTAGATAACACTGTCTTAAAATAAAAAAAGGTGTGTACATAGCTCAGTGGTAGAATGCTTACCTAGCAAGTGTGATGCCCTGGGTTTGATACTCAATATGGCAAAAACCATTATTTTACTACTACCAACAGAGGGAGAGTTACGAATAAATATTTAAACTGGGTATACAAGCTCATAAAAATTTCCTGGTAATACTGAAAATGAGACTGAAAAATAAACCAAGCAATTCAGATTTAAGAATCTATAAACAAACTGGGAGAAACTAAATTGCATTTAAATACCTCTTTTCCAACTATTTTGAGCTATGACTAATTTTTTCTTTGAGGGAGATCGATCCTTAACGTAGTTTTCCTAGACTGCTCTAACACAAAAATGTCATCTCTCTCTCTTTTCAATTAAAAAAAAACCTTTATATTAATTTTTTAATGTGATGCTGAGGATTGAACCAGTGCCTCACAAGTGAGGTAAGTAAGTGCTCTACCGCTAAGCTACAACCCCGGCCCTCTCTCTTTTTTAAAAATATTTATTTTTTTAGTTTTAGGTGGACATGATATCTTTATTTTATTTTTATGTGCTAAGAAATGAACCCAGTGCCTCATGCATGCTAGGCGAGCCAGCTACCACTTGAGCCACATCTCCAGCCCTCTCTCTCTTTTTTAAATGCAGTGCTAGGGATCATATGTGTCATTTAAGCACTCTACTACTGAGCTATACCCCACCCATTCATTTACTTTTTTCAATTCATCTTGATCCCTTGCCTAACAAGGAAAATTATTTCCCCTTCAAAGAGGAATGACATTTTCGAGATTCAAATTCCCACACTCATGTATGACAATGGAAGGGCGGGAGGCTTTAAAACATGCAAGACCCACCATCCTAGAAAAGCCAATAGAGAGAGGGGCTGGGATTATGGCTTAGCGGTAGAGTGCTGTGCAAGGCCCTGGGTTCGATTCTCAGCACCACATAAAAATAAACAAACAAAATAAAGGTATTATGTCCAACTACAATTAAAATATTAAAAAAAGGACAACAGAAATATCAATAGTATTTCTCTCCTTTCACTCACTTTGCCAGTTTCACCAGAGCCATTTTCTCCACATCTCCCACAGCATAAGCTCTCCAATAACACTGTCAAAAAAAATTAAACCAGTTACTTTGACCATCGTCCCATGTGCCATCATTAATCACATAAAGGGAAAGGTCCTACAAGCTTCCTAGGAGTTCAGATTTGCAAAATACAAGACATTTTTGCCATTTCTAATAGGTTCAGGCTATAAACAGCATTCCCACTAATGATCTCAGCACACCTTTTTTTTAGCCTATGCACCTGTAAATATTCAGACTTTTCCTTACACATAGATCAATATAAAGGAAAATTAGAGCACATATAGCCCAATCTGTATCTAAACAGCAGATTTCCACTCAAATTCTCCAGACCTCAATTTCAGGTACCTTTTTGGCTTCCACTAGTTGATTGAGTTTCTCATAACATTCTCCTAATGCAACCAGCATACGAGAATCATTGGGCCTAAGAAAGAAGAGGAATAGGTAGTTTGTGCAAAGACTTTATTAATAACTGAAGTCTTCCATTGAGGAACTAGCACCACTATTTCAAATCTATACAAGGTTTGACCTTTATTCTAATACTTCATATAATTAGGTTACTTTGTGTTCATAATTGTACTATTAACCCATTAGTGGAAGACATTAAATAAAAATGACCAAACAGCTTCAGCAAGCTTAAATTCAAGTCTCCAAAAGCCGAAACCATTCTCTGTGATTCATGAATAGCTACTGAAACAGCCCTTCCCACACCAGATACATTATAAAGTGACCAGACTTACCGAAGCTGGTGGGCCCGTCTGTAGTAATATAGGCAGTAAAATGGCATCTTAAGGATTTCATAGGTCTGCCCAAGGCCATACCAAGCTCTGTAGTCCCGCTTATTGACCTCAATGGCATGTCTAAGAAATGAAAATGAAAGAATGTTAAGAAAGCATAATCAAGGCTTGAAACTTGCAGGCTCAACTGAGGCTCCTAACAACACAGCAATCCTCAACCCCCAACTAGATGCTCACCGATAAGCCTGGATAGCAGCAGATGTATTTTTCATTTCCATGTACTCATGCCCCATCAGTGTCCAGGCCCCAAGATATCGAGGATTCAACTTTAGGGCTCTCTGGAAATATAAGGCCGCTTTCTCATGCTGAGAACGTAAACTATAATAATTGCCTGATTTAAAAAAATAAAAAATATCATATATATATAAAGGTAGAAGGGTAAAAATAAGTCTTCTAAAATAACATTCTACCAGGTAAGCATGAAACTTTGCAGAAAAGCCAAATTTTAAACAAGGGGAATATTATCATTCCCTTAGCAAATATAGTTAATCTATCACAAATTCTAGTTAACACACACACACACACACACAAACAAATGTGTTCCCAGCAGGGTGTGATGGCATGCACCTATAATCCCAACACCTCAGAAAGGTAAGACAGGAGGATCTCAAGTTCAAGCCCAGCCTAGGCAATTTAACAAGACCCTGTCTCAAAATAAAAATTAAAGGGCTGAAGATATAACTCATAGGTAGAGCACCACTAGGCTGAATCCCCTGTAGTATAAAAAATAAAATTGTTCCCAAACACTGTTTAAGTTTTTCTTCATTAATCTCATCTGGAAATAGCATTTATATACTCATTTTCTTAATATAGTATATGAAATTTCAATAGTATACTTTAGCTTGGATGTTTTCAAACTATATCCCTTCAAGCCTAAGTTTATAAGGAAGTATCCCTAAGGGTTAAAAAAAAATAGAGCTCAGAGAGTTTTCCCTCCTCAAGAATCAAGGCAGTTCTAATCACTTGTTCCAAAAAGAGCAAGCAAAAGACTTTAGTATTCTGGAAAAGATTTTATTTTAAGAACCTAAAAGCCATTCATCTTACATCAGTGGCAAATAGATAAACAACAGTGGTATATCCAAACAATGGAATATTACTCAGGAATAAAAAGAACTACCGATATCTGCAACAACATCAATAAACTTCAAAAACATGCTAACTGAGAAAAGTCAGACAATAATACTACTGCAAAATTTCATTTATATCAAATTCCTAGAATAGGCAAAACTACAAACCTGGAAAATAGAAATGGTTGCCAGGAGATGGGAATGGGACCAACTACAGACAAAATAACTTTTGGAGATGATGGAATATTATAAACTGGATTATGATGATGATGATTCCAAACTGTAAATTTATAACTCATTTAACTGTAAACTTAAAATAGGTAAATTTTATGCTATGTAAATTATACCTCAATAAAGCTATTTTTTTATATCTTTTAGTTGTAGTTGGACACAATATCTTTATTTTATTTATTTATTGTTATGTGGTGCTGAGGATCGAACCCAGGGCCCCACACATGCTAGGCGAGTGCCCTACCACTGAGCCACAATCCCAGCCCAATAAAGCTATTTTTTTTTTTTAGAGAGAGAGAGAGAATTTTTTAATATTTATTTTTTAGTTTTCGGTGGACACAACATCTTTTATTTTTTATTTTTATGTGGTGCTAAGGATCAAACCCAGCGCCCTGCACATGCCACACGAGCGCGCTACCACTTGAGCCACACCCCCAGCCCCAATAAAATTATTTTTTTAAAGGAATAAATTAGAGCTATACCAAGACTTGGAGGAATTTTCATGAGGTATCTAATGAGAAAAGTAAAATGCAGCACATTAGTATAAAATTTGATCCTACTTTTGTTAAGCAAGTAGCCCATTATACCCTGCATATATGTATATATTCTAATGTGGTATGAGAACATGTTAATACAATAACTTAAAGGGTAAAGAATGCAACAAGCAAAAACAAAAAACAAAAAAAACCTGTACTTAAAAGAATGTCCTTTATGGGCTGGAGTTGTGGCTCAGCTGCAGAATGTTCACTTAGCACATGTGAGGCGCCGTGGGTTCGATCCTCAGCACCACATAAAAATAAAAAAATAAAATGAAAGTACTGTGTCCAACCAGAACTTAAAAATTTTTTTTAAAAAGTCCTTTGTATATTGTATTAACTGCATGTGCATTAGATTCAAAAATAGATTCAGATACACAAACACACACACATTTACACATACATACACTTACAAGAAACATAATAAACTATCAAGTAAAAAACAGAAATTATGGAGTAATTACATAATGTGATTCCATTTTGATAAGCTAACCAAAAAACCCCCAAGTCTTCCATATATGTCTTTTAAATCTGTCTAGACTCAAGCCTTTTAGTTTGATTAAGGAGAAATCAATTATATAAATTATCTGTACTCTGTACCTGGTTATTTAAGTTTAAACTCAATTTCATGTTCATCTAGAAAAAAGCGGGATGGAGGACTTTATGTCCTACACAAGGATATCTTTGCTTCTGCCACTGACTCAGATTCAGAAATGGAAGCGTAAGCAGATCTAGGCAGAGTGCCCAAAGGTGAACTTTTGTAATAAAGAAGAGGTAGGATAGTGATAGCAAGGGTATGAGACTCAGTAGTTAAAGAAGTCAGGATAACAAAGGAGATATTAGGGAAGACAGAACTAGCAAGTTCTGCATAAGGATTAAGTAGATGTAAAAGCTAAAATGTACTGAATGATTATAATTTTTCTGGTAATTTACAGTATTGTAAGTTTTGGATATGTATTTATTTTTTAAATCTTTACAACTACATGAAAGAAGGTTTTATTTATTATTCTCTCCTTATAGATGAAAATACTAAAGCACAGAACTCTATCCAAAGTCAGCTACTTAGTATCAGAACCTAGTGAGGTACAGTGGCCCCTGCCTGTATCACAGTCACTCAGGAGGCTGAGGTAGGAGGATCACAAATTCAAAGCCAGCCTGGGCAACTTAGTGAGATCATCTCTCAAAATAAAAACTCAAAAAGGGCTGGGGAGGGCTGGGGTTGGCTCAGACGAAAAGCGCTCGCCTAGCATGCGTGAGGCACTGGGTTCGATCCTCAGCACCACATAAAAACTAAATAAAGGTATTGTGTCCACCTAAAACTAAAGAATAAATGTTTAAAAAAAAAAGGCAGGGGCAGGGGAGGCTGGGGATGTGGCTTAGTGGCAGAGTGCCCCATGAGTTCAATCCCTAGTACAGGGGGGGAAAAAGTATCGGAATCCAGATTTAAACTTGCATAGTCTGGGCTGGGATGTAGCTCAGTAATACATTGCTTACCTAGCAAGTGCAAGGCCCTGCATTCAATTTTCAGCACCACAAAAAATAAAATAAATAAACTTGAGCAGTCTGGGTCTAGAGTCCAAATCTTAATTATGCCAAGATATACATATAATGCTGGCTCTTAGAGAAAGTGACTGGGACTCCTAAACAAGTGCAGAAGGAAACAATTCATGTCAAGACGTAGAAGCAGAAGCAAGGACTAAACCAGTAGGAAATTCTTGCCATCACTCTCCTCTCAGGTTGTTTCATTCTCTCAGGTCCTCAGTTTCCTTTTTTCCTCTCCATCCTTCTTTCTCCTTTCCACTTTCTCTGCACTGGCTATAATATGAAAAATGAAGTTCATTTTTTGTCATACCTAATGTTCCTTATTCTTAAATTTTTAAGGTAGGTGGGCTGAATTCCACAAACATTTATTAACTATATATCAGTAATTTTGCTGGGCATTATGGATATACTGAGGGAAAAAAGAACATTTCATTGAATGATTAAAAATAAAACAAAAGCATGGGCTGGGGTTGGGGCTCAGCAGTGGAGCGCTTGCCTAACATGGGTGAGGCACTGCATTTGATCCTCAGCACCACATAAAAATAAAAACAAATAAAATAAAGGCATTCTGTCCATCTACAACTACAAAAAAAAAAAAAAAAAAAAAGAAAATAAATAAATAAATAAAACAAAAGCAAAGAAACTCCTTAATCATTATTCTTCTTAGGCATATCTCCTCCACCCCTTTTTTTTTCTTAAAAGGTCTTTTATAGGGGCTGGGGTTGTGGCTCAGTGGTAGAGCGCTCACCTAGCACGTGCAAGGCCCTGGGTTCGATCCTCAGTACCACATATAAATAAATTAATTAAGTAAAGATATTGTGTCCAACTATAACTAAAAAATAAATATTTAAAAAAGGTCTTTTAATATGGCAAAATATTAATATTTGATAAACCTAGGATGATTAAATCTCATATACAAAATCACACATACATTCATATATACATGTAAAAAGTCTGGAAGGACATACTGAAAATACCAATTGCAATTATCTCTAGAACTATATTAGGGTTCTCCTTTGATTTCAAATGGTTTCAAGTCAATAGGTTAAAAAAAAAAAGGAATCATTCATTATCTCCTCTACCTCTATTTCCTTTTATCATGTAAAAGTCACTATAATCAATCTGGTTAACCAATCACCAATTCCTGTTCATTCTACTTCCTAAATATCTTCTAAGTCCAATAGCCTCTCCACTCATCCTGCCAATGTGTCAGCTTAGGCTCTCATCATCTCTACACAAGATTACAGCAAGAGTCTCCTAGCTGGTCTCTCTACCTCTACTCTTGCCCTTTTTCTAATCCTCCCAGCACAATTGTTTCTGGTTGTTATTCCAAAATAAAAATCTGACCACTTTCATCACTCTCTAGTTAAATCCTCCAGAAGACACCTATTGGGTACAAAAGGCTACCTGAAATTTGTTCATTCCTACCTCTCACAAAATGCCCAGGCACAATGAACTATTTTCAGATACAATGTCTGTTACCTCTGGTCAAATGATACTCTTCCTGAGTCAACCCTTCTCCTCTCTTCTTGAATTCTTTTGTTCCTGCCCATCATTCAAGTATCACCTCTAATGAGCCTTCCCTAATCTCAGACTGTATTAGATACCTTTCCTGTGTACTCCCTTAGCATGCTGTGTTCACTTCAATTATAACATTCAACCTGCTGATAGTTGTTTTCTTATTAGTCTTCTTCAGTAGGCAGTTAGGGTAGGTACTGCAATACAAAGCATAGTGACTTGGCACACAGAAGATACTCAAGAGACATTTCTAAATAAACTGGAGTTCCACCCTTACCTAATGTACATTACAGTTCATTCAAAGTACTCTGATATTGAAAAGACCATTTGTTCTTTGCCTATTTGTGTTCCCAAAGGACTTACTATATTTTTGTTAATATTTACTTTGCTTTATAGACCATAACTTCAAGAGCTAAAAGTATTTAATCAAATGATGAACTGAAATTCCATTAGTTTATTAATAACATCCTGACCTAGAAAGGTACAAATGTATGATCTTGATATAATGTGACCAAAGACCCAGGAACAGATATTCCTTTCATCTTCAGAAAACAGAGTCTTTCAATCAAAACCCACCATGCTTACTTTCTCCAGGAGTAGTCATTCACTTGTTTATATCCACTGATTATCAGGCCACATAGCATGGCCTATATAGGGTTATGGTTCTCAACCCTCAAGAGGGTATTTGGCAACATCTAGAAATGTTTTTACTTATAACTACTGGGGAAAGGAAGTTACCAGTACCTAGTGGGTATAAGACAAGGCTATGCTAATACCGATGATGCACAGGACAGCCTGCAACAAAAAAAGCTATCCAGCCCAAATCATCAATACCGTAGAGAAGAGATGGTCAGGTACAGGAAAACAGACACGCTCATCTCTTTTCATAGGCCTGGAAATTCTAACACACTTTTTAGTCATATTAAAGTATAAAACAAACACACACACCCTTGATCTAGGCTTTTAAGATTAGGAACTTATTACACAAAAATAGATTCAAGCATCCAAAAACAAATGTATATGCATAAAGATGTTTCTTAAAGCAATTTTTATTTATATTAACAAAGACTAGTCACAACTTATATTATAAAAAATTACCTGGTATGGTGGTACATGCCTGTAATCCCAGCAACTACAGAGGGCAGGAGATTACAAATTCAAGGCCAGCCTCAGCAACTTAGCAAGACCCTCAACAACTTAAAGAGAGATCCTATCTCAAAAACAAAAAATAAAAAGGACTAGGGATGTAGCTCAGTGGTAAAGTACCTCTAAGCTCAATCCCCAGTACCAAAAAAATAAAATAAAAAGATGGGGTTGTGGCTCAGTGGTAGAGCGCTTGCCTAGCATGTGTGAGGCACTGGGTTCGATCCTCAGCACCACATATACATTAATGAATAAAATAAAGGTCCATCAACATCTAAAAAAATATTTTAAAAATAAATAAATAAACAGACTAATAAACAAATAAATAAAAAGGGCTGGGGATGTAGCTTAGTGGTAGAGTACTCCTGGGTTCGAGTCCCAGCACCACCCACAAAAAAATAAATCAATAAACAAAATTATTAAGCAGAAATATTTAATAGAAATAGATAATAAGGAGCTGGGGTTATGCGGTAGAGCGCTCGCCTTGCATGTGCAAGGCCCTGGGTTCGATCCTCAGCATCACATAAAATAAATAAATAAATAAAGGTTATTGTGTTCAACTACAAATAAATAAATATTTAAAAAGAAAGAAAGAAATAGATAGATAATAAGATGCTGAGGGCTGATGGCATAGCTTGGTGATAGGGTGCATGCTTAGCTTGTGGAAGGCCCTGGATCCAATCCCCAACACCAAAAACGAGGTACTATCATCAAAAGTAAAACAAATCAAAATGTACTAATATGGAAAGATGACAAACATTTATCGTTTAAAAAAAAAAGCTACAAAGCAGTATTTACACAAAAATAGGTTATTACACAAAACTTATTACACAATACCTAGTGGATATAAGACAGGCTAATACCGATACAGTATATAGTATAGTATATATAATGATTAGTTTTTACACACTATAAACAAACACATATTTTTGGTATTCACACAAAAAACATTCTGGAGTCACGTTCACCAAACAACCTTAGGGTGGGATAACAGTAAGCTTTCATATTCTCTGGTACATAATTTTCTCATCTTTGACACTTTTAATACTGCTGTTATTTTTACATTCATGATATTTATAACAAAAATAAGTCTTAAAAGAAAAAAATGTAGTTAACTCTTACCAATTACACAGCACGTTTCTACACGGTATTTGTCAATTTCACAGAGGTTATGAGCCAGATAACTCAACTCAGATTTCATGCTCTGGGGAGAAAAAAGAAAAAAAAAAAAAAAATCTAAGTCATGGAAAAGTGTTCTCTAAATAATTTCTCTTATACCTAACACAAACAGGTAACAATCCAATCCAAGAGACTAAAATACAAAAGAGCTTAATCAAACCCAAGCAAGAGAAGCAGCTTACTCTGACATAAAGAAGGTTGGAGAATGTGTCCATATTTTCAATCCTGTAAGGGTCTTGTTTCCTTAGCTCATTGAAAATGGAAAGGGCTTTGTCAATATCTGCAGAAAGAACATAGCAAGTTCAGAAAACAACACAGTGCACCTATCAGGGTCTGAGGGTATTTCATTGTCCTTATTCACTCACCTCTGATATTGTGATAGGCAACTGCAATTTGGGAAACAATATATGAGCTTTTAGAAAAGCCCACATCAATGAGATTCTGATACTTTTGCAGGGCCTCCTCTATCAACTGCAACTCTGTGTATATATGAGCCAGAAAAAACTCTTTCATCCAGGTGTCTGGCAAAGACAGGAACTTCAGCTGGCAGCAGGAGAGAGAGGGACACACTTAATAAAATTTGACCTCTCTCCCAAATGAAAATCAAGGAACGATCTTTATTGTCTAAAGGGATTTACCACTAAAATTTTATTAAAGCACCTAATAATGAGTACAGGGTAATCCAACTAAGTGAATATGGCTTATAAGCACAATTAGGGAAGAATGATCTACTGAGAATAGGCTTTAAAGAAAAGGTGAGTCTTCGAGAATGGGTAGGGTTTAAATAGAGAAAAGGGGAAGGAAAATTAAGAAGATAACATTCAAGGCAAGGGCAACAACCTAAGTAGGGCCAAAACAGATATGATGTGTGTGAATAGGATGAGGAAACTAGCTTGGTTTGAGGAAGCTATATCCAGAAAAAGAGGAAAAATAAGATTAGGCTGGTAGGGTAGATCCTACCATGCAACAGATAATGGGGTACAACAGGAAACTACTATATATTTCTGCCAAGAGAATGACATGATGATGTGTCATTCATGCCAAGAATAAATTTTGAAACAATATGTAGGATGACTTTGAAATGTTAAGTGTAAAATGGGAAAGCTAGAGAGAAAGTATCTATTACTTATAAGTAATTCAAATTTGAGATAACAGAGATGACAAAGAGAACCAAGACAAAGAGATGTACACAAGAAAGCAATCATGGCACTGTCTCATGATTGACTAGATTAAGGAAAATAAGAGAAAGGGAAAGACAAATAAATGTGACTCTGAGGTGTCAAGATGTGAGTGTCTTGAGAAATAGCAAACGTAGTGAGATATCAAGATAGCAAGAAGAATTTGGTAAGCAAGATGAGAAATTTGGTTTTGCATATTTTGAGTTCAGAGGTAAAACTTTCAGTGGAAATCTAGGAGGTAGTTAGAGATAGGTGAATATAAGTAAACAAAGGTCAGATCTCAGACACAGATTTTTAGCATAAATCATTACTTTGGCTCTTTAAAGCCAACAAAAGGAATTGTATTATTGCTTCTATTATCCACTGAAGAATAGCAGAATGAACATCATAGACAAAGTCTTCTAACAGTGACTAATAAAGCAATTGCAGTTAATAAAGCAGTTTCATATACATTATTTCACTAATAAATCTCTAAATATTTACAGAATCCATGATATCTCAAAAGAGGCCTGAAAATATGTTTTAGTATAATCCTTGATATCAGAGAAATCTTTCCTATAGTATCACTAGAATTAGAGGAGAAACTATAACACTTATTCCATAAAACAAGTTATAGGAAAACTTGAATGTCAAAACATGAATACAAAAAACATTCCAATATCAATGGATTCGAATCCAACAGCAGCTACTGAGCAAGATCTAGTTATCATCCAATGAAGATCTAAATTCTGAAATTATGACAGGGACTAAAGACACAGCAAAGAGCTAGCTAAAGAGGTCATATGGGCAAAACTTCACCACCCCCCAATTACATTGGAAGCAGAGGGATCTTCATGAGGATCATCTCAATTTACCATTTCTTTGTCTGTGATCAGGTTACAGAGTTCTAACCAGGCTCCCCAATGCAAAGGCAAAACATGAGTAGCCTCCACAAACACATCAATGGCCTCTTTTACCAAGTCCAGTTTTCGAAGCACCACACCATACCTGGGAAAGAAGGAAATAATCACAGGAGAAGTTAATGCTTTATAATATCTCCCCTCTACTCAAGAATATATTATAGAAACTGGGTACACTGGCATAAGTCTATAATTCCAGCTACTGAGGAGGCTAAAGCAGAAGGATCACAAGTTGGAGGATAGCCTTGGGAACCTAGTTAGACCTTGTCCCAAAATAAAAAAGATAGCCAAGGATGTAACTCAGTGGTAGAGCACTTGCCTAGCATATGCGAGGCCCTGTGTTTAATTCCCTGTACCACACTCACCCACACACAAAAAAGATATAGAAAGTTCCAAATTACTATAAAAACCACTTACAGATAAAGGCCAAATCCATCAAGTTCCCGAGCTTGATGCTTTTTGCTGAGCTCTACCCTCAATTCTCTAAGAGCCTCATTTTTCACTTGTCCTTTCTCCAGGGGGCCTAGGAAAGAAACAAAGTCTCTGATCTAAGAGAAGGATGCTGGCTTTCATTTTCATAGATGTATATATTCCCTTTAGTTTCAACTGAAGGTTATACTTGAAACCTCCAGCAAATACTCATAAGTGTCCATTGATATATTATACAATCCATTTACTTTATTCTAGAAATTGCAACTAATAATGGGTCTGCAGTCCTACACCCAAATAGTTGTTGGGTTTTTAAATTTGAATTAGTTATCATTGTCTAAAAATCAGAAGCCTCAATTAAAACTCTGAGTTTTTGGCTTCAGGAAACGGAGAAGGGCCAAAGGAAGAAGGCCCTAATAACATCAGGCCCAGAGTGCCACAAGGCAGCCCTCAGCTGAAGCTGGGTGCCAACAGGGTACATGAGATAAGCCATGTGCTCTGAAATTTGCAACAATGCATCTCAGTCCAGTTATATTACCTGACTGGCTCCAACAGGCACTTAAATTTACAATGCTACTTTTTAATCCAAGAGATAAGAGAAAAAAAATTCATACCTAGGCTATCAACAGTTTCATCATCCTTCTTTTTCTCTCCAGACTGTAAAAGAAATTCAACAAGTAGGTAGGTCTTTTTTCAATTTATTCTGAAACATATTTTAAAACTACCCAAGAGTTCAAGTCCAACAAAAATGGCATCTGCTTTTGGTCATTAATTTCAAACAATCATTTGGGGGCTCCCACTGCCTAAATGTGGGATAATTTGAGTACCAAAGTAGTTAAGTAAGTACAGTAAATAATTATAAATAATTAAAAATATAGGAATCCAGCCAGGCTTGGTATTACAAGCTATTAAACCCAGCTACTTGGGAGGCTAAGGCAGAAGGATTGCAATTGGAGGCCAGTCTGGACAACTTATCAAGATCCTGTAGAGTGCTCGCCTCACACATGTGAGACCCTGGGTTCAATTATCAGCACCACATAAAAACAAATAAGTGAAATAAAGGTATTGTGTCTAACTACAACTAAAAAATAAATACTTAAAAAAAAAATTTTTTTTTTTTTAAAGAGCAGGGGATGTAGCTCAGTGGTTAAGCATCCCTAAATTCAATCCTTACACCTATAATGTAAGGATTACATTACATTATAAATGCTTACACTTGTAAATGTATATAATTTTTTTTTTGCAATGTTGGGGATCAAACCCAATCCTCAGCACCACATAAAAATAAATAAATAAATGAATAAATACATTATAGGCAAGCACTCTACCACTGAGCTACCCCCAGCCTTATAAAATATTTTAAAAGATCTGTTCACACATAAAATAACTAAAAAAAAAAAAAAAAGTAGGAAAATACATTCATAATATTCCAGAATTAAATACTTGTATTGCCCTTTACATTTACAATTTAACAGCCATGCAACAAAACAACAAATGTACTACAAATAAAGTGAAAACTGAATAGTTTATTTATTGGTACTGGGAATTAAACCCAGAGGCACTTTACAGAAGCACTGAGCTACATCGCCAGCCCTTTTATTTTGAGACAAGGTCTCACAAAGTTGCCAAAGCTGGCCTCAAACTTGTAATCTTCCTGACTAAGCCTCTCAAGTCACTAAGATTATAGGCATGCACCACCATCCCCCACTGTTAAAATCAACTCAGGCTGGGATTTTTCTATTTAATTCTAAATATGAATGCTTCACTGAAAGCAAAGTAACACCTTAAAATTGCCCTCACCAAATATCTGGAGTACATATATAGGAAATAGGCTTTCTTGCTATTACAGCCATGTAGGAAATGTGCTGCCCGGTCATATTCTTTAACATCAAAGTAGGCCTTGGCCAGGGTATAAGCATCCATATCCTGGGCATCCTCCTAGAAAAGAGACAAGTCCATGTAAATAACTGAAAATAGGACAACAAAAGTTCAAACATAAGAAACATATTCAGTAATTTCAAGATATAAGAAAAGTGATTTTTTTTTTTCTATTTCCAGAAAGCTAACACATGTGTAGATGTATACATGCAGCATTTTTATATATGTACTACCAGGCAAGTTCTTTCTTTGGAAAGAACTACTTCTTTCCAAAATACTTTTCAAATAAAAAGGTGGTGAAAAAGACAAAGACACACACACACAAACACACACACACATATATTTTTTTTAAAATAACTAGGTATTGAATGTAGGGGTACTCTACCACAGAGCTACATCCCCAGCCCTTTTTATTCTTTTTTCTTTTTGTTTTTGTTTTCTGGGCAGTGAACCTTAGGGCTACATACCAAGTCTTTCATTTTATTTTAAATGTAATATTATGTTGTTGATAAACCTTCGTTTTATTTATTTATTTCTTTATTTCTTATATGTGGTGCTGAGAATCAAACCCAGGGCCTCACAAATGCTAGACAAGCACTCTACCACTGAGCTACAACCCCATTCCTTTTATTTTACTTTGAGACAGGGTCTCACTAACTTTTCCCAGGCTGGTCTTGAATCTACAATCCTACTGCCTTAGCCCCATGTAGCTAGGATTACAGGTATGCATCACAAAACCTGGCAAAAGACAAAAATTTTAAAAATTAAACCAACACACATAGCTGGGTGCAGTGCCAATGCCTATAATCCCAGCAACTTGGGTAGCTGAGATAAGAATACTTCAAATTCAAGGTCAGCCTCAGCAATTTAGAGACACTCTGACCCAAAATAAAAAAAATAAAAAGGACTGGGGGTGTATCTCAGTAGTAAAGTGTCCCTGAGATCAATCCTCAGTACCAAAAAAAAACAAAACAAACCACTAAAATCAACATACTCAGAAACTTATATTGTTTCTTCAAATGTCATTAGGAAGTTGCAAATGGTTTTGTGTTCAGGACCTGAATTCATTTTCTGATTCTTGGTCTCCGTTTCATGAGCATGCATTTTCCTTTTTCTTTTCTTTCTTTCTTTTTTCTTTTTTTGGCAAGTTTTGGGGGAGGTTGGAGGGGAACTGAACCCAAGGGCACTTCAGCATTGAGCTATAAATTTAAAAATCAACTCAGGGTCTCAACAGTTCATTTTATTTTTTATTTTTAGATAGGGTCTCACTAAGTGGCCCAGTCTGCTTTCAAACCTGAATTTTCCTGCCCTACCCTCCTAATCACTGGGATTATAGGAGTGTGCCACCACACCTAGTTGAACATCTGTTTCTTCTGTAAAGTAGAATAAGTAATATTGACCTTACAGATTTGATATGAGGAAAATGTGAAAAAGTCACTTAAAATGTCCAGCATTCATATGTGGCATTCTCTTCCTTCTCATCTTTTTTAAATTCCTACATAAGTATATCATGTGTGATCACTTATATTTTCTGTATTTCAACAAAGTCTTATCATATGTTAGCATTGTTGACAACATAAAATACAGTTATAGGGGCTGGCGTTGTAGCTCAGGGGTTGAGCATTTACCTCGAATGTGTGAGACACTGGGTTCGATCCTTAGCACCACATAAAAATAAATAAATGAATGAATAAATAAAGATATCGTGTCCACCCACAACTAAAAAAATATTTAAAAAAAAATAAAATACAGTTATAATTCATAACACATTTAAGTTAAAAACATAGTTACAAACATACTGGGTACAGAGGCGCACACCTGTAATCCCAGTGGTTCAGGAGGCTGAGGCAAGAGAATGACAAGTTCAAAGCCAGCCTCAATAACTTAGCAAGGCCCTAAGCAATTTAGTGAGACCCTGTCTCAAAATAAAAAAATTTAAAAGGGCTGGGGTGCTCAGTGCTTAAATGCCCCTGGGTTTAATCCCAGGTAACAAAAAAAGAAAAATGTATGATCACCCAAATTCTAGGAATGAGTTAACTAAAACATGAAAAACTTCATTTCTTCTTATCCATCTTGACCCAAATATCACCAGTACAGAAGTAGAATCACAACATATTTAGCATTTTCTTCACTGGATCAACATGTCCTAAATATTGCCATTCATCTTAGGATTCTGAAGGTCCCTTTCACATTCTACTCACCAGCTGCTTATTTCTTTTCCACTGAACCCCTCCCTTCATTATGCACCTGTCTCTCTCTGTTTTTGCAGTACTGGTGCATTACACCTTGCCAAATAAGAAATAGTCACTGTTTTATAGTTGTGGGAAAAAAATCAACTGGCATATTCAGGGAAAAATGGATTATGATAAAAATCATTCCAATTACACAACACTGTGCATACATACATATTATAGATCATACACAAAACATTTATAACTCTTCACACACATTTATAACTCGGAAAGTTTTACTATTTTGCCAGGGCTGGTGGCACACACCTGTAATCCCAGCAACTCAGGAAGCAGAAGCAGTTTAAGGCCAGTCTCAGCAACTTAGCTAGACCCTCAGGAACTTAACAAGACCCTGTTTCAAATTTTTAAAAAATTTAAAAAGGAATGGGAATATAGCTCTGTGGTAAAGTGCCCCTGGATTCATTCCCTAGAACCAAAAACAAAAACAAAAAACAAACAAACAACAACAAAAAAAAAATCCAAAGTCCACAAAGTTTTACTATTTGAACTATATAGCTTTATATTTTCATTCTTGCTTATGAGAACCTAGAATGTTCTAATGAAGGTTACACACTATGTGATTCAGACGTATTTAGCATTAAAGCTGAGTTTTTAAGTAGCCACAGTTAGTACCAATCACATCATTTTGTTTGTTTTGTTTTGTTTTTAGTACCAGGGATTGAACCCAAGGGCACATCCCAGCCCTCTTCATTTTTTAATTTTGAGACAGGGTCTCAAAGGCTGGCCTCAAATTTTCAATCCTCCTGCCTTAGCCTCCTGAGCTGCTGCAATTACAGGGTGCACCATCATACCTGGCAAGAATGTTTATATAACAGATGGCTACTACATAGATTTGAACACAGCAAAAGAATCTTCAATTTCAGTAATTCTTTGAAGACCAATGTTTTAAGGTTTACTCTAGTTTAAATTTTGGATCAAGGCTAAATGAGATTAATATGTTTCTCTGGCATTTTTTAGGGACACTCCCCAGAGAACACTAAATGCCCAACAATTTAAAAAAGAAGCTGCTAAATCAATATACTCAAAGAAAGCTGAAACTAACCAATAGCTAATATCACCCCCCAAAAATCACTAAAATGCAGAAGCTGGCCTGGAACTTGTGATCCTCCTGCCTCAGCCTCCCCAGCCTCTGGGATTACAGGCATGCAACACCCAGCACCAATAGCTATTACTTTCTAATAATTCAATAGTGGTTAGGTTTCTGAAATGTCTATAAAATTCCTGTGTTATATGAACTGTTAGGAGCAAGGACTATTTTCTGAGGCTCTATGTTTCACCTGGCATTGTGCTTTATTACTCATTCAGCAATTTTTATTCTATTCAGGACCATCAATGTGCCTAGGCACTGTGACAATAGTCACAGGGAAGTAAAAGCTAATAAGAGATATAAATCACACGGACTCAAAACAATCATACAAGAGTGAGTTTTACCTTTAATTCTAAAAAATAAAAATAAAAATTTTACCTCTATTGTCTTAATTAATCTTGAAAACCCAACTATTGTTAATATTATCTATAGATGGAAGGCTGTCACTTAGCATTTACTTGCCCACAATGATGATAGGAGCAAAGAACATGACTGGAATATAGATGCAAAATATTTACCCTACCAAGCCACCTCTCTCTTATGAATGGGAATGTTGAGAATACCTGATTTTACTGAGTCCGGTATTTACTCAGTGCCTGATATTATCTAATTCCCTAAATTGTCCCCTCCCAAAGTAGTCATTATTATTCTCATTTTCAGATAAAAGAACTGGGCTCAGGAGGTTAAGTAAATTGCCAAAAGTCATTAGTTTTAGATTTGAACCCAGAGCCCACACACATTTTGCAATGCGGATCAAACAATAGAGTAAGAATAGTCCCAAGCTGTTGCGAAAACTTTTGCTTTTTCTCATCTCTGAGTATTTTCTAGGTTGGGCCACAAAACCCCAAAAGCTGAAATCTTAAGCAATGATTGTGTACGTGGTCTCTCTGGCTTAAAGTAAGAGCACCATCAAAAGCAAAACCAAACGAAACAAGAAAACACCACGGATAAAAACCACTTATACCACCCAGCTCTTTAAACGCTTGTATTCCCTCTAGCAAACACTGCTGCTAAACGGTTAGCTCCTCTACAGGGACAGGGCATTCAATGTGCCTCTTCAAGCACATTGCTTTGGCGAGGATCGCTCACTGTGAAAATGCTCTTACCTCTGTAATAGGCGGCGGCGGCTGCAGCTCGGCCAAAGGCAACGCGGGGAGGGAGAAGGCCAACTCCGCGGACCTGGAACACGCACACAAACTGGATCAGCTTGAGAAGCCCCCAAGGCCAAGGATCCAAGCTTGGTCCCCTCCGACCCCGATATCTCACCATTTGCTACTGTGCAGCAGGCCCCGCTCTCGAGTAAGGCCCGCAATGAGCAGCAGCTGCTTTTTAATTTCCCGCAAATCTGAGAAATCTGCGTTAGTGGATAGGCCGGGCATCACCGTCGCCGTCGCCGTCACCGCCACCGGGACTACAGAGGTACTCGCAGCCATTTTCCTGACTCGGGCCACTTCGACCAATCATCAGCAATAATACTTGCTTCCCTTGCTCCGAAAAAGAGTGACTGTCATTGGCTAGTTCTTACTCCGGAACAACCAATCAGAAATCTTTCTTTTACCATCACGGTGAGCAGGGAGGGGGGAAAAAGAAACAATTACGTTCTCATTTGGCCAAAAGCTACTGAGGCCAGAAAACTAGAGCAAGAAGTGCAGGAAGAGAGCCCTCACCTGGGTAGACTGGAAAGCTGGGGATGAAAGTAAGGGCAAGAAAGAATTGAGAAGGGACAATACTATATTCCTTCGGGGTGATGTGATTGGCTGGCAAATAGTGTGTAGTTTCTGGGCAGATTCTGTGCCATGGGATAAAAGTGATGTTTGTGGTCTAAGAAGGATGAATGGTTTCCTCGAAGCACTGTAAGAGGATGTATCTCTCGCTTTACGGAGAATTCTTCCTCTTTATCTCCCTTCATTGTACCCCAGCCGGGAGAAAGGTAACATTCCATGATGGATTACTTGGTGACAGGTTCTGTACTTTTACAAGCATAATCTGGTTTAACTCAAAAAACAGCTGTAAGAACCAGGAACGGTGGCACAAGCCTGTACTAGTAGCTACCCCCAGAGGCTGAGGCAGAAGGATAGCAAATTTGAGGCCAGCCTCAGCAACTTAATCTCGCTAAATCGAGACTGTTTCAAGAAAATATTTTAATTTAGCTGCCATATATATATCCCTCAAAATTTTTAAATTAGAAGGGCTGGAGATATAGCTCAGTGGCAAAGGGCCCCTAGGTTCAATCCCCAGTACCTCAAAATAATAATAACCTAATTTAAATAAATAATTGAAAACAACACTATGATATTCGTATCATCTCAATTTTACAGATAAGAAAGCAAGGGCTGGGCGAGGTGGCACCCAGGCACTAGGGACTGACTAGGGAGGCTTAGGCAGAAGGATAGCAAATTCAAAAACCAGCCTCAGTAATTTATCAAGATCCTGTTCTTATTATAAAAGGCTGGGGATGTACCTCAGTGACATAATGCCCAGTGCCATAAAGAAAAGAAAACAAGCCCAGTAAAGAGTCTAGTCTAGGGCTGGGGATGTGGCTCAAGTGGTAGCACGCTCAGCACCACATACAAAGAAAGATGTTGTGTCCGCTGAGAACTAAAAAATTCTCTCTCTCTCTCTCTCTCTCTTTCAAAAAAAAATTAAAAAAAAAAAAAAAAGAGTCTAGTCTATGATCCTGATCTGATTCCAAAGCCTGGTGTTCTCAAATATTACAAAGAAGACCAGGAGTGAGCATGTCAAAAGCCCTGAGATTCTAATCCCAGCACTGAAAATAATAATAATAATAATAAAATACATGAAGATTTGCAATTTGCTTTAAAAAAACCTGGAAGACTTTTCATAACAATATAAAAAAAAATTTTTTTTGTACTAGGAGTTGAACCCAGGAGTGTTTTACCACTGAGCTACATTCCCTTTTTATTTTGAATTAGTGTTTTGCTAAATTGCTAAGGCCCTCACTAATTGCTGAGGCTGGCCTTCAACTTTCAGTCCTCCTATCTCTTACTCTGGAGTCACTGAAATTACCGGCGTGTACCACTGTGCCTGACAGCACTTTTTTACCTACTCTCTTGGGAACTTTTTGAACCATTTTTGTCATTCTTTTGGTGTTATTTACTTACATTTATTAAATTATTTTTGGTCCTGGGGATTGAATCCAGGACACTTAACCACTGAGCCTCGCTCCAAGACCTTTTATATATTTTATTTAGAGACAGGATCTCACTGAGTTGCTTGGGGTCTCTCTAAATTACTGAGGCTGGCCTCAAACTTGTGGTCCTTCTGCCTCAGCTTCCTGAGTTGCTGGGAGTACAGTCGTGCACCATCGTGCCTGGCTCATTGGGTGAGATTTAGAAGTGATTTTAGAAGAGTTATAGTTGTAGATTAATACTTATTTTGCCAGGTGGAGGTGGGGAACCACTGGGGATTGAACCCAGGGGCCTTTTACCACTGAGCTACATCTCCAGTCCTTTTTTTTTTTTTAATGTTTTATTTTGGGGGCTGGGGTTGTGGCTCAGGGGTAGAGTGCTTGCCTCGAACATGTGAGGCTCTGGGTTCCATCCTCAGCACCACATAAACATAAATAAATAAAATAAAGATGTTGTGTTCAACTATAACTAAAAAATAAATATTTTTAAAAAAATGTTTTATTTTGGTACAAGGTCTCACTAAGTTGCTGAGTGTGGTGTGGAACTAGTGATGCTCCTGCCTCAGCTTTCCCAGTTGCTAAAATTTCAGTCATGTGCCACCATGCCTGGTTCTGATTAATACAATATTAAAGACTGTAAAGCCATGGGCTGGGGCTGTAGTGCTCAGTGGCAGAGTACTTGCCTAGCATGTGTGAGGCACTGGTTTTGATCCTTAGTACCATATAAAAATAAACAAATAAAATAAAGGCATTCTGTCTATCTGCAACTATAAATTTTTTTAAAAAGATTATAAAACCAATTTTATTGCTGTATAACATAAATAAAATACAGTATATGAATGTAAATTCTTTTTTTTTTTTTAATTGAGAAACAGTAGAGGATAGAACTCAAGAACATGAATTCAGAGCCATCCTATCTGGATTCAGGTCATTCCTTGATAAAATAAGGATCATGATAATAATTTCTGTTATTCAGTTGGATAAGAATTGAATAAGATAATCTGTGTAATATATTTAGGACAATTTTTTAACATATAGTAAATACTGGCTATGGGTAAACTATTCTTGAGCTCTTACTCCCTAATTTTTTTTTTCCTTTCCTACTTTATGTTAGACCAGGACGCAAGAAAAGACCACTGACTCCAATTAAAATCAAATTAAAGCAAGCTTATTGTTTCAACCGGCCGGGCTGCCTTTCCCTCCCAAAACGGCGGGAACAAGACAGCCACCCCACCTTTCCTATAGCCCAGCTTTATAGCCCCAGAAAGTTATACAAAAGGGGGGTTACAGATAACAGAACTTTGACAAGCATCACACTAATGGTAGTTTACATTTTTTTTGCTGGCCCCAACATCAGAATTTATGAGGACCATTAGAGCCTCAGAGAGGGTCATTGTCTGGCCAGGGAAGGCCAATATTTATGAGGTGTCACTAAGTTTCAGAGAGGGCTGCTATCTGGTCAGAGAGCCAAGCATGGGTGATTCAACGCATGGGCAGGCATTCCAAGCAGGTTCAGAATTTGCAGTAATTTATAGTAAAGCCGAAATTATCTTTTCATGGTTTTGTGGTGAGATGCCCAATTTTAAGAAAAGATCAGGTTGGGTCTATCATTTACTGGGGATTGAACCCGAGGGTGCTCTACCACTGAGTTACATCCCCAGCTCTTTTGATTTTTAAATTTTTAAACAGGATCTTGATAAACTGCACAGGCTGATCTCAAATTTGTGATTCTCCTGCCTCATCATTCCAATACTGGGATTACAAGCATATGCCACAAGTCCTGGGTCCTGCAAGGATTTTGACATGTAGAATTAACAATCCTCTTTGTCACTGTGTTGATGTCTGAGGAGGAATGAAGAGAAGAGATATGAAGAGGATATGAAGAGACCTGTACTTGAACCTTCTAGGCTCTTGTCTCCATTGCAAAATATTTAAAAATTTAAGGCCAAGTCAGGTTTTATTTATTTATTTATTTTTGATACTAGACTAGAATGAAGGGGGATTTACCACTGATTACAACCCCAATCCAGTCCTTTTTTTTTTTTTTTTTTTAGATATGATCTTGCTAAGTTTATGAGAGTCTTGAAAAATGGCTGAAGCTGGCCTCAACACAATCCTCCTGCTTTAGCCTCATGAGTCACTGGAATTACAGGCCTGCACCATCATGCCTGGCTCTATTTGGTGCATATGGCACCAAACCTGATAAGAATAAGATTTTTAAAAAGAGAGGAAGAGGTTTTTAGAAAGGACACAGGAGGGTGAGAGAGTGTGTTCAATCTCAAGAGTGAGAGATGATGCCAGAGCTTAAGTTTAGGTTTGTTTTTCTTTTAACACTTTTATTTTAGGTGGACACAATACCTTTATTTTGTTTATTTAGTTTTTTTTTAATGTGGTGCTGGGAGTCAAACTCAGTGCCTCATGCATGCTAGGCAAGCACTCTACCACTGAGCCACAACCCCAGCCCAAGGTTAGGTTTTTAAAATAATTAGGTGGGAAATGTGTGTTCCAAAGGGATTGGGCTTCTCTCCTGGTTTGGAAATATTGAGCAAGATCCTGTTTCCCCATTAGGGGATCTTGTCTGGGATATAGGTTTCAGCTTACATCCAAGTATGTAGAGGTGGTTGGCCCATTGGGTGATCAGAGAGAGGGTCATGGTCCAGTAGTTAAACCCTAGCCTCACAAGGCTAATGGTCCACTACTAAAGTCTTGTTCCCATTTTGTGATATTCCAGAAGACTTATATAGGGAACTGGAAAGTTACAGAGTAATTTATAGGCTTTCTGTCCCTTAGATACCTTTGTCCAGTTCACGAGTTGTCTATTCATTCTATAATTTAACAGGGATATTTTTTCCTTTGGAGACTCAGTGAACTCTCCCTAAATTTCTATCTCACTCTTGATAACGCAGCAAGATAGGAGTCATTATTCCTATTTTACAGAATAGAAAATAGATCCAGATAACAGTTTATCTGGGGTGACCTCAAGTCCTATTAAAAAAAGCCCATATTCTACTATGTTTTCATAATTTCAACATTTTATTATTTCTTATTTGTGTCTTTTGCCATTTACAAATAATTCTCAAATGTTATTGAAGCCTATGAAGTAGATCCTATATTGTTTTTCAGATGATACTAACACCTATTTTTAAGGCATGGGATGTAAATCAGTGGTAGTAGAAACAAATTCTGAGTTCGAAACCCAGCACCAGACACACACATACAGCAATAATAGTAATACCCATGTTATGGCATTGTTATAATAGTTAGAGATGTGTACACTGGTGGGGCAAATACAAGTCAGTGAAGGCTTGTTTCTGAATGTGGACTAAAAAAAGACTCCCAAAGATGTGATGGGAAGGGCAAGGAGGAAGGAAACTCACCACTTTCCTCATCTCCAATCTTTTGGTGGGCATCAAAACGTAAACCTGGGGCTGGAGTTGTGGCTCAGCAGTAGAGCACTCACCTTGCACGTGTGAGACCCTGGGTTCAATCCTCAGCATCACATAAAAATAAATAAACAAAATAAAGATATTGTGTCTATATATAACTAAAAAAATTTTTTAAAAAAATCAAACCTTGGTTTAAAGTTAATCATGTACTCATAAAACATCTGAAGAAAGCCATACAAGTGGTTGGCCTGCAATCTATCCTGTATATATTTTCCCCTGCTCAGTATGGTCCTTCATTTTATCTTGGTCTGCCACGCTGAGGAGCGCATGAGTAATAAAATGTCCAAATACTCTCTTTGAGTCCTCCAAATTATTTCTTTGAGATTGGTAAACTGTAATACTGTGACATTTTCAGCCCTGGGGTTGAATAATATTCCTTAGTATGTATCACCATTTCTATGAGGAAATATCATGGTTTGGGGATTATCCAGATTTTCAGAGGTAAAGAAACCAGGACTCAGTGTTTCTATTTCAAGCCTCTTCCCCATACATAACTGCCACTTCTAAAAGCAGCCCAGGATTGGGGTACAGAAGAACTGAAATCTTAATTCCATCTCCTCTGGAGGCTGAGGCAAAAGGTTCTGAAGTTTGAGGCCAGCCTCAGCAAGTGAGACACTGTCTCAAAAACTAAAAGGGGGCTGGGGATGTGGCTCAAGTGGTAGCGCGCTCGCCTGGCATGCGTGTGGCCCGGGTTCAATCCTCAGCACCACATACAAACAAAGATGTTGTGTCCACCGAAAACTAAAAAATAAATATTAAAAAATTCTCTCTCTCTCTCTCTCTCTCTCTCTCTCTCTCTCTCTCTCTCTCTTTAAAAAAATGAATAAATAAAAATAAAAGGTCTGGGGATGTAGCTCGATGGCACTTCGAGGTAAAGCACCCCGGGTTTAATCCCCAATGACAGAGAGAGAGAGAGACACAGAGAGACACAGACAGACAGAGCTAGAGAGTGAGAGAGAGTTGAAATCTGCTATGATCTAAATATACCTGCAAAATCTCCTCCCCTCTTCTACTCCCTTTCCTCACAGGCCCTTTTAAAATGACAGAGTTAAGCAAGAGAACTTCCAAGATTCCTTCCACTTCTGATAAATTCTAGTTGGAGACTGGAGCTCAAATCATCTCTGTGAAAATGAGAAGGCAGTAACTTCCTTGTTTTAAGTTTATTAACAGTAAATAAATTTTAAAATAATGATGTAATGAAGAGTTAAAAAGTCACTGTTGCCAGGCATGGTGGTATACACCTGTAGTCCCAACTACTCAGGGGGCTGAGGCCAGAAGATCACTTGAATCCTTGAGTTCAAGACCAGCATAGGCAACAGTAGTTACCTCAATTCAAAGAGAGTGAGAGATGTGTCACTGCTATGTTTGAAATGTGCAGCTCCTTCTCTCAGTGGAAAATTGACACCCCTTCAGAAGCAAAGATCAATCTAAAAGTCAAGAGATCTCAGACCTAAGTCTCCCGTTACCTCACTTACTTTATAACCAGAACCCTCCCCTCCCTGCAATATTACACAGATCCCTTGAAGGGGAAAAGAATTCAAAAGTGAACAGAGGCCCAATTCCCTAACCCCTTTCAGGTATCTGTACCACAGTCACAATTTTGTATTTTTACTTGTGAATGAGCCCGCATTGTGTCTACTCATTGTTCATGAAGCTCCCTCCTAGCCTGCATGTTATTATTTGTATATGAGGTCTTCTCCAAAAGTTCCTGTGTTAATGCAGGAGTATTCAGAGGGGAGATTACATTATAAGTGATGTAACCTAATCAGTCTAGCCTAGTTTAAAAGGAGTAACTGGGTGCTAACTGTAGACAGGTAGGTCATGGCTTGAGGAGGTAGGTCACTGGGGCCATGCCCTTCCAGCCCTTCCCCAGCTCCCCCGTTCCCAGCTGCCATAAGGTGAAAGCACTCCTGCACTAGGCTCCTTGGCCATGATATTCTGCCTCACCTTGGGCCCAAAGCAATGGAACAGCCGAGCATGAACTGAATCTCTGAAACTGAGCCAAAATAAACTTCCCCTTCTCTAAGTTGTTCTTGTCAAATTTGTTGGTCACACAAAGATAAAAAGCTGATTAATACACTGCATGAGAACATATGACCAAACTAGCCAAAATGCTACCTTCTGAGCTCAGGGAATTCTATTCTGAGAGCAGAGTTACACCCTGACCCTGATGCTCTGGGGCCCCATCCAGGGGCCCAGATTCAGGAAGGGAGATGACCCAACAACTCCATTTCCCTCCAAAGGGGTTAACAGCACAATAATCAGGAGAATGTTTGTCATCACCTAGTCGGTGCTTCATAAATACATGATGAAACTGATCAGAGTTCAAGAGAAACTGCCACAAGCACACAGCAGGTTTCGATGTCTCTGTTGAGAAGAAAATGTATCAAAAAAGGAAGAAAAGTTCAGAGGGAGAGAAAGAAATAAACATTTATTTTATTTAACTGATTACTGGGCATTTGTGTGTAATTTTTTTTCTGATCCTTACAACAGCCTTGCATAATCAATTCCTTACCATCAGTACCATCACCCCTGAGAGGTTGCTGGACGCAGTGGTGCATGCCTGTAATCCTGAATCTCTAGAGGCTGAGGCAAGAGGATCATGAATTCAAAGCCAGCCTCAACAATTTAGTGAGGCCCTCAGCAACTTAATGAGACCCTGCCTCAAAATAAAAAATAAAAAGGGCTTGGGATGTGGCTCAGTGGTTGAGCACCCCTGAATTCAATCTCTAGTACAAAAATATAAATAGGGCTGAGGTTGTTACTCAGTAGGGTGCTTTCCTAGCAATGAGAGGCACTTGGTCTGATCCTCAGCACTACATAAAAAAATAAATAAAGCAAAGTTAAAAAAATTGTTTATATATATATATATCAATAATAAATATATAAATTACTTCCATTTATTAAGTGCCAATTACAAGCTGAGATCTGTGTTAAGGTTTTTAACCCTTACACAAACATTATCTCATTAGCTCTCACAAATGAGTAATACAGGTATTGTTATTATTATTCCCATTTTATAGATAAGGACACTGAGATCCATAGTATTATGCATGGGTTCTCTCTCTCCAGCAAGGAGGTCTACGAAACAGGGTAGAGGAGAGTGTGGCTGTGGATTCATTAATCAAGACCTCTGGAGACCAAGCTGGGAGCAGGTCTGATTTTATTGCAGTTACCATGTATATATACTTGGGCAGTAGCTAGGCAGATTACAGGCAGCCACCAATACAATTTCTTGCTAATTGTCCTTGCAGCGACCAATCGAGGAGTGGGCCATGGAGCAAGCACAGGGACTGCAAGACTGTGGTCTCATGCCCAGGGCTCTGCGTACAGGTAAGCGGTTTGCTGTCACACGCCTAGGACGAGGGGAGTGGCCTGCCACTCAGGCGCCCTTAACTATGCATGTATGCAGAACTCCATGCATTTGTCCCCACAGAATTAAACATATTATTCTAAGTTCCATAGTTATAAAATGGCAGAGTGTAAAAAGAAAAAGGAAAAGGAATAGAAAAAGGCAAAGGGAAAGGAGGGAGAAAAGGACATAGAGCTGATTGACATGGTAACTGAGTCACAAGAAACTTATAAAAAGCTGTGACGTCAGGATAGGAAACTCAACAGGCAAAAATCAATAGCTTGGGCTGGGGATGTGGCTCAAGTGGTAGCGCGCTCGCCTGGCATGCATGCGGCCTGGGTTCGATCCTCAGCACCACATACAAACAAATATGTTGTGTCCGCCGAAAACTAAACAATAAATATTTAAAAAAAAAATCAATAGCTTTCCTATACATCAATAACGAATTTTTTGAAAAAGAAATTAGGAAAGCAGTTTTATTCACAGTAGCCTCAAAATAAATAAATAAATCCTACCAAGGCAGTGAAAGACCTCTACAGTGAAAATTATAAAACACTGAAGAAAAAAATTAGAGAAGACACTAGAAGATGAAAATACCTCCCACTATTCATGGATAGGCAGAATTACTATTATCGAAAAGGCTACATTACAAAAGCAATGGACAGATTCAGTGAATTCCCCATCAAATACCAATGGCATGCTTCACAGAACAAGAAAAAAAATCTTAAAATCATTTGGAAGAATAAAAGACCCAGAATAGCCAAAGTGGTTCTAAGCCAAAAAAGCAAAGCAGGAGACATCACAATATCCACCTTCAAATTGTACTGCAGAGAGATAGTAACAAAAACTGCATGGTACTGGCATAAAAACAGAAACACAGCAATGAGGGTTGTGGGGTTGTGGCTCAGTGGTAGAGTGCTTGCTTTGCACATGTGACACACTGGGTTCGATCCTCAGCACCATATAAAAATTAAATAAATAAAATAAAGGTATTGTGTCCATCTACAACTAAAGAAATTTTTTTAAAAATTAAAAAAAAAAAAAACAGACACACAAACCAATGGAACAGAATGGAAGACACAGAGACAAACCAACACAGTCATCTGATCATTGACAAAAGCACCAAAAACATACCTTGGAGAAAAGACAATCTTTTTAACCAATAGGCAAGAGAATTGCAAGTTTAAGGCCAGCCTTAGCAGTTTAGCAAGACCCTGTCTCAAGATCAAAAGTAAGGGTCTGGGTTTGTGGCTCAGTGGTAGAGCATTTACCTCGCAAGCCAGATATCCAAATGTAGAAGAATGAAACTAGATTCCTATCGCTCACCCTCCACAAAAATCAACTCAAAATGGATCAAAGTTAGGTCAGAAACTTGCAACTACTACAAGAAAACATGGCTAACACTCCAACATATAGATGCAGGCAACAACTTCCTTAATAGGACCTCTAATATTCAGCAAATAATACTAAGAATTAATAAATTGGATAGCATCAACTTAAAGAGAACCTACAGAATGAAAGAAAATCATTTTTTTCTTTTTCTTTGTATTTCTTTTTTCCTTATTTTTTTCTCCCTTGTACTGAGGATTTAATCCAGGGGCTCTTACAACTGAGCATCCCCAGTTCTTTTTATGTTTAATCTTTTTAAAAAAATTTTTTTTAGTTGTTGATGGATCTTTATTTTATTCATTTATTTATATGTGGTGCTGAGGATTGAACCCAATGCCTCACACATGCGAGGCAAGCCCTCTAACACTGAGCCACAACTTCAGCCCCTTACTTTTAATCTTGAGATAGAGCCTTGCTAAATTGCTGAGGCTGGCCTTGAATTTGCAATCTTCCTGCCTCCCAAATCACTGGGATTACAGATATGTGTCACCACATGCCACCAGAATGGGAGAAAAATCTGTGCTAGTTACTCTTATGACAGAGAACTAAAATGTAGAATATATAAAGAACTCAAAAAAAAAAAAAAAAACCTTTTCACACACACACACACACACACACACAAAATCAAGCAAGGTGTGGTGTAGCATGGCTATAATCCCAATGGTTTGGGAGGCTAAGGCAGGAGGATTGCAAGTTCAAAGCCAGCCTCAACAAGTTATCATCGAGGCCCTAAGCAGCCTAGTGAGACCCTGTCCCAAAAGAAAAAAAAATTAAAAAGGGGCTGGGGATGTGGCTCAGTGGTTAGGTGCCCCTGAGTTCAATCCCTGGTACCAAAAATAAATAAATAAATAGATTTTTTAAAACCCCAAATACCCCAATCAATAAATGGGCAAATGAGCTAAACAGAGATTTCTCAAAAGAAGATATGTAAACAACCAATAAATACATGAAATGCAAATAAAAAATATACTGAGGGGGCTGGGGTCTTGTGGTAGAGCGCTCATCTAGCTCGCATGAGGCACTGAGTTCGATCCTCAGCACCACATAAAAATAAAATAAAGATATTGTGTCCACCTAAAACTAAAAAATAATATTAGAGAAAAAAAATACACTGAGGGGGCTGGGGTTATAGCTTAGCGGTAGAGCGCTTGCCTTTCACATGTGAGGCACTAGGTTTGATCCTCAGCACCACATAAGTAAATTAAAAATTCAAAAAAATAAAGATATTGTGTCCATCTTTTTAAGAACCTTAAAAAAAAACACACTGAGATTTCATCTCACTGCAGTTAGAATGGCAGCCATCAAGAATGCAAAAAAATGCCAGCAAGGGGGTGCACACCTCTAATTCCAGCAGCTTGGGAGGCTGAGAGAGGAGGATTGCAAGTTCATAGCCAGCCTAACCAATAAAGAGGTGCTAAGCAACTCAGTGAGAACCTGTCTCTAAATAAAATACAAAATAGGGCGCGGGGATGTGGCTCAGTGGTTGAGTTCAATATCCAGTAAACACCCCCTCACCCACCCACCCATCCCCACTCCTCCACTGCCCAAAAATGCAAATAATGCCAAGCATGGTAGCACATGCCTGTAACCCCAGTGATGCAGGAGGCTGAAGCAAGAGGATCATAAGTCCAAGGCTAGCCTCAGTGATTTTGAGGCCCTAAGTAATTATTGAGATCCTGTCTCAAAATATAAAGGGTTAGGGATGTAGTTTAGTGGTTAAGCACCCCTGGGTTCAATCCCTGGTACCAAAAATATAAAAGGAATGCTAATAACAATAAGTTCTGGCAAGGATGTGGGGGAAAAGGAACACCTTTACACTGTTGATGAGATTTTAAATTAGTACAACCACTATAGAAATCAGTATGGAGTTTTCTTAAAAGACGAGGAATGGAAACATCATATACCACTCATTGGTAATTATCCTAAAGAATTAAAGTCAGCATATTCTTGTGATACATGCATAAAAATGTGGTGTATATATACACAATGGAGTTTTATTCAGCCATAAAGAATGAAATAATGGGGATTGGGGTTGTAGCTCAGTGGCAGAGCACTTGCCTAGCATGTGTGAGACACTGGGTTTGATCCTTAGCACCATATAAAACTGAAACAAATAAAAGGCATGCTGTCCAACTACAACTACAAAAAAAAAAATTAAAAAAAAAAAGAATGAAACTATGAGATGGGTGTGGTGGGACATGCTTGCAATCCCAATGACTTGGGAGGCTGAGGCAGGACAATCTTAACTTTTTTTTTTTTTTTTTTTTTTGAGAGAGAGAGAGAATCTTAATATTTATTTTTTAGTTTTTCGGCAGACACAACATCTTTGTTTGTATGTGGTGCTGAGGATTGAACCTGGGCCACACGCATGCCAGGCGAGCGCGCTACTGCTTGAGCCACATCCCCAGCCCCAGACAATCATAACTTTGAGGCCAATCTCAGTAACTTAGCAAGGCTCTGAGCAACTTAATGAGACCCTGTCTCAAAACACAGAATAAAAAGGGCTGGGGATGTGACTCAGTGGTAAAGCACCCTTGGGTTAAATCCCCAGTACCAAAAAAAAGAAAAAAAGAAAAGAAAAGTAAAAAAGAAAGAAATTATTTCATTTCATGGTAAATGGATAAAACTGGAGAACATTGTGCAGAGTGAAATAAACCAAACTCAGAAAGTCAAAAGTTATGTTTTATCTCATATGTGGAAGCTAGAGAGAAAAAAATTACACACACACACACACACATATAATATATATATATTGGGGATCTCATGAAAATAGAAGGGAAACCAGTAGAACAGGAAAAGGTGATAAAGAGAAGAGAGGAGGGAAGGAAAAGGGGAGGTACTTGGGAATTAAGTTGATCAAGTTATACTGTTATATTGTGTACATGTACAAATATGTAGCAACAAATCCTATTGTTATGTGTAAGTATAATGTACCAATAAAAAAATCTTTTTAAAAAAATATTTTTAGTTATAGATGGACATAATATCTTTTTTATTATTATTTTCTAGAATTGTAGATGGGATAGACACAATACCTTCATCTATTTATTTATTTATTTGTTTATTAAGGCAAACCCTTCTGCCTCAGCCTCACAGATCACTGGGATTATAGGTGTGTGTCAACACTATGTGTATTTCTTTTCTTTTCTTTTTTTTTAGATGTAGACATTTATTTTATTAATTTTATTTATATGTGGTGCTGAGAATTGAACCCAGTGCCTCACATATGTTAGGCAAGTACTCTACCACTGAGCTCCAGCTCCAGCCCCTGTATATTTCTTTTAATATCATTGTTCTGAAAAAAATATATTCTTTCTTTCTTTCTTCCTTCTTTCTTCTTTTTTTTTGGGGGGGGTGGTGGTGGTGCTGATGATCTAGGCAAGCGCTCCGCCACTGAGCTACAGACTCAGCCCTGGACATAATATCTTTATTTTGTTTAGTTTTATGTAGTGCTGGGGATCCAACCTAGTGTCTCACACATACTAGGCAAGCACTCTACCACTGAGCTACAACCCTGGAAAACAATGTCAAAACAAAAGAAAAACTGGTGATGTGCTATTTCTTAATCTGAGTAGTGGGTAATGGGTATTTATGGGTATTTCTCTTTTTTGGTAGTAGAGATTAAATCCAGGAGCATTTTACCACTAAACTACAGTACAGTCCTTTTTCTTTTTTTATAGATTTTTGAGACAAGAGTCTCACTAGTTGCTGAGGCTGACCTTGAACTGCTGATCCTCTGCCTCAGCCTCACAAATCACTGGGATTATATGTATGTGTCACCATTATGTGTATTTCTTTTAATATTATTCTTTTTTAAAAATTCATTTTTTATTTTATTTACTTTTTTTTGTGGTGTGTGTGTTTGTGTGGGTGTGGGTATGGTACTGAGGATTGAACCCAGGGGCTTGTGCATGCAAGGAAAGCACTCTACCAACTGAGCTATATTGCCAGTCCCCTTAATATTGTTCTAAAAACTGTACTTATATGCTATATGTTATATTTAAACAAACTAATCTATTGCATATGACATAAATGTTTGTATTAGTTTTTTTGTTTTTGTTTTTTTGGTACCGGAGACTGAACCCAGGGGCACTTAACCACTGAGCCACTTCCCCAGCCTTTTTTAATATTTTATTTACAGACAGGGTCTCACTGAGTTACTTAGGGTCTCAATAAATTCCTGGGGCTGGCTTTGAACTTGTGATCCTCCTGCCTCAGCCTCCCAAGTTACTGGGATTATAGATGTGAATCACCATGCCTGGCTGTATTAGTTTTTAAAACTAATTAAAAAAAAAAAAAAAAGAAGAAGGAGGAGGAGGAAGAGGAGGAGGAGGAGGAGGAAGAGGAGGAGGAGGAGGAAACCATCTCAACCTACTAAATACAACTAGAGGCCCTAATCCCAAGCTTATTACACTTGACAGCTTCAACAACAACTTTATCCAGTCACTACCCACTGGACATTCTCCAGTTACCATTGGAGGATGTAGTCTGACATACTTTAGGCCCTTGGGCAGGTAGATCCAGGGCTTTCTCCTGCTGTGATCTTGACTCTTGCCGACAGATGGAGCCATTCCCCTCATCCCCAATCATTAGACACTTGATTAGGAAAGCTTTTGCTCAAAACCTAAATGACCACAGGGCTAGCAACTACCAGGTAGAACTCAATCTAAACCCAGTGGGAATGGAAAAAAGAGTCTAAACTTAAAGACATTTGGGGCTAGTTAATTCCTTTATGGGGTCAGGATGGGTAGGGGTATTTTCCATCTATCAATTTAACAACTACTTTCTTAGTCCCTACTGTGTACCAAGCTATGGGAATAGACTGATAACAAGACAATACATTCGTGGACATTTTTTTTTCTAATGGGGAAGAAAGACTACAAGCAAGCAATCATGCCAGCAACTAATAACAATTATAAGAAGGGCCATGAAGAAAAAGCTTAGGGAAGTACATGGGAGGCCTGTGCTAGGCTGAAGGTAAAGATAATCACAAGTCTTCCCACGCCTTACGTTTCCCCCTTTGCATCAAGAAGTGAGTCTAGCCAGCACATGCCTATAATCCCAGCGATTTAGGAGTCTGAGGCAGGAGAATCACAAGTTCAAGGACTGCCTTGGCAATTAAGCGAGGCCCTATGCAACTTAGTGAGACCCTGTCTCAAAATAAAATGGGCTGGGGATGTGGCTCAGTTTGAGCACCTTGAGCTAAAAAAGAACTCTGTATGTCTGAGGACCTAAGCAGGATATGCAGGACAAAATGATCTGAAGAGACAGGTGAGCCCAGGATTTTAGGCAATGACTACTGAGCAGAGGGCTTTACTTACTACTCACCACTCACTTCCTTCCCTAACCCAACTTTTAGGTTTTATCTCATTCTGGATACACCCATGGGGTGTATCAAGCGTGTAAATTTCATCTACTACGTATGTTGAAGAATTGAAAAGTTGAAAATACAGATTGATGGTGACCTGCCTCCCAGACACTTAGAAAGGGTTGAGTCACAGTCTTCTGGGGATGAACAATATTAAGATGACAAGGCAGCTTGAGCACAGGAAAAAAAAATGTATTTTTAATAGCTGTGATGACCACCAAAGCTATTATGGCCCCATCTTCACTGATCTAAGCTCATACTTAAATGGACATTTACTTGAAAAGCCCTTTCTTTGCATAATGGAAAGACAGGCTTGTCCAATTCCATCTCCCCAAGGTAATGGCCCCAGGATGTAATGGGATGTCTCATTGTCAGCTCTGCTCATGGGGGCTCCCAGCATGTGTGGCCCAGCCAGGGTAATCCCCACCCCCACCCCACTTGCCAGTGTTTCTCATCCCTATAGATAAATTTCCTTTAAGCATGCCTCACCTTCAAGGTCACTGCTGAAAACTGTTAGAAAGAGAGAGAATTAATTGGACTGACATCACTGTGTTGCTCAGCCTCCTCCTCTGACTAGGGAAGATGATCTAGCAGGAACTCCCCTATAGAGGCAACAGGCTGTGCCTGACTGAAGCAGGCTTCCTATAAGGCAGACCAGAACAATGACCAAAAAACCTCTATACTCAAGCACCTGCTGGTTGTAAGGGCTAAGGAAAGAGGGCAGGCCCCCTGCTGAGCTGACTGCTTTGGCTCTGTCCTTATCCTATGGGGAAAGGGGTCCCATTACTAACCTTTAACATAGAGGGGTTCATTTGTATTTTTTTGAGTACAAAAGTGAATATCAGTTGGATACAGTGATGCAGGTCGGTAATCCCAGTGACTCAGGAGGCTGAAATAGGAGGATCCCAAGTTTGAGTCCAGCCTCAGCAACTTAGCATGGTACTAAGCAACTTAGCAAGAACCTGTCTCAAAGTAAAAACTAAAAAGGACTGGCAATATAGCTTAGCAGTAAAGCTCCCCTGTTCAATCTCCAGTACCAAAAAAAAAAGAACATTTAGTTAGAATAATAAAATTAGTCATAAGAAAAAAAATGATAAATACTACAAACAGTATACAAGCAATATAAAACTGGGGGACAGGGCTGGGATTGTGGTTCAGTGGGTGGAGCACTTGCCTCACATGTGTGGGGCCTTGGGTCCGACCCTCAGCACCACATGAATAAATAAAATGAGGGTATTGTGTTCATCTACAGCTAAAAATCTAAAAAGTTAAAAAAGAAACTGGGGGACAGAATGTTTGTCTTGACTAATTGCCTGACAAGCCTTACATTTTCCTCTTTATTTTAGGCTGCAAATTAATTATTGTTGTTTGTTTTTTCAGTTCAAAAGTTTTACACATTTATTACCAAACCAATCAAAACCAGTACTATAGCACTTCATAGTCAAAGAAAGATCACATTCCCAGTGAAATATTCCCAACTGTCCCGATAGTGGTAACATTTTCAGCTTGACATGACAAGATGATCATAACTTTGATACAGCAAATGGCCAAGAACTGCTGCAGTTTTTTTTTTTTTTTTGTGTGTGTGTGTGTGTGTGTTTTGCTGGGGTTCCCCCCACACTTTTCCTTTTTGGTACTTGGGATTGAACCCAGGGGAACATTATCCCTGAGTATATCCCCAGTCTTTTCTTAATTTTTATTTTGAGATAGGATCTCACTAAGTTACTTAAGGCTTCACTAAATTACTGAGGCTGGGCTCAAATCTAGGATCCTGTTGTCTCAGCCTTCTGAGTTGCTGGAATTGTAGGTGTGCACCTGCATGCACCCAGTGCCCTGTCTGTTGTTTTGTTTTTGAGACAAAGACTTACTATGTTGCCCAGATTGGCCTTGAATTCTCAATCCTCCTGCCTCAGAGTCCAGAGTACCTGGAAATAACAGGAGTGTGTCCCTGCAATTTTGTTTTTGTTTTTTCACTTTACAAACCCTGGTTTTATGGAGCTCAGTTGGTAGAGTACTTGCCTTTCATGCATAAAGCCCTAGGTTCAATCCCCAGCACCACACACGCAAATAAGTAAATAAATAAAACTTGATTTATAAAAGGTTACTTTTAATTTTTAAAACATATTTTTTAGTTGTTGGTGGATCTTTTATTTTATTTATTTATTTACATGCCATGCTGAGAATCGAACACAGTGCCTCACACATGCTAGGCAAGTGCTCTACTACTGAGCAACCCCAGCCCCCTTTTATTTTTTTCTTTAAATTTATTATTGTTGTTATTATTATTTGAAGTACTTGGGATTGAATCCAGGGGTACCCTACCACTTAACTACATTCACAGCCCTTTTTTATTTTTATTTTTTATAATTTTTTCATGTTGCTGGGGATTGAACCTAGGGTTGCTGACCACTGAGCCACATCCCCAGCCCCTTTTTTATGTTTTATTTTGAATCAGAGTCTTGCTAAATCCTTAGAGCCTTGCTAAATTATTGAGGTTGGCCTTGAACTTTCAATCCTCCTGCCTCAGCTGCTGGGGTTACAGGCATGCACCACCACGCCTGCCTAGGCAAGTGTTCTTTTTTTTTTTTTTTTATTGTTGGTTGTTCAAAACATTACATAGTTCTTGATATATCATATTTCACACTTTGATTCAAGTGGGTTATGAACTCCCATTTTTACCCCATATACAGATTGCAGAATCACATCAGATACACATCCATTGATTTACATATTGCCATACTAGTGTCTGTTGTGTTCTGCTGCCTTTCCTATCCTCTACTAGCCCCCCTCCCCTCCCCTCCCCTCCCCTCTTCTCTCTCTACCCCCTCTACTGTCATTCATTTCTCCCCCTTGTATTATTTTTCCCTTTCCCCTCACTTCCTCTTGTATGTACTTTTGTATAACCCTGAGGGTCTCCTTCCATTTCCATGCAATTTCCCTTCTCTCTCCCTTTCCCTCCCACCTCTCATCCCTGTTTAATGTTAATCTTCTTCTCATGCTCTTCGTCCCTACTCTGTTCTTAGTTACTCTCCTTATATCAAAGAAGACATTTGGCATTTGTTTTTTAGGGATTGGCTAGCTTTACTTAGCATAATCTGCTCTAATGCCATCCATTTCCTTACAAATTCTATGATTTTGTCATTTTTTAATGCAGAGTAATACTCCATTGTGTATAAATGCCACATTTTTTTATCCACTCATCTATTGAAGGGCATCTAGGTTGGTTCCACAGTCTTGCTATTGTGAATTGTGCTGCTATGAACATCGATGTAGCAGTGTCCCTGTAGCATGCTCTTTTTAGGTCTTTAGGGAATAGACCAAGAAGGGGAATAGCTGGGTCAAATGGTGGCTCCATTCCCAGATTTCCAAGAAATCTCCATACTGCTTTCCAAATTGGCTGCACCAATTTGCAGTCCCACCAGCAATGTACAAGTGTACCCTTTTCCCCACATCCTCGCCAGCACTTGTTGTTGTTTGACTTCATAATGGCTGCCAATCTTACTGGAGTGAGATAGTATCTTAGGGTGGTTTTGATTTGCATTTCTCTGACTGCTAGAGATGGTGAGCATTTTTTCATGTACTTGTTGATTGATTGTATGTCCTCCTCTGAGAAGTGTCTGTTCAGGTCCTTGGCCCATTTGTTGATTGGGTTGTTTGTTCTCTTATTGTCTAATTTTTTGAGTTCTTTGTATACTCTGGATATTAGGGCTCTATCTGAAGTGTGAGGAGTAAAGATTTGTTCCCAGGATGTAGGCTCCCTATTTACCTCTCTTATTGTTTCTTTTGCCTGTAATCCAAGCCATTTAGGAAGCTGAGACAGGAGGACTGAGGTCAGTCTCAGCAATTTAGTAAGGCCCTAAGCAATATAGCAAAGACCTGTCTCAAAAATTCAAAAGGGCTGGGAATATAACAAAGTGGTAAAATGCCCCTGGGTTCAATCTCCAGTGCCTAAATAAATAAATAAATAAATAATCATTTGAAGTAAATGTTAATATTCCAAACTCAAAGATGAAGTAATGAGGCTCAGAAAAATTTAGCAACCACCCTGCAATCAATCACACACTATCCCGTTGCCCCATTAACAACTCCGTTTGCTGATCTGCACCCCTGTTTACTGCACTCATGCAGTTCATTATTTGCTGCCTCAGATTAGAGCTGGCTGAGTAAGTGTCTGGGTCTTTCCTATTTCCTCCCCCTTAGTGCCTAGGGTGTGCCTGGCTGTAAACCCCTACTCAGACAGTGCTTGCTAATTGAAACTAATCCCCACTGGCTGCCCAAACCTCTCCTTGCCCCAGCCTGTGAAAGTCCCCTGGGCATAAAGAAGTGTGATGACCTCAGATTGGGCCAAAGGCAATAATCAGGAGCTGCCGGCATATAGCCTGGAATAGCAGCTAGAAGTCCTCAGAGCAAGTCTGATTTAATCCCGTAATGGAATGTGATTCAGATAAGGCTTTTATCAATCCTTCCTGGGCTGTGGAACAAAAAGGCCATCCTAAAGTCATGAAAGGATGCTTTCCACTGTCCTGGGGCTGCCCAGAAGTGCCAGAAGTGTCAGACAGCCAAGCCCACTGGGAAGGTTCAGGGAAAAGGAAAGGTATCTAGGGGCATTTGACCCAGATGCTCAGGATGGGGGAAACAGAAGGGAAAGGAAGAGACTGGGCAATCCACACATTTAGGCAGAGAGGAAGTCAAACTCTAACATTTAATAACAATAATAACAGCTATTTATTAGCCACTATGCTAAGCATGCAAATGCATTATCTGGCAAAGCCCTCATAAAATGCCTATACAGTAAGGGCTATTTATCATCCTAATTACAGAAGAGGAAATCAGACTCAGGCAGGTAAGTTACCTGCCCACCATCACAAAATTGCTGAAGTGGGAAAGCTGGGATTTACACCTAAATTCAAAGACCTCCAGCCTCACTATGGTGCTGATCATGTGCATAATCACTCTGTCCTCACACTGACTGCTTCACCCGCTGAATCTTTGTGTGCCAGGACCTCATATATTTCCCCTCTTTCTGGAAGAATTCCAAGAAGCTTCATGTAACCACAAGCTTCAGACTCCCCATTACCCAAGAAGGGAGGAAATAAAGCATAAAGCAAGGTGACTTGACCAATCAGGAGTAGAGGGACTATCACCCCCACCCCCACTGCTCAACCCGCAGAGACAGCCACACCAAAGACAAAGTGGAGCCTGGCATTCTGCCAACTGCTTTCTCTGTCACATTCCTGCTTCTACGGCCCTAGCCTCAGCCTCTCCACTCTTGCTTCTCCCCTTTTTCCTGGATCAACTTTACCTTCCAAGCTCCTACCCTACTAGTGGTCATCCAATAACATTTCAAAGTACCCACAGTTAACAATAGGGGAGTCATGAAATAATGCTTTCTACTGCCAGACAGAACATCTACAATTCAACATTAATAACAGCTAACGCTTACTGAGCACTTACTGTGTGCCAGTTACTGTTCTTTCATCTTGAGTTGGAAAATGCAGGCAGAATGAGCAAGAGTTTTTATGTCGGTTGCAAAGAGATTAAATCAGTAGGCCTTGGTGGCACACACCTGTAATCTCAGTGACTCAGGAGGCTGAGGCAGGAGGATCTCAGGTTTGAGGGCTGAGCAACTGAGCAAGACCCTCAAAGTAAAAACAAAAGGACTGAGGATGTAGCTCAGTTGTAAAGTGCCCCTGGGTTCAATCCCTGGTACTAAAATAGATAGATAGATAGATAGATAGATAGATAGATAGATAGATAGATAGAACTGGGGATGCTCTGTGTAGAGCATTTGCCTAGCCAAATGCAAAATCCTGGATTCAATTCCTAGTGCTGAGGTGGGGGAAATAGACCAAGTCAGACAAGGGGAGAAATCTAATACTCCATGAGCTTTCTTTATGTTAGATCCTGAACCCATTCAGAAAGCAGAAGAGCATTATAACAAAGAATATGAATTCTGTGCTAAGGCAGACTAGGGTCTGAGGTCAGCTCCATTACTGACTGACTGCATTTATAGACAATTCTCTTGAGTCTCAGTTTCTTCATCTTTAACATTTAAATAATAATAGTTCTTTTCTCCTAGTTATTATCTCCTGTTATGCATAAGGTACTTAGGAATGTTCCTTATCCATTATAATCAGTGTATAGAGATTATTATTATTTATTAAAGTAATGCTAAGGTGAAATAGCTAAGTAATTCCAAACCACTTTTTTTAAAAAAACTTCAGACCTAAGTAGGAAATTTTTACTTACATGGTTGTAGTTGGTTGGATCTAATACTACTACATTCACCCCCTTTTCACTTTGCTAATTGGTGAAATGTCTTTATTGATTATTTAAGTGGAGCAAAGAAAATGTCCTTTGAAAGCTCAGGCAAATTGAGTGTTTGTTTTGTAAGTTAGAGGAAACAAATTGGGAAACAAAACAAGATAACAACTTACTATGCTAGTTGGGATTCTTAAGTTTTCACATCGTTTGACATGCTGTTGGAAGCATACTTGGCAGAAGCTATTACATTATAGCTGGTTCAAGGAAAGCACACATAGATGTAAATATCTGAGCTTGGGCACAGACTGGGAGATTTAAACAATAGAAATGTATTTCACAGTTCTGGAAGCTAGGAATCCAAGATCAAGGATTCAACAGGGTTGGTTTCTTCTGAGGGCTGTGAGAGAGAATCAATTCCCTGCCTATCCCCTAGTTTCTCATGATTTGCTGGGAATCTTACAACTGTGGCTTGTAGAAGCATCATTTTGACCTCTGTCTTCATCTTCACATAACATTCTCCTTGTGCCAGCATCTGTGTCCAATTTCCCCTGTTTTATAAGGACACCAGTTGTATTGAATTAGGGGCCCACCCTACTCTGGTATGACTTCATCTTAACTAATTTCATCTGTGATGACCCTATTTCCAAATAAGGTCACATTCTGAGACACTGGGAGTTAGCACTTCCATATATGAATTGGGGGGTGGGGCAGGGAGGTGGGCACAATAAAACCAATAATACTTAAGGACATCTTGGCTAGGCTCATGACCTTAAATGTTTACAGATTTAAGGATTTGTATGTTTCTTCCTGTGGCCACATTGAGCATCAATGTCCATGAACTCTTCTCCATTTTTCTCAAAATTCACTAGTTTACTTCCCAAAGCTTTTAAACTGCTCATCAGTCCTGTGATGACCATATACTAGTGGTAGTGTGCTCTTCTGTTTAATCCCCATTATTGCAATTAAAAAAATTGGTCTGGTCAACTTTTGTTTAGTGACATATGGACATAATTTTGAGTATGTAAGTTCATTTCTAAGAAGATCAACTGAGTTTGTTGTTGTTGTTGTTGTTGTTTGCTTGTATTTGTTTTTGTTTTGAGACAGAGCCTAAGATGCCTAGGCTGGCCTCAAACTTGTGATCCTCCTGCCTCAGCCTGCTGAGTAGCTGGGATTACAAGTGTGTACTTAGGGGTCCATACTAAGTTTTTTTTTTTTTAATATTTTTTGTTGTAAATGGACATAATACCTTTACTTTCATTTATTTTTATATGGTGCTGAGGCTCAAACCCAGTGCCTCATACACACTAGGCAAGCACTCCACCACTGAGCCACAACCCAGCCCTTTAAGTTTTTTTTTTTTTTTTTTTTTTTTAGATGGACACAATATATTTTATTCCTATGTGGTGCTGAGGATGGAACCCAGTGCCTTATGCATGCAAGGCGAGCACACTACCACTGAGCCACAACTCCAGCCCCCACACTAAGTTTTATAAGAAGTATTTTTACCTCATAAAGTGACAAACCATTGCTCCTGTTGTAGCCTAGTCTTGTAATACCAGATTTGGGGGACCCCGAAAGACCATCAGGAGCTGAATCCAATGCAAACACACAAGAGTCTTTATTGCAAGCTCGAGCCTGGACTTACAACCATTTCCGACACAGAGGTCCTGAGGAGTGAGCCCTGATCTTTTGTTCAGTGAGATTTTATAGGTTTTTAGGAATACTCTGTGTGTCACAACATCACACAGCAAATCATTCCATACTGCTGGAAAATCAAACAACAACTCTTAACATTGATTAGCACATTCATTGGCGGGAACAAGTTGGATAAGGGTGATTGGTGAGTTCAAAAGGCGTGGATACATTTGAACTGATTGGTTTAAGCCACAAGGGGTTGCAAGGGTGTACGTGCTAAACCACACAGTTTCCTAACATGTTATCAATTCCCGAGACTAGGGGTGGGGTCACCTGGCCTTCCAGGTATCTTCCCTGTCTCACGCTGATTAGTTGATGTTAGGGAGTTGCTTGGGTCATCATGGTCAGGCCTTAGGCCTCAAAAATTCTTTGGTCTTTCCAGGAACTAGTTTGCTGAGTCAGGGACATCTGGCGCCTCAGACCTCTCCTGTTTTTTACAGACAAATAACTCAGCAGGGTAGCTTGTACCTAGGAATGCTCTGTGGGTTTTCCAAGAACAAGGGTCATCCCCCCTTTGGACAGGCCCTGCTCTGAGGTAGAGGCTGGTTTTCCCAAAATGGAGTCACATCAGTTTCTCAGTCTCTTTTGACTGCAAGGAAAAGAGATGCACCCATGATAGCTTAAGAAAAGGTGAGCACTCCAAAACAGACATGAAGACCGATGGAACAGAATAGAAGACAGAGACAAATGCACATAATACATTTATCTCATACTAGACAAAGGCACCGTAAACATACACTGGAGAAAAGATAACCTCCTCAACAAATAGTGCTGGGAAAACTGGAAACCCATAATATCCGATGAAATTTAATCCCTATCTCTCACCCTACACAAAAACTCAGCTCAAAGTGGATCAAGGACCCAGGCATTATACCAGACACCCTGAAGCTACTAGAAGAAAGTGTAGGCCCAGCTTTCTATTGTATTGGCTTAGCAACCAACTTTCTCAACAAGATTCTTGAAGTACAAGAAGTAAAATCAAGAATCAATAAATGGGATGGTATCAAACTAAAAAGTTTCTTCACAGCAAAGGAAACAATCAAGAACGTGAAGAGAGAGCCTATAGAACAGGAGAAAAATCTTTGCCATCTACACCTCAGATAGATCATTAATCTCCAGGATATATAAAGAACTCAAGGGGCCAGAGTCTTAGAACCCAGGGCCTGCAGGGGTTGCCGTGGCCACTGCAATGCAGAAATATGAGAAACTGGAGAAGATTGGGGAAGGGCACCTATGGAACTGTATTCAAGGTCCCAAACCGGGAGACCCATGAGATTGTGGCTCTGAAACGGATGAGGCTGGATGATGATGATGAGGGTGTGCGGAGTTCTGCCTACTGAGGGAGATCTGCCTCCTCAAGGAGCTGAAGCACAAGAACATCGTCAGGCTTCGTTCTGCATAGTGACAAGAAGCTGACTTTGGTTTTTGAGTTCTGTGATCAGGACCTGAAGAAGTATTTTGACAACTGCAATGGTGACCTCGATCCTGAGATTCTGAAGTCATTCCTTTTCCAGCTGCTGAAAGGCCTGGGATTCTGTCATAGCTGCAACGTGTTTCACAGGGACTGAAGCCCCAGAACCTCTTCATAAACAGGAATGAGGAGCTGAAGTTGGCTGATTTTGGTTTGGCTCAAGCCTTTGGGATCCCAGTCCGCTGTTACTCTGCTGGAGGTGGTGACATTGTGGTACTGTCCACCGGATGACCTCTTTGGGGCCAAACTGTACTCCACGTCCATCAACATGTGGTCAGCTGGCTGCATCTTTGCAGAGCTGGCCAATGCTGGGCAACCTCTTTTCCTTGGCAATGATGAGGATGACCAGCTGAAGAAGATTTTCCGGCTGCTGGGGACACCAACTGAGGAGCAGTGGCCCGCTATGACTAAGCTGCCAGACTACAAGCCCTACCCAATGTACCCCGCCACAACATCCCTGGTGAATGCCGTGCCCAAGCTCAATGCCACAGGGACCTGTTGCAGAATCTCCTGAAGTGTAACCCTGTCCAATGTGTCTCAGCGGAGGAGGCCCTGCAGCACTCCTACTTCTCTGACTTCTGTCCCCCCCTAGGCTCTGGGACCCCTGGATGCCAGGCCCTCTCCTGGCCTATTTAAGACCCCTCGTGGGAGGGGTGGAAAGGGGGGTGCTGAGCTCCAGCTGTGCTGGGCCTGGCCAGGGTCAAGGGGTCTTCACTCCCCCCATGGACTTTATTTAATTTCATAAATTGGCTCCTTTCCCACAGTCTGCTGATATAGTGGTGGGGTAGTTCTGAAGGGGGTGCTGGGGGATCCCTGCTCCACTTTTACCACCCTCTGCAGCCCCTCATCCAGCTCAGGCATGCCCAACTCTCTGCTACTCTAAGTGGCTTTGAGACTACAGGATCATGAGGCCTTGACCCTTGATCCCACTCCTCCCTGCTGGGCTCGAGGCAGTGTTGGCCCTGCACTTATACACACCCCATCCTCCCTCTGTCCAGGAAAGCCAGACATAGTCCCCAGGGATTAAGCAGCTAGCATCTGAGATCAAAGATGTCTTTCACCAGAATGAGGAGAAAAGGCATGGGTCTCTCCTTGTGGCCCTCCACATCCCCCATGGACCTTTCCCTCTTCAACACCCCATATCCAAGCCTGCAGGCTGGGATAGGAGAGACCCAAAGGTATGGTTCTATGAGGAACACTTCCTCTCCCACTTCCTTCTCTGCCAATTTTCCAATGGTTAGGGGTGCAGCAAAAGCAAGAAATGGGCCTGAGGCCGGGCCTGGTGTGTCCTTCCTGGCAGGAGGAGGAAGGGAGCCTGCTCTCAGCTTCATCATTTCCAGCTGAGGCCGCCTTCTCCTGTCGGGAGCTGAGGAAGCAAGAACTGCTCCCATGGAGACAGGCTGTGTGCCATGCTTGGTCCCAAATGTGAGAAAAATCATGGCCTTCAAAGGCAGGACATCAGCTTGTGTTCTTAGAAGTGGAAGAACCCTTCTGTCATCCCCATTCCTCCTCACCACTTCTTGCTGGGCTCTGGGTGAGAGTCTTCTTGCAGCTGTACCCAGTCAGTAGCTACTGACGGAGCCTCCTCTAGGCCATCACACCTGAACTCTAGGTTTGGGAGAGACCTGTCCTCTGATGTCTTCCGATAAACTCATTCACACTGAGGAAAAAAAATTTTTAAAAAGCCTCAAAAAACACCATCAAAAAAAAAAAAAAAAACTGAATCAATAAATGGGCAAAGGAAGTGAATAGGCATTTCACAGAAGAAGAAATACAATGGTCACTAATATATGATATGAAAAAAAATGTTCAACATCTCTAGCAATTAGAGAAATGCAAATTAAAACTGCACTGAGGGGCTGGGGTTGTAGCTCAGTGGTAGAGTGCTTACCTAGCATGTGTGAGACACTGGGTTCAATCCTTAGCACCACATACAAATAAATAAATAAAACAAAGATATTGGGGGCTGGGGTTGTGGCTCAGTGGTAGAGTGCTCCCCCAGCATGCATAAGGCACTGGGTTCAATCCTTAGCACTACATAAAAATAAAATAAAGATGTTGTGTCCACTTAAAACTAAATAAATGTTAAAAAATCACAAAGATACTATGTCCATCTACAACTAAAATAATTAATTAATTAATTAATTTAAAAAAAAAGCAAACTACCACTGAGATTCCATCTTACTCGAGTCAGAATGCCAACAATTAAGAAAATAAGTAACAGGGCTGGAGTTGTAGCTCAGTAGTAGAGTATTTGCCTAGCATGTGTGAGACATTGGGTTGGATCTTCAGAACCACATAAAAACAAATAAATAAAATAAAGATGTCCATCTATTTTTTTTTAGTTGTAGTTGGACACAATACCTTTATTTCACTTATTTATTTTTATGTGGTGCTGAAGATTGAACCCAGGGTCTCACACATGCGAGGCGAACAATCTACTGCTGAGCCACAACCCCAGCCCTAATTTTTTTTTTTTAAACAAAACAAGTAAGAATAAATATTGGCAAGGATGTGGGGGAAAAATGTATACTCATACATTGCTGGTGGGACTACAAATTGGTGCAACCACTCTGGAAAGCAGTATGGAGATTCCTCTGAAAACTTGGAAAGGAACCACCATTTAACCCAATTATCCTACTCCTGAGTATATATCCAAAGAACTTAAAATCAGCATACTACAGTGACACAGTCACATCAATGTTTATAACAGGTCAATTCATAATATCTAAGCTGTGGAACCAATCCTTCAACAGATGAATGGATACAGGAAACGTGGTATATATACACATGGAAAATTACTCAGCCCTGAAAAAGAATGACTTTATGATTTTTTGCTAATAAATGGATGGATTTGGAGACTATCATGCTAAGTGAACTAAGCTAATCCCAAAACACCAAAGGCTGAATGTTCTTTCTGATATCTGGATGCTAACATACAATAAAGGGGTGGGGTAGAAGTTCAGTGGATTAGATAAAGAGGAATGGAGGGAAGGGAGGGGTGATGGTAATAGGAAAAACAGTAGAATAAATTGGACATAATTTTCCTATGTTCACATATGAATACAGGACCAGTGAACCTCCATCCACATCATGTACAACTACAAGAATGGGATCCTAATTAGAATAAGTTATACTCCATGTAAGTATAATATGTCAAAATACACTCTACTCATGTATATCTAAAAGGAACACAAAAGAAAAGAAAAGAAAAGGTGAGCACTACTGGGGGGTTAAAGAATATTTAGACCCTAAGGACAGGAAGTTAGCATAGGTACACTTCTTGGAAGTGACAGATCAACAAAAACAGGTACATTTCCATGATTTTCACAAGAACCAAAGCTAAACGGTCTTATTTGTATTTCACTCTGCACCTTTCTTCAGTATATCACTTTCTTCAGTTTTCCATCAACTATACCCACCAAAATGGTGAATATAGTTCTGGTGTCTAATTAACTCTCTACAATTGACTTGTTAGTTCTCAGAAGAGGAATCTGGTTTGTCCAGCTTAGACTAAGCATTCACTCTTGGTCCAATCAATAGTGGTCAGGGGACAGGGCCATACAGTACAAACATGGCTATCCAGGTCTGATTTTTGGCATCGACTGTGGATGAGAGCAGTTCCTGGAGAAGTGGACCATGGCTGACAAAGCAAAGCATCTATCCGAGTTCTAAAGACTATATTGATCTAGTTTACTACAGTCCATATTTTGTTCCAAAATATTAGCTGCTGGACAGGCTTGTTAATAATTTGAATAAGAGACATTATTTCTTAAGTTCTCACCCTACTATCTAATTTAATCTTCCCCCAAACCCTGTCAGGAAAACATTTTTATTCCTGCCTTATAGATGAGGAACTTCAGGCTCAAAAAGGTTGAGAATTAAAGTCAGCAGTGAGTTTGGTATTGGAACCTGGGTCTGTTTCCCCCAATCCTGTGTTTTTAATTCCTAAAAGTGGGAGACTTATGCCACTGTGGTAAAGAAGAGTTTTCAGATGGGCATGGTGACACATTCCTGTAATCAGGCCTCCTCATAGGCAGTTTCTGGAGCTTCACAGACTCTAGTCTTCTGGTTCTCTAGAGGAATTGGGGATTGCATGGGTTAAGAAGCTCCTCTCCCCAACTCCCAACCAGCCTATGCACCTTCCCCCAGCAAACTAAATCCTCTGGAGCCCCTTTGTAGGGAATAGGAGTTGATACCCCCCAGGTTCAAAAAGAAAAGCACAATAAGAATTTCTGGTTCAGGGAGAGAAGTACCTCTTTTACACTTGGCTTCTTTTCCATTAAGAGTGAAAGTTACAATACAATCAGCAGGAAATTGCCCTGGGGACCATTGAGCAGACCTCTTTGCTCAAATCAGGCCTTGAATGCATGTGTCAAAAGCACCTCACACTCTCGTTAATTGCCAGCCCAGTCTCTGGGGACAGTCCAATTGATTCAGTCAGATCTAACATTCACTGCATACATCTTCTGTGTATTTAACTGCCAGGCCAGCCATCCGATTATGACTTCACATTCATAGGTCCAATGGGCAAGATGAATCTGCACCGTGATAAGGAGAATACTAAAGAATGAAAGACAAAGCTGCTGTCCTACACATTCCAGAATTACCTATCTGAGAAGACTGAGGCACTAAAAATCCTCAGGACTTAAAGGAGTAGAGGAAGAAATGATGATTGAACAGCTACCACATGTAGGTGTTAAATGTACATTAGCTCATGAAATCTTCTTCATCGCAACTCTACCAGGTAGATGCTATTAATACTTACATTTACAGGGGTAAACAATATTTTAGCTTTAGAAAGTAGAATTTTAAAACATAATAATAATTATGAATAGGTTGTACATGTGGGTCTTTTTTTTTTTTTTTTTTGGTACTGGGAATTGAACTTAGGGGTGCTTAACCACTGAGCCACATCCTCAGCCCTTTTATTTTGCATTTTATTTCGAGACAAGGTCTTGCTAAGTTTCTTAGAATCTCCCTAAGTTGCTGAGGCTGGCCTGGAACTTGCAGTCCTCCTGTCTCAGCTCCCAAGTCACTGGGATCACAGGCATGCACCATGATGCCCAGTTGGGTCATTATCTTAGAACAAATTTCTCTCAGAGAAGCTACCTGGGAAGAGCTCTCTGGGTAAGGTTGTTAAGTGGTTATCATTCTCTTATTTATTTGCTTACTGTCATCTTCTATGAGAATTTGGACTTTGTGGTCAGACAGATCTGGACTCAAATCGTGGCTCTATTAGTAATTAGGAAAATGAACTCGCTTTAAGTATTTCAAACAGAGAATCTAATTCAGAGAATTTAACACTGTGGCTACTTAGATGATGGTAAATGTGAGGCAACCCATACATTAGCAAGAGCAGGAAACCAAGTCTGGAGGCCAAACAGTGCTGAGAACTTTTTATCTTCTCCTGCCTGATGGTCCTCAATTTTGTGAAAATGGCTCCAATTGTCATAACATCTGTCATAACAGGGGTGTCACCTGTTATGAAGGAGAGCAGTGGATCTGAGGGTAAACTGGCAAATGATGAGCTTAACTCTTGCTAGTATTGAGTTTCTCCTTTTTCATCTTTCTTTCTTAATTTATTAGTACCTGGGATTGAAATCTGGGCCTTCTTATGCTAGGCAAGTAAGTGCTCTACGATTGAGCTACATCCTCAACCCTTTTATTTATTTATTTATTTATTAGTTGTAGATGGACACTGAAAGGAAAGTGACCACAACACTTGGAGTGACCAAGAGATCTTTATTGCAGCAGTGCAAAGGAGGAGGAAAAAGAGAGAGAAAGAAAGAGCGAGGAAAGAGAGAACAAATGGGAGGAGAGCAGAGAGAGAGAGAGGAGAGGAGAGGAGAGAGGGAGAGGGAAAGCGAAAGCAAGAGAAGAAAGAGAGAGCAAGAGCAAGAGAGAGAGACAGAGAGAGCAAGAGCAAGAGAGAGGGGCCCCGGCAGGAGGGCATTTTTTATAGCCCAAATCTAATGGGGTCTCTGGGTCTGCAAGCTGCCTTGTTGGCATACAGTGACTGAATCACACAGTAGTGTCATCTTCTGCCTTCAGGCAGAAGGGGAAGGGGCTAGATGTGGGTTTCCATTGCACCAGATGGGTGGGTCGAGTGTTCAGCCTTGAGTGAGGTTGAGTGTCCAGACTTGTTAAATGACCAGACAGAGGGGGGTTTGAGTGCCTGGGTTATCCTGCAGCTAACATTCGTTCATCCTGCCCTGCAGACAACTTAGTTCAGCCTGTTCTGCACCTGACATTTCTCCCTTTTTGTTTTTCTAAGTGACTTGGGGACGGTGCAAATTCATCTGGCTACTTCCTACTGAGAGGGGGCGGTGTGGGGCCTACCTGGGAGAGGAACGTTTGGGGGACAGGCTTGGGAATACCAGGGCGGCTAGAGATTACATCCAGTGGCTATAGACAGTAATCTCAGAAGGGGCAAAGTCCATAAAGGTTTCTTGAAGCCATTAGGTTGTCAACAGCATTAAACCATTTCTGAGCGGAGGAGATCCTTGGTATCAGCCACTGGTCCTGTATAGGGACTTTAGGAAGTATCAGAGGTGACTTGGTTGAATCCAGTAATGTTAAGGGTGACAGCCTGATTGAAGCCAGTAGAAAGGCAATCGCCTTGACCCATAGACTGAGAGTGGATGGTGTCATCCTGGTGCCATGTTGCTTGGATGTTAAAGCGCCATCTGTGGTTGGGATACAGATAATCTTGAAAGAGATTAATGATTAGTAAAAGAAGAAGAGGGTTGGCGAGAAATTTTGAGTTTGGTGGGTGTGGTGGAAGTTCAGGACTGGACATTTGGAACAGGTGCCTTTTTAAGGTGGGAGACATGGTACCAGGGGGAGTGGCCCAAAAGCTTGGCCACCATTGGGGTAGTAAGTATGACTGTATGGGGTCCTGTCCAGAGAGGTTCCAAAGATTGAGAATGCAGTTCCTGAAGTAAGACTGAGTCACCCAGTTGAAAAGGATCCAATTCGGTTTGTGGTTGTGCTGGGATTGAGGTAATGAATGGCACAGGAAGGCACTGGTCTGTGTGTTCACTTAGGAGTTTGCGTAGAAGTGTGAGATAGGGCAGGTAGGACACAAGGGGAGGAGGAGTGATTGGAAAGCTTTGGTTGATTAAGAAAGGGCACCCATAGAGTTGCTCAAAGGGGTTAAGGCCTGAGGGAGCTCTAGGGGCTGCCTGAAATCATCTGAGGGCCAACGGCAAGAGATTGGGCCAGGACAGCCTGAGTTCAATATCAAGTTTAGTGAGATGATCCTTGAGGATGCCGTTCTGTCTCTCAATCTTACCAGAGGATTGGGGTTGGTAGAAGATATGGAGCCTCCAAGTGATGTTGAGCCCTTTGGAAACTAGTTGAACAACCTGAGAAGTGAAGGCTGGACTGTTGTCTGACTGGATGGAGGCAGGAAGTCTGAACCTGGAAATGATCTGCTGGATGAGGATGAAGGTGATGGTGTTAGCAATTTCCCTGGAGGTAGGGAAGGCTTTTATCCAACCTGAAAAAGTATCAACCAAAGTAAGTAGGTAGTGAAGCTTTTTGTACCTAGGCATGTGAGTGAAGTTGATTTACCAGTCTTCACCTGGGTGGTGGCTCCTCATCTGATGCATGGGGAATTTAGGTTTGTTGCTTCCTTATGGGGACGCTGTAGAGCAGACAGAACAAGCAGAGTGGACCTGCTGGAGAGTAGTTCTCATTCCTAGGAAGTGAAAGAGGGGTTGTAAGATCTGGAAAAGGGGTTAGGGAGGGTTTTAGGTGGGGGCAGAGTCTCTGGAGCTAGAGGAGTTGGTCATGAGTTGTAGGTCTCTGTCTTGGGCATTAGGGGCTGGTGGTCTTAAAGAAGTAGTTGATTGACTGGTTGGTGAATTTGTGTATCTGATCTTGCAGGAACTTCTGTAGGCAATTTAATAGACATGGTCCTATTAGGAGAAACATAAAGAGGACTAATAGGGGTTCTGCAAAGGGGAGGAGCCAAGGCCATACTTGACTGAACATTCCCCATGGAGACTGTTGGCCTAGTTGCTGTTTCCTCTTTTGTAGCTGTTCTTGTCCTTCATTACTCCCAGGAATTACTGTGTTTTGGCTTAACTATTTTTGGTAGGTGTTTAAGATCAAGCTGGTCAAAATTGACTTTCTTTCTATCTATTATTGTTAAGAGTCAGCCGGGTTCCCATAGTGGTCACTTGTGGGGGAACTTGAGAGCAGCTTCTTAGTTCTACTAGTGCCATTTGCGCTAGGATGGGCCCGGGTCTTGTTTGACTATGTGGCTTCCTTGGAAGCATCAGGGATGTCTCCTGTCTCCAATGACCCTCCTATTCACAGCAAGTGCACTGATTAGCTTTTCATTCTCCAGTGGTCTCATTAATCTCCCTGATCAGGAGGTTATGTGGCCCAGAGTTGCAAAGCTCTTTAGAGAAGTTCCCTGTTCCCTAGATTCAGACTGACTCAGAGGGTAAGAGCCAAATATTGGTTTTCTTGGCCATTTTAATTTAAATTTAATTTTAAGTCTTGATCTTAAACATCTGGCAAAGTCATTCTCAACAGTCTTAAATTAAGAGTACTGTGCTGTAGCTGAAGTCTGGCCTACTTTGGAGTCATTCTGACATGTAGTAAGATGGGAGGCAGAGCCTTATTTCAGGTAAGGCAAAGTTCTTTATAAATCTTAGGTAAAGTGTTCTAGTATTAAAGCTGATCTTTGTTTTTAAATATCATTTTATAAAGTTTATATATTGTTGTTTGAGGTCACATGAATACTAGCTAACACAATATGATATTACATTTAAATTGTACCCAGTATATAGAACTTTATATTTATCTTATTGGTAACAGTTATAGAACATTAAATGATATAAATATATCTCCAATATATTATTTGTATAAGCCTAAAATTACCATGCAACCTTTTGGAGAACATCAGCTTGATACAATTTTTTTTAAAGCTTCTATCTTAATGACTTATATACCTGGAAAATATGAACACATTTAATATACAAAGAAGAGTAACAGTACCACAATTACATTGATGTTTTTATATTAATCAAGTTTAGCTCTTAAAGAAATAACATATTACAATACTGTAAAATAACAGTTGTTGTTTAACCATAGTTGTATAATCCTTAATTCCTTCAAGATTACTTGCTCAAAAAACTTACATATATAACCAACTTACACAGATCTTCTTTATCACTTGCTTAAACCCTCTTATTTATTTAATCACATAGATTCTCTTATCCAGAAACACATTTTCCTTGTATTAAATCCATACTTAGAACTTTCTAATTTCTCTTTCCCATCTGCTAACTCCTTCTTTATTCACACTTTGAAATAATCCTTGTAAATTTCTGAATTTAGGCAAATTATTCCATTTTAAATAGAGATATTTTATTATTGGCAGTACACAATTAATCACATCTGTTTACCATTTCATGAAAACATATACGGTGTTTAAGTATATAGAATTATACTGTTGTAAGGACAGACAAAGCAAGGCACCTAAGATAGCACCAAAGATAGGGAAACAGTTTTATTTGGTTGCAGCCAGATTCAGAGGGCACAGCTTCTGCTGTAATCAATTAATCCCCTGAACCCCAAGTTTAGCTAGTTTCAGAATTTTGCACCCAGCATGTAAAAGGAAGGGCTCAGAAGTTCACAGTCTGCAGAAGTTCACAAAAAAAAGTTTTTTTTTTTCTTTCTTTTTTTTTTTTTCTCTGTTCTGGGCAAGTTAACCCTTCAAGGACACCTGGGAAGGGGAGAGCTTTTTCTTCCCTTTCTTTCCTCCCCCTGCCAGCTGTTACCATGGAGCCCAGTTGGTAACTTCTCTATCTTAGAAATGTAGCCATCTCTGTGAATCCCCTGCTCAAGGGCAGAGGCCTTGTTTACATATTTTTGTGAAAAACTAGTAAGGGGGTGTCCAGCACCTAGAGTGCTGATTTTTCCCAGCCAGTGGCCAAGTAAAACAGGGCAACACGAAAAGAGGAAGTTTATCTTCATTAAACTTTTCTGTAGGAACTCTTTGCTGAGCGACCAAGAGATCTAGAGTCCTAAAATCAGCCATGGTGAAGATTCTGGAGAAAGTCAGTTAAGACTTTTCTGTGGGCTGGGTAGGGAGGGGGAAGACGGGAAGGTGGGTTTTTTTGTTTGTTTGTTTGTTTGTTTTTTGAGAGCAGTTGTGGTGGATCTGAGAATGAGGAAGAAGATTTAAGAGAATAATGGGAAAGGGGTTTGGGATTTTCCCTAGCAAGGAAAACTTGAACAGGTAGAGCAGAGGGGAAGACGGGAATGAATATCCCAAAAAACCTGTAAGGGACTTTAATTAGTAACCTTGTTTTCAGTGATGACAAAGCAACTTTAAAGGCCATTTTCACCAGATCTTGGATAGGGGTCCAAGGGCTCTCCTCAGCTAGTTTGAGCTTTGGGTTAGCTGGTAAGAGGACCTGGTGGGACCGGATGTGGGCACTGACAGGAGAAGAGAGGAATGAGTGGGTGGAGGAATAACTTCAGTATCTGCTACCTCAGCAATGGTTTGAGGAAGGGTGGTGGTTTGGGTTTTTGATCTAGTAATTGGAGCGGAGAAAGCAGATTATTGAGGCAGGGGAGACGGTGGAGGAGCTGGGGCAGAAGGTTGAGGGAGAGGAACTATTCCAGCCTGGTGATAGGGTGGAGGTTCATCAGCAGGGTCAAAAGTAGTGGATGAGTCCGGAGGAGAAGATTGGGGATAGGTGGTTGTGGGGGTTGGTTTGCAAGCTAGAAAATTTTGTAGAGGTTTGCAAGAGGTGTAGAGAGCATAAGCAAGAAGAAAGCTTGGACATAAAAGCTCTTTACCCATTTTTTTGAACACTCACAGTAGTTGTAGAGACCCCTTAGAATGGAGGGATTCAGAGACCCAAAAGCGGGCCATTTGTTTTGGTTGTCTAGGGGATAAGTGGCTGCTATATTTGATCAATTTGGGGGGTTTTATGTCTGGTGTCAAGAAGAGGGTTTTGAGATTATCTAAGAGTCATTGTAAGGGAGAGTTGACCGGCAGAGAGGATGCATTACCCAAGTCGCAAATGTAGTATAGGGGAGAAGGAAGGAGACGCAAATATAGTATAAGGGAGGGAGAGGAAACTGATTTATTGGCAAAAGGGGCATCCCTGCTAGAGTCAAAAATCAGGAGTGCCTAGTGGCAGATACGAGCTGCAGAGATTGGTCACCGAATCCTGACAGTCGAGGCTCCCATCCTGCATAGGGCCGGAGCCATGGGAGACCTTGGCCAAGGCTTTTCAGGACCTCTCCTGGAGAGGCCAGAGACTTCCAAGGCCAGAAAGAGGAGAGAGAGAGAGAGAGAGAGAGAGAGAGAGAGAGAGAGAGGGGAAGGGGAAGGTAAGCCTATCTCTAGCGGCTGAGTCTTAAAGGTGAGAGGACTTTACTTAGGACTTTATGAGAGCCACCATGACCGTGAAGGTCTGGGTGGAGTGTGATTTTCAGTTCTCTGTTATGTGTTCCCACAGTCCTTTGAGGGTGACCTACAAAGCCTATGCTGGTTAACCAGCAGCTGGGAAGGGGAAGGGAAATAATTTTGAACCCAAGAGTCGAATCTGCCCAAAGAAGGAGAACCTGAGGGCCACCGTGGCCTTGAAGGCTGTGGTGGGGTGTTTTCCTCTCCGCAGGTGGGCAAAGAGGTTTGCCGGATGATCAACGGTTAAATCCTCCTGACACCACCATTGGTTTTAGGACTCCAGGAAGGGGAAACTCACCAATCGAAGGCTGGTGGTGGATGTAGTTCTGGCAGTCGAGAAAATGGGTTCAGGCCGTCCTGGTGAGTGGCACTTCCAAAGGAAGAGGGACCCAAAAGTGGGTTTTAACCCTCTTGCTGAGTTTCGGCATCAATGAAAGGAAAGTGACCACAACACTCTGAGCGACCAAAAGATCTTTATTGCAGCAGTGCAAAAGAGGAGAAAAAGAGAGCGAAAGAAAGAGCAGGGAAAGAGAGAAGAAAGAGGTGGAGAGAGCAAAGAGAGAGAGAGAAGAGAAGAGGAGAGGAGAGAGAGAGAGAGCAAAAGCAAGAGAGAGCAAGAGAGAGAGACTGAGAAAGCAAGAGCAAGAGAGAGGGGCCTGGCAGGAGGGAGTCTTTTATAGCCCAAATCTAATGGAGTCTCTGGGTCTATAAGCTGCCTTGTTGGCATACAGGGACTGAATCATACAGTAGTGTCATCTTCTGCCTTCAGGCATACAGGGCAGTGGCTAGATGTGGGTTTCCAGATGGGTGGGGGTCGAGTGTTTAGCCTTGAGTGGGGTTGAGTGTCCAGACTTGACACAAACAGGTGATAAAGTGTAAGGGTCCGGCAAAGCGTCGGAGGAAGAGACCACCAAGAGACCGCGGCTCATGCAAAAGCAAGTGGGGTTTATTGAGATTCCAGCATGCTGGGGCTCCGTGCTCACTCAAGAAAGGAGAGCAGCCCAGAGCCCAGAGCAGGGGTTGTGCAATGCTTAAGTACACTTTTTGGGGAGGGCGGGGACTTTACATACATCACAGTCTCTCTTAACAAATCATCATACACCACGGGAAAATCAAACAACAACTCCTAAACATGATTAGTTCATTCATTGGCGGGAACAGGTTGGGCAGGGCTGATAGGTCAGTTCTAAAGCGGGGTACACATTCAAACTGATTGGTCCAGGCCCTGCGATGCCTACGTGCAAGGCCACACAGAGCCCTAAGTTACTAAACAACCGGGCGGTCAGGGGAAATATTTACTGGGCAGTTCGAGTATTGTCTTAACAGCTACAGGAATTTCAGGTTTTACATGTAGCATAGGAACTTAACAATACCCGGTCCTTTACATTTTAACTCAGGCCTTGCAGCTTAGAAACTTTACAATGCCCGGTCTTTTATACTTTAACTTCAATTTCTTTTACCCTTACAAAAGGACCAGACAGAGAGGGGTTTGAGTGCGTGGGTTATCCTGCAGCTACATTCATTCATTCATCCTGCCCTGCAGACAATTTAGTTCAGCCTGTCCTGCACCTAACAGACATAGTACTTTTTAATTTATTTTTATGTAGTGTTGAGAATCGAACCCAGTGCCTCATACATGGGAGGCAAGTGCTCTGCCCTTGAGCCACAATCCCAGCCCCCTTTTATTTATTTATTTATTTATTTATTTATTTATTTATTTATTTTGAGACAGAGTCTCTCTAAATAGCCAGGTTGACCTCACACTTGTGGTCCTCCTGCCTCAGCCTCCCTATTCCGCTGGGATTACAGGCTTGTGCCACCATGCCTAGTCTCCTTCTGAAGCCAGATTTAAAGATAGGTAGTTAATGTAGTTAGGTAAATCGGGTCTAATATTGAATAAGATAAATAAAATGGAGGCCATTATAGAGAATGGAGTCCAGGAAACCAGAGCAGCACTTGGGGAAATTGAAATGTTAATGTCCCCAAAGCCCGGAACCCATTCTAAGGAACTGTTAATGAAACAGCTCCCAGCAAACAGGGAAATGCTGATCAAAGCTGCCCCAGGCCCTTCCTGCCCAGATTACTCCTCCAGCCGCACCTATCTCCCACCTTTTAGACCTTCCACCTGCATTCTATCACTGCGAGAAACAAAGGACAGGATTGTGGGAAAGCTGAAAGAAGACCTTAGCTATAAAAAAGGGAAGACCTTCCCCTTCCATCTTTTGGGTCCCCTTCTAATTCAAAGGGTAGTGGTGAGAATTAAACGAGTAAATGTACATAAAATGTTAGCACAGTCCCAGAACCTATTACTGAAGCAGTTTCAGCTTATTTTTCCCTAGGAGGGAAAAACCAAGAATCAGACAGATTAAATGATTTGCTGAAGGAAAGAGCTTGGGGGAGGGGGCTGTAAAACCAAAATAATCTTGGGCAAATCACATCATTTCTTTTTGAGCCTTAATTTCATACCTCCCAACTGCCTGGGTTGCTGAGGGGATTCAGTCTTTAAACAGCTATTTACTGAGAGCACTTGCCCTGTTCCAGGACTTTATGAGAGCCACCGAAACCGTGAAGGTCTGGGTGGTGTATGATTTTCAGTTCTCTGTTATGTGTTCCCGGAGGTTACACAGTCCTTTGAGGGTGACCTACAAAGCCTATGCTGGTAAACTACCAGCTGGGAAGGGGAAGGGAAATAAATTTGTTTCCTGGAATCTACAACCTGGTGTAGAGAAAGAGTTGGAACAGAAAGTTAAACAGATCACCACATAGTAACACTGTGGTAAATGCCATGAAGGAAAAGTGCTGTGACGATGGAAGACATGGTGGCCTGGACTAGTCTAGAGAGGTGACTTCAGCTGAACTTGCAGCACATGTCAGGGTGAGTCTGGTGAAGAACCCAGAGTAGTGCTCTGGAGAAGAGCACCAGGTAGTAGGAATGTTTGAATATTGACCCTGCCACGGTGCCAGCGGCCTCCCCTAGGTAAAGTCACGAAGCTCGCCTCCAAGGACCTCCCTCATTCAAACCCAGACCACACTCAGCCAGGGTTCAGGCGACCTAGGCGTGGGCGCCCGCGCCAGGATCCGCAGTTCCTAGCAGGGCAGAGCGCTCCTGCCCAAGCCACGGAACCCAGACCCTGCTCCTGGGCTCGGCTGGCCCTGCGCTCCGGCCGTCGCAGATTGTTCGCTAATGTGTATCGAATTTTTGTTGAGTTCGCCCGGCAGCCCGCGCAGAGTGCGCGGCGGTGGCGCTGCCAGGGCCTCTTAATTCTCTTTGCATCGATCCCGTCGTTAATGACATAACCTTCTCCCTTAATTAACTGACAACTGCATTAGGAGGCGAGCCGCCTCCTCCCCACGCCGCCCTCAGCTTCCCCACAGCTTTGGAGCCAGCGCCGCTGCCGGGCGTGGGCTGCAGCTGCTCCCGCCTTGCTATTCCCAGGGTCCCGCGACCAGGCTGGAACTAACTGGGATAGTGTTTCAGATTCTGGATGCGTCTGCCATCCATAGCAGCTCAGTAGACATTTGCCTTTATTTGTGTTCTTGTTTATTGTGTGCCAACATTAGGCAAAGCACTTAACATTCTCTAGCTTACTGATTCATTATAACGGCTCAAGAGACATAGTGGAAATCAAAGCTGAAAGAGATGGAGGAAAAATGCAACGATCCCGGATACGCATCAAGCTACTAGAGAGTCTGGCCTCCCACCCTTCCTAACCAGCCCGTTGGACTCCAAGTTTGTGCTGAACCCCTAGGCTACCTTCCAACGTGTAATTTGGAATGTACTAAAGGTATTATGTCTCCACGGAGTAGATGGCAGGTAATGAGCATTCAATTAAAGTTAGTGTGGCGGGATAACTTGTTGAAATTCTAATTTATTTTCCTTTATCCCTCCTTTCCTGGGTGCTCCTTGTGGTCAAGTGGTAACATTTTGTCATTCCTTGGGCAGGAGGGAAAACAGAAGCAGCTGCCTGTGGTCCCTTGCCACGATCACAACACGGGAATCCCAAACTTTGTATAATTTACAAAGGATTTCTCTCAATCCCCCCCCCCACACACACACACACACAACACACACCTCCCCCTCACTCTCTCTCTCTCTCTCTCTCACACACACACACACACACAAACACACACACACACACACACACACACACACACCACCAGGCTAGGAGTTAATCTCACTTTACTCACTTTAATTTGTAAAATACAGATTTCAGTTCTGTTCAAGATACATTTTCTAAACCCTACTATCTGCAAGTATGAAATACTAGGTATTCAATCCAAATAGGACTTTTAAATTAATCCAAATAGGACTTTTTCACATGCATCAAAGTTACTGAAATGATCTGGCTTCCTTCCCCTCACTATTTTACTCTGATTCTCCCTTCACTCTGATTTGCAGAAAATCTTTATTTTCATTGTTGTATTCTATATTTTTATAGATGCCTCAACTATCTTCTGAGATGAATGGCATATGAATGAATATATTTAAAAATAAAACAGTTTAACAATTCAAGCATATAGCCAATATTCAATAAGGCATTTAAAGGTGAAGTAACAGATTTGGAGAGTTTCAGGGAATTAATCCAGCATAGCAAAGAGACTTCAGGACCAGAAACTGTCTGTCTGCACTTCATCCATTGACTCCCCTCTTTCCCTTCATGTGCTGGAAGTCACCTTCCCACACAAGTTCTGAGCACTCCTGTTGTCCATTTCTTGCAGTAGAGATCTGGATTTGACAAGTCCTTAACATCAACACTGAAGTAATTAGATTAATATATCTGTTAGACAATCGTTTCTTCATTCTCTGAAGAACCTCTCAGGTACCACTTTTTAGCAAAATGGCTGGAATTTTTTAGGTTGAGAGACTGAAGATCAGCAAAACTAAGCTACTTTCCTGAATTCACAGTTTTGCTGAGACTCAAACCCAAATCAAGCTGGATATACTTTATTGTACTCTTTACACTATGTGTTCTTTGAACAACTGGGGGGCTGTGTTCCTATGACAGTTGATATGTACTTTCTAAAGAATTGAGTGTATTTTATTTGGGAGTCCATTTCTAGGTTCTTTCATCACAAATCTCCCTCTTTTCCTCTATAAGGAGGAGTCAGCCTGAGTCAGTTGGTTTCTTTCAAGACACACAAGGGGGCTTTGTGATGGGGGCACAGGCAGAATCTGTGCCAAAAGGGCACAGGCAGAATCTGCCTGGGGCGAAGTTGGGATATGAGGCAAGTGCTAGCATCACCCTTCCTTAGAAATATGTACATTGCCAATCTCTGTTGAGCTTCTCTTTATCATTTGATGACCTCCATGTTTCCTCTTCCATGAAGCCCAAGCAATTCCACACCCTTAGGCGGCCCAGTCTCCAGAGCAGTTGCACTTTCACAGTAAGCACAGCACTTACCTGCTTCCAATCCACTTACCAGTGATTAGCTCTGTGAACTTGGGCAAGATTTAACTTCTGGAATTTGTTTCTCCCTACTGTAGAATGGACTAATAGTACCTGCCCTTACAGGGTTCTGTGGAAGTTTGGATTGGATTACGCATGTGGGGTATATTTAAATATTTTAGATACACACACACACATTTTTTTTTTTTTTTTATTGCTTAAATCTCTCCTCTGGGGAAACTTGGGGTGGGGAGATGGGCAGGGTCAGGTGGTGAAAACTTTGTGTATATAATACATGGAGAAAGAGGATTTTAAGTTTTGTTGTGTTTATTTTTCAAAAGACTGTGCAATCATTACTTAAAATTTCTTCCAAATATTGTGGATGCCAGATAGATAACAGGCAGAGACAAGAACATGAGGTGGTTCAACTTTAAAAAGGATACACATGTATGGATCATTTTAAATTATTTTTTCCCCCAGCACTGGCAATTGAACTCATATGGTAGGCAAGTGCTCTACACTAAGCTACCTCCAGTCCTTTAAAATAATTTATTAAAAAATAAAATAAAATAATTTCTTGTTAGTAGTACTCGGTATTGCACCCAGGAGCGATTTACCTTTAAGCTACATTTTTCAGTGCTTTTTATTTTTGAGACAAATTCTCATTAAGTTGCTGAGAGTATCACTAAGTTGCCAAGGCTGGCCTCAAACTTTTGAGCCTCCTGTCTCAGCCTCCTGAGTAGCTGGGATTACAGGCCTGCACCATTATACCCAACACATGTAAAGCTTGTAGTGCAGGGTTTGACACCAAGAACTCAGTAATGATTTTTGTTATTGTTTGTTTCCACCACAAAACTTGTCTTTCTCTTTGTGCCAACTTGCTGCCTGCCACATCCAGCCCACAGTAGGTGCTCAGCAACAAAACCCAAAGCCAACCAAAGTCTGGGAAGACCAGGCTTTTGGAAAAAATGCCCTAACACTTGAACTGACAGGTTGGGGTTAGGTAGTCAGCACTGGGGTAGGTACTCTTATTTGCAGGCACCCTTCTGTGGGGGATGGGCACTCCCATTCTTCTTGTCACTCGATGTTCCCAGTCCAGACACAGGCTTGCTTCATCCTCTCACCCCCCCACACACTGACCTCTGCCCTGGGATGTCACTGAAGGGTGGGAGACCATGGAGTTCCTCATGGCCAGTAATACCAAGCATACTTAGCTGGAATTCTGCACACTAGTTTCCCAGGGCCTTTGGTTGTTTGCACAGGCCTGGCTTGCAAATAAGCAGCCCTGCCATTTGGTATGTTCTCTGAGGTTACCGGTCCCCTGTACAGTGGGGTAAGGAGATAAGTGACAGAAAGACCTGGAGCACCTCTCCTCACAGAACTCCAGTCACAGCAAACTGCTTGTTATCCTGATCTGTCCAATACCCTCTGATCTTTCTGGTCTCTGTGTTTGTCACTCTGATCTCTGGGAGCCCTTCCCCCATTTCTGCCTAATAAATCCTACTCATTGTTTAAGGCCTGGCCCAAATAGCTGCTCTTTCAGGAAACCATTGCTGCAGCCTGAAAGAATTCCCTCTGACCCTACCCCCCAGATCCTATCCTCTAACGTAACTTAGGATGTGGGGTCTCACTCCAACACTAAACAAATTAAATGTGGATCAGAGACTGTGCCTAGGTATCAGGGAGACAGGTTTGATTCCTGTATCAGCCACTTGTTTGCTATATAACCTTGGAAAGTTACTTGGTCTCACTAAGTCTTGTAAAATTGGGAAAATACAATAGGATAATTAGGAAAATTAAAAGATATAATGTTAGTTAAGCCATTAGGATGGCGCCTTGTACACATTAAGCTCTCAATAAATATTAGCTATTATTACTGTTCTCTCTTCTATCCCCACACACACCCACAGTATCTTAGACCTCAAACAACTTAATATCTAAAGTAGAATTTTTGGGGTCAAGTCTCAGGTTCCAGATGTGTAAAGGCTTCCTTCAGAGAGAAGCAGATGTTAAGATTCTGAAATTTCTAAGAACCAGAGATCCCGAGAGAAGAATAAGGGCAAAAGTCTATGACTATTATGTGAGTTAAAGAGGGGAAAATAGAGGACTATCAGCCAAGGATGGGAAGAAAAAGCCTTTTCCTCTGTCCTCTTACATTAAGCATTTGGAGGCTTACAAATTAGACTTAACAAAGATTAACAGGTGAAAAACCACACAATTTTTTAATTAACATGTTATGGTTTAGCAGTGGTACATGTGTAAATCCAGAAACTTGGGAAACTGAGGCAGGATAATCACAATTTTGAAGCCAGCCTCAGCAATTTAGTGAGGTTCAATCCATGTTACCATTAAAAAATAAAACAAAAAAAGTTATGGTTCAGATATTAGGTATCCTCCAAGAGCTCATGTGTGAGACAATGCAAAAAGATTTAGAGGTAAAATGACAGCGTGCTGAGAAATTTAAATCAATCAGTGTATTAATCCCCCAATGATAACTGTGGCTAGAGGAGGTGGATCCCTGGGGTGTGCATCCATATTTTGCCCTGGTTGAGCAGAGATTTCTCTCTGCTTCCTGGTATGATGTTCCCAGCTGCTTTCCTCTACCACACTCTTCTGCCATGATGCTCTGCCTCACATTGGCCCCCAAAGAATGGAGTCGGCTGTCTATGGACTAAGACCTCTAAAACCGTGAGCCCCCAAATAAACTTTTCCTCCTCGATTTGTTCTTGTCAGGGCTTTTGGTTGCAGTAGCAAACAAAACAAAACAAAACAAACAAAAAATGAATAAATCATAGTATTCTTATGCATAGGAGTTCATAGAAAAATGTGAAATGCCAGGCAGTTAGACTTTGGGGTTTAATAATCTTTTAACAAAGAGGATTTAGGCTTTAAGAGACAATAAATGGTGGGGAAGTGCCACACCTGGTATCTGGTACACACCTATAATCCCAGCAACTTGGAAGGCTGAAGCAGGAGGATGGCAAGTTTGAGGTCAGCCTTGGCAATTTAGCAACTTAGTGAGAACTGTCTCAAAATAAAAAATAAAAAGGGCTGGTTAGCTCAGTGGAAAAGAGTCCTTGGATTCAATCTCCAGTACCAAAAAAAAAAAAAAAAAAAAGTGGGGAAGTAACTAGGAAATATATGGGAAGAACTAATTGAAAATAAATGCTACTTTAGTAAGGTCTGTTTATGCAAACTCATATTGATGTCAATTCCTTATTTTTGATCAGAGTCACTTGTGTGTGTGTGTGTGTGTGTGTGTGTGTGTGGTGTTGGGGATCGATCCCAGGGTTTCATGCATCCTAGGCAAACACTCTACCACTGAGCCACATTCCTAGCCCAATTTCTCTGGGCACGATGGCACATACCTGTAGTCCCAGCTATGTGCATGACAGACTGACTGAGCCCAGGAGTTCGAAAACAGCCTTTGCAACATAGAAAGTCTCTCTCTCTCTCTCTCTCTCTCTCTCTCTCTCACACACACACACACACACACACACAAACAAACAAACAAACAAACACCACTTTTCTTACTCCAGTTTAGGGAGGACACCTTCTTCTTCAAAGGGAAATTTATGACCTGCTTTCAGGTAAATAAGGGGAAGGCAGAGAACTCTTCCTGTTTCTGTTGATTCTCAATTGCCTTCAGCTTATGCCAAAGTGGCATTATTATTATTATTTTTTTGGTTGGGGGGTTCTAGGGATTGAACCCAGGGGTGCTTAACCACTGAGCCACATCCCCAGTCCTTTTTCTGTATTTTATTTAGAGACAGGGTCTCACTGAGTTGCTGAGGCTAGCTTTGAACTCACAATCCTCCTGCTTCAGTCTCCCAAGGCACTGGGATTACAGGTGTGCACCACCATGCCCAGCCAAAGTGGAATATTTTGAGGTGGCATCTTCTGATCCATTTTACTTTGTCATACTTTTCAAATGCCAGGACCAGAAATCTAGCAAGCCCTGCATCAATAAAGCCTCCTTTTGCAGGTATAAGCAACCTCCGCTCTGGACTGTGGGTAAAGCACTTGCCTAGCATGCATGAAGCCCTGGGTTCAATCCTCAGCAAAAAAATAAAAAATAAAAATTCACTCAAATTTAGCCCCCAGAGTGATTCTCAGACCCAGAGTAATCACAGTACCTGGCCTGTTTACCTACATCCACTTCTTCAGGACATCCAAGAGGAAACCCATAGATGATGCTCCTAAACTTGGGAGGCAGCTACAGAAGCCATATCTCAGGTGATTGTTAAGATCCACCCCCATTCCTTGACAAGAATTTATGCTTTGTGAGTCCTTACTGCCCTCTCTGTGAACTGCTCCCCACTAATAGGTCTGAGATCCGGTAATTAATTTAGTAGCATGTGTCTTAATGTTCCCTTTACCTGGCTGGTAGGCCTTAAGGAATGGACCTGTGGCCAGAAAAGCCAACGTAGACCCTGAGCCCAGACAAGCAGATTTTCTCCTTCTGTGAATTTGGAATTGAGATGGGGATAGAAGGTTAAGATATAGTAGCTAGGGCTGGGGATGTGGCTCAAGCGGTAGCGCGCTCGCCTGGCATGCATGGGGTGCTGGGTTCAATCCTCAGCACCACATAAAAATAAAATAAAGATGTTGTGTCCACCAAAAACTAAAAATTAAATATTAAAAAAATTCTCTCTCTCTTAAAAAAAAAAAAAAAGATATAGTAGCTATGCACTGGGGATATAGCTCAGTTGGTAGACTGCTTGCCTTGCATGCATAAGGGCCTGGGTTCAATCCCCAGCACCACACACACACACAAAAAAAAGATCTAGTAGCTACAATCACTGGACCTGGAAGGTCAGGCAGAGTAAGCAGGTCTGGGGAGAGAATGTAATAGATAGTCCAAGATGTCCATAATCCAAGATGTCCAGGCCTTCAAGAGATGACACTCAAATCTCTAGTTCTTGACTCAACAGTCTCAGCTTTCTGAGACTAAGGTCTGGCTGTACTTCCTGGGATTGCATTGCATAATGGGTGGGTCCCCTTTTACCAAGTAATTCCAGTGTTTCTGTTACTTAGAACCAAAAGATGACTAAAATACTGACTTTTTTTTTATAACTTGTCCAAGTTATAAAACTTGTCCAAGTTATAAAAAGTTTCTTCAGGGCCTGTGTACTGACTCTGGCTTCCATCCTGGAGTTCAGATCTTGAATGACAAGTCTCCCATGGGCAGAAGTCCTAGGGCAGCTCCCCCCAGAACTCAGTCCATAATTCCTTACATCTGGAACTGTGTTCCAGCCCAAACAGTAAACCATATGGTAGCTGCAGATCCCTTCCCAGAAGTAATAATAATGATAGCTGCCATTTATTGAGTGTTCATCCTGTGTCAGACATGATGTTATAATAATTTCTAGCCCTTAAAACAAGAGTTGGAGCCAGAAACAGTGGGCACATGCTTGTAATCACAACTATTTGGTAGGCTGAGGCAGGAAGACAGCAATTTCAAGCCTAGCCTGGGCAACTTAGTGAGAACATCTCAAAAAGTAAAAAGGGTTGAGGATGTAGCTCAGTGGTAGACAACTCCTGGGTTCAATTTCCCAGGACCCACAAAAAAAGAAAACCAAACAAATTAAAAAAAAAAAAAAAAAAAAAAAAAACTAAGTTGACTAAGTTGGCTTTAAATATTTTTTATTATTATCTAAATTAAATATACATGGTAATCAAAGTAAGTATAAATGTCTATGGCTTATAAGCTTTCTATAAATTTCTATAAATAGGAAGCCAAAAAAATTGCCAACCCAAACTATTAAAATTGATAAAAAAAAAAAAAAGATTTGATGTTGCCTGTTAGTATTTGGCTGAATTAAATTGCGGATACTGAACTGATTAAAAACAAAGCAAGTTGGGCACTGTGGCACATGCCTGTGATCCCAACAACCCGGGAAGCTGAAGCAGGAGTATCACAAGTTTGAAGAGAGTCTGGGCAACTTAGTAAGACCCTCTCTTAAAATAAAATTTTAAAAAGGTTAAAAAATTTTAAAAAGGTTGTGGCTCAGAGGTAGAGCACCTACCTAGCATGTGTAAGGTACTGGGTTCGATCCTCAGCACCACATAAAAATAAAATGAAGATAGTGTGTGCACTTATAACTGAAAAGTAAATATTTAAAAAAAAAATTTAAAAAGGGCTGGGGATGTAGCTCAGTGGTAGAGCTCCCCTGAGTTCAATCCCCTGCACAAGGAAACAAAGCAAAACAAAAACCACAATTCCCTATGACTCCATTGTAGATGAGAAAACAGATTCCTAGAGAGGTGAAACATGTTTCCTGATGTCAAATAGCTAGGTGTTAAAAAATCAACCAGGATAACTGATGAATGCTACTACTTGAATTTAAGGTCTAATTACCAGAGTCTCTGGTTGCTCCTTCATTTAAATGATAGCTAATGAATGGGCAGAGACAGATCTTGTGTTTTCTAAAACTACTCAAGGCCTGGGGCAGGTAAGTAGTTGTGGAAAGATTTGTTGAATGAATGATTGAATGAGTGGATTTGGAGATAGTTATTTAAGAAACAGTTGGCTCCTAGACCATAACTCAGAACTCTCCATTTACCATTGCTGCTAGTAGCCCTTCCCACCTTGCTACCCAGAAGCTAGTCTAATGGCATTAACCATCTCAGCCAGTCATGATACCATTAAAAGCTTCAGTCTAGCTACTGTGCCCCCACCCCGGTCTTGGCTCTGGGCCCTGGGCTGGTCTGGTTGTTTACCAGCAATCTGGACCTTCTTCAGAGAAAAGCATAGATGACCTATTAGTCTAATTCAAGCACTTAGCAAGGAATGTCTGTATTGTTCACACCCCCAGCCCCAAGCTAATGGAACCAAGCAAATAGAAAAGCCTTGACTCTCAGAGATCTTCCTGGGAGGGGAGGAAGGAGGAAGAAAAGTGGACCCAGTGCCCCACTGGAGTTTGTAGGGAGGTAACTTGGCTGAGCATTTCCTGGGGCTGGGCAGGCTATGGGGATACAAGAATGCACAGGGAGAGGCTTGCCCATTCCACCCATCACTCTGGCAACTCTTATACATATCCCATTCCCAGTTACCTCCCTCACTGCCTTAAAACTTGGCTCGAGAAAAATGCAGAGTAACATGGTTTGTCCTGGAAAAAAATCATATTGAAGTGTAATCCCATTGTGAGATATTAAAAGGGTAGAACTTTTGGGAGGTGATTAGGATTAGATAAAGTCATCAAGGTGGAGCCCCCATGATTGAATACTGGTAACTTTATGAGAGAGAGAGAATGTGCACAAGAGAGAGACACAGACATACATGTGTGCTCCGTGTCTCTCTTGCCTTGTGATACTCTGTGCTACCTTGGGACTCTGCTAGTGAGAAGGCCATCACAAGATGTGGCCCCTCAACCTTGGACCAGAATCATAAGCCATAAGTTTGTTTTTTGATGCTGGGGATTGAACCCACTGAGCCACATTCCATCCTCAGCCCTTTTTATTTTTTGTTTTGAGACAGTGTCTTGCTGAGATGCTGATGGTCTAAGTTGTTGAGGTTGACCTCAAACTTGAAATCATACTCTTTTTTTTTTAAATTATTTTTCGGTTTTAGATGGACACAATTTTTTTTTTTTTAGAGAGAGAGAGAGAGAATTTTTTAATATTTATTTATTTTTTTTAGTTCTCGGCGGACACAACATCTCTGTTTGTATGTGGTGCTGAGGATCGAACCCGGGCCGCACGCATGCCAGGCGAGCGCGCTACCACTTGAGCCACATCCCCAGCCCCTGGACACAATATCTTTATTTTACATTTATGTGGTGCTGAGGATCAAACCCAGGGCCTCGCACATTCTAGGGGAGCACTGTACCACTGAGCCACAACCCCAGCCCCGAAATCTTACTGTCTTAGCCTCCTGAGTCACTGGAATTACAAGCATGTGCCACCATGCTCAGCTTCTTTCCTTTTTTTAAAAAAAAATATTTTGAAAGCTGAGACTTAGTGAGACCCTGTCTCAAAATAAAAACAAAATTTAAAAAGGGATGGGAATGTGACTCAGTGTTTAAATGCCCCTGGTAAAAAGTCTTTTGAGATAGGGTCTTGCTACATTGAACTCATGATCCTTCATGCTCAGCCTCCCAAGTAGCTGGGATTACAAACATGTGTCACTGCACCCAGTCCCATAGTACTACAAATAAATTCTTCTAACTGCATGGGTGGGTGTTTCCTTACTCCAATAGGATTACAAATTTCCTGAAATCATGGGCCAGTCTCTGCTTTTCTCTGGCCCCCAATATAATCTGGAGCAGGTGCTTAGTAAATGCTGTGGTGACTAAGGGCCCCCATCTCAGGTGCTGTGGCAATCACATATAGAATCCCAGAAATGGCTAAAATTGGGATGGATACAGGTCTATAGCCCCCTCTAAGCTATTTTTCATTCCAATTCATGTCAAGAACACAGGGGCTGAGGGGCTGGGGATGTGGCTCAAGCGGTAGCGCGCTCGCCTGGCATGCGTGTGGCCTGGGTTTGATCCTCAGCACCACATACAAACAAAGATGTTGTGTCCGCCAAAAACTAAAAAATAAATAAATAAATATTTAAAAAGAACACAGGGGCTGAGAGCCTTGCCTGAAATCATATAGCAGTTGTGTCTCTTCACCATCTGGCCTGTATCCTTGTATCTATAACATCCCAAATTATGGAAAAATTCAAAATTTGATAAAATGGGAAAAGAGCATAAGTCTTGGGTCAAAATGTTTAATCATGATCCAAGAGGTCAGGGGGCTTTAGAACAGCAGTAGGAATAAAGCAAGGACCAAAGGCTTCAGCTCCTGATTTCCAAATGTTCTCCAGGATCCCAGGGCAGAGCAGGGCAGGCAGAAGGTTTCCATCCTCCATTCAAAGGAAGGAACAAGGGGTCAGGAGTATTGCTCCAACCTTCTTCACAAGAAAAATGTCTTTCTAGGCTGCCTCAGAACTTTCAGCCCTGCCTACCTGAAGAATGCAATAAGGAATGACTGATTTGTTAGACTCTGGATGATTATGGGTGGATGGGAGAAAGGAAGGAGAGAGCCTAGTGGAGCTGGTCACCACCAGAAGACATGGCTAAATGATAGCCATTAAATCCTAAGGAGGGCAGCCTGAGTCAGAAATGAGGATAAAAGTGGTGGAGGAATGAGGTTAGCTAGTTAGGATCTGGAGGTCATAGCCAGTAGCATCTACTATGGCCTCATCTGGAGCCAACTGCAAGTTCCAGGTAGGGTTGGGGCTGCCATGTTGTGCACTGCACCTCCTCTGGATGCTGTTCTTTTTTCACCCTTCATAGGTTGCAATCAGGCTGGGTGTGGTAGTGAGGAAGAAGGCCTCTGGGTAAAATTCAGCTACCAGAGGCTCCAAAGTAGAATCAAGGTAAATGTACAGGAAAAAAGAAAGGGCATCCAGGGCTGTAGCCTCAGAGCAGAGTTTTTCTGTGAAAGAAATGGAATAGAGTTCTTTTAGGGAGCTATCTTTACCTCTCTTCACTACCTCAGCCTCAGTTAAGACTGCCCCCTGCCCCTGAGGTGTCCATTAGAGGTCTATAGAATAAGTGCACCCATCCCTTTGTTTTCTTAGTTTGAGTTTTCCCCAGCTGGTCAGTAAACGTTTAAGGGGTACAGCAGAAGAGGCCCTACCTCGTGCTCCATCACAGAAAAGGTGGCGTCTTCCCAGTCCTGGGAGAAAAGCTGGCTATGATAACGCATCTTAGCTGTAATGGCCTCCACTGAGCAGAGGAAAGAAGGAAGATTGGAAAGACATGGTGGAAGCAGATTCCTAGACTCCCAAGGCAGGAAAGGGAATGCCATGGGACCCTGGGATCTAGGGGAACACATGGGTAGGAATATCTCCTTCTGCTTGCTTGTTCCTCAAGCTGGAGATGTCTCAGGAGCCCAGACAGGTTGGTTGAACAGGCAGTGTTGGGGGTTACTCAGAGAGGGGCAGAAGGAAGAAAGGCTGGGGCTGGGGATATGGAAGTTAAAATAGAATTGGGCTGCTCTGAGGAGATGGATGAAACCAATCTGGGCCAGAGTTGACCCCCTCCTATCACCTAGGCTTTAGCTAATCCAACCCAGGGGCTGAGAGCAAGAATACACTCACTGAGGCAGGGGTTGTGGGAGAAGGACCTCTCCAGCCCTTCACACTCCTCCTGCAGGTTGCCACTGCCTCGGCAGGTGCAGCTTAGGGCAACACTAGTGTTGATGTTGCTGATGAAGTTGGGGGTCATGGCAGTTCCTGTGGGATGAAAAGGGGAAGCAGTTGTCAGGGCCCAGGCTAACCCTCCTTTAGCTCCAACCCTCTCCCACCCATCTCAGGACCACACCATCTGGGTCTTCAGAGTATTCTCACCTTTAGGGTGAGCCCATCCTGTGGGTTCTCTACATATGCCCCAGCCTCACCAATCAGCCCCAAGTATGCTCGCAGACATCTGGACTGTTCTGTTGCACAAGTCCCCAGGATGTCCATAGGATGGCAGTGGGTCTGGAAATCTACCAGGCGTGATCTGGAAGAAAGGAAAAAAAAAAAATTTTTTTTTTTTTTTTTTTTGGCAGTTCTGAAGGGGGTACTCTACCACTGGGCTACACCCCTAGTCCTTTTTATTTATTTATCTTAATTTTGAGACAGGGTCTAAAAATCACAATTTTGAAGACTTGTGATCCTCCAGCCTCAGCTTCCAAAGTAGCTGGGATTAGAGACATAAGCTACCATGCCTGGCTCAAGAAGGGAAATTTCAAGAGTCCCCAATGAAGATCTGACCTGCAGCCTTTATCCTTGCTGCTCTTTAGCCTGGCAAGCTCATTGTCACCCCAATTCCTCCTCTGCTTTCAGTGCTTGGTCCACCCCAACTTCTCCTCAGTGGAGCCTGCCCCTGTCACTTTTAACCCAGGGCCTTCAGCACATCACTCTGAATTTAGGCTTCATAATCTCTAATTATGAGATCTTAGACAGCTTCTTTCACCCCAGTTTCCTAGACTGTAAAATAGGATAAAAGCACAACCTGGCAGATTTTCATTGATGAAATAAGAGAATGCATGTATCACATCCAGCATAGTGCCTGGCACATATTGTTTAATAAATGTTAGATATGAGCTGGGTGTGGTGGCATGTGCCCATAATCCCAGTGTCTCAGGAGGCTGAGGCAGGAGGATTACAAATTCAAGGCCAACCTTGGCAATTTAGCAATACCCTGCCTCTAAATAAAAAATAAAAAGGGCTAAGGATATAGCTCAGTGGCAGAGCAGCCCTGGGTTCAATCCCTAGTACTGCTAAATAAATAAACAAATATTAGATGTTATTATTATTACTATCATTTGTGGTTCTGGAGATAGAACCCAGGGACTCGCACATTTTAGGCACTGAAGTATACTAAAATTTTTAAATTTTATATTGAGACAGGGTCTTGATATGTTGCACAGGTTGGTCTGGAACTTTTGATCCTTCTGTCTCAATTTCCCAAGTAGCTGGGACTACAGGTGTGCACCACAGTACCCAGCCAGATATTATTATTAACATTCATCCCACAATACATAAGGCTAGTTCTGTTTGGGTGATGTAATTGTGGGTGTTTTTCTTTCTATATGTTTTTCTGCAGTTTTCAATACATTTCTGTTTGGGTCAATGGTTTACTTCTCTGTCACCTCCACTCTACTATGAACTCCTTGAAGATAGAGATAATATCTTAGCCATCTAACCTAGTACCTGTTATATAATAGTATTAGCTACTAGTGTAGTAATAGGCAGTACAGCAGAATAGTTAAAAGCATAGACTCTAAGTCAGACCTAACCTACTAGCTGTGTTCCCTGTGTACCTATTAGTGGTTATTTAACCATTCTTTGCTATGGTTTTTTCATTTGTAAACTGAGGATGATTAAAACAAGAGCATCTATCTTACAGAGTTCTTATGAGGCTTATATGAGTTAATACATGTTAAGTACTTAAATCAATATCTGGCTCATAGGAAGTACTTAGTAAATGCTAATATTCTGATTATAGAGAGCCTTGACTTTGCAGATAAGGAAAGTAGTAATCAAAGAGGTAAAGCTACTTTCCTTACTGCATCACCTGTCACAAAAAAGTAAGCAATAGATCTAAGTTGTATACCATGGTTGGTATGACATTTATTGTCAAAAAATGTTATTTGAACAGATGATAAGTTCAATTTGTTGTTTTGTACTGAGAAGACACAGGAAAACCAGATTGTAATTTCAGATTTTCAGTGCCTAGCATTTGTGAGGCTCTGGGTTCAAATCCCAGCAATGAAATGCAAACCTCCCTACATAAATACATGGAGTTCTTAAAGGACAATAAATGACAAAATTAGCATTACCATTTATTGAGGACTTAACTCTGCCCCAGTAGGCTAAGTACTCTACATAAGTAATATAACCATGATTAGAGGTCTGTATTATTATTCCAGTTTTTGTAGAGAACTAAAAGTGATGGCTTGCCCTTCACATCTGGTTTGAGCATGTCCAGCTTGCTGAGATTCATTTTCCAGGATTTTCTAGTCACTGGGTCTTCATTTCATTTTTCCAGAAAAATAACTGGAAGCAAATGCTTACCAAATTATGGTAGATTATCTTTAGGTGAGGGAATTTTGAATGGTATTTTTTATATAGGCCTGTGTCACTGTGCCCATAAGTGGTATTTTTTATACAAGTTTATGTTTTCTGAAGTTATTACACAAAGGAGGTTTTGTTATGTTTCCCAGGTTGGTCTGGAACTCAGACGCAAGGAGTCTTCCTTCCTCAGCCTCTGAGAGCTGGGACTACAGGTGTGACCATCGCACCAGGTCAAAAGCTATAATCCTTTTAATATGAGTTTCACAAAATATCCAAGGCGAAGCGCCTTGTGGGTCCACTGTTTCCTGAGGGCAGTTAGATCCAACCGGTGCAGGAAGGTGGCCAGAAGGAGTGGAACATGTCACACTCACGCCCATCCTGCAGCCCAGACCCTGCACCTACCTGCACAGCGGATCCGTGAAACAGAGGCTCTGCAAATCCAGACAGTTGGGGGCCTCAGTTGGCAGTGCGCAGCTGGGAGCAATAGTGTTGCGCCTACGCTCCCCACAGCCGCGGTCAGTGGGCAAGCAGGGGCACAGCAGCAGGCCCTGCGCATGAGGCTCAGAGGCCCTCTCAAAGAAGGAGCGCAGCTGTCCAAGGCAGACTTGGCGCTGGCAGCGGTGTCCTGAACAGGCCTCCCCGTAACCCTTGCGTAGCCGGTCACACTTCTCATTAAGAGTACACAGCATAGCAAACTTGAGGCAGAGATCGGAGTCTGTGGGGAAGAAGGGCACTAAATCACTAGACCACATCCTTTCTGCATCACCTGTAGTTCAGTATCCCTAAGGAACCCCAGCAAACCCAATTTAACAAGGAAGAAATGGGGGTAGGAGGAAAGGGAGGACTTGAATAAATCCTGAATAAAGCTACTGCTATTCAAGGTTTTCTCTCTCCCCACAAACTCTATCTGGTACTGTGAAGCCTTTTCTACTCTGTTCCTTATCTTGACTAGGTAAACATCATCCATCATCATCATCATCATTATCATCATCATCTCTATATATCTAATAACCACTTATCTAGAACCAAGCATCCACAAAGTTCAAATAACCAAAATACTTCCTTCAATGCTGTGCAGTATGATCCGACGGTGAAAATCATAACCTATAGAGGTCTTGCAACATTCCATAGCAGTTTTTGAACTGCTGGAAACAAATGCAACTAAATTCTATTTAGGTTTGGTTTGTACCTTTTTATTCAGTTTTACTATTACCTACCCTTCATTCATCTAATGATTCATGCATAAAGGTTCTTTTCCAAGTCTTGGAAAAGTATGGTGATATTTCCTCCTTTTTCCTTTCTTTTTTTCAGGACTCAGTGTAGGTTCCTAGGAATCAAATCCAGGGAACCTAGGGCTTCATGCATGCTAAGCATGTACCTTACTGCTAAGCTCCATCACTAGCTGCCTGATGATTTTTCTATAAAAAGAATATTTCAGCCCCAGAACAACTAAATAACTTAAACAGGTCATTCACTGATTCCTTGTAACTAAGAGTTTGCCATGTATAAATCTCTAGTTTTCCCTTGAAATTCTAATACATAAAACTAGCTATACAACAAAGCTCGCTTCAAAATTCTAATTTTTACAGAATTGACCATACAACAAAGCTTTCTTCTCCTCAAAAAATAGTGCATATATGTGTGTTCTTTTTCAATTAACTTTCGACCTTACACTCCTGAAAAAACATGCATTGTAGTCCTTGCCAGGCTGATGGCTCTCCACCCTAAGTCACCCCTGTGGGGAGTCAAAACCTCATTATTTTCTCTGCCCAACACCTCGCCCATCCCATTAGAATGGTTGAAAACAATTTTCTAGTCTTTATGGACAAAAAGGCTACTTTCCTTGCTGTGTCTAAATATTCCATTTCTGTACTTTTCTTTCTGTAACTACTGCCACTCCCACCATCCTCTTTGTAGGGACCAGGGGGACCTAATGGGTTTTCTCTGAATGCCTGCCTAATAATTGTTATTTTTTTTGATGACTCCCGTGAAAGCAGACCACGCAACACAACTCAGACTTCTACGCTGACACAGTGTTTATTCAGTCACCTGGCAGGCTAGAAACTTACTCTGTAAGCCCCTAAGTTTGTGCTTCCCCCAGCCACCCTTCCCTCGGCCCAGCTCAGCCTCCCACTTCCCAGTTTCCCATCCTAGGCTTGCCTTCCACACCTGGTTTGAGTATGTCCAGCTTGCTGAGATTCATTTTCCAGGGTTTTCTAGTCACTGGGTCTTCATAGGGGGAGACATCCAGTTCATAATCACCTAAAAACAAGGTAGGGAGCACCAGAATGCTAAGGACCTGGGAGGGGTGGGAGCAGAAGGGGCTCAGGCTGCTGGGTCAGACCTCAAGCTCTATGCAGCAAAGGAAAAGGCACAACCTATAACTAGCTGCAAGGTATTCAAAGGTAAGAAAAATGCAGAGCCATAAAGATTTGGGTTGTGCTGGACATGGTGGGGCACACCTGTAATCTCAGCGGCTTGGGAGGCTGGGACAGGAGAATGGCGAGTTCAAAGCCAGCCTCAGCAATGGTGAGGCACTAAAGCAATTCCATGAGTCCCTGTCTCTAAATAAAATACAAAATAAGGCTGGGGTATGGCTCAGTGGTCGAGTGCTCCTGAGTTCAATTCCCGGTACCAAAAAAAAAAAAAAAAAAAAGATATGGATTTGGCCCAACAAATAAACTGATAAGAATAGAAGCCTTTGGGTAGGCAAAAAGAAATTGAGGAGGAGAGAGGTTTAATTGTTACTTGCCGAGATATGAACTCTGAACTATCTGATTCTGGTAAGTAGGAGTTCAGGGACATCAAGATGGTGGAGACAGGGTATAAGAAAGATGCCACTGGGGGCTGGGGTTGTAGCTCAGTGGTAGAGAGCTTGTCTAGCATGCATGAAGCACTGGGTTTGATCCCCAGCACCACACAAACTAAATAAACAAAATAAAGGTGTTGTGCCCATCTACAACTAAAAAAATATTTAAAAAAAAAAAAAGATGCCACTGGACAAGACAGGGAGATAAGTCATGTTTCTGTTTATAATAAGTCCCATTACTATGACAACTCCTGACACTGAGGACTTATCACCATGACAACTCCTGCCCAGGTTCAATATTTTAAAAGGACCAATGGTGGTAAAGTAGGCAGTATTCTAATTAGGTTTCTAAAGTAACCAATGCTGTGGGGGGGTGATTAGAGAATATTCTAATCAGGTATCATAAGGTAACCAATAGGAGCAAACAGGGTAAGGTCTTCAATTTGGTCTGTATAGGAAAGAGAATGACTCACAGCCCAGCAGCTGATTTCCAGACATTGGGACCTGAGCCTTTCTCTCGGTCAGCCCACTCTTCTCTACCTTACGGAGTGCTATCTTCACCTGTAATAAATCTGTTATTTTCCTGCTATTTCTGTGTCTGTCTTTCTTTTTCTTTTTCTTTTTTTGGTACCAGAGACCCAGAGTCACTCAACCACTGAGCCACATCCCCAGCACGTTTTTGTATTTTATTTAGAGGCAGGGTCTCACTGAATTGCTTAGGGCCTTGCTAAATTGCTGAGGCTGGCTTTGAACTTGCTATCATCCTGCCTCAGCCTCCAGAGCCAATGGGATTATAGGCTTGTGCCAGCATGCCCAGATGCTTCTGTATGTCTTCCTCAATTCTCTGTTTGGGACACCAAGGACCTGGATCCCAACTGGATACTCCAACAAAAACAATTTCAGAGTTTCTGGATCCTAGCTCTCAGACACATTGTGTGTTTGGAATCAGGCAAGGGAACTCTGCCTTGTTTTCTCTTGCTATTATAGAAGGGACAATGGGGTACTCTGCTACAGGCCTGAATGCTTGGCTATGGAGATGTATAGCATTCTGGAGAAACAGAAGTGAGGCCAGGCACTAACCAAGAAAAACTGAGAAAAAAAAAAAAGAGAGAAAATGATCTCAAAGAATATGCATCTTTCTCAGATACCCACAAGGGACTGCAGACTCCTTAAGGGGACTTACTAAGTCTTATCAAATCAGTGTATTGCCCCTATGCTTGGGAGGGGCTCAATAAATATTGGTTAATAAATCTTGTTGGAAGAGAGATGAGAAAGATAAGCTTGCAGGAATGTCATCCAAGAAGATTTTGTAAATGCATCTTCAGGTGGGCAGGTATATGGATGTTATCAGGCAAACAAGAGAGGATGGGCTAGATATATCAGAAGACCTGAGAGCTCCAAAGAGGAAAGAAAACAGAGAAACAAGAGAATCCTGGAAGAAGTCTCTGGGGAAGTCAAAAAAGAGAAGAAATTAGGAGTAGGAAACAGAGAACAAGTGGTGTGGTAAAATTGTTTTATCGTTCAATTATTTGTCCCCCACACTATGGGAGGATTATACCTCCCTATCTGTTGCCATGTGACTTTTCACAGCCCTTGTGGAGCGTACTTCAATGTCAGTCAGGCTTGGCCCCGTGATTTGCTCTGGCTGGTGGACTATAAATTGAAGTGATGTAAATCACATCTAAGCAGAGCTTTTTTTTTTTTTTTTTTTTGCTACTGGGGTTAAACCCAGGAACCCTTACCCACTGAGCCACATCTCCAGTCCTTTTTCTAATTTATTTTGAGATAGGGTCTCACTAAGCTGATCTAAGTTGCTACTTTGATCTTGGAATCCTCCTGCCTCTTCCTCCCAAGTAGGCATGCACCACTGTGCCCAGGCTGAGCAGAAACTTTAAGAACCATCACATTGCCAGGTATGGTAGCACATGCCTATAATCCCATCAGCTTAAGAAATTGAGGCAGGATTGCAAATTCGAGGCCAGTCTCAGCAATTTCATAAAGGCTTAAGCAACTTAGTGAGGCCCTGTCCAAAATAAAAACTGAAAAGGTGGGGGATGTGGCTCAGTGGTTCAGTCCCCAATACCAAAAAAAAAAAAGAACCATTATATCGTTATTACTTTTTCCTCTCTTAATTTGAATGAAGACAATAGATAGAACAGAGAAAAATCCAATGCTTGAAAGTCTGCAGCACATATATAAAATGAGCAAGAAATAAATGTTTATTGTTAAAAAAGAGATGGGGATGGGGTGGGATGGTTGTAACTAAAGTTTAACCTAGCAAATTCTTATTAGAAATGCAATCAAGGAGGGGCTGGGGCTGGGGTTCAGCGGTAGAGCGCTCGCCAAGCATGTGTGAGGCCCTGGGTTTGATCCTCAGCACCACATAAGAATGAAATAAAGATAATGTGTCCAATTACAAATAAAAAATAATAAATATTTAAAAAAAAAAGAAATGCAATCAGGGAGAAGGGTATGGCAGCATACACCTATAATCCCAGCAATTTGGGAGGCTAAGGCAGGAGGATTGCAAGTTCTGGGCCAATCTCAGCAATTTAGCGAAACTCAGTCAAAAATAAAAAGTAAAAAAGATTGGAGATGTAGCTTAGTGGTAAAGTGTCCCTGGGTTCAATCCCTAGTACCAAAAACAAAAAAGCAACTGGAGGCTGGGTATAGTGACACACACACCTGTAATCCCAACAATTTGGGAGACTGAGGGAAGAGGATTGCAAATTTGAGTTTAGCCTCACTAACTCAGAAAGACTGAGTGAGAAACCACTCAAAATAAAAAATAAGAGCTGGGGTGTAGCTCAGCGGTAAAGTGCCCCTGGTGTTCAATCCCCAGTACCCCCAACACACAAAAGCAATGCAATTAGGGCGTTGGGAAGTGTTGCTCAGTGGTCGAATGCTGCTTAGTACTCTTGAGGCCCTGAGTTTGATTCCCAGTACCACAAAAACAAAACAAAGCAAAATAAAAACAATTGGGGTAAGGGGAAGAAAAAATGCAATTTTTACCTAGAGGTAGATTGCTCTAGGAACAAAAATCCAAATATGTAGCAATTCTTTGGGACTGGGCAGTGGATAGAGAAGAAGGTTTCTGGGGGCTGGAAAAATGGTAGTCTTCATTATGCAGTAACAAAGCATTTGGTAAATTATTTCCCCCAATAATTTGGAAGGAAGATGAGTTTATGCTGAACGAACTTGTGTTTTAAGGGGAAGAAGCCAAAAAGCAGAAGGTTACTAGTGTGTCTTGATTGCTACTGGCTGCATTTGGCAAGGTATTAAGAGAAAAACAGAAGCTCAGAAAAGAATTGGCCAGTTTAGCAGATAGGCATGGTGGTGCCTGTCTGCAGACCCAGCTACTGGAGAGGCTGAGGCAGGAGGATTCCTTGAGTCCAGGAGTTCAAGACCAGCCTGGATGTAGTGAAAAAGTGTCTTGACAAAATAAAAAATAAAAGAATTGGCTGGTTTGCAAGTAGGGAGGATATGGACAAAAGAATCCAGAAATTCCAAGACTTGAAGGATTAAGAGATGCAGCAACTATATCTCATATTCAAATGGTAAAAGATAAAATTGAAAATGCTTTGAGTGATAAAGTTGATAACAATCAGGCTTGGGGGAAAGACCAAATTAAGTATGTGGATATACTGGAGTTTATAAAGATTTCTCAATTGATTAAGATGGTACCAAATAGATCTGCCAGTTGGACAAATGTACTCAGGGAAAGAAAACTAAAGTAGTGACTCTCCCATAGAGGTCTGATAGGGACAGGGAACTTCTAATTAGGTTTAGAAAGAGGTGCATGTCTTGTAGGAAAGGCTACTGGCACATGAGATGAAGGAATCAAAGATATAAAAAGCAATTACTTTTTGAGAGACTTGTACTTCTAACAGCTAACAGCCTGGATTAAAAGAGACTGTGACTATTTGAGGCTTAAAATGCCCCAACATTCCTCAGACAGGAAATAGATAAGAATGCTTCTCCAGTCCCAGAGGTTGTAGTCTCCAATGCCCTTTTCAAATGTGGTAAAGAGAATAATGGAAAAGCCAGGATCTCCCAGAGGGTTGAGCCAAGAACCTTGAAGAACAATGGATAGGGCAGCTACTCCCACAGAGGAAAAAAAAAAAAAAGGGTGAGTGGTGGGGGGTCTTCTTATAGAATAAGCCTGGGTTGGAAAAGTGGTCAGTGGATGATTACTTGCCTGGCATGTGTGAGACCCTGGGTTTGATCCCCAGAGAAGAGGACCCTTGCAAAATCTGCCTAGCAAAATTTTAGAATTCTTCGAATCAATGTCTGCTGTGTGCCTCTCATTCCTTCCCATTCTGAAAGTGTTTGTTGTAGTTATCCTGAGCCTGTTCTATTATTGTACACTGAGTATGTATGGGAGGCAAATGACCTTTTTAGTTCATAAAGATAAACTAGGGGGTCTGGAGTTGTAGCTCAGTGGTAGAGTGCTCGCCTAGCATGCGTGAGGCACTGGGTTCAATCCTCAGCACCACATAAAAATGAAATAAAGATATTGTGTCCACCTCCAACTAAAAAATAAATATTAAAAAAAAATATAAACTAGGGTTAGGCATGGTGGCACATGCCTGTAATCCCAACAAATCTAGAGGCTGAGGCAGGAGGATCATAAGTTTGAGGCCAGTCTCAGCAACTTAGGGAGACCCTATCTCAAACTACAACCAAACAAACAAACAAAAAATATAGAAACTATCATGAGATCCTAAGATCCTAGACTTAGAGCTTGATGTCATGTTCTGATAGAATTTTTAGGACATCTTCCTTGGAAAATTAGGTGGGTATATATTACTTGTGGAAGGAGGGGAAATTAATATTTTTATCAAGCTGTAAACTGTGGTAAATTGTATTATTGTTTCCAATTATTCTTTGCCCTCCCTATAAGATTAAATGTCTTCACTTATTGTCATGTGATTTATTTATTACTTTTTAATTTTTTTGCTACTGGGAATTGAACCCCAGGAATGCTTTACCATTAAGCTATATATCTCCAGGCCTTTTTGAGACAGGGTCTCACTAAGTTGCTAAGACTGGTTCAAACTTGCAATCTTCCTGCCTTGGTCTCCTGAGTTGCTGGGATTATAGGTATGTGCCACCAGGTCCAGTTTTGCCATGCTATTTTTTTATTTCTCCCTATGGGAGGAGTATACTTCCCTAATCTAGTGATGTGAGGCTTGGTCAGATTATTTTCTCTTTGGAATTTGTAACATTTGAGCAGGGTTCTGATGTTGTTGTTTTGGTACTAGGGATTGAACACAGAGTGCTCTACCATTGGGCTACAATCCCAGCCCTTTTTATATTTGAGACAGGTGATCACTAAGTTGCAAGGCTCAAACTTGTGATCCTCATGCCTTAGCCTCCTAAGTAGCTGGTATCATAGGTGTGTGCCACCATGCCTGGCTTAAACAGAGGCTTTTAAAAGCATTGTATGGTTTACCAATGCTCATTTCCTTCACCATGAGAAGGGAACATCCCACAAAAGGCTGTGCCTTTAGCCTGGATCCCAGAATAACAAAGACACATGAAAACAGTCAGCTCAGAACATGAGCAAGAACTAAATCTTTGTTTTGCAAGATAGTCCAATAAAAGCTGATTAATAAGGAAAAAGGCCTATAGAAGGGGTCAAAGGTAGCGCTTCTCTTTGGCTTTTTTTGTGACTTTTATCATCCATCTCCAGTTCTGTTAATCATATCATTTCTGCTAAAGGCTGGCCTGAGATGATACCACTCAGTCTCTGAACTTGTGGATTACATGATATTTGGAGTTAAAACTGCTTTTCTCTACTCCTCTCTGTATCTTTCTGCTCTAGGAACTCCCCAGGTTGAGCCTGTGCCTGGTTTAGAACTCTGTCAAGAGGAAACCACAGGTAAAAAAAGAGGAAAAAGTGAGGGCAGTGTTTTGAGGGCCCAAAGGGACACTGCCAGTTTTTCCCTCCATCTCTTACTGGTGCCAAATGCAGAGGTTCATTGTCATCCCCATCAGAATCTACCATGTGGCCCATATCCTGCAGAACTGAAAAACAACTCCCAAAGTGGGGCACACTTGTAATCCCAGGAAGCTGAGGCAGGTCCTGCCTCAGCCTGGGCAATTTAGTAAGACTGTTTCAAAGTAAAAAGGGCTGGGGATATCGCTCAGTAGTAGAGTGCCTCTGGGCTCAATACCCAGTAGTAAACAAAACAGATGGCTGGGGATATAGCTCAGCTGGTAGAATGTTTGCCTTGCATGCACAAGGTCCTAGGTTCAATCCCTAGCACCACATTAAAAAAAAAAAAAAAGCAATGCTCAGGTTTAGGTATATACATCAAATATAATTTTTTTATTTTTTAGTTGTAGCCATTTATTTATCTTTATTTATTTATGGTGTTGAGGATCGAACCCAGGGCCTTGCACGTTCTGGGTGAGCACTCTACTGCTGAGCCACAACCCCAACCCCACATCAATATTTAAAAAAAAAAAAGAAGAAGAAGAAGAAAAGAAATTCCAAGAGCCATCCTCCTCAGCTTAGTCCACTTTAGGATGGAGGTCTCACCAATGCTGCGGGCAGGATGAATGGTCCAATAGATGTCCAGGCAGGTAGCTTGATTCTTCATGCGTCGGTGGCATGTACAGCCCATCAGAGAGCTGTTCCTGAGTTTCTCTGCTGCCTCTAGGCAGTCTGCAGGGAAAGAAGACCCCTCTAAGGGCAATGGGGTGCTTAGACTAGAGGTGCAAGAACCCAGGTGGTGGTAGGCAGCCTTGCAAGTGGGATCAGCCTGGCACTTCCTCCTGGCCTGGATACAACTGTTCTTGAACCGGCTCTCTGTGGGAAGGGAGTCTCCTGTGGAGAGATCAGATGAGGGTCACATATGATCAGAGTAGCTGTCTAGAAGTATTAAGCCAATTGTGAGGTAGGATTGGTGAGATTCCTGATGAAACCTTGAGAAAATCTTAGGGTAGCACAAATTGCCTTTAGGAATGATGTGGAGAGAAAGAAGTCCCACAGAACCTCCTTTACATCCTAAATTCAATTAAAAAAAAAAAGTCCCATTAACTCCCCAACATATGTGGAATCTGTCTACTTTTTTATTTAGGTTTGGTTTGCCCCTGCCTGTTCTGTTCAGTTTTGCTATCGCCTGCCCATCATTCATCTACTGATTCATGCATAAAAGCTCTCCATACTCTTGAGTCTTGGAAAAGTATGGTGATATTTCTTTTTTACTTTTTTTCATGTCTGTCTCTTTAGCCAGACCTCCTTACTGGTCTCACTGATTTCATCTTCCAAACTCATTCCTTCACACAATCTTAATATCTTTATTTTTTATCTTTATTTTTTTTTAGTTATAGGTGGACACAATGTCTTTATTTTACTTTATGTGGTGCTGAGGATCGAACCCAGTGCCTCACACATGCTAGGCACGCACTCTACCTCTGAGCCACAACCCCAGCCCCTTAATATCTTTTTAAATAAAAATTTTTAATTGGAAAGCTTTTTATTGAGGTAAAATTCACACAAAATTAAGTTTCTTAAAGTACACAACTAAGTGGCATTTAGAATATTCACAATGTTATTGAACTATCACTTCTAATTCCAATACATTTTCATTCATCCCAAAAGGAAACAACATACCCATTAAACAAGCACTCGTTATTTCACTCTTCTCTCCATCAGCCTCTGGGAACCAGTAGTCTCCTTTCTGTTTCTATGGATTTACCTATCCTATATATTTCTTTTTTCTTTTTTAAAAAATGTTTTTTAGCTGTAAATGGATCTTTTATTTAATTTATTTATTTATATATGGTGCTGAGGATTGATCCCAGGGCCTCACACGTGCTAGGCAAGTGTTCTACCACTGAGCCACAACTCCAGCCCTATCCTATATATTTTATTGAAAGAGTATTACTCAATTTTGCTTGATCTTTTATCTTTTATTTTTTTGTGTGGGGGGGTGGTATCAGGGATTGAACTCAGGGGATACTCAACCACTGAGCCACAACTCCAGTCCTTTTCTGTATTTTATCTAGAGAGAGTCTTACTGAGTTATTTAGCACCTTGCTTTTGCTGAGGCTGGCTTTGAACTCATGATCCTCCTGCCTCATCCTCCAATTACAGGTGTGAGCCACTGTGTCTGGCTTGATCTTTATTTTTGGTACTGGGTATTGAACCCAGGGTGCTTTACCACTGAGCTGTATCCCCAGCCCTTTTGAGACAGAGTCTTACTAAATTTTGAGACAGAGTCTTACTAAATTGCTAAAAGTTGGTCTCAAAATTATGATCCTTCCTCCTCAGCCTTCCAAATGCTGGGGTTATAGGTGTGCACATCAGTGCCTGGCTAACACATTTGATCTTTAATATCTGGCTTTTCTCACCTAGCATATTAGTGTGTTTTTTTTTTTTTTTGGGGGGGGGGCGTTCCAGGGATTGAATTTAGAGGCATTCACTGGACAACTGATTCACATCCTTAGCCCTATTTTGTATTTTATTTAGAGACAGGGTCTCACTGAGTTGTTTGGGGCCTAACTAAATTGCTGAGGCTGGCTTTGAACTCATGATCTTCCTGTCTCAGCCTCCCAAGCCACTGGGGTATAACAGGCGAGCACCACTGTGCCCGGTTTAGCATATTGTTTCTGAGGTCCATCCATAGTTTGTGTCAATGCTTCATTCATTTTTATGGATGACTATTTCATTGCATGGGTATGCCACATTTTTTTTGTCCATTCATTAATTGATGGGCATTTGTTTCCATCCTTTGTTTATTGTGACTGCTTCTTTGGTTATATGTAACTGGTATCATTCATATACAAGCATTTGTTTGAACACCTGTTTTCAATTTGTTTGGATATCTACCTAGGAGTAGAGCTGCTGGGTCATACAGTAATTTTCTGTTTAACTTTCTGGGGATCTGCCAGACTGGATCTGCCAGTAGTCATAAACATTTTACATTCCCACTAGCAATATATGAAGAGCCTAGCTTCTATACTTACTTGACAACTCTCATTATTTTCCACTTTTTAAAATTATGGCCATCCTTATGGGTATGAAGTGTTATCTCACTGTGTTTTTAATTTGCATTTCCCTAATAACTAAGGATATTGAGCATATTTTTATGTTCTTATTATCCATTTGTACATTTTGTTTAGTAATATGCTTTCTTTTCTTCATCACTGGGATTGAACTCAGGAGTGTTCTATCTCTGAGCTATATCCCCAAATATTTTTAATTTTACTTTAAGACAGGGTCTAAGTTAGCCAGTTTGGCCTCAAACTTGTGATCCTTCTGCCTTAGCCTTCTAAGTAGCTGGGATTATAGGTATGTGCCATTGTGCTAGGCATTGGATTCTTTTGTTTGTAAAATTCACCTGTATAGGCAAGGATAGTAGTAAATAGTATAATTTCATTGTTGCATAGAATGCCATTATATAAGCATAATTCTAGTTTTTTTTTTTGGGGGGGGGACGACTAGGGATTGGACCCAGGGGCACTGCACTTTAGCACTGAGCTACATCCACAGTTCTTTTTTTATTTTGAGACAGGGTCTCCTTAAATTGCTTAGGATGGTCTTGAACTTGTGATCCTCTTGCCTCAGCCTCCTGAGTTGCTGGGATTACAGGCATGGGCCACCATGCCTGGCTATATACTCTGATTTATAAGACCTTTATAAGACTTAATCCCTTTTTATTTTAAGACAGGTTCTCACTAGGTTGCATAGTCTTGCTAAATTCTTGAGGCTGGCTTCAAACCTATGATCCTCCTGTCTCAGCCTCCTGAGCCACCAGGAGGTACCACCATCGCCTGACTAATCAGTTTCTATTTTTTGTTTTTCAGTTTCTTGACATTTCTTTCACTTGCCTCATTCTAGTCTCAGCCTGGCCTGGGACAATTCACTTTCTGGACTTTAGTTTCTTTAACAGTAAAATGGGGAACTGAGCTGGGGATGTGGCTCAGTGGTAGAGTGCTTGCCTAGCATGCATGAAGCCCTGGGTTTGTTTCCCAGAAAATAAAAGTGAGAGAGATACTGGATTCTATCCTTTGATGGAAGGGATGAAAAAGAAATGATAGCTTTCTTTTAGGGATATATCAGAATTTCTAAAGGGACTACATAGTTTTAAAAAGCATATTTAAGCCTAATGCAGTGGTATGTGCCTATAGTCCTAGCCACACAGGAAGGAGAACAGGAGGATCACTTCAAGTGGGAGGGAGGGGAAAGAAAAAGAAAAAAAAAAAGAGAAGCAAGAAGGGAGGGAGGGAGAATATAAAAAGCATATTTGGTAATTTTATATGTGCAAGATAAAAAAAAGTTTCAAATTTCAAAAAAATATTAGCCAGGGCTGGGGATGTGGCTCAAGCGGTAACACGCTCGCCTGGCATGCGTGGGGTGCTGGGTTTGATCCTCAGCACCACCACATAAAATAAAAAATAAAGATGTTGTGTCCACCGAAAACTGTAAAATAAATATTAAAAATTTCTCTCTCTCTCTCTCTCTCTCTTAAAAAAAAAAATATTAGCCAGCCATGGTAGAACAGAGATCCCAGAGATTTGGAAGGCTTGCAAGCTCAAGGTCAATCTTGGCAACTTAGTGTTGAGCCCATCTCAAAATAAAAAAATAAAAGGGCCATGTACTGTGGTTCATGCCTCTAATCCCAGTGGCTTAGGAGGCTGAGGCAGAAGAATTGCAAGTCCAAAGTCAGCCTCAGCAACTTAGTAAGGCCCTAAGAAACTTAGTGAGACCCTGTCTCAAAAGAAAAGGGCTGGAATGTGGCTCAGTGTTCAAGTACCCCAGGTTCAATCCCGGTACCATAAAGTAAAATTAAAAGGGCTGGAAGTTGAAATTTAAGTATGAGATTTTAAAACCTTAACCAAAAAGGGGACATGGATTTAAATAGGTTGAGAAATTCTAAAACTTTAAGATGCTACTCTAGGGCTGGGGTTGTGGCTCAGCATTAGAGCGCTCACCTTGCACGTGTGGGGCCCTGGGTTCAATCCTTAGCACCACATAAAAATAAACAAAATAGAGGTATTGTGTCCAACTACAACTAAAATATATATATTTAAAAGAAAAAAGATGCTACTCCAGGTATGTACTCAGTAAAAGGTCACTGAAAGAAATAGCAGGTTCAAGTCATTGCTGTTACTGGAATAAGTGAATATTTATCTGAACTTAAATATTGAATCACAACCATTTTCAAAAAAAAAACCTCTCTAACTTTATTCTTTTTTGGGGGGTACTGGGGATTGACCCCAGGGGAAATTGCTGAGACTGGCTTTGAACCTGCAATCTCTCTGCCTTAGCCTCCTGAGCTGCTGAAATTACAGGCATGTACCACCGCACTCAGCCCCCCAAATATTTTTTTAAATTTTTTTGTAGTTGTGGATAGACAGAATGCCTTATTTTGTTTATTTTTATGTGGTGCTAAGGATCGAACCTAGTCCCTCACACATGCAAGGCAAATGCTCTGCCACTGAGCTATAGCCCCAACCCCCTCCCCCAGCTATTTTTAAATTTGAGACAGGGTTTTGGTCTTCTTAAAGTCGTGACTAGTGGTCAACATTTAAAAACCAGAAGATTTCACATAAAACTATGGACTCCCAATTTCTCTTCAAATATAAAACACTGTGGGCCTACATGCCCACAATATAACAAATGGAGTTGTGTGATGACTGCCTCCTTTCAGCAAGTCATGTGCTATTCAATTTGTCACAGTCCCTACATTCTCTATCACACCTTCACTACCTCCTCCTTTATGCTACCACTGCTATGTCTATTTCTCACTTAGTCAGCAGCTTGACCTCCTGAGTTTTTCTTGGTTCATCAGAGAATGAGTAGTAGCAAATGAAGAAGATAAGTCTATGCACAAGATCCTCATTTGTTTTTCTCCATAGAAAAGAAGAGAGGCCCATAGCTTGGGCACCCATTTTATGGATGAATAAACAAGAAAAGTACGATGCATTAAGAGATATAGCAAGCTAAGACCAGATTGAGGTTAGAATCAAGAAGTCCTAGCTCCAACCTATTTTAGAATGATTTTCAGTACATGATGCTACTTTCCTGGGTGTTAGTTGTCTCCTTTATGCTTGGCTCTACTGGGGCCCAAGCAGTGGTATTTTTTACCTAATTGTTAAAACCAGCAATTGGTCTGGGCAGCACTTGACCCTACATAGCAGCTCCTGGATGATTGTGTTAAGGATTTTCAACAAAGCCACTTAATCAGAAATCACTGCTATCAAATACTATAAAATATGGATCTGCCAGCTATACTGCTTCCCTGAATTAGTTAATGAGGAAGGTGTTTAGTGTTTATCCCTGATCCTGACACAAAGCCATACATTAGAGTTAGTGAAATTTCCTAGGCAGTTAATTCAAATTGGTGATGTCTTGCTCCCCAGATTTGCTGATTGAACCAGTCTTGACAAACCAGTCTTTTCCCTCCTTCCTTCCTTAACTGTCTCACAGCCAAGATTGTATTTCTATAGTCCCACAATGTGAAAGGTGATGGGAAATGTGTGTGGCCTCTGCCTTGGGATTCTCTTCACTCAGGTTCTGGTAGGAGCCCCAGAATGACAGTCCATGTACCTAATCCCATTCCCCAAGGCCATGAGGCATTTTTCTAGGCATGCTGGAGCCTAGACTGCTCTTCTTCAGGGGAATGGCGTGGTGCTAAAGCCAGGCTGTGGCTTGTAGGAAAAGATCATCTGGCTCAACAAGGCGTCTTCTGCACCAATTGAAAAAGTAAACATTTAACCTGGCTTGATGGACCAAGTCTATAATCCCAGAGACTCTGGAGGCTGAGACAGGAGGACTTCAAGTTTGAAACCAGTCTCAGGAACTTAGCAAGGCTCTAAGCAACTTGCCAAACCTTGTCTCAAAATTTTTAAAAATTAAAAAGGGGGCGGTGCTTGGGGTGTGACTTAGTGGGTAAATCCTCTAGGTTCAATCTCTGGTTTAAAAAAAAACAGTAATAATAATAATTAAGTATATGGTATGGTAGAGTTGGGTAGTTTTCAAATTCTCAACACACAACCAAATGATGATGTTAGCAAGTTCTGGCCAGCTTACAACCTCAAAGGGCGTGAAGAGAAGTTGAAGGCCGCTTAGAGGAAATGGCAGTCCAGCCCATGATCAGATTCTTCTTGCTTCCTAGAGATGCTGTCTTATAGTAGACTGGCTGCAGGTTATTTTATAATTGTGTAGATGAGTCACAAAAGAGAAAAGGGGGAGAACAAGGAGCAAGGAGATGCTTGTTTATCCAGCTCAATGCTGGCACTCAATCTATATGAGTTCAGCCACAGTATTAGGCATGGTATTAAGGGCCCTCTGGTCTTCCTCCAGTTTCCCAGACTCCAGAACTGACACAGACACGGGACCTGGAGGCAGCTGCACCCACTGTGTCCCGCCTACATGCTCACCTCCACCTGCCCCTCCCTGCAGCACCGGCGGGTTCCAGCTGCACCTACCCACAGACTACACTCACCAGCTCCAAGGGGCAGCAACATCATCAGCAGCAGCAAGCCCACCGGCGACAGCCGCCGGCTGGGGGAGCGCACCATGGCGGGGTGTGGGTGCCAGGTGTCCGCCTCCGAGGGCGCTCTGCCTGCGCCGGGCACCGCTGTCTCCTGGTTCCTAGAGCTTGAGTTCAGAAAGCGGGACTCCCTCGGTCCGCGCCTCCCACCGCCGCCTCCCGCCCCTCCTCGCGGGCGGCGCCGGCACTCTCCCCACCAGGGTCCGGGGCGCCGCCCTCCAACTTCGAAGCGCGAGTCCACACCCCTCCGCCTCTTCTACTGGACCGAGAAGACAGAGGCGGGAGAGGTTTGGGTGCCCAAGAGGGTGCTCCACCCGAATCTGCCCACCTACTAACAACTTCGCTTAGCAAGACTGTGGAAGCTGCCGCTGGAGACTCTTCTCCCAGGTTAATATTTCTTCCCCCATAAAAGCACCCTTTCTCACTTTCCCAACCCCGCCTCTTCACCTCAGGAACATCAGCAATCGCCAGAGAGGAAATCTTGTAACAAAATTTGAACAAACAAGGGTACCTGAGTTTCTAGTATTTTTTTCTCTGAGAATGTGCACATCTGTTATCTCATTTGCCCCCTCAAGTATCTTCCAGAGTAAGATTCTATGGTGTTCATTAAAAGATGGGCCCCAGAAAGGTAAACGACTTTGCTGGGAGCATAACTGGGACGATTTCCCAAGAGCTTTACCTGACTAAACTGCTTCAAAATGCAGCTCCTCCACCCATCTTAGCTAAATAGCAGAGATTTCCTTGGACCAAACAAGATCACAGAAGAAGGTGATTGGAGAGACCATTCAGAAGCCCCATTATTTTCAGATGATGAGTTTCAGAGAGGAAGCTCCACTGCCAGGATTAAACTAGGTAGAAACTCAGCTGTGCCCAGAATCCAGAATCTACCGGTAAAGGATAAGGCCTGGGCTTAATTCTCACCAGCTCCCAGAGTAAAGATAGAACCACATGGAAGAATAAGAGCTAACCAGTGCCCAGAAGAAAAAAGAGGATGATGAAAGAAAGTGTGTGGAGGTTCATCCCTTAACACTCCAACCTGGGCCCTATCCTTACTTCCACAGTCCACCTGGCAGAAGGCCAGGAGGGAGGCTATTGCAAAGTGCAATATAAACCTCTGAGATTGATTGGCTGCTGCTTCTGAACATGGCCATCCTGCTGTGGCCTCTGGGGGGCATTTGCCGATGTAATCAGCCCAGAAAGAGAGTCATTCTGGCCAGGGGTGTAAATCAACCTTCACAAAGCTAGGAAAGAGACATGTGGCCCTAGATAAGGAAGGAGACTGATGTGGCCTCTGTGCCCTTCCCTCCCTTCTCCTGCCCAGGGGGAGCTGGATCCTGAGCTGTAATGCACTTTAAATGGAGTTTGTGCTTCTTTTTAATCTATATCTGCCCTGCCAGTTTTACAGGAGAGTTGCGAAAATGAACATCTGGCTACCCGGCTATTGTACAGACCCTATTTTCTCCCAGCTTTTCTGCCTCTGTGGAATTTTCCCAAGCCTCCAGTGTAGTTAGAAAACCTGTAGCACACACACAAAAAAAAAACAAGGGAGAGAATTAAATTACAGCAGATGGGATAGAGAGAGAAGATGGGAGGGGAGGGGAGGGGGGATAGTAGAGGATAGGAAAGGTAGCAGAATACAACAGTTACTAATATGGCATTATGTAAAAATGTGGATGTGTAACCGATGTGATTCTGCAATCTGTATACAGGGTAAAAATGGGAGTTCATAACCCACTTGAATCTAAAGTATGAAATATGATATGTCAAGAGCTATGTAATGTTTTGAACAACCAATAAAAAATTTAAAAAAATAAAATACACATTGCCTAATTAAAAAATAAATAAATTTTGAGCATGAAAAACCAACAAAAAAGAAAACCTGTAGCAGGGCTGCTCTTAGGCTCAACTTTCCACTCCACTCTGACAATAATTTCATAAGGAATTTACAAAGCAAAAGGAAATATTTTCAGGTGATTGGAATGCTAAAAAAAGGCCTAAGACCCATAAACCCACAAAGATGTGGAGTAGTCAAGGGATATCCCCTTCAGCAACCATATCAGGTCAAATTCAGAGTAGGAGAGTGCCTACTGCTTATCCAATGATGTCCTGAAGGAATGTAGGAACAGGGTCAAGCTGACAGGCTGAGAGCAATGTCCAATTTCACCTGTAAGAGATCAGCCTTTTTGATTAAATGAAGTCTGGGTACTAGGGTGAAAAGCCTAACATCATAGGTCCTTTAATGGGGACTAGTAACCAAGGCTAGGGGACGGTTGAAGAAGCCTCTGCAAATAAATATGACTCCAAGACTAATATTGACAGCCCTTCCAGCATATCCTCTCCCCACCAACCATGTGCTGCTGTGACTGCCAACACCTGCAGATAGAAAAAACACTGCCACTGGGAACCTTATGGATAACAAATGAGTCTTCTTCTACCAAGATATTAGCCATCATTCGACTCAATAATGTCTTTATGCTAGGTGCGAAATGGCACAAACCCTGCCCTGAGTGAGGCTTACAAACTAATTGGGACTCAAAGGTCCAAAGTACCTGTGTCTTACTGTACTTCCATTTGCAATGTTGATTTCCTCCTCTTATGGTCACAATTTATGGACTCTGCCTTCTCTCAAGTCCTCTGTCCTTGTTGGGCTTTAACTCCCACTGCTATCCTAAACTGGGTCTACAGCAGCCTAGTGAATAGTTAAGACAAAGTCTGTACCGATTGCCTGGGTAATCTCCAACCTGTGCTAGTGACCTTAAACAATCCCTTAATTTTTCTATGCTTCCATTTATTCATCTGTAAAATTAAGAATAATAGTATCTATTTCATGTAAAGATTATAAGAATTAAATGAGTATAGGGTTTAGCATAGTTCCTGTAACATTGCACTGAGTAAATGATGTCATCCCAGGTGGCATGTAGGAGTTAATTATTCTATGAAGTTGGCCAGCCCCCACCACTTTGACCTTCTGATTTAGAGCTGGAGGCTGCAGTATTTCTTCCTTTTTCTGAATGTGCAGGACAGAGTGCTTGTAGGGATGGGAACAAAGAGAATCATTTTCTTTTTTTTTTTTTTTTTGAGAATCATTTTCTACCTTCTCTTAAAAGCAGGTATTGTATCACATTAGAATATCTGTGGTACTTAGAATTGACAGCTCCAAATATATGTCTAAAGGAACTGGTATTTCCTTAACATTTGCTTGAATTGAATGGGGAGAGAATATTCCATGCCTCCCACTTTATACTCCTGATAAAGTCAACCAGGTATGGGACTATGATTGATAACCAGTCAATTGTTAGGCCAAAAGATTTCTATGCTTTATTACTTGACCTCATGATGAGCAAATTCTAAGGGCACCAGTGAGAGCCAACTCCCTACATGCTGACATGCTGTTTTTCTGTTGTTGTTGGGATTAAACTCAGAGCTTTGCACATGCTAGGCAAGCCCTCTACCACTAAGCTGCTATACCCTGGCTCCCCACACTGTTCTTTGATGAGGATTTGGTAATAGCAAAATCCACGCATGAAGGGTACAGACTCTGGAACCATATTGTCTGGATTCAAATTCAATGTTACCATTAGCTTTTTTTATTTGCTGTACTGGGGTTCAAAACCCAGGGGCACTTTACTGCTACATTCCCAGTTCCTTTTATTTTTGAGACAGGGTCTCACTAAGTTGTAGAGACTGGCCTTAAACTTGCAATCTTCCTGCCTCAGCCTCTAGAGTTCCTGGTATTACAGTTTGTGGTCTTAAATTATTTAGTCTCAATTTCTTCTTCCTCTTCTTTTTTAAACAATGCCTTTATTTTTAAAAATTTTTATGTGGTGCTGAGGATTTAACCCAGGGCCTTGCATGTGCTAGGTGAGCACTGAACCGCTAAGCCACAACTCCAGCCCAGTCTCAACTTCATCTGCAATAAAGAAATGCACATAAAACAAAACAAAAATACAAATAATGAGTACTTGCCTCATGAGACTATTGTGAAAATATGTTTGTATGTATATGAGTCATATGCAGTTAGGCACCTAAAATGCAGTAGCTAATATTATTCCTGAAAATAACATGAATAAAATCACAGTCCCTATACAATACATATGGGAAAGCTGGGGATGCAGCTCAATGATAGGTCACTTGCCTAGCATGTATGAGGCCCCAATACTGAAAAAAAAATCATATAAAATGGGATGTAGTTCAATGTAGAACATCTGCTTGGCATAAGCCAAGGGTTCAATCCTCAGCACAATCACCCCCAAAAACAGATTACAAGAAATTATATGGGAAATTTTTGCCTTTTAGGAAAATATAATTTTTCATAGATAATCATGCCTTACTTTTTTGTTTTACTAATCAGAATTTCCACTTAAGATTACTGAAATGTAGGGCTGGGGATGTAGCTCTGCTCTAAGCTAAGGTACTTTGTCCTTACTTTGTGGTAGCGTGCTTGCCTGGCACACATGCAGCCCGGGTTCAATCCACAGCACCACATACAAACAAAGATGTTGTGTCTGCCGAAAAACTAAAAAATAAATATTAAAAAAATTCTCTCTTAAAAAAAAATTACTGAAATGTAAACACATGGACGCCAATTGCTTATCGGGTCAGGAATGGTTTTACCATTCTGGGAAAAATAATCAGGAAATGACATACCAATAAAGGCAGAGAATCCAGGACCACTAATCACACTTAGGAGAGGGGTGTTTCAACCAGTTGCTTCCACAGGTTACTAAGAACTGCTTGTGGGGGTGAGGACAAGGGCTCATGTGCAGGTGGAACAGAGTAGCAGCATCTTTCCCTCAGCTGTTTCCACTGAACTAAGTTCACACTCCCTTTGAGCTCTGAGCTCTAAACTTAGTGAGAAGGCCAGGGAGGTAACTTTCATCCTGACAGAGAAGCAGTAGCTAGCAGAGGAGGCTGCAGACTCCAGCTGGCTGTCTTGGAAAATACAGCAGTGCCCTCTGCTGTGAGGCACACAAGTGGCATTCTAGGGCAAGAACGTTTGGGAACCTTGAAAAAAAAAAAAAAAATCAGTCCAGCAGCTCAGATATGATGGTGTGGGTTGCCCAATGGCTACAATACTCCTTTCTCATTGGAGGAATAAAAAAAAAAAAAAAAAAAGTTGCCCTACTCTAGAACCCAGGAAGAATTTTTTTTTGGTTGGGGGGGGTCTCTATTCTGCTCTAAGCTAAGGTACTTTGTCCTTCCCTTGTCCTGGGCTTTTAATACTATTAGGTCAATGCAAGAGAATGATATATTCAGTGAATCCCTCAGTTATCTCAGGTCAAGTAAGGCTGTAACTCAACATACATACAGTCTACTCACTTTAAAGAGCTCTAAGAAAGGAAAATCTGGAATCAATGTTCTGAAGAATGCATTTTAAAAGGTCTTCCTTGGATCTAACTGATTTGATATACTATACTTTTATTCTCTTTTATTCCTTTCTTCATGTTAACACAGATCTCTACTCTTACCTCCCTGAATCCTAAACTTGCCTTATGAGATGTAAAATGGAAGAGAGAATATAGGAAATGGCAAAAGTCAAAATCCCATTATAAACAGGGAAATCTGAATCCAATTCAGATCTATCAGCTACCTTGGAGAATGCTAATCATCTTTTTTTTTTTTTTTTTGTACAGGGGATTTAACCCAGAGACACTTAACCACTGAACTATATCCCCAGTCCTTTTCTGTATTTTATTTAGAGACAGAGTCTCACTGAGTTGCTGAGGCTGACTTTGAATTTGCAATCCTCCTGCCTCAGCTTCCAGAGCTGCTGGGATTACAGGTGTGCACCACTGCACCCAGCTTCATCTTGGCTTTCTGGGCCTAGAGATCACACGGTGCCAAGTCTGGGAACACTTTTAAGCAACTCATACCAGGGAATGGTCAAGGAAAGAAACACTTGGGATATTGCTAAGAATACAATTTAAAACATTTTCCTTAATTCCAGAGCAGTGGTTCTCATACTTAGCATATATCAAATCACTTGAAAAGGGAAATTTTTTAAAACCCAAATTTTGGAGCCCTAACCTCAGAGGTTCTGACAAAGTCTGAGGTGGGCCATGAAAAATTGCATTTCACAAAAATTCAGATAATGCTGATGGTCCAGAGTCCAAAGTTTTAGAACAAATTTTGAAGAAAACACTTTGGCCTCAGCTATGAATAAAAATGGCAACACTTTTATGTCTAAAGGAGGCCAATTTAGAATATTCTCGTGGTGCTAGAGATAGAACCCAGGGCTTTGTGACTGCTACGCAAGCATTCAACCATTGAGCTGTATCCCTGTCCCCCTTAAAGAAGTCTAATTTGGTGATCATCTCCTTATATAAATTATCTAGGAGCATTCTGGGCTCACAACCCACTTCTCATTCTGCAATATTTACTTTCCCAGGAGGAAACAAAGAAAATACAAGAAAGAAGGTAGGCAACTTTCTTGCATACCTATAAGCCCAGGGAGAGAAAGATCTTTCTGACTTGTAAGAAGAATGTAAGAGAGGCTGGGTTGTAGCTCAATGGTAGAGCACTTGTCTTGCATGCATGAGACCCTGGATTAGATCCTCAGCACCACATAAAAATAGACAAAGTTATTGTGTCCATTTACAACTAAAAAATAATTAAAAAAAAAAAAAAAAAGAAAGAATGTAAGAGTTCCCTGAAGAAACACAAATCTCAATGCAAGTCAAGACTAGACCTTTCTAGATCCAGCTTCAGGACTCAGCCACCAGCTAGCAAGCTCTACTTAAACCTAACCAATTCCCAAGCCTAGGATTTCATTAATGGAACAGCCTGTTGGTTTGCAGACTCCCCACCCACCGACACCCGCTACTGGGGATTGAACTCAGGGGCATTTGACTACTGAGCCACTACCCCAGCCCTGTTTTGTCTTTTATTTAGAGACAGGGTCTCACTGAGTTGCTTAGTGCCTTGCTTTTTGCTGAGGCTGGCTTTGAACTCACAATCCTCCGGCCTCAGCCTCCTGAGCCACTGGGATTATAGGCATGCACCATACCTGGCGGTTTGCAGGCATCTTTTTAACAATCTTGGGCTTAGCCATATAAAAGATAGTATGCAACCCTGAGGAGGAGGCTGTCTTTTGGTGACTCCTTCACTGCCATTTTTTTTTTTTTTTTTTTTTAGAGAGAGAGAGAGAATTTTAATATTTATTTTTTAGTTTTCGGCAGACACAACATCTTTGTTTGTATGTGGTGCTGATCGAACCCGGGCTGCACGCATGCCAGGCAAGCGTGCTACCGCTTCAGCCACATCCCCAGCCCACTGCCATTTTTTTTTTTTTTTTTTTTTTGGTATTGGGGATTGAACTCAGGGGCACATTACCACTGAGCTAAATCCCCAGCTTTTTAATTTTTGAGGCAGGGTTTCACTAAATGGCTTAGGTCCTTGCTAAGTTGCTGAGGCTGGCTTTGAACTCGCAATCCTCTTGCCTCCTCCTCCCAAGTTACTGGGATTACAGGTGTGCGCCACCACAAATGGCTCACTGCCATTTCTTTCTTTCTTTTCCAACATCCTCAGCCTTTTCCTGTATTTTATTTAGAGACAGGATCTCACTGAGTTGTTTAGTGCCTTGCTTTTTGCTGAGACTGGCTTTGAACTCATTATCCTCCTGACTCAGCCTCCTGAGCCACTGGGAATACAGGCACGTGCCCCTGCACCCGGCTTGCTGCCACTTCTTCATCCACTATCACAGGTCCATGTCCTTCAATAGGAGAGCAATCTGTTCCTTCAGTTGCCGCTTTCCTTCCTGAGCTTTCCTCTGGCTTTGACACCTCAGCAGCTCAGCCTGGTGGTCCTGGTGATGCATAGGGCAGTAGCTCTGGGGTTCACACAGCTCCTGAAAGGCAGAGAATAGAGTAAGGGATTCCCCAGATTCCTGAACTCTGCCTACTAAGTATAACAGAGATACTGCTGCTGGCTATGACTAAAAAGAAACAGAAGTTTTTTCTCAGAGGCTTTACAGCCTCTGTGTGTTGCATGCTAGAGCTAACTTCCCTTAGTCTGCCTTCCACCCTGTGCCCTACCCTTTACCACATATTCTGGAAAGAAGTCTCTGTAGCCGCCTTTGAGAATATATAGCTCTGGATAGTACAAGGTAGGATAGTGGTTCAGAGCTCTGTCTTCTTCTCTCAGAGAGCGGCACCTTTAGGAAAAATCAAGAGATTGTAGGGGTGGGTAGGTTGGAAAGAAGCAAGGTCAGAATCCCCTGGGCATATATAACCATGAGTTCAATCCCCAACACCACACACACACAAAGTGAAACCTTCTGTGTTTGCAAAAACAAGGTCCAAATATCACCCCTCTTCTTCATTTCCTCTTCTGCAGTCTCATTTTCAATCCTTTTCCCTGTATTGCTTTTCTTTTGTGGCACTAGGGACTGAATCCAGAGCTCTACAATTGGGCTATATCCCAAGTTCTTGTTATTTTTTATTTTGAGACAGGGTCTTGCTAAGTTGCCAAGGCTAGCCTTGAACTTGAGATATTCCTGCCTCAGCCTCTCAAGCAGCTTCGATTATAGGAGTGTACCACTGTGACTGGCTTGCTCCATATTCGATTTTCAACCTTCCTAACATTCTTCAAATAGTATTGGAGAGCATCCAGTCAATCTCCATCTAAACTGGTGTGAGAAGTCCACCTCAAGATCCATCCATTTCTACATGGATGCCATGGAACATGCCTATAATCTCAGGGACTCAGGAGGGAGAGGCAGGAGGATCACAAATTCAAGGCATGATGGCATGACTCAGTGATACCCTATTTCTTTCTTTCTTTCATTCATTCATTCATTCATAAATAAATAAATAAATAGGGTTGGGGATATAGCTCCGTAGAGCACCCCTGGGTTCAATTCCCATTATTAGGGGAAAAAAAAAATCCATTTCTATTGCCCACCTTATCCCATGTAGACACTCACATTCTGGGGCCCCTCTCTGAGGAGAATTCACAGTGAAACACGATGATTATTCTTTTCTGGATGTCCAAGGGGACAATGGGTTTCTTCAGGAAGAAGTTATATAGTTCTTTCTGACTATATAAGTTTAAGGCTCCCTGTAGAGGATGAATTTTTTTTTTTTTAAGAGAGAGAGAGAATTTTTTTAATATTTATTTTTTAGTTTTTGGCAGACACAACATCTTTGTTTGTATGTGGTGCTGAGGATCAAACCTGGGCCGCACGCATGCCAGGCGAGCGTGCTACCGCTTGAGCCACATCCCCAGCCCAAGGAGGAATTTTAATTAGTATTCCCTCCAGAGCCTGTGTAAAGTATCAATACTAGAAATGACTAGTATAGCATCCTGGGATACTTAGGTCAGAAAAAGTAGACAAAAAGAACTTTCAAATAGGGACCTTTGTGTATCTCTGTATCTACTCCAGGGCCTGGCTTAGAACTTGGTATGTAGTAGATTCTCAATAAATACGCATAGAACTGAATCACCTGGAGTGTAGGGATCATTGCAAGGAATGTCCATACACAGTGTTCAGTCTGTGGATAGAAGAGATCGGTTGAGAAGGGAAAAGAAAAGTAAGTTGCTCAAGGTATACAGAATTAAAATAGGAATGAGAATTTCAGCCTGGAAGTGTTCCAAATCTATAATCTCTGCTTTGGTTTTAAACTTCACAGGACTCTTTATCCACAGACTCCTTTTAAGAAAGTCCCATCTTTGCCAGGTATAGTGATGCACTCCTGTAATCCCAGTGACTTGGAAGGCTGAGACAGGAGGATCACAAGTTTGAGGCCAGCCTCAGCACCTTAGTAAGGCCCCAAGCAACTTAGAGACCCTGTCTCAAGAAAAATTAGGGCTGGGGTTGTAGCTCAGTGGTAAAGTGCTTGCCTACATGTTTGAGGCACTGGGTTCAATTCTGAGCACCACATATAAATAAATGAATAAAATAAAGATTAATCAACATCTAAAAAAATATTAAAATAAATAAAAATAAAAAAGGATGAGGATATGGTTCAGTGGTTAAGCACCCCTGCATTCAATTCCCCCCCAAAAGAAAGAAAGAAATTAAGTCCCATATCTAGCCCATCTCTGCTAATGTCCACAATGTAACCTTACCTGGATGTGTCCTCCCAGGTACTCATATGGATAGCGGCAATCAATGATATAAAACTTCTCAATCAGATCTTGGAACTTTCCAGACAGTAAGGCAGCCACCTACACAGAAACAATGATTGAATACCCTGCTCATTGCCCTCTGACAGAGAAGTGTCAATCACATTGCTCCTTATGTGCACGCTCCCATTAGTCACCCAGGATTCCACTATAATCAAGAGTCAACCCATATGTGCAATGTGGTGGTTCAGCCTAACCCCACATAAGATTATGAAATGGGGGCTGGGGATGTGGCTCAAGCTGTAGTGCACTCGCCTGGCATGCGTGCGGCCCAGGTTCGATCCTCAGCACCACAAACAAACAAAGATGTTGTGTCCGCCGAAAACTAAAAAATAAATATTAAAAAAAAAAAAAATTCTCTCTAAAAAAAAAAAAAAAAAAGATTATGAAATAGAAGTGGCATTTGTAAGGCTCTAAAATGGCTAGTATTGCCAGGACACCAAGGAAGACCTTACTGCAGCTACCCATTTAGAGGTAGGAGTAGCTGGAATTAGCTTCTTAGGAGATTTCAAAAGACTTCTACAGTAGCAGAGTTAGTAGCTAGAGATACCAGTTTTACAAGATGTGGGGAAAAAAAATTCCCCACCTGCCTTTATTAAAAAAAAAAAAAAAAAAAATGCATGCATAAGGCCCTGAGTTCAATCCTCAGAAAATAAAAATTTCAAAAGCAAGCCTTGGGATTGGGGATTTAGCCAGAGGCAGACTGCTTGCCTAGCATATGCATGGTCCTGGATTTGGTCCTTGGCCCTGAAAAAAAAAGAAGGGAAAAAAGAAGAAAAAAAAAAAGCAAGTCTTTCAGACATAGAAAAAAAGAATTCATACTTAGAGGTAGAAACTTAAGCTATTTATAGAGGTATAAATTGGTTCACAATGGAGAGAACACTGTGAATAAAAATTTCTCTTCCAACATTTTTTTTTTTTTTGAAGGGGGAGGGACTTGAACCTGGGGTGTTCTACTACTAGGCTTCATCCCCAACTCCTATTTTGAAATAGGGTGTAGTTGAGTTGCCCAGGCTGGCCTCAAATTTGTGATGCTTCTGACTGAGTCTCTTGAGTAGCTGGGATAACAGATGTGCACTATGATGCTTGGCTTCTAACATCTTAAGTAAACAGAAAAATACACAAAGATGTAGGCACAATTTGATATTAATACAACATTGTTTTACGTTATCAAAATATTAGAAATAAGTTAAATATTCAATAAGGGGTTGAGGTTATGGCTCAGTGGTAGAGCACTTGCCTAGCATGTATGAGGCCCTGGGTTCGATCCTCAGCTTCACATATAAATAAATAAAATAAAGGTATTGTGTTCAACTACCACTAAAAAATAAATATTTTAAAAAATATTCAATAAGGGGTTGGTTAAATAAGTTATATACATGTCAGTACAGCAGAATATTATATAGCAGTTAATATGATACTATATATATCTTTTTATTGATATAGAAATTTGTATATGCCAGGTGTGGTGGCATCCCAGCAATTTGGAAGGCTGAGGCCTGAGGATCACAAATTTGAGGGCAGCCTCAGCAACTGAGCAACCCTGTCTCAAAATAAAAAATAAAAAGGCATAGGGGCTGGGGATGTGGCTCAAGCGGTAGCGCGCTCGCCTGGCATGCGTGTGGCCCGGGTTCGATCCTCAGCACCACGTACAAACAAAGATGTTGTGCCCGCTGAAAACTAAAAAATAAATATTAAAAAAATTCTTTAAAAAAAAAAAAAAAAGGCATAGGGATGTATCTCAGTTGTAGAGCACCCCAATCCCCACTATCAAAAGAAAAGAAAGAGACAATTATGATGTCTTACTAATTCCAACACTTTTTTTTTTTTTTTTTTGGTACTGGAATCAAATCCAGGGGTTTGTGCATAGTAGGCCAGAACTTACCATTGAGCTAGACCACCCAACCCTTTTAAAATTTTATATTGAGATAGGGTCCCACTAAGTTGCCCAGGCTGGCCTTGAACTTGTGATCCTCCTGCCCTAGTCTCCCAAGTAGGTGGGATCTATAGGCATGTGCCATCATGCCTGGCATAATTCGCATTTTTATAAAACATACTATTATTAAATCTAGAAAATATCTCTAGTGGTTATATCTTTGCTGGTAAAACTATGAGTCAAGGGACCACATAATTATTGTACATACTGGGAAACTTTCTGAGAATAAAAGAGAACATGAGCTGGGTACAGTGGCCCATACCTGAAATCTCAGCTACTCAGTAGGCTGTGGCAAGAGGATCACATGTTCGAGGGCAGCCTGGCAGCTTAGTGAGACTTTATCTCAAAGTATAAAATTTAAAAAAGGACTGGGGATACAGCTCATGGTAGATCACCACTGGATTCAATTTCTAGTACTGGGGGTGGGGGTGGGAGGGAAGAGAACACTATTAATAATTATCCTAATAGATATAAAAGGGATTATAATATATAAAGACAAGGTTTATGTTTACTTTATCTGAGACCCTAGGTAAGTGGTATTTTTTTCCTTTTTGTGTTTGCATCCCTCCCTCCTTCCTTCCTGTTTTTTAAAAATACTTATGCATCATTTGTTTAAAACAAAAAATCAGAAAAATGGACAAAAAAGGGAGTACTTTAATATAGTTTCAGTTGAATAAGGAGCCTATGTGAATGAACACAATGAAAGAAATACAAATGGAAATGGGATTTTAGTAACAGAATGGACCAGATGGTAGCTTATGTAACCAACCAGTTACCATCTCCAGAAATCTGCTTACTGTTTCTGGGTTGATGTACTTCAGATCCTGGTGTCTCCCTGACACGACTGGCAGCACACATACCTAGAAATACCCAAAAGCTGAAATAACAGCAAGTATTCTCCAACCAAGCCTGAGATCAAAGACCCATATATTGTCCTCCTTTCAAAAGATTCTTAAAACCCCAAAGCTTTAAAAATCAATGGTCTCTATAACATGTATATGCAGCAATTCCTTTTCTTTTTTTTTTGGTGTAGGGAATTGAACCCAGATGGGCTTAACCACTGAGCTACATCCCCAGCCCTTTGTATTTTATTTTGGGACAAGGTGTCACTAAGTTGCTTAGGGCCTTGCTAAGTTGCTGATCCTCCTGCCTCAGCCTCCCAACTCACTGGAATTATAGAAGTGTGTAACTGTACCTATAATTTTATTTCTAAGAACTGATACCAAGGAACTAATGAAGGATGTGTATGAAGTTTTAGATTTCTTTACAAAACACACACTTCATTTATAAGGAAAAAATATAAAACTAAATAAAGCTAAATATCCCACAAGATGAAACTTATGAATAAATTATAATCAGCCAAAAAATTAAATAATGTATGCTATTCAAAATGATGAAAGGATGGATATGGGTGGTATATGCCTGTAATCCTAGTTACATGGGAGGCTGAGGGTAGGATAGGTTACAGGCCAATGTCAGCAACTTAGCAAAACCCTTAACAATTTAGTGGAATCATGTCTTAAAAACAAAACCAAACCAAAAATCCAAAATGGCTGAGGATGAAAAAATGATGAAATAAAACTGTTTTGTGGACATGAAAAGATGTTCCTAACATAATTTTTTTCTTTTTTGGCAGTACTGGGATCAAACCCGTACTGCATGCTAGATAAGTGCTCTACCACTGATCTATATCTTTAGCCCCATTATATAATATAAAATTGGGGATGAAAGCCCAATAGATTACAAAATAGCATAAGAAATTTTTGTAGAAAAACAAAAAATGTATTTGTTATTTGTGTAATTATACTGAAAAAAAATCTATGGGAACATACATCACATAATAACTATTCTGATTTATAATGTTTAGAACAAGTTTCTTCATTTTCTACTTTTTCAGAATTGGCCAAGTATTATTAATATAATTTTTAAAAAGATTTTTAACAATAAGAAGATAAAAAGTGTCGGGGGGAGCATGGGACGATTAGATGAACTCTAGATAGAGCAAAAGGGAGGGAGGGTAAGGGAGGGGGCATGGGGATAGGAAAGACGGTGAAATGAGATGGACATCATTACCCTAAGTACATGTATAAAGACATGAATGGTGTGACTCTACTTTGAGTACAACCAGAGATATGAAAAATTGTGCTCTATATGTATAATATGAATTGTAATGCATTCTACTGTCATATATAACAAATTAGAATTAAAAAAAAAGATAAAAAGTATCATACTTTCCCCACTGTTCTGGATTTTCCTAGATAAATAAGAAATACTTTCTCTCTGGAAAGGCATAAGACTAAGATCTACCTGCACATACCTTCAAGTTTACAAAGAGTACTTTGTGACCATGTAAAATTATACCTGACATCTTCTGAAAACAGAAGAAAAAGATTAAAATCCAAAGCAACTCACTAAAATACAGGAAGAGGCTGACGATGCAACTCAGTGGTAGTATGCTTGCCAAGCATGCATAAGGAAAAAAAAGAAACCTGTACAAACACACCCCCACATACACACATAAATGATGAATATAACCAAACTCACCTTGGAAAAATCACCAATCAGAGGCCTCTGGTTATAATCTTCTTCCAGGACCTGAGTGATATTAGTGTCACAGAAAGAGACCTCCTTCTTTAAACATAAACCCTGAAATGACAAGATTTCCACTCATTCCTCCAATCTTCATGTTCAAGGTTTAATTTTTTTTTTTTTTAATATTTCATGTTTGGACACAATGCCTTTATTTTTTATTTTTATGTGGTGCTGAGGATCGAACCCAGTGCCCCACACATGCTAGGCGAGTGCTCTACCACTGAGCCATAACCCCAGCCCCCATGTTCAAGGTTTAAAACCAGAAGATGGAAGCCAGGTGCAGTGGTGCACACCTATAATCCCAGTGACTCAGGAGGCTGAAGCTGGAGGAGTATAAATTCGAGGCTAGCCCTGGAAATTTAATAAAACCCTGTCTCAAAAAGGTTCAGGAATGTAGGTAGCTCAGTGGTAGAGTGCCTCTGGACTCAATCCCTAGTACTGCAAAAATAAATAAATAAATAAAATAAAAATAAAAATACACACACATAAAAGCTCTTGAGGAAGGGGAGATTAGAGTCTCATTAACAATATGCATACCCTTTGATCTAATACTTTCACTGGCTTCCCCAAGGAAATAACAATATGTATAAAGACTTGGCTATAAGAATGGATCATCCTGGCATGTTTATAACAGAGTACAATTACTATCCAATTAAATATTCAATAACAGGGTTTATAATAATAATAAAAAGTATATTGTGGATTAATTTTGCACGCATAGAAATAAATTTATGATTAAAAACATAAATTTACATATTTTCTAACTTTACTTAGAAAATATGTAGTTTGTAATTCCACTTTTTTTTTTTTTTTGGCAGCACTATTTCTGGCCTGTGGGATTATAGGTATTTTACTTTGACTTCTCTTTGCTTATTTGTATTTTTTTCTTTCTTTTTCTTTTTTTTAAAGTACTGGGGATTGAACCTAGTGGTGCTTTACCACTGAGCAACATCTCCAGTCCTTTTGATTTTGAGACAGAGTCTTGCTAAATTGCCCAAGCTGGCCTCAAATTTGTATCTTCCTGCCTCAGTCTCTGACTGCTGGGATGACAGGCATGTATCAAGGTGCCCAGTCTCTTATATCATATTGAATTTATAAAATGATGAAAAATTTAGAATTTTTTAAAAAACAGGATAGGGAACAAGGACTAGGTTTTTCTGAAGTTTCTTTCTACCACACCAATCTGCAATCTGCCACATGATGTTGTTTCTGCCAGACTGCATGTAAAACAGCAATAAGTATCCATACCAACCCAAGTTCCCTTGAATTCTCTCAGATCTTTAAAAAAAGAGGGTTGGAAGATAATATGATGACATCATTTCTAAAAGTATAATGTAACAGATATTTATTTTCAAATATTTTATAAATGGTTGCAGTTATAGAAAAGAAAAAAATGAAGAGAGAAAAAAGTAATGAGGATGAATTCAAAAAAGGCATACTAATGCAATGCCAAAGCTTGAAAAGCAGAGAAGATAATTAGATAAAAGATCGTTATTTTAGCTTCCTGAGCTCTTGCTGGTCAGAACAATATTTTTTTTTCACTTATCTGGTATTTAGTTGTCTTTAACTTTTACTACCTGCCTTATTCTTGCCCTGTTCAAATTCTCTGGCATTGAGGGTGAGTGATACTGGCACCTTCTGGTTCAGTGATGCCTATTTGAGAAAGAATATCAGATCCCTTAGTTCTTATTTCTCAAGGTGTGTCTGGAGACCAGTAGCATCAAAATTTCCTGGAAGCTTGTTTGGAATGCAGAATTTCAGATGCACCCCAGATCTACTTAATTAAATTAAAATCTGCATTTTTAACAAGATGCCCAGATGATTTCTAAGAACACTTTGAACATGTGAACCTCCTACCTCAGCCTCTCGAGTCACTGGGATTATAGGTGTGTGCCACTGTACCCGGCAATTTAGTGAGTATATTCTTGGAATTGAGTTAAAATTAACTAAAAAGTCCTTGGAAAATTTCTCAAAAATTAAGAAACTATTTTTTTCTTTCTTTCTTTTTTGCAGTTCTGGAGATTAAAACCAGGAGCACTTTACTACTGAGCTATGAGCTACATCCCCAGCTCTTTTTATTCATTATTTTGAGACAGAGCCTAGCTAAGTTGCTGAGGCTGGCCTTGAACTTGCAATCCTCTTGCTAAAATGGTATTAAAGTAATATTATAAAGAACTTTACACCAATATATTTGACTATGTAAATGAAGTAGACAAATTCCTTAAAAGACAATAACAACCAAATTCACTCAATCAAAAAAAAGATATGCTGAATAGTTCCATATTTATATAAAAAATTGAATTTGTTGCAAACATTCTCACAAAGAAATGCTCAGGTGACTTTACTAGTGAATTGTACCAAACATTTAAAAAAGAAACTCTTCTAGGAAACTGAAAAAAATTCTTTTCAAACGGTTTACTGATGGTAGCATTATACTGATACTAACACCAAAAGATATTACAAGAAAAACAAAACACTGAAGAGAAATAAAGCTCATGAACATAAGTACAAAAATTCTCAATGAAATTTTAGCAAATCAGGCCAGGTGCAGTGGCACATGTCTGTAATCCCAGCAGAGAGATTACTTGGTAGGCTGAAATAGGAGGTTACAAGTTCAAGAAGAGCCTCAGCAACTTATCGTGACCCTAACTTAAATCCCCAGTACAAAAAAAAAAAAAAGTACAAATCCCTATTCTTAACTAAATAAATATAAAAAGAATAATATATCATATATCATAACTTAGTAAAGTTATCACAAGAATCCAAAGTTTTTTTTTTGTTGTTGTTATATTTTGCAGTATGGGGATGCAATCTAGGGTCTCATGCAGGCTAGGCTAGTGTTCTATCACTGAATTACATGTCCAGCCCTTTTTAAATTTTATTTCGATATTTATTCATTTAACTCTAGATAGAAACTTAGGTCATTTCCTATCGTGAGCTGTTATAAATCAAGTTTCTATAAACTTAGTTGTACATGTCTTTGGTGGACATATGCACTCATTTTCCCCTGGCTTATCATCCAGAATGAATTTCAGGGTCATAAAATGCTTAGGTATAGGAGTACTGTCAGTTTTCCAAAGCAACTGCACCAGTTAAAAAACTCAAGGGGCTGGGGATGTGGCTCAAGCGGTAGCGGGCTTGCCTGGCATGTGTGCGGCCCAGGTTCGATCCTCAGCACCACATACAAACAAAAAGATGTTGTGTCCGCTGAAAACTAAAAAATAAATATTAAAAACTCTCTCTTTAAAAAAAAAAAAAAAAACTCAACAGCAGGGCTGTGGTTCAGCAGTGGTGTACTTGGGTTCAATTTTCTGCACCACATATAAATAAATAAAACAAAGGTCTATCTATCAACAACTAAAACATATATTTAAAAATATTTTAAAAACAACAGCAATAATATGAGGATTCAAGTTGCCCCTTGCACCTTTTCCTCAACATGCTTGTTTTCAATACCCCAGCAAGTGTATAGTGATATATCACTGTGTTGTTAAATTGCATTTCCCTAATGACCATAGGTCTAATAACCATGTTTCTCTTTTTTAAAAATATTTATTTTTTTAATATTTATTTTTTAGCTTTAGGTGGACACAATATCTTCATTTTATTTTTATGTGGTGCTGAGGATTGAATCCAGGGACTCCCACGTGCAAATGCTCTACTGCTGAGCCACAAACTCAGCCCCTGTTTTCCCTCTTTTATGAAGCACCTTTCAAAGTTTTTTTTTTTTGGTCCCTTTTTAAAAATGTGTTCTTTAGATTCAATTATTTCTTGGTGTCCTTTCTGTTGAGAGCCACAGCCAAAGGGGCCCCAGCAAACTTTCAGACTGCCAGCTGATGATTGGCTCACAGCAGCCCCAGCAACATCTAGCTGATTGGCTCCTCTGCGGTGATGCTCATTGGGCTGTTTCCCTGCCCTTTCAGGCAGCGGGAGCTGCTCATTGGGGGACTTTTTTGGCTCCGCCCACACGACCCAGCCAATCGGCCTCAAGAGCAGGAGGATTGTGGGAGGTAGAGAGGCTGGTGGTTGTGGGAGAGGCTTGTGGGAAGGCTGTGGTGGCAGTTGGGCTCTGAGGGTTTTTCCTGAGGAGCTGTTTTGTTTGGCTTGTGTGGTTGTAAAAATAAAGTTAGTTTCTTTTGACAAGTGGCTCCTGAATTGTGCCCAGCCAGACTGCGCCATCCGTATACAAATCCTTTAATGGATAATGCATTTCAAACATCTTGCATTCTATGGCTCCTGTTTCCTCTATTTATGGTATCTTAATAAATAAATAATTTTTATTTTGAGACAGGGTCTCATTAAGTTGTCTAGACTGACCTCAAACTTGTAATCCTCTTGCCTCAATCTCCCAAAGAACTGAGACTATATAGCACACTGCACCAGGCTTGCAAGATTTTTGTTTTTTTGTGGTGCTGGAGATTGAACCCAGGGCCTAAGTGCATGCAAGGCAAGCACTCTACCAGCTGAGTTATTTTCCCATCCCACAAGATTGTTTTAATCTTTGAATATCAAGCAATGTAATTCATAATATTAACAGATTAAAAGGAAACTCATGTTTGTCTCAATAGTCACAGAGAAAGCCTTTGACAAAATCTAAATACCTGTTCCTGCTAAAAATCTCTCAGCAAATTAGGAATACAAAGAGACATCCTCAACCTGATGAAGGGAATCTCAAGAAACCTATAGTAAACATCATATTCAATATATAAAATTTAATGCGCGCTGGGGTTATGGCTCAGCATTAGAGTGCTCGCTTAGCACGTTTGAGGCCCTGGGTTCAATCCTCAGCACCACATAAAAATAAATAAATAAAATAAGGGTATTGTGTAAACTACAACTAAAAAATATTAAAAAAACATTTTTTTTAAATGCTTTTCTCCTAAGATCAAATACAAGGCAAGGGGTTCTCAATAATTTTTAAGACTGTAAAGGAGTGGGGGGAGAAAAAAAAATTGAAAGGGAGTCCCAAAACCAAAAAACTTGAGAACTATTAATCTAGAAGAAGGGAAAATTAATACAGGAAATAAAAATAAAGTAAGAGTAGAAAGATGCTTCCAACAGCCTCAAGCATTTCTGTATTCTTTGCAATGACTTAAAAAGACCTACATGACCTGTCCTCCTGCTAATTTTATCTTGCCCACATTTTCTACCATTCTCCACTTGTTCACTTTGCTCCAGTCACACTGATCTTACTATTATTCCCAAATGTGCCAAGCTCAGGTATATAGAGTGTAGAGTGCACTTGCTTTTTCTTCTGGCTGAAACAACTCACTCCCATACTCACCCTGTTTTTGTTTGTTTGGCTCCCTTGCTCCTTCAGGTGTCTGCTCAAATGTCACTCTTACGAGGTCTTTTCTGATCTAACATACTGAAAAATCAACTCTAGCCCTACCCAACCCCAATCAAGATACTCCTATTTTTTTTTGAACCAAGGATGGAATCCAGCAGTGGTTTACCACTGAGCCACATCTCTAGCCCTTTTTTTTTTTACATTTTATTTAGAGACAGAGTCTCACTGAGTTGCCTAGGGCCTTGCTAAGTTGCTGAGCCTAGCTTTGAACTCGCGATCCTCCTGCCACTGGGATTACAGGCAGGTGCCACCATGCCTGGCTCAGATACTCCTCTTTGCCTGCTTTACCATCAGAGTATTTTTAGCATCTGCCATTTTATACATGTTTATTTGTTTCCTCTTGTCTAGAATGTAAGCTCCATGAGAGTAGCATTCTATTGTGTTGGTGTGCTCCTTACTGTATCCTCCAAAAATAGAATGAATAGGATGTGGTATGAAGGGAGAGCTTTAGATAGGAGCAGGGATATCTGTAGAATAGCAGATTATGTAAGTATCAAAGCAGATAATTTGTTATATTTGGCAAGAAAAGAAGGTAGTTTTCTTCCAATTGCTTCTGTTTTCTCTTTGAATCAAAACCTATCAAACTTGGGGCCGGGGTTGTAGCTCAGTGGTAGAGTGCTTGCCCGACATGTGTGAGGTTCTGGGTTCGATCCTCAGCACCACATAAAACTAAATAAACAAAATAAAGGTATTGTGTCCATCTACAACTAAAAATATTAAAAAAAAAAAAAAAAAAACTGTCAAACTTAACATGTTTAAAGTTATATTTAATCTCCTCCTTCTTGCACAGCCTGCATCCAACCTATTAAATTCTGTTGAGTCTATCCTCCAAAATATATTCTGAATTCATCCATTTCTCTGCCTCTATAGCCTCTACCTTAGTTCAGGCTATTGCCATTTTTTTTTAAATAGTTTTAGTTTTAGATGGGCACAATTCTTTTATTGTTTATTTAGTTTTTTTATGTGGTGCTGGGGATTAAACCCAGGGCCTCACACATGCTAGGCAAGCACTCTACCACTGAGCTACAACCTCAGCCCCTGCTAATTCTTTTTGTTTTATTGAGATGGGATCTCACTGTGTTGGTCAGGCTGGTCTTGAATTCATGGGTTCAGGTGATCCTCCTGCCTCAGCCTCTCATTAGCTGGAACTAACACCACCACACCTAGCTTACCACCAACTCTTGCCAGGACTATAGCAAAGCTTCCTTCTCTTACTATTTCCAACTTAATTTTTTACCCATTATTCCCAATCTAGCATTGAGAATGGTCTTCATAAAACAAAAATCAGAGCATATTATATTCCTGCTTAATACCGCCCCCAATAGTGTCCAACTGTACTTAGAATAAAATCTAAACATTCACCATGGTCTAAAAAGCCCTTTATGTCCTGCCTCCTGACTACCTCTTTTTTCCCAACTCATGCAAATCTCCCCTCACTCACATTGGCTTCTCATGTCCTTGAGAACCCAAAGAACTTTTCAACACTGGGAACTTTCTACATGCCACATACCCTTATCAAGCTACACTCTTTCTTCTACTTGTCATGTATGTTACCCTTCAGAACTAGGGTAACCAACTTTATCTCAGTTTGTCTAGGACTTTCCCAGCTTTATCATATAAGATCCCACATTCTAGGAACAGTTTAGTTCACCACCCTATTCTTAACTAAATATCCCTGCTGTGAAAATAAAATTTCCCTTAGTTTCTATTATTTTATGATTATTAGGGAGGGTTACAGGAGATTGAACCCACAGTTACAGGAGATTGAACCCACTGATCTACACCCCCAGCCCTTTTTATTTCTTATTTGAGACAGGGTATTGCTACATTGCTGAAACTTTCCTCGAACTTAAGATCTTCCTGCCTCAGTCTCCAAAGTCACGTGTCTTAAGATTATATCTTCTTGATCTCTGCAGCCCTAACATTTAGTACAATGACTGCAAAATATTAGGCATACAATGTTGTTTATGCAAAAAAGAATGAAGCCAGGCATGGTGATGCACACCTGTAATCCCAGCAACTCAGGAAGCAGAGGCAAGAGGATCCCAAGTTCAAAGCCAGCCTCAAGAAGTGAAGCCCAAAGCAACTTAGAAAGACCCTCTGGGGGGAAAAAAGAGAGAGTGTGAGAGAGTATGTGCATGCGCGCACGCGAGTGCTGGAGGATGTGACTCAGTAATTTAGCACTCCCAGGTTCAATCCCTGGTACCAAAAAAAAAAAAAAAAAGAGAAAGAATGAAGAGCTGGGTATGTTGGCACAGGCCTGTAATCCAGACAACTCAAGAGGGTGAGGCAGAAGAATCATGGTTCAAGGCCTGCCTCAGCAACTTAGCATGACCCTATCTCAAAATAAAAAAATAAAAAGGGTTGGTTTTGTAGCTTTGTAGTGTGGTAAAGCACCCCTGGATTCAATCTTCAGTACCAAAAAAGAATGAAGAAACACAAATATATCATCAGGGAGCAGCATACCTCAGTGCCTTCTTGATCTTCTAGGGAAAATTCCATCAACACATTTGAAATCTCTTCTACCTGGTCTTCAAGTTTTGGAATTTTATCCAATGTTGGAACTGTAGTAATGGGACTGCCCAAATATTTCATTTCACTTTCTGCAAACTTCCCATTGTCCTGTCAAGGATAACAACAATATTAAAACCTATTTAGGACCTTTACCTTACACCATATAAAAAATTTACTGATCCATTTGTGGTGGTGTACACCTGTAATTCCAGTGACTTGGGATACTGAGACAGGAGGATCATAAGTATAAAGCCAGCCTGGACAACTTAGATAGAACCTGTCTCAAAACATAAAAAGTGCTGTAGATAAAGCTCAATGATAGAGCATCCCTTGGTCAATCCCAGTATAAAAAAGTAAGTAAGTAAAAGATTTTATGCATTGAAGGACATTATCTTTATTTAAAGGATGTACATTTTGTTAATTTTTTTTTTTTTTGGGGGGGGGGTAAGACTTAAACTCAGAGCCTGGGAATACTAGGCAAACATTCTATCACTGAGCTACACCCCCAGTCCAAAGGATATTATTAAAAGACAATTTCAAAGAAGACATATACATAGCCTGACAGCATACCAAAAGATACTCAACATATTTAGCAGAGAAATCAAAATGAAAATCACAAGGAGATACCACTTTATACCCATTAAAATGAGTATTATAAGGACAATAGGTGCTTATGCACTACAGGTAGGAATGGAAAGTGGTATAGTCACTATGAATAGTATGGCAGTTCTTCAAAAAACTAAATATATCCAGGTGCAGTGGTACATGCCTGTAAATCCAGTGGCTTGGGAGGCTAAGGCAGGAGGATCACAAGTTTGAGGCCAGCCTTAGCAACTTAGCAAGGACTAAGCAACTTAATGAGACCCTGTCTCAAAAAAAAAAAAAGGGCTGGGGATGTAGCTCATTGGTTAAGCGCTCCTGGGTTTAATCCCCAGTATCAAAAAAAAAAAAAAAAGAATAAGGTACTGTCACCAGGCATGGTCCTTCAGTCATTCATGCCTGTAACCCAGTACTTGGGAGGCTGAGGTAGGAGTGATTGAGCCCAGGAGTTCAAACTCGGCCTGGGAAACACAGCAAGCCCTATCTCAAAGAAAGGAAAGAAAAGAAGCCAATCATGGTGGTGCATAACAACTGAGGTAGAAGGGTCCCAAGTTTGAGGTCAGCCTGGGCAATGTGGCGAGACCTTTAGCAACTTAGCGAGACCCAATCCCAAAATAAAAACATTAAAAGGATTGAGGTTGTAGCTTGATGGTAAAATGCCCCTAGTTCAATACCCAATAATAATAAAAAAAAAAATTTAATAAAATGATTGAAGGAAATATAGCTCTTTCCTCTCTCTGTTCAAACTTTACTTGTCCACCCCTGTCTCACACAGCCAGATTAAAAAAAGTCAAGGGTCACAAATCTGCTATCCTATAGCTCATAATACCCCCACCTACCCATAATGATGATATTCAATGACTCACTAGCACAGAAGGGGAAGACATGTAAGGACCTCCTGATCTTTTTTGAAACCTCAGGTTCCTGGGTGTCTGCCACTCCAAGGCCTTAAAAGTGTTTTTATCCTGCATAAGAAAAACTATGTTGGCGGGAGGAAGAGACATATTAATTGGGCCCTGCCAAAAACATTTTGTCTAATCAAACTATGAATAACCCTCATGAAACACATCAAATGTAATCATTAAATGTATACCCTGAAGATGCAAATAATGGTTTGAATTTGATGTCTGGCACCTAGATTTACTTGTAGGATATTAATTTTATCATCACAAACAAAAGAATTGAGGAGTTGGGGAGAACCTGCTTGGGAAGAAGATGGTAAGATTTCAAAAAGTGTTTATAAGGACAGGCATGGTAGGCACACACCTGTAATCCCAGCAACTTGGGAGACTGACACAGAGGACATTAAGTTCAAGGCTAGTCTGGGCAACTCTGCAAGATCTGTCTCAAAAAAAAGTTTTAAAAAAAGTCTGAGTGTAAAACTCAGTATTATAGTGCTTGCCTAGCACATGTAAGGCCCTGAGTTCAGTCTCCAGCACATTGCAGGGAAAAACTGATTATAAACTAGGCCTGGTGGCATACACCTATAGTACCAGCTAATCGAGAGACTGAGGCCCAAGAATCATTAAATCAGTATTAAATCAATAAAAATCTGAATAGAACAGCCAAAAACATGAACATATCTTTGTCAGAGTAACAAAACAACAACTATCTTTTATGCACAGTGACCCTGGGAGAAGGGATGGAAGGTAGTTTTTAAAAAAAAAAAAAAAAAAAAAAAAAGGAGGGCTGGGGATGTGGCTCAAGCGGTAGCTCGCTCGCCTGGCATGTGTGCGGCCCGGGGTTCGATCCTCAGCACCGCATACAAACAAAGATGTTGTGTCTGCCGAAAAAAAACTAAAAAATAAATATTAAAAAATTCTCTCTCTCTCTCTAAAAAAAAAAAAAAAAAGGGGAAGGAGATTAATTACACAATTATCTTAGTGACTAGGTATCTAGGATAGGAAAATTTCAACATGGATCTGAAATATGGTCAAAGGCTTAGACAGAAAAAACCATGACTTCTTCAGAATAGGGACTAAAGGGATATAGCTAGTGATACAACATGCTATTAGCATAGTTCAGTCCTTAGCATTATCAATCCTTAGCACTAAAAATAAAGTGGTTGGGTGCAGTACCCTCATTTGTAATCTCAGCTACTTGGGAGTCTGAGGTAGGAAGATCACAGTTTGAGGTTACCTGGACAATTTAGGGAGATCCGGTCTCAAAATAAAAGAATTTTAGAGTTCTTGCCTAGCATAGCAAACCCCTAGGTTCAATTCTCAATCCACAAATTAGAAAATAATAATGATGATGATGGAGCCAGGTGCAGTGGCACAAACCTGTAATCTCATAGACTCAGGAGACCAAGGCAGAATTGTAAGTTTGAGGCCAGTCTCAGCAACTTAGACTCTGTCTCAAAATAAAAAATAAATAAATGGACTGGGGATGTAACTCAGTGGTAAAGAACCCCTGGGTTCAATCCCAGTACCAAGTAAATAAATATCTATACAAATAAATAAAACTCCATGTAAAGAATCTTTGAGGGCTGGGGTTGTAGCTCAGTGTTAGAGCACTTGCCTGGCACATGTGAGGCACTGGGTTCAATCCTCAGCACCATATAGAAATAAATAAATAAAATAAAGGTATTCTGTCTATCTACAACTAAAAAATATTTAAAAAAAGAAAAGAATCTTTGAACGAGTTATGCATGTTATCACTATCAAAGTTTTTCTTTTTTAAGACAGGGTCTTACTGAGTTGCTGAGACTGGCCTCACACTTATAGTCCTCCTGTTTCAGTTATATGAGTAGCTGATATTGCAAACATTCACCCCCATACCCAGCTTAAGAAATAAATTCTTTATACAATGGTAACAACAATGTTTGTCCTTAATGTAATCAACTGAATATGAGTAATCAAGAACTCCTGCTATGGAGGATTTGGATTTAGGATTCTTGTTTTAACAGGGGAAAAAAAAAAAAAAATATTACAAAGATTTTTCTTCACCTATGGTGATATAATTTGCTTGTCTAGCATACTGAGATATAAATAGCTATAGGTCTCCCAAAACCAGTAAGTCGCTTCTCTCAAAGGAATAAAATAATAATATAGAGCTGGGAAAGGTGGTGAATGCCTGTCTCAGCTAATCTGGAGACTGAGACAGGAGAATCCCAAATTCAAGGACAGTCTCAACAATGTTGTAAGACCCTGCCCAAAATTAAAAATTAAAAAAAGGGCTGGTGATGTAGCTTAGTAGTAAAGCACACACCTAGGTTCAATCCCTAGTATCATAATGATAATAATAATGAATAAATATAGAATAATGTAACTATATTTCCATTAAATACTCACATTTTCTTTATTTGCAGTTAAACTATGCATTGCATCTTTCTTTTTGTGGCCATGGTCCAAAGCATTGGGAGTGCTACAAAGCAGCTGTGCCTAAAAGACATTTTTTGCTGAGAACATCCAGCATCCTTGAGCCATGAGTTAATTTGAAACCCTCTGCATCCCCCCCAAGAAGCAAACCCAAACCCAAACCAAGAAGAGATACTCACTGGGCTGCCTTTCATAGCATACTGGTGGTGATTCCTGCATATTAAAGCAAACAACTAGGTAAGCCCCAAACACCTCAAATTCTCTAATTATTCAATGGGTTGAGGCATCCAAATTTTTCCTTCCTTTCTTCCAACTAGCCCTAGTCCTAGCAGATAAATCTCTTCCTATAACAATATATATTCTCTGTGGTAAATAGTAAGACCCAAGGGAAAAGGCTCTCATTTCATGGGCATAACTACATCTAAAGAGGTGTACCAAAGATGCACAAGTTTATCTTACCTTTATTTCCTCCTCTCTTTTTTCTTTTCCTGAGGTATGGGGATCAAACCCAGGGACTTGCACATGCTAGGCAAGTGCTCTGCCCCAGTGAGAAGTGCTATTATTACTTCCATGTTTTGTATAAAGAAACTGGGGTCCATTGAAATTAAGAAAGTTGTCCGTTATAGCTGGTAATATTGCAATCTACTAGAATCCAGACACTCTCATTCTAGACCCTGTAACTTGTACTTTTAATCACTAAGACTTACACTTTTCACATGTAAATAGAAGCCAACTCATAAGCACAAGTACCATTTTCCTTTATTTTTGAAAGATAATTCTGACTCAGCTCAGGGTATAGCTCAGTGGTGGAGCACTTGTCTACCACTTGGCCCTGAGTTCAATCCCCAGCATAGTGGGGGGGGGGGGGGGAGATAATTCTGATTATGTGTGATGGTTAAAATGAATAGCCTTCATTTAACACAACTATTTAGATCTAGAAAACTTAAAAGTTGTTCAAGTCCAGCATTTAGGTCTTGAAGCCTACTTATACCCAAAGTGAAATTCATACTATGTGGAATCTGCATGAGATAAAATCCCTATGAACAGTGCTGTAAGATTTTAAGCATGGGGTTCATTTAGCAACAGAACTTACATCCTAGCTAACTGTACTTCCTGAGGCCCTGAAGAATCCAAGTGACCTGAAATCAAATATGAAGAATCAGTAAGAGGCATTATTCTTGCCCATGCATCCTGTTTTCCCCTCTGATTTTCTTTGTTACCAGTATGCCACATTAATTTCAAAGGCTAAACTCTAGAACACAAAGCTCTTAACTGGTACCCATCTTATGGAACAAAATACCAGAGTACAAAATACAATTTCATGGAAACTTAAAAATTTACATGTACTACTCAAAGAAAAAATACTAGGAAAGCTGGGAGAGCTGTGGCACACACCAGTAATCCCTGCAGCTCGGGAGGCTGAGGCAGAAGAATCACAAGTTCAAGTCCAGCCTCAGCAACTTAGCAAGACCTTGACCAAAAAACCAAAAAAGGGGCTGTAGCTGTAACTCAGTGGCAGAGCACTTGCCTAGCATGCATGAGGCACTGGGTTCGATCCCCAGCACCACATAAAAATAAATGAAATAAAGGCATTCTGTCCATCTACAAATATAAAAACTTTAAAAAACAAACAAAACAAAACAGAAAACCTCGGAAATAGTGATGGAGTTTTTTTTATTCATGAGTAGAAAAGAAAGGTTATTATGCAGGAAATCCAAAATTAGAGGAAATGCTAGAATGGTTGAGTAATGAAGCATTTTTTGGGGTACAGACCTATAGAAGTGTAAGAATTAACTGACAAAGTGTTTATTTATGCTGATTCCTTTGCCTCTGATGAAATTAAACTAAGAAACAAAAGTTTTCTGGACTTTCTTTTGTACCATTAATCTGTCAATAAAATATATTTCCTTTTATCTAACTTTTTCAAATGTAGAATGTTATTGTTTTTATTAGTGTTCCTATTAGTGTTATTCTTTTTCTTTTCTCATTGGCTTCATTAATCACCTCAAATTCTCTAATTAAGCTTGGCATGGTAACACACGCCTATAATCCCAGCTACACAGGAGGCTAAGGCAGAAGGATTGCAAATTTGAAGCCAGACCAGGCAACTTAGTGAGGCCCTGCCTTAAAATAAAGCAAAAAGGGCTGGGGATGTTGCTTGGTCTCTGCAGATGTACCCAGAGGCATTCAAAGTGCAGTCTTATTAAAAAAAAAAAAAATCCTTGCCAGGTGGGATTACTCCTGTAATCCCAGCAACTCAGGAGGCTGACTCAGGCAGATTACAACTTCAAAACCAGCCTCAGTAACTTAGCAAGGCCCTAAGCAACTTAGTGAGGCCCTGTCTCAAAATAAAAACTAAAAAGCACTAAGGGCATTGCTCAGTGGTTAAGCACCCCAGAGTTGAATTCCTGGTACCAAAAAAAAAAAAAAATCCTCTAATTACTCTCAAAATTCCAATTCTTCAGGTAGATTCTCTACCTACTTTCAGCATCTTCCATTTCTATCATACTTCCCTGTCTTCTCCCTTAAGTTATTCTTCCCTTTGAGGCCTTTACCTCCGTTTTCCCTACCAGTTTCATCAAGGTCTGCAGAAGTGGTAAGGTAAGTGGCAGACATCTCCCCACTGCTAAAATTCGTAAGATCAAGGCAACGTTTTGGAGTTCCTCTGTTGAGACATAATAGTACATCAAGATTCCCATTAGGTTGTAATATCTTGAAAGGCAAAGATCCTTCATTTGAAATACCTCTCAACGACCATCACAAAAATATAAAAAGTATCTAATTGCTTTCTAGAAATATCAGACTTCATTAAGAAAAATCTCTCAATTTTTCTCTACTCCATCATGTGCCTCATTTTCTCTTCACCAAGATATTGAGACAGGACTTAAAAACAAAAAATTAATGAGGCCCAAAGTTTATTAACTGAGTGAAATCTTGAATCCATATCCTCTACCCAGTTTATGATGAATACACAGATTTGATTTTTCCCTCCAGTCTCTAATACTTTTCAAATACTTCTCCTTATTTGGTAGTGAGGCATAAAAACATCATGACCAGTTTTTGGTTTTTTTGTTTTGTTTTAGTTTTTGATGGTGCTAGGAATGGAACCCAGATGACCAGAATTTAAAGTACAAGAACAATAACATTAATATTAACGCTAATAAAGCAGCCAATTCATAACAGAATATTTTCAGACTTTACCCAGTCATTACATTATTTGATTTTCACAAGATCCTGTGAGAGGGGGCTGGGATACAGTTCAGCTGGTAGAATGTTTGCCTCGCATGCACAAAGCCCTGGGTTCAATTCACAACACCACAAAAAAAAAAAAAAAAAAAAAAAAAGAACAAGATCCTAGTGAGACAGTTTTACACAGAAAAGCAGCCTGAGATTCAAAAGGGTCACACAGTCAACAGTGGAGCTGGGACCTAAATCCTGATCTTTGAGCTAGGATAATTAAACAAACAAGCCTGTTTGTAAAGCAAAGGAGATAAGGTATAAAAATAAAAGTGGGTTTACCCAGACAAAATGCTTAGATTTGCAGAATCGCCAAGGAGTTTGTCCATTGGAGATCTAAGGAGACCTGGACAGATGGTAAAGGAAGAGTCTCTCTCCAGGAGCAGGTGTAACATCTTCCTCTGATTGGACCTAAAACTGGGTCCTGAGCGAGACCTTCCCTCTTCTTTTGAGGATGAAAAGAGTTCTGTAGACATGGTCTCTGAATCTTCACAAATGGGAGGAGAGTGGGGGACAAAACAAAACACCTTGCTAGGAGAACATCACAGACCATTCAGCTTTTCCAACACCCTCCACCCTATCCAGCCCAGTGGATTGGCAAAGGGGGATGGGAGGCTTTCCAGAGAGTGAATCACAACTCGGTTTTAAGTTTAAATCGCACTTGACGAGGCCTTTTTGTTGAAATTTTAATTTACCGAGGGGGCGCAATCTGAGGATTTTAAAGATGGGATGAAGAGAGGGCTTTGATTTGTTTGGGGCCACACAGCTTCACGCTTCTAACCGGAAGAAACTCGGGACTCCTAACTCGCGATAATGCCCATTCGGACCTCTGGCCTGAACAGACCCTACCGGAAGAAACAGGTCTCAGTGACCCTGTGGTAGAAACCGCTAGAGCTTACGTCGAGTCAGACTTACTTTCAGGAGAAAGGAAAGTGGGCAGTGACTGGATACAAGCGAAGATTCGAGAGAACGATAGGAAAATCTGAGGAAAACAGCCAGTAAACGGGACTACCTACGGTTCTGCTTCTCGCTCGACTCGATAGGATGAGGACAGGTTCTAGCAACTTCTCTCCGCAGCAGGGGGAGGTTTAGCTCGAGTAAATACCAACAGCCACAGGCTGGATCATTCAAATCTTCCGCCCACCCAGCAACCTATCCCGGCCCGTCTGTAAGTTGCGTCAGCCAATCTTCGCGCGCCTTCAAGACTCCACCCTTTCCATCACAGCCAATAGTTTTGCTCATCCATCACCCGGAGGCGTGAGCTTTCTCTGGAAGGGGCGATATTTGTCCCGCCCCAGAGCCATAGCAAGAAAGCAATTGGCCCACCAGCGTTCGCAAAGCTGCTAAGTAAGCTTTGCCTTGCTAGGAACTCAGCGCACCATTGGCTCTACCTCTGGCCAATCGCCACACCTTCCCCGTACTCACTATTCCCTAGACCCCGCCAACCCCGGGAGATTTAAATTGCGGCTCGCTAGCAATGACCTTTCGCTTTAGCTAATACTAGGAAAGATTAATTTGAGTGGAAGTGTTTATTTTTCCTTGCTTCTTTCTTGTATCGTTCCTCCTTGGTTTTACTAGCCTTCCGCTGAAGATGGAACATTTGCCGCCAGGGCGGCGGATGTTGGGGCGTGACAGGTGTGTTTATGTTGAGCGGCATTGGTTCTTTCCGAGAGAGCTTTCCTTGTTATCCGACTTTAGTGCATAGTATCTCAGAGATACTAGGTGGGTAGACAGAAAATCCTTTTTAGAGAAAGAAATTGAATCATCTCCTTTAATTCTTACCACAGCCCAAAGGACCTTAAATTTTGTCAGTTTATGAAAATTTAAATATTGACAAGGTAATATTTTGAAAAAATAGCTTACTTATTTATTTTGCGGTGGCAAGAATTGAACCTAGAGTACGCTTAGGAGAGCCCTGTATCAGTGAGCTCCACTCCCCAGCTCTGGAAATTCGTAATATTAGGGATTTACATTTAAACAATCCTGTTAGGGTTGGGGTAGGTATTGATGAGACAAAATTGGTCAGGAATGTTGGACGATGGTGTGGGTGGAGATGTCCATTATTTCAGTGCTTCTTAATATTTAATGTGTATACTAATCACCTGGGGATACTCTTAAGATGCAGATTCTGATTCAGTGGATCTGGATTTTAGCCCAAGGTTCTGCACTTCTAACAAGTTCCCAGCTGATGTTGATGTCTCTGGTCCCAGGACCATATTTTGAGTAGCAAGGCATTGTGTTATACTTTTTACTTCAGTGTATATTTGAAATTTTTCATAATTAAAAATTGTTTAAAACTCTTTAAAATGTAGACCCCTAAAATGAAGATTCAATAGGTATAGAGTGGGGCCCAGGAATTATCAAAGCCACTAGGTGCCACCCATGCAGATGGTTAGCAGACCACACTTTGAGGGAAAAAAAAAAAAAGTCAGAAATACAAACTTTAGCCAGGAGTGACGGCGTATACCTGTAATCCCAGCAATTCAGCATGCTAAGGCAGGAAAATGGCAAGTTCTTAGACCAGCCTCAACAACTTTAAAAAAACCTGTCTCAAAAAACAAATGTAGGGGCTGGGGCTGAGCAGTAGTGAGCTTGCCTGACATGTGTGAGGCACTGGGTTCAATTCTCAGCACCATATATAAATAAATAAAATAAAGGTCCATCAACAACTAAAAAAAATCTTTAAATATTAAAAAGGGCTGGGATATAGCTTAGTGGCAAAGTGTCTGCCTTGCATTTGCAAAGCCCTGGGTTTGATCCCCAGTTGGAAGGAAGGAAGGAAGGAAGGAAGGCTCGCTCAGAGGTAAAGACCCCTGGGTTAAATCCCCACTATCAAAGAAAAAAATATATAAACTTCACCTGATGTCAGGATCTTAGTGTTAATAGTGGCTGAGAGGTGCAAACTAGTCAGCTGGTTTTTATCCGGATCCCTTTTCATCTGTAGAAATTGCTTCACCAGAAAAGAGGTGTGTGAAGAGTCTCTGTTCTCTAGAATAGAGATGGTAAGTGTGGCAGTCAGCACAGAGCCTTGTCATGCCAGGTAAGCTTGAAAATCAGGCTGGGGATTAAGGGAGTGTGGAATACATTGATTTCTGTCTTAATGACTATAATCACACTTTGTGGGTCACTGTATGCTTTCCTGCAGGTGGGAAGTAGAGACAGATGAAGTTGTCTTGCAGAGGAGGCAAAAGCAGATAGATTATGGCAAGTGCACACCTGGTTACCGGTGCTTTCTACAGCAGGTCCCCAAGTGAGTATAGTTGTGGGTGGTCACAAGAGTATCAACCAATGGTTCAATGTCAGGTGATAGAGAGATGAGAGAATCTGAGTGCTCTGACAATGTTGCGGTATTATTAATTCTCCTGAAATACATTCCCAAAATAGGTTTCTGAGATTTTTCTCAAATAGAAAATGTTGTACTTCGCCTATAAGGGCTTCTACAGCTTTATCCATGTTTCCTAATGAGGTTGTTTTCCTCCCTAAAATTTTGACCAACACCCCATGCCTCCAGCCAAGTTGGCTAATTGAAACATACTTGACAAATTATGTTTATATGTATGCATACCAAAAAATGTGAAAACAGAGGAGGTATATTATTTTAAAGATATGTCATATATTGTCTTGTATGTTAACTTCAGAGGAAGTTATATGTAATTTACCATTTTAGGAGAATATTAGGGAGGTGTGAAGTTTGGTGCTTATTCTGATTTGAAGATTTACTTTTTTGTTGGATTGAGGGTATTGCTTCTACATCTATCCTGGTAATTCTCTATCTAGACTCCTGATTTGTTGTAATAAGCAGGGAGCTGTGTCCTTTCACTTTGACTTCCATCTGATCCATATTTATTGTTGCCAGGGCACAGAGACAGCCAGGGCTTCACCCTCAAACACCAGACAAGAACAGGAGATACAGCCGTCGTTCCTGGGATGCCCAGATCAGGCAATGGAGAAGAGCCCTACATACCTGGGACCCCCCCAGCCAGCCTCTACAGGGCAGGGGGGCTCAGGGGTATGTTCACTATTACTGGTTCTTTCTATGAGTGGAGGGCCACACCTTACTTCTCCTGACTTTGAAAAGGGTTAGATTCTACTGGGTAGAAAGGGAGAGTGGTCTGCAATGATGTATGATTTCTTACTCTGCTTCCTCCATAGGCAGGGAATGCAGAGCCCCTTAGAGCTGATGGATTCTACCCCTTTGGATAACCTTCTGGGTGACTGGGTCCAACCCTTGGAGAATCCAGATGGATGCAAGAAAGGGGCCCAGGTAGTATCCTATACCAAAAGTGAAAGGAGTGGGGTCAAAGATGGGGGTTTGACCCATGATGTCAGATGGGGTTTGAAGAAGTGGCCCAAGGACAAATAAAGGAAGTGAAGCAGGAAAAAAATAGCAGAACATGAGTGAAAAAACTAGAGAACTAAAAGTGGCATAAATAGATTTAATTATGGACAGGAGTATTAGGCTGCACTGGAAGGCTATTTTATTCTTGATGCAAGAGGATGTAACCTTCCTTTGAAATGAGGCCTGAAAACTAACTTGCAGTGATGTGTGTGTTTTCTGTTTTTTCCAATGTTTTACAAATAGTAATGCCAACTTCTTTTACTCAACTATTCAAGTTTAGTAAACATGGTTCATAATAAAAAGGGGAACAATCTAGTAATGAAGAACAAGGACTACAGTCTCAGGCTTTTGGTTACAACCTTTACCTACCACATGGGCAGTAAACCCCTCAGGAGGTTTCATTTACCAAAATGAGATTTTTAAATTTTATTTACTTATTTTTATGTGGTGCTGAGGATTGAATCCAGTGTCTCACTCATGTTAGGCAAGTGCTCTACCACTAAGCTACAACCCCAGCCCCAAAATAAGATTTTTTTTTCATTTAGTGATTGTAAGAAAAAATGTGAATGCATATTTATTTAAAGTGTGTAGCACAGTGCCTAGCACATAATATGGGTAATTATAGGTAAATATATATTCCTACATTATGGCTCCTGCCTCTGCTCTTTCTCTTTGCCAAGGAGAAATGATATGCAGTGGAAAAAAAAATCTATCTACTCCCATTTTCTTAACTAATACCTCACTTTTCCTCTACTTTTGCAGTTTGCAGACTTGGTTTCTCTGTCCTCCCCTCCCAAGCTCAATGTTGAAGATCCCCAAGAATGATTCTGCTTTCTAGCCAATCACAGGATCACAGCTATTTACTTGTTCCAGACTTGAGTATGGCACAAAATGTTTAGAAAAAAACAGATGTCCTTCAGGGGGCTTGCTGTTAAATGTTAATAGTGAAGTTATTTACATTACTACTTTTTAACCAATTAAAAAATCTAAAACTCTGTCCTACAAAGAGATCACAACATGAAGGCATTAAAAACTCTCCCCCCCCCTTTTTTTTTTTGGCTTATCTCACTGATGCTGACATTCAAATTTTCAAATTTACAGAAAAGCTAAAAACCCAGTCTCTCACCTACTTTCGTCTACATTCAGTCCCTTTAAAAAGGACACAAACTTTGGCTGAGGTGGGAGGTGGTGGTAGTGGCTGAGACTTAACAAAAAGGTGGTTTCCTTTTCCTGAAGAGGAAATATAGCGCCCGTCAACACCATCTGCTCGTTTCCTCGTTTCCTCCCTTTCTGTCTTAAAGAGAGTCGTCCAGCTGTTACCACCGTACTTCTCTCCCCCCCCCCCCGCCGCCCCGCAAGCAACTGAACCGCCTATGATGTCATAATCACAACCCCATTACCTCATCCTGCTGGGGGGGGGGTGCGTAAAGGGAGGAGAGGAGGTGAACGGCCACGGGCCCTCCTCAGCTTTACAAAGTGTTTTGGGTGAGGATAAATTACAGAATCAAGTGAGCACATCTCCGCAACCATTGTTAACTCCTGGTTTATAAGGTTTGAGCCGATCCGGCTGCTGGAAGAGGGGCTCCAGGGACTCAGAGCAGGCCCTGATCGGCGCTTGGACTACATTTCCCAGCAGTCTTCACGCCACGGACCGGTCCTTTGCTGGGGGAAAGGGGATTCTTCCAGAAAGGAGACTGTATCCATCTAGGTGAGAAAACAGGTGAGAAGCAAGTCGCTAATTCTGTTAAGCGGCCCGAAGGTTGTGAGAGACTGCAGCTGACTAGATGTAGACCTGGAGGGCGAGAGCGACGGCTTTGTTTACTTTCGTCCGACATGGCCTCCCCTACGAGTTTCAAGATATGCTTCCAACTGGACCCTTCCACCTTCTGTGATATTTTGGAGGGGGGTTGACTTATTAGTGAGGAAACCGCCCCATCATTAAATCAAAGCCTCAGGCTCGTTCCCGACAGTGCTACACTAGGAAGATTTTAAGAGAGAAACGACACAGGGCTCTGGACTCCGCAGGAGGTTCAGGGGGATTCTGCGAGCGCGAGTGTTCCCCCACTCGCCTCAGAGGCCCGTTGGTTCACGCCGGCGCCTTTTAAGGGCACCGTGGGGCGAACCGAGCGCTCAGAGCTGCTCCGGCCGCGGCCCTGGGAGCTGATGGAGCCGCGGTAGGTGGCGGAGGGCAGGTGGCGCTGGGGCCTCGGGGCGGGCACCTCGGCCGTCCCTCCTCCTTCCCTTGCTCCCCTCCCCCAGACCAGCCGTCCGCGCGGCCCGGCCTCACAGGCCGCCTCCGCGGGGTGAGCACGGGACCTGGTGGGGGAGGGGGTGTCGGAGTCTTAAGTCCCAGACCCTCCCCATCCCTAGTGTCCTGAGTTCGCTTCCCGCGGCCAGATGTTGGAACCCGAGTGGGAAGAGGCCAGCGACAGCCCCTACCTCTGAAAGAGCTTCCCCCCCCCGTGTGGGGGGGTTAGCGTACGCCCCATGCCCCACCCCGCGGGGACAGTCAGGGCAACAGACGGAGAGGTTGAAGATTGGAGGGGGCCTAGCCTTTTGCTTCTTCATCGGGGTGGGGGGAGGGGTGCTCCCCACTTGTCACCCCTATCCCCACAAGAACCATATGGAAAAAGAGCAGTCAGATCCCCGCTTACCTGTTCTTGTATCTCCCTTCCTCCCTCGTGTTTTCCTTCATTCTCCACCAGAGGCGAGGGGCTTGGACCTGGGGGGGGAAGATCCCCAGGGGATTTGTGACTCTCCTGTCCCTTGGCCTTACTTGATCCAAGGTTGTTCAGGTTTCCGCACAACCCAAGCATCCCTGAAGCACAAGTGTCAGGGGTTACTATTGACCAATAGCAGTGGAGTGGGGGTCTAATCTTTATTTTAGGGGGCTTGTGTTGGAAGAGCCTAGACTGTTAGGCCTGGTGGGGTTGCTGGAAGGGCCTAGCGGCCTGCTGGTCTGTAAAGGGCTGAGCCCCTTGCCAGTTAGGCTGAGAAGTTTTAAGTTTAGTGAACGTTCAGGGCTGTCTCTACCTCTTAGATACACAAAATGGAAGGGGTAGGAAGGCGACAAGAGAGGGCTTCTTAACACTTTTTTCAGTGCCTGCTTGAGAAAGAGGAGGCCCCTCGCGGAGCTGGTTTGCCTTCTTTTGTGTCCTGGTTTGATTCCTTATGGCTTCCGTTCCCCCTTTCAGCCTGGCCTGTTTTAGGAAACTCAGGTTGAGAGTATCAGTTGTGTGGTAGTAGTTGCATTGTTCCAGTTACCGCTGTGTGTGGCCACATCCCAATAATTAAAATGCAGAAAAACACAAAATCACTCACTTCACTTGATCCTAGAGAGGGTGGGAGTTTGCTGCTTGTTCAAAGCCCTCATGAAAAGCTTGAAAGAGTTTGCTTTACTCGGTGCTCCTCTTGACTGGTCAGCCTGAGGCCTGGGGTCTCTAGGGTAAAAGCCTGCAGTTAAGTTCCTCTCTGGTTGATCTTTGAGAGCAGAGTTAAGAAACCAGGAGCAGAAGTGATATGAGCTTTAGTTTCTCTCACAAGAACATGGGAGAAACAACTGAAAGGAGCTTGAAGGAAGCAGGAACTTTATTCAGGGTGGTAGTAATAATTATGCATGAAAATTATAGTTAACTATAATGATGATTGATTTCTGTGTCTTTCTTCCAAAGAACTCAAAATACATCCAAGTGTATTTCTTTGCTTTTCCTTGTGGCCTCCTTCTGAAGTGAGAATTGGGTAGGGATAATTCCCTCCTTTGTAGAGTGTGATCTGCCCCCAAGGTCACAGAAGGAAGTACTGCCTTAGGCTTCCTTCCTTGGTGAGCAGGTAAGGGAGGATGGCATCCAACCAGAGAGAGACCCTATTGCCTTCTTCATCTTAATGATACCATCACTTCTGGCATGCCAAGGCTTTGAAGAACAACAAACAGAAAGAATGAGAAACAGCAGTCTGTGTGGGCTCCTGATTTTTATAGGTCAGATGGTATGTTTTTGTATATTTTGATATATGATGTTATATCATTCCTATGAGAGATTAAGATTATTGTATCCATTTTACTTATGAGTAAACTGAAGAATGTGAAGTGATTGCCAAAACTGCCTCAGCTAATTTGATTAAGACAGATTTCTTGATTGTTACATGAGCTAATGCTACATACATTTTCAGGGGAGCTATCTCTGTGCTGGTCATTTCTGGTTCTCCCTGCCTCAAGACACTAGGTTAAGCTGGGCATGGTAGTACATTCCTGTAATCTCAGTGGTTTGAGAGGCTGAGACGGGAGGTTCGCAAATTCATGGCCAGCCTCAACAACTTAGAGAGATCGTATCTCAAAATAAAAAAGGCTGGGATATGGTTTAGTAGTAAAGTGCCCCTGGGTTAAATCTCTAGTAACAAACAGAAGAACCTGGGTTATCCTCCCCTTTTCCTTTGAGCAAGGCTCCTTAAGCAATTGTGTGGGCTTGAAGCCTGTTCTCTAGTAAGAGTGAGTTAGTTTCCCCATCAGAATTCAAACATGAGAAAGAATCTTGATTGATTATATTCATGGTCTTTTGCAGATATTCTAACAACTTAGTTGAATGAAGTCATGAAGTTTTTTTTTAATCTGTGTAGTTGAAATATAATTGGAATTATCCTGACCATTTATAGGAGAATACACAAAGATATCTATAAAATAATAATATATCAGTTGTTCAGGCTATGAGAGGACATAAAATCTTATTTACTCTGGTCTAAAGTAGAAAGTCATGCTTATAGCCATTGCCCCTCCTTGTATTCTATTTTGTAGTTTAGGAGAAGGTACCTTTCTTAGTTTCTGAGTGGAAGATAAATACTGGGCTAATCAGGATGGAAATAACCATTTGGGCTCTTTTCTAAGTGGTTCTGATATTCCAGATAGAAATGGCAGAGCATGAACCAGGATAGGAATGGTAAATAGGTTTCAACCTATTGCTTGAGAACTCCAGTTTATTTTACTAGATATCTGGAGTTCCACGTTCAGTATGTTTCTGAGGCTATGTTTAGGCTTATCAGGAGCAAGCTGTGATCAATTAATATTGTCTGCCAGAGGCTTGGCATAGTGGTGCTGTGGTATGTGTGCCATGCATTTTCCATCACTGGACCAGGTATATCTCTAATATCACTTGGGGCTGGTCCCTCTGTAATTGGCAGACTCAGCAGGCATGACTGGAGAGGGAAGTCCCAATGGTGCTAGAATGGTGCTGCAGTGGCAGAAGACGACTCACGAGTGAGGTCTGGAAGAACGACAGGGAAGACATCCATCATTTGCTCCAAAGTGTGCAAGTAAAATCCTGGGGAGAATCATGATAACCTTGATCACTGAGCAGCTACAGAAACAGACTCTGGATGAGCTGAAATGTACACGCTTCAGCATCAGTCTGGTAAAAGACCAGTCTTCCTGCTTCTCCATGGCCCCTCCCCCTTTTTTCTGAGGCTGTTTGTTGCTACTACTTTACCCTTGTCCTGTAGTGTATAATTATTGTACTTGTACTGAAAGAGGCCACTAATGGCTTAGAACCCAGCCCAAAAGGAAGGGGGCAGGGATTTTTCCATTGATAGAGAAGGGATATCAAAATTGGGTGGAAAAGGGTTTGAGAAATTAGAAGATGTGGATTGTTCTACTAAGTCTCTAACACCCCTATAGCAAATGAATTGCAGGAAAGAATTTAAGAGGGCTTTCTAGAAATTTGTCAGTGTGCCCTGAACCTAAATCATGATAGCTATTCTTTCTTTCTTAGCCTTTGCCTGATCATGCAGACATCTCCAACTGTGGGAACCCTTTCCAGCTTGTGTCTGGTAAGGCATCATGTGTGTGTTTTGTGTATGTGTTCATGCCTCTATCCATGTATTTCTTTCACTGGTTTCCAGTGACTAGGACTAACTAACTATTTTAGTTAGCAAGAACAGTCTTAGAAGAGGATAAGTTTATTTAGTACTCATAGTTTCAGAGGTCTCAATACATAGATGGCCACTCCATTGTTCTGGTGAGGCAGAACATCAGGGTAGAAGGGTATGACAGTGGAAAACAATTCAGAACATGACAGTCAGGAAGCAGAGATACCACTCACCAAGTCACCTGGGACAAAATACAAACCCCAAAGGTACGCCTCCAGCGACCTATCTCCTTCAGCCATACCCTACCTATGTCCTGTTATTACCTAGTTCATCCATTCAAGTGGGTTATCACACTGATTAGGTTAAGGCTGATAACCCAATCATTTCACCTCTTAAAATTTCTTGCATTATCTCACACATGAGCTTTTGAGGGACACATCATATCTAAACCATAATAGTAGCCTACCTCTAGAACTTTTTTCTTGCCAGGGTCACTCTGAGATTGGCATATGTCTCCATTTTACTGCCTTAGAATAAAAGTTTTCTGTTTGTGCCTTTGGGGACTTAGTTAGCTTATATAGCTTATAGCTTATGGAGACTTTTTAAATCTTTTTTTTTTTTTTTAATCCCAGGTGCTTTACCACTGAGCCATATCCCCAGTCTTATAGTTTTTGAATTAGGGTCTCATTAAGTTGCTGAGGCTGGCTTTGAGTTTGTGATCCTTATGCTTTAGTCTCCTGAGCTGCTGAGATTAAGGTGTGTGCTCCTGGCCCTTTTTATTTATTTTGAGATAGGGTCTTGTTAAGTTGCTGAGACTGGCTTGGAACTTTCAATCTTTCTGCCTCAGACTCCTGAGTCCCTGAGATTTCAGGCATACACCATCGTACCTAGCTAATCTAATTTTTAAATAGGTAGTACATTTATATAGTTCAAAAAATTTTGAATACCAACCAAAAGTTTATACTGATAAAAGTATATTCTTTACCAGGCAAGGTGGGGCATACCTATAATATCAGCTACTTGGGAGACTGGGGCAGGAAGATTGCAAGTTTGAGGCTAGCCTCAGCAAATTAGTGAGGGCTTAAGCAACTTAGTGAGATCCTGTCTAAAATTAAAAAAATAAAAATAAAAAAGGCTGAGGTTGTAGCTCAGTGGTAGAGCACTCCTGGGTTCAGCCCCCAGCATCACACACATAAAAAAGTCATCTTCTCCTATCTCTTGTTCATCCAGCTCCTACCACCTCCCTAAAAATAACTCTTAGACCTGGGGTTATTGCCTTTACATGCATGAAGTCCTGGGTTCGATCTCTAGTACTGAAGGGGAAAAGAAAAAAAAGCCACTCCTATTATTAATTTCTTATATACTTAACTGGAATTTCTTTATACAGTTAAAAGCAAATACAAATGCATATATTTATTCCCACTTTTAAACATATGTTATGCTACAATCTTTTTTTGGTACTGGAGATTGAAGCCAAAGGGGCTTTACCACTGAATCATATCCCCAACTCTTTTTACTTTGAAACCAGGTATTCCTGAGTTGCTGAGGCAGGCTTGGAACTCCTGCTTCACCAGTTGCTAGAATTACAAGTGTGTGCCACCACCACTCCTTGGCCCCCCCTTTTTTTTTTAATACAGCCAAGATGGGTTTTCTGAAGCAAGAGGATTCTAAGTATAAGGCCTCAGTAACTTAGAGAGAGACTGTCAGCAACTTAGTGAGACCTACTCTCAAAATAAAAAAGAAGCCACATGCAGTGGTATATATGTGTAATCCCTGTGATTCAGGAGACTGAGAAAGGATTGCAAGTTTGAGACCAGCCTGGCCAAATTAGGGAGACCCTGTCTCAATAAAATAAAAAGGGCTGGGTAAAATACCCCTGGGTTCAATTCCCAGTACTGCAAAAAATAAAAATAAATAAAAAGTTAAAAAGAACTGGGGACATAGCTTAGTGATAAAGCAACCCTAAGTTCATTTCCCAGTGCCCCCTTCCAAAATACAACTAGGAAATCTTTCCCTATCAGTATGCTGAGCATTTCCTTGTTTTATGTAGCAGCATCTTATTATACTGAAAAAAATATACCATAGTTTATTTAACCAATCTCCTATTGATGTATAGTTAGGTTATTATTTATTTATTTTTTGGTATGTAAATTTGTGTTTTTCTTTTAGTACTTGAAATTGAACTTAGGGATGCTTTACCACTGAGCTATAACCCCAGCCCTTTTTGCTTTTTATTTTGATACAAGGTCTCACTAAGTTCCTTACAGGCTTGCTAAGTTGCTGAGGCTGTGATCAATGATAAATAAACTTGTGATCCTCTTGCTTCAGCCTCCTGAATTTTGGGATTAAAGGTTTGATTACTGTTACTGGCAGTTTAGGTTATCTAATCTTCTGTTCACTATATAAAACCTGTACACAGGTCATTTTTAATTGTTTATTTTGTGGTACAGGGATTGAACCCAGGGTAGTCTACCATTGAACTACATTCTTGGCCCTTTTTATTTTTTTTATTTCAAGACAGGCTTCTCACTAAATTACTGAGGGCAGGCATTGAACTTGCAACCATCCTGCCTCAACCTCCCAAATATCTGGGATTATAGGCATGCGCCACCATGCCTGGCTCATAAGTCATTTTTCACATGTGAAAATATATCTGAGGTGGAAATTCCTAGGTTATGAACTAGGGCCTATTCATAGGCATAACTAATAGACAGCCAGAAATCTCTAATCCATGCTGCTGGGTTATTCAGCATCTCATTTTCTTTTCTGGGATAGTTGGCAAGGAAAGTGGATTGGGAAAAGCATCTTCATTCAGTCTTTTCCTACTGTTAAACACTTGATGAAAGCCAGGTATTATGCTATAAGTACCCTTAAAGACCCATGGTCCCTGATTTCATGGAAGTTACAAACAGAGGAATTATTGGCTGAATTGAGTTAGCTAAAAGTTTTGTCATCAAGTTTGACTTCATATACTAGCCAACTAGACAGAGGAGCTTGAAGTAGGCCCTTTCTCAGTGTGCTATTTCCCAAAAGTTGATTTTTGATTGGATCATTCTTTTTAGCCCATTTCCCCTTCCTTCTCTTGGCCCCATCTGTTTGGCTTTAAGAGAAGGCCAAAGAGAAGGGAATCAGAGTATTTGGGTAGCCAGACAGAACGGAACATCAACAGTTCAAAGTCTTAGGGTTTCCCAAGCACAGATTCTATCATCAAAGGTCTTCCCCATTCTGTTTTTCCTCTCTAGGAATAAACAATAAACAGGCCTTAGGAATAAAAGTTATCTCCCACCTGCTTAATTACCTCTTACTTCTTGGCAGCCCTGAAATTCTGTTCGTCCTGTTGACATATGAGAAGGGAGAAGGCCAAGGAAAGAAAGTATAGTCTGCTTTTCAGAACCTGGGCAGGGAGCAAGGAGGAGTGGTTAGAAATAGGGTTAGATGGAGTGGAGTGAGGGTAAGCCTGGCACACACACAGACGTGTTTGTTTCTCATGTAATGTTTTATCTTTGAAAGTGAGTTGAAGGCAGCATATGAAATACAGGTTTTTGTTTTGTTTGTAGTGCTTGGAATCGAATCTAGGGTCTTGCACATGCTAGGCAGGCACTCTACCTCTGAGCCCTCAAATAGTTTTTTTGTTTTTTTTAGTACCAGGGATTGAACCCAGGGGTGTTAACCACTGAGAAGCATCCCCAGCCCTTTTTTATATTTTATTTAGAGTCATGGTCTTACTGAGTTGCTAAGTGCCTTGCTAATCTGCTGAGATTGGCTTTGAATTCCCAATCCTTTTTACAGGCGTGTGCCACTGCACCCAGCCTGAAATGTTTTTGATTCTAGGTGATTTCTCAAAATAGAGGCAGTATAGTAGAGTGGGTTTAAAATACAAAAACAACAACAACAACAAAAAAAAACTTGATATCACACAGACCTGGATTTGAATCCTGTTTGATTGATTTAGTAGGTACTGGAGATTGAACCCAGAGGTGCTTTACCACAAAGCCACATCCACAGCCCTTTTTATTTTTTATTTTGAGACAGTCTCTCAGTAATTTGCTTAGGGCCTTGCCAAGTTGCTGAGACTGGCTTTGAATTTGCAATCCTCCTGTCTCAGCCTTCTGAGTTGCTGGGATTACAGGTGTGTACTTCCATGCCCAGCTGCTTTAGTCATTTGACTGCTAAGCTATTTGGGGCAAGTTATTGAACTTGTCTCATGTGAAATGAGGATAATCATAATACCTCTCTTATAGAGGTTTTTGGGAAACGACATGAAGTTCTCAGTACATTGTGTGTCAGATAAGCTCTCAGAAAGTGTTAGCTGTCATTAATATTTTATTATGAATGCCTTCCAGAAGGTGCTTCCTGGAGGGGCCTGCCCCACTGTTCCTGTGCTGAGTTCCAAGACAGCCTCAACTTCAACTATCACCCCTCAGGCTTAAGCCTGCACCTCAGACCACCCAGTAGGGGAAGCTCCCCACAGGAGCAACCCCTCTCCCAAGTCCTAAGCCCTGAGCCCCCAGACCCAGAGAAGCTTCCTGTGCCCCCTGCCCCTCCATCCAAGAGGCACTGCCGTTCACTCTCAGTGCCCGTGGACCTGTCTCGCTGGCAGCCAGTGTGGCGGCCCGCCCCCTCCAAGCTGTGGACTCCCATCAAGCATCGGGGCACTGGTGGAGGGGGTGGGCCGCAGGTGCCTCACCAGAGCCCCCCCAAGCGGGTCTCCAGCCTCAGGTTCCTCCAAGCTCCCAGTGCCTCTTCTCAATGTACCCCAGCCCACAGACCCTACAGTCCCCCTTTTTTCAGTCTGGCCCTGACCCAAGATTCCTCTCGACCCTGTGCCACCTCCCCTCAAAGTGGCTCCTGGGAGAGTGATGCTGAGTCCCTGTCACCCTGCCCACCCCAGCGCCGCTTCTCCCTGTCACCCAGCCTGGGCCCACAGGCAAGTCGCTTCTTGCCGTCTGCCCGGAGTTCCCCTGCATCTTCCCCGGAGTTACCCTGGCGACCTCGAGGTCTCCGTAACCTTCCCCGAAGCCGCTCACAGCCTTGTGATCTGGATGCCCGCAAGACTGGGGTCAAGCGGCGCCACGAGGAGGATCCCCGGCGTCTGCGGCCTTCCTTGGACTTTGACAAGATGAATCAGGTGGGACCAATATGATGGGGAGAGCTTGGATAGGAATGTGGGGGGGGGGGGTCGGGGCATCGTTTTTATTCCTTCTTTTGAGCCGTCTCCTTGTTAGAGCTTCCCTGAAAGCTCTTTTCTGTCTGAGCTTTATCTTATTTTTTTAATGGTACTGGAGATTTAGCTAGGGCCTAATACATTCAAGGCAATTGCTCTACCACTGATCTCCATCCCAAGCCCTTATTTTATTTTGAGACAGGGTCTTACTAAGTTGCTGAGGTTGTCCTGATCCTCCTACCCCTGCCTCCCTAGAGGCTGTGATTAAGTCTGTGATTATAGGCATGTGACATCATACCTGGCCTGTCTGAGCTTTTGGTAAGATGATCCACCAACCTGGTTTGCATTGGACTGTTCAATTTTAGCACTGAATGTCTTTTTTTTTTTTTTTTTTTTTTCAGTTGTTAATAGAACTTTATATGTGGTGCTGAGAATCAAACCCAGTGCCTCACACATGCTAGGCAAGTGCTTCTACCACTGAGCTACAACCCAGCTCCCTGAAAGTCTTGTCTTGTGAGATTCCTCAGGCCTAGGGGTCACAGAGAAACTGGAGTGCAACCCTTGTTACACCTTCCAAAGGGATCCCAGATTGTCCTGCCAGAGGCATTTTGCTTCCTCTTTAGGAGTACATAAACCACAAGCCAGGTATGGTGGTGTATACCTGTGATCCCAGCAACTCAGGAGGCTGAGGTAGGAGGATCACAAGTTCAAGGACAGCCTCAGCAACTTAGTGCGCCCTCAGGAATTTAGTGAGACCATGTCTCAAAATAAAAAATAAAAAGAGCTGAGGATGTATCTCAGTAGTAAAGCACTCCTGGGTTCAATCCTCAGTACCCCCAATCCCCCCAAAAAGAGTGCATAAATCACAAAAGTCCCATCACCAGTGAGTGCCCTATTCCTCCTAGCCCTCTGGGCTGGTTTTGACACTTGCCTTTCACTGCTTCACATGGGCCCGTGAGAGGCTTAAACAGATGTTTATCTGTTCAATCAGTGTTTTCTGGCATCCTAATGTGAATGCAGTTGTTGTATATACTTGCCTGCTTTTTTCATGTTCTTTCTAGATCATTGGGTCACAAGTCTCTTTGAGAATTTGTTCATTTATTCGTAACTGTCATCCAACCACACAGCAAGCACTTATTGAAAACCCACTATATACTTACTTGATTCTGACTAGAGACTAGCAGAACAGTCAACTGATGTTCCTGTCTGCATGGACCTTATAAATGAGCTTCTATCCTTGAATCTGTTGGAAACCAGATTCTCTTTCCTCAGAGAAATTTGTGTTTGTGTAGTAAATTTTCCAAATTTTTTATCAGGATGCTTATCAACCTCACCCTAAAACCTAAAATTCCTGCCTTCAAGTGTAACTGAGAAGGGACACTTTGAAATATATCTTAAGATGCTGTAGGAAATATTATTTTTTTCTTCATCTTCTAACTTTGTCTTTTTTTTTTGACAGAAACCCTACTCAGGAGGTCTCTGTCTCCAAGAAACAGCCCGGGAAGGCAGCAGCATCTCTCCACCGTGGTTCATGGCCTGTAGCCCCCCACCTCTCTCGGCTTCCTGCAGCCCCATTGAGGGTTCCTCCCAGGTGCTGAGTGAAAGTGAAGAGGAGGAGGAGGGGGCTGTGCGGTGGGGGCGGCAGGCACTGAGCAAGCGGACACTGTGCCAGCAGGACTTTGGGGACCTGGACTTGAATCTGATTGAGGAGAACTAAAACTGAGAGGCTACTTCCTGGGGCCACACAGACTGACTCTCTTATGGCTACTAACAAGTGTCGAGGCCCCAAGGCTGAGGGCCCAGCCTGGGAATGGGGGTGAGTGGAGGGCTCCGACTCAGGGCAGCCGGAAATCTTCTCGCTCCAGCAAGCTCGACCATGCCAAGAGACTGGCCGGGACAAGATAAACGGAGCTGGTGGCGGGAGGGACAGCCCCAGAGCAGACCCTTTCCATGGCGGCCCTGAGTGTGAGTATCCCTGCCGCTGAGAGCAATGGGCAGGGAAGGAAGGGGTCTGCTGACCCCAGCTCGGGGAATTTCACTAGCCCCTTTGCTTCAAAGGGCACTTGTGTCTTAGAATTTGGCCAGGGTGGGGGGGTTCAGTCAGCCTCCTCAGAGAAATTGTGTGAGAGTGTGTGCGTGCATGGGAGTGTACTTGAGGAGAAAAGTGTGTTTGCATAGCCTTAGGGAAGGAAGGCAGCTCCTTAACAACAGAGCATCATGATACCCCAAGGATCTTGAGTTTTTAAGGGGACAGTGGGCTTATTCAAGGAGCCAAGAGGATGGCTCCAAGTTTTCCTTTTTTCTAAAGAGCTCTGGAACCAGGCTTATAATCCATAGCAACACTGGCTCTGCAAGGGATACTGTTTTGGGGTACACCAGGGCCTTTTAAGTGATGTGACCTCAGCTAATGGTCTTTTCCTCAGTCCCACCCCCTCCCACTAGATCTAGTATTGAGGGCTGCAGGGGTTGCCATGTTTATTCTGAGCTGGCCTGTTTTTTCTCATCAGATTGTCTAGGCCATATACAACTTGCCTCTCCGGCTCTCTGTGTAGATGCAACATGTGGGCAACATGAGACTGGGTTGAAGGGCTCTGTCTCTTTTTCATTGAGGGGACCTCTTCCTCTTATCTTCTGACCATCCAGTTTAGAGACAAGATAGCAAGGCCCTATCTTGGTCCCCACCATCTGTTGAGGCAGACTTGCAACAAGAGTAGTAGCATTCAGTCCCCAGCAGAAAGGGGTAAACTTGCCCTAGCACTGCCCTTTGGAAGCAGTCTGTAAGGAGACCTATTCTTATAAGAACCAGGCCCAGACTCTTTTCTGACATGCTTGAGAAAGAAGAAGGGGTGATCAGCATTTAATAGTTTGCTTATCTTCCACTTCTGCCAGGAAATGTTTATTTTCTTCTAATTGGCCCTGAGAGACCACAAGGAGGTTGGGGCTCACTGAGGGATTGGCTAAGGATGTGTAAAGCAAAGGCTGTGAGAAGCAGCTGGGAGTTTGTTGTTGTTGGATTGAATTTCCTTTTTTGTTTCTCATCCACAACTTGAGCCAGGGCAGCAGGTCTCGGTGGCCTCAGTGGTGGATTTGAGGACTATAGAGCTATAGATACCTTGTTAGGGCTGGCACCAGTGAATATGCATACTGAAGCTGCTGCCATAGTAGCCTATAAGGTTTTGTCCAGCTTTGGTTAGACCCTGCATGACCAAATTGGACCTGCTCTTTCTGTTTATTGCAAGAAGAGCATTTTTCTGTTCAATTTCCAGGGTGTCTTAGGACCCAATTTCTCATGATAGGGAAGAAGACCAAATTCTGTTTTTTCTTCCTTATGGAATTGAGCCTGACATTTTATATATCGTGTCAGAATCAGAGGCTTTGGCCTCCTTGCCTCCACTTCAGAGGAGGTGGCCATGTCTTCTTGAGCCTGTGGCCCTCAGAGGCTCTACCCTTCCAGGGCTCCTCCCATCTCCTTGCTAGTTACCACATATTGCCACTTGGGCTACCAGGTCTCTAGGGGCCTGAGAGAGGCTCTCTAGAGAATCCAGGGAAACTGTGAGCCCAGGAGTTGCCCATCATTGGTTTCATCCCTCCCCTGGTTCTTCTCTCCCTCTTCAGGCCATAATTTCCCTGGTGCCGACTTCTTTTCCTCCTGGGGCATCCTCATCCCTGGGCTCTCTGCTGCAGATTGGCTGTGCCAGTTTCCAGTAGTTCACTGGCAATGCCAGCAGGGTCTCTATAGGCCCTAAACTGAAGAAATGAGAGCAGTGGTTCAGCTCCATCCTGGCTTCCTTAGCACCTAGGGCACCATCCTTAGGGGAGAAGGTCTACAGTTGTTGTATTTTAATTCCATTACTTTAAGTCTGGAAAGTTCAACTAGTCAGAACTATCATCTTGCTTCTTAATCTAAGCACCTGTGGCCCTGGAAAAAGCCTTTTAAGAAGTGGTTCATTTTGCTTTACACAATAGGTCTGTTCCAACAGTTCTGTGTAAGCCAGATGCTATTTTTTTTTTTTTTTTAATGCATTTGGACTGCTGACTATTTCAAAGCAGCCATGATTGCTTCTTTTGTAAAGCAAGCAACTTCCCTCTATTTTAGCTGTTTTGAATATTTGGATTTTCACATATTGGGCTTACCCAGAGTGGAACACAACTCCAGGGCTTGTGGCTGACACTGGGTTGATGTCTGCATCTGTGCTGTGTGTGTGGTGTGGCTGGCCAGTAGGTGAGTATTCCTGCGTGTGTGAGTGAAGCCACTCCCAGGCTGGTGCTCTCCTCCTGTGCCCGGTGACTGCCCAGTGGCAGCCTAGCTGCCCTTCACTCCCACCTGCTGCCAAAGTCCCTGTACTAATGGGATTACAAAAACAAAAGTGGAAAAAGATTTTTCGTAAACTTTGTTTTATATTAAAAAAAAAAATCCATAAGTCTGTGTGTGTTAAACATGAGGTTCTGCCTCTGTGGCTGTGTTTGAAAAAATAAAGTTTTATTAGAATAATCCATTTTCCCAAGCAATCTTGTGTACTACAGTGTCTTTTTCCCTTACCCACAAAGAAAGGCAAGGAAGAGGCAGGGAGCAGGTCACCTAGCTAGCTTCCAATTCCTTTTTCTAAGACATGATTAGGCCTTTCACCACAGCAGATCAGATCCTACGGCCCAGACTTTTGTCAAGGCCTTGGTTATTTCTAGCAGTCTGATTTGTTCTCTGTCCCTGGCACTTATACCTATCTCCTCTTCCTTGCTTTCACTCTCACTTCCAGTGGGTTGAAGTCAGGTATTAATACATTTCAGTTCCCTGAGAAGTGCTTGATGGTATGGTTAGAAACTTGGTCTGGATTGGTTTACAGGCTTTGGGTGCAGGGAGAAAGCAGGGTGGGAAACAGCCAGGAATCTCTTTCTTTCTTAAGAGCTTTCACATGTTGTGTCCTGGAGGGATGGATATGTAGTCATCAGATTTCAGATTCCAAAGACCTGGGCAATTTCTCCATCCTAAAAATACTGCTTTTGGAAAATTATCCCAGCAGCAAAGCTTCTCTTTTGTCCTAGGGGATGGGTATTTTCCCTAATACTTCAATTTGGAGTGTTTGCTGAAAGAAGCTGTGTAGTTCAAGTCTTTAGACTTTTCTGTTCTACCCTTTCTCTTCTCCCTGTGTTAACCATCTTCTAATGTGTGTGAGTGAAATGTAGTAGCTTAGAGATCAGGCAAGAGCCCAGTAGCCTTTCTTTATCAGTGGTGGTGTTGACTAGCCAGGCAGTAAGAGTCAAGTTGCTTAGCCTATGTCCTAGTTTCCTGCTTCAAATTGGTGACACTCATCATTGAATACTGATGAAGTGCACAGGAGGACAGGATTGGCTTGACTACCTGGAGCCTTTGCAAAGGTGAAAATACACCTTAGAAAGTATGGGACTTATCGCATTCCCTGGAAACAAAGGAGGGGCTTTGGAGGTGGGTTAGGGCTGTGGCATGTGATTAAAAGTGGCTTAGTATTAATTTTTTCTTCCTTCAAAACTGTTGTTGAGCTAAAGTTTGAACATCTAAAATGATTCTGTCTCCCTTTTTTCTTTTCTTTTGAATTTTATACTTGGATTTGTTTGTTTGTTTTTGGCAATGCTGGGGACTGAACCCAGGGCCTTGCACATGCTAGGCAAATGCTTTCCCACTGAGCTACATCCCAGCCCTATAATTGGGTTTTTCTACTGTTTATTTAATGTGAGGCCAAGGGTGATATCATTTTTCATTCCTGAAACCTCACTTGTATAGAAAAGAATGTAAACTCCATGAGGGCGAGGGTTTTGTTTTATTCTGTTGTGTCTGCAACACTTTGGAAAGTTCTTGGCACATGAAAAGTGTCTGACATATTTGTTGAATGAATTTCCCCTTTGCCCTTCCCATCCCTGAGCTTAAGTACATTTCTGTCTCCAGTGCTATGAGAAACCAGCCTTAGAGATTGGGGCAGTAATTAAAGCTCCATATGGGAGAAAATCCCAGCAGTTAATTTTTTTTTTAAGATTTATTTTTTTAGTTGAACACAGTACCTTTATTTTATTTATTTATTTTTATGTAGTGCTGAGGATCAAACCCAGGGTGTCACACATGCTAGGTGAGAGCTTGACCGCTGAGCCACAACCCCAGCCCCAGCAGTTAATTAAAAAAAAAAAAAAATTTTTTTTTAGTTGTAGATGGACACAATACCTTTATTTATTTGTTTTTATGTGGTGCTGAGAATCGAACCCAGTGCCTCACACATGCTAGGCAAGCGCTCCACCACTGAGCTACAACTGCAGTCCCCCCCCCCCTTTTTTTTTTCCTTTTTGTCTTGTTTTTGTTTTAGTTAATTTTGATAGAAAAGCTGCAAGGCAAAAAGGTCCTGTATGCATTCACCCTTGTTTTCCTCCTATGAACTACAATTTATGGTATGTGCTTTAAGTGGCGTCTCAGCCCCCAAAAAACATTCTCAGGCCTGAGGTTGACTGTGGAGATGGAAGTTACAAGGACGGGGAAAGAATGTTTTCTTGGTGCTCTATAGGGATAGTTCTAGAATGAGTTTCCTAGATGATTTTTATTTAAGTGTATATTTCTTGTCCCCCACCCCAGCCTTTGCTACAAGAAAAGTAGGACAAGGTTATGGAGTGGATAAAATGGGATAGGCACAGAAGACTTCAAGAAAGAACCAGCTACTTCTCTTACCTGTCTATAGGGCAAATTCATGAAATAAGCCACTTTTAGAGCCTTAGTCATATCTTATTACTAGACCCTTTTTCTGGTTTGTATATACTCGAGTCTCTTCATCTATGAGATCATGGAACATGCTAGTCTGACATTTACCAATATTAAATAATTGAGGTTCCCCAGTGCATTGTGAAAACCAATTGGTCAAAAATTTCCACATCTTCCCTTCTCTACAGCCTCCCTTTCTAATCAGAAAAAATCAATATCCTATACCATGTATTAAATGAATTCAGTTAGGAGTTAGGGCCCTCAGCCCCACTACTTCCACGGTAAGATGAAATGCTACTGAATCAGGGAAGAGAACCCCTTTACTGCTGGTCTCTTTCCAATTCCCAAAAACTTTAGTTGAGAAACACCTACACTTAATAACACTGGCAGACTGGGAAGGGACAGAAGGGCCATAAGCTCAAGACAAAATACCAAGATGTTGGAGGCACATTGGTTTTCAACCAATGCAAAGAATTATCACATCCAATGAATATAGTATATTGGCTAACTGGAAAAGAACCAATGAAGTACTGGTACTATAGAATGGGACATTATCGTGTCATTGACCAATGAGAAGGAAGATATTGTGTACTGTGGACCAATGAAGGGAACATTTCCTAAAAGATGACAGGGAGGGTAGCTTGTATTTTGAGGATAGGAAATCAATGGGGTATTAAGGACACTAACTTCTTAGCTGAAAACATTCACCTCCAGATACCTTGCCCTTCATCACCCCACCCCATTAAAAGTCTTTGGTATTTGAGGAGGGTAGCTAAAACCTTCTCAGACATGGTCAGATAGGGGACCCCCTGATGGAAGACTGGGACGAGGGATGGTGCTAAGGGGTACTGACGGACCCGCCCACTACCCCCAGAGCAGAACCTGCAATTCCCCTCCCGGCCGCAGGGGGCACTGCAGGCCCCGGGGAGGTTGGGGCGGAGCGCTGCGAGGGGCCCGGAGCTGCCGCCCCGCTCCGGAGCGCGGGGGGCGCTGTGCGGGCCCCGGGTTGCGGCTCCGCTCCCGGCCACGGGGGGCGCTGCGCAGCGCCGGTGGTTGGTGGTGGCTGTTGGGGGGGGTGGGGGGGGAGCGGCGGCCGCGGGTGGTGCGGAGGGAGGCCTTGCGGGCGGATCGGGCGCTCGGCTGCGAAGGTGGTGGGAGGCGGCGGGCGGGAGCGCAGGTCTGGCCGGCCCTGGCGATGGCGGACGCGGCGGCCTCCCCGGTGGGCAAGCGGCTGCTGCTTCTGTTCGCGGACACCGCGGCCTCAGCTTCAGCCTCGGCCCCCGCGGCGGCGGTGGCGAGCGGAGATCCGGGGCCTGCGCTGCGCACTCGGGCCTGGCGGGCCGGCACGGTGCGGGCCATGAGCGGGGCGGTGCCCCAGGACCTAGCGGTGAGTGGCGGTCGAGACGTGCACTCGAGGCCGGGGCTGCAGGGCCTGTGGGCGGCCTCCCCGGGGGCCTTTGTGAGGGGGCGGTGTGGTGGGGGTGACCCAGTTCCTCACCCCCGGATCTCCTTAGCGCCCCCCGCCGGCACTTCGGCACCCCGAGCTCTGGCCTGCATGGCTTCCGCGTCGGGGTGCGCGCCCCAGTTAACCCCCGGAGGGCGGCCTGGGTGCCAGGAGCTGCTGCTTTTAGCCGGCAGGCCCCGCCTCCTGAGCGACCCTTTGCTAGGCGTCCCCCCCCCGCACCCCCCCTCCCGCAACACGCCTTCCGAGCAGGCTTTCGAACCTTGGTGCCGGGGCCCCGCAGAGTTCGGCCGGTGCTGCCGCTTTCCCCTAGAAAACGCGGACCTGTAATCCCCAGGTTCTCCCGGGAGACCTGCGCCCAGTTCCCTTCCTCCCGGAGTCTCTAGTGGGGCGAGAATGTGGGCAGTTGTAGGAAGGCAGTTGGAGCTGCTTGGGGCTTTTTTATCTGGCAGTTACTTCCTCCTTGTCTGAGCCGTGCTGGGCCTGGCGCTCTTCAGAAAGACCAGCTCTCAGGACTGTTTAGAGCTCCCCTATCTTTGCGCTTCTGGGTGACAGGAGCTGCTGTTGTGGCTTTTTGATAAGTTTGAGATCTGACTTAGTCGAATGGGGCTGCAGGGTGGTGCTTTTTTGCTCCCAGCTTGTCTGTTCCCCCAACCTTGAGAGAGGTTTTGTTTTGAAACTTTGTCGGGGCTTGGCTGCTTTTGCACGCTTGCCTTCATGTATTTTGTGATTAAAGTTGTTCAACAAAAAACTTTGCCAGCATTGGGGACCATAATGTGTTAGTTTTGTTAATGTGGCGGCAAAATACTGTCTTTGAGTTTTAGCCAACCTCTATAGTTCCTCATTCTGATAGCGTAGCCCTAGCCTTCTCTGGTGAGATAAGGCTAAGAAAAATGGGGGCGGGGGACTTTTTGGAATGTAAAGGATCAACAAGCCGAATGTAAATGTTGATGAATTTCCTTCTGCAGACCTTTTCTTAGCTCTAAACGGGAACTCATTTTGTGAGAATGGGAGTAATGTTTCTGATGTTTTTCTATTGATCAACAGTGTTAAACTGTCTTTTATTATGATACACAAGCTTTATGGGTAGTTTTGCTTAGGTTTTGATTCTGCTTCTTGAGTTCCCTTGCTTTGATTTTTCTCCATGCCCTATAAGAAAGGCTGGTAGGGCATTTATGAAGCTTTAGTGGGGCGAATTTGTAAAAAGATACCAGGAATATAAGGGAGAGAGGGGGATCCATGGTTAAGACAGGAATTTGGATATAAATTCTTCTGTGCTTTCTTTAGAAGGTGACTGGGATGGGGGAGAGGTATGCTTCTTAGATTCAGTAATTCACCCTGGTAAGCAAAACGTACTTGAGTTTCACCCTTATGTGCATTCTTTGACCAGAGGCATCCTCAGCTCTCTTTTCAGTTGGGATTTTATTTTCTAATTCTTCCAATGGTTGTTTCCTCCATCAGTTGAATTGCTAATGAGCTCTGCACCTGAAATGGCTGCCCATTCACTTTGTTGTTTGCTGGGCTCCCTAAGGGCAGAGGTGTTTGAAGCTCATTGAGATGCTGGACAACATCTAAGCTAAATACTGAATAATTTTACCACTGGGCACGTGGAACTGGGTTATCAATCCGTATTAAAAAAAGCAAAATGTTCTTACAAACTCTTGAATTCTTATATGAGGCCATGAATTTAGAAGCAAAGGCAAGTTTGAGTTTTGCAAATACATTTGTGCTTGTCTTGTACATATATCCAAGGGGCGTTAATGAGAAAACAGCCATAACAAAACTCAGAGCCTTTTTATTTTATTTTATTTTATTTTTACCAGCTTGCTACCCAAGAATTGCTGTTATGTTGAGGTCCTATTAATGACAGTGACTAGTAGAGGATCAGAACTAGCAGTTTTGTTTTCCTTTTTCATTGAAATTTCCTTTGGACCCTGGGCATGTGGACCTTTCCAATTTGCACCACACACTGTAGTAAACACAACTATCTTCCAATCACAAGTGTTCTTCCTGTACTCAAGGGTGGAGTTTGCAAGCAGCTGCCTCACGATTGGACAGATTTTCTTTCAGTTATGTTTAAGATGTTTTCAGGCATGCTTGGTTTTGAGTAATACAAGGCAGGGCGCCCCCTGTTAAGGATGAGTAATTGAGGGTTGGATTGAAATGATTAAAAAACATACTTTTCAATTTTAATCTCCATTAATATCTTCTTCTAAATACTTTTTGATTCTAAAGTCATTCAAAATACTGATATATTTAAAGAAACCTTTATTGGGAAACAATACCAAACCTATGGGCTACCTTAAATGTGATGTGAAAAAAGTTAATTCAGGATGCTGTTGGTTGGGAATTTTGTTGGTAATGATCTTATAGATGGCCCTCTTACCCATTAAATCTTTCCTGACAAATAACTATTAAGATTTTTAGCCAAAAATAGAAAAACACCCCCCACCCAGTGGAATAACAGCTTTGTTATTAAAATTAGGCCTTTTATGTTTAAAAAGAGAAAAGTCCTGTTGCAGAAATAAGTTTCATGGATTTTTATGCATTTATCCCTGGTTCCTCTCTAAACCAGTTGTCCAGTTTGTGTTTCTAAGTCATTTATTGATTGAGGTAAGTCGTGTAGACCTTGGGATCTTCACAGTGTGTAGGTACAATAGCTAAAACAGACAACAATCCCCCTCTCCCCCCCCCAAAAAAAACCCACCAAAAACATGGATTTAAATTTTTTTTTTTTTTAGTTGTAGTTGGACCCAATACCTTTATTTTATTTTTTTATTTTTATGTGGTGCTGAGGATCGAACCTAGGGCCTCACTAGGTGAGTGCTCTACTGCTGAGCCACAACCCCATCCCCTGAATTTTCCTTTTTGTTGATATAAAAACAAAACTTGCTATTTGCAAAGTGTTAAAACGGTTATTCACATGAAAATTCATCAGTCTCCATCTCTATATGCCCTAGTTTGCTAAAAAGGGTAAGTTATCTTTACTAGTCTTTATTAATACTTATACAAAATATGAAAACGTGTATACAAAATATTGCTTTTTTTTTTTTTTAAGTAAATGATACCTTCCTGTACCATATCTGCAGGCTGCTTTTTGTTTTTCCTTTCATTTTATTTTGTTTTTTTAGTTGTTGATGAACCTTTATTTTAATAATTTACTTATTTATATGTGGTGCTGAGAATCAAACCCAGTGCCTCACACATGCTAGGCAAGTGCTCTACCACTGAACCGCAACCCCAGCCCTTGTTTTTTTTTTTTTTAATTATTTTTTAGTTGTAGTTGTTAATACCTTTATTTTTTTATGTGGTGCTGAGGATTGAACCCAGGGCCTTGAATGCGCTAGGCGAGCGCTCTACTGCTGAGCCACAACCCCAGCACCCCCAGCCCTTGTTTTTCCTTCTTAATTTAACATTATACCATAGGCATTTATAGTGACATACTTTAACCATCACCCCCAAGTCCACCTACCGGCCCCCACCTCAGGAATCCAGGGTCTCTCAAGTGAGAGGAAAGTACTCTATATTCTGAGCAATGCCAAAAACATTTTTGATAAGTCCTTTATATTCCATAGAAAGGATGTACCATAACTTACTCATTCTTCCTTTTGGCAAACATTCAAGTTGTTTAAAAGTTTTTTGGGGCACTAAAAACAATGCTACCATTAATATACTTGTACATATAGTTTTAAGTGATCTAGGTTTCCTTTTGTATTTTGGACATCCACAATTGGGACAGTTAGGTTGAATATATGTGTTTTGATGTTGTTTTGCCTCTTTTGTTTTGTTTTCCTTTTGTAGTACTAGGTTTTGAACCTAGGTGCTCTATTCTACCACTGAACTATGTCCCCAGTTCTTTTTTTTTTTTTTTTTTAATTTTTTAAAATTTTGAGATGAGCTCTCACTAAGTTGCTGAGGCTAGAATTGAACTTGTGATCCTCCTGCCTCTGCCACCTGAAACACTGATATGACAGGTGTATACTATTATACCTGGCCAAAAATGTCTTTTTCTTTTTTCTTTTCCTGTTGTGTGTGTCTGTGCACCTGCACATACATGCTCATGCACATTGTTAGGGATTAAACCAGGGCCTCCTGCATGTTAGGTAAGTACTCTACCATTGAGCTGTGCCTCCAGTCCTGTATTACAGGTTATTTTCCTACACATGATAACATTTCAGCCTCACCAACAGCAAGTGTATATACTGTTTCCTTCACCAGTATCATCAGTCTTTTTCATTTTTGCCAGTCTGATAAGTGAAAATAGTATCTAGCATTTTTATGACTACTGTTTTCTTTTCCTCTGAGTATTAACCTTTTATGTTTCTTTTTTTTTTCTATTTTTAAGCTATTTATGTGTATCTTTTGCCCATTTGAGAAAAATGTAGATTGTCCTATCACTTTATCAGTTCTGTGCATGGATTAAATTACCTGTCTATAGAGTGTTATACTTATTTTGTCTCAGTTGTTTTTTGACTTTATCGGTTTCTTTTCATACAAAGTCTTTTTCTTAATTTGTTCTTTTTAGAGATACATGACAGTAGAGTGTATTTTGACATATTATACATACATGGAGTGTAACTTATTCTGAGGATCTCATTGTTCTGGTGCAAATATAGTTTTTATTCATCCGAACAATATGCTTGTAAAGGACTTCTCCATGTTAAATTTTTATATTCTTTGTGTGTGTGGTGCTGGGGATTGAATCCAGGGCCTCTTGCATGCTAAGCAGGTGCTCTACCACTGAGCTATATTCCTGGCCCTTTTTACATTTTATTATATTGAGACAGTGCTTCACAAAGTTGCCCGGATTGGCCTTGGCCTTAAAAATCCCTCTGCCTCAGTCTTCGAAGTAGCTGGGATTACAGGCATGCACCAAAATGCCCATTTTAGAACTCTTCTTCAAATTTCCTAATAATTTCATTTATTTTTATCTTTGGATCTTTGATCCATCTGGAATCTTGTTTTAGTTGGCATGTGAAAAGGGGGATAACTTTTTTTATTCCTACTAAGTAACCAATTGTGTCAGCACTAATTTTTATTAAATCTTTCTTGCTGTGTGGTAGAATTAAATGATGCTATAAGTGCAGCATTGATTTGTTTTGAATGTGTAACATAGACATCTAGAACTTGAAAGTGGAAGTATATCTGCCTTAATTTTTTATCCCTTAATCTTTCATCTCCATTTCAGAGGAAGAGGGACTCTAAAATATTCCTTTCTTTTGATTGGAGATAATGCAATAATTGTAGCAGTGTTCAGGCTAGTACTGTGTTATTTCGGTCTGGAAGTTTTCCAAGAGGAATGAAAGTGTATCTGCCTTATTTTTTTACATCAACCTTTCACTTTGTCTCAGGATGTAGAATAGGTAGACTCCAAAATACCTGTCTACCTTGTTTCTAAGTAATGTAATTATAGTCATATACCATATTTCTAGTGTAGAATCCATTCTTTATTTTCTACCTATGTTCAAGCCTAGAATTTCAGACCTAATCAAAATGGAGTTTGTGGCTTTTAAAATGGTTATCTTTAAGTGTCTTTTTTTTTTTTTACCATTTCAAAAGTTAAATAAAAATATGAGTGCTATACAAGGCCTGGGGTTTGATTCCCCAGGCCCCCCCCCCCCCGAATATACACATACACACAAAAACATATTTGATATCATGACATCTTATGCTGTTTTTTATGGCTTATAGAACTTTAAATAAAAATGATTGTACTTATTTGATGATAAGAATGTATACTATTCAATTGTCACCTCCTCTAAGCACAAGTATCTTAACTCTAATTTTTTTTCTTAATTATTTTTGAGAGAGATTCTCACTGTGTTGCCCAAGCTGGCCTCTGAACTACTAGGCTCAAGGGATCCCCCTGATTCAGTCTTTCGAGTAGCTGTGAGTATAGGGTGTGCTACCACGCCTGACAAAGTTCATTTTAAAAAATATATGGTTTTTTTGTTGTTGTTGTTTGTACTAGAGACTGAACCCAGGGGAGCTTTACTAATGATCAACATCCCCAGCTTTTTTTTTTTTAACTTTTGAGACAGGGTCTCACTAAGTTACTGAGGTTGGCCTCAAACTTGGAAGTCCTCCTGCCTAAGCCTCCTAAGTTGCTAGCATTACAAACATGTGTTCCCAGGTTTGGCTTTTATGTGTGGTTTTTAATAACTCATGTCTTTTTAATTTTTATTTTTTGGGGTGCTTCGGATTGAGCCCAGGGCTTTGTACCAACCACACACTCTACCACTGAAGTAGAGCCCCAGCCCCTAAAAGCTCTATCTTAATTTATCTCTGCATTCTTCTTCAGGGCTATACAATATGTACACCAATGATCATACTATACATTGGTCATTTTGTCTTACATTCTCTCTTTTTACTACACGGTCAGATTTTTCCTCTTAATTATCCATTTGTTTATAAGAACTTGCTTCACTAACTTCCCACCTGCCTAGGGCTCATTCCCTAGTATACTACTTTTACTTGCTTGCTTCTCATTCCAACCTTTTCTGGTTGATTTTGTTTTTCCTCTATAAACAAATGGTAGGTAAGAAACATGACATTTTCTGTTGTTGGTGATTTTCTTAACAACAGCTGGGGTGGGTTCCTATAGGCTTAACTTCCTCAAGGCCTAGGGGACATAACACCTGTTGTTGCTTCTCAGTTTTCCATTGCCTTTGACAGATTGGTTTTTTATTTTTTATTTTTTTTTTGTTTTAATTGTAGATGGACCTTTATTTTGTTTATTTATTTTTATGTGGTGCTGAGACATGAACCCAGTGCCTCACACATACAAGGCAAGAGCTCTACCGCTGAGCCACAATCCCAGCCCCTGGATTGGTGATTTTAAAACCCTCCCAAATCTGCCATCCACCCGTACTGCCAAAATATAAAAAATGTGCCTGGTTGGTTGGTTGGTTATTTATTTATTTATTTATTGATTGATTGATTGGTTGGTTGGTACTGGGGATTGAACCCAGTACCAATAAATAAATAAATACTGAGCTACATTGCCAGCCCTTTTTTTAAATTTTGAGACAGGATCTCACTAAGTTTCTGAGACTAGCCTGGAATTTACCATCCTCCTGCCTCAATCATCCAGGATGCTAGGATTATAAGTGTGCAGCACCATGCCCAGCTCTTCCTAAGTTTTTAGCAGTGACTTTCTACTGCTGGTTGTTTAGGTGTGACTTCTCTCAATTTTGCAAGAGCAGAAACTCCTTTGTCTGTGTGTGTGTGTGTGTGTGTGTGTGTCTGTCTGTCTGTCTGTCTGTGTGGAAGTAATAAGGCTCTAGGGGACAGACTCACTAACCAAACCCTCTGGAGACTAAATAAAAAATCCATATGCAGAGTTATTAATTTTCAGTGGGAGATATATATCTATACAGAGACCTGCATGAGAGCTCACACCTGTTCTACTCAAGAGACAAATTATAGATAAGAAGTATCCTTGGTGTGCAAAGAGTCAGGGGAGGGAAAATTGGGTGTGGCAAAAAGGATATTTACAGCAGCAGCCCTATTTGGTGATTCTCCACTTTCCTGGTATTTTGGGGCTTCCATTGCTTTACCATTTGCTTTTAATGTTGTCATCCACTGAAATCCCATGAAGAGGAAGAAACCCTGCCCATCCTTCCAGTCTGTCCATTTTAGGAGCTGCTGCCTCTATAAAGTCTTTCTGAGTCCTCACCATATTGCTTTTATTCTTTGCTCCTTTAGCACACTTTTGGACTATTATTTTAGTTTTTATTGTTGTAGCTGTATAGCAAGAGAAATAGGTTGCTTATCTCTTATATAGATTGAAAGTTCCTGGAAGACAGAGAACACCTGAATTTTTCTATTACTATTTTATAAGGCCTTCTCTGACCACCCTATCTAAAAAAATAAAATATTTAGAAGCCTATATTAAGTTTACATTCACTTCTGATTTTTATGGAATTCTACACCATGGCCCTGAAAATAAGGTATTTGTAATTAGTCCTTTTTTTTTCTTTTACATATTTTTATTAATATATAGACTTAGCAACTAATTTTGTCTTGGTGTTATTGGATCATGTTTGGGACTCCAACCCAAGCTACATTGTCTCTTGTTTTTTGTGATTTACATCTGGATTGTTTTCTTAGATTGGAAGCATTTGATATTCTATATTTCTGATTCTAAAGTAATACCTGCCTATTATACAAAATGTATAAGTTTTTTCTTTTTTAACTTTATTTCTTTATGTGGTGCTGAGGATTGAACCAACCCAGTACCTTATACATGCTAGGCAAACATTCTACCACTAAACCACAACCCCAGACTCACAAAGGGTAGAAATCATTTTAACAATATTATGAAGAAAGGGGGGAAAAAAAAAAACTAGACCCTGTAGTCTCACAACCTATTAGGAACTACTGTTTATATTTTGATATATGATCTAATCTTATTTCTGAAATCCTTGGTGAAGGCTCCATCCCAGGTGATTCCAACAGACCATGCTTTGCAACCCTTCCCAGTGTGACTGGTAATCAAAAAAACAGCAGTGATGAAAGGCAAGAAAAGAGTTTTTAAGCTGTGTGGCTACACCTGAGGTTTTATAGAAAAAGGGAAGAAAGTCAAGTTTGGGGGGCTTGAATGCCTGAGGCATTTATATTGATGGTATAATTGGTTGTTCTTGGTTATTCTTGGTCTGATTGATCTTTCTCATCAATGCTTGATGGGGTGATTTGATTTGCATCCTGGGATGATTCCTCCTCTGGGGTGCAGTCTCATTTTAGGGTGATCTGTTCCTGGGAGGCTTGCTGTAGCTTGGGGATGGTTTCTACTCCTCGTCTTATAGGTGCTTATCAACAAGACTATAATTCCTGGAATCCAAGGTGTAACTGTAGAAGAAAGGGCCTCAGAAGGAAAAAAGTATAAAAGGCAAATGGAGTTAGAAAAGGACAAAATGGAGTTGGTTAGGTCAGTGACTAGGTTCTCCTTCAATCTTTTTTTTTTTTTTTTTTAATTTTAGAAAAAGTATAGTTGAATTCATACTGCATTTTTTTTTAAAGAGAGAGAGATTTTTAAAAATATTTTTATTTTTCGGTGGACACACATCTTTATTTTATTTATTTTTTTATGTGGTGCTGAGGATTGAACCCAGCGCCCCGCGCATGCCAGGCGAGCACCCTACTGCTTGAGCCACATCCCCAGCCCCTCATACTGCATTTTTTAATTTAGAGATTTGCTTTTCATTTAATGTGGCAATTATTTTTATTGTCAAAAACTTAGTTTATGGTGATTTTAACTTTCTTGGTGTTTTTCTCAATTTTTCACAAATATTATATTGCTTTCATTACTGAAAGTAAAACAATAAATGCTCTGTAAGAATATCTTATGGCTTCAGGCATGGTGGTGCACACCTGTAATTCCAGCAACTTGGGAGGCTAAAGCAGGAGGATCACAAATTGGAGGCCAGTCTCAGTAAACTGGTGAAATCCTGTTTTAAAAAAAAAAAAACAAAACATAAAAAAGAGGCTAGTGATGTAATTCAGTGGTAAAACGCCCCTGGGTTTAATCCCCAGTACCGAAAAATATATCTTATGGCTGGGCATAGTGGACACTCAGGATTCTAAGGCGGGATAATGCTAGTCCCCAGAAATTCAAGGCCAGCCCATTGCAACGTACGACATTCGAAAAAGCAAAAAACAAAGATCTTATGAATGTATTTTTTGGCTCAGTGATTTAACTTTTTTTTTTTTTTTTAAGAATTTTAATATTTATTTTTTAGTTTTCGGCAGACACAACATCTTTGTTTGTATGTAGTGCTGAGGATCGAACCGGGCCGCACGATGCCAGGCGAGCGCGCTACCGCTTGAGCCACATCCCAGCCCTGATTTAACTTTCTCTTTCATTAAATATTGAAGTTATTTCAGATTTTAGGCTTTATTAATAAGGTGATGATGAATGTTTTTATGAGTAAGGTCTTTTTATGAATTATTTCATAGAATTATTTTTTAAGTTATACCAGTTTATATCCTTACTAATACTGTCAATTTGTTTAAGGAATGAGTCATTTTATCAGGGGCCTATGTTCTGCTAGGCATTTAACAGCTTTATTTATGTAATCCCTATAGACATCTTTTGAGGTCCTTATTGTCTCTATTTATAGGCAAAGGAGGTGAGGCTCAAAGAGTCTAATGTAGCCAGGTCATGGTGGCACATAGCTGTAATCCCAGCTGCTCAGGAGGCTGAGGCAGGAGGATCACAAGTTCACAGCCAGCCTCAGCAATTTAGTGAGGCCCTAGCCCTAACTTGGCAAGATCCTGTTTCAAAATAAAAAGGACTGGGGATGTGGCTCAGTGCTTAAGCACCCCTGGATTCAATCCCCAGTACCATAAAAAAAAAAAAAAAAAGCTAATGTAACTTACTTTAGGCTTAGGCTACACAGGTAATGGAGGAGTTGAGATGTAAATCCAGATCTTTATGATTCCACAGCCTCTAAATCACTATACATGTTTGAATTTTTATTCAGATTATCACTATACTATACCTAGCTACTTTACTTTTAATTTCTTTAGGCTGTTAGAAAATAGGCAGGGGCAAAGAAGAGGGGTAATTGGGATAGTTTGGTAGAAAGTGCTCTTTACCAAAGGCACTGTAAAGAGAATATTATTGAAAATAATAATATTCTAGACATGTATCATTCCCCATTTTTGTTGTCAAGATAACCCACAGATTTTGAAAATCATTTGTAACAGTTCATGCTTTTTTTTTTTTTTTTAAGAAAATCGGAGAAGTTAGAAACCTCAAAAGTTCATCTCCATTGCCTTATCCTCTGACAATCATTGCTAATACTGTTGTTTTTATCTCTTAATTTCTCAAATATACTTTTCATTCCTATAGTTTTATTTAGTCTCTTTCTTTCTTTTTTGTACCAGGGATTGACTCAGGGACACTTAACAGCTGAGCCACATCCCAGCCTTTTTTTTTTTTTTTTTTTTGGAGACAGGGTCTCTATAAGCCTGCTTTAAACTTAAGATCTCTTGCCTTAGCATCTGAGCTGCTGTGATTACAGGCCTGCATCACCATGCCTCACTAATTTCATCCTTTAAAAAAAAGTTAATTGTATAACTAATATATAATACACAGGTTAAAGAGGAAAAGAAATAAGGCCTGAAATACTGTTAACCATCCCATTCCAATCCTCCTCTTCCCTATAATTTCCTCAACCCGGATAGTCTGCAACTTGCTTTTTTCTCCAAGTATCTTGAAAATCTTTTTATGTTAGTTTGTTAGACAAATCAATCAATTGATATATCTCTCCCTTTCCCTTCCCCCCCCTCCTTCCCTCCCCCGCCCCCCCCCCCCCTCTTTTCAGCACTGGGGGTTGAACCCAGGGCCTCACACATGTTAGGCAAGTGCTTTATTACTCTGGCTCAATAGATGTAATTTTTGAAAACTCTGTGTTATTTATTCCATAGTATTGGTTGTATCTTTTTATTCATTCGTTTAATTATGAATTGCTTTGTAATTTCATTTTGATTTCCTATTTAAACTGAGGGTTAAGAAGTTTATTCCCCAGGTGGCATTATCTTCATAAAATATTTTTTCCACATAATTTTAAAACCATCAGTGAAACCATCAGTGGCTCTTTCAAGCTCTATAATGGGCATCATATACTCAGAGACATCCAGTGACTTACAAAGAATTGAGTGACAGACCAAAGGGTGTAGTGGGACTGACAGTTGGTAGAGAGTGTAGAAATTGCCTAAAGATGTTAAAATGCACTTTAAAAACAAAACAGAAAAACATTGATGACCAAATAAGAAACTTTTACCAACAAGTTTCTCCTCCCCCTCCCCCCTTCCCCCCTTCCCCCCTTCCCCCACCATACTGTGGATTGAACCTGGGATGATCGACCACTGAGCTACATCCCCAGCCCTTGTTATTTTGTATTTCAAGATAGGGTCTTACTGAGTTGCCCAGACTGGCCTCGAATTTGTGATCCTCCTGCCTCAGCTTTCTGAGAGGGCCAACAAATTTCAGTTTGTTATCCATTAATGTACTACAGAGCCCTTTTACAGCTTACTTACTAGCCACCTTCCCTTTCTCCCAGAACACACTATCTTTTATGTTTCTCTGCCTTTGTCTGTGCTGGAAAATTTTTCCCTCCTTCTCTGCTAGAAGAATACAGCTTGTCCTTTAAGACTTGCTATCATACTCCTACCTCTTCTGTGAAACTGTTTGAGTTGCCCAAGACAGATGTCAGTCTAGCCTAATGGCATTTTAGATCTTTATTACTGCTTTTTATTACATAGCTTTGTAAGAATTTCTGTACCTCTCTTAACTCATTTGGGGTGAGTCCTTCTTGGCATATGCTACCTTATTTGCCTTGATATTCTTAGGCTTGGCAAGTGCACACATGTAAGGGGCATTCTGTTTTTATTGATTGAGTGAATAAATGAATAATCTTACTAACGGTAGTAAGAATGACCTTGTGGAAAGCCAGAATCCAAACTCATGGCTACATGACAAACATGAAGTCCTATATTGCTCAGATTACTAATTCCAGATTTTATCAAAAATAAAGGTAATTTATTTGATTAAAAAAAAAAAAAGGCTGGGATGGGGCTCAGTTGTAGAGTACTTGCCTAGCATGCTTGAGGCTTTGGGTTCCATCCCAAGCATAGGGGGATAGGAGTATAGGCACAGCTTTATTTCAGTGTTGATAAAATTAATATAAATCACATACAGACCTTAAAGGGAAATTTGAAAGCACGAGTTTTAATACTAACTCACCTTAACTCATGAAATACTTCATCTCTAATCCTTGGGTTCTATCGTATGTATAGTACTATTTGCTACTTTTATTCAGACTTGTAAAAATCATCTCAAACTGTGTTTGTCCTATTCTATTATCCATCTCCCTGGTCATCTCTGGCTGAACATTATTTTATATCCTTTCTACTTGTCCTGTATCCTAACCTTCTACCATTTTGAGAGTCAAATTGTGTTCTATTTGCTTTAATTTAAAATGTTTCTTTACCTTCTGTTTTCCAACTCCTTTTATTTCTCTGAGAAGAAAAGTATAATACTAGAGAGCCAGAAATCAGTCTTACTTACATGTTTACAAGTATCCATGGTCCACATTGTTCACAAAACAGATTCTTATCATTATCCTAGAGCAATTGCTTGATCCCATAATGTATAGTACATGGTTATTGTCAGTTTTTAATAAACCCTTATTCCACATCCTTTGTCCAGGCAGTTTGAGATAATTGCCTTCAAATTAAGTGAAACATTTCCTGATGTTTTTATCTGTCATGATAGAATTCTGTGTTTAAGTTCTATGTGGGGTTTTTTTGTTTGTTTGTTTGTTTTTGGTTTTGTTTTTGTTTTTGAGAAGGGTCTTGCTGAGTTGCTGAGGCTGACTTTGAACTTGCTAGCCTCCTACCTAAGCTGCCTGAGTTGCTGGGATTATAGATGTGCACCACCATACCTGGCTGGAATTTTATGACTCCTATATTGATTTAAAAAAAAAAAAATGGTACTAGGAATTGAACCCAGGAGCTCTTAACCACTGAGCCCTTGGATTATAGTTATGTGCCGCTGTTCCCAGTTTATTTTTTGAGACAGGGTGTCTCCAAGGTCCCAAGGCTGGACTTTTATTTGCATTCCTCCTGCCTCTTCCCTCTTCGGAGGGGCTGGGATTATAGGTACCTGCCACTTTACGTGGATTCTATGTTGAGTTTTAAAGTGGTTGATAGATTAGAACTCCAGAATGACACCTACCTGTCAGTCACTATAGAGCCTCAACCTCTGGTTTTCTGAGTGATGCCTGAAAAATATCGTTGTCCCTCAAGGTTAGATCCAGCCTAGGCACTGAATAGTCTATGCTCCTTTGCGTGGCTTTTCAAGTTCTTTTCTTTTTATGTTAGTTTGTTAGTTTCCAGCAGTTGCTACCTCCTGCCATCAGTTTGTCTTCATCTAGTCTCTGGTTCAAAAATCCAAGTCATTTTTATTTTTTTTTTAATTTCATTTAATTTTAAAATTAATTAATTAATTAATTTTTTGCACTGGGGGTTAAACCCAGGGGCACTTTACCACTAATCTACATCCTTAGACCTCTTATTTTTTGAGACAGGGTCTCACTAAATTGCTTAGGGCCTTGCTGAATTTCTGAGGCTGGTCTAGAACTTCTGATCCTCCTGTCTCAGCCTCCCCAGCCACTGGGATTACAGGTGTGTGCCACCACGTCATTTTTAAATTCTCCCTTCTATGTAGGCCAGCCACCAAGCTTTGTAATAAGGCTCATGGATTCTTACAAACCTGAGTCACTTCCATCTTTGTCTATCCCCACTCTAGATCACATAAGAACACCTGCTCTGCCCTGCCCCACCCAGCCCACAAATGCTTAACCTTTTAATTGCAGTTGTGTTGGCTTCCACACTCACAATTTTTTTAAAAAAATATTTTTTATTTGTGCATTATAGTTATAAATAATATTGGGGTTTATTTTGACATGATTAATACAAGTATGGAATATAATTTGCTCCATTCAGTCCCCAGTACCTCCTTTACTCTTCCTTCCTCACTTCCCTTGTTCCCTTTCCTCTATACTACTTGTCTTTCTTCTATTTATTTATAGTTTTTTTTTAATTAGTGCATTATAGATATAAAGCTGAAATTTATTGTGATATATTCATATGTGTACATAGCATAGTTTTATTACACTGAATTATTTTTGTTTTTAAAGAGATGGGATCTTGCTATGTTGCCAAGCTCTTGGGCTCAAACAATTTTTCTGCTTCAGACTCTCATATCTGGGGCCACAGGCTTGTGTCATTGTATCTAACTGTAGTCCCAGTTTTTAGTTTGTGTTGTTTGGTTTGTTTTGCAGTACTGGGGATTGAGTCCAGGGGTGCTCTACCACAGAACTACATCCTTTTTTTTTTTTTTGGTACTGGGGATTGTACCCAGGGGCGCGTAACTACATAGCTGCATTCCCAGCCCTTATTTATTTTTTATTTTTTATTTTGACAAGATCTAGCTAAATTGCTGAGGCTGGCTTTAAACTTGTAATCCTCCTTCCTCAGCCTCCTGAGCCCCTGAGATTATAGGCCTGTGTCACCAAGTCCAGCACCTTCCCTTTTTTGAGACAGTCTGGCTAAATTTCCCAGGCTAACCTTGAATTTGTGATTCTCCTGCCTCCTGAGTAGCAGAGATTACAGGCATGTGTGATTGTGCCCTAGCCCATGGCCTCAGTTTTCATCTCAGTATTCAGGTATTTTCCATATCAACTCCTAATCTTTTAAATTTTATTTCCCCACCACAGTGCTATGTAGTTCCTGGCTATCCTATAACTTTACCAAGGCTTTGGTTGGCCTCAGCCCCTTCCAGTCCCTCTGCATACCTGAAATGATTTCTTTACCTCTGAAGCCCACCATACTTTATTTATCTTATGTCATATTATTGCCCCAAAAGAGCTTTATAGTTGACTAAAGTGCATTTGAATCTGTTTTATTTAATTTTCACAACAGTCTATTAGGTAAGTAAGACAGTGTCTTATCACAAGTGAGGAAAACTGAGCCAAGATATGATGAGGGAATAGTAAGTTGCCCAAGTTTTGCAGTTAGTAAAGCATGGCACTAAGACTCATCCATGTCTCCTGTGCATAAGCCCTAAGCTTTATATAATATACTTCTACTACCTTTCTGAGTGTCTGAATCTGAATGTGCACGTAAATATAAGTTTGAATATTTCTCTCTTTCCAATTGACTGTTAGCTATTTGAAGGTAGGTACTATGCCTTATTCCCCTAGAATATATATGTGTATATACGAGTGAGCATGTTCATGTCCAGTTCAATGTTCTCTTTCTCTGTAAAAATCAGCCTTCCCCTGAGTCGTGCTTCCCCATTATTTTTTTTTAAGTAGATAGGAAACTTACTTGGCATACAATAAATAATAAAATTACTATTTTATATAATGAATTTAACTTTTGATCTTTTCATTAATATACTTCAATTTACAAGGTATCTGAAGAAATTGATTAAAAGCTAGGCTACTGAGCTATCATTCTACATTTTCAAGTATTATAAATATCATGAATTTCTCATAACTTTATAATTTTTATGTTAGTTGCATGAGAACATACCACAAAAGCTATTATGAGGGCTGAGGATACAGCTCAGTTGGTAGAGTGCTTGCCTCACATGCACAAGGCCCTGGGTTCAATCCCCAGCACCACATACACACACAAAAAGCTATTATGAATAGAGTAAAATAAATTCCATTTTTTATTATGGGGAAGTACACAATATTTTCATAACCATTTTAATGGATTTAAATTTTATTATATCACATTTATTTATTTATTTATTTTTGTGCTGGAAATTGAACTCAGGGGCACTTGACCACTCAGCCATATCCCCAGCCTATTTTGTATTTTATTCTTTTATTTAAAGACAGGGTCTCACTGAGCTGCTTAGCACCTCACTTTTGCTGAGGCTGGCTTTGAAAGCGGGATCCTCCTGCGTCCACCTCCTGAGCCTCTGGGATCACAGGCATGCGCCACCACACCTGGCTATCTACATATATTTTAAATGGAGGACTGAGGCTATATAGCTCATTGGTGAGCACTTGCCTATTATGTGTGAGGCCCTGGGTTTGATCCCCAGCATTGAAAGCAAAAGAAAAAAAACGTTGGTTGAATTTTTGCCCGCTGTGGTTGTATATTCCTTAGCCAGCCAGGAGATTAGGGCAGGTGGATCACGAGTTCCACTCTAGCCTGGGCAATGAATTTAGTTGCAATGAAAAGGGGAGGAGGGTTGGGGATGTATCTCTGTGGTTGAGAGCCCCTGAGTTGAATCTCCATTGCTGTCCTTGTTTTTGTTTTTGTTTCCAGTACTGGGGATTGAACCCAAGAGCACTTTAACATCAAACTACATACCCAGTCTGTTTTATTTTTTATTTTGAGATACAATCTCAATAAGTTGCTGAGACTGGCCTGAAACTTGTGATCCTTCAGCCTCAGATTCCTGAATTGCTGGGATTGCAGATGTGTTTGTGTATACCACTGCTTCCACAACCAGCAAAAAAAAAAAAGGAAAGAAAAAGAGAAAAATGAAAGTTGCTAATACATACACATACAAGACCTCTAGTATTCCATCTACAGGAAATGCTTGGTGCTCCTAATACTTGCAGATCCTCTTTGGTAACTCCAAGTTGCCAGTTGGGATCCATATTTGCAGGGATTCTGATATTATTCTGAATTACTCAGTGTTACCATAGGAAATTTCATGTGAGAAATTTCTTACAGAGCCAAGTAGTTGAAATAGCTTTGCTCCCCTGAATAATTGCTTTTTGAATGATTTCTTTTTGAATAACTTGGCTTGCAACTGAGCTTGTCTCCTTTTTCACATTGGTATTTGGGAAGCTCAGAACCAAATATGTCACTCAGTTGTAGCAATTGTATTGATCTTTTCTGCATGATAAAGTTTTTCCACTTTAATAGTGACTTTCCATTGTCATTTTCTTGGCTGTGATTTTTAAATTTATCTTTCATCATTTTAGTGCATGTATTTCCCAAAAGCCATCTAAAATTCTTTAAAGGTGAATCAGGAGATAAATAAATCTCTAGCCCTTCATTTGTGACCATGTTTGGCATTGGACATATCTATTTTATATAGTGATGCCAACATGTGTATGTCTTGATCTTCATACTGTGTTTAATTACATTCAGAAGTGATTAGAAAACTGTAGTCTCAGGCTGGAGTTGTGGCTCAGAGGTAGAGCACTTGCCTAGCATGCTTAAGGCACTGGGTTCGATCCTCAGCACCACATAAAATAAAATAAAGATATTGTGTCCACCTATAACTAAAAAATAAATATTAAAAAAAGAAAAATGTACTTTCATTTGCTACAAATCACTTCCAAGAACTCTTTACAGTATCAATTAAACATATCTTGAGAAGTAGAGTATACATCTATTTAGGAAGGAAGCAAAACATTGTGACTACAGCACGCCTTGGCTAGCATTTAGAGATTATTGCTGGCAGTAACAATTAATAAATCCACAGGTGGGTGTGGGAAGACAACTTCTTTTTCTTTCATTGCCTATCCTTTTGAAATTTGTACCATATACATATGTCACCTATTCAAAAAACTAATAAAATAATTTCTCAGTCATCTTTAGTAGAAGTACTAAAAAGTTCTCTTTCTATTAGACTATGAGCACTTAAAAATGGGAGTTCATAACCCACTTGAATCTAATGTATGAAATATGATATGTCTGGAGCTTTGTAATGTTTTGAACAACCAATAAAAAATATATATATAAATAAATAAATAAAATAGACTATGAGCACTTGGAGACTAGGAAGTGTATGAGATTCATCTCATCATTCCTGAACCTAGCACAGTACTTTACACATAGTAAGCCCCCAGCTTATGTGTGTAGATATGAATTGGTAAATGAAAATTGCAAGTTTCAGTAGGGACATGACCAGAAATTACTAAAGAATTGTGTGTATAACTCATGCCCCTTTTAACTCTGTACATCTGTTTTAGAATGAGGCTGAAACCAGCTTCCTGGCTTTGAAGTAACATCTTTTTTTTTTTTTTTTTTTTTTTTGGTGCTATGGATTGAACTCAGGAACACCTGACCACTGAGCAACATCCCCATCCCTTTTTGTATTATATTTAGAGACAGGGTCTCACCAAGTTCCTTTTGCTAAGGCTGGCTTTGAACCTGCGATTTTCCTGCTTCAGCCTCCCAAGCTGCTAGGATTACAGGCGTGCACCACCACACCCTGCTGTAACATAATTTTTATTGGTGCCCTTTAAAATAACTTTAAAAAGTTATTTTTCCCAGTCACTTGTTCAAAGTTGTTTTGTTTATGTGTTACAGTATGGGATTTCATCAAGTGTATCTTCCAAGCTACTTTTTATTTTTTCTTGCAGATCTTTGTAGAATTTGATGGCTGTAACTGGAAGCAACACTCCTGGGTTAAAGTTCATGCTGAAGAAGTTATTGTGCTTTTGCTGGAAGGGTCACTTGTATGGGCACCCCGGAATGACCCAGTCCTTTTGCAGGGCACTCGAGTCTCAATTGCACAGTGGCCAGCCCTGGTGAGTAGTTTTTATTATTATTTTTTATTTGGTCCTAGGGCTTAATTCCAGAGTCTAACTCATGCTAGCCAAGATCTCTACTAATGAGCCATACCTGTAGCCCCCAAATCCTGCCACCTACTACCTCAGGTCTGCCAGGATACTTGTTAGGCAAGTGATTTCACTGAGCTGTATATACCCTTGGTCCCTGAGTGGCCCCTATTGGGTAGGAACATATTTGAGCTTTCCTAACATAACTATAGTGTTTGCCCAGTAGTGGAACTCTTTAGAATTCACAAAACCCTACCTTAAAGTTATGAAAGTAAAAATTAAGAGAGAGCTTTTTTCTTCTGTGTTCTCCAAAACACTCTGATAATATTTGATACTGTTTATCTCTAAATAATTTTTTCACTTTTAGTCTTTTCTCATAGCAAGATTTGAAATAGTGTAATCCTCAAAAGTGTTTTGTAATTGTTTTGTTTTTTGAAATGAAATGAAATAGTATTATTATTATTATTATTCTGAGAGTATCCATTTGTTTTTATCTATCCTGTTAGATAAATGGCAATTTTTAAAAAATCCTAATTCTCCTGTGGCTAATCAAATTAAATAAATAATATTCAAAGCAAATATTATTTGACCTATTGATTATGCATATTATTCCTTACTAAATTGTCTTTTTCTTTTGTATGTGTCAGGGGGTGCTGGGTATTAAACCCAGGGCCTAGCACATGCTAGGCAAATGTTGTACCACTGAACACATCCCTAGCTTTTTCTTTTTTATGTTTTTATTAGTGCATTATAGTTATACATAATATTGGGATTTATTTTGACATGATCATACATACATGGAATATAATTATCTTTATTTCAGTCCTTGGTACTTCCCTTTTCCCTCTCTTCTCCTTCCCCTCATTCCCCCTTCCTTTTTCTATTGGTTTTCCTTCTATTTACTTATTGGTTTATTTTGTTGGTTTTTTTTTTTTTTTGGTTTGTTTGTTTTTGTTTTTAATACTGGGGATTGAACCCAGGGCACCTAACCACTAAGCTACATCCCCAGCCCTTTTTATTTTTTATTTTGAGACAGGGTTTTGCTAAGTTGCTGAGGCTGGCCTGGAATTTGTTATCCTCCTGTCACTGGGATTACAGACGTGTACCCTCATACCTGTTTTTGTTTCTTTGGTACTGGGGATTGAACCCAGAGGTACTTTATCACTGAGTCACATCCCCAGCCCTTTTTTATATTTTATTTTTAGACAGGGTTTCACTAAGTTGCTTAGGGACTTGCTGAGTTGCTGAGTTTCATTTTTTGCCACTTTGCCTGGATTATTGTGTTTTTAAATTGGTGCTTAATAGGTATTCATAAAGGGAGAATTCACATGAAGTATTTATATATGTACATAGCATAATTTGGCCAATTTCATTCCTCATTTCCTCCTTTTTCCTGTCCCTCTTCCTTTCCTCTCAACCTCCTTCTATTCCATTGATCTTCCTTCTGTTTTCATGGAGTTCCCCCCACCCTCCACCTTTTCTTCCCTTATTTTGCACTAGCATTCTCATATGAGAGAAAATATTTTGACCCATGGCTTTCTGAGTCTGGCTTATTTCTTTATGGCTGAGTAAAATTCTATTATGTACATATACCACATTTTCTTTATCTATTCATCTGTTGATGGACACCCAGCTGGTTCCATAACTTGGCTATTGTGAATTGTGTTGATATAAATATTAATATGCCTGTATTGCTATAGTATGCTGATTTTAGTTCTTTTGGATAAATACCAAGGAGTGGAATAGAGTGGGTTATATGATGGGTCCATTCCTAGTCTTTTGAGGAGTCTCCATACTGCTTTACAAAGTGGTTGTACTAGTTGGCAGTTTGCAGTCCCACTAAGAATGTATGCATTTCCCCATATCCTTGCCAGCACTTTTTCATTTGTTGTTATTTTTGCAGTACTGCAGATTGACTGTTTTGTTTTTGTTTTGCCGTGTTGGGGTTTGAACCCAGAGCTTCACACATACTAGGCAAGCACTCTACTACTGAGCCATGTCCCCAGCTCTTTTCATTATTTATTTTTTGGTACCAGGGATTGAACCCAGGAGCACTTAGCCACTGAGCTACATCCCCAGGCCTTTTTTTTTTTTTGACACAGGGTCTCACTAAGTTGAGAGGCTACTCTTAAACTTGCAGCCTTCCTGCCTCAGCCTCCTAAATCACTGGGATTATAGGCATGTGCCACCATACCTGGCCTTTTCAGGTATGGTGAAAATACCTGTTTTGTTTTTGTTTTTTGGTACTGGGGATTGAACTAAGGGGCACTCAACCACTGAGCTACATCCCCAGCACTATTTTGTATTTTAATATTTATTTTTTAGTTGTAGTTGGACACAATATCTTTATTTTATTTATTTTTATGTGGTGCCGAGGATTAAACCCAGTGCCTCATGCATGTATGTATGTGAGGCAAGTGCTCTACCACTGAGCTACAACCCCAGCCCTGGTATTCTGGGCATTTACTGAAATTTAGTCCTCTTGAAGGCTGATAAGATTAGTCAGATCCCTAAGGAAAATGAGGAATTTTTAATCTCAATTGTCCTTTTTAGCCATAAATAAAAGTATTTTTTAAATTTTTATTTTTATATGGCAGTGGAATGCATTACAATTCTTATTACACATATAGAGCGCAATTTTTCGTATCTCTGGTTGTACACAAAGTATATCCACACCAATTTGTGTCTTCATACATGTACTTTGGATAATAATGATCATAATAAAAGAGTATTGAGCAAAGTTTTCTACGTTAGTTTGCTTCCTAGGGACAGATGCTAGGCTAGAAATGTTTCCAAGGACTTAAACTTTAGTTTATCTGTATTTACTAGTGTGAAAATACAAAAATAATATAATAATGAATACTTTTTCTGAAGTAGGGATTTATTGAATTGTTATTGGTTTTCATTTCCAAGTTCTAATCAGTTTCTTGTCATTATGCTTCACAGACTTTCACTCCCCTAGTAGATAAACTGGGTTTGGGTTCTGTGGTGCCAGTTGAATACCTTCTGGATCGAGAACTTCGTTTCCTGTCAGATGCTAATGGGTTGCATCTGTTCCAGGTACTTTACACTTAACTCTGGTCTTGAGCCTATTATTTTTCTCCTTGCTAATTTCTTTGTTGATTCAAATACTGGTGTTTCCCTTTTTCTTAGTGTTTCTTTGATTTCCTTCAATAAATTCCCCTGTGCCTTTTAAAGTTTCTCTGCTTCCTTGCAAAGTACTGAGGCTTCTTTCCTTTTCTGTATAACCCTGCTCCACACTAAAGCCATTGAAGACTTAAGACCACAATTCTGAGGGTCCCTTCAGAAGAGGTGGCTTCATTGAGTTGGTTGCTTCTGTAGTATGAGTCCTAGGGGCCCTATGCATACCTTAGTGGCATGGAAGTGGGGAGGAATGTGGACTGGTTCCATGCAGTGTGAAGTTTTGAAGAGCTTTTGGTATATCTTTAGTTTAAAAAAAAAAAAAAAAAATGGGATAAGTTAAATAGTTGAAACAAACTAGCTTCTGAGTTTGGGTTTCAGAATTTAACAAAGTACTGTTTAATTCTCACTTATAAGGGTTACTATCTGAAGGTTAAAATCTGAGAGACTTCTAAGAGTTTTATTCTTATCAAGAAAGCCAAGAACAGTGTTTCCTAAACTGTTTTATGTATATTAATGTATATTTCTTTTTGTTATATAGTCCTCATGAGACCTCACTCTCAACAGTCTTGCTTTATTCATCTTTATAATCCCAGAGTTTATATGAGAATGGCATTCAGGAAATGTTGGATAAACACCAAAATAAGCAAAAAGGTTTATATGGAGTAAAATGTTTTGTGGTCAAATAAGTATGTGAAACCCTGACTTAAATATATTTCTTTTCTCTATGATTTCTCTGAACCTTGAGTATGATGTCGTATACAGAAACATATAAAAATTTAGGCTTAGGAAATATCATGTTCTGCATGTAGAAAGATATAATATGTAATATTTTCTAAGCCTCATTTATACTAGCATTTTTAATTCTTGCAGAGATTCTCGTGAGACTAGAATTCTTAAGGCATTTTTAGCAAGTGTTGATATAGAACTCCTTGGTATGTGATTTTTCTCATTTAATTAGATGTTATTGCTATTTATTTTAACATTCAGTTGTTTTATCTTTACCAGATGGGAACAGATAGCCAAAACCAGATTCTTTTAGAACATACTGCTCTGAGAGAAACAGTTAATGCTTTGATCAGTGACCAAAAGCTACAAGAGATATTCAGCCGAGGTAAGAACAGGTAGTCTTCTGTCCCTGAACTCTGAATCAGGTGAATTGTCAGTTTTGAATGATATAATGGGACATCATGTAGCTTTAAACATTTGTCCTCATCCTCTTTTTGTGAGTAGAGACAAAAGTATCTCCGATTAGCTAAATCTCCAAATAAACTAGAAAAATAGGATCTCTCCCAGACCATTGTTTTCTCTCTCTCTCTTTTTTTTTTTTTTTTTTAATATTTTTTTTGGTTGTTGATGGACCTTTATTTTATTTTATTTTTTGTGGTGCTGGAAATCAAACCCAGTGCCCTGCATGTACGAGGCAAGCGCTCCACTGCTAAGCTACAACTCCAGCCCCCCATTGTTTTCTCTTCATTGTACTTTTCATAAACCATAGTTTTGTTGTAAGCTTAGTTTTTTTCCCCATTTTAAAAATATTTATTAAGGACACTAGAAATATTTATTAAAAAACATGCACTAGAAACAATGTTAAGGCACTAATGATCTAGCCAGTAGCTAGAAAATCTTTACCTATTTTTTTTTTTTTTTAATACACCCAAGGGCGCTTAACCACTGAGCCACATCCCTAGCCCTTTTTTTTAATTATTTTTTATTTTGAGACAGACTCACTAAGTTGTTTAGGGCCTTGCAATCCTCCTGACTCAGCCTCCTGAGTTGCTGAAATTACACACATGTGCCATTGTGCCTAGAGCTGACTCTGCTTTTTTTGAATTTACTATCTGCAGGTTTCTAAAAAATCTAGGACTAGCTGGGTGTAGTGGCTTACACCACTAATTTGGGCAACTTGGACAGCTGAGGCAGGATTGCAAGTTCCAGGCCTATCTCAGCAATTTAGTGAAACCCTCAGTAACCTAGTGAGATTCTGTCGCAAAATAAAAAATAGAAAGGTCTGGGGATGTAGCTCAGAAATGAAGCACTCCTGAGTTCAATCCTCATTACCAAAAAGAAAAAGCTAAAGACTCTTAACACCAACATATAACTTAGAGTGCAAAGTATGTTCATAAAACAATGCATCCACAGACTTATTCACATGAATAGTATGCTTTAAGTATAAATAAATGAACATAGGGTGTAGCTCAGTGGTAGAGTGCTTTTGCCCAACATGCCATAGCCCCTGGGTTTGATCCTTAGTAACAAACAAACAAAAACAGAAAGAAGAATTATTAGTTTTCAAGTTCAGATACCAGTTTTGCCTCAAGAGTCTATACGAAGAGTAAACTACTTCATTTATCCTTCCTTTCATGTCATGCATTCACTCACCTTCATTTCTGGGCCTTATGATAATCATTATTTTTAGTGAAGTGTAGTGTCCTTGGTTCTATTTTTGTCAAATAAATCTAAACAGGTGAAGTTAAGAATACTGACCTAATGGAGAAAAAAAGATATCAGGATAAAATGATGTTTAATAAACAAGGAATGATATAGAGGAAGAAAGAATGTGAGGAAAAATTAGTAACAGAAGAAAATTGAGTGGACAAAATGAGAGGTGGTGATATGTGAGTATATACAGAGAAATTAAGGAAACTTAATTATAGCTCTAAGAAAATAATCTAAAATTAGTAATGCTTTAGCTATATAGTCTCAAATGTACAATGATACGTGGGAGAGAGAAACTGTCCTTGGAAAGACCAGCTGAAATTGCAGGGTAACATTACCTGCTGATAAAGTAATATTTTTGAAACTCTGTGTTCCTAGGAAGACAGGTGCTATATTTGTTCAGACTATTATTAGTGCAGAGGCTAGAAACCTCATAAATTGAACTCTCAGCTGTTATTGAAAGTCAGATAGCAGAATGTTAATGATTATGTATCATTCCTGTGGTGGTTTATCCTAATAGCACATCCAATGGGACTGGGGGTTTAGCTTAGTGGCAGACATGTACAAGGCTCTGGGTTTGATCCTCTGCAGCACAAATAAAAAAGAAAAAGAGTATATTCAACTTAGTGGTCTCCTACTTTTTTCATACACATGTCAGGTATATGAGTAAATTTCCATATTACTTGTTGTTGTTGTTGTTTTTTAATTTGTAAGTTTCTTTCCCTTTGAATATTACAATTATTAAATTGTTGAATATAGGGGCTAGGGATGTTGCTCAATATCAGAGTGCTTCCCTGGGATGTATGAGGACAAGGGTTCTATCCCAACATCTCAAAAAGACTCAATGCTGAGTGTGGTAAATCTAGAATTGCTACTTTGTTAGCTCTGTCAAGGGGCAGATATTTGAAAGTGCCAAGTATTTCCATCATGTAATTTTCCTTTTGCTTTCAGAAACAGTTATGAAACATAACTTAGCCAAAAATACAGTTTTGACTGATCTCTTTTTTAGGTCCCTACAGTGTTCAAGGTCACAGGGTCAAAGTGTACCAGCCAGAGGGGGAAGAAGGGTGGATCTATGGTGTCGTAAGCCATCAGGACTCCATCACCCGTCTTATGGATGTGTCTATAACTGAGGTGAGGCTGTGTTAATTCCATCTAAATTCTATCAGTCCCCTTACAGAGCATGGTGTAAAGAATGTGAATACTTTATCCCTGGCTCTTATCATTTAATGATTGTATAACCCTTAGAAGGGGTGTGCAACTTTATCATCCCACTGTTCTCATCTTTAAGTTAGAAGTAATTGTGTAAAACCCCACTTACCTCACAATACTGTTTTGAAGACTGAAATAATATATTTAAAAGTGCTTTGAAATCTGTAAAACAATATGCAGTTGTAAGGTGGTAATATTTATCATATTCATAACAGTTTGTATTAAAGACCAATTAGTTAGCATTGGCTTCTGTATTACTTTTGCCACTATATCCTAGATGCTGAAAAAAATTGCTTTTAATGAACAGAAAAGAACCTAACACCTAAGAGATACCTGGAGAATTATTTAGGAGAAACAGTAGATGAGTGTTTCTTTTTTTTTAATTTATTTTTTTGGTTGTAGTTGTTATTTCTTTCTTTAATTTTTTTAAAAGTTAAATAAATCTTCATTTAAGAATTTCAAAAAACATACATACATAAACTAGATAATGAAAGCCAACCTTTCCCCTACGTAAATGTCACTCAGTGGCAACCACCATTAACAGTTTGGTATATATTCCATATTCTTTTTATTTTTTGTTTATTTATTTTTAGTATTTATTTTTATGTGGTGCTGAGGATGGTACCCAGTGCCTCACACATGCTAGACAAGTGCTCTCCCATTAAGCTATATTCCATATTCTTCCAAATATTTTCTATATATGTATTTCTGTAGGTTATATAGTGTATCTTATTTGCTTAATTGTATATAACCTCCATTTTTTTTTTTTTTTTTCCTGATACTGGGGACTGAACCCAGGGGCACTTTACCGCTGAGCTACATCTTCAGCGTTTTTCTTTTTTGTTGTTGTTGTTTTTTTTTTTTACTTTGAGATAGTGTCTTGCTAAATTGCCAAGGTTGGCCTCAAACTTGTAATCCTCCTGCCTCAGTCTCCTGAGTTGTTGGGATTACAAATATGTGCCACTATACTTGGTTTATAACAAGCATTTTTAATCTTTATTTGTGAATATAGAGATGTGAATTTTTTTTTTTTCCTTTATGGTACTGGGGATTGAACCCCAGCAGTTCTTTTCACTGAGCTACATTCTGGGCCTTTTTAAATTTTTATCTTGAGACATGATCTCGCTAAGTTGCTGAGGCTGGCCTTGAACTTGGAATTCTTCTGCCTTAGTCTCTCAATTTGCTGGAATTAGAGACATGTGCCACTGTGCCCAGCTGACTTATTCCTTTAAAATAGATGTGTGCTATTCCAAAAAATGAATATATCATAGCTAGTTTAATCTAAAATTGAAGGACATTTAAATCTTTGCCAGTATTTTCACTAATACAAATGATGACACAGTGAACATACTTGAACATCCTTTCACATTTATGATTTATTGGAATAAATTCCTTGGTTTGTAATTGCTAAGTTAAAAGATATACATAGTAAAAAAAAATTTTGTGTGTGTGTTGTTGTACTGGGAATTGAACTCAAGACCTCATACATGCTAGGCAAGTGCTCTACAACTGAGCTATATCCCCAGCCCTACACAGTAAATTTGATGTTTTATGTCAAAGTACTCCCTCTCCTAAAGTTTGTATTCTTTAGTAGTAAAGTAGGTTTGTTTGTTTTGGGTGTTTTTTATTGTTTTGGTTTTTGTGGGTTTGGGGTTTTTTGTTTTGTTTTGTTTTGTTGGTGGTACTGGGAATTAATCCCAGGGTCTCAAATATGCTCTATCACTGAGCTACATCCCCAGCCCTATATAATGATTTTTGTAATGATTGTTGGTTCTGAAGATTTTTGATTTCATAATACACTGAATAGGAATGTTTTTGATATGGAATATTTCAAATTAAAATCCCTAAAAGACATACTTGAGCATTAAACTCAATTGTTCCTTTTATTCATGAACTTAACAAATATATTAATGCTCACCATATTCCACACCGTGTTTCAGATATCCTTACTATAGCAGTGATTGAGACAGTAAATATCCCTTCTCTCATGGAGCTTTCTTCTAATAAGGGAATAGAAGCAATAAAGAGATACTTACATAGATTAGGAAAATGTTAAGTCTTGGTGAATAAGGCATTAAATAATCTCTCTCCCCCACCCTTTTCCCATATGTTCTGCTATCCTGCTGCTACCATAGAGTGGTGAGATCAAGTCAGTAGATCCCAGACTCATCCATGTGATGCTGATGGATAACACAACGCCTCAAAATGAGGTACAGTAAACAACTGAGTCTCTGAGAAGACTCATGAGCTTGCATTTTCTTGTTATGTAGTTTCCTTTTACATGGGTGCTGCTTGGGTTGTTCAGATGGACTGTCTTGGTAAGGGTGGATGGTGTCAAGAAAGAGACCTAGTTTGAGTAAACCCTTTCAATTTGACTTGTTCTATAGTTGTTATAAAGTCTTAAGTCCTAACTTTCTTTTATATTTTCTTAAGTATATTTGAAAGAGGTAGTAGTTAAAACTGCAATAAATGGTAGTAATAATCATGACCTTACCAGTAACTAGATATGGAAGAAAAGCTACATCCTCTTTTTTCCTATTAGGTGGCACTGAGCTCCAACAGAGTCTTTTTTACTTTTTATCTTGAGACAGGATCTCGCTAAGTTGCTGAGGCTGGCCTTAAACTTAGCATTCTTCTGCCTTAGTCTCTCAACTTGCTGGAATTAGAGGCATGTGCCACAATAGATGTATGCTGTTCCAAAAGATGAATATATCATAACTAATTTAATCTAAAATTGGAGGACATTTAAATCATTGCCAGTATTTTCACTAATACAAATGACAACACAATGAACATACTTGAACATCCTTTCACATTTATTATTTATTGGAATTAATTCCTTGGTTTGCAATTGCTAAGTTAATAGATATACATAGTAAAAAAAAATTTTGTGTGTGAGTTATTGTACTGGAGATTGAACTCAGGACCTCATACATGCTCATATATTCCCAAGTAGAATCAAATGAACAGGTGCCTAGTTCAGTGCTTAGCACACAGTGGATTATTCTATAATTATAGACTAAGCCAACACTTGGTTCATTTAGAATTATTATAGCCAAAAATAAATAAATAAGCGCATTATAAATCTCTACCTGAACCAATAAGGAATCCTGTGTGAGTATCCTTCAGTAAATCAACTGTCCACACATGCCTCATAGTATCTTATCACCTCTATAAATATTGCTTTCTTGCTGAGTACATAGTCCTTCATCATCTTTTTTATCTAGTTATTCTTGACTTGATTTAAAAAGAAAAAGATCAGACTAAGAAAGGAAGAATCAGTATTAAATTTAATAGCTTTTTATTTATGTATTATATTAATCAGGAATAGGTTAAGTCCCTTGACTATGTTTACATGGCTGAAAAACCTGTTACTTTGATGTTGCATTGGGCTCTATTTTTAGTCCATTATTTCACTCATTCATTAAGCACCTATTGTATGCCAAATAGTATACAGCTAGCCCAGTATAACTGAAAAGTACTATACTCAGTGTCCTAGGTTACTTTCTTGCATGTGAGTAGTTCATTATAAGTTATTTTGGGAATGGTTGCTGTGAGCCAGGTTCTTCAAGTTGACTGCATGAGTTAGAAGTGGAAGTGTGGTTGTTAGCAGTAAATTTTGATTTTTCCTTTTTGGCTTTGCCATGATGTGACATATTCTTTTGTTTGTTTTTTCCCCAGTATCAGGGATTGAACCCAGGGGCACTTAACCACTGAGCCACATTCGCAGTCCTTTTTCGTGTTTTATTTAGAGACAGGGTCTCACTGAGTTGCTTAGGGCCTAACTAAGTTACTTAGGCTGGCTTTGAACTTGGAATCCTTCTGCCTCAGCCTCCTGAGCTGCATGCTCAGGTATGCGCCACTGTGCCCAACTTGACTTTTATTCTTGGCTAGCCAAATTCAATTACAGTTTGCCAGGTTTTCCAGTAACCCTTCTTAGAGATCTGTGATTGCCTCATCTCCTTTAACAGTGAGTATAAGAGAATAAGCAAGAAAGAAAAGAAAGATTTCAGCTAAGCTCAGTGGCACATGCCTATAATCTCAGATTTCAGAGGCTGAGGCAAGAGAATCACAGGTTTGAGACCAGCTTCAGGATTTTAGTGAAACTCTTATCAAAACATAAGTAGGGCTAGGGATGTAACTCAGAGGTAAAGTGTCCTGGGTTCAAGTCCCATTACCAGAAATAAAATAAAGGACAAAAAATGCCCATCCTCAAGCTTACCCTTTTTATTTATTTATTTGGTACCAGAGATTGAGCCCAGAGGCATTTAACTATTGAGTCACATCCCCAGCTCTTTTTTATATTTTATTTAGAGACAGGTTCTTACTGAGTTGCTTAGGGCCTTGCTAAAATCGCTGAGGCTGGCTTGAAATAACAATTCTCTGCCTCAGCCACCTGTACTTTACCCTGTAATTTAAGAAGAAAGTAAAAATAAAAAACTGATGGTAATCCAGGTTGAAGAAAAGATAAAGTTTTAAAAGAGAATGGATGAATTTAAGCTGGGCATGGTAGTGCATGCCTGTAATCTCAGCTACTTGGGAGGATGAGGCAGGAGGATTAAGAGTTCTAGCCCAATTTGGGCAACATAGCAAGAGCCTGTCTCAAAGAGGATGAAATGAAAACAACGTTTAGCAAACAGTTTTTGAATGATTTGAAAAACTTGGGTAATATTGCCAGAAGTATGTTACTTATTATTATATTACTTAATACTATATATTTAGAAATACAGATAATATTCAGAAGTAGGGTGGAAATGGAAGTAAATCTTGAGCCTTAAGACTTGGGCGGGGGCTGGGATTGTAGTTTGGTAGTAGAGCGCTTGTCTAGCATGTGTGAGGCACTTGGGTTGGATACTTGGCACCACATAAAAATAAGTAAATAAAATAAAGACTTGTAGGGGAAGCTAGGTACAGTGGTACAAGCTTGTAATCCCAGGGGCTTAGGAGGCTGAAGCAGGAGGATCACAAATTCAAAGCCAGTATTGGCAACTTAGCGAAACCCTGTGTCAAAATAAAAAATATAAAGGGATGAGGATGTAGCTTAGTGGTTCAATACCCAGTACCCCCCAATATATGGGGGGCTGTTTTATATATATGAATGACTTGTAGGGGAAATTAAAGGAGAAACACTAGATAGGAAGACAGCAAAAAGGAAAAGTACTGAAACTATTACTAAGAAGATAAGAAATTTAAAATTCATAAAACATTTCCGTTGAAAAGCTATAGTAATGATTACAAGAAAGAAAATAGATCTACAAATAATACTGCCCAAAGTATTAAAGGACAGTAAGAATAAATTAATGAAGTTTATAAATATTAATACCTAGATAACAATGTTTCACTAGCTTATTAACCATCTTAGCACATGTTTTTGAAATACCTTCTTCATATAAGTCCTTGATGCACAAAAAAGATTGCTGTAGAGAATGTTAGCTGCACCTCATGCCCCATTCTCCTTATCCTTCTCAGGGAAGGAGTTTACTCAGAATGGGTATTTTCTCTTTTAATCCATATCTTGTCTGGCCTTTCAAATAAGGTGCAAGTAAAATTTTCTGAGATAGATAGTCTGACATTACCAGAAGATAGAAGAGATTTGGCTTTGGGCCTGTGGTAGCCTGCTTTTTCCCCCCTTTCCTCTGTTTAATGCTTTGAAATAAGGTCTGGAGATCAATTGAATCTTTGTAGTGTCTGTGAGCTATCAGCTTCACTTTTCCTTTGCTCATAGATTTACAAATACTGGTAATCAAATACTGGTTTTAGTGACTTTTGGTTAAAAGGAATTTTGTATGTTAATACTTGAAGTACAAGTTTCTGTCAAAACCAAGAGATAAAGCAAGTTATTTCCTCAGTGTACAAATAAGCTTCCAGCCTAGCCTGGCATTTTATTTTGTAAAAATAAGTTCCACAAATTATAAAACCCATCAAAAAATAAAATACCATTTGAAGTAGTTTATTTATTATAAGAGAAGATTTGCCAAGAGAGTTAACCTCTGGTAACTGTTATCTTGAATGTGTGTATAAATGGGATTACAGGGAGATTGGAGCTTTTTGACAAAGAGTCTTAGAGCTGGCATCAGAATTTGGCAATCTTTGCCTGCTTTTTCTGTTTCTAGAGATGGGAAAGAGCTAATGGATTATGGTTTTCACAGGATGAAAGGTCCTTTATAATAAATCTTTTTTGAATTTTGTTTTGTAGGGGGGTACGTTAAAAGCAGTAAAATCTTCCAAAGGAAAGAAGAAGAGAGAGAGCATAGAGGGGAAAGATGGCCGGAGGAGGAAAAGTGCTTCGGACTCTGGGTGTGACTCTGCATCAAAGAAATTAAAAGGAGACAGGGGTGAAGTAGACAGTAATGGGAGCGATGGAGGTGAGGCAAGCCGAGGGCCCTGGAAAGGAGGTAATGCCAGTGGAGAGCCAGGGCTGGATCAGAGAGCCAAGCAGCCACCATCTACATTTGTTCCCCAAATTAACCGCAACATTCGCTTTGCCACTTACACCAAAGAAAACGGCAGGACTCTGGTGGTACAGGATGAGCCCGTAGGTGGGGACACACCTGTACCTTTCACTCCATATTCTACAGCCACAGGTCAGACACCTTTGGCCTCAGAGGTGGGTGGAGCCGAAAACAAAGAGTCAGGAAAAACACTGGAACAAGTTGGCCAGGGCATGGTGGCTTCAGCAGTTGTGGTCACTACCGCCAGCTCCACCCCAACCACGGTGAGGATCTCAGACACTGGCCTTGCAGCAGGGACTGGGCCGGAAAAACAGAAAGGCAGCCGGTCACAGGCCTCAGGAGAGGTGAGTTGCTCTAGGGGCAGATTTGCTAGATTTGTGTTTACTCTCTCACCCTTCCTTATTGTTAACACCTTCACAGACATCTCAAATGCCCTAAGGAAGGAATATTTCTGAGATGTGCTTAAATTATATTCTGTGGCTAGGCCTTTACTGCTCTCCTTGAGCAAATGTGTACATTTTAATAACTTTATCAGTTTTTAAAAGCCACTTGAACATCTGGACTCAGCTGCACATACCTGTAATCCCATCAGTTTAGGAATCGGAGGCAGGAGGATTACAAGTTTAAAGCCAGCCTCAACAACTTAGTGAGGTCTTCTCTCAAAATAAAAATTGACTGGGAATGTGGCTCAGTGGTTAAGTGCCCCTGGGTTCAATCCCCAGTACAAAAAAAAAAGTCACCTGAACAATTAGGCTAATCAAAAACTGGTTATACAACCCAATTTAATGAGATTTAAAATAGATCTGATGGGGAATCTTTTTAATTCAATTATCTATTTAGTTCACCAAGTAGTTGAACCTCCACCAAATCTGAGAGGCAAGATTAATGAATTATAGTGTTGGTAATAGTGAACACTATAATTAAGGCTGTGAGTCCAAGCTACCATTACCCTATTTTCAGTTCATCATTTTCTGTGATATTTTCCCTTGAGTCTAGGTTACTTTCCATCATTTAGTATGGCCATAAAAGTTTTTCCCTCACTAATTTCATTCTTTTAATAAGCCTTACTTGATGGATTTAATCATAACAGTTATTGCTTTGGTCTTTATCTGATAGGAATTTTTTTTTTTTTGCTAAAATGGAACTTTTGTTAAATGTAAGTTAATGTCAAGTTGACACTGCAATCCAAATTTAAGACAGTATCAAAATCTATTCTTTTGGTACTAGGGGCTGTGGCTCAATGGTAGAGCGCTTGCCTGGCACGTGTGAGGCACTGGGTTTGATCCTCAGCACCTCATAAAAATAAAAACTAAAAGCCAGGCATGGTGTTGCATGCCTGTAATCCCAGCGGTTTGGGAGGCAGAGGCAGGAGAATCACAAGTTCATAGCCAGCCTCAGCAATTCAGCAGGGCACTAAGCAACTCAATGAGACCCCATCTCTAATAAAAAACAAAATAGGGCTGGGGATTTGGCTCAGTGGTCTAGTGCCCCTGAGTTCAATCCCTGATACCATAAATAAATAAATAAATATGGGGGTTTTTTTGTCTGTCTACAACTAAAAAAATATATATTTAAAAATTGAATTTCTTACTAATTTTGGTCACCAAACTGATTCACATAGGCCAACTCAAGCTAGAGTATGAAGTGAAAAGATGAAATGCATAATGATTTTTTTAAAGTACATAAGCCAGCCATGGAGGCACGTGCATATAGGCCCAGCTACTCATGAGGCTGAGGTAGGAGGATCATTTTAGCCGAGGAATTTGAGGCCAGCCTGGACAACAATGAGACCCCATCCAAAAAAAAAAAGCAAAATAATATATAGGAAACTACTGTGTGCTAAGTACTGTGCATTATAAATATTTTAAATCACTACTTAAAGGAACCCACACACCAAAATAGGATAATTTCAGGTATAACAACACAGATAAAGCATGACATAGGACTGGGTGATATGGTTTAATAGAAAAAAATCTTGCCTAGCATGCATGAGGCCTTGTGTTTGATCACCAGCCCCACAAAGAACAAAACAAAGCAAACAAAAAACCCATGGTATATAAATTTCATCTGACTAATTCCTAATTCTAGCAAATACAATGTGTTAACCCCTAATATATAGGAATAGAGAGCGAGATGAAATGCCTAGGTAAAAGAGGACTGTAAATGCCAATTTCACACTGTTTATGATTTTTTCCTCAGTTAGTTGACCTATAGTCCCAAAAGAACCAGGTGAGGATCATAGATGAGTTTCCAATGTGTAAAAAAAAAAAAAAAATCTTCATAATTTCTGCACCATTTAAAATCAACTCTGTGTTAAGGCAGTATGAATGTAAATGAGAATTACAAAGTAAACCAAATTTGTGACCTACAAGAAAAGATCCAGTGAATGTCACTGTTCTTGGAGTAGCAAAGCTGATAGATGAAATGTGGAGTCAATATTTTTTTCAAATAGGTTGTAGAAACTTCTGTGAATATCATTTTGCTCATGTTTTAGCCTCTTTCTGCAGTATGATTTAAAATTACAGACATGAATGTTTCTGTTACAATTCTTAATCTGAAATAGAGAAATAGTTACCAAGACTTTCTTGCCCTAAAAGCTGGAGTTGAAATCAGTTTGTCATCACTTTCTTATAAGGAAAGGATTTGGAATTTGATCATTTAAAAGAAAATGAAAGACCATCCAAATTATTTTTCATTCATGTGTGTATTTATTTTTAAAGGATAATGTTAGTAGTAAAACATGAGCTACTCGTGCAGGTTTCTTGCAGTCATACAGATGTCCAGGCTCTGAGCCAGTCCTGCTAGTGAAACAACAGCAAAATCTCAGGGATGTGTCAGTCTTATTTTGGGTGGTAGGGGCAGGGGGGCATCTTAAATCAATGCTTTTGTAGTTAGTAAGAAAAAAAAATGAACTTTAATTTTTTAACTCTAAAATCTGTCAACAGATGTCAACTGCAAGCAAGCCATAGGAAGTGTCCCTGGTTCTTCTCCTTCTATGTCACCTTTAAGGATATTTAGCATTGTATCATTTTAAAATGTATGATTCTTTGGCATTTAATACATTCACCATGTTATAAAACCACTACCACTATGAGATCCAGAAATTTTTCTCCTTTAAAATAAAACCCCATATTCATTCAGCAGTGATGGAATAATTTTTTATTTCCAATGTTTACAAATGAATGTTTAGGTATCATTCTCTACTACTTGAAAGTTGGTTGGTGTTTTTGTTTTGTTTTGTTTTAGTTAATCTACATTTCAAGTCAAGTGCTAGGATCTGAGTTTTATTAAATTAACGAGTACTACATAAGGGCTCATAGCTACCTAAGAGTGTCTCTGTGTGTGCATATGGGTACATAATGTATATGAAAGTGCCCCTACCCTTATTTATACATATAATCATTCACATGCAGAAGTTAACATGGGAAGCATTATATAACATTTTATTTTCCAATTTGTTAGGCTAAGTGTTTTTATTTGGTGAATATTTCAGTAATGTACATTTTTCCTTTGGGGACTTTTGTTAGATCATAATTATAACAGAAGATCTCAATGGATAGCTTTCTTTATTTTAGCATCTTTAGGAGTAATATTAATTGCAAATTTTAGGTAGATTTGAACCAATAAATGGCCAGTTTCCAAAAGGATCCTTTTGTGGAGTTTCAGATTAATAAAGATACTTTTTCTTTAATAAGTGGGCTTATCATAGAAGTGAAGTTACTTTCTATAAGATGAAGATATTTGCAATAGCTTAAATAAATCAAAACTTTAACTGTAGTTTCTAAGGTCATTCAGATAGATTGATATTACAGAGGTCACTAGGTAAATTTCAAAGTAAAAGCTGTCATCAGGAATCTTCCCACAGTTCCCTAACAGAGTCTCTGTTTTCAAATACTGTAAATACTAAAAAGCCTACACACCTTTCTAGAACTGACCCATTGGGTAACAACTAAAGGAGAGGCAAGTTAAATGACATCTCTGGCTCATCTTGCTAGAGTTAAAATGCCCTCTGTGGTTTATGGCAAGTTTTTTCCCTTCCATTGCTGGTGAAATCCAGAAGAGCAAATAAGTAGAATTGTAGGAGAGAAAAGTTGATTGATCAATTGATCAATAATAAATATTGATTCAATGATAGGACAAGAAAGAGCTCATTAGGTTGTCATCTGAAGCCAGTGTCACTAATTCAGGCTATCTTCCTTTCAGAATTCAAGAAATTCTATTCTGGCCTCTTCTGGATTTGGAACATCTCTCCCAAGTTTATCACAACCATTGACTTTTGGAAGTGGAAGGAGCCAGTCCAATGGGGTTTTAGCTACAGAGAACAAACCTTTGGGCTTCTCTTTTGGCTGTAGCTCTGCTCCAGAGTCTCAGAAAGATTCTGATCTCTCCAAAAACTTGTTTTTTCAATGCATGTCCCAAACGTTACCCACCAGTAACTACTTCACTACGGTTTCAGAGAGTTTGGCTGATGATTCCTCTAGTCGGGACTCATTCAAACAAAGCCTTGAGAGTCTGAGCTCAGGCCTGTGCAAAGGCAGATCCACTCTTGGAGCAGACACTAAGCCAGGCTCTAAGGCTGGCAGCGCTGTGGACCGGAAAGTGCCTGCAGAGTCCATGCCCACCCTTACTCCAGCCTTCCCCAGGAGCCTCCTAAATACCCGCACCCCAGAGAGTCATGAAAATCTATTTTTACAGCCCCCTAAACTGTCCCGAGAAGAGCCTTCTAACCCTTTCCTGGCATTTGTGGAGAAAGTTGAACACAGTCCTTTCAGCAGCTTTGCATCTCAGGCATCAGGTAGCTCTTCCTCTGCTACCACTGTCACCTCCAAGGCAGCAACCGGCTGGCCCGAGCCTCACTCGTCTGCAGATTCAGCATCTTTAGCAAAGAAGAAAACCCTCTTCATTACAACTGATTCCTCCAAGCTGGTGTCTGGTGTTCTAGGCTCAACTCTTACCACTGGGGGTCCAAGCCTCTCTGCCATGGGGAATGGCCGCTCCAGCTCACCCACCAGTAGCCTCACCCAACCCATTGAGATGCCTACTCTCTCCTCAAGCCCCACAGAGGAGAGGCCAACTGTGGGACCTGGGCAACAGGACAATCCCCTCCTCAAAACCTTTAGTAACGTCTTTGGCAGGCACTCGGGCTGCTTTCTGTCCTCCCCAGTAGATTTTTCGCAGGAGAACAAAGCTCCTTTTGAAGCTGTGAAAAGGTTCTCACTGGATGAGCGAAGCTTGGCTTGCAGACAGGACTCAGACTCTAGCACCAACAGTGACCTGTCAGATTTGAGCGACTCAGAGGAACAGCTGCAGGCCAAGACAGGCCTGAAGGGGATTCCAGAACACCTGATGGGGAAGCTGGGCCCCAATGGGGAGCGTAGTGCGGAGCTGTTGTTGGGCAAGGGCAAAGGGAAACAGGCCCCTAAAGGCCGACCTCGGACTGCACCCTTGAAAGGTGATCCTGCTAGGGACTATACGTGGGCTTTGCTCTGGCACTTGCCTCAAAATGCTTGTGCTTTTGTGCGGCAGATGCCTTCATATTGATGGAAAGTTCTAGAATCTTATAGAATTATAGAGGCAAAGAACCTGGCAGAGGCACCTTATCAAACTTGGTTGAATCTATACCAGCAATGTAAAAGGGTTATCTGCTCATAAAAGAGGACTATTCATCTTCATTAGCTTGTTGTTTTTAATTAGAAACTATATGTCCTTGTGTTGATTTCATTCCTTTCTATTTCATCATCTTTAATTTGCTTCCAGGGAGTTACTAAGAATTAGTTTTCATTCCCATATTAGTTTTCATCCCTTTGTAGACTTGATGAAACAAAAAGATTCACTCCCTTGGTTTGTTCCTCTCTGAAATGTAAGGATTTTTAACGCCTCTACCAAAAATCTATGAATTTATGATGTGAGGTTATGGTCTAGAAGTGTATAAGAGAAAGTCTGGTGGTAAAAGTAGCTGCTTTCATTAGGAATTGATATCCTGTGAGAGCCCAAAAAGCCTAGATTAACAGTAGGCATATACTGAGTGACTAAGGGCAGGTGATGACTACCTTCTGCTGCATGAGGCACATACAGTTCTCCTTAGCTCCCAACCAAAGCCTCTTTGTTCCTTGCTCTTCCTTTTTGGGTTCATGGTAGATTATGTGCCCAAGCAGTGCAAAGAGGAATAGCCCTTTGACCAATGTTTGTTCACATGAGGAGTTTGTTAGTGGACCCTACTTATGCTTCTTATGACAGCCTTTTCTCCTCCCTTCCTTGCCACAGTTGGCCAGTCAGTGCTGAAAGATGTGAGCAAAGTGAAGAAGCTCAAGCAGTCTGGAGAGCCCTTTCTACAGGATGGGTCATGCATCAATGTGGCACCTCACCTGCACAAATGTCGTGAGTGCCGCCTGGAGCGGTATCGAAAGTTTAAAGAACAGGAACAAGATGATTCTACTGTAGCCTGCCGCTTCTTTCACTTCCGGAGGTACCTAAATTCCTCTCCTTGCTGTCATTCCCAGTTTTCACTAGTGCCATATAATTCCCACTCTTTCTCTAAATCTATAAATTTGTCTTTCTCAGTTTTCCATAACCCCTCTGCTCACAGGGTGTATGCTGAGGCTTTGTTGTAGTAATTACTTAGTTGTTGGAAAATTATCCGTGGGTTGGTCCTTGCAGGATTGAAGTGGAGCAGTTTTAGCTGCTGCCATGTGCTATTCCTACTAAGCTGTTCCTAAGTTGGGTTCCATTTGAAACCAGTGGTATAAGCAGAAGAACTTCATTTTATTTTGGGAATCTGCCTGACCACTTCTTCTTCTTCAGTGCTAGGGTGACTTGAGTCACTTAAGAGAAGTAAGATTAGGAGATGATGTGAAGCACATTTCTTTTTATTTTCTCTCTCTCTCTTTTTTTTTTTTTTTTTTGAGATGAGTTTTTACTATGTTGCCCAGGCTATCCCTGAACCTGTAGGCTCAAACAATCCTCCTGCCTCCGCCTCCTGAGTGCTAGGACTATAGGTGCATGTTACCCACTTGGCTCAATGGAGTATTTTTAAAATAGAGATAACTAATGAAAACAGCAATATCTAATCACTTTTCCTCTTCCTCTATGAGAAACTTAGGATCTGTCAAGGCTGATTTTGTTTTGTTTTTGTTTATTTGGCAATACTGGGGATTTAACCTGGGGGGTGTGGAGCTACATCCCCAGTCTCTTTTTGTTTTTTGTTTTGAGACAGGGTCTTGCTAAGTTGTTGAGGCTGGCCTAAACCCATGATCCTCTAACCTCAGCCTCCCGCGTCATTGGGATTACAGGCATGCACCACCATGCCCAGCTAAGAATCTTTCATTTTTAAAATTAAAAAATCCAAATGGCTGCTGGGCACAGTGGTACACGCCTATAATCCCAATGGCTCGGGAGGCTAAGACAGGAGGATCGCGAGTTCAAAGCCAGCTTCAGCAAAAGTGAGGCACTAAGGCTCAGTGAGACCCTGTCTCTAAATAAAAAAAAGAAAAGCTGCTGATCAGGGCTTGAGGTGTAGCTCAGTGGTAAAACATTTGCCTAGATGAGAAAAATGTGGGAGGACCTGGGGTTTGATCCCCAGCACCACCAAAAAATAAAATAAAATAAATAAAGGCTTATTGGTGTGGATGACCTTATTTGGCAAATATTTATTGAGCATTTAATATGTGCCAGTCATTATTCTGAACATTAAGGATTCAGTAATGAACAAAACATTACATTCTGGTCTCAGAAAGTTTAGGGAGGAATTAAAGAAGCAGACAGACAATAACAGGAAAAATAAATTAAGTAAATATTATGTCAATTAGTAACTTGATAAAAATAAAGACGGGAAAGAGGATTGAAATTTCGGTAAGCTAGAGAGGCTACTATTTTAAACCAGGTGATCTGAGAAAGAGCAGGTTAAGGAATGACCTATTAGAGGTGAAAGAATAAAGCCACACAGTTGTTATTCAGGAGACAAGTATTCCAGACAAGTGCTGCCATTCTGAGACTGGAATATTCTTGATACATCCATAGAACTAGTATAGCTAAAATAGAGTAAGCAAGGGGAGTAATAGAGTTGAGATCAAAGAATTAATGATGAGTCTAGACTTAATAGGGCTACTCTAAGGACCTTGATTTTTACTGTAAATAAGATGTTATTCGAAAAAACAAAAAAGAAGTCATTAGAGGTTTTGAGCTGATGAGTAACACTGATTAATGTCACTTTAAGTTGGGCATGGTGGTGCACATTATAATAATAGCTACTTGGGAGGCTGAGGCAGGAGGATCACAAGTTCAACTTGGACAACTTGCTGAGACCCTGTCTCAAAACAGATAATAAAGGACTAGGGTTGTAGCTCAGTGGTAATACGCTCCTGGTTTCAATTCCCAATTACCACCCACTGCTTTGACTACCTTTGTGGGAATAGACTATATATGAGGGCAAGGGGAGAAGCACAGAGAAGTTGAGAGACTATTGAAGGCAGAGTACTCAGAATTACCTGATGGGCTAAATTTGAAATTTGAAAGAATTTCCAGCTGGAGAGATTGAAATAACAGCTGGATCTACACCTTTAGAGTTAAGGGAAGAGATTCAACCTGGAAATACAAATTTAGATATCACCAGGGATTTAAAGCCCATAGTCTAATTTGAGACCTCAGGAGTCAGCATGTAGATAAAGACTAGAAGCAGGGCTAGGGTTGTAGCTTAGTGGTAGAGATCTCGCCTAGCATGCACAAGGCACTGGGTTTGATCCTCAGCACCACATAAATGTAAAATAAAGATATTGTGTCCATCCAAAAATTAAAAATAAAAAAAGAGTCTTAGGACCAGAAGCATTCTGAGAACTGAGCTCTGGCATTCTCCAGAAATGGGAAGTATTAAAAGGAATTAGTAAAGGGGACTGAGAAAAGACAGCCACTGAGGACAGAAAAACAGGAAGGTTGGGTGCGGTGGTACATGCCTATAATCCTAGCGTCTCAAGAGGCTGAGGCAGAAGGATTTCAAGTTTGAAACCAACCTCAACAACTTAGGCCCTAGGCAACTCAGGGAGACCTGTCTCAAAATTTTTAAAAAGGGCTGGGTATGTGGCTCAGTGGTTAAGTTCCCCTGGGTTCAATCCCTGGTACAAAAGAGGGAGAGAAAGAGTAAGACAACTGAAGAAAGCACTTCCAGAAAGGAATAAGGAACTATGTCAAATGCTGGCAGGTTGTGTAAGGAAAGGACTGAAAGTGACCTTTTGATAGCAAGATGAAATGACCTTGTCAAAAGTAGTTTTGGTAGTTTGGTAGGCAGAATGTCTTATTGTACTGGATTAGGGAAAACATAAAGGAAAGGAAATGGTAGCAGACTTGAAGGAAACTTGGGTCTAACAAGCCAAAAAAAAATGGAGGAGGATGTGAGGTTGAGAGTATTTTTGTAATGGTTATTGTAGCACGTTTAAATGCTGATTTTGTAGAGCATTAATAAATGATGATTGGAACCAGGCTTGGTGGTGCATGCTTGCAAGCCCAGTGGCTCGGGAGGCTGAGACAGGAGGATTGTAGGTTCAAAACCATCCTGTACAACAGCGTAAGACCCTGTATCTAAATAAAATACAAAATAGGGCTGTGGATGTGGTTCAGTGTTCAAGTGCCCCAGGAAAAAAAAAAAAAAAAAGATTGGTAGAGAAAAAGCTAGATGATATAGAAAAGAGGGAAATTAGTGGAGGAGTGCCTTTGGGTTGGGGAAAAGGGACGGGTGTAGGTGAAGATATTAACTTTCAAATGGACCTCATTCAGAGCAGGAGATCAAATGAAGAACATGGGCCCATTTGCAGGAGAGTATCCACACTTTGGAATGTGTGGGATGGGAGCTTGTGTACAATCTCTTCTGGCTTGTACCAGTAGAACAGGAAGTGAGGTTCTCACAGGGAATGTAATTTCAGAAGTATGAAAAGAAGGAGAGTATGAAAATAGGCATCTAGGAGAGGGAATCCTCCTGAGGTAGGTATACAGGAATTTTATTTATTTATTTTTTTAATTTTATTTTTTGTGGTACTGTAGATCAAACCCAGGGCCTAACACATGGTAGATAAGTACCCTACCACTAAGCTACATCCCCAGCCCTATACATGAGTTTAAAATGTGATGATGATATTTTATTTTTTTCTAGTCACATTCAGTGGCATGGGTGCAGTTGTAGAACAGGTAGACGGAAAAACTGATAAAACTGGTGACAGCTTTTTAAAGAATCAATACCTGCTAAGTGTTAAGCCTTCGTATTAGCTGAGAACATGTGCAGTTAGCCCTCCATATCTACTGGTTTCACATCCACAGATTTAACTAACTGTAGATTGAAAACATATTTAAGATTACAACTGTGTGTGTATTAAACATGTAAACACTCTTTTCTTTATTAATTATTTCTTAATATAGTATAAAAATTATTTACATAGTGTTTACATTATATTAAGTATTGTAAGTGATCTAGAGATGACTTAAAGTATATGGGAGGACATACATAGATTTTATGCAAGTACTATACCATTTAAACAACCACAGGTTTTGGTAGCTGGGGCAGGGCAGGGATGTGGCCTGAAAGCAAACCTCCTTGGATCCCAAGGACAATGGTATTTGACTGTCTTCTTTTTTCAGGTTGATCTTCACTCGAAAAGGGGTGCTTCGTGTGGAGGGGTTTCTAAGCCCTCAGCAAAGTGACCCTGATGCCATGAACTTGTGGATTCCTTCTTCCTCCCTAGCAGAAGGGATAGACCTAGAGACCTCAAAATACATTCTGGCCAATGTTGGGGACCAGTTCTGTCAGCTTGTAATGTCTGAGAAGGAGGCCATGATGATGGTGGAGCCACATCGTAAGACATTCTCTTGCTTGTTTCCAGATACTTTTCATTGTAAACTGTTTTCTTTCACTTAAAGGAGGGTTAAAGTGGAAGATGGCATTTTTCTGTGAATGAATTAAGACCAATAAGTTTTCTTTTTGTAGTAACTATAGCTGAGGCCTTAACTATATCCAGCAGACTTTATTTTTTCAAGTCTTTGACAATTAACCAAAAAAAACTTACCAAAATAATTTTATCATTTTATAATCCTACCAGCAATGTATAGAGGTTCCTTCCCTGCCTGTCATTTTTTGTTACACAGGTGCCATAAGACACATTTGAATCCCCAATTTTATTTTTATTTTTTTTTATTTCAAGACAGCACCTTGCTACATTGCTTAGGGCCTTGCTAAGTTGCTGAGGCTGGCCTCAAACTTGTAATCCTCTTCCCTCAGCCTCCCATATTACTGGGATTACAGGCATGTACTGCCATGCCCAGCTGGTTTATCCTGAATATTTTTAGTTTGCTTTAAACATATTTGTATTAATAAGTAATACTCTGGTTTGTGAATAAATGAGGTGGACCACCTACCATATTTATACCTAGAACCCACATAATTATTAAGACATTTATAGTAGTTCCATATCTATAAGTTACTATACACTATCCCCAGACCAGGAAAGACTATACATGAAATCATGTCCTAAATTTCAAGAGACAAATCTTACTTAAAGCTTTCCCCAGGTTAAAATTTTATAGTGTCTTAAGTGACAACATGTAGCATTAACACCAGGCTATCATAACCTGGTATTACCACAAACCTTTGAAATGTTAGACATTCCTCATATATTTTTTTCTCCTCTTAAAATTATAGAAGCACAAACTTCATCCGAGCACAGTGGCACGTGCCTGTAATCCCAGCAGCTTGGGTAGCTGAGGGGCAAGGAGGATCACAAGTTCAAGCCAGCCTCAGCAACGGCAAGGTGCTAAGAAAATCAGTGAGACCCTGTCTCTAAATAAAATACAAAAAATTAGGGCTGAGGGTGTGGCTCAGTAGTCAAGTACCCCTGAGTTCCATCCCCAGTACTCCCTTCAAAAAAGAAAGAAACACAAACTTCATGAATATTTGAGTTTTATTACTAGACAGAATGGTTTGAATGGGGATCAGCGAATCAGGGTCTTTTGCTAGTGATTAGGATTATCAGTGCCAACATTATTACTTTTTCTCTTTCCACCAGAGAAAGTTGCATGGAAGCGAGCTGTACGTGGTGTGCGGGAGATGTGTGATGTATGTGAAACAACTCTTTTCAACATCCATTGGGTTTGTCGCAAATGTGGATTTGGGGTCTGCCTTGACTGCTACCGGCTCAGGAAAAGCCGTCCACGGAGTGGTAAGCAAATATTGTCTGATAAAATTCTAAAGGGAACCTTTATGTATCAGTTGAGTTGTGAAACTTGGAAATTGAAGGAGTAATCAGCTTGTACTGCTTAGTTCCATTTGTCTTTGTTGTAAGACCTTAAAATTTCCAATGCTCAGTTTATCTGGGAAGGCTAAAAAAAAAGCCAGGAAGGATCATTCCTCATCTTTCCTTGTTCTGTTTGGTTTTAAAAATATCTTTATTGAAGTATAATTCACACCATAAAATTTACCCTTTTAAAATGTATAATTAAATGATTTAAATCATAAGATTGTGCAACCATCACCATTAATTCCATTTAATATCTTTTAGGAGTCCATTCACCATTCCTACCTCCCCCGGCCTTGGCTACCACTAATTTAATTTCTATCTGTAGGTTTGCCTATTCTGGTCATATCATGTAAATGGAATCATAAAATATTTGATCTTTTGTGACTGGCCTATTAGCATAATGCTTTAAAGTTTCATCCATTTATAGTTCTTCAGTCTTTTTTTTTTTTTTTTTTCAGTACTCAGGACTGAACTCAGAGCCCATGAGTGCTAGTCAAGAGTTGTACTACTGAGCTACATCTCCAGCCCTTAATTTTTTTTTTTTGTAAATTTTTTTTATAGTAGTGGACACAATACTTTAATTTTATTTTTATGTGGTGCTGAGGATCGAACCCAGTGCCTCACATGTGCGAGGTGAGCGATATACCAACTGAGTTATAACCCCAGCCCCTTAATTCTTTTTTTGTATTGCCAAGCAGTATTCCATTGTATCAATATAGTACTATATTTTTTCTATCAACTGATGTACATGTGGGTTGTTTTCACTTTTGGCTGCTATGCATAGTGCCACTGTAAACATTTGTATATAAGTTTTTGTGTGGACATATGAGTTGTCTTGGTTACACACCTAAAAGTGGAATGACTGGGTCATAGGATAACTATACATTTAACCTTTTGAGTACCTGGACATGGTGGCACACACCTATAAGCCCAGCTACTTGGGAGCAGAAGTTGGTAGATCTCATTTTGAGGCCAGCCTAAGCAACATAACAAAACCACCTCTCAAAAAATAATAATTGGCCAAGTGTATTGGCACATGTCTGTAATATTAGTAACTCAGGAGTCAGAGACAGGAGAATTGCAAGTTCAAAGCCAGCCTCAGCAACTTAGGCCCTAAGCAACTCAGTGAGACCCTGTCTCTAAATAAAATGAATAAAATAAAAATTGCTGGGATGTTGTTCAGTGATTAAGCACCCTAGCTTCAATCTCTGGTACCAAATTGAAAAAAAGAAAAGAAAACAGGATAACATAGATAAATCAGTTTCAAATATTGAGCATTAGGCAGTGTGGGACTATGATACCTGAGAGAAGGGGAGAATCGGTGGTTCCTGCAATTGTCCTAGCTTAGTACCTAGGGCCATTTTCCAGGCTGTAACCCTGGAAAGGGAACTAAAACAGAATCTGGCAACCTCACTACATTGAGACAGAGGTCAGAGTCTGAGAAGAATAAGCGTAGGACTGAAGAGAAGGGAGCTGCAGAGAGAACATGAGGAATCTACAGAGGTCCCTTCAATTTTTTGTCATATACTGATCTGCACATGCATGAGATGAAACTCCTCAAGGCCTAAGAATGAACTTCTAGTAAACAGCTGAGTAATTTGTAGACCTTACAATTTGCATTCCCATCAACCAGAGTTAAGGAGATACTTGGTAGAGTCCAAAAGAATAACACCTTAATACTGGACTTAATATAGCGCCAGAATGAAAACTTCTCTGGACCTGCCATAGCAAAGTGTAAAACAAGCCTCAGAAGAATCAAACTGACATGCAAGTTACTTAACTACACTAGATTAAAGCCCAACATCTCTTTTTAAGAGATTACAATAAAATCAGTGCCCAGAAACATAAAAGTCACAAATTCTTTATTTAGTTTTAATTATCAGATTTGTAAAACCTGGGCATAGTGATACGTGATTGTAATCCCAGCTATGGCAGGAGGATCACAAGTTTGGGACTAGTTGGACAACTTAGCTAGACCCTGTCTCAAATTAAAAAAAAAAAAAAAATTAAAAGGATTTGGGTTGTAGCTCAATGGTACTGGTGGGGAAAATTCATATAATTCAAAAGAAGTCAAGAAAAATGAAACTAAAATAAACTGTAACAAATAGAAAACAGCTTTATAGGAAACCTACTTTAAATGTGAAGACACAGTTTAAAAGTAAAAAAGATGGAAAATTATATCCATGGCTAACATGACTTTAAAGAAGTTAACTGTGAGTATCAGACAAGGTACACTTTAAAGCAAATAAATATTAGTAAGTATAATGTAGGTCATTTCATAATAATAAAGGAAGAGCAAATAAATATTAGTAGGTATAATGTAGAAATCAGTTCATTGACAAGAAAATAACAGGGCTGGGGTTGTAGCTCGGTGAAATTAGACATTTGTCAAAAAACAAATCACAAGAGAAATTAGAAAATGTTTGAAATGAATGAAAATAAGAACATCCACATTGTGGTATGTAGCTAATGCGGGGAATTTTATCACTAAACGCCTATATTAGAAATGTCTCATTTGCCTAAAGAAACTAGAAAAAATGAAAATATGCAGTTTACCAGTATTAAGAATGAGATGATGAGGGCTAGGGTTGTGGCTCAGTGGTAGAGTGCTCGCATGCACAAGGCACCCGGTTCGATCCTCAGTACCACATAAATGTAAAATAAAGATATTGTATCCACCTAAAGCTTAAGAATAAATATTTTTTAAAAAAATGAGATGACCTCACCACTAATCAATCAGACATTAGAAAGGATAATGAATAAAATTATGAACTTTATGTCAATAGACTTGATAAGAAATATAACAAATTCCATGAAAGATACAAACCATCTGAATTCTCTTAAGAAGAAATAGATTACCTGAATAACCTTATTTTAAGCAGTTGAGGCTACTCACCTGTATTTTAAGAAATTAAGGCTATTGGGGCTGGGGTTGTGGCTCAGTGGCAGAGAGCTTACCTAGCATGTGTGAGGCACTGGGTTCAATTGTCAGCACAGCGTATCAATAAATAAAAAATAAAAATAATAAAAGTCCATTGACAACTAAAAAAATATTTTAAAAAAAGGAAATTAAGGCTGAAAGTTCAAGGTCAAGCTGGGCAACTTAGTGAGGCCCTGTGAAACTTAGTGAGACCCTATCTTTTTTTTTTTTTTAATATTTATTTCTTTTAGTTGTACACAATGCCTTTATTTTTATTCATTTATTTTTATGTGGTGCTGAGGATCGAACCCAGGGCCTCACACATGCCAGGCAAGCGCTCTACTGCTGAGCCACAACCCCAGCCCCAAGACCCTATCTTAAAATAAAAAATAAAAAGGGGTGGTGAATGTAGCTCAGTAATAAAGCACCCCTGGGCTCAATCCCAAGAGAGAGAAAAGAGGAAATACATTACCTGAATAAACTTATTTTAAGAAGTTGAAGCTACTTAGGAGGCTGAAACAGAAGGATTGCCAAGTTCGAGGCCAGCCTGAGCAACCTAGCAAGACCCTGTCTCAAAAATAAAATGGGTCCCTAGGTTCAGTCCCAAGTAGTGAGTAAGGGAGGACAAATGAATTTGTAGTTTAAAAAAACTTCCAATGAAGCCAGGCGTGGTGGCACATGCCTATAATGCCAGCGTTGAGGGAGGCTGCGACAGGAGGATCACAAGTTCAGAGCCAGCTCCAGTAACAGCGAGGTGCTAAACTAAACTCAATGAGACACCCTGTCTCTAAATAAAATACAAAATAAGGCTGGGGATATGGCTCCGGGGTTGAGTGCCCCTGAGTTCAATCCCTGGTATCCACCCCCACCAAAAAAAAAAAAAAAAAAACTTCCAATGAAGAAAACTTATGGCCCAGATGGTTTTACTGGTAAGTTATAACAAACATTTCAGAAGGAAAATACTATCAGTTGTACTCACACTCTTTCAGAAAATAGGAGAAAACACTAACTCATTTTATGATGTTAGCATTACAACACACTGATACCACAACCAGATGAAGATATAACAAGCAAGGAAACTTAGAGCCCCCAATATCTCTCATGAGTATAGATTTAACAGTTAAAAATCAATCAATGCAATTTATTATCAGTAAACACTAAACATAATTATTTCAAGAAATGCAGGAAAAAAAACATTTCTCAAGATTCTCAACAAACAGCAGTGGTCATGGCCAAGTGGTTAAAGTGATGGACTAGATTCTCAACAAATTAGGTCATGTATTCTCAAATGGTGAGAATTGGTTCTTTCAGGAGAAGGGGAATCTAAGAAGTTACAGGTTGACTAACCCTAATTCAATACCCTTGAGACAAAAATGTTTCCAATTTTAGATATTTTTAAAAAACATTTTGTAGTGTTTACCATAGACCTTACAGATTGAACATTCCTAATCTGAAAATCTTGAATCTGAGAGCTGGGAATATGTGGTAGATCCTCACGTAGTATGCATAAAGTCCTGGATTTGATTCCCAGCATTGAAAAAAAAAAAGAAAGAAAAAAAACCTCTGAAAGTCCAAGAAATTTTGAGCACACAAAGTTTCAGATAGGGTTGCTTAACATGTATGACAATGGTTCATGCCTGTCCAGAGGACCACAGTACATAAGCAGACATATTGTATATGTGGTATTAAAATCGTAGGATGGCAAGCACAGTTAAAAAAAAAAAAAAAGCTTAAAAATGTTCTTTGAAAGGATGATAAAGTTAGAAAAACACTCCAGTGTCAGTAGGAGTATCATACATAATTGGAAAGACTGGAAAGCAAGGATGTCCACTTTCAGAACTCCTAGTCGTCATCATTGTGCTGGAATGATTAGTATAAAGAAATAAAAGACATAAGATTGGAAAAAAGTAAAATGATTAATCTCACATGGAATGATTATGCAGAAAATCCTAAGAAATGTATAGAAAAGTCAACCTACAGAAATCTGTTTATCTTATTTCTATGTGATGGCAGTCAACATTTAGAAATTGAAATTTAAAATCAATATCACTTAGAATAGCATCAAAACATGAAGTGAGCTGAGCACTGTGGTGCACACCTGTAATCCCAGCGACTCAGGAAGCTGAAACTGGAGGATCCCAAGTTCAAAGCCAGATTCTGCAACTTAGCAAGACCCTGTCTCTAAATAAAATATAAAAAGGTCTGGGGATGTGGCTCAGTGGTTAAGCACCTCTGGGTTCAATCCCTGGTACAAAAAAAAAAAAAAACAAACATGAAATGGGGCTGGGGTTGAGGCTGAGTGGTACAATGCTTGCCTGAGGCCAATCTCCAGCACCACAAAAAAAAAAAAAAAAACACCTTAGGGATAAATGTAGCATATCCATAGAAGACATAGAATACCTAAGTAAATGGAGATATGTACTATATTCATGTACAGATTGAATACAAAGATGTCAGTTCTTCTAAAATAATGTATAATTGAAAACAATTCAAAATCAAAAACCCAGTGGGTGTTTTTGTAGAAATTGATAAACTGATTCTAAAATTTATGTGATGGAGAATGATATTGGCTAAATTATATTGAGTGCATGTACAAATTATACACAATGAATCTCACCATTGTGTATAATTATAATGTACTAATAAAAATATGGGAAAGAAATGACACATAAATAAATAAGTAAAGTTTAAGTGAAAAGCCATAGGGCATGGAATGGTGGTCCACACCTTTAATCCCAGTGACTCGAGGCTGAAGCAGGAGAATCACAACTTCAAAGCCAGCCTGGGTAACTTGTGGGACCCTGCCTCAAAAAATAAAAAGGGTTGGGGATGTAGCTCAGTGGTAAAATGCCCGTGGGTTCAATCCCCAGTACTGCCTAAAATTGTATGTGAAATGCAAAACCTAGAATAACCCAAACAAAAAAAGAAAAAACAGAGTTGAAGGATTGTCCTGTGCTTCATTCCAAGACTTGCCATAATGCTGTAAGTAATCATTATAAAAAATACTGTAAGTGGACTATAGTCCTAAATTTAAAGATTAAGGTGAAGAAAGTATTTGTGTTCTTGAGTTAGACAAATATTTCTCAGGACATGAAAAGCAAAAAAAAAAAAAATTAATATCAAATTTTAAAACTTGTTCTTCAGGGGCTGGGGCAGTAGCTCAGTGGTAGAGTGCTCACCTGGCATGCATGAGGCACTGGGTTCGATCCTCAGCCCTACATAAAAATAAACAAAATAAAGGCATTCTGTCCATCTACAGCTAAATATATATATATAAAAGTTGACTTTAAAAAAAAAAAAACTTGATCTTCAGAAGACACTGTTAAGGAAATTAAATGAGACCAAAGACTGGGAAAAAATATTTATCAATCATATTTACTAAAGAATTTTGTCTGTAATACCTAAAGACCTCTCACAGCACAATAACAAGACAACCAAGTTTTAAAATGAGCAAAAGATCCAAAAAGGAAGATCAAGGGGGCTGGTGGTATTAGTGGTGGAGTGCTTGCCTAGCATGCACAAGACCCTGGGTTCAATCCCTAGCGCCACACACAAAAAAAATCAACCCCACAGTAGTAGCTCACACCTGCAAATTCCAGCTACTTAGAAAGCTGAGGCAGAGTATGATGAGTTCGAGGTCAACCTAGGCAATCATATGATCTAGCTTCACTCTCTTAGGTTGTTAACAAAAGAAATGAAAACATGCCTATACAAAGACTTGTACATGCATGTCTATAACCACTTATCTCATTATAGCTTGGAAGCAATTCAAAAGTCTACTAAATGATAAATAGATAAGGAAATTGTTATATATCTATACCTTAGAATACCACCCAAAGAGAATGAAGAGCTAAGGATATAGCTCAGTGGTAGAGTGCTTGCTCAGCATATTCAAGGCCCTGGGTTCAACTTCAAAAAAAAAAAAAAAGAATTACTGGTACAAACAATACAGAAATACAGATGAATCTCAAAAGTGTATGCTGAGTAAAACCCAACACAAGTGACTACATCCTGTATGCTTCCATTCATATGAAATTCTAATAATATAAAACTTTAGTATTAAAAAGTGGATCAATGAGGGGCTGAGGTTGTGGCTCAGTGGCAGAGCACTTGCCTTGCACATGTGAGGCACTGGGTTCAATCCTCAGCACCACATAAAAATAAATAAGCAAAATAAAGATATTGTGTCCACCTATAACTAAAAAAAAAAAACTGGATCAGTGGCCAGGTGCAGTGGCACACTCCTATAATCCCATTGGCTTGGGAGGCTGAGGCAGGAGGATTAGGAGTTCAAAGCCAGCCCCAAAAACTTAGCAAGACCTTAAACAACTTAGTGAGACCCTGTCTCTAAATAAAATACAAAATAGGGCTGAGGATGTGGCTCAGTGGCTTGAGTTCCCCTGAGTTCAATTCCCCATACCCGCGCCCCCCCCCCAAAAATAAAAAGGTAGGAAGGAAAATGGATCAGTAGAAGCTAAAATTCAACAAAAGAGTATTAGCTCAAGATATAGGATAAAAGTGTTCTGTATCATGATTGTGACAGAGTTTATACAACTGAATGAATGTTTGTTGAAACTCATTGAGGCACACATTTTAAATTGTTGGTTTATTTTATATAAATTATATCAGAGTAAATCAGGTGTTTTTAAAGTTAGCTGTTACCTTCTTTCACCATGAGAAAATTTACCTTTAAGTTTTTGAAGCTTTGTCTCACTAAGAGGGATCCATCTTGTGAGCCTAATAAAATAAATGAAATCATTCATTTCTGTTTCAGAGACAGAGGAGATGGGTGATGAAGAGGTTTTCTCCTGGTTAAAGTGTGCAAAGGGACAGTCACATGAACCAGAGAATCTCATGCCCACACAGATCATCCCTGGCACAGGTAAGGAAATTTCTTTTTATCTTTTTTTTTTTTTTTTTTCCCTAACATGCATAAGGCCCTGGGTTCGAATACAAGCAATGGGAAAAAAAAAAAAAAGAGGTACATTGTTGGGTTTTGTTTTTGGTACTAGGCATTGAACCCTGGGGCACTTAACCACTGAGCCACATCCCCAGCCCTTTTTATATTTTTTATAAAGACAGTGTCTTGCTGGTTTGCTGAATCTGGCCTCAAACTTGGAATCCTCCTGCCTCTGCCTAGTGTTTTTTGCTTTTTTGGTGTTTGGGGGTTTTCTTTCTTTGTTTTTTGTGCTACTGAAGATTGAACCTAGGGGCACTTTACCACTGAGCTACATCCTACACCCCCCAGTCCTTTTTTATTTTTCATTTTGAGACAGAGTCTCCCTGAGTTGTCCAAGCAGGCCTTAAATTTGGATCCTCTTGGCTTAGCTTCCCTAGTAACTAGGATTACAGCTTATGCCACCATTCCTGTCTGGGAAAAAAAAAGTGTTTTTAATTGAAATATTTACATTCCATAAAATTTGGTGAAATGGTTTATCTTAGTTTGAGGGTTTTGGTTGTTTTTTTATTTTATTTGTTTTTTAAGCCTAAACTGAGCCTACTGGCACATACCATTAATCCCAACAACTCTGTAGGCTGAGGCAGGAGAATTGCAAATTCAAGGCCAGACTTAGCAACTTAGAGAGACCCTATCTCAAAATTTAAAAAAAAGGGGGGGGACTGGGCATATAGCTCAGTTGGTAGAGTGCTTGCATCTCATGCACAAGGCCCTGGGTTCAATCCCTAGCACCACAAAAAAAAAAAGCTTCACCAGATTTCTCAGAATTTGAATCTTTAGATATATATATAGTGCATGCAGCAACTGCATATTCTGTACTGTCTTTCTGGTCATAAGACATAGCTCACTGGGTTTCTAGCTATCATTTCACATTCCTATGGTTGGCTGGACTAGAATGAAAAAGCCAGTCCCTAGGGTTCCAGAAAGACCTCTGGTTTTAGGCTTATAATAATCCAGCTGAAGGTAATCAAACCCCTTGAACCCTTGAGGAAGGTGGCTAGCTTAATAGTAAGAACAAATGATGATATTTATGTCACAAATCCAGTTTACTGCAGTGATTCCTCCAGAAGTTCTGTATCCCCAGCTTTCACATTTCCATTAACATACATGTATTGGAGTTCTGACTTTGCCAAACCACTGCCCATCTACTCCTTTACTTAAGGAAGCTTTAGGGGGTATCTCCATTGTTTTCAATTAAGGGCTTCCTGGGTACAGTGGTAGGATGTCTGTTCCCTACTGGTTTTAGCATGGTTATACATGTGCTTATGTAAAATTTACATTGATCTATTTTTTCTTCACCTTTTTTTATTTATTTTTTAGGGGAGCCGGAGATTGAATTCAGGGGTACTCAACCACTAAGCCACATCTCCAGCCCTATTTTGTATTTTATTTAGAAACAAGGTCTCACTGAGTTGCTTAGTGCCTCAGCCTCTTGAGCCACTAAGATTACAGGCATGCACCACCACGTCAGGCTCTTCACCTTTTTTTAAAAGTATAATTTGCGGGCTAGGGACGTAGCTCAGTTGGTATAGAGTGCTTGCCTTGCATGCACAAGGCCCTGGGTTTAATCCCCAGCACCACACAAAAATAATAATAATAATAATAATTTACAATAAAGTGTACAATTCAGAATGTTTGTACTCTAGATCATTAAGGATTATACCCCTCAAGATCTTCTGAAGGAAATCTTGTTAATTCTTAATAGAGGAGAGAGAGAGTGTGGCTCAGTGGTTAAGAATTTTTGGGCTAGATATGTGAGTTGAAGTCTTAGTACTTCCTTTTACTAACTTTATGTACTTGAGCAAATGATCTAACTTCTTTTAGTTTCAATTCATCATCAAAAATTAAGGATCAATGCAGTTAACACATTGAAATGTGGTAAGGATAAAGGGAAATAATATAAAGAACGTTCTTAGCAAAATATGTCTCACATACAAGTGTTCCAATATTAATTATTATATTTTTTCCAAGCTCTTTACAATATTGGAGACATGGTACATGCTGCCCGGGGCAAGTGGGGAATTAAAGCAAACTGCCCTTGTATCAGTCGGCAAAACAAATCTGTGTTGAGACCTGCTGTCACCAATGGGATGTCACAGGTAAAGTGGTATGTGTGGTATAACTAAGTGAAATTTCAGTTCTTATTGCCAGTAAATGCCCCATTTTCAACAGTGTTTTTCCAGGCCTTTACAAGGTTTCTGAGGAATTAGGGAATGGGGAAACCTTTCTAGAGAGCCCAAAAAATTTACTGAAGGGATTTTTAAGGTGTGGTTTCTTTTCATTCATCTTTAAACCAGTTCTTGGTTGATAAATTGCATGGAGAGTCTCTGTATCTTGTCAAGGTCTTTTTATGGGTGAAAACTACAGAAAAGGTTTTTAGGAATACTTGTGGTTTTTTCAGTCCTGTCTGAGAAGGTACATGGTCCTATTAATGGGTTCATCTTAGGTACAGAGGACAGAAATTTGAAGAGTTGGATTGGTTCTACCCTCAAAGCAATCGTAATCCTCCAGAGAGGTAGTGATTTTTCTCACTGCCCTCTCAGAGACGGGCCATTCTGGTTTGATGGTGACTATGTTGAACAAGCAGTTGTTTTTTAAAAAAGAACCTGCAGCTTACTGTTTACAATTTGAAGTCTTTCTCGGAATACCATGTTTGTTTGATAAGAGGCACAGGGATGGATGCTAAGAGATCTAGAGATATATTTTTAGCCAGGTTCATATATCAGAGCAAATAATTTGGAAAATTCAGTAATGTAATAGAGTGATAACATTTATTAAGCATTTATGTGTGCCAGAACTATGCTAAGCCCTTTCCATATGCTATCTCATTTAACCCCCAGAAGAACTTAATGAGTTTTAATCACCAATATGTCATTGGGGAAATTATTTCAGGCATGCTAAATCTTTATTTTAGATTATAAACTTTAAGTCTTATCCCTGTATTTTCCATAGAACCTAGCACAGTTTCTAGTGCATAGTACAACTCAATAAATATACGTCAAATTAAAAAATTGGTGAAATAACAGTTTATGGGACAGTTTCAAATTATTCTTCCAGACCTATTTATTGTCAGCAGCCATTACTAGTCATGTTTAATTTTCTCTACCTACACCAACCACTTTAACCACACTTTTAACAAGTACTTTTAACTTTCCATGCTTTAGCTTCCCAGCATAAACCCTAGTGCCTCTTCTGGAAACGAAACTACCTTCTCAGGTGGAGGAGGAACTGCAACAGTCACAGCACCAGAGACTGACCATGTTTCCAAACCTGAGGGCACTGACATCAGATCTGAAGAGCCCCTGAAGGGAGACAGTTCAGCATCAAATAGCAATAGTGAGCTAAAAGCCATCAGGCCCCCATGCCCTGACACGGCTCCTCCCTCCTCTGCCCTGCATTGGTTGGCAGATTTAGCAACTCAGAAGGCTAAAGAAGAAACAAAAGGTGAGATGAACACCTTTTGCCCTTCCTATGGGAGGAACCTGAAGGTTTTTCTGGGATTCTTCAGACTCACACATTATCATACACATTAATGAAACATGCATCTTGCTTTCTCTGGCTAATCACACAAATGAGGGAATCTCTTTTCAATTTCTTTCTAGAAATAGACCTTTTCTAAAGGCATATACCCGGGCCCGCCTTCAGGCCTCCCTAGTGAGAATTGATACAAAGTTTTTTGTTGTTGTTTCCTGGGTTTTTTTTTTTTTGTTTGTTTGTTTGTTTTGGTTTTTTTTTAGTTGTCAATAGGCCTTTATTTTATTTATTTATATGTGGTGCTAAGAATCGAACCCAGTGCCTCACACATGCTAGGCAAGTGGTCTACCACTAAGCCACAACTCTAGCCCGAAGCAAAGTTTTAGCAAGCTTCCCAGAAGTTCTGTTTTTCAGCCCAAAACACCAATAATCTCCATTTTATATATATGTGTGTGTGTGTATGTATGTGTATATATGTATGTATATGTATTTTAATAAATATAAATATATATATATTTTTTAGTTTTTAATGGACCTTTATTTTATTCATTTATTTATATGTGGTGCTGAGAATCCAACCCAGTGCCTCACACGTGCTAAGCAAGCACTCTGCTGCTGAGCCACAACCCCAGCCCCAACAATCGCCATTTTTTTTTTTAAGTTGTAGATGGACACCGTATCTTTATTCATTTGTTTTTATATGGTGCTTAGGATCAAACCCAGTGCCTCACACATGCGAGACAAGCACTCTACCACCTAGCTATAACCCCAGTCCAACAATCTCCATTTTTAACAGGGACTCCAGATCGTTGCAATACCCATGTTCTGGTGACCCACCTGAGTAGCTTGCTCTCTCTCTCTTTTTTTTTTGGTGGGGGTGTTGGTGGTTAAGTTTTGAAACCAGGGCCTCATGCATGCTGGGCAGTCACTTTACCATTGAGCTATATCCCTGTCCCCTGGAAACCCACTTGAAAAACAGTTTTAGAAAATGAGGGTTAAGAGAGGTGGATGGAAACAAAAGTAATCCAAATCTGGAAAAGAAAGGAAGAAATAGGAGAGTTTCTCTTTGGCCCTGAGATCTCCCATATTCATAGCTTGTCAGGTTTGGTCCCAACAAACCTTACACAGTTGTCAGGTAAAAGAGAGCATCTTTTGTCCCTTCCGCTTTGCTGATTTTTAGGAGTCAGTTGTCTGATGGGTATTTCTTGCTGTGCCTAAAGCTATTACTGGTTATGTTCTTACAGAAGCAGGGTCCCTGAGATCGGTGCTCAATAAAGAATCTCATTCACCCTTTGGGCTGGACTCTTTCAACTCTGCTGCAAAGGTCTCTCCGTTGACTCCAAAGCTTTTTAACAGTCTGTTACTGGGTCCCACTGCCTCCAACAACAAAACTGAAGGCTCCAGCCTTCGAGACCTCCTTCACTCTGGACCCGGAAAACTTCCTCAAACCCCCTTGGATTCAGGCATACCCTTCCCCCCAGTCTTCTCAACATCCTCATCGGTAAGTGTCCTCTCTACAATTCTAGGCTTTGCTGCTTTTCTATGAAAGAACCATCAAAGATCTGATAATTAGGTTAGAGGTCATGTGGGTGATTTGTGTTCTCTATATTGTCAAGCTGACAACATATCTCTTTTAAGTTTTAGGGTGTTTGAGATCCGTTTAAGTAGTGAACCTTTTGTACCATGTTAGGAAGTTAGTAAAATTAAGACATTAAAATATTTTAGTCATCAGTGGAAAAGTCAATACATTGATCCATTTGATTTTCTTTCAGACTTTTTTTGTGTGTGTGTGGTGCTGGCAACCAAACTCGGGCTCTTATGCATGCAGGGCAAGCACTCTAACAGCTGAGCTATATTTGCAGTCCCTCAGACATTAATTTTTTTTAACTTAGCCAATACATTTATAATGTTACTATCTTGGATATCTTATAGATATCCTTAAACCTTTAACACATCTAAAACGAACTCTTGATCTTCTGCCAATATACTTACACTTCTTTAGTATCCCTTTCTTGGTTAGTAGCATCTCTATCCTTTCAATTACTTATCCCCAAAATCTTGGAATCATTTGGTACTTTCCTCTCATATATTTATTTTTGGTACTGGGGTTTTAACCCAGGGGCGCTTAACCACTGAGCTACATCCCAAGCCCTTTTTATTTTATTTTTTTATTTTGAGGCAGGGTCTTGTTAAGTTGCTTAAGGACTTGCTAGGTTGTTAGGCTGGCTTTGAATTTGCTAGTCTTCTGCCTCAGCCTCCTGAATTTCTGGGATTACTGGCAATGTGCACTATGCCCAGCTTCTCCTTGCTTATATTTCATATCAATCTATCGGTAAATCCCTTAATTTGATCAGAATATATTCAGAATTTACCTGTTTCTTTCCAGCTCCACCTTTCTTACTAACCTGAGCTGATATCCTCTCTTGCCTAAATTTTTGAAGTAAATTCCTCACTAGAATTCTATGAGGAATAGATTCTGCCCGTTACTGTCTATTTTCTTTTCTTTTTTTAAATATTTATTTTTTAGTTGTAGTTGGACACAGTACCTTTATTTTATTTATTTTTACGTGGTGCTGAGTATTGAACCCAGGGCCTCGCATGTGCTAAGAGAGCACTCTACTACTGAGCCACGACCCTAGCCCACAGTCTATTTTCAACACAGCAGCTAAAGTGGTCTTTTTAAAATGTAAGTCAAATCATGTTCCCTCTACCTAAAATCCTCCAAGAACTTCCTATTTCTCTTCATAAGCTAAACAGAGTCCTCAAAATGTACTAGAAGTCATTGACTCTTTCTAGGCCTCTTCTCACTTCTCTGACCTTACCCCTCTTTCCTTCTTGTTCATTCTGCTTCAGCCATACCTGTCTGCTTGCTGTTTCTTGAACATAACCTGGCATGCTTCCTCTGCTATAACCCAGCCCCTGCACTTGTTTTCTCCCCCAGAATTTTCCTCCTATGTAACCATTTGGCTGGCTTCATCATCAACTTCTTTTCTTCCCTCCTAAAATGTCACCCTCAGGAAACCTTTCTTTATACATCACTCTTTAAAAGTTTATCACAGTAGAGGTAGGGATGTAGCTCAGTGGCAGAGGGCTTGGCTAACGTGTGAGGCCCTAGCACCACCAAAAAAAAAAAAAAGTTTATCACATTAGGCACAATGGTACATGCAGCTTGGTAGGCTGATAGGAAGATTGCATGTTCAGGGTCACTCTTAGCAACTTAGCATAGCCCTAAGCAACTTAGTGAGATCCTGTCTCAGAATTAAAAATTAAAAGGCAAAAGTCCTGGGAATATAGCTCAGTGGTAAATTGCCCCTGGGTTAAAAATACCCAGCACCAGGCTGGGCGAGGTGGTACATACCTGTAATCGCAGCAGCTTGGGAGGCTGAGACAGAAGAATCAAGAATTCAAAGCCAGACTCAGCAACTGTGAGGCACTAAGCAACTCAGTGAGACCCTGTCTCTAAATAAAATACAAAAATAGGACTGGGGATGTGACTTGATGGTTGAGTACCCCTAAATTCAATCCCCAGTACCAAAAAAAAAAGATACCCAGCACTAAACCGCCCCCCGCCCGCCAGAAAAAGTTTATCACAGTACCATACTCCACTCATAACTATCTTCTCTGCTTGTTTTCATACCACTAACTACCATCTTACTAGCTATGTTTTATTTATTGTCTGTCTTTTGCCTTTCCTAAAAGCACTTTTGATTGTTTTATTCACCAATATATTCCTAGTACCACAGTATTTGATCCATAGTCATGTTTAGTTAACATTGAATAAATGAATTCACAAGATATAAAAAGTTGAAAAATACAAAAGAGTTATAGTGATAAGGCCACCCATTTCCCTTTCTAGAGGCAACCTTTCTCTTTTGTTTCTTTAGTGTTGAAGATTACACCCAGGGGCATTTAACCACTGAGGTACATCCTCAGCCCTTTATATTTATTTTGAGACAAGGTCTCCATAAGTTGCCTGGGCTGATCTTGAACTTGTAATCCTCCTGCATGGCTGGAATTGGAGATGTGCACCACTGCACCCAACCACCATTGTTTCTTGAGTGTCATTTCAGAAATATTGTCATATATGCCGTCCCCCCCCATTTACATAAATGTTCTACAACTTGCTTTTCTCTCTCTCACTTTATATGTCTTGCAGGTCATTTCAAACAAGTATATAAATATGTTTCTCATTCTATGTTATGATTAATGGCTGAAATTTGATGAACTGCAAGTGATTGAACTTATACAATTGGGTTGCTTCTCTTCTGGAAAAGTAACTTAAAAAAAAAAAAGGGCTGGGGTTGTGGCTCAAGCAGTAACACGCTCGCCTGGCATGCGCAGGGCGCTAGGTTCGATCCTCAGCACCACATGAAAATAAAATAAAGATATTGTGTCCACCGAAAACTGAAAATAAATATTAAAAAAATTCTCTCTCTCTCTCTCTCTCTCTCTCTAATTAAAAAAAATAATAATAATATATATATATATATATATATATATCAGTTACTCCTCCTAACCCCTGTTGCCCATATTAGGGATTAGACCCAGTCCTTTTTTTTTTTTTTTTGAGTTATTTTATTTTTATGTGGTGCTGAGGATCCAACCCAGCGCCCCTCGCATTCCAGGCGAGCGCGCTATCGCTTGAGCCACATCACCAGCTCACTGAACTATCTTTTTAAAAATATTTTTTTAATATTTATTTTTTAGTTTTAGGTGGATACAATATCTTTATTTGATTTTTATGTGGTGCTGAGGATCGAACCAGTGCCTCACACGTGCTAGGCGAGCACTCCACTACTTGAGCCACAACCCCAGCTCCTTTAAATTTTTTTTCATTTTAGACAGGTCTCGCTAAGTTGCCCAGGCTATCCTCTTATCTTAAGATCCTCCTGCATTCGCCTCCTGAATCACTGGGATCACAGGCCTGGGCCACCGTGCCTGGCAAAAATTAGTCTATTTTATTTGTATTTGTTCATATTCTCAGTTCTTTTATTTTTAAAATTTTTTTTAATTTCTTTTTTTTTTTTTTAAGAGAGAGAGAGAGAGAATTTTAATATTTATTTTTTAGTTTTCGGCGGAGACACAACATCTTTGTTTGTATGTGGTGCTGAGGATCGAACCCGGGCCGCATGCATGCCAGGCAAGCGCACTACCGCTTGAGCCACATCCCCAGCCCTAAAATTTTTTTTTAAATATTTTTTAGTTGTAGATGAACACAGTACCTTTATTTATTTATTTGTATGTGGTGCTGAGGATCGAACCCATTGCCTCACATGTGCAAGGCAAGTGCTCTACTACTGAGCCACAACCGCGGCCCCTTAATTTCACATTTTTTTCCAGAATATTATATGGTTACATGCCTTAGAGATTATGATTAGTGATTTTTCAGCAATAAGATTATCAATATTACAAAATCTACACCCCCTTTCATTCTGTGATGTACGAATTGTCACTTTCATCTGTGGGCTTACGCTTTGCTATCAGCTGAGATAGATGAGAGATGCATGATAATTCTCTTCAGTTACTTAGGTGAAATATCTCCGCTGGCCAGAAAAAAATTTGGAACTCTCCCCCCCAAATTAAATGATCTTTTTCAATCAGTTATATCATTTTGTGAACTCTGCAATCTACATACCATAGGTATTTCTTAGGTCTCAAGTCTCTTGAAGCAAAGGGTTCTTTCTATACTTTTCTTTCATAAATGCAAGATAAATATCAAAGATAAAGGAATTTAAGGTACTAAAAATATCAACTTTTTGTTCCTCCTCCAATTGTACAAGATATTCTGATAACTTTTGTGGAATTTAATCAGATAGGTAAGAACTTAGAAATGGCAACTGTGATATGGTTTTTTTTGAATGCTTTTCTTACGGCATCTCAGTCAAGCTTACCTGTGTCTGGCAGGGAGTAAAAAGTAAGGCCAGTCTACCCAACTTTCTTGACCACATCATTGCCTCAGTGGTAGAAAATAAGAAAACCTCAGATGCTTCAAAGCGGGCCTGCAACTTGACTGATACCCAAAAGGAAGTGAAGGAGATGGTGATGGGGTTAAATGTGCTAGACCCCCATACGTCACACTCCTGGCTCTGTGATGGAAGGCTTCTGTGTCTCCATGATCCCAGCAACAAAAACAATTGGAAGATTTTTCGAGAGTGTTGGAAGCAAGGCCAGGTAAGTAAGAATAAAGCTTCTGCCTGCCTGGCATAGCTATCAGGATAATTCTAGGCTTCTGTGGGAGATCTTTTGCCAGAGAGATTTAGACATAATAAGTGTATTGTTGATTTTCCTTGGTCCTTTTAAGTATCTTAGATTTTTAAAATGAAGGAATTTCTAAAGGAAAAAGTACAATCAAGTATCATTTTATTTCTAAGCTGTACAACTCTGTGTTCTTAAAAGGGCAGCTGAAATTACTGTAAGATGTTAAACTGGAACTGACAATACCTCAGGAGGAGAATCCTTAAATGTGTTATTAGGGTGAAGGAATGGGTAGAAAAGGGTAGTACTTTTCTAGGTCTGTGTTTGAAGGTGTCCCATAAACTTATGCAATAACAATTGTGATTTTTATACTTTAGCAGCTGCTTAAGGAAGGAAGAGATTATGGATTTATCTAGGTAGTTTTTCACTTAACATTTGAGGAAGTGTTGAATTTGTTTGCTTACCTCAAAATAGTGGTAGATACCAGAGCAACAGAAGTATTTCTGCGGCATGCCTCCCAGAGTAATAAATATTTTTTTTAAATCCATAAATCTTAAAATTGTAAAAGAACAATAATTTTGTAGAGAAGAGCTCTCCCTAGGAAACCCTCCTGTTCAGTCCTTTAGCCATGGAATTAACAGTATTTCCTAAATGGCCCTGATTATATTTTTGTTTCCACAGCCAGTGCTGGTTTCAGGAGTACATAAAAAGCTCAAGTCTGAACTCTGGAAGCCAGAAGCCTTTAGCCAGGAATTTGGAGACCAGGATGTGGATTTGGTGAACTGCAGGAATTGTGCTATAATTTCTGATGTGAAAGTTCGGGATTTCTGGGATGGCTTTGAGATAATATGCAGTAAGTAGCATTGATATCTAGTTAACTAATGGCAGAGTGGGAAGCATCTATATGCCAGCTCTGTCCCTGCAATAACAGATCATATCCTCTTGGTGGAAGGAACCTTCTGTCTGGTGCTAAACATTTAGCTTGCATGGCAATCCTATGGCTTCCCAAAATAGTCCAGGCTTTAGCCTGTAAGACCATAGGGAATGTGGAATATTTTTACTCAGAGGAAACCAGATATAATCTTATAAAATGGAGAAACATGGCAAGTGGGTAGGAAAACAAAGCCCACCTAATCTAGTCCATTATGTGGGCTAGGTTTATAAATCTGAAATAAGAACTTTTATCTCATACATAATCACTGGAAAAATTTGGGGAGTAACCAACCCCACAGATGTTTGTGAGAATACTGTCTCTCTTCCAGAACGACTAAGATCAGAAGATGGGCAGCCAATGGTGCTCAAACTCAAGGACTGGCCTCCTGGGGAAGATTTTCGGGACATGATGCCAACAAGGTTAGTTGTTGTCTGGGCCATCTTCTGAGATTCGTGCCTTGCCAAAGCCATCACAGAATAATTACATAATCCCAGAGAAGTGAATTTTGCCTCTTTGCTTTCTTGCCCTATAATAGCTAAGTTTTCTATCCTACTGTTTTGTAGGTTTGAAGATCTGATGGAGAACCTTCCTCTGCCGGAATATACCAAACGAGATGGCAGGCTCAATCTGGCCTCTAGGCTACCCAGCTACTTTGTAAGGCCTGATCTGGGACCCAAGATGTACAACGCCTATGGTATGAGGGAGAGGCCAGAATTGCCCCTTTGGGGGATTGCTCATTTTACTTACAGAAGATCTTTGGTCAGGGTCATGAGTAAAGATGATTGAGGGCAAGTGACAGGTACTACAGAAGTTAAGGTATCCAGGATGGTTTTGAATATGTTTGCTTTGTCATACTGATTTGTGTAAAATGTACGTGGGCCTAGTCTATAAGCTATATGTTCCCAGGAATTAGATCATTTCCTCTCAAAAATTGTACTCAAGGAGACATATTCTTAGTTTTGATAAGGCTCTGAGGTTGTGGCTCAGCGGTGGAGCGCTCACCTAGCATGTGCGAGGCCCTGGGTTCGATCCTCAGCATCACATAAAAATAAATAAAAATAAAGTTACAACTAAAAGAAATAAATATTTAAAAAAAAAAAAAAAAACTTGATAAAATAGCAAAAAAGGCTCAATACCAAGGGCTGGAGATGTGACTCATTGTTAGTGTGTGTGCCTAGCATGAGCCAACAAGGTAGTGAGCATGAGCTCACTAACATGAGCAAGGCCCTGGGTTCAATCCCAACACTGCAAAATGAAAAAAACAGATACCATGCCACCTGTCTATTACTTTGTAAAGTATAGAAATAACCTAAATCACTGTGTAAGTTGAGCTAATGCCCATAGTGAATGTCCCTAATGCCCATATCTGTTTTGCTTTTAAAGGAGGGACCATTTTCAGGGAGTGGATTAATTCTATGGCTAAAGCTAATGATAGTGTCACCCATGCTAGAAATTAATGTTAGACAGTATAAGAGAGATGAAAAGAATGATTTTTTTTGTTTATTTGTTTGTTTGCTTGCTTGCTTGCTTATGGTGCTGGGTATCAAATCCAGGGAATCATGCTTGCTAGAAAAGTACTCTACCACTGAACTACACCCCTAGCCCCTGGGATTTCTTGATAAATGGAACAGACATACTTCACTCTACAGTGGTACTCATTTGAGAATGTCCTTGAGTATATTTTCAGTTTTAGGCTCTCTGTGGATTCTTCAGAATATTTCCCCTTTACCTTGCATATTTTCCTTAACCCTTTAGGCTTGATAACTGCAGAAGATAGAAGAGTTGGCACAACAAATCTTCACTTAGATGTGTCTGATGCCGTTAATGTGATGGTGTATGTTGGGATCCCCGTCGGGGAGGGTGCTCATGATGAAGGTATGTTTTCTAGAAAAACTGCTTTAGGTGATGAGACTTGGCTTCCGGGAAGAACTGAGTGTTTACCTCCTTAGTCAGGAACAGTGGCTTTTTTTTTTTTTTTTCTTTTTTTCTTTCTCTTTATTTCCCCAGTGACTTTTTCTTAAGTTTCTACCAGGCCTGATATGTAGTAGGTGCCTAGTGAATGTTGCTAGAGAAAAAGAAGTTCTAGCAGAGAAGAATGCTACTTGTGTATCTTTGACCAAGGGGTAGCCTCACATGAGGAATGAAGAAAGGACAAAAACCCATCTACTTGGCCCATCCTCCAGATCAGCTCTGGAGTGACAGATGTAAAGCGGGGGTCACCTGAAGCATAAGGACCTGGAGATATAGCTTAGTTGGTAGAGTGCTTGCCTTGCATGCACAAAATCCTGGATTCAATCCCCAGCATCACAAAAAAAGAAGAAAAAAAAAGCGAAGCATAAAAGTGATATTTTGCTGTAATTGCCCTCTTTTGCAATATTTTATGCTGCCTAAATGTTTATCTCAAGACCCTAAAAAGGGTGTGATCCCCATTGTATTTAAGGGCCAGCTGGGTAGGACATCTTGGAGATCAGCTCAAATCTCAGTGTTAAAATTAATGTGTGTGCCTGGGCATGGTGACTCATGCCTGTAATCCCAGTGGCTCTAGAGGCTGAGGCAGGAGAATTCCAAGTTCAAGACCAGCCTCAGAAACTTAGTGAGTCCCTGTCTCAAATAAAAAATAAAGGGGGTGGTGGTGATGTGACTCAATGGTTAAACACCATTGGGTTCAATCCTTGGCCAAAAAATAAAATAAAATAAATGAGTTCCTTGTGGAAGTTTCAGAAAAATGAGAACAGTTTTGAAAAATAACTTGAAATGTCAAGGTTTAGGAATAATCAGTATTATTACTTTGGCATTTCTTATTCTGTTGTTGGATTTGATGCTACACACCTGTAGGCCTTTCCATTATGTTGTGGTTTCTTGTGGATTATAATAGACAGGTATTAGAAGCTAACCTTCTTAATTTGCCAGAAAAGCTTTATGCTTTGTGGACTTAAATCAGCAAAATCCTAGAGTTTCAAGTGGTCTTGCAAAAATGTATAGAATCCCCCTACTTTCAGTAGGAAATAACCCACAAGTTAAACATAAGAAATAGCTATTCATTTTGAGCAAGAAACATTTTTTAAAGAAACTACCACAGGGGCTGGGGAGATAGCTGAGTGGTAGAGCACTTAGCATATGCAAGTCCCTAGGTTCAATCCCCAGCACCAGAAAAAATAAAAATAAACAAAAAATGTCTACAATTTTTTTCTTTTTTCTTTTTGGTGCTGGGGATTGAACCCAGGCCTTGTGCATGCGAGGCAGGCACTCTACCAACTGAGCTACATCCCCAGCCCTACAAATATTTTTTTTAAAAAGAAACTACCACAGGCTGGGTATGTCACTCAGCTGGAAAACATTTGCCTAGTGTACATGAGGCTCTGAGTATGATTCCCTAGGACTGCAGAAGAAGAAACTAGATTACCAAAAATATTGAGTCTCTGTTAAGTAAAGAAAGTTTAGAGTTATTCTTCCCTGTGGGTAGGGAGCTTAGACCAATACAAATTTTGCTATTTCTTTTTGGTGGAGGAAGGGGATACTGGGGATTAATCCCAGGGGTGCTTTACCACTGGGCTACATTCCAAGTCCAATCTCTCTGTCTTTCTATTTTTGGTGCTGGGGATTGAACCCAGGGGCACTTTACCACTGAACTACATTCCCAGTCCTGTTTGTTTGTTTGTTTGTTTTGGTACCAGGGATTTGACCTAGGGGTGCTTAAACACTGAACCACATCCCTACCCCTTCTTTGTATTTTCTTTAGAGACAGGGTCTCACTTTAGAGTTGCTTAGGGCCTCGCTAAATTGCTGAGGCTGGCTTTGAACTTTCAAACCTCCTGCCTCAGCCTCCTGAGCTGTTGGGATTATAGGCATTGTACAAACATGTGCCACTGTGTCCGATTTAATTTTTTATTTTTGAGATAGTGTTTTGCTAAATTGCTGAGACTGGCCTTACACTTGAGATCCTCCTGAGTCAACCTTCAGAGTTACTGGAATTATAGGCATGTGTCACTGTGCCCAGCTCATGAGTTTTGATTTTTTGCTATGTAACTCCAGAGAGATAGAGAAAAGACCAAACTTGTTTGATTTGGACATTGTATTTCACTCAGAAATACTGAAATAACTAGTTACATTGAAATTGTCATTTTGCTCGTTTCAGAGGTACTCAAGACAATTGATGAGGGGGATGCTGATGAGGTGACGAAGCAAAGGATCCATGATGGAAAAGAGAAGCCAGGCGCATTATGGCACATCTATGCAGCCAAGGATGCAGAGAAGATCCGGGAGCTGCTTCGAAAGGTATGCCTCTTGGTGAAATGTGCTCCCAACTCTCAAATTAAGAGTCTAGAGGGGCTGCAGATATAATTCAGTTGGTAGAGTGCTTGCCTTGCATGCAAAGGCCCTGGGGTTTGATCCCCAGCACCAAAAAAACAAATAAACTAAAAAGAGTGTAGAGACTGAGACAACCTGTCCAAGATTTTTCATGTGGAGTCCCTAGGTATTAAAGACCTAGTGGCCATGTACGTCTTATCAGAATACCCAGAAAATCTGAGTCAGACTTCGAGCATATTGAATAGAGTAAACCAGAAACTTTGGGCTTTGCCAGAAACACTAATGTAGCAAGTTGGATTTATCCTGTTACTGATTTTTATGTATGACAGCACAATGATGCACATCTGTAATCCCAGCTACTTGGGAGGCTGAGACAGGAGGATGGCAAGTTCAAGGCCAGGCTGGGCAATTTAGCCAGACCCTGTCTCAAAAAAAAAAGGGAAGAAAGAATGAATGAATGAGGGTGGTGATAAAGCACAGCACTATAGTTTTGTTTAGTGTGCACAAGGCCCTGAGTTCAATTCCTGGTGTCAACAACAACAAAAAATGTATTTACAGTAGTTTCCCCTTAACCAAAGGGAAAACATTCAAAGACCCTCACTTGAAACCACAAATAGTACAGACCCTTTATATATTTTCGTTTTTGCCTATACATACATACGTATGATAAAGTTTAATTTACAAACAAGGCACAGTAAGAGATTAACAATAACTCATCATAAAATAAAACAGTATAACAACATACTATATTTAATTTTTTAATTTTGAGATAGGCTGTCTCTAAGTTACTGAGGCTGGCCGGTAACTTGGGATCCTCCAGCCTTGGCTTCCCAGGTAGCTGGGATTACAGGCATGTAACACCACACCTGGCATCTAATTGTGCTTTACCTTTTCACTTTATGGCTTCTCTGCCATATCAGAATTGCAGCATCACTGCTTTTGAACTTTGGGTGATTATTAGGTAAAATAAATAAAATAAGGGTATGTGAACACAAGCATGGTGATACTGTGATAGATAGTTCCTTTGATAATGGACAGTAGAATAGACAGCCAACATTCATACTCTGGACAAAGTGATGATTCATGTTCAAGGTGGCATGGAGCTGTGGATTTCATCACACAGTACTCATAACAGCACACCATTTAAAACTTATGAATTATTTCTGGATTGATTTATTGATTGATTGATTGGTACTAGGACTTAGATTCAGGGGCACTTGACTACCAGCCCTGTTTTATTTTGTTTAGAGACAGGTTCTCACTGACTTGCTTAGGACCTTACTTTTGCTGAGACTAGCTTTGAACTTGAGATCCTCCTGCCTCAGCTTCTATAGCCACTGGGATTACAGGTGTACACCACTGTACCCAGCTATTTCTGGAATTTTTCATTTAATATTTTTAGACCATGACTGATTGTGGATAGCTAGAATCACAGAAAATAAAACTATGACTAAGTGACTAATTTTTAAAGAGAGAGAGAGAGAAGAGACAGAGAATTTTTTAAAATATTTTTCAGTTTTTGGTGGCCACAACATCTTTATTTTATTTTTATGTGGTGCTGAACCCAGCGCCCCACGCATGCCAGGCGAGCGCGTTACCACTTGAGCCACATCCCCAGCCCCAATAAGTGACTATTAATCTTTCTATTTTTGCATTTTGATCATGGCTTCAGGTTGGAGAAGAACAAGGCCAAGAGAATCCCCCCGATCATGACCCAATTCATGACCAAAGTTGGTACCTGGACCAGACTCTCCGTAAGCGTCTCTATGAGGAATATGGTGTGCAAGGCTGGGCCATTGTGCAGTTCCTGGGTGATGCTGTCTTCATACCTGCAGGAGCCCCACACCAGGTATTTTCTAAATTGGGGTTGGGCTCTACAGCTCCATGGGCTTCTTTATGTCTGCTTCTCTTTCTAATCTGACAAGAGAGATAAATGGCAGAATTCGACTGATTGCTTCACCATACCACAACTTACTATTTTGCTTTTTAATTTTCTTCCTTATAATTTTATTTATTTTCATAGGTATGTGAACATAAGCACGGTGATACTGTGATAGTTCCTCTGATAACAGAGCTAGTGGGTGATTAATGGGCAGTAGTATAGACAGCCAACATTCTTTCTTTCAAAAGGACTGAATTTTGGAAGTAAGATTAGAAAATATATGGTCCTCTTGTGTCCAAAGATATGTATGCAGTTGGCTTGATTAGTATTTTTATGCCTGTTGATGTTAGTTAATTTGCATCCTTAGGTATTAATTTTTGATAGCATATGCCCACAAAAAGATTTGTATGCCTGTATTCACAGAAGTTTTATTCTTGTCAAAATTGGAAATTACCCTAATATTCATCAGTAGGTAAATGTACAGTCCAGTTGTAGTTTATCAATATGGTAAAATGCCACCCAGGAGTGTACAGAAACAGATTACAACAGATCTGTTCCATTATATTGGTCACAGACTAATCTTATTATGAGAGTACTACACACACAAAGGTATGAAGGCTGTGACTACCAGAAGGTTGGGATTATTTTAGAGGTTGACTGCTACAGGTATTTTTAAGAGGCAAATACCTAATGGGTAGTAGGGAATGCAATATAGGGTGTCTGGAGTAGGGCAGATAAGTGAGGCTTGGAAGAAAGGTCACTGTTAGATTATGATGAGAAATTTGACTATGTGGCAGAAATAAAACCAGCATTATTGCCAGGCACAGTGGTGCATGCCTGTTAATCCCAGCTACTCAGGAGGTTAAGGCAAAAGGATTGAAAGTTTTAAGCCAGCCTGAGAAACTTAGCTAGATCCTGTCTCAAAAATAAATAACTCAAAAAATAAAGGACTGGGGATGTAGCTTAGTGGTTCAGCACTTGCCTCACATTTGTGAGGCCCTGGATTCTATTCCTCAGTATTGCGGGGAGAGGTTAAGACTTGCATTGTCCAAAATTAATTGTAAAGGAACTCATCTGCAACAATGAGATTGCAGATAATGTGGGATTAATCTCTTTCAAAAGGACTGAATTTTGGAAGTAAGATTAGAAAATATGTTGTAGTCCTCTTGTGTCCAAAGATATGTATGCAATTGGCTTGATTAGTATTTTTATGCCTGTTGATGATAGTTAATTTGCAAATTGTATTGTCAACACACTTTTTAATCTGCTCTGAGCAGCTCATAAATAAGATTCCTTGTAATTTTAAGTCTTATTTCAAATTTTTCTGACTTTTTCTCCCCCCGACCCCTCCACAGTGCTGGGGATTAAACCCAGGGCCTCACACATACTATGCAGGCTCTCCACTACTGAACTGAGTCTCTAGCCCCTTTGTTTTAAAATTTTTGTTTTTGGAAGTAGGGGTCAAACCAAGAGGTTCTTTACCCATAAGGTATATCTCCAGACCTTTTATTTTTTATTTTGAGACAGGCTCTTGTTAAGTTGCCCACACTGGTCTTGAGTAACTGACCATGTACCACCATCGTACCCAGCAAACATTTTTATTTATAATTTATATGTTTGCACTTACAATGTCTCTGTATTTTTATTATCAAAATGAAGAACTAGATGTGGTGGTCCCAACTGCTCAGGAGGCTGGGGTCAGAGGGTCACTTGAGCCCAGGAGTTCAAGGCAAGCCTGGGCATCATAAGAGTCTCCAAAAAAGGAAAAAAAAAAAGGCAGGGAATGGATATATTATGTGGATGTTTTGTTTGTTTTTTATTATCATAGACATTTTCCATGAGTTATTGATCTCTAATGTCTGACGTTTTACCTCTGTACTCCCCCACCCCTACCACTGCCCCCAGGTTCACAATCTATACAGTTGCATAAAAGTAGCAGAAGACTTTGTATCTCCAGAACACGTGAAGCACTGTTTCCGCCTGACTCAGGAATTCAGGCATCTCTCCAACACTCATACAAATCATGAGGATAAACTGCAGGTAAATAACTTCTCCTTCACCTCACACTGTCATTTCATCACATGCTCACATACTACACAGAAGGCACATTCTCCTCTCTGAGGGTATTCTCTAGTTGTCTGATAGGAGGAAGAATGACACAGGGAATTCCACCTCGACCTATGGAGTCTTCCTTTCAGAAACACCTTATCAGTCCTCAGTTCTCTTCAGTTGTGCTCTTAACCTAATCATCTTTTAACCTAATCATTTCCAGCTGGGCATGGTGCCACATGTCTATAATCCCAGTGGCTCGGGAGACTGAGGCAGGAGGATCGAAAGGCCACCCTCAGCAACTTAATGAGATCCTATCTCAATATAAAAGGGGCTGGGGATGAGACTTAGTGGTAAAGTGCCCCTGAGTTCAATCCCACTACCTCCCCCATGCCCCCCCCCCAAAAAAAACCTCATTTCCAGCATGACAGCCCCTGTTTCTCTACCCTTGGAATGTATAATGTTTCTTTGTTTTGGGGTTTTTTTTTTTATTTTTTGGAGTCGTAGATGGACATAATACCTTTATTTTATTCATTTATTTGTATGTGATGCTGAGGATCAAACCCAGTGCTTTACACATGGTAGGCAAGCACTCTACCACTAAACCACAACCCAGCCCAGGTATAGTGTTTTGAACTTTAGTAACTGACTTAGACACACCTCCCTGGTCAGCACTAAGGCAGTGTAAGAAGAGATACAGACCTAAAACTGTTTCTTATAGCAAAGTTCTGTACAGATTCAAATTTTTATAGCTGTCCTAGGGATTGCAGTTCCTATCCCTGAGAATTGCATTTGTAGGGGTGAAAATTGTTTTCCCCTTATATAATTGAACTGGATGTTCAGATTAGGATTTTTGTGGTCTTGAAATGGATTGGAATTTTAAGGACAATTTCATTATTAATTCACTTTAGTAACAAAAAGAATAAAGAAACAGGATTCTCCATGCAGAAGATTTAATAGTTTGAATATACACTCTCCCCATCTTTCACTTCTGGCCTCTTCTTCTGTTATGCCTGTTTCATTTCTGTCTTCTTTAGTTGATGACAAATCAGGTTGGAAGAAATTTTGTTGTTGTTGTGTTGTTGTTGTTTAATTGCTGGTAGGTTTAATCACCTTCAACTCTGAGCTTGACCTGCTTTTCATTTTTCAATATTTGAAACTCATCAGCTGGGTGATGGACATACCTGTAATCTAGCCATTCAGGAGGCTGAGATAGGAAGATTGCAAATTGGAGGCCAGCCTGGGCAACTTAACAACACCCCTGTCTAAAAATAAAACATTAAAAAGGTCTGGGGGTGTAGCTTAGTGGCAGTGTGCTCCTGGGTTCCATCCCCAGTACCATGGGAAAAAATTCAAGGAACATTTCAACCATTAAATTCTTACACAAAGTATAATCACATTAGTATTATAGATATAATACAAATATTCAAACATACATATTTCAGATATCACCTCAGTCTCTACTTGTAATATATCACCTTATCTGTAAGGCCTTTCTTGACCCTGTTGGGCACTATTGTGCCCGCCTGTTTGCTTTATTTTTTATATTTTTTTATATTGATTTCTGCTTCACCACTCCAATCCCCTTCTATTGTCTCAGTTTCTTCTGTAGTAGTTTTCATCATCTGATATATGGTATATACTTTATCTGTTTGTCACTATTCCTTCTCAAATGTAAGTTATTTAAGCTCTGTGAAGGCAGGAATTTTATTGTTTTGTTTGTTTTTGCAGTACTAGGCATTGAACCTAGAGCCTCGCACATGCTAAGTAATAAGTGCTCTACCATTGAACTACATTTCCAGCTCTTATTTTTATTTTGAGATAGGGATCTGGCTAAATTGCCCAGGCTAGACACAAATTTGTTATCCTCCAGTCTCAGCCTCCCAAGTAGCTGAGATTACAAGTGTACACCACCACACCTGGCTTTGCTATTTTATTCACTGCTGTCCTTAGCATGATGGCTGGCACATAGTAGGTACTCAGTAAATATTTATTGAAGTAATAAAAAAAAATAGAGACTAGCATAAGGGAGATTTGTGTGCCCACTACAAAGTGCCCCTTATGTTTTATGAAATGATATTATATATGTATACAACCTACAACAGTTACATTGTTGAATGTATTCTTCCCCTTTCCATTTCTCCATTTTCCCTCCATAGAGATAACCACAGTCTTGGGGCTAGGGATATAGCTCACTTGGTAGAGTGTTTGCCTCACATGCACAAGGCCCTGGGTTTGATCTCCAACACCACCAAAAAAAAAGGAGATAACCACAATCATCATGTCATTCCTTTTTTAAAAACTGTCTTTAAGCTGGGTGCGGTGGTGCAGGTGCACACCTGTAATCCCAGCAACTCGAGGGGTTGAGCCTGGATGGAGGATCACGAGTTCAAAACCAGCCTCAGTAATGGGGAGGCACTTAGCAACTCAGTGTCTCTAAATAAAATACAAAATAGGTCAAGTGCCCCTGAATTCAATCCCTGGTATCCTCCCCCCCCCAAAAAAAAAAAAACCTGTCTTTAGCCTGTTTGCTTACTTGCTTGCTTGCTTTTTTTATTTTTGGTACTGGGGATTGAACCCACGGGTGTTTAATCACTGAACAACAGCAAACAACAACACAGCCCTTTTTTATATTTTATTTAGAGACATGGTCTCTCTCGCTGAGTTGCTTAGGGCCTCACTAAGTTGTTGAGGCTGGCTTTGAATTTGAAATCCTCCTGCCTCAGCCTCTGGGATTTCAGGCATGTACTATTGTGCCTGCCTGTTTGCTTTATTTTAATAACTTTTTAATTGTGTCTTCCAACTTCACATGTAACACTTGTTCCTTTTAGACAAATTAAAACATACATATAGGATTGGGATTTTGACTCAGCGGTAGAATGCTCGCCCTAGCACATGGGAGGTGCTGAGTTTGATCCTCAGCACCACATAAAAATAAATAAAATAAAGGTGTTGTGTCCAATTACAACTAAGAAAAATAGATATAAAGGAGCCAGGCTTGGTGGTGCATGCCTGTATCCCCATGGCTCAGGAGTCTGAGATAGGAGGGTCATGAGTTCAAAGCCAGCCTCAGCAATGGCAAGGCGCTAAGCAACTCAGTGAGACCCTGTCTCTAAGTAAAATACAAAAAAGGGCTGGGGATGTGGCTCAGTGGTTAAGCACCCTAGGTTCAATCCCCAGTACAAAAAAAAAAATTCAACATACCAATAGTACAAAACTACACAGCATTATAAGTTATTTCCCCCCTTCCCCTTCCACTGTTCATTGCATCCTTATTAGCTTTAGGACTTCGGCAAGATTCTTTACCTTGGAACCTGTATTTCCTCAGTTTCTCACCTATAAAATGGAGATGATAATAGATATTAATCTACCTCATAGGATTATGGCAAGGATTAAATGAAAATCCGTATAAATAACTTAGTAATAGTACCCAGCACATAGATAATGGTGATTGTATAGCCTTTCAAGTGATTGTATCATTCTTTCTTAAATACAGACCTGTAGCTGGGTTTGGTGGCACACACCTATAATCCTGGTGATTTTGGGGAGGCTGAGTTAGGATTACCAGTTGGAGGCTAGCCTCGAAAGACTCTGTCTCAAAATAGAACGGGCAGAGGATATAACTCAGTGGTAGCTACAGGGTGTTCAGTCCCTGGTACTGCAAGGAAAATAAATACATGGAGAACTTACATTGTGCACAATTTATAAATCCTGGTGGGGAGTGATTTAGGAAGCATGCAGTCATTTCTTCACCAGTTGGCTTAGAATCAGAGTAGAACTTTACATTTGTGTTTGTGGAACACAAAATGGAGCTGCATTCAACTGACAGTGCTAATTACTCTCCAGGTGAAGAACATCATTTACCATGCAGTGAAAGATGCTGTTGGTACCCTCAAGGCTCATGAATCCAAACTGGCAAGGTCTTAGGCACGGAGAAATTCCAAGCTCCCTTGTGAAGCAGGTCTTTTCACTCAACACTTACAGGGAACCACAGGGTTCTCTGCTGGAGCAGAGGCCCTTCACCTGGAGCCAGTGTGGTCAGTATTACAAACTCTCCAGCCACTCTTTCTACGCTGCCTCAACACTGAAGGTTGACACAGGAAAGTCGCACTGTTCACACACACAGTTTCTGACTCCAAGCCAAGGGTGCCACATCCCCAGCCAGTGGCCTTTTGGGAACCCGGATTGCCTGAACATCGCTAGGCTTTCCTGCATTATTCTCTGACTTGAGATCATGGAATCCAGGAATGTGGGCACACTTTTCTTTTCCTCTTGTGCCTCGTTAAGTGGGGATGTGTTTGGAGGTAGAGGGAATCATGTAACTGGTACAAGTAGGGGTGATTGCTTAAATATGCCTGGTGGAAGCCTGACTGTCTCTGCACATGACCTCTGACATGGCCTGCCCCAGGAGATGGGGTACAGCTATTCCCCACACTCTCCCATGAACACTGGAGTCTTAGAGGACCCAGGGAGAACCCACTGCTTTTCCCAGGAGGCTCCAGGATTAGGAAATGTGTGTATTTAGTGAAAAATAGGTTTGTAGTGAAATAGTTACTATTTCATGAAAGTAGATATTTTTAGAATTTTTGAAATACCACAGTTGTTTTCCTGGATTATGAGGAAAGGCACATTACATTTAGTCTTCCTTTCGATAAAACTCTTTGAAGAAATATGATTTTTAGAAATCAGTTGCCCATTATAGCACAAAATTAGCCAAAGCAGAATTTAAAAGAATTGGCTTTTTAGAATTCTTTTAGTTTCTCCCTCTCCCCTCTCAGTCTTATCTTGAGGGAACAGTCATCTGAGAAAGAACTTTGTCATGTCTGAGCTGTGGTGTGTCCCCACATATACACACTGGTGACTCCAGGAACCATTTTCACCTATTACCAGCGTTCCCTTGGGACTCCTCATTTCCAATGCTAAGGAAAGTTTGATTTCCAACATGAAGGTTTTTGTTTTTTGGGTTTTTGTCCTGAAATATTTTCAGCAAAACTTTCCAACTCAGTGGAGTTTTTATTAAAAATTTATTTGAAAATGATGGAATTCATTGGCCCATAGGTACATTGGGAAATGTATCTCTTTCCAGCTGTACTGTAGTGCCCTGCAGGCTTGTTTATATGTTCACAATTACTTTTTTTTTTTTAATAAAAGTCATTTACTGTAGAATACTTTTAATTTCACTTTCTGTATTTTAATTTTGTCGAAGGGCTGATTGGGATTTCCATGTTCTTATTAAAAATCTAACAAATCTGTTTGGAGTGGACTAAATTCTTCCTGTGGACCAACCCTTTTAAAGTCAAGGCCATATTGAGGGCTGGTTTAGAGGTGGGTTTTCATTTCCAGGTTTTTGTTATTGCACTGCACCTGATTACTGCTCTTTGCTTCCTGAACTTATTGCCATTTGGGAGAAAGGAAAAGTGCCAGGATGAAGTCAGTGTGGTTTGGGGCTAAAAGGCAAGGAGCCATTTGAGTTAGAGGGTGGATGGAGAGAGGGATTTTCCCAGTTTATGCTCTGTGAACAGAGGAGTCTTACTTTCCTAGGGCAGAATGTCTGGGGAGAATGGCCCAACTGAGATTTATTTTTGTTTGTTTATTAAACAACAAAGTGGTTTGAGTGGTAAGGACAGACTGCATTCCAATTAGTAGAGGCCTTTTAGAGGGGAAGTTGTAAAGAATAACAAGAGGGGTCATTAGAGGCTGCTTCTCTTGAAAGTTTTAGCCTGGGAATGGAATTACCAGGTTGAAAATATATCATAGTTCAAGGATACTAAGTTTGAATAAGACCATAACTCTATTTGAATATAGAACTCAGCATGTCCATTCAGTCTGGATAGGTACAGGTTGATGTTGTGGTCAACAGAAGGATTACACCTCGACATAAAGGGTAAAGAAATGGCAAAACTTTAAAATGGAACAGGAAAGGAGAGCAATTGGGGGGGTGCATTGAAGCTTGGCTGCTTTGGTGAAAATCAGGAGGCAGGCTAGCCTACATTCTGGATATAAATGTCTTCAGAATTAGGACATACACTGCCCTCAGTGCTTACTGATGGGGGTGGAACTGCAGCCCCTGGACTCATCACTGATCTGGGACCCAGGTACCCCTCCCAGCCCCTGTTTGAAATTTAAGGCTCACATCTCCCCAGCCCCTGCTCTTTTCCCCTGCAAAGCTTACTGACAACCTGGGAAAACAGATGGCTCAGGCAGGGCCTTTTTGAACTAGAGATTGGTGATTGTGGAGAAGGGGTGGGGTGGACAGGTGTAGTTGTGTCTCTGACTTCAGGAGCTCAGGTGAATGCCTTTACGTGGCCTGTAATGGGGAAGGAGCATCCGCTAGTCGGCAGTTGAGGTTATGTAGTCAGCTTGAAGTAAACTGCCTGGGTTCATATCTCAGCAGTGTGACTCAGTGGTTTTGTGACCCTTGGCAATTTATTAAACATTCCTAAACTTTCCATGTCATTATCTTAAAAATGAAGATAAATATAACTTATAGGGTGTTTGGAGGATTCGATAAATAGTGCATGTGAAGCTCTCAGGACAGGGCCTGCCTCACAATAAACACTCAACAAATCATAGTTGTTATTCCTTGTTATGAGTAAATCTTCAGCCTGATGTGGGCAGGGAAAGGACTTTGTTATCAGGTTGGAGTCAAGAAGGCCTGCAGGAGCGGGGCCAGAGGTCTCAAGGCCCTAGAAAGGTGAACAAGCGGTTAAGAGAGAGGCAGGGCATAGAGGGTGAAGGCGCATGCCCAGCCACAGCAGGTGCTAGAGGGGCGCGCCGCCGCTGTTGCGGCCTCCCCTTTAAGAGCCGCCACCGCCCACGGTCCGCCGCTGCGGCAGGGACCTCCCCTTTAACGGTGGCAGCTCGGAGCTCCGCTGCCCCCGCGGCGGCTGTTGCTGCTACTGCAGCTCCTGCTGCTGCGGCCGCTCGGCCTCAGACAGCTGCATCCTCGACCCGGGCCGGGTCCCCGCCCCACGCAGCGCCCGGCCCAGCCATGGTGTCCTGGATCATCTCTCGCCTGGTGGTGTGAGTGCGGAGGCGGCGGCAGGGCACGCCCGGGTTGGGGGCTGTGGGGGCTAGTGATGGAGGGCGGGGATATTAAATCCCCGTAATGGACTATCCCGGGGCTTCATGCAACAGTCACCTAAAGGCACATCGTTTCTGTTTGGGGTCCCCAGAGATGTAGGACCAAGGACTGGAAAGGGGACACTAGGGGAGTTAGCAGGCCTGAATTCCCAGGGACCTCACCCACATTATTTTTTCATAACCTTTTTTTATTTTTAATTGCCCTGCTCCTGTGCCCTCCCCCATCCTAGGGCTAAGCAGCGGCTGATTTGTAAGGGAAGGTGGGCACGTTTCTTTTCCACCTCCAGATCTGGGCTGGAAAAAACCCTCCAACCAGGCCTCCTCTCCCTGGGTGAAGAGGAGAGTAGGACAGAGTGGGGAGCGAGGCAGGGCCTCATCATTCCATAGCTCAGGAGCCATGGCCGTTTCCCTGGGCCTCCCAGAGGGCTCCCGCCCTCCTCCGGCTTTCACTGCCTGGAGACTGAGGATGAGGACACCTGCCCCAAAGGCCCCAAGAAGGAAGACTGGGTGAGGGGAAGCAGAGATGCTTGGAGGACAAAGTGTAGGAGGTAACTGGGAAAGGAGGTGTGTGTTCAGCCTGGGGTTGTGAAAACCACTGCGGGAAGGATGTTTGTAGGCCTTCATTCACCCGCCAGCCACATTGTGAAGCGAGGTCCCTAGCACCTCCCCCAAACTCCAAACGGAACCCACACAACCCCAAATTTTGTCCTTGAGGATTCTACTCCACATCCCATCTGCAAAGGCTGGTTTGGAAGTAACCTGCCTCCATCAGGCAACCCCCTCAAGTTGTCAGGGAAGTTCCTTGTGGGCCTCAGCCAACCCCTGTCCTAGCTCAGGACCCTGCTCCTCAGCCTCCACCATGGGGACTGACATCCCTGCAGCCCCACCCTACTGGCTTCTCATTCAATGCTGTCATGTATGTGCTTGTTTCCTCTTACCCATTCCTTTTCCCCATTCCAACCCAGAGGGAATCTACAGGCCTTATTATCTCTCTGTGGCCTGGAGGAGCCCCCAAGAGGCATTGCTCTTCTTCCTAATTAACCTGTGTCCTGTCTGTGGCCTGTAATGGAATCATCAGCCAAGGCCTTGAGCCCAGGGCCCTTCCCTAAGCCTAATCTTGGAGGAATTGACATGGGGGAATAAATGTCTTTGCTTCTCCCAGGGCCTCCTGACCCTGTGCCCTCTGGTCTCCAGGGCCACAATAGTGCCTCTAACTGCCAGGTTGAGTATCATGTTAGGTGGTGTCAGGTTCTTTTGCCAAGCTGGTCCTACCCAGCCTGGCTCTGAGACAGGGAGGTAGAAGGTAAGGGCTGATAGGTTGAATAGCATGAAGCCCAGAAGGAGGGAAGATAGCTCAATAGCAGTGACTGGACTCCCCCACTCCTTATGACATGCTTGTCCATACCAAGGATCATGACTAAAGGGACCACATTCGACACTATGGCTCCTGGGTCTTTGTGGGCCTCCAGGGCAAAAGAGGAAATGAACAGTGGATGGGGAGGGGCATCTCCCTTGCTGGCTGAATCCCCCATGCTTATGTATCTCCTGAGTCTTGACAGCTTTGACCCTAGCCCCTGACCAGACTCCACCCTTTCCCCCTTACCTACCCAGGGGCCAATGCAGAGCTGGGAGGGAGAGGGGCCCAGTAACTATACCTGCCTCCCTAGGCTCATCTTTGGCACCTTGTACCCAGCCTATTCTTCCTACAAGGCCGTGAAGACCAAAAACGTGAAGGAATATGTGAGTGGATGACCTAAACCCCCTATCCGACCCACACTGTAGAGATAGGAAAGGGCAATGGGTCATATTACAAATGGAGGTGACTTTGTGTCAGCACTGTTGGCCATTAACAAGGCCCTGGATAAAGGAGGTTCCTGGGTGTTCCTTTTGCCCAGCCTTGGCGTGGCCCACAAATTTGGGTTCCTGGGTGTTCCTTCCCACAGCCCTGGTGTGAGGAGTCTGTAGATGGGGGCGTCCTAGGTGTCCCTGACCCCTTAGCCCTCGGCCCCAGCAAATGCTGCCCTCTGTCCCCTCAGGTGAAATGGATGATGTACTGGATCGTCTTTGCCTTCTTCACTACAGCTGAGACGCTGACGGACATTGTACTCTCCTGGTGAGGTCCAGCATCCCTCTCTGCATCTTAGGACCCAGGCCTCTTTCTTTCTCTCATCAGACAGACAGACAGAAGATTGGACCCCACAGTGGAGTCCCCCCAACTCCTGACAGTCTCTTGGGGTCTTTAATATTTCACTCCTTGTCTGATTTGATCAGCAGAATAAGAGCAAATAGATGGGCATGGTGGCATACATCTGTAATCCCAGTGATTGGGAGGATGAGGCAGGAGAATTAAAGTTCAAGGCCAATCTGGGAAACTAAGTGAAGCGCTGTCTCTATCAAAAAATAAAAATACTAGGGATATACCTCAGTGGTGGAGTGCCCCTGGGTTCAATCCCCACTACTGGGGGGGGGGGGGGACATAACCCCCACATTTCTTTCTGGGGGCAGCCAAAGCCGTAGTGGAATTTAGGAACCTTACTTCTGTTATACTTACTGTGATCTTAGGCAAATCACTCTCTAAGCCTTGGTTCCTTATTTGTGAAATAGACATGGGATCCAATCCTATAGACATGGGATGCTTATATTTCCAACCATTTCCCAGGTAATTCTAGACTGTGTGCAGTTGAGAACAGGGAATATGTCTGAATCATCTGCATAGTCACAGCAGGAGCTCAAAAATATCTGCTGAATGAGCAAATGCCTCTTGGAAAGGGGAACTAATAAAACAGTACTCTGCAAATCAAGAGAGTTTTGCCTAGGGGTGGGAGACAGAAAGACCACAGCATTTATAGATAAGCCCCTTGTTTTTTGAGAACAATAATATTAATAGAAATTAGTAATTAGACAAGATATGTCTTCAAGATTGAGGATAGTGGTAAGTCTAGATCCTTTTGACACAGGGAAGGAGAGGGCTTTAATGAGGGCTTTGTGAGGACACTGGAGTCTTCTTGAAAAAGTTTGGCAGTGGGGGAAATGGAAAACAGTCCTTAAGAGTGAGGGGTGCTGGGTATGTCTGCCTGTAGTCTAAGCTACTTGGGAGGCTGCAGCAAGAGGATCATTTGAGCCTTGGAGTGTTTTTTGTTTTGTTTTTTTTGTTTTGTTTTTGTTTTGTACCAGGGATTGAACCCAGGAACAGTTATCCACTTAGCCCCAGCACCCCCCCCCCCCTTTTTTTTTTAATGAGACAAGGTCTTGCTAAGTTGCTTAGGGTCTTACTAAGTTGCTGAGGCTGGTCTTAAATTTGACTTGCAATCCTCCTGCCTTAAGCTCCCAAGCCACTGGGATTACAGGCATACACCACTGCTCCTAACCTAAGGGAAAAAAAAATTTTAATTGAGAAAATTGAGGATGGTCATGGTGGTGCACACCTGTACTCCCAATGACTCAGAAGGCTGAAGCAGGAGTGTCGCAAATTCAAGACCAGCCTAGTCAACTTTGTGAGACCCTGTCTCAAAAATAAAAAGGGGTAAGGATGTAGCTCAGTGGTAGACCACCTCTGAATTCAATCCCCAGTACTAAAAGAAAGAAAAAATATATATAGGTGTGAGTATGTGTGTATGTGTATCACAGCAGCGAATACTGGGATTCAGAACCCATCCCAGCCCTCTTCATAGAAGGGGCAGGAAGAGAAGGGGGTGAGGAACAGACATTAACCTGAAAGGTTAGGGAGTCTGCCTTGATCTTGACTCCAGGGCAGAAAAATAGGGGTCTTCTATAGGAATGAGAGGGCAGGACTTGAAGAGAGAAGAGAGCAAGGAGAGCCATTGCTGGGTAAATTTCTTCTGAAATCACATCTTACCATTTTTTGTGAACTCTCAGCTGAGTCTCCTAATCCCCTTGGGAGCCTCATGAGAACCCCAGTGCACTAAGGGGTGGGAGATTTCCAGGGTTAAGCAGAGATCACTGCTGCTGAGCCTAGCGTACCCCCTGACACCCTGCCCCATGCTTTATACTTGCCTCTGTCCCCCCAGGTTCCCCTTCTACTTTGAGCTCAAGATTGCCTTTGTGATATGGCTTCTGTCCCCTTACACCAAGGGCTCCAGCGTACTCTACCGCAAGTTTGTGCACCCAACACTATCCAACAAGGAGAAGGTTTGGCCCCATTCAGCTTGCTTCCCAGCCTCCCCAAGCCAAGGCAGCCCTGCACCTGCAGCCACACAACCCTGTGCCATACATTCCTGGCCCTCCCTTTAGGTCTCCAGAACCTAAAGTGACCTGGCAATGCCCCAGCCTCCTGGAGTGAGCAAAGAGCAGGGCTCCACAGCAGTACCCGCCCCTGACCTCTTCCTCCTTCCCTTCAAATCTCTCAGGAGATCGATGAGTACATCACACAGGCCCGGGACAAGAGCTACGAGACCATGATGAGAGTGGGCAAGAGAGGCCTGAACCTGGCTGCCAATGCCGCTGTCACAGCTGCTGCCAAGGTGAGATGGGGTGGGCCCGGACTTCAAGGACCCCCACCTTGTTTGTCTCCTGCTCCTGGCCAGTCCCTTGGCATCCACCCTATCCTCAGGGCCATGGAGACTTTGGTCTTGTGCAGCTTGGGCTACCAGTCCTAGCTCTGTGTCCAGCCAAGTCACTTCTGCTGTCCAGCCACAGTTTCCTCAGCTGACCACAGGGAAAGTATGACCCGGCCTCTCAGTGAGCCTGGGTAAGGACAGTGCGGGGAAAGCACTGAGCCCAGGAGCTGCTGCCAGCACCATGGTGACCTTTGTCTCAAACCCACCCCCACACCCCTGCTGTCTTGGTGTGTGGTGGTGACCCTAGGGCCAGGGGGTGCTGTCAGAGAAGCTCCGGAGCTTCAGCATGCAGGACCTGACGCTGATCCGAGACGAGGATGCACTGCCTCTGCAGGGAACTGAAGGCCGTCTCCGAACTGCCCCTGGTGGCCTTCTAGACACCATTGAGGACTTAGGTACAGGCAGGGGTCAGGGCCATGGGGGAGGAACAGGGTGGAGGAAGCCAGGTGGGAGACCCTGGACCTTTGTTCTCCTTTCCTCCCCATCAACCAGCTGATGAGGCTGCCCTGAGTATAAGGTCTAGCACAAACCAGACAGATCCCCGGACAGAGACCTCAGAGGATGACATGGGAGACAAGGCCCCCAAGAGGGTCAAATCCATCAAAAAAGTGCCCAAAACTGAGGTGAGAGCATGGGCCAGAGCTTGAGGAAGTGGAGAAGGGGTGGTGGCACTGGTCTGAGTCCTGTCTTCTTCTACACTCCACAGCCACTGGCTTCCAAGACACTAAAGACCAGGCCTAAGAAGAAGAGCTCTGGCGGGGGTGACTCAGCTTGAGGCCCCATGCCCCCACACTGCGGAGCAAAGAGGGAGCCCAAGGAAGGGGCCACAGCCCTAGCCCCTGCTCTATACTGTGCCATCAGCCTAGGTGTCTCAGGCTCTGGGGCTCCCTCAGATACTCGTTCCTGAGACCCACCCAGTGGCCACTCCTCTGGAGGGGGCTTGGAAAAGAGAAGAGAGGCCCAGCTGTGCAGGTTGTGGGTAGAGGCGGCCCCAGAGCTGAGCACTGAGCTCCCAAGGAGGGGAGGGCTCCTCAGCCCACACTGCTCTTCTCCCCACTCCAGTCCTGCCCTGCCCACCCAGTGCCTTGCTGAAGACCATGGCCATCCCCTTCTTTGAGGCGCTGACATGCCCCCCTGTTCTCCCCAGGATGAGGGTTAGGGACAGTCACAGCCAGATGTACCAAGGAAGGGGCCTGAAGGCACTGGGAGAAAGGGAGCAAATAGGACAGGCCTTGAGGGACCTGGATGGGGCTTCTAGACACAGCTTTTGAGTGAAGGACATGAATTTTGTGTGGATTTAAATGATTGAGATGCCCTGATCAGAGCTGCATCTGGTAAGGCTGTGTGCTACATGTCCCCCCTGAAAAAAGAGGGTAGGGTTCGGTGTGTGAGTGTTGAGTGTTATTTTACTGGGTCTAGAGCTGGGGCCAGTTTGGGTGAAGGACTCTCCCTCCAGTGCTCACCTCCTTCCACTCTCAGCCCTGGTCTTTCCCCCCTCTTCACTGTCCCTGCTAGTCTCTGAGCCTCAGAGGATCCCAGCCCAGGTCAGGATGGGGCTCTAAGGGACCTCTCTGCTCCCCCTCTATCCTTGATCCTTTTTGCCTCACCTACTCCTGTCCTGACTTCCTAGACCTCAGTCACTGCAGAAGCCCCGCTGAGCTGGCTCCTTCCTCTTCCCACTGGGTCCTTCTTTGCCCCAGGGTCCCATTCTTAAGCCAAGCAGACCCCTGTCAGAGCCCAGCTCCAACCCTACCCCACCTCCCATTTCTGCGTGGCTTCCATCAGGGCCAAGAGGAACCTGTGACAAAAGAAATGCAGGAGCAGAGGGACTCTCAATTCTTTGTAAAGATAGTGCCCATTGGACCTTTGGCACTAGATGAGCCAATAAACCAAATTCTGGCACCTCACTTATTTCGGCCTCTGGTTTTTTGTTGTTGTTGTTGTTGTTTTTAAGGTTTCCAATATCATTTTACTCATCAATTTAGGCTTTTACTTTAAGTTCTTATAATTAGTATTTAATTAAAAATCAACATTTGAAAAAAAACATGTTTTAAGTGGCTGAAACTACACTGCACTAGACGTATTATTCTTTAATGTGTTAATACATAATTTATCCTTCAGAGCTCAAAATTCAATTTATAACCAAACATTGATTTTTGTCCACTAGAGAAATATAAATGCTTACAAACAAGGTATAAAGTAATTGTTAGCATATATAAGTTGAAATTTTATTTCCAAATGTACCTTAATCTTCCAGCTTCTTTTTTACAATGAGGTTCATTTTACAGAAATAAGATAACTGGGGCTGGGACTGTGGCTCAGAGGTAGAGGGCTCGCCTAGCACAGGCAGGACACAGGTTTGATCCTCAGCACCACATAAAAATAAAATGCATTGTGTTGTGTCCAGCTACACCAAAAGATAAATATATTTTTAAAAAATAACTGGTAATAACTGTCAGTAAACCACACCAAGAACATATTAATAATGATATACTGGGAAACAAAGTAACAACAAAATAATTGGTAACATCTATTTACGAATATATTGCTAAATTTTTCAATGTTAATATGACATTCATACTAGTAAAAATGTTATTTTGAAATATTTTCATACATCATGCATTAGGCTTAGGAGGGCTCTTTTAAAACATAAAATACCTTTTAAAAGAAAGTCTCTCTCTCCTCTCTCTCTCTCTCTTGTATTGGGGATTGAACCCAGGGGCACTCAACCCCTGAACCACATCCCCAGCCCTTTTTATATATATTTTTTAAGAGACAGAGTCTTGCTAAGTTGCTAAGGCTGGCTTTGACCTCACAATCCTACTTTAGCCTCCTGACACACTGGAATTACAGGTGTGTGCCACTGCACTGGCCATAGCTCATTATTTTTTGACCTAATAAGAATACAGAGAATATGCAAAACCCGTGGGAAGCAATGGCACACACCTGTAATCCCAGTGACTTGGGAGGCTGAGACAAGAGGATCACAAGTTCAAAGCCAGCCTCAGCAAAAGTAAGGCCCTAGGGGATGGGGTTGTGGCTCAGTGGTAGAGCACACGCCTCGCACATGTGAGGCACTGGGTTCAATACTCAGCACCACATAAAAATAAAGGTATTGTGTCCATCTACAACTAAAAAAAAAAAATGAGTCCCTAAGCAACTCAGTGAGACCCTGTCTCTAAATAAAATACAAAATAGGGCTGGGGATGTGGCTCAATGGTAGAGTGCCCCTCAGTTCAATCCCTGGTCCCCCAAAAATAAAAATAATAAAAAAAGAAATTTAAGATGGGGCTGGAGTTTTAAGCTCAGTGGTACAGAACTTGCCTAGCATGTGTGAGGCACTGGGTTCAATTCTCAATACCGCATACAAATAAAGGTCCACGACAACTAAAAAAAAATGTTTAAAAAGAAATTTAAATCAATCAACAAATACATGAAAAAATGCTCACCATCTCTAGTAATCAGAGAAATGCAAATTAAAACTACTCTAAGATACCATCTCACTCCAATAAGAATGGCAGCCATTATGAAGTCAAACAACAATAAGTGCTGGTGAGGATGGGGGGGCGGGGGGGAAGTTACACTCATACATTGCTGGTGGGACTTCAAATTGGTGCAGCCAATTTGGAAAGCAGTATGGAGATTCCTTGGAAAGCTGGGAAGGGAACCACCATTTGACCCAGCTATTCCCCTTCTCGGACTATACCCGAAAGACCTAAGAAGAGCATACTACAGGGACACAGCCACATCAATGTTTATAGCAGCACAATTCACAATAGCTAGAATGTGGAACCAACCTAGATGCCCTTCAATAGATGAATGGATTAAAAAAATGTGGCATTTATACACAATGGAATATTACTCAGCACTAAAAAATAATAAAATCATGGCATTTGCAGGCAAATGGATGGCATTAGAGCAGATTATGCTAAGTGAAGTTAGCCAATCCCTAAAAAACAAATGCCAAATGTCTTCTATGATATAAGGGGGGGTCACTCAAAATGGGATAGGGGGGAAGAGCATGAGAAGAAGACTACCACTAAATAGAGAAGAGAGTTGGGAGGGAAAAAAGAGGGAGAAGGGGAGTTGCACAGAAGATGAAAGGAGAACCTCATTGTTATACAGAATACATCTATGATGTTGTAATGAGAAAAAGAAAAAAAAGTGTGTCACATTAGATTGGACAGAGAAAAAGGATGGGAGAGGAGGGGAGGAGTAGGGAGGATAGGAAGGGCAGCAGAATAGAATAGACAATATGATTGATGTATGTACATTCCATGTATGTATTATATATCAAAATGCATTCTACTGTCATGTATGACTAAAAAAATTAAAATTAAAATTAAATAAAGAAAAAGAAAAAGAAATTTAAGATGTAAAATACAGTAGCTCTGTATTGTTCTTGACCCACCCAGTACACAGGTTGAAAGGACTCCCAGTGACAAACAGGCCCAGCTTGGGGGAGGGGTGGTAGGAAATGAAAAAAGGCCAGACTGTGAACCCAATTAACACTGATCTCTAGGGAAGAGACACTCTTGGGTTGGTTCTATCTGAGAAAATGGTTTTGGTGTTCAAGATAAAGCCAGGTATCTAAGAGGGCCCGTGAGAGTTGTCTTTTCATTCAGAATCCTGTCCCAAGACTCCAGTAGATCCTCTGATGTCACACAGAAAGTGCCAGATGTAAGCTCTAAGGACAGAGACCCCAGTCAAGCCCCAGGGGAGATAGGTATGAGATGGGATCTGCTGGGTGGGGCTAGAATATGTAGTCACAGTGTCTGGAAAGGTCAGAAATATTGAAGGGGGTAGAGGGAAGGGGCAGAGAACAGGAAGATAAGATGGACTGTGGAAGAACCAGCCCCTTTCGCCTTGGGAACAAACAAGGGAAACAAGACACTTATGGGCTGGGCTAGGACCTAAGGAGAGCTCAGTGTAGCATCAGCAAAGAGAGGGACAGAGCCCTGAAGTGCTGGACTAGGCTGGAAGAGAGAAGGGAGGCTGTAGGGCCTGGGAAACACAGTTGGCTGAGCATGAGAGCCTGGAAGGCCAAAACCCAGGAGAAGGGAAAGAACGGCAGACGCTGTGACTGCAGAGAAATTAGCAAAAGAAAAGAGCTTGGAGGGAGAGAGGGCAGAGAGAGAAATAATAGCTCAGCCTGTGGTAGGAAAATGGAGGAAACAGACCTGGGGGTGAGATAGAGGCCAGGCTCCCCAGGTTTGGCAAAATATCCCTGCACAAGGATTTCTTTGTATTACAGGGTATGTCCACCTGCCTCTTTTTTTTTTTTTTTTTTTTTTTGGTGATGCTGAGGATTGAACCTAGGGCCTTTTGCATACTAGGTAAGCACTCTACCCACTGAGCTATATCCCCAGCCATACATGTACCACATTTGAGCCAAGCTACCAAGAACCTTCTGAACTGAGGTTATAGTGGGGGTAGGTCCCTTGTTTCTTTCCTGGATTCCTCCAAAAGAAACCAGCTCTCTGAAGGCCATCCCTTTCACCACTGACCCCTGAGCAACTTGGTCTCTTTCTCTATTCAAAATAAGAGAAAGACCAGGCATGGTGACACATACCTGTAATCCCAGCAGCCCAGGAGGCTGAGGCAGGAGGATCCAGAGTTCAAAGCCATCCTCAGCAAAAGTGAGGTGCCAAGCAACTCAGTGAGACCCTGTCTCTAAATAAATCAAAATAGGGCTGAGGATGTGGCTCAGTGGTGGAGTACCCCCGAGCTCAATCCATGGTAACTGCCCCCCCCCAAAAAAAAAAAAGAGAGAGAGAGAGATAGGAAGATGCCAGGATTGAACTCAGGGAGAGATTCATTCTAGAAATATCCTCATGGAGTAAGATTCTGTGGCTCCACACTAGTAGTTACCATATGGCCAGGAAACCAGGTTAAGCTCTCTACCTAAATCTCATTAGCTGCTTCTCTCTCTCTCTCTCTCTCTCTCTCTCTCTCTCTCTCTCACACACACACACACACACACACACACTCATACTCAGGTACATGTTTGTACCCACAATGACTAAGGAGGTCATTGCCAAATTCTGTATTGCTAGGCTCTCCAGGCACATCTGAGTTTCCTTGTGTCAAAGGGAGCATTTCCAAGCTCATTGGTCTGTTGCCATGGAAACACTCAGGCTTCCAGAACTCTGGGCTAGGGCCTGCCCCCCATGGTGCAGGGGAGGAGAAGAGAGCTGGAGGGTGACAGAAAAAAGGTATGGAAAGATTCCTGGGAGGAGGCGGGCTGATGAGACACATCTGGGTCTAGGTGACCCTTTGCTATCCCCTCATTCCCTTAAACTACCTTTCCTCTCCTTTTGCCTCAGTAGATCTCTCCAGGCCAAAGGAATGGAAAAGAGATGTCAGAACAAAGATTTATGGCCAGAACCAGGTGGAGGGTATTAGATCGCTTCCTGGGTCACCAGGGGGTTTTGAGAGGTACTAGCTTTGGAATAGGGGCTGGGGCTTGGATCTAGCACTGTGTCCATGCAGCCACCTGAGGTCCCAAGCTAGGACTGCCTCAGGCCTGGAGCCACTTCAGCAGGCCCCTCCTCCCCACACCCAGAGAACCTGTTTAAAATGGGATTTCCAAGCCGTGATGTCAGAGGAAAGCCAGAAGCTTGTGCCAGCTCTCACTTGATTAGCAGAGCAGAGACCAGGATCCGCCTGGAAGGAGGCAGTCAGAGGTGGGAGGGGTTTGTGGGCTTTGAGCCAGATGGCATCCTGGGATCTGTGGCATCCTGCATGATAGACAAGCTATTTCCAGGTCAAAAGCCTCTGTACCCTTCCACTTTACCTTAAATTTCAGACAATGCAACATCTTCATCCCAAATCCCCCCATTTTTTCCTCTGTGATGAATTATGCCTGCCAGGAGAAGAAGGGCACCCCAAATTCTTAGAGCTGGGCATCAGTTTCAGTTTGGGTCCTGTCTGTCCTGCCTGTCCCACCTGTGGGCTAGAGGCAGGGATGAGAGGACTGGCTGCAAGGAAGGGAAAGGCCACTAGGTGGAGCTGCTTCCTCCCAATGTGGGATTCTGAGGCTAGAGGACAATCCTCCTGCAGTCAGTTGCTCAAGACTGGTGAACAGAGTGCCTCCTACTCCTCTGCATGGAGTGCGAGGCTGATAAAGTGTATCTCTGGCAGGTAAACGGCTGTGGATTCTCAAGAAATCTCTGCCTAAGTCCAGCATGTGTGCACACCTTCTGCCAACTCCCCACCAGAGGTGGTCAGACCTAGAAAGCACCGTTTTGTGGCCAGGGTCAGGTACCCTCCCTGGAGCAGGGAGCAGGGAAATTGCCAGGCTGACCCTGGGAAAACCTACAGACCAAGGGTTCCAACCTGAGCTTCTAAAATGACATCTGGAAAGGCTGATGGAGCTATTTATTGATCAGGAGTGAAAAGGGGCTCAAGTGGGTGTTGGGTTCAGGAGAAGGGAAGCTCACCCGGCTGCAGTGTTTCCTGGACTTGGCCACGATGGCCTTTTGAGACCTGCTTCAGGCTTCCCTGCCCTTGTTTTCATCCAGAGTACTGTGGAGTTGAAAGAGAATACTAAGTCCCTAGTCCCCAAACTCAGGAATCCCCAGTATTCTTGCAGGGGCTGAGGGTGGGGCTTCTCAGTGACCTATCTTTCTCTGACCTCTCTCCCAAACTGACCCCACCAGCCCTACATCCTTGATTAATTACACTGTTTTTCTGTCCCAGCCAGATGAGTGATCAATAAATAATGCTGCTTGAAATATTGATGGCGAGTTTTATACCAGTATCCCTAAGCTGTGTCTATCATTTGGAAACTTGAGTGCTGACAGGGAAATGCATGGCTCCCCAGACAGCGCTTTCCTGTCCCTACAACATAGGGTCTTTCTTTGCCAAGATCTCTACCCAATCTCATCTCAGCCACAATCATGACTCTGTCCCATTAACTAAGAGGAAGAAACCCCAGAGATCAATTTAGCCAGCCTCCTGGGGAGGATGTGGTAGCTAAAGCAAGCAGAGCCGCTTCCTGACCCCTTGGTTCTCATGTTGAGAACTAGATGCCATTTCTTATGTTCTGTGTCCATGTTGGACCTATCAGATCCAGCTTTCTAAGTGACCAACTCAGTTGACTGCAGCCTTCCAGGACCCACGTGGACTATTTGGAGCCTAAGCACAAGGCACTCATGTGCCTGCAGACTTCTCTGGCCCTGGTCACTTCATCTGGTTTGTTCTCTAGGAAGAAGGGAGAGAATGGTAGAGAGGAGAGGAGGAGGCAATAAAAGCTCTGGAGCCAACTCACCCAGTAGGAGCCCCGGCTCTGCAGAAGCCACACCCACTCAAAAATCTTTGCAGGTGCACCCTTGTTTTCCTTCCTATTTCACCAGGTCAGCTTCCCGGAGCAGTGCAAATCTCCACTCAGATACACCCGTTGCCCCATCACCAAGCTGTCAGATGCCCCCTCCAAGCATCTGCCACCTGCTGACAGCACCCATCAACCTATTTGTTTATCGCCTGTTTTCAAGTCTATTTCCCCACCAGACTGAATGCCAAGCATAGGCAATGGGTCCAGCTGGTTAACCACCATTTCTCTAACATCTAGCTTGACACTCAATAAGCACTCAGCACATTTTCGTGGATTGTTTGAATGATATCCCTGCAGCATTCTCTCACGCCTGGAAAAACAATCTTCAAAGCTCAGCTCCCTCTGCTGAGTTGCTTGCCTGTACCTGAAGATGGATGTCTGAGCTACACAGAAGCTGTCCTTGCTCTGATTCCTCCAGCAGGTGCCCACGCTCGCTCCCCTTTTCCTTCTTTCACACACAGATGGGAGTCAGCTTTCCAGCCACATTCAGTTCTCACTTTAATTCAAATGCTAAATTGGGAAGAAGAGCAGCTTCACACTCCCAATTTAGCCTGGGAGAGAAAAAGTGAGACAGCCTGGATGTTGCCAGGGTAAGGAGAAGGCTAGGTTTGGGGTTGGGAGATGGTGGCAAACCTAGCCAGAATCCCAGAGAAAACCATGAATCCCCCCACCTGCTCCTAAAAATAAACCACCCAGAATTCTGACCCCAGGGGGATCTAGAAAGACACTTTCCTATAAGCAGAGGAGCCATTGGGCATATCCTCAGTCAGGATGGGATCAGAGGGGAGCAGAAGGGTCTTTGGTTATTAAAACTATCCAGCCAGGCATGATGACATGCACTTGTAGTCCCTGCTATTTGGAAGGCTTGAGGTGAAAGGACCACTTGTGTTCAGGAATTCAAGACCACACTGGCCAACATAGTGAGACCCTAAGAAAAAATATATAGCCAGGTGAGGTAGTGCACACCTGTTATCCCAAAAACTTGGGAGGCTGAGGCAGAAGGATTATAAATTTGAAACCAGCCTCAGCAACTTAGTGAGACCCTAAGCTATTTAGTGAGACCCTGTGTCAAAAGAGCTGAGGATGTGGCTCAGTGAAAAAGCACCCAAGGGGTCAACCCCAGGGGTGTGTGTGTGTATATATATATATATATATATATATATATATATATATATATATATATATGATATTTCAGGTCAGCTTGCCCATTAGAATCATTGGGGAACTGGTTTGCCCTAGAATGGGGATGAGGATGTTCTTTGGGCAGCTCCCCAGAGACATCACAAGGATCCTAGGCTGAGATGTTTGCTTAGTGCTGTCATATATATATATATATATATATATATATATATATATATATATATATTTTCTCCATAAAAAGATATGCTGCTGCTACTGCTTTGGTCACTGGTAGTGGAAAACTACAAAATTCTTTTTCTCAGCACCACATATATTTTTATGTGGTGCTGAGAATTAAACTCAGTGCCTCATGCATGGTAGGCAAGCGCTCTACCTCTGGACCACAACCCCAGCCCCAAATTCTTCTAAAAATTCTTCTAAATCTGAATTTAATACCTCTGTCCATAGTTAAAGATTATTACTCTAGATGATGAATTAAAACTCTGAGTCTACAAACTTATACACCAATTTTCAGCAGCATTTTTCACAATAGCCAAAAGGTGGAAACCACCATTTGTTCATCAACAGAAGAATGGATACACAAAATATGGTATATATATACTTGGAATATTATTCAGTCTTAAAAAGAAATGAAATTTGGGGCTGGGGTTTAGTGGCAGAGTACTTGCATAGCATGTGTGAGGCACTGGGGTCAATCCTCAGCACCACATAAAAATAAATAAAGGCATTCTGTCCATCTACAACTACCAAAAAAATCTTGAAAAAAGGAATGAGGGCTGGGGATATAGCTCAGTTGATAGAGTGCTTGCCTTGCATGCACAAGGCCCTGGATTTAATTCCCAAGCACCACAAAAAAAAAAAAAAAAAAAAAGAATGAAAGTTTGATACATGTTACAATATGGATGAACCATGTGAACATTATGTGTATAATTCAATGGCATTAAATTCCCTCTATAGCATCCTTCCACTGAGCTATCCCAGCCCAAAAATGAACATAAATTAATCAAATTTAAATTTAAAAGATATGTCCAATGTCAGTTTAAGACATTGTCATCCAGCCATGTTGTCCTTCTAGGCAACTAAACTAGAGGGGAACTGGGTCCTTTAAGTTCCAAAGACCCTCTCCATTTGCCGCAGACAAATTTTTCCACAAATGACCTGGGGACAACAGCTGACTCTCCCTTCTACTGCTACTTGTCAATGTGATCATCTGGACAGAAGCTCTTCATTCTGGTGCAAGCTGCCAGCTTCCTCTCTACACACTTATTTTGACTTTGCCCTAAAACAGCATTCCCATATAGAAAAAAAATAAGAGGCTGAAGAAGGAAAGAAGAGAGCCCCTTCCATCCAGCCTCCCAAGCACCCATTATCACTGTACCAAGAGAAATGGATGGTCCTTTGGGCTGAGCTGCCTGTCAGTGAATTTAGGTGTCAATTTTTCTAGGAGTCTTTCAGCTTCTGAGTGGGAGGCCCCTTTGGGAGCCCCTGTGATAACTGGTACTGATGCATGCAGACCTCCCCCTCTCTCCTGGACTTTGGCCTGGTTGTCCACTGGTCTCACCATCTGCCCTTCCCCACCCATCCTCCTTTGATTATTATAAAATTGCAAGTTGGCTCTCTGATTGCCTGGGAAGCACTTCAGTGGCTGGAAGCTGAATTAGGGGCTTCCACTCATTATGACTCATGAGAGCATGAGTCACATGTCTGTCATTGCTTATTTACTTCTCTGTCTCCCCCATTAGGCTGTGAGAGAAGATGCATGTCTGAATTCCAGTGGCTGGGGAGGCTGAGATAGGAGGATCAAAGTTCAAAGCCAGCCTCAGCAATTTATCAAGGCCCTAAGCCACCTGGCAAAACCCGGTCTCAAAATAAAAAATAAAAATAAAAAGGGCTGGGGATGCGGTTCAGTGGTTAAACAGTCTTGGGTTCAATCCTTGGTATAAAAAAAAAAAAGAGAGAGAGAGAGAAAAGACTCTCCTTAATTCTCTGTCTTTAATGCATACAGTAGAGATAATATTAAATAAATGAGTAATGAATGAGTAGAAAGAGCTATTCACTTGTCCATTCCCCCTCTCTGACTTGACTTAAGATTCTTTCCAAGTGAAAAATTTGCCTGATCCATTAGGGGACCCCAGAAAACAGTTCTTGGTTCATCCAGAGGATTCTGAAGTCAGACTGTCTGGATTGAAATTCTGGCTCCACTGTTGATCTTACCTGCCCTCTTTGAGCATGTTTCCTTTCCATGATAAAAGGATGAGAATAGTCCCTTCCTCATAAGCAATAGTGAAGACAAAAACCTGTCTGAATGTTTAGCACAGAGCTTGTCCCATAGTAAATGGATGCTGGGGTCAAGGTGGGCAAGGTGAATGCATCCAGAGATTAAGGAAAACCAGAGGAAATAAGCATCACTGATACTGTTAGTTTCCCCAGCATGCTGGGGTTTGTTAGTGTGGGGTGGGGATGGGTGAGGCCACTGCCAGAATGGGGTAATCCCAGAGGTTGCCTGTCTCCTCCCACCCTCCCCCTCCTGCCAGGGTTGCAGAGTCTAAGCTCACCCACCAAGAAGCTGAGCAGCCCCAGAACTGGGTGGTGGTGAGGGGCCAGAAATAACTGCTGTTGCTATTCCTGCCTTTCTGTGCTGGATGGAAACGCTGCCTTTCTAATCTAAAGGCTGCTCTCAACTTCCTGCACATCAGTGGGCTCTTATGTAATGCTCCCCTCCCTCTCCTGCCCAGCGAGCTTCCAGAGATTTCTGCAGCCCGCTGGCTTTGCTGCACATTCAGCAGGGGGTAGGGGGAGCAAAGAAGCCACCACAGGCTGGATTGTACTCTGATCCCAGGATCCTGCCAGCCTCAGACCTGGGAGAGGGGCTACCCAGCACAGGGCAGAGGGACTGACATCCAAGGACAGGCAGCAGCCTCTTTCTGAATCTGCAAGACACCCTCAGGCAGAGGAGACCCAGACAGCCCTACCTAAGTATTCAGACCGACCCCTCATCTGCCCTTCTTCCCCTTATAGGCCCTCTTAAAGACAGATTACTGTGCCAACCACCCCCCAAGTTATAATATTTTAGGCCTAACCTAATTGTTTGGCGTAGTGGTCCTAAGGTAGACTCTGAGGACTTGACTCAAGCAGCCAAATCCTCCACAAGATGGAGCTGCCCCTAGACCCATTCAAGGCTAAGCCCCCCATGTTTCCAGTGAAGCCCATCAGCCATCGGAAAGTGTGACAGGCAACCCAGATAGAACCCAAGAGAGAGTCATTTCCTGAGCCCTGGGACAACCACAGTGGTGGCAAACCACAGCGAGCAGCACATGTGGGTGCTGACGTAGCACAGCGCTGGGAGGAGGAAGCGGCAATGGAAAAAGGGACTTGTTTTCCTCTGAAAGCTACACCTGCTAAACCCTGGGTTGGGTGTCTGGGACAAGATAGCTGCACTGGCTTTCTCCTGGAGCTTCAGCTGTCTGGGCAAGCCCCTTCTCTCACTTCTATCTTCTCCTCCTCTCCAGTTTGTAGACCTTCCCAGGGCCTCCCTCCATAGGGCTCCTTGCACCAGTCACCTGGCCAGCAATTTTGAGAACCCCAGGTCATCCCTTACCATCCCTTGAGGCCCAGTAGCCCCTCAGACCAGGGTGCAGGAGTGGCTCAGAGCCTTCCTTACCTCCAACATGTTTTCCCATAGGCCCAAGGCCAGTTGTTCCATCTGGGTTTTTAGGCACAAGTTGGATACTGACAAGCCCAAGCCGAGATTTGGTTCCTTGGGAGGGGCCAATTCTTTTTACTATGTCTCCTCCCCTCTCCCACTGCCCTAATCACAACAAGCTTAAGTGTGCCATTGGACAAAAGGCAGATTGGAGTGGGGATGCCCCTAGCACAGCTGCTAAGAAGCCAGGTCAGTAACATAAATCTCTCCAGGGGGCAAATTTTAGATTGTCCTTCTTGCTGACTGCCCCTCCACAGAGAGCTACAGCCTGGGCAGTGTGCAGGGCGATGAGCTCAGCTCCTCTCACGGTTCCCAGCAGAAGCTGTCTTACAGGGGCTTCTGCCATGGAGCTGGGCAGAGTTAAGAAAACCCACTTCCATGAATGAGCCTCAAGGGTAAAATAGGAGAGAGTGAGGATGGAGGGGTACAGTTTAACCCTGGACATTCTCACTGTCCACTCTGATCATGGCTCAATTTATTTCTCTTACGGACTTTGCAAGGCTATTGTCTACCTGGCCTCCTCCAAGATGCCTTCCCTCACCTCCAGAGTATATGAATTGTACTTACTATAATATGGAATTATTCTTTTTATTTGCATAACTATTTATTTTTGATCTATTTTATTGACTAGTAGCTTCCACAAGGGCAAAGACTCTGTAAGACTTAGCACTGCATGGGCTTGGGATAGAACTCACTAGTAGAGTACTTCCCTAACATCCTCTATGCCCTGGGTTTGATCCTCAGCATTGCAAAAAAAACAACAAAAAATTAGTTTTATTCAACCTTACCTCTGCCACTTTCCAATAGAAACCCTCTACTCCAGCCTGTTTCCCCACTTTACACCCCATTTTCTCCAAACAGACCACCTATGGGCCCTGCTGGCCACTTTACCCCCAAGCCTAACCTGAAACAACTTTTCACGTCCCCACCAAAGATCGGTAGGTCCATATCATGTTCTTTTTTCTCCAAAATTTCTTTGACTCTGCTCTTTTTCTTAGAACCCCAGAATGTCTTCCTCCTTTTATCCCGTATGTCTCTTAGTGACACCAACTTTTGGTGGCTAACAAAACTCCTTTCTTCCTATTTTTAATTTTCTTGTAACACATAATCCAGGTTCCCTTCTACCCAAGTTTGCAAGCTCCTAAAGGCAGGGATCTAAGTCATAGACCTTATTCCCAGATCTTGCCAACAGTAACTCCTCCGAGAAGTTTTTGATTGTTGTCATTAAAGGGTACATTAATTGGAATCTGATCTGGGTGCAATGGCATATGCCTATAATCTCAGCAACTCAGGAGGCTGAGGCAGAAGGATCACAAGTTCAAAGCCAGCCTCAGCAACTTAGCAAGGCTTTCAGAAACTTAGTGAGACCCTGTCTCAATATAATAATTTTAAAAAGGGCTGGGGACATGGCTCAGTGGTTAAGCACCCCTGGGTTCAATCCATGGTACAGGAAAAAAAAAAAAAGGAATCTATTGGGCTACAAGTAACAGAAACCAAACTGAGGCTGTTGATTTTATTGAATAAAAAAAGGAAATGACCTGCAAAACTAAAAAGCACATGTCACATGCAGGCATTTACTCTCATGCATATCTCTGCTGACTTCCTATGCATTGGCTTCATTCTTAAGCAGGCTCTCCAGTCCAGAGGACAAGATGCACTCCAGGTTTACATTCTTTTTTTCTTTTTTTGAGGGGGGATTATTGGGGGTTTGTTTACCTGGGATTGAATTTAGGGGCACTCAACCACTGAGCCACATCCCCAGCCCTATTTTGTATTTTATTTAGAGACAGGGTCTCACTGAGTTGCTAAGCACCTCACCATTACTGAGGCTGGCTTTGAACTCATAATCCTCCTGTTTCAGCTCCTCCAGCTGCTGGGATTACAGGTGTGTGCCACTGTATCAGTCTTTAATTCTATTGGTTGACTACCACCAAGGAAAGAGAATTCTTTCCCAAGAGTCCAGAAATGATTCTTATTTCCCTAGTTTGGGTCATGTGCCCATTGTGACTCAATCTATGACGAAGGAAATGCAATTCTTCTAGAGCATCCTAGATGGATGGCCAGGCCTGGATTATAGATTTACTCTTAGATTTTGAATGTGCTTATCTTTCCCCAACCACATGAATTGGGGTGGTTCCAATAGAAGTTGCTGGCTGCAAAATAGTTACCAACAAAAGGGTGGTGATATTGGGCATGCAAAACCAAAGATGTAGACTGTGATGACTTCTGGTGTCCAGCTTCAGCAAGAACCTGAAGATATTTCAGGTCAGGTTGCATATTAGAATCATTGGGGAATTGGTTTGCCCTGGCATGGGGAGTAAGATGTTCTCTGGGCAGCTCCCCAGAGACAGCACAAGGATCCTAGGCTGAGGTGTTTGCTTAGTGCTGTCACTTACAGATTGTGATTCTGTTGGTCTTTCCTTTCCAGAGCCCGACTGGTGATTCTGCTGCCCAGTCAAGACTGAAATATTCTGCTCTAGGATAAGATATTCTGTAAAAAAAATTTAGATTTCCTCTTAGGGACAAGATCTTGTGTCAAGATTGGAATGATTTTTCCCAATCAGCACAACTTTTCAGAAAAGAACCACTGGGGGTGATGGGGTTGTGTAGCTCAGTGGTGGAAGGCTTGCCTGGTGCATGTGAGACATAGGGTTCGAGTCTCAGCATCACATAAAAATAAATAAATAAAAGTATAGTGTGAATCTACAACTAAAAAGAATATTTGGGGGAAGAAGAAGGAGGAGGAGGAGGAGGAGAAGAATCATCATCATCATCATCATCACTGGGGTTATCTTGGAGGCTCAAGATGCATGGGTGAATGGTGGGTGATGCTGTGGGTCCCATGCTCCTGAAAATAACAATAGCCACTGTTTATGGAATGCCAACTGCAAGACAGGCACTGTGCTCTGGGATTTAACAGATGGCAGCCCATGTAAATTTCAGTCTTCACAATAATCCACCCTGTGAATATCATGAATATTAACCCCATTTTACAGTTGAAAAGAGTGAGATACAAAAAGCTTGGCCAGCGTAACCCACCTTAGAGTGACAAATGGACATGCAGACACGGGGACCATCTGATCCTCTCTGGCCTGGCCCTCCTGCCCTACAACAGGAGGTAGATAACAATGGGAGTGGGCCCCCTCACCTTGCCCTAGCTCTTAGGACCAGGAGTTCAAATACAAGAATCTCGGATCACTGCGGGATTCTGTAAGTTGATTTTATAAGAAAATGAGGCGGGGGAGGGGGCAGTGGCAGAGGACAAATTCAGAGGGATGAAGCCCAGAGTCTCTGTTTCAGGAACGCTCATTTAAACCCGGTGTTCTGAGGCTGTTGGGGCTCATGAAGACCCTGACCCAACCGCTTCCCTCCAGTGTCAACACCCTCGCTCACATATATTACCTGCTTTCTTTTTAAATTAAAACGCCACCTCCCCCAAATTCAGAGCTAGAGCAGGAACCTTCTCTTCCCAGAATCCTTGGTCCCCTTGGGATGCGCATTTGACTGTGTGGTGGGGGCGGGGAGGGCTTCCCTGTTTACGTCTTGCTCCCGGCAGACCTGCGGAAATCGCTTTCCCAGCACCCCCCCCCACCTCCGCGCCCTTGGCCTGGCTCGAGGAGGGAAGTGTTATCCCGGAGTCTGGGCGCTTTGGCAGTAGCGGCCTCCCCAGGGACTGCAGGGAGAGCCCAGACAGTGGCGCCTGCTCAGTTCGCACTCACTGCGTCTAAGGCTCCCCCGGCCTGGCTCCGCGCCCAGCACAGCAGCCGCGAGGGCAAGTGAGGAGGCGGCGGAAGAGCCCGCTCGGCCAGGGGCCGGGTAAAGGAGCTGGCAAAGGGACCTCTAGGGGGCAGCACCAAGCCGCTAAGCACGTCCTCTGTTCGCGCTAAGCCTGGGGTCCCTAGGCAGCCCTTAGGGAAGCCCTTCTTTAGAATCCTGCAGGGTCCGCCCCGCCTCCACCGGGATTGGATAAAAGTGGGGAAGTGCCCATCCATCAAAAGCTGGTGGGAATAGGACTCAGGACTGTCCTGGGGCAAACGAATTCCTTCTTCCTGCCCCCCAAAGGTGGGTTCTTTTCCAGCAGGGTCCAGGGAGCAGCCTTAGGTTCTGGGTGGGGTATAGAAGACCCCAAGCCCTTACAGCCCCAGCCCATTGGCAGGTAGCGGGGAAGAAGACTGCTACGCAGTGTCCCAAGAACCATGTGGCCATAATTTCCTAGCCTCAGTTTCCCTAGCGACTTCTGGAAAGTCGCCATGTTATTGGTCGAGGCCCGGGGTCAGGGCCCCGCCCATCCTGGGCGGCCTCTGCCCCAGCCGGCTCAGCCGCTCCTCCCCTCAGCTACGGGTTCTCTCCCACGGTCCCTGAGGTGGGCGGGCGGGCACTGGATGACGGCTGCAGAACCCCGGCCCAACTCGCCCTCGCCTCCGCTCGGTGTCTGGGTTTCCCCAGTCCAGCTCACGCCCGGGGGCCGCCTGAACAGCCGCGCGCCCAGAGCTACCCGCCTCGCGCCTTCTCCTCCTGGGCGTCCCTGGCTCCTGCGCGTTGGGTCTCCAGGCTTGGAAACTGGGAGGAGGGAGGGAGCGCGGGAGCAACCAGCAGCGACCCGGAAACGCCATATAAGGAGCAGGAAGGATCCCCCGCCGGAACAGCCCTTATTTGGGCAGCGCCTTATTTGGAGTGGCCCGATATGGCCCGGCAGCTTCCGGCTCTGGGAGGAGGGGAAAAAGGAGGAGGGAAGGGGCGGGTGTAACGTCGGGAACTCCGAAGCTCTAGAGTCCGGGAGGCGCCAGCTGCGGCTCGAGCACTAGGTTTCCCCGAAGCCTGAGCCCTGGGGATGAGAAAGCGGTCGCGGGACCCGGGGTGCGGGATGTAGGTGTCCACCGCTCTTGGCTGGGGGCTTCACGTCACTCCGGGTCCTCCCCGCCGGTCCTGCCATATTAGGGCTTCCTGCTTTCCATATATGGCCATGTACGTCACGACGGAGGCGGATCCGTACTGTTCCAGACCCTTCAAATAGAGGCGGATCCGGGGAGTCGCGAGAGATCCCAGCGCGCAGAACTTGGGGAGCCGCCGCCGCCGTCCGCTACCCGCCGCTGCCAGCTTCCGCCGCCGTCGCAGGACCGGCCCCTGCCCCAGCCTCCGCAGCAGCGCCGCGTCCACACCAGCCCGCGGCGAAGGCGAACCTGGGGATTCCACTTGCGTTCTCCCCAGTGCACCCCACACCCCGCATGTGACCTGGCTAGTCCCCCGCAAGTGTGTCCCCCCGGCGGCTCCATCCCCGGGCTGCGCCCACCTGCCCCAACACCGGCTCTCCAGCCCGCTCGTTCGGGATGGCCGCGGCCAAGGCCGAGATGCAGCTGATGTCTCCGCTGCAGATCTCCGACCCATTCGGCTCTTTTCCTCACTCGCCCACCATGGACAACTACCCCAAGCTGGAGGAGATGATGCTGCTGAGCAACGGGGCACCCCAATTTCTCGGTGCTGCCGGGGCCCCAGAGGGCAACGGCAGTAGCAACAGCAGCAGCAGCAGCGGGGGCGGTGGAGGTGGAGGGGGCGGCAGCAACAGCAGCAGCAACAGCAGCGCCTTCAACCCTCAGGGGGAGCCAGGCGAGCAGCCCTATGAGCACCTGACCGCAGGTAAGCAGTGGCCTAGCCAACGACGAGCCCCCTTGTCTACTACCATTCTGACGGCCAATCCTTCACCGCAGGAGTGCTCCCATACCACAGGGATGCAATCGGGGTTTCCCTTCCATTCGCGCATCTCCAGGGGCATGTGTTAGAAGGAAGCCCGGAGACAACCCCCATCCTCGACCCTAGTGGTGCGCAGAAGACTGAGCTTTTTGGATGGAGAGCTCTAGAGCTGCGTGGGTGGGTGGAGAGGGGGAGGGCTTGTTTTGATGAGCAGTGCTGGGCCCCCATCCCCCTCCTGAAAGGCTTGCCTTGCCTACTGCCTGTCCCCAAGGAAGGGCCGAGATTTGTGGCCTGGGATGTCCCGGCAGCCCAGGGTAGGGGGCGCGCACTAGCCCTGGCCGTGGGGGGTGCTGGCGGGAATCCCTCACCCGCGCAACCGCTGCTGCGGAGCGCTGGGAGCTGCAGTGGAGGGGGATTCTCCGTATTTGCGTCAGCTGTTGAAACGGGCTCTGCCACTGGAGCAGGTCCAGGAACATTGCAATCTGCTGCTATCAATTATTAACCAGCTCAGGAGTCAATAGTAGCCTGCCGACCTCTTGCCTGGCAGCTCGAGTCCTCCTTGTTCTCCAGTGATTGTTCTCCAGTAACCAGGCCTCTCCCCTTTCTCTCTCCTGCCAGAGTCTTTTCCTGACATCTCCCTGAACAATGAGAAGGTGATGGTAGAGACAAGTTACCCCAGCCAAACCACTCGGCTGCCCCCCATCACCTACACTGGCCGCTTCTCTCTGGAGCCTGCACCCAACAGTGGCAACACCTTGTGGCCTGAGCCCCTCTTCAGTCTAGTTAGTGGCCTGGTGAGCATGACCAACCCACCGGCCTCCTCATCTTCAGCACCATCTCCAGCGGCTTCCTCCTCTTCCTCTGCCTCCCAGAGCCCACCACTCAGCTGCGCAGTGCCATCCAATGACAGCAGTCCCATTTACTCAGCGGCACCCACCTTCCCCACGCCCAACACTGACATTTTCCCTGAGCCACAAGGCCAGGCCTTTCCGGGCTCTGCAGGCACAGCACTTCAATACCCGCCTCCTGCCTACCCTGCTGCCAAGGGTGGCTTCCAGGTTCCCATGATCCCCGACTACCTGTTTCCACAGCAGCAAGGAGACCTGGGCCTGGGCACCCCAGATCAGAAGCCCTTCCAGGGCCTAGAGAGCCGTACCCAGCAGCCTTCACTTACTCCACTCTCTACTATAAAGGCCTTTGCCACTCAGTCGGGCTCTCAGGACCTAAAGGCCCTCAATACCACCTACCAGTCCCAGCTCATCAAACCAAGCCGTATGCGCAAGTACCCCAACCGACCCAGCAAGACGCCCCCTCACGAACGCCCTTATGCCTGCCCAGTGGAGTCTTGTGATCGCAGGTTCTCCCGTTCCGACGAGCTCACTCGCCACATCCGCATCCACACAGGCCAGAAGCCCTTCCAGTGTCGCATTTGCATGCGCAACTTCAGCCGCAGTGACCATCTTACCACTCACATTCGCACCCACACAGGCGAGAAGCCCTTTGCCTGTGACATCTGTGGGAGAAAGTTTGCCAGGAGTGACGAGCGGAAGAGGCATACCAAGATCCACTTGCGGCAGAAGGACAAGAAAGCAGACAAAAGTGTTGTGGCCTCTTCGGCCACCTCCTCCCTTTCTTCCTACTCATCCCCAATTGCTACCTCTTACCCATCCCCTGTCACTACCTCTTACCCATCCCCTGCCACCACCTCATACCCATCTCCAGTGCCCACTTCCTACTCCTCTCCTGGCTCCTCAACCTATCCATCCCCTGTGCACAGTGGCTTCCCCTCACCCTCTGTGGCCACCACCTATGCCTCGGTTCCCCCTGCATTCCCCACCCAGGTCAGCAGCTTCCCTTCCTCGGCTGTCACCAACTCCTTCAGCGCCTCCACAGGTCTTTCGGACATGACTGCAACCTTTTCTCCCAGGACAATTGAAATTTGCTGAAGGAAAAATGAAAACAAAGGGAAAAGGGAGAAAAAAGAAACACAAGAGACATAAAGGACAGCAGGAGGAGATGGTTGAGAAAGAGGGGGAATCTCCTAGATGGAGGTTCTCAGAGCCAAGTCCTCCCTCTCTACTCAGAGTGGAAGGTCTGTTGGCCAACAATCCTTTCTTCCTGATTCCCCTTCCTCCCTAATTCCTGTTCCCTTTGACTTCAGCTGCCTGAAACAGCCATGTCCAAGTTCTTCACCTCTATCCAAAGAACTTGATTTGCATGGATATTGGATAAATCATTTCAGTATCATCTCCATCGTATGCCTGACCCCTTGCTCCCTTCAATGCTAGAAAATTGAGTTGGCAAAATGGGGTTTGGGCCCCGTAGAGCCCTGCCCTGTACCCTTGTACAGTGTCTGTGCCATGGATTTTGTTTTTCTTGGGGTACTCTTGATGTGAAGATAATTTGCATATTCTATTGTATTTGGAGTTAGATTCTCACTTGGGGTGGGGGGGAAGAAAAGCCAAGCAAACCAATGGTGATCCTCTATTTTGTGATGATGCTGTGACAATAAGTTTGGAGCTTTTTTGAAACAGCAGTCCTAGGTATTAATCAGAGCATGTGTCAGAGTGTTGTTCCGTTAACCTTTTTGTAAATATTGCTCGACTGTACTCTCACATGTGGCAAAATATGGTTTGGTTTTTCTTTTCTTTTGAAAATTTTCTTCCGTCCTCTTGGTTTAAAAAGTTTCACGTCTTGGTGCCTTTTGTGTGATGCGCCTTGCTGATGGCTTGACATGTGCAATTGTGAGGGACATGCTCACCTCTAGCCTTAAGGGGGGCAGGGAGTGCTGATTTGGGGGAGGCTTTGGGAGCAAAATAAGAAAGAGGGCTGAGCTGAGCCTTGGTTCTCCAGAATGTAAGAAAACAATCTAAAACAAAATCTGAACTCTCAAAAGTCTATTTTTTTAACTGAAAATGTAAATTTATACATATATTCAGGAGTTGGAATGTTGTAGTTACCTACTGAGTAGGCGGCAATTTTTGTATGTTATGAACATGCAGTTCATTATTTTGTGGTTTATTTTACTTTGTACTTGTGTTTGCTTAAACAAAGTGACTGTTTGGCTTATAAACACATTGAATGCGCTTTATTGCCCATGGGATATGTGGTGTATATCCTTCAGAAAAATTAAAAGGAAAATAAAGTAGATGTGAGTGGGTATATTTCCTGGGCTGAGGGAAGGGCTCCGCATTCTTAGTGAGAGGTTTGAGGTTTTCTCAAGATTCTGAACCATGTCCACTGTGTCCCTGGAGTGAATTTTTCTTTTCTTTTTTTGGGGGTGTTGGTGGTGGTGGTGGATAATACTAGGGTTTGAACCCAGGGGTTTTCTATTACTGAGTCATTTCCCCAGGCTTTTTAAGTTTTTATTTTGAGAAACAGGGTCTTGCTAAATTGCTGAGGCTGATCTTGAACTTGGTATCCTCCTGGGATTATAGGCACATGAGACTATACCAGGTCTGAAGTGAATTTTTTTTTATTTGTTTATTTTTATGTGGTGCTGAGGATTGAATCCAGTGCCTCACACATGCTACGTGAGCATTCTGCCACTGAGCTATAGCCCCAGCGCTGAAGTAAATTCTTTTTTTTTTTTTAAAGAGAGAGAGAGAGAATTTTTTAATATTTATTTTCTAGTTATCGGTAGACACAACATCTTTGTTTGTATGTGGTGCTGAGGATCGAACCCGGGCCGCACGCATGCCAGGCGAGCGCGCTACCGCTTGAGCCACATCCCCAGCCCCTGAAGTAAATTCTTAATGAGGACTGAGTCTGGGTCTCTGTGGTGTTGAGGACTGAAACCACACCTCATGCAAGCCAAGCAAGATCTCCTTTTGATGCTGGGCTTGTTCTACCTCACTCTGATGGGCTTCCACTTTGATTTATCTTAGTTAAAGAAGGTCACAGCTGGGCATGGGACGTATGGCCAGAGGCAGTGCCACTCCTCTGGTATTAAATGTGTGGCCAGTGCCACCTTTCACCTCTACCCAGAGTTTGGAAAATCTGTTCTTGGGAATCCCTGCCATGTGCATTTGAGGGAGATAAGAGGTGGGAACAAGGGTTTTGAGAAATAGTAAAAAGCTGGGACTAACTCCTCTTTCCCTTTCTCCATGTCCCCAGCAACTTGAGGGCATCAAAGAAGCTTAGAAGAGGCAAGGGCCAGTTCTCAAGCCAAGAATCCTTCCAGGAAGAAATTCTTGCCACTTGCCAGCTGGAACTGCCATCCTTGGCAGCTTCCTGGGACATAGGGCAGAGTGGGCAGGAGGCTAGCCTGGTATCTAAAGTTCTCATCCAGGCCAAATTTGTCAGACAGTGCTAGGTTCTTTGGGCCCCACCCCCCTAAGGGCCCCCTGGAGCAATCTTTGTGGATATGTGAGCATTTGGCTACTCTGTGAGAGAGCTTAACCTGGCCATGACAGGCACAGCAAGAACAGTTCCTATTCCAGGAATACGTACTGTTGGTTGGAGAGACAGAGATTTAAGCCAAAAATTAGAACAAGATGTTATGTTATACAATATGGGCAAGCATGGGTCTTTGAAAGCACAAAAAAAGGGCACCCAACCCACCCAGGGTCTTAGCACACGTGGGAAAGTGGAGATGAGAAGCCTGAATAAGACTCAACACAATTGCCTTGGTTGTTGTGGAGGCAGAGAGGACATTGGCTAAATTTTTAATCCAGGAGTATGGACGAAATGGAGTACTGAGCTACCTCCAGCCTTTATATCTGAGTGTTTTGTGGATTGGTCAGATATACCCATTAATCAGGTAGATGGTGCAATAGATTTGATGTCCTGGAATTGCCAAACCTTGGCTCTTCTCCCAACCTCTGAGCCCTGGAACTGGAGTGACAATGAAGTATAGTTATCTAGTATAGTTATCAGGCCCTGAGTAAAATCAAGGTCAACCCATTCCACCCCTTCTCTCCTAAGTTCCCCAGGTTTCAACCCACACCTCTGAGGGCTAGGGGAAGTTCAATAGTCCCTTGGTATTAGCCCAATACTTTTATTTATTTATTTTTTAGTTTTCGGTGGACACAACATCTTTATTTTATTTTTATGTGGTGCTGAGGATCGAACCCAGCGCCCGGAGCATGCCAGGTGAGCGTGCTACCGCTTGAGCCACATCCCCAGCCCCTAGCCCAATACTTTCTCTTGCCTTCTAGCCCTCCCCCACCAATACTGTTGGTCTCTCTGTTATTTCCCATTACCCCTAACTCCTCAACCTGGAGCAGGGGGAACCAGGTACTTTCTCTAGACAAGGACACATCCCTGCAAGCCTTGTTGGTGAAATTGCCAGGTCCAGATGGGACATTTGTCTTGGCACACCTCTTCCCAGCCCCACCTACCTGTCCTCACTATTAGCTCAGGAATACAAGTCTGTGCCTGTCACACATTCTTAAGAGTATCTCACTCCAGACTCCCAAGAAACAAAGCCCAGCAAGAGTAATATGTGAAAAAATAATCTAAGAGATTATTCCTTTAAGCCAGAGTCTCATAAATTATAGTGCATCAGGATGGGATTCCCAGGCCCAGTTCCCAGAGCATCCCACTGATACCTTACATCTGGCACGGAGTCCTGATAAAAGGCCCTTCTGACACCAGCTACTTTTTGTTTTTTTGGTACTGGGGATTTAACCCAGGGGCGCTTAACTACTGAGCCACATCCCCAAACCCTTTTGGTTTTGTACTTTGAGACAGGGTCTTGCTTCATTGCTCAGGCTGGCAATTTAGCAATCCTCCTGCCTTAGCCTCCCAAGCTGCTGGAATTACAGACTTGTGCCACCAAGCCCCAGTTGCTAGCTACTATGTGTGTGTGTGTGTGTGTGTGTGTGTGTGTGTTACCAGAGACTGAAACCAGAGCCTCACAAATGCTAGTCAAGTGCTCAAGTGCTCTACCACTGATACATCCCCAGCACTATTTTATATTATTTTATTTTATTTTGAGGCAGGTTATTGCTAAATTGCCCAGGCCTGCCTCACACTCAGAATCTTCTTGCCTCAGTATCCCAAACAGTACCTCGTGCCAGCCCATTTTTATTAACCCTGTTGCTAGGGTTTTCTTTAGGTTTAGATAGTCAAACTCAATATCCTTTGCATGATTGAAATAGGGCATGACTCAAAAAATTACCCCATCAGGCACAGTGGCACATGCATATATTCTCAGTGATTTGGGAGTTTGAGGCAGGAGGATAGCAAATTTGAGGTCAGTCTCAGCAATTTAGTGAGGTCCTGTTTCAAAATAAAAAATATAAAGGGCTGGGGATGCAACTCAGTGGTAAAGCACCGTAGATTCAATCCCCAGTGCGGGAAAAAAAAAATTGTCCCATTTTATAAACCTGTAATATAGTGAATATGTTGACTGATATTAAAAAAATAGTGAAAATGTGGGATTGGGTATGTAGTTCAGTCGTAGAGCACTTAGATGCAGGAAGCCCTAGGCTTGATCCCTAGCACCCCAAAGTATTGTTGAGGTATTTGGTGTTTTGTTTGGTACTGGAGATTGCACCAGGGGTGACCTACCACTGAGCAACATCACAGCCCTTTTTATTTTTTGTTTTGAGATAGGGCCTCACTAAGTTGACCAGGCTGTCCTTGAACTTGATGTCAACCTCCAGAGTCAAAAGGATACCAAGTGCCCAGCAAAAGTGTTGATTTTAACTCCTGGGAAGGAAATCTGAAACTAAAGTCACAGGGAATACTGATAAAAATCTTTCATCATCATAAACATTGAGGTTTTGGAAAGGACCTAGAGAATGTTGAACAACTGATTGCTACCTGTGGACATTGTCTAGGACTTCAAGAATGTGGGAAGGATGGAGAGAAGTAGAGTGGAAAGGGGTGGGGAGGGAAGGGGGAAACTTGACCAGCTGAAGACAAGTTTAAAGCTGAATTAAAAGAACCAGGCCCTAAGAACCCTTGACCCTTCCCTTCCATCTAGTACCTGAGAAGTACTCTTTTAGCTTGAATTTCATGAGTGTTCAATCTCAACCATTTTGAAAGGTTCCAAGCACTCTGGAAGGCATAGTGGTCATACTGTTTGGAGTGTGCTTCATCCTACTTTCCCCATCTCACAGCCCCTAGCCCCACCAGAAAGATAGAGAGTCAGGTATGGTACTACAAGTTCAGAGGTATTCCCTGCCAGGTCTCCCTACCTCCATCCTAGTTTCATGCCACACTTAGTGTAGTTTGTGAGAGGAAGATACTGGACCCAGTGAGGTCCCACTTTCCTAGGGAAAATGAGGCCAAATCTAAAAGAATCAGATGTTGGGCTGGGGTTGTAGGTCAATAGTACAGCACTTGCCTAGCATGTGTGAGGCATTGGGTTCGATTCTCAGTACCACATATAAATAAATAAAATAAAGGTCCACTGACAACTAAAAAAATATTTAAAGAAAATTAAAAAAAAAAAAAAGAATCAGATGTCATGTGAATAAGATTCCCAACATTTTACCCATAAATCTTTGAGTGATAATAAGATTTTTGCACCCAAGTAGCAAATCTAGCTGACTGCTTCAGCAATTTTTCTTACCCAGTCTTCCTTTTCCCAATGCTGGAATCTAGGCGACACTTTTGTGGCTAAGCCTACTTGAGATGATCTCTTAGGCTGAGATTGTAGGTCAGCTCCTCAGTTCCAATAATTTTATGTCATTTACCTTTGGGTAAAATTCTCCAACAAGCCCATTCTCCTCAATACTAAGGATTTTTAAAAATATTACAGTTTCACCTGGGTACAGTGATGTACTCTACCATTGAGCTATATCCTCAGTCTGCATCATTATTATTTTTTTTTAACTTGACCTCAGAGACACATCACTGGATTTATTTACTTATTTTTTTAGAGAGAGAGACAGAGAGAGAGAGAGAGAGAGAGAGAGAGAGAGAGAGAGAGAGAGAGAATTTTATTATTTATTTTTTAGTTTTCGGCGGACACAACACCTTTGTTTGTATGTGGTGCTGAGGATGGAACCCCAGCCGCATGCATGCCAGGCGAGCGCGCTACCGCTTGAGCCACATCCCCCAGCCCCCTCCATTCATTATTTTTGAGAGTCATTGATGCTGTGTGTCTTTTTTTTTTTTTTTTTTTTAATATTTATTTATTTATTTTAGTTTTCGGTGGACACAACATCTTTGTTGGTATGTGGTGCTTGAGGATCGAACCCAGGCCGCACGCATGCCAGGCGAGCGCGCTACCGCTTGAGCCACATCCCCAGCCCGATGCTGTGTGTCTTAATCGCTCAATCTTTTTTACTGCTGAGTGGTGTTCTAGTGTATGGCTATACCACACTTTGTTCATCCTTTCGCTTATGGATGGACATTTGTGTTGATTCCCTCCAGGACTATTACAAAGAAAGCTGTTGTGAACATTTGAGTATAAGTGTTTGTTGAATGTGTCCCCATTTACTCCAAAGTATTCCTCAAACTTTCTGATTCCTTCTTTGCACAACAACCTTATTTATTCACCTCCCTAGTTCATGAAGCAATAATCACCCATTTCCCCTCACAATCATAGTCAGGGTCCAGCCTGTTTCTTTTAATCTTTCTTGAGTAAACAGAGCCAATCCCTTCATCATTTTTATTGCTCTATTCCAAACTCTCTCCTATTTGTTTATCTCCTCCTGGTAATGAGATGTCTAGGCTAAGCAAAGTATATATTGATTCAACTTGGCAAATATACATAAGTTTTTGGAGATACTTTTCTAAGGAGAAAAGGTATATGATAGAGGGTGAGCCACCGAACCGATAAGACACTCCTCTTTCAAAAAGGAAGGGGTGAAGGACCAGATGTGTGGGAGTTGCCCCAGCAGACTGGTCCAGAGAGGTTGTCTGTACACTTTGCCTTTATTGCTCTTTCCTATGACTGTTCCCCAGTAGGTTTTCTGGAACTCTGGACCCACTTACCCACTATTTGTCACGACTCTAATCTATCACATTTCCACACCTCTGAGTCCTGGGAGGGTGCTTCTCCTCAATGGGCACAGGGAGTCTGGGACTGTGGAGTCACCTGAGAATATAAAAGGCAACTGAGGCTAGAAAAGCGGTCTGGCCTGAGTTCCTAGCATCAATAAACTGACACTTAATGATAGTCTAGCGTGTGCTGAAGTTGAATAGAGAGAGGATGGCTTCACCTATTCAAAAAATTATCCTGAGCTCGGTTCATGCCTTCAATTCCACCTACTTGGGAGACTGAGGAAGGTGGATTGTCAAATTCAAGCCAATGTGGGCAACTTAAGCAAGATCCTGTCTCAAAATAAATAAAAAGAGTCAGGGATGTAGCTCAGTGGTAAAGTGCTCCTAGGTTCAAATCCCAGTACTGGGAACGGGGTACGAGTGGGGAAGAACTTTGACAAATCATTATGCATGAAATTCTTACGGGCTGATAAAGGGAGAACGAATTGGGGCCTGATTTATTTTGGGGGTTGCTGGAGATAGGAACCAGGGCTTCTTGCATGCCAGGCAAGCACTGTACCACTGAGCTACAAGGGGCCAGTTTTCCTGAGGTGAATTCAACAGCATGTGCCAAGAACCTTATAAAGTCTGTGCCCTCTCTCCTCGTCATTCTGCCAGGACTGCTGTTTATCAAAATATTATTTGTAATGGAGAAAAAATGGCAACAAGCATAAATGTCCAATGGGTGATAGCTAAAATAAATTGTCACATCATCTGATAGACTGTGAGGCAGTCATTATAAATCATGTTTTGAAATAATTGTTGGCCTGAAAACGACTCACAATATAATTCTAAGTAATTAAGGTAGGATATAAAATGTTACATGGCATTATTCCAGTTTTGTAAAATAAATATGCATATAGCATACATCAGATGTTAATGGTTTTTATATCTAGGCAATAGGAATGCAGTCATTTTATTTATTATTTTGCAGTAATTTTATTTATTTATTTATTTTGGTATTGGGGGTTGAACTAAGGGGTACAAGACCACGGAGCAACATCCCCAGCCCTATTTTGTATTTTATTTAGAGACAGGGTCTCACTGAGTTGCTTAGTGCCTTGCAGTTACTGAAGCTGGCTTTGAACTTGTGATTCTCCTGTCTTAGCATCCCAAGTCACTGGGATTATAGGCGTGCGCCACTGTGCCTAGCTTGATTTTATTTTTTATATTTTCCCATCTTTTCCAAATGAGCAGGTGTTTTTGTCATTAGAAAAAGAATCATTCTTGGGCTGGGGTTGTGGTTCAGTGGCCCTAGCACGCATGAGGCACTGGGCTTGATCTTCAGCACCACATATAACAAATAAATATAAACAAATAAATAAATAAATAAAATATTGTATCCACCTACAACTAAAAAATACATATATATTTAAAAAAGAAAAAATCATTTTGTTTAAGGAAGAAGAACAAAAATAGTTACGCAAATTAACATATTCTAGAATCTGGTGTCACGTGGGATCTTTTTTTTTCTTCTTTTTTTGTGGTGCTAGGGATTGAACCCAGGGCTTGTGCAAGCAAGGCAAGTGAGGCAAGCAGCGTACCAACTGAGCTATTATATTCGCAGCCCCATGTGGGATCTTTATGAAGGTCTTCTGATGGATTATTTTCTTCCCTTGCAACTATCTGCTCCTTCAATAATAAGGTGTTAGCCCCATGCGTCTCACACCTGTAATCCCATTGGCTCTGGAGGCTGAAGCAGGAGGATCACAAATTCAAAGCAAGCCTCAGCAATTTAGCGAGCACCTGAGCAACACAGCAAAACCCTGTCACAAAATAAAAAATAAAAAGGGCTGGGGATGTGACTCAGTGGTTGAGCACCCTTGTGTTCAATTCCTGATACTAATAATCATCATAATAATAACAATAATAATAATCATATGTTAAAGAAAAGTGCTAAGGGGCTGGGGATGTAGCTCGGCAGTAGAGCACTTACCTAGCATGTATGAGGTCCCAAGTTCAATTCTCATCTACCCCAAAACCAGAAAGAAAGAAAGAAGAGTACTAAAAATAAAGAAGAGAAAGTATTCCTACAGATTTGGGGCTGTAGGCTCTTTGCTGGTTGGATCCAAATTGGCTGTTTAATCCCAGTGGATGGTCTTTAGGAGTTGGCATGATAGAAGCACCAGGCAGCCACTGTTGGCTTCTAAATATCTAGGCTTTAGATTTTTTTAAAACCAGGAAGGGTGCAGAGTATGGTGGGACACACCCCCTGACTCAGTAGACTGAGGCAAGAGGATAGCAAGTTCAAAGCCAGCCTCAGCAATTTAGTAAGGCCCTAAGCAATTTAGTGAGACCCTGTCTCAAAATAAAAATAAAAAAGACTAGGGATATGGGGTTGGGGTTGTGGCTCAGCGGTAGAGTGCTCACCTAGCATGTGCAAGGCTCTGGGTTCGATCCTCAGCACCACATAAAAATTAAAAAATAAAATAAATATATTGTGTCCAACTACAACTTAAAAAAAAAAAAGACTAGGGATATAGCTCAGTGGTAAAGCTCCCTGGATTCAACCTCCAGTACCAATAAATAAATAAATAAATAAAAATCAGGAAGGGGCCTAGGTGAGGTGGCACATGCCTATAATCCCAGAAGCTCGGAGGCTGAGGTAGAAGGATCATGAGTTCAAAGCCAGCCTCAGCAATTTAGTGAGGCACTAAGCAATTCAGTGAGACCCTGTCTCTAAATAAAATACAAAAAAAAGGGGGCTTGGAATGTGGCTCAGTGGTTAATCATCCCTGAGTTCAATCCCAGTATCAAAAACAAAACAAAACAAAACAGGAAAGTTTTTTTTGTTTGTTTGTTTTTTAATTGTTGTTGTTAATTCATGGCGCTCCCTCAACTTTATTTTATTTATCTATTTGTTTGTTTGTTTATTGAGATGAGGGTCTTGCTATATTATTCAGGCTGGCTTGAATTCCTGGGCCCAAGTACTCCTCCTGTCTCAAGTGTACACACACCCAACTTCCTCAACTACTTCTTAGAGAACTGGTGAGATCTTGTCTGTGTTTCTTAATTAATTTTCCACCCCATTTCCAACATACAATTCACACATATGACTAGACTCAAAGCTTTTCTCTTAAATTTCCTTTTCTTTTGCCAGGTGTAGTGGTGCCAGCCTATTATTTGTTATTCAGGTGGCTCATAGGAGAATTAAAAATTCAAGGCAAGCCTGGGAATCTTAGCAAGATCCTGTCTCAAAATTAAAAAAAAAAAAAAATCAAAATGGTGTCACCAGTTGTGGTGGCACATACCTGTAATCCCAAGGACTCAGGAGGATGCCAAGTTCAAGGCCAGCCTCAGCAAATTAATGAGGCCCTAAGCAACTTAGTGAGACTCTGCCTCAAAATTTAAAAACTGAAAAGGGGTGAAAAACTCAGTGGTTAGGCACCCCTGGGTTCAATCCTCAGGGAAAAAAAATTATTTTTCTCTCTTCAGCTTATTGCTAAGTTGATGTTAGTCCTGTGGCCTTTCTGGTGATTATTGGGTCTGTTTACTTTGTTGTTCCCCAATTTAGTGAGCATCTCTAGGAAGGAAGAGCCCAAGTCTGGGTAACTTTCTTGGGACCACACTCAGTACTGGTCCATCCAGAGTCTATGTTGCTCTTTTAGCCACTCAAACTTAAGATCTATGTATGTCCAGGTGATGTGGTACACACCTGTAATACCATTGGATTGGGAGACTGAGGCAGGAGGATTGCAAGTTCAAAGTCAGTTTCAGCAACTTAGTAAGGCTCTAAGCAATTCAATAAGACCTTGTCTCTAAATAGAATATAAAAAAACAGGGTTGGGATGTGGCTCAGTGGTCAAGTACCCCTGAGTTCAATCCCCAGTACCAAAAAAAAAAAAAGTTTTGTCTAGAAAGCATTTACTAAATACCTGCTTTATGTCAGGCACTGAACACAGGAAGATAAACAGGATAAACAATGTAGGGCAGCACAAAATTGGGTGGGGGGGATTTGGAAATAAATAATTACCAGACAGTGTGATATATTAGAGGTGTGTACAGGTCAGGGAGTGACTAATTCTGTCCAGGAGGAGGATGTAGGAACAGGGTGGAGAAGGAAGACTGGGAGTCCACAGAGGACTCCCAGGCAGAGGGAACTGCAAAGCATGAAGGCAAAGAGGTGTGAAAGGCCACAATGCTCAGGTGCTCAGGAATGGTGAATTAATAGCAGTGTAGCCAGGAAACCAGGAGAGGAAGAGCAGGGAATAGCTGGAAAGACAGGTCAGGGCCAGATTTAGAAGGACCTCAGTGATAGTGCAATGGGTTGTATTTTTCCAGAAGACAATTTAGTTTGACTGTGTTTGTGGGTATGTGAAAGGCTGCATACTTCCACTTCCTCCTTCTCAGGAGGTCCTCGTGCCCCTATTCCACTTCTGATCCAGTTGTTGCAGTAATAACATTAATTGAGATTGATCACTTCAGATTCTATGCATGCTTTTCATGTTCAGTTTGTAATGCAGTATGAACAAACCAGAGATAGTACATACTTGTAATCCCAACTACTTGGAAGGCTGAGGTGGGAAGACGGCAAATGGAGTCCAGTCTGGGCAAGTTAGCAAGACCCTGTCTCAAAGTAAAATAATGGAAGGGAAGGGCCAAGGATGTAGTTCATTGACAGAGCACTTCTCTGGCATGTGCAAGGCTCTGTATTCAATTATCAGTACTGCCAAAAATAAATAAACAAATAAAGTATGAGCCACTTCAAACTCAATTATTCAAACTTAACCCATTTTTCTCCAAGTAAGATATGCCTACTAACTATGCTTTCATTTCATTTCTTTCTCTTTTATTTAATATAATTTATTTATTTTGTGTCAGAGTGTGCCTAACCTCTGAGTCACATTACCAGTCCCTTTTATTATTTTATTTTGAGATAGGTCTTACTAAGCTGCTTAGGGTCTTGCTAAATTGCTGAGTCTGGACCCAAACTTGTAATCCTCCTGCCTTTGCCTCTTGAGTTGCTGGGCTTATAGGCATGAGCCACCATGCTGGGCTTTTAAAATTTTTTTTTCATGTGGTGCTGGGGATCAAACCCATGACCTAGTACATAGGATGCAAGTGTTCTACCACTGAGCTACATCCACAACCCCAAGCCTCATTTTTTTTTATTGCAGAAACTTTCAAACATTCATAAAAGTAGGAGGGAAATGCATAATGAACCTCCCTATCAACCAGTTCAACAATTATCAATTCAAATGTGGTCTTGTTTCTTCTACACACTGGATTATGATAAAGTAAATTCCAGACATTATATTATTTCTTCTGTAAAAACTTCACCGTACATCTTTTTTTTTGTATTTATTTTTTAGTTGTAGTTGGACACAATACCTTTATTTCACTTATTTATTTTTATGTGGTGCTGAGGATCCATTTCAGTCATAATAATTCCTCTTGTTATTTACTGAAAAAACTGGGTTATTTATCTGAAGAATTTTCCACTTTCGGAATGTGTTAGATTGCATTGTATTTTAATTTTTGTTTAATATGTCTTTTTATCCCATGAATTTCCTGTTAACTAACTTTAGACCTAGAGAGTGGGTCAGATTCATGTGCAATACTTAGGTGATGCTTTATGTTTATATAATAAGTTTTTGGTTTTCTCTTTCCTCTAGCTCTTTAATTACCTGGATATGATTTTTTTTCTTTTTTTTTTTTTTTTGTGGGGGGGAGGGGCTGGGGCAGTAGTGTGGATTTAACCCAGAAGCACTCAACAACCCCTGAGCCAATCCCCAGCCCTTTTTATTTTATTTTTTAAAATTTTGAGACAGGGTCTTGCTAAGTTGCTTAGGGCCTTGTTAAATTGAACTTGCAATTCTCCTGCCTCAGCCTCCCAAGTCACTAGGATTACAGGTGTGTGCCATTGTGCCCAGCCTGGATATAATTTCTAAAAATTGCAATATAATTCATATAACATTAAATTCTCCATTTAAAAAAAATCTTTTTTATTTTAGTTGTAGTTGGACACAATACCTTTAATTTATTTTTATGTGGTGCTGAGGATCAAACCTAGGGCCTTGCGTGTGCTAGAGGAGCGCTCTACTGCTGAGCCACAACTCCAGCTCTAAATTTTCCATTTTAAAGTGCACAATTTGGGGGCTGGGGATGTGGCTCAAGCAGTAGTGTGCTTGCCTGGCATGCGTGCGGCCCGGGTTGGATCCTCAGCACCACATACAAACAAAGATGTGTGTCTGCCGAAAACTAAAAAATAAATATTAAAAAATTCTCTCTCTCTCTCTTTAAAAAAAAAAGTGCACAATTAAATGATTTCCAGTGTACAACCATTGCCACTATAAAATTTGAGAACATTACAATCACTTCCAAAAGAAACCTGCTACCTATTAGCAGTCACTCTCCTTTCCTTACCCCACCCATCAGTGTATCACCTGACAACTACCAATATACTTTCTATCTTTATAGATTTGTCTATTCTGGAAATTTCATACAAATGAAATCACATTGTATGTGGCTTTTTGTGTCTGACTCCATTCACTTAACATAAAGTTTTTAAGATTCACTTATGTAGCATGTGTCAGTACCTCATTCCTTTCAATGGATAAATAATATTCCATTATATGGACATGACACATTTTATTTATCCATTCATCAGTTGATAAACATTTGGATTGGTTCCACCTTTTGAGTATTGTGAATAATGCTGCTGCTATGAACATTTATGTACAGGCTTCCTTATGTGCATATTTTTCCAATTACTGTAGGGGTTGTCTGTTTTTGTGATGTTAAAGTTGATTGGTTCAGGTATCACTGGTAGTATATAAAGTGCCCCTCTGCTTTTCAGCCCACAGTTATAGGTATCTCCCCCACTTTTTAAAAATTTGTTTTTAGTTATACATGGACACAATATCTTTATTTTGCTTATCTATTTTTATGTGGTGCTGAGGATCGAACCCAGGGTCTCACATGTAAGAGGTGAGTGCTCTACCACAGAGCCACAACCCCAGCCCTCCCCCACTTTTTTTGAAAGAGTGGGTGCTGTGTTGTCCATGTTGACCCTAAACTCCTGAATTCAAAGGATCCTCCTGCTTTAGCCTCCAAGTGTTAGGACTATAGGCAGGTCCCACCACAACCTGCCTTCCTCCACTATTGATGATACTTGTCTAACTCCATTATCTCATTAGGAGTTGCAAAATGGTGATTTTGTAATTCTATCATTCCATTTGCATTTATTAGCCAGAATTTTTCTCTACTGAATCATAGGTATAAAAAAAGGCAAGATAAATACTTGACTCCTTTCATTTATCAAATAATGATATTTTTTACTTTCCTGTATAGAATCTTAATAAAATTTTGAGTGTCTACATGGTTAAAGTTCTCCATATTGTTGAAAAGAAAGAATTATGATTCTGGAGTGAGAAAATGAAAAGTTATTCTGAACAGGTGTCCACTTAATGCCCCACAGCAATACTTTTAAACATCCTCTTTTCTTTCCTGGCTTACCTCTCTCTCTCCTTATTCCCTTCCCCTTCCCTGTTCTTTACTATATAGATCAATATAACTTCTCTGCCCAAACTCTCCTTCCTTCTGGCCTATTAGGCTCACATCTTGTTTTTTTTTCTCACAAACTAGCACCCCAGCACCCTATTTTCAAATCTACATTACAAAAGAGCTGGTAAAAGCCAAGCATTGCAGCTGGGGAGTGGGTCTGAATTCTAAGCTGGAAACCTTCTGTGGTTGGGTAAGAAAGTAACACTCACACTTAAAAATTTTATTTCCATCACATGTATTGTCTGCAATGAACATGCATCACATATGGTGGAATAAAAAATAAATAAGATGTTTTAAAAATAAATAAAAGAGATGGTAGGGAAGGAAGTGAGCACTATTCTTTCTCACTTTCCACTTTCCTTTCCTCTCCATAGAGACTGCTGCATCCTTGACTCTCTGTTCCAGGGAAAGTGGAGTGGAACCTTTCCTGTGACTCAGGATTTGAAGTGTTTCTCACCCCCACAGGCCTGCTGCGGGGGTGGGAGCAATGGAGTCATGCTCCTGTACCAGTGCAGAGGAGCTCTGAGAAGGGCTCTGGAATCAAGCTACCAAAGGCCTTCAGGGAGAGAGGAGCACAGCTCTCCCATCTCCTGGACTAGATCTGCTGGGCTCTCCATCCTGTCCTCAAGAAAGATCTCCCTGGGTCTGAGACCTCTGGAGGTTTGTTCAATTTCAACACCTTGGCATCCCTCAGGAAAATCTCAAGGCTTGGGAAGGATAATGGAACTGTATCAAGGCCTCCTGCCTCAGGAGTCTGCGATTAGAATGGGAGGCCACTGACATTGAGTTCTAAGAAAGACCCAGACCCAGGGCCCCATATCGCCCATCCATGCCGATATATCCTGATCCTATAAGCACTCTGGTGGTGAGTTTTGAATTAAGCCAAATGGACACTGGACAGTTTTTTTTTTTTTTAAATCTGTGTGCTGAGCACAAGGAAAATGAAGTGTGGGCAGGTTTTTGTGATCTCAGTCTTTCTGAATAGGAGCCCCCACAGGAGTGAAGAAGCCCTGGTGAGTCAGGAGACGCAAGACAAGGTGGTTAAACTGCAAGTGCTCACACAGATCTAAACTCTAATCCTTCATTCTGCTCTTACATACTTACTGATTGTAGGCAAGTTCCTGATGTCACTGAACCTTAGTTTTGTTTCATCCTTTTGTTTTCTATTTTGCAGTACTGGGGATCAAACTCAGGGTCTTATACATGCTAGGCGAGTGTTCTACCACTGAGCCTCAGTTTTTATCCATAGAAAGTGGGCATATGTGTTCATATCATTGGTTTGCTGTGAGGATAAATGAAACAATGTCTATAGGATCCCCAGTCACTCTCATTAATTGAGTTATTAGTATTAAGGAACCTATAAACCTTACTTTTCTTTAAAACAGGAAATGTTTCCCCATTCATTTAGGCTTCTCAGAGGCCCAGTTAGTTGGAAAAAGGCTAAAGAGATTCAGACAGCTGGTGTCTGGGCAGACTGTCCTCGTCCACAGCTTCCAATAACCCAGTGGCCACCGCAGACCATGTCCTTCTAAGGGGGTGGTCCTGCGGCATCTTCTCATTTTATCCCCACCACCCTCCGCATAGTAGGGGCCGCTCAGAGACGAAAGCTCTCGCCCAAGGTAACAAGGTTGGGGATGGTTCAGAGGAACAGAGGCTTGACTGGGGATTAGGATTTATCTGAGGGATGGGGATTAAATGAAATAATAAAAGAGTAGTTGACACACTATGAATTATTGACCCCTCCCTGTTTTTTTTTTTTTTTTTTAAGGTCACAGCTTGCGAGTTTCCTCCTCCTACTGCTTACCTCCTTAAAGTTTTCCAGCTGCCAGGAAATGACCCTTCTTATCTTTTTGAAGGAAGACTCACTGATAGAAGAATGACATCTAGAAAAATTCATGTAGGAAGCTGGGGACGGTGGCACACTCCTGTAATCCCTGCAGTTTGGGAGGCTGAGGCAGAAGGATCATGAGTTCAAAGCCAGCCTCAGCAACTTAGTGAGGCCCTGTCTCTAAATGAAATATTAAAAATGTTTTTAATACACAGTGTTTAAGCACTCTTGTGTTCAGTAGCAGGTACAAAAAAAAAAAAAAGCATGTAGAGAGAAGAGATCCTGGAGTCTCTCTCCTTCCTGAGATCTGCCTCTCTGCATTCCAACCCAGGGTTTTCTTATTAGTGTTTCTTTTGGGCCAAGCTCTGCCCAAGGGTTCATTTTAGCATTTTCTGTAATCCCTAGAGGATCAGTATTAATTTTCCCTACCTGTAACATGGCAGCTCAAAGCCAAGGGCTTCCCAGCCAGGGAGAGAACGAAATGGAAGTTTCCTCTTTTTATCTGTGTCTCTCTCCCCTCCCTTTTGCGGGGGAGCTGACTGCTCGCTCTGGAGGGACTGAGGGAAGCCGGGCTGGCTCTAATGTGATTTTGCCTAGATGAAGCTGGCAGCTGGGAACCACTTTTCCTCGGCTTGCCCTCTGCTGGGGAAACTCCATGACGGAGATGAGGCAGCTGGCAGGGAGAAGCCTCTGGATTGAGGCTGCCGGGCTGCTGCAGAGCTAGGCAGGGACATGCAGGACCATGTGGGCACAGAGACAGATGCTGATGGCACCTTTCCTTTCTGAGCACTCCCTGGAAGGGCGATGCCTTGGTGAAGGATTACTTCCTCAGTAGCACAGAAGAAAATACAAAAGAGCACAGGACATCATGGAAAGGATTTGGTACCTGGTGTCTCAAGACTTTAATCCCAATCCTGGTGTTATCACTTCATGGCCATGTGATTTTTGCTCTCAAGTTGTTTAGTGTCTTTGCTCAAATTCTAACTTCCCAATTTAGAAAACGAGTGTCAAAAACCTTTCTCATAAAACTGTGGGGGAGAATTAGTTGAAATAACTATAGGAAACTGGAATATGGGCGATGGTTAATAAGTGTTCATTTATTCCACAGAGAGGCTGAAGCAAAAGGAAATCACTGGATTCTGTAGGTTTTGTGATTTATCAGCTTATTCTATAAGATGAGGTACTGGGCATCACATCATTGAGTGGGTGCCTGATTTTAGCGAAAATGTTTCTATCATTAACCATGGGATCCCCAGAGGCTCCTGATATTCTCTGTCTCAGAATTAGTTTCTCTGGGTATTGACACCCAGGGCAGGCGATCTAATCTGCATCTCCCTTGAGCCCTTGGCTGCCCTTCAGGAACCAGTCCTTCCTTTCTGGTACCAGAGCCACATTTCTGTTCCGGGGAGGACTGGATGACGCAGTTACCATGTCACCCTGTGGTGTGTATGTGTGTGTTGGGGAGCTGTGTCCATGCTGGAATTGAAAAGCATCCTTGAGGGCTTCGACTTTAACAGGGAAGGTTACCATGCCAACCACAGCTTCCTTGCCCTACAGGGATGAAGGGAAACAGGCCATGGGTGAGAGGCATCTATTGTGTATCCACAAACTTGTTTGGAGCCTATTAGGGGCTGCTAACTGCTGCTCAGCAGGACAGGGCAAGGGAGATTCAGGTTAGGTTTCAGTGGGACTTGGGACAGGCAGGTCTGATGAGGGCAGGGCAGAGTCAATGAGGGAGAATCAGGAAATGCTTTTCTGAGATTGATATCCATCTTCTGGTGAAATGTGTGGGTGTGGTACTGACAGCAGGTGTGGGAAGGGATGCTGTCCTAGATACAGGTTCTGGCTGTGATGGGAACTTCAACTTCTTCCAGGTTCTATTTGCCCTTTTCAGACCATACAGGAGGTCACCTATGCTTTAGAGGAAGTAGAGAAGGGTAGGGACAATAGGTAGGTAGAGCAGTGGCTGAACTGAGAAAAAGAGGAATGCTCTGGTAAAGGCATTAAAATCTTGGCAATAAGGTCCCCAAGACCTGGGGGTGTGGCTCAGTGGTGGAACAGCATGTCTAGCTCGCTGGAGGTCCTGGGTTCAATCTCCCAAATCAAAAGAAAGAAAGAAAGAAAAAAAAAGTTCTAGAAGGACAGGCTCACCCAGGGAGGGCAAAGCTCACAGAAGAGCGGCCATGTGCACAAGCCTGCATTTCCAGGTTAGGCATTTTACACAAGTGCACACACTCCGTTTCGTTTGATTCTAACAGACTTGCAAAACAAGCATTGTTTCCCCCATTTAACTGAGGACTTGGAGGTTCGGAGGACATAAGCACCTCTTCCAGAGTCAATCCACTGGTAAGCGGAGAAGCTGGGATTGGAACTTCTTGTGTGAACCCGGAAAAACTCCAAACCTTAAGGGTGCCTTATTTTCTTCTGGAAAGATCTTTTTCGAAGCAGTCGGCTCCATGTTTCCCCATTCATTTAGGCTTCTCAGAGGCCCAGTTAGTTGGAAAAAGGCTAAAGAGATTCAGACAGCTGGTGTCTGGGCAGACTGTCCTCGTCCACAGCTTCCAATAACCCAGTGGCCACCGCGGACCATGTCCTTCTAAGGGGGTGGTCCTGCGGCATCTTCTCATTTTATCCCCACCACCCTCCGCATAGTAGGGGCCGCTCAGAGACGAAAGCTCTCGCCCAAGGTAACACAGCGACTGCGAGGCAGAGCGAGGTTCCCGGTCGGCTTCCTAAGCGTCAGGGCCACGCGGGGCCTCGGAGGGCCGGTCTGCAGTGCGCGCAACCCCGCCGGGCTGGAGTCCCGGGCTCTGGCCGCAGCGCGGGCTCAGAGGTCTGCGGCGGCGGAAGCGCCTCCCTATCTGGCGGGATCCCCGCCCCCGGCCCGCCCCGGCCGCCCCGCGCCATGTATGGTGCTTCCTCCCCGAGCCCTACAAGGCGCTTCCTTCCAGCCCCAGGCCCATACAAGGCGTTTCCTTCCCGGCGCGTCTGGCTGGCGGCCCGCGGGCGGCCGCGGGCTAGGAGCCCAGCCCTCGGGGGCCGCCCGCGCCCGGGAGCCCGAGGCCAAGGGACCCAGCCAAGGAGGGGGCGGCCGGCGGGAGGGTCCGGAACGCGCGGCCTCGCCCCGTCGCCGTCCGGGCCCAGCTGAGGAAAACGCTGGACAGGCCGACTTGGGAGTCCCTTGGGAGGCGCCTTCCTCCACCCCGCTAAGGTCAGAGGCTCCCACTGTCCTCTATCGTTTTCCTATTTGTCCCCACCCCTGAACGCAGCACATCCTTGTTGGAGATCCTTAAGCGGCCAGAAGCCCAAGACCTGAAGCCCACACTCCAAGCGTGGTGTCACAGCCTGCTGGCCCTCGATTTACCCTCCACCCCTTGCATTGGGCAGGTTGGTCTTTGGTAATATCTAATTGCTTCTATTTCTCTCTCCTTTTCTTTCCGTTTTTTCACTCCCCCCAGCCTTTAATCAAGCTGTTCCCTCTGCTGGAATGCCCTTCCCGCACCATTCTAGTGAAACGAATGCTGCTGCTACCCATCCTCTACTTGATTCAGTTGGCCTTGTGGAAATCCTTCCCACCCCACTCTATAGGTCCTCAGACCTAGGTACTTCCCAGTGTCACACATCATTTGTTTATTGCAACTGTGATTTGGTCTTACTCATCTTTGAACTTGTTCTTACCTCAGAAAATGAGTAAGCTTGAAGAGGAAGAGGACCCTGTTAACAGTCCTCTACAGACTGTTTTCACCTTGGATAGAGGTTCTTCACTTTAGGTCTGGTCTCCAGGATCTCTGGCCATGGCTCCCTGAGCTCTGGGGTTCACAAGCCTCAGGACCCTACAAGAGTAGTTTGGCTCTGTAGGGGATGTTGGGAGTGGGGTGGGGTAGTGCCCACTAGGTGCCCTCACCACTCAGAGGGCCTGTCTTGTTCACCCTGACAGCTCTGACTATCCACCTCTGTAAGAGCCTGCAAGCCCCCACAGGTGCTCCCTACAAAGCCTTAAATTTGGCCAGCCGTGTGGTTACTGTGATCTGCCATGAGCAAAGGTCAGAGGGACCAGATTTCAGCAGAGACCAACAACACAACTATCATCAAAGTCCAGACTCTACTGGGAGGAGACAAGCCAGCTCCCATATTGCCATCTGGACCAACCTGTGGCTCCTGATTTTTCTGCCTCAGGTGAGAACCAGAAAAAAAAGCAGAGCTTGGGGCTGGGTAGGGGGAATATGCCAGAGCAGGGCCTTCTAGTGCCAGGTAGCCTCTGGATTTGATCCAGAATAAAAATGACTCACAGGCTTGTAGTTTGTACTAGTTTGCAAGTGTGCACACACACATGCGTGCTATAACTACAGCACCAAAGTTAAGGAGTTTCATGTGTCTCCCCAACTCCCTCAGAGAAGATCTCAAAGGTCTAGGAATTGGATTTCAGATAAGACCCGGTTTCAGGCTTCGCAACCACCATCTATGGTACCTCTTGCTTTGTTTTGTACCTAGACTGTAGCTCCCCAAGCCTTCTCTGCCGGGCTCCTGTTTAGGATTGTGGGTAAGAGACCAGGCTCAAAGGGGTTCCTTTCCACCCCCTCTCCTACTCCTGCCTTCCGCCCCCTGCTGGCCACTGCCCTTTCCTGCTCCAAGCTGAGGGCAGTTCAGGGTGAGGAGGCGGTGCTTGCTCCTTACAGGGCTGGGAGATCCCCAGCTGGAAACCAGTTAGCTATTTATAACTGAGTCTAACTGAAGGGGAAGGCCTGAGAGGAGGTGTGGAGATTCTGCAGGCTGCTACAGCATTTGCAAGAACCCCAGGCTTCTGCTTAGGCTGGCCTTTTGTTCTTTTCTGGGTGAGGGTACTTTGAGCCTCTGAAAGCTCTATGAAGCTTAAGGATCCCAGGCTGTTTTCTGACCTAAAAAATAGGACACGTACTCCAGTTGCCCTGCACTGGGCATTTAGGCCCTTCTCATGGGGAGTATTGAAAACTGGAATTGGTAAAATGAGACTTTTTTTTGCGGGTGGGGGTGGGAATACCATGTGATGCACAATAAGATAGTCTCTGATATTTCCATGCATTTTTCTTATTGTATTCCTATGCTTGCCTTCTCAACCAAATTATATACTCTATAGAAATAAAGAGAGAGGAACTAAATCTCTTGCTAATGGTACCAACCCCTCCTTACCAAGACTGGGTTGGGTGCAACTTTTGTTTCCTAACCCTACAAAACCTTTCCATTACCTTTTGCTTTTGCTTGCCTGGTTTTGCTACTATTTGGTGACTTCTTATTGATATGGACTTATCTGCCTTCTTGATAATCCCATTGTGGCATAGTAAACAATTGTTGAATGACTGAATATGAATCAGTGATGGCTAATTCTGCTTGTGGAATGCTTGAAACATACTTAATTGTCACAGTTTTTCTTTAGTATCGGGGGTTGAACTCGGGGGTACTCAACCACTAAGCCACATCCCCAGCCCTATTTTGTATTTTATTTAAAGACGGAGTCTCACTGACTTGCTTAGCACCTCACTGTTGCTGAGGCTGGATTTGAACTCGAAATCCTCCTGCCTCAGCCTTCCGAGCCACTGGGATTACAGGTGTGTGCCTAACCAGCTCATTGTCACATTTAATCGGTGTTTTATAGGTTGGAAAATAAACTTGGCTGGGTGTAGTGCCAAACATCTGTAATCCCAGTGATTTAGTAGATTGAGGCAGTAGGATCACAACTTCAAAGCCAGCAATTTAGCAAGGCCCTAAGCAATGTAGTGAGACCCTGTCCCAAAAGAAAGAAAATAAGCTGGCTGTGGTGGCACATTCTTGTAATCCCAGCAATCTGGGAAACTGGGGCAGGAAGATCGCAAGTTCAAGACCAGCCTCAGCAATTTAGCAAGGCCCTAAGCAATTTAACGAGACTCTCTCAAAATAAAAAAGCAAAAGGGCTGGATCTGTGACTTAGTGCCCCTGGGTTCAATGGCCAGTACCATAAGAAAAAAAGATTTGCTTTGGTCATTATTTTTAAGTGCCTTCACCCAGATCTTTTTTTCTTTTCCTTTGGTGATAGTGGGGATTGAACCCAGGGCCTCATGCATTTTAGGCAAGTGCTTTACCACTGTACTACATCCCTGAGCCTTTTTAAAAAAATTTTTGAGACAGGGTCTCACAGAGTTGCCCTGACTGTCATGGAACTTGTGATCCTCTGCATCAGCCTCCTGAGTAGCTGGTTAGATCTTAAGTGGAGTTGTGATAAGACCTGGTGTCCGACTTCAGAGTAGTGCTTAGGAGGAGGCTGCCTCCGTGCTGGCATCCAGTCAGAACCTGGTACCTGTGACTGCACAGCAGCCAGGTAGGTGAGGAGGGACACATGGGGTATTTGGCTGGGTTCTGCTGGGAAACTGAGGCAACACAGAGACCTTCTTCAAACCCCAGTTCTTATGATCAAATCAGAAAGATTTCAGATATGTTGCTTAGAGTGACAGGCATGAGTTTATTAGAATGGATAGGAATGGGGCTGACGATATAGCTCAGTTGGTAGAGTGTTTGCCTTGCATGCACAGGCCCTGGGTTCAATCCCTAGCATCACACAAAAAACAGGGATAGGAATGGGGAAATGGAGAAGGACAGTGCACTTCTCCTGCCTTCCAGTTTTTTTCCTCCACATTTTTTAAAATTGGTACATTATAGTTGTATATAATGATGGGATTTGTTGTTACATATTCGTACATGTATAATATAACTATATAATTTGGCTAATATCCTTCCCAGCACTTCTTCCCTCCCTCCCTTCTACCCCGCCTTTGTCCTTTTCCCCCATTCTATTAATCTCCTTTGCTTTTCATGCATGGCTTCCCACCTTTCTTTTTCTTTTTTCTCTCTGGCATCCACAAATGAGAGAAAACATACAATGCTTGACCTTCTGAGTTTCTGCCCTCCAGTTTTATTGAGGGTCCCAGGGAGGTTTCCAGAGAGTCCTGCCCAGGTGCGCTGCTTGGCTTTTTTTTTTTTTTTTTTTTGTAGCCATAGATGTGTTACCGCTGCTTGCTTCCCCGAATGCTGAAGTATAATACCAGAGAAGCACGCCGAGGCAAGTTTAGAGTGGAAAGTGGAAGCTTTATTAAAGGACAGCAGAAAAGACTTCTCCCCAGAGGAAGAAGGGGACCCAAAAGGCGGAACCCGTGGAAGGGGGAGGTCTTCCCTTTTTTATAACTAAGGTCTTCTTTCAGCTTTCCCACACTCCTGTCCTTTGTTTCCCTTTATCTTTCAGTGAAAGAATGCAGGTGGGAAGGCCCCAAAAGGTGGGAGATAGGTGGGCTGGAGGATTAATCTGGGCAGGAAGGGTCTGGGGTGGCTTTTGATTAGCATTTCCCTGTTTGCTGGGAGCTGTTTCATTAACAGTTCCTTAGAATGGGTTCCGGGCCTTGGGGACATTAACATTTCAATTTCCACAAGTGCTGCTTTGGTTTCCTGGACTCCATTCTCTATAATGGCCTCCATTTTATTTATCTTACTTGGTATTAGACCCGATTTACCTAACTACACTAACTACCTATCTGTAAATCTGGCTTCAGATGGACATCATGTCTTTTGGTTTGTTTAATTTTATGTGGTGCTAAGGATCAAAACCAGTGCCTCACTCTTGTGGACAAGTGCTCTGCCACTGAGCTACAGCCCCAGCCTGCTACCACTTGACTTTTGACTGACAGCAGGATGACATCAGGTTTTCAAGTCCCTACTGCCATTACCACTCTAAGTGACTTTGGCCCATGCTGACCCTGCTGGAACCTGTTCTTACAGATTTTATGGTTAGGGGGAATTATCCTTATCTACCCGAGTTCCAGGTGTAAGGGTCTCTCCTTCAGTGTAATTTGTGTGTTTTTTTTTTTGTACCAGGGATTAAACCCAGGGGTGCTAAAACAGTGAGTCACATCCCCAGCCCTTTTAATACATGTTTATTTTGGGACACGGTCTTGCTAAGTTACTGAGTCTGGCTTTGAACTTGTGATTCTCCTGCCTCAGCCTCTCAAGCCACTGGAATTATAGGCATGCACCACCTTGCTCAGCTAATTTGTGTTCTTATCGTTGGCATTTCATGCCTACATTTCATGCCTACATTTCTTCTGCAGATAACAGGTGGTTTGCTGAAGAATGTAACATATCCTGTTGACTCAAGCCAGGCAGTACCACAGGTAAATTGCTTTTCAAAAGAGAAAGAATGTGGGGGTCAGCACAGTGGGCTGGGTTTTATAGAATTCTTCCCTTAACCTCATGTTCCCACCCTCAGGTCTTTCTGTCCCCTATCAGCATGAGCCTCTCCCTGCCAAGCTTGCCTGTCTTGCGATTAGTGTTCCCTGGCCTGGCTCAATGATGCAGATACTTCAGACTGCCAGGAAAGCTGCCAGGGAATCCTCCTCCTAAGAAGCTTATGGAGAGAAAGACCTGCTCTCATCTGCCAGTGGGAGGATCCTGAGGTAGCTGCTGTTGAGGCTGGAGTCAGTGGTTGGGCTGGAGGGCTGAGCGACAGGTCACTGGGATTACTGGCATGTGTGGCCACACATCCACCAGGCTAACACCTCTATTTAAACTTGAGGGAATGGAAAGAAAAGTTACAAAACATGTTCAAGACCACATAAGTATGTGTAAGAATTAAGATCTTACCCTGGACTGCTGGCTCCAGAATCCAGTTGTTAATCCTGAAGTACTTTTAAAAGTAAACAGGAAGGGTAAAAGAAAGGTGTTAGGGAAAGAAAGGGGGCTGCTCCCCTCTCCAATCATGGAAATGCAAACGAAGATGTACTCCACCAAAAAAAAAAAAAAAAGATACTTGAATAGTTAATAAGCATATGAAAAGATAATGTCATCAGAAAAATGAAAATCAAAAGCAGAATGACACCAGCCATGAACAATTTGAAAAAGAGATGAAAAGAATTTAATTTTCAATACTATCCAGAAGAATAAAATACTAGGAATAAATTTAAGCAAGGACATAAAAGATTTATACACTGGAAACTATAAAATGTTGCTAAAATAGATTAAAGAAGTCCTAAATAAACAGAGAGACGTCTTAAGTTCATGGATTGGAAGACTTAATATTATTAAGAATGGAAATGCTATCTAAAACAATCTATAGATTCACTGAAATCCCTATCAAAATTCCAATGGCCTTTTTTGCAGAAATGGTAAAGCCCATCCTTAAATTCATATGGAATTATAAGGAGCACTAAATAGCTAAAACAGTACTGAAAAAGAAGAACAAATTTGGAAGGCTTGCACTTGTTTTAAAACAATGCAGTTGGGTGTGGGGTGCACACCTCTAATCCCAGCTACTTGGGAGGCTAAGGAAGGAAAATTGCAAGTTTCAAGCCAATCTCAGCAATATATGAAGACTTTGAGCAATTTAATGAGAACTTGTCTCAAAAAAATAAAAAGGTAAGGCATCCCTGGGATCATTCCCCGGTACCAACAACAACAAAAACCATTTACTATAAAACTATATAATTCAAAATAATATACTGTTATTAAGATTAGATATAGACTGATAGAATAGAATTCAGAGTTTAAAAACTATCCCACATGTCTGTGGCCAACTGATTTTCTTCAGTAGTGTCAGGACCATTTAATGGTAAAATAATAGTCTCATTAACAAATGGTGCTGTGCCATACATAGTGGCCCATACTTGTAATCCTAGCTATTGAGGAGGCTGAGGCAGGATGATCAAAAGTTTGAGGTCAGTCTGAGCAAATTAATGAGACCTTGTTTCAAAATAAAAATCTGGAGATGTAGCTTAGTGGTAGGATGCTTTCCTAGCATATGCAAAGCACTGGGTTCAATCCCTGGGATCACAGAACAAAAACTGGGACTGGGACAACTGGGTATTCATATGCAAAAGTATGAAGTCAGACCCACCCTCCCATCTCACACCACATGTAAAACAAATAAATGAGCTAAAAGGTAAAATTCTTAGAAGAAAATATAAAAGTAAATCTTAATGACTTTGAAAGTTGCCAAAGGATTCTTAGATATGGCAAAAGAAAGAAAAAAGATAAATTGGATTTCATCAAAACAAAGTTTTAGCATGGTGGTACATGCCTGTAATCCCAGCAGCTCTGGAGGCTGAGGTAGGAGGATGGCGGGTTCAAAGCCTGCCTCAGAAATTTAGCCAGGCCCTAAGCAACTTAGTGAGACCCTGTCTTTAAATAAAATATAAAAAAGGGTTGGGGATATGGGAGCGCCCCTGGGTTCAATTCTTAGTACCAAAAAATAAACAAATAAAATACAAAGTTTTGGGATTGGAATATAGCTTAGTGGTAGAACACTTTCCTAGTATGTGTGAGTCCCTAAATTAAATCCCCAGTAGAGCACAACAAAATAAATAAAAAGTTTTGTGCATCAAAGGACATAATCAAGAAAGTAAAACAACTTACAGAATGGGAGAAAATATTTCCAAATCATATATCTGGTGAAATTCTAGTATCCAGAAATATGTAAAGAATTCTTATAACTCAACAGCAAAAAGACAAACCAATTAAGAACAAGGAAAGGACTTGAACAAACATTTCTTTATAGACATACAAATGGCCAACCCACAACAAACAAAACCATTTATACAAAGATTTACATGTGAATTTTCATGGTGGCATGAGAATTCTTCCAGCTAAAAACTAGAAACCACCTAAATATCCACCAATGGAAGAGATAAAATGTGGTATACATACAATGGTATACTACTTCTCTGCTATTTTATTCATAGTTCTGACACCAGATATGTGGGATTTTGTTTCTATACCAAATAGTTCTCCAACTCTCCAAACACTATTTGGGTTTCCTACCATTCAAATAAATTCCTTTTTTAAAATTTTTTTTTAATATTTATTTATTTATTTTAGTTTTCGGTGGACACAACATCTTTGTTGGTATGTGGTGCTTGAGGATCGAACCCAGGCCGCACGCATGCCAGGCGAGCGCGCTACCGCTTGAGCCACATCCCCAGCCCTCAAATAAATTCTGACACTCATTTACCTAGAGTTAGGGCAGACCCCATGGCTTTAAGGATCAGTCCCAGAAGACTGCCTCTATTTCAGAAGACAGGCACAACTCCCAGGTTGCCAACTATACTTTTTTTTTGGTACCCTGGATTGAACCCAGGAGTGAATAACCACTGAGCCACATCCCCAGCCCTTTTTTTATATTTTATTTAGAGACAGGGCCTTGCTAAGTTGCTTAGGGCCTTGCTCAGTTGCTGAGCTGGCTTTGAACATGGGATCCTGCCTCAGCCTCCCAAGTTGCTGGAATAACAGCTCTGTGCCATGGTGCCCAGTCCAGCTATACCTCTGATTGACTCCTGGCTCTAAATCATGGGTTTCCATGACCCCCTCCTCATGTTGGATAATTTGCTAGAATAGCTCACAGAACTCATGAAATTTGCTTACTGGTTTATTATAAAGGAATACAACTCCTGGGTGAGGAGGTGTAGGCCTGTAATTCCAGTGACTCAGGAAGCTGAGACAGGAGAATGGTAAATTCAAGGCCAGCCTCAGCAATTTAATAAGAGACTGTCTCAAAGTAAAAAATAAGGCTGGAGCTGTAGCTCAGTGGCAGAGCGCTTGCCTAGCATGTGTAAGGCACTGGGTTCTATCCTTAGCACCACATAAAAATAAACACATAAAATAAAGGCATTCTGTCCATCTACAACTATAAAAATAAAAGTTAAAAAAAAAAAAAAAGGAGTAGGGATGTGGCTCAATGGTAAAGTGCCCTGGGTTCAATCCCAAGTACCAAAAAAGCAATAAAATTTAGGGGCAGCCAATTGGAAGAGATGCATAAGGCCAGATATGGAAGGAAATGGGGGTTTAGAACTTCCACACCCTCTCTGGGTATGACCCCTCCCAGCATTTTAATGTGCTCTTCATCAACTTGGAAGCTCTGAGAACTGTCTTTAGGAGATTTTAGGGAGGTTTTGTTTTTGTTTTGTTTTTTTCGGTACTGGGGATTGAACCATTGAGATATATCCTAAGCACCTTCCCTTGTTTTTTTTTTTTTTTTTTGTACTGAGAGTTGAACTCAGAGGTACTTTACGACTGAGCTACATCCCCACACCTTTTTATTTTTATTCTGAGACAGGGCCTTGCTAAATTGCTGAGTGCTAACCTCGAATTTGCTATCGTCCTGCCTTCCCTCCTGAGTTGCTGGGATTACAGGCTGCACTACTGCACCCAGCATCCTAAATCCTTTCATTTTTAATTTTGAGGCAGAGTCTCACTAAGTTGCCCAGGCTGGTCTTTTTTTTTTTTTTTTGGTACCCAGGATTGTTCAATCCATCAGGGGCACTCAACCACTGAGCCTCACATCCCCAGCCCTATTTTGCATTTTATTTAAAGACAGGGTCTCACTTGCTTAACTCCTCGCCATTGCTGAGGCTGATTTTGAACTCCTCAGCCTTCTGAGCTGCTGGGATTATAGCACGCACCACCTAGCGCCCGCAGGCTGGTCTTGAACTTGCAGTTGTCCTGCTGTGACCTCCTGAGTAGCTGGGAGGTGCCACACTGTCAAGTTTAAAATTTCAATATGGTAGACACGGTGGCACAGCCTATAATCCCAGTGAATCAGGAGGCTGAGGCAGGAAGAGTGCAAGTCCTGGGCCAGTTCTAACAATTTAGGACCTTAAGCAATGTAGCAAGACCCTGTCTCAAAATAAAAAATAAAAAGAATTGAGGATGTTGCCCTGTAGTATAAGCACCTTGTGTTTAATCCCCTCCTCAAAAAAGTTTCATTATGTAGGTGTGATTGATCACATCATTGGATATCAGTGATTAATTTAACTTCCAGCCCTGTTCCCTCTTTGGAGGTGGAAGGCTGAAATTTCAACTCTCTGACTGTGCTTTCCAGTTAATCTTTTTGGTGAACAGTCCCCATTCTGAATCTATCTGTGCACACTCAATCACCAGCTCTTTCATTAACCTACAAAAGATAATATATTTATAATTTTATTATACTACCTAACAATAAAAATGAACAAACATGCAATAACAAATGTACTTAATCTTTATTTTTATTTATTTATACGTGGTGCCGAGAATTGAACCCAGTGCCTCACACGTAAAAGGCAAACACACTACCACTGAGCCACAACCCCAACCCAACATATGTATTTAAAAAAATTATTATTTGAGAGGATTAGGCAGGAGGTTCACAAATTTGAGGCCAGGCCTGGGGATATATGTGGCTCAGTGAGTACAGCCCTTGCCTGACATGCATGAGGTTCTGGGTTCAGGTTCCCCCCCAAACTTGCCTCGCAGAAAAGAAACAAAAACACACATAATTATAAGTTCAAGGCCAGCCTTAGCAATTCAGTGAGACCCACAGCAACTTAGGAAAACCTTGTCAAAAAATAAAGGGCTGGGGATATAGCACCCTGGGTTCAATCTCTAGGGCCAAAAACAAACAGAAACAAACAAAAAACAAGTCCAAGTCCAATTTAAGTAGCGGTAGCAGTGAGGTATGTTTGTGGGATAGATGTGTTACTAGCAGTTTAGACAGGGAGCATGCCTGGATCTCAACTGCCTGGATTAGACCACCTATCCACATAAGAAATAGGCAAATGAGGGACTGGGGCTGTGGCTCAGGGGTACAGTGCTTGCCTAGCATGTGTGAGGCCCTGGGTTTGAACCTCAGTACCACATAATAAATAAAATAAAGGTATTGTGTCCAACTACAACTAAAAATAAGTTAAGTATTAAAAAAAAAGAAAATAGGTAAACGGTATACAAAGGGAAAATTGATTTTATGCAGTTTGATCAAATTTGGCCAGCTAGGATCCAGGCAGATTCCCTGACTTGACTGCCACTAACAGAAGGCTAGAGGAAACAGTTTCTGAAGGTCTTTGCTCAGCTCCCCAGAGAGAAGCAGAATTACCATGCTACTTCGGAGTTGAATTGGAGCAAGGAGCACAAGTATGCATTTTTTTTTTTTTTTTTGATGTTGCATATGGAACTCGGGTCCTTGGGCATGCTAGGCTAGTGCTGTTATCACTGAACCACATACCTAGTCCCAGAATGCAACTTTACTATGAGTATCTTTATGGCCGCCTCTTTATGCAACTCCTATCTTCTTACAGAACCCATTGTGTAGGCCTTCCAGGTGGCTCATCTTGTCCCCGTAGAGAGCCTAAGCTGGGGACTTATTTAGGTCTGGAAAGCCATTAATATGGGGCAGGTGTCCCGTCATCAAGCCTTGATTCCTCTGCATTTTCCAGCCTACCTCTTTCCCAGGCAGCAGCAGATCTGCAGCTTTGCCTGTAATTTAGGAGCATCTTGCCTCTCTAGCTTAAAACTTTCTCTGGGTTCAATCCCTAGGACATAGAGTGGGTTGGAGAGCCTGAGACCAGGTAAGGTATCTTAGCAGAGTGGAAAAGGGTGCTGGGAACCTGGCAGTTGGGGAAACTTAGGTTGAGCTATTTTAGAAACCTGGGGACTGAGGAATCAAGTTAATGTATAGTCAAGCCAACCCTGACTCAGGGAAGTGACTTCAAAATAGATTTCATAACCCCACCTAGATGTTAGCCACCTTTACCCTCCCCGCACTGACTTTGGTGTTATCCATTCACTTGCTCCCTCTGATCCTCCCTTTTCTATATCTGGAGAGAATGGGGCTTAGAAGAGTAACAAGATCATCCATCCAGATTTGGAGTTGTAACATCAGGTGCTCATGTTGGCTCTGCTAATTTGCTGAATGGGCCAACAGGCCATTCATTCTGTTGCTCTCTGGACTTCAGTTTTCTTCTCTCTTCAACAAGGGGATGAGGATGAAGTCCAAGGCTCTTTCCAGTATTAAAATGATGATTTCTTAAGGAATAAAAGTGTTAGGGTACCACAGAGAAGAACTATAGAAGGGTGTAGTGTAGACAGATTCTTAAGAGATTCTTGTCCTTTCTGAGAATGGGCTGTTTCCAGGTATAGCTTTGCCTTCCCATCACCTAGCTAAGGGTCAACCCTTGCCCAGTTAGCCCTTGTATTTCACAGTACCCCATCTCCCCACCCAGCTCTGGACCAACCTCAAGGCCGATTCTATCACCAAGGCACATAGAACATGAGCACCTGATGTTACAACTCCAAATCTGGATGGATGATCTCCTTTATTGGTCCTGCCCCTGCTCCCTTCCAGCCTTGGCCCCAACTCCCAAGTCTCATCCTCCAGGCCCACTGGTTGACTCATGAAGAAGCAAATGAAAGTGTCAAGTAACTTGTGAACCATTTACAAACCCCAAACTACACATTGTTCTATAATGGGTGTTCATTAATGATCCTAAACTGTTAAAGACAATGGAATGATGCTGTTTTTCTTTATTTCTGATATTTCAAAAATTTCCTTAATGGATATGTCTTATTTTAAGCTTCTTGATACATTAATATATATTTCCTAAGGAAATAAGTAATATATAACCACAGAAGTTTTTAAATTTAGGAGCTTTAACATTGATACTTTTTTCTATAGTCCACGTCAGGTTTCGTTTTCATTTTTTGGTACTGGGGATTGGACCCAGAGACACTTAACCACTGAGCCACAGCCACAGTCAATTATTATTATTTTTTCGTATTGAGACAGGATCTTGCTAAGTTGCTGAGGTTCTTGCTAAACTGTTGAGGCTGGCTTTGAACTTGTGATCCTCCTGTCTCATTGGGATTATATGTGTGTGCCATCACGCCTGACTACATTTCAATTTTGTTAATTGTCCTATTAATGACATAATTTTAAGAGCAGGGACAAGTCAGGCAGGGTAGTGCCTGCTGGTACTCCGTGCTGGCCGGGGTGCTGAAGACAGAACTGCTTGAGCCCACGAACTTGAGCCCAGCCCAGGCAATGTAGCAGTGTAGCAAGACCTCATCTGTTAAAAAGGTAAACAAACAAACAAAATGCAGGTGGTAGTGATACAGTGGTACATGCTTTTAACCCTCAGTGGTTTAGGAGACTGAGGCAGGATGATCAAAAAATTGAGGGCCAGCCTGGACAACTTAGTGAGAGACTATCTCATAAAAAGGGCTGGGATGTAATCTAGTGGCAGAGCACACCTGGGTTCAATCCCCAGTATTGCAAAAATAATAATAAAATGAAAGGGGTTGGGATTGTAGATCAGGGGTAGAATGCATGCTTAGGATGTATATGGCTCTGGGTTTGGTCCCCAGCAGCACCAGAAATTAATGTTTTACCCTCCCCACCCTTTTGTGGTATTGAGGATTGAACCCAGGAATGCTTTATCACAGCCACATCCCCAGGTCTTTTTATTTTGAGACAGGGTCTTCTAAGTTGCTTATGGTCTCGCTAAATTGCTGAGACTAGTCTCAAACTTGCAATCCTGCCTCAGCCTCCCAAGTTGCTGGGTAACAGGCATGTGCCACCACACCCAGCTTAAAACTCCTTTTTAACAACATTTTTTAAAAAAGAAAATTACATAACTTTTCAACAAATGTCATTGACTCTATCTATCTATCTATCTATCTATGTATCTGTCTATCTATTTTGGTGCTGGGATTGAACCCAGGGCCTTATGCATGCAAGGCAAACACTCTACCAGTGAGTTATATCCCCAGCCCCTGACTGTAGTTATTTTACAGATGGATAATTCAAAACCCAGATTGCAGAGTGCTAAGAAAACTGAGCAGACTCAGTGAGACTCCTAAGTGCTCCTCTCTGTTCCCTCATCCTTGCTTTCTTTAGTAGACTGCCCTCTCCATTTCTCCAAAATTTAAGGGCAAAGCAAGCTGTCCCAGGCACCTTTTAGAACTTGTTAGAAATCTGCTCCCCTTCAGATGAAGCAAAATTCTTCCACTGCCATTGTGGTCTAGCACCATCTTGTGGCCACTAGCACAAACTCACTCTCGCCACTTTAAGTCTACAAGTTGGAAACAAAGCATTCACCAAGGCTCTCATCTGAACCCTAGCTAAGTTGCCAAGCACTGTACCATGGACTTCATATGTCTTTGTCTATTTAATGCTTACCAAGGCAGCATTACTACAGGTAGAAAAATTGAATCTTAGGGACATGGGATAATTTGCCAATCTCCTGGAGAGTCAGGATGTCTATTCCTATGAGATGTGAAACTCCTGCTCCCCACCATGCTAGCCTGATAAGTTTCACAGCTGGAAAAGCACTTCAGATTTAGGACCTGCCTTATAGTGAGAGGGAATCTGGACAGGAAGGGACTTGTTTGAAGTCAGAAGTCTAGCTAATGGCAGAGCCAGAAAAATGGCTTTATTCTGGCCTCTTAACTGAACCTGCCATGCAAGTTCAGGGAAGTTTTGTTGAAGATGGCTCAACCTGAAACTGTTTGCACCTATACCCTCTGTTCAGTCACATCCTCAGCAACTTAAGGCACCAAAACACCTACAAAATGAGCACATAACTGGCCCTATTTCACTGGCTCTAGTATCAGTTCCACACCCTTTGGCTGGAGTCAGTTCCTAGGTCTCTTTAGGCACAGTCCCATCAGGATGGGGCTTGGAAGCTAGAAGTCTCAGATGGCATGCATTCAACTTGGCAACAAGGGAGAAGCTGGCATGAGGCTTTAATTCCACCTTGGCATTCAGCCCTGAATCTACTTGGCCTGTCTAGGAGTGCATGGTATGGGAATTAGAGCCAGGGAACAAAAGATGGCAAGAGCTGCAGGCCAAGACAGGTGAGCACTGCAGCCCACACATCCGGCTGGCATTATTGTGCTGCCTTCCAACAATTTGGCTTCAAGAACATCACCTAAAGATGAATTAGAAGGAAAACTACTTGCACAGGCATGCCGGCCTTCTTCTCAGAGTGACTAGTTTCATCAGGGGATTTTATGGATCAAATGAGAAAATGGGTGGCAGTATGCTGAAAGAGAAGTGACAAAAAAAAAATGTTAAACTGACCAGTAATGGCAGTTTATCTCAAATCTGGAGAAAGTAAACCATGCACCATCTTGATTCCTCAACTAGGAGGCATCCTAAACTACCAAACAGGAGAGGCTCCAAGCAGCTTGAACTCTGGGGAAGGAAAAGAAATCCTCTTCTAACCTGGTCTAGAAGCTTTGCTCTACTGGGCCAGCCCAACTTGCTCTTGGATGGTCTTGTTATTCTCCTACCTACAGCAAGGATTCAAGATAGGGGAAAGCAGTAGGAAAAGGCTCAGGCCTAGTTTCTGTTTTTATCAGAGATGTTCTATTATAGGACTCAAAGGCAAGCAGAATCAACTTTGTAATTGGGATAAATTTTTTTACTTTATCACTATTAAAACCTCTTGGTCCATTTCCCCCCCCCCCCCCCCCGTTTTTTTTTTGCAGTGCTGATATGATGGGCATTTAAAGCTTCATGTTTGCTAGTCAAGTGCCCTATCACTGAGCCATACTCCCTACTTTTATCACCTGTTAATAGTTTGGCCTTATCAACTTGAATCTCTTTCCTCTAATATAACCTTGGGATCATGACCCCCAGACATTCCTTTGAATATACCTTTGCACAGGCCAATGTAGCGAAGAAACTAAAGTCTAAGGCTGCAAATTTATCAGCTATGACTAATTTGACATAAACTTCAAAGACCTCTCATACTGTCTCTAAAGTTCAGACTTTTCTAGGAAACAGTCCTAAAAAATCTCAAGCACACAAAGTATATTCTTAAATATGGTTTAATACTCTTCTCCATTTCTGTACATCACAACACCAAGATTTCGCTGCTTAGATCTCTCTGCAGAGGCTATAGAGAATGCAAAGGCTACGTTTTTCACCCCCTCTTATTTATGTGTTTGCATGTGTAAGTGTAATACATACCAGTATATATTGATACACACATCAATATATAATGCAATATATATCACCGAAGAGAACACATTGATTAAAGAAATACAAAAATTTGGCATCATTTCCAAACTTAAATAGTAAAAATAAAAACTACAAAAGGAGCTGCATACCCTAAATGTATCATGTGAAACAACAAGCATATTCAAAAATGTAAATTTACATCCAATTTCTCTGGTCTTATCATATCACATTAGACCCATTTACAATGGCAAAACCCTAAGGTACTGCTGTGAAGAGAGCATGTTTACTTGCTCTTGGGTGTTCTGCAAACAAACAGCAGAGCCCAAAGCAAAAGCCTGTTCCGGTGAAGCCTCCCACATCGGTGAACACCAAAGAATTGACTCTTCTCACTGGGGGTTGAGACATCAGGTTATACATTGACAGACAGTTATTTGGACCTCAGAGCACAGTGTGAGAACCAGAAGCTTTACATTTAAGACATACTCCCTTCATTCAAGTGAAACAGGATTATTGGAACGATAGGCAGGTCTGTAACCTGGGAACAAAGAGTTGGTTCAGACCAATAAAGCTACGAGTGACTGAATCAAGTCAGTGAAGAACAGCAGTCAGGCACTAAGTGTTGAAAGTACCCAATTTGAAAACCAAATGCACCCCACTACCCTAGTCACTGGGGTGGTGGTGATACCAATTGACTTAAAAAACCTTTGGTCCTTCAAAGTCCATTCGGTATACACTTTCTCATTGCTAGCACTGGGCACATCCTATACACTTTGTTCACTGTCACCACATCGAGCACGCCATGACTTGCATGGGCTGGGTTCTAGTCCACCTTATAGCCTAGCTATGAAGCATAAGCTTCAGGTTTTCAGGCCAACTTTTTCGATCCAACATGGTTTAGTCCATCGTGCCAGAAGCTGTGTCCCATCCCTTCCCACCCCTTCCCTTCCCACCCTCCTCCCATAATTTCTCATCTGAGAGGTGCTTTTAAGTCCCACATTTGAAACAGATGCTCAAACCCCACCAAGGGTTTATAATTACATGCAATCATACATGTCTTGTCTGTCGTCCCGGTGAAAAATCTTGCATTTCATTAAAAAAAAAAAAAAAAAAAAATCAAAACATTCACATAATCTCATGCCACCCAACACAAGGAAACACGACCACCTCCCTTTTTACCAAGGGTAGACCCAAGCAAAATAAAATAATCTTTAAATTTCTTTGCTTCCACTAAAATTGTTTGTTTTATTTCTCCCAATCCCAGCAAATAGCACAGAAGCCCAACCATATCCATCCCAAACTGATTTCTAGTAGGCTAGGTTTATGGGGACCCTTGTTAAAGTAAATGATACAAAGGGCTCCCAAACATCGGGCACAAATGTGTCTGCCAAACAGATGAAAGTAAACAGTGCACTGGCCTCAATGCTTCATGAGTCAGTTTGACTTTACAATGCAATCTGCACCCTTGAAACTGACAGTTTGGGGAAGGGGTGTGTGGGAGTGAGGTTGAAACTGCCTCCTATTAGCTCACCCTTTCAACATTAAACAGAGACCAAGAGAGAAATGGTTCCAACATTTCACCACATGTATTTCTTCTTATGCAGTCTAAGCTGAGAATGCCATGTAAATGGGTCACTGCGAAATGCAGCAATTTAATTTTTCTCCAATCAAAATAAGAAACAAACCAGTATGATCTCGCTTCTATTAACTTTTGAAGGTTTACAGCAGTTAAAGTATTTTGCTTCTATGTATGAAGGTTAAAAAAATCATTTTTTTTTTCATAAAATACAAGAGCAACCAATTTCACCATCAAGTAAAAGTAAAAACTGGGATTCTTTTTAAATTAGTCCAAAGTGGCATTTAGGAACTTAGTTGCAGGCTGCTGCGCTGACACCATGACAAACCAATGTACAGGGTTGGGTCTGGTTTTGTTTCGGTTTTCTTTTCAGTATCCAATGCTCATGGATTAAGTTCTGGAAATGTTCCAATTGTAAGGCAGGGATCTGTTTGGATTCCACCACGGGTATGCTCCTTGGGTTGGATGCTGGAGGGTGAGGCACATTTTGCCGGACCCATGTCGACTACCTAGTAGTCATCAAGGTCAAAAAATTCATCGTCTCCTCCTTGGTATTCCATTCCCTGGAAATCTACTCGGTACCGCAAGATACCTAGAGAAAAAAATCAAAGGGTAAGTACCAATGTTCATGGAATAGGGAGGGGTTGCTCTATAAGGGTAGTCCATTCATTTGCAGAATTCTAGAAAGCAAAGAGTGACTGATTAAAATTGTTCCAGCTGGGTGTGGTGGTGCACACCTGTATTCCTATTGACTTGGGAGGCTGAGGAAGGACTGCCAAGTTTGAAACCTGCATTGATAACTTAAACTTCATCTCAAAATAAAATAAAAAGGGCTGTGTGAGCCCCTTGGTTCATTACCCAGTAATGGAGGGGGGAAAAATCCAAATCAAGTTGTGTAGCCACCTGCCTCAAGTAGATCATGAGTACACTTTACCTGCAATTACTTAATCCAGGAGAGGCCCTGGCCTGAAACCCTTGTTTTAAGTTATATTTGCTGATTTGCTACTCACCTCCAATTCCACCAAATCCTTTCACAAATTGGGATCCTTCTTGTGACTTATCTGTGACAATTTCCAATGTAGCTCCAAATTTTTTATAGTTGTTAGCAAACCATTCCAAGAGGGGCATGCTCTCAATCAGCTCATGTTCCTGCCCCGTCTATAGATGCGACCATGAGAAACAAAAATATTATACACAATGAAGTTCATCTTAACCCTCTCAATCCCTCTTTCCACCACTCTAATTCTCCTACTCATTATGCATATGTATAAAATGTGTGTAAAATAAAGTGAATTCTGGTTTCTGGTAACAGAACTGAAATAGCAGAGAAATTCTGATTACTTTATACTTTAATACTTCTCAGGCTCTACCCTTTAATGAAACATTAACAAATTCTTCAACTTATGATTCCTACTGTTGATTCCAGAAGTCATGCTGTTGCTCACTCATTCACACCCCAGAAGAAGCATGCCACAAATGCTTTTGGGAGCAGCTTCATAAAGGACCAAGTCCTCCAACTCATAGAAGTTTAAACTGGTATACATTTACATCAAATGCAGAGAAGCCACTGCAGTGGAAGAACTGATAAAAGCAAAGAAAGCAGTATAGGTTCACAGATAGCAGAAACTATTCAAATTATTTCAAGGATAACAACAATGTTTTCCTGACTGCTTAATTACTTAAAAAGATCTGCAGTAACCATTCCTAGGCCCCCTTCCTTGGAATCAGATCAGTGCACGGCAAATAGAAGCTGACCCCTTCCTGCTGACTCCCTAACTAGTATGAGGTTTGGTCTCCCAAGGCTGAGAGTCTGTGCTTCCTTGCGTTTACCACCAAAGAAAATAATCACATACCTCTTTGTCTGTGAAATGAGATTTATCCTTTTCTTGTTCTGGAGTTAAATAGAGAATTTTCTCCTCTGTAGTTTAAAATGAAACAACAACAACAACAAAAAGAACTTGTTAATCTGGCTCTCATGTATTAATAGGTATGAGCCCTGTGACATGAGATGAGAAAACGTCTCCTGGACTCATTGTATTAACCTCCTTTCCTACAGAGTTTAGCATGCACTCAGCATCTACCAGGTACACTACTTCTACCATAAAGACATATCAAACAACCAAAAGAGAGTGGTACATACAACTGCCTTCTGGTTGCTTCTGAAATCAGCCACATGTCCCCAAATGCCCACCCCAGATTTCCAGCATACACAAGAAAGTAACAAATAAGAATCTTATTTTCTAGTTTTCTTACCTTCTGTGCCTTGGCAATGAAGAACATATCTCATTATATCCAGATTTTCATAGACTATTAGAATCTCTACAGCGCCCATTTCCAAAGCCTTTAATGTATCTTCAACACCAAAGCAGTACTTGCCTGTGTCCTGACTAATTTCATCAAAGTATCGTCCTGTGGATTAGAGACAGGACAATAAAACATACAGTTGGCTGACTATCCACAAATTCAATGAACTTCAGATCAAAAATATTCAGGAAAAAAGTTACATTTGCTTATGTGTATTATGTACTTAGGTCTATGATGGATGCATCTGTACTGAACACATACACCTTTTCTTGACATTGTTCCTTAAACAATATATAGCATAACAATTATTTACATAGTATTTATGTTGTAGTGGTTATTATACATAATAATCTAGAGATAATTTAAAGTATACAGGAGGATGTGTGTAGATTATATGCAAATACTAAACCACATTTTATATAAAGGACTTGTACATTCAAGAAGATTCAAGATTGTGAATCTTCTGCAGATACTCAGGGATGATTATATATTACATTTTCTCTTGTAGCTACAAACACTTATTAGACCTAACTAAGGAAGATTAAAAATGATTCCATGAAGGCAGAAAATTTTATGAAAATGGTAAATCTTCTATATTTTCAGTGCCTTTTCATACATACAGTTATGTACGTACCTACATTTACACACAAATATAATGAGCAAAATAGTTGCATTTCATTGATACCTATTAATTTCTTCTCTTGAATGAATTTCACGTTGGAGAGGACTTCAGTAGATAACTCAATAGCTTGGTTGAATCCATTTTCACCACCATAGGATATATCAACTAATTTTAAAACTTTTGATTGCAACCTCTGATACAATTAAAAACAAAAACAAAAACATTAGCACTTCAAAATACCCAGAGGTGTTCAACCTCTCAGCCACATTCCCAGCCCCTTTTATTTTGAGACAGGTCTTGCAAAACTGCTTAGGGCCTTGCTAAGTTTCTGAAACTGGCTTTGAACTTCCTATCCTCCTGCCTCAGTCTCCTCACAGGCATGTACCACTGTGCCTTGCTAGCTCTTTCACTTAAATAAAAAAAAAAAAAAAAAAAAGGAAGAAAAATTTTTAAGTTGCAAGCAACACTGAGCCTCAGCCCCACCCCCAGCTCTCACTTCTGAACCCCTATCACAAACCAAAAGATCCTCTGAATTTAAATGCTTTGATCCTTTTTTGGGGATACTAGGCATTGAATCCAGGGCACTCAAACACTGGGCCATATCCACCCCCCCCTTTTTTGTATTTTATTTAGAGACAGGGTCTTGCTGAGTTGCCCAGGGCTTTACTAAGTTATTGAGGCTGGCTTTGAACTCAAGATCCTCTTGCCTCAGCCTCTGGAGCTGCTAGGACCTGGCAATGCTTTGGTCTTAAAATTCTGCCTGTCATACAGCTGAATTTCACTACTTGATTTAATTGCAGTTATAACTCAGGAAAAAAAAAAAAAAAAAAAAAAAGAGCTGCTAGTTTCTCTGAAATCAAACCATTTTAAAGCTAATTATGGCAACCTGCCTAAAAATGATTTCAACAGAGAAAGTATCCAGAAAAGAATGAGGCATTTTAAACTAAATGCCTATAAACCTGTTACTGTTTAATTCAGAGCTAAGTTTTTTCTTTTTCTTTCCTTTGCAGTGCTACAAGATTGAACCTAGGGCCTCATGCATGCTAGGCAAGCACTCTACCACTGAGCTATACCTCTAGCTCTCATAGCAAGGTTTTTTAAAGTCAGGGAAATATTTATGTAAATTCAAAAAGATATGCATGTCCCAGGGTAAATACAGAGGACTTACCTATTCCCACTTAGAGACTTACATAAAAATTGATCCATCTATTTCTCACTTACCTGATCAAACATATCAGATTGACTTAGTTCAGTTTTAAAGTCAGCTGATCCAGCTAAAACGAGACCAGCCACATTCACTTTGTCCCCAGAAATAAACAGCTGCACAGCAGTCTCTGCTACTTTCCGAACATAGTTATGTCGTTTTTCCATTCTTAAACGGGCAAAACGCAAGGCTGACTGACCTCCTCTACCTATGACACAAAAGGGTGATTATTGAGAAGTTATCCAAACACAAAAAGTGAAAGTAAAAGAGAAAAACAAAAAAAAAAATCTATCCGAGAAATGAACAGAGAAATATAAATGTCCCCATTCCCTTAACCACATGTTTAGCAGAATAAAATGCTCCTTGTTTTCAGAAACTGACTTTCTTGCTAGACACAAAGTTAAAGGGCTCATGCATTACCATGTTTCTTTGGGAGATCCACAGTGAATTTGTGCAGGACTTCTCTTGTGTTTCCTTGGAGTGTGCCAAAAAGTGCACCACTGCCATCTATTACAATGAAGCCAAATTTGCTGTCATCTGAAAGTAGTGCTGTAAGAGCCTGAAAAATAAACGTAAGTATCACATAATAAACTCTATAGCTTTGCTAAGGTCAATACAAAACCTAGGAGGACACATGAGCCCTTTTACCCAACTCGGTATCGTATAAATACTGTGGTAAAACCATTTTATGGAATAATTTGTAGACTTCAGCTATAAACATGTAACTTATGTAAAATGGTGGTTGCCAGGGACTGCAGAGAAGAGGGGAATAGGGAGTCATTTCTTGTTTATTGTTTATAGAGTTTTACATGATGAAAAGGACTTTGGAGATGGATGGTAGTAATGGTTGAATAACATGAACGCATTTAATACCACTGGACTGTACACTTAAAATAGTTATGATAAATTTTATTCAATTTTTAAATTATTTTGGGTTACCAGGGATTGAACCCAGGAGCACTTGGCTACATCCCAACCAATATATTTTGTATTTTATTTTGAGACAGGGTCTCTCTGAGTTGCTTAGAACCTCACTTTTGCTGAGGCTGACTTTGGACTCATGATCATCCTGTCTCAAGTCTCTAGAGCCACTGGGATTAGAGGCGTGTGGCACTGTGCCTGGCATAATAATTTTTTATGTACTTTACCACTCCCCCACACACACATAAAAAGGAAAGGCGAGGTTGCACATGCCTGTAAATCCCAGGAGCTTGGGAGGCTGAGGTGCTATAAACCCAGTGGGACCCTGCATCTAAATAAAATATAAAAAAGGGCTGGGGATGTGGCTCCAGGGTTAAGCATCCCTGTTCAATACGCAGTACCAATAAAACAAACAAAAACAACAATTAAAAAAAAAAAAAGAGAGAGAGAGAGAGAAGAAAACAACAACAAAAATCCATCCAAAATCCAAACTCAAGGGTTATAACTTCAACTTCTTCCTATTCCTTAATTTCATTTAGATAGTTTGTGGAACATTAACATTCAAATCTACCTTCCAAAAGTTGGACTTAAGCAGAGTTCTTGATCTATCGTAACAAATAAGACGATACTGTACCATCAACTCCAAAGCAGAAGTACATAAGCACAAAACTCAAACAATCTTTAAAAATATCTTCTAGTTTTGAAATGTTTAATTCCTGTGGTCTTGGGCAACATTAATATTATCTGGAAACAATTTCAAAATAGTTTCAAGGCTAACAATTCTGAATTTAATGCAGAAAACTTCTGGGTTAGTATTAAATGTCCTATTACTATTTCTCTGAAGAAAAAATGTTTATATAGTCCTAGAGCCCACATAAGATATGTTTGTATGGTGAATTCCTTACCCCATCCCCAAGCACTGGAGACTGAGCCCAAGGGTGTTGTACCAATGAGCTACATCCCAGTCCTTTTTATTTTTATTTTTTTAAATTGTTAAAGGTAGGCCTTGAATTTGTAATCCTCTTGCCTCAGCCTCCAGAGTAGCCAGGAATACAGCAGCGTGCCACTGTACCTGGTCTTCACAATGGATTTTTGAAAACTACAGGCTTGGTAATCACTAATTGCCAGATAGCAATCTACTTAGAAATAAAGAATTATTATCCATTCCATTTTAACTAAGGAAAAAAATAGTTCCTTCAAAGGAATGTCTGGGAAGCAAATTAACCAACTAAGAATCTATTTTCAACCACACCATGCTTAATAATTAGCATTAAGACATGAATACTGCACGCTAAAAATAGGCTAGGGTTTTATCTTAGTGGTAGAGAGCATGTACAGCATGCACAATGTCCTGGGTTCAACCCCCAATACCCCCAAACAAAAATAGCCTTGTATTATCATAATCATGTCTGTTAGCTTAATTAAGGTTTTCAACGAATCTGCTAAGAAAGATTTTATTATTATTATTATTATTTTTTCCAGTACTGGAGGAATTGAACTCAGAGCTTTCTGCATGCTAATTACTTTTTATAAGAATGTATAATTACCTTATTAAACTGGACACAAATTGCAACATCAACATACCTCAATCATTTCTAGTTATTGATATCATATCAGTTATAGCCAAAATATGAAAAGCCAGTAAGATTAAACAGTATCTTAAGAGAAACTGAGATTTAAAAAAATTAATTAGGAGGCAGACAACATAAGTAGCATATACTATTTAAATCAATAAAAATCTGCTTTCATCAACCCAGATACAGGTAAAAGTGACAGTGGCTAAGAATCTCTTCAACAAAGCCTCTTCCAGAAGGAGACTGTGGTATCTAAGAAAAAAAAAGTCTGGATCATCTATGCAGTCAAACAAGATTCAACTGGAACCGGACTTCCTGTCAAGTTAGCAAAAATCATCTATTGTAAACAGTGTCGACAAATGTCAGTTCTAATTCCACCGTAGAGATTTTCCCCTAGGTCAATGAAAGGAAAGAGAATAAACTGGGAGCCAGCTGTGAATTCCTGATTGTTCTACTGTTGACTGATTTAGGTCACTCTAATGAGGTTTCCTTTCCACCATTAAAGTTCATCTTATGGCAGCTCTGTCACTCCAAAGTTTCATGGGGAAATGTAAAGGAAAAAACAAACAACAAGAAAAAAATACAAAAACTTCCATTATTAAAAAAATTATAACTCGCCAGCTGAAAATTGAGCATATAGAGAACATAGGCAAGTTATCACTGTAAATAGGAGGAGAGAAAGATTAATCAGCCAATTATTTCTTTATCTCTAATTAGTTCTCTAGGTTAGCACATTCTTTGAACATGAAGAATGACTAGTGTCATAATAAATGTGAGTTATTTTATTTTTTAAAAATAGCCAGCTGTGTAAAATGTACCATTATTTCCCATCATGGTTTGGAAAACTGTAACAACTTCTCAAAAAAGGTTTGATACAGTTACTATATGACCTAGCAGTTCCATTCTTAGATATAGAATGAAATAAAATGAGAACATGGTCACACAAAAACCAGTACATGAATGGTCATAGTAACATTACTTATAAAAGGCAAACAGTGGAAACAACCCAAGTGTTCAAACTCTTACCTCTGTGTGGAATTTGTTGTCACACAAATACAATGACGTATTAATTGGTTTGAAAGGTTCAAAATCAATGTTGACTTTCTTTTCCTTTCCTTCTTCTGTTACAATTGTTCCACAGTAAACAACCAGACCATTTGGAGGTACTGCAAATAACAAACAATTTCTCTACTTTAAATGTTCCCAGTCAAAAATTTAAATAAAGCAGAAATATCCTTAAATCTCTCAGAATTCTCTCCTAAATTTAAAAATTCTCCTGAGGTATTTCAGTAGAATTTATTCCTTCAAGTAAAGTTAACTTTCTATAAATAAAAAAGTTAAACAGCAATGCTATGGAGACATTGATGATGGCTGGCTGCAGGAAAACTTAGTGAATAAATCACCATGTCAGAATCCGAGTGGAAGATGCAACCAAGATAAAGCAGAGAACAAAATGATCCAGTTCCAGATTACCTTTGTTATAAAGTTTGAGTCTTTGTTGTACAGATGTAATGGCTCCCAGGACTGAAAGGCGGTTTACTCGTGACTTAATGTTAGATGCAGTTCCAAACTCATCTGCTAACATTTTTGCCACTCGTGAAATCTGGTCTTTGGGAGGAATGATCAATGATATCATGCTGGTGCCATTGCTGTGAAAGAAAGAATAACTCATTAGAGGTTCAAAGACCACTAAAGCAGAATTTACACAAGTTAGGGTGAGCTGCCCTTAAGTAATTATAGAAATGTTATTCTCAATGTGACAAGGACTATACTAGTAATATACTGGCTCACACTGAAAGTGTTTAATTATTTGAATGAATACTGAGTAAGATTAGCCATGTGAGGAAGGCACTTGAAGGGGATGCTTGCCAAACAAGTTATTTCCCCGAAGATGAAGAAAGAAGCTGTAAGTAGGCCTTTGCATGGCAGAGACTTAGAATCTGGGGCTTTTCAGTGGGAGACACTATGCCAGGACAGTACAATAAGTCTTTCCAAAGTCTAGACAAAATTCCACTTATTATTATCCTCTAAATTCCAAGCTTGCCTTGAACATTTTTAAACAATGACTTAGCACCCTAAGTGCTTTGATGACAGCACTAGAATTTACACTATCCAAATTATGAGACCAAAAGAAAGAAAGTAAAAAGACAAAACTATGAAATGGGAGAAAATATTTGCAAACCATTGAACCCAGAGCCTTGTGCATGTGAAGAAAGCACTCTACCATCTGAGCTATATCCCCAGCCCTGAGGCATTACTCTTAACAGTAAAAAAGTAGAAACCCACAAATCTGAAGAATGAATGGATAAACAAAATGTGGTATAAAAATACAATGGATTATAGTGGCAAAGCGCTTGCCTAGCACCACATAAAAAATTAATAAAATAAAGGCATTCTGTTCATCTACAACTGCAAAAAATAAAAATAAAAAATTATGGGGCTGGGGATGTGGCTCAAGCGGTAACGCGCTCGCCTGGCATGCGTGCGGCCCGGGTTCGATCCTCAGCACCACATACAAAGATGTTATGTCCGCCGAAAACTAAAAAATAAATATTAAAAAAAAAATAAAATAAAATAAAAAATAAAAAATTACAATGGATTATTATTCAGCAGCAAAAAAACCCAATGATTTTATTTACATTGTAATAAGTAAAACCAGCCACAAAAGATCACATATTGTACAGCTCTATTTAAATATGTAATGTCCAGAATAGGCAATCTAGATACAGAAAGTAGATTAGTGGTTGCCAGGGGATGGGGAGAGGAAGGAACAGGGTGTGATTATTAAAGGATATGTGTATGTGGTTTATTTCCAGGTTGATGGAAATATTTTAAAATTAATGGTGATGGTTGCATAACTCTGAAAGATTAGTGTACTGAGAATTTTAAAGGGGATAAGTTTTATGGCATGTAAATTAAATCTTAATAAAATTATCATTAAAGAATATATATATGGGGGATGGGTTGGTGGCTCAGTGGTAGAGTGCTTGCCTACCATGTGTGAGGCACTGGGTTCCATTCTCAGCACTGCATAAAAATAAATAAAATAAAGGCCCATTGACAACTGAAGAGCATTTAAAGGCTGGGGATGTGGCTCAGTGGTGGTGTGCTTGCCTAGCACATGCAAGGCCCTGGGTTCGATCCTCAGTACCACATAAAAATAAGTAAACAAAATAAAAGTATTGTGTCCAACTAAAAACAAAACAAAACAAAACAAAAAAAACTATGGGAAAGACAACAGTACTATAAGACATTGCTCTCTTTTTTAATATTTATTTTTTAGTTATGGGTGGACACAATGTCTTTATTTTACATTTATGTGGTGCTGAGGATTGAACCCAGTGCCTCACACATGCTAGGTGAGCACTCTCTGAGTCACAATCCCAGCCCCTCAAAGTGTTTTCCTGAGAAATGTGCTCATTAAATTACCAATGCTGTATATAAAGAAAACTATATTACATTGAAAATTAATTCCCAAAGCTGCCCTGACCAGGAAAAGAGGCTAGCTTTATTTATCACAATAGCTATTAGTATAAACTGAGAGGATTTACACTTTCAAGGAATCAAGTCTGATCTGATATGAACCAAAGCATGTTAAAAAATGTGACAATATGGGCTGGGGTTGTGTTGTGGCTCAGTGGTAGAGCAGCCCTCAGGGCCTAGCTTGTGTGAGGCTCTGGGTTCGTCCTCAGCACCACATAAAAATAAATAAATAAAACAAAGGTATTGTGTCCAACTACAACTAAAAATATAAATATTTTAAAAAATTGTGACGTCATTTTACAAACTGTGATACTTCAGTGTGAGTCTGTAAGAAAGTTACTTTTTTTTTTTTTTTAAAGAGAGAGTGAGAGAGGGAGACAGAGAGAGAGAATTTTTTTTTTAATATTTATTTTTTAGTTATCGGCGGACACAACATCTTTGTTTGTATGTGGTGCTGAGGATCGAACCCGGGCCGCACGCATACCAGGTGAGCGCGCTACCTCTTGAGCCACATCCCCAGCCCCAGAAAGTTACTTCTTGAGATCCTTATAGATCAGGTCCTTAAAGACTATAGCGAGTTTCATACTTATATAATTATTAGTGTCATGGGGGAATTGGTGGGGTCAAATCAAGACACATTAAATTGGGAAGACTGCCAGAATGTTTAAGCTTTATCACTAATTACTGAGCTTGTGTATTTTCACAGTAGCCCAATATGCCAGTCTTGAAAGGTCCTGGGTTCGATCCTCAGCACCACATAAAAATAAACAAGGGTGCTGTGTCCCAAACTACAACTAAAAAATAAATATTAAAAATAAAAAAATAAAAAATAATAATAAATAAAAAGAGAAGAGGGACTGTGAGGGGGTAAGGGGAATAAAAACAAAAAGCAAACATTTCTCCTTTTTTTTTTTTTTGTTACTGGGGATTGAACCTAGAGGCACTCAACCACATTCCTTGAGCTGCACCCCTCCATCCCTTTTGAGACAGGGTCTCATTGAGTTACTTAGGGCATAGTTAAATTACTGAGGCTGATTTGAATTTACAATCATCAACCTCAGCCTTCCAAACTGCTGGGATCATGGGTGTGCACCACCACACCTGGCTCTCCTTTTTTAAACAGTTCTGTGGACTGAACCCAGGTACTCTACCACTGAGTTACATCTCCAGCTCTTTATTGTTTAGGGTCTTGCTAAATTGCCCAGGCTGACCTTGAATTTGTGATTGATTCTCCTGCCTTGGCCTCTGAAGCAGCCATGCCATGGCAGGCTCCCTTATTTAACTTTATTACTGCAGCTGGGCACAGTGGCTACACCTGTAATCCCAGCAATTTGGGAGGCTGAGGCAGAAGGATTGCAAGTTCAAGGTCACACTCAGCAAAAGAAAGGTGCTAAGCAACTCAGTAAGACCCTATGTCTAAATAAATACAAAATAGGGCTAGGGATGTGGCTCAGTGGTCCAGTGCCCCTGAGTTCCATCCCAAATTACCCTCCTTCCCTCAAAAGGGATTGCATTTCCAGAAGACCTTGCCCAGGATGTTTTTTTCCTAGCAGTAAATTCTACAAGTCCTCTAGACAGAGTTTTATTTACAAGCAGGCAATTTGCTTATCAAATCCTTTTCACTATCAAAAATGGTTACTTCCAGATTGTGAGTTCAAGCAACATCTCCAAAACCAGCAGTGTTTGCTTAAAACCAAGAAGGCTTGTTTATAATAAACTTTATGAAAAAATTCCCAATAATCTACGAATTGGATAAAAGCCAATAAATGTGGAGAGTATGGTGTGTACTTTGCTGCCACCCCTTGGATATGGGAGCAAGTATTCCAGCCAAACCAAGGAAATTTATGATAAACAGCTTCAGCTATCATCACACTTGGTATATGCTTCTAAAACCAAATTGCCAAAAATACCTTTCTGTAGTTTTATGTAAAACTCTGTAGACTAAGGAGTAGAAAAGGAATTTGCTGAGGCTGGAAATATTGAATAAGCAAATTTAACCTAAAAAAATGATTCGGAGACAGGCACAATGGTGCATTCCTGTAATCCCAGTGGTTTGGGGAGATCTCGAGTTCAAAGCCAGCCTCAGCAAAATCAAGGTGCTAAGCAATGAAGTGAGACACTGTTTCTAAATAAAATACAAAATAGGGCTGGGGATGTGACTCAGTGGTTGAGTGCCCCTGAGTTCAATCTATGGTACTGAAAACAAAAACAAACAAACAAAAAAATGGTCTGGGGACCACGACATCACTGGGTAGGGTGATGTAATCCCAGTGACTTGGGAGGCTGAGGCAGGAGGATCAAGTTTAAAGCCAGCCTCAGAAACTGAGAGAGGCCCTATCTCAAAATAATAAAAAGGGATGTAGTTCAGTGCTAAAGCACCCCTGGTTCAATTCCCAGTACCAAAAAAGTCTGGTCTGGGAGCTGGAGGAGTAAGTAGCCCAGTGGCAGAGTGTATGCTTGGCATGGGGTGAAGCTTAGGTTCAATCCCCAACACCTAAACAACAGCAACGACAACCAAACCAGTCTAGACTGCAAGTGCCACGTATTTTCTATGTCAACTTATACACACAAGAACATGAAAAGATACAAGATGGCAAAATGAAGAAGACAAAAAAAGTTTTAATACCAGCTTTACTGGCTTGTGATTGTTTTCTGATAAAAGATTCTAAAGGGGGTATACATTACCACCCTAGGGGCTCTTGGAAACTGTAGGGACCAAGGGAATTCTTTCTTAAGGGCTCAGTTTTTTTTTTTAAAGTGAACATTCTCTGATTTACAAAATAGTTTCCTAGGAGATGGAACTGGCAAAGAGGCAATCAATAAGGAATGGAATGAGAAGGGGCTCTAAGAATGGCAGGGGTGAAGGCTAAGAGTTGAGGTGAGAACAGGCACCAAACCGCAAAGGATTGGAAACTTTCAGGCTAAAGAGAAGGTTGGGACAAATTAATTGAGTGAACCCAAAAATGCCTAAAGGCAATCCTTAAAGCAAGATAATGATATGGAGTGCACAGCAAAGATCTTAGATAATAAGCAGCTATTAGGGCTGGGACTCAGTGGTAGTGCACTTGCCTGGCTAGTGTGAGGCACTGGGTTCTATCAACTTAAAAAAAAAAAAAAAAAGATAAGCAGCTATTTACTTCCTACTGCAGATAGGTTAAGAAGATAAACATCCATTAAGCAACTTTACTACATAATACAGTTGGGAGGCCATATACTCACATCCAATTAACACTTCAGAGAGGACAAAGTAGTGAATACACCTAAGGACATGATCTTGTTATAGATTCCATTTTTAAAATGGATTCAGAAATGTAACTAATAAGAACTTTTTTGTTTGGTAGGTTTCTACCAAGTTGCTAAAGTCTTGGACTCTCAGAATTTTGAATTTTAGGCACAAAACTACCTTTCATTACTTTCTCTGCATGCCTCTCCCTACTCTGTGTTGAAAACCTTAAAGTTTCTGAATTCACCTTTATTATAAGACATTGACTGGGAGGAGAAATGCAGATTATTAAATATACGGTTTCTTTTAAAATTTAAAGGCTATTTTAATAACATCTACTGTTTATGTTTTTGTTTTAATACAAGATTAGAAATTTTAGGAAAATTTTCAAACAAGATAAACATGCTTTTATCCCCCAGGCAAACCAATCAAAGTTGTTAGACCAGTTTGTGTAAACACAAAAATAAAGTCAAGGAAGCTTAATATTTCGAGTAGAGCCAATACCTCTCAGAGGAGAAATATATAAAGCTCTACAGAGCTGCTTGCTACAAAGGCAAACTGCAACCTTAAATTTTCCTCCATTTTCTGCTGTCATTATTTTTCTTTTCCAAAATCCAAAAACTCTCACCAAGAAGTCAGTGAATCATGGGGTACAGCAATGACTCATATGCAGGAACATTTCAGACTCCTTACCCAAATCCCAAATTAAAAATTAGAGTAGAGGCACCTTAAGAAGCTTTCATTCCAATGTTCAATAATTTGGTTGTGCCTAGGATATGGATGAACAAGGTTTTCACCATTCCCTCTTCCAAACTCACATTTACTCCTGTCCCACAAAGTTCAACTCAAAACAAAAATCAAATCAATCCCCCTCCAACTTCTACTCCATTTTCAAGTCGTCCTTATTTGATTCACTGTAGGTTTTCTATCTTTTTACCTCTTCTCCTAATTGTGCAAAACTAAGTTTAAACTTTTAAACCAAGACAATCAAGATATAGGTTAAATATGGGAACAGACTAGGAGGAATACAGGTTTTAGAATCATGAACATTCAGGCTCACGTCCTATTGTTATTTTTAGTTGTAGATGACACAATATATTTATTTATTTTTATGTGGTGCTGAGGACCAAACCCAGTGCCTCACATGTGTGCGAAGGAGGTGCTCCACCACTGAGCTACAGCCCCAGAACTCCTATTGTTATTCTGTGACCTAAAGCAAATTATATAAATCTCTGTGGGTCTCTGTATCTACTTATTTCACAAGGTCATGAAGGTCAGGCATGGTTGTGCATACCTGCAATCCCAGCTTTGAAGGCAACCTCTAGATAACTTAGCAAGACCCTGTCTCAAAACAAAAAAATTTAAAAAAAAAAGGCAGGGTGGAGCTTAGTAGCAGAGTGCTTGCCTGGAATGTATGAGGTCTTGAGTTTAATCATCAATAATGCAAAAAAGAAAAACAAGGTTTGGTGCAGTGGTGCATGCATACCTGAAACCCTAACAACTTGGGAGGCTGAGGCAGGAGGATCACAAATTCAAGGCTAGCCTCAGCAACTTAGTGAGACCCTGTCTAAAAATAAAAAGGACTGGGTTATTGCTCAGTGGTAAAGTATCCATGGGTTAAATCCCCAATACCCCATCGCAGATACCAGAAGATCACTAAATGACAATGATGAAGCTCTAACTCTTTACCTCCCTCACCCAGCTTGGTAACAGTAAAAGTAAAAAAAGAAATATTACTGCACAACTAGAAATGGGAGGCGGAGGAGAGTAATGTCAGGTGGTGCTGAAGTCTTATCTGAATTTGGGTAAGTCCAAAGAAAGAGGTAAGAGTTGACTTTGTGGTAGATAGTAGCTACCTTTACAGGATGGGAGAACAAGAGATTCCTTTCCTTTAAAATAGCTATAAAATCTTCAGTGTCCTTATTCTACATTTATGGCTTGAGCTCAGTATTTTGATATAACCAAGGTTCTGTTAATTTCTATTTGTGCATCAGTCACTTCAAAGAAGCCTCATATTTGTTTTCTTTTCCATCAAGTATCAAAGAATGAAAAAATACATTGCATCAGGCACAGCAATCCATGCCTGTAATCCCAGCAAAATGGGAGGCTGAGGCAGGCCAGCTTCTGCAATTTAATGAGGTCCTAAGCAACCTAGTGAGACCCTGTCTCAAAAAAAAATAAAAATAAATAAATAAAAAAATCAAATACTGGGGATATGGCTCAGAGGTTGAGAGCCTTTGGGTTCAACTCCCTGTATAAACAAAACAAAACAAAACAAAAAAACAGAAGAAACACTGATCATACTGCATCTACATAAGCTTCTTGACAGCAGAAATTTTAGGACATAATGGTGCTTAAACATTTGAGGAATAAAAAATTCCTAACAAAACTAGGGTCTTCTCTATAAATTTTTTCCTTTTTAGGTATTTTTATTTGTAGATGGACACAATACCTTTATTTAATTTATTTTTATGTGGTGCTGAGGATCAAACCCCAGTGCCTTACACGTGGCTAGGCAAGCACGCTACCATTAAGCTACATCCCTAGCTCTCTATATACTGTTTTATAAAGCAGACCCCAGAAATTTAGTCTAAACTACCAAATAAAACATCAATTAAAAGTCTGCCACTCCATGCTGGTGCATTCCTATTATCCCAGCTCTTCCAGAAGCTGAGATAGGAGGACTGCAAGTTCAAGGCAAACTCAAGCAACATAGTGATAACGGGTCATAAAAAACAACCCCTGCCTCTATTCCTTGCAAAGGAACACACACATGCCTTAAAAATAACTCACTGTCCCCAGATTCGCTTCATTAAAAAGCTCAAACCATCACTTCTAACAGTGTTTTTTATTTTGCGAATTCTCACTATAATGTCACCCCACCCCTATTCTGCAATTATCAATGAGGAAGGTCAGGAGGTAGATGGGGCTGCCTTTTATAAAAACAACTTGGTTAAAATAGCATGTAGAAGGGAGTATTCTGTTCCCGTTCCAGTTATCTGAAATTGGTTTGTCAATTGACCAGATACTACCGCCAGATGGGAGAAATATCAAGATTTGAACTTACTGAAACATTAAAGCAGCCTTCTGTCTCAGGTACAGAATAGCTCAAATTTCCCAGTATTTCAGCAGAAAGTCTGCAAATACCATTTTAGTGTTCTACCCTCAAAAGCACAAAAATTACTCAGTCATCTAAAATAAAAATGTAACATCTGGTAGAGTATTACTTTTTCTATAGTTATAGGCATTTACTAAAAGAACTTCATAAAAGTAAACTAGTGGAATATTCCACCAGGGAGCAGCAGAAGCTGAAAATTTCCTTTAGTTTTCTCACAACAGTGCAAAGCCAGGAAACAGCAATCACAAACAACATTAGGGACTTACTACCAGAGTTCTACATTGGACCCTGTGATAGAGTCATATATTTTTTTTAAACATTTTTTTTTTAGTTGTAGATGGACACTCTATCTTTGTTTTATTTATTTACGTGGTGCTGAGGATCAAACCCAGTGCCTCAGGCATGTAAGGCAAGTGCTCAACCACTGAGCCACGACCCTAGCCCATAAAGTCTATTTTTCTGGACCACTACCGAACTACTTTTCAAATAAACCCAAAGTCACAGCCTTCTCATTAATCACCTTTTTAATATACAAATGATGGGGCTGGGGATGTGGCTCAAGAGGTAGCATGCTCTCCTGGCATGCGTGCGGCCCAGGTTCGATCCTCAGCACCACATACAAAACAAAGATCTTGTGTCTGCCGATAACTAAAAAATAAATATTAAAAGAAAAAAAAATATATACAAATGAACATCCAGTGCAGCCACAAGTTATTTCCCTCATCACCCATGCTCATTAAGAGTAAACATGTTTGGTATTCAAGTTCTTTCTAAGGAAGATGTACAAATGGCATGCCTGTTTTCCTTTTATCTTGTTCCTGAATCTCAGCACACCTGCTCCCTCTAGAAAATTATAAATCTCCTTAGACAAAAGTCCTCCTTTCAAAAGAGAATGGGAGGATGTTTCCATTCAGCAAAAGAAATACCTGACAAAGAGCGATAGGGAGTAGAAGCACAGGCTTTGAAACTGGAAAAGCGGGAATAGAAGACTATGACACTGCCTCTTACTAGGCTGTGATACTAGGCAGCTACCTACTCTTTCTATACTTCATATTCTCCAACCATGAAACAGCAATATCTTCCCTCATACATCTGTTATAAGGAGTCAAAAATGTATGCTACTCATTTATTTATCCCTCCCCTACCCCTAGGGATTGAACCCAGGGGTGCTTAACCACTGAGCTACATCCCCAGGCCTTTTTAGATTTTGAAACAGTCTAAGTTGCTTAGGGCTTTGCTGTTGCAGATGCTAGCTTTGAATTTGCAATCCTCCTGCTTCAGCCTCCGTGCCACTGGGATTATAGGCATGTACACCACACCTGGCTCATTTACTTATCTTTGGAAAAGTAGTTTTATTACTTGATTAAAATAATCTCAGGGGGCTGGGGATGTGGCTCAAGAGGTAGCACGCTCGCCTGGCATGTGTGCGGCCCGGGTTCGTTTCTCAGCACCACATACAAAGATGTTGTGTCCGCGGAAAACTAAAAAAAATAAATATTTAAAAAAATGTATCTCAGGGCTGTGGGTGTAGCTTAGTGGTACAATGTGCACTTGGCATGTGCAGAGTTCAATTCCCAGCACAAAAACACATCTCAAACTAAATCTCTAAATCTGCATCTTTCCTGAGTTAGACCCTAAAATACCACAAATATCAGAACATAGGTAGACCAAAGCTCTTCAGTAAAAATATCAGAAACATTAGTACCAGGCACACTGGCACATGTCTGTAATCCAAGCTACTCAGAAGGCTGAGGCAGAAGGATCACAAATTCATGGCCAGCTTGGGCAACTTAGACCCTTTCTCAAAATAAAAAAGGGCTGGGGGTGTGCTCAATGGTAGAACATGTGCTTATTAGCAAACAGCTCTGGGTACACCCCTAGGACCAAAAAAGAATGAATTACAATTTTAAAGTTGCAGATCAGGTATAGCTCTACTTTACTGCTGTATCAAAGACACTGTATCAGTCCAATAATACTAACATCTAAGTAACATTCTTTGACACTTGCCTTGCCTAGGAAATTGTTAAATTTTGCCCGAGTAGCTACACAGTCTCTTTTCCTTTTTTACAATGTCTAACACCTCATTCAAGATCCTAATCATCTGCTTATACTAAACCTCTTCAACATATACTGGCTATATCATTATTATAGGGATGTGTAGCTGACCATGTTCTCATTTTATTACACACTTCTTTCAAAATGTCTAGCCCAACTCAGAGCAGATGTTTGATGAATCCTGTTGGTTCACTGGTCAGTAGTAAGAATACATGTATAGTGCTGGGCTTGGTAGAGCATGCCTGTAATCCTAGGGACTCGGGAGGTCAAGGCAGGAGGATTCCAAGTTCAAAGCCAGCCTCAGCAACTTAGTGAGGCCCTGTGTCAAAATCCTGGGCTTGATCCCCAGCACTACAAAGTCAAACCTAGACATAGCAGGAAAAAGAACCTTTTGACTATGATAATTTTTTCTAAAGGAGAAATTAGAAGATCAAATGAAATATGAAATAAATGTGGTTCTAGCATGCAAGTTATATGCATGGTAAGAATCAATTGCTGGGTACCTGAAAATGTCAAGTCTTAAGTATGTCAAAGAGCATAAAATAAAGCTGTTTTCAGAGGCATTTTAATCATGCTGAGGACACAGCCCAAGTGAGAAACCTCACATTCATAATTTCTAACATGGTGAAAAATCTTAATCTCTTCTTACCCTAAGATAGTAGGCTGAAAAATGGAGAGACAGCTATAGAATGTATCCCAGGAGAAGGTTCTATTCTGAGATCCCTAGAGAATAGGCTGAACTCAGAAGAAACTTCTGTCCTTCCTATTCTTCAAATAGGATCTAAGACCATTTAGTCCTGCAAATCTCAAAATTTAAGTTTTTTTTCACAACCACACATCTTTCCAGGATAGGGGGTCTATGCTGAGCATAACTTCAATCCCAAATTTGGAGAAAAACAGCCCCCCCCCCACCACCCGAAAAGGATCCAACTGGTGGAGGCAGGGGGCAGGACAAGCTTGTAACCTACAATGTACTCTGCTTTAAATGGTATTCTAATTAGTTATTCTTGCTTTACCTAGGAGTGTGTTCAGAGAATGCCATCCTTCCCTGGAAGGATAAGTGTATCTGCTATTACAATGAGAAGTTTGTCAAGACTTGAAATTCAAAGAGTGATTGTTCCCTAAGTCCACAATGCACAGAACACCAAGCCAAAATACTACAGCTGTTACAACTAGTTCTAAGTTGAGACAGGAAGCCTATGACACTTGTGAAGACTGAGGAACACCAACACATCCCATTATATATACTCTGATCTCCCTCTTCCCTTTATCACCTCTTTTCTCATGGCTCAGATCTGCTGGTGGTATTTGTATCCTTACCCCTTAACAATTCTTTTATAATTTTTTTCTGGTTCTGGGAAATGAACCAAGGGGTGATCTACCACTCAGCCACATCCCTAGACCTTCTCCCCCCCCCCCCCCCCCCCCCCCGTATTAGGGGTTGAGTGCCCAGGGGCACTTAACCACTGAGTCTTACCCCCAAGACCTTTTGTGTATTTTATTTTAAGACAGGGTCTTATTGAGTTGCTTAGGGCCTAAGTTGCTAGGGCTGGCTTTGAACAGGCATGCCGCAGCACTTAACTCCAGTCCTTTTAAAGACAAGGTCTCACTAAGCAGCCAGAGCAGGCCTCAAATTTACAATCCTCAGTCCTTAGGCTCCTGAGTAGCTGGGATTACAGGCTTGTGCAACTGTACCTGGCTTCTATTTCTAAAGGCTCAGTATTTGTGTACACAAAGGAGAGAATTAACATTTGCAGAACACTCTATGGGATAAATGTAGTATTTGACTTTTAAACCCATATCACATTGACTATTACCACCTAATCCAAGATATTGTTCATAGTTAAGCGTGAAAACCAAAGCTTTGAAAGAATAACTTGCTATAGGTCAAATAGGTAGTTGGGGCCACTAAGACCTCTGAAGTCTCATCTCTTTTGGAGAAACTTTTAAACATTCTAATTGTTGAGTTTTCTCTCAGTGGTCTTTTATCCCATCAGAGATGGGGGTGGAAGATGGAAGGAGCAAGAACCAAGGATAAAAAAGTCCTCTTGCTTGTAATCTCAGAGATTCTAGGATACAGAAGGAAGAGCTGAAGTCTTTGTTAAGCCAGGTGTGGTGGTGCATGCCTATAATCACAGCGACTCAAAGAGGCTGAGGTGGGAGGATTGATCCCCTGGGTGTATCAATCCCCACCACAAAACAACAAAAACTTCTTTAAAAACCTGATCCCAGCAGCTTGGGAGGCTGAGGCAGGAGTTTCACAATTTGAGACCAACCTCAGCAACTTAGTGAGGCCCTAAGGACTTACTAGACCCTGTCTCAAAAAATTAAAAGGGCTGGGAATGTGGGTCAGTTATTTAGCACCCCTGGGTTCAATCCCCAGCACAAACAAACAAACAATAAACAAACAAAAACCCAAACACTGAATAGTTCAATTATCTATATGAAAGATTACAAGGTATCCCTTAAAGGGTATTATAATTTTTGGCAGTGCTGGGGATTGTATCAAACCCAGGGCCTTATGCATGCTATGCATGTATTCTACTGCTAAACTAACGCCCAGCCCAGGGTATTACTTTAGTTAAAAATCAGCTCTCCAAGAATATTGAGGAATTAAAAAAACCAAATTATGCCTCAATAAGTTTATACTTGAAATATGCAAGATTTCTTCATGAAGATAAGTGAAAAATATTCTAAGATCTACAGACATAACCCAAACTAACACCATATTTTTCCTTGTCACATTCCTCATGACCATTGATTAGATGAGGCTTTGGTTATTTTATTACACAAACTATAAAGCCTCCAACACCATTTCTGGGGCTACCTCTTGCTTGCTTAGAAAACATCAGGGGAAACAAAAACAACCAGAAATCCGTACCTAACTTTCTTGTGACATGTTCACCTGCTTTAGTTCCTTATTTGAAACCAAGGACGGTTCAACTCACATGGCCCTATTCCCAGGCTATGTACACATTTGTCCTCATACGCCAACTGTGAAGAATATACCAGGAACAATCATAAGTAGGGAAAAACTACCATCAACTTTAAGTGAGGATTATGTTTAGCAAAAGAGCTATTATTTTACTTGTCAATATAGACTAACATTCAATCATACTTATATAAAACCAAAATAAAGTATGTTCCACCCAACTTAAAAAAATCAGATTAAGTATAATACTATGAGAATGTTAGCAAAGTTTCCCATTTCAGAAACGTCGCCTTTATAAATGTTCTTTCACAGGCATAACACAGTCTGTTATAGTTCAGATTATGTTGAATAAATCCAGACTTTCATATTTTGGAAAACATAAAATATATCTAGTAGAGCACACTGGTTCAAGTGCTGGACTATTATACATTATCACTCTATGACATTATGGACTGCAAGTTATCTAACTTCTCAGTCTGTTTCCTTGTCTATCAAATGGTGGCAGTATTTATTGTTGTGAATGATACAATGTATTTTTAAAAACAGTGTAATATACTAAGTGCTCAATAAATTATTTTATCTAGATACCTCATTCTGTTCTAATGTATCATCTTGCAGGTGGTTCTTTTTAAGCTACACTATGTTTGGGTCATATATCAAAAGATAATCATTTATTATCTAAATTTCAGAATAACACTCATATCTTAGAAATGTTAAAAATGAACTAATTCCTGATTCTCATGTTCAGAATTCTATACCGTTGGAGAAGTCATTTTTACATTCTGTTAACCCACCACTAAATTTCACCATCTTGTGCTAATAAACATGCTTTAACACAACCCATTTTCTCCTGAAAGCTACACGGTAGCCCCGCATACACCAGCACACATGGATTGACTCAGTTTGTATTTATAGCTCATTACAATTACTCCTAAAATATTTAACTTTAGGTAAAGAAGAAAAACATTTCTCACTATACACTATGAAAAACTAGAGTTTGACTTTAACACAAAAAAGAATTGAAAATACAATATTTTTGTTTCCCATGAGAAAACGACATATACCAGGAACCTTGTGAGTCACAGAACAAACTTTGACTCCCTAACCAACATGAGAAATGGCTAAGATTTTAAGTTTTCATGGAATCAAGATGCAACCAAAGCCTGACTAGAAGCAAACAGGACATGATCATTAACCACACTGTTTAGAGGAAGAGTCCCTACTATTTTAGACAGTTTAATCATGTCTAAAATGTTCAAACTATCACTTGGAAGAAGAGCTGTGCCTAATAGCTTCATTTTTTAGCATGCTTCAAACTTTACTAAACAAAGAGTTTAGTAAAGCCTTCAAACCTTTAAAAGGAGATACTTATAACTTTCAAGTGGCTAGGTGACATGCTTAGGAACAAATTTAAGAATAAGCTTTCTTCATCAAAGAGTAGAAAGGAATATTGTTACTTATTAAGCAGCATTATCAATGTTACTTCACTCAGACAACAGGCCGATTAGTAATAAATTCATATTTTAGACTGCTTCAGAGAATATAATGTGAATCTTCCTCCAAACAAAAAGAACAAATACTTTAAACAACACTCTACAAAAATCAATATACAACTGAAGGCTTCAAGTAACATGACAGAAAATCCTAGTGACAAAAAAGTACTTGGCATCATAATGGCTCATGACCTACATTACTCTTTTACATTTTGGGAATTATTTTTTTTCTTCTATTGTGGTACAAATTCCCATAAAAATTAATAAGCAAATCTGATATTCATCCTATCACTGCAAATGCAATGCCAATGACAAGCATGAGCTGAAAACCAGAAACTCCAATTCTTGTGCTGAAATCAACTTCCAAAGTCCTGGGACAAAACCACTATGCTAATCTAAGAATGCAGAGATTTAAGAATATGTAATGTTCCACTTTTGGGGGCCACTTCCGGTAAGTAAAAACTTTCTATGACTGGGAAAGCCAGGAAGTGAGGAAACAGGAATACTCTGGCACCTTCCTCAAATGAGCAATATTAAAAAAAAAGAAAAAAAAAAAGGCTAATCTTAATCTAGTTTACTCTTCTCAGAATGGATACACCTAAAGTTTCTTACTAAAACTTAAAAACAGGAGACAAGAAGTTCACTTAATTCAGTTCTGAATTTCAACAAGCACCCTCTACCAGTGATATCATAAGAAGTTCCACCGGAAGGTCAACAGGAACTCTATTATTATGGACCATATCAAATAGTCCCACTATCCGGAATTCTCCTGGATATACACATATAGGTTTGTCAACCAAAAGCAGCCCCCACTCCCCCATGCTGCACACGTTGGCATTTTCAGTTTATAGGCGGGTCCTGGAACAGCTAGAAACCAGGAAGCTCCAGGATAATTAGAGGACTTGAAGGAACTCATCCTGGGAGAGGTGGGAGACCCTCAGAAATCATAAGGAGCTAGAATGAGGATGTCCCTGTCACCTCTCCTTCTCGCCCCATCCAAACTTCACCCGGGCCTTAAAGTCCAAGAGGGGGAGGCCATTTTAATAAGGCCTGGCTGAAGAACGTGAAGGGAGGAAACCAGGGAAGGACGTTCGGAAAGGAAAGCCAAGTACTTTTCCCCAAAAGCAGTCGAGTCTGGTGTCAGCACCTGGAGCCTGAAGAGTGAGGAGCAGGTCTTAAGGGCCTGAGAGGGGTACAAAAGTAGTAGTGGCTTATCACGAGGGGGGGGTCGCATGGTCTGAGCCCAGGGAGCGCAGGCCCCTTACCCCCAAGTGGGGGAAAGACCCCTTCTCCGGCCAACAGCTCCGACCCTCGCCCCTGAGTCAGAGGCTACTACCCAGAAGTCCAGAAGGCGGGAGTTGGCTAGTGCCGGGTTCTCCTCATCCGGCCATGCGGCGCGGGGGCGGCCATCCTGAGGGGTCCGGGATCCAAGAGGGCACGGGGGGGCCGGACGCGGCGCTCACCCGCGGGCCGCCTCCAAGCTCTTAATGAGCTTCTTGATCTTCCAGATCTCCACGTTCCTGTCGGCAGCACTGGGGTCGTCCGCCATCTTCTCGCCTCCTCCTCCCTAGAGCGGCCCGGCGGGGCCCGGAGACACCAAGACCACAGAGTTAGCGCCGCCGCTGGGGCAGAGCGGCCCCCTTCCTTGCCACCCCCGAAAGGCCCTCCTCTCTCCGCCCCGCGCGGCCCGCCAGATAGGTCACTGGCCTTTCCCTCCCCTGTCTCACCTAAAGGCCCAGTCCTGGGCGGCAGCGGCTGCTCCTCCCCGGCGGCGGCTCCGCGGCGGCGGCGGCTCTGACGTAGGACACCGGCTCCCTCTCTCCAGGCAGCTGCATGTGTTGCAATCCGCTCACATGGGGCCTGTGATATCACTTCCTCCGCCAGGGGCGGAGTGGAAGGCGGCGGGCGGAAGGGAGGGGGCTGGTTCTGATGAAGAGAAGCTCTGCGCGCGCCGCGACTTTCCATTGGCCCTTTGTGCCGCGGCCTACAACGGTCCTGGAGATTGGTTGCAGCTGCGGCCGCACTGCCTTGTGAGGTAGAAGCAGGGGGCGGGAAGTACCGCGTTTCTTCCGTCCCGGCATGCAGAGAGTAGGAAGCGGGCGGAAGCCAGCGGCTCTCGCGACGATTTGCTTAGAGCTTCGCCAGGCTCCAATGGGGGTGGCTCTTAAAGGGCGAGGCACGGGGGTTGTCGTCTTTTGCTTTTTCTTGAGTGAACAGGGTAGGCACCTGAAGCTCTGCGACACCAGAGAGGAGCTTGGGGCTCGACGCGCACGTCCAGTGTTGCTTCAGAAGGCTCAAAGGAACGTCTCGGGCTAAGCGACTTCGCTGACGAAGTGTTTGGGCCTGTGTGCGTCACTGCTTCGAGGACTAGTGTTCAGAATCCTGGCCAGTGAGCCCGGATCAGGAGCCTGAACTAGCTGGTCGGGGACCCTCATCCACAGAGGCGAAGGAGGCACGTTCCTTGTCGCTCTGTATGGGTTCACTCTGGACTTGGAATTGTGTGAGGTTTAAGAAAGCACGAGTGCGGTATCTTGACTCCATGTATATAGTTTGGTCTGAGCTGTCTAGTCTTGACTCCATGTATGTTTGGTCTGGAGCAAAATTGGTAGCTGTATATATTAGAACTTTTTTCTATTTGAGCTAACTTTTTTTAGTTGGCCATTTGGTCCCTCTCATCTCAGGTTCATTCAAATATTTGAACCCAGACCGTGTGCTACATTCTGTTTTCCTGAGGATACAGGAGTGCATCAGACAGGTAACAGTGCCTACCCTATTGGAATTTACTGTCTAGTTTGGTTTATAATCGTTTTCGGGTTTTTTTGGCGGGGGGTGGTGGTGGTGGTACCGGGGATTGAATCCAGGGGTGCTCAACTACTGGACCACAGTCCCAGCCCTTTTTTGTGTTTCATTTAGAGGCAGGGTCTCGCTGAATTGCTAAGTGGCTCGCCAAGTTGCTGAGGCTGGCTTTGAACTCGCAAATCCTCCTGTCTCACCCTCCCGAGTCTATGGGATTACAGGTGTGCGCCACCGCGCCCGGCTTCTAATATCTTGGTGTAATAGTCTAATTGTACAGATAAATTGTACTTAAGGCTCTGAGTGTGGATGATGGGAGATCCAACTCTGAAATGAGGCGAAAAAGATGAATAGAAGTTGGTCAGCGAGGCGCATAGCACATTTGAGGAACTACAAAATTAACCAGTGCTGGAGCATGGGTTGGGGAGTGTGGTTTGAGGAAGCAGCAGGGGAAGGGGTCACGTAGTGGCCTTTTAAGCTGTTTGGCTTTTTTCTCTAAATATTTTAAAGACTTTAGAGCCCTTGCTTGGATTGGAGAGGGCAAAAGTAGAAACCTATAGACCCTTTTGGTCGCTTCAGTACTGCAGCTTAGAAGAGGGTGGCGGCAGTGCAGATGGAAGTGAATGAATAACGATACGGTATATATGAGGTTAATCTGTATGGATTGGACCCATATATGGCCTGGATAAGAAAGGAAGAAAGGTTCCCATAGAGTACTGAAATTATGACATTTACTGAGGTAGGAAACAGGAAGAACAGGTTTTGCTCCGGGATAATTGAGAATTTCATCTTAGCTCTATTAAGTTTACAATGGTTGGAGCCTGGCTTGCAGCTCAGCGCCAGAGCATTCTCCTAGCATGTATGAGACTGTGGTTCAATCCGCAGCACCACAAAATAACTACTGCTAAGTTTGAGATTGCTTATAAGATGTTTAAGTAGTGATGTCAGTCATGCAGTTGCGTTTATTTGGGCTTTAAATACTTTTGGCATGTTTTCTCAACTTTGTCTACACTTTGGAAATGGGAGTGTCACCCCCATTTCATGCATGGGAAAATTGAGGTAAAGAAAGGTGAAAAGGTCACTCAGTCACTCAGCTAGTTTGTGCTTTCCCAGCTCCATATTCATTATTCAGTGCATAATATCAATGATCTGATTACCTATCTCTCCATAGGGTGGGAACACAGACTTCTATGGGGCAAGTTTTCTTTCCCCCTAAAAGCATCTCTTTAGGTTCTGTTTTAATTTCTAGTATGTTGTGTCTCATTGTATAACATTGTACTCCAGCTCTGCCTGTTATTCACTGTGCTTGGCAGTAAGGTCTTTTTTTTTTTTTAGTTGTCTGTGGACCTTTATTTTATTTATTTAAATGTGATGCTGAGAATCAAGCCCAGTGCCTCACACATACTAGGCAAGCGCTCTGCCACTGAGCCACAACCCCCGCCCCAGTAAGGTCTTCTTAAATATACTGTTTACTGACTAGGGTCTACTGTGTCCCAAGCTTTTCTCTATTTCATTTCCCTTACCCTACTTTCTACTTTCTATATTAGGTTTTCTTGCTTTGCCTTCCTTTTGTTATGTTTATATTGTGTCTTTAGGTTCCTTTGAAGACTTTCCAAGCTTTTTAGACCAGCTCATGGTTTCATCTGGTCACATCTCAGGTGGAATTGGTATTTGTCAACCTTTGAATTTTTTTGGGGGGGGGCCGGTTACTGGGGATTGAACTTGGGGATGCTTGGCCACTGAGCCACATCCCCAGCCCTATTTTGTATTTTATTTAGAAACAGGGTCTCACTGAGTTGTTTAGCACCTTACATTGCTGAGGCTGGCTTTGAACTTGTGATCCTCCTGCCTCAGCCTTGCGAGCTGCTGGGATTATAGGTGTGCACCACCGTGCCTGGCTAACCTTTGAATTCTTGAAATGTGTTTCAATATTGCAGCTCCAGGCAGTTCAACTGTATCCCCAAAAGCTCATTTGCCTTATTGCTGCAAATTCACCATCTCTGCATTTAAACTTGGATATCAATGCATTAGAGGCAAAGGCTCTGATAGGAGAGAATTTTGGAAGGAATGGAATGGGAAGCTAGTAAGTGAAGGCTTTTAAAATGGAACGATGGGGGCTGCTGGGGTTGTGGCTCAGTGGTAGAGCACTTGCCTAGCATGTGCAAGGCCCTGGGTTCAGTCCTCAGCACCACATTAAAATAAGGTACTATGTGGAACTAAAAAAAAATATTAAAAAAAATAAAATGGAACTATGATCATTTAGGGTTGAGAAGGAAACTTGTGATGTCAGAGTGATGCTGATTTTTCAAACTGCTACATGGTAAGAGTAGAATATATAACCTCTGATTCTCTGAATAATGAAGGAGTTGTTCTTGATTATCAAATCTTGTTCAAGAGTTTTTATAAAACTTACTATAGATTATATAGAACTTATCTGGGTATATTGCAGCACATCTGTAATCTCAGCTACTCAGGATACTGAGGCAGGAGGACTGCAAGTTCAAGGCCAGCCTGGGCCACTTAGCAAGACCCAGTCTTAAAAAGGGCTGGGGATGTAGCTCAGTAATAGAGTAACCCTGGGTCAATCCCTATTACTCCTACTCCCTGACCCTCACATCTCTAGAATCTCTCCTTTCTTCCCAGAGGTCTTTGCATTGGGTGAAAGTTCCAGCCCTCTAACCAGCTGGTCTTTCTTGTGATCAGCCCCTCCAGAGGTTTCCTTTGGGCCCCTCTCCTAAGTGCTTAAACTCAGTATAAACTGCGGCCATCTGAAGAGGCTCATATGAACAACAAAAGAAACTCAGAAAATTCCAAGGATTCAAGAGTTGTCACTGGAACTGAAAACTTCATCGTATACCACAGCTAGGGTATATAAAGACCCAATACTTTAAATTGTAATTCTGAAAGGCTCTAAATTCCTAACAGTTGTTAACACATCAGCCTCTTAGCAGGATGAAAGATCCTACATACCCATTCTACAGACTCCGTCTTTCTACCAGGATAAACAAATCTCCAGGAATTATACTTTGGATTTGCTTTATCTTAGTCTCATAACTTTATTTTCTGCCCCAGATTTGATGAGTTTCTGGGTTGGTGAATGCATCCTTGAACTAGGAAGATTCTGTACTCCAACTCTACAGGAATAGAAATTCCTGCACTCAGAGGACACTCATGAACCAGCTCTTGTGTACTTCTTCATTTGGCTGTCCATGTGCATCTGTTGTAATATCCTTTATAATGAATGGCTAAATTGAAATAAAGTTTCCCTGAATTCTCTGTTCCACCACCACAGCAAATTACCAAACGCAAGGAGGGTTAAAGGATCCCTGATTTTATAGTCACTTAGTCAAAAACAGGTCACAATCTGGAACTTGTGATTGGCATCAGAAGTGGGGATAATCTTATGAGGCAGAGCCATTAACTTGTGGGATTTGACTCAAATTCCAGGTTGATAATATCAGAAGTTAAAAGTGAATCATAGGATACCCAGCTCGTGTGCAGAAAGTTGAAGTGCTTGGTGTGGAAAAAACCCACCATTTGACCATGACCAAAGAAGTGTTCTGTGTTGAGTGTAGAAAAATGGAATTTGTATTTCTTCATTAATATAAATTAAATGAACAACATTTTCCTTGGGTGTCTTAATAGTTATATGTCTGTCTGCTCTGCCCCTGATCAGAGATTTTTTTGAGGGGAGGGGTACTGGGGATTGAACTCAGGGGCACTCAATCACAGAGCCACATCCCCAGCCCTATTTTTTTTTAATATTTCTTAGTTGTAGATGGACATAATATCTTTATTTCATTTTTTTTCACGTGGTGCTGAGGTTTGAACCCAGTGCCTTTCGTGTGCTAGGTGAGCACTCTATCACTGAGCCACAACCCCAACGCCCTCCCAGCCCTATTTTGTATTTTATTTAGAAAGAGATACCACTGAGTTGCTTAACGCCTCAACGTTGCTGAAGCTGGCTTTGAACTCCATCCTCCTACCTCACCCTCATGAGCTGCTGGGATTACAGGCGTGCACCACCATGCCTGTCCAGAGAGTTCTATATATTTTTAGAATTTTTAAATATTTTTTCACTTGTAGGTGGACACAAAACCTTTATTAAGGTTTTTTAGTTGTAGTTGACACAATACCTTATTTATTTATTTATTTAGTTGTAGTTGACACAATACCTTTATTATTATTATTTATGTGGTGATGAGGATCGAACCCACGGCCTCACCATGCAAGACAAGTGCTCCACCACTGAGCTATGACCCCAGCCCCAGAGTTCTGTATTGAGGCTGGGGTATACTCAGTGGTAGAGTGGAAGTGGTAGAGTGGAAAAAAATAGTTTGAAAAGTATCTGTGGATTTGGTTATCTCTAAGGCACTTACAACTTCAGTAAGTCCCAGCAAGATGCAGTGGCACACACCTGTAATCCCAGCAATTTGCGGGGGGCTATATCCTGGAAAATTAAAACCAAATACATGGCCCAAGGTTTTTCTGGATAGCACACAGAATGGGAATGACCAGAATAAATGGCAATCCTATCTCAGTCCACTTTGTGCTGCTATTACAATACTGACTGGGTAATTTATTATGAATATATTGGTTCAATTCTGCAATGTGGAGAAATCCCAGAATCAAGAGCCACCTTGCTGATACCAAGTGTGGTGATGTAATCCTGGCTACTAGAGAGGTTGAAGCAGGAGTATTACAAGTTTGAGGCCAGCCTGGGCAATTTAGTGAAACCCTGTTCTAAATTTTTAAAAGTGCTCTGGGTTTAGCTCAGGTATATAGTGTTTTTCTATCATGAGGTCCTGGGTTCAATCCCCAGTGTCACCAAATGGGGGTGGGGGAAGCACTGCTGCATAATCTAAACAGAAGGGCAGCAGGCAAGAGAGGAAAAAAGACGGACCTTGTAGCCTCAATCTCTCATAGCTGGCATTTGTGCATTCATGAGCCATGCAGACTTCCCTTGTATGATCTTAAAAAAAAAAAATGTATGCCATTTACCTCAGTTGATTTTTTTTTTAAATTTCATACATTCTTGGGAAAATAATATGGCTGAGCAGGGTGGTGCAAACCTTTAATCCCAATGGCTCAGGAGGCTGAGGCAGAAGGATTGCAAGTTCACGGCCAGCCTCAGCAACTTAGTGAGCCCCTAAGAAATTTGGTGAGACCCTGTTTCAAGGAAAAATGCTGGAGATGTGGCTCAGGGATTAAGGGCCCCCTGGGTTCAAACCTTGGTACTTAAAAAGAATGGCACACACCAATAATCCCAGCTAAAGTGTAACCTTAGCTATTTGGGAGGCTGAGAAAGGAGACTTGCAAGTTTGAGATGAGCCTTTTCATCTTGTTGGCCATGGTGACACATGCCTGTAGTTCCAACTACAGAGGCTGGGAAAGGATTACCTGGGCTCATAAAATTATAAGAATAGCCTGGGCAATGTGGAAGACCCCAATTTAAAATGAACCCAAATTCACCTTTTATCTTGGCCTGGAGATGGAGAGAAGCATACGTGAACGCAAAAATTTGATCCACAGCACATTATCAATTAAATTTGGTATAAGCTCCCCCACCCCCATTGTGAGTTTGGCAGACAAGGATGTAATTTATAAATCAATAACCAAAAGGCTTTAATTTCTAAAATGGAAATGTAAAGCCACCCTGAATTTTGGACAGTAGAGGTATTTTGAAATATTTTAGTGTTTATGTGCTAGGAATTATTCTGGGTGCAGATACATTGTCAAGGAACAATTTTTGGTGTTAATGTAGCTTACATTTTAGGTGGGGAAAGGACAAATTGAATAGTAAAAAATGCTAAGAGGAGAGTAGGAATAGGAAATGACAAACTTGAGAAGGGGGGGCTATTTTTATATTTCTGTCTCAAAAAAGTGATAGGTGAGTCAAATGGAAATGTTGAGACTGTTCCATCAAGGGATAAAAGCCAGAAGATAAAATTGGGAGAAAGGAGTAAAGTGGTAATGAGGGGCCACATGATGTGAAGCCTGTAGGCCTTAGGAAGAGCTTGGGGGGGGGGGGGGAGTGCCATCTCACTGCTGTGAAAAAATACCAATGTATCAATATAGCAATGGTTTAAGTGGATAGACTGGTCAAAACTCAGGGTAATCCAAGGTAATTTACAATAAAAATAGTAGAGATGGTAATTCTTTACATACTTTGGTAAGATTTGATGACTGCAGGTTTTGGTTTGAGCAACTTTAAAAAAATATACATACATTGGTACTGCAAAGACCAACTTAAGGAAGGAATAGCAGAAAAATTACAAGTTACACTTGTGATCCCATCAAGTACTTATAACAACAAGACACTTTCAAGTAGAGGAAATTGTGTTCTTTCCAACGTGTGAAATATCAAAGTAAGCGCCCTGATGGGATATAAAAGGTAGAGGAAAATTGGAATTCTTTGCTTGCTTTAGCAGATGCATTCATCTTGGATAAACCATTAGTATTCTCCAGCTTGCACACAGTAGATAGGATTTCTGGATCTCCATAATTATAAGCAAATTTCTTATAGTGAGCCTCAGACTATATAATATCCTATTAGTTTATATCTCTGGGAAATCCTAATGAAATTTTTTATGCTATTACAGCTTAGATTGAGAGAGAACTGAATTACAGTTCAATGTGTTTTATTTCTCCCACTGGGCACCTTAAGACAATAGCTATAGACATCTACTCAAGTACCCTTTCCAGTAGAACCCAGATTCTGTTCAGGGCATGCTTCAGTCTCAAGGGTAAACCTTGATTAAAACATGCTATTAATTATCAGTCAGGGTACTTGGAAATCTTAGAGAACAGTTTAGCTACCATACTGATCTGAACACAGCAGAGGTCAATCAGAAAAGCATCTTCCAACATAACAAACCATCTTTTATGACAGAATCATTGTAGGTCCCTATCAAGTGTTCATGTGGCTGAAAACCTGAGTATCAACTCACACAAATCCTAATAATTTTCACATGGGTGTTACGAAGTAGACAAGTGAATTTTCTAGTTATGCAATGTAGAAATCACTCTTCCTCCACAGTAGGGCATTGAACTGATTTCTTGTATTGACCTTAAAAATGGAAATTTCTGATAGGCATGGTGGTACATGCCTGTAATCACAAGACGCTGAGGCTCTTAGGAATTTAGTGAGACCCCTATCTAAAATACACCTCCCCCAACAGAACCCTACATTTCTAAATACCATTAAATTATAAAGGAGCTATGTTACATGGTATAAGTTTACTTAAGTATCCATGAAATTCAAAGAGAAGTATGTTCAGAGACATGGGAAATAATTCTACTTAATGAGACATATGAACAATATCACTTAAGTCATTGGCATGTGACATCGAAACTTGGGACAAGCCAATACACTGAGGATGGGAAAGCACAAACAGATCAAGAATCTGGGTTCCTTATTTTTGAAATCACTCAAAATACATCTTATGACTACTATATATCAGTTTCTTCAACGTAAGCCAGGCCTGGTTGTATACATTTCTAAGCTGACAGCAACCTGAATAAAAAGACCTGGTTTTTGTAATAGACATCTAAAATTTGCCTGTGACTTTTTATACCAATCCTTCTGAATCTTTGGATTTGTTCGTCTCTTTACCCAGTGCTAGAAAATCCTGTTTTCTTCCTTGGAAAATATGGAAAGTGTGACATGTCATAGTCCTGAAGCTAAACTGCAGCTCACACCATAAAAACAAGAAATCAAGATGTTTTTCATATTTATTTTTTAAAAAATCCAGAATGGATCAAAAAGAACAATCTCAAGGATGTAGGTGCCAGATGGGCCAGAGGGTAGCTAGAAAAGTATGCCTTAGGAACATTAGGGATTTAAGAACTACCTTTTTTAAGCTACCTAACATAAATAGCTTAGTTTTCCACTGACCAGCTTCCTCTGTCCCACCTACTACAACCTTAGCACAGCTAGCTCTCTTGTGCTTCAAGGCCTCAGCCGAAGGACCCCGAGTACACATCGGCTATTACAGCAGTGCTCTTGACCAACTAGGATCTTCATCCTCATTATGGTCTCATTCCAGGTTATTATGGTGCATCTCCTTCATTGTGTTTGATATAGTTTCACACCTTGAAAATATTGCCACTTTAGCACAAACCAACAGGAAGTCTTTATAATGATTAGTAAATCGTCTACCCCTAACCCTTTCACATGCAGCTGAAAATTAACAGGCCAGGGAGAGAACATTGTGAACTTTATACTGCATAGAATTATTGCCCATTAAATGTTCATCAGCTAATGGTCACTAAATTTACATATCAAGGAAATTATATATTGAATACTGCAAAAATACAGTAAAGACTGAAGGTTGCCCATTTCTGCTCAGGAAGTGCCTTCACTCCTAAGCTTCATATAGAATGTGGTCTTTTTGGATCCAATGTACTATTACTGTTTCTCCTCCTTTTGATCTTCCTTTTGTTCCCCAGTGCCAGAACTTCCAGAGCCTTCTCTCTCAGATGCCATCTGTTAAGAAAACATTTGATACCCATTCAGAATATTAAGCTAATATTTTAACACCAAAACAAAGGAGTCTCATCTCGTGCACTCCTGTTCCATCCCCTACACTAGTGCTTTCCCGATTCCTTTGACACTATCATCATTCCCTAAATAGAATCAAGATGGCAGGAGATGTTTTAAAATCCTATTCTCAATTCCATAAATGACAATGGAGAGAAGAACACCAGTAACAGTAATTTAAAAAAGTTACAAGAAAAGTAATCAGGATCAAAATACCCGTCAGCCCTTGTACCTTTTTGTATGCCATTTCAAAGAGCTTTAATGATGCCTGCTGAAGGGAGGATGCTGCCTGCCTGATGTTTTCTCCCGTTTCACTGTCTTTTCGAGCCAGGAGCTCCCTCATTTTGGATATCTCTTCTTTAAGTTTGTTGCACTTAAAAAAAGACAAAAATTTTCATTTTCTCAGGTCTTCTGTCCCATTATGTGTTGCAGTAATATTCAGAACACTTAAAAAACTGATTACTTATATCATGATACACAGAAAAACAAACTTCACTCAGTGGTGATAATTCCCCCAATCTCTTCAATTGTTTGAGAACAGTTTACCTCATCAGCAGGTAATTGGTCCTTGAATTCTTCCATCTTGGTTTCTGTGTCATGAATGATTCCTTCAGCCATGTTAACTGCTTCAACTCGTTCCTTAGAGAAATGAAAAGTTTAATATAAATGTTTTTCCAATCAAAACTCTGAGAGAGGTTTGAGCTAGACTCTTTTCATAAGAATTCTGATAGAAGACTAAGAAAAAACATTTCAAGCAAGGGTGTCGTCATGCACACCTATATCCCAGCTACTCAGGTAGCTAAGTGGGACATTATTTGAGCCCAAGAGTTTGGGACCATAAAAAGACCCTATATGAAAGCAAAAGAGATCTGAGTAATAAGCAAAGGTGAAGATAGTGGTAAAAGAATTCAGCCAAATGTTCAACTCTACTTCCATGTGTCAGCTTTACTAAAATTAAGAAGCCAAGAAGATGGGCTGGGGTTGTAGCTCAGTGGTGGAATACTTGCCTAGCATTTGTGAGGTACTGGGTTTGATCCTCAACATCAAATAAAATTGAAATGAATAAAGGTACTGTGCCCATCTACCAACATTAAAAAAAAAAAAAAAAGCCAAGACAAACAAAAGCAATTACCTTCTTTCGCCGGTCTTCTTCAGCATACTTCTCTGCATTTTTAACCATATTTTCAATATCATCTTTACTTAATCCACCAGAGGACTGGATTACAACTGTAAGAAAAAACATCTATTAGCTCTTTGGTAAAATTACATACCCGTTCTTCCTCTGGCCAAGGTCAACTGGTTTACTTTTTCACTTTTACTTTTTCACCAGGGGGCTCACTGCTTACCTATTTGCCCCCATTCCCTGAAAAACATTATACTTGTAAAGAAGACTCATTCTGCCCTCAGGACAGAGAAGAAAACAGGATCTAATTCCCAACAGAGGTCCCTCATCTTACACTTAACTGATAAGGACTTACTCTGCTGCTCACGTCCAGTGCCCTTGTCTTTTGCAGAAACATGTACGATCCCATTGGCATCAATATCAAAGGTAACTTCAATCTGAGGGACTCCACGAGGGGCAGGGGGAATTCCAATCTAAAGTAAGCAATACTCAGAGTAAGATCCTTTAACATGAGGTCCAGTGCTCCTATTGTCACAACTATATGATCATTAGGTAAACAAATTATTTGCTTCCTGGAAGGAACAAGTGATACCTTCACACAGTGCACAAAACCATGAGTTTATAAAAGTGAGGGTGGTAGCTTCATTGCTGCATGAAATCAACAGGGCTTTATATTTGTGAAGTTTAGTTAGATTTACAGTGAATAACTATAATGGCTATATTTATCTGGGGACATGGTGAATGATAGGAAACCTCTCCACTGTAGTTCATATCATTAAGAACAAGCAATACTGATCAAAAGCCAGTAACATCATCAAATGACTCTTACATGATTAGAAGAAACATTTTATAAAGTACTTGATGAAATTTCTAAGGCTCTGATAAACAACACCAAAGGCATGGATTGCAGAATTCATCCTATATATGTCAGCAGTTTATAGGATCTGGAGTACTATCTAACTTTAGAATGAAGCAATTGGAGAACACAATTTTCAGATTTTTCAATACCTACCAAAGTAAACTGTCCAAGAAGTTTGTTGTCTCCAGCCATCTCTCTCTCACCTTGACACACTTTAATTTCCACTTGAGTCTGTCCATCAGCAGCAGTAGAAAACACCTGGGGAACAGTGCATCACAGGTTGACAATCTAATTAAAACACTCTCCTTATAGAAGGCAAACAAGGGAAATAAATTCACTTGATAGGATCCAAACGTACACTATCCTCAGAACAAAGGCCTATGTCTTTTCAGGGAATAGGAGTAGGATTGATACAGCAAAATGGCATAGCTATTGTTCAAACTAAGCAAATGTACTGTACAAAGATGTAGCATTAGCACAGAAGGTGTTAAAGACAAAAATCAGATGTTATTATGTGCTCAGTCATAGGATGTCATCACATACTTTTTCCTTCAGAATGATGTGTTGACAAAAACATCATTGCACAAATGCAGCAATAGCTGCAGTTTTTCAGAAATATAGAGAGATAATACTTCTGTGATGAGGCAAAGAGAAGGAGAGCTCTTACCTGACTCTTCTTGGTTGGAATAGTGGTGTTTCTATTAATAAGTTTGGTAAAGACACCTCCCAGAGTCTCAATGCCCAGAGACAAAGGCGTGACATCCAGGAGCAGTACATCTGTGACATCACCAGCCAATACACCTCCTTGAATGGCAGCTCCAATGGCCACAGCTTCATCAGGATTAACAGCTTTACTTGGGGCTCGGCCAAAAAGATCTTGCACAGTTTGCTGAACCTGAGCATTAAGAAGAAAAATGTCAGCCAATATTTAGGGTAATTGTCCGATAAGAGTGAGACAGAAAACTTAAGATGGAGAACTCAAGTGGACAACACAATATTCTCCAATTAAAACACAAACTTAATTTGGTAGGTAATGAAAACCTGAATATCGTGTTCTCCAATTAAGCCAATCAGATCTAAAGACAGAATTCTACTAAAATTATTTCATAGTTGAATTCTTGTTAATGCATTCTTTAACCAGAGTTTCTCACTCACTGCCCTTTTATATTTGATATCCTTTATTACTAAATATCCCTAATATTTATTATCTGGTTTCCTGCACATTAATGAAATCATTTTAAACAGATGGTGTTAAGGCAAGGGGACTTAAAATTTTGTCATCCAAGTCCTATTAACTGAAGACCAAATAATGGAAGCAACATAATAAAACTGTTGCTAACATGGGGCACATTCTTCGGTTTATTAGGACTAATCAGTACAACTAGAATAGGACCATGAATAAGTTGTTAAAATTCAGGACTCCTCTTGTCCCAGAACCCCCCCACCATTAATTTTGTGCTCTTTTCCTGAGCCCAAATACTTCAACAGAAAAACTAAGAAAATACCAAAGATCACTAATTCAGAACCCAGAATAATTCTAATTCAGACTATCAAACACTAGGCACTAAACTGTAAAGACATATATCCTGCCAGGTATGGTGGTGCATGCCTTAATCTCAGAGGCTTGGGAGACTGAGCCAGGAGGATCACTAGTTCAAAGTCAGCCTCAGAACTCAGGGAGACTTTGTCTCTAAATAAAATATAAAAAAGTGAATGTGTTTCAGTGGTTAAGCACCCCTGGGTTCAATCCCTAGTACCAAATAAATAAATACGAGATGGGGATATAACTTCAGTGATACAGCAACTCCATGGGACAGTTCTCAAAGACATTCTGCTTCCCTTTAACTAAAAAAGCCAAAAAGTCTCTAGTGAGGACACAATCACATCCCTCTCAAATCACCCTGGCAGTTTACATGCTGGCCCCCCTTTTCTCCATGCCAAGAATTCCATGGGTTCACACCTTGGGCATTCTAGTCATACCACCAACAAGAATCACTTCTCCTATGTCACTTTTGCTGACTTCTGCATCCTGCATAGCTTTTTGACATGGAGCAATGGTCCTCTTGATTAAATCAGTGACAATCCCTTCAAATTGAGCCCGGGTCAGCTTCATATTCAAATGCTTGGGTCCAGAAGCATCCATTGTAAGATATGGCAAATTGATGTCAGTCTGTAAACGAAATTAGTTTAAATTGCATGTTAGAAAGTTTATTGTTTTATGTAGAAGCTAGAGTAAAATATAGGAAATGGGGAGGAAATGATAGGATGGCTAAGGGAAAGCAATGCAGAATGAACTCTTAGAAAACAGCCAGGTGCAGTGGCTTGGGAGGCCAAGGCAAGAGGATTGCAAATTCAGATCAGCCTCAGCAACTTATCAAGGCTCTAAGCAAGACCCTTTCAAAATAAAAAATGGGCTAGGGGTGTTGCTCAGTGGTTAAGTACCCCTGGTTCAATCCCTGGTAATCCCCCAAAATCACATTATGTGCATATATGAACACATGACAGGGAACCTCACCTTTATGTGTACGTAGAAAAAAAACAATCAAATATAAATTAATAAAAATGAGCAAAGGGAAGTCAAAACTACAAAGGAGAATGTGAGAGGAGGAAAAGGGTGGGGAATCATGAACTGAAATAGAACTCCATGCATTTGATTTTGTTGGGATGAGCCCTACTACTATCTATAAAGCTTTAATTTAAAAAATAGACCAATTGTAGTTAAGTTTAATACTCAGTAAGGGGACACAAAACTTGAAATGCCATAAAAGGGGGTCAAACCCACTTTAATTGATTAACCAAAGGCAGTAACTGCAACTTATCTTTCTAGACACAAACATTTCAAAATCCTTCTTAATAAGGTCTATATATATATTGACAACTAAGAATGAAGTGGACAAGGAAATCCCCATTCAGAAGAAAGAATTGTTCTGCCACTTAACATTTAAAACCACACTACTGTTTTAGGTTTTTTTTTTTTTTTTTTTGCCCCCTCTTTGTAATACTAGACAGTGAACCTAGAGACACTGTCACTGAACTACATTGCCCACAGCCCTTTTTAAAATTTTTAGACAAGTTGCCCAGGCTGGCCTCAAAATTGCAATCCTCCTGGCCTCAGCCTCCCAAGTAGCTATGATTATGGATATGTGCCTCTGTGCCTGGCACACATTTTTTTAAACCAAGTTTTAAAAATATTCTTTGTACATATGCCTTAAGTTTGCACTCAAATAACCTGAGCTTTATACATTCCAGAAAGTTTATATATGTTAATAAAGCTGCAGAAATACTCTTATTAGAGAGATTACAAGAATTGACTTATACTGCCATCATATTAATGCAGAGCAGTGAGTAGTCCCATTGTGTAACATCCAGTATTTTATAAATCCCAAATGAAACATGGGATCATAACTGAAACCAATTCTAACAGCAAAAGTACTAGTATTATCCAAGAGATTAAGATAAATAAGTAATTCATGCAAGATCATGCATTTAATTGATAAAATAAGGAACCCCAGCAGTTTGCCTGGAGAACCATCACTCTTTTGCTTTTCTCAGTGCATGATCAAGCACAGGGCCTTGTGCATGCCAGCAAGTGATGGAGCACTTAGCAACAACACCCCCAGCCCCTAAAACCATCACACAAAACTTCTATTTTATATCATTTCTGGTTTGACATTTACTAATATATAATATCAACTATCCATGGGACAGTCACATTAAAACCAGTCTCTTCGAGCACTCTGCCCTTCAAAGTGTCCTGGAAAGCATTAGCTGGCAGTTTAGTGACAAATATTTTAACCCTATCTCTAACCACCACATTGTGAAGTTCTGCCATACTACCTGAAGCAGAAATGAAACAACATTTAGAATGACTGTACACAACTTTGTTACTCCATATAAACCACTTAAAAAATCCAGATTTAGGCCAAGTGTGGTGGTATATGCCTCTAATCCCAGTAGCTCAGGAAGCTGAGGCAGGAGGATTTTGAGTTTAAAGTCAGCTTCAGCAACTCAGAGAGGCCCTTAGTAACTCAGTGAGACCCTGTTGCTAAATAAGAGAAAAAAGGGCTGGGGATGTGGCTCAGTGGTTAAGCGCTCCTAGATTCACTACCCAGTAGAGGGGAAAAAAAATCCAGATCTGGGGGGGCTACAGATTACCTTGGTGGTAGAACATGTATGTGCCTTGGGTTCAATCGCCAGAGAATCCAGGTTAATGAGTACAGGTTAATGAGCAACAATCACTTTTATCAACAGGATAGTATCATAAATAACTTTTCCCTATGGATGATCAACTAGTCACTGCTCTGCTTTTCCTGATGTCACCAAAGAACTCAGAAATAGATTACAGGACTTCCACCTTGGTGGGTCTGAACCCAGATCCAACATGAGAGTAAAGGCAAAATTAAGTTTCACCTCTCAAAACTAAAGCCAAATGTGCTGACATCTTAAACAGATGCTGAGCAAATTTGATGCTCAGAGGGAAAAACACAGGTGCATATGCCTCAGACTTGAACCAGGTTTCTTTCACAGCATTTTCTAGTCTGATAATCCGAATTATTAAATGAGAGGCAATTAGACTCTTAAAAGATTCACAAGGACATGTACTCAATTTTAAGTGAAAAGAGCAGTTTTTTCAGGCTAGTGATTCTAATTCTGCACATTGCTAGGCTAGCTTTTTAAATCAATGTATTAGGCTGAGAACCACTCAGTGGTAGAGCACTTGCCTTGGGTTCCACTGTGGCACACACAAAAAATCAATTTTGGGAGCGGAGAAAGGAAATCAAATTTGGGGCTTTGTACATGCTCGAGAAGTGCTCTACCACTGAGCTACATCCCCAGCCCTAAAATAATTTAAAGGTAAATAAATGTATGATCTGTCATTTGTACATACCACCTCTTATTTTGGTGGCTAAAAAATTTCAGCGCATCCAGATGAGGGGCTGAGGCTGTGGCTCAGTGGTTAACGCACTGGGTTCAAATCTCAGCACCACGTATAAATAAATAAAGGTCTATCAAAAACTAAACTAAAATAAAAACCTAGATGACTGCACTGCTCCTTTGTTCATGGCAAAGGTTTTACGAACCAAAAAACTGTAAAGAGATTACACTTCCATTGGGACAATACACTTCCATTGGGACAAACAGAATATACTATTCAAACAAATTCAAGTTAAGTACAACCATAAACACTGCTAGGATTTTTCCCACATCTTACCTGAACAGATGAGGAGAGTTCACATTTAGCCTTCTCAGCAGCTTCTCGAACCCTCTGAAGTGCCATATTGTCTTTGGTCAAATCAACCCCTGTCTACAAAGTGATGATATGATATTACCATTAGTGAGGTGATAAATACTACTTAAGTTGCAGTAACAATGCAAAACACCATGAAATGCAGCCGTATCTTCATAAGCTAACATAAATTACTTTTCATTAATCGTAAAAATCTGTGGGGAAGAAAAGAACTTATTCTTAAATGGTTATCTATCTGCCTGGAGTCAGGAGACTGAAATGAATGATTTTCAGCTCTTTCTGGCTCTAGAACTCCTAATTCAAAGAAGGAATCCCTTAATGCCTTTTCAAATACTATATAGTGATTGACATTATTCCCATTCTAAAGCTACAATAACCAGAATAGTTCATTGCCCATCAAAGTGAAACACAATTATTTCGGTAGTTGTTAAGAGCAAAAAGTTGTAGAAAAAAGCCAAGAGCAGCCTGGTGTGATAGTAAACGACCGTAATCCCAGCTGCTCAGGACGCTGAGACGGGAGGATTGAGAGTTCAAAGCCAGCCTGAACAACAGAGATATGCAAAGCAACTTAGTGAGACCCTATCTCTAAACAAACAAAAAAAACGTGAGGCATGGGTTCGATCCTCAGCACCACATAAATAAAATAAAGGTACTATGTCAAGAGTATTCTGAACAAAGAAATTCTCAAATTCCCCAAGTTCACACTTATTAACCACAATGGTAACCAACCTCTCTCTTGAACTCCTTCACAATGTGTCGTAACAAGGCCTGGTCAAAGTCTTCACCACCAAGGAAAGTGTCCCCATTGGTAGATTTCACCTCAAACACGCCTTTCTGTATTTCCAGGATAGAAATGTCAAAAGTGCCACCACCTAAATCATACACAGCAATGCTAGAAAGAAAAAGAAAGCCTTATGGTACAGAACTTATCCCAAGGACTGAATTTCAACAACCAAAGGAAGTTAAACTTAGCTATTAAAGTATAATCATGATACATGCCTAAGTGACATTTGAGCACACATTAACACAAGGCCCTGATTTAAAAAAACCATGGAAAATGCAGAGAGAAAATGAACTCGATTTTTAGTATCAGTTAAGACAGCACTCAACCCGGTTTTGGAGAAATAATTGTCAACATGAATATCAAGAGAAAAATAAATGACCAAGGCCCCAAAGTAAATAATGGAATGATCTTAAATAACTTGAAGGAAAAGCAAGCATATTATTACTCTAAATACAAACAAAGCTCAATGAGGATTCAGAATGAATCTCATGGCTACATGACCTTAGTTTCATGCATCCAGGCTGGACTGTATTTACAAACTTACATTTTGTCTTCAGATTTGTCTAAACCATAGGCCAGAGCAGCAGCTGTGGGTTCATTAATCACTCGAAGCACATTCAGTCCAGATATCTGGCCAGCATCCTTAGTGGCCTAGAGAAAACAAAGATAAAAGCATTTTCCCCTACCTTGTGTCCCAGGCAACATTTTGTAAAGAAGAAAGCTAACTGATCTCACCTGCCTCTGTGAGTCATTGAAATAAGCAGGGACTGTGATTACAGCATTTTTTGCTGTGTGACCCAAGTAATTTTCTGGAAAAGAATCAGAATAAATTTAATCATGGTATTATGCCACAAAAAACAAGCAACAGAATTATTAACATAGCCTTGCAACCTGTGTCATCCTTTTAAGGCCAAAGACAACAGGTCACTGTTTTAGCAAGTAATTAACATGAGACAGACCTTTTAAGAAATACTCCAAAATTAAAGACACTGGCTGAAAACTCAAAAAAATCTCACCTCTAGTATGTTAGTGAAGGTTCACCAAGTCACAATGACCTTTAGACTTAAAACAGCCACTAGTTTTTAAAATGCAAAAGTTATAAGCTTAATAGGGGCAAAAGCTTACGGCATAGCCTTTTGACTTTCAATTCAATGCTAAACTCTCCAACACAAAAGCAGCAAGCCCACATACTATCAGGAAAATGTGAAATTAGGGAGGTTGATATAGTGAATAATAAGAGTTTTGCCTTTCCTAGGTTTTCTGTACAAAGGGCATGACTCAGCTACAGAACAGTAGGGTAATCTCAGGTAAGTCAAAATATTCAAACTTTTCCAGATGTGAACACTCACCTGCAGTTTCTTTCATCTTCATCAACACAAATGCTCCAATTTGACTTGGAGAATACAGTTTTCCATGAGCCTCAACCCAAGCATCACCATTGGAGGCACGGACAATTTTGAAGGGAACATTTTTACTGAAAGCCACACAGAAATTATATGAGATAACTACCATAACAAAGTTATGTCACAAACGTCCACTATCCACCCCACAAGAGACTCATGAACAAAAGATAATTTCATATCATTTAATGAAAATCTTTAGAAAATAATAAAAATGTGTACATGAATGCTTAAGGTAGCATTCATTCAGATGCCAAAAGTGAAAATAACCCAAATGTCCATCAAATGACAAATGGTTAAACAAATGTATATATCTATACAGAATATTATTTAGTCATGAAAAGAAATGAAGATTGATATAAGCCACGAGATAAGGATGAACCTTAAATTACCCTAACTGGGAAAAAAACAGTCACAAAACCCAATGATTACTATAGAACTGACACTCCAATTAAAGTTCAACAAACCAATTTAAAAAAAAAAAAATTGGGGCTAAGGTTGTGACTCAGTGGTAAAGCACTTGCCTAGCAAGCATGAGGCATTGGGTTCGTTCCCCAGCACATTAAAACAAACAAAACAAAACAAAAAAAAATATATAGGTACTGTGAATATCTACTAAAAATATTTTTTAAAAAATTATACAAAAAACGGGTAACTCTACATGTCTGGTATTTTTAACCCGAAATAAAAGCAAACTCAAGTGTCCCCCCCCATTGCCCTGCATCTGTATATATTTGATCAATACATGATAGAACCTATGCCATTAACTTATTCTGCTATTGATTCACATAGTTCAGGAATATCTCATAAACCTTCACATGCACGATCAACACAGCAAATACTGAATCAAGAAGGCAAAAAAGAAGTTTCTGTTGTAAGAAAGGATGAACCCCTACTTCAGAGGCATGGATTCCTCTCTTGACTCCCAACATGTAATCCACTAAAGAAAGATGTTTTGAGGATCTTAAAGTGCTAAGAGTGTTCTGTGTGGCCCTTGCAAATAACTATGTTTTTTGCTATTACTCACATGTCTTTCTGTACTTCAGGGTCATCGTATCGCCGGCCAATGAGACGCTTGGTGGCATAGAATGTATTGTTTGGGTTGGTGACAGCCTGTCGCTTCGCTGGCATCCCAACAAGTCGTTCACCATCTGCTGTAAAGGCAACAACGGAAGGGGTGGTTCTGGCACCTTCAGCATTCTCCAGCACCTAAAGTCCCCAAAATAAGAATTAAGATTCTAGTAACCACCAGCATCTTTTTTTTTTTTTTTTTAAAGTTGTAGATGGACACAATACCTTTATTTTAAAATTCATTTTTATGTGGTGCTGAGTATTGAACCCAGTGCCTCATACATACTTGGCATGTGCTCTACCACTGAGCTACAACTCCAGCCCACCAGAATATTAACAGCAACTATTTCACAAAGGCTTAAATACAGCATTAACTGGCATGCTTTACTACTGTGAATTCTAACTCAGTAAATACCAACTCTTGAAAGCATTTAACAGTTTGGTATCTTTAAACCTATAACTTGAAATAACTCACAACTAATAACAAAAAGTCGTAGAAAAACTATTCATCAGGTTTTTCAAACTCAGTGTTGAAAAAGATAACCTCTCCTTCGGCATAGAAAATTAAATCTTACATTTCTGTGATGGCTACAAATTTCAGGCATGTAAAATATATACCAAGAAGCACAAATATACACTAAAAAGGATTACTGATACTAAAGAAATGGAGAAAGACTCCTCTACATAGTGTTTCAGACAAGGACATGAGGGAAACGCATTAAAGCCCATGTAGGAAGAGGCAAGACTGTAGAATCTCAGGTGCTCTAAATCTTGGTAACAACCCAGAGGGAATAAAGATGTTACATGCAAAGAGTTAAGTAGGCTTCAGAGTAACAGCCTTTATCTAGAAAGCTCTTGCATGTGTGACTCCATTTGCTTCTAGCCTGCAACCTCTCATCTTGGTTCAATATATTTAAAAAACTGCTGCACTATTACACGGCAAGTCAGTCTGGCCTCTATCCCAGGTGAATGTTTTTCAATCCCATAGGGAAGTGAAATTCATTCAATTATCAGCATCACAAAGATTCTTACCTCACAAATCTTAAGAAACCAAAAGCAGCTTTTAAAATGCAAACCAAACCTCAGAATTCCCATCTAAGCCCCAAAGCACATAATTCTGGAGTGGACACTAGCTATTTCTATGTGACCCAGAGCTTCTTATCATGCTCACCTTTGCTTGTTTACCCTCCATAACTGCCACACAGGAGTTGGTAGTACCCAAATCAATACCAACAACTGCGCCCTTGATTGCTTCTGATCTGTAAGACATTTAAAACAATGTCATAGTTATTACCTTATTACTGGACTCCAAAACAACAGAAGGACTCCAAAACAACAGAAGGAAATACAAATATTTGATATGGGAGCAAAACAGTGGTACACTACATTATAAATAAGCAGGTTGAAGTAGTGCTTCTCACTAGGTTATTAAAAAAGGAATAGACCGCTAATATGTGTCCTCTGTCAAAGGAAATTAAGTTATACTTACGCATAATCTCTCCTTGAAACAAACCTAAAAGCCTCATGACTAAGGCCATTCCAACCATCCTAAAAAATAAAAAACAGTTGCATCAGTCATCAACAACATAATTAAACTTAGGCTTGTTCTAATGATTTCTTTAAGAGTTTTATGCATCAGCCTGAATGTGTGCGTACTCAGATTCTAAGTAACTCAGAAGTTTGTGCTGACCTTGTCAGCGGTATTAATATTGTAGAGCCATTAAAAAAGGGGGAGGGGGGTTAGGCAGAAGCTTTCCATCTGGATAAAAGACGTTTTATTACTTTGTTAACATCTAACCTAGGACTACTTTCAAGCCTTCCATTAAACCCACGTCTCGGTGGATAGCTTCAATTCCCATTCACCAAAGATGTAACTTTCGTTTTAGATGAAGAGCAACCACAACCTTCTTTCTTGTCCTTACTTTTCTGAAGTACAAACGAGTACAATTTTCAGAAGGTGTTCCTAAACACGAAAACTGAAGCTGAAATTTGATTTTGGATTTCTTCAGGCATTTCTCTTCCTTTATTCACCACACCACCGGGGTCCTACACACACTACTCTGCACAAAGGAAGACCTATCCTTCGACTCAGGTGAAATTGAAACGTATACTAGCGGCTCCCTCCCAACAGGCTGCATCCCTCGCCCAAGGCGAAACCTATCCAACCAGACACAGAACAGCTGTTAGGACCACCACCTCGTAATTCGTGGGATAAGAGACTAGATCACGAGTAGTGTGACTCAGCAGGACCCGAAGGGCAGAGGAAGAGGGCCCAGAACTAGGCCTTAAGCCGGCAACGCTAAATACTTAAGTCCGTTACCTTCTTCCCCTCGTGATTTTCCCTTGAAGAACCTAACCCTGAAGGGCGCGGCCTGCCCTACTGAGTCCTGAGACCGTGAGCCGTTTCGGGAAGGCCCGACAGTTTCTTACCTGGTGGCGAGCAGCCGTGGGGCCCCGGGAAGCTGCGGCGCCCACGAGGCGGGCTGCTGCGGCTCGGCTAGCGCTTATCATGACGGCTAGACCTAGGGAATAGGAAGAAGCAAAGAAGCGCTCGGCTGGACGGGAGTAGCGCGGCGCGGTGGTGGCAGCGATTCTGGAAACCTCCAACCACGTGGGCTGGTGGGGCGGAGATTGGGCACTGAGGCCCAGAGAGCCACTTTTCCACTGAGGCGTCGCCCGCGCCGCCTGACCAGAACCTACCCGACTGCCGCTTTCGGAACTAGGGCGTGCTCATAACGTGCTCCGAAGCATGACTGTTGAAAACACTTTGCCCTCCAGTTTCGGCCGCAGCTGCAGAGAGGATAGTGAAAAGCGAAGAGGTGGAGATGGATATTCAGGCAGCGCCTCAGACAGCCGCGGTCCTCAGCTTCAGGAAAGACTCAAGGTCACACGGGATAAATTGCGAACCGATTACAGACTCCTTGCGTCAGTTGCGTGGAGGGAGGAGCTTGTTGCGCCTACGCAGGTGGCATTGAGCTAAGGCTCGAGAACGCATGTGCACAGAGACTGGCGGAAAACGGAGTGGGAGATTAACAGTGTTTATTGGATGCCCCCGCGCTAGCGAGTTTGGCCTGAATACAGCTGAGAGCGAACCCGCGCGTGTGCACTGTGCGCGTGGACGTTTTCCCCGCTCCCTTCTTTGGCGGAGGGCGCCATCTTGTCCTGAGGCTTTGTTTTGTTTTTTGGTACTGAGGTTGGAACCCAGGTTGCAAAACCACTGACCTACATGCCCTGCTCTTTTTTGTGTTTTATTTTGAGACAGAGTCTCGCTAAGTTGCTTAGTGTTTCGCCAAATTGCTGAGGCTGGATTTGAACTCGCGATTTGAACATCCTTTGGAGCCGCTGGGATTACAGGCGTGCGTTGTGCGCCCGACTGGGGGCTTTGTTAAGTGCCATGGTTTGTTCATAATTTGAAATACACTTAGGTATGGAGACCGTAGACAAAATTTTTGCTGTGTTTTACCTCGGGAGTCTCGGGTTTCCAGCGCTAAAACAGCGTTTCGTTCAGAGCTTTGGGTCGCCCCAAAACTAATCATCGTGCAAACGATCAAGGAAAAAACTACTTGAGCTCAGGCTCTTCCCCTTTTGTTGTGCTGGCCGAAGGCCTCCTCTGTACCGTTTCAAACCTTGTGCTGGTTGTAAAATGTCAGTTACTCCTTTGTGACAAGTTTCACATTTTTTTTAAAAGGAATTAATTGATTCCACAAACTGTGTGTCAGGCATTTTTCTAGTTGGTGGGAATACAGTAAAAGCAAAACGTGTTCGTTGATAAGAGGACAGTGAGATTGAACTTGATTTTGGTGATGAAGCCATTTGTCTTTGAAGTCCTCTTTCAAAAGAGGAAAATGCTTAAAGCCCCTACTTCCTTAAGGTAAATAAGTACTGTATTATTAAGTGGTTATCACTGCGATGAATTGTGAAGGAAATGTGGAAAAATTGGGAAGGAAAGAAGATAACTGAAGAGTTTACATTCTGAGGGGAAGAAAGTGAAAAATAGAAAAGGTGCTGGGCTTCGTGGCTCACGCTTGTAATCCCAAAGGTTTGGGAGGCTGAGACAGGAGGATAGCTAGTTAAAAGCCAGCTTCAGCAACCCAGGAGCTAAGCAACTCAGTGAGACCCTGTCTCTAAATAAAATACAAAACAGGGCTGAGGAGGTAGCTTAGTGGTCGAGTACCCCTGGGTTCAATCCCCAGTACCCTCACCCCCCAAATAAAAAGTCAGATATAACGTTGGTCATAGATTATGCAGGTTCTAAGATTTTTTTAAAGCCTCCCACACCCTCTTTTCTAAGCATTAACTATTATTATCCTCACTAGTCTACTTAAAAACAACTTTTCAAGATTCAGAGATAGTCTTTCCTAAGATCAAAGCTATAGGTTCATGAACCGTATTTGTAGAGATTTACATTTTAAAACAGAATGCTGATGAAGGGAAAAAATACTAAACAGTGAAGTAAAATAAAAACATTACATCTTTATGTTGTATATGACAGAGAGGGAGAGACTGTTCTCAATTCTCTGTGCAGTCAAGAGGCTAAGAATTTGCTTTTCTTTTTGTTCCATACACTTAAAAGCCTCAAAGTATTAATCAAAAGTATCCTGGAATCAAATTGTGTTTTCTAAAGGGTGTCTGAGACCACGATTGTGCGGGTATGACTTTCCTGTGGTTTCTCCAGGCGTCTTGCAAATATTCTCCATAACCACAAGGGGGATGTGGTAGTGCTAGATATTCAAAGCATGAACCTGAGAATGAGGGCTTTTAATATTTGCCAGTATAAAAGATAGGCTTCTGCACTGCCTTGCAAATTACCATAGCCTACAGCCTGAAGGCTGGAAGAAATGAATCTGATTCTAAGAAAACATAAGGGTTCAAATGAATAAGAGCAGACAGATCCTCAGCCAAGTAGTGTACATCACAGAACTCTAAATAGCATCTCACTGTTACTTTGGGAAATGGAAGGAAGTGGTGCATAATTTGCATGAGGGTAAATGTTTACTAAACAGAACAAGTGGCTGTCCAATACCTGTGCATAGTATAGTTTTTTGTTGTTGTTGTTGTTGTTGTTTTTAGTACAGGGGGTTGAACTCAGGGACACTTAACCACCAAGCTACATCCCCATCCCCAGCCTGATTTTTTAATTTTTTATTTTGAGGCAGGGTCTCACTAAGTTGCTCAGGGCCTCATCAAGTTGCTTATACTGGCCTTGAACTTGCAATCCTCCTCCCTCAGCCTCCCCAGTCACTGGGATTACAGGTGTGCATCCCTGTGCCCAGCATATCATTCTTTTTTAAAAAATATTTATTTTTAAATTGTAGGTGGATACAATATCTTTATTCTATGTATTTATTTTTATGTGGTGCTGAGGATCAAACCCAGGGCCTTGCATATGCTAGGCGAGTGATCTACCGCTGAGCTACAACCCCAGCCCCATATCATACTTTTAATAATATTCTGGGGCTACAGCCATTAGTAGGAATTTTCTCTAGAATAGTAATTAATAGTAGCTGTTAAGTGTTTACTTAAGCTCCACAAACTGCTCTAGATTCATGTACATTTTATAGTGGAATGTCAAAACATGACCTAAGTAAATGTTGTTGTGTTCTCATTTTGCAAATGTAGAATTTGAAGCTTAAGATTGATTAAATATGTTACCTGGGGTCTTATGGCAATTGAATGGTAAAGTTAGAATCTGGGTCAGTCAGTCTGACTCCAGAATCTACACTGCCAACAACCACTGTTCTGCTGCCTCATAACCAAACAGGATCTGATGTTTCACCTCTACATTTACATTTACAAAATCTGAGTTTTGTAATACTGGCTTAATCCATTATTAACAGCAGTTACTCTGACGATGGAATAAAAAGTTAGAAATACTTTAAATTTTTTAAATGTAGTTTAAGGGGCTGCAGTTGTAGCTCAGTGATAGAGCTTGCCTAACATATGTGAGGCACCAGGTTCGATCCTTAGCACCATGTAAAAATAAATACATAAAATAAAGGTATTGTATCCATCTAAAACTAAAAAATATTTTTTTAAAAAATGTAGTTTAGGTTCCAAAACAACCTTAAGGAAAATTTGGGGCTAACCAAGTGTGATAGCTCATGCCTGTCTGAAAAATAAAGTAAAAAGACATGGGTATATAGCTCAGGGCCAGAGAGCCCCTGGGTTCAATCTGTAGGACCCCTACTCCTACACACATACATAAAAGAAAATTCCAGACTAGGGATATAGTTCAATGGTAGAGGGCCTACCTAGCCAGTACAAGGACCTGGGTTTGATCCCCAGTACTGTTCAAACAACAACAACAAAAGGTTGGAAAAATATTAATATAACTCATAGGATCAAATTTGTATTTTTAAAGCAAAGTCTCTAAATTGGTGTCTCGGGAGACATTTTATTCAGTCTCCTGAAAGATGAATGTCATGTGTGGTAATTTCCAACTTCCGAAAATAAAAAATGAGGCATGTAGGGGCTGGGATTGTGGCTCAGTGGTAGAGTGCTTGCCTAGCATGTGTGAGGCATTGGATTCGATTCTCAGCACCGCATACAAATAAATAAATAATAAAAACATAAAGGTCCATCAACATTAAAAAATAAAATCTTTTCTCTTAAAATGATGATTTGTCGCTTTTTTCTTGAAATTTTTTATAGCTGCATCAGATTTTAGGAAATAGTTCCCACCTTTCTTCTTTGGCATCACTATCAGAATGCCTTATGCGATGTTGCTCCTCTCAAACAGAGCTTGCCCCAGTGAAACGTAGGAAGTGTTAGGGTGGGTGGGTGATGTCTCTGTCCCCAGGGTTGATGACAACTAGTAGGTTTCATTCTCTGTTGAATGTCTAATAATCCACCAACTTGCCTGCCTTCTGGTAGGAGAAGGAAAGAAATAGAATGACCGTGAAAGAAAAGTAGAGGAACAATAAATCAAAATAAGATGTCACTTTCATTATATAGGACATTTATATTCTAGTGATAATCAGTTACATTGAACAGGTAGAAAACAATTAATCTTGGGAGCTGGGGATATAGCTCAGTTGGCAAAGTGCTTACCTCACATGTACAAGGTCCTGCATTCAATCCCTGGCAACACACACACACACACACACACACAGGCAGTCAATCTCATTCTGGATATGTATTCAGGTATAGGACAGACAAAGGACCTGAAGCCCCTACAGTAGGACTGACAAAACCAGAGATTTGGCTCTTTATGAAGATCCATTTAATGCTTAATTTTTAAGGATGTAGTGACCTTTTCTAAATTTTTTAGTGTAAAAAGCCAGAATCATTATTCATTCTTGTCCAGCATAGTATAGCAAAAAAGAAGTTTTAAAGTAGGAGTGAGCCAGAACTTGGGTTCTAGAGACACACACAAAGGACCTTAAGTGTCATTTAAAGACTGAAGAGAAACAATGAATTGCCCAGTGTCACACAAACAGTATTAGCTTCTGCTCTACCATCTCTTTTTTTTTTTAATGTTTTTTAGAAATCACCCACATGATTTCACTCAATTAGTACAGTATCTTTTCAAATGTTTACAGATAACCTGGTTCATATATCCACTTCCTCACTCCTTAAGGCACATGATTAGTGAAATTATGTCAGCTGTTTTTCAATTTGCATGGATTACTTGCTTTATGTGAAGGGCTGTTGGACTAAACATTTATGTCCCCACAAAATTCATATGGTAAAACCTTACCAGCATAATATTGTTTGGAGGTGCATCCTTTGGAAGGTAATTAGGTCATGAGGATGGACCCACATAATGAATTAGTGGCCTTATAGAAAGAGTCATGAGAGAGATTTCCCTCTATCACGAGGAGCGCTCTCAAGAGAACCCAGCCATATCCTACTACTGGATGTCCACCTCTAAAACTGTAAGAAATAAATTTTTGTTGTTTAAGCCACCTGATCTATAATGTTTTGTTATAACCTGAGCTGATCAAGATAGTTTCTAAGCTTCCCCACCCCTGCTTCTCAACTATCAGTAGAGGAAATGCCTAGATTTCTACAGGTGACAAAGGTCTTAATGGAAAACTACTTGGGGAAGTACAGGCATGGTCTCAATATTCACAGATCTAGAATTCTGAAAGAACAGAGAATGTCTTCTCCTCCTTGGTGGGACCAGCAAGACCTCTACTGGCTAGTTACCCATTTCCTCTAAGAAATGGGCTCCTGAGCTGGGTGTGGTAGTGCACACCTGTAATCCCAGCTACTAGGGAGGCTGAAGCAGAAAGATTGCAAATTTGAGGACAGCCTGGGCAATCAAGTGAGAGCCTGTCTTTAAGTAAATAGATAAAAAGTATGAGGGTATAGCTCCGTGAGTACAATCCCCAATACCAAGAAAAGAAATGGGCTCCTGGTATTCTATCAGTACTGACTCTGCACTTTTTGGATTTTTTCCTTTTGTTTTGTGGTGCTAGGGTTTAAACCCGGGGCTTTTTTTCATACTAGGCAAGTACTCTACTATGAAACTAGCCCCCACCAGTCCCAGCTCAGCTTCTTCATGTCTTCTCTAATTCTTCTGCAGTGGTCCCCAAACTTCAGTAGACATCAGAAGCTTATTAAGCATTGAGAGCCCTAGCACCTGACATTCAGACACTGATGGTATGAGGTGGATCAAAGAATCTGCATGTTTAACAAGTTCCACAGGAAGGAGGGAAGGGAAAATGAAAATACTGGGGAATGATATTGGCCAAATTATATTGTTATATCATGTACATGTATGAATATTTAGCAATGAATCCACCATTATGTATAATTATAATGTGCTAATAAAAATATGGGGAAAAATTTCTCCAAAGGATTTTGATGGGAGTGGATATTAAAGTCCACACCTTATTTAGAAACATCTCAAGCACTGTGATATCTTCTTTCCTCTAAACTTTTTCATTACATATCCCTAGTAGAAGAATACATGTGGAGCTAGGCATGTTGCTTAGTGATAGGGCACATGCTTAGTATGTGCATAAGCCCTGGATTCCATCCCTAGCACCAGACACACACACACACACACACACACACACACACACACAAATGCTGAGAGCCATAGCCAAAGAATCTCACCCCTCCACTGGTGCATAGGCCTATCTACAAGTATGGCTGTATGCTGGAACGGTAGTCAGTGATGGGTATGATCCAATTGCAGTGGTACCAACCTAAGACAGGAGGCTGACGCCTAGAGGTCAGCTCATCCGATGACGGGTAAGGACCATATGTTGTATTGGACAACCTAACAGGCACGGTCCCTAAGCCACATTGCTTGTTGCTTAATTAAACAGAAGGGGGGAGATGCTGAGAGCCATAGCCAAGTAGGAATGATGCATGGCATTTTTGGTTGAAAGGTGACGCCAGCAAGCCATTGAGATGATATGATTATGTTAAGATCTGCATTCAATTGGATATTAGACCCCTGCTGTCCACCCCGGCCTGCTACTTTGGAGCTCTAGCGGGACTCCCGGAGAGTTCCCATTGGTTGGGGAAGTGCGGTAGGAGGGATTTCCTGTTGGTGTAGTGTGGCCCGGGAGAACGCCGCGTGTGTGGTTAGGCATATTTCCCGGGAGCGTGCGTGGCATTGGCGGGAGTTTCAGAAATAAAGTTTGTTCCTGCTTGAGTGGCTCGTGATTTTGTGCCCAGCCAGACTGTGGCAAAAAAAAAAAAAAAAAGAGAGAGAGAGAGAGAGAGAGAGAGAGAGAGAGAAATATTTGAGCTTATACCCCAAGATGTGTGTGTTTGTGTGTATTTATAAACTACCTACATGTATATAGAACCATTACTAAACATACATGAAAATGGAAAAGAAATATAAATATATTTAGATATTTCTTTCCTATACCCCAATGTATCTCCTAGGTTACTTGTACTACTCTTGCTATACCACCCTTGAATTATACCATCCTGTATGGAGAGCTTTTATTAGGCAGAGGAAAGGTCCAGTTAAGTTCCAAGGTGTGTCAAGGATCCCCGAGTTAACCTCAGCCCAGACTTTGGTTTAAGTGCCAATTCCTTGTTTATGTAGCTAGGGGGGTGGGGTGGAGCAAGGAGCTGTGTATGTGCATGCCATAACTTGAAGGAAGCCAGTTTATCTGAAAGGAACCCTATGACCACTTATTGGGAGTTGGGGAGGATATATGAGCATGATAGCTACCTACCAAGGGTCTCATGAACACCTGTCCTCCATAGAATAATTAACTAGCTTTTCTTTTAATTTTTTTTTTTTTTGCAGGGCAGGGATACTGGGGATTGAACCCAGGGACTCTCTATCACTGAGCTATATCCTCAGCCTATTTTACTTTATTTTATGTTGAGACAGAGTCTTGCTTTGCTGAGGCTGGCCTCAAATTTGGGATCCTTCTACCTCAGTCTTCCAAGTTGCTAGGATGGCACGCATGTTTCACCACGCTTAGTTTTTTTTTTTCCTTCATTTTTTGAAAGAGACAATTTCATCAGTTTCATTATGTTGCCCAAGTAGCTAGGGTGACAGGCATGTGCTGTGGCATCCAGCTATTGGCAGAATGAGACTCCACAGAGGCTGTGGATGCGTCTAGCTGCCGTACTCTGCAGCTTTGCATAGCTTCCCAGAAGAAATTCTAATCTTCCCTGGAATGTGTGGGGATATCTGCCTTTGTGTATATGTATATGGTGCTGGCCCATTTCTTTCATCATGGCATAACTCTGGCCTGAGCTGGGGAGTTAATTTTCAGGATTAAAGGCAATCAACAGAACACCAGAACCCAGAACCTTGGAGAATAGCATCTATGTATGAGTGGTCAAGTGTTAACAGGGACCTCAAGGAAAAGTGGTAACTAAGTCCCTGAACCCAAGTGCATTCTTCCCTGGGGTCTGTCTGTAGATCTGTTCTGCTCTCAGATGTACTTCCATTTGTTAAAGGAGCTTCATTTCTCTTGGTGCATAATTTGTGTTTCTTTGATGTTGCTCTCTTGTTTTAGGGCACCATTTTGAGAGAGGAGCATCACTATCATGAATTTGAGTAACTGCATTGGGACAAGCAGACATAAGGTGTTGCTAGGGCACAAAGTCAGAACTGGGCAAATCTCACACATTATTTAAATTTGGAAGTAGTTTCCCTACCTTTTATCCCCTCAGGTATTGGGGATTGAACCCAGGACCTCACACATGCTAAGCATTGGCTCTTACTGAGCTATACTCCTAGCCCCTACTTTCCCTTTTTTTCAAGTAATTTTCCTACTGGAACTTTTTGTGTTTTTAGCTTTCTTTTTTTTTCTTAAGTCATAATATGAATTCTTGCCGGGTTTCTGTTCTCGAGACTAAAAGGCTCAGGGGTCACTCTAGTTAAACTGGGCTAACTGGGCTGCACGAAATAACCACACAAGAGACACAAATACCTTTATCTTTGGGGTTGCTGTGGCGGCTCCTCTGACCTTAAGGGTCCGCAGAAAGAGAAAGAGCGAGAGCACGGGCTGACCCCTTTTATTGAGGAGAAGCTATTCAAATGAGGCAAGGGGTCAGGTTTCAGGGGGCTGAGTCTATCTTCATGATGTCCACTGTCAGCAGGTTGACTGACACCTGGGTAGGCCACACCCAAGGGCACAGTAAGAGGAGGGGACACACACAAGGCACTTCCATGGAAGATTCTATCCTAAACAGGGCAAGGGGTTATATTACAAAGGAACAGGTGAGCATAGCTTCACCCATGGGGCTGTAGCAAGACACACCTATTTCTGTGACTGAGCGCCTCAGCACCCAGCTGGGGAGTGTAACTCAGTCACCCATAAGGTTGGCCTCCCACAAATTCTTTTAAAAAATATTTTATTATTTTTTGGTGGACCTTTATTTACTCATATGTGATGCTGAGAACCTAACCCAGTGCCTCACACATGCTAGGTGAGTGCTCTACCACTGATCTACAACTCCAGCCCACGTTTTCAACTTTCTTCTTCACACTTAGATATTTGAGTGCTAGTGGTTCTATATTCTTCTTATTTTAAAAAATATTCTCAGTTTCTCTCTTTTTTTGTACCTTTATTTAATTTATTTTTATTTTTATGTGGTACCTGAGGGTTGAACCCAGTGCCTCACACATGCTAGGCAGGCACTCTACCACTGAGCTACAACCCCAGCACCAGTTCTATATTCTTGAAGGGCAGAGAGGGAAGAACACTGTTTATAGAACTGTGCAAAGGAGGTAAGAATAGGTTGCTTCTTGCATTCCGTACAGTCAGCAGCCATATGTATGTGTGTATTTCCTGATTGATAGGGAAGTTTGAAAATAAATACTTTCATTGTTTTCACTTAGCTTTATACTATCAAAAATCTCTAGGATAAAAACACCATTTTTATTATCACTTTGTATTCTGCTTTTTGCTTAATGTTATCTTGTCTAAAGATTTCTGCACGTCAACCTGATCCCATATACTTGTCACTTTTAATGGCTGTCTATATAATCTTATTCTTTCTTGAGATACATAAATTTATTCCACTGAATATTGTTTACTCCACCCTCCTTTTTTTTTCAGGATATAGGAAAAAATCTGCATTTCTTTCTTTCTTTTTTTATTTGAAAGAGAGAGAGAGAGAGAGAGAGAGAGAGAGAGAGTTTTTTAATATTTATTTTTTAGCTTTTGGCGGACACAACATCTTTGTTTGTATGTGGTGCTAAGGATCGAACCCGGGCCGCACACATGCCAGGCGAGCACGCTACTGCTTGAGCCACATCCCGCATTTCTTTTCTTTTTCAAACTTTTGTTTGTTATTTATTTATTGTGGCACTGGAGATTGATCCCAAGGGCACTCTACTACTGAGCTACATCCCCAGTTCTTTATTAAATATATATATATATATATATATATATATTTTGGTATTGGGGAGTAAAACCAGGTACTTTATCACTAACTACATTTCCAACCCTTTTTATTTTTATTTGTTTATTTATTTATTTATTTTGGTACCAGGGACTGAAGTCCAGGGCACTTAACCACTGAGCCACATCCTCAGCCCTTTTTTACATTTTATTTAGAGACAGGGTCTCACTGAGTTGCTAAGTGCGTCACTAAGTTGCTGAGGCTGGCTTTGAACTTGTGATTCTCCTGCCTCAGCCTCCCACACTGCTGGCATTACAGGTGTGCATGAGCATGCCCAGCCTTTTTTATTTTTTATTTTGATACAGGGTCTCACTAAATTGCCAATGCTTTCCTTGAACTTGCATTTCTGCCTCAGCCTCCTAAGTTCTGGGATAATAGGCATGTGCCACCATGCCTAGGGGATCTGCATTTTTAAAATGTTTCTGAAAAAAGGCTGCATTTCAGAATCCAAATTAGTGTTTGATTTACTTTAAGGGTGTACACAGGAAGCCATTGGATGCAACAAGGTATCTAATTGTCTTCTCTGAAGTCTACCTCTGTGGATCTGGCAGGACCACTTGATGAGAAATCTCAGCAAGAGGGCTCATACACCATACTGGGGAAAAAATTAAACTGACATAGTGCTTGATATTTTGAAGGAGTCACTTAGGTTCTGTCTATTACTACAGCGTTCAAAACATAGACTTAGTTCAATGCTGTGATTAAAGTGACTTTTGCTGTTAGCCTCTTTGTTCATAAGATATACTGGTGGACTAGAGCCATTTCATCATTTGAGGTTATAATGGTTAGCTAAAGCTATTTTTCTCCAAAGGGCTGGTTATTTCTTTAGTTTTTCTCCAAAACTTCAGCTTCAGCAGGAAGGAACCATAAATTCTGTGACATAGCTGCCTTCTTATCTATCTGGGGAGTTATAGACTATACATATAAGACAATTCATGTACCTCTGCATAATGAGGTGAGTTTTATAAATCATAAATCTTCACTTAACATGCAGGTGGTGTTGGGTGCCAGGTTTAGAAAAACTAATGTAGTTGCCAAGTTCATGAATGTCGTAAATCATTCATGCTAAGGTAGCCCAGAATCTGCTGTCCTCTGAGGCAGACCAATTTCAAGGTGGTTGTTAAACACAAAAATGAGAGTCTCCATGATTGTTTTTCAAAATCAAATGCACTTTTTATTTGAAGATTAAAACCAAATTATCTTTTTTAAAAATTTTTTGATATCCTCCTCACTCTCAAATAATCAATAATATCTTTTCTTCCCTGGTCCCCGAATTCTATCAGAAATACATCACAAAATACATTACCTGTACATTTGCAATCCAGATCTTTAATGTGCTGAAAATGAGATTTAGACTTTTCAATAAATCTTGAGACACATTATTAGAAAAAACCCCTGGAGTTTTGGGGGGTTATTTTCTTCTTGTTCTATATTTTATATGATGTTGCCATGGATTAAAGATATACCAAGGAGTTGAATATAGATAGCCCTCTTCCACACCGCCTGCCTCTCCAGGCAAATGAAGGGAAGTAGTAGGGCCTAAAGAGATGTGATCCCCAGGACACTCAAGGCTAGGCAGTATGGATGAGTCCTTCTAAGTTCTATAGTTTATACAGACTCCTGAAACATGCACATTAAACTGAAGTGTTTTTTTTTTTTTTCTGAAAGTTCCTCACTTGGTAGATGAAGAAAGCTATGAGGATGGCTATAATTGAGGAAGGAAAACCTACAACTTTTGGTGAGAAGCACTCAATAAGGAAAACAGAGAGAAAATTAGTTTTGAAGGAGGCTATTAGATGTTTGTTTGTTTTTGCAGTACTGGGGCAAGAACCAAGGGGTACTGTATGAATGAGCCATATCATAGTGCAATAATCCCACTTACTCTGTGAATCCTAACTCTGGGGTTTGTAAATAACTCCTTTCCTACTTATGAATTTGCAGAATCATGTATGTGATTTCTGTAATTGAATTTATCTTACAAAAACACTGAGAAAATCACTTCTTGCCAACTTCTTCATTCCTCATTTCTCTATTTCCCACTGCAGTCTCACTATTTTTTTATGCTTCTATACTTTTCCCAGCTATCTGTAATGTTCTTCTATTCTTATCCAAATGCTGAACTTCTACTCATCCTGTAAAACCCACTTAAATTTCACCTTCTCTGTAAAACCTTCTCTGGCTTCCTGAGGCAGAGCTTAACACTTGATTTTCTGTGATTCTAGAGTATTCATCCACAGTGTTCAGACATACTAAAAGGGTTTTAATAATTTATTGGCATATCCATCCCTCTCACTGATGGTGAGCATCTCAAGAACAGGAACAGAGATTTTAGTAACCTCAGTATTGCTAGTACCCCCTGTATAAGGCATGAAGTGGAAATTCAGCAATTAAATCTTCTCTTTTTATATTACCCTGCTTACCTGAGTACTAACATACATCCTTGGTAGAGAACAAAGCTGTTTTTTAAAACCATTTTACTTTCTTTTTTTAAAATATTTGTTTTAGTTGTAGGTGGACACAATAACCTTTATTTTATTTTTATGTGGTGCCAAGGATCGAACCCAGAGCCTCATGTGTGCTAGGCGAGCGCTTTACCACTGAGCCACAATCGCAGCCCCCATTTACTTTATATATATATATATTTTTTTTTTTTTCCTAGTTGTAGATGGACACGATCCCTTTATTTACTTATTTATTTTTATATGGTTCTCCCCAACAAAGCTTTTTTTAAAAAATATTTATTTAGTTTTTTAGTTATCGGTGGACACAACATCTTTCTATGTGGTGCTGAGGATCGAACCCGGGCCACACGCATGCCAGGCGAGTGCGCTACCGCTTGAGCCACACCCCCAGCCCTCCCCAACAAAGCTTTTTAAAGTTACATTTCATCATAATTTATAGATGCTAGGACTAAATTGTAAAGCATTTACTTGAGTCCCCTACTGGAATGCCTAGAGGTAGACAGAACAGAAGCAAGGAGAAACTTTCTGCATTTTCTATGTGCCTTGGGATTTTCTGTATATTCGGGGTAGATCAAGACTTGTTCTTTATTCCTGCATCATTTTTTTTTAAATTTAGTTGTTGATAGACATTTATTTATTTTTATGTGGTGCTGAGGATCAAACCCAGTGCCTCACACATGCTAGGCAAGCGCTCTACCACTGAGCAACAAACCCAGCCCTATTCCTGCATCATATTAATAGAATTTTATGCCTTTGTTTTCTCATTGTAGTCATTCTCATCTAAGTGTCATTTGTTTACACTTAAACTTTAGCAATTATAGCAGGTGTGACTCTCAATTTATGAATTCATTTGTGTAAGAAGGACCACATCTATTTATATTCTTAAATAAAGGTAAACTCCAACTATATGCTCTGATTGCATCTGAATGGTGGGAAATTCAACCTCACTTATCTTTTTCTTCAGGCTTGAATTCTAGGATCTTATACTTTGCATGAGATTGGAAGGGGCTTTGAGTTGCTGGTTATGGCTGAGACACCTGCTGTCCCATCATTTGTACCATCCCTTTGGTACAAATGTTCTTCATCCTTGTCTTACAGGTATCATTTGCAAGTGTGAATCCTGCTGCCTGGAGTCTTATCTCCTAGGCAGCCCTCTCTAGAGCCTTGTGCTCTCCTCAGGTGCTTCCAGGAAGCAAGATCTGTTTCCCCATTTCAGGACCTATGAGCCATCATCATTCCCAGTCCCAGGGAATCTCTTGCTAGTATGTATTGAGTACCTTCCTGCATCATGCTACTCTGAGGTAAATTTCTTTAAGATCTAGTTTTTCTCATATTGTTCTACAATAGTTTTTGGTAATTTTTTAGATACTGAAAGCCCCTATCACTACACCCTATAGCAGCTATGGTTTATTTTCTTATATCTGTTTCTACCTCCTCATGTAGATTCGTGAGCTTCTCAAGGGCAGATCTCCATGTTCTTGTATCCTGAGCCATCACAAGGCTCTTCATAGTGTAGGGTACTTACTAAATGATAATGAATGATGATGGTCACATGGACATGGAGCCCTTCCTGAGCACACCCAGCTCTGCAATACAGTGAAAATTAAGAAAAATGAAGAGAGGAGGAGACCAGGTTTCATTACCGCCTTTCAGTCATGATTGTTTCACTGATTAGTATCATTGAGGAGTAGCCTCTGTGTCCTGCTGCCAGCACAGGAAGAAGCATTTTCCCTAATAATGATGTAAAAGTTCCATTTATCAGAGTATATGGGCCAGAGCTCCTCTGGACATTGGTCACTCTGGTTTTGCTCCCCTTGGTTTATTTGCAGGCTGCTTGACTTGCCAAGTCCTCAACAGAGATTTCTCTGATAAAAATGCAAACTAGCCAAACCCCTCTTGAACAAATCAACCTCCTTGACACCTGCTCAAAGTAATCATCCTTTCAACAAGTTGTGGTTATAAACATGAATGACTGTTATCCTCTTTTTGGCAATTCTGTGAGGGTATCATCATGTAAATAACCAGGCTGCACAGAACACCAGCTTTAACTCACACTCTGGGATCAAAGAAATAGAATCAAAACCCTTTTCCCCTCAACCTTTGAAACTTAGTGGGTACTTCACCTGCACCCTTACATCAGCCCCCTGTGACCTCATGCCAACCCTTTCTGGCCTCCATTTGTATTCATCCAGTGGTACAGAATGGGCAGAGAAGATTCTAGCATCATCTGGACTAGTTAACTTAGCTTCATATTCAGTGAATCTTTTTTTTTTTAAGTTATCGATGGACCTTTATTTTATTTATTTTTATGTGGTGCTGAGGATCGAACCCAGTGCCTCACACATGCCAGGCAAGTGCTCTACCACTGATCTACAGCCCCAACCCATTCAGTGAATCTTTGATCATGTATTTTTCACTTCTTTGTTCTTAAACAACATTTAAAATCCCCCAGCCCCAACTCTCTACTGATGCTTTCTAACTTCTCACCTTGATTCTGTATCCCCCTTGATAGATTTACTCCAGTCACATGGGCCTTCTTTCAGTTCCTTGAATGTGTTGCTTCTGCATTCCATATGCCCTGCCTTTTCCCTAGATCACTGTCAGCCAATTGTCCAACCCTACTTAGGCTTCAGGTCTCTCTCTCTCTCTTTCTCATGGGTTTTGTTTTATTTCATGGTGCCTAGAATTGAACCCAGAGCCTTGCACATGCTAGGCAAGTACTAAAACCCCAGTCCCAGTTTAAATGTCACTTGCAAGCTTCTCTGGCACCCAGAATAGATTAGATTCCTAATGCCTAGACCAGTCCTGCATACTATCTTTCATAGCACTTTCTATACTTATATTCATTAAAATCATTTTTAGTAAAACATTGTTTAGTATTTATCTTTTTAGTAAAAATTATTTAGTATTTATCTTCTCAGTATTTTGAAATAGTGCAGGGACTATAACTATTTTGTTCAAAAACTTATTGTGAGAGCCAGGCACTGTGGCACATGCCTGTAATCCCAGCAGCTCCAGAGGCTGAGACAGGAGGATCATAAGTTCAAAGCCAGCCTCAGCGAAAGTGAGGCACTGAGCAATTCAGTGAGATCCTGCCTCTAAATAAAATACAAAATAGGGCTGAGGATGTGGCTCAATGGTCAAGTGCCCCTGAGTTCAATCCCCAGTACCCTCCCTTTCTCTCCCCTACAAAAAAACTTATTGCAAGAGCCAGCACAGTGGAACATACCAGTAATCTTAGCTACTTGGGAGGCTGAGGTGGGAGGATTATGAGTTCGAGGTCAGCCTGGGCAATTTAGGGGAGTCCTGTTCACCCCCCAAAAATTTGTTGCCAGAACCTTGCCCAACACCTGACACCTATTAACTGTTGAGTAAACATTCATTGCTTAGCTCTGCATTTACCCTGCTGTTCATTCATACATTGGTTTAATACTGCTTTCTGCTATTTATGTTTATGCTCATCGGTTAAATGGTAGCTGTCTTAAGTTGTACATTCTGGGGGCAGAGAAACCATGTGTATAATTTTCTTTGTACCATGCTTTGCATGTGGGTGTATGTGTATCACATCCTGTGACTGTAGGGAAGGAATGAAGATATAACACTGAAAAAGTGCCTGTAAAGTGTTACCATGGAGGAGATTCTGAAAGTCTGTTGGGATAAATTCTGAGTTGCTATATTATCCCTGAAGATGGGCAGGGTTCAAGGGGCAGCATATAGGGCAGGATTGTGACAGCACAGGAGATTCTAAGACCAAAAGAAATTGCTCTTGGAACTGGGTTCATAGTGCAGGGTAATAAAAGGAGGGAAGAGAGGATGCTGCAGTAAGTTAAGAAGGAATAGAAGAAATGGGCAGAGCTTGAAACCATAGGCCTTATTTTCTACCAGGACATAGAGCTGAGTTAAGCCAGGGAGAAACATTAGGTCTGACAACAGCTTCTTTCAATAGGACCCATTTAGTGACAATATTTATTTATTTATTGCAATACTGGGGATGGAACCCAGGGGTGCTCTACTATTGAGCTACATCCCCAGCCCTTTTCATATTTATTTATTTATTTTGGTATAGGGATCAAACCCAAGGGCACTCAACCACTGAGCCATATACACAGCCCTTTTTTAATAATTTGAGACAGGGTCTCACTAGGTTACTTATAGCCTCGCTAAATTGCTGAGACTTGCTTCAAACCTGTGATACTCCTGCCTCACCTTCATGAGCTGCTGGGATTACAGGTGTGTGCCACCACACCAGGCCTTATTTTTAAATTTTGAGACAGTGTCTTGCTAAGTTACCAGGCTAGCCTCAAACTTGAGATCGTCCTGCCCCAGTCTCCCCAGTTGCTGGATTTACAGGTTATACCACCATGCCTGGCTATTATTTTTTAAAATAAAGTTTGAAGAACAACTTTTTATAATTGGAACTGGAACAATAACAAATAGGATTCATTGTTTATAATCATAAGCGTTTTAGTTCCTCCTCTCTCCTTTTTCTGGAAATTAAACCCAGTCTTGCACAAGTTAGGTAAGCATTCTTTAAAAAAAATTTTTTTTTAAAATTCCATCTGCTGTTACTTTTGTTTATTTTTATGTGGTGCTGAGTATCGAACCTGTGCCTCACGTGTGCTATGTGAGCACTCTACCACTGAACCACTACCCCAGCCCCTAGGTAAGCATTCTTAACATTGAGCTACATGCCCAGTCCATTGTTTTTTTAAACTTGCTTGGTAGTGATGGTTCTAACTTCTCTCCATCTCAAATACTTTCCTGGATCCCTTATAGGTGTCCAAAAGCTCTAGAGACCCTTTAAGTAGTAAAACATAACTTCAGTTAGACACTTAAAATGTTCAGCCTGGTATTGGCGATGTTTGTAGTTTTTTTTTTCTATTAAGTTATTTTTCTTTTTTTAATATTTATTTTTTAGTTATCAGCGGACACAACATCTTTGTTTGTATGTGGTGCTGAGGATCGAACCCAGGCCGCACGCATGCCAGGCGAGCGCGCTACCGCTTGAGCCACATCCCCAGCCCTTAAGTTATTTTTCTTCCCCATCTGGAACCTGCTGCAAGCAAAAAGAGGGGATGTAGTCTTTTTTTCTTGACATTTCTGACCCTTTCAGGGAGGGAAATATTGCACTTGCGTCCCATTGTCAAAACTGGCTTTGCGCTCTCCAGGTGTGGCTGGTATTTAAATCTAGTTTTCTCCTGGGGCACTTTTGTGAGTGCACATGTGCATGCATGTACAAGTACTAATAGGATCTGGGTGGGTGCACTGTCCTCTGTTATGCTCCTAATAATTCAACAGTCCATTTTTCATGCCTATTCTGTGGAGGTCTGTTTGCACATATTGGGCAGGATCTAAGAGGATCTCCAAGCCATCCCCCAAAGTATGTGGCCCACCTCAGGTCAGTCAGAAACAGGTTCTTTGCCCTCACAAACCCTGAGCACATATTTTGAAGACCACCTGTTTATAATTGTAACTGGAACAATAGCAAACAAGATTCATGATTAGATCTGAAAACAGCTCCTCTCAATAGGACCCATTTAATGGCAATATTTATTTATTATTGCAATGCTGGGGATGGAACCCAGGGGTGCTCTAACATTGAGCTATATCCCCAGCACTTTTTATTTTTAATTTTTATTTATTTGTTTGTTTGTTTATTTATTTTGGTACCAGAAATCAAACCCAAGGGTATTCAAAACCACTGAGCCATACACACAGCCCTTTTTAATATAATTTTGAGACAGGGTCTCACTAGGTTGCTTACAGTCTCACTGAATTGCTGAGGCTTGCTTCAAACCTGTGATACTCCTGGGATACTATGGTCCTTCCTTAAGTTTCTTGAACTGAAGTCAGAAATTAATCCACTTGTCTCCATCCATAATTGCAGGAGACACATATCAAGCTCTCTGAAGTGTCCCCTTGAAGTCTTCAAATTAGGCTTGTGGTGAAACACCAGCATCTCTTTCTTTGGAGTGGGGTGCCCAAAGCATTCCAAAACTCCTTATTAAATAAACATTTTTTTTAAAATTCTCTTGGTTTTACCTTTATGTATATGTAGAAAGTACCAATAAAAAAATAAAAAGGAGTGAAAGGAAGATAGTAAAGAAAGGAGAAAGGGTGAGGGGGAAGGAAAGGAGGGAGGAGAATGAGGATTGAAATCAAATGTATAATTTTGTCAAAATGAACCCAAATACTATGTATAATTATAATGCTTTAATAAAAAAATTCTCTTGGGCATGCATGTAACTCAGTCCTAGAACACTTGTCTGGAGTACACAATTCTTACTTGGATTCAATTCCTAGCACCACTGGGGTTGGGGGGAAAGGAAGAAAGAAAAAGAAAATGGAAAAACACACTTTCTTGATATCCAATAACTTCTTTTTCTATGACATATGCATTTTTTTGCTGACACATCACTTCATTAAGACATACTCTATTTGGGAATCTCTGCCGAAACTTTTAAATAACAATGTAGTTACTATAGTCAAATGAGGGATTTCAGGAATGATGTAATTAATTTCTGAGTAGGGATAGGTAATAACATTTTTCTCCTGTTGAGGAAGTGTAATTATCCTTATCTTTAAAGTACACTCCCCATTCTTTCAATCATGAGTATAAAGATGATTCTGGATGGGCAACAGGCCCTGTTAACAGGGAATAGTTAAATAATCTGTAGAGGAAGCCTTTCTCATATAGGCAGCCAGGAGAGATGAAGGGCTTGATGGAAAGAAGAAAATGCTATTTTTTAACATTTGTCAATGTTTTTCTAAATTTCACTCTAAATCCTCCCGTTTCCATCTCACTTTGGAGCTGTCTTCTTATATGCAGATCTCTATATAGTCACAAAACAATGCTTGCCCAGGACAGGTCCTTCTCCAGGTTCCTGTTAGATAGATATAGATGTTTATCATCTGTATTTCTGTCTGTGATTCTGGGTTTAAGGTAGGAGGGATAGATGTCCTCACCTTTGATAAAATGGCTGAATATCTTTATCATGATAAAAAGACATTTTAGTCTTTTTGTTCAGAAGCAGGAACTGCTTTGCAAGAAATTAAAGGCTTCAACCTGAAACTGCTGTCAAGCCAGCAGATGGAGTAGTAGTCTTTTTCTGTATAGGCCTGGCCCACCTGGGCTGGTATGCTGGGTGATGCTGGGCCCAGCTTTGTGGCCAGAGGGAATAGGGAAATGAATAACAATGATTGTACAACATTGCCACACCTATTGTCCTGTCTGTAAAGGAGTTTGCTAAAATATGATCCTGGGGAGGTTGTTTTCATGTGATTCTGTGTAATTACTGCAGAAGCAATTGTAAGGAATGGGTGCTTGTCTTGAGATTATCGTAGGGTGTCGGAGAAGGGAATGTGTAGAGACGATAGAGTCAAGTTCTGGGCAGTGGAGGACTTTGCATAATTCTCTCTCACCTGGAAAACCTTGGAGACTATTCAGGAATATGACCAGTGTTTCTTGGTGGGAAAGGGCAGCTATAAGAGGAAAGTTTGGACAATGAAGTTCAATTGCTATCTTCCAAACTCACTCCTCTCTGAACTACAGGCCCTCGAGGCCTTCTTTAAATCTGTAGACAGCTTAAGGAATTGACTTTGGGGCTAGTAGAATTTAAACTTCCCGTAAATAATTTCTTTCTATTTTCTAAGCACCCACCACATAGATGGGTAGATGGCCACTCTTAATAAATATGATACATGTGAATGGTGTTTTCACTGAAAATTGCCTCCCCCTAACCAATAGGACTTTTCATTTCTTTAAAATAGAAAATTCTGGGGCTGGGGTTGTGGCTCAGCAGTAGAGTGCTCACCTAGCGCATGTGAGGCCCTGGGTTCAATCCTCAGCACTACATAAAAATAGATAAATGAAGCAAATATATTGTGTCCAACTACAACTAAATTTAAAAAAATGTTTAAAAACATAAAATAAAATAGAAAGATTTTTCCCATCCTCTCATAGTTTCATAATGGAGCAGCAGTAGTAGATGTGTTCCTACTCTGTCAGGGTAGGACCTATTTGACTTTTCTCTATCAAAATAGTCCAAGTTCAGAAGTCACAGGGGACTGAAGTGATCAGGAGAATCACCTCCATAACCCAAGGCCTAACCCCTGTAGACTGCCCAAGAAGCCAGAGGGAAGACCGGCCTCTTGTCTGGTCCTTGCTCAATCTTGAAGTCTGTGAGTGGAATAAGGGTGCTTAGAGTCAGCTGAAGAACAGGTGGCACAGCTTCCTTTTCATTGGGAATCCAGAGGTGTCTGGCAAATCTCTTGGCCACAGGACTCCCTGGAGCCCAGAGCTCTTTGAAAAGAAGAAAAGGTTCTGAGAACAAGGAAGCTGTTGCTCCTGAAGAAAAAGTGAGGACTAACAAGAGCTGAAGGGAACTGTCTGTACACTGAAGAGAATGTTAATGGCTCTGCTCTCAAACTCCGAGCTGGGTAGGAGCACACACAGAGGCCTCAACTACAGAATACTTTCTAAGGACTGCGGCTTGCAAATAATCACAGCCTGATTTTCCTGGATCAAGAAGCAGTACCTATTGGGTGAAGTGGGGCATACCTATACTCCCAGCTACTTGGGAGGTTAAGGAAGGAGGATCCCAAATTTGAGTCCAGACTTGAAAACTTAGTGAGACCTTGTCTTATAATAAAATTCAAAAGGACTGATGATATAACTCAGTGGTAAAGCATCCCTGGGTTCAATCCCTAGTGTCTGTCTGTCTGTCTTTCTCTGTCTCTGTCTCATACACCCCCCCACACACACACACACAGTAGGATATGCTGAGACAGAGGAAAGAAAAATTGTTGGGAGCTGCATGTGGTGGCACACACCTGTAATTCCAGTGGCCTGAGCCCATCCTGAGGTAGGAGGATCATGAGTTCAAAGCCAGCCTCAGCAAAAGTGAGATGCTAAGCAACTCAGTGAGATCTTGTCACACCCCTAGATCATACTTTGGTCCATCTATTTTCATAATGGTCCCCAGGAAATCTATGGGAGAGCTTAGTAGATGCTTATCAACATGCTGCCAAAGATTTAGGGACATACCTCAAATAGCCCTAATCTCTTTAGCAAGCACTTTAGTTGACTATTTCTAGAAAGAGAGTAACTCCTGATCCTTGTTCTCAAGAGATCTGGAATATTTTATTTAGTTCTAGAGGTGAAAGAGATAATTTTAAACAACTATTACTCATTTCCATAACATTTCTCCACTTATTTTGTGGGGGGAAATAAAATAGCAACAATAGAAGGAACTTATCCCAGAAAGAACTGAAAGGTAGGTGTCTGTTTTCTTCCACAACCTCTCCAACAAAGGCAGACTTGCTTTGGGAAGAACATATCCATGAGTTCAAACAATGCATCAGGGAATAGACTACCTCTATTAGTTGGCTTTGTTTCCTTCTCAGATAGTATATCTGCACATGGCAGCCAGATTGCCACCAGCAGCCCCAAACCAGTGCTACCCTTAGAACACACCATTCCAGAGTGAGAGAATATGTATTTGCCTCCACAGCTCCTGCAAAAGTCCAGAGAAGACCATAATTGGTTTGAGATGTATGTCTTTCTCTGAACTAGTTGCTGTGCCCAGAGGTGTTGAGTACTCTGAGGGGCTAGGCTTGGCTCATGTCTTTATCCTGAAATTGGGGAGGAGGATCTTCTTGTTCCAAAACCATGTAGTATTTAAATAATTGGAGAGACTGATTCCCTAAGGAAGCAATGCTTAGGGAGGAATATGTGTCCATTATAGCATGTGTTGTCTATTCACTGTTTTGACTGTAGCTTATTCAAATGAAATTGCTTAAGAAACACAAATTATGGGTTCAGTAGTTTAGTTTTGTGAATAGTACTTTCTAGACTCAGATGTGAAGAAAAGCAAGTCCAGTATAAGAAAGTATTAAATCATAGCTATATTAAACCAATATAGCTCAGTTGGTAGAGTGCTAGCCTCGCATGCACAAGGCCCTGGGTTCAATCTCCAGCACCACAAAAAAAAGAAAAAAAAGAAAAAATTAAAGTATTAAATCACTCCAGCTATTTGGGGGAGACTTCTGGTCCTACAGCCCAGGGAACCAGCTAGGAATGTTGGAAAACCACAAGGATCAAGCAATCTTACCATGAACCCAAAGGAAGGGCAACTTGGCACATAGTAGTGCTTAGTTAATATTTATGAATATCTTCTCAGAGAATCATAAATCAAAGAGAGAGCTGAAAGAGGCAGGAAGAACCAAGAATTAAAGGCAGGTTCCTGTGCTCATGCTCTGTTTACTTTGTTTTTTGGTGGGGGGTGTACCAGGGATTGAATTACTCAGGGGCACTCAGCCACTGAGCACTCAGCCTTTTTTTGTATTTTATTTAGAGACAAGGTCTCACTGAGTTGTTTAGCGCCTTGCTTTTGCTGAGGCTGGCTTTGAACTTGTGATCCTCCTGTCTCAGCCTCCAGAGCTGCTGGGATTACAGGCATGCGCCACCACATCCAGCTCTATTTACTTTTTGACCAAGCCGTGTTCCCACAATTTGCCAGTTTGTATACAGACTATTCAGTATGATTTTCCAATACTATAATTAAAATTGTTGTTTTGTCGTCTTCATCCTAAACAGTTAGTAAACATAACTTTCTAATGTCATATGTCATTCTAACTAGTTAGTAAACATGATTTTCTAACTCATGATATGGAGGAAAAGGCAGGCAAATGACAGTCAGGTACTCATCCCAGGGCCAGAGCCCTCAGAAACAATCTTCCTCCTAAAAGGGGCTTTTAGACTTTGTGTCTTTGTAGTAAACTGTCAAAAATATAACCAATTGTCAGAGAGATCCCACAATCAGGGTTTTTATTTTCTTTTTGCTGTGGTGCTGGGGATTGAACCCACAACTTTGCACATACTAGGCTCTACCACTGAGCTATATCCCTAGTCCAATCAGGGTTTTTAAAGTAGCAGACACAGGTGGACTTTGGAAATATGTGCTGATTTACTCTTCCCACTATTTTTCCTCCCATGTTTCAAAGCACTGCCTTTGTGGCTGGTAGACAGGCAGACATCAATGTGTATTGCAGGGAAGCATATGGGTTCTCAGACCAGGAGTTGCTATTCAGTGACCTGGTCCAAGCGCAACGAAAAGATAAGGAACTTAGATATGCGATGGAGGCTACAGTTTGGAATAAATGGGTTCAGGCCCTCTGCCCAGTCAGCCTAATGCTCTGGCAGCTGCTGCATTTAATGGCCAAGTCCATTAACTTTTCCCTGGATGATTCCATTAACATTTCCCTTCAGGAGGCTGGGTGGGGGGTGGGGGAGTGGGTAGAGAGGAGTGTGTGTGTGTGTGTGTGTGTGTGTGTGTAGAAATTAAAAAGTGTTGGAGCTTTCCTCCACATTGTTTTTTGAGTCTCTCTATTTATGATTCTAAACTTGTTGAGTTGGCTTTTTTTGTGCCCTGAGGGAGTTTTGTGCTTCCCTTAGTTTGTGTGCTATCACTGGCTTTGGTAGCTGAGGTGGAGCTGGGAAGGGTAGCAATTTAGATTGAGTAGAAGGGGGACTCAGACCACTTGCCTTCTAACTCCACAGGCTAGAGATGATGATTCCTTTATTATTATTAATGTAATAAAGAAATTGTTGGTCCTGGAATTCGGAAGATAAAAACTTGAGCAAAGGGCTAGGGATGTAGTTCAGTGGTATGTTGTTTGCATAGCATGTACAAGGCTCTGAATTGAATCCTCAGCATATGTGAGACTCTGGGTGCAGTTGCTAGCAGTGCAAAACAAACAAACATGGGGGACTTTGGGGTCTTCTCAGAGAGTCTGTGATGATGCAGGTAGTTGAGGAGAGGGTAAGGAGAGGAGATGGGAGCGGAGTTCCAGGATTCAGAAAGGGGGTTGTGAGTGAGAACAAACTGGTTGTCACTAAAGGAAGAGAGAAGGAACAGGTCTAAAGAAAAAAAAAAAAACAATGCAGACTCATCATCCACCTGAGAGTACTTAGGTTCAGGCCCTCTCTGGAGATAAGGAAGCATGAGATACCTCTTACCATGGCTAATGAATGAAACTCAAAACCTATCATATAACTGTGATGCCTGAGACTTCCAGAGTCCCTGGTACAGAGAGAACTCACAAGATAGTAAGAAGAAGCCACGTTTCCACTGAGAGATTTTCAGTTGTAGTATCTTCCCACTTGAGCCTTTTAGCTTCTGTCAAATCACATTAGGGCAGAATAGTGAACCTGACCCATATCGCAGCTGCTGGGGATTTCCCCAGAGGAGAATGTGTAACAAGAGTAGGCAGAGCAACTCTGATCCAAGATTCTCCTCCTGGCATAATCGAATACCCTCACTAGCTCTCCTCCTCTCAAAAGTCACTTCTAGAGTCTCAGCTAAGGTATTTGGGATGCTGTCTATTCACAAGTGCTTGTGCTCAGAGACAAGTTCTCGGTCTGTTGAAATCTATGATTCTTGGGTATACTGGCCTGATCATAGGTCCTGGGTTGAAGGAGAGGCCAAGGTGGAGAGTACAGTGGATAGGTAGGCCCCTACCTTGGAGGTGAAAAGTGCAGGGGTCAGGTCCTGATTTTGCACCCTATAGCTGTGTGACCTTGAATTTTTGCTAAATTCTCTAAACTTTAGAGTTTTTCATCTCTAAAATGAGAATAATAATAATGCCTTTCTCAGAGTGCTCTTTTCAACATAAGATGAGGTAATACTTTATAAAATGTTGTATTGGTGGAAGGAATTATTTCCTTCATTCCTTTATTCTATCTCCTAAATCCAAAGTCCTATCTTTGGAATGTTGTGAATATTTTTGGATTACTTACTCTGAATCCCATCTTGGCTCAGCATAAGCATCTGGAAAGGTTTTTATTTTCTTTCTTTCTTTTTTGTGTGCTGAGAGCAAGGAGAGAGGAAGACAGAGTAAAAGATATGGGGAAGTAGTGTTCTCTGCCATCATGGAGGACAGGGCATTTACTTCTTACTCATACAATAAGAGTCTGTAGACACTCATTGAGTTGGTACCACAACCACAAAGCTACTAGCTTGAAATATTTGAGGGTTTAAGGCTGCTATGATAAAGGGAGAGCAAATAGGGTGCTATGGTTTGAATGTATGTCCCCCCTGCCAAAAGCATGTGATGGAAACTTAATTTCCAATGCAACAGTAGTCGGGGTCTAGGCCTAATGGAAGAGGATTGTATTATTAGTGATTACAAAAGGGTTTGAAGTTACAAATTCAACTTTTGCTCTGTTATGTGTCTTGTCCTACCATTTTGCCTTCTGCCAAGAGGTGATGCAGCCAGAAGTTCCTCCCCAGATGTATGCCCCTTGACCATGGACTTCCCAGCCTCCAGAACTGTAAGAAATAAATCTTTTTTTTAATTTAATTACTCAGTATTGGGTATTCTATTATAGCAGCACAAAATGGAAAAAAGACACAAAGACAGCCAAAAAATGGAACTCTGGGCATGGAGAGAGAGGGGTAGATTCTGGACTAAGTTGCTCATTATGACTTTTCATGCCTTCAATCATATATTCTGGCACCTCATTCTGTTGAGAGCCCAGCAAACTTCCAGCTGCCAGCAACCAGCTGCCGGCTGATGATTGGCTCACAGCGGCCCCAGCAACATCTAGCTGATTGGCTCCTCTGCGGTGATGCTCATTGGGCTGTTTCCCTGCCCTTTCAGACCACGGAGCTGCTCATTGGGGGACTTTTTTGGCTCCGCCCACGTGACCCAGCCAATCGGCCTCAAGAGCAGGAGGATTGTGGGAGGTGGAGAGAAGCTTGTGTGGGAGAGAGAGGCTTGTGGAAAGCCGGTGGTGGCAGTTGGGGCTCTGAGGGTTTTTCCTGAGGAGCTGTTTTGTTTGGCGTGTGTGGTTCTAAAAATAAAGTTAGTTTCTTTTGACAAGTGGCTCCTGATTGTGCCCAGCCAGACTGCGGCATTTGGTGGCTCGCACGGGGAGCGACTGAGGGTAAGTGATAAGGTAAACTGCTCGCCCCTGAGGGCAGGGCGAGAGGATGGGTAGCCATTTTAAGATTCCTCTTTTGTTTTGCTTCACTTTTGTTTTAAGTTGCCTGTCCCTGGAGATGAGTGAGACGGAAGAAAAACCGCTCACATCTGAGGAAAAACTATTTGCGTCTGAGGAACAGATAGGGAGAAAGGTTATAATGATTTTTTGTTGTTCCATTTTTATTTCATTCTGTCTCGGTTTTGTTTGGTGTTATCTTGTTGGGTTGTATTATAGTAGAAATATGGGATCAGAAATTAGTAAAAAACAAACTGAAAGAGTGTTAAGTAAATTGTTAGAGGAAGGAGGCATCCCAGTAAAATCAAGAGCAGTCAGGGCATACGTTGATACAATACAAAAATGTAGCCCATGGCTTTTTAAGGAGGAGTTGTTAAATATATCACAATGGAACCATCATGGTGAAGATTTAAAAAGAATAGAAAAGAAAAGCCCAGGGACTCTGCCAGTTGGCACATTGCCATTGTGGACGTTCATATTTTGTTTGCTTAGTCCAAAGCCTTCAGTTCAGACAATGGTAGAGGAAGAAGAAGACATAATGATTCAAGTAAAAGAGAAGGTCTCTCAAGTTAGTCAGACAGAGGAAAAGATTCAAGTAAAAGAGAAGGCCTCTCAAGCTAGTCAGACAGAGAAAGAAAGTGTAAAACAGAAAAAGCCATCAGGGGGAAAGTTACAACAGGAGACTGCTACTAACACCTTTCTATCACCAGAGGGTGTAAGTGTCCAACCAACAGCACCACCTCTACAGGAGACTGCTACTAACACCTTTCTATCACCAGAGGACGTAAGTGTCCAACTAACAAGGCCACCTCCATATGCTGGGAGGTCCCCAACCCCCGCAATTGATAGTTGGGATCCTGAGACAAGATCTCAAATATTAACATGCCCTGTATTTGAGGCAGGAGGGCAGCGATTTTACCAAGTTTTAAATTTCAAAACAGTGAAGCAGCTAAAAGAGGCTGTAACAACCTATGGTCCTCAAGCACCCTTCACTGTAAGCATGGTCGAATCCATTAACAACTTGAACATGATGCCAGCAGATTGGGCTAATATGTGTAAAGCTGTGCTAAATGGAGGACAATACCTGTTATGGAAGGTTGCCAATGAGGAATTTTGCAAGGAGACGGCTAGGCGAAATGCAGCAGCTGGTTATCCTCAGAGAAATCTAGATATGTTGTTAGGAAAGGGACCTTATGAGGATCAGCAGCAACAAATTGCATATGATCCTGGTGTATATGCACAAATTGCTGTAGATGCAATTAAGGCATGGAAGACTTTACAAGGACATGGAGGTTTACAAGGTCAATTATCTAAGGTAATACAAGGAGCTAATGAACCTTATGCTGAATTTGTAGATAGGCTTATTCAAACAGCTACCAGAGTTTTTGGGAATACAGAACAAGCAATGCCATTACTAAAACACCTGGCTTATGAGCAAGCGAATCGTTGGTGCAGAGATATCATTAGACCATGGAAACATGAAGATTTAAACACATATATTAAATTATGTAGAGACATTAATGAACAAGAGCAAGTCGTGGCAGCTGCAGTAAAACAGGCTTTAGATGCCAGAGACATTAATGAACAAGGGCAAATTGTGGCAGCTGCAGTAAAACAGGCTTTAGATGCCAGGCCAAGAACATGCTACAATTGTGAACAAACAGGACATTTTAAAAGGAATTGCCCCATTGGAGGAGGGTTTAACAAAACTAGGTATCAAAGTAATAGACTACCAGGTATTTGCCCACGATGCCGTAGAGGGAGACATTGGGCTAATGAATGCCGTTCTCAAACCACCATAGAGGGTACTCCATTATTAAAAAACGAACAAGGACCAGGTGTTTATCCACGATATCGTGGAGAAAGGCATCGGGCTCCATTGCCAAAAAATGGACAGGGGGGCCCAATGCTCCGGGGCCCAAAACCACAAATATACGGAGCACTGAAGGAACCCAGCAACCCCATCAGGGTAGTGCCCAGGACACATTGTCCATCAGATCCCTCATCAGACAAACCAGAGGGAGCGCAGGGTTGGACATCTGCGCCTCCGCCAGAGCAGTACTAACTCCAGAGATGGGAGTTCAAATCATTCCCACAGGGGTGAAAGGACCTCTTCCCAAAGGAACAGTAGGCTTATTATTGGGACGCAGCTCTTCTACTCTAAAAGGACTTATGATAAGTCCTGGGGTAATTGATCCTGATTATGAAGGTGAAATAAAAATTATAGCCAGTTCTCCAAAGGTTATATCAGTAATTTCACCAGGAGATAGAATAGCACAGTTACTAATAATACCCAGCCTACATGATAAATTTTCCAGTCGTACTGTAGAAAGAGGTTCCAAGGGATTAGGCTCCACAGGTGTAGATTGGGCTATGCTTTCTTTAAATTTAGATTCTCGCCCCATGCTAAAACTAAATATTCAAGGACATGAATTTAATGGACTACTGGATACAGGTGCAGACCTTAGCATCATCTCTCGTCAAGAATGGCCAAAACATTGGCCATTACAACAAGCCACTCAAACGCTTCGAGGCCTAGGAGTGGCAACTAATCCCCATAGAAGTGCAATGGTATTAGATTGGAAGGATCCTGAAGGATGTGAAGGAACTATACAGCCATATGTATTGGATCATCTTCCCGTAAATTTATGGGGACGAGATGTCCTAGATCAATTAGGTTTGACATTAACAAATAACATCAACCAAAATGCACCCACTATTATGACTAGACAAGGTTTTAGGAAAGGAAAAAGATTAGAAAAACAAGAACAAGGTATAGCAGCACCAATACAAATAGATCAAGGAACAGACAGACATGGGTTGGATTTTCAGAAAGGGCCACTGAGACAATAAAAATTACTTGGAAATCAGAAAGACCAGTATGGGTTCCTCAGTGGCCCCTGACTAAAGAAAAGATACAAGCAGCCCATGACCTGGTCAAACAACAATTAGCAGAAGGACATATACAACCTTCTGTATCTCCCCATAATACTCCCATTTTTGTCATCAAAAAGAAATCTGGTAAATGGAGATTATTGCAAGATTTAAGAGCCATTAATAATGAGATGGTTATTATGGGACCTGCTCAATCAGGGATTCCTCAGTTGTCTGCTTTGCCAAAAACCTGGTATGTTTTAGTTATAGATATTAAAGATTGTTTTTTTTCAATTCCAATTCATCCTGAGGATAGTCCACGTTTTGCATTTACTATCCCTGCACTGAATCATGAAGGTCCTGATCAGAGATATGAATGGAAAGTACTCCCTCAAGGGATGGCTAACAGCCCAACTATGTGTCAAATTTATGTTAACAAAGTAATCCAGCCACTTAGAAATCAAAATCCTGAACTACAAATATTTCACTATATGGATGATGTATTATTAGCACACAAAGATAAAAACACATTGCTAGAATGTTATGCCACACTTACAAACTTATTAAAAAATTATAATCTAGAGATAGCAATAGATAAAGTACAATTAAATTTTCCAATTAATTATTTAGGAGTTCTATTATCCTCAACCATGGTCCGTCCACCAAAAATTCAAATACGAGTAGATCAACTCAAATCACTTAATGACTTTCAAAAGTTATTAGGAGACATAAACTGGATAAGGCCTTATTTAGGTATACCAACAGGGCAGAAAGGCATATGTGTCCAAAAAATGTGCATAAGCCCAAGGTACTTTGGAAGGATATTCTAACAGGACAATGGAAAGGTCCTGACCCAGTAATTGTCTGGAGTCGAGGGTCTGTTTGTGTGTTTCCACAGGGAGAACAGCAGCCGATTTGGATTCCAGAGAGATTAACCAAGGTCCTGACCCAGTGATTGTCTGGAGTCGGGGGTCTGTTTATGTGTTTCCACAGGGAGAACAGCAGCCGATTTGGATTCCAGAAAGATTAACTAAAGCGATTTCTACAGACCAAAAAGAAGATGATTTGGCTCAAATCCATAACAACTGATATCCAAAACTCCAGTTTGGCTATTCTTACATCTGCAACAGAACCAGGATGCTTTTTTCAATATCTATTTTATTATTGCCCTTTGCCATATCATGAAGTTCTATTTTGTTTTTTGAGCTCATACAGACCTAGGTTAATGTTTTGCTGATCAGTTCTATTTTTTGACTATAGAGTTTTTAAACATTGCAATGGAGATTTCACCTGTAAAAAGTTATAAGGCCTTTACTATAATGTTATGTGTTGTATGTATTATATTATGTGTGCACACTTGTGTTTTGTGTTATATGTTTGAATGTATGTATGTCTATATATCATATATGATGAGCGTTCATGATAAAATGGATCCAAATATTTTGTTTTTTCATGTGATTTATATGGTTTAATTTAAATTGGGTAAACAACTGTTGAGGATTGTTTTAATATGTAAACAAAAAGAAGGTTAACAGATCTGTTTACTTTCACCTTTCCTTTTCATTATATTTAATAATTCTCTTAAAGATAATGTAAATTGTTAAGAAAATTGTTTTCTTTTAGTGCCTTCTGTAATGTTACATAATTTTTTCTTTAGCCATTATTGCCAGAATTCCTATCTTCATCCCAGTGCCGGTGAAGACAATGTAAATTGTTTAGAAAATTGTTTTCTTTTAGTGCCTTCTGGAATGTTACATAATTTTTTCTTTAGCCATTATTGCCAGAATTCCTATCTTCATCCCAGTGCTGGTGAAGTCAAAGATAAAACCAATCTACAGCTTCTACAATAGCCATCACTGAACTGCTTGCAGAACTTGCCTGGACACATTGTGAGCTCACCTGTATGCATTGTGAACTATCTGTTGGTGCAGTGACTTGTGGTAGTGTTGGGGTATTTTTGCTGATGATGTCATTGGTGGTACAATTTTTCCAAAAGGAGCCGTCAATTGGCTTGGTGTATCTTCCTCCCTTCTGCTTGTCATGATCGTCCAGCTAAAATTTGGGGGCCAACAGAGGTGAGGCAAAGAACCTCACCCCCCCGCTGGTACAAAGACCTCTCCACAGGTGTGGCTGTATACTGGACTGGTAGTCAGTGACGGGTAAGATCCAATTGCAATGGTACCAACCTAAGGACCATATGTACTATTGGACAACCTAAGGCAGGCACGGTCCCTAAGCCACATGCTTGTTGTTTAAACAGAGAGGGGGAGATGTTGAGAGCCACAGCCGAAGGGGCCCCAGCAAACTTCCAGCTGCCAGCAACCAGCTGCTGGCTGATGATTGGCTCACAGCGGCCCCAGCAACATCTAGCTGATTGGCTCCTCTGCGGTGATACTCATTGGGCTGTTTCCCTGCCCTTTCAGACCACGGAGCTGCTCATTGGGGGACTTTTTTGGCTCCCCCCACGTGACCCAGCCAATCGGCCTCAAGAGCAGGAGGATTGTGGGAGGTGGAGAGAAGCTTGTGTGGGAGAGAGAGGCTTGTGGAAAGCCGGTGGTGGCAGTTGGGGCTCTGAGGGTTTTTCCTGAGGAGCTGTTTTGTTTGGCGTGTGTGGTTCTAAAAATAAAGTTAGTTTCTTTTGACAAGTGGCTCCTGATTGTGCCCAGCCAGACTGCGGCATCATTCTATGCATCTTTGCAGCTTTCACTCCTACCACTAGTCATTTGGCCCTGAGTTCTTTTCCTAATTATCCAAAGAGAGTCTGATTCCTCTCACCAGGCCTCACTGGGTTGCCCTGACTCAGAGCTCAGGCTGAAGGGCTTGGGCTCTTATAGAACATATGGTTGCATCAGATAAAAATAGTAGCTCACCTTCATTGAGGGATTCCTATGCGCCAGGTACACTGCTAAATGCTCTTCATGGCTTAACTCACTAATATAATCCTCTCAACAATCCTATTGAAGTAGATTCTAATATTTTCCCCATTGTGTAGATAAGCAAACTGAAGCACAGAGTCTTCATGACTATTAAGCAGTAGAGCTAGGATTTGAATGCAGGCAGACTGGCTTTAGAGCCAAGGCTCATACGCAGCTTCTATACTGCTTCTGAGTAGTGCTGTGAGTGAAACTACCCCTCTCAGCAAGAGCAGGAGGCATACAAGCAGTGTACTTGACATATGTAGTCCAGATGCATCTGCAGGAGGCAAGGCAAACAAACTTAATTCCAGAATCTTCCAGCTGTTTTGTAGGTGCTCTTTTTGGAGTTGTAGATGGGTGTGGCATGAAAAAGACTATCTCCATTTAAAGGTGATAAATACTGAGGGGGAAGGATATATGACCCCTTTGATATATTCTAGTCAAGAAAATTTTTCCCTCCCAGATCTACCTTCCACCTTACACCACTCAGTTCCTGAAGTAATGACAGCACCCTGGTTACAGCTAAGATTTCTGCAAAGCACAAAGAGCTCTGTGGCCAGTCAGCTCAGATGGCAACCACCGGATGCTAATTAAAACAAGGTTAGGCAGCCAACTGACATTCCTAGTCTGCACGAAGAAGCCATCCAACAGAGTTGGGTGGTTTATTTCTTGCATTCATTTCCCCATCACTGCTCTTGTCTAGACCCTTTACATGTCAAGTTTGGGCTGTCAAAACAGTCTCCTGCCTGCTGGTTTTCCCTCAGTCCATTCTGCACACCTGGCCAGATCTGTCTTCCTAAAGCTATGCTTTGAATATGCTGCACTCCTGGCTCAAATGTATTAGCTCAGCTTTTGAGACTGTCCCGGATGGCACTGGCCTACCTTCTCTGATTCCTCTATACACCCTACATTGTAGATGAAACTGAATCATTCCAGAGTCCCTCTGTGCTCTGCACATGCTGCTTCTTTCATCCAATGCTTGAAAAGTTCTTTCCTGCTACCCATTTCCTCCTGTGACAATTTCCTGTTATCATTTATTCTCTTCAACAAGCAATTAGGTTATGCCTATGTGTCAGGTCCCAGGCTGAAATAAAATTCAGTCCTTAACCTTGAGGAGCTAATACAAATGTAAATATACAACTAGAATGATATGGTGTTTTGTTGTTGTTGCTGTTTTTGTTGTTGTTTGTTTTTATGATGCTGGCAGTTGAACCCAGGCCTTGCACATTTTAGGCGGACTAATATTTATTATTATGCTAGAGTGACACAGGGTTTCAAGGTATGTGCGCTTATATCTTCCTAGAGCACAAAAGGCAAGTCAGGGTAGGTTGGCTTCCTGGGGAAAGAGATGTTGAAGCTTACAAGATGAAATGGTATTAGTCATTTGAGAGCATATGACATGCCGAGAACTGGCTAAGGATGTGTTGGGTGCATGGATCTTTGCTGTAGGCTAAACAGAACAGGTTCTCCTCAACCTCCCTCCTCAGGGAGAATCTCCAAGGGATGCTGTTGACGTGGAGAAGTCAGGTGATGTGACAACACTGTACTCATTAGGAGATTGGGGTCTAGGTCTGGGAGGAAGAAAGGAGCATAATGACTGACCTGCTGTTTGTACCCTGTAGTTAGGGACTGCTCCCATCCTCCCCAGCTCCCAGGCTCCACTAAGATACAGACATTCAGGCACTTTGGTTGCCAGGGGCAACCTCAGAAGGCAGCCTCATTCCAAAGGCAGACAATGAAGCCCCCTACCTGTGGCCTCATAGTTTGGATCTGATAGACAACAGGTAGGTGGCTGAACTCAGCCAGTTCCCTCTGGGAAACTACAGAGCAGAGCCAACATGCTCAGGTGGGTTTGAGTGGAGGGAAGGAGAAAGAATGCTTTCATTCAGCAGGGTCCTGAGAAAAGAAAGGTGACCTGCAAAACAGTAGATGGCATTTTTAATCCACACAAATCTTAATATGAGTAATATAATCTTGTTTTCCTGAGATGCCGCCTAATTTATTTCAGGCCTCAGGCTTAGTAACTTACCAATGACAACCTGCAGTCTGATGCATGTGTATGTGGGGCTGCAGTGCTAATGAGAATGTAGAAGGAGTGGATTCCTCTTGCTCACAGTTTTCCTACTCTGTTGAGGTTGTTAACCAATAAGTTTCTCCTTTTCCTGAGCTAGGACCTGTGATCTGGGCATATGGGCATTACTAGAGAAGTCAGAGAGTATAGGCTCCTTTCAAGAGAAAGTGTTCCCGGTGCCACTGAGATGTAATTGCATTTTCCAAGACTCCCAGCTTCTTTTCTCTTGTTCCTGCTGTTCTGCCTGCTTGAATTGCCTGCTGCTTTCCTCACAAAGAGGGAAGCCTGTGCTATGTAGATTCAGAACACCTAGGTTTCATTTTCTGCCCTGTAACTTTGACAATGTATTTAATCATTCTGAGCCTCAATTTCTTCACTTGTGAAATGGAAACAGGACCATCTGCCCTGCCCAGGCATAGGGTTATTGTAAATATCAAGTGAGGGAATTTGCCAGAAAGTGTTTTGTAAACTGTAAGTAACACAATGAAAAAGGGGAAGAAGAGAAGCTGCAGCTGCCACCTATTGAGTGGTTACGTACTGATTGCTGTCTTATTTATTTGTATGACCTCTTTCTTTTTCTTTCTTTCTTTTTTTTTTGTACTGGGGATTGAACCCAGGGACACTCAACCATTGAGCCACATCCCCAGCCCTATTTTGTATTTTATTTAGAGACAGGGTTTCAGTTGCTTAGCACCTCGCTTTTGCTGAGGCTGGCTTTGAACTCGCAATCCTCCTGCCTCAGCCTCCCAAGCCAACTGGGGTTACAGGCATGCACCTGGCTTGTATAACATCTTTCTAATCAAGATATCATTACTTTTATTCAGATCTTCCCTATCCTTTAAAGTAGTTCACTATTCACTTTCCCATGAACTCTTTTTTTTAATTGTATGTATTTTTTTTTTTAATGTGGTGCTGAGGATCGAACCCAGTGCTCACACGTGCTAGGCAAACTCCCTACCACTGAGCCACAACCCTAGTCCCTCCCGTGAACTCTTCTTTGAACTTTTGATCATGTTGATCCCTAGCGTTTCTGAACTAGTTTGTATCTTTTAGGTTAACTCACTATTATTTCACAAGGTCAAATTCTCTTTCCTCAGATGAATTATAAACTCTTTCAGGATAGGGATGAGGTGCTCTGTTTCACTTACTTTTCTCAAGATACTGAACACATGTTTGATACTAATAGAAAACTTGACCAAATAATTATTGCATAAATTGAGAATATTCTACTTTTCTAAGCAAAGCCCTGGGTGGAGAGATAATTACTCCTCTTGGTTTTCTTCTTTTTTTAATATTTATTTTTTGTTTTTTGGTGGACACAACATCTTTATTTGTACATGGTGCTGAGGATCGAACCCCCAGGGCTGTGCGCATGCCAGGCAAGCGCGCTACCGCTTGAGCCACATCCCCAGCCCTTGGTTTTAAATTTAGGTTGATAAATTGTATCTTTGCAAAGTCTTTACCAAGTTCCTGGATTGATAATTCTGATTGTAGGACCTTCCTCTAGAAGTGCTAATTACGTTATTCCTAAACCCCCTTCTAGCCCTTGTCCTGTCCCATACCTTTTCTGTATTCATAGTTATATATACAGATTTTACAGATGCATTGTGTTGTTAAAAGTTGGAGTGGCCCCAACATAAGACTAAAGAGGAATAGCAAGGAAAACTAGTGTTAGATGTCAGAAATGACTTCCCTTCCACCCAAGTGTGAATACTCAGGAGCAGGGATAAATGAGCACAATGGAGTCTTTATGCTTCCTGATTTATCTCCAATCACTGCTCTCTGGCCCAGTGTGCCCAATCACATGGACTTCCTTTCTCATCTCTAGACCTGTCATATCAAGACCAGCTTAGAGTCTTTCTTTGCACTGGCTGTTTCTACAGCCTAGAAGCTGCTGCTCTGAGAAGATGCTGGCACCTTCTTATCATTCAAGTTTTAGCCAAATCACGTCTTCCCTGATCTCCCAAAATTAAATAGTTTTCTTGGGAGCAAAAATGTATACTATGTACATGTACTTCTTTTGTATGAATACATTTCTCTGGGAAAAAATGCATAAGAAATTAATGTTGGTTGCATATAGGAAAGGAAACTTAATAGCTGGGAAATAGAGCCTGGAGAGACACTTCTTTGTCTATTCTTTCTATTTTTCTTTTTTAAAACAATGTAGACTCATTAAATATATATTCAAAAATTAATTTAAAAATACAAAGATAATAAATAAAGTAGACCCCTGCTAAGCATTCTTCATTTACTTTATAAATTTTATTTACAAAACAGGTGGTAGACAGATTTGGCCTATAGGCCATAGTTTGCTGATCTGATCCCTGCTCTATCATATCATCTTGAGAGTCAGTCCTGGCACTGATTTTTGTTTATTTGTTTCTCATCTGTCATCCAGCACTAGAATCAAGCTTCATGATCAGTCTCTGGTTCATAAAAACTCAATAAATACTTGAATTAATATCAGAATGAATTATTTTTGGGCTGAATGGAAGAGAAGGCTTATATAGGAGAATATAAGATAAAGTAAACTTTTGGGGGCAGTCCCTCTGGGAAGAATAATCTCTAGTTTGGTCATCTTCAAGCAAGTCCTAGCCTTAGTTCTTGCCTCAGGAGAAATTGCTTATATCTGCTTCCTGGAGGCAGACATGGAACTGAGTGAGTACCCACCCTCATAAAACAGGTTTCAGAAGGTAAAGAAATCAATGGATTTACTTTGTGTATGTGTGTGTGTGTGTGTGTTTGTGTGTTGCTTGCACATGATAGGCAAATGCTTTACCACCATGCTATATCCCCAACCCCATCTTTGATTTAAGAAGAAGAACCGATAACTAATTAAAACAAATTTAAAAAAATAAAAAAGAAGAACTGCTGTCTGCTCCCCACGTGTCCCATATACACATGGCCTAGGAGAGACCTCTGAGCTTGGAGAACCTATTCAGTTGGCAAGTTGAGCTTTGCAGACTAACAGTCACCTAGCCTGAGGGAATGAGGGAATGGACTCTTCCTGCCAGAATGACGTGGGTAACAGCCAAGACCTAGGAAGGAAGAGAGCTGGGGGAAGTGGGAGGGGGAAGTTTGGCAATTCTAATGTAGGCAGCACATTGCCCTGAACAAACAACCTGCATCACCATGTGCTTATTAATTTTAAAAATGTTTCTAAATTAACACATTCTTTGTGTGTCCGGCCTGGCACTTTTCTTAAAATCTTATTTTGTGACAGGGTCCATTAAGTTGTCCAGGCTAGCTTCAAATTTGTGATCCTCCAGCCTCAGCTTCCTAAGTAGTTGGAATTACAAGCACACACCACAGCCCCCTGCTCTAGTTTTATAATCTTGATCGAATCATGTAAAATCCATGAACCACAAGCTTTCTCAACTTTCTCTTCAAGAATACCTTGTGGAAAATTTAATTTAATTTAAATTAAAATAATGAGCATAAAATACAAGGACTAGCATAGATGCCTGATAAAGAGAAGGGCTTAGGGAAGTAGAGAATTTCCTTTTGACATTCCTGGCCCAGATTCAGTTTGGCAGTGTTGGGTCCTTTTATATTCAGGCATTTCACCTGGCTGTCATTGACTGCTTCTCCTAGAGTTTAAGAGATCATTGAATCTTTCCTCTTTCCTTCATGAGGCCTTATCTCAGAAAAACCTGAGACTACTCTGCCATCTGTTGAGCCAGAGGGGAGTGAGACCACTCCTATTGGCTATTGCCAGCCCTTCCTCTGCCCCTTGACTGGGACTTTTGTCTGTGCTTTGCAGAGCATTCTGCTGGAGCACTTGGTGGGAGCCCCAGAGTCCTCTATGCAGAGGCTACTGTGGAGGGGGTTGGGCAGTCTACTGGTGCTGACCCTGGTGTCCTCTGCTTGATGTGCCAGGTGCTAATGGAGTCTAGGCACTCAACACTCACCATTCTCTTGTGTGGCAAAAAAATGCTTGGACCCCAATAGCATTCTCTGGCTCATTAGAAGGGAAAGAGATGGGAGGAGGGGGATTTTGGACATCAGATGCCTGGGCAGATTCATGCCAGTGTGACATCGGATTTCCTGCCTGTTATTGACTGCAGGGCTGTGTCTGCTCAGCTCCAGTCCTGCATGTGTGTCCATGTGTCCATGTGGGCAGGTGTGGGGGCAGTGCTCGGCTCTGTGTGTATACACATGCTGTGCATATGTAGGAGGGTCAGCAGTAGGGGGCTTCCAGGTTTTGGCTATAGCCTCGTCTTCCGTCTTGCTGCTCCTGGAGGGGGAGCTATAACTCAGTTCTGAGGCCACCTAGCTGCATTCCCCACCCCCAACCACCAGCCTTTCACTCTGTCACAACAAGAAGCTTTGGCAGAAAGGGAGGGAGCGTGGGTGCTGCAGAGAGAAAAACACCCCAAAGTTTCAGTAAAATGGCAGGAGAGATGCCAGCACACAGGGAGCAGGAGCCTTATGCTTCTCACAGCCTGTACTACCGGGCTGGGGGTATATACCATGATTTCCTTTCCTTCCTTCCTTCTCTCCCTTCCGGCCACACCCTGTGACATTCAGGAAATGAAAACCTAAGTGAGGGGAACAAAGAAATGCTATTCTAAGGGTCTACTGTAATTACCAGGACAGGCAATTCTGGGTTCTGCTTGCTTTGGGCAAAGTGATGTATATGTGTGTGTGTGTGTGTGTGAGAGAGAGAGGGGGGAATGTGAGTGTGAGTGTGTCTGTGAGTGTGTCATTATATATGAGTACTTCTTAATATTTGAATATGTATGCATCTGTTTGTGTGTGTGTGTGTGTGTGTGTATGTGTGTTGGGGAGCAGTAAAGGTTAAAGGATGGCTAGAAGAGAGAGAAGAGAACACAGGGTTGGTTAGAAAACTGTTTTGAATAATCCACATGTGAATAATTGAAAATTTACTATATTTGTGCAATAAATTGACCATTACTCAATATTTGGCAACACTGGAATAAATATGGGTAAAATGAAAAACCTCATTCTTTTTCCTCATGCTTTTGAAATTAGGGAATGTCATGGGCCATATAGCTCCTTGTCCAAATGGTAAAATCCTCAATTATTCAAAGCTCAAAATACAGTTTTGTGATCATTTCACATAAATAAGGGCTAGAATTTATCAGAGTTCTATTTGCTTACAAAATATTTGAGTTTATAGACAAGATCCCAAGGGGAGTGTTTATCTCACTCAAGAAAACAAGTTACTTTTCACCTCTTTGAAGTATCTATTTGCATTCCGACAATATGGTAATTATAAATCACTTCTTTCTAGCAATTCATTAAAGCAACTCCTAGAGGCAATGCTTTTAAATAGTGAGGTTATATTTCTTTATTTAAAATCTATAATGAGTTTTAACAGTTTATCTGACTTACTGAAGTTTATTCATACATGATTGTAATTTCCAATATTTATTGAATGTTCATCATGTACCAGAAATTGCATTAAATGTTTTATAAATGTGTTTGCAGTTGGTCCTTCAAACCAGAGAGGTATTGTTATTTTACAACTAAGATGTGGAGAGGTTAAGTAGCCTAACCAAGGTCATGTAGGCAAATAAGTATCAGAGAAGAACTTAAATTCTGATTTTGACACCAAAGCCTTATCCCACAGGCTTAATTGCATTCCTTTATATTTACTGCCCAAGGCTGTCAAAGCATTCAGCAAGAGGAATGACTACGCAGATGCCTCTAGATGTCCCTAGAAAAATCTCGGTTCCTGTTCTAGAAACTTGGCATTAAGGGTCAGTTCAGGTCTGAAACTGTAATTCCTATTGTTGGGATAGGGGAGGATAAATACAGATGTTATAATAATTGAATCTCCTTGGGATTTAAAATTTTTCCTCTAGGACAGCAGACTTAATTTTTTTTTAAGTTGTAGATGGACACAATACTTTTATTTTGTTTATTTATTTTTTTATGTGGTACTGAGGATTGAACCCAGTGCCTCACAGGTTAGGTGAACGCTCTACCACTGAGCCACAACCCCAACCCCAAAGGGACAGCAGATTTTTGTAGGATTATCCCTGATAGAAGTACACCTGAGACATTGGCATGAGAAAATCTGGGAATATAACGTATTTTGTGAAGTTTGTATTTAGCGCTGTAATGACCAGGCCAGAATGAGCTCAGAAGTTTCTTGGAAGAGTGTAGAACTCTGAGAAAGGGCTATGACCCTGAACTCCCTCTGGAAAGTGTGAGGGAAAGGAGGCAGAAAGAGAAAAGGAAGGTGATTGAAAAAGGTTGAGGAGGGGGCATGTGGGGTGTGACTGGGAGAAGCCTGCAACTGGATGAATAATGAAGAACAGCTTTATTACTTGAACTGTATTGAAATAAGAACTAGCTTATGAAGATGGGAAGGGAGCAGCCTGGGAATAAATTAAATGAGAAAGGAAATTGAAGTCATTATTTCTGGCCTGCTGATGAGCAGATGTCAGCATGCCCCTAGCCTCTTGCTGTATTCAGTACTTTCCTAGAGATAAATGATGGAGCTCAAAGAGGTTCCAACAGGGCTGTCCTGAAAACTCGAAGGCCCTAGGGTATTTTCGTCACAAGAAAAGAGGGCTGGAAGTTGGGGACCAAGCTCTAGTTTCTGAGAATTTTTTAAAAATATGAGCTACTTTACTATTATTACCACAGGATTTAATTACAAAACTAAAAGCAGATCAGGTAAGAATTTATAAATGAGAAGATTATAAGGTGCTGGGATTCCTACCAAGATGACTTTAGGGATTTGTTGAGGATTCTAGAAGGGAAAAACCCTCACCAAGCCTCTGAGAAACTTTGCAGAGCAGAATGCTTGAAACACTCCTGCCTTAGGGCTTTTCCTTAAAAGAAATCAGGACAGAGGGCAAGGGAAACAGGCAGTTGGGTCAATAGCTGGCTGAAGAGCATAGATAGGGAGCCTAGCTCAGGGACCTAACCTGGGAAAGCAGCCCCATGTGGAAAGGAATGTAAAGTTCTCTGTGAAGATTCACTTTACGCTAGGAGAGACATGCAGCGGGTAGGGCATGCACCAGAGACCTGGCATCCTCATCCTGGATTCTTCAAGATCTCTTCTGCATCCAACTGAAGGGAGTTATTTGCTAACAGTTAGAAGAAATGGGCAGAAATAAAAATATGATTTTTACGGTGCATGCCTGTAATTCCAGCAACTTGGAGGCTGAGGCAGGAGGATCACAAATTCAAATCCAGCCTCAGCAATTTAGCAAGGCCCTAGGTAACTTGTCAAGACCCTGTCTCAAAATAAAAATCAAAAAGGGCTGGGGATGTTGCTCAATGATTAAGCACCACTGAGTTCAATCCCCAGTACCAAAAACAAAACAAAACACAAACAAACAAAAAAACCCTGATAAACTAAAAGAAAACTGTGATGGGCTAACCAAAGTCTGTGGTCTCCTTTTGGGTGTATAGACCTAGTTCAGAAAGGTTTTTTTCCTATAGAGTTGATTCTGCTGACTCAAAGCCTATACAGCCTGAATCCTGCCTCTAAAACATATGGCGGAGAGCCTGGGAGGGAAAGAGGAGGGTGCCATGAAAGTCAGAATTCCAATCCTGGGATTCTGGTCCATAAATAGCACTGGAATCAACAAATACTTACTGAACACTTTTGGGTGTAATGTAGGGGATGCAAAAATAAATGAACAAATAAGGTATGAGACTGCTCCTATTCTTTTTTAAATATTTATTTTGTTTTTAGTTGCAGTTGGACACAATATCATTATTTTATTTTTATGTGGTGCTGAGGATGGAACCCAGGGCCTTGCATGTGCTAGGTGAGCGCTCTAAGGCTGAGCCTCGATCCCAGCCCCAAGACTGCTCCTATTCTTGAGGAAATTAATGTGTCTTCTAAAGGGATTGGCCTCTTCATTATGCCTCTTTTCTTTTTCAATGTTTTCACATGTGTGATCATTCACCTCTACATACTTCCTCCTCTTTTCTTGCCATCTTCCTTCTTTGGCTCTTTCCTACTTCCTTTGGTCATTTTCCTCTCTAAATATTTTTTTTTCTTTCTCCCATTTGGTCTTCCCTAACCTCTCTGTACTTTATCTTTTGGTTTTCCTGACTTCTCTCCCGCCCTGGGCTATTGATAACCTAGCGACATCATGGGCTCCAGGGAAGGCTAAAATTCTGTGATCCTGGATTTGGATGGGCACAGGTACTTCTGATGTCCTAGAACTTGGAAACTGCTCAAAGGAGCAGTTTAAAGAGGAAGAAAGAGTGTCGCTTCAGCAGCACATATACTAAAATCGGAACGATACAGAGAAGATTAGCATGGCCCCTGCGCAAGGAGGACACGCAAATTCGTGAAGCGTTCCATATTAAAGAGAGAGAGAGAGAGAGAGAGAGAGAGAGAGGAAGAAAGACTTTTCCTCTATTCTTTGAGGATTCAGTGATCGAATATATGAAATAAATTAGTGGAATGAAGATTGATAGGAGAAAATGTCTACACATTTACAAGGGCATTACATGAAGGAAAAGTAAATGCCCCCAAACCCCGTAAGATCTAGAAACATATACCCTCTTCACAGAGGAAAGGGGAGGGGGCATGTAGGCAACTTAGGGGAGAATAAGTGATTTGGGGGAAAAATGAATGGACTTTCAGAAGAATAAGTTGTAGCTTGTAACATCTCTGTCTGGGTGTGGTGTCAACTTCTAGTCTCCTCTCCTGTGATAAGAGTTTAATCTCTGGTTGATGAGATTCCTGGGGAGGGAATTCATGGCAATGAAAACCCTTTTCTGCATTTGCTATTCTCTAATTTCCCTCAGTTTAAAGCCCAAAGCAGCATATTTTTGTGGTGGTGCTATGGATTGTTTATTTGTTTGTTTGTTTGTTTTGCTATACTGGGATCAAATTCATGGCCTCACAAATGCTAGGCAGATATTCTACCACTGAGCTACAACTCTAGCCCAGTGCTATAATTTGAATATGGTTTGTCCCCACCAAAACTCAATCTGGAAGCATGCATGAGACCCTGGATTTAATTTCCAGCACCACAAAACAAAACAAAAACAAGCGGAGTGCAGTGGTGCATGCCTGTAATCCTAGCAGCTCAGGAGGCTGAGAAAGGAGGATTGCAAGTTCAAAGCCAGCCTCAGCAAAAGCAAGATACTGAGCAACTCAGTGAGACCCTGTGTCTAAGTAAAATACAAAATAGGGCTGGGGGTGTGGTTCAATGGTCGAGTGCCCCTGAGTTCAATCCCTGGTACCAACCCCCCAAAACAACAACAACAAAACAAACAAATAAACAAAGCCCTTCAGTGTTGAGGGATATTGGGGGTTTTTCAGAGGTGATTAGGTGTTAAGAGAGATTGATCCTAGATCACCAGGACTAGATTGGTTACTTAGGGAGTAGGTTGTATAAAGGGAGGCAACCCCATGTGCTTGGCCCTTCTGCACACAGCCATTTTCCTTTCTGCTTTTCTGCCATTGAGCAGCATGTGGCCCTCACCAGAAACCAAGCAGATTCTGGCACCATACTTTTGGACCTCCAGAACTATAAACTAAACATATGTCTTTTCTTTATAAATCACCCAGCCTCATATATTTTGTTATAGTAAAAGAAAACAGACTAAGACAGGTAGCATTTCTTGAACTAAGCTGTCAGAAAGCAGGTGGAACCTGAGTCAGGGAGTCTTAGCCATGCCCAAGTTATATTAAATTTGTAAGTCAAGAAGCACATCCTGAGCTGGGGTTGTGGCTCAGTGATAGAGTGCTTGCCTAGCACGTGCAGGGCCCTGGGTTTGATCCTCAGCACCACATAAAAATAAATAAAATGAAGGTATTGTGTCTGACTGCAACTAAATTTTTTTTAATTAAAAAAAAAAAAAAAAGAAGGACATCCTGCCCCACTTTGTAGCATAATGGCTCAAAGATATGGAAAAACTAATGTGGAATTGATGGAGAAGAGCTCATTAAAATTATTATAATAATTAGGAAAAAGCAGAGAAAGACCATAGAAAAAGATAGTTTCTTGGGCAAAATATTGTGTTTTCCTACATTTTATATTTGGTGAGTGTGTAGGAGTGATCAACACACCCAGACTCTGCTTACTCTTTAACTACAATTTCAATTTCAACAAAAACCTAAATCTGAAGCCCTCAAACCTGACTCTTTCCCTTCACTGAGTGCTAAGGCTCCTGTTTGTATTCTTGGCATTAGTTGCTTCAAGATAGAAGCGATGGGTTTATGTAAGTGACTTTGTGAGTGAAATGGTACCTGAATTTTCTTTGTTTGGCTACAGCAATACCTCAGGCATTAAAGTTATAATGAAGGCAACCTTGATCAGGGAGTAGAGTTGTCTCAGACTTCTTTTTATACTCCATGGGAGAAGGAGCCTAATTTTATTCCCTTAATCGATAGTTGCCTCTTAACTCTAGACTGCTCAGAAAAAGAGGTTAGATAGTTGGTCAGTTCATTGGTTTTTGGTTGTTTTTCAGTCATTTATTCACAAACAGTCACTGATGATATGAGAATGAAAAAAGTCATGGTTTTCACCCTTCAAGAGCCACAGCCTTAGCTGAGCTTGGTAGTATTCACCTATAATCCCAGTGAATCAGGAGGCTGAGGCAAAAGGATCACAAGTTGCAAGCCAGCCTGGGCAAACGAGAGAGACTCTGTTTCAAAATAAAAAATAAAAAAGGCTGGGGTTATTGCTCAATGGTAGAGTGCTTCTCAGTTTAATCTCCAGTACAAAAAAAAAAAAGAGTATTCAATGGTGTATTTTACTATTCTGATGAAATGAGAAAAACAAGAACAATGTAATGTAGTATTTAAATAAATGAAGCTTAATATATTCAACATTGTAGTGAGTATTTAAATAAAGCTTAATATATTAACATAAACTTTTCCTCTTTAGTGTATATAATATACACTAATATATATTTGAGGCAGGGTCTTGCTAAGTGGTAGAGGCTGACATCAAACTTGTGATTTTCCTGCCACAATCTCCTGAATAGCTGGGATTACAGGCATGTGCCACCAGACCTGGCTTAGTTTATATTCTTGTATATATGTTCTTTCCTCAAAAGATATTGATAGCAACTGGTCATGGTGATGCACACCATATAATCCCAGCTACTCAGGAGGTTGAGGCAGGAGGATTGCAAGTTTGAAGCCAGCTTCAGCTTCTGCCACTTAGCAAGACCCTATCTCAAAAAAAAAAAAAAAAAAAAAAAGGTGGGGGGATGTTAATAATAGATGATAGTTGTCATTTAAAAAATTTTTTTTTCCTTGGGGCTGGGGTTGTAGCTTAGTGGTTGAGCGCTTGCCTCGCATGCGTGAGGTACTGGGTTCGATCCTCAGCACCACATAAAATAAATAAATAAAGCAAAAAAAAACTCCGGTAAAAATTTTTTTTTCCTTGGTAAAATGAAAATTAAAGAATCATTTTTATATTCCACAATGTGTGTGTGTATATGTGTGTGTGTATGTGTGTGTTCGGGTTTGTTTTTGTTTTATACTGGTTATTCATTTCTTCATTCCAAAGGTAGAACTAAGAGCTGGCTTTTCTCATCCAACAGAACTGAGACTAATGCAGGACCTCATGCTCTGTCCTACCCTCCCTAGATTCAGGAGGGCATAAAGGAGATTCCTTAAGCCCAAAAGAATTAGGATTCAGCCATCCCTTTGCTAGACAAGGGCAGCTCCTCCTGACAACACAGAGGAGATGGTTGGTATTTCAGGATTCTACAGGCCTAAAAGCCCTGGGCTCATCTCATCTGATTGGAGAAAGAATAGCACTTCTACAGAGGGATGCAACAGGTAAACAGGAAGAGCTGGTGAAACAGGAACAGGCTGCTCAGAGAGAGGAGCCTCAGGCTCTGTCTTTTATGGCATAATAATTTTCACCAGCTTTTACCAAAATTAGCCTTGCACTCAGGATTTCCATGGCTCAGGTACAAATAATCTACCCACCTCTCTTACCTCATCCCCTACTTCAAATTATATCCCTTGGCCAGTCACAGGCCTGTTGCATAGCATTAGCACTAAAACTCAAGCTACAACAATAATAGGACTACACCATCCTGCTTATCACTGAAGACTTATGGACTTAAACAAATTTAGGAGTCCATATGGAACCAAAGGGAGAGAGTATTATAAGGTGGCAATTTGCTTAAGGAAGAGGATGCATGTGAAATCCTGAGGTTGGGGAAACACTAGTCTCATGCATGGGAGGGATAAACATGTAAGCAATTTTTTTCAGTTCAGCATAATAAATTTAGGTACAAAGGTACAAAGAACCATGAAGTAGGGGAAGAACGGTGAGTTCAGTATGAGTAGTGATAAGAAGTATCTATTTGGTGTAGGTGTCTGAAAAAAGGACTAGAAAGGGAGGTTGCGGGGCTGGGGCTATAGCTCAGTAGTAGAGCACTTGCCTAGCACACGTGAGGCCCTAGGTTTGATTCCCCAATACAGAAAAAAAAAAAAAAAAGAAGAAGAAGAAGCAAAGGAAAGGGAGGTTGGGGCCTGACTGTGAAGGGCCAAGCCAGGAGGGCAGAGCTGCTGACCAGCAGACTATGGAAACTGGGAGAGGCTTTCCCAAGGAGCTGACACCTGGATGGGTCTCTTACCTCATCCCCTACATCATGGCTCTCCTTTCTCCTTTCTTTCCCCCTGCCCCACATTTCCTTTGCATGCTGGCCTGAACATCCTCACAGACTGCTGCTCTAATTACTTCATCCCATTTTAATTCTGCTGAGTTAGGAGCCTGTGAACTCAAGAGGAAATTCATGCAAAATACCCAACAAATTGAATGTGCTGGCGTTTTAGGAACAAGTCTAACCCTAGCTGCCCCTTTCATCCTCCCTTCCTTTAGCACTGCCTCTGACCCATCTCAGCTTGAAAAATCCAGGGGTGAATGTGCTTGAAAAATATGAGGGTGAATGTGCTTATGGGAACAGAGTGTGGCTTTAATGGAATGAGATATTGGATTTGGCTTTATCATTTGAGCCATTTCTGGGGAGAAAAGAGGATAGGATGCGGCTTTCTGATAGCGGGGCTTCTATGACCTCTTTTGGAAATGATGGAGTTAATTTCTGCAGCTCCAAAATATTGTATTTTGTGAGTTGTGAACTTCTTTATCTCTTGAGATATTTACAAATTAGGAAAGATTTCTTATTTCAAGCTGTCTGTTCGTGGGGATGGAGAGAATAACCTCTCAAAATGAAGGGCTTTGTGTGTATGTGTGGGTAAGTACTGGTGATTGAACCAGGGCCTCATGCCTGCTGGACAAGTGTTCTACTGCTGAACTATGTCACTAGATATTTTTATTTTATTTTGAGATGGAGTCTCACTAAAGTTGCCCAGATTGGCCTTGAACTTTTAATCCTCCTTTCAGCCTTTGGAGTAACTGTGATTACAGCTATGCAGCACCACAGCCAGCAGTTTATATTTAGTTTATATTCTTGTATATATGTTCTTTAATTTTTAGTGCATTTTAGTTATACGTAATAGCAGGGTTCATTTTGTCATATTTGGGGTGACAGTTTTTAAATCATCAGTTCTCAAATTTTTTTTTTGGTTCCAAGATTCCTTTACACTCTTAAAGATTGAGGGCTTCTAAGAGTTTTTGTTTATGTTATGTTTATATATCTATTGATATTTACTGTATTAAGGATGAAAACTAAGAAATTAAAAGAACATTTATTAACCTACTTAACATGAAAGTAATAAATCACTGTATATTAACATAAATAGCCCATTTTGATGAAAAAGAGAATATGCTCCCCCCTCCAAAAAAGAGTGATGAAATTGGCATGTTTTACTGTTTTATAGATCTCTTTAATATTTGACTTAGTAGAAGATACCTGAATTCTCATATCTGCTTCTACACTCAATCAGTTTCAATATGTTGTTTTGGTTGAAGTATATGAAGAAAGTCTGGCCTCACAGAGTTGGAAAAGTAGGCAGTATTTTAGTATTTAGTATTTTAGTATTGTAATAAGAATTTGATACCCAGTTTGAGAAGAATTTTTAAAATATTTTTATTAGTTGTTGATGGACGTTTATTTTATTTATTTATATGTGGTGCTGAGAATTGAACCCATTGCTTCACACATGCTAGGCAAGCACTCTTCCACTGAGCCACAATCCCAGCCCTGGAGTTTGATAAGAATTTGACACACAGTTTTGTAAAGGTCAATTGCATAGTGGATTCTAAAGCCAATCAACTAATTCTTCTTCAATTATATTAAAACCTATTGGTTTCTCTTGAATTTTGAAGAGATTTTGTAACATCATGCATTGGTCATTTGGAAAATACAGGTCTGCTGAATTATATAAATCTTCCAAATGTTGATGCATTTTATTATACAGTTATTTAAAAAAATTATATTCATTATATCACCATCAGTTTCATCAGAAAATTTTTTATGCATTGGGAAGTTTTCAAGTTCATGGTGGGAGATACAAGTGTTCTAAAATTTTAATTTTTCACTTGAAAGTTTGAATTTTATCATTGGCAACAAATACTGTCAGTTGTTCTCACTGAAATGGCAGGCTCACTTTGTTCATTTTGGGAAAATATCTGCCAAACATTCAAATCTGAATAATCAAAGTTTGTCTCTAAGTATTCCTTTCAAGTAAAAATGGTGTTCCATGAAAAAAAGAGACTAGTTCAGCTTGAGATTAAAAGTGCAGAAGAGCCTTTCCTGGAGACAATCATTGTACTTTGGAATATAGCAGAAATGCTTTATGTGTGCTTCCTATTTTGTCAGACCAAATATCAAAAAGATGTACTCAGGGCAGAGGTTTAGTAGACATCAATAATTTTTACTGTTTTTATCAAGGATATTCCTAAGTGAACATGAAATATTTTTTAGTGTACACAAATAACTGTAAAGAGTTCCATGATTACTTGGACAGTTTAGTACCACTGCTTTGATCTGTGCTTAGGTACAGGCTTTTATTTTTTTAACCCACAATTGCATTTGCATCATCAGTGCAAATGTCAGCACAATTAAAAATGCAAATAATAAAGCATTATGAAAATAGTTTTAACCTTATGGACCCTTGAGAATGTCTTGGGGATATCCCAGGGTTCCACACTTTTACAACCATTGCCCTTGATGACATGTCTAAATTCCTCAGAGATTGGCGCTAGGCACTCTATTCATGTGCCCATTTATTAAGTGGGTTATTTGTTTTTTTTGGTGTTAAGTTTTTTGAGTTCTTTATGTATTCTGAATATTAATTCTCTGTCAGAAAATTTACTGGCAAAGATTTTTCTCCTATTCTGCAGGTTCTCTCTTCACATTTTAACTATTTCCTTTGCTGTTCAGAAGATTTTTAATTTGATTCCTTCCCATTTATCAATTCTTGTTTTTATTTCCTGAACTTCAGGAGATTTATTGAGGAAGACTGTGACTGTGTCTATATATTATAGTATTTATCCTAAATTTTCTTCTAGCAGTTGCAAATATTCTGGTCTAATTCTTGGGTCTTTGATCCACTTCAAGTTGACTTTTGTGCAGGGTAAGAGAGAGGGATCTAGCTGGGCATGTTGGAATATACTATAATCCCAGCAATTTGGGAGGCTAAGGCAGCAAGATTCCAAGTTGGAGGCCAGCCTCGACAACTTAGCAAGACCCTGTCTAAAAATAAAAATATAAAAAAGGCTGAGGATATACTTCAGTGACAGAGGGCCCTGGGTTCAATCCCCAGAGCTAGAAAAAAATAAATTTAATTTAAAAGTAAATAAAATATCTAATTCCATTCCTCTATGTAAGGATATCCAGTTTCTCAACACCATTTTTTAAAAAGTCTGTTTTTTTTTCCCAACATATTTTTAATGCCTTTGTCAAGGATCAGAAGACTATATTTGTGTAAGTTTGTGTCTGGGTCTTCTAATATATCCTATTGAATATGTGTCTGTTTTTATGCCGGTACCATGCTGTTTTTGTTAATTTAGCTCTAGAGTGTAATTTGAAATCAGGTATTTTGTAGCAGCCCAGCATTGCTCTTTTTGCTCAGATTTCTATGGCTATTATAAGTCTTTTGTTCTTCCTAAAATATGAATTTTAGGACTATTTTTTCTAGTTTTGTGAAAATTTTCCTTAATATTTTGATGGAAATCACACTAGATGTGTAGATTGTTTATGATAATACACAGGTCCTCTTTTCTTTGCACTTTCTACTCTTACCTTAGATAAACTCATCTACTGCCTTTGAACTACCTTGGAAGCAAATGACCCACATATTTATTCTGACCTCTCCTGGAGCTCCAGACCATTGTACCAAGTTGCCAATTCAATTTTGGCACTTGGATATCTCAGAAGCACCTCAAGGGCAACATATCTAAGACTTCACCTATGGTCTTCCATCCAGTTATACAAGCCATAATTATTGTTATTGTCAAATTCTATAAATGTTTTCTACTAAATATCTCTTTAATATCTTTCTCTCTGTCTCCCCTACCACCATAGCTACCAAAGCCTGACATAATTACCTCCAGCCAAATTGCCACAATATCTCCCTTCAATCTGTTCTCATTGTAGCAAGACTGATATTTGCAAAACACAAATCTGATTATCCTAAACCTTGTTTATGCCCTTCAATGACCTCCCATTGCTCTCAAGATGAAGGTAAAAAAATCTTTGACATGGTCTGGCTCCCAAGTCTGGGTCAGATTTTTTGTTAAAAATTCTGGGACTTAGATGTAGCTCTGTGATGGAGTACTGGCCTACCACGTGCAAGGGTCCTGGTTTTAATCCTCAGCACTGCAAATAATAATAATAATAATAATAATAACAACAATAATAATAATAAATAAAAAAGTTCTTACACAGTCATGTTCTTTTTCTTCATAATACTCATCATAGGTTTTTACTTATAGTATATTCATTAGCGGGACTGTTTGATTAATGTATCTCCCTGATATGATTATAAGTTTCACGAGAGCAGAGACAGCCACATAGTAGACATTTTACAAATATTTGTTGAGTCAGTGATTGAATGAGGCCTAGGACAACTTCTCTGAGCATGGATTAATGGCCGAAAATAAGTCTTCTGCCCTAGGCCCTCAAGTTGGGGGAAGACCTATTTTTATTTTCATTGTGTCATAGCATTTCAAAGAAAAATGCTGCCTTGTCCTAGGCATTCCATCAAAGTGTCCTTCTAAGCATGAGGGTACATTTATCTTCCTTTTGACATAGGAGCCTCTTTGCTCCCCATCACTCATTCTGGCAGTAGCTCTTGAAGAGGGTTAGCCGGCAATAGTGGCCCTTAAGGATTGTAAGAGAAGATCTCATCTTTCTCTCCAGCTGGGTACGTGGCCAGGAAGCCCATTTCAGCAAGACAGAACAAAATATACAAGACAGAAGTGAGAACAAGAGAAAACCAAATGTGGCTTTTCATTAAAGAAGGGAAAGGAAACCAATGTTTATTCATCACTTATTGGATACCAGGCACTTTGACTTTTCCTCTCTCATTTAACCTCTAAACAACTTTATAAGGTAGAAATTATTGTCCCATTTGTATAGATGAGAAAACAATTGAGGCCTAGAAGGTTCAGTAATTTTCATAAAGCAATGCATTATAGAACATTAGATCTGTTTTCTTAATCCACCTCACAGACCCCTCAAATGGACTTGATATTCATCAAAACTTTCTAGCAGCCCAAATGATATATCATATGACATATCCCATGTTTTAAAAAAATCACCACTTATCTACCCCTACTCTCTTCTGCTTGAGGGATTAAACCACAGAGAAGTTCTGACCTACGAACGTAGTCCATGGGATGACCAGTCATTCCTGATTCATGACTCTTATGACTTGGTGCAAAAAGATGAGCTGGGCCAATAGGATTTCTTCTCTTAGAAAGCTCAATCTAAAGCTGAGTTCCCCAGCATAGAGCAGAACAGACACCTAGAAGAGAAGCAGACACCTTGAGTGTGGCTAACTCACATTAAGGGCAGATGGAGGGGCTGGGGATGTGGCTCAAGCGGTAGCGCGCTAGCGTGGCATGCGTGCGGCCGGGTTTGATCCTCAGCACCACATACAAACAAAGATGTTGTGTCCGCCGAAAACTAAAAAATAAATATTAAAAAATTTCTCTCTCTCCCTCTCTTTAAAAAAAAAAAAATACCACATTTTCTTTAAAAAAAAAAAAAAAAAAGGGCAGATGGAGCCTGAAGAGGAAGAACCAGGACTTCTAGTAAACACTGAGCTCTGATGAGTCTTTTATGTGTGTGTATGTGAGGGTGGGTGGGTACTGAGGATTGAACCCAGGGGTGTTCTACTACTGAGCTGCATCCTCAGTTCTTTCTTTCTTTTTTTTTTTTTTAAATCTTGAGACAGGGTCTTGCTAAGTTGCCCAGACTAGTGTGGTACTTGTGATCCCTCCTGCCTCTGCCTTCCAAGAAGCTGGTATTAAAGGCATGTGCCACCACACATGACCATTGAGGAGTCTTAAATCCAGATCCCTCCCAGTTTCAGTGCCTGCCCTGGAGTTTTCTGAGAGGCCCCATTTTGTTCCTAATGTGTCTGATACTAACCTTCTGTGCTTGACCTAACTTAAAGGGTCCCTTGAAGGGTCCCTCAAGTGGTTACAGAGTGATAGAGTCAGGATTCAAACCCAAGCCTGTCTGATTGCACAGCCCATGTTCTTTTGATTACTTCATGCCACAGGTGAGTCCTTGAACAATCTCAAGGGTCCAGCAACCTGGGAATGAACACAGCTTTGGAGAGAGTACCAATATAAAGCAGGATATACAAGAAATGCTGTCCTCCAGGCTGCTTTGAGATGGTCAAAAGACTGACTAATAATGCTTGGCCTTGCTTAGGGAAGCATCAAACAATTTGTGGCCTCCCACTTCAGGCCACAGTTCCATGTGTGACCCCACGTTTGAAGTCACTAGTCATATGTGATATCATTCTGTGCTATTTCCATAATGGCCCTAACTGTAGATTAGAGTACTGAAACATGAATATGAGAATAAAGGAAAAGATACTGAGTCTCAAAGGAAATACCCATGAACCACTGAGCTGCAAAAAGCACCCAGAAACAATTGTAACTGTTTTTTTTTTTTTTTTTTTTTGGTACCAGAGATTGAACTCAGGGGCACTTGACCACTAAGCCACATCCCCAGTCCTATTTTTTTGTATTTTATTTAGAGACAGGGTCTCACTAGTTGCTTACCACCTTGCTAAACTGCTGAGGCTGGCTTTGAACTCGCCATCCTCCTGTCTCAGCCTCTTGAACTACAGGGATTACAGGCATGCACCACTGCTCCTGGCACAATTGTAATTCTTGAGCAACATACCCTTGACTCTTGCCCTTGACCCATGCCTTTGTAACAGGAGCAATGTGCAAGTGCAGAGAAAACTGGCACACAGAATTGTGTAGCTCCACCCTGCCTCTACCTCTGATCCAGCTCTTAGCAACTGTCCCTCTCTAAATGTCAACACCTTACACCAACAGGTTGCTGTCTGTTCCTCCAGAGGTAGTCCACGTTCTCCCTTGAATTCATATTCCTTGCTTACCCAAAGGCATCTCTCTTGAGATTGCCCCCATTCTCCCTTGACTATATATCTACTTTCCATCTATGCCTTTGACAGGCACATGCTGAAATTCTTTTTCTTCATGTACAACAAGAACCCTGCTGATCCTGAGTCAAGTTCCCCTTTCTCTCTGGACACTCCTGGGCCTCTTTGGAGACATGTCTTCTCCAATGACAATAGGAAACTAAAAAGAGCACAAACCTAGGAATCAGGCAAACTAGGTTGAATTCTTCTTTCTGCTTGTCTTTGAGAAAGGCAAAACTGCTTTCTCTATCTGCTCCTCAGTGTTCTCAGCTATAAAGATAGGGATAATTTCTACCTTACAATAAGGATTGAAGGAGATATATATGCAAGACCCTATATTGGGGGGAGTTAATCGATGCACAGTTTTAGTTGGGAAAGAGAAAAAATTTCTGGAGATGCCATGCACTGTGGTACACGCCTATAATCCCAGCAACTTAGAAGGCTGAGGCAGGAGAATCGCAAGTTTGAGGCCAGCCTGGGTAACTCAGCAAGACCTTCAGCAATCTAGTGAGATCCTGTCTTAAAATAAAAAGCACTGGAAATGTAGTTCAGTGGTAAAGTGCCCCTAGGTTCAATCCCCAGTACCAAAAAAGAAACAAACAACAAAAAACAAAACAAAATAAAATATTCTGGAAATGAATGGTGATGATGGTTAAACAACATTATGAATATATTTAATGCCATAGAACTGTACCCTAAAACCATTAGAGTGTGTGTGTGTGTGTGTGTGTGTGTGTGTGTGTTTAACTAACAACAACAACTAAGAAACCTGACCTTAGGCCTCCCGTGTAGCAGGTCCCTTATAAATGCCGGTTTTCTATCTTTATCCTTTGTAGCAGAAACCAAGGTCAAGTAAGTCTGGGTGCCCTAAGACAACACTCTGATTTCTCCTCCAAGACCCTAAGGCATGGGGTTTCCCATAGCTCCCTGCCCCAGAGAACTGAATGCTCATCAAAACAATGAAATGATGTTCCAGATCTGGGAGAGCAAGCACTTTCTAGGCAAGAGGCCAGGACTTGGGGCTGCTTGGACAGAGAAGAGCTAAGCCAAGTCTCAACCAGGCTCAGCCCCAAGATGCCAGGCCATGGGGCAGTATCTAAGGGTCCTGCTGCTGAGGCTCTCTCCCCTGGAGACAAGCACACTAGGTAGGCTCCTCACTGGAGAAGAGTGGATAATTAAGCTGAATCTCTCTGGAAATTCCAGGGCTTGTCTGGGAGGGCTCTCATCAGTTTTCTGATCGCATCACCAGCCATGAGCGTGTACTGTGTGGAGCTGGCCTGTTTCCCCCATCTCTTCTTCACAGAAAGCCCCCATCCCTGCTGCCACTGCCTGTGTTAATATGATAATGCCATGATAATGGTCAGGAGATGTCTTCAGCTAACTGATTAGGCCCTCTGGAGTGGCATCTGAGGCCCAGGCTTAATTCTCTTTGGCAGGGAGGCAGCCAGTGGCCCAGGGCTGGAGTACAAGGTGCTGGCTGGGAAATTGCATCTGGGAAAGCACTGAGGGGGAAAATTAGAAGCATAAGAATTTCCCAGGTTGCTATTCCAGAGGGGCCAAACATCGTTAGTAGCAGCGCTAATTATGATCCAGGAGAGTCAGGCCTGGCTGCCTAGCCTGCCAAGGCAGTCCTTAAGAGTGGCTTGGGAGCTAGTAGGGTAGAAGAAGAGCCACAGGGATGCCAGGCTCTATAGCAGGGAGATTTGGGACAGGAGAGACTGCAGAGTCATTCAGATACATGGGAAAGGGAATCTGGATAGGTTTAGTTGCTGGGTATCTTCAAGTCCTTTAGAAAGTTAGGAACTGTCATAAGAAGGGTAGAAGTTAGATTGCTTTAATGATTTCTAGCTGCCAGGATTTAAGAGTTGTCTCTATCTTTCTCTCCTTTCTCTCTTCCCATTCTTTCTTGTACTCAATGCTACATAGAAAGTCTCTTATCAGTGTCACCAGTGATGTCCATTTTGCTAATCTTAGATTTCTTTGTTTATTTATTTATTTTTAACATGCAGTGCTGAGAATCAAACCCAGTGCCTCACACATGCTAGGCAAGCACTCTGCCACTGAGCCACAACCCCAGCCTCGAATCTCAGATTTCTTAGTCTTCATTTTACTTATCGTATCAGAAACATTTGACATGATGGACATTTATTCCTTAAAACACTTTCTTCATTTGACCTCATAACACTCCTTTCTCCCTTCTCCTCCTATGTCCATAGTCTCCTTGGCTAGTTCCTTACCTTCTACATCTCTTGGATGCTCCCAGACTATCCTCACACTGTTTTTCTTTATCCATTCTCATTCTCTAAATATCCCTACTATCTCAAGAATTTAAAGCCAGCTCTGGAGAATGGTGTTGTAACTCAGTAGTAGAGAATGTCTTACCATGCACAAGACTCTGGGTTCAATCCCCAGCACCAAAAAAATAATTAATATTAAAATTTTTAAAAATTTTTAAAATTCAATATGTAACTTCCATATTCTGGCCTAAGATGGTTTCTTTAGCTGCCACCCATCATTCTTAAATCTCAGCTGCTTCTTGCCATCTCTATGTGAATGTCTCTCATAGTACTCAGTTTTTTGGGCAGGAGGCAGGTACTGGGGATTGAAATCAGGGGCACTCAACAATTGAGCCACATCCCCAGCCCTATTTTATATTTTATTTATAGACAAGGTCTCACTGAGTTGCTTAGCACCTTGCTATTGCTGAGGCTGGCTTTGAACCAGCAATCCTCCTGCCTCAGCCTCCAGTGCTGCTGGGATTAAAGGCGTGTGCCACCACACAGGCTCTCATAGTACTCTTTTTTTTTTTTAATTTTTAGTTATAGATGGACACAATACCTTTATTTCATTTATTTATGTGGTGCTGAGGCTTGAACCCCACACATGCGAGGCAAGCACTCTCCCACTGAGCCACAACCCCAGCCCCATAGTACCCTTAAACTCAATGTTCCCCAGTCTTCTTCATTGCAATAAATGCCACTCTATTCTACGAGGCCCCAAACCTTGGACTCATTCCTAGTTCTTCTCTTTTTTTCACATCCTTTATCCAATTCCTTAGAAAATGCTGCCAAGTCTACCCCTTACAGAATCTGATGTTTTATCTCAATTACACCACTATCTCTCTCATTGGAGCTTCCACCAACATTGCTAGCTTGGGCATTTGCAGTAACCTCTGAATTAGTTACAATGCACATTAGGTTGTGCTATGAGAGCCCGTAAAACATAGTGTTGTACACAAGATGAAAGATGATGGAAGATCACTTTTTTCTCATGTATGAGCTTGTGTAGAATAGTCCAGGGTTAATGTAATCACCCCACAATGTCAGAGACCCTGGTTCACTGTGGCTTACTGCTCATCTTCAGTATGTAACTTCCATATTCTGACCTAAGATGATTGCTTTAGCTGCCACCCATCATGTTATGTGATACCACCCTGAGGAAAGGAAAGAAGGGAGATGTTGAGGGAAGGTTCACTTTTTTTTTTTTTTTTTTTATACTGGGGCTGGAACCCAGGGGCATTTTACCTATAGTAGAGTGCTATATATAGGAGCTATATTCCCCAGCCCTTTTTATTTTTATTTTTTTAACAGGGTCTCCTGAAGTTGACCAGGATGACTTCCAACTTGCCATTCTCCTGTCTCAGTCTCTTGAGTCCCCAGGGTTACAAGTAACTGACCTGTGCCCAGCAATTTTTTTTTTTTTTTTTTAGTTTTAGGAACATGACCTGAAAAAAGATGATTGTGTGATGGATATATTAATTAGTTTGTGGGAATCATTTCATAATTTATATAAATATCAAATATTACACTTTTCATATATAAAATTTTTATTCATCAATTATACCTCAATAAAGCTGAAGGGGGGAAAAAATACAGTCCCTGGCTGTCCTGAGTCCTCAAGAACAAGACCTGAAAGTTGCAGATACTGCTTTTGCTCACATTCCATTGGCTGGCTTTCTGTCACATGGCTGCACTTAGCGGCAAGCAAGGCAGGGAAATGTCCTTTTTCTGAGCAGCCAAGCTTTTAGCTAAAATGTAGGGAAGGGTGAATTTGGAGAGAGAACCGTGGCTCTGCTATTGTCTCCTAAGTGGTTTCCCTGCTTCTGCTCTGCCCTCTACAAGTTATTCTCAACACAGCAGTCAGAGTGGTTTTGTTAAACCAGAACCTCACTCCTCTGTGCACAATCTCCTGCTCAGAAAGAAATCTAAAATTACAATGTCTAGAAGGCCCTGCATAATTTCAGCACCAGTTTCTCTCTGATCTTATCTCCTACTCATCTCCCACTTGCTCACTCTACTCTAGGATTGCTGAACTATTTGCAAAATGCCCCCACTTCAGGATTTTTGTAGTCGCTATTCCCTCTGCCTGAGACACTTTTCCCCCAGCTAGCTGCAAGTCTAATTCCCTCACTTCCTTCAAGTATCTGCTCTAAAGCCATCTCCTCAGAGGGCTTTTCTGGACCCCTAGTCCCATCATCCCTAGCTCTCCTACTGTACCTTGTTTTTCTTCACGGCAATTAATATCACCTGAAATATTATGTTTACTTACATTATATTTATTATTACTATTATTTTGATACTAGGGATTGAACTCAGAGGAGCTATACCACTTAGCCACATCCCTAGCACTTTTTAAAAAATATTTTGACACAGGGCCTCATTAAGTTGCTGAGGCTGGACTTGAACTGTGATCCTCCTGACTCAGCTTCCTGAGTCACTGGGGTTATAGGCATGTGCCACACCCAGCATGTTTACTTACTTTATATCTGTTTCTCCCCACAGGAATGTATGATTATGGGTCCATATTTAGCAGGTAATCTATGCATGCTTGTTGAATGAATGAATGAAGATGGCAGTACATGGTGTAAAGGGAAAAGAACTGGGCTTCTTTAATCATTTCAGGAGGACCCATTTCTTGATTTCTGTTGTGGTTCCAGTTTGGAAACAGACTCCTTAGTTTCTTACTCTTGGGAGCTCCCTTTCCTTCATTTTATCAAAGATTCATTAGGGTTTGTGGTTGTGGCTTAGTGGTAGAGCGCTTGCCTTGCACATGTGAGCCACTGGGTTCAATCCTCAGCACCATATAAAAATAAATAAATAGGGCTGGGGTTGTGGCTCAGTGATACAGTACTTGCCTAGTATGTGTAAGGCACTGGATTTGATCATCAGCACCACATAAAGATAAATAAATAAAGGTATTGTGTCCATTTACAACTTAAAAACATTTAATAAAGAAAGAAAGAAAGAAGAAAAATAAGCTATAGGCCAGTAATGATTCTCAGGAAACGTATGAATTGGTCAGGAGACTAGATTTTATTTATTTATTTTTCTTTTCAAGTTTGACTAGATGTGATATTAAAAAAATCAGGGAAGAACACAGAGTGGTAGCCTATGCCTACAATCTCAACTACTCGGGAGGCTGAAGCATGAGGATGGCAATCTTGAGGCCAGCCTGGGTAAGACTTTGTCTCAAAATAAAATTTGAAAAATAGGTGGGGATCCTGGTAGAGGATCCCTGGGTTCAATTCCCAGGATCCCTCACCCACCCACCCACAGACACAAAGGATCAGGGAAAGAGTGGCTACTTTTTATGGTAGCGCATTGTACTGGTGTGGCCTCAGTGTGAGGGAGAGGGGAAGATATGAAGAGAGGCTGCCTAGTTAAGGGTTATAGTTCTGGGGGGTGTAGGTCAGTGGTAGAGTGCTTACCTAACATGTGTGAGGCACATTGATTTGATCCCCAGCACTGCACAAAAATAAAATAAGGGATTATAAAGTTTATAGTTCTAGCTTATAGTGGGCTTCTTCCTCTTATTCTCTCTAAAGCAGAACCTCACTCACTGCCAGTCTGCTTAAGAAATAGTTTGAATCAGTTCTTATTCAATGGATGAGGGGGAAAGATTAAGATGGGTAGCATGGCTGGAGGGCCAGGAGAAATGAAGGATAGAGATAAAGGGGAGGGCAAGAAGTGTCAGGGGACCTAGCTGGAGGGAAAGGTAGCTGAGAAAAGCTGGGGCTGAGCAGAAGATGAATTTCCTGAAAGATTGTTCTATTATCCTTCCTGCTCCGGGCAATATGCAAAAGGTCACAGTGGTTGTTCTCCCCAGACTTCTCAGAGGGCCACTTAGACACTGCTCTGACGTTTACAGCTAGAGAAGATCAAAGACCTTCTCTGAGGCCTGGTTCTCCATTTCTACATACACACACCCTGCCCCCACTTTGGATGAGGTTGCTTGTTGTATCCCTTCCTAATTCTTCCTTCTCTTGACATTCCCCTTCCATTTGGAAGGCAGAGCCAAGAGCAATGGTTCTCAGACTTTGAAGTGCATGTGAACTACCTGGAGAACTTGTCAAAACAGGCCTGCCTGTTGCTACCTCCAGTTTCTGATTCAATATGTCTAGGGGGGACCTTGGAGTTGACTTTTCTGGCAAGTTCCTAATTGATGCTGATATTGTTGGCCACATTAGGATAATCACTGGCCTAGGGCAAATAATTTGGGTCCCATCTCTAATCTTTGGTCCTTTCTCTTCACTCCCCAACCAGGGGGTAGTAGGATGGAGTTATCAGAGATTCATTTAAATTACATGTTAAGGCCTTCCTGCCATCAGAGTTGTTGATGAAGGCAATCTCTAGACTCTCCCTTCCTGTAAATCCCTTCCATTCACATATGTCTGGATGAGTAGAGACTTCCCTGGTCAGGGAATCCATAGACCTAAGAAGTTTAGAAACTGTTGCAGTTGGAGGAGGGGAGAATAATACATGCAGAGTAAGCAGAGAGAACTCCCTGCACTTCTACATTTCTATTTCTTTGAGATTAAAATATTTGTGTTTTCCTAGGTTCTGCTCTAACTGATGTCTGGGAAAGCATTTATGCTTAATGTCTCCAACCCATTAGCAGCCCCACATGGGGTTCTGCTAATCAGGCTCTTTAATAGCACCCCTGTGAAGAGTGAGGTTGTGAATGCTTGTACCAGTTTCCCAGCCTCAGTTGGAGAGGAAGTGTCTAGACAAAGACCAGGGTCCAGGTAGGTTCAGAGGTAGCTTCAGAATGGTTCGTGTCTGTTTAGGAGACCAGTATAATAACTCGTTCTCTACTACATTTTGGTAGTGGCGCTAGACTAGGCTCTCTGATTTCTTTGGCTGAAGTAACAAAACATCCCAACAACAACAACAACAACAACACACACACACACACACACACAGAGAGGTTTTTCCTTCTCTCTCTTTAAATTACAGAACTGTGGCCTCTTTTGGAGTATATTTCTATTCTAGTGGTTCTCATCTAGCACTTATAGAACACCTCTATGTTCAAAAGGCTCTCTGCATCACTGGCTTCCCCTTCAAAATCCAGAAGCCCATACTTTATTTGTCAGCAAACAGGTGGTGAAGGCCTTTGACCTGGAATCTAGGGGATGTTTACCAATCCTTACTCTCTAAGACTTTGTGATTCTGTGTTGGCTGCTACTTGTGCAGACACTTTTGAAGACTTTGGGTTCTGTCCCTCTGCAGAGTATAGAAATGTACCCAGAGGGAGTATTCTTACTGCCCTTAGTGATCAGAGACAAAATCAATACTGAGCTATTTGTCTCTTGCTTCTTTTGACATTTCATGATGTATTTGGTTCCTAAAAGTTTGTGTTCACTCAAAATTCAAGTGTTGAAACTCTACCCCCAGTGTGATATTAGGAGGTGGGGCCTGTCAAAAGACAAAATGACAACAAATTTACAGATCTTAATTGGCTTTTTATTTGAGATTCTAGAATTGGGTAATAATTCATTCCATAAAATAGAATGAGTGTTCTGATGAGCTGAGCAGAGGTTTTATAGAAATAGACGTAGACATAGAAAGCTGAGGAAAGCAGAAACAGAACAAAAAGCAAATTGCTTATTTCAAAGTTACTTTCATTGTAAAGGTTAAAACAGAGGACACTTCCATATCATGTCAGTCAAAACTGGATTGTTTGGGGATTTGGTTATTATCTTACACTCCTAATTTCTTGGAAGGTCAGCTAACAACTTAGTTTTTGTGTGGTGACTTGGAACTTTGGCATGAGGGACTCCATTTTGGTTTGGCTGGTTAGTCTCAGGGCAAGAGATCAGCCCAAACCAGTTGTCTCCTATAAATTTTATTTAACAGACCTTTGGGAGTTAATTAGGCTTAGATGAGGTCATAAGTGTAGAACCCTCATGAATGGGATTAGTCCCTTTTATGAGTCATGAGAGAGCTTACTTCCTCTCTATGCTCAGCCATGTGAGAATACAATGGGAGGTTGGCCATCTGCAGCCCAGAAAAGGCCAGAACTTGATCATGCTGGCATTCTGATCTTGGATTTCCAACCTCCAGAACTGTTAGAAATAGATTTATTCATTCATTTCTTCCTTCTTTCTTTCTTTTTTTTTTTTTTTTTTTGTACTAGGGATTTAACCCAGGGGTGCTTTACCTCTGAGCTGAATCTCAACCATTTTTATTTTTATTTTGAGACAAGGTCTCATAAAGTTGCTGAGATTGGCCTCAAACTTGCAATCCTCCTACCTCAGCCTCCCAAGTCGCTGAGATTACAAGTGTGCACCACTGCACTTGGCTTCCCCTTTCTACTCCCCCCCTTCCTTCTTCCCCCTCCCTCTTCTCTCTTTCCCCAAATACTGGGGAATGAACCCAGGGGTGTTCTACCATCCCCAGTCCCCAACTATTAAAATATTTTTATTTTGAGACAGGATATCACTATATTGCCAAGGCTGTCCTCCAACTTGTGATCAATCCTCTTGCCTCTGCCTCACAAGTAACTGGGATTAGAGGCATGTGCCACTGTACCTGGCTGAGAAATAGATATCTGTTGTTTATAAACTGCCCAGTTTGTTGTAATAACAGGCTGACTGACTGAGACAGTTTCACTAGACAAATCCAACCACCAGCAAATATATAAGATGCTGGAAAGGAAAGATACTGTGCCCTCACCCCAAGTCAGTGAAACACTTCTACTTAACAGAGCTGGAGGTCAGAAGAATCCACTAATGCCAGTGACTGGTTCCTACTCACCTTCCCCACATTTCTAGGAACTTCAGGGCCTGGAAGAGGCAGAGCCCCAGTGCCATCAGAATCATTGGCTAATACCAACTTTTCTCTTTCCAGGCAGGGAGGGTGCATTTGGACATCTGAATTCCAGGCTGCCCACAAGCCAGCTGGTTGGCCAAGAGCTCAGGGATCTCCTCTTTCTTGCTATTTCCATTCTGGCTCCTCAACCTCAGGTCTGAGCCATGGGGAACCCTCTCCAGTCTGCTAAAATAGAACATCACAAACTGCTCCTTTTGTGGTCTGACCACCAGCTCCTCAACTTGCTGCTGCTTGAAGAAGGCTGTGATGCCTGTAATCAGTCTACAGCATCCCTCCACATGCCAGTCTCTTTATGGGAGAAGGGTGCCCATTTGGAAAGAATCACATTAGGCAATTTGGAGAGAGATGGGGAGAACGGAGGAAGTGAGATGGTTTTAGATGGCCAATTAGGCCAAGCCAGGCCACATTATGCCTCACGCATTTTCCCTTGCCCAGCCTTTCCACATGACCAATTCAGGCCCATCTGCCCAGCTTTCTTCCCCTCAACTGCTCCCAGACCTTGCAGAAATGCCAGCTCCTCCCTCTTCTGTCCCTTCTGCCTTCCAGGCCCCATCTAGCCCATCCCCAAGATGTATAAACCTCCCAGCTGGAGGCTGGCTTGGAGGCAGGCAGTGGGGGCAGGACAAGAGCTAGAATTTTAAATTTGAGCTAATGAACCTGTATCCTAGAGTCAAGGGTAGATGGGTAAAACTTAGCAACTGAAATGTCATCGGCTTCCTGGCCCCCCCCCCCCCCACTAGTATGTAATCACCCAGAAAGCAGACCCTGGGAGTGGAAGAACTGTGCTTAACTCTGATCTATCCCTTTCTAGTTAATACCTTTATGCTAGGCAGCCCCTCTGAGTCTCCATTCTCTTATCTATAAAATGAGAGCAGTAATTAGGGTAATTTAAAAAGGAATGAGTAAACCTGAACTGCATACAGATCACAGTTACCTTTTTCTTGCCTGCCCATGGGTCCTCCTGGGTGCTGGTCACACAGGAGATGCTCTTTTGGCTGCCAGATGGGTCGGGATACACCCAGGAGGCAGCCCCACCCTGCCTGGGGGCAGTCAGAGCCCCAAAACCTTCCAGGAAAGGTGGATGAACCTCTCTCTCTCTCTCTCTCTCTCTCTCTCTCTCTCTCTCTCTTTTAACCCAAGGAAGCAGGTGGACTAGAACTTAGGTCAGAGGAAGCATTGGGGGATGGCAGTTGGAGTGAGACCTGTTTCCATGACTTTGCCCAGAAGCCATCGTTGTGATGGGTATTTCTCTTGCCCAGCACTGGCCAGGTTTGAAGGAGGAATCCTTGCTGGAGATTGATGTCACAGACTTGCCTTCCCCTCCCCAGCCTCATCCTCGGTGATTTACAGGAATTATTTGAACATAGGAGTTAATGAAAGTAGGCTGCCAGTGTGTGGGCGAATTCATCACTGTCTCCCTGTATTCCAAGAGTGGATCTGTCTTCCAGGGTGAGATATCCTGGAGTGACTTCCTGAGGTCTGAAAAATATAAGCTTCCTTGGGAGGGTAGGGCTGGGGACAGCCTGGGCGGGGATTTTAGAAAGCTTGTGTGACTGTAAAGTGGCTGTAGGGATTGGCTGGGAGGGCTTTCCCTTCTGTTTCTTTAATTATGGGGGGAAGGGAGCCCGAGGATATCAGCATCTATGGGGATGCTGCTACTCAAGGCCTCTCTCCTTCCCTAACACCAAACTGTCTCCTGCCCTGGGAAAAAGGTATGTCCCTGCAGCCCACTGCTCAGGGTGGGGAGAGCTCTTTTGCAGCAGTCAGTGGCAATGATGAAAGAGGTAGAAGTGAGGTGGGAGGCTGTTTGATGTGATGGGGTAGTGATCTGGAGGAAAGAAGACCAGTTCCCTTGGGCTCCATTCCCTGCTCTTTCAGTTTTGCATGTGCTGGAGGTGGCACTCAGAAAGGAACTGTTTTGAAAACATAAAGACCTAGTATTAGAAGGCTTAGAGGCAGGGTTAGGGGAGGTGTGAAAAAAAGACAGTAATTTTGCATGTGGGGGTGGAACTCATTGAGGCAAGAGAGGACAGCTGACCCCTTCAATCCCACACATGCCAGGCCTTCCCCACAGTCTAAGCATGTGATGTAGGGTGTGTGCGTGTGTGTGTGTCCATACAACTATAAAATGCTGAGGGAGAGAATGACCAGCAACAGTGCTCAAATCTATTCCCCTTCTCTCCATCCAGTCAGGGGTTATCTCTCAACCCTTGCCCTCTCTCTTTTTGGCAGTACTGAATATTGAAACTTGGGGCGTTCTACCACTGAGCTACATCCTCAGACGTTTTTATTTTTATTTTTTTGAGATGGAGTCTTGCTAAGTTGCTGAGGCTGTCCACAAACTTATGGCCCTCCTGCCTCAGTCTCCTGAATTGCTGAGATTATAGGTATGTGCCACCATACCTGGCTCCAAATCTCATTCTTGCTTCTTCTTTCTCCTCAGTTTCTCCGCATCCTCTCTCTTTTCTTCTTCTTCTTCTTCTTCTTCTTCTTCTTCTTCTTCTTCTTCTTCTTCTTCTTCTTCTTCTTCTTCTCTCTCTCTCTCTCTCTCATCTTGGAAATGGAGCATGTTAGAGAGAAGACCCTCTCCTCTAACTGCTATTATTTAAGATGCAGCAAGATAGATTGAAGACAGATTAATATTGGAAATGGTGGCACATGCCTATAGTCCTAGTGACTCCAGAGGCTGAGACAGGAGGATCACAAATTCAAGTTATTCAAGTTCAGCCTTAGTGATTTAGCAAGGCCTTAAGGAACTTAGTGAGACTCTGCCTCAAAAGAAAAAATAAAAAGGATTGGGGGATGTAGCACTCCTGGGTTGAATCCCCAATACCCCCTTAAGAAAAGATCAGATTGAGAAAAGGAGTGGGGGAGAGTAGATGGTCTTGAAGATAAAGTAGGCAACCCCAGGGGTAGACTGTGGAATCCCATAAACTCATAGAATGTAAGAACTAAAGACCTGAGGAATCTGTGGTCTCTCCTGGGCTTACAGACAAGGAGTCTGGAGATCTTTTTTGGAAATAGCTAATATTATCTAGCTATAAATAGCTATTACCAGGGCTAACTGTGGACATGTCCCATTGGCCTCTGAGGGAGTTTCTGGGGGGAAGCAGGATCTCCCCTCCTGTGCACCCCAAGGCTGGCAGATGCCCCACCACATACTCATAGCTCTGAGATGATCACTAAGTGTGTCTCAGCTTCTAGTTTCTTAGGCCCAGAAAAGGAGGCCAGTTTGGCTACATGGACTATGATATTTCTTCTGAAGTTGGAGACATCTGCAAGTTGGAAAGCCCTCCTCAGAGATCTGGGCCTAAATTGTGCCCAGGGACTAGGTTGCAGGGCCTGAATTGTGACAATCTAGACATCTTCCTCTAATGTGCTCTGTACTGTATATATTTCTCTTCCTTGTCCCTGTCTCCCCTGGGTAAGTCTAGCTCAGACTCAGAATCTGGCAGTATATAGAGGAGCAGCCCAAAGGCAGGTCCTTTCTTGTGGGGCCTCTTGCCCAATAGGATTGGGGCACTACAACTAGAATCTACTCTTAACAGTCCTTCCTTCCCCACCCCCAACTGGCTTCAGCAAGCCAGACAGTAGGGGGCGCTCCTGGGTCACCCCAGGAGAGGATTTTGTGCTGATGTTTTTACCTTGAGGCAGAGAAAGTGAGAAATTTTGTCTGTCCTTATATCAATGTGAAGGGAAGCAGTTCAGACCATTCAAGAACTGGATTCAGGGCTGGGATTGTGGCTTGCCTTGCATTCATGGAGCACTGGGTTGGATCTTCAGCACCACACAAATAAATAAAATAAAGGTATTGTGTCCATCTACTAAAAAAATTTTTTTAATATTAAAAAAAAAAAAAAAGAACTGGATTCAAGCTGGGTGCACCTGTAACTCAGACAATGAGGAGACTGAGTCAGGAGGATTTCAAGATCAAGGTCAACTTCTGCAATTTGGCAAGACCTAGGAATGCAGCTTAGTGGTAGAGCTCCCCTGGATTCAATTCCCAGTCTGGGCAAGGTAGGTGAAGGAGGAGGTGTGTGAGCAGCATGCAGAGGTGCGGGTCGGGGAGGGGACCAGATGCAAACTTCTGGCAGGCAGAGGCAGATCCTTGAGAGAAAAATGGCTTTTCTAACTTGTCTGGCGACTCCTTGGGCTGGAACCTGACATCTACCTCTGGGAGATCAGCTTTGAGGCAAGTTTCCATGTGTGAGCCATGGCCAAGTCTGGCTCTGTCCTACTTTGTTGACAGTGTAACTCCTGATCCTTTGCCAGTCCCCAGCAGCTGATCCTATCTCAATTTTCTTCAGAATTTCAGATTAATCTGTGTATAATTATCTATGTCCTGCCTACTAGGTTCTCCTTCTGAACCACCAGGTTCTGGTGGGAGGGTAGAGAATGGCTCTTTCTCTTCCAGACCCAACACAGTCCTCTGTGACCTTATTTGGACTTCTATGGGAGTCAGATAGGGATGGGCTAAGGAGTGCTAAGCAGGTGATGAGTGTGGCACTTTCCTGAGCTGGAGCCCACACAGCTGGGGCTCTTTTTCTTTTCTTTAGTACTAGAGAACTGGCGATTGAATCCAGGGGTATTCTACCACTGAGCAATACCCCCAGCCCTTTTAATTTTTATTTTGAGACAGGGTCTCTCTAAGTTGTCTAGGCTGGCCTCAGCCTCCCAAGTAACTGGAATTACAGACCTGTGCTACAACTCCTGGTCAGCTGGGGCTTTATGGGCATCAGCTCTCAGTGAATGAAAGCCCAGAAGGGGAAGCCTTCCCATGATCCTGTCCTCTTTTCTTTCCAGTTGTTTTCCTCAGCTTCCTCACCCCCTACCCCATCACCCCTCAAAGCCACTTGACCCTCAGAATGCCTCTTTTCCAGTAAAAGTGTCTGTGTGTGCATTTATTTATGGATATAAAAAGAATAAGAAGCTTCTGTCAGGTTACATAGCAACAGAAGAAAAGCCTTTTGGCTTTTAGCACCTCCAAATTCTTCTTCTGTGGTGACTGGTATGAAGAAGGAACCTCTGAGCCAGAGACAAAGGCTTTGTGGCTCACAGGGTTGAGTCCACAGGCCTGAGCCTGTGAATTTGTTCTAGGGGAGTCATCCTCAAATCTGACCCCTTCCATCCAATCCCAGTCACCAGTCGCCCATTCTCCTTAGAGTCTGGCTTTGCAGGAACTCCCAGGTTTCCAGGGATTTATCTCACGCCACAGGGTCACAGGGTTGAATGGAGTTGGAGGTAGGGTTTCCCACCCTCCTCAAAAGCCCTAGGGTCCCAACAACACTGAGCATTAATTCTAAGCTCTCTCAGGCAGGAGGGAGGAGGAATGAGTCCTCATTTGGAAGAAAATCTGAAGAGAAACAAATTCCATAGGCTTCTAGGCCTGTAGGCTTGTGGCCTTTCCCTCTGTGTCTCTCAGCTCTTTCAACCAGAATATTTTCCCTGAGATTTCATCCAAGTTCCTCCAGCTGAAGTTTTAGCCCACACTCTATTGCGTGGCACACACTGCAAATCCTGTGACACCTACCTGTGCAATTAGACTAGTGAGATAAAGAGCTATGGAAAGCCGGGTGCAGTGGCGCTCGCCTGTAATCCCAGCGGCGCGGGAGGCTGAGACAGGAAGAACTTGAGTTCAAAGGCAGCCTCAGCGAAAAGTGAGGCACTGAGCAACTCATTGAGACTCTCTAAATAAAATACAAAATAGGGCTGGGGACGTGGCTTAGTGGTTGAGTGCCCCTGAGTTCAATCCCAGGTACTCAAACAAACACACAAAAAGAGCTGTGAAAAGGGCCAAGGATGAGGAAGATGGCATTAGTTCCAAAGTCCCAAATTGGCCTCAGAAGTCTAAAGGGTGATTGGAATTACAGCAGTATTGCTGTGTTTAGGGAGAAGGTGAGGATTTTGGAGCAGTCTGTCTTGATCAGCCATGTCTGAAATGGGGCCTCAACTGAGCCAACAAAAGACAAGGACCTTATGCATCCTTAAGAGGTGCTAGACTTTATCCATTCCCTTGTGTCCCCTCCCCTAGCCTGTCCCTTTGTATGGTGACAAAATCTTTTTTCCATTCTAAATAGCTACTTACCCCTTTCTCCAGGCTGCTTGGCATTAGCTAGACAGCAACCTGCTTAAGGAACTTCAGGCTCCTGAGAAGAAAGTGAGGGAAGGAAGAGAAGTTCATTCCTGGTTTGGAAGTGAGGTGGAAGTTCACTGACTCTGCACTACTGACTCCTGGTAATTAAATGCATGGTATGCCCATGCTCTACCACTAAGCTACATTCCCAGCCCCAGAAGCCACTTAGAAAGCTGGGCATTTGGGTCACATTTGTGATGGCTTCCCAGTATATAACCTTTAAAAAAAAAAAAAATATATATATATATATATATACATATATTAGTTGTAGAACACAATACCTTTATTTTTATTTATTTGTTTTTATGTGGTGCTGAGGATTGAACCCAGTGCTTCACATATGCAAGGCAAATACTCTAACAACTGAGCTACAACCCCAGCCTCCAGTATATAATCTTAAGACCTGGGGACAGGGCCAGAAAGGAATGAAATATAGAGATGGCTTCTACTCATAGAACATTTTTGACAGCTAAGGATTGGTCTAAGCATTTTACAAGCTTTCTCTCATGTCATCTGCAAACTACTATTAAATTAGGTCTAATTGTGATTTCTTTCTTTCTTTTCTTTTCCTTTCTTTGTACTAAGAAAGGAACCACCCAGGTGGTAGCTTTACCACTGGGCTACATCCTCAGCTCTTTTTATTTTTGATCTTGAGACAGGATCTTACGCATTGCATAAGCAGGCTTTGAACTTGAAATCTTCCTTCTGCAGTCTTGTAAACATCTGGGCTTAGAGGCCTATGCCACCATGCCTAGCTTGTGATTCCTATTGTATAGATGAATAAGTGGAGGTACACACTTAGTGATAATAAAAATCAAGATAGAAGTACTGATGGTAAAATTTAAATCCATGTACAAACACATATTATATGTGTGGTATTATTAAATCCTGGAATTTTATCATGTTATCCTCCTTTTCAGCGAAGAAAACTGACACTGAGAGAGAATTAACTTCCCCAAGGTCATGCATGGAGTCTTAGAAAATGACCCTGCCTGGCTGAGATTGTAGCTCAGTGGTAGAACGCTTGCCTTGTATATGTGAGGCATAGGGTTCGATCCTCAGCACCACATAAAAATAAATTTTAAAAAATAAAGGTATTGTGCCCATCTACAACTAAAAATATTTTTAAATAAATTAAAAAAAGAAAAGAAAAGAAAAAAAAATGGCCAAGTCAAGAGACAAGCCCACTTCTGTCTGATTTCACCAAGGCCTGTGCCCATGATCCCGTAGAATGGAAAGCAGGGGGCCATCAGGGAAAGCAGGTAGTTATAGAAGAAAGTCCCACTGCCCTTTAAAAGCAGAATACCTTTGGCTGACAGGCTGAGCCAGGAGCTGACTGTCTGCCATACTGGGAGGCTATAGAAGAGCCCTCCCCTGCACCAACCCCACCTCCACCTGACAGGGAAAAAAGCTTTGTTGCTGTCTTCACACCCACATGGGATTGGGCATGTGAAATAAGCTCACAGTTTGCAGGAAAATAGAGCCTTAGCTGAACAGGGAGGGGTTGCTGCTTGGTCTGGCCTGAAACCCCCGCCTCCCTGTTTATCCTCAGTTGTGTACCCTCACCCTGGCATCCTGTCTGGGGCTCCTGTCAGTCTCTGCTCTCTCTCCAATATCACTGTGAATCTTGCAGGGTTGTGGTTGCCTTGGCAACTTGATGGGAAGCTCTTGAGGTTTTCTGGAAACAGAGAGAGCTGATGGGGGAGGAACCAGATTCTTTTGGGTTGCTGGTCACAAAAGGGAAGGAACCACTCCAGTGCTCACTGCTTCTGTCAGCCAGCCAGTCCTTCCCTGGGTCTGATATCAGCCTCTTCTATTGCATCTGCAGTAGCTTTGTTTGGGGTGGAAGGTGTGTGGGGGGTCTCTGTGGCTGGGAGCTGTCAGGTATCGCTATGTCCTTGGTGTTGGCTCCCACTGTCACCAGAACTGCTGGACTCCTGCTTGCTCTTGTGCCCTGGCCCTCAGTATTAATTGGTTTTATGAAGTTCAATGCCTGTTTTTTATGAGACAGATAATTACAGTGAGGGGAGGTCAGGCCCTCCTCTGCTGGACTTGGCCTGGTCTCCAGAATTGCTGACTCTCCAATCATCACCAAACAGATGGGATCAGGTTGGGCAGGGGCAATCAGACCTGTGGGATACTCTCCATGGGAGGAGGGCTGAGTCTCCAACTTCCAGTTGTTCTGATAGGATCAGGGAGGAAAATGTGCATTCTTGGCCTCTTGAAGGATCCCTCACCTGTGAGGGGAGCCCCTGCAGATTCTGCCCCTCTGGGGGTGTGAGGGAGAGAAGGCAGCAGAATTGGGAGGTGGGACTCTCTTTCTAGGGTCCAGGCACTCTTTCAGGTCTCCTGGGGGAATCCTACTTGTGGCAGTGACTGTATGACGGTATCATAGGGAGACATCCTCAATCTTTGACATGGCTGGCACCCTGTGGAGCTGTTTCTTCCTCCCTCTCTCCTTCTAGCCTACCTCCTTTCCTTTCTCAAACAGTCTCAGTCAAAATACCACTTATTTTCTCTCTATGCCAGTTTCCATAACCAGTCTGCTTCTCTCTTGGTCTTTTTTCTCAGTCCTAGTCCTGGAAGGATCTTTCTCTCTTTCCCTCCCTTCTCCCCAGGTGGGAATTGACTAGCTGCCTGCCTTCTGGGGTGCACTTCCTCTCACTGCATCACCACTGGCAGAGGCAGAGTCTGAGGACAGTGGGATACACTGGGGGATGAGGAATACAAAGACATTCAGCTAACACTGGGATGGCTTCCCTCCCACCCTCATGGCTGGGAAGAGTGTAGGGTAAAGAGGATTCCATGCTTCTCTCCAGACTGGGAGCTACTGTCCAGGATTGTGACTTCTAGGTGAAGTGAGAGTTCCAGTCCCTAGACCAGGCTGAACAGCTGTGTGCCCTGATCCCTCTAGTCCTCTGGGAAGAAGCCTTAACAAAGGCCCTGGTTCTAGTTACTGTCTATCCTCATCTCCTTCTTCAAAGGGGGTGAAGGTAAACGACCCATTCATGGTAGACACCAAAAAACCATACTTTCAGACTGAGCCTAGTTGTTGGGTATGGCTGGCTATGGGACAGTATGACCCTTACCTACTCTATTTATTATCGAACTCCTTCCCTCCCCTGCTTTCTTACTCAGTGGCTGACTCTCCAGGTGTTGCTTATTTAGAGTAAGTCCAGTCTTGCAGGAAAAAAGGGAGAAGTGAGATGAGTTGCCCAGGTCAGAAGCCTGTAGTCCCTCACTGTACCAGCCAGGCCCCTCTCTTCCTCCTCCTCCTCCATTTAATTAGCTAATGTCTGTAAAGGGCTGGGTGGTGGAAAAGCCCTATACAAATGTTGAACACAATTTCATTTCCAAGACTAGCCAAGAATATATTTGCAGACTTGAGCAAAAGGTCACTGAGCCTGCTTGGGACAAAGAGAAAATTCCCTGCAGGGCCCAGTGGGAGGATGCCCCTGGGAGTTTGGGATAAGGGAAAGAGAGGCCATGTGAGGGTCACAGTGGGGACAAGGGTACCTGCCTCCTTAATCCTCAAGCTGAGCATTTTGACACCATGCCTACTTCACCCTGTCCCTTACTCCCCAACTCCCAAGTTCCTAGAAGCTGAGTCCTTTCTTCAGGGACTAACCTCAGAGACTTTCCACCAAGAATTATGCCAATATTCACAACAGCTAATATTTATTGAACACTAACTATGTGCCAGGCTGTGCTAAGAAACCAGAGCTCTCCAGATTTGGGAAAGGTGGCTACCTTTGCAGTGGGGTGTAGGAGCTTTTCCTTTGCACAAAATCTCTCTTGGAGAGGAGTGTATCACTAAGCTTCTCTGACCAATGATGGGAGTTTCTGCTTTGTGATCTCCCAAGGCCCTCTAGTATCAATGTTTCCTGAACTCCTGAACTCTCCTCTCCTTTCCCTAGTGACCACTCACCTAAATCAAGTGTGAAAGAACATTGAGGCCCAGCTAGGGGTGTAGCTCAGTGGTGGAATGCTTTCCTAGGCTGCAAGACGTGCTGGTTTCCATCCTTAGCACCACAAAAAAGAAACAAAGAAAAAACAACATGGAGACCAATTAGCATTGACAGTTTACAGGAGGCAGCTTTCCAGCTTTTGGTGCTCCAAGGCTTTCTCCAGCCACCTATATGTCCCTGCCTGGTCAGAATTCTGTTATTTGCCAGGCAGGGTGTCACACAACTTAATCCCAGCTATCTGGGAGGCTGGGGCAGAAGGATCCCTAGTTTGAGGCCAGTGAGACCCTGTCTCAAAATAAGATTAAAAAGAAAAGGGCTGGAGTTGTAGCCCAGTGGTAGTGAATTTGCCTAGTATGTGCAAGGCCCTGGATTCAATCCCCAGGACTGCAAAACACACACACACACACACACACACACACACACACAATTTTGTTATGGGACACCTTTCCTACATCTCTGTATAGGACCTGGCTTTGGGTCAGGGCCAGGATGGAGGAGGCTGAGAGAGTTAGAATAGCCAGCCTTGACCCTCACAGTTCCTCAGTCAAAGGGAGTGTTTTGGAAGGGCAAGAGAGGCAGAAAAGCAGGCAATGGAGGGCTCAGGAAGAGGCAAGCAGAATAGGTGCAGGAGCTGGAAGTTTCCAGCATCCCCTGGGCCTCCTTTGTCTCCATCCCCTTCATTCTCTGAAAGCTAAGCAGCTGGAATGGGCCTTTTGAGAGACTGGTTTCCTGAGGCCCCAATCCCTGACAGTCTTCACTGTCCCCAATCCTTCCTTCTCTGGCTCCTCTCCAGAGCCCAGGGGCCTCACTGTGTCATCAGTTCATTATCATTCTGATAAAAGTCGTCTGTCCTTGAAAAAGATGAATCCCCAGCTAAGGCCAGTCCCCCACAACCTGAGAGGAATATAAATGTATGGAGATATGGGGCACACACAGGCACACAGACATAGACAATACAATGGCACTTGTTCCCAGGGTGTACCTAAATGGACACAAACCCACTAGTAAACACAGCCACATGCTGTGTTTTCATGTCATCACCAGAGAGCCCACAGAGCCACATCACTGTAGGTACACTCAGTGGCTCATAATCCTGAGATTCACTTGATGCTGAGACCCACACAGTAGACTCTCACATAGAGATCAGGCTCCTCAGGCTCTTGGGGTTGGGGTGAGGAGAAGAAAATGGAGGCCAAGGTTAGCGATCTCTGAATTCCATTAGTCACAAGAAGCATGTCCTGAATCTTAAAGCACAGGGACAAGGGCGCTGCCTGGTTGGTTCCTGACAAATATGTCCTGTTCCCCTCCCCCACCAGGAAGTTCCTTGCTGTCAGCAAAGCCATTTAAGGATTAGAGCAGCTTCCTCAATAAAAGCTGCTTATTCAGAAGGTGCTTTCAGTTCATTTTGATTTTTTAATGAATGGAGGAGCTTCCTCCTCAGTCCCCTTTCCTGTATGCCACTGAAGTCCCTGGCCCACACAAGGTATCAGTTTGGTCTGAACCAAGCTTTTTTGTCCCTGGGTAACTTTGAGACCTCAAGGGGGAGTGGGAGGTGGTAAACACTGGCTGCTGACCCTCAGTCCCCAGGGAGAGCTGGGAGAGGCCACAGGTGAAGGAATATTCCAAAGCAGTAGATAGGCCAGAGCAGTAGATAGTCTTCCCAGTTCCCCCAGGAGGGTCCAAACCTGATGTCCTGGGGAAGTATGAATCTGATTGGCTGCAAGTGGGTATGTGGTAGGGAAGTAGGTAAAAGCAGCTTCAGTTTTGAAGACTGCCTCTTGACAGGCACCCCTCATGCATTCAGTTCATTCATTCAGAGTATCAACACCCATTACAGATGAGGTTAATACCTGCCATACAATTGTATCTTGCAATACAAGCCCAGTTATTCTGGAGGGTGAGGCAGGAGGATCCAAGTTTGAGGCAGCAGCCTCAGCAATCTAGCAAGACCCTGCACCCCCACCCCCACCCCCACCCCCAAATATATAAATTTAATATTGGGAATTGAACCCAAGGGCTGTAAGCTATATCCCCTGAAGGCCTTGCTAAATTGCTATAGCTGGTCTCAAACGTTCAATTCTCCTGCCTCAGTCTACCAAGTCATTGAGATTATAGGCATGTGCCACCATGCCCAGCAAAATAAAATATTTTTTAAAAGGGGCTGAGGTGTGGGTGTGGTGGCACATACCTATAATCCCAGTGACTTGAGAGACTGAAGCATGAGGATCCCAAGTTCAAAGCCAGCCTCAGCAACTTAGCAAAACCCTAAGGAAATTATCAAGACCAGTCTCAAAAAAAGTAAAGAAAAGAATGGGGATGTGACTCAGTGGTTAAGTGCCCCTGAATTCAATCCCTGGTACCAAAAAAAAAAAAAAAAATGGTGGGGGAAGTGTTCTTGGTATACAGGGCTGAGTATGAGAAGATAGTCCCTGGCATCTGCCTACTACTATGGGGGAAATTTGAATGCTGTCTCATTTCATTGGCACTGTGACCCAATAGGTGCTATCATTTCTGTTTTACAGATGAGGACAAAGATTTGGGAGGCAAAATGACTGGAGCAATATCATAAGTAGAGGAAAAAAGTATCTGATGGTAGAGCCTACAATCTTTCTACCGCACTATGATATCTTTAAAGTATTCAGTGTCATTTCCCACTATACTGAGATTCTTATGTTCCTGACATGGGTACAACACAGACATAAGGGGAAATGAACAATGGCAATACCAAATATTCCACATGATTGCCATTAGCAATTTGTCATTTCTTTTGTTGGCATAAGTGTTGTATAAGTAAGTCAGGTGTAGTAAGATGTGAGTAATATTTTATGGATATCTTCCTTGGTGGTGGTGTGCTGTGAACTCTGTGGAAGTTAAATCTTTGGAATCTAGTTGCAATAAGGCATCTCCTTATTTGGTCTAGTAAGACTTTTCTTTAGTAAGTCCACAGAAATATGAATGATGGCAAAATATAACAAAGCATTGACATTGGCATACCTGCTTGCTTAATTTCTTCTTCTTCTTTTTTTAAGATGGACATAATATCTTTGTTTTATTTATTTATTTGTTTGTTTGTTTATTTATGTGGTGCTGAGGATCGAACCCAGTGCCTCACACATGCGAGGCAAACGCTCAACCACTGGGCTACAACCCGAACCTGATTTCTTCTTTAATAAATTCATGTATGCCCCCCCCAAAAAAAAGACAACATGAATACTGCCCTCACAGAAACCCCAGTATAATGGCAAGAATCCACACACAAAAAATGAGAAAACCAGACAATAGTATGGAATTACTAATTACAACAAATAATGTAAAGTGAATTACAGGGAGCTAATATTACTGAGTCATTAGTAAAGGACTGGGCCCTGGGGGGTCCCAATAGACCAGGCCTCCCATCCCAGTATGATAGTCAAAGAGAGGAGCAATGGTGAAGGGCAAGAAAGAAACTTTAATCAGTGTGGTCACGCCAGGAAGAACAGATAGAGATACAGTGACCAAAGATCTGTCTTCAAGGGACTGGCGGAAATGTTGAGGTTTATAGAAAAGGGGAACAAAGGCAAGAGTTGGAGGCTTGCATGGCTGGGGGGTTTGTACAGCTGGCATAGTAGGTCATCTTGGTTGGGTCATGGTTGATCACTATCTCATGACTGGTTCTATAAAGCTCTTTGAAAAGTCATCACCAGCTTAAGCAGGTGATTGGTTCTCATTATGAGATGATTGCTCCTGCTGAGGTGTGGGGGCAGCCTCAGTTCCCTCATGGAGTAATTGTTCCCACTTAGTTGGGGCCATCTCATCATTTGTGATCTGTTCTGTGAGGCTGGCCATTGCTAAGGGGTACTTTGGTCCCTTGTCATGAAAATGTTTATCAACCAGTCCTATTGTTTCTGAAATCCAAAGTAACTATAGAAGAAAGTGACTCAGAAGTGTGTGTGTGTGGGGGGGGGTACTAAAAAGGCAAACTGAGTCAGAGAGGGAAAAAATGGAGTTGGTTATGTCAGTGACTGGGCCTTCCTTTACTCAGATAGAAAGCAATAGATCAAGGCCAAGACTCTTCCTCAGATAGGGTAATCAGAGAAAGTGTGGTGCCTTATGAAAGCAGGAACCAGGAGAAAAGCATTTCAGCTATGAGAACTCTCTGTGCAAAGGCCCTGCACAGGTGTTGGAGAAACAGAAAGCAGAGTGACAAAAGTGAGGTTATGAGGAAAAGAGTAGTAACAATGAGGTTGATGTGGCTCAGATGGGCAGGGCAGCCTTTGAGAGCCATAGGAAGGAATTTAGTATTATCCTAAAAGAAGAGGAAAGATCTTTAGGAGCTTTAATTAGGGGAAGGAGAGGCATGGCCTGACTTGTGTTCAGCAAGAGGATGTATTAGAGAGTAAGATCAGCAAGGAGCTACTACAGTCATTCTAGCAAATAGTGGACAAGAAGAGAAGAAGGAAAACATCAAACTTTTTTCAATAAGAAGATCAATGTCCACAAGGTACATGTTAGGTTTGAATCAAGACTTCTAACCTTGCTGGGCGTGGTAGCGCACGCCTATAATCCCAGTGACTCAGAAATTCAAAACCAACCTCAGCAACTTAGTGAGGCCCTGTCTCAAAGTAAAATTTAAAAAAGGCTGGGGATGTGGCTCAGTTGTTGAGTGCTCCTGGGTTCAATCCCTGGTACCAAAAAAAGAATTCTTATCTTGAGGTTAGAGGTATAGCTCAGTGGTGGAGAGCTTGTTTAGCAGATGTTTGAGGTCCTGAGTTCCACCCCTAGAAAGAAAAAGGAAAAGAAGAAAATTCCTATTTTGATTTGTCCTTTTACCACCCTTATAGTACACCATGGGATTTCCCATCCCAGCTCAGGGGAGCACTATGGCTGGTACCTCCTCTTTGCTGGATTGGCCCATGGGGAAGACACTGTTTTTTGGAGACTCTCCAGGGAAGATGCCCACCTGCCTCTTCTGGCACTTCCAGCAGGACTGGGAAGAGGTTACCATTCCAGGAAAGGCTTAGTTTCTGTGTCTTTCTGCCTAACTGATTCAGAGTGTGTTGACACTGCAACCGACTGAGATACCCACTTACTCACCTTCACTGCCCAAAGCAGGGCCCCAGAGACCCTGGAGGCAATTCCAGCTTCCCAGTGCCCCTCCCACCATAAATCAGGAGATAGAAAAAAAATCAGAATCAGGATTGGGGGAAGGGTTGCCACTCAGAGCTTCAACCACCCTCCAGGGATGCTGCTATATGAGGCAAAGATCTTGAGCTTGAACATTTACAGGTAGCACTCACGATTGAAAACTGATTTATAGTCTGAAGGCTGCAGGAGGGAGCAGGAGGAAGGTGGGGAGCTCTGTGTACAGTGCAGCCTTGTGGGGCGGTGGTAATTATATATTACATTGAACTGTCCTTGCAGCATGGTGAAGGGCAGTGGGAATGAGACTCTAAATCACGCTTCCCTGATGCTCCCCATAGCTCATGTCTCTGTGATGTGGCCCCAGAGCCCAGGCTGACACTTCTTCAGGCCACAAACACTCTCTCTCTCTCTCTCTCTCTCTCTCTCACACACACACACACACACACACACACACACACACACACACACAGCCTGCCTGCCTGACTGGGGACCCAGAGAGCAGGGAGAGGGGATGTTATCAATTCTGGCAGCTTCCAGGAGCTGCTCATCCTACAGGCCTCATTGTTTACCCACCCCCTCTCTCAACATATCCCACTCTCTACCTCCCTTTTTCCACTGGGATGTAAACGAGGCTGTGTCATTTGCAGAAGACATCCCTGTCCTCCATTTGTTCACCCTTGCAGCATCTCTTTCTCCACACCACAGCCACAGCCTTGGGTCATTTGAGGCCTCATCCACTTCCAAGGACATCACCATCTTGGTGCTAGGGATGGAACCCAGGGCCTCAGGAATGCTAAGCAAGGCTCTGTCACTGAATGACTGCCCCAGCCTGCTTTATCCCTTTTCACTTGCATTTAAAAAAAAATTTTTTTTTAGTTGTAGATGGATACAGTACCTTTATTTTATTTATTTATTTTTATGTGGTGCTGAGGATCAAACCCAGTGCCTCACACATACTAGGCAAGCACTCTACCACTGAGCCACAACCCCAGCCCTCACCTGCATTTGTGTCACCATCTCCTAACTGGTCTCCTTTACATTGTTGCCATAGCAATATCTCTAAATACACATCTGCCCATAATCTTAATCTTATTTGTCTGGGAATTCCAGGAGTGACAAGAGATGACCAAACTTTGATGCGAAAGTCCCTAGAGGTAATTTAAATTTAGCTTCTCTCAGAAGTCTCCCCAGGCTCTTTGCAGGTTAGTCTAAGCTAGACTCCCAGGGAGGAACACTGATATTCATCTTTCTTAAGTGGCCCTTTCCTTAGTACCTGGACTTCCCACAATCCCCTTTTCCTCCCTCCAGATGAAGGTGATTAGTGCTTAGTGGTGATGAGAAAGGGATCTGGAGTCAGACAGATGTGGATTTGAATTCTGGCCCCTCAATAGCATGCAGCCAAACTGCTTAAATTCAGATCTTGGCTGTGCTATTCTTTGTATTTGTTTGGTACCAGGGATTGAACTCTGGGGCACTCAACCACTGAGCCACATCCTCAGCCCTATTTTGTATTTTATTTAGAGAAAGGGACTCACTGAGTTGCTTAGTGCCTCACCTTTGCTGAGGCTGGCTTTGAACCTGCGATCCTCCTGTCTCAGATTCCCAAGCCACTAGGATTACAGGCATGCGCCACCATACCCAGCCTGTATTATTCTTTAGTTTGGTTAGGGCAAGTGATTTAAACTCTGTGAGGTTTTGCCATTTCTTTCCTTTTTTTTTTTTTTTGGGGGGGGGGGTTGCTAAGGATTGAACCCAGGGGCATTCTACCACTGAGATACACCCTCAGCCTTTTAAACTTTTTTATTTTGAGGCAGGTTCTTGCTAAATTGCTCAGGCCGGCCTCAAACTTGCTATCCTCCTGCCTCAGCCTCCAGGATAGCTGGAGTTACAGGCATGTACCACCACATCTGACTTAAAAAAAATTTTTTTTCAGTATTAGATTTCAAACCCAGCACCTCACACATGTTAAGAAAGCATTCTACCACTAAGCCACATCCTGACCGCAGTTTCCCCATGAGGCTAACAATATTACTTACCTTCTAGGGTTGTTGAGCAAATTCAGTGAGTGAATATAAGTAATTGTCCCTGCCCATACAACATCTTTGTGTTTCTGAGCTATTATTATTATTGTAATTCAACCTCTGAACCTCAGTTTCATCCCCTTAATACCTGTTTCATAGGCAGTATTCATAATACTGCCTCAGAGTTGTTGGGAAGATCAAATGACTCATTCCCTTTGGAAACTCAAAGGCTTTGCAAATGGAATTTATTGTTATTATTGTGGTGCTAGGGAATCTAACACAGTGCCAAGAGCATGCTAGAAAAGTTCTCTACCACTAAGCTATACCCCCGTCTTATTATTTATTCTTTGGTTCTTGCTCCCTGGGATTCTCAGGGTTTGGGCAGGAGGTCACATTCTTTCTACAACACAACTGCTACTTTCATCCTTCTCCACCAGCCGCAAGGCAGAAATTCATGGAGTCCTAGAGACGGGAGCAGCCTTGGATGTCCTGGGTTCCTCTTCCACCCAGAGTAAAGGGTATATAAGGCTGCTCAGACAGACACATCTCTGATAGAGATGATTTCAAAGGAGGGCTGCAAATGAGACTAAAAACAGAGAGCTTGTCAGCATCTTCCACAATTATCTCCTTCATTACAAAAGTGGACCCAAATTTTGTGGAGCTCAAAGATTGAGGGAACAATTTAGGGAACTCTCTTTAAGAAAAAGAACACAGATTATGAACATGAGATCAAGTGCAGGCTTTGGAAGTGGCAAATGAGGTGTGCCATGAAGCTTCATTAGCTTCTTAGAAAATCTACTTCTGGGCTGGGGCTGTGGTTCAGTGTTAGAGATTGCCTTGCATGCGTGAGGCACTGGGTTCAATCCTCAGCATCACATAAAAAATAAAATGAATAAATAAAAATAAAGATTAAAAAAAAAAACTCCTGCCACTGTGCCAGGTGGGCATTTGATAAAGACTTGTTAGTAGTTGCATATGGCCGAAACAAACCATTTCCACCAGCTACAGATAAGTTAATATTTCCAGAGGACCGGAGTGGGCTACAGACATCCTCTACTCAGACTTTGAAAATTACCTCATTGCTAACTTCACCTCACCCTCCACTGGTTTCATCTCAGGCTAACTGTTCATTTTAAAGACTCAGAATCTATTTATTTCTGCTTTCAACAAATTTGCACGTGATTTACATAGTATTAATATTCACCCTCATGTTTGGGAACATTTCCTTTGTCCTGCTTAAGCTGGATTCCTGAGACTTAGTTACCAAGTGAGACATAACTTTCTCACTTCCTGAAATGTAGAGGGAAACAACGCTACATTTAAAGAGACGAGAATGACATTTGTCTTAGAGTCATTTGCTAAAGTCTCTGGCCTACTCAAATTATCCTGCTCCACATATTTCTCTGCCCCATCCCCAACCTCTTCCTGTCCCAGTTTTCTTCTACTTAAGAAGTTAGAAATGCACATTCTCAAAGACACACATGCCTTCCTAAATGCTGGACTTCCTGAAGTCAGGAGGCACATGACATCAAGATGCTAGTGGACAAGAACCCACAGGGGTTCTTCCTCAGATCATTCCCAGGGAGAATCATTCCCTTCCACCCCCCAGTCTCCTAGCACAGTTTGGAGGTCCCATTTATATGATTCCCCTAACTGGCAGAAACAGATGGCTGGTGGGAGTATGTATGAGTGTGTGTGTGTGTATGTGTGTGTGTGTGTGCATGCACACGCACACACACACATATACACGTGAGCCATACACACGTATAAGGAGTGTGCACACATGTGTGAGACAGTGAATGCCCACGTGCACATTAGTATACCCATGGAGACAGGCAGAGGAGGTGGAGGTGAGGATGTGGGCAGGAAGGTCTCAGTCTAAGAAAAGCACATTATGGTTCTAAATGTCACCAAAGGTGAAACTTGCTTCCCCAGCCCGTCCTGTAATGGGGAGAAGAAAGAAGCTAGCAAAGCAAGAAAAGGTCTTAGGGCAGGCATGAGGTGAAGCTGCCAGGGTCACCAACAGCTCTAGCAATGACCTGACTCTCACAGATCCCTCCCCTGAGGTGGTGAGTCACCAGAGCCCAATCAATACTGCATTCCATTTGTCTATGCTGTCTTTATGAGCCAATTCCTGCTTTCCTCTTCTAAGTGGCCCTTGACCCAATTCCCCCTAAGGAGCCTGAAGTACCCCAGCCTCTGGCTAAGCTTTCCTTTAAGCCTCTATCAGAGAAGCCAGAAACCTTTGCTTCTGCATGAGGCAGAAACACAAATGAGAAGAGAAAAAAACAGAAAGAGACTCTCCTGAAAAATGAGAATGAAAACAGGGAGTGAGAAGAGAAAAAAGAACCAGGGAGGGTTTGGAGAAGAGAGGTGGGGTGAGGTGAAGCTGATAGCTGGGACTTTCCCTTCTCAGGATCTTAGAATTGCTACCTCATTTTCCTGGCCCTCCAATTTTGGGTCCTTGAGAACTAGTATATAGGAGGAGGCTCAATAAGCCAAACCAGCTGCCTCTGAAGAGGACCCACGGTGTCTCTGCTATCACCTATTTACTCTACAATGGCTGGGCTTGATCCCACCCTCCTTGTCAGTGTTGAGGTTTGGAAGGATTAGAATGGGTGGGGAGGGCATGGGTAAAGAGCAAGAGGCATAAAAGGGAAGGCAGTATCCACTGGCACAGATCTTTTTTTTTTCTCCCTCTTGGGGCCTCAGTTTTTTCCAAAGACCTTGGCACCTGCCCAACCATTGTTCCTTCTGGCCTGGTGCTTGTGCTCAATGGCAGCCTGAACGTCATTTCTTGCCACTGACAGGAATCAGAACAGGGGCCCCTTTATCTGATAGTGAGAGGGATTCTGCCCAGTTTCTGTGACTCTAATCTCCCAAGATGCTGTTTGTTCCCAGCATAAAGTGAGCTGCCCTGAGGAAATGAAAGCCTTTATTTCTATGTCTGAGTCAACAAGATGGCACCAGAGTGGGAAGGCTAAGCGCTCATGAGACTGAGACAGCTTATGGTGGAGATCCTGCCTGGGAATTTTCTCCTCTACACACTGTGGCTGAGTGCCTTTACAAACAGGAAAGTCTGGTCTCCAATGCCTATTTCATAATTCTTCCACCAGCATCAGCATCAATAATACTGATACTGATAATACTAATAGTAACCATTTACTGAGTGCCTAACATGCCGGAGTCCTTAGTAAGTGTCTTATGTTCTTTCTTTTTTTGGTGGTGTTGGGGATAAAATCTAAGGCCTCCTGCATAGTAGGCAAGTGTTCTACCACTGAGCAACATCCCCAGCTCCTGTACTTTATTTAATCCTGTAATAACACTATGGGATAATCACCTTTGTGGAAATTGGAGGAAGAAATTGAGGATTCCAGAAGTTGCCCAAAATTTCCCAGCTTGAGATGTAACCGAGCCAGGCACAGTGACACAAGCCTGTAATCCCAGTAACTGGGGAGGCTTAGACGGGATATCACAAATTCTAGGCCAACCTCGGCAAATTAACAAGATTCTGTCTCATAAATAAAAAAATAAAAAAGGAATGGGGCTGTGGCTCCATGGTAAAGCATCCATAGGCTCAATCCTCAGTACCACCAAAAATAAAAAATACAAAGGAGTGGGGAGGTAGCTAACTAGCAAAAGCAGGCAAGGGTTAAATCCCCAATACAAAAAAATAAAATAAAATAATAATAATAAAAGAGTACAATAAGATGGAAAACTACCAGGTCCTTTAGGGAATTAGCAATAGAAGCAAAGATGGAAAAAATAAATAAATAACTCCTTTTCCACCAGACCATGTGCACCTGGCGGGCTGGTGCTGTTGTTTACCCACAGGATAGTCACAACTTCTAATTCTTGAGGTAGACACAACCTTCATTTCTAGATCCTGTGTCCCCCAGTGAAGGGAATCTATTCCAGATCTTTGAAGTACCCCAGGTACTTCTCAATAAGCTCAGTTAAAATTGCTGTTATGGGAGACTGGGGTTGTGGCTCAGTGGTAGAGCCTCACCTAGCACGTGTGAGGCCCTGGGTTCAATCCTCAACACCACATAAAAACAATTAAATAAAATAAAGATATTGTGTCCAACTACAACCAAAAAATAAATATTAAAAAAAAATTGCTGATATGACATTGAGGTCATACCAGAGCCACCTCCTGACTGCCATCTAAGGTCACTTTCAAAGGGGATGTTCTGGAACTCTACAAGAAGATACTCATATGGAGCAGATATTCCCCTGAAAGTCTGTGAACAGATTGAGGAGAAATCTGCCTAGGGAAAAGAGGAACTGGATAATGACAGTTGAATGTGCTTGCACAGGGAAGAATAGTGGCCACTGAGGGACAAAGAGTAAGAAACAGGGAGACAGACAAAGTAACAAAGAGCAATAGTCTTCCTTTCCCCTGGAGTCTGGGCATGGCGACAAGAAAGTGGCTTTAGGCATAATTTAGGACAACTCTTCTCTTTTAAATATAAGGAAGTTGGGGTTCCAAGAGTAGATAGAAACTGCCCAGGAATACATTGCTCCCCCATCAGTGTCTGGAGCAACGAGAAGAGTTCTTGCCCTGTCATCTTTAGAGCAAGAGGACAGAAGGGAAGGGTCACAACTTCAACTATCTCCACCCACTATCCATCCTCTACAGGGACCTCAGGGGCTTTCATCTCTCATCTGCAAAACATGCCAGGTCCATTGGGCCCTCATCAATAAAATGAGGAGGAGAACATCTGCTCTCCTTCCTTGAAGAGCTGTTGTGAGGATCAGCACGGAGAAGAGCTTCAGAAGCACAGAGTGTTATTAACTTTGTGATTAGGCCAGGTCAGGAGGGCTGCATGAATAATGGGAAGATTAATGCCCTCAATGTGGGAAGGAGGGAGGCTAAAGTCTGCCCTGTCCTCTTCTTTCGCTTACCTGCCCTGAGAGAAGGCATTTGGTGTTTCCAAATTGACTTAAATAAGAAATGTGTGGTGGCAGCAGCCGTCCCTCACTCAGCCTTCACTTGCCCAAGGCAGAGAGATTTTAATTTTCAAGCCATTATGAGAAAAAGAAACTCGGAATTAAAGAATATTCCAGTGAAGCAGTCAAAGTAGCTGCCCAAATGCTGAATCAAAGGGAGAAATATAAATTAAAATTTCCTTCTCACTCTCTCCCACCAACTGAGCTTGAGGAATCATAACTGAGCTACTGGCAAAGAACCTTGGGACCCTGCCCCTGAGGTCAGATGGGCAGGCAGGCCCACTGTGCCCACCCCAGGGTGCTCACAGCACAATAAGGAACAGAGAGTCATTCACCTATTCACAGGAGGGATTTATCTCCATCAAGGTTGGCATCCCTGGGCCATGACCCTCCTGAGTGAGATCAAGCTCTGAATATTGAATTCAGGGAGTTGGGTGCCTCCTTAGTCGCCTTTTCCCCTCTGACTGGTCCCTTGAGGCTGAGATGCTGCTGCTGCCTAGTTTTGTTTCCTTTCTGCCAATCAGGTACCATCTTCCCTAACTCAGGCCAGGGGTGCTGGGAGTTGCAGGGAACTGTCTGAATAAAAGGGAGCACCTGAAACCTCAGCTCATATTCTTCTAAGTTAGCACCCCTGCACCCTTGGGCTTTCTTTTTTTGGGGGGGTGGGTGAGTACTAGGTATTGAACCCAGGAACACTTTGCCACTGAGTTACATCCTCGGTCCTTTTTAAATTTTTTAAATGTATTTTTTAGTTGTCAATGGACACTATACCTTTATTTTATTTATTTTTATGTGGGCTAAGGATTGAACCCAGTGCCTCACATGTGCTAGGCAAGCACTCTACCACTGAGCTATACCCCCAACCCCATTTTTAAATTTTGAGACACAATCTTACTAAGTTGCTCAGGGTCTCACTAATTTGCTGAGGCTGTTCACAAACTTGCAATCCTCCTGCCTAAGGCTTCTGAGTAGCTGGAATTTCATCCACCTTTGCTCCCCCCCCTTCTTCTCCCCCCTCCCCTTTCCTGTTTTGTGGTATTAGAGATTGAACCCACTGAGCTACATCCCCAGTCCTTCCATTTTGAGACCTGGTCTCATTGAGTTGCTCAGGTTGGCCTCAAACTTGTAAACTTCCTTCCCAGTCTCCCCAAAAACTGGGATTGCAGGCTTGCAGCTCTCCTTACTTTTTATAGTGTAGCAGTCAAGCTGTCTAGCCTCAGTAACTTTCAGTTTACTCATCTGCAAAACGGGGATGATGATACTTGCTTTTTAGGATTGTTGTAAATATTAAGTAAGATAATCATGGTCACCTTCTTAGAACAGTGCCTCACATATGGTAAACATTCATTAAGGACCAGTTAATATTATTTGAAGTGTCCTAATGATAGTGCTGACATTTATTCCCTGTATTGAGTATTTTCCCTGAGCCAGGCAGGATATTATACATATAGACTTTCTCAACTGTAACCCTTATCCTAAGGAATTCACAATCTATTAGAGGTGACAAATGTCTAAACAGACCACAGAAAAAGTGTGATCACTGCCATCATCACTCTAAGAGCTGTCATTTTCTGAGCCCTGACCACATACGAGCTGTAACATAAGGTGGTTTTTGGTCCTGGGGATTGAACCTAAGGGTGCTTTACCACTGAGATACATATCCAGCCCTTTTAATATTTTATTTCGAGTCAGAGTTTCATGAAGTTGCTTAGGGCCTCTTTAAATTACTGAATCTGGCCTTGAACTTGCAGTTCTCCTGCCTCAGCTTCCTGAGATTACAGGCCATCAGTGTGGAGCTGGGTGAGGGGAACAGGGTGTGTAGGTGGGGACAAAGGGAGATAGATTATAGAGTAAAGTGGCACCCAGCACCAGTGAGGCCATTTGGATTTGAGTTTATTTAATGGGAGAGATTTCACTACCAAAATGATCTGCTTGGCCTGAGAAAGATAGGGAAGACTTCAGAGAAGAAGTGATCTTTGATCAGGATTTTGGAGAATAGTAGTTTTCCAGGAGCCAATACTGGGGAGGAAATTACATGGCACGGCACTTCTGTGGGCCTGCAGGAGGACTTCTCCTTCTCCTGCTTCTCCTTCTCTTCCTCCTCCTTCTTCTCCCCCCTCCCCTTTCCTGTTTTGTGGTATTAGAGATTGAACCTACTGAGCTACATCCCCAGCCCTTTCATTTTGAGACCTGGTGAGCAGTATCCATAGATCCTAGGCCTGGAAGTCCCTAAATAGAGCAGTGGTTCCCTATACCTACCTTGACAGCCAGCCAATCCCTCAGGTCTCTCGGTGCTATATCATAACCTAAATGGAAGGTGATTATTTTAGAAAGAAGATCATAACCTAGATGAAGGATGATTATTTTAGGGAGAATATAGTCAACAGGCCTGTAATTCCAGAGGATTTCAGCTGAATCACAGAGCTGAAGTAATTGTAGGGAGATCGATCCTGTCTTTCCACTGACCTAGCCAAAGGGACTAGGTACCCAGGAAATCAGAGGTAGAGCTAGATCCCCAGGGAAGCTGGGAAGCTCTGGCTGGCCTGGAATCAGGGAGACAACTTCAGGGACCTTAAGAAGATTTGGAGCTGATAAAAATGAGACCTTTCCATTGGGTTCAGTAATTTCCCTCCCTCCTTTCTTTCTGCCTCTCACTCCCTGACAACAGCCACAGAGGAGGTGGCCATCTTGGTGCATTCACAGGTCTGATGGACAGGACTAAGATGTGGCATTAGGATTCATTTGACTGGTTCCATGCTGGGGAAAATCTGGACTCATCCTCATTAGCATTCTGTTTCTCTACCAGAAGCAAGGAGAGGCAGGCATCTTGCAGCCAGGGGAGACTCCTAGAGCATAGAAGCCTTCAGATCTCAAGCCACCTGCCCTCAGCCAGTGCAGCCAAGCACTACCAGCACAGGCAGTGTAGGGTGTGAAAGAAGCCTTGGGGAAACTTTATGACCACAAGGTGGTGAAACTTGGGTGCTTGTGACAAAGACTGCAGGTGCTCTCCAAACACCTGCCTGAATTACAGCCGTTTGAGAGAAAATAAAATGCACAAAGTTCCACCCACCCTCTGCCTCTCCTGGTGGGGGTGCGGTAGCCCCCATCGTTCTCACAGGCTTAATTCATTTTTCACATTAAGAAGTGGCCCTGGGAGGGACCAGCCCCCACAGAGGCAGGAAACACGTGCACATTCCAATAAAGCACTCAAAGAGGCAATTATTTCTGGGCTGCCTATCCCAGCACAGAGTACAGGCAGCCAGATTTTCAGAGCTGCTGTCATTGCCTCTGGCTATTGGCAAAATTAAACTTCTTGAGAAATCAGAATAAGCTGGCCCTCAGAGGAAGGGGGCTGGAATCGTTTGCTTGCCTGGGGCCATCAGTGTGGAGCTGGGTGAGAGGAGCAGGGTATGTGGGTGGGGACAAGGGAGATTATAGAGGAAATAAAGTGGCATTATAGGACCCTACAAGATAGCACATGCCCATTCCATGCGCACATTGAAACACACATGGAATATATACCAAGTCTGTATATATTCCACTTGGTGAGGGCAGGGGCAAGGTATACTTGTTTACAAAGTATACTTGTTTGCTATTGCTAGGACAGCAAATGGTACTTAGTAAATGTTCAGTAAATATTGAGTGGATGTGCCAGAGTCCTCTGACAAACACCAAGAATCCTCCCCAGCCTTTCATCTGACACAGCTTTCACCCAGATGATACCGCCTGTTATCGGTGATGAGTCCTGCTTCTTCACATGTTGAAGTATAACATTAGAGAAGTATGCTGAGGCCAGCATATAAAGCAGGGTGTATTTTAAAAAGGGGTAACATTGACTTATCCCAGGAAGGAGAAGGGGGCCATAGCTGGTATCCTGGTATGCCAAAAAGTGAGGTGTTTTGCCTTTTTATATGTCCTAGGCTTCCTCTGTTCTCTTGCTTTCTCCCCTTTATCTCTCTCCTTCCTGCTTATATGACTAGACCTAGGAAATGCTCGGTGGGATGGCCAAAAGGTGGAAACAAGTGGGCTGAAGGAGGAAGGGCAGAATGGTACAGCCCAAGACACATTAATTAACAACCTTATAGCTCCCTGTAGGGAGGAGGAGCAATTCCTGGGAATGGTTACCTTGGTAATGGGTTGGAACAGGGGCAGATTCTTGATAAGGGTGGAGGAAGGGCTCTAAAGGAAGTAACATTTCAATCCCTCAGGGGACAGTCTCCAACTTCCAGGACTCACTCAGAATTGGCTTCCTTGATCCAACTTGACTCGATTGACCTATCCTGTCTAATTCTGACTTCCCAGATACCTTGCTTTCTCATCCTTCCTTGTGATGATGTCATGCGATATTTGGTAAATTCCCCCCAAAATGAAAAGTAGGTTTTGGGAATTTTAGCTCAGTTGGTAGAGCACTTGCCTAGCATGTGCAAGGCCCTGGGATCAACCCCCAGTACCACCAAATTGTGTGTGTGTGTGTGTGTGTGTGTGTGTGTGTGAAGTGCCTTCCTTAGGACATGAAGGGGTGGGTCGTGGCCTGCTTGACCACCCCACAAAGACACAAAGAGAAGTTCTGTCCAGTTCTCAAATTACAACTCCCTCTTTCACTGATTTAGAAACATTTGCCTGCCTGCTTCTGTCCTCCTCTCTCCAGCAAGCCTCTCATGCTGTGTCCCTCTCCCTCTTCAGATACCTCTTGTGCTTCACTTCAAATTCCAGCCACTGCTGTGACAACCAACTCCATGCTGGCTCCAATCACTTCAAGCTATGTGACCTGGCAGCACTGCACCCTCAGGCCCCTGACTCTCCCACTTGCTTTTGTCTCAGGGCTTTTCTGTTGCCAGGGAACTGTTCCCTTTTCTGCCTGGGCAACCTAGAAGTTTGAGGTAGTTAATGGGGAGGAAAGGGAGACTCTTGACTGTGTAGGTAGAAACCTATGCTTCCCTTTTTTTTGCTCCTGGTAAAAGGTTCTAGGATCCTTCATAAAGCTTTTCAGAATGCTCTCTGGGTGCTTTTTAAGCTGCAATATTCTCCTTTAGCTGCTCCTCCGACTCTCCTCAACCCCTCAGCCTTGCTCCTGGGATCATAGCCTCTGTTTCACACTCAGCTTTCAGGGGAATTCAGGTTACCCTCTCTCCCTAGTCTCACTGGTTTCCTTTCATTTTCTCCACTCTTTCCCACCTCAGGACCTTCCAATAAGACTTTCCCATTGCATGAAGTGTTTTTCTATCTGTTCAGGAAGTTCCTGGGCTTAGGCTGACCCAAAGTAAGCAGCCCTTAGAAGATCTGGGAAGACAATGTTCCAGGTAGAGAGCTCATACCAGAGCCCTGGGGCAGTAATGATGAATTTGTTCTGCTCAGGGTAAAGCAAGAATGCCTTTTTGGTTAGAGCAGAGCAAGATGAAGTGGGAGAGGACAGGGACCAGACCCTATGTAGTTTCATAGGCCATAGCAGGGAGTTTGCACTTACAAGGCATCAGGAAAGGAGGTTTCTGAAGGCAGGAGGTGCCTACTACAGGTATGTAATAGGCATTTAATGCTTTTGAAGTGAATAAATAAGATCCTCATCTCTATCAGTGTCCCAGTCACCCCTCCCCCACAGAAGGTAACAAAATAGTCCTGTTTTCTAAGATGACAGTTCTGCCCACTAGGGAGAGGATCAGGCTGTGGGAGGAGGGTGGTTTGGTTTTATCCTAAAAGAATCCTTTGGGAGCGAGAGCCCTACCAGCTCTGGGCACTGACTCCTTTCTTCTCCTCTTTTCTCCCACGGTGGATTCTGATCTTGTTGCTCACTTCTCTGCTCCCGCTGGGCTCTGCTCCTGACACCATTAGTCACCTCCCTCAGTTCTCAGCTTCCTTAATGAGCAGCTGTCTTTTCAGTCTGAGATAGGCCTGCCCCTGTCTGCTGTTTCTCAGGGAAACCAAGGTCAGGGTAGGAGTGCAGGGCTCCCCACCAGCTCCGAAGGCAGGGGAAGGGAAGTAGAGGTGAAAGACCCCAGCCCAATAACTTTAGGCCCAGTAATAAATCACCAGGGCTTGCTTCCGCACCTGCACAGACGTCAGATGTATTTTTCAGAAAATCAGTTAAGTGTAACCGATTAAGAAAGGACAGGATGGTTGGGAAAGGAACCGGCACGGTTGGGCAAACGGGATCATACAATGAAAAACCATACAATGAATAACAAATGATTTTTATATGGTTTTTCCAGGAACCTATAGTGAAAAACAAGTTTACCCTTTAAGTGACCTATATGCTGGATTCAAAAGAGCCAATGAGATACCTGTTACTGTGCTAGGAGGGAAACTGACCACTGTACCCTATAAAAGATCTGTACCCCAACGCCCGGGGTGCCAGTTCACCGAAGCTCCGGCTGAGGTTTCGCTGGGCACCCGCAGGCGCCTGTGTATCAATAAATCACCTCTTGCGTTTGCAGCCAGTGCCTCGTGCGTCTTTCTTGGACAGGGAATCGGTGGGTCTTTCATTTGGCGAGCCAGCCAGGAGAACTCCTGTAACCCCGTCCGGATCCCTGCCCGAGGAACACCCGATAACCACTGGGAGGTAAGCTGGCCAGTTCGTGTCATTTTGTGTCTCTGTCTGTCTGGTTGTTATCTTGTTATCTGTTCATGCGCAGCGTCTGTACGATTACGCGTAATCGCTCTGTATTCTGGGCAGCTTGAGAAGGAGTTGACGAACTCGGACTTCTCCCCTGCCACCCTGGGAGACGTCCCAGGGGCTCAGGGAGGCCCATCTTGGGGGGCCTCCAATGTTCTGTAGAGTACACTGTACTCGTGGGTGAAGGAGGTGACGGTATCCCTCCTCTCCCTAATCCGTCAGGTACGTTCGGTTTGTGCTCGAGCCGCGCAGCGTTCTCTGTGTCCAGTCTGATATTTGTGTCTGTCTTCTTGCCTTTGCCCGAAGCCGCAGCGTTCTTTGTGTTTTGTGTCCTGTCTGATTTGTATCTGTCTCCTTGCCTCTGCATTTTCTCATTCCACCTGAGACTAACATGGGACAATCTATAACAACTTTAACATCTCGCTTTGACTTTTCTCAAAGCCCTGTCCTCATTATTAAATTAGTGTTAATTGGCTTTAGAGATGGGAACCAAATTTTCAGTCACAAATTTTAACACTCTCAAGGGGACTTTTAAGGAGTCCCCACTCTGCTCTCTTGGGGAAGCCTAGCACTCGAAACAACTGCAAGCAGAGGATGGACTTTTTGGGAGCTGGCTACTAAAAAGTTAGAAAAAAAAAAAAAATGCCTAATGCCTAAGGTCAAACCAAACTGGAGGAACTGATCCTATGGGTGAAAGATAGGATTAAGGGACTCCCAGCAGCTGCCAGAGCCATTTAGCTCTGGGGAGTTCCCTGGGTCCTTATCTACATCTTAAGGATTACGCTACCTCTGTTTACTTAAAAAGAAGGGACACTGAATGCAGTAAAGCCAGTCACACTGGGACCCTTGATTTTACACCTATAGTTGCCTCTACGTGAAAACATCTGGTCCACTCATGGGAAAGTCTATGGTGCCACTGATGGGAGTCATAATTAAATGAAAGTTCAAAACCTGGAGAGATATTTTCTTATCTGGTTGTCTGATTGTTTCTTAGGGATAATCTAGGTTAAATGTGTGTCTAAAAAAAATAATAATAATTTTTATTGTAACAATCTGGTATCTGAATGGGTTTCTAAAGCATTGCACTATCTTGCAGTTAAAAGTTGGGTTTAAGCAATTGTTTAATTTGATTTCAGATAGTTCATGCTAGAAAACTTAAATACTTGGGATAAAAAAAAAAATTTAAAGAGTTTCAATTTTGAACTGGGTAGCCTGAAAAGAAATTAAAACGTTGGTCTGGCTCATAAAAATGACATTAAATAATTAAATAGTAATAGTCTTAGAAATTTTCAAAGCTTAATTTCAGATATATATGTTAGTGTGTGGGCAAATCAATGCTACTTTAGAAACTTCAGAACAAGCAAAGTGGCTTAGAGGTACTAAAGAAATTTCTTCTGATGGTAGAGATCCTATTTCCAGTTTTATGTGAACAAGTTTTTCTAGTGTAAAAAGATATAAAATTTTAAATTTTGGAAATTGCTTCTTAAATTTGTATCATAATTTTCAACATCTAAACCTGGAAATATAACTTAAGGTTAAAATGCCTTAGGCCTAAAGTGTCTGCTCAAAATAGCAGTTTTTGTTTTTTTTTTTTCCCTGCTCCTTCCAGACCTTAGTCAGGGCTTAAGCTGATATGCGAACAGAAGCAGCTTGGAGCTCAGGCCCAAAGAAAAAAAAAAAAAAAGGGGGGGGAGATAAAACTAGACCAAACCAAGAAGTAAATTGTATGGTATTTACTAACTACTGGCCAGTCATCTTTTTTTTTTTTTTAGGACTCTTGTTTTTTCTTAGATTCTGTATTTTTTTTGAGCTCGTGATTCTGATCCTGCAGACCTAGGTTAATGTTTTTCTGATCAGTGAAGTTTTTTAAAAAACAAAAAAAAACATTGCAATGGAGATTTCATCTGCAAAAAGCTACGAGGCCTTTATTATTGTTATGTGTGCACACTCTTGTTATGTGTTGTATGTCGGTATGTCTGTATGTGTGTATGTCCATATATCCTACAGTGATATAACAATTGACAGATGAGGAGCGCTCATAAAAAAAAAAATTAATTAAAAATAGATCCAAATATCTTTAATTCACGTGATTCAAACGGTTCAATTTAGATTGGGTAAACAGATAAAAGTAAAAATGTCCTCAAAATTAAGCTTATAAGTTTCTCTAGGTGTTCAAAAAGGCCCTAATAAAATGTTAACTCTGCTTAAATTTAAAAAGTTTACAAGTATTGTTTCAAAATGTGAACAAAAGGAGGTTTATGTAATTATGGTGTTATTAATGTGTTCATATCTTCCAGGTATACAAGTCTGTAAGGTAGAAGCTTCAAAAGAACATTATATCAAGCTGGTGTTCTAAAGTTGTATGGTAATTTTAGGCTTCAAAAAAAAACATGTTAGAGATTCAATTATATCATTTGTGTTCTAAACTGAACTTGTTATCAATAAGATATGTACGGTTCCATGTTACTTTCTACTCTGAGGGTCTGAGAGCCTAATCTATGTAAAGGTTTTATTGCAAAACACAAAAGTACATTACAACTTTTCTATAAGAGGTTAAAAGCTTTCAGCCTTTAATTCATGTTTTAGGTGTGATATTATGTTGTGTTAGCTAATGTTCATGTAAACTTGAACAACAATTTATGTAAACTTTGTAAAATGATCAGCTTCAGAACTATAGTACTTGAGATTTATAAAGAGCCCTGCCTTACTTGAAATAAGGCTCTGTCCCATCTCACTACATGTGAAAGTGGCTATGAAAGAAGTAAGCCAGATTTCAGTACAGTTAAAGTTGTGTCCAAAAATAGGTTTGTGCCAAGATTACTAGGATCTCAAACAGGAAATTATGATGTATAACCCTGCTAGAATTCAAGGTAGCTATTATATAAGCTAAATATGTTTTTACCCTAGTTAATTTTGTTTTGTAGTTTGCTTATAGATGGTTTAAAGATTGCCTGTTAATGTTTTAAAGAGGTATTGCTTTAAGAACACAACCTGGGTCAACATAAGATAAGGAGTTATCACCTACAGGATAGAGAGATAGACATTAAAGCCCAGTGCTCTTAATATAAGGCTGTTAACTTATTTGCTGGATGTTTAAGATCAAGTTTTTAAAATTAGTTAAATTAAAAGGGCCAAGAAAACCAATATTCGGCTCTTGCCCTCTGAGTCAGTCTGAATCAGGGAATAGGGGACTTCTCCAAAGGGCTCAGCAAACTCTAGGCCACATAACCTCCTGAGCAGGGAGATTAATGAGACCAGTGGAGGACAGAAAGCCAATCGGTGCATTTGCTGTAAAGAGGAGGGTCATTAGAAAAGGGAGACATCCCTGATGCTTCTGAGGGAAGCCATATGGTCAAGCAAGGCCTGGACCCATCCTAGCGCAAATGGCACTAGCAGAACTGAAAAGCTGCTATGAAGTTCCCGAGGACTCCCAGGATAACTCAGCTGACTGTAAACAATAGGTAGAAACAAAAGTCAGTTTGACTTGCTTCATCTTAAACACTTAGCAAAGACAGTCAAAGCCAAAGCACAGCTGTTCCTGGACATCTTAAATGATAATAATAGTTAAATGTAACTTCCATAAATAAGTAAACTGAAGGCTACAAAAAAGATTCTTAGACAGAAATGCCTGATAACTGTCAAAGGGACTGCTAGAGTAGTTTTAGTCTAAGGCCTTTATTTCTAGCCAACGCAGGTAGGCTTGATGTTTGCTAATATGGTTATCCAGCCCTAAGTAGCAGAATTAAAGATTTCTCTATTAGACACAGAGGTTATACTAGTAAAAGGATTTTGCAGGATCAGATGGCATTAAATTATTAAACTATATCTTAAAGGAAAAGACATCTATAACCCTACATGTTAGTTGTTGTGTTGACATCCCTGACACTTCTGACAATGTGACAAATATCTTTAAAGATTTACCTGCTCAGATGGAAGCCATGTCCTCAGCAACTTTTTCGTGGAAACAATATCCTAGCTCCTAGTTCCTGGTACTGCCTGATGGAAAACATTGTTAATCTTTGTCTTGGCCATTATACTCATTGGCATATTCCTGTGCTGTGGCATTTATTACTGCATCAATATGGTTCCAGTACTAATAAGTTCTTGTTTCTCTTATAGACCACCCATCACTCAAATGGCCCTCCAGCCTATTACTTCTCAATTAGACTTTCATCATGAACCACTCGATAGACCCGATATTTTTAAGGGGGACTCCAAACTGCTTGCCCCACGCCGTCCCTTTTCAGCCTGAAGAAGCCAGAAAGATTCTCTTCGTCCCCCTTCCTCACAGCAGTAAGGAGTTCCCAAATTAGAAAAAAAAAAAATGAAGCCAGATTTAAAGTTAGGAAGTCAGTGTAGTTAGATAAATCGGGGGTCTAATATCAAGTGACCAAGTCTATCACTGCCTTAGAAAAATCTCTCTCTTCCCTCGCAGAAGTCGTACTACAAAATAGGAGGGAATTAGATCTGTTATTCCTTAGGGAAGGTGGTCTCTGTGTGATTTTAAAGAAACAATGTTGTTTTTACGCTGACCATACAGGGGTAGTCCAGGAAACTATGGAAAATGTCACTGAAAGGCTGGCCAAGAGACAGAAGAAATTTGAAGCACAACAAGGATGGTTTGAACGTTGGTTTAACAAATCCCCATGGTTAACTACTTTGCTATCCACCATAGCGGGACCTTTAGTTATTCTGCTAATAATCCTAACGTTTGGACCCTGCATACTCAATAGATTGGTGCAATTCATGAGAGAGAGACTTTCTATAATCCAAACTATGGTTCTAACTCAACAGTACCAGTTGCTTAAACAACAAACAGGGTCACACACAAGCTTAATCCAAGAACCTGAGCAAGCAGAACAATGGATATAAGATTCTATCCATGATAAAGAAAAAGGGGGGAATGAAAGACCCCAGCCCAATAACTTTAGGCCCAGTAATAAATCACCAGGGCTTGCTTCCGCACCTGCACAGACGTCAGATGTATTTTTCAGAAAATCAGTTAAGTGTAACCGATTAAGAAAGGACAGGATGGTTGGGAAAGGAACCGGCACGGTTGGGCAAACGGGATCATACAATGAAAAACCATACAATGAATAACAAATGATTTTTATATGGTTTTTCCAGGAACCTATAGTGAAAAACAAGTTTACCCTTTAAGTGACCTATATGCTGGATTCAAAAGAGCCAATGAGATACCTGTTACTGTGCTAGGAGGGAAACTGACCACTGTACCCTATAAAAGATCTGTACCCCAACGCCCGGGGTGCCAGTTCACCGAAGCTCCGGCTGAGGTTTCGCTGGGCACCCGCAGGCGCCTGTGTATCAATAAATCACCTCTTGCGTTTGCAGCCAGTGCCTCGTGCGTCTTTCTTGGACAGGGAATCGGTGGGTCTTTCAGAGGGGCAGGACAAAGGATTCCCTCTGGGTAAAGGAAGAAGTAAGTGGAGGACAGCTAAAATTTGGGGGTATATTATAAAGGGGATCCCAGCTTTCACACTTGAAAAAGTTCATGGAGAACAGACTTGCCTGCTTTTCACTGAGGGACAAGGAACAGGCTGAGATAAGCAGAAGACACTGGGGTGGAATAAAGGGGAGAGACTCATCCTGGTAGGTGACTGAGGACTGAGGCTGAAGGCTTTTCCTGGGCTGGCAAATCTCTGCCACTTATTCTCCAAATGTGGAGAAAGAGAGGACAGAATAACCTCTTAAGAACCCTCTCAAAGGGGCTGGGGTTGTGGCTCAGTGGTAGAGCGCTCGCCTAGCATACATGAGGCACCGGGTCCTCAGCACCCTATATCTTTATTTTACTTTTAAAATAAAATAAAAAATAGTGTTCACCTGAAGCTAAAAAATAAATATATATATAAAAAAGAGCCCTCCCAAAAAAGAACATGGGACTAAGATTTCTTTTTTTATATATATTTACTTTTTAGTTGTAGTTGGACACAATATCTTTATTTTATTTATTTATTTTTATGTGGTGCTGAGGGTTGAACCTAGGGCCTCACATGTGCTAGGCGAGTGCTCTACTTCTGAGCCACAACCCCAGCCCCCTCAGGACTGGGATTCTTGATTGTTGTTGGTTGTTCTGAGGCATCTGTGGGCAGGGATATCCAATAAGGTCCAAGGTGACAGGGGATTTCTAGGCTCCTGTGCTAAGTAGGAGGTTGTACCAAACAGGGGGCTGCAGAAAAGAGCTGGCACACTCAGAGGGTAAGCTGAAGAGGTTAGTAAAAGGACTATTTATAGGTGGACAGGTTACAGGAAATGACAAAGGACATTGAATCATCCAGGGTCTATACACAGAAAAAAACCTACACCAGTGCTAAACCTGAAGGAGAAAAAGAGGGACTGGGATAAGAGCTGTAGCTGTCAGGGAGCTGTTGTCCTACAGGAGCTAGGTCCTCTACAGAGGAATCCAGCCACTGCCAATAAGGAAATCCAGCAGCATGGTTGTGGATGGGGATAAGTACCCTGACCTCTCTCTCATCCCCTTAGCTGGTCTCTCGCCAGTGCCTCTTGCCAGTGCCTCTTGCCAGTGCCTCCCGCCCATCGAGAAACAGGGCAAGGAGCCACGACAATACAGTCAGAGGTCAGCTTCCTCTGAGCAGAGCAAAGAAGAACGGAAAGTGAATCTAGAACCTTCTATGTTTTCCTCCTGATGTTACTTACCCCCAAGCCCACCTTCTCCCTGGTTTCTCGAAAGATTACATGTTGCATTCTGGGCGTAGTTGGTACATGCCTATAATCCCAGTGACTCCTAAAAGTAAGACAAATTTGAGTTCAGCCTCAGCAATTTAAAAGGACTCTAACTCAAAATAAAAAATAAAAAGGGGTGGGGATGTAACTCTGTGGTAGTGTGTTCCTGGGTTCAATTCCTAATATCACACACACACACCAAAGAAGCTTACAGGTCCCTGTGGAGTCTCAAGGGAGACTCTAGCCACATAGGGAGGATTTCAGTTGCTCTGAGTGAGCCTCTACCCCACCTATTTAGTATCAGGGATTCCCAGATGGCCCCATTCTCCCTGCTCCAGGCTTTAGGAATGGGCAGGCTGGGTATATTTTCCTAACAAACCATTTCCCCAACTGGATTCTTTCAACTGGGTAAAGCAGGAGGTTTCTCCTTGCTTCTCCCCTGCATGGGCACTGCTCTCTACTTTTATCTTGTAAAATTTTATTTTTATTTAATTTTATTTATCTGAGGCACCCGAGGAAGCTGAGGGAGCCCCTAACACTATCAGCTACTTAGATACTGAAAAAAGATCTGCTGGTCCTCCCTGACATATCCCCAGAAATACCAAATCCTTCCCTCTAGTTCCTTGGTAGTATGAAATTATTAGGCTCCATAAGTTGGCTTTTCAACCCTGCCCTGGAGTTCCCACCTTGGACCTTTTTAAGCCCCTTTCTCCATGCCAGTTCATTTCTCATCCTAGTCCAGCCCTAGCAGACATAATCTTGGTGGACTGTCAATGAATATCTGTCCATTTCCTTGCCAAAAGATTGTCATGTGATTCAATCCGGGTCCCTTAGATAGTCTTTCCTGCTGGAACCTTGAATGGAATGATATGAAAATGAAATTAATCTGTCTTCGGGCAACACCATGAAGAAAGTACTCCTTGGCCCTAGTTCCTTTGATTTACTGTCCTGATTCCTCATGTTCTTGGGATAGTCTCCTTAACATTTTCATTTATTTATTTTATTTTATTTATTTATTTTTACAGCACCATGTAAAAATAAAATAAAGATATAATGTTCACCTAAAGCTAACCATCTCTATTTACTTTTTGGTACTGGGGATTGATCCCAGAAGCATTTTTCCACTGAGTCATAGTCCCAGCTTTCTATTTTGAGACAGGATCTCACTGAGTTGCTTAGGGCCTCTCTAAGTTGCCAAGACTGGCCTCAAACTTGTGATCCTCCTGCCTCAGTCTCCTGAGTTGTGGGATGATAAGCATGTGCCATCATGCCTGGCCTATTCCTTTTTTTTTTGCTTGTTAGCTAGAGTTTTCTGTTGCTTGCAACCAAAGAATCTTCACCAATACAAATTTCCTATTCTTAGAGGAGCCAAGGGGTATGTGCCTCTGGTAGGCTTATGTTTGGAGCTTTTAGTTTAAATTCAAATTTCATCTGGTCCTGGGATAAAATTTGGAAAGGAGACGATATTGTAGCCTCTATTTGTGTCATACCTTGTCTCAGGAACCCTGCCTTTCTTGGACACAAGTCTTTTAACTGAGGCCACAGCCTGAAATAGCCAAGCTTACCTCCTATGACTCCCTATCACAAGTCCTACAGCAGGTCAGGTGGGTCTACTTGTTATTTTCCACAAATAGCAAATCATTCTGAGTCTTTGCTCATGATGTTCTCAGACACCTGATAAGCCACTGTGCACCCCCTCACCCCGTGTGTTTGAGTCCTCCCAGACCTCTAGACCTTAGGTCACCTTCTGCCTCTCCTTCCCCAGAACCTTTTTCGTTTTTTTTGGTACCAGGGATTTACCTCAGGGGCACTCTACCAGTGAGCCACATCCCCAGCCCCATTTTGTATTTTATTTAGAGACAGGGTCTCACTGAGCTGCTTAGCATCTCACTAAATTGCTGAGGCTGGCTTTGAACTGGTGATCCTCCTGTCTCAGCCTCCCAAGCTTCTGGGATTACAGGCATGCACCACCACACCCGGCTCCCCAGAACCTTTTGTGCCTCATCCAGCCCACAGCTGCTTTTGGGCCAAAGTACTTCACTGAGCTCTCTTTGATGTGGAACAGAGGGAATGATTGTGTAGTTGAGTTTTGTTTCCTTTGTAGACTTAATACTTTAAGGACTTGAGTTCAGGCTCCAGTGCCTTGGTCCTTTCCTGACTGGGTCCTTTTCCTGATTTGGTGCAGAACATGAGGCCCAGCACACAGTGGCTATTCATGTTTATTTGTCCATCCTGGTTTGGAAATCATCCTGGCCCTATGATCCATATTCTTCATTCATTTATCCACCATTTACCAAGCACCTACTAAGCAGGGGTTCTGTCCTAAGCTCTAGAAATACACAACAAATAAAACAGCTAAGCAATTCACAGTCTGGTAGCAAAGATTTATTGAAAATTAAATGTAGCAGAATGACCTTTTGAGAAAATAACCATGTCTAGTTTTGCTTAGCTGCAGGCTCACCTCAAAAGAATGAAAGGCATTCTATTCCTCCTAGAGGAGAGCAGGACTTTGGACTTTCTTGACCCCCTGGGGGATTGGTGTGTTTCAGAATTGAAAGGAGAAGCTGCAAGAAGCAGGCCACCCAGAAGAAAACTTCCAAAAGAAAATATTTTCCCTTTTTTAGTACTGGGGATTGAACCCAGGACTTCACACAGGTTAGGCAAGCACTCTACCCCTGAGCTATACCCCCAGCCATCCAAATAGGCTTTTTAAACAAAGATGAAGGTTGGAGACTAAATACTTCCTTTATTGAAGAGAGATGGTTCCAACTTAAGAGGGTCTGTTGGAATCCTCAACACTAGAAAGAAAATAAAGGTATGAATTCCTTTAGTGGAGAGATCTGAGCCCCTACTAATGCAGGTCATCTGAGATGGGAGGACATAAGGGGAAGAATAATTGGGTGAACAAATACATGATAATAATACTAGTCCGCATTTATTATGTACTTACTGTGTACCAGGCATTGTGTTAAGCACTTAGTGTGTATTCACTTATTTTTTACAAGAACTCTATGAAGTGTATACTGCTATTGTTTCCATTTTACAGATGAGGCAAAGAAAGATTAAATGAATTGCCCAAGGATTATGGATCTGAGAATCAAACCCAGGCAATCAGACTTCACTGAGAGCTCTGGGTGTTTATGTGGACTGAGGACCACAGTGTGGGGAGCTTTTACTCCCAAAGGTCACCAAGGCTGGACCTGTTACAGAGGAGATGGGGCTCTCAACACTCCCACCTTCAGATGTGCTTTAGAACCAGGCAGGGAGCATTAGTTGTGACCATTAGCATTAACTGAGGACCTGGCAGTCTTGGTAAGAAGGGGCTAACACTAGTTATTCCTATTGCCACAGGAGTGCTATATAACAATCACAAAATTTCAGTGGCATACAACACTATGTATTTATTTGGTTTGTGTGCTTAGGGACCCACTGGGGATATGTTACTATAGGCTGGCTTTGGCCGGGCTGGTTTGATTCTATTCAATGTTTCTCCGATCCTCCTTTCAGGACCAGCAAGACAGCTAGGGAATATTCATGGAGATGGCAGAAGCACCCGAGCAACTGTCCCAATGTGCAAACTCATTTTAAGCCTCTGTTTGCATCACATCTGCTAAGGTACTATTGGTCAAAAGCTACACGGCTGAGCCCAGAGTCAAGATATGGAGAAATACTGAGCCCAGTAGAGGGAAGAGTGTGGCAGGCACAGTGTGGAAGTATAATTCTACTTCCAAGAGGGGTGAAGATATGGAACTGTAATACAGTGTCCCACAGAATTCAAATTGAATTTAGTTTTGTTACATAGAGAGAATAAAATGCTACATTATGTCATGGAGCCATTCACACCTGTTATAAAGACAGACTCTATCTTCAGGAAACAAAGTGTGCTAAGAATATTTAAAATTTCAGTTTTAATTTTAGTAAAAATCTAAAGTGCCTTTAACAAGAATATACTCTGGATGATCTAGAAGACTATGATAGCTGCCTTGCACTTTTTAGGACCCCAGTGATCAACTTGAGTGCCAGCATTTAACTTTTTAATTTGGCTTTCTCAAATTGGGGTCTGCATTCTCAAGGAGTCATCCATTTGCAAGGTTGGAAAACAGTGGTGAGACTAATACACAGCAAAGGCTCAGATAAACAGAAAATGCCCAGAGGTGTGCTGTGGACATCTAAGAGCAGGGGAGGCTGGGGAAACTATGGGGCTTAGGACAGTGTTCATGGTGCTCTATAAAGAAACCCTGATAGCATTTGAATAGGTCTTGCAAAACCGTGAGACTGAGTCCTGGGGATTATCTCCAGGCTCCATCTGAGTGAATCAGATTCCTTGTTTCTAGGCCTTCTGGCCCAGGGCCAATTCCTTCACCCTCAAGTATATGCTACTGGTATTTGAAGAAGAGGCTGGAGAGTGAAATGGCTAAATTCCCTTGCTTTGGAGTCAGACGAAACAAGGGTTCAAATATTGGCTTTGACATTTACTAGATCTGGGCCCTAAGTAGGTTGTTTGAACTCTCTGAATGCATTTCCCCATCTGAAGAAAGGAATCATAATCCTCTCATGGGATGTTTTAAGATTTAGAATTTGCAGCTGGGGTGGTGGCTGTGCATGCCTGTCATCTCAGAGACTAGGAAGGCTGAGGTAGGTAGGAGGATCACAGATGGAAGCCAGCCTCTATGATTTAGTGAGAGCCTCAGCAACTTAGGGAACTCTGTTTCAATTTTTTAAAAAAAAAAAAAGTAAAAAGGACTGAGAAGTAGCTCAAAGATGAGCACCCCTGGATCCAATCCCCTCGCCCCCCAAAGAACAAGAACAATAAGAAGAATTAGAACTTGCCAGTAAAGTTTTTTTGTTGTTGTTTTTTTCAGATGAAGGCCATACTATGATGCCCAGGCTGGTTTCATACTCTGGGGTTCATACAATCCTCCTGCCTTAGCCTCAAAAATAGCTGGGACTATAGGCATGTATTCCCATGTCCCACTTATCTGAGGTTTTATTAATGGGAATAGTTTTGATTTCTGATTCAATTATAGGATTGTTATAGGATTATCCAGATTTTGTGTTTCAAGGTATGTCAGTTTTGGTAAATTATATATGTCAAACAATTTGTCTATTTCACATCTAATCTTCAATTTTATTGTCACAAAATTATTCATAATATTCTCTTATTTTCTAATGCCTGAAGCTTTCATAGTGATATCTTTCTTTTTAAATTTCTGATATGGATTATTTTCATCCTTTTTCAACTTTTCTTGGTCATTACCACCAGACTTTTATAAGTTTTCACATAATTGGCTGATTCTCTGTTATACATTTGTTTTCTTTTTCTTCTATTTCTGTTCTTCACTTTATTTCATTACTTCTACTTTGAGTTTATGTCGCTGTGGGTTCCTTTTCTAACTTATTGAGATAAATTCTTAGCTCATTAATTTTCAATCTGTTTTCTTTTCTAACATGTACATTTCCTTTTAAATGAAAAATAAATTAATGTGCCTGGTCCCAAATAGACCCTCTATAAATATCTTTTCCTTTCTTCCTTTTTTTTTGGTGGGGATGCAGGGGATTGAACCCAGAGCTTCCTACTACTAAATAAGAGCTCTACCACTGAGCTACCCATCAGTCACATGTCCAAATTCTTTTTTCCCCCAGATTTTAAAAAATTTGTTCTTTTTAGATGTATATGACAGTAGAGTATATTTCAACATATTATACATACATGGAGTATAGCTTTCCATTCTTGTGATTGCACATGATGTGGAGTTACATGTGTGTATTCATAATGAACATAGAAAGTTATGTCCAATTCATTTTACTATCTTTCCTATTCCCATTCCCCCTCCCTTTGCTTTATTCTCCTTTGTAAAAATCCAGTGAACTTCTATTCTTCCCTCCCCCCACATGTCCAAATTCTTAACCCAGAGAATCATAAGCACAAAAAATGGTTGCTTTAAGCTCTAAACTTTCAGGTACTCTGCTACACAACAATAAATAATTGGAGCAGTGTTTATCATCTTGTCCTCCACCAGATTCCTACAATCCGCAGCATACTCCATGCATCGGGATTTCTCATATAGGCCCAAACAGAACCTGCGGAAGCAAACTACAGCAAAGGTCCTTTATGTGAGGCCTGTGGGAGCCAAACTGGAAATGAATATTGTCTCATCAGTTTTGTCAACTGAGCTCTCCTAAGACCCTTGGTTCCCAACCTTTTCAAGTGCTAAATCCCACTTTGTCTCATAAAAAAAACAAGGTGTGCCGATTTGGTGGCATAGGCCTGTAATCCTAGCTACTGAGGAGACAGAGGCAGGAGGATTATAAATTTGAAGCTAGTTTGAGCAACCTAGCAAGACCCTGTCTTAAAATAAAATTAAAAGGAGAAGGTATAGGAGATGTAGCTCAGTGGTAAAACACCCCTGGGTTTAATTCCCAGTATAGAAAAAAAAAGAAAAAAGTAGGTGCACTCCCACACGATGTTGGTTGTACCTTCAGTATAGCTTTGTAGATAGCTGACATTTATTGAAAATCTTACTAAGTGCCAGGCACATTTTACAGATGTCAAATGGGGTGGTTGGAATGTCCCAGCAGTCTCTTCTCTGTATCAAATGCAGAGTTAGCAAGGCTGGGCTGGGGGAGGCCAAAGAATGATATCCAAACTCCTTACACTGGTATGCTAAAGAGTGTTGTCTTCCAGCTCCTTCCACACTTTCGTCCCTAGATCTGAGAACCTGTACTTCACATTTTCTACATTTCTTTAATAGCTGGCTTCCTGTTAGATTCTGCCAGTTGGAAACACTGGCAGAAACTAGAAAAGAGAAGTAAAAGAAAAGCCATTTTCTTTTCTGCATTTTGACGGCATCTCTAGCAATGGCCACATTGCTTGCTCTGGAGCTCCTACTTAGGCAATTCACCGGAATCCTCAGTGGTCAGCAATTGTCAACTATGATTATCACCATTTCCCATTTTGCTCTTTCAGCCTTAGGGCTGATAGTGACTTCCTGTAATTTCTAATATTTGGATAACCTCATTTCTGCATTTGTACCTCCAGTCCTCCCAACATGTTTGTTACCAATTCCTTGAATTAAATTTCTTCCACCTAAGAGGGGAGTGAAGGGAGGGGAGGGGAGGGGATGTGGGGATAGGAAGGATAGTAGACTGAAACAGACATTATTACTTTATGTATATGTATGACTGCATGGCCAGTGTGATTCTGCAACATGTACACTCAGAGGGGTGAGAAGTTGTATCCCATCTGTGTATGATATATCAGAGTGCATAAATGCATTCTACTGTCATGTATAACTAGAACTTAAAAAATTAAAATTTTTTTAAAAAAGATAGATAAATAAATAAATAAATTTCTTCTACCCAGAGTGGTTTCTGGTTTTTCTTGGTAGTTTATTGACTCTTTTGTTTTTTAATTTTTTAAGTTGTCAGTAGACCTTTATTTTATTTATTTATGTGTGGTGCTGGCAATCAAACCCAGTGCCTTATATAAGGTAGGCAAGCGCCTGTACCACTGAGCTACAACCGCAGCCCTGTTTATTGACTCTTTTACTCCCCTTTGTAGAACTTTGCATAGTCTGACCTTTATTCAACTTTCTAACATCCTACTCTAATTTGTTCTCCTTCTTGCTTGCTATGCTTCTGTCACATCTGTTGCCTTTCTGTTCCACAAATAACTGTAGCCGTTTTTTTTTTCTTGGGGTCTTTGCACCTGTTGCTCCCAATACTTAGGATGCCTTACCCCAAGCATTTGGCAAAACTGCTCCTTCTCATGTCTTGGGTCTCAGCATAAATGTCAACTTTGCTAAGCAAACTTCCTTGACCACCGAATCCACCATAAACCTACTCCACACCCATGTACTTTTTGTGTGTGTTGTGGAAGGCGGGTACTGGGGATTGAATCCAGAGGCCCTCTATTACTAAGCCACATTCTTAGCCCTTTTTTATTTTGTGATGGGATCTCACTAAACTGCTGAGGCTGGCCTTAAACTTGTGATCCTCCTGCCTCAGCCTCCAAAGTCACTGGGATTACAGAGGTGCACCACTGCACCTGGCTCAGACCCAGGTACTCTTATCACATTATTTTATTATCCTCATAGCACTTACTACTAACCTAATCTGGCTGATTTATTCCTTAACATTTTTATTGTCTACTTCCCAGACTAAAACTCCAAAAGAACAGCTTTCTGTCTTGCTTATTACTGTATCCAGTGCCTGGCACAGAGTTGGTCTTTAGATATTTTCAGTGAATGGATAATGAATGATACTCAAGCCTCTCCTCAGACCTTAGATGAATCCTGGCTCCTAATGAGATATTTGACATTGGAGGCTATCAATAGGGAGATCTTCCAGCCTCCCCTGACTTTGGCAGGGCCACCAAAGTCTGTGCCCAGCAGCAGGGTCCAGAGCCCCACTCATGCCTTTAGGCAGGCCCCTCCTGGGCAGTGGGAGGCTTCCCTGTGGCTCTGCTCTGTCTCCTGGCACATTCTAGTCAGTCTGTTTCCTTCCATGCTTCCAGCAGGCTGCAGGGCATTAATGATTAAAAGTGCAAACCTGCCCAGGGCCAGTATCAATTAGGCTACACGCCCACCATGTGGACAGCTCATTAATTCCAACAAGCCAGAATTCACTCTCACAAAGCTTCTTTCCCCATCTGTGTACTGAATTTGATAACTACAAAGAAAACAAACAAGACTATCACAAAATTAATTTTACTGATCATCACATTCTTATCACATAAGAAACAGAAAGTTGCTGTTACATAAACATTTAACCCAAATGATTGCTCTAGTAATAAGCTGAATCTAAAAGGACAATGAAATGTACACTGTAATGCATACAATTGGAAAGAGCCATTATATTTTTCTTTCATGACAATATGAGCAAAATAAATGATGGGATCGTATTTTGAACAAAACAAAAATTTGTTTTATTGCTGCACACTGAGGCTTCCTTTGCAAGATTGGGTGCTACATCAGGTTAGCTTATCTATCTGCCAGCCTTTGGAAAGGTTTTTTTTTTAGTTTTAACATTTCCTAGTTTGGGAGCATTCTGTGGTTAAAGCAGGCAAGGGAAACAGAAAACCCATAGAAATCTTCATAAGAACATTAGGGGCGAAAAAAAAAAGAACATTAGGGGCACCATTTCTACCAAGACATTGAGAGAGAAACTGAACTCAGAATGGCATCTGGATTTGGTCAAAGCAGGAAGGACAGAAGAGTTCTGCCAAAAGTCTACCTACTCTGGACCATTTACCATGAATCATAGACACTTCTTAGGTCCAGAGCTCCTGAATGGGCATCTGAATTACTGGGGATGGGAACTTTTGTAACCTCTTGGAGGCTGGCAGACAGACTCATTATAGAGTCTCATCCTATTCTATTAGTCTCACCTAATTTCTATCAGATTAACTAGACCATCTACCATTCCTTCATACCTTATACCTTTCTCATGCTATTCCTCTGTTACAATGCCCTACCTTTTCTATACTCATCCAGATCCTCTAATTTTGTTCAAAACTCAACCCAAAAGCCACTTCTTCTAAGAAAGCTTCACTAATGTTCCCAATTGTAAAGTGTTGGTCTTTTTGAACTCCTAATGCTCTGATCATGTGACTCTAAGCATATATATGTGGGCATTCATGTACTCTACTCTTTGTGCTGATTCTTTCATTTTTTCTTTTCTTTTTTTTTTTTTTTGGTGCTGGGGATTGAACCCAGGGCCTTATGCATGTTAGACAAGCACTCTACCAACTGAGCTATATCCCCAGCCCTTGATTATTTTCCTTCAATGTAAAAGAATTATTGATTTTTTTTTGTCATGTGACTTTCAATACCTCCCTATGGGGAAAGGATACTTTATCACTTTTTGATATCAGTTTGGCCATGTGACTTGCTTTGGCCAATCAAATAAGAATGCAAGTGATCAGAACAGAAGCTAGAAGAACCATCACAATTTCATCTTAACCCTCTGCCATGAAACCTCTATATGTAAGAACAAAGGAGACGCTCAGAGCAGAACTGAAATTAGCCTAAGCTGATGGCAAGAAATAAACCTTTGCTGCTATGAAACATGGAGATCTGGGGATTGTTTGTTATCACAGCATAGTCTGGCAAAGCTGACTAATACATCTTTACTAAACTGAAAGCCCTTTGTTGGGGAGGATCATATCTGACTGACGATTTGTCTCTCAACCTTCATGAGCCTAGCACAAAGCCTCACTAGGAGGCTCAGCAACTGTTTGCTGAGGAAACAAATAAAAAATGAAAACAGCATTTATTAAGTGTTACTGTGATAGGGACTGTGACTCTAGCTCAGTGGTTGAGCACTTGCCTCATATATGTGAGGCACTGGGTTCGATCCTCAGCACCGCATTAAATAAATAAATAAGACAAAGTGTTACTGTGATACTCTCTTACCTTCTGTAATGCTATGAAATAGACTATGCAATTGCATAGACACTGTCTCAGGACACCCCTAGAGAAACAAATACCAATTGCTTTTTGTCTGTTTAACATACTGTTTTCTTTGGTGAACTCTCTCTCCCACCATTCCCTGTAGTTCTGGTGGCGCTGCCAATCAAAACACTAGCCCCTCTAGACATAGGAGTAGGCATGTGACCCAGCTCTGTCCAATCACATTATCTCATCCTCTGGACACAGTGATTGGATCAAAGATCAGCAAGGCCAACCAGAGGTCTTTCCTGAGATGAGGTGCAGATTCAGACAAAAGATGTCTATAGAGCCCCAAGGAACTGGACATGGTGGCATACACTTATAATCCCAGCTACTTGGAAGGCTGAGGCAGTAAGATCATGAGATCAAGTCCATCCTGGGCAATTTAGCACCCTGTTTCAACAATTAAAAAAAAAAAAAGAGTCACAAGGGCTGTGTATGTAGCTCTGTGCTAGAGTGCTTGCCTAACATACATGAGGCCGAGTCATCCTAAGTAGGAATGGGAAATTTCAAAAGGACATTTAAAATTGCTCTGGGATCCCCCAGCACTCCTCTAATATGCTTATTTTCCCACTCTTCTAAACTCATATTTCATACCTTCTCTTTTCTCTTCAAACATCATTTACTCTCTTTACCCTTCATTTCAGTTGATGGCTTTTCATCATGTCTCTTGCAAAAAATAGAAGCAGTTTAGCACCAATTTTACCTCCCCATCTGTATGCGTTTTTCTATGATCTGCCTTTCCTTTTTCTTTTTCTTTTTTTTTTTGCAGAGGGGCACTGGGAATCGAACCCAGGGGTGCTTTACCACTGAGCTACATCCCCAGCCCTTTTTATTTTTTATTTTGAGACAGGATTTCAGTAAGTTGCTTAAAGTCTCACTAAGTTGCCGAGGCTGACCTTGAACTTTCAATCCTTCTGCCTCAGCTTGCCCAGTCACTGGAATTACAGGCATGCGCCACTGTACCCGGCTCTATTGTGCTTCACAGCAAAACTTCTTGCAGTATTGAGGATTGAACCCAGAGCCTCCCACATGCTAGGCAAGTGCTCTTATCACTGAGCTATATCCCTAGCCAAATATTTTATTTTATTATGTTTTGTTTATTTTATTTTACTTATTTGCAGTACTGGGAATTGAATCCAGGGGTGCTCTCCTCCTGAGCTACATTCCCAGCCCCCCCCCCCCCTTTTTTTTGATATTTATTATTTAGTTTTCGGCGGACACAACATCTTTGTTTGTATGTGGTACTGAGGATTGAACCTGGGCCGCAGGCATGCCAGGCGGACGCGCTACCACTTGAGCCACATCCCCAGCCCCCTCCCAGCCCTTTTTGAGATAGGGTCTGCCTAAGTTGCCCAGGCTGGCCTCAAACTTGTGATCCTCCTGCCTCAGACTCCCAAGTAGTTGGAATTACAGGAGTGTGCCACAGCACCCAGCATGCCAAAACTTCTTGAAAGAGTTTCTTATAGTTGTTGCCTTCACTTCCTCCTTCCCATCCTCTCTTCATCCCCTCCAGGGGAACTTTCCTCAAACTCTCCACCACTCCACTGAAACTGATCATGTATAGATCACCAGTGGTCAGCATGCTGCCAAGTCTAAAAGCTGCTTTTCACCAAGGTCAACCACTGCTTTCTTCTTGGCACATGGTCCCTCTGGGCTTCCAGATATCATACTGTTCTGGTTTTCTACCTCACAGTCTACTTTTTCTCAATCTCCATGCTGGCCCTTCTAAAACCACTAAATATTGGGACATCCCACAGCTCACCCTAGTTCCAGTTATCTTTTCTAGCTATATCTAGTCCTATGCTACTTTTCCATGACTTTGAAATTAATATCTCCAAACTAGACCCTGCCTCTGAATTCCAGCCTTGTATATTAGCCCACTTTACATTCCCTTTGATGTCTGTTAATTGTGTTCCCAAAAAGGATATGTCAAAGTCCTAACATTCAGTAACTCTGAATGTGTCTTTATTTGAAAATAGGGTCTTTGGGGCTGGGGATGCAGCTCATAGTAGACTGCTTACCTATTGTGCATAAGGCCCTGTGTTGGATCCTTAACAGAGGGGAGGATGGGGAAAGAGAAAGAGAAGGAGAGAGATGGAGGGAAGAAGGAGAAAGAAAGAGAGAGAAAAGGAGAGAGAGAGAAAAAGAAGGAAACATCTTTGTTGATATGATTAAGTTAAGATTAGGTCGATTGGATTAGAGTAGGCTGTAATTCCAATATGACTGGTGTCTTTATAAGAATAAGAGAAGACACAGAGACAAAGGGACACACAGGGAGAATATCACATGAAGATGGAGGCAGATGTTGGAGTAATGTGTCTATAAACCAAGGATGTGCACAACCACCAGAAACTGGGAGAAAAGCAATGGACAAATTCTCCCTCTGAGCACCTAGAAGGAACCAACCCTACTGACACCTTGAGTTTATACTTCTGGCCTCCAGAACTGTAAGAGAATAACTTTCTATTGTTTTAAGCTACCAAGTTTATAGTCATCTGTTATAGCAGGCCAAGAAAATTAACACATCTGTAGGCATCTCAAATTTACCATGACCAGAATAGAATTATCTTTTTTGTTTGTTTGTTTTTTAGAGATAGGATCTCGCTGAGTTGCTTAAGGCCTTGCTAAATTGCTGAGGCTGGCTTTGAACTCTCAACCCTCCTGCCTCAGCCTCCCTAGCCATGCACCCCTGTGCCCAGCCAGAATAGAATTCTTATTGCTGTCCATCCCCAAACCTGTGCTCTCCTAGACTTTCCCCACACTCTCCTTTCACCCTGCATGCGGGCTTCATTTCCGTAAAGCAACCAGAATGTTATTCTGAAAATACAAATTGAATCAACTCCTCTGTTGTTTAAAACCATCAAAATCCTACCCACAATCCTTTGAGTAAAATAAAAGTTCTATATATTCTATCTACAAGATCTTTCATGATCTGGCCCCTACCTCCTTTGTGGTTTGTCGTCTCTTGTCCTTCTCTTCCTGATTCAATGCTCTCCCACTCTGGCTTCTTTCTGCTCCTTGAACAAGCTCATTCCTGCTCTGGGATCTTTGCATTGGCTATTACATCTGAATGGAATTGCTCCTTCCATAGATATACCCATGACTGGCCTTTCCTGAACTCCCAACGCCATACCACCAGGACAGCATTTGCCTGCATGCTAGCTCTGGTTCTAGTCCTTGTGCCTTGCTTTTGGCAGTTCTCCCTTCCTTTATCCTTAGATTAGAATCTTTCCAAAGTCTACTCTTTGAGTCAATGCATTTCATTTGCTTAAGAATTTGAGGGAGACACTTATAGGAGCTTACACCGAGCACGGAGCGGCCGAGTTCCGGCTCCCGGAACTTCCCTGGCCCGGGGCTAGGAGCCCGCGGAAACTGCTTCTCGGTCCGGGTCCTGCTGAGGGCCGGTCAGGACTCACCTGGTGCTTTGGTTGCCCGGCAAGGGGAACGAAATGCTGCCATTCGCATAGGATACCAACATGGCAGAGATCTGATGTCTGCAGAAAGCGGCGGAGGAGAGAACTTCATCAATACCAGCGGTGACATAAGCAGTTGGTCTCCTGGTAGGGGGGGTGAGGCACAGTCACCCGAGTCTCCTCAATTTGTCGTCGAGCCAGAGGGGAGGAGCCGGGCCGCCGCCAGCGCCCGGAGCAGGCCCAGCGGCTCGCCAGCGTGGTGACCGCGTGACCCCAATTGGAGTGGGGGCGGAGCGGAACCGCCACCCGTGCCCGCAGGGTGAGCAGACCAGTGATCAACCTGCAGATCAGGCCCAGGGGTCCGCAGGCGTGGTAGGAGGGGCAGGGCAGATCCGCCGCCCGCGCCTCCAAGGTAGGCAGACCTACAACAGACTGGCGGATCAGGCCCAGGAGCCTGCCGGCGTGGTACAAACACCACCCTAATTGGAGTAGTGGCAGAGCAGAGTCGCCGCCCGTGCCAGGAACAGGCCCAGCGTCCTGCAGGCGGGGTAGTCACGACACCCCAATTGGAGTAGGGGCAGAGCAGAGCCTCCACCCGTGCCCGAAAGGTGGGCAGATCTGCGACCGACCAGTGGGACAGGCCCAGTGGCCTGCCGGTATGACAGACACGTCACCCCATTTGGAGTAGGGGTAGAGTAGAGCCGCCGCCCGCGCCTGCAGGGTAGGCAAACCTGCAACCGACCGGCGGATCAGGCCCGGTGGCCTGCCGGCGTGGTACACTCGTCACCCCAATTGGAGTAGGGGCAGAACAGAGCCGCCGCCAGCTCCCAGAACAGGCCCAGTGACCTGCCGGCGTGGTAGCCACGACACCCCAATTGGAATAAGGAGAGAGCAGAGCCGCCGCCCGCACCTGCAGGAAAGATACGCAAGCAGTATGAAAAGACAAGGAAAGAAAGGACCACAAGCAATGCAGGTCAACGCAACTTTAGAAGAGGTAACAGCTGCAGCAGATGGAATGTCAGATAAAGAATTCAGGATATACATGCTTCAGATGATCTGGAGCATCAAGGAAGACATTAAACAGCAAAATCAGACAATGAAAGATCACTTCGACAACGAATTACGCAAACAAATCCAGGAAGCAAAGGATCAACTATACAGGGAGATAGAGGTTATAAAAAACAAACAAACAGAAATCCTAGAAATGCAGGAAGCAATAAACCAACTTAAAAACTCAATGGAGAATACTACCAGCAGAGTAGAACACTTAGAAGATAGAACATCAGACAATGAAGACAAAGTATTTCAACTGGAAAAGAACATAGACAGCTCAGCAAGACTGTTAAGAAACCATGAGCAGAACATCCAAGAAATATGGGATAACATTAAGAAACCAAACTTAAGAGTCATTGGGATACAGGAAGGTACAGAGCTCCAAACCAAAGGAATGAGAAGTCTATTCAATGAAATAATACAAGAAAACTTCCCAGACTTGAAGAATGAGACAGAATCCCAAATCCTAGAAGCCTACAGGACGCCGAATGTGCAAAATCATAAGAGATCCACACCTAGACACATTATAATGAAGATGCCCAACATACAGAATAAGGAGAGAATTTTAAAAGCTACAAGAGAAAGGAAGCAGATTACATTTAGGGGTAAGCCAATCAGGATAACAGCTGATCTTTCAACACAGACTCTGAAAGCTAGAAGATCCTGGAATAACATATTTCAAACACTGAAAGAAAATGGGTTCCAACCAAGAATTGTGTATCCAGCGAAATTAAGCTTCAGGATGGAGGATGAAATTAAAACCTTCCACGATAAACAAAAGTTTAAAGAATTCGCAGCTAGAAAACCATCTCTTCAAAACATCCTCGCCAAAGCATTACAGGAAGAGGAAATGGAAAATAACAATGAAAACCAACAGTGGGAGGTAGGACAGTAAAGCGGGGGGGGGGGGGGATAATCAAAGAGGAAAACAAACCATGTTTAGTAACAGAAATAAACAAATATGGCTGGAAGAACAACCCATATCTCAATAATAACCCTAAATGTTAATGGCTTAAACTCACCAATTAAGAGACACAGGCTAGTAGAATGGATCACAAAACAAGACCCAACAATATGCTGCCTACAGGAGACGCATTTGATAGGAAAAGACATACATAGGCTGAAGGTGAAAGGTTGGGAAAAATCATATCACTCATATGGACTTCGGAAACAAGCAGGAGTGTCCATACTCATATCAAATAAAATAGATTTCAAGCCAAAGTTAATCAAAAGAGATAAAGAGGGACACTACATACTGCTTAAGGGAACCATACACCAACAAGACATAACAATCATAAATATTTATGCCCCAAACAATGGTGCAGCTATGTTCGTCAAACAAACTCTTCTCAAGTTCAAGAGTCTAATAGACCACCATACCATAATCATGGGAGACTTCAACACACCTCTCTCGCCCCTGGACAGATCTTCCAAACAAAAGTTGAATAAGGAAACTATAGAACTCAATAACACTATTAATAACCTAGACCTAATTGACATATATAGAGTATACCACCCAACATCAAGCAGTTACACTTTTTTCTCAGCAGCACATGGATCCTTCTCAAAAATAGATCATATATTATGTCACAGGGCAACTCTTAGACAATATAAAGGAGTAGAGATAATACCATGCATCTTATCTGATCATAATGGAATGAAACTGAAAATCAACGATAAAAGAAGGAAGGAAAAAGCATACATCACTTGGAGAATGAACAATAGGTTACTGAATGATCAATGGGTTATAGAAGACATCAAGAAGGAAATTAAAAAATTCTTAGAGATAAATGAAAACACAGACACAACATATAGGAATCTATGGGACACATTGAAAGCAGTTCTAAGAGGAAAATTCATTGCTTGGAGTTCATTCCTTAAAAAAAGAAAAAACCAACAAATAAATGATCTCATACTTCATCTCAAAATCCTTGAAAAAGAAGAGCAAAACAACAGCAAAAGAAGTAGAAGGCAAGAAATAATTAAAATCAGAGCTGAAATTAATGAAATCGAAACAAAAGAAACAATTGAAAAAATTGACAAAACTAAAAGTTGGTTCTTTGAAAAAATAAACAAAATCGACAGACCCTTAGCGATGCTAGTGAAGAGAAGAAGAGAGAGAACTCAAATTACTAGCATACGGGATGAAAAAGGCAATATCACAACAGACACTTCAGAAATACAGAAGATAATCAAAAACTATTTTGAATCCTTATACTCCAACAAATTAGAAGATAGTGAAGGCATAGATAAATTTCTTAAGTCATATGATCTGCCCAGATTGAGTCAGGAGGATATAGAAAACCTAAACAGACCAATATCAATTGAGGAAATAGAAGAAACCATCAAAAGACTACCAACTAAGAAAAGCCCAGGTCCGGATGGGTATACAGCAGAATTTTACAAAACCTTTAAAGAAGAACTAATACCAATACTTTTCAAGCTACTTCAGGAAATAGAAAAGGAGGGAGAACTTCCAAATTCATTCTATGAGGCCAACATCACCCTGATACCTAAACCAGACAAAGACACTTCAAAGAAAGAAAACTACAGACCAATATCTCTAATGAACCTAGATGCAAAAATCCTCAATAAAATTCTGGCGAATCGGATACAAAAACATATCAAAAAAATTGTACACCATGATCAAGTAGGATTCATCCCTGGGATGCAAGGCTGGTTCAATATACGGAAATCAATAAATGTTATTCACCACATCAATAGACTTAAAAATAAGAACCATATGATCATCTCGATAGATGCGGAAAAAGCATTCGACAAAGTACAGCATCCCTTTATGTTCAAAACTCTAGAAAAACTAGGGATAACAGGAACATACCTCAATATTGTAAAAGCAATCTATGCTAAGCCTCAGGCTAGCATCATTCTGAATGGAGAAAAACTGAAGGCATTCCCTCTAAATTCTGGAACAAGACAGGGATGCCCTCTCTCTCCACTTCTGTTCAACATAGTTCTCGAAACACTGGCCAGAGCAATTAGACAGACGAAAGAAATTAAAGGCATAAAAATAGGAAAAGAAGAACTTAAATTATCACTATTTGCAGATGATATGATTCTATACCTAGCAGACCCAAAAGGCTCTACAAAGAAACTATTAGAGCTAATAAATGAATTCAGCAAAGTGGCAGGATATAAAATCAACACGCATAAATCAAAGGCATTCCTGTATATCAGCGACAAATCCTCTGAAATGGAAATGAGGACAACCACTCCATTCAAAATATCTTCAAAAAAAAATAAAATACTTGGGAATCAACCTAACAAAAGAGGTGAAAGACTTATACAATGAAAACTACAGAACCCTAAAGAGAGAAATAGAAGAAGATCTTAGAAGATGGAAAAATATACCCTGTTCATGGATAGGCAGAACTAACATCATCAAAATGGCGATATTACCAAAAGTTCTCTATAGGTTTAATGCAATGCCAATCAAAATCCCAACGGCATTTCTTGTAGAAATAGAGAAAGCAATCATGAAATTCATATGGAAAAATAAAAGACCCAGAATAGCAAAAACAATGCTAAGCAGGAAGTGTGAATCAGGCGGTATAGCGATACCAGACTTCAAACTATACTACAGAGCAATAGTAACAAAAACAGCATGGTACTGGTACCAAAACAGGCGGGTGGACCAATGGTACAGAATAGAGGACACAGAAACCAATCCACAAAACTACAACTATCTTATATTTGATAAAGGGGCTAAAAGCATGCAATGGAGGAAGGATAGCATCTTCAACAAATGGTGCTGGGAAAACTGGAAATCCATATGCAACAAAATGAAACTGAATCCCTTTCTCTCGCCATGCACAAAAGTGAATTCAAAATGGATCAAGGAGCTTGATATCAAATCAGAGACGCGCCGTCTGATAGAAGAAAAAGTTGGCTACGATCTACAGTCGGTGGGGTCGGGCTCCAAATTCCTCAATAGGACACCCATAGCACAAAAGTTAATAACTAGAATCAACAAATGGGACTTACTCAAACTAAAAAGTTTTTTCTCAGCAAAAGAAACAATAAGAGAGGTAAATAGGGAGCCTACACCCTGGGAACAAATCTTTACTCCTCACACTTCAGATAGAGCCCTAATATCCAGAGTATACAAAGAACTCAAAAAATTAGACAATAAGAGAACAAACAACCCAATCAACAAATGGGCCAAGGACCTGAACAGACACTTCTCAGAGGAGGACATACAGTCAATCAACAAGTACATGAAAAAATGCTCAACATCTCTAGCTGTCAGAGAAATGCAAATCAAAACCACCCTAAGATACCATCTCACTCCAGTAAGATTGGCAGCCATTAGGAAGTCAAACAACAACAAGTGCTGGCGAGGATGTGGGGAAAAGGGTACACTTGTACATTGCTGGTGGGACTGCAGATTGGTGCAGCCAATTTGGAAAGCAGTATGGAGATTTCTTGGAAAGCTGGGAATGGAGCCACCATTTGACCCAGCTATTCCCCTTCTTGGTCTATTCCCTAAAGACCTAAAAAGAGCATGCTACAGGGACACTGCTACATCGATGTTCATAGCAGCACAGTTCACAATAGCAAGACTGTGGAACCAACCTAGATGCCCTTCAATAGACGAATGGATAAAAAAAATGTGGCATTTATACACAATGGAGTATTACTCTGCATTAAAAAATGACAAAATCATAGAATTTACAGGGAAATGGATGGCATTAGAGCAGATTATGCTAAGTGAAGCTAGCCAATCCCTAAAAAACAAATGCCAAATGTCTTCTTTGATATAAGGAGAGTAACTAAGAACAGTGTAGGGACGAAGAGCAGGAGAAGAAGATTAACATTTAACAGGGATGAGAGGTGGGAGGGAAAGGGAGAGAGAAGGGAAATTGCATGGTAATGGAAGGAGACCCTCAGGGTTATACAGTGGAGGAGGTAGAGAGAGAGGAGGGGAGGGGAGGGGAGAGGTGGGGAGGGGGGAGGGTGGAGGATGGGAAAGGCAGCGGAGCACAACAGACACTAGTATGGCAATTTGTAAATCAATGGATGTGTAACTGATGTGATTCTGCAATCTGTGTATGGGGTGAAGGTGGGAGTTCATAACCCACTTGAATCAAAGTGTGGAATATGATATGTCAAGAAATTTGTAATGTTTTGAACAACCCACAATAAAAAATTAAAAATAAAAAAATAAAAATAAAAAAAAAAAAAAAAGAATTTGAGGGAGGTTTCTAGATTCTCAGTAGAAAGAGTATAGCTTAATTAGAGGTTCAGCTCAATCTCTACAAAGGACCCCGCTATAAAAAGGTTGCTCATAAATCCAGGCCCTTCCTGTACAAGAAGTCCTGCTAGCTTTATTTCAGCCTCCTCAAACTTTCTGTCCTGTGATGGGAAAAGGCCATTTCAACCTTCCACCAAGGGTGGAGGGAGATAGAGTTCATAGTTTATCTCCAAAGGCATCACCCCACCTAACTGCTATTATATTTTCTCTTTTTGGCCTCTTCCCAGACTGAGGGAGAAGCAGAGCAGGACAAAAGAATTCAGAGAGAGATGAGTCTCAAGGATGTGTCTTTGTGATCTGCAAGTTGCCACTTTCTCCAAAGAGCTGACAGCTCTGCATGTCCCCTGGTAGATAATGGCCACAATTTCATTTATTGAACATATTTCTAGCCAACACGGTGCTAGGGACTTCGCAATAATAGTGGCAACAACTGCGGCCATTGGAGGAGTAGAGGCTGTAGAACAGGCATGGTGCTAGGCACTCTGGAGGCATTATATTTCCTAATTTTCACAGCAGTTCTCTTAGACAGCTATAATAATCCCAACTAACAGATGAAGAAACAGGCTTCGGGAACAGAAGGGACTTTCCAGGTGGTTTCTACTGCAAAGCTGTGATCTTTCTTCTATAAGACATTGCTTCTTTTCCTAACCCTCCTGGCACCTGGTTCCCAGCATGAACCAGGTGAAGTCTTGTAACTAAATGCAGGTGACTGGGACCTGCAACTCTTCTGTTCTAGCCAGTGATTCACCAGGGTAAGGGACATACATTGTCCCTCAATGAAGCTGCCCCCGGCCCCTCTACAGCTGTTTCAGAGGGAGATGCCAAGGTCTGAGTCACTTCCCTGGGAACTCCCTTGCAGAGGCTTTCTTTGGAATAAGATAATGCAGGCATCTGAGATAGACTGTCTAGGGGACCTGCTGGCCACCACCTGCAGCTGGTCTTTGCCTATCTGGGTTGCTGTAGTGAGGGTGGTCTTGGAACAAGATCCTAGTCGGAGTTTCTCCAGATACAGACAGGCTTAGTAGGCAGAAGCTGCTGCAATAAATAGCATGTGTAGAAGGCCCTTAGGGGCAGAGGTCTAAAAAGGTGTAGAGTGGACATGAGCATGATTCCAAAGTTCCCCTCCCAGGACACGGCAAAGACAAACTGATTCTGAGTCAGGCATTAGGCCACTTAAGTGAAAAACCTGTAGCCTAAACCTTCATAGGAGACATTGAGGCCAATAGTGTGGGCATATCATGCTCAAGATCCCGGCTCTGTAGGGATTTGGTGGGACAGTCAGGAGCTCAGGCTGGAAACTGGACACAGGCTTGAGGTTCCTGGGAGAGTCATACATACATCATTTGCACATTGGTAATAGAAGCCCTTAGGGACATGGATTGCAATCTCCTTCTTGCACATATGGAGAAACCGAGGCACAGATAGGGGAAATGACCTGCTCAAGGTCTCACAGCAAATGAGGATAGAGCTGCCACCTCCCACACTTCTGTACCTTCCTCTAAGAATCCCCCATCTCCTTTCTGCTTTAACACTAAAAATAGATCATTTAATACATGAGGGGGAGTCATATTGTGCCTGGTTGCTTTGGGGGGCCCAGGTGTTTGAGCCCTTGCAATGCTACCTAAATGTCCCTGGAAATCCAATGGGCAGCCTCAGTTTTATGGATGGGGCTCATGCTGCTGCCAGTCATATACAGCCCACCTCCAAACTCAGAAGGGTGTTCCCCAAACCCTCTGGGCACAGAGTCTTTGCCTGTGATTTTCCTCTGATGATATCTTGTTTTGCCAACTAAATTAAGACTATGACAGAGAACAGAGACTACCTCTAGCAGTTTAGTTCAATTAAGATTTCACATCAACAAATTAAAATGCATCCTCACCGTCTGCAAAGTAAATCTGCCTGCATTTAGGAGGAGGCTCTGACATTTGCTGTTCAGGCACCTAGAGGATATGAGCTGAGTGTCAAAGAGGGCCCCCTCCTCTGGGGGTTGGTTTGACACTTCACAGCCAGAATTTGTCCTTGGGGACTTACAGTCTCTGGGTCAGGGTTTCTCAAGCATGAATGTGAGGATCAATCTGAGTTTTTGATGAAGACTTCTGGATCTCTGTGAAATGACAGAATAATGATGCTGACAACGTTTTTTTTCATAAGACTAAATTAATTCATGCTAAAGAACTGTCCTGGTGGTGCATGCCTGTAATCCCAACTACTTGGAGGCTGAGGCAGGAAGAGGGTAAATTGGAGACCAGCGTGGGAAACTTAGCAAGACCCTGTCTCAAAAAATAAAAAGGACTGGAGATGTTGCTTAGTGATAAAAGGCTCCTGGATTTAATTTTTTTTGTACCAAAACAAAACAAAAAACTAAAGCCTTATCAACAAATACTATGTGTGTGTGTGTGTGTGTGCGCGCGCGCATACAAGTGTGCTGAGGATGGTAGCCAGGGCCTCACATGCTAGGCAAGCTAATCCCCAGTCAACAACTACTTTTGAGTACTTAATTTGTCAATTGACTCTTCAAGGGACTGAGGATACAGCAATGAGCAAAACAGACAAATTCTCTGCTCTTCTAGACCTTTTATTCTATGAGGGAGAGATAGAGACAATAAACAAGACAAATGAGTGAAATATGCAGTAAATTAGAAAGCAATAAGAGCAACGGAGAAAAATAAAACAGGGGAAGAGGATGGGGAGTGTGGGGTGTGGAGAGTGGAGGAGTCCAGGATTTTAAATAGGATAGTCAGAGAGTCAAGATTTGAAAGGTGTGGGCATAAGGCATGAGGATGTTGGAGTACGGGGGCAGCACTCCAGAGAGAGGGACGAATACAGTAGAGGTTATTGTGGGATTGCAATTATGTGTGGAGGACAGAGAATAAAGTGGCTGGAGCTGACTAAACAGGAGGGAGAGGAAAAAGAAGAGGTCAGAGGACCTGAGCTGGTAGGCCATTACAGGAACTTGTTTCATAGGAATAGGAAGCCAGTGCTGAGTTTGGAGCACCGAACAGACAAGCTCTGGCTTCCATTTTAACAGGAGTTCTTGTGGCTGCTGTGTGCAGAACAGACAGAAGGAAGATAAGGTTGGGAGCAGGGATACCGGTCTATTATGGTAACTAAAGTAAAATATGATAGTGGCCAGAGAGATAGCAGAGGAACTGACAATATAAGTGACATTGGTTCAAAATCTCTGAAGTCAGTAATGTCCTAGAAAACCCAGCATGTAGAATTAGTATCCCATCTTTGCCAAAGGCTGGTAGCCAGGGCCATTGGCATATGCTCCTAGGAAACTAGGGCGGAGCCACTGTTCTTAATAATAGCACATGGATTGCCCCCAGTGTGCTGCTCTGAAAAGGACTATTTCCTCTGTAAATTTACAGATAATCTTTGCTTTTTAGGGAAAGCAAGTAAAAGATACTTTCCCTTTTGAAAATTAGAATAGAGGGCCGGGGTTGTGGTTCAGTGGTAGAGCACTTGCCTAGCATGTGTGAGGCACTGGGTTCGATTCTCAGCACCACATATAAAAAAATAAAATAAAGGTCCATTGACAACTAAAAAAAATATTTTTAAAAAAATGAAAGAAAATTAGAATAGAGAAACTGATAGAATGCAAGCTCTGTGAGGGCAGATACTGTGTCCATATCAGATACTCCCCAGCACCTGGATAAGACCCAGCATGTCTTACTCAAAAAAGAGTTGTTCAAGAGCGAATAAATGAGTGAAAGATGCAGTAAATTAGAGAGCAAAAAGAGAAATGGAGAATAATAAAGCAGGGAAAGAAGATGGTGGGTATAGAGGGCAGAGGAATCTGTTATTTTAAATAGGGGTTCTCCTACATCTCTTCCTACATTTTTCCTACACTTTAGGTAGAAATTGAAACAAGTTTAATAACAAATTTTGAAAATGTATGCCCCTCCCCCCCTGTAGTGTAACTTGGGGGTTTTCTCTCATTTTCTTATCCATCCTCTTTCCCGTTTCCTTTCTTCTTCCTCTGTAATCTTAGCTGTGAATAGAGTTTTAAGCTTTCTATTCCTACTGTTGAAAGTGGGCGAGTTGAATGTTTTTGATTTCTGTCTCTTAGAAAAACATAACAGCTGAATAAAATTCTTTTTTACTTGTGTAACTCTCATTGATTTTTCTCTCACTGAATGTCAGCATCCCTGCTTTCAAGCCTGAGAAGTTGGTGCCACTTCCCAGTGAGAAGGAAAACACACCCAACATGGAACTCTGGACTTCCCACCACTTCAAACTTCTCCTCTATTTAACTTGCTTGGTAATTTGCATAGATCTACATATGTTATGCAATCAGCCTGCTCTCCTTTTACATTTAAGCCTAAAATAATTTTGCTTTTATGATGTTTTCCTTTCTCTGCTGCCTTCTATATTTCTTTCTGGTCCTGATATTTAGATTTTTGTAAAAGGAATTGATGAAAGGCCAACAAAGGGAAAGGAGACTGGGAGCAACATAGTGAGATTGTCTCTGGGGTTCCTTTATTCAGTCACCAACCGTTTATTGAGCACCTTCTATGTGCTAGGCCCTGTACCAGGTGCTGGAAGTACAGTGTGAGCAAACTGTGTGCAATGCATTCTCACATGAGGCTTGCACTCTAATTAGGAAAACAGATAATAAATAACTAAACATAAATAAAAAGATGAGCTCTGATACTAATAAATACTGTAAAAAAACCATAGTGACTGGAAGACCAATTTAGATGGGGTAGTTTTAGAAGGTCTCTATGGAGAAGTGACATTTTAGCTGAAACCTGAATGTTAAGAAGGAGATAGCTGTGTGAACATCTGATGGGAAAATGTTCCTCAGACAACGAGAACAGCAAATGAAGACACTTGAAATGAGAATGAGCTTGGAAGTTTTGAAGAACAGAAAGGAGGTGTGTCATTTAGAATGCTGTCAGTGGAAAGAAAGAGAAGTCCTAATTTTAAATGGCACAACAAGGTTGGGGATATAACTCAGTGGTAGAGCACTTACCTAGCATGAGTGAGGTCCCAGTAAACAAAACAAACAAAAAATGGTGCCTCACATAAAGAAATTTGGGTGCTGTAGAGGCAAGGTTCTAAGGTTGGCTAATTTTTCAAGTCAACATAAAGGATCAGACTATGTTCTTTTTTCCGCTCAGCCATCCTCTTGAGTTGGTTTCATTCCAGATACCAAGATAGATGCCAAAGCTCCAATCTCCTATGTTTCCCTCATCCTCATGCAATGTCCAAAGGCAGACAGGAATAGTACAAACCCTTTCCTTTTCAGAACAATACAACTCTCTCCATGAGATTTCTCTTCACATCCTGGGATAAGAAAAGTTCACAACATGCCTCCTATTCTTCAGCTGGGTTATTAGCAAAGAGAATGGAATTATGAATTTTGTTTTAGATTTGGACAGGGAGAGGCCTAGCCTCTACAGTGCTTCACTGAAGGACCAGAGCTGCCAGTTTCTGACAAAAATCAGGCTTCCAAGAGCAAAACTAGGCTTCAGTGAGAAAATAAATGGGGAAGGGCTGACTATAAGCTGGTGATCAAGAAGATTGATGTCACTGGAGCATTGGTATAAGAGGAGGGTTTGGAGATGGAATTGAGAGAATGCAGGATGGATTTTAGATTCTTCAGATGCATTCTCTCAGAACTGCCTAAATCCCTAACGGCCTCACCCCATTGTGTACCAGAAACTTCCTCCAGCATGCCCACCCTCCAGAACCCACCCCACCTCTGTGTACAAAGTTTTGATAAAATTGTTCACAACACACCAGATACCAACTTTAATATTTGATGATACTGGGTAAGTGACCTTTCTTCCCTAAAGTCTCAGTTTCATTATCTATAAAAATGATGCAGGGGCTGGGGTTGGGGCTCAGTGGTAGAGCACTTGCCTAGCGTAAGGCACTGGGTTCGATCCCCAGCACCACACAAAGATAAACACATAAAATAAAGGTTTTGTCCTGCTAGCTATTCAGAGAAGTTATGAGGATCAAAAGAGAAAGTATCTGCATGTCCTTTGAAAAACTGTTGTGTTGTTATTATTTCTACTGTCATTGTTCATCTTCCATGAGAAACAAAGAAATTGAGGGGCAGGGGTTGCTGGGAACTGAACCTAGAGCATGCTAGACAAGTGCTCTACCACTGAACTACATCCCAACCAAGAATTTTAAATTTTGAATAGTCTTTTTCTCCTTATAGGGGGACACATGACATTTTATTTTTGTTGCCTGGTACTGGGGATCAAACCCAGAGGCACATTATCACTGAGCTATACTCCCAGCACTTTTTATTTTTAAATTTGAGACAGAGTCTCAATTTGCTTAGGGCCCTGACAAATCTGAGGCTGGCTTTGAACTTGAGATCCTCCTGCCTCAGCCTCCCAAGTTGCTGAATTATAGGCATGTGCTATCATGTCTGGTGACATCTGACATTTTGGAAAGCTGTGTACTCTGGCTCGGCATGGTGGTGCACACCTAAAATCCCAGTGACTCAGGAAGATGAGGCAAGAGGATTGCAAGTTCAAGGCCAGCTTCAACAATTTAGCAAGATACTATCTCAAAACGTAAAGAAAAGAAGGGAGGAAGGTTCATAACCCACTTGAATCAAAGTGTGAAATATGATATATCAAGAACTATGTAATGTTTTGAACAACCAACAATAAAAATTTAAAAAAAAAAAAAAAAGAAGGGAGGAAGGAAAGAAAGAGAGAGAACGGAAGGGAGGAAGAGAGCTGGGAATGTAGCTCAGAAAAAAAGTCGTGTGCCCTGAGAGGGTTAGGAAGGCAGCCTTGAGTACCCCTTGGCCTGCTGTCCCCAGACCTTTTCTCAGTGCCCTCAACCCTCCAGCAGCCTTGCATGCTTCTCATCGAGATGTCCTTGGAAACAAGCTAGGCTGATGTTCAATAAAATGTAAGCTAAAGCGGGCTGAATTATTATCCTTTTTTTCTTGATAAAAAGAGGGGATGTATTTTCATTACTGGCAGAGCTTTTAGCTGGTGCGGACAATTACGCCCTGAAAATGCAGCAATCCATTTCACACTGAGCTGAGGGATAACGCTTACCAAAACCCAGCCCCTGGAGGAGCCCCAAACATGGCCACCATGCCCAACAATGAAAAGATAGAATTTTTGTGATACTAAGGTAAAGCAGCCCTCAGTGGCAGGCTGCTGCTGCTGCTGCTGCTAGGATAAGAGCTGTGCTCACTGCTGCTTCTCCTCCATTGGCCTCCTGCCCCCTTTCAGCTATCCTTTTGCTTCTTCTCACCATCTCCTGGGCAGTCAGGCAGAAATAAGTGCCATGTTATCACCAGCAGCTTCTACCAAGTTTACCTTTTAGGTTTAGACACATTTCTTGGTTTGTCTTTATGATCTCCTGATCATTTCCCTCACCTCTGCAGCCAGAGCCTAACTCCAAAGAATTGTACCTCTGAGAACAAAAGTCACCCATTCCAAAGCTACTAGATCAATGGAAAAGCTCTACAGAAGATGACAACCTTGGGCTGGGGTTGTGGCTCAGCGGTAGAGCACTTGCCTAGCTCATGTGAGGCCCTGGGTTCGATCCTCAGCACCACATAAAAATAAATAAATAAAATAAAGGTATTGTGTCCAAAAAAAAAAGATGACAACCTTCCTCCCTCTCTTTTTCTTTCCTTTGTTTCTTTCTTTCTTTAATTTTTCATTTTTTTGCACTTGGGGGGATTGAATCCAGGAGCACTTTACCACTGAACTACATCCCCAGCCCTTTTTATTTTTTATTTTAAGACAGAGTCTCACTAAGTGCCTGAGGCTGGCCTCGAACTTGTGATTCTCCTGTTTCAGCTTCCCCAGTTTCTGGGATTATAGGTGTGCACCACCACACCTGGCTCTTTCTTGCTTTTTTAATATAACAAATTAGCAGCTCTAATTTCTAGCTTCTAGAGGCAGGCCTGAGATGACCCTCACCCTCCCTGCCCCAACTCAACCCAAGCTAGGAGAAGAGTCTTCAGTGGCAAATTCTTGGAAGTGACAAATTTGCAGATGATGTAGCTTATCTGGCTACACAATTGTCTCCTCCTTATACTAAGTGCAACTTGGAGCAAAAATCTCCCCCACCCCAGGTTCCTAGAACCCATATAATGCCTGGGATATTCAAATGTTGAGAGAGGAGAGGGAGAGGGAGAATGAGTGTGGGAAGAAGTGAGTGAGCCATCTCTGTGTAGGTTTATTTCTCATGGCTTTGTCTCTTTGTTCTGTTAAATACCCACAGCTTCTCCCATCATAACTTAAAAAATGGAAATTACTTCAGAGATATAGGGACCAAGTGGGGATCGATGGAGTGATAGCAATCCACTACACATTACAATTTTACTTAAGCTGTAGTTTCCCTCCTGTGTACTGTTAGAAGTGATCCCAAATCAGTTGTGAACCTTCTTTCTTGAGGGAGTAAGAAGAGGGCTGGGGTGGTTGTCCAGGTTTATTATCTTCTCCATTACTCAGGCATGTTCCCCTGAGCTTTTGCATGATTTTATTTTAATGCAGTTATTTGTATTAGGCAAGTCTCCAGCTCAGCCAGGCCAAAGAAGGAGGTAGAAGAACTAGGGAGGAGCTGATGGAAAGATAAATACCCGAAGGTTCATGATGATCTGACCATGGCTTCAATATGAATCAAATTTGCTCTAACCTACTATCCCACAGTCAGCATTTCTGCTAGAAATAATTTGTAATTATTAAACTCCAGTTAGGCCAAAAGACTCCTTGCAAAGGACTTTGATGCAATTAGGGAAAAGCTTGGAAATACAATTTGCATGGTTATAGTCCTCTCTGCCCCTGACATTCCTGGAGAAGGAAACTTGTCCTTCCTGGCAAAGAAAGTCCAAGGACATAGGAGCTGAGAACCAGAGTCACTGGGACTGCTGCTCCAAGGCTGGCCTCCAAAGGAGACATTTTCCTGGAATGAGCTTGAGAGATTCCCCACCTCAGCATTCAGCTTTTAAGAGCTAAGAGTCAGAGTGGTCCAAAGAGGGACAGAGCTTAATGCATGCTGACCTGCAACTGTGCACAGCACTTCAGCAGGAAAGCCCTTCGGTAATTGCCCAGTACCAGTATGGATTGCAGAGAAATCTTGGTGTGTCCCTGGTTGAGAAGTAATGACAATCTCTCCATTCCTTCTCACATCTTTTGGGGGGAGGGGCAGTGGTGGTGCAGGGGAGTACTAGGGATTGAACCAGGAATACTTTACTACTGAGTGATATCCCAGCCCTTTTTATTTTTATTTTTTTATTTTGAGGCAGGGTCTTCCAAACTTGCTGAGGGTTTTGTTAATTTGCTGAGGCTGGCCTTGAACTAGTCCTGCCTCAGCCTCCAGAATAGCTCACTGGGCTTATAGGCATGCACCACCACCCCACCATCCCCACTCCACTTCTCATATCCTAAGCCTTCAGCTCTTCAGCAGCTGAACTGTGTTAGTACAAAAGCAATACAAAAGGCCTGGGGTTGTGGCAAAGTGCTTGCTGAGCATGTGTGAGGCACTGGGTTCGATCCTCAGCACCACTTAAAATAAATAAAATAAAGGTATTGTATCCATCTACAACTAAAAAATATTTAAAAAGAAGTAATGCAAAGGTATGCTGAAAAACTAAGCAAAGTTGAAAAAATTGACAAAAACTTAAATGAATGAAAGATATCATGTGTTCATGGAAGACAATATTGTTAGGATGCCAATACCCGCCAAACTGATCTACAGAGTCAACACGATTCTTATTACAAATCCTCGCTTTCTAGGTCAAAGGTCATATGGTTTTTCTCATATGTTGAAACTAGAGAGGAAAAAGGAAAAGAAAGGTGAGGGGTTACCAGGAAAATCAGTAGAATACAAGAAAGGGAACAGGGGAGGGAGGAGGAAAGGGAAAGGGGAATTACCAAGGAATGATATTGGCCAAATTATGTTGTTAAATATTGTGTGTATGTGAATATGTAACAACAAATTCCACAATTATGTACAACTGTAATGCACCAATTTTAAAAATGCAGTGAAAAATTCCAACTTTTTTTGTTTGTAGCTGTAGATGGACAGCATGCCTTTATTTTATTTTTATACAGTGCTAAGGCTGGAACCCAGTGCCTTACACGTGCTAGGCAAGTGCTCTACCACTGAGCTATAGTCCCAGTCCCCCAACTTTCTTACAATAAGAAAAAATGTTGACCAAACTAAAAAAATCAACAACTTTTCTTAGATCCAATGGAGAACTGAGGTCATAAAATAAAACTTCGTCCCAAAAGACTGGAGACAGAGGTAAAAATAGGTCAATTTACGTGAAGCAGAAGATGCTGGAGCCAGGAATCACTAGGAATGAAGTGCTGCTCCAAGCTACAACATGGATGAACCTTGAAAACATTATGCCACATGCAGTGTAATCCCATTGATGTGAAATGTCCTAAATAAGCAAATCCATAGAGACAGAAAGTAGATTACTGGTTGTCTGGACTGGTGGCGAAGAAAGTGGGGGGTAACTGCTAATGGGTAGACTTTCTCTCTAGGCTAATGAAAATGTTCAGGAATTAGATAGTGATGATGACTGCACAACCTTGTAAATATATTAAAAACCACTAAATTGCACATTTAAAATGGTGAATATCATGCTATGTGAATTATAGCTCAATTAAAAAGCAAAGATAATTTGGTATAAGAAGTCCAAATTTCCCTTCAGACTCAGTTTGCAGACCATTTTCTGGCACTAGAGCCTTTTCTACTGACTCATCAACCCAGACTTTGACTGTCCTGATCCTGCCTCTCTACAAGATTCTGTCCTGTGTTCTGTTGATTTGATAAGAGGAAGTCTGCCAAAAAGGGAGGAAAAGGCCTGAAGAAAGAGGGCTAGGACCAGGATATGCTTGAAATGGGATTCCAGACTTTATTCTACAGTAGGCCTTAATGGTGCGTTAAGAGTACCTCTGGGTCCATCACAATGGCAGTGGAGCACACCTGGAATCTCAATGGCTCGGGAGGCTGAGGCAGGAGGAACACAAGTTCAAAGTCAGTCTCAGCAAAAGACGGGTGTTAAGTGAAACCCTGTCTCTAAGTAAAATACAAAATAGGACTGGGGATGTGGCTCAGTGGTCAGGTGCCCCTGAGTTAAATCCCAGGTAACCCCCTCCCCCAAAAAAGAAGCACATAAGATTACCTTCCCCATGAAGTCTTCCTGGCTTTTTCTTTCCCTACAGTACTTCACCTGACATACTTTTTTTTTTCTTTTTTGGGGTACTGGGGGTTGAACTCAGGGATGCTTTACCACTGAATCACATACCTAGCCCTTTTTACTTTTTAAAATATATTTTTAGTTATTGATAGACTTTATTTTATTTATTGATATGCAGTGCTGCAAATTGAACCCAGTGCCTCACACATGCTAGGCAAGTGCTCTATCACTGAGCTATAACTCCAGCCCTTCATTTTTAAATTTTGAGACAGGGTCTCAGTTGCTGAGGATGATCTGAAACTTGGGATTCTCTTGCCTCAGCCTCCCCAGCCATTCAGATTACAGGCACAAACCAACCACCGTGCCCAGCTCTTTGGGGTTTCTTCTTCTTTTTTTTTTTTTTTTTAATGGTGCTGGGGATTGAACCCAGGGCTTTGTGCATGTAAGGTAAGTACTCTACCAACTAAGCTATATCCCCAGCCCTCTTTGAGGCTTCTTAAGGGGCAGTAGTGTGTAATGTTTAATAGTGGCTATCAGTGAGATATGGTGGCACATGCCTGTAATCCCAGTGATTTGGGAGGCTAAGGCAGGATGAACATAAGTTAAGTCCAGCCAAGGCAATTAGTGAGACCCTGTCTCAAAAAATAAAAAGGGCTGAGGTGTAGCTCAGTGGTAGAATGCCCCTGGGTATAATCTCTAGTCTTGGAAAACAACAATAAAACAAGTAGCTTTGGAACCTGGGTTCACATCACAGTTCTGCTACTTGCTAAGGATATGACATTGGACTCATCATTCCTTTAACCTCTTTGTACCTCAGTTTCTTTATGTATAAAATGGAGATAATAACATTTCCTCTTTCAGAGGGTAGATATGAGGATTAAATGAATTAGGTGCAATATTCATATTCCTATAAAGCATTTAGAATTGTATGTGCCACTCTGTAACTGCATTAAAATGCTATAAAATGTTTGATCTTGGTCCCTTTATCTGCAGGTTTGTTTGTTTGTTTGTTTTAATTTTGGGAGGTGGTGCTGGAGCATGAACCCAGGGCCTCATGTAGGTAAGCAATCTACCACTGAAATATACCTTCCTCTCAGCTCTCTATGGAATCTCTGACTAACTGATCACCCTTTATTCTTTCACATCTCCCCTACCTCTTCATTCTCCTAAGTATCTCTAATTCAAGGATCCATGTGGCAGACTTTTACTTTAAGCTTGATGGAAATGGAAGTGTTCACATACCACACATTTCAACCAACAACTTAATACTGTCTTAGGCATCACTGTTTCTTTAAGTCTCCTGGTCATTCTTGCCACTAGGCATTTCTTAGCCACTTCCCATCTTTTCCTTTTAAATGCCAGGGTCTACCTAGTTTTATATACCTACTTTCTATCTCCTTATATCTCTTTTTTTCCCAGCCCTTCACCCTGTAAAACATGCTGTCTCTATAAGACTCAATGTGGCCCATCCAAGCCGTGCATGTGGAACAAAGTGGGGCTATAAGGAGTAATGAGGAGATTTATCTTTTACACCCAAAGAGGCCTTGGAGCCTTTTAATAAAGACATTTCTCTCACTACCAGGACTCAAGGAGCCAGAAGTCCAGGGAGAGGCAGAGTCACCTCTAAGCTTTCCCAGACAGAGAAGTTACTTCTCCCCATGGAAATCCCTGCACAGCCAGCAAAAGCTACATAAAGCCCTCAGTAGACAAAGGACAGAAAGCAGCATAAGTAACACCAGGCTGCTCATGTCACTTGCTCTGCGTCATCTGTTACTAGGCCCAGATGATCAGGGAGGTATTGCTTTCCAGGGAGGTTCTAAGGTAATGCTTTAGACCATGAATGCCACTGCTTCCCAAGGCTTGATTTTCCTCAGGCACCACATTGAACTTGTTCTCTAGTTGCCAAGGAAAGTGGCTGAAAGTAATTTATGCCTCCCCCGCTTTCTGGTTCATTAACTTTTGTGATGTTAATATATCTTATGTGGGGCCTCCTGGTAGTATGAGCTGCTGCTGTTTCCATAGGGTGCTGCTGGGCAGGCATGGGGACTTGGGAGTGGGGATTGAAAGTTAATGGTTCTCAGCAATAGACCCTGGAAGCTCTGGGTGGTCAGAGCCCTTCCCTGGGCAGGTGTATCTCAGAGTTCTTCTGGCCATCCTGTTCCAGGCTTCATTTGACAGTCTGCATCCAAGGTACTAATAGAGATATCCTGAAAGAAGGCTATGAAGCAACAGACATCTCATGACCATCTATTTCATTCCAAGCTACTGTCTTAGGGGAGGGGGGAATTCACAAATGAATAAAAGATAGTCCCTGCCCTAAAGATACTTTCCATCTATTGTGGGTTGTTATAAAGAGTAGATGGACCCAATTACAGTCAATTGTGTTGTAAGGTAACATATGTACACCTAAAAATCACCAAGCTGTGCAAAATGCCTCAGGGTTTATAAGAAAAAAGGAGTTGGAGCATAACTCTGAAAAATTCATCAATGATGTACTTAAAAAAAAAAAAAAAGAACCTGAAAAGCATAGTAACATCGCTTTATTTATTTATTTATTTTTCTAGAAATGGAACTCAGGGGTGCTTTACCACTGAGCTACTTCCCCATTCTTTATTAAAATTTTGAGATGGGGTCTTGCTAAACTGTCTAGAGCCTTCCTAAATTAACGGTGCTGGCCATGAGTTTGCGATCCTCCTGCTTCACCCTCCCAAGTTGTTGGGATTTCAGGTATGTGCCACCATGCCAGTCCAGGAGTTACATCATTAAGAGAAGCCAAAATACTATAGTAGGTGTTTTAGTCAGCTATTTCACCTCTGTGACCAAAAGACCTGACAAGAACAGTTTTAGAGGAGGATAAGTTTTATTTGGCACTCACAATTTCAGAGGTCTTAATTTATAGTCAGCCTATTCCCTTGCTCTGTGCTGAAGAGGCAGAACATCATTCATGACAGAAGCGCGTGGCAGAGGAAAGTAGCTCAGGACATGACAATTAGAAAGCAGAGAGTGTTCCTCTCTAGGGACAAAATCTATACCCCAAAGGCATGCCCCCAGTGACCCATCTCCTTCAGCCACACCCCACTGACCTATAATTACCACCCCTTAATTCCTATCAGTGTATTAACAAACTAATTAGGTTAAGGCGCTCATAACCCAATCATTTCACCTCTAAAACTTCTTGCATTGTCTCACATAAGAGCTTTGGGGAGACAACTCTTATCTAAGCCATAACAGTTTACCTTGAAAAAGAATTGACGTTTGCTTGTGGAAGTGGGTGGCAGGAAAGTTGCTGCTTGTGAACTTCTGTGAAGTAGTGAAAGGAGGATTATTTGAAGTGTGATGAGAAGTTGTAACACCAGATATGGTTGTATAATGTGGACATATGTGTGGTGTTTGTACAGGTTTTGTGTCTTTCATATAGACTGGTTCCAGCAGGCAATTTTCTAAATTCACCTAGTATTTCTTGCAAGTCTAGTGGTGCAGAAGTAAATGTAAAATTTGCATTCTCCCTAATGGCTTTGGATCAGGTTCATGTCTTCAAAACAAGCCTTACAGAAGTATAGTCAATGTATATATCCAATTCTATTAACATAGACTAGTAACAATATAATTTATCAAGATATTAATTCATCTCTTCTTTCTACATTTTTTCCTCTTCTCCATTCCAAGAAGGTAGCCAAGTCATGTAATTCCCTGCCTCAGCTGCATTTGCAGAGCAGAAAACATTAATTTACTCCTTCAATCAATTAATAAACATCCAGAGTCCCTTTTATGTGCCAGGCAGTGTTTTGGGTGCAAGGGGAGAGAGCAGTGAATAAAATCACAAAGCCTCTGTCTTGATGGAGCATTAGTTCCAGTGAGAGAAACAGACACAAAACAAATAAATATGTAATACGAAGCCAGATAGTGGGAAATGCCATAAAGAAACAGTGTAGACTAAGTGGCTAGAGAGTGACTTCAGGTTAGAGGAAGAAGACAGGACTCCTTTTCAGATGGAGGAATTCTGGGGAAGGAGGTATTTGAATGAAATGAGACATTAAATGAAGTAAGAGAGTAGACCATGTAATTATTTAAAGGAAGAGTGTTCAAGGCACAGTAGAGAGCCTTGAACAAAGGCTCAGTAGAGAGCAAGTGCAAAGATCCTAAGGAAGAAGCATGCTTAATTATTCAATAGATTTCAAAGAGGCCAGTAACAGAAACGAGAGATAGAGCGTTGGAAACCAGACAAGAGACATAGCAGAGGACCTGGCCACATAATATCTGAATAATATCATGGTCATTTCTGTGGATTTTTGTTCTATAGGCAATGGGAAGTCATTGGAGCATTTTGAGCAGACGAGAGACATAATCTGTCTAGAAGTATTAAAAGGTTTACTCCAAGCCAGGTACAGTGGTTCATACCTATAATCCCAATGACTTAGGAGGCTGAGGCAGGAGAATGGCATGTTGGAGGCCAACCTCAGCACACTAACAAGATCCTGTCTCAAAATAAAATTTTTTAAAAGGGTTGGGGATATAGCTCAGCATGCAAGGCCCTGGGTTCAATCCCCTGCACCCCCTACAAAACAAACAAACAAAAACATAGACTTATATTTAAATGGTCATATGTGGCTAGTTGTTACTGTGTTGGGCACTGAAGTTCTAGTTGTGCAGAAAACAGACTGCACAGGAGCAACAATGGAGGCAGGTGACTAGTTAGAGTACAAGAGTCCCAGTAAGAAGTAGTGGGAGACTTGGACTGAGTTTGGTAGCACTGGAGGTGATGAGAAATGATTACACTCTGGATATATTTTGTGACATTTATTTAATTATTTGTTTTACAGTGGTGCTGGGGATTGCGTTCATGGCCTCACAAATGGTAGGCAAGTGCTCTACCACTAAGCAGACTCTGGATATATTTTGAAGATTGATGGATTGAATCTTACAGGTATAAGAGACCGAGAGGAAGCTGGGCACAGTGGTGAACATCTGTCATCACAGCAACTTGGAAGGCTGAAGCAGGAGAATCACAAATTCAAGGCCACTCTCGGCAAGTTAGGAAGACCTTGTCCCAAATTAAAAAATAAGAGGCTGGGGTTGTAGCTCAGTGGTAGAGCACTTGCCTGGCATGTGTGAGGTACTGGATTTGATCCTCATCACCACATAAAAATAAATAAAATAAAAAAGGTGTTGTGTCCATCTACTACTAAAAAATAAATAAACAAAAAGGTCTGGTCTTGTAGCTCATGGTAAAGCACCCCAAGGTTCAATCCTCAGTACCAAAAAAAAAAAAAAAAGGAATTAAAAATTATTTTTGTTTGTCTTGCAACTAAGTAATGTGATTTCAGAAGCCAGGTATGATGGAAACAATGGGGAATAAGTGGAAAGTTTCCATTTTGGGTTTATATTTATGTTTAATTTTGAGACAGGATCTTGCTAAATTTCTGAGGGTGGTCTTGAATTTACAGTTCTCTGCCTTAGCCTCCTGAGTAGCTGGGATTCCAGGAGTGCACCATCATGCCCAGCTCCATTTTACTAACCTAAATTCAGTAATTAGACTGAAGGAAGGTCCTGGAATGAATGAAGAGAGAGGAGGATCCCTTGGAGGGCAGCCAGATTGGGAAGGGATCTAAAGCCAGGGATCTTCTGAGCTATGCAGGTCTGAACCCACATTTTGGCAGTACCTCCAAGTAAGTGCACAGAGATGCTGGACCCCCAAAAGCCCTCTGCCACAAAGCAGCAAATCCTCCTGATGGAGCCTGGCAGATGCAATGGCATATGTTGTAATCCCAGAGACTCAAGAGGCTGAGGCAGGAGGATTGCAAGTTTGAGGACAGCCTTAGAAATTTAGCAGTACTCTATCTCAAATTTTAAATAAATAAATAGGGCTTGGAATGTGGCTCAATGGTAGAGTACTCCTGGGTTTAATCCCCAATTCCTGATAGAAGGGTCAGTGGGTTGGACTGTGAAGTGTATCAGGGGCCTGTGAGGCTGATGAGTGAAAGAGCTTCCACAATACTTCCTGTGACTCTTGAGTTTCATGGGGATGGGCAAAATAGCTGAGCATTCATGTCCCACCAGCTTGGGGAGATAGGTATTTGGAGTCATTGAAAGTGAATTGAGGGGCTGGGGATGTGGCTCAAGTGGTAGCGTGCTCGCCTGGCATGCGTGCCGCCTGGGTTCGATCCTCAGCAGCACATACAAATAAAGATGTTGTGTCTGCCGAAAACTGAAAAATAAATATTAAAAAATTCTCTCTCTCTCTCTCTCTCTCTCTCTCTCTCTCTCTCTCTCTCTGTTAAAAAAAAGTGAATTGAAAGAAAAGAAAGAAATATAGGTACCTGTGAGACATTATGGATGAGATGATGTATCAGTGCAACCTTGAGGGAGTGCATAAGGATTAGAGGGCAGTTAGGAATGGCAGTCCTTTTATGATACAATTCCAGATTAGTACAGTTGTCAAAGTTTAGAGTTTCTTTTGAAACTTCTTTTTTTCCTTGCAGTACTGGGATTGAATCCCGTGGGGCTCTACCACTGAGCTACATCCCAGCCCTTCTTATTTTTCATTTTGAGATGGAGTCTTGCTAAATTGCAGAGGCTGACCTGGAATTTGTGATCTTCCTGAGTCACTGGAATTGTAGGTTTATACCATCATACCTGGCTTCTGAGACTTTCTTTTTATTTATTTATTTTTTGGGATTGAACCCAGAGGTGCTTTATCACTGTGCTATATCACTAGCCCTTTTTATTTTTTATTTTGAGACAGGGTCTCACTAAGTAGCTTAGGGACTCACTAAATTGCTGAGGCTGGTCTTGAACTTGCAATCCTCCTGCCTCAGCCTCCCATGTTGCTGAGATTACAGGTATGAGCCCCCATGGCCTGCTTTGGGATCTTTTTAAGGGGTATTAAAAACTCTTTCATCCAGGCCTCTCTGTAAACATGTTAGGAATATATATATATATATATATATATATTTATAAACTATTTATATATATAAACTATTTATATATAAATATATATTTAATATATAAATATATATTTTTATATAAAACATATATATATATATATATTTTTTTTTCCTTTTTGAGGAAGGTGGGGGTCACACACTAGCATATCTTTGCCCAGACAAGGATGATAAATAGTCTCTTCATCTGTAGGTAAAATAAAAAATGTAGAGTAAGATAAAGCTGGGTTTGAATTCCTGTTCCTTCCTATAACAATTGTGTGATTTGGGTCTATTAATCTCAGAAGTAATTAATTATGTCTTTCTGAGCCTCAGTTTACTCATTTGTAAAATGAGACCACACAGGATTGCACTGATTACCAAATAATGTAAATAAAATGTCTTGAGTAACAACTGATGGATGGTAAGTACTCAGTAGATGTTATGGGGCATAGTGGTGCACGCCTGTAATCCCAGTGGCTCAGGAGGCTGAGGCAGGAAGGTCACAAGTTCAAAGCCAGCCTTAGCAAAAGTGAAGCACTAAGCAACTCAGTGATCCATTTTCTCTAAATAAATTCAAAATAGGCTAGGAATGTGGCTCAGTGGCTGAGTGCCCCTAGTTCAATCCCCAGTAACCACCTCCCCTACCAAAAAAAAAAAAAAAAAAAAAAAAAAACTCAGTAGATGTTAATTTTCCTTCCTTGTGGAATTGGCCAAAGCTGCTCCTAGTAGCTGCAGCCCCAGAACCCACCTGTGGTTTGCTGTCCAACATCTCTGGTTTGACCTGAATTCCCCACTGCTTGCTCAGATCCCTTCATGGCTTTTTCTCCCCTGCATGAATTTTAGGCACATGATTGTTATTAAAGCAAGTGTCTCTTTACCTAGTACCTTGTGATCTGAAAAAGCAGCTGTAAATAGAAGGTGTGCTCTCTATGATGCAGCACTATTGGCATTTTGCTCTTTAAAGGTTAATGGCCAGGGTCATATCTTCAGATAACTCAGCCAGCAGTGCTCACCAGAGGTAATTGCAGTAGCAGGGAGGTGGGGAAGTGGGGCTAAAAGGACTGGAGGGTGGGAGGCATTGAGGAAAGCCTGCAGAGGGGAATGGTGAGCCTCGGTAGGGAGAATAGTATATTGGGGTGGGGGACGCTACTGGAAGCCCCTAGCAATGAGAGGTAGCAGGGCTGTGACCCTTCAAACCTGCCCCCTTCCTGGGCCAAATTCTTACTTATACTTTTCTGGACAGCAAGAGCTCCTGAGAGGACTTGCTGCGATAATTTGGTGCCTGATCATGCTTCAGTTGCAATTTATTTAAAGTTGACAATAGGGTTCCTGTCTTTTACAAGCAGATTCCCAGCACTTGAATCTCTGCAGGCTGGGTTTTTTTTTTTTTTCCTTGATGAAAAAGAAGTTAAATTTCACACTTATTATAGCACCTGGCACCTGACAACCCCCAGAGAGTTTATAAAGATTAATGAAATGAAACCCGCAGCACTACTGTAAACAGGGAAGAAGAGAGACCAGACCCCACGTCCCTTCTCCACAGGAATAAAAGGCCAAAACCTCCTCACTTCTACCCCATTAGCTGACCCATATTTTTTAAGCCAATCTTCAAAGGGCTTCTAACTTGTTCTCAGAGAGGGCCTGGCTCAGAGCATCTCTTGCAGGGCAAGATCTGCCTGAAAAATGGGACAATATGGCCCCAGCATAGAGGTCTGAGTTGCCGGAGATAAAGCCTGCAGACCCAGGTGTCCTCTTCTGCTTTCTATAGTCAGCATCAGAAGACAAGCAATCAGGGATTCTGCCAAGTGACCCCAGGAGCTGAAATGTGTGTTCAGGTCGACCCTGGGTTGGGAAGATGAGTGAGTGTAGGGTTTACGGTGTAGTTCAACTGAGGAAAAGCATTCGCAATCTGATCCCCTTCCCCAGTCCAACTAGTCCCCTTATTTCATTACGGATTAATCTCCAGTGGAAAATGATAGGTTTTATACTCAAACAGACCTGAGTTCAAATCACTTTTTTTTTAAAATCACATACTAGTTGTTATGCTTACAGATTCTATGGGTCAGTAATTTGGACAAGGCATGGTGAGAACAGATTGTTTCTGGGGTCATAATGTCTGAGGCTTTAGCTGGGTTGACTTGTATTAATGGGTGACTTTAATGACTGGAATAATCTGAAGACTTTTTCATATGCATGTCTGGAGCCTGGCCTTGGACTTCACTTGAGACTGTCAACCAGAGTATATTACATGACCTCTCCAAATGGGTTGGGCTTTCCCACAGCACCGTGGCCTTTGGGACTTCTTACATGGTGACTTTGGATTCCAAGAGTAAATCTCCCAGCCAACAAGGCAGGAAATTCATGGATTTTAATAAAATGGGAATCACAGCATCTTTTCCATCATACTCTGTAGCCAAAGAAGTCACTAGTCTAGCTGGGTGCAGTGGTGTACACCTGTAATCCCAGTAATTTGAGAGGCTGAGGCAGGAGGATTGCAAGTTCGAGGAGAGTGTGAGCAATTTAGTGAGGCCCTAAACAATGAGATCCTATCTCAAACAAACAAACAAAGAATTGGGGATGTAGTGTAGCTCAGTGGTAAAGCATTCCTTGGTTCAATCCCCATACTACCCACACACTACCCACTCCCTGCAAAAAAAGTCACTATTCTGCTCATATTCAAGAAGACATAGAATAGACCCCAACTCTTGGTGAGAGGAAGGTCAAGGAATATGAAGTTATGTTTTTTGTTTTTGTTTTTCGCAGTACTGGCCTTGAACAAAGGCCTCATACATGTTAAGAAGCACTGTACCACTGAACCACATCCTCATTCCTTTAAAAAAATTGTGTGTGTGTTGTTTGTCGTTTTTATACTGGGGATTGAATCCACGGATGCTTTACCACTGAGTTACATCCCCACTCCCCCCCCCCTTTATTTTTCCTTTTCCTTTTGAGACAGGGTTGAGCCAAATTGCTGAGGATCTCACTGAGTTGCTGAGATTGTCCTTAAACTAGTGATCCTCCTACCTCAGCCTGCCAAGTCACTGGGATTACAAGTACCCAACAACCCAGCCCTTTTGTTTTAAATTTGGAGACATATTCTTGCTAAATTGCTCAGGTCTGCCTTGAACTTGTGATCCTTTTGTCTCAGATTCCCAAATAGCTGGGATTACAGGTGTGCATCACCATACTCAGCTGAAGCCATGTTTTAAAACTGTCAGTCAAAACTGGCTGCAGTGGCACATACCTGCATCCAGCTACTCAAAACGGTGAAGCAGATGATCACAAGTTCAAGGCCAGCCTCAATAATTTAGTGTCTTAAAATAAAAAATAAAAAGGGCTGGGAATGTAGCTCAATAGTGTAACACCCTGGGTTCAATCCCCGGTTCAGGAGGCATGGACCAAAATACCCTTGCCACCAATTCCTTCTTCACTTGGCTCTTATGAGAAATGAATTGAAAAATAATCTTGCACATAGTAGGAGCTCTGTAGTACTCTGTATCTTCCCAACTCCTTCAGGTCTTGTAGAATAATTTGCAGTTACTGCAACAGAGAGGAACAAAATTTCCCCAAAATAACTAAAATTGTTTCTTTCTTTTCTGTCTTATCTCCTATTTTGGACTACCGCAAAGTCTGGAGAAATGATCCCTCAATGCCAAGTCTTAGGTTGGTGTCCTGGGACAGGTCAAAATTTAATGTCTGTTGGAAATTTTCAGAGCTGCTTCTCAGGATAGAAAATTTAACAAAACGGGAAGTCCAAGGTCCAGAGCTTGAAGCCTCTACCGAGAAAGAGTCAGTCCTGAGCTGGTTCTAGGCATGTGCAACTCTGTGCTATAGCATTGAAATGATACAGTATTTGGGTATGCATTTCCATCATGCCTTCCAAGAAAATCACCCTGGGAAGTGTTTGTCTATCTCGGATGGAAAAAGCAATCCAATGAGGCAGAGAAACTGAATCAGAGGAGGGCATGGAAGCTGCCAGTTTTGGAGCCCACTCAGGGAACACAAATTCCAGATTTAAAATTCAATTCCAACCTTTGGAGGCCCAACTTCCATTTATTCGTGACAAACTAACTTCTGTTGTTAACTGAAAGAGCAGAAGCTTTAAAAGACTCGGAGAAAAACCTCTGTCACATAAAATCATCCTCGCAACACCACAGGGGAGGGGCAAGTACAAATGAATCAGGAAATTATGGCTTCTTGTTTCTTTCAAATTGTATAAAGAAATATAAATTAAGGGGAAAAACTGCCAAGGGAAAGAATAGCATAGTGTTTTAGCCAGCATTGAGCTCTGAAAGCAGCTTCAGAACCATCATGTAACTGTCTGTTGGGTGCAACAGGAGACGCAGGTGAGCAAGTGGACCATGGGAACCCAAGGAGACAAGCAGAAAGGTCCTAGACATTGAGGATAAAAGGTGGTACATCGGTTATCTATTATTTGTAAACAATTACCCAAAAATGTAGCAGCTTTAAAAAATAAACATGTAGGCCAGGCATCCTGGTGCATGTCTATAATCCCAGTGGCTTGGGAGGGAGGCTAAGGTAGGAAGATCACAAGTTCAAAACCAACCTTAGCAACTTAGTGAGGCCCTAAGGGACTCAGCCAGACCATCTCCAAATAAAATATAAAAATGGGATGAGAGTGTGGTTCAGTGGTTAAGGCCCTTGGGTTCAATCCCCAGTACCAAAATATTAAAAAATAAACATTTAGCCCGTCATGCTGGTACACCTCTGTAATCTCAGTTATTCTCAGCTAAGGCAGGAGCACGAGCCTGAGGCTAGCCTCACTAATTTAGTAAGATCCTGTCTCACTGAATTAGTAAAAAATTTAAAAAGAGCAGGGGAATGCTGGGGATATAGCTCAGTTGGTAAAGTGTTTGCTTCACATTCACAAGGCCATGGGTTCAATCCCCAGCACCACAAAATTAAAAATAAAAAAAAGGAATGGGGATATAGCACTTTGGTAGACTGCCCTTGGGTTCAATCCCCAGCATCATTAAATTGAAAAACAAACAAACACTTATTATCTCACACAGTTCTGAGCATCAGACATCAGAGATAAGCTTAGCAAGATAGTCCTGGCTTAGGATCTGTCCTGAAGTTACATCACCTGGGGCTGCAGGATCTACTTCTAAGATGAGTCACTGACTTGACATGGTTTGCTGAAAGTCTCTGTTTCTCCATAGAGGTGCTTATGATATGGCAACCGAAGCCTATAGCAAATGATCAGGCCAGTGGAAAGCTGTAGTATCTTTTATAACCTTATCTCAGAAGTGATATACTATTACTTCTGATCTATTTTCTTCTTCACATATACCAACTCTCACACAGTGTGGGAAGGAACTGTGTAAGACGTGAATACCAGAATTTGGGGATTATTGGAGGCTGGGCATAATAGACCAGGAGGAACACAGAGTCCAGGAGGGCTGGTGACCCTGAACTCTTCTCTGTTTATGTGCTAGCTCTTGCAGCTTCCTCTGCCTGGAACTCCTGTTTATCATTCAAGGAGTGTGACTGATAATAGAACAAAGAGAACAGTCTTGAAGGAAGCAAGTTGTGCATGTACAAAAACTCAGGGAGAAGGAAAATATTTCAAGTCCAGAGCAAAGAAAAAAAAAAAAAACAGTGAATGGATCCAGGTGTGGTAACACACACCTGTAATTCCAGCAACTCAGGAAGCTGAGGATTGCAAGTTTGAGGCCGGCCTTAGCAACTTAGTGACACCCTCCTTCAAAATAAAAAATAAAAAGGACTGGGGATTTAGTTCAGTGGTAGAGCACTCCTGGCTTCAACCCCCAGTACTCAGGAAGAGGAAAAAGGAGGAGTAGGGAGACGGGGAGGAGGAGAAGGAGAACAAAATGAGTAGAGATGCAAAGACATTTTCAGGTGGCAAAGAGGGTCATTTTAAGGCAAAAGGGACAAGAGAAAGGAAGGAGAGTGAGATACTGTGGGAGACCAACCTTACACGTGACTGAGTCACACTCCCCAGCTGGGTGCTGAGGCGCTCAGTCGCAGAAATGTGGCAGAGCTTTCCCCACCCTTCTTGGGTGCGAGGGTCAGTATCTCCTGCGTGGGTGTGTTTTGCTACAGCCCCAAGGGTGAAGCTATGCTCACCTGTTCATTTGTAATATAACCCCTTGCCCTGTTTAGGATAGAATCTTCCATGGAAGTGCCTTGTGTGTGTCCCCTTCTCTAACTGTGTCCTTGGGTGTGGCCTACCCAGGTGTCAGTCAACCTGCTGATAGTGGATATCACGAAGATAGACTCAGCCCCCTGAAACCTGACCCCTTGCCTCATTTGAATAGCTTCTCCTCAATAAAAGGGGTCAGCACGTGCTCTTGTTCTCTCTCTTCCTATGGACCCTTAAGGTCAGAGGAGCCGTCACAGCGACCCCAAAGAAAAAGGTATTTGTGTCTCTGGTGTGGTTATTTTGTGCAGCCCAGTTATCCCAGTTCAACTGGAGTGACCTCTGAGCCTTGTTAGCGCGAGAACAGAAACCCAGCAAGATACAGCCTGTTTAGTTTCAAAGAATAGAAATACTTTCAACTGGCTCAAGGTAAAGGGTATTGATTGTTTTCTGTTGTTGTTGTGGCTTTTTGCAGTACAGGGGATCAAACCCAGGGCCTCCCACATGCCAGGCAAGTGTTCCACCACTGAACTACACCCCTAGCCCTAAAGGGTATTGATTGGAAGCCTACTGGGGTCGAAGCAGATATTGTTGCCCTGCTCAAATCCTCTCAGGTCTCACCTCTAACTCCCCAGAGAACACTTACGGAAAATCTAGGGCTCTGCTGAGGGCTTCGCTCTGGCCACAGGAATGTACTTGGCCTTTGCACAGGGAGAAGAGGAAATGCCAGGGAATCAATGGCTCAGCTCAGGAAGCAGCTCTCAACCAATGACAGAAGTGGGTGCAGGGTGGGGGTGGGGAGTAAATACCCAGCTTCCTTCTCAGTTTGGATAACGTGGGCTCATGTTCCACATTGTCTTTCACAGTTCCTCAGCAGATTTGGGCTCCAATTGTCCATGTAATAACTTAAGATCACATTTTTTAGTGGTTTCCTTCCCTTCTTTTTCTTATTACCCCACTCCCTTATTAGTGTTTCCTGGGATCATCTTCCAAATAAACCACTTGAACTTGAACCCCTGTTTCAGGGGAACTCAAACCAAGAAAGACTTCTTAGAAAGCAAGCACCGATGTGAGTCTTTAGATTTTGCATGGGAGATGAAAGAGAGGGGCTGCCCCCCAAAGCCCAACATTGGGCTGAAGCTTCCATGCCATGGTTTTCCCTCATACGGTGTCTGTCGCGCTTTTGTTTATTTTACTAATAGAATTTCTCTCTCTCTCTCTCTCTCTCTCTCTCTCTCTCTCTCTCTCTCTTTTCCACTTTACCATAGTCTGCCTTGTAATTTGCCCACTTTGGTATATGCTATAGTCCTTGCTCTGTGACACATGCCATTACACAAATGTCAATACACCTAATGTATCTGAAAGAGCTTCATAAACTGTGAAATACCAAACAAATGGAACAGGAGAGGAAAAGGGGGAGAAGAAAAGGATGAGGAGGACAGAGTAAAAAAAACAAGTGCAGGAAGATGAAGGGCTAGAAAATAGAACATGCAATGGAGTGGGGGTTGTCCTGCCCTTTCTTTTTTTTGGTGGAGGGGTGGGGAGGCAGTACCAGGGATTGAACTCAGGGGCACTCAAACACTGTCTCTAAATAAAATACAACCCTATTTTGTATTTTATTTAGAGACAGAGTCTCACTGAGTTGCTTAGTGCTTCACTTTTGCTGAGGCTGGCTTTGAACTCGTGATCCTCCTGCCTTAGCCTCCCAAGCTGCTGGGATTATACGCGCGGGCCACATTGCTGAGTGGCCACAGTGCTAAGGGTGTAGCTCTTTTTTTTTTTTTTTAAAGAGTAGTACAAGGGCTGGGGTTGTGGCTAAGTGGTAGAGTGCTTGCCTCAAATGTGTGAGGCACTGGGTTCAATTCTTAGTATCATATATAAATAAAATATAAAGGTTCATCAACAACTAAAATAAAAAAGCAGGACAAGGGAGGCATGTTCAAGAATCCAGAGCTTGGGTGTTGTGGTTTTATACGAAACCCATGTTGAAATATGGGCTGTAAAAACAGAGCCCAGGCCCCACTTTTAGCTGGTTCTTCAACTCTCCTTGACTTTGCTGTAAGTAATCCCTTCCACTAGGCTGGTATATGGCAGACCAAGCTGCAGTGATGATTCTGGGCACACTGCTATGCTGGGTGAGAACGTTTCTTCATTTCCCACTTTCACTTTTCAATCCCTTGGCCACTGGCAGGGTGGGCCTTAAGAGGAGTTGCTCAGAGGAACCTGTGTGCTGAGGCATGCTCTATCCTGGGGGTATGATGCTCAGAGCACTTCAACTCCTCTCTAGGCCCACCTGTGGAACATCAGACACAAAGTATCTGATTTCTCTGAGGTCAAATATGGGGGTGGGAATCCACAGAGGCCTTGGGTTAGCAAGGCCAACCTAGCCTCCTGGGCTTTCTGGAGAGATAAGGCCAGGATTGCACTTGTGATCAGCCAAAGCATGCAGGGTTGGCTGGAGATGAAAGCTTCCCTGTTTTTTCCCCAAGACCATCCTTTGTGTTTTGTGGTTTTTTGGAATCTGCCAGCCGGGGCAGCTCGACCAGGGGGAAAAGGGTTTGCTCTCCTCTGGGTTTGGGAGGATGAGAGTCATTCATATTCAGAGGAAACAGCCCAAGAGGGAGAAGTAAAGGCCCCAAACACAGAGTGAGACCATTTTCAGGTGGGAAGAGTGTTCGTTGTGTTTATTCATTCACATATTCATTATTTAATGCCCTTGTGGTGCCAGACACCCTCCTGAGCACAAAGCTTCCTGACTTGCCTGTCAATTTGCTGTCCCTGGAGAACCCTGGTCCTTTGGCTATGTTGAAACCAACATTTTTCTGTTCTCTGAAGGGTAAGTTACAATTGCTGAAGCTGAGGAGGTAGCTAGATATGCCTTCCAGATTGTTCCCTTGGAGGGGATCAGTTTACAGCAGTAAGAGGCCGGCTGGGTGGGTGTGTCTCACTTTCTCACTGCATTCCCCTCGCCCAGAGGGATGGTGCCAGGGAGGGTGCTCCTTTTTCATGGGGGCAATCTGCCTTATTGTCTCTTCAGTTCTTAACTCCGCCCAATGGAAGGGACTAACAGGATGACATATTCTTCTTCCTTCCATTCTTCTCTATCCTTTCCTTCTTCCAGTATTTACTGAATTTCTAAGAGCCTGGTACACTATTTTGTCCCTTCCCTGAAGCTGTTAGGGAGAAATGGTGGTCTCCAAACACAACTCTTCTTTCTTCATTCCTTTCTCTCTCTCTCTCTCTCTCTCTCTCTCTCTCTCTTTTGGTGAGGTGGGTACCAGGGACTGAACTCAGGGGCACTCGACCACTGAGCCACATCCCCAGCCCTATTTTGTATTTTATTTAGAGACAGGGTCTCACTGAGTTGCTTAATGCCTTACTTTTTTTTTTTTTTTTTTTGCTGAGGCTGGCTTTGAACTTGCAATCCTTCTGCATCAGCCTCCCAAGCTGCTGGGATTATAGATGTGTACCACCACGCCCAGTTCATTCCTGTCTCTCTTGTCCCCCTCTCACCACATGAAGCTGGGCTGAGATGGTTTTTTTCCTCTCTCTCTTTTTCTCTGCCCCAGTTTGTTTCTCAGAGGACATAAAAACTGGCCTCTGGCTCTCTCCTCAGGGACAGTCCCATTAGAGCCCTCCATTCCTTCCCCTACTTTCTCTAGCACTGATAGCCTGGATGATGCTGAAGCACCTTGAACCCTGCTCCTCTGTGTCTGTGTCCTTTCCATTAGTACTCTGGTCACTTTAGAGCTGCTAGGATCAGGTTCACTGGAGCCAGGACACTTTCATAAACCCCAGACAGACCCAAGCCATCCCAGCCTTCCGCCAAAGGTTTTCTCCCATGGGGCTCCTGCCTCCATAACCTACCCTCATTTCTTTCTTTCTTTCTTTTTTTTTTTTTTTTTTGGTTTGTTTCTGCCTCAGGCACATTTTCTCTGTAATTTTTGGAACCCAAATATAAGGGAAATCTCATTTGCTCCGTTATGACTCATTTACAATTAAATACACTTGTTCCCATCTGTGTCTGTATACATCTGCATACATTTGCTATAGCATCGCCCTTAATTTTGGAAAATGATGCGGCTGGTGTTATATTTTTACCCTGACTGCCAAATTAGCTGTGAAGACCAGTGGGTGTTCACCCACCCAGTGACAACCCCCACCCAGGCCTGCCCTAAGGGAAGTGGTGACATTTTTTCCATGGGCAGGACATGCAGACCTCTGGGTAGTACTGGTCTTCCTAGTCACCTGACTTACCTGGTCTACCTGCCTGGGCTCAGTATGTTTCTGTCCATCTTGGCGCCAAAGCCTTCCTGACCAGGACCTGACTTCTTGTGTCACTTGCTGTCAGCTGCTTCACCAAGCATTGGATTTAAAAGTGAGAATGAGGAGCTTGCTAATTCTCAAGAAAGGCTATGCTGAAGTAGCATTGCCAGGGCATTGCAGCCCTATCCCCTCTGAGTCAGAGACGAGAGGGAGCCATCTTTACTGTTCAGAGGGATGTGATGGCATGTGTGGGCGCCTACCTCACATACATACCTAAAAATACCAAACCATGGTTGTCTACCTCTTAAAAAAATAGGTTACACTGTAAAGATATTCACATTTAATGAGAGTGTGGTGCCTGTCAGTACACTTAGAGCCCTTTTGTTATTATCTCATTGAATAATTTTATTTATACCCATATACTAAAATAGAACTTGGCTAACAAGAATTACAGGATTCAGAAAATAAGATTTTGACTACTGCTGATCCAAAAAAACAACAGCAAAAAAAAAAAATTAGAGTTGTGGGTGTAGCTCAGCGACAGAGCACTTGCCTAGCATGTGCAAGGCCCTAGGTTTGATTCCCAGCACCACAGACAAACATACACAGATTTATATCAATATTTTGAAACAATACATTCTTTCTGCTAACATACAACTTTCTCTTAGAAATTCTGTGATGAGTTGGGCACGGTGTCACACATCCTGCAATCCTAGCAACTTGGGAGGCTAATGCAGGAAGATTGCAAGTTCAAGGCCAGCCTCATCAACTTAGCATGAGACCTTGTCTCAAAATAAAAAATAAAAAGGGCTAGGGATGTGGCTCAGAGGTAAAGCACCTTGGGTTCAATCCCCAGTATACTCCCCGCAAAACAGAAAAGATTGTGATGGACAATGCTGCTGCTCATAAATAATTGAGATAGATTCAGAGAAAAGCTGAGCTCTCATATTTTGTCTGCATTACTTCCAAGACCCTGGACTTCATTCTGAACCAACTACACGCTTGTGAAGAGATGGCTTGGGATGATGCCAGAATTATCCAGAATGTCTTTCTTTTGCCCAAGACTTCTTTAGGCTGAGAACCCATGAAGACATGAGTACCAGTCACAACTGAGGGTTATCTCTCTCTCTCTCTCTTTTTGTGTGTGTGTGTGTGTTGCTGGGGTTTGAACCTAGGACTTTGTGTGTGCGAGGCAAGCACTCTACCAACTGAGCTGGTAGCATTGGCAAGGCAAGCACTCTACCAACTGATATCCCAGCCTTCATTTTGTTTTTGCAATATTGGGGATTAAACCCAGGGCCTGGTCCATGATAGGAAAGTGCACTACCACTGAGCCACACCACAATCCTTTAAGGGTCCTCTTGATACATGGCTATGTCTTGAGCCTACTGATTCCAGAGAGGTGGAGGGTCTGTCCTTCCTGTCTCCAGAGAGCTTATTTATTGGCTAATATTTCCAGTCTAACATAATAGATCAATTAGCTCCTCTCCTCTTGTGGGTGCCTAGGTATCTCCTTTCTCCACTGACAGACTGCCCAAGAGTCCTTGAAAGGTTAAGGTCTCAACCCTCAGTCTGAGTGACTACTAAACACTTACATAGTCATTAATTGTGTTTGATGGTTGTGGACAATCATCTGCTCCATAGGTGACCAAACACATGGCCTCTTTTGCCTAAGTTGAATCCCTACAATGCCTCTTAAAATTTCTTCTCTGGCCCGTTGTGGTGGTGCACACCTGTAATCCCTGTGACTCGAAAGACCAAGATAGGAGAATCACAAATTTGAGGCCAGCCTTAAGCAATTTAGCAAGGCCCTAAGCAACTTAGCAAGACCTTGTCTCAAGATAAAAAATAAAAGAAGGCTGGGGATGTAGCTCAGTGGAATATCAATCCCCTGTACAAAAAAAAAAAAAAAATTATTAGTCATCATGGTGGCACATACCTATAATTCTAGCAATTTAGGAGGTTGAGTCAGGAGGATTGCAAGTTTGAGGCCAGCTTCAGCAACTTAACAACATCCTATTTCAAAGATAAAATTTTAAAAGGACTGGGGATGCAGCTCAGTGGTAAAATGCCCCCATGTTCAATCCCCAGTCCCCATTCCTACCCTGAGGAATTCTGATACATGCTACAACATGGATGAACCTTGAAGACATTATGCTATGTGAAATAAGCCACTCACAAAAGGACAAGGATTTTATGATTCCACTTATATGAGGCAGCTAGAGTAGTTAGATTCATAGAGAGAGAGTAGGATGGTTGTTGCCAGGGGCTTGAGAGAAGGAGATAATAGGGAGCTATTGTTTAATGGTTATAGAGTTTCAGTTGGGAAGAAGAAAAAGTTCTGGAGATGGATGATGGTGTGACTATGTGAATGTACTCAATGCCACTGAAAAGTGGTTAAAATGATTGGTTTTCTATTGTGTACATGTACCTCGGTTGCCTGTGAGAAGAATCTTGGGTTGGGCAGGAATGGTCCAACTCTAGTACTCCTGCTATGCTCAGTCATTAGCTGGGGGGTGACTCAGGGGAACAGTGACTTTGGAGTGAATACTATGAAGATCCCAAGGACAGTCAGCTCTGCTCCCCACAACAGTCCTCTTGAAGGGAAATCTAAGTAGAGTAGTCCCTCAGCAATCATATCTGAGTCATGTAATAGTTAAGATATTGACCTCTGGACTCAGACTGCCTGGACTAGCTCTGACACAGTCTGTGAACATTACCAAATTAGAAACTTTCCTGTGCTTAGTTTCTTTATCTATAAAACAGGGGTGATAATGCTATTCTGCACCTTAGAGACCTATTATATACATGAGATAATATCTGTAAAGTTCTTAAAATATCGCCTGTCATAACGAATGTGTTTAGAGTGATATAGGCACTATGATAATGCTTTAGAGAGATTACTTCAAAAGGCCTTTTAATAACCCTACAATTCAAGGAATAATTTCTCCACTTAGAGATGGGGAAACTGAGGATTGGCAAGACCACACAAGTAAGAAGTGGAGCTCCGAGCAGGTCACAGGTGGACCCACTAGAGGTACAGTGTAGCTACCAGGCAATGCTACATCCTGACCAGCCCTTTGCCTGTTACACTGGCTCTGCCTATATTGTAAGACAAGGGTTTTCTTCTGGTCCTTATCTTCAGGGACAGCATCTTCATCATCATCATTATCAAAATTGCCATCAACTTTAGCATTGTCACCATCTTCCAAAATGACATTTTAAAAGCAACTATTACACATTTCACTCTTCTGTATTTTGTTTTATTTTTGGTACAAAGGTGCCGGATTTCTGTTCTCACGACTAAAAGGCTCAGGGGTCACTCCAGTTGAACTGGGATAACTGGGCTGCACAAAATAACCACACAAGAGACACAAATACCTTTTTCTTTGGGGTAGCTATGACGGCTCCTCTGACCTTAAGGGTCCACAAGAAGAGAGAGAGAGAGCACAAGCTGGCCCCTTTTATTGAGGAGAAGCTATTCAAATGAGGCAAGGGGTCAGGTTTCAGGGGGCTGAGTCTATCTTCAAGATATCCACTGTCAGCAGGTTGACTGACACCTGGGTAGGCCACACCCAAGGACACAGTAAGAAAAGGGGACACACACAAGGCACTTCCATGGAAGATCCTATCCTAAACAGGGCAAGGGGTTATATTACAAAGGAACAGGTGAGCATAGTTCCACCCATGGGGCTGTAGCAAGATACACCCATGCAGGAGACACTGACCCTCAAAACCCAAGAAGGGTGGGGAAAGCTCTGCCACATTTCTGTGTCTGAGTGCCTCAGCACCCAGCTGGGGAGTGTGACTCAGTCACGTGTGAGGTTGGTCTCCCACACCAAGGATTGAACCTAGGGGTGCTTAACCACTAAACTACATTCCCAGCCCTTCTTATTTTTTTTATTTTGAGACAGGGTCTTGCTAAGTTGCTTAGGGCCTCATTAAATTGCTGAGGCTGGCTTTGAACGTGTTTCCTCCTGCTTCAGCCTCCCAAGCTGTTGGGATTACAGGCATTTGCTACCACGCCCAACTGCTCTTCTGTATTTTAGACAACAAATTACAGAGACTTCTAGGAGCTTAGCAACTAAAGCTTGGATGAGCATTTTAAGGGCTCCCAAGTAGCAGAATAAAGGCAAAGCTACAGAGCAACTCTCTTCTGTAGTGTCTCCTAGGGCAAGCTGCTGGACTTCATTAAGACCCTGGACAGGATGAAACCACTTTCCTTCTTCTCACCCCCCTGTGAGGTAAGGGTTGAGGATGTGCTTGGTGGGATGGTAAGCATTGCACACACTTCAGTGGGCACTTCTCGGAATCTCTTTGATCTTGTCCAATTTCTTTGAACTTTAGTTGATAATGAGAATGCTCCAGTCCTTCTCACCTGTACTATCCTCTCCCACTTGGGAATACCTGGGCAATGAGAAGCAGGGACTTTTTTGCTATATCTATCTCCTTTTGTTCTTAGTTATCTGAACTTAATATGGTGTTATTTTCCTGTGTGACCCATGGGAAGAGGTTGCATCTCTGCTGTAGGTTTAGGTTTAGATTGATTGATTGATTGATCGTGGTGCTAGGGATTGAGCCCAGGGCCTTGCAAGTCTCTACCACTAAAGTACACCCCAGCCCTTATTTATTTATTTTGGTACTAGCAATTGAACCCAGGGGCTGAACTACTGTGCCACATTCCTAGCCCTTTTTATTTTTATTTTTGAGAGAGAGAGAGAGAGAGAGATTTTTTAATATTTATTTTTTAGTTTTTTGGTGGACATAACATCTTTATTTTATTTTTATGTGGTGCTGAGGATCAAACCCAGCGCCCCGCATTACCGCTTGAGCCACATCCCCAGCCCACCCGTTTTTATTTTTTATCTTGAAACAGGGTCTCAGTAAGTTGCCTAGGGCCTCACTAAATTATGGAAGCTGGCCTCAAACTTGTGATCCTCCTGCCTCTGCCTCCGCCTCCTGAGTTGTTGGGATTACAGGCTCACGCCACTGTGCCTGGCTTGTAAATTTAGGTTTATGACAACCCCTCCTATCATAAAAATGACCACAAACTTGGTACGGTAGCGCATGCCTATAATCCCAGTGGCTTGGGAGGCTGAGACAGGAGAATTGCAAATTCAAAGCCAGCCTCAGAAACTTCGAGGCACTAAGCAACTCAGTGAGACCCTGCCTCTAAATAAACTACAAAATAGGGCTGGGGATGTGGCTTAGTGGTCTAGTGCCCCTGAGTTCAATCCCTGGTTCCAAAAAAGTTAAATTAAATTTTTAAAAAATGACCACAGTTTTCTAGTAGAAATAGATAGTCAGTCCATTTTCAGAGAATAGTATTCTATCTTAAGTGTAAAATTGGGATGTAAAAAAGGCAGATAGTGGGGAAATAGAGCAGAAGGGAAAGTTAAACAATAGCGTTATAGCTGATGGATGTGGCAGATACAAGGTGCATGCACCTGAACAGCCCCTTGACAACCAAGGTAGGGGAAGGGATTGGGCTAACCAATAAAGATAGAAATCTCTCTTCAGAAATAATAACTTAGGGCTGGAGTTGTGGTTCAGTGGCAGAGCGCTTGCCTTGCACATGAGAGGCACTGGGTTCGATCCTCAGCACCACATAAAAATAAATAAACTAAATAAAGATATTGTGTTCATGAAAAACTAAAATAATAATAATAATAATAATAATAATAATAATAATAATAATAATAACAACAACTTAGGTAAAGTTATTTAAAGAAAGTAAGAGCTGTGTACGTGTTGGAATGCATGCACCCAAAGAAAGCTTTCCTGCCACAGGGAAACAAAGGAAGGTGGGAACAACTAAAAGTATATTTCTTTAAATAACCCATTAGGAGACAGTAAAACCCAGGTGACATTCGGGAAGACTGTACTCAGCCATGAGGAACCCAAGGAAAGACCTTGTGCTCTGGAGAATAAAATGTCAGTTGCACTCAATCTGTATGTGCTTGCTTGCATGACTCTTGGTAGCACACCCTTCTGAAGAAGTAAATTTTACCTGGCTAAGTAACTTTTGAGCTTGTGTCTGATTTCTTGTGACACCTCTGTTATAGTTAAAGCTTTGTCCCAGGGTTTCATAAACTGACTTCCAGACCACTCACGTATAATCGAATCAAGCCTTTATTGAAGCACACCAGTGGCTGCTGACCAGAACATAAAGCTGTTCCCCTGATCAGCCCTGAACAGTTGCAAGGCCACTCCTTATAAGCCTGAAAAACACAAATGGGATGTTCAGGGGGTCTAGCCAATGCAAGCAAGCCAGGTTACAGAAGCGGGACAGTGCAGTCAAGTGGAGGGAAGCCTAGCCAATCACAGTTAGCCCAGTCACCCCAGTTACAGAAACAGAGCCCCGTTACCCTAGTTACAGAAACAATGCCTCATTAGGTAGTTTCGTGTTCTTAAAGGTTTCTATAGCAAAAGGAAAAGAAGATCTTGCTCCAGTCATGACTCTTCTACTTGGCATGGTTGTTTTACAGGATGAAGTTATAAAAGAAAATGGAGTCACATTTGCTCCTACTACCACACTTCAATATTTCAAACATTCCTAATCCCTGTTTCTCAGAACCACATCTTGCTATCTGGTCAATCAACAAGCATTAGTGAGGTACCTGTCATGTGATGACTGCTATGCTATATTCTAGGGATACATGAATATTTACTAAATAAATCAATTCCTTTAGATACCATACATAACACATGGAGACTACCCTTAGCATAGCACTTGTCTATTATATTACAAGGGCATAGGACTTTTGTGATTATCTAGCTATCCTTTAAGCTCCTTGAGGGGAGAAATAATGTTTGACCACCATGATTTCTGAGGGCTTGGCTCATTGTCTGGCAATTAGGCATTGATTTTTTTTTTTTTTTTTTTGGCCAGGTGTGGTGGCAAGTGCCTATAATCCCAGTGACTTGGTTGAGGCAGGAGGTTGGCAAATTCTAGGTAAGTCTTGGTGAAACAGTGAAACCCTGTCTCAAAACACAAACAACAAAAACAAACAAACAATAAAAAACCTGAAACTAGGACTAGGGATGTAACTCAGAGGTACCATGTGCCTGGTTTTGATCCCTAGAACTGGAGGAAATTTTTTTTTTTTTTTACAAGTGTCTCCCTAGGTTGCCCAGGCTAGTCTCAAACTCCTGGGCTCAAGTGATCTTCCGACCTTCTGAGTAGTTGGGACCACAGGCCCATGTTACCATACAAGGTTCAAAAAAATAATTTTGAATAAATGAATAAGCAAATGAACAAAAATAGGCCTTAATTCATGTACTTCTTACACTTCATTCCTTTTTTTTTTTTTTTTTAGTTGTAAATGGACACAATACCTTTATTTATTTTCATGAAGATAGGACCCAGTGCCTCATACAAGCTAGGCAAGTGCTCTACCACTGGGACTATAACCCCAACTTTTTTTTTTTTCTTTTTTGAGACAGGGTCTCTCTATGTTGCCCAGGCTGACCTTGAACTCCTGGGCTCAAGTGATCCTCTTGCCTCAACTTCTCAAGTAGCTGGGACTATAGGAACTTGCCCCCATGCTTGACTATACCCATTCTCTATATAGAAAAAATGATCTTTTAGAAATGTAAATCGGATCATGTTCACTCTGCTGTTTAATCCTGCAAGTTTTTCCCATTGCTCTTTTTTTTTTTTTTTATCAGTGTCGGGATTGAACCCAGGGCCTTGTGCATGTGAGGCTGTTGCTTTTAAAGTAATATCCAAACTCCTTGCCAGTTCTCATAAGGTCTTTCATAATTTGGCTCCCCTGCCTCCTTCTCTGCTCTCCACTCTTGCTACTCTTACCCTAATTCACTACCCCTGGGCACACTGACTTTCATTATGTTCCTGGAATAGGCCAAACTTATTCCAATCCTAGGGCTGTTTCCTGGTCTGGGACATCTTCCCCACTACAGAGTTCATTCTAATCATTCAGGTGTCAGCTCAAATTATCATCTTTTCAGGGCTGGGGATGTGGCTCAAGTGGTAGTGCGCTCACCTGGCATGCATGTGGCCCGGGTTCGATCCTCAGCACCACATACAAACAAAGATGTTGTGTCCGCCGAACTAAAAAATAAACATTAAAAAAAAATTCTCTCTCTCTCTCTTTAAAAAAAAAATAATAGTATCATCTTTTCAGTGAAATCTTTCCTGATCCAAGTGAGTACTCCTCCTCCCTGTAGCTCCTAACACTGACCTTATTACATTTCTTGTTACCTATATACTGTCTTTCTCCCTCTCTAGAATGTAAATGTCATGAAGCCAGCCCACCATTGTGTCTTCTGATTTAGTACAAAGTGTGGGACATAGTAGGTGCTCCAAAATATTTTTCAATTGAGTAAACACATGGATGAATGAATGAATATAATAATAACATTCTGTGACAGAGGGCAAGTCCTGCCAGACTCATAGGCAGACAGAAGAGTGATTTATTGTGATTAAAGAAATAGAAAATCTGACCTGCTAAGAACTGATAGAGCAAGCCAGAATGGAATGTAGGTTTGCCAGATTTTACTCTGAGCTCATAGAGTTTAGGAATCCCATGACCAACTTAGCCCTCCTGACTCCAGTTAACCCACAACCAAATTCAATACAGATAAGCAAAAAACAAAGACTTCTTTGGTTTCTATTTTATTTAGAGTGCCCCTAAAGGACCTACAAGGGCAGGTAAAGATCCCTGACAGATATATGTCTGCTCTGTTACAACAGATTTTCTTTTTCTTCAGGTTTCCTGGAATTAAAAGAAAAAAAAAAAATGTTGGTAGGTAACAGAAACAATGGAGACCGATGACTCATTCACCAATACATCTGAGATCTAAAATGCATTAATTTAATGTACTTTATATTACAATGCAGCAATTCTTATTTTTACAGCCCTTTTCATCCCTCTACAAAAATCTGAAAATACCAAAAAGAAAATCTTTGGAATGGTGAATAGAGAGAGCCAGGTTTCCATAATAAAGCCCACTGATACTTCAAACAGAAGGAAAAGAGCACAACCTCCCTCCTCCATTTCCTTCCCCCTTTTAAATGACTTCTTTTAGATATAATTTTGCTTGGTTGTCACAGACTTTAACTTTTCCCCCCACAGGTTCTCTTTCCCCATTGTTATCAGCAAAAAATGTGAACATGAAGTGGGTGGGAAGTGTTTGTTGTATGTATACATCTTTGATCTTATCATAGAGAATAAAAATCATGAACACCCACTGCTGACTGATTTAAGAACTAAATCAGAGATTTAAACTAAATCTTATTATTTATTTGTTTGTTTAGATTAGGTATATATGACAGCAGAATGCATTTTTTTAAATATTTATTTTTTTGTTTTAGATGGACACAATATCTTTATTTATTTTTATGTGGTGCTGAGGATCGAACCCAGTGCCTTGCGCATACCAGGCCAGCGTGCTACCACTTGAGCCACATCCCCAGTCCCAGCAGAATGCATTGCAGCACAACTTTACATTTCTATGGTTCTACACAATGTAGCATCGCACCATATTTGCAGTCATACATGTACCTAGGGAAATGATGTCCATCTCATCGCACCATCTTTCCTGACCCCATGCACCCTTCCACTCCTCCCTCCCCTTCGACCCATCAAAATTCCACTATTTTTCCCATGTCTCCCCCATCATGGATCAGCATCCACTTATCAGAGAGAACATTCGGCCTCTGGGTTTTTGGGATTGGCTTACTTCACTTAGCATAATATTCTCCATCTCCATCCATTTACCTGCAAATGCCATAATTTATTTATTTTTGTGGTGCTGGGGATTGAACCCAGGGTCTTATGCATGCAAGGCAAGCACTCTCCCAACTGAGCTACATCCCCAGCCCATTTTATTCTCTTTTAATGCTGAGTAATTAAACTAAATCTTGATTCCAGTCTTTGCAGGGAGGATGAATAACATGAATAAAGAGTTTACACATCAAGGACCTAAGTTTGGTTCTTTTAATTTAAATTTTAACTCACTGGTTAAAGTCAATGTTATTCTCTATTAGAAGAGGACTGTAAAGGATGCATGTGAATCTCTGTCCTGGGCCCCCCAAATCTCCCAAAGAACTTCATCTGTCAGACTGCTTGAAGTTGTGTACAAAGACAAAATGTGTAGGACATAACAATAAGACATTCAAATTGCCTCCATTTGGGCATAATCTTGACATGAAAACTGTTTTGAATGTGGCTTTATCACAAAGTTATCTTTGTTTTATTTTCTTTTTTTAAACCATTGACATTTTGGAGACTAAATGGGCATGGTAAAAGCTTGGTTCTGGATTCAGGCAGATCTGGGTTCCAGTACTTTACATATGCCCACTATGACCTAAGCCTGTTTTCTCACTTATAGAATGAAGAATTTAATAGTAACTATCAGGCTGGTAGAAAGGCTTGGATGAAATATGATGTTCTTAAGCACCAAGACTGCCATCCACCAAGACTTAGTAAATATGAACTATTATTTTTATTTTTAGTCATTGAGAGTATTAAAACAATTATTGTATGAGCAGATGAATTTTGATAAAAATTTTTAAGTTTACATGACTTTAGTTTGTTTTCTGCTCAAGTTTAGACTAGTTATAAGTGATTCTCAATTCTGGCTGCATGTTAGACTCACTCAGAGAAGCCAGGTGAGGTGGTATAGGTCTGTAATCCCAGTGACTCTGAAGGCTGAAGCAGGAGAACAGCAAGTTCAAACAGCCAAAACACCTAGACTGGACTTTTCGCTTTTCTCCTGCCCATCAGAAAAGGACCGAAAAGGCAACCAAGACCATCAGGCATCTGGATAATAACCCTTATGCATCTCACACTTTGGTTTTACCTTTTGTTTTGTTTTCATTGAATCATGCCCAAATCTAATCCCCTGGGTTCTCCCCAGGCTAAACAAGCTAAGCTAAGAATCCCTTTGATCTTTTCTATGGGACTTCAGGACTAGAGTTGGGGTAGGTGCTCATCTTTCTGTGGGCACACCAAGAGGTAAAGATTTTCCAACTTTCTCTTTACTAGCTGCCTATATATATATATATATATATATATATATATATATATTTTTTTTTTTTTTTTTTTTTTTTTCAATGCTGGGATTGAACCCAGGGGCACTTAAACACTGAACTACATCCCCCAGACCTTTTTATTTTTAATTTTTATTTTTTAATACTTATTTATTAGTTTTCGGCGGACACAACATCTTTGTTTGTATGTGGTGCTGAGGATCGAACCCGGGCCGCACGCACACCAGGCGAGCGCGCTACCGCTTGAGCCACATCCCCAGCCCCTTTATTTTTTATTTTGAAACAGGGTCTCACTAAGTTGCTTAGGGCCTCCCACCTTTGCTAAGTCCAGTCTTGAACTTGTGATTCTCCTGCCTCAGCCTCCAGAGCCTCTGTGCCACCATGCCCAGCTGCCAAGTTGGTTCTTGACTTTATCATTTTGGGATTTTAGTCATTTTGCTAGGCATTTTTTTTCTTTTGGTACTGGGGATTGAATTCAGGAGGACTCACTCTATCACTGAGCTACATCCCCAACCCATTATTATTATCATCATTAAATACAGGTTCTCACTAAATTGCCCAGACTAAGGATGAACTTGAACTTGAGATCCTGCCTCAACTTTCAGAATTTCTGGGGTTATAGGTATGTGCCATGGTGGCCAGCAAAAAACAAAAAGAAAACGAAAAAGAAATTCAGTACTGTGGCTGGAGCCCAGGACCTTGCACATGATAGGCAATTGCACTACCACTGAGCTACATTCCCAACCTATTCATTTTGGTTTTACATTCCTTAAGGGTTGTGGAGTACCGAAAAGAGATAACATCTAGGAAAATGCTTTGTAAACGGTGATGCTATAAGCTATCATGATGTAGTTATTTAATAAGTCTTCAGTCACATCGACAAAAAAACTGACTGAAACATCTAGGTTTTATACAAGTCTGGCAGAGGCTGTGTACTTGTACTGGAGCCCAAATTCAGTAAGATGTTTGTTTTTAGAGGATCATAATTTGCACTACTATTTCTTATTTTCTAATCATAGTTCTGTTAAGTGTGTGAAAACCACAATCACTCTCATTTTTTTGTCTTGTTTTATTTTGGTACTAAGGTTTGAACCCAAGAGTGCTTTACCATTGAGCTAAATCCCCCCCCCCTTTTTAATTTTTTTTTTTAAATTTTGAGATAGGGTTTCACTTAATTGCTGAGGCTGACCTTGAACTTCAATCTCCCTGCCTCAGCCACCCAAATTGCTGGGATTACAGATGTGTACCACTGTGCCTGGTTCAGGTTTTTTTTTTTTTTTTTAACAACATCAGTAAAACAACTGGGCAAAATTGTTAAAAAAAAAAAAGTCCTCATAATTTAGAGAATCTTTAAAGTGATTTTGACAGTTCATCTTTATTGACATTATTGTTTTGTGACATTTTTTACAATACTCCATAAAGTCTTACTGATTTGACTTTTTGTTTTTTTCCTTATATTTATACAGTTTTAAACTTTGTGGGTGTATGTATACTCAATGTTCAGCAACCTAAAACAAATTGAAACACAAGATTTCAAATGATCAATATACATCAGTAACCAAATCTTTTTTTTTTTTATTTTTTAAAATTTGTTCTAATTAGTTATATACATGACAGTAGAATGCATTTTGACATATTTATACAAATGGAGCATAACTTCTCATTCCTCTGGCTGTACATGATGCTGAGTCATGCTAGTAGGGTAACCATACATTTATATAGGGTAATAATGTCTGTCTCATTCTACCTTCCTTCCCATCCTCATTGCCCCACCCCTCCCCTCACTCCCCACTGCACAATTCAAATTCCTTTATTCTTCCCTATCTGCCACCCCCCCCCCAGTTTTATAACTCTTTGGCTTCAATGATATGTGGTTTTCCTACTATATCTATAGGCATTCATTTTTTTCTACCAATCTATATGTATATATATCCTATTTATTTGTATTTACTTTTAAATTACTGAGGAGTGAATCCAGAGCCTTGTGCATGCTAGGTACTAGTTAAGTGCTCTACCTCTGAGCTACACCCCAGCCCTCTGTAAATATTTTTAAAGTATATTTTACGTTCAAGGCACTGTGCTAAATGGGAACAGAGCTAGGTGTGGTAGTGTACTCCAGTAATCCCCACGACTCAGAAGGCTGAGATGGGATGAATCCAAATCCAAGACCAGCCCAGCAACTTAGTGAGATCCTGTATCAAAAAATAAGAAGGATTGGGGATGTAGCTCAGTGGTAAAGCACCTCTGGGTTCATTCCCTAATTCCTAAGTTAATTGATGAATTAATTATGGGAGCAGAGAAGCGAAAGAGACAAGATGATGCCCTTACAGACTCCTCCTATTGGAGGAAAGAGAAATCAGTAGACAATTCTAGACAAGAATGAGCGTAATAAAGAATAGAAATGCTTGGCAACTTCTTAAGACCCTATCTCAAAATAAAAAACATAAAAGGCTGGGGATGTAGCTCAATGGTTAAGCACCCCTGTGTTCAATTTTCAGTACTGAAATTACATACCATTACTTGTGAGGTGCTGTTCTAGGTACTGGAATTATAACAGTGAACAGAAATTATCTGCCTTAATGACACATACATTCTAATGGGAGAATACAGACTATAAGTAAATATGTAAATAACCACATAATGTGTTAGGTAGTAATAAATGCTACAAAGTAAAGTGAAGTAAGGAAATAAAATGGGGAGAAGGGAAGGGAAGTGGGTACTAGTGTACAAAGAGTAGTCAGGGAAAGCCTCTTTGGACAAGGTGACATTTGCACATAACATATGAATGTATGATGGAAGGTGCTAAGAAGACAATTGTAAGCTGAGGGAACTGGAAATGCAAAAGACCTGGGGTAGAAGAGTGCTTGATATGGACTTGAATGGAAAGATGAAAAAGAAAATCTAAAGACAAATCTGAAGTGATTGGGCAGGATCATGTTGATTTTATTCAGACAAGATGGGAAACATTGGAAGGTTTTGAAGACAGGAGTGATATATTTTAAAGGGTTCAGCTGCTTTGAGAAAAAAGCATTAAAATGAATATGTGTATACTGTCCAAACATAAATTAGATATTTTATGCACTTGTTTACTATCTTCTCTTGTCCAAAGTGAATTTTAAAAAAATGAAAATATGGGGTCACAAGTGTAGCTAAGCAGTAGAATGTTGATCCTTGTCTAACATGCATGAGGCCCTGGATTTGATCCCCAGTACCATAAAAGAAAAAATAATCATGTTATCTCGTTGTTTAAAATATTTGTGGCTTCCCATTTCCCTCACAGTAAAGTCTAAAGTGTTATAAAGCTCTCTCCAGTCTTGCTTATGTTCAGCTCAGAAGTTCCTGAACCACAGAACTTCTTCTCCTGGAATGGGTCTCAGGGTCTCCAAACTTGCTTATTCCTTTGGTCTAGAATCAACTCTTTCCCTACTCATTTACCTTGTCAACATCTCCAGATCTGGCCAATTCCTTCTTTTATCCATTCAATAAATATTTATTGAGAGACTTTTTATGTGCCAAACACTAGTCTAGGCAATTAACAAAACAGACAAAAATTCTTACCCTCATGTGACTTAAATTCTATTGGAAGCAGGTTGCAGTGGCACATGCCTGTAATCTCAGCAGCTTGGGAGGCAGAGGCAGGAAGAGCACAAGTTCAAAGCCAGCCTTGGCAACTTAGTGAGGCCTTAGGCAACTCAGTGAGACCCCTCTCTAAACAAAATACAAAAAAAAATAAAGGTTGGGAATGTGACACAGTGGGTAAGCGCCCCTGAGTTTAATCCATGGTAGCAAAAAAAAAAAAAAAAAAAAAAAAAAATCTAGTGCGAAGAAGAAAGGAAAAAAAAATCCATGAATTAAGTATATCCAACTATGTCAGAAAATGATACACACTAAGGAGAAAATAAACAAGGAATAGAGTGATAGGACCTTGAGATGGGGATTGCAATTTTAGATAGGGTAGCCAAAAGGAAGCCTCATTGAAAAGGTGACATTTTATCAAGGACCTGGAAGAGGTGAGGTAGTGAGTCAGGCAGGTATTTGAAGGAAAGCATTCCAAGCAGAAAGGAAAGGCCCAGAGGCAAGTGCCTGCCTGATGTGTTCCAGAAATAGTAAAGAGGCCACTGTGTCAGAGAAGTGTGTGGGGGCAAGTGAGCTCTGGAGGCCCTTATAAGGATCTTGGCTTTTACTGAGTAAAATGAGAGCTATTGGAGGTTTTGGGTAGAGCAGGAATGACATGTTGGGATTTAAAGTTTTAACTGGTTCACTGAGGCTGCTGAATTAAGACTAGACTGAGTGAGGCAAGGGCAGAAGTAGGTAGACCCGTCAGAAATGTCCTGTGAAATTTAGGCTAAGAGGTAATGATGGCTTAACTCAGAATGGTAACAATGAAGATAATTTTTAAAAAAGAGGGCTGGGGTTGTGGCTCAGTGGTAGAGCACTTGCCTCACATGCGTGGGGCACTGGGTTTGATCTTCAGCACCATATAAATAAATAAAATACAGGTATTGTGTCCATCTATAACTACACATTTAAAAAAGTAAAATTAAAAAAAAGAAAAAGGTTGGTACATTCTGTGTATATTTTGAAGGAATCAGATGTAAAATGTGTGAGAGAAAGAAAATAGCCAAGGATAACTCCAAGGTTACTAAAGAATGAAGCTGTCATTTAAGGAAATAAAAACTATAGAGTTAGGAAGTTTAGATAGAGGTATTAGGAAACTGGTTTGGACATATGGACATGTAAAGTTTGAGATGCCTTAATGCCTACTGGACATCCAACTAAAGATATCTTATAGGGAGCTGGGCATGTTAGTCTAGAATTCAGGGGAAATGTTCGGGTTGAAGATGTAAACCTGAACTTGTCAGCATATTTATAAGCAAAAGCCTAGATAAGATCATCAAATGGTGTTACAGCAGATTTAAAAGGAAGCCCAGGCACTATAGCACATTCCTATAATCTCAGTGACTCAGAGGGAATGGGAGGAGCATAACAAGTTTGAGGTTAGCCTGGGCAATTTAGTGAGACCATGTCCCACCCCCTTCCTCCCCAAAAAAGTGGGTATGTAACTTAGTAGGAGTTTGCCTAGCATGTGTGAGGCCCTAGGTTCAATCCACAGCACAAAAACAAAAATTCAGAAATCCCTTTATACTCTTAAAAAAGTTTTAAGGATCTCAAAGGGATCTTGCTTATGCACATTTTATTTAATAATATTTATTATATAAAAAGTTAAAATGGACCTGGGCGTTATGACCCATGCCTGTAATTCCAGTGACTCAGGAGGCTGAGACAGGAGGATGGCAAGTTCAAAGCCAGCCTTGGCAGCTTAGTGAGGCCCTGTCTCAAAAATAAAAAGGGCCAGGGATATGGTTCAATCTCTGGTACCAAAACAAACAACAACAAAACAAAACAAAGCAAAACAAACTTCCAGCCAACCAAATAGAATAACAGCACACCCATTACATATTTTTATAAATAACTTGAAAAAATTTTTTTGCCATATCAGAAACTGAACCCAGTGATGCTCTACCACTGAGCTATATCTCTAGCCCTTTTAACTTTTTAATTTGAGACAGGGTGTGGCTAAATTGTTCAGTCTGGCTTTGAACTTGCAATCTTCCTGCCTTACTCTACTGAGGCTGGAGTTATGGTTTTCAGGCAATAAATAACACCTGGCAATAAATAATATTTTTAAAAGAAAAATAACAGCCAGGTGCAGTGGCACACGCCTGTAATCTCAGAGGTTTGGGAGGCTGAGTCAGAAGGTTTGCAAGTTAAAAGCCAGCTTCAGCAACTTAGAGAGGCCCTAAGAAACTCAGTGAGACCCTGTCTCTAAATAAAATATAAAAAAGGGCTGGGGATGTACCTCAGTAGTTCAAAGCCCCTGAGTTCAATCCTTGGTACAAAAAAAAAAAAAAAAAAAAAAAAAAAAAAAAAAAAAAAAGAAAGAAAGAAAAAGAAAACAAACAATGTTTTCTAAAACAAAATTCAGGGTGAAGTGTTATTATTTTGCATTTTGCAAATCTCTTTAATGTCTCACTTAATGTAAGACAGCTTGATTCTCATATCTGCTTCCACATTCCCTGTGATGCCCTATTATACATTATGTAGGCTGTGGAACACTCTATTCTACACTCATGAGAGAATGGGAATGGAAAAGGCAAATGATATTTTAGTATTATTATGAAAATATCTTTTACTTCATTACTCCCTGAGAAGGTCTCAGGGGTCCCCTGAGTATACTTTGAGAACCATTACTGTAACATTTATAGTTTAGAAGGCATCATCAAAAGAGACTAAGAAGCAAAGCCAATGAGGATGGAGGGAAATCACAAGAGCCTGGTGCTCTGAAGGCCCCATGAGGAAAGTGTTTTGAGGAAGACAGTGACCAATTGCTGCTGATTATATAAGACCATGAAGGAAAGAGGTTGATCATTGTGGTTGGCAACTGGAGGCCATCAGGGACCTTGATAACAGCAGCTTTGGTGGAGAGGTGGGTGCTAATGCCTGCCTAGAGTATGTCACAACATGAAGGTTACTTCCTTAGGTTACTGAATCCCAGATTGGGTTTTTTTTTTTTTTTTTTACCCTTACCATACTTGTATCTCTCCCCTCTCCTCATACTTGCTCTTTGTTTTTATGGTTTATCCCATGTTTATAAAAAAAATTATCTCTATTATTATTATTATTATTATTGGCAGTACTGGGATTGAACTCAAAGCTTTGTACATGTTAGGCAAGTGCTCTACCACTGAGTTACATCCCTAACTGCCCTCTTCCCCACTTTTTAAATTTTGAGATAGGATCATGCTAGGTTGTCCTGGATGGTCTATGTGAAATCTTTCCTCAGCTTCCTGAGTGACCAAGCCCATCTTATCATTTCATTTTAAGTAGCCTGAAAACAGGATCAAGCCAGTTTTAATCAGGTTTTTATTTGTATCCTCATCACATAGCAACTACCTAGGATATAATGCACAAGTTTTCCCTAGTAAGATTTTAGAGTTTCTCAGTGGGGAACTGACTCTCCTCAGATTAAGCCACACTGAATCTCTTATAATTCTATCACCTGACCCTGTTTTTCTCAAAATAAACCCTGTACTTTCATCTTTAGGGCCCCATGCTTGCTTTAATGCTCTGCTGTTGCTGTCTTGAAATTGTTGAAAAATTTGAACCAGAGGCCTTGCAAATAAAGTAGTTAGTCCTGAGTGAAGCAATGAATATACAAAATAATGAAGCATAATTCTTTTTTAAAAATATTTATTCTTAAGTTTTAGGTGGACACAATATCTTTATTTTACATTTATGTGGTGCTGAGGATCAAACCCAGTGCCTCGTGCATGCTAGGTGAGCACCTACCTCTGAGCCACAAACCCAGCCCGAAGCATAATTCTTTAACTTTTTTTTAGTGGTGCTGGGGATTAAACCCAGGGCCTTATTCATGTGAGGCAAGCATTCTATCAACCGAGCTCTTCCCTCGCCCTTAACTTTATTTCTTGTACTTCAAAATATTTATTGATTATTGTGTTCTGATGTAGCCAGGAAGAGGAGGGGGGAAGCATAACCACTTTAGGAAGAGGGAACTACAGAAGCAAAGACCCTAAACTAGCAACAGAATGGGGGTAGAGCTAGACAATAATGGCCTTATCAAAGTTTATCTTTCAAAAAAAAGGGGGGGATTCACTTCCTACTTCATGGTCCTATTGCCTTTTTTCAGCACTTTTCTTTCTCTTCCTCTTCTGGGGATTCAACACAAAGCACTCTACCAATGAATTATATCCCCAATTCCTTGTCAAATAAAATTTGACACAGGATCTCACTATGTTTCTTGGAATGGGTGAACTTCCTGCCTCAGCCTCCCACCTCAGTGGCTGGGAATATAGGAGAGTGTCACTAAGCCTGGTCAATCAGCACTTTTTTTTTTTTCTTTTAGTACCAGGGATTAACCTAGTGGCTCTTACCTACTGAGCCAAGCCACATCCCCAGCCCCTCCTCCCCTTTTTTTATACCTTTATTTTATTTATTTTTATATGGTGCTGAGGATTGAACCCAGGGCCTCACACATTCTAAGTGAGCACTCTACTGCTGAGCCACAACTCCAGGCTCCTCAACTCCTAGGCTTTTTTATATTTTATTTTGAGACAGGGTCTCCCTAAATTGCTGAGGCTGCCTTTTGAATCTGTGATCCTCCTGCTTCAGCCTCCTGAGAGGCTGGAATTGCAGGTGTGGGTCACTGTGCCAGGCTCAGCATCTTTAACTAGCACAAACTCATAGGCTTTAAATTACAGTGGGCAGTGGATTGTGGTGGTGCACACTTTTAATCCCAGTGATTCAGGAGTCTGAGGCAGGAGAACATCAAGTTTGAGGTCAGCCTCAGCAATATAGCTAGACATTGTTTCAAAAGAAAAAATAAAAAGGGCTGGGCGCAGTGGTGCACGCCTGTAATCCCAGCAGCTAGGGAGGCTGAGGCAGGAGGATCGCCAAGCTCAAAGCCAGCCTCAGCAAAAGCCAGGCGTTAAGCAACTCAGTGAGATCCTGTCTCTAAATAAAATATAAAGTAGGGCTGGGAATGTGGCTCAGTGGTTGAGTGCCCCTGAGTTCAATCCCTGTCACCTCCTCCAAAAATAAATAAATAAAAGGGCTGGGGATATAGCTCAGTACCAAAGCTCCCCTGGGTTCAATCCTTATTACGTGGGGGTGGAAAAATCACAGTGGGCACATTTACCCACAGATGTTCTCTGGGCAAAGGGAGATTTGAGTAGAGGGTAAACTCTAAAACCCTGCTCAGCGCTCAGTGCAAAGACAGCTATGGATATTGTTATCTTGCATTAATTTGGATATAAAAGCCAATACTAAAATCGGTCTTATGTATCATTCCTTGATACAGGAGAAACACCATTAGGACTTTTTTTTTATACCAGGCTGATACTAAGTCCCTAAGGTATATATGTATAGACATATATATTTATTTGTCTTGTTTTGTTTTTAAGTATTCACCAATATGTTAAAGAAGGGTGTCAATAAAATTCCTTAAGTGATCAGAAGGATAGGGATGGAAGTCAGGTCCCTCAAATATGTTTATATGTGTGGAAGAAGGTGACAATCCCAGGAGGGGATTCTGCTGCGGTGGGCCTCCTGTCTTGGATCAGGAGGGCTTTAGGTATAGGAAACAGGTTAGGTGATTTTTTGGTTGCTTTCTCCTTTTTCTTTTTGGTGGTTCTGGGGATTGAACCCAGGGACTCTCTACCACTGAGCTACTTCCCCAGACTATTTTATTTTATTTTTTAATTTTGTGAGAGGGTTTCGCTAATTTGCTCAGGTTGGACGTGATTCTACTGCCTCAGCCTTCCAAGTAGCTGGGATTACAGGCCTGTGCCACAGTGCAGGCTCAACCTCACTATCAGAGAGTCGATTTCTAGTTTCATTCCACCTCAAACTGTGGGTCTTTTACTTAGCCACAAACCGCACCCCCCCCCCCCCTTTTTTTAAAGCCAGAGAGTGGGCTTAGAGCACTTTTCTGAGAGCCTAGTACTCGGAGACACCTGTGACACTCCCCCAGGAGTGTGCCCAGGACTACGCCAAGCCGCACTTCAGCCACTGGGCGGAGGCGGGGTCTAGCAGGGCTGCGCCCGGAGATTCACCTGTGCGTCGAGAGTTGACTCACCTGCCCTTCCCCAGCCCTCCCCCGCCAGCTAGCTGTTCCAGGAGTCACCGCTCCTCCTCCCGCTCGGGGGTCACTGTCGGTCTGAGCGCCCACGAAATTCCCGAGATGAGTAATTCTAGGGGCAGGGGCGAAAAGATATAGGTCCTCCGAGGGTCCGGGCCTGTAGTATGAGCTCTTCCCCTCGGCGCCGGCCGCGAAAGGCCAGGAAAAGCGGGCGGGGCAGCAGGGGGAGGCGCCGGGAAGAGCGTGCCGGAGGGAGGTGCCGGGAAGGGCGGGCGGGGCCCGGGCCGCGGGCGGGGGGCGGGTGCGCCGGGCGGCCCATTTCCTCCTCTGAGCCGGACAGGAGGTAGACAAAGCGGCGGCCGTCGGCTTCGCGCCTCTGGACTCCTGCTATCGTCCCGTTCGACGCAGGTAACTCTTCGCACCCCCTTTTGCGCAGACGTGAGTTCCCATCTGGGCAAGGGGCCCTTCAGGCCGGGACGCCTGAAGCCGGGCCTTGTGGTGGGCTGGCGGAGCGCAGTCTCTTGGGCGACGCTGTCTGGGAGATTGGGCTCCAGGCGGGTAGGGTCAGGCGTCCTGCGGGCGGCCGCTTCGCCGGGGCCTGGGCACTGTGCGTGCGGGGCCCGAGCTTTCCAGTGGTCGGGAAGTTGAGGGGCAGCGGCGGCTGGAGAAGAGACGCCGCTGGCCCGGCGCGGCCGCGGCGCTTCCTCTTGGAAAAGTTTCTCCTGTTTTCTAAACTTTGTTCCCGGGGCCTTGGCGCGTGCGCGGGTTCTTGTGGTGCGCCCCCAGCTGCCTTTCCTCTGGTGGTGCGTCCGCGCCTTGTCCCTGTGCGGGTGTGTTCCAGCAGTTGAGTTTTCCAGGGAAGTGATTGTTGTCTGGTTTTGTGGCTGCTGCTCCCCTCCCCCTCCTGGCCACGGAAACTTCCCAGTGCGCTGGACACGACGTTGGCAGGACCCGAATTCCGGCCTGGGCGAATTTGAAAGTCGAAGTTCTCCCTTTCTCTGACAGTCTCTTTGGTAAGGTGCGCCACACCCGTATGGACTTTGGCGTGTACATATCAACCTTTACTTTGAAAGTACTCAGTCGCCTTGTTCTACCTAATTGGATGTATTTCACTCAGTCTTAGTTTTTAGAAATGGCATTAGAGAATTTGTTTTTTGACTTTTGAAGGTGTGTGTGTGTGTGTGTGTGTGTGTGCACGCGCGCGCGCGCGCCTGTGCGTGCGCTGGGGTGGAGGTGGGGAGGGAGAAAAACACGAGAAAACTGGTCAGGAAGGATGTTGACTGACTGTTTAAGCTTGGCTCGGCAGCTGTGGCTTCCCAATACTGCAGGCAGCGGTTGTCTCCAATCCCGGATTGGAACCCTGTTGTGTCCTCCTGAGTCTTTGTAACATTCGGGGGTGTGTTTTGTACGGAATTTATAATAACTTAGAAAATAAGGAAAGATATGTTAGGTTTCCCAGTAAATTTAAAACCATTTCATATTTAGGATGAAGGAAATGCTGGCGGTTTGATGAAAGGATACTTTGTACTTAGAAGTGATTTTTTTAAAGGTCATCCACGCGGTTTTAAGAAACAGGATTTGTAAAGAGTGGAGGAATCATCCATTGTCTCTGCTCAATTGTTTACCTTCTTGAATTTTTGTAAGTTAATTTTTCCCCCCCTTTTTTTTGGGAGCACACATGGTCTTTGCCCTTAAAGGGCTCACAGCATATTGGAAGAGGCACACACACAGATGTAACAGACTGCTCTAAAGCCGTGACAATACTGATAAGAAACTGTGTGGGTCTAATTTTATGTAGTACTAACAGCAGAAGAAACTTGTGGAAGCTCAACAGAGAGCTGATGAGTTTATTTTGATGTCTGGAAAGGCAGATTTTGGGAGGTGGTGTATTTGAATCAGACAGAACTTGAGTTTTAAAACTTTATATGAAGGGAGAAAGTCATGAGATGCATAAGAGGGCGTGGGATATTGTGATATCACTTTCCAGGTTTTTCCTTTACTTTTGGCTACTCTTTCCTCCCTCCCCCATGTAAGTTCTATCCAGAATACCTTTGGTCTTCCACACCATTGATGTGGCATCACCTTCACTTTCATTAGTTAACATCTCATTTTACATACTGACTTAGAGATCTAAGATCAACTCTTCCCCCTAGTTGAAAATCAGTGCTCTCTGCAGTCTCTCATTAACCTTAAGTACTAATATCCAACTGTCCATTTTGAATACAGATGTCTTCTCTGCAGCATCCATATAGTCATCTAAGTCCCAGGGAACTCTTTGAATGTCCTACATGCTTTTCAAACTCAGCACGTCTAAAATGAGACTCTGTTCTCTTCAGGAGGCATAAACCAGATGTGGAGATTCAGAGTAACTGGCAGGGTCTTGGAATTCTTTTGAGAAAGTATCATTAGTGTAAGACATGACAGCCCTGTGTTTTGGGGGTGGTGATGGTGTGTGTGTTGGTGAAGATCTAGACAGGAATAGGATCCTCTGCAGGTGTAAAGGGCCTGAGATAGGAGAGACTTAATGTGTTTGGAGGCCTTGAGACTTGTAGCCTAGGACTCTTGGGATAGACAGAAGGCTTCACATGAGATAGCCAGGGAAGAGAGAGGCCAGGCCAAAGAGGGCCATATGTTTATTTTATTTTATTTTTTGGTACCAGAGACTGAACCCAGGGGCACTTAACCACTGAACCACATCCCAGCTCTTTTTTATTTTTTATTTTTGAGTCAGGGTCTCACTAAGTTGCTTAGGGCCTTTGCTAAGTTGCTGAGCTGGCCTCCAACTTGGAATCATCCTGCTTCAGCCTCCCAAGTCCCTGAAATTATAGGCATGTGCCACCACCTCTGGCCCATATGTGGATTTTATTCTAAATCTGTAAGAACCATTGTAGGGAGTTTTGTGATCTAATAACCATTTTAACTTCTGTTGATGCTTAGAGAAGACTTATTTGTATGCATGGGGAATCAGGTAGTTGAGCTAGGAACTTAGATGGCAGGGAATAAAGGTGGTAGGGATAAAGGAGCAGTATTTTGGAGGAATGAAAGAGGATTTAAGTATGGATTGGATGGCTAGGTTTCTTTGTAACATTGTTTCTTCTGTGATGCAAGTTTTGTGTGTTACCCCTAACTCTCCCCCCCACCCCCATGAGCTCTTAATTAGTGTCTAGTTTTAGTTCTTTCATTTTTGGTAGCATTGTTTATTGCTTACATTTTAAGGAAAACTTTAATTGTGCTGTACCTTTTTAAGAAATTTATTTATTGTTGTAGATGGACACAATACCTTTATTATTTTTATGTGGTGCTGAGGATTGAACCCATGGCCTCACACTCTACCCCTAAGCCATAACCCCAGTCTTGTGCTGTACCTTGTTAATGTCCCAGTTTGCCTTTCCTGATAGAAAGTGAGCCTCATAAGCTCCCTGAAGGCAGGAACGGATGGCCTCAGTTGTTGGGGTGGCACTTGGCAAGGAGAGAAGATTAGATTCTTGTTGAAAAAAGGAGAACCAGATGTGGCGGCCCACACCAGTAACTCCAGTGATTTGGGACATTGAAGCAGGAGGATGGTAAGTTTGAGGTCAGCCTCAGCAACTTAGTAAGACTCTTTTTCAGTATAAAAAATAAAAAAGGCTAGGGATGCAGCTTAGCATGAAAGCATGGGTTCAATCCCCAGTACCAAAAACAAAACAGAAACAGAGGTCTTTTATTTTAGGGTTTAACTCCTGGGAGAACACTAGTAAGTGAGGCAACTGATTGTGGAGGGCCTGGAATATCAAATTGCTATTTTCTGTAAATTGAAAATCATCTCCAGTTCTGTTTTTCTTTCCTTCCACCTAGATATAATCTTTGATGAAATCATCTCTCTACAGTGTCCAATTTACATATCTTCCTTTTCTGTTCTTTGCTTACCCTATTTATTTTCGTATACTGGGGATTGAAGCCAGGGGTGCTCTACCATCGAGCTAGACCTCTAGCCCGTTTTACAAATTTTTTTTTTCTTGTGGGAGTTTGTTTACTGGGGATTGAACTTAGGGGCACTTGACCACTGAGCCACATCCCCAGCCCTATTTTGTATTTTATTTAGAGACAGGATCTCACTAAGTTGCTTAGTGCCTTTCTTTTGCTGAGGCTGTCTTTGAGCTCTTGATCCTTCTGTCTCAGCCTCCTGAGCTGCTGGGATTATAGGTGTTTACCACTGGGCCTAATTGTTGACTTTTTAAAAAAGATTTTTTTTTAAAAGTTGTTGATGGACCTGTATTTTATTTATTTATATGTGGTGCTGAGAATCAAACCCAGTGCCTCACACATGCTAGGCAAGCACTCTGCCACTGAGCTACAACCCCAGCCCGTAGTTTGACTTTGATACTGGGTCTCACTTAGTTGCTAAGACTTGATCTTGAACTTTCTCGCTCTTCCCTCTTTCCCCAGTGGTGGTGATTGAACATGCAAGGTATGCAGTCTATTACTGAACTAAACCCCCTGATCCAAACTTTTGATCCTCCTTTTTCAGCCTTCCAAGTATCTAGGATAATAGAAGGCAAGAGCTACTGTGCCCCACTCTAAATTCTATTCCCTCCCCCGCTTTTTTTTGATGGTGCTGGGGATTGAATCTGGGGATACTTTACCACTGAGCTACATCTTAGCTCTTTTTCTACACCTATTTTCTTTGTTTTTTGAGAACATGTCTTGGAGTCCCAATATGTTACCCAGGCTGGCCTTGAACTCCTAGACTCTAGGGATTCACCTGTCTTCCAAACAGCTGGGACTACAGGCATGTACCACCACACCCAGCTTAACATGCTTTTTCCATTTCTTTTTGTACTAGAGATTGAACCCAGGGGTGCTTAACCACTGAGCTACATTCCTAGCCCTTTTTATTTTGAGACAGGACATCAATCACTAAGCTGCTGAGGCTGGCCTTCAACTTGCCATCCTCTTTCCTCAGTCTCCTGAGTTGCTGGGATTACAGGCATGTGCCACTGCACCCTGCAAACATGCATTTTGCATGGAAACTTTGATCACTGTCGCTGAAAATAATTTTTATCTGAAATCCTAAAATTTGCACCTGACACATGACATTCTCACTATCCTTTGTGTGTGTGTGTGTGGGGGGGGGCAAATTATATGTAACAAAATAAACCACTTGCACTCTTAAAGTGTATGCTTCAGTGGCATTAAATCCATTCACATTAAACAATAACTTCCCATTCCCAACTGTCATCCTGTTTTTTATTTTTTTTAATCTCTCTGTCTGTTTTTCTTTCCTGTGTTGGGCCTCCCATATTCTAGCAAGTGCTCTACCCCTGAGCTATATCCCCAACCCTTGTATGTATGCATGCATGTATGTATTTATTTTTGTGACTGGTTTTAACATTGTCATAAAGGTTTATTCATTTTGTAACATGTTTCAGAATTCCCTCCTTTCCCCCTTTAAAAAAATGTTTTTTTGAGAGCTGGGGAATGAATCCAGGGCCTAGCCCATACTAGGCAAGTGCTTTACTACTGAACTACATCCTACATTCCCCTTGACCTTTAAAATTTTTCACCTTGAGAGAGGGTCTGGCTAAATTGCCCAGCCTGTCCTTGAACCTTTGCCTCAGCCTCCTCAGATTACAGGTGTCTGCCACCACACCTGGTACTTTCCTTCCTTTTAAAGTTTGAATAACAATATTCCATTATCCATTCATCTTTTGACAGATACTTGGGTTATTTCTACCTTTCAGCTGTTGTGAATAATACAGCTATGAATGTATGGGTACACAAATACCTGTTTGAGTTTCTACTTTTAGTTTTTTGAGGAATATATCCAGAAGTGGAATTGCTAGATCATGTGGTAATTCTGTGTTTAACATCCCCCCCAACCCCCACTGGAGATTAAACCAAGGGGCACACTATCACTGAACTACATCTCCAGACCTTTATTTTTGTTTGAGTCAGGGTCTCATTAAGTTGCTAGCTTTGAATTTGCAATTTCAAATATCTGGGATTATAGGCATAGGCCACCTCTGCCAGGCCTGTGTTTTTTAAGAACCACCAGAGTGTTTTCTATAGCTGTTGAGTTGTTTTGGATTAGCACCAGAAGTGCATCAGGGATTCCAGTTTTTCTACTTTCTCACCAACACTTATTTATGTTGTGTGTTTTTTTAAATATTGATTTTTTTTTTAGTTTTTAGGTGGACACAATATCTTTATATTATGTGGTGCTGAGGATCGAACCCAGTGCCTCATACATATTAGGCGAGCACCCTACTACTGAGCCACAACCCCAGCCCCTTGTTTTTTTGTTTTTTTTTTGGATAATAGCCATTGTGATGAATTGAGGCTGTTTGTCTCATTGTGGTTTTTATTTGTAATTCCTTAATGATGAGTGAGCATCTTTTCATGTAATTATTGGCCATTTGTATATACATTTGGAGAAATTTCTATTTAGCACCCCCCACCCCTGCCCCTCATAGTGGGGATTGAACACAGGGGCATTCTATCCCTGAGTTATATCCTCAGCCCTTTTTAATTTGAGGCAAGGTCTGTCTAAATTGCTGATGCCTAGTATTTGCCCAGCCTAGAACTTGAGATCTTCCTGCCTCAGTCTCATGATTAGCTGGGATTACAGGTGTGTGCCACCATGTCTGGTTAAACCATCCATTTTTAAGTTAAAAAACTGTTTTTTGAAGTGCTAGGAACCGAGGGTCTTAGGCATATCAAGAGTTCTTAATGTATTCTGGACAGTAGTGCTTTATCAAATATATATGATTTGCAAATCAAGTATCTTCTCCCAAACTGATGTGTTGCCTTTTCATTCTGTTGATGGTGTCCTTTGTTGCACAAGTTTTTATTTATTTACTTTTATTTATTTATTTCTTTTTTTGATGGTGGTACTGGGAGTGGAACCAGGGGTACTCTACCACTGAGTTATACCCACAGCACTTTTAATTTATGTATTTTAAAATATTGGGACAGGGGGCTGGAGTTGTGGCTCAGTGGTAGAGCACTTGCCTGGCATGTGTGAAGCCCTGGATTTGATCTTCAGCACCGAATATAAATTAAAAAAAAAAATAAAAGATCCATTTACAGCTAAAAAATATTTAAAAAAATATTGGGACAAGATCTCACTAAGTTGGTGAAGCTGGCCTTGAATTTGAGTTTGAGATCTTTTTACCTCAGCCTTGAGAATAGCTGGGATTATAGGCATGTTGTGCCATGACTCTTGGCAATAGTTTTTTATTTTTTTGGTACCAGGGATTGAATCCAGGGACTCTTAACCATTACTAAGTTGCTTAGGGCCTTGCTAAGTTGCCCTCGAGCCCTGCTAAGTTGCTGAGGCTGGCTTTGAACTCATGATCTTCCTGCCTCAGCCTCCCAAGATGCTGGGATTACAGGTGTGTGCCACTGCATCTGGCTAATAATAGTTTTTAGTTTTATTTACTTATGGTGCTGGGGATCAGACTCAGGGCTTCATGTATGCTAGGCAAGCATACTACCACTGAGCTACATGCCCAGCCCAATAGTTTTTACTTCATTTATTTATTTATTTACTTATTAATTTTTGGTACCGGGGATTGAACTCAGGGGCATTCGACTATTGAGCCATATTCCCAGCCCTATTTTGTATTTTATGTAGAGACAGGGTCTCACTGAGTTGCTTAGAGCCTCGCTTTTGCGGAGGCTGGCTTTGAACTCGAGATCCTCCTGCGTCAGCCTCCTGAGCTGCTGGGATTACAGGCGTGCGCCACTGTTCCCGGCTACCCAAAAGTTTTTATTTTTGATTCAGTACAATTTTTGTTGTTGTTACTGTTGTATTTTTGATGTTATATCTAAGAAAACATTGTCAAATTTAGTGTCATGGAATTTTTTCCTATAGCTTCTTCTACCTTAGCTAAACTGTGGATACCTTGAAAGTAGATATTATATTACTATTCCATCCACTTTTCCTCCTACACAGTAAGCACATGGTGAACAAGGAAATACATTTTAAAATGCATTCTTAGGTTATGGTAAACAGTAGATTTATGGGTTGAGGTGTTTTTTATTGCTAATTTGTTATCAATTATGTGTCTATTTGATGAATTATGATTCATCATAATGATTATGACATGCTCTTAGGAGTTTTCAGTCTTATGAGTTGCAGCCCCGGAGTTTGAATGTGGTCATTTGTTTAATGAATAAGTTGATTTATAAAGGATATTTACTTAACTTATTATTATTTTTTTTAAGAGGGGGGGGAGAGAGAGAGAGAATTTTTTAAAATATTTTATTTTTTAGTTTTCGGCATACACAACATCTTTGTTTGTTTGTGGTGCTGAGGATCGAACCCGGGCCGCACGCATGCCAGACGGGCATGCTACTGCTTGAGCCACATCCCCAGCTCTACTTAACTTATAATATTATAAAATTATGTTCTATTATGGAGTGCTGAACAGGGCAAGTTCTTTTTTCTTCTTTTGGTACTAGGGCTTGAATGCAGGGTGCCCTACTATTGAGCTATAGCCCCAGTTCTTTTTTCTTTCTTTCTTTTCTTTTTCTTTTTTAAAATTTTCCCTATTCCCCAGCACAAAAAGCTTAACTCCAGTCCTTTGTAATCTTTGAGACAGGGTCTCACAAGTTACTTAGGGTCTCACTAAGTTGCCCATACTGGCCTCAAATTTGAGATCCTCCTGTGGGGAAAAAAGGTACATTCACACATTGCTGGTGGGACTGCAAATTGGTGCAACCTCTATGGAAAGCAGTATGGAGATTCCTCAGAAAACTTGAAATGGAACCACCAGTTGACCCAGTCATCCCACTCGTAGATACCCAAAGGACTTACAATCAGCATACTATAGTGATGGCAGACACATCAATATTTATAGCAGGTCAGTTCACAATAGTTAAACTATGAAACCAACCTAGGTGCCCTTCAACAGATGAATGGATAAAGAAACTGTGATACATACATATATACACAATGGAATATTACTCAGCCTTAAAGAAGAATGAAATTATGGTATTTTGCCAGTAAGTGCATGGAACTGGAGAATATCATGCTAAGCAAAATAACCAATCCCAAAGAACTAAAGGTTAAATGTTGGCCAGGAGTTGTAATCCAGCAGCTCAGGAGGCCAAGGCAGGAGGATCGCAAGTTCAAAGCCAGACTCAGCAATTTAGCGAGGCTCTAAGCAACTCAGCGAGACCCTGTCTGTAAATAAACTACAAAAAAGAGCTGGAGATGTTGTTCAGTGGTTAAGTACCCCTGGGTTCAATCCCCTCTACAAAAAAAAAAAAAAACAAAAAAAAGACCAAATGTTTTCTCTGCTATGCGGATGCTAATTCACAATAAGGGGATGAGGAAGAATAGAGGTATTTTGGACTAGATAGAGGGGAGGGGAGGGGGTATTGGAGTAGGAATAATAGGAGTAATAGTAAAATGAATTGGACATTATTATCCTATGTATATATTTGATTACATGACCTGTGGACCTGAAAATGTGTCCTACTGTCATGTATAACTAATTAGAAGAAATAAAAAGTATATTTAAAGAGCTGAGATCCTCTTGCTTCACTTTTTGAATCTAATTTACTGTCCAATCCTTTCTCCAGAAGTTTCATGCCTTTTCTAATAGACTGAGGAATTCCAAAGTAGGTATATCAGATTATGTCAATACACTTTTTATTTAGGTGGGGTGACATTTCCTGGTGCTTCCTACTCTGTCATCTTCCCAGAGTGTCCTCCCATAATTTCCTTCCTTTTTAAGGCTGAGTAATACTGCATCTATATGCCACATTTTGTTTATCTATTCATCTTTTGATGGACATGTGGGTTGTTTCCAAGATATGTTACTTTTACAGCTTTTAAAATTTTGCTAGATTCCCCTCAAAAAGTGCACTTTATTTGCACCTGTGGTATTATCAAGTTATTTTCCATTGTTGAATGAAGCTAAAAGTAGGCTTTTTTTTTTTTTTTTTAAATTTCTGGGGATGGAACACAGGGCCTCAACATGTGCTAGGTGAGTGCTCTGTTAAATCCCCAACACAGCTAAAAGGGAGGGTTTTGATGGAGATCATACTCCTTAGATCGACATAGAAATGTCCCTCAGGCTGGGTAGGTTCATAGTAAATTTTGGGAGAGCTGTGTGCTTGTGGTGGTATAATCCAGAGAGTGTTTGGCACTGAATTTCTGTCCAGTAGTGCTCCTTGTCAAGGATGATTATGGGTCCACCTTATCATCTGTAGCACTTCTAAAGCCTCTTCAGAGGTTGATGCTGACTTGGCTTTTTTGCAGCATAGATTCTGAGTGAATAATATTTTGAACACTTAAATTGTGTGGTTTAGTTGTATGCATATGCTGTTAGAAGTAAATAAGTTTACTTTTCTATATCTGGATTGTGGAGGTGATAATTCAAATGTTTTTAGAATAGTATAGCAAAGAGTGAGATATATATATATTTTATTTTTCTTGCAACTGGGTCTTACTATTTTGCCCAGGCTGATCTGGAATTTGTGGGCTCAAGCGATCCTCTTGCATTGGCGTGGCTACTGTGCCTGGCTCCAAAGAATGAATTCGACAGCGTATAAAAAGTGAAAAAAATGAACAGATAAAAAATTTCCTTTATGTGTTTTTTGAGGCAAGTTTGACTTTTTTTTTTAGGTGGGGGGTGGTATCCTGGGGATTGAGCCCAGGGGCACTTAACCACTGAGCTACATCCCTAACACTTAAAAAAAATTTTTTTTTTTAGTTGTTGATGGACCTTTATTTTATTTCCTTATTTATATGTGGTGCTAGGAATCGAACCCAGTGCTTCATGCTCTACAGCTGAGCTACAACTCCAGCCCCTCCCTAACACTTTAATTTTTTTTTTCTTTTTGAGACAGTGTCTTACTAAATTGCTGAGGCTGGCCTTGAACTTGTGATCCTTTTGCCTCTGCCTCCTGAGCTTCTGAATAGGTATGCACCCCTATGTGAAGATGAAATAGTGAGATAGCAGGGCACCATGGCACATGCCTGTATTCCTAGCAACTTGGGAGGCTGAAGCAGGAGGATTGCAAGTTCAAGGCTAGCCTGGATAACTAAGAGGGACCCTGAGACAAAACAAAAACAAAACTAGGGGAATACTCAGTGATAGAGCAATACTGGATAAATTCCCCAGTACTAGTTTAAAAAAAAAAAAAGGTAGTAAAAAATATGAACTTAATTATCTGTTCTGTTTTTCTATCCCTTAAGTGATTTTCCCCTTAATCATTTTTTTCCCATAAGTGATCATGAAGCCACAAGCTTTGAAGCCTTAAAAAATTGTTGGTTATACTGCAAAATGTCAAAGGATTTGTCTTAACACCTTTCTCTTCTTTCTTCCTCCTTTTTTTTTTTTTTGTATTTGTTTTTAGCACCTTGTTTTAAGGAAAAAGTTAAGTGCATTAAGCATCTGGGAGAGTCTCACAGGGCAGCGGTCTGTGAAACTTGCCCAGGTGCCAGTGAGCTTGCTTCCAGGTCTTGAAAGCGTTTGTTGGGTTGCTCAGCCCCATATTGTGGACCTGAACCAAACAGTGTAGGGAATTGGACAGTTTAGCTCCATTTGCTCTGCCTCATGTTATTTGCTCATCTGGTGGCATCACTATACTGAAGTATCCATTATTGAAAGTTTTAAGAGTTCAAAAATAACCATGCTTCAAAATAAAACGGTAACATTACCCTTTCTTAGCTTCTAAATATTTATATTTTCTTATTTAGTTTTTTAATAACTGCCATACTTTTTTTCATGTACAAGTATGCCTCAACTCCATTTCTAATGGAGCTTGAAATTAGCATGTGTTTCTATTTATTTATTGATGAACTGTCATCTATCAACTCCACTTTTTGATTGTGCCTTTCATTACCTGCAAGTTTGGAGTAGTGCATATACTGTAAATATAGTTCAAAGGGCACCTTTGGATTTTGTTCTAAATATTTGTAACAAAGATTTGATCATTTGGAACCTGAACTGTATGTGTAGTGTGATGTGATTATTAAAATGTCATCTTTTCCAAGTTGTTATTTTATTGAAAGAAGGACTGGAATTATTTGTGAAGTTATTCAGTTTTCATTTTGAGGAGTTTTTGAATAAAAGCTTTCAAGGACTTACAAAAGAGAAATTTATCTTTTGTGTTAAAATTTTGTAATGAATAATGGGGTATGGTGGCAATTCTAGCTACTCCAAAGGCTGAGGCAGTAGGATTGTAAGCCCATCCTAGGCAACTCTGCAAGATCCTGTTTGAAAATAAATAAAAAGGCTGGGGATGTAGCTGGTAGAACACTGGGGTTCAATCTCAGTTTAAAAACAAAAAATTGTAATAAGTAATCTAATCCAATTCAATTCTTAGTGTTAATTATTTAGTCTTAATCCATAATTTTAATTTAAAGGCTAATTCTTTCTTAGACTGCCTACTTTTGACTGTTCCATTTCATTATATTGAGTTGTGGATTTTCCTCATTTTCTTTTTCATTATTAAATAGTGTCAAAAAAGTGGGTCATCAATTGTCTTGAAAATGTCTTATTGCTATGGTTAATATTATTTTGTTAGTATTTGACATTCTGAATTGAAGCTGTGAGTTGGAAGCCTGGTTAATATTGGGTTACATAATCTAGTGATTTATTAACCAAGTTAGACTACAGATTGTTTTTTAAACTGAAAGTGCTGTTATAACTCAGAAAACGCATTTAGTGTGTTGCATTTTAAGTGACATGAAGAATAGGAGCCTTTGCCCTCCAATCCATGCCTTCTTTCCAAGCAAAGATTCATCGTTACTATTCATTCACAGTGTGTTGAATATTTTATTATATTAAATATTTCATTATTAATTCAGACTCTTAATCATAGTTTATGAACTATGATACTGTCGCAAATAAGCCATAGGCTTAAAGGGAGAGGTAAGAATCAGTGTTTTTGGCATTTTCTCTTTCTGGGGATTTCTAAATTGGCAAAGTTTTCCTATAATTACCTGTTATTTTCTTACATCCTTGGACCTGGAGTCATCTTGTTCTCAGAAAAGCTTTGGACTGACTTTGAAATGCATCTTTAGAAACCTGTCATTTTGCAGAGAAGTGGCAAAGTGAAATGTGAGCTTGATCCCTTGGGAGAGGGAGGAAAAAAAAAGATCAAAGGAGATGAAAGATGGCAACCCTAGATAGAAATTTAAGCTTTTTTGGGTTAAGATCAGTGGAAGCTATGATGTTTTCCAGGTAGCTTTATTGAGTCATAGTCTAAGGCAGTATTTAGTTTGCTGTATCTCAGTGACATTGGGAGGGGTTTGCTTATATACAGTACATTTATTAAAAGACTGCCTTGCAGGGGCTGCGGTTGTGGCTCAAAGTAGAGCACTTGCCTAGCATGTGTGAGGCACTGGGTTCATTTCTCAGCACTGCATATAAATTAATGAATACATTAAGATCCGTCCACATCTTTTTTTTTTTTTAGTTGTAGATGGACACAATACAGGGTGAGTGATGTATATTCTGAGTTACAAGGCAGGAGGAGGAGGAAAAGTAGGAAACGATCCCTGGAGTTTCTTCCAAGGGACCTGATTTGGTGGAGCTGTGGTCAGCGCCACAAGAAGAATAGGCTGGGATAGGAATGGGAGGGTGCTTGGGTTAGTGGCTGTAAAATTTGAAGCAAGCTCTGCAGTTGTGTATGGAGAGATCCTATAGACTTGGGAAATGCAGCTCTAGTGGTGAAGGTGCCATCTGGTGATTTTCTACTTGTCTTTGGTGACTGGAACAGATGGGTTTTTGTTTCTATTATAGATTGGATTTGGAGTGTTCCTTAGGGACTGAGTCCCACCTTGATTCTATTGGGAGGTGGGGCTCAGTGGATGTTATTTAATTTGTCGGGCGTGTACCCTCAAGGGAATTTGTGGGAACCTGGTCTATTTCACTTTTTCTTACTTTTTGGACATTAGGTGGCCATATGTACTGCCATGGGTCCAGAGCAATGGGGCAAACCAATTATGGACTAAAATTTGTAAATCTAAGGCCAAAATAAATCTTTTCACTTTATAATTTGATTATCTCAGGTATTTGTTACAGTGACAAAAAGCTTTCTAACAGCTCCTCTCCTCCTACCCCCACCCTTATTTTTTTCTTTCTTTCTTTCCCTGGGGGTTGAACTTAGGGGCACTAGACCACTGAGCCACACCCCCACCCCTATTTTGTATTTTATTTAGAGACAGGATCTCACTGAGTTGCTTGTACCTCACTCTTGCTGAGGCTGGCTTTAACTTGGATCCTTCTGCCCCAGCCTCCTGAGCTGTTGGGATTACAGGTGTGTGCCATTGTGCCTGGCTCTTTCTTTTTTTTCTTTCTTTTTAGAGGTGAGAATATAATGGGTTGAGGATATTTTTATATTAGGAAGGATGAAGTCCAAACCTTTAATGCCTTCTTAATTTCTTAGTTTATCTTTCAGTCTTAATGGCTATTTTTTCACTACCTGTCCTAATTTTCACTCATACAGTGGTTTCTGGAAAGTGCCAGTGTTCTTGGTGTCATTGTCCTTCACAACCTGAAACAACTGCCCTCTGTGGAATAATGTCAGATCTCAGTAAGGCCTCCCAACTAATTGGGAACTCCATTGTTTGTGCTAGCCATTTGTGCTAGCGGAGTTGTGCACTAGTAGAGAATTCTACATTTTTGTTATTTTGTAACTATATTCCTATCTAGACTGTGAGCATTTTTCTGCCAACTTTTTTTTTGGGGGGGGGGGACAGGGTGTAAAAATCTTCAAACCTAACAGAAAAGTTGAAAGAGTAAGTACAAAGAGCACTCGATTTACCAATTCACCTAGATTTATCAATTGTTAACACATTTCAGTTTTGCAGGGAATAATAACTCCAGACCAGACCTCATGGAACTTCACTCTTAAGTTATTGTCACTCTTGGGAGGAAAGAGTAAGGATGTGGCCATGATACCACTATCACATGCAAGAACTTGATATAACATTATGTAATGCTTTTTTTTTTTTTTTTAAGGTGGGAGACAATACTGGGGATTAAATCCAAGGGCTCATGTATGCTAGGCAAATGCTCTACCACTGAAGTACATGTCCAGCCTTTTTCTGATTTTGAGATAGTGGCTCCCTAAGTTGCCCAGGCTGACCTTGAACTTGTGATCCTCTTGCTTCAGCCTCCTGAGTAACCGGGATTATTGGCATGCACCCTGTCTCTAAAACCTTTTTTTTTTGTGTGTGTGTGTGTGTGTGTATGTGTATAGTACTGGGGTTTGAGCCCAGGCCTCTTCCAGCCTGTAAAACCTTTTAAAGAATGGTCTGAGGATTAATGTTACTTCTCCCTGGAAGGCGGAAGCTTAGACCTTCTGAATAAGAGTATGTCTTTTGACAAGATCTTCAGAAGTTTGTAGTTCATATTCATATTCAGATTGCTCCAGTTGTCCTAATGATGTATTGTATATGTGTATAAAATATATCACTGTGTATATTTTTTTTGGGATCAGGAATCAGTAAGACATTACGTAATGCATTCAGTTGTCATCCTTTTAGTTTTGATTTCCAGTCCTTTTTTTTTTTTTTGCCCTTCTTTCTCCTTGGCATTGACATTTTTGAAGGGTTTAGACAAGTTTTGTAGATGCTTCACGGTTTGGATTTGTCTGATGATCTTTCATTCTTAGGGCTTTGCAGTGGGTTGTCAGGTTGTTCCCTGGTGGTGATACTAAATTTAAACACTTGATTAAATGACATCTGCTAGATTTCTCTTTTGTAACTATACCTGTTTCCTTTTGGTCTTAATAATTAATTGCTATGATATCTGCTTGGGATTTCTAATTAGTCTTTCTGTCCCTGGCACCTTGCAGAATCCCAGAACATGGCACTTGGTCATTAATGAATGAATGACAAAATGGGTCATCAAAGGTATATACTACAAGTTTTAGAGATAATTATTGTGTTTTCTCACCCAGTTTGCATTACTACCTGACTTTATGGTCAAGTCTAGACATCTTTTTGCCTGTCTCTATAAGAAAAATACATTTTTCTTCTTTCTGTGAACTTCTCAGCTATGTGAAGAGTTTAAGTCTCATTGTTCTACAACAAAAACTTCTTTTCCCTGTTATCTTTCTTTTCTCTCCCGCTGCCAGTCCAGATTCTTTTTTTCATATTCTTTGTATTTCAGACTAGAGTCGTCTAGTCCCTTATGGAAACAGGGACTTTCTGTGCATCCATAATCAATTGTCTGTTATGAGAGCTTAATTCAGCTTTCTGTTAAACACTCTTCCATTATTGATAGTCTCAACTATAATGAGATAGACACTAAATAAATGAATATAAAATATATATTTGCCCCATACTTGTGAAAAAAACCTTTTGTTCCCCTTTGGGACTGCAGGTTGAACATAGGGGTGCTTTACCACTGAGTTGTATTCCCAGCCCTTTTTTGTTTTTTGAGATAGGGTCTCTCTCTTTTTTTTTTTTTTAATTGGTTGTTCAAAACATTACAAAGCTCTTGACATATCATATTTCATATATTAGATTCAAGTGGGTTATGAATTCCCATTTTTACCCCAAATACAGATTGCAGAATCACATCGGTTACACATCCACATTTTTACATAATGCCATATTAGTGACTGTTTTATTCTGCTACCTTTCCTATCCTCAACTATCCCCCCTCCCCTCCCCTCCCATCTTCTCTCTCTATCCCATCTACTGTAATTCATTTCTCTCCTTGTTTATTTTCCCATTCCCCTCACAACCTCTTATATGTAATTTTGTATAACAATGAGGGTCTCCTTCCATTTCCATGCAATTTCCCTTCTCTCTCCCTTTCCCTCCCACCTCATGTCTCTGTTTAATGTTAATCTTTTCCTCCTGCTCTTTCTCCCTGCTCTGTTCTTAGTTGCTCTCATTATATCAAAGAAGACATTTGGCATTTGTTTTTTAGGGATTGGCTAGCTTCACTTAGCATAATCTGCTCTAGTGCCATCCATTTCCCTGCAAATTCCATGATTTTGTCCTTTTTTAGTGCTGCGTAATACTCCATGGTATATACATGCCACATTTTTTTTATCCATTCATCTATTGAAGGGCATCTGGGTTGGTTCCACAGTCTAGCTATTGTGAATTGTGCTGCTATGAACATTGATGTGGCAGTATCCCTGTAGTATGCTCTTTTAAGGTCTTCAGGGAATAGTCCGAGAAGGGCAATAGCTGGGTCAAATGGTGGTTCCATTCCCAGCTTTCCTAGGAATCTCCATACTGCTTTCCAAATTGGCTGCACCAATTTGCAGTCCCACCAGCAATGTACAAGTGTACCCTTTTCCCCACATCCTCGCCAGCACTTGTTGTTGTTTGACTTCAGAATGGCTGCCAATCTTACTGGAGTGAGATGGTATCTTAGGGTGGTTTTGATTTGCATTTCTCTGACTGCTAGAGATGGTGAGCATTTTTTCATGTACTTGTTGATTGACTGTATGTCCTCCTCTGAGAAGTGTCTGTTCAGGTCCTTGGCCCATTTGTTGATTGGGTTATTTGTTAACTTATTGTCTAATTTTTTGAGTTCTTTGTATACTCTGGATATTAGGGCTCTATCTGAAGTGTGAGGAGTAAAAATTTGTTCCCATGAGATAGGGTCTCACTAAGTTGCTTAGGGTCTCTCTAAGTTGCTGAGGCTGGCCTTGAACTTGCCATTGTTGCTGCTTAAGTGTCATGATGTCCGGGGTCCTTTTTTTTGTTTTGTTCACTCCTATTGAGGATAATATCTGTGAAGAAGAAGCGCTCAAATATTTGCTGAATGAATGGTTAAGTGAACACTATTTTTTCAGGTTTACCTTTTGTCCTTCACTAAGTGCTTTTTTTTCGGGGGTGGTGGTGGTGGTGGTGCTTAACCACTGAGCCACAGCCTGTTTTGTATTTTATTTAGAGACAGGATCTCACTGAGTTACTTAGGGCCTCACTAAGTTGCTGAGGCTGGCTTTGAACTCATGATTCTCCTGCCTCAGCCTCCCAAGTTGCTGCAATTACAGGTGTGTTTACAGGTGGCTTCACTAAGTGCTTTTGTAGTCAAGCTTCCTTTTATTTCCTCATTGCCTTTTGTGCCCTCAAGAATATAAGAGAGGGGCTGGGATTGTGGCTCAGCTGTAGAGCACTCGCTTATCATGTGTGAGGCCCTGGGTTCCATCCTCAGCACTACATAAAAATAAATAAATAAAATAAAGATAAAAAAAAGTAAAAAAGAAAAAAGAATATAAGAGAGAGAGGGCTGGGATTGTGGCTCAGTGGTAGAGCACTTACCTAGTACATATGAGGCACTGGGTTCAATTCTCAATACCAAATTAAAAAAAAAAAAGGGCTGGGGGCTGGGGATGTGGCTCAAGTGGTGGCGTGCTCGCCTGGCGTGCATGAGGCGCTGGCTTCGATCCTCAGCACCACATGGAAACGAAAAATGGGGATATTGTGTCCACCTAAAACTGGAGGATAAATATTAAAAAAAAGAAAAAAAAAGGGCCGGGGTTGTGGCTCAGTGCCTAGCATACGTGATGCACTGGGTTTGATTCTCAGCACCACATACAATTAAATAAAAATAAAGGTCCATCAACAACTAAAAAAAAATTAAAATAAAAAAATAAAGTTATTATAAAAAATATAAGAGAACAAAATAAAGAGTGATTTTTAAGTGTTTTACTATTATTATTCTTTAAAGATCTAGTCAAGTATCCTTTTTTCCATAGGTTTGTGTATTTGGTTTTGTTTTGATTTTTGGTACTGGGGATTGAACACAGGGTGTTTTATCTTGACACAGCGTCTCAGTAAGTTGCTTAGGGCCTCACTAAGTTGCTAAGGCTGGCCTTCTACCTTGCAATCCTCCTGTACCAGTCTCTGGGGTCCTTGGGATTATAGGTGTGCCCCATCATGCCTGCCAAGTCTTGTGTATTTGGAAGGAGAGCAACAACTTCTACTGTGTGACATTTGAATGCCTGTTATATAATATATGTTATGGCTTGATTACATACAAATGATAGATTGCTCGTTTGATTCAGTTACTCTGCAGTAGGTGTGATTGTATTTGGCCTTCATGGTTGACGAAGTCTTAAGAATATTTTTTGGATGGTGATATTGTAATTGTGATTAGAAATAGAGACCATAATTATGGGAAAAAAGTGTTCTCTTTGTTTATGTGGACCATCTGCATTTTTATATCAATTATTTTCTTATCCCTCCCCTCAGTTCCAGCTGGTTTGTAGTTTAGAAGAGGAATATGATAGATAGGGGATTGGAGATTTAGTCATAAAGTCAGGACCCCCCCCCCCCCCCCCCTTAATTATAAGGGTTAACCTCTGCCCCCAGTTACCAGGAGATTTGATAGTTGAGGTTTCAATATTAGTGTTAACCCTACTTAGTGAACATGCAACTTGGCATACCTATGACAGCACTAAGTAATCTGCAACACTGTATCTTTTACAGTATGACAGTTAACTTTGCTTTGGGTACTTTTAATTTCTAAATTTCCTGATTTGCATTTAAATGAACTATTCTGACACTTCATTTATTTAACCTTGCTGTTAAAAAAATTGGCATTGAACAGCATTGTAAGTATGGACTAAAGCTTTGGAGTAGATAGATTTTAAGAATGATGTGGCCATTCTGTTGTAAATGAACTTGTAATGTCTTTTGAGAAGGTATGTAGCTCTTTTGCACAAATGAGGCTGTTTGCCAACAATCAGCTTTCTTGTTTCTGATGGAACTATGCCTTTACTTTCTCCTTGTTGTTTCTCCTCTCCCTTTCTATTTTACAGATTGCTAGCCAAAGGACTGCATCTCTGCACCTTTCTGAATTTATAGTGAATGTATATTTTACTTTATAGCCAGAATTGCTATTTTTAAGGTAATGAAGACTGAATAACTACAGTTTAACTTTTTATTTAGTTTCACTAAGCATAATCTCTCATGGAAAAACTTAAAGTTGCTGTCATTAATTAAAGTTGGCTAGCTCCTGTAGGTTTTGTAATAGATCTTGCAAAGGAGTACTCTGTAAGTTAATTGGAAAACTAGAATCTGCCAGAGTTTTAAAAATTATTTGCTCAGCTACTCTAAACAATGCCATTAATTGTGGAAAACCAGAAGATATGACAAAGATTAAAGCAGGAACTATTTCTTGGTAGGCTTGTAAATATTTTCACTTCTGGTTGCGTAAATTCAGTTCAGCTAAAAACTGCTTTACATCAAGTACCTTGCCAGCAATTTAAGGAATATGAAGAAATATACGCATAGTTATTATCCTTAAACTTAAAATATAGATAGAAAGACTACATGCTAAGCCTGAGAAAATTAATTTGGTTTAATAAAACATTTCAAAAGCTATTAAGATATGAAATGTCAGTGCTAGAAGGAATATACAGTTCATCCTCTTATAGATGAGAAAACTAACATCCAGAAAGGTGAAATGGCTTCCCCAAGTAAGTGTCAAAACTGGTACCAATAAGCTTGTGTTGTTGTAGAACACATTCTCTTTATATTTAAGCTCTCTGCTTTTGTTTTTGGAAATCCTTTAAGGATTGGGGTCATCAAAAGCATAACTTGGCTCTGTTGTATAGTTTAAAAATGTTTAGTGTCATTCTTGGCAGGGCTTTTGATTAAAGATGTAGTCTACTTCTATCATGGTTATTGAAAGTCTTGAAAACACACTGAATGAGTTTTTAATTTTTAAGTGTCAGTATATTTCAGGTTTCTCAATGTGAGAGATGGAATACTTTGTTCCAATCCCTTTAGTAGGGGCTTGGTGAATTTTTATGGAGGAAGAGGAAGACCTTCTCAGAGACATTAGTTAAGAGGATGTGGAGTTCTGAACTAGAAGAGACTTTGGGGGAGAATCTTATTCAGAGATCGCAGAGTGGTGACCAACAGGGCAATCATAGTACCCAAACATGTTTGTCACAGTGGTAAAATTTTGGCAGCCAGGTGCAGTGGTGCACGCCTGTTATTCCAGCAGCTGGGGAGGCCAAGGCAGGAGGATCTCGAGGTCAAAACCAGCCTCAGCAAAAGTGAGGTGCTAAGCAACTCATTGAGACCTTGTCTCTAAATAAAATACAGAATAGGGTTGGGGATGTGACTTAATGGTTGAGTGCTCCTGAATTCAATCCACATTACTAAAAAAAAAATTTTTTTTGGTGTGTGGGGGGGAATTGTTGCCGACATGAACATTAGGAGATTTCATGTAAATATCTACATTTCTGGCTTCTCAGAAAACCAGATGATCTGGTAATCCTGGATCTTCCAGATAACAAAATTGCTTAGAGTGGATGGGCAACAAGGCACAGACTTACTGATTTGGCAGGCTTGGCCTCTCTCAGTGTCACCCATTCCCCTCAAAATACACTCAACTGGAGAGGCCAGGTGTCATTTGCAGTTTATTATTGTGTCTATATTCTGCATGCCCCCCGCCCCCATATATATATATGGGTGCATTGTAGTTCTACATAATAGATTCGTTGTTATATATTCATGCATGTACACAATATGACAATATAATTTGGCTACTATCACTCACCAGTGCTTCTCCCCTCTCTCACCTCTTCCCACCCCCTGGTCCCTTTCCTCCTCTATTCTACTGATCTCCCTTTGATTTTTCATGAGATCAGTTCCCCACTTTTTAAGTTAAGAAGTCAATGGGGCTGGGGGTATATCTCAGTAGTAGAACATGTGCCTGTCATGTGCAAGGTCTTGGGTTCAATCCCAAGCACACCTCTATCCCTAATATTTTGTATCCTAAAGTATCAAAATTAGGAGAACAGAAGACCCAGAAGTCTTTTATTTCAGAAAACATAGGAGAGTGTATTTCTTTGGGAAAGTGAATTGTGGTATGTTGTTCTTGCTTAATTAAATTCAAATGTAACCTAAATGTTCACTTGGAGCTAGCTTTACTTATTGCTACCTCTTGGCTCCCTCCCTCTACAATCCTGAAATGTTCACTCTCTTATTTGTGTTGAAGTAGTTTCTGATATGCTTAGAAATGCAGGATCCATGAGGCAAATAATTTCTTCTGAAATGTCTTATCTGTGACATTTGATGACATTTATTGAGCTGCCTGTAGCCCTTTAGCAATCTAGAGCATTCCATTTCCTAAGGTTTACTGACATGGGTTGATCAGTTTAGTGGACAAATAACCTTTAAAGAACAAAGTATAGGCCTGACATAATATGAGTATAGAGGACAAATTTGCCCACATCAGTGAAATAAATTCTCTGGAAACTGACATTTTGTGTTACGAGATTAGACAAACACATCTAGATTGGCACTTCCATTTCTGTGGTTCTATGATTCTGATTCCTTTTTTCCTTCCCGTTCTCTCCCACCCTGCCTTCCTGTTTTCTCCCAGTACTGGTGAAAGGAAAGTGAGGAACCTGGAGATGGGTGAGCCAGAAATGAAAGACAGAGACCAGGCAGAGATACACATGAGAGTTTATTTGTCAGAGCTGACAAATAAAGACCATCTTTCCATAGATGGAGAGAGGCAATACAGGCTTGGGTTCCATGACTTTTTTGGGGGCAGGCTCTGGGATAAGAGCTGGGCGGGTCCTAAAGCAAGCGATTAAGGGTGGGGTTGGTATGAGGGAGTAGTGAGCCTTTCTCAGAAAGGGCCTTGGGTGGGGAAATCGGTAAATTTTTCTTAAAATGGTGGCTTAAGTGCCATCCAGATGTTAAACAAGGACCTTACAACTGGGAATCCAACTCAGGGCCTTGCAGATACTAGGCAAGTAATCTACCATTAAGCTACATCTCCAGCTTTCCCCACTCTCCCCTCTTTTTTTTTTTTCCTCTTTTTAAAATTTTGAGACAGCAATTTTTCAAATTGCTGAGGCTGGCCTTAGATTTGCAGTCCTGTCTCAGTTTTTCAAGTCCTGGGATTACAGGTGTGTACTACCATGCACTGTTTCAGATTATTTGGAAATCACTTTTCTATATTCAGTAGTTTGAATTTTGAATATTTTCCGTAAACTTCTGCAATGTCTCCCCTGTTTTATAAATTAGAAAATTTGGATATACAAAGAAGTAAAAGAAAAATTCTATGAACATACACCCAAATGTCTTTTACCTAGATTCAGCAGGTATAGCTATATATGATCCATCCATCCATCCCTCCCTTCCTTCCTTTTTTTTTTTTTTTGAGATGGGGTCTTGCTATGTTGCCCAGACCAATCTTGAACACTTCTGGCTCAAGAGGTTCTCCCAGCTTAACCTCACAGTGTAGTATGTGCCTGTAGACCTCAAGTACATGGGGTCTACAGGCACATACTACACTGTGCTTGGCCTTATATTTCTTCATCTGTATTTAAGTATTCATTTTTACTTTTATTGAATAATATTGCAGACATTTTGAAATTTCACTTATAAATATTTCAGAATGCATTTCTTAAAAATAGTCATTTTTCTGTTTAGCCAGAATTCCATTATTATGCCTAGAAATCTTATAATTCTATAATATAAAAAAAAATCTAATAAAACTTAGATTTACCAGTTCCTACAAATATTATAGAGTTGTTTCAATTCAGGGTTTAATCAAGGTTTATGTATTGCTTTAGATTCATTTATCTCTTGAGTCTAGTAGTCTAGAATAGGCTTTTCACTGTAAGGTCATCTGGACAGCCATCTTAAGTGATAGCTGCCATTTTAAGAAAAATTTTGCTTTCCTGCCCAAGGACCTCACTGAGAAAGTCTCATCACTCCCTCATAATCCAACATTTCACCACCTGCATTCCCAGCATTCTTTCCCGCCCAAGGGCACTACACAACTCCCTCATACCAACCCTACCCTTAACCGCTTGTGTTAGGACCAACCCAGCTCTAATCCTTGAGCCTCCCCCATAAAAGTCTCAAACCCCAAGCCTGTGTTGCCTCTCTCCATCTATGGAGAGATGGCCTTTGTCAACTCTAACAAATAAACTCTCATGTATATATCTACCTGATCTCTGCCTTTCATTTCTTGCTCGCCTATCTCCTGGCTTTCCCTTCACTTATCCCTTCCCTTATGTTGACATTTTGAAGGTGTATGATTCGTGTGAAATGCACTCTTTTAGATTTGTCGACTTTCTTGTGGTGTTGCTTAACATGCTTCTGTATCCCCTGTACTTCCTATAAACTTAAAATTCATATTAAGCTTTCTTAATCTAGAGTTGATCAATTTTTTCAATTGGGACTAAAAAAAATTTGTTTTTGTTTTCAGTTTCTTCTAACAGGAATTTAGCATTTCCTTCTATTTTATTTTTTTAATTTGTTATAATTAACCTTCCACTATTAACGTAGGCAACAAACTAGAGTTTTCAGCTGTACCAATAATTTTGTCAGGAATATCAGTGCTTTTCATATTTGCAATAACAGTAAGACAGTATCTTGAAAACAATGGGTTCTGCTCGAATTCAGGACCCCCAAAAGACCATCAGAGACCAAGATCAATGTAAGCAGCAAAGAGGTGTTTATTGCGAGCTAGCTCTGTCCTCCACACGCCCCCTGAGCCCAGGGTTTGCAGCAGTTTTATACACTCTTTGGGAAAGGCAGGGACTTAACATACATCATAGCATCTCTTAGCAAATCATCACACACCGCGGGAAAATCATAAAACAACTCTAAAACATGGTTAGCACACATTCACTGGTGGGAACAAGTTGGGTAAGGGTGATTGGTTAGTACAAGAGGGATAGTCATTTGAACTGATTGGTTTAAACCACGAGGGGGTGTCCGTGCTGAACTACATGGTTTCCCAATATGTTATCAACCACCATAAACTACTGGGAGGGCCACCTGGCATCCCAGGTATTTTCCCTGTCTCATGCTGATTGGTGGTTGTTAGGGGGTTGCTATGGGTCCTCACCTGGCCTGACTGAGTCTGGGATAACCGGCTCCTCAGATCTCTCCTGTTATTTGTAGATAAACAACTCATCAGGGTGGGTATGTGCCTGGGAGTGCTCTGTGGGTTCTTTCCAAGGACAAGGGTCACGCCCCCTTCCTTGGACAGGCTTTGCTCTGAGGTAGAGGCTAGTTTCTCAAATGTTCATTTTCTTTATACTTCATAGTAGTTATCAGAGACCTCTTGTCAGATCCTCGTCAAATCTTATTTAATGTGTTAATATAGAAACACATATATTACTGTATCACACATTGTTTGTAAAACAGTTTTTAAGTACATTTCAATATGTTTTCTACCTATCTACCTACCTTCCTTCCTCCCGATCTTTTTTTTTTTAAAACTGGGAATTGAACCAAGAGTACTTAACTACTGAATGGTATCCTTAGCCCTTTTTATTTTTTATTTTGAGATGCTTTTGCCAAGTTGCTTAGGGCCTTGCTAAGTTGCAGAGGCTGGCTTCAAACTTGAAATCTTCCTTCTTCAGCCTCCCAAGTTGCTTCACCTAGCTTAATATGTTTTCCTTTGTAACCTTTTCAGTTATATTACTTGAATTTGAAAGAGTCTGAAAAAGGGTCTGTATTGCACTGTCTAGTAGTAGTCAAGTAGCAAGGGCGACTGAATACTTGAATTGTGGCATGTCTGAGTTGAGATTTGCTCTAAGTATAAAATAGATACCATATTTTGAATATTTACAGCTTAGGTAAAGTATCTCTAATTTGAAAATATTAATTATATCTTAGAATGATAACATTATATATGTTAGGCTAGATATATATTAAAATGTATTTCATCCAATTTTTAAAAAATCTTTTAAAATGTGGCTACTGGAAAATTTAAGTTGATTTGATTTATGGTATTGGGGGGGTTGAATGTGTGTGTGGGGTACTCTCCACTAAGCTATATCTCTAGCCCTTTAAACTTCATTTTTTAAAAGACCTAGTTGTTTAGGCTGGCCTTGAATTTGTGATCTTCCTGCCTCAGCCTTCCAGGTTGCAGGGATTATAGGTGTGCGTGCACCTCAATACCCAGCTGCTTTTTTTCTTTTGAGGATCCATAACCTGTGATCCTAAGGGTATTTATGTACTTGGTTATGTAATGCCAGATTCGTGGGACCCCAGTAGACCTCCAGGAGCCGAATCCGATGCAATCACACAAGAGTTTTTATTGCAAGCTCGAGCCTGGACTCACAGTCGTTCCCGATGCAGTGGTCCCAGGGAGTGAGTCCTGGTCCTTTGTCCAGTGAAATTTTATAGGTTTTGGGGGGATACTCTATGCGTCACAACATCACACAGCAAATCATTCCATACCGCGGGAAAATCAAACAACAAATCTTAACCTTGTTTAGCTCATTCACTGGCAGGAACAAGTTGGGTAGGGGTGATTGGTTAGTACAAGAGGGGATTCCTTTGAATTGATTGGTTTAGGCCACAAGGGGTATACATGCTAAACTACATGGTTTCCCAACATGTTGTTAACCACCATAAACTACTAGGGGTCATCTGGCATTCCAGGTATTTTCTTTGTCTCAAGCTGATTGGTGGTTGCTAGGGGGTTACTATGGGTCCTCACCTAGCCTGAATCAGGGACACCTGGCGCCACAGATCTCTCCTGTTATTTGCAGACAAACAATTCAGCAGGGTGAGTATGTACTTAGGAGTGCTCTGTAGGTTTTTCCCAGGACAAGGGTCACGTCCCCTTCCTTAGGACAGGCCTTGAGGTAGAAGCTGGTGTTATTTATTTATTTTCAAAAATGGAGTCACATCAGTTTCTCAGTTATAAGTAGTTGCACTCATTATTCTTGTTCTTTTTAATTTTTTGATATCTTCCCCAGTCTGGTCTTAAACTCCTGGGCTCAAGCAATCTTTAGCCTCCCAAGTAGTTGGGACTGTGAGCACATGCAGCTGTGCTAGGCTCATTGTTGTTGTTGTTGTTGTTCTTTTCATTGAACATTCCCCCCCACGGTCTTAAAAGCTCTAATGGAAATTTCTACTGAAACTGATCTAGTGACATATGATTGAGTGCATCTTAACCTTCTTCTGGTTTTCAGTGATACTAGTTGTAGGTGCACAAGGCACCAGACTTAGGTATTATGTTTTAATAGAACAAGACAAGGGGCTGGGGATGTGGCTCAAGCGCTTGCCTGGCATGCGTGTGGCCTGGGTTCGATCCTCAGCACCACATACAAACAAAGATGTTGTGTCTGCCGAAAACTTAAAAAAAAAAGAACAAGACAAAATGTTTTCTAGGAATTTATAAAAAAATGAATTGAGGTATACCTATTTAACTAATATTGCAGTATAACTGTTGTGGAGTAAGAAAAATTAGAATCTTTTTTTTTATTTTTCAGTTTTCAGTGGACACAACATCTTTATTTTTATGTGGTGCTGAGGATCGAACCCAGTGCCCCACGCATGCCAGGTGAGTGTGTTACTGCTTGAGCCACATCCCCAGCCCCGAATCTTTTGTATTAGTTTTTTTTTTTTTTAAAGAAGAATTTTTTTTTGTGTGTTAGGGATCGACCTGGGCCTTGTGTTGTGCAGTTAGGCAAGCTTTTTACCACTGAGCTACATTCCCAGCCCAAGGAAAATTAAAAAAAAAAAAAAAAAAAGCTGTTATTCATGTTAGCTTTTCATCTTGCTTCTAAAGGTAGGGTGGAAAACTGGAAATAGAAATGTCTAGGTAACAGAGCAGCCCAAAGGGAAAAGTTCTATGTGTTTGAGAGTACTTGTTTGTACCCTTAATGTTTGTAAACTCGAAATTGTTAAGAGGTTGTAAAAGTTACTGGGTCTCATGTGCATGCTAGTTATAATTATTTTACCTTGTATATATATAGCTTTTCTTATATAAAAGTCTTTAAGTTGGAGAATATTTGTTATAGGTATATTTCACGATTGTTTTTGATATTTGCCTGACTTTGGCCTTTGATTTCTTTCTTAGAAATGACTGCTGTTCACACAGGCAACATAAACTTCAAATGGGACCCCAAAAGTCTAGAGATCAGGACTTTGGCAGTTGAAAGACTATTGGAGCCTCTTGTTACACAGGTAAGAATCTGAAAACACAAATACATAGTTGTAGCATGGTTCTATAGCAGTAGGCTTGAGTAGACCAAGGTTATTTCTTTCAAAGTCTTAATATGATTGGTTGAATTTAGTGTGATAGTTTTTATATGATTTGGCTCATCTAATATTTGAATATTGATACAGAGATTTATTTAATTCGTTGGAACACATTGCTACAATTTTCTTGAGTCATATTGCCAATAGTGGAGGCTGTTGGTATATAGAGCAGATTTTTAGATATTGGCACTTTGCAGAGAACTTCACCCTTCCTTAAAGGGGAAACTCAAGGAAGTTGTGATATGGATCCTTGTTAAGGTTCCTTACTCAGCTTAATGCCCTTTCTTTTCTTTTTTTTTAAAAAAATTTTTTTTTAGTTGTAGATGGACACAATACCTTTATTTTATCCATCTATCTATCTATCTATCTATCTATCTATCTATCTATCTATCTATCTTTATGTGATGCTGAGGATCGAACTCAGTGCCTCACACATGCCAGACGAGTGTACTACCACTGAGCCATAACCCTAACCCCCAGCTTAATGCCCTTTCATTATGTAGGATTAATTAGCAGGTAATTGAATTTGAGGGCATAGTTTTGGGTATTCTGTTACAAATACATGTATCATAATGTGATGGCATTTATCAATTGTCAGTAATTAGCTATGCGCTTTTAGTATTTTGGTATAGTTTACATGTATGTGTGAGAGAATATGAGATATATCAAGTGAGTAGCATTTGACAATCTTTTAAAAAAAATTCTATTCCAACTTATAGATGTAAACTAGTATTTTATATATCTCTATATAGGAGTGTATGGTAAGAGTGGAATATTTACTCTCTGGACCCCATGTACTATAGCCGTCTTTTGTTTGGCAGATTTACACTATAACAAATCATTAATCATTTCATCCTACGGATCATAAGGTATTATACATATTAATACTGATTAGTATTCTGGGACTTAAAGCATCATCACAGTAGGCTTCTATGGGTAGTTACTCTTCTTTTTAATGACCTTTACTAATTAATTGCTAAGATTTGTGAGAATAAACTGAACAAAGACTTCAGAAGCAAATTATCTTAAAAATGTTTTGTAAACATTGATAACAATGACAAAATGTGGCTTTCTGGTGAAATTCATTGTCAACTTATTTATTTATTTATTTGTGATGCTGGGGATTGAACCCAGGGTCTTGTGCATGTTAGGCAAGCAATCTTCGAAATGAGCTATATTCCCAGCCCTCATATTGTTAATCTTTCTAGAACTTCATGGTGACATAGAAGAGAGATATCTTAACTTATTTCTTTTTTCTTTCTTTTTTTGTTTTGCTTACAAACAAAACTTTGTTGAAAAAACACCAAAATTGGAGATCAAACATAATTACATTATCTTGGTAGGGTAACTAGAAATACTGAACTTATAAGGCTTTTGTGAGAAAACACAAATTCAGGAAGTTGTACGTCATTAACAGTTTCTTCTTCTAAATGAACAACCTTCTGTGAGTTTGGCCTTTCCTCTTATAGGCTGGTACAACAGTGTCAAACAACCTACACAAAGAACCGCTGAGCATGGCTGAGAACTGTGGAAATCTTGTTGCAACCTGAACATTTTACATACATAAAATAAGAATTTGGACTTTGAACTAGTCATTTCTTATGTTTTTTTATTTTCCAAGGAAGGATTAAACAGATCTCTAGCCAATCAGCAGAGACAATAATTCAGAAGTTAAAGTTATTTTTAAATAATACCATTTTCATCAATATTCTGTGTTCCCAAGTTCCTAATTTGTAAAGTCAAAATATTTTTTATTGCTGGGTATGGTGGTGTAAGCCTCTGTTTCTAGCGACTTGGGAGGCTAAGGCAGGAGGATCACAAGTTTAAAGCCAGCCTCAGCAACTTAGTGAAGCACTTAGTAACTCAACTGTCTCTAAATAAAACAAAAAAGGGCTGCTGGGGATGTGGCTCAGTGGTTAAGCGCCTCTGGGTTCAATCACTGGTACCTCTACACACACACACACACACACACACACACACACGTTTATATTTATATTTGTATATTATCTTACACATTAAGGAAGCTAAGTTATTTTGAAACCTAAATTTAGTATCATTGCTTTATATCTTAAATATGGTAAGAGTTGTTATTTAATGCTTACTGCAATGTTTCCTTATGAATAATTTACTGATGCTATCTTTTAGGTTGTTAGTCTTTCTTTTGTTTTCATTTTAGATGACTGCAATTTAATTAATTTTTAAAATGAAACCTTTAGGTTACAACCCTGGTAAACACCAACAGTAAGGGACCCTCTAATAAAAAGAGAGGTCGTTCTAAGAAGGCCCACGTTTTGGCTGCATCTGTTGAACAAGCAACTGAGAATTTCTTGGAGAAGGGGGATAAAATTGCAAAGGAGAGTCAGTTTCTCAAGGAGGAGCTTGTGGCTGCTGTAGAAGATGTTCGAAAGCAAGGTAGGTCAATATTTTTTTTTTATATAGAGGCAAGCCTTTATAGAAAATTGGTCGTACTCCCCCCCCCCCCCCCGGAATGCAATCCAGGACCTTGTATATGCTAGGTAATAACCCTGCCACTGGGTTACATCCCCAGGTTCTGCAAAAGCCATCTTTAGAGGAAATTTTTGTGTGGTCAGTAGTCAGTGCTTGCTACTTAGTTATTCAGTAACTTATAATATTTATTTGAGTTGTATAATTAATTGTACAGGCGCATATTTTAATCAGAAGATATGCTTACATTAAAATGTCTTTTTGGAGAGTCTGAATCTACTTCTCTTGGGTGTTTCAAGAATTAGTTAAGTCACAGAAATGTTCTTGCACAATTCTAAAGGGTATAAAAGTGACAGAAGTTTTATGTTTCTTCTTGTGATACCTCTTCTTAATTCATAGTAATGATATTGGATAATGTGAAACATTTAGCTTGATAATATTCATTACTCTGAAAATACCCTAGAAATTTGTCCTGTACTTTCACACTAGTATGTTAAATCATCTATGCATATTTGTACTGGTTTGTGTTTGACATAAATATATCTGGGCATAAAGAAAAATAAAATTATGGCATTTGCTGGCAAATGGATGGAACTGGAAACTATCATGCTAAGTGAAATAGGCCAATTCCAAAAAACCAAAGCTAAATGTTCTCTCTGATATACAGAGGGAAGAATATAAATTCATTGGATTAGACAAAGGGTTAGGGAGATGGCATAGGAAAGACAGAAGAATGAATCGGACGTAACTTTCCTATGTTCATATTGAATACATGACCAGTATAACTCCACATCATGTACAACCACAAGAATGGGAAGTTATATCCCATGTATGTATGTCAGAATACATTCTACTGTCATGTACAACTAAAAAGAACAAGTAAAAAAATTATATTAACTCATTTAAAAAAATATCTTGGCTTACATGAATCATGTTTTTGTCAACTCAAAATTGAATAGGTAAAATGGTAAGTTAATCCACACCTTACCAGTAATTATTGTTAGAAAAATTATCATTGTTACACTGTAAATTTGAAAAGAAGACTTTAAATCTGGAAGATAATTTTTTTTTTTTTTTTTTTTTGGGTGCAGTACAGAGGGTTGGACATAGGACCTTGCACGTGCTAAGCAAGGGCTCTGCCATTAGCCACATCCCCAGTCCTTTTTATTTTACTTTGAGACTGGGTCTCAGTAAATTGTCTTGACTGCCCTTGAACTTTCTATCCTACTTTTAGTTTTCATAGTAGCAAGGATAATAAGCATATACCACTATGCCCTACTGAGGGTAAACTTATTGAAATCTGTAGTTCTGTGTTAGACCTGTGTTCTAGTAGGAGAAATTCAACAAAGATGTAAGTTTTGTAGGCCATTGGATATCAGCTAAGGTGAATTGAGCCTCTAATATGGACAGTGCTTTACTGACCTTTAGAAGGACTTCACTTCTGGTACCCTAAATAGCAAAGTACATAGGCCACTGGAGTCTAAGTCAAATTCATCCTTGTGACAGTACCCAAAAGGAGGAGTATCTTTGATAGAGATGACATTTCCAGTTGTTCTGAATTTGTGAACTAAAAACCTTATTTGGGGGCTGGGGTTGTGGCTCAGTGGTAGAGCACTCGCCATGCATGTGTGAAGCCTTGGATTTCATACCCAGCACCACATAAAAATAAATAAATTAAATAAAGGTATCATGTCTATCTAGAACTAATATATATATATATATATATATATATATATATATATATAAAAATATCTTATTTGGTGAATATTTCAGTTTCAGGCTGAAGATAAATATCTCTAATACTAAAAATAATGAAATTATTAAAATTTTTAATATGAGTGGGGTGGCTATATTAGTTTCCTAGGCCTGCCAGAATATAAATTATTATAAATTTGATGGCTTATAACAATAGAAACTTATTCTTCCATAATTCTAGAGGTAAAAAATATGAAATTAGGGACTGGGGTTGTGGCTCAGAGGTAGAGTACTCGCCTTGTGCGTGTGAGATCTGGGTTCCATCCTCAGCACCACCTAAAAATAAATAAATAAATGTATTGTGTCCAACTACAGCTAAAAAATAAATATTTTTTTAAAAAGAGGGTGGCTGGGGTTGTGGCTCAACGGTAGAGCACTAGCCTAGCATGTGTGAGGCCCTGGGTTCGATCCTCAGCACCACATAAAAATAAATAAATAAAGGTATTGTGTCCAACTATAAAAGTAAAATATTAAAAAAAAATATGAGGGCTGGGAATATAGCTCAGTTGGTAGAGTGCTTGCCTTGCATGCACAAGGCCCTAGGTTCAATTCCCAGCACTGACCCCCCCCCCCAAAAAAAAAAATATATATATATATCTATATATATGAAATTGTAGTTTTGGCAGGCTTGGTTCCTTCTTGGGGTTCAGGAAGAATCTACTCCATGCCTTTCTCCTGGCTTCTTTTATATTTTTGCAGATTGGGAATTGAACCCAGGGGCACTTTACCACTGTGCTACATTTCTAGTCCTTTTTATTTTTTTAGATAGGGTCTTGTGATCTTGAACTTGGTGATTCTTCTCTCTAAACCTCCAATCACTGGGATTTCAGGCATGTGCCTCCACACTGTGCTGTTCTTGCTTCTTGGGTTACCAGGAGTTGGAGAAAAGGCACTCCAATCTCTGTTTTTTGTCACATACCATACTGTTTTTCTTGTGTATCTCTGTGTCCATATTTCCCTTTCCTTCTAAGAGCATCATCAGTCATTGAGTTAGGGCTTTCATCCTAATCTAGTGTGACCTCATCTTAACTTGATAACCATCTGCAAAAACTCTAATTTAAAGTTCACATTCTAAATAAGTTCACATTCTAAATAAGTTCACATTTACAGGTTCTGGGTGGATATGAATTTCTAGCCTAGCACAAGGATTCGAATTTGTTTTAAAGCAGTGCTTTTTATCTTCCCTTTTGTATTCTAGGAAAGTATCCGGTCTGTATCCCCAGCCCCTTAGCAGTTTAATGTCCAGTTTAGGAACATTTTGAGCGTTCTGCGGAGGAAATTAAAATGACTCTTACTTCATTTTCCTCTATGGAAATGTTCTGTTCCCCAGCCCTTCTTATAGCCTGTAGTGAAATTCCACAGTTGTAACAGATGTGTTTGGCCAAGTCTTCATTGTGTCTACTGACCAAAACATTTTAAAAATATATTTAATTGTTGCAGGTAATAATATACATATATTTCTTGTTTTAGAAGTATCTCTGATGCAAATCATGGTATAATCCACACACTGTCCCTCAAACTGCCCCGCCCCCCTTTTGAATGCAGATCTGAATTTCTCTTTGCTTGTTATTTTTGTTTATATCTGTGAAAATCTTGTATGTGATTCTGAATCATAAAGACTTGTTTTCCTGGTCCAACTTTTCAGTTACTTATGATCATGGTCCTATTCATCATAATTTGTCTTTCTGCCAGGGGTTGGGGGTAGGGTAGAGAAATACAACCAAACTATAATTGTCTCCCATCATCATTGCATCAGATAGAAAAAGCTGAAGTGCTTTGCTTTTTTTGTTGGCTAAGTTTTTTCTTTGGAGAATGTTAACAATTGGTGATAAACCCTGTTTTCTGTCATTAGTAAAACAAAATATATATTATGAAAATGATTAAGCACAGATTTAAAAAAAATCAGATAAGACTCTGTTTTGTTGCTGAAGCTGTTTAGTCATGTTTGGAACCCTGAAGTAGTGTTGCTATCTAGATTTTTTGATGGCCTCCCTTAAAAAAGTGGAGCCTAACCTCAAACCTCAGCAGTGTTGCTTGGACTTAGTAACTCAGTTCTGTAATGGAATGTGGAGGAAGTGATGTGATCTACTTTGGAGGCAAAGTTATAAAAAGGGATCATATTTACCTGACTTTTTCTCATGGAATATTCACTCTGGGGAAGGCTGGCTGCTATGCCAGAAAACACTTATGAGGTCCTGTAGAGAGGAGCTGAAGTCTCTATCAGCAGTCAGCACAACTTTGTCAGTCATGTGAGTTAACTCCCTTAGAAGTAGATCCTCCAACTCTAATCAAGTTTCAAATGACATTAACCAACCAACTCTAAATCCCTGGCCCACAGAGAAACCCAGGAGATAATAAATGTTTTAAGCTATCAGCTTTTATAATAATTGTTAGGCAGCAAACGAGAATTATTATAAACACCTTTGCTGGCTTGACTTCAGTGGTTTTGAGCATTAATGCAAAAGCTTGACCTAACTGTAGTCATTTTTACTAGTAAATAAAATAAATGCTTATCTATGGAAAGTCCTAGTTGCTAAAGGAAGTGTAATAAAATTGTCATTTACCAGCAATTACTTTTGTTTAGAATAATGTTTGGCAAATTTTTTTTGGTTAAGGGCCAGGGAGTCAAATCTGTTGAAACTATTAAGTGTTACTTCTGTCTTGGGAAAGCAGCTACGGACAATATATAACAGATGGGCATGGTCTTGTTTTAATAAAACAAAACTTATTTATAAATACAGGAGGTGGGCTAGAGTTTTGGAGGGTGGGGGTACTGGGAATTTAACCCAGAGGTGCTTTACCACAGAGCTACATCCCTAAGCCTTTTGATTTTTTTTTTTTTTTGAGACAGGGTCTCAATAAGTTGCTGAGACTGGTCTTGAATTTGCTATTCTCCTGCCTCAGACTGCTGAGCTGCTAGGATTACAGCAGTGTGCCACCATGCCCAGCAGCGAGTTGGGCCAGATTTGATTTATAGGCTGTAGTTTGCCTAACCCCTAACCTAGGTGTTTTTTTTTTTTGAGACTAATAAAATTACAAGGTTACTATTTTAAAAGTAGTATTTGTTCATAATTTATTTATAGCACTTATGAGCCAAAAAATTAAGCCTTGTATGTCTTTGGGTTTGTACACATTCTATGCAGTCATAATGAACATCTAGAAACTTGATTTTTACATGGCTAATGTAAGACTAGAAAAACGCCGCACCACACGACACAGATTACCAAAGAGGTTTTCGCTTTATTACAAAAGGCTGTGTGTTTATATAGGTCTAAGAGAGGTAGCAGGGGCTGAGGTAGATAACAGGTTGCCCGTTTATTGGCAAGCTCTTCCATATGTCAGTTCCGGAGCCCAAGAAGTTAATTCTAATTGGGGCTAAGGCTTCCCACCAGCAGGATTTGAACATTGGCGCCGGCGGGAACGTTTTGCGCCAGTGAAAGAAACAAAGAAGAGAAGGAGGGTCGTTAGACGCCATGCTGGGGTTTTTCTCTGGGGTGCGGCTGCCTTATGTTTTCCCAACATTCCTCCCTTTTTTGTTTTCTTAGAAAGTGGGGCGTCGTTGGTCAGATCCGGCTGCTTCCTGCTGTGTTGGGGCGGCGTGGGCCTAGAAAGGGAAGTGGAGGAATGTTCGGGGGCGGTGGGGGGGCAGGTCTGGGGATATCATGGCAACCAGAAATAAAACCCAGTGGCTATAGACAGCTACTTCCGTAGGGGTGAAGTCTATGAAAGTTCCCTGAAATCACAAGTTGTTGATGGCATCGAACCAGTCCTGGATGGAGGAGATTGTTGGTATCAGCCACTGGTCCTGTAACAGAGACTCTAGGAAATATTGAAAGCGTTGCCTTGACATGGCGTCACCAGCACCTAAAGAAAATCAGAGCGAACAAAAACAGGATGAAGATAAAATTAAAGCAAATGTCAGTTTTTTGGCAGAAGTTCCATGTCGGGGGACTGACAGAGAAGAGGCCAAGGGCCATAAGGAGGCTTAAAAGGACATAAAGGCTTAAAAATCCAGGATGGCAGATTAAGAGGTTCTCCGGGTTCATTGTCTTCCGCTGTCCGTTGCATTCCATCGCGCCTGGTAGTGAGCTTCAGCAATGAATGAGCTGTTCTCTTGAAGATGTTGGGGGCTCATCGGTCATCAGAGGCTGGTAGTACCTAAGCAGAGGCTGGTTGAAAGTTTGGTTAGAGATCTTCCATAATTGGCCCTGTAGGAAGCGAAGCAGACAGGGCAGGAACAGACACATCAGGAAAAGAAGACATATGGGCCCTAAAAGAGGCAACAGCCACGATTGGAAGTGGGCTAAAAAGAAGGTGGCAAATGGGTTTTGGTTTGGTGGATTTTTCAAAGAGGTAGCCAAGTCGGTGAGCTTGACTACATTAATTTCCACAAGGCCTGATTCGTTGATGTAGTAACAGCATTCTTCCCTCAAGAAAAGACAGGTTCCACCTTTTTCGGCTGTGAGTAAGTCTATAGCTTGTCAATTTTGAAGAGTAACTTGAGCCAAGGATGTGACCTGCCTTTGTAAAGATGCTAGAGATTCTGCCGTAGAAGTGAGCGCTTGTTCAAGTTTAGAACTTAAGTCCTGTACAGCCCATAAGGAGTGTCCTAGAGCTCCACCAGAAATTCCGGCTCCCGCTACAGATACAGCCAGTAAGAGACCCACCAGTATTGGAAGGGAAGCAGCCCGCTTATTCTGCACTGGGGGAGACAAGAGGGCCTGCACTTCAGCTGGGGTATAGAGAGTCAATTGCGGGACAAGCGTCACCAGTATACATGGGGTAGAGGTGTTGGTGAATAAGATAGTGATGAGAGAACCATTACACCAGAAGAATGAGCCAGGTGTTGCATAGAGGGTGAAGTTAAAGGTGATGTTAGAGTGGCAAAACTTTGGGAGACACCCAAGCCCAGGAGGCAGTGCTGGGGAATCACAGTATGGTTAGACTCCTCAGGCTCCCATAATGGAGCGTCAGGTGAAAGGGTTCGGAGAGAACGGCGGGCAGATGGAGTGGAGAAATTTGAGAGGTCAGAAGCCTAGAAGTTCAAGGGAACCGCTGCAAGCAAAGGTCGAGTCAGAGAGGTGCATAAGTAGCAATCATTTGGTGTGATGGCGGGGAGGGTTAGATTTAAGAAGGTTACAGTTTCAGTAAGTAGTCGTAGCCATGAATACTGTGGTGGACTCCCGACATTAGGCTCATATGGATCCTGTATGGAGTCTTAACAACTGCTGTTCGGAATGCTTTATGTCAGTAGAGATTATAGCTACTGAGGGCTGGGAGGGTTGAAGCTCTCGGGAGATGGAGATGGAGCCACAGGGGGTGGGAGAGGATATGTCACAGTAGAAGGAAGCATTTACCCTAGAGGTCCAGCGTGAATGGTTAGGGTCAGTGATAGCCAATTGATAGCCCCCCGAGATCAATCTGAAATTTCCAACGGAGGAATCCCCAGTGCATGCATGTGGGTTATGAACGTTACATGACCAGTAGGGGCATCCCCCATAGGTTTTGGGCCACCATTTGCAGTAATCCTCTGTCTGATCATATAAGAAGCAAAGGTAAGGCCTAGTGGCTATTTTTAAAAGTTCAGAATTCTGGGAGGAGAGGGAAAGGAAAGATAGATGCATTACATCCGGTAGGGGCGCAATCGACTGAAGAAACTAGGTGAGTGTAACGAGGACATATGTCTCGTTACATATGCCTTGGACATATGTCTCTGTGACTTTGAATCTCCAAGTATCATGGTGGAGTAGGGCAGGTGGGACACAAGAGGAGGAGTGACAGGAAAGTTTTAGTTGATTAAGAAAGGCATCCATAGAACAGCTCAAAGGGGCTAAGGCCTGAGGGGGCTCTAGGAGTTGCCCGAATTTGGGTGAGGGCCAATGGCAAAAGATTGGGCCAGGACAGTCTGCGTTCAATAGCAAGTTTAGTGAGATGATCCTTGAGAATGCCATTAGGCCTCTCAACCTTACCCGAGGATTGGGGTCAGTGGGGGATGTGGAGCCTCCAAGTGCTGTTAAGGCCTTTGGAAACTAGTTAAACAATCCGAGAAGTGAAGGCTGGACCGTTGTCTGACTGGATGGAGGCAGGAAGTTCAAACCTAGGAATGATCTGCTTAATGAGGATGAAGGCGACAGTGTCAGCAGTTTCCGATGGTGTCAGCAGTTTTCCTGGAGGTAGGGAAGGCTTCTATCCAACTGTTAGAGAGTGCTATCCCCAAATTACAAACAGTTAAATCCTATGTCAAGGCCTGACCAAAGTGGTAGGGACTGTCCCTAAAGCCTTGGGGTAGGCCTGTCCATGTCAGCTGTTGAAACCTAAAGAATGTAAGGTCTTCCCATGTGAAGGCAAAGAGGTAATAAAGTCAGGATGCAAAGGCACTGTAAAAAAGCCAGCTTTAAGATCCAGGACAGTAAAGTGAATGGTCAAAGGGGGATATGAGAAAGAAAAGCATGAGGGTTGGAAACCGAGTGGATGGGAATAACTGCCTCATTAATTAGGTGGAGTTCCTGGACTAAGCGATAGGCTCCGGAGGGTTTGCGCACCGGCAGTATGGGGGTGTTGCTGGGGGAGTCAGTAGGAATAAGGAGTCCCTGGGCCAGCAACCGGTCTATAATGGGTTTAAGTCCCTCCCTATGGGTTTTGGAGATAGGAAATTGGGAACACAAGGAAGTTTAGTTTGGTGTTTCAGCTGGGTATGGACTGGCTTGTGGTGGGAGGCAATAACCAGCATGGAGATGTCTCAGACCTAGGGATCAGGGGGCAATGGCACAGTGTAGGTACTGTCAGGTCATTAGAGAGGGTAAGAGTTAAAGGCCAAAGGAGATGGGTGGTAGTATTCTTGGGGTGTAATTGGAGGGTGGCTCCTAATAATTGGAGAACATCTCTGCCTAGGAGAGGAACTGACAGGATGGAATGACCAGAATAGTGAGTGAATGGGTGTCCCTCCAGGGCACAGGCCAGCTTTACAATTCTGTTTGGGGAGATGGGTTTGTTATCAATCCCCATAACTGAGACCTGGGAAGGAAACAGAGGCCTAGAATGGGCAGGCAAGACAGAATAGGTAGCCCCCGTGTCCACAAGGAAGGTTATGGACTTACCCGCTGCCTGGAGCATTACCCTGGGCTCAGAGAGGGCTGAGGGGGTCTTTGAATCTGGGCTTCTTCAGTCTTCTGCAAACCCCAAAAGTTCAGGAGAGGGGACTGCCTGACTGGTCATACCCCCTGCGTAGAGGCGCCAAGGAAGGACCAGCCAGAGGCAGTCAATCTTCCAATGTCCTGTCTGCTTACAGGTGGGGCATGGCCTGGAAGGAGGCCGTGGGTTTGGGCATTGGCGAGCCCAGTGACCTTCGCATCCATATTTGAGGCGAGCCTCTGGTGGAGAGGAATGCTGGTTCCCCTCTGAAACTTGCTGGAGATGTAGGCCTCAGGGCTGCTGTTAAGGCCTGAGTTTGGGGTGTTACCTTCTTTTCTGCAATGAAGCCTGCTTTAAAAGCCATTTTCACCAGATCTCAGATAGGGGTCCGATAGTCCTCCTCAGCTCATTTGAGCTTTTTCTGATATCATGAGCCGATTGAGTAATGAAATGGGTTGCTAACACTGTAGCCCTGATGGGAGACTCAATATCTAGCTTAATGTATTTGGTTAGGGCCTCTGTAAGGCGGTTGGGAAATAAGGATGGATTTTCATCAGGGTTCTGGGTAATGTCCTTCAGTTTATCAAAGTTAACTACCTTATTAGAAACTGCTTGCATGCAGTCCCAGTTAGATTCAGTTATGGGACATGCACTCAGACTATCCCTTCAGCACCAGCTACTTCCCTGACAGAACAAAGGAACTGTGAGTTATCTGATAAAAGGGATCAGTGGAACGCCACTCACGTGGGCCTTCCAGGACACCAACCGGAAATCCCTCCTCCGGAACGTCCCCAACCAACTTGAACTCTCCAGGAATCCCCCTGAGAACTCCAAAGTAGTGGACAGCAGGGATCTAATATACAATTGAATACACAGCTTAACGTTACCATCATCATCTCAATGGCTCGCTGGCATCACCTCTCAATCATTTCCTTCTGGCCAAATGACTCAGGCTGTGGCTCTCAGCAATAATTGTTTTCTAAGGAGTAATGTAAGAAAAGATTCTTTTCTCAAAAATTTTTTAAAATATTTATTTATTTATTTTTTAGTTTTAGGTGGACACAATATCTTTATTTTACATTCATGTGGTGCTGAGCATTGATCCCAGTGCCTCATGCATGCTAGATGAGCACTCTACCACTGAGCCACAATCCCAGCCCCTCTCAAAATTTAATACATGTTTTTTCCTAGTGCCAGATGGAAATGTTCATAGGGGAGGAGAATCTTCCTTTTTTTGTTGTTGTTGTTGGTACTGGGGATTGAGCTCCGGGGCACTTGACCCCTGAATCACATCCAAAGCCCATTTTTGTATTTAGAGACAGAGTCTCACTGAGTTGCTTAGCACCTCATTTTTGCTGAGCTTGGCTTTGAACTCGAGATCCTCCTGTCTGTCTCCTGAGCTGCTGGGATTACAGGCGTGTGCCACTGTGCCCAGCTTCCTTTGCTTTTTTAATCAAGATATAATTCACTCCTATATATAAGTATATATATATATATATACATATATATATATGTATATATATATATATGTATATATATATATAAGTATGTATATAAAGTACATATATAAGTATGTATATAAAGTATATAAAATTCACTCCTATAAAGTGTATAGTTCAGGTTTTAGATCTTAGAGGGTTGTATACTATCATTGTTATCTAATTCTAGAACATTTTTATCACCCCTGAAAGAAGTCTTGTGCTCATTAGAAGTCACTTTTGATACATATGTATTTTAACAGTATCTAAAGAGTTGGAGCTTTCTTTTGGTGTATTTTATGATCCTTGAATAGGCCTCTGACTCGAAGAAAAGGACCCTTTGCTGAATAGGGAACTGGATGGATAAGATTTAAATGAAACTTGTTTGGAAAGGGAGAGACACTATAAACAGAATCAGTGATGTTAAATTGGTAATGGAATGATGAGGAATAGCTTCTGTAGAGCAGGGTTTTATAATCCGTTGGTCACAATTTTGCAGGTGGCTCTGAAATTAGTATCAGTAACTTGCTGTTCTATCATGACTTTTTTTCCTCCAGCTTATAGGCATTTGTGGGTGGAATAAAGGGGTGATAATCCAAAGAAGTTGAGGTATATTTTAATTTTTTTTCTCACTCACATGTGGGATTTTATTAATGTTATGTATTTCTACATACACATAATATGACAGATATCACTCCCCATCACTTTCCCTTCCCTCCCAGAGGTACATTTTTATGTAATCCCACACTGCTTTTAATATTTGGCTCAGTAAGGGGATGAATACATGATTGTTGCATTGGGCAACAGTAGATTTCCTGGGAAGAAGCATGTGTTGGAGGGACCAGATGTGAATGGGCTGGTTGATCCTTTGTGATTTCCTAGTGGAGACTATGTACTATTTTGTTCTAGAGTTTATAATCAGGACATATAGACATGCAAAGTAAATTAATAACATGAGCGATAGAGGAATGAGTGAGTAAGCAAGGGATTGGAAATCTCTCTGAAGATTCAAACTTGTGCTGGGTCTTGAAAGGTGAAAGAAGGAAGGGGGAAAGTCATCCATGTAAGAAAAATAATGAACATGCAAGTCATGCCTGGGGAATAAGAAGTCCCTGAGTGGAGCCCCACTGATAGAAGTCAGGAGAGAATCTGGGGCTTACAGTTGTTATCATAGTAGTGGAATACCTGCTTAGTATTTGCAAGGCCCTGGGTTTGATTCTCCCCTCCCCCCCCTTCCCCTCCAAAAAAGTCTGGAGCTAGATTTAATTTTATTTTTGGAGTTAGATTTTAGGAGGTGGCTTTGAATACTAGGTGAAGAAGGAATGACTATTAGAGGAACTATGTAGAATCAGAGCATTCTATGGTTGGGACAGGTCTCACATCTTCCCATATGCTCAGATATATCAACAGGACTCACTACCTCAGGAAGTACCTCTTTCCAGTATTGGTTTGTGTTTATTTTTAAAGCTTTTTTTTTTTCTTCTTCTTCTTAAATTAAACTGAAATATGTCTCTTTAATCTTTTTCCTGTTTAAGAAGTTCTGCCATCTGGGTAACACAGAATATGATGAAAATGGTGTTTTGGTGGGAGACTAGTCTTTAAGCTTTGTGTAGGAAGGGTTAAAGAGATTGATAGGCAGTCTGGAGGCAGGACCTTAAGAGTCTGAAGATCATCATAGTAGTCAGGGAAAATGGAGCTGTAAGCCAGGAACTGCTATACTAGGATATAAAGGATATCAAAATTAAATTTTTTTATGAGTCCTTGAATAGGCCTCTGACCCGAAGTGGCCAGTTATCTGTCATGCAGGTTCACTTCCAGCTTGGCTTGTGCAAATAACCAGTCATTTTAATAGATAAAACTAAGGGACTTGGTATGTAAAAAAATGTAATAATTCATTTTGCTGTGACTTGAGTCATTTAAAAGTATGTTGAGATAGTGTGTGATAAGAACTCATATGAATTATCTGAAGTTAGAACATACTCTCCTCAGCTTAGCCTTAGGATTCTGCTGTTTCAGTTTTTAGTCAAGTTAAAATTACTTGACAGTATTTGCTCCAGTATTTAGTTACATTTATTAAAAAGTCAATAGTTTTAAAAAATTTTTATTTTGAAAATTGTAGAATTCATAGGAAGTTGCAAAGATGCTACACAGAGATCCAGTGTATTCTCAACCCAGTTTTCCCCAGTGGTTACTTCATTTTTTTTTTTTTTTTTGGTGGTGCTGGGGATTGAACCCATGGCCTTGAGCATACAAGACAAGCTGTCTACCAACTGAGCTATATCCTCAGCCCCGCAGTGGTTACTTCTTATGGAACTACTATACAGTATCAAAACCAGGAAGCTGACTTTGGTATAATGTGCAAATATAGCTTTCTGTTCTTTTATTAAATATGTAGATTTGTATAACAACTACAGTAATTAAGATACAGAACTATTCTATCTATACTAAGATCTCCTTCATACTACCTCTTTATAGTTCTATATATACTCCTTCCCCTCTCCAAATTTCCCTGGTAAAAATTCTGTTCTCCTCCTGGCATTTTAAGAATTAACTGGGCATGGTGGTGCATGCCTGTAATCCTAGCAACATGAGAGGCTAGGCAGAAGAGTTGCAAGTTAGAGATCAGCCTCAGAAACTTAGTGAGGGCCTAAGGACATAGAAAGACCCTGTTTCAAAATAAAAAAAGGGCTGGGGATGTGGCTCAGTTTTTAAGTGACCTTGGGTCTCCCAACAAAAGTTATATTAACGGAATCATACAGTATAATCTTTCAGTTTTGCCCCCCTCCATCCCCCAGCTTGGTGTCCTTGAGAGCCATCCAACTTGGTGTATATATCAACAGTTTAACTTTTTATTGCTTGATAGTATTCCATAGGAACTCCATGCATGGGTATCACTTGTCTATGGCAAAGTAAAGATTTTCCTTATTTTTCATCCTCTTGACAGAACTTTTTTCCCCCTGGTGCTTGAGGTTGAACCCAGGGCCTTGAGCATGCAAGGCAAGCACTCTACCAACTGAGCTATATCTCCAGCCTTCATAGTATTTTAGTAAAGTAAAAAATTTTAATTTTGGTGAAGTCCAGTTTGTTGATTTCCCCCCCCCCCCCCCCCGCCCTCCAATTTATGGATCATGTCTTCATGTCCTTGGTGCCATTTTTAATATTTTTCATCAAGCTCTAGCTTATGAAGGTTTTTCTTCCCTTTTAAAAGTTTTATAGTTTTTCATTTTACATTTAAGTTTATGATTCATAAGTTTTATGTAAGGTGTGGGGTTTAGGTCATTCTTTTTTACCTGTGGATATCTAGTTGTTCGAGTATTATTTGTTGAAGAGACTATTTTTTTTTCTCCATTGAATTGCTTTTTTTATCTTTGTTAAAAATAAATTGATCATACTAGTGTAGAGTTGTATCTTGTTTTTCTATTTTGTTTCATTGTTCTCTGTGTATCTTTTTTCCCTCTGCCAATACCACACAGTCTTGATTGCTGTCACTATATAAAAGTTTTAGAATTGGGTAGAATGATTCTTTCTAGTTAATTCTTTTTCTGCATTATTTTAGCAATTCTAGTTTGTTTGCTTTTCCATATAAATATTAGAATAATTTTATCTATATCCACAAGAAGTATGGAATTTTGATAGGAATTACATTAAATTTGTATATCAATTTGGGGAGAATTGACCTTTTTTTCTATGAAGTCTGTCACATTTTACACACACACACACACACACACACACTCAGGCTACCATTCCCAAAGTTTCCATAGGGTCCTAGTTTTTAGGCATTAAAAGTATATTCCTAAATTACTCTCTAGTAAGGTTTTATCTTTAGTTTGCTAATGTTCATATAACCTCACCAATTAACCAATTACAAGTTATAGAAATTCCTGTCAAACTTGTTTGAGACAAGAGGGTGTTTATGGACTTATAATTGGGAATTCAAGGAGTAACTTTGAGTCAAAGGATGTGGGACTTTCTTAACCACAAGTCTCAGTTTTGGCTTGTCTCCTTCCTTCCTCCTTCTCTCCCTCCCAGGGGCACTGTACCACTGAACTACATCTTATTTTTTAAATTTGAGACAGGGTTTTACTAAGTTGCCAGGCTCACCTTGAACTTGTGCTCCTCCTGTCTAAGCCTGCTTAGTCACTTGGGATCATAGGAATGTAGCACCACACCTGGCTACCTTTTTGCTTATATGCTGTATGCATATTGGACAGTATGTCTACCACTGATTAGAGATGATCATGCTTGTTATATCGTCTCTGCAGAAAAAGAACTTTTCTTCCTCAGTGTCTTTAAGTGCCTCTGTTTGGGTCATGCTCAGCCCTAAATAGGTTTCTGATGCCAGAGGAGACTGATTAGCCAGTTTATGTCACATGTTTACCCTAGGCGCAAGGAATCGGGAAGACTTCTCCAAAGGAAGAAGAGGTATAATAAAGTGATGTTGTGTAGAATTTTTTTTCTTGATGATGCTGGAATAGTCCCATTAATAAATTTTTTCTCCCTCTTTTTGTGTCTTTAAAGAAACTTTGTATCATTGGGGGCAAGTGTGTGGTTCAGTGGTAGAGTGTTTGTCTAACACGTATTGGATCCTGGGTTTGATACTCCAGCACTCTTAAGGAGAGAGAAAAAAAAAAGCATGATGGTGCTAATGGATTTTGAACATTTTTTTGTTTGGTAATATATCTGAAACATAATGTGTGTGAGAATGCCTAAGGTAGTGATAGGTATCTATAAACACGACTTTTCCTTTGTTGATTTGTTGAAGCCCTGTTATTTTTGTTGTTGATTGGAATTCTGTCAGGTTTTAAAAAAATTGAAACATGTCTCCTTGGGCGGGAGATGCTGATCTTTTAGATTTCCCCCTTTCACTCTTTTGGCATAGCAAAAGTGGAATTATCTTGGAGTAAAAAAAATCAAGACGTATTGCTTATGTCTATAATTTTTTTATTTTTGAAATTTTGTGGTACTGGGGATTGAACACACTCTACCACTGAGCTACATCCTCAGCCCCTTTTATTTTAATACAGGTTCTCACTAAGTTGCTCAGGCTGGCCTTTAACTCGTGATCCTCCTGTCTCAACCTCCCGAGGCACTGGGATTATAGACTTGTGTCACTGTGCCGTGTACTTTTAAAAGTAAATATCTTAAAAACTACAGAAATACCCATCATTTAAAACTCATGGTCTCTTAGGACGCTGATATAAAGAAAGGTTGGGGAATTAGTTTTTTTTTTTTTTTTTTGGTCTTGGTACTGGCAATTGAACCCAGGAGCGCTTAACCACTGAGCCATATCCCCAGCCCTTTTTAATATTTTATTTAGAGACAGCTAAATTGCTGAGACCGGCTTTGAACTCACTATCCTCCTCTTCTAGCCTCCCAAGCCACTGGGATTACAGGTGTGTGCCTTTGTGCCTGGCTGGAATGAAGGTTTTTATTGATACTGATACTTTTCTTATTTTTATTTTTTTGCAGTACTGGGGATTGAACCCAGGACCTTGCATCCCCAGCCCTTTTAAATTTTTTTTTTTTTTTTAATTTTTTAAATCTTGAAACACTGTATCACTAAATTGCCTGGGTTGGCCTCCAAACTTGCAATCCTGCTGCAGTCTTGTGATTTGCTGGGATTACAGGTTTGTACCACTGCTCCCAGTGACATATTTTTACTTCTCTTAGCAATGGTGTGGTGTGGTTGAGAACATAAATGCAATCTTCTTTGATATAGCTTGAGTGACTTGTATATGGGGGAGGGGAGAGAGTATGTGTGTTTGTGTGTGTGTTTACATTGTGAATTTTGTAAAGGCATTTTTTTATTTTTAAAATTTATTTATTTATAAGAGTTTTATAGTTATACATAATGGTTTGGTTCAACCCAACAAACTCATACATGCATGGAAATCGATTTCAGTTCATGATCCCCCTTGTAAAGGCATTTTTAAGGAAAAATTATGTATATATTCCCTGACAAAAAGGATATTCACTATAGGCTGCCCAGCTCTTGATGTATAATTTTTTCCCCTGGCAACTGACTGAAGTCAGATTGAAGAAAGTGAAAATTGGTCTCCTGTCCAGTGCAAATGTTGAAAACTTCAGACTGATGTACCCACATCTAATATTGGCAGCCTGGAAGATAGATGTTAAAAGGCAGATATGATTTGGACAAAGCAACTGTCAGTGACTGCCTTGAGTGGGATTTGAGAGGTAGACAGGAGGCACAGTAGAGTCTCAGTTTGCTGAGTTCATAATGTAAAGATTTAAAGCATAGCTATGAGGAGCTTTGTGTGGGTGTGTGAGAGATTGCATTTTAATTCATGTAGTCCGGTTAGTGTGGTTTTAGGTTTAAACCATGAGCTTGATCTTACATATGGCTCTTTAATTTTTCACAGAAGAAAAATGACAAATATTTCTCCTTTGGAATGCTGAGTATGGTTTTCAAAACGTGTTAATGATGCTCTGGAAGAGCAATAGCGGAGGAACATTTAACATTTTGAAGATTAAAGTTAATTAGGTTTTTAGATTAGTATAATAACTTTCTTCATTAAATCTAATAAGAAATTAGCTGATTTTTCTCATATTCTTGCCTTGAGTTTTGGCTTCTCATTTGTTATCCTCCCTTTTCTTTCCCCTTGCCTTCTGGGTAGGATTTTCATCCAGTTTTCTCCTCTTACTTTTCACAAAGTCTCTTTTCATGTGATCCCTTATGGCTGGCTGGGTCTATTGTTAGAAGTGCTTCCACTCCATTTTTTTTTTTTTTTTTGGTAACAGGGATTGAACCCAGGGGCGCTTAACCACTGAGCCACATCTCCAGCCCTCCACTCCAGTTTTTACCTTTCGTGTGTTTCTTAGGACTGTGATTAATTTAAAAAAATTGGTTCATTATTGATCCCCCTTACCTCTAGTCTCACCATTTAATCCATTTTCTCTTGTTCCTTATTTAACTTGAGCAAGAAAAGCAAAATATAAATTCTGGAAAAATCATTAACTGGTTGTCATCTGGGAGTTTTATATCTTAAAATTGTCTGTCTAACTTAAAACTCAAGTTTCCAGGGTGGAGGCTATATATATATATATTTTTTTTTTTTGACTTGTGATGTGTCAAGGATGCTGTCTGCTTCTGGATCACTACCCTTGTGTGAGCATATGCTGCTTTGCAGAGATTCGAGGTCTGCTCTAGCCAACTTGGAAGTGAGGAAAGAAGAGTGAAGTTATTAAATTCTAATGTTTCCTGTCATTTTGAAATTTTTCCTCTTTTGTTTTTTTAAAAAATTATCTTGTTAAATTCACAAAGAAAACTCAGATGATACTTTTAAGTTACAGTAGGTAATATTACTGCCTTAATATATTTATACAATGTAGCTGAGGAAGTTATCTTAGGTATAAAAATTTTGGCTTTGGCAAGACTTGAGTCATGATGTTGCAGTAACTTGGTTTCTTCTAGTTAATTTCTTAAGAAAGTGATTCCAAGTTGAAATGCATGTTATGCATTTATTTGAATATGTAATCAGGAAGCAAGTGCCTCTCTTTGGAGTGTTTCTGAATAGCAGCAGGGTGCACTTGAATTAGTAAGGAAAATGAGAACATGAATATGTGTGATACTCTATTTTAACTTAAAAAAAAAAAAAAGTTCATTCTGTCTGTCCATCCCGGGATGGAAAGGCGGATATGTTGGGAGGTTTTCTAGGCTATACTGATGTATATTTAAATAACTTGATGCTACATGTTTATTTCTTGGATTGACTTTCAAAGATAAATAGTTTTGTGAATTAAAAAAGACATTATCATCCCAGAAAGTTCTTTTAAAGTATCTGTCAGAAATTCTTTGAATCATTGTCTGTTTTTATTTGAATCATTGTCTTTTTTTTTTTTTTTTTTTTGTAACTAAGGTATATTATCTAAGGGCCTGAGGTTTTTGCCAAATATTCTCCAATAAATAATGAAAGGGTAAAGATGGAGACAATTGTTGTATTTAGGTTCGTCCTTATATCACTGGGTATATGGGTTATGCCAGATATACACCATCATTTGTTTTCTTCCCATAAGGGTTGTGTTATGAAGTCTGTTATTCTTTGTAACCATATTGCTAGTTTATCTTCATTGACAAGTATGGAAAATGTCTTATTTTGCTACCAGATTATGGAAAATTAATTAAAAATTTGGGGAGAGGGTAGGAGATAGGATTGGGTGGAAAATACTTATTAACTTTTGTTTATTTTTTTGGTACAGGGTCTCTCTGTGTTGCCCAGGCTGGTAATGGTCTTGTAGGCTCAAGTGTTCCCTTGTCTTGGCCTCCTGAGTAGCTGAGAAAACAGGGACTATAGACCTGTACCATCATATCCAGCTGTATTAACTTTTTTTGGTACTGGGGATTGAACTCAAAGGTGCTTTACCACCGAGCCACATCCTCAGTTACACCCCCAAACCCCTTTAAAAAAAAATTTGTGACAGGGCCTCACTAAGTTGCTTAGAGCCTTGCTAGTTTCTGAGGCTGTCCTCAAACTTGTGATCCTCCTGCCTCAGCTCCTGAGTTGCTGTGATTACAGGTGTGCACCACTGCACCTGACTATATTAACTTGATTATCTGGAAATTGGCAACTAATCTTGTGAATTCTAGGTTCTGTCATTTTTATTATTTGGTAAAATGAGAGTTGGTGGAATGATAACAAAGAGATAAAAATGGTTATGTCACTTCTTGGTGAGACCCCTTGATCAGATGTGTTTAAGAGAATTTGGCATAAAGTAGGTTTATCAGTGTAACTAAAGCACTAAAAAGTAATTTTTAAAAATTTAATTGATTTTTAAAAAAAATACACAACAGTGGAATGCATTACAATTCTTATAAAAAGTAATTTTTTGAAAATTTTATTTTTGGTACCAGGGATTGAACCCAGCGGTCCTTGACCACTGAACCATATCCCTAGCCCCCCTGCCCCTCTTTTTTAAATTTTGAGGCAGAGTATTGCTGAGTTACTTAGGGCCTCACAAGTAGCTGAGGCTGGCCTTGAACTTGCAATCCTCGTGCCCCAGCCTCTCAAGTCACTAGAATTACAGGTATATGCCACCATGCCCCCACCTCACTTTTCAAATACTTAAGAAATATGATATATAGAGTATGACAAATAAATATAATGATAGTCTTTTACATTAGAAAATTGAAGGCTTCCATTATTAATGAATATGAGCTATTGGAGAAGGAAAAATATTTTTTCTTTTTAAAATTTTTTAAATTTTAATTAGATATATATGACAGCACAATGTGTTTTGATTCATTGTACACAGTTGCAGCACAACTTTTTATTTCTCTGATTATACACGATGTAGCATAGCACCGTATGTGCAGTCATATATGTACCTAGGATAGTAATGTCCATCACACATCCATTATTCCATATTTTCTGCCTCCATATTTCCTCCCCTTCCTTCCCTCCCCTTTACCCCATCACAAAGTTCCTCTATTTTTCCCATGTCCTCCCCCATTATGGATCAGCATCCACTTATCAGAGAGAACATTCAGCCTTTGGTTTTTTGGGATTGGCTTAATTTCTTTAGCATGATATTCTCTAACTCCATCCTTTACCTGCAAATGCCATAATTTTATTCTCTTTTAATGCTGAGTAATATTCCATTGTGTGTGTGTGTGTGTGTGTGTACACACACACACACACACACACAATTAGTTTATTTATCCATTCATCTATTGAAGGCATCTAGTATGAATTGAGCTGCTATAAACATTGATGTGGCTGCATTGTATAGTATGCTGATTTTAAATCCTTTGGATATACACTAAGGATTGAGATAGCTGGGTCAAATTGTGGTTCCATCCCAGGTTTTCTAAGGAATTTCCAAACTGCTTTCCATAGTGGTTGCACCAATTTGCAGTCCCACCAGCAATGTATGAGTGTGCCTTTTCCCCTACATCCTTGCCAACACTTACTTACTGTTGTCTGTATTCTTGATAACTGCCATTCTGGCTGGAGTGAGATGAAATCTTTTTTAAAATTTTTTTATTTAATATTTATTTTTTAGTGCAGTTGGACACAACACCTTTATTTATTTTTTATGTGGTGCTGAGGATTGAACCCAGGGCCTCACACATGCTAGGCGAGCGCTCTACCCCTGAGCTGCAACCCAGCCCCAGAGATGAAATCTTAGAGTAGTTTTGATTTGCATTTCTCTAATTAGAGATGTCGAACATTTTTTCATATATTTGTTGATCAATTGTATATTTTCTGAGAAGTGTCTGTTCAGCTTCTTAGCCCATTGAGTTATTTGGTTTTTTTGGTGTAAAGTTTTGTGAGTTCTTTATATATCCTGGAATTAGTGCTCTATCTGATGCGTGTGTGGCAAAAATTTGCTCCCAAAATGTAGGCTCTCTCTTCATCTCATTGATTGTTTCTTTTGCTGAGAAGCGACATTGTAGTTTGAATCCATCCCATTTATTAATTCTGATTTTATTTCTTGTGCTTTAGAAGTCTTGTTAAAGAAGTGGGGGCCTAATCTGACGTGATGAAGATTTGGGCCTACTTTTTCCTCTATTAGACACAGGGTCTCTGGTCTAATTACTAGGTCCTTGATCTAGTGCATGGAAGGACAGAGGTTTAGTTTCATTTTGCTGCATATGAATTTCCAGTTCTTCCAGCACCATTTGTTGAAGAGACTATTTTCTCTCCAATGTATGTTTTTGGTTCCTTTGTTTAGAATGAGATAACTATTTATGTGGGTTTGTCTCTGTCTTCTGTTTTGTACCATTGGTCTACATGTCTATTTTGGTGCCAATAGAAAAAGATTTGAGAGAATTAAAATCATTTTCAGTTACAGAGAACAAAATAACTCAAGCAAAGGTCATCTCAAATCAGTGGGAGGAAGGAATCAGAATTCCTCTTATAGCCATGAATCTGATCCTGAGATGAATAATTTGAACACATTTAAGATGGTTGATAGAACACAAATTCTTCACCTGAAAGGTTTTGTTATTTTAACACAGGACTGTTTTTGCTGGTTTTAAAATAAACATTCAGGTGGATGTCTTAAAATATCTTTTCTCTGTTGGTAGTTGTTAATAAACAATATTTTCTCAAAAAATGTTCTTTTTGCTGGGTACACTGGCACACACCTATATTCCCAAAGGCTCAGGAGGCTGAGGCAGGAGGATTGCAAATTCAAAGCCAGCCTCAGCAACTTATTGTGACCCCATTTCAAAATAAAAAATTAAAAGCACTGGGGATATGGCTCATTGGTTAAGAGCCCTTGGGTTCACTCCCCCCCCCCCAAAAAAAAAAAAAAAAAAAAAAAGCTGGGGATGTAGCTCAGTGGCAGAGTGCCCTTGGTTTCCATCCTCAGTATGGGTAAATAAATAAATTAATAAGTAAATGGGGTAGAAGGGCTGAGGGAGAGGTAAAGGCCTTCCTCAAGTCTCTCTGCAGTAGCTGTAAACAGAAAATAAAAGTGATGAGATTGGGGCTGCAAATACCTACAATAACTCATATTTTAGATAAGTCTCTCAAGATGACTGATTTTTATAAAGTTTTTGAAAAACATTTAGTAATGTATGCTTTACATTTTGGAAGTTAACTAGCATCGTTTATACCTTAGAAAACAGATTTCAAAACCTGAATATTATGCATTGTACACATGAAACATACTTTTAACTTTGTTATCATTTAAAAACTTTTTTCTTTAAAAGTATATTCATTATAGGAAGTTAAGAAAATAATTACATATCAGGCCATACGTACTACCTTGTGATAAATTGTCAATATTTTGATGTATGTTGGTTGTGGTCTGTTCCATGACTTGCTTTTGTCATAAACACATTATGATCTCTGTTTTCACTGTATAACATTGATTGTTTTATATTTGCTATTTAAAGTGGAAATGAACAAAACTTTTCACTAATAAAGTCATCTGGTCTGGGAAGTTCATGTAATTTATAGAAGATAAGCCATATTCCTCTACTAAGCTGAAAAATTCATGTTTCTTTCTGGATGTTAGAGTTGGTATGTGGCTAATGACCATGTTCTGAATAGGTTTAAGAATTGAAAAAAAGTAGATGAGAAAGTGAAGGGGGGCATGGAAGTATTTGTTTACATATATTATCTCATTTTAATTTTCAAACCAATTCAGATGGGGAGATGGTATTTCTATTTTGAAAAAAAGACAAATAGTCGAGATGAATCAACCCAAAGTCACACAGCCATCAAATAGTGAAGGTGGGATTCAGATCAATTCTAAAACCTTGTTTTATCTATGCCAGGTAATGTTCTGGAAGAAAGGTAATACATACTCATTAACTTACCCTTGTAACATTCTTTATTTTAGAGGAGCAACATGATAGAATATGTCACATCTTTTAGGCTCAAGTTAAAAACAAAAACTGTAGCCTTTTTTATTTTATTATTTTTTTTTATATTTTATTTTTTTAGTTATCGGCAGACACAATATCTTTGTTTGTATGTGGTGCTGAGGATCGAACCCGGGCCGCACGCATGCTAGGCGAGCGCGCTACCGCTTGAGCCACATCCCCATCCCATGTAGCCTTTTTTAATGTTCTCTTTTTCTGTCTTTCGTTCCCCTCTCGTTCCCGCATGTACGTGTCCCCACTCCCCCCAATTCAAGCCTGTCTAATCAGGGGGGATTTAGTTAAGATATTTGATGCTTCAGAAAGGCCTTGAACTTGTCCTGTTCCAATAAATAACTTTGGGGGAATTTTTTTTGGTTTTCTTCCTTTGCAATTAGTCTTTGTTATTGTTTTGAACTCCAGAAGAGTTTAAATTTTATCCCCAGTTTAGGAGAAAACAGCAGGGGGTGATAGATCTGATTTCATGGCAGATGGTAGTGGGTTCTCTTAAATTTAATCTCCTTTATATCTTAGGAGATTATATCTTAGTTAATATGTAGTTGACTGGTGGCAATTGGGTCAAAGCCAGAAGACCTAACTATGTCCTAAGCTTTTACTGCTTGCATGAGAGCCTGGACAGATCTCCTCTTTGTTTTAGTTTGCTAGTTTACCCTTTTGTGTGAAGAGAGCTTTTGAACTCCTAGAAATGTGCTAAGGCTAATTGACAGTTATCTTTTAAAAATTTTTTGATTTATTTTTGCATTTGATTTTGTAAAAATACTTTTAAAAGAAATCTCATCCATGTTATTGTCATGTTCTTATTTTTATTTATTTTTTACTTGTAGATGGACATATTATCTTAATTATTATTATTATTATTATTTAATGTGGTGCTGGGGATTGAACCCAGTGCCTTACACATGCGAAGCAGGTGCTCTACCACTGAGCTACAGCCCCAGCCCGTTGTCATGTTCTTTTTACAGGGATTACCATTGAGCAAAAGAATGAAGATCTTGTTCTTAGCTATGGGCTTACTTACATGTTTGTCCATAGTTTTGTGAATAGGGAAAATTTGGATATTTTAATTCATAATTTAGTGTGCTTTTTTTATTTATTTTTTTTTTCAAAGAGAGAGTGAGAGAGATAGAGGTAGGGAGAATTTTTTAATATTTATTTTTTAGTATTTGGCAGACACAACATCTTTGTTTGTATGTGGTGCTGAGGATCGAACCCGGGCCGCACGCATGCCAGGTGAGCGCGCTACCGCTTGAGCCACATCCCAGCCCCTAGTGTGCTTTTTTTAAAAACAGATTTTTTTTTAGTTGTAGGTGGACATAATACCTTTATTTTATTTTTGTGTGATGCTGAGGATCGAACCCAGTGCCTCACTATGCTAGGCAAGCGCTCTACCTCTGAGCTACAACCCCAGCCCCCTAGCGTGCTTTTTTAAAATGTATTTTTCATTATTAATATGTTAGCTAAACAGTTTAAGAACTTGCCAATGTGCCTTTGAGCTGAAAGAATAGGTTGGATGTAAATGTTTTTTTCACTAGTACTAGCCATTGAACCAGAGACCCTCTATCCCAGCCCTTTTTATTTTATTTGAGATAAAGAGTCTGGGGTTCTCCTGCATTAGCCTCCCAAGTCTTTGGGATTATAGGCGTGCACCACTATGCCTGGCTAATGTGTTTAGTTTACCTGGCTTCTTCCTTCCAGTTTCAGTTGTTTGCTGTCATTGATCTGTTGTTATTTTGGAACCATATCATGGTAGCTGAAGAATGAACTGGGTTAAGAGTTACAACTTAGAGGAAGGAGGAGGTTATGATGAAAAGAAAGAGTTGGTGAAAAATTTGAGAGTCAGCATGTCAAGGTTATGTGATTGTTAAAATTGCCAGGTTTCATTTGTTCATTTAAATGTAACCTAGTCTTTGAAGAGTTTTGATTCATTTAGATGGACTGTAGATTTAACAGTCTTTTTAAAATTCATTCTGGGGGCTGGGGTTGTGGCTCAGTGGTAGAGCACTCGCCTAGCACACGTGAGGCCCTGAGTTCGATCCTCAGCACCACATAAAAATAAATAAATAAAACAAAGGTATGGTGTTGAACATAACTAAAAAATAAATATTAAAAAATAAATAAAATTCATTCTGTTTGGCCTAATTTGAGCCCTTACCTGTGTCTTCTAATTCTTTCATTCACTTGAAGTTTACTCCCTTTTTTATCTCCATCCTGCTCAGATTTTAACAGAGAACCAGAGGAACTTCTGAAAAAACTGGGATTTTTCAACATTATCAAACTTCATACTGTTTAGAAGCCTCTTGCTATTTTGCATTTACTTTTCATTTGAGGGTCCTGGAACTGCCATTTATTCCACTTGGCCCTTACCTCCTCCTGTGGTCCTGATTGTGTGTGCTTCTGTCTTTGGCCCAGAATATTCATTCTTCAGTTGGGCATTATGAGTCTCCTTTTGTCTCTCCCCACTCTTAATATTTGTTATTAATTCCAGTTGTGATAATAAAAAGTATGGCAGTGGTAGGCACTGCTCTCTGCACTCTGCTGAGTACTTTGTGTGTCCTAGAGCATTTGGTTTCATCTCCGCAGCCCTGGAAAGTGGGCACAGGCAGTTCTGGCTTTGCAAGGTTCTGATGTGCGCACATTTTCAGTTACCAACATTTAGTTAAATACCACCAGTCCCCCAATAGTTCAAAATTTAGTTACCACAGTATACTAATTAACAGTGAAGATTTGCATAAAGTAAGTACTAACCTTGCTGTTAGCTCTGAAGTATACATATTGCCACATAAATAACTGATTCACATTATGGTCAGTGACCAATTATGTCACTCTTGTTGATTGTTCATTGTGCATCTTATCAGTTTATGTAGAGTGTGTAGTTGTGTTGTCCTTCCCTTCCAGTAATAAACCCACTAGAACCATTTTACAAAAGTAGAGAATTAAAAGAGGAAATTAACCAACAAAAAAATGGATGCTCAGGCAAAGAAATGAAAAATGATAAATTGAATAGACAAAAAATGGAGGAAATAGCCAACCTCAGTAATGTTTATTCTGTTGCTGTTTAAAATCCTAGGTAAGTGCCAAAGGAATTTGCTGAAGGAACATTCCTTCACTTATGTGAGGAAAGTGATTGTGATGAAAAGGAAGATGATGTTCAAGAGAAAATGATGTCATAAAAAAATGTCATGTTAAAGGAACTCTTGTAGATAATTTATGAACTTGAAAATGAAAAGATTAAGAGCTGGATATGGTAGTGGGATATATATACAGATGTAATCCCAGTGACTGAGGAGGTTGAGGCCAGGAGTATTGCAAATTTGAGGACTGTTTTGGCAATTTAGCAAGATCCTGTCTCAAAATAAAAATGGACTGGATATGTGGCAAGCAAGCATTGTTAATACTACTTTTGAGAGCTTTTTTTGTTGTTGTTGTCATTGTTAACAGAAAGTTTTTAGCCTTAACCTTAACAACAACAACAATAACAAATTCTCAGTGTACTGTAAAGTTTAACATAGTTTATTGAATATGTATATGTTTGTAATAATAAAGGAGTTTTTAATATGTTGACAAAAAATTTTAATGGTTACAGCACAATCATAATTTTTCCATTGATGATTAAGATCACTTTGCACTGTTTCAGCCTGTCTGAATATTTTTATAGTCTTGTGCTACTAACAAAGATTATTAATGTTATTATTTCTGTTTTACAACTGTGTAAACCACCACCTATTTAGTGGTAAAAAAAACTATAGTTTCTGACCCTTAAAGGTGACCTTTGAACAGAAGAATACTCATAAAACAAATTGAAGACCTTTTCTCTGATTTTTGATTTTGTTTTACCTAATAATACTAATTTTAAAAATATATACCAAATATATACCCTATGTTGTCTCTCATGGTACAAAGTAGTGAATTAGACATTTTAAAATTATTATTATTATTTTGATGCTGGGAATTGAACCCAGGACCTCACTAGTCAAGACCTCTATTATCAAGCTACATAGCTACATCCCCAATCTCTCATATTATTTTAATAGATGCTCACAGTGGGGTATTCTTGACATTTTAGAGAGGAAACAGGCGTATAGAGTCCAGTTGTGTAGCTGGTAAATGAAAAAAACAAAATCTAGGCCTTCAGCTCCAAGACCTGTACTCATTCATGTTATTACATTTGATGTCCCCCCCCTTGTTAATATCATAATTCACATACCATAAAATTTACCCCTTATAAAGTATATAAGTGATTAGTTCTTAGTACATTCACAAGGTTGTATAGCTGTCACCCCTGTGTAATCTGACATTTTCATCAACTCAGAGAAAAATCCTGTTGTATCTATTAACATTAAGTTCTGATACTCCTACCCCATTACCCTGCCCGCAACCACTAATATATCTACTTTTTGTCTCTAGATTTGCCTGTTGTAGAAATTTCATACAAATGGAATGGTACAATTTGTGGCTTTTTGTGACAGACTTCTTTAACTTTGTGTGATTGTTATTTTCTTTCAATTTTAAAGGCACAGAAGAGGTTTATTTAGCAAAGTAGATACACATTCAAGGAAGAATTGAGGCAATCAAAAGAGATTTACCCCACTGGGTAATGTACCAGTACTTTGGTAATGAAGCAGCACTTTGTTACTTTTTATTGTTTTATATATAGGGATATATTACAATTTGTTTAGCCATTCATTAATTGATGGGTGTTTGGCTTTTTAACTATTATGACTAAAGCTGCCATGAGCCTTCATGTATACATTTTGAGGTATAATAATTATACTTAGGTATAATAATATATATTATGTATAATATATATAATTATTATACTTAGGTATAATATTATACTTGATGCTAGCCTGGGCAACACAGTAAGATTTCACCTCCAAAAAACACAAACAAAAACAAGTTAGTGATTTTCTCAACTAAGCCTTCCAGGTAACTGCAGTTGTAGGCATTTGCCACTGTAACTACACACCTTCCCCCCACCCCTTCTCCTTTTTAATTTCTCTCAATTTATATGCTGTCATTCAGCTCTTGCTTGTCCCCTTCTCACTTTTAAGACAACCCTAGCTTGGAATCTTTAATTTTTGTTGGTTTCTTCTTAATACTTTATAATCAAAAGTTAATAGATCTTTTGACCCCTGCCTTTAAAATTTTCTATTACTCTTTCCTAGGTCATCACTGCAGCTTTCTGATGCCTCTTTCTGGTCAGGTTTATTGTATGTAAGATTAGGTTAATTTTCTCCTTCCATGAGTTTGACTTCCTCTAGCTCAAGGATTCTTTATTGAATTCTGTTTGTCCATGGCCTTTCTATCCATTACTTCTTTCTCTCCTGTATACAGCCCTCACTTTTCAGTTAGATTAAAGAATTCAGGTTCCAATTGTATCTTATTGTGTTCCTCAGCTTGGATCTAAGAATGTTAGTATTGACATTGCAAATCCTGGTCTATCATTCACTAGTTTGGTGACATGGATTAAGTTATTTGACCTGTGTAAGCATTAGTTGCCTTTGTGTGTGTGTGTGTGTGTGTGTGTGTGTGTGTTGCTGGGGATTGAACCCTGGACCTTTTGCATGCAAGGCAAGCACTCTACCAACTGAGCTATATCCCCAGCCCTAGTTGCCTCATTCTTAAAAAGGGCTAATGCCACCTACTTTCTGTATGATTGATAAAATTAATTTAATGTTGCACATTATTATGTTCATTCTACTTGAAGTGGTAACTCTTAATTCTCCTGCCAAAATCCTTCCTATCTTTTGCAAGTTGGGTCCAGTTCAGAATACCTTCCATGTACCTGTTAACATTTTACTTCTTCACCAAACTGGTTGTTAGTGCTTCCTTCTTTGATATCTCATAGAACCCTATGAAAGCATGGGCTGTTTGTTGTGGACATACTGCTAGTCCCTAATATAGTCCTTGATGTGTGGTGGGTGCTCATATTTGTTGAATAAATAAATCTTTTTTTGTGGGGGGGGGGCACCAGGGATTGAATTCAGGGGCATTCAACCACTGAACCACATCCCTAGCCTTATTTTGTATTTTATTTAAAGACAGGGTCTCACTGAGCGGCTTAAGGCCTTTTACTGAGGCTGGCTTTGAACTCGTGATCCTCCTGCCTCATCCTCCCAAGCTGCTCGGATTACAGGTGTCCGACACTGCACCCAGCTATAAATCATTTTTTAAAATACCCTGAGACATTATTGTTAATGTTATGAATTTACATGATTGCCATATGTCAGTATCTTTTTAAAGATATAAGGGAGGCATATATCAGATATAGGAAAACCTTTCATCTGCAGAGTTCTTCATCATGAGTTATTTCTGACCTGATAAATATGCAGAGCTTATCTTTACTCTTAGTATTCTATAGAGCTTTTAAGTCTAATTGATGTATGAATCTGAGGTAACTTAACTTTTTTCCCCTTCTAAGCTCATATTGTACAACTAAAGTTGATAGAAATTCTGATGTGTTGAGAAATAGTTTACTTTTTTGAAAATGGCCCTTAAAATAAAACAAACAAACAAAATACATGGAAATGAGAAAGAGAATGGCTTTTAGGCTTTAATCTACAGTGGATATACTCAGCAGAGAAAGAGAGTAAGTGCTTTTCCAGGACCCCAAAGATAACACCATACAATTACCATCAGAATACCAGTGGACAAGACATAGCCCTGGCCCTCTATGTGCTTCCAGCTATAAGAAGGGAGGTATAGCCAGGCACAGTGGCGTATACTGTAATCCCAATAGCTTGGGAGGCTGAGGTAGGAGGATCACGAGTTCAAAGCCAGCCTCAGCAGAAGTGAGGCGCTGAGCAACTCAGTGAGTCCCTGTCTCTAAATAAAATACAGAAAATATCAGGTGTAGCTCAGTGGTTAAGCGCCCCTGGGTTCACTTCCTGGTACAAAAAAAAAAAAAAAAGGAGGAGGAGGAGGGAGGCATAATAATCACCTGAAATGCTTATTAGTAGAAATTAATAAAACAAAGTATAATTTGTATAAGTTTCCAGGAAATAATGTAAATAAATTCTTTTTTATTTTAAAAAATTGCTCTAAAGAGTTATACATGACAGTAGAATGCATTTTAATACATTATTCATAAATGGAGTCTAACTTCTCATTCTTCTGGTTGTACATGATGTAGTACAATTACAATTGTGTAATCATATATGTACATAGGGTCATAATATCTGATTCATTCTATTGTTTCTGTCCCCCTTGTAAATAAATTCTTGAACTCAGGATTGTATATACTTTTTTAAAAAAATATTTTTTAGTTGTAGTTGGACACAATACCTTTATTTTATTTATTTATTATATGGTGCTGAGGAGGTAGGTAGGCGAGCGTTCTACCACTGAGCCACAACCCCAGCCCTGTATATTCTTTTTTAAAAAAAAATTTAAAATTTATTCTAATTACTTATACACGACAGTAGAAAACGTTTATGCACTTTGATATATCATACATAAATCGATATAATTTCTCATTTTTCTGATTATACATGTAGAATCACATTGGTTGTGCAGTCATATATGTACATAAAGTAATAATGTCTGTTTTTTTTTTTTAATAATATCTGTTTTATTCTATTATCCTTCCTACCCACATATCCTTCCTACCTACTTACCCCCTCCTTCCCTTAACTCCTCTCTTTCTAATCTAAAGTAATGATATTCTTCCCCTGATTTTTTAGGTGTAGATGGACACAACACAATGCCTTTATTTTTTTATGTGGTGCTGAGGATTAAACCCGGGTCCTGCCCGTACTAGGCGAGCGCTCTACCGCTGACCCACAATCCCAGCCCTTAACATGATATTCTACAGCTCCATCCCTTTACTGGCAAATGCCATAATTTCATTCTTCCTTAAGGCTGAGTAATATTCCATTTTACCCCCCCCCACCCCCCCCCACCCTTTTAAAAATCCATTCATCTCTTGAAGGTCACCTAGGTTGTTTCTATAGTTTAGCTATTGTGAGTTGAGCTTATGCTGGATATTCTTTTTTTTTTTTTTTTGTGGTGCTGGGGATTGAACCCAGGGCCTTGCGCATGGGAGGCAAAGCACTTTACCGACTGAGCTATATATCCCCAGCCCTGAATATTCTTAACAACTATGATAAAGTCTATTTTATATTTCAAGCTTAATTTTTAAAATTATAGACGCAATAACCAGTTTATTATAGAATCTGGTTTCATAAGTACAAAATAATATTAAGAGGCAGAATGTAACCTAGTAAATAACTCTTAGTTGCCTTTTCACTGCAGTTTTTTCTTTAAAAAAAAAAACGCCACAGATTACATACATTTGGAATTTCATATTTTTCTGCTTAAGATTATATCATAAACCTTTACATTTTTCATATGCTAATATTTTTATAATAGTTGTAGCCTCACCATAATTTACTTAACTAGTTTCTTATTGTTGAGCATTTGACCTATTGTCAGTGTTTTGCTATAAGAGAAATGAAAGAATCAGTGACTGAACTCTGAATTTTCAGATATCAAAGAATCTTTGTTAGGAAAGTAGAAATTGGATAGTTGGGATGGTTAGGGAAGTGTGGTGGTATACCTAGTGGTGGTTGTATTTCTGAATTATTCTGTGGATGTGGGTGTAGATTGCATTTGATTAGTGTTTTTTCCTCTCCCCTTCAAATCTTCGTTTTTTTTTTCCACTTCTTTAGTAATAGCTTTTTGAAAAAGCATATTATCATTAGATCAAAGGGAAGAAATATTTTTAAGTCTTTTGATAATAGTGCAAGTCACTTTTTGGATATTTTGCTTTCATTGGTACCACATGAGGGTGCTTGTTTCAATGGTAGTTGTTACTTAAGAAAGAAGAGCAAGCAACAGAAATGACCCCTATGCTATTTTTTAAAATATTGATCAGCCCTTCATTTTAATCCCTGCTGAGTTTTTTTTTTTTGCCCCCATTCTGTAAAACAGGAGATTTGATGAAGAGTGCTGCAGGAGAGTTTGCAGATGATCCCTGCTCTTCTGTGAAGCGAGGCAATATGGTTCGGGCAGCTCGAGCTTTGCTCTCTGCTGTTACCCGGCTGCTGATTTTGGCTGATATGGCAGATGTCTACAAACTACTTGTTCAGCTGAAAGTTGTAAGTATGGGCCTATGTTTGTAATTTGTTCTTTGTGTATCATAGTGAAGCTGATGGTGGCCATTCTTAGTTCATCAGTTCTTAGGTTTTAATTTGGTTTTGAAGTTTATCTAAATGGACCATGCATGTTTTTGTTTAGTTTATGCTTACTACTTTTTCAAGTATATATGATCTGGGCCCTCCTGTGAGCCAGTGTTGTCTTGATTCTAAGGAAGAATGTGTAGCAAAGGTATTGTTTAGACTTCTTTGCAGTACTGATTAAACATTTCCTTGCATTGGTAGAATTGAAAAACTAAGATACATTAAATTGTACACTTTTAGATAGAGACCAATATTACTATATGTCCTTTCTACCTTTTGTAAAGCATCCATGTAATAGGAGGTCCATAGCAGCTCAAGAGATTTAACTTTGAATTGCTTTTGAGTAGTTGTTAAAAGGAATTAAAAAATATTCTCAGATACCATACCATACATATCATTATCTATAGACTTGTAAGTCAGAACTTTTGTTTTTTGGGGTTGTGTTTTATAGGTAGAAGATGGTATCTTGAAACTGAGGAATGCTGGCAATGAACAAGACTTAGGAATACAGTATAAAGCCCTGAAACCTGAAGTAGATAAGCTGAACATTATGGCAGCTAAAAGACAACAGGTACAGTCATTATTTGGGGATATTTTAAAATTGTTTATATTTAGTGGGGAAAAAACCATTTTGCCTACGTTTTCTGATGGTACCATTATCTTGCTCTGCTAATACAGTTTAATTAAAATATTTAATCTAAGGTATCAGTTCAGTATTGTGCTCTTAACAGAAGTATAATTATAATAAAGTTGTATTCATGTTATTCTCTCATTTTAATTTTGTGAAAATTTTAAGTAGTTTATCATTTTTAATGAAGATATATATGGGGAGGTGATTGGCCTTTGTTATATGTGTTCAAGTATTAATGTGAGTTTTAGTAGAATTTAATTAGTAGAATTTAGATCTTTAGGAAACCTAAACAAGTTAAAACATATTAAAGTTATCTCTACATCTGAGACCCTCCCTGCTGCATTATCACTTTTAAAGTGGCTCTTATAATCATTACTAGTAGTTTTTGTTGTGTGTGGCATGTGGATCATTATTCTCATTTTTTTCAAGTTCCACAACCTGTTTGGTATTTTTGCTGTTGGGGTCTTTGAAATCCTTCCTCTGTCTTTTCTGTTGGATACTTTGTATTTTAGGTTTGTGTTCTGCAAGGAGGATACATGCATTGCCATCCAGCTCTTTTATAACTCCCCAGTACTGATGAAACTTACTCTACTTCCCCGCCTCAAGGATGGTGCTAAGGATTGAACCCAGTGCCTTCTGTATTCTAGACAAGTGTTCTACCACCAAGCCACACCCCCTACCCAGCAACTACTTTTCTTGTATTAAAACAATCTCTGAGGGGCTGGAGTTGTGGCTCAGAGGTAGAGTGCTTGCCTACCATGTGTGGGGTGCTGGGTTTGCTTCTCAGCACCACGTATATAAATAAGTAAATAAAATAAAGGTCTATCAACAACTAAAACATATTTAAAAGAAAACAATCTCTGAAAGGATGAATTGTTATTATTACCTAATACTCTTATCAGTTAGGGTATCTTGTACTGTCTGTGCAGGAAACCCAACTCTTAACTCCTTGAATAGAGGAGTGTGGGTATTTTTTCACTGACAGTAGCCAACAGTAAAATGAATAATTGATAAAGAAAATGTAGTATATACATGGATTAATACTCTCCATCATAAAAAAGAACAAAACAGTGTCATGTGCATAGCATAGTGTTAACAGGAGATCATTATGCTAAGTGAAATACACTAGGCACAGAAAGATGAGTGCTGTATGATTTTACTCATAAACAGAATAAAGAAGAAATAATATGAGGGAAACCCTATTGACTTTAACTTGTTTTTTTTTTTCCTCACTTAAAAATCAACTTTCTTCTAAACCTATTGCTTAGAAACCAAACTTATCCCTTCCACTAAACAATGTTCATAATGAAAGCAGTACTAAAGTTACCATTTGTCCATTTCCTATGCACAAATATACACAAAGTACATATTTTATTAAAAGTTGAAAAATTGTAATCGTTTTATTTTTTTTAAATACACGACAGCAGAATGTATTACAATTCTTATTACACATATAGAGCACAATTTTTCATATCTTTGTATAAAGTAGGTTCATGCTGATTCGTGTCTATGTATATATTTGGGTTTTTTTGCATTACAATTCTTATTACACATATATACAACAATTTTTCATATCTCTGTATATAAAGTAGGTTGACACCTAATTCGTGTCTTCATAAATGTACTTTGGATAATGATGTCCACCACATTCCATCATCCTTGCTAATCCCCTGCTTCCTCCCTTTCCCTCCCTCCTGTCTTCCCTATCTAGAATTCATCTATTCATCCCATATTCCCCCTCCCTACCTCATTTTGAGTCAGTCTCCTTATATCAGAGAAAACATATGGCATTTGTTTTTTTGGGATTGGCTAACTTCAGTTAGCATTATCTTCTTCAAAGCCATCCATTTACCTGCAAATGCCATGATTTTATTGCTGAGTAAAATTCCATTGTGTATATATGCCACGTTTTTTTTTTTAACCATTCATCACTGAAGGGCATCTAGGTTGTTTCCACAGTTTAGCTATTGTAAATTGTGCTACTGTAAACATTGATGTGGCTGTGTCCCTGTAGTATGCTATTTTTAAGTCCTTTGGGTATAGTCTGAGGAGAGGAATAGCTGGGTCAAATGGTGGTTCCATTCCCAGATTTCCAAGGAATCTCCATACTGCTTTCCATATTGGTTGCACCAATTTGCAGTCCCACCAACAATGTATGAGTGTACCTTTTTCCCCATATCCTCGCCAACACTTATTGTTGTTTGTCTTCATAATAGCTGACATTCTGACTGGAGTGAGATGATATCTTAGAGTAGTTTTGATTTGCATTTCTCTGATTGCTAGAGATGATGAGCATTTTTTCATATATTTGTTGATTGATTGTATGTCCTCTTCTAAGAAGTATCTGTTCAGCTCCTCGGTCCCTTTATTGATTGGGTTATTTGTTTTTTCGGTGCTTAGCTTTTTAAGTTCTTTATATACCCTAGAGATTAGTGCTGTATCTGATGTGTGAGGGGGAAAGATTTGCTCCCAGGATGTAGGTAGGCTCTCTGTTCACCTCACAGATTATTTTTTTGCTGAGAAAATCTGGACATTTTTTCAACATGTTATCTTTAGTGTACCTGTTGCTAGATGGGTGTAGATGTTCTAAGTGTGATATTTGCATATATCAATGTGTCCGATGAGAATAAAAGATTTTTTTTATATGTCTCTCTTTGTGCAAACAACCTAGAAGCCCTCATAAACTTACCCTGAATCTGAAATGTGCACATACATACATACCTATGCTGTTTTTTCCTTTTTATATTATGTGTATTATAATTTGTACGTAATGGTGGAATTTGTTGTTACACATTCATGCTTGCACACAATATAACAGTATATTTTGGCCTTGATTGTTCCCCCAGCACTTACCCCCTCCTTCCTTGTCTCCCAACCCCAGTTGTTCTCCTCTACTCATCTCCCTTTGATTTTCCTAAGATTCTTACCACTACCTTTTTTAAATCTTTACCCCCTCTAGTTTCCACATATGAGAGAAAACATATAACCCTTGACCTTATGAGTTTGGCTTATTTCATGTAACATAATGGTCTCTAGTTCCATCTGTTTTTGTGCAAATTACACTTCATTTTTCTTTATGGCTGAATAAAACTCCATTGGGTATATATGTCATGTTTTCTTTATCCATTTATCTGTTGATGAACACCTAAACTAGTTCTCTAGTTTGGCTATTATGAATTGTGATGCTATGAAGTATCACTAAAGTATGGTGACTTTAATTCTTAGAATAAGTATTGAGGAGTGGTATAGGTGGGTCATATAGTAGTTCCATGCCCAGTCTTTTGAGGAACCTTTACACTGATTTCCATAGTGGTTGTACTAATTTACAATCCCACCACCAGTGTAAAGGTGTTTCTTTTTCTTCATCATTTATTATTGTTTGTATTCTTGATGACTGCTGTTCTGTCAGGTGAGAGATGAAGTCTCAGTGTAGTTTTGATTTACGTTTCCACAATTGCTAATGATGAACATTTTTTCATGATTTTTTTTTTTTCCGGCCATTTGTATTTCTTCTTTTGAGAAGTGTTTGTTTAATTCGTTTATCCATTTATTAATTGGGTTATTTGAGTTTTTTTGTGTTTAGTTTTTTTTTTTTAGTTCTTTATATATATTCTAGATATTAATCCTCTGGCAACATGCCCAACAGGCCTATATGTCCCTCAATATCCTGGTTTTTATCATTGTTCACCCTATTTTCTGCCCTGGGATCTACCATGTCTGGATGCATCAATGGGCTCCTTTTGCCCTGTTATTCCTGGTTAGGTTTGGCCAGTGGGAGCATAAGCAGGAGGTTAAAGGAGATAGGAGAATGAAGTTGGGGTGTTTTTCATAGACCCCCTACCTGCTGGTGGCCCTGGGTAGATCCAAAGTTCCTGGGTTCCTGCACCCTGGATTCTGGTAACTGTTGCTGCCTCATGTCCCTTCAGACTTAAGTGACCTAATAGCCTTTTGGTTTTCCTATACTTCATGTGTATTCCTAGTTCTTTTCTTATGAATTAAAATTCTGTTCATTTTATCTTAAGGGCCCAGCTTGTTGGAAACTTCACTCTGGATATTTCCATATTCAGCTGCATTTGGATACTATCCGCTAGTTTCCTTCAATAACTGGTCATGTTTTCCCACACTGTGTTTTCTAATAGAATTTTTTTTCTGCTGTATGCTTCCATTGGTCTGTGTTCACTTGACTTTTTCTTTTCTCCCCAGAAATGTTATGTGATAATTTGCTTCCTAATTGAGCCTTTCATTTTTGTAGGCACTTTGTCCAGGAAAAGGGAGTATTTCCTCAAGACTGTGTGGCTCTCTTAACTGCCCTAGTATCATTTAACAACAGCTACCTATTAAAGAAAACCTCATAAGGTCCACGTGCTTTCTGGAATTTACCTTTTTTGTTTTTGGATATGGCATGGTAGTCATGATGACATTGTTGACAATAATATTAGAATAAAACATTTTGTTAGAGTTATTCATTAGTAACTCTAAGCAAGTGTTTACTATGTGCCAAGCACTGTTATAAGGTATCCCCCCCCCCACACCCCTTGCAGTGCTTGGGATTGAAGCTAAGGCCTCATGCATTCTAGGCAAGTGCTCTACCACTGAGCTACATCCTCAGCCCTATTACAAATCCTTTATAAACACAAACTGAATTTAATCTTAAGAAAGTAGTAAATAGGCAGATACTATAATTATTCACATGTTAATTTTTATAAATGAAGGAACTGTAACACACAGAGGTTCTGTAATCTGGCAAGGTTTTTCACTTAGTAAGTAGTGGATCTAGGATTTGATCCTAAGCTGTCTCACTTAAGAACAGGGATTTTGTCTGTTTTATTGCTCCTAGAATCCCTAGTGCCTAGAACATTGCCTAGACTTAGTATTTCTTCTTTCTTTCTTTCTTTTTTTTTTTTAATTGTAGGCATACACAATACCTTTATTTTATTTGTTTATATGTGGTGCTGAGGATTAAACCCAGTGCGTCACACATGCTAGGTGAGCACTGCACTGCTGAACCACAACCCAGGCCCTAGTATTTCTTAATAATTACTTGTTTAACAAATGTATAAACAGACTACTTGCTATACTGCAGATCTATCCTGGAGTGGGATTCTAAGTGTGGCTCTAATTTGTTACTTTCTTGGGCTAAAATATTGTTTGCTAACTAGAAGTGTTGCATTTCTATTAGCCTCTAGGCTCTACTTTGACCGTAAGGGTATCTTAATACATTTTCTGTTGTGTCTGAATACTACATACTGGGTGATTTACAATGAATAGATGTTTATTTAGCTGGTAGTTCTGGGGGCAGAGAAATCCAAGAGCTTGGTTCCAGTTGATTTGGTCAGCATCTACTGAGGGCTTTCTTGATGCATTCTAACATGGAAGAAGGTATCTCTTATCAAGAGAAAGCTTGGATCTCTTTTTCTCTCCTATTAAAACCCTCATGACCTCATTCAATCCTGATTACCTCTCAAAAGCTTCACCTGCAAATAGCATTAACATATGATTTTGGAGATTGTTTTCAACATGTAAACTTTTGGAGGAATACATTCAAACCATAGCAAAGTGTAAAGGTGATGGCAAAGTTCAAATTGAGCTAACATTAACCTTGGTTTCTGTAAGGAGGACCAATGCTGACTCATGCTGTCAACTCTGGGTCTCCAGCATGCTAGGAACTTAGTGTTTTAATGTTCATATTTCATTCACCCATCTACGGACAACTTATTTGATATTTGGAAGAACTTAATGCCTCTTCTTTCTATAAACTCTGCTTTGCATGGTTATTTTTCCAAAAATTTGAACAGGTATATTATTTTGTACCTGTAAATATGATCTTTTGAATACAAGACGAGATGTGATCAAATATATCTGTGGCTATGATTTTATCTTGTTAAATAGGGAAATAAGAAGAAACTTTCACTTGGGTAGAAATAATATTATACTCTGATGAGAAGATAGCTTCTACTTCCTGGTCATTGAATGGACTGGATTGTTAATTTGAGTTCTTTCCTCTATGTTTTCTGTTTGGCTATTCCTGAGTCGGTTTGAATCATAACTGGATTGGTGAAGTTGAGGAATCATGAAAGCTAAACTAGACCACAGGATTCTGATTTATTTTTTGGGTACCAGAGATTGAAACTCAGGGGCACTCAACCACGGAGCCATATCCCCAGCCCTATTTTGTATTTTATTTAGAGACAGGGTCTCACTGAGTTGATTAGCGCTTTCGTTATTTAGTGACAGGGTCTCGCTGAGTTACTTAGGGCCTCTCAGAGTTGCTGAATTGGCTTTGAACTTGCAGTCCTCCTACCTCATCCTTCCAAGTTGCTGGAATTATAGGTGTGTACCACCACAGCCGGCCCAAGAACCTTTTTTTTTTTTTTTCCTCTTTGAGTAATTTCAGTAACAATAGGATACAGAAATGCCCCCTTCTGGTCTTGCTTATTGTCGATATCACTTAACTGTTGCTTTGCATATGTTCTCAGCCTACCCAGTAGATACCATCAGTGGTAAGGATGCCAGAAACCTCAGATTCTTTTGTTGGATCAATAATGGGGTACAGGAAATAGAAAAGGATATTTTTCACTTAAGACTATATCTATTCAGAATATTATAATCATGGATTAAAATAATGGAGCATATGAACCTCAACTTTATGATTTAATGACTTGTGTACTGCTGAATTTTATTGGGTAAGGAAAGTTTGGTTCTGTGTTTTAGGGTTCTGTGTCTTGTGTCTTAGTCTTTGGGTTATCAAAGGGGAGAGGAGTTCTGTACTTGTGAGAATAACTGGGTATATCCTCACCTAGGTGGTTTCGCATAGTTCACATATAACTATGTTATTCTGCTTCAGATTTCCCCAAACTCTTCTATTTTTTTTTAAACATTTACTTTTTAGTTGTAGTTGGACACAATGCCTTTATTTTGTTTACTTATTTTTATGTGGTGCTAAGAATCGAACCCAGGGCTTTGCACATGCTAGGCGAGCACTCTACCGCTGAGCCACAACCCCAGCCCCCCCAAACTCTTCTAATTGACTTGTGTAACTTAACAAATCCTTATTATCTTACTTTGTTTAAATGTGTGTCAAAATGATTTTTATATTTTGGTTTGCTGGAATAGGTACACATATCTATGTATAATTATAATCGAGATGCTGAGTAGTATTATGTTTTTACTGTGCTGTGCTAGGTGCTTTACATGCATTATCCCATTTATTCCCCCAAACAACAAAAGAGCTTCTGTTACTGCTCATATTTTACAGAGGGAGAAACTGAGCACAAAGTGTAAAATAAGGTCACAATAGCCAGGAAAAAGTAGACTAGGATATTTAAATCCAGATTTCTGTGATTCTAAAGCCCAAACACAACATATTAACTCATACTGGTTCCTTTGTGCTTAACTTTCAAGTCAGATTGTTAATGAAAATAATTCAAGTTAGATTGTTAATGAAAGTAATGTGTCTGATAGGTAGAACTCTTAACTTTACTGCCTGTACCAGCAAATTTTCATGTGACTCTAACCCACATAAAGAATGCTCCATTTTCTTATTTTATTCTTGTAGGAACTGAAAGATGTGGGCCATCGTGATCAGATGGCCGCAGCTAGAGGAATCCTGCAGAAAAATGTTCCGATCCTCTATACTGCATCCCAGGCATGCCTACAACATCCGGATGTCGCAGCCTATAAGGCCAACCGGGATTTGATATACAAGCAGCTTCAACAGGCAGTCACAGGCATCTCCAATGCAGCCCAATCTACTGCATCAGATGATGCCTCCCAGCATCAGGGTGGAGGAGGAGGAGAATTGGCATATGCTCTCAATAACTTTGATGTAAGTTACACTTGAGAGGAAACTTCAGACTCTCACCAATATGCAAAAGATGACACTTAGATTTGTGATATAAGTAGAAGAATCATCAGTCTACTTAATCATAACTTGATTTAAAGCATTTATCTTTTTTCTTAGCTTGGATTGGATTTCGGGATTCTTTTTTGCAACAAGTATATTTCCTATGGGGTCATTCTTCTTCTTTTTTTTTTTCTTCCTTTTTTTTGGTTCGGAGAAGTAAACCCAAGGGCTACATCTCCAGCTTCCCCTCCCCCCACTTAAAATTTTTTTTTAGTTGTTGATGGACCTTTATTTTATTCATTTATTTATATGCGGTGCTGAGAATCCAACCCAGTGCCTCACACATGCTAGGCAAGTGCTCTGCCAATGAGCTACAACCCCAGACCTCCAGCCCTTTTTATTTTGAGATAAGGTCTCACTAAGTTGCTGAGGGCCTCCCTTACTTATTGAGGAAAGCCTCAAACTTGTGATCCTCCTGCCTCAGCCTCCTCAGTCATTAGGATTAAGGATGTGTTACACTGCACCTGGCTATGAGATCATTCTTTTTTATTTTTTAATTTTCTTTTCAGATGTTGATGGACTTTTATTTTATTCATTTATTTATATGTGGTGCTGAGAATTGAACGCAGCGCCTCACACATGCTAGGCAAGCACTCTATCAATGAGCCCCAGTCCCAAGATCATTCTTTATTGAGGATATGAATCTAGTTCATTTGATCCAAGATTTTGACCTTCTGGAAGATTCATGAAGATATTGGAAATAGAGCAGCAATGTGTGCAGAGGTTTTGTCCCCTAAGAGATCATGGTCTAGTGGGGTATACAGATATATCATAGTGACTGCTGCCATCTTAATCTTATTTGTCTGCCTAGATGTACTTCTCAGTAACTTTAATTTGAATCATGAACATAAAATTTAATCAAGTGGAAGCAGATTTTGAAATTAGCATAATACCACATATTGTGTGTATATACAGCCCTGTGTATATGACATTAACTTCTTTGGTGGGTTTTGTTTTTAATTCCTGCCCATACTGCTTCATGGCTTCCAGTAGATGGCAGCAGTTTAAGATTTCTTTTTTTAAAGGGTATTTTGTTTTGTTTTAAACCCAATTGGTGAGGTAATTTTTCTTTTTTTTTAAATTAAGGTAAAGGAAACCAGTGTCCTTTCAGAATAGAAATATTCAGGATATAGAATCAATACAAGGGGAGTGTATTTTGTTTTTAACATTTTTTTCTTTGCCTTAATGTTTTCTTTGTCTGATCCTTTAGGCTTTGTCTTATCCTTTAGGCTTGTGTAACTGATCCTTGCTGGTGTGCATGGTTGATTTAGGATGGTCTTTTCATGAAGCATGAAGGCAGTGTTAAGCCTAAAGACCATGATATTAGAATTGAAAATTTACCCTGGACCCTTAAACATGAAATAAAATACCCATTTATAAGGAACTCTTAGGCTGCACCTATAACTTACTGGAACTGTTGTTTTCTCCTCTTCCAGTTTGACAGTATTAAGTATTTATCTCTTTCAAGTTAGTAGGGGTCACATTTTACCCTAAATTATTAAGTAATATCTGTAATATAATAGCAGAAACCACTTAATTTCTTAGAATCCTTGTTTCTTCATTTGTAAATGAGGGTTTGTCCTAAATGATCTGAGGCTCATTGTGGCTCCACGATTGTATTACAATTCTATGATCATCCATTCTTCATTTCTATTGGCCAGAAAGTATTTTGTATTCAGTGTTTAATCAGAGAAATCCTGTTATGCAAATTTGGTAAGAAAAATGGTTAAGTAAAATGTGTGGATTAATAATAAATTTAAAGTATTACATGTTCAATTTTAAAACTGAGGTTTCTTTGGAAGGAAAGGAAAAAATATTTACTCATTTGAAAAGATCAAGCTTTTTGTAGGAAAAAAATTGGCATTTAAATTGAAATTAATAAGGACATAATCCTTATAAAGAAAAATTAAACCCAAAGTAATTTGCACAGATGGTTACCATTGTGAGTGTAAATTGTATCAAGTGGGGACATAGATGATCGAACTTGCACCTGTAGCTTACTTGTATTTAGACCACACTCACTGGCAAAACTGTGTTTAAGTGGAGTCAGGAGGGAAGGGGAGATGACAACAATTTGTTTTTAGTGGAGCAATTATACTTCTTGCTATCTTAGTGCATACTTGTGGTCTTTGAGGAGGAAAGTTTCTAATTTAGACACAATAGGATACATTTGAGACCAAATTGTTTATAAATCTTGATTAGATGTATAAGGAGAGAAGTAGATGGAAATTAATTTTAATAAATGCATTTCTTTCTGAAATTTTGGTGACAGAACTAAATTTTGTTTTTATTTTTAAATATTTTTGTGTAGAACAATTTTGCTACTCATGTAGCAGTTTTATACTTTGAATGTAAGAAAGATAAATTATTTTCCTTATAATTCTTATTTGATAATATGAATTACTAATACAGACTGACCTATAGCTGTTTAGAAAAAGTAGTGTGGACATGATACAGTTGTATTTGCATTTGTGGTATACCTTACCCAGACTGCTTGGCTGGATAGTGCCTTTTTTGAAAAGTGATTTATTATAGACCAACTTATAGGATGGCCCTTTAGCTACCAAGAAGAATAACTTTCTATTAGGTATTAGAATTAAATCTTGATATTCCTAAACACTTCCCCTTACCTTGAATGATAAAGGGAACAGAGATGAGCATTCATATTCAATAATACTTTCTTGACAGAAACAAATCATAGTGGACCCCTTGAGCTTCAGTGAAGAGCGCTTTAGGCCTTCCTTGGAGGAGCGCCTGGAAAGCATCATTAGTGGAGCTGCCCTGATGGCTGACTCGTCCTGCACACGTGATGACCGTCGTGAGCGGATCGTGGCAGAGTGCAATGCTGTCCGCCAGGCCCTGCAGGACCTGCTCTCAGAGTACATGGGCAATGTGAGTGTCAGAATCTTTCTTTAAAGTAAGATAGTTGTGTCTCAGGAATTTTCTATAACATGGTGAATATGAGATGTATTAACTATTAATTTCAAATATTCCTTTTTTTGGGATGGGTCAGATTTTTCAAGGAGTGGCTAAATAATTTTCTAAGTCACCCTTTCCTCCCCATAGTTTTATATGGAAAAATTTATACTTAAAGAAATCATATAGTGAGTACCTATATATCCTTTATCTAGATTCACCAATTAATGTGTAGGCCATTTGCTTGTGTGTATAAAAACAAATACACCCTTGTTTTCTCTGAAACATTTGGAAGTAACTTGCATACATTGATTTTCAGCCTCCACCCATTTCAGCATGAATTTTCTAAGGATAATGACCTTCTATACCACTAAAATTTCCTTATTGTAACTCGATGGTCAGATAAGTTTGGGCAAGAGGAAATGGTGAAAATCCATTTCTTAAATGTTTGTGGTTTATGAAACTTTCTTCATGAACCATATAGAATTCTGTAAGCATGCATAATTTTTAAAATAGAGCCATATGAGGCAGACTGGGTAATGTTTTTGAATTTTTAAGGTTTGTAATTAAAAACAGTGCTGTGAAATTTGACACTTGATTTTTTTTTTTTTTTTTTTTTTTTTTTTGCCGTAGAATATATTGTACTTGTTGGTTTTTCTCTGTTATCCTGTCTTTCTTTTTCCTTCTCACATATTTTTGTCTTCCAGTTCAGTTATTTAATGTTAACTTAAGGCACTGTAGTTTAGATCAAGTACCCAATAATTTGCTGATATAAGGAAGGAATAAGTTAAATAAAAATTATATAAAATTATTCAAAAACATTTTTTGGTACTGGGAATTTACCCCAGGGGTACTTTACTATTGAGCCACATCCCCAGCTCTTTTTATTTTTCATTTTGAGAAAGGGTCTCACTAAATTGCTTGCCGAATTGCTGAAGCTGGCCTCAAGCTTGTGATCCTCCTGTCTCAGCCTTCTGAGTTGCTGGGATTACAGGTGTGTGCCACATCTGGTTATAAAAAGTTATCTTAAAGAGAAAATGGAAAATGTAAGTTAGCTGTCATCACTACAGGTTTTGTTTTGCCTATTTATAACTCTTTGGAGAAAGACCTTGATCCTTTTTTCATTTGTTCATTTGGAATACTTCTTGTTTGAATGGGTAATGTTGAGTCATGATGGAATTCCTAGGGTGAAGATGAATGCCTTCCTGTGTTTATTCTGTTTCTACTGTATTGTGAAATTAGTGAAGTGTATTGAATCATTTTAAATCATTGCTATGTTTCGATCATAGAGATTTAGTAGATAAAAGGGAAAAAGTGATTGATAAGTCATTGGAAATGTAGGGCACATTTAAAAATCCATATTAATGCTTGAAAATTAGAAAATATGAAAAAATGATGGGTTGAAGAATGGCTTACAGTTGATGGAGTCATAAATGGGAGAGCAAGGACTCATAGTATATATATGGAACAGTAATCTGTTGTTCTGTGTAATGCTGGAAGTGGTGCAGAAGTGCCCAATACAGTTATGATTAGGAAACTGCTTTGAAAAACAGCCTTTGGTGAGGAAGAGGATGTGATAAATCTGCAGAGCTTCCTAACCCGTCTATAAGACTAGTACTGGGGTTGCTGAGGCTCTCTGGCCATTTACTCCATTCATGAGTAACTTTCTGGCTTTTCCCTAGAATGTCATACAAATCCCTGTAGTACTTTGTCTTCATACTATAAATGTAGGAAAAGTTGTGGAATACTAATTTATACTGAAAACATGGAGCCTCTAATATAGCACTTTATTTTTTTTTTAAATAAAGATGGACACAATATCTTTGTTTTATTTATTTTTTACATGGTGCTGAGATCGAACCCAGTACCTCACAAGTACGAGGCAAGCGCTCTACCGCTGAGCTATAACCCCAGCCCCTAATATAGTACTCTTAAGCAAAAAAAAATTGAACCATGCTTGATGGTTGTGTCTTATTGAAATATAAGTACTGTGGAGGATGTCTTGAAAGAAATTTTCTTGAGATTCAGAAATGTATTTTAGAAGTTGGTTTCCAGTTATGTTTCTCCTAATGGTAAGAATCTTTACTTTCCTTTTTATTTATTTATGTAAAATGAAGAAACTTCAGTCTTCCAAGAAGCAATGGAGTGAGGATAAAAGGGGAAGGCAATGATATTCACTCAGAAGAGAGCTTAGAGTGGTAAAAGGGTCTGAAGAAACAGAAGCAACTGAGGATAGATTTTTTGCTTATTTGTGAAGCATTTAGAAACAGACTCTCTAGTGACAATCAGAACATAACTGGCCATCTCTGCCTGTAACTCAGTTCACATACTCAATGTGAAACACATGCAAAGCAGTGTACTCAGTAAAAGCATGCTTAATGAGCTCATGCTGACTTGTTCATTATGGGGATCTATGTAGACCAAGTGATAAAGTCTAGAAAGGCTGACCTATTTGCACTGTTTCATTCTTTGGATTCTCTCATTAATATCATTTTTATAGACATATTCTTGTCATAATCTCTTGAGTTTTTGTTTTTCCTTCTGTTGTATCAGTTACCAAGTTCCACTAGTTTTTCTTATGAGGCAGTGATGCACATTAGAATTCCAGGGGAACCTTAAAAATCCTGATGTCTGGGGGCTGGGGATAAAGCTCAGTTGGTAGAGTGCTTGCCTTGCATGCCTAAGGCTCTGGGTTCAATCCCCAATGCCGCCAACAACAACAACAAAAAATCCTGATGTCTGGGTTATACCCCAGACCAACGAATTCAGAATCTCTGGATCAGGGTCCAGATATAACAGCATTTCAAAAGCTTTCAGGTGACTCCATTTTGTAACTGAGGTAGAGAAGCTGCTCTGTTTATTCTGTTTGTTTATTTCTATCCATTACCATTGCCTTACTTGAAGATTTCCTCACTTTCTCTGTTTCCCTCCCTCATTTGGCCTGCTTAGGCTAAGCCAAGCTCATGTCTTCAGTAGGACATTGTTCATTGTATTCTCTTTTTTTTTTTTTTTTTTAATTTTTTATTGTTGGTTGTTCAAAACATTACTTAGTTCTTGATATATCATATTTCACACTTTGATTCAAGTGGGTTATGAGCTCCCATTTTTACCCCATATACAGATTGCAGAATCACATCAGTTACGCATCCATTGATTTACATATTGCCATACTAGTGTCTGTTGTGTTCTGCTGCCTTTCCTATCCTCTACTCATTGTATTCTTGAGATTCCCTTTCTTCCTGTTTAATTCTAATCTGCTCTTCCTCGAATTCCCACATTTCCTCCCATCTCTTGTCATTTCAAATTGAACCATCTTACATTATTTCTTTGGTGCTTGAAGTTTTGTACCTAATTATATACTTCCTTGAACTTTCTCTTAATTATATTTCCTTTTCCCATGTTATTTCTGCAAAAAGGTTTTAAGCTATTGGAAGACTGAAATCTAAAATTATACTTTCATGGTTAGTATAATTCTAGAAGAGGTACTCAGTAAAAGCATGCTTAATGAACTCATGCTGACTTGGGAAAGTGAATAAAATGAACAATTTTGGATATTCACAGTGCTCAGGATACCATATTGGAAGAAAAAGCTAACGATCTTGCCCTTATGGGCTTTGCATTCTAGGAGGGTGGCAAGGATCTGAGTAGTTTACTTCAATTTCCATAATCTTTTATTATATAGATGGTATTTTTAGAAAAAAAATTAAATAATCTGAAATAGCAATTAGTGAATGAGATATCTTAGATCAGGTTGGAGTAAAATTTTAATTCCTCAAGTGAAGATCAGATTTCTTTACAAAGGCTCCAAAGGGTCAGGAGACCAGAGCATTAATGTTTCCATTGGCATTATGGTTTGAAGGGTAGTTAGGTAGTTTTGACTCCGTAGCTAACTAACTGTGTAGGCCCTAAGTGATATTAACGTAAAGTTAATACATTTAACTTTAGTTAATACATTTAACTGTGGTCTAAACTTAACATAATAGAAATTTCACCCTTTAGTGGGTGAATTCTTGTAGTTTTATAAATGATAATCTAGTTTCCTTGAAATGAAATTTGGTTATTTTGGTCAAGTTTAATTTGCTTCTGGTCTGTCAGCCTAAAGTTGCTCTAGGTTTGAGATTTCTAGAGAAGGAAAAGCAGTTTTGAATGTATGTCATAGTCTTAAAAGGCTTAAAAGTGAAACAGATTGAAATTAAAATGAAATGTAATTAAATTTAAAAATAGTTGTTATCGTTTTATTCCATATAGAAGCCTAAAATATTTATTAAACCAGGGTTTACAGTTTACTGTCATGTTAAGGAGTTAAAATTTCTTTTCTTTTCTTTGAATATGTAGCTGATTAGTAGTTGCCCAGTTGTGTGTTGAAATGTTCTCTGGAGTTATTTCAATGCCTGTGAAAAACCTTCTGAAGGGTCTTACACTTTATACAGCTGAATTCTTTATCTAATAGTTGTCCTTGTGCTAAAGGGGATGTTGACCTTGCTATGTTCCTTTCTCCCTTTTTAGGGTATGTTTTTCTAATAGTAGAACTTATTGAACCAAGTTTGTTCCTGTTATTATACCCTTCAATTCCTGACTCCTCTCAAAACAAATGCTTCCTCCACTGATCTGAAAATGCTTAACACAATGTCTGAAACATAAAGGACCCTTGATCTTTGAAATGAATTCCGTTTGGTTTTGACATCATCAATCTTGCTACCAGTTTTGGTAATGTGACTGGCTGGAGAGTTAGGACTTACAATTGGTGAGAACAAGCACACTCGGTAGACTTAAATAGCTCTAGCTCTGTGCTATTCAGTATGTTAACCATTAGTCCAATTTGGCTATTGAGCACTTGAAATCTGTTGAGTCCAGGTTGAGATGTGCTGTGAGTATAAACTATACACTAGATTTCAAAGACTTAGTATCCAAGAGAATGTAAATATCTCATTGATAATATTTAAGATATATTGGATTAAATAAAAACTTAATCTTCCTATATTTTTATTATGGTTAATAAAAAGTTAAGATTGTTTACATGGCTTATTTTTCTGGCTTACATTATATTTTTGTTGGCTAGTTCTAAGTATTGAATAACCAACCAGCTAAGGTGAGTAGATGAGTTTAGCATCAACTTCTTCATTGAATGTCCAGAGTGGTATGGGAATCCTTGCATAGTAGCCATTATAGCTTGTATTTCTTTATTCTTAAAATTGTAGTATAGGCAGAACAACATTAATACCATTTAGGATAAGGATGGTAAGGATAATGTTGCTTAAGGATACATTTTCTCTTTGTTCTTTCCCCAAAACATTAGTGGTTGTAGGATCTCAAAAGAAGAATGCAATATTGACATTTTAAAAATTGGACTGAACAATATTTGAGGCATTTGATTATGAGAATATATCTGGTATGAAATTTTAATTTGATTTGGTAATAATTTGATATGGAATGTATGAATAATGTGCAGATAATGTTCACTTCCAAAGATCTTTTGAAAAGATATATTGTTATCTTAGTGAAGGGAAGCACTCAATTTAGATGCTAATCCCTTCTCAGTTTTGCAAATGCTTTCCTGGAATCACTTTAGCATAGCCAGAGCTTCCCAGCCTTTGAAGGACTCTCTGAGGAGCTTGTTACTTCATTATTGTGTGTCTACCGTTTTTTCCTTCAAAATTAGAATATTTTTTTCCAGTTGTAAAAGTTTTGTATTCATTATATAATCCCACTCATCTTTGTGTATAGCATTTCAGACTTAATTGTAGGTGTGTGTATGTACACTTACACCTATCTTTTCTAACCTTTCCTTCATTTTTACTACATTGTTAGTAAGGATTATCAGTACTATTACACTGCTTACCATCCATAAATAACCCCATTGAGTTGTTACTTACTTAAAAATACAGATATATCCAGATGTGATTTGAGCTCAGATCTGTCTAACTTAAAAAATCTGAGCTTTTAATAATTTTACCCTTTTGCATCTTTCCAAGTCAACAAATAGGATTTCACATTTTTCCTTAATGGCTGCTGAGTTTTCCCTGAACTTAAATACTCTGTATTAAATAAGTTTTATCCATGTCTGGTATGGCTGCTTGAAGTGAGCAGAGCAAACAAATAAACAAAACAAAAACCCTTTTAAGAAAGACCTCCTATGCTAGATTATCTGATGATACTTGAGTGTCATAGATGTTTAAGGTGAAGCTATAGGGATTGAATTTTGTTGTACATCAATACTATGATTTTGTTTGAATTGTTTCCTGCAATACTTTTGGCTCAACTTATTTTTGGTGTTTTTTGTTTATTTTGGGTGGGTGGTAGGGATTGAATCTGTGGCTTTGTACATGTTAAGCATGTGCGGTTCCAATGAGCTATATCCTCAGCCTTCTCACCTGTATTGGTAGTCCATAGTTCCCTAGCTGTGCTTAAAGATGATTTTATTAATTTGTAAATGTAATCTTTTCTGTGGGCTGCCTAGCATATTTAGGAAACTTTAGATACAAATAGATGGTGTATTGAATGCAAAGTTTGAGCATGTGTAGGACTTGATTCTTTTGACAGACCTGTGTTTATTTTACTTCTGTTTTTATTGTGTGTGTTTAAGGTATATATAGTGATACTTTCATATATAGTGAATGATTATTACAGCCAAGCCATTTAATATATTTATTATCTCACCGTGAGATAACACACACACACACACACACACACACTAACAGGCCCTAAAATCTACTCTCATAACAGATCTCTTATATGCAATATTATTCTCATCCTGTAGATTAGGTCTTCCAATTCATTCATCCTATATAACTACAACTTTGTGTTTTTACATAAATTCTTCCCACCTTTTTACTCCGTTTTATTTTCATGTGTGTGTCGTTTATTAGATTCCACATGAGAGAAATCTGTGCCTGTGTTACTTTGCTTAGCTTTCTCCAGGTTCATCTGTGTTCTTTATAGCAGCATTTATTCAATTAAGAAACCCCATTTTTTCAAGAATTAAATGTATTATTTTCTTATGGTGCAAGATGAGGAGTTTGAAAGACCTTCTTACTCTGAGGAAGATGTTTTAAACCAGTTATATTTTGTGTTGCTTTTCTAAGAGGTTTGAGGTACTTTCTGTTTATGCTACCCTGGCATTATGAATCACAATATTTAATAGGCATGTTCTTAATTTTTTATACACAGAAAGTGCATGCTTATATATTAGTTGAAATGGTGCTATCTTAATGGAGCAATATAGAGTGGTCTTTTGATGGTGCAAACATGGAAGCTTGCCCAGTGTTAGGCTGCAGATGAATAGGGTTTTAGCCATCTTCTGATTACTGTTAGACTGTCCTTGATATCACTTTATGCTCTTTAGCTGACAGGAAGAGTTGGAAAGATTTTATATTTAAAAAGTGTTTCTGGATTAAAAGGTAATCACCCCTAAATACATTAGAATATTAGTAATGGTCTCTAGGTGGTAAGATGATTGGCAGTATAATTTTTAAAAAATATTTTCCCCACATTCAAAAAAGTGTTTTGTATGGATAATGTAACAAAGTTTTAAAATAAGCTTAGACCTTTAGGTTTTTGTGTCTTTATTTTTAGGTTTTATTTATAACCACATACTGAATTCATGTTCAGAGAATTATAGGTTGAGTATCCCTTATCTGAAATGCTTGGGACTAGAAGTGTTTCTGATTTTGGAGTGTTTCCCCCCCCCCCCCCCCCCAAATATATATATTTTAGCTGTCGTTGAACACAACACCTGTATTTGAGGATTGAACCCAGGGCCTTCCATGTGCGAGGCAAGTGTTCTACCGCTGAGCCACAACTCCAGCCCTGATTTTGGAGTTTTGGGATTTTGGAATATTTGCATAACTTTACAACTTGAACATTACTACTATGAAAATCCAAAATCTGAAATGCTTTAAAATTTGAAAATTTTGAAAATTGCAGTTTTGTTTTTTTCAGAGTAGGGACACTCAACTTGCATTAAACTTTCTTTTTCTTTTTTTGTTTTTTAAGAAAACTTTAAAAAATATTTTCTTATAGTTGTTGATGAACCTTTATTCATTTATTTATATGCGGTGCTGAGAATCAAACCCAGTGCCTCATACATGCTAGGCAAGTGCTGTACCACTGAGCCACAACCCCAGCCCTCTTTTTTTTTTTTTTAAAGAACTTTTTTCTTATTAATATTGATTCTTCCATTTGAGGCAAAACATAATATATTAAAGAGTACAGAACTGTAAAGTTAGAATTTTTGGCTTTCTTCTTCTTCTCTTCCCCCTGCCCCCTCCATCCTCCCTCTTCTTTCTTCTTTTTTTCCCTTGTGGTACTGGGGATTAAACCTAAGGCCTTAGTCCCTTGTGGTACTGGGGATTAAACCTAAGGCCTTAGACACGCTAGGCAAGAACTCTAACAATGAGCTGTATCTTCAGCCCAGGAAGTTAGAATTTGGAAGTGACATCAAGGGTTGGCAGATTATAGTTCTTAAGTCAGGTCGGGACTTGTGCCTGTTTTTATATAAAAAAAATATTCTTGGAGATAGCCATGTCCATTTTTTTTTTTTTTTAAATTTATCACCTGTGGCTGCTTTAAGTAATCACAAACGATACTGTATGGTTCTCAAAGTCTAAAATAATTCCTATCTGGTCCTTTGTAGAAGTTTGACAATCCTTAATCTAGTAGTTCATCAACTAATTCTTTTGAAGGTTTTAAAAATACAAATTCATTTCTTTAATGGATATAAGACTATTGAAGGTATTTATTTCTTCCTGTAATAATTTTGAGAGTTTGTGGCTTTCAAAGAATTGGTCCATTTAGACAAATTTTATAAGTATAGATTTTTTTTTTTTTTTTGCCTTATTCCTAATGTTTGGGATTTGTGTCTGTATTCTCTATTTCATGCCCAGGGCTTTTAGTTGCATTCACTGGGAAAGATTCAGTAGAATGCGTTTGTTCTACCTTATCCCCAACCAAAACTAAGCCTGAAACTAGGGAAGTAACTTGGCCATAATAATACTTATGAATGAACAATTAGGTCTAGAATTCAGGCTTCAGATTCATTGTTCAGAGCTGCTGGTGATAATCTTCAGATGTGATGTCATGGACATGGGCATTAAGTGGTTTGTTTCTTTATGTAGTACTCATTAAACTTTGATCAAGTAAGGTAACCTCTTCAGGGCTGCTTACTTTAACTGATAATGGGATTATTAATAGGTAACCAACTAACTGACCTTGTTAAAATATACAGAGAACTACTCAGTGGATAAATATATTAGGAAGGATATGATGGGTGATATTATTTTAAAAATATCAAAATGTCTTGAAACAGAACCAAAAAAGTATAGGGAAGAACTGGGTGAACAGGAAGTTGGTTCCTGCCTCTTGTGATAAGTCCTTTTCAGCTTTCTATATCTGTTCCATTGCTTGTTCTCTGCCCATCATGAAGAGCCAAAGTGACAATCTTCACTTCCAGTCTACATGGTCTTATAGTTGAGCATCTCATCCCAGCCATTGTAGAACAACCCATGCCTAATGTATGAGGACCAGCTCTAATGTGCCAGTGAGACAAAAGAAAGAGGCAGATAGATGAAGGACTGTACAAAGTACAATTTACTGGGGACCCTTACCAGTGGAAGTATGGTCCAGGGTGGCAACGACTAGTTGGATCCCTGCAACTTGGGTCAGAAAGAGGAGCATATATATGGATTAGGACAAAAGTGACTTCATCTTAGCTGGAATATTCCTGGTTTATCTTTAAAGCTAATGCAGAGAATTAGGCACATCTCTAGAGCTAGGGTCTGGTTGTAAAGCCCCACATAGCCCTCGAGTTTTGTCTGTTTGTTGGGAAACTATGCAGGAAAAACTTGCTAGAGTTATTCTGAGGCAATCATGGTACTTATGACTCAGTGTGGCTACAGTCATGTTAAGCAAACCTATACAACAGCTAATAATAATAAAATTATGTCCTTACCACTTTTGTTGGGTTGTTGTTGGTGGGGATGCCCTGTTTGATATTAACCTACAAATATAGAGTGCTATACAAATTGGTATTATTTTAGAAAATGTTCTTCCTTGTTCTTTTTGGCCCAAGGTGGCCTTTACTTTTGTTATAGTTGTCATGTAATGATAAATATTATGATTATTTAAATGTAGCAAAATATGGGGGCTGGGGATGTGGCTCAAGCGGTAGCGCACTCGCCTGGCATGCGTGCGGCCCGGGTTTGATCCTCAGCACCACATACAAACAAAGATGTTGTGTCTGCCGAAAACTTAAAAAAGAATAATAATAATAATAATAATAAAAAAAATAAATGTAGCAAACTAATAGTTTTAGAAGGTTACCTATTTATTTGAACTAGAATGCCATATATGACAAATATGTAAAACTAAAAGCTTATCATAACTTTCTCCCATAATTTTTATACTCATTGATCATCAAAAATTTTTATTTTTTAAATAATTAGTTATCTTAGAGGACTTAAGGTGATTATGGTAGTTTAAGATTAAACTGAGTTTGTATATGTATTTTTCTTGCTCTCAATGAGCTATAATGTTGTTTGCTTGCTTGTTTGTTTAGCTCCCTCTACCCTCCACACCACCAAGATATAATTATTTTTAGAGATGCCATTCAGGTGCTTTTCCTGACAAGAAATTCATGACAAGAAATTATTTTAAAAATATCAAAATGGGTGATATTATTTTAAAAATATCAAAATGCCTTGAAACCAAACCAAAACTAAGCCTGAAACTAGTTACTGAGTACTGAGTTGCCAAATTGTCCTTGCCAGGGTTAATTGTAGAGCTCCATCTTCCGGGAAATTTCTTCCTCTCTGATTTTTCAGGCTTGTTATTGAAAGTTACCACTTTTATATTTCTTAGTCACAATACAGAACCAGAAGAGCAAAAGTCTGTGGAATGTAATGGTTTCCTTCTCTGAGTGAATGTCTGTGTTCTTTGTTTATTTTGGGCTAAATCTGTGTTCACATCTGATGACTGCTAATTAAGGATTGCTTGCCAATCACTAAATAGCTTATTTATTTTAATGTAGAATATTGGATATATAGAACCCAAAACATTAAGTACTATTTTTGTTTGGTCCTTCTCTAAAAGTAGCACTAGGGCCTTTTCATAATGGCATGGTTTGAAAACTTATAAGAAAAATAGGTCCTCTTGACTTGCTTTATGCTAAAATGACATCTGGTCAGTAAATTTGTCTCACAAATTATTTTCAGATGTGTTGAAATGATTGGCCTCCTGCTCTGTCTGGTTTACTCTGACTGCAGATATTCTGATTTTTTGGTTTTGTGATTTTTTTTGCAGTTTATAATAGTCTACCAAGTAGAATGCAGTGTGACATCTGATATCAAAACTTCCTTGCTAATTATCCTTTAAATTTATCACTGGAAAATACTTGTCTTAAATTACTTCTCCCTCCTTTGAGAATTATTGCTTTTGTAATATGAAAGTCATCTTCTTGGAGTGAAAAGATTAATATTTCTGTTTGTCCTTGTTCTTATGATTATACAAATGTTGTTTGTTCTTTCCTGGTATAAAATGACCTGAAATAATTTTATAAGAAAAATCATAAATATTTGATCAGTGATATTTAACTGTAATCTTTGAATTATACTTTTATTTAGTGATTTCCATTGTATAGATAAAGGATTCCCCTTACTTGTAAAGTTCTTAGTTGAGGAAATAGATTGAAAATTTTAGGAAGACATTTATTGGGTTTTTCTTTTTCAAGGTGATTTTATATTTTGTAACATTCAGAAATTTTAAAATTACACAAATTTCAATTTTTAAAATTAAAATTTCTAATCAGCTTTTGAAAAATGGACTTCATTGGCTGGCTTTTATTATGGCAAACTATAGAGGCTAAAGTCACACTGTTTTTTAGAGAGAGAGAGAGAGAATTTTCTTAACATTTATTTTTTAGTTTTCGATGGACACAACATCTTCATTTTATTTTTTATGTGGATCAAACCCAGCGCCCCGTGCATGTTAATCGAGCGCGCTACCGCTTGAGCCACATCCCCAGCCCCACACTGTTCTTTTCAGGGTTTTTTTTTTTTTTTTTTTTTCCCACAGCCATTGCAAAATTAGTCATTTTCTTAAAACCACTTTAAATCAAGAATTATCATTAATTTTAGGGTTGTGTTAATAAATGCAACACTGTATGGTTTGGGTTTAAGGTTTTGGCCTTAGGAAAAGAGTATCTAACATTCTTTAAGGCCCCATTAAAGGAAATTCTCCTTAACTCCTGTGATTTGACATGATTTGCACATCCAGGTATGAATATACATTTGGGGGGAATGTCCATATTATAAGACAATCCCTTATAAAGAAACATGGTGTATTGGATTTATTTTAAAATACTCCAGTAGTGATACATGCCAGTAATTACAGCAACTTGGGAAGGTAAAACAGGAAGAAGCCATCCTTGGCCATTTAGTGAGGCCTTGTATCAAAATAAAAAATGAAAAGGGTTGGGGATGTACCTCAGTGGTAGAACACCCCTAGGTTTAATCACGAGTACCAACAACAATAACTCTAGCAAAAATGAAAACAAAATAAAAAACTAAAGGAAGAGGGCAATGAAACAAGAAAGCAGAAAGTGGATGGCTATTGAAGTCCGATGATGGTTATATGAGGCATTTCATTGACTTTTCTCAATCTTTTTGGGTATGTTTGGAAAGTCCCATAATAAAAGATAAGTAAGGGATATCTCTTATCATCATATTAGATGTTTAAGGGTATAGTGCTTGCTATATTAACATCCTTCAAGGGCATTTGTGTGTTTTGCAACTGCTGGCTGACATTATTTTATCTCACCTATTCCTCTGTTTACTCCTCAGTTCATGGGCTAGCTAGTGCCTGTAATGTCTCTTAGGCCAGTTAGATTCTCTTGGGAATTTGTATGGGTAAATAATAGAAAAATAAAATCTTAAGATTGGTAGCTTTCTTCTAGGGTGGATTTAGACTTTGATACATTTCCTCAGGCTGAAGAAAATAATCTGTAAAAGTAGAAGAAAACTATTCCATTTAGCCTCTAGACAGCGACACATTAAGGATTAATGACAGCCAAAAGGAAATGTCAGACACTAAGCTAGTCTACTCTCTTTTGGCAGCTGAGAATCTGGTGAATCAACAGCATGTATATTTAAGTAGGTGGAGGAAAAAAGTGTCTAACATTCTTTAAGTCCCCATTAAATCAGCACAATTGGACTTGGAGCCTGTTTCTACTTTTTTAAACCCAAGAAAGCATTTCCATAGAATAAAGGTGCTTATTTGTTGTCATGTGGACAACATGGGAAAGGAAACATTTTAAAATGTATTTATATATGTTGTTTTTTTATGTATGTATGTTTGATTGTTGGTAAATGCAAAGAAGTGGTACATTTTGTATGTGTGAGAGGCATACTTAAAATTTTGATTAACTTGGTCAGCATTTTCACAAACAGGAATTATCAGAACAGAGAAGGGATACATTTGGTGCTGGAGATAGAAGAACAAATTTAGAGTAGCTATCTACTAAAAATTACTTTAAAGGACAAAGTATTTTAGAGCTTTTTAGCTTATAACCAAGCATTATCACCATGTCTACTTACATATATGTAGAGATATGGGGGGAGTGATAGATAAGGGTACAAGATTTCATTTTGTTAATATGCTCTAAAATTCACTGATAAGAGCTTCACATATCTGTGAATACACTAAAAACATAGTACACTTTTAACGATTGACTTATATATGATATATGTTAGTGTATGTTTTGAATGTGTATCTTCATGAAGCTATTTAAAAATATTCACATGCTTTTTCATATATATAAATATTCTAATGATTTGATGTGTATTTAAAATTATATTTCTTGTAAGAATTCAGGTAATGTGTTCATACTAAATGAGTTGAGAATATTTTCTCTATTTTAAAATATTCTTTTGCCCTTGTATGTTATTGCCATCAGAATTACATGTTCTGTGTTAAAAGTCTGTATTGTGCACAAAGGTGACCTCTTTAATCTTTGGGCTTTGTATTTGGTCTCCAGTTTTCTGTGGCTACTTCATTTATATTGTAAAAATTATACATTAAGGATTGCTGAATCAAAAATAGTTCAAAAACTCAGAAATCAAAATAGGCTAATTATTCTCATTTTTATTGTTTCCTTTATGAAAAGTGGTTGAATCTGTACAGTATGGATGTTGTTGGCGCTTAAATTTTCATACTTTTAAATACTGTATTTTTATTTGAAGATTCTGTATATGATCACCTAGAATATAATTATACAACTCTGAGAACTAAGAAAGGGAGTCAACTTTTTTGTTAATCAACTAATCTGGATTTTTCTTTTTCTTTCTCTCTCTCTCTCTCTTTCTTTCTTTCTGGGGGTACCAGGGATTGGACCCATGGTGCTTAACTGCTGAGCCATATCCTTAGCTTCTTTTTTTGTTTTGTTTTGTTTTGATTTTTTAAAAAGACAGGGCCTTGTTGAGTTTCTGAGGCTGGCTTTGAACTTGTACTCCTCCTGCCTCAGTCTCCTGAGCTGCTGGAATTACAGGTGTGCACCACTGCCACCAGGTCTGGCTGGAATCCCCCCACTCCTTCCCCAGTCAGGAATACAGTGTATGTGGGGGGTTGTTTGAAATATTAGTGCTTGTAAACATATAATAGTATCTTAGAGATTTATTTTAGGCACACTTTAACTCCTTCAAGTTAAATTGCAAAAAAGATAGAGGTTGTGGGGGCTGGGGTTGTGGCTCAGTGGTGGAGTGCTTGTCTAGCATGCATGAGGCACTGGGTTTGATCCCTGGCACCATATACAAATAAACAAATAAAATAAAGGTATTGTGTCCATCTACAACTACAAAAATATTAAAAAAATAAAGCCTCAAGGTTCTTCTTTCTTTAAAAAAAAGAGAAAAAAAGAAAAAAGAGAGGGTATAAGTAAAGTAGCTCATTGAAACAACATTATTTTGTTTATCTCCATAGGTTTTTATTTTTTGCTTCCATGGGTAGTACTTGTAGTTTAAGATTTTCAGTTTGTGTCATGCAGACCTCTGCTGTTCTTTGTGATATAGGTACTAGACCAGGTAAGCTGGTATTGGTCTGGTGAGGTTTGGTGCTGTCTAGCAGAGATAAGCTACAAATGTTTCAAGTTTGTTAAACCCAAAGAGCTGAACTTTTCTTTAGCGAAATAAAGGCCAAATTTGGTAGCTTCCTAATAGTGTTTAGTAATCCTGAGGCTTTTATCACAGAATAGAAGCCAACAACTTTATACGCAGAAAATGAGTCTCACTACACTCTGTATATAATATGAAAATACAAAGAGATCAAATTAACTATAACTTACTTCTCTCCTGATTTTTTTCCCCATTAATGTTAACTTGTTTCATGCTTTGATACTTTTATGCTAGTACTTGCTACCAGACAAACTGTAACAGGCACCAACCAAATTCATATAAGAGAAGGGATTTTCCACAATGATTTGTAAGCTTTGGCTGTGGAAACTGGTAGTATTTCTTTTTAAAGCTGTCACCATTTCTTAGTCAAAGTGTTAGTTGAAAAAGTCAAGTGTAATGTCTTTCTCCAATGTTTTTGTTGCTTTTTAGGGGCATATTTCCTTTCTATTTTTAAAGAAAGAGTTTGATGATGGTATTTCAGCACTATGACAGAAAGTATTAAAGATATGTTTGGGTAGACAGTCGCCCTCAGATCTATGTGGGCGGGTACTTATGGAGTTTATTTTGGGAAGGGACATCTCTATTTAAATTGATATCCTGGTAATTGGAGCTAGTTTTGCTGCCCCAAGTAGATTTTCAATGAGTTTTGAAGGGAAACATTGGGCAGCTTCCAGTTCTTCTGTTGCTGCTTCTTAGAAACAGGTACTATTTTGCCTAGGTGAGATTCAGTGGTCTTTTGTGATAATAAAATCTACCTAATCTGAAGCTTTGTTTTTCCTCCAGAGATGTTTGAAGTACATGTTTACTAGAATATATAGGTTGTTGGCAATTAGTTAAATTGTTTTTTGAAGGGATTTTCTATGAAGGCATTGTTCTAAAACTTGATAGCTGTCCTGAGCATGAAAAGTTACCCAAATCTTTCTCAAGTCTTTGTTGCCTCAGCTGGGAGTTGGGGATGAAAACAGAGACATAATATGGTTGTGAGACTGTAGAATAGCACCAGGTAGGGCACAACCACTATCTTACACTACTGCTACTATTACCATTACTGTAACTAATCAATTTCTTTGAAATTGAATGGTTCATACTTCAAATACTATGTTGTTGTTTTTTTCCCTCTCTCTAACTGTTCTGATTTCCAGTGATTTCTGGATTTATTGCATGTATCATTCTGTTGAATTAAAGAAATCTTCCCCCGAACCCTTGCTCCCAAACACACCCTTTTCTTTTCTTCTCTTTCAGCAGTGGCCAAATACTTCCGAAGAACTTTCTCTCTTATGGGCATTCTGGTAATAATTTCTAAAGACTACATTGATTTTTAGCAAGTAGATCCCTATTGACTGTGTTGCAGAGGTTATTTTTTTGCTCTTCGTTTGTCTTAACTGTCTTGCCTGAAGTTGGTGGCCTTATTCCCAGATTTGTATTATGTTCTTTTTACTATTAAAATGTACATTTTGCTTGGATTTGGCATACTTTATAGTTAATTCTGAGTTATCTGGCATGGGGAAGCGAGACTCTGATCATCAATGTTCATTCTCTGAATTGAGTTTTGAATAGGCATTTTTGTATAAAATCTCTTCATTATTTGTTCCCACTCATTTTTGATTTATTTGGTGATTGCATTTGAAATAGACTTGCTATTTCAATGCTAAAACTGTCCATGTGCTTCTTTTCTTGTTCATTTTCTATAAGTTGTGTTTATATTTCTTCTCTATTTTTGAAAATCTGCTAAAGAGAAAAGCTGTTATGAATAAGGGTTTTCTGATTTTTTAAAAATCAACACACTAGCTTATTGTTTCAGAGAATTTACATACCCTAGAACTCTTAGAATAATTAGCCACAAATAAGTTTTATATATTGTCTATGAAGTATTAAAAAGAGAAAGATAGCGGGGCACACAGTAGGAGGTCTAGATGTTCTCCTTCCCTTTTATATTATAACCAGTCTCTCTCTAGAGCTCTAAAATGGTTGAAGAACAGAATCGTATTAGAAAAAAATCCTTACAGTTAAGGCAAGCTGATGGTGAAATGAGGTATATGGATGGGCTAGTATCACTCTCTACTTAACAGATGTGAAAAGTTGCCTTCAGATCTGTGCATTTTGTTCATTGGATTAGTAGTTGCTTCAAGAAGAAATAACCAAAACAAATAATCGAACATTTCATTTATTGGCTCACAAATGTTTCTTGTTTTGAAGAAGTCTGTTCTTTGAGCTGAGATCCATATGGTTGCAACATTTCTTTGTACCTGATAATTTTTTTTTTTTTAATACTGGGGATTGAACTCAGGGACACTTAATCACCGAGCCACATCCCCAGCCCTATTTTGTATTTTATTTAAAGACAGGGTCTCACTGAGTTGCTTAGCCCCTCTCTTTTTGCTGAGGCAGGCTTTGAACTTGTGATCTTCCTGCTTCGGCTTCCCAAGCTACTGGCATTAGAGACGTGCACCATCACGCATGGCTGATAAAAAAGTTTTTTTTTTTTTAATTCTTAAAATGCTTAATGTGTTTTCACGGTTCAAAATAAAAAGGTATAAATATGTGTATTCAAAAATATTCTCTCACCCTTTCTCTAGTTATTCAGTCTTTCTTTAGAGTTTCTTCTCTCTTCCAAAAATATTTTTTTGAAGGTATAGTAAACTACACACACACATACAGGTTAAACTAAAATTTTTTTAATCTTCTGCCTTACATTGAGAATTACATTATTTATTTGTGAAATGGGCTTTTTATAATTTTCTGACTATGGCCAATTTTGTTTTTCTTCTTTTTCTGTGGGTTGAATCCAAGGGTACTTTACCACTGAGCTACATCTCCAGAGCTTTTTATTTTTTTGATACAGGGTCTTGCTAAGTTGCTGAGGCTGGCTTGGAACTTGGAATCTTCCTGCCTCAGCCTCCAGGGTCTGTGGAATTATAGATATGCACCATTGATGGTGTTCTTTTCTTTTAAAACTTGTTTTCTCAAATATTTACCTTGTTCTATGACCTCTGAATTTCATTCCAAAGGCACCCCCCTACTTTGGTCCAAAATCTTATGCGTCCTTTTATTTTTCTCCTAAGAAAGCTATTTTCCATTTGTCTTTACTCATTGGTTCTTTCTTAAATATTTAATCACAATGCTTCTTTTCCTTTTCTCTTTTGTGGCATCAGTTTATAGTCCGTTATTGTAATGTGCTCTATGAAGTTCACTTGTTTGGAATGTAGTCTTTTCTTCTTATTTCATGTCGGAATTGTTTTCAGCCAAATCAGATAGGGTGATCTTAGACTAGGTGCTCTGTGATAGACTATTCTGTGTATAGAGAATATTTCTGTTTTTATTATAGCACATCTTAATGTATTATCTATATAGCCATTAGACATTTGAATAGCTTATTCTGAAGTGTTAAGTCATTTTACACTTCATTAATTTACAACCTTTTTTTTTGTAATAGATGGCTTAAAGTCTTCAATCAGTACAAGAACTTTAAAGGTTTTTATCATTTTACTGTAATCTTTCAGTTTTTACTGTAGTCTTATTCAGTTAAAGATTGACTTCTGTAATCTGTGACTTCTGTAATCTGTAACTCCGGATCCTGACTTTTATCCAGAAAACCCTTCATTCTTTCTTAATTTTGAGTGATGCTTACTGGTTTTTATATTACACTGTCAAACAAACATAACAAGCCTGTCTAGTAAATTTTTTCAGTGATTAGTAGTAATTTTCTTCCTTTCTTCCTTCTTTTCCTCTTCCTTTCCTCTTGGCATGCACCACCGTGCTGGGCCAGTAGTTTCTGCTTTCTGATATTGAATCTTTAACTTTAGTTATGTAGAAAGAATTTTTATGTTCAGTTTAAGGGATATTTGAGCATTACTTAAATTCACGGTAAAAATTGTATGCTGTGCTCTAGGAAGAAATAATACTTTTCAGTAAACAGAAGATGCTTTTTGCCAGTTGCTATCCAGCATCAATATAGAAAACATACAATGTATTGTCATCAATGATATAAGCTTGAGAATTTGAGGTTCAGGATAATTCCACAAAATGTATTCTGTTTCAGAGCATGTCAGGTATGACCAGGAGATAGGAGAACCCATATTTTGTTCTTCTTTTTTTTAAAAAAAAAATATTTTTTTTAATTGTACACAATACCTTTATTTTGTTTATTTGTTTTTATGTGGTGCTGATGATTGAACCCAAGGCCTCACATGTGCTAGGCGAGCGTTCTACTGGTGAGCCACAACCCTAGTCCTTGTTCTTTGCTTTTTAAATTGGATTCCTGTTTAATTTTTTTCTGACCTCCTGGGCACTTTTATGTCTGATCTCTGACCATAGGGCTTCTGGAGTCCCTGACCTCACATCCTCTGGAGGTTGTCCAGTTGATCATGGCAGCTAGTTATTATGGGAGATGATGCTCCTGCTTTGCCTATTGGGGGAAGTGGATGGTTTCAGTCTCTAAGCAGGAGATATTTAATCTCACTCTCTCTCCCCCCTACACACACAACCCTGGCTGACATTGTGCTCCCATTATTATGGATCCAGAGGTCTCTACTGGGCCTTCCATTAATGCTTTAAATACTTGAGAGGTATAAAATATTTTAATACTTTAGGGCCTCCCCATGAAGATGAGTCAGGCTTGTGAGGCTGTGGGCTGATAGCTAGATTCCTTCCTTCTGAATGGATGTTTTCTTTCTTCTTGGCTTAGTTAGGGGAGGTACTTTTGTTTTTATTTATTTATTTTGGACACTGTTTTAGAATGATGATTCTAGCCTCTTTTATTGTGCATTTTCTTTTTCACTGTCTTTCATATTTTCATTTTCTGCCCTTTCTTGCAGGTTGGGAAAAGGTACACAATTGTTACTTACCGTTCTTTCTAAGACCTGGTGAATCTTATTACTACTGTAGTACAACTATAATTTCTTTCTATGTAGCTTACATTTCCTCTTTAATCATAAGAAATTAGGATTTATTTTAACAACTACAAATATACAATTAAAAATTGTGTAAAGGTGAAGCTTGTTTCCCTCTGACATCCTATATTGGGGATTGAACCCATGGCACTCTACTATTGAGCAACACCTCTGCTTCCCAACCCTCCCATTTTTTATTTTGAGATAGCATCTTATAAAATAGCCCACGCTGGCCTGAGATCATCCTGCCTCAGCAATAGTAGCAGGGATTACAGGTGTGTACCACTGTACCCAGTTCCTCTTTTAAAATTTATGTACATGCAGCTTTTGTATTATACATACTGGGTCCTTTTATTATCCCCCTTTACCTCTCCTCCCTCCTTCCACCTACATCTCTCCCACATTCTTTTTCCCCAAAATACTGTTATACAAGTAATCGGGCATGAATATCTCTTTACTTTTCATTACTTAAATGAAAGATCCGTGCTTCCTCTGTCCCCCCCCCCCACAAATATCTTAATATAGATTTTTTTTTTTTGCATTGGTACTTCCTTGGTTGAAGTATTATTATTCAGTATTAGTATTATTACTGAATAATAAGATCCAGGAAGATTTACTTCTTGTAGACCTTTTCAAGACTCCTGATTTGCCTCTTATTCATTCTTTTCATTGCTGAGTAGTAGTACTTGGTGTTACTACACCATAAATTATTTGACACCTCTCTTTTTTTCAGTGAGCATTTGCTTTTTATTTTTTTAAACACCGTGAACTATAGTTTAGTGAACATCCTTGAAAGATGCAGTCTTGTGTTTTGTGCTTTTATTTCTAGTTAGAGATTCTGGATTGTGTGATTGCTGGATTGGTTGTTACATACACATTTTTATTTGAATGAATATCGATAGATTATTTCCCACAAAAGCCTAAACTAGTGACAGTTCTACACCAGTGAAAGTAAATAGGCTTTTCTTCATATCTTCTCAATTATGATATTGTTTTAATTTTGCTTATCTGATGGGGGTGAAACAACAGGTCATTGTTTCTCTTGTCCACTGTGAAGTTTGAATAATCTATTTTTAATACTTTATGCCATTGGATTTGCTCTTCTGTGAAGTTCCTGTTATCCCATTTTTTTTCTAGTGATTATATATATATATATATATATATATATATATATATATATATATATATATAATCTTTTTACTAGAGCTCTTTGTATGTTAGTAGCTAGTAAACCAATATCTGTCATCAACTTTACATGTACTTTTTCTGATTCTGTCGTTTGTTCATGTTATATATTTTTAAAACATATTCAACTTTTGGTTTTATTTTTATGGATGTGTGTTTATTTCTGTTGTATGGCTAGGGGAATTCCTTTTTGGGTAAAAACTATCTTCTGCATCTTTGATATCACACACATGCACACTTGGGTCCTTCAAAGTTAAATTACAGAAGCAGAGCAACCAGGAAAGATATATGAGATTTATTATAGGGGTGTGACATTATACAGCCATAAAGGTATATTAAAGAGTTTTATGTGAGACTGTCATTTTTTTATAAAAGAGGAAGGACTTTTTAGCTTTCTTGTCTTTTTTTAAAAAAAATTTTAAATATTTATTTTTTTAGTTGTAGTTGGACACAATACATTTTATTTTATTTATTTTTTATTTTTAGGCGTTGCTGAGGATCGAACCCAGGGCTTGCCTTGCACATGCTAGGCTTGTGCTCTACTACTGAGTCACAACCCCAGTCCCTTTAGCTTAGGGTTTCTAGGGAAGAATTTTCACATTTCAAATGAGTGTTTCATATAAATTGACATTCCAAATATAGATTCCTTTGCTGAAATGTCATGGCGGAATACAGGGTAGTAATTAATTGCCTGGCTTTGAGCTTTTGGTTTTTGGAATTTTATTTTCACACAGACATTTTAATTGTTCAGGATCAAAATTCATTTGACCTGGAAGAAGCAGCCCAGTCATAGGTGTGGTTTAGTGATGGTTTTCAGAATCTATCCTTCTATAGCATTGCAGGATAAATCTTTCTTTTACAATTTTCCTTGGTATCACATTTCTATAGGATTTCTACACTAGTAAATAATTTTAAGAATATTTCTTTTGTTTTTATTTTTTTCTATCCACACCTGAAAAATTTGTGTGGTTTTCTACCTGAGCATTATTTATAGATGTATAAGTGCCTGAATGAAAGTACTGAATGTGACTTCTGTATATGTTCAAGTATAGTAAGTAAGGAGAAGTGGCAGTGCAAGACTTAAAATTAGAGGGGTGAGCCATAGTTTAAAAATTTTTTTTTTAACCAAAAATAAGCTAAATAGTGTGACTTAGCTGTTTTGTCTTGATCTGGGTCTGTTTTTCCTAGCTGATCACAGGTGCACACAGTCTCAGACTGAAGTGAAAAGTGAGTTCCCTCTTGAGGAAAGACAGAATGAAATGCTGAATGAGTGGGTTACCAGGTTTCACTGAAGAGAAACCTAAGTGGGAGAGAAGAAGAGGAGGAAAGAATAGTTTGACAAACCCCTCAGATTGCAGTAGTCTGAAATATAAAAACTATCTGCTACAGTGAAATAGAATAAAGGATTGTAAGGATAGAATTGATTTCACTCATTAGACTTTTCTATTAGGGGGAAAAAAAACTCCCATTAATCCTCTCTGTAGACATTTTTCAGTTCGTTTGTCTTAGGCTAATTTTTTGTGATGTCATATTCTTTGTTCTGTGTAGACATTATTCATTAAAAAGGGTAATAATGGCTTATATAATAATGTCATTATATGTATGCAGAGGCATTTCTTATTCCATGGGACATCCATTTTGAATATCTTCCCCAGCATTGGTAGTATATTTTCAATGATCTCCTTACATTTGCGCATCTATTGTAACCATTTTAATTTCTGAGAGAAAAAAACATTGGTGTTTAGAATATGAAGAGTAAAACTGTTCCACAAAAAGACCAAATCCATGACTAGTTTCTGTACCTTCACCTTCATCAAGAAAGATAACCAACCAGTTCTTTTAACTCCTATATATAGATATAATGGTGGATGTAGGGAACTCCACTCACCAGTAAAGCCCTTTAATAGCAATGAGGAAAAAAAAAATCTAATACATACTGTGTTAAAAAGAATGTTTTGTTTTTTTTCCTGTTTCCATAAATTTGCACCTGGTGAGTTATCTTCCTTTAAAAAGAAAAAATGGGGGAGGGGGCTTAGAATACTGTATTATCAGTGGTTCTTAGTTGTTTACCCTTGCCTGGACAAGACTGGAGAGCCCAGACTACCATATAGTGTTTGGTAGATTAGGTAGGTTCTCAAGTTCTCTCTAATCTGTCCTTATCTTAACAGAAGGGAAAGCATCTCTCTTTCCTTCTTGTAAAAGCAAAAAAAGAAAAGTCAACAAGTATTGATTTCTGTTGTTGTGCTCCCAGTTTGGGTTGGTTAAATTAAAGTAACAGTAGAATTTTACTATCTAGTGCCTGACAGTTTTCATAGTTAGCCTAAGTAGAGAAATTGGAGTTATCAGTTATTTTGATCTTAATGAAAATATGGAAAGAAATGAAGTGTGTTCTTATTTGAGACATTAGAAGACCTTTGTAATTATGATGTTTTCTGAAAGAATCCTTGTAAAGGAAGGAAAGTATTCAATTATGGAGAGGGAATTAGAGACATGACAATGTTAAATTTGGGTTGGAAATCAAGTGTTTCTAAAATCCTGAAACTTGTTGCTAGTGTGAAGTCTAACCTTTAAGATGTCATTTCTCATGTATCATTTAGATGGAAGGCAGATAACGGATTGGGGCTTTTATTAAAATTGTATTGGCAGCCATGCCACATAGTTTTTAACAAACCCAGAAGTTCCACTGAGTTATTTAACAGTGAAGCCATTAATGAACCTCTTATATATGAAAGTAACAAATTAAACCTTATAAGATTCTTTCATAGTATGTGAGGGAATAAAAATTAACAGATTGTCATTACATTGTACTATTGCATTCTGTTAATATTTGTACCATATTAGGGAGGCAGAAATTGTTCTAAAAGTTTCTTGCTAACATTTTAAGAGTACATGATTAAGATTGAAAAAAGGAGTAGATTTTATTGAGGGGGGTGAATAAGACTCAAACTAGAGCTTTTCCTTTGTGGGCTGTATTTTAGAAAGTAGAAGTTCTGCGTTTTCTATGCCGAATCCATAAGAGGTAGGTTCTGAGACTAGAAAAGAAGACTAAATGTGAAAGTCTATTAGAAAGATATTATGTATCTTTTCTGAAAAATGGTTTTAGATTGGATATTGGTAGTGAACACTTGAACAATGGTGTGGGAACTCAAGACTCTGGTAGTCTTGATCAGAATACATCTTTCTAAGTCACTGCTTTGGTTACCATGTTCCAGCTGTCTCCAGAAACCTGGAATAGATACTCTTTTGACCATGTTAAATCTAAGCTCACTTCCTGGCAGCAGAAGCATCCTGTCATTTGGTCCAGCTTTGGACTCCTGTTCATTTGGTCATTACTGCAGTGAACAGGTATCATCTATCAGATGAGTAGCTCTGGTGACTTCTCTACCCAGCTGTACAGAAATCATGCCTTTGTTCCAAGCCCAAAGTTCCATTTCTCCACTGCATTCTTAAGTACCACCCCCCCTTTTCTAAACATCAGTAATCTGAATGGCAATTCACATTTCTGGGTTTATTATCTTTTATTAGTTATTAAATAAATTGAATTGAATGTTGTTAGTTTTATCTCCACTAAACTGTAAATTCCTGAGGGCAGGGGTCCAGCACCTTAGCATTTTGTTAATGTAGTGTATAATGGAAGTTGAAGTACTTTTGAATTATTTAAGAATACTTAATAATACTAGCATAAAAGTAATAAAAGAACCCATTCTTCAGTGCTTATCATGTGCCAGAAATTTTAAATGCTTTATATACATTCTCACTTAATCATCAAAGCATGAATTTGTTACTGTTAAGGTATAAAGGTCTGATAACTTGTACAAGTTCCCATAGCTGGTAAGTGGAGGTGTTATACTTAGAACGCAATCTGGTTCTAGAATTTGAGCCCTTAGCCACCACAAAATACTATATGTCTAGTTGAGAATAATAATGTGTTAGATTGCCAATACCATAAATGATATTTGTAATTTTTCCTTCCAATATTCTATGAAAATTGCCACATGTAGAAGCTGAAAGATCTGTGTAGTGAATAGCCATATACATATACACCCACTTTCTTGATTATTAACATTTTATTATATTTGATTTTTTACATATTTATTCATTCCTGTATCCATCTTACTGATTAATTGATTGATTTGATTACCGTAAAGTCAGTTGAAAACGCATACTTTTCTAAAACACTGCAGCTTACGTGTCATTAGAGTTCACTTTTTTCAAGATAAATTTCATACACAGTGAAATGTACAAATCTTTGTATTACTTTGGTAAATACAAATACCTTGTATACCACACCTCTACCAGGATATATAAAATTATACAGTTATCTTTTTTTGATGGGGTGCTAGGGATTGAACCTAGGGGTACTTTACAACTGAGCTATGTCCCCAACCCTTTTTATTTTTTATTTTAAGATAGGCTCTCAATAAGTAGTTTAGGTCCTTGCTAAGTTGTTGAATCTGGCCTCAAACTTGTGATCCTCCTGTCCCAACCTCCTCAGTTGCTGGGATTATAGGTATGCTCCACTATACCTGGCCATGGTTATCTTTTTATCAAACATTTGGTAGTCTTGTAATTCAAATTAGTGAATTGTACATTTCTTCCAGAATTAAAACCTGCTTTTCTGATTACCCTATAATCTTTTATTGATTCTTTAGTTTAACACACTGACTTCATTGAGGACATGGTCATGTCTTGGTACTTGGCCTAGAGAACCCACTCAGAGGTATGATGAATGATGGACTAGTTATTTTAGTTATCATTCTGACTTCCTAAAGTAGTATATGTACAGATCCTTAGTTACCAAAAAATCTTTTAGTGTTTTAAGGTTTCAGATCATTTTTATGAATTAAGCTTACCATATTCCTATTATTTTTCCACTTCACCTTTGCCCAAGTAGCCTTGAAATCCATCCTCTTCCCCCCTTTTTTGGTGATTATTATTTGATATTTCTTAGACTTAGATTGTTATTTGATATTTCTTGTTTAAACATTTCTTAGACTTATCAGGTATGGTGACACATGCCTGATTCTAGGTATTCAGTAGCCAGCAGTAGGATTGCTTAAGCCCAAGAGTTTGAAGAACGCCTGGGCAACATAATAAACCCCAAATCTAGGTAGGGAGGTAGGAAGATAGATTGATCAATTTATCCCTCCTCTCTCTCTCCTGCCTTCCTACTCTCAGACTGTTCAAGGAAATTAGTATGGACCTGTAAGTCTCTTCTCTATATCTTCATTCATTCCTTTGGTGATCTCACCTAAGCTCATAGTGTTAAATACTTCTATTCACTGATGATAAACTTCTAAATTATTTCCAGTCTGGACCTTTCCTGTGAACTTCTCATCTCTACTTGGGCAACTTGTAAACCCTCTAACTTTAATACATCACAAACCTAATCTTAAATCTTTATGTCTCTCCCCACCTCCTTGTCAATTTATTCATCCATATTTTTCTTAATGTTAGCTGTTGCCAGGAATTCAATGAGTTAAAATGTTAGTTACTTGTAAATGAATGAAGAGTCCAGTGTTTGAAAGGTTATAGCTAATCCCCAGACTTCCTCCTCATTTTAAACTGAGGTTGGTGTGTGTGTGTGTGTGTGTGTGTGTGTTTAAAGGTTGACATAAAATGTTTAAAAGTCAAGATCTTCAAAATTCTGATTATTGTTTTTGGAAGTTGGTAGGTTTGTGATTTTTTTTATGGTACATTTTTTTAATGTAAACCCTTTGGCAGTTTGTCCTATTCTTTATAATCTACCTATGATTCCCTTCACATCTAATTCTAAGGAGAGCATAGATTGGATATCTAGATGACAATATTGCTTAGGTAATATCTTTTGACATTTCAGCAACTCTGCATCAAACAAAAAAATTTCCTAACCACCTACTTTTAGGTTTTTTTTAGAGTAATAGATAAATCTTATGCTGGCAGTTTAACTCAAATGGACTCTAGTTGTTAAAGTTGACGGCAAGTGTCAGGGACCAGATTTGTCCTACACTGGCCTGAGGGATTATCAGGAGGAAAAAAAGGGAGATGTGGACACAGCACTGTCCCAGTTGTCTGTAGCAGTGGCAGTGTGCTGAGGATGGTAGATTCTTTACACTTTCTTTTTCACTACTCCCCCCTTCCACCCCGCCCCAGTAAGTTTCAAGGAAAAGTAGAGAGGTTGATCTGAGCACTGTTGGGACACTCCCAGACACCATTCTTTTTTTGGTTGTTGTTTGTTTGTTTCTGTGTTTTTTGAGTTTCAATTCAAATTTATTTAGTTAAAAAAAAATTTTTTTTAAAGTTACTGGTGGATACAATGACTTTATTTATTTATTTTATGTGGTGCTGAGGCTTGAACTCTGCCTCATGTATGCTAAGTGAGCACCCTACCACTGAGCCACAACCTTAGCCCCTCAAATTTATTTAATTTTAAAGGAAATATTAAAGGGCATTTCAGAATTTAGTAGAATCCTGCAAAGGAGAATGCTTCAGAATGTCTGAACACAGTTCTTTATATGTGAGCCAAATGCATGATATAGCCATAGTTATTATGGCCTGAACCATATGTCTTTTTCTCTTTTTGAAACAAAAATTATGGCAGAACATACTTTCACCTGAAAAGTCAGCATTTTTATAATCAGTTCTTTGAGAAAACTGAAATGTACTTTCCTAGCATAGATGAAGTAAGGATTATTGCCTACTCCAAGAATCCTACTTTTCTAAAATTTCCACGAACATGTTCTGTACATCCCATTGTACACCCCAGGTCCTCAAATAAAAACAACAAAATAGCAAGTCATATTAAAGTTGCAAAAGGTGTTGGGGATTTTATTTGGTCAAAGAGCTAGAATAAGTGCTAATTATTAATAGAAAAAAAATTTACTTCTTAAATGGCCTGTATTCCTATGCTTTTGAAAGTGTAACCAAAATGATTAAACATTTTGTATTTGAATCTTTGCAAAGAGGACAGACTGAGAAGATAGCCCAGGTGAGTGATTGTGTTTCTATTTGTGTTTACCAAATTGTATGGATTGGTTTGCCACTGAAAGTTTTGTGAAATTGTATTGTGTAAATTACAGGCAATTCTTAGAAGGTAGATACTCAGCAGTTGATATGAATGAAATTCTTTGGAATTTTAGGGGCCATAAGGAGAAGCAGGTAGTAAGTCAAGATTCAAGCAATGTTGAAAAGTAGAGAAAATTTGTGGATAATGGAGGAAACAAAGTAAATTTCCTTGTTGATAACCTGGTTTTTGAAATACAGTGCTTAAGAAAGAAGTTCTTGGACTGAACTTGTGACTCAGTGGTAGAGCGCTTGCCTAGCATGTGTGGGGCACTGGGTTCAATTCTCAGCACCATAAATAAATAAATAAAATAAAGGTTCATTGACAACTAAAAACATTTAAAAGAAAAAAAAAAAAAAAAGAAGTTCTTTACTTGAGATCTGGGCCATAAGTTTCATTCGGATATGTCAATTCTGAGCAAGCTTTATATTGAATAAAGATTTTGATAACATGGAGGATTGTTATCCAGCTAATGTGAAACATCCTGTTGTGTGCACTGAACCCTAACCCATGGTCTTTGTGATTTTAATTTTTATACCTTTCCCCTTGCCCTCATCCCTTAAGGAGTCTGGCAAATCTGCCTTGGACCAAATCTGCCATTATTGGAAGGGCTGCTTCCTAAATTAGATGTGATAGACTTGATATACATGTACTCCAAGCAAAAATGAACATAATAATTATCCTTAATTCTCTATCATTTAGTTTGTCCTGAAATAGATTTATTAGAACCTGAAATATCAGTGGTTATTTCTTATTTCTTTTAGGAAAAAAATAGTATCCATTTATGATAGTGGGTAGTATGTGTCATTCTATATAATTTTAATGAAAAAAGAATCTAAGAGGCATCACTTGATTTTAAGTAATACCCAGAAGGAATCTTGAATTAGTGATTCTGAACCTTTAGGAAGTTTAGCTTTTAAAAAATTTTTTAAGTTATACATTGACACAATATCTTTATTTTGTATATTTATTTTTATGTGGTGCTGCGGATTGAACCCAGGGTCTCTCAGTGTGAGGCGAGCGCTCTAACCACTGAGCCCCAACCCCAGCCCCAGGAATTTTAGCTTTGATTCATAAAAACAAACCAGAGTAATGTTGTATTTAGTGTTACAATGCATTTTATAGAGTAGATTATCTTGAGCATGAGGTCAGTTTTATATCAATATTAGATATGAAAAGTATTACCAGATTGTTGGTTTATTGAAAACTCTTAATTATCAATCTTTATTATGGATATTGTACATTAACTTAATAAGAGAAGAAAGCCTAGAAAATGAATTTTAGGGAAGCAACACATGGATCTCACATGCTTTTAATGTGACTACATTCTCTGCTGGTGGATCTGTAGCATTTTGTTCTCTACAGATTGCTATTAAAAGCAGCAGACATTTTTGAGCATTTACTATATTCAAGCCCCAGAACTTTACAGGAATAAATCCTTCTGTGGTTGTTAATACTGTTAATTCTGTTTTAGGGGTGAAGGGCCTTAAAGGTCGGAAGACTTGTCCGGAGTCATAGGTTCAAAAAAGGAGCGCCAGGCCTCTTAACTACTATATTTTCTTACTCCTGTTGAAATATAAATTGTTTTACTAATGGCTTATGATGAATTTTAAAGAGACATGGTTAAAATTTCTGATAGCTATTCAGACCAGTGATTGCTATATCTTTTAAAATGTGTCCCTTTTTAGGAAATTAGCTATCATTGTATAGATTCTTATCCAAGGAGAACATTTATGATTATCATCAACAACTAGAGACGTTGCATGAAACATGCTTCTCTTCATTCCTGATGTACTGGAAGATCATTTTTTGAGGTGGGGGGGGGGATATTGCAGTACTGAAGAACAAACCTAGGACCTTGTGCATGCCAGGCAAATGCTCTGCCACTGAACTAAATCCCCAACCTGTGAAAGATGTTTTTAATTTTAAATTGTATCCCTAGTCTAGAAGATGTGTAATGTAATGTAGTAGCTATTTACTGAGTCTCCTGTGTATGTGTGGAAACAGTGTACTTTGGGATATGATAAGGAGAAAACATGAACTACTTAACTCCTCAAGAGAGTACTCATTCATTCTTGCAGACTTTTCTTGGCTCAAGCCTCGGATCATCACAAAGATTAGATCATCATAAAGCATGCAGCATGGCTGTATAGGATGCTAATCAAGGGTTGAAACGAAGAATAATTCTGCCTATTCTCCAAAACCTCCTTAGCTAATAGTAGCCAACATTTCTCCTTATTATTCCCACAGCTGGCTCTGTTTTAAAATTAATTCACAGATTTTTTCACTTACGTGTCTTTCCCCTAGGTAAACTAGTGCTTTTTCTTTACCAGATGAGAGCTGTTGGTTTGGTTCTTTGTCTTGGCCACAGTGAAGATCAAGGTCAAATTTTATTGCCCTACTAGGGTTTCCAAACCCTTTCTTGTGAGTTATCAAAAACCCTTTAGGATCTACTGAAATCTTGGAACTCACACACAATATTGCACTAATTTCAAGAGGTTGTTGGATTCTCTGAAACATATCCTTAACTATTGGGGTTAAGAATCCCTGCTTTTGATCTTTTTGCATCCTATTCAGCTACTCGGAATATATTAATATATTATTCTAAGTGTCCTTAAGTCTAAGCAATAAGGTATGTGTATGTGATACATATATTGTTTTCAGAAGGTTGGGGTGGTTTACAGTTGCCCCTCATGCATTTGGCATAGGTTATTTTATTTTATCTTATTAATTTTTTGAGATGTAGTTTCCCTATATTGCTTAGGCTGGTCCCAAACTCCTGGGCTCAAATGATCCTCCCACCTCAGCATTCCAAAGTGCTGGGATTACAGGTGTGCATCATTGAGCCTGAATTAATTTTGGGGGGTGGTGGTGCTGGGGATGGAACCAAGGGTCTTATGCATGCCAGGCAAATATTCTACCACTGAGCTACATCCCCATGGGAAATGTTTTTATTCATCACAAGATCTTTTTTGACCCTCATAATGATGAATTAGGTGAGCTAATATAAATGATTAGATAGAGTTTTTGAAGTTAATGTGTTCTAAACACAATTGTGAATGTTATTCTGTAAAGTTCATGTTTACTATGACTCTTGTATCTATCTCTTCCCTGTGGTTCTTTCTAAACTCTCTCGAAAGCTGTAAAAAGACTTTGCCTCTGGGGCTGCATTTAAAAATCTGAATCCTAAAGTAAAGGATGAGTCATTGGCTTCTGCCCATCAGGATTGTTCACAGGTGCTCCTTCATGCTGATTTCTAACAGGAGTTCCTAAGTTGGAGGCATTGGGTAACTAGATGCCTTTTTAACACTACCCCCCCTTTATTGTCAGACCTCCATGTAGAGAGAGAGAGAGAATATTTTTAGTTTGTGGGCTTTGCAGGGCCTCATTGGACTTTCCTTGAAGATTGCTTACTCTTTAATGTCCTCTTTAGAAAGTAGAAGGCGAGGTTCAGGAGCTGTCCTTTAATAGTGTTCTCAGAACATGAATTAGGAGCAAGGCCACACTCATGCTAAGAAAGCATCACACTCCCTTTGCAAAGATAATTTATAGTACATTTTGTCTAAGAGAGACTTGAGTATCCAGCTGGTTAAATATATTTAAAGAAGGGGAGGGAATCTCTTCAAGCACACCTTGAAGAAGTCTATCATGTATTTGAGTGGGAACCTGAGAATGCTGTGGGCTTACAGGCAAAATTAATAAAGTAACTGTTAAAGAAATCAGATATAACTTTACATGAAGTTTTCAAGCTTAAAATATGCAAGAAATTATGTTAATAAGTCCTCCTTTAAACTCCACAAAGTGGGGATTGTTCCTTCTGTGCAATTTGAAACCACCATCATCTATGCCCTCTAATACAGATGGAATGAGTTTGACAGTGAAATGAGTGCTCTGTTTCTTGTCTCAGCACTAGTTACATCTGAGGCTCCTGGTGTGAGAGAGATCTTAGCCTCTTGATCTCAGCATCCTTGGATGTTGGGAAAAAGTTGACCTTATTTATTCCTCTGTCTGGTCCTACTGTGCTAGGACCTACTGGGGCTGGAGAATCATGAAGTGCATCCTGGCAAGTATGGCAGATTCTTGGCATTCACTTCCTGGAAGTTCCTCCCCTGGTGCTGCCCAGGCATGGCATCTTGTCTGAGGGTGTTTATACCAACTAAAGAACACTAATTAAAAATCTTTTACCATTTTTATCCCCTGATCTGATAAAGTAGATCCTGCAGGGAGCCTAGTGATCTGCACGGTTACTACCAGTTGTCTTTGATAAGAGGTGTGCAAGGTGATGCTTGAATCTCCCCCACATATAACAACTGAGGTACAGGCTAGGTGCCATTTTAAATCTCCCCAGGCTGTGGTGGCAGTCCTTTGTGTGGGAAGATTGGGAGAGGAACAGCCAATCCCAGGCCCTATGAGCTCTATTTTCTGTCCACTTGTTAAGGATTATTATCGAACAATTTCTTATTGCCCCTACCCTTATCTTTGCTTTCTGAGCCTAGTTTTAGAATTTTGCAGAATAAAGTTAGGAGGTGATTTTAGCTGCCCTTTTTTCAACTGACACATTTGGCATCAAAGAGGAATGTGGTGCAAAACAGCTAGCTGTTCATTTAAGGTTTCTTTTCTGCCACAAGTGGCTTTTCAAGTTTCACATGTCAACAATGATGGTCATCAAGGGAAACAAAAGAGAGAGACATTCACTTTTTACAGTATACACAATTTTAATAACAAAACTTTCCTGTACACTGTACTTTGTCCCCCCGCCAAGACTCCCTATGTAATAATATGTTCTTCCCACCCCCAACCCATCTGCCCAGATCCCACCCCCCAAAAAATGGCTCTTGAAGGTGATTGAACACAATGTATTCGGACTGTACTTTGTGTTTCCAGTCTCAGTATTGATAGGCTCACCAAACATTTTTTTATATCAGACTATTATTTTTTTTTTTTAAATCAAGGAAGAAAAAGTTAGTTGAAGGAGCTGCAGAAATTTCCTAATGTTTGCAGTAACAAAATTAAACACTTGAACAATGATTTTCTATGTTTTTGGACCTTATTCAAGTACTGTGAGTTTGTCCCAGGTTAGATAGGTAGAAATATTTAATTATCTATGGATGGCCTTGTCTTTTTTTGTCTTTTTCTGACTCAAGCACTTTAACCAATAAAGTGTGACAACTGCCCCAAAGCAGACATTTGAGATAGGTCTGTTACTGTATTGCTGTACTAAAAAATGATTGTGTAGATCAGCTGTTAAAAATATTATTTAAAAATTTTTATGTTGATATCCACACTTGAGAGAGAGAGAAAGAGACAGACAGAAAAACGGAATATCTATGTATAGGGAATATGTCATAAGAAAATAATATGCCTGTTTTGAATTTTAGGATTCAGAACTAGTGCTACATAGGACTCATTTTTATTAGGAAGATGGAGTCTAGCTCTTGGTGACTAGCATTAGAATAAGCAGATGGATTTTAATAATTAGTGGGAGTTGGGAAGTTCAGACAATTCCATTCATTGAATTGGTACAGAAATTAACTTAGGCACATTAAGAAATTACATGTGTTAGTACAGATTTTTGGCTTAAAAAATTAGTATCTTTGCTTTTTGATGCTGGCAGTAAGTGTTCTCAGAGTTATGTGGATTTGCAAATTTACCAGCCCACTCTTTAGAGAAAGGTGATTTAAATTGCTGGCAGGCTACAGAAATGAATAGAAATAATTGCAAACTAGTTCTTGGTTCCTAGGTAGATATGGTATTATAGTCGTCTTTGGCTTTCTGTTTTTCTAGAAGAAAAGGAATTTTTTTTTAGCTTTTTATTAATATTTTTCTATAACCTTGAAAATTGGGTGGGGGCCAGGAGAAAGGATGGGTGAATGGGTGGTGGTGAAGTGAATAAGACCCCACCACGTTACAAAAGCCCTGGCATAGTGACCAGGATCTGTAGTGTTGGTGTGATACTCCTCCACCCTGGCCAGTTGGTGAAAAAAGCACAGTTGGCAGTCTCATCTTCAAACCTGTGCTGATAACTGAAATACAAGTTAAATGGAACCCTGCTTTCTCTGGGAAATTAAAAAGGGAAATTTGTGCTTTAAACGAGAAAGGAAAATTCTTGTTTGGCATTATTCTCTTTTCTCAGTAGGAATTACTCCAAAATGTAGAGGGTTTAAAAAAAAAAAAGTTATTTTTCAACTGAAAAGTATGCTTTGGTGGTCCTTGTAAAGCTGTTTCCCTGATTACTAAATGGCTTTTTCACATACATTAAGGATTTTGTCAACTGATGGTCCATTTTACTAACTATATTCTTTTAGGATTAATGTGGGAATTCCCAGCTAATATTTCTTATCCATTTACTCATTTTTAATTAATTTTGGTTTTAATTTGAAATGATGGGAAATCACCTTCTGCTATTCTTCAGGGCTGATGAAATCTTGTGTATTCTGAACAAGCTATCTGTCATCTGACAAATGGCTATGGTCACCCTGATAAATGAGTTGGGAAATTTTAGCCCATGGAGTTCTCATTTGTAACAGGGGCTTCTAATCTAGCCCCTCCGTGGGGAAGTAGTGCACTGCACTCTGTGCCAGAAAATCAGCTTCTGTCTCTGCTTGAGCATGACAGTGTCTGGTTTAACAAGAGATGAAATGCTCACTCACTGAAGATAACTGAACTGGGCTGAGTCTTTGACAAACTAATCTACCCACCTTAAAAAATGTAGAGAGCACATTTTCATCATTATGTGTAATCTTGTCCACTTTTTATTGAGACATATTTTCTTTGAAATGTAAGTAATCTTATCAGTATTAGAGAAAAATTATAATTAAACCTTATGGGTGAAATTATAGAGTTAATATGTTTTAAATTCAATCTTGGGAAGAAAATATGCCTTGAGTGAAGGATATAATGTTAACATTTATATTAAAAGATGTCTGTCTGTCTCTCTCTTGCCTGTAGTAGTGATTGCCTCTAAAGATTTGTGCCTTTTTAACATACAGTAAAATGACAATTGTAAAAATGCTCACTTTTCTAAAATCAAATTAGTGTTTTAATTTCAGGGTTTTTTAAAAAACATAATGGAACCTTCTTTATGGAAAAATTCTGGGTGAATTGGTAACTTGCATCTATACCCCAAATATATCATAGTTTTATCATATAAATCATAATCGAAGAAATAGGATACTTGTGGTTGTTTTCTGTATGAATAAATGGGCATCATTATCATTTGTTATTATGGAATGTTCATATTTACACTGGAGAACCTCCCCCTCTTCCCTTTTCAGTGCAGGTCCAGGGGCCTTGCCCTGTTTGGTGCAGATTGTATATAATCATCACTCCTGGCTGCTTAGTTACTTCAGCTAACCTGAGAGTTAGGTTTCAAAATCTTTCTTTGCTCTTCATCCCCTCACTTCCATGTTGTCTTCTGGTTACTGCTGTGTGGCCGCATAGGCATTTTGGTGTCCTAGCCTAGATTCACTTCAGTAATATGTTGTTCTTGTTTCATAGAAGAGTGTCACTCCCTCCTGTGAATGTGTATCTTTATTAAAAGATTAAAATTGAGAATATAATGAAAATAGATTTTTTTTCATTAAAAAAATGAGAATTAGTGTTATGCCTGTTGCTATTCAATTTTAATTTTGGCTCTTTGAGGTTTAAAAATTTAAAGATCAGGAAAAGGCAGAATAAAGAGATTTAAACCCCTTTGACAAGGCATTTTTGATTGTGACAGGGTTGTGGGGTGGGGGGAGTTTTTTTCTGAACTGGAGAGAACATGTCAGGGTTATTAAATTGACTCAGTTTTTCTTTTTTCTCTGAAATAATTTTTTTTCACATAGATGTAAATATAGGATTTAGTATGTTAATTAGTAAATTGGTAATTTAATACTAGTTTAAAATAATAGTCTAAATGCCACAAAAATAAACATGTTCATTGTAAGTCAAACTAGATGATAAGAAGTCGGTGTAATTATTTAGTATTGATTTCATTGTAATGAGACCTTTTTACAATCCCTTGGATTCTTTATGTAAATATATCAAAGAGTCACTCAGCTTATTAGAGTTATATAAAGGGTGCTGATTTCATGATGTGGACTTTGATAATGTCTACTAACCCAGGCAGAAACTCTGGAAGAAAAGTGTTTAATATTTATCAGTCTTCAGTATACATGTAATTCTACTTCTTGTACTAGAAGTAGATTACAGATTTGAGTAAATACCAAATTATCATATAAGAGAACTTTGCTATCTCCTTTTAAGCAGCAAGCCAGTTGTGATACATAGAATGAAGAACAGTCATCAAATAGGTATTGATCCATATCTGTTTCTGCTCAATACCTTCTTTTCAAATTGTTTTCAGTAGGAAAAAAAAATAGCATATGGAGACCTTAGTGTAAATATTTACACACTAGTATATAATTACATGTGAAACGGTCTATTTTGAAGTAAGCATTTTTAGACTTTCCAACAGGAGTGCAAATTAATGTGATCATTGCTTCATTTAACACTTAAAATATGGTTTCATTTAAAAAATTAAAAATACTTCAACACTTCAAAAACTAAGTCTCCACTTGGTTTGGAAAATTAGGCTTAATGTCACCATTGGTAAAAATTAGATATGTATTTAGCCCCTACTATGTAAAATAGGTTACTTATCTGATATGATTTTTGATGACGGGTAGGTATTATACTTCACATTCTTTGTATGGCAGCTGCTGACACTTGCACTGTCCATAACCATTAATGATGATGAAGGGTCCTTCATGGGTGGGTTCATACTCATTATACGGTCCTTGGTCTGACATGTTTGACATATGGAGTCGTGTTTGGGATCGGAGCTGCCTATGGTTCTGAATCATTGAGCACTGCCTGATTCTTCTTAAAGTGGGAGGGCAGCACTTCCTAGAGATGAACACTATAAAAATAATAAAAAAGAAAGAAAACAATAAAGCCATTGTTCCTGTAATTACCCGCTGAGTAAAGATGGCATTGTCTGGTTCGGGAAAGTGTTCCTCTGTAGTAACTGCTATGCCTGCAGTAGTTGGAATTTCTTTGTCTCCCACATGGTAACTTGATGAGCTTATTCTTTTTGTATATTCAGTGGTTGGATCTCTATAAGTTGTAGCCATGGCAGTGACAGTGGTTGATAAGTTCCAGCAGAGCTGAAATCCATGGACTGCATCTAGAATATCCTCTCCTTGGGTGTGGTCAGGGCTGTGGCATAGGATGGAGTGCTCCCACCGACCTTGGAAACTGCCCAGCCAAGAGGCCAGAGCACATATTCGGGGACTGCATTCCCACAGATTGCCAGAGAGGCCAACAATTGTGAGGGATCTCAAGGAGCCTAAGATCTTGGAATCAAGACTGTTTAACTTGTTGTTATCCATGAGGAGTATTTTAAGATTAGGCATCGTTTCAAACACTGTGAAGTCGATGGCTTTGATTTCATTTCCAGTCAGGTCTAGCTTTTCTAAAGTGCTCCAGGTCCACTCCATCCCACACGTCAAGTTGCTAATTTTGTTCCATTGTAAGAAGAGCGTGTGCAGACTGCTTAGCCGGAGGAAATGAGCAAAATTAATCTTCGTCAGCTGGTTGTGCTCTAGGTGAAGTTCTCTCAGTTTGATTAATCCTGCAAATCCATTTCGAGCCAAACTTCGCAAACGGTTTGTGCTCAGATCCAGAAACTCCAGACTACGACAGTCCCAGAACAGGCGTACTGGGATAGTCCGCAGGGAGTTGGAACGTAAATGCAAGGTCTGCAGCTTCCGAAGGCCATAGAAGAGCTCTGGGTGCAGAGATGACAGCTGATTAAAAGACAGGTCCAAATTTTGCAGGTTAATCAGTTGGGTAAAAGTTGTATTTGGCAAGTAAAATATTTTGTTGGAACTTAAGATTAATTCCTTAAGTTTATATAGTCCTTGGAAAGCATCTTCTTTTACTGTTGAGATTTGATTGTGATCTAAGTGGAGCCAGGTAAGTTGACTGAAGCTGGCAAATTGATCTCTTTCGAGCTCTGTGATGTGATTGTGCCTCAGGGACAGGCCCAGAGAGCCCTTGTCTGTGGCGTTTGGCACTGAGTGGAAGCCCTGAGAGTCGCAGTAGAATAGCAGCTTCTCGCAGCGGCATTTGGGTGGACACGCCATACCCAGGGCAGGCAGCATTTTTAAAACCATACTCATTGCATATATTGCTGCCAGCATAGGGGCCCCTAATGGCCACTTGAAATGTAAGCCTGCAGAATATAATTTAAGGAAAACAAGAAGATAGGATATTTTTTCAGCAGAACATATGGGCTATTAAAAAAAAAACACATAACATTATGGTGAAAGATTTCATTTATATAACTTATTTTTCATTTACTGCAGAAAAATTAACCTTGTTGGTATGACTAGAACACAACTTAAACCATTTAAAAAGAAGATAAAGCATGTTCCTATCATTAGCTGCCTTTACCTAAACCTCAAAATCCAAAAACGTGACAGTGATTTCCCTCAAAATCCTAAAACGTGAAATCAATGGCTTATTTTAACAGCGTGATTCCTTGTTGACTGTACAAGACATATAAATGCATGGACTTACCCATTCTTCTGAGTACATTGGAGGCTGCATTCAGTCGAGGTTGTCAGACTCAACGCAGTGAGTCTGTAAAAGGCTCTAACATGCAGGAGCCTTTGACCAGTTTCCTGTTTTCTGTGTCCCAGGCTTTCCTTGTAAAATTGAATCCACCAGGGTGAGTTGTTTTTTCCTTAGCATATACCTCTGGAAAGCATTGGTTTCATTTTCTGTGATGCTCTAATCTCCTAAAACAGTTTTGAATGTAAGTTATTAATTTTCTCCCCTCAATTTGCTGCTGGTCATCAAAGCTTCAGTCTCTCCTTTCCGCAGCCGTTAGTTCTCTCTGTCTTAACTTGTTGATGGCAGATGGGCGGCTTGTTGCAGAGAAGAGCTCCTGGAGCAGCATGAGTGCATTTACTGAAAAGCTTTTCCGAGAAACGGCACAAGAATGGATTTGCTTATGTGCTGCGACCACACAGAACTGTATATAGGCTGACGTCACCGGGTGACGTGTCTTTTGTTTGGGTTTTCCAGAAGCTTTACTGTTAAAAAGCACTGTGCTTTGTAACAGTATTGGGGTCGTCGTAAGACCCTTGATCACAATAAAGCAAGAGAAGAATTCCTGACTTTAAAACATGATATTCCTTCAGTGTAGGAAGCAGCAGTGAGGTTGTAATAAAGGCTGCATTCAAGAAGACCCAGACCCATCGGAACAGTGAGTCGGACTAGCAGAGTGATGATTTTTAATGCGTGTAAGAGCCAGTGTTAGACTGAGATTCTGCATAGAGATCGTTTAAATGGGCAGAAGCCTGCACAATTGATTTATAAAGTGCTGCTTTAATGCCAGCCTATGCAAGGTAGTGTTGCTGCTCTGGTAGTTTGAAATGCTGCTCAGTTGCCTTGTTGTCATGCTTGGTTAAAATCTAAGCATAACTGTGATTTGCTTTAGGTATGTTGGTGAATTAAGTGGGCTTGACTTTTTTTGGCTTTAAGAGCTTAACATCTTAAACCAAGAATAAAGGGTGTGTGTAGGGGCTTCCAAAAGAAAGCACTTTAAAAAAAAAAAAAGAATTTCAGGGGAACTCTAAAAAGATTTCCCCTCTGTCCTGTTTTATAACAATGTTTGCTCACCATGCTGATGGAAAAATAATGCTGAGTTGATATTTGAATGCCCTAGTAGGAGAAAAGGGCTGGTGAATACCATTACTTTAACATACATGACCTAACTATTAACAGGGATGATTTGGACAAGTAATGCAATGTGGTTGGATTCTAACATGGTCCACTTTATTTACTTTAGCATCTCTCTTTCTCCTTAACTGAAAGCCTCATCTGGTGTTTAGATTGGGGGGTTGTGGGGCTGAAATAATAGAACATTTACACACTAGCTTCTATTGACACACTTAAGAACTGACTTTGAGTCTCATACTATTGTTGGAATCTCTCTTGTAGGTACAAAAGGTCACTCATTCTTTGGAATAGAATTTTTGCTTTGGCTTGTTTTTGCTTGACCTAACTCTAGCTTCTCCCTGTCAGCGTCATCACTTTTCAGACCTTGGATATGAATGTACAGCTCTAGATTTAGTGTATAAACATAAATGATGTTCCTAGCATGGGTCAGTGTCATATTTTCAGGACTGTTTAAGGTAAAACATTTTACACATCTTGCCTTAATGATTTGACCCCTATACACCTATGCACTTATCCTTAGTGATTCTTGTCTCAGACTTGAGGGCAGAAATCTCAAAACTGAAATAAAAACATCATTGTCCTATTGGATTCTTAAGGTTTCATTCCACTGGGCAAGTCTAAGAACTCATTGTCTAAAGGGCTAAAATGTTTGTGTTGGAGCATGGTATTGCAGTGAGGACTAGATGACTCTAAGGTCCTTTCCTTGTTGCCTGTGTAAAGGGGCTATGGAAACTTAGCAATGCAGGGATGTACTTTGAGTTCTCCTAAAAGCAACCCCAAGATGGAGTTGGAATTACAAGAGTTTTACTGGGGGAAATGCCTGGGAAGTATAAAAGGAGAAAAAAGGCAACAGGAATACTGAGGACTGGTAGAGTCTTCTGTCTAATACATGTGAAGGGAGAAGGGAAAGACAAATTAGACAGTTTGTAGTGTAGTTCTTAGGTAAGTCTCATTGACCAAACAGAAATCCCCAGGCCAAAGTTGCCGGTGGGATTCTGTTTACAGTCTTAGGACTGAGCCCACACTAGCACTGTGTTCCTTTATGTTGCTGATTTATGGAGAGAGGGAGAAAGGTCTTGTTTTGGACCCCAAGGATGCCACTTCCCCCACTGACCTTGATTTTTTTTTTTCCTATAGTTTCTCCTTATAGGCTAGATGTTTGCCGGGCTTGAGAAATTTTGTTGCTTGTTCATTTTCGTGTGGATAAGGTTTAATCAGATTCCTACAAGGTCTATGACCCTAGGTTTCAGAAATACTGTTCTGCAGGAGCTTGCCCCAAAAAGTTAACAAGGAGGGGAATCTCACATGGATGGTCTCTGGTAATCCTCTCCCCCCACCCACCCAACAAGAAGCCAGTCCTTGTGGTGTTGTAATATCTTACTGAAGTCAGCCACTCTCTGATTAAAAACAAAACAAAACACAAAACAATACAGAAGCCAGATTAATAACTTCCCTTAATTAACTACTTCCATGAAAGAAGTGTGTGAGTCAATTGGATTAGGACAGCCACAGTTGGGATTGAGTTGGATGCGAAAATTTAGGGGGAAAAACATTTCCTTCCCTTTGGATTCTTAGGTCATGTAGATTAGAAAGATGAAAACTATCTTTTGTATACAAATAAATGGAAACTAATTAAATTGTATTATCTTAGTACTATTATAAAAGACTTGTGGGCCTGGACATTTGTCCAATGAAGCAATGAAAAGTCTTAGTAATTATTATTGTTTTAATAAGAGAGATGGTCTCCACTATGTTGCCTAAAATGACCTGAAATTCAAGATCCTCCCTCTTCAACTTCCTGAGTAGCTGGAGCTATAAGGAAACATAATTGCTCTTGATCTCCATCAAATCATTTTTTGATGCCCCAGAAGAAGTGGGCAGTACTGATGCTATATCATAGGACCCAGGAGTACACCAACCTCTTTTCTTACCTGCTTGCTCTTTAGATTCAAAAGGCCAAGGCTGTGGACCTAAAAATCGTGTTTGCCTTAAAATTGATAGAAGTGGTAGAGCACTTGCCCAGTATGTGTGAGGCACTGAGTTTAGTCTATCCCCAGCACCTCATAAAAAAAACTAAATAAACAAAATAAAGGTATTTAAAAAATGGTGGAAAACACAGTTCCAATTGATGAAATTTTGTATCATATTTTGGTCTTTATCTTTCTTTAGTTGAAAGGGCTATACAGATGCCCTGTTCTTTCTGAACTAAAATTTCTTGGTTTTCATTTTAGAACAGCTTTATTCTACATACAGATGCTTTTGACTTAATTAAAGTGATAGTACAACTTTTGGAAGATACTATGTATCATCTCTTTCAATTCTTATTAGTTTAGATGCTCATGATTAAGGTAGAGGAGAAAATAAAATTTAACTAGTCTCTCCTCTCTGTAAAATGGTTTTAAGCAGATTTAGTGTGTTAAATTACAGCAGGGTTTAGGTGGCTGTGGTTGTCAGCATTCCTCCACATTAGAGTTTACTCTTAATATATATTGCTGATTAGAGAGAGTTATTCCCCTACTTGGAGAAATGTGTATACATATGTAACTACATAGCTATATCTATCTATAGATATATTTTCTTTTTGTTGGGGTGCGGGGGAGTGCCAGGGATTAAACCCAGGAGTGCTTAACCACTGAGCCACATTCTTCAGCCCTTTTTAGTTTTGATCTTGAGACAGGTCTCAATGAATTGTTTAGGGCCTCAGTCTCCCCAGCCACTGGGATTAAAGGTATGTGCCACCATACCCAGCACATTTTCTGTTCTTTTGTGGTTGATCAGGAGCTTTGTTTTATACCAAAAAAAGTCAAATGTTTCCTTAATTGTGCCCAATTCTAAAAGTTGCTAATACCCTAGCACCAGACTGATATACAGAAGTGCCCTGGAGATAATTTAAAACTTTCTTGTTGACAGTCTTGATTGCTCCTTGGAAAGTCTCTTCGGATTTATCAAAAAATGATAGCAGTTTTTAGGGTAGAGAGCCTAAACTTTGCAGGTCTGAATATTTCTTCTGCTGAGATCCTTTTGGGGGGTCTTAGTTGGTAAGCACATACTTGGACCTGTGTTGTATTGAGACTTGTATTATAATGAATAAGTGAGCTTTAAGTGTATTTTTGTTTTTGGAAGGAAGAAGGAATCTTTCCTTTTGAAAGTAAGTGTCCATATTACATTAGGCCTCTAGAATCCCAGTTTTTTGCCTGAATCATCCCTTTCCTTGTCCACTGTTGACATTTTAAAAGTTTTTTGTCCTCCTGTTAGTAAACCCAACAGAGAAAACTGTTGAAAAGGATGTTGTTTACTACACTAGTGGTGGTGAATGGTGTTCCATTTTTATCTTGTAAGTTACACAGTTTGAAACCCATCTTTCTAGTTTTGGGGGCATGTGCATTTGGGCATTTGTTGCTCTTGCAGGATGTTAGGGTCAGGATCATGTAACGGCCTACTTCCATTGTGCTAGAGTTATTCTGTGCCCAGAGATAGATAATTCAGTACATCTTGGTGATATACCTAAGTTGGACATTAGGTGAGGGAAATCTTCCATAAGAGAAGATTACGCAGGTGTTAAACCAAGGCAATCTTTCATTTTTCTGCCATAGACATCAATAACAAAACAAATATAACAATCTTGAAATCTTGATTAATATATACACAGACTGAAATATATATGACCAGACCACTCTTCCTCTGTCAGTGGCTTTCTTGTATTCATGTCTCCCCCTTCCTTTGTGTATAGCAAGCTTTGTTTTTTATTCTTAAATACTAGCCCAACCTTGGGATTGCCCTTTCTGGAATCTCCATCTCTACATTTCAGAGTGGCTTTTGATTTAGTCAGGTTTTCTCCTCCCAGTATAGACTGCCATTGGCTACACAGAGCCATTTGAAATTGGGAGATGATATACCCATTCATACTTACTTGAAGAATCTCTCTTAATTTTAGTGGGCTCTCTGACCCAATTGGCTAAATTTAAAGGAACTGATTTGCATGTATATTGGCTAGACGATAGCACTCTTGTTTGCTGAAGCTTGGAAACATCATTCTCTAAGAACCTTCTTAATAAGTTCTAGGGTGGAATGGCAGTAACATGTGCCAAGGCAATAAAAAAATTAAATATGTGATATTATTAATGCAAAAGAAATAAAAGGCAAATTTATATATAAAGTAAGGTTCTGTCAGTTAAACTTCTGGGCTACAGGGTATGTTTATTTAAAACTGATAGACATTGCTTTTCCAAAAAGTTTTAAAATCATTTTCTACGTCCTGCCCTAGTCTGTAATTATGTACCAACCATCCCTGCCTGCCATTAACACCATTGTGGAAGCCATCACACTCTGAATATGTATACAAAGCTGATAGTGAAAAATATTCTTTTGTTTCTTCTTTAAAGAGGCTTAAAATTGGACAGCATTTTGTATGGATATTGGCATTTTCTTTTTCACAGGTAATATGTTACATTTTTTTCATTCCAACTCTCTAGTCTCAGGACTGGTCATTTTCATATAGACTTGTGTGACTTTTTTTTTTTAATGAAGGAGATTAACTTTATCATGTTTTACAAATATTTCTTCTAGTCACTTGTCTTTTGAAGGGTTTTATGGTTTTTGCTAAATGTAGCTCTGTCATCTGAGAAAATATCCAAATTGTAATGCTCATTTCTTAGCTCTTATTGAGGTAAGAAAGAGAAGGGAAATAGAGTGATATGTAATGTTAGAATTCCTCACCTATTGTTTAAAACTTTTGGATGAAATAAATAGTATTAGGCATACTAGAAACTATTCTATTCTTTGTAATTGAGGGATAGGGTTCTCTTTAAAAGGGGTTTAAGGGACTGGGGGTTGGCTCAGTGGTAGAGTCCTTGCCTGGCACGGGTCGGGCACTGGGTTGGGTCCTCAGCTTCACATAAATATAAAATAAAGATATTTTGTCCACCTAAAACTAAAGGATGAATATTGAAAACAAAGGGAAGGGGGATTTAAGAACATATGTCTACAAAACCATTATATTGTAAGATTAAGGTACTGTTGAGCTTTGCATAGATTTTCAATAACTTCTTGTCGCATATTCAGCTTACACAGAGCCCAGCAGCCATCTGTGGGCCAGGTGGAAATAATGGTCAATTGCTTCTCATGTTATTCACATCAAACCATTTAGGTACACATCCAAAAAAGCAGGGAGTGTGGGTATTGGGAATTGAACTCAGGGATGATCAATCTCTGCTTATATCCTCAATCCTTTTTATTTTATTTTTGAGACAGGGTCTCCCTGGCAGCTGAGGCTCACCTCAAACTCATGATCCTCCTGCTTCAGCCTCCTTAGTTGATGGGATTACATGGGTGTGCCATTGCTCCTGGAGCTGGATGGACTCTGTAAATAGGTGTTAGTCTCCTTTGGTTTAAAAATGTTTTTCCTCAAGATTCTCTTTAGTCCTCAGTCTTCTCTGAAGGCTTCTTGAGGCAATTATTAGCTTGATGCATCATTTCCTTTCTGAAGTTTTATACCCCTTTCTTTATTTGAAACCTTCTTCTGTATGGATGACAGCTTCAGTGTTTCCCTTTTTTCTCATTATTTTGAGAGGAAAAGGCTTTAGGTGTCCATTTTGACTTGGGCCTTATAAAAGGCTAATTTAATTTAATTTTAATTTTCTGAAGACTGATGAAGGCATTGTATATAATTAATTAGACCTTCCTGTTATATTAATTTAGACTTTCCTGCCTCCTTTTAAATCATATTATGCCGCAGTCTAGCTGGGCACAAAATAACCGAGCAGCCACAAAGCCTTGTAGGTTCAAACAGCAACTCTTTATTCCCCAACTCTCACCGGCACTCTACACACACTTCCCGGGAACACACTCCCTCCACCAGGCTCCACGTGCCAATTCTCCCAGAACCCCTCGGGAACTCAATGGGAACTCCAAAGTAGCAGCGGGCACCCCGAGGCAGCAGGATCCGTTCTAATCCTGGAGCAGGGTCACCTTTCAGCCATTCCCTCTGGCAAAAATGCCAGGCGTCATTCTGACTAAACTGTGGCTCTCAACAATATTAAGGTTAATAAAACCTTGAGTTTGACCCTCTTGTCCCACCCTTTCCAACCTTACTCTAGATTAAAAGGAGAACAGAAAGCAGTATTTGGAGTTTGAAAAGTCTTAATGTTTTTCCTAATGACAAAGAAACAGGAGACTGGTGATTTGCCACATTAAGTCATATGACTTTTAAACATGTCTGTAATTGGCTACTTGTTTTTCTTTTCCTCCACAGCCAATGACAGATAAAGTCAACAGGTAATTGACTGAGGATCAGTTATTTTAAAGATTCCTCACTACTTCCAATAATGTTTATACAAGTTGAGCATCCCCAATCTGGAAGACTCTGAAATCTGAAATATTTCTGGTTCAAAGCATTTCAGATAAGGGATGTTTAACCGTTATATTCTAAGTTTGCTTTTCTTAACATTATGTTTGAGTGACTTTATTTTTGCCCCAATTAAACTATTGCTAAAAATTCATAATGAGTTTAATTTCAGAAGTAAAATCATGTTTTACAGATCACTAAGCTTTCCACTTTGATCAAGCTTTGTGTTAAGGCTGTGAGCGTGTGTGTCTGTGTGTGTATGTATATACATATAATCATTCCCCCTGCCTTTTTCAGTACAGGAGGTTGAACTTGGGGGGGCCCTTACATGTTAGGCAAGCACTGTACCATTGGAATCCTAAAACTGCTATTTGAACTGTACTTTTTTTAAAAAAGTAATTAAAAGTGGTCTATCTAATGTAACCTCAAAAGTTTAGTAAATAACTGCTTCTGATCTGCCGTGTCTTGATTAATAAGGCATAAACTTCTATTTCTCACAGTAATAAGAAAGACAAATTGATTTTGGGAGCAGTTTGGCAAATATCAGAATTAACAGATTCATGGAATGAATTGCACTGTATCTAAATGAATTTTCCTATGTGACTAGAATTCCTTCAAAAGTCAACTCATGGGGGGCTGGGGCTGTGGCCCAGTGGTGGAGCACTCGCTTAGCACACACAAGATCCTGGGTTCTATCCTTAGCACCACATAAAAATAAATAAATAAAATAAAGGTACTTTGTCCAAGTACAACTAAAAATTTTGTCCAAGTACAACTAAAAAATAAATATTAAAAAAAAAATCATTTCATGGATTTGGTTTTATATAATTTTCACAGTAAATCCTTTTACCCAAATTGAGGGAAAATCTGGGCATTCTTGGTGGCAGGAGATTGGGCTCTTATATCGTCAGTGAACCCAACTTTTGGGTTTCAAATTCCAAATAGTTTCAGAATAGATGATTAGAGATACCCTCCAAAATTGACAAGGAACAATGACAGACATTACTGAGTTTATTTAGAGAAATTTTCTTGAAGTAAATGTTTGGGTGTCTAAGGAATGTGCTGAGACTTTCCAGATTGAAGCATTGATGATAAGATGAGTTTGATTTTGATTCAATTTTAGACATCTTTTGTCTTAGATCCTGGCATTTCGACTTTGAGATTGTCAGTGACTTTTTAGTTTTGAGTTCTCTTTTGACTGATGGCCTTGAATAAATTAAAAGTTTTCTGCAGGTAGCAATCCTCCAACCTGAATCAGTTTTTGTTGATATTAGTAGATTACCAACTAAAGTAATATTAGCAGACTACTTAATTTTATTGGCAGTTCAGGAATGTTGGTGGAAAGGGTAAGGAATGAGACCCTGGCCAGGGTCTTCATAGTGACCATCTCAATTTTTCACTTAAATTTCAACTCTTAATATTTGTAAGTTCCTTCTTATGTCCTTTCTCTTCTTTGCTAAATAACCTGTAGTCCTCAATGTTCTTTCTGTCTTTTCTTTAGTAGTGTGTAGAAATGAAGTCAGAGAGATAAGTGGCATTGTCCCTCACTTAACAGAAGATGTAAATAACAAATCATGTAAAACATACAACCAGATCTCATCCTTACCCATTTATCTGGTGTGCTGGCTTATATACTGATAGTATACTCATACCAGAATGTTTCAAGGGCACCCAAAGGGAGAACACTGGGTTAAATTCCTTAGTCCATTTATATCTCTCCGATGATGATGATGAAGAAGAAGAAGAAGAAGAAGAAGATGATGATGATGATTTTATTTTTGGCCATACTGGGTACCCTACCACTGAGCTGTATCCCCAGCCCTTTTTATTTTATTTTTGGGACAGGGTCTCAAACTTGCTGAGGCTACCCTTGAACTTGTAATCCTCCTGCCTCAGCCCCCCAGGTTGCTAGAATTGCAGGTGTGCACCACTGTGTCCTGCTTCCCCTGTGTTTACTAACATGTTTTTCAGAAACAACTACATATGTTTTGGGATAGGGGAGGGGACTTCTAATGGACTTCCTAGTTTAATGTAGCTTTTGTCTTACTAGGTATTTCTAAGGACACAATTAGCACCACCTGGGATAAAAACTTTGTCCCCTTTCTTTCATCTAGCAGCTATTTTGTTTCTATTCAGAATATTACCCAGGCAAATCTCAACTCATCACCACCCTTTCCCACCTCTATAGAAGTATTGATTTATATACCTTTCCAAGAGTGGCTAATATCTTCTTTTCTGTACACTACAATTGCATTAAGCTTAGCCTAGAAGTTCTTAAAAAAAAAAAAAAAAAGACAATTTCACAAAGCATTCTGATTTGAACTGTATAATATACATTGTTAACTCTGATTATGGTACATCTTAGTTTTAAAACATTGTTTTGTATTGGTGTTAGTGTCAGGGACCATCTTTGATCTCTGACTTTCTTTAAAAATCTCATAGTTCATCAACATATAACTTATTCTACTTATAGTTCAAGGGCAGCTTGTTTATTAATGAACTTGGTGTATGCTGAATCTTGAGTTAACACAAAAATGTATTTTTAAACAAATGGCTTTGTCTCTTGGCTCCTCTTATTTTGGTAAAATCCTTTCAATTCCAATCTCAGATAATATGGAAACCAAGAGTTGTTAAGTTTTTATGAAGAAAACCATATAGGATACTTTCCATATTTTATAACTTTGGTCTAAAAAAGGTATACTAAACCAGGCTGGGTGGTGCATGCCTATATTCCCAGCGACAGGGGAGGTTGAGGCAGGAGGATCACAAGTTTGTTGCCAGCCTAGGCAATTTAACAAGAGCCTGTCTCAAAATCAAAATAAAGGGGATAGGGATAGGGCTGGGTTGTAGCTTAGTGGTCGACTGCTTGCCTAGCACGTGTGAGGCACTGGGTTTGATCCTCAACACCACATAAAATAAATAAATAAATAAATAAATAAATAAAGGTATTGTGTCAGTCTACAACTAAAAACACTTTTAAAAAAAAGTGATGGGGATATAGCTCAGTGGTAGAACACCCCTGGGTTAAATCCCTTGTATTGCATGTATGCCTAAATATATAAATAAATTTTAAAAATTAAAAAGTTGTACTTTTTTCAATGTTTATAGAGCACTAAATAGCTATAGACTCTTACTAAGGTTCCCTGTGAATCTGAAATGTTTATCTCTTACGTTTTTGTGTAGGCTGGACGTAAAGAAAGAAGTGATGCACTCAATTCTGCAATCGATAAAATGACCAAGAAGACCAGGGACTTGCGTAGACAGGTAAGCTGGAAGAAAGTACTGATTGCTTTTCTAAGTTCTTGATTTTGTAGCTTTAATTAAAATTCTAATAAATACTGGATTAAATAATGAATAAAAAACTTTATGTGCAGCAGATTAAACCCAGGGCCTTACACATGCCAGGCAAGCGCTTTACCACTAAGTTATATTCCCAGCTCCTTTTATTTTTTTATTTTGAGACAGTATCTTGCTAAGTTGCTGATGCTGGCCTCGAATTTAGGATCCTCCTGCCTCAGCCTCCTCAGTAGCTGGGATTACATGTGTGCCACGGTTTCAGGCTTGGGTTTATGTTTTTATTGGGGGGAAAAGGATGGATTTTCACAGAAAAGTGACTGTCTCTGTATTTTTGCTGATAAAGTCCATAATGGCTAATAAAATCTCATAGGGATATGGAATAATGTGGTCCCATTGGGGTGGACTGAATAAGTTAAGTCTAGCATGAAAAGGATGATTTGGGGACATATGAAAATACCCTCGAAGGATCTCGTTATATTATGTACAGTAGAGACAAATATTCCAATTACTCATTTGACTTGCCCCATTCTGATCACATACTTGCAGTTCCCTTAGATCTTTTTTTTTTTTTTTCCCTTAGATCTTTGGTGGAGATATGTTTCTAGTTCAAGTATGATAGGTATAGAGGTATTTGGCGTGCTGAGATTTCCATCTGAAAATCAGATTGAGTTTTAATTTTTAAAGAAGTTAGGATTGAATTTATACGAGAAAGTATTAAGACATAAGACATTATAATTAATTCAGACAATTTCTAAAAAACTAGTAGAGAGACATTTTATTGCTCATGTCTGATTTAAAGCAAAATTAAAGACAGAACTATCCCTGATTCAATTTCCTTTTGGTGAACAGTATCAGGAATGTTTGTAAAGATGGCGTCTGGTTTGTAGCTCAATGGTGGAGTACGTGTTTAGCATACATTATACTCAATTTTGATCTCCCAACTCCACCGCCACCCCCCAAATTTTATAAAGATATCCTTTAAGTTTTAAAGTGCCTAGTGTGTTAGCACTTTTAGATAAGCCAGAAAGTTCTTTTTTTCTCTTTTCATTTCATTTAGTTAATTAAGCTAATTATATATATTCAAGGCTGCGTGCCACTTCACCCAGAGCTGCTTTCTGTTCAGCTTTGTATTATTCCTGTAAGATGTAAGCCTTAGTTTTGTAGTTCCTAAGAAAAAAGAATGTTGTCTTGAAAACTGAGATTCTATCTGAAGTGTTGTGAGTATAGTGGAAACCACTGTCTCCATGATCATATGTTTCCTGTGTTGCAGGTTATGGCAATTGCATTACTGGTTGCACTCATATATTGCACTCATATGAGTGCAACCAATCTATCATATGCTTCTATTAGATTTAAATGTACAAAAGAGAAAAAATGATCTAGCTACTTGGTGGAAATAAAATCAAATTTATACAATTTAATTATTAGCTCCGCAAAGCTGTCATGGACCACGTTTCAGATTCTTTCCTGGAAACCAACGTTCCACTTTTAGTATTGATTGAAGCTGCAAAGAATGGAAATGAGAAAGAAGTTAAGGAGTATGCCCAAGTTTTTCGTGAACATGCCAACAAATTGATTGAGGTAAGTACATTAGCAGTTTCATTAACTGTTAAGTAACTTGGTGAAGTGTGGCAAGTCTAATTTACATGCTTTAATCAGCTAAAAAATGTTAAGGGTTCACCTAATATGCAACATGTATAAAATGAGAATTTTATTGTCACTGAATATCCCAAGCCACCATTTTTGTCAGTTTTACACTAATTATATAGACAGACTCCATCTTAGAAACTTCACATCATAACAATGTTAATATGAGTAAAGATATATCATGGCACTGTTTTAAAAGCAGTGTAGAAAATGGTTGTAGCTAAGAGCTGGAGCTCTCAGGGAGTCACATTGTCTGGCCTTGTCTCCTGGCAGGTTACCTAAGCCCTCTCAATTTCTATTTCTTGTCTGTTAGATGAGGATACTAATGATACCTACCTTGGGGTTATTTTAAGGAACAAAAGATGATGTATGTCAGGTGCTTACTAGTTTTATGTCAGAGTCATAGACTCAGACCCATCTTATTACTTTAAAAATGAAGAAAATTATTCTGAATTTTAAAATTTCTCAATCAGTAAGAATGGGGTGAGGATGAATACTCTGAACCTATATAAATCATGATATGATGGATTAATTCCCAATCAAATACTAAGCTTTTTATAGAAAATATTTCTATCAACAAGAGTAGGTGGACTTGCTCTCTATGTAATATGGAATTATCTATTTTATTAAAAATTTTAAAAATGAAGCATATTTAAAAATTTTTAAATTAAAAGTGAAGAAAATGAGCCCTGACATGATGCTAATTAGATATATTTACAGAGTAGAAATCTGTATAGCAGTGGTTGGTTTGTTTGTAGGGTCATAAGAATAAAAAGTGAATTGTCATTAAATTTCCAGGTAAGTTAAGCTAACTGAATTTGTTATTATTTAATTTATTCATTACTATATTTGTGAAATGTGACACACAGTAAACATATACTCAAGTTGTTTAATTTTATAAATTAATGCAAAACACTTAAAATTTGATGAAGATATTATGTAAACCATTTGGTAAGTTGGTTATTACCTAAGAACAGAAAATGGCCTTCATGTGAAATGTGTGTCTTGTGCATTTGAATTTATGGTAACATTAGCCCAGGTTAATACCATAAAAATATTCCAAGGAAAACATCAGTAATCACATTAAATGCATTACTAATTTTAAATCTAGTTTTTTTGAACATTAATTGTTATTCTGACCTGAATTGATTATGTACAGAATACATAGGTAAGTCTACTGCTATTTAAGTTAATAATTTTGGCATCTGCAACTAAAATTGGAGACTTTCATTTGTGTCTCCATTAAGCATAATCTTGTTCGTAATGGTCACATGACAACACGGATGTAATTTCCAAATGTACAAAGATTGTGTCAGGAAGGCAATCACTTATAAGTAGCTTGTATTAGGGTTTGTCTGAGTGATAGCAATCAAGGACACTGCCAGCCTTAACAAGCTCAGTGTGGCAGCTAAAGAGAGGGCAGCCCTTGTTTTTGCTTGAGTTGGAGGGCCCTTTATTGTTGCCAACTGCATTATCTTCAGCCTCTATCCAGCGTTAACAGAACTAACACTTTCTGAAGATGGACTATATACCAATACTCTGTACTTTCCACAACAGCATTTTTCAGGTAAGTGAATTGAGGCTTAAAGACTTTTAAGTGCTTGCCTAAGTTTAGTCAAATTGTATCCCTGCAACAATGAGAATTGTGTGCCCCAGCTCATTATCTTAGTGATAGCCTAATACTCACTGAGAAGCACAGGGGTGGGGTGGAATTGGTAACATTGGAGACCTTGCTTCAGAAGTTTTCCCAAGCTTGTGATTTTTATTTCATTCTGAACATCACTAAGTGCTCCTTTAGAGATTAGAATGTATTCCCACCACAGCTCAGTTCTAACCCTTTTCTAACCTCTTTCCCTTCTCTGTGTCCTCAATCCCCACACCCGCCCCCTTCTTATCTATGTATTAAATGACATGTGGCCTTTCAATGCCTGAGGCATAACCATAGGCTTTGTAATACCATTCTATAAACAGTTAAGTTACATTTATAATAATAGAGATAGTAAGATATATAATTGCATATGTCTATGAAAAGGAAATGAATTTTCAAAGTGTTTTAGAAGCTTTAAATTCCTGACTCAAGGCAAAGCTTTATTCTTCAATGACAAGGCTTCTTTACCCTTTACTACTTTTGCGTTATAATGAAATATATTGAACTAGTCAAAGATTTGTTTTGGCAAAGTTAAAATACCTCCTTGTGAGCGGTTTGTTAATTTTTTTTTTTTTTTTTACTTCTTTTTAGTCATTCCCTCCTAATTGGAGTAGATGTCTACAGGCCAATTTTGGTTTGAGAGCCATTTTCTTTGGGGCTGAGGGAAATGAAAAGCTGAGCTGAGCTGAGCTCAACTATGGGGATAAGGCCCTGGCAGGAAAGGAGAAGCTCAGATTTTGCAGCCTCTCTGCAGAATACTACCAGATACATTTGGGAGAAGTGGATCTCCTAAAATACTACAGTACAGTTCTGATACTAACCATCAGGAATTAGTAAAGTCCCACAGATGAATGCCATGGTCCCCAGCAAGATTGCCCATATCTCAAATGCTAGCTGCCAGTTTGGGGTACCCAGGCCACTTCTACTCTGATCAACTGGCTACAAATCTAGGGGTTTCCCGTGATCCATCGCAGGTTTAATAATTCATTCGAACATTTCATGTAACATTTTGTTTAAAAGGACGTATATCAGAACTGACCAAATGAAGAGAGGCACAGTGGGCAACTGGGCAGGGCATAGATGCAAAGATGTACCCCTTCGCAGTGGAATCGAGGCACATCCACCCTCCTGTCACATCCATGTATACACCAACCAAGTAACTTCTCTGTTTGTGTCCAGAGTTTTAGTGAGGTTTCATCGTAGTTATAATTAATTGAATATATGATTTAATGGAGCTTATTTCCAGTTCCCCTCTCCTCCAATAAGGAACTGACCTTAGAGCCCCAATTGTCTAATCAGATGGTTGTCCCCCTCACCTAAATCACCTTATTAACATAAATTACTAGGGCCAGCTGTGAAAAATCAAGAGAATCTTATCACTACTGAAATTTCAATAATTTGTACATTCCTTCCCAGAAATCTAGCACACGAAACAAATTAGATAATATTCAACACCTCCTTTGAAGGTATGTGGAATGCATAGTTTTCAGGTAGCTTGACTTCACAGCCAGCCTACCTTGCTACCAAACCATAAGCACAACATGGAAGCAGTAAGAGAGGACAGGTTTGTTTCCTGTAGCTTATGTAGACCCTTTTTATGGCTTTTACCCAGTCATGTACTACTTCTCTTACCTTGTAACTATTTGCTTTATTTGAGTTTTGTTTTTCCCTTTAGTTTCTGCCCTGTAGCAGTCAGGCTTTCTCTTTTCTCCAGGAAATCAAATTCATCTCTTCATACCAGGGTGAGTGGTTCTTCCTCCTGAAATTAAAGATTCTCACTGTGTGGATCCCTTTCTGCAGCATTTTTTATCATCATGTAATCTTTCTTTGACTCCTTCAGTTGTGAGAAACTCACTTCCTCCAGAAGTAGTATATTCTAATAGTAGAGTCTCTGGTGATTAGGAGCAGAGGGCCAGTCTCCTCTTAAACCTTCCCACCCATCTTGCTGCTCCACATGTGTGAGTTGAGAGTTACTTTGAGTATACAGTATATATCTATATATTTCTAATATGTGGTATGGAAAAAGAATATAAAATAACTTATTGGTAATTTTTGATAACTGTGTACATGTTGAAATAATATTTTGGGGTTAATAAAACATCATTAATTTTGTCTTTTAGTTTTTTTGGTGTGGCTACTAAATAATCGACAAGTTCTCATGTAGTTCACAGTATATTTCTGTTGGACAAATTACTAGTCTACATGATTTACTCAGGCCCTCCAGAGGTTCTCTTCATCACAGTTCTTCCCTGGCTGCCCTCCATTCAAGTGCCAGCCCTCACTGAACACCTCCTTCAGTGATAGCAGATAGAGGTAGAGCTATAGCCAAGACTTCCATCATTCCAGAGGTAGACTGTGTATCCCAGGATGGCTTTGGCCTTTGGGCAGCATATGCGCTCTGTGATGCCTCTGAGCTCATTGTCAGTCAGAGCTTCTGGGTTTTTCCTGTGGAGGTGATACTGCACATTGCCATCTTGTCCATTCCTGTCAGTATGGTGTGTGTTAGTGTACAACTATATGTGTGGGTTTGACACTCATTGAATATAAATTTACATCCAATTTAGTGTTTTATCAGGATTTCTGTTGCCATGTTCTTCATATTATTGGCTACCTCTTTGAAATTTTTTTATCTTCATTTTAGGAAGATGAGTACGTCTTTTCTACTTTTATCTAATCTGATCTTTAAAAAAATATGTTGACTTAAGACAAAGAACAAGATAAGAACCTTTCTGCTTGCTACTGAAAATCATTCTCTTGATTGGAACAGTTAGCCCTTTAGCCAATTAAGACTTCCTTTAATTTTTATTTATTCACTTTATTTTTTGTGGTATTGGGGATCGAACCCAGGGGTACTCTACCACTGAGCTCTATCCCTAGCTAGCCCCCCCCCCCCCTTAAATTTTTATTTTAAGTTTTAAATGGACGCAATACCTTTATTTTGTTTATTTTAATGTGGGGCTGAGAATTACCTTACGTGTGCTAGGTAAGTGCTATACCCTTGAGCCACAACCCCAGCCCCTCCCTAGCTCCCCTTTTTAAAAATTATTATTTTTTTAAGTTGTAGATGGACACAATCCCCTGCCCTTCTTCTCCCCCACCCCTTCTCTCTGTCTTTTGTGCTGAGGATTGAACCCAGTGCAGGTGAGTGCTCTACCACTGAGCCACAACCCCAGTTGTCCTCCCCAGCCCCCACCCCTGCCAGCCCTTTTATTTTTAATTTTGATCCGGATCTCAAAAGTTGCCACATGTGGCCTTACACTTGAAAATTTGGAATCCTCCTGCTTCAGCCTCTTGAGTAACTTGGATTAGAGGCTTGCATCTTCATGCCAGGCTAAGGATTCCTTTATTTATCTTGCTAAGTCATCTAGATAGAACATGTTCACACCATACCCTTCATATCCTTTTAATGTCTACCTTGTTTACCTCCATAAAAATGAGGTGACAATAGGAATAGTCTGTTCTAGCAGCTTCTTTGTGGAGACTAGCTGCCTTCCACTTCCCAGCGCAAGTTCTATTAAAAATACTATTCAGTAATTTAATATCATTAAAACCTAGAAATGGGAAGCACATTTGCAAGGTTGATAGAGAGCATCTGCCTTGCAAAGTGACTGTCCAGGTAGTTGAGAGTTACTTGTCCATGTTGGCTCAAGTGTGTTGATTTTGACCTTTTTATGTTTGATAACATTGATGTACTCCAAAAAACATTATATAGACTTATAATTAAACTTTTAAAAAAATAATGGTTTCTCTATGAACACTTGGGTGCTGCTGTGTATATCATTCAGGTAGCTGCTTCTGGAGTTAGATGACCTCTCTCATCTAATCCCTGAGGTGTGTATTTGGTGTTAGAAAATAAGTTTTTCAACACTGATAACCAGGTTCCTTTCCAGAATCATGTGGGGATGCCATGCGATCACTGCATTGGAGATCTAGAGCCACATAAAAATCTCAATGGTTAAGGTGCGCCTAGGGTTGTCTGTGACAACACTGCTTAGACTCATTTTTCCTAACTTATTTATTAGAGAAATAAGAAGAGTCTCTGAAAGTAATCCTATGCAGAATAGTGTCTGAGGGAGAAAGATAAAAGTGCCAATTTAGATTAGGTTCGGTTTTAGCAAACTGCCATTTTGAAATACAGCGGGGCGTGGCGGGGGGGGGCTATGAAAATGTGATCACAAGTTCACTTTAGCAAATTTATAAAAATTTTAAAAACACAAGAAAATAACATTGTGGTGTAGATTCATATACAGTAATGTATGTGAATGGTTTTTAAAAAAACATACACAAAATTGATGCAGGGGATTATTTATTGCATTAGATGATATCATAACATGTTATAATGTAATTTGTTTCCCCCCACTTATCATATCATGGCCATTTTACCATGCACAATGTATGTGGTACAATGTATATTACTAGACCATTTATTTAACATATATTCTTCTTTTATCTAATCTGATCTTTAGGCATTTAGGTTATTTAGGTTGTTCTTATTACTGATATATTATATGTTTTATGTATGTATATGTTTTATATATATGGATATAAAATGCTTTGATAAAACATCTTGTATTTTTCTTATGCCAGTGTTCCACCTAGTTTTCCAAGCTAAAAATCTAGTACTTATCCTTGTTTTTTTAAACCCCATTATTTTCCATATCTAATCAATAAGTCCCCATATCATTCACTTCCTTAGTCCAAGCTGTCATTTTTTACTGTATATTTGCAGCAGCCTCCTGAATTTTGATTTGTTTGCTTGCACTCTTATTCCTCTCTAGCCTCTTCTTTGCAAAGGAATGAATATGATCTCTTTAAACTAGTTCATATCATTCCTTTGCTTCATGACCACCATTGGCTTCCAGGCATACTTGCAATAAAATCCTAAAGTCCAGGTTGTTAGCCATGGCCCAGAAAGTACCTTGTCTGCTTTTCCAGCTGCACTTAGTCCTGAATTTTCTTGCTGGTTGGTCCCTTCCATGATCAACTACTTCTTCCTTTTTGATTGTGTCTTAACTATGTCATCTAGCCAGATGTTACTGCCATAGAGAGGTTTTCTTGGATTCCCTCTGTCTCATCCTCCGGCAATCATTTTTTTCATCTCATCACCTGTTTTTTGTTCTTCATAGCTCTTATGTGCTGAGATTTTTTGGATTTGCTTACTTTTCTTTCTTGTCTGGACCCATCTATTCCAATAGAACATAAATTCAATGAGAACATAGACCTAGAAGAATTCCTAGAACATAGCAGGTATCCAACAACTATTGAATGAACTCCTATTTCTGAAAGTTACCAGTCACCCAGTTGTTCGTTATTCAGATTTCTGAGCAACCATGCCCAAATACTCTGATTCAGTGGTCTGAGGACTATATTTTGGGAAATGCACAGTTGTGCAGTACAACAGAATAGCAAGTGTTAGTGAGCTTTGTCTTGTTCATAGATATTGGTAAAATTTATACAAAAAGACATCATAATGTATCCTTCTTATAATGGGGAAGAGTTTTGATCTTCTGGGATGTGGAGATGAAGAAAAAAACTGGGAGATTGGGAGTTTTTTTTTTTTTTTTTTTGTGTGTGTGTGTGTGTGTGTGTGTTTTCCAGTACTGGGATTGAACCCAGGTTCTCTGTACAACTGCGCTATATCTCTATACCACCCCACCCCTTTCTTTATAATTTTTTTGGCATGATCTTCCTAAATTGCTGAGGCTGGCCTTAAACTTGTGATTTCCCTGCCTCAGCATCCTGTCTCTTGAGATCACGTGTTACACCACATACTTGGCAAGGAGAGTTTTATTTTGTCTTTTAAGATTAAATGACATAGATTTGAGCAGTATTATTTTATTTACCTAAAAAAAAAAAAAAGCTTTCAAAAACATAAGCAAACTTTCTGTATTAGAAAGAGAAAAATGTTAATAAGATTCTTATAATGAATATTATGGAGTTCCTAATATATCCAGGTGACTATTGTGGATACCAAGGATATAATAGTTTGTAAAAGAAAAATCCCTACTGACATGAAGACTGTCTTTTACCAAGGAAGGAGAGAGAATCATAATAAATGTGAATTTTATGTGGTTTATATATTTTGTATAATGTAGTGTTAATTTTGCTGAAGGGAGATAAAAAAATTGTTATCCATTTTATCAGTGTTTAAAATGGAAGTTGAGTACAAAAGCTGTTTTTTTCATTAGCCTTTTAATACATGCCCAAAATAAATTTAGAGCTAATATTTTGCTTCTTGCTAACTTAGTTTTTGGAAGTCTTATATATTGCTTCAATAGACTAATTTCCCCTTGGATCAAATGAAATAGAATACAAAGTTTATGCTCTAATTTGGGGTGTCATAATGTTTCTTCAAATGGTATGAATAGTTCCTGAGTAGTATTAGAAAATAACACCATCTTAAAGTAGAAACCTCTTATGGTGCCCTATGTTGTATATCATGTTATAGAAATACAGGTTGGTTTCAAGAATGAAAACCACAGGTTAACGGTTGAGGTTTTATCAACAGAAGCAACTTTCCTTCTGTGTACACACAGTATCAGTAACTATGTGGCCATGGCTGCCTATTGGATCCTTCTTATAATGACTTTTGTGATTTTTCTTGAAAGTGAATATCAAAAATATTTGCCATGAGATTTTTCTTAACTGTTATTTTCTGAGGATCTGAATGAGACTTCTGATTTTCTTATACTATAGTAATCTATGTAACTAGGTAATTCTCTGCATGGTTTTGAAGCCCTCTTTTCATATGTGAAGTGTGTATAGATTTTGTATGTCCCAAGGGTCATTGAGTGAGGGAAGTAGGAGCTGAGGGGCAGTGTTAGTGAACTGGGTGATTTTACCATTTTTTTTTGTTCTGGAGTATAGCACTGAAGGCTTTTTTTCTTAATTGTTTGGTTGCACTTCTTTCTCTCACATGAAGTTAATTTTTTCTTTATGTTGCTCTTCAATTTAAAGTGTATTGATGTAAAAAATTAATTTGCTGTCAGAAATATTAACCTTTTGTCAATAATGCAACAACCATATGTCCTTTTAATTGCTTCGTTTCTTGCCCACCTCCTTTGGCAGTGAGCAGCTTAATAGCTAAAGAGTAATCAGTTTCCCCTTTAATTTTGTTCTCTTCTGAGTCTTATCAATTTTATAAATTGAGAATGAATAGGAAAAATGCCATTCATAAAGTCATGCCTATAAAAACTATATATAATTTAGTATCCCTTTCCTTTCAGATTCAGATACTATATTAGAATGTGCCTCTTATTATACTGAATTTGCTACAATAAGATAGTATCTCATTCATAGCCTTATGAATTGAAAACTAAAAAGTGAATGTAACTGGTGTGCTTTTGAGTTATACTGTCATCACTTGCTCCCCCTCTTCCAATATTTCTCATTATCAGGGACTTCATAGAGTATAGCTTTATTGGTTTGAAATGTGTATTTTAACTACAGATTGAATGATTGGCATTATAACTTTTATTCTGTGATATGCTGATATGTGGTTGAAGAAGGCTCTATGAAGAGCATTTGAATTAAACATTGACCTTACATTACCACCTGTGACATCTTGGGTATTTTCTCAGTGCATCTGTTGGATATTATAGGCTGAAAATCTGGCCAATAGCAAATTAAATGAAGCTTCAGTTTTTTAAAACTGAAAGATGTTTGCATGAAAGAAGTCAGGTATCCTTGGGGGATTTCTAACCTTGGATTCCAGAAGAATTCTAAACACACCAAACTTGGTTTTCTTACATTTTCAAGGGTCTTTAAGTTCAGGTACACATGGCTGTGTGAAAGAAGTGTCCCGCATGTACCTTATCCACAGACAAGCTTGCTTTTTTTTTTTTTTTTTTTTTTGTGCCTGAACTTAGCCACCTTGTCAGATTATGGGACAGTGAGGTGATAAGCAGTTGGATAAGCCCTGTTCTCAAGAGGCCTCAAGATTCTTTTTGTTGTTGTTCTCTTTTGAGTGTGGTAGGATGATTAAGGAATCATTCTGCCCAACCTTGACTCTTTTCCAGAACAGAGTAAATAGCCCTCCAGTTACCCATCATGAAACAACACTAACAATGGGCTCATCTATTGACAGGCACCTTTCTAGATTTAGTAGTGCATTCTCATGAAGTAGAATAGACATAAGAGACTGTCATTCGTACAGTATCATCTAAATTTAAATGATTACAGATCCTCTGGTGATCTACAAGTAAAAACCTTAAAAATATATAAAATATCCAAGCTGTCTAAAATACTTTATTATTTTTTCAGTAAATACACTATTCTAATCCTGTTTTGTATCTGCTGTTGCAATGCTTATATTTATATTCTCCTCTCTAGAATTAGATTGACATGACTTATTTTGAACAAAAACATATGATAAAATAGGGAGATAAGGAAAATTGGGACCAAGAAAAGAATAGTAAACAATTACAAACTTAATTGCCATGCTTGAGTTTGGATTTTACATTGAATTTTACTGGTGGGAAGTGGTGAAGGGGAGTTGAAAAACACACAGTTGTGTAGTTCTTATATTTACGATTAACAACAACAAAAGACCATCTCCCCCCACCCCCCCTGGAAATTAGGTCTGTTCTAAGAATAGAATGCAAAAAGAATTCTTACATGGGGTTTTTTGTATGAGGGACTTTGAATGATTAAATAAATAGTATCCTCAACATTCTAATAATAAATATAGCACAGTGGGGTGTTTTGTTTTTCTTCTTGTAAGTACTCTACAAAGTTGTAACAATCAGTTGCCACTGAGCCAGCTATGATTCGTTAGGGGCTAAGCCAGCATATGACCTTTAGCTTGTCTATGACATTATTGGGAGGACTGAAGGCTTCATGATATTCATTAATATTACTAATGTGAATTAATTTTAGTATTGCATTTTATTATCTTTCTTAACCTTCTCATTCCTTTCCTCATTTTCTATTTCCATTCCTTTCCTCATTTTCTATTTCTCTCTTTTGAACCGATTGAGTCCTCCATCTGACCCTCCCCCCAACTTCTTCTTTGGAAGTCATACACTCTGTCTTATATTAGTGGAAAATGAATGTCTTAATATGTATGTTTAACTCACAGGATGGGTTAATTTCTATTTTTTCTTTCTTCTGAAGCAGTATAAGAATTTTAGAATGCACTCACTCTCTAACTTAAATATTGTTGTATGCTATTTTGGTTCTTTTATTTAATTTTTAGCCCATGAGTTAGACTGTTGATTATTTCCTTTGGGGGCGCCTTTATGTAATTCTGCTCATCATATTTTTTTTTTCAGTTGTAGATGGACATAATACCTTTATTTTTATGTGGTGCTGAGGATTGAACCCACCGCCTCACACATGCTAGACAAGCGCTCTAGCGCTAAGCTACAACCCCAGCCTCCTGATAGCTTTTTATTGTCTCCCATTTCTTCTTGAATATTAAACCCTCTTCTGGGATCTCTTACCTCCTTGAAGTATGTTCTTTAGGAACTTCTTTAGTAGGAGAGAAAGATCTGTTAGGAGTAAATGCCCTTGGATTGATTGATTTGTTTATTGTTGTTCTAAAGCTTCACTTTAGCATGTTTAAGTATGGTTTATTTTTATTTGTCCTGTTTAGAATTTGACTTCCCAAGTCTGGAAGTTATATTTCATTCTGTCTGAAAAATGTTCAGTCATTTTTTTTCTTACAGTATCTTGTATCCCAGTATTTTTTTTCTTTTGAAATTTTTAGTAATGCAATAGTGCATCATCTCTATGTTTCATATCTCCTCTTTTGTGGTTTCCACATTTTCTATATCGTGAAAATTTCTTAATTTCCTTACAAATGATTTCTTTAGTTTCACTTTCCAGATAAATATTTCTCTTTTAAGCAGTGTTTAGTCAAGTTTTTATATTTATAGAAGTGATACAAGTTGCTACTTTTTCTTGAAGTTCTGTTTTGGTCTTTTTCAAGTCTGTGTAGTTATGTTTAGATGTCTTTTTCCTCATGTATGCTATTTTCCCTCTTAATAGAAGAAGTATATTTCATTTTTGATTATTTGAGTGTCTGCATTCATTATGGATCATTTTATATAAAGGGTTGTTTTGCTTATTTTTGCCCAAGATGGTTATTACCTTGTGTACTTTCTGTGTTTATTGGGAATTCACATTCCTGACATTTTGTATGTGGAAGTCCTTTTGAGACTTGGGTCTAGATTTCCTTATGAGAGAAATTTTCCATTTATATTTGCTTTGGCCAATTGCTTAAGGTACTAAACCCCAGAATTTTGCTTGCCATATAAATAACATAATTTCTATACCTGTACCCCTGTGGAGAGCTAATTTTTGGTTAGAATTTTAGTTGGGGGCTTTTTCTTCTCCCTTGAGTGAATGCTGATTAGCAAGTATTTATTTTCTTCTTCATGGTGACTTTTTTCCCTTAATTCACTTTCCATTAAGGTGGTTGCCTTTTGGGTGTTCTAACTTTAGGTGAAGTTTCTGATCTCAGGGACCTTTCCTGGCATTGCTCTATTAAAAACCCAAGTTCTGATCATGGATTGGTACTACTTCACCCTATCCTCTCCCAAGGTTCACACTGTTTTCAATGCTTACTTACCTCTCTGAATCTCTGCTTTCATGTTTCTAATCTCTGGTAATTTCTATTTATTTTTTGCCTGCTTAGCCCTATATTTAAAAATGGAGTATTGTTAACATTATTGAAATATAATTTATATTCCACAAAATCCCTCAATCTCTAAAATCCCATTTTAGAGCTTTTTCTGTCATCATGCATACTTCATTTTTAGTAAGATATCTTTATTCTTCCAAGGAAGATTGCCAACAGCCTTTTCTAGAAATTGGAAAGTTGGAGATTTAGCTAGCCTCTTTTCATCATTTCCCCCTATGACTTTGGGAATAATTGTTAGAAACTTCTTGAGTGGCTTTGAAATTTATATGACTTGCAGTTGGGACTCCTTGTTTATGTATGAAAAATTTGGTAAAGTTGAATTATTGATATCATTGTTACTTTTGACTGGGAAATTCAGGCCATTTTAAAGGAGAACTGGGGTGGTAGGTTCACCCCTGTATCTACTACCTAGATTGTGGTATCACTATATATACTTTGTAACTCCTGTTCCATAGATCTTCCCACTTGTTTCATTCCTACAACAGGAGTAAGCCATGAGGAGAGGAGCACAAAAAGAAATGTTGTCTTGTCTTCCTACAAAGGTTCTAGGGTGAGGGGCAACTGAGTAACTCAGCCAAATACAAAACCAGGAGCACTTACTGAACACAGTAGAAAACAACTTATCTTTGTTAAGTAAATCATGTTCCCTAGGTATGGTAAAGGAATACTTAATATTATTTTGAGTACAGATAATCCATTGGAGCAAAGGTAGTGCTTTCCAGCTTTATACAGATGTCATATTTGTTGATCTAACACAGCTTGGCTTTTATAGTCTTTTCTTCAATAGCTCAAACCAGCAAAACTTAAGGCTGATTGTATTTTATCAGGGGTTTCCAAGTTTTCTGAAACCTTGTGCTCTTCAACAAGATCCATTCTTAAAGGAGGTGGAAGTCAGAGAGAGAAGACTCTGTGATCTCAAAGCCAGTGATCATAGTGTCAGTTATAGCATACCTCTTGGATTAATAAGAGTCACACACATTCAAGTTCCTAATACACAGGTTACTTTGGCAGCAAAGATAGAATAATTTATTCTGAGAACAAGTCTAGAGTTAATTTCTTGTTGCTCTGCAAAGTCTGACTTTGCTCAGTTTACTATTGAAGTTAGGTGCTGCAAGTGCTTTTCATTCAGAGTGCAGACTCTTCTTTAGTCCCAGTATTTACTGCTATCCCAGTTTTCTAGAGCCCCAGATTTTCTACAGGAAGGCATTTAGGAAACCCCTTCCCTCACTCCCTCCTTTCACTGTATGTGATTAGCCTCCCAGAGAGCTATGGTCAAGACTGTATTTGCACATTCGTCATTGTTAGGAGTAGCCCTGTCCCTGGAGGGTGAATTGAAGCTCATTCATCCAGAGAAGACTGTCAGTGACAGGCACCACTTCCTCCTCCCAGGCTTCTGAAATAGGCAGTGTACTCTTGTAGATCATTACTCCTTCAACGGTATATCAGAAACATTTTTAAGTAATGTTTTAAAATAAAGAACAGGTCTTCCATAACTTTTGTTTTGTTAGGATTTGTTATCAGTAAAGAGAAGAGATGGTTTAAAGATTTTTAGCCATTTCATCCTTAGCCATACAACACCCTCACGTGTCTGATTTGTGGTTGAAAATACTAATGCAGTCTTTTGCTTATTAAGTTTTTTTCCCTTGAGTTTTAAGGATTCACAGAATTGAGAGAATATAAATTGTATTGATGACTAGAAAGTAGAAGGCAGGATCACAGTGAAGGAAGGTCCTAAAGTCTGCTGTCGTGCTAGCCTCCTGAAAGATGGGAATGGGCAGGGCTGCTGGGCATTCCTACCCTCCCCTTACCAGGAAGCTTTGTTAATCTACAATTAATACTTCTGTGGTTGGCATCAACCAACCTACCTTTCTTTTCTTTTTTCAGAATGCCTTCTTAAGGCAGTAAAGCAATAGAAGTTGTAGATTCTTCATGTATACATCTAATTTAAGATTTCTCCTTTCATGTAGAATCATAAAATATGCATTTTGGGGATAATTTTTTTCTTACGTTTTACAAAATAGAGCTTAGATTATATTTGACAGTGATAATTGTAGAAAAACCTACAATTATCTCTGTAGATTATTATCCTAAAGAGAAATCCCTCTTTGCTCAGGTCCAGTTGACAGCAGAAGGTAAAGTTGTAAGATTTGGGGAGTATAAATGTTACTTCTTTATCTGATTTTGAAGGCCCCATAATCATTAGAAATCTGACTTTCTAATTTCTTCACATTTTATGCTTAAATTGCATGTTACTTCTTTTGTTTCTTCTTATTATTAGGTATTTCAGGATTCTGATAGTTACCAGTCTTATAGAAAGCTGGTAATCCTTAACTGTAACACTGCAAACAGCAGCCATAAGAGTGTATAATTTTTCTTGTGTGTTTATGTACTTAAGTTGGGTGGAGGAGTGAAAAATCAAAGGTTATTGCCATTGCCCTTGTTTACTCTAGCATTTAGATTCTGGAAAGTGCCTCTGATATTCCACTGCCTACGCCTTTATCATTCATAACTCAGTTTGCACCTGGGGTAAAGATGTGTCTCAGACTGTATATTCAGTTGGGCCCTGGCATTGCTAATGGAATTGGCAAGCCTATTCATTTAGAAATGTGGATGAGTGATCACTGCCTTAGCAGTCACAACAGAGCAACATTCTCAACACAGTCAGAGCTTTATTAGTAAAGCTAAACACAACTTGGAAAGATAATTTCTGGCTATATAAGCTAGATCATTGAGATAATTTGGTAGAAAGGTAAAGATTTTCATTAAGTACTTATCATCCAGGAAGGGGTCCAGCTGTTAATGTTTTTGAGAACCCAGTTGAAGGACAGTTTTGTGCTTATCTGGAATATTCTATGTTCCCTTGGGCCCATCTTGATGTCTTCACGACATTTTAAAATTTGAATAAAAAGACTTTTGTTCAAATAAAAACTATCTTGGCTTAAAGTCAGCACTTATATACACCTATCAAATGAGAATGGTAGATTAGAATTTTGATTTGCTTCCTTCAAAAACAGTTGCAAAATTCATCTTTACTTGTGTATACCAGTATTTCCTTCTTAATGCCCTTGATTCCTCATTTTTTCCCACATTATTGACTATAGCAGAGAGCCACTTTCTGAAGTTACTGTTCAGGCAGGTTAAACAAGCCCCCTTAAAACCTGTAAATTATTTGCTCTGGGATCTTTCAAAGTTTGGCCACCAACTCATGATGTGATATCTGTTTTGAGTGTATATAGTTTGCTTAGTACAGAATCTTCAAATATGTCCTCAAAAGCACATTAATCTGTGAGAAGTAAAGCCTCATTGATATTCGTGTCATCTCTTTTGGGAAATTTGGGAGTAGGGATAGGCGTATGCCTATTTTCTTAAGAAGTCAAAAGAGAAAAATCCTCAGAGATCTTTGTGTGTTTTCCCCACTTTCAGGTTGCCAACTTGGCCTGTTCCATCTCAAACAATGAAGAAGGAGTAAAGCTTGTTCGAATGTCTGCAAGCCAGTTAGAAGCCCTCTGTCCTCAGGTAAAGTACAGCTGGAAATGGTTATGATGTCACCAAATTGGATTTTATTAGAATGGAAATGAAGTTTAAGGTCTTTCTTTTCCTTTTCCTTCTCCTTCTCTTCCCCTTTCTTCTTTCTTTCTACCCTCACTCCTAGAATTTTAAATAGAAGTCTTGGAGTTGCTATATAGATTGGAGACGTTTATGTTTAAGTGTTTCCTCTTGGCATTACTACCTCCTTGCCCTACATTAAAAATGCATAGTCTTGTTGGACTCACATGCTTATCTAGTACATGCAAAGAAGGCCCCGGCATTGAGTGGTGGAAAATACACACATCTACATAAGTAAATATATGCATAGTGTCCTCAATTTCTGGAGAGTGATTACACTGCTCAGTTGATTACCTTTTCAGCAGGAATGGGGGGTGGGGGCACCTGCAACATCAAACTGGAACCATAATGGTTCCTCTTATCCTTAAGTGGTAACAGTTGTTCATTCACCTGCATTCAATATCTATTGGAGGAAACCCCATTGGAAAGCTTGTCTTCTTGCACTAAATGTCTTAAAGCAGCCTATGATACAATTTAATTCAGCTAGCCCCTAAAATAAAAGATCAAGAACTTTTCTACATTCATAAAGGCATATTGGAAGACAGGTAATTAGGCTAAGCATGTGGCACTTTAGAAAGACTGAAGAACATAGAGCATTGAATGCTTTGTGTGTTTATGTGTTACTGGGCATTGAACCCAGGGGTGCTCTACTACTCAGCTCTCTCCCACATCCCTATTTTTCATTTTGAGAGTCTTGATAGGTTTCCAAGGCTAGCTTTGAGCCTTGAATCCTTCTGCCTCAGCCTTCTGAGTTGTTGAGATTATAGGTGAGCTCCACCAGGCATGGCACAAATGTTTTATTAAGTACCCAGTGTGTTGCCTGTTTCCCATGATAGAGCTCACCTTGTCTGTGTGATTCCTGTCATTCAGATTTCTAAGCAGTATAAGTGTTTCAGTGGAAGTGGTTGCCTTCCCTTTTTCTCAAGTAGAGAATGTTCATGGCACACTCTGAGGATTTACATTAACCTCTCACTGCATGTCCTGTCAGCTGGCAGTGATCACTAACAAATGGGAATAAGCAGAGGAACTGGAGTAATAAGACAGTGATCATAGAAATGACACTATTACTTTGACTCTTTCCTATAAATAAATATTCACTTGAACCCAAGATGGTTAGTTTTCCAATGATTTTTTTTTTTTTTTTTTGTCTTAGTGTGATGTCTGGCTTTCCATAGCTTTAATCCAATCATGAAATATGCCAGTGATTGATACTGTACAGATAATAAGTGCAGTGGTGTTAATCACCACCAAGTTGTATGAAATAAATTTAGATTGGATTTCTAAAGATTGGGCATTCTTTCTTCAAATTTGCCATTTTACCCTATCAACATTTTGTTTTTAATATCTTTGGGTTCTCCGTTTGGTTTTGAAATGCGTGAAAAGTGACAATGCTTCCACATATCTGCAGAAACAGATGGTAACATAACGCTGATCACACCTACCAAGAGTATTTATATAAATGATCTTAAAGTTTAGGGGGAAAAAAATCACATGAAGTGTCTAGTATATCCTAATGAAAATGCTAGTGTCCATAAACCGTGTGTGACTAGCCCATGTGCCGTTTTTACTTTGCTGCCAGAAAGCCTCATTTCTCCCTCTTTTTGCAGTTTTCATGTCTTCTACTAAACCAGGCATCAGGAGGAATGGGCTTTAAACTGTGTCCAGAAAACACTTGGTATTGGGTATATGATCTGGATAAAAAGATGTTCTCCAGATGTGATTGTTTTCCAGATTCTTACTAGGCCTGTTCCTGCCCTTGCTCACAAACTGCCATGCACTTAGGGCTGAGGCAGGTTCAGTGGGTGTTCACAGTTTTGGTAATGGCAAACTGAACAGGATGGGTCATTTGATTTTCAGTGAGGAAGCTGTGACTCTAGCCCATTATTGACAGATCCTTTCATTATTCTGAAAGATCTGTCAGCAATTCAAATTACTAGTCTCAGTATTGAACGATTGATAGCCTAAAGCTTTGAAAATCTTTGAGGATAGTAAGTCTTAATCTTCTGTGAGCTACACCTGACCTAGCCTTACCCATGGATTTATGCTTCAAGGAGGTGTTTGTAGGATTGAAGGGAAGGTATGAAACAATTACTCATTTAGAGTCCAGGCATGAGGAGATGGGGAGAATAACCAGACTAAGTAAATGTAGTTCTCTTGCTTCTCCATGTTTGAGTCCACTTGAAGTTGAATGATGAAGAATTTTAAAGTGAAACCCATTTAGCATGGTTAAATGCAGAAAACCATGAGTTTTATTTTGCACATGTTCAATTTGAAATATCTATGCTATATAGGCAGAAATATTAGGATATACTTGGGATATGAATTGGGAATTGCAATGATTGGTCTAAGTGGGAGATAGGGGAATACTTGGCATATGGGTGGTATTTAAAATCATGAGACTAGATAAAATTGCTTAAGATGGGAGGAGTGTAGAAAAAAGAGAAAAGCCAGTCCAAGAACTCCAACACTACCTGTTGAAAGAAGTCAAGATAGCAAGGGAGACATAGAAGAAATAGAAGTAATACATATTTTATTTAGAAACTATCAAGTTATAAAATAAAGAATACCTCTAATCTCTCTATTCTGAAGGCAAACAAGGAATGGAAGAGAAATTCCTCAGCCTGTTAAAGGATATCTATGAAAAATTGATAGATTTTGATCTACAACTTCAAATTTAATAGTCTAAGACTGGGTACTTGGGCTGGGGTTGTGGCTCAGTGGTAGAGGGCTTGCCTTGCACATGTGAGGCCCTGGATTCCATCCTCGGCACCACATAAATAAATAAAGATATTGTGTTCATCCACAACTAAAAAATATTTTAAAAAAGACTGGGTGCTTAACTTTATGATCAGAAAAAAGACAAGGATATTCACCCTTGTCAGTTGTAAAACATTGTACTGGGAGTTCTACCAGTAGCTGTGTTTTGAAAATTGACACCAATACAGACATTTGTGCCTAGTTTTATACCCTTTGCAAATTTGTATTTCTTTCCCTCAGACCCCCAGATGTTTCCTAGTCATTACTACTTCACATTAGAATGCAGTCCATGTCTCTCCTTGTTTTTTTACTGGTATTTTGGTGTTCTTCGTACTGACTTATCTGTATATTTAATCTGACATATATGTTTAAATGCATAACTCAATCAGAATTATATATTGACGGATCCCATTGTAACTTAGAAATAGAGAATTTCCTAAAGACAAATATATGTTTAAATATTAATAAATAAATTTATATAGTTTTGTTGTTTTTAGGTTTAATTCATTATCTGGAAACAATCTTAGCACATAAAAGAAATAAGCAATGATGAACTTAGTGCATATGATATATATGTGTATGTGATTCAGCACATAAATGAAGTAGGTAATAAAGTATTAAGTGAAGACATAATTTTATTTTTCTCTAAAAAATAAAAGATCATATGTAAAAATAATGCACCTGTTCCCCACTGATTTATGATGTCACTTTTATCATACATAAACTTTGCCAATGATAGTGTCTGTTTTTTTTTGATACTATTCTGATCACTTTAGTTTTATAATGCTTTTGAACTCCCTTTTCATTACTGTTGCTTTCTGTCCTCAAGATTTTCTTGGCTATTGTCAGCCATTTATTTTCATATTAATTTGTGGATAAATATGTCAGTCTTCCTATCCCTGAATGAGTTTCCATTTATTTTAGTTTGTTTAATATACCTTAGAAAAGTTGAGCTACTTGGTTTTTACTTTGTCATGCTGGTTTCTTGATAGATTGAATTCCATGTATTTCATTATTAATTGCTTTTGTGGAGATCTGACACTCCTTCTCATTTTATATTTTGTTATTTTTTGATAATGTAGAAAGGCTGTTGATTTTTAAGATATCTATACTGTCTCTAGAAATTCTAAGAGTTTTTTTTTTTCCATTGATACACTTCAGTTTGCTACATAAAGGTAAAATCTGTGTTCAACAGTAATTTTCTCACCTCCTATTTCTAACAGCTTTTTTTTGGCATTTCCATTTCTCATTTATTGACTAGAAAGTCCATTTACTTATTATTTAACTAATGGTGACAGCAGGTATTCTTATTAATACCATTTTGATTTTTAAGGTAATTGGTGCTTGAGTTTTATGAGCATATCATGTTGGACAATTACTTAAAATAGTATGTTAATGAAGTATCTTTCTATTCCTAATAGAAAGGAGTAATTTTTACCAAACATCTTTAATAAGCAGTTTTATAATCAAAAGGAGAATGTTAACTTCAGATGAGGTGGATCCCCAGTGTACAGTATATACAGTAGAAGATATATCTCTTTATATTTAAAACATAATTCTCTGCCCATGTAGGAAACATTTTCATCAGCTAAATACTTGTATGACGTCTAGCTCAACTCAGATACATTGACACGTTAGTGAAATAATGAGTTAATGAAAACAGTAGTCCATAGTGAAAAAAGAAGGGTAAGAAGGAAAAGCTAGAAAGAATAAGCCTTGGAATGATGAAAATGTGGGAGGCCACAGCATAATATGGGCAAAGGCAGGCTATCTCTTCCTCCAAATTATTGTCCAAACCCAGACACTTTTGAAAGGGGTGGGTCATTAGTAAGTAATAAGCTCAAATGGCTTCATTCCAAGTGTTTAGAGGGAAGAGGAGTAGTGCACCAGTCTAATGGGTCTGATTCTTCTTTAGTCTGTTATCATCTACAGCTTTTATGAGCCAAGTTAATAACTTGGTTCTTAAATGCCCCTGCAATAAATTGGAACTTCTATATATGATCTGAAGTGATATGCTTCCTGTAGCACCTTAAAAAGCCATCCCAAACTCTGTTCTCAGGTTTGCATGCCTGTTGCCTGTAGCTTTCTGCCTTATTCAGATCCCTGTTTCATTCCTTTCTACCAGTTTCCTCTTGTCTGTGCTTTCTTTCTAAGTTCCATTACTTTAAACACATTTATTCCATTAATCCATAAGTATTCTTGTACCTAGAAGTCCAATTATTCTCAGTTCATTTTGATACTGCTCTCATTGTTTAATTATTCAATATATGAAAGAATATGAATAGACATACCCTAAAGAGTATACACAAATGGTTAATAAGCACATGAAAAAAAAAAATCTAACACCATTAGTCATCAAGGAAATGCAAGTGAGGTAATTTTATATCCACTTTATAATTAACTTTAAAATTAGGGGCGGGGTGGTAAAGATATGGGGCATCAGAACCATCATCCTGGTGGGAAAATAAAGTGGTACAGCCATTTTGGAAAACAGTAAGGCAGTTCCTCAAAAGGTTAAAGGTAAACTTAACCATATGATCCAGCAATTCTGTTCCATTCCCAGAGAAATGAAAACTGACACATATATATGAATGTTCATGAAGTATTATTCATTTGATGAATGGATAAATAAATGTGACGTATCCATATATCATAGAATATTACTTGTCAGAAAAGAATTGAAGTACTGACAACATGCTAAAACATGAATAAGCTTTCAAAACATTTTGTTAAAGAAACTAATTATAGAAGTCCACATATTATGTAATTCTGTTTATATGAAATGTCCAGAATAGGCAAATCCATAGAGACAAGAGAGGAGGTTAGTGATTGCCAGAAGATGGCAGAAAGTAGTATGAAGGGAAATAAGGAATTACTGCAAATGTATATACAGGTTCTTTTTGGAGTGATAAAAATGTTCTAAAATTGAATGTGGTGAGTGTTGCATAACTGACTATACTAAAAAATCATTGAATTTTATATTCCTTAAGTGGGCAAACCATGATTCATGAATTATATCTCAATAAAACATTGAATATGTTCACACATGTGTGCACTGTGCAGTGCTGGGGATTGAACCCAGCACCTTGTATATGCTAGGTACATGTTCTGCTGAGCTATCTTCTCAGTCCTAAAGAATTTTTTTAACTTAGCAGATTATATACTTTCCTATGTAATTTTTGTTGTTGTTATGTCTTTTTTTTTTCTCTTTTTGTACTGGAGATTGAATCCAGGGGCACTTTACCACTGAGCTATATCTCCAGTTCTTCTTATTTTTTAATTTGAGACAGAGTCTTGCTAAATTGCTGAGTCTGGCCTCATCTTGCAATCCTCCTGCATCAGCTTCCCAGGTGTTGGCATTACAGGACTGCACCATTGTGTCCAGCTCCGGGGTAGTTCTTTTATGTTTTAAATATGCCTTTGTTAAAGACAAGCAGAGGAAAAAGGAAATTGAATATATTTTTATGAACTATACTTTGATAGTGCATCTACAACGTGAAATGTTAGATTTTCATAATAAGATTATTAACTGGTGGTGAGAGAGTAAGCTAGAACAAGCTACTCTATAGTAGAAGAATAATATAGTATACCTATAAGATGGAATAATAAACAGTTAATATTTTCAATATATGTTTAATGATATGAAGAAATACTTGAAAAAACAGGATAGTCATTTTTATGTAGCATATAATTTTCATTATGTAGTTCTTGATGTGTCTACATTGTGAACTGTGAGGAGAAAAAAAGCTGAATTTAATGTCAGAATTATAGAATTGCTATCATGGAGTGGAGAGATTAGAGGTACTTTTAATTTATTTAAAATTGCACATAGTTTCTGAACAAAATATGTGTAACTTTGACTTTAACATAAAACCTATTTAATACTTCACCACTTCACCTTTGTAATAGTTATGGTGGAACATATGGTATAATGTGTCCTAGTGAAATTCATGTAAGACAAGGCCGTTGCCACTGTACTGACCAAATTGTCCCATCTGTTTCATTTGCATGATTCTGAAAAATAAATAACTTTAATATCTTTTGTAGGTTATTAATGCTGCATTGGCTTTAGCAGCAAAACCACAGAGTAAACTGGCCCAAGAGAACATGGATCTTTTTAAAGAACAGTGGGAAAAACAAGTCCGTGTTCTCACAGATGCTGTTGATGACATTACTTCCATTGATGACTTCTTGGCTGTTTCAGGTAATGAACTGGTTCCCCAGCATAGCATTTAAGGATGTGCATAATTACTGGCATCTAATTTTACAGTAATAGACAAAGTCCCCCCATGTCTGGGCAAGTAAAATAAATTATTTTAGTAATAATATTGTGTTAGTTTTCATTTTAATTTAAACAAACAAAGTAACACTGCCTCCTGAGTAATAGAAGATGGAATTGGAGCTATTTCCCTCATGGTGGGGCTGATGGAGATCCTGGAAGCACGAGTTAGAAAGCTGTCTGAGACTTTCTCTGCTTTCATAGAGTAAAATCCTTCTTTAACTGTAACTTGTCAAGCACAGTAACCACCCTTCTTGCTGCTACTGTGTTTAGAAAAATTGTTGACCTGTGTTGGTCCCAGTAGACACTGTGGTTGTGTTATAAGCCTATGAAACAGAAGAAAAAGAACTTCTCAGTACCATCACCTTTAGTTTCCTTTTTAAAATAGATTTTGTTTTGTTTTTTCCCCTCCCTTTTCTTGGAAAACCTCTCCTGTCTCAGAAATGATCACAGTTTAAATGCCTATTTTTCCAAAGACTCTTTGTCTGAATGATACGTAGATAGAAAACAGAGAGGAAATATTTAAGTGCCTTTTAATTATGAACTTAGAAAAAATAAATCTGTGTAATTCACCTCACAAAAACAGTTGATTTCATTATATAAACATAAACTGGTAATGACATAGTAAATTGCATTCATATAGAAAATGTCTGTCACAAATGCAATTTAGTGTTTATCACACAGAGATAAATTTCAATCATGTCTCCTTAGAGTTGAGCAACATTAAATGCATTCTTCATTTATTTGGGCTTCTGTTGTCCTTGGCTTGGCTACATGGCTTTTCGCTGGAAGCACCTGGCTTCCTGAAGCCAGTGGCTGGGTTCTTGTAGGGCTGAAACTATCACCATAGGGAACTGTGGGCCAGAATGTGGGAGATTTTGAGTGGCAATGGGGCTTGAAAGAGAAGCAGGACTTAAGTATATGCATAGCACAATCCTCCAGCAATGACCTATATAAGGATGACCATGTGTTCTGAATACCAATGGTTCCTTGTCTTTACATGCTTTCCTTGGGTTTGGAAGTTCTGGCTTGAAAAGGTGAGAAGCAGACAGTCTGCAAACTGAAAAACAATAGGGCAAACCATGTTACTGAAGGACTGCCAAATTGCAGGTTACTGGTACTTTAAAACAAAAACTCATTTGCAAGCACAACTTTGCAGGTGCCAAAAATGCAGCAATGGCTTTTTTGGGAAATCTTGGCCTTCTGTTGTTTTTCCCATTGAAGTACCAAGTTATTCTTTTTCATAGGTTTAGAGAAAAACATTCCACCTTCACTGCACACTTTTAAGCAAACAATATATTCTGAAATCTAAATTCAAAGCCCCCCTCCGGATAAATACTGCATTTCTACAGTTGCTTTTTTGAGATTAGGTTGGGTATAGCTTAGACTTGGTCTCAAGGGATTTTCAGTCTTCTTACAGCAAAATAAAATGTAATAGAATCAATGTCCCTCATGCAACATTCTTCAAATCGGAGGAAAAAAATGTTTTCTGTAGTAGCATTTAGTGGGATCCAGGCAGTGTCTTCAAGGTATATGATAAAACAGAAGACTAGTAATAAACAAACAAACAAATAAATAAATAAAATTTAGAAAATTTTTAAGAATCAAATTCTTTAGCATTATACTTTTGTCTGGTGACTGTGTTTAATTTTTATGCAAGTATATGAGAATTTGAGAGAGGATTGTTTTGATGGAAAGGAGTTTAGACAGTTTCTGTTCCGCAGATGAAAACATGGAACTGTTGTCTAAGGAAGTTGTAATTTTTTGGTTTTTTTTGTTGTTTTTTTTTTAAATTTTTTGTAGTTGTAGATGGACAGCATACCTTTATTTTATTTGTTTTATTTTTATGTGGTGCTGAGAATCAAACCCAGTGCTTCTGCCGCTGAGCTACAGTCCCAGCCTGGAAGTTGTAGTGTTTTTAGAGCATCTAAATCTTAGAGGGCTACCTGGTATGTTTTTCTAATGTTCTGTCATAGGGTTGCTTGAGGGATGTCAAGTAATAATTAGTAGGACAAGGCTTTTATTCACAGTTCCTCTGCTTTTTAGGGGCATAGGAGGAAAGGAGGAGACAAGCAGAAGCCGATGCAGAGTTCTAGTAGACTGAGCAGTTAATGTCCAGCACTCAGAATCTTTGACACCCTTAAGCACCTACCCTACCCATTGCATCTCTAGATCTTTTTTGTGGGGTGACTGGAGGTGACTCCTGTTCTTACCTGATACACAGCCTAGGTAGGTGTCATTTATAGTGGTTATAGGCAGTAGGCAAGAAGCCACGTCTTGTCTTCACTCAGAAGTGCACCATGTGCCAATTTCCCTTTGCCCTAAAGCACACGGGGGCCATAGTGGTCCTGTTGTGAAATGAGCTTGCTTTTGAGTAGGGGGGCTGCCCAATAGAGTCTGGCTTAAGGTAGGTGAACTTGATATGGTTCAGCTAAAGGTAAGGCTGCTTAATTTCTTGGAGTGGTTATTTCTCCTATATTCTGGAGCCTTGAGACCATTCAGTAGTATGAGAGGTTTTGTGGAATAGCTCCACTAATGATTTCCACCATCAAATTCCCTCTTAGAAGCCCAGAGGTCTAGATATTTACTGTAGTCCTGCCCACTCAAAACCCACCTAAGAGGTAGTTATTTGTGGAGTAGAACTGAGCATCCTCTATTATTTCTGGCTGCCCTCCCACCATGATTCCAGAAGTTCCTGCATACTTATCATAGATGATATCCTGATTTGTAGCTCAAAAGGTAAGACATTTTACTTAATTTTTGATTTTGTGTTTAATAGCGAAAAAGCAAAACTATAGATGAGTGATTCAATTATTGGTGAAGTTAGAGGATTTGATTTCTAACTCCCAGGCCCACTAGATATATGACCTTGAATAGGCAAGTCACTCAGAACTTTGTGCCCCAGTTTCCTCATGGTGTTTTTGTTTGTTTGTTTTTTGTTTTTTTTTTAATGTCTACACTATAGAGTAAAATGTCAAGCACTCAAAATAGTGCTTTGGTTAAAGTAAGTCCTCTACATAAAGCATGAAACAAGATTATCATAGGTGCATCTTCTGCACTGATAAAGTCATCCAGACCAAAGAATCTGAAGACAGGCCTTGTTTTTAGACTAGAGCACTTACAGCCTTTCTGGAGAATGCCAGTTGGCATGGTTCCTGTAGGGTAATTAGGTACTGTTTGGTTACTTTAAAAATATATGTCTTTTAATTCAGTAGAACCTCATTGGCTCAAAATTTTCCTTAGGGTAAATGTCACAAATGTTTGTCAAAATACCTGTATAAGACTTTCCCCCCACCAAAATATCTAGGAAAAACTGGAAAAGTAAAATTATAGCCCCTCCATTTATTCCACTGGTGCTTATACAACTATTAGAATGGACAAGGTAGATCTACTGAGGCATACCTAAAAAAGTTTCAAGTGATAAAGATATAGTAGTGTCTTCTATGGGACTCCCTTGGTGTCCATTTACACATAGCTATACATATTTACATAGACAGTTGTGTGTATATATATAATTTTTTTTTCCTATTAAAAGCACATCTACAGGGCTGGGGATGTGGCTCAAGCAGTAGCGTGTTCTCCTGGCATGCGCGGGGCGCTGGGTTCGATCCTCAGCACAACATAAAAATAAAATAAAGATATAGTGTCCACCTAAAACTAAAAAATAAATATTTTTTAAAAAAGCACATCTACAAATAAAGATTGTATTAAATAGTCTTTAAGGGGGGTACAGATCGGTGTGTCTGTTCATAATGAACTGAATTTCCTGAGAAATTCAGTTAATGCTAGAGTGATAATGAGATTACAGTTAGTGTGGGTACCTCTTAACTTCCTGCATTTGCACACAACTAGTGGACTCTCACTTACCCTTAGGGCTGTAAGTGTAGAGAGCAGGCTTAGCACTGTATCCTGGGTATGTGGTAGCTCCGAGTAGGCTTCACCTTTCATAGAGCTGGGTCCTGAGTATGTGGTGGCCCCAAGTAGGCTTCAGCTTTTCATATTACTTTAGTCTGTTTTCTACAATAGAAGACTTAAAGGAAGTCTTGCTGTTGTGTATATATACCACAGGTTAATCCATTCATCTATTGACAGATAAATTGTACTGCTATAAACATTGTTGTGGCTATATCACTATAATATAGTACGCTGATTTTAGTTCTTTTAGATAAGTGCTGAGGAGTGGGATAGCTGGGTCATATGGTGGCTACATTCCTAAAAAAATTGAGGAATCTCCATACTGCTTTCTAGAACAGTTGTAATATTTTGCAGTCCCACCAAATGTATGAGTGTACCTTTCCCCCACATCCTTGTCAGCATTTATTATCATTTGCATTCTTTTAAAAAATTTTTATTAGTTGTTAGTGGGCCTTTATTTATTTTTATGTGGTGCTAAGAATCAAACCCAGTGCTTCACACATGCTAGGCAAGTGCTCTACGACTGAGCCATACCCTCAGCCCTCTATATTCTTGATATTTGGCATCTGACTGGAGTGAGATGAAATTTCAATGTAGATTTGATTTGCATCTCCCTAATTGCTAGGGAAGTCAAACATTTTTTTCATATATTTCTTGGCCATTTGTATTTCTATTTTTGAGAAGTGTCTGATTAGTTCTTTTGCCCATTTATTGATAGGATTATTTGGGGGTTTTAGTGTTAAGCTTGAATTCTTTAGGTATTCTACATATTAATTTCCTGTCAGAGGAGTAGCTGGGAAAGATTTTCTCCCATTCTATAGGCTCTTTCTTCACACCTTCAATCATTTTCTTTGCTGTGCAGAAGCTTTTAAATGTGGCTCTATCCCACTTATTGATTCTCAGTTTTATTTCTTGAGCTTTAGGGATCTTGTTATGGAAGTCAGTGCCTGCACTAATGTGATGATGGAGTGTTGGCCCTGTTTTCTTTTAGAAGTTGCAAATTTTCTGGTCTGTTCCTAAGTCTTTGATCCATTTTGATTTGATTTTTGTTCAGGTAAGATGTACAAATCTAGTTTCATTCTTCTACATATGGATATTCAGTTTTCTCAGTAACATTTGTTAAAAAGGCTGTCTTTTCTCCAACATATATTTTGGGCACCTTTGTCAAATATATGTCTGTATCTGTATGTGTTTATTTCTGTGTCTTCTGTTTTACTCCATTTGTCTGAATGTCTAGGTTGTGTGTGGTTTTTTTTTTTGTTTGTTTGTTTTTTGTTTTTGGTACCAGGGACTAAACTTAGGGCCTTGTGTATACAAGGCAAGCACGCTCCCAACTGAGCTATACCCCCAGCCCTCTAGCATCACTCTTCATGCTCACAATTACTTTGTCTATTGTAGCTCTTTTATTCTTCTAAATGAATTTTAGGATTGTTTTTTCTAGTTCTGTGAAGAATGTCATATATTGATGGGGATTGCATCAAATCTGTTATAATACTTTTGGTAGTATGGGCATTTTGAAAATATTAATTTTGCGTGTCCAAGAATGTGGGAGGCTTTCTATCTTCAAAGGTCTTCTTCAATTTCTTTCTTCAGTGTTTTATAGTTTTAAAGTAGACATCTTTCACATCCATGTATTTTATTTTTTATGTTATTGTGAATGGGATACTTTTCCTGATTGCTTTCTCAGCAAGATCGCTAGTAGGGTATAGGAAAGCTACTGATTTATGAATGTTACTCTTTTATCCTTCTACTTTGCTGAATTTATTCATCAGCTCTTTTGGTGGCCAAGTGTGGTGGTACATACCTGTAATTCCAGTAGCTCGGGAGGCTAAGGTAGAGAGATTGCAAATTCAAAGCCAGCCTCAGCAATTTAGTGAGGCACTAAGCAACTCAGTGAGACCCATCTCTAAATAAAATACAAAAAAGGGCTGGGGATGTGGCTCAGTGGTTGAGCGCCCCTGGGTTCAATCCCCAGTACCAAAAAAAATCTGGTGGGGTTTTTTTGGTCTTCTAGTTATAGGATCATGTCATTAGCAAACAGAGTTCATTTGACTCCTTTTCCTACTTGTATTCTTTTCATTTCTTTTCCTTGTCCGATTGCTCTGGCTAGAGTTTTCAAGGACAATTTTGAGTAGAAGTGGTCAGAATAGACATCCTTGTCTTGTTCCTGATTTTGGAGGAAATGCTTTCATTTTTTCTCCATTCATTATGATGCTGGCTTTGAGTTTGTCTTGTATAGCTTTTATAATGTAGAGGTAAGTTCCTTCTATCCCTAGTTCCTTTAGCACTTTTAACATGATGGGAGATGGATTTTTAAAAAGGCCTTTTCTGCATCTATTGAGATGATCACCTGATTCTTGTCCTTATTTCTATTTATGTAGTGAATTACATTTATTGATTTGCATATGTTGAGTTGTACTTGCACAATGGCATGTAGCCCATGTGATCTTGGCATAGTATCCTCTTGATGTGTTTTTGAATGTGGTTTCCTAATACTTTGTTATTTTTGTATTTATGTTCATCAGGGATATTGGTCTATAGTTTCCTTTCCTTGATGTATCTTTGTTTTGGTTTCAGGGTTATACAGGCTTCATAGGGTATATTTGGGAGTGTTCCCTCCCTTTCAGTCTCATGGAATAATTTGAAGAAGGTTGGTATTAGTTCTTCATTAAAGACCCAGTAAAACTCTGCTGAGACTCTATCTTGTCCTGTGCTTTTCTTTGTTGGAAGACTTTTAATTGCTCTTTCAATTATATTGCTTGACACCATTTGACCCAGCCATCCCTCTCCTTGGTCTATACCCAAAGGACTTAAAACAGCATACTACAGAGACACGGCCACATCAATGTTTATAGCAGCACAATTCACAATAGCTAAACCGTGGAACCAACCTAGATGCCCTTCAATAGATGAATGGATTAAAAAAAAAAAAAAGCTGTGGCATATATACACAATGGAATATTACTCAGCAATAAAAGAGAATAAAATCATGGCATTTGCAGGTAAATGGATGAAGTTAGAGAAGATATTGTCAATCCCAAAAAACCAAATGCCAAATGTTTTCTTTGATATAAAGAGGCTGATTTATAGTGGGATAGGGAGCAGGAGCATGGTAGGAACATATGAACTCTAGGTAGGGCAGAGGGGTTGAAGGGGAAGGGAGGGGTCATGGGGTAATTAATGATGGTAGAATGTGATGATCATTTCTATCCAGGTAATGAAGACATGGATTGGTGTGAATATACTATGTATACAACCAGAGATATGAAAATTTGTGCTCTATATATGTAATAAAAATTGTAATGCATTCTGCTGTCATATAAATTAAAAAATTTTATTGCTTGATACTGGTCTGTTTAAATTTTCTATATCTTCCTGGTTCAATTTGGGCAGGTCATATGTGCGTAGAAATTTGTTTCTTCTGGATTTTCCTTTTAGAGTATAAAGTTTCAGAATAGTTTCTAATAATCCTCTGGATTTCAGAAGTATCTATGTTGGTATCTCCTTTTTCATTTCTAGTTTTGTTAATTTGGGTATTTCATTTGGTTAGTTAGGGTTTATCAATCTTGCTTATCTTTTCAAAGAACCAACTCTTTATTACATTAATCTTTTGTATTTTTTTCCTTCTCAGTTTCATTAATTTTGGCTCTGATCTTAATTATTTTCTGTCTTCTACTGATTTTGCCATTAGTTTGTTATTCCTTTTTAAAACCTTGAGGTATAGCATTAGGTTATTTATTTGAGATCTTTTCTATTTTTTTTTTTTTTTTTTAACATAGGCACTCAATGCTATACACTTTTTTCTTAACACTGCCTTCATGGTGTTCCAGAGATTTTGTTATTTTGTATTTCTGTTGTCATTTCCAAGAATTCTTTTATTTCTTCTATGAGCCGTTCCTCATTTAAGAGTATTATTTAATCTCCATATGTTTATGTGGTTTCTATAATTTTTCTTATTGTTGATTTTTCATTCCATTATGATCTGATAGAATGTGCTAGATTATATCGGTTTTTTGTTTTGTTTTGTTTTGTTAAGACTTACATTTTGATCAAGCATATGTTCTATTTTGGAAAAGGTTCCATGAGCTGCTGAGAAGAAAGTGAATTCAGCTGTTTTCAGGTGAAATAGTCTGTAGATATCTGTAGATCCATTTAATTTATAGTATCATTTAGGTCAGAAATTTGATTTTGTTTAGATGACCTGTCCATTGGTGAAAGGACTGTTGAAATCTCACAGTATTATTGTATTGGGGTCTCTCTGGGATTTACTAGCAAGAAGTTTTTGTTCATTTGTTTACATAATTAGGTGCACTAACATTTGGGGCATACATGCTTACTACCCTTAAATCTTCTGGTTGGAGTGTTCCCTTTATCAATAGTGGTGACTTTCTTTCTGTCTTCTGATTAATTTTTGCTTAAAATCTGCTCTGTTAGATATGAGAGAGAATAGCTAATCCTGCTTGTTTTCAGACTCAATTTGCTTGGAATCCCTCCCCCATTCTTTTACATTCTGTCTGTGTATATCTTTGCCTCTTGTAAATAGCATATAGTTGGGTCTTATTTTTTAATCCATTCAGCCCTTTTAACTGGGGAGTTGAGACCATTTACATTCAGTGTTTTTATAGATAGTTGTTTGTTATTTTATGCCATTTTGGTTTGTTTGCCACATTTAATTCAGTCTTTATTTTCATTTAGTTAGTTTCTCTTTTAGTGAACATCATCTATGTGGGAGCTCTGGGGTTGATTTTTGAGTTCTGCATGTAGTATATCTTTGTCGTGGAAAGTTTTTATTTCTGCATGAAATTTGAAAGATAGCTTTGCTTGGATGTAGGGATCTTGGATGGCAGTTGTTTTCTTGTGGAGCTTGAAATATCTCATTCTAAGCCCTCCTCGATTCTAGGGTCTGAATTGAGAAGTCAGAAGTGAGCCTCATTGGTTTGCCTTTAAATATGACCTGACTTTTTTTCTTCTAGCTTTTAATATTTTTATTCTCTGTTAGGCATTTTGATTATGATGTGTCTTGGAGAGGTTCTTTTTTGATCTTGTCTTTTTGAGGTTCTGTTATAAGCATCTTATATGTGGATGTCTATCTCATTTCTGAAGTTAGGAAAATTTTCTGCAGCTAGTTCACTAAGAGGTTCTCAATATCATTAGCCTGTATCTACATGTTCTCTTCTGTCCCAGTGAATTTCAGGTTTGTTACATTGAATTTTCCCAGTTGTATATTTTTATATTCTTATATCCTATGTTGAAGATCTGAAGTTGTCTTCTAGACAGCCTAATCTGTTTAGTGACACTTCCAAGTGATAATTTAATTCATGTGTCTCTACCATTTCCAGGATTTTGATTGGTTTCTTTTCAGTATCTCCATTTCCTTATTGAAATGTGCTTTCACCTCCTGTACTTGCTCTTAACTTGTTCCCTAGATCTTTTTATTTTATCATTTTATAGCCTGTCTCTGGGATTTCCTTCACTTCCATATATATCAGTTCCTTTGGGGGATTGTGAATTTTGGGGAGATGTTTGCCTGTTTCTTCATGACTTGTGTATCAGTTGAGATAATTTCCTCTTTCTTTTTATGCATTTGTTCTTTGGTATATAGTTTTTTGTTTTGTTTTGTTTTTGGTGGTGGTGGTTGTTTTGTTCTATTAACAAATGAGTTGATATCCAGGAGTAGAACCTGAGGTCTCTCTCTAGTAGTTCCTATTTGGGGCCTGGTCATTGCTTTTATTGTCTCCCTTATTCTCTGTGTTGAGATAGTGTTGAGGCTCTAGCAGGGCTAGCTCATATATCGAGTGAGGTTTGCTGTTTTGTGGTTGATTTGTTGAGTGTTGCTCAGCAGCAGGATCTCCACTCTGTGAACTCGAAGTATCCTAATCACTTCCCAGCCCCTCTTAGAGAAAGGGGGAGCAAGTTATAGCATTAATGTTAGCAATCATTGTTAAGCCTTAAAATAAATGTCCTGTGTCTACTTTGACATCTATAACATGAATTAGCACCTGTAGAGGAATGGTGGGGTCAGCATTTAACATCAGCACCAATAATAAGTAACCATGAACTAGATCAGACATTAAACAGCAGATGTCTACTACCTCATCCACTGTATTAATAACCACAAAAACACGAATGGGGTAGGAATTACATAAACTGTGAAATTCTATCAGCTAGTGGGATACAGTTTCTTAAGAGAAAAATAGAGTAGGATGGCAAGAGAAATTTTGGATATATTTAAAAGTGAACAGAGGAAAAGCAGGTAGCATATGACAGATATAAAGGAGGAGTAGAACATAACTAAAAGTAATAAAGCAGAGGAAGAGGGAACTGAACAGTTTGGCTATAAGTGGGGGAAGAGAGTGAAGAAAACTTGCAATCAAAAATAAGATCAAAACAAATCATACCCATGTAAAATTTTATCCCCAACTAAAGCCTTATTCTAAAGCTAAATAATAAATGAAGAAAGCAGTTAAGATGAAAGAAAAATTTTATACACACATACATATATAATCAGCACAGCAGGAACACACAATCATATAGATTGGAAAAAAGTAAAAAAAAAAAAAAATTAAAAAAAGGAAAAATAGGGGAAATAAGGAAAAAAAATTAATGAGAAATAAAGGGGTTTTTTTCCACTGCAGTGGTTTAAACTTGGCAGGAATGGATGTTCATTATTTATACTGTTGTGTATTTTTCAGTTTTGGGGATCTGTGACCCTTATGTCAAGGACTGGGGGTTGTTAAGTCCCCCTTCTTTTTTGTTTCTCATCAAGCTGCCAGCTGTGAATGGCCAGGAGCCAAAGTTAGTTTTAGTAATTCTCAGCTTCCTGTCTCAGTGTAGGATGGGATAAACATGGGACTGCTGACAAATTCCATAGTGGGGCTCGCTAGTACAGAGGTATAAATTAGAAGGTGGGTATAATCTTGGCTAACCTTTGGAACTCTTTTTGAGTATCTGAGATTTCACCGCATACCCTGTTGCTGGGCAGATGCCAATCTCTGCTGGGCACCTGTGGCCTCCTGAAATTCTACTTTCAGGGTGAGGAGTCAGAACCTCCCAAGGCCTGACATATTCACTGCCATGGATGTGAATTATCCAGGATCAGACCTGGAATGCAGAGCTGACTGGTTACTGGCATCTTTCCAGGTACTTACTTGCATTGGGCACCAATAACCAAAGAGACTTGGTCTCCTCAGTATCCCAGCCTGAATTGCCTTACACAAAATTCTCATTGTGCCTGTTTCAATGATGCTGGTCCAGGTACCCTCTGAATCCCACAATGGGCAACTGCTGGGTCAAGCTGGCAACATCTTTTTATGAGTTCCTAATCTCCCACCTCTGCTCACTGCTATGTGGCCACTTAAAAATGGTTCCCACCAGACTCTCCACCCATTAGCCAAGTGATTTTGGTTGTTTTTCACTCACCCATTGTCTCTGGGTTTGGTTAAGATCAGCCTGCTTCTCTATTCTACAAGTTCCCCCAAGCCAATGTTATTCACCATGCTTTCCCTGTCTGATTTTGTTACTGTCCAGTGTTGAATTTCAGTGAATTCCCTTAGTCACCTACCTCACTAAAGTGGTATTACCACTGTTTAAATCATGAGCTGATGAACTGCTGGGGATTGTACCCTTCTTCTAACTCACCATCTTTCTATCTGTCATGATTTTTTAAGAGGCTAAAATATGGTATGAACTGTATTGTGGTAATCTATCTTTCCCTTCTGTAAGAATTCTGACTTGTTGTTGTTGTGTTATTGTTTTTTTTTTTTTTTTAAACCAACAGTTCTTTCACATCATTGGTTATTTCTCATTGTGATTTTCATCTTGCTCCATCATACTTGCAGGCTCATAACAGAGATCCTTCCTGCAGTCTTATGGGAAATTGTGATAGGAAGGTTCTCGTGACCCACGGGGCATTGTGCAGCCTGTAGACTTGCAATGCAGTGGCTCTATTCTTTGTTAGGTTCCACTTGGTTCTGTCTCACCTTGAGATGAGAAGAAATTATGTGTACCATGAGAGGGTTCCTAAATACTTCACTCTATCAGCCTCCTCCAGAGGAAGCTTAAACCTGCTTTCCAGCACTTCTTTCTCAGGGCTATAATGGCTTCTGAATATGAGTAGCATCTCCTGGAGGGAGAGTGGAGACTGGATGGATAAAGCCTAACAGTCAACTCATGTCCTTCTGATTGAGATTTCAGAATGTGTGGTCAGTGAAATTAGTAAAGGAAGAGGAGTTCTTAAAGTTTCTGTGATAAGAATTTTCTGTATGGCTTATAAAATAATGGTGCCTAAAAGATGGGCATTTCTCCTTTAAAAACCTGGAATGAAGAGTGTTATTCTGGTAGTGACCACAGGTTAAGTTTCTGTGGAACAGTTGATCAGGTACCTTCAGTGAAGTGGTGCACAAAGTGTTTGACATTGTGGTTGGCACCAAGCACACAATCAGTAAATGACAGATACCAAGTTATAATGATTGTCTTCTAGTGAAAGGCCCCCTTCCTCATTCAGCTTTTTGCTTGTTCCTCAGAGAATCACATTTTGGAAGATGTGAACAAATGTGTCATTGCTCTCCAAGAGAAAGATGTGGATGGTCTGGACCGCACAGCTGGTGCAATTCGAGGTCGGGCAGCCCGGGTCATTCATGTAGTCACCTCAGAGATGGACAACTATGAGCCAGGAGTCTACACAGAGAAAGTTCTGGAAGCCACCAAGCTGCTCTCCAACACAGGTGCGGGGACTCTCCCTCCATAGTGCTTCACACATGGCCTGGGTAGGGCAGGCTATCATTCTGTTAGCCTGGGCCCTGTGGTTAGGAAAAAGGAAGTGGAAACTTGGCTCTGGTCTTACAGGTTCTGGGTAGTACACCACACTTGTGGGAAGCTAGTCCACCGAAGTCAGGCTTCACAGGAACATATCATGGGTGATCATGGATAAACAAGGAACAAATCCCAAACATACTATTTAAGATGAACTTCTGAGTTAAGTATCCCATTAATGAGTAAATACTAAATTAATGGTTTTATTTTTCTCATCCTTCCCCCCCCCCCCCCATCTTCTTGGTATTGGGACACTGAGGCCGTCTCAACCTCCTGAGTTGCTAGGGTTACAGGCATGCACCACCATGCCCTATTCTTAAACACGGCCTCAAGTTAGTCTCACACTTCAAGTTCCCAAGCATCCAAACCCTGTATTGCAGTTTGTTGAGAGACAAAGATGATTATATGAGTCTTTGTAAATACTGCACTTAATTTACCTCACCAATAAATACTGTTCACATGGGGAGAAGTACAGTTTCCTTATGAGCCTTGACTTTTCTGACTTGAGGATTCAGGGAAGGTTGGTAGGATGCTGTCTCCTCACTAGTGCAACCTGCCCTGTTTTTTTCTCTTCAGTCATGCCTCGTTTCACAGAGCAAGTGGAAGCAGCTGTAGAAGCCCTCAGCTCAGACCCTGCTCAGCCCATGGATGAGAATGAGTTTATCGATGCCTCTCGCCTGGTTTATGATGGTATCCGGGATATCAGGAAAGCAGTACTGATGATAAGGGTGAGTAACTGCATTCCAGACATTTTAACAGCCTCTTTCTTATCATATGCTAAACTTGAGCTATGCGTCATTCTGGAACTCAGCAGATGCAGTGGCAATATATTAAAACCATGAATCTAAAAGCTGTTAGAATGAGATATATTTAATTATGTTGTCTAAAATGACTGTTAAGGGGCTGGGGTTGTGGCTCAGCAGTAGAGCGCTCACCTAGCATGTGCGAGGCCCTGGGTTCGATCCTCAGCACCACATATAAATAAAGGTGTTGTGTGCAACTACAACTAAAAAGTAAATAACATTTAAAAAGCAAATAAGTAGATAAAATGACTGTTAACTAACAGCCCAAATTTGGGCTGAGAAGGGGAGCTAGCATGAGTTGGCCTTAAAGACTTAATTTAGGGCAGTTACTGTAGTGTGTGGCTTTGGTTTTAATTGGAGGGGAAACTACAGAAATACAGATTCTTAATTTTAGAGAAGGAAGTATTTCCTTAACATAGGCTAAAGTTATTGTTTACATTAAGTGTCCCTCCTGGAAAGGATATGCTAGACTTTTAGGCAGGATGCTAGAATCTTAGGGTATACTGCCTCCTTGTTTGACCAGTCTTCTCCAAGGAAACAGCAGTTCTCATTGTCTGCAAGAAAGTCCTTGGCCTCTTCTGGGGCATAAACCAACCGGTTTTAGAAACTACCAACCCCACCCTAGTACACCCCTATGGTGCTGGGCCTAGCTGTCCTGGCTGTCTGTCCCACAGCAATTGATCCCTTGCATGCTGCTGAGAGCATAAGCATGTTGCTCTGGAGTCTGAGGAGACAGGGTCCATGAACGTTCTTCTCTGGGCCAACTGGATGGCCCTTGCTGTAACTGCAAAGCAGGCATGTGGAATATGGCATCTGCCTGCTGTACAGATGGTGCACTGATGGTGCTCATGCAGGCTCCAGGCTCATCTGGATGTATTGGTGGGGCCCCAGCTGATGGAGGCTTTGCTGTCTTTATTCCTGCTGCTGTGCTAAGGAACCCACATTCAGCCTAAAGCCTGGTATAGCAGTGTGTGAGGGTTCCAAGGTCGTGTATATCAGTGGTGATGTACATTTTGCCAAGGTTCTTTACATATTAGCATACATCTAGAAATAGAATTTTAAAAGCCCTAATGGCAGGGCTAGAGTTTGTGGCTCAGTGGTAGAGGGCTTGCCTAGCACGTGTGAGGCCCTGGGTTCGATCCTCAGTACCACATAAAGAAAAACAAATAAAGACATTGTGTCCATCTCCAACTAAAAAAAAAAGCCCTAATGGCAGAGGTGTGGCTGGATATCTGAGGCTGAGCCAGAATGGGTTGAAGAGGGTTGAAGCTGTGTTCATCTAAGAGATGCTTCAGGCCCTGTAGTGCTGTCTTGGTTGTGAGAAACCACTTCTAAGAGCAGGCAGGAAGCTTGGGTTCTTCATCCAATGAATTCCCTTGTCTCTCTTGATGCTGATTTCTTCTCTTAAAAATGGAGGTAATGGTGGCTTTTATGGTTTTACAGAGACAGTGTAATTGATGGGTTCCACAAGGTCCTGGCACCTAATGGCTGTTCTTACTATGTTGATAGCTGTGCTGGGACTAAAGAATGACAAAGGTCTTAACAGAACTTCCCCTGGACAACAGGCATGTGAAGAGTGATAGAATATACGGGGAAGCCTTTCAGGACAAAAGTGAGGTAGCCAGGAGTGCTTATGCAAGGCTGAGGAAAGAGGCTTCATTTGGAGACACTGTGATTTAGCTTCTCACTTGCTGTTCTGCTCTACATCCCTATTTCTGTCTCATAATTCCCCTACTTCAACTTCACTTCCATAGCCATGCCTTAGTCACGTCACTACCAGTATCTACACCCCCTCCATTATCCCAGTTTCAGTGTTCAACCTACTCCTTCCAGTACTGTGACTCAGAACAGTCCTTTGAGCTCACCAGTACTTTAGTTGGATGGTCTCCCCACTTGTTATTTGCATTCAACCCTCAGGTCCTTGGTTCATTCATTTATTAGTTTTGAGTCTGGGTCATATCCATTTCCCCTCTTCCTTATTCATACTTTGCAAAACGTAGTCCTAGTGAAGTCCTGCACTCTCTGGCTGGGTATGGTACAGATCAACACAGCCACCCTGACAGGGGTCACTGAAGCCATGACCACGTGTGGGCCCTTGGTGCCCAGTATCAGTTGTCCATCTCCCAATTCTAGCCTAGAGTCTATAGCTGTTTCATACTTCCTTGCTCGCCTCAGCCCTCCCACACCTGAGCCCCCATTTCCTAATGTGGCCTTTTTGCTGATTCCACTCAGGATAATGAGGCACTTAGAAGTCTTTCCCCTCTGCTTGTGCCCCATGGCTTCCTTTTGGTACCACGGACATCCCTGATTATGCTCCTGGCTGAGGCCATCCCTGCAACAGGCATGAGATTCCATGTTCATTACCTTACTTCATCTACTTTTTCTGTTGGTTATTCCATAGTAAGAGGGGAAAGAAATCTCTTGGCCCTTTTCCTTCTCTTTGTTGGTTTGTTATCTCACTAACATTGATGGGGCTGTTGGGAAGTCCCTGGACAACAATGAGAAGCTGACTCTCCAATGTGTAGCTTGTGTAGCTGACTTGCCCACTCCCTGAGCACTTGTTATGCCCAAGCTTCTTACCTTGATCACAACATCATCCTCATTCAGGCCAAACCTTCGATTCTCCTTAAGTTCTCTCTGTTGCATACCTCTCATCTGGTCTTATTGGCTTTTCCTTCCTGATAGAGAATCTGAACAAGCCCCTAGCATCTGTCACCTGGTCCATCTGGAGATGCCTACAGTCTCATTGTCTGAGAGCAGCCAGAGTGATGCCTTCAAGCTTTGGTTAGATCATGTCATCCACTGCTTCAAACTTTCCAAAAGCTGCCATCACTCAATTCTCACACTGGCCTGTGAAGCCTTCTGGGATCTGATTCTGTTGCCTTTCCATCCTCGTGTCCTGTTGCTGTCCCCTTTACTCAGAGCAGTGAGCCAAGTCCCTCTTTTGTGGCCTCCTTGCTATTCATCTGCTTCCCCAGGCAAACACTCCTCCTCCATCTCCCTTCACCTTCCCACAGCACTGCCTTAGGAGACCTTTCCTGACTACCCAGTTTCCCTTCACTGCTCTATTTATTTATAACATTTGTATATAATTCACTTATTAGTTTGTTGCCACTGTTCTCATTAGATTATGTAAAGAACAGGTATCTTTGTGTCATTTTGTATCTCTAAGGCCCAGAATAGCGCACTTAGATACTCAACCTCAATGGATATTTGAATATTAAAAAAGGAGTTACTTGTTTTCTTGGCAGGAGTAGTTCTTTGGTCTGTGATGGGTGGTTGGGGGAGGTTAGAGATGATGTTAGGAGACCCTACTTTGAAAAGCCCCTGAGTGCACAACACTAAAGATATTTGTGACCACGGCATTAAAATCACCAGTGGTGGCATCAAATTTTGTGCCATAAAATCAGCAGGACCCAAGGGTCTCAATGTTGATGTGCTCTCTGGTACCTTGTGTGACGTATACCATTCTTACTTTGTCTTATTTAGGGAGGAGCCTTTGCACATGTCAGAACCTTTGATGCTCTTGTTGGTTTCTGAGCACTTCTCACATGTCCTCCATTTGAACCTTACAACAAGCCCCTGCCCTGGGCTTGGGTGAGGGACAGGTGCAGATGAGGGCCTCACCTTGCTGCCCTCTTGTCACAGGCCAGCTGGCTAGGCTGAGAGCCAACCCCAGCTGTTCCACTTGCTCTGCCCCCTTTCTGATAACTCCTGGAAGACAACACTGTGTTTCAAGTAGCTAATCATGAGGCTGATAGTTTGTGTAAAATAAGACTTTATTTCATAATTCAAGCAAAGAGCTAAAACCAATAAGAGTCCATTTGGAATTTACTGAACCCTTACTTGCCTCTTTTCCTTTGATAAAAGTTTAAAAACTTTAGAATACATTGCCTATTTTTACTCCTTAAAACAGTCTTTCATTCCCTAAGAGAAAGTCCAGTATTAATTTTATGTTATTTTCTTTTTGTCAAAAAGTAGGAAAGTTCTATTAGTCTGATTAATACTGTAGAAAACACCCCTATTTTTAAGACCTTTTCCACCAACAATAGTTCTCACCTTTGTCTTTAGAAGCAGCTGTCGGAAAAATAACGTTTCAAATGAAAACCAGCTAGTTGTGCACTTCATAGTCCTAGCTGCTTGAGACGTTGAGGCAAAATGATCTCTTGAGCCCAGAAGTTTGAGACCAATCAGAGCAACATAGTGAGACCCTGTCTCAAAAACAGGGAGGGGAGGCAAGCCATACATCATACAAAGAAATTGTATATTTATATATAAATATATTTATATATAAATCTGTGTTACGAAGAATTAAGCCCTGCCCCCTGTAAAAGAAGCCTTTTTTAGGAAGTGCTGATGTGGGGCCCATACAAGAATGATGAGTGATTTAATTACCTGTTAATGTTTGGAAATCTGCACCTTAAATCCCAGAATTCTGGGTCCTTCATGCTTTTGGCCAAGAAACACAGTGTTGTTGGAGGCCCAGGGTTGTGTCTGACTCACGATCTCTGTCTTGGTGGCAGACCCCTGAGGAGTTGGATGACTCTGACTTTGAGACAGAAGATTTTGATGTCAGAAGCAGGACGAGCGTCCAGACAGAAGATGACCAGCTGATAGCTGGCCAAAGTGCACGGGTAAGGAAGTGCTCCTTGGGGCATTTTAACTTGTTCTGCAGACCTTTCCTGTCCTTCTCAAGCCTTGCCTTTTTCTCTTCCAGGAAAACACTCTCAGTATTTTTCTCTAACAGTAGGACTGAAGTTAACCTAAGTTGTGGCACCTGCTGTTCAACTGGAAGCAGAGCAGGAACATGGGCCTCCTCCTCAGCTGTGCCCTAGGGTTCTGGTTTATGATAAATCCCTGGGTCAGAAAAGGCTTAGGATCTAGTCGATGCAACATTTGTTAAAAGGATTGTGAAATTTGAAAAAGATTGCTGCCTTTGCCCAGCTCACTGATACCGTGGATATGAGCTATTTTAATTATTCATGAGTTTAAAAAAAATAACAGTGGTACATTCAAGAAGAAAACCAGTCAGTCATTGCATTCAAGTCATTAAATCTTCAATCAATAGCATTTGTTTTTGGAAGGACACCAAGAAATATTTCTATGGAGAATTTTTTTTTTTTTTTAACTCCTTGGAAATCCATCTTGAGCAGTGACCATGTCACTGTTTTAAGTCCTGCTCAGGCACGAACACTTCAGGAAACGAAGAGGCAGAGCCTTGGCCCTGGGCCTGTGGCCTTGAGGGCTCCAGGTGCTGCTTTAACATGGTTTAAGTGGCTGTCAGATAGCCGCTTAATGTATGTTCCACTAGAATGTATGTTCCTCAGCAAATTCTTCTCTGCCTTTCTCTTCAAAATTAACATCCTAAAGCTACTTCTGATATACTTTGAAAACTTGGACATGTCCATTCAGAGCCCGCAGGCTCTGAATGAGCTCTACACATTCTTTATTGCCTCCTCTCATTTTCTGGGAGGCAGAAGATAAAACTTTTAAAGAATTAAACCAAATTTAAACCAGTTTCTGTTCCTACATAGATGTGACTGTGAAAGTTCCACACTAGTTCCACCCCTCTCATGCTCTTTCCCTGCACACTAAATCTTGCTCTTGAAAGTGGTTTGGGAATTTAGGCTGCCATAAATGTCAGTAAAAAATGAGAAGAAATAGCCCTTCAGGAAAAATGAACCCTATTAAAGCATTATCCAACCTATGTCATACACTGCCTGTTGGAGATATTCTTGGCTAATGCACTGTGAGAACTTCACACTCTTTACATAAGAGCTTTCTGTACTTCTGATTGTAGGCAATCATGGCTCAGCTTCCCCAGGAGCAAAAAGCAAAGATTGCGGAACAGGTGGCCAGTTTCCAGGAAGAAAAAAGCAAGCTGGATGCAGAAGTGTCTAAGTGGGATGACAGTGGCAACGACATCATCGTGCTGGCCAAGCAGATGTGTATGATTATGATGGAGATGACTGACTTTACCCGGTGAGCAGCACCCCACCCTGGCGGGCTGATAGGAGACAGGACAGTTTTCTTCCCCACAGGCCAGGTTGCTTTGTAAGACATCTTCTGTTCTGTTCATCTCTGAACCTGCGGGGGTGTCATGGACAGGGATCCTTATTCTCGTTTTTCAGAGGTAAAGGACCACTCAAAAATACATCAGATGTGATTAGTGCTGCCAAGAAAATTGCTGAGGCAGGATCCAGGATGGATAAACTTGGCCGAACCATCGCAGATCACGTAAGTGACGAACTTTCCTGAACTTATCTCTGAGCTTATCCTAGGCTCAGACAGTTCAGATTGACCTATTGCTGAGGTGGCCATTAATGATCATAGCACTCTTATATTATCCAAAAATTATTCTGACCTATTTTAATCCCACCATAAATTTCTAAGGATTTCTGTATTGTCTTTGACAAATCTGAGGAGCTAGGTCTGGTTCCCATTAGAACTCATCTCAGTTAATATACAATGAACACTTGCTGTTGATTTATTTATTTCTCAGTTCTTAAGAACTTCAGGTCTGAGCAGAAACTGATTCTGCCAACCCTAACACACTAGAAACACGTGTATCTCTCTCACGGTTTATTTCATATAAAAATCAGGAGCCCTAGTGGGGTGGGGTAGTGCACATCTGTAATCTAGCTACTCAGGAGACTAAGGCAGGAGAATCACAAACTCAAGGCCAGCCTAGGCCAACTTAGGGAGACCTTTAAAAGTGTCAGTGGTAGAGTGCTTGCCTAGCTGTGTGAAAGAATCCCCAGCATGGGGACCCCCCACCCCCAAACAAAACAATAAAACCCACCCCATTGGCCAGCAGCATTTTGAAATGCTGCTGTGCCTAGCTGGGGACAGACTTCCATGTTCTTTGTATTGCCTGTTCTCAACCAGCAGTTTCATCCCTTTATTCCCTCATAGTAATAGGTCAGAAAACTATGCTTCTATCTCCTGGATAGTGTGGTGCTCTAAGACTTATCAGAGAAGCTAATTTTTCCCTCCACATTCTTTTTTCTGAATTATTCAAACTTTCAGCCTCATCTACTGCCAGATGAGTGACAGCTGCCCCTTATTACTCAAAGCAAATATTCTGAAATCATCCTTCACACCACCCAGTAAGAAGCCTTGTTGCTTCTAGTGACCATATATGTATCTTGACACCATCAAAGTTTTTCCTGTCTGAAATTAACAGCTCTATCCAGAGCTCCATTCCACCTATCTTGACCACCATGGCCTCTCCCTTCCTCTTTCCTGTCTTCACCCTATTCTGCATGCAGCTACCAACACTGCCATCATAAAACACAGGGCCTTCTTAGAAAAAAATTCAGTCTCCAGAATGAACTACAAGCTTCATTTTATACAACTCTGTTGTTCACAGTGAGGCCCCAGTCTCATCGGAAGAAAGTGTTTCAAACATTTGAGAGGTATGAGGATTCCTCCTTTAGGTAAAGCAACCTGAGATTCAACAGTATCAGGAGCTGGGCAGGGCCACTGTTTCCCTGTATTTGGTCAAGGTTTCTTGCTTTGGTTTACTTCTACATCCTCCATCTTTGCCTCAAGTGAATGTCTCCTGTCATTGGCTGTTTAATATTTGCACCCAAAACTGGGCAAGTAAAATGCTTCACGGCAGAAGAGCTATTTGTTTGACTGGGTAGTGTCCGTAGCTTAACACATTCTTTTCTACGTAATCAGGCTCTTGCTGAGACTTTTTAGGGCCATATGCTTCCTCCCTACTAAAAAATTGAATCCTTGGCAGTAGTGGTTTCTCCCAAGTTGTGGAGTTAGTGAAAGGAGGGCTCAGGAAGTCTTTATGTCCCATGCTATGCAGCACATTTAGGGCTCCCCGAGGGGACTTGCCTCCTTCCCTGAGCCAAGTGATGTGAACACCCCAAATAACTGGGTAATTTATCTCTCTTGCCCTTTGCTCCAGCAAGAGGAGAGGAAACTTTCAGAACTGGGCCTAGGGTGGGGTGCTGTCACTGGGCCTGCAGTGTTATTGAGCCTGCTGAGTTTGTTCTCCCCTCAGTGTCCAGACTCAGCCTGCAAGCAGGACCTGCTGGCCTACCTGCAACGCATTGCCCTCTACTGCCACCAGCTCAACATTTGCAGCAAAGTCAAGGCTGAGGTCCAGAACCTTGGTGGAGAGCTTGTTGTCTCTGGGGTAAGTGTTAGTGCATTCCTGCTCATCACCTTTTCTTACCACTATGTCTAAAATGAAAGCAGCCTCTAGTCTTATCTATATACACTCCTCACTTGGGGAACATGTGCTAGGCAGAAACTCCCAAGTTCTTTCTTGGTCCCCGGAGGCCACAAGCTGCACATCTCCCTGCAGAATTGCAGCTCTGTTTAGCATGGCATGATTAGTGATAGCTACAGCCACTATCAGAGCTGGCCACTCATTGGGAAAAATATTTTTATCTTTCCCAGAGAAGAATTAAGCCTCTTCAGAAATTGCAAAGTAGATAGTCTGCTTTCTTCTACCCAATAGTGCAGAATTGTAGCTATTCTTTTTCCTGTTAATCGGGTCTCAATTTTGGGTCCTCCTCACCTTGTTTTGCTGAGTCCCCACAACTTCTGTTAATCCCACGGAATTTCCTTTAAAAGGAATATTTCAGCCAGGCACAATGAGACACAACTATAATCCCAGCTGCTTGGGAGGCTGAGGCAAGAGGATCAAAAGTTTGAGGCCAGCCTTAGCAAGACCCTGTCTCTAAAAAGGTGACAGAGTGCTTGGGTAACATACACAAGGCCAAATACTGCCAAAAAAAAATTGAACATTTGACACCCTTTACTCATCTGTCTTCTATGGAGCAATCTTCCAGATCCTCTAAAATAAGGGAGGAGATGCCTGTGTCATGAATGAAAGCAGAGGGGGAATAGGTATATTGGTCAGATAGGGGCCTGACTGGATTCCTCCTCAGTGCTTCTAGTTCTTCAGTCACTCAGTGTCAAAAAGATAGATGCCAGTCCACCTCCAGTGTTTGTTTTGTGAACGAATGTTTGAGGGGTGGAAGAAGGCAAAATGATGATGACCTGTATACTTTCTTGCACGCCCTTTCCTTTGTCAGAGGATCTGAAACATGGGTATTTTAAGGCTTTTTGTATCCAATCAGAAACAAGGTTGCTGGCCAGTATTCTGTACTCTGGGGACCTGCCCAGATTGTGGTGCTAGAGGGTCATTCCCATCAGATATGACTCCTTACTGTCCCATTTGTGCCTTGTAGGTGGACAGTGCCATGTCCCTGATCCAGGCAGCCAAGAACTTGATGAATGCTGTGGTGCAGACAGTGAAGGCATCCTATGTAGCCTCTACCAAATACCAAAAGTCCCAGGGCATGGCTTCCCTCAACCTTCCTGCTGTGTCCTGGAAGATGAAGGCACCTGAGAAGAAGCCCTTGGTGAAGAGAGAGAAGCAGGATGAGACACAGACCAAGATTAAGCGGGCATCTCAGAAGAAGCATGTGAACCCTGTGCAGGCCCTCAGTGAGTTCAAAGCCATGGACAGCATCTAATTCTGCCTTAACCACCTGCCCCCACCCGCAGGGGCTCTTAAAGATCAATCACTGTTCTTCACTCAAGTATACTTGCTAAGTAGAGAACACTTACATAGGAAGATTTTGAAACCAGCCAGGTGGTGAATTTTGCCAGGATATGTTTAAATTGGTCAAAAAATGCTTTTAGATTCAGGAGCATATTTCTAGCTGTATTTTTATAAGCTTAAATAAAAATTCCATAACCAAAGCAAATCCCACATTAACTTGTTAGTAACAATCAGATTGGAATACCCATTCTCTCAGCAAAGAGAGTGGACTCAACTGTGGAGGAGGAATGTCCCAGAAAGGTCTTGCAAGGGATAAAAACATATCATGAAAAACAAAACACACCAAAAAACTCGATTATTTTTTATGAAATAAGAATTATAATGCATGGCTACAATTACTAATGCACTCTGCTGCAGAACATTAATAATAATGTTGCTTTTTTCAGGCTGGGATGTTGGGATGCCGTAATTTGAACATGCTTTTTTCTCCCCAACTGCATAGGCAAAGTCATCATTGGGCTCACTTCTAATAATTGCAGTGTTTCCTGCCTTAGGCTTGCAATAGAAGCCTGACAGAATGAATATGTTTGCTTAGGCCATAATTTAGATTTTACCTTATTTGTGATTACTACATTGATTACTATAGCTACAAGGTATACTTTTACTGTCTTATTTAAATTTTATTAATTTGAATGTTTTTTACACTAGCTTTTCCCAATAAAGTCCACTATGAAACCAAATATAAGAGGCTGAAGTCACTGTATCTGCTTTCAGGAAGCGTCTTGGGGACTGGGTTGCAGCTCAGTGGTGCAGCACTTGCCTAGGGTGTGAGAAACCCTATATCAGTCACCAGAACCACAATACTCTTGGACTTGTCATAGCATCTGCGCCCTCCCCATCTTCTCCCAGGACAGTTGCTCAGTGAGGGACATTATGCCCATAGTTTTAGGGAGGGCCATATTGCCTCATAGGCTCATGACAGGCCACACCCTTGTCCCATTGAATATCCCAACCTGTACCTCCATCTTGGGAACTCTCATGAACATTCTTCAAGGTTCACATCAAGACCTTGGAGGCACAATTGATTCTTCCTTTCTCTTCTACATTTTTTTCTTAACATTCAACCATGCCATGAAAATAAGTGCCTTAGAACTAAAAACTCACCTTAGCTCCCTGTCTCTTCCCAACAACCATCCCCTTCTTAGTCAAAACTCCTTAAAGAAATGGCTATTGTCATTGTCACCTTTATGTAAGTTCTGTCACTTCAGTCAGCTGTCATCTTGCCTGCTCTAGCTTCATCCCTCTTGCCTTCCACACTGCAACACTGGCTTTTTCTTCCACGATCCCACTGACCACACCCAAGGAATGGTCAGGGGGACCAGTCCTTGCGCAAAGCACTTCCATTTCCAGATGCCTCCCCTGGGTTTTCTGTCTTCACCAACAGCTTTTCTGTGTTGAAGGACGTGTCTGTACCTGGGCCTCTTCCTTTCTCTGTCTATGCTCACACTTCTAATTCAGCCTCTATTCCTATCTTTTAAACTGTCACTTGGATGCCTAATAACATCTCAAGCTTGACCAGTCTGGACCACACTGCCATCACTGCCCTCTACCACTCATGCCCAAAGCCCTTCTTGCTATTTTCCCCACCTCACTAGCTGGCACTACTAGTCACCTCATTTCTCTGGCCAAATATCAAAAAAGCAAAACAATCTCTTTTTAAAATATAAGATCTTCCTACTTTTCCTATACCACCTCTGTTTACATTCCGGGTCATGTTATCAGTTATTGCTGTTTAAACAGATTTGCAAAACTCAGCAGCTAAAACACAGTTTCTGAAGGTCAAGAACCCGGGAGCAACTTGGCTGGGTGGTCAAGGTTCAGGGTCTCATGACCATGACATCAGTTAAGGCTATGGTGTCAGCTTGACTGTGGGGGGGGTGGGGTATCTACTTCCAAGCTAGTTGATGCTGCTGTTGGCAGAGGCCTCAGATCCTTGCCTTGTGGGACCTTCCAAAGAACAGCTCACAACATGGCAGCTGGCTTCCCCTGAAGTGAAGGATCTGAGAGCAGCAGCAGCCAGATGGAAGCCACAGTGTTCTTTTAAAACCCGGTCTGGAAAGTGATTCCCCATCACTGCTGCTACATTGTTGGTCACAGACCTATGCTGGTGCGACCAGGAGGTGGGCTGCCAGCCAGCAGCAGCCTCCCTGACCCAGAAGCCAGTTCACGTCTCCCCCTGAGCCCAAACTTTGCATTGATTTTCGGGCCCTCAGTAAAAGTCAAGGTCTTCAGTAATGGCTATGGCTCTGCACCCTCTGGCCTTTCTCGCTAACCATTCTTCATCATTCTCTTTCTGTTCCTGGTCTCACTGACATTCTTTCAACATGCCAAGTGTTTCCTGCCTCAGCCTGTGTACATGAGGTCCCCAGCCCAGAAAATACTTCCCAAGGGAGCCCTGTGAATTCTCTAGCATTTCCTTCAACTGTCTCATCAAAAGTCACCTTATTAGAAGGACTGCCATCCTTATGGTGTCCTCTCTTCATGGCTTTGAACTCTACGTATCCATTTGTTTCTGTTGTGTACTCTCTGTGAGCAGCAAATCTTTATTTTGTTCACCACAGAATCACCAAGGTCCAGCATACTTCCCACACATGGAAAGCACTAGGGATATAGTTGCTCCGCATTCTGTGGCTACTTAACCAGCAGCCTCCCTTTACCTGGCCTCTGCTGACACTCGGGGATGTTCTTCTCATTATTTGTTTTTGTTTTTTTTTTAATTTTATTTGTCAGTGGACCTTTATTTTGCTTATTTATATGTGGTGCTGAGAATTGTACCTCTCACATGCTAGGACAGTGCTCTACCACTGAGCCACAACCCCAGCCCTCTCATTGGCTTTTGTTCTTTAGTTTGTCACACTCCAAAACTGTCTCCCACACCTCAGCACCAGATCCAGTCTGTCTCCATCTGTTTCATCTGATGTCCACCACCCCACCCCAGCAAGACCCCAGGCCCCATTGCATCAACGCCCAGCTCTCAGCCCAGCCACTGGCCTGAACCCCTTACTGGGGTCATTGCAGAGGCTCCTGAACAGCTGCACTTATTTGACTGCCTCAAACCCCTGTCAAAGGCCTGTCTGGCTGCCCCCTTAACCATCTGACCACTCTTTTTTGTGTCCAGCCCTGGGGCCCTGCCATTTGCACTCACACTGCCCTCTAGAAGCATTTCCCAGAGGGCCCCGGCTTTCACAGGGAGCCCGTTACGGAGCCGCATTCTTCCAACCCATATGTGTCACAGGCATTCCCCAGGCCTCACCATCCCTATAGTCTCTCTTGACCTTGATGCCATTATTTACAAGTTTGTTTTGTTTGAGACAGGGGTCTCGATATTTTGCCCAGGCTGGCCTTGGAACTCAACTGACCTTTCTACCTCATTTTCCCAAGCTGCTGGAACTATTGGTGTACAGCCCAGCTTAAGAAGTCAAATTTTTAAAATTTAAGCTTCTTTTTAAGCAGTATCTATTGTTTGATGTGCTGATATTATAATATTACGATAATATTTTAATATTAACTTATGGATCACTTAGTCATCCTTTATAGCACAATGAGAAACAGCAGCCCCACTGTCCCTTGTCCCCTTGGCCTGTTCCCTCCCCTGCCCCAGCAGCACCTCCAGGGACCATCACAGCACCTGCCTTCTTGGAAGCAGGAGTCCCTCTGTTCAGGAACTCAGCACTGGCTCTGTTCTTCTCCTGTGTCCAGAAAAGGACAAAAAATCAGAGTTATGTTAACATTTATTGATTTAAACCACTCTATCAAAGATGCTAGAGCGCCAAAACTGGCAACCCAGGATGCACCTCCAGAGACCTAGAGAGCCTAAACTGAGCCTAATCCTGAAACCCTACTGTCATCCCTGACCCGAGCAGCGCAGCCTTGGCAGAATGTGAGGAGACACTGTGTCCCACCCTGCTCTGGAGAAGTGCTGGTTCCCACCCCTTCGCTGTTCACTAAGGGGACTGCCTGGCCTCTGCATTCAGACACTTGCTCTGGGCCAGGACCTACATGCTGTTGCTATCAGCAGTTTCAATGACACACCCAGAGTGAGGCCTGGGGACAGAAGCCAAGTCCCAGCTCCCTCTACCCCACGGTGCCTGTCACACAGCTCTTGTGGCCCCTCCAACTTGCTTCCCCACCACCTGCACACACTGACCTCATGCAGAACCCTCAGCATCCCCCTCGCTGGCAGTGCCTGTGCCTTCCTCAGGCGGGCTCCCCCTTCCCACTACTAACCACCCGCCCTGGGGTGGCTCCTGTGGCCCCAGGCAGATACTTCAAAGGCCCCCTCACCTCTGCAGCCCTTGTGCCCACAGCCTCCAGCCTGCTCCAATCTCTACCCAGGCCAGGGCTACCTCCTCACAGGAGAGGAGCTGCCACGTGCTGGTACCCCAGGGCCAGTGTCTGGCTTTACCATATCACCTCATTTCATCTCCAAAACTGGTGACGTGCCAGTGCTAGCACCACTCCTCCAACCTCCTAGCTGAAGAAGGGATGGAGAAAGGTGAAGGGGCTCACCCAAGTTGCCTAGTGGCAAGTGGCCCAGGCCACCACCAGATTCAAGACCCTAATGCCCCAGGTTCTGACCACCCGTACTGTAGCCTCAGAGGTCCCTTACATGAGATGACAGTGACCACTTCCCCCTCGCTTCTGCTCCTACCCAGCTTGTTCTCCTTGAGGTCTCTGGTGTGGACCAGTTCCAGGGCTTGGACCTTGGATTTGGGTCCTCCTCTTCTCTGTGTCCAACCACATCAGCCTCCAGGCTGATGGTCCCAGGCAGTGGTGTGCTAGCAAATGTTTAACAGACGGCTCTCTGGGGCAGGAAAGGGTAAGGGTATGTGTGTGTGTGTGTACACACGTGTGTGTGCATATGCACACATACATTCCTTTATTATGCATTATATTGCTATAAAGGAGTAAAGCACACAATTTACAAATAATATTAAAATACACAACACTCTACTTTGAACTTCGCCTAGCTGACTGATTCTTATAAAGGCTTTCACTGATTTTTGCAGCACTCGTTTCCATAGCCATCCTATGGCTGCCACTGACAAATGAATCTAGTTCTGACATGAATGTTGCTTGACCTATATTTTTGTTTACCTTAAGGAGCAAGATGAAACAACAAACCCTTATGGTGGAATTGTACTTGTTAGAAAATGAGTAACTTTGTGGAATCAGCAGTTGTGAATTACTGTAAAATGACTCTCTCCATTTTTTGTGCTATTGACAATATCACTGCTACAAACAACTTACTTTTAACTGGCATTGTTAACTTTTTCCTCATCATTTTCTTAAGTCTAGACTATGAACAAAGTGGTAAGTTGATCTGCAGCATGTCCCAATTTCCATGGTGAAAACACTGTGCCACATGACTGGCAGTCACTATGGCAGCCATCTCCTGGACACATCCAGAGCTGGATCATCTCCAGATCATGGTAACATGTAGGCATTAGAAAAGGATTTGCTTTCTGAATTCATTACCTTTTTGAAATTTAGGTTGGAATTCAAGTACAATCTACTCTTTCTGATGTACCAGCCCTGGTGGCCCACGCCAATAATTCCACAGCTGGGAAGGCTGAGGCAGGAGGATCAGGAGTTCAAAACCAGCCTCAGCAACTTAGTGAGCCCCTACATCTAGACAGATAAAGTATTTAGAAAGGGCTTGAGACATGGCTCACTGGTAAAGCGCCCCTGGATTCAATCCCTAGTACAAAGCAAAACAAAACCCCAACTCATCCCCCATCAAAGTCCTGGCAAAACCCTTTCCTTATATTTTCACCTTTTCCCAAACACAAACAGAACCCTACAGCCTTTCGAGTCTGGCCAAACTGCATTTCAATTAGCATGATGCTTGTGCAATGTGTGTGTATTGTTGTGTATAGCCTTAGCTCATTTCTTTTTTACTGCTGAGTAGTATTCCTTATGAGGGTGTACTATAAATTGTTCATCCATTCCCCAGATGAGGGCCACCTCAGTTGTCTCCAGTTTTTGTTTTTTAAAAAACAAATAAAACTGATATATAAGCATTTGCATCCAAGGTTTTGTGTAAACAAATTTTTGTTCATCTCGACTAAACACATAGGAATGAGACCACTATATTCTGTGCCAAGAATATGTTTACAAGAAACTCTGCATGCTGTTTGCTATGGGGTCTACGCCATTCTGCACCCTCCAGCCTGCAATGAGTGTCCAGTGGCTCCACTTCCTCCTCCTGTGGTGTCAACAGGCTTCTTTGTTTCTGTGGGTTTTTTAAGCCATTTAATAGGCAGACAGCAGTGTCTCGCTATGGTTTCATTCTATGTTTCCTTAACTACTAATAAGGTTTGGCATCTTTACATGTGCTTCTCTGCCATCTGTATCTTTGTTGGTGAAATGTCTTTTCAAATCTTTTGCCTAGTTTTTATTGGGTTGGGTATTTTCTTACTGGTGATTTTCTTACATACTTAGTCAACTATCTGATTTGAAATATTTTCCTGGTCGTAACAAGTTTTTTATTCTCTTAACAGTTTCTTTCATGGAATAAAAGTTTTTCCAATTTATCAATGTTTTCATTTTATGAATGGTGAGTTTGATGTTCTGAGAACTCTGACTCCAGGTCTCAAAGATTTCTCTCCTGTTTTCTTATGAGTTTTATCATTTTATATTTAGGTCTATGATTGATTTTTGAGTTAAATTTTGTACAAGATATCAGGTATACAGGTCAGGGCTCATTTTAAAAAATACAACTCTCCAATTGCACCATTTATTGAAAAAACAATCCTTTCTACTTTGAATTGCCTTTGCACTTTCATCAAAAACCAACTGACATGAAAACAAAAACAAACCAATTAACTACACAGTAGTTTCCCTTTATCTGTAGTTCTTCTTTCTGTGGTTTTAGTTACCGTTGGTCCATCACGGTCCAAAAATATTAAATGGAAAATTCCAGAAACAAACATTTCATAAATTTTAAACTGTATGACATTCTGAGTAGCATGATAAAATCTTGCACCACCCAGATCCATCCTGACCAAGCTGTCCAGTGTAACCATACTGTATATACTACCTGCCTATTAAGTCATTTAGTAGCCATTGTGGTCATCCGATCAACTGTCATGTGCTTGTGCTCATGTAACACTTATTTAATAATGGCCCCAAAGTGTAACAGTAGTGATGCTGGCAATCTGAATATGTCACAGAGAAGGTATAAAGTACTCCCTTAAAGTAAAAGGGTGAAAGTTCTCAATTAGAAAACAAAACATTGAATTTGCTAAGATCTATAATAAAATGAATCCTATTAGAGAAATTTGTATTGATTTTGCTATCACACCTCAAAACTTCAAGTTATAAACACAGTGCTTGGTTAAAACAAAAAACCTAGGATTAGAGTGTTTGGTACTACCATTAGTTTTAGGTCTCTGCTGGGGGTCTTGGAACATATCCTTTGTGGATAAAGAGGGACTACCATATTTGTGTGGGTCTATTTCTAAATTCTAGTGTAACTTATTGACCTATGTGTCTATCCTTTGACCAAGGCCACACTTTTTTTTGGAGGGGGTACTAGGGATTGAACAAGGGGTGCTTTACAACTTAGCTACCTCCCCAGTCCTTTTTATTTTGGGGCAGGGTCTCATTATTGCTAAGGCTGACCTCAAACTTGTCATCCTCCTGCCTCAGCCTCCCAAATCACTGAGATGACACCCATCACACCAGGTTCACTCTTTTTTTTGGGGGGTGGGGTGCTGGGGATTGAACCCAGCACCTTGTACATGTGAGGCAGGCACGCTACCAACTGAGCTATATCTCCAGCCCCTCGCTTTCTTGATTACTAGTTTTATGGTCTGAAAATCAGCTAGTGTAAGTCTCCCCAACTTTGTTCCTCTTTTTCAAAATTGTCTTAACTATTCTAGTTGCTTTGTGTTTCCATGTAAATTTTCTTGACATTTAAAAATTCCTATTGGAATTTCATTGAATCTATAGATCAATTTTGTGGGAAATGATAGCTCAACAATATGGAGTCTTCCAACCCATGAACTCAATATAGCTCCTCCTTTATTTAGATCTTTGATTTCTTTCATCAGTTATTTGTTGTTTGCAGCATAACATCTTGCGCCTATTGTATCAGCATAAAATCCTACTATTATTTCACTTTCAATGCTATTATAACTAGTACTGTTTTTAATTTCTTGTTCGTTACTAGTACATAGAAATAGAATTGATTTTTGTGTATACCTTATATCCTATGACCTAGCTAAACTCTAGCTGTATATTTTTTTGCAGATTCTATGAGATTTTCTACATTGATATGTCATCTGTGAACAGAGTTTTATTTCTTCTTTTATGCTTTTATTTCATCTTCTTGCCTTCAGGCACCATCCAGGACTTTCAGCACAATATTGAAAAAAAAAAAAATTGTGAGACAGATCACTCTTGTCCTGGATCTTAGGGGAAAGAATTCAGTCTTTCACCATTAAGCCTGATGTTAGGTGCAGGTTTTTATGTAGTTTCCCTTCAGGAGGTAAGGAAATTCTCCTCTATTCCTAATTTGCTGAGAGCATGTGAAGTGAATGAATATTGGGCTCTGTCAATTTTTTTCTGCATCTCTTGAGATGATCGTAAGGCTCTTCTCCTTTTTCTTTGCTCTTTTTAAAAAGTTATACATATTAGGATTCATCTTGAGATAAGGATTGGAATATAATTTGCTCTAATTTAGTCCCCAGTACTTCTCCTTTCCTTCCCCTCTATTCTACTAGTCTTTGTTATTTATTTTAATTAACTTTTGTCTAGTCAGTGTCTCGTGGAAGTACACGATGGTGAAGACTCGCTGTGGCGCTTTCCTACAGGTACACAGACAAGCTGGGCAGATCCATTCCACTGCTCTTTCCTTGTCCAGTCCCTTCTCATTCCCTCTCAATCCCTTCTTCTATTTTAATGGAATCCTCACATTTTCCTTTCACTTTCTTTATATACCACATTTGTACTAATGGCCTTTCTTCTTTAATCTGGGAATATGGTAACTTGAGCTGAACTAATCTCTCTTGCTTAGGATAAACTCCATTTGCTTACAACTTTTATACATTGCTGCATTGGATCTGCCAACATTTTGTTGGACTTCCATGCTAAGGATTTAGGGACTTGGGGAAAATATATTGATATTCATGATGCTGGCCTTGTGTCATGACTTTGCAAGTGTTTTCTTCTATAGACTGTATGGAATCCATATTATTTGGTAGAATTTGCTAGTGAAACATCTGGTCTGGAGTTTCCTTTGTAGAAAGACATTATGAATTCAGTTTATCTAATTGATAGGGGATTCTACTAGTTATCTGTCTTGAGTGAGTTTTAGCAGTTTGTATTTGGGGTGGGCAGAACAGTGGCTCCCCAAAAGGTGTCCACATCCTAATCCCTGCAACCTGTGGCTACATTGTTACCTGGCAAAGGGGGACTAAGGATGTAGACAGAATCAAGGTTGCAAATTGATTTTAAGATAGGGAGATGAGCCAGGTGCAGTGGTGCACACCTACAATTCCAGCAGCTCAGGAAGCTGAGGCAGGAGGATCCCAAGTTCAAAGCCAGCTTCTGCAATTTAGCAAGGACCTAAGCAACTTCGTGAGACCCTGTCTCAAAATAAAAAATAAAAGGGCCAGGGATGTGGCTCAGTGGTAAAGTACCTCTGGGTTCAATCTGGTACCAAAAAAAAAAAAAAAAAAAAGTTTAAATGATGTCATAAAAAGAATTTGACTTGCTTTTGCAAGGTGACAGTAAAGGAAAGCCTCTGAGGCAAGAAATTTTCACAAGAAACTGAAAAGGACAGGGAGGTGGCCCCTACCCAGAGCCTATAAAGAACTGCAGCCCTGTGACACCTTGGTTTTTGCCTCATGAGAACTGTGGCAGACTTCTAACCCACAGAACTGTAAGAAAGTAAATCAAGGCATTTTAAGGCACCAGGTTCATGATGATTTGTTAGAGTAGCAACAGAAACTGATAACAGTGAAAAACTGTGTTTTTCAAAGAGTTGGTCCATTATTTCCTCTAAGTTGTCAACTGATTTTACAACTTTCTTATTTAGAGTTGTTTGTAATATATTCACTTATCTTTTTAATGCTCTGAGTCCACATAGTGATATCCCTCTTTCATCCCTGATATTGGTGATTTGTGTCTTCCTTCTTTTTCAGAGAACCATCTTTTATTTTCATTGATTTTCTCTAGCTTTTCCATCTTCGATTTTATTGGTTTCTGCTCATTATTTCTTTTTCTTGCATTCAACGGGTTTAATTTGCTTCTTTTACTAGTTTTTTTTAATTTACTTTTGCTTTTTAATCTGTTATTTAATCATAAGTTTATATATATATATATATATATATATATATATATATATATATTTTTTTTTTTTTTTTTTTTTTTTTTTTTTTTTTAAACAAGAGCTATATTTAACAACCAGTTCACCACACTTCTAATCCTCAGGACTCTCTCACACATGGTGTCTGGCCCTTTTTTTCCCCTAGACTTTTTTCCAAGGCTCCAGACTCTGGCCCCAGCTTCCTGTTCAACATCCCATTTGAATGTCCTATGGACACCTTGATATAAACACACAAACCATGCCACACAAAGGCCCAATCCTTTCCCATCCTCTTTTACCTTCCCTATTTTTGTTACTTACACCTCCACCTTCACTGAAGCCCAAAGTGAAGCTGTGTCCTTTGATGCCTCTTGCCTCACACGCCACATCCAGCCAGGGATCCCCTCAGCTATATTTAACACCAAGCTTGTAGCTGAGGCCTGCTCCCCCACCACCCTGGCCCCCACCAAACTGACTGGAATCTGCACCTGTTTCCAGGCTCTGTCCTGGCCTCCATCATCTCTTCTCACCATTTGACAAGAGGGATACTGTCCCAGCAGGTCTCTCCTCTGTCCCCAAATTCCTCCCCACAGCCTGTGAGCCTGCTCTTCCTTGCCCACATTCCTCCCTCCTGCTGATTCACCTCTTTTCTTGCAATGCCCCAGCCACGTTCCAGCCTGAGGACCTTGCTCTCGCTTCACCCTTGGTCAACAAAGCACTTGCCCAGGTTCCCCCATGGTTTCCACTATGCTTCCTTCACACAGCAACTCTGCAGAGGCCTTTCTGGCATCCTGGTCCCTTTGTGGTGTTTTGCTGACCTTTAGTGCCCTGGCATTCACCTGGCCTCACATTGAAGGCTTGCTTGTCACACAGATGAGGGCCTGGCCTGAAGCAGTCCTCCATCATGTGTGGAAGGAATGAATGAAGGAGCAGCAACCAGGGGATGCCTAGAGCCCCCACTTCCTCATGCTATCAGGATGAGAGTACACCCTTGGCAAGGCTGACAGGGCCCTGGAGGACATGGTCACCACTGACCCATGTGACTCCACCTTGGGCCACATGCCCCTCAACCACACCACTTCCTCCAGCAACAATTACCCCATGGGTTCCTTGAATGGACCACACTCCCCCCTCAGGCCCTCCTGCATCTTCTGGGACTGAAATCCCCTCCCTACCTACCTGATTTGTCCTTTGAGCCTCCTCAGGTTTCAGTTTGATTATCATCATCTCAGGGAGGCTTCCCTGACCCATCCACTAGGTCCGGGGCTTCCTTAGCTCCACCACGGCATACGTCATACTGCGCCTCCCACCCTAGCTCCCCGACGGCAAGACCTGTGACTTACTAACCTCAGAGTCTTGAGGCCCAACATGTACTAATGCATAATCGATAGAATCTGAATGAAAGGCTGAATGAACAGTGAGTTAATAAACACTGAGACTGCTGAGAGACAGAGTGGGGACCTTCACCTTCACCCCAGTCCCCATGCCTTTCAGCCTCCCAGAGGGCCTGGTTCAGCCCAGTCCAGGAGCAGGGTACCAACAATCAGGGTGTAAGCCAGCCATAGCTCAGTCTACTCCTGGACATAAGGACAAGAATCCTGTGAACCCAACATGTGACAGGGAGAAAATACAGGACCCAGGCAGGAAGAAGTCACATCAACCAAATTCTGGTGGTTATAGCCCCCATTACCATTCCTTGCCTAACTTCAGGCCCAGGCTGCACTCCTTGGCCAGTTTCCAGGATGGCACCCAAAGGAAAGGCAGAAAAGGGGGTCCCTCCAGACCTGCAGATGACAATGAACAATGAATTGGATGGTAGGACCAGAATCACCCCCAAGCAACCCAAGCCAGAACCCTGGCTCACTTGCTGCCCAACTCCTTGGAAGGCGTCATTGGATTTTCTCCTGGGCCTAACAGGTTGCAGACTGACCTTCCCCCGCTGATGCCCTGAGGATGTGTTGGGGTTAAGAGGGGGAAGTAGTGCCCCAACAGGCCTGCAGCTCAGTGGCCTGGCTCTTCCCCAGTGCTCCTTCCTCTGTTCCAGAGATCCCCCACAGCTCATGGCCTGAGTCTCCCCTGGCGGTACAGATATGCTATTTTGTGAACATATGTGAAGGCAGAGGAGACACTGAGACCTCAATTGGACCTGTACTAGTGGCATTCCTTTCATGGGAACCCCTTTTTATGCCCCCAGATCAGCCCCTGGTGGTTGTAGAGGCCTCGTGGGCTCCGGGATCTCTAGCCCCAGCCTTGTCCTGCCACCACCCCAGGGGCCTCATACAGCTCCTATATTCTTGCCAGCCCTTGTTCAAGGCCTGCATCTGCTCCACATCTCAGTGTTCACCTCTGCAAGGACAAGCCTGGACCAGGCTCATACCCAGCAGCAACCTCAAGCCTCCCCTCTCCCAGGGCTGTGTGCCTGGGTAGCATCATCCCCCTCTCAGTTCCACTCTGCTGACATCATCTCCAGAATGTCTGACCTTGGCTTTGGCCAGGACCCAGCATGACCTTTCTGAACTGTGTCCCATCTGGGTGGCCACAGCAGCTATGCCATCTCTCCTGGGCTTGTTTCTACAGCCTGTCAATATGAACACTGTTCCCCTAGCTGCACACAGCCTTCTGCAGCATAGTTGGCGCAGCACGTCCCAGCTCTGGACTCAAGCTGTATGATCTCAGGCAGATCATTTAGTCTCCCAAGCCACCTCTGTAGAATACATCCCCGAGGCTGGGAGAGACTTTAAAGGCTGAAAGGCAGTGGTACCCAACAGTTGGTAGACTGCAAGGCTGATGCCCAGTATGCCCAAGCCTAGAGGCATCCCATCTGGGGAAACTGTCCCTCCAAAGAGTTAGCCTGGACTCCTGCTCCCTCCTGCTCCCCTGGAAGCAGCTCTGCACACCTCTTCCCCATAATTCCTGGGCATAGTGGAAGGTGGGCAAGAGATGGGCAGAGAAGAACCAGAAAAGGGACTACAAGGAATGAGGCTACCCACTTATCTCATGTTTCTCTGGGCCTCAGTTTCCCCTCAGCTCAGTGAAGCTGAGATTTCTATAAGTTAGAACTGATGTCAGGGAGAGGAGAGGCGTGGCCTGCACTGGCCTTCCTGACTTCCTGACTGGAGGCCAGGACGGGCTGCCTGAGCCAGCGGGAGTGAGCCTCTGGTGCATTGAGAAAGGCTGAAAAACAAATGCACCAGAATCCAAATCAGGAAAGCCCAGAGCTGGGGTTGCCATGGCAACTTGCAGCAGCTCCCAGCCTGGTGCTCAGCCTTGCTGGAGTGGGGGCTGGGCCTGATTTGCCAGGCTTGGCTGCCCCTGCCTCCTTCTCAGGCTGGCCTGGCACAGGCCAGAACACAGAGGAGGGACAAGGGCACAGACAGAAGGGTGGCATGGCTTTCTTGGGTTCCCTCTACTAGCTGTAGCGAGATCGCTCTCTTCCCAGAGTAAGACTTCCACCCAAGGGCCTCCAGAATCCCACCAACAACCCACAGTGCCCTTCCACCACCCATGCCCCAGCACTAATGGCTCCAGCAGCTCTAGCCCCATCTGCTGCCTGGCTGGCACAGCATCTTGTGTGGAGATGCCCTAGGGCTTCACCAGTGCCGGTAGCCTTGAAGCTGCTTCATGGGCTCAGATAGAGGGGGTGGTGAGATGATCCCCCAGACCTTCCCTCATTGCTGAGGTGAGGACAGGGCAAGCCTGGGTGTCAGGCACTGGTGTAGTGCTTTGTGCACATTCTCTTCCCTGTAATGAAACTCTTTTTTGACAGATGAGGAAACAAGTTCAAAGAGTTAAGTGACTTCCCAATGTCACAGAGCTACTGCATGGTAAAGAGCCAGAGTTTTCCAACTCCTGAGCCCAAATCTTTCCTATGGAGCCTCTCAGTGAATGGCCATATTGACCATGCAACATGTCACAAGGGGCCCATTACCCAGAGACTCATTTACCCTTGAGGCCTCCAAAGCATGGAACCCAGCTACAGGCTGAGCCCAGTCTACACAGAAACGTGGAAGACAGACGACAGCCTTCATGTCTTCATTTAATGGCCAAGCCAGCCCTGCCCTGGTGAAGTTCATGCCCCAGTAGGGAAATCTTCCCTCCTGCCTGATGTCCCCTGGAGGGCTACCTAGCTGGGAGCCCTCAGCCTCATTAGCAGAATCTCAGTCCAGTCCTGGCATCAGGGCCAGAGTCTCATCTAAGCTCCTTCAGCAGGCTGTTGATGGAGGCCAGCAATTCTCGGAAGTATCCTTCATCCTCCCCTTCTTGGAGTTCCAGGGCGGCCAGTGCCTGGTACTCAGCCTGCAGGCTGCTCAGTGTTCTGCTGAGCTGGGGGTTCTGATGATAGAGGTCCCGACAGGTGGCCAGGAGGGCTCCCAGCGTCTGAAGCACCTTTTCGCGCGCATCATGCTCTGGCAGAGCCAGGAGGCGGGCTGTGATCTCACACCAGCCCTGTTCTCGCAGGCCTGGCAGGAGATGCACCTGGCGGTACTGATGCAACTTCTCTGGGGATGTATCGCGGGTCAGCTCAGCCTCCTCCTCTGCAAACATCTGCCATCCATACAGCAATGCACCAGGTAGGGTGGGATGGCAGGGAGAAAACACAGAGAGCAATCAGCTTGTCCCAAACTGTCTCTGCCTTTCAGGTGCCAAGGCCTGAGGTAAGCCAGGAGGCCCACCTGCTGTCTATGTCTATCCTTTGGGCCTCCAAGGATTTCCTGGGAGGTCAACTGGATTCCTGGCTTTACATAAGTTCTCCATCTATCTGTGTGTCCCTCTTCTGTCCATCCACCCATTCATCTACTTACCATATCTTTTGTGCACTATGCCAGGTGCTGGGAAATCAAGATGGGGACATGGTCCTGGCTCCCAGGTTATTGCAGAAAAATAATTCCTAAATAGCATGATGAGTTTACCCTTGTGGTGCAGCGCAGGCGCAGACAGGCTGGGTTCAAATTCTGCTCCACTAACGACTAGCTGAATAAGTGCAGGCTGGCCCTTAGCCTCTGCGAGACCCAAGGCCACTAGCTCTCAAGCGGAGTCACTAGAGTCTCACTCTAGTGGAAAAATGAGAGTGCAGCCAGTGCCCAGCACACTCAACTGTAGCTTCCATACCAAGTACAATGACACCAAATACTGGCTCTATCGGCATTATTATTGGTCATCATTGTCCCTCTACTGGTGCTTGAGGGAGTGACTGCTGCTGTCAGGACTTGGAGGACAGCAGAGGATGTAATTGCTCTGATTCCTAGGTAAGCAGGAGTTGTCCAAGGGGACAGGATGAAGGGCCTATCCACATGGAAGGACTGTGACAGTAATCCTGGGACAAACCTCATGTTTTAAGAATGGCACATGGTACTGGTCACACAGGAACAGGGTCCCAAGGGTGGACTGGGTCCCTGAACACAGAGACCTCTAAGAATGTCCCTCTAAGGAGAGTGGCCTTTATGCTGAGGGACAGGGGAGTTGGGAAAAGTTTGGGCAGGGAGTCACATGCTCAGCCTGTCTGTAAATGCAAAGCCTTGGCTCTATCAATAGAATATGGTGGAAACCAAGCCTTCCAGGTTGCCAGCCAAGTACTCAGCTTATTTCAAATATCAGGGAGGCTGGAAAGACTTCCCTTACAGTTGCACTAAATGTACCTGTGAGAGAAAACAAAAAAAAAAAAAAAAAGCAGGAAACCCTGTTCTGACCCAAGGGGAGATGGAGTGTTGGGAGGATGGGCAAGGCAAGAGGGATACCCAGGCAAAGACCAGGGATAGTGGTGGACCACCTGATGATGCCGGTGGTAGCATAAAGCCATGGTCTACTGGGGGCTGGAAAGGAAGCCACAGAGGAGCAAGAGGGACAAGAAAGGCTGAGAGAGACGCTGAGGTACTTTTCTACCCTATCCTCAAAAGTCCTGCCAGCTCTACCTCCCAAACACAACCCAATCCTCCCCTCTGCCTCCACACACGTCCTATTCCTTGCTGAATGTCTGCAGCCCCCCCTCGTGCTCCCAACCTGCCTCTTCCAGTCCTCTGATGGCTGCCAGACCCAAGCTCTTCCACCTGGCATTTCCTTAAACCTCTTCCCTAAGACATCAAGCACTGCCTGGGCTAGGCCTCTGCCCCTTACTCCAGCGCCTGCTGCCACTCCTGCCCCCCAGGGCCTTTGTAGCTGCAGCTCCTGTGTCAGGGTGTATAACCACACAACCCCAACTCCAGGGAGCTCCTCTCACCCCTCAGAGCTCAATGCCACTGTACCTGCCTCCCATGACCATAGGCTTACATGTTCTGTGAAGATTCTCTCACAAACATCTCTCTGGAAGCCCTGGGAAGACATGGGCCAAAGACTATTCCCCCAGCACCTGGCCCAGCATTGGGCAGGATAGACCCCTAGTAAACACTGTGGAAGGAGTTTCAGGCCAGGTCAGTCCCAATGCACACTTCAGAGGACAAAGGCTCACTACCTCAAGCAAATGCCAACCTCTGCTAGAGCCCAGACACCAAGGCTCAGTCACTTGGAAGAATCTCCATTGTCCAAGAAGGAAAAGCAGAAGGTCTGGGGAAGAGGTGGTCCACACTTCCCAAGGAATTCCCTAATTCAACTGCTGTCTCTCCAACCAATGCCTTGTGGTACACAGCAGCCCTGCAGGTAAACTAGCATCTGGAGAGCTCTTCATTCTTCCTTAGGAACCTCAAGAAAGAAGCCTACCCACTTCACCTCAAAATCCCTCTGCCCTCCACTGTCCTCCCTAGAGGAGGATGGCCCTGTCCATACTGTTTGCAGAAAGATGTCATGGCCCTGTCTCCCTGATCACCCAGGGCCTCACCTGTGCTAGGCAAGTGCTTTATTCCTAAGCTACAACCCCAGCCCCATGGCTATTTCTGGCCTTCAGTTGTGCTGACCCTTGCCTGCATGTTTGGTCTTGACTACTGCCAGCATCTCCTCTCACCTACCCTCAAGTTTCAGCTGAGGTGCCAACACCCCACAGGACCTCCTCCCCAATGTCCCACATTTCTTCCTTCCATCAATCCATCCATCCATCTGGACAGAGAGATGGAACAGAAAAAATTTGGGAGAAGACCTGAGTTGAATGGCCAGAGGGAAACAAAAAGCAAAGTGAAGAGGAGGCAGGGCAGGCCCAGGCACTCACCTTCTCAGTGACCAGGTCATAGAGCAGGGTGACTACACGCACAGCCAGCACCTCCGTGCTCTTCTCTTGCACCAGGTCCCTGAGGACCTGCAGTCCCCCCAGCTTCAGGAACTGCTGCTGGGCATAGGGGAAGTGGCGCAGCAGGGAGCACAGTGCAAACAGGACCTAGGAGGCACAGGCAGGACATGTGAGGGGTCCTACAGAGTTGGACCTACCTCAAAGCCCAGAAAAGGCAGCTGGAGGTGACCTGATGACCCAGCCCAGCCCTTGGGTCCTGACTCCCCAATCCCCTTGGGTCCAACTATACACCAGAACTCGGGATTGTGAGTGCCAAGACAGACCTCAGATACATTTTATATCACCAAGCAGACAAATGGTGAGTAAACGGAAGCCCAGGGCAGGAAGTTGGGGATGGGGCCCAAAGCCGCCCTGCAGGAGCTGCACCCAAGCCTCCAGACACCTCAACACACTGCCATCTGTTTTAGTTGAGCATGACTTCTCTACACAATCCCATGGATGAAGCTCAAGCCCCAAGGATTGCAAGTACTGAAAAGGGAGCCTTTCCTTTCAGACCCCAGGTGTGCTGGGCTGAAGGGAGGGGCAGAAATTTACCTTCTTCTTGGCAGTGAGAGGCTGCTCTGTGGCCAGAATGACCAGTAGCTTCTGTAGGGCTCCTCCTTCAACAGCTTCCACCTGGACCTTTGGGTTGCTGGGGAGGAAACACAGGAAAGTGTGACTGTCCTGCCTGGCCCTGGGAGATGCCAGGGAGATGAAACAGTACCAGCAAGCTGGAGAAACAAACACTAACAGGTGTGGACCCACCTGAGTGCAACGGCCTATGACAGAGATGACAGAGCTGAAGGTCTCGTACTAACCTGCTGCTCCCCAGCACTAGTGGGCTGGGGTGATCTGGGAGGTAAGTCACTTCTACTACTATAAGGACATTCCCACACTGAAGCAGCCATTCAAAGGTTCTACTGCAGTGTCCCTGCTACAGAAAACACTCCCTGATGCTCCCAAGCAAATGTTGGATGGTCTTTCTCTCCTGAGGCCAGGCATGTTACACACTGTGGGGCAATAATGAATGGGTCTGTTCCTTCTGGGCATGGGCCTCAAGGCCACTTATCAGCACTAGACAGCATGCATAATGTGTGTGGGAGGAAGGCAGGTGGGAAGAAGGAGCTCCAGGGAACCCCTGAATGCTAATGCAGGTCCTCATGCAGGACTAAACAGCACCTCCCTCTAGGCTGCAGGAGAGCAGCTACTGTGTATGACCTTCTCTGTCCCCAGATACTCAGTGTTCAGAGCCTGCCACATCACAGGGCCCTGCACACTAGGGAATGAAGGAATAAACACACATATACAACCATATATGGGCTGAAAAACAGGAAGGCAACACAGAAACAAAACCCAGCACTGCCTCTGCACCTCCACTACCCATCTGGAGACAGAGACACAGTGATGCTGTTAAACAAATATTTCAGCCCCGCCTATCCCTGCAATGACAGCTACTTGGGAGGCTGAGGCAGGAGGACTGAGTTCAAGGCCAGCCTGGACATCTTATCAAGACCCTATCTCATGGGATTAGGGATGCAGCTCAGTGGCAAGTGTACATGAGGCCCTAGGTTCAATCCCTAGCACCACAAACAAAAGCAACCAAACAAAAAATCTGTCTCAAAAACAACACACATTTCAGGTCCAGCTTTCCTGGATGAAAGAAGAGAAGGCTTTCGAATAGGCTGAGTGCCAGGCAGGGGACATGGCGAGGAACCCTAGCAACTTACTCTTTTGCTGGCCCCTTGCTTTCTAAGATCACACTAATGATCAGTTAAAGATTAAATGCTAAGCACAGAGACCAGTTTGGTCAGGCCCTCAGGGAAGGTCAAGGCTCTCCAAGTTAACACCTCACTGATGAGGCCTCAGTGGACAGAGAGGGCAGAACTACAAAAAGCCTGAGGCCAGCATCATGGGAAGGTTGGGCTCAGGTCAGACAGGACCCACCCAGATAGCCCAAAATGGTACCAGAGTGTACCAGTGTCCCCTTCAGTCTCCAGCTGCCATACCTTCACCAGCCCCCTGAAACTCCAAAGCATCTGTTCCTCCTAAGGCCCAATCCTCCTATCCAGGAAGCCCTCACAACATCCTGGACAGTGTGACACAGTAGAGGAAGCAGACAAAAATCAGAGGGAGGTGGCTCCTGGTCCCAAACGCAAAAGAAAAGGGAGGCAGATAAAAAGAGATGTCCCAGTATGTAAAAAGTGCTCTCAAAAGGTGGCCAAATGGAGTGATGAGGGGGCCTACCCCTTCTGTTCCTACTCAGCTTAAAAACCCAAAGGAGATCTAGCACAGGGGGCTATAGTTTTCCTGCTATAAAATAGGTGACTCCTCTCCCCTCTGCATTTTTATTATTATTATTATTATTATTATTATTATTATTATTATTATTATTATTATTTTGTAGTTGTAGATGGACAGAGGGCCTCTATTTTATTTATTTTTATGTGATGTAAGGATCAAACCCAGTGTCTCACACATGCTAGGCAAGCGCTCTGCCACTCAGCTATAGCCCCAGCCCTCCCCTTTGCATTCCTGACATCCTCTCAACAGAAAGGATGTGTGGGGGTGCTGGCCTGTCCCACAGCAATCGTACCTTTGTGCCTGGGGAGCAGCTTGGAGGTGGACTAGGGTCCCTGGGGAAGGAGGGTTGACAGCTCCTCTCAAAATAGGCAGGCAGCCCGATGCAGGGGCCTGGCAGCACAGCCTCTCCCCTGTCCCCTGCTCCCCCAAATTGAGAAAGGCAGCTGCTTCATCAAATGCGTGAGCTAATTAGGGCTGTCTCTGCCATCAGTGCCTAAGGAACGCTCACCCACGATAGGCAGGGTCTAGTAGAGAAGACAACCACGCTGTGAAATTCATATAAACGCCAAATTCTGCCTTCCCAAGAAGGGAGGCTATGGGGCTCAAAAGCACATCAGCCTCAGGGAGCACCTCCGAGGAGCCCTATCTTCATGGGCCACAGAGCAATGAAAAACAAGGCCTCTCCAGATGGCCTGCAAAGCCTGTCACAGTGCTGTCACCATGGCCTAAGTTGATCACCCGGGGCTAAGCAACCAGAGCCTTTCCTTTTTGTACACTGGGACCACAACCTAGAGAGAAGTTCCTTGCTTCAGAAGGTAGGCTGACATACTCCAAGAGCACCTGCAGCCATGCCAACAACAGCCCACTCTCCCTCAGGCTAACTCCCAACCCTCCCCAGGAAGACAGTCCATTTAGAATAGAAGAGAATGGATTTCAAACACAGGGGATGTAAACCAGAGAAAGAGAGTTGGGCATGGTGGCCCTTGTACACCGCTTGGGAGGCTGAGGGAGGAGGATCTGCAAGTGCAAAGCCAGCCTCAGTAACTTAAAATATTAAAAAGAGCTGGGGATGTGGCTCAGTGGTTAAGCACCCCTTGGTTTAATCTCTGGTCCCCAAACAATAAAATAAAATAATGAACCAGAGAAAGAGAATGACTAAGGACTTCTTGTGAGTTGCTAAAGTCAATTTCACAGGTAACAAATCCACATTTTCACCTATGATAGAGTTCTGAAAGGCCTGGATAGGTATGCAAGAATATGGATCAAATGTGGGCCTGGGCAGGATACAGCCTTGGCAGCCTGGGCCTGTGCCTTACCTGTCCTTTTCACATGACCAGCTTAAAGGAGATGCCTACACTAAATGAGTCTTACCCCAGGTTGCTCACAGTCTCAGAGGTTCCATAAAACACCCTTCTGGAACAGCGTTTTAGTGCTGTCTAGTTAAAGAGCTGAGGAAAGAGCAGAGGGAAGATGAGAAAGACCAGGCCTGAGTTTTGAGATGGCCCTCAGTCCATCCAGGCAGGCACAGCAGAGCTGGGTGCTTCCTGTGCAAACTGCTGCTAGGGTGACACCACCCTGTTCCCAGAAACAGACTCTCTCTTTCTAGGCCTCTCAACCCTGGACTCTCAACGCTCCCAGCTGTGTGCTTTGGGGGAGATAACAAAAATAGCTCAGAGTAAGATGTGAGGATGTACAAAGGCCAGGGCCTAGAGGACCCTAGGTGGGAATTCTGGGAACAATGGCTGATGACTTTGGGCAAGTCCCCTGACTTGGTTTCCTCACCTAAGAGGGAGAACTAAGTATCCTATGTTAAGCATGGGAATGCTGCTTAGTGAATGCCAAGATACTAGCATGTGTTGAGGTCAAAAGGCTCTAATTATAGTGAGTTTTCTATACAAAGAGGCCTGACCATATCCATGACAACACAATTTTATTCAGTTCGGATACCTCAAGCACATAATGCCAGCCCTGTTCTTTTCAGCTCATGGGCTCTGGACTAGAGCTTTGTCCCATGTCCCGGAAAGGGCCAATGCTGTGGTTGGAAGGTGGGTATCCCGACAGTGGGGATCTGAGTGGGTTAAACAGGCAGAGGGGCCTGGCTTGCCTCAGCAACACCAGTGGTACTAGTGTACTCAAAGTCAACAGAAGGATATTAAGGACATAGCTCGTCTCTGACTTGATAAATGAGAATAAACCTTGTTCAGGGCTAAGCCGGCTGAACTGAATAAATACCATTAGCACTTGGATTACTGGGATGTTCACAATCAGCAGGCGAGTCAGCTGTCTGTGTGCAGAGGGACAGCAGCAGCTGCTACTCTGTAAATCTTGGGGGGAAGGGGAGTGGGATGGGTGTAGTGGATCACAGAAATGGAAATGACTGCATATGCAGAAACCAAACATTTCAGATCAGAGTGACAGCAATATGGGCAATGTGTCAAGTATCAAAGGTCATATTTTAGCTAACTAAAGTTGAGTAAGTGGGTAGAGAAGTAGGAGAGGAGCTGACCTTAGGAGAGTAGCCAAGTCAGGCTAGGGGTGCATGGAAATGCTGCTTGATGAGGTCCAAGATCTCCATCCCTGACACTGAGGACTGGCTGCATCATTTTCAGGCCCAAGTGCAAGATGAAAATGCAAGTTCCCTTGTTCAAAGATTATTAGACATTTCAAGATGGCAAGAGTAGCATACTAAACCAAGTGTGGGTCCTTTTAAGAGTGCGATCCTGAACCACTGCATGGGTTACCAGGCTACCAGGGTATGTGCACAGCATCTGGGTGTGCACAGAAACCTGCTCAAGGAGAGACCAAACAAGAGAAGAAAAGGAAGTGTGAATCAATAGAAAAGGAGAAAAATTGGAAAAGGCATAGATCTGGGATTGGGAAATAAAGCTGAGGTTGAAAGGGCTAGATAGGGGCCAGAGAAATGCTTAAGTAAAACTCTGAGGCAGAACTTGCATCTGCCAGACTCCCAAACAGGGCCTAGACTTCAGGCATGCCCACAGGACACATGAGAAATGTACTCTCTTGTGAGGCCTCATCACATTTATTCTAAGTGGAACAAACATTCCTTCTTTTCAGTCTCTTAACAGACAAGAAATCAAGTCACTTTCTTAAATGCCCTAAGAAGATGCCATACAGTAGGACAGAGGCACATCCCAGGGTGATTGTGATGATCTTCCCATGATCCTGCCTGCTGAAGCTGTGTGTGCTCACCTTCTTGCCCAGAGATTTTTTCTGGTGGCTCCACCTTGTCTATACCCAACATATGGCCTTGATTAGCTGTGAAACACACACATTTGCAGCAGGAGTAATCCTGAACAGGGTTCAAGAGGGACTGACATCCAGGGATGGACAGGATCAGTCAGGATACAATTACCCACTTGAATAAAAATGGAATAGATCCAATCAAAAGTAATTCACATCTGATTCTTCAACATGAAAGTGAAACCCCAAAGAGAAATAAACTGGCCTCTAACATGAGCCTCATACCACCTGAATATGGTGGGAAGCACACTGGGCCATTACTTGATCCCTTCACTGACAGTCCCCAATCAGAAACCATTCATTTAAGTAAGTGTGAGGGCCTATAACTCCCAACTATGACAATACTCACAAGAGGGCCTCTTTACACACACAAACAAAGCACAATAAAGGGGGACTCAAGAGGAAGAAGAGCAAATCATCTTTCTGACAGACACTTGGTAGCTTTCAAATATGGCCCTGCCTCACAATCAATTGGGGCACTTATTTTTCTTAAGTCATTTTAGACTAGGAATTTTAAAAAGTACAGAAAAGTAATCACATAGAAAAATAACTTATAGAAGATTTGCAAGAACAGTAAAAACCCAGAAAAGTTCCTATAAAGATTCACCAGTTTTTAACATTTACCATATTGGGGCTGGGGTTATAGCTCAGTGGTAGAGCACTCGCCTCACACTTATGAGGCATTGGGTTCAATCCTCAGTACCATATAATAAAAATGTCCATCTACAACTAAAAAATATAAAAAACAAAAAACCGCTGAGCGGGGTCCCTCATGTCTATAATTCCAGCGGTGCGAGAGGCTGACACAGGAGGATCATGAGTTCAAAGCCAGCCTCAGCAAAAAGCGAGGCACTAAACAACTCAGTGAGATCCTGTCTCTAAATAAAATACAAAAAAAAAAAAAAAAAAATAGGACTGGGGATGTGGCTCAGTGGTCAAGTGCCCCTGACTTCAATCTCCAGTATTCCCCCCGCACCAAAAAAAAATACATTTACCACATTGGCCTTTTCTTCTCAACATGAAAGTGAAACCCCAAAGAGAAATAAACTGGCCTCTAACATGAGCCTCATACCACCTGAATATGGTGGGAAGCATATTTGGCCTCAAACTTGTGATCCTCCTGCCTCAGATTCCTGAGTTGCTGGGATTATAGATGTGCTTCATCACACCTGACTACCACATTTGCCTTTTCATTTTCTTCTTTGTACTTTTTTTGGGGGGGGGAGGCAGTGCTGGAGATCAAACCCAGGACCTTGCACATGTTAGGCAACTGCTTTACTACTAAGCTAAATCCCAGCCCCCTCTCTGTAAGTAGTCATATATACCTTCTTCTCTGAAATATTTGAGAGCAGGCTGAAGATATAATGTCCTTTTTCCCTAAAATGTATCACTGTATATTTCCTAAGAACATAAACTCAACGAGCAGATTAGGAAACTAACATTGATATAATGATTTATAGATACTCAGATTTTTGCCAACTGTCCCAATAACAGTCTTGTTTAGAAAAAAAATAATAATTTTGGGTGCCAGGCACAAAAATGGCACATACTTGTAATCTCAGTTATTTGAGAGGATGAGGCAGTTGTCCAGTTTGAACAACTTAATGAGATCCTGTCTCAAAATAAAACAAAAATGAGCTGGGTGTGGAGGTACACGCCTATAATCACAGTGGAGAGAGGCTGAGGCAGGAGGATTACAAGTTCAAAGCCAGCCTCAGCAACAGTGAGGCACTAAGCAACTCAGTGAGACCCTGTCTCTACATAAAATACAAAACAGGGCTGGGAATATGGCTCAGTGGTTGAGTGTCCTGGAGTTCAATACTAGTACCTCGAAAATAAAATAAAATAAAAATGGCTGAGGATGTAGTTCAGTGATAGAGCACTTGCCTATGTGTATGAGGCTCTGGTTCTAACCCCAGTATCATAACCATAGAAAGAAAAGAGAAAAAGAAAATAATTATTGTCCCAGGTCCCGTCCAGGCCCACACAACACAGAAGTAGCAAATCCAGAACTCTACGACTCTTACTTCCTTACTCTTTGTCTTACGTGACATTGACATTTGTTAAGACTGCAGGTCACTTGTAGAACATCTCTTACTTTGGATTTGTCTGATGTGTTCTCATGATTAGACTGAGGTCATATATTTGGACAGGAATACTACTATAACAATGTTGTATAAGAATATCCCATCAGGGGCACATGATGTCCCTCTCACCATGGGTCATATTCACTTTGATTTCTTAGTTATGGGAATATCTGACTTATTTCTTTGCTTAAAAATACTATTTATGGGGCTGGGCCTGTAGCTCAGTGGCAGAGCGCTTGCCTAGCATGTGTGAGGCACTGGGTTCGATCCTTAGCACTGCATAAAAATAAACAAATAAAATAAAGTCATGCTGTTCATATACAACTACAAAAAAAAAAAAAGATTTAAAAAATACTATTTAATCTTGGGGCTGGGGCTGGGGCTGTGGTAGAGCACTTGCCTAACACTGTGAGGTACTGGGTTTAATCCTCAGTACCACATAAAAATATTGTGTCCATTTACAACATATATATATATATATATATATATATATATATATATATATATATATATACATACATACATATACATACATACATACATATATATAAAATATTACTTATCTCTTTGAAATGAATAAATATTTTATAGAGAGACATTCTAAGAATACAGACTATTCCTCATCACTCCTAGTTTTGGCATTTGTTGACAATTCTTACCTCATTATTATTACAACATCTCTCAAATGATATCCGAACTCCACCACTAGTTCTTTTTTCTTTTTTAACATTTTTAGTTATAGATGGACACAATACCTTTATTTTATTTATTTATTTTTATATGGTGCTGGGGATTGAACCCAATGCCTCCCATGTGCAAGGCAAGCACCCTATCACTGAGCCACAACCCCAGCCCATCTTTGTTGGTATTCTACTTGAAATAACAGATCTTACTTCTTCCCCATTCATTTGTATCAGTATGAATCATGGATTTTTATTTAATCTATGGGATAAAATCTACCTTTACCATTATTTCAAGCCTCAAATTATTCTTGAAGTAATCACCATTGCCTTTTCATACTAGCTTCTGGGTCTTTCTGACATGTTTTCCTTATTCTTTGAGAGTACTTCCCCACTTTCTGGAACAAGATGTTCTTACACAAGATACCTCACTTTTCCTAAACCTACCATGGAATCAGACATTTCTCCAAGGAACACTTCTTTGGGGGAATGCTAAATCACAATCCCAAAAGATGTAGATTCAAAATCCTACTGTTGCCCCACATGATTATGTTCTGAGAACCTAACTAGACTCACTGCTTACTCTTTGATCCAGACCATATATCTGACCACTGGCTGTCCAGTACTTAAAGACTAGAGTGATAGACAGTGACTATCAAACAAGACAGTCTGATGCTAATTTTAGACTCTTTTGATTGCTAGAAAATTATCTTCTTGGGCTGGGGTTGTGGCTCAGCGGTAGAGCGCTCACCTCACATGTGTGAGACCCTGGGTTCGATCCTCAGTACCACATAAAAATAAATAAGTGAAATAAAGGTACTGTGTCTAACTACAACTAAAAATAAATAAATATTTTTTAAAAAGAAAATTATCTTCTGATATTGATCTAAAAATCTTTCAAGATGCTTATACCCACCAGTCCCAAATCTGCCCTCTTAAAGTAGACGGCTAATTCTGCCCTGATAGTTCAGCCCTTCAGAAGCTCAGGAGTGCCAAACGCCCAGAGAAAGCTCCTTTTCCTTAACTGTCATCATGGGATCCTGCGCTCATTCTTGGTATGACTTTTGCCACCCTGACCTTCTTTTGATAGTGTTTCATGCGATGCTATTTCATGTGCTGATGAATCTCTGCAGATGTGGTACCCAAACCCACCTGCAGGTCTTAAGCCTAGCCAATCACTCCAGAGTCCACTGGGCCCAGCCACCTCTGTTCTAGGGCCACTCTGCCCCTGATGCCTGGGGCCACCTCTAGGTTTTTGGCAGTAGTGTCAAAGAAGTAACTTTGGGCCTACCTACGCCAAATGCTTGGAGGCTGATCATGTGATTCTTTGATAAGCTTGGGGTTTGTCAGCATGGCTCCAAAACTAATATAGGGCTTCATATTTATTCTTACTGAATATTAATATTAAGTGTCAGCAATAAAAAAATCTAGTTGTAAATAGTATGAGTGTATGACACCACGTATTTATTTCTGGGAGAAGAAATTTTCCTTAAAAATAATAAATATGAATTACTAAATTGATTTTTATAATTTTAATTATAAAATTAAAATTTTAATGACAAAACTAAAAACATGTCTTTGCTACCTGGGCCCTTTGCCCTACCTAGCCTATCACTATTCTTTCATATCTTCATTCTGTCATGCTTCAAACATGCTGGTTATCCCTTTTTAGTGTCATCTGTTGCCAGGTCTTCACATAAGAACCAAAGTAAGGTACACAGGACAGAGTCTGACATAAGCTCTCTGATACATCACTATTGTGAAGGCTCTATTGAGAGTGAACCATTTAAAAACAAACGTTCATTAGGTCTGATTGTTCAAGTTGCTACAGCCCCATACATCATCGTCCTTTCTCTACCCATTCTATTAGATTATCCTGGAACTCTGTTGGATGCTTTCCTGAATAGACACAGACTTCCTCTGTGTCTCTATCATTGGCCTCCAGCCTGATAACTCTTCCTTAAAAAGGATATCAGAAGTGGGAGGGAACATGAGGCAGTCACAGCATGGGGTAATAAAATTGTTGCTTCTTGACCTGGGTGGTAGTTACATGGAAGTGTGCACTTTCAGTAATTCACCAGGTGGTGTGTGTTAAGGTCAATACACTCTTCTGTATACCGGGAAGGAAGATGGATACAGGGAGAAAGGATAGAGAGACTTAACCGTTAGTCTATAAGACCTGTTTTTACAGAACCAAGCTAAATCCAAATGATCACCTCTTCTCTTTAGAAATATTAATAAATCTTTAAAAACTTCTTTGTTATTTTAAAAACCAAAACAGTTCCTCATCCTGCTTCCTTGACCCTCATTCTCAACACCCATAACATCATAAAGATTCACACACACATGGGGATGGGGGTGTGGCTCAGTGGTAGAGCACTTGCCTAGCATGTGAGAGGCACCGGGTTTGATTCTCAGCACCACATATAAATAAATAAATAAATAAAGGTCCATCAACATCAAAAAAAAAAAAAAAAAGATTCATATACATACAGGCCTATTGATGATGCTTGTAAGTTTTCACTTGGCATTTAACTTTTCAGACCCTGATTTGAAGAAGCCAGTAGCTCATTTACTTCTCTCACACTCTTGGTCTCTCTCAAGTTCCTCTTAACCATGTTTGTTTTACTCTTTCTAGCAGGAAGTCCATTCTTCTTCAAAGAGAAGACAGAGGCAAAATAGAATAAAGAGGAGGTCAGAGATGCCCTATCACCTGCTATACTGCATCATCTGACTGAAACAGGTGGCCTAATGCCTTCCACGACACCATTCTCTGAACATTAGCTGCCCAAGTCCTCTTGCTGTTTTTAGCATCACCCAGGTCTCCCCATCTGGCATTCCCAACTGTGTTCTCAGAGGTTTGTACTTTTCCTCTCTATTTGTTCTTAGTTACAGGACCTCTTTTCTCAAACAAAATCTCAGCTTTGTTTCCTTTGCTTGTAGCCTGTAGGTCTCCTAAGTGTTGCCGTTATCTCACTCCTAAGGTAATCACCTCATGACGCTATTAAGCACATTTCATTTTTCAGACTTTAAGTCATCCTTTCTTTCAAAGTTTCTATTTAGACATCATGTCTACTTTTCCTGGGAACTTTAAAAATCTGCTTCCTCAAAACAAAGTCAGACACTTTTGCAATTAGGTTTTTCCAAACATGGTTACCTTCTGCTAAGGTTTCCCAGACTTTCACTTTATCAAACAAATCTTTCTTTGTGCTCAAATATGATTTCAGTGAGGCTCTTTGCCTTATTGCTTCCTTAACCTTCTGAGAGATGAAATGGTCAAAAAAGTGAGTTAAAAACTCGAGCAAGTGAAAAATTTATTAGGACCTTGTTTTTTGCAGAAACAGATTTTCAACTGCTCAGGAGCTGGAGTGGTGGTACATGCCTGTTATCCCAGTCACTTGGGAAGCCAAGGAAGGAGGATGCCAAGTTTGAGGCCAGCCTTAGCAAGTTAACAAGACTCTGTTTCAAAATGTAGCTCAGTGGTAAAGCATGCCTGGGTTCTATTCCCCAGTACAAAAAAAAAGAGATTTCCAACTGCTCAGATACCCACAGGGCCATATCAGTTTACTTCTGAACCAAGATTCAGAAAACCTCTTCTATAATAAGGGTAAGAAAGTAAAAATTAGCTGCACGCAGTAGCACACACCTGTAATCCCAGCGGCTGGGAGGAGGAGGCAGGAGGATCTCAAATTCAAAGCCAGCCTCTGCAATTTAGCAAGGTGTTAAGTAACTAACTCAGTGAGACCCTGTCTCTGAATAAAATACAAAAATAGGGCTGGGAATGTGGCTCAGTGTTCGAGTGCCCCTAAATTCAATCCCCAGTACCACCACCTCCCCCCACCCCACCCCCCAAAAAAAGTGAAAATTATTTCAGTTATGGGTTGGTTAATTGTTTGTTTGTTTGTTTTGCTTTTTGTTTTTAGCTGTGCTACGGATTGAACCCAAGTCCTCAGGTATGCTAGGCAAGCACTCTACCACTGTGCTATATTCCCAGCCCTTGGTTGGTTTTTTGATATGCTAAAAACTAATGATCTGGACCTGTTTTTTGATGTGCTAAAAACCAATGATCTGGACCTATTTTTGTTTTTCACCAAATAACCCAAACTCAGTGAGCAAACTAGGGAATAGGCACTGCTCTGAAGTCAGAGAGACCTGGATTCAAGTCCTAGCTCTGGTGTTTTAAGCTGTGTGATTGAGATAAATTACTAAACCTCTCTAGACTTCAGTTTATTCATTTGTAAAATGGGTATTAATAATAACATTTATCTCATGGGACTGTTGAGAGGGAATTAAAGGTGATAATAAAGCTATACAAAGTTCCTGCCAAATACCAAACATTAGGATGATAGTCGTCTTATACAAAACTTATTATTTTTACATTTCTGCTAAGAGACAGAATGCCTGGGTTTTCAGGCTTCCCAGAAGTGAGAGAAGCTTCCTGTATTTGGGGACAAAGAAGAATGTACCAGCTCTTACATGGAGAGGCCCTGGATTCTCATTCTCCACTCCTCTGGCTGGACAGACAAAGGCAGTACAGAAAGAATTCATGGGGGAGAAATGTAATTAACAAGTTAGAGGGAGAAACTGGGAGGAAGGATCAAAGAAGCTAATTAGAACAGGCTAAAGGGAGACCACACGTAGAGAACATGGAAGAGAAAAGGCTAAAGAGAATTATCTGTGGCCTATAATTATTCAAAGAATATCTCCATATAATTGTCTCAGGCAGTCTGAGAGAGCAAGGTAGGAGTAACAAGGTTAAGCAGACGAAAATTTAGGCTAAAGCATATGGAAGATTTTTCACACAATGAGATCCATCAAGTTTATGGAGAACAGAGAGAATGTGATTTTAGGCCACCTATACCAACTGGAGGTATGTTTATTCCCACAGGTTGCTGGCAGCTACAGGGAAGCAGAAGACTAGATCCTGCAAGGCAAGAAGAGCTCCAGAGAGACTAGTAACCAATCTTGGACCCAAGCTATAGTCAGTGCACCCTGTCAGCAGGCCCTGTGTGGCTCAGGAGGAACTTCATTACTTACCCAGACTTGAGTCAACAGTTCTGAATTGTGTTCTAGGAATCCAGTGCTTCAGCCCCCCCTCCCACTGCACTCCAACAAATTTGATAAATGTGATATATCTCACTGTGAAAAATCATCTCCTCAATTGAAGCCAATGGAATCAAGCAGGGCCTATTTTGCTTTTGCCACACAACTGTAGAAATGTTTATGAATGAGCCATCTCTTAATAGCAAAAAAAAAAAGGCAATGATCGTGGGATGGTCTATAGCTGAAAATGACAACACTTAAATGCTTCGTTTACAGGATTTGGAAGTCGTATAGACTACAAATTTCTCTGCTGTGCAACATACATAGCAAGTCCCCAAAATATCCTTTGTTTGCTGAGGTTTTGCTCAGATATTTAAGGTTTCTGACAGTTTAAATATGGTGAACAATATGGTGAACCATCTAAATATTTTGCATCATTGGTATTTGGAAAGATCTTTATGAACAATTAGTTCCAGTCTAAGAGGCAAGTGCAGCACCCAGGCTTCCCATTTTCCATGGGGGTGGATCAACATGGCTTCCTCAGCCAGCTCCATGTCACATGGACAGTCTCACAGCTCCCACTAGTATGGGTTTCCTGCTTCTGGCCACTTCTCTTAGGTTGTCACAGAGAAGGATATTGGGTGGTATGGATCTGCGGACTCCCAACTTTGGGTTCACCAGGTCTCACTCTAGGTTAATAATAATACAGAGCATCCTGTGTGTGTGTGTGTTTGTGTGTGTGTGTGTATGCATGTGTGATGCTGGGGAGAAAACCCAGGGCCTCATGCAAGCTAGGCAAGCACTCTACCACTGAGCTACATTCCCAACTCTAGAGCTTCCTCTGATGCAAGAACAAAAGTGGGAGTCTTGACTTTGCCTGAGGTCCTTTGGTCTGCCTTACCAGATGCTAGCTAGAATGGGTCCTACAAGGAAAGTAAAGATTGCCAAATCTTCAAGAACTGGGGAAAGTCCTGGTTACTTACAGTTTCCAGAGACAGAATGATGGATGGTTTCATTTGTGAATGTGCTGTTTGTTAGGGCTCTTCATCTAGCCAGCAGGTCAACATGTAGTGAATGGGCCCAGCATAAACAGGATCCTCAGCTAAGCATCTTGGGGCCAGAACAAAGAATGAAAATAGTTCTTTCCCCTATTACACAAAATGAGCAGCCAACAGAGATGTGCAGAGAGAGAAATGAGTCACTATGTGAGAGGGTCATCTGAACAAGGCTCAGTCAGGAAGGCATTGGAATAGAATGACCTTGGCAAGATCCAAAGTCATTAAGATGAGAAAAGCTAAAATTCTGTATGTATTGCCCAATTGAAGTCAGATTAAAAAAAAAAAAAAAAAAACAACCACTTATTTCCCAAATAAAATGTTAAGAATCACCTTCCATAGATCATTTTAACTCTATTTCTGATAAATCATTAAAAAGCCTTCTACTGGAATCACTCTAATGTCCAAAAAAAGTTACACTCATAAAATAGTTAATGTCAAAATGTAAATGGTTTGTTTAAGATTCAGCAATTGTTGCTGAATCAAACACAAAATCTCTATGGCTTGAATAGCAAGGGAAACAAAAGGCTTGACGATTTAGTGCTCGTTACAGACTGTCTGGCTGAATTTTAGATTGCAACTTAAAAGAAAAAAAACATTAAACCAGTTCAAGTGTGAATTGACATATGCACAGCAGTTTTCAGCTGCCTGCAAATGGGGCAAGGACACAGACTGAATATGACTTGTACATGCTATGGTTGAGTATGGATCTGGGATCAGATCCTAGCTTGGACCCAGGTCCAGGGGCAGGGCCTGGGGTAAGCAGAATCCTGAGTAAGAAGGTACTGGAGTACAGGGTCCCACCAGGGGCTTAGAAGAGTACCCCCAGTGAGTTCTTTCCTGCAAGAAGGCACAGGGTTGAGAACAGTCAAATGGTAGGTAGGGTTTGTTCTTACCTGAGGTGGGAGAGAAATAGCAGCTGCTTGCTCTCCCCCTCCTTTTCTAGCATTGCCTGTCAGGTACTTGCATGAGCCACAGTGGGACTCCTGACTGCTAGATCTAACTGTAGGCCTGGTGACCCCCACTGCCCTCAAGTCTAGTCTTTTCTGGTAGGTTTGTGGGGTGTTGAGCAAAAACCTTTGCTAAATTCTCTTGTCCACTGGGCAATAAAAGTGCTTAAAATTTTACCATCTGTGATTTATTTCTTTGAGTCTTAAAGACAGTTCTATATTTCAAAGTCCCCAATTAAAATGCCACTGTCCCTGGGTTTGGAGGACCAGTCATGTGTAAGGTGACCACATAACTTATTGTCCACACTGGGACAATAAGAGAAAAAGGGCACTATTAATTATGGCACGAAGACAAGAGGCATAAACAGAACATATGGTCACTCTTTGTATAAGGCTTTGTGTTAGGTTCTGTGGAAGATACAAAGGTGAATAAAGTACTTTCGTGATCCTGGAACCTGGACCTTGCACCGAAGGGCAGGAATCCTGGGAACAGGCCTAGGTTAGGCACTCATGGAGGGGGAAGTTGGCCCCCTAAAGGGAAACATCATGGCAGTTTAGTAGTAGTAAAAGACATGGCCATGGGATCCAGAGACAGACAAACCTGAGTTTGAATCCTAGACTTCCTTTTTGCATGCCCTTGGGATAGGTTAATTAATTTGTTGTTGCCCGAACTTTCTCATCAGTAAAGTGAGAGTTATCTCATAGGATCATTGTAAGAATTAAATGAGATACATACATGGCACAGACTTTTTCAATAAGTTCAATATTATTACTGGCATTATCAGGACTGGATGTCTACTTAAAACCCCAACTACTTTTGTTAATGCTCTGAATCAGAAGGCAAAGGAAAGGCAGGAAGAGAAAAATGCATAACGGGCAGACTTAGCTTATCACCCTCCAAACTAACCCTCTAAGAGCCATTCCAGGGCTGAGCAGTTGAAGGGACTCAGTCAAAGCCACTTCTGAAGAAAGGACCTGACAACCAGGCTACCTTGCTCTTGGTGCCTCTTCTGTTGGTATTAAACTTTCCACACTGATGCAGCCCATCCACTGCTGCTCCATCCTCAGCTCCTAGAAGCAGGTGCCAAAATGTCATGGCTTTTCTGAGCCATTCCCTCAAGGAGGATAGCAGACAGAAATGACATTCCAGTCAGTGAACCCTGTCCTAAAGGATTCAGATAACACTGTGAGTAGGCAGTAATAGACCCTCCATACCCTCCTGGGCCTGTGATGACAGAAACACAAAAATAAGGGCAGCCCCTTCCGGTCATGAGGAAGGTGGTTTCTGGATTGCCTCTATTCAGTGGCTATCAAGGGCTTCTCAAATCTTAGCTTGTGCAATTCCATGTCAGCTCGAGGCAGATACTATAACCCCTTTTACTAATTCCACAAACTGAGTCCTATAAAGTGAAGTAATTTTCCCAAGGTCATATAGCTAATAAGGGGAAGAGTCATGATAGCTCTGGAATGGGAGCCAAGAGACCTGGATTCCACTGGGCATACACCACAAACTACTAGTTGAAAGCCCAGAAAGAAGTCCTTTATTGATCTGTACTCTACTTCTATTATTTATCAAGAAGTCAAGCTGCTTCACCAAAGGAGCCACTGCAAGTACCAAACAAGACAGACAAGTGAAATTACTGCAAAAGAGTTAACATTATAATGTTGCTGCCATCATCCTCCATCACTCAGTTTTGGAACTGAACCCAGATGGAGGAGGGACTGGTCCCCTGGACTATGCCCTCCCAAAACCCTGGACACAGCAGCATCTGCGAACTAGGAAGAAATGTAAATTCTCAGACCCCAACCCACATTACTGGATCAAAAACTACTTGGCCATCTGCATTTTAACAAGCCTTCCAGGTGCTTCTGATGTATGCTTAGGTCTGAGACCCACTAGGTGAGAATATTCCTGGATAGATAACAAGCTGGGCTCTCTCATGCTCTGGCCAGGGAAGGTGCTTCAAGGGCCTAAGGCCTGCTTCAAGGCTATGAGGGCCACTGCCAAGAAGATGAAAAGCTCCCAGTAAAACCTAGACCTACATGGCCACACTGATCAAAATATAATAAAGAAGAAAGTAAGAAATCTGACAAAAGGAAAGCGCAGCTTTGGTGGGGGACAAATACAACAATCTTCTGTGGGAGATGAGAAGCATAAAAGGGATGTTAGATGTTCAAAGAACCAAATGGCAAAATGACAAAAAAAAAAAAAAAAAAAAAAACAAGAATAAAGACAAAGTGTGGACATGAATGCCACACAGGCCTCAGTCTAATGATGGCAGTAGCATGGAACAGCAGTCCTCCCCCCACCCCCTGCAAAACTAGAGCCCTGCTCCTCCACTCTCAACATGACAGCCTATATAAATAGAGTCTTGAGGGGAAAATATCAGCAATTAGTCACTGAATCTTGCTTGTTGGAATGAAGGAAAACTTGTAGAAAGTCACCAGAGCCTCTGGTGGGAAAAGCTCAGCTAAGGAGGCCACACAGAAAGGGTGAGAGCATGGTCATAAAGGGCGAAGGCCTGTGGGCTGTTCCTGCAGTGTTTGATGCCTGCCAAGTCTTAACCTGGAAGGAAAATGGAGGGATTGGCTATGGGGCTATAATGAGCTCCAACCTGGGCCCACATGGCAGGTCAGAAAGCTTTTAATGTGGGCTTGGGCTGGGCAGGACTGGGACCAGGTGGAAGGAAGAGTTGGCCCAGTGAAATAGACTCTACTGGGGACTGTGGGCACCTTGGGGGTTAAGTGGCACAACACAGAGCCTCTGGACAAAAATGCCTCTGCCACAGAAAGCCTATTTGCCACATTCCAGTCCTCCCCAGGCCCTTAAGGGCACATGCTTTGGAAGTGGTGACAGTAGGAGCTTCTGTGGTTCTAATCAGGAAATTTGCTGAAAATGACCCTGTCAGGATCTTCCCCCAGTGACTTTCTCAACTTGAAAGTACTGTGCTCTCTACTGCTTCTGCCTGGAGGGCCCTTCCCCCACCCCATCCTTGTCCCCATCTTCAGATGGCTGATTCTTACTCCAAACACTATCTCCTCAGACACATTCACAGACTACCTTACTCTCATAGGGCCCCTGGTATGCTTTCCTGGGACTCTTGTTCTCCTTCAATACTCATCAAACGGATCAAAATCTGCTTCCCCTGCTAAGCCAGGGACTCTCTGGAGGATGTAGACAGCGCCTTATTACCTGTTCATCTTACAACCTCATTTGAGATGGTCTTGCCCAATGGGTCACATGCAATTAAGAGGAGCTGACTGAAGAGATGAGGTCAGCCTGCTAGGACAACAAGGCCTGGAGTGCCTAGCCCTATAGTTAGTTATGGAGGTTGGACATGTGACCTCTTGCCCTTCCTAAGCACCTTACCCATTCTAAGTGCTCACAGAGGAGAGACTCCAGCCAATGTCCTGAATTCTACCTTCTCTTTCCCCACTGTTTGATTCCCTTGACCAACTCCCTCATGTATCGTCCCTGCCACAAATCCCCTGCCTGCTCAAGAAAAGGGACAGTGTAGAGGTGTTCAATGACCCCTGAGACACCCTTCCAGGGTATATCTACATTTGCCCTCAAAAAAAAAAATCCTAATGATATCAATATATTTGGGGCAGCAGGAGAGGGAAAAAAAAAAAAAAGATTGGCCCAAGTGACCTCTACATGGCTCCTGAAATCATCTCCAGTAAATAACACCTGCCTCTACTATGTAGAAAACCAGCCCTGACTCAGTTCTAAGGATAGGCAGCACTTGCCAGTCTCAGCAGGATAGTCCATTGAAATGTCCACTGTCATCTGCCTTCAGCCCGACCTCACCAGCCTACCTTCTTAGACAAACAGCTCTGGGTGAGGAATAGAACACTATGCTAGAAGTTCTGCTTTCTTTTCTGGTACTTCATGTAACTTTCCAGACCTCTGTCAGGTCAGTATGGCTTTAGAGACGGCTCCTTAGTCATTCTCCTGCTGCAGTGCTCCAAGCTCCACCAACCATTGCTCTAAAAGCCTCTCAGAGTCAGCTCTTCCTGGGGGCCTGATAGACTGGCTGGTGCTGGAGAGCCACTGATGAGGTGGCATAGAGCCACAGAGAAGAGCAAGAACAGTGGAAGAGGGCAAGGTCAAGTTGACAAATATCATACAATGAGAAAGAATTGCATAAACTGCAGTGGCATAATGTAGCATAACAGATGGATAATTAGATTTATTCTAAGAGCTGTAAAAGTAAGTAATTAAATAAAAATATGGAACAATGAATCTGCCAGAGAGAGACACCTAACAGCCTCATGAGGGCCCTGCAGCTGGCACAAGCAGCCTGGGAGAGAAGCAGTGGGCAAGAACCTCTAAAGCTGCCCTGATGTTTTAGGCACAATAAATTGAGCACCAACTCAAGCTGAGCACAGGAGACAGCCCAGTTGCAGACAGAAATAATCAGACCAATGGCTGCAAACTGTGTTGTACCATGGGAGTAGTCTCCTGTCTACATCTGGAAGACAGCATCCTGAGGTAGGCCAATAAACTTCCTACCACCAGCATGGTTGGCAAGGCCCCTGCAAAGTAGGACTGACAGATTGTATTTATCTCTGCAGAAGCAGAGGCAGAGAGGAAGGGAGACAAAAAATGCACGCACAGATGACAGGATTCACTGTCACCAACAGAGGAAGGCTGAGAGATCCAAATCAGGCCTCCACTCTCCTCCCAGAGGTTGGCAGCAGATGATGAGGATGCAGTCGCTATGTAAGAAACATGAAGTAAGCTAAGCACCTAATGTGTGCAAAGCATTGTTAGGCATCAAGGAAGCAGTTTCCCCAGACATGAAATTAGTTATTTGGAAGCAAACAGATCCTCTAGAAGTTGTTTTGTATTTGACAGGACTCTGTTTTTAAGTGACCAAACTAAATTCAAACTCATCTAAGGAAAATTGGAGTTTATTGGGTCCCATCATGAAGAAGGATGACAAAGCTTAAAGTATAGCTGGTTCAAACAATGTGCCAAGGCTCTCTCAGGCTGCAGCTCTAGGTTTGGCTTCCCTCTCTGGACATGGCTGCTTTCTCTGGGCAGGGATAAGTCTGATGGCCACTGGCAGCTGCTAAACATTCCTAGTATAAAGAGAACTTCTCTTCCCACATGGGAAGGATTCCAGGAAAAGACTTCAGCTCTGCTGTTTCACATGCCCATCCCTGGACCAATCATTGTTCAGATGGAAGGGGCACTCTGAGGGGGCTAGTCTAGGTCAAATGATCAATCCTAACTGGGAAAGAAGCAGGTGGAGAACAAAGATTAACAGCTTCACCTGAACATATGGTACTGGTGAAGAGATTTCCAAAAGAAAGTGTGTGTGTTTAAAAAAAAAAAAAAAAAAAAAAAAGGAGCATAGAAGAATTTGTTGAGAGACCAAAAACAATATAAACTAAAAATCTTCAGAGCCTATCACATTGTTTTTTTTTTGTTTGACTGGTTTTTTGTTATTGTTTTTTTTTTTTTTTTTTGGTATGGGAGACAGAACCCCAGGGGCACTTAACTACTTAGCCACATGTCCAGCCCTTATTTGTATTTTATTTAGAGACAAGGTCTCACTGAGTTGCTTAGGACTTCACTAAGTTGCTGAGGCTGGCTTTGAGCTCATGATCCTCCTGCTTCAGTCTCCTGAGCCATTGGGATTACAGGAGAGCACCAGACTCTAACACATTTTTTTAAACCACCTCATTCCAAAGCAGTAGATAACAATTTGGAACTGGATTGGGAGGCAGGCCAGGTCTTCAACAGTTTGGCTGGGGCTCTTATTGCAAGAGATCCAGTCTGACCTTACCAACTGAAAACAATCCTAAGACCCCTGCTGTTTGTTCCTTTAATAGCAGCTCATCCCTATAGACCTGTAGCCACAGTCCAAGCACAGAATTGTGTAGACATCAAATAGCTTCACTTAGGAAACCTATATAGTACCTAAAGTGTAGAGAGGGGACCCAGGCAGCTGATTCCTTGAAGGCCTATCATATCACTAACTTGATCTCCTTTCCAGAATATTGACCATAGGGAAAAAAACTCACCCCAACCTGGAAACCTCAGCACCTTTGATAAGGGGCCAATGATGAGGATGAATTGCTCTGATTCACATCAATGTCTCCACAGTTCTACCTCCTCAGAAGGAGAGCTAGGTGCCTTAGCTACAGAAGTAAAAACCCCACCACATCCTCACTGCCACAAAAGCTGCCTCTTTGTCCAGTACTTAGCATAAGGAATTCACAGTGGGGGTCTCCCTGCAACCTGGCTTGAAGGAAGAGCTGTACCAAGTCTTCCTTCCTAGGCTCCAGGGCTCAATGCACACACTTCCAACTCCCCCATCAGGCTCCAATCAAAATAGCCTTAGCCATCTCTCTGGCTAATTATCAAAGCAGCTTCCCTTCTTGAAGGTATCCGGGACCTCAGGCCTCCTTCAGGACAAGCAGATGACATCCTTCCTCCAAGAGCCTGTCAGGATCCCTAATGAAAACTGAGACATGTTCAAGATGCCTTTTTGTTCCAAGATCATCTGATACCAGGGCATCATGGGGGTTTCTCAGGAGTTGAACCTAGCAGAATCATCCTTGGGCTTCAGATCCTGGCCTATGCACATTCCTAAGTGAGTCCTTTAAATTTACCATGGACATGGGGCCTACCCCGAGTGGTGGTGCTAGCCAGAACCTGGATACCAAAATCTTTCTGTCACCATTACCTGCCCAGTAAGGCTATTCCTAGAAATGTAGGAAAATGAAGATCAGCTCCCATATGGAGCAGTTAAATGCTCTTACTATGCCTGGTACTTGGAGCCTTATTGGAAGGTCTGGTTCAATGCAGCCATGCTGGCCCCAGATCTAAGAACCTCAAGCCAACCTGATGAGCAGCTTACCCATAGATAGCCCTTTGGTCTGGTGCTCACTGAGCTGGCTCTGCTTCTCCTGGACTCACACCATGACTTACTGCTGCTGTTAAGGGACCCACAGACAAGAAAGTTCCTGTTTACCACTTTGCCCCTGCCCTTCCTTGGCCTAAGTTGGAACCAATTAGCAGCCCAAACCTAAAGTAAACCTTAGTAACTATAAACCCCAAACTAAGCTCAAACAACATTTCTCAAGTCATACTAAATGAAGTAACTTTTTAAAATCCCAGACAGTTCAAATAACAACTAACCTTCTTGCCCCTTCAGAACTATTGAACTTGGACAAACTAAATACATAAAAATTAGCATATAAAACAAGAATTTGATCCTTCTCCCCAGAGGGTAGCATGTGGGCAACATTAGGGTAACCCTAGGTGCAGCAGATATAGCACAAATGGTTCCTGGGTCCACAGCAAGGGGAAATGAGGGGAAAAAGATGGCAACTTTGGCTGCAGCACTGGTGATGAGGGGAAAGAAGTGCTCGTTTAGCCCCAATAAGGAGGACATGGCTCTGAAATAAGCCTGGACATGCTATTCCTGAGTTATGTCTAACTGGACACCTGGCTGAAGGGATCTGAAAAACTGCCAGGTTCACCCCAAAACTCAAGCCAATTACAGGTTGTGTAAGGTTAAACTGGCCCAGAGAACAACCATAAGAATTGAATTGAGAGGTTCAAAGGGGCTCATGCAAGAAAATTCAACAGTATTAATGTCTTAATTTTATTATTTTATATATTTTACTTAGAAAATGATATAAGCTTGTGGTACCAAAGGGGGGGATAGAAAGGTACAAAAGAGAAATGAAAATCCATTTTTTCCATATCTTCATTACCTCAATTAAAAATATACATTCAGGGGCTGGGGTTGTGGCTCAGTGGGAGAACGCTTGCCTAGCATGAGAGAGGAACTGGGTTCGATTCTCAGCACCACATATTAATAAATAAAGGTCCACTGACAACTAAAAAATATTATATGTGTGTATGTGTGTGTGTGTGTATATGTATATGTGTGTGTGTGTGTGTGTGTATATATATATATATATATATGTATATATATATATATATATATATAGTTTAAGGGCTGGGAGTATAGCTCAGTAGCACACAGCACACAGCACTTGCATACCATGCATCAAACCCTGGGTTCAATACCCAGCACCATAAAAACCACACATAAAAACATAAAAATATAAAAACAAAAACACACACAGCATAAATTTATACATAAATCTGTACCAATTCACCTTTGCTATCCCTGGGCAATTACTACACACTATTTTCACAATATAGATCCTGCTTTACAGCAGGGAGACTCCTCAGGCCTTTTAGGGCAGCCTCTTGATGCCAAATTGAGCAGCAAATACAAAGGAAGAGGGGTGGTCAGTCATATGTAAAAGACCAGGAAGACCTAACATTTCAGAATCAAAACTAAAAAGTTCCTTGGGGAATTGTGAACTTGGCTCTGATACAGTCTCTCTCTCTCTAGCCAGGGAAGAGGGAGGGCAGCCTTTGTAAATGGCTCCTCCCTAGTTCTCCTTCCCAGGGGTTGGCAGCTTTACCTCCCCAGCTCATCATCTGAGGGCTCTCATTCTTTGACATCATGCCTGTCACCACCTGTGTCTTTCCCCGTGGGCAATGCTCTACAGCCTCAAAGTTCCTCTGAAACATCATCACTGGCAGGGTTGAGCAACTGAGAACAACAGGAGATGACCTCATGGCCTTCATATCCTCATGCCAGCTCCCAATTACTTGTACTGCTGAATAATTGAAAAGGGAGAATAATCCACTCAGCTGATTTGGGAAGCCAGCCAGGGACACAGATTATTTCAGAGTGAATTATTCACAAGAGGGATAATTGGGAGTTGCCCAAACTTCTATTTGTGGCTCAGGCATCACATGGAAGGACATTTAATATGGAAAGTATAAACACTAGAAGAAGGAAGGAGACCTGGCTCCCAGGCCCAGATTTCCTCTATGGTGCTTGGTAAACTATTGCCCTTCTCTCAATCTCAGAGTCAATGAGCATAACAATAACGATGACATTACCATTGATATTATTAGTGACAGCTCTTATTGTATTTCCCTACTGTATCCTGTGCCTTGTGTTGGGAGCTTTACATGTTTTACATGTAGACATAAAAAAAAACCGTTTAACTCTCAAGTTGTGTTTGTAAAGCACCACCATCTTCTCCAGATCTTACCTGAGGGAGCTGAGGCTTGGCAGATTATGCGACTGATCCAGAATATGTGGAATCAAGCTATCTGCCCAGGGCCCAAGTCTTACCTGAGAAGCTCTGCTGCTATCTAACTCTTACCTCTCCCACTTTGTAAGGAAGAGTATACCTTATATATGAAGTTATGAAGAATTAAAAACTGCCCCTTTCCTCTTGAAATTTCTGGATTTTGAGGTAACAAAACTGGGCCCCTCCTCTGAAAGGTTAGATGCAGCCTTTGGGAAGAGGCTGATAGCTGATCAACTCATTTCAAGAAATACAGAATTTAGATGCACAAGCCATTGTCAGACTTCTAAGAGAACGCCATAATTTATTACTTAATCTATCATCATGATCAAAGAATCAAAAATGAAATCACTGTCCTCCCTCTGACATGAAACCTCTTCAGTCAAAAGGCTGTTACTAAGCTGGGCAGCTGAGTATTGTGGGGCCAGAGTATGGGCGGGGGGGAGTATAGGCACTGCAAACCACTATGAGCACCACCTCATGGATAAGTATACATGAGGGGAATGGCTAGGCCCCGTACATCTAGGTCCCCTCCCATAGTGCCAAAACACAGTCATTGGATGCTATATATGATAGTCAGTCTCCAAAATGGCCACCAATGATTCTCACCTTACAGGGTTCATGCCTTTGTATCTTTGCCTTCCAGATATGACTGATTTGTGTGACCAGATTTCAAGACTAAGGTAAAAGGTAGTATTATATTTAAAGAATAAAGAAGAAATGATGACTTCTGGACTAGGTCATAAAAGACTCTCATGTTGTCCATCTGGAGGAAGCCACTGGAATGCCTGGACAAGTCCTATGGAAAGGCTTATATAGAGAGGAACTGAGTCCTCTTACCAACAGCCAGCACCAGCATGCAGGCATGTGACCTGGAAGCAGATCCGAATTGGAAGTAGATCCTCAACTCCAATCTCAGCCAATATCTTGCAAACACTTCCAAATTCATGACCCATAGAAATAATAAGTGATTACTCTTGTTTTAGCCCACTAAGTTTAGAGATAATTTGTTAGATATATAAATATAGCTAACAAACTGAACAAGAAGGAGAAAGATGCTTCATAGCACTGTTTTCAACAAATGATGCATCAATGAAAGAACCAGATCTGGTGTGAAGGCCACAGCCACCAAAAGCCCTGACTAAGCCCCTAGACTCCAGAATACTATACAAGAGAAAGCAATGACCTTCATGGCTCAGATATCCCAGCTCTCCAGTCAAGAAAAAGCTTGCAGGAAACAGAATGCCCATTCCTCTGTCTCCTGTAAGAATGACAATAACATTCTTGTTATTCCTATATTATTTCCCTTACTCTTCACTGTAACTCTCAGAGGAAGCACACAGTAGAAACACAATAAACATTTGTTACAAGTGAAGTACATTAGTTTTCAATGGATCTACATCCTTTAGATACAAGTTCAACTTTCTACTTTCCAGAGTACTTTAATATTTGAAAAGCTTATACTGAAACTATATTACTTGTAGAGTCAGAGGAAACAATATATATTAAACTAAAAAGAAATATTTGCAGAGCAAGCAAGGCTCTAATGACTATATGCCTTTCCCAGGGAAGCATATCTCCATCCAGAGCCGACTCTTTCAGAAAACATTTGGATGAAGACAAAGTGCTAATAACAGTTAACACCCTGAGCACTACTTGTCAGGTGTTCTTGATACTTAACATGTATTAACTCATGTAATCCACTACAACAACCAACCCTAGATAGGTACTAATATCTCCATTTTGCAGATGAGGAAACTGCTTGAGAGATAATAATTTGCCCAAGGTTATATGCTAACAAGTGGAAGAGTTCAGATTCAAATCTAGGTCACATAGCTCCTGCCTTATATTCTAAATCACATCACACATTGTTTTCATGAACTATCTGGAGCCATTAAAAAAAAAAAGGCTCATTCCAACCTTGTCACTGGACTGTGGGACATCAACACAGCACCTGTGGTGCATACCTTCTATATTGCCCTTGACCTCAGAGGAAGTGGGTGTTTTGCTAGCCAATAGAGGTGGTGGGGTTGCTCTATTCATCTTCAACCCATGTTCAGAAATAGCCTCAGCACTGGAAAACCAGGCAGACACCATGATCCCGAGCCTGGACAGCCAAACTCTCATGATGAAAGTAGCCAAACCCATGGAAAGGCATGAAGCATTCTAACTCCATTTCGTAATTTGGTGAGTAGTAAAGTCTTCTCAGTTAGGAGGGCTATCACAACTGTTTGATATACCACCCAAAATCTTGGAGAGAGGGGATTACTTGAACAGACACCAAGAAGAACTTCCTACCATGACAGGTATAAAGGAACAAGGCCAAAAGCTCTATATTTCTGAAACCATAAAGAGTTTCTTCCTACAAATCAACCAGTGGGATCATTTAAAAAAAGGTAAATCTGATCTTGTTACTCCCTTGATTAATGGCCACCAGTGGCCTCCCATTACCCTTAGACTAAAATCCAAATACAGATTACCCTGTCCTTGAGGTGCACTGCCAACTTCCTCAACCTTACCCTCTGTTAGTCTTTCTATGGCTCACCCCATTCCAGCCACGCTGGCCTTTGGCTGCTTCTGTAATTGGCCAAGCTTGTCCCACATCAGAGACCTTGCCTGGAAAACTCGTAGCCTAACGTGTGCTTGGTTGACTCCCATACATTTGCACTGAGGTCAGAAAGACAACTCTTCAAAAACATTTCCATAACTAACCCATCTCAAGTATCCCAATATCAGTCTATTTTTTTTTATAATTACTGACTTTTGGAAACAGTTTTATTGAAATAAAGTTCACATATCACAAAATTTATGAATTTAAAACATTCATGCACCTGTGCAACTATCACCACAATCAATTTAAGTATTTTCCTTCCCCACCCATCCATACCTGTTAGCAGTCACTCTGTAATTCTCCCCAATCCCATCTCCCCCACCACCATGCTAAGCAACCAATAGCTACTTTCTGGCTCTATAGATTTGTGTAATCTGGACATTTTCATAAAAATGGAATCATTCAAACATGTTCCTTTGTGACTATCTTCTTTCACTTAGCATGTTTAAAAGTTTATCCATGTAAGTTTCATTCATATCAAGTTTCATGCAAGTATCATTTCATTTTTTTACTGTCAAATAATATTCCAGTACATGAATATACCTCATTATATTCATCCATTTTTCAGCTGATGAACATTTAAGTTCTTTGTACATTTTTGGCTACTAATAAATTATGCTGCTACTATAAATGATGCTGCTATGTTCATTCATGTACAAGTTTCTGTGTGGACATGTTTTCACTTCTCTTAGGTATACATCTGGAAGTTAATTGCTGGATCATATGGTAACTCAGTTTAACCATCTGAGGAACCACCAGAGTGCTTTACATTCCACTGGGAGTGTATGAGAATTCTAATTTCTCTGCATTCTTGTTAACATTTATTATTGTCTTTCTCTTTTGGTGACAGTCATCCTGATGAGTGTAAAGTGTTTTCTCATATTTTCTTTCAATGGTTTTCTCTTCTGATACTCTTCCTTTTAAAAAATATGTTGTCTTTGCATTATTGAATTGCAAGAGTTCTTTTTTTAAAAAAAATTTAGTTATAGATGGACACAATACTTTTATTTATTTATGTGGTGCTGAGGATTGAACCCAGTGTTCTATGCATGCAAGACTAGCGCTTTACCACTGAGTCACAACCCCAACCTGCAAGAGTTCTTAATAAGGCTGTTTGTTGTTGAGTTGTAAGCTTTTTTTTTTTAAGTTATAGATGGACACAATACTTTTATTTTACTTATTTTTATGTGGTGCTGAGGATGGAACACGGTGCCTCATATGTTCTAGGCCATTGCTCTACCACTGAGCTACCACCCCAGCCCTGTGAGCATTCTTTATATATTCTAGATATAAGTACCTTATCAGACAATCTTTTACTTTTTTGTCTAGTATCCTCTGAAGCACGAAAGTATTTATTTATTATTTGAAAACTGCTTTCAAATTGTTGAACCCAAAGTAATTTTGCCACTAAGTTGTATCCCTAGTACCCACCTCCCACCTCCTTTTTTTTTTTTTTTTTTAAGACAGGGTCTCACTAAGTTGCTAAGTTACTTAACTTGTTAAGTTTCTCAGGCTGGCACTGAACTTGTGATCCTTCAGCTTCAGCCTCCCTAGGTGCTGCAAATACAGGCACACACTACTGCATCAGGCTCTAATACATATTTTTTGAATGAATGAATGAATTAATGAAATTTTAAGTCCAAAAGAAGTGAGTGCTGGTATGGTCTATGAGAGAGCATTTACTTGCCAGGAGGCAGAGGTGACTAGAGACTCCATTAAGAGGGAAAGAATATGATCTTCCCCAAGAGCATGGGAAAGAGCATGGTGAGTGGGTATTAGATGCAACCTGAGGAGCATACATCATCACCTCATTTAAATGCTCAGATAGTCATTCTCTCTTCTCAGTCACCTGGGGAGCCAAAGACAGAACAATAGCTCAAAAATGGGGACAACCCAGGCAGAGGGGCCCAACCACAATAATAAGACTTTTTCCAGAGTCCTTAGCTCAGGCTCCTATTTTTCAGAACTGCTAAGGCTTATGTGTCAGTGTGGCTGACAAGCAAAGGTTTTACTGGGGAGAAAATGGAAGTGAAAACTGGCTCCTTACTTCCCTAACTTAGCTTTTGCCAAGAACAACAACAAAAAATATCTGAAGAGCTGAATGTCCAAGCCTGAGTGCTTCATCAAAACATGTCAGGGATCCTGGACTTGACTGCCCAAGGGAGGCATTTCACCAGACGAGCAGAGAGGTTGGAGGTATAATTTGGGGGCTCAGGGTTGGGTGAGTTCTGAACAAGGTAGACAGTTTAGACAACCAATCTCTCTGAACCCCAGAGCAGGGGGGGCAGGGTGACCTAATAGATAAACAGAGGTCCTGAAGAGAAGTGTGAAAACTTGTTAGTGGCAGCATCAAAGAACAATATTCAATGACAAGGCCCCCTACCCTTTCATTCCCAGACTTCCACTATATCACCTTTTCTACCCCCAGTGCTAAGGACCGAACCTAAGATATCTTATATGCTAAGCACTTATACCAGCATACTCCCAGCTTTATGTCACCTTTTATGATAGCAAGGAAAGAAGGGTAGAGTGAGTTTCTGAGGCACATGCATATACACACGCATGTGCATGCACACACACATACATACACAGAGTTGCCTCTAGGAGGGTAAATAAATATTCATGAACAGTTCAGTGTGTGAAAAGCAAGGACAGAGGATGACAAATGGTGCCAATTAGAAAGAAAGGGTGGTATACATTTTTAAAGTGGCTGAATAAATGATAAAAAATTGCTTACTAAAAATACTGTGCTTGACCCTCTCCCCAGTGGCAAAGTCCCTTCTCCTGTACTTACTGACAATAGGCAAACCCTCCTCCCAGTGTAGCAAGTATAACACTGTCTTGGCAGCCTCATTCTTGCTTTAGAGGTTCACCTCATTCTTGCTTTAGAGGTTCACCCTGGGTGCCTGTCTGCTGCAATAAAGAGATTTCTTGTGAGAAGCATCCAAACCTAGGACTACAAGCAGAGACAGGCACTTGTGCCTCAGACGATGCTCTTCTTCTCAGTGATTCCCTAAAGGAGGCCATGGTGAGAAGGGGGCAAAGTGAAGAAAGACTCCACTAGAAAATTCAACTACAGAAGTACCAGAACCCAATATATCTGAAAGGATGGAGAAAATCCCAAACTAATCTCCCCAGGAAACAGTCAGTCGACCTCTCAAAAGTAATATTTAATGAGGGTCATTTCTTGGATGATAAGCCACTGAAATCAAGTTTCTTTTCTGCTTCCGCTCCATACACATCCCCAGAACTTTCCTCCTGGGCATGAATCTGACCTGTGGTACATGGCAATACAGGTGAGTATGACTTAGGAGAGAAAACAGGAACTCAAATTGTACATAGGCTTACATACAGTAGTAAGCAAGGGCTGCAGTTCAGGCTCCAAGGACTTGTGTTCTTGCCCACTCACTCTCATTCTCTCATGCACACTCTGTGTCTCTATATTTACCACCAGTTGGCATGGCACAGTGGTAAGAACTTGGCTTTCAAGTCCCATGGTCTGGTTTCCATCTTGGCTCTAACATAGGGTCTAGCTGTGTGACCCTAGGCAAGAACTTAACTTCCATAAGCCTTGGTTTCTTCATGAGTAAAATAATTGAACTTATTTCACAATAGTATTTACTTGGCCAGATCCAATAACAATGTGTAGTAAACCTCTTAGTTTAGGTGTTTGACATATTATAGTACTCTTGAATGCTAAACATTCTTCAATTTCTTGGTCTAGACTCTAAACATTTTGAGGGCAGTAAACTCTGCCCAATTCATCTTTCTGTCCTGAGAGTTGAAATTCAGTAAACATTTGTCAAATGAGCTGGCTTCTCTGAACTCGTGTGGCATGGGCAATGAGCATAGCCGCCAAATGCATTCGCCCAATTCACTGGCCCCTGTTGAGCTCATTACCTTGATGTAACTCCTCCCAGCCTCAGCAAGATGTTTAGAGAAGGCAGCATCTGCCCTTCCCAGCGTGAGGAAAAGGTGAGAATCAACTGGAAAACAAACAGGCACGGGCAGTGTGGGCAGCTCCCCAGAGTGGTGCCCTATTGATTTTCAAGTGTCACTATTAATAACAACAACTGGCAGAGAGAGAACATGTTTTTTCCAAGACAATCACAGCATCTCATAGGAACACCTCATCGATCTCTCCATGGCCCCAGGAAGTATAGAAGAATATTCCCCACTTCCTGGTAGGTCATAAGAAGCCAAGGGGGTTTGACCAAGGTTCCTGAACAAGTCAGTGGGACTCTGGTATTTATGGCCCTTAGGTCCCTCTGTGTCCCCAACGGCATTTCTACTGCCCTTGGGCTTTCCCAGCATGTGTCTCTTGAGATATTTAGGAAATAAAGTTACCTTTAACAAAACACCCATGGAGGCAAAAAGCATCAGGTACCAGTCCAAGAAGTATCCTTCTTGGTGAGAAGCCCTTAGTTATGATGGCTACCTGGTTTAGTCCTCTCCTTTCTGTTGATCATCAAGAATCACATTTGGGGCTGGGGGATTGTGGCTCAGTGGTAGAGTGTGTGGGTTCATTCTCCAGTACCACAGAAAAATAAACAAATAAAATAAAGATATTTTGTCTATCTACAACTTAAAAAAAAATCACATTTCCCTAGTCAGAGTACTGCATAGAGGGAACAGGGCAAGTATAAGTCCTTTCTAACTCCATGAGACACATAGGAGATGTGTATCCAAGCAAATGCCTGTCCTACAATCACCCTTTCTGCCCTAATGGGTCTCCCATGTTCCAGCCCTCCCCACAGTGCAGTCACCCATCCATCTAGTCACAACAGAGAACCCTGCTCCCAAGATGAAAAAAGGAATAGGAGGCCTGGCAGAAACTGTGAATAGGAATGACAATGATTTCCAAGCAAGGACAGACAGTCTCGGTGAGACACAAATCTAGTTGGCATTCCTCCTCCCAGACTAGAGAGGAATCTTAACCACTCTACACAGAAGCTTTCTCTCCTGGGAACTGCACAAGTAGCCACTGCACTGGTATGCACCCTGCCCACAGCTCTAGGCTATTGAATAGACAGGTGGGACACGCTAGCCATAAGTAGTTAAAAAGTTAAAAAGCTTCCTGTCAGATTGGGCTGTGTTAGAGAATAAGCCAAGGTCGATAGAATGTTCCCCTGGTCCAGGGGACAGGTTCCAACTAAGATCTGGGAAAATCAGAGGATATGAAAAACAAGTGATTTCTCCTCTACTTTATATAACCAACAGGTGTAAAGTATCTAGGCTGTACTCTGGTACTGAATAGAGCAGCAACATTTCCAAGATTCCAGAAGAAATAGTGTTCAAGGCAGATAGAAACTAAGATCCAAGCTCAAGAGCAAAAGTAAGTTCTTAGACCCTGGACCCCAAGAATTACATAGTCCCAGGCAAGACTGACATTATATCACCATCCACCCCTCCCCGCTACATTCTTAAGGCCTCTAAGTTACACAGAATCAGGCATGGTCCCCAAGTGCCATGCCCCCAACATCCCTCATACTCAAACAAGATCAGGGAGGAAAATCTGAACACTGTTTGCCCTTGGAGATTAGGCAAGGGTGTAGCAAAAAGTCCCACGGAGGTTGAGCTGAAAAAGGTGAACATGCCTCTTAACAAGGACGAAGGCTGTATTAGACACAGCAGATTAGATACTTTTGAGACACTATTCTTCACAAAAGAGACAATAGCAAAACAGGGCAAATTAAACTCTTTTGTGCCTGACACAACAGTAGCAGTGGAAGCTACAGACAGAGCAGCTCGCAGTGCCAAGGTAATGGCAGGACATGGCCTTGTGGAAATGAGGAAGAGAGAAATACAGCTCAGTTCTTGAAGCTATGACATGTGGGACTAAGAAACCTTACCTCCTTCCCTTGGGGACAAGTGCCTGGAGAGTACCAGATTTAAGAAACATCAGCAAGTTTCTTCCTTCCTTTCTCCCTCCCTCTCTTTCTTCATTTCTCTCTCTCTCCCCTTCTTCCTCCTTCCCTCTCTCTCCCTGCCTGTTTCTTCTCACTTGTTTTTGAGAGGATTTGCTGTACCTGTAAGATCCTTGATTAGCATCTGGATGGTCATCTTAAATGACAGCTGCCATTTTAAGAAAAATTTCGCTGTCCCACCCAACGGCATTTCTGAGAAAGATTCACTTCTCCCTCACACCAACCCCACCCTTCACCTCCCTCATTAGGACCCCTGCTCTAATCCCCGAGCCTGCCCCATAAAAGTCCTGAACCCTAAACCTATTTTGCCTCTCTCCGTCTATGGAGAGATGTGACTTTGTCAGCTCTGACAAATAAACTCGCATGTATATTTCTGCCTGGACTCTGTCTTTCATTTCTCGCTGGCCCGTCTCCTGGTTCCTCGCTTTCCTTTTAGTACCCATTTCCATCTAGGAATAAGTGAGATCCCTTGATTCCCACTGACCTCCCTGGTTAGCAATTCAACAGGAAAACACCTCCCACGGCAAAATCAAAGTAGACTTCAAGCTGCTTTCCTTCTGGCTCACTCCCATGTAAATGAGCTCCCTGCAGCCTGACTCATAGGAACTCAAAATGGAAAAATGAAGAGAAAAAAATATATAGTTCAAAGGTAGGGTGAGACTTGCCTACCTGATGAGGCCTATACCTGACATGCTGCCAGGGACACCAGCCCTTGGGAAACAACTCAGTGGCATACTTCTCAATCCTTCAGGATTGAGATATTTAGTCCTGAGATATACAGTCCCAGAGAAATAAAATGATGACTAAATGTCAGTTAGCTGTCTATAGACTATGTCCCATGTGTCCAGATTCTTGAGCTCATGACTACATTAGTTACTCTCAGGGTTTGGTCCCCAAGCTCCACATCCCACCCCAGGACCACAGCTTAGAGAAGGGTGTGGTGATAGTGAGCTGGGGGTGAATTTGGGTTTCTTCCCTCCACTCCTGGTTTGAGAAGTATAGCCTATTGGTAAAGGAAAACACTATACTCTCTTGCTCCTCAGATGATGTTCTGTACTAAAAGGCCCCCTGGCAAGGCACCAGAGCACCCATCATCCTAATGGAATTAGTGATTAACATCCCTGCAGTCCCCCACAGCATGATGCCATCTCTCTCCCTTCTTCTTGGATTGCAGGGTACCCACAGCAGCAGGCAGCGGCTGCCCTAAGTAACTGTTTGATCCAAACAAAAAAGAATAGATCCATCTATTCACTGTGGAGAAGAGGCAGTCATTTTAAATCTACATATTATACATTCTTGCTGCAAAGAAAAAGGAGCAAAATTAAATTAAAATTCTCTCTGGAAGACTTCTACCCCAAAAGGCAGAAGAGCAGTCTAGAGTTATACCTAGTTCCCAACTCTAAACAGCTCTTGGATTCCCCTCCTCCCTCTTCCCCTCCTGGCTGGATATCTCCAGATGCGTCTGAATTTCAGTGATTCATTCTAATGATAACGCACCCTAAGAACAAATCATGGACTCTGATTGATTTAGGAGGCAACTTGCACAAATACCTGTAATCTAGTTCTAATCTTGTTTGTTTCCATTCCAATTATTATGCATCAATGGTTTAAAAATGGGAACCGTCTGGTGTGTACATCCAATCCATTTTAACAGAGGATAAATCTGGGTTATTGTGACCCTTTCCTCTCCCAGACTTGAGACAACACCAGCGTCTCAAGGTGCTGATTGGGCCAAATCAGCTCTAACTCTATTCAACTTTTCAAGGATTCAATTAATCATAAAGCCAATTCCATTCTAGGCTCCATCTGTCTTGCCTCCTTTGGGGACTAATAATCACTCACTGTGTGTTTTTACACACTAGCTGAACTGAAATTAAGACTGATTTCATCATGGAGCACTCAAAAAGAAAATGTATTTCTTGAAGGAAAATTTCAGCGCTATTTCAATGTTTTGTTTGGATAAAGATAGTTTTAAATAAACAAAAGAACATTCTTTTAAAGCTTCAGAATTCTTGAGATTATAATAATTGCTGTCACCCAAATCCTAGGAAGAGGGGAACTCCTTGGAGAACCAGAAATTCCCAAAGTTGGATCATAATCAAAGAGATTCAATTTTTCCTTGGGGAAAAAGTATGGGCACCCATAAAATATGTTAAAAAAATGGAATTAATCTGATATTTGATACACTATTTTAAGAAATTTAGTCATTTATCCTGGGACAAGTAGACTTAATTTAAATTTTAAAATTACTTTTATTTTCAATTATCTATTTGAAAAGGGAAGATGGGCACTATCTTGTTTTTAGCATTTAGAACCTCTGAAAGTCTTCAACTGGCCCTAAGATGTCTAAGTCTTCCTACTTCTTTACAAGAAATACAGCTTTTCTCTTCTTCTATAAATAACCTGCTTCTCCCAGAAGTATTAAAGCAGCTGTCCTGGCCAACACTCAACAGAGCCCTCTTACACACCCCCAACTCATTCCCTCCTCCCACTGAGAACAGTCTCTTCACCAGAAACATGACCACAAAAAGGGTCACGTCTCAACCAGGTGGCCACCTGGTTCTGGAAGCATTCCCAACTTGTCAGCAGGTTTTAAGAGAGAAAATGCAAACGGTTGAGCTTTTATTTTTACTTTTCATGACTGCAAAGTCAAAGCAATTGGGCTTCTCCAGATTCCAAAGCTCCTAGTGGCCATGTTACACCTAGTATAGACCCTTAACCCTGGCTCTTACAAAATGGTCCCAGAATGATGTAGAGGAAACACTGCAGCCAAGGAGACCCAGCATATGGCTTTACTGCTTTAAAAGCTCTTAAACTGAAATTCTGAATTACACTAACTCCCAATCAAAAATAATGACACAGTCATTCCAAACTTAACATCAAAGATGTTTTGTGAGTCATACTGGCTCTAAAAAGCCATCAGTAATCATTTCATAGACAAAACAATCAAATACCTCCTTCATTTAACAATAAATTCTGCCTAGTAATAAGTTTAATTGGAGCACTGTCATTATTTTATTTATTTATCTCTTTATTTATTTAGGTGGTACTACGGATTGAACTTAGGATCTGGAGCATGCTAGGCAAGTGCTCTGCCACTGAGCTACATCCCAGCTCCACTGTCATTTTTTTAAAATATTTTTTTAGTTGTAGTTGGACACAATACCTTTATTTTATTTATTTATTTTTATGCGGTGCTGAGGATGGAACCCAGTGCCTTGACGTGCTAGGTGAGCGCTCTACTGCTGAGCCACAACCCCAGCACCTCCACTGTCATTTTTAAACATGGGTCAAGGCAAGCATTTTCTCAAAATCTTTCACCTGAGTCATTTTACAATCATTTAAAAACAAAAAATTACCTCCTAAGAAGCTTTTTAAGTATTGATAAAGATTTATGTTCAAGAGACATTGTTAAATGCAAAAAACAAATTGTATACAAACAAGAAAAACAAAATACAGTTGTATTTGCTTGAATATGCATAGACATCTCTAGCAGAAACTGGCAACAGTGGCTGTCTTAAAGAAGGGCATCACAGGATTAGGATGGGAGGGAGCATTTTCATCACACTCCTTTGTTCCCTTTGCATTCTGAACCATTACCAAATCAGGGTTGAAATAATAACATTAAAATTTAAGAAGAGACTGAGGATATAGCTCAGTTGGTAGAGTGTTTGCCTTGTATGCACATAGCCCTGGGTTCAATTACCAGCAAACCCCCCCTCCCCCCCAAAAAAAAGAAAAAGAAAGAAAGAAAAGAAAATTAACTCACAGACACTAATCTGGACATTTACCAAAATACCAGAGAGAAGTCTGACCATGTTCTATGGAGAAAATAAGTCTTAAACATCTCTTAGCCATATAGTTTTAGTGATCTTCCATGAATAGACTTCAAGAACACAGAGTCAAGATTAGCCATAGTAAGAGAGATGGGGTCCCAAGTGATCACTGTGCCTCTCAGTCTATAACAGCAAAGAAGGGGAACACAGAGATGGAAGGAAAGAAGGGAGAGATGGAGGGTTGGGAATGAAGGCTGGACTCTGAAGACACACTATGGGATACCATCTAGCTTGATAAGCCCCCAGGCATTTCTTACTTTTGCTTAAAAGGGAACTACAATTCATTTAAGTCAAAGTTCATAGTAAGTTACAGGGCCGAAGAGGGAAGCTTTATGTGAACCTTATAGGAACACATCACTCTTCAGATCCCAGGAATTCTCTTACCACCTAAAGGCCATATCTGAGCCTGAAATTTCAGAGTTTCTGATGCTTATTCTGGCTGCCAGCTGGCTCTATGATCTTGAACAAATCACTTCAGCAGAGGAACTGAGTGGGACATAAGACTCCTCCAGCCAGCCACTGATCACTGTCCACAGCTCTTTGTCAAGAATACCTGTACAACAGGGATTTGGGGGTTAAATTCCATAGGTATGCCCCAGGGCTTGCCTATTCCTGATCTCCCTTCCAAGGTGAATAATGCTCTGCCAGTTTATTCCAGGCCCACGTTCTGCTTGGCCTTTGCTCCTTTTTGAAGCCTGGCATCCATCCCCATGTGGGCCTATGCTTACCCAAAAGAGTTTTCCATCAATACAAAGGAGGACCTTGAAAAGACACTTGCTTGGACCAAAGGTACAGAGTGACCACTATGAAGGAAAGTCCCTCTAGGATGCCCCCATCTAATACCAAACAGAAATCCTACTGGGGCAGCCTTTAGTTTCAATTTCTTGCCATGAGAATATAAATGACCAGGTAACTACAGAAAGTTATCTTGGGAAGACTTCTGAGAATCAAACAGATGTTTTTTATTTTTCATAGGATTTTCAGCTGTGTGTTATATGTGTGATACTGGGGATTGAACCCAGGGACTAGCACTTGCGAGACATGCAACCTACCACTGAGATACATACCCAGCCCTTTTTATTTACTTTTGAGACAGGGTATTGCCAAGATGCCCAAACTCAAACCTGGAATCCTCCTGCATTGGCCTTCAGAGTAGCTGGAATTATAGGCATGCACTGCCCAGCTTCCAGCTGATATTCTATTTCTCTTTTACCCTTCCCATTTTGGGGATGCCATGTAAAGGGAAGTCTCATAGACATGAGACTCTACAGCCCCACCCATCCTGAACTTTCTAATCAGAGACAGTAAGAAGGCCTGAGACAGTCTGTTTTCTGGCATGGTGGCCAGATGCTCTGAATGGAGGCTGGGGCACCAGGGTCCAGCTATAATAATTTCCCAGCAGCCTCACTGAAGTGGCAGTAAGACCAACACAACTGATTAAATGCAGAATAAAAGCAGAGAGAAAATGGGATAGAAATAAATTAGCTTTAAACCTCAAGGTTGTGTATGCAAGTGAAATGCAGTGGAGGCTGGGAGGCAGCCTGGGAAATCAGTCTTGGAGATTTCCCTGAAACAAAGGGATCATGGATTGTCTAATATGAAGAAATCCTTCTGTTTCACAGCCACATGACAGCCTGTTTTACTCAGTGCTGTTCATTAAATGCTTTGCACATATTCCGAGATAATAGTATGCAGCCAACTTCCTGAAAAAGCCCAAGACTCCCCCACCAGGACTTCTACCCAGGCAGTACAGACTGCAAAGCACAGCTGTCATTAGCAGGGCACAGGGTCAATATTTCCTGCCATCTTTCAATTACTGTCCTCCCCCTCCTCCAGCCTTCATGGATTCTCCTCTTTAAGTAATGGACTACTGTTATGACTAGAAGAGATGCTGGAAGAGAAAACTTCTAACTGATCAGAATTCAAAAAGCAAAACATTAAAAAATGTTAGGGGGTGTAGGGAGAGAAGAGAGGAGGTACAACAGAAGAGTCCCCATCTATATAGGCCTTGTGGCTTAAATATTTAGAAAAAAACCACTGAGAAGTGGCTTGATTGTTCCAAAAACTGAACCAGAGCAGCACAGTTTAAAAACATACTTGCTCCAATCAAAACAGGGCTATTTCTGGAAAAATTGGTTAGGGCTACTTTCAGGGGATCACTGCTAGGGGGCAGAAAACTGTAAATTGTAGGTATGAGATTGTTAATGAGGCTCAGTCTAGGAAGTGTTGACTGAACACCTCCTAACACATGTGTGAAGAATGGAAGGAAAGAAAGATACAAAACAGACTGATCATCTCATCCTGACCACCACTCTGGCTGTGGGAGCTAGCTTAAATCAGCAACCCTTGCCATAAATCCCAACTCTTCCCTCTGGGTATTATTCCCTATATCCTCCAATATTAAAGTCAAGAGCTTGTGCACCTGGTAAAGAATGACACTAGGGACCCCATTCAAGACCTTCAGAGGAATGTCCCTTTCTGTGAGAATTCATTAGCTCTTCAGACTATAGGAAGAACATGAGCTTTGACATCTAGGTTTAACACTCCCATAAATTATCTGTATGCCCTAGGGCAAAAATCCTCCTTGGTAAAGCCAGACTTTTATTACCTGCCCAGAGTTGTTGTTAGGATTAAATGAGACATTGTGCAAAGTCCATGTCCTTTTCAGGCTCCTTTACCAAAGCAGCCTTTCTCATAAGATAGTACACCCAATCTAGGTTAGTCCAGTGCTCTCTGGTATGCTATGCTCCCTCTTCAAGTCCTGCCCACTTCACAGATAAGAAACTGATATCAAAATATTACATGGGGGACAGGGGTTAGAGCTTAGTGGCAGAGAACTTGAAAGTCCTTGGCAATCCATAGCACCACAAAAAAAAAAAAAAAGGAAAAAAATCATGTTACACAGTAAATATGCACAATTTTCATTTATCAATTAAAAATATATTTGCAAAAAAGGTAGGGCTGGAGGTGTAGTTCAGTGGTAAAGTGTGTGCTTAGCATGTATGAGGCCCTGTGTTCAATCCCAGTACTGCAAAAATAATAAATAAAAATATATTCACACACAAAGAAACTGAGTTACTGACGATTTCTCAGGTTATCTTTTTCAATTTCAAAAACCAGGTGATTTTATGCTATAAAATCTTTGCTATTCCAGAGCAAAGAGAAAGGGGAAACTTCCTCTTCTTAAAGGTAGCTGTAGCAGAAACTCCTAGTGGTGCTCACAATTCTTTCCCAGTCTCCAAAGTCTGATGGCGAGGAAAGGCCATCATACTAAGCTTTGGCCAATGTGTTATATAGCAGACTGGACAGTTTCTGGGATTCTCAAGAGATTTTTCAACTGCCCTTTACCTCTTTTATATCCTTTCTTCTGCCCTGCTCTCTGGAATACAGATCTTACCATTTGGGATGATGAAGAAAGGGTTACTTCTTAGGGATGGCATTACAGTGTTTCTGGAAAGAACTTAAAACAGTAGGCTATTGACCTGAAAATGTTATTTACAATCCCTCCAGTTCCAGGTGACACTTTGGACTGCAACAATGCAGAGAACACAACTAAGATATGCCTTAGTAGATGGTTAAAAAAAAAAAAAGCACAAAATTCACCATAAATTTCTAATTGAGCCCCATGATGAAAATGAAATTGAAAGATACATATGTAATTTTTAACACAGCTACTTAACATACATATATAAATAAATATACACACAAACACAATCAAATGCCAGCATCACATATGATCATGAAATACTAAAATCACCTCTGTCAAGAACAAATAAAAGTATTTGTTAACATCATTATAACTAAAAGAGGAAAAGTTTATCATTGTTTACAGACGTAACAACTATATAAATAAAAGAATAAACTGAAAAGATACTAGAAACTATAAGATAGTTCAGTAAGGTAGCTTGCAATCTATATTTTAAAACTAAGCCAACTCTCGTTTCTATTAATGGTGAATTAGATTATTCAGATCCACCTTTTGAAAACAAACTGAATAAAATATTTAAAAATATTTCCTTAAGAGCATCAAACTGCAACAAAATTATTACAAACTACCAGGCTAAAAGGTAAGGAAAAGAGAGCCCAGAAAGTAACCAGAATATTGAAGCCACAAAGGTGTAGAGCACTCACAGGTTTAGTCAAACTTGGTTTTTGACTTTAGCAACCTTGTGAGTTTAAGGGGACATAAGCCCAAAGATGGAAGTCACCCAAAGACTCAGAAAGATAAGAAAGAGAGAGAAGCAGATATCCGAAGAGATAATGGCTGAAAATATTGTAGAACAGATGAAACAAATTTAGATTGAATGAATTCAATAAAGTTTAAGCCAAAAAAAATTAAATTCACAAATATACATACATGGGGAAAAATATCTTAAAAGCAGATGGAGGAAAAAGGGTTTATCTTCAAAAGGAGTGACCAAAACACTAACTTCAAAGTTAGTGACAGCTAACTTTTCAAAAGCAACAATAGAAGGCAGAATGGAATGTATATTTAATTTGCTGAAAGAAAACAAATGTTTTAGAGTAAAAAGAAAATTACAGAATTCTATATCTAGAGAAAACATCTTTTGAAATTAAGTAGAAAACTAAGACATTTTTAGACAAAACACCCAAGAATTCGTCACCTTACATAATATATACATATATACAAATAAATGTGTGTATAGATATAGATATAAACACACATATGTATGTACATGTGAGAGATATGTACATATATATATATATATATATATATTATACTCACATGTAGATGTATATTCCTTGACTTATGAAGTTACATCCCAATAAATCTATCCTAATTTGAAAATATTATAAGCTAAAAATGTATTTAATACACCTAACCTACTAAAATCATTGGTAACCAACAGAGTACATGGTAAAGTAATGTCTGTTTACTTTTGTGATTGCCTGGCTGACTGGGAGTTGAGGCTTGCTGCTGGTGCCCAGCTTCATAAGAGTATTGTACTACTAGCCAGGAAAAAATTTTGCTAGCTAGGAAAAAAAAATCACAATTAAAAATATTAAATATGGCTTCTACAGAATGCATATTGTTCTTGCACCATCAAACGTCAAGAAATTATAAGTCAAACTATCTTAATAAGCTGGATGAAATGGCAAATGCCTATAACCCAAAGAGTTCAAGACCCGACTGGGCAACATAGCAAAACTCGATCTCCCTCCCCATACTCTGCCCCCCAAAAATCTATGAGAGCATGTGTACATGTGTGGAGGGGGCTGAAGTATGGGACAAGGATATGTCACTATCAAAGTATGGAATTTATATTCTTTTTAGGTATATGTAGTACATTTATAAAAAATGTATTATCTTAATTAGCTTTATGTTACTATAATAAAATACTGGAGGGAATTAAATTATAAAGAAAAAAGGTCTTATTTTGGTTCACAGTTCTGGAGGTTCTAGTTCATGACCAAGTTGTCCATTACTTTGGGCCTCTAGTAAGGGTGCCAGATGCAGTGGCAGGGAGCACATGTTGAAGCAAACCACTCACCTCATATGCCATGAAGCAGAGAGAGAGAGAGAAACCAGGTTCCACAATCCCCTTCCAGAGCATGCCCCAATGTCCTAAGACTCTCCCCACTATGTTGCACCTCTCAAAGCTTCTATTGTCTCTCAACAGTGTCACCCTCAGGACCAAGGCTTTAACACACAGACCTTTGGGGGACACTTATCTAAAACATAGCAGATGTGAACCAAATAGAAAATCTCAACTGATTTCAAATGCATAATAATCATAATTAAGGACATTTCATTGACCACAACATAGATGTCAATAACAAAAACATTAACTAGAAAGTTTCCATTACATGTGGAAGTTAAGAAATATACTTAAATATGAACCAAAGAAGTCATAATGTTATGGGCCAGGCTATATGGGCAATGACCAAACAGACTCCATTTTACCCTGTGACTCCATATTATGTAAGAAATGCTTCTCCCATGGGAAAGCCCCACCTCTGTACCCATTAACAGTTACCTAGCATAATATACTTGGTAACACAAAATAGCAATTCTTACACGATGTAAAATTGTTCTCTTTGGTTTCCATTTTTCTTGGGCAATGTACCTTGCCAGAGATTCATTGTCTAGATGTTAGTAACCATTCTCTAATGTGTACTGAATAAGGGTCATTTTGACCCCTTTCCCTTCTGCTTGCTTGCTGCTATGCCAACCTGCTGCTAGTTCCATGGGACATACCAATGCACCCACTGCATTGTCTCACTAACTGCCCAATTCAGCTTCTATACCTTCTTGCTTGCAGCTATGTCAACCTGGATGTGGTTTTTGCAGCTTTTGCCTTTAAATATCCTAAAATGTGCAGGCTTGGGGCTGTTCCTTGCAGAGACAGTTATAGGTCCTGTGGGGAGTAGTCACCCTGGCCAGCTAAATAAAAACTCATCAATTTGGACAAAACTGGGACTTGGTGTGTTTTCTGAGCAAACTGCCCCATAACAATAATTGAAATTTAAATATTTTCAACTGAACAACATAATCAAAACTTGGAAACTCCCAGAAATGAAAAAATCACTTAATAATAAAAAAATTTATGGTGTAATAAACATATTAGACACACCAAAGAAAGATACAGTTGATGGGGAAAATAAGATGAAAGAAATCATCCAGGAAGAAGTCTAAGAGATGAAGAAATTGAAAAGAAAAGGGCTACATTCAGTGGCACACATCCATAATCCCATCTACTTGGGAGACAGGAAGATTCCAAGTTCAAGGCCAGCCTGGACAACTTAGTGAAAGCCTTTCTCAAAATAAAAAATAGAGCACCCCTGGGTTCAATCCCCAGTACCAGGAAAAAAAGAGAGAGAGAGAGAGAGAGGTGTCTTTTTGTAGTTCATAAGTGTGATTTTCACACCACTGTGTAATATGTGCTTCCCTCAGACCTTGTTATAATGTTAGCATATTACCCATCTGATTTTTTTAAAAGTGAAATAATGGTTAAGAGATATTAGAAACAGATGGCCCAATATAATCCCCAAATAAAGAATATGGAGGAGTGCCCATGAAGCACACAGTAAGATAATAATTAGGGAATTGCCATAACTAAAGACTGTAAGTTAAAACTGTACTTTGAAAGCTACAGATAAATTAAAATAAATCATACTTGGATATATAATAATAATTAAATACAAATGAAAAACTTTTAAACATCATGGGAACACTCATCAGCTATAAAAGATATTGTTAAACTATTAAACAGGCAATAGATTTTTCACCAATAATAACAGATACTATAAAGATAACTACTATTTTTCAGGAAGGATGGCAAAATGATAATGGCATTAGGAAAAACTAAGAAAGCATTACCCCTCAACATTTGCTGAAAGATTAACTCTGGGAAATTGAATCTCAGAAAGTAAAGTAAGAAAACAATAATAATAAGAAGAAGTATATTGAAATACGAACAAGCATGAATTGTAAAGCACTGGCATAGATGATGACAATAATCACTAATATATGAAGTTGGTTAAAGACAGGTAGAAACAAAATATTACCCAAAGAAAATGAAAAATGGAGATGACTAAAATTAAAGGATTCTTATTTTTTTCAATATTTGAGGGGATAGAAAGCTTTACTTTAAACTTCAGCAGCTTATGAAACATGTTAAAAGCTAATCACTGAAACGAATGGCAGAAAATGATCCAAATATGTCAATAAGTCACAGTAAAAGAAAATGAGTTAATTTTTCCTAATAAATGTGATGGACATTATCCAAAGTACATGTATGAAGACATGAATTGGTGTGAATACAACAAGAGATATGAAAAATTGTGCTCTATATGTATAATAAGAATTATAATGCATTCTGGTGACATATATAAATAAAAAAATAATTAAAAGAAAGATATGTCCAAAACATAATGGTAAGAAAGACAAATAAAAAGGACAGAAAAAGATACATAAAGAAAATGCTAACAGAAAGTTTTTAGCTATAGTAATATCAGACAAAACAGACTTTAAGGCAAAAAAAAAATGACTTCTTAGGAGCCAGGCAGTGGTACACACCCAGCTACCAAGCAGGCTGAGGAAGGAGGATTGAAAATTCTAGTTCAGTCTGGGAGACTGTGTCTCAAAATAAAAATTTTAAAGGGGAAAGGTGGATAACTCAATGGTAAAGCACTTCCCTAGTGTGTGTGAGGTTCTAGGTTCAATCCTCAGGCAGTGGGCAGTGGAGGGGATGGCCTGGGGAACCCACACAAGGACTTATAGCAGTCAAGATGATTATAACTTAATGATATAAGGAACAATAGGGTACAGCTATGAGGTTATCAGAATCACAAATCTGTGTAACATTTAATAATCTTAGATAAAAATAAAGCAAAATTCAGAAAGGAACAGAAATATATAATCACAGAGATTTTATTACTAATCTCTGAGAAAAGAAAATGAAAGCTGGGCATGGTGGCACACACCTATATCCCAAAGACTCAACAGGCCTGCCTCAGCAACTTAGTGAGACCCTGTCTCAAAACAGAATAAAATAAAATGAAAAGGACTGGAGATTTAGCTCTGTGGTAAAGTGTTCTGGATTTGAGCCCCAGTACCAGAGAAAGATAGAAAGGAAGGAAGGAAAGAGACAGAGGGAGGAAACAATAAGATGAGGCTGATCACAAATTAGTAAGACAACAGGCGACATGGACATCTTACATACAAACTTGAATTCCCATACCCAGATATATAAAGCAAAAGAAAAATTATGTGTGTCCATTATCCAACAAATAAAAAGCACTCATTTTTGGAATGGAGTGTAGCTCAGTGGTAGAGTACGTGCCTGGCACATGTGAGGTCCTGCATTCTCTCCCCAGCATGGCAAAACAAGCTGATAACGAAACAAACAAACAAATCCCTAAACTCTTAAAAAGCACTTATAGGACATTTACAAAAACTAATCACAACTGGTAAGCAAAATAGGAAGTTTCAACTAACACCAAAGAATTACTATCATAGATATCATCATTTTGGCACACAATGATTAATATACAAATAAATACAGGAAAGGGGAACAGGGTGTCTGGGAAACTAAAACCACACATATTCAATAATCCATAGATTTTAAAATAACTATTTAAATTATAGAACATTTAACTATGCTGTGCATTCAACTTGAAAAGTTAGAAAAACACCGGAAGAGTAAAAGTACATAGAAGAAAATAATAAAGTTAATTAAGTTAATTGCAGAAGTAAGGATAGAGAACAAAGGGGGAAAAAAGGCTAAATAAAATCAAAGACTGGGGGTTGGGATTTAGTTCAGTGGTAGAGAGCTTGCCTAAAGTGTAAAGCCTTGGATTTGGTACTCAGCAACAAAAAATAAAACAAAACACCCAAAAGATGAAAAGCAACATGGGTTAAGCAAAAAATAACAGAAACAGACAAAACTTATAAGAGTATAATAAAGGAGAATATAATAGTAAAGGCAGCATGGACCAAAAAAAGACAAAAACAAAAACCTACAGGAATACTACCAACAAATTTTTGCCAGTAAAATTTTAAAATAAACAATTTTGTAGGGGAAAAGTGACTCAATAAGACATAAACAATCCAAAGAGACTTATAATATTAAAGAAATTAATATTATGATTAAATTTTAAACCTATAAAAATGTCCAAACTCAGTCTTTGTTTAGTCAGTCTTAATAGGTGAGTTTTATCAAGACTTTAAGGAGCTTACAACCCTATCTTATACATAATGTTCCAGACACTAGGAGGAGGATGGGCACATTATAAACTCCTTTGTGATATCACTATGACCTTGATACAAAAATTCAAGAATAGTATGACAACGCACAAGGTCTATAACATTTATAATCAGAGATATAAAAATTATAAGTAAAAAGATTAGTCAAATATGGAGTGAGAATTCAACCAAACTTTGCACTCATCCTCACAGAATGGGATACAAATTCCTAACTGGCACAAAGCCACCATGTTGGCTAATGCTGGTTTATATTATCTAATTATATTATATTATCTGAAAAATTCTGGTTCTTTGCTTTATTTATTACACAAGAACAATCTCTGTTTGCTTAATGTTGAAGATTTATTCTCGAATTGACCATTCTATACTCCCTTTTTAAATTTTTTAAAGAGTTTACAAATGTCACACTTAAAAAACATGCAAAACGTCATACAGAGTACAAACAACAATTTTTGAATTAACAACTTACTAATCAGTATAAAAAACAAAAATTTATCCAGGCATGGTGACACACACCTGTAATCTCAGCTAAGGAGATGAGGTGAATATCTCAAGTTCAAGGCCATTCTGGGCAACCCAGGAAGACCCTGACTCGAAATAAAATAAAAAGGGCTAGCCAAGGATGGAGCTATGGTACTATACTTTCTTAGCATGTGCAAGGTCCAGGGTTCAATCCCTAGTACTACACACACAGAAACATTACCAACAAATTTGAAAACCCCTGTGTACCATTTGCCAGTCAGATTCCTTCCCTCTTCATAACAGAAACTGCAGTCTGAATGTTGTGTTTCCCTATTACTTGTTCATGTATGTATGTATAATCAATACACTGTATGTATGTATAATCAACAGATTGCCCAATAACAACATTATCTTACTCTCTTTAAAAAATCTAGCAAACTAGCTGGATACAGTGGCGCACACCTGTAATACCAGCGGGTTGGGAGGCTGAGGCAGGAGGATTGAGAGTTCAAAGCCAGCCTCAGCAATGGCGAGGCACTGAGAAACTCAGTGAGAACCTGTCTCTAAATAAAATACAAAATAGGGCTGGGGATGTGGCTCAGTGGTTGAGTGCCCCCGAGTTCAATACCTAGTACCAAACAAAACAAAACAAACAAACAAAACAAAAACTAGCAAACTAAATGCAACAAAACATTAAAGATAATGACACATCACAGCCAAAGAGAAAATTAGAAAGGATCAGGATACAAAGCAATACAAATAAAGAAACCCTGTACTGTAATCCCAGCAGCTGAAGCAGGAGGATCGCAAGGTCAAAGCCAGCCTCAGCAAAAGTGAGGCACAAAGCAACTCAATGAGACCCTGTCTCTAAATGAAATACAAAATAAGGCTGGTAATATGGCTCAGTGGTCAAGTGTCCATTAGTTCAATCCCTTGTACCCTCCCCTCAAAAAAAAAAAAAAAAAAAAGGAACCCCATATATATGATAGAGAAACCATTAAAATTCACTGGGGAAAAGACAGAATACTCGCTACTGATTACAGGACACCTGATAGCCACATCATAAAAACTAAAATCTTTTATCTCTCAGCATACAAAAAAATTTTTATAAACAAGTGAACACAATACCTTTATTTATTTTATTTTTATAAGGTGCTGAGTATCAAACCCAGTGCCTCATACTTGCACGGCAAGCGCTCTACCACTGAGCTTCAACCACAGCACCACAAAAAGTTTATTTAGAATAAAAATGTGTCAGTTTTGAACAACCAATAAAATAAAATAAAAAAATTCTACCTGTAGGGGGGGGAAGTTTATACTCTTGGAAGTTACTATAGGTTAATTTCTTTATACCTCAGGGTAAGGAAGGATTTCTAAAAACACAAAAAATATAAACTTTTAAGAAAATATTGGTATTTATTTATAAAATACTTATTTATAAGATAAATATATATAAATATATAAAATATTAGTATTTATTTATAAAAAAGTTACTTTATATGACAAAAGGCAACATAAACAGGAAGTTGGATTTTCAGTTTATTAATTTATTTTGCTTTCTTCCCCACTGCTGGGAACAAAACCCAGGGCCTTACGCATGTTAGAAAAGTGTTCTATCACTGAGCTACATCCCCAACTCAATACTTAAATGACTAGCCTATAATGGAAAAAGGGGCTGGAAGAGAGCACAAGAATTCTATGACCTGTATGTATACTATGATTCCAATTATGCAGGAAATAATACACAACGTTTGCAGCAGACATTGAAGAGTAAATTCAAAAGAACAGTGGGATACCACATCAAATCCATCAGATCTGCAGAAACTACAAACTCTAATAATACCAAGGGTTGAGCAGGATGTCAGGAAACGGAACCTCTTAAATACAGTAAAAGTTTATTCCCACCAGCAAGCACTTGGAAAACAATTTGGCATTATGTACTTGTGTTGAAAATGTGCACAGCTTATTACCTAGCAATTCTACTTTTAGGCACATACCCTAGAAAAATGCTTGCACATGTGCCCAAGGAATCATGCACAAAGATATTTACTACAACACTGAGTGTTAAGCCAAAAACTGGCCTCAATCTAAATGTCCATTAATAAAGAAATACATTAGGCCTATTAAAACAATGGGATGCACATAAAAGCTGTACTCAGAGATACTGTTAATGAAATGGAAAGCTACTAAAACAATTTCTTTATGTAATATACACATAGATGAGGAGAGCTGAATATGATAAAACTATAAAAAAACAGACATGAAACACTCCAAATTTGTAACAGTGGTTACCTCTGGGAGAGAAGAAAATAGAATTAGAGGGCTGGGGTTGTGGCTCAGTGGTAGAGCACTTGCCTAGCATGTGTGAGGCACTGGGTTCGATTCTCAGCACCACATACCAATAAATAAATAAAATTTTTAAAAAAGAAAATAGAATTAGAAAAGATTAAGGAAGTATTTTCAATTATATCATTTACTTCTCTAAAAAATCTGAAGTACATACAGCAAATTTTAGTTCACTGAATCTGTGTGGAAAGTATAAGATTTCCTGAACTCTTCTTCATGTACTAAATATTTCATATTTTTGAAATAATATGGAAAAAAATGTTATACGGCCGAGTCTGTATGGCCCCTGGCATTTTGCCAACAGTATTGATTGACAGGCGAGGCATTACTATCCGCCTCTGCCGCAACTTTTGAGTTCTCGCACTATTTTGGAGTTCTCCAGGGGATTTCCGGGGATTCCCTGAGAGTTCCCATTAGTTGGGGAAGTGCAGGAGAAGGGATTTCGGGAAGAGATATTTCCGGCTGGGGGTTCCTGGACAAGCCTCCTGGCGTTCGGGAGGATTCCCCGGGAGCTGTGTGAAGTGTTTTCCTGCAGTTTAAAAATAAAGTTTGTTCCTGCTTCAGTGGCTCGTGATTTGTGCCCAGCCAGACTGCGGCATTTGGTGGCCCCTACGGGGAACGTCTGAAGCTTCGGGGTAAGTGAAATTGCTTGCCCCTAAGGGAAGGCGAGAGAATGGGTGACCATTTTAAAAAACAATGTGTTCTTGTTTTGATTTGTTTTGTGTTTGTTTCAAGCTGCCTATCCCTAGAATTTTCTCAGGCAGATTGGGAAAAATGGTTGGCTCAAGGTTTGAAGTTGTTCGCCCCTGAGGAAGAGATAGAAATAGACCACAAATGCACATGTCAAGAAAATAGGAAAATTGATACAACGATTTTTTGTTCCGTTTTTGTTTCATTCTGTTTCGGTTTTGTTTTGTGTTATCTTATTGGGTTGTGTTATCTTTATAACAGATTAGAAATTAGTAAAAAACAAACTGAAAGAGTGTTAAGTAAATTGTTAGAGGTTCAGACCATGGAGAAAGACATTTTAGATCAAGCAAAAGAGAAGGTCTCTCAAGCTAGTCAGAGAGAGGAAGAAAATTTAAAGGAAGAAAGCTTAGAGGAGAAACAGCTATCAGGGAAAAAGCTACAACAGGAGGCTGCTACTAACACCGTTCTATCACCAGAGGGCGTAATTCAACCAACAGCTCCCCCTATGGAGATAGCTGAGTGGCCCTCAAACCCCGTAGTTGATAGATGGGATCCTGAGACAGGACCTCAAAGATTAGCATGCCCTGTACTTGAGCAGGCAAGAGGGCAGCGAATTCACCGTGCTTTAGATTTCAAAACAGTGAAGCAGTTAAAGGAGGCTGTAACAACCTATGGTCCTCAAGCACCGTTCACTGTAAGCATGGTCGAATCCATTACCAACTTGAACATGACGCCAGCAGATTGGGCTAGTATGTGTAAATCTGTGCTAAATGGAGGACAATATTTGTGATGGAAGGTTGCCAATGAGGAATTTTGCAGGGAGACAGCTAGACGAAATGCAGCAGCCGGTTACCCTCAAAGAAATCTAGATATGTTGTTAGGAAAAGGACCTTATGAGGGTCAACGGCAACAAATTGAATATGATCCTGGCGTATACGCACAAATTGCTGTAGATGCGGTTAGGGCATGGAAAACTTTACAGGGGCATGGAGGTTTACAAGGTCAATTATCTAAGGTAATACAAGGAACTAATGAACCTTACGCTGAATTTGTAGATAGGCTTATTCAAGCAGCTTCCAGAATTTTTGGGGATACAGAACAGGCAATGCCATTTATAAAACAACTGGCTTATAACCAAGCAAATCGTTGTTGCAGAGAGGTCATTAGACCATGGAGACATGAAGATTTAAACACATATATTAAATTATGTAGAGACATTAATGAACAAGGGCAAGTCTTAGCAGCAGTACAACAGGCTTTAGATGCCAGGCCAAAAACATGCTATAATTGTGATCAAACAGGACATTTTAAAAGGAGTTGCCCCATAGGAGGAGGGTTTAACAAAGCTAGATATCAAACGAATAGAATACCGGGTATTTGCCCATGATGCCGTAGAGGGAAACATTGGGCTAATGAATGCCGTTCTCAAACCACCATAGAGGGTATTCCGTTATCAAAAAACAGACAAGGACCAAGTGTTTACCCACGATATCGTGGAGAAAGGCATCGGGCTCCATTGTCAAAAAACGGACAGGGGGGCCCAATGCTCCGGGGCCCACGACCACAAATGTACGGGGCACTGGAGGAACCCAGAAACACCATGGAGGAACCCAGCAACACCATCAGGGTAGTGCCCAGGACACATTATCCATCAGATCTCTCATCAGACGAACCAGAGGGAGCGCAGGGTTGAACATCTGCGCCTCCGCCAGAGCAGTACTAACTCCAGAGATGGGAGTTCAAATCATTCCCACAGGAGTAAAAGGACCTCTTCCCCAAGGAACAGTAGGCTTATTGTTAGGACGCAGTTCTTCTACGCTAAAAGGACTTATGATAAGTCCTGGGGTAATTGATCCCGATTATGAAGGTGAAATAAAAATTATAGCCAGTTCTCCAAAGGGTATATCAGTAATTTCACCAGGAGATAGAATAGCACAGTTATTAATAATACCCAGCCTACATGATAAATTTTCCAGTAGTACTACTGAAAGAGGTTCCAGGGGATTAGGCTCCACAGGTGTAGATTGGGCTATGCTGTCTTTAAATTTAGATTCTCGCCCCATGCTAAAACTAAATATTCAAGGACATGAATTTAATGGGCTACTGGATACAGGTGCAGACCTTAGCATCATATCTCGTCAAGAATGGCCAAAACATTGGCCATTACCACAAGCCACTCAAACGCTTCGAGGCCTAGGAGTGGCAACTAATCCCCATAGAAGTGCAATGGTATTAGATTGGAAGGGTCCTGAAGGATGTGAAGGAACTATACAGCCATATGTATTGGATCATCTTCCTATAAATTTATGGGGACGAGATGTCCTAGATCAATTAGGTTTGACATTAACAAATAACATCAATCCAAATGCGCCCACTATTAGGGCTAGACAAGGTTTCAGGAAAGAAAAAAGATTAGGAGAACAAGGCATAGCAGCACCAATTCAAATAGATCAGGGAATAAATAGACATGGACTGGGTTTTCAGAAGGGGTCACTGAGGCAATAAAAATTACTTGGAAATCAGATAGACCAGTATGGGTTCCTCAGTGGCCCCTGACTAAAGAAAAGATACAAGCAGCCCACGACCTGGTCAAACAACAATTAGTGGAGGGACATATACAACCTTCCGTATCTCCTTACAATACTCCCATTTTTGTCATTAAAAAGAAATCTGGTAAATGGAGATTATTGCAAGATTTAAGAGCCATTAATAATGAGATGGTTATTATGGGACCTGCTCAATCGGGGATTCCTCAGTTGTCTGTTTTGCCAAAAACCTGGTACGTTTTAGCTATAGATATTAAAGATTGTTTTTTTTCAATTCCAATTCATCCTGAGGATAGTCCACATTTTGCATTTACTATCCCTGCACTGAATCATGAAGGTCCTGATCAGAGATATGAATGGAAAGTACTCCCTCAAGGGATGGCTAACAGCCCAACTATGTGTCAAATTTATGTTAACAAAGCAATCCAGCCACTTAGAAATCAAAATCCTAAACTACAAATATTTCACAATATGGATGATGTATTGTTAGCACACAAAGTTAAAAACACATTGCTAGAATGTTATGCCACACTTACAAATTTATTAAAAAATTATAATCTAGAGATAGCAATAGATAAAGTACAATTAAATTTTCCAATTAATTATTTAGGAGTTCTATTATCCTCAACCATGGTCCGTCCACCAAAAATTCAAATACGAGTAGATCAACTCAAATCACTTAACGACTTTCAAAAGTTATTAGGAGACATAAATTGGATAAGGCCTTATCTAGGCATACCAACAGGAGAGTTGGGACCTTTATTTGATATCCTAAAAGGTCCATCAGATCCAAATTCACCCCGCATGTTAACGCCGGAAGCAAGCAGGCATTAAAAATTATTGAAACATATATGGAAAATATGCATTTGGATAGAATTGATATAACTTTGCCTTTATTATTTATTGTAATACCAACAAAAAATATTCCTACAGGAGTATTTTGGCAAGAAGGTCCATTATTGTGGATACATTTATCTTATTCTCCTAACACTATTCTTACTAGGTATCCTGAGGCTGTAGGACAATTAATACTCAAAGGAATAAAAGCAGCAAAGGGAGTGTTTGGAATTTCTCCCAATAAAATTATTACTCCATATACTATGGATCAAATTGATGAGTTAGCTAATGAGTTAAATACTTGAGCAATAATCATGTGTAAATCTAATGTTTCATTTGATAATCACTTACCATCTAATCCTTTGTTGTCTTTTTGGTCTTCACATCCTGTAGTTTTTCCAAAAATGACAAGAAAAACCCCTATCATGAATGCTCCAAATGTATTCACTGATGGGTCAAATAATGGTACAGTAGCAGTAGTTACCCCTGATCAAACTTTTACATTTTTAGTACCCAAACAATCAGCTCAAAAGGTAGAGCTTAATGCAGTTTTACAAGCTTTTGTGATGTTTAAAGATTCTGTATTTAATTTATTCTCTGATAGTCAGTATGTAGTTAATGCTATAGTATCCCTTGAAGATGCTGGCAGGATTTCCCCTTTCTCTACTGTTTTCTCTTTGTTTTCTGCTATACAAAGTCTAATCTGGGACAGAAAAGATCCATTCTTTATAGGACATATCAGAGCACATACAGGATTGCCTGGAGCCCTTAGTTTGGGCAACGATTTAGCAGATAAAACTACACATGACATACATATTTTCTCTACACTAGAAGAAGCTACACATTTTCATAAAAGGTTCCATGTCAATGCTAATACTTTACAAAAGCGTTTTAAAATAACTAAGGAACAAGCTAGACAAATAATAAAACAATGTCAAAATTGTGTGACCTTTTTACCACAAGTTAATCTTGGAGTCAATCCTAGAGGACTGATACCTAACCATATTTGGCAGATGGACGTCACACACTTGCCAGAATTTGGAAAATTAAAATATTTGCATGTTACAGTTGATACTTCTTCCGGATTTTTGATGGGCTCCCTTCATTCCGGAGAAAAAACTAAAGATGTTATAGCTCATTGCTTACAAAATTTTGCCACTGTGGGCGTTCCAAAACAGTTAAAAACAGATAATGGTTCTGGTTATACTTCTACCTCTTTTAAACAATTTTGCTCATCATTTGGCATTACTCATATAACAGGAATTCCATACAATCCACAGGGACAAGGCATAGTTGAAAGAGCTCATCAAACTATTAAAATGTACTTACTAAAGCAAAAAGAGGGAATTAGAAAGGGGTATATGTCACCCAAAGATAAACTTAAAATAACCCTTTTTACTCTAAACTTTTTAAATTTGGATTCCTCAGGACTTAGTGCTGTGGAAAGGCATATGTGTCCAAAAAATGTACATAAGTCTAAGGTACTTTGGAAGGATATTCTAACAGGACAATGGAAAGGTCCTGACCCAGTGATTGTCTGGAGTCGGGGTTCTGTTTGTGTTTTTCCACAGGGAGAACAGCAGCCGATTTGGATTCCAGAGAGATTAACTAAAACAATTTCTACAGGCCAAAAGGAAGATGATTTGACTCAAATCCATAACAGCTGATATCCAGAACTCCAGTTTGGCTATTCTTACATCTGCGACAGTGATTAACCAGGATGCTTTTTTCAATATTTATTTTATTATTTGCCTTTTCCCACATCATAAAGTTCTATTTTATTTTTGAGCTCATACAGACATAGGTTAATGTTTTTCTGATCAGTTTTATTTTTTGACTGTGGAGTTTTTAAGCATTGCAATGGAGATTTCACCTAGGTAAAGCTACAAGGCCTTTACTATTGTCTTATGTGTTGTATGTTATGTGTGCACACTTCTGTTTTGTGTCGTATGTCTGTATGTGCGTATGTCCATATATCATATATGAGGAGCGCTCATGAATAAATGGATCCGAATTTTTTTATTCACGTGATTTTAATGGTTTAATTTAGATTGGGTAAACAGCTGTTGAAAATTGTTTTAATATGTGAACAAATAAGGAGGTTAAAGGAGGTTAACAGATCTGTTTGTTTACTTTCACCTTTCCTTCTCATTATATTTAATAATTCTGTTCAGGATAATGTAAATTGTTCAAAAAATTGTTTTCTTAGTGCCTGTTGGAATGTTACATAATTTTTTTCTTAGCATCATTGCCAAAATTCCTATCTTCATCCCAGTGCCAGTGAAGACAAAGATAAAACCAAACTACAGCTTCTTCGATAGTTATCACAACAAACTGTAAAAACTGATGCATCAATGAATAATAACTCAACAAGTAATGCTCAATTAAGGAGTCGATTTACTTTGGGAGGAAATGGACATATTGACAGATTCCTCTGCTTTGAATTGCTTGCAGACCTTGCCTGGACTATGTATCACTTGTATGCATTGTGAACTATCTGTTGGTACAGCGAATTGTGGTAGTGCTGGAGTATTTTTGCTGATGGTGTCACCAGTGGTACAGTTTTTCAAAGGAGCCCTCAATTGGCTTAGTGTCATGGCATTTTGCATCCTCCTCCCTTCTACTAGTGATGGTCTAAAATTGGGGGCCAACAGAGGTGAGGCAAAGAACCTCACCCCCCCACTGGTGCAAAGGCCTATCCACAAGTATGGCTGTATGCTGGACCGGTAGTCAGTGACGGGTATGATCCAATTGCAGTGGTACCAACCTAAGACAGGAGGCTGACGCCTAGAGGTCAGTTCATCCGATGACGGGTAAGGACCATATGTTGAATTGGACTGCCTAACAGGCACGGTCCCTAAGCCACATTGCTTGTTGTTTAATTAAACAAAAAGGGGGAGATGCTGAGAGCCACGGCCGAGTCTGTATGGCCCCTGGCATTTTGCCAACAGTATTGATTGACAGGCGAGGCATTACTATCCGCCTCTGCCGCAACTTTTGAGTTCTCGCACTATTTTGGAGTTCTCCAGGGGATTTCCGGGGATTCCCCGAGAGTTCCCATTGGTTGGGGAAGTGCAGGAGGAGGGATTTCGGGGAGAGATATTTCCGGCTGGGGGTTCCTGGAGAAGCCTCCTGGCGTTCGGGAGGATTCCCCGGGAGCTGTGTGAAGTGTTTTCCTGCAGTTTAAAAATAAAGTTTGTTCCTGCTTCAGTGGCTCGTGATTTGTGCCCAGCCAGACTGCGGCATACTAAATATTTCATATTTTTTAAATAATATGGAAAAAAATGTTATATACTCTTATTGCAGAGAAGGCTTTTACTAAATGTCATTAAAAATAGAAACCATGGGGGCTGGGGTTGTGGCTCAGCGGTAGAGTGCTCACCTAGCATCAGATCTGCAGAAACTACAAAGGCCCGGGGTTCGATCCTAAGCACCACATAAAAATAAATAAAATAAAGGTATTGTGTCCAACTACAACTAAAAAATAAATATTAAAAAAATAGAAACCATGAAATAATAAATTATCAATTTCTTTAAAGAAACCCTTTTAATGTCCAAAGGAAAAGGTATCATAAGTTTGAACACAAATTTGGAAAAAAATATTTGCAATGCAGAAGGTTAACCCCTAAAATATACAGCTTTATTGTTTTCAATAATGCTCAAAAGCAAATTGCTCCACAAACTACGAATATCAACTTGGTCTCTGGTCTCGAGCCATCAGTGGGCTGTATATGAACTATATCAGCATCACAGCTTAGTGAATAGGAGCATCTGATATCTGGGAACTTCCAGTGAAAATTTCCTCTAGCCAAGACCACCCAGACACATGTAACCCTATTCAAGCTCTGCCCCAGGTCCCACACACCTGAGATGTGTGACCTGCTCTAGTTGCACAGCCTCTCAGAGATGAGTGTGACCTGCTAAAATGCCAATCAATCTGCTGACTGCAAGACACCATGAAATAAAACTCTACCCCTGAAACCTTATCCCTGCCTTTGATGTACCCCCTTAAATAAACCAGGGAGCCATTTTTTTTATTGTCCAGCTCCAGCTCCTGTGTAGGCTAGATCTATCAGGGGCTCTACTTTAAAACTATCTTTCTGACTCTGACTCTTTTGTCCTTCACTAATTATTTCTGAGTCATTTTCTCCAGTGGCTTATACCCTCCTGGGCAGAAAAAAGGACCCCCTGGTGAGGCACTGGCAGCCTCCCCATAGTCTTCTTTGAAGGAACAGTTTCTGAGACTCTTGTTTGACATTTGTTCTGATCCTAGGAGGGCTCCTCTCAACTGGCTTATGCCCTAGTTCCCTCCTGCACACCAGCCACCATATAGTCAATGCTGAAGATAAATCCATGAATTCCTCCCAGTTGCCTTTCACCAAAATTCCACTATTCTTTTTTTTTTGGACACAATACTTTTATTTCACTTATTTATTTTTATATGTGGTGCTAAGGATCGAACCCAGGGTCTCACACGTGTGAGGCGAGCGCTCTACCGCTGAGCCACAACCCCAGACCATAATTCCACTATTCTTGAAAGTATCCTTATATTTGAACTTCTGCATGTTTTTTTAATAGGATTGTTAGTGTGTTTATTCTCTATTTTTAGAAAAATAGATACATATTATTATTTATATATATATATATATATATATATATATATATATATATATATATATATTATTAATGCTGTTTGTGATAAAATTTATATATTATTGTTAATACTATATATATTATTAATGCTATGTTTATGATATAACTTGCAATCATTTTTCCAGTTTATTACTTGTTGAGATCATTTTCAGTAAATTCTCATTTTAGATATTTCAGATTTCAAAAGGAGTATTTTTTCCAGCCCAAATGCATTCTAGAGCTGGCCTGAGTAAAGAATTTGGGGGAAATTTTTCTCCTTGACATTCAAAGCTAAGTTGCCTTAATAACTTCTTTTGTGTGGATTTTCATGTTAGTAATACAGTCTCTTTTTTCCTTTTTCTTTCTTTCTTTGGTATCAGGGATTGATCTCAAGGGTACTGACCAACAAGCCCTACTTTGTATTTTATTTAGACAGGGTCTCACTTAGTTTCTTAGTGCCTCACAGTTGCTGAGGCTGGTTTTGAACTCACGATTCTCCTGTCTCAGCCTCCCAAGCAGCTGGGATTACAGACATGCACCACTGCTCCCAGCTGTAATACATTCTCTCACTCATAGTCCCTAAACTTTGTTTCCTGTCCCCTGTTTTTTTTTTTTTTTTCCACAATACCGAGGATTGAACCCAGGGCTGTACCCCAAATTTTGAAGCACGCTGAAACCCAAACTTCTGGACCACTAGATAATGGCAAATGTCCCCAGGACAGTTGTCAGTTTCCGTGTTCTTTATCTCTTAGAATTTGAGCTTTATTTGGCATTAGTATTTCTTTCACCCTCTTCCAGGGATACATAAAGAACATGATGTTATTGCTGGGTGTGGTAGCACATGACTACATGAAAAATAGATATATATTATTATTAATATATATTATTAATGCTGTTTGTGATAAAATTGATATTTTATCACAACTGAGGAGGTATGAGGCAGGAGGATCACAAGTTTGAGACCAGTAAGAGTACCTTAGCAAGACCCGTCTCAAAAGATAAAAAGGGCTGGGGATGGGGCTTAAGTTGTGACTCAGCTGTAGAGCTCTCGCCTCGCACATGCCAGGCCCTGGGTTCAATCCTCAGCACCACATAAAAATAAAATAAAGGTATTCTATCCAACTACAACTAAAACAAAATATTTTTTAAATGGGGGGGGGGGGGCTGGGATGTTGGTCAGTGGTGGAGCACCCATGGTTTCAATCCCCCATACAAAAAAAAAAAAAAAAGAATATGAGGTTATTAATTTCCCCTGCACCTAAACAAAGCAATAGCCCTACAGCTACCTGTCTGCTGAGCATTTAAGGAAATGTTTAAATATTTAATCCAGCATTTTCAGGTATTTGACTTTTTTCCCCATGGTATCAGGGATTGAATCCTGGGGTATTCTACCACTAAACTACATACCCAGACATTTTTACTTTTTAATCTTGAGACAGGGTCTTGCTAACTTGCCCAGGCTAGTCTCAAACTTGGAATCTTCTTGCCTCCGCCTCCAATTACCTGGGATTATAGGAGTACATCACTACACTGGGCTTCAGGTGTTTTGATCCAAGAATTTTTCTTGGGAAATGGAAACAGCCATTGTTAGATATAGAAGCCTTCAACTTTTGTTTCGCTTTGTTTTGTTTCTTACTGTTAAGTTTTAATTATAAAAATAGTACTCACTGAAAGAAAAAATCAGTTATAGAAATAAAAGCCTGTCTGTTCTTGGTTTATGCCTTTCTACTACCGATTATTAGTAATTTCAATTTTTGTGTTAGATCATTTTTTTTAAATAATGGAAAACTGATTATACCAGTATACATTTTTATTTGTTTGTTTGTTTATTTATGTGGTGCCAAGGATCGAATTCAGTGCCTCACACATGCTAGGCAAGTGCTCTACCACTGAACCACAACCCCAGCCCCTGTGTTAGATCATTTAGGCTCTAAAAAGCCACATGAAACTTATCCTCTGGAGCTATGGATATCATGGACTTAGGTACCAATTCCCACTCTCAAGAGGCTTTCAATTTTATTGGGGAAATAGATGAAAGAACTGGTATACAACAGAGAAGCTGACATGTTACAGTCAGTAAATATGTCCAAACAACAAATGCTAATAAAGTTGAAGATAAAGAGAAGAACTTGTGGGTTGGGACTATGCAGGGAAGAAATTAGAAAGAGGCAGTCAACAATGAAAAAGTCTGAAGGCAGTCACAAAGAGGATGTGGAGGAGGCAGGAGCACATCACAGAGAGGAATTCAAAAGAAATGCTGAAAGGACAAGTTCATTAAGCAAAGTGGTGCCTCCCTCTCCAGAATGAAGTCTTGATTTCTGTAGTACTCAGGGCAGCTGGTCAGGCTTAGAGCTCATTTTCCATTCGTCATTAATTGCCATTTTAAAAAAGTAATCAGACTTTGAATGCAGTTTAAGAGCTACAGTTATTCAAACTGCCTGAGCATATCTTGGTTATTATGTTAATCAGTTTATCAGATACAAAAGATTTGGGCACCTCCCCTGTCACTGCAGGACTGTGGGAAAATTAGCAACTGGAGACAAGAGTCAGACTAGTCCTAGGAGGTCACATTTAAACTTTCATTTAAATGCTGGCATCTCCAACATCTGACCTCATCCCAATCTCTAACCTTATATTTTCTGGGCCTTCTGCCAACAGGGTTAGGACACTCATTTCCACAGCCTTAGATTTTCAAGGATCAAGATATAGTACTGAATCTTACACTAACTATTACATCATTAATAATAAAAGCAGCACTCTCTACTCAGGTTCTATTAATTATCTGAGAAGCAATTCATTTTCTAGGTATCAGTTTGTTTCCTTGTTTCTTTTTATTTGTTCATTCAATAAATATTTCCTGGGCTGGGGATGTGGCTCAAGCGGTAGCGCGCTTGCCTGGAATGTGTGCGGCCCGGGTTTGATCCTCAGCACCACATACAAACAAAGATATTGTGTCCGTGGAAAACTAAAAAAATAAATAAATATTAAAATTCTCTCTCTGAAAATAAATAAATAAATAAATAAATAGATAAATATTTCCTGAGAATCCACTCAATGCTAGGCCTCATGCTATACACTAAGGAGACAGCAAGATTAAGATAGAAAAGGGATCCTAACCCCTGCTAGTCCTGCCTAATAAAGGATATCAACAGTAAACAGGTAGCACATGCAACTCAGGGGGTTGAGGCAGGAGGATCACAAATTCAAGGCTAGCTTCAGCAATTTAGATAAAAAAAAGACTAGGGACTGGCTCAGTGATAAAGTACCCCTTGGTTCAATCCCCCATACTAAGAAAACAAAAATAAAAAACAAAACAGACAAACAAAACAGGTAATCAGACATATATATAATTACAAATTGAGCTGGGTACAAGGAAGAAGGGGAATTTAAGGTCTTTAAAAGATCTTAAGAGGGATTGTAGACTTGTTTTTTGTACTGGGGATTGAACCAAGGGGTACTCTACCACTGAGCCACATCCCTACCTCTTTCTATTTTGAGACAGGTCTCCCTAAGTTGCTGAGGCTGGCCTTGAATTTGCAATCACCTCAACCTCCTGAATCACTGGAAGTACAGGTATGTGCCACCATGCCCAGCTGAATTTTGGAAATTTTATCAATATCAATATTTGTCCAGTTGCAAGTAATAAAATAATGACACAGTGGTTTTTTTTGTTTTGTTTTGTTTGTTTTTTTAAGAAACAAAGACATTTAAGAAAGTCTCCAAGAAGCTGATTCCAAAATCACTACAGTAGCTAAACTTTAGCCTCCTTCTGTCTTTCCCCTCTATTATCCTCCTCGGTATGTAGGCTTTTAGTCCTTGTGCTTCACACCTCATTGGTCCAAGGCAACTGCTGTGGCTCTAAGATAACTGCATTCAAGGCAGGAAGAAGAAGAGCAAGGTCTCTTTATCATCTTTCTTCTCACATAAGGGCAAAATCCTTCCTAGAAGCTTCTTGGCAAATATCTCTTTGTTTCGTTGATCAGAACTGGGTCACATGCCCATCTCTAAATCAATCTACATCCACTGAAAATGGGATTGCAGTACTTGGTTTAGAGAATTCATGGTTCATTCCCTAGCATTGGGGAAGAGAATCCAGCCCTGAATAGATTGCTGTGCTCACATCAAGGTTCTTTAAAGTAGAAGAAAAATGTGGAATGGTTTGTAGGTAAAAATAGTGGAAATAAAAATCTACAGGATTTGTTCACCAACTTAATGAGAGTGAAAGAAGAATGAAGACTCAAATATCATTCAAAAGTTTCAAGCTTGGGTAACGACAATAATCACAGTGCCAAGAATAGATAAAAAGAGAATGTGGGAGGAAAAAATCTAGTTTATAAGAAAGACAATAATGAATTTCACTTTCTCCTCAAGTTTGAGGTACAATTAGACAGTATGAAAGAAATGTAGGATGAGACCTCTGAAGAAAGGCTGGACTTAAACATGAACACTGGAGTCATTCACAATGAGGTAGGATTTAAAACCACAAGAACAGACAGGACCATTAAGAGGAAAAAATGAAAAGAGAATAACAAAGCTGCAAGAATCTTGTTGAGTAGTTATAATCACAAAACAGTAAGAGGATGATGTTATCATAAAAAGAAGGGACAGGAGGGATGGGGCTGTAGCTCAGTGGCAGAGTGCTTATCTAGCATGCATGAGGCACTGGGTTCGATCCTCGACAGCACATAAAAACAAAACAAAAATAATAATAAAATAAAGGCATTCTGTCCATCTTAAACCAAAAAAAGAAAAAAGAAATGAAATGAAATGAAAAGGAGGGGAAGTAATTAATTACTGTCATCCCAAAGCCAGAAATTATAATGCCATGGCAGCCAAGAAGTACAGTTTCCAAGGGGAAGTAGTGGCCATGAACATGTTGACTGCTACATAGATGTCAATGATACTGAAGTGCTCTTGAAAATTTTCAGAGATGTAGGGACAGAAACCAGATTGTAGGAACAGTGGTTTTGAGCACATTAACATAATACACATGTGTACTCATTTGTATTTCTTTGTGTTTACTCTTTCAATAAGTTTAGAAATAATGGGAAGAAATGTATAACTAATTAGAACAAATTTTTAAAAAGAATAATAATTGTTATTAAATAAATAAATAGATAGATAGAAGGAAAATATAGGTTGGCAGGTAGGATAAGTTGGTGGTAGGACAGGGTCAGTGAGTAGGTAACCCGAGTTACCTGGATGGAGCTAAGACAGAGAGAGTGAAGAACCCAAGTAGCGATGGGGAAAAGAGGAAGACATTTAAAAGCTGGAGGTCACAATAAGAACAACAAGCATGTTTAACAGGAGACATGAACATGTAAAGAGATAATGGGGGTGGCCAGAGAATATGAGATGCTGAGGAAAATAGAAAATTAACTTCAAGGTATCATATAGATGACAGAAGTAAAAATAAAGGTTCAGCAGTATTGAGAATGTTGGTCCCCAGCAAGCCCACAAAAGCCATCAGTAAAGATGGGAGGAAAAGATGCAGATGAGCAATGAAATTCATTGAGGGCTGAAAAAAAAAAAAAACCTAAAAATTGAAGGCCAACAGATGAACATGGGACATGGCGATACAACAGTGACCAAATGGTTACAAATTAATTGGAAAAGTTCAGTAACAAGAGTGCAACTAAGGAACTAGGAACTAGAGAAGCAACAAAGCATGGGCTTAGTGGATGCAAGGATGGATGACATGCATTTTTTCTTTCTTTTTTAAAAATATTTCTTTAGTTCTCCTTGGACTTTTATTTAATTTATTTATATGCAACGTTAAGAATCAAACCCAGTGCCTCACACATGCTAGGCAAATGCTCTATCACTGAGCTACAACCCCAGCCCGAGATGCGTTTTTTTTGTACCAAGGGATGTATATAACCCAAAATCTGCCAAGAAGGTTCTAAGGAAGATGCCAAGGAGACATTAAAACAGAACACTTCCCCAGAGAGCCATGATTACAGAACATAATCTGTCTATGACTATGGCACACGTACATCCCACATCCTTTTTTATACTGGGCTTAGTTCCATGACATGCAGCACACTGCTGAAAGTTCAAATAAAAGCATTATAAACATGAACAATCATAAAGTCATATAATTTCATAATAATTCACACTTGGCAGATGTGAATGTGGATTATTAAAGATGGATGTATCCCACTAAAAGTGACTGACACAGGGATATGAGAATGGCAAAGCCAGCACTACCTGGAACAGGTACACTAGTTTCTCGATAGTTAACTTTTGACAGTTAAGTGGTAAATGAAATATACAGGGAGATAAGAGGAAAGCAAAAGCAGACAGACAGTTTGCTGAGAAGTAAAATCAAAACCATATTACAGAGAGGTACATGGCTTCTGCATTCACAAGGCCTTTCTGATATTTCCCTTATACAGAAACACAAATGACTTGTCTGTGACTCCAGAGACTCCTGGTAGTTTGGACTGCAGACATAGACACAGGTACCATCATGATATAAAATCAGGTCACCAGAAAAGTGAATGAAAATAATTTACTTGAAGAAGGAAAAAGAAGGTTTGGGGAAGGCAGATAGAGAAGGAAAAGTGATGAAAAGATGAATCTGCTGAAAACATCAGCACACTTATCCATGCATAACCTACCTGCCTTACACTGGGCAATAAATAGCAGAAAATGAGTATGTGTATGCTGGGCATGTGGTGCACACCTGTAATCCTAGCAATGCAGGAGGCTGAGGCAGGAGGATCACAAGTTCAAGGCAGCCTTAACAACTTAATGAGATTCTGTCTCAAAACAAAAACAAAAAAGGGCTGGGGATATAGCTAGTGCTAAAGTGCTACTGGATTCAACCCCCAGTATTAAAAAAAGAAAAGTATGTGTGACCAATAATTGCATGTAGTACTTAAATAAAGGAAGAAATTTTATTTCAGTGGCCATGTCAATTACATTTCTGTCATCTCCCTTTTCTTGATCTCAGAATAATTGCTTATGTTTAACATCAGGGAAGAGGCCTTTTCAACTACAGAAAAGCGTATGAAAGTTTTATTAAGCAATTAACCCAGGTAGGCAGACAAACATTATCACAAAGCAGCAAGATTAGTACCAAGAGAGGTAGAAGAACATAACTCTATAACAAAAAGAGAAAATGAGAAGAATAAAGGTTTGTATTATAGAAAGAAATAAGAATTTCCTTATGGGAAATCTTATTGTATAAAAGGACATGCCATGATAAGGTGATGATGATGTTGATACTACCTTATTATGAACAGGTGCATTATAATCATTTCATAAGACTTACTGTATATTATGTTAGTTGATATTTGACTTTTTTGAAATGAAGCCAGTGCAGTAGTGTATGCCTATAATCCCAGCTACTCTGGAAGATTAGGTAGGAAGATTTCAAGTTTGAGGCCAGGCTGGGTATCTTTGTGAGATTCTGACTCAAAATAAAATAAACAGGTCTGGAGATGCAACTCAATGGTAGAACATTTGCTTAGCATGCACAAGGTCCTGGTTTCAATCCCTAGTACTCGCGGGGATAGGAGGAGAAAACAAAATTCAGGTGGGAGGAGAAAACAAAATTCACAAAATATGTGAGATACCTATTAATGTTCCCAGTTAACGAAGAAAAGAGATAAGGTAAGGCAAGGCTTAAAAAGGTTGTCTGTGGGGGAGGAAGATGGCGGCGAATGGAGTGCATCACCCCCGTGTAACGCGTCACTGCGGGGTGAATGACGAGTTAGAACGGCCAAAAACTATCTTGTTAGGAATTTCCAGCAAAATTGGGATGCACCGAAACCTAGAGGAAGGATTTCCATCGCCCGAGGATTGGTTACTGGGGCTCAACTGCGAGAGATTTGTCCGCCCAGAAATTCAAGCTGCTTATTCAGCGGCTCGCCCCACCGCTAGAGACTGCGGCGTGCGCCAGGAAACAGCGTCCCCAGAAACCGCGAACTAGCAACACATAGAAACGGCCCTGCTGATTCTGTGGGCTCCTGCCGGCTGTGCCCTCACTGTGCTCAGTGCTGAATTCTGGGTTTGAGACAGGAGAAGGAAGCAGTCCAGTGCTGTCCTCCACACCGGTCAGACCACCGAGGAGGCCAACGGCCACCATCTTGGAGAGCTTACGTCACCATCGCCAGTTGTCGACTGATCGCAGCTCATTCAGCGATAGAACAGGTCTGTGACATTTAGTCCATCTCCCATACAATGGGGAAATCACATAAAATCTCTCCCCGGCTTTCCCGGGGCGTGATTAACAGAGTGAGCGTGAACAGACGCGTGGGGAACGGTAAAGGCACCTGACCTCCAACTCCCCCCTCCCACCAGCGGCAAAAAGGAAACCTGTCATGCCAGCTCTTGGAGGAGGGGCTAGCTGAGGGAATCAAAACAGTAAGGTGGCAGTTCCCAAAAGCCGCGCTCCTCGTCCAGGAAACTGCAGGCACACAGTGCAGTTTGAACTGCCAAGAGGTATCACACTGGGAAAGGCCTGGCTGACAGGAGAAGCCAGGGGACTAGAAACCAGGAATAAACCTAAGCTAACAGGTTTTGAGACACACCAGTGGGGGGGAGGAGGGAGCGGCCTCACACGGATTGTTTCCTACAGCCGGAGGGCAAAATCTTGGCCCGGAAGGCACAGCACCATCTACTGGAAGTGAAGAAAATAGAAGCCTAACAGTGTCCCTTTTTTCTTTTAATTTTCTTTTAATTTTTTAATTTTTATTTTATTTTTTTTTCTTTTCTACAATTATACTATTAGTTTTTTAAATGTAATTTTTATTTTACTGCATTTTATTATTATTTTTTTAATTATCATTTCCTTTTCTTTTCTATTCTTTTCCCTTTCTTTCCCCTCTCCCTCTCTCTTTCTTGGTTTGCTTCCTTACCTTTTCCCCATCTTTCCTCTTAAGCATGACCACCTAGATTACATACAACGTACTAAATGCAGATAGATGAATAATACGAATCAGTCCATAATCCGCCTAAGCCCTTAATTACCCCCAAGTACTGCTGTATATTCTCTTGTTAATAACCGCCTGCATTTGAGCAACCCCCCCAAAGAAGCTAACATATACTAACCTCCATACCATCAAATTCTGTAGGCCTCTAATGAAACTAATGAATTTACTTTAATTCATAATTAAATCCAACATCTCTAAACATTGTCTCCCAACACAAAGGAGAGATATTGGAACTATAAAAACCAAAACAAACTTAAAGAAGAAAACAGAAACACAGCAGTCAAACAGAGTTGGAAAGCAACGTGAGCACCATGAAAAAACAAGGGAAAAAAGGATTACAAACAATGCAGGACAACTTCAATTCACAGGAGAACCTAGAGGCTTCAGAAAAATGGACAGAGAAAGAACTCAAGGCATACCTAACTCAGATGGAACGGAATCTTAGAGAAGACATTACACAGCAAATCCAAACAATGAAAGTATACTTTGAAAACGAATTAAATAGGCAAATTCAAATGGCAAAGAACGAGCTATACCAGGAGATAGAGATTTTTTTTAAAAATCAAACAGTAATCCTAGAAATGAAGGAAACCATAAACCAAATTAAAAACTCAAATGAGAATATTACAAATAGACTAGATCAAATAGAAGTCAGAACATCAGATAATAAAGACAAAGTGTATCAACTTGAAAAGAATATAGTCAACACAGAAAGGATGCTAAGAAATCACCAGCAATCTATCCAAGAGATATGGGATGTTATAAAAAAAACCAAACTTGAGAGTCATCGGGATAGAAGAAGGTATAGAGGTTCATACCAAAGGAATGAACAATCTAGTGAATGAAATAATCCTAGAAAACTTCCCAGATATGAAAGATGGAATGGATTGCCAAATCCTAGAAGCCTACAGGACCCCAAACATACAAAACCGTAATAGACCAACTCCAAGACACATAATTATGAAGATATCCAACATACAGAACAAGGAGAGAATATTAAAAGCTACGAGAGAAAGAAGGCAGATTACATTCAGGGGTAAACCAATTAGGTTAACGGCTGATTTTTCATCACAGACGTTGAAAGCAAGAAGATCCTGGAACAACGTATTTCAAATGCTGAAAAATAATGGATTCCAACCAAGAATACTGTATCCAGCAAAATTAAGCTTCAGATTTGACAATGAAATTAAAATATTTCACGATAAACAAAAGTTAAAAGAATTCGCAGCCAGAAAACCAGCACTGTAAGGCATTTTGAGCAAAACACTACAAGAGGAGGAATTAAAAAAACAGCACCCAAAACTAACATTGGGAGGTAACTCAGTAAAGGGAAGAACAAAAAAAACCAAAAAGGAAAAACGAGCCATATTAAAATAAATAAATAAATAAGCATGACTGGAAGTACAAACAATATATCAATAGTAACCTTAAACGTTAATGGCTTAAATTCACCAATCAAGAGACAAAGGCTAGTAACATGGATTAAAAAAAAAAAATCCAACAACATGCTGCCTTCAGGAGACTCATATGATAGGAAAAGACATACACAGGTTGAAAGTGAAAGGCTGGGAAAAATCATACCACTCACATGGTCCTCGGAAGCAAGCAGGAGTGGCCATACTCATATCAAATAAAATCAACTTCAAACCTAAGTTAATCCAACGGGATAAAGAAGACCACTATATACTGTTAAAAGGAACCATCCACCAACAAGACATAACAATTATCAATATGTATGCACCAAACAATGGTGCTGCAACGTTCATAAAACAAACTCTCCTCAAGTTCAAGAGTCAAATAGACCACAACACAATAATTATCAGTAACTTCAACACACCGCTCTCTCCATTGGACAGATCCACCAGACAAAAACTGAATAAAGAAACAATAGAACTCAATAACACAATTAATAACCTAGACTTAACCGACTTATACAGAATATATCAACCATCATCAAGTGGATACACGTTCTTCTCAGCAGCACATGGATACTTCTCAAAGATAGACCATATATTATGCCATAGGGCAACTCTTAGTAAATATAAAGGTGTGGAGATAATACCATGCATATTATCTGATCATAATGGAAATGAAACTGGAAATCAATGATAAAAGAAGGAAGGAAAAATCCTGTATCACCTGGAAAATGAACAATATGTTACTGAATGATCAATAGGTTACAGAAGACATAAAGGAGGAAATAAAAAAATTCTTAGAGATAAATGAAAATACAGACACAACATATCGGAATCTATGGGACACAATGAAAGCAGTTTTAAGAGGGAAATTCACTGTGTGGAGTTCATTCCTCAATAAAAGAAAAAACCAACAAATAAATGAACTCACACTTCATCTCAAAACCCTAGAAAAGGAAGAGCAAAACAACAGCAAATATAGTAGAAGGCAAGAAATAATTAAAATCAGAGTAGAAATCAACGAAATTGAAACAAAAAAAACCATTGAAAAAATTGATAAAACTAAAAGTTGGTTCTTCGAAAAAATAAATAAGATCGACAGACCCTTAGCCATGCTAACAAAGAGAAGAAGAGAGAGAACTCAAATTACCAACATACGGGATGAAAAAGGCAATATCACAACGGACACTACAGAAATACAGAAGATAATTAGAAATTATTTTGAAACCCTATATTCCAATAAAATAGAAGATAGTGAAGATATCGATAAATTTCTTAAGTCATATGATTTGCCCAGATTGAGTCAGGAAGATACACACAATTTAAACAGACCAATAACAAAGGAGGAATTAGAAGAAGCCATCAAAAGACTACCAACCAAGAAAAGTCCTGGACTGGATGGATATACAGCGGAGTTTTACAAAACCTTCAAAGAAGAATTAATACCAATACTTTTCAAGTTATTTCAAGAAATAGAAAAAGAAGGAGACCTTCCAAATTCATTCTATGAGGCCAACATCACCCTGATCCCGAAACCAGACAAAGACACTTCAAAGAAAGAAAACTACAGACCAATATCTCTAATGAAAATAGATGCAAAAATCCTTAATAAAATCCTGGTGAATCGGATACAAAAGGATATCAAAAAAATAGTGCACCATGATCAAGTAGGATTCATCCCTGGGATGCAAGGATGGTTCAATATAAGGAAATCAATAAATGTTATCCACCACATCAATAGACTTAAAGATAAGAACCACATGATCATCTCGATAGATGCAGAAAAAGCATTCGACAAAGTACAACATCCCTTTATGTTCAAAATACTAGAAAAACTAGGGATAACAGGATCTTACCTCAACATTGTAAAAGCTATATATGCTAAGCCTCAGGCTAGCATTATTCTGAATGGAGAAAAACTGAAGGCATTCCCTCTAAAATCTGGAACAAGACAGGGATGCCCTCTATCACCACTTCTATTCAATATAGTTCTCGAAACACTGGCCAGAGCAATTAGACGAAAGAAATTAAACGCATAAAAATAGGAAAAGAAGAACTTAAATTATCACTATTTGCAGATGATATGATATTATATCTAACAGACCCAAAAGGGTCTACAAAAAAACTACTAGAACTAATAAATGAAGTCAGCAAAGTGGCAGGATATAAAATCAACACACATAAATCAAAGGCATTCCTGTATATCAGCGACAAATCTTCTGAAATGGAAATGAGGACAACCACCCCATTCACAATATCCTCAAAAAAAAAAAAAATACTTGGGAATCAACCTAACAAAAGAGGTGAAAGATTTATACAATGAAAACTACAGAACCCTAAAGAGAGAAATAGAAGAAGACCTTAGAAGACGGAAAAATATACCCTGTTCATGGATAGGCAGAACTAACATCATCAAAATGGCGATATTACCAAAAGTTCTCTATAGGTTTAATGCAATGCCAATCAAAATCCCAAGGGCATTTCTTGTAGAAATAGAGAAAGCAATCATGAAATTCATATGGAAAAAAAAAGACCCAGAATAGCAAAAACAATTCTAAGCTGGAAGTGTGAGTCAGGCTGTGAGGGAGAGAGAGGCTTGTGGAAAGCCGGTGGTGGCAGTTGAGGCTCTGAGGATTTTTCCTGAGAGGCTGTTTTGTTTGGCGTGTGTGGTTCTAAAAATAAAGTTAGTTTCTTTTGACAAGTGGCTCCTGATTGTGCCCAGCCAGACTGCGGCATTTGGTGGCCCATACGGGGAGCGACTGAGGGTAAGTGAACTGCTCGCCCTTGAGGGCAGGGCAAGAGGATGGGTACCCATTTTAAGATTCTTCTTTTGTTATTTTGTTTCACTTTTGTTTTAAGTTGCCTGTCCCTGGAGATGTGTAAGATGGAAGAAAAACCGCTCACATCTGAGGAACAGATAGGGAGAAAGGACGGATGGACATTTCAGGAGGCTATTATAATGATTTTGTGTTGTTCCAATTTTGTTTCACTCTGTTTCAGTTTTGTTAGGCGTTATCTTGTTGGGTTGTATTATAGTAGAAATACGGGATCAGAAATTAGTAAAAAACAAACTGAAAGAGTGTTAAGTAAATTGTTAGAGGAAGGAGGCATCTCAGTAAAATCAAGAACAATCAGGGCATACGTTGATACAATACAAAAATGTAGCCCATGGCTTTTTAAGGAGGAGTTGTTAAATATATGACAATGGAACCATCATGGTGAAGATTTAAAAAGAATAGAAAAGAAAAGCCCAGGGACTCTGCCAGTTGGCACATTGCCATTGTGGACGTTCATATCTTGTTTGCTTAGTCCAAAGCCTTCAGTTCAGACAATGGTAGAGGAAGGAGAAGACATAATGATTCAAGTAAAAGAGAAGGCCTCTCAAGCTAGTCAGACAGAGGAAAAGATTCAAGTAAAAGAGAAGGCCTCTCAAGTTAGTCAGACAGAGAAAGAAAGTATAAAACAGAAAAAGCCATCAGGGGGAAAGTTACAACAGGAGACTGCTACTAACACCTTTCTATCACCAGAGGGTGTAAGTGTCCAACCAACAGCACCACCTCTACAGGAGACTGCTACTAACACCTTTCTATCACCAGAGGACGTAAGTGTCCAACTAACAAGGCCACCTCCATATACTGGGAGGTCCCCAACCCCCGCAGTTGATAGTTGGGATCCTGAGACAAGATCTCAAATATTAACATGCCCTGTATTTGAGGCAGGAGGGCAGCGATTTTACCAAGTTTTAAATTTCAAAACAGTGAAGCAGCTAAAAGAGGCTGTAACAACCTATGGTCCTCAAGCACCCTTCACTGTAAGCATGGTCGAATCCATTAACAACTTGAACATGACGCCAGCAGATTGGGCTAATATGTGTAAAGCTGTGCTAAATGGAGGACAATACCTGTTATGGAAGGTTGCCAATGAGGAATTTTGCAAGGAGACGGCTAGGCGAAATGCAGCAGCTGGTTATCCTCAGAGAAATCTAGATATGTTGTTAGGAAAGGGACCTTATGAGGATCAGCAGCAACAAATTGCATATGATCCTGGCGTATACGCACAAATTGCTGCAGATGCAATTAAGGCATGGAAGACTTTACAAGGACATGGAGGTTTACAAGGTCAATTATCTAAGGTAATACAAGGAGCTAATGAACCTTATGCTGAATTTGTAGATAGGCTTATTCAAACAGCTACCAGAGTTTTTGGGAATACAGAACAAGCAATGCCATTACTAAAACACCTGGCTTATGAGCAAGCGAATCGTTGGTGCAGAGATATCATTAGACCATGGAAACATGAAGATTTAAACACATATATTAAATTATGTAGAGACATTAATGAACAAGAGCAAGTCGTGGCAGCTGCAGTAAAACAGGCTTTAGATGCCAGAGACATTAATGAACAAGGGCAAATTGTGGCAGCTGCAGTAAAACAGGCTTTAGATGCCAGGCCAAGAACATGCTACAATTGTGAACAAACAGGACATTTTAAAAGGAATTGCCCCATTGGAGGAGGGTTTATCAAAACTAGGTATCAAAGGAGTAGAATACCAGGTATTTGCCCACGATTCCGTAGAGGGAGACATTGGGCTAATGAATGCCGTTCTCAAACCACCACAGAGGGTACTCCATTATCAAAAAACGAACAAGGACCAGGTGTTTATCCACGATATCATGGAGAAAGGCATCGGGCTCCATTGCCAAAAAATGGACAGGGGGGCCCAATGCTCCGGGGACCAAAACCACAAATATACGGAGCACTGGAGGAACCCAGCAACCCCATCAGGGTAGTGCCCAGGACACATTGTCCATCAGATCCCTCATCAGACAAACCAGAGGGAGCGCAGGGTTGGACATCTGCGCCTCCGCCAGAGCAGTACTAACTCCAGAGATGGGAGTTCAAATCATTCCCACAGGGGTGAAAGGACCTCTTCCCAAAGGAACAGTAGGCTTATTATTGGGACGCAGCTCTTCTACTCTAAAAGGACTTATGATAAGTCCTGGGGTAATTGATCCCGATTATGAAGGTGAAATAAAAATTATAGCCAGTTCTCCAAAGAGTATATCAGTAATTTCACCAGGAGATAGAATAGCACAGTTACTAATAATACCCAGCCTACATGATAAATTTTCCAGTCGTACTGTAGAAAGAGGTTCCAAGGGATTAGGCTCCACAGGTGTAGATTGGGCTATGCTTTCTTTAAATTTAGATTCTCGCCCCATGCTAAAACTAAATATTCAAGGACATGAATTTAATGGGCTACTGGATACAGGTGCAGACCTTAGCATCATCTCTCATCAAGAATGGCCAAAACATTGGCCATTACAAGCCACTCAAATGCTTCGAGGCCTAGGAGTGGCGACTAATCCCCATAGAAGTGCAATGGTATTGGATTGGAAGGATCCTGAAGGATGTGAAGGAACTATACAGCCATATGTATTGGATCATCTTCCCGTAAATTTATGGGGACGAGATGTCCTAGATCAATTAGGTTTGACATTAACAAATAACATCAACCAAAATGCACCCACTATTATGACTAGACAAGGTTTTAGGAAAGGAAAAAGATTAGAAAAACAAGAACAAGGTATAGCAGCACCAATACAAATAGATCAAGGAACAGAAAGACATGGGTTGGATTTTCAGAAAGGGCCACTGAGACAATAAAAATTACTTGGAAATCAGAAAGACCAGTATGGGTTCCTCAGTGGCCCCTGACTAAAGAAAAGATACAAGCAGCCCATGACCTGGTCAAACAACAATTAGCGGAAGGACATATACAACCTTCTGTATCTCCCCATAATACTCCCATTTTTGTCATTAAAAAGAAATCTGGTAAATGGAGATTATTGCAAGATTTAAGAGCCATTAATAATGAGATGGTTATTATGGGACCTGCTCAATCAGGGATTCCTCAGTTGTCTGCTTTGCCAAAAACCTGGTATGTTTTAGTTATAGATATTAAAGATTGTTTTTTTTTTCAATTCCAATTCATCCTGAGGATAGTCCACATTTTGCATTTACTATCCCTGCACTGAATCATGAAGGTCCTGATCAGAGATATGAATGGAAAGTACTCCCTCAAGGGATGGCTAACAGCCCAACTATGTGTCAAATTTATGTTAACAAAGTAATCCAGCCACTTAGAAATCAAAATCCTGAACTACAAATATTTCACTATATGGATGATGTATTATTAGCACACAAAGATAAAAACACATTGCTAGAATGTTATGCCACACTTACAAACTTATTAAAAAATTATAATCTAGAGATAGCAATAGATAAAGTACAATTAAATTTTCCAATTAATTATTTAGGAGTTCTATTATCCTCAACCATGGTCCGACCACCAAAAATTCAAATATGAGTAGATCAACTCAAATCACTTAATGACTTTCAAAAGTTATTAGGAGACATAAATTGGATAAGGCCTTATTTAGGTATACCAACAGGAGAGTTGGGACCTTTATTTGATATCCTAAAAGGTCCATCAGATCCAAATTCACCCCGAATGTTAACGCCTGAAGCAAGAAAGGCATTAAAAATCATTGAAACATATATGGAAAATATGCATTTGGATAGAATTGATATAAGTTTGCCTTTATTATTTATTGTACTACCAACAAAAAATATTCCTACAGGAGTATTTTGGCAAGAAGGTCCATTATTATGGATACATTTATCTTATTCTCCTAACACTATTCTTACTAGGTATCCTGAGGCTGTAGGACAATTAATACTCAAAGGAATAAAAGCAGCAAAGGGAGTGTTTGGAATTTCTCCCAATAAAATTATTACTCCATATACTATGAATCAAATTGATGAGTTAGCTAATGAGTTAAATATTTGGGCAATAATCATGTGCAAATCTAATGTTTCATTTGATAACCACTTACCATCTAATCCTTTATTGTCTTTTTGGTCTTCGCATCCTGTAGTTTTTCCAAAAATGACAAGAAAAACACCTATCATGAATGCTCCAAATATATTCACTGATGGGTCAAATAATGGTACAGCAGCAGTAGTTACCCCTGATCAAACTTTTACATTTTTAGTACCCAAACAATCAGCTCAAAAGGTAGAGCTTAATGCAGTTTTACAAGCTTTTGTGATGTTTAAAGATTCTGTATTTAATTTATTTTCTGATAGTAAGTATGTAGTTAATGCTATAGTATCTCTTGAAGATGCTGGTAGGATTTCCCCTTCTTCTACTGTTTTCTCTTTGCTTTCCACTATACAAAGTCTAATCTGGGACAGAAAAGATCCATTCTTTATAGGACATATCAGGGCACATACAGGATTGCCTGGAGCCCTTAGTTTGGGCAACGATTTAGCAGATAAAACTACACATGACATACATATTTTCTCTACACTAGAAGAAGCTATAAATTTTCATAAAAAGTTCCATGTCAATGCTAATACTTTACAAAAGCGTTTTAAAATAACTAAGGAACAAGCTAGACAATTAATAAAACAATGTCAAAATTGTGTGACCTTTTTACCACAAGTTAATCTTGGAGTCAATCCTAGAGGATTGATACCTAACCATATTTGGCAGATGGACGTCACACACTTGCCAGAATTTGGAAAATTAAAATATTTGCATGTTACAGTTGATACTTCTTCTGGATTTTTGATGGGCTCCCTTCATGCCGGAGAAAAAACTAAAGATGTTATAGCTCATTGCTTACAAAATTTTGCCACTGTGGGTGTTCCAAAACAGTTAAAAACAGATAATGCCCCTGGTTATACTTCTACCTCTTTTAAACAATTTTGCTCAACATTTGGCATTACTCATATAACAGGAATCCCATACAATCCACAGGGACAAGGCATAGTTGAAAGAGCTCATCAAACTATTAAAATGTACTTATTAAAGCAAAAAGAAGGAATTGGGAAGGGGTATATATTCCCCAAAGATAAACTTAAAATAACCCTTTTTACTCTAAACTTTTTAAATTTGGATTCATCAGGACTTAGTGCTGCGGAAAGGCATATGTGTCCAAAAAATATGCATAAGCCCAAGGTACTTTGGAAGGATATTCTAACAGGACAATGGAAAGGTCCTGACCCAGTAATTGTCTGGAGTCGGGGGTCTGTTTATGTGTTTCCACAGGGAGAACAGCAGCCGATTTGGATTCCAGAAAGATTAACTAAAGCGATTTCTACAGACCAAAAAGAAGATGATTTGGCTCAAATCCATAACAACTGATATCCAAAACTCCAGTTTGGCTATTCTTACATCTGCAACAGAACCAGGATGCTTTTTTCAATATCTACTTTATTATTGCCCTTTGCCATATCATGAAGTTCTATTTTGTTTTTTGAGCTCATACAGACCTAGGTTAATGTTTTGCTGATCAGTTCTATTTTTTGACTATAGAGTTTTTAAACATTGCAATGGAGATTTCACCTGTAAAAAGTTATAAGGCCTTTACTATAATGTTATGTGTTGTATGTATTATATTATGTGTGCACACTTGTGTTTTGTGTTATATGTTTGAATGTATGTATGTCCATATATCATATATGATGAGCGCTCATGATAAAATGGATCCAAATATTTTGTTTTTTCACGTGATTTATATGGTTTAATTTAAATTGGGTAAACAACTGTTGAGGATTGTTTTAATATGTAAACAAAAAAGAAGGTTAACAGATCTGTTTGTTTACTTTCACCTTTCCTTTTCATTATATTTAATAATTCTCTTAAAGATAATGTAAATTGTTAAGAAAATTGTTTTCTTTTAGTGCCGTCTGTAATGTTACATGATTTTTTCTTTAGCCATTATTGCTAGAATTCCTATCTTCATCCCAGTGCTGGTGAAGTCAAAGATAAAACCAATCTACAGCTTCTACAATAGCCATCACTGAACTGCTTGCAGAACTTGCCTGGACACATTGTGAGCTCACCTGTATGCATTGTGAACTATCTGTTGGTGCAGCGACTTGTGGTAGTGTTGGGGTATTTTTGCTGATGATGTCACCGGTGGTACAATTTTTCAAAGGAGCCCTCAATTGGCTTAATGTCATGGCATTTTGCATCCTCCTCTACTAGTGATGGTCTAAAATTTGGGGGCCAACAGAGGTGAGGCAAAGAACCTCACCCCCCCCCCCCACTGGTGCAAAGGCCTATCCACAAGTATAGCTGTATGCTGGACCGGTAGTCAGTGACGGGTATGATCCAATTGCAGTGGTACCAACCTAAGATAGGAGGCTGACGCCTAGAGGTCAGTTCATCCGATGACGGGTAAGGACCATATGTTGAATTGGACTGCCTAACAGACACGGTCCCTAAGCCACATGCTTGTTGTTTAAACGGAGAGGGGAAGATGTTGAGAGCCAGAGCCGAAGGGGCCCCAGCAAACTTCCAGCTGCCGGCTGATGATTGGCTCACAGCGGCCCCAGCAACATCTAGCTGATTGGCTCCTCGGCCCCAGCAACATCTAGCTGATTGGCTCCTCTGCGGTGATGCTCATTGGACTGTTTCCCTGCCCTTTCAGACCACAGAGCTGCTCATTGGGGGACTTTTTTGGCTCCGCCCACGTGACCCAGCCAATCGGCCTCAAGAGCAGGAGGATTGTGGGAGGTGAAGAGAAGCTTGTGAGGGAGAGAGAGGCTTGTGGAAAGCCGGTGGTGGCAGTTGAGGCTCTGAGGATTTTTCCTGAGAGGCTGTTTTGTTTGGCGTGTGTGGTTCTAAAAATAAAGTTAGTTTCTTTTGACAAGTGGCTCCTGATTGTGCCCAGCCAGACTGCGGCATCAGGTGGTATAGCGATACCAGATTTCGAATTATACTACAGAGCAATAGTAACAAAAAGAGCATGGTACTGGTACCAAAATAGGCAGGTGGACCAATGGTACAGAATAGAGGACACAGAGACCAATCCACAAAATTACAACTTTCTTATATTTGATAAAGGGGCTAAAAGCATGCAATGGAGGAAGGATAGTAGCTTCAACAAATGGTGCTGGGAAAACTGGAAATCTGTATGCAACAAAATGAAACTGAATCCCTTTCTCTCGCCATGCACAAAAGTTAACTCAAAATGGATCAAAGAGCTTGATATCAAATCAGAGACTCTGCGCCTGATAGAAGAAAAAGTTGGCTCCGATCTACATATTGTTGGGGCAGGCTCCAAATTCCTTAAAAGGACACCCATTGCACAAGAGTTAATAACTAGAATCAACAAATGGGACTTTCTCAAACTAAAAAGTTTTTTCTCAGCAAGAGAAACAATAAGCGAGGTAAATAGGGAGCCTACATCCTGGGAACAAATTTTTACTCCTCACACTTCAGATAGAGCCCTAATATCCAGAGTATACAAAGAACTCAAAAAATTAAACAATAAGAAAACAAATAACCCAATCAACAAATGGGCCAAAGACCTGAACAGACAATTCTCAGAGGAGAACATACAATCAATCAACAAGTACATGAAAAAATGCTCACCATCTCTAGCAGTCAGAGAAACGCAAATCAAAACCACCCTAAGATATCACCTCACTCCAGTAAGATTGGCAGCCATTATGAAGTCAAAACAACAACAAGTTCTGGCGAGGATGTGGGGAAAAGGGTACACTTGTACATTGCTGGTGGGACTGCAAACTGGTGCGGCCAATTTGGAAAGCAGTATGGAGATTCCTGGGAAAGCTGGGAATGGAACCACCATTTGACCCAGCTATTGCCCTTCTCGGACTATTCCCTGAAGACCTTAAAAGAGCGTACTACAGGGATACTGCCACATCGATGTTCATAGCAGCACAATTCACAATAGCTAGACTGTGGAACCAACCCAGATGCCCTTCAATAGATGAATGGATTAAAAAAAATGTGGCATTTATACACCATGGAGTATTACGCAGCACTAAAAAAGGACAAAATCATGGAATTTGCAGGGAAATGGATGGCATTAGAGCAGATTATGATAAGTGAAACTAGCCAAACCCTAAAAAACAAATGCCAAATGTCTTCTTTGATATAATGAGAGCAACTAAGAACAGAGCAGGGAGGAAGAGCAGGAGGAAAAGACTAACATTAAACAGAGACATGAGGTGGGAGGGAAAGGGAGAGAAAAGAGAAATTGCATGGAAATGGAAGGAGACCCTCATTGTTACACAAAATTACACAGAAGAGGTTGTGAGGGGAATAGGGAAAAAAAAACAAGGAGAGAAATGAATTGTAGTAGATGGGGTAGAGAGAGACGATGGGAGGGGAGGGGAGGGGAGGGGGGATAATAGAGGATAGGAAAGGTAGCAGAATACAACAGTCACGAATATGGCATCATGTAAAAATGTGGATGTGCAACCGATGTGATTCTGCAATCTGTAATTGGGGTAAAAATGGTAGTTCATAACCCACTTGAATCTAATGTATGAAATATGATGTGTCAAGAGCTTTGTAATGTTTTGAACAACCAATTAAAAAAAAAAAAGGTTGTCTGTGGGCACACCCTGATTCCACGGTGCTCAATATCATTTGAAGGCCCTTTGACAAAGAGCAATTTTATCTGGCCATTATGTGTGCACATATGTGACATGTGTATACACCTGCACACTAGGAACAGCTAGGGAGGTACAGAGTCAATACTTAGAACATCAAGAATAAATAATGAATATCAGATTATAGCACTAAAACTTGCCTCTCTGCATAGAAATATTCTTACCTTGCATCAGGTTCCTCTTTGCATAAAACACTGACATTTTCATGGTGTTTGGGAGTCTGCTGTTGGCTTCCAAAAGCTCTGGCACCATACCATGCTGTCACTGTAACAGCTCTCCAGTGAGCTATCAAAAACGCAGCTAGAACATTTTCAATACAGCAGTTTGCTTGCCACCAAAACACTAAATTGCAATCTTTTATATTTATCTCTATTTAAATTTTAGTGATGCTGCATAAATGTTAACATGGTCTTACACTAATACAATCACAGAAAAGTCTTAATAATATACTGGCACAGTCTCTGAATGAGTTATGATCTGCTAAGGAGGCCTGTTGCATGCTTCTCAAGTAAGTTAGTCCTTCATAACTAGGATGTGATATGAAGATACTATATAGTTTCCTCCATGGAATGTACTTCTAAAAGCAATGGCTAGGGACATATTTGGTAATCTGTTCATAGGTGTATGAAATAGAAAGGCCAGTGGTCCATTTTCAAAGGAGTATTTAGCTTTAAATATAAAATTACTTGGGATGTAAGAAAGGCAGATGGATAGGGGAATAGAATGAAAAGTTACAAGCAGTTAATGGGAATATAAAAATTCACAGCCCCTTGCCCCTCCCAGCTCTCCCGTAAGGCACTCCCAGCTCTCCTGTGAGAGCGATAGCCAGACCGAAGGAATCAGGAGTGGCGCGGGACTCACGGCGCGGAACTCCCGGCTACCACTCCCACCAGTGCTGACAACTGAGGTCTCTTGCACCAGATACCGGGGGCGTGGCTACCGGAGGGCAAGCAGATTCGCTGGGGGTTCTCAGCCCCAAGCTCTGCAAACTTAGGGTCTGAGGGAGGCAAACAGGGAGAGCCCAGGCGTTCATGAAAATAGGGCTCCCAGGAGCAGCAGACCTGGCGTGTAGCCAGTATTGTGGTGAGCATCACAGGTGAGCGGGGCCTGGCTTGAGGAAACACAAGAGAAGGCCCTAGACACTCAGGATTGGAGACCTGCCCAGTCTGGGAGGAAGAGCTGCTGCACAGTGATTGGTTCCCACCTATTGAGAGGAGAAGCTTGGCCCAGTGGGCACAGCTCCACCTACTGGAAGAGAAGTTAATCAAACTCTATGACTGCATTTATTATTATTATTTTTTCTTTTTCTTTCATTTTCATTTTTTGTTGTTGTTGTTGTTCTTTAACTTTTTCTTTTTAATGTTTTTAATTTTTTTTAATTTTTTAGTTTTATTATTATTATTATTTTTAATTTTCATTTTCATTTTTTATTATCATTATTATTTTTGTAAAAAAATTTTTCTTTCTTTCTTTATTTTCTATTTTTTTGTTTCTTTTGTCTTTTCATTTCTTTTCAATTTTTTTTCCCGCTTCCTTGAATTCTACCTGCCTACTCTCATTCTCTTTAGTGACTTCTTCCCTTCCCTTCTAATATCTTTCCTCCCAAACATCAAATAAATTTATAAGAGTAAACAGTAACTCAGCAGTCAAACAGAACAAGAAGCAACATGAGCAGCATAAAAAAGCAAGGAAGAAAAGGAGTACAAACAATGAAGGACAGCCTAAATATTCAGGAGGACCTAGAGTCAGCAGAAAAATGGTCATATAAAGAACTCAAGGAATACCTTAGACAGATGGAATGGAACCTTAAAGAGGATACGAGACAGCAAATCCAAACAGTGAAAGAACACATTGAAAATTAATTACATAAACAGATAAAAGAAGAAGTTAAGCATCTTTATCAGGAGATAGAGATTATTTAAAAAAATCAAACAATAATTCTAGAAATGAAGGAAACGATAAACCAAATTAAAAACTCAATTGAGAGTATCACTAACAGAGTGGAGCAAGTAGAAGCCAGAACGTCAGATAATGAAGACAAAATATATCATCTTGAAAAGAGCCTAGCCAACTCAGAAAGGCTGGTAAAAAATCACGAGAAAAACATCCAAGAGATATGGGATAACATAAAAAGACCAAACCTACGAGTCATCGGGATATAGGAAGGTACAGAGATTCAAACCAAGGGAATGAGTAACCTGCTGAATGAAATAATTACAGAAAACTTTGCAGAAATAAAAAAGGAAATGGATATACAAATTGTAAATGCATACAGGACACCGAGCACACAAAACCACAGTAGACCAACGCCAAGACACATTTTTATGAAGATATCCAATATACAGAACAAAGAGAAAATATTAAAAGCTACAAGAGAAAGGAGGTAGATTACATTTGGGGTAAACCAATAAGGTTAACAACGGATTTTTCATCACAGACGCTGAAAGCGAGAAGATCCTGGAACAACGTATTTCAAACACTGAAAGACAATGGATGCCAACCAAGAATTCTGTATCCAGCAAAATTAAGCTTCAGGTACGACAACGAAATAAAAATCTTTCATGATAAACAAAAGCTAAAAGAATTTGCAGCCAGAAAACCAGCATTGCAAAGCATCTTGAGCAAAACACTACACAAGGAAGAAATGAAAAACAATAACCTAAACCACCAGTGGGAAGTGCCTCTGTAAAGACAGAGGGCGGGGGGAAAGCTAATCGTGGAGAAAAAAACTAAATTAAAAAAAAAAAAAGAAGAAGAAGAAGATAAATAATCAAACATGGCTGGAAGTACAAACTATATATCAATAGTAACTCTAAAAGTTAATGGCTTAAACTCTCCAATAAAGCAACATAGGCTGGTAACATGGATTAAAAAAACAAATCCAACAATATGCTGCCTCCAGGAGACACATCTGATTGGAAAAGACATACAAAGGCTGAAGGTGAAAGCCTGGGAAAAAATATACCACGCACATGGTCCTCGTAAGCAAGCAGGGGTGGACATCCTCATATCGAATAAAATCGACTTCAAGACTAAGTTAATCAAAAGGGATAAGGAAGGACATTATATACTGTTAAAAGGAACCATTCACCAACAAGACATAACAATTATCAATATTTATGCACCAAATAATGGTGCTGCAACGTTCATAAAACAAATTCTCCTCAAGTTCAAGAATCAAATAGACCACAACACAATAATTATGGGTGACTTCAACACACCTCTCTCACCATTGGACAGATCCTCCAAACAAAAGTTGAATAAAGAAACTATAGAACTCAATATCACAATCAATAACCTAGACTTAACTGACATATATAGAATATATCAACCATCATCAAGTGGATATACTTTTTTCTCAGCAGCACATGGATCCTTCTCAAAAATAGACCATATATTATGCCATAGGGCAACCCTCAGTAACTATAAAGGGGTGGAGATAATACCATGCATTTTATCTGATCATAATGGAATGAAACTGGAAATCAATGATAAAAGGAAGGAAGGAAAAATCCTACATCACATGGAAAATGAACAATATGTTACTGAATGATCAATGGGTTACAGAAGACATAAAGGAGGAAAGCAAAAAATTCTTAGAGATAAATGAAAATACAGACACAACATATCAGAATCTATGGGACACAATGAAAGCAGTTTTAAGAGGGAAATTCATCGCCTGGAGGTCATTCCTCAAAAAAAGGAAAAACCAACAAATAAATGAGCTCACACTTCATCTCAAAGCCCTAGAAAAGGAAGAGCAAAACAACAGCAAATGTAGCAGAAGGCAAGAAATAATTAAAATCAGAGCGGAAATCAACGAAATTGAAACCAAAAAAAACCATTGGAAAAATTAACAAAACTAAAAGTTGGTTCTTCGAAAAAATAAATAAGATCGACAGACCCTTAGCCATGCTAACGAAGAGAAGAAGAGAGAAAACTCAAATTACTAACATACGGGATGAAAAAGGCAATATCACAACAGATGCTACAGAAATACAGAAGACAATTAGAAATTATTTTGAAAACCTATATTCCAATAAAATAGAAGATAGTGAAGACATCGATAAATTTCTTAAGTCATATGATTTGCCCAGACTGAGTCAGGAGGATACTCACAACTTAAACAGACCAATATCAATGGATGAAATAGAAGAAGCAATCAAAAGACTACCAACCAAGAAAAGCCCAGGACTGGATGGGTATACAGCAGAGTTTTACAAAACTTTTAAAGAACAATTAATACCAATACTTTTCAAGTTATTTCAGGAAATAGAAAAAGAGGGAGCTCTGCCAAATTCATTCTATGAGGCCAACATCACCCTGATTCTGAAACCAGACAAAGACACCTCAAAGAAAGAAAACTACAGACCAATATCTCTGATGAACCTAGATGCAAAAATCCTTAATAAAATTCTGGTGAATCGGATACAAAGGCACATCAAAAAAATTGTGCACCATGATCAAGTAGGATTCATCCCTGGGATGCAAGGATGGTTCAATATACGGAAATCAATAAATGTTATCCACCACATCAATAGACTTAAAGATAAGAACCATATGATCATCTCGATAGACACAGAAAAAGCATTCGACAAAGTACAGCATCCCTTTATGTTCAAAACATTAGAAAATCTAGGGATAACAGGAACTTACCTTGACGTTGTAAAAGCTATCTATGCTAAGCCTCAGGCTAGCATCCTTCTCAATGGAGAAAAATTGAAGGCATTCCCTCTAAAATCTGCAACAAGACAGGGATGCCCTCTATCACCACTTCTATTCAATATAGTTCTCGAAACACTGGCCAGAGCAATTAGACACACGAAAGAAACTAAAGGCATAAAAATAGGAAAAGAAGAACTTAAATTATCACTATTTGCGGATAACATGATTCTTTACCTAGAAGACCCAAAAGGGTCTACAAAAAAACTACTAGAACTAATAAATGAATCCAGCAAAGTGGCAGGATATAAAATCAACACGCATAAATCAAAGGCATTTCTGTATATCAGCGACAAAACTTCTGAAACGGAAATGAGGAAAAACACTCCATTCACAATATCCTCAAAAAAAATAAAATACTTGGGAATCAACCTAACAAAAGAGGTGAAAGACTTATACAATGAAAACTACAGAACCCTAAAGAGAGAAATAGAAGAAGATCTTAGAAGATGGAAAAATATACCCTGTTCATGGATAGGCAGAACTAACATCATCATAATGGCGATATTACCAAAAGTTCCCTATAGGTTTAATGCAATGCCAATCAAAATCCCAACGGCATTTCTTGTAGAAATAGAGAAAGCAATCATGAAATTCATATGGAAAAATAAAAGACCCAGAATAGCAAAAACAATGCTAAGCAGGAAGTGTGAATCAGGCGGTATAGCGATACCAGACTTCAAACTATACTACAGAGCAATAGTAACAAAAACAGCATGGTACTGGTACCAAAACAGGCGGGTGGACCAATGGTACACAATAGAGGACACAGAAACCAATCCACAAAACTACAACTATCTTATATTTGATAAAGGGGCTAAAAGCATGCAATGGAGGAAGGATAGCATCTTCAACAAATGGTGCTGGGAAAACTGGAAATCCATATGCAACAAAATGAAACTGAATCCCTTTCTCTCGCCATGTACAAAAGTGAATTCAAAATGGATCAAGGAGCTTGATATCAAATCAGAGACACGCCGTCTGATAGAAGAAAAAGTTGGCTACGATCTACATTCGGTGGGGTCGGGCTCCAAATTCCTCAATAGGACACCCATAGCACAAAAGTTAATAACTAGAATCAACAAATGGGACTTACTCAAACTAAAAAGTTTTTTCTCAGCAAAAGAAACAATAAGAGAGGTAAATAGGGAGCCTACACCCTGGGAACAAATCTTTACTCCTCACACTTCAGATAGAGCCCTAATATCCAGAGTATACAAAGAACTCAAAAAATTAGACAATAAGAGAACAAACAACCCAATCAACAAATGGGCCAAGGACCTGAACAGACACTTCTCAGAGGAGGACATACAGTCAATCAACAAGTACATGAAAAAATGCTCACCATCTCTAGCTGTCAGAGAAATGCAAATCAAAACCACCCTAAGATACCATCTCATTCCAGTAAGATAGGCAGCCATTATGAAGTCAAACAACAACAAGTGCTGGAGAGGATGTGGGGAAAAGGGTACACTTGTACATTGCTGGTGGGACTGCAGATTGGTGCAGCCAATTTGGAAAGCAGTATGGAGATTTCTTGGAAAGCTGGGAATGGAGCCACCATTTGACCCAGCTATTCCCCTTCTTGGTCTATTCCCTAAAGACCTAAAAAGAGCATGCTACAGGGACACTGCTACATCGATGTTCATAGCAGCACAATTCACAATAGCAAGACTGTGGAACCAACCTAGATGCCCTTCAATAGACGAATGGATAAAAAAATGTGGCATTTATACACAATGGAGTATTACTCTGCATTAAAAAAATGACAAAATCATAGAATTTGCAGGGAAATGGATGGATGGCATTAGAGCAGATTATGCTAAGTGAAGCTAGCCAATCCCTAAAAAACAAATGCCAAATGTCTTCTTTGATATAAGGAGAGTAACTAAGATCAGAGTAGGGACGAAGAGCAGGAGAAGAAGATTAACATTTAACAGGGATGAGAGGTGGGAGGGAAAGGGAGAGAGAAGGGAAATTGCATGGAAATGGAAGGAGACCCTCAGGGTTATACAGTGGAGGGGGCAGAGAGAGAGGAGGGGAGGGGAGGGGAGAGGTGGGGAGGGGGGAGGGTGGAGGATGGGAAAGGCAGCGGAGCACAACAGACACTAGTATGGCAATATGTAAATCAATGGATGTGTAACTGATGTGATTCTGCAATCTGTGTATGGGGTGAAGGTGGGAGTTCATAACCCACTTGAATCAAAGTGTGGAATATGATATGTCAAGAAATTTGTAATGTTTTGAACAACCAACAATAAAAAATTAAAAATAAATAAATAAATAAAATACTTGGGAATCAACCTAACAAAAGAGGTGAAAGATTTATACAATCAAAACTACAGAACCCTAAAAAGAGAAGTAGAAGAAGATCTTAGAAGACGTTAAAATATACCCTGTTCATGGATAGGAAGAACTAACATCATCAAAATGGCGATATTACCAAAAGTTCTCTATAAGTTTAATGCAATGCCAATCAAAATCCCAACGGCATTTCTTGTAGAAATAGATAAAGCAATCATGAAATTCATATGGAAAAATAAAAGACCCAGAATAGCAAAAGCAATTCTAAGCTGGAAGTGTGAATCAGGCGGTATAGCGATACCAGATTTCAAACTATATTACAGAGCAATAGTAACAAAAACAGCATGGTACTGGTACCAAAACAGGCGGGTGGACCAATGGTACAGAATAGAGGACACAGAGACCAATCTCCAAAGCTACAACTATCTTATATTTGATAAAGGAGCTAAAAGCATGCAATGGAGGAAGGATAGCATCTTCAACAAATGGTGTTGGGAAAACTGGAAATCCATATGCAACAAAATGAAACTGAATCCCTTTCTCTCGCCATGCACAAAAGTTAACTCAAAGTGGATCAAGGAGCTAGATATCAAATCAGAGACTCTGCATCTGATAGAAGAAAAAGTTGGCTCCGATCTACATATTGTGGGGTCGGGCTCCAAATTCCTTAATAGGACACCCATAGCACAAGAGTTAATAACAAGAATCAACAAATGGGACTTACTTAAACTAAAAAGTTTTTTCTCAGCAAGAGAAACAATAAGAGAGGTAAATAGGGAGCCTACATCCTGGGAACAAATTTTTACTCCTCACACTTCAGATAGAGCCCTAATATCCAGAGTATACAAAGAACTCAAAAAATTAGACAATAAGAGAACAAATAACCCAATCAACAAATGGGCCAAGGACCTGAACAGACACTTCTCAGAGGAGAACATACAATCAATCAACAAGTACATGAAAAAATGCTCACCATCTCTAGCAGTCAGAGAAACGCAAATCAAAACCACCCTAAGATACCATCTCATTCCAGTAAGATTGGCAGCCATTATGAAGTCAAGCAACAACAAGTGCTGGTGAGGATGTGGGGAAAAGGGTACTCTTGTACATTGCTGGTGGGACTGCAAACTGGTGCGGCCAATTTGGAAAGCAGTATGGAGATTCCTGGGAAAGCTGGGAATGGAACCACCATTTGACCCAGCTATTGCCCTTCTCGGACTATTCCCTGAAGACCTTAAAAGAGCGTACTACAGGGATACTGCCACATCGATGTTCATAGCAGCAGAAGTCACAATAGCTAGACTGTGGAATTAACCCAGATGCCCTTCAATAGATGAATGGATTAAAAAAAATGTGGCATTTATACACCATGGAGTATTACGCAGCACTAAAAAAATGACAAAATCATGGAATTTGCAGGGAAATGGATGGCACTAGAGCAGATTATGCTTAGTGAAGCTAGCCAATCCCTAAAAAACAAATACCAAATGTCTTCTTTGATATAATGAGAGCAACTAAGAACAGAGCAGGGAGGAAGAGCAGGAACAAAAGATTAACATTAAACAGATACATGAGGTGGGAGGGAAAGGGAGAGAAAAAGGAAATTGCATAGTAATTGCATGGAGGGAGACCCTCATTGTTACACAAAATTACATATAAGAGGTTGTGAGGGGAATGGGAAAATAAACAAGGAGAGAAATGAATTACAGTAGATGGGGTAGAGAGAGAAGATGGGAGGGGAGGGGAGGGGGGATAGTAGAGGATAGGAAAGGTAGCAGAATACAACAGTTACTAATAGGGCATTATGTAAAAATGTGGATGTGTAACCGATATGATTCTGCAATCTGTATTTGGGGTAAAATTGGGAGTTCATAACCAACTTGAATCTAATGTATGAAATATGATATGTCAATAGCTTTGTAATGTTTTGAACAACCAATAAAAATAAATTAATTAATTAAAAAAAAATTTTCACAGCCCCTTGACGAACAGAAGGTGAGAAGGAAGGGCACTCCCGCACCTGACCAAAAGAAATAAACTGGGTAAGTACCAAAAGACATTCAATCCAAAAGGGCCTTCCTGCCACAAGAGAAAAAAAAAAAAGAGGCAGGGACATCTAAAAGTATATTTCTTTAAGTAACCCAATAGGAGACAGTAAAACATAGATGATATTCAGAAAGACTCTTCAGAGCTCTTCAGAGAACATCTCATTTCCAAACCATAAACACTGTACACCCCTTGGTACTCAGCCAATGAGGAAACTGGGAGAGACCTTGCGCTCAAAGGGATAAAACAATGGTTGTACCCAATCTGGGGGTATCTGCTTCCCTCAGATACCCAATCTTACAAGACCATTATTAAAGTCTTGCTTTTTGCTATACAGTGTGTTTCTTAATCCATTCTTTGGGTTTGGACAGGTGAGCATGTTTCTCACAATATTGAAGGTAAAAATAAAATATTTGAGCTAAGGCAAAGATTTCTGTGTTAATCAGCTTTTTGTTCCTGTGACTAAATACCCGACAAGAACAACTTAGAGGAAGAAAATTTTGAGCTCATAATTGAGTTTCAGTATATAGTCAGCTGATTCCATTGCTCTAGGCCGGAGGTGAGGCAGATCATCTTAGTAGAAGGGCATGCCAGAGGGAAGCTCCTCAGCTCATGGTAGCCAGGCAGCAGAGAGAGAGAGAGCGCCAGAAGTCAGAAACAAAATATAATCCTGAAGGGCATGCCCCCAGTGACCTACTTACTCCAGCCATACCACACCTGACTATAGTTACCCCCCATAATCCACTGAAATTATTAATCGATATCAAAAGGATTAATCCACTGATTAGATTACAATTCTCATAATCTGATCATTTTACATCCTAACATTTCTTCATTGGCACATGAGCTCTTCAGAGAAGATCTCATATCCAAACCATAACAATTTCTGAAAAGGGTATGGACAGAGAGGTTAATGTTTGACCTCTCTTCATTTCTGGCTGGAGAAGCAAAAATAAATTCTCAAGTCTGTAAAGCCTTATGAGAATAAGACCCTGCACTTTCCCTAGGGTTGAAACTGCAACTTCCAAAACAAACTCAGATTGTCTACCTTTCGAATGGCTGCACAAAAGGAGATTTCCCTGGGAAACTCTGGCTCTGGAAGGTGAGACCAAGGGAGACGAAACTTCTCTGGAGGCCAGAGCCTTGACTGTCCATAAAAAAACAGGACTGAAACTAAGGCAGGCAGTGATAAAGGAAACAAAGATCTACAGTGCTTTCAGCCCCTCCTCAAGGAACAATTCTTTGGGCCTTCTTGGCTCTGTCCTTCGTTTTACTATGAAAAGATGCTGAACTATTTCAGCATGAGAAAGCATCAGATTGATATTCTGATTAAATAAAGACAGCATAGATAAAAGGCAAAGGAAATCCTTTCAAAACAAAGCCTATAATGGTAAAATGTTCAGAGTAGCATTTCTTCTACAACATCACAACCCCTAATCTAAACAAGGCAAACCTAATAACTACCACTCATGCCCTTGCGGCAAGAATCGGAATATTTCTTCCTTTTTTAGAGATACAAATGATCCTAGAAGCAGATTTTTAAAAATGGAACTATAGAGCTCCAACAGACCAACTGCACCATGAAGATATCCTGACCTTTTTGAGGATAAGCATAATGATGTGATGCCCACATCTTTCTGCATTCATTCTTTCAAGGTGTTGTCTCCTTCTCCTTTTGCCTGATCAGTCTTCTATCATAAGCCAGGCTATTTGAAATTCTAAAGAACTACCAACCCAATAACCTGACTGCATGTTGATTGGTTCCAGACAACTAGAAGACACATTCCCCTCAAAAGGCCTTCCTTGGTCAGGTTCATCATTTATTCATCACTAGATGTGGCTTTACTGCCAAAGGGATCAACTCTTGGAGTTCATTCCCCTCCATACTGTCTGTGGTGAATCTCACTTTTTATTTGCTTTTACTAAAACAGAGAATGTGACCTAAGATCTACTGATAAATGGTGTGTGTATTTATCCCCCCACTAAAAATTCTGATTTCACTGTATCACACTGAAACATGAGTAGAGATGTGCATAAGTGCAAAAGTAACCTTTAAGGCAATAAGGCCAAACGATTCTGCCATTGGGATGTCCATCCACACTTACCTGGAAAAGGCAGCCCCCAAAACAAATGCAGCATACTCCTTCACCAGGGGCTCTGTGCTATTCAGCCCATTGATTACCACTTGAAGGCCACCGAAAGACAGTAGGTCCTGTGCATTATCCATCTGCAACAAAGGTATTACTTAGTACAGAACAGACATCCAAGAAGGAAGAGCTCTTCTGAAGGCCTTTCTTTTGGTGTCTATCCAAAAACAAATTTAAAACCAAGTAAAAAACAATAGTGGCCTTTTTAATAAAGTAGGAAAAACACATGTAAAAACAAAATAATTTTTAAAATAATCTCAAATTTGAGAACTCCTAATTCATCTAACACAATTCATGAGTACCTGCGTGGGAATCAGGGGAAATGGCACCTAGCTATTGCTTATGCCAAACATATCTTGGAAAATTATAATACCATAATGAGTCACAAGGCTTAATCCAAACACACAAGCTGTTAACACAAAGAATCTGGCATCATGAGCATCACTAAATGGTGCCATACTTTCTGCTGATGTCCAACCCCAATGAGTGCAGTGGAGGCAACAATTAAAAAAAAAAAGGCACTGATTTTAATTAGAAGCCAGGGACTATAAACGGAGTGCTATTGTTGGTGAGGGAGAGCTACACTGAAGACGTTCATAATAAAAGTCACTCTCCCAAAGGCTTTAGTCTAGGCCTGCATTACTAGGTAGTGGCTATGTGTAGTGCAGAATATTTCCATCATCATGTAACTCTAATAAGCTGAGTGACTAATATATTTAAATAATGAATCCAAGTGATTTTAAAGTGGTCTCATTACAAAGAAATCAATATTAAATAATTACTAACTTCTTATTGTATATCTCTAGTTTGACTTAAAATGGTCAGGCTGATTTTTGTGGCACTTAAGACTATTATTTTAAACTAGTACTACATTAACATTTTAATAACTAACTTTCTAAATCCTATATTTACATTCATATGTGAAAAAAAAATCAGAATCAATCTCCCCCCTCCCCCACTCTCCATGCATACTTTGTTGCTACAAAGTCTGTCTCATACTCACTCACTGATACTTCTCTACAGATCATCAGGAAACTAGGGCCCAACAACAACATGAGGGCTTTCCACCTTTTTCCTCTAGATTCTATAGAGCCATTTCCTACCTGATTGTGTCCTTGCCTTTTCCTCCAAACTAGCAGTGGGCTCTGACAGAGAAATCAAGCATGAAACACAGTATATGTCCCTGTCAATGTTTTTAGGTGGGCTTAGCCTATTTTTACCACTTGGAAGATAATTTTAAACATTTTGATAGAATCTCCACATGAATAGAGGCTTTGTTTGTTCATCCACTGTTGCAGTTCCAATGACTAGAATAGTGTTCAACATACAGTTAGGTATTCAATAAATAATCACTGAACCAATAAATATGAATTTGATCAGGAAAAAAATGTTCCTGAAATAAAATTCCACTGTGAATTTCAAAAGCCATCTGGGGTATCTGTGCTAAGTGGTACCCTAGACCTGAAACAACGGCCAATCTAGGCTGCAAAGTGAGCATGAAGTCTGGTCTGCCATGCAGTCCCAGGCCAGGGCCAGGATTTTTCTGCCCCAATCTGTCCTCGTGAACAGGAATGACTATTGAGCTAAAGCCTGGCAAACAAGGAAGATTCAAATTGAGTGCTTTGCTGACATTAAATGCCTTCTTTACTCACATGCAATGATTTTAAAATACATGAATTCGCTGCCTGTTCTTTGATCCTTCTTGCTGTAGGTTTTCCAGATATTAAACCATGGCTCAGAATCCTATCATCTCATTCCTGGGATGGCCACTTATCAAAGCTAGTATGAGTTCCTGGCAGGGCAGCTACCACTCTGTTGCACCAAAGCAACACAGCCCAGAATCACAGAGGTTCTGTTCTACCAATTTATCCATATTACTACAACAATAATGAAGTGTAATATAAATGATGACATTTATATAAGCACTTTAGCCTTTTTAAGTGTTTCGTCATTTTTTATTTTACTGGCAGCGAAGAAGAACAGTGTCGTTATGCCCACTTCACAACAAAAGGTGGGTCCTCCCCAGATTCACACAGAAGATGGCATGAGCAGAGCCCATGTGCTCCAGCTCCCCATCTGCATCTGGAGCCAGAACTTTTCTCAAGATGGGGTCAGACAGGTGGATAGGAATATAAGGAGGGAGTGCATTACAAAGGGGACAAAGGAACTTATACCAACACTCAGGAAGAAAGAAGAGAACCAGAGCAAGGATAAGATAATAAGAGAATAGGAAAAAGAGAAAGTGAGAAATGGAAGTAAAGAACTGAGGAGTCCCACAAGGAAAAACAAATATATTGCCCTAGTTTAGATAAGATAGACAAAGGCTGTTCCTCATAAATAACTTGAAAATTGTTACGACACACAAGGTTTTGCTTTTCACATATGGTATTTTAATAATTTAAATATGGCTGTGAGGAATCCTTGGGAAGACCCAGTTCAGGTCCTTGAAGCCCATGGTTCCTTGAGCTTCCATTCAGAAATTCTGGAATGGGAAGAGACAGAAAAGTTCCTGGCTAGAAAAGTCCTCACTTCCTCAAAGCCAGCACTACATCACCTCAACTCCCCATCACAACTAGAAATCAGGGCTGAGAGGAGTCTTCTGGAATCTCTCTGTAAAATTATAATTTAACATTGTTTCATGGAAGCCTGATGGGCCAGTCCAAGCCAAGGACTTTAGACTTCCAATCAAAATGAATATTTATGACTCAGAATATTTATGAACCTCTGCTAACAGAAAGAGTTTGGCCTTGACCAGAGGAATAGTTCCCACTATGACTTTAGGCTAAATTTGGTAATGTTCATTCCCTCTAGTGACCTTTGAAAGTAGAATGGGATATATCACCCTAGGAGTGATGATGCCAGGTGACTAGAGGACCTGCAGAAAGAAAAAAAAAAAAAAAAAAACTTTATTGGGGCACTTCTAGCCAAGCCTCTTGAGTACTTATTCATACCTAGATAAGTTCCCATTCATTTTGGTCTTTCCTATGCAACTAAACCAATAACCTAGGGCTGGGGTTGTAGCTCAGTGGCAGAGCACTTGGCTAGCATGTGTGAGGTACTGGGTTCAACCTCAGCACCACATAAATATAAAAAACAAATAAAATAAAGGCATTCTGTCCATCTACAACTACAATTTTTTTTAAAAATAACCTATAGGGGCTAGGATTGTGGCTCAGCCTAGCACGTGCAAGGCCCTGGGTTCCATCCTCAGCACCACATAAAAACAAATAAACAAAATAAAGGTATTTTGTCCAACTACTTCTAAAAAAATAAGTATTTAAAAAAAATAACCTATAGAAATCTGATATCTAAACATCCATCCAAGTATGTTGAAATAAAAAATAAAGAAAAGCTATAACATCAGAGCAGGACTGAACTAGACAGTAACCCCTAAGATTCTTAATCCTTTGCCTCTAACCGAAAAACTGTGGGAGTTTTTGTTTCTTACCCTAGAGAGAAAACTGGAAAGGGGAAAGAGAATTTAGGTGTGTTCCCTGCCTCCTGCCTCCTGCCTCCCACCCCCCGCCCCAGAGGAACACAGTCCTGCTTTTGAGACCTAAGAAAGAGTTATGAGCAGAGAAAGAAGGTGAATAAGCTGCTTCATAATTCCTGCAGATACAGTGCACACTCACCCTCTTTCACCACAGAAGTTGGCAAAAATCCCAAACAAAGAAAAACTCTCTTTAGTTTATAAAGAACAAAGATACAGGCTGGGGATGTTGCTCAGTGGTAGAGCACTTGCCTAGCATGTACAAGACCCCAGGTTCAATACCCAGCACCACAAAAAAACAAAACCAAAGATGCTATAGTACATGGGAGGACACTGAAGATCTATATGGATCTCAAACAAGATTTTGACTACTATTACATCGCCCCCTGGGCCACCATTGTTACTAGTCTGGGTTACTCACAAGAGCCTCCTACCTGGTCTCTGCTTCTACTCATTCCCCTTACCTTCAGTCCAATTCTCAACACGGCAGCTGGAGGGGTCCTTTTAAAAGTAAGTCAGATTTTTCAAGTTTCACTCTTTGTCATGGTCTACAGTTAAGTCCTCCATATTCTTCCTCCCACTATCTCTGAGCTTCATCTGCTTCTCCTCTCCCCCTTTGCCCTACTCCAAGTATACTGACCTCAAACATACGAGGCATCTCCCACCTCAGGACTTCTGTACTTGTTGCTCCTCCTGCCTGAGATAATCATTCTCAACACAGCCAAATTCCTTCCCTACTCTCCTTTTTACTTCTCTATACCATTTATCACCTTCAACATATTGTGGTGGGGTACCAGAGATTGAACTCAGGGGCACTTGACCACTGAGCCACATCTCCAGCCCTTTTTTGTATTTTTAAAATTTATTTATTTATTTTAATTTGTTATATATAACGGCAGAATGCAACTCAATTCATATTACACATATAGAACACAATTTTTCATGTCTCTGGTTGTACATAAAGCAGATTCACACCATTCATGTCTTATACATGTACTTAGGGTAATGATGACCATCTCATTCCACCCTTCTCTGTATTTTATTTAGAGACAGGGTATCACTGATTTGCTTAGTGCCTCACCATTGCTGAGGCTGGCTTTGAACTTGAGACCCTCCTGCCTCAGCCTCCTGAGCTGCTGGGATTATAGGTGTGCACCACTATGCCAGGCCTCAATATATTATTTATAATTTACTTATTTGGTAACTGCCTCTGCTAGAAAGTAAACTCCAATTTTGTTCACAAATGTATCTCAAGTGCCTGGGACTTAAAGTTAGCATTCAATAAACTCATTTCTTGAATAAATGAATGGTTTCTCTTTGCTCCTTCTCTTTACCTCCACACATTCCCTTTTGAGCTTCATTCAAAAGGTACCAATCCAGGATATGGTGGCAAACATCTGTAATCCTGTGACTTGGGGGTCTGAAGCAGGAGGACTGCAAGTTTGAAACCAGATTCAACAACTTAGCAAGGCCCTAACCAACTCAGTGAGATCCTGTCTCAATATGAAAAATAAAAAGACTTAGGGATGTGGCTCAGTGGTTAAGCATCCCTGAGTTCAATTGAAGAAGAAGAAGAAGAAGGACGGAAAGAAGGAAGGAGAGAAAACATACCAGTTTCCTATGATAAGCACAGTCATCAGATTAGTGTAGGGTCAGATTAGAGGTTGAAGAAAATCTTGTGTTGCTTTCCCAGCTCTAGCCTTATTAGCTGGATGATATTGAGCCATCACATTATCTCTCTCTGCTTCATTTTTCTCACATAAAAATGGGATTAGCTGGGTGCAATGGTGCATTCCTGTAGTCCCACCTGTTGAGTGAGGCAGGAAGATGATGTGGGCCTAGGAGTTTGAGACTAGCCTGGGCAGCATAGTAAGATCCCACCCCCCACCCCAAAAAAAGCAAAATAATGGGATAAATAGTGATGGCTACTATAAGGCAAGCTGTGGAAGTCAATGAATTAATATACACAAAACACTTGAAGCAGAGTCTAGTATATAATAATCTCAATAAATATTAGCTATAGAAGTCTGAGCAGTTACTTTTCCATGATGAACTCTCAAATTGTTTTAAGGATTAAGGCTAAAATTATTAAGAGCAGGATATTCCTAAACTTAACTCTCTGACTCCCCAGTTCCCACTATTTATGCTAGCCTCCCCCTGGCCACTATGCTCCAGGCACACCAATCATTCCCAGGTTCAACCTCACCATGTTCTTCTCTGCCCCAGAATCTTTGTACATGTTGCTTACTCTGCCTGGAATGCTCTAATCCAAGGCAAACTTTCTAAAATTAAATATTTTTTATTTTGTAAGGCATACAGTTTCTGTTACAATTACTCAACTCTGCCATTATAGCATGAAAACAGTCTTAAATAATACACCAACAGTGGTGGGTGTGTCCCAATAACACTTCATTTACAAATACAGACATCAAGTCCGATTTGGCCCATGGGTGGTAGTTTGCCATCCCCTATTCTAAAGCCTCCTCTTTACCTAGAAAACTTCTAATAATGCTTGAATGCACAGCCAGCACATCCTTGAGAAACCTCTCTTTATTGCCCCTGACTAGGTATTAAGTTCAACTATGATATATTCCCACATCACCTTCTGGAGTCTATCATGATCTTAAATTACCTCATTATTTCATTGTTAAAGTGTTCATTTGCTCACTATTTGACTGTTTATCCTTCCAGACTATAAGCTACATGGGATAGGAACTACAGAAATTTTACCTCTGTTGTATCCTCAGTGTTGAAAAAATAAAGGAGGTAACAGTATAAATGAAAAAGAGCTTGGTCTAGTCTCTAAGAATATATCTAACTACAAGAAACATTGGCTAGATTGAAAACAGTCTATGCCCTGGAAGAGAAGTAAAGATGCTGATGCCATTTTCTCAGGGGCTTATGGCCAGAGGTTATCTTTGGAGCTATTAATTAAAAATTAGACTTATGGACATGGAAATACAATACCTGATGGACATAGTACTCAAGATCAAAGAGTGCAGCAATTTTCTCTTCCAGGCTGGAGCTGGAACTGTTGAATTTGTTGATCAGACGGACCATGATCTGCATGTCAGTTTCAATGACAATATTCAGCTCATCAAACTCCTTCTTCAGTTCCTCAATGGGGCGGAAGAATCGCTTTACCTCAGCCTGTCTTGCCTGAGGACAGCAACAAATAGATGATCAATTTAACTGATTGGAGACACCTCCCAAAGACTTCTATGGTCTACTATGGATGCCCACCTTTACAGAACTGCTGTCCTAATATTTATAATCTTCTCTAATCTGTACTTTCAAAAATCCTAATTCTTCCTAAGGTACCAGAGAAAAAGAACCCTCAGAGTCTACCCATATAGGCCTTTGCTCTAAAAGACATTCAAGAAGAATGAAAAGTCTTCCTGTTGTAATTGTAACAAAGTCGAGAAAGAAACACAAGCTTACCTTCAAAAACTAACCTCATATGGTCTGGTTGAGGTCTCAGAAAAAAATAACACATACCATGGTTCCCCTCTTCCCACAATCAGAGACAATCTTGGCTTTGCCCTATCCAACCCAGCAACATTTTAGGGAAACCCAGATGTAGAAAACTACAGGCAAACACTGTCAGTGCAGGAGCAATTTGTTGATGAAAATTAAATCACTGTCATTACTGTCAATCTAACCACAGCTGTACAATTCGTTCAACTGTTTGAAATGGCTAAATTACTGAATGTATTATGCTCAAATCTCAATTTTCTCTCAATCCTTGCCCACCCCCCAAAATTTTTAAATGAAATTATGTTAGAGGTGAATAAAAGACTTTAATTGGATATTTTATGTATGTGGCACTCCATTTTCTTACCAGTTTTAGAGGATAGTCTTTATAAAGACATTTTGAAAGGTCACAGTGGTTTATGTATCTATCTTCCAAGAAGAACTAAAAGGAACGAATATTTATAAAAAGCAGGATGATGAGCAGCTGTCAGCCTCAAATCACCCATTTATTACCAATGGGTTTCTCTCCCCAGCTACAAACACTCCATGGAAATACCAACCAAAGACATAAATCAGCCTCTCTTAAAAACACTGATCTTTTAAAAAAAAAAAAAAAAAAAAGACTGATCTCCTAGCAGAGCAATCACATCTATGGGGCACCACACCCTGATTCTCTGAGTTAAACCAACATGAAATGTTCTCTCTGCACCCAGACAGAAGACTCTGGATGGCTGCCAAAGCCAGGCAGACAGGTCTGAGAAGGCTGAATCATTTTCTAGAGTTATGGGATGATAGGCAGGTGGCAATGATAAGAAACTAGTGATCTGTACCTCCTAAGATGATGGTGGGAGGAGGAGGAGGAGGAGGGGGGGGAGGGGAGGGGAGGGGGGAGGGGGAGGGGGAGTGGGGAGGGGAGGGGAGCAGGGGGAGGGGAGGGGGAGGAGGGGGAGGGGAGGGGGAGGAGGGGGAGGGGAGGGGGAGGGGAGGGGAGCAGGGGGAGGGGAGGGGAGCAGGGGGAGGGGAGGGGAGGGGACGGGGAGGGGAGGGGAGGGGACGGGGAGGGGAGGGGAGGGGAGGGGAGGGGGAGGGGAGGAATGGGGGAGGGGTGGGGGGAGGGTGGGGGGAGGAGGGGGAGGGGTGGGGGAGGAGGGGGAGGGGAGGGGAGGGGACGGGGAGGGGAGGGGGAGGGGAGGGGTGGGGGAGGGGGAGGGGTGGGGGAGGAGGGGGAGGGGAGGGGAGGGGACGGGGAGGGGAGGGGGAGGGGAGGGGGGAGGGGGAGGGTGGGGGAGGGTGGGGGAGGGGAGGGGGAGGGGGGAGGGGAGGGGGAGGAGGGAGGGGAGGAGGGGGAGGGAGGGGAGGGGAGGGGGAGGGGAGGGGTGGGGGAGGAGTGGGGGAGGAGGGGGAGGGGAGGGGGAGGGGAGGGGAGGGTGGGGGAGGGGAGTGGGGGAGGGGAGGGGGGTGGGGGAGGGGGGTGGGGGAGGGGAGTGGGGAGGGGAGGGGGAGTGGGGAGGGGGAGGAGGGAGTGGGGAGGGGGAGGAGGGAGGGGGAGGGGAGGGGGAGTGGGGAGGGGAGGGGGAGGAGGGAGGGGAGGAGGGGGAGGAAGGGGAGGGGGGAGGAGGAGGAGGAGGAGGAGGAGAAAAATTTTAATTTGAAGTAATTATAAACTCAGGAAATTACAAAAATAGTACTCTATCCCACTTTCTCCAGGGGTACCACTTATATAGCGATAGTTCAGTATCAAAACCAAGAAAAGGACATAGGTACAATGCCATTAACTAAATTACAGGCCTCAGTCAGATTTTACTACTTTTTACATGGTCTCATTTGCAAGTGTTTATGTGTGATTCTATACACTTTTATTTAAGCTACAAATTTATGAACCCATAGAATGACCAAGCTATGGAACTGTTCCACCACAACTCCAATGTGCAACCTCTTGTCCCTGCTGCCTGCAGCCTTCTGCAGTATGAGGAATGAAGAGGGAGGATTATTTTTACCACTGAGCTATATCCCTAGCCCTTTTTATTTCTTCCTTTGAGACAGGGGCTCACTAAACTGCCCAGGCTGGCATCAAGCTTACAATCCTTCTGCCTCAGCTTCCCAAGACGGTGGAATTATAGGCATGTACCATAGTAGCTGGCTGTGCAAACTCTTTATAGATGTACCTAGTCCTCTCACTATACTCCCTCCCATCTCCATGTCCTGGCAACCACTATTTGTTCTCCATCTCTATAATTCTGACATTTGGAGAATGTTATATAAATGGAACCATACAGTCTGTAACCTTTTAAGACTGTTTTCTTTCATTGAGCACAATACTCTTGAGATTCATTCAAGTTACTGTACATATCAATAGTTTACTTCTTTCTATTTTTATTAAGTTGCATTCCATCATATAGATGCTGTTTGTTTAACCATTCACTGCTGAAGAACATCTGAGTTGTTTCTAGACTTGGGCCATTATGAATAAAACTGCTATGCACATTTGTATATAAGTTTTTGTTTAAATATATGTTCTTATTTCTCTAGGATAAGCGGCCAAGAGTACAACTGTTGGGTTATGATAATCATGTTTTGTTTTGTTTTTTATATATTCTTTTTTTTTTAAACTAGGGATTAACTCCAGGGGTGCTTAGCCACTAGGCCACATCCCTACCCCTTTTTATTTTTTTAATTTTTAATTTTTCTTTTGAGAGAGAGACAGAGAGAAAGAATTTTTTAATATTTATTTTTTAGTTTTTGGTGGACACAACATCTTTATTTTATTTTTTATGTGGTGTTGAGGATCGAACCCAGTGCCCCGCACATGCCAGGCGAGCACGCTATCGCTTGAGCCACATCCGCAGCCCCAATTTTTTTTTTTTTTTTTAATTTTGAGAAAGAGTCTAAGTCAAACTGTTTTCCAGAATGGCTATACCATTCTACATTCTGACCATGAATGTGTAAAAGATCCAATTTATCCGTATCCTCACCAATATTTAGTATTATCACTTTTTTATTTTATACATTCATTTAAATATGTACTGATGACTCACTACAGATTTAACTTAATGGCTAATGATGTTAAACATCTTTCCATGTGCTTTCCTTCCAGCCATATATTCTCTTTGTTAAAATGTCTGTGTGCCTACCCATTACTTAAGTGTTATTAGTTTTACTATTTGAGAGTTCTTTACATATTCTTTTTTTTTTTTAAAAACTAGGGATTGAATCCATGGAGTGCTAAACCACTGGGCCACATCCCTACTTCTTTTTAGTGTGTGTGTGTGTTTTAATTTTGAGAAAGAGTCTCACTAAGTTGCTTAGGTCCTCACTAAGTTGCTGAGTCTGGCTTTGAACTTGTGGTCCTCCTGCCTCAACACCCCTCCTCCCAGTTGCTGGGGTTATAGGCATGTGCCACTGCTCCCAGCAGGAATTCTTTATGTATTTTAAAGCTCTTTGTCAGATACAGATAGTCCTTGCTTTGCATGCATATGCACCAATTTCAAAACATAAAGTTTAAATAATACCAATATCCCAAAATAACTCAAATTGCAGTTACCACAAAATATTAACTACAAGTAACCACATAAAGTACAAACTTTGGTGCTAGATTTTCAGTTTGAAAATCACTATATAAGTTTTTTTTTAAATGTCTATCATGAGCAATGATTGATCACATGACTTCATTGCAAATGACTAGTCACTGCACATCTGTTACTCAGTTCACACACTGATGCAAAGTACAGAGTTATGTGGCCTCATCTCTTAATTATGAACCCATGTGACATTCTATAAAGATAGATAATTGAAAGAAAGTTTGCTGCACTTTCATCTTTGCTGGCCAAGAAATGAAAAGTGGTAACTTTGGCAGTAAAATTCAAATTAAACATACAAGGAGTTGTAAAAGAAAGAGAATGGAGGGATGTTGACACTGATGTTGTTTGATAATCTCTAAATATGTAGCCAGAACTTAGCAAAGGTAAACTTCAAAAATAAAACTAATAGTGATAAAAAAGATGATGTGGCACTGGCAAAAAAAAAAACCTTCACACTATAGGAACTCACAAATTTCGCAACATTGAAAGCACAATGGATAAAATGTTGGAAGCTACCATACTTAGAAAGGAGTATAATAATTCACCAAGCATAGAAAAGATGCTCTCTGTCATATGAGGAAAAGCTAAGCATTGTTCAAACTGCTCTTTGTAAAACAACCCAAAAACTTGACAAAGAAATAAAAACTTTCTCAATGTTTCTAGCGCTTAAAATCACAGTGCATTAAATGAATATTAGTATTGCTACTTGTTCATTTCTGTATATGTTTATAACTGACATATAGTTTTTAGTGTATGGCAAAAAATGTTAAGTCATCAAACAATCATTAATTTTTCCATTGATTACTAAGATTGCTCTACAGAGTTTCAGCTGGCAGTCATTTTGATAGTCCCATGTGATAACAAAGTGAAGACAGCTAGTATGCAATTTCTCAATATTTTCTAGCCAGCAGCTTCTTTTTTCTTTCTTTTGTGACACCCCACCCCCCATCCCCTGTACCAGGAACACTCAAACATTGAGCCACATCCCCAACACTTTTTATATTTTATTTTGAGACAAGGCCTTGATAATTAGCTGAGGCTGGCCTTGAATTTGTGCCCCAGCCTCTCAGTTGCTGGGATTATAGGCATGTGCCACTGTGCCAGGCAGCAGCTTATCTTTCTGATGATTTAATATGATCATTCACACAGCAAAAGTTTTTAATTTGAAGTCCAATTTATTCATTTTTCTTTTGTGGTCTGTACATTTTTTGTCACTTCTTAAAATCTCTTTACCTGGTCCTGCTTTCCAAAGATTTCTCCTATGTTGAATTTTAAAAGTGTTTTTTTTTTTCTTTAAAGTTTTACATTTTACATTTAAATCTATACTTTTGGATGTATTTTGTAATAAGGGGTAGGTTTTCACTGCCAGAAATCAGTTGGGTATATTGGTTTGGTTCTATTTCTGGGTTCTCTATTCTGTTACATTGATCTATGGGTGTTTTTGTTTTTGTTTTTTCTCTCTACCAACACACATTGTCTGAATTACCATAGCTATAGAATAAGTATAAAATCAGGTAGAGTGATATCTCTCACTTACTCTTTCTCAAAATTGTGTTAGCTATTTTATTTCCTTCATCTTTCTATATAAACTTCAGAATAAACTTATCTATCTATATAAAAAAACTTGCTGGGATTTTGATAGAAATTGCATTTAACCTATAGATCAATTTGAGGAGAACTGACATTGTTACTGTGTTGAGTCTTTCAATACATGGACACAGTACATCTCTTTACTTACTTAGAATCTTCTTTAACTTCATCATCTTTCATCAACTCTTCATTTTCAGCACATAAATCCTATAAATGTCTGGTTGCGTTTATTCCTAAATATTTCATTTTGGGAGAAACTATTGTAAATAGTATTTATATTTTTTGTTTCAATTTCCACATATTCACTGCTAGTATATAGAAATACAACTGATTTGTGTTGGTTTTGTATCCTGTGTCCCAACTGAACTCATCAATTATAGAATATTGTTCTGTGTTTTTAGAGGTTCTTTGGGATTTATTCATAGGCAATCTATGCCATCTGAAAATAGGGATAGGGATAGTTTTATCTCTTCCTTTCCAACTACATGCCTTTTCTTTCCTTTCCTATCTTACTGCATTGGTTAGGAATATGATGCATGAGTGGTGAGTGAACTATCTTACTTTGTTCCTGATCTCAGTGGCAATGTTGAATATAGATTTTTTTGTAGATGCTCTCAACCGAGTTGAGAAAGGTTTCTATTCCTAGGTTACTGAATTTTTATCAGAATGGCTGTTGAAGTCTATCAAAGGTTCTCTGTGCATCAATAGATACATGATGAGGCGATTTTTCTTCTTAAGCCTGATGATATAGAGGGTTACACTGATTGGTTTTTGTACATTGAAGTCACGCATTCATGTAATAAATCCCACTTGGTTATAATGTATAATGTTTTCATAAATTGCTAGATTTATATTTATTAATGTCTTGATGAGGATTTTTGCAGATATCTTCATGAGGGACATTGGTCTTCAGATTTTTTAAAATATATTTTAGTTATCAGTGTAACATTAGCCTCATAAAATAACAAGTGTTTCAGGGGCTGGAGTTATGGCTCAGTGGTAGAGTGCTTGCCTAGCATGAGCGAGGCCCTGGGTTCGATCCTCAGCACCACATAAAAATAAAATAAAGGAATTATGTCCAACTACAACTAAAAATATTCCTTTTGCTTCCATTTTCTGGAAAAGATGGTGTAGAATTGATGTTAATTATTTTTAAATGTTTCATAGATATCTCCAGTGAAATTATCTGAACTTAGAGACATTTTTATGGAAGGGTTTTCATTGTAAGTTGAGTTTCTTTAATGATTATAGTTTCAGATTATTTCACATTGAATAAGTTTGGATAGTACATACTTTTAAAAGAACTGGACTGGTTGTCAAATTTATGTGCATAAAGCTATTCATGGCATTCTCTTATTTTCCTTTTAATGTCTATAGGATCTATAGTGATATTCTTGGCCTTATTTCTGATACTGGTAATTCATATCTTATTGCTTTGTCAGTCTTTTTTTAAAACAAACAAACCAGGGATTGAACCCAGGAGTGCTTAAACACTGAGCCACATCCCCAGCCCTTTTTATATTTTTAATTTAGAGACAGGGTCTTGCTAAGTTGTTTAGTGCCTCACTAAATTGCTGAGACTGTCTTTGAACACATAACTCCTGCCTCAGGCTCCAGAGAGCTGGGATTACAGGTATGTGCCACCATGCCCAACTATTTGTCAGTCTTTCTGGAAGTCTATCACCTTGGGTTTTGTTCATTTTCTGTGTTTTTATGTTCTCAATTCCATTGATTTCTGTTCTTTATTATTTCCTCCTTTCTGCTTGTTATGAGCTTATTTTGATCATCTTTTCCTAGTTTCTTGAGGTGGGACCTTATGTCTCAGCTTTTAGAGCTGAGGTCTATATCTTCTCTAATATAAGCTTTTGGTGCAACAAATTTCCCTTTCAGTTTCAGATATATCCCTTCGCTTTTGATGACAAAAAAAAAAAAGAGCCATAGAGATTGAACTCAGGGCTTTGCGCATGCTAGGCAAGCACTCTCCCTCTGAATTACATTTTTACTCTATATTATCATTTCATTTAAATATATTGTGATTTGTTTCATAACCCAGGATACAGTTTTGGTAAATATTCCATGGATGCTTGAAAAGAAAGCATTCTGCTGCTGTTGGATGCAATGTTCATATTATTCATCTATTTCACATCCTTACTGATTTGCCCTCTAGTAGTTCTACCAATTCTGAGAAATGAATGTTGAAGTTCCCAAATATAATTGTGAAACTCTCTTTTTCTTCCTTTTAGTTCTGTCAGGTTTTGCTTCATGTACTTTGCTATACAAATAAAAGTCGGGTGCATACACATTAGGATTACCAAGTATTTTAGCAGATTGACCATTTTATCATTATGTAATATTTCTGTCACTAATCATTTCCTTTGCTCTAAAGTCAGCTTTAGCTGATGTTAATATAGCTACTTTTGTTTTTTTTTTAATTAATGCTTGAATGATATGCTTTCTTTCTTTCACTTTCTACCTACCTTTTTATCATTATATTTTTTGAGTGGGTTTCTTGTAGAAAGGAAAATATTTGGATCATTTTTTAAAAATCTATTATGTGTTTTTAATTGGTATATTTAGACCTTTACATTTTAATATAATTGTTGATATTTCAGATCTCAAGTTCGGCTTTTTATTTTTTGTTTTCTGTTTGTTCCCTGTTTTTTTTATTTTCCTTTTCCTGCCATACTGTAGCAAGGCAAGGTACATATTATAGGACACCATTTTGGTTTACCTATAGCGTTTTGAGTGTGTTTATATAGTTTTTTTATATTGATTGCTCTAATTTCTTAATTTTCCTTTGTCTGAGAATGTTTTGATTACCCTTTTAATCCTGAAGGTTATTCATGGATTATGTAGAATTTTTTGTTTATTTGTTTAACATATTTTTATTTATATGTTTTAGTTGTAAATGAACACAATACCTTTATTTTATTTATTTATTTTTATGTGGTGCTGAGGATTGAACCCCGTGCCTCCCACATGCTAGGCAAGTGCTCTACCACTGAACTACAACTGCAGCCCTAATTATGTAGAATTTTGAGTGTCAGTTTTTGTTTTGTGGCACTTGAAAAATGTGCCACATACTATGGCCTCTATAATTTCAGAGAACGTGGATTTCCCCAGAACGTGATTATAGAGTGCTGGTGTGAGTTCGGGAATAAAGAGTTGCTGTTTGAATCTACAAGCTGTGTGGTGGCTCGTGATTTTGTGCCCAGCCAGACTGCGGCATTTGGCGTCCCGTGCGGGGAACGCCTGAAACTTGGAGGTAAGTGAAATTTCTCGCTCTTGAGGAAGAGAGAAAGAATGGGTGAGCATTTCAAAAAACAATGTGTTCCTTTTTTGATTTATTTTGTTTTTATTTCAAGTTGCCTGTTCCTAGAACTTTCTCAGGCAAACTGGGGAAAATGGTTGACTCAAGGTTTGAAGTTGTTCGCCTCCAAGGAAGAAAAATTGTTAGAGGAAAGAGGCACCCCAGTAAGACCAACAATAGTTAGGACATATGTTGATACAATACAAAAATGTAGCTCATGGCTTTTTAAAGACGAGTTATTAAGTATATCAATGGGACCATCATGGTATCCTGTAGAAAGATTTTTCTTCAACAAGAAAGAGATGGCTAGTTCTGTTTACTACATTTGTCTAAGATCTTGGTTTTTACAGACATCTGATTAATTTACAAGGCTAAAGTGTTAAAATATCAACCACTAAATATGAAATCAAGTACTCTTTACTTATTAAGTTCCATAAGGTAATATATTTAAACATTATGTGTGTTTTCATAAATTGGTAAATGGAAAAAAAGTTTAATATTGCTTTGGTCTGTGTCTTTGCTAAAACAAGGTTACTAAGAGCTAAGATTCTATCAGGTGTAATTTATATACAAAGAGTATAAGAAGTTTCAGTTGGGTTTCAATCATAGTATTACAGTACCATAAAAAAAACATGAAAGTATTTCATCTTATTAAAGTGGAGTAATTTGTCTAAATCAGAAATTTTATAAGAGTTGTTTCAAAATGTGAATTTATAAAAAGGGTTAACGGTTAAAAAAGAGATAGAAAAAGATTCAAGATGTGGAAATATATTTTAATATAAAAGGTTAAAGGAAAAAGAAATGTTTCTAGATGAGATAATCTCTGTGTGGTAAAGTAAAAAGTTGTAAAATGCCATTTAAAAAGATTTTGAGGAAACTAGACTTACTTTAAAAGCTTGAGAAAGGAAGAAAGAAGAAAAAGGTATTTGTACATGGCAGATTGAGACAAAGCTTCTCAATGGAGTTAAAAAAAAAAAAAAGCCTTTGGTTGAAGGGCAGCCATGTAAACTAACATTGAAGCGATTTAAACAGAATCTAAGCCTCGTTTAAAAGAGTGAAGTTGTAGGTGGTGAAAAAGTACATTTAAAAGTACAGTATAGATGATAATTAAAAGGCTTTAAAAGGTTAAATTGAAGGTGGTCGAGATACCTTCATGGCGGAAAAAAGAAAAAAGAGATATAAAAAGATTCAAGATGTGGAAATATATTTTAATATGGAAGGTTATAAGAAAAAGAAATGTTTTTAGATGAGATAATCTTTGTGTGATAAAGTAAAAAGTTGTAAAATCTCTAAGTAAGTTGCAAAAGGCTTTAAAAGGTTAAATTGAAGGTGGTTAAAATGCCTTCATGACGGAGGAAAGAGTGCATCATTCGAAGCCTAGTTAATCGTAAAGGCATTACTTAAAAAAAAAATGGGAAGATAATAGGATAAAAGATACTTAGATAAAGAAGATTAAAAATTTGAAGTGAAAAACTTTAAAGACAGAAGAATAGAAAGTTAAAAAGAAAAAAAGATAGAAAAGATGTAGGAAGATAAAAAAGATGTAGGAAGACAATAATTTTAAACCCACAAAATAGGAAACAAAGGAAAACTAAGAGGAAAAAAAAGCAACTAAGGGTGAATGTACAAACCTTAGGGGGAAAAAATTAGAAGATAGAAATAAGATAAAAAATGGTTGAAAATGTCAAGTAAGGTATTTCAGATAGAAAATGCAAAAAGCTAAGACAACTATTAGATACAGACATATACTTATTAAAGCAAAAAGAGGGAATTGGAAAGGGGTATATATCCCCCAAAGATAAACTTAAAATAACCCTTTTTACTCTAAACTTTTTAAATTTGGATACATAAGGACTTAGTGCTGTGGAAAGACATATGTATCCAAAAAATGTACATAAGCCTAAGGTACTTTGGAAAGATATTCTAACAGGACAATGGAAAGGTCCTGACCCAGTGATTGTCTGGAGTCGGGGTTTTGTTTGTGTGTTTCCACAGGGAGAACAGCAGCCGATTTGGATTCCAGAGAGATTAACTAAAACAATTTCTACAGATCGAAAAGAAGATGATTTGACTCAAATCCATAACAGCTGATATCCAGAACTCCAGCTTGGCCATTCTTAAATCTGCGACAGTGATTAACCAGGATGCTTTTTTCAATAGCTATTTTATTATTGCATTTTCCCACATCATAAAGTTTATTTTATTTTTTGAGCTCATACAAACCTAGGTTAATGTTTTTCTGGTCAGTTTTATTTTTTGACTGTGGAGTTTTTAAACATTGCAATGGAGATTTCACCTAGGTAAAGCTACAAGGCCTTTACTATTTTCTTATGTGTTGTACGTTTGTGTGCACTCTTGTGTTTTGTGTTGTATGTCTGTATGTGCGTATGTCCATATTTCTTATATGAGGAGTGCTCATGAAAAAATGGATCCGAATTATTATTATTTTTTTTATTCACGTGATTTAAATGGTTTAATTTAAATTAGGTAAACAGCTGTTAAGGATTGTTTTTAAAGGTGGTTAACAGATCTGTTTGTTTACTAATTTAAATTTCGTAAACAGCTGTTAAGGATTGTTTTTAAAGTAGGTTAACAGATCTGTTTGTTTACTTTCACCTTTCCTTTTCATTATATTTAATAATTCTTTTCAGGATAATGTCTCTTTAGCATCATTGCCAGAATTCCTATCTTCATCCCAGTGCCGGTGAAGACAAAGATAAAACCAAACTACAGCTTCTATGATAGCTATCACAGTAAACTGTATAAACTGATGCATCAATGAATATAACTCAACAAGTAATGCTCAATCAAGGACTCGATTTACTTTGGGAGGAAATGGACATATTGATAGACCCCCTCCGCTTTGAACTGCTTGCAGAACTTGCCTGGACTATGTAACTATCATTTGGTGCAGCAAATTGTGGTAATGCTGGCATATCTTTGCTGATGGTGTCACCAGTGATGCAATTTTTCCCAAGGAGCCGTCAATTGGCTTGGTGTCGTGGCATTTCTGTATCCTCCTCCCTTCTGCTAGTGATGGTCTAAAATTTGGGGGCCAATGGCTATATGCTGGACTGGTAGTCAGTGACAGGTATGATCCAATTGCAGTGGTATCAACCTAAGACAGGAGGCTGACGCCTAAAGGTCAGTTTTCCGATGAGGGGTAAGAACCATATGTTGAATTGGACAACCTACCAGGCACGGTCCTTAAGCCACATTGCTTGTTGTTTAATTAATCATAAGGGGGGAGATGCTGGGAGCCATTAGCCAAGTAGGTATGACAATTTCCTTGCCAGCGTACCCCATGTTGCTTAGTGGAAGGACTCGTGGAAATAGGACATTTTGCAGTGACATTGCATCTAAGGTGACCTTGCTCAAGGACCAGGGCGGATCCGGGTTTAGGGTGTTCCCGGTTTAGGATGATCCGGGTTTAGGGCGTTCCCGGTTTAGGACTATCCGGGTTTAGGGTGTTTCCAGGTTTAAGGTTATTCCTGCTGGGAATAGGGCGTATCCTGCTGCCTGAGTTCCCCTTGAGTTCTCACGGGATTCAGACAGTATTTTTTGGGAGACAGAAGCCCAGTGGGGGTGGATTTGGGCAGAGAACGTGGATTTCCCCAGAACGTGATTATAGAGTGCTGGTGTGAGTTCGGGAATAAAGAGTTGCTGTTTGAATCTACAAGCTGTGTGGTGGCTCGTGATTTTGTGCCCAGCCAGACTGCAGCAGATGATAAATTCACTATCACTCAATAATTGCTCTCCTATATTGTTCTTCTAGTTGCTTCTATTTTCTGTTTTTAGTTTTCAGAAATTTATGATGCACCTTGGGATTGACTTCTTTCAGTTTATCCTATGGAGACCACTTAGCTTTGTGAATCTGTGGGCTTATTATACCTTTCATCAAACTTGGGAATTTGTTAGAAACTGTTTATTTTTCAGTTCCATGTTCTTTCTCCTCTATCTGGAATTCTAATGACACAAATGTTAGAATTTTTATTGTAATCCTAAAGGTCTCTAAGGCTCTGTTTATTTTTTTCCCATTTTTTGTCTATTTAGATTTTGTAATATACTTATAGCATAAGTATACTTAACATATACTTATGTCTTCAAGTTCACTAATTCTTTTCCCGGTCATCTTTTTCTGTTACTGAGCCCACTCAGTGACTTTTCAATCTCAGTTATTGTATTTTTCAGTTTTATTCTGTATCCCCACTTATCCATGATTTCACTTCCCATGCCTTCAGTTAGTCACACAGTCAACCATGGTACAAAAATATCAAATGGAAAATTCCAGAAATAACAATTCATAAATTATTTTTGTTGTCCCACTCTGACCTGCCTCAAACATGAATCATCCTTTTGTCCAGCATATCTATACTGCATACACCATCCACGTGTTAGTCAAATAAATTTTATTATAGTATATAATTGTTCTACTTTATCATATCATATGAATTTAGAGGAAACACATTCAATCCACAATAGCACCTACTAATTTTCTTTCCTAATTCAAGTTGTGATTTTTCTTGGTTCTTGGGAAGATGAGTGAATTTCAATTATATCCTGGATATTTGGGGTATTAATTTGTGAGACTCTAGATCCTATTTAATCTTCTCTTTCAGTAGGTAGTCACCTGCTTGGGTTTAGTATGATGGTTGTGGCTTACTTATGTGGGCTCTGGCTCCAATAACAATTTAATTTACAAGGCCTTCATAGTGCTCTTCTGGTCTGCTTCCTTTGTATGTTATACAGAGGCTAATCTAAAAACCTGGGCAGTGTTCCACACTATAGTTCAGTTCTCAGGTCTTTCTGTTAATTCTGGTCAGTTTCTTTTGCTCCTTCTCTCCAAAATCCTACCCTCAGTCTCTAATCAGGATAGTAAAGTTCCTGCCATCACTGAATGTTGGATACTAGGAGTAGAAGTGTAAGCTCCTCCCTTGACCCCCAAATGATACCACCCCATGGGGGAATCAAAGCACTGCCTGTAGTTGATGCTTATCTGAAGGTAATAGTTCATGTTCCTCACTTACCCCACTGACTCTACTCCTAAGAGGGAAACAGAATGCTGCCTTACACTGCCTGTTGCCACCAGGATGGAGGTAGGTAGACTCTCCTGCACCCCTACTGATACCACCTCATAAGGGAAAAGTGAAGAGACATCTTGGTGCTGTCAAGCAGAGGACAGGCATCCTTTGCCTGGTCTCTACTGACACAACAACAGGATAAATAGTCTGCTACTCAAGGATAGAAAATCAGTATCCATATTTGGTCTCTGCTTAAACCATACCATCAAGAGAAGCAGACAGTAGCCATTGGGCAGAGAACAGAAGACTCTACTCAGCTCCCACTGACACCACCTCGGTGGAAGCAGCAGAGTAATTTATTGCCACTGGGATGAAGTACAAGTTCAGGCTTCCACTCGGCTTCAGCTTGCTATACCAACATGCAAGAGGAGGAAGTACTCCCCACTCAATTTCTATGGGCACTGCGGTGTGTGTGTGTGTGTGTGTGTGTGTGAGAGAGAGAGAGAGAGAGAGAGAGAGAGAGATTTCCAACGTCTTTGGCTGAATTAGGACAGGTATCAGCAAAAAGGTTTTTATCCTGCTAGATTACCCTTTTTCTGGGCCTTTATCTAGAAAGAGCTGGCTTTTCTTAGACCTTTTTAAAATCTGTACCTGCTACCATTTCCAGAATATAGGATTCTCCAGTGCCAAGTCTGGGATATCAAGGGAAAAATGAAAATCCAATTCACTGCCATGTCATTCCTCAAGCTCCTAATCTTCCACCTTCTCACCATCTTATGTAGATTTTCTATATTTGCTTTTAGTAATATGTCCAGGGTTTTTAGTTATCTTTTAGAGGGAGGAATAGGGAAAAATAAATCATCTACTTCTTTCCCAAAATCAAAAGCTTAAGGGGCTGGGGTATAGCTCAAATGGTAGAACATTTGCCTAGCATGTGTAAGGCACTAGGTTTGATCCTCAGCACCACATAAAAATAAATAAAATAAAGGTATTGTGTCCATCTACAACTAAAAAAAAAATTCAATTTTAAAAAAAAAAAAACATCAGCTGGGTGTGTTGGCACACACCTGTAATCCTCGTGACTTGGGAGGCTAAGGCAGGAGGATTGTGAGTTCAAGCCCTGCCTTGGCAATTCAGCAAAGCCCTGGCAACTTAGTGAGATCCCATCTTAAAAGAAAAAAGGGTGGGGTGGGGCACAGCGCTAGAATAAAGCGCCCCTGGGTTAAATCCCCAGGACTCCCCCCCGCCAAAAAAAGACAAAGTATCAAGCAATATATATGGTAATAGAGGGATAAATGGACAAAATTCAAGAAAATATTTAATACTAACAATCCAAACCTGTAAGACAGAGCTTTTCTGAAACAAGGAACTCTTCACCTAAACCAACTAAGGTACCCACTGCTAGAATGAAACTGATACCCTATTCCCCAAAATCAAATTCATACAAATACAAAATTGAGGATATGGCCTATAACTATCTGTCAATATTGTCTTTATTAACAGCAAAAGTGCCATCCTGTACTTAAAGATACCATAAAGAATGGGTTTAAAAGTTAATAAGCTAAAAGTATGAAGACATCTGTAGCCAGGAGCTTTCTTCAAAACTCCTGTACCTATTTCAAGTCAAGACAGGTTTCTAATGAATATGTAAAGAAATTATTTGTCAGTCCCAGAGCCAGTATTAACAAATAGCCCGTAACAGTGAGTTGAGTCAGTCCAGGCAGGCTCTAAATGAAAGCAGGAGGACCCCAGAACCCAGCAAACTCAATGAAGGAGCTAACAACTTAGGCTCCAGAAAGAGTGTGACAGTCATAGCTCAGAAGTGGGCAACTTATCCAAATTGGCAGGTACTGAGATGTTGTACTTGGGTGCTGTTATTGGGATCCCACTGCAAGGGGAAAAGTTTTTATTGCAAAAACCATAGCAGAAAACTTTCAAGTCATTTTTTGTTTTCACACTTTTAAAATCTTTGCATAACTATTAATATTTTACTATAGAAACTGAACTATAAAAGGAAAATGCCATTACCAGAGGAAAGAAAATCCAATTGCTCTCACCAAGACAGGTGAAAAAAGTGAAAGGGGTTAAGTGGGTCTTCCACCCGCATTGAAGACAAAGAACCAAGAAAGTGATTTTTATGTTCCCATCAGCTCTGCATGGTGGCCCTAGTGAAGGAGCGATGCAGGGGAAGGAGCCAAAGTCACTACCATAGGTACCTAGGCACACATACTCTTCTCAACTGGCCTCACCAGCACCAGGTAGCAGATATGTTTTTTTTCTGGCCCCCACTCCCACACCAGCTAATACATCTGTGGTAGGACAGAATGTCGTGCATCACTTTCCTTCACCCTCTGCTGCCACTGCCACCACCCTGCTCCTCACCTTCCCACACCATATGCACTATCCATGCAGGACATGTGACTTGGATAAGATGAGTAAAGACATGGAGACTTGGCCTGCAAACGAACACATCTTAAACAGGTTAGTATCAGCCCACCCACAAAGGTTTTTCTGTCTCAGAAATACTTAGTTTTAAAGGATCCAGAGGATCTAAGATCCATTAATGTACAAGTTGCCAAGGGTTTAGGGGAGAGAGCAGAGAGGTAGACAAAAGAAAAAGAGACTGTGAGGAGGAAAAGAAGGAGGGAAAACTTTGAGCAGTCTTCAAAGTGGCCAGAAGAGATTTTTTCAAGAATTAACAGGTTTCTGCAGTGTGAAGTTTCCACATAAAACTAGGAATAATCACCATTTGACCCAGTTTTCCCCAAATCAACATACTACAGTGATGCAGCCACACCAATGTTTATTACAGCTCAATTCACAATATCTAAGCTATGGAGCCAACCCAGGTGTCCTTCAGCAGAAAAGTGGATAAATGAAACGTGAGCTGGGCACGGTAGCACATGCCTGTAATCCCAGCAGCTTGGGAGGCTAAGACAAGAGGATCTCAAGTTCAAGCCTAAGCAAAAGCAAGGAGCTAAGTAACTCAGTGGGACCTTGTCTCTAAATAAAAAGGGCTGGGGATGTGGCTCAGTGGCCAAGTGTCCCTGAGTTCGGAAGGAAGGAAGGGAGGGAGGGAGGGAGGGAGGAAGGAAGGAAGGAAGGAAATGTGGTATATATACATAATTGAGTATTGCTCAGCAATTAAGAAAATGACTTTATGACATTTGCCAATAAATGGATGGATCTGGAGACTATCATGCTAAGTGAAAAAAGCCAGTCCCCAAAAGCCAAAAGTCAAATGCATTCACTAATATATGGAAGCTAACCCAAAATAAGGGAGGAAGGCGAAGAACAGAAATTCAGTAGATTAGACAATGAGGAATGAAGGGAAGAGCAGTGGAATAAATCAGACATAGTTTTTATATATGTACATATATGAATACATGAGAGTGAATCCCATCATCATGTATATCCACAAGTATGTGGTCCTCATTAGAATAAGACATATTCCATCCTTGTATAATTATATCAAAATGGAGTCTGTCAAGTACATCTAAAAAGAACCAATAAAAATAAAATTAAATAAAGATGATCTGCAGTGGGAAACAAAGAATTAACAGACTGGAAATGTAAATAAATTATTTGTGACACTCCCTTATGATCCATCTAAAAGCAATTCTGTCTCTTCTCATTCCTTTAGCTTGTAGAGAAAAATAATAATAGTAGTAGTAGTAATAATAATAATAATTATTATTATTATTATTATTATTATTGGCACTTTATCACTGAGCTACATCACCAGCCTTTTTTATTTTGAGAGTGTCTCACTAAGTTGCTTGCGATCTAAGTTGCTGAGGCTGGCCTCAAATTTGTGATCTTCCTGCCTCAGCTTCCTGAGTCACTAGGCTTATAGGCATGTGTCACCACAAACAGACCTTGCAGAGAATTTTAGAGCTGGGGAAAACTTCAGTTATCCTGGACTGAGTCACGTTTTATATTTAAGGAACCTGAGGCCTGAAAAAAAATACATTTGCTACATTATATATTCAAAGGACAAAGACAAAAATCCAGACTTTTCCCTTCCATGTTTCAGCTCTTCTGTTCTTTTGGAACACATTTGTGTCGAATCCCAATGCAAGGGAAGGGTTCTGGGTTGTAATCTCCTTTCACCGGACTCATGCCTATGACAATGGAGAATATGGACACCTCTGCTCTGTGCAACAATTTCTCCAAACATGTTGTAGAAAGTTGGATCCTAAACTAACTAGACTGAAATGCTCCCAGCACTGTTTTTGGTTTTGGTCTGTTTTGGTTTTATTTTTATATATATATATATTTTGTATTTTTTTATTAGTTGCGCATGACAGTACAATGATCTTGACATATCATACATCTGAATCAAATGGGGTATAATTTCTCATTTTTTCAAGTGAACAGGTTGCAGAATCACATTGGTTATACAGACACGTATATACATACAGTAATACTAGTGTTTATTTTATTCTGCTGCCCTTCCTGTCCCCCCTTCCCCACCCCTCCCCTCACTTCTCTCTACCCAATCTAATGTGACACATTTCTTTTTTTTTTTTCCCTCACATCATCATACATGTATTTTGTATAATGATGAGGGTCTCTTTCCATCTTCCATGCAATTCCCCTTCTCCCTCCCATTCCCTCCCACCTCTCTCCACTATTTAGTGGTAATCTTCTTCTCATGCTCTTCCTCCCTACTCCATTTCGAGTCACCCCCCCTTATATCAGAGAAGACATTCAGCATTTGTTTTTTAGGGATTGGCTAACTTCACTTAGTATACTCTGCTCTAATGCCATCCATTTCCCTGCAAATGCCATGATCATGCTATTTTTTAGTGCTGCGCAATATTCCATTGTGTATAAATGCCACATTTTTTTTATCCATTCATCTATTGAAGGGCATCTAGGTTGGTTCCACAGTCTAGCTATTGTGAATTGTGCTGCTATAAACATTGATGTGGCTGTGTACCTGTAGTATGCTCTTTTTAGGTCTTTTGGATATAGTCCGAGAAGGGGAATAGCTGGGTCAAATGGTGGTTCCATTCCCAGCTTTCCAAGGAATCTGTTTTTGTTTTAAATAATGAGTTTCTTATTTGTCATTAACAGTTTTTTTTTTTTTTTTTTTTTTTTTTTGGTAGTAGGGTTGAACTCAGGGGCACTCAGCCACTGAGCCACATCCCCAGCCCTATTTTGTGTTTTATTTAGAGAAAGGGTCTCACTATGTTGCTTAGGGCCTCACTTTTGCTGAGGCTGTCTCTGAACTCGGGATTTTCTTTTCTCAGCCTCCTGAGTCAATGGGATTACAGGTGTGTGCCACCACTCCCGGCGCTCTTCCTATTATTTTTACAACATGATTATTCCGTGTTTAGTGCAAAAACTTTAGAAAACATGTTTCTCTCCTGTGCAAAAACTCTAGGCAATGCTGCAGGCTTACACTAACTGAAAAGAAGATCACATACCTTGTCTTCCTTTGAACTCTCCACCTCTGCTCCCTCCTTGAATTTGGCCAGGGCACTCTTGAGGTCCTGAGATGTATAGGTATTGGTATTGATGTCCAGTCTGTCCAAAGAGAAGCTGAGAGTCAGGAGAAAGGTACCACATTCCCCAATAAAGAAAAAGCCCCTGGCTGTCTGGGCATTCCAAGGTTATTTAGGCCAAGCCAATATCTAGTATATTCTTATACCTTTGCCTTCAGACAGCCAGAGGCCCAAGAGGGTGACTTTCCTTGAGGCTAGAGGAGGAAACACACAGCTAAAGACGGGGTTATTTCTTGAAGACAAAGGAAAAGGCACAGGGCAGAGAGAAGCCCACCTTTGACAAAGAGGTTACAGCTGGTAGGCAGAAATGATCCTAGAATGTCTGTGATGCTGCTCTCTGAGCACAGGCCACAGCAGGGCCTTGTGGCAGGCAGAGGATAGAGAGAAAGGGAAGGAGGGCAACAGGGACCCAAGTTCCTCAGAGTATGCTGACAAGGCAGTTTGATTTTACAAAAATGACTGGATAGATTCACACCTTAAAAATAACCTTTGAGGCCAGGCATGGTGGCGTACACCTGTAATCCCAGCAGCTCTGGAGGCTGAGACAGGTAGATTTCAGGTTCAAAGCCAGCCTCAGCAACGGTGAGGTGCTAAGCAACTCAGTGAGACCCCATCTCTAAATAAAATACAAAATAGGGCTGGGGATGTGGCTCAGTGGTTGAGTGTCCCTGAGTTCAATCCCTAGTACCCCCCCCAAAAAAAGAAGAATCTTTGAGCCATGAGGAAAAGCAGGGGGTATATATTAATCTCACAGAGGAATGGATTTGAGATACTGATGAGTAGAAGAATCAAGGTCGGCCACTTTCCATAGCCTGCCTTCAAGGGGAGAGAGTAATCTCAACATGGCAGCAATCTCAATATTTTAAGAGACTAGAGTGGTATCCTAACAAAGACCCCTGGAGTTGATCCAAGCCACAACCATTTACCTTGATTGGAGAGAAGGCATCAGTGGGAGGAATGGGGAAAGGTTTCACCACCAGCACTCAAGTCAGTTAACAATGGTAATGTGGACAAATGGAAGTGTACATATGGAATGTGCTTGGACATGTCTGGCTATGGCTTGGTTAAGGATAACCCTGGAGATTTCAGAGTGGGGGAGGAAAGGGTTGTTCTCTTATTCTACTTCAAGGGCACAGCAAGTCAGTCTCATAGTCCAAAATCCTAACAGTTCTCAGCTTTCAAGAGAAAAACGTGTAATCAGTCAGGGCTCTGCTCATTCAGTTTTGTTTTTGTTTTGTTTTGTTTTTAATATTTTTGAGTTGTCAATGGACCTTTATTTTATTTATTTATATGCAGTGCTGAGGATAGAACCCAGTGCCTCACACATGCTAGGCAAGCACTCTACCACTGATCCACAACTCCAGCCCCTCATTCAGTTTCTGATTCATCCTAAAGATTCTTTAGGTTCTGAGAAAAACTTGTTCTCTAAACCTCAGTCCTTCTAATCTCATTAATTATAGTTAATCACTCCTATTTATTTAATACTTTACTGTGGGTCAGTAGTTTGTTAGTTTAAAAAGTAGTATTTCATTCAAACAGCATAACCTCACAAAGAAGGTAAGAGAATCCCGAATCCCTCTCTCCACAGAGCAACATCCACTGTCAACTGTATGAGGATACCACTGTCCTACCCAGCTCCCTACCAGGAGCTAAGGATTCAGGAGCCACAACTTGAACAGATTATCTCTTCTGCCTCTTCCAAGATTTGGTCAGAACTAATCCTATCTTGCCTTGTATCTCTGCTGCCTTTAGTGCCCCTCTCCCAGGCCATGCATTATCTCTATCCTCAGACATACAAAGCTCATCCCCAACTACATACATTCACACACTACTGCATCATTACTCTCACTTCATTCTTCACTGAGAAAAATGAAAGTTATCAAAAATTTCCTCATCTTTCCATCATCAGCTCTGCAAACCAACATGCACCTAGATCTATGCTCTCTACTATCCTTAAATTACAATGGATGACAGCGTCCCTGCACCTATTAAACATGTTTTAGATCCCATGTGCCTTCACAAAAGGTTTAACCCTCATGACTATCAGCAATTTCACCCCTCAACTGGATTATTCTCATCAGCATACAGCACTCCTTGACCCACATAATCTCTTCATATCTTCATGCCATTTCCCTATTCTTACAGGGAAAAACTTAATGAACACATTGTCTATACTCACTATCCCTATCTTCCTGATTTGTATTTACATTGCCATTTGCTCTGACCTAGATTCTGTCTCCACCACACCACTAACACTGTTCATCAAAATTACTAATAATTGGGGTTGGGATTGTGGCTCAGTGGTAGAGTGCTCGCCTAGCACAGGCGGGACCTGGGTTCGATCCTCAGCACCACATAAAAATAAAATAAAAATAAAAGATGTTTGTCCACCGAAAACTAAAAATAAATATTAAAAAATTCTCTCTCTCTCTCTCTCTCTCTCTCTTTAAAAAAAAAATTACCAATAATCGATGACCAATCCAATGGTCCCTTCACTAACTTCACATTCCTCAACCACTCAGCAGCATTTGCACAGTGCACCTTTCCCTTCTTAAAGCACTCTTCTTTCCTGGCTTCTCTTACCCCACTCTCCTTGTTCCTTACTCTTTTCTCTAACTCTTCTTATTGTTCCTCTTCTCTCTCCTAAACCCTACATACGGGAATGCCCCAGAGTTCAGTCCTGAACAAATTCTCTTCTTCATCTCCAACATGAGATTTTAAATATTGATCTATCAGTAATGCCAATACATCTTTGACCTGAACTTCTCCCCTCTCACAACTGATGTATCTTAGGTCTCAGATGTTTAACAAATACCTCAAATTTACTGAATCTAAAACATAGTTCTTGATTCTTTCCCTCTTTCAACTTTTCTATTTCAATAAATAGCACCTCCAAGCACCCAGTTGCTCAAACCCCCAAATGAGACTTTATTTTGAATATTCTGAACTTCCTTCCTTCCTTCCCTCAACCTCTACATCTAAATCACAAGCAAGTCCTGTTGGCTTTACCTCCAAATTAAATCTCCAAGCTCGCCCACTCTCCATTAAGATACCTTAGGCTAAGCATCACTATGCCTTGTCTGATTTACTGAAATAGTGTCCTCATTGTCTCTGTGCTTCTTCTTTTCTCCACCTTCAATCTCTTCTCCAGACACAAAGTAACTAGAGTTATCCTGCTAAATAATACCACATTAAATCACTCTCATGTCTAAAATCATCCATAGTTTTCTACTACCATTAAAGGTGAATGAAGAATACTCAAATGTTCCTTAACACTCCAAGATCTGGGCGCTGGGGTTGTAGTGCAGTGGTAGAGTGCTCACCTAGCACGCATGAGGCCCTGGGTTCAATCCTCACCACCACATAAAAACAAATAAATAAAATAAAGATGTTGTGTTCAACTACAGCTAAAAATTAAATATTATTTTTTAAAAAACCCTCAAGATCTGGCTCCCACATCCCTCTCATTCTCATTTCCTAGTAGTGTCCTTTCTTCTCCTGCATCATTTTCCTTTTTCTCCAATTTGATAATGCCTTCTCCTTGACAAAGCCAGAATTATTCTTATTGTTCCATGTTCTTGAAGTGTTCTGACCCCTAAACTTATAAACTTAACCCTCTGCAGGGATAAATCCTCCTCATCCTTTGTATCTCAGTTCAAATAGCTTGATGAGGGCTTTTCAATCTTCCTGTCTAAAGTGCTCTCCCCCAGGAACTCATCACCTTCTCCATTTCTTCCCTAGCACTTTTTTTTTCTTTTTTCAATCTCTAATTATCTTACTTGTGTGTGTATTTACCTGGGTTTTTTGCCTGCCAGTTTCCATAAGGCTGGCATCTTGTCTGTTTTGTGACTACCACATCCCCAATGATGGGTGCACAGGTACTCCGTAGGTCTTTTGTGAAAAGAATGAAGGAAGGAAATAAATAGCTCTGTCTTTGGCCCACCCCTTTAACCACGATACCATACTCTCCGTGACATATAGTCAACCCAAGATAGTACAACATGAATGTAGTTTGTCCCTCAGCCCTCTAACACAGGAGGAAGATTCAAAGAAGCTATTTTTTCCAGGGCAAGAAGATATTCTATAAAGATATCAGCAGGGATATGTACAAAAACCAGCTTAAAGTATAAAAAGCAATAGGAGCCAAATATGCACAGAAGTCAGGCAGGACCAAGAGAATCCAGAGTCTCTCCAGGCCTTACAGCCCACAGGCATCATAGTGCAGATACAATGAATTAGGCTTAACAGACCTCCCTATCTCCCTCCAATCCAGTAGTGCTGAACAAGTCCATTTACCTCCAGGCCAGTCGTGCTTAACTCTGGGTTTACCAACATCAATCTGATGGAAACTTCTCCAAAACAGAACAAGCAGGTAAGCAAAATACTATACCAATTCAGGATACTGGCCTCCACCTCTGAGCCTCTGTTCCTGTCCCAGTGTTCAAGAGCCAGGAAGACACTATGAAGTGGAACTGGAAGAACACAGGATGAGACTCATCCAGAAGGAAGAAGTCATCACCACATGCAAACAGAGTCACTGAACGCACAGCACCAAACGTCCACACCATACTACCTTGTCAATGCCTTTGGGCTTCTGTTCAGACAGGTTTGCCACTGGCTATAACTGCTGAGAAGAAAGAAGAAATATCCAGCATATCCTGAAGGTCATTCTAGGGCAGAGCCTTCAGAAACATTCCAAAGGAGAAAAATTAAGAGGTAGAAATGGGAATAAATATTTCTCTCTTATGCTGTGTCTCTATGGATCACATGGATGGCTGTGCTTTCTCCTCATCCACTTTTTTTTTTTTGTAAGCACTGGGAATGGGGACTGGAGTTGTGGCTCAGTGGTAGAGTGCTTGCATAGCACACGTGAGGCACTGGGTTCAATCAATCCTCAGCACCACATAAAAATAAAATAAAGGTGTTGTGCCCACCTACAACAACAAAAAAATTTTTTTAAAGAAGGTACTGGGATTGAACCCAAGGGTACTCTACCAGCATTCTACCACTGAGCTACATCTCAGCCATTTTTTAAATTTTGAAACAGTTCTCCCTAAATTGTCCAGTCTGGCCTTGTTTTGGCTACCTTCCTGCCTTAGCTTCCCAAGCAGCTGGGATTATAGGCATGCACCCACCATTCCACCCAGCTGTACTTTCTAGTCTAAAAAAAATTGAACAACAGATAAAGCAACCATTGTCCATACTGATGATCTATGGTCAGGTAGTGGAAAACTAACTTCCCATGGCAGAAAAATCAACAAGTAAAAAGCTCCATATGCATCAAGTTCCAAACTCAATATAATTAAAACAAGGAAAAAATAAGAAAAAAAAACCCACTTATATTAGATGTGAGAAAAGACTTTCTTAAAAGTACTATTAGATGTTGAAATATATGTGTGTAGGGAATGAAGAAAGGTTGGCAGGGACCACAATAATATTTGATTATTTTTATACAGTTGTGAGAAAGAAGTAATTGTATGACAGTGACCTGGGTCACTCCAGGTGTTGTGATTTAGATGAGGTTTCCATAAGGCTGGCATCTTGTCTGATTTGTGACTACCACATCCCAATGATGGGTGTGTAAGAGAAAATAAAAGCTCATGTGTGAGAAAATAAAGGTATGTCCAGATATAAATGATTAGATTATGAAAACTATGACTTAACCAGAGGATTAATCCATTTGTTGGACTAATAATCTGAATGGATTACTGGGTATTAACTATAGGCAGGTAGGATATGGCTAGAGAAAGGAAGTAGTCACTGGGGGCATGCCTTGAGGATTATATTACCCCTGGCTCCTTGCACTTAAAAAGTGCTGACTAAAACATTCTTCTAATTTGTTCTTATCAGAACAAACTTAGTCACAAAACTGACTAAAACACCAGGACCCTGTTTCCTGGCTGTCGAGAACTGAACTGCTTTCCTCCACCACACCCTTCCACCATGATATTTTGCCTCACTTCTGGCCCAGAGCTATGAAGTCAGCAGACCATGGACTGAAAGTATGAAACCATGAGCCAAAATAAACTTTTTCTCCTTGTTATTGTTCAGATGTGATGTCCCCCAAAAGTTCACCTGTGAGACAATGCAAGGTTTGGAGGAGAAATTATTAGGCTATAGCCTTAACATAACCAGTGAATTAATCCCTAATGGGATTAACTAAGTGGTAACTAGAAGCAGGTGGGTTGTAGCTGGAGCAAGTGGTTCATTGCGGGCATGGCTATGGGATACATATTTTGTATCTGGAGAGTGGAGTCTCTCTCTCTGCTCTTTGATCATCATGTGTGTTGCTTCCCTATGCCACACTCTTCTGCCATGTTGTTCAGCCTCGCTGCAGGCCCCAAGGAATAAAACCATGCCTGTCCATGAACTGAGACCTCTGAAACTATGAGACCCTAAATAAACTTTTTCTCCTCTACAGTTGTTCTGGTCAGGTCTTTCAGTCACAGTAGTGAAAAAACTGACTAAAACATTCCTCTAATTTGTTCTTATCAGAACAAACTTAGTCACAAAACTGACTAAAACACCAGGTATGGACCCATTTTCAGAGACTGGGAAAAAGGAAAGACCCTTCCTAGTTTGGGGTGAACTAGAAGGAAAACAAATACCTCTATCTCAACAAAAAGCAGAATTTTCCAACAGTGAAAACTGCCCAAATCTCATTAATACAAATGGGCTGCCTGAATGACCTTTTTGTCAGGTATGTCAAAGAAAAGACTCAGGTAAGAATTGGGCCTCTAAGGTCCCTTTCTGACTCACATTTAACTGTAAAATTTGTTTAAATAATAAAAATCTCAGGAATGAGTTGAGCCCACGTAATCCATGATTAATTCCCACTATTTACAGTGTTTCAGAACAGGGGTCCACAAACTATTTGTAACAACCAGGTAATACTGTAGGCTTTGTAAGCTGTCTGTCCCAACTGCTCAACTGTCACTGTAGCAAGAAAATAGCAGACTACATGTAAATGAATGAGTATGGCTATATTCCAATACTTATGAACACTGAAATCTGAATTTCACATAATTTTCATGAGTCATGAAATATTATTCTTCTTTTGATGTTTTCTCAACAATTAAAATATATAAAAGCTAACTTAGCGTATAGACCATACCAAAACAGACAGCAGTCCTAATTAGACCCAAAGGCCATAATTTGCTGGTCCCTACATTTGAGACTTCATGGCTGGTGTTTATACTGAGCTTCTGAACTGCATAATTCTGGCAATGGCTGTCATCCCATGCCTTAACCTCCTTCTCCCTCATTCAGGAAATACCAAGCAAAGAAAACTTGTTAATTCAAGGCAATGAGGAGACAAATAGAGACTATTTAATTCTCTAAAATCAAATAACCTGAACTGGTTATTAAAAAGTAAGGCAATCTCTAACCACTGAAGAATATAGTAGCTTCTACTTGTATACTATTAGAAAGCCTATTTTAATACTGACTAACAAGAGGAAAAGTTAGTCTGAATTAAAGACTATTTAAAATGCAATTTTATTGTTCACCAAGGAAGTATTACTGCAAAGCAGAAGGCCTAACAGGCCTGTTTTAATGAATAGATGACTCATCTATAATCAGCACATTAATTGTTGGGATTCAAATGGGTGCTCTTAAAGTACTGGGAAAAAAAGTTTTCTTTTTAAGCAGGTTAAGCATTCCGTCTATAGCCTTTTTCAAAGTAACAATTTGCTTTGCAAACTGTATCCTTCCAAAGACTGTACTGGTAAACGTCACAAATTCTATATAAATAAATAAATAAATGCCACACAAATTTGGGCAACACTTTCTATATTTCAAAATCAATACTATCATTTAGCCTCTCAAATTTTAGGGTCAACACTGTACCTTCTGCCTCTTTTCAACCCTTTCAAATTATTTCGGAACTTGTCTTCATACTGGAGTTTCACTTCTCTTGCCCCAGTTTGAAGATTCAGCCGCACATGGGATCCTGCAGGAACAGCCTGACCTAAAAGCCAAGAAGAGAAAAGGTTTTTAAGGTCTAGAGTCCAAGGAGGGACTCCAGGATAGACTGGCTAGCTAACAAGCCAATAGAACTTACTAGTTTATAAAGACCATACTGCTATGTTCAGTAACCTCTTTCAGGAAGCCTTCTCTTTCCCTCTAACCCACCCACCCCACATGTACTCCTTTTGCTAATCTATAAAGGAATCCGGCTGAGGCAAAGAGAGCCAGAGGTTTATACACTTTAATCTAAAGGCCAATATTTTCTCATTAGAACTGCCTATTTGAGCTACTCTATGTTTTCTTCAAATTGTATTATTAAGCTTTTTTGTTACATGCAGCAGGTGAATGAATGGTAGATATCTATTCAACCCTGAGGACATGGCTACATAATTGTTTTCTCCAAGACAGTTCCTGCCCCTCCCCCAAAAGTCCCAAAGAGCCCCAGACAGCCTGCCATCCCAGCAAGCTTTCCACCTCACCACCCTCATCCATTTAACTAGGCTCCTTCTTATGAGCACGGGGACTGTATCTCCTCCTTTTGGATTTCCCCAGTCCTTATGCCAAGCTTGGCACATAAAATTTGTGGCTCATAACATCTATGAGATGGAAGAAGAAAGCAACTGGGAATGCAGGAAAACACAGCAAGCCAAGGAATCAGGGAGTAGAACCAAGAGAATTGAAAAACCCACTCCCACCTATCTCAGAGCAGCTGATCCATTAGCTGGGAAAACAAGTTTTATGAGAATGAATGGACTATTCACATGCACCGCACAAAACTACCAGAGTAAAGGATATTTACCAGGTAACTACTATACACCAGGCTACTTGTGGTGGGTTTTAGGAATACAAAGATGAATGTTAATGTCTACCAGGACAGAGCATTTCAAGGAAAGGGCTTTTCAGGAGACAAGAAATGTGAAGCAAAGATGGTGCTTCTCTCACCTGGACTTTGACTCTGCTTTCTCGTCCCAGATGGTATTGCCTTGCCTAATTCAAGGGAAACTCATAGTACAAGTTGTCTCAGAATGATCAGGTAAACCCTGAGTATAAGAGGGCAAGGAAGTAGCAAGAATTCCTTTTCGCAATTCTGGCAGGATCATATTGAACTCTGAATTACTCCAGCCACTCTGCTGCCAAACAAGGAGCCAAGGAAAAAGCACGCCAAGACATACTGCTTCTCTTCTGCTGCCCCACTTCAGTAGGGAGCTGCTGTATCTTTGGCTAAAGTACACAGCAACCTATAGTTCCTAAGGGTTTATGCATAATGATCTCCCTCTAACCTCAGCCAAAGTATTTTAAGAATTCAAAAACAAAAACAAACACAAAACGTGTTCGTAGTACAGTGAGAGAACCATTCTCTGGGGTGGCTTTCTGATAAGGTTAAGTTGGGGGTCAAATGAGGCAAAAAGACCTAGACTGGGGGAAAAGGGAATTTCAAATGGAGGGAGCAACAAGTGTAAAAGTTCTGACACAGAAACCTGTAGGCTACTAGAATGGAGGAGCAGACCAGGCTGGCAGGACTGTGGGGGCTTCTGGCTTAGTATACCGTCAGGAATTCTAGGCTTCTTTCCTGGGATGGGAAAATAAAACTAATGTTTGAGGACAATGGTTCTCATTAATCCATTTGATGGATTAATAATTTGAATGGACTGCTGGGTAATAACTATAGACAAGTGGGGGGTGGCTGGAGGAACTTGGGAGCATGCCCTTGGGGTTTATATCAACCCTGGTTCCTGAACTCAAGCTTTCTCTTTGCTTCTTGGCTGTCATGAACTGAGCAGCTTTACTCCACCATGTCCTTTTGCCATGATGTTCTGCCTCACCTTGAGCCCAGAGTAATGAAGCCGGCCTTCTATGGAACAAGACCAGGAGCCCCCAAATAACCTTTTTCTCCTCTATAATTGTTCTGGTTGGGTCCTTTAGTCACCATGGTGAAACAGTTGACTAAAACACTCCTACAAGAGGGCCATTTCACCAGCTGTTTCTTTTGCCCAGAATATTCTTTCTAACCTCAGCCTCCATCTCCTCACTATCTCTAATATCAACTAAGGGTCACTTCCTCTGAGAAGCATCTTCTGTTCCCTGGGATCAGATCTATCTGCCCCAAAGGCTTGTGCAGCACCATGAACCTCTCTCTTCTTTATAGCACTTAGTACAAGCATTAGTTATAGTTTTTTATAGGTTAAATACTCATTATTTTTCCTATAAGGATTGTCATATGGCCTAATATATAGTGAACTGTCAATAATTATTTGTTGAGTAAACATTTTTAAATGAAAAAGAGGACATCCTGGCTGATCTACAAGTGTATAAAAAGATCAATAAGGATTTTCACTAGGGCAGGTAGATTCATAATAATTAGTTGTGTTAACAGCTATTTTTAGCAGTAATAGTACTAATACTACTACTATTACTACTACTAATAATAATAATAATAGCAGTGTCAGGAGGGAGGAGGGCAGGAAAAGAACAAATACTGGGGAATGACATTAGCCAAATTAAACTATTATATTGTGTGCAAGTACAAATCTGTAACAACAAATCCCACCATTATGTACAACTATAATGCACCAATAAAAAATGTGGAAAAAAAAAGAAATAAAAAGTTTAATAGTTATGCTGGGCTGTCTATTAAAAATAATAACAATAAATGCAGTGTCTTGAATTTTCTGATTTTGATCAAGAATACAAATAGATGAATACACAGAAATAATAGAGAACATGAGTATGAGTATAGAAGCTTCAGATATGACAGGTTAGACCTTGCTAAGATGGCCAAGGAAGACAGGAAAATCTTATGTAAATCTATTTTATTTGGAGAGAATTTCCAAAATTGCACTTTTCACAAAAGCCACCCCAGGAGCAAGCACAGTAACATTAACTCAAAACACTGGTTATGCTCATTTAAAATGTAAAACCAGTCATGGCAGAAGCAACAGAAAATATAGTATTTAAAGGTTTCTACCCCATTGGGAAAAAGACCAAGTTAGAGAGTGTTATCTGATCTGCATCATTTAACTTCTATGGCAGAAGAAAAAAGTACCAGAAAGAATATTGAGAAAGAGTAAAACAGAGGCATAGAGAAATCGTGTGTGTGTGTGTGTGCGCGTGTGAGAGAGAGAGAGAGAGAGTGAGTGTGTGTGTGTGTCTGTGTGTGTGTGTGTGTGTGTGTGTGTGTGTGTATCAGGAGCCAGAGATGGGAGGCAAGGGAATAAATAGGCAGAAAATAAAATTGGGATCCAGAAAGGCAGACAGGCCTGCAAAGCCTACACTGGCAGTCCCTCGACTACTGACTCTTTTTTTTCCCCCCATGGAAAACCCTCTTGTTTATTTGATTAAACAAAAATAAAATAAGCTGCATAGGAACAATTTTAAAGTCCAAAGGGACACCAACTTTGTTTTAAGGCTGTAGCAGCTAATACCGCATCTCCTTGCTACCTTCTCCGGCCTTCTCTGTGGACCAAAGCGATACATTCAGAAGCCTGTGAGCTAATATAGGAGTTTTTGAACACTATTCCATTGGTTCTTCATCTGCTCATTGCCTGTCATGCCTGCGGCCTGCAACATTAACATTTAAGATTTAAAAGTAAAAACCAAAGAGGGGAAGAGGGGGAAACACAAACAAAGAAAAACCCACTTTTGCCTACTAAAGGTTTTGGGGAAAATCTTGATTTCCCCACCCATCCACCAAAATGATGGAGTCGGCATTCCCAAGGCCAAAACCACTTAAAAAGAGACAAAAGGCAGTTGGCACCCCACAAGGGCCAACAGTCTGCTTTGTGTAGCCAGAGAAGTTATTGTGGTGGTGCGTATTTCTCCTATCAGTTTGCCTGGAACAAATAATAAAAATTAGAGGTTTAATGTAGTCAGTATGACTAACACCGGGCATAAGATCTGTGTTAGAATCCCCCAATCCTGCATTTACTTTTCCTTTAAAAAAAAAAATAAAATAAATAAAATAAAAAACTCAACTGAGACACATATTCTATACAAAAAAAAAAAAAAAATTAAAGCATTTTGCTGACCAGGCATGATATCTAATGAACAGTATTAAATAAGATTTATTTTAAAAAAATACTAACAACCCTCCCACCCAACAGACTATACCTATCATGCTAATTTAAAACATCCCTTTACCCACCCACCCTCATCTGCATTGACTTTAGGGGAAAAGAGATATCTTACCACCCTAAACACAAGAAAACCCCCTAAATGTGAAAAACTCTTCCTCTGAAAACAACTACACAAACTGCTAAAAACAAAGAACTATTACAGAGCTGGTTATTTAAAGAAAGTAAACACTTTGCTACACACAACAACATTCAGCCAGTGTGCTCTGAGATAGCCTTAAGAAAAAAATACTACCTGAGCTGTAAGTTAACACAATCATTAAAAGGAGGTCTAAGACCGTGTGGATACACAAAACTTTTAGAACCACTGCTGGTTAAATGATGATGGAGAACATCCCACCAGGCTGGCTTGTTAACCCATAAGATCAGTTTGTTTGTTTTTTAAATAGACATTATTGAGGTATTTCTTCACCGTGACATTTACAAACCCAACTCTCATTATTACAGTGGTGTCAGGACCCTCTCTTCCCACTGAACCAAAAATCAAACAGGGAAGAGGAGGGGCAGAAGGTCAATACAGTATATCCTGATAATGTGCTTCTCAAATTTATTAAGTATTTAACAAACAAGTAAAGGGGGAGGGGGGACCCGTCCACATGTTTACCTTTGGTAGGAAAAAAAAATTAAAACACAAAACAAAAGGGCAACACACACTTCGCCTGTCACTGCTCAAAAGCAACAGTGATTGCTGAGAGGTCATGGCCATGGCATCCTGCTGGGTTCAGAAAGGTACAGTTACAATCATGAAGTCAAAAGGATTTTCATTCCCTTCAAATGTGTGATGTTTCCAACTAGACTTCAAATTTCCCCCTAAAAGGGTATATCTACAGACATTGGAATACAGATATAAAACATTTTTTCTCTTGAAGAGAAAGAGAGACCTAAGGTCTTTATTTCTAATTCCTCCTAAATCCTCCAGTAGATCAGATTAACCAGTAGTTTCATAATACTGAACAACATGGTAAAAGTATATGTATGTATGTGTGTGTGTATATATATATACACACACATCCATATATATATATATATATATATATATATATATATATATATATATTATATATTCTTTTTCAGAGGGGGCAAAGTCTGATTGGTGAGAACTACTTGGGTTTATGACTGCATTTACCTGACGTCTCTTTCTTTTAAAGGTCAATCTGGCATTTCTCCTGAAGAATCCAGGTCTAGATTTATGAAAACATTTCTTACAGAGGTAGGTAGCTTCCCACTTCCACCCACTCCCCACTGGATTAATAATACTCTTCTTTCCAAAACCATCATTTGCTAACATGAGGTAGATGACTTTTGCCAAAAGTGAGGTAGAAGCTAACTGAAAGGAGTTAGGATGCCAGAGAAACCCTCAGAGCCTGACTACTGACTCTTTTGAGAGCAGATCCTATGGCTGAGTATCCCATCCTGCTGACATTCTGTCCACAATAAATAAGGCTACCTCATGCTTGAGTTTTGACACCTACTGGTGTCAATCACAGGCCAGGACCCAGATAACAACTGCTTTTCCAGGGGAAGAAAAATTGGTGGCAGATTGCATCACTGTCTCCAAATTTCTTTTGTTTTGTTTTCCCTTTCCCCTCACTTCCTCTTATATGTAATTTTGTATAACAATGAGGATCTCCTTCCATTTCCATGCAATTTCCCTTCTCTCTCCCTTTCCCTCCCACCTCTCATCCCAGTTTAATGGTAATCTTCTCATGCTCTTCCTCCCTGCTCTGTTCTGAGTTGCCCTCCTTATATCAAAGAAGACATTTGGCATTTGTTTTTTAGGGATTGGCTAGCTTCACTTAGCATAATCTGCTCTAATGCCATCCATTTCCCTGCAAATGCCATGATTTTGTCATTTTTAATGCTGAGTAATACTCCATTGTGTATAAATGCCACATTTTTTTTATCCATTCATCTATTAAAGGGCATCTAGGTTGGTTCCATAGTCTAGCTATTGTGAATTGTGCTCGTCTCCAAATTTCTTATTCTCTACTTATCATACTGTTTGCTACATGCCCTTGAAGTTCCTCATACTAGTGGTACAGGGTACTTTCCTACCTCTTGACTTTAGATTTGGCTTGTGAGGTATTTTGGCCAGTGGGATACTAGCAAAAGTGCCACAAAGAGGTTTTTGAAATGTGCTTTTGTAGTTGATTTGTGTCTTGGGATTCTGTCATCATCATGAGAAAAAGTTGCTAGACTTCTGGTCCAAGAAGAATGGGAGACTCATGAAGCAGACCTGGACCTAAACTACAGATTAAAGCTAAGCCCCAGTAAGCCCAACCATGATCAGGCCAAGTTTAGCTGATCTGCAGATACATGAATAAGAATAAATGGATTTCTTTTTAAATTTTTCACTTTAAACTATGTTTGAACTTACACCAAGTTTGCAGAAATGGTAGAGTTTCCAAACACCCCTTCCTAATGTTAACATCTTACATAACTATTGTATAATGAACAATATCTATAGCCTTTTGAAAGGTCCTTTTCAAACCTTACCAGTGTTTCCACTGTCCTTTTTTTGTTCCCAGATCCCACATGGCCTATTCTCCTGGTCTCCTATATGCTGCAACAGTTTTTCAGTCTTTACTTATCATCTATTACCTTGGCACCCCTGAGGAATACTGATCAGTTTATTCAGGATTGTCTGATATCTTTTCATGATCAAACTAAGGTCATAAACCCCTGTTAGAGGCACCACAAAGATGCCATGTCCTTCTCAATGCATCATATCACAGGATTTGTGATTTCAATATGTCTTATTACTGATGATTCCAGCCTAGATTGACAAATCAAAGTAATCTCTACTATGCTTTTCTCTGTTGTAAACAAAAATCACAGGAAACTGTCAAACTGTGAAAAAATTAAAAAGTTAAACATGAACATAGAGTTAGTATGTGAACACAGAAATTCTATACGTAGATGTATATCCAAAAAAACCAAAAACATGTTCACACAAAAACTTATAAATACTGCTGTGAACATTATAATCTGTTAAAATATAGAAATGACCTAAATATCCATCAATTTATAAACAAATAAATAAAATGTGATCTGTCCACACAATGAAATACTATGTCACGATTTAAAGAAGTGAAAAAATACTGACACATCCTATAACACAGATGAACCTTAAAAATATTAGGCTAAGTGAAAGACACACCAAAAAGCCACATTCATATAGTTCCTTTTATATGCCTTTTCCAACATAGCAAATCCATAGCGACAGATTAGTGACCATCAAGGGGAAGGGAAAGGGGAAGAAAGGAATGGGGAGTATTAGGGTTATGGGTATATTTGGGGGATGATAAAATGTTCTAGAATCAGATATTGGTGTACCACAAGGTGAAGTTACTAAAAACAAAACAAAACACTGAATTATTTTTAAAAATTGGGGAAATACTTTGATTACACAAATCCCTACAAATCGTTATATAATGTTAGGGGAGATCATCTGCAATTACTATTAGAGTAATTACTTAATGGTGATCTTTTACTTCCTATTCCCCTCCTTCCTTAGACATTTATTTATGGGATTTTCACTGAAAGGAAAAATGGTAACTTTAAACAGTGGAACCAACTTAGATGCCCTTCAGTATACGAATGGATTAAAAAAATGTGGCATATATACACAATGGAATTTTACTCAGCAATAAAAGAATAAAATCATGGCATTTGCAGGTAAATGGATGGTGTTGGAGAAGATATGCTAAGTGAAATCAGCCAGTCCCAAAAAACAAATGCCAAGTGTTTTCTCTGATACAAGGAGGCTGATTCATAGTGGGGTAGGGAGAGGGAGCTTGGGAGGAATAGGCAAACTCTAGATAGGGCAGAGGGGTGGGAGGAAAAGGGAAGGGGCAGGGGGTTAGCAAGGATGGTGGAATTTGATGGACATCATTATCCAAAGTACATGTTGGTGTCAACATACTTTATATACAACCAGAGATATGAAAAAATTTTGCTGTATATGTGTAATAAGAATTGTAATGCATTCCACTGTCATTTATTTTTTTAAAAAAATCAATTAAAAATAATTTAAGAAAAAAATATCACTTTGTAAAAAACAAATGGTGGAATAAATAGGAGTTGGAACATGGCAGGCGGAGGGAGCAATCTCTTGACCTCCTCAGCTACGCTGGCAAAGAGAGACTTCAGAACAACTGGATGCTGTCTGCTCAGGAACGTCCAGCAACGCTGGGCTGAGGTGGTACCTAAGCGAGCAGTTTGAGCTTCTAAGAAGCAGCAGCACGCTCGGGTGCGGGTAAATCCAGACCACTCCGTGCGGAGTTACTGGCTGGTTGATTTGCCACACACCTCGGACTCGCAGCGACTGGGCGCTACAGAGACCCTAGAGCAGAGTAGAGAAACAAAACTTCGGAACTTTGGAGGATCTTTTGAGGTGGTGCCAACCAAACTTCCATGGGCCAGTGGACCGAGAGCCGAGGTAGGATTTAGGAGAGACAACCAGACCCACCCTTCCCATCGCACATCCCGCAAGGAAACGGGCCTCCACCATGGCAGATAACTGACGCCATCAGAGTTCCGCAGATGGAACCCTCCACAGCGAAATTGGTGACCACAGGTGTGTGACCCTGAGCCCTCCCTCCCCATACAGCTGGGAAATCTCAAAAATCTCTCCCCAGCTCTCTGTGGGCATAATAATCAGAGCAGAGGGAATCAGGAGGGGCACACGACCTCCATCTCCCCCTCCCACCAGCAGTGTCAGCCCAGGCCTTTTTCCGCCAGTTCCCGGGGGCGTGGCTACCGGAGGGAATCAGGCAAAATAAGCTGATGGCCCCCAGCCCCCATGCTCCACAACATCGGGGTCTGGGTGAATGGCAAACAGAGAGAGTGCACAGTCGTTTAAGAGAACAGGGAACCCAGGGGGCTATAGGCCTGGAGTGTAGCTAGATCTGTGGATAACGCCACCGGTGAGTGGGACCTGGCTGGCAGGAGAAGTGGGGGTCCCTGGGCCAACGACCAGGATTGGTGAGCCGCCTGGCTGGGGAGGAGGAGCGGTATCACAGGGATTGTTTCCTGCGTCTTGAGGGCAGAAGCTTGGCCCGGAGGGCACAGCTCCACCTACTGGAAGAGAAGATAATCGAACTCTTTTTTTTTTTTTTTTTTAATAGGTCAATTTTGATACTTCACAGTTTTTTTTTTTGTTTGTTTGTTTTTTTAATTTTTTATTGTGGGTTGTTCAAAACATTACAAATTTCTTGACATATCATATTCCACACTTTGATTCAAGTGGGTTATGAACTCCCACCTTCACCCCATACACAGATTGCAGAATCACATCAGTTACACATCCATTGATTTACATATTGCCATACTAGTGTCTGTTGTGCTCCGCTGCCTTTCCCATCCTCCACACTCCCCCCTCCCCACCTCTCCCCTCCCCTCCCCTCCTCTCTCTCTACCCCCTCCACTGTATAACCCTGAGGGTCTCCTTCCATTACCAAGCAATTTCCCTTCTCTCTCCCTTTCCCTCCCACCTCTCATCCCTGTTAAATGTTAATCTTCTTCTCCTGCTCTTCGTCCCTACTCTGATCTTAGTTACTCTCCTTATATCAAAGAAGACATTTGGCATTTGTTTTTTAGGGATTGGCTAGCTTCACTTAGCATAATCTGCTCTAATGCCATCCATTTCCCTGTAAATTCTATGATTTTGTCATTTTTTAATGCAGAGTAATACTCCATTGTGTATAAATGCCACATTTTTTTTATCCATTCGTCTATTGAAGGGCATCTAGGTTGGTTCCACAATCTTGCTATTGTGAACTGTGCTGCTATGAACATTGATGTAGCAGTGTCCCTGTAGCATGCTCTTTTTAGGTCTTTAGGGAATAGACCAAGAAGGGGAATAGCTGGGTCAAATGGTGGCTCCATTCCCAGCTTTCCAAGAAATCTCCATACTGCTTTCCAAATTGGCTGCACCAATCTGCAGTCCCACCAGCAATGTACAAGTGTACCCTTTTCCCCACATCCTCTCCAGCACTTGTTGTTGTTTGACTTCATAATGGCTGCCAATCTTACTGGAGTGAGATGGTATCTTAGGGTGGTTTTGATTTGCATTTCTCTGACAGCTAGAGATGTTGAGCATTTTTTCATGTACTTGTTGATTGACTGTATGTCCTCCTCTGAGAAGTGTCTGTTCAGGTCCTTGGCCCATTTGTTGATTGGGTTGTTTGTTCTCTTATTGTCTAATTTTTTGAGTTCTTTGTATACTCTGGATATTAGGGCTCTATCTGAAGTGTGAGGAGTAAAGATTTGTTCCCAGGGTGTAGGCTCCCTATTTACCTCTCTTATTGTTTCTTTTGCTGAGAAAAAACTTTTTAGTTTGAGTAAGTCCCATTTGTTGATTCTAGTTATTAACTTTTGTGCTATGGGTGTCCTATTGAGGAATTTGGAGCCCGACCCCACCGAATGTAGATCGTAGCCAACTTTTTCTTCTATCAGACGGCGTGTCTCTGATTTAATATCAAGCTCCTTGATCCATTTTGAATTCACTTTTGTGCATGGCGAGAGAAAGGGATTCAGTTTCATTTTGTTGCATATGGATTTCCAGTTTTCCCAGCACCATTTGTTGAAGATGCTATCCTTCCTCCATTGCATGCTTTTAGCCCCTTTATCAAATATAAGATAGTTGTAGTTTTGTGGATTGGTTTCTGTGTCCTCTATTCTGTACCATTGGTCCACCCACCTGTTTTGGTACCAGTACCATGCTGTTTTTGTTACTATTGCTCTGTAGTATAGTTTGAAGTCTGGTATCGCTATACCGCCTGATTCACACTTCCTGCTTAGCATTGTTTTTGCTATTCTGGGTCTTTTATTTTTCCATATGAATTTCATGATTGCTTTCTCTATTTCTACAAGAAATGCCGTTGGGATTTTGATTGGCATTGCATTAAACCTATAGAGAACTTTTGGTAATATCGCCATTTTGATGATGTTAGTTCTGCCTATCCATGAACAGGGTATATTTTTCCATCTTCTAAGATCTTCTTCTATTTCTCTCTTTAGGGTTCTGTAGTTTTCATTGTATAAGTCTTTCACCTCTTTTGTTAGGTTGATTCCCAAGTATTTTATTTTTTTTTGAAGATATTTTGAATGGAGTGGTTGTCCTCATTTCCATTTCAGAGGATTTGTCGCTGATATACAGGAATGCCTTTGATTTATGCGTGTTGATTTTATATCCTGCCACTTTGCTGAATTTGTTTATTAGCTCTAATAGTTTCTTTGTAGAGCCTTTTGAGTCTGCTAGGTATAGAATCATATCATCTGCAAATAGTGATAATTTAAGTTCTTCTTTTCCTATTTTTATGCCTTTAATTTCTTTCGTCTGTCTAATTGCTCTGGCCAGTGTTTGGAGAACTATGTTGAACAGAAGTGGAGAGAGAGGGCATCCCTCTCTTGTTCCAGATTTTAGAGGGAATGCCTTCAGTTTTTCTCCATTCAGAATGATGCTAGCCTGAGGCTTAGCATAGATTGCTTTTACAATATTGAGGTATGTCGAACTCTTAAGACTGCATTTTTTTTCAATTTTTTTCCCCTTTTCTTTTATTCTTCCTATTTTTCTTTCTCTCTCTCTTTAGTGACTTCTTCCTTCCCCTTCCCCTACCTTTTCTCCCAAGCATTATGACTTCAACTATGTGTAATTTACTAAATGCATATAGGTGAAGGTTCCGAGGCGGTCTACGATAATCCCAAGTCCCTAGCTACCAGCAAATACTCTGTTCTATTCTCCTGTTAATATCCCCCCTTCAGTAGAGCAATCTTCCAAGGTTGCTAAGATATACCAACCCCCATACCATCACATCACCCAACCCAAACATAAAGTCCTAAGACCAAACCGCAAGTCGCTATATGCCATCAGAATCCACATGTCATTTATGAAATGAATGAATTTGCTTTAAAGTACAATAAAACCCAACATCTCTAGACATAGTCTCCCATCACAAAGGAGAGATCCCGAAGATATACAAAACCAAAACAAATTTATAGGAGTAAATAGTAACACAGCAGTCAAACAGAGCCGGAAAGTAACGCGAGCATCCTAAAAAAAAAAAAAAAAAAAAAAAACAAGGAAAAAAAGGATTACAAACAATGCAGGACAGCCTAAATCTACAGGAGAACCTAAAGGCATCAGGAAAATGGTCAGATAAAGAACTCAAGGCATACCTGACTCAGATGGAATGGAATCTTAAAGAGGTCATTAGACAGCAAATGCAAACAATGAAAGAACACCTCAACAACAAACTACACAAACAAATTCAAAAAGCAAATCAACAATTCTACTGGGAGATAGAGGTTATTAAAAAAAATCAAACAATAATCCTAGAAATGAAGGAAAATATAAACCAAATTAAAAACTCAAATGAGAGTATTAGAGTAGATCAAATAGAAGTCAAAACATCAGACAATGAAGACAAAATATATCATCTCAATAAGAGTCTAGTCAACTCAGAAAGGCTGGTAAGAAATCACAAGCAAAACATCCAAGAGATATGGGATATCATAAAAAAAATTAAACTTAAGAGTCATTGGGGGGCTGGGGATGTGGCTCAAGCGGTAGCGCGCTCGCCTGGGATGCGTGCGGCCCAGGTTCAATCCTCAGCACCACATACAAACAAAGATGCTATGTCCGCCGAAAACTAAAAAATAAATATTTTTTTTAAAAAAGAGTCATTGGGATAGAGGAAGGTATAGAGGTCCAAACCAAAAGAATGAGCAATCTGTTGAATGAAATAATTTTAGAAAACTTTCCATACATGAAAATGAAACGGATGTCCAAATCCTAGAAGCCTACAGGACGCCGAACACACAGAACCACAATAGACCAACTCCAAGACACATTATTATGAAGATATCCAACATACAGAACAAGGAGAGAATATTAAAAGCTACAAGAGAAAGGAGGCAGATTACATTCAGGGGTAAACCAATTAGGTTAACAGCTGATTTCTCATCACAGACACTGAAAGTGAGAAGATCCTGGAACAACATATTTCAAATGCTGAAAGATAATGGGTGTCAACCAAGAATATTGTATCCAGCAAAATTAAGCTGTCACATTTGACAACGAAATAAAAATCTTTCACGATAAACAAAAGTTAAAAGAATTCGCAGCCAGAAAACCAGCACTGCAAAGCATTTTGGGCAAAACAATACACGAAGAGGAAATGAAAAACAATAACCAAAACCAACAGTGGGAAGTACCTCAGTAAAGTGGGGGGGGACTAATTAAAGAGGGAAAAACAAACCAATTAAAAATAAATGAATAAATAAGCAAACAAACATGACCGGAAGTACAAACCATATATCAACAGTAACCCTAAACGTTAATGGTTTAAACTCACCAATAAAGCAACATAGGCTGGTAACCTGGATTAAAAAAACAGATCCAATGATATGCTGCCTTCAGGAGACTCATCTGATAGGAAAAGACATGCACTGGCTGAAGGTGAAAGGTTTGGAAAAATCATACCACTCACATGGTCCTCAGAAGCAAGCAGGGATGGCCATCCTCATTATCAAATAAAATCGACTTCAAGCATAAGTTAATCAAAAGGGATAAAGAAGGACACTATATACTGTTAAAGGGAACCATTCACCAACAAGACATAACAATTATCAATATTTATGCACCAAACAATGGTGCTGCTACATTCATAAAACAAACTCTTCTCAAGTTCCAGAGTCAAATAGACCACAACACAATAATTATCGGTGACTTCAACACACCTCTCTCACCATTGGACAGATCTTCCAAACAAAAGTTGAATAAAGAAACTAAAGAACTCAATAACACAATTAATAACCTAGACTTAACTGACATATATAGAATATATCCACCATCATCAAGCGGATATACTTTTTTCTCAGCAGCACATGGATCCTTCTCAAAAACAGACCATATATTATGCCATAGGGCAACTCTTAGAAATTATGAAGGTGTGGAGACAATACCATACATCTTATCTGATCATAATGGAATGAATCTGGAAATCAACGATAAAAGGAAGGAAGGAAAAATCTTACATTACTTGGAGAATGAACAATATGTTACTGAATGATCAATGGGTTACAGAAGACATAAAGGAGGAAATCAAAAAATTCTTAGAGATAAATGAAAATACAAACACAACATATCGGAATCTATGGGACACAATGAAAGCAGTTCGAAGAGGGAAATTCATTGCTTGGAGTTCATTCCTTAAAAAAAGAAAAAACCAACAAATAAATGATCTCACACTTCATCTCAAAACCCTAGAAAAAGAAGAGCAAAACAACAGCAAATGTAGTAGAAGGCAAGAAATAATTAAAATCAGAGCTGAAATCAATGAAATTGAAACAAAAGAAACAAGTGAAAAAATTGACAAAACTAAAAGTGGTTCTTTGAAAAAAATAAATAAGATCAACAGATCCTTAGCCATGCTAACAAAGAGAAGATAGAGTACTCAAATTAGTAGAATAAGGGATGAAAAAGGCAATATCACAACAGACACCACAAAAATACTGAAGATAATTAGAAATTATTTTCAAACCTAATATTCCAATAAAATAGAAGATAGTGAAGACATCGATAAATTTCTTAAGTAATATGATTTGCCCAGATTGAGTCAGGAGGATACACACAACTTAAACAGACCAATATCAATGGAGGAAATAGAAGAAGCCATCAAAAGACTACCAACCAAGAAAAGCCCAGGACCAGATGGGTATACAGCAGAGTTTTACAAAACCTTTAAAGAAGAACTAATACCAATACTTTTCAAGTTATTTCAGGAAATAGAAAAAGAGGGAGCTCTTCCAAATTCATTCTATGAGGCCAACATCACCCTGATTCCAAAACCAGACAAAGACACTTCAAAGAAAGAAAACTACAGACCAATATCTCTAATGAACTTAGATACAAAAATCCTCAATAAAATTCTGGCAAATCGGATACAAAAACATATCAAAAAGATTGTGCACCATGATCAAGTAGGATTCATCCCTGGGATGCAAGGCTGGTTCAATATACAGAAATCAATAAATGTCATTCACCACATCAATAGACTTAAAGATAAGAACCATATGATCATCTCGATAGACGCAGAAAAAGCATTCGACAAAGTACAACATCCCTTTATGTTCAAAACACTAGAAAAACTAGGGATAACAGGAACTTACCTCAACATTGTAAAAGCTATCTATGCTAAGCCTCAGGCTAGCATCATTCTAAATGGAGAAAAATTGAAGGCATTCCCTCTAAAATCTGGAACAAGACAGGGATGTCCTCTCTCACCACTTCTATTCAACATAGTTCTCAAAACACTGGCCAGAGCAATTAGACAGATGAAAGAAATTAAAGGCATAGAGATAGGAAAAGAAGAACTTAAATTAGCACTATTTGCAGAAGACATGATCCTATACCTAGCAGACCTAAAAGGTTCTACCAAGAAACTTCTAGAGCTAGTAAATGAATTCAGAAAAGTGGCAGGATATAAAATCAACACACATAAATCAAAGGCATTCCTTTATATCAGTGACAAATCCTCTGAAATGGAAATGAGGACAACCACCCCATTCACAATATCCTCAAAAAAAAAAAAAAACTTGGGAATCAACCTAACAAAAGAGGTGAAAGACCTATACAATGAAAACTACAGAACCCTAAAGAGAGAACTAGAAGACCTTAGAAGATGGAAAGATATACCTTGTTCATGGATAGGCCGAACTAACATCATTAAAATGGCAATATTACCAAAAGTACTCTATAGGTTTAATGCAATGCCAATCAAACCCCAACAGCATTTCTCACAGAAATAGATAAAGCAATCATGAAATTCATCTGGAAAAATAAAAGACCCAGAATAGCAAAAGCAATTCTAAGCAGGAAGAGTGAAACAGGCGGTATAGCGATACTAGACTTTATACTACAGAGCAATAGTAATAAAAACAGCACTGTACTGGTACCAAAACAGGAGGATAGACCAATGGTACAGAATAGAGGACATAGAGATCAATCCACAATATTTTAGCACCTTATATTAGATAAAGGTGCTAAAAGCATGCAATGGAGAAAGGACAGCATCTTTAACAAATGGTGCTGGGAAAACTGGAAATCCATATGCAACAAAATAAAACTGAATCCCTTTCTCTCACCATGCACAAAAGTTAACTCAAAATGGATCAAAGAGCTAGGGATCAAACCAGAAACTCTGTGTCTGATAGATGAAAAAGTTGGCTCTAATCTCCATCTCGTGGGATCGGGCTCCAAATTCCTTAATAGGACACCTATAGCACAAGAGTTAAAATCAAGAATCAACAAATGGGACATACTCAAACTAAAAAGTTTTTTCTCAGCAAGAGAAACAATAAGAGGGGTAAATAGGGAGCCTACATCCTGGGAACAAATCTTCATTCCTCACACTTCAGATAGAGCCCTAATATCCAGAGTATACAAAGAACTCAAAAAATTAAACAATAAGAAAACAAATAACCCAATCAACAAATGGGCCAAGGATCTGAACAGACACTTCTCAGAGAAGGATATACAATCAATCAACAAATACACGAAAAAATGCTCACCATCTCTAGCAATCAGAGAAATGCAAATTAAAACCACCCTAAGATACCATCTCACTCCAGTAAGAATGGCAGCCATTATCAAGTCAAACAACAACAAGTGCTGGCGAGGATGTGGGGAAAGGGGTACACTTGTACATTGCTGGTGGGACTGCAAATTGGTATGGCCAATTTGGAAATCAGTATGAAGATTCCTTGGAAAGCTGGGAATGGAACCACCATTCGACCCAGCTATTCCTCTTCTCAGACTATTCCCTAAAGACCTAAAAAGAGCATACTATAGGGATACAGCTACATCAATGTTCATAGCAGCACAATTCACAATAGCTAGAATGTGGAACCAACCTAGATGCCCGTCAATAGATGAATGGATTAAAAAAAATGTGGCTTTGGTACACAATGGAATATTACTCAGTGCTAAAAAATAATAAAATCATGGCATTTGCAGGGAAATGGATGGCATTAGAGCAGATTATGCTAAGTGAAGTTAGCCAATCCCTAAAAAACAAATGCCGAATGTCTTCTTTGATATAAGGAGGGCGACTCAAGACAGAGCAGGGAGGAAGAACATGAGAAGATCACCATTAAGCAGGGACGAGAGGTGGGAGGGAATGGGAGAGAGAAGGGGAATTGCATGGAAGATGGAAGGAGACCCTCATTGTTATACAAAATTACATATAAGAGGATGTGAGGGGAAAGGAAGAAAAAAAGAAACGAATTACAGTAGATAGTGTAGAGAGAGATGATGGGAGGGGAGGGGAGGGGAGGGGGAATAGGAAGGGATAGGAAAGGCAGCAGAATACAACAGACACTAGTATGGCAGTATGTATAAACGTGGATGTATAACCAATGTGATCCTGCAATCTGTACACATGGTAAAAATAAGAATTCATACCCTACTTGAATCAAATGTATGAAATATGTCAAGATCACTGTAATGTTTTGAGCAACCAATTAAAAATGGTGACTTTTGCATCTATTTAATTATTTATGTACATCAATGCAGAACAGACTCATTTTTTTCTCTGGGTTATGATCCAACACTATTACTTATTTTGTTGATCAAATTATTTCAACTTTGGCAATTAGGATCTCACTATTCGTATTTTTTTGATAAGTCCCTTCTCCTTCTCCATCATTTTCTTTCTAAAAGTATTTTATTTTTTTATACTTTTTGGTTCTATAAGAAGTTCCAGGTTCATCTTGTACTCTCCTTTCCCTAACCCTGGAATCAGCCACTTTTCAAGAGCCCTAGGGTCTTTTGATTTTTTGTGTGTGTTTGTTTTTTTTTTTCCCAGAATAATGTTAGAATTAGGGATGTAGTTCAGTGAGAGAGTGCTTGCCTAGTATTGTGAAGCCCTGGGTTCAATCCCGGGGCGGGAGATGTCTGGAGAACAATGTTTAAAAATCAAGATCTGAGTGGTAGGTTGTGTTCATTACTACTGGGGTGTCATTGCTTCTAAGATCTCTTAGTCAATGGACTTAGATTCTTCAAACATATATGAATGAGACAGTACACATATATATATATACACATTTTTCTATTTATCTATATATTTTTCTATTTATTTATTTTTGGTACCAGGAATTGAACCCAGGGGTACTAAACCACTGAGCCATATCCCCAGCCCTTTTTGATATTTTATTTAGACAGGGTCTTACTGAGTTGCTTAGGGCCTGCTTGCTAAGTTGCTGAGGCTGGCATTGAACTTGGGATCCTCCTGCCTTAGCCTCCCAAGTTGCTGGCATTATAGGCTTGCATACCTCACCTGGCTGTGTGTATTTTTAAAACCACAAGTTTTATTGACATCATGGATTCCAAACTAACACCATAAAGTCATCCGTCTTCCCACTTATTTAAATCATCTTTCTTCAATAGTGAGAAACCTGCCTCTTATTATCCACTATATTTTTATTTATTGCTCAATTCTAGTATAAAATAGTTTCAATACTGCCAACACATACATACCCCTTTGAGAAACACATTCACCAAACTAGATCACATTTGTGTATAGTTCTTTTATCTCTGACTTTATAGTATCTAATGAAGATATTGTTTTCATAAAATCACCTAGGTTGTTCTTTTCTCCCCCATTCCCTTTAGCATGGCTATCCTATTAATTTGTAATATGTGGTTCATTTGTTAGTATTTGTTCATTTTGTAGCTCCCACTCCTCCATGTCCTCAACTATTTACTTGAAAGCATGTAAAGGGTATGTAAACTATTACTATGATTCTAAAAGTCAGATACATACAAAAAGAAATTACTATTGTTTTAAACCACCAAGCTTTGAGGTATTTTGTTTATGGTAGCAATTCAATCCAATGGTCCTAAAATAGGAAGTTAAGAGGATTCAATAAAATAATAGTTCTCTTATCTAAAATTATATAGTTTCTCTCTTTCTAGTGTTAAAATGTCCTTTTATAAAATGAGGTAATGATGATGATGGATGGTACTTGGTTGTTTCTATGCTAAGGCCTTTAACTCAGCACAGTAAAAAGTTGGCTTTAGTTCCCAAAATTTTCTTTTGAAGTTTTTTTGGTCCATAAAATACCATATTCTGGAAACTACTGCTCTATTCTACCTAGGACATTTGAGAATTATTCCCACTTAACAGTTTAAATGAGAGAACCCGATGATGTATATATAAGTTGTATCTCAATACATTTGTTTTAAAAATGTATTCTTTCAAATAAAGCAGTGTTATCTCCTTTTAAACCCCATGAGCAATAATCTATTAGATGCAGTCCAATGTGACAGTAAGTAATCCTAGGGGCCAGCATAGAAAGCTAAGCTCAGAGCCTAGACACAGCCCCAGATTGGCTGTTCTGGGAAAGACAGGAAGAAGAAAATGAGCCTAGGAAGTCTGATGCCAAGAAGCAGCTAGGCAAAGGGACCTTGGTAGATAGGCAGGTAAGAAATAGTGATCCGGGCTGGGGATGTGGCTCAAGTGGTAGCGCGCTCACCTGGCATGCCTGCAGCCCAGGTTCAATCCTCAGCACCACATACAAACAAAGATGTTGTGTCTGCCGAATACTAAAAAATAAATATTAAAAAAAAAGCCTCTCTCTCTCTCTCTTAAAAAAAAAAAAAAAGAAATAGTGATCCAAGAGACAAGAGCCAACTCAAATACCAACAGGAGGGAAGAAGGTAGGGAGATGAGTAAGGGTCATCTGCCCCCCGCCCTCCAAAAAAAAAAATGGGAATGATGAGGGCTGTGAAAAGTACCCCTTCAGAAAGCATTCAAATTTTACACCTAAAAGCCAAACAAAACATACCTATAAATAGAATTCCGGCCACAGAGTCAATTTATCACTGCTGGAAAAGATACATTTCATCTATTAACAAATTTTGTCTGATGCAGTCTTTGTCCCAACTCTTCCCACCTCCTGGTGGACCCTTCCTCACAGAGGAAGAGTCCTCCTGTGGTGAGGCTATGCTGAGACAGGCTGCCCTGCTTCAGTAAAAACAGGGCCAACTGAGACGAATTCCACATTGCTCTCATGTCTGCCTTGGTATTAGATGCTTCTGCAGTTTTGTGATTTCAAGAGCAGGGGTAGATGACGTGCCTCTGGAGGCTCCTGCCTGGGACTTATCACTCCAGGAACTACCAGACAAAATGGCAGAAAGTGAAAGGCTGTGCCAGCTAGACATGAGCCCTAGAATTTTGCTACCCAGTCAAGCCAGTCTTTGACAACCAGGTGAATTTAGCCCAATTTCTTTATCTTTCCAAATCTTCATACTCTTATCTGTCAAATGAAAAGAATTTACCATGTCTGCTTTTCCTAATGTGCTTCACTACTGCGAGGAACAAATGAGAAAAGAACTGTTTCAGTGCTCAGAAGTAAAAACTGCTTCAGGAAAAGCAGACCCCAAAAGGTAAATGTCAACCCAGATGAAACAAAGACATTTTATTTGTCAAGTCTTCCAGGTATGTGTTAAGAATAAAATCTCCTTATTATGCCAAGTTTCAGAAGGGCAGGGACCAATTATTTGTACCCCCAGCTCAGGCTCAGCTCTGGGCACACAGTAGGCCTCCAGAAAGGTCAGCTTCAATGCCAGCTCCCCCTTCCCCAGATAGAAAGGAATAAGAAGAATATGCCACAGGAAGAATGCCAGGCCCCTCACTGGGGCAGCCAATCTAACTAGGGCTGGTCATAGCTGAGACATTACAGGCCTGGTTGCCATGACTACCACAGCCCTATCCTCCTGCCTTTTTATTCCAAACCCCCAAACAAGTCCTGGCAAGATCCCTGCCTCACACAAATAAGCATCTATCCTGTCTCTAAGGCAGGACTTGAACTGAACAAGTAACAGAAAAATGTGCACAAACCTCTCCAGGGTGCTGAACCCTGAACCAATGCTTAATGTTGCCCTTTTTTGGGGGGTGGGGGGATTGCAAATGAAGATCTTTTAAAATTTTTTAATCAATTGAGCCATTCTGGATTGTAGTTATATTTGTGCATTTTAAAATAAAGGAATAAATAATGAAAACCATTTTTACTCTGAGTCATAAAATCTAGAATCTGGGTAGGGACTTAGAAGAATTTTTTGACATAGCTTCCAAGCAAGGGCAGAAATCCCTAAACTGCAATCAAGACCCTCAGAACAGCTACCCTCACATCTCCCACTGTTCCCCCAGAACTACTCTCAAACAACTCATCTGCTACAACCTAACTACTGTCTTTCCAATCATAAAGGCAGAAAGAAAATAGCTGTCCACAAAATTCTATAAACAGATTTCACCAGGACAAGGACTCTGCTCTCCAAGGACAAGGACTATTGATGCTACTCAGAAGATTTCCTATTACAGTGGAAGAGGTTCCCTGAAGAGTTATCAGGACAAGGTTCCTAGTAAGCATATCTAGGACATGTTGAGCCTCTTTCCACAACTGGCTGGTCAACAAGCACTTACTGAAGACTAGACAAGAGCTTGCTCTTTTCTAGGTATTCTTTCTACTGTGCAGCACAGGGACAAATGGATATCACCATGAACAAGATCAATCCTGGTCATTAAGGAGTAGGAAGTAATTAGAGGAGAAGAGTAAAGACACTTAAAATTCCAAGTCCAGACATCACTTTCAGGCAAGCAAATGCATAACCCTAAATGAGCTCCTAGATGGAGCTCAGCATATAAAACAGGGAGCCAAGAAGCAGGAGGCAGTCAGCAAGCTATTATCATAAAACCTGAATCAGGGGAATGGGTATGGAATAGAAAGAGCATTAAGGGATGGTAGCATTCTGACTAGAAAAACTATGACTCCTGTCATAGCCCTGTCAGACTCTTCCCCACAATAGCATCAGTCCTTTAAGCATCTGCAGTAGCTCCCCCCACTAGCCCTGGGAACCTACCACAGCCCCAAATTTAATAAATTCAGAGATGAAGTAAAGGAGGCCAAGGAGAAGAAAGTAAAAAGGCTATTTTCACACAGCAACCTATAATGGGCATCCCACACTTATTTCCTAGCTAGTTGATTGCCTCTGCTCCTCTTTCTCTGTACCATCAATGTGTTCCTGCAGAAGATCAGACTTATTAGCACAGCCCCTTAATCAGAACACTTGGGCTTTTATACCCATGCTAGGAATCTGGTTTTCAATAATCCTGTTCACTGCTATGGTAGTCAAGCTCTGGCCCCTTTTCTCTATGTAAAATAGGCTCCTCATCCACTCCCTGTTCCCTCATCCCTATAACCCTGAACTTGCTCAGGCTTCACTCTGTTTTCAATTGTGTGGATGTGTATACATGTGATGGGATAAATAGAAAAGACAAAAAAAATTAAAAGAGAAAGGGTATCACTCAGAAATCCAAGGCCAGGCAGTTGGAAATAAGCCATAACACAACCACAGTTCTTCTAGTTCTCTACTCACCTCAAAACCATTGAGTCAAATAAAAATGAATTTTAAACATTCCCAGAACAATTGAAATTAACCCTGAGATCCTGACAATGAGCTTCATTTCATAATGATGAAGGAAAAAAATTGGTGAACTGGGAGTAAAGGAATTACGCATGCCCATTTCCCAGGGGCAGGATCCTCAGCTCTGCTATTGCTCATTTTCTGAAGATGACTCCTGACAATTCCAGAGTGCCTGCCTTTCCCACCCAACCATAACTTCATCAGCAACTCATTAGCAGTAGTGGTGCAACCATTTCTGACTCTTGTTTTTCATAATATTTATTGGTTAAATGACACTTTGAACATAGGTTGACTGGGAACCAAATGAAAATGCTAAAACTGCTCTTTTTAATCAAATTTAAAACACAAAATTGTATTCTAAACATATCCTGAAACAACAAAATGATATTAGTTACCTGAGCTGCCTTTTGCTTATCAAAGTGAGGTAAAAATCTCAATTTATTGCCTCTTAGCTTAACATTTTGGATCATCAGTGTTAAAAGACCTACAAACTAGTGTTGTGCTTTGCTTTTTTTCACTTGCATTGCTAATTTCATCAGCTGGAGCTGCAGCCTCTAGCATTTGTGTAACCTGGTCAGTTGTTCAATCTAGTGGTGAAGGGCACAGCTCAGAGAAGAACAGATTCCACTACTTAATAGCTCTGAGCCCTTGGACAAATAACTTGTTACCCATATGCAGAAGGGACTTCAGGGTACACAACTGACAGCTTCATAGAGTTCATTATGAAGAATAAGAGACATGTATATGAGATACTTAAGGCAGATACCAGAGAGCTGTAATAATGTGTTTAGCTGGCTCTTGCTTCTCTATGACTTGTTCAGTATTCCCAGCTGAGACAGGGACCAGTGCCATGACATATGCTCAAACTGTGACAACACTTCTCAATAAATACCTGACTAAATTCTATAGAGGAGAGGTAGAGAGGTAATGACTTCTATAACATTTACATGTCATACTGCCCACAAAATCCAGTAACAATGAAGACTGCATCCAACTTGAGAGGACAGCAAATGAGCTCTTTAAACCAGATCTATATCACACTAAAAACACTCACTTTAGCCTTCCATGATGCAAGCCACCTACAGGCCAACAAACCCATGTAAGATGGCATGGTTTCTGTCCTTTTTCTTGAGACAGAAATAAAAGAGGCCATATCCAGCAACATAACTTGGGCAAATCAGAATAAATGCCAGGCAGCAGCAAGGGAGAAGTTTCAGGCTCCCCAATAAACTTAGCTCAATCACAAGCTTAAGCCAGCTTTACAACAATGCACTGAAAAGCTTATAAAGGCAGCTGTTCTGTTCTGTCTTTCTGCTCTTCAGAGAGCTCTGAGGGCGGATGCCCACCCAAGAATGGGCAAGGAGGCCTGGATGTTCTGGGTTGGTGCTCCAGGAAACCTGCTGATGTGTATACGTACAACAAGCAGCCTGCTTCACAATTCCACCCTACCATCACAACAGCTAATACTGCTCTAGCTGCACAGCCCCCAGAACCCCTGCAACTGTCAGTTGATTACACTATCCACTTATACACAAGTACCCAGGCAGTATGTGAAAGCTCTGTCCTTGGTGTTCCCTCTCAGGTAGATTCAGACCTTACTGACATTTCTGGTACGACTCCCCTTTGACAGACATCATTTCCCAAAAAGCCAATCTCCATGACATCCTCTCATTTCAAACTTATAAAAGAGAAGGCAAATTCCTCTGAACCTTAGGGATTCCAACATCATGGGAAAAAATCTGAGGAGGTCATACCTCACTGAGAAGCTAAATGTTCCCTCCTTGTATCAATAACTTGCCTACTGCAGTCAAGTGTAACATCCCCAAGGACAGTTCTGTTGTCATCCTATTCTTAACCTTCCATGGTTCCTTGCTGCCTTCCAAGATACCAAGATACCAATACCCCTGCTGGTTTTCAAAGCTTACCTAACACAAGAAAAATGTCTGTATATAAATTATGTATTGTGTGTGTGTGTGTGCGCGCGCGTACACACACACATACATTAAATTATCTGAGGAGAAAGTCCATAGACTATACCAGTTTCTTAAGGAGGACTGTATATCACTCTCCAAACACACATATAAATCCCTACCTTGAGGAACCTCTAGGTAAATACTGGCAGGGCCATGCAGCAATAGACATTCTAATATCATTTTTATCATAAGGATAAAAATTAGTGTAACACTTTTGGCATCCAGTAAGATCTATTAAAATTGAAAGTGTTCATTCCATTTGATCCAGCAGATTCCACTTCTAGAAATTTATCCAATGAAAACATTCCCCAAAGTGTATAATACATGGATAGAATGTTCATTATAGCATTCTAATAATTGTAAAAATGAGAAACAATAAGAATGTCCATCAGTAGGGGATTTGTTACATAATATAGCATATCTTTTCAGTGGAATAATCTTAGACAAGAGGGAGATTTTTACCAACATAAAAAGATGACTAAGACTAAGCAAAAAGAACAAGTTGCAAGTATGATTTCATCTTTTTAAGGAACATATCTGTTAGTGTGGCGGCAGCATAGTTTTTGAAAATGATCCAAAGCCTCACATGAAAAAAAAAAAAAAAAACTCAGCAACTAGACAGCAAAATCAAATCTATCAGCAACATTTATATCAGAACTAAGTGAAAAGAAATTGGGAAGCAACAAGGTTTCTGACAGACCTAAAAATCAGGAAAACCCAAGATAGCCAATAAGCATTCACTAGAAGATGTGACAGAAGTCAGGAGAACAGGAGTGAACCTAGAAATAATGTTTCACAGTCCAATAGAAGACAAGGACATGTGTTTAGCTGGGGTAAGATATTTCAAGGAATAACAGGAGTCTAACTCTCACTAAACTCTCAAATCAACCAACCAATTCTCCCAACCAGGACAAAGTCTCACACTGACAAGACAATGCTAGAAGTGAAATCAAAATTGAACACACTAGGACAATGGGGGAAAAATGGAAAGAGAAAGTCCAGATGAAAGTACAGGAGGAAAACTGCCAGGAAATGTCATAGTGCAAGCCGCCTCCACATTTCTGAGCACTACATGCAAACAGAAGAGGGATCACTACAAGTTTAGAAAAGATAATTAAAGCACACATCTTCCTAGAAGTTCAAGAAACTTAATTTCACTCAAAAATAAACAATAGAAAAGTACTGGGATACAATCCTACACAATAAAATTAAAATTAAAAATACATATAAGGAGAGGAATAACATCCTTATAGTGAATACGAGCCAGAAAGACATAGCCAAAACACATTAAAACATCACTTCCAATTTCAAAATTAATTTTGGGTCTTTGTTTTTCAGTACTGGAGATTGAACCCAGTGTCTCATACATGCTGGGCAAACACTGCCACAGTCTGGCTGGGCACAAATCATGAGCCACTCAAGCAGGAACAAACTTTATTTCCGAACTCTGGAACGCCACCCACGTGGCCCTTCTAGGCACACCACACACCAACCGAAACTCCTTCCCCAGGCTGCGCACTCTCCGAATCCTGGGAGAACCCTAACGGGAACTCCAAAGTAGCGGGCGCCCCCGAGGCATCAAGAGGTGCCCTATACCCGACAGTAAAGGTCTACTATACAATCGAATCAATCCAGCATCATCTTAATGGCTCGCCTCTCAACCATTACTTCTGGCAAAATGCCAGGGGCCATTCCGACTGGCTGTGGCTCTCAACATAACACACTATTATTAAAATTACAATCCCAGACCAAGACATTTTTTAAATGAACAATAGAAAAATCAGAAATGAGGTGCTAGAAGTAAAAGAAGAATCAAAAATTAAAGAACAAATCATCACAATAGAAAATGCTTTAAGATAAATAGAAAGTGAAAAGGAGGAAAATTGAAGGAAAAAAAAAAGAAATGTCAGGGCTGGGGTTGTAGATCAGAGGTAGAGCACTCATGTCTAGCACGTACAAGGCCCTGGGTTCGATCCTCAGCACCACATAAAAATAAATAAACAAAATAAAGGTATTGTGTCCAACTACTACTACTACTTCTTTTTTTTTTTTTTTTTAAGAGAGAGAGAGAGAGAGAGGGAGGGAGGGAGGGAGAGAATTTTTCTAATATTTATTTATTTATTTTTTAGTTTTCGGTGAACACAACATCTTTGTTTGTATGTGGTGCTGAGGATCGAACCCAGGCCGCACGCATGCCAGGCGAGCACGCTACCGCTTGAGCCACATCCCCAGCCCCGTGTCCAACTACTTCTAAAAAAAAATAATAATAATTTTTTTTAAAAAAGAAAGAAATGTAGGGGAAAAAGGAAGATTTGTAAGAAACTGATAAAACAATGAAGACAAAGATCCAACATAAAGATAATGAAAACCCAAAGGAAAAGAACACCAAAGCCATCCTTCTTTTTAAAGTTCAAGAAATCTAATTTCACATAAAACTGAGCAACAAAAATGTATTATATTCAAAAAATTTTTCTAAAGGTAAAAAATATTTAAACTCTAAATTAAATCAGCACACTAAGTGGCCAGACCCAGTGTTGCATGCCTTGTAATCCCAACAGCTCAGAAGGCTGAGGCAGGAAGATCACAAGTTCAAGGCCAGCAAGTGAAGCCCTAAGCAACTTAATGAGACTCTATCTCAAAATAAAAAATAAAAAGGGCTGGGGACCTGGCTTAGTGGTTGAGCTTTCCTGGGTTCAATCCCCAGTTCCAAAAAAACAAACAACACACTGAATATCTGAGAATAATGATGACCAGGAATCCAGGAATGTCCAAGAGCAAGGCATGGTCTAGAAAACTCGCTGGATTTTAAGGGATAAGAAAAGATCATTTGGGCATCTAAACAAAGAAAAGGATTTATAATCAGGTTGTCATCATTGTTTTTTACAGCAAAGCCTACTGCCGGCAGAAGATGGAGTACTTTAAAAAAAAGAAAATGTGAGCCAAAGATTTTACATTCTACCAAAGTGACTTCTGGGTATAAATACCACAGACAAATTTAACACAAAAAACACAGAAAATATTGTCTCAATGAGCTCTTCCTGAAGAATTTATTAGAAAATTCACTGCAAACAACCCAAATAACTATATATTAATGCTCATTGCCAGTCCTAGTTATCTGAAAAAATAAGACTTAATGAGAGTTAAAAAGGGTTGAGATTTCCTGGGTTCAATCCTAATACCTAAAGCCTATACACTCTGACAATATAGATTCAATGCAGCTGTTAAGAACAATGAGAATAAACACACACACACACACACACACACACTTTTCACATTGTTTTCAGTCATCATATCAAGGGTGATTTTGTAGCCATTCTGAAATTGTTAAATGTATGAGACAGAGCAAACAAGCAATTATTAGAAAACTGAACTGCATAATTCCTGTATTTATAATCAAGACTTTTAATGTGGAAGAAAATAGACATCAAAGAGATTTAAAACTGTAGTTCTAAATATGATTAGGAAGTATACATTTGGATATATAAGGCATGTCATCATATTTATTACCTTTTATCAACAGAAAAGGCCTAGAAACAATAACCAACACAGTAGTAATGAGCAATTCTAATGGCCAGAATTTACTCTTAAAATAGCATTTTGTACTTAGAAAAAAAAAAATCAAGGCTTCTGAGAGAAATAGCTGACTCCAGTCTTGGGCAAGAAATATACAAGATGAACCTATAATATCTCATCACACTAGATAATAAGAAAGCTATCAGAGACTACTAGGGCCCTGCTCATGGTGATACACACCTGTAATTCTAGCTACTCAAGTGTCTGAGGCATGGGGATCACAAATTCAAGGTCAGTCTGGGCAACTTGGTAAGACCTCATCTCAAAATAAATTAAAAAGGACTAAGGACATAGTTCTTGTCTAGCATACACAAGACACTGGATTTGATCCCCAGTTCTGGAAATTAAACAAACAACAAAAAAAAGACTACTTAGAGTACTAGGGTAGCATCAAAGGGCTTACCTAAAAACCTTCAATTGACCAAAGATGGGACAACCTGAATTTTAATAAAAGTAATAATTATCATGTATTAAAATCTATGAAATATGCTAAATCCATGAGTCACAAAAAAAACTTAATTGACCATTTCTAGTCAGAGGATGACTAGGAACCAACTTGTTATCTTTAAAAGTGGTATATGGGGGGAAAAAAACATTTATCTTATCTTTCTTTTATGAATTATACCATGAGTAATAAAACAGTATCTCAGGGGAAATCTCTCTTTTTAAAGGTAATATAGCTAAAAATATTAAAGAAATGATATATTTGAATATCATCTTGTAACTCCACACAAACAAAAAGAAAGTTAGTCAAACATTATGTCTCTTCCTAATGAAAAAGCCCCAAACTACTTTTTTTTTTTTTTTTTTGGTGTGGTGCTGGGGATTGAACCTAGGGCCTTGTGCATGGGAGGCCAGCACTCTACCGACTGAGCTATATCCCCAGTCCTCTAAACTATATATATTCAGGGCTGGGGATGTAGCTCAGTTGGTAGAGTTCCTGCCTTGCATGCACAAAGCCCTGGGTTCTAATCCCCAGCACCACATACACAAAAAAAAAAAAAAAAATATTGACTCATAAACTATATATATTCTTACCAAAGGGGTGGAACCTAAGTCTGATTGAGCCACTGGATCCAGCTGACAATTTGTAAGAAATAAAGAGGTCCAAGGAACATACTGGCATGCATCATGAGTATAAAATCACCAGAATTTAGTCTTGGGAATGGGCTAAGTTCTTCAAGAGACAAATAATATAAGGATTAAAAAGGTGGGGTGGGGCGGCATAGGTCTGTAGATTCAAAGAGACTTAAGGAATATAACAACTACTATCTACTGCCCTGTGTCTCCTGACCCCTTCAACACCATAATGGGGATTGAATGAGGGCCTTTCGAAGGCTAGGGAAAGCACTGAGCTCTTTTTAAATTTTATTTTGAGACAGGGTCTTACTAAACTGCTGAGGTTGGCTTCAAACTTGCCATCTACCTGCCTCAGCCTCCCATGTAACTGGGATTACATTGGCTACCAAAACTTTTTTTTAAATGGATAACACTAAACTACAGAGTCTAGGGTACATGGGTGACATATTACTTTAAAATGCAAAGAAGCAATTACTGTAAAAATCAGGGTAGTAAAAAAAATCAGGATAATGATTACATTGGATAGGAGGGAGATATTTTAGTTAGGAAAGGCTATAGGAGGGGCTTCTGAGGTATATGGCAAAGTTCTCCCCTCTCCCTCTTTCTCTTTTAATTCTAGGTATTGAATTTAGCATGCTAAGTACATGATCTACCCCTGAGCTACATCCCCCAGTCCCCAAAGTTCTATTTCTTGACTTGGGTATAACTTCAAGAATGTTCACTACACACTTTCTAATTTTGTCTGCGTTTAGTTTTATAATAAAGAGGATTTTAAAAGAGTACACACTAATACATGTTATCTCAGGTGAAGAAATTGGACTTACAAGAACTTTTACTTCCTAAGTTACATATTTCTGTAATTGTGACTTTTTTAATAGTGAGCATGTATTACTTTTATTATTAGAAACTTTTAATTTTCTAAATTGGGTGGGATTTTATGTTGCTAAATACATGATACCTTTATGAACAAAAATTCCTTCTTTGGACATAAAATAACTTCAAAACTACAAAAAGCATAAAACTGAAATTTTGAAAGGAAAAAAAAGAAGATGGCTGTAAAGAATAACCACTCAATTGTTTAATTTTAACCCTTACTATAGAAAGGGTTCATTTGGGACCCTTAAAATACACTGTTATAGCTGAGGTGTATTATAAATTATATACCTACAATATATATACATTCTAAACTGAGAAATAATGACTCATAATACCACAGTCATAATCAAAACATATTACTCACACACATTCTAACACATCCTGCTAAGTAAAAATGAATCCAACTAATCAAATATAAGTTGTATATTTACAATGAAGCATTTGACAGTTATTTTTGTGGGGTTATGGCTTTATAAGGAGAAGGTCCAAACATCTGGGAACAGGTGACTTGCTCAAACATAAATCAATAAGATGCTGGGTTCAAACTCAGTGTCTTTATTCTCAAAATGATCTGGAGCAGAATTGACTTATCAGAACAAGTCAATCTGCCCCTCAAAGATTAAGCAGGAGGCTAAAGAGGAAGAGAGTAGGCATATCAGAATTTGTTCCCACACTGGCAGTGGTGGGTAAAGTAGGAATGGAGGGTCAAGGGTTTTTAAAGTAGGCATCATTTCCTTTCATCCTTTCTTTCTTTCAGAGCTAGGCAATATTTATAATACTAAGCACCCATTATGACTGAAAAGGATAAATCATCAACTAGAGTCTGCAGGCAATATCCATAGAAACCTCTGAAAGGAGGATGTCCTGACCAACCAAACTAAACAGGGTTCATTGCTGCTCTGCCTTGAGACAGATGGAGAGAAGCTGACTTTTTAAAAATTTTCATTCCCTAGAACCTTATTTTCCCTTTATAGCATGAGAGATCTCAAAGCAAGGACATCAGTAGAGGAAAAGCAATAATCCAAGGGCTTTTCTAAGAGTGGCATCCAATGAGATGCATGAAAATAATACATGTGCTTGGTTTTTATGACAACTACTAATAACTGTGCAAAAACCGAAACTAGTTCCCTAAAAACCAACTGCTCCTAGATGGCCTAAGCAGTACCTGCCACTTCCCTGGCTCTGCAGACACCAGTAACAGGCAAATCACAGGGAATAAAGCATGCTCATAAGATAATGCTACATAAATGCTACAGTGTTTATAGAAAATAAATGTCAAGGTAAAGCAGGAATATTTATTTTCTATGTGGGAGATGGTGCTTCTGTATGTCAGTGCCCACTATTCAGAACTACTTTTAGTTTTGTCAAATCACTAAAATATTTCACAATCATCATTTTGGATGGCTCTGGCTGTCACAGTGACAGAACCTGCAGTGACCTTCCACAAGGTCTACTTACCAAACATTTGGACTTCACAATCTCACCCATGCTAAAGTTCCAGTTTCCTAAGAGAAAGAGAGTTGGCTGATGGAAGCTGGCAAGTTATGATTCCCATCAGGACTTGCCACAAGCAGGCCAATCCATTCTCTTGGCCTCATGACCTTCCAAAGAAGCTAGACTTCAAGTCCTTCCAAGGACCCTAACATCCTGTCATCTAGTCTCTTACGGAAGCTGCTTAAAGTGACCTAAAGGAAGCAGCTAATTTATAACCCTATTCTTTTAATCTTGGTCAGCCAGATTTTCAGACATCACTTTATTTCACTTTATAATATATTAGACAAAACAACAGTACTGGAGTCAGTTCCAAGGCAGCAACTCACTCTCAGGGGTTCTGCTGACATTCATAAACTGATCCTATTTCTCTCTTGTGTTTTATGTTATCAGCTAAAACTGCCAACTTAAATTATTGCCTTGTAACAAAATCAGAGTTATCTATTACTCTGGTATGTGTACATTTCTGAAGCTTTGTACCTATATCAAGTTTTGCAGGGGTAGAAAACAAGACCATAAATAAACAAATGGAAAACAGAATATGTTACCATTACTTTAGCAACAGAAGCTAAAAGTCAAATGCATTACATGGAAAGCCACTAAAAGAGCTGAATATATAGACCTTAGGAACAGGAAAAGCTTGATACTGATACAGTCATTTGTGCATTTCCCCATCCCACGATCAATCTCTGGGCTACAGTATCTCAGAGTGCCTCCATTTAGAAGAATAAATGATTGTTCCTAAGGCCTGTGACAGGAAGGTGGATATTCAAAAGACTGGAGACTTGACATCAAGAAGGTCAGATTTATAGCTACCCCATTATTTCACAAGCACAGTGGACTAAGAAACCAATTTCCCCTCGATTGGTATGGCTAATGGTCAATTTTATTCAAAGACCACTGTGACCCAAATTGAGCAATAAAACAGCCACCAGAAAGAAATAAAAAGCTATTCCCCCCCTCAGGAGGGCTAATTCTAGATCTTTAACTATCCCCTCCTCTACGCTCTTCAGAAAATAAGTTGTTTCCTAAATTTTTCTGGGATTTTATTTTGCTTAATACATGATACCTTTATGTACAAAAGACAAATCCTTTTTTGTTTCCAAAACAAATAACTTCAAAACTACAAAAAATATAAAACTGGGACATATATTTCAATTTCCCATAAATTCCTATTATCCCAGACCTACGAATTGCTCATTATTTCACATTTTTTGATACTTTACAGTGAACCAGTCTACAACAAAACTCCATGTCCCTAAACAGTCTTTGTCTAGATTTTGATTTTGATTCTAGTCTAGAAATCTATTTAACTCTCTCTGGAAATTTACTATTAAATCAGTAAGCGTTCCCGACAGCTACCCCACCATACCTCCTGGGCCTAAAAACTGATATCTTAACCATGCAGCAATAGGAACTTTCCCCAAAGTTTCTTCTCTAAATAAACCTCACTCATTCTAAAAGGGCTGAGCAGTGGGCATAGTTCACTGTGGGGACACAAAAACTATCACTGATATGCTGGATCTGAGAGATCAAGAAAACACTTGATAACCCCAGGATCCTCAAAATATTACTAATCAAATCTCATTATCATCTCTTTGGATCAAATTGTCAGTTTATGCTCATACAAATCATGTTTTAGTGCATCTTGGGAGGAGCAAAAGGCAAGATGAGAGGAGTGCTATATATGAGCATGCTTCCTTACTGTCCTCATTCTCTCTAATACACTCCACACAAAGTAAAGCACAGAACAAAGGGGTACATATCTAGAGGGAATCTGGGAAATGAAATATTTAGTATGGGCCCAGGGCCACCTGTTCAATATCAATGCATTTTTTCCATATAAAATCTCTCATTCACATTTCTGGGTATACAAGCAAACAATATTTTGTAACTATACATTCTTATTTTTCTAATGTTTGACAAACTTCACTTTATCTGAAAAAATATTACAAGAATTATAATGGACAAAATTGTAAATGATCAACAAAAAGCTTCCCAATTCCTCACTGCAGTTTCTAGAATGAAAAGAAAAGACCTTTATTTCTGGAATTTTCTTAACTATCATGGAACGCTTTGGACTCAGTTTTTGCAATGTATGTCCTGAAAGCCAGCTGAGCCTCCAGAATTCAGCAGATTTACTTTTTCCACACTTCCCTGCTGGGGAAAGTCAAAGCAGCAGAAGACAAGACTTAGCCTGCATAGGCCAGTTCTGTCATCAGGAATGACTTATCTACTGAGCAGCTTGCCTCACAACCTGCATGTCAACTTTTCACATTCCTGAAAGATGAAGAACCATCTCTACACATGAAACACCAGGCAGCAGGAGAGAGAAAACCTGGCATTGCTGCCAATGGCTTTATCTAGAAGTATCTAGCACTTTCCACTTGATTACTTCATTCATTCATTCATTTTTTACTATTTTTGAGATAGGGTCTCACTTTGTTACCAGACAGGCCTTGAACTCTTGGGCTCAAACAATCCTCCTAACTCAGCCTCCTGAGTGGCTGAGATTACGGGATACCTGATGACTTTAATAAAGCAGCAAAATGATGATTATCATCAAGTAACTACTGAAAATATATAGTGTAGGCTGGGAAATTGTGTTTCCAAATCAGCAATCAAAAAAGATAGACTAGTATCAGTCATACAGTACTACTCAATACAAATTTCTGTGGTGACATAAATATTCCATATGTGCACTGTCTATCAGAGTAGCTCCTAGTCACATGTGGCTATTGAGCACTTGAAATGTGACTAGTGATACTAAGGAAATGAAGTTTTAATTTTTAAATTGCTAATTTTAATTTAAATAATCACAAATGGCTAGTAATCCCTATATCTAACAGCACAGAAGTAGATCTTCATTTCACAAGTGGTTTATACCTGGAATTCCATGAGGGCAGTGAGAAAGGGCTTTAAGAGGAATGATGGGCAGAATAACATAAGCTAGAGAATACTGGGGTCTTTCAACAGAGACTCAAATAGGGTCTAAAACACTGAGTACCTCCTGCCAGTTCCAATTCAAGAGACATTGCACTGGGGTTGTGGCTCAGTGGTAGAGTACTTGTCTTGCATGTGAGAGGCACTGGGTTAGATTTTCAGCACCACATATAAATAAATGAATAAAATAAAAGTCCATCGACATATTTAAGAGAGAGAGATAGAGAGAGAAAGATCACACACACACACACACCTTGTACAAAGGAGTAAACAAGAGCAGTGGCAGATCAGAGACCAGGGATCCATTAGTACTATGCCTCTTCTAAGGACAAAAATTATGGGTAATTCCCCTCTCTCTCAAGCTAATTGTTATAACAGATACCTACTCCCTGAAACAAAAATGCTCAAGGGTCATCTCCATAATTGAAAGGAAGGCTGTGTGTAATTGAATGCAAACATAAATAATGGATAAAAACAAGCATAGAATGCCCTGCCCTCTGAAATAATTCAGAGAACCCTTTCAGAGTTGGAGGGATAGGATAGAAAATAACTTACTAATGAAGGGCAAAAGGACTGCCCCTTAGTTCTGGCAGTAGCAAAAAGAACAAAATGGAAAATTAAACTCTACTAAGTAAAACCAAAAGGTTCAATCAAGAAAATCACTTCATAGTCACTTTATTCATATGTAGCCTTGTAAGGAATTTCCCTATTTCCAAAGTCTGAAGGAACTGTCTCTATTAGCAAATACGTACTGCAGAGGCCAACATTTTCTAATCACTGTTTTTCTTCCTCACACCCACCTTCATAGTCTTGGGGGAAGGTGGGGGCAGGGATCTGGGATTTTTGCTTTCTCTCTTGTAGCCACAAATAACATATCTCAGCAAGTCTCCAAAGTCTATATTTATATTTATATTCTGATCTCAAAAGAACGTATATAACTGAGGGCTACCATCTTCAATGGTGGTGACTCTGGGGTGGTAGGTAGACATTGCACTTGGCAGGAGACTATAAATGATATAGTTTGCTCCAATTAAAACTATACATAAACATAAAACTTGTGGAATACAGATTTTACCACCCCTTGGACACACTAATGAAAAACAGTTAAACTAATCATTATATATATATTTTTTTTTTATTAAAAAATCACAATGTTGGGGCTGGGGTTGTGGCTCAGTGGTAGCGTACTTGTCTGGCACGTGTAAGGCACTGGGTTCGATCTCAGCCCCACATAAAAAAAAATATATATATATATATATATATATATATATATAGAGAGAGAGAGAGAGAGAGAGAGAGATACTGGGTCTATCTACAACTAAATATATATATATATATATATATATATATATATATTTTTTTTTTTTTTTTTTTTTTTTTAAATCACAATGTGTCTATTCTTTTTCACATCACCACGATGCATACACTATAAAGACAAATGGATCATTCTACATAAAGAGCTATTAGGATAGATTGTCTTGAAATAGGAAACACTGGCTAGCTGGATTGTGCCGAATTCTGGCTAGAGTTTTCAATCTTAATTTGATTACTATTCAGTCCTTGCCAAAAACCAACCAATGTTCTTTATACATTCTGCAAAGGGAATTCTATATTGTATTCTAGGTTCAAATTTAAAAAGAAAAATGCTCACTGGATTTATTCCCTAAAAATAAAACTCATAGCAGGACACAATGGTACACACCTGTAAGGCTGAGGCAGGAGGATCCCAAGTTCAAGGCCAGCCTTAGTAACTTAGAGAGAACCCATCTCAAAATAAAAAATAAAAAGGGCTGGGGGTGTAACTCAGTGATAAGAGTGCCCCTGGGTTCAATCCTCAGTACCAAAAAAAGAAGAAGAAAAAACATCAGACTCCTTTGTATGCCTTCAGATTTTATTTGGGGTCTACATACAAAATAGATTACAAAAACATCTGCATTTTTCTGAAACAACCTTGTTAAAGACATGGTCCAGCTGGGCTCAGTGGTGCACAACTGTAATCCCAAGGACTTGACAGACAGAGGAACGAGGATCACAAGTTAGAGGCTAGCCTCAGCAATTTAGCAAGGCCCTAAGCAACTTAGTGAGACCTGTCTCAAAAAATTAAAAAGGTTGGGGATGTAGTTCAGTAGTAAAGCACCCTAGGTTCAATCCCCAGTACACCTCCCCCTCAAAAAAAAGACATTGTCCAATCTTTAATGTTTATTATAAAACATTTTAGGGGCAAGGGGTGTGGCTCAGTGTTGCAGCACTTGCCTAATATGTGTGAAGACCTGTATTCGATTCCCAGCACTGCAAAAAAAAAAAACCTAAAATGCTTTTACATCAGTTATTACTGAAAATTCTTCTTTTACAACAGACAGCCATTATAATTAGTGGCTTCTTATTGGATGATAATTATGTGATTCATCACTACATTTCCCTTTTCTCTTGGCCATCAGGACATTCATTGCTTACTACATTTAATGCTTAGGTACTATAATCAAAATAACCAAGATGATTATTACATTTGTTTTCTTCCAACCCCACACAGAGAGTTTAAATTAAGTTTTAATTTACATTTAAGCAGTTTTCTTTATATGTATCTTATACAAAAAGCTACTTAAAGTCCTTTTTATTGGCAAGCAGCCTCACAAAAAGACTGTTTCACTATGAGCACAGCATTAACCACTGTTATCACAATATGGTGTCAGTAATGGTTCACTAGATAAATTTCTATCCTAACACAGACATCCAGAGGAAGTGAAATGACTATAGGCAGGGCACTAGAAAGGGGGGTCTGCAGTCTGAATCTTTTTTTTTTTTTTTTAAAGAGAGAGAGAGAGAATTTTAATATCTATTTTTTAGTTTTTGGCGGACACAACATCTTTGTTTGTATGTGGTGCTGATGATCTAATCTGGGCCGCACGCATGCCAGGCGAGCGCGCTACCGCTTGAGCCACATCCCCAGCCCCTGCAGTTTGAATCTTGAGTGTTCTCCCAAGGGCCCCTGTATTAATGGCTTAGTTCTAAGGGTTGCACTACTGGGAAAGAGGTCTTTAGGTGACTTGGGATGTGTCCTTGAAGGGGACTATGAGATTCTGGTCCTATCTTTGCTCTCTCTTTTGCTTCCTGGCCATGAGGTAAGTGGGTTTTATTCCACCATATGCTCCAACAATGATGTGCTGTCTTGGCACAGGCCCACAACAATGGGACCAACAGATCATGGACTGAAACCTCTAAATCTATGAGCCAAAATAAATTTTTCTCTTCATAAGATACTTACCTCAGTTATTTCATTATAGTAATGGAAACCTGACTAACACAGGAGGCATGCTATAGAACATAGCATCCCTGAGGAACAATGAGGGTAAAGGGATGTCCACCCCCATACTTCCTCTCAAAAAGTTGATTTGGACTCCTATATAAATTCCAATTGGGGAAAGATGTTACTTTCCTACAGGTAAGAAAACTAATGACAAATTGTTCAAAAACTTGCCATTCTCTCCACTGTCCCATAAAGCACTATTGTGAATGGAGCTTCTATAGACCAGGTGGATGGCTACAAGGATCACAGAAGACAATCCTAGATAGGGAGAAAGATTGTCTCCTGAAAAAATGAGACTAGGGATGCAGATGTGGTTCCATGGTAGAGCACTTTCCTAGCATAAGGCCTGGTTCAATATCCAGTACCACCAAAAAAAAAAAAAAAAAAAAAAGAATGAAAGAGATAAAAAGAGATCATTGCAGCCTTTTAAGCATATACAGAGTAGAAGGTAGAAGACTTTTAAGGGTTTAAGAGGTAAGGGGACATAAAAAGGGAAACTAGTCATTACCAATTACCTCTTGGTGTTAGGAACTAGAATAGCTGCTATACATGCATCACCACAGTTAATTTTCACAGTAATTGTATGGAGTAAGTATTCCCATTTTACAGATGAGAATTTCTTGGTTACACAACTAATTCAACAAATGTTTATCAAACATTAAATTATCATGTACTTTGCATCCTGCAAAGCACATTGGTTCCTGCCTAGAGTAGCTTTCAGGTTGGATCTGACTGACTACAAAAGTTCTTCCACCAGCTGACCCTGCTCCCCCTGATTCTGAGCAAGGCTAAGAACATGCTGAGCCTGATAAAACTCAGGAATAACCAAATCCTAACTAGCTATTAATACCTTCCCTGCCTACTCTGAGAAAGATGACTGAATTCAAATAGGAAAATCTCTCACTATGTGCAACAAGTCCTTTGATGCAAAGACTAGAATCTATGTTCTGGTATGGCACTGGGAAGTCCCTGAAAAGCAGACATTATTCAAGTTCAACAGAGACATTAGTAAGGGCAGGCAGAATAATAGATTCTCTAGGGGCTAGCCAGATCAGCCCCTTTGGCCAAAAACCCTCCAATCATTCCTTCTGCCATTCTTGGCAGGCACTAATCCATACTTCAATTACTTTGTGTCTTGATGGACTGCTGAATTGAATTTATCTAATGCTAGGTTACAGCCTAGGTTGCTATGTGGAAATAGATTCCTCTTAAGAACAGTAGGAACACACACGAGATTTCCAATCACATACTTATCAATCATTATCAATGGGATCCTAGTCAGGAAACTGGTAATGAATTAAAGGCTAATCAGTTAGTACCATCCATCATACAGCTGTGGCTGTGGATAGAGCAGAGTCTTCAGTCCCTCCCAAACTATAGGATCATGAAGGCCCCACAATGCCCAGGGATGCCTGGGGCATAGCAGCCCAGCTCAACAAACACTGATGGAACAGCTGCTGAGCAAGGTACTGGGCCAGGCCCTGCAGGGGCACAGGGATTTGAATGATAGCAACTGCTCCTGAATCAGGGGCAAGAAGGGGAGAGAGTAAGACAAATCCATAAATTACTGTAACACAAGGCTTGGTTTAAGCTTCATGCAGGAGAGTGGAGAGGAACAGGGAATATTAGCAATAGCAACTACCATTGAGAGAATCTATGGGGGAGAAAATTCAAACACACTTTGAAGGTTGAGGATAACTCTTTTTCTCACCTTTTTTTAAAATTTTTTTATGTTTTCTGATTACTATATAAATATATAACAATTGTTTTTTTAAATCAAACATTAAAGAAATATTTAATCACCCTATAATACCTACAATTATCACCTCTCCTCAAGGATACTCACAGGGCATACATTCATTTACATCTATTAGTACCAATAATTTTTTTTCAAGAATGGAAAACTCATATCATACATACTGTTGTGCAACATGAATTTTAATCACCTAGCAGTATGTGTTGAATCACTCTGTGGCAGCACATGTATATCTACCTCATTTCAATAGTGTCACAATATTCCACTGCAATGTACACAAGTCAATATTTTTTTTTTTCTTTTTTCGGTACTGGGGACCAGGAGAGCTCAACCACTGAGCCACATCCTAAGACTATTTTTTATTTTTTTGAGACAGGATCTTGTTATGTTGCCTAGGGCCTCGATAAGTTGTGAAGGCTAGCTTTGAACTTGCAATCCTCCTTCCTCAGCCTGGCAAGTAGCTCAGCTTACAGGCATGCCACTGTGCCTGGCATCAATATGGTTTTAACAGATAGAAATTATGTAGATTAAGGGGACAGGGAGTAGAGAAATAGAGAAGTGGAGAAAAAAAACACAGGATGAAAAGTAGCATGAACAAAGGCAGGAAGAAATCAAGTCCAGGACATGATCAGAAGAAACAGAAGCAGTCCCGTGGCTAAAAAATGAGATAAATGTGTACAGGATCATAGGAGGAGGAGGAAAGACAGAAGTCGTGGGCCTCCAAGTCCAGGCTGAGAAGTTGCATTTTAACTCTGTAGGCAGCAGGAAACCATATCCATTTCTTCAGGGAAATCTTTCATTACAATAAGATCAGTGGCTTAGAAAAAATGATGTGGTGGTTGATATGTGTAAGATGCACCTAGAAGCAGACATACCTGAAATTGGAAAACTAAGTAAGGAGTTATTGCCATACCTCAAAAAGAAGTCATGTGGTGAGTCCTATGTTCATATATGAATACACCACCATTGAGCCTCCACATCATGTACATCCACAAAAATGGGATCCTAATTGGAATAAGTTACAGTCCATGTATATATGTCAAAATATACTCTACTAACATATATATCTAAAAAGAACAAATAAATAAATACAAAAAAAATTAAAGTTATGTGGGAGGAACAAGAGATGGCAGTGGGACTGAAGTAAGTGATGGTAAAGCAAGGTCACTGATGAGACTGGGCTTGGGGGGAAGGAGGAACATGCCAAAGATTTAAGGTAAGGTAACTGAGAGAATAACAATGTTACTGAGGAAACACAAAGAATAACAGGCTTTGGGGGAAATGATCATAAGTTTGGTTTGATTATGTAGCACCAAATGGACAGGGAGATATGAATCAGGTAGCTAAAAATATGGAATAGGGTCTAAGAGGTCAGGCTGACTCTGGAAATACAGCCTTGGGAGTCACCTGCATGGCAAGGAGGGCTGGAGCCAGAAAGCACTAAGGCAGAAAGTGAAGAGAGAAGAAATGGTGTTTACAACAGCCATGATAAAGGACTATGTCTGAAAAGCAGGAGGAAGAGGAGGAATCAGGAAAGAGGTAAGAATGGGCTCCAATGAAATAACAAATGTGGAAGCAATTTACTGAATTTAATCTTTATATAAAGGAGTCATTAAAATAATAAATTTATTATTAATAAATAAATTTATTTATTTCTTCCTTGCCCCCATCAGAGCTCCCAATCTACTCCTCAGGCTAATAATCAGATATCAGTATCAGTTCAGACCCAAGGACCCTCACTCTACTCCATAGCCATTTCTTAATTTCCATCCCAACATCTTGCCTTGATCCTGCCTCTTTCCCCATATGACAGCAAGGCAAGGAAATCAAGGAAGCTGGCAATAATGTGTCTTATAAATGAAGGCACCATGAAGTCCCTGCTTGTGTGAGGAAGAAGAAAGCCAGAGGATATTGAAAGGCTGTAGAACCACGAGGCGGCAGGGTTAGGGTTAGGCCAATGGGCTATGGGCCTGTCTTCTTGAGGTGAAACAACAGACTATGGGAACTGGAGGTAATCAATGGGCCATAGTCAGGGAGTAGTCATATTGTTTCAAGTTCTGGAGGAGGAGGGAAAATTACAGATGGAACTATGAGGCTATGGGAGGGAGCTGCCAGAAGGAGAACACAGGAAGAAGGTAGGAACTCTGAAGATACTGAAAAAAGTGGGTTAAACAGAACACCTTTCCCTTTGCAGCAAGGTCTAACACACTGGGGAGGGGAAAACTTCCTCAGGGAAAGGTTAACAGATGACCCTCTCCACCTCCACCTACCAAGCAGTTACATGTGGCAAGCATCCAGCCACCCAGGCACCCACTCTCTCTTCCTCCAAGCCAGCTGAGGCAGTTAGCAACCATGTCTACTATAACTTGGGTACCTCCCTAAAATGCTGCTTTTGCTCCAGGGTCTATCCTTCACCCTTGCTTTCCATGTTGAGCAATTATTAAAATGCCTTTCGAGCTGCTACTGCTGGAGCCCAGGCTCCTCTGAAAAGATGACACAGAATCTGACCCTCTGCTTCCTGCTGCTGCTCTGCCCACAATGGCCCTTTCATTCACTTGTTCAGCAAACATTTGCTGACTGCTGACTAGGTGCCCTTTCCTTTTTGTCATCTCTCTGACAAAGACTAGTGAAGTAAAAAACATCATGAAACATTTTCAAAATCCAAACCATTCCTGGACAGTTGATTGGATGAGAACAAAGCCTTTCTAATAAGTGAGATTTCATTCCCCATGGGAACACATGCCCTGGCCCTCAAATGCTATGACTCAGCTCATTCTTCCTGAGAAGCAGAGTGTAACTTCCGGTGCCAGCTCCACCAGCCCACCCAGCTCCTGTCCATCAGCTCAGTTTCTAAGAACAATTTCAGAGACAGTGATGGGCAAAGTCCTTCCGAAGAAGTCACCTGCCGTGTACATTGATTCTAATCTCTTCGAGCTAGGCCCCCAATTAGACTGCTTCTACCTCAGCACATATGTCCAGATCCCCCTTCAAGGAAAGCCCTGCTCCAGTCAGCAGGCAGCTTATAGCCTGTCTCAGTTGCAGAGAGCTACTCCGCTGTCATAACCTTTCTGAGGTAAGCCTGTAACTGGTGACTGAGGCAGGCATGAGTATAAAAAAATTAACCATTTTGGTCAAATGCAGGACAATATTCACTCCAGAATTCCCCTTTGGATGGCCAAGGCTTCACTGGGCTTGCATCAAAGTCTGACTTCTTCCTCTGCTCAAACCTGCCTCCCCTTCCTTTCACAGGTTTTGATATTTAGCACATATATACTGCACTCTGACCACTATCTCAGTCTGCTTCAGAAGAATTCAACCCCCACACTTAGCAAAAGCTTTTCAAACTTGTGACACTGCTACACCTTATGGGTTTTGTTTGTGGCAGAACTTCAAGCTCTGGCATGGCAAGAACACCAACTTAGAAGGAAGGACGGAACAACAGTAACATTTCTTCTGTGACTATGCAGTATGTGGAGGATCCCAGAAGACCTTTAATGAACCAAAATAAACAAAGATTAAAAGCATCCAGCAGGGGCTGGGATTGTGGCTCAGCGGTGGAGCACTCTCGCCTAGCGCGGACGGGACCCCGGGTTCGATCCTCAGCATCACATGGAAGTGAAGGCATTGTGTTGTGTCCGTCCTCACCTAAAAAATAAATATTTAAAAAAAAAAAGCGTCCAGCACCTGCCAGGAGTGGTGGCACACACCTGTAATCTCAGCAACTTGGGAGGCTGAAGCAGGAAGATCACAAGTTCAAGACCAGCCTGGGCAAGATCTGCCTCGAAATAAATTAAAAGGGCTGGGGATGTATTTCAGTGATAAAGCACCCCTGGGTTCAAACTCCAATACCCACCCACCCCCAAAAAAAGTTCAGCACCACCTACCAATCATAACCCTATCCTCTAGTTAGTACACTCAAACACCAGGTCACATCTTCCACCCTTCTTTGGAACCCCTTACTGCCACATTCAGTGGAGGCTTCACCTACTATAGAACAGACAAAGCTATGAGATGGAGTCTCCCCAGCTTCCCATTTCCAAGTGGACAAAATCTACCTTTTCAAGAATCTAAGTTCTTAGTTCCCACCTTCCAGAATCTTCCACCTGTCCCTATATACTACAGTCTATCCATCAGCATTTATATACAGTCTTCAGCTTCTTTCTTGTTAAAAACTACAAAGTCAATCATCAGATGAATGGATAAATCAATTTATCCATATAATGATATATCCATACACTGGAATATTATGCAGCCATAAAAAGGATCAAAGTATTGATACAAGCTACAACATGGATGAACTTCAAATATATTATGGTAAGTCAAAGAAATCAGACAGGACAAGTCACATATTGTATAACTCCAGTTAAATGAAATATCCAAAACAGGTAAATCTATAAATACAGAAAGAAACTTGGGGGGTTGCCAGGGGATCAGAGAATGGGGACTAACTGCTTAATAGGTATGGAGTTTGCCTTTGAGGAGATGAAATTTTTTTTAATTAAACAGAGGTGGTGACTGCCCAACATTGTGAATGTACTAAATGTCACTAAATTGCTCACTTTAAACTGAAACTGCTTACTTTAAAATGGTTAATTTTATATTATGTGTATTTCAACTCAATTTAAGGCACAAAAAAAAGGACCCAAAACAAAACAAACAAACAAACAAAAAAACACCCTCCTAGATCTTTTCTGGTTACCACCTTTTCTCATTTTCCCCCCATTTTTCTTATACTATTAAACTTCTTCAGGGTTGTCTATCCTTGCAGTCTTTACCTCCTTACCTTCTATTCACTCCAAGCCCATACTACTCTGCTCTATCCAACAACAACTATTGATGCTTCTCACTCCTTACCTCAGTAGATCTCCTGGCAGCACCTGACACGGGAGAGCAGTATTTTAGCCCTAAAGGTCTCTACCCTAACTTCTGGGACACTGCACACCTCAGATCAGCTTTACCCACTAGAGTCTCTCCCCTGCCAGGCTCCTTTACCAGCATATCCTCTTCTACCTGAACTTTAAGAGCTAAAATTTATCAGGAGGCAGTCCTTGGCTCTCTCCTGGGATTCATCAGTTCTCATATTACAAACTTCCATCTAGACACACTACACACATATACACACACAGTGCATAAAAATAAAACTAGTAGGAGCTATTAGATGATAAACATACTACAAAGCCTCTAAAATTAAAAGTCTAGTACTGATAGATACATGAAGAGATAGAATGATCAGTGGAACAGAAAAAAAATTAAAACATAGAACAACTACATATGAATATTCAGTATACAATAAGGGTAGCACCTCAAACCTATGAAAAAAAAGGAAGATTTTTTAATACCTTTGTTTTATTGATTTTTTTTTTTTTTTACGTGGTGCTGAGGATCAAACCCAGCACCTTGCATGTGCTAGGCGAGTGCTCTACTGCTGAGCCTCAACCCCAGCCCCTAAAAGACTCTACAAGAAATTAGCTTTAATTTTTTTTTTTTTTTTTTTGGTTTTTTGGTGGTTCTGGGGATTGTGCATATGAGGCAAGCACTCTACTAACTGAGCTATGTCCCCAGCTCCAGAATTTTTAATAATCAGTGTTGGGATAACTTAACAAACTAAAAAACATTGTTACTCCATTCCTTATGTCTACATTCCAGAATAAATTCCAAACAAATTAGGTATTTAAATATAAAAAATATGAAATCATAGAAGTTCCAAAAGAAAACACAGGGTACTGCTCTACAACCTGGGAGCAGTGAATAACTTTCCTAATTATGATTCAAAATCCAGAAGCACAAAAATATTAGCAAATTTGATTTTACAAAAATAAAAACAAATTTACAAAAGTAAAATATTCCAAGAGAAAACCATTAAATGGGAGTAAAAAAGTAAAAAGACAAATGACAAATTGAGGAAAGCATTTGCAATTTAATGTCATAGACAAAGTCTTATAATATCTCTAACATACAAAGAGTTTTTTAAAAAAAGAAAAGAAAAACCCTATAGAAAAAAACCAGAAAAAAAAATTATGCCCTTTAACCATATAAAAAGATGTTCAGGTTTGCTCCTAATACTAGAAAGGTAAAATGAAACATCATTTCTCACCTATCTGCTTGTAAATCCATACCCTGAAGGTCACACTAGAGAAACTGGCACTTAAACAAATACTGATGTTGGACATGCAAAATGATAGAGTCGCTATACAGGGAGTTTGACAACATCTATTAAAAGTACAACTGTATTTACCCTTTAATCCAGAAGTCTGACTTTTAGGAATTAACTGCAAAGACATTTTGACAACAACCTGAATGAGCTTGGAAGTAGACTCTTCCCCAGAGCCTCCAAAGAAGCACAACCTAGCTAACACCCTAGTTTCAGGCTCTGAAGCCCCAAGCAGAAAACCCAGCTAACCAGCACCTGGACTTCTGACCTACATAAACTTTAAGATTTAAAAAAAAAAAGGGAGGTGTTTGAAGCTGCTTGTGGTAATTCATTCAAGGCTATAATCAGCAATACAACAGCCATGCAGACAGCCCAGAAATGGGAATAAGTGGTCTGTGTTAGACCTTGGCCATTGAGTTTGGCTGGAACAGCAAGCAGGCAAAAAGAGGGACTTAGAATAAGCTGAGGGTGTTGAAGCCAGCTTTCCTTGTCTGACCGTTCAGTGGGACTATGGGAAATAGGAGGTAAGGAATAAATTCAACCCCCTGGCAGGCTGCACTGCTGGTGAATTCAGAACATATCATCACTGAGACTTCAGATTTACACTCAAGAGTCTGTAAGTACTTTTGTTGCTTTCACTTTCCTCCCCCCACCTGCCCACCCTACCGGCTTTTCTGGACACTCAGATTTCAAACTGGATGGCCTTTGGGGCAGGGGGAGGGGGGTTACAACCTTAACAAAAAGATAGCCCGTTATTTGGTATAAATTTCTCCTTTGTAAGTTTTCCTTTTATATAAGTCTATTTCTGCAAATAATTGAATCCAACTGTGATATCTGAATAGTTATAAGAAAGTACATTCTGTTTTACTTGCAAAAGGAGGGGACCCTTGGCCTCTTCTGTAAGATAAGCAAAATGGAAGGGGATGCAAAATGCCCTGCTTATTTCTCTCCAAAAGGAACCAACCCCAGATCCAGTCCAATTCCTGTGCCTAGCAGGGAGTAGGCCTTTGTTCAGAGAGCACCATAGGTGTGATGAGCATGGCACCAAAAACAGAAAGCAAAACTGCTCCATCTCTGGGTTCCTGGAAACAACAGAAGCTGGAGAATGCTTGGTACAATGGAAATTATCTTTTATCCTATAGTTTTGTTGCTCCTGATGACTTTTTTCAGGCCTCAGATCAGTACGACTCCATTCTTTGGGAAATGTATTCTATGGAAGCTTTAAAATATGAGATAAATCAAGTTCCAATATAGGAAAAAGCAGATGCCACTGAACAGACAACCAACAAAACTTCAGAGCTCAGTTAGCCCCTTCTATACCTACACTAACCTACTTCCTGTACCTGAAAAAGTGTTGGCAATCAATATAATTCACCCACACACCCTCCATAAAAGTATCAGTAGATACCATAGGACCTCCAGATATGGGCACTAAGAGTGAACAAGCCTGGTCTTTCTCTACAATGTTCAGCGGAGGACCTCCAAATTCACTTTCCATTCCTCACCTATATCCCTACCATAATCTACTTTCTACTATACATTTATTGCTTGTGGTGGCAGGTAGTTTTTTTGTTTGGTTGGTTTTTGTTGTTGTTGTTGTTAGTTTGTTTGGGTTTTTTGTTGTTGTTGTTTATTTTGTTTGTTTGTTTTTAGTTTGTCCTAAATTTAGTCCCCTTGAGATCAAGTGGTAGTGTCAGGTTCTACTCACCAGTATTTTTTTAACCAGTCCACATTCCCACTAACTTCACCCTTCAGATTTTATTACTTGGCACACAGAGAAGCTCAATACATACTATAATTAAAGAATTTTCCTTCTCTAACTTTACTCTTCCATATCAAAGTCCCAGTTCCTACCCATCATCTACTCTTCTCACATTCACATATAGTCCACATCTGTCATAGCTGAACCAGAATCAGAGATAGTATTGCTCCCCACAGGAAGAGAGTCCTGGATCACCAGTTTACATATAAGTAGTGGGAAAGTATGTCTCATAAACCAGCCCTAATCTGAGGAAGGAATAATTTTAATGATGCTATTTATTTGCTCTTTCTGCTGGTGGGGTGATCACGTTGGAAGCATTTCTCTAAACAACCCACCTAAAACATGACTTATATTTCCAGGTTGAGCAAAAGTAGAAAAGAAACAATAGAAATCATTCCCCTCATTGAAACTAGAAATCTCAAAACAGAAAGAAAGGCCTTAACATAAAATCAAGGATAATATACAGGAATTCATTCATTGATAAACAAATGCTTATTGAACTCCTATTATGAACCAAGCACAATCCTTGGCCCTGAAGATCTAGATGTGAACAAGACAGTCCAAATCTTTGTCTTCTCAGAAATGACATTCTAGTGTGGAAACAGACAATAAACACCATAAGTAAAAAATAAATATAAATAGTATTAGATGCTACGTGCTAAGAAACAAACTTAAATGCAGGAAAAGGATATAAATGTTAAAAAAGGATAAAACTTTTTTGAAAGGATGGCCAGAGAAGGCGTTGTTGAGAAGGTCTCTTTGGGACTTTCTTTTTAAATGTATAGGAAATATAACAATGATAGTACAGAGAATTCCTAGAATACTTTACATCCCTCATCCAGGTTCAGTTTCCCCTGATACTTTACCATGGTTGTGTTAGTCAAGTTTTCATTGCTGTGACCAAAATACCTGACAAGGACCACTTAGAGAAGTTATTTTGGCTCATGGTTTCAGAGATTTAATCAATGATGGCCCAATTCATGGCAGCCAGGAAGTAGAGAAAGAGAAGAAGAGGCTGCTAGGAAGGTGAACCCTTCTAGGGCCCCCCAGTGATCCACCTCCTCCAACCATGCCCCACCTGTCTACAGTTTCCACCCAGTTAGTCCTTCCAAACTAGGATGAACTGATTAGGTTACAGCTCTCATAATCTCATCATTTCATCTCTACTCCTACATTAACAAAGGAGTTATTGGAAGACACCTCATACCCAAACCAGAACAATGGTACACTGGTCAAGAGTAAGAAACAAAGCAATGGCACAAAACTATTTAACTAAACTCAGACTCTTTGTACTTCCTCAGTATTTCCATAAACATCCTCTTTCTATTCCAGGTTCTAATTCAGAATACCATGAAGCATTTAGATGTCATATCTTCTCTTGTCTGTGATGGCTTCTCAGCCTTTTCTTGTTTACCATGACCATATGACCATGACAATCTGAGAATTACTATGCAGGTTTTTTGTAGCATGTCCCTCAATTTGGGTTTGTATGATGTTTTTACCATGATTAGACTGGGATTCTGGGTTTTGAGAAAGAATACCACAGAGGTGAAGTATCCTTGTTCTCTTATATCAGAGAGTACATTATATCCATGTGATAATGCTGGTGATGTTACCCTTGATCACTTGATATTCTTGATCCAGGTTTCTGTACTATAAAGTAACAATTTTTCCCTTTCCAAAATCTATTTTGTAGAAGTGAGTCCCTAAGTCTACTCAAAAGATTTAAATTTCATCCTTTGGAGGGGGTAATACCTGTATGTATTACCAGAATTCTATTATCTGCCCTACTTACTGAATCAATTACTTAATTATATGAGTTCAGATTCATGTATGTTTATTTTATACTTTGGGTTATAATCCAATACTATTGCTATGATTTGGATATGGTTTAAGGGTGTCTCCCGAAGATTTATGTATTGGAAGCTTGGTCCCCAGTGTCAATGTTAAGAGATGGTGGGACCTTTAAGAGGTGGGACCTAGTGAGGTCCCACCTAGAAAGGAATTAACATAATTCTCCCAGGACTCTGGTTAGTTCTCACAAAATGGTTGTTATAAAAGTTCAAGACAGGGCTGGGGCTGTAGCTCAGTGGTAGAGAGCTTGCCTCACATGTGTAAGGCACTGGGTTCAATCCCCAGCAACACATAAAAAATAAATTAATAAACAAAGATATTGTATGTCCATCTATAATAACAACAACAACAAAAAGTTCAAGACAGCTGGGTGTAGTAGCATGTACCTGTAATCCCAGCAATTCAGGAGGTTGAGGTAGGAGCATTTCAAGTTTGAGGACAGTCTCAGCAACTTAGTGAGACCCTGCCTCAAAATAAAACAAAAAGGGCTGGGGAAGTAGCTCAGTGATAGAGCACTTTCCTAGCATGCTTGCAGTCTTGGGTTCAATTCTTGGTGCCACAAAATTAATTAAAATAAAAGTGTAAAACTGGCCCCTTCCTGCTCCTTGGCTTCCTTTCTTGCCATGTGATCTCTCCCTCTTGCACCCAGAGCTGTGATACCATCCAACATAAGGTCCTTACCAGAGCAGAATTGATACCAGAGTCAAGTCTTTGAAATCCCCAAAACTACGAGCTAAATAAACTTTTCTTTATAATTAGCTAGCTTGGGATATCTTTTTTTTAAAAACAGCATCAGAAACCTAAAACTACCTTATTTATTTTCTTGCTTAAATCATTCCAGCTTTAGCTACTTTACTCTGAGCAAAGAGAAAGGGAAATGAGGGAGCTAGCAACAAAGCTATCCAGGAAAAGAACATTTTAGGTCCCAAGGTATGATGGGCCTGGTGTATTCATGAAACATAAAAGAGGCCAGGAAAACTAGAGAAGGGGACATGGAAGTGAAAGTATTAGCAAATGCCATTACAGAGATAATAGTGAACCACATCATAGTGCTATGTAGACCACAGAGGGGACTAACACTTTATGTAAGAAGGAACACCAAAGGATATTTTTGAGCACAGGAAGACATGGTAAGAAGATCTCTGCCTGCTGTGTTGAGAAATAACTGCTGGTGACAAGGGCAGGAGGAGGGAGGCTGTTAGAGTCCACCACAATAATGCAAGTGAAAGATAATGATGGCTAGGAATGGTGATAAGAAGTGGTCAAATTGGGTATATTCTGAAGACAGGACTGTTAGGATTTGCTGTCAGAATGCGGGGTGTTAGAAAAAGAATATAATCAAGAATGGCTGTAAAAATTTTGACCTGAGTAACTGAAACGATAGAGTTGCCATTAACTGAGGTGGGGAAAATTACAGAAGCTCGGTTATAGACATATTAAATTTGTATGCTCATCCAAGCAGAGGTTGTCTAATAGGCATTGGCTTTGGAGTTCAGAGAAGTCAGGTTTGGAGATTTAAAAAAGAAAAAAAAAATCTAGGAGTCATCAGCATACAGATAGAATGTGAAGCCTTTAGGCTAGATGATACCACTGAGGACACAGTGTAGATAGAGAAGAGCAGAGGTCCAAGGAATGAGCCTGGAGGCACTCTGGCCCTAAGGGAAATCAAGACTTCTTTATCACCCTTTAATCAGAGGCAGAGTTAGCATGTTTTTTTCTACTGTGTACCTAGCACAGCTCTAGATCTCATTAACTCTCAGAATTTTCAATATACAACCTTAACACTCTTTTCTCTCTGAAATTCTCTATTCCCAATCTGCCCCGTGCTGCTGTACACCTGGTAGTCATCATTAGACAGTTATTATTGCCACCACCCCTTTGCAAAATATTCTTCCCACATGGAAAACTCTTTCCACTCCACCTCATCAAATGATGCTCTTTTTAAGTCACAACTAATGTTCTATATTCTCTCTCAAATTTATCTTACTATTCTGACTCACAATGAATGTGCTTCTTCTCCAATACAGCCCTACTACCCAAATGATTACTAAACCCTCAGCCTCTAACATTTTCTGTCTGTATGACTAGATATTTATCACCTACCTATAGATACCATGGCTTTCTTTAAGAAGAAGAGCATATCAAGGCAGAGATTGTGACTCAGAGATAAAGGGCTTGCCTCATATGTATGAGGCACTGGATTCACTTCTCAGCACCGCATATAAATAAATGAATAAAATAAAGGTCCATCAACAACTAAACAAATATTTAAAAAGAAGAAGAAAAAGAGCATATCATCAATCTTTTCTGTTTCCCAAAAAATATGTATCATACAGCAGGCATTTGATAATCCAGTGTGGATCGTTTCATGTCAACTCTATTATCCAATCAAGCAGTAAGATCCTTAAAGTAGGGGCCTATTTTGTATCTCTCCTCTATGTGGTACTGGGTTAGACATGGATAAGCAGGCTCTCAATAACTGTTCACCATCAAAGAGGTTGATGACAATGTCCCTATCCCTGGGTACCTAACAATCTTGGTACAAACATGTGTATCACTTGCTGACCACTTATTTGAAGCCAGTTATTTTCTGGTCAAAGGAGACATATTCAATGACCACGGAGAGACAAAATCCCAGGACATTGGATGTGTGATGCTGAGTAGTGGTAAGAGTGGTAAGATACTCATTACCCTCGTGATATCTAAACAGTCCAGAAAAGAGGTTGTTCTGCTGAGATGCTAGAAAAAGAGTCAGAAAAGACAAGCCCTTCTACTCTGGCAAATCCTTTCCAAGAACACAGTCCGTAAATATATAAAAATATATAGAAGGATGTTCAGTGAAGAATTTTTTACAACAGTGAAAAACTGGAAGCCATCATGTGTACAATGAAAATAATCAATTTAGTATAATTTGATGTATTTATACAACATCCAGAAAATGTTCAGTATGCCTAATAATCTGTCAGAGGCTCTTTCAATATCCTCCTTTTCAAAAGGAAAGTATCAACCTCAAATAGTAAGTACAGTGTGATAGCAATAAGAACACAGTTGTAATAAGAACATAGTTGTAACGTCAATTTTGTATCTCATAGCGGAATTTGGATGAATTTGTTTTTGTTATTGTTTTCCTTTCTGCTTTTCTACATTTTCCAAGTTTTTTGCTCTAAAAACATATTACTCAGCAGATGAAAAAAAAATTTAAATAAACATAAGAGCCAAATTCTCAACTATGTCTAGACATCTGACTGCCAACAGTCTCCTACTTCCAATGTATCCAGTGTAAAATGCAGGAATCCTAAGGTCCATCCCTGCTGGGTGTGGTGGCGCAGGCCTGTAATCCCAGCAGCTCAGGAGGCTGAGGCAGGAGGATTGGGTGTTCAAATCCAGCCTCAGAAAAAGCCAGGCGCTAAGCAACTCAGCGAGATCCTGTCTCTAAATCAAATACAAAATAGGGCTGGGGATATGGCTCAATGGTCAAGCACCCCTGAGTTCAATCCCCTATAGCCAAAACAAAACAAAACAAAACTCCTACGGTCCATCCCTTTTTTCACTCTCTCAATTGCCACATACCCAATGTGAAGACTGGAAGAAAACCAATGAGACTTCAGGGCAAAAGAGCTTCTTAAGAGAAAGATCCTGTCGTGTTCTCCCACCTCAGAATTCTCAACACCCTGTTAGACAAATATTTAGATGCTCAGTAAACATGAAAGGGAAGGAAGAAGTTGTGACAAACTAAGACGACACAGATCCCACTAATGTAATGATGTCACCCCACCATCAATCTAGAACTGGGCCCTTTCTCTCCTATCTCTGGGCATCACACAGGCCCATTCGGAGCTTTTATAATAGATATGCTGTCTCTGAACCACAGTATTCATCTTTTGCCTTTTTTCTTTCCTTTCTCCCTCTTAAAAGGTGATCTTGCCTTTCAGCTAGATAATGTGTTGCACTGAACCAGTATGCCAGTCAATCTGCAGAGAATCACTGAGAGAATGAATTTGAATAATAAAAGCCAGAACAAGGCCATGCCTTGGAGAGAGGCTTGGTGTAGTACCTTCAATTTAGAACCTCATTTCACTGGCTAATGCAGTCATTGGAGACATTAGCCTAATTTTTGCCATGAGAATCCAGCAACACAGCAGTACTAAACACAGGCACAGAGGACCTTGCCAGACTTAGAGACAGAGTGCAGAGAATGAAATTAGCAGCACTGCACTTCTGGTGCAGAGGAAGGTAAATCCTTACTCCCTTCCCCCAAAATCATCATCAACCATGTGTAGAATGAAAAACAGAAATCATGTGGGAGTTGGCACAAACATGAAGCTCAAGGGAAACTAGCACCCAGAAGAGGCTCCCATGAACACTAAGGAACTCCAGGAAAGTCGTTTTGAAGGACATTTAATAAATGCAGTCCTACGACAGATCTTGTTTTGCCAAGCCCTGGGAAGCCTGCAGGCCTGGGAAGGTTCCAGAACCTTCAAACAGGTCAGTTAGCTGAGACAAGAAATAGTGAGGAAAGTTCACAAAGACCAGAATGAAAAAGAGAGGCTCAGCTCCCAACACCTCTATCTCACAGAGTATACTACATACATGCAGTTACTACAGGAGCTTCCCAGTGGACAGGCTGAAAAGAAGCCACATCTGGTTTGGTCCAGATTTATATTAAGTTTCTCCCTATGTGTTGGTCCCCTTTGGACCAGGACCTTATGGCTCAGGACCTTTAGCTGTGTGGCTCTGTGAAAAGGAAGGTAGTGACAATACACCTAGGGAATAGACTCCTCAGGGGCCTCACAGCTCCCTGGACTGTGCCAGCAGTGGCCCAGCATGGCACAGTCTCCCTTGTTAGCCAGGCTGAGGAAGTCACTCCTTTCTCTTGTCCTAACAGCTGGGTGAGCCAAAATCTCTCCCACTCTTGCACACGTTCACATGTGATTGCTTGCTCTCCCTCATCCACTCCTGTGCTCCCTCAGGTTTCTCATTGCCACTAGTCCTCAAAGTCCCATTCTGCCTTCTGCTCTCTTATTCAGGGTTCTTTTGACTCATCTATGGAAGTAGGTAAGAAGGGGCTAGGGTTGTTGCTCAGTGGTAGAGCACTCACCTAGCATGTGTGAGGCCCTGGGTTCGATCCTCAATACCACATAAAAATTAATTAATTAACTAAATAAATAAATACAGTTATTAAAAAAAAGAAAGAAAGGAAATAAGTGAGAAGAAATTAAAGCTTAAGCAAATCTTCATAGACCAAGGCTTTCTAGAACCTAATGTTTCTTTTCCTTCCCCCTTCCTTACCACAGGGCAAAGGCAAGTCCAATGTCACCAGTATCTTACTTTCAATAACACCTCAGCTAGTGCTAGTGAGGCCTTAATGACTTTAATATGCCAACACTGTAATAACAGACACATACATCCAGACTTTGTGAGTAACTGATGAAACTACCAAACTTTTTGGCTGAATGGATTCCCAGGTGGACTATGGTGCTTAAGGTCAAGGCAGTCTACTATCCCCTCACTGTACTTAATACCTTAATACAGTGGTAAGCACAAATATTCAAACAGTCCTTCAACTCTTCCCATGAATCTCCCCGTGAAGTCCCTGGGATCCATGAGACTGCCCAACTACTAGAGGTCAACCACTAAAGAGAAGGAAGCATTTCTTGGGAGGGAGAGAAGAGGTAATGAGAAGCCAGACTCCACCCAAGAGGCATACGCAATGAGGAGAACAGTGCAGGGATAAGGAGGCAGAACTTGCTCTTTACACATACAGCCTCTGCCAAAATTTACTGGATGGCAGGAATCCTAGATCTGTGAGTGAGGACTGAGTCATGTTATGAATCTCCTTTTTCTAAGCAGCATGTGAAAAACTCCTCCATCTCAGGAAGGGAAGGAGGGGAGGAGGGGTAACATGTGGAGAAGGTGGTGGTCTGCAATTGGAAGCACAAAATTTCATTCTAATGGTAAAACAAGCTTTTCAAATTATAGGGGATTCATTCTGGAAGAAGCTAGACAGGCCAGGGGGGGTTAGACTGTGGCTTTGGATGGAGTCGAAATATCACTGCCATGAAACAAAATCATCACAGTGATGATAACTTCCCTGTAAAAAGGAAATCTTGCCATAACCATAAATCAATCCCTCACTGCAATTTTAGAAATCTATCCAAAAAAAAAAAAAAAAAAAAAATCCAGCTATTACTAGTAACTCTACATGCTCGTCACTAAAAGCATAATTAGGGGAGATTCTGAATGGTGCCCTGAAGCAGGCCATACAAGAATAGGGTAGGCAGGAGTTATATACACTTAGGAAGCTCATTTAGGGAATGGGCTGTGCATAATACATGCAGGCCCTGGAGTGCAGACACTACCTCCCTGCGGCCTGCTCACAGGCAGACTGCAAGCAGCAACAGTAGCAGATGGCTGCCCCAATGGCAATCATACACGTTCCAACAACCTCCTCCTCCTGTCCACACTTTAGCTCAGGATCTGCTCCTACAAGGGGCAGGGAGCACCAGCAGACACTACCCCCAAAGAATAGTGTCTTTCCCTGGGGAAGGTAAACATTTCCATCAGAAGGCAGAAGCCGGCACAGAGCAATTGCTTTGTGCCGGGAAAAGGAGTTGCAAACATAAAGTTGCTCATTCAAAAGAGACAGCTGATCTCTGCAAGCCAAGCAGTGCCAAACAGTCTGTAAAGGGTTTGCACATCCATCAACAAAAGTGGCTGTGTGGGGAGAAAGCACGGAAAGCCCACTCAGGGATCAGAACTTGGGCCTCAGAAGCCCACAACAGGGAACACTCATCTCCCCACTGGGGCTCTAGCCTGAGCAAAGGTGCAGCAAAAGGTTTGATTTCCAGCAGATTCTGTCTCCTCTACCTGTGTGCTCCCAATGTTCCCAATCCATACCCAAGGTCTGTCCACTTCTAGCTTCTGCCTCCACAAGTTCTCAGGGGTGGTTTATTGTTCGATCTTAAGCCAGATACTTCTTCCTCCCATAACCATTCCCCACATTTCTTTTTTAGTCCCATGTAACAAAAAGAGAAATGACAGTTCACTACTCTTATGCCTAAAATAACCTATAGAGAAATATGGTTTATGAACTCCCCTGTAATACAATACATAATTCAAAGCCGAGCCATTTGTCACAGTATTGAGTAATCCATGTGGGTCCCAAAGGTCTGACAATAAAATTTGTAAATCAATGGCAAAAAGCAGTATGCCTTAGCCACTGAGTTAAAATACAAAGAACATTCTTTTTAGCATTGATTTCTTTTTAACTTAGAAAATATGGGCTTCTGAAGGTAAATCCTTGTAAGGGAGTTATGTGCTACAATGGAAGACTTTATACTTTCCAGACCTGCCCTCCCATACATACATACATAAACACATACACACACACACATACACACAGTTGACTTCAATGCAAAAATAAAAACTCCCAAGACTCACATGCTCCCAATAATGGCTTTCTTCTACAAACCCTGCTATTAGCATGACAGGAATGGTCACATCAGTCATAAGAAAAGCATATGTACCCTTTGCGTTCAAGAAAAGCAAGCAAAATACCTTCTTTGTACAAGAGCAAGGCACTTAAAATAGGAAAGAAAATAATAAATTATTGCAAAGCTGGATTTGAACTTATTTTTCTTTCTTCTGGATGATCAAACAGTGAGCGTAGGAGTACGCATTGCAATCATAAAACATATTGCCATAATGATTGGTGCTTAGATTGAGAGATAAAAAAGACAGAATTTCATTTAAATTCCTAGGAACAGAGACAAGTGCCCTGATCACTCAGTCCTTTAGAGTTCTAATGCCAAATGAATGGCCTCCTCCTCAACTGCTATATGGAATTACTATAGGATCAGACCTGGGGTGTATGTCTACATTATTATTTGGTCAATTATCTGCCGAGAGCAGACCTCTCCTCAAGATGCAGCAGGTGTGCAGGGGCTGAAAAGGCCAGCATCAGGGCCCCTCATTCTGTCATGAGAGGTGAGACCCAGTCAGAGGTCACCTGCTATGCCAAGGCCATGATACATCCTGGTCAGGTTCTTTTTCACCTTACAGGTCACCTAGACATCCACTTATTTTAATTTTTTATTCTGAAATAAATGTAGACTTGCAAAAATAAGTATAGAGTTCTGATATAACCTTCACCTAGATTCTTCTGATGATAACATCTTACATAACTACAGAATAATTATTAAAATGAAGTAATTAACATTAACAGTAGTAACTATATACTTTATTTGAATTTCAATAATTTTTCCACTTTTTTTTTCTGTTCCAGAATCTAATCTAAGATACCACACTGTATTTAGTTGGCACGTCTCCTTAGTCTCCACCAATCTGTGATAGTTCCTCAGTCTTTGTCTTTCTTGAGCTGGACATTGTCGAAGAGTATCAGTTGATTATTCTGCAGATTATGTCTCATTTATTGACACATTATTATGGACCTAACACTGCAGTAAACTCTTCACATTTATCTTATTTATTACTTAAAATAGCCCTCTGAAGTAATTTTTTTTAGTTTCAAATGGACACAATACTTTTAATTTATTTATTTACTTACTTATTTATTTTTATGTGGTGCTGAGGATCAAACCCAGTGTCTCACACGTGCTAGGCAAGCGCTCTACCACTGAGCCACAACCCCAGCCTGAAGTAGATATTATTGCTATGTCCATTTTACAGATAGGCAGATTTGATTAAAACTTAATGGAATTAAGTAACTGGCCTAAGGTTACCTAGCCATAAAAGACACAGTCAAGGGGCTGGGATTGTGGCTTAGCGGTAGAGCTCCTCTAGCACATGCAAGGCCCTGGGTTCGATCCTCAGCACCATATAAAAATAAATAAATAAAATACAGGTATTGTTTCCAACCACTTCCAAAAAATAAAAAATGTTTAAAAAAAAAAAAGACACAGTCAAGATGGGAACCCAGATAGGCTCATTCTACATACCATATAGTCTGCAACTGTAACCAAACATGAAAATACACTCTTGGCTCTGCCCTCTGGCCATTCGCTCTCTCAAAGACTTGACTCACTGAAGAAAGAGCATTCTAGGCTGTGTTGTTTTGTTTTTTTCCCAAAGGAGACAAAGTTTCCACTTTAATTTCTAAATTCTGCCCATATAACCAGAGACTTCTTCCTCTTGACATGAAGCACAGTTCTGGATTAAGAACAAAGAAGAGGCCATTGTTCTCGGAGACCTCACTCTGGACTGGTACTAGGCAACAGGGAAAATATATGAGCATGGAGGTATGCTTAACTCAAGAGAACTTTTCCAAGGCCTTTCTTTGCAAGTATATGAGTATATGGAGGTCACAGAATTTAAAATGGAGGAAAAGAACAACAACAAAACAAAAAACCTCTAGGATTGCTTCTTCTCCATGTCATGCCCAGAAAAAAACTAACAATGGGCAACTCAAGTTGGTACTGCCTCTTTAGCAAGAAGTTTTTTGGGCAAACTGTTCCTATAGTATTGGGGAAGAGGTATCAAGGGACCCAGGAGTGGGAGACAGGCTGGAAAGAACTCCAGCTGCACTCCAGGATTTGTTTTTAATGCTATGACTTTAGATAACTCAGTTCCACAGACTTGATTTTTCCCAAATCCCCTCTCTGGCAATGTTTTTCCTCTTATTCCGACTGATCAGCGAAATACATGGCTCAAAGAATTGGTTTGGAAGTCATTTGTTTGAAGCTAGCAGAATTGAGAAAATATTCCCCTAGCTATACACATCCCCACTATCCATCCCTGCCACCTGCCACTTGGCTGCAGGTAGAAGTCTTCATAGCAAGAGAGGAAAGGAGGAAGAAAAAGTAGGGTACAAGGGAAGGGAAAGGAGAGAGGGGCTGACACTGTAGAAATCAGAGAGAGAAAAGAACACTTCATACAGCCTCTATAAAACCAAGACTCTCACTGACATGTATAAGCTGGGTCAGAGGAAGTCAATAAATTGATGAAAAAGTTTTAGTTTTCTTTTGACTTCTTATTTCTCTTCACCTTCCAAGGGGCATCTCCCAAACCCAGCATTAAGAGTGATCCTAGGGGCTGGGGTTGAGGTTCTGTGGTAGAACACATATGAGGCACTGGATTTGATTCTCAGCACCACATAAAAAAACAAATAAGTAAGTAAATAAATAGATTTTGTGTCTATCTACAAGTAAAATTTTAAAAAATTATTTTAAAGTTCAAGAGATTATTTTTTTTTAAAGAGTGATCCTGGTAAATCACACATTTCATCTGGCTACCCTTATTACTGCTTATTACTTTCTTTGTAAAAGAAAGAGCTCCTCCCCTTTGAGATCAACAGTGTTACACCTAACTCTAAGGTATCTTCACCTAGCTCTTGTGATTAAACATTGGAATTTGAAATGCTAATGGTCTTTAGGGAATAATGCCTCAGCCTCTCCATCTTCAGTCTAAAACAGAGAGATCTAAAGCTAGCTAAGAGTCCTCAAATCACACTGTAGCCAGATACAGTAAGTGGTGCACACCTGTAATCCTAGCCCCTGGGAGGCTGAGGTAAGAGGATCACAAGTTCAAGGCAAGTCCTGGCAAGTAGTGAGACCCTGTCTCAAAATAAAAAATAAAAACAGTTGGAAATGTAGTTTGGTAAAGCATCCCCGGGTTCAATTCCCAGTACCAAAAAGAAAACACACACACACACTCTGTACGCAGGCCACTCTAGAAAACCAAAATGGAGCAGCTAGAATAAATGCAACCACTCCCTTAAGGACTATCTTGAACACTCCCTTAAAGAATAAACATAAGTCACCTAACATAAAGGGAGTTCCAAAAAGGAAAATGTTAGTTTTCTTTTCTTCCCCATCCAACTCCTAGATTAGAATTCCTGGGTCTTATTCCCTGCAATCATTCTTGGCCACACAATACTAGACAAGCTTTCCTCCTGTATCTAAAAGCCCAACTTGGCAGAAATCAGGAAATGATGGGAGAGAAGTTAACAAAATGATGTTTGTGCAGCATTCAGAGGACTGCTGGAGTGGGAAAAAGGGATATAGCTTTCTTTCTCCACCCCCCAGGCAAAAACAACTATAAAAATACTGTATTACTATTCCATAAAAACTCACCTCTGCCCAGATAAACTAATTACAGCCACAGGTAATCGAATCTGAAAAATTTTTAATCCAAAGAAATGGTTCTCCTCTTCCAAACAACTGCATTATACAAACCATAAACAGACTGTTCTGGGAATTTAAAAAAATTAAAATAAAATGCAAGCTTTGTTTGCCTGAATCAACATATTATGAGAAGGCAAGATCAAACACCAATGAATTTATGAACAACAACAAAACAAATCCCCAACATGAACAGAAATATAATCAACCCAAATAAAGCACAAGTAATGAAAAACTTACAGAGCCTCTGTACACAAAGCCCTGCTTTGTTCTGGTTCTTTTCAAGCCTGTAGAAGATCACTGGCTAGTGGGGTGCCACACCCACCCTGACCTTGGATGTTCCCTGTCTTCAGAAGGGAAGCAGGTTCAAAAGAACTTCCACAGAGCTCTCCAGCTAACTTAAAAAAAAAAAAAAAAACAAAAAAAAAAAACAGGCCTTCTTCCTCACAAAGCCCCATAGGCCAGACAGACAAAGGCCTCCTCACCTGACACACAGATAATCCAGTGAGTCCCTGGAATGATCTGCCCATCATTTCTCAGATTCCAGCTATTCTACCATTTACCTGCCCACTGTCCAGAGCTCAGATTGCTTGAGAATGTGACTAAACTCCTGGTCCTGATCCACCAAAAAGTCAAACTGTCAGGGTCCTTCCTGATTCTGGTGATGCTGAATTCTGATCTCTCAGTTGTTTAAACACCCGACCACACTGGTTCTTGTTAACACTCCATTTCTCAAATACCCTTTTTCATCACCCAACGCAAAAAGCCCACCCTCAGCTTTGCTCAGAAAACTGAAGCCCTCTAAAGGAAGTACCCTCAATTTCCCTATACATTTCTGCCATCTTTCAATGTTTACTTCCAGCCTCTGCTCTAATTTCTAAGGCTAATTCCATCCGTGAGGCCAAGACTTTTTCCATATGTCACCTAAGTAACTTTGCCCCATCAATGAACTCCTCTCTGGGATTTTAAATCTCTCTGTAAACACTTGATTCCCTCCCCTGCTGCCTTCCAACACATTCAAAAGCTCTCTACAAGCAGCATCAGTTACCCTGCCTCTAGGGAGCCTTTCCTTCAAGATCCCCTGTGTTGTCACTGATCCATACTCCTATCTGAGATTCTTCTCAATCCAAAAACCCCCTCAATCATTCCTACCATGGTCTCTCCAGCAGCATGCACTATACTTGAAACATGGTAGGAGTTCAACAAATGGAACATGAAACCAGTGTTTTGATGTGGCTATCTCTGAAATTACCATTTTAGTTCTCTTTTTCCACTTAAAATCAAACTCTTCAAACCCAGGTGTTTACATCATTCTTCATTTCCTCCTCTCCTAGCATAATCCTTGGCTGGACTGAGTGACAGACTTACAGATTATACTTACTTTGTACCTTTGTATTTACTGGTTTTTCAGCCATCCTCATCTTCTGTCACTCCCTCTAACCAGCACACACACACACACTCTTCCTTCCTACCTTGTCCCAATCTTCCTTCCCTCCTTCTCTACCTAGTCAAATATTATACCCTTTAAGTTACAGATCAATGTTTACCTCAAATGCTCTAACAAAACTAAGAATGTAACAGGTTCTAGAAAAGGACTTTTCACTCCAGCTCCTTAAGAGCTGGTTAGCCCTGGTTAGTCCTAACCTTGGAGATGGTCTGGCCTATCTCAGCTGGCAGGATAAAGCCAATATTAGAGAAAGAAGGAAAGTCAGAGCTACATAGGTTCTCTGAACTAAATCCAAGTTTTGGTTTTGAAGGCCAAGATTGGTTTTGGCAGCTAGTTTTCCATCATCCCTACTAGGTCTAAGTTTTTCATCTCAGCCATTTTGGGAGCTAACATTTGAAAGCTGAGGCTGTGCCACATTGCTAAGTACTATAGACTGAACCTCAGTGAGAACACAAGCAGAGGAATGGGAGGATGAAGGCCTTGGGGTGAGCATTAAGCATACAAATACTTGTTAGAAAGAAAGTAGCCAATAGCTGCTCCCAATACCACCCAAATCCACAGATCACAAACTGGACACAGACTGTCTCATCCAGGTAATGAAGGCCAAAGCCCAGGCTGATACTCTGGTGCCAGTGCAGAGCTCAACCAGCCTCACTATGCTCCCAACCTTGGCAACAACTGCATGGAGGGCGCAGGCCTTCCTGCCTGGACCTCTGCCAGCTCCCTCAGGGGCCTATGAGATTTGCCTCCCAAGGGGCAACATTAACCATCCTGGAAGACTAGTGAAGAAACCTCCATTCATAAGGAATAAAGTCTCTTTGAGATGAAGAGATCTAATCTGTCTTCATGGAGCTTTTTGGGAATTTCATATATTCCAGGCCCACTATCCTTTTGTCTCCCAGTACAGCATAATTTGCCAGCCTCAAGAGGTCTGGCATTCATCCCTCCTCCAGGTGATTTCTCCTCTCAACCTTGTCAAGAAGCAAAGAAGAGGGCTAGGGATGTAGCTCAGTGGCAAAGCACTTGCCTATCAGGTGTGAGGCACTGATCCTTAGTACATCATAAAAAAAATAAATAAATAAAGGCATTTCATCCATCTACAACTACAAAAAAAATTTAAATAAAGAAGCAAAGAAGATGTTCAGAGTGGAGAATGCATAGCAAAGGGGGATATGGCAGTAATATAGGAGGAGACAGGTCAGAAGTACAGGTAGGAGAGGAACAAATACACTTATCATGGAATCCCCAGAAGAGTTGAAAGGCCTCAAACTAGGGAAGGCACTGTGTAGAAGGAGACAGCACTGAAGATAAACTCTGTTGAACATCTCATTCTGAATTGTTGCTGGAAATAGCAATTTGTGTTCAAGAAAGGAGGCAGATCACCACACAAAATTACACTGTTTCCTCTGTCGAGCCCCTGCCCCCACTTTTTTGGTACTGTTTAAGCCAGAGTGAAGATCATCCAACACAGATCCCTATACCCTTCTTTCAGGCCATTATCTCATGGTGACAGCCAAAAGGCCCAACTGCCCTACTCTGATGAGCCAAAGGAATTCAGGTATTAACTGCCTTTAACATCAACTCTTTCTTACCTACTACTCATACTGTTCATGGGCTGCTGGGGGCTTGTGTGTAAATCTGTGTGTGAAGGTAGGACAGAAGAGGTCATGCTCCTGAAAACCATTCTGGGAAATGAGACAACATGGATGATCCCCCTAGGCCAGGGGAGGATGGTCAACTGCCTCTCAACCACAGAGCTGGGGAGATAGTAAAAGGTACTAGAAGCTTTGTCTTTTAGTCTCACCTCAATTGCAATGTATGGCATAATAAAAAATATATCTGGTCTTTGTTCCTGGCTTTTAGCAGAGTGCTTCTAAAATCTATGGAATGTCCTGAGTGAAAAGAGTGTCCTTTGTTCACAACAAACACCTTCCAACCATACCTCATTATACTAATGAAGTAGACCTTAGGTGAAGCTGAGTATAGGGGTGTTCATCAGAAAAATCAACCCAGGATTAGGGCTGGAATTTTAAGCCCTACCTTGACCTCTGGAGAGGACAGGGAGCTGGAGATTGGTTAAATCATCCATGGCCAATCCTTTAATTAATCACTGAAACTTCCATTAAGGCCTCTACACACAGGGCTTCCTGACTCTAGTTGGTCTGAAGGGCTGGTGAATAAACCAAAGTGCTGAAGAGTGGCACACTCAAAGACAGGGCATGAAAGTTCTGCCAGTGGCCCCTATACCCACTCCAATAGCTCACTCTATGCATCTCATCTCCTTGATTATTCCTGAGTTACATTCTTTATTTTTTTTAAATGGGGGAATGTGAGTATTGTCTTGAGCTCTGTGAGACCTTCTAGCAAATTATCAAACCTGAAGAGAGTATTATGGGAATCCTCATTATTATATGCAATCAGAAGGACAGCTGGCCTAGGATTTGAAACTGGTATCTGAAACAAGAGCAGTCTTATGGGGCCTAGCCATTGAAGCTGTGGATCTGACACTAATTCCCAATACATAATATCAAAATTGAATTGATTTCTTGGACACCCAGTTGGTGTCAGAGGACTGATGAACGACACAGCCTCTCCAAAGCTATAAGGGGCCAAAAGCCCCACAGAGACAGTCCTGCAGAGTCAAAGAGACCAGAGTCAGGTGCTTCTTAAGACAGATGTCCGGGGCCTACAGGAAATCAGGCTTCTCTCTTAAATACTTGAAACCAGAGTAGTTGGTCTACTATAAATGAGGTTTTTAAAATTCAATTCCCTCTTATTGCTCGTGCAGATCTGAAATGATCTGACCAGATGGCTGGTGCTCTATAATTCTTGGATTGCTCTCATCAGTTGTTGATGATTTGATTTTTTTTCTTTTCCTTTTTTTCCCCCTCATATGAACGTGTTCCTACACAGGCTTCCTGCATGCTTCCATCAAGTGGACTCTCTGTGCTAATGCCAATATTTCAGAGACTCTCACAGCCACCTGGAAGTCAGATAAGGTCAATAAAGAATCCCAGGTTTGAGCCTGGCTACACTCTCTGAGCCTGCATGGGGCCAAAATGCAGCATTGGTGAATGACAGGACAAGCGGGACTTTGCCCAGGCTGCGTCCTCATCTCCACTTCTCCTCCAAGTCCCCAAGGAAAGAGAGGTAGCAAAGATATATTTTTTAAATTGACAACTACAGCCACTTATTGAATATGTCCTATGCGTCAGGCCCTCTGCAAATAGCTTATACATGTTAACCTTATTTCATTCTCACACAATCTCTATGAAGTAGACATTTTCATCTCTATTTTCAGATGAGGAAATGAAGGTTCAGAGATTCTGAGGAACCTGATCAAGGAGTCAGAGATCAAAAAGAGAACAGCAGGCTGTGCCTGGTGGTGCACACCTGTAATCCAGCATCTTAGGAGGCTGAGACAGGAGAATCACAAGTTCAAGGCCAATCTCTGCAATTTATCAAGGCCCTAAGCAACTTAGTGAGACCCTGTCTTGCGGGGCCCCAATGAGATCTCAGGGATAAACAGAAGGCCCTGCTGGTCTTGCCACACCATTCTCTGTGCACTCACCGAACATAAAACACTACAACCAGGACATCTGAAAATGCTTTCATTGTCTTTTTTTCCACATCTGTGTATCCTGTGCAAGATAATAAGCTATTAGAGGGAATAGATCATGTCCTTTTTGCTCCCCAAAAGACAGCATTGCCAAGTGGCTAGTAGTTGGGGCCTACAGTCAAATGACTGGGTCTGAATTCTGACTCTGCCATTTATTAGATGTTTGGCTAAGTTATTTCTTCTCTGAAACTCAGTTTTGACTGTAAAAATAAGGATAGTCATAGCATCTGCCCTCAAAGAATGCCTGGCAGAGTCAATGCTCAGTAAATGTGAGCTATTATCTATATCTCTGGCTACAAGTACAGTGCCTGGCACAAAAATAGGATTTCAGAAAACATCCAGGGAGCAGCAGCCCTGTTGAACCTGGCTGTGATTGGCATTCTGTAACAACAATGCACAGGCATAAAGTCCTGGTGTTCAGGGGTCCTCAGCCCCAGGACAAATATATGAATTCCCTGCCCAGAGCCAACAGGATTTGCCAGCAAACAGCTTTCCTCTACTTGCTTGTGAACAGATGATGCTGAATTCAGTCAATTGCTTGCTGGGCCTGAGAAGGTGAGGCAGATCCCAAAATAAAAAAGAAGAAAGAGACAGGAAAATCACTTCCAGGAATAAGCAACTCTAACGAGAATGCTGACATTCATAAGAGAAGTAGGCAGACTTTGGGAAAGTGACCTGCAGCTACTGTGGCACTATGTGGCTGGGATCCTATTCCCACCTTTCCTAGTGGGAAAGCCCACAAAGTCATGGTTTGCTCCTCTGATGTGCCAGGGTGCAGAAGGCAGTCTGGAAATCTGCCTTCAAATGAGCCCCACCTACCACCAAAACAGCCCAGGTATCCAGTATCTCTCCCCTGGAGGCCTAGGGAAAACCATGCTACAGTTCTCCCTTCAGAGACCTGAGGGGACAGAAAGTACTGAACTGGTAAACCAAGACAGGGGGTCAGTTACTGTCAATATAAACTTGCTGTTTTCTTAAAAGATCCCCAAAGAGACTTCTAAGAAAGAAATGCTCTGCTAACCCCTTCTGCTCATGCTTAACCTTACTCCCTCATCAAAATCGCTGTTGAAGGAGTACAGAAGGACAGTTCATAGCCATGGAAGTCTCTCCTTCACATCCTAAATTCCCCAAGTAAAGCCACAGGGACAAGAAATTCACATGCTCATGTACTTACACTGGTATCCAATTCCACAGTTGAGGTGAAGGGGTGGTGTGAATGAAGAATTAACCACTGAAAACTAGAAAGCTGTGTACTCAGTGATGCCTTCATGGTAGGAATTGTGCAGAGGGCTTTGCATCTCACTCCACATAACAGCCTTTAGCAGGCTGGGCAGGACATTTCCTCCAGGTCAACCAAAGCTCAAAAGGATTCAGGGACTTGCCCAAGATTCCCTAAGTAGCAAAGCTAGGTTTTGAACCTAAGTCACTAAATTATACTGCCTCCCCATTTACCTACCTACCCATCAAAGAAGTTTCCAGGATTGGCTACATTCCTTTTAACCTTTATAAAGCTTGTTGGAAGTTCTCAGAGAGCATTCGGAACAAGGTGAATTAAGATTATACTCCAGTTGAATGAAAGCACTAGCTCTCCACACAATTTCCTAATAGGATACACATAAAACACCTCAATCCTATACTTAAGAATCACTTGTCTGCCTCCACTTTCCTGACCCTTTAGCATAGACCCTGAATCACTCCAAGTCAGACACTGAGACCTGAAAAGGCCTACACTCTCATGAGCCTTGCGCCTTGAAGCTTAGTGAAAAACATTCTTCCGTGAATGGGGCAGACATGACTGGAACCAGAATTACTTTGTCCTCCAAGCACAGGACCTCAGTGTACTGAACTTCAAAACACCAACCTTTGGAGCAGCTTCAAGGGAATTTTGTGCATAAAAATTTACAAGGAGCTCTTGAGAAACTATAAGCTAGAGGGTGATGTCAATGGGGCATCAATTAAATGTAAAGTCTGTGTTCCACTCCAGTTTCTCTGGAAGGTTCTCAAATCCTTGTCACACAGGTTCTGGGTCTTCCTCCCCAAGGATACATAGATGGTCTTTGCTTTATTTTTTGTATATGGGTTTATTTGTTTGTTTGGCTTTGTTTGTGATTGAACCCAAGAGCAGCCTATCAGTGAGCTACATCCCCAGCCCTTTTCATTTATTATTTTGAGACAGGGTCTCACCAAGTTGATTAGAGCCTCACTAAATTGCTGAGATTGGCCTTAGACTTGTGATTCTCCTGCCACGTCCTCCCAATTTGCTAGGATTACAGGTATAAGCTACTGTGCCCAGCATCCTAGTCCTTTTTAATTTTTTTTTTTTTTTTTTAGAGAGAGAGAGAATTTTTTTTTTTTTATTGACTAACATTATTATTTTTTTTTTTTTTAATTTTTATTGTGGGTTGTTCAAAACATTACAAATTTCTTGACATATCATATTCCACACTTTGATTCAAGTGGGTTATGAACTCCCACCTTCACCCCATACACAGATTGCAGAATCACATCAGTTACACATCCATTGATTTACAAATTGCCATACTAGTGTCTGTTGTGCTCCGCTGCCTTTCCCATCCTCCACCCTCCCCGCTCCCCACCTCTCCCCTCCCCTCCCCTCCTCTCTCTCTACCTCCTCCACTGTATAACCCTGAGGGTCTCCTTCCATTACCATGCAATTTCCCTTCTCTCTCCCTTTCCCTCCCACCTCTCATCCCTGTTAAATGTTAATCTTCTTCTCCTGTTCTTCGTCCCTACACTGTTCTTAGTTACTCTCCTTATATCAAAGAAGACATTTGGCATTTGTTTTTTAGGGATTGGCTAGCTTCACTTAGAATAATCTGCTCTAATGCCATCCATTTCCCTGTAAATTCTATGATTTTGTCATTTTTTAATGCAGAGTAATACTCCATTGTGTATAAATGCCACATTTTTTTTATCCATTCGTCTATTGAAGGGCATCTAGGTTGGTTCCACAGTCTTGCTATTGTGAACTGTGCTGCTATGAACATCGATGTAGCAGTGTCCCTGTAGCATGCTCTTTTTAGGTCTTTAGGGAATAGACCAAGAAGGGGAATAGCTGGGTCAAATGGTGGCTCCATTCCCAGCTTTCCAAGAAATCTCCATACTGCTTTCCAAATTGGCCGCACCAATCTGCAGTCCCACCAGCAATGTACAAGTGTACCCTTTTCCCCACATCCTCGCCAGCACTTGTTGTTGTTTGACTTCCTAATGGCTGCCAATCTTACTGGAGTGAGATGGTATCTTAGGGTGGTTTTGATTTGCATTTCTCTGACAGCTAGAGATGTTGAGCATTTTTTCATGTACTTGTTGATTGACTGTATGTCCTCCTCTGAGAAGTGTCTGTTCAGGTCCTTGGCCCATTTGTTGATTGGGTTGTTTGTTTTCTTATTGTCTAATTTTTTGAGTTCTTTGTATACTCTGGATATTAGGGCTCTATCTGAAGTGTGAGGAGTAAAGATTTGTTCCCAGGGTGTAGGCTCCCTATTTACCTCTCTTATTGTTTCTTTTGCTGAGAAAAAACTTTTTAGTTTGAGTAAGTCCCATTTGTTGATTCTAGTTATTAACTTTTGTGCTATGGGTGTCCTATTGAGGAATTTGGAGCCCGACCCCACAGTATGTAGATCGTAGCCAACTTTTTCTTCTATCAGACGCCGTGTCTCTGATTTGATGTCAAGCTCCTTGATCCATTTTGAATTCACTTTTGTGCATGGCGAGAGAAAGGGATTCAGTTTCATTTTGTTGCATATGGATTTCCAGTTTTCCCAGCACCATTTGTTGAAGATGCTATCCTTCCTCCATTGCATGCTTTTAGCCCCTTTATCAAATATAAGATAGTTGTAGTTTTGTGGATTGGTTTCTGTGTCCTCTATTCTGTACCATTGGTCCACCCGCCTGTTTTGGTACCAGTACCATGCTGTTTTTGTTACTATTGCTCTGTAGTATAGTTTGAAGTCTGGTATCGCTATACCGCCTGATTCACACTTCCTGCTTAGCATTGTTTTTGCTATTCTGGGTCTTTTATTTTTCCATATGAATTTCATGATTGCTTTCTCTATTTCTACAAGAAATGCCGTTGGGATTTTGATTGGCATTGCATTAAACCTATAGAGAACTTTTGGTAATATCGCCATTTTGATGATGTTAGTTCTGCCTATCCATGAACAGGGTATATTTTTCCATCTTCTAAGATCTTCTTCTATTTCTCTTTTTAGGGTTCTGTAGTTTTCATTGTATAAGTCTTTCACCTCTTTTGTTAGGTTGATTCCCAAGTATTTTATTTTTTTTGAAGATATTTTGAATGGAGTGGTTGTCCTCATTTCCATTTCAGAGGATTTGTCGCTGATATACAGGAATGCCTTTGATTTATGCGTGTTGATTTTATATCCTGCCACTTTGCTGAATTCATTTATTAGCTCTAATAGTTTCTTTGTAGACCCTTTTGGGTCTGCTAGGTATAGAATCATATCATCTGCAAATAGTGATAATTTAAGTTCTTCTTTTCCTATTTTTATGCCTTTAATTTCTTTCGTCTGTCTAATTGCTCTGGCCAGTGTTTCGAGAACTATGTTGAACAGAAGTGGAGAGAGAGGGCATCCCTGTCTAGTTCCAGATTTTAGAGGGAATGCCTTCAGTTTTTCTCCATTCAGAATGATGCTAGCCTGAGGCTTAGCATAGATTGCTTTTACAATATTGAGGTATGTTCCTGTTATCCCTAGTTTTTCTAGAGTTTTGAACATAAAGGGATGCTGTACTTTGTCAAATGCTTTTTCCGCATCTATCGAGATGATCATATGGTTCTTATTTTTAAGTCTATTGATGTGGTGAATAACATTTATTGATTTCCGTATATTGAACCAGCCTTGCATCCCTGGGATGAATCCTACTTGATCATGGTGTACAATTTTTTTGATATGTTTTTGTATCCGATTCGCCAGAATTTTATTGAGGATTTTTGCATCTAGGTTCATTAGAGATATTGGTCTGTAGTTTTCTTTCTTTGAAGTGTCTTTGTCTGGTTTAGGTATCAGGGTGATGTTGGCCTCATAGAATGAATTTGGAAGTTCTCCCTCCTTTTCTATTTCCTGAAGTAGCTTGAAAAGTATTGGTATTAGTTCTTCTTTAAAGGTTTTGTAAAATTCTGCTGTATACCCATCTGGACCTGGGCTTTTCTTAGTTGGAAGTCTTTTTATGGTTTCTTCTATTTCCTCAATTGATATTGGTCTGTTTAGGTTTTCTATATCCTCCTGACTCAATCTGGGCAGATCATATGACTTAAGAAATTTATCTATGCCTTCACTATCTTCTAATTTGTTGGAGTATAAGGATTCAAAATAGTTTTTGATTATCTTCTGTATTTCTGAAGTGTCTGTTGTGATATTGCCTTTTTCATCCCGTATGCTAGTAATTTGAGTTCTCTCTCTTCTTCTCTTCGCTAGCATCGCTAAGGGTCTGTCGATTTTGTTTATTTTTTCAAAGAACCAACTTTTAGTTTTGTCAATTTTTTCAATTGTTTCTTTTGTTTCGATTTCATTAATTTCAGCTCTGATTTTAATTATTTCTTGCCTTCTACTTCTTTTGCTGTTGTTTTGCTCTTCTTTTTCAAGGATTTTGAGATGAAGTATGAGATCATTTATTTGTTGGTTTTTTCTTTTTTTAAGGAATGAACTCCAAGCAATGAATTTTCCTCTTAGAACTGCTTTCAATGTGTCCCATAGATTCCGATATGTTGTGTCTGTGTTTTCATTTATCTCTAAGAATTTTTTAATTTCCTTCTTGATGTCTTCTATAACCCATTGATCATTCAGTAACCTATTGTTCATTCTCCAAGTGATGTATGCTTTTTCCTTCCTTCTTTTATCGTTGATTTTCAGTTTCATTCCATTATGATCAGATAAGATGCATGGTATTATCTCTACTCCTTTATATTGTCTAAGAGTTGCCCTGTGACATAATATATGATCTATTTTTGAGAAGGATCCATGTGCTGCTGAGAAAAAAGTGTAACTGCTTGATGTTGGGTGGTATATTCTATATATGTCAATTAGGTCTAGGTTATTAATAGTGTTATTGAGTTCTATAGTTTCCTTATTCAACTTTTGTTTGGAAGATCTGTCCAGTGGCGAGAGAGGTGTGTTGAAGTCTCCCATGATTATGGTATGGTGATCTATTAGACTCTTGAACTTGAGAAGAGTTTGTTTGACGAACATAGCTGCACCATTGTTTGGGGCATAAATATTTATGATTGTTATGTCTTGTTGGTGAATGGTTCCCTTAAGCAGTATGTAGTGTCCCTCTTTATCTCTTTTGATTAACTTTGGCTTGAAATCTATTTTATTTGATATGAGTATGGACACTCCTGCTTGTTTCCGAAGTCCATATGAGTGATATGATTTTTCCCAACCTTTCACCTTCAGCCTATGTATGTCTTTTCCTATCAAATGCGTCTCCTGTAGGCAGCATATTGTTGGGTCTTGTTTTGTGATCCATTCTACTAGCCTGTGTCTCTTAATTGGTGAGTTTAAGCCATTAACATTTAGGGTTATTATTGAGATATGGGTTGTTCTTCCAGCCATATTTGTTTATTTCTGTTACTAAACATGGTTTGTTTTCCTCTTTGATTATTCCCCCCCCCTTTACTGTCCTACCTCCCACTGTTGGTTTTCATTGTTATTTTCCATTTCCTCTTCCTGTAATGCTTTGGCGAGGATGTTTTGAAGAGATGGTTTTCTAGCTGCGAATTCTTTAAACTTTTGTTTATCGTGGAAGGTTTTAATTTCATCTTCCATCCTGAAGCTTAATTTCGCTGGATACACAATTCTTGGTTGGAACCCATTTTCTTTCAGTGTTTGAAATATGTTATTCCAGGATCTTCTAGCTTTCAGAGTCTGTGTTGACAGATCAGCTGTTATCCTGATTGGCTTACCCCTAAATGTAATCTGCTTCCTTTCTCTTGTAGCTTTTAAAATTCTCTCCTTATTCTGTATGTTGGGCATCTTCATTATGATGTGTCTAGGTGTGGATCTCTTATGGTTTTGCACATTCGGCGTCCTGTAGGCTTCTAGGATTTGGGGTTCTGTCTCATTCTTCAAGTCTGGGAAGTTTTCTTGTATTATTTCATTGAATAGACTTCTCATTCCTTTGGTTTGGAGCTCTGTACCTTCCTGTATCCCAATGACTCTTAAGTTTGGTCTCTTAATGTTATCCCATATTTCTTGGATGTTCTGCTCATGGTTTCTTAACAGTCTTGCTGAGCTGTCTATGTTCTTTTCCAGTTGAAATACTTTGTCTTCATTGTCTGATGTTCTATCTTCTAAGTGTTCTACTCTGCTGGTAGTATTCTCCATTGAGTTTTTAAGTTGGTTTATTGCTTCCTGCATTTCTAGGATTTCTGTTTGTTTGTTTTTTATAACCTCTATCTCCCTGTATAGTTGATCCTTTGCTTCCTGTATTTGTTTGCGTAATTCGTCGTCGAAGTGATCTTTCATTGTCTGATTTTGCTGTTTAATGTCTTCCTTGATACTCCAGATCATCTGAAGCATGTATATCCTGAATTCTTTATCTGACATTCCATCTGCTGCAGCTGTTACCTCTTCTAAAGTTGCGTTGACCTGCATTGCTTGTGGTCCTTTCTTTCCTTGTCTTTTCATACTGCTTGCGTATCTTTCCTGCAGGTGCGGGTGGCGGCTCTGCTCTCTCCTTATTCCAATTGGGGTGTCGTGGCTACCACGCTGGCAGGTCACTGGGCCTGTTCTGGGAGCTGGCGGCGGCTCTGTTCTGCCCCTACTCCAATTGGGGTGACGAGTGTACCACGCCGGCAGGCCACCTGGCCTGATCCGCCGGTCGGTTGCAGGTTTGCCTACCCTGCAGGCACGGGCGGCGGCTCTACTCTGCCCCTACTGCAAATGGGGTGACGTGTCTGTTGTACCGGCAGGCCACTGGGCCTGTCCCGCTGGTCGGTCGCAGATCTGCCCACCTTTCGGGCACGGGTGGAGGCTCTGCTCTGCCCCTACTCCAATTAGGGTGTCATGGCTACCCCGCCTGCAGGACGCTGGGCCTGTTCCTGGCACGGGCGGCGACTCTGCTCTGCCACTACTCCAATTAGGGTGGTGTTTGTACCACACCGGCAGGCTCCTGGGCCTGATCCGCCGGTCTGTTGTAGGTCTGCCTACCTTGGAGGCGCGGGCGGCGGATCTGCCCTGCCCCTCCTACCACGCCTGCGGACCCCTGGGCCTGATCTGCAGGTTGATCACTGGTCTGCTCACCCTGCGGGCACGGGTGGCAGTTCCGCTCCGCCCCCACTCCAATTGGGGTCACGTGACCACCACACCGGCAGGGCCTGATCCGGGCGTGGGAGAAGGATCTGCTCTGCCCCTACTCCAGTTGGGGTGACGTGTGTACCACACTGGCAGGCCACTGGGCCTGACCCGCCAGGCTGACACAGGTCTGTTTACCTTGCAAGCGCGAACCGCGGCTCTGCCCTGCCCCTCCTACCACGCCCATGTACCACTGGGTCGCGGGTCTGCCCACCTTGCGGTTGCGGGTGGCGGCTCCGCTCCGCCCCCTCTCCAATTGGGGTCACGCGGTCACCACGCTGGCGAGCCGCTGGGCCTGCTCCGGGCGCTGGCGGCGGCCCGGCTCCTTCCCTCTGGCTCGACGACAAATTGAGGAGACTCGGGTGACTGTGCCTCACCCCCCCTACCAGGAGACCAACTGCTTATGTCACCACTGGTATTGATGAAGTTCCCTCCTCCGCCGCTTTCTGCAGACGTCAGATCTCTGCCATGTTGGTATCCTATGCGAATGGCAGCATTTCGTTCCCCTTGCCGGGCAACCAAAGCACCGGGTGAGTCCTGACCGGCCCTCAGCAGGACCCGGACTGAGAAGCAGTTTCCGCGGGCTCCTAGCCCCGGGCCAGGGAAGTTCCGGGAGCCGGAACTCGGCCACTCCGTGCTCGGTGTAAGCTCCTATAAATGTAAGCTCCAAGAAGCAGTCCCCGCGGGCTCAGTTCCGGGAGCCGGAACTCGGCCGCCCCGCGCTCGGGATTCACTCTGATAAGATCAGGTTCTAAGAAGCACCCAGGCGCTGAGCCCTAGCAATCTGTCTGCAAGCCGCAGGCGAATTGCAGCCTGAAATTACCTGTTCTATGGCTGAATGAGCTGCGGTCAGTCAAAAACAGGGGTGGTGACGTCAGTTTACCAACATGGTGGCTGCTGGCCTCCTCTGTGGTCTGACCGGTGTGGAGAACCGAGATGGACCGCTTCCTTCCCCCGTCTCGAACCCAGAATTCAGCCCTGAGTACGGTGCTTGCGCGGCTGGCAGAAACTGCAGCGCTGTAACCCTGCGTCTCTATCCCAGACTTTAGCCGCGGGGCGATTTGCTGAATAAGCAGTGTTACCCTCCGTGCGACAAACCTCTCGCGTTTGAGTCCCCGTAGCCGATCCTCGTGCGATGGAAATCCTTCCTCCAGGTTCCGGAGCACCCCACTATTGCTGGAAATTCCTAACAAAATATCCTTTAGCCGTCCTGACTTGTCATACTCCCACACAGTGAAGCAGCACACAGGGACAATGCACTCCCCTCGCCGCCATCTTCCTTCCGAGAGAATTTTTTTTAATGTTTATTTTTTAGTTCGGCGGACACAACATCTTTGTTTGTATGTGGTGCTGAGGATCGAATCCGGGCCGCACGCATGCCAGGCAAGCGCGCTACTGCTTGAGCCATATCCCCAGCCCCCTTTTTAAATTTTTTATTGTAGAACAGCATCTTTACATTGCCCAGGTTGGCTTTGAACTTGTGATCCTCCTGGATCAGCCTTCTGAGTCACTGGGATTATAGGTGGTGCCACTGTGCCCAGCTCGGAGTTTTTAGCTATAAGCAGTAGTCCCATGACCCAAAAGGCTAAGCAAAGGCCTGTGGTTAGAACTATCAATCTTATTCTGTCTGCAGTACTGACCAAGGCCTTGAAGGAAGCTACTGACTCAGCCCAAGAACAAATTGAGTGAAAGTAGGGGGCCACAGAACAGGGGCCTCCATCTGCTCTAGGCACTTGCCTGATTAAAAGTGGTACAAGCAATACCACATAAAACCAGTGAATACAGCCCACATTTTCCCCTCTACACCCTTAACAGCCTCTCTAGTTTTAGTTTTCAAGGACCAAGGGTATGGAGGGCGGGGGTGACTCAGTTCTCAGGGAAGTTGGGGTAAGGCAGTCAGAAGTTGGATCTGCTGGAACCAGTATCTCTGTTCCTAAGCCTCCCTCTGCCCAACACCATTAGCTCCCACTTGGCTTCTTTGGTGCTTCATCACTCTTCCATGGCAGCAACTACCCGTATGCAAGCCCAGCAGGAATGATATTGCTACGAGAAAGCAGGCTGGCACAGCAAATGCTATCCCTGCCAACACAGCAGCAATGGGGGCAGTGAGGACATGGTGATGAATATCAGCAAGGAGCTGATGACACTATACTGTGGCCATTGCCAGGGTTTCCCATCTACCTTGCCACAATGAAGAATGCAAACATCCTACTCCTGAGAATAAATAGTCCCAAGTGTTAACATGGTGTGCTCCAGCCAAGGGCAACAGGAAAGGAAAAGTAAGAGGAGAACAGATCTAGGCTCTAGAGTCAATTATAAGACAAGTTATTTAACCTACCTGAGCTTCAATGTTTTCATCAGAAAATTAAGATAATAATAATTCTCATTATTATAAATATTGGACAAGATGATCCACATGAAGCACCTATCATAGTACCTGAATATGTTAAACATTCCAAAATTGCTAATTATTTTCATTATTAAGCCCTGCACTGAGGCTCATGATAGAGTTAGAAAGTTGTTCCTTCTGAGAATGCCCCATTTAAAAATCAGGCCAGGGCGAACCCCTTTTTCTTGGCACAGGTTCTTTTAACAACAGAACACTCCTGCCCCACACTGGTACTCAGGACTCCTCTGTGAACAATATTTTAGCAGCACTGAGCTGAGCAGTGAAGCCCAAAATAGCATTTGCAGAGCAAGGCACATGTCACTGCCTCTGCGGTGCTTCAGAAGTGCAAGGAAAGAAAGTTTTCAATCACTTGCTCAGAAAGCATGGCCACCCACCACCTGCTTTCTTTCCTGGGTAGTCAGATGCTGCAAACTCTGTTCTGCAGGAGAAAGAAGATCCCCAATCCCGACAGCAACACTACCACTCTGATGGACCACACTGTTCCTTCCTAGCAGTCCAGAAAGTGGCTACTACTGTAGCCCTGCAGGGACAAAGGACATACACAGTTTGAATTCTGAATTCAAGGGGAAAGGACTGAGTCTGGTACCTGGCTGAAGGGCCTGCCAATCCTGGGTCGGGTGAAACACCTCCAGGACTTCAGTGTCCAGATCCTCCTCTGCTTTGGTTTCCTTTCTCTCTGATTCTTTGGTGCTGCTCTTCTCTGAGTTGATCAGTGCAAACTCATTCTGAGAAAAGAAAATACAGGGCATGACCGTCCACATAAGACGTCAGAAAAGGAGAAAGAAAAAAGCCTGCCATGGTACACTCTTCTTCATGCCCTTCTCCCCTTCTCACACACATTTGAACACTTACAATTCTTTTATATATACAAATTTTTAGTTGTAGTTGGACACAATACCTTTATTTTATTATTTATTATTTATTATTTATTTATTTTTATATGGTGCTGAGGATCGAACCCAAGGCCTTGCACATGCTAGGTGAGCGCTCTACACTGAGCCACAACCCCAGCCCCTGAACACTTGCAATTCTTTTTTCAAGGTCAGCCTCAGAACCAGTATGTGTGAGGCACTATGGTTAAATGAACACACATGCTTTCATATGGTATTTCTGCAAATGTACAAGGAGCAACTCCAGAAGATTTCATACAACCTTACAGGGATTAAGGAACATACTAGGGAGAAGGGTTGGCAAGTAAGAGCCTTCTACTTTCTATGGGACATGTTACTATACTGTTTAATGTTTAAAACTCATATAGATTACATTAACAATAATAAAAAAATACTTATAGCTGGGCATAGTGACACACACCTATAATTCTATAAATTTAGGGGACTGAGGTTAAAGGACTCAGGCAACTTAGCAAGACCCTGTCTCAAAAACAAATTAAAAGGGCTGGGGATGTAGCTAAGTGGTAGAGGGCCTCAGGGTTCAATTCCTAGTACCATATTTTAAAAAAAACACACACACACATTATAAAAGGGAAAACATATAAATGGGTGAGTAGGGACTCAAATGGCCACCTCATATATACAAAAGCCAGCAACTGAGGCCCAGCTGATTATCAAGCAGCCCAACAGGACACGGCACAAACCTTGGCAATTCCAGTAGATATAATAGGGCAAAAATGACTCCTGTGACATTCTAAACCATGAAAGAAGTGGGAAGGTAAGAATACAGCTGGCCTGAGGGAGTAAGATGCCCCTAAGTTGGAAATTGCTTCCTAAAACTAGCTTCCTTCCACTTCATGGAGAGCATAGAAGAGTAATAAGATGGATTGCATGGAGCACTCCAAGACTTTAGGAGTCAGAGATGCACAGTAAACATTAAATATTATTCATTTTGCTCCATCATGGCCTTCCATCTTTCCTATCCCATTCTGAAATTTCTTCTTGCATAAAAGCAGTAAGGTCTCAGGAAACTGGAAGGAGAGGGTTCCAGAGCTATGGAAAATTGCATTAGGGAGAGCAAGGAGGAACCCATACTAGCACACAGCAAGTCTGTTTCAGCTCCCCTGCTTCCTTTGTCATAACTTTTTCTCCATCTCCCAAATCCTCCCCTGATAAGAAGTATATTTCTTGGAGTCCTACAAAAAGCCTAAGCCTGGGCTGAGTACTTCACACAGATCTCATTTTGAACTCTCAACTCCTCTAACACTGTCTGGGAAATGCTATGTGCATGCATCTCTTCTAGTAGTATTCCAGATCCAGAAAGGAACTCCTGCTTTCAACTCCTCTAACACTGTCTGGGAAATGCTATGTGCATGCATCTCTTCTAATAGTGTTCCAGATCCAGAAAGGAACTCCTGCTTACCTGGGTCCCTCAGGGTCTGATCTTTAATTAGCTGTCAAAGAAAAGGTTAGGGTGTTAAGGTGTTGATGATGACAATGCACAGCTCTTCCAAGAATTTTCATGTTTAAAAAGAAATAAAGGCATGAAACTAAGATGGCAGAATTTCACAGAAAATATCTTAGGCAAAAAGAGGCCCTCAAATCATTTCACAAATAATGAGGGCACCAATTATAGCACAATGGTTAAGAACTCAAGCTCTGGATCAGATAACACTAAGTCTGAATCCCAGTTTCTTGTGACTCTTAATTAACTCTCAGTTTCCACATTTGTAAAGTGGAAATAATAACAATATCTAGCTCATACATTAGATGAGGAAGTACAGTGTAAGCCACCATCCCCGAGTACATGGTAGCCATTACTATTAAGCAATCTAATAGGCAGTCCTAGGTTCCAGGTAAGATGAGTCTGTGCTGTGGCATTCAATAGTAATTACACAATACACCATCATTCAGGCAGGTCAGTTTGAAATGGTGGTCACCTGTGTAGCTTGGCCCTTCAAATTTCTCCTATCTTTTCAACTTTAAGATTGCACAAAACTAAGCTCAAAAGAAAATTAGGATCAAAAAAGCAGATGTGCTTGTGAGACTAAAGAAAAGACAGGTTATCAGAAGGACATGGAGATCAAGGATTCCGACAACCAAGTTTCCTGAGGGCAAGCACTGCATTGGTCTCTTTCATCACTGTATCTCCCAAGCCTAGCACAGTTGGATGAACAAATGAATGAATAAATGCTCCCTTCCATAGGTGGACATGTCTTCTGAACCTTAGAATGAGGGAAGCCCAAAGTACTTCAGACTTCTAGAGGCAGGCACTAACCCCACATTCTAGAACAAATACTACCTTGTCTAGGTACTCAGCCCCCATCAGAAGCACCAGAAGTACCTGAAATCTAGGTACTCAGCCCCTGCCAGAAGCACTAACCATAGAATTTGAGAACAACAATAAAAATTTACCTCAGAGGTGTGTCAATCAAATACCTCCAGGGAACAGGCAAGAATGGATGTAAATGAGCGAAGTGGGCCAGGTGTAAACAACAGGGAGTGGTGGACTATGAAAACTGCAATTCTCCTACCCTAAGGAAAGCAGCTGCTACCCAGCTGGTCCACCAGTGCCAACAGGCATTCAACTTGAAGAGAAACATAAATTCAGTTTTTATGTGAAATGTTCTCATTTTGAGAACACTAAGAGGGCCAAACTAAACATCTATGCTCCAAATTGCACCTTTTGCTTTACTTTATCAATAGCTAACTCCTAGAGGATGTAGCTTTAAGCAGGAAAACAAGTCTCATCATTAAGAGAAGCAGAAAAAGACAAGGTAAATGGCAATGATGAGAAGATGGCAGGAAACCTTTCAAAATCCAGGTAGAGCTAGTTTTCATGCTGATGATGGGAGAAATGAAAGCCTCTTTTTAAAGATTTCACCAACAAAGTTAACAGAGGAGGTTCAAGAAGAGGAGTTAGTTGGGCACAGTGTACACACCTATCATCCCACAATTTAGGATTGCAGGAAGATTGCAACTTTAAGGCCAGCTTTGGCAATTTAGCAAGACCCTTGTCAACTTAGTGAGGCCTGTCTCAAAACTAAAAATTTTAAAAGGGCTAGGGGGCTGGGGTTGTAGCTCAGTGGTAGAGCATGTGTGAGGTACTGGGTTCAATTCTCAGCACACCATATAAATGAAATAAAGGTCTGTCGACAATTAAAAACATACTTTAAAAGCCGGGGGGGGGGGGGGACACTAGGACTATATATCAGTGGCAAAGCATCCTTGGTTCAATCCCTAGTACCAAAAAACAAAAACAAAAACAAAACAACAGGAGGTAGGGGTGTTAGAAAGAGACCAATGAGTGTGCCCAGCAAGATAGCTGACAAGAGGTGCCTGGATGCTTTCCTCCAGAACACAGGACCAAAACAAAAAAACAACAGCTGAGCCAGGTGTGATGGCACATCCCTGTAATCCCAGTGGCTTGGGAGATTGAGGCAGGAAGATCGTGAGTTCAGAGCCAGCCTCACAACTTAGGGAGGCACTAATAAACTCAGAGACCCTGTCTCTAAATAAAATATAGAAAGGGCCTCTCAGAGTCACCAGTTGCTGTGTGCATGGAGGACCGAGCTAGCTTGCAATAAATGTCTCTTTGCTGCTTACCAAATAAATAAATAAATAAAATACAAAAAGAAAAATGGCCGGGGATGTGGCTCAGTGGTTAAGTGCTCCTGGGTTCAATCCCCAGTACCCCCCCACCCCACCCCAAAAAAAAAAAACACTATTCCACCAGAGTGTTTGAGACACAGCTCTGGAGTAGGGATGTGGGAAAGAGATTATGGAACACGGAAATACACGATGGCCTTGTAAAGAAGGGAACTAAGCATACAACATCTACTGTTCCATCTCTCAAAATCAACCCTGAATCAAGAAGGACTTTGCTTGGTGAGGAATGGGTAGCCAGAGGTTCAGAGCAGTTCCCACTCATACCACAAACATCTGAGGCATATATTATTGGATAAACCAGCAGCCCCCACAAGCACTGAGCAAGTGTAGGGAACTGCCAGACTAACAAATTGCTCAGGCCACATTGTGCATTCCCCTACCAAGGTTCCTGTTACACAATGCCATCTTGAGACTCCTCCCATCTGGATCCTGTGAAGCAGCTGGCATCTGCCATCAGCAACTCAAGAGACCCAGCTCTGGAAGCAGCCAGACAGCCCCCAAGGAGTAACCTGGCAGCCAGCACTGAGTGGCTTGGTCTTCTGAGGCCTCTAAGAAGGAGCCAGGAGGCCCAGTTCATCCTGCTGCAGCCCCAAGAAGCAACTAAATGGTCCATTCTTAGAAGCGCGGCCCATCGAGGTCCTAAGAAGCACACAGGCAGCCTGCTCTAATCAGGTGAATCCCAGGCTCTTGAACACACATGGGCACCCTGCCTGGACCCAACGGTAGAGTACAGCCCATGTGCCCAACTACTAGGCATACTGCAACAAGTCTTTTATTTTCCAAATCTTTGGAAAGATAAGTATCTAGGCCTAGGAAGCTCAAAGAACCCCTAATATATCGAATCAAAAAAGAGTCTGTCCATGGCAAACTGTCAAAAGTACAAAACAAGGAGAGAATTCTAAAACCAGTCACACCTTGCATGCACAGGCCCGCCAGAGCAGCTCCATCCCCACATAACCCACAGGAACTACCAGGCAGCCACACCCACAGCCAAGTGCACCCAAAGCCGCCAGCAAACCCATTCCATCTAAGAGAACTTAAGTACAATCCCACAACTGCTGCAGCCTAGGCTACTAAGATACCACATTGATTACACCAACATTGATTACAGCTGAAGGTATCACCAAATTGATTACAGCTGAAGAAGCTATGTGTGCTACAGGGCCCACATGGAACCAAAACCAACACAGCCTATCCAATCAACACCCTAGCACTTACAACCAGGAGAAAGTCTTTTACTACAAAAGAAACCCTACAAAATTGGTAGAAGCAATTAATCCATCAGATGTACAAATATCAACATGGGGAAACAAGAAACATCAAAAAGCAAGTTAGCATGACACCTCCATAGCCACACAATAATTCTCTATCAACAGACCATAAAGAAAAGAAAATCTATGAACTGCCTAAAAAAAGAATTCAAAATAATGATTTAAGAAAGCTTAATGAGGGGCTGGGGCTATAGCTCAGTGGCAGGGCACTTACCTAGCACGTGTGAAACACCGGGTTCAATCCTTAGCACCACATAAAAATAAACAAAATAAAGCCATGCTGTTCATCTATAACTACAAAAAAAAAATTTTTTTTTAAAGAAAGCTTAATGAAACCCAAGAGAACACCGACAAGTCAACCATTTGGAAGGCAATTCATGATATGAAGAATGAGAAATCTGTCACTGAATCAGAGGTCACAAAGAGGGAAGCAGAAACCCTGCAAGTAAAAAAAAAAAAGTAAAACAAGAAATACAGTTGACAGCCTCAATAGCACACTAGCAAACAGAGGAATTTCTGAGCTTGAAGAAGGATTTTTTTGAAATAACCTAGTTATACAAAAAGGAGAATGAATTTTTTTAAATAAATGAATGAAGCCTGATACTCATGGGAATACCATTAAGCAAGCAACCATTCATAAGCAGAAAGGTGCAGAAAATCTATTCAATGAAATAATTGCTGAAACTTTCCAAATCTTGGGAAAGATATAGGTATCTAGGTCCAGGAAGTTCAAAGAGCCCCTAACAGAGTCAACCCCAAAAGATCCTATCCATGGCATGGCATGTGAAGCACTGAGTTTGATCCTTGGCACATATATAAATAAATAAAATAAAGGTACTTATCCATTTGCAACTAAAAAATATTTTAAAAAAAAAAAGATAGCCTCTAATACAATAATGGCTGGGGACTTTAATACCCCACTTTCATCAATGGACAGATCATCTAGACAAAATATCAACAAAGAAACATTGGAGTTAAATTATATTTTAGACCAAATGGACCTAATGGACATTTATAGAACATTTTGTCCAACAGCTACCGAATACACATTCTTCTCATCAGCATATGGAATATTCTTCAATACAGACCATGTATTAGGTCACAAAACAAGTCTCAAAAATTCAAAAAATCAAGATCATAGCATGTATCGTCTTTGAACACAATGGGATAAAACTAGAAATCAATAAGAACAAATTATACAAACACATGGAAATTAAACAACATTCTCTTGAATGACAAATGGGTCAATGAAGAAATCAAAAGGAAAATTTAAAGAATTCTTAAAACAAAAGAAAATGAAAATGCAACATACCAAAACCTTTGGGGTATTGCAAAAACAGTACTAAGGGGGAAGTTTATAGCAATAAATGCCTACATCAAAAAAATGGATTTCTTTCCATACACAGTGTGCACACCCCTGTAATCCAGCAGCTCAGGAGGCTGAGGCAGCAGGATCTTGAGTTCAAAGCCAGCCTCAGCAAAAGCAAGCAACTCAGTGAGACCCTGTCTCTAAATAAAAAATACAAAATAGGGCTGGGGATGTGGCTCGGTGGTCAAGTGCCCCCGAGTTCAACCGCCAGTACCAAAAAAAAAAAAAAAAAAGGATTTCTTGTCTAGCATGCACAAGGCCCTATGTTCAATCCCCAGCACTGAAAAAGGTTTTAAAAATTGATTCCAAAAACACAGTCTAACAAGGCAACTCAATGAACCAGCAAATCGAGAATGAACTAAACTGAGAATTAACAGAAGAAAGAACAAAGATCAGATCAGAAATAAACAAACTAGAGACTAAAAAAGAAAAATACAAAAGACTAGTGAAACCAAGTTATTTTTTTGAAAAGACAAATAAAACCAAAAAGTCTTTAGCTAGACTAATCATGAAAAAAAAGAAAAGAACCAAAGTTATAGTTTGGATGCGTGGTGTCCCTCAAAAGTTCATGTATGAAACAACACACACACACACACACACACACAAAAAAAAAAAAAACATTTTCCAGAGGAAAAATGAATAGGTTGTAAGAGTCTTAACCCAAACAGTTGAATTAATCCCCCTGATAGGGATTAACTGAGTGGTAACTGAAGTAGTAGGGTGTGGCAGAAGGAGGTGGAATTAGGGCGTGGCTTTCGTGTGTGTGTGTGTGTGTGTGTGTGTGTGTGTGTGTGTGTGTGTGTGTCTGGAGAGTAGAGTAGCTCTCTCTGCTTCTAGATCACCATGATGTGAGCTGCTTCCCTCTGCCTCACACTCCACCATAATATTCAGCCTCACCTCTGGCCCTGAAGAATGGAGCCAGCCTTGTGTGAACTAAGACCTCTGAAACTGTGAGCCCTCAAATAAACCTTTTCTCCTCTACATTGTGCTGGTCATGCTTTTAGTCACAGCCACTAAAAAGCTGACTAAAACAACCATATAAATAAAAGCAGAGATGAAAAAGGAGACATTATATAAGAGGCCATAAAACTGTAAAGGATCATTACATGCTATTATGAACAACTACAGACCAACATATTGGGTTTCTTGTTTTGTTTTGTGGTACTAGGGATCAAATGCATAGACCAACAACTTGAAAACCAAGAAGAAATATGATAAATTTCTGGACACATAAAACCTATAAAATTGAACCATGAAGAGAGAGAAAATCTGATCAATAATAAGTAAGAGGATTGAATCAGTAATAAAAAGTCTCCCAAGAAAGACATGCTCAAAACTGGATGGCTTTACCGCTGAATTTTCAACAAACCTTCAAAGAAGAACTAATTCCAATTCTCAAACTACTTCAAAGAACTAAAGGGGACAGAATCCTTCCAAACTCATTCTATGAGACCAACATTACCCTAATACCAAAAACAGATAAAGACAAAACAAAAGAGAAAACTACAAATAAAAAAAATATATATACATATATATGTATATACATATTTTCACACACACACACACACACACACATATATATATATCACTGATAAACAGAAATTCTTAACAAAATACTAGTAAATCAAATTCAAGAGCACATCAAAAAGATTAGATACCATGTCAAGTAGGATTTATCCCAAAGATAAAGGGACAGTTCAATATACATTAAGTAATAAACACAGTAAAAGAATAAACATAATTCACTGTATCAATAAATAAAGGACAAAAACCATATGATCACCTCAATAGATTCCTTCATGATAATTAAAAAAAAAAAATTAGGTAGAAGGATTGGGTATGGTAGTACACACCTGTAAACCCAGTGACTACAGAGGCTGAGGCAGGAGGAGCATAAATTCAAGGTCATCTCAGCAACTTATCAGTACCTTGTCTCAAAAAATAAAGGATAAAATAAATAAAGAGTCAGGAGTGTCATTCAATGGTAGAGTGGCCCTGGGTTCAATCCCCAGTACTGAAAAATAAAAGGAAAAAAGAACATAACTGAACACAATAAAGGCTACATATGGGCAGGCTGAAATTATTTCCTTTAAAATCTGAAACAAAGGATATCTACTTTCACCACTCTTATTCAATACAGCATTGGAAGTTTTAGCCAGAGCAGGGTAAGTTAAGAAACAAAGGGTATTCCAAATAGGAAAGAAGAAGGTTAAATTATCCCTGTTTGCAAATGACTTTTTTTTTTTTTTTTTTTTTTTTTTTTTGTACGAGGGATTAAACCCAGGGGCACTTAACCACTGAGCCATATCTCCAAGCCCTTTTTTTTCTAATTTATTTAGACACAGGGTCTCACTGAGTTGCTTAGGGCCTCGCTAAGTTGTTGTGGTGGGCTTTGAACTTGTGACCCTCTTGCCTCAGCCTCCTGGGCTGCTGGGATTATAAGCATGCACCATCGCACCCAGCTAATGAAAAGATTTTATATTTAGAAAAACCTAAGGGACTAGGGTTGTGGCTCAGTGGTAGAGCGCTTGCCTAGCATGTGTGGGGCCATGAGTTCAATCCTCAGCACCACATATGAATAAACAAATAAAGAAAAAAATCCACAGGCAACAAAGAAATATATTTTAAAAAAAGGAAAACCTAGGGCTGGGGATGTGGCTCAAGCGGTAGTGCGCTCGCCTGGCATGCGTGCAGCCCGGGTTCGATCCTCAGCACCACATACAAACAAAGATGTTGTGTCCGCCAAAAACTAAAATAAATAAATAAATAAATATTTTTTTAAAAAAATCCCCCCCTCTCATTCTCTCTCTCTAAAAAAAAAAAAAAAAAAAGGAAAACCTAAAGACTCCACACACACACACAAGATCATGGCATTTGCAGGGAAATGGATGGCATTAGAGCAGATTATGCTAAGTGAAGTTAGCCAATCCCTAAAAAACAAATGCTGAATGTCTCCTCTGATATAAGGGGGGGATCACTCAAAATGGGGTAGGGAGGAAGAGCATGAGAAGAAGATTACCTCTAGATAGGGAAGAGAGGTGGGAGGGAAAGGGAGGGAGAAGGGGAATTGCACGGAAGATGGAAGGAGACCTTCATCGTTATACAGAATACATGTATGACAATGTGAGAAAAAAAAAAAAGAAGTGTGGCACATTAGATTGGGTAGAGAAAAATGATGGGAGGGGAGGGGAGGGGAAGGGGGAAAAGGAACGACAGCAGAATAAAATAGACATTATTATTGCTGTATGTATATACGTTACTGCATGACCAATGTGATTCTGCAACCTGTACACTCAGAAAAATGAGAAATTATATCCCATCTTATTCAAATGTATGATATGTCAAGATCATTGTACTGTCATGTGTAACTAATTAAAACAAATAAAAAAATATTAAAAAACCTGTTAGAATAAACAAAATCAATAAAGTTGCAGGATACAAAATAAACCTATAAAAATAAAAGCTTTTTTTATAAAAGAATAATACCAAGAAAGAAGAAAGCAACCCCATTCACAGTACATGTACACACACACACACACACACACACACACACACACAGGAATAAATTTAATCAAGGAAGTAAGTACCTCTACAATTAAAATTACAAAAAATAAGATAAATTGAGGAAGACACCAAAACATGAAAAGTAGCCCATGTTCATGGACTAGAAGTTGGAGTGTTAAAATGTGTATACTACCCAAAGTAATCTACTGATTCAATGCAATTCTTATCAAAATACCAAGTATCTCTTTTACAGAAACAGAAAAACACTCCTAAAATTTACATGGAACCACAAAAGACTCCAAACAGCCAAAGCAATCCTAAGCAAAAAGAACAAAATGTTAACATTGCAATATCTGACTTCAAAACATACTACAAAGCTACAGTAACCAAAACAGCATGGTACTGGCATAAAAACAGACACACAGACCAATGGAACAACAAAGCAAACCCAGAAATAAATCCATGTTTTTGCAGCTAACTGAGATGTATGGTGTGTGTGTGTGTGTGTGTGTGTGTGTGTATGATATATATGTATATGATATATATGCATACTATATATATATATATAAAATGTACATACATATAAGTACATATATATTTATACACAGACACTTCATACACATATAACAGTTTTATTTAGATGAGGTCTTGCTATGTTAGCCAGGCAGGTCTTGAATTTCTAGATTCAAGAGATCTATCTCCCTGCCTCAGGCTCCCAACTGTTAGATTACAGTTGCATGTCACCACACTCAGCTCAGCCAATTGATTTCTGACAAAGGTAGCAAGAAAATACACTGGAGAAAGGAAAGTCTCTTCAATAAATGGTGTTGGAAAAACTGGATATCCATAAGCAGAAGAAAGAAACTAGACCTCCTATCACTCACCATATTTTTAAAAAATCAAGTAAACAAGAACATAGGGAAAACACTGCAGGACATTGGTCTAGGCAAAGATTATTTTTAGATACAATCCCAAATGCACAAACATCAACAATTAAAATGACATAAAAGCTTCTGTGCAGCAAGGAAATAACTGATTGAAGACACACCTAAAGAATGGAAGAAAATTATTCATTTGCAAATTATTCACTTAACATGGTATTACTATCCAGAATACATAAGGAACTCAAACAACAAGAAAAAAAATCAAATTTTAAAATGAGCAAATATGTGTTGGGTTGGAGATACAACTGAGCAATACAGTATGCACAAGACCCTGGATTCAGTCTCTGGTACCATAAAAAAAAATAAAATTAAAAAATACCCCACCAGCAATGGTGGTACACTCCTATAATCCCAGTGGCTCAGGAGGCTTAGGCAAGAGGATCACAAGAATAAAAGCCAGCTTCAGCAAGTTAGAGAGACCCTAAGTAACTTAGTAAGACTCTGTCTCAAAATAAAAAATTAAAATTAAAAACTTTATAAATAAAAATTAAAAGTTTAAATAAAAATTAAAATTTAAAAAAAACTGGCTGGAGATGTGGCTCAATGGTTAAGCGCTATGGATCTAAACCCCAGTATTCCCCCCAAAAAAAGTCCCCTACAGCTAAGGTTGTAGCTCAGTGGAAGAGTGCTTACCTAGCATGTGTGAGGTACTGGGTTCTATTCTCAGCACCGCATATATATATAAATAAATAAATAAATAAATGTCTACATATACTATGCCACAAAGCAACTCTTAGCAAATACTACCATGTATTTTATCAGATCATAATGGAATGAAATTGGAAATTAATGACAAAATAAAAATTTATGCATCACATGGAGATTGAACAATATGCTACTGAATGAATAATGGGTTACAGAAGACAAAAAGGAGAAGATTAAAAAATTCTTAGAGGTAAATGAGAACACAGACACAACATATTGAAATCTCTGGGACACTATGAAAGCAGTACTAACAGGAAAATTCATTGCATGGAGTTCATTCCTTAAAAGAAGAAAAAGTCAACAAATAAATGACCTCACTATATCTCAAAGCCCTAGAAAAAGAACAACAAATCAGCAGCAAAAGCAGTAGAAGGCAAGAAATAATTAAAATTAGAGCAGAAATCAATAAAAACAAAACAAGAAACAATTGAAAAAACTGACAAAACTAAAAGTTGGTTCTTTGAAAAAATAAATAAAATTGACAGACTCTTAGCCACGCTAACGAAGAGAAGGAAAGAGAGAGCTCAAATTACCAGCATACCTGATGAAAAAGGCAGTATCACAACAGACACTACAGAAATACAGAAGATCATCAGAAATTATTTTGAAATCTTATACTCCAATAAAATAGAAGACATTGAAGGCATAGATAAATTTCTTAAGTCATATGATCTGCCCAGATTGAGCCAGGAAGATATACACAACCTAAACAGACCAATATCAAGTGAGGAAATAGAAGAAGCCATCAAAAGATTACCAATGAAGAAAAGCCCAGGACTGGATGGATACACAGCTGAATTCTACAAGACTTTTAAAGAAGAACCAATACCAATACTCTTCAATTTATTTCAGGAAATAGAATAAGAGAGAGCACTTCCAAACTCGTTCTATGAGGCCAATTCTAAAACCAGACAAAGACAATTCAAAGAAAGAAAACTTCAGACCAATATCTCTAATGAACATAGATGCAAAAATTCTCAATAAAATTCTGGCAAATTGAATACAAAAACATATCAAAAAGATTGTGCACCATGATCAAGTGGGATTCATCCCAGGGATGCAAGGTTGGTTCAACATACGGAAATCAATAAATGTAATTCATCGCATCAATAGACTTAAAGATAAGAATCATATGACCATCTCAATAGACGCAGAAAAAGCATTTGACAAAATACAGTACCACTTTGTGTTCAAAACACTAGAAAAACTAGGGATAACAGGAACATATCTCAACATCCTAAAGGCTATCTACACTAAGCCTCAGGCCAACATCATTCTAAACAGAGGAAAATTGAAGGCATTCCCTCTAAAATCTGGAACAAGACAGGAATGTCCTCTTTCACCACTTCTGTTCAACATAGTTCTTGAAACACTGGCCAGAGCAATTAGACAGACGAAAGAAATTAAAGGAATATGTATAGAAAAAGAAGAACTTAAATTAGCTCTATTTGCTGACGATATGATACTATACCTAGAAGACCTAAAAACTCCAGGAAAACTTCTAGAACTAGTAAATTAATTCAGCGAAGTATCAGGATATAAAATAAACACCCATAAATCAAAGGCATTTCTGTATATCAATGACAAATCCTCTGAGAAGGAAGTGAGGAAAATTACTCCATTCACAATATCCTCAAAAAAAAAAAAAAGATACTTGGGAATAAACAAAAGAGGTGAAAGGTCTATACAATGAAAACTACAGAACCCTAAAGACAGAAATCAAAGAAGACCTTAGAAGATAGAAAGATCTACCTTGCTCATAGATAGGTAGAATTAATACTATCAAAATGACCATACTACCAAAAGCACTACACAGATTTAATGCAATTCTGATCAAAATCCCAATGACATTCCTCATAGAAATAGAAAAAGCAATCATAAAATTCATCTAGAAAAATAAGAGACCCAAAATAGCTAAAGCAATCCTAAGCAGGAAGAGTGAAGCAGGTGGTATCACTATACCAAAACTTAAACTATAGTACAGAGCAATAGTAACAAAAACAGAATAGTATTGACACCAAAACAGGCTGGTAGACCAATGGTACAGAATAGAGGACACAGAAACTAACCCACAAAATTACAATTATCTTATATTAGACAAAGGTGCCAAAAACATGCACTAGAGAAAAGATAGCCTCTTCAACAAATGATGCTGGGTAAACTGGAAATCCATATGCAACAAAATAAAATTAAACCCCTCTCTCTCACCATGCACAAAACTCAACTCAAAATGGATTAAGACCTAGGAACTAAACCAGAGACTCTTTGTCTAATAGAAGAAAAAGTAGGCCCTAATCTTCATCATGTGGGATTAGGCCGCAACTTCCTTAATAAGACTCCTATAGCACAAGAATTAAAACCAAGAATCAATAAATGGGATGGAATCAAATTTAAAAGTTTTTTTCTCAGCAAAAGAAACAATCTGTGAGGTGAACAGAGATCCTACATCCTGGGAGCAAATTTTTACCCCTCACACATCAGATAGAGCACTAATCTCTAGGGTATATAAAGAACTCAAAAAGCTAAACACTGAAAAAACAAATAACCCAATCAACAAATGAGCCAAGGACCTAAACAGACACTTCTCAGAAGATTATATACAATCAATCAACAAATATATGAAAAAATGCTTATCATCTGTAGCAATCAGAGAAATGCAAATCAAAACTACTCTAAGATATCATCTCACTCCAGTCAGAACAGCAGCTATTATGAAGACAAACAACAAGTGTTGGCAAGGATGTGGGGGGCGAAGGTACACTCATACATTGCTGGTGGGACTGCAAATTGGTGCAGCCAATTTGGAAAGCAGTATGGGGATTCCTTGGAAATCTGGGAATGGAACCACCATAACCACCAGTTATTTCTCTCCTTGGACTATACCCAAAGGACTTAAAAACAGCATACTACAAGGACATAGCCACATCAATGTTTATAGCAGCACAATTCACAATAGCTAAACTGTGGAGCCAACCTAGATGTCCTTTAGTGGATGAGTGGATAAAAAAAAATGTGGCATATATACACAACTGAATTTTACTCAGCATTAAAAAAGAACAAAATCATGGCATTTGCAGATAAATGGATGGCGTTGGAGAAGATAATGCTAAGTGAAGTTAGCCAATCCCAAAAACACAAATGCCGAATGTTTTCTCTGATATAAGGAGGTTGACTCATAGTGGAGTAGGGAAGGACAGCATAGGAGGATTAGATGAATTCTAGATAGGGAAGAGGAATGGAAGGGAAAGGGAGCGGGCAGGGCATTAGAAAGGATGGTGGAATGTGATGGATATCATTATCCAAAGTACATGTATGAAGACACGAATTAGGTATCAACCTACTTTATATACAAACAGAGATACGAAAAATTGTGGTCTATATGTGTAACAAGAATTGTAATGCTGGGGTTATGGCGCTGGGATTATGGCTCAGAGGTAGAGCGCTCAACTCACACGTGCAAGGCCCTGGGTTTGATCCTCAGCACCACATAAAAATAAATAAATAAAATAAAGTTATTGTGTACAAAAAAAATATTTAAAAAAAGAATTGTAATGCAAAAAAAAAACAAGTACATGTATAAAGACATGAATTGGCGTGAACATACTTTATACAAAGATAAGAAAAATTGCGCTCTATATGTGTAATAAGAATTGTAATACATTCCACTGTCGTGTATTTAAAAAAATAAAATCAATTTAAAAAATGCTGGTGAGGATGCAGAGAAACGCACTGATTGGTGGAAATGTAAATTAGTATAGCCATTATGAAAAACAGTATGGAGACTCCTCAGAGACTAGAATAGAACTGGCATGTGATCTAGCAATCACTCTACTGGATATATGTGCAAAGGAAATGATATCAGTATGTGGAAAAAATATCTCCACTCACACGTTTATTGCAACACTACTTACAATAGCCAAGATATGGAATCAACCCAGCTATCCATCAATGGATGGATGAATAAAGAAAATATGGCATATATACACAATGGAATATTATTCGACCGTAAAAAGAATGAAACTGTCACTTGCAGCAACAAAGATGAAACTAAAGGACATTATGTTACGTGAAATAAGTCAGATCAGAAAGACAAAAATGTTATGTTCTCACATATATAGAAATTTAAAATCTCACAGAAGTAGAGAATAGAATAGAGAGTACCAGAGCCTGGGAAATGGGGGAGGAGGGGGAAATGGGGAAAAGATGATTAGTGGTTACAAAGGTATAGATGAATAGGAGGAATAACTTCTAGTGTTCTACAGCGTAGTAAAATAACTATGCTTGACAACAATTGATTATTTCAAACTAGCTAGAAGATTGTGTACGTTCCCAACATGAAGAAATGAGATGTCTATAGTCCTGAACCTATGATTATACATCGTATACATGTATTGAAATATCACATATACCCCATAAATATGTACAACTACTAAGTATCAATTAAAAATAAAATACATGGAAAGAAACAAACTGACTCAAGACCCACTAGGCCACACGCTTTAAGCCCCAGAGAGACCAAACGTTTTTGCAATAATCCTGTCACTGCTCAAAAGGATTTCTGCACCTTCTCTTGGTATCATCTTTGAACCAGATTTTAGAACACAAACCCAAATTCTGTCATTATCTATAGAACATCTCATCTTTTGGTGGAAGATGGTACAAAACTGGTGCTCCCTTGACCAATCAGTTCACCTTATTCACCAGATTTGGCTCTGAGTGATTTTAGACATTTTGCCCAAGTCATATCTGGCTATCCTCAAAGGCCAGGAGCACTGAAAAAGGTTCAGTGCTATAAATATCTCACACATTGTATAGTCAGTTCAAAGGGGGAGCTCCAGAAGTTTTGTGAAAAAGCAACATCTTGAGAATGGGGTTATAGTGATCACAACAGCTACCATTATTAAGCCAACCACTGGGTTAAAGTGCCTTTCATGCCTCAGTTCATCTGAGTCTCATCTGTGAAGCACATATCATCATTCCCATTTTACAGATGAGGATTGATATACGGCCTGTTGAAAAACCCAAAGCCTATGTGTGAATTCCAATTCACTTCTGTGTTTCTTTTCTGGTCAAATGTCCAAATGGCTGCACCCTGGACACTGAGGGAATGAAGCTAGGGCAATAAGATCACTGAACACATTTACCATCACATCCCTCTTCCCAAACATGGAGCAGAAATGACAAGCAAAACCAGCCTCTCTGCCCAGACAGTATCCTGAGGAGGAAAGAGAAAACAAGAAGTGAGAGAAGCAGGCCCACCCTGTTCAGCTCCTAAGTAAATCCCAAGCTTTGGTGCCCTCTCAGCTGGTTTCTTGGGGCTCCCTTCCATGCTAGATCATCAGCACTCTCTTCTCCCACCCATTATCATTCCAAATATCAATTTCCTCTCAACTGGCAAGAAACCCCAACTGAGGCGTTAGCTGACAACAGCTTACCAAGTCATACTTTCTTGCGCTTGTATCTGAATAAGATATTCTTAAAAGCTTCAAGATCCAAAAAGATGAATGACTTTATAATGGTAGGTTGATAGACTGTGACAGAGACAGACTGCTAGGGCAACATTTTGGGACAGAAGCCTGCTTTACACAGGCTCAAATGAAACCACGAAGTAGCTGCTCCCATACTAAAAATAATGTCTGACATTTATTGACTATATTGTGCCAGTCCCAATAGGTGCTTGGTCTATATAATCACTTTTAATCAACACTAAAATCTCAACAGGAAGGTACCACCCTGGTCTTACAAATGAGGAAACAAAGTTCAGAAATGTTCAAATTGCCAGAGTAGGTGGGTAAAAGGGAGCATATAAAGGGCCTGTGCTCCTTCTACTGTAATTCACTACCTCACCTCTCTCCTCAATCACCTTTTTTAAGGCCAATATCTCACAACCACAGCCCTTTTGGCATTTACACTCCATCTAAGATGTGGCATTCCAGGGAAGTACACAGCAGGAGCTGTAAAGGGAGACTATCTGCAGATCATACTGGTACACACAGCCATGGTGTCCTAGATGGCCATTAGCCTACATACATGCCTTTAGATAAGACAATTCCAGGTCATCAGGAGCATTTGCCTGGACTCCAGGCTCTGAAGAAAGTATTACAAGTACCACCACCCCACCCCATTTTCACTACTGTGAAGGTGGCTGGCTACATAATTTGGATTTTAAATGCCATCAGGGCAGCAATTTTTATGGTATGAGAGAAAAGATGCTTCAACTCCTACTTGTGCTTACACATGATGATAGATTATGACAAATGGAAACCGCTTAGGAACAGACATAAGGATAAAAGCGGCTTCTTTTGCTGAAAGTCAGTATTAACATTTTTCTGAGACTACACTAAATAGAGCTAATATAAATGGGCTAGAATAATTATGGCTCTGAAAGCTCATCTATTTGGTTGGACTATTATCCAAAAGGGACTTACTAGCACACAGTCCTTAAGTAAATTCATCAGTATGCTTTTGTTAAATGTGCTTCTACTAAAGCTCTCAACAGGGGGCATGGGGATCCTCATGAGCTGCAAGTTGGAGAAGGGACACAGCCCCAATCCCTTGAGAACCTCAGGTGTTTTCAGAGCCATTTTACTGCCAATGCCATTTTACAGCCACAACCTCATGCTGCAGTCAGTCCCACCTTCAAGGGCCTCTGGGATCCCATTCTCATTGTCCTTGAAGAGGAGGCAAAAAAAAACAGCACCAATAGGATCTTAGTCAGAAAACATTAAAAGCTCAAAAGGATTCGTGACTCCTAACTGTATGTTCTCTCCTGCTCCACAAAGTGAGGGGAAAGGCAGAGAGAAAACAAATGACTTCAGAGAGAAGGTGGAAGCTTGCCATGAGCCAGAGGTGAACCTTGGCTGAGCTGGATTGTTATTAAATTCATCACAATTGTCATTTGCACTTCAAGGACCTCCAGTTCCAAAGCCTCCAGCGCTTTATCCAACATTTAGTGGGAGTGCTGGGGGTTGGGGAAGGAGGCCAGGGGAGGGTAAAAATGTCAGAAAGCTGATAGTCAGATTTTCTCAAAGGAGGGCATGGGGGCGCTGGCCAAGGGCAAACTGTTGCTGAGACAGGTAGGAGAAAGAGGTCAGGAGGCTTAGCATGCTGCTGCCAGGCCAAACTTAGGCCTTCTTGGGCACTCTCCTTCTGCCTGTGACAAAGACAGGGGCCCTGAGCAATGAAGTCTAAGTTAATGAAGAGAGGCCTGGAAAGAACAAGAAGAAAATGAGAGAGGATAAAGAAAGCCTGAGGGCTGGGGTTGTGGCTCAGTGGTAGAGCGCTCGCCTCGTGTTGCGAGACCTTGGGTTCGATCCTTAGCACCACGTACAAAAATAAATAAGTGAAATAAAGGTGTTGTGTCCAACTACAACTAAAAAAAATAAATATTAAAAAAAAAAAAAAAGCCTGAGAAATCACAAGCAAGAAAGAAGAGGAAGAAGCAGAATCTTACTTGGTGCTCACCGCATAGGCAGTCAGCTCATGGGGAGAATCCTGACCTTTCCAGCTGTGCCTCAAACTGGTAGTGTGATTTTGGACAAGTAACTTGAAATCTCTGACCCTAAGTATTCTCCTTTTCAAAATGAGAATAATAATAATAATACTTCATAGGGTTATTGAGAGAATTAAATGAGACTACATATAAAGCACTTATATGAAACTACTTGGTACATGAAACTACTTATTATTATCATCATTACTATAGCATCATCATCTTTTCCCCAAAGGATAACTGTGTCATGAGCTTTAAAAAGAAGGGAATGGGGGCTGGGGTTGTGGCTCAGCAGTAGAGTACTCACCTAGCACATGTGAGGCACTGGGTTCGATCCTCAGCACCACATAACAATAAATAAAATAAAGGCATTGTGTCCAACTACAACTAAAAAAAATATTAAGAAAAAAAAAGAAGGGAGTGAACTCAGAAATGGAAAAGAAAAAGCCACATTTCTCTAAGAAAGAAAAATAAAAGTCCACCCCATCCCACAGAAGCCCTGTTGGTTGACAGGGAGACTTTCTCAGATCTCATTAGAAATTCCACCTATCTTCAGTAAGACACTTACTGGGTTCTGATGACTGAGGCAGAAGGTGAAGCAGGAGGCCATCAGTAACCCAAGCAGCATCCCCAGGGGAACCATCCTAGATGGAGGCAGGCTCTGAGGAACCATAGTCAGGGACCTGAAGATACAAGCACAGAAAACAAAGGTCCATGAAAAGCTGGAACCTGGTCCCCCAGCACTGTGATTCCTATCATGGCACTTGCCCCGCAGATGTCAGACATTTCCTACATAAAGGTATCTAGGTCTTTTACCATTTCTAGGTAAGTTTCAAGCTTCCATTTCCTGTAACAGATTCAACTACTCAAGGGGAGAAATGCTCTGGTTGGAACTGTACAGTAACCCAGGACTTTTTCATGTGCTATCAGAGCACTGGTCCCATCCTTCCTCAATTAATAATCTATTCTTAGCTTGTAGAGAGTGTATTGGGTATGGTCGGTAGAGAGAAAAATTAACCACCTGATCTATATGTGAACAAATATGGGCCGAGTCCATGTAAGCCTCTACATCTACTTTTAACCACATCCATTATCACATCTGAAAAGAGATGACATCAACACCCTCTATGCCAACAAAGTTCAATATTTCCAGGCCATGAAGCCTTTCGCATTCCTTTTCAAATGGCCAAATAAAAGTATAGGCCCTAGTAGCTGTTAAAATTTTATTTTATGGGGGCTGGGGATGTGGCTCAAGTGGTAGCACGCTCGCCTGGCATGCGTGCGGCCCGGGTTCGATCCTCAGCACCACATACAAACAAAGATGTAGTTTCCGCCGAAAACTAAAAAATAAATATTAAAAAAAAAAAAAGAACCTTAAAAAAAATTTTTTTTTTAAAATTTTATGGGCTGAGGATGTAGCTCAAGCGGTAGCGCGCTCGCCTGGCATGCGTGCGGCCGGGGTTCGATCCTCAACACCACATACAAACAAAGATGTTGTGTCCGCCGAAAACTCAAAAATAAATATGAAAAAAAATTTTATTTTATTTTTTGTTGGTACTGGCGATTGAACTCAGGGCCACTAGACCACTGAGCCACATTCCCAGCCCTATTTTGCATTTTATTTAGAGATAGGGTCTCACTGAGTTGCTTAGGGCCTTGCTGTTGCTGAGGTTGGCTTTGAACTAGTGATCCTCCTGCCTCAGCCTCCCAAGTCCCTGGGATTACAGGCATACACCACCACACCCGATTTGTTAAAATTTTTAAAACCATAAAGATGGAAGGACATCCTATGTTCATGGATTACAGACTTAATATTGTTAAGATGATAATATTACCCAAAGCAATCTCTATCAAAATCCCAGTGGTATTTTTTTGCAGAAATGGAAAAATTTGTCCTAAAATTCATATGGAATTTCAAGGAGCCCAGAACAGCCAAGACAATTGTGAAAAAGAATAGGTAGAGGACTCACACCTCTGATCTCAAAACTTCCTACAAGGGGGGATAGTAGAGGATAGGAAAGGCAGCAGAATACAACAGACACTAGTATGGCAATATGTAAATCAATGGATGTGTAACTGATGTGATTCTGCAATCTGTATTCGGGGTAAAAATGGGAATTCATAACCCACTTGAATCAAAGTGTGAAATATGATATATCAAGAACTATGTAATGTTTTGAACAATCAACAATAAAAATTAAAAAAAAAAAAAAACTTCCTACTAAAGGGAGGTACTGGCATAAGGACAACCATATAGACCAAAAGAATAGAATAGAGCACATCAATAATCATATATATAATCAATTAATTTTCAACAAGGGTGCCAACATTATTCAGTGGGGGAAACGACAGTCTCTTCAACAAACACTACTAGGATAACTGCATATGCAAAAGAATGAAGTTGGACCCTTTCCTTACACCATATACAAAATCTAACTCAAAACAGATCAGAGAACTTAAGAGCTAAAAGTATAAACCCCTTATAAGAAAACATAGGTGTGATCTTAATAACTTGGGATTTGGTGATGGTTTCTTAAAAATAATACCAAAAGCACAAGCAACCATAGAAAATATATATATATAAGAATTTATCAAAGTTGAAAATCTTGGGGCTGGGGTTGTGGCTCAGTGGTAGAGTGCTTGCCTAGCATGTACAAGGCCCTGGTACATGCTCAATCCTCAGCACCACATAAGAATAAATGAATAAAATAAAGGAATTGTGTCCAACTACAACTAAATATAAATATTTAAAAAACAAAAAATTTTGTGTCTCAAGAAATATTATCAAGGGATTGGGGATGGAAGTGTAGCTCAGTGGTAAAGCACATGTCTAGCATGCATGAGGCCCTGGGTTTGAGATCACACCAACACACTCTCACACGAACAGGAGCACAACATTCAGAGAGTGAAAAGACAACCCATAGAACAGGATAAAACATTTACAAATCATATACATGGTAAGGGTTAATGTCCAGAACAGGGCTGGGAGTGTAGCTCAGTGGAAGGTACTTGCCTAGCAAGTACAAGGTCCTGGGCTTGATCCCCAGCACAGCCAACAACAGCAGCCAAAAATGTCCAGATTATATAAGAATTCCTGAATCTCAACAATAGAGATAAATAACCCAATTTAAACATGGGCAAAGGATATATATCTATTTTGGAGAAATATCAACATAATCAGCTAATAAATACGCAGCTAATAAGGATGTGAAAATATTTTCAACATTGTTAACCATTAGGGAAATGCAAATCAAAATCACAATGATACCCCACTTATCACTCTCTAGGATGGTTATAATATTTTCTTTTTTTGTTTTGTGGTACTGGGTTTGGAACCTAGGGACACTCTACCTCTGAACTACATTCTCAGCCCTTTTATTTTTTACTTTGAGACAGAGTCTCACTAAGTAGCTAAGTCTGGTCTTTAACTTGTGATCCTTCTGCCTCAAACCTCCCAGGCTGCTGGGATTACAGAGGTGAGCCACCATGCCTGGCTATAACAACTTTTTTTAAAAAAGTAAAATAACAAGTATCAGTGAGGATTTGGATTCAATGGAACCATCATACATTATAAGTAAAACAGTGTAGTCATTATAAGTAAAACAGTTTGATGGTTCCTTAAAAAGCAACATATAGAACTGCCCTATTTCCTAGCACTTCTACTCCTACATATATACCCAAAAGGACTGAAAACAGGGATTTGAACAGCTACTTATAAAGCAATGTTCACTGCAGCATTATTTACAATATTCAAAGCTATAAATAATCCAAGTGACCACGAACAGATTAACAGGTTTTAAAATGTGGTATACATACAATGGAATATTATTCAATCATATAAAATGAATGAAATTATGATACACACTGCAGTACGAATAAACCTTGAAGATATTATGTCAAATTAAATAAGCCAGACATAAAAGGACAGATATTATATTTGATTCTACTTACATGAAATATCTACAATAGCTAATTCAAAGACAGAAAGTAGAATCAAGCTTACCAGGGGTTAAGGGAAAAGGGTAATAGAGACTTACTGTTTAATAGGAACAGAGTTTCTGTTTGGAGTAGTTAAGCAATTTTTCACTAGTAAACTAGAGTGGAAATCAAGAATTAATCCAAATTGGCAAATAGACTAGGAAAGAAAGAAGACAAAAATTAAATAAACAGAACAAAAATCTTAGAAAATTTCAGAATGTGTCCATATTAGCCCAGCCCTTTAAATAGGTTTTTATGTGTAACCCTGGGCCCTAATGTATGTCATTCAGTGGTTTACCCAGTGGTGGCTTAAGCAAATCAATTACAGGGGTTATCTCTGAAGAGTGTGGTATTAACTTTTCTCTCTCCTATTTCTGTTACACCCCTCCCTGCTCCACCTCAACAAATTGGCCCCATGACAGAATTGCAGTGGGGCCCAAAGCCCTGCCTAGATTCACTCTGAGAAGTTATTACCACTCTGCCCAGCCCACACCTCCCTAGGGGCAGACAAAAAAAAAAAAAAACGTTTCCTAAGGACATCTGCAGCCATGAAAGAAAACAGCCTTGCTGGACCCGCACTGTGCTAAAAAAGCACAGCCAAATGGAAAAGCAAAGGCTTGGACACTAAAAATAGCTGCTACACTCACCCAGCAGCAAAAGCCTTGCTTTCTGCAGTTCCTCCTCACACCCCACCTTTTTCTTCATGACAAAATGGAATGGCTGAGTGTCAGGCAAGCTTCCCCAAGCAACCTAGCTCCCTGGGGGCACTGAAAGAGGGAGTTCACTGTCTGGAGTGTTAGGTTCTGTATAGGCGCCTGGCCTGCCTGGGTGTGAAAGGGAGAGGGGCCAGGTTAGGTGAGGGTGAAAAAGATGCAAGGGCCACATCAAGAAGAAAAAGGCTGATGAGACCAGGAGATGGGTCCCAAGAGGGTACAGCCCTGGAGCTTTCCTAAAGCCCTATATACCTTTCTTACCCCTATGGCTTGGCCTGGCCAGGGTGGTTAGGGGAGATAAAGAATTGAAGTGAGGGTCTCACAGCATTATCAGAACATACAATAAAAGAAAAGAAAGATTAATCCAAAAGCCACAGATTTCCTTCCTTTATCTCAGAGTATTCATGTGTTTATGCATGTGCACACTGTTAGATGCTCCCTTCTTACAGCCAGGAATAAACACTGAGACTGGTACTGGGGAAAAGATAAATGAGAAGGAAGAAGTCAAGCAAAGATGACAAATGAGCAGGAGGAAGAGGACTCAGAGGAACTGAGGAATAAGAGGTTAGGGCAGCTGGTGAACAAACAGCAATTTCTCCACCTCCTGGAGTAGAGGACAAGAAAAATAGCAGCTCCCTCTGGACTCCTAGGCACCTCCAGGTCCTGCAAAGACTCACAGCATCAGGAACATTTTCTGCCAATACTCGGGATTGATTCACAAATGGATCCTTCATCTCCCCTCAATAATTTCACATGGACTATACACTTAACCTATTTATTGCATCCACAAAAATTGGGGCATGGTACGGAAAACGGATAAAGAATAAGAGGGGTGTGAGGACTGAGAAGAGAGGAGAGACCTAGGTGAAATGAGGCTGGGAGAAAAGTAGGTGGCAAGACAGTTTCTCAGGCGTAGAAGGGGCATTTACAAAGCAAGCACAAACTCTGAAACATGCAGGCATGGGTAACAGTGTCCTCTGTCCTTTTAAGCCTGGCCTATAGCCATCTCACTTGGTCTTGGGTTTTACTCAAGAAGTAGCAGGTGAAGCTGGGAATGTAGCTCAGTAATACAGCAATTGCCTAGTATGCATGAGGGCATGGGTTCAATCCCCAGCACCACAATAAATAAATAAAACAGCAGGTGGAGAGAACAGGCAAAGTTTGCCCTGGACTTTATGCTGAGACTGAAGGGGAGGTAGAACAGAGAAAGGAGAAGCAACACACAGTTACATTTTGTCAAGGTGGCCCTCAATCACAAAGGAACTGGCAGAAGCAGTCACAAAACTTCAGTCTCTGTCATAAAACCAAAGTTGTAGCATACCACTGAAGTACGGTTCAGCACACTTGGCCTGAAGAGGATACCCTCCCTAAATCAGGTGTCACTTATGAATCCTGGGTTCCCCTGGTCACTGGCCCTACAGAACCTGCAGAACAAACCCTCTCATCATCCTCTGCTCTCACGGAGGACAGATCTACATCTTTACATCTATGGCCTTCATCCAACTTAAAACACTACCAAATCAGAGTCCAAGAAAGAGGAACCCATTTCAATGTTCCACCAGTAACTCTTTCCTTAAGTATCCTTGAGTTTTGGAACAAAAGAGATAATAAGGTACTCAAGATGCCCATTTTTCTATCAAAACTCGCCATTTGTAGGCTGTACCTCTACTTAAATAGATGTTGGATGCTCTCAGCGATCTGTATTGCCAGCTCACTGCAGCCCAGAGCAGATGCTTGTGGAGACTGTGGGAGGAGGCCACCTACCCCCACTTCCCTTGGTGCCTGTCCTCCACTCAATTCAGACAAGACTAGGGAGGGGACTGGACCCTGTATGAACAAGACATCCTCCAGTAACTTTTGTATTCTCTAAGAAAAGAAAACAAAAAAACGAAATGAGAATGGCAAGAAGCCAACAAAAAGGGGAGGGGGAGGAGAGAGGAGAGCTGATGGGTCTCTCCCAGCTTCTGACCTGGTTGGCAGGCTCCATGTACACTGGCTGCTCTGAATCACAGAGCACAGGTAGACAAGACAAAAGTCTTCAGTGTCCTATGTAAGCAAAGTCACCTCAGCAGCCTGTCTTGGAGTCTCTGGAGTTCCATCTTACCCTACAATGTATGTCTACAATGTATGTCCACTTTTTCCTCAATCTTCTGGAAAAAGTGAAAGAGCAAGAATTCCTACTTCCATTTAATAAGGAGGAAATGAGACAAAAATATTGAGTAGAAAACAGAGTACATGGATTTAGAGTCAGACAAACCAGAGGTTAGTTCTTGGTTCTACCAAATCCTAGCTATGTGATCTTGAACACAATTTCTCTAAGCCTCGGTTTCTTCACCTATAAAATGGGTATAATAAAGTTCCTAGTTCTAAGGGTGGTAAGGTGGATTAAACAAAGCAATGCATGGAAAGTAGTTAGGACAGCACCTGGCACCTGGCTATTCCTCCATCACTGGAATGGGGATGACGGCTATTGTCCCTGGATTCACAGCCAGCCAGGGCAGCTGGAATAACTGTCCAGAGGTGTTACCTCTTGCAAGATCCACATACTCTCCAGCTTACCCATGGTTCAAAGTAGTAGGGCGGGCTTTTGTTGGGAAGCCACTTCCAGAAGTTGAAAGTAATAGATAAAGGAGAACACCCATGCCTGAAAATGAAGAGACTCAAACCAGTTTTCTGCTGAAATTCCAAGGCAGACCTAACCCATTCAGAGTTTTTCCCAGCATACTGTCATCCAGAGAGCCAGGCTGCCAGCGCATAGAACTGCCAGCTGCAGGAACAGCTGTAAGACAATCCCCTGCTTTATAAACTGAAGGTTAGAGGATGAGCTCTTCCCACAGACACACATTCATTACTATTTATGGGTTGCACAAACTCATATACACACATACAGTCACTCACCTCTGCACAAACAGAAGCTTACCACCTAATTTAAGCAGACAAATATAAAGCTGAAAAAAACAATGCAAAGAGGACACTGAAAGGACAGCCGTGACAAGGGAGAACAACGTGCAAAGGCCTGAGAAATAGAATTTTAAAGAAGAATTGAAAGACAAGAGAAAAAAGTTTGAAGTAGTGAGACAAACAGGATTTTCGCCCTAAGACCCATACTAAACAGAAAGTCAAGGGGTAGATATAATAAAATAGAAAGAGCCTTTGAACAACAAAAGAAGTGTGGCTGCAGACTATAGTTCAGTCCCCTAACTGGCTAGACTAGACTCAGAACTGGCCATTTGTACAATGGGGATATAGTATTTGCCCCAAGTATTGAAGTAATGCCTAGGTCCAAGCAAACAGATTGCTCAAGGCATCCACGAAGGAATAGAAGAGGCTGCTGGAACCCAAGCCTCTACCTGACCAGAGAGCTATGAAGGCAAAAAGCCACTATTACAGACTGCAAGAGAGAGCCTTTCCAATGGTAATATAAAGACAACTGCTGGTCCTGCAAGACACCAAAGGGAGCCAAGGAGGGTCCCATAGGTCCAGCTGGGACTACAGCCTGGGAAGGAGGGCCAAACAAGATGGGATAAAGTGGGAAGAAGAGATAGGAGAATATGACTTATCCCACCTGTAACCCAGTAGGAATAAAGTATCTTTAAGAAGATAGCTAAGCCCATTAGTAAAAACTACTATCTCAGGGCTGGAGCTCAGTGGTAGAGTGCCTGCCTAGCATGTGCGAGGCACTGGGTTCAATCCTCAGCACCACATAAAAATAAATAAACAAAATAAAGGTATAAAAACAATCACCACAATCTTAAAAAAAAAAAAAAACTACAATCTACAATCTCAATGCATAAGAGAATGGCTCTAAAAGAAATCAAGTGACAAGCAAAGTAACTAAATTAAAGGAAACCCAGCCTACCCTCTCCAGATCTATCCTACCTGGTTACAGACTCAAAGAATCTGAATGTTGGAAGGAAGCTTAAGGCTCAATCTTTATTTGGACTGCTGAAGACCCAAAAGATACAGCAGGCACTGGGTATCTATATCTGGAATAATCAGTTCAATGTCACTAGACACAGAGTCTCTGTGTAGAACCAGGAATGCTCTGGCAACTTTATACCTATAGAAGACAAATAAGGAGATAGGGCTGGGCAGGGCAAACTTTTGGTGTCATCAGCAAAGAGGTGATAACAAAATAACAAGAGTAAAGTTATTAGAAAACCATAGAGAAAAAAGGACAGTTGACCAATACGTCTTCAATTAATGGCTGTGGGTTAGGAAAAGAAAGCAAGCAAGCAAGGAACCAGAGTAACAGCAACAATATTAATTCAGAATCACAAAAGTCTAAAAAGGAGAGAATTGCTGGGTGCTATGGCACACACCTACCGTCCCAGCTACGAGGGAGACTGAGGCAGGAGGATCCCAAGTTCAAGGGCAGACAATCAATTTATCAAGACTCTATCCCAAAACGTAAAATTTTCAAAAGAGCTGGTAGAATACTTGCCTAATATGTGTGAAGTCCTGGGTTCAGTCCCCAGTACCACCAAAATAGAGAAAGAAAGAAAATTAAGTTGTGGGCAGCAATGTCAAGAGATTGGAATGATCAGATTGAGGAGTCAATCCACTGGATTTGGGCAATGAGGCCAGAGAGAGCTTTTCTTTTTCTTTTTCTTTTTTTTAATTTGTTTTACTTAGTTACACATGACAGTACAGTGATCTTGACATATCATACATTTGAATCAGATGGGATATAATTTCTCATTTCTCTGAGTACACAGGTTGCAGAATCACATTGGTCTTGCAGTCACATATATACACACAGTAATAATAATGTCTGTTTCATTCTACTATCCTTCCTATCTCCCCAACCCCTCCCCTCCCCTCCCACCACTTATCAGAGAGAGCTTTTCAAGAGAGGATCCTCATCCCAGTAATCCCAGCAACTTGAAAGGCTGAGGCAGAATTGTCAAGTTCAGAGCCAGCCTCAGCAGGTTTGAGGCCAGCCTGGGCAACTTAGAGAGACCCTGCCTCAAAATATCTAAAAAGGGGGTTAGGGTTGTAGCTCAGTGGTAGAGCACTTGCCTAGCATATGTGAGGTGCTGGGTTAGATCCTTACTACCACATAAAAATAAATAAATAGGGCTGGGGCTGTTGCTCAGTGGTAGAGCACTTGTCTAGCATGTGCGAGGCACTGGGTTCGATTCTCAGCACCACATATAAATAAGTAAATAAAATAAAGGTCCATGAACAACTAATACAAATATTTAAAATAAATAAATAAATATTATGTACAACCACAAGAATAGTAAGTTACACTCCATATATTATGTCAAAACATATTCTACTGTCATGTATAACTAAAAAAATATACAAAAATAGCCAGGCATGGTAGCCCACATCTATAATCCCAGAGGCTCAGGAAGCTGAGGCAGGTAGATGTGAGTTCAAGGTCAGCCTCAGCAACTTGCTATGCCCTAAGCAACTCAGTGAGACCACGTCTCTAAATAAAATACAAAAAAGAGCTGGGGCTGGGCACAGTGGCGCATGCCTGTAATCCCAGCAGCTCGGGAGGATGAGGCAGAGGGATCACTAGTTCAATGCCAGCCTCAGCAAAAGTGAGATGCTAAGCAACTCAGTGAGACCCTATCTCTAACTAAACAACAAAATAGAGCTGGGGATGTGGCTTAGTGGCCAAGTGCTCCTTAGTTCAATCCCCAGTTCGCCCCCAAAAAACTTAAATAAATAAAAGAGCTGGGGACATGGCTCAGTGATTAAGTGCCCCGAGTTTAATCCCCGATACCAAAAAAATAAAATAAAAATACAAAAATAAATAAATAAATAGTGCTGGATGCAAAGTGGGGTTTCAAAAGCTCATAGCCTTAATAATAACAATCATTACAGAAAATTTTGAGCAAAATACCAGATAAACAAAACTAATGAGGGCTTTAACCCCTTATTTTCTGTTCTGACAACCAAGCCCCTTCTTGGAGATCAGGTTTCCTAAGCCACAGGTCTGCCCACATGTCTGGACTGTACTCTGGATGGTAAGAGGCACATTTCCATTTAAACCTTAAGTGAAGCTGGCTGGCTCTACATCGGTGCCAGTTGACCAAACACTACAGAGCTCAGCTTCCTGATGACTCAGGTCTGTCTCCAAATTCCTGCTGCCACTCTTGTACCTTTAAGGAGGAGTTTAGGGATAGCAAGAGTAGTCAAAGCCAGTGAAACCAACTAGATTGCTAAGGCCACCCTAAACTGAAATAGCTGGCATCCAGGGAGTAAGGACCCCAAGATTCCCACCTTTACTCTTTCAAAATAATAACTGGATTTCCTGACAGTAGGCATGAAAGGCTTTCTCTATAGTCTGTTCCCAAAGAACACCAGGAACTCTCACACACTCGTCCACACACTACAACCTGTAAATAGGGAGGAATCAGGTTATATTTCCATCCCCCTGCTGTCTCTAGGCTTCCAGAGAATGTCAAGTTCTCTTAGTGGGACTAAAATAGGGAGAAAGGTATGATTTCCAGTCCATAACTCCAAAAGGACTATCTGAAAATCTGTAAAACACCAACCATTATTCTGTGCCACTGTGGATTATAAACACTCAGTATTCACACTCTAAAAACAAGCACCACACAGATATTTTAGCAATAGCCTCAGTTTCCTGAGCATGGTAGGCACCATACTATGGGACAGAATATACAAAAGATGCCATCACTGCCTCAGGAGGCTGAAGTCTGTTCACAATCAGTGAATAAGGTGGTTTGCCACACCTGAGGCTCAGACAGTTCAATTATTAAAAAGAAAGCCCACCTGAGGCATATGCCATGAGAAAACGGATACTGTTCTGGACAACCTGAAACACAAATTACAACTTTGTAAGGATGAAATAGGCAATAATTAAGGTGTTCCTTAAACTTGATTGAGGAGCCCCAGGAAAACAACATTTACTTATAGAAACACTTCATAGCAATAAGAGGATGGCTCACCATGCACAAAACTCACTACTACCATGTTGGCATTGACTATGCCTTCCAGGTAAGTCAGCAACTGAAACATTATATTTTATTTTTAACACGCCTGAGAGCCCAAGACTATTTATAATACCAGATCTTTAAAAACTTGAAAGGGAGATGAATTTTAAAATGTACACATTTACATACGTGGGCAGAAACATAAAAATCAGATGCCTTTCAATACAGCTCAGGGAGCCATAACTCACGGGTTTCACAATCCCACCCAACACCCAGAGAAAACCCAGGCTCCTTCTCCAAGAGATGGTGGGAGGCTGGGTAGGTAGCCAAGAAACAAAGAAACCTAAACTCAGCACTTGGCAGGACAATTAAGGAGCAGAGGATTTTAAATGCATTGTTTCTGACTCTAAATACGTCTACATTTATTACCAATTTGGGATCAGAAACTACATTTAGTTCTGCCATGACCACGCACTAAAAATATTAAGCAGAGTATTGCCTAGGAAACAGCAGTCCTCCCTAGGAAACAGCAGCCCCATTTCAGAGCCCCTCTGCCATGGTTTCAGGATTTCTCATTCTGGACTTATACTGAGAGCTCAGTAATGGGCAGAACTGCCTCTATCCTGCAAAGATCTCCTTCTCATTTCAGAAGGCAATAACAGGAACCAGTACCAGGGACTACACAACCTTCTCATCCTGCTCAGAGCTGTCTTTGGTGATCAGTGAAGTTCATAAACCTGCAACAACTAGAATCCATGTGACTGGGAACTCCACAAAGGAAAAGACAACTCTCTACCAAACCCCATTGCTATATCTTGCCCAGCATTATGTCTGGTACTCAAAAAAAAAAATCTATTGATGAGGGGCTGGGGTTGTGGCTCAGTGATAGAGCACTTGCCTAGCAAGTGGGAGGCACTGGGTTCGATCCTCAGTACCACATAAAAATAAATAAATAAAACAAAGGTATTTTTAAAAATCTGCTGATTAAATAAAAGCAATATTTTTAAAAAAGTCATTGAAAACAGCACAATAGGGAATGATACTACCATGAAAATAGGTTTAAGAAAATTTGACTGTGGGGGGCTGGGTTTGTGGCTCAGTGGCAGAGTGCTTGCCTCATGCGGGTGAGACACTGGGTTTGATCCTTAGCACCACATTAAATAAATAAACAAACAAATAAATAAATAAAATGAAGGTGTTGTGTCATCTATTACTAAAAATAAAAAGTCTTTAAAAAATTTGACCATGGTATTACACAAACACAAGTACATAAAATACTGTTGGGTGGAAGAACAAAGTGTAATAATTGGCACACGTGCGCACACGCACACACACACAAATTACTACTTTGAAAAAATATGTGTAGTCACATCTATGATCATTTGTGACCTTAGAATAATGAAAAGCTATGTTAAGTGGAGTCTTTTATCCTGAAATGTTAGATAATTTTTTTTTTCTGCAGTACTTGGGATTGAACACAGAACCTGGTGCATGCAAGGCAAGTGCTCCACCACTGAGCTACATCCCCAGCCCTTAAATTAGGGGGAGGGAGGATGCTGAAGATTGAACCACCCAAGGTCTTACATATGCTAGGTAAGCACTCTACACTACACTACTTTCCCATCCCAAATAAATGTTATTTTCCACACAGAATCCACCCCACTGTCAACAGACCTATTCTGATCCTTTAGATGGCTCTTATTCAACAAGCACAATATCAGACCATCCACCTCATCAGCCCAAGAAAACAAGAGAACACATGGAAAAAGCTAAAGTCTTAAAGTCCAACTTGACAACTTGACCAGTTTGCCAGTAGAGACTCCAGTCTGCATCATTAGTATGGCTGCTTCCCTAGAGAGATAGCCAAGATGGAGGCATCAAAACAAAACAAAACAAAAAAAATACTAAAAAGTTCACCTGGCCCAGCTTCAAAACCAGCGCTCCAAATAAGCAACTCCAGGCCAAGAAGCCCAGGACCTAACCAGCAAAGCCTGTTAAAAAGGATAGCAGTACACCAATTGTTTTCAAACTCTTCCAAAAGCAGAACACATAAGAAGACTTCCTAATTCATTCTACGAGATCAGTATTGCTCTGATACTAAAGCCAGATAAAGACACTACAAGAAAATTACAGGCAAATATTGCTCATGAATATACATGCAAAAAATTACGAACAATATATTAGCAAACCAAATTTAGCAGCATATTAAGAGGATTATACAACATGATCAAGTGGGATTTATCTCAGGAATACAAGGGTGGCTCAACATGAAAATCAACCAATGTAATATGTCACATTAACAGAATGAAGGATGAGGCTGGGGCTATATCTCAGTGGCAGAGCGCTTGCCTAGCACATGTGAGACACTAGGTTTGATCCTTAGCACACGTAAAAATAAACAAAAAAAATAAAGGCATTCTGTCCATCTATAACTACAAAAAAATTAAAAAAAAAACAGAATGAAAGGGAAAAAAACACATGATCATCTCAACTACTAAGGAAAAAGCATTTGACAAAATCTAATACCCTTTCATGACAAGAAACACTAAGTAAAGCAGGAATAGAAGAAAATATCCTCTGCAATGGAGAAAGGATAGCATCTTCAACAAATGGTGCTGGGAAAACTGGAAATCCATATGCAACAAAATGAAGCTGAACCCCTTTCTCTCGCCATGCACAAAAGTTAATTCAAAATGGATCAAGGAGCTAGATATCAAATCAGAGACTCTGCACCTGATAGAAGAAAAAGTTGGCTCCGATGTACACATTGTGGGGTCGGGCTCCAAATTCCTTAATAGGACGCCCATAGCCCAAGAGTTAAATACAAGAATAAACAAATGGGACTTACTTAAACTAAAAAGTTTTTTCTCAGCAAGAGAAACAATAAGAGAGGTAAATAGGGAACCTACATCCTGGGAACAAATTTTTACTCCTCACACTTCAGATAGAGCCCTAATATCCAGAGTATACAAAGAACTCAAAAAATTAAATAAGATAACGAACAACCCTATCAACAAATGGGCCAAGGACCTGAACAGACACTTCTCAGAGGAGGACATACAATCAATCAATAAGTACATGAAAAAATGCTCACCATCTCTAGCAGTCAGAGAAATGCAAATCAAAACCACCCTAAGATACCATCTCACTCCAGTAAGATTGGCAGCCATTATGAAGTCAAGCAACAACAAGTGCTGGCGAGGATGTGGGGAAAAGGGTACACTTGTACATTGCTGGTGGAACTGCAAACTAGTGCGGCCAATATGGAAAGCAGTATGGAGATTCCTAGGAAAGCTGGGAATGGAACCACCATTTGACCCAGCTATCGCCCTTCTCGGTCTATTCCCTGAGGACCTTAAAAGAGCATACTATAGGGATACTGCCACATCAATGATCATAGCAGCACAATTCACAATAGCTAGACTTTGGAATCAACCTAGATGCCCTTCAATAGATGAATGGATTAAAAAACTGTGGCATTTATACACAATGGAGTATTATGCAGCACTAAAAAATGACAAAATCATGGATTTTGCAGGGAAATGGATGGCATTAGAGCAGATTATGCTAAGTGAAGCTAGCCGATCCTTAAAAAACAAATGCCAAATGTCTTCTTTGATATAAAGAGAGCAACTAAGATCAGAACAGGGAAGAAGAGCATGAGGAAAAGATTAACATTAAACAGAGACGAGTGGGGGGAGAGAAAGGGAGAGAGAAGGGAAACTATGGAAATGGAAGGAGACCCTCATTGTTACACAAAATTACATATAAGAGTTTGTGAGGGGAAAGGGGAAAAAAAAACAAGGGAGAGAATTAAACAACAGCAGATGGGGTAGAGAGGGAAGATGAGAGGGAAGGGGAGGGGGGATAGTAGGGGATAGGAAAGGTAGCAGAATACAACAGTCATTAATATGGTATTATGTAAAAATGTGGATGTGTAACCCATGTGATTCTGCAACTTGTATTTGGGGTAAAAAATGGGAGTTCATAACCCACTTGAATCAAATGTATGGAAGATGATATGTCATGAGCTTTGTAATGTTTTGAACAACCAATAAAAAAAAATTGCCATCTAAAAAAAAAAAAGAAGAAAATATCCTCAACATAATAAGAAGCATATATGAAAAACCCATAACTAACATCATAGTCAATGGCAAAAGACTGAAAGCTTTTCCCCATAGATCAGGAACTAGGTAAAGATGTCTACTTTTTTCTATTAAACATAATACTGAAAGTTCTAGCCAGAATAATTAGGCAAGCAAAAATAAAAGGCATCCATGTCAGAAATAAAGAAATAAAACTATCTACATTTGCAGATGACACAGTCTTATATGTAGAAAACCCTGAAAGACTCTTAAAAAATAATAAATAAACTTGCTGGAGCTAATAAATTCAACAAAGTTGCAGAGTGCAAAATCAACACTACTTTATTTATTTACTACTGTATTTCTATACACTAGCAATGAACAATCTGAAAAGGAAATTAAGAAAGCAGTTCTATCTAAAATACCATCAAAAAAGAATAAAATCCTTAGGAATAAATTTAAGGAGGCAAAATAACTATACAATGAAAACTGCTGAAGAAATTAAAGAAGACCTAAATAAATGGAAAGACATTTGGGGTTCATGGATTAAAAGATTTAGTACTGATAAAATAACAATACTACCAAAAGCAATACATTGATTCAATGCAATTCCTATCAAATTCCCAGGGCACTTTTTACAGAAACAGAAAAACGCATACTAAAATTAATATGGCGTTTCAAAGGACCCTAATTACTCAAAACAGTCTTGAAAAAGAACAAAATGGCATCAGGGGCAAAGTTGGAGAATTTGAAAGTCCAATTTCAAAATTTACCACAAAGAGTTAGTATCGAAATGAGGAAAAACCAAAGAAATAGAACTGAGAGAACAGATTTAAACCCTCACATTTACAGTCAGTTGATTTTTAGCAAGGGTGCTATTAACTAAAAATGAATCAAGATCTAAACTAAAAAGCTAATACAGTAAAATTCTTAGAAGAAAACATAAGGGAAAAACTTCATAACCTTTATTTGGCAATGGTTTCTTGATATGACACCAAAATCACAGGTGTTAAAAGAAAAAAAAATGATAAACTGAATTTCAACAAAATTAAAAAGTTTGTGCAGAGGACATTATTAAAAGAATGGTAAGACAAATAGGAGAATGGGAGAAAATGTTTGCTGATCACATATCTGATAAGGGTATAGTACCAATAATATATAAACAACTCCTACAACTAACAACAAAAAGACAAACCCAATTTTAAAATGGTCAAAGGACTTACATAGACATTTCTCCAAAAACATAAATGGCCAGTAAGCACATGCAAAGATGCTCAATATCATTAGTCATTAAAGAAATCAAATCAAAGCCACTTCAAATCTACTAGGCATGGTTATAGAAAAGAAAAATAACAGGTGTTTGGAGAAGATGTAGAGACACTGGAACCCTCATACATGCACTAGTGGGAATGTAAAATGGTAAAGCTGCTGTGAAAAAGTTTAGTGGTTCATTAAAATGATAAGCAGACTGGGGAATGATGTTGGCCAAATTATATTTTATATTGTGTTCAGGAACAACTACATAACAACAAATCCCACCATTATTTACAACTATAATGCACCAATAAAAATTATGGGAAAAAAAGTTAAGTATAAAATTGCCACATCTACTTTTCAAGATAGATATCCAAAAATCTGAAAACAATGAATCAAACAAATTCTGTTTTGAATGTTCATAGCAGCATTATTCAAAATATTCAAAAGGTAAAAATGCTCAAATATTCATTGACAAATAGATTTTTACAAAATGTAGTACATATGTACAACAAAATATTACTCAGCCACCCAAAAAAAATGAAGGTCTGATATGTACTACAACATGGATGATCCTTGAAAACATTTGCTAAGAAAAATAAGCCAAACACAAACAAAACAAATATTCTATAATTCTATTTATATGAACTATCTAGAATAGGCAAATTCATAGAGACAGAAAGATCACCAACAGCTGCTGGGGAGGAAATAGGTAATAAAAGTTATGCTTAGTGGGTACTGAGTTTCTGTTTGAGATGATAAAACGTTTTACAAGCATATAATGATGAGGACTGCACAATACTGTGAATATAATTAATACCACTTAATTGTATACTTAAAAATAGTCATAATGACAGATTTTATGCTTATATAATTTACCACATTAAAAATGTTGGTAATTGCTAAAACTGGATATTTGGTACATAGATACACTGTGTTGTTCTCACTTCTAAAATTTTAAGAAACAAAAATTATATTTTCTATAGTTTTTTCAGATACTCTTTGTCAAAGTCAAGAAATCCCCTTCTTTTTCTAAACTGCCAGGAAGTTTTATCATGAATGGGTATTTAATTTTTTATCAAGTGTGCTTTCTATAGCTTCTAAGATGATCATACAGTTTTACCTTTAACTTACTAATGTGGCAAATTTTATATTTATATCTTCTGTGAAATCATCCTTCAATTCTTGGGATAAGGCCAACGTGGTAAGATGGACACTTTTATATCCTTACAGATTTTATTTGCCATATTTTATAATTCCTCTGTATACTCCCATAATTCTCTGTGCAGCTATCATGAGATCCATCAAATTGTATTGTAAATATAAACTCCCTGAGGGCATGGACTCCTTCCTCATCCACTGTTCTATCCCTAGCTAGTGCAGATCTAACACACAGCAAGCATTCCATAAAAGCATGGCCAATGAACAAATAAATAAATGAATACCAACATGAACAAGCAAGCAGATGAACACCTTAATCCAAAATAGTGACATCTGCCCAGGCAGACATATAAAGCTGCTTTTTCTAAGCAGAAGACATTCCACAGAGGTGTTTACAATCTATAGACTACTGAGTTTGAAACTCTGTAACGTGAACTCTAACCCTAGACTCTCATCCCCACCATTGTGCCTCATTACCCAATCAACAACATTCCACAGGTTAGAGCCTGCTTTCACCTAAGAAGATGCAGCCCTCAGATCACTAATGCTTAGGTCCTGTGCTGGAGTTTCGGGGGAAGGTGACATTAGTTTCAAACTTTAAGTGTTCCTCTCAATCTCCCAAGTTTATTCCCAACCATCGAAACAGCCTCATCCCAACCCTGATTGGCACAGCAAGAGCCTATTCCATTAACAATTCACTGCATCAGCAGTACAGAGGAGGAGAGCAATCAGCAAGGGAAACAGCTGAATTATTTCAGCAGCTGTAAATTATGTGTTCTCTCTTCCTCTCCTCCAAGTCCATGTTCAACTGTGCCCCACGCCTCCACACTGAACTTGCATTTATCAAGTATCTATGTCAACTGCAGTAACCAAACTTGAGTTCAAGAAGCAATATTAAAAAGCACTAATTAACTGATATTTAAATAACCATGTTTAATGTCAACAAATCATACTTTAACTTTAAACATCTCTTAGACTATTAGTTGCTTAATTAAATTCCTTAGACTCTTGGACACTGGCACAGAGCACACTACCCTATAGAGCTTTTCCCAGGCCATGGCCTTGGCAGAATGTAGAAGAGGAGCAGCCCATATCCCTGGGGAAATGCCAAGAGAGCCCTGATTTTCTTCTAGAGCCTCCTAATGAGGTGGTTTCTCTTCATGGTTTCTGCTGGTCCTCATAGGGCAGCAAGAACATGACAAATAAACACATTCTGAGCTTGTAAAAATGCCAAACCAGGATACAGTTTATTTTTTAAAGTGCATTTTATAAAGGGGTGCTCATAAACCTAAGAGAGTTACTTTTCCCATCTGGCATCTGTTCTTAAGAGTGGTACATCACGAAACATTCAGGCATGTGTACAAAAGGTACACAAGAGGATTTGTGACAGCAGGTTGAGTCAGGGGGCCCTGCAAGATGCCACCAATCAAATCCCAGCCTGCCAGGATTCATCAGCCTGCAACTGACAGGGGTACAGCTCAGTCAACAGCAGCATCCTAGACTGGAACATGCAAAGGGACTCTGGGTTCCAATGAGTGAGCTGGTGATGGGAATGTCAGCAGGACCCCGGAAGTCTCTCCTGCCACAATAGTCTCCATGGGGACAGCTTGCCAGCCAGACTTCTCATCCAACCAGATTTGCTAAAAGGGAATGGCATGCCAGCTACCTGCTCATCTAACATATCCGGAAACAGTTTGTCTCACTAACTGCTTCCAGGCAGAGCATGTCTGGCCAAGGATCATGAAGCATTTGGAGCCTAGATTTTGGGCAGCCGTTTCCCTGAACCCAATTCTAGTGGGTCATGAGTACAATATCATTTTAAGAGCAACAAGGGTATGAGAAATGTCAAGTGGACCTTTGCCTGATTCTTACAGCAGAGACCCCAGCTCATTCTACTTTCCTTACAGGATAATCACTCTGTTGGCCTTACTTTTTGTGTCCATCACTCAGCTCCTCCCTAAATCTTCCTCTATTTTACCTAAAGGCTTGCTCTTCCAAAAAGAAGGAGACTCTTTCCAATTATCCATTCCCTCTCTCACTGCTCAGGGATTCCTCTTGTGGCAGCTCTCCTTAAAACAGCCACTGCAGCCCCTGGTGATGCCAGCAGAAAACACTGGGTAGAGAAAACTTGGTTAAAACTGCAGATTCTTACCCTGAAAAGCAAACACTCCCACAAACAATCAGACATGAGCCCCAGCTTCAGAAGAGCCAGATGTTTGGGTTGTAGCTCACAGAAATGTGGAGAGCATCCAAAAAAAAAAGGAGAATACCATGAATACACAGCTTAGACATGCTGTTCACTTACTACCTGCCATTCCACACCCACGCCAAAGCCATTTCAACCGCAGATGAACAGTTAACAGTCATGCCAATCCAGAAAAAAATATTTTTGCAAAGACCCTGTATACCTTCCCATATAAGAGACCTATCAAAAGAGCAAAACTCGGGCTGGGGATGTGGCTCAAGCGGTACCGAGCTCGCCTGGCATGCGTGCGGCCCGGGTTCGATCCTCAGCACCACATACAGACAAAGATGTTGTGTCCGCCAAATACTAAAAAATAAATATTAAAATTTAAAAAAAAAAAAGAGCAAAACTCAGTGCACTGTGAAAAAAATTAAGAAATCTGTACTGCCTACTAGGAAACAAACATCCAGTCACCATCCCAACACATCCAGATGATGATATATCCTTTCACACATATTTGTTGAAACATGCTGTATCTCAGATATGTGCCAGGTGCCTGGGATGTGATGAATAAATAAATAGGGGTTTTGTCCTCCAGGAGCTTCTAGGAGGGCAATGGAGACAGATGAGCAAATCAGCAGTTATATAGCAAATATTGAGCTAAAGAGCCCTGTCAGTGGGCTAGGAATGTGATTCAATGATAGAGGACTTGCCTTATATGCATGAGGTCCTGGGTTCAATTCCCAGTAGTAGGGGGGAAAAAAATCCCTGTCAGAGATACCCCTGAGGCAGAAGAGAACAAGATGATTCCTTTAGGGGATTGGGGTCAGGGAAGACTTCCTGGAAAAGGTAAGCTTTGAAGAGTAAAAGGAGAAATTAGCTAAACAAAGACCCTGAGAAAGGCATCCCAGCCAGAGACCAGAGTGCTTTTTGAAGGCCTGGAGGCGTGAAACTATGAACATGCACTTATTGGAACAAATATATGCTAGAGCAAAGGATTTATAGGCAGTAACCTCATGATAGAACCCTCTTTGACAGACAGTTTAGCTAGGTTTCAAACATATAGTTCACTGTACTTTCTTAGCAAATCTCTCTTCTTTTCAGAACTACATTATGGTGAAGGAGAGATGAGAAAGGAGAAAAAAGAAGACTGCTATAATATAAGCCTGCTATCAGGAGAAGTCAGTCACAATAATTTGGGAATTCTTATGCAGTTCAGTGGTTTGTTTGTTCTGCAAACTCTCCATTTCTAGTTCCCTTAACAGAAGGATCCAGTAAACAGAATCTAGAGTGGACTGTATTACTAACCAACAATGGCCCACCTTGGTGGATCATTTGAACAGGAAAGCAGCTTGAGATTCAAAACACAGTCTTTAAGCCATCTTTCCCTGAAGGCTATTCCTGCTATATTCTCTTCTTGTATATACACTCAACAAGTCCAAAGGTGAGCCCTTGCTCCACATGCCTGATCTTCCACTAGAGCTGCCTAGCTTTCTTGTACAAGCCAGAAACCCAAGAGTTCTTAATATCCCTCTTCTTTCTTCCCCAATTTCCAGTCTATCCACTCCTATACATCATCAATTTTGTATACTAAATATCTCCCTTCCCCAGTGAGCCTGCTCACAGGCCCAAATTGCTCCAATCACCCTCACCCTCCAGGGGAGAGAAGTCCCCACAGACATTCAGTGAAGCCAAACCCAAGCAAAGCAGTGCAATGAGGAGGCAGAAGGCTCACGGCTTTAATGGATCTCTTATTTGCTTAGCCCAGAGTTTCTGGAATACCCACCACCATCCAGTCACCGAAGCACTTGTGAATGGCTCTCAATAAAAGTTACTTTTTTCTTCTGATGAAGAGAGGCACTTGGGCAGCTCATTCAACAGCAGCAGAAGCTAGAAAGTGGGCTACAGGGAAGGTTTGGTACCAGCATGAATCCTCTAGAAATGCCAGTACCTTGGGAGCCCAGAGCCTGAAGCCAACCTATAATTATAAAATCAAATTCCAGACAAGGCAATCATGGTTCCCAACAACTGCACCCCTCCCTGCCCTGGAAGAAAAACTACAAGTATAACCATTGAGCTTAAAAGTCTTCATCCCTATTCCCTCCGCCACCCTCCTCCACAGAAAATCTTAACTAAGCTTCTCTAGAAATCTTCACCATAATTGATTTTAGGACTATCAGCAAAAGAGTGTCTACAAAAGAGCTCAATGTAGGTAAACTTCCTATTTTCCTGTTGCTCTGTTTTTTGGCCACTGATCTGGAAGAAATCAGCACTCCAGGTGCTGGGCACCCCTTTACCTGTTTTTCACAAACATTTTTCCAGTATAGTAGTTTGTAGAAGTGTGTTTGCAAATGCAAAATGTGATTTAAAAAAAAAAAAAAAAAAAAAGACAAATCCTTTAACAAGGCTTCTGGCCTTGAGCTGGAGCTTCACAGAGATATCTACATTTCTAAGATAAGAGAAGTTACCAATTGGGCTCCATGGTAACAGCCGGCAGGGGGAGGAAAGAAAGGGGAGAGGAAGCTTTACCCTTCTCAGGTGTTGTCCTTGAAGGGTTAACTTGCCCCAAACAGTGAAGTAAAGCCTGCTTTTGTGTGAACTTCTGCAGTCATGTGAACTTCTGAGCCCCTCCCCTTACATGCTGGGTATAAAATTCTGAAACTACCTGAACTCAGGGTTCAGGGGATTAATTGATTATAGTGAAAGCTGTGCCCTCTGAACCTGGCTACAGCTCCTGCTATCTTTGGTGCCTTGCCTCATCTGTCCCCTACAACACTCCCTTATCATAATAAAATTCATTTGGTAGAAACATTTGTGCCACAAAAGCCGATGAAAGAAGGCAATTTTTAGGAGGATGTTGCTGGTGCTGACAGTACCTTGGAACTCTTACTTTTCAAAAATAAAACGACAAAATAGGAATTGAAGAGGAAAGAAAGGTTTGACTATGCCTCCCAGCCTCAACTCAACAGAAACCTTCCCTTCACCCCATTGCCTACAGTTGTCCCTCATAACAGCTCAGAAGGAATAATGAACAAGTGTACAAAGAAATTAACAAATAGCAGACTGAGGAACTCCAGGGAGGGTCAACAGGAAAGAAAGAAGGTCCTGCTCAAAAACCACTGTTTTCATTTATTCAGACATCTCCAAGCACCTACTATGTACTATGTACTTGTGCAAAGTGCTGGGAACACACAGGTGTGCATAAACTGTGAAAGAGAAGAAAGAGGGGCGGTGGGAAGAGCCCTCTCCTACATCTCCCTGGCATGGCACCTTTCCAAATGCTACTCTAACAGTCCTATTTACCTGACATTAAAGCCATACTTAACAGAACACATGCAAATAAAAAACTTCACTTTTTAAACTGTATCCAGTACTTTGGGGCCTTGTGGTTTCTTTTCTAAGGAAATACCCGTCATTCATCTCCTTGATTAAAAATTGATTTAATTTGGCTTTCATTAGGTAGGTACAAGGGGAAAACATACTGATTCACAGAGATAACTCGCCCAGAACTGAGATGAGCTCTGGCGACTGCACAGTTGGGTCCCAACCCATTGCCGATGAAAGAAAATTAAAAAGCTCACAATGCGGAGCTTAAGCTCCAGCCAAAAGGAATTATCTTCCCACAAGCGTCTCTGCCGGTTTTTTGGTAAATGAAAAAAAAAAAAAAACTTTTAAAAGGGAAGGAAAGGAAACCCCAAGGATATTTAACATAAAACTTGGAATTTTTATATTTTCAAATTCCCTTGCAGGGAGAAAAGGCAAAGAGGTCTTTATTTCTCAGCCCAACTTTTCAAAAGTTTTCCTATTGATATGACATTATCATAAAAATTTTCAATTTGTAGAGGGCATGGAGCAGAGGAAGGTGCAGTGGTTGAGGAATTTTAAGCTGCTGTGCTGAGCTGCCAAAAAGGTGGGAGGAGAGGCAGTCCTGAAGCCGCATGCTCAGCAATGTTGCCTTGGGCTGTGAGTCTGAGATCAAACAGCAGGTGCTCAGGCTGCACTCTCCCACATGTCAGACTGGTGATTTGGAGCAAATGGGCAGACTTCACCACAATGTCAAAGGATTCTGGGGTACAACATCAGCAAATTACAAGTACATACCATGACTAAATGTTAGAGAGATTAATCTATAGCCAGAGCGTGAGTCTGACCCTGTCCTCCCCTGCTAGAAACCATTCGATGTTTTTCTAGGACCCTCAGGATAGACGCCAGATTCTACACCCAAACCCTCCACTCTCCATCCCTGATCAATGACTGTAGCTTCATCTCTTTCCTCACCCTGTCTACAGTTGTCTTTATAAAATTTTTTTCCTACTGCTCTAAGTCATTTTGTCTCCCACTCCATGCTTTTGCATGTGTCATTCCCTCTGCATGAACACCATTTCCCAAACTCTTTATCCGACAAATTCCTACTCATACTAAAGGACTCAGTTTAAGAGATACTTTTAGGAGGCTTTCCCCAATCCTTTCCACTAGAGCAGACTTAGTGCTGCCAGAGAACCCATCTTTCCCTTATCAAAGCACTTACTTTACTTTCTTAGATAGCCTGTCCTTCTCCCTGCTAGACCATAAGCATCATACGGATGGGGACCACATACACATTCTGCATTTACACAGAACATACCCAAAAGTCCTGACTAGCTTGACACTTGACACAGAACAGATGTTTAATAAATTCTGAGCTGGGCATCATAACATACCTCTATTCCAGTGACTCAAAAGGCTGAGGCAAGAAGGATCACAAGCTCAAGGCCAGCTTCCAAAACTTAGTGAGACCCTGTCTCAAAATAAAAAATAAAAAGGGCTGGAAGTGTAGCTCAGGGACAGAGCACCCCCGAATTCAATCCCTAGAACTACAATAAAGAAATAAATAAAATTATTGAGGGATGGTTTAGAGTCTGTTTAGGCTTACTTCTCAGTTCTAGATTCACTTCCCAAAGTCAGTTATATACTCGCTGCCATCATCCCCATCACCACTCCAGCCCCAACCCCTCACATTTCACAGTTTTTACTGGATAGCTTGCATAGGCCTTAACCTTATGCATGTTCATCAGTAACCCATTGCAGCATTTTCTGCTATATGATGGACAATGTTCAGTAACTAAGATACACAGGTGACTGAGGCCCCTCTCCTTCCTTCTAGTAGACAAAAAGGTTATTTAAACAAATAACCACCATGAAGTATGACAGGTTTCATAATGAAAAGACATATGGGCGAGCTGGGGCAGATAAAGAAGCCTCAGAATTATGCCTATCTTCCCAGTGCTCTTCTTCCCCTACTATCCCAAGTTTACTACACTCTGTCCCTCATTCTTACTGACAGACAAATCTTTCTAGTGCTCTTCCCATGGGTACCCAGGGGAAGCCCAGATCACATTTCTCCAAGCTAGACTCTCATTCTGTTCCAGATTAATTAAAATCCTTTCTGCCTTCTGCTTTCTCACCTTCTTCAGGTCCACCCCCTGCACACACAGGCATCTCACTCACATACATCCCTGCCTCTGCCCTACCCTGAGCCAACTCGTCCAAACTATTGTTTTCTATCTCCTCCCTCAACTGTCTTGAATGATCAACTGGCATTTATAAGACATCTGCATTTACACAGAACATATGTAATAGTCCCCATCTACAGCAAAGAAGGAACTCACAGGATCAAAATATCAGAAAAATTAAATGCAAAATAAACCATTATCAACATAGCTTTTTCCTCTACTGTTTTCTCTTACAGATCAAAGTGCTAAGGCATCATGGCTCCAAAGAGAATATTCCTAATTCTGTTATATTTTCAAAAAGGTTATAGCACCTCTTATTCACTAGTGGCCAGGCACTAGTCTGCCCCTTTGGTATCTCTGAGGGTAAAGGTCATTCTATCCAGTCACACATTCACTTAATCAACTGTACTGAATATCTTTGTAAGCCAAGAACCATGTTCTTTCAATGCTGAACATATTGTTCCATATATAAGCATATTAGATTAAAGTCTATGACTGAATAAATCACTGGTAATAAGAAAACCAGATGAGCCTCTCCTTGCTCCAATCTCAAGAATATTCCAGGGCAAAATATATTCTTTAATGTAGCCTGAAATCAAGAGCCAAGAGCCACCACCACCACACCTCTTATTCATGTAAGCCAAGACCAGGGGAGAGAGACCTTACCCAGCTAAGGAGATGCTGACACAGCCCTTTTACCAACATGCCAAGGGAGCCAGAGAAACCAGTGTTGTAAAACATCCTTTAATCTAATGACGTCTTTTGTTAGTGTAGATTAAGAGGAAAAAATTTCTCAAGAAACCAGAAATAAATGGAAGGGAAGAACAGAAATTAATGAACATAGTAATTATCCCCCGAAGTTGCAAATCAGAACAATTCTTCACTTGAAGACAAGTATGAAAAACAAGATTAAAATGCTTCAGGGATGTATTTGTGAAACAGCAGGTAATAGAACAGATAAAATGCATTTACAGTACCTCGCTGGGGACACATACATTTTGGCTAATAGCTATCAGATACTAAATACCACTGTAAAAATAATATTCTTTCCTCCTTCATTATGAAGTTACAATTAGCCATAAGAAGCAGCAACACAGCAAACTATTTTGAATGATAACTGGGAATAATTCCAGATTCTAAGCTTACTCCTAAGTGTCTAGGCACAAGGGGAATATAGTCAGTTGTACCCCATGTTTTAGTCTGTTCGAGGTGCCCCAAGAATATTCCATAGATTGGTGGCTTAAACAACAGAAATTTATTTTCTCACAATTCTGGAGGCTAGAAGTCCAAGATCAAGGTTCCAGCCATACTCCAGTTACTGGTAAGAGCTCTCATTCTGGCTTACAGACAGGTGCCTTCTCACAATATCCTAATATGGCTTTTCCTCAACATGTAAACAGAGAAAGAGCTCTCTGGTACCTCTTCTTAAAGGGACACTAACCCTATGGGATCAAGGTCCTACCCTTACAACCTCATCTAACCTTTATTACTTCCTTATTCCAAATACAGCCATAACTAGGGTTAGGACCACACATATAAATTTTGAGAGGACAGAAACATTCAATCCACAACATCCCCTGAAGGAAGAGACATGTTCCCAAAGAGCAGCTCACACACTGCAAAAGGTAAAGATAGAAATAGGTAAGAGGGTGACCTTAGGGATATTTGCTGACCATAGTGGGGGACAGGTAATCGTAAAACATTCAGAGCAAAGGGGGCCCAGGTGGATATAAGAGAGAACTATTCCAATACAAAGAAACCCATTAAGGAACATTTCTCAGATGATGGCCAAGTAATAACCATAATATTCTCTCTCTCTCTCTCATATATATATATATATATACACACACACACACACACACACACACACACACATATACACACATACATACATATAGGATACCTAATGATAGTAACTACATACCTGGAATTTCACTAAGTGTTTACCATGCAAGATTTCACTTGATTCTCATAATGATTCAGTATGGAAGATAATTACTATAATTACTATTTTTATTTTACAAATAAGAAAGTAAGTTCAAGTTGGTAAGAGTCATTTGTCCAAGGTCACCCAATGTGGTAAGTTCTAACTTTTAGAAGATGTAAAATTACCTTATAAAGGTAAAAGGGCCTTTGCAGATTTGATTAAGTTATGGATCTTTTTTATTAAGTATTGATTTTTTTTTAGTTGGACACAATACTTTTATTTTGTTTACTTATTTTTTTATGTGGTGCTGAGAATCGAACCCAGGGTTTCGCATGTGCTAGGCAAGCACGCTACAACTGAGCTATAACCCCAGCTCCTAAGTTATGGATCTTAAAATTATTATATTGGGTTATCCAAGTATTTAGCTCCTAAATACAATACAAATGTCCTTATAAGAAAGAGGCAGAGTAAGATTTGACATAGACACAGAGAAAGGTAATAATGAAGGCAAAGCAAAGAGAGATCTGAAGATGCCAAGACGGAGTACTGCAGCCATAAACCAAGGAATGCGGGCAGCTGCCAGAAGTTGGAAGAAGCAAAGCAAAGATTCTACCTTAAAGGCTCTGAAGAGAGTACAGTCTGCCAAGACCTAGATTTCAGTCCACTGATACTCATCATGGCATCATGGGCCCAAAAAGAATATTCCTAATTCTGTTATATTTTCAAAGAGGTTATAGCACCTCTTATTCACTTGATCCCATAGAGTTAGTGTCCCTTCTGATCTCCAGAGCTATGAAAGAATAAATCTGTTGTTTTAAGCCACCAAGTTTTTTTAAAGATTTTTTTTTAATTTTTAGTTTAGATGGACAATACCTTTATTTTATTTATTTATTTTTATGTGGTACTGAGGATTGAACCCACTGCCTCACACATACTAGGCAAGAATTCTACCACTGAGCTACAACCTCACTCCCCTTAAGCCACCAAATTTATGTTAATTTGTTACAACAGCTATAGGAGTCTAATATCACAGCTAGTAGCAGCAAAACTAGGCTTTGAACCTGGGTCCGTATGACTCCAGGCTTGCACTCTTAAGTGTTATGCCGTGCTCCTTTTCTACACCCAGTTTCCCCAAGCCTGACCTCACCACTCTCTGACAAGCAACCCCAACAAGAACTGAAGCAGCTGATAATGACAGCTCCTCTGCTGCAAGACCTTCAGATGAGCCTCTCCTTTCTTCCACCACCATTACAACGAAACCTCATCTGAGGCTGAACCACCCTTTAGCGTTCTAATGAGTCCAGAATTCAATGTCTTCATGAGAACACAAGTCAAATTGTTCAACAAAGGTTTTCATCTAACTATTTGCACTTAATTGTTTTCCAAATCATCAAGAAGTTCCTAACCTCTGCAGTTCTGCTCCATTCAATCCACAATTCACTCTTTTCCATACAGAAATGTTTATGGAGGAGTATCAGCCCACAAGTACCTCAGTTTCCCTTCTGCCCCTGAGAAGAAATGCCATTCACCTCATATGACTTCCCAGGAACAGAAGGAGAAGGAGCAAGCCATTCTGCACCCCTCTCTGGAAGCTTTCAGGTCAAATGCTAGTATGCGTAAGCTGGTACAGAGGTGCCTTGAGTTAACCAATTCTGAAATTAACAAGCAAGCTAATAAACACATTGTCAGGACAAAGGTACAGCATCTCAAAATGCACTTTCTGAACCTATTCTGACAAGTACAGTTCAGTTTTAATTATTTACAACACTTCAAAGTTCAGATGGCAAAACACAGCAGTGTGTTTTGTAAAAATTATGATATCTTGGTGATGGAGGACATTGTGGCTGCTGAGAAGCTAACAGGACCAGTTTGAGGCTCCTAGGAGAACAATCAATGTGTTAGGTTCACAAAAGGGAAGACAGAATTCAGTAATCTAATAAAACAACAGGTAACTTGTTAAAGTACCCGAAGTTCTCCTACTTTCCATTTTGCTAGTTCCACCCACCCTCAACCCCTAATCTTCCTTCATGGTTCTTCTAGCTACTTTCCACCTTCTTAGCTCTTGCCAAAAAGGATGCTATTAGTCCATTTTGTGCTGCTATAACAGAACACCCAAGATTGGATAATTTATAAAGAACAGAAATTTACTTCTTACATATTTTGGAAGATGAGAAGTCCATGATTGAGGGTCAAACATCTGATGAGGGCCTTCTTGTTGTGTCACAACATGGCAGAAAGCACCACATGGGAGGAAGGCCAAATTCATTCTTTTATCAGGAACCCACTCCTTACAATAACAGCATTAACCCATTGAGAAGAACAAAGCCCTCGTGATCTAATCATCTCTTAAATGTCATGCCTCTCAACATTGTTTCATTGGGGATTAAATTTCCAACACATCAACTTTGGGGGACATGTCAAACCACAACAAAGTTCAATTTGATTTTCTATTAGTATCCCCAAATAAAAATTATAGCTACCATTTAGAAAATAGTTACTTACTAGGTATTGGGCTCACACCAAATCTGCATCATAGATAACATCCTTATCCTATTACAGAGAAAACTGAGACTGAGAGACATTAAGCCACCTTCCCAAGGTAAGGCAGAGCCAGAATTAAAGCAGATCTGACTCCAGAGCCCAAACTCTTAAATATATCAAACTTCCTGTCTCCCAAATGAACTGGGGCTGGTACTTACTACTGTCACCTAGAAAAGACCTTAAGGATAAAAATCAACAAATCTTTGGTTTGAGTCTTCGAAGTATTCAGAAAGACAAAGATACTCTTAGAACTGTCCAGAAAGCTGGGCATGGTTGTGCACTCCTGTAATCCCAGCAACTCAGAAGGCTAAGGCAGGAGCATCACAAGTTCAAAACCAACCTCAGCAACTTAGCAAGGCCCTAAGCAACTTAGCAAGACCCTGTCTCAAAATCCTGTCTCAACATAAAAAATTAAAAAGGGCTGGGAATGTGGCTCAGTGGTTAAGTGCCCCTGGATTCAAAACCCAGTACCAAAAAAAAAAAAAAAAAAATTGTCAAAAAAAAAAATGCCTTCCATTCTCAGAAAGAATCATCTGGAAAATATTAATGATCCCTAAAAATTATTGAGAGAGGCAAATGGATCTAGAAATGAAGGCAAGCTTACCCATTCCCCAGATGAACCCAAATTCCCAGATTTAGCAGTACCAAAGGCAGCCCACCCACTACTCCCTATACCTGCCTAAATCTCAGCAGGCTGTCACCAACAGGATCCTCATTCCACCACCAGGCAAATAATGGAAATCCTCAAGTCTGGGAGAGAAAACCAAAAATAATGCAAAAAAGGGAAGGAAAAAGTACTACGAGAACAAAGCTCAACTCCTGTTTAATATGTACCTGCAAGTTCTGATTTTTTATGCTTCTTAAATATTCTGGCTCTAAATTAGTTTTCTTTGCTTAGTCTTAATTGTTGCTTGAATTTTCTTCAAATGGGTCTCCAATGATGTTGAAAAATGTAACTGAAAGGTCAACTTGTTCCATGGGAACTTTAGGGAGATTTCTTGACATCTTGCTCTGAAATGCTATTTTGTAACTTCATAGGATAATACTCCAGAATTAATCATGATAAAGAATTCTCCATTTTCCCTGGCAACAGGGTTCCTGGAGGGCAGGGGTGGGGGCAGCAAGAAAGATGGTACTAAGCTGGAGAGATCTCCTCATTTAGCAGCATATGCACAAAACAGGTTCCCAAATTCTACCCAGATCACTAGACTAGCACTGACGCCATCAAAATCTAAACCTGCATGTCACTCTACAACACTGTTCTTACTGATGGGGGAATGACCAGCAGGATGCTGGGAGGTAAAGAACTAGGGCAGCAAAGCAAGGGAATGGAGAAGAAATGTAAACCATAAATTAGGGCTAGAAGCCCTGCTGCTTCTCCTGCCAGGAGCTGGCAAGGAAGGCCTGAATCAAGTTTCTGAAAGGTAAGACTATGAAAGGGGAAGTTAAAATAAATTGAGAGAGAGAGAACGGAAAAAGATCAAGGAGAGAAAGAGTCTTACTGTACTAGGTTTGCAATTTGTCTTATTTCAAAGCCAAGTCTCTGAGTGTCAGATTTTTTGAAGTTTAAGAACTTTAAGCCTGCTTGGGGGGGAAAAAAGTCACTAATTCTCTCTGAAAGCCTCCAAATTTTGTTGCAATGGAGGGCATTTGCAAGAAACAGGATAAGTTCTTCTCAAAGAAGTACCTAGTCCTTGGAATTGTGTTTATGTGTGCATGTGTAGGAGACATATCCCAAAGCTGTTCCCATAGCAGCCTACTATCCCATCCAATATATAGGTGAAGGATAAGGGTCCAGAACTGGAAGGCCTGATCCACCAAATCCTTGTGAACATAAAGATTGCAGCTGATTGTGAAGAAGTTCTCACTCAATATTTAAGTAAAGAGGAAACCAATGCAAGCCAAAATTTGATGCAAGTCTGTTCACTTTTTAATAATGACAAAAAAACCCAACTAAAAAAATTTGTTTTAGGGGTGGGTTATGGCTCAGCAGTAGAGCACTCGCCTTGCACATGCAAGGCCCTGAGTTCAATCCTCAGCACCACATAAAAATAAATAAATAAATAAAGTTATTATCCACGACTACAAAATAAATAAATAAATAAATAGATATTTTTTTAAGTTGTTTTAAATAGGAAGCCTAATTAGGCATTATCAAAACTTGGGCCATCAACCCCCTGGTCAGAAGCATCTCAAGTTTTGGAGTCTGGCTGATGTGGCATGGCATGGAATCATAAATGATACACAAATGGAGTAGAAGAGTGTAATAGTACATCTTATCCACCCCAACCGTCTTTCAACTATCAATAATAATAATAATAATAATAATAGCCTGGAAGAGATGGAACAAAACATACTACCTACCACCTGACCAGAAGACAGCTATGAAATTTTCTAAAAGAAAATACTCTTTGAAGAGAAATTGCAGGAACAACATAGGGGCCAGGAAACACAGCATGTGAGAAAAGATTAAAGGAATAGGAATCATCATTTAGCATAGAAAAGACTAAAGAGGGGAGGTGAGAGGAGGCTAAATAATGATTTTTACATTCATAGAAAGTTATTTAAGAAAGCCACTTGATGCTCTTCCAAAACTCTACTTTTGGGGCCCAGAAGCTTTTTGTCTTGGTAGATCACAACTGAAATTTTGGCATAAAAAAGAGCAGGGGAGCTTCATTACAAGTAGACTTCTAGATACGTTTAAACATAAGCTAAAGATTATTCCAGATGGACAGAGGATGGTCAACCTAACTACAGCAATAAAGATCCAGTATAGAGTAGAAGCAAGAGTGGCCAGGTATTGTCAGTCACCCCCAAAGCTAAGTCTTTCAAAGAAGGGAAATAGCAAAGGAGAGAGTTAACAGGGATGCTGCCTGATGTTATTTACTTGAAAGACTTATAAGTAGTGACAAGTCAACAATAACTCAGTCAGGTTAGGGGAACTAAGTGCTTTGAGAAAAAGAAAAGGAGAAGGCAGTCTTCAATGATAGATGGGAAACACAGAAATGAGTGGTGTCTCGAAAAACAACCTTTTCAGAAAATCAAACCAATGGCCCTGTTGTCTAACCTTGCTCCAGATATTCTCTCTTGCTCCTCTGTATCCCTGGGGTTTTATGTTCTAAAGACCAGAGTTTTGAGTGCCAGTAACATTTAGGACACAGATATTTGCAAAAGTGGCTAGAATACCACCTCCTACTTCCTCCAGGGAGCTTAGAGCACTTCCCTAGCAAAGGGAAGAAAAAGGATTGCCTTGGCCTTGCCAGGTGGCCACAACAGCACTAAGCAGCACCACCTTCAGTCTCTATGGTTCCCAAGATTACTGGCCCTGTCAAAAAGAGACTAGTTAAGCAGGTCCAGGGTCTGTCTCACACGGCCAATATTTGTCATGAAAAAAACAGGTCACTGTCAAAAAAGAAGTACTGTCCCCTCATGTCTCACCTTGCCACCCATTCACATTTTGTGAATTTGTTTCCATCTGGCCATTGTCAATTTGTCAATTCTTGGCTAATGACCGTGTATAAGAACTTTGATAGTATTGCAAAAACTGTTGGTAGAAAAACAAAGTGAGATAAATTTGCCATGTCCTGGTGAGCTTTTGTGTTTGTTTTATTCCAAGCAAATGCATTAAAACTTGCCTCCTTATAACAGAAAACCTAAAAATCAATGCTTAAAGCCCAGCAACTACAAACTCCTCTTTCCAATAACAAAATGCCAAGAAGAAAAAGAGCTACATAAAATGAAGCAAGGGAAAAACAGCCTCTCCTCAGAATTTCCCAAATACTAGAGGGGTGGGGCTGGGGGAGAGCACTTAATAAATAATGAACAGGAAAGAAAATCATTTTGATTACATTTATTTAAGAAACAAAGCAATATGAATATGAACACCTATGCACCCAAGTTCTAAGTAATAAAAGAACACATTCTCATTCACAAGCTCATTCATTCAACAAATGTTTAATCATCTACTATATGCCAAGTACTGTTCCTAGCACTAGGAATACAACTATATACAGGAGAGACAGAGTACCTCTGCTCATGGAACTTATACTCAAGTAGAGGAAAAACACAGTCAACAAGGAGCAATCAAACAAGAAAAATATCAGATAGTGATGGTTTGTATATGATTTGTTCCAGCCAAAACTCATGTTGAAACTTGGTCCCCACTGTAATGGTATTGAGAGGTGATGGCTCCCTTTGCCCTCTCTTCTCTGTACAAGTCTACTTGCTTGTGTGCCCTTATACCTTCTGCCATGAGTTGAGGTAGCGTGGGGCCCTCACCAGAAGCCAAGCAGATGCTAGCACCATGTTCCTAGACTTCCCAGACTCCAAAACCATAAGCCAAATAAAACTTCTATTCTTTACAAACTACCTAGTCTCAGGTATTTTGTTATAGCAACAGAAAATGGACTAAGACAAATAGTTATGTTATGATCATAACTTAAGTAGTCACTTTATGCTAGATGAAAGGGAAGGCCCTTCTTGTAAATAATAATGGATCTGAAATGTGAATGAATAAGAAGCCAATTAAGATGAAAGAAAAGTATCCCAAGAAGAAGGTACAGTTGGAACAAAGACTCTCTACTCAAGGAGCAGAAAAGAGGTTCACTGTGGCCAGAACACAGAAGGCAAAAAGAGAGTATAGGAAAGAAGATATTAAGGCAGGCAGGGAGGAAGGGATCAGGTTTACTGGCACTCACAGAGTCAGGCCTCTGGCCTAAGATTCTGATAACACTACCATCCACATTTCTATCAATGTTTGTCTTAGGTAATCTCCAAGAAAATCAAAATTATCTCTACAGCTCTTCTCTTCTCCTAAGCCCCCAACAGAATCACCCTTAAAGTTCCTCTCATGGCAATGCACCTCCAAACTCCAGCCTCCACCCATTACTCAGTTCACAAGTTGCTTCCATATTTTAAGTATTCGTTATTACGGCATCCTACATCTTAATACCCCTCTCTCTCTCTCTCTCTTTAAGGATATGTAAGTATTTCTGTTCCCTGAGCATCCTTTATTTTAAAAATCATGATAAAAAATAGTATTACTAACAGCCGGGCATGGTGGTGCATGCCTGTAAGCCCAGCAGCTCTGGAGGTTGAGACAGAAGGATTGCGAGTTCAAAGCCAGCCTCTGCAATTTAGCAAGGTCCTAAGCAACTCAGTGAGACCCTGTCTCTAAATAATTTACAAAATTGGGCTAGGGATGTAGCTCAGTGGTCGAGTGCCCCTGAGTTCAATCCTCAGTACCAAATAATAATAATAATAATAATAATAATAGCATAAGAAATAACTATTCAGGGCTGGGACTATAGCTCAGTAGCAGAGCACTTGCTTAGCATGTGTGAGGTACTGGGTTTGATCCTCAGTACCACATAAAAATAAACAAATAAAATGAAGGCATTCTGTCCATACACAATTACAAAAAAAAATTAAAAAAAAAAAAAGAAATAACTATTCAAGATGGTCATCTGAAGCAAAGATACCTAATGTAACCAGGTCTGGGTTGACAGGACTCTGCTGCCTGTAGTGATTGCTGCTACTGCTGATGTTCTTTTTCAAGACGCAGGCATTACTGTACCACTTGACCTGTAACTCAATTCTTCCTGGTCCACTTCTTGACATCACCTTAATACAGTGAGTAATCACCTTCTTTTTATATTATGTCCATTGTGCTGTTGAACAGATGATCAGGATGTTCCCATTCTTCTGCCCATTGTTCTGCTCATCTGTCAGTCAGTCTGCGATAAATCATTTTTTCTTGAGATCTGCCATGCAACCCCATTGGTCTATTTCTGTCCCTGAAGTTCCTGTGGCTGGAATGTCTAGAGGAGTCCCTGTAGTGGTGGGCAATAGCCATATCAACCAAACAGTAATGCTAAGGTGGGGGGGGGGGGTGGTGAGGTGGGATGAGACAGGCCATTTAGCTGGTAGGATAAGCTCTTATTTGGACTGTACTGCTGGTCTGGGATAATAGTGTATGGTTGCTTCCTTGGATGTTCTAGTGCAAAGGCTCTCTGTCAAAGCCATTTTCTTTGGTTCCATCTGGATTTCACCTCTTCATGTTTTCCTTTCCTCAATCAAGCAGCTCTGAGTCAACAGGGGAGGTAGTACTGGCATCCAGCTGTTCATGCTGGGCAAGGTACTTGGCAGGGTTCTATTCGGCCAGCCTTGTGCAGTGTAGGAGCTCACACTGCAACAGAAGCAGGTTGGCTTTCAAAAATGGGATGACAAAAGGTTGTAGTGGGAAGTTAGCAGTTTGGAATGAAATTCTTCAATTGTCAGAGTTCATCAGTCCTAGCACAAGGGTGTTGCCTCTTTCTCTAATCTGCTACAAAGCACAAACTGCTACAAGGTGGTAAGGAACTGTTTCAGCTTGCTAGTTACCATAGGCTGAGGGCAGATGTTGATTTTTTTTTTTAATTCTTAAGTTTTGTTTTTTAGGTGGACACAATATCTTTATTTTACATTTATGTGGTGCTGAGGATCAAACCCAGTGCCTCCCGCATGCTAGGCATGCACTCTACCTCTGAGCCCCAGCCCCAGCCCCCAGCTGTTGATTAATCAGAGAAGAGGAAGGCCTACTGCCAAAGCCACTGAGCAGCAAGGCAGCACCATCCAAGGTTGCAGACAAATGGCTTGTGCCACTAGTTAATGTTTTTGGTGTAAATGAGCTGGTTCTTAGCCTTGAATAGTCAGGGGCAGTGGCATGGTTGGAAGGCTAGATTGCATCTTCACATCCTGTGATTGCTTTAGTCATTTCTTATTCCTTTTGCCAATGGCATCATTCTTCTCATCATCTCTAGGTTTCCTTCCTCATCTTCTGAACTGGCTTCATCCTTCTGGTTCCTATTACAGACCATCACATCTTATGCAACATATATTCTGGTTTCTCCTCCAATCACATAAATCTTTAAATTTTTACATCTCATGGAACAAATTCTTCCAAGGAAGGACTCCCTCTTGCAGGAGATCTCATTACTTGCTTAACAACTCTACCTAGATATACCATTGACAGTTAAGTTTAGAACCAAACTCAACACCTTCCTGTGGAAATCTGTACCTTTTCTTGTATTTGAATTTCTGCACTGAACATTTCCCAACTAGCTGACCAAGTCCCAAACATCACAATTCTCAATACCAATTTCTTAATCTGTTTGGGCTGCTATAACAAAACACCTTAGACTGAGTAACTTATAAATAACAAAAAATGATTGCTCACAATTCTAGAAGCCAGGAAATCTAAGATCAAAGTGCCAACTGATCCAGTGTCTGGTGAGGGCTCTTGGATTCATGGATGACACCTTCTTCCTATGTCCTTAAGACAAAAAGAGCAAAGAAGCTCCATCAGGTTCTTTTATAAAGGCACTAATCCCATTCATAAGACAGAGCCTTATCACCTTATCACCTCCCAAAGGCCCTACCTCTTAATACCATCACCTTGGAAGCTGGGTTTCAACATGTGAATTTAGGAGGGACACAAATACTCAGACCATGGTATTATCATTATTCCCCATCTAGAGCTGAGAAAACTATGTGTAAGAGAAATAGAGTAACTTAACCATATCACACAATTTAAAAGTGGTGAAGCTGAGATTATAACTAGTCAACTCAAGTCCAAGGGCCATACTCCTAACCACTGTGGAAGCCTGTGCAGCACAGCCTTCCAGATGAGTAAATGAAAGGGGAAGTGGGCAAGGTCACTGGTCTAGGGTTTGAACCACCCATCTTGCAGCTGTTTGGCAGCATGTGACATCAACCTAGTTTTTTTAATATCATAGGCCCCTCCTGTACCTCAATCTTCCTGGCTACACATTGGGAAAAACAACTCTAGCTAATTTCTATCCCTTCAGACATGGGCTACTGCCAAGAGAGAACATGTACACAGCTATAATAACCAGAACCAGAAATGTTACACAAACCACAGGTGCTAGGTTTGCTAACCTGACACACTGTATCTCAGGGAGTTGTCAATGTCAGTGGCTAAAGGGATCCAAGGTGAAAGGGGCAACTCCTATGCAATAATAACAGCCAACAGAGGAACTGCAACACAGCAAGTTACAAAGGATTCTGGAGCTGTCAGATGTGAACAAGTGACAGGCATGAAACCTCCAGTCCTTTTTCTAGGCAGGTGGAAAGATGCCAAAAGCTGGCAGCCTAGGCCACTATGTCTGCTGAGTAGCCAGGTAGCCCCAACAGTATCCTGAATATGGGCACTGAGAGAGAACTTGAATCAGGAAGCAAAAGGTGCTACTTTCAAAGGTAGCACCTTCAGTCTTTAGTCTGAAGTCCATTTAGCTGACAAGTAATTACAGAAATGTTCTTTTTCTGATCTTCATTCTTACTCCCTCATTAAAATCCACCCAATGTACTATCCAAGAGAGTTGACCATGATGCAAATTCAATTATCTCACCACCTAAACCACAAACAATCCTTTAAACATATCCCTGTTCCCCAGGTAAATACAAAATGCCTTGCCTGGGTTGACCAGGCCTGCCCCGCCAATTCCCCCCAACCTCATCTTGCAACCTATCTTCTCTCATTCTCTATGCTCCAACAGTTTCAGTTCCTCTTAGAGATCCCCACTCCCACTGAGCCCCTGGAGCCTTTGCAGAGCTGGGCCTTCAGCCAGAAACACTCTTCAACCTTATGTCATCTTGCTCAATAAATATTTGCTTGTTCTTCACAATTTAACTCAAACATTACTTCCTCCAGGAAGTCTTGTTCATATCCTCTTGGCCCCAGGACCAAGTCAAATCCCTATCAAATATTCTCATGGTACTTCATTCCTTTATTTTAATACACTTACTATAATTGTAATTTTATATTTATGTGCATGATTATAATTTTATTAATGTCTATATTCATCAATGCACTGTAAGAAGGAAAAGACGACTGTATTTCAGGGCCTAGCATAGTATCTGGAATGTAATAGCTGTTCTATATACATTTGTTGATTGGAAGAACAAAGTTTCAGAGAGAAAGGAAATGAAGCTCTGTCCAAATCAAATGGTTCTACTTCGAGAAGCTGTTCTCCCTATGTGACCTTAAGCCAAATTATTCTTTCCCCTTCTCCCTTCCTCTTTCCCAAAATTCTCACAGAAGTTACTTTCTATGTCCAGTCATTCTTCCGGCAGGTGGTAGCCATAGTGACAAGCTGGCTAACTGCCAAAAATAGTTTAAAAAGATATCACCTTGTCTGAGTGTGCCAAGCTTCCAAAATAAAAGTCCACAGCAAAGGCCTAGTTAGAAACACAAAACTTACCTAGTAAAGACACAGAGCCAAACAACCAGCCGCCCAAGCAAGGAATGAATGATCCCCAAGGTACACATTGCTCCCAAATGACCCACCCAAAGGATAAAGGGGAAGGAGGCCACAGGGGTCTGAGACAGAAGTAGGTGTATTGCTCCCTGAAGAGATTTTAAATCCTCTTTTTTTTACTCCTTGGATAAAGAAGAGATGTACCCAAATATTAAATATCAAAGTCTCCCCTGATGAGGCAGCTTCAGAATTGGTCTACAGATCATGGCTCACAGAAACAACATCAGTACCTGAAGAAGTTCACTTAAAGCTCTAATTGAGGACAAAATTCTCCCCTACGGAAGCAAGAGGACCTTCTCCATGCCCTTCTATTCTTTAGAATAGGCAGTGGAGGCAGGATGAGGAGAAGCAAAAGAATTTACTGAGCATCACATAATGCTGAGCATAGTGACAGGTACTTTAAAGATAGGTCAGTTAAAAGCAAACAAGAAATGGATGAGCACATGCACAGGTAGCTGATGCTCAGCTAGGTTAAGCAACTTATTGAAGAAGTTATCAAATGGCCAGGCAGTTGTCAAACCCAGGTCTCCCTGAATCCAAAGCCTCTTTTCTCCTCTTTTCTCATACAAATGGATGTAACTGACATGAACTACCACTTCCTAGGTACACAAATCACAGTTCACAGAGGGATAAGACTGAATTTCCATGTGAAATATGATATATCAAGAACTATGTAATGTTTTGAACAACCAACAATAAAAATTAAAAAAAAAATAAGACTGAATTTCCTAGAAATTCTAAATGAGCCCACAGAAATGAAGTCTCTACCTTTCCCAGAAGTCTTTGGACACTGGTATGATAATCCTGCAGTCTGAGCACCTTGAACTGACAGATGGTGTGTTCCATCATACCATCAGAAAGAAAGCACCTACACGGTAGATAATACCAGCTGAAAACTCCATAGCTCTTTTAGCTATGTAGAGAGGGTAGCACCTCCATACCTGAAACACCAGCATCTATGCAAAGCATAGCACCCATTCATTGTGCTACAGTTCAGGGTTAACCCTTCCCCCTACACTCATTTCAGGATCTGCCTCTTATCAAAAACTATGCCAGATGATTATTATAATGATAACTATTATGCCATTATAATAACATTATTATGCTTTTTTCATGCACTTGACATCTGTTGGCTGATAGGTTTAACTGGTTCATAAGCAATAATTATACAGTGCTTTCTCCTTTCCAACCAAGCTTCTAGCGTGACTCTTAACACTAAATTCAACTGCAACAAATGCCCGGTCCCAGCAGCAGTAGGATATGTGGTTCATCTGGCTTAACCACCATGCCTTTGATGGTCTCAGTGCCAGAAACAGGCTCCACTAGGTCCCTAATTGTTAGCACATTTCCCCACCCTCCCAGGAAGGTGACAGGATTTTGAGGAAACACCAATTAACAAATAATTTATTGTTGAAAACTCCAACAGGGCTGAAGGAGTCATACACAGGTCTCAGTATGCAGAGGTACAAGCAGTACCAAATCACAATGTCACACACCGCTGAAAGAGGAGGAGGAAAGGAAAATGTATTTCTCCATTGGGAATTTTCAAATAAATGGTTCCCAGAGAGCCATTCTGCCTTCTTCCCCACACACATCTCTTGGCAAATGCCAGCAAAATTGGCAATAGGCACAGGAGCAGGGAACAGAAAGCTATCTTAGGCCCCTATTTTGAAGCTGAGAAATCATCATCCTGGCTACAGGGACTCCTTTATACAGAGCCCAGCAGGGGCCAAAATGAAGTGTGGAACCCAAAGCAGAAAGCAAGTCAGGACACCTCCAGCCCCTGAATCTACCTGTCCCACTATTTATGACAAACAAGATTGAGAAAGACATGATTCTATTACTGCAGAATATCAATATACCTGAATTACATGTTAGCCCTATTAAAGTAAAAGCAACCCACAGTGAGGCTACATAAAAAACACGTATGATAAAACAAACCCTGCCAGGAGACCAGGGCTGCCCTGCTTTGTTCTCTACCCTATAATACACAGGTTTTTGTTTTTTTTTTTAAGGCAGAGAAGGGGCAGAATGTTATTTGAATTTAAATTACTAGCGAACACTATAATCTGTGTGCAAGGAGAAAAGGAATATTCAGGAGTGCCAAGCACAGGCTCTTGGGACATGTGTAGCCCAGGCAGTAGTGGCCCTAAGAGCTTTCTCCTTCATCCTCAGCTTGCTGCTCTCATCATTTGGGAGTAGGCAAGCCAGAAGGCAAGGCCCATGCAGCACAAAGAGGCACTGTCCCCTAGGTCTAGGGAGAAGATTGCTCTCTGAGAAGGAAATTAACATGAAGCAGCACAGAATGAACAAGTCCAGTCACCCACAGAAATAACCTATCTGAGGATAGGGTTTGAGAGAGGAGTTACTAAAGTCAGAAACCACATCTGTCTCATTCACCACCATATTCCCATGGATAAACAAGACTTGGCTCAGCAAATAACTATAAACTGAATGGAAACCAGAAAGACTCCCTGGCTTGGGATTCACTGATGAGAGCTAGAATCTGTTATCTGGGATAGAAGAAGGACTGTGGTCTATCCAGGCATGGTGACATGCCTATAAACCTAGCAACATGGGAGGCTGAGGTAGGAGGATTGCAAGTTTGGACCAGTCTTGACAATTTAGCAAGACATTCTCTGAAAAAATAAAGTGGAAGGGAGTGTGGCTTAGTGGTAAAGAACCCCTGGGTTTAATCCCTAATACTACCAAAAAAAAAAAAAAAAAAAAAAAAGTGGGGGGGAATCGTCTTCTGCAAAAAAATACATACAGAGGAACCTAGAAAATAAAAATTAGCATCTCTAATACCTAGTTCCCTTACAGAATGACAAGGATATTCTGGTCAGGTTAAAGATACAGCCCTAGAAGGATAATATAGAGAGAAGAGGAAAAAGAAAGAAAGAGAAAAACAAGTAGAGCAAAACATTTATTGAGTGCTTACATATATTAGATGTATTATTATCACTACATCTGAAAACCCAGGAGGCAATAGGTATAGAGAGGCTAAATTAGCTTCTGAAGGAAGAAACAGGAACAGAGAGGTTAAATAAGCTTCTGAAATCTCACAGCTAGTACTTAAATTTGAGTGCAGATGATGCTAATACCCAAAACTTTTCCACCATTTTTGCCTTGATAAGATGGCTTCCCACCTAGCCTCTTCTGTACAGGACAGAATGTTCTTTCCCATCCACACAATCATCTTGGTAGTCATGGTCCTTAGAGTGAGTTAGTTAACTGGAAGTATGCCTTGATGGGTTCTTATTAATTCTAGTTTCTGAGAAATCTCCTGGAACTTAAATCTGGGTAAACCAGCTGCATTTCCAGGGCTAGAAAACTGCCCACCTGAAGGCCCTGAGTAAGCCAACAGCTAGTATATCTATAGCTCTCTCTGGCACAGCACAGGTCAGGGGTGGGAAAGGAAAGAATGGAATACAACCTCTACATGCTCAAGTTTTCTTCAGAGATTGAAAAAGAGCCTCCGCAAATCAGAGATGTGTCAGTAATGCACAGACTGCTCCTTAAAGACTTCTAAATTCTGATTCAAGTACACATTGCAAAGGTAAAAAGTCTTAGCTTTCTGCCTAATCTTGAGAAGCAAATGAGCCTTCCCTCCATGGTACCACTGCTTCCCTGAAGTTTTCAGAGACCTTCTATACCCTTGACCTCAGGGACAGCAGAGTTATAAAGGGGAAAGTGATTTTCTTTTTTTTTTTCTTTTTTTTTAAATATTTTTTAGTTGTAGATAGACACAATACCTTTATCTTATTTATTTTTATGTGGTGCTAAGGATTGAACCCACTGCCTCACAAATGCCAGGCAAGCACTCCACCACTGACCCATAATCCCAGCAATTTTCAATGTTATAGCCAAAGTAATAGGAATGAGGCTCAGCTAGTGCTCCTCTGAGAGGTGAATACCCTGGACAAACTCAGGGAAAACCAAGTAGGACTAAAACACATTGTCTCACAAGGTTGTCTATATCCTGTAATGAGAACTTTCACCAGTCTAAAAAAAATCTTTTTAAACCTAGGGAAGCTGATAATTCAACCAGGTGCACAACAGCTGCTGGGAAGACCTATGGGAAGGGGCCACCCGGCAAAGGCAGGCTGTGTGTGGTGAAGACGGTCTCTAAGGAATGCCCTACATGCCAAGCCATATGTTGTCAGGATATTAATCCAAACCCATCTTGCACACTTTACAATGTTTACTCTCTGGGACATAGAGCATTAAATTATATCCAAGGACTACATGAGTCCTTCCAATTCTATTCCACACTTACTTCTTTGCTAAAAAGATTTGTAACCTGGAAACAAAGCCCTCTGCCTAATAGCAGCAATAATTCTCAGCAAAGAATAGGAAACCAGATTGTTAATTCAAACTCCCCTAAAAGATATTGCCCAATGGAGCGTTAGCTTTAGCCCATCTAGAAAACAGAGAAACCTATTATTGATCCCTCGGTTTGTTTTTGTCGTTTTTCCAGAGAAGATAGGCTTATGTAATTTAGAGTACCAAAAAGTGGTGGGCTCAACCCAAAAGAGAAAAGAGACAACATAGGAGCTCCATTTCTATTCCAACTAAAACCTCTCTAAAACCCAGAAATTAAAAAAAAAAAAAAATCAAACAGAGAAGACTACCTTCCTGCCAAAAGAATTAAGAGAAAGGAGCAAGAATATAAGGTAAGGCTACCTTGATTAGTCACAACCCTACCCCGGCTATCTGTATGATCCTAAGAGAGTCATTTAGACTCTTCAACCCTTGATTTATTAATATAAAATAGAGATGTTGTAAGGATAAGATAAAACACTATATTTGATGGGGCTGGGATTATGGCTCAGTGGTAGAGCGCTCGCCTAGCACTTGCAAGGCCCTGGGTTTGATCCTCAGCACCACATAAAAATAAATAAATAAAGGTATTGGGTCCAACTACAACTAAAAAATAAATTTTAAAAAAAATACTGTATTTGAAAGCCCTTTGTAAATAGTATAGTTTGAAAACAGTGAAACTGTTTGAATGTACGTTAGGGCTGATAATTATTCCAAAGACCCCTGGCAAGAAACCCTTAGACTCTTCATGGAAATGGCGAGGCAAAGCTGTCACCTCTGAGAAGCAATCTAGTGACTGAGGGAAGGTATTTACAGAGAAACTAACACCTCAGAGGAGTAAAATGAGGACACAGTGAAATCTAAAGAGGAGACCATACACAGATCAGTACAAGTATGTTAAAAAAATAATAATGAGGGCTGGGGACATAGCTCAGTTGGTAGAGTGTTTGCTTTGCATGCACAAGGCCCTGGGTTCAATCCCCAGTACCATAAAAATAATAATAATAATAATCAGGGTGCGGTGGCACACACCTATAATCCCAATGGCTCAGGAGGCTGAGACAATAGAACTGCAAATTCAAAGCCAGCCTCAGCAATGGCAAGGCACGAAGCAACTCTGTGAGACCCTGTCTCTAAATAAAATACAGTGTTTGTGAAGCCCTGGGTTCAATCCTCAGAATCAAAATAATAATAATAATCATCATCATCATCATCATCATGGTTCAAATTTGAAAAGGTACATCAGTGAAAAATCAGTCTCCCTCATCCCCCATTTCTTCCCAAACCTCTCACCAGAGAAAGTCTGTTTTCAGTTTCTCATATGTTCTTCCAGAGATACTCTAGTTGGCTAGTTTCTGACTCAGATGGGAATTCCACTGGTGACAATGCTCTCAGACCTGGAAGGTAAGGCCAAGCAAATAAGCACTGCTGGGGGCACTTTGGGACTAAGAAAAGAATGAGAGAGCCAAAGAATGAGAGAGCAAAAGGTTCTGTGGAGGTACAGACTCCCTTCTAGTTATTATACTGCTATAATCTCTGGCTGGCCACATATGGATGGTAATTTTATATAATATATTGCCCTTTCAGTTGCATTTGTTCACGCAGAGCTCTGTCTCAGAGATGATATTAACAGGAATGATCTTTGGGAGCTTATGCTATATCAACCTGACCACCACGTTGCTGTGAGTAACCAGAAACAGTAACAACCACCAAATCTACCTCAGCAGAGACTAGGAAGAAGGATAAAATGCACAGAAATCCTAGGTTCCCCATCTTTCTAGGGACAAAAAGTCACTTTTCACAGACCAGTGAAAAACAAGGGAGAATAGAATGAAGCACAGTCCTTAGATGATGTTCTACACTCAACCAGAGCCAAACTTTTGCCAAAACTCCCTCAAAAACTTTCAGGTTATATCTCTTTATCTTCCACAAGGAACTCAAATATGTAAAATTCTAGGTTGCAAATGGGTAGTCTATAGGTCTAATCTGGGCCATAAACATGCTTTGGTTATCCCTGAGTATCTCACAAAAATCTAGATTTTTGGCTTCTCTTATAATAAGAAATTACAAGGCCACTAGAGCCATGTTCACTCAGGACAATGACAGGCTTAGTAACAGATGCCCCCCATGAAGCAACTGAGCACTTAAGTTTGACACAGGTCTACCATTTCCTGTTACTTTACACTCTATGTTCACCACTTAGCCCTGAAAACATCTGAGTTGGAGACCCACAGGCCAGTGAGTGACAGAGGAGGCTGAACAACTGGCAGGTACATAAGCTAACCAAATAGCAGGACTCTTGCATTTACAAGCACTTACCAAACACCCTCTCCATGCCAAGAACTGTGCTAGGGAATGGGTACCCAATGAGAAAAGAGGTATGCCATCTCTGTCTTCCAAGAACTTCTAATCTAGTTAAGAGCATAAGATATATTCTAAGGCATTCAATTGCTTCCGATATGAAGGGCTCTCATGCTAAATTCACTATGGCTAGGGATCAAGGAATACTTCAGGGAAAAAGTAAGATTTCAACAGAATTATTACCATTTCTCATTTTTTCATGAATTTATGGTATCTATATTATACCCTACTTTATGCTAGGGAACCCATAATAAAACATAGCCCATGTCCTTGAGCTGCTCATATAATACAAGACAACTAGGGGCTGGGGATGTGGCTCAAGCGGTAGCGCGCTCACCTGGCATGCGTGCGGCCCGGGTTCGATCCTCAGCACCACATACAAACAATGATGTTGTGTCCGCCAAAAACTGAAAAATAAATATTAAAAAAAAAAAAAAAAAAAAAAATTCTCTCTCTACAAGACAACTAACCAGAATACAGTGTGCTGAATTCTATAATCAAGGTGTTGCTATGGAGACATGGGAGGTATCAAGGTTCACTCAAGAAGGTAGATGTGGCAAAAAGTAGGGTACAAGATGAGAATCCTGTGGGCAAAAGAATTGGCAGAGACACAAACATGAAGCACGCTTAAGAGGACCACATGTAATAGTTATCAGGAATAAAGGGGACACGTGAGTAACAATACAGAATATAATTAAAGTGGCAGAAAAGGGACATGCTGCTATAGGCTTTGGAACACCAAGATAATCTGACACTTTTAAAATGTATTCAAGCTGGGCATTGGAACAAACCTATAATCCCAGTGACTCAGGAGACTGAGGCAGGAGGATTGCAAGTTTGAGGACAGTCTTAGCAACTGACCTACATCCCCAGCCCTATTTTTTTTTTTTTTTTAAGACAAAGACTCTCAAAATAAAAAGGGCTGGGGATGTAGCTCAGGAACTAGCAGGTACCAAAGAAGTCTTCCAAGCCTAAGAGTATTAAGCACCGAATATAGGAAGACCTAAAGTGGCAGTTTATATACACTGTCCTAGAGGAATCTGAAGTGGGAAATAGGAAAAAGTGACTACAAACACAGCACAGAAGTAATAAGACCAAGAAATATATTAAAGAGCTTATAAAAAAATTAATAAGACAATGGTATTTCTTTGAAAACACTCTAATTTCTACTTTTTACCAAATCAGATGGGCATTCCCACAAAATAATGAACTTCTACATTTTTGTTTCATTCAAAGGAATAAGGTATATGTAAAGGCTATAGTTATAGTGCTCAGATTTGTAAAAACTCAGTTTGAGATTAGTGTAATGGGATAGGCTTCAGGGACTTTTTCCCCACCCCCATTCCCACTGCACCAGTTTCTCTTAAAGAGAAAGTCAACTTTCACATAAAACCCATTTCAGTATATCTGTGCCTCCCTGATCTTGCACAAGAACCAGAAGAAATGGGCATACAAATCAGAGGAAATCTGGAACAGAAGTGAAAGTTCCCCTAATGATCCAAGTGCTTTCCAACCGGCTAAAGAACAGAAAAGAGAGACAAGGAGAATTACTCAGTATCAGAGGGTCCCATGCAGGCTCTGAACCAGCCATCCCTGTTCCAATAAAACCCCCGTATCAGTCACTATCCAGGAAACAGAGCCTGCTAGCTTACATACCCATTAGAGAGAACCCAGGCAAGGTAATAACTGACCCAAGTAGAAGATGACAGGAAAGCTACAATGTTCCATGCTATTCACTACTGATAACAGCAAGCACTTACATTGTGCTAGAGGAAGCACTTTCCACATATATTCTCTCAATTAATTCTTAAGACAGATACAAAAATAGGTATTCCTGTTATCTAAATCATGAAATTAAGGCTCAGAGAAAATAAGCCTTACAATCTGAGAGCTAGAAAGTAGTTAGCAAGAGATGAACCCAAGTGAGTTTGGCTCCAAAGTGTTTTTAAACCGGGCTGACATATATTCATTCTTTTTCTTTAGAGATGTATTCAAGGTTTGCTTGAGTCACCAGATAAGATCCACTTGTACATATGGCCCCATTTTTTTTTTTACAAAAAAAAAAAAAAACAGTTATTTGGCCTGAGTATTATTTCTTTGTTTCTAATGTTTTAAAAGACATCAAATCCCCTGAGGTAAGAGCAAAAAGAAAGACACTTCAGAGTGGTAGAGCACTTGCCTAGCACACATGAGGCACTGGGTTCAATCCCCAACACTACATAAAAATAAATAAATAAAGGTATTGTGTCTATCTACAACTAAAAAAATTTAAAAAAAAAAAAAAGAAAAGAAAGACACTTCAACATAAGTTTTGCATCTTGAAAATAGGAAAGCAGGGCTGCTCTGCCTACCCTGGAGATGCCTCCACGGGAGCCCACCCTGCCACTCCATTACTAGGGATTGAACCCAGAGGTGTTATAACACTGACCTACATCCCCAGCCCTATTTTTTTTTTTTTTAAGACAAAGACTCACTAAATTGCCCAGGCTAACCTCAAACATTGTTGCAATCCTCCTATTTCAACCCTGCCAAGTAGCTGGGATTACAAACTTGCACCACTGCATCCAGCATTCCCCTAGTGATTTCTAGCTGCAAAAAGCATCTTGTTTCTTTACATCACTTTAAACAATTCTAACAACTTTTACATCCATCTTCTGTGAGCCCGCTATCTTGTATCTAACTCTAACAATAAAGTCTCACTAATATGGGTGCCCTTCACTTCTTAGTGACTTAGTTTTGACATCGGTTAAAAAAATAATAATCCAGGCTGGGGATGTGGCTCAAGAGGTAGTGCGCTCGCCTGGCATGCGTGTGGCCCGGGTTCGATCCTCAGCACCACATACAAAGAAAGATGTTGTGTCCACCGAAAACTAAAAAATAAATATTAAAATTCTCTCTCTCTCTTTTAAAAAAAAAATAATAATAATCCATCAAATGCAAAACTGAGGCAGTGAACAAATTATAAGGGTATTCTCCTGACTTTTCACTCAAAAAATTATAAACAGCCATTCCTTGGTGCAGAACCATACCCAGTTCTAATGTTTGGAAGGAATAAAGACTTCTATGATGATCTCTTCCAGCCACAAAGCACCTTGTAGCAGCTGGGCCTGAGGATGGAGACTTCACTTCATAAATACAGTCAAAATCAACTCCCCATGAGTATGAGACTGGGAAGGTAGTAAGCATGAAGTCAACCTTAAATACCTTGCTGAAAAGCTGCCCCTAAAGCTTCCAATACCTACTACCCACTGGACTTGAAGCATGACCAATCAATACTGTCAGTATTGATTGTCCTACTTTGTTACTTCTATTGGACTAAAGCCTGCTCATTTTCTAGGACTTGGTCAGACAGCTGCTGCCGCCTTAGGAGCCTCACAGAAATTAGAAACATTTAAGCATGAGACTATCCCCAAAGTTTAAAAGAAAAAAATCTGTTTAAAAGTTCACTGGAGGCCAGGTCATAGCACAAGCCTGAAATCCCAGAGGCTTGGGAGGCTGAGGCAGGAGGATCGCAAGTTCAAAGATAGCCTAAGCAACTTAGCAAGGCCCTAAGCAATTCGGTGAAACCCTGTCTCTAAATAAAATATTTTTTAAAAGGCTTGGGATGTGGCTCAGTACCCCCACCTCCAAAATAAAAAACTTAACAAGTTCACTGGAAAGCCAGATACAATGTTCCATGCCTGTAATCCCAGCAACTCAGAAGGCTGAGACAGGAGGATAGCAGGTTCAAGGACAACCTCAGCAGCCTAGTGAGACTCTTATTTCAAAATAAAAAGGGGGCTGGGAAGGGAAGGGAAGAGAAGAGGCATGGGGTTAGAAATGATGGTGGAATGTGATGCACATTATTATCCAAAGTACATGTATGAAGACACAAATTGGTGTGAATATACTTTGTATACAACCAGAGATATGAAAAGTTGTGCTCTATATGTGTAATAAGAAATGTAATGCATTTTGCCGTCATATATAAATTTAAAAATTAATTAAAAAAGAAAAATTTAGAATACTAAAAAAAATAAAATAAAAAGGGCTGAGGATATTACTCAGTGGTAGAACACCCCTGAGTTCAAACCCCAGGACCACAAAAAAAAAAAATCCACTGGCATCAGTCTTCCTTACCAGAATTTTTTTGTATGCATCTCAGATTCTTCTTCCAGTTTCTATCATTATTTCCCCTCACAAGACAGAAAGGGCAAATTATTTGTGGAGAGAAAAGTGTCTGTATGTGGAGATCAGTTCACCGAATGCTGATAGTTCTCTGCCTATAATGATAAAAAGTGGTAATTAAAAGGCATAATCAAGGAACTGGGGTTGTGGCTCAAGTGGTAGAGTGCTTGCCTAGCACATGTGAAGCACTGGGTTCGATCCTCAGCACCACATTAAAAAAATAAAGATATTTTTAAAAAGGCATAATCAAGAACTTCTCAGTCACAACAGGGCCATCAAGCAGCCCCAGAAACATACCCCTCCTTGGGCCTAGGTTTTGGCTCAGTGGTAGAGCACTTGCCTAGCATACACGAGGCATTGGGTTCAATCCCCAGCACCTCAGGAAAAAAAAAAAAGTACAGTGCCCCTCAGTTCAACTGAGGGCAATTCCAGCCTCTTTAAAGAGTAAAAATCACTCTCCCCCCTCCATTCTCATTTCATTTCTTCTCTGACTCCCTTCACAGCTTTAGTGTTTAAAGAATAACTCCAGAAAGAGAAAACTTTTATTTTGAATTATTAGGAACATCAATATGCAAAGATAAGCGTCACTCTTAATAATACACATAATACACAATAATACACATACAAATAATCACAAACATCCAAAAGCTAAGTTTACCAGACCTTTTTGGTTTTACCCTGTAGAAAACGTACTCAGTGATTACAAACAACTCAGCAAGTTGGAAAATGGAACAAGCAGGGGAAAACTCACAGCTTTGACCCTCCTAAAGGCAAGCAGCTTAATCCTTTCCATGACAACCCTTAGCTACACTAGCCATCTAACAAAAAGGCCCAGACAGCAAAGGGTGACAAAGGCACTAGCCCCAAGGTATCTCCACTCTTGAAAACACAGTCATCTCTTCAACATCAGGGATTCTCTTTTGAATTAGTATCTCCCAACATCTTCCACAGGGTCTGGCACCTACTGGGGCCTCAAGAAAAGTGAGTGAGCTGGGTGTAGTGGCGCATGCCTATAATCCAGCAGTTTGGAAGGCTGAGGCAAGAGAATCACAGGTTCAAAGCCAGCCTCCTAGTGAAATTTTGTCTCAAAAAATAAAATAGGGAATGTAACTCAGTGGTTAAGTGCCTGTGTGTTCAATCCCTGGTACCAAAAAAAAAGAAAAGTGAGCAAAGTGGTCAAATATCCTGCTAATGATGCAATTTCACAGGGTGGAAATATAGGAGCACTCATGGAGTGGTACACCATGCAATGGAAAGAACTTTGGAGCCATAGCTAGGTTTAAATTCTGACTGCAGCAAGCTTTTTTTGTTGTTGTTGTAGTTGAGCACAATATCTTTATTTTATTTATTTATTTTTTTATGTGACGATCGAACCCAGGGCCTCGCACGTACCACCGAGCCACAACCCCAGCCCTGCAGCAAGATTTTTAACCTTGACAAATCACTTAATCTCACTAAATCTGTTTCTTCATCTATAAAATGAGGAATAATACCAACTGACATATAAGGTAGGTTAAAAAGTATAGATAACATTCCTCTGCTTTCACTAGTTTGCTATTTGAAGCACTGAAAAAGCTTACAATGAGAGTTATTTCTAGGTGAAAAAAAGGCCTTGATGATTATGTTAGAGAAATAATATAGGATATCATAATGAAGATAGTAAAAATTGATTCTTGGTAGAAAAAAATATTAGATATCATAATAGTGTGTGGCCATCAAAAGGGCCACAATACACAAACAAATACACAGCATATCTTTGGTAGTAAAATTTCATGGAGGGATAGGCAATTGCGGGGTGGGGGGGGTCTGAAAAAATGATAATGAGCAAAAGCTTAAGAAACACTTGATTAGGGGCTGGGGTTATTAGTGATACAGCATTTGCCCTAGGATGTGTGAGGCACTGGGTTCAATCCTCAGCACCACATACAAATAAATAAATAAAGGCATTATGTCCATTTACAACTAAAAAATTGAAAAAGGAAACACTTGCTTAGATGAGCTCAAAAGGATTGATCCAATAGTGCATAGTGATCAAGTTCATTAATTTGTATAATGGTCATGGATAGGATGACCAATTTGTCTCAGTTTTCCCTGGACTTCCCTGGTACAGGCACAGAAAGTCTCACATCTGGGCAATCCCTCTATCCTGGAATTGTTCACCTTTCCCATGGAAAATATCAATGAAGGCATTCCCATTTCACAAATGAGATCACCAAGAAACCTGGTGGATGTCATGAACGACTCAAAGCACTTCAGCAGCATTCCTAAGACTGGTATTTTCCAATTGCCCAGATATATGCACAGAGCTCTTTCCCCCTGAACCCCAAGGTTTTGGAATAGAATGTTACTTGTCCATTGTCTACGCCACTTCCTTTTTATCACCAAGTCCAAGGGCAATATTAGGAGAATAAGGACAGACACAGCCAGTCAACCAGCAGGATCACATCCTTGTCTATGAGCTTCCTGGTGGAACCCGAAGGAACTACAAGACTGGGCTGAAGGATGTTCTGTTGCTGCTGGATTCTCCCTATAACCAGGGTAGAAAACTGCATAAATGAGAACCCAGTTATAAACTCCTCACAACCTAGGAATACTCCATGAGGTCTCCACATGCATCTAAACAGATAGAATCTTTGATAAGGTTTTTGTCCCAAACTCAGTTATTTTTTTTTTTTAGAGAGAGAGAGAGAAAGAGAGTTTTAATATTTATTTTTTAGTTATCGGTGGACACAACATCTTTGTTTGTATGTGGTGCTGAGGATCGAACCCGGGCCACACGCATGCCAGGCGAGCGCGCTACCGCTTGAGCCACAACCCCAGCCCCCCAAACTCAGTTATTTTTGGTGCTAGAAATCAGGGGTTACCCAAAGTCTCACCTGAATGAGACTATTTGCCTCTTTCCCTACATAGTACTGAAACTCCTGGTAAAAGTAAATGAAGAAAAGGGTAGGACATCCTCTCTTTAAACCACATATAATTAAAATATGATGCTCTCTGCTGTAGAAGACTAAGGCTTGCAGCTTAATGCCGACTCAGAGAATAGGATAAAGTATTCATCCTTGCTTAGAAAAGATTAGCTCCACAAGGACAGGTCTCCAAATTGACACCAAATCCAGGAGTTAGAGATGCCTGTGCTACAGAGCATGATCTGGGCACCAGTAGAGGCGCCAGAGAAAAATTCTCAGGAATACATGACCATTGTAAGAATGTTCCGGATTAGCTCTCCAAAACAAAAAGGCTTACTCCACAAGAGACTAGCAGACAGCCTCTGCAACACAGCTTCACTTAGAAAAAGACAGAAAATAAAGAAAAAGGCAAGAGGCAGGATAAGCAGGTCAGAGTATTAATTTATAAACATGCAAAAGAGAATCGACCTATTTGAGAAAAGGTATAACAACTTCCCTTTAGAGACTGTCACGTTCTTCTGAATTAATAGCAACTCCTTATTCTTTGAGAAGGAAACAAACATTTATTGCATTCCTGTGTCCCAAGAGTTTTCATATGTAACGCCCCACTTAACTGTCTTTTTAAGTATTCCCACTTTATGCAGTAGAAAACTGCTGCTAAGGGGTGAAGTAACTTACTCAAGATCTTATGGCTACTAAGCGGTAGACTCAGAACTAAAACCCATGTTCACCACACTCCAGAAATCTGTTATGTCCACTTCTAAAAAAAAAAAAAAAAACGGTTAATTCATCTGAAGACAAGTCAGGTGACAAGATTGATTAACCATGTCATTTGGAATTTAAAGCAAAAAATATCTCTGAAAACAATTCCAGAGGTGAGCTACTACTTCGGAAAATGGCCCTATCCCTTAAGTGATGCCTCCTCTAACCCTCACAACCCACATCACTCTAAAGGAGAGCAACACTGGAGGATTAAGTTCTGGTGTATTTGTTATCATAAAATCCATTGTTACTTTTCAGCTTTACTCAGTCTTTTTTCCTGCTGATGAAACACACCAGTACTCAAAGTTGACACCAGAAGAGAAGCAAGTTAACAACTGGCCTTCAGAAAACAGCAGGAAAGAGGTAGAAAACAGATATCAAAGTACCAAGCAATTTTTCATTCATGGTTTGCCATATGTCTAACACATTCCCCATTCCCATCATCTGTAAAATGGGGACAGTCTTTTTTATTGCCAATTTCATCGGTATATGTATTAATTAGCAAATTAAACTCACTAAATATTTGAAAAAAAGTTAAGATAAATCTGGTGTGGCAAAACTATCTTTAAAAATCCAAAGCAAGGGGTTGGGGTTGTGGCTCAGTGGTAGAGTGCTCACCTAACATGTTCAATTCTCAGCACCACATATAAGTAAATAAATAAATAAATGTCCATCAACAACTTTAAAAAAAAAATCCTTTTTTAAAATTTTTTTTTTATAAAGGTCCAAAGATGAGTAGCCTGTAATATCATCTACTTGGGATGCTGAAGCAAAAGGATCACAATTTCAAAGTCAACCTTCACAACTTTAGTAAGCCCATCTTCAAAAAAAAGTATATGGGACCGTGGCTCTGTGGTAGAATTGCTCTGGATTCCACCCTCTACACCCTACCAAAAAAAAAAAAAAAAACCCAAAGGCCATGTTCTCAAGTGAAACCACAGACCAAGTTCTGACCCATGTTACACAAATATCAATCTTTTTTTTTATATTTTTCAGTTGTTGATGGACCTTTATTTTATTTATTTATATGTGATGCTGAGAATCAAACCCAGTGCCTCATACATGCCGGGAAAGCAGTCTACCACTGAGCTATAACCCCAGCCCACAAATATCAATCTTAATATCAGTACACCCTGGCTTCCATTAAATTTATCCAGTCCCCAAGTGCAGATATGCATCCATGGGAAAAGAAAAAAAAACTGGGGTTCAGGGAAAGCTAAAAAGACACACAAAACATCTTTCACACTGTCACAACAAACAGTGTTACTATCTGTAAACACAGCAGTTTCTTCTCAGCAAATATGGAGGATTCACTTTCCTCCCTGCCTACTTAGTCTCGGTTAATCTAACCTCCTTCCATTACTCAAAGCAGCTGCAGTTCTGCTTTGTTTTATTGAGATGGGAAAGCCAGCTGGACTTCAATCAAAGCCAGGCATTTTAAAACATTAGAAAACTGACTTTACATGAGTCATATATATGTGTGTGTATATATATGTGTATATATGTGTGACCTTACATGAGATGAGTCATATGTGTGTGTATATATGTGTGTGTGTGTATATATGTGTGTGTGTGTGTGTGTGTGTGTGTGTGTGTATTTTTTTTTTTTTTTAAGATATCAGTCTTCCAGCTTTTCCAGTGCAAAGGAAGCCCTTCCTGGCTTCTTGGCCTTCTTTCCTGATGCCTGGCCTCTCCCATCCTGACACTCATTCCAGCAGCTCATCCTCCTGGCTTTTGAAGCAGAGTTTCTCAAAGCAAGGATTCCGGGACCACCTGAATGAGAACCACCTGAGATGGGGACTACAGATGCCCATGAACCATCTTTTCCAAAGTGCCTTAAGGTAAAACACAGGGATTATGCACAAATTCCCTAGGTGATTTCAAACACACCAAAGTCTGTAACCTCTACGTTAAAGACAGATCTTCCAACTGCCAGGACCAAGGAAATCACGCAATAGGAGAGTAGAAATACTAAGCTGACAAGGCTCAACTTCACAGGGTGAAGACACACAGAGGTCTCTGTCAAAAACCAAAATGTCAATACTTGGAGGGGCCTTGGAGATCAACACCTAATCCACCCTTTCTTTGGGACAGATGAGTAAAACTGAGACCGGGACAAAGAGGATAGGGATCAAATAAACTAAGATGCAGAGCCAAAAGCCAGACTGGGTCTCCCACTGCCTCATCTCCTGGAGACGTTTTCGATGGTAAAGGCAGAGAATGCAGCTAGAATTTCTAGGACCCTTTTGGACATTTCGTTTTGGAAACGCTAGCGGGGAATGTGTTAGGGCCCCCAAACACTATAGGGAAGGAGCCGAGGCCACTGGCGGGAGGAGACCGGGACAGCGTCCTTAGCCCTCCCGCCCAGCTCCAGGGCCGGGCAGCCCTCACCGCCCCTACCTTCGGCTTCCAGCACGGCAGCCGAGGGGCAGACACAAACCCCACAATTCCAGGCGGCCACAGCGGCAACCAGCTCCCCGTGCGCAAATGCGGCAGCAACCGTCTGAACCCGTGAGCGCGCGGCTATTACGTCGCTCCCAGCTTCGCCCAATTGTAGCCACCAGGACCGCCGATAGCCGCCTCGCCCCGCTTCCGCAGAATCGCGAGCCCCGCCTCCTCCGTCTTTTGCTAAGGCCCGTCCCCATCGCCTTCCTACGCGGATTCCGGGACTTCTTTTTTTTTAATGTCCCTCCGCCAGGATGAGAGAAGTCTTAAAGAGAGACCTACAGTCCTGGTTTTGCTTCCAAGCTAGAAGTTCGAAATTTCTTGATTTCTTAAAGCCTGATTTCCTCCTAGCAGGAGGATCCTGCTAGGAAACCGGAGGGGGTGGAAGATAAAAATAAATCAAGCTGTTAAGACTCAGTAACCAAAATCGAATGTCAAGCAATAAATAGTCCTTTGGAAATTCATTCAGAATAAGACCACCTGTAAATCACCCGCTTCATATAATTGCGTATTGTGTAAATTTTTTAAACTATCAGTTATTTAAAAAATAAGAGGTCACCTGCAGTTCTAATCCTGCTGTATAACTGTCTTGTATGTGCCAGGTGTTCCACATACATTTACTTCTCATAATTTCCTAAGATGGAAACTGCCATTCCCTTTTTATAAATGGAGAGACTGCAAGAATTTATAAAGTTACACAGTCAGGAGGTGGTAGAACCGGGAATTCAAGCTAGATTTAGGTGCCTCTTAAATCCTATTCTATTTCCACTATACCTCCTGGTAGACCTTCCTCTTGCCTAGACATGCTAAGCCTGACCAGCGAAATGGAGTACTCTGCTACCTTCACAGCCCAGACACAGTGATTAGTGAGTGATTCCTAGTTATTTGTGAGAAGAGAAAAGGATCATCTAAATATCTGCCAAATAATCCAAATGATAGGTATTCACCAAGAGCCAATAATCAAATATCTCTGGAGTTCCTTTCCCTTCTCCATATATTGTGTGAGCTTCCAGCTGTCAACTTACCTTCTTGATGTTTACTTTAAGCAGGTGGGAAATTGACTTCACAAACACTGAGCAAACCTTAGTTAGTAACCTGGGGATGGAGAACAAGTCCTGGGAAATAGTTGAGGGGTAGTACCAGTTTATAAGAAAGGTCTAGGGGCTATGGTTGTAGCTCAGTGGTAGGGCACTTGCCTATCATGTGGGAGGAATTGGGATCGAGCCTCAGCACTTCATAAAAATAAAATAAAAGTATTGTGTCCATCTACAGCTAAAAATTTTTGGAAAAAAAAATAGCAAGAAAGGTCTAGATTAAACACTTCCCAGGGTACTGTGAGGAAAGGTCACAGAACAGCCCAACTTTCCTATAGTGCACCCAAGAGACCATTGAGAGAAGTGGGGCCCAAGAATAATTGTAGCTTATGTCACTACCTCATACAGTCCTGACTTGGAATGGGATTACATCCTAATAAATCCATAGCAAGATGAAAATATTGTAAATCAGAAACTCATTTAGGATCTGGGGCTGGGGCTCAGCGGTAGAGCACTCGCCTAGCTCGTGCGAGGCTCTGGGTTCAATCCTCAGCACCACATAAAAATAAATAAATTAAATATACTGTGTCCAACTACAACTTAAAAAAAAATATTTAAAAAAAACTCATTTGGGCTGGAGTTGTGGCTCAGTGGTAGAGTGCTTATCTCACATGTGTGAGTCACTGGATTTAAGTCTCAGCACCACATATAAATAAATGAATAAAATAAAGATCCATCAACAACTTTAAAAAAATTAAAAGAAAAAAACTCATTTAATACACCAAACCTATCAAATATTATAGCTTAGCAACACAGTACAGTGTAGAAGCTGTTTAACCTCCTGATTGCACAGCTGACAGAATTGTGGTTAGCTGCCACTAGTCAGCATCTTGAGGGAGTGTCTTACTAAATATTGCTAGCTTGGGAAAAGATCAAAATTCAAAGTACACATTCTACTGAATGTGTATCATTTTTGCATCATCATAAAGTCAAAAAATCATAAATTGAACCATTGTAAGTCAGGGACTATCTGTATCATGAGGACAGGTAATAAATGTTGAACAAATATCTATTGCATGAGTAATAAATTACAGAATGAACATATAAATTACAACTGAGTCTTGCACAAGTTATTTTTAAAAGATATTAATAAAGTGCTACAAGAGTAACATCCTTAAAACTAGAATATGGTCAAATCTTAGCACATATTCTTGGGCCTAGACAGGAGTCCAGCTGAACACTGACCTGCCGGTATTCACAGGGACCTGGATTCATCTTTGCAACAGATCTAATTACCTCATGTATGTGAGGGGGCATATTCAGTGACCTCCCCAGTCTCCAAGCCTTGAAAAACGTCAGGCTATTGTCTGAATATTGGTATTCCCCCAGAATTTGAACATCAGAACCTAATGCCCAATGTAATAATATTCAGAAATGAGCTTTTGGAGAACAGGATTAGTGTTCTTACAGTAGAAGTGCCATGTGAAGCCACAGCAAGAAGGCACCATCTTTGAAGCAGAGAGCAAGCACTCACCAGACACTGACTCTGTTGGCACCTTGATCTTGGAATTCATAACTTCTGAAACTATGAGCAGTGAATTTCTGTTGTTTATAAGTTACCCAGTCCAAGATGTTTTGTTATAGCAGCCTCATAGAACTATGAAAAGCTCTGGATGAGAACCAAGTTCTCAATGGTACTGGCTCTAAGCTCAAGACTCCTCAGCTACTGAAGCCAATGTGCAACTTTGGGCCTAAGCAGACAGCTTCTATTTACATGGCTCCAAGCAAAGAGGACTACTTGTTGGGAAGTAGTCCCAACAAGTGGGAAGTTTGAAATCCCAAATTTCCTCCAAGTAGGAAGTTTGAAAACCAGGGAGCAAAGCAAATGGTGGGAATCTCTTGTCCTGTATTGTTCTTAGAATTGAACAAAAATAATTTTAATTTTTTTCTTTTTAAATAAATAGCAACCAAAGAGCTGTCTTTCCCTCATACCTCTGATGTACAGCTTCTAGCTTCCCTCTTCCACTCTCCAGAAGAGCAGAGCTTGGAAGGTTAAAGATTGCATAACCTTCAAACCAGCCACCATTAGTCAAACCAAAGTAAACCACAGCACCAACCTCAAGTCCTAGCCAGGCAGAAATTTATATGATCAACTTGGCCTTCCTCAACAAGCAGAATGTGTTAAGCAGACCATTTCTCTGAAGGGCCTTTCTGAATTAATCTCCCAGAAATCTGATATCCTGTTATGTGAAAACATTCTGGCCTCAGAAATTGACTCCCTACTGTCTCTGGATGGGAACCAGGAGCCCTACCTCTGTCTCAACACTGTATTGCCCTATCTCCTCTTCTTGGTCCCTTCCTCTCTGTCCACCCAATTTTCCCCATACACGTCAAATCCTGCTGTCAGGAATAACTTCTGGACTCCAGACATTTCATTCACTTGAACATGAACATCAAGCTAAATGCCAGTCCTTGGCTGTGGAGAGAGAAAGCTGTGAAATAGTCCTGCTGTGTTCTTATCCTGAGAGAGCTCAGGGTCAAGTGAGGAACAAAGAAATGTAAACAAAGCAAATGCCATTTTACAGAAATGTTAACAAAGAGCTCTAAGAATAAGCCCACTCAGTTCACACTACTGTATTTTCAGGTCCTTTTTTGAGTAAAGCCCTTTCACATTCATCATTTGTTTGTATCAGACACAGTGTTAGACAGGTGGGACAGATTTTGTCCCCATTTTCACAGATAAACAAAAACTCTTCTTTCTGAAGTCAATGGAAATGTGCTGTCCAGCCTGGGGCAACGACACATGCCTGTAGTCTCAGCTACTCAGGAGGCTGAGGCAGAAGGATCACAAACTCAAGGCCAGCCTCAGTATTCAACAAAACCTGTATTAAATTAAAAATAAAAAGGACTGGGGATGTAGCTCAGTGGAAAATTGCCCCTGGGTTCAATTCACAGTGCCAAAAACAAAACAGAACTGTGTCATCCAAAATGGTAGGTATTAGCCACATGTGACTATTGGCACTATATAGGACAGCAAAGATTATAAAGCATTTCCATCACTGAAGAAAGCTCTATTGGCCAAGAGTACTTTAGAGGGCAGGAGCATTCCCAGAAAAGCTAAGTCAGGCAGCAAACATGGAAGAAACAGGAAGCTAACAGGCATTCCAGAAGAGATCAACAGGAAGTGCTCATCTTTTGAACAAGGGTCCTTCACTGCCTGGACTGTACTCACGTGGAGTGGACTGCAGCATCCAAGACAAGACAGAGACTGACTAGATGACCTCTACCCTGTGACTTGAACATATCTGAGACTGTATCAGCAGCTTCATTGTTGGCAGTCAAGAATTCTAGGTTTCTCTACCCCCAAGAGACTTCAAGGACCCCAGTGACTGTATTTGTTCTGTCTGTGGTTCACTTCTGAAGACCTTAAAGGCAGAAAAGGAAAAAGAAAAAAACTTTTTTCAGCCCTTGTGAATAGGCTGGGAGGAAACTGGATGGCAGTCTCCCACCTGCTGGAAGGCCTTGGCAGCTCCAATGGGCTTGGGCCAGAGAAAGGTCAATAAATTCAAGCTGCATTAGCTCTTCTTTAAATAGGCCTTTCTGGTTCAAAGGAAAAACACTCAAAAGAAGAGACCCAGAAGACAGACAAGATTTCAAAGTGTTCTCACCAAACAGCATCCCACTGAGGCCAAAGCAAAACTCCAAGAACCATGACTCTATCTCCAAAAGCACTTTTACCCACATACCTATTCATGTACACAGACATCTGACAAAATACATTGCCTGCAGGCACACACAAAGGCATGGAATGTTAGGAACACACACACATACACACACACATACTCTCTCTCTCTCTCTCTCTCTCTCTCTCTCTCTCTCTCTCTCTGTCTCAAGGCAGGCAGAGCTACGGCCCCATTCCAGTTATCCAGTGCTGCATAACAAAGCATCCCCAAATTCAGTAGCCTAAAGCAAAACCAAAAATTTATTTGGCAGTTTTGGTAGGACTTGGAAGGGAAGAATTGACTCTGCTCCATGCACTGTCAGCTGGGGTGGCTTGACTAAGGCAAGATGTTCATTCATATGATTGGCATTTAACACTGGATGTTCGTTGGAACTGCAACTGGAGCTGTCAGCCAGGACACTGACAAGTGGCCTCTCCATGTAGCTGGTTGTCCTCTTAGTCCATTTTCTATTGCTATAACAGAATAGTACAGACTGGGTAATTTATAATGAACAGCAATTTATTTTATTCATGGTTCTGGAGGCTGGGAGTCCAAGGTCAAAGAGCTTGCTCTTGGTGGAAGCAAGAGCATGTGCAAAGGAGCAAAGTAGGAGAGGCTGGACTTGATTTATAGCAACTAACTCTCTGAAAACAAACCCACTCCCTTAGTAATGATGTTAATCCATTCATGAAGGTGGAGCCCCCATGACCTAATCATTTCTGTAGGCCACACCTCTTAATACTATTACAGTAGCAATTAAGTTTTACCATGTGTTCCGGAGGGTACAACCATACCAACCATAGCAGTTCCACACAGCTTGGTGGCTGGTTTCCAAGAATGAGTATCCCAGGAGAACAAGGCATAAAAGTGCATGATATTTTATAATCTAACCTCAGAAGTCACAGAGCATCACCTCTGCCATCACCTCTGAGGGAGTCACAAAGTTCTGCCCACAATCAATAAGGAAAGAGAGCTTACCCACATCTCCATCAAAGCAGGGTCACCATTGCGTTATAAAAAGAACATGAGCAATGAGCTGTGTCATGGCAGCCACCTCATGGAAAATACAGCCTGCCACAAGCCTCACACTCTGACATAAACACCCACACTCTTAAGCACAAGCTTACACATTCAGACAAATACAACACACACACATAGATACACTAAAACAAACTGCATCACAATGAATGCTGACACACAGCAATGTGCACTTTGTCACAGGCCTATTAGTTACATAATTTCACTGTTAGACAACGTAGGGTCAAACACACAGACAGACACATAGAGTGCCTTGAAAACCAGAAATCAGACTGAGAAGAGAAGTCAGCTGTCCCCTCACCCTCCTCCATTTCCCTCTCAAGAACCCATACCCACAAAATCATCCTTGTGGGGCTGGGGATGGGGCTCAGCAGTAGAGAGGTCACCTAGCATGTGTGAGGCACTGGGTTCAATCCTCAGCACCACATAAAAATAAATAAATAAAATAAAGGTTTTTGTGTCCAACTACAACTAAAATATATATAGCATCCTTGTGAAATGCAGAACTTACTAAAGGTATGGAAGGTACCCTAGAGGGATGGAGGAGGAAGTTAGCACCACACATCTGAGGCCAAATAACGTGGATTCCTGCAGGAGCAATTCTTTCCCCCTAAGTCCTCTTTTACCTGTAGCACTCAATGGATCACTTTTTATCTGTCCTTTCCCTTGCACAGCACACTGTCAGTCAGTTCACATCTCCCTATCCTGGATTTTCCTTCAGGTTTCCATATTCCTCACCCCTTTATCATGCAGAACAGTTCAGGTTTTCCAAAACTCATGATAAAGGGCAGGCAAGGACTAGAGCTAGAACTAAGGTAGTCTGAAGACAGGCTTCTTCTCATAGGCCACTGCATCACACCAGGATGTCCAACTGGCTGAATCTGTTGAACTCTACCTTCTAGATTTGAATGCCAGGTTTGGTGGCACATGCCTATAATCCCAGCAACATGGGAGGCTGAGACAAGAGGATTGTAAATTCAAAGTCAGCCTCAGCAACCAAGCGAAGTGTTAAGCAACTCAGCAAGAACCTATCTCAAAATAAATAGGGCTGGGGTTGTGGCTCAACAAAAAAAAAAAATTTATGGCAGCCACCTGAAAGAGTCTAAGAAGCAAGGCCACTGAAAAGCAGTGGAGTTGAAGAGCAGCCTACATAGATTCTCTTCCTAGACTTATCTTTACCTACCCCAACACAAGAGCCAAGGCTGCTTTCCAAGAAGACAGCTGCAGAAAGGATGGCGTCTGCTGCAAGGAAATCCTAGGCATGCTGGGTGCAGGAACTGACCACACCGGCACAGTCCTAGGTCAGCAAACCAGTAATGGGAAAAACTTTTCCTCCTCTGACACCATCAGAGTTCCCAAGCACCAAAGCATTGTGAGATTACTTGTGGCAAATAAATATCACCAGTAGAGTACCTAGTTAAGAACAGATTTTGGAATCTGACCAAACTAAGTTTGAGTCCTGACTGCCTCTCATGCAGGTTGCATAACTATAACCAACTTTAGAGGGTAGTTTCCTTATCTATAAAATGTAGACAGACTTAGGTCTCACCTCAAATATTGTTATGGAGATTAAATGAGATGATACAGCTCAGCATGGTGGCACACACTTGTCATCACATCACAGCTACTATGAAGGTTGAGCCTGGAGGATCTCTTGAGGCCATGGGTTAGAAACCAATCTGGCAACACAGCTAGACCCCATCTCAAAAAGAAAAGAGAGAGAAAGAGAAAGAATACATAAAAAGCACTCTACAATGTACCTAGCACACAGTAAGTGCTGAATACATTTTAGTGATTAGTATTATTCTTTTCCATGCCTCTTGGCTATGCAGACAACATGCTAGGGGCTGAGCAAAGTTAAATCATGCATTAATGCATGTGTGGGTACTTGGAAGCTCACACAGGGGATCCTGCTTTATGTATCTACTTAACATTCCAGGTAGGGGGCTGGGGTTGTGGCTCAGAGGTAGAGCACTCGCCTAGCACGCGTGAGGCACTTCAATCCTCACACCACATAAAAATAAAATAAAGGTATTTTGTCCACCTATCACTAAAAAAAAAAAAAATAAGTGTGTGTGTGTGTGTGTGTGTGTGTGTATAAAACATTCCAGGTAATGATCTCACTCTAAGACCTCCAGGCACCACCCATATGTTATACATCATGCCCAGGCTGTCTGGGAGTTTTGTAGAAAGGTTGGAAGAAGAGGTATTACTCAAGTTGACAAGCCTTCCCTCCAGAAAAAAAAAGAGAGAGAGAGAGATAGGAAAAGAAGTATGGGAGTGTCTCTGGGAGAGAGGGTTTCGGGGCTTTTCTGGGGAAGGGAATGCTGTATTCTTTTTTTTTTTAATTCTTTTTAATTGTAGATGGACAGAATACCTTTATTTTATTTATTTATTTATTTTTATGTTGTGCTGAGGATTGAACCCAGCGCCTCACACTGGTTAGGTGAGTGCTCACCACTGAGCCACAAACCCCAGCCCCAGGAATGCTGCATTCTTTGATCTGGGTGAGGATGACCGTTGAATGTGGGTTTTCTCTTTATTGCTCCATATGTTGGAGTACACAATAGGCCAACTCAGGTGATAAGGGGCTGGCCACATGCAACTAATCATTCTTATTTGTTTAGCCACTGTGGCTCTTCATTTCCCCATAGCCTCTGCAGAGACGCCCAGGGTGGGAGGCACTGGCACTAAGATCATTATGGAATTATGAGTCCCATCGAAACATCATTAAAACCACCGCAGGGAAATAAATCTTCCTTGGCTGAAACTTGATTGTAGAGCCATAGGAACACTGTCTCATTCTCTTCACACCTGCTCCTTAGGAATAGCAGGAGTAAGAGCTGGAAAGTGGGCTAGATTGAGGGGCCCTTTTCTGAGGGCAGGAGATCTAGGGGATCTGGCTTCATTCACTTCCCACCTTAGGAAACAATGACAAAAGTAATAACCTAACATTAAATAGAATATTGCAATTAATAAAGCTTTCTCACATTCCTTATGCCATTTAATTCTATGGGGTAGAGGTTTTGTTGCATCTTATTAGCCAAAATGGAAACTGAAGTTCCAATGTGCTGGCACAGCACATCGCTGGGCGCTTGGCAGCCCCCAAATAGAAAGCATGGTATGGAGTGCTCCCTAAGGGTCCAAGTAGACCTTTGCCTTAATTTAGCTCCAAATCTGATATTTTATATTAACATACATCAGATTCTATTATCAAAGTGTGTTGGCTAGTTAATAATCTTATTGAATTCATGTTCCATGTGATGTGCTATGAACTGGGAATGTGATTGTGAGTGAACAAACTGATTCATCAGGTAAAGAGAGCCTCAAATTCTGTAACACTCCTGTCATTGAATTTCCTTTAGATTTCCAAGTAAGGTTCCCAATTTTGTCAGATACTGCATCATTGGCATTGAGATTAAGCAGTTATATTTCTCAGAAAATCCCCATCCTTCTTGTAACCATTTATCCCTCCCTTTGAATTTAGGCTAGGCTGACCTGTGACCAATAAAATACAGAAGAAGCAACCTTAACCAGGTATAAGCCTAGCCTTTGAGAGCTTCATGTCTGTTCTCTCAGAGGTCTTAGCCACTCTGTAATAAATCCAAATACCATGGTGAAGAGACATCATACAAATGGGAAGGGGTCCAACTAAGCCCAGCCTTCTGGTCATCCTGCCAATGTACCACACATGTGACTGAAATCTTCCTGGATCCCCCAGACCAGATCATCCTTCCAACTTAGCACCCTGGAGAGATACCAGTCAACATCACCTAGAGCAAAAGAATTGCCCAGCCAAACCTTCCTGTGTTCCTGACCCACAGAATCACGAGCTATAACAAAATAGTTATTAATTCATGGAGTGGAAAACTCTTTCTATAAAGGGCCAGATAATGAATATTTTAGGCTTTGAGGGCCATATACCATCTTGACACTTTTCTTTGTTTGTTTCTTCATCTTGTTTTTTGTTTGGTTGGGTTTTACAACCTGTTTTATAACCATCTTAAAGTTTAAAAAAAGCATTCTTAGTGTGTCAGTTAAAAAACTGGGTGCAGAGTCATGCTCCTATAATCCCAATTACTTAAAGGTTGAGGCAGGAGGATTGTGAGTCAAAGTTGGAGTCCAGCCTGAGCAACATAGCTAGACCTATCTCAAACAATCATGGGATGGGGAGTGGTGTCTGGGCCTGGAAGTGTGGCTCAGTGGTAGAGCACTTTTTTAGTGTACATGAAGCCCTGGGTTCCATCTCCAATACAGCAATGAGGTATATATACACAATGTAGTTTTACTTGGCCATAAAAAAGAATGAAATAATTATTTTTACTGGTAAATGGATGGAAGTGGAGAATATCATGCTAAATGAAATCATCCAGACTCAGAAAATCAAGAGCAGAATGTTTTCTCTAAAATGTGGAAGCTAGAGGAAAATAAGGGAAAGAAGATGGTGGGGGAGGGTATCTGATATCATAAAGATAAAGGGTAGATCAGCAGAGTAGAAGAAAGAAGAGGGAAGAAGACTTTCTCAGTAGTGCATATAAATAAATGAATAAAATAAAGGCCCATCAACGTCTAAAACATTAAAAACAAACAAACAAACAAAAACTTCTATAGGCGGGAGTTGTATTTCAGTGGTAGAGCACTTGCCTAACACATGTGAGGCACTGGATTCAAACCTCAGCACCACATAAAAAATAAATAAATAAAATAAGGGTATCGTGTCCATCTACGACTAAAACAATTTTCTAAAAAATACATCTACTAGAAGCCTTTTATTTAAGTTTCTCAATACCTTTATAATCAATAGGGTTACACACTAACTGAAAAATTCCTTTTACACCAAGGGTAGGTGCTAACAGATTTTTATAATGAAAAAACCCATTGACATTGTTTTCCTTTAGATTTCCAAGTAAGGTTCCCAATTTTGTCAGATACTGCATCATTGGCATTGAGATTAAGCAGTTATATTTCTCAGAAAATCCCCATCCTTCTTATAACCATTCATCTTTTTCTAACAGGCCTAGAAATTCAGCTGAATTCTGCTTGTCATTAGATTGGCAAATGCAAAACTCTACATCATGCTCTTAGCCTCCTCCAGATATGATTTACAAGAGCTCTTGTCTCCTGCTCTTCTGTCATCTTCATGGTGAGAACCTGAAGCCAGGGATCTCTGGCTCTCCATTCTTTGTTCCTGTAGAACAGAGTCCAGATGGTCCGAGGTTGGAGGTGGGGGTCTGGCAGGAAATAAAAGATGAGAGATGGTCAAAGATTTAAAGAAATATAAGAAGTCAAATTTCCTTGTCTCCCCCGACCCCACCACTAATTCTCAGCCAATACCCAAATGGCCAGAATCATAGAAGAATAACCCTGTATTGTTACATGCCATATTCAACCTCATACTATACTAAACTGCTGGCTTACAATACCACACTGACTCCTCCTTGAGAGACCCCTTCCCACCAACCCCTCCTCCACAATACATGTACATCTCCACCAAAGCAACTAGCATTCCAAGGCTTTGAAAGATTTACTGCCAGTACTACAAATAAGTGAATACCTAAGAGTTGATTCCAAAGACAGGATGCTCATTTGCATGAGTAGTTGCACATCATTTGCATTATATTTGCAAGTGATTTGCATATCATGTCTGCCCTGTCAAAATGTACATAAATCCTTTATACTTTCACTTTTTTTATTTTCTAAAAAGGGTTACACCCCCACATCCTGCCCAGACTGTCTAGCAAAATTACTGCTTGAGTATTCTTAGTCTGATTATGAAGAGCCTTCCATATCATTCTGAGGAGATTTCAAACTATAGAAGATCCCCAAGGATCTCAGAACCTAGTTTGAAAATTTCATTCATTCATTTACTCAAGAAATCTTTATTGAACATCTACAATGTACAAAGCACTGCTGTTCTAGGTGCTGAGGATGTTTTTGTTAACAATAAAATAAAAATAATTACAGTATCAAAAGTTAAATTTTGGTCTGGGGGTGGTGGCATGCCTGTCATCCCATTAACTTGGGGGGCTAAGACAGGAGGATCTCCAATTCAAAGCAGCTCAGTAACTTAGAAAGACCCTGTCTAAAAATAAAATAGAGCTGGGGGTATAGCTCAGTGGTGTACAGAACCCCAGGGTTAAATTCCTAGTACTGCCAAAAAAAATCCACAAAAGTTAAATTTGTCATTTCTGATCTTTTGGCACCAACCCAATCAATAAATATAGTGCAAACCAAGACACTAAAATCTCCTTAAAATTCTGAGTTATAAGGCCATCTGGGTATTATAGACCACACTTAAATTATTATTTTTTAAAGATTAATCCTGAAATTAAAGCAAATAGTAAACTTCTAAAAACACCTGAGAATGTATCCCCATGGATCCATAAAGCCCAGGATAGAGGAACACTGATTAGGAAAGCATTAAAGGATTTAAGCAGGGAAATGATGTGGGTTTATGTCACTCTGCAGCTATACAGAGTGGGGCATTGCAAGAGGTACACGGCGAGAGACAGAAAGATCAGTGAGACTCTTCAATATTCAGTATGTGACGCAGATGTGAGGCTGTCCACACTGTGAGCCTTATAATACCTGTGGCCCCCTCACTAGTCTATCTGATATTGAGTCACACTGCACATCATGGCTTCAGAAGTTTTTAATGAAAATGTGTATAGTAATGGGGGGCATGGTCACAACATGGTTCTACTTGAAAACTTAGATTTGGACAATTCTATATCAGTTCTCTTATATTGACACAATTCCATCAACCTGCTCTCAACTGACTATAATCTCTTTATTCTTCATCTTTTAAAATCTGGAACTCCAAATTCATCACCCCTTTATTTTCTGGAGCATTCAGCTTCTATTTCTTAATCCCAGAATAAGTAAGAAAACAGAGGGCCCTTCAGTTCCAAGACCTAGCCCATGGGAGGTTTTAAATAACTTTTAAAAAGAAAAAAAAAACATCTGTCCTTAATAAAAAGCTGGTAAAGACCTTATCAAGAGCAATAACTCACTGGGAAATGGTGGCACATGCCTGTGATTTCAGCGGCTTGGGAAGCTAAGGCAAGAAGATCATGAGTTCAAAGCCAGCATCAGCAACTTTGAAGCCAGCGAGGTCATAAGCAACTCAGCAAGACCTGTCTCTAAATAAACTATTTTTTAAAAAGGGCTGTAGATGTGGCTCAGTGGTTGAGTGCCTCTGGGGGTTCAATCCCCAGTACCAAAAGAAAAAGGGGGGGGCACAGGAACAAATCCCTAATTTGTGTGGTCACCAAGGAGGATGACCCTGCTGTCACCTAGGATGTGAGGAGTTGTCATCTGGAGAATATGGTAACTAGTAGCCTGAAAAAATTAATTGGGCTGCTCCAGATAAGAGATAAAATAAAAATTCTGTCTAAGCAGGTGTCATGCTAACTCGGCAGGAGGCTGGGTGCTGATTTGCATGTGCCAACATCCTCTCCTTTCTCCCTCAGTCACAGCTGGTTTCAAGCTGCTCTCTGGGAAAGGGCATCAGAGAAGTGCAGTCTTATAGGAATTGGAAGGAGGTTTTCTAAGGAAAGAAGTCCAGGAAAGGAGAGAGGATATGGATGTACCTTTACATCTCTAACTTCACTTCTTCTCTGACCCTCAGGGAGTAACTCAGTGGCAGGAAAGGGAAATAGGCTCAGTGGAACAAAGAGAAATAAACCTATACTCTTCCAAGGTCTACCTTGTGCCCAGCCTTATGCTAAAGGCTTTCATATTACTCCTCCCAACAACCCTGCAAATCTGGGACCGTACCTGTAAGGAAAGTAGAGTTTGGGACAGGGAAGTCCAGGAAGGGTCACACAGCACGTAAGGGGCCAAACCAGGGCCCCAGCTGGGGTCAGACTGGTGTTTTGATCTTTTTATACTATAACGAGCTAACTGATGCTTTTTATGTATGTCAAAAGGTTCATTAACCCTATGGTAGAGCACTGACTTGCAGGAGAGGAATCAATTTTTTCAATTTCCAGGGTACCTAATGACACATGGAGCAATGACTGAGACTGTCATCCACCACCAATAATAATAACAACAAAAACGAGAGCCATCATTTCTTGAGATTTTACTAAGTGCTAACCACTGTTTTAAGTGTTTTGTAGGTTTTACCTAATATAGTCCTTATCGTAACACCATGAAGCAGTCAACAATGATCTTTTCAAACATCCATGGACCATCTAAAAAAAAAAAAAAAACTGATAACAAAAAAAAAGAAAGAAAAGAAACTGATAAAAAAAGAAAGAAAAGCCACAGAGTGCATTCATCAGATATCAAAAAATCAATAGACCACTTTCTCAAATTAATTAGAACTCTATGACAGAAAGATAACAAAGACCTCATGTATTTGAAAACATTTCTAGACTCATGGGACAAAAAATAAATCAAAACGGAGATATTTAGAAATGAAAGATGGGACTAGAGATGTAGCTCAGAGGTAGAGCATATGCTTAACACGCACAAAGCCCTGGGTTCAATCCCCAGTACCAGAAAAAAGAAAGGAAAGATAGCCATGGAAGTCATACTTATAGAGAAATGTATGGATTTAAATGCTTATATAAGAAAAACAAAAGCTGAAAAAAAAATCCAACTCAAGAAGTTAAAAAAAGAGCAGATTAGCTGGGCACAGTGGCCCAAAATGAGGGACAGAAAAATAATTCCCATAGCTAGTAAGAGAGAGAATCTGGGTTTGAAGGCCAAGGCAGTGAGCCTCTAATTCTTTCTCTCTCCCTCCCATAAACATTTACTAAGCACCTACTAGGGACTATGCACTGTGCTAGAAATTACAAGAATAAAGAACAAAATTCTTGCCCTTAGGAAGCTCCCAGTCTAGGAGAAGAGACCAGGATGAGGACTAGAAAGAGTCAGATGGGGCACCCAGGGCACATGATATAAACATGTACTCTGACTTGTACAGCTCTCCTTAAACTTTGTACCCTGATCTTGGCACCGTTAATAATCATAACCACAATTACAAAAGTGCATGCTTTCAACAGCTTGAAGCTGGTAAGAATTCTGAACTGTGGATATGAAGAGAGGGCATTTTAGACAGGGGACTGTATCAAAACGTACAGAGTAGAGAAGTAGCATAATCTCTGGTGGCAACCACCAGCAACATGGTATTTCTCAGACATAGCAATCAGTGCAAGTTAGAGAACGGCAAGAGGAGAGGCTAGAGAGGTGGCTAAGGTCCAGGGCATCAAGGATTGAAGCAGGAAAGTAGTATTTTAGAATGATCATTCAGGCAGGCATGTGGATGGTTGTGGGAATAAGAATAAGGCAAAAGGCAGAGATGTGATTTAAGAGGCTGTAGCAGCATCAGGGCAAGAGAGGAAGAGGGCCTGCACTGGGGCATTGGCAGTTGAAGAAAAGAAAATGGATTTGAGAAATATTTAAGATATAAAATGAGTTGAGTGCCTTGGTGTGTGCCTGTAATCCCAGGGGCTCAGGAGGCTGAGGCAGGAAGATTGTGAGTTCAAAGCCAGCTTCAGCAACTTGATGAGGTCCTAAGCAACTCAGCGAGTTAATGTAATAAAATATAAAAAAGGGTTGAGGATGTGGCTTGGTAGTTAAGTGCCCCTGGGTTCAATTCCTAGTACCAAAAAAAAAGATATAAAATTAGCAGGATGTAGTGTTTGAGTGAATGTGGGAGGTAAAAGAATAGAGGAACCAAGAATGAATGCGGCTCCTCACCACCCAGTTTGATCATAAATAATCAGAGTGCATAGTAATGATACCAACTTTCATCCACTTTCTTTTTTTTTAACTTTTAAATTTTTAAAAAGAAATTTTAGTTGTATATGGACACCATACCTTTATTTTATTTATTTGTTTTTATGTGGTTCTGAGGATTGAACCCAGTGCTTCACATGTGCTAGGCAAGCGCTCTACCACTGAGCTACAACCCCAGCCCTCATTCACTTCTTAATTCATTCATACATCCAGTAATCTATCCATCTATGTAGTCACTCATTCATTCATTTGTCCATTCATACATCCATGTGTCCATCCTCTATACAGCTTCCTTTGATCAAATTCTTATGTCTGTCATAACACCATGAAGAATGTATATATAAAAAGCATTATGGGCTGGGTTTGTGGCTCAGTGGCAAAGTGCTCGCCTAGCATGCATGAGGCACTTGGTTTGAGCCTCAGTACCACATTAAAAAAATAAAGGTATTGTGTCCACCTAAAACTTAAAAAAAAAAAAAGATAAAAGCTTTAGGGCTGGGGTTGTGGCTCAGTGGTAGAGCACTTGCCTGAGATGTATGGGGCACTGGGTTCAACCCTTAGCACCACATAAAAATAAAGGTATTGTGTCCATCTACAACTAAAGAAAATTTAAAAAAAAAAAAAGATAAGCTTAGGGGAGAGGGGAAGAATGGAAGTTCAGTGGATTAGACAAAGGGAAGGGGATATAGGAATAGGAACGACAATGGAATGAATCCAACATAACTTTCCTATGTACGTATATGAATACACCCCAGTGAATTTCAACATCGTATACATCCACAAGGCTGGGATCCTAATCAGAATAAGATATACTCCATTTTTGGTATAAGTATGTCAAAATAGACTCTACCGTCATGTATAACTAAAAAGAAGCCCCTGCAAAAAAAGTATAAGCTTAGCCTTATTTATTCCCTCAGTAAATTTTTGTTGATATCCTTCTATATGCCAGATACTATGATACTATTCTAGGTAATAGAGATAGAGCAATGAACAAACAGAAAAGGTCCTGGTTTAAAGGACCTAATAATATTCTATCAGGAGATAGACAAAATGTAGAGAAATAATATAATTTCAGGTAGAAACTTCTCTATAATAAAAGAAATCAGGATTCCTTACAGAAATGGTTGATGCTAAGATTGGGACAGGAAATACATAATATGAGCCTGGAGAATTTGTAATATCAGGAAGGATGGAAGGACTCAGACAAAAACACATACTTGCTTGCTTAATGTCAAAGGGACACAGGAAACAATGATGATAATGGTGCTTTACCTTGTGGTCTTCCCCACGAAAACCAATAACTACAGTCTAATCCTGAACAAAGCCTAGCTAAATCCCAACTGAGGAACATTCTACAAAATACATAACCAGTACTAATCAAAAGTGTTACCAAAAACAGCGAAAGAATGAGAAACTCTCACAGTCAAGAGGAGCCTAAGAAGATAATGATGACTGAATGTGATGTGGCATCCTGGAACAGAAGAAAGACATTAGGCAAAAACAAGAAAATCTTAATAAGGTGTGGGTTTTAATAACAATATGGCTCAATAATTATGACAGACATGGCAAGACATTGGTAACATGGGGGGAGGGTTAAACTAGGTGTGCAGAATAGAGGAAATCTATACTGTCTTTGCAACATTTCTGTAAATTTGAAACTAAGATAGAAAGATCCAAAGTGCTTTGGAAGTAGTGGATTGGAGGCTGAAGCAGGAAGATTGCACATTTGAGGCCAGCCTCAGCAACTTAAGGAGACCCTGTGTCAAAATAAAAAACAAAAAAGGGCTGAGAATGTAGCTCAGTGGTAGAGTGTCCTTTGGTTCAAGCCCCAGTACTGCAAAAACACACAAAACAAAAAGTTCTTTAAAGAAAAATAAAGCTGGGAACTGGATAGAAATGTGACTGTTTTAGATATGGTTATCAAAGAAAGCCACTCAAAAGTGATATAAGAACAGAGCCTGAATGAAGAGAGGAAATGAGCCATGCAGATATTAAGGGAAAGAGCTTACCACGCAGAGGGACAACAAATGCTAAAATCTTGAGATTAGGACACGTTTGCTAAACTGAAAGTCAGTAAGCCTGGAGCAAAGGGAGTGAGGAAGCTATTTGGAAAGGTAGGAAGGAGTCAGATCATATGGGACCTTTATTTTTAGTTTATTTTATTTCTTAATTGTGGTAAAATACACATAAATACAATTTATCATACTAACCAGCTTTAAGTTGCAGTTTCTAAGTTTAATTTTAAATTCAATAATGTTAAGTATATTCACACTGATAAGCACCCAATCTCCAGAACTTCTTTCATATTGTAAAATTGAAACTCTATACCCATCATGGGGAGAATTTCTTTTTTTTTTTTTTTTTTCTTTTGGTACCAGGGACTAACCCCAGGGACATTTAACCACTGATCCATATCCCCAAGCCCTTCTTCTTCTTTTTTTTTTTTTTTTTTTTTTTTTGTAGTTGTAGATTGACAGCATGTCTTTATTTTATTTGTTCTTTATATTTATATGCAGTGCTAAGGATCAAACCTAGTCCCTCACACGTGCTAAGCAAACACTCTTCCACTGAGCTACAGCCCCAGCGCCCCAGCCCTTTTATTTTGAGACAGGGTCTTTCTTTCTTTCTTTCTTTTTAATTTACTTTTTAGTTGTAATTGGACACAATACCTTTATTTTACTTATTTATTTTTATGTAGTGCTGAAAATTGAACCCAGGGTCTCCCACGTGCGAGGCAAGCGCTCTACCGCTGAGCCACAACCCCAGCCCTTGAGACAGGGTCTTTCTAAGTTGCTTGGAGCCTTGGTAAATTGCTAAGGCTGGATTTTAACTTTCTGTCCTCCTTCCTCCGCTTCCCAACCTGCTGGGATTACAGGCATGTGCCACCGCGCCCAGCTCATGTGGAGTCTTTTAAGCCATAGTAAATGCATTAGTTTCCTAGGGATGCCATAACAGATTAACACAACTTTGGTTCTAGAAGCAAGAAGTTCAACATTGATATAGACAGACAGACAGACAGATAGATAGATCTCTATATATCTAGATAGGCAGATCTCTGAATACCTATATATAGATCTACATATCTATATAAATATATAGATCTACACCTTTGTTGATGAACATTTCAATTTTCCCAGTTTGGAACTATTATGAATAAATAAGATTTATTTTATTTTTATTTTTTCTTTCCTTTCTTGCTTTTTATTTTATTTTTTCCAGTACTGGGGATCACACCCAGGGTCTCATACATGCTTTGTAAGCATGATACCACTGAGCTACATCCCCAGCCCCACAAATAAGTTTTCTATGAACATTCTTGTACACGTCTTTTTGTAGATATATGCACTCATTTATTTTGAGTATTTACTTAGAAATGGAATTATCAGACAATAGGGAAGGTTATATTTAGTTTTAGTAGCAATACTCAGATAAACCTAAGTACATGTACCAGTTTATTCTCCCACTAACAGTGATCAGAGTTCCAATTGTTCCACCCTTGCTTACACTTGATTTTGGCATTCTGGTGAGTATATAATGATAGCTCAGTGTGGATTTGGTTTTCCTTTCCTTCATGAATAACAATGTTGAGCAGCTTCTCATTGGACAATTTTAAGTAGAGGGGAGGCAACATTTGATCTTTTTTTTCCCCCAATGGTGCTAGGTAAGGAGCAAAGGTGGCAGTAAAGAGACCAGTAAGAGAGCTACTATTGGGGCTGGGGTTGTGGCTCAGCAGTAGAGCACTTGTCTTGCAAGTGTGAGGCCCTGGGTTCCATCCTCAGCACCACATAGATAAATTTAAAAAAAGAAAAACTAAAGCTACTATAGTAATCTAGGTGAAAAATCATGACCACTTGAACCAAAGTAATAATGATAAAATTGGTGCAAGGTAGTCAGATGCAGAAAATATGTTCAAGATATAATCTACAGAAGTAGCTGATAGATTAACTATGGGAACTAAGGAAAAGACAGAAGTCAAGGCTGATCCCTAGATATTTAGCTTGAGTAAAATAGTAAATGGAGATGCCACTCAGAGAGAATTGGGTCGTAAGAAGGTGGGGAGATTATGAACAAGGAGGGCAAGTATCAAGAATTCCCTTTTGAAGCTAGGCATGGTGGCATGCACCTATAATCTCAGCTCTTTGTGGGGGTAGAGCAGGAAGATCACTTGTGAAGCCAGGAATTTAAGGATACCTTGGGCAACATAGCAAGACCCTGTCTCAAAACAAAACAACAACAACAAAAAATTCTCTTTTGACCATATCAAGTTTGAGATACTTACTAGACATATAAGTGGATTATGTCAGATATGTATTAGATATCTGAATCTGGAGCTTAGAAGAGAGGGCCAAGTTTGAAACATAAATTTGGAGTCATTGGTCTAGAAAGTACTTAAAGACTATGCTGGAAATGAGTGTAAACTCACTTAGAAATGAGTGTAAACAGAAATCAGATTCCTGGGGTCTTAAATACGTAGAAGACATGAAGACAGAAAAAAGAACTGCTAAGAAATCGGGAGGAAATCCAGAAAATTTTGGTGCCCAGGAAACTAAGAAAATATTTCAAAAGGAAGAGTGTGATCAACTAGGTCAAAAGCCACTGAGAAGGAGTAAATGACAAATGAAAATCAACAAAATTCAGCAAGTGCCTTCAAGTTGCCTCTTGTCCAAGAGAGGAGCTAAGTAAAGAGACCACCTGTGTGGCTCTGGAAAAAAGCCAGAACAAAATCCTTAACTTGTCTGTCTGAGGGTAAATTGGGGTTGTTTAGAGAGAAAGATGATGAAACCCTCCAGATCACTGACATCAAATACTTGTGTCTCAGGCCATCAGTCCATACAGGGCAATTACTCAAACTTCAGGCTAAAAGGATCATCACTGAATCTCTCCTTTCCTTCCAGGAAACTGAACCTAAACTAACCACAGGTCTAAAAACAAACAAACAAACCAATCCTATCCTTTAGTCTCCAGGTTTTATTTTCTCCAAAACCTACTAGATAAATCTCCATTGGGGAGAAGGGACTTTCAAAATGGACTTGCTGGCTGAAGGGACCACCCTGGAATTCTATTCATTCATTTATTGGGTATATACAGATCCCCTTTTATGTGCCAGGTAGTCCATAGAGACTACAGAAACAGCAGAGGATAAAACAGACAAAACTTCCTGCCCATGGGGAGTGATACTGTCCTCCAAGTTCATCCTTTTTCTTCCACACTCAGAGGCGCTGAGGCTACAGAGCAGAATCGGACAGATCTACCCATTACCTCCTAAGTCTTCTGAGAACATATAAAACTGTTCCTTTCAGAACAAAGTGCAGAGATAGGGCCCCTTGGCAGTGGATGAATTTCCCCCAGAGCCAAACCCATGCTGGGAGCAGAGATCCCACATCTGGAGCACAATTTGTTTGGATGTCACTGCAATTACCACATTGGCTCCAGACAAACCCAGTCACAATTGAGGACAGGATTTTAAATCACAACTTCCCAGAGTCTCATTAGGTAATTGATGCTGATCACATTGCTTAATGGGGACCCATAAAATGCTTGCTATTTTTATTACAATGGGCAGAGAAAGGCTCAACTAACCAGATAATTGACAGATGATATGAAGGACCAGGATGAAGAGGTAGGAAAAGTCTGGGAGACCTGGTAAAGTTTGCCTGTTTTTCCGGCTTTTAGCTTCTATTGGTAATGATTGTTTGACCGGATTTAGACGAGACTATGCCCTGGTCTACACAAAGCCCAGAGCTGCTCTTCCCAGGAGCAAAGGATTGAGATAAGAATTGTCATTTAACAGGATTTTCTACAGCTGGCTAAATCGTTTGCTAAATGAGCAATTTCAATCATCCTTTCTTCATCCAATAGCAGGCAGTTAAGCTCAATTCTCCTTTACCCTAAACCCCCACCTCCCATAGCCTCATTCCCTCACCAGCTTTTAGCCAGAAAGATGGTCTGGTTCAGGTACAGAAGGTAGAAACTGTAGCAAGACATTTTGGGCACAGCTGAATTCAGCAGATCATGAGGCTAAAAGAAAATCATAGCCCCCGTCCCCACCCTGAATACTCCAGAGCACAGTTGGAAGCCCATGTGCATGCACTTTCCATATGATACTATCTCCAAACAGAGGCCCAAGAGCAGGCCAAGACCCCTGGTATTCATCAAGAAAGGATTATAGGGCTGGGGATGTGGCTCAAGAGGTAGCGCGCTCGCGTGGCATGCGTGCGGCCCGAGTTCGATCCTCAGCACCACATACAAACAAAGATGTTGTGTCTGCTGAAAACTAAAAAAAAATAAATAAATATTAAAAATTCTCTCTCTCTCCTTAAAAAAAGAAAAGAAAGGATTATAATACTTCTCACTGGAGAAAAAGGATGGGAATGAGATTCATTTCATTCTATTATGAAAACAGGGGACCTTTCAACAGGGAGCTTTCAGTAAATCCCATAAATCAAAGCATATAAGGCATTCCTATAACTATGAGGTATTTGGAAGAGACCACTAGGGGAAAGAGGGAAAGAATATTGAGAGAGAAAGAGCCAGACTATCTACTGACATATGGACTGAAACTCATGTTAATTGAAGTTGTATCTGGTGAGGAAGAATTCAGTTTTCCAAAGAATCTGACTCTTGATTGTCCCGGGGCCTTGTCACACCTGAATTCACTTCTGTTTTGCTCCATATGGATGAGTATTTCCTCCTCCTCCTTTCTGTCTTTTCTCTCCCCCCACTCTTGTATGTGCCTCACTTCTCCTTTTGCATTAGGATTGATTTTAACAGTGAGGATACTATGCTTTGAATAGCATTATGAATTGAATTTCCCTCCAAACCTCATCTGAAAATGTATTTGCCATTGTGACATTGCTCAGAGGTAGGACATTTAAGAAGTGTTTAGGCCACGAGAGTCCCACCTGTATGAATGAACTAAAGCTGATATTGTGCTAGTGGGTTCATCCCTTCTCTTGCTCTCTCTCTTAGCCCTCTCATCTTCTGCTGTGTGATGATGCAGCTAGAAAGCGTTCACCAGATGCCAACACCTTGATGTTGGACCTCCCAGCCTGCAAAATTGTGAATTAATACATTTCCGTTCATTATGAATCACCCAGTCTGCTGGGTGCAGTGGTGTGTGTCTGTAATCCCCAAAACCCAGAAGGCTGAGGCAGAAGAATTGCAAGCCTCAATGATTTAGAAAGACCCTATCTCAAAATAAAAAATAAAAATAAAAGGAAATAAAAAATAAAAAGGCCTGGAATGCATTTGATAATTGCGCCAGGTTCGATTTCCAGCCTAAGATATTGTTATGACAGCAAAAGTGGATCAAGACAGTTGGAATCTCCCCAAATAGATCTACAGGGTCAACTGACTATCAAAATCCCAACTTGATTCTTTGCAGAAATTGACAAAATTATCCCTAAACCATATGGAAATGAAAGGGACTGAGAATAGTGAGCAATCTTGAAAACAAGAAGAACAAAGTTTAAGGATGCAGACTTCCTTTTTTTTAAAATACTTTCTTTTTAGTTGGTGATAGATCTTTATTTTATTTATTTATACATGGTGCTGAGAATTGAACCCAGTGCCTCACACATGTCCAGCAAGTGTGCTACCGATGAGCCCCAGCCCCAGCCCAAGGACGCAGATTTTCTGATTTCAAAACTTAGAACAAATCTACAACAATCAAGACAGTATGGTACCACATAAAGATGGATATGTAGATCAGTGGATTAGATTGTAGACTCCAGAGCAAACCTTCAAATTCACGGACAACTGATTTTCAACAAAAGTGCCAAGACATTGTGTGATGTATGTAAGAAATAATAAAAAATAAATAAATAAATAAATTTTAAAAATAAAATTTAAAAAAAAAGTGCCAAGACAATTTACTGGTGAAAGAATAGTCTTTTCAACAAATGATGCTGAGACAACTAGATAACCACAGGCAAAATAAATAAATAAATAAGAATTTGGATCCCTTTCTCATACCATATACAAAAGTGAACTCAAAATGAATCACAGTCTTAAATGGTAAGAGCTAAAACTAGAAATCTCCTAAAGAAATTTTAAGAGTAAGTCTCGATGATTTGGAGTTGGGTAAAACCTTCTTAGATATGACAACAGAAGCCCAAATGAAAGGAAAAAGAAGATAAGATGGACTTTGTCAAAATTAAGTGCTTCAGAGGAAAAGTATGCCAGCCTCAACAACTTAGCAAGGCCATAAACATTCAGAGACTCTGTCTCTAAATTAAAAATACAAAAAAGGGCTGGGGATGTGGCTCAGTGGTTAAGTGCCCCTGGGTTTAATCTCGGATATTAAATTTTTTTTAAAAATGTGAAAAAATGAACTGTCAGGGCAAGGCCCTGGGTTTGATTCCTAGCATTCTAACAATAGTAATAATATAAATAATCCAGTTTAAAAATGGACAAAGTCTCTAAATAGACATTTCACTAAAGAAGATCTGAAAATAGCTATAAGCACATAAAAAAATGATCAATATCATTGGCCATTGGGGAAATAAGAAATAAAACCACAATGAGATACTACTTTTCACCACTAGGATGGTTTTATTTGTTTGTTTTTGGAGTACAGAGGATTGAACCAGGGTCTTGAGCATGCTAGAAATATACTCTACTACTGAGCTACGTTCCCAGTCCTAGAATGGTTATAATGAAAAGACAATATAAAAGTTGGAGAAGAAGTGGTATTACAAATTGATACATCTGCTTTGGAAAACAACCTGCAGTGCCTCAAAAGGTTAAACATAGAGCTACCATATTGCCCAGCCATTCTGTACCTAAATACCCATTGAAATTGAAAATATGTGTTCACAGAAAAATTTACACATGAATGTTCATAGCAATATTCTTCATCATAGCCAAAAAATGGAACTAATATAATTTCTTATCAACTGATAAGGGCATAGATGAAATGTAGTATATATCCATACAATGAAATATTATTCAGCAGTAAAAATAAAGAAAGTGTTGATACATGCTGCACTATGGATAAACTTTGACAACATTATGCTAAGAAGCCAGTTACAGAAGATCACATCTTATATAATTCTATTTATATAAAATGTCTAGGATATAGACAAATCTATAGTGATGGAAAATTGACTAGTGTTACCCAGCATTAGGGGAGTAAGAGGATACAGGAAGTACATACAAATGGGTATAGGATTTCTTTTTTTTTTTTTTTTTTTTTTTTTTGGTGGTGCTGGGGATTGAACCCAGGGCTTTGTGCTTGGGAGGCAAGCAAGCACTCTACCAACTGAGCTATATCCCCAGCCCCCCAAGGATTTCTTTTTGGTGTGATAAAAATGTTCTTAGATTGAGATGATGGTTACAGAACTCTGTAAATATACTAAAAACCAATGAATTATATACTTTAAATGGTGAATTATATATAGTATGTAAAGTAGATCTCAATAAAGCAATAGACAACCCACAAATTCACTAAAAACTATATAAAATTGTTATAACTAAGAGGTCTGGTTTTGGGATTTAAAAATAGTAATAAAAAAAGATTCTTTAGGGCTGGGGATGTGGCTCAAGCGGTAGCGCTCTCGCCTGGCATGCGTGCGGCCGGGGTTCGATCCTCAGCACCACATACATACAAAGATGTTGTGCCGCTGAAAACTAAAAAATAAATATTTTAAAAAATTCTCTCTCTCTCTCTCTCTCTCTCTCTCTCCTCTCTCTTTAAAAAAAAAAAAAGATTCTTTAAAATAACAACAAAAAATGTGAGAGCTTTGTTGTCAAATCTGTTTTGCCACCTGCTGACTCTGTGTCCTCAGACCAGTTATTTGACCTCACTGAGCTCACTTTTCTCATCTATAAAATGGGCATTAGATCATTATGAAGATTAAATGAATTAATGTGTAAAAAGACACTTGACAGCTGGGCACAGTGGTGCACACCTGTAATTCTAGCAGTTTAGGAGGATTGCAAGTTCAAAGCCAACCTCAGCAACTTAGTAAGACCCTAAACAACTTGGCAAGACCCTGTCTAAAATAAAAAAATAAGAAGAGCTGGGGATGCGACTCAGTGGTTAAGCATCCCAGGTTCAATCCCTGGTACAAAAAAAAAAAAAAAAGACACCTGTCACATAATAGGTGCTCAGTAAATAGAAACCGTAAAGAAATGTCAGTGAACTAAAGGAGAAAAACAGTAATTTGTAACTAAAGGAGAAAAACCAGTCTACATCAATACATTTATGTCTTAACATTTGGCTAGGCTCTAGGGACATAAAAAAGACCTTAATTTTGAGGATCTGGAAGACTGAGAAATTAGGCATTCTGGGGCATGTGAGAGCCAAGTACCAAACACAGTCATGAACCAGTTACTCAGACACAGGGGGAAAGACTTTTGCAAGGAAGGAGATTTGAGTTGGCCAGGTGGAAAAGAGAAAAGTGGACTCTTGTCCCCTCCCCTTGATCAGAAGGATACAAAGGATCCCTTCTGGAGAAAACTGGGCAGCCAGAGGTAGAAGTCAGAGGAGTGATTGTGGGCTAATTTTTCAAAGTTGTGGTAGGCACTGAATCAGCACAGGAGGTGAAAGGCAGGACTTGCTCCTGGCACAATAGGTGAGCTGAAGCTTAGGAGCTTCTCTTTGCTCCCCTTGGGCATAGCTCCCCTAAGTCCCTAAGCTCTAGATCTCCTTCTGCCTCCCACCAGTCCTCTTTTGGGGAACAGAACCCGATGCTCTGTGGGCAGAGCATGACGCCTCCATCACTCCTCCCTCTAGTGACTCATTCCCAAGACTCGGGGTGGCAGGAAGTGCCAGGGCCCCAGAGCTGCAACTCCATCCGGATTCTGGCAACTTAGAGACATCTTATACTCTTCCCTCCTCCCTCCACCCCCGCCACCTCCCTTACTTCCAGCTCTGACTCTTGACATTTCTGCATAAGAGACACCCACCTCCACCAAAACTCTTCTTGGCTTTCTATTACATCCTCTAGTCCCTCAATTCCAGCCCCTAGGGGCTGCTGGATGACACAGCCTGATCCCAAGAGAATCAGGTACAACTCAGACCTTGGAGGTCCTCTCCTGGGGAGGCTGATCAGTCAAGGTCTGTCTCCCCATTGCCAAGTGTCAGGCAAGTCTCATGATCTAGAAAGAACTCTGATTGACCCTTAAACAACAACAGAATTGCTTTACTACATGCTAAGCTCTTCAGAGGCTGTATCTCCTTACAAAAATTCTATGAATCAGACACTATTATCAGTGGCATTTTGCAAATGAGAAAAGAGGGAACTGATTGGAAAGTAGCAGAGCTGGGACTCAATCCCAGGACTTACATCCTGAAACTTTGGGCACCAGGCACTCCGGCTTGTCTTGGGAACTTGTTGCCGTGCAGGTGTCTTTGAGCACACTCAGGGGTATTCAGTACAGCTGTCCTGGGGACTATCCTGGGGTGCCCAGGAGCTATCTAAAAGAAGGAAAAGAAGGAGCATTGCAGCCAAAAGGAAGCTACAGGCACCCAAGAGTGGGGATGACCCAGGTTTACAGACAGAACTGACATCTATCAAATCAAAGAGGCACAGAGACGGCCCACATGACAGAAGAAATAATAATACCCTTGAATTATGTAGCACTTTATAATTTCTCAAACACTGTACAAATATTTGATCCTCCAGATGACCTCCTGGAACCCAAGGAGACAGAAAGCATCTTTTATAAGCTGTCACGACCTGTCAAGCTCTCCCCCGAAAGGGGGGAGGCAGGAGTCAGGCAAGGCAGTGAGTGGGTTAACGAAACTGAAGCCCCTGTGGGTAATTGATAGTTTTAATAGTGACTTTATCCTCAGACTTCATAGACATCATATTTCCATTGGATTACCACATTTACATAACAGTGCAGGGTGAAAGACCCTGATAAATCTTCCTGCATGGGGATGAATACAGTAGAAATGTACTTTTGTTGACAGCGATTTGTTTTACTACACTACTGCCCTTCAATTTAGGGAGGAAAGAGCAAAGTTATTGCTTTATGAGGGGAGGGAGGGAGGGGAGGGAAAGAAAGGGAGGAACAAAGATCAGAGAGCTGGAAAGAGAGGAATGAATTGAGGGGAAGAGATAGAAGGACAAGGAGAGCTATAGGCAAGGTAGGCAAAAGGAAGGGGTAGAAAGCAAGAAGAGAACTGTCTCCACAGCCAAGGTTTAGTGGTGGAAGGAACAGGATGGTCTGCAGATGTGTGACTGGCTGGTGGAGAGCTTCCCACCGAAGCAAGGATAAGAAAGATTCAGAGGTCTTTAGGGGGTGTGCCAGGTTCTCAATTTTGTCAATGGTCAGGAAAGGTTGAGAGAATAAGGGCAGAGGGTCAAGGGCACAGGGCTCTTTTTAAGCCCACTGTTTTGAATTGAACGTGGGAGTGCTTTAACCACTGGGATACAGGCACAGTCCTTTTTCTTTTCTTTTCTTTTCTTTTTTTTTTTTAATAGAATCTGGCTAACTTGCCCAGGCTGGCTTCAAGCTTGTGATCCTCCTGCCTCGGCCTCTAGAGTAGCTGAGATTACAGGTTTGTGCACCACCAGGTCTAGTTTAAGCCCACTTCTGAGATGGTATCAAAGGCCTCTTGGGATCTTGTCCCACCACATCCCTCCACTCCCTGCCAGCCTTTATCCAGAGAACAAGTGGGCTCTAGAGGCATGAGGACTGAACTCTAAGAATCCCCAGACCTAAAGTTCTTCTGATAACAGAGGCTTGGGCTCTGCCACTAATTTAACTAGATGGTTTTCATCCTCTGAATTCTCAGCATTGATTCTCTATTGATGAAATGGGAATTTATTTTATTCATCCAACAAATATTTACAGATTATGCACCATATATTGCGCTATGGGGCTATCTGTACAACAGAAAACAAGATAGAACTTTCCTTGAAAGAGTATACAATCCACTGAAGGTAGCAAACTTCCTCAGAGAATCAGGCCCTTCCCACGCTAGGACAATAATGAGAGCTCACTCTGTGCCAGGCAGGCACCGTGCTCTTGCTTATGCATATTAACTCCTGGAGTTCTCCAGCACCCAGTGAGGGACGTCCCATCACCATGCCCACTGCACAGATAAGAACACCCTAGCGGGGACAGCCTCCTTGACACACCCCAAACATTAACTGTTTTCTTTTCTTCATTGCATGCACTCTTATCTAAAGTGGACTATTAACTTACACATTTGTTGTCTGTTCACAGCTTTATCTTCAGCACCTTGAATAGTCTCTGATCCCAAATAGTTCTTAAATGCTTGTTGAGGGAAGGAAGGAAGGAAGGGATGAGAAGCTGGTGGAAAGTGAGGACCACCCTGCCACCAGCACCCTGTGATGCTGAAGCAGGTGCTGCAGATGTTGCATCATGCCTTAGAAACTGGGCACAATTATCAGCTGACATTTATTTTGGAAAAAGCGCATCTTCCCTCTTTTCAGCTGTTATTTATTTATTGATTGATTAATTTACTTACTTATTTTGTTGTTGTTGTTTTAATACTGATGATTGAACTAGGGGAACTTAACCACTGAGCCACATCCCCAGCCCTTTTTATATTTTGTTGTGGGACAGGGCCTTGCTAAGTTGCTTGGGGCTTTGATAAGTTTTTGAGGAGGGCTTTGAAGTCCTCCTGCCTCAGCCTCCTGAGCCACTGGGATTACAGGCATGCACCACTCTGTGCAACCAGCTGTTTTTTTTTTTTTTTTTTTAGTTCCTCTCAGACAGTCTTCTCATCTCTCTCCCCTGATTAATTCTACATCCTCTATTTGTCCTCAATTTCTGTCTTACTCTCACTCTTGTCCTTTTGGCTTCCCTGCTTCTTGGTTTCTCTTCATGCCTATCTTGAGAGAAAGTTCACCCACTTGGATATCACTAGTTTACCATGGTTTTCCAAGGCCAAGAGGAAGTTCCATTCTTGAACCAAAGTCTTCTCCCTGCAGAGGATACTTTTCTCCCTCTGTAAAATGGGTCTATTTTCACGGGGTTTTTTGAATCAGTGCTGGTGAGCCTGATAGGGAGGAATCTCAGGTTCACAGCAATGACCTTCCACATCCTCACTCAAAGAAGTCTCACCGAAGCCTCAGCCACGGGAGCCCTAGGCCCCAACAGAGACCTATTTCCTCTACTACCATATGGGCTCTTATAAATCAAAGGATTAAAAGCCTAATTTTCCCTCTGTCTTCAGAGTTTTGAGAGTTTCTCAATCCATTGCATAACAGGGCCCTGTTGTGGATTTAACTGTCAAGACCATGTCACTACAAGGCCAGTGGTATTCAGGAGTGATTGAGATGGGGGGCCTCAAGATTCAGACAGCTGAGCTGGGGTTGTGGCTCAGTGGTAGAGCACTTGCTTAGCAGTATAAGGCACTGGGTTTGATCCTCAGCACCATATAAAAATAAATCAAATAGGGCTGGGGATATATCTCAGTTGGTAGAGTACTTGCCTTGCATGCACAAGACCCTGGGTTTGATCCCCAACACCACAAAAAAATAATAATAATAAATGAAATAAAGATATTGTGTCCATCTACAATTAAAAAAAATATTAAAAAATAAAAAAGATTCAGACAGCTCTGAGTTTGAAACCTGGCTCTGCCACCTCATAGAAGAATAATTACTGGGGTTTTACTTTTCTCTTCTTCTTCTTCCTTCTTCTTCTGTTTTTTTAAGAGTGCTGAGGATCAAACCCAAGGCCTCACACATGCTAGGCAACTGCTCTACCACTGAGCTACATATGCATACTTATGGTTGCTATTAAAATAGGCACAGAAACACACTGCCCTCTGTGGGGCCTCTAGGCTTTTGCACATGAGGTTCTTTCAGCCTAAAAGTCTCTCTCTTTCTTCTCCATCTAGATAATGTGAAAAGTGTCCTCTTTGGCACTTTTCCCAAAGTGCCAGAACCCTCAGAGTCCCATGCCAAACCAATTTTACTACTTTGCCAATCATGTTGGGATTGTTTCTTGCAGGAATGTTCAACCCACTGGACTCTGAGCTCCTCAAAGTCAAAAACCAAAATTTTTCTTCCTCTTATCTCCAGAGCCAAGCCACTTACTGAGCTTGTCCAGTGCACAGGCACTCATCTTACTCCTCTAAACTCTATTGCTCCTTAAAGCTTCGTTATATTGAACAATTACTATGTACTAGGCACCCTAAATGTGTTATTTTACTTTTTTGCGGCACTGGGGATTGAACCCAGAGGTATTCTACCACTGAGCTATACCCCCAGCCCTTTTTATTTTTTTATTTTGAGACAGAGTCTTGCTAAGTTCCTTAGGGCTTTGCTGAGGCTGAGCTTGGTCTCAAACTTTCAATTCTACCTCAGCATCTCAAGTTGCTGGGATTATGTCCTCATAATGGCCATAGATTAAATGAGACAATAAGCATTATCTCTTATCTAGATATAGGAAGAGCCACCTTCTGGAAGAAAACTGAATTCTTCCTCATCTGACACCCAACTTTCACCCTTGCCACCATACAGCCACCAGGATGATCCTTTTTTTCCCCTCCTGATGTTGGGAGGAAAAGGGCCTCACTGGTGCTACACATATATTCTACCACAAAGCTATATCCCCAGGAATAGAGTGATCTCTTTAAAATCATGCCACTTCTCTGCTCACAACACTTTAATGATTCCCTATTTCATTCAGCATAAAATAAAAAATTCTTACCATGCCCTACAAGGCTTTACAGATCTTCCTAACCCTCAACCCACAAACTTTACTACCTCATGCCCTACCACTTTTTCTCACAAACCATACCAGCTTCCTGACTATCCCTCAAATGTTGCTACTCACAGTTCTGCCCTAGGTCCTTTGCACTCGCTGTCCCCTATGCCGACAAATTTTTACCTATGATATCCTGGAATTGTTCTTTTGCTTACTTCAAGTGTTTGTTCAAATGTCACTTCATTGAGGTGGCCACTGTGGTGATTTAAAAATATTCCCATGGTGCTGGGTCTGTGGCTCAGTGGTAGAGTACTTGCCTGGCATGTGTGAGGCACTGGATTCAATTCTCAGCACCACATATAAATAAATAAAAAATAAAGGTCATCGGCAACTAAAAATATATTTTTAATAAATAAATAAATATTAAAATAAAAATATTCCCACAAATTAGTTAATATTCCTGTCTTCAAGAGCTAGAACTAATTCCCCTTTCCTTGACTATTGTCTAGACTTAGTATCTCCTCTCTCTCTCTCTCTCTCTTCTCCTCCCCCCCTCTCCCCTCTCCTTCTCTCTCTCTTTCTCTATACTGGTGATTGCACGCAGGGATGCTTTACCACTGAGGTACACCCCCAGCCCTTTTTATTTTTATTTTTTTAATATTTATTTTTTAGTTGTCATTGGGCACAATACCTTTGTTTCACTTATATTTATTTTTATATGGTGCTGAGGATTGAACCCAGGGTCTTGCACACGCAAGGCAAGCACTCTACCGCTGAGCCACAACCCCAGCCCCTTTTTTTATTTTTTATTTTCAGAAAGGGTCTTACTAAGTTGCTGAGGTTGACCTCAAACTTGGCATCCTCCTGCCTCAGCCTTGCAAGTTTCCGGGATTACAGGTATGTGCCACTGTGCCTGGCTTAGTGACTCCTTTGTGAAGAACAGAATATAGTAGAGATAACATGTCACTCCTAAGATGAAGTCATCAAAAGCATTATGATTACCCTAGGTTGATCATGAGAAAACATCAGACTAATCAGACTAAGGAACATTCTTCAAAATAGATCAATAGTCTTCAAAATTGTCAAGGTCATGAAAAACAAAGACAGATTGAAGGAGACTAAGGAAACATGATGACTAAATAAAATGTGATATCCTGGATTGGATACTGGAACAGAAAAATGGTATTAGCAGAAGATGAAACCTATAAAAAGTCTGTAGTTACTAGTAGTACACCAGTGTTAATTCCTTAGTTTTAACAAATATACTATGATCATGTAAGATATTAACATTAGAGGCAGTTGGGTGATATATACATGGACCTAGGGGAACTCTATACAAGTTTTCTACAAATCTAAAATTACCCCCAAACAGAAAGTTATAAAAAGTTCTGCGGCTTCCTGCATGTTCTTTCTTTGGCCACATGCTGCTGTGTTGTGAGGACACTCAAACAGTTCTATCAGGAGGGCCACATGGTAGCAACTGAGGCCTCCAACCAACAGCCATGTGAGTGAATCATCTTGGAAACATCCGTCAGCCCTAAGGATCAAGAGAGACCCTGAGGTGAGGGCGTGGTGGCACACAAGCCTGGAATCCCAGCAGCTCAGGAGCCTGAGAGAGGAGGATCTCGAGTTCAAAGCCAGTCTCAGAAACTTAGTGAGGCACTAAGTAATTCAGTGAGACCCTGTCTCTAAATAAAATACAAAATAGGGGGCTGGGGTTGTGGCTCAGTGGCAGAGCGCTTGCCTGGCATGTGTGAGGCACTGGATTTGATTCTCAGCACCATGTATCAATAAATACAATAAAGGTCCATTGACAACTGAAAATAAATAAATAAATAAATAAATAAAATGATAAAATACAAAATAGGGCTGGGGATGTGGCTCAGTGGTTGAGTGCCCCTGAGTTCAGTACCTGATACCAAAAAAAAAAAAAAAAAAAGAGAGAGAGAGAGAGAGACAGAGAGAGACTTTGAATCAGAACAACAAAGCTAAGCCACTCCTGAATTTCTGATGCTCAGAAACTGTGAGATAATAAATATTCATGTTTTAGGTTTTAGAGTGATTTGTTGTGCGGTGACAGGGAGAAAAGAGGAGATGAGGTAGATGTCCAGGGTTATGCTAGGGTTCCATTAAGACCTTTCCCTTTTTTCTTCTATAATCTTAGTCTCACTGACAAAAGAAGTAGCCCCATCAACCGGCCTGCCCCTCTGTCTCACCAAACCACTCTGTCAAATGTTGTTTATTTGAGCCATATTGGCTGTCTTCTGAACCTCTTTCTCCTTAGTTCACCATGGCCCTTTTGCAATGCACATGCTCTGAGTTCCTTCCTAACACCTGCTCAAGGTCTCTGTAGACTTTCTCATATTTGGTATGAAGACAGGTTTGAGGGGCCACTTTCTCTCTAAAAGAACACTTTGTTCAATTTTTTTTCCCTTAGTACTGAGAATTGAACCCATGGTTGCTTTACCACTAAACTACAACCCCAGTCCTTTTATTTATTTATTTATTTATTTTAGTACCAGGGATTGAATTTAGGGGTGCTTAACCACTGAGCCATATCCCTAGCCCCCCCCCCCTTTTTATTTGAGACACGGTCTTGCTAAGTCATTTAGGGCTTCACTAAATTGCCAAGGCTGGCTTTGAACTCCTCCTGCCTCAGCCTCCTGCGCCACTGGGATTATAGATGTGTGCTGCTGTGCTGTGCCTGGCTTATTTTTTACTTTGAGACAGGATCTTTCAATTTGCTAAGGCTGGCCTCAAATTTGACATCCTCCTCCCTTACCCTCCTGCTGGAATTACAGGAATGTGACACTTTGCCCAATTTTAAAGGCTTGGAATCTTGGTATGTTGAAGGACCTGATAAGTTTTTGGAATCATAATGGTTGTATCATGTTTAGTCTGTAAAGTGAGATTGAGAGCCTTGGGAAATGAGGCAGGGCAGTAAGCAGGAACCAATCCTGGTTGATGTCTTAGTCTATTTTGTTGCTGTAACACAGTATCTCAGACTGGGTAATTTTTCATAGTTCTGGAGGCTGAGAAGTCCAAAGTCAAGGGATGGCATCTGATAAGGGTCTTTTTAATAGGTCATGCCATGGCAGAAGATAGAAGGACAAAATAACATGGGTGACGGACTGGGGCTGTAGCTCAATGATAGAGCACCTGCCTTGCACGTGTGAGGCCCTGGGTTCAATCCTCAGCACCACTTAAAAATGAATAAATAAAGATATTGTGTCCACCTACAACTAAATAAATATTTTTTAAAAATAACATGGGAGGGTAAGAGAACAAGAGGGGGTCAAATTTGCTTTTCCAACAAACCTACTCCTACAGTGGACATTAATCAATTCATAAAAGGAAGAGCCCCCAAGACCTAATTGTGAAGTCCCACCTTGCCCAGTTCAGAGGCGCACGCCTGTAATCCCAGCGGCTAGGGAGGTTGAGGAAGGAGGATTATGAGTTCGAAGCCAGCCTCAGCAATGCAGCAAGACCCTAAGCAACTCAATGAGACCCTGTCTCTAAATAAAATACAAAAAGGGCTGGGGATGTGACTAAGGGGTTGAGTGCCCCTGGTTCAATCCCCAATACCAAAAAAGAGGTCCCACTTTAGTAGGCCCCACCTTCCAACACTTATTGCTTTGGAGATTAAATCTCTAGCAAATGAACTTTGGGAATACATTCAAACCATAGTAGAGGATTTTTGCCTCACAGACTATGGAAACCACTAAAGAATTCCAATACATTGAAACATTTCCCTTCCACTCAGCCCTCCTTTCTTACATCCCTTGCTATCTTTTCTGTCCTGCATCCCCTTCCTCATTTGGCTCATACCAATATCCTAGGAACACCAAAGATTTATTGAGATTTTTTCACTATCTACATTTTCTGTCCACGTTACCTCGTTTAAAGCTTTCAACATCATCAAGGGGAAAAAAAAATATCTTCATTAAGTTATTTGCCCTAAGTCAGAAATCAAGGAAGAAGCAGAGTCCAGTTTCTTAACCATTACTTTAACTGATTCACATTCTCTACCCTATTCTAAATCTTTCATTTGGAGAAAAAATTAAAGATATCTGCATGACGCCTTTGATGTCTGTAGGCAAATGAGATCAGAATGAGTATAGAAGCTAGACAATTCTAGAACAGGGATTTCCAGATTCTGATGGGGCTGATTTCACCTAGCCTTGCTCCCTTCTCTGTGCTTGGCAAAGTCTCTTCCTATTCTCCCTATTCCCTTTTTTTTTTCTGGATCAGGAAGTCATAATTATCCTCCATCTCAACTCTATATAACCTATCCCACTGACATCATCATTCACTCAGTCCATCTGTCTTAGCTTGACTTCTCCCTGAATGACTCCAAGATGCCTCTCTGACCTCACCCCATCCATTTTCCATTAACCTTCCAGAGTAATCTTTCCAAAATGTAAACTTGATCTTATCACTGCCCTACTTGAAATCCTTAAAATCTTTCCATGTCCTAAAGTTAAATTCACATTCCTTAACATATTTTTAGGCTATTCTATACCACTCCCACCCAATTTTCTTCCTTTCTGCCTTCTGGTCACACCTGTCATTCTACTGGTATTCTAGCCAGAATTTCTGACACATTTGCTCAGTTCATTGTAACTTGAGTGCTCTCCTTTGACAATATGATACCCCTTTGATCTGGAACTCTCTTTCCCCAACTATCTTCTACTGACCCTTCAGACCAGTCTTGGCCTAAACTCTCTTCACCAGAAAACCTTTCAAAGCCCCTAGACTAGGCATACTACCTCTGCTTTCTGCTCCCATTGCCCAGTATTTACCCCAACACAGCACTGATTTTGTTTCTGCTGGTTTATTCCCTCTTATGTCTTTCACACCCAACCGAGAGCTTGCTGAGGGCAAAGGACATGTCTTATTCCCTTCTCTAACCCAGAAGCTAATAGACTCCCCCTGAACAATTTTTAAATAAGTGAGTGAACAATGTCCTCTTTGTCTTCACAGTACAGACTCAGGTGCCACTGCAGCTTCTACCACTATCTGCCTGTTACTGTTCCAGATAATAGGTGATTTGCTGGGTGTTCCTCTTTATGGATTTCAATTGCACTTGTAATGTTTGTACCCCTAATGCCTAATACCAAGTTCTGCATTCATCCTTCCACTGACCCACGCATTTTTAAATAATTATTGAAAGTCTATTATGTGCTAGATACTGTGGATGCAGCTGTGAACAAGTCGACAGGACCCTGCCCTTGAACTCATTCCCATGGCATAAAATGGGTGCTCAGCAAGCAAGCATGAGGTTGAAGGGATCTCAGTCCTACTGGGAAGCCCCCAGGGTCTTTCCTGTCTAGAAATACAAAGCAGCAAAGCAGAGAGTACCAGAAGAGGGGGAGGAAAGTAGATTCTTAATTTTTTTTTTTGGATACCAGGAATTGAACCCAGGGGCGTTTAACCTCTGAGTCACATTCCCATCCATTTTTACATTTTATTTAGAGACAAGGTCTCTCTCTAAGTTGCTTAGGGCCTCCAGAAATTGCTGAAGATTAAAGTAGATTTCTTTTGATGACTTCTGAACCTCCCTTTGTCCAGGCCCCCTTGAGACTAACAGCAGCAGGAAGGGAGAGTATGAGGCAGGGAGGAAAGGAGGGCTGAGTGAAGAGGGTCCCTAAAGACAGGCAATAGTGTTGTGACTCAGTGCCCGTGGCCACTTTGCTAGAGCAGTTTGGTAACCAACTTTCTTTCCTGCACTGGAGTAGAAAAAAGAAATGGATCCACAGCGGGAAAGATTAAGAGATAGAGATGACAGAGGAAAAGTGAAGGAGAGAAAAAAGGACCATGGCGGGGGAAGGAGGGAAAGGAGGGAAGAATCAAAAACCTAAGGAGAGGGGCTGGGGATGTGGCTCAAGCGGTAACGCGCTTGCCTGGCATGCGTGGGGCGCGGGGTTTGATCCTCAGCACCACATAAAATAAAATAAAGATGTTGTGTTCACCGAAAATTGAAAAATAAATATTAAAAAATATTCATTTTCTCTCTCTCTCTCTCTCTCTCTTTAAAAAACAAACAAACAAACAAAAAAAAAAAAAAACTAAGGATAGGGAGGGAGACTAAGGTACAGACAGAAGGCCTGCGGGACTGAGTCCTGTATTCATTACTGGCAGGCAGCTCTAGGGTGTAACTCCTCCTTTTAGTCACTGTGGGGGAAAAGATAATTCAGTTTTGAACCAATGGAATTCCCTAGATGCTTTCCAGGACCCACTGATTGCTCAAATCATTTCTGGCCCCATCTGGCCTTCTCAGGAGGCTTATTCCAGGGACCTGCCAGCCCCTAAACCTGAATATACTCCCTGCAGACCCCTCATAACCAGCAAGGGAAATACAGTCTCTCTTGAAACAGCAGCCATTGATTTTCATCTTTCTTAGAAAAGATCATAGAAAAGACACTGTTCACTCTGTGTTTCACTGGGGTCTCAGGCCCTGCTTTCTGAGATACAGGCCTGACAATATCTTAATTTGCAGCACAGAGAAAAAATTTAATTGAGCTGAGATGTGTCAAGGCAGGGGGCCCTGCCCCAGGATCCCCAGAGGCCAAGCCAGCAGCCTGAGTTCCTTACAATGCTGCTGCTCTTGCCAGCAATCTCAGCAGCTCGCTCCTGAGGCTGCGATGCCATCTGCTGCTCATTTTAGGAAACTGGTCTGATCTGGTTGCAGAGCTGAGGTCCAGTCCTGGGAGGGAGTGGGGGTTGAGCAGGAAGCCCTCTGAGCCTCAGGAGAACATGTCTAATACTGACCCTCAGGGATGAAGCAAAATCTCTGATCCTTGTCCTTAATCATTCTTCTTAGATTAGGCAGGATGCCTCTCTTTCACCAGAAGGTAGCTAGGGATTCTGGAGGTACAGGTGGGTCGCTCTATCCTTCATAAAAGTCTAGTGTCATCTCAAGGTTAAATTATCCAGAGGAGCCCAAACTGCCTTTGAAGTTCTATAGCTTTCCTCAAAGTGATATTTTTTTCTTTGCAGGTTTAACTAAGATTGACTTAAATTGGATGAATGAAATTATGAGGCCAGGCCTAGAGGAAGAGGACTTTGGAGAAATAAGCATACTCCTGCACAACTGACATAAGACCTGTAGATTCTCAGCAGCTTTCTGAAGGTCCCCCTCTTGGTATTGTTCTTATTTGTTAAAGAGATGATTAGAGAAATTCTTCTGCAAACCAGTTGTAGTAGTCAGCCTCCAAAATGACCAACAATGATCCCCAACTCCTGATATTCATTCACTTATAGTTCCTTCCCACATGGCACACTGTGTTACCAGGACAGACATATTTGTATGTAATTTCCAAGATTAGGTATCAAATAAATAATAGTTTCTGGGCTGGGGATGTGGCTCAAGCGGTAGCGTGCTCGCCTGGCATGCGTGTGGCCCGGGTTCAATCCTCAGCACCACATACAAACAAAGATGTTGTGTCCACCAATAACTAAAAAATAAATATTAAAAATTTAAAAAAAAAAGAAATAATAGTTTCTTTCTTGGTCACTTTCTGTTGTTCTCTCTCTGTCTCATCACTTGTTCTGGGGGAATTCAGTTGCTATGTTGTGATCAGCCCTATGAGAGAGGCTATGTCAACAGCCACATGGATGATCTTGAAGGAGATTCTCCAGCCATGGTCAAGGTTTCAGAGGACTGACTATAGCCCTACCAGATACCCTCACTACAACATCATGAGTGATTCTGAGCCACCTCAGCTGAGCTCTTGCCCCTCAGAAACTGTGTGAGATAGATGTTGTTTTAAGTTGTTAAAATTTCGAATGATTTGTTTTGGAGCAACATAATAGATTTCTTCTTTATCAAGAAGAAAGAAGCAGGTAAACCAAATCAGCAGTTTCTTAATATTATGATTCTATCGTGGCACCAGGCATGGTAGCACACGCTTGTAATCCCAGTGTCTTGAGAGGCTAAAACAGGAGGATTGTGAATTCAAAGCCAGCCTCAGCAACTTATCGAGGCCTTAAGCAAGCCAGCGAGAACTGTCTCTAAATAGAATACAAAAAAAAGGGCTGGGGATGTGACTCAGTAGTTAAGTACCCCTGGGTTCAATCCCGGTTACAAAAATAAAAAATAAAAATGATTATATTATCTCATGTCATCTGCATTATTTCACTTGGTTTTCTTATAAATCTGGCATCTTGAGTTCACCCCTTCAGTCTCTCTAACCTTATCTTTTATCCTGCCTCCTCAATTCATCCCCACCCTTGGCTTAGTCCTGCCTTAGGCACTTTGCATTTGCTTTTTTTCCTCCACTGGAACCTCCTTCCATCCGCATACACAATCCTCCTGCCTCAGTCTGAGAATCTCTGTAGGTCATTCCCTTGTCTCCTTCAGGTCTTTATTCAAATGTCACCTTTTCAGTATAGCCTTTCTTAATCTCCTCTCTCTCTTAAATTGCAACTGCCATATCTTCCTATTCTTTTCCCTACAGTATTTTTATTCTTATATTTTGTAATTATGTAACATATATAATAAAACATATTTTACATATTTATCTTGTGATTTTTCTCTCCCCCTCTCCACTAGAATGTAAGCTCCACGAAGGCAAGAATTGGTGATTTTTGCCAATGTTGCTAACTATTCTTTCCCAAGCACCTGGAATAGTAATAAGTATATAGTGGATATGCAATATATATTTAGTTGAGGGGGGAAAATGAAGGTCATAATTCATTTTAAATTTGTAATTGTAGTATGTCTTTTAGTTCCCACATTATATATCATGTGCTATATTACATTAGGTCACATATATGTTATACTTTTTTTGTGTGTGAAAGGGGGTGCTGGAGATGGAACCCAGGGACATTTAACCACTTAGCCACATTCCCAGCCCTTTTTATATTTTATTGAGAGACAGAGCCTTGCTAAGTTACTTAGGACCTTGCTAAGTTGCTGAGACTGGCTTTGAACTTGCAATCCTCCTGCTTAAACCTTCTGAGCTGCTGGGATTACAGGCATGCCACCATGCCCAGCTCATATATGTGTCATATTTAAATGCAGTTCAAGGCAGCACACAGACTAGCTTCACAAATAAGAAAACAAAGCTTATTACTTGCTAGCTAACTATGTGACTATGACCAGGTCTCAGTTTTACTCATCTGTAAAGTGAGACCAATACAATTTCCCTGTCCTATCATTGGGTATCATAGCGTATTATAGGGATCAAAAGAGATAATGAGTGTTACAGCATTTAAGAAAAATTTAATACATGACATAAGTGTTTTTGAAATGTGTTCCAAAGACCACTTGTCATAGGCTAAGCTATGTGAAGAAGAAAAAAAAAAAAAAAGGTCAAAGAGGTTTGGGCAATGTGGATTCTAATATCCTAGCCCCTTGTGGATATTTACAACTATATTAGCCTATGAAAGTTTCTAAAAATCCTGTGCCTAAAGGTCTTCCTCCAATGTACCTGACTACATGTTGAGAAATCTTGTTTTCTACAAATACAGAGTACTACTTGTATGAGCAGAATAGTGTTGTTATTTTAGATCAAGAGGGAATGCTTTAAGTTCTTGGAACAGATATCTTGCTGGGGTGAGTGAGGAGATCCAACAGCTGAAAGGGAAATTGGGAGGAGGGAGGAGGAGGAAACAGAAAAGGAGAAGGTATAAGAGGGAAGGAAAACAAGAATGAGGAAAAGCAGAAGGAAGAAGAAAGAAAAATGATGGTGAGGGGAGAAAAGGACGACTAAATTAATCACCTTTGCAAATGACTTAAATAGAACAAAAGCAACCTGAAATTTCCTATGGATGGGGGCAGAGACAGGAGAGGGGATCCTGGAATTCTAGTGCTGCCCGCTGAGCCCTGCTTATTCCTTTGAGAACTGCCTCTGCCTATTTCCGCAGTTGGAGCTCAGGTTTCCTTTTCAGCTTCAAGGAACCTCTCTAATTGAAGAGATTTCTTCTTTATCAAGGAGAAAGAAGCAGGTAAACCAAATCAGCAGTTTCTTAATTTAGTGTTCTTATTAAGTATCTGAAATGGCAGCTGCCATTTTTCCTTTTCTTGTGAGCAATAAGCCTTATGGCAGCATTCAGCTCCCCAGGGCACACCTGGCTTAGAAAAGGCAGAGGAAGAGTAATACCTCCCACAAGGATACTCTTAGGCTAAACAGGTTAATTGTCAATCTCCAGGTAGGGCTGCTCTGGCCCTGTCCAATAGATGCTCTTAGGAAAGCAGTTCCGTAGCTCTCTCAGGCATCTACTCACCCAGGCCTCAAAATGAGGAAGTTATTCTTCATTATATCTTTTTTTTTTTTTTTTGGTACCCCAAGGATTGAAACCAGGGGCACTTAACCACTGAGCCACATCCACAGCCCTTTTTATATTTCATTTTGAGACAGGGTCTCACTATGTTGCTTAGGGCCTCACTAAATTGCTGAGGCTGGCTTTGAACTCACAATCCTCCTGCCTCAGCCTCTGAATCTGCTGAGATTACAGGCATGTGCCACTGCGGCCAGCTCTTCATTATATCTTGTTTCAGTCTTTTTCTCATAATTTCGTTTTTTAAATGCCTTTCTCTTTCCTCAAAACAAGGGACTGACCTGGCTATCATAATTAGCCTGCAATTATAATAACCAATCAAGTAGCAACATCTCCCTCTCTCCTCTCTTCTCTCTCTCTCTTTTCTTTTTTCTCAACTGGGAATTAAGCCCAGGATGCTCTAACCCTGAGCTAGATCCCCAGACCTTTTATTTTTTATTTTGAGGCAGGGTCTTGATAAATTGTTGGAGTCCTTGCTAAATTGCCAATGCTAGCCTTGAGTTTGACATCCTCTACCTCAGCCTTCTGAGTTTCTGGAATTACAGGTTGTAGGCCACCTCCTGGCTAGCAACCTATCTCTTTGAACATGATTAGTGTAATACTATTTGAGAATCCTCATTTCCAGTTGGGAGACTAGGCTTTATTTATTTTAAAGCCAGCCAAATTTATCAGTGGGATCATTTATTTATTTTTAATTGTGGGATTCAAGGGTAAAAGAGAAGCCCAGTGCACACACCTGTGATCCCAGAAATTCTGGAGGCTGAGGCAGGAGGTTTGCAAGTTCAAGGCCAGCCTGGGAAACATGGAGATCCTGTCTCAAAATGAAATTAAAAAGAGCAGGGGCAGCGGGGACATCTTAGTGTTAAAGTGTCCCTGGGTTAAATCCCCAGTACCATAAAAAAATAAAAGAAAGAAAGAAAAGAAAAAAAGGATAAGACAGGGAAATAATGGAAAGTTAATGAGATACATTGGGTATTTCATTATATATGAGATATACCTGGCTCATTATACATGATATTACATTTAATCCTCACAATAGCATTAAAAGGTGGAGATTTCTCTATTTTTAAATTTAAAAAAAATTTAAAGATGGGGTTTTGCTATATTGCCCAGGTGACTGGCTTCTAAGTCCTGGGTTCAAGTGATCCTCCTGCCTCAGGCTCCTGAGTAGGGACTACAAGAACATATCATTGCATCTGGCTACTATTTCTATTTTATAGGCAAGGGAACTGAAATCCAGAAATCACTTACCTACAAATCAAATAGCTTATGTGTATGGGACAGATAAATTGTTGGAGTCAGAATCATGTATGACTCCCAAATCCATGTTTTCTCTACCTGGGGGCTTGCATACATCACACAGAAACCTAGGTCTTTAGTTTCCTGACATCCCTTGTGAAATATTGGGTCTATTCCCTAATAAACATGTTAGTGTTCTTACATCCCCATTTACTGCATGATAAACTTAATATCAGAAAGATGTAAGATCCCCAGCCTTAGTCTTCCTGGCTTTCCTGTGACCAAATCTGAATTCACTATACTTGAGGTCCACCTCCTCCATCACACTGTAATCTCCATAATGATAAGAATTAAGTCTGTTTTATTCTTCACCAAATTCCAGCATAGGGCCTAGTGTAGGGTAAATACTCAACATATGTTAAATGAATAAGTGAATGATGAAGTCAGAAACAGACTATAAAAAGCAAGATAAGATAAGACATAAGAGGTCAGATGAAGTGCATGCATCTGTAATCCTAGCAATTTGGGAGGCTGAGGCTGGAGGATTTCAAGTTCAAGGCCAACCTGGGCAACTTGGTGAGATTCTGTTTGAAAATAAAAATTTAAAAGGGCTGGGGATTAGCTCAGTGATAGAGTTCCCTAGGTTCTATCCCCAAAATGCCCCCCCCCCTAAAATAGCAAGATAAGAGAAAACTGGGACAAAGAATTAAAAGGCCAATTTTTTAGTTTAAAGAAGAAGCAAGGATAAAGAGAGGTAGCCAGGAAGAGAAGAAGAGACAGCAAGATAAGAAAACTCAGCACAAACAAGCAAGATAAAAATAGCCTATCGCCACTGTCCTTTTAAAATTACTTTCTATATTTGAGCCTAAGTGACAAGTGAAATCTCCTCTGTAATTTCCCATGTGTTCAGTTTAATGAATTTCCGGCAAATGGTTTCAGTATTGGAGGGCCAATTTGGACATCGTGGGGGTAGGGTTGGTGAGAAAATGAGGGGTATGAAAATAGACTATCAAATTGAGTCTAGCAACCAAATGAAGGGGTGATTGGAGGCATGTGAGGAGGGAGTCAAGTCCTGGAATTTGTTCAACTCCAAGAAGGAGTGGAAATTGGACTTGCTGTAGCTGATGTAATCATGTTTTCCTACGTGCGCCATATAGGGAGCCCAGAAGACTAGGGTTTCTTATGACTCTTCTTTGTATAAAGCTGCCTATTGTCTAAAGAGTTGCATTTGTTTTTACAGAGAGAACTATAGTAGTAATTTAATTTTAAACATCAGAGAGAATAAAGAGACTGTGAATTTTTCAGGTCCCACATACCTTCTACATGGTAGGTGTGCCATAAGTATTGCACTTAGTCATTATGAGGAAAGTGAGTTAGGGAGGGTAAGACTGAGAGTGCATGATGGACCCCTTTTAACTTGTGCTGCTGGCCCAAACTTATAGACTGAGGAAGGAGTTCTCAGAGGCCACACAGTTCTCTGAGTGACCACACAGCTCACAATTTCAAGCAAAATCAGCCTGAGCAACTTGGTGACACCCTGACTCAAGAAAAAAAAATTAAAAGGGTTGGGGAGGTAGTTTATTGGTAGAGTACCCCAGTACAACAAAACAAGAAAGAAAAAAGATAAAAAAGAAACTCTAAACCCTTTAGCTATCACCTTGACCACTCTTAGCCCTAAGCAACCTTTAATCTACTTTCTGTCTCTATAGATTTTCCCATTTTGAACTTTCATGTTGTCTTAGTCCATTTTTTGTTGCTATAACAAAATACCTGAGAGGCTGGGGCTGTGACTCAGTGGTAGAATGCTCACTTAGCACATGTGAGGCATTGTGTTCAAGCCTCAGCACCACATAATTTTTTTTTAAATAAAGTAAAGGTATTGTGTAATCTACAACTAAAATTTTTTTTAAAAATCCCTGGGGGAGCTGGGGATGTAGCTCAAGCTCGCCTGGCATGCATGTGGCCTGTGTTCGATCCTCCGCTCCACATACAAACAAAAATGTTGTGTCCACCGAAAACTAAAAAAAATAAATGTTAAAAAATTTAAAAATAAAAAATAAAAAGTCCCTGGGGGTGGGAATTTTATAAAGAAAATAATATTATTTAGATCACATGACCCCTTTGAGGAAGGTAAATGACATCATAGAGAGAGTTTGTGTGTGAGAAGATGAGATCACATGTGAGAAAGGAAGCTAGAGATCAGAAAAGGGACAGTCTTGCTCTTTTTATAACAACCCACCATCACAAGAACTAATGGGGGTCCCTAATCCACCACTTTTCACTAGGCTTCACCTTCTTCTTTTTTTTCTCCCCAGTACTAGGGATTGAACCCAGGGGCACTTGACCACTGAGCCACATCCCCAGCCCTATTTTGTATTTTATGTTATCTTCACAGTATCTTTATTTCACATTTATGTGGTGCTGAGAGTCAAACCCAGTGCCTCACACACACTAGGTGAGCGCGCTACCACTTGAGCCACATCCCCACCCCTATTTTGTATTTTATTTAGAGACAGGGTCTCACTGAGTTGCTTAGCACCTCGCTGTTGCTAAAGCTGGCTTTGAACTCAAGATCCTCCTGCCTCAGCCGCCCAAACCGATGGGATTAGAGGCCTGTGCCACCACACTTGGCTTGCTCACTCTTCCTTCCTTCTTTCCTTCCTTTCTACCTGCCTTCCTTCCTTCCCTTCCCTCCCCTCCCTCCCTTCCTCCTTCCCTCCCTTCCTTTTCCTTCCTTCCTTCCTTTCTTCTTTTCTCCATCCATCCATCCCTCCCTCCCTCCATCCATCCATCCATTCCTTCCTTCCTTCCTTTTTTAAGTTTTGAGACAGGGTCATGCTAAATTGCCTAGGCTACCCTCAAACTTGCAATCCTCCTGCCTCAGCCTCCCAAGTGGCTGGGATTACAGGCACAGAGCACCAGGACTAGCCAAGGCCCCATTTCTTAAAGTTTCCACCACTTGAGTGCTGCCACATGGATCAAGTCTCTAGCACATGAACCTTTGGGAGATAAACCATATCTAAACCATAGCACATATAAATAGAATCAAACAATACATCACTTTTTTTTTTAACTGGGTTCTTTAACTTAATGTAATGTTTCAAGATTTGTCCATGAACTTTATAGCATGAATTAGTGCTGAGAGCCACGGCTGAGTCTGTATGGCCCCTGTCATTTTGCCAACAGTATTGATTGACAGGCGAGGCATTACTATCCGCCTCTGCCGCAACTTTTGAGTTCTCACACTATTTTGGAGTTCTCCTGGGGATTTCCGGGGATTCCCCGAGAGTTCCCATTGGTTGGGGAAGTGCAGGAGGAGGGATTTCCGGGAGAGATATTTCCGGCTGGGGGTTCCTGGACAAGCCTCGTGGCGTTCCGGACGATTCCCCGGGAGCTGTGTGAAGTGTTTTCCTGCAGTTTAAAAATAAAGTTTGTTCCTGCTTCAGTGGCTAGTGATTTGTGCCCAGCCAGACTGCGGCAAATTAGTACTTCTTTTCTTTTTATGGTCAAATAATATTCTATTATATAGCTATACTAAATTTTATTTATCTACTCATCAGTTAATGGATACTGGTTTTGTTGTTGCTGTTGTTTGTACCAGAGATTGAACCCAGGGGCACTTAACCACTAAGCCAGGTCCCCAGCCCATTTTTTTTTTAATTATTAATTTTTATTTTGAACTTGCATTCCTCCTGCTTCAGACTCCCAAGCCACTGGGATTACAGATGTGTTCCACCGAGCCCAGCTGACATTGGATTTTTAAAAAACTTTTTGGGTATTATGAATACTGCTGCTGTGAAATTCATGTAGAGATTTTTTTAAGAGAGAGAGAGAGAGAATTTTTTAATATTTATTTTTTTAGTTTTCGGCAGACACAACATCTTTGTTTGTATGTGGTGCTTAGGATCGAACCGGGACTACACACATGCCAGGCGAGCGCGCTACCGCTTGAGCCACATCCCCAGCCCTCATGTAGAGATTTTTATGTGGACTTATTTTCTTTTCCTTTGAGTATATACCTAGGAATGGTATCATTGGGTCAAAAAGTAACTCTATGGTTTATTATTTGAGGAACTGTTATCTTCCTTCCTTCCTTCCTTACTCCCTTCCTTCCTTCCTCCCTCCCAGAGCAGCAGTACTACTTTACATTCTTACCAGCAGCATATGAAGACTCTGATTTCTCCATATCCTTGCCAATCTAATGATGTTCTCTCCCACCCCTGGTATTGGGGATTGAACCCTAGAGTGCTCTACCATCTTATCCCCTGCTCTTTTTATTTTTTATTTTGATACAGAGACTTGCTTAATTGCCCAGGCTGACATTGAACTTGCATTCAACCAGACTCAGCCTCCTGAGTATCTGGGATTATAGTCCTATCCAGCCCAGCTCTAATGAAGCTTTTGAGAAATAACAAGAGCAACTGCAGAGCCCTATCTAACTTGTATTGCTATTACATGTCAATAAAAAGAGCACAGGGATAAAGGAGTAGTACCCCTTTATTCTAAGCCATTATGATCAGTGATCTCTAGAATTTTCCCTGACCCCAGACCAAGTAAAGCTGCCCCTGATACATGCCCAAGGATGCCCATAGTCTTTGTCATTCTTCCCCACTAGACTATAAGCTTTAGGTGAAAAGGAATCCCTATTGCTCTGACTTTATCTGAAACATCTGAACAGGATCTGACACATGCTAGATGCTCAGTAAGTGCTGATTGACTGATGGAACACATTATTAAATAGTACTCTACTGGTGTTTCCTGTTCAAAAAGGAAAGGAAAAAAATCAGTCCTAAGGGCAAAAGTTTTCAAGGAAGAAAGCAAAAAAGAAGAGGATAGGTGGAAGAGAAATAAGATAGATGAGAAACTTGGGTATCTGGTATCATTTGGGGCTACTTTTAGTTATGAGGTCAAACTCAGAGCAAATGGACTTGCCCTCATTTTTTGCCTTCCATCTGGACACAGTTTTTCTAGAAATCCCCCCCTTATTTTTTGTTATTATTCCTAACAATTTTATCTTTGCAGGTATAGGAAACAAAAGTACAGAAAAATGTTGACATCACAGATAAAAGAATGCATAAATCAAGCCACCACTGTGAATTTGGAATTTAAAAGGAGGGAGGTCAAGAAGGTTGAGTTTGAAGGATTTTTTAATTAAGAAAAGAAGAAATCAAAATCAAGGTTTTCCTCCACAGGACACTGAATTTCCTAGACCTAAAAAAGGTGACCACATTTTCAATGTGGCTTGCCTCACAGCCTTACTCATAATGTCTGGCCTTTCTTCCACATAAGCCCTACCTTGTACCTGGACGAATCTGAGTCCAATCATTACCAGGTTGTTGGTCCCTTCTTCCCCAAGGGCCTTCAGATCTCCACTGTTCAATTATTTCCTGTCTCCTTTCTGAAATCACACATGTGCATGTTCTCTCTCCCTCTGTCTGTCTGTCTGTCTCTCTCTCTCTCTCTCTCTCTCTCTCACACACACACACACACACACGCGCGCACACACACACACACACACACACACACCCCTCATCTTTCCTTTTCATGAATCCTCAGGGTAACTCTGCATTCTCCACTTTGTGTGTTTAGAAGGAAAGATAGTAAAATATATGAGATGCCAATTCAATTTCTCCTTTAGCAGAGCTCCACAGGACAATTACCCACCCAATCTGCTTGGTTTTATAGCTCTCATAATCCTCCTTTATGAACACACTGTGACAGCTGGATGTGGCGGCATTGATTATGGCAGCAGTCTTCAGCCACATTCCTCTTTAAGCGCAAAGCAGAGCTCCTGCCTACCAGCACAACACTGGTCATGTGACTTTTTAAATTACTGGATTTATGTAAGCCTTTTCCTAACTAGTCTGTGTCCAACTCCATCAAAATTGAGGAGGATTTGTGCTTGCCACTTGTCCATTTCTCCATGGTTCTTTGGCTCCATAGCCTACAGTCTCTTGTTGAAATCAATTTGGGGTTCTGAACTTTTTCAGTAGATGTCTGCAAGTGTTGGGTGCACAGAAAGCACTTCTTTTATTTCATTATGTAAGAACTGAGGAAATAGTAAAACATGTTGGCAGATGCCAAGGGCAGTGGCTGATTTCCAGGGACTAGCGTCACAATCGTGCCAGGTGCAATAGCTCAGTAGAGGATGCTTTTGAAGTGGAAGGAGAAGGGGATCAGAAAGGGAGCAGCTCTAGGGCTGAGGTTGTAACTCAGAAGTACTGGGCTTGCCTATCATGTGTGAGGCACGGGGTTCGATTTTCAGCACCACATATGAATAAATAAATAAAATAAATGTCCATCAACAACTAGAACTATATATTAGAAAGAAAGAAAGAAAGAAAAAGAAAAGAAAAGAAAGGGATCAGCTCTAGAATTCAGGTATTACTGCTGGTGGACCTTGTCCCTCTGGGCCCCAGCATCACTCACCACTTGGAGTCATCATAATGACTCCAAGTGGAGAAAGGAAATTTGGTATTCAAAAGAAATCCTGGTATGGCGGCAGGCTGTCCAGATCAAGGACATGACATCTGTGGCTGATTTTGTCACGCAAGCAGAGCAAGCCTGGCAAAGAAAGCCAGTGTTCTTCCGCAGCCCAGCTAAGGATCCTATTGCAGGGCACTAGGGATGTGGCTGCAGGGTTAGCCTATAGGAATGAAGGGCCTATGTATTGGAAAACCTGGAGAGATCCCAAAGACCAGACCAAGGTGACCTGTGTGGGTGGGAGATCTATTAACGAGTGACAGCCCTGCTGCAGCAAGTCAGTAAGAGGATCTTTGTAAAAGGTGCAAAAGCGCGAGCTACACCGGCAGCAACCAAAATGTGCCAGGCACGGGAGAGAAATCAGCATCCCTAGCGCACTCAATGCGGGCAGGCAGCCAGCCTGGCCCTACTAAGACGTAGGTACCCTCTTTAGCAGCTCCCAACCCAGCTCCCCTTCTACCCATAAGTAAGACATGGGTTGGGAGTCCAACAAACGTAGCCACGATTAGGACCTCAGTCCTTTCTCCCGCGGGGCCTCACCTCCACCACCACCTTCGCGTTTTTTTTTTTTTTAATCGGCCTTTCCTGGGCGGGACTTCAAGCCCCGCCCCGACGTCCCGCCCTGCAGCCGCTCCGGGGCGGGGCTCCCTTCAGCCCTCGGCTGCCCTTTCCCCTGCGGCCTCTACCCGGAGTAGCACCCGCTGCGGAGCTCCGGACACGTGCGGGTGAGTGAGGGCCGGGTGAGCAGCAGACTGCGGGGTTTATTCGCCTGAGGCGAGAGGGAGTGTGGGGAGGCTTCTGCCAGGGCACGGGACGGAATTGGGGTTTGTTCCCTGGTGATCCCAGGCTTGGAGGGCTTTTTTGAAAAGACCTGGGAAATCGTAGCCTCAGAACCTGCCGCTATTTTCTGCCATCCCTCTTCTCACTGGAGAGTCGCCAGGAGCCTGACCCTGGAAGTCTCGCTCTCTCGGCGCCGCCATGGGCAGAGCTTGGGAAGATCGTGAGGAGCACGTGTCGGGTGGAACTGGGGCAGCCTCTGCAACCAGAGGCCCCGAAAGAGGCAGTCTAGTTTGAGATTCGTGGTTTTTGTTTGGTTTGGTATTGGGGATTGAAGCCGGGACGCTTTAAATTTTTTTAAAATTTTGAGACAGAGTTGCTTAGGGACTTGCTAAGTTGCTGAGGCTGGCCTCGAATTTGTAGTCCTTCTGTGTACCGCCCCCCACTTCCCCCATGACTGGCTTCCGCCACTGCGCCCACCTAGGTTCCTTTTCAGACCCCAACATTGAGTTTTCCATGCATTCCTGTTTCTCCCGAGGAGGTTAGATGTGAAATTGAGAATGGCTGGAAAAAAGGTATGGACTTAGATAAACTCACTTTATAAAAACAAATTATAATGGCGAGCGTGTAGAAATATTTGTTAACATCTTTGCAAACATCTGTTTTATGTGGTACTAGGCAACTGGGATTGAACCCAGGGATCCTTAACCACAGAGCCACATCCCCAGCTTTCCAATTTATTTTTATTTATTGAGAAAGATTCTCACTAAATTGCTGAGTCTGCCTTGAACTTGGGATACTTCCGCCCCAGCCTCCCCATCAGTCTCTGGGATTACAGGCCTGGGGAGCACCATTGTACCTAGCCAGCCTTTCTAGTTTTCACTGCCCATTCTTCCTGGACAACCTTCCCTTACTCATAATGTTAGGGTACAAATATTTGTGAATGGTAGGAACATGAGGTTAGGGAATAACTATAAAATGAGTCAACTGGCCAGGCATGGTGGTGCACAACTGTAATCCCAGCTCCTCAGGAGGATTGGGAGTTCAAAGACAGCCTCAGCAATGGCGAGGCACTGAGCAACTCAGTGAGATCCTGTCTCTAAATAAAATACAAAATGGGGCTGGGAATGTGAGTCAGTGGTTGAAAGTCTGATGTCATATTGCCGACGGTTAAAAGTCAAGAGGTGGGCTGGGGATGTGGCTCAAGCAGTAGCACGCTCACCTGGCATACGTGCGGCCCGGGTTCGATCCTCAGCACCACATACAAACAAAGATGTTGTGTCCGCTGAAAACTAAAAAATAAATATTAATATCCCCCCCTCTCTTTAAAAAAATAAATAAATAAAAAATAAAAGTCAAGAGGTGAACCTGGGCAGGATTCTCTGAGATCCCCAATAAAACTGGAGTATAGGAGAGGCACACTGTCCCTCTCTGAGTGAATCCACTCTCCCTTGAGGGTGTCCCCTTTCCCTTTCCTTTCAATAAACTCACTCCTATTGCTGAGCAATATATCTGAAATCTCTCTGACTTGATTGGGGGTTTGAAGTGGGGTGGACTTTGCACTACCTCAGTTTCTCAGAGGCCCCAGATCTCTAACAATCCTAGATCTCTTTTTTTTTTTTTTTTTTTAAAGAGGGTGAGAGAGAAAATTTTTTTAACATTTATTTTTTGGTTTTCGGCAGACACAACATCTTTGTATGTGGTGCTGAGGATCGAACCTGGGCTGCACGCATGCCAGGTGAGCGCGCTACCGCTTGAGCCACATCCCCAGCCCAATCCTAGATCTCTTCCTGAAAGGTAAGTTCTACATATCCTGTGGGTTTAACCTATATTCCATTTAAATCTATGTGCAGAGCACTGTTAATAATATCCCCATTCTCCAAATGAGGAGACTGAGGTTCAAAGTTACTTGCCCAGTGTGGTTTGGCATTAGGTGGAAGAGCCATGCTCTCTGATAATTGTTGACTGGGCCATTATTTTGGTTGCTGTTGAACTGCTGTGGTACATTAGTAAATATGATTTGAGCCAGGCATAGTGGCACACACCTGTAATCCCAACAGCACTGGAAACTGAAGAAGGAAGATTCCAAGTTTGAAGTCAGCTTCAGCAACTTAGATCCTGTGTAAAAATAAAAGGGCTGGGGATGTAACTCAGTGGTAGAGCATTCCAGTTGCACACACAAAATAATAATTTTAAATAATGTGAAAACAAAGCTAACCAGGGATAGGCTGTTTTATTGTCCACCATTGTTTCTTTTGCTCTGGCCTCTTAAGTTACAGGGCCTCTAATCTGCACACGTGTTCACTGTTGGCTGACTATAACTTGGTTTGTTTTGATTGCAGAGTGGCCAGCTATGGACTTAAGGCAGATATGACCCCTGGTAAGAATAATACCATTGTCCTCCTTTGGCACCAGCTGTAGGCAGCTGCCTAGGTTGCCTTGTACCTAGGCAAGTGTTACACTGCTGGGAGAACAACAGCCAATAGCTGGTTGGCATTCTGGTCTCGGTTCATGCTGACCCTGTACTGTTAACTATACCAGGATGTCAGCATAATTGTTTATACATCAAGGTTAAATCTGTAAGCATGATATTTTGCAGGGAGAAACCTGAAATCCAGACCTTCCTATGTAGGTACTGGACTAACAGGTTTGGCTAGTATTAAGTTGCTTGACTCATACCTTGGAAATAAAATGCAAGTAATCCAGCCAGGGAGGGATATGTAAATAGAGGGGGGAAGTCACATTTAATTTTTTAGTGCCTGTGAAGTATTCAAAAGTACTTGTGACCCCAGGTGAGTATAACACAATAGTCCTTTGGTCTCAGCTGTAGGCTGTAACCTTGTACCTAAGCAAGTGATGCAGGACAGAAGTCAATGAAAATTTTACTGATTTCACTGAAATCAAAGCAAAAACCCATGCATGAAAATATTGCCAGGCATGGTGACACACCAGTAATTCAGCTACTTAGGTTCAGGCAGAAAGATAGTGAGTTCAGGCCAGTCTGAGCAAACTAGTGAGATCCCATCTCAAAAAGAAAAAAAAAAATTGAGGGGCTCTGGGAACTAATAATAATTTATAGAGTTATAGAGTTGTTGTCCCTTTATAGAGTAGTTAAGTATTGAATCCCTTCAAAGTGTTTTCTCAGAAGAGATGCCTCCCCTGGGCAAACATCACATAGGGTGATTCTGGGATTGTCCAATAAAGCTGATTTAGTTACTGCTTCTGTGAAAAGTAACATCCTAATTTCCACATGAGGAACTGGTGAGGATGTTTGGGAGAGGGAAGCTTAAGTTATCAAAGCTTGTTTTGTTCCATCAGTTGGCTTTCCCTTAAAGGATTCTCCAACTAAATGCTGAGGATTTGTGTGACTGCCTCAAATGTTTATCATGAATAGCCTTTTAGATATGGGATCTTAAGACTAGAGACATGGGGGATGGTTAGCTTTATGGCACTCATAGGCAGGAAAAGCAAATAATGGGAGATAAAAATAATTCTTAAGGTATAGACAACATGATAAATCATAAATGGCAGGCAATATTGTTGGTTTGTTCAAAGTAAGAGGATACAAGTGGCTTAGCTTGGAGTAGAGTATCATTGATAACCAGTTTGCACAGTAGCTTGATGATATGACCACCTCAACGCACAAAATCATCAGCAAGCTGTCACTATATCCTTGGCACCAACAGAACATCAGGAATAAACTCCTGTACCCTCACCCTGCACTTCCCACCTTAGTGCAGGCTTGAGTGTACACCTAGATTTGATTGGCCCAAAGTTAGCCCACGCATGCTCTTTTTCAAATATATACACCTAAATTTTATATATATATATATATATATATTTATTTATATGTAGTGCTGAGGGTTGAACCCAGGGCCTCACACATGCTAGGCGAGCGCTGTACCGCTGAGCCACAACCCCAGCCCATACGCCTAAATTTGATTGGTTTGGGAAACAACCAAAAGGGGAGAAACCTTATAAGGAAACTTAGGCAACTTTCAGGAAGATTATAACCCCATAGTACTCGGCCTGTGAGGAACCAGGGGAGGGAAACTGCATTTTAGGGAATAAAATGCTCTATGTAACTGTTCTAGGGGTGCATGGTCACCAGACACTGGATCTTGCAAGACTTGCCATTAGAGCCTCACTTTTGTACCTCCTGTCTCTGAGTCCATTCTTTGGCATTGGGCGGCAGGTGAGTGAATTTCTCATTAGCAATTTTGAAATGTATAAGGCATTGTTATTATAGTCACTATTATGTATAATAGATCATTAAATCTTACTTGCCTGCCTTTTTAGGATGACTTGAAATTGTGATATTCTTTACCCTCCAGAAGAGAGGAAATAGTGATGGGTGGACAGTGTACATGTGGAGTTTTCAGATAAATATCCCTGTTCATTCTAGAGTTGTTGACCTCCTATGTGCCAGGCATGGTGGCACATACCTATAATCTCAGTCTCCAAAGGCTGAGGCAAGAGGATTGCAAGTTGGAGGCTAGCCTCAGCGATTTTGCAAGTCCCAAAGCAACTTACTGAGACCCTGTCTCAAATTAAAAATAAAAAGGGCTGCAGATATAACTCAGTGGTCAATTGCCCCTGGGTTCAGTCTCCAGTACAGAAAGAAAGAGAAATAATTGGGATGAAATTCACTGTTTGCCCTCAATAAATTCAGTCTCCAAGCAATTAAAGTAGGATTTTGGTGGTTTGGGTGAAAATATGTAGGACCTTGCAGATTCGCTGTGTCACTCCATCTGGGGTATTTACAAGGAGATTGTAAATTTTTTGAGGGAAAGGGTAGTGTATCTTCCGTTCACTGCTAGATCCCAATTTCAGCCCCTAGCACATGGCAGGAACTCCTTGAATGTTGGATAAAATACCCCAAAGCAGGCTGGGGTTATGGCTCAGAGGTAGAGCCTTTGCCTGGCGTGTGCGAGGCTCTGGGTTCAATCCTCAGCACCACATAAAAATAAATAAAGGCATTGTGTCCAGCTACAACTAAAAAAATGAATATTTTTTTTTAAAAAGCATGGAAAATACTTCCTTTCCTACTTCCAGCTACTACTGATACTGTAACTCTGTCTTCTATGAGGGTGGAGGCTGTAAGGATGAGAAATTTGTTTCAGAAACAATCCAGCGGTTGTCAGCTATCCAGGCTAGTGTGGTGCCTGTGATTGTGTTACACTGTTGGAAGAGCAAGCACTGTCTTTATTGAGGTTTGGCTCCAAGCACTGTTTTGGTGTTGTAGCTAAGTACCTTCAGGCAGTGTTCTGCACCTCTGAGAGTGGAATGACTCCTCCTGTGGAGTTGGTCCTAGTCTGGGTGCAAACAAAAGTACCCTGGGGCTGGGAATGTTAGCTCAGTGCTAGAGCACTTGCCTAACATGTGCAGGGCCTCAGCACCCAAGGGATAGTCTTAAAGGAAAACATGTCATCCTTTACCTTTGAATCCTAGATACTTTAACCTGAATGAGAATGAGAAACCTGTCTTCATCAGGACCTCAGACATCTAACAGCTTTGTGCACACCAAGACAAGTAATGTATATAGTCCTTTTTGTTATATATTTCAGCTCAGATGGGTGGAAGAGCTTAAAATTATGGAGGGAATTGGTTGTGGCTCAGTGGTAGAGTACTTGCCTACTATGTGTGAGGCACTGGGTAGAGACAAATGCTTAAAATCCAACTGTCATTTTTTTAGAGCTGTGCTGTACAATACATATGGCTAGTTAAGTTGTAAAAATTAAATAAACCAGTTTTTCAATCTCAGTATCTGTTTGACTAGTGACTACCATATTGGACAGCTAGGACATTTCACCAGTACAAAAAGTTTATTGTATACTCTTAGAGCAGAGATCTGCAAACATCCTGAAATGGGCCAGATCATAAATATTTTAGGCTTGTGCAGCCATGTGGTCTTTGTAACTACTTTGCAATTGTAGTGTGAAAGCAACCTTAGTATGTCAACAAAAAAACATGGCTATGTTTCAGCAAATTTTATTTATGAGCACTGGACTTGGAATTTCATAAAAATCGAGTGTCACATTTTTTCCATTCTTATTTTTGGGGGCCATTCAAAAACAGGTTACACCGGGTGTGGTGGCTTGGGGGACCTTAACAGGGCTGGGGATGTGGCTCAATGGCCCCTGGGTTCACTCCCTGGAACACCCCCACCCACCTTAAAAAAATTAGGTTGTAGCCTAGACATGCACAGTTTCAGCTACTCAGGATACTGAGGCAAGAGGATTGCAAATTCAAGATCAGTCTGGGCAACTTGGTAAGACTGCCTCAAAAAAATAAAAAGGGCTGAGGATATAGCTCAAGTGATAAACTACCCTGGGTTTAATTCCTAGTACCACAGACAACAAAACCCTGTAGGCCGGGCTGGGGATGTGGCTCAAGCGGTAGCGCACTCGCCTGGCATGCATGTGGCCCGGGCTCCATCCTGAGCACCACATACAAACAAAGATGTGTCCACCAAAAACTAAAATAAATAAATAAATCTTAAAATTTAAAAAAAACAACCACACTGTAGGCCGAAAGCTAGAATTGGCCTGTGGGATATGGTTTGGTGACCCTGTTCTGTAGATTATTTGGGCCTTGAATCAAATAGCTCATTAGTGACGGGTTCAGCGTTACCAGTGTGTCCCACTTAAAATTCCGTGTTAACAGTACTTTTTTTCCTATATCCATACACTCTTTTTTCATCTCTTAGAGGTAACTGAAGTAAATTAGTTCTTGTTTCTTTTGATGGGAATTGTTTGCTGGGCATACTTTTATCATAGTGGTTCTCTCCGTTTTTAATGCACATCTTGGGGAGATCTTAAGAAAGAAAATAGCCAGCAGAGCCTTTGATCATGAACTTTGTCCTAGGTAGTGAAACAGAAAAAGAAAATTTTATGTCATTGGTAGCTCCATGGGATTTGGGTGGTTTTTGTTGTTGATGGGGGTGGGGATCCTGGGGATTGAACCTAGGGCTGTGCTCTGCCCCTGAGCTATTAGTCCTCTGTAGGCCTTTAAATCTGGGGTCTCAATTCCTGACCACAGATAGGGCTACCCTTGTACAGAGAAGAGGAGAGGTTCCTAAGTCACCACTTAAAAAGGGATAATTTGGTGTTTGTGGACCTATAATAATATCCCAAGAGGTTTCAATGACATAAAATCATGCACAGATTTCCTAATTGATAACAGTTGTTTCTCTTTTTTTTCCAGCAAATTTATGTCCTGTTGTCTTAAGAAGATGAAGTAAAATATTTGAATAGTTTTTCGGGGGGGGGGGGTTGTTTTTTTAAATCCCTTTCTTTTCTCTTTTTATTCTTTTCCCATGCTTCAATGGACAGTGGAATTAGATTGCCAGGGTTGTTGGTCTGTGAATATCCAAGCTGCTATTATAACCTATATTTATTATAACCTATATTTATAACCTATATTATAATCTATATTTATTGCTACCTATAACACAAGCTGTTATAGGTAGCAATAAACACAAGTACTGGCCAGGTTTTAGGTCCCAAACCTGTACCATATTAAGAGGTAAGTAGGGGACTATAATAAGTGTTATCTCAGACACCTATCATATGTTCTTCTTGCTAAGCTCAAAGAAACTAATGAAAGTAGTTTTCTGGGGTTTTTTTACATTGAAATTTTGGATCCTGTCTCAAATTTCAATGGGGAAAACAAAGCCCAGAGGGGTAACTCTGTAAGCCTCAAAGGGATGCAAAAAGGTGGCTGAGTACCTAGGAATTCACACAAAGGAAAACAACCAGCTAAGAGCAATTAATTAAGAACTTGAAAAGAGTGAGAATGACTCCTGTGAATCTTATTGCTTAATTAGGGCTTTATGAGCAGCTCTAGTTAATGGACTTGTCAATATACACAATTTCACTGAATTAACAAATTAATTGTAATACTTAAAATCATGTTTCTACTGACTACTATTTAGGAGTATATATAAGCCAACTTGCTGGGTTATATATTTGTCATTTCTGTAGCCTAAGGCCTGATTCAAAGGAACCCCTATTTATTTGGCCTTCCTTGTCCTTCAGTAAAGCTCCTTTGAGGTGAGAGTGTTCCCTGCTGCATGTTAAGGGTAACTTTACTACTCAGGAAAGGGGTAACATCATGGACATGGAATGGAATTTATTTTAGAATACTTCCAGTGAAGCACATCCATTTTCCCCTAAAAACATCTTACATTAGTGTGTTATGATTGTCGAAATGAATAGGCTAATATTGATTCATTAGTATTTAAGTCAATATTTTATTTAGGTTTTCTTAGTTTTTGTTTTTTTTTTTTTTAACCTAAAGTCCTTTTGTTTTAGGATCCCAATAAGTATGCCATATTACAGGGCTGGGGGTGTAGCTCAATGGTAGCATGCTTGCCTACAACATGTGAGGCACTGGATACAATCCTTAGCACTACATTTTTTAAAAAGGTATTGTGTCCATCTACTACTAAAAAAATATTTTATTAAAAAAGAATATCACATTACATTTAGGTTGTCATGCTTCTCTTGGAAATACAGTGTTTATCAGCTGAAAATATTTTTTTAATATTTATATTTTAGTTTTTGGTGGACACAACATTTTCATGTGGTGCTAAGGATCGAACCCAGTGCCCCGCACATGCCAGGCAAGCACGCCACTGCTTGAGCCACATCCCCAGCCCAGCTGAAAATATTTTAATCAGGGTAGTAAATAATCAGTTTGAAGGTAAATGATAATTACAGTTATCTGTTCTAATTAAAAGGGCATTTATTTATAAGAATCCTAATAAAAATTAAAGCTATTTTACTCTAATATTCTTATGGGAAAATAATCTGTAAAATTAGTCACAACATTACAAACAGAATGAAATACATATCAATTGAGCAGATAAGGAAGTCCAAAATTAGGCATTAAGATACTGTGAAGTTTTTAATTGTTCATGGACCTTTATTCATTTCTTTGTATGCAGGGCTGAGAATTGAACCCAGTGCCTCACATATGTGAGGCAAGCACTCTACTATTGAGCCATGATCCCAGCCTTAACTGCGGAGTTTAAAAAAAAATGCTGGGGTTGTGGCTGAGTGGTAGAGGGCTTGCCTGGCATTTGTGAGGAATATGTTTAAAAACAATATGACAATGTTGGGACAACTTGATAACTGTGTGAGGAAAAAAAATCCCATTGAAATTTTGTGGCACAGATTTATATACAGAAATTAAATTTGAGAAGAACAAAGAAAGTGCCTTTTTTTAAAATATACTCTTACAGTAAGTTTGCCTTCTAAGTTAAAAACAATGAATGGTAAATGACTAGATTATTGCAAATTCTGTATGAAAAAAATAACTGGAGACACAAACTGGTAAAGATGTTTGCCAATTGTTGCTTATTTGTTTTTGTACTGGGGATTGAACCCAGGAGTTCTTCTCAGTCACTCTTAAGTCAAATATAACAACCCAACATGTCTACAAAAGAAATAAGCAGCAAGTTTGTTAACTTAAAAAAAGCACATTTGGGGCTGGGGTTGTGGCTCAGTGAGTGGAGTACTCCCCTAGACATGAGGCTCTGGGTTTGATCCTCAGCACCACATAAAAAGAATGGTGTGTGTGTATGGTGCTAGGGATTGAGCCCATGGCCTTGTGCATGGGAGGCTAGAAGATGCTATGTTTTTTAAAAAAGTGCACATTTGCTTAGGCAATAGTGCTGACTATCCACCAAATACCTGAGATAGTCAACTTGGAAAATGCTGGGCTGGAGCATTTGCCTTGTATGGCTCTGTGTTTGATTACTAGCATCACCAAAAGTTTATTTTGGTTCAGCTTTAGAGATGTTAATTCAATCCATGATTGATTCACTCTATGCTTTGGGCCTATGGTGAAAAATACTTCATAACCACAAAGTATAAAGGAGGAAGGGACCCCTGTCCAAATGTCTCTTTCAGGACATGCCTACATTGACCTGAAAACACCTATTGGTAATGTCAATATGGTGACCAAGCCTTTAATTAATGAGTCCAAATTTTGGCACCAATCCCAATGTGATTAAAATATGATGTGAAAATTATATGAAATTCTGGGGCCAGGAATGTAGCCTAGTGGAGCATATTCTTATTTCACATTTCTGGAACAATATGTATGTGAAATAGTTTTTATGTATGGAAAGTGTAGAATATATAAGAAGTGGTTGATAATAGTTGCCTTTTTTAATGTAGGGGAATAGAGGTTGTCAGGAAGGTGGTCAAACAGGACAGTAGGGGTCTCATTGCCTTACAAAAATTAACAGACCTATATCATTCATCCTCAATAATACCCTACTGCAAACCTCGTGACTGGCCAGTATGGCCCCATCGTCCAGTCCAGTCCCCAAGGACCAACATCCTCAGGCTCCTAGCCAACACCTGTAGATGCAGACTTTGGAAAATATGCTTCAGGTGAGCTGGGTATATAGCTCAGTTGGTAAAGTTCACAAAGAGTGCACAGGGCCCTGGGTTCAATCCCCAGCACCACAAAAAGTAGGCTTTAGGTTCACATCTGAAGGGTACAAGCTTAGCTCACCTACAGATTTACACTATGTGGCCTTACCACAATGTCTGAATAAGCTAGCAGGTGAAGGGCTTCTCATCTGAGTCCACTCAAAAATGCGTAATACCAGGGCTGGGATTGTGGCTCAGCAGTAGAGCGCTCTCCTAGCACGTGTGAGGCTCTGGGTTTGATCCTCAGCATCACATAAGAATGAAATAAAGATGTGTCCAACTACAATTAAAATTTTTTAAAAATGTTTAAAAAATATTTTTTCTTAAAAATGCACAACACCAGCACAATAGCCATAGGGGTCATTAACAGCCAGGAAACATGAGCCTACCAAATGAAGTATCCCCTGTTCCAGAGTAATGGAGATTTACAAGTTGCCTAGCAATTCAAAATAAGCTTGAGATGATCCAAATTCTGGACCTGAAGAACACAGTGTCTATTTCTACCAACCTGTACTCCCTAGCACTTGGGAGACTAAGGCAAGAGGATTGTGTGTGGCTGGCCTACAAAGGACTTATCTTGAAAATGACAGGATGAAACTGGTATGTAAGCAAGCAGAAGGCCCTATATTCAATCCCCAGTACCATAAAAATAAACTGAATTTTTCATAAAGAGCTTCAGCAGACTCAAAGATGATGAATCCTGGAATGGTGGTATCTTGGGAGGCTTAGGCAAGATGGTCCCTTAAGGCCAGCCAGGGCAATAATAAGATCCCATCTCAGTCATTTGAAATTCCTACCTAGGGGAAGTAAAAGCCTGAGACTTATCAGATAACAAACAAATGAATATGTGCATTGTGGGTGCTTTGGAAGAAGCAAAATGAAAGTTGCAGGTTTTCGTTATAGAGTAAAGTTCCCAAATTTGGAGAGGGAGATGAACTCCAAATAGATTAAATATTAAGAAATTACTGAGACAAGCTGTAATCAAGCACTCGGAAGGCAAAGCATTGCTGGGTGTTGTGTACACTTGTAATCACAGCAACTCTGGAGGCCGAAGCAAAAGGATTGCAGTTCTTGCCCAGCTTTAGCAGTTTGACAAGACCCTTTCTCAAAAAGGTATGGAGGTGCTGGTCACATGGTAAGCACCTGTAACCCCAGTGGCTTGGGGAAACTGAGGCAGAGTTCAAAGCCAGGTTCAGCAACTTAGCAAGGCCTTAAGCAACTTTAGAAGACTGAGTCTGAATTTTTTAAAAAAAAAAATGTGAAAGGTCTGGGCATATGGCTTAGTGCTTAAGTGCCTCTGGGTTCAATCCCTGGTACCAAAAAAAAAAGACAGTCCCAGGGCATTCAAATCTATTCCAATAGAAGATTCTGAGGCTGATATTCTGCTGAAGACAATATTGCATAAGTTCTGACTTTGTCTGTGTGACCATAGGCAAGCAGTCCTCCCCTCCCGACCCCTGTGCTGGGGGGTCAAACCTTGTACATGTTAAGCACACATTATGGACTGGGGTTGTGGCTCAGTAGTAGAGCACTTGCCTCATACATGTAGAGCACTGGGTTCAATCCTCAGCACCACATAAATAAAGGTATTGTGTCCATCTGCAACTAATTTAAAAACACATTATACTTTGTTTCCCATTTACAAGCAAATGCATGGCACATGATATTAGTCTCAAATATTGACTGCTAGCAGTGTGCAGTGGTGCACACCTGTAATCTCAGTGACTTGGGAGGCTGAGACAGGAGGATTTCGAGTTAAGACCCAGCCTCAGCAATGGTGAGGCACTTAACTCAGTGAGACCCTGTCTCTAAATAAAATACAAAATAGGGCTGGGGATGTGGCTCAGAGGTTGGTTGAATGCCCCTAAGTTAAATCCCCAGTACCAAAACACAAACAAATATTGACTGCTAAATGTAAAAATGATTGACCTTAAAGGGTGTGGATACCATTATGTAATCTTTTCTACTTTATCTAGTTTAATTCTTTCAAAATTTAAGAAAAATATTATTGGGCTTGGGGTATAGCTTAATGATAAAAGTCCTTGCTTAGAATGCATGAGAGCTTGGATTTGATCCCCAAAGTGGCGGGGAGGGTGTGGGGGTATTTAGGGCTAAGGTGGTAGGTAGCTCATAGATAAAGTACATGCTTATTAGCATGCACCAGGCCCTTCACTGAGTCCAGCACCAAAAACATATATGTGTGTGTGTGTGTGTGTATACAAACATATGTATTTCTCATGACTTCCTATATTTAACTAATTTGTATGTTTTAATGGATCTTGTCCTTCATATATGTATATTTTCTTCTCAGCTCAAATACAGATGTTATCTTGGCATTAAAAGTTTCATCATTTTGGGCTGGGGATGTGGCTCAAGCGGTAGCGCGCTTGCCTGGCATCCGTGCGGCCCAGGTTCGATCCTCAGCACCACATACAAACAAAGATGTTGTGTCTGCCGAAAACTAAAAAATAAATATTAAAAAAATTCTTTAAAAAAAATAAAAGTTTCATCATTTAGTTGTACCAAAGTGGTCATTTATACTGTTCATTCTCAACAGCAATTATTGCTTTGAAAGTCTCATTCTTTACCATTCCTGGTACATACTACTTCCAGTCCCAAATAACTCAAATGTGAATAGAACTTGATCTAATAGTAACTCTGCTCACTGCCAGGCTCCTTCAGTATACTTCATCAGACCAAGGTCCTCTAGGGCTTGCAATTTTGTCTTTTTCCTCATTGTATTCCCAACCTTGTAGAATGTTCTTCATGAAATAAGCACTTGGTGAATGAATTCCTGTTATCTTTGTTTTTCTGGGGTGTGGGACACCAACCTCGCAAGTGACTTGAGTTAACTCCCCCGCTGGGCGATGTGACAGGCATCAGGCACCCATGCTGATAGGCTGCTCTGCTCTTCTAGAGTTCAAGTGACCATGTCTTCGTGCCTGGGCGTGGCTTCCTACAACCCCATGGGTGGAGCTATGCTCACTTGTTCCTTTGTAATATAACCCTTTTCCCTGTTTGGGGTAGAATTTTCCAAGGAAGTTCCTTGTGTGTGTCCCCTTCTCTTACTGTGCCCCTGGGTGTGGCCTACCCAGATGTCAGTCAACCTGCTGACAGTGGACATTATGAAGATAGACTCAGCCCCCTAAAACCTGACCCCTTGCCTCATTTGAATAGCTTCTCAATAAAAGGGGTCAGCGCATGTGTGCGCTCTCTCTCTCTCTTCCTGGGGACCCTTAAGGTCGTAGGAGCCATCACAGCGACCCCAAAGGAAAAGGTATTTGTATCTCTTGTGTGGTTATTTTGCGCAGCCCCATTAGCCCAGTTCACCTGGAGTGACCCCTACACCTTTTAGTCCCGAACAGAAATCCAGCACTGGGGTTTGTTGTTGTTGTTTTGCTGATGAGCCTCTAAGCATTGGTAATTCCTTTGAATTTCCCACATCATTATGCAGTTCCTCAATAAATACTCAATTTAAAAAGCTTGACTTTTCTTCGTACAATCACCAGATGGCATTGGAAGGTTATGCAAACATATGGGTAAATGTATATGTGAACAGAGATTTGATAGGCAATCATGTTTCTGTCTGTCAGAGAACCAGGGCCTCTTGTTGACCAGGGCTGGGGATGTGGCTCAAGCGGTAACGTGCTTGCCTGGCGTGTGCGGGGCGCTGGGTTCGATCCTTAGCACCACATAAAAAATAAAATAAAGATGTTGGGTCCACCGAAAACTGAAAAATAAATATTAAAAAAAAATTCTCTCTCTTCTCTCTAAAAAAAAGGAAAAAAAAGAGTTGAGGACCACATATTGGGAAGGCTTTAGCATGACATTTGGAATCAGGCTGAGGAAGTAGAAAGCACAGGTTTAAAGTGGAAGCAAGACCCCAAGATTGACTGAAGAATTAGGATCCCTTACAAGAAGTTGTCTTAAAAAACAAACAAACAAAAAAAAAACCCTAGCTATATGATAGCCCCCAGCCCTTGATGAACCCTACTGAATGCCTTCTCTAACTATAGAAAATCTGCATACATATAACTGAGATTGCAGGTCCACTTTCCACAATGACTTTTTAAATTTTTTCCATTGCAACTCCAGCCCTCAACATATGAATTTGTCATAAAAATTGAAGTCACCTGGCTATAGTGTCCATGTTTCTCATTCAGTAGTTTTTCCCTTCTTTCAAAACATTCTACCCTCATTGCTTTCCCCACTTTACTGGAAGCAACCCTCAATGTTACTAATGATGTCCATGTTGCTAAATCTTGTTTTAAGCTTTCATCTTGACCTCTTGCTAGCATTTGATCCTGTTGATCACTGTCCTTGAAGGATTTTCATTTTCAAAGCAATACAATTTCTATGCTTTCCTCACTTTCCCCATATTTTTCATACATTTACACATAAACTTAAACCCTCCTGATTCCAAAATATACACTTCTGTTCAATAGATCTCCTATGCTATACTTGGTTACAATTTCTCAAGACTTGGTCCTCCGGCCACTCATCACTGTATTCTGTAGCATATCCTTCAATTCCTGTTCATTTATATTGTCACAAATTTGTTGCTAACCCATAACTTCCCCCTGAGCTCAAAATCCATATATAACACTCATTTTAAAATTTGTGTATCCCCGGACTGGGGTTATGGTAAAGCGATTGCCTAGCATGTGTGAGGCACTAGGTTCAATACCTGGCACCACATAAAAATAAATGAATAAAAATAAAATGCATGTATCCCAATTAAACTTGTCGTCTTGTCTCTGCATCTGATACATTTTCAGTGTTCCTTATATTAATAAACAGTGTTATGTGTCATTCACACCACTTCTCTCCCTTATATCCATTCCAAAATTAACAAGACTTGGGGTTTTATCCTCCTACAATATCTTTACAATTTGTTTACTATCCTCTGTTCTCTATCTTTTGCCCCCTCCATTGTCTTCATTGTGGAAGCAGAATGATTTTTCATAAATGCAAATCTGATTTAGCATGCTTTTAAAATTATTTTGTAGTACTGGGGATTTAACCTAGGGGTACTCTACCACTGGAACTCATTTTTATTTTGAGCCAAGGTCTCATTTGGAGGCTGGCCTTGAACTTGGAATTCTCCTGCCTTAGTCTCCCAAATCACTGGGATTACAGGTTTACACCACTGAAACCAGCTAAAATTATTTGTGAGAGCAGGTATCAGGGATTGAACTTGGAGGCATTCGGCCACTGAGCCACATCCCCAGTCCTATTTTGTGTTTTATTTAGAGACAGTATCTCACTGAGTTGCTTAGCACCTCACTGTTGCTGAGGCTGGCTTTGAACTCACCATCCTCCTGCCTCAGCCTCCCCAGTTGCTAGATTACAGGCATGTGCCATTGTACTCGGCCTTTTTTACTTTTTATTTATTTATTTATTTATTTTTGTAGTTGTAGAAGGACAACAAGCCTTTATTTATTTATTTTTTTTAAACCTTCATTGTATTTATTTATTTTTATGTGGTGCTGAGCACTGAAACCAGGGCCTCCTATGTGCTAGGCTCTACTACTGAGCCACAACCCCAGCCCCTTGTTTTTTATTTTATTTATTTATTTTTTTAGTTGTAGTTGGACACAGAACCTTTATTTTTATTTGTTTTTATTTTTATGTGTTGCTGAGGATCAAATCCAGAGCCTTGCATATGCTAGGCGAGTGCTTTACCAGTGAGCCACAACCTCAGCTCATTATTTGGTTATTTTTATGTGGTACTGAGGATTGAACCCAGGGCCTCACATGTGCTAGGCAAGCGCTCTGCCACTGAGCCCCAGCCCTAGCGGCCCACCACCCCTTTTTTACTTTTTGAGACAGAGTCTTGCTATATGCTTAGAGCCTACTAAATTGCTGGGGTTGACCTCAAACTTGGTGATCTTCCTGCTTCAGGCTTGCTGGGATTACAGGCCAGTGCTACCACCCCTAACTTGACACTGCATTTGTCACCCCAGGGAAATGACATTTCCAACTTTTTCAGCCTTATTTGTGCAATTTCTCCTAGTCTATGAAAGTATGTCTTTTACCACACATTGTTCCTTCTGCCTGGGAATTGCTTTCTTTCCATCACTTGGTTAACAACCTACTCGTCAGATATTAGTCCAAAGTTTGGTTTCCTAGGAAAATTTGCCATTCTTTAATTACTCAACTAGCTGCTTATAAACACTCATTTTTATGGTCCTCAATGAGGACAAATATCAGTTTTGCCTAAGTTTACTGATTCCTTGAGGTCTAACATAATGCAGGAGACACTCTCCAAGTTCTTCTATCATTTAATTAGATTTAGGTGGACTAATATTGTGAGCCAGGTGCTTGCAGCATATTTTGTCAATAGAGCAAATGTCCCTGGTCCAACAGGTTAACCTCATTTTTATGGGTATACTATTTTAGCAAATGCCTGATTTAGTTTCCAGGAGTCTACTAGCTTTTTCACTGTTACTTAATTTATATATCCTTGTTATGTCTGTTTTCTCATCTATTAAATGGGATAATCCTAGCCACCTCTCAGGGTAATTGTAAGGTTATTAATTACTTTTTTTTTTTTTTTTGAGGGGGGCAGGTGCCCGGGATTAAACTCAGGCACTTAACCACTAAGCCATATGCCCAACCCTTTTTTTGTATTTTATTTAGAGATAGGGTCTCACTTAGTTGCTTGGGGCTCCCTAAGTTGCTGAGGCTGCCTTTGAATTCACAATCCTCCTACCTCAGCCTCTCGAGCCGTTGGGGTTACAGGCGTGAGCCACTGGTTTTTAAAAGGTTTCTTAAGTGTCGTTGCCCACTCCATAGTAAGCATTCCATAATTATTATCAGTTGTGCTGGAAAATTCACTGCTGTGAGAGTTCTGTGAGGAGGGTTAGGGAGAAGGGCAACCAGATCTGGTATCCTTAGATTCTGAGAACCAGATCTCAAATCTTAGGCAGGGATTTGGAATCAGGATCTCAGCCCCAACGCTGTTTGGCATTCAATCAAGTTCCCCAAATGGCGATGGCGGTCTTTGGGAGAAAGGGCTTGTCTCCCACCCAGTGACCCTTTGGCGTGGTATTTGTTGAGGTTAAAAACCAAATTTCCGTGAGCGGGGGCGCACGCCTGTAATTCCAAAGGCTTGGGAGGCTGAGACAGGAGGATCTCCGAGTTCAAAGCCAGCATTTGTAAAGGCAAGGCGCTAAGCAACTCAGGGAGACCCTGTCTCTAAATAAAGCACAAAATAGGTCTAGGGATGTGACTTAGTGAGTTCGGTCCCCGGTACCCACCCTCTGCCAAAAAAAAAAAAAAAAAAAAAGAAGCAAATTGTAGGTATCGGTTCCGGTTCTCCTCTGTGGTGCCATTTTCTAGCGTTTCCCTCCATTCCATTTCTCGCCAGGTAATTGGAAGACCGAAGATAGGTTTAAGGTAGGGACTCCTGCGAATCGCTACTAACGGATACCGTACTTAAAGTTTTTAATATTTTTTTAGTTGTAGATAGACACAATACCTTTCTATTTTTATGTGGTGTTGAGGATCGAACACATTGCCTCGCACGTGCTAAGCAAGGTCTCTGCCACACATTGAACTACAAACCCAGCCCTCTACTTAAATTCTACACTGTGCTATTTATGGATTCGATTTAAAAAAGAATTTTTTTGATAATAGGACTCGAACTCGTAAACCGTAGTTTTTCCTCCATTTCCCGCCTCAGCTGAACAGGGACAGTTGGACTCGGGGATTAAGAAACAACCACCGCAGCTGAAGGCGCGAGCGGGATGCGCGCGCCGGAAAGGGGAGGGGCTTAGCGCGCGCCGAATCGGGACCCGACGCGGTGGGAACGAGCTCTCTCGCGAGAGTGGGTTAGTTCTTGGGCTGCAGCCGCTGCCGCCACCTCTTACCAGCGCCGTTGCTGCGGGGGATTGTGGGAGCCTCCGCGTCCCGCTCGCTGGGAGAGAGGTACCTCTCCTTTTCCCTCTCCCTTTCCCTAAGGTAGGCGTGAAGCGGGTAAGAGTCGGGGTGGGGTGGCCCGGGGCTCTTCGCGTCCGTCGGGAGGGGGCAGCGACGGCGACTAGGGCCTTGGGGAGCCGGCGGCGCGCCTTTCTTGCTCGCTCCCGCTCGCCGGCTCTGCCTCCCTCCGCGCTGCGTATGTGAGCCGCCTGATCGGCGGCCGCCATGTTAGGAGCGCAGTGGCGGCGCAACCAGTCTCCTCGGGCGTCGGAGGTGAGCGGTCCCAGAGGGAGACACGCGTTCAGCCAGGGTTTTGGGGTGCAGCAGGAGATTCGGGGGTCCCGAGGTCTGCTATTCGGCCGAGCTTTCCGCTTCCTCGTTTGTCTGTGGGCGGGGGCGGGACGACTAGCCCGTTACACGCGGGCCGCCGCGCTGATGATGAGGGAGGAGCGTTTAAGGCCTGAGGGACCGACTGTCCATTGGGGGCCTGCCGTTTGGGGAGTAGAGTTAAGATAGCAAAGTCCTTGGGTAGCGCCAGCCCCAAATGATGTGTTTGCCTTTTTTTTTCCTCGGTAAATGTGTCCCAAAATGGAGGACTTCGTAGACTATGAAAGGCTTAGCTGGTTTAAGCGTTTCTTAATTTTCCCGGTGTCGCGCCGTTCCTCGCGCATCGCTGCTTAGCGTCCCCTAAAACTCCCTTGTCCCCCGCCCACACACGCGCGCGATTTTAGCCAGACATCTAGAACAATTCCTCCCCACCCCCACCCCATCGTGTAAAAATGGCCGAAAAATGAAACGTTAACGCTTGTTTTTCGTATTGCGTCGTGCATAAAGCCTTCTGCAGTACCCTGCGAGGCAGCCGATTTGCTCTTATTTAGTCAGTCACCTCACATCCCTTTTAATTAAAATACTGTTAGACCAGGTTCCTCTGGAGAGGATGGCGTGTTGTGGGACCTTCCGGTTTCCAGACAAAGGGTTTGGAGTACCGTGGTGTAGACGCCGCATTGTTGTTCTTTCCATTGCTAGCGCTGTGCCGTGTTCTGTGTTCTACGTTTGTCGTAGATGAATATCCCTTAGGTGTTTACACTGCCCTGTGATTCTATCTTGTGGAACGGCCTCTTCTGTGGAATATTCCTATTGGATCAGTTACAGTTTTTCAGCCAGATATTTCCAGAACGGTTATGGAGATGGTTCTGAAATTTCTAGTCTTGTGTGCTGGAATAATGTGAGTCGTTGGTTTCGTAGGTAATATTCATGGAATTTTTGTTTTGTGTATTAAAGCTTTGGTAAAGGTTTTAAAGTAAGTAATTAAGCATATCTTATGAGGGCAAAGATACTTTAGGCTGTTTCCATATTTATTCCAAAATAAAATTTCCCTTTAAAAGCTCATTATTTTACTAACGGCTTGTTAGTAGACTATCTACGCAGTCTATCGACATAATTTTGGTATTTGGACATCAAGAAGAGTAGTGGAGGCATTTTTTGTTGTTGTTGTCGTTGTTCCAAAAAAGATCTGACATTGATTTTTGCTCTTAAATGGAATGTTTTTGCATGCTCGAAATTAAAGGCCATCGAAATATTACATGAAGATTTCTTCTGTTTGGTTATATAAGATTTGAAAAAGAGCCTGGCGCGATGGCGCACGTTTATAATCTTGGCTACTCTGGAAGGCTGAGGCAGGAGGATCGCGAGTTCGAGGCAAGGCTGTGCAATTTAGGGAGACCCTGTATCAGAAGGAACATAAGAGACATAACCCAGTAGTGATAGAGCATTTGCCTAGCATGTGTTTCTTCTTGAGTTCAATTCCCAGTGTTGTATTTGGGGGGAGGGGAGTTGGAAAAGATTCACCAGAAAAGTATCATAGTTCACATCCCTAATTTGGTAGAAGAGAAGATTGAATTCTAGAGGTTTTATAGTTTATCTGTGCAAGTGCTGTCAGTGTGGACTACAAGCCTTTGGCCCTTAATTCAGGGGATTTAATAAATAGGCTTAAAATAGAAAAGCTGTACACAGGAATTTATCCTAAGGAAACTGTGTGTCAAAGATTGGTGTCCATAAGTGTTAATGTAGTTATTAAACATGCTAAAAGTCTGCAAGATTTAGGCTGGAGGTGTAGCTTAGCGATGAGTGCTTGTCTAGCAGAAGGGAGGCCCTGGCTTCCATCCCAAGGAAGGAAGGGAAAGTTAAAAATAAGTTGCTACTTAAAATCTAAAAGATTCAGCTTTGAGGGATCTGCTAATTTTCTTGTGGAAATGGAATTCTATAGAGCCACTTAAAACAGTGTTTTAAGAGGAGAGAAATGAGAAAATGATGATGCTATATATACAGTTTTAGCTGGAAAGGAAATCATAAAACTGCTGGTTTCAAATTTGGTTATTTAGATATATGTTTATATATTGTTTTGGTGGTACTGGGGATGTAAACCTGGGGCCTCATGCAGGCTAGGCAAGCCCTCTCTACTATTGAGCTATAATCTCATCCTTTTTAAAATTTTTATTTATTTTTTAGTTGCAGTTGGACACAATATCTTTATTTTACTTATTTATATGTGGTGCTGAGGATTGAACCCAGGGCCTTGCGTGTGCCAGGGGAGCACTCTACCTCTGAGCCACAACCCCAGCCTCCCCTTTTTATTTTAAGACAGGGTCTCCCTAATTTGAGCTCCAACTTGTGATCCTCTTGTTTTAGCCTCCCAAGTAGCTGGGATTACAGATTTGTGCCACTGTTCCTGTCTTATTGAAATCTCCCAAGAAATTACATTTACTTAATAATGAGAAAAAATAGGGATTTTATTTTTTTTTAATAAATGCTAGTAGTGCTTAACAGATCAAAATCTGTTTTTTATTTAGCATTTTGTGAATTTTTAAAAGTGAACTAGCAGGCCCTGGCTGTGTCTCAGTGGCAGAGCTCTTGCCTAGCACACAGGAGGCACTGGGTTTGATCTCTGGCACCACATAAAAATAAAAACAATATAAAGGTATTGTATCCATTAAAAAAAAAAAGTGAACTACCTTGTTGAAGCCTAAAGATCAGAGCATAAAAATAGTACTTGTTGTGTTAAGATCAAAAATTGAATAATGGGGGCTGGGGTTGTGGCTCAGCGGTAGAGTGCTTGCCCAGCATGTCTGAGGCCCTGGGTTTGATCCTCAGCATGCACCACATAAAAACAAATAAACAAAATAAAGGTATTATGTACAACTAAAAAATAAATATTTAAAAAATTGAATAATGGTTTCTTAGGTTTTCTTAGCTAAGAATATTTTTTTCTTTGTTCTTAATGTCATCTATAGTTAGAATTACATAGAACTGTCTAGGTTCAAAAATGGGTGGCTGGCTTAACATCCGGGATAGACTGTACTAGGTTTGTTGGTGGTGTGTAGTTTTATTTTTTTTTGTGTGTGTGTGTGTATATATATATATATTTAATATACTTTTTAATTCCAAGACTAACACTGTAGGAAATAAAGTGCTGCAGTTGATTATTCTTAGGTATGTAGTAGGCTTTCCTCATTGGAACATTATGGTCAAGGGTTCTAAAATTCTTGGTGAAATAGTTTATATGTAGAAAATTTTAGTGGCTAATTAAAAGTAATACAGAGAGAACAAGCCTGTGGATTGATAAAATTTTAGATACATTGCCTTTAAGGAGTTTTTAAACATGATTCTAAAAATTGAGTGTAACCTTGGGTTTTAATTTATTCAGTTCATTTCTATTGTAAACCTAGACTTTATATGATAAAGTGCTATACTGTCTTGGGCTGAGTGTAGTTTATTATTGTAGCAGGTCTATGACTGGAGTGCAGAGTGCCTGTGATGTAATATAGCTTTGGTAGTTTTTATTTGCATGCCAAGCCCTAATGTCCTCAGTATAGATAAGGCTCAAGACTGTTTATAACTTAAACAAAACAACACCTTTAAGAGGAGTATAAAAAGTTTTTGAAGCCATTCCAAAATTAAAAGATGGTTATAAAATATTTTTTTGACAAGCTTTTTTAAATGGCCTATTTGGTATTCTCTACAGTTCTACTAAACTGAGGCTATTGGTAGCATTTTCAAGCAGTAACAGGAAAACAGTGTACTTATGCGGGGAGGTAGTTTTTTCTAGCTACTGTTGTTGGATAAGAGCAAAGAGGGAAAAAAAAATACCTGTGCTAGGTGTCTTAATGTGACTGCAGTAATATGTAGCAGATATAGAAGAATGTAATCATCTAGTTGATGCTAGGGTTTAAATAGGATCTTTGATTTGAAGTATCATTGTTGTTTTCATTACGTAGGGACTCATAACTTTTCAAATTAATCTGTGTGTTTTTTTTCCTACTTATGAGTACATTAGTCACCCCGCCCCCTCTTTGGTACAGTAAGAAAGGAATCTATACCATATATGAAAAGTTAAAAGTCAAGTGTTTGGACACCTAACTCAAGAAGTATCTTAGAGGTGCTGGGGTTGTGGCTCAGTGGTACAATGCTTGCCTAGCATGAGTGAGGCACTGGGTTTGATCCCTGGCACCACATAAAAACAAATAAAATAAAGGTATTGTGTCATCTACAACTGAAAAAAAATTTTTTTTTTAATTAAAAAAAAAGACGTATGAGGCTGGGATTGTGGCTCAGCGGTAGAGCCCTCCTCGCCTAGGGGTTCTATCCTCAGCACCACATAAAAATAAAGGTTTTGTGTTGTGTCCATCTACACCTAAAAAATAAATATTTAAAAAAAAAAAAGAAGTAGCTCAGAAAGAACATTATCAACCAAAGAAATTTTTTGAAAGGCTGTGGGTGTAGCTCATTTAAAAGAGCAGCTCCGGTAGCATGCGTGATACCCTGGGTTTGATCCCCAGCTTCATAAAGGAAAGGGGGAAAAACTCAACATATTCTGTGAAACAGTATAGAACAAGTTTTATTTTGTTTAGTTTTTAATTTTGGTGTGGTTGGGCATCAAACCCAGAGGCTCACACTTCTAGGCAAGCACTCTAACACTTTGCCATACCCCCAGCCCTTGGTACCAGTTTTAGTACTTTGTATTTTGAAACAAGTTTAGGGGGCTGGGTTTGTGGCTCCATGGAAGAGCACTTGCCTGGCATGCATGAGGCATTGGGGTTCAATCCCCAGCATCACATAAAAAAAAAAAAAAAAAAAGTAAAGGTATTGTGTCCATCTATAACTATCTTTTAAAAAGAAACACTTTAGGAATCCATCATCTGAAGAATTCATTATTATTTATCCTTGTTATATGTGCTTGCTTAATGATAACTCTTGCAGTGAAAGTGTAGGTTTAACATGTGTGAAAAGCAAATGAGAGCCAGGTGCTGTAGCACCATTCCTGTAATCCTAGCAGCTCTGGAGGCTAAGAAAGGAGGATTGCAAGTTCAAAGCCAGCCTCAGCAATTTAGCGAAGCTCTAAGCAACTCAGTGAGACACTGAGTATCTCACTGCATTCTAAATAAAATACAAAATAGGGCTGGGGGTGTGGCTCTGGTCCAGTGTCCCTGAGTTCAATTCCCAGTAAAAAAAGAAAAAAAGAAACTGAGCATGGTGGAACGTTCCTGTAATCCCAGCTGTTTGGGACATTGAGGCAGGAGGATCTCAAATTCAAAGCTAGCCTCAGCAAGTTAAGGAGATCTTGTCTCAAAATAAAAATTAAAAGGGGCTGGGGATGGGGCTGGGATTGTGACTCAGCACCTAGCATGTGGGAGGCCCTGGGTTTGACCCTTAGCACCACATTAAAGAATAAATAAATAAATAAAGTTATTGTGTACAACTACATCTAAATAAAAAGGTGTGTGTGTGTGTGTTTTAAAAGGGCTGGGGATGTAGCTCAATTGGTTCAGTGCTAATCTGCATGCCCAAGGCCCTGTAAATCCTCACTGCTACCCACAACAAATTTAAAATGTTGATATGTGAAATAGAGTTTAGTAGAAGAGAAAAATTGTGACTATTCATACGTCCCTGGGTCGATCCTTTTACCTCTAAAGTTTCTCAACTAAAACTAAATAAATATAAATTTTGCCTTGTGTCTCTTTGTAAAAGACCAAATTACAAAAAAAAAAATAGATGGTCATAACAGTGCCAGACACATTCTGAGTGATAATTTATTGATACTGGGAATTGGACCCAAGGACACTTTGCCACTGGACTACATCCCCAGCCCTGTTTTTATTTTGGGACAGGGTTTCACTAAATTGCTGAAACTGGCCTCAAGCTTGTGATCTTCCTGCTTCAGTCTCCCAAGTGGTTGGAATTACAGATGTGTGTTCCCACGCCCATCAGAGAGTATAAAATTTCAAAGTGGGGCTAGAAATTATAAAATGGCAAGCACTCTATCACTGAACTACAGTCCCAACTCCTAGTATTATATTTTTAATTAAAGAAGAAAATAAATTCAATAAACAATATCAACTCATGGAATAGGAGTGGTAAAATATTAACTGAAACATTTTTTTAGCATATATAGGAATGGTGTTTGTTCAGATTTGAATTTGTGAAGCTTACATTTTTAGGATAGTGTTGAATTGTATCAAGAAATAGACTAAAATTTCAGGTTAATTCTATGGAGTTGTCCATAAGCCCATTTGCTAAGAATTTTAATACCATATAGTAGTAGACTGCTTTTTTTTTTTTTTTGGCCGTGCTGGAGATCAAATCTGGGGCCTCATGTATACTGGGCAAGTATTTACTTCACCCCACAGCCAGCAAACTGCATTTACAAAATAAAGTTATATAAGTAATGTTGGTTGCTGTTTGGGGCTTCCCCACCCTGTTTTTTTGGGGGGTAGGGTAGGGTGCCCCCCCTTTTTGGTACTGAGGATTTAACTAAGGGGCACTTCTCCACTGAGCCACATCCCTAGCCCAGCCTTGTTTTGTATTTTATTTAGAGACAGGGTCTCATCAAGTCAAGTACTTGGTGCCTCACTGTTGCTGAGGCTAGTGAACTTGTGATTTTCCTGTCTGAGCCTCCTGACCCGCTGGGATTATAAGCGGGCACCACTGCTTCGTGGTGCATTCCTTTTTTGAACGTGAAAGGTTCTACATTGGAGGGCATTTAGAACTTAGTGTAATTTATGAAAAGACAGTTTTGGTAATTACAGGGAAAAGGCAAGCACGGTAGCATACCTGTAATCCCAGGGACTAGAGAGGCTGAGGTAGGAAGATTGCAAGTTCAAGGCCACCCTCCATAACTTGGCAAGACCCTGTCTCTAAGTAAATAAATAAAATTGAAGATGTAGCTCATTGATAACACATCCCTGAATTTAATCCCTAGTTTTTCAGTAAATATCTTGAGGTTGTGCTGACTACCTATGGCCAGCAGGTTCCATGTAAAAATGGCTTGTACATCTTTATGTTCAACATTGATCAAAGACGCCACATTGATCAAAGACGCCATGCATGCCTGTGATCCCAGTGACTTGGGAGGCTGAGGCAGGAGGACTGGAAACTCAAAGCCAGCCCCCAGCAACTCAGCAAGACCCTGACTCAATTAAAAAAAAAAAAAGCTAGGATATAGCTCAGTGGTTAAGTGCTCCTGGGTTTAATTCCCAATCCCTCTCCCCACTCCCCCCAAAAAAGATACTAGAAAAACTGCTTTGATGAATGGTTTGTAAGCAGTGCTACAATGTTTGGTTTATCTTGTTGGGTTTTTTTTTCCCTAATAAAAACATTTTTTAAAAATATTTTTTAGTTGTAGTTGGACCCAATTCCTTCATTTTATTTATTTTTATGTGGTGCTGAGGATCGAACCCAGGGCCGCATATGTGCGAGGCAAGCGCTCTACCACTGAGCCACAACCCCAGAACCCTAATAAAAACATTTTTGAGAATTTGTTGGAATAAAAAGTTCAACTTAAATTCTCTTCATTAATATTACTCTATAATGTTCTTATGGAGTTGTATTTTAGATTGAAATTCAGTTTATCTTTAAAATATTAAGTTTGTTCTCATGGAATTATACTGTCATGGGATTTACGTTGTCTTGCTCCCTTTTTTCCTGACATCTGTTTTGTATTGTCATCTTTATCCATATATAGATCCACTATTTTAGTATTAAGATGCTAAAGTGTAATTGATAATGTCTGTAATTTAACAACATATTTTTCATAAAATAATGTCATTAAATTTTTTTTTACACAGTCAGGTGTGGTATACACCTGTGATCCCCTCGACTTGGGAGGCTGAGGCAGGAGGATTGCAATTGCAAGTTTTGAGGCCAGTCTCAGCAACTTAGTGGAACCCTGCCTCAAAAAATAAAAAGGGATGAGGATGTAGCTCAATTAAGGGAAGAGCTCTTTCAGAAGTCTGTTTTTTTTTCAGTAGTTAATTTGTCTATAATATGAAAGTCAGAGCTGCATTAATACTTCTGATACTTAAAAACATTGAAGATATCTCTAAGTGGTTTTTAATTTTTTTATATTTTTATTTTCTTATTGTATTGTTTTGTACCTAGGATCAAACCCAGGGGTGTTTAACCACTGAGGTACATCCCCAGGCCTTTTATTTTTTGAGTTGGTTAAGTTGGTCTTTGAGTTGGTTAAGGCCTCAGCCTTCTGAGTTTCTGGGCTTATAGCCATGGGCCACCACATCCAATTTGTTTGTTTTTGTTGGTTCAACTTGTTTTTGTTGAACCCAGCCTTCATACATGGTAGACAACTGCTCTACCAACTGAGCTACATCCCCAGCCCCCTAAAGGTATTGATTTTTTTTAAAAAATTAAGTATACATGAAGACTTAGTTTTATCAATACAAATATACATAGAATTTAAGCTGCATTCTATGTCATTTTCAAGACATTAAACTTTCATCCAAAGTTTACTTACTCTTGTCTTTACTAATTTTGTCTTAAAACTCAAGGACTTTACATAGTGGATCTCATGTAGAACTAGTTTCCTTGGTGTCTTTTCTCAGATTCACTTTCTTGGTTTGCAAAAACATCTGGAACTCCAGCCACCTTTGACAGCATTTCTATCATTTTAATTTATTACATCTACTTTTTAAAATCTAATCTAAATCTTTTTTTATACTAACTCTGCCACTGTATTTGTACAGTTTATCCTTGCTTCAATCTGTCTTTGAAATTGGTCCCATACTAGATATGTAACTGTTACTTGATATTGTTAGTTTTTTCTGTAGTAAAGTTTAGCATATTGAACTACAAGTGCTTAGGTGTGTGGGTGATCAGACATAAAATTTTAATAAGCAATGCCTTGAAATAAAATTCTGTAGTAAGTAGCATCAGATTTACCTATGTATGTGGCTGTGATTATAAAACTGTTTTCCCTTCAGACATTTATTATGTACGTCTTTTTAACTAATATTTAATGAGAATCACGTAAATGCTTTGCATATTCTTATGTGACAATTTTTGAGACATGTAATGATTTAAGAAAGAAAATGAAAACGGTTTCATCTAGAAATGCATCTTGGTGGACCATAATCACAATTAAAGTGTTTCAGGTGATTGGATTGTTCTTGTGAAAAGTTTGCAGAAATCTGTGTAACCAAGGTCTCATTTTCATTTTTACCTGTTTTGAGCTCTAGAGGTGCAGTATCCCTGAGCATTAAATTAGTACTGATAGATGCTAACTTGGGGTGTTTTCCTTCTTTAAATCGCCTGTTTCCTATACCTGGGTTTTTTCTTGGGAGGTCTCATATCTACATTGACCAGAGTTGGCTCTCCTTACCTTATAAGAGTAGATATGAAGTAAGCATTGCCTGATCTAGGATGGTCAGTGAGAAGGCAATTCGTTGTATGGCTCAAGTTTGTGCAGAAATCCTTAAAACTTTCACATCTGTCTTCACCTCAAATTGATTTTGTTGCATGAAGGTCTCAACTATTGTTTGGTCTTAGATCTTATATTAGGTACTTGACCTTTAAGCTTCATTTACTTGTTATTTTACTTGTTTCTTTCTGATAGCGATAATAGATCTCGTTTTCCAAAGCAGAATACAACTGATTCATCTCTGACTTGCTGAACTTGATTTTTTTTTTATTTTTATTTTTAAAAGTCTTCTGAAACTTAAACATCATACTATAGGGTGCGTTTTTATTCTTCTAAAAGAAGAAACCCATCTATGTTTTGACTGAAATTTTGATGTGTTCAGACATCTAGCCCTTCAGTTTAAATGTTTTTAAACTCAGTATGAAATTCCCTTTTAATAGTTAAATTTTAGCATGAAAAACTACTTTTTAAGTATCTATATGCAGGCTCTGCATACATCTGGAATCTGTTTAAGATATGTAATAAATTCCTTGTAAGTTTGAGATCTTAAATGGTTTTTTTAATCAACATGATGCGTAAGTTTTTTTTTCTTAAAAAAACGGCATCTACTTAAAGGGATTTATGACTAAAATTGCTTATTTTTCTACAGAGTTGTCTGCTGGTTCTCAGCTTGAAGAAGATTCTACAGTCCTTATTGATCCTTTTTCTTGGCGTTACCATTTTTTGAAGCAAAGTTAACCTAGCTTTCTAGTTTGAGCTTTCTTTTTGGCCATCTTTAAAAAATTTTTTTTTCAATCTATAAAATAGACAAGAGATAGTTCTACAATGTCCAAGTCATTCCAGCAGTCATCTCTCGGTAGGGACTCACAGGGTCATGGGCGTGACCTGTCTGCAGCAGGAATAGGCCTTCTTGCTGCTGCTACCCAGTCTTTAAGTATGCCAGCATCTCTTGGAAGGATGAACCAGGGTACTGCACGCCTTGCTAGTTTAATGAATCTTGGAATGAGTTCTTCATTGAATCAACAAGGAGCTCATAGTGCACTGTCTTCTGCTAGTACTTCTTCCCATAATTTGCAGTCTATATTTAACATTGGAAGTAGAGGTCCACTCCCTTTGTCTTCTCAACACCGTGGAGATGCAGACCAGGCCAGTAACATTTTGGCCAGCTTTGGTCTGTCTGCTAGAGACTTAGATGAACTGAGTCGTTATCCAGAGGACAAGATTACTCCTGAGAATTTGCCCCAAATCCTTCTGCAGCTTAAAAGGAGGAGAACTGAAGAAGGCCCTACATTGAGTTATGGTAGAGATGGCAGATCTGCTACACGGGAGCCACCATACAGAGTACCTAGGGATGATTGGGAAGAAAAAAGGCACTTTAGAAGAGATAGTTTTGATGATCGTGGTCCTAGTCTCAACCCAGTGCTTGATTATGACCATGGAAGTCGTTCTCAAGAATCTGGTTATTATGACAGAATGGATTATGAAGATGACAGATTAAGAGATGGAGAAAGGTGTAGGGATGATTCCTTTTTTGGTGAGACCTCGCATAACTATCATAAATTTGACAGTGAGTATGAGAGAATGGGACGTGGTCCTGGCCCCTTACAAGAGAGATCTCTCTTTGAGAAAAAGAGGGGCGCTCCTCCAAGTAGCAATATTGAAGACTTCCATGGACTCTTACCGAAGGGTTATCCCCATCTGTGCTCTATATGTGATTTGCCAGTTCATTCTAATAAGGTGAGTTAATGCAACAGATGCTTCTAATTTCTTTTACATTGTAGTGCCTATTCTGTATTTATATCTTTTACTCTAATTCTATAGTCTGATGACCCCGAGTTGATCGAGAATTTTTATACTTTTGAGAACACTTACTTTATTTGGAAGGTAATTGTTTTTGAGCATTTTAAACCAGGGCTTTACATTAATAAAATCTGCCTAGATTACTTCTGGCCACAAAGCTGTCATCCACTGGAATTATCTTGTTGGTTTTTGGCATCAATATGTTCTTCTTAATCATATATTTAAGCAGGTTTTTTGTCTGCTTTGTTGAATTGTTGAATTAAGAATTTTTTTCACAGTCAATGAGCTCTGCCATTTAGGATGCTAGATTTCAGCTCTCCATCTGTCTTGATTGCTGATTTGTATGTAGTAAAGATATATTCTTGAACAATTCTCTTTTTTTCCTTATCTGTGGCTACAGGGAAAGAGTTAATGTAGAGCCCTGGTGTTTGTTTCCGTATGTTTCATATTTTAGATTAGTTCATTCTTCTTTTTTAATTTCCCTTTAACACAAACTCTCATACTATGACTGAAATTTTTCATCATTTTTTTTCTCCTTTTCCACAACTTTCTTAAACATACTTCAAAACTCACTTTTTATTATCCCATATTGCATCTGTCCCTTTAGAGACTTGAATAAATCAACTACTACAGTATCCTGCTCTGTGTTCCTCATAAGCAAATTCTTTTTCTGACTTAGGCTTATTAGACTTCTGGTATAGTCATTTGAAAAAAAAAATCTAATTCTCCTTTACTTTAATTATCACATCTGGCAAAATGGGGACTTTTTCAAAAATGCCCTTTTAAATACGTTGTCCTTTCTCTTTGAACTTTTTCAGTGTTGTTCATTCTCACTGGGTTTTTTTTCCCCCCAATGTATATTGCAGTTGACTTAAAGTCAACATTATATAGTACCCCACTAGCTTGATCTATAATCTGTGACCATCCATTTTTCCTGATGTGCTGTATAGTTTTCTGCTTAACTGGATTATTCAAGTTGCTGCCATGAAACTGATTTGATGGTTACTGTTACAGGGTTTTTCTTTACAGTAACATCTGGAAGGCTCATTTTCTTTTCATATCTATTCCTTTGAAGTGCATTTTTTAGTGAGTATGGATTTTTGAGTAGACTTAAACTATATGGATAGAGAATTTGTTTTTAATATGCTGTTAAAAGAGTATTATCAATCACTCCCTTTCCTGTTTGGATCTTAGCATTTTTGTCTTTAATTGTTAGTCCATACCAAAACAAGTTAACGTAAAGGCTAAATTTAGGTTCATAGATTTATTTTTGTTTAAGAAATAGAACCCCAAACTCAGCAAATTTTATTTGATATGTGTTTTTAGTGTTATCTTTTTCCAGTTTTGTTGGATGTACTAAATATATCATGGAATTTTAGTTTTCTGTACTAAACTTCAAGGTTTAGGTCCGATGTGAATTAATATAATGAAAAGCTACATTAACTTTGTTGACTCCAATTTTTTTTCTATATTACTTCTTGCTTTGTTTACAAAGATATAATAGTGGACATGGTCTTGGGACCAGTGTTCTCCAAAAAAGATCTCTGTATTTCAAGGAATGTAGTTAGTGTCTTAAATGAAAGTGATCTGAAGGGACTTAAAAATTATTGCCACTGGAGTCATAAAGTTGTTGGGATATCAAAAAAGGAAACATAAAAGGGAACTATAAGAGGACTTACAAGATAAAAGTTTGCTTTTGTATATGATTATTATTTTTCTCCAAATTTTGCTACTTTCTAGTTCCTGAAGAAGGCTAATAATTTAAATGGATCTAAATTAACGAACAGTTTTTTAAATATTTGATGAAACTTTGGATTCAAGAGTATACCCTACTCTAGAGCAAGAGGTACTTTTTAGCCTATAAAAAATGCTTAGGTCCTATCTAGTTTTGATATTCTGTCAAAGTACTGAATATATTTAAGAACTATTTTAAAGGCCTTTAATTGTTTTAATTGTTCAATTTACAATATTTGTATTTTAACCAATTTTATGGATTTTCTCAATGTTTTCTACTTGCCTAAACAAACGTATCTGATATTTTCTGTGCATCACTAAAAAAAATTAAATACTCACTTTAGCAGTGGATCCTTGATTTTATAACTGACATGGAATGATGGTAGAGAAAATTCCTATGGTGGAAGTAGATTTTGAAAAATTTTTAAGCATTTAATCCTGCTCTCTGGTATTGCTGCATAACTTGGAAAATCTGTTATTTCCACTTAATAGTAATGTTAACTAGCCTACATGCTCACAAGTTCTTCTTGCTATGAAATAAGAAACTTAAGTGAAAAACAGACTCTTAATTTATCATCATGGCGTCTTTTTTTTTATGTTTTGGTGTTACTTTAAGTGATGGTCTTACTTTTATTTCTTTCTAGGTCATTTTAGAACATCAAGTTGCTTTTCTACACAATCTCAAACTTCCTTCAAGTTCCTTTCACTTAAGGAAAATTGCCCACTAAAGCCCTTTTGCTCTCTTGTCATTTGAGTTCATATTTTTCCTTTGTATTACTTTAGAAGCCCTTAAATTGTTCTATGTTCTACCTTCTGGAAGTGTTTCCCAAATTATTCTTCATGTAACTTAAGATATCTCAAGGATATCAAGGTGAATGTAGTTTTCCTACAGAAATTTCTGAATTCTAAAAGTTATTTTTATTCTTTATTGATCTCAGATGTCTTTAAGATTGCCTTAGTATAGAATCTAAGGATACAGATTCAAAACAAAACAAAAAACCCTTTGACTCTTAGTTTGCACCTTAAACCGCACAGGAAGAGATCAGGTAACAAATGCAGATTTAGAAATTGGTGAGTTTGGGCAGTACTTGACTAATTTTCTGATTTTGACCTTTCCAGCATTTTGAAAGACCAACCACATTTTTTAAAAAATATTTTTTAGTTATATTTTATTTTATTTATATGTGGTGCTGGGAATCGAACCCAGTGCCTCACAAATGCAAGGCAAGTGCATTGCCGCTCAGCCCCAGCCCCAAAACCAACTACATTTTTATGATGAAGTTTGAACCTTTAAGGAACCTGGGGGATTGGATAGAATTCTGTTAAGCTATGTACCTTTTCCATTTCCTGTGAATTAGAAACTTACCTAATAGGGTACCATTTATTTTTCTGTTTGTTTTTTTAATAAAATATAAATACTTTTCAGTTTAGAAAAATTTATTTAATCCCTCTTCTGAATTTTGTGAACTTCACCTATAACACCTCTTCCTTACAGCCATTTTTAAAGTAGCCTCCAGCAAATCAATGGTCTGTTGCTTTGCTGTGAGACATCTTACATATCCCAAATATCTGATTGTAGAGCTAGAGTAATCTTAAGTTCCTATTTATTAGCCATTATTTTTAAAAGACAGTGTAAGTTTTTATAGTCGTGGGAATAGTAATTAGCAGCTCCCCACATTTTGTTTGGATACCATCTTAGTTCTTTCACAGGGTTTAAGTTAATTCCCTTGGGGCATAGGAATGTACATAAACTGTGGTAATTAATGTAAATTATTCTTTAAAAGTTAAAGTTCCATCTATAAAATATTATGAAGTTTTTCATAACTCTGTATCTTCAAAGTCTGGTACCATGTTTTTGTTTAGCCGAGACCTCCTATCCTTCCTCGATTTAGGTATAAAAACACATTGCCTGACTACATTTATATTCCCCTTATAACTGTATAGGTATAAAAGGTGTTACAGAAATTGCCTCATTGTGGGAATTTGGGAATAGTCAGTAAGTTGTAAAATGAGATGGATTTATGAGCAGTACAATGATAATTCACCCTGTTTTCCTCGAGAGCACTTGCCATGTGCTTCCCAGTGTTCTGAAGCAGTTTGCCTTTTATTAACTCATTTGTTTTTCACAACATCCCTATGAGAATATTGTCACAATGAATTTAAATAGCTTTGGACTAAGGAATAACATCTAGTCACATGCAATTTAGGAGTGGAACCTAGACAATTTGGCAGCAGACATCAGTTTTTTGCCTCTCATAATGGCTAAAAAGGTAACTGAATTCCCCCCCCCCCCCCCCAGGACAGGAACATTTATTAAATACAAATTTAGAGCTTAGCGCAGTGGCGCACGCCTGTAATCCCAGCATTTTAAGAGGCTGATTTAAGAGGATTGCGAGTTCAAAGCCAGCTTCAGCAACTTGGCTAGACCATGTCTCAAAAAAAAAAAAAAAAATTTGTAAACGGGCTAGGAATGTGGTTAAATGCACCACTGGCTTCAATCTCTGGTACCAAAAATGAAAATAAATTTAGTTCCTCTAATTTTAAAAAAGCCACAGAGGAGCAAATGTTAATAAAAACATAATGTTTCCCTATTTAAAATTTGGACACAGACTTAAAATTGCTTTTCTATTTTTGGGAAATATGGTTACTTGATTTTGGGGTAAATGGGGGAGCATTTTCTAGAGAATACATTTCTGTTAAATAATGTTACCTTTTTAAGGCAATGTAAATTATTGTGCATTTTTCACTACATGCATGCCTCAAAACCTGGGTGGAACTAAAGATTTTATATTTAATTATTCACATTTATACATTTTCTAAAAACTGTTTACAAACATGGATATTTTATCATTTAGAATGTTGTAAAGTAGCAGTTCTAATAGCGAATATTTCTGTTTGGTCTACAACAGAAGTTAATATGTTTAACTGATCTCAAGGTCAGTGTTCTTGATCTTTTAAAATTCTATATCTTTTCTGTGTCAGTATTCTTAAGTATGTTGACCAAGTTAATATTAATCCAGTTTTTCCAAGAATGTGCATAGCGTATTTGAGGGCAGGATCAAGTTTCAAGGACTCAATAATGGCTTTAAATTAAATCAGTGTGATTTAATGAATCGAGTGTTTGTATAGCCTATGAAACTGCATAGGCATTAACATCCTAGAGTTTGAATGGTTCAGATGAAAATATTTTAAGCTTTATTTTTGTTAATTCTACTAATTTACTTTGCTGCAGGAGTGGAGTCAACATATCAATGGAGCAAGTCACAGTCGCCGATGCCAGCTTCTTCTTGAAATGTAGGAGTTTGAAATACCTTTAAAGCATCCTATCCTGAATCAGAAACAACCTTTATTGGTTTTGGGTAGTTTACCATATTACTTGTAATAGCAACATAATTGATACTGTGTGGGCAATACTAATTACAGATAACATATTTAAGTCTATAATCTTACATTGATTATTAGATGCATAATGGTGACACTTCATGGTTTGATTTTATTTCTAAGGTAAATACATATTGGGCATTTTTATACAAGTGGATTTTTTTGGCAGGTGGTATTAAATATGGGGATCCTCAACCACTGAGCCACATTCTCAGCTATTTTTTGTATTTTATTTAAAGACAGGGTCTCATTACTTTGCCTCAATTTTGCTGAGGCTGGCTTAGAAATCTCCATTCTCTTGTCTCAGCCTCCTGAGCTGCTGGGATTACAGGCGTGTGCCACCACGCCCAGCAACAGGTGGAATTTTTAATGAACTAAATGAAAGCCTTTGAAACTTAGAGGATTCATGATAGCATTTTAAAATAATAGTGAATATGTGCTCTAAAAATATAGATGATATGACTAATTAAAAGTTACTAGTTTATCATGCAAAATCCCTCATGGTTTTTTTTTTTTCTTTTTCTTTTTTCTTTCTTTTGAGACACCTTAGTTTCTAAGTTTAGGCTGCTATAGCAATGTGGAATTCGTAAAGAAAATGCCTAAAACAGCATCATGCCCATTGTTCACTGAAGTTGAAATTTTTATATATGCCTCGCTCACTTGAGGCTGTTCTTTCTATTGTCATAACTCATATATGTTCTTGAGACTCAATATTAGGGAAGCAAAACCTGGCAATCTGTTCTTGTTTTTCTATATAACCCACAATTCTAATTCTTTGTTCAACATTTTTCCTCCTCTTAATTTAACAAATACAGGGATCATTTAGTTTCAGTATACATTGCCTACATTTGCAAGCAATACGAGACAAGTTGATTCACATTGGTTTGGACTGTTTTGAAGTTCTTTTGAAATATATTACATACTTTAAAACTGTAATGTTTCTAACATTTAGACTCTCAGATAACTTTACTAATAAATTATCTCTATTTTAGAGGCCAAACAAGGTTACTTTGTGAAAAGGACAGTTTTATTTTAAAGTTAATTTTCTGGTCTTTTTAAAGCTACCCAGAATGGAATCCTGACAATGATACAGGACACACAATGTAAGTTAAAAAATTTTAAGCTATTGTTTGTACAGGAGATCAATGTAAGGAATCCAGGTTTAACTTTCAATATTCATAAATATTTTAGAATTTCATTGCTGAATTTGAGAGATTAAAAATCAGTCTTATTATAAAATTGTGTAGTAACTTTTATTCTTTTATTGTTATGGATTTTCCCCTAGTTATGTCATATATAAAGCCCTCAAATAAAGTTGTCATAGTTGTACAAAGAATACTTGTAAATCTTACTTCTGATGCACCTCTTTATTGTTTTTCATATTTTCTTCACATTACTAGGGGTGATCCATTCATGTTGCAGCAGTCTACAAACCCGGCCCCAGGAATTTTGGGACCTCCACCCCCCTCCTTTCATCTTGGGGGACCAGCAGTTGGGCCAAGAGGAAATCTGGGTAATTATATGAAATGAAATTCACATTAACTTTTTTCATATTGCTTTTTGGTCATAAAATTTAAATTCGAATATTGTTCAAAAAAATAACAGCATGAAAAAACAGCCAGGTATTTGTAATATTTGTTTGTTTTTAAATAGTACTGGGAATCAAACCCAGGGCCTTCTGCATGTGAGGCAAACATTCTGCTAGTGAACTATATTCATTTCTCCAATGTTTTTTAATTTCTGATTGAAAATTATGTATACTTTTTCATTAAAATGGCTTGTTATAGAAAGTGTACTTACTATAAACTTTCTTCCCACCTCCCCCAAAGGTGCTGGAAACGGAAATCTGCAAGGACCTAGACACATGCAAAAAGGCAGAGTGGTCAGTAATGTAGCCATTGCTTTTTATTTTATTTTCTGTTTGGGGGTGGGTGTGTAGTTTAACGTAAATACTTACTAATTTAATTTTCATTGAGGTTCTTATCTATAGGAAGAGTGTCAATAGTTTGAAAATCATTAGATTTTTAAGTGACCTGGTATACCACACAGTCTTTAAAAAAAATCTCACCTTGAATTGGCATCTAAGGAACTTGCTACCCAGTTATGTATACAACATTCTATTTAAAAGACAATAGAGACTGAAAACCTTGGTGATCATTATAACCACTTGGATTTAAGCAGAAAGAATTTATTACAGTGACATTTAAATTACTATGAAGTTTTAAAATTCTGGAACGTTAAATACTTTTGTGGTTAATTAGACTATAAAATTCTAATGGATGATGTGTTTCATGTTACTTTAACTTCTTCAGTCTCCAGAACCTTGAGCTTGCTAAGTCTGTGGTCTATATCATTGGACTACAACTCCAGTCCCTTCTTTTTTTGTTTGTTGGTACTGGGTATTTTTTTCAACTTGGGCACCCAACCACTGAACCACATCCCCAGCCCTGTTTTGTGTTTTATTTAGAGACAGGGTCTCACTAAGTTGCTTAGCACCTCCTTTTTGCTTTGAACTCATGATCCTCCTGCTTCAGCCTTGCAAGCTGCTGGGATTATAAGCATGCGCCACCACACCTGGCTGCTTGTTTTTTGTTTGGGTTTTTTGTTTCTGTTTTTTATATGTACTGGAGATTTGAACCCAAGAGTTCTTAACCACTGGGTCACTTCCAGCTTTTTATTCTGAGACAAGAGTCTTGCTAACTTGCTGGGGCTGGTTTTGAACTTGTAATCCTCTTGCCTCTACTTAAACTTCCCAAGTCTCTGGGATTACAGCAGTCTACCACTGCACCTGGCTCTTGTTGGCTTTTTAAAAACTTACAGCTGGGCACACCTGTAATCCCAGCAGCTCAGGAAGCTGAGGCAAGAGGATCACAAGTTCAAGCAACTTGATGTCTTGAGTGGTTAACCAGCCTTAGCAAGTTACCAAGGCCCTAAGCAACTCATTGAGACCTTGTCTCTAAATAAAATATGTAAAAAGGGCTGAGGATGTGGCTCTGTGCCTGGATTCAGTCCCCAGTACCATATATAAAATATATATATATATATATATATATATATATATATACACACACACACACACACATTGACTTGAGTTTTCTCCCCAATGAATAGGAAACTAGCCGAGTTGTTCACATCATGGATTTTCAGCGAGGGAAAAACTTGAGGTACCAACTGTTGCAGCTGGTGGAACCTTTTGGAGTCATTTCAAATCATCTGATTCTAAATAAAATTAATGAGGTATGAATTGAAATAAGCATTGTTTACTAATACCATTAAGGTATTTTCTTAGTTGATATTGAATCAGAAAAGGAATGAAATCCATGTATATAAATCATGGACTGGGAATGTAATAAAGGAAAAGCCAATAGTTGAATATCTCAATATTCTAGTAGTAATTGATTATTAGAAACTTTGTATATTGTGATCTGTAAGTAGTAGTATTGTTATTATACTACTATAAAGGCAGTAAAAGTAAAATTCTTTGAAAACTTTTTCAGACCTATGTCCTAAATGATGCTAAATCATTTTTCAGCAATGAGCATAGTTAATGATAGTTTAATACCATGAATATAGTTTCGGGTAACTTTTAATAAAACAGCAAATTGTCAACACAAGTCTTTTGTTTACATTTCTTGAAAGTGCTTCCTATTCGGTGTGATGAAATGTAACATCTAGAAATGTTGGGGAAATATCATCTATTGAAAAAAAATTTTTTTTTTTTTTTTAACAATTTTAGGCATTTATTGAAATGGCAACAACAGAAGATGCTCAGGCTGCAGTGGATTATTATACAACCACACCAGCATTAGTATTTGGCAAACCAGTGAGAGTTCATTTATCCCAGAAGTATAAAAGAATAAAGGTATCCTCTCCCCCCTCCCCTAACCCTCCAGGTTATATATAGGTAACCACTCAATACATCATTTTATTAACTTTGTCTATTTTAAATTGCTGTTTTAAAAAAAATAGGATTGACCAACAGTTTCCTTTCCTTTTTTCCCCTTTTAAAGAAACCTGAAGGGAAGCCAGATCAGAAGTTTGATCAAAAGCAAGAGCTTGGACGTGTGATACACCTCAGCAATTTACCCCATTCTGGCTATTCTGATAGTGCTGTCCTTAAGCTTGCTGAGCCGTATGGGAAAATAAAGAATTATATATTGATGAGGATGAAAAGTCAGGTAATAAATTCATAAATTACTTTTTAAGATACTTCATTTGGCTGAGAATATAGCTTAGTGGTTGAGCCATTGTGTAATGTGTAAGTTTCTAGATTCCACTCCCAGTACCAAAAAGAAAATACATATAAGTCTTCTTAGCCATATAATGACTGAGATTTATTTTCCCCATAGTAGGTATGCATACAAAGCATTGAATAAATTCTGATAATAAAAAGCTTTTAGTTTTTGTTTTGTGTAGTCCTGGTTTTGAACCCAGGGAACTCTACCACTGAGCTACATCCCCTGTGTCCACAGCCCTTTTTATTTTTGTATTTTGAGATAGGGTCTTGCTAAGTTGACTGGGGCTGGCCTCAAAGTGTGATACTCCTGCTTCAGTCTTCAGGTTTGCTGAGATTCTGTAATCCCAGCAAATTCAGGCTGCAGTTTGGCTTCTTGTTTTATGTTACCAAATTGATAACACCCACTTCTAATCAAACTAACCTTGTTTGAAGGTGTGGTGTTTTGTTGTTTGTTTTGGAGGTTTTTCTTTTCTTGTTTGTTTTGGTACTAGAATTGAACTCAGGGGAACTCGGCCACTGAGCCACATCCTCAGCCCTATTTTATTTGTAGAGACAGGGTCTCACTGAGTTGCTTAGCACCTCTCTATTGCTCCTGTCTCATTGAGAGTGTTTTATAAATATATTATAGGCTTTTCCAAATCTGAAATTAATGGCTAAATTGTCCCATGCTTGTATTCCAGAGATTTGATAGCCAGGGGCAATGACACATCCTATAATCCCAGTGGCTTGGGAGTCTAGAAGGAGAATTTTGAGTTCAAAGCCAGCCATAGCAACTTAGTAATGTCCTGTCTCTAATATTCATCCATTTGCTTGCTTGCTTGTTTATTTATTTATTTATTCATTGTTGGCAGGCCTTTATGTGGTGCTGAGACTCAAACCCAGTGCCTCACACATGCAGGACAAGTGTGCTTCCACTTAACCATAGCCCCAGCCGCTCTAATAAAATATTTTTTAAAAGGGCCGGGGCTAGCCATGGCGCAGTATGGTGGCACACACTTGTAATCCCAGCAGCTCTGAAGGCTGAGATGGGAGGATCAAAAGTTCAAAGCCACCCTTACTTAGCAAGACAATAAGCAATTCAATGAGACCCTGTCTCTAAATAAAATATAAAATGGGACTAGGGATGTGGCTCAGTGGTCCAGTGCCCCTGAGTTCAATCCCCATCACCAAAAATAATAAAAGGACTGGGGATGTGGTGCCATGCATGCTTAAGTGCCCCTGGGTTCAATCCCTGGTACCGCCTCCCCCCCCCCCCAAAAAAAAAAAAATTCAGAGGTTTGAAGTAAGTTCACTAGAAGACTACCCTTGGTTCAATGCACAGCAGCCCCCCTCCAAGAAAAAAAAATTGGAGAGTGTCTTTTTACTGCTTTCTAGCTCAACATTTTGAGTTTTCTAGATTTTTTTTAATTTTTCTTATATTATCTGTGTTAATATCTACTAAGTTTATTTGTTTATTTATTTTTAATTTTTTTTGCAGAAAGACTGCATAAAAATGGTTTTATGTTTGTTTGGTTTTGGTACTAGGGATTGAACCCAGGGGCACTTAACCACTGAGCCACATCCCCAGCCCTTTTTGTGTTTTACTTAGAGACAAGGTCTCACTGAGTTGCTTAGTGCTTCGACTTTGCTGAGGCTGGCTTTCAACTCATGATCCTCTTGTCTCAGCCTCCCAAGCCACTGCACCCAGTTTAAAAATGGTTTTCTTTGATGCTATAGTGACTTTAGGGACTTCATAAACCTGATAGGTTGCCCACTGCCTTTTTTCATTGTGGCTCAGGTTTTTTAAAAGTGTTGCTATGTTAGTTTTCCTAATGAGAATAGAACAGATATTACTGTACAATTCTGAGAATTGATATCCTTAATGGGTTTTCTTTATTTTAGGCCTTTATTGAGATGGAGACCAGAGAAGATGCAATGGCAATGGTTGACCATTGTCTGAAAAAAGCCCTTTGGTTTCAGGGGAGATGTGTTAAGGTTGACCTTTCTGAGAAATATAAAAAACTAGTACTGAGGGTATGTACTGCTTGATTTCTCATCATGAAAAAACTTTTATTAAGTGACAGACTCTGGCTGTATTGCACAATCTGGCCCCTAACTCCTGGACTCATGTAGTCCTTATGCCTCAACCTTAGTCCCAAGAAGGTGGACTACTTGTGCACGTTATTGTGCCCAGCCAGCTGATACCACAGCATTCTTGTTCAGATTTTTATAAGATTTGATTATTGAAAGACAACACCCTTTTTTCTGGTTTTCTCTAGTAGCAGAAGTGTCTTTATAACTAAAATTTTGATTGAACAGCTTGTTACCAGAATGTTTATTATACACTCTGTTTGGTGATTTTGAAGAACTGAGTATCCTCAGTTTGAGTTCTTGGGCATGGTAACAGGGATTGAATGAGTTAATTATGTAAGGATGGCCACCAAATGTTAATGGATGACCATATATTCTATAAATGAGTATATGGATGATCATATATTCTATAAATGAGTATATGTTGATGCAGTTATTTCACATCTGCAAAATGTTTCTTCTCTTTTTAGATTCCCAACCGAGGTATTGACTTACTGAAAAAAGACAAATCCCGGTAATTTCACTTTTTATATTTTTTATGCATTAGTATGTAAAATTTTTATTTTTCCAACCCCCCAAAATTCATTGTGGTGCATCTTTTTAATTTCAGAAAAAGATCTTATTCTCCAGATGGCAAAGAATCTCCAAGTGATAAGAAATCTAAAACTGATGGTTCTCAGAAGACTGAAAGTACAGCTGAAGGTAAAGAACAAGAAGAGAAGTCAGGTGAAGATGGCGAGAAGGATACAAAGGATGACCAGACAGAACAGGAACCTAATATGCTTCTGGAATCTGAAGATGAGCTACTTGTAGATGAAGAAGAAGCAGCAGCACTTCTAGAAAGTGGCAGTTCTGTGGGAGATGAGACTGATCTTGCTAATTTAGGTGATGTGACTTCTGATGGGAAAAAGGAACCTTCAGATAAAGCTGTAAAAAAAGATGCAAATGCAAGTGCTTCAGCAGCAGCAAAGAAAAAGCTTAAAAAGGTAAATAAGAGATTTTATATTGAATTGTTTTTATAGAATAATATATATAATTTTTTCAGATTATTTACTGAAGCGCAGGGCCCAATAATGAGAAATATGTTACTAGTATCAGAAAAACAAAAACAAAACAAAAAGATATAAAAACATTTAAGTAAAATCTCTGCAATAAATAAATAGAACATTTTATTGTAGTTCTAACAAAGAAGTAGCTAATTTGAAAAGAGAACTTCTTAGTAATGAGTCATAACTTACGTATTCTTCTGTATTATAGTGGTCATATAAAAGTACTCCTAGGACATCCTTAGAGTACAGCTTATATTAAAAAAAAGATGGGGTTTGAGTTTGCAGTAGGTTAACTGACCAAACATAACTTAAAGAATTTATCCTATTTGAGAAATGTGGGCTTAGTAGGTACTTTGATTTAAAAACAATTTTACTAGAAAATAAGTTATATATAAGGATATAAATATAAAAATTTATTACATGCTAAAAAGTAAAATGATCCCCAGTACCACAACCCTGGCATGTTGAGATAAAATGTGATAAAATGATGACATGGTGAAATGAGGGTTAAGATAAGTGTGGTGTGGTATCATGCCTGTAATTCCTGGTGCTTGGGAATGAGGCTGAGGCCGAATGATCTTTAGTTTGAAGCTAGCCTAGGCAACATTGAGTTTCCCATCTCAAAAAAAGAAAAGAAATACTGCCAGGTATGGTGGTACATGCCCATAGTTCCAGTGACTCTGAGGCTGAGGCAGGAGGATTGCAAGTTCATAGTCCTAACAACTTGGCAAGACCCTGTATCAAAATCAAAAATAAAAAAGGATGGGGATGTGGCTCAGTGCTTAAGCACTCACAGGTTCAATTCCCCAGTACCAAAAATGAAAGAAGACTTAATATTTCCTTTTAACCTGTGAGTTTTAATGGCTTGGTCACACAGCTTATATATTAGTTTATTATTCTGCCTGAAGTATATGGTCATTGTGTAATAATGTTTACCCTTGTAGAAAGTTAATGATTGAGCACTAATAAATGCCATAAATTTTTCTAAGCTCTTTATATATGTGCATTTAAATCCTCACAGTAAACATGCAGTAGGTACCATTATTAACCCCTTTCCATAAATCAGGGTTTTTGTTTTTGTGGTACTGGGGATTGAATCCCTGGTACCTCATGGACACTAGCTAAACACTGTGTCACTGAGCTACGCTCTCCAGCCCTTTTCCATTTCTAAATTTAGGGAATTGAATTCTGGAGAAGTTCAATAACTTGTCATAGTTTGTACTGCTTCTAAAAAGTAGATCCAAAATTTAAACCTGAATAGTCATGCAGCAGAACTTGTTTTCTTAATGATTACACTGTATCAAACTTGAGGGGTTTTCTCAACAAAAGTTGTATTGCAAGGTATTGTCTTGCAGAGAATGTTACTCAACTGCAACTGCTTTTATCAAATCGGTTCTGTGACACATCTTAGCAGCATAATAGTCTCAGAAAGTGTGGAAATGAATAGTCTTATATCAATTACTTTCTTTGTGTGAGTCAGGCCTTTCATTAGTTTTTGTTTTTGGTGCTGGGGATGAAATCCAGGACGTGGCACATCTGTTGATGAAGTACTCACTGCCACTGAGTTACATCCCCAGCCCTATTCTTTATTATTTTCCAGTACTTACAGTCAAGTCCAAGGATTCTCACATGCTGGGCAAGAGCACTACCATTAAACCCCATCCCAGCCCCATTATTTAAATTTGAAACAAACTAAATTGTCGTTAAAGTCATCAGTGCCAAGAACAATGGTGCAATCCCAACAACTCCAGAGGCTGAGGCAGGAGGATCCCAAGTTTGAGGCCAGCCTTGGCAGCTTAGCAGAACCCCTCAAAATAAAAAATAAATCTCAGATAAGCTGCGGGGAGGCATAATGGCACACTCCTGTAATCCCAGCAGCTCAGAAGACTTGAGACAGAATCTTGAGTTCGAATCCAGCCTCAAGCAAAAGCGGGGTGCTAAGAATTTCAGGCCCTGTCTCTACATAAAATACAAAATAGTGGCTCAGTAGTTGAGTACTCCTGAGTTTAACCTGGTATCCCATCCCCAATAAAAAGCTGCAGATATGACTCATTGATATAGTGTCCCTGAGTTAGTTTGATCCCCAGTACCACAAAAAAAAAAAAAGTTACACGTGATTTGGGGGAAGTGAAAGGAAAAGGTTAGCATTTTGAGAGAATTGAATAAAGACAAAAGACGCGCTATCCCTTTCCGTTCAAGTAAAACAAATGGAAGGGATGCTGCAGGATAATTGTTGCAGAGTAAATTTGTCTTTCTTAACAGCGTCGTTTCCCAGGGAGTATGGAAGGTTTTGTCACTCTAGATGAGGTTGGTGATGAGGAAGATTCGGAACTTCAGAAACTTCGTAAATCGGGCATGGCATTTAAATCTGGTGACAAAAATGATGATGGTTTGGTTGAAATTAAGGTGGACAAGATCGAGGAACTTGATCAAGAAAATGAAGCAGCGTTGGAAAATGGAATAAAAAATGAGGAAAATACAGAACCAGGTGCTGAATCTGCTGAGACTGCTGATGACCCCAACAAAGATACAAGTGAAAATGCAGATGGCCAAAGTGAAGAAAACAAGGAAGACTATACAATCCCAGATGAGTATAGAATTGGACCATACCAGCCCAATGTTCCTGTTGGTGAGCTTTAAGGCTTTGTTATTCCCTCTTATCCCCCTTACTAAAATAATATGTAAATTTTGCTTTTATGTAATATAAGCTTTGATAGTATGTTAAACTAGCTTGTTGTGGGTTTTTTGATTTGTTTATTCCAGTGGGGAATAGTTCATACACCTAAGTAATAACATTCTCTTTTCTTCTTCCACATGTCTCTTGATTTTGTATTATGTTATTATTCCACAGTGTTCTCTCTGCTCATAGTTTTCAGAAAATTACTCATTGCTTTTTGTTTAGTGTTTCCGTGTTACATTTCTGTCTTTTATTTTTTAAGAGTACAGTTAGGTGGGATCTTGAACTATTAATGTGGGTTTGGATTTATTTTGTTTATAGCTTAGGACGTATGGAACTTCCCACAGTTATGTTGTCTGATTCAAGTTATATTGATAGGAGAAACAATTTGAGACTACTCAATTTACTTAATTTGTAAGAATGTATGTTTGTGTTTCTAGGTATAGACTATGTGATACCTAAAACAGGGTTTTACTGTAAGCTGTGTTCACTCTTTTATACAAATGAAGAAGTTGCAAAGAATACTCATTGCAGCAGCCTTCCTCATTATCAGAAATTAAAGGTAAGGCTGAATCTAAAAGAGGAGAGCTCTTTGGTGAAAACTAACAAATCATTTAAGTTACAGAATTAAAATAGATAAGTAAAATAAATGTGTTGTGTTTCTGGACCCAGTGCAGTGCTTTAGCCTGAAGATATTTTCTTTCAATTGATGGGCTTTAAGCAGTTTAATGGATTCTAGAAACATCTATTGAGCCTCTTTTCATAGTTCACTCCAATTAAATAAAGAAAATTTAGTAATAACTAGCTATATTATAAATTATCTGATATAATTAAAAACACCCAAATGTGCTGGGCCTTTTGGCACATACCTATACTCCCAGGGAGGCAGGAGAGGATCACAAGTTCAAAGCCAGCCTCAGCAACTTAAGGAGACCTTATCTCATCTCAAAATTTAAAAGACGACAACAGACCGATGTGGCTCAGTGGTTTTAATACCCTTGATTTCATCCTTGGTACCCAAAAATAAACAAACACGGGCTGGGGATGTGGCTCAAGCAGTAGCGCGCTCGCCTGGCATACGTGCGGCCCGGGTTAGATCCTCAGCACCACATACAAATAAAGATGTTGTGTCCGCCGAAAACTGAAAAATAAATATTAAAAATTAAAAACAAAAAACACCACACACATGGTGGGTAATATGTGTAGATGCTAGAGGTCTAAATTCCAAGTGAGATGATGTAAGGCTTTATCAACTTTGTACAATGCCATGTCCCTATGTAATTTTTTTTACCAACATTATTTCCCAGTAATGACACTCTTCGATTTTTTAAAAAATATTTATTCATAAGTTTTAGGTGGACACAATGTCTTCTTTTACATTTATGTGGTGCTGAGGATCAAACCCAGTGCCTCCTGCATGCTAAACGAGCACTCTCCTACTGAGCCACAACCCCACCCTACTCTTCAGTTATTTTTAAGTTGTAGATGTACAGTACCTTTTTATTTTTATGTGGCGCTGAGGATCAAAGCCCAGTGCCTTTCTCATACAAGGTGAGCACTCTACCTCTGAGCTACAACCCCAGCCCTCAACATGTTGAATGTCCCTAATATGGAAATCCAACATCAAACTTTGAGAACCAACATGATGCTATAAGTATAAAATTCCACTCCTGACCTCATGTAGTAGATCATTGTCAAAGGTACTCTAAAAATATTATATGAAAGTACTTTCAGGAGCTGGAGCTAGAGCTCAGCAACAGAACACTTGGGTAGCATGAATGAATCTCTGGATTCAATTTCCAGCACCACATAGTAAAAAGAAAAGAAATTGCCTTCAGGCTATGTGCATAAGGTATTCATAAAATAAAATATAAATTAATTTTTTATTTAGACTTGGGTCTTGTACAGTGCACAATATCTCCTTACGCTTTTGCACACATTCAAAAATCTGAAGTTCAAAATACTTATAATCCCTAGGACCTGTCCAGGTAAGGGACATTCAACCTGTACAGCAGTCAGTTATCAAAAACATTTTCTATGTTGACTAGATGGATAATTATTTACAAGTAATTATTGTTCCTGCCTACATCACTTTTGTTTCTTTTTAATATACCTATTTTTTAATTTATATTTAATGTGGTGCTAGGCACTTGCTAGGCAAGTGCTCTACCATTGAGCTACAACCCAAGCCCGAATATAACTATTCTTGCTACCTATATGTCTCTTACAATTATGGATATGACAAAGTATGGTGTTTATTCTCAGCAGTAACTGCAGTTGTGTTTGTGCATGTATGTGTATAGTGGGGATTTAACCCAGAAACCCTCCTACACATTAAAAGCATGTGCTGTACCACTGAACCTAGTGTAATATTTTTGCTTTCTTTGATTTTAAGCTGTTCAGGGTTAGAAAACTAAGTGGAAGCACTCTTTCCCTGCATGTGTGAGGCACTGGGTTCGAGTCTCAGCACCACATAAAGGCCTGCCAACAACAAACAAGCGAATGGATGAATATTAGAGACAGGGCATTACTAAGTTGCTAAGGCTGGCTTTGAACTCAATTCTCCTCCTAGACTCCCAAGCCACTGGGATTTTGTTTTTTATTAAATTAGTATAGGAATAATATGAAAGTGGTTTCTAGGTGCTCATATTTGGTCTCTTGGAGGTGGCTCACTTCATTATTTCCTTCTATTAAAAAGAACTTTGTCAGGGCTGGGGTTGTGGCTCAGTGGTAGAGTGCTTGCCTTGCATGTGTGAGGCACTGGGTTTGATCCTCAGCACCACATTTAAAAAATAAATAACTGAAATGTATTTTATTTATCTAAAGGAAACTTTGTCAGGCTGGGAATATACCTCAATTGGTTGAGTGCTTGCCTCTTATGCACAGTGCCCTGGCTGGGTTCACTCCCCAGCACTACAAATAAAGAAATTTTGTCATCTGGGCATGGTGGCACATGCCTGTAATCACAGTGGCTTGGGAGGCTGATGCAGGAGGATTATGAGTTCAAAATCAGCCTCAGCAACTTAGTGAGACCCTAAGCAATTCAGCAAGATCCTGTCTAAGTAAAATATTAAAAAGGGCTGGAGGATGTGGCTCAGTGGTAAAGCAACCCTTGGTTCAATCCCTAATACAAAAAAAAAAGAAAAAGAAATTGTCAACTATTAGGAAATAATACCTTGCTAATATATGATAAATTGATAATTGGGTGTTTTTTGGGGTGGGGGTTATTGGTGTTCATTCTATCTTTAAGGATATAGTAGCTTATAAGCCTTCCATCAATTTGCAGTAACAGAGTTGACACATTTCAACAAAAGAAGTAAAGAAACTTTTGGTTTTGTTTTTTTTTTTTTTTTTTTTAAAGGAAAGCCACACATCATGGCTTTCATCTTTTTTTTTTAGAGAATTTTTAAATATTTATTTTTTTTTTAGTTTTCGGCGGACACAACATCTTTGTATGTGGTGCTGAGGATCGAACCCAGGCCGCACACATGGCAGGCGAGCATGCTACCACTTGAGCCACATCCCCAGCGCAACTGGGGATTAGATTTTTAAATTACTTCTGTGCTTGAATTGGTGTCTTTAGTAGAGCTCATGTCTAGGAACTCTAGATTAGAAGTCTCAAGTTTAGTGGTGGCTCATCAAGCTATATTTGTGGCCCAGGTGCCTGCTCTTGGAAATAAAATTTTATTGGAACACAGGCATGATTATTGTGACTGCTTTAGTTGAGCACTAGTTCCAACAAAGACCTGGTGCTCCACAAGCCTTATATATTTATTACCATTCCTTTGAAAACATTTGTTAACAATTAAGACCATTGAATAAATGCATGCCATTTTAATTAATCTATGTTCTTGGAGTAGCACCAATTCTATGTGACTGTATTTTCATCTATAAAAGTTAGGGTTAATTGCATAATTGAAGAGTACATTTTTCACATTTATCATTTTTTTCCCCATGCCTTATTTGTGGTGTCCTCTGAACCAGTTGAGTTTTGTATACTTAAGAATAAACTCATTCTTGAAGTATTAATAAATTTCTAGTTTAAATTTTACTCAGGTCCCTAAGCTTGGATGGAATGTTTTAGAATTAATGTATGTTAATGTTTTTCTTCATGCCTTAATTTCTATAATTTTTTCTTCTCAGAAATTTCTGAATAAATTGGCAGAAGAACGCAGGCAGAAGAAGGAGGCTTAATATGTTCAAGAAGCTTAATTTCAAAGAAAACAATGGTTCTTTGTTTTTAATGTTAACCTTTTTTAAATACAATGCTGATAGTTAGAAGAAAACTATTGTACTCTTTTGTTTTAGTGGAAAAATAATAGATGTCTGTTCATGTGTTAAGTGTTATAGCAAAAAAAATACACATACGGTTAAGTTAATGAACAATAGTTTTTGTTTCATCAGAATGGCAACAGACAGAAGTACTTTGTAGAGACTGACTCCATAAGCTACGTTAAGACAACTTGCACCACTAAGTAAAAGATAACATAGAACCGTTCAGAGAAATGAAATTTAGTCGTTCCAAGCTTCAAAGAAATGTCAATTTTTGATTCCATTCAATAAAGAACAAAAACAATTGTATTTTTATTACTTTCATCTGAAACATTCCACATTTTAATCTGAGCCTTGCAGACTTTTCATTTGGAGTTTGAAGCTGTTTTGGTTGCATTCATTTTTAGAGAATTTCATGTGAAATTGGCAATTCAAATGCAGGTGCAGTTTTCTTTTAATGTCATGCTGTTGTTTAGGTAATAAGAAATATTAAGTAATTGGCTTTAGATTTTGTAATTTTTCCCTGAGTTCCTGCTAGGTTTTGTATTCTAGTAGTCAATGTATTTTCAGTGAAATGTAAAAATATTCCCGTTCTCTTTGACCAGTATTAATTTCTTGAGATTTACTGCTTGTCACTTGAATCCTATAGCTGTCATACATCGCTGGTATAAGCAATATTTGATTTTTGAAGTGTGTAGACCATCTCTTCATTTTTTCAAGATGTAATTTCAACATTTCTGCATTTTAAAGTTTGGCCATAATTCTAGACGCACGCTTCTAATTCATGTACCTGCACATGTGACCTTTGTGAACAGAAATTTGCATGTATAATCTGTGTTTACTTGTAACTCTGGTTATTTACTGCTTATATCTGTGGATTCAAGTTACTGAAGTGAATACCAATAAAAAAAAAATCCTAGGCCATGTTCATTGGTTATACATGTTTGGAATGTTAACCAATATATTTGTCAGTTGTGATTTTTATTCACTGTTACACTTTTGTGCATGCTTTAACAAATTATTACTTTTTTAATCTAGAGTGAGTGTTCTAAAGACTGCTACTAAAGATCTGAATTTTAAACTTTTTGGTGCTGGTGGATTTCTTGTTCCTGTTACATAGCTAAAATGTATTTTGGGATTTTTTTTTTTTTTTTTTTTTTTTTTTAAGAGGGATGGTTTAAAGCATTAAGGGTGAAGAAATTGCAAAGTTTATTTAGTCATGTCCATACCTTTATAGAATTGGGACATGAAGTAACAAGAATTACTTCTGCTAGCCTTTCAGTATAGTTATATAGGAATTCTTGGTGTTGAATTATCTGTTGTCTAAAAAATTTTTTAATTTTTAAAAATAAAACCTGTAGTGATTATTTGAAACTCCTAGCTGAAGTATATTAAACAATATTTCAAATAGTTGGGTAAAATTTTATGGTTTCCAGGTGGATGCAGCAGCACATGCTTGAAAATCCCAAATCCTGGTAACTTGGGAGGCAGAAGTATGAGGAGTTTGAGGCCAGCCTCAAAAATTGGTGACTTAGTGAAAGCCTAAAGTTTTTATTTTCTCATAATTAAAAAAAAAAAAAAAAAAAAGGACTGAGGATATATGTAGCTCAGTGGTAAAGTGCTCCTGGGTTCAATCTCCAGTTCCCATTCACCCCCATTTATTTATTTATTTTTAATTTTTTAAAATATTTATTTTTTAGGTGTAGATGGACACAATACAATACAATGCCTTTATTTTTATGTGGTGCTGAGGATCGAACCCGGCTCCCGCCCATGCTGGGCAAGGGCTGAGCCACAATCCCAGCTCCCCCCCTCCCCCTTTAAATTTTTATTTTTTTACACTATCCTTGGTTGAAGGGTAGATTACTATTTTAATGTAACATGCACAAAAAATCCTTGCCAGTTCACTTCAATTTAAATTTTATCTTTTACTAATTACCCTCTTGTTTTATTCCATTTTTAACTAACAGCAGCTGAAGAAAGCATTATGTACAACATTGTAGATTTTGTTAGATTTAAAGATGTTTAGTTTTTTTCTGATAGCATGTAGAATTCCTAAATTTTCATAAATAAGCTGCTAGCAATGTACATTTCTAATACCTATTTATCAGATCAGACTGGCACTTGTACACTTAAACCTTCTGATTGTACAGTTTAAGAACAGTTTCCCTGTCATGATTTCAGTTTTATTTGGAAATGGGATGAAAGCTTTTAGAAATACCCTGGGTTTAGCTAAGCACAGTGGCACATGCCTGTGATCTCAGTGACCAAGGAGGCTGAAGCGAGAGGGTCACAAGTTCAAAGCCAGCCTCATGGGTTGGGGTTATAGCTCAGTTGGTAGAGTGCTTGCCTAGCACATGTGAGGCATTGGGTTCAATCCTCAGCACCACATAAAAATAAAATTTAAAAATTAAGGTATTGGGGCTGGGGATGTGGCTCAAGCGGTAGCATGCTCACCTGGCATGCGTGCGGCCCGGGTTTGATCCTCAGCACCACATACAAAGATGTTGTGTCTGCCGAAAAACAAATAAATAATTAAGGTATTGTGTCCATCTACTGTAAAAAAAATAATTAAAAAAAAAAAAAAAAGCCAGCCTCAGCAACTTAGCATGACCCTATCTGGGGGATTAAGGGGAACAGTGCTAAAGCGGCCCTGGTTTTAAATTGTAGTACCAAAAAAACATGATTTTCCCTTAAGTTCATTGCTGGTTAAATTGGGATACCACGTGGCCTCAGTGACGAGGCTTCAGTTCAGTTGGGTAGCTATAATGTAATTCCATTTTGTTGGGCACAACGTTCTGTATTTGCAGTAACAGCCATTTGGGAGACTAGGAAGGTGTGATCACTTAAGCCTGAGTTTAAGTCCAGCATGGGCAGCATAATCCTGTTTCAAAGTTTTTTTCTGAAGATAACTTGCTATTCAGGAAGATGAATTTGTGAACATGGTGTACACCACCGGCACCTAGATTTTAAAATAATGAGTTTAAAGAACTTTTTACCAGAAGAAGGAGGGGCATCTCCCAGCTGGCCTCTAGCTTGTGACCTTCCTGCCCCAGATTCCCAAGGAAGTAGGTTTAAAGGTATGTGCCACTATGCCCTGTTTCTAAAAAACATCCCTTGTCTGGATTTCCTAAGAGGAAGAGATACCTCTGGCCCTTTCATTAAGGTGATGTGGCAGGTAGTAAGGTTAGAAAAGAAGAATGTAAAACAAATTTATTAGTTGAGCATTGTTTTTTGCATGTTAATTGATAAAAGCTCATGCACTGTAACTTTTACTATGACCTGGGTATGGTGGTGTTCGTGTAATCCCAGATACTTGGGAGGTGAGGCAGGAGGATACCACATTCAAGGTCAAGTCCTGTCTGAAAAAAACTTGGGCCATAGTTCAGTTGTTGAGTGCCCCTGGGTTGAATCCTCAGTACATCAAAAGAGAAGATGTACTACCATCTCTATGAGGACACTTGTTGGTCTCCATCCATCATAGTATGTAGTTCAGTATAACTTGAAAGCTAGTTCAAGTGTTTAATGGTTTTGGGTTTGAGATTGTATTCACTGACAAAGGACCCTGAGCCAATTTTTGAGCTAAGTATATTTTTTTATATATATATATATTTTGGTTGGGCACAATACCTTTATTTTGTTTATTTTTATGTGGTCCTGAGGATGGAATTCAGGGCCTTGCACATATGCGAGAAAAAAAGTGCTCTACCGCTGAGCCACAACCCCTATTTAAAGGACCCATCCACTGATGAAAGTTCTTACAACCATTGGAGGTTTATTAGACTCAAGAAAGTACCAGTGGTTTTCAAATGTTAATATACATCAAAACTACCTGGCGGTGTGAACAGTGCATGACCCAGAGTTTTAATTCGTTGAGTTTGGAATAAATACTGATAATTTGCATTTTGGAACCCAGGAGCACTCTACCACTGGGTCTCCAAGCCCTTTTTAATTTTGAGATGGGTTTTTCTAAAAGTTGCCCAGGCTGGCCTTAAACTTCTGATCCTCCTGCTTCAGCCTCCAAACAGCTGGAATTACAGGTATGTGCCTCTGTGTCTGGCAATAATTTACATTTTAAATGGGTTTCCATGTGATGGTGATGTAAAAGATTAGGGATCATCCAGAGATCTATTGCTGTACCTACATCTAAAGAAGTGTTTGTAGTGTTGGTGTGCTGGTGCACTCCTGTAATCCCAGCCACTCTTGAGGTGGAGGCAAGAGTATCACAAGTTTGAGGCTAGCTTCAGCAATTTGGCTCTAAGCAATTTAGTGAGAACTTGTCTCGAAAAGGACTGGGAATATGGTTAAGTGCCCCTGTGTTCGATCCTTAGTACAAAAAGGGGGAAAAAAAAAGTTTTTTCCCAGGCACAATTTTGGAGGCTGAGGCAGGAGGATTGCAGGTTTGAGGCCAGTCTCAGCAACTCAGGCTCTAAGCCACTTAGACTCTGTCAAAATAATCTGGGGGTATACCTCAGTAGTAAAGTACCCCTGGGTTAAATCCCCAGGACCCAAAATACAGTTTGTGCTTGGCATTTGTAACCAGGTGCCTGGAATGGTTGGTTAACAGTTATATAATACTAGATTCCTTACTTTAAAAAGCTAAAACCAGGGGCTGCAGTTATGGTTCACTGGTAGAGCACTTTCCTGGCAGGTGGAATTAGAGGTATGTGCCTCTGTGTCTGGCAGTAATTTTTGCATTTTAAATGGGTTTCCATGTGATAGTGATGTATTCAGTCCTTAGCACCACATAAAAATAAAGGTATTGTGTCCATCTACAACTAAAAATTCAAAAAAAAATAGAAATAAAAAACTAGTCCGATGTGGTAATCCCAGCGATTTGACAGGCTAAGGCAATTTGGCAAGCAAGACAATTGTCTCAAGGACTGCACATGCAGTTCAGTGGAACAGCTCCCCTGGGTTCCTTGCGCAATACTTTCCCCAAACAAAATGCTAAAAACTGAAGGGAAGACTGGGAAGTGCTAACCATTTGGACTCCTGCCCAATACAAAGCATTTTTTTAAATCATAGGAGAGAGCCTTTTTACTCCCTAAGTATTGCTTTGTCGGGTCTGGCTGGGGTTTTTTGTACAAAGTTTTATAATTTTTATAGGAACTTTCAGAAATATCAAGGTAAGTAGGGCAGAGAGAAGTTTTCAGGGATTTGCTGTTATTCCTGCCATGTTTTCTCCTTTTCCTTTTTTTTAATACCATCTTTTTCCAGTGCTACTAGAGATCCAATCCAGGGCCTTGCACATGCTAGGCATATGCTTTATTACTGAGCTATACCCTCAGTTCTGTTGATACATATTAATATATTGTTGGCACTGGCTAGAACTCAGTTATGGCAGTAACAATTGTGTGGATCTCAGTGGTAGAACACTTTACCAGCATGCTTGAGGCTTTGGGTTCATATACACAGCAGCAAAAAAGAAGGCAACACTAGTAATTGGGCAAAATTTGAAGATAACAATTATTGGAAAAGTTTTCCAAAAGAATAAACAAACATTTAAGTATTTACTTTTGTGTTCCCAGCCCTGGCCTCTCCTTGAACTTTTACCTCAGAAGTGGATACAATTCTAAGAGTTCTAAGAACGGTGTAGAGGGGCTGCGGGGAGCTTGGCCTGTAATTCAGCTGCTTGACAGGCTGAGACAGGAGGATCGAAAGTTCAACGCCAGCCTCAGCAACAGGGAGGAGCTAAGCAATTCAGAGAGACCCTGTATCTAAATAAAAATAAAAAGGGCTGGAGATGTGATACAGTGGTTCAGAGCCCCTGGGTCCAAACTTGGTATAAATAAATAAATAAGCCGGCTTCAGCGAGGGTAGGGCGGGAGGGATGTATCTCAATGGTAAAATGCCCCTGGGTTCAACTCCAATGTTCCTTTTTTTTTTTTTTTTTAAAGCCAATGCTCTCCCTACCTTAGAAGGATATGTACACTGGAGTTGAAAATTACTGTCATAGGGGGTCAGGATTGTGGCTCAGTGGTAGAGTGCTCGCCTAGCATGTGCGAGGCCCTGGGTTCAATCCTCACACCACATAAAAATAAATTAAAAAAAAAAAATAAAGATAAAAGAAAAAAATTACTGTCACTGAGTAGAGGTTTGATAGCCTTTCTTCAAAAGCGTGATACCATGCTTTATACATGGTAGTTTTTTAATTAGTTGCTCCTAAGGATGTACTGCAAATGAGGATATACCAAGAGCAGTTTTTCTTTCATTTTTTCCTTTCATGATAATGGGGATCAACCCTAGTGTGAGTCTTACTTTTAATTAGGAATGAATGCTGTTTGTGTTTCACTCTTTCCCCCTGCCTATTAAACAGCAGGACCAATTTCTGTTTGCTCAGTTTTGTCAGGAGTGATGGGTTCTCATTGGCTATTTGATTGAAGGTTAGCTAGTTGGGAGGCTAAGGCAGGTGTATAACATGACTTTGAGAGCAGTCTGCGCAATAGACCCTATCTCAATTAAAATAGTCAGGTGTAGTATCACAGGTTCATAATCCCAGCAACTCAGGAGGCTGAGACAGGAGGATCTTGAGTTCAAAGCCAGCCTCAGCAAAAAGCGAGGTGCTAAGCATTTCAGTTAGACCCTGTCTCTAAATAAAATACAAAAAGGGCTGGTGATGTGGCTCAGTGGTCAAGTGCCTTTGAGTTCAGTACACCCGACTCCCCCCTCACTTGCCAAAAAAAAAAAAAAAAAGGATAAAAATGGCTTGGGGATGTAGCTCAGTGATCTTTTAAAGCAACCTTAGGTTCTATCCTTAATACCAAAAAATAATAAAAAATAAAATAATGGCTATGAATATGAAAAGCAATTCATTCCAGCTAATTTCTTGGCAACTTTCAAGTTCTACATGAGATTCCTTTTTAAATTGGGTCCACTTCTACAGAGAAAGGATGGGGATGAATCTCAGTGGTTGTCCTTGCCTAGCATGTATTCAGCACCAAAAATGAAAATTCTAGCAAAGTCATGAGAGCTTGTGGAAAGGGATTGTGGCTTGAATGATGATTTATAGGATGAATTGAGACTCAAAAGATACCTCCTAATTTCATTTTCCTGATTGCGGCTGCAGCTCACAAGAACCAAATGTATCTGACCCTTTTTTTTTCTTTTTCTTTTTTTGGTAGATGTAGATGAACAGAATGCCTTTATTTATTTTTGTGTGGTGCTAGGGCACAGTGTCTCACACATGCTATGCAAGTGCTCTACCACTGAGCTACAGCCCAGCCCTGACCCATCTTATTTGAAAGTCAGCAGGAAAGGGCTTGACCACTTGCCCAGCCCAGGCTGGAGAAGAAGAATTGCTTCTGCCTTTCTAGTACTGACAAGTATAAACTCATCATCACTCTTCTGCAAAAATGTTTACCTATTCCCCATCTACACCTTCTTTTCCAAATCGTGCTTGCCCTGCCTAGTAGACCTCTACAGTTTTGGCCCTTCTTTTTATTTTCAATCATTTATTTACATTTATTTATTTGTTTGTTTGTTTATTTATTTTGGTACTGGGGATTGAAACCATGGGTGCTTTTCCCAGCCCATTTTATCTTTGTGTGTAAGTGTGTGTATTGTCGGGGATTGAACCCAGGGCCTTGTCATGACAGGCAACTGAGCTATATCCTCAGCACCTTGATTTTATTTTTTTAATTTTTTAAAAATCTCTTTTGTAGTTGTAGATGGACAGAATGCCTTTATTTTTTCATTTTTATGTGGTGCTGAGGATCAAACCCAGTGCCTCACACATGCTAGGCAAACTCTCTGCCATTGAGCTACAGCCCCAGCCCTAAGCCTTTTTTATTTTGAAATTGGATCTATGTTGTCCAGGCTGGCCTCTAACTTCAGATCCTCCTGTCTCAGCTTCCTGAATCACTGGGATTACAGGCTTGTACCACTATGCCCAGATGATAGATTTCACCAAAAGCTTTTCTAGGAAAAACTCATGTCACTCTATTGCCTGTGTATCTTCAGTGCCTAGAACAGTGATGGTATAGTAGGCATTAAAAATGTATTTACTAGCCAGGCACGGTGGCACATACCCAACATCTTGGGTGGCTGAGGCAGGAGGACTGAAATTTCAAAGCCAGTCTCAGCCATTTAGTGAGGCCCTACACAACTCAGCAAGATCATCTTAAAAAAATAAAAATTAGGGGGCTGGGGTTGTGGCTCAGTGACAGAGTGCTTGCCTTGCTCGTGTGAGGTACTGGGTTCGATCCTCAGCACCACATAAACAAAGATATTGTGTCCATGTATAACTAAAAAAAAAAAACAAAAAACCACACATTAGAAATAAATAAAAGGGCTGACTCAGTTAAGCACCACTGGGTTCAATCCCTAATACAAAAATAAATAAATAAACGGGATTGACTAGTTGGGTCAGTATTGACTAGGCAGATGCCGTGGAACATGCCTGTAATCCCAGAAACTTGGGAGTCTAAGGCAGGAATATAGAAAGTTCAAGGCTAGCCTTGGCAATTTAGTGAGTCCCTGCCTCAAAAATAGAAAATAAAAAGGAGTAGGACTATGGCTCCATGGTAAAGCACCCTGGGCTCTATTCTGAAAGAGGGAGGGAAGGAGAGAGAGAGAGAGAGAGAGAGAGAGAGAGAGAGAGAGAGAGAGAGAGAGAGAGAGAGAGAGAGAGAGGAGAGAGAGAGAGAGAGAGAGAGAGAGAGAGAGAGAGAAGAAGAAGAAGAAGAAGAAGAAGAAGAAGAAGAAGAAGAAGAAGAAAGAAGAAAGAAGAAAGAAGAAGAGGAGGGGAGGGAGGAGAAAGAGAAAGAGTGAGAGTGTATTACTTACTACTAATGCCTCCTCTCAGCTGTTAATCAGAGCAGGGAACTTTGTTTATCCTCACAGTGGTAGAAACTTATTCAACAAGTTCATACTAGGGTACATTGTCTGTTTAGCTTCCACATGATACAAATAAGCATTGGGCTAAGGCCATTCATTACTAAGTTACCATAAGAACATATGTTGGTTTTTATTTGGTGACTGGATTTTTTCCCCTGTTTATAAATGCAGGCAAGTTTTCATAAAATTAGACCATATTAAAAAGTATAGGAAGCCAGGCGTGGTCATACACACCTGTAATCCCAGCATCTTCCAAGGCTAAGGCAGGAGGAACTGCAAGTTCAAAACCAGCCTCAGCAATTTAGCAAGGCACTAAGCAACTCAATGAGACCCTGTCTCTAAATAAAATATATTTAAAAAAAGGAAAAAAGGCTAGGTTTTTGGCTCAGTGGTTAAACAGGTGGTTAGTGTACAGCATGAGCCTAATCACAGCCATCTTGGATCCTCATCACCATACTCTTCAATTCCCCATAACCTCCCCCGCCAAAAAAAAAGTACAGGAAATAGTAGATCCTTCCAAACATTACTACGTAGAGGTAGTGCTATTAACATTTTGATGAGGGCTGGAGGTATAGTTTAGTGATATAACACTTGACCCAGCATGTATGAGGTCCTGGATTTGATATCTAGTACCAAAAATAACATCTTTTTGGTGACCATTCTGATAACTTGGCATTTATATCCATGCATGCCTATGTTTACATATATTAGAAAATTATACATGCTGTTTTTCAGCCTTTTTAAAATAAAAAAAAACTTGTATATCAATGGATATACATTTTTGTAACAACTATATGATTCTATTAACACAGTAATATAAGCAGTTCCCTATTGATAACTTTTCAGTTTTCTGGTTATTTATGAAATTGCTTGACTAACAAATCTTTACACATGTCCAGTATCTTTAGGTAGATTCCTATATGTGAAGTGTTTGGGTGAGAAAATACTTTTTTGGGGGGTACTGGGGATTGAACTCGGGGGTATTCAACCACTGAGCCACATCCCCAACCCTATTTTGTATTTTATTTAGAGAGAGTGTCTCATTGAGTTGCTTAGCACCTCACTGTTGCTGAAGCTGCCATTGAACTTGTGATCCTCCTGCCTCAGCCTCCTGAGCCGATGACATTACAGGCATGCACCATTGCGCCTAGAAGAAAATACTTCTTACATATTAATAAACAGATCTGCAGAAAGGTGGTTAGTGTACAGCATGAGCCTAATCACAGCCATCTTGGATCCTCATCACCATACTCTTCTGATTCCTACTTAAACTTCCATCATTAAAAAAATTTTTTTTGTAGTTGTGGATGGACAGAATGTCTTTGTTTATTTTTATATGGTGCTGATGATTGAACCCATTGCCTCACACAGGCTAGGCAAGCACTCTGCCACTGAGCTAAGCCCCAGCCTTTAAACTCCCATCTTAAGATTGTTACTATATGAACCAAACAGGTAAATTCTACATTATCTTTTTTTTTTTTTTTTTGCAGGGGGGATACTGTGGATTGAACTCAGGGGCACTGAACCACCTCCCTAGCCCTATTTTATTTTATTTTTTTTATTTAGAGACAGGGTCTCACTGAGTTGCTTAACACCACCTCACCCTCATTGATGCTGGCTTTGAACTCAATATCCTCCTGTTTCAGCCTCCCAAACTTCTGGGAATACAGGGGTTCTCTACTGCACCCAGCTGGCTCTACATTATCTTCAAGCTTGATCTCTGCTAGTCTGATTGCAGTGTCTGTCCTCATCATTACTTAGCCTTTGGTCTTTGTGTGTGTGGTACTGGTGATTGAACCCAGGGCTACATGCCTTCTACGCCAGCTCTTTAGCACTTAACTACATCTCCATCTTCAACTTTTTGTTTTGAGACAGGTCCTGGCTAAATTGCCCAGGCTGTCCCTGAATTTGTGATCCTCCTGCCTCAGCCTCCAAGTAGCTGCGATTATAGGGGAAAGCCACCATGCCCAGCTTTTGACAGTGTTTTTCATTCATAGATCACCACCACCAGCATTCCCTTTTTAAATTTTGAGACAGGGTCTTGCTAAATTGCTTAGGGTCTCACCAAATTTTGCGGAGGCTGGCCTTGAATTTGTAATCCTCCTGCTTCGGCCTTCCAAACTGCTGGGAGTGCAGGTATGTATTACCACACCTGGCAGCATCACTGTATTAAAGTCCATCTTGCAAGCCATCAGAGGTTCTTCATGTCTGGAGGATGCCAAGGGATAACCGGGTCCATCAACTTTCTCAATCATGATGGTGATCTCTGTGATCAGGGAATTGATATCACAACTCCCTTTGTGTGGGTTTAAATAGCATAGTTCTTTGACTTGTTCACTTGAAACTAACCCAGGGTTTAGCAATTTTTTTAAATATTTATTTTTTAGTTTGGTGGACACAATATCTTTATTTTTATTTTTTTTAATATTTATTTTTTAGTTATTGGCAACACAACATCTTTGTTTTGTATGTGGTGCTGAGGATTGAACCCAGGCCGCACTCATGCCAGGTGAGCGCACTACCACTTGAGCCACATCCCCAGCCCAATATCTTTATTTTTATGTGGTGCTGAGAATCAAACCCAGTGCCTCACGCATGCTAGGTGAGCACACTACCACTTGAGCCACATCCCCAGCCCCTAGCAAATTTTTAAAATATTACCATTATAATAAATTAAGAGGTTTGTGTTACTAAATAATGAGTTCAGTAACCTCATGATTAGCCTCTAAGAGTATCTGGGTCAACTACAAATTATTTAAATATCAATATCTACCTTGATTTTTGTTCTCTTTAGATCTCTTCTAGTCTCAGATTGATTGCCTACCTTCCAGATTCCTCACCAGCCCCCTTTGAATGAATCATATACCACAGACTGTCAAAACAACACCATCTCTTTTGCTCAGCAGGCAACAAAGTCAAACCTTTCCTCCCTGTAAGTTCCTTGCTTAGTATTTGAACAGCCATCTTAAGTGACAGCCACCATTTTAAGAAAAATTTCTCTTAAATTTCCTGCCTAAAGGCATTTCTGACAAAGGCTCATCACTCCTTCATACCAACCCCATCCTTAACCACCAGCATTAGGACTCACCTGGCTCTAATCCCTGAACCTGCCCCATGAAAGTTCTGAACCTCAAGCCTGTTTTGCCTCTCTCGGTCTATTGAGAGATGTGCCTTTGTCAGCTCTGACAAATAAACTCTCCTGTGTATCTCTGCCTGGTCTCCATCTTTCATTTCTCGCTCACCTGTCTCCCAGTTCCTAGCTTTCTTTTCATTCCCAGTTTAGGATGTAGATCTGTAAATGTGGACAAAATGGTTGAACCACGGGTTAGAGCATAATACCTGTATTGATTTTGGGAGGCTGTGGGCTGGACCAGAGCAATTTTCAATGAATGAAAATTGCCTTGAGGAGAAATAAACTTGTTTCTGGATTCAAGTTTTCCTCTGGAGATTTTATTTTTAATTTAAGTGGATATTATAAACATTTCTATTTTTTATTTTATTAATTTTTTGGTGCTGGGTTTAAACCTAGGGGCACTTTATCACTGAGCTACAACCTTTTTATTTTTTGAGAAAGAGTCTTCTAAGTTGCTTAAAGCCTTACTAAATTGCTGAGGGTGGCCTGGAATTTGTGATCCTTAAGTCACAACCTCCCAAATCTCTAGGATTACAGGCATGTGCTATTGCACCTGGAACCGGCATCTGATTTTTGTTTTATTTATTTTGGTACCAGGATTGAACTTGGGGGCACTCCACCACTGAGCCACAACCACAAGCCCTATTTTGTATTTTGTATTTTTTCTTTTTAGAGACAGGGTCTCATTGAGTTGCTGAGGCTGGTTTTGAACTCGCAATCTTCCTGTTTCAGACTGCTGAGCTGCTAGGATTATAGGTGGATACCACTGTACCTGGATTCTCATATTTTAGAGACAGGGCCTTATTAAGTTGCTGAGGCTGGCTTTGAACTCTCAATCGTCCTGCCTTAGCCTCCCAAGATGCTGGGATTACAGGTATGTGCCACTTTTCCCAGTGAAGCATATGATTTTTGAAATATTCAAAGTTTATAAGAGTAAAAAATATAATTCTTTGTATTGATTTCCTAGTTCATTTTCCCTCCCCAGAGGGAAGAAATTACTAGGGTTTGTATGTCCCCTTTCAAATATGGAGTATACATATCTGAACATCCATGTTTTTTTTTGTTTTTACAGGTACTTCTCTTTACCTATCATTGATCTTTTATTTATCATTTATGTTCTTTACATATATTTACTAGAAATATATCTTGGAGCTTACCAACGATGATAGCAAGGAAGCATGGATAACAATAATGCATAGGTCCCAATTCACCAAGGTTCGTGGACTAGGAAATTCTTGAACCCTTCTACCCTAGGCATTTTCTCTCTCAGACTCAAAGGCAGCTCCACAGGCTGGGAACCACTTACTGATATTTTTTGTCTGCATAAGTCCGACTTAGAAGTTGTTGGTGCGCTTGCACATACAGCTTTGTGATCAGTTACTATGCTTCTGTCAGTGTCTTTATTATTTTTCTGTGTAAGGATCTCGATGTGACGTCGGTATATGTCACTCATTGTGACACTGTGTATTACTTTCAGTGTGTGTGTCTGGGTGGGTGTGTTTGCTGGGTTATCTAGATGTTCTTCGTATGTGTTTGAGGTCTGTAGAATCCACATCTGTGTATCTTAGTCCCCAGCTCCTCCACTCTCTGTATCCATTCTCGAAGGTTGGGCAGGTATGGGACAGTGGCTTCTCCCCAGTCCTGCCTCCCAGAGAGAATGCGACAGGACTATTCGTAAAATCCTGCGGTCCCTCGCCGTTGCACACGCACACGAGAGTGGCTCAGGAGACCAAGAGATCTTTGCAGGCGCGCGTTCTCCGGTGCGCTCTCTAGTGGCCTAAGGAGGGCAACGCTGACAGAACGAGAGGGCGGGGCCGCCAGCGGCGGAAGTGAAGTCACTTCCGGGCTGGGGTGTTTGTTTGGACTGGAGAAGGGAGGCGGCGGGCGAAGCGCACGTCGAGCGGGGGAGCGGCGCTGCTTGTGGAGATCCGCGGAGGCCGACAGGATTCGTTGGCTGCCGTCCCCGCTGCCGTGCACTGGGTGAGGGGTCCCTTCGGGCGGAGCAGCCAAGAAGGGTGCGTCGCCTCTGGCGGTCCACCTCGGCGACTGCTGAGGGGCCTAAAGGGTCCTCCGGGTTGTTGGCCACCAAGTCCTGTATGGCCTTCGTTGTTCCCTGCTTTATGTCCACCTAGTCTGAGGGATTAGATTGGGCCGACTTCATTTCTTTCTTTTTTGAGAAATGGCCGTCGCTTTTTTTCCCATTGTCATTTATGATTTGGATCTCGAAGCTTTCTATCCGGGTCCTCGGTGGCGCGCGGGGGTTGCCGGGATAGCACTTTCTCCCGTTCCTCAACCCCCAGTCCCTCCCCCCAACCCGTTTTACCCTCTCCCCTGCCCCCCTCTACCGCCTCGGCAACAAAGCTCATTGTTTCTACCCACTTTACGCCTGCGCGTCGCACGCGCAGCCCCTACTCGCTGCGCGTGCGTGCTCCTGCTGAGACTAGGGTTGGAGAGGGGCGGAGAGACCCGCGGGCTGGCGGGCTAGAGGCACTCTGCAACCTTAGGCGGGCTTCTACCTTTCTGATTTCTTCTCCCATTTCTTAACCATCCCTGCCTCCTAGTTTTATTTTGTTGCATGCTCCAGATCGGATAATCTTTGAGGGTACTGGGAATTCTTATTCTAGGAGGGCTTTGAGATTAATAAATTTAAGAGCCCAACTGGTTCACATTCTTTGATTCTGTTCCTCTTACCTTTAAATAATATGTACTTGCTCTCCTCCCTCACCAAAACCAAAAAGTGGGATGTGGGGAAGTTGTGGTGTAGTTAATGTTTTGAAAACATTTATTGCTGTAGCCAGCAGTGATTTTTTTTTTTTTTTATGACTCCTAAAAGGTGCCCTGCTTCCTTTTGTTTTGCTTTTCCTGATTTTACAGCCCCATTCCTCAGGGAAATCTCAAAGTAGAGAGAATTTGGCTTCCAATTTGCCTTAGGAGAAGGTCTACATAGCTGATAGACGTTGACTTTTATTTCAACAAAAGACAAATTCCTGTTTTGAGTGTGATAGCTAATCTTTTCTTGTACCCTGGTGGCATTGTTTTTCACAAATTTCATTTGAGCACCTAATCAGGTACTCATTTTCATTAAATGACATTTGAAATTTCGACTATAGGTTATGTTTGTAAACAGGTAAAGAAAGGGTGGCAAAGAATTTTTAATGTGACTCCCACTATTTGCTCTTTTGAGGTCTGTTTCTGTTTTGTGAAAGAATATTTGGGCCAAATCAGTCTGTAATTTGTTAGTTGTGACTTTGAACAAATTTCTTTTTTCTCACAAATAAAGATAGGTGACTTTCCCGAAAATTATACTCTGTTTATGTTTCTCAAGGATATGGGGGGGGGAATGGAGATTAATAGTTAAATAGATTAAATGTTATATTACAGTAAAAGGCTGGTCATGTTGCTATTTGAGAACTCAAATTGAAGTAGGTAATTTCCACCCACTTTGGGACATTTTTTTGCTGATTTTTCCTTCAATAAGTCTTATTCAGGTCCATGTATCCCTTTATGACTCTTAGTAATTTATAAACTTTTCATATTTACTGTCATGAAAAGCTGTGAAATAAGTAGAGCAAATTTTATATTGCCCATTTTGAAACTGGGGAAATAGAAGACTGAGAGGTATTGTATTTAGCAAATACATGCACTTAGTAATGTCAGGCCTTGTTTTAAGTGCTTTTACAAATATTAACTAATTCTCAATTTCTCTAGGTCATAGACACTACTGTAAAATAAAGCTAACAAATAAGAGATGTGAAGTATTGCCCAGTGTCACACAGATAGTAAGAGCTAGATTTTAAAACCACATAGTCTGAATAGTGTGTGCTCCTAACTGTTATACTGAACTGCACGTGATTTATTAACATGGCAGATCTTGTAGGTGGCTAGTGGCATAGGTTAGGCTTAGGCTTTGGATCTGGTTCTTCTCACTCTGGTTCAAGATTAGGATTGTCTTAAGACATTTCCTTTGTGACCACCCATTTCATGGGTGCATTAGTACTTTGTATTTGATACAGCCTAAAAGTTCAGTTCTGATAACTTTTTTTTTTTTTTGTAATTTCCTTGTTGTTTACAACAGTTCTGTTCAGTAAAGTAGTTATTAACTACATACTCATGGCTATTGAGCACTTGAAATGTGGCTCTTGCAGCTAAACAGCTGAATTTTAATTCATTTAGAGAGCTATACATAGTTAGGCTGCTATATTGAGTGGCACAGGTTTGGAGAGTTTTAATTCCTGCTGTGTGTGTGTGTATGTGTGTGTGTGTGTGTGAGAGAGAGAGAGAGAGAGATGCTGTGCATTGAACCCAGTGCCTTGTGTTTGGGAGGCATGCATTCTAACAACTGAGCTATATCCCTAGACCCCCCCCCCCTGCTTATTTTTTATATGTTTGTATAAGTTAGGATAGTGTTTGTGATGTGCTTGAGCTTCTAATAATAATAATGACAGTGGGAGTGGTGAGCCATTTCACGTAATCTCCTTTTGTTATATTACAGTGGAAATTAGGGTTATAGCCTTTAAGATTTTTTTTTCCCCCTGCAGTATTGGGGATTCTACTCAAGGCCTTTGCATGTGCTACACAAGTACTCTACCACTGAACTACATCCCCACCCCTTTTTTCAAATTTTTATTTTGAGATAGTGTCTCACAAAGTTGCCCAGACTGACCTTGAACCTGACATCTTCCTGCCTAAGCCTCTCAAGTAGCTGGGGTTACAAATCTGTGTCATCATGCCAGGCCTGACTAGGATTTGTCTATGATATTTTTTCATTCCTACGGATTTAATACCTATGACTTTTACCTGCACCTTGCTCTATAACTTTTAACTTCTACAAATGTTTAATAAATACCAAGATAGACAGTACTACTTGTTATGTGCCAGGTGCTCTACCTTAGTACTTTTATTATTGCTCATTTTTCAGATTAGGAAATCTGATTAAATAGCTTGCCCATCCATAGTCATAAAAGCTAATAAGGCAGCCTGGTCTCAGCACCCATAGTTGTTTTTTTTTTAAACTGTTATTTTACACTGCCCAAAATTAAAACAAAAAACTGAGCACGGTGGTGCATGCCTACAATCCCAGTGACTTGGGAGGTTGAGGCAGGAGGATCTCCATGGTTATGCACCCCAGGATTCAATCCCTGATCCCCCCCCACAAAAAAAAATGTGTGTGTAACTAAAAAAGTCACAATAGTTCAAAGTAGAGTCCTAGAGAATAACATGATGCCTATAAAGGCAAATTAATGAAAGAATCAGAAGGGAACTCTATTCAAATTTTAAGGAGAATTTTTTTTTTTTTGGTGGGGGGTACTGGGGATGGTACCCTGGGGCATTTTACTAGTGAGTACACCCATAGCCTTTTTTATTTTTAGAGACAGGATCTCACCTGAATTGCCCAGGCTAACCTTGACCATGTGATCATCCTGCCTCAGCGTCCCTAGTAGATAGGATTACATTTGTTTTTTTAAAGAGAGAGAGAGAGAATTTTTTAATATTTATTTTTTAGTTTTTTCGGCGGACACAACATCTTTGTTTGTATGTGGTGCTAAGGATTGAACCCGGGCCGCACGAATGCCAGGCGAGCGTGTTACTGCTTGAGCCACATCCCCAGCCCAGGATTACATTTTTTTAATATTTATTTTTTAGTTTTAGGTGGACACAATATCTTTATTTTTTAAATTTTTATGTGGTGTTGAGGATTGAACCCAGTGCCCCGCGCATGCCAGGTGAGCGCGCTACTGCTTGAGCCACATCCCCAGCCCCAAATGAGTTTTTTTGGGGGGGAAGGGTCTGTGCTGGGGATTGAACCCTTGTGCATTTGAGGCAAGCACTGTACCAACTGAGCTATATCCGCCCCTGCGCCCACCCCCCCCCGAATTCTTAAGAGCTGAAGCTATGTTTTGAAATTTTATAGTGAATAAAAGGACACTCCTGGAAACCAGTATGTCAATAAAGCCACTTTTGTAGGGAAAAAACAGCCGAAGAAGTAATTTAGTAAAGACTTGAGTTTGTAAATTGAAAGGTTTTGCTGGCTTTCAGGAAACATTAATAGAGATAAAATTGTTCTTTAAGTGTTAAAACATCTTAGCTGTCACCAGGCATGGTAGCACATGCCTATGATCTCAGTGAGTCAGGAGGCTTGGGCAGTAAGATTTCAAGTTTGAGGCTAGCCTCAGAAACTTAGTGATATACCATCTTAAAATTTTAAAAAAGGGCTAGGCATGTAGCTTAGTGGTACAGTGCTGTTGGGTTCAATCCCTAGTACAACCCCCCCCCCCCAAAAAAAAAAGAAGTTTAAATTCTGTTTAAGATATTTACAAAGGAAAGAAAACTGGTTTTCTGCAGCAGTGAAACTTGGAATAATATAAAAAGGCTGATTATTGACCTAAAGGACAGAAGTTGAAGAATTCATCAAGCTAAAATTTGTATTCAAATATATAGGCATATTTGGACATGGCAGTGGCTTAGAAATATATGTCTGCAGGTAACCTTTTGAAGAAATGCTCCATTTAAATTAAATTCAGCTGGGCAAGGTGGCACTTGCCTGTGGTCCTATACTTGAGAGGCTAAGGCAGGAGGATCGTAAGATACAGGCTAGCATGGGCAACTTAGCAAGACTCTGTCTCAAAATGAAATTAGTTTAGGATGTGGCTCAGTGGTAGAATGCCCCTGGGTTCAGTTTCCTGTACCACAAAAAATGAATAAACAAACACTTTAGGCACAGTGGTGTATGCCTATAATCCCAGTGACTTAGGAGGCTGAAGCAGGCGGATTGCAAGTTCAAGGCCCAGTCTAAACAATTTAGTGAAGATTTGTACACTGGGTCAAATAATACTATTATAGGGGAGGATCTGAATAAGGTACTTTAAAAATTTCACAGATCAAGTGAAAATGATTAACTTAATATGTACATATTACATTTGTGTCTTAGAAATCATTCATTCTTCCCTCTTTTTTTGGGGGGGGGTACTGGGGTGCTTTGCCACTAAGATATACCACCAGACCTTTTTAAAATTTTTTATTTTAGCATGATCTCACTAAGTTGCCCATCTTCCTGCCTCAGCCTCCTGACTTGTTGAGATTATAGGTATGCTTCTCTTTAGGCACAAGGAACGTTTTGCAAAAAGTAATCATGTAATCATAATTTTATGCAAATAAAATTATAATAAATTCCAAAATGTGAAGGTTTTTATGGTTGCATTTTATACCATAAGATGAGAAACTGTAATCAGCCAGGCACAGTGGCACATGCCTGTGATCCTAGAGGCTCAGGAGGCAGAGGCAGGAGGATATCAAGTTCAAAGCCAGTCTCAGCAAAAAGCAAGGCACTAAGCAACTCAGTGAGGCCCTGTCCTTTAAATACAAAATAGGGCTAGGGATGTGGCTCAGTGCCCCTGAGTTCAGTCCCCAGTACACGCCCCCCCCCCCAAAAAAAAAGGGAAGAAATTGTTGCATTAGATGATAACCAAAAGAGTTGGGTGTGATGGTGCATACCTGTAATATCAGCAATTTTGGAGGCTGAGGCAGGAGGGTCACAAGTTCAAGACCAATTTAGCAACACCCTGTCTCAAAAAGAGCTGGGGATGTGGCTCCGTGGTAAAGTGCCCCTGGGTTCAATCCCCAGTAACAAAGGAAAAACAACAAAAAACTTATAGGGAAAATTTATAGATATACATTTTATTAAGTAAAACAAAGATAGGGTTGTTTTGTTTTCAGTAATGGGGATTGAGCCCAGAGGTGTTCAACCACTGAGTTATACCCCTAACCCTCTCCCCCTCCCCCTCTCCCTCTCTCTCTCTCTCTCTCTCTCTCTTTCTTTCTCTCTCTCTCTCTCTTTCTCTCTCTCTCTTTCTTTCTCTCTCTCTCCTCTCTCTCTCTCTTGTATTTAACTTAGAAGCATCCTATTGCTGAACCCAGTCTCCAGCCCTTTTCATATTTTATTTTGAGACAGTATCTTGCTAAGTTGCCTAGGGCCTTGCTAAATTGCTGAGGCTGGCTTTAAACTTTAACCCTCCTGCCTTCTGAAGAGGGTTAAAGGGTTGCTGAGGTTACAGGCAAGTGCCATCATGCTTGGTCCTTTATATTTGGTTTTATCAGGCACCAGGACACTACCAGTTCAAGACCACCTTATACTCACTTCATGGTTTAGAACATTTTGGACTTTTTTTTCTTGATTTGCTAGAGCCAAGGCAACTTGGTAGGCAGTATGAATTTCTTTGGGTTCATCTTTACCTTGAGACTGCCCTACCCTTTGAGGTTCCAGTTTAGAGTAGATAAGGAGAATCTCCTGCTGTTAGATTTTCAAATTTGAATTTTGTGCATCTTGCCCCATGAGACAGCCAAGGAAGCAACCCACAGAAGTCTAATAAACAAAAGCCCTCAGTGCTTTCATTGATTGAAAGTTCCACTTAGCACTCCTGAACCCCTGGTTCAGTCCCTATTACCAAAAACAACAAAAAAATTTTTCATCACTTTTACTTTTCAGTAGGAAGACTGATGCAAATAATCTAGCCCACCATAATTGGAAAAAGAAATCTCCATGTGTGTTTTAAGAGACTAAAATCAGAATATTCATACCATCTTTTCTGACCAGAAGACATAATATTAAAATATCAATCCTGATTAAATTGCAAAATGTAATGAAAATGGTAGATTATTCTGGCAAAATGATTCTAAAGCAAGTCTGAGAAGGAGCTAGGGGTGTGACTCAGTGGTGGAGCACTTACTTGCCTAGCATGCTGGGGGCTTGGGTTTAATCCCCAGTACTGCAAAAGAAAGTGTGGAAGAAAATATGCATATCAAAACAGTAAGGTGATGGGACTGAAATATTTGAGAATGAAAGAGCATGATGCAAGGCCCTAAGGGTGCAATTTATCCACAAGTTAAGGAAAAATTAGAGAAAACTATAGCAAAAGTGTTCATTATACTGTTTCAGTTTTTCTATAGCTTTAAAATTCTTCAAAATGAGCTGAGCATTGTGGCACATGCCTGTAATCCCAGCTACTTCAGAAGGCTGAGTCTGGAGGATTACCACATTGAGGCCAGTCTAGGCAATTTAGCAAGACCCTGTCTCAAAATAAAAAGGGCTGTTATGTGGCTCAGTGGCAGAGCAGTTCCCTAACATCTGGGAGGCCCTAGGTTTGATCTCCAGTACCATAAAAAAATAAAGTAGGGGGAAAAAAATAATAAAGTTGGCTGGGGTTGTGGCTCAGCAGTGGAGCAGTGCTCACCTAACACATGTGAGGTGCTGAGTTCCACCCTCAGCACCACATAAAAATAAAGAAAATAAAGGTATTGTGTCCGACTACAACTTAAAAAAAAAAATTAAAAAAAAGAATAAAGTAAAAAAAAAAGTGTCATTTGCATGAGATTAATGCTGAAAATTGTAAAGTTTTAAATGTATATTCTGATAGTTTTAATGGTTTTGGGTTTTTTTGTTTGTTTGTATTTTGGTAACCCAGGGGTGCTTTACCCTTGAGTAACATTCCTAGCCCCTTTGTTCTTACTGTTGTTTTGAGACACAGTCTTGAATAAATTGCTGAGGATCTCACTGAATTGCTGAGATTGGCCTTGAACCTGTGATCCTCCTGCCTTTGCTTTAGGCACCACCATACCTGGCACATACTTTCTTGTTTCATTGCACATCTAATAATTTTTGTTGACAATGACATTTTGAATATTATAATGAGGTAACTCTGGAAATTATATTCTACCCTCCCCAGGATTACTTACTTACTTTTTGTAGTTGTCTGTTTACTGACCTTCTGAAATGCTTTGCAAATTTTGTACTCTCTTTGTGTGTATCACCATCAAGGTTTCTGTTTCATTAGAAGAGTAGTCAGCTTAGTGATTTAAGAGGTTTCTTTAAATACCTGAAAACAAAAAACAAAACTCTGCAAGTCTTCACAAATGGGCTCAATGTGTTGAGGCAGTTTCAGCACTTGGACAGTATAGAACTCTGCCTCAGCCTTCACTTCCCACATGTGCAGAACCTGAAAGTCAGTCAGAGGTGGGAGCGTAGGGTTTTCTCAGATTTTTTTTGCCCATGGCATTTTAGGTTTCCCAAACCTCTTGTGCTCAGACTATTTCCTCACTGGCTTTTTTCCCCAGATTTTATTTGCTTTGTCTGTTGCTTGCCCCAAATGATAGTGCTGCTGCATTTATTTATTTAGGCACCAGGGATTGTATCCAAGGGCACTGAACTGCAGAGCCACATCCCCAGACCTTTTGTTTTTTATTTTTTTAGTTTGAGATGGGGTCTCACTAAGTTGCTAAGGGCCCCACTAAGTTGCTGAGGCTGGCTTTGAACTTGCAGTCCTCCTGCCTCAGCCTCCTAAGCCACTGGTATTATAGGCATTGTTTAGGATCCCACTAAATTGCAGTCTTCCTGCCTAAGGTGCTAGAATTATAGATGTGTGCCACCGTTCCTGGCTTGCATTTATTTATTTATTTTAATGTACACAGTAGAGTTTTATTCAGTCATGAAGAAAACAGAAATTATGTCCTTTGCAGGAAAATGGATGGAACTAGAGATGATTCCTGGCTTATTTTTGTTTTCAACAAATATGTGAGTGCTGTAACTCAGCCACCGCAGACTTTATTTTTTGTACTGAGGACTGGAACCCAGGGGTGCCAAGCCACTGAGCCGTTTCCCCAGCCCTTTTCTAATATTTTTATTTAGAGACAGGGTCTTGCTGAGTTGCTTAGCGCCTTGCTAAATTTCTGGGGATGGATTTGAACTCACAATCCTCTTGTCTTGGCCTCTTGAACCACTGGGATTACAGACCTGGACTACTATGCTTGGCCTTTTTATTTTTTGAGACAGGGTCTCTTTGAGTTGCTGAGACTGGTCTCAAACTTGGGATCCTCCTCCCTCAACCTCCTGAGATACTGATATTGCAGTCATACAACCATTCCTGGCTCCAGGCTAGTTGAATTCAATACTCTAATGAGTATTCAAATTCAATCAAAATGATATATAGAGGCTAGGTTGTAGCTTAGTGGTAGAGCTCTTGCCTAGCATGTGAGACACACTGGGTTTCATCCTCAGCATCACATAAAAATAAAGTATTATACCTATCTACAACTAAAAAATATTTTTTAAAAATGATATGTATAGGGGCTGGGGTTGTGGCCCAGTCATAAAGTACTTGCCTGGCATGTGTGAGACATGGGGGTCAATCCTCAGCACCACAATTAATCTTTTTTTTTTTTTTGGCGATGCTGGGGATTGAACCCAGGGCCTATGCATGCGAGGCGAGGCAGGCACTCTACCAACTGAGCTACATTCCCAGCCCATCAGCACCACATTTAAAACAAGACAAATAAATTAAAGGTATTGTGCCCATGTACAACTAAAAATATGTTTAAAAATGATATGTATAAAGGCAGCCTTGAGGGCTGGGGTTGTAGCTCAGTGGTAGAGGGTTTGTCTAGTATGTGTGAGGCACTGAGTTCGAGTCTCAGCACGTCATATAAACGAACAAATAAAAATAAAGGTCCATCTACAACTAAAAAAAATAATTAAAAAAAAGCCTTGAATACCTGATGCCATGATTTGACTTGACCTGCTATCTCTGTAGTTCACTAGATATGTAACCTAGAACAGGTCACTTAAGTCCAAGTTTCTTCATTATTGAAATGAATTTGATCATAATGCCTCCAGCAATGAGACTTTTCCCCCCACCCCTATGTACTGCTGAACCACATCCCCTGCTGCTATTTTTATTTTTGAAATAGAGTCTTGCTAAGTTGCCCAGGCTGGCCTCAAACTTGTGATCCTCCTGCCTCAACCTCCCGAGTTACTGGGATTGTAATCACATGCCACGTGGAAGCCATAGGAAGTGTCTTGGTTTCTAGATTTTGCTTTGTTTTGGTACGAGGGATTGAACCCAGGGGTACTTAATCATTGAGCCACATGGGGGGGGGGCTTTTTTTTTTTTTAATATCCCTGTGGTGCTGGGGATTAAACCCAGGGCCTTGTGCAAACAAGGGAAGTACTCTACCAACTGAGCCATATCCACAGCCTCCCCAGCCTTTTGTTATATTTTATTTATAAACAGGGTTGGTCTCAGTTGCTTAGGGCCTTACTAAATTTCTGAGGCTGACTTTGAACTCAAGATCCTCCTGTCTCAGTCTTCTAAGCTGTTGGGATTTTTTTTTTAATGGACTTTTTTTTTTTTTAAGTTGTCAGTGGCCCTTTATTTTATTCATTTATGTACTTACTTTATTTTTATTCATTTATGTACTTATATGTGGTGCTGAGAATTTTGAACCCAGTGCCTCACACATGCAAGGCAAGCACTCTACCAACTGAGCTATATCCCCAGCCCTCTAGATCATTTTTGATGACTTCAATTTTGATTTGTTTTCCAGACATTGCTTGACAGATTATTATTAATTATTATCTTTCACTGGGATGTATACTGAAATCACAGGTTGTTTGATGAAGTGATGATAGGCAAAAATCTGACCTCAAGTGCATGGAATTAGTCTCTGCTACTTACTGTTTATATTTTAATTTTCTACTGGTGAGCATCAGAGAAGAAAGGAGGGAGTTCCCTGTTGACTCTGGAATTTGCTGAGTCAGATTTTTGTTAGTACAAGCTTAAAAAAGAGAGATTGCTTTTGTGTTTATTTAGGTAAACTTTAGTCAGTGGAAGCCTTTTGTTTGTTTTTTGGTACTGGGGATTAAATCCAAGGGTATTCTACCACTGAATTATATCCCTGGTTCTTTTTATTTTATTTATTTATTGGTAGTACTAGAGATTGAACCCAGGACTTTGCATGCTAGGCAAGCATTTTACCACCTGAGCTGTATCCCCAGGCCCTTCATTTTTCACTTTGAGACAGGGTCTCGCTAAATTGCCAAAGCTGGCATGGAACTGTGCTTCTTCTGCTTCAGCCCCTCAACCACCAATAGCTGTGATTACACACCTGTGCCACCATACCTGGAAGTTAGAACATTTTTGGAGGGATGCCAGAGATTGAACTCAGGAGCACTCTATTACTGAGCCACATCACTAGCCCTATTTTGTATTTTATTTAGAGACAGTTTCTTAATGAGTTGCTTATAGCGCTTTGTTAAATTGCTGAGGCTAGCTTTGAACTAGCCTCCCTTTTTCAGCCTACCGAGCTGCTGGGATTGCAGGTGTGCGCCACAACCCCTGGTGGTAGAACATTTTTTAAAAGCAAGTTAGGATTATTCTACATGTATATGTTTAATACATATAGTTACTACTTTTAATTTTTTAGTTCCAGCTCAATATTGAATACTCTATACTTGGTGCTAAACTTAATTGGGGGGGGGTTACCGGGGATTGAACTCAGGGACACTTAATTACTGAGCCACATCGCCAGCCCTAAACTTAATTTTTCTCTGTTATTTTTTCTAATAATTAAAGATGTAGGGGCTGGGGCAGGGGCTAAGTGGTAGAGCACTTGCCTGGCACACGTGAGGCTCTGGGTTTGATCCTCAGCACCACATTTTTTTAAAAAAAGGTATTATGTCCATCTACAACTAAAAAGTGTATTAAAAAATATATATAAGTGTGTCCCTGAGTAGTTCAATCCCTGGTTAAAGAAAAAAAAAAGATGGTTTATGCTAATACTTATTGATATGGTAGTCTTTTGAAAGGTAGGATTTAGTGGATATAAGTTGGGAAATGATAAATGAAGAGCTACTATACAATAGAGAATATAGCTAAACTTAATGGTTGGTTGAGATGTAATTAAGTAAATTGCAAAGCAAGGTCAATCACTGTTACTAATAGCTATTGAGGAAAATCTAAAATGTAATTCATTTGAAGATGAACATAAATAAGTATTTGGTAACCTGACTTATAAGAATGAGTAATTTTCTGTAGAGGAACTGATTGCTGTTTAGTCAAACTTGTCATCAAAATAGTTTATTTCATCCAAACATTTTTTGGGGGGAAGGTGCTGGGAATCAAACTCCATGTTGTGCAAGTGCTCTGTCACTGAGCCATATCCCTAGCCCCTTCATTCAACTTTGTTTGGTACTGGGGATTGAACTCGGGGACACTCAACCTCTGAGCCACATCCCCAGCCCTATTTTGTATTTCATTTAGAAACAGGGTCTCACTGAGTACTTAGCATCTTGCTTTTCGCTGAGGCTGGCTTTTATTTTTATTTTGAAACAAGGTCTTGATAAATTGCTGGGGCTGGCCTGAAACTTGGGGTCCTCCTGCCTCAGCTTCCTGAGTTGCTAGGATTATAGGCATGTGCCACCAAGCCTAGCAATACTCTACTGACACTCTAGCACATGACTCTCAGTCTGAATCTGCCTCTCCCACCCACTCCCCCCACTACTAGAAATTAAACCTAAGAGTGCATCTCCCCAACCCTTCTCAAGACACAGTTTTGCTAAGTTGTCCAGACTGGCCTCAAACTTGGTAAACCCCTGCCTCAGCCTTTTGAATCACTGGAATTACAGGCATAGGCCACACACTACCCTATCCCACCACTGCCTAATTAATATGTTTTTATTTGAGTGAAAGTAGTATCAAATAGTAGGTCTGGGTTTTTTAGAATCTCTTCAATAGCTGATAACATGATGTAACCTAATTGATATATTGTAGGCTAAAAGTTAAAGCATTATGTTTCACATTCTAGAAATAATAGAAAATGTAGAAAGAGCCAGCAGTGTAGCTCAGTGGTACAAAATAGCCTGGGATCAATCCTTAATATCCACCTCCTGCCAAAAAAAAATTTTAAAAAGCTTAAAATTGTATTTCAGTGAAATCCAGACACAGAGGAATTCAGTGTAGACCTGGAAAAAAGCAAATAAGGCAGTGAACTCTGAAGAAACTTAATGACAGTGGACTAAGGGCTTAAGGCATTGGTTTGTTTTTACTTTCAATCTCTGATCTTGTTGAAATGAGTTTTAAAATTAATTTGGTTTTAGTGGGGCACGCCTGTAATCCCAGCAGCTCAGGAGGCTGATGCAAGAGGATCGTGAGTTCAAAGCCAGCCTCAGCAAAAAGCGAGGTGCTAAACAACTCAGACCCTGTCTCTTTAGAGAAAAGGACTGGGGATATGGCTCAGTGGTCTAGTACCTCTGAGTTCAATCCCTGGTATCAAGAAAAAAAAAAAAAATGTTTGATTTTCATCACTTTAAGACTAAGTCTTCCAGATGTGCTTTTTTTGAAATATAAACAGAGGATATTGAAAAATAAATTGGATGATTTGGAGATTTTATATAAGTAATTTAATACTTTGGTTTTTCTTTTGTTTACCTAGGGATTGATTAACCACTGAGTCCCTTTTTATTTATTTAATTTGAGACAGGGCCTAGGCCTTCACTAAGTTGCTGAGACTGGCCTCAAACTTGCAGTCATTCCTCAGCCTCCCAAGTAGCTGTGATTACAGGTGATTTTTTTGTTTGTTTTGGGTATTGGGTATTGAACCCAGGGATGTTTTGCCACTGAGTTATATCTCCTGCCTTTTTTTTTTTTTAATTCAGGGTCTCACTAAGTTGCTATAGCTAGGCTTGAACCTTCAGTCCTCCTGCCTCAATCTCTCAAGTCACTGTGATTACAGGCTTGTGCCATGGCACCCAGTTTCTGCTATTTCTTTTTTTCTCCCCCTTTTTATTTATTGAGACAAGGTCTCGCTTAGTTGCTTATGGCCCTACTAAGTTACTGAGGCTGGCCTTTGAACTCACCATCCTCCTGTCCTGGCCTCCCAAGCCACTAAGATTACAGGCATGTGCCACAGCACTAGGCATCTCAGATATTTTAATCATTAAGATCATTTGGGGAAAAAATAGGAATCTTTCCAGTTTCTTAATAGATCATGTACCTACAATAGCTAACCATGATGCCTGGTAATAATAGATGCTAAGATTGAAAGAATAACTAAGTTAATTGTATGTTCTACTTTTAAGGTTAAAAACGACAACTAACGCCAACCATGAAAGATCCAAGTCGCAGCAGTACTAGCCCAAGCATCATCAATGAAGATGTGATTATTAACGGTCATTCTCATGAAGATGACAATCCATTTGCAGAGTATATGTGGATGGAAAATGAAGAAGAATTCAACAGACAAGTTAGTTTTGTATACAAATGTGTACTTTTTCATAGCTATTATAGCCTGTATAATATGATTGATTTGTGCCTATCACTGAAATGTGTTTATCTTATCATTTATTAAATGTGTGGATTTTTTTCACTACTCCTATTTTAATTAGCTTCTGATTACTACCAGGCTTAATATTTCATTGGTATTACTTGGAGAGCATGTATGTTTCAGTATTCCACCCTGGAAATTCTGATTCAGGAGGATTAGGGTAGAGCCTGGGAACCTGTTTTTCAAAAGCTTCCAGACAATTCTAGTGAGCAGTCAAGTTTTAAAACCACTGGCTTACACCAGTCAGATTGCTGTATTACACTGCAAGTCAGAAAAATCCAGGAATCAAGAACAAATGGACACATATTAGGGTACAGAATTTCAGCTGAGATCCCTTATCTGACCATCCTGAAAAATCTGGCACCACTTTTCTCTTTTTTTTGCTGGGGTACTTAGAGACAGGATCTGGCAAGCTTGATTAGGGGAACACTGTGTTGCTGAGAGGTTGGCTTTGAACCCCTGATACTCCTGCCTCAGCCTCCTGAGTTGTTGGGATCACAGGTGTGCACCACCATCCCCAGTCCCACTTTTCTCTTTAGAGAACTCTCATATGTTGATAAATGTTGTCTTTTATTTTGATACTCTGGTATCTCTTCTCATCTACTTTTTCATTCCTCCCCTGATTGGGATTTTGGTAATCAGTAGCTAACTTAACTTCTCCATAGGCATTGATAGACATTCCAGAGTAAAACAGTTTAGTATTATTTCAGTAAGTATCAGGTGGTGTATTTAATTTTCTTTTTAATGCTGGGACCCAGCACTCAAGACATGCTAGGGTCAGTTGAAGTGTCATCCTGCCCCATCCTGGGTAGTAGGGATTGACCCAGAGGCCCTCTACCACTGATTCACATGCCCAGCCCTATTCTTCAATTTTGAGATTGAGTCTCCAATTTGTGATCCTCTTGCCTCAGCCTCCCTGTAGCTGGGATTACAGGTGTGCATGTCCACACCCAGTTGTTTTTATTTTTTTTTTTTTTAATATTTATTTTTTAGTTGTAGTTGGACACAATACCTTTATTTTATTCATATATTTTTATGTGGTGCTGAGGATCGAACCCAGGGTCTCACATGTGCAAGCCGCTGAGCCACAACCCCAGCCCCTAGTTTTGTTTTTTTAATTACCCATGCCCTGACTCTACCCCTAGAGATTGGATAGGATGAGTTTGTATAGTTTTAGATATCATAGATAATTCTGATACATATTTCTCAAGAGAACCCTCTATTTCTTACCTGCCATCCTCAATAAGAAAATGTATTCTGGTAATACAAGTAAAGACATAGAAAAACCCTAAACAGATCTTGATATTTATGGTAAGCATTTATTTTTCTTTAGCACAGAAGTAGAGTAGAAAGCATGACACTATTTTTACTTTTATATTAAAAAAAAAAAAATTACATGCCTGTAATCCCAGCTACTCAGGAAGCTGAGGCAGGAGCATCATAGTTCAAGACCAGCCTCAGCAACCTAGAGAGGCCCTAAGCAACTTAACAAGCCCCTGTCTCAAAATTCAAAAAGTGTGGAACTGTGAATGTAGCTCAATGGTAAAGCATCCCTGGGTTCAATCTCCAGTACTATTTGTGTGTGTGTGTGTGTGTGTGTGTGTGTGTATTGAACCTAAGGCCTAGTGCGTTCTAAGCATGTACTCTACCACTGAGTTGTCTGCCCCCACCAGCCCCAAACATTGTTAACTTATTTATTTATTTTTATTTAAATTATTTTTTGTAGTTGTAGATGGACAGATGCCTTTACTTTATTTGTTATGTGGTGTTAAGAATTGAACCCAGTGTCTCACACATACTGTGCCAATGAGCCACAACTCCCACCCCTATTTATTTATTTATTTATTTGTTTATTTATGGTGCTGGGGATTGGACCTAAGGACACTGAGCTACATCCTCAGTCCCCGCCTCCCCTTTTTTTGGAGGCAGTGTCTTGCCAAATTGCTAAGGTTAAACCCTGTGCAGTCCTCCTGCCACAGTCTCCAACATCACTGAAATAACAGGCATACACCACCATGTCTGGTGTCATTGTGGTTTTAAATAGCTTAGTTAAGATATTTTAAGCCATTCCTAGTTAAAACTTAACAAGTGTGCTACAAATTATTCTTTATTTATTGTAAATCTAGATAGAAGAGGAGTTGTGGGAAGAAGAATTTATTGAGCGCTGTTTCCAGGAAATGCTGGAAGAGGAAGAGGAACACGAGTGGTTTATTCCAGCTCGAGATCTCCCACAAACAATGGACCAAATCCAAGACCAGTTTAATGACCTTGTTATCAGTGATGGCTCTTCTCTGGAAGATCTTGTGGTAAAAGTTATTTTTTCATCTTTTTAGATCTAGGTCATCTTTCTCATAAGCGGAAAAGCCAACCATCATCTGTTTAAGAAGAGTTCTGCATATCTTTCCCCTTACAGAGGCCTCCCATGTCACATATGACATGGAGTGACTTTTGGTAACACTATCCAGTCTTAGACAATTAACCGACTCTTGGCAACTACTCTTAAGTCATGATGGTGCCCTAGAATATTTAAAGATCTTTTAAGAGTTGATCTAGAAAAATATACGATATTACCATGGGACTTGCTTTTGCAAAAGTAGCCTAATTAGAACTGTGATATTATAAGGATTTTACAAGCTCTTGGCAGAAAAGGAACATTCAGTTGTATTTCTAGTGTCTCATCAATGCTAATATATTTGCAGTAAAAAGTTTATTCAAGAATTATGATAACATTAGTACTAAGGAAGAAATTTATGAGTCCTTTGCTAAAATGAAATAAATGATTTTTTCTGAAAGCAAACAATTTTCTCTAGGTCTGAATGTTGACTTTTTTTGAACTCAGAGGCATTCAACCACTGAGCCACATCCCCAGCCTTATTGAGACAGTGTCTTGCTAATGCTGAAGCTGGTTTTGAACTTGCAACCCTCCTTCCTGAGCCTCTGACTAGCTGGGATTTCAGGTGTACATCCCACACCTGACTTGAATATTTGCCTTTTAGTCCACATTTATAATATCTGGTTGCTTCTCCTACTCAGGGGACTCGGAAGTGTTTTTTGCAATTGTCTTTCACTTTCTTTGTTTCCTAATCTGTACTTGATAATTACTTATGAAGCTTCAAAACTAAAAATCAGTTCCTCTTGTGCATCGTAAGCTTGGGAGCATTAATCTTCTAGGCATGTTAATTTTTTAGAAGCACCCCAGAGAATTCATTATACAGCTATTCTATTCATCAGACATTTAGAAACTATTCTTCTAAAGGACTGTTTGGAGAACACTAAAATTTACATTATGGCATATTTTGTTGCAGTAAATAAAGATAACCAATTGAACACATGTATGATCTTATACTTTGTTGGGACATGCTTGCTTTTGACTACATTATTCAAGTCACAGATAATCCTGGTTGCCCTGATGAGTAAAGCCCTTTGTCAGGCTTAATGTATAATTGTAATTGGGACTCCGTATAATTCCTTAGTATAGAAACTGTTTTGTTCTACTCAGCCTGAGATTAAATTTGTTCTAACTTTTCTGTAGCCAAGAGATTGTACATTCAAGTATACTGCTTTTTAATTTAAACTGTCCACTGCTACTTTTGTGTGTGTGTATGTGTGTGGGGTTACTGGGTATTAAACCCAGGGTTTTGAGTATGTTAAGCAGATGCTCAAGTATAAATTATGAAACTAAAATTGCTCCAGTATGATGTTTAATATTATGTTTTGGTCTAAGTGACATAGGGTTCAAATTAGTGTAAAACTCTACCAGCATGCCTATATTTAGGTCTTGGAATCTGTCCTGGCTTCTTTTTATTTTTATCTACTTGGAATCCAAAATGTGGTAGAGAAGAATTTCCAGCTGTTCTTCCTATACACAGATACATCTGCTTAGGAAAGTAAAGACTTAAAAAATATAGCATAATGTTAGTACAAGTCTTTACAGCTCTTAGAGACTTTGGCCCACTCCACCCTTTTTTTTTTTTAATATATTTTTAAGTTGCCAATGGATTTTTTTTTTACTTTATTTGTTTATTCATATGTGGTGCTGAGGATCGAACCCAGGGCCTCACACATGCTAGGCAAGCGCTCTACCACTGAGCCACTACCCCAGCCCCAGGATCCTTGAGCCACTACCCCAGCCCCAGGATCCTCCCTCCCTTTTTTTTTTTTTTTTTAAACTGATGCAAAAATGGAGTCTCAGTGATTTATCCAAGCTTACACAAGAAGTTAGATAGAGGCAGAGCTGGGATTTCATACTTAGGTCTTCTGGCTCCCCCATGTAGTTTTCTTTTGCTGTTATATACCATGCTTCCTGTGGGAATTAGAAGATAGCAATTGTAGAAAGATAACTCCATGTTTTCAGTGAGGATCAGAAAGTAAAATTAATCCATCAACAATGCCCAGGTTATTTTAATCATTTCAAAGCTTAACATGTTTGCATAATATAAAAGTGTTTTAAGAAAGGTTTCAGTTAAATTTACAGAATTTCAAAATCAGTTCTATTCCTTTAGATATGAAGGTAGTGGGTTTCTGATTACATTTAGTTTCAGTTGCTACTTTCTCTTTAGAAAATTGATACAATTTAAGTTAAACCTTACTGTTCTAGTTCTTTTTTATATTTTTCTGGAAGATACTTTTGCTGCTAGGCTGAATGATTCTGAGTATCTGAAGCCATCTGTAATGAACTTGCTTTTTTTATGTACTTTTTTTCCAGGTCAAGAGCAATCTGAATCCAAATGCAAAGGAGTTTGTTCCTGGGGTGAAGTACTAAAATATTTGAGTAGACGGGGCCCTCTTTTGGTGGATGTAGCACAATTTCCACACTGTGAAGGCAGTATTAGAAGACTTAATTGTAAAAGCTCTCTCTTGTCACTGTGTTACACTTATGCATTGCCAAAGTTTTTGTTAGTCTTGCATGCTTAATAAAAGTGCTGAGACTGTTATTAAGTAAAAACCTGTCAAACATTTACTGAAAAATAGAATTGGCCCCATGGCTTAATGTAAAGACAGCAAGGAAAGAAGCACCAGTCAAGTTGTAACAAAGCACCAAATTAAATGACCTCTAAATCTTACTGAATTATTGTCTTTGAGGCTAAACTGGTCCCTTAGGATTAACTAACATTTGTTGATGTTGACAGTTTGTAAAATGAGTAAATTTAAATTAAGTCCTAATTGCTAAGCAGATTTCTCAGTTCTATTTGTCGTCATCAAAAAGAATCTAATTTTTCTGAAGAAGGTCTGTTAATTTAAAAATAGTTCATTAGAGACAAGTATGTCTTTAATGACTAAGCTTACACAAGGTAGTGATCAGGTAAGAGCTAGTCCTGGCTTTTCTGGTATGTTATCATGTTAGAAATGTCGAATTTTGTTCCTAATGTTACATTTGAGGAAGTATGTGATTTGAGAATTGCATCTCTTGAGGAGTCACTGCATCACAGCCATCCATACCTGTGTGAAGTCTAACTTAGGACCAATAGAAACCCATAACCCAATTGAACAAAGAGATTTGCAACATAATTTGAGTGGTGCTTTTCCTTGCTTTGTTACCCATCACGACAATAGTCTGCAGCACAACTTTTCTTTTTAACAAAGCTAGAACAGTTTTGGCTTCTTAAACTTCATATTTGAGTAGGTTAAGCTGCCATACGTGTTCAGTGTGAATAGTGTTTAAGTTGAAAATATTGTAAAAAAATTATATTTTTTCAAAAATATTTAAAAAAATAAATAATGGTAGAACTGAGCTGATGCTTGTGTTTATTGATGCTAGACTGCAGACTCTCCAGGGTGATATTCACTTGAGTATGGGCCCAATACCTCAGGACAACCCTGTCGGCAAAATGTGCTTAGAGAAGGATTTTTTAGAATCATAGTAGCAAGTATGTTGCTATATAAATATCTGTCAGTACAGCACTAAAATAAACCCTATTCCCTTGTCCTTGCTTTTTATTGCCCAAGACTGCAATGTAAAGACATTCATAAGCAGCCATTTTAAAATGAAACTATGACTGGACTGGGGATGTAGTTCAATTGTAGAGTTATTGCCTTGGGCACAAATCCCAGCACCACAAAAAGAAAAGAATTATGACTGACCAATACAATGGTGACCTTACTATAGTATAATCTCAGTAAATCTCATACACCCTTCTAAAAATTTTTTCTTGAGATTATTGGACCAGAAATTAGGAAGAAGGGCCATGTAGTCATGTCTGGCTCATATTCTTTATGAGGAGACACCAGTAATCTTTCCTCACACCCTGAAGTGCTGGGGATACAACCTAGGGGTTTCACTTCTCACAAAAAGCCCCAATGAGGGTATTTTTTTTGGGGGGGGTACTGTGGATTTAAACCAGAAATACTTAACCACTGAGCTGCATTTCCACCCCTTTGATTTTTTTTGAGACAGTCTTGCTAAGTTGCTTAGGACTTTGCTAAATTGCTGAGGCTTACCTTGAACTTACAAAACTTGAAATCCTTCTGCCTTAACCACCCAAATTGCTGGGATTATAGGTGTGCACCACTGTGTGAGCGCGCGAGGGGTGGGGGGTTTAAGCTGTGGGTGAGGGCTGGGGTTGTGCTCAGTGGCAGAGTGTTGCTTTGCACATAGGAGGTACTGGGTTTGATCCTCAGCACCACATAAAAATGAATAAAGACAAAGATATTGGGAAACAAAAACTGTGGGTGAACCTTTAATTGTATTGGTACTGGGGATTAAACTCGGGGGCATTCAACCCCTAAGCCCACCTCAACATCCCTATTTTGTAATTTTTATTTAGGGTCTTGCTGAGTTGATTAGCACCTGGCTTTTGCTGAGGCTGGCTTTGAACTCTCGATCCTCCTGCCTCAGTCTCCCGAGCTGCTGGGATTACATGCATGTGCCACTGCCAGTGAACCTTTGTGGTTATTTTTATGTGTGCTTGATAATCCAACTCAGTGCCTCACACATGCTAGGCAAGGGCTCTACCATTGAGCCATACCTTTAGCCTTGGGGTCGCATTTTTGATGACTCCTTTTTTGTTAGGACTAGGGTTTGAACCCAGAGGCATTTTACCATTTAACTACATCCCAAGATCTTTTTATTTTTTTGTTTGGAGATAGGTAGTCACTTAATTACCAAGTGGGTCTTCAACTTGTGATCCTTCTGCCTTAGTTTCTTAAGTTGCTAGAATTATAGGTGAGCACTACTGCTCCTAGCTTAATAGTTACCTTAATAAACAGGTGTTTTTTGAAGAATCTCTGAAACAAATAATTATTCTTGACTTCTTTTTGGTGCCATGATACAACTGTCCTCTCTGTTTCTTAACAACTCAGTATATACTAAGAGGCATGGCTACCTGCCAGATACATAAATCTTACTAGTCCTGTGTCTCTGAGCTTAGACAAGGGCAGGTAAGTTCATTTCCATATACTTCCTAATTATTACAGTGCAGTATAATTTGCACCAATTAGAAAGGCACTGTAACCTAATGATTAGGAAAAAAAAATTCTACTTCATGGTGGTGCATACCAGTAAGTAATCCCAGCAACTGTAGAGGCTGAGGCAAAAGGATCACCGGTTTGACACCTTAAGCAACTCAGCAAAACCCTGTTTTAAAATAAAAAGTAAAAAGTGGGGCTGGGGTTGTGGCTCAGTGGTAGAGCACTAACCTAGCATGTGCAAGACCCTGGGATGGATCCTCAGCACCACATAGAAATAAATAAAATAAAGGTATTGTGTGCAACTACAACTAAAAAATAAATATTAAAAAAAAAAAGGTAAAAAAGTATTGGGGATATAGCTTGTGGTAAAGTGTTCCTGGACTCAATCGCCGGTTCTTCCAAACCCCCACCCCACAACAACAACAAAAAAGATTCTGGCTTACTTTGTGGATGCAAATCCTGTGATCATGTGCAAATCATTTAACCTTTCTGTAACTTTGTTTCCATATCTCTAAAATGCTGACATGACACTTAAAAAGTTGGGGATTCAAATCATTTTGAGTTTTTGGTGTTGGGGATTAAGCAATTCCGGATTTCAGAGCATTTTGGATTTCAGATTTACAGATGAGGGGTGCTTAACCAAGAAAAAAAATACGTGTGTGTGTGTGTGTGTATGTGTGTGTGTGTTTGTAGTGGGGATTGAATTCATAGGCACTCAACTGAGCCACATCTCCAGCCCTATTCTGTATTTTATTTAGAGACAGGGTCTCACTGAGTTGCTTAGCGCCTCTCTGCTGCTGAGTCTGGCTTTGAACTCAAGATCCTCCTGTCTCAGCCTCCCTAGCCACTGGTGTTACAGGCATGTGCCACCTCACCTGTCTTAACCAAAAAATTTGATGCAAATATTCCAGAATCTGAAAAACCGCAATCTGAAACAGTTCTGATACTCAATCTGGGATAACAATATCTCTCTGGATTACGTGACTATTTTGTTCATTTTTTGGCACTGGGGATGGAACCTAATTCCTTGCTTATGGTAAGCAAGTGCTCTGCCGCTGAGTTACATCCCCAGCTGCCTTCTTTTTTTTTTTTTTGAGACAGGGTCTTGCAAGCTGGCCTTGAACTTGCAGTCCTGCTTCAGCCTCCCAAGTCACTGGGTTTGTAGTTGTGTGCCACCATAGTTGGTGAGTGTTTGTCTACCATGCTTGAGGCTCTGGGTTCAATCCCCAGCACTGCATAAAAATAAATAAAGATAAAGGTATTGTGTCCATCTACAACTAAAAAAAATTTTTTTTAATCTAAAAAATTTTAAAAGAGTCTAAGGCTGTGGATGTAGCTCAGTGGTATATCATGTGCAAAGACTAGGTTCATCCCCAACACTATATTTAAAAAAAAAAAATGTCTAGGCTCAGCTTGTCAGTATGAAGGAACATGCCAGTTAAATAAGAGCCTAACATCTGCATTTCATACCTGCATTTCATACTCTGAGAGAGTTTCAGAGTATCAGCTACCACACATTTTCAAGTCCTAGGGACAAATGATAATCTCACCAGGGATTGTACTAGCATAGTTTTAGGCTGACATCATCCTTTTTAGATGGTTTTAATTATATGACCAGTATTGAAACAGGATAGAATAGATGAGAAGATTTTTTTCCTGTTGGTTTGCTCTCTCAATACTTCAGCCTTTCCCATGTTAAATGTCAGGTATTTGTTTAGCTCACTGGAGTTCAAGAATGAGGCTGCCCAGTTGGCTCATGGACTGTGGTTGGCCTAGAATTCTGCTAAGTATGTGGGAAGATTAATATTTCAGCATACTTATACCAATTTAGTTACCTGAAAAAGTTGAGAAGTCCCAAAATGGCTATGGAATTCGGTCCAGAATCCATATATTGACTTTATTTTGGGGGAAGATACAGGGCATTCGACCACTGAGCCACATCCCCAGCCCTATTTTGTATTTTATTTAGAGACAGGGTCTCATTGAGTTGCTTAGCACCTGGCTTTTGCTGAGGCTGGCTTTGAACTCGTGATCTTCCTACCTCAGCCTCCTGAGCTGTTGGAATTACAGGCATGAACCACTGCGCCCAGCCCATATGTTGACTTTAGTCCACCTTTCCCTTGAAGATCCTCAAATAGGTCATAAAAATGGGAACTTAATAGTTTGGGTTTTCTTTTGTTGAAACATAAGAATGTTTTGTTCAACCTTCCCACAAAAACCATAGAGACTTCCTACCTTTTTTCGAAGTAATGTTCAGACCTTGGTGCACACAGACCCAGTTTCTATATTTTCTGGAATGTCTTCTGGAACACAAGACTGAGTTTTTGACCTTGAAGAAAATCCTTTGAAGACTGGGCAGACAGGAATGTATTTCAGAAACGCAATCCTTTTTACTGTACCCATCCCAATGGGAAAGTCATAGCTCTTCAGGCTGGCAGATGTCTCACTGTTGGCGTGGGCCCCAGCTTTCCACTGTATCAGGCCTCGTTCCTCTGGACTCCCTAGAAAGGGAAAATAAGGTCATTCACCACAGGCAGCAACCCTCTACTACCTCCCCTTTCCATAACCTAGTAGTAAGTCAGCCTTGTGAATCAAATATGTGAATGTGTCTGTATGCCCCCCGTTCCCGTGGTGCTGGAATTGAACCCAGGCCCTTGCACATGCTAGGGAAGCACTCTACCACTGAGCTACACCCTCAGCCCTCAGATCTTCCGATACTAAAACGTTGCTAAATCCATGATTTCTGAGCTCCTAAGCTTTGCCAGAACTCTTGAGATCTCTAAAGCTAGTTGGTAATACGTAACTACAGTGTGCCAGACTCTTTGCTAAGTGCTGTAATTTCATTATCTCATTTCTTCAAAACGTAGGAAGTGTTACACAGACTTTTAAGATGGAGAAACAGGTTAAATAATTGTGAACTTACATCTGTTAGTATGGGGATGGTGTGTGCTGGGTCCTCACCAGATGTTGCTAAGGTGGTACTCTTGGGTAGAGAAGTATATTTTGAAATACTATAATCAGTATTAATTTAGGATTCCACATTTTTGGAAAATCTTGTTTTTACACACAAACTTCAGAAGGTCAAACTAAGCAAAATCTATGATGGGGTTAGGGATGCATTTGCAACTAAGGAAGTCTCCTGTGGGGGAGGGGCACATGATAGCTCAAGTTTTCATAAAAGGGGTGGCGGCTGACAAAAACTGAAATACTATAAATCTAGCCAACAGAGTGAGGTCACTCCAGGCTGAGAATAACCCATAAAGTCACAAACCAGATGTGTCCCAAAATTGGCAGAAAGGGCTCTGAAGGAGTGCTGGGGTTCAGGAAAGACTTCCAGGAGAAGGATCTTTTGGAACTGGGCCTGGCTGCACAAGCCAAAGAGCACAGATGACCAGAGAAAAGGCATAGGCATGCACAGGATGATGGTCCCAATGTTTCTCCCCTGGCAGGACACTTAACAGCTGGCTGGGCCTGAAGCTCTCTCCCTCTGACAAACTGGTCAGCCTCCTCCACTGCTTTACTGCTCTGCCTTCTCTTCTGCTTCAACCTCTTTTCCTGGGCTGTAGATTCCCTTATCTAGAAGTCCCTGCAAATGATTCCAGCCCAGCCTCACTGATTATTGCTTAATTAATCCAGTTTTACCTCCCATCTTGTGTTAGGAGCTCCTCAAAACAAACTGTGACCTTTGCAACTGCTAAAAGAAAATAGGGTAAACCCTCCAATATAGACTCAACACCCCAGCATTCCTTCAGTGCCCTCTGCTGACTTGGGAACACGTTTGGTTTGTGATACAGATGGATTGTTTGAGCCTAGGCTGACCTCACTCCTTTGGCAAGTTTTACAGTATTTCAGTTTTAGTCAACCCCCCAGCCCTTTTATAAAAACTTGAGATCTTTATTTATTTTTTGGTACTGAGGATTGAACTCAGGGTCGCTTAACCACTGAGCCACATTCCAGACCTTTTTTTAAAAAAACAAAACAAAACATTTTTTTAGATGTTGATGGACCTTTATTTTAATCATTTATTTATTTGCAGTGCTGAGAATCTAACCCAGTGCCTTACACATCTTGGGCAAGCACTCTACCACTGAGCTACAACCCCAGCCCCATCTCAAGCCCTTTTATATATTTTATTTAGAGACAGGGTCTCACTGAGTTGTTAAGTGCCTCACTAAATTGCTGAGGCTGGCTTTTGAACTTGCTATCCTGCCCTAACTTCCCCAGCCATTGGGATTACAGGTGTGTGCCATCGTACCCAGTAAAACCTGAGATCTTTTGTGCCCCTTCCCCAACAAACACAGGCAAGACTTCCTCAGCAAGTCCCCTAAAGCTTAGGAAATAATGCAAAGAATTAATTAATGGGATGGCGTCAAATTAAACTATTGGCTGTGCTCAGTGGCACACATCTGTAATCCCAGCACCTAAGGAGGCTGAGGCAGGAGGATCGTGAGTTCAAAGCCAGCCTCAGCAATTTAGCGAGGCCCTAAGCAGCAAATCAGCAAGACTCTGTCTCTAAATAAAATATATAAAAGGTCTGGGGATGCCGCTCAGTGATTAAGCACTCCAAGGTTCAATCCCTGGTACCACCACACACACACACACACACACACACACACACACACACACAAAGCTTCTGCATAGCAAAGTAAACAAACATAAAGAGCGAGCCTATAGAAAGGGAGAAAACCAACCTTCCCCAGTTATTCCTCTGACACAATTAGCTTCCGAGATCAGACGAGATCGGGCGCGTTCAGGGTGGTATGGCCGTAGACAGCTCTGACACAATTAATATCCAGAACATATAAAGAACGCAAAACACTTACCACCAAAAAATCCCAATCAGCAAGTGAGCAAATGAACTAAACAGATTCTTGAAAGAAGAAATAGAAATGGCCAACAAATAAAGGAAAAAAATTCAACATCTAACAATTAGGGAAATGCACATCGAAGCTACATTGAGGGCTGGGGTTGTAGCTCAGCGGTAGAGCACTTGCCTAGTTCATGCAAGGCCCTGGGTTTGATCCTCAGCACCACATAAAAAATAAAATAAAATAAAGGTATTGTGTCCATCTACAACTAAAAAATAAATATTAAAGAAGAAAAACTACATTGAGTCAGGTGTGGTGGTGCATGCCTGTAATCAGCAACTCAGGAGGTTGAGATAGGAGGATTGCAGGTTCGGAGCCAGGGTTAGCAACTTAGCTAGGTTGTAAGCAAGCTATTGAGATCTTGTCTCAAAATATAAAATAAAAAAAAGAACTGGGAATGTGGCTCAGTGGTTAAGTACCCTGGTACCAAAAAAAGAAAAACTAAATTGACATCTCATTCCAGTTATAATGGCAATCTTTAAGAATACAAATAAGGGGCTGGGGTTGTGGCCCAGTGGTAGAGTGCTCGCCTGGCATGCATGGGGCACTGAGTTCAATCCTCAGCACCACATAAAAATAAAGATATTGTGTCCACCTAAAACAAAAAAATAAATTTAAAAAAATATTTTAAAAAAAGAATACAAATAAATGCTGGCAAAGATGTGGGATAAAAGGAACACTTAAACACTGTTGATGGGATTGTAAACCAATATAATCACTATGGAAATTAATTTGGAGCTTCCTCAAAAGAATAGGGATGTGACTGCATGGTAAAGCACTTGCCTAGCATACATGAAATCCTGAGTTCAATCCCTAGTACTTCAAGGGTAAAACAAAACAAAATAAAAAAAAAAAAAGACTAGGAATGAAGCCACCAGCAACCCATGCTTATAGCAATGCATTTCACAATAGCCAACTTATGGAGCCAGCCTAGGTGTCAATAGATGAATGGATAAAATGAATGAATGAATAAAAAATACACACACAACACACACATATACATACACACACATATATATACATACACACACACAATTATATTCAGCCGTAAGAACAAAACTGTCTTTTGTTATTTTAGGAAAATGGATAGAATTTGGGAGTATTATATTAAGTGAAATAAGCCAAACTTAGGAAGTCAAGGGTTGAATGTTTTCTCTTAGGTAGAACTAGAGAGAAAAAAAAAGTGGGGTAATCTCATGAAAATTGAAGTGGGGGGGAGACTGGGAAGTGGGAAGAGCAGAGGAAAAAGGGAAATACTGGGGAATTAAATTGACCAAATTATGTGCATGTATGAACATGTCACAATACCATACTATAATGCACCAATAATAATAAAGACTGAGAAAGTATAAATTTGGAGTTGACATAGAAGAGCCTGTGCTAAGTTTCTTCCTCTGACCAACTCAAGAGGTCATCAAAGTCACATTTTTTAAATTTTTTTAAATTGTTGATAGATCTTTATTTTTATTTATTTATATGTGGTACTGAGAATCGAACCCAGTGCCTCGCACATGCCAGGTAAGTGCGCTACCGCTGAGCCCCAGCCCCAGCCCAAAGTCACATTTTTATGAAAATCTCCATTATAAACTAGGGTTGTTTTCATTTTGCACTCCTTAATTTCTTTTTCTAATTAATTCAATAAAAGAATCTTTAGGACATTAAAAAAATGTGACTCAATATTGCTCTGCACATCCTCCTTTGTCTGATTCAGGCCAAGCTGCTAAGCTCCACCAGCATTTGCTAAACTACAATATCTTCTAAGGTTGGACTGTGGATAGATAAAGAGAAAGCAAATGGGGCTGGGGACATAGCTCAGTTGGTACAATGTTTGCCTCAAATGCATAAGGCCCTGGGTTTAATCCCCAGCACCACACACACACACACAAAAAAAAAAAAAAAAAAAAAAAGAGAGAGAGAGAGAGTGCAAGATGGCTCATCTGCAAATTAAGGACTGGAGAAAGCTGTGCTTTTCCATGATTAAGGACTGGGTTCTGAGCCATGCAGACCTGGGTTTGAATGCAGGTTGTGACCGCAGGCAAGTGACTTCACCACCCTAAGCTTCATATTCCTCATCAATGCACATTGAAGGACTATTGAAGATTATGTGGCATATTGCCTATAATCCCTGGCAAGGATGGTTGCTGAAGTTCAGCTGGGTTGAAAGATTGGAGTGTGAGGCAGTTCCGAAGCTATTGTTAGACATCTGGATAACTTTAGCCACCCAGATCATATAAAAAAGAAAAAAAAAAAAAGCCTCTATGTGTATAGCCGCCCACCCAGTGGCCCTCCATCTCCCTAGATTCCCTAGGCTGCCATTTCACTATCTCAGAATCACAGGCTGGGCTGCTCCAGTGTCTGCTGAATGGGAAGGGAAGTGTCATGGTCAGGTACATGCCCATCTATCTAAGGGACAGACAGCTACTACCAAAAGCTCCCTCTGATTCTACCCAAAATTCACTGAGGATCCTTGGTCCTTCCCCACACCCTCCCCTGTGACCCACGAACTAAGCACAGCGTCTAATTGCTATGTGCTACCAATGCGTCTGCAGAGAGATGAGACAGGCAGGACTTGTGTCTTTTTTTTTTTTTTTTTGGTACTGGGATTGAACCCGCTGAGCCACATCCCAGCCCTTTTTATTTTTCTATCTTGAAACAGGGTCTCAATGAAGTGCTTAGAGCCTCACTAAATTGCTGAAGCTGGTCTTGAACTTCCTACCTCAGCCTGCAGAGCCACTGGTATTATAGGTGTGTTCCACCACGCCTGGCACAGTTACATCTTTAAAGGACGACATGAAACATTTAATTACATGCCTGACACATAATAGATGTTCATTAAATTGTAACTGTGCTTATTACAGCACCTAATAACATTCAGTTTTTTTTAATACATTTACTGGGTACATGTGTACAGGGACACCATGAAGTTTCCATAATCCCTGCCAAAAGCTCTGGGACCAAAGGGACATGTTGGAGGCTCCTCTATTAGCCCATGGGGAAGGCTGCTAAAAACGGATGCTGCATTTACACCAGTTCAACTCTATGAAAGCAAAGACATGCCTCAGCCCAGGGGCTATCAAGAAATAGTGAGGAGCTGGGTATGGTGGTACATTCCTATAATCCCAGTGTCTTGGGAGGCTGAGACAGGAGGATCATGAATTCAAAACCAGCCTCAGCAAAGGCAAGGTGTTAAGCAACTCAGTGAGATGCTGTCTCTAAATAAAATACAAAACAGAGCTGGAGATGTGGCTCAGGTCGAGTGCCCCTAAGTTCAATCCTGGGTATAGCCCCCCACCAAAAAAAAAAAAGAAGAAATAATGAGGAAAAGACTTGCAAGATCCAAAAATAACAACTGGTCTTGGCTTTTTCAAGGCCAATGAGCCTTGTCTGTGCCTCCTCTCCTCTCAGCCAGCAGGCAGTCCACCAGACCATCCGTTCCTGCTACTCCCTCCAGGGCTTGTGTGACATCAGACCTGGCCACATCTTGGCTCAGGGGCATCTGTTGAAGTAAGTATGAGTCTAGCATTCTGCACTACCCTCCAAGGGCTGACCCATACCTGGCACTGTGTTGTCCAGAATGAAAGCAAGGCTCCCGCCCACAAACATCTCGGTGGTCAGCAGCACAGTCAGAATCTGGTCGATTTCAGGAACGCCTGTGGAATAGGTCAAGGACCAAAGGGCGTCATGGCCCCTCTGGAGAGCAGAACCTGGGGTGTCCTACTTCTGCACCCTACTGACTTCCTTGAGCAGTTGTAACATTGGAATGGCACAAAGTCCTAACTTTCAAGCCTATCTTTACCCATCTCTCCCATCTTTGGGTTTAAATCCCAGTTCTGAATAAATAAATAATTTTTTAAAAAATTAGCATGTGTGAGGGCTGGGGTTGTGGCTCAGTGGTGGAGCACTTGCCTCGCACTGGGTTCGATCCTCAGCACCACATAAAAATAAAAAAATAAAAATATTTTTAAAAATTAGCATGTGTGAGGCACTGGGTTTGATTCTCAGCACCACATATAAATACATGAATAAAATAAAGGCCCATCAACATGTAAAAAAAAAAAAAAAATCCCAGTTCTGCCAGCTGCTATTTGTTGACTTGGAACCAAAGCTCTCTGAGCCTCATGTTTGTCATCTGTAAAGCAGAGATGATAGTGGTATCTGTCTTGAGCCGTTCTGAAAATTAAATGAGCACATGTAAAGCTCAGTATCTATCTACAGAAAGTGTTTTAGTCAGGGACAGCTGCTAATAGTCTCTCAGCTGCTGATTAGTATCCAGAGTTGGAAAGGATTGATTTGTGGTTCTACCTGTGTGGAGCCCTTGAGGGAGGGGGCTGTGCTCACAGGTTTTTGTTTTTTGTCTTGTGCTGGGGAAACAAATCCAGAACCTTGTGCATGCTAAGCAAGCACTCTAACACTGAACTACACTCCCAGCCCATGTGCTCCGAGTTTTGCGCCCACCCCCCTCCCACACCTCTGGAGTCAGTAGACAGCCTGTAGGCACCTGTGTCGATGGCGCCAGGGTTGGAATCCAGGTAGTTGGGCAGTGTGAGCCCGAAGAACATGGAAAATCCAAGCACAAAGAGGTTGCGGGAGGAGTTCATGTCCACGAACTGCAGGTTGGAGAGCCCCACAGCCGTGATCATACCTGGGGGTCACAGTAAAAAGGCTAAAGGCGCCTCACGCGCCTCAGTGGGTGCCACCACTTAGCCACCCGCGCCGCGCCCCCGGGGCCCGCGCGGGACACTCACCGAAAAGGGTGCAGAACATGCCCCCCAGGATAGGGTCGGGGAGCGAGGCAAAGAGAGCTGTGAACTTGCCGATGGCACCCAGGACCAGCATGATACCGGCACCGTACTGCACCACGCGACGGCTGCCCACCTGCCAGGAATCCAGAGGCGAGGCTAGACGTGGGGGCGAGGCTGGGGTGGGGTTAGTCCAGGGGGCGGGGCCTGTTATAAGAACTAGGCATAAATGGGCTGGGTCTTGGCGTGGGGGCGAGGCTTTTCAAGGATAGGGAGGGGCTAGGCCAAAGTGGGGACGGGTTTGGGGCGGGGCTTCCGGCACCAGGAACCCAGAAGCCTGCTTTGGGCTGTTGTGGGTGGTACCGCACCTTGGTAATCCCTAGGACGCCAATGTTGGGACTGGACGAGGTGGACCCGTTGCCTGTGCCTAGTAACCCCGCGATAATGCAGCAGATGCCTTCGGTGAAGATACCCCTGTAAGGAAAGGAAGATTGGAGACTTGGTCCAGCCTCTTCAACAGCTCGTGTCCTCTTATCACACGGGCCGGCTGCCCGCCCCACCCCCGGGCTGTGAGCTGTGGATCTGTCCCTAGTACTCCCCACTCCAGGCCAGAGGGAGTCTGGGGACTAGAAACCCTGGTACAGGAGCTAGTTCCAATGCCCTGGCACTTACTCCCTTGGATAATTCTGGGCTTCAGTTTCCTCATCGGTACTATGGACTTGGTAATGGTCCCTGACTCACAGAATGGTTAGCAGATTACATAAGAGCATGCACATGGAGGGCTGAACATACCGGAAGGTTGTCAGTGACTGTGGTTTCCCTGGAACTCCCTTATCTCCTCAATCACTGGGTGATGAGCTCTTTCCCATTTCATAAGCAAGGACTATGAGGTCTGGAGGTATTAGTGACTTGCCCAAGTCTGCATCTCTGGGACTCAACCCCATCCCTACCCTGAGTGGCTCCTTGAAGCATCAGACATTGAGGAAGACCAATAAGCATACCTATTGATAGCATGCACTGGAGGGGGTGGTGCACCAGCCAGGCGGGCACAAGCATAGTAATCACCAATGGACTCGATGATGCCTGCCAGTGTGGCACTGAACATTCCCAACACAGCAGCCACAGTCACTGTAGGCAGGCCCCACTGACCTGGGTTGCGGGAAGACAGGGGGATGAATACACTGAGGAGCCTGTGGTGGGTTGGCAGGACAGGGCAGTACTTGAGAGGGAGAGGGAGCACTGGGTTGTCTTAAGCAAGAACAGGAGCTTATTTGGGTCATCCAGATGCATGGAGTTGTAGTGAAGCTTTGAGTCAAATACTGTTACTGGGCTGGGGATATAGTTCAGTTGATAGAGTACTTGCATCGCATGCACAAGGCCCTGGGTTCAACCCCCAGCACATACACGCACGCGCACACGCGCACACACACACACACACACAAAAAAAAAAACACCGTTACTTGGCCCACTATAAACGTGTGGCTTGTGCCATCAGCATCATCAGGGGTCTCACAAGTGTCTGAGTTGGAAGCAAAGGGGACCCAAGTGGGGTTGCTTACAGGGGTATGGAATGCGGATCCAGGGTGAAATACTCATGATGTCTCCACGGGCATCAGTTCGTGCCTGGTAGCCATAGGCTGTTGGGTCTTTAGGCAGCACATCTGTCAGGGTCAGCACGTAGCAGAGGAGCCACACGGTCATGATGGCCAGCACGATCTGAAACAGGAATGTTAAGGAGGTGCACTGCAGGAACTGGAAACCTCCCTCCGAGCTAACCTGCTTCTACTTTAGCCCCAGCCCAGCCCAGCCCAGCCCAGCCCAGCCCAGCACCAGGCCCAGCCCCTGCTGACTTCAGCCCCAAACCTGCTACAGCCTCTGGGTAGCACCTCATCTCTGCTCTGGCTCTAGTGCCTACACCGTTCCCGCTTTGCTCCCACCTTGGCCCTGGCACAGGTCAAGCCCCTGTTCTAGTCCCAGCCCCTCCTTACGGGAAACATCTTGAAGATCTGGATTCGGAAGAGAGTGAGGCCCTTGCCCCAGCGGTAGATGGGCAGCAGGAAGGTGACATTGCGCAGGTACTGGGAGAAGAGGATGATCAGGAGAATGGAGCTAGGGGCAGAGGCAAAGGAGGAGGTAGCTGGTAGGCTCCACTGGGGCCAGGAGACAGGACTAAGGCAGTAGGACATAAAGGGGTGGGAGGGTGAGGGCTGGGTTTGGACAGGATCAGGCCTGGCACCTGCTCACCAAGCTGAGATGCCCCAATGGGAGCCTGCTCGATCACCAGCAGCTTGGAAGACAGACAGGCCAATGAGTGAGACAGTAGGGGTGACTGTGAGAGGCCCAATGTAGCTGAGCAGGGCCCCAGGCAGCCCCATCAGCCCAATCACCACCTCCACCACACTGGCCACCATGATTGCACCTTGGACCTAGAAGGGCAAAATGAGCTATATGTCATTATGTAAAGGTCATGACATGGCTACCAGCAGGACAAAAGTTCCAAGATTACCTCTTCAAATCCCCCAACATAGCAGTGGCCCTCACTGCCATCTAGCCCCCTCCCCAGGTCCTGGCATCCTCTACCCACCTCTCGCATCCGTGGGTGCCAGATATGAGAGGTGTTCAAGGGCTGACTCCAGTTACCGTAGATCTCCTCTGTGGTCAGGGACATGACATGGACAAAAGATGGACAGGGGAAGAAGATGTTGCCATGAACACATCTTGGTGTCTGAACTCAGGATATTTGCTCAGACTTCCAGATCCCTGGGCCTCCCCTCTCTTTCAACCCAGATCCAAAACATGTGCCCACCTTCTGGGGGACATTTCCATTTCTCCAGGGCCAGGATGGCTTTGGCTGGAACCAAAAACGCAAAGGCACTGGCCTGGAACAGTGGCAGCCTGGAGGAGAGAGCAGAGCAGAAGGGTGAGGTGGGGTGGGAGGAGAGACATAGAGAGGCCCAGGGACACAGAGGGACAAGGAAAGGGGAGGGCAGAGGGAAGTCATTGAGACCCCATGCAGGACTTTAACATTTTTTTTTCTTTTCTTGGCGGGGGATGTTGCTGGAGATTCAACCCTGGGGGTGCTTTACCACTGAGTAACATCCCCAGTCCCTTTTAATTTTTATTTTGAGATGGGGTCTCATGAAGTTGCTGAGATTGGCCTGAATTTATGATCCTCCTGCCTCAGCTCCCTACCACCAGTAACTGGGATTCGATTAGGGCCACTAACAGTCTCTAACAAAGAAAAAAGACAACAGGCTCCCCCAGCTCCAAACCTACACCTCACTGTGAGGGCCAGCCTGACGCAAGTGGACATCTTAGTTCTGGCATCAGAGATGTACTTACCACCTTCCCCCAGCCACCTCCCAGCCATCTTTTTTTTTTTTTTTTTTTTTTTTAATATTTATTTATTTTTTAGTTCTCGGCAGACACAACATCTTTGTTTGTATGTGGTGCTGAGGATCGAACCCGGGCCGCATGCATGCCAGGAGAGCGCGATACTGCTTGAGCCACATCCCCAGCCCCCTCCCAGCCATCTTTTTGCCATCCTGGCCTAGGACTATGCATTGGGACAGAGGCTCCCAGCCCACACAGTAGCTCAAAGCCGGCTCATGCCCTTGGGACACAGAGGTGTGTGGTCCTGAGCATTCAAAGTAGAGCCTAAGAGGAGGTGAACCCAGGTAGGGCACATTCCTTAAGCCTACAGACTCTGTTCTTGAGGAGCCCCAGAACAAGTTCCCTAAATTCAGAGTAGAAGCCCTGATGCCTGGTTCTGTGGCTGGCCCAGGGGTAGGACTGGCAGGTAGGGCCTGAAGTGGTTAGGTTTTTTTGGTCCATAAAAGCCCTCTGAGGGAGACCAATTGGTCCTGTGTGTCACAGAGTGTGTGTGTGTGTGTGTTGGGGGCCGAGGCAGCTTACCGGATGCCCAGTGTGGTCTGGATGAGAGTGGTGATACCCACACATACGAAGATGGTGCCGATGAGCTGGCTGATCATGTTCTGGTCTTGGCCCACACACAGTGCCTCGGCCAGGAGGAAGGGAACAGCGATGGTGCCGCTAAAGCATGTCAGGTAATGCTGTGAGTGGCAAGAGAAGAATTATGAGGCAGGGCCTACAGAGCTCACGGGGAAAGGGCCACCCTAGGTCCTCATGCCTTTCTCACAGGGCCTGAACCCTGGTGCCCTGGCAGTGCACCCCCCATTACACTCCCCACAAAGCATTCCCACTCTGGGAGTCACTAAATCTTCCCCCAAGTTGTTCCTGTGTCTGGGCCCTCCTCCCTGCCACCAACTCTCAACCTGGTAGACACCAAAATCCTTTCTCAGGCCTTCTCTGTGTCTTCTGTGTTTCTGCTTGGTGACAGTCACCATGCTGACCTTAGCTTTCTCTTCCTCTTACCCAAGGTAACCTTGCTGGCCAGGGAGGGGCTGGGATACTTGGGGAGTGCCAGAGAGGCCCTAGGGCAGGGAGGGGACAACCTACCTGGAAGCCAAGCAGGATACACAGGTACCAAGGTGGCACATCCTCAATCTTGTACAACATGTCAAATTTGGGCTCCATGGGCAGGGGCATCTGTGGATCCCTGGTGGAATTTCCTGTTGAGCCCGGAGACTCATGCTGGGGCAGTAAAGAGAAGCAGCTCAAGGTGGAATAATGGGGTGGGCAAGATTCAGGCTGTCCCAGAATCAATCAGGTAACCTGAGTGGCCTGTCAGCAATGTAGAGTGAGGCCCTGGCCTGGGGTCTCCCCACCCTCCCCCACAGTCCCTGCAGGGGCAGGATACACTGTGCTGGCCCCGAGAGCCCTCAGGATAAGGACATTTTAGCAGGGGGATGGTCCAAGTCAGAAGACCCCTAAAGAACTAGGGATGGAGCCCAGAGGGCAAGAAACTGTGGAGAAACAACTCTGGTCCCACCACTGCTCCTGGAGGTCCTTAACGGTATGGCTGACAATGAGGCTGGGTCCCTACTGGCCCTCAAGTTCAAGCCAGCCAGTTACAAAATTAAAGGCTCCTTCACCTCCCCCTCCATCCCATCTCATCTCCCTATTGCCACATTCAGCTTGGGACTGTCACTTGTTATCAAGTTCATCAGAATTTCTGTCCCTGCCCTCCCAGAGAGGCCTATACAGGTCCTCCAGACCCCACTCACCCTGCCCCTGCCCAGCTTCCCCCAATCCCCCAGCACCTGTGTCCGGCCCTCGGGATCCGTCTGAGCCCTCATGTTTGGGGCACAGGTTTGAGAAGCTCCTGAGAAAAAGAGGATGACTTTATGAAGGCCAAGAAGGACTTTACTCCACGCATCAGACATTGTTCAAAGTAAATCTGTAACCAGGTCCCTAGCTCCAGATTGCGAAAGGGGGATCTGGGCAGAGGTAAGGTATTAACCCTGGCTAGGTGGTAAAGGCCACCCAAGTCTCTGCCACATTTGCCTCCTGGGCCCTCCCCTCCCTGCCCACACCTGAGCCTGGCACGAGACCTGTGCTTGTTTCCCAGAGAGGGCCAGTGTCGAGGGGTGAGGTGGGGACAGTCTTGGAAGTTCACCACAGGTGAGGTGAGAGGAAAGGGATTGGAAATGGGCACTTGTGATGTCACGCTCTGCCATTAATTAATAACAAGTTAACCCTTATCATCATTGTCATAATCATTCTCATTACTGAGGAATGACTGCATGCCAAGCCATACCTTTGTATATATATGCACTGTCACGTGAATGCCCTGGGGCTCAGTGTATTAACCCTTTCATGGCTCAGGATACAAGAGAGTAAAATGACCAAGGCCACACAGGTAGCTAGATTTCAGAAAACAAGCCCTAAAATTCAGGTTGACTGAAGCTGTCCAGTTTCTACAGCCCTTCATCACTCAGGATCCTGAGGCAGTAGCAGACAGGTCTGTGCAGCCTGTGTTTTTTGGCACTAGAGATTTAACCTAGGGGTGCTTTGCCACTGAGCTACATTCCCAGTCCTTTCTATTTATTTATTTATTTAGTTAGCTATGGTACAGGGGATTGAACCCAGGGGCACTTAATTACTGAGCCACATCACCAGCCCATATATATATATATATATATATATATATATATATATATATATATATTTTTTTTTTTTTTTTTTTTTTTTAATGTGGTGCTGAGGATCAAACCCAGTGCCTCGCACCTGTTAGGTGAGCACTCTAACACTAACTTTAACACAACTCCAGCCTCTTTTTTTTAATATTTATTTTTTAATTGTAGGTGGACACAATACCTTTAGTCTATTTATTTTTATGTGGTGCTGAGGATCCAACCCAGGGCCTCGAATGTGCTAGGCGAGCACTCTACTGCTGAGCCACAACTCCAGCCCAAGCCTCTTATATTTTATTTTGAAACAGAGTCTAGCTAACTTGCTTAGGGCCTCCCTAAGTTGCTGAAGCTGGCTTTGAACTTACAATCCTCCTGCCTCAGCATATGCTACCGTGTCTGGTTCCTCTTTATTTTTTATTTTGAGACAGGATCTCCTTAAGGCTGAAGGCCTTCCTAACCTAACCTCAAACTTGTGATCCTCCTGCCTCAGCCTCCCAAATCTCAGGAAATAGTGGTATGGGCCATTGCGCCCAACTCCGAGTATTAGGAATCTTAATATAGCAACAACAGATAATTAAACCGAGCATGGGGTCTTTGTAAGGACTGGGCCCCATGTGCCCATATCACACAACCCCATAAGCCAGTCCTGTGCCCAACCTATTTCCCTTCTGAGCTTCTAGCCCAACCCAGCCAAAAGTCTAGGGACTGCCAGAGAGGAAGCGGGGTGTGCCAGCTTAGAGCCCAAGCTGATGGGGAGTGGGCCTGGGATCCCCATATGCTTCCCTCTGGTCTGCTCCATCCCTAGCCACCCCAGGTTGCACCTACTTGGGGGTTGCTGTGCCCGTGGCCAGGCGTGGCCCCAGGGGCCCAGAGGCAGCACCGCTCTCCAGCTGGGCAAAAGCTTCATCTTGTAGCCCTGAGTCTGGTTGTCTGTCTTTCCTTCAGTTTATTCCTTTGTCCACCTTGCTGCTTCTCTTCCTCTTGGCTCCTGCTCCCAGGTTCCTAAAGCTGTCTGACTACTTTGGAACCTCTGCAACTCCTTAGGACTGGCCTTTCCACCTCCACCCCCTGCAGGCACAGCTCCTTGGACACTCAATTTAACTGATACCACACCTCAAGGCACCTGACTGGCGGGACTATTGTCTATGTCCTGAGGCATAGTAGCCCAGATGGCCCTACACCACTCAGACTCACACAGTCCCTACCAAAATACAGGGTCGTGGACCTCTCAGAGGCAACCACCCACATTCACATTTTATATTTTTGTTGGCTCCACCAGTTCCTTGGGCCCTGGAACCAGTGCCTGGGGGTTCGATCTCTTCTGGGGTAAGGGCCAGGAAAAAAGGGGCCCCAGGCAGAGTCTGGAACAGGTGATGGGATGTGTGGAGTTGGGGCTCCAGAGGGGCTCACAGGGCAACTGGAGTGGTCAGGGCGTGTCTGGGACACCCCATTCCTCTAGAGTGGAGCTTACCCTACCCCCCAAATCTGAATCTCCTTACAGCCCCACCACTACTAGGCCTGGGACTTGGCCTGAACCTCTGTTGTCTAAATCTCAATTTCTGCATCTGTCAATGGGGATTAGAGTGTGTTCTGCCCGTCTTCCAGGACATCAGTGGGTCAGAAACATGAGGGAAACTGTAAGTTGTAGTGCTGTTACTGAAAGCTCAGTCCTTGTCCCTGATGCCAATCCAATAATGAGGACATGGCTTTGAGAAAAAGGAAAAAGAAGTTTTATTGCTTTGCTAGCAAAGGAGAAACAAAGAGGACTCCTGTCCCAGAGGTTGTAATTCTGCCCATCAGGGGTTATCAGAGTTGTAATTCACTTGTTAATTTGGGAGATAGTCATTTCTGAGATCTTCCGGTGAATTACTTGTTCCTGTAGTGGGTGTGTACTTGGACAGATAACTCTGCCTAGGATGGACAAGAAAGGTAATCCTGTTTCCCCTGAGATGGGGGAGAGAGAGGGATTAGGGAGAGAGGAAGAGAAAGAAACATCCTTTTCAGAATCAGTTGCAGCGGCAGAGCATCAAGGGCTACATTCAAAGCATAAAGTGGACCACTGTCCCACTGCTACCTGATCCCAGGTTCCCATACCCAGGTGGGGCCCAAGGCTCCTTTCTGAAGGGTAAGGCCCTTGTCCAGAATTTCTAGAGAGAGCTGTATGAGAGCCAAGATGCTGACTCAGCTAGTTCTAGGAATCCTGCCCTGGCTCAGGTGTGCACTGTGGCCCAATCACCCCAGCTGCAGCCCATGGAAGAATGCAGAGAGTAAGGGCCACTAGGCAGAGAGCAAGAAGATATATTCTGTTGTCTTTGTTTTTTGTTTATTTGGTACCAGGAATTGAACCCAGGGGTGCTTAATCTCTGAGACACATTCCCAACCCTTTTTATTTTTTGAGACAGGGTCTTAGTAAGTTGCTTAGGGCCTTACTAAAATTGCTGAGGCTGACCTCAATTTTGAGATCCTCTTGCCTCAGCCTCCAGAGACACTGGGATTATGTAGGTGTGCCACCAAGCCTGACAGGAGACTTGTTCTGGGAGCAGCACAGATTGCATGGCGCAGATGCATAGATGTGGCCACAAGGTGGCCGCCTGTGGTTTCCTTGATTTTCTTTCTCTCCTGTTGAAGCTGAGGATCGGGGCTGTCCCTGTTCCATAGGCCTTTCATAGCTACTCATATTTCCAGCCAAGCCAGCTCTCACACCTCTAGGGAGTTGTAGTGATGTCTATTTGGTCTTTTCTAGAAGGAACACCAGCAGAAATACCAATGTCTGTCTTCCCAGCCCCCAACACACCTTTTGCAGGCAGGAGTTAAGATCACTGGGTTTTATTTGAGTTCAGAGAAAGACTATGTCCCTCCCAGGCCCTAGTGCCCCAGAGTGTAGGAGGAAAGAGCAGCAGCACCTCTCTGCCCTCTGGCAGCCTGCAGAAAGAACAGGAAAGGTCCAGAGGCGGTCCCAGCTTCTCTTTAAGGGATAGGAGTAGTGATGGACTAGAGCTCTTTCCTTGTGGCTGTCTCCTTGTCCAAACAGGCCCCCTGGGAGCCCCCACACAGCAGTGCCTCCAGAGCTCCTCGGCCTTGTTGGTGGGCTTTGTAGATCTGGTCTTCTCCAAACTCTCCCAGGTAGTGAAAGCATGTTTCAGAGAGCCTACGGGAGCCCAGTAGGAGACTTGGACTCTGCCCAGCCCACAAGGAAGTCGTGGGCAGACCAAGGCTCCCATAGCCCCACCCCATCCCCCACCCCATCATCACCTGACGGGCCAGGGGCCTCCTGTGATCATCACACTGATGCTTGGCTCTGTCCCCTTGCTAAGACCTGGGCCAGTGAGATGTTTCACCTGGTTCACTTCTTGGATACCATAGCTGGTGAGCAGGAAGGGGAAGGATATACCATTGGTGGGAGCCAGACCAGGAAGAAAGACCTGTTTCCATAACAGGCTGGGCACTTGGGCATTTGAGCTGAGAGGGAAAGACCCTGGCTCAAGGTTGCACAGAGACTTTCTGTTGGCCATTTTGTCTCGAACTTGCTCCCAGCTCTATAGCCCAGGGTTCATGGTACCCAGCCCCCTCCCTCAAGCCAGGCCAGAGCCCCCAAGGAATATGGGTGTGGTGGGAGTGGAAGAGGGATCTGCACCCACCAGCCCTGCTCCTGAAGGAGGGAGGCAGGGGCCGAATTGACAACTCACTCCTGCCAGTTCTGGGAGCAACTTCGGTCCAGGATGTCTGTGTATATGGACTCACTCAGCCCCTGTGTCCCCCTGGAGTCTGGATGATGAAGCTTGGCCTCTGCCTTTGCCAGATGTTGCCACATCTAGAACATGGAGAGGCTAGGAGCCAGGGGGTTGGCTGTAGGTCAGTGGTGGGGAGGAGGGGAACACAAGTCTCTGGGGATGATGTGGCAAGGGAGCGGTTCAAGCAGGAAGCACCTGTGAAGCAGGCTTCAGGACTTATCCCCCAGGTCCCCAAAACTGGGACTGGGCCAATGGAGGCAGCATCCACTCCCCTGAGATGGAAGTTTAGGCCCAGGCACTGTCCCTGCCATTTGGGCACATCTACCCAATAGCACATGCCATTTTAAACCATAAGAATGAGGAAAGCAGAAAGAAACACACACACGTACTCCTAAGCCATGTATATAAGCATGCGCATGCGTGCGTGTGCACACACACACACACACACACACAGAGGCATGTTAGTATGCTCAACGAGGCAAGTGTGCACTGAGACACACATATTTGTACATGTATCCACTCAACATATGTACCCCACATATACATATAAAAGGCACCCTGTGGATTTGGGGAAGGAGTCAGACCTGAGGGTGGGTCTGAAAGGGAGTCTAAGAAAATGAGTAATTCCCTCGCTAAACAGTATCTCAGGATACTGTGGGGGCGTCCCAGATCGTCTGCTTTCTGTTGGGCACGCGGATGAGTAAACTGAGGTTCAGGTGAGGTGGGGGTTGCAATCTTTTGGAAGGCTGGGTCTGGGCTTGATGCCTGGTGGTGGAGGTTGAGGATTAAAGGCCAGTGGTGGAATCTGAGGTAGATAGAGGGGTCTGGGTAGGGACAGGGGGAACTGCTGGAGGGGAAGGACTCACCTGATAGGACACGGCCCTGCAAGCATCACAGCGCAGGTGAGCAGGCATGTGGGCTGAGTACTTCTCCTCCTCATCAAGCTGTGGGGCAGTGGCTGAGAGCCAGGCCTTTTCTCCAAGGCCCCTGGGGGTAGCCCAGGTTCCTAACAGCAGCAGTAGTGGCAGTGACAGTCTCATGGCCTCCTGAGTGAGCTCACTGAGCATGCACTGTGGTTGGGGTGCAGATGTACATGCTCATGGGTGCAGTGGAAACTGCTTCTGTCCCAAACCAATGGGGAACTGACACCTCACCCCTCCCCCAGGGCCCTAGAGATGCCACGTGTGCTCTTCCTCCAGCAGGACCCTGGCAACTCAGCTCCATTTCATAGTCAGGGAAAAATGAGGCAAATAGAGGGGCTGTGTCTGTGCAAGGACACGTAGGGGTTGGCTGCAACCTCACGCTGGGATCTGGTCAAGTGGCAGGCACTTGCATGAGGAAGTAGTTGATTACTGTCATCTTTATTCTTTAACATGAAAGCTCATAGAGAAGTGACAAATCCTCCAGCTAGAGAGGCCATGTTGAGATTGGAATCCAAGCCTGATTGACTTCCAAAGTCCACTGGCCCCTCAGCCACTGAGATGAATGTGGCCATAAGGGTGGTTGCCAACTTAGGTTTCCCTTCCTGGGAGGCAAGTTCATCCAGGCAGGGAGGTCAGAGTGTGTAAAGGCATATGTCCTTCTATAACCCTGGGTTCCCCTCAACCTAGGGCAGACCTAGGCACGAAAGGACATTGTGGAAGGTCTTAAGAGGCCCAAGCAGGAAATTAGGCACCTTACACCAATCATCATTTCAGCCACCATGGCTCATGGTCAGCTATTTATTGCACAACAGGATGAGGCAAGGTGCCCAGAGGTGGGCTGGGACCCAAGGTTTTCCATACCATCAGGACCCATGTCCTTGGCCAAGAGCTGTCCAGGTTATTCTGACTCAAAGTTCACCTAGTCAGCTTCCAGTCCAGGGCAAGGGACGGGAACACAAGGAACATGGGCCCCAAGGTCGGTAACAAGGAAGGCATTGATTCCCATCTCTGACACTGTTTCTAATGGGAACTGTTTTTCCCAAACACATCACTTCACACCCCAGTCATTTCAGGCTCCGGAACCACACACAGACCCCAGGCATACACACACACACCCCCCTCCAGCTCCTTCAGCCTCCTCAGAGGCTCTTAGAATCTCTCAGAAGCTCCTAGAATCTCAGGACAGTTGGAGCACAGGTTCTGGGTCCTGTCCTTTCCTGTGCTATGACCATCCCGCTCCTCTCTGGGCACTGTTATCACATGTGTGATAAAAACTGAGAATTTTGTCCTCTCCAGTCTACTTCACACAGGGCCCACCCCTCCTACTGCCAGCCCAAACCCACCTTCCAGCCACTCAGAGGGGTCAAAGCCTCCCCTGGAAGCCAACAGCCCAATTTCCTCCTCTTGTAAGTTTTTTATTTTTATTTTTTCTGTGTTGGGGATGGAACCTAGGGGCACTTAACCTTTAGCACTCACCTACATCCCCAGCCCTTTTAAAAAATTTTATTTATTTATTTTTGTGGTGCTGGGTATTGAACCCAAGACCTCATGCATGTGAGGCAAGCACTCTACCAACTGAGCTATATCCCCAGCCCCCAAATTTATTTATTTTGAGACAGTGTCTCACTAATTTGCTGAGGCTGGTCTTGAACTTTTGCATCCAGCTTTGTAAATCCTTGGTGATTTATTTTACCTGTTCTTAACTGAGTGGAAATGGCTGATGCCTGCACTCCTAAGATGAGCCAGCTCAGCTCCCAGGGCTCTGAGAACCAGAGACTGGAGTTGAGGGGAGGAAGGAAAAGCTAGGCTTCCCAATGAGGGCCACAGCCACCTGGACCTACCTCACTCTAGCCTTTTCACCCCCAATTCCAGGCTGACTCCCCATACTCCCCCCCCACATTGCTTGCTCACTCCACCTCCACCTGCTGCCTGCACAGCTCCCTTTCTTAGTTCCAACTTGGCCTGGGGCTGTGCTAGCCACTTTCCCCTACGACCTCCCAGACCAAAGCTCAGCTACTTTTCCAAAAAACAGACTTGATGACTAGAGTCCTTCCTCTTCATCTGAACAGTGCTCACTGGCCTGCTCCACATCAACTAGGCCCATTTTCAGGAGAGGACAGACAGCTCACCACCTCTGGAGACCACCCTGTTCCTGCACATCCCATTCCCACTGCCCTTTGGGAACAGCCCCTCAGGCTGGTTTCCTCCCATTCCTTGCCAACATAAACACATACACAAACACGCCACACTCTGGGAATGCGGTGGGAAAGGGATATACATTTTTGTTGGGGTAGGAAGAAGCCAGCTACCTCCTGAACTCCAGCTCCATCAACCGGGGGTCTCACATACCTTCTTTGAAAATGACTTCTGGCCTGAAGACTGGCTGGAACAGACCAAAAAAGGTGATGGAAGGAAAGGTCAGGGAATTGGAAGCCAGAAACTCTAGACCATTTAGGGGGCCTCAACTCCATGTGGATCAGGCCCTAAGGCCTCACAACGGGAACACAGAGCCCTTGCTAGGCTGGGTGGGATGATCCGAGCGGGCAGGTGGGGCACAGAGGAGCAGAGATGGAGCGGGACTGGGAGTCCCGCTCACGGGGAGGTAGTACATCCCGTCCAGGGGTCCTGCCTCAGAGGCCCAGGGCAGCTGGGAGCTGCTGAGGGCAGGCAGGCCCGAGGATGGCGGGAGTGAGAGGCCAGGAATAGACCCATAGGCAGGCGGGTAGAGGCCAGGCCCCAGGGATAGCGGGGTGTAGATGTGGCTGGGCTGCCTGGGGGATGAGTGCGGTAGCAGCACCTCCACATACTGCCCGCTCTCGGGGTCGAAGAGCAGCCGCAGCCTCGGCTGCCGCGGCGCCTCCACAAAGTAGTAGCGGCCAGTCTCTGGGTCCACTAGGACCTTCCCCGGGTGCGTGGCTCCCAGAGGCCTGAGCATTGCCTGGGAGAGGCCTTGAGGGGACCGGTCCGTGGGAGGTGCAGAAGCAGCGCGGGGCTGGGGCCGAGCTGTCATGCTGGCCAACGCCTGGGACTCCCGCAGAGCGGGGGAAGCTGCGGATTCGGAGGTCGCAGCAGGGGCCTCTAGTTTGGGTGCAATCCCAGGGCTCGAGTTAGGGCATGCCTGAGGGGAGCCGGGGCAGGATAGTCGCGTCACTGAGGGTCCTAAAGAGGACCGCTGGGGTGAGCTGCGAGCGCCGCCTAGGGGGCTGGTCCGACCCTCGCCGTCGGGAACCAGGCGCAGTGTTTTGGCGTCCGGATTCTCTCCGCCCGGACTGTGGACTAGGACTCTCGAGATCCTCTCTGGCCGCCCGCCTAAGGCCAAAGCACCAGGCAAGCGGATTTCAGTGCGCGCGAAGGGTTTGGCTGTGCTGTTCTCTGCCCTCCGCCGCAAGACCCCGTTGGGCTGCGAGGCGTCCCGTGGGACTGTGTCGTGGGATGGCTCAGGGGACTCGTAGGGGTGCTGCACGACCGGCAGAAAATCCTTGAGAAAAACGGAAGTGTAGTGAGCTGGTGCGGGGGACCCCAGCACCTGATGCTCTGGCGTCTTTGATGCATCGCCCTCCTCCCCGCTAGAATCCGAAGGAGGCCCAGGTAGCCCTGAGCTTGGGCTTCCGGATGGGAAGCTTGGAGCGTACGTGGTCTTAACTATCTTGCGCACATCTCGCGGCCGCGGAACAGCCACGCGTGAGCGTCCAGAGGCCACTTCAGAGTACAAAGCTTCTGGGCGCACATCAGCGTCCAGGGTCCTCACGACGTGACTGCTCAGGGGCGGCTCAGGGGCCTCTGTCTTTGGCGATGGCTCGGTGCTTGTGAGGACAAGATTCGGATTCTCTCGCGTGGGGGTGCTCTGCACCTCCGTAAGTTCTGGAGTCCCGGGTGCGGCTGGTGTAGGCGGTGCCAACTCCTCAGCTACACCATTCATAGCTTCCCGCGTAAACGCTGTCGACGAGCCCTGGACCATGGGACCCCCTGTCCCTTGGGGTGATGGGCTCCGCGTTCCAACAGCACGATCTTCCGCCTCCCAAGGGAACAAGGCCAACGAAGACCGGCTTGTACCCGGCCCTACAGCCTCTCCTACTGCTGGTTGCGGAGCGTCCCACAGGGAAGGAACTTCGGGGGGTGAGCTCCTTACTCCAGGAGCACCCTGATTCCAGTGGGAAAGAGTTGGAGGGGAAGGGGTCCTCCTGCTGGAAGTTTCCTCCACAGAGGGATTCTGATTTTCCCAAGCAGACGATGCTTCAGGGAAAGACGGGCTACTCACCCTCCGTTCAGTCTGATCCCGTGGGGACGGGCAGTGAGGACCCCGCTCGGCCCCATTTGGAGCCTGCCACAATGGAGAAGGGCTCCTTGGCCTCACAGACCTACTCGGAATTTCCGAGGGGTCCCTAGACTTAAAAGGTGGACTATGTGCCCTAAGAAAGGTTCGATTCGGGGTCTCTCGTGGGAACCGAGTCTTGGGTTCCTGGTTTCGTGCCTCCTGGATCTTTTCCTCCGATTGCAGGAAGATACTGGAACTAACAGGACCCAAAGGCTCGGTGCCGGGCATGGGCTTGTCGCGCCGAATCGCGCGCTCGCGTAGGCTGGGCCAAGGCCGCGGGGCTCTCGCCCGGACCAGATTATCTTGATCTCGAAGTAGCCGAGACTTAGCCTCTTCCAGGACCACGTGGGTGCTGCCGGACGTTTCCCGAGTCTCAGGTTCTGGCCGCTCAGTGGGCCGAAAGGTGGTGCTGCTTGGCTCCGGGGCAGTGGGACCCATTTTTCTGGCCAATGCTGTCTGCACTAGGCCTGCAGCAGCCTGCAGGCGTCCCATTGACTCGTCTAGGGAGCCAGTGCGCAGGAACAGTGGGGGGCGCGGCGCGCCAGCTGTTCTCGAGGGACTTGGGGGCCGGGGGCGAAGCTCGATCTGACGCTTCGGCACGGTCCTGGGCCTGCTTGGAGCGGTGTGCTCCTCCTCCAGCGCCACCTCCACACACTCGAACTGCGCTGAGGCCACAGGACTTGGCCCACCGGGCCGCAGCTCCAGATAGGTGGCCCAGCGGGAGCCACCGTCCGGGGACTGGGGCTGCAGTTGCATAGGGGAGGATGACGCTGGCTCCGGCAGCGACGGTTTGCTTAAAGCCGGCGCCATGAGCTCTTGCACCTCGCAGTCCTCGGAATCTGAGCTGCTGAACAGAGGCCTGGCGCTGAAGATGACTTCCATCTCCCCCGACGGCAGCATGCGCAGCTGGGGCTGGGGTGGTGGCGGGCCGAAGCCCGGACCTCGAGGGAAACCCGAGCCGCACCAGATCTGCTGGCTGCTATTCTGGGAGCTGACAGACAGGCGAGGCTGCGTATCCACCCCCCGCCTAGGTACCACGCAGGGCCAATTCTCCTGGCCTTCAGCGTCCGGCCCAAAGTCCGGGGGCTCTGGAGAATCCGGAGCTGTGTGGTAGGAGCCAGATGAACCTGAGGAATCCTGGCGACGCGCGGGGGCCGCGGGCATCCACCTCGGGAGCCCAGGCAGCTCTTGCGGGACGAGTGCGGTCAGCATGGTGGGCCGGACACCGCGCACTACCTCTCTCGCAGTGCCTCTGCTGGTGGCGCCGGTACTGTCCCCGCCCCGCCGGAGGATGCGATGGGGTCAAAGCGCCTTAAAGCGGCCGCGTCCACTCGCAAGTCAGCGGCGTTGGCAGCAGGAGAGAAGTGAGCCTCAAGCCCCCAAGGCAAACCTCCCCCTTTCTCCAAGACTCCGGTGTAGGACTCCAAGGTTTGGACTGACAGGTGAGAGGAAGGCAGGCCCACCTTTGGCGCAGGCAGCTAGATCGAACTTCACCTAATACAAGTGAGGGAACCTGGGCTACTCAAGTAGGGGCTAGCCTGAGGTCAAGCCTGTGGTGTGCAGCGCGTGTGCTATTCAAGTTGAACAGGAAATCAGACCATCAGGCCAGAGAACTCAGGTCTTGCTATTGCCACCTCCCCTCAGTCCCAAGCTTCTAGATTTTGCAAGGCAAGACCCCTCCCCCACCCTCTCATGGCTTGCCCTGTCAGAGTTCATGAATTTCCTCCACCACACTCATCCTGCCCCAACAACCTTCCATAGTGTGGAGCATCATGAGAGGCCTCCCCCAGCTCCAACAAAAGTTGTGCTGGGGCCTCAAGATGGTTCTGATCACCGCAAGACAGACTGCCCTTAGTGAGGCTTTGGAAGGGGCTGAAGTGGACGGCTTTACTTTTTATAAACTGCCTTAGTGCCCAGAAGATGCCCTGGATATGCCCTTGGGAAACTCGTGTGGTCCCCTCTAAAGCCCCCAGGCAAAAAAAAAGCCCTGTGTGCCCTCACAGGCCCTCATTCCAACCCCCACAACCTTTGGTCCTGCCCTAGGGGCAGGTATTGGTGGGGGAGCTGCCACCACCTGTCATTGTCTTATGACAATGGGCACCATTTGCCCTTCAATTCTGGCTTCAAGGTCTTGCTATGACTCAGGCCCCAGCTGGCCCTGGATCAAGAACTCTGGCCTGTATATTCACCCTCACATTGACCCAGAAGAGGCTATACTTGACAAATCTGACTCAGCCTCATGGGTGCCCTGCCTGGGTATCCCCTTGTTCACCAAGAGCACACTCAGTGATGGCTTCTGAAAGGATATATCCTGTCCTTTGTATTGAGCCCTACCTGTGCAACTTGGGCAAGTGGCTGCTCCTTCCCAGATGATTTCTCACATTAAAAAAAGATACAGGTCAGTGATACAGCACTTGCCTAGCATGTGTGAGGCCCTGCGCTCAATCCCCAGTATTTAAAATGAAAAAGATACAGCATTGTGGTTTTCCCGCATCCATTTGTGAAGACTGATGAGCTTCTGTTTGGGGGAGGTAGAAGAGGATACAACTGTGATTCACAGGTATAATATTCTTGTTAGGCGATAGCAACTGGTTTCTCAGATCTGTTGGGGGTCCTGGAACCTGCTGTCTTTGAAGTCTCTGGTCAGGGCTTCTCATGCACAAACAGAGATATATTTAAGGAGTACTGAGAGTGGGGTGAGATGTTGAGATAGATATATATATATATATGGATTAAATACCAAAAGTAAGGGATGGTGCCAACTAGCAAAGACCCAGCTCCCCTCTTAGCTATAACCCTGACTCCCTTGGACCCCACCCCCACCCTGCTTTCAGGAGTTGGAGGATTGAGGAACATCCCCTCACAAGCCCAGAAGTAGCCTGGCAGGTGGTGGTTCAATGCATGTCCCCCAAGCAATTCCTGTTGACTACAGGTCATCAAGGACCAGGAGACAGACGGACAGAAGTGACTGTTGCCTCTTCCCTTGCCCCTTTCTTGGAGGTCAGACCTGGGGTGACTGGACCCACCAGAATGGGAAGGGAAGGGTTGAGGATCCCCCAGAGCAGACAAGGCAGAGGTTGGGCAAAGAACAGGTAGGTGACCACCATTTTATTTTTCCCTGAGACGTTGGTGCCTTCGGGCCTGACGCATTCCTGAAGTTTTCTTATGCTTCTGGTCCAGCACCTGGGCCATGTAGTTCTCCTGCTGCTTCTGGATCCGGAAGTCAGACATGTGATTCCTGCAACGGAGCCAGCTGGCTGGTCGTGGGCTGCAGACAGCCCAGGGTAGGGGCCAGAGGTCAGGCTCCCCACTTCCATCAACAACCCCCAGCCTGGCCCAGGCCCCTCACCTGAATATCTGTTTCTGCTGGCAGATTACTTGCTGCAACTCCTTAATCTCATTTTCTTTGCCATTAAGTATATCTTCTTGCTTTATAATGTGAGACTCAATTTCTGTGGGGGAGAGAGGCAGGGAGGAGGAGTGGTTCCCATCCCAAGAGCCCCTTCATGAGCTAAGTCCCTCATGGGACTTTTAGAACTTGGTTCCCCCCACCCAGGACCTCTCTGGGAACAACTGCTAATACCTTAGTAGGAATGAGTTTATTATGGAGTTTTGGGAAGAAGGACAATGTCTGATGAGTGTGTTAGTGTCTTCACAACTCTATTCTGGACCTCACCAGGCTGAGGCAGATGAAGGCCCTTGGAGAAATGATCCTAAAGGCAGGAGGATGAATGACTCCTGTCCTCATTCCTGCAGATATTTACAGATGTCACCTCCTTGGTGAGACCCTCCCTAAGACTAAAAATTATAATCATTTCTAATACTACCTATCCCCGTTTCCCGCTGCATTTTCCTCCTTAAGCATCTATCACACCATAAATTTCATTCTTTCTCTCTCTAGTATATAAGGTCCACAAGGACAGGGACTTTTAAGTTATTCACTGCTTTATCCTTAAGGCTCACAACAGTTAACAGCATGTAGTGGGTACATACTAAGTATATTTATGAAATGAATGAACAGGACATCCCCTGGGGGGCTAGGACTTAGAAACCTCATCTTGATCAGCCATTTCCATCCAACTGACTCACTAAGGATTAGAGAAGCCGCTTAGTAGGGGTCCTATCCCTAGTACCCCCCCCCCCCAAAAAAAAAGTCTTCCCCAACTTCCCAAGTAGGGTACCCACCAAGAGGGCTGACTAGATGCCCAGCACTGTGCTGGGGCTTCAGGGGTAATGGGAGAAGGTGGAATCCCTACCGGCATGAGACAGATCCTGAAAGGAACGTTAAGACCCAGAAGCTGAGGGCTGGTATACAGCTCAGTGGTGGAGCACTTGCCTTGCATGCATGAGGCCTTGGCTTATACCCCCAGCACCGCAGGAGGAAAAAAAAGGGGGGTCAGAAACTGATTAGAGAACAGGACAAGGCTACATTCCAATAATGCTCATATTGATGAGGCAATGTTACCATTTGGGCCAGTTATCTCCCTTTTCAGATGTGTTTCTTCCGTAAATTGGGGACAGAGATAGTTTCTTTTCTATAGTGGGGTGGAGAAGACTCCAAAAATTTGTGTTTTGGGTCAAAATCCAAGGAGCTACAGGGACCTGGGGGTGCTTTATTCATGTAATTGCCCTTCATGGAGCCCTGGGAAATTTGGATTTACACAGGAAAAAATCCCACTGATTTTAGATGTCAGACAGAATTAACTAGCACCCAGCTCTGACAATACAGAAATGCTGACACATGTAGGTTTTCAGGAGAGAAGATCTGGTACCAAGTGAAGGTACAGCATGGAAAGGAGGAAAAGAGACAGGCGGAGGGAGAGAATGAAAATGAGCTCACTGGGTGACGGGACCAGGACTACCGAATCTCCCTCCCAAGGTCAACCAGCTCCAGATTAATTGCTTATTAAGTTCTTTTGGGAACAAAGATTAAAAATTTGTGTGACTCTTAAAATAAAAATCTGTAGTATCCAAATGAGAATGGTTAGAAAATCCCTTTGATAAGAATAAAGAGCTATGTTAAGTGTAAAAATCAAACTGAAACTTCACTTGGGGAAGTGGTGGGGATGGGAGTGGGTCAGGGTAAGATTCACATCAGATTGAGTTAGGCAAGGTGTTATTTTTACCCACATTCTGGGGGCAGGCAGCCAGGCCCTGTCCCTATGATACATGAGTAAATACTGAGTTAATCCATGGCCTGGGATGATCTTAGTTGGAAGGAAATGCCTCAGAGGAAAGATGTCTCTGGAAGTAGTGGGGGAGAACCCCAGGTTCCTTTGGAGGAAGAAGGGGAGATGCCCAGAGTGAGAGAAAAGTACGAGGGGAACTTTAACCTCGGTATAAAGGCAGAGACTACTTGTTGGGGCCAGGAGGGTGCCAATGCTCAAACATCACTGAGGCCTTTCAGCCTGCTTGACTAGATCAAAATGGCAGCCTTCTGGCATTTCCCAGTAAGGATTCTCACCAGTAGGGACAGAGGTTAGAGCCGTGTGTGTGAGGGGACACCATGACCCTCTTTGGGGCTCGGACTGATTTCTGGCCTATTTGAGATCTCCCTACAGATGTTGCATATGGAATTTGTATCCATTTCTTAAGCTAGGTAAGGGTAGCTCAGCATTCCAGGAAAAAAAGGTTCCTGAGGACACTGGGTGGCTGACTTTGAAAGTCCCCTCAACTCGCATCAGCTGAGCCAGCAAGTGGCTGTAAGTATGTATGTAGAGCAGAGTTGAAAATGGTGGCCCAGACATATTGTCATTTTAAAAATCTTTAAATTATTTGCAAATACTAAAAAAATCAGAAAAGCTTTCATTAAAACTTGGTTTCAGGGCTGGAGTTGTGGGTCAGTGGTAGAGCACTTGCTTAGCATGTGTAAAGCACTGCATAGAAATAAATGAATAAAATAAAGGTCCATAAGCAACTAAAAAACAAACAAAAAAACCCCCTTGGTTTCAGCCAAGTGTGGTGCACAGGCCTGTAATCCCAGCTACTCAGTGAGACCTAGTCTCAAAATAAAAAATATAAAGGGCTTGGTGTGTGGCTCCATGGTTAAGCACACCTGGGTTAAAAAAAAAACAAAAAAAAAAACCTTGGTACCAAAAAAAACCCCTACAAAACTTGGTTTCAGCTGGGCATGGCAGCGCAAGCCTATTAATCCCAGTGACTTGGGAGGCTGAGGCAGGAGGATCACAAGTTCAAAGCCAGCCTCAGCAACTTAGCAAGGCCCTAAGTAATTCAGTGAGACGCTGTCTCAAAATTAAAAAAAATATATATAGATAAAAGGCTGGGGATGTGGCTTAGTGGCAAAGCACCCCTGGGTTCAATCCCTGGTACCAATAAAACAAAACTTGGTTTCTAGCTTTTTGTTGTTTTTGTTCTTGGTACTAAGGCTTGAATCCAGGGGCACTTTATCATTGGGTTACATCCCAGCCCTTTTTTTATTTTAAGAAAGGGTCTTGAGGCTGGAGTTGTGGCTCAGTGGTAGAGCACTTGCCTGGCATGTGTGAGGCCCTGGGTTTGCTCCTCAGCTCTCCATGTCACGACAATCCTATTTCTCTCTATTGAGTGTCTGACTCTGAGACTATCAGTCAGCTCTTCAATAGGACTGTTCTTGCCCTGTTGTTCTTGTAGAAGGGTTATGAGTAAAGTACACTATTTCTAAAACTTACCAAAGTGGGAAAACAAAAAGTGGACTAAGAAGGTTGTATGTTTCAAGAAAAGTGGGAGCGAGCCCATTCTTTTATGGCCAAGAAGAATATTGTACACCAACTGTTTCCCTCATTTCCGTGGCCTGCCTGGTACCTGAAGGCCTTTTCGAAAGTATGGCCCGCCTGGGCATGCCTGTATCCTCATCCGGGAACAGAAGTTGGGGTGCAACCCTGTTTTTGACACAGGCGCTGGGCTGTTAGGAAAGAGCCCGTGTATGATAGCGTGGTGGGGAGTACGAACCTCCCGCCTACCATTGCACTTGGTGATGAGCTGGTCCTTCTTGCTGGACTCCTGCAAGACTCTACTCTTGACATTGGAGAGCCTTTGTAGGGAGGATAAGACAAGATGGTGAGCAGGACAGCAGGCAATGGGACCCCCACCCTCCAGAGCCCATCCTGAGGCCCACTCACGCTTTTTCAAAGGCCAGCTTCTCTTTCTCCAGCTGCTTGGACAATACTTCTACCTCACCAAGGGCAAACTGCAATTTCTCCTCTTCCTTGGCCAGGAGGACCTTGGTCTTAGCATGGGCAGCTTTCTCTTCCTGCAGGAGCAGCAGCAGTCACCTTAATACCTCAAGCCACTTTGGGTCTCCTAGGCTCCATTAAGCAGCTCCCATTCTCAGATGGGCACACAGAAGTAAGGGTATAGAAAGATTCTTGCCTTAATATGGGGGATGGAGGCTCTCAAAAGCCAATACTCTGCCCAACCACAGGGATCTTGGGAAATGGAGATTAGGAGCCTGCAGAGGGATTACTCACCACCAGCTTCTTCTCCACTGCCTGGAACTCTTCTTTACTGACAAAATTTTCGTCCTGGAGAATCATCTGCAACAGAGCCTGGCTCAGGGAGGGGTACACAGAGTATCCTCTAGGACCAGGACAAAGGATGGATAATGGGATGATGCCCAGGGCACCTAGGATGAGGCAGGTCCTTGGAAGGGATAATCAATTCCACACATTCACTGAATTCCATCTATAAGTCCTGCCCTCTGGGCTGGAGTTGTGGCTCAGTGGTAGAGCACTTGCCCAGCACGCGTGAGGCACTAGGTTCTATTCTCAGCACCCATATAAATAAATGAATAAAATAAAGGTCCATCAACATCTAAAAAAAAAAAAAGTCCTGCCCTCAAGGAGGGACATTCCACAGATGTGTTTAATGCCAGTGATGGGAAAGCACAAGGCGGTGTGGTGCCCATAGGGGCTTCTGATCCAGCTTGGGGAAGGGTTAGATTTGCTTTTGAAGAGGTGACATGAGTTCTGAGATCTGATTGCTAAATAAGATAGAAGAGACATAGAGAAAAGTGTTCCAGATGGTTGGAACATACAAGCCAAGGCCAGCTGCCAAGAAAAAGATATGGGTACCTTCAGGGAATGGAAGGTAATTCAGTACCTAGAGCTGCATACATTTTGTTGAAATAGGGTATTAGGGTAGCCAAGGGAGCATGTCGCTTCTTCCTCCCACATCCAACTTCCCAGAAGGAAAGAAGTTGTCTAAGAATCATTAGAGTGAGAAACAGATGTGAATCCAGTTTTATTTCTGAGATGGAGATACATCTGAACATTCTTACCAAGATAGAAAAACAAAACCAGAAAAACTATGAACTCCAGCTGTCTAGCATTGGAAGTAATCTGTGGCTCCAATTAGCATCTATGCATCTATTAGCTGGAATTTGAGAAGGCAAAAGCAAAGGGACATATAGGCTGGGCTGGAGGTTCTTGAGTTAACGTGATCAAGGGCCAAATCTGTGCTTACTGCACTCATTATGGCAATGTACTTGACACATAATAGAAGAGATGATACAGTGTTTTCTGCGTGCAAGTGAGGGCACTGGGAAATCAGTGAAGTCGTCTCCACTAAAAATAGAGAAACTGAAGCTCAGTGACTATTACTATGCCCTGCAGCAATAACGCAGAGTACTCAATTTAAATTTAAATTCCTTGGTAAATATTCTGGAAGGTCCCACGCCCTTTTGGCTCCACCCCTTCCAGCCAAGTCCCATTCGGTCTCTGCCTTCCCAAAGACGCCTTTAGTAGCGTCCTAGCCACGCCCCTTGCATCGAAACAGGGTCTGGCCCCGCCCCCGCCAGTGAGGCGTCCAGTCCAGCCTCTACCAGAGTTCTTCCGCTGCGTACCACATTCCTCAGCTGGTGGATTAGTTCCTCCTGAGATTCAATCACGTCCCGCAGTTGATCGAAGGCGAGACACACAGATCCTGACCCCCCCTGCGACCACCCGAGGGGCGTCGCCATCTTTCGCCCCCGCCAGCTCGTTGGAAATGGCTGCCGCCAGGCGCCTTACTACGGCGCCCACCAATGAGAATGCGACGCCACAAAGCACCCTGGCAACAGGGGGTGGGGACTTCCTCTGTTAGCAGGGGTGGGTCCCGCCTCTTAAAGGAGCCGCATGGGATAGGGGAATCCTATCAACTCTCTCTCTCTCTCTCTTTTTTTTTTAAAGAATATTTTTAGTTTAATGTTTTAAAGAACATAGTTTTTAGAATATTTTAAATTCCTTTATTTAATGTTTATTTTTATGTGGTGGTGAGGATTGAACCCAGTGCCTCACACATGCTAGGCAAGCTCTCTACCACTAAGCTACAAACCTGGCCCCCCAACAATTCTTGAGAATTTAAGTTTACAGGAAATTTGCTTATCTAGTGTATATATGTGTATATGTATATGTACACATATATACACAAGATATACATATGTATACATATATACACTAGATAAGAAAATTATACATATATAATTATCATTATTTACAAATACCTTTATTTTGTTTATTTATTTTTATGTGGTGCTGAGGATTGAACCCAGTGCTTCAACCAATAAGCCACAACCCCAGCCCCTCTATTATATCTTCTACTTCTCAATCAGTCCTGAGGACAGGCAGGCCCTACTTCCTTTAAGTGTCAATGAGTGGGCAGCACTCAAACACCAACCCTGAGCCTTCTTCCAGGTCCTATTATACTACAAAAAGGGGAAGCAACAGTCAGTTTAGGCACCCTTGTGTGTTTTGCTTCACAGATTTCTTTTCCCTACCCTAATCTCCAAATTTCCCCTGTAGTATGAGCCTCCTGGAGCACACATAGTACTTAGGTCACCCTGGTTGGGGCCCACCACAGACTCGTACTTTATAAGTCAAAAGCACTCAGATTTTTGGCCAACCAAGGCTCAGTGAGACTCAGGATAACATGACGTCACAAATAGCCTGTGATCCTGCCCCAGGAAAAGTTTGTCATTCTAATTGATATTCAGGTTATCTATTGTTTTATAATAAACTACTCCCAATTTTTTGTAAATCACTTAAAAATAATTTTGCTGGGGCTGGGGATGTGTCTCAAATGGTAGTGCGCTCACCTAGCATGCGTGAGGCACTGGGTTCGATCCTCAGCACCACATAAAAATAAAATAAAGATATTGTGTCCACCTAAAATTAAAAAAAATATTTTAAAAAAATAAAATAAATCATTTTGCTAAGCTGGGCACAGTGGGACCTGCCTGTAATCCCAGCAATTTGGGAGGCTAAGGCAGGAGGATTCCAAGTTCAAGGACAATCTAGGCAAATTAGTAAAAACTTATCTCAAAATAAAATTTTTAAAAAGGGCTGTGGATGTAGCTCAGAGGCAGAATGCTCCTGGGCCCGATCCTCACTACCCCAAAATTTATAGTACTAATACTAATTTTGTTCATGAATCTGCATTGTGGGGAGAGTTCAAGGATGCGAGCTGACACTGTATGAAACATGTCAGCTGACACTGTTTCATACAGTGTCAGCTGGAATGGTTTAACTGGGGTCAGAAGTGCCACTTCTAAGATGGTTCACTCTTATGACTGGCATGTTGGGTCTCAGCTAGAACTGAGGACCAAGGTCTTGGTTCTCTTCATGGACTGCCTTAACTTTCTCATAGCATAGTAGTTGAGCTAAAGAGAAAGCATCCAAATTGACAGAAAACAGAAAGTGCCAGTGTCTTAATGAGGCAAGCACTCTACCAACTGAGCTATATCCCCAGAACCCTCTGCTGTACTCTTTTAGTCAAGGAGTCATGGAATCAGATTTGAAGGGACACCCTCACCCCCCCACCCCCATCAATGGGAGTAGCAACAAAGAATTAGGCTGCTCCATCACAGATGGTATGTTACTCCCTTAAAGGGTGATCTCGCATAAGACCAAATTGGAGCTCAGTCTAGTGAAGGAGTCAGAAAATACTTAAGTAAAACACTCACACAAATTCCAAATGATGCCATCGTTCAAATGAATATTATACCTAAGACAAGTGCTAAGAAAGAAAGGAATGAGAGGAATTTCAAGGGAGATTTAGCCCTGTCTGTGGAAGGAAAAGCATCTGTAAGGAAGTGATTTTCTTGCTTAAATCTACAAAGATAACCAGCAGGTATTTAGAAAAGGAGGTAGGGACAGGTAAGTAGAAAAGGATTCTAGAAAGAGAGAACAGTATACACAAAATCTCTGAGGCAAAAGGTGTTGGCAGAGGATAGAAAGTAAAAGATTATTATGTTAGAAAACTAAAAAATCTCTAGGACAGTGAGTAGAAGCCAGGAATTTGGCAGAGCTTTGCCAAACCATGGCGGGCTATTCTGAAGACTGACAATTTTCATCCCAGAGGCATAGGAAAGCTACTTGAAATGTTTTATTTATTTTCTGGCACAGCAGATTGAACCCATGGGCACTTTACCATGAGCTACACTGCGAGCCCTTTTTATTTTTTGAGACAGGGTCTTGCTAAATTGCTGAGGTTGGCCTTGAGTTTAGGAACTTCCTGCCTCAGTTGGGATTATAGGCATGCGTCACCTCACCCAACTGGGATCTCAGATTTTTGCTGTCAGCTGTTCCTTGGGTCTCTTCTGCATGGCTTTTCTATGTAGTTGAATAGCAGTCTCAGGGTAGTTGGATTCATATGGTGACTGGCATCCCTCAAAGTGCAAAAATGGAAACTGCCAGTTTTGCCACATTCTATGGGTTGAAGATCAACAACCAACTCAGATTTAGAATGGGGACTACACAAGGGCATGAAGATATGTGGTCTATTGGAGAACACCAAATTCAGTGACCACACAGAATCCCTCTTGGGATTCTGACTTTTGTACTTGGATAGAGAGTGATGCTGTTCATGGGAATGGAAGCCCTAGGTGTGGCTTCCATGCTCCTACATTTAAAAAAATTCACCTCTGTAGGAAGAAGAGTGATTTTGTTGCAAGTCTCTCTTGAGTTGAAACTCTGAGTCTCTCTGAGGAGTTGCTTTCACTGATCCTTCAGATTGGGTTAAGTCCCTGTTATGGATTCCTTGCTCCCTTAGGTCTTCCCTTTGACATTATTCCACTGAGGAGCATTGTCTAAAGTCTGGCTTCCTTGCTAAATGTTCACTTCAAGAGTTTTGGACCTAGGTCTCACTTGTTCCCTGACCCCTATCCCAAAAATGCAGATCAAATATCACATAGCAGGTTCTCAAACTTTGCTGAATTGAATCTCATGTCCATTTTTTTTTAAACTGAAAGATATCATGACAATTTGGGCTTATGTAAATACCATGTATTGTATTTTTAAATCGACTTTCCTAAACATGGTGCATTGGGAAGAAGCCAACAAGGAACTTGGACTACACCTGATTTTTCTGATGCTCAATCTTGTCTTCATCTGTAGATTGACTATGATATGCTGCAGCTGCTGTTATCTGATAGAAAATATGGACTCCATGATGTCATAGATACTATCTACTGTTGTAAACACAAATAATTCCACCCCTGGATGATGTAAGACTGAAGCAGAGGACAACAGCTTCTGTAGCCTGAAATACTGTAAGGAAGTCAAGCATGTGCGCAAGTGCCCAAGGATACCACGGGCAGAGGGTAAAATAATAAAGGGGGAAAAAAGCCATTCTTTTTACATAAAATCATTTAATGTTTTCTTTGTTAAAATACACTCAATCTAGATGCAGTAGATCAGGTGAACAGAGTGTTCAGGATTTGAACTCCACCAGGAGCTGATTTCATCTTGTCCTCCCTGACTCTGGTCACAGAACATTCACATCTATAAATCTGCGTACTGAATATGATGCAAATGATGTAATCAGTACCTAACACATGGTATATAATTACGTAGTGGCCACTGCACAAGGTATCAACAATGCAGCCTCAAAATATACGATGTATAGTAACTTGTCTATCTCCAAAAATAATTAAGACACTAAGCTGACACCTTAATTAGTCCAAAATAAATGCAAATTGCTAACTCCTGTGAGGAGCAGTGCATGCAGAGACTTGGTTGTGTGGCCAGTTGTTAACAGAAAGCTTCTGGAATTCCAACATGCTTCCTCACAGTGTTCTGAGTGTGAGGATAAAAATAAGGAGTACATAGCTTGGCCAGGCTGCTGAATCTCATGTTCTGATGAGGTCTGGAGTTCACTGTAATTTCTAATGGTTTCCAGAGAGCGCAGCAATGTTCTTTTTGGTACTGGGGATTGAACCCAGGAGCATTCTGCCTCTGTGCTATATCCACAGCCCTTTTTAAATTTTATTTTTTTGATACAAGGTTTCATTAAGTTGCTGAGGCTGGCCTTGAACTTGTGATCCTCCTGTCTCAGCTTCCCAAGTTACAGGGATTACAGGCATATACCACTGCACTCAGTGCAACATTATTTTCTTACTCTTAAGCCATGAGGCCTGTTAAGGAAGCTTAAAAGTTTTCTGGGTTTGAGCAGATGAACTCCAGGTCTACTGACCTGGGTACATGGGTTCCTTCAAGCTGCAAGTTTCTTTGTGAGAAGGATTTTCATTCTTCCCTCCTTAGTTCTGATCAAGCAGTGCAGGAGAGCATCTTCACTTGAATGAGAGCTTATTTCTATGTGAGCTTCAAGCCCTCTTTCTTAGCCTCACTCCCAACACCAGGGTCCAATCTGTAGTAGCCCTCCAACAAGTAGTCTTGAGCTGTGTGCCAAGTTCCAACAATGAGAATAGCCTTCCCTAAAGAGTTTATATACCAGTAAAAATCTTCCAAAGGATTTAGGCAAGAAGGAAAATCTTATTTTACCACCATGCAGGCAACCCATCTACAATACAGCCAAGGATATTTGTTTAACATTATTCTTGATAGTACCAAATAGATTAAATTATCCGTCAACCAAAAGCAAATATGGTTCCCTTGAGAAAAACCAGATGTGGGTATTGTGGTCCAGTAGTAACAAATAAAACAATACTACTATAGCATCACATTTAATTAATCACTACCATGAAATCCATAAAATGTTTGACAACACTATTTGTGGATATCTTCTAGGGCAGGGTCTTTTGCCTTTTAACCTATCACTGTTTCCACTGTGTTTTTTTTTTTTTTTTTTTTTTTTCTTTTTTTGCAGTACTGGAGATTGAACCGAGGGCCTCATGCATGCTAGACAAGCACTCTACTACTGAGCTATATACCCCCAGCCCTTTTTATTTTGAGCCAGGATCTCACTAAATTGTCAAAGCTGGCCTTGAATTTACAATCTGCCTGCTTCCCAAGGGACTGGGATTACAGGTGTGTACCACCATACTCAGCTATGGCTCATTTTCTGGCAGAGGTGGAGGCTGGAGAGTGGCTGGGATTATAGGTGTGCACAATTGTGACCAGATATGGTTCACTTTCTAGCAGAGGTTGAGGAGAGCTTTGATTTTTTTGTGTGTAAGAGCTTTCCATAAGACTGTTTGACTCATGGAAACAATTTTATAGTGTAAATTCTCTGTCACTCAGAGGTCAGGAAGACCCAACAAAACCCAGAATAGACCTAGCTGGGCAGCAAAATCTGGCTATATCCAGAACTGTTTCTCCTTCCTATAACTGAACATTTGTCACTACCAGTCACCAGCCCTCCCCCTGCCTTTTTTCTGGCACCTTGGATTGAACCCAGGGACACTTTACCACTGAACCACATCCCCAGTCCTTTTTATGTTTTATTTTGAGACAGGGACTTGCTAAGTTGCTCAGGGCCTCCTTAAATTGCTGAGGCTAGCTTTGAACTTGCAATCCTACTGTCTCAGCCTCCTAAGACTCTGGGATTACAGTTGTATGCTACCATACCAGGCCCAAAGCCCCCATTCTTTACCTAAGAACTCATCTCCTGTCCTTATGGAATGTGCACATATGAACAGTGCTAGACATCGGAATGGAGAAACTTTACTTTGGAACTCAGACTTAATGTAGACCCTCCTTTCAATAGGAACTCTTCTTCCAAACCCAGAGAAGAATGTAGACTATGGTCATCTTCCTGGTCCTTTCAATTTCAGAGGCTCATAATAATCTGGGCAGCGCATTCCAAGTCGCTCCCTTCCACAGGAAAAGCGTAGAACCACATAGTCTAGGCAGCGACTTATTTCTTCCTTGTCACCAGAGGGAAGGGCTGCCTGCCTTTAAGGAAACTCTTACTTTGTATACAGAATTTATTCATGTGGTCCTGCTTTTAATGAACAACAGGAATGCAGGACTGCCATAAAAAGAACAGAGGAGTGGGTTGTGGGCAACAGAGGCATCCTTGGGAAAGATGCTGCTTTGCCAGTCTGGCTTGAATCACCTGAGAAATGAGGATGAGCTCTCACATTTTCCACTGATAATTCGCCTACCAACCAGTTCTACCACTGCCAGTTGTATAACCAAGGTCAACCATCCTCTCTGGTCAAGGTTCTCATTCATAAAAACAGAGATAATACACCTACTTCACAGAGTTGTGAGGAAGCTTCACTAAAAAAAATACATGTGAGAGCCTGTGTTTTATAGCAGGCACTCAATAAATGTTGAATGAATGAAAACCATTTTATACCACAAACTCGAGGGTAAAACAAAATGACTGCTGGGCCAATGCTAGCCCCTAATGGACACAGAGGCAATCTTCCCCTTCCGTCTCTAGGCATGAGCCATAGCCTGGCTGGAATGCCTCCTCTTAGGTCTGATCACTGTTCCTCTGTGGGGTGTAGGGACTTGGCTCAAAAACGATGATACCAAATGATGATACCAAGGGGAAATGACAAAAAGAACATTCTCTAGTTCTGTGATATACTTGAGAATGTGCGCTGAGGAGCTGAAACTTTGTCTTGCATTTTATCTTCTCCCTCAGTCCTTGCTTCCTGCTGCTGAGTTGTCAGTGGAACTGTATCACAGCTCAACAGTTTCTAATTTCTGGCCCCTCTATGGGAGGGAGGAGTAAGGAAAATAAAAGAACCTCGAATCAGTCAGTTTGCTAATGCCCCTGACTGAACAGAGACTAGGATAACAAATAACTATTGGTTAAATAGTTTAAATGTCTCCATATTCCCCTTAGAAAATGGAAAGTTGAACAGGAACAAGTTCCGAAGGCTGAATCTTAGGGGAGATGATGACTCTAATGCAAGGAGAGGTATAATTTTTCAGACATTGTAAGTAATATAAAGCTGCTTTGGATAAGTCCAGGGGTACCTAGGTATTGAAAATTCACTGAAGAAGGGAAGGGAAAAAATGTAGATCTTCTTTGGGATGCCCTTAACTACATTTACAGAGGCAGGGGTTGGCCTGGCGCAAGGGGGCTCAGTGAAACACTTTGCCATTCATGTCACTTAGGAATGTTCCTGTCCTGGGAGCCACTCCCTGGGAAGGAATCTGTGATGACAAGTCTGGCTCCATGCTCAAGTTCTTAATTCTGCTCAGTAAACAAAGTTAGTAAATTGTAAAATGTTTGCCATTTCCTAATTTTGTATTATAAAATGGAATTAGGAACATAAATAGTAACAAGTAACAAAACCCCAACCCTGCCCTGGACCATCATTCTCTCAACCACCTCTGCGGAGGCCAATAAGTTTGGAAAGTTTTTCACAGTTTTCAAGTTTGAGTGACTCTGCTTTCTGTTTCAATCGTTCATCTCTGTATAATCCTGCTAAATTTGTCAACTCCGATTCTGAAAGATAAAAAAAAAAAAAAAAATAACAAAATCATCAAGAGTTGAGCTTGTTTCATTTCAACATTTCTAGAATCAAAGTGCCATTTATTTATTTATTTATTTTGGGTACCAGGGATTGAACTCAGGGGCACTCAACCACTGAGCCACATCCTTAGTCCTATTTTGTATTTTATTTAGAGACAGGGTCTCAGCTGAGTTACTTGCAGCCCACTTTTGCTGAGGCTGGCTTTGAACTTGAGATACTCTTGCCTTGCCTCCTAAGCTGCTGGGATTACAGGCATGCGCCACCATGCCCACCCAAAGTGCCTTTTATTTTAATGCTTTTCTTTTCCTTTAAATTTAAGCAACAGTTCTTCCTGTAAGCTGCCTGAGGTGATCTGTGAAAATGATTCCCTACTCTGTTGACCCGAAAAACCCCACAAAATGATGTAAATCAAGAGGTTCTCAAGTTCAGTTTAAGAACACCCATGAAACTGCATAGGCCATCAGGGACATGCATAGGTGAAAAGATACCAAGTACCTGAAAGATGTCACATTTTTTGGGGGGGATTGAACAGGGACAGGGGATTGTACAGGGGATTGAACTCAGGGACACTTGACCACTGAGCCACATCCCCAGCCCTATTTTTTAGTTTAAGCCTAAAAAGCACCTTCAGACAGGGTCTCACTGAGTTGCTTAGTGCCTCACTTTTGCTGAGGCTGGCTTTGAACTTGTGATTCTTCTGTTTCAGCCTCCCGAAGCAAAGATGTTACTTTAAAGAAATAATGTGTGCCATTCTGGAATTATAATGGTAGAATTGGGAGGTATGCCAAGCCAAAGAGTGGAGCTGGTCATAGGGTTGGTAGCCCAAAAAGAATGCTGAATTTTTGCTGCTCATGCTTAAAAATGCAGAGAGTAATGAACTTAAGGGTTTAGACAGAGATTCTCTGATCACTGAACATACCCAAATGAACAAAGCACCAAGATGCGCTGCTGTATTTACAGAGCTCATGGTCAGATAAACCATGCCACATTGAGATGATTCTCACTGAAAAGGAACAAACTGTTCCTAAACCAGAAAAGGAGGTTGCACAGAAGGAAAAGATATCCCAAAAGAAACTGAACAAACAGAAACTCATGGCACGAGAATAAATTCAGCATAAAATAAATGCAAATAAAAGTAAAAAAATAAATAAATAAACTTAAGCAACGTTTACTCATTTATTCAAGAAACATGTTCTAGCACTAGACCAGGTGCTGAGGATTAAAGGACACCTGTGATCCTGCTGTCCTACAGTATCTGTGCTCTATTATAAAAGCACTGGATGTAGTTCTTATCTATAAAACATTTGGCACCAGACTTAGGAAAGATGCATGTGTGCAGTAAGAGGAGACTGTCACCACCTTCCCACCAATGGTATTCAGATGGCAGTTGGAGAGACTGAAGTCCAATGGCCTGTTCCTGTCATTTGAAACAAAGACAGCTGCTTCATTCTTTCTCTGGCCTTGATGGATCATAACTCACATGACACAGGGCCTATCTCTGTTGGGAAGTGTCTACAGAAGGCCAGGCTGCTAGTGGCTTTCTTTACTGCCTCTCTCTCTCTCTACATGTGGGGTCCCCAACTTAAAGGCCAAAGGCAACTGGGCTCTTTTTTTTAAATATTTATTTTATAGTTATGTGGTGCTGAGGATCGAACCCAGTGCCTCACGTATGCTAGGTGAGCCCAACTGGGCTCTTTTAAAAGTGAAATCATAGTGTCCAACTAGCTCAGTCAGTAGAGAATGAGACTCTTAAAATGAAATCATCTGGATCTGGTGACCTTTGTCTCCTTGGCTAAATGAATTTCATTTTCTCTTCATGATAGAGAAGGTCATTCTATTTTTAACTAGAATATAATCTCTGCTGTATTCCCTGACCCTATGGTGGTTTGGCTCTATTGACTTTTTATTCTTTTGTGAGGTTTCAGAAATATTCTAATTGAGGAAGACCTAAAAAGCATCTTCAGAGGTATGCCCAACAGGACACATTAATAGGAGGGCATGCCTGGATGGCGTATGGCTTCATAGAGCCTCCTACAGCAGGCAGCTACTTCATATTTAAAGGACCACACTTGTGAAAATACTATCTTAATCATTTTAAAATATGTCTAATCATTCTTAATCATCTTGGTGACAGATTTTGCTTTTCTTGGGGGAACAAGAGGCACCTGTCTGATTAATCAGCAAACTGCCTGGAAACAGGAATTAATATTTAGCCAGGAGAAACAATGGCCATTGCTTTCTGAATAAGTTTCTATCAAAACAAAGCACTTGCTGGTATTTCTGTTCACAATAATTCTATTTGCACCGCATAGGACTCAAAGTGCGATTAAGTGCAGGACTCCAGGGTGAGGGATGGATATGCGTGAAAACCCTCCCTCTACAATGGAGCTGCAGAGCCTGGGCTCTAGCCCAGCAGTGACTTGGCAAGCAGCGAGTCCCCTAGGCTCTAGGACAATGTGCTCTCACCCCGTGGGGAGGGTGCCTGCAGCGCCAGCAAGCTAGAGCTTGCCTTGGCAGAGTCAGCCTTGCAGGTGATGGTGCTTCATAGAGGATCATGTGCGGCACCCAAATGAAAAATCCTCTGTTCCTGTGTCCTGCCCAGAACTCAGCATGTTTCTCCAGCTTCTCTGTCATGTGGGAAACCTAATCAGGAATCTTCCATGAAATCAGTCTATGCTTTTGGTCCTTCAGAATCACAGTTACACCAGTATATGGAATAGATTCTGTGGTTTTGCTTTTCATGGAGAGTTATTTCCTTAGGTTTTTTGGTTACTGGCCTTTTTAAAATGCCTCATTCCCTGAATTTTCATTCCAGAAAACACTAAAGGCTACTGATTCCTCATATTTTCCACATTGGAGAACACTGTTAACAAGCTGATGAAAGATAACTGCACATGTGTGAAAGCTTTTCTCAAAACATCACATTCTTTTCATAAAACTGTTGAAATTGGGTCAGGGACCCCTGCTCCAAAGTGATGACCTGGCATAAGGTCAGCATTTCAAGGAGTGGTGTCCCACACCCTCTCTACCACACTCTTGAGAAACCTCTCCAAACTATAGGTGAATACCTTCACTCTTATATGTGCAAAGGGTCAACTCAAAGAATGTTATTTTGATGAATTTTGTTAAATTCAGTAACTTTTAAGTAGCTGAAAAAAATCTTTGGGAGGGGAGGATCAAGAGAACATCTTTTCTTAACAAAATGTTCCTCTTTGCCCCTAATGCCAGTATAACAGATGGACAGAGCACTGAGCCTTGAAGGTAAACTGACTCTGGCAAATTGCCAAGCAAAGCAAATCCCAGAGCCTCTCTCAAGAATAGTCTGTGCAAGAGCCCAGATTGGAGCTTGACAGCTGGAAGGTCCCAACAAATCCCAACTACCCTCAGGATCCAGCCCCATGAGACATTGTTGCCACCAGTCTACAATGCAAGGCCATGCAAAAACCTGAACTCCACCAGGAATCAGGCATTTATATGCCAGGCACTGTGCTGAGTTATACCCTCACAATCTCCTATACTCCATATACCCTTTCCAGGAGGAAGTTAATTCCCATTTTCAAAGCCTCTGCCTCTACCCACTCATTAACCTGTTCAAGGGCATGTTAAGAAGTGCGCCTCTGTCAGGGCAGGGTCCAGTCAGGGTCTCAGTCAGCTCAACTAGGCCAGGATGCAGTTCCCAGCTGTTACTTTTGTTCCGCCCCGCCCAGTGCAATCAGTGTTCATAGTAAAGAATAACTCATAAAAATTAATCCAGATTAAGTATTCTAAGGAAAAGCAGAGAACAGAAATAAGACTCAAAAAGATAATGGCTAACTTTGTTTTGATAAAAACAGTTTCCATTTGTATTTTGCCAAGAGTGAACTCTGTTCTCAAGTGGGTTTATTTTTACAACCTCCAAGTGCTAAATTTAACCTTGTTGGCTGCATTTGCTGCTGGATTCAGAAGGCAGATGCTGCCTGTTCTCAAATGGCACTTGAGCAGTGTGGAGGCTCCATTCAGCCATTGTACTTAAATGCCAGAAATAGATTTTTAAGGGGTACATGATATGAACCCCTGTTCAGAGTCTGTGAGTGCACGCAGCCCACTTACTCGTTGGATTTTTACTTGTGCCAAAGCTCTAAAACTAGGCCTCAAGTAGATGGGAACAAAAGTTTAGAAGCCACCTTCACTGCAATTTCTACCAGAACTTTTTGTATAGTTCTAACATTTTAATGCCACAGAAGAAGGTGTGTGTGTGTGTGTGTGTGTGTGTGTGTGTGTGTGTGTAGGATGTGGGGGCATATGTATGTTTTAAAGATATGAAATATAGATTTTCCCATTCAATTCTTGCATTGAGCAACATATCCAAGACCCTCCTAGTGTCCAGAATAATGGAGATGTTTAGGAATTCAATGGCTTTCACTTGTTTTGGATCCATCTTTATAAAGTCTTTTAGCCCCGGCCTTTATCTTATTCCCAAAATTCTTCCTTCCTTTCTCCCTCTGTCCCTGCCTTTCTTTCTCATACAATGGATTGAATCCACGGGCACTTTACTTCTTAGGTACACCCCCAGCCCTTTTTATTTTTTATTTTCAGTCTTACTAGGTTGCTGAGGTTGGCCTTGACTTTGCAATCCTCCCACCTCAGCCTACCTAGTTGCTGGGATTACAGGAGTGTGCCACTGCACACAGCTTACCCATTTTTTCATTAAAAAAAATCAAATTCCTCCTCCTGTTGAATTGCCCATTATGTCCTAGAGTCACTGCCCACCAATTAATGTACCTTGAGAGGGCGGCTGAGTTCTGCTATACAGAAATAAGAGACCCATAAAGATCAGGAATAGACATTAGCCCTGATCTGTTATTCATAATCCTCAGCATTTCCATTCCTTTCCACTCCTGAGAATGCACCCTCCAAAGACATTTGTTGAGCACCTGTTTTGAAGCAAGGACTGTGCCAGCAGCTTGTGACATTAAAATTAGTTAAGACATCGTCTTATCTTTGGAGAACCAGCAGTCCTGCACGTCAGATTGACAGGTACCCATGGAACATTAATACTATGTAATCAGTACTATGCTAGCAGGAAGAACAAAGTGGTTTAAGATCATACAGGAAGGACAGATGAACTGGGGGTTAGGGTTGGGAGTGTGTGATGGGTCACTGAGGCCTTAGCTATGACCAAGTAGCTAATTTTAACAGACACTGTTAGATGTTTAACTATACCCAGTAATAAGGTTTAAAAGATGACTTAGCATTTACTTTGAAAAAAAAATTAACCAAAGCCTAGTTTTATAATATACAATTCCTAATGTTTTTTTTTTTTTTGTGTGTGTGTGTGTGTGTGTGTAATTCAAGTGGAATACAAAGTGAAGCTGCTAGCTGAGGTTGGGCTAGCCCAGCTGCCAGCTCTCCCTTAGTAACAACTGGAGTTGTAAGCCAAGTGGCAGATATTGTCACTCTCACTGTCTCCAGAGAAGAAAAGAGTGTGCAGGACTTGCTCATATTCACCCATATTGAAGAGGCAGAATCAGAGGATTATTTTTATTCTGTGTGACCACAGTCAACAGAGGTGAGGGTAGGGGACACCTGACTCAATAGGAGTAACATCTAAACATTTGGCGTGATTCAAAAAGTTAGGCTAGCTCAATCAGATTTCCCTCTGGGGAATGTGGAATTTGGAAATTATGGACCAAAACTGTGGACTAGCATTAAGAGCTTCACGAGGGAGCTTGTAATGAAGAAATGGGCCAATGACAGGTGGGATTTGGAAGCTGGGAGAGCAACAAGGAGGGTAGCAACAGTTATGAAGGAGAGATGTTTGAGGAAATAAAAGGTAGATGGCGGAGAGGACAGTGCAGCAGATGGGCAGAGAGAGGCAGAGACCCAAAGAGAGGCAATAAGCACTGCCTAAGTTTCTACAATTTCTAAGTCCTGAGCACATGAATCCTGTCAGTAATTTCCTCCCTTTTTGCATCACGAATGGGCCTCTGTCTCTGTTTACATAAATATATAACCCCAACAAGAAGAGAGAAGGGATCAGGAAGCTGGGTCCACCTTATGCTGGGAGTCTGGCCATTAGCGAAAGCCCCTTTGACAGATCTTACTTTGCTGTTTCTCCTTCCAACAACTTGTCTGGATGTAATCGATGTAATCCTTCTCTATCGTCTTCTCCAGGTCATGCAAAGAAGCCCCTCTATAGGCCTTGTCAAAGTTTTTATCCACGAAGTAAGGCACCTGCAGGTTCTGAGTTTCTCTGGAAATGGTGTAGCCCAAGGTCCTGAAACAAAGAGTGAAAGGCTTGGAGAGTTTGCAGTATTTGGCAATGTCACTCCTAGCTCTAGCCTCGTAGACTCCATGTCACCATCACCTCCTCACAGGGCAGAAGCAGATACCAGTTTTTTTTTTTTAATATATATTTTTTTAGTTGTCAATGACTCTTTATTTAATTAATTCATTTATATGCAGTGCTGAGAATCAAACCCTATGCCTCAAACACACCAGGCGAGCGTTCTGTCACTGAGCCACAACCCCAGGCCCAGAGGCAGATACCATTTTTATAATATACTCAAAACTTCTTATTTCCCTAGTAAAGTAGAAAGCAAAAAGCCTTCATTATCAATATTAACATGAGCACGTTCATATTGTGAATTTAGCTTCAGCATATATAGTTTGTTCTCTTTAAAGATTTACCTCTCTTATACTGGTCTCTATATAAAAAGTAAAATGCTGAATGCTGAAAAATAAATAAAAGTTGTGTATTGTGTAGGACTTAGCATAGTACCTCACAGAGTAGGCTACAGGTAAATGCTGGTTGCATGAGCTGATTAATATTAGAGCAAAACACTTGTAAAAAACTATATAGCTTCCTACAACCTAGAACCAATTTTTAGGACATGACATAAAGTACTTCACACAGAGTTGCTAAGTGACAACTGCAAAAAAAATGTAGACAAAGGATTTCTTTCTTTTTTGGGGTGATGGGGAGGTGGTGGGGGTACCAGGGATTGAACCCAAGGGCACTCGACCTCAGAGCCACATTCTCAGCCCTATTTTGTATTTCATTTAGAGACAGGGTCTCACTAAGTTGCTTAGCACCTTGCCTTTGCTGAGGTTGGCTTTGAACTCATGATCCTTCTGCCTCAGCCTCCCCAGTTACTGGGATTATAGGCATGGGCCACTGTCTGGCTAGACAAGGGATTTCAGTGATGCCTCAGGGCTTACTCCCTGGGTCCAAGTCACCCAACACTGTCTGATACTCAGAGAATATTTTTTTTGGGTGGTGGTGCTGGGGATAGAGTCCAGTACCTCATACATGCTAGGCATAAGTTCTACCACTGAACTACATCCCCAGCCCAGATTCCATTATTATTTTAAAAATAACTAATTCAGTGATTCTTAAATTTTAGTATGGGCCAGGATCATCTGAGGGTATTGTTAAAATTCCAGGTTGTTATCTACGTGCAGTGGCACATACTTACAATCTCAGCAACTTGGGAGGCTGAGGCAGGAGGACATAAGTTCAAGGCCAGCCTCAGCAACATAGCAAGAACTTGTCTCAAAATAAAAAGGACTGGGGATTTAGTTCAGTGGTAAAGCATCACTGGGTTTGGTGCCTAAAACTCAGATTTTAGCCAGGCTCAGTGGTGCATGCCTAATCTCAGCAACTCAGGAGGCTGAGGCAGGAAGATCACAAGTAAGATGCCAGCCTGGGAAATTTAGCAAGACCCTGTCTCAAAATTTAAAAATGAAAAGAGCTGGGATGTGGCACAATCGTAGATTGCCACTGGGTTCAATCCCCAGTACTGAAAAAAACAAAACAAGACAAAAAAAGACTCAGATGGTTGGTACCCACTCCCTGAGTTTCTGATTTAGTAGATACAGAGGAGAGCCTAAGAGTTTGTTTCTTTCTTTATTTTTGCAGTACAAGGTATTAAACCAAGGGCCTTGTCCAAGCAAGGCAGGTGCCCTGTGATTGAGCTAAATCCCCTCATCCCCTTAACCACTGGGCCACATCCTCAGCCCTTTTTACTTTTTAAATATTTTTTGTTGCAGATGGACACAATACCTTTATTTTGTTTATTTACTTTTTTTTTTTTTTAATGTGGTGCTGGGGATCAAACCCAGTGCCTCACACATGCTAGGCAAGTGCTCTACCACTGAGCCACAACCCCAGCCCTATTTTTTATTTTGAGACTGGGTCTCACTAAGTTGCTTAGGGCCTTGCTAAATTGCTGAGGCTGGCTTTGAAATTGTAATCTTCTGGGGCTGGGGTTGTGGCTCAGCGGTAGAGTGCTCACCTAGCATATGAGAGGGGCTGGGTTTGATCCTCAGCACCACATAAAAATAAATAAATAAAATAAAGGTATTGTGTCCAACTACAACTAAAAAAAATTATATTAAAAAAAAAAGAAATTGTAATCTTCCTGCCTCAGCCACCTGAATCATTGGGATTATAGGTGTGGGCCAATACGCCTAGCTAAGTTTGCCATTTTAATATGTTGCCAGTTGATTCTGATGATGCTGGTCTAAGGACCTAACTTGGAGAGCTAAATTAATCAAAATAATTAGGGTTGAGGGTATAGCTCAGTGATAGAGAGCTTGCCCAACAAGTGTGAGGCCCTGGGTTCAAGCCTTAGCACTGCAATGATAACAATAATAGTTAATTGAAGAAATAAAATTTTCCTATTAAGAGTTTATAATCTATATGCATTAACAAGCATCCTGATTCTCTACATTTTTGGCAAAAACAAATGTGATATCAATAAATATCCCTTTCTTAAAAATGTATTAAACAAAATTATGTGAATAAATATTCCCCCCAAATATTTAAAAATAATAATAATAAATAAATATCCCCTTCTTGTAATTTTTTAAGTTGAAAATCATCATCGGGTCCAAGTTACTATCCCCCCAGGCTGCAAATGTCCAGTAACTCTATTACAAGTTCATTAGTGTCCTTTCTAACTCCACCATGGTGAGAGAAGGACTTTCTTCAATAGAACTCTTCAGAATTCTATTGATCCTTCAGAAACCACTGGTTGCTGTTCTGCAGCTGACCAGATGATGTCACTGTAGAACAACAAACTCTATCTCATAAGGCACACGTGAGACTGCTTACAGCATTTGAGTCTGCACTATTACTACTTTAAATATAAAATCAGTGTTTTCTACAGTGAAAGGTGAAACAAAGCGTTAGTAATATATCAGAAAACCTTCAAGACTTTCATTCACCAGACTATTATTAAAGAAGATTTATAAGTATTTGACTTACGATTTATAGAATAGACTATATGGAGGATTAGCAGCCAGCAGCTGAGTAATGACAGATACAATCACAATCACAAGAACTGGAAGTAACTGAATAAATGCAGAATACGTGGTCTAAAAATAAAGAAAAAAATATTTAGTAGAAGTTTCCTTTCTCAATATAAAAAAATACAAATGCAAAGAAGTCTCAAAGAAAATACAAATTATCAAAGCACTGCACAGAGTCCATAATGCCCAAGGCTTTTCTGGCAAGGCTGTACCAGCAACTGAGAGGTACCATGCAACCTTATTTATACTCTTTGCTGAGAAGGATGAAGGAGGCCTACCCACAAACTGGACTGACTCCGAGCAATCTTCCTGCAGCCCTAGACCAATGAAGCAGACACCTCTAACTAAGGTCTTCCCAGACTGTGACTCTCACAGTGCTGGGACTTTAGAAGCCATATTAATATGAGGCAACTCTTGCCTTGGCCACAGCTGACTGAACTGGGAGACATCTAACTCTAGCAGGGATAACCACATTCTTCCTCCTTGGGGGGAATTTGGGGTTGAGATTCATCACCCTTTGCTGCTAGGCATTTGAAAAAAGGATACATACTCACTCTTACAAGCTGTGAACCAGCCATTTGAAAGGGGAAGTAGAACAAGTTAGACTGCTAGAAAGAACAAAAGAGAGGTAGAGTGGTGGGAAAACTGGAGATAATTTGGCCCTAAAAAAACATGGTGAGCCGGGTGTGGTGATGCATGCCTGTAATTCTAGAGACTCAGGAGACTGAGGAAGAAGGATTTCAAGTTCAAGGATAGTTTCAGCAACTTAGCAAGACCCTAAGCAATTTAGCGAGATCCTGTCTCAAAATAAAAAATAAAAAGGGCTGGGATGTAGCTCAGTGACAAAGTGCTTGTGGGGTTAATCACCAGTACAAAAAAAAAAAAAAATTTAAAAATTATGGTGAGCTTAACTGCCTGGAAGCCTGCCAGCACCCAGTTCGTGGTTCCTATCTGTCAGGAGGCCCAGCTGTGCTTCTTGCCATTGAATTTCATGAGACTTCCTTGAACTCTTAGTTCTGTTTTTTTGTTTGTTTTGTTTTTTTGTAGTACTGGGAGTTAACTCAAGGGCACTCTACCATTATTATGGTAACTATATTACCATCCTTTTTAATTTAATTTAATTTTTTTGCTTGTTGCAGTACTGGGGATTAAATACAGGGATATTTCACCACTGAGTCATATTTCCAGCTCTTTTTATTCTGAGATAGAATCTTGTTAGGGGCTGGGGATGTGGCTCAAGCGGTGGCGCGCTCGCCTGGCATGCGTGCGGCCCGGGTTGGATCCTCAGCACCACATACAAACAAAAGATGTTGTGTCTGCCGAAAACTAAAAAATAAGTATTTCTCTCTCTCTCTCTTTAAAAAAAAAAAAAAAAAGAATCTTGTTAAATTTCCCTGGCTAGCACTGAATTGGCAATTCTCCTGTCTCAGCCTCCTGAATTGCTGGGATTACAGGCATGTGCCACCACTCCTGACTAGTTCTGCATATTTCAGAGGGTCCTATTTTCTGTAGTCATGAAAACCTTGATCAAGATATAGCGCCACGGGGCTGGGGCTGTAGCTCAGCGGCAGAGCGCTTGCCTAGCACATGAGAGGCACTGGGTTTGATCCTCAGCAACACATAAAAATAAATAAATAAATAAATAAATAAATAAATAAATAAATAAATAAATAAAAATAAAGGTATTGTGTAAAAGAATTAAAAAAAAACAAAAAACCTCCTTGCCAGGTTTGGTGACACATGCCTATAATCCCAGCAGCTCAGGAGGCTATGGCAGGAGGGCTGCAAGTTCAAAGCCAAACTCAGCAACTTAGCAAGGCCCTAAGCAATTTATGAGACCCTGTCTCAAAATAAAAAGGGCTGGGGATGTGGCTCAGTGATTAAGTGCCCCTGGGTTCAGTCCCTGGAAGGAAGAAGAAAGAAGAAAGAAGAAGAAGAAAGAAGAAAGAAGAAGAAGAAGAAACCATCCCCATAGGAAGACTGAAATACTGGCAGAGTCTGAAATACTGGGAGAGTCACAAAAACTAGGTGGGCAGGATGGGGTTACCATTCTGGCCTACTTGGGCCAATGATTCAGCTCTTCACACTATTGCCTCTGCTTTCCTAAAGGATACTTTGGCAACATATCTCAAGTTTAACTTCTAGAACTTGATCATGCACAATAAAGGTGGGCTCAGTACAACTGTTTATGAGCAGCAGCTCTCCTTTCTTCCCTAGGCACCTGAGGTTTATCGTCTTCCTCTTCTTTCCGTGTCTGTGTTTTCTCATGTCGATGCCGCCGTCGATAATAGTGAGTGTCATCTGTCACATTTGAAAACATATGAATATTTCCTGGAAAAGAAAGAAAATAGCCACTTAATAGAGGATATGGCAAACATTCCTTTCTTGCAAGATATTTACTCCAAACTAGGTTCTTTAAGGATACAGTATTGCCCTATTTTACCCAGTAGAAGAGAATAGGTAAGACATAAGTCAGCTGGAGACAAATGGTGCTTAGCTCTTCTGACTTGGTTTAAATAGTCTTTTGCAACTAATAAGGGAGAGAACACTGCAAGGCTCTGAGAGAGAGAAAGTACATTTGGGCCATGAATCCTAGGACTACTTTTGTGACTAAAATCAGATTGTGTCACTGGTACCACAAAAATTTTTCCATTTATTTCCTGGATATTGAATTATCTCAATTTCTAACACACTTAGAAGATACTTTTTAAAACATTTTAACACTGAATTGGATGCTCATTGGTCAATCTTTTTTGTTTTTTAGAGATGGGATCTTGCTATGTTCCTGGCTAGTTTTTTTTTTTTTGCAAAATCAGGGATGGAACCCAGTGGCACTCTACCACCAAGCTATATCCAATCCCTTTTTGTTTTTTCACTTTGAAACAGAAAGATGTCGAACTAGCTGGGATTACAGGTGTGTGCCACTGCACCTGGCTCTAAGCTACTCTTGAACCTGTACACTTAGGTGATCCTGCTGTCTTAGCCTTCTGAGTAGCTGGCACATACCACTGGGCCTGTGTTCTTTTCTTTTGCTTTTTGTGTCTTTGTGTATGTGTACTGGAGATTGAACCCAGGGGTGATTTGCCACAAAGTTATATCCCTAACCCTTTTTATTTGGAGATAGATAGGGTCTCACCGGGTTATTCAGTGTCTCACTAAGTTGCTGAGGCTGGCCTCAAACTTCTAATTGTCTGGCCTCAGCCTCCAGAGTTGTGGGAATTATAGCCATGTACTGACGGGGTAATTTTCTAATGTATTTATAACTGCTATTTTTATAATGATAATAGTATTTTTTCTATTCATTTATAAAACACTTAAATATATTTATCTAATCCTCATAGCAACTTGCAAAGTAAGACATTATGATCAGCCCCATTTTTGGGGTGAGGAACTAGATAATGAGAAATGCTAAATACTGGTCAAAATTATCCACAACTAGAGGCTTGAGATTTGCTTCAAATTCCTGTGCAACTGATTTGAAATTCCTGTTGTTCCCATCAAACCACTGTCCTTTTATTTAGATCTTCAAACAGGAGCTTGTTACAAGCCATAAATAAAGAAATATTTTTAAGAATCATAACATTGGTCAGGCGCAGTGGCACATACCTATAATCCCAGTGATTTGGGAGACTGAGGCAGAAGGATTACAAGTTCAAGGCCAGCTTGGGCACCTTAAAAAAAGAAATCTCAAAATTAAACAAAACGAAACATAAAAAAAGGGCTGGGGATGTAGGTCAGTGGTAGAGCAATCCTGGCCTCAATTCCTGGCAAAAAAAAAAAAAAAAAAAGAATCATAGCTTTGGGTTACTAACCTGTAGGAAAATGGCCTCCAAAGAAGACATTGAATAGCTCTTCTGGAGTGATGTCAGCTTCAAAGTCCCTGTAATAATTATAAGGTCTGGCTTGAGGTGCAGTGAAAGTCACCTGTTCATCTCCATATTCATCATAGCGGAGTCTCTTATCAGGATTGCTCAGAACCGCAAAGGCATTTCCTATTGCTGCAACCAAGAAGAAGCACATGAGCACAGTCTTTACTGTGGTTGAGAGTAATCACAGCAGTAGCAATGAGGAGCCCAGAGTTGATTGTTGTTAGACAACTTTCCAAGGGCCCAAGGAGAGGATCTTTGGCCTGCAAATTTCCCCAAAGTGCTTGTGATAGCTTGTGATCTAGTTTGGTAAGCCAGAAATAACAACGCTGAAATCAGACAAACAAAAACTGCTGATGTGAGAGTTAACTCTTAATCAATTCTTGTCAGGCATAGTGGCCCTTGCCTATAATCCCAGCAGCTAAGGAGGATGAGGGAGAAGGACTCCAAGTTCAAAGCCAGCTCCAGCAACTTATCGAGGCCCTAAACAATTTAGGGAGGACTGGAGATGTGGCTCAGTGGTTAAGTGCCGCTGGGTTCAATCCCTGATACCAAAAAAAAAAACTTGAAACTGATCCTGGTGGGCCACTGGGGGAGGCTAGGGCAGAAGGATCATAAGTTTGAGGCCAGCCTGGACAACTCAGTGAGACCCTGTCTCAAAAATAAAATAAAAAAATTTTAAAAGGGTTGGAAATGCAGCTCATTGGTAGAGTACATTTGCCTAGCATGCAAAGGCCCTGGGTTTAATCCCCAGTAACACCAAAAAAATAAAATAAAATAAAAAAGTTCTTACATCATCATAGCTGTCCTGGAAATTGGGACCCAGTGCCTCAGTTCAGATTGCCAATCACTGCAAGTCTCAGACATATTGGGGAAATGTCTTCCAATTGTCCAACACTCATGCATCAAAAATATGTTCTTGGTTGGACACAGTAGCACACATTTGTAATCCCAGTGACTCAGCAGGCTGAGGCAGGAGGATTGCAAGTTTGAGACCAGCCCCAGCAATTTAGCAAGGTCCTAAGTAACTTAACTAGACCCTTTTGGATCCTTATCCAAAATAAAAAATAAAAAGGGCTGGGGAATGTAGCACAGTGGGTAAGCACTCCTGTTAAATCCCCAGTACCAAAAAAAGGAAAAAAAAAATTGACAAGATACCATACAGGTGCTCTATCATGTTAGGCTGTCCTAGTATTAGTAATGCTAAGTTGGATTACTTGGTTGTAGTGGTGACACCCAGGTCTCTCCATTATAGAGGAATTTTTCCCCTTTGTAATCAGTAAGTATTCTGTGGGATAAAACTTTAAGTTCATGGAACAACAATCTATCATCCAATAGTTTTAGCATCTACTGATGAGTCTTACATTAATCAATGACTTCATTGTGAATCATGCTCTTAAATTTTTATTCATATGTTGGCCAAAAAAAAAAAATGTTTTCCCCCAAAACTGGGGTTTGAAACCAGGGTACTTTACCATTGAAATAAGTCTCCAACCCCCCCCCTGCTCCCTCTTTTTTTTTTTTTTTTGTGGTGCTAGGGATTGAACCCATGGCTTTGTGCATGTGAGGCAAGCACTCTCCCAACTGAGCTATATGCCCAGCCCCTCCAGCCCTTTGTTATTTTGAGACTGGGTTTTTACTAAGTTTCATAGGGCCTCTGCAACTTAGGGGGCCCCTTTCTCAAATAAAAGACTGGAGATGTACCTGAGTAACATAAAAACATTCCTGGATTCAATCCACAATACAAAAATAAATAATCAGACTGGCCTTGAATTTAGGATTCTCCTTCCTCAGCCTCCCAAGTCACTAGGATTACAGGTGTGCATCACTCTGCCAAACCCAAAATATTTTTTTTAAGAATATATTTCTGGGGCTGGGGATGTGGCTCAAGCGGTAGCACGCTCGCCAGGCATGCGTGTGGCCCGGGTTCAATCCTCAGCACCACATACAAACAAAGATGTTGTGTCTGCCGAGAACTAAAAAATAAATATTAAAAAATCTCTCTCTCTCTCTCTTTAAAAAAAAAAAAAAAAAAAAAAAATATATATATATATATATATATATATATATATATATATATATATATATTTCAGGGCTGGGGTACAGCACTTGGCCTAGCATGTGTGAGGCACTAGGCTCGATTCTCAGCACTGCATATAAGTAAATAAAGATCCATTGACAATTAAAAAAAAATATTTTTTTTTTTCCCTGAGCTAAGTGTGGTGGCACATACATGTAATCCCAGCGACTTGAGTAACTGAGTTAGGAGAATCTTCAATTTGAGGCCAGCCTTAGCAACCCTTGGCCTCAGCAACTTACCAAGACACTGTCTCAAAATAAAATAAAAAGGGCTGGGGATGTAGCTCTATGAGAGAAAACCTGTCTAACATGTATGAGGACCTGAGTTCAATTCCCAGTATCACAAAAATAAGGAAATGAAACCAAATACTTTATTTTCAAATCAAATTAAGGTTACATGGATGAAGGCAGGAGAAAGCTTTGCTGATAATCACTACTTATGAAGTGTGGCAAGAAAAAAAACCTGCTTAAGGTCTTATAAAACAACTGCAGGGAAGGTTGAAAACAACTGGCTATGAGAAACCATAACAAGGGAAAAATTCAGCATCAGCTCAGAATCAGACCTTTGAAAGCATCTGTTGCTCCTGGAGCACAGTTCTTGTCAGGGTGAAATTTCAGAGCAAGTTTTCTATAAGCTTTCTTAAGCTCTTCGTCACTGGCATTTCGAGAAACTCCCAGAATTTCATAGTAATTTCTGCATTTCTTGATCCTATAAAAAGAGAAATAATCAGAAATATGTTTACAAAGGGCATTTTTATATTATTAGCTGCAAAATAGTACATCAATCCTCCTTCAATCTGTGAGACTCAAAACAGACTTAAAAGAAAATTAGTGAACTCATTAATGAAACATTCAAATCCTCCCATCCAGGCTTTAATGCCTTTCAAAGTACTTTTAAATCTAGTATTTTATTTTCCCTATATTCCTGTGAGTGGATAGAACAAGAATACTAATCCTTACATCAAAGTTCAGGCTCAGATTTTAAGAGATGAACCACTGAATTTCAAAGCCAGAAGAAATAGCTAACTACCCTATTTATTTATTTAGGTCCCTCCTCCCATTTCCCTTATGGCTATCTGTTTAAACTGTGTTTGTAAAAAGTTAATATATACACACAGCAAAAAAAAAAAATAGCCACCAGTACTAAAGTATATACAATGAAAAATCTTCCTGCTCCCTCATTCCTGGTTCCCTTGTACCCCACCTTAGGGAAAACCACCATTAGATGTTTTTTGTGAATTTTATGTACAGAGAGAATATGCAACTAAACCACCCTATTTTTTCTTGCCTAAAGGAAACATCATCACTTTTTTCATCTTGCAGGGTATTTTTTTTTTTTTAAATACTGGGGATTGAATCGAGGGGCACTTTGCCACTGAATTACACCCCTAGCACACTACTCCCCTTTTTTGGTACTGGGAATTAAATCCAGGGGTGCTTAAACCCTGAGCCATATCCTCAGTCTTTTGTATTTTGAGAGAGTCTTGCTAGTTGCTTAGAGCCTCACTAAATTGCTGAGGCTGGCTTCAAACTTACAATCCTCCTGCCTCAGCCTCCTACGTAGCTGAGATTACAGGTATGCACCACTGCATCCAGCTAGAACTTGTAATCCTTTTGCCTCATCCTCCCGAATCACTGGGATTATAGAAGTGAGCCACTGTGTCTGGCTGAAAACAAATATTTAAAAAATAGAGTGATGATATAATTATGCCATATAGACTTTCAAAAGCTTCCCTGTATAATCATAAGAAAATAAGAGTAAAAAAGAAAAGTAACATGTTTGCATTATAAAAATAGTCTTAAATGTACAGAACACCCTGGAAAGGTCTTGGGAGTTCCCAAGCCATGCTTTGAGAACTACTGGACTAGAATATGAACTTAAGGTCAAAATACTTTGGTTTGAATCTGATCCTCCTGTATATTTAACCTTAGTGCTGCCTTCCAAAATGAACTAAAATTATACTCATATTTCAGAGAGTTAGTGCTATGATTAAATAAAGCATTTATCAAAGTGATTAATAGCATCTAATACTAAACATTAAGTATTGTATATCTACCTCATTCTTTTTTTTTCAATATATATATTTTTAGTTGTAGTTAGACACAATATGTTTATTTTATTTTTACTTGGTGCTGAGGATTGAACCCAGCGCCTTGCAAGTGCTATGTGAGTGTTCTACCACTGAGCCACAACCCTAGCCCCTATACCTCATTCTTTAAAAAAGCATTAGTCAACTGGGTGAGGTGGCACATGCCTGTAATCCCAGCAACTCAGGAAGCTGAGGCAGGAGGATTGAAAATTCAAAGCCAGGCTTAGCAACTTGGTGAGGCACTCAGCTACTCAGTGAGACCCTGTCTCTAAATAAAATACAAAAAATGGGCTAGGGATGTGGCCCAGTGTTAAGTACCCCTGGGTTCAATCCCAGGTACAGAAAAAAAGCATTAATCCATCTTTTTGTATAGTATGGATGCATATACATCCCTAATCACGAGCATTTTTTTTTTTTTTTAAAACACTGTTTTTTTTTTTTTTTAATTTACATTTTAGTTTTCAGCAGACACAACATCTTTGTTTGTATGTGGTGCTGAGGATCGAACCCGGGCTGCATCCATGCCAGGGGAGCGCGCCACCACCTGAGCCACATCCCCAGCCCATAATCACGAGCATTTAAAATGCCTCTAATCTTTGGCTACTATATAATTCACTTAGGTATGCAGAGGCCCACAATTTTGTTGAGGAATGCATAGTAAATCAGCAACAGGCTGGACTATAACACAGTATCTTCCCTTCCTTTAGCCCCTGGCAACCACTTATCTACTTTCCATATCTGTAGATTTGCTTATTCCAAATTATTGATTGATTGATTACTAGGGATTGAACCCAGGGCTCCAGATTTCTTTCTTTCTTTCTTTATTTGTTTGTTTGTTTGTTACTGGGGATTGAACCCAGGGTCTTCTACCACTGAGCTTCATCCCCCACCCTTTTTATTTTATTTTGAGATAGGGCCCTGCTAATTTGGCCTCAAACTTGCAATCTTCCTGCTTCAGCCTCCCAAATTGCTAGGATTATACACCTGTGACACCACACCCAGCTATGGCTTTGATGGATAACATTCTTTGAAATATTAATTTTTGAATTAGCATCCTTTGAAGCTTTAGTTCCCCCCCCCCCGCCATGTCTGATAATTGAACCCCAGGGCCTCATACATGCTAGGCAAGTACTCTACCCCAAAGCTACATCCCCAGGCCCAAAAGTTTTAAAATTTTGATGAAATCTAATTTATCTATTATTTTTTCTTTTGTCACTTAGGTTTGGTTGTCATATCTAAGAAACCACTCCCTAATCCAATGACATAAAGACTTACATTTATATTTTCTTCTAAGAGTTGTATAGTTTCAGCTTTTATATTTAGGTCTTAAGGTCTTTGAGTTAATTTAAGTATATGGTTCAAGGTAGGAATCCAAGTTCATTCTTTTGCAAGTGGATATCCAGGTGCTCCAACAATATTGTTGAATACTACTCTTTTCTCCATGAGAATGTCTTAGCACTCTTGTCAAAAATGAATGGTCCAAGGGGCTGGAGCTGTGGCTCAGCAGTAGCACACTTGCCTGGCGTGTGTGAGGCACTGGGTTTGAGTCTCAGCACCGCATATAAATAAATAAAATAAAGGTCTATCAACAACTAAAAGAAATATTTTTTAAAAAAATCAGTGGGCTGGGGCTGGGGCTCAGCTGTAGTGTACTTGCCTGGCATGTGTGAGGCACAGGATTCGATTCTCAGCACCACATTTAAATAAATAAAATAAAGGTCTATCAACAACTTAAAAAAAATCAATGGTCCATCTAGGTACAGTGGTGCATGCCTGTAATGCCAATGGCTCAGGAGGTTGAGGCAGGAGGATCTAGAGTTCAAAGCCAGCCTCAGCAACAGTGAGGCACTAAGCAACTCAGTGAAACCTTAAATAAAATACAAAAAGGGCTGGAGATGTGACTCAGTGGTTGAGTACCGCCCCACCCCCCCACCCCCGCCAAATCAATATGAAAGTTTATTTCTGGACTCTCAATTCTATTCCATTGATGTATATGTCTCTTTTTATATCAGTCTGCATGGTCTTCATTATTGTAGCTTTGTGCTAAGATTTGAATCAGGAAGCATATGTCCTTCAATTTCATTCCACTTTTTCAAAATAGTTTTGTCTGTTCTGGGTCCCTTGCATTTCCTTATGAATTTTAGAATCAGTTTGTCAATTTTCTCAATAAAATACAGATAGAGCTGGGTGTGGTGGCACCCCTGTAATCCCAGCTTTTCAGGAGGCAGAGGCAGAAGGATTGCAAATTCAAGGCTAGCCTGGGCAATTTAGTGAGACTCCACCTCAAAAAAAAAAATATTTTAAAAGGGACTGGGGATGTAGCACAGCGGTAGAATTCTTGCTTAGTAAATGTGTGAGTCCCTGGGTTCAATCCCCATCCCCAATACTACCAAAAACAAAAATTAAAAAAGACAGCTAGGGGCTGGAGTTGTAGCGTTGCTTCACATGTGTGAGGCACTGGGTTTGATTCTCAGCACTGTGTATAAATAAGCAAATAAAGTAAGGGTCCATCAATAACTCAAACATATTTAAAAAAAACAGCACAGCTAGGATTTTGATAGGAATTATATTGAATCTGTAAATCAATTTGAGGAATATTATATTATCAAAATTTTATTTCGGTATTGGGAATTAAACCCAGGGCACTTAACCAACTGAGCCACATTTCCAGCCCTTTTTAATTGTTTGTTGGTTTGTTTGTTCATTTATTTATTTCTTGAAACAGAGTCTCACTAAGAGCATAGGACCTTGCTAAGTTGCTGAGGCTGGCTGGCTTTGACTTGAGATCCTCCTGCATCAGTCTCCAGACCTGCTAGGATTATAGATGTGAGCCATGGCGCTTATCTTCATATTACCAATGCTAAGCCTTCTAATTTCTGAAAATATATCTTCTACTTTATTGAGGTCTTCTTTAATTTCTTTAATGAAGTCTTATAGTTCATAATGTACAAGTCTTATATATCTATTTATTTATTTATTTTATTTAAAGTTTTTAGTACAGGGGATGAACCCAGGGTACTCCACCACTGAGCTACACCCCAGCCCTTTTTTTAAATTTCAAGACAGGGTCTTGCTAAGTTGTGTAGGGCCACACCACATTGCTGAAGCTGACCTCAAACCTTTGATCCTCCTGCTTTAGCCTTCCAAATTGCTGGAATTGGAGGTGTGCACCACCATTCCTGGCCAGCATTTTGGTTTTTTTTATGCATTTATAAATGAAATTATTTTAACTTAATTTTTAGATTATTTATTGCCAGTATATAAAAAACAATTAATTTTGCATATTGATCTTATATCTTAACACCTTTGCTTAACTTATTAGTTCTAATAGTATTTTTGTGTGTATGCAATTCCTTAGGATTCCTATATACAAGATATTGTTATCTACAGACATAATTTTACTGTTCATTCCAATTTGGTTGGCTTTTATTTCTTTTTCTTGCTTAAATGCCCTGGCCTGTACCTCTAAAAAAAAGCTGAATAGAAGTGGTAAGGGGTAGATCTTACCTGTCTTTTTTCTTAATCATGGTGGGAAAACAGAGATTTTTAACATTAAATATAATATTGCTATGGATTTTTTGTAGATGACTGTTATCATATTGAGGAAGTTCTCTTCTAGTTCATATGAGAGCTTTTATCATGTCAAATGCTTTTGTGTTTGTGTGGGAAGTGGAGTACTAGGAAATGGACCCAGAATCTTACATATACTAGGCAAGCACTCTATTTGTGAGCTACATTCCCTTAGGGAGACAGGATCTCCCTAAATTGTACAGTTTAAGTAGCTTCAAACTTGCAATTCTCCTCCCTCGGCCTCCTGAGTAGCTTGGATCACAGGAATGCACCACCATACCTAGTCTGTCAAATATTTTTTTCTGTAACTATTGAAATGAGTGTGCATTTTTTTTTTGGTTGTTTATTCTATTAACAGTATATTACACTGATTGATTTTTGTGTTATGTAATGTTTCTAAACAGAGATGAATTCCAGTTGGTCAAGGTGCATAATTCTTTTTACAAAATGCTGCATTTGGCTTGCTAGTATTTTATTAAAGATTTCTGGAACTATATCTAAAGGGATAATGGTTAATAGATTTGCTTTCTTTCCTTTTTTTCCCCTTTTGTGGTGGGGATAAAACCAAGAGCCTCATGTGTGTTAGACAAGGGTTCTATCACTGAGCTATACCCTCAGCCCCAGTGGTTTTATTTGTGTGTGTGTGTGTGTGTGTGTTTTGTCTGGTTTGGGTAACATTAGCCTTACAGAATGAGTTTGGAAGTATTAACTTCATTCATAATTTTTTTGTAAGAGTTTATGAAGGATTAATTCTTCAAATGTTTGGTAGAACTGGATGTGGTTGCACACACCTGTAATCCCATAGACTTGGGAAGCTGAGGTGGAGGATTACAAGTTCAAGACCAGCCTCAGCAATTTAGTGGTTAGGAATTTAGTGAGATGCTGTTTCAAAATAAAAAATAAAAAGGACTAAGGATATGGCTTAGTGGTTAAGCACCACTAAATTTAATCCCTAGTACTAATAAATAAATAAATAATGTTTGGTAGAATTACCAGTGAAGTCAGCTGAATTCAAGGCCTCACACATGATAATTCCCAGCTCATTTTATTTTTTATTTTGAGACAAGGTCTCACTAAGTTGCACAAGCTGGCCTTGAACTTGTGATCTTCCTGCCTCAGCCTCCCAAGTAGCTGGAATTATAGGCATGTACCACTACACCAAGCTAATTTTTCTAATTTTTAAAAAAATACATACTAACCAATATTAATCATATAAATTAACAGGTTTCACAATGACATTTTCTTTCTTTCTTTCTTTTTGTGGTACTGGAGATAAAACCCAGAGGTGTTTTAACACTGAGCTATACCCCCAGCCCTTTTTATTTTGAGACAGGGTCTCAATAAGTTGCTGAGACTACCCTCAAACTTGTGATCCTACTGTCTTAGCCTCCTGAGTTGCTGGATACATAGGCATGCACCACCAGACCTGGCTCACTGTGACGTTTTTCATACATGCACATATTGTGTTTTAATAGTGCCCACCCTTCCTGGCACCCTCTCCTCCATTATTTCTCAATCCAGACAGAAGAATTTGTGTATTTCATCTAGGTTATCTAATTTGTTGTTCATAGTATTCTCTTATAATCCTTTTTAGCCGGGAGTGGTGGTGCTCACCTCTAATCCCAGTGACTCAGGAGGCTCAGGCAGGAGGACTGAAGGTTCAAAGCTAGCCTCAGCAATTTAGTGAGGCTGTAAGCAACCTAGTGAGACCCTGTCTCAAAATAAAGAAATAAAAAGGGTTGGGGATGTGGCTCAGTGGTTAAGTGCCCTTGGGTTCAATCCCTGGTACAAAAAAAAAAAAAAAAAAATCCTTTTTATTTTTGTAGTAGTAGTGATGTCCCCTGTTTTATTACTGATTTTAGTTATTTGAGCCATCTCTCTTTTTTTCTTGGCCAGTCTATCCAAAGATGTGTCAATTTTGTTGATATTTTCAAAGAACTACCTCTTGATTTTATTGACTTTCTCTATTGTTTTTCCATTCTCTACTTCATTTATTTCTATGTTACATTATTCTATTTATCCTGCTTGTGTGTGTTTACTTTGTTCTGTTTCTAGTTTCTTAAGGTAGAAGATTAGGTTACTGATTTATGGTCTTTTTTTTTTTTTAATATTGTTTTTTTTTTCTTTTTAAGGAGAGAGAGAGAGAGAGAGAATTTTTTAATATTTATTTTTTAGTTCTCAGCGGACACAACATCTTTGTTTGTATGTGGTGCTGAGGATCGAACCCGGGCCGCTCGCATGCCAGGCGAGCGCGCTACTGCTTGAGCCACATCCCCAGCCCCGATTTATGGTCTTTTTAAAAAAACACATAAGTAGGGGCTGGGGTTGTGGCTCAGCAGTAGAGCGCTCACCTAGCACATTCTAGGACCTGGGTTCGATCCTCAGCACCACATAAAAGTAAAAAAAAATAAATAAATAAAGGTATTGTGTCCAACTGCAACTCAAAAACAAAACAAAACTCATAATTTTATAGTCATAAATTTCCTTGTAAGCAGTATTTCAGTTGCATCCCATAGTTTTGGTATATTGTATTTTCATTTTCATTCACCTTAAAGCATTTTCTAGGGGCTGGGTGTGTAGCTCAGTGGTACAACATGCCTAGCATGCTCAAGACCTTGGGTTCAATCCCTAGTACCACAACCCCCCCAAAAAAGGGATTTTTTAAATCTGCCATGACATAATTGTTTTTGGGGACTTTGTGGTTTAATTTCCACTGGTTGTAAGTATACCAAATTTCCTTTTGTTATTAATTTCACAGCATATACACTGTATGATTTCTTCCTTTCTTTTTTCCTTTTTTTTTTGCACCAGGAATTGACCCAGGGGCACTCAACCACAGATCCTCCTGCCTCTGCCTCCTGAGCAACCGGGATTACAGGTATGCATCGCACCACCATGAAATCATGGCTTATGATTTCAATCTTTTAACATTTATCGAGATTTGTTTTGACCTAAGATATGGTCCATTCCGAAGAATATCCTATGTATCCTTGAAAAGAATGTGTATTCTCTGGTCGTTAGATAAAATGTTCTAACAGATATCTGTAATGTCTAGCTGGTTTCCTCTGCCTCTCTTAAAGCCATAGCAGGGCAGACAGCTCACATTATACCCGATATTCAATATTCCTCTTCTACCCAGTCTTTCCTATGAGGTCAAGAAGCTATTGTGCTTTAAAAATAGAAGTAATAATGTCAATACTTACACAGCACATCCTTTGTGCCAGGCATTCTTCTAAGCACTTTACATACAATCATTCATTTCATCTCACCACATGCTTACCTTTGTACCCCAAGCAGTTGTTCCTCAGTATAAGTGGAGCTCCCTTCACCCTGTCGGTTCTGATTCCACTCATTCTCGCACTTCTTTTCCTTCTGTGCCTTCATGCAGTTACAGCAACCACAGGGGTCATGACTCTCAGGAGGTTTGTCTTCTGGGTATTTGTTTCTTCTAACTGCATCAATGTAAGCTGCAAAGTAATAGCTTCTTAATAAGGCCTCTGCCTGACTCTGCAAATCAACTTTGCTATATGCCTTAACTCTCTTAGAGGTTGCTTGGAGACAAGAGAAGGATGGTATTAGGAAGAGGCAAAGGACATTATGTGGACTTTTTTTTTTTTTGCAGGGGAGAGGTCCTAGGGAGTAAACCTAGGGCCTTGAGCACGCTAGGCAAATGCTTTATTATAAGCTATATACCCATCATGATGACTTTTGAGTATCTATACAAAGCTGAATAAACATCTTTCCTGGAAAACTATTACAGAAAATATGAGAAAGCAGCTAAGAAAAACTTAGAAATGCTAGAAATATGAAGGACAGCCTATATTCCCAGCAACTTGGGAGTCTGCAGGAGGATCACGAGTTCCAGGCTAGCCTCTGCAACTTAGTGAGACCCTGCCTTAAAATAAAAAGGGCAGGGCTGGGGCTGGGGCTCAGGGGTAGCACATTTGCCTGGCATGTGTGAGGCACTGGGTACGATTCTCAGAACCACATATGAATAAGTAAAATAAAGGTCTATCAACAACTAAAAAGTAAATAAATAAATAGGGCTGTGGATGTAGGCCAGTAATAAAGTACCCCTGGATTCAATCCCCAGTACTACAAAGGGAAAAAGAAGAACAAAGAAAAGAAACATGAAGTATAGAAAGTCTACCATACTTAACAATGGTCAATCATCAAATAAAGTCAGAAAAGGGGCATCTACTCAAAACCCTGCTTCTAGTGCAATACAGGGGGAAATTTATTTCTCTCTGCTCCATGGTCAGAAGCAACATTGCTCAGAAAATGAAACTTTTTTTGCAATGCCTCTTACTCCTAAGATTTAAAGTAAAGAGAAACTCAATTATTTTAAACTAACAATTATACATACAAAGAAACTTGGCTAGATAGTTCAGGGGGGAATGTAGGAGTAAGACCTACTCCTAACCACAAAGAGGTTAGTTTAATAGGAGAGGATTCAATAAATCATAACACCAGCAGAATGTAAAGAGAGTTTCATGAATTCAAAGAGAGCAGAGCCTCATGTCTTGTCTGGAGAATCGGGGAAAGGCTTTAAAAACATCATTTCCTGCTTAACATCCTTCAGTGACTACCCACTGCTCCCTGACACTCCTCCTATAAGTGGGCCTAACTCCAATGAATCCTTCATACCATCATTTGTAACATTTACTTCAAGAAGCCTCCCTTGACACTCAGGGCTGTGCTGGGCCTTATCAGTGTGCTTCAAACCCTCAACCTTGCTATGTTAGCCCAAGGCTTACTGGGCTTGTTTTGTAATTAGTTGATAACCCTTCAAACTCTCTCATTGAGCCTACAGTTCTGTTGGCTCAAAGGCCCATGTCTGTCAAATCCCCATTATAGGTTCAACACAGTAAGTAATGGATCAATACTTTTTGCTTGGCTATAATATAGGATGGAAAAGGGCAGCCTATAGGTCCTGATTCATATTGCAGGGGCAAGATCAAACCAGGACTGAGGGTCGTGCGGCCCAGTTTGATGGGGTAATAGATAAGGTTAAGATAGCAAGCTGCAGGAGACCGCAGCACCCGGGGGACCCTCCAGTTACCCCGGTGAAGGAGGGGCAGGATGGCTGCGGGGGCCCTGGGCGGGGCACGGGGCAGGGCGGGGCTGGGGGCCGGAGGCAACAAATCGTCACCGGTGACTCTAAGTTCCCGCCAGGGCCCTAGCTCGGGCCAGAGTTCCCGTTCCGGGATTCTGGCCTGTATCCTGGGCGGTCCTCCACCCTTTTCGGAATGCTACTTAAGCTTAGCATCTTCTTACAGGCCTCCATCCTTCACCTCGAGCTCAGGATCCCAACCTTTATGCTCTTTCAGGAGCCCCATCCCTGATTTCTCCGGAATGCCACCTTATCCCACCCTCAAGCCAGGACCTGGTACCTTCGGTCCAGCGCTCCCCGCTGCCCAGAGTGGCCGCCATATCCTTTTCCAGTCAGCAGATGCTTGGAGCCTCCTGGGCGTCCGAGGCTGAAAGAGAAGGGGGGCATGGAGCGCGGGGCACGCTGGTCATTGTAGTTGTCTGTGTGGGCTACAAGGGACACGGGACTACAATTCCCGGCAGGCCTCACGAGAAAGGTCTGCGGAGGTGCAGATAGACCGAGGGGCTCGACCCAGAGAATAGCCGCGGGTGCGGCTGAACGACCACTGCGCAGCTACCGACACTTCCTCACCTGTAGAGAGCGAGTAGCGGCTTCTGCCCTGCCTCTACCTCAGTGCATCCAAGGAGGCGCAACTGAGCGTCCTGCCTGCGAAGAGCTTCGTAATCTATAGGGTAGAGGGTGACAATTTGACTCTACTCTTCAGGATGTCCTTTTTAAAATACACCAATTCCTGTTCAGTGTGAAGTCTGTGTTGGGCCCCAGAGATTCAGAGATGGTTTGTGGGGTGCACACTCCAGTTCTGGGGAGCTTAAGAGCCACGAAATTAGAATTAGAAAAATGAAGTAGAAACGCGCTTGTAGTTGTAGATGGACAGCGTACCTTTATTTTATTTGTTTATTTTTACGTGGTGCTAATGATCGAACCCAGTGCTCAAGACTTTTCTCCCACGCAGGCGTTTCTTTGGCCGGTTCCTTTTCTGAAGTACCAAATCTGGTGCTGAGGATCAAACCCAGGGCCTCACACGTAATCCCAGCTACTGCAGAGGCTAAAGCAGGAGGATTGCAAGTTCAAGGCCGGCTTCAATTTAGTGAGGCCCTAAGCAATTTAGCAAGACCCCTGTCTCAAAAAATTAAAAAAAGGCTGGGGATGAGGTTCAGCGTTTAAGCGCCCATGTGTTCAATCCCTGGTACCAAAAAACATAAACAACACAACAACAACAAAGATAAACGAATAAAATTTTTAAAAAGGGCTGGGATGTGACTCAGTGGTAAAGCAAGTGGGTTCAATCCCCAGGAGAGAGAGAGAGAGAGAGAGAGAGAGAGAGAGAGAGAGAGAGAGAGGCGCTAGGGTTGTGGCTCAGCAGTAGAGCACTCGCCTAGCACATGCGAGGCCCTGGGTTCGATCCTCGGCACCACATAAAAATAAATAAATAAAACAAAGGTATTGTGTCCGACTACAACTAAAAAATAAATATGAGAGAGAGAGAGAGAAAGAAGGAAAGAAAAAAAGAAAAAGGTCTGGATGGCTCTACTGGCTACAGTATCCTCATTCACTGACTCATGCATGCAGGAAGATGTGGGTGGGTTGGAATGTCCAAAGATCAGATCTAGGAAATGGCAAAACTGTCATCTCAAAAACAAACAAAAATACACCTGAAAAAAACTGGAATTCATTCAGAGCTTCACCCAAGAAGACTAAATCAATTATGATAGCAGCAGCAACTTAGGCTTTTGGGGGAGTGGGGTAGGTGTGGTGATGATGGATAACCCTGGACAGGAACTGGAAGAGGAAAAGTCCCAAATGGCATGCAATTCCAGCAATTCCCTGCAACAAATCATTGTGTGGCCCTGGCCAACTCCCTTCTTCTCCTTTGGCCTCAGTTTTCTTACCTGTAAGATTATTTCCACCTTATAGAATTTTTTGGATGGGAATTATATTGGGGTTTGAACCCAAGTCCTCACATACATCTCACCTATGAGGTTAGATTAGATTAGATTGGTGGTTTTAATTTTATCTATCTATCTATCTATCTATCTATCTATCTATCTATCTATCTATCTTATTTTGCAGTGCAGGAGATTGAACCTAGAGCCTTGCAGTACTGGATAAGTGCTCTACCACTGAGCTACATCCCCAATCCTGTCTCTGGGATCTTATATGGAGAGTGGGAAGGGGAAGGAAGGCACATCAGGGAAGGCTCTAGCATCTTACCTTTCTTTGCTTCTTCAATCAAAGTAGCTCTGCTTTTTTCTGGCTTACATTTTGTGGTCTACTAAAGGAAAAAAAAAACCCACTATTTGAAAACTACCAAACTAATTGACCACTAAGTGCTTGTGTCATTTGTAGCATCAATTACAAAACAAGTCCTTAAGATAGTGCTCTGCAGTGCCCCCAATCCCAATAAGCACTGATATTGGATCATTTTCATTTGACTGAGCAGGGAGAATTAGCATAGTTGTTGAGAGATCTGAATAAGATTGTTATAGAATATAATAAGAGTGTTTGTATTTAGTATCTTATATTGCATGTAGTATGTGTTTAATACATTGTAGCCAACCATTATGAACTAGCTTGGTGAAAGAGAAACATTTGTGTGTGTTTGTGTGTGGTTCTGGGGGTTGAATCCAGGACCTCATATATGATAGTAGATGCTCTACCACTGAGCTACTTCCCCAGCCCATTTGGGGGGGGGGTAGGGGATACTGGAGATTGAAGCAGGAGCACTTGACCACTGAGCCTCATCCTCAGCCCTATTTTATATTTTTTGTTTAGAGACAGGGTCTCACTGAGTTGCTTAGTGCTTCACTTTTGTTGAGGCTGGCTTTGAACTCACAATAATCCTACCTCAGCATCTAGAGCCTCTGGGATTACAAGTGTGAGCCGAGCCCTAGCCCCTTTTTAAATTTTATTTTGAGATAGGGCTTCACTAAGTTGTCCAGGCTGGCCTCAAACTTATGATCCTCATGCCTCAGCCTCCTGAGTAGCTTGGATTACAGGTGTGTGTGCCACTGTGCCCAGCGAGAAATCATTTTTTTGTATGTGTTTTGTTATAGCAAATTAACAGTAGGGATGTAGGGTTGGGGTTGTGGCTCAGTGGTACAGTGCTCACCTAACACAGGTGAGGTACTGGATTTGATCCTCAATACCACCTAAAAATAAATAAATAAAGTCATTGTGTCCATCTACAACTAAAGAAGAATATTTTTAAAAATGTAGGAGTGTATACTGGGCATGTCTATACTGGAGTATGTCATAAGGTCATGGTTATGACTAACTGGACTCCCGAGCATATATATGTGGCAAAATTACTACAAGCAGGAAAGAAGCATAACACTACCAAGAATGGAGGGAAAGCTGCTTTTCCCTTCACCCTAACCCCTGAACCAGCAGCCAAAACCAGTGATTATCCCATATTTCAGAAAGAGCAGAAGATGACAAAAATATGAGAAGAAACGTCCATCACAATTAGATTGTTATACTCTTGAGTGGCAAGGGAGGCACCCAAACCATAAGATGAGTCAAAGGCTCTATGCTGGGACCGTGGGCCTATGACCAGCTTATATATTCCAGGCAGCAGTGTGATTACAGAAATCTAGATCCTGAAGGAGCTACTTGTGATCTGTGGCTCAGGAACCTAATCAGTAACATCCAGCAGGTGGTTGTATATAAGGAAGTTTTTTTTTGGTTCTGGGAGGGTAGACAGCCTGCTCGAGAAGATGGCCAGCTGAGATGGACTGCAACTTGGAGCCAGAATCACATGGTTAAAGTCTACAGGTACTCAGAGATGTCTCAATATCATGAAGTCATGGGTATTTGGCTGAGAGGGGGAGTGCAGGATTGAGAAGGGGTACCATGAATAAAGAAACTAGTTAGGAGCAGAATCCAGGTAATGGAAAGGCTGGGTATAGTGGTACACACCTGTAATTCCAGGTACTGGGAAAGCTGAGGCAGGAGGATTGCAAGTTTTGGCTGTTCTGGCAACTTAGTGAGACCCTGTCTCAAAATAAAAAGTCCTGGGAATATAGCTCAGTGGTAGAGCACTTTCCTAGCATATGCAAAGCCCTGGGTTTAACCCCTAATAATAAAATAAAAAGGAGGATATCCACAAACCCAGGAAAGACTGGTAAAATGAGTCATAAATGTTTTCCGACAGATTCACATAGAATGTTTTAGGAATAGCCTGATTTTGGGAAATTGTGTGCCAAAGTTAGGACAAGGAGGCCTGCAGCCAGGTTTTCCCATTTTCTACACTTACTTTAAAAAAATACTTGTTGAATTGTAGTGAATTTTTCCTGTTGATCCAGAGGTTTTCGATGTGCCCTGTAAGACTGAGTTCTGCCCCATCCAGGCCTGAAAGAAAGATACTGGGAAAATAGTCCTCCCGTCCATGGGGCCTGTGTGCCTGAGCTGGTGTATTGGTTGCCCTCCCATAGGATTGGGGAATAAATGAGAGGACACTTTACATAAATCTCCCCACCCCACCACTTGCTCCTGCTTTAGGACCATGTAGTCCTATATCAGAAAAGGGAGGAAGTCATTTGTAAATGGCCACCATCCTGTTGTCTAGACAACAAGGAGGAGATGTGGTCTTAGGGAAGCTGCAAGGGCAGCAGAAAGCTACACTCGGATTTCCTGTCAGAGGTGGGGTCTTGTATTTGCATAAATAAAAGTATCCTCCCAAATAACCCCCTCTAACATAGTTTGCTCAAGAGCAGAATTCAGCATTGAGTTCATCCTCAACCCCTTCCCAAAGTATAAAGTTTACTTAGCAGCAGGAAAATCAACATGGCTAATGTGGTACTGCAGTGTCAGCAGTAGGGTAAGAGCCTTTTAAACCCAAAGATATTAATACCAGTTCACCCCTTCTCCCACACATATAAATACCTTATGACTAACAGCTCATATTTGCAGGACATTGTCCAGAGTCAGGAGAAATCTGTGGCCTTATAATGGAGACGCTGACTGAATTATCTAGAGTGAGACCCACACACTTGACCAATTAGTTCAGTATGCTAAGCATTTGAATAAGTGCCCTAAACAGAATCCAAGACTTTTTTATACATTGTTATATCACCTGGAGGGTTCTATCCCAGTGATAGATTTTTGTATTGGAACTGACTAGTAAGTCATGTGCCTTTTGCAGTGTGGTATAAATCAAATGTATGTGAATTATTTTTTTAAAAATGCTGTAGTATTGCTACATAGGTTGGATTCTCTAGGAAATGACTGAAATGCTGAGATTTGCCTACTGAGGGTTTATTGGTGATGCTTCTGAAAACTACAGTTGTGAAGAGTAAGAGGAGCAGGATTGAGCAGGGGGGAAAATTGAGGCAAGGGGTCCAGGTTTTCATCCCTTCCCTCATCCCCACCAGCCAGCCATCAAGCAGCCAAAAGCTCTCTATGGCCAGCACACTGCTGCAATTGGGGAACAAATATCTTAGTCCTGAAGTGGGACCTGGGTGGTACTGCTTTAGACTGTCTGCTACAATTGCTGATGAGTACTTTACTTCCCAAGTATCTCCACTTGTTATTTCATTTTACCTACCCAGTAGCTTGTGAGGAGAGAAGGAATTCCTGAGAATGTTAAAAACTTGCCAGTGACACCTAGGTCGTGTCTCTGGCTCCCACCAGAGTAAACTCTGCTCAACAGATTCATTTCATTCATTCATTCATTTTTTTTTTCTTAGATCTAGAGTTCACAGAACTGTGGGATATAAAACAAAAGAAGTTAGTGAAAGCCAAGTAGTCCAGCCACCTCACTTTATTATTTATTTTTGGTGCTAACGATTGAACTTACAGCCTTGTACATGCAAAGCAGATGCTGTACCACTGAGCTACACACCTTCAGTCCCCAACAAGCTCTCTTTTGTATCTCCCTCTACCCTCCCTCAACCTCCCGAGCCACTGAGACAATAGGTGTGTGCCACCGTGCCTAGCCCACTTTAATAGTTTTTTGGAGGGGTTTTGGGCACTAGGGATCGAATCCAGTGGCACCTTACTGAGCTACACCCCCTGTCCTTTTTATTTTTTATTTTGACACAGGGCCTTGCTAACTTGATGAGGGCCTATATGAATTGCTGAGGCTGACTTTGAACTTGCAATTCTTCTGCCTCAGCCTCCTGAGTTCCTGGGATTATAGGCATGTACCACCATGCCTAGTATTTTATAGTTTAACTGAGACAAATAAAACAAAACTTTTTGTTGTAGACATTCTGTCTCATACCACTTTATGAAGTCAAAGCCAGAAGAAAATAGCATACTGTTCCTGCAGGTGAGTAAGCTCCATTCTCCCTGTGTCCTAAACTGCTTATTAGCAGTAGATTAGATACACACAGATGACTTCTCTTGATTCATTTCCAAACCAATGACATGGTAGACATGACTATTACTAAGAAAACAGATATTTCCTTTCTTTTTAATGACTTCACAGTATGTCTGCAATCCTTTATTATGTTTCTAGGACACAAACACAATGTCAGTCAAAGGTCAAATGTGTGGGTTTTTGGTCCTTAAAGACCTATCCTTGAAGTAAATCTTCCCAGTGCTCATCTCATGCTCAGAGCCAAAATGAAGTGTATCCATGCTGGCAGAGGACACTTGAATTTCATTCAGCTTTCACTCCTGGAGTTTCTTAGTCAAAATGGATTGTGCTTCCCTTGTTTTTATTCTACAGATTTAAAACTTTGTATTGCCTGGGCTGAGAATGTGGCTCAGTGGTAAGGTGATTGTTCAATCCCCAGCACTTCAAAAAACCTTTTTATTGGTGATGATTGGTCTCTGTTTACAGTCCCTTGTGTCTCATTTCTGTTGAGTAGGTCAGTCAGTTACCTCAACCCCACTTAATAAAATAGGTGAACAGAGGCAGACTGAATAAAAAGTTCCTCTCCCACATTTCTCAGAGAGCTTCCCACAGAAGCAGAAAGAGGTATGAATGCTTGGCCTAGTAAAGAAAGCTGGAAAGCTTCTGGAATGTTAAAAAATGTACAAGGGAGACAGGCATGGTGGTGCACACTTGTAATCCCAGCAACTCAGGAGGCTGATACAGGAGGATTACAAATTCAAGGCCAGCCAGGGCAATTTAGGGAGATCCTGTCTCAAAACACAAAAAGGACTGGGGATGTAGCTCAGTGATAAAGTGCTTGAAAGTATGAGGTCCTGTATTTGTACCACACACACAAAGAGGAAGAAATGTGCATAGAAACATAGACCTTAAAAGAAATTAGACTGCAGACTAGAAAATAATTTTAATGCAAGTATAAAGGATCAGTCCACTGCGGTATTTTTCCTTCTTCTTGCTTTATAGGCTACTCCTTCGTATGACTCTAGAAAGAAGAGGACCAGGCCATATTTCTGTCTGTGTGGGAAGCAGTCTCTCATGCTGGAAGCTTGCTGCCATATCTGGAGGAGTGCCAGTGTCCTTTAGATCCAGGAGCAGACACAAAACAATAAAATAATAATTTATATATGGTTTATTGCCTCTATCAATTTCATCTCTTCCTCCTTATAGTCATGGAACAGCTGCATCATCCTTGGACCCATGGGGACCAAAGTCACTTTTAAAGAACCTGCAAAATGAATACATAATGAGGAAGGGTGAACTTCTTAGGAAGGGGAGGGTAGGGGAAAGGGCAGAAGAACATGGGTCTTTGGAAGTATTTCCTTGCTGACCAAGAACCAGAGCCTGAAAATAGGAGCAGGAGGAGGGAAAGATGAATTTGGAGAAGGAAGGAAATAGATGAATGTACCTTCTCTGCTGAGGGGCAGCCTTTGCTGTTATTCATGTTGATATTCTTCATGGAGATGAGGGTGATGCTGTCTTTTTCTCCATTGGCTGTGGAGCAGCTGGGGCAGGAAGGAAGTTTGTGTTACAGAAAGAAGCTGGAAGGGCAATGAGAGGCAAGGAACCCAGCAGGGGCGCGGGGGGGGGGGGGGGCTTCAAAAACATCTATATTTAGGGGGTGCACCATAGTGAACCAAGAGTGAGCTTTGAGGGGCTGGCATTGTGGCTCAGAGGTAGAGCGCTTGCCTAGCATGCGCGGGGCCCTGGGTTCAATCCTCAGCACCATGTAAAACTAAATGAATGGAATAAAGGTATTGTTTCCAACTACAACTAAAAAATAAATAATTTTTTTTTAAAAGAGTGAGCTTTGAAGCTTCAAAGACTTGCATTTACTACCCATTACTGATTTGATCTTGATCAAGTTACAACTTCCCTACAGCCTCAATTTTTAAATTTTATTTTTTATATTTGGTATTGGAGATTGGACCCAGGGCACTCTACGACTGAGATACACCCCCAGCTACACCCCCAGCCCTTTTTATTTTTTAAATTTGAGACAGGGTCTTGCTAAATTGCTGCCTCAACCTCCCAAGTAGCTCAGATTTTAGGAATGTGCCACCACAGCTGAAACCCTCAGTTTTTTAATTATATAAAATGAAGTTACATTTACCTTGGAGAATTGTTGGAAGGATTTGAGCTCATATTGCACATTACATACTATTACGAGTGGCCCAGTCAATAAAAGGTTCCTAAACTTAGAAGAGAGGTCTTATCTTAGAATCTGCATTCCTATAATTATCATTAAGGGCTTAGCCCTGGAGCTGAAGAGTTCCTTGGGGTGGGGAGGCAGGCGTGGCATTTGCCTGGAATCCCAGCAGGTTAGGAGGATGAGACAGCAGTATCACAGGTTCAAAGCCAGCCTTAGCAATTTAGCGACGCCCTAAGAAACTTAGGGAGACCCTGTCTCAAAATAAAACATAAAAAGGACTGGGGACAGGGCTCAGTGGTTAAGCACTGGGTTCAATTCCTGGTATCAAATAAGAAGAGTTCCCATCCATCTCGTGTCACTTGGTTGTTTCTTTTCAGGTCCGCCACTGGCCTTCCTACACCTACCCCCGGCCTCAGTAAAGGCGGCAGGATTATGGTGTGTGTGTGTCAGTGGTGTGTGATGTATGATTTGTATGGTGAGTATGTATGGGGTGTATATATATGTGTGAGGTGTACGTGATGTGTGGTGTGTGATGTGGGGTGTGTGTGTGTGTGTGCACGCATGTGTGTGTGAGGCAGGAAGTGTTTTCCTTTTGGAGTAGAGAAAAAGGGGGTCAGATAGAAGATGCCTCCCTTGAACTTCTGACAGTCTTACCTTTCAGATAGTCCTGAACTCCCTGGTTTCTGGGGATCTGTAAAAATGCAAGGACATACATTAGGGTCACTTGCTATAATTCAGAATTTCAGCCTTCCCCTCAAAGCCCCCCCAAGGGGATCTTTCCAACTCATCCATGGGGCTTATAGGCTTGTGCCATTCCTTCCCTCAGCCTGAACTGGGTGTCCACCTTGGCCTTGGGCTCCAGGTCCCCCAGCACAGGGGAAAGACATATACCTTCTGACTCCTTGTTCTTCCGACACTTAAACCTTAGACTGACCACACCGACTAGGATGATCACCACAACCACCAAGATGACAATGAAGCTGATCACACCTGAACAGGGAAAAGAATGGGGTTAAGGAAAGATGATGACAGGGGACAAGAGGGGGCAACAAGAGTCCAGAATACCCTTCCTGGCTAAGTACTATATAGACAGGCTCAGGGAACAAAGTGAATTTCACTTCTCTGCTGAACAAATGAGCTATCAGCCTGCTGTCCCTGGCTGGAGTGGGCTTTACAGCCTAGCTCCCTCCTGTCATAAGAACATGGAGTCCAGCACAGCCAAAAAGAGCTGGCTAGAGGGCCAATGGAACCTTTCTTCCATCAGTGCCTTGTTCATAAGCCAGTCCCTCCTGGAACAAACGGGTAAGATTTGAACTTGTGTGCTCAGACCCAGATCCTATCCCCACGTCCTAATCTTCCTTTCTCACCAAAGGCAGCCACAGTGAGCACAGTTGCTAATGTGGGGCTAGGCAGGATGGTCAAGTCTTCCATCATACTTGAGTCCATGGTGACTGAATTAGAAGTATCATTTTGAGATGTTTCTGAAACAGAGTGGGTTTGATGTATCAGTGAAGGGTGCTGACACAGCCACCAAAGACAGCTAGCTTCTCTCCTGCTCCCCATATACAAGGCTACAGAGCCACACCCTACAAGACTTCCTTGCCACTCTGGCCAGATCTCATGGGGATAGAGGTTGGAAATGTGGACTGTGAAGATGTGGGCTCATCTGAACAGCACTGCTAGTTGCTCACGTTACTGGTTTCAGAGGATTCCAGAAGGTTCAGGATGTTTTCCACTACTCTTTGGAGCCCACAGGAAAAGGATTTATGCTTTAGAGCTAGGAAGCCAGATCAGGCTAAGTAGAGTTGTCTGTGTTTTGCCAAGGATTGGAGATGATTCAACAAATTGGGTTGTCAGTTAAGGAGACAGTACAGGTGTTGGGCCCTCTTAAAAAGTGGCATGTCACTCCACTCCTCCCCTGTTCAACTAATTGTATCTCAGGCCAGACTGCTGTTCCATTTCCTTATCTCTCCTCACCCCCCCTCCCAAATAAGTCTGGAGAGTAAACTATCCAAGAGCCAAGGGACAGCTTGAGAGAAAGGGCCACAAGACATCTCCAACCCCCCTCTTTGCCATGTAGGACATACCTCCCCTTGCGCTGCTGCCTCCTCCGCCACTGCTGCTACTGCTGTGTGGAGCTCCAGTGCCTGTGCGGGAAACAGGTGGCCACAACAGAGGGTGTCCACCCTCCCCAGCCTTGTCTGAGAAGCATGGCCTTTCTCCACCTTTTCTGCCCTCCAGCCCCTTCTTCTCTTCATCTATGCCTTTCTTGGTCCCAGGTCCAGTCTCATTTTGCCTTCTCTGTGGCCAGGCCTAACTTCCTGTCTCAACTCCTCTCCAATCTCTTTCATTATTTCCAAACTAAGGTGCAACTGATGCGGCTCCTGGCCTCAAGACCCCCACACCTCTGCCTCCCAAGGAGGGGAAGAAGGACCCCACCCAGATGTAACCCAGGGTTCTTCACCCCCTGCCCCTCCCACCCTGGGTACTCACTAAGTTCCGCTGTGTGCTTCTGTGCCTGGGCCTGAGTCAGGTTCTTAAAGGAGTGCCCATCTGTGACACTTGATCTCCCTGTTACAGGGTTCCTGGATCCCAGGGGGCTTTGTGGGGTCTTCTGCGAAGTTGCTATGCATTAGGAAACACAAATGGCCTGCTCAGGGCCTCAGGCAGCCCGTGCACAGAGAGGGCTCATTAGTCCAAAATCCTCCTCTTCTTTCCTGCTTACAACTCCAGAAGCGGTCATTCTCTGGTTCACCTCTGGGCCTTTACCCTTGATGTTTATTCTGCCTGGCACATACCCCATCATCCTCCACCTCACCACCTTCACCTATTCATAACTCCTTCTTTGTTCAGTTTTGGAGGCCAATGCCTCTGGGAATCATCCCTGGCCCCCCAAGTCTGAAGGCTGATATTTGTCTGGCCTCTACAGCATTTTTTACTCTTACCCATGAACTTTCCCCCTGCTTTATAAAAATTGCTAATGTAGGAATTGTAGGCTTGTCCCTTCCCCCACTGGTCTATAGTCTCCTGTAGAGAAGATGCAGTGTCTGGGTCCTCCCCAGTTCTTCCCTGGATGGCATTTGTGGTATCAAAGGCCGAGTACCTGGGATACTGGAGCTGAAAAGAAGCCTTGGGCTGCCAAACTCGGAGGAAGATTTTTCTCCTGCAAGGATGGAGGCAGATGGAGAGTTGGGGGTTAAGCAGGTTTGATGACACCCCAATCCCTTGCCCATCCAAGAACTCTGGAGCTTTAAACAGGTTTGAATGGCTGGGGGAAGGGGTTGGGGAGAGGGAAGGCCCCCAGGCAAGCACACTCACTCACCTGTATTGGGAGAAGTTGGCTCCGTGACCAGACTTAAACTGCTAAAGGGTCCTGAAACAGATCATCTTAGGTTGAAGGGTCTGCTACCTCCTAGCTCTCTATGCCCTTCTCTTCTTCTCTATATCTGGCATTTTCTGGTCTTTCTTCCTACCCGTCCTCCACCCCCTTCATTTCTCTCCTTTTTCAAGACATGTTAGGCTGGGCCAAGTGAAAAATATCCCTCTGTGAGCTCAGCCTTAGACGAGCCACTGAGAACTGTGCCCCCAGCCCCAGAGCCCTGGGGTCAGTGCTAAACTGGCCTAGCGCTCCTCTCACCTTTCCTAAGCTTCTAGGCCCAGTTGCTAGAATAGGACCCACAAGTTGGATCCTACCCTGAGCAGTCTGGATTTTCATGGACTGGAAGGAAGGCGCACATGGCAGAGGGCTAAAGGATAGGTCTCCAGCTCATGGTGTTGGCTTCCATTAGAAATGGGACTCAATTGCATCATCACCACCACCTCATGGTCCAGAGTCCCAGAGTCCTTTCCTGGCTCTTGACCAATCTATGGGTACGGTACCAACCTCACACAAGATCGGGGGAAGGATTTTTGTTTTTGTTTTTTGTGGTACTGGGGATTGAACCCAATCTCATGCATGCTAGGAAAGCACTCTACCCAGCCCAGAGGAAGGTTATTTTAAACTAATGGCATGTTCAAAGAGAGAGAGCCAGTAGCCTGGCATGACTGGACAAGGACCCAGGATTCCAGGTCTCTAGGCTAATGTGCACCCTATACTATTGCTCAGGCCATTAATTTTCCTCTGTGAAGATTGTTCTCCCAAGGGGAGGAGATGGGAAGGTGAATGAATGAAATGGGTTTGGGGTGGGTTTAATGCTTATATTAGGGTGTGTGTGTGTGTGTGTGTCTCTCTCTCTCTCTCTCTTTCTCTCCCCTCTTCCCAGCCAGTGGTAGGGGCCTGCACAGGAAGCAGGTTCTGAGGTGTGTACAGGAGGCAAAGAAGCTCTATAAGGAGCTACCTACCAGTTTACTTTCACAGGCAGAGGCTTCTTTGGAAATGGTCATTATTGACCAAACCCAGAGAGGAGTCAGTTACTAGGAGTCCCGGGTCAGAAGCCCTCATTAGCCATTTAGTACATTTATGTGTGTGTCGTGGGTTTTTTTTTATTACAGATGTGTGTGTGCTTATGGTCCCCTATCTGTATCCTGCTGTGGATGTGGGCCCTCAAGGGTCAGTTGGGTTTGCTCACTTTCCACAATGAAATCATTCTTGAAACCTGTGAACAATGTGAAAGGAAAACAACGTGGGGAAGTGGAGCCGCCCAGCTGGGTTCCCGTCCCTTTACTCAGCCTGGGCCGAAGGCCCCTGCCTGGCCCTTCTGCTCCTGTGGCCTATCATCATCAGGGAAGCATCGAGCCCAAACCTGGGTGGATGGAGGCGGCTGGGTGCCAGGAGCCCACCCCGGCCTGTGGCAGCCTGCTGGTTTGTTTATTTTTCTTAAGCCACTGCCTTTCTCCATGGGGCTATCACATAGAGAGTGTGGAATTAATTGTTTCCAAGCCCAAGCTTGCCCAAACCCTAGGCCATGTTTTATCAGGGCACAATCTGACAACCACATTCCTTTGTGGGTGAAGGATAGAGAGAGGAGTTAAAACTTATAGACACCCCAGGCTAGAAAGAAGCCTTTCTAGCTAGGGATAACTTGGGGAAGACTTTCAACCCATAGCGCACCTTAACACTATCAGTTACTGATCCAGTGTATCTTACACATCATCGAAGTGCTGCAAGAAGTGGTCACAATGCACCAACTTCAGCATTTACCTAGAAAGAAACCTGTCTAGCATCTTGGAAGGAGTTCCAAAGTCACAAGCTTCAAGTCTCATTTGCCTGCCCTCTCTTTGACTCCTGTCTCCTTCTGCTCCCTCGACTTGTCACCTGTAAAGATTCACCTGCAAAGGTTCACTTGCAAGTAAGCGAGGAACTAGAGTCAGGTTTTTTTCAGCAGGCCAGGTACCTCTGACCACTTGGCATGTAGACACCCAAAGAACTGTGGCCAAGGGAATTTCTGATTTTCCTGGTCTCCATTCCCTAACCCCTCCCTGCTTCATTTCCTCCCAATCTACCACTTCCCTATCCCTCTGTTTTCCTCAGAGCAGCATGTTTAGTAGGTAAAATCATGGATTTTACAGTCTGACAAGCTTGGGTTCAAATCCTGCCTTTGTCACTCACTCACTGTCTGACATCGGCCTCAGTTTTCTTTAAAATGCAATTTTTATGAGGGGATAGGGGTGTGGCTCAGTGGTGGGGCTCATTTGCTTAGCATGGGCAAAGTCCTGGATTCAATCCCCAGGGCCAAAATTAATTAATTAATAAACACAAAAAAAAAACCCATGAGATGTTAGTATCGTATAAGTTGTTGCAAGGAAAAGAAAACACATGTTCAACACTTAACACGGTGCCTGACAGTACATGCTCAATCAGTGCTAGACATTTTAATTTTTGCCCCACTTTCTCAAATCCTCTGAGTTACAAGTCGGCCCTGACTCTGTAGCCACAGTCAAGTCTCTGTGGGCATGAATATGCTCAAAAGGATTCCTCGGTTTACCAAAATGAAGGAGACAGCAAATGCCCAGAGCTCTGAGGATGAGAGGTTTAGGGAACCCAAGGAGGCTAGTCACTTTGGTAGAGTGTATATAAAGCCTGGGTATGTGCCTGGGACAGGGCAGTGGGTCAGAAAACTGGGAGAAGTCTAGGCCCTTGAAAATGCCTCATGAGTCTCCCCCTGCAGTTTCTGTTACAGCCTCCCCTTCAGCCCCAGATCAAATCTCTGACTCTGTCCTATGTGGGCAGAGAGGCCTGGTTAGAGTTTTATTCCCAGCCAGTGGCTTTCAGAAAAATGTCGGATATCTCCAGGAGGCAGAATATTCTGGTACTCAGGCCCTCTCATCCTACCACCAATCAGGGCAGTCACCTCTCTCCATAGAAGTGCTCTTGCACTCTCTCTTTCTGCTGCTTTGAACACAACCTCATAAATCTTCCATAGAGGACTTGGGAGGTTGGGGGGGGGGGGTGTGGATTGACCAAAGGGAAGTTGCTGCCCTGTGAGTCAGAGTGTCCTGGACTTCTCACGGTTACCAGCAACTGCTCCCTAATTAGAGCTCCTTCATGAGCTGGCAAGAGACCTGTCTGAGAGGTGTCGCTTCTGAGTCGTCTCCTCTGGAAGTTATCTCATCTAGCCCCTTGGGTGAGAATGTTATACACAACTGCTTTGGTAAATAGTTCTTTGTGTCTAACCTTAGGCCTTCTTGCTGTGATTTGAGCTTTTAGAATTCCCAAGTTCTTACTTCTCACCAGCAAGGGAAAAAAGAAGAAGAAAGAAAAGAAAAAAAAAAAAAAAAGAAAGATGATCTGTAAAGGCCCGGACACAATTTCGTACTCCAACAATCTATAGGGTGACCATAGCACCCAGACCCAAGGGAAAGGTTGGATGGAACAGCTGCAGGCTTCTTCCTGCCTGTGTACCTTCTGGAAGGAGCTTTCCAGCCTCAAGCTCAAGCCAAGCCAGTTACTTCTCACATTTCAGGGGGCCCATCTCTATGAGGGACCCAGTTCTCCCTGAAAAAATTTCCACAAATGGATTTAATAGTTTCTCTGTTTTGTCCCTGCCTGGTAATGCCTACCCCACCCCCCAGTCAGACTGATCCCCATTGTGGAAAGGGTCTGGAATTTCCCTCCCTCAGGCAGATCCATGGATGCAGAGCATGTGTGGCGTGTGTCCCAGGGGAGGGATGAGTGGGAATTACTAAGGGAAAGTGGCAAGCGCTCCTTACCTTGGAGGAAGAGCAAGCCCAGGATCGCCCAGCACAGCTGCCTGGCTCCGATGGTCCCCATGTCAGCTGGGTAGGTGGCCAGCAGGCAGCTGCTCTGTGGAGACTCTATCCATAGTGGAGAAGAGAAAGGGAGTACTGGGGCGGGGTGTGGGGTGGGGGTTGGCTCTCCAGGAGCTTCCTGTCAAAGAATAGAAGGAAACAGATTGGGACCGGCTCCAGGGGCCCTGCTCAGCACGCAGCCCAGATGAGGATGTGATGCTGAACAGCAGTGACTATGGCCGGTGCGCCTCCGGTTGGCTCTAGGGCCCTATGAGCAATGATAGTAATCTGGTCACATCTCTGTCTTCCTTGCCTAGGGGGTCCCTCAAGTCCTTCCCTATACTACTTGGAGGTTTTCCTGGAGCAGGCTGTTTCAGACCAGGTTTTCCTCTCCCAGGATTGAGCTTGAGGCTGAGCCCACTAGCCGCCCATGCTCTGTAGACTCTGAATTCTCCACATTCCTCTCCTCCTCAGGGCTCCCAATCCAGACAGGACTCCCAACATCTTTCAAGGAGAGTTTATAAATATTATTATTATTCCTAATAGAAAAGCAAGAATACCACATGCTAAGCATCCCTCCCTCTGCCTCCTGACCCCATTGGAGTTAGGTGTTCCCTGTGCTCTGGCAGCACCCTGTCCTTAGACTCTATCTATCACTCATCTGCATCCCATGATATTCTCTCCTGCAGACTATAGACCAGCATGGTTACTTTTTTTCAGTATCCCTAGGACCTGGCATAATGCTTCCCATATGGCAGGTTACTGAAGTAAACTCAAAAATTTTAGGAGCATTGGTTCAACCCTACACCATTTTTAAAAAAAAAATTAAAAATAGAAATCTTTTTTTTTTTTTTTTTTGTAGAACTGGGGATTGAAGCCAGGGGACTCTACCACTGAGCCACTCCCCAGCCCTTTTTCTTTTATATTTTGAGACCTCCTCCCACCACTACCACCTCCCTTTTTAAAGGAAGGGTCTCACAGGTTGCTAAGGCTAGCCTTGAACTTGTGATCCTCCTGCCTCAGCCTCCCTAGTCGCTGGGGTTATAGGTGTGCACTACTGTGCCCAGCTTTCCTTGACTTCTAAGACCTTTACACTTTTGAAGGTTTTGGTCTAGTTATGTTGTTGACTGTCCCTCAATATGTGTCCTCATGATCAGATTTAGGTTTATGTCTTTGGCAGGAGTATCACGGAAGCAGTGCTGTGTCCTGCCTTCATTTTCTATTTAGTGATGCATGATTTTGATTTGTTCCATTACTGAGGGTGTTCATATTCATCACTTGCTCGAGATGGTGTCTACCACTATATCCATTTTCTGTGTCTTCTTAACAAATTACCACACAGCGATGGCTTTAAACAACAGAAATTGTCAGGTGCAGTGGTACCCTTCTGTAATCCCACCGATTTGGGAGGCTGAGGCAGGAGGAGCCCAAGTTCCAGGACAGCCTTGGCAATTTATCAAGACCCTGTCTCAAAAATAAATAAATAAATAAATAAAACAGTCTGGGAATGTAGCTCAGTGGTAGAGAACTCATGGGTTCAATCCCCAGCACCACTTACAATTCTGGAGGCCAGAAGTTGAAATCAAGATGTCAGCAAGGCCATTCTACCCTGAAAGCTCTAGGAAAGAACCTTCCTTGCCTTCTTCCAGCTTCTGGTGGCTGTTGGTCTTTCCTTGGAACTCCTTGGATTATGCCACATCACTTTAATCTGTGCCTACGTCTTCAGATCTCCTTCTCCTCCCTGTTTTCTGTGTGTCTCTTAGAAGGACATTTTTTTTTTTTTTAAAGAGAGAGAGAGAGAGGGAGAGAGAGAGAGAGAATTTTTTTAATATATTTTTTTTAGTTTTCGGCAGACACAACATCTTTGTTTGTATGTGGTGCTGAGGATCGAACCCGGGCCGCACACATGCCAGGCGAGCGCGCTACCTACCACTTGAGCCACATCCCCAGCCCTTAGAAGGACATTTGCCATTGAATTTAGGACTCATCTGCATAATTTAAGATGATCCTCTCAGTTCAAGGACCATGGCTTAATTACATCTGCAAAGGCTCTTTTTTTCCAAAGACGTAACATTCACAAATTCTAAGGGTTATATCTTGTGGTGGGGGAGGGAGTGTGAGGGTGAAGGTGGAGGTCACTAATCAGCTGGCTTTCTCTATACTAAAGTTATACTTTCTCCTTTGTATCATTAGTGGGTATTTTGTGGGGAGATACTTAGAAACTATCTAAATATTTCACTCTTCAACAAATTTTCAACTTTATTTTTAAATTCATATTTGTATGAAGTCATTCCTGTCATTCAATGGATTATAATATATCATAATAATTTATGATTTTGCTGCTCCAATTGTTCCCTTTTTGGCCAGTGGGAGCCCCTTCAAGCTGGTTTCTGAGTCCTTTTGACAAAGCTCCATCATGAGCACTATTTTTACTTCCTAGCTTAATGAGATCTTCCAAGTTTATTGTGTAACCTGCCTAGTCTTGGAATCAGCAATTTCTCTAAGGAAACTTCGCTCCTTTTACAAGCAGATGGTGAAACTGGTAGCTTCTCCAAGGCCATTCTCTGAAATCTGACTCACGCATCTTTTTTTTTTTTGTACCAGTGATTGAATCTAGGGGTGCTTAACCACTGAGCAACATCCCCAGCCCCTTCTTTTGAGATAGGGTCTCGATGAGTTCCTTAGGTGTTAAGTTGCTGAGGCTATCTTTGAAATTGTGATCCCCCTGTCTCAGCCTCTGGAGCTGTGTATGCCACTGCAGACCCATTCACATATCCTTTTTGTGTGTGTATGTAATACTGAGGATTGAACCCAGATATGCTCTACAACTGAGCTACAATCCCAGGTTTTTTGTTTTTGTTTTTTATTTTAAGATAGGATTTCTCTAAGTTGCCCTGGCTGTCCTCAAACTTGGAATTCTCCTGCCTCAGTTTCCCAAGTCACTGTGATTACAGGTGTGCACCACTGCCCAACTGGCTCACATACTTTTTTTAAAAAATGTTTTGTTTTAGTTATAGTTGGACACAATACCTTTATTTTTATTTTTATAGATGTGCTGAGGATTGAATCAACCTCCCCGTACACACTAGGCGAGTGCTCTACCACTAAGCCACAACCCCAGCCCCACATATTCTTTTTAAAAAAATATTTTGTTTTTTAGTTGTAGTTGTACACAATAACTCTATTTTATTTATTTTTTAAAAAATATTTATTTTTTAGTTTTTAGGTGGACACAATATCTTTATTTTATTTTTATGTGGTGCTGAGGATCGAACCCAGTGCCTCATGCATGCTAGGCGAGCGCTCTACTGCTGAGCCACAACCCCAGCCCTCATATATTCTTGATATGTTTATTTATTTGATCACTTCCTTTTCAGTAACCAATCTACAGTCTCTGTTTCCACACCCTGCCTCATGGATGCCTTCCTCATCCCACTCAGGTGCTAGACATCCCACCACTGTATGGATACCTTCATCACCTTCAATCAACCTCAAAGTGTAATTCAGAGTTGGTTATGGTGGCTCATGTAATCCCAGCAACTCGGGAGTCTGAGGCAGCAAGATCTCAAGTTCAAAGATAGCCTCAGCAATTTAGTGAAACCCTGTCTCAAAATTAAAAATAAGCCCAGTATGGTGGCTCACACCTATACTACCAGCAGCTCGGGAGGCTGAGGCAGAAGGATCTGTAATCTCAGAGGTTTAGGAGGCTGAGGCAGGAGGATTGCAACATGTGATCCCCTAGCCTCAGCAACATAGTGAGGCCCTAAGCAATTTAGTGAGATGCTGTCTTTAAATAAAAAAAATTAAAAAAGGGCTGGTGCTGTTATTCAGTGTTAAGTGCCCCTGGGTTCAATCCCAGTACCAAATAATAAAAATGTAACAAATATTAGAAGCTGATGAGAAACCAACTACTATAGGGTTTAAAGAAAAGAAAGAAGGTGCCAGGCATGGTGGTACATGCCTGTAATCCCAGCAACTCAGGAGGCTGAGGTAGGAGAATCACATGTTCGAGGTCAGCCTCAGCAATTTAGTGAGACTTTCAACAATTTAGTGAGAGCCTATGTCAAAACAAAGAATAAAAAAGGGCTGGATATGTAGCTCAGTGATAAAGTGTCCCTGGTACTAGGGACTACTGAGAGGAAAGAAAGAAAAGAAAAAGAAAGAAGGCTACTCAAGTATAATGGGTGGTAGAATACATTCTGGAAGGAGGTGACACTAGAATTAAGCCATTATTGATGGTTAAGGTTTAGAGGGTAGGAATGGGGAAAGGCAATTCACAATACTGAGTGTGGAGATAAGAAAGTGGTGGAGAAGTTCCACCTTCTTATCCTCCATGGACCTCTTTAAGAGATAGATCCAATATTGATGAAAAAAAAAAAAAAAAAAAAAAAAATATATATATATATATATATATATATATCCATCAGAAGGATTACAAATTGAGCTTTTTGATCCAAGGCCCCAGTGAAGGTGTTTATAAGAGCATTGTCACATGTGTCTTGAGAAGGGGGGAGGCAAGAAGCAGTGGCTAAAACCTTGGACTTGGGACACACTCCAAATTCCCACTGGCTAATGTCTAAGTGGATCAGAGTAGGAGGCAGAGGATGACCAGAGCCCTTAATTGCATGGGCAAGTGCTAACCAGAGGCTTCAGAATCAACCAGCAACCATGCTCATGTAATTCAAGGGTCAGTTCAGCTCAAGGTACCTGGGCTCAAGTGATCATGGAGGGCTCAGTGGACTCCCTGCATGTCAGGGTGTAGGCTGTTTGGCTAAGAGACAAGGAACCAAGAGGTTATACCCTGTTTCATCAAGTCACTAGGTAAGGGGGGGTTCCTGGTCTCCCATCTGAAAGACAGAGTGGTGCTGAGGTTGGAGTTGGATAAAAGACATAAAAAATAGGTAGACAGCTGGGTGCTGTGGCACTTGCCTGGAATCAATCCCAGCAACTCTGAAGTCTGAGGAAGGAGGATCATAAGCTTGAGGCCAGCCTCTACAATAAATAAAAAGGGCTGGGGATGTAGCTCAGTGGGTCCCTGGGTTTAATCCCAGTACAATGAAAAAAAAAAAAAAAGTAGAAAGGAGACATCAAGGAGGGATGGGGTTGTGGCTCAGCAGTACAGCGCTCTCCTAGTATGCATGAGGCACTGAGCTTGATCCTCAGCACCACATAAAAAATAAATAAATAAAAATAAAGGTGTTGTGTCCAACTACAACTAAAAAATAAATATATATATAAAAAAAGAAAGGACAAGGAGGGGCTGGGGTTGTAACTCAGTGGGGGAGTACTTGCCTAGCACGTGTGAGGCACTGGGTTCAATTCTGAGCCTATAAATAAATGAATAAAATAAAGGTCCATCAACAACTAAAAACTTATTTTTTAAAAAAAGGAAAAGGAAACATCTCCTCTTTTCAAAAACTTTTTTTGGTATTGGAAATTGAACCTAGGGCTGCTTTACCTCTGAACTACAATCCCAATCCTTTTTATTTTTCAGTTTGAGACAGGGTCTTTCTAAATTGCCCAGGCTGGCCTTGAACTTTCAATCTTCCTGTCTTAGCCTCCTGAGTCACTGGGGTTACAAGAGTTCACCACTGCGTCCAATGAGGAAATATAATTTTGATCTGAGGTTTGACATACCTTTCCAGGCCTGTCACTCTCTGAGCCACTCTCTCTCTCCCAGGCAGGTCCCTCCCAAATTTCTGGGAAATCTGTAAATCTTAAATTTACTGTAAATTGACTCACTTAGGAAAATTACCTTTCACACTGTTAATTAGCCCAATAAATAGAAACTTACAACTTAGAGGACTTTCCAATATTTTCTACTGATCAGATAATGAAGACCTGGACAGCCTAAGAACACTGAGAAGAACCAAACTGATGCCATCCTAGCATACCCGCTCATGTCCACCCCTCACCAAGTTTCCTTTAAAAGAAATCAGAGAACTCAGAACTGTGTCTCACTCTCTGCATTCTCCTTGAATGTGCATTACTTGTTTTTCTTAATAAATCTCCGTGTATGTATTGGTGTGTACTGAAATTCTTTTCTGTCACATACACCAAGGACCCCACTTATCCTGAGCTTGACTCGGGAACTTGTTCTGCCCTCTCTGGGAACACTTTGGAAACCCTCTTCCAGTGACCTATATTCTCTGGTAATGATGTATGTGCATCAGGTGGCAGGATGAAGAATGGCTGGTCCCGTGAAGCCAGCCAGAAAAAAAGCAACTTGTAAAAACTGTCTCTGAACTGAGTGCATGGCATGCACCTGTTAGTCCCAGGGACTCGGGGGTCTAAGGCAGGAGGATCACAACCTCAAGGCCAGCCTCAGCAATTTATCGAGACCCTGTGTTAAAATAAAAAATAAAAAAGGATTGGGAATGTGGCTCAGTGCCCCTGAGTTGAATCCCCAGTCCTGGAACAAACAAACAAACAAACAACTGACTAGAGAGCACTCTGTTGGACACTTTTTTTGACTTTGACACATTAAATAAAACACTTTTGCAAATGAAGTTACATTCAAATAAATGCAAAGAGATATAAAATTCATGTTTGTAAAAACCAGGGCTGGGGGAGGGTGGAGGATGGGAAAGGCAGCGGAGCACAACAGACACTAGTATGGCAATATGTAAATCAATGGATGTGTAACTGATGTGATTCTGCAATCTGTGTATGGGGTGAAGGTGGGAGTTCATAACCCACTTGAATCAAAGCGTGGAATATGATATGTCAAGAAATTTGTAATGTTTTGAACAACCAACAATAAAAAAAAAAAAAAAAAAAACCAGGGCTGGGGCTATTGCTCAGAGGCAGAGCGCTTGCCTAGCATACGTGAGGCACTGCGTTTGATCCTCAGCACCACATAAAAATAAACAAATAAAATAAAGGCATTCTGTCCATCTACAACTACCAAAAAAGAAAAAAGAAAAAAGAGAGAGAGAGAGAGAGAGAGAGAGAGAGAGAGAGAGAGAGAAAACAAAAGAAAAGGAATGTTTTTTTTTTGCTGGATGCCGTGGCACATGCCTGTAATCCCAGCAACTCCAGACAGAAGGAAGAAGATTGCAAATTCAAAGCCAGCCTCAGCAATTAAGCGATTCCCTAAGCAACTTGGTGAGACCCTGTCTCAAAATAAAAAACAAAAAGGGCTGGAGATTGTAGCTCAGCAGTAGTGCCTCTGGGTTAAATCCCCAGTACCAAAAAATATAATAAGTAAATAAATAGTAAAAGGGCTGGGAAGTAGCTGAGTGATAGAACCCTTACTTCACGTGTGTGTTCAATTCCCAGTATTATTTGCATAATAATAACAACAACAATAATAATAAATAAAAAGTGAAAATGGATTTTCTTTTTGCAGTACTGGGAATTAAACACAGGGGCGCTCTAACACTAAACTATGTCCTCAGCTCTCTTTTTTTTTTTTTGAGGCAGGGTCTAGCCAATAGCTGAGGCTGGCTTTGAAGTTGGGATCTTTCTGCCTCAGCCACCTGAGTAGCTGGGATGATAGGCATGCACCACCGCACACCAAATTAACTAAAAGTAAAAATCGATTTTTTTTTCTCCTGGGGATTGAACCCAGGGGTATGTAACCACTGAATCACATCCCCAGACCTTTTCTTTATTTTATATTTTGAGGCAGGGTCTCACTAAGTTGCTTACGGTCTTGCTAAATTGCTGAGGCTGGCCTTGAACTTGTGATCCTCCTGACTCAGCCTCCTGAGTGCTGGGATTACAGGCGTGAAGTAAAAATAGATTTTTAGAATAAACTTTAATTCTTAATATTTTATAAATAAATGTCAGAAAACTAATAAGAAAGGAACAGAGCCGGAGGTTGGGCCATAGATATTTAGAGATTTATTATATATACAATATGTTACATAGGGAGTGTGTGTTAATCTACATTTTCCTTTGAGTTTGAAGTATAATATATAAAAAGAAGATCAAAGGACAGTAACTTCAGGAAATAGGTGGCGGTGGGGAGTGCATATCCTGGTGCGGGAGAGGGGGAGCCTGGCAGGGGCTGAGATCTGGTGGAGGAGGGGTGGGCGGGCTGACCCAGCTCCTGAAGTTGGCAGGCAGCCAGAAAGGAGGGGCCAAGGAGGAAGATCAACTATCAGAGTTAACGACTGGCCCAGGGTAGCTCAAATGTTCCCGGAAGTGCAAGCGCGGGAAAGAGTAGTAAAATTGTGTGCAGAGGGTGTGTGCCCCATGAGCCCTGCAGACGTGGCAGCTCCGGGTAGGGGCTGAGCGGGGGCAGCCAGCTCGCCTTTGCCTACCTGGCCTCGAATCCCAAGGGAGCCCCGCACCAGTCCCGGACAATGAACCAGGTAGACTCTTGCTCATCCCTTCCTGCCAGGCTGGCCTGACTCCCTGCAGGGGCCCCAAGCCTTTCCCAGTCCTGGGCTTCCCCCCCAACCCCCTACATCCGGTGCTGCTTTCCTGTCCTCTGCCCTGGAAGCCCTATGGTTGGTCCCTGAAAGCTCAAGGAGGGGCGGTGAGTATTGGGCTTTCCACATTATGCAAAGGGAGATGGGATAGAAAGGACAGTGTGACAGAGGACAATTGGGGCAAGCCATTCCTGAGTCCCAGTTGCCTACCCATGAGGAGGGCAGGGCTGAGGCCTAGAAGGGTGCCCCTCCCCCTAGGGTCTGCAGCATGGTCCTGCTCGGGAGAAGCTGGGGAGAAATGTTCCTCAGGCTTGTGATGACCTCACTCTGGGGATTACAGTTTTGAGCTTTGTTTCCTTCACTGCCATCCAGCAGGGTGGAGATAGATAGGTGGGGATTATGTCCCCATGCTTTTGGTAGAACCCAGAGATCCTGACAGGGGGAGACTGGCACTGAATCTCCTCAGTTTGTCCTTGGCAAATCCAGGAATACACCGTGGATACTGCCCCCTCAAGCCTCCAGAACTTGACCCTGAGGCCTGGGAGCAGGGGGCACATAGTATAGAATGAGGCCTCCCTGCCTCACCCCAAGCTTCTGGGGTTCTTTGTGCTCTGTTTCCTCCCCCAGAGGAGCACCTTTCTGCCTTCCAGTGAGTGGGAGTAGGGGAGCCTAAGAGGCCAGACAATGATTCCCTTTCTCCAGGACTTTAAGAAGCAGCTAGCTGTTCACTTCCCACTGCCCAGAACGTGGGACAGCAGCCCATAGCATGCTCAGATTCTTGACCCAGGACACAGGACCTATTTAGGAATCTTGCTAAGACCTGGGAAAACAGGCAGGCAGTGGGAAGGGACTTGGGACCAAATTATTGGCCAGACTATAATGATGCCCTTCTCTTCGCCCCTTTCTGAGCAACTTTAACTTGCTGTCTTTCCATTTCTTTGTCTCTGTCTCCATCTTTATTTCAGTCTCCATCTTTATCTCCTTTTCTTTTCCTTTTCCCATGTGTATCTTTCTCTCTGTATCCTCCTCTGTCTTTTGTCTTTGTCTTTTATTTTCTGTTTATGTGTGTGATTACCTCTGTTTCTCTTCTGTGTGTGTGTGTGTATGTGTGTGTGTTTTCCTCTCTCAGTTTCTCTGTCTCTCTGTTTCCTTTGGGTGTCAATCTCTTTCTATTTTGGTCTTTTTCTTTGGAGGGGGTCACTAGGGATTGAGCCCAAGGGTGCTTTACTTCTGAGCTACATCCCCAGCTCTTTAAAAAAATATTTTTTAGTTATAGATGAACACAGTCTCTTTATTTTATTTTTATGTGGTGCTAAGGATCAAACCAGTGCCTCACACATGCGAGGCAAGCGCTCTTTCTCTTAGCCACAATCCCAGCCCTCTCCAGCCCCTTTTGTTTTTTAATTTCCTGCTAAATTGCTGAGGCAGGTCTTGAACTTGCAATCCTCCCGACTCAGCCTCCTGAGTTGCCAGGATTACAGGCATGCACCATCACTCCCGGCTCCATTTTGACCTTTTTCTGTGTGTACATGCCCACTTCAGCCTCTCTTTTCTCCTCCCCTCCCAGACTGATGACTCCTCCTCCAGCTGTGAATGGTTCATTGGGGCAGGAGCCCCAGAGGCAGCTTCCAGAGGTGCTGGGTGGAGCCTGGGAACCACTTCAAGGAGACGGGCTGCCACCACTCACCATCATTGTTGCCGCCTTTGTCCTGCTTGCGGTCTGTATTGTGGTGGCAGTCCACTTTGGGCCAAGGCTGCACCAAGGCCATGCTACTCTCTCCACAGAGCCACCAGCTCCAAAGCCAGAGTATGGCATCTACCTCATCCACTGGAGGCTGCTGGGCCCCCAGGACAGTCATAAAGAAGACCAGCAGGGACCTCCTATCCCTGGATCTGATCCTACTCCAGAAGGGCCCAGGCCCAGTATTGATGAAGAAACATATCTGTAAGAGGGAGATTTTGGAAGTTAATCTGATCTGGCTCAGCACAAGAAACTGGACTGAGAATTAGAGCAAAAGCAAATTGGAGCCTAAGCATCAGAGCTGTAGATGGGTATACTGGACTGAGCAGGAGCTGCCCTCTCCAAATGTTTCTGAAAAGAGCTCTTGATGGACAGGAAAAATGAAAGAAGCTTGAGAGCAGGGCCCTGTGCAGAGGACTGCTGCTGTGGGTGTCCCCAGGGTCTAAGGTTTATGAAGACTTACCTCCCTTCACAGAGCTCCTGACCCTTAAGCTCTGAGTCCCTGCCCACACCATCAGCCTTAATCTCCTTCCCTTTTGGGGTAAAGTGAATCCACTGTGAAAGATTCCACCACCCACCTCAATTCTAATCAGGAATGTCAGATGCTCCATAGAGTGCCCAGATCCTATTAAAGTCCAGTCAGGGACAGCCACAGCAAAGAACCCATGATCTGCCTTTTCTGAGATTCTGAGGACTCAAGGAAGGAAAGGTTGCCTTTCACCCATGATGGAGCAAATCTTGGTGCAGGGCCTAGGTTTTGTTGACAATGTCTAAAGCCTTTGGAAATCCCAAGCACCATTTATAGTTCAAAGATTGCCTTTGAATGGACCCCACTGACTCTGTCTTGCCTTCTCAGGGTGTGATGGGGGAATTTGGGGATTCTCATCATCTCCCACTTTCTATCCACATGGTCCTGTAGAAATAAGCCTAGAATTTACCACAAAACATTTCCTACCCAGGCACAATGGCACAATCTTAGCTACTTGGGAGGCTGAGGCAGGAAGATTGCAAGTTTGAGGTCAGTCAGTGCAATTTAGAGAGTCCGTCTCAAAATAAAAAATAGCTCAGTGGTAGAGCAACTGGGTTCAATTCCCAGTACTAAAACAAACAAAACAAACGAACAAACAAGAAACACCCAGACAGATGCAAATACCAACTGGTAGAGTCAGGACATTATATCTATTTACCTGTTTTATAGTACTGGGTAGGGATGGAAGCCAGGACCTCATACATGCTAGGCAAGTACTGTATACTGAGCCACATCCTTGACCTGGAGTCAGGGTTTGAACTTGGGGCCATTAAGCTCTACACACTGGCCACCATGCTGGGCGCTGATGGGTGGAGCAAGGTCAAGTCCGAGGCCCTTGATTCTGGACTGGTTTCTGGTGTAAGAGTAACTGACATGATGGAAGAATCTCAGGTCTTGGAAGGAATATGGCTGGAACAGCTGGGCAAGGGGATAGTTTCCCCCTTGATTCCCTTGACTCTGTTGTCCATAGGAGTAGCTGGTTTTCTCTGTGCGGAACATTTCTTCAAAATGATGCTGCACTCAGAAATGCTTATTGAGCATTTGTGATAAAAATAAAAAGGTGGAGGGGCTGGTTTGTAGCTCAGTGGTAGAGCACTTGCCTAGCATGTGTGAGGCAAAGGGTTTGATCCTTAGCACCATATAAAAACAAATAAATAAAATAAAGGTATGGTGTTCATCTACAAATGAAAAAAAAAAATTTAAAACAAAGGTGGAGCTAGCTATGGTGGCATGTCTGTAATCTCAGCGGTTCAGAAGGCTGAGGCAAGAGGACCACAAATTCAAGGCCAGCCTCAGCAATATAGCAAGGCTGTAAGCAAATTAAAGACACACTATCTCAAAATTTAAAAAACATAATAATAAAAATGGCTGGAATTGTGATCCAGGGGTAAAGCACCCCTGGGTCCAATCCCCAGTACCAAAAAAACAAACAACAAAAACCCTACATATCAAAAAACAAAGTTGGAAAAGCAACAAAGGTAGGAGGGAAGGAGCAAGTCATCCCAGATGGAACTAGTAGAAACAGGCTGCCTTCCCCCCCAGTGAGGGGCAACTGTGCCACCACAGTGCCTCTGTTCTGAGGATGATGCCATAACATATGGCATGATGACTAGCTGTGTTGTCCAAGACATCCCAGGGGATGTCCCATCTTCTCACACAAACTCTTCTTCCTTGATCCTATTGCAGGCTCTCTCATCTGGGGACATTTATTCAGTGGGCCCTGGATGCCACTCATGGCATCTGTGTACTGGTTCAGCCTATCCTCCGGCCCCTGCTCCCCAAGCCACTCACCGGAGATACTGAAAGGGCATTGAAAAGGCAGGGAGGTTAGGGGATACCACCTGACTCTATGCTCTTTGCCAACTGGTAGGCTCTGCCCAGACTGAAGTGGCACCCAACCCACACTGCCCTGAACAGGATGAGAGGTACGTGGAAGCATGCTTGGATTTAGGTCTGAACATCAGAGCAGATAAACACAATTTTTTTTTTTTTTTAATCTGGCAAAGTCCAACAGCAAAATGATGACATACTCAAAGTAGGTAATCTGAGCTCAAAAAAGGACTAGAGAAATGACTATTGAGAGTCAGGTGTGGTGGCACAGGCCTGTAATCCCAGACGCTTGGGAGGCTGAAACAGGAGAATTATAAATTCAAAACCAGGCTCAGCAATTGGGAGGCACTAAGCAACTCAGTGAGACCCTGTCTCAAAATAAAATATGAAATAGGGCTGGGGATGTGGCTCAGTGGTCCAGTGCCCCTGGGTTCAATTCCTGGTACGCCCCCCACACACACACACACCACCACCACCACTTCAAATAAAAAAGGACATTGAAAAAGGGCAGGACATAAGGAAACCACAACTGAGAGTGAGGCCTTTACTGGAGAGCCAATGCGATTGCCAGGGGTAAGGAGAGGAGGCAGTTCCCCCAACCTGGAGATGGACAGGTTTGCCAGGAGGGTCACTTGTCAAGAGAGCCCACTCGACTTTTGAACTGCCAGGAGGGAGCTGGGATAAACACCCCAACCTCTTCCTCCCTCCATTCTCCTGCTGAAGCTCCCCATTGAGCAAAGATGACCAGAAATCCAAGGACAAGAGAGTCTGTTGTGCCACCCAGACAAATCTGTCCCTGGGCACTAGAGGGTCTAATGGAAAATAACTGGCATACCCCTTAAGTTTACCTGGTACTTAGAGCTTAGACAAAACTTCTACATATGCACAGTCCTCACAACAACCCTGTGAGGTAGGGCAATAATTATAATCCCATTTTGTAGAAGAGATTACAGCTCAAAAAGGTAAAATGGCTTGCCCATGGATACAGGACTCATCTGGAGATGTCAAGTCCAGAAACCTTCTCTGCAAAGTCCTCTTTGGGAGGCATGGCTCTGCTGAACATCCAGCAGTTGAAGCAAGCTCCAGTTCTGATTCTCGAAGGCTCAGGCAAGATGACCCTGGGCCTCAGAAGACATCAGTGCGGAGTGGGAGAGGCTGTTCCATATCACTGATGAGGAGCTTGGGCTCTTGGGACAGGGTGGAGGAACTGGGCACCACTGAGGTCCCCATGGTGCTCAAAGTAACCTCCTCTTTTTCCTCCTGCCGCATGTGCCGGAGAACTTCCTGTGACAGCAAGAAGCTGCTCCCCTCTGCAGATTCTGGAGTGGGGTCATGGGACAGGAGTTAGGATCCTAAACCCACTGGAACATACTTAGAGAAGATCCCCCATTCCTCCCTACCCCCTCTTCCCACCCACCCACAGCCTCTGGGGCTAGAGGCTCAATGGAATCCTAGTTAGAAGTGGTTTTAGAGGTCATGGAATTCCATTCTCTTGGTCTTAGAGATGGTGATACAAAAGGTCACACAGTCAAGGTAGAGCTGAGGCTGCAGCCCTCTTCTCTTGTGCTCCCTATTCTCTAACCAAGGACTCTTCTGCTTCCCATGGCATTCCTAGATAAAACAAGGGACTCCCAGAACCCACCTCTTCAGGCTCCACCCAGTGTCTATAGCCAAAAACCTCAGAAAGCAATCTAGTGTCCCAGGTTGGTAGGGGAACCTTTCCCACAGAAGAAAGGGGCAGGGTTTGACCACCCTGACCACTTGAGATGGCTCAGGAAAGTGCTGCCTTCTTACTCTCTAGGGACCCACAGACCCTGACTCCTCCTGCCCCCCCAGTCTATCAACCCCTCACCCTGGTAGACAATGAGGCGACAGTTGTTCTGACACTCAGGGACTTCTGCCAGGATGTCCTCAAGTGTTCGACAGAAGAGTTTGGCCTGTTCAAGCCGATCCTCCCGGCTAAAGCCAGCTCTGCCATCTTGTGACATGGCAAACAAGGTCTGCAAGGGGGTGGCATACTCCAGGACACAGGTACCTGCCTGGAGGAGGTGAAAGAAAGAACAGATTGAGTTTCTGTCTAGGCAGACAGACTCTGGACTGCAGTGCTTTGGGCTGAGGCCCCGTTCCCTCAGTCTGCAGAAACCGAGTTCTGGGAGGTGGCCACTGATGATGTCTGTGCTCTCTGATCTGCCTTCACCTGACACCTCCCTCCTGAAATCAGGACTAGATTGGGCAAATCTTATCCTTCACAGATCCTTCTAAGATCCCAGGGCAAGACCTACAGCAGCTGCTCCAGCTGGAAGTGGAGTCTGGGTGCGGGGCTCTGGGCTCCAACTGTGGTCTGGGTTTCCCCATACCTACAGGAAACTCTTTTTTTAAAAAAAAATATTTATTTATTTATGTATCTTTAGTTTTAGGTGGATACATTAGCTTGTTTTTTATGTGGTGCCAAGGATCGAACCCAGTGCCTCATGCATGCTAGGCATGCACTCTACCACTGAGCCACCACTCCAGCCCCAGGAAACTCTTCAGATGGTCTCACAGCCTGCATTTAGGGCAGCTTGGTGATCAAGAGCATACTATACTCAAGCTGAAATCATCCACTTTTTCACTGTCTCTGAGCCTCAGTTTCTTCCTTTGTAAGGTAGGCATTGTAACAGTCCCTGTCCCCAGAGACATGGTGAGTTTCAATGGAATGGTAATATGATCCACTCAGAATGGCACCTGGCATGCAGTAAATGCTTAAGAAATGTTATTTACTATTACCATTCAGAACTGAATCTTGCTAGCCCTGGGACCAACCGAGGCTCGGAGAAGCATCTTGAATTTTTATCAGTGCTTGGTCAGAGCCCAGGGTCCTGGAGGTCTTCCAGGGACCCCCTACCTCCTTGTGAGCTCACCGGCTTCCCATTCTCCAGAAGCTCATAGATGCTGTTGGAGTAAACCCGGCCCTTGATGCCAGCACGGTCAGCACTCTGCTGGGGCAGAGTATGCAGGAAGCGAATGTTGGGGTCAGCTACACTCAGGTCATCAGGCACCCCACACTCCAGCGGGAAGAGGATATACAGCCGTTGGCTCCCTGCACCTCGTAGCATGTTGTTGTGGAACTGGTTATAAGTTTGGATCCGAGCCCGGAGTCCTAGGTAGGGAAGTCAAGAAGTCATCTCTGTAAACCCTGCATCCCATGAAATTCGGGACTAATACCAAGGCCATTGTCCTCCCTTAGTCTATGGGTACAAGAGAATTGAGGGTCTAGTCCACTCTCATTGTGTGTTTGCTTTGGGACTAGAGGTTGAACCTAGAGGCTCTTTGCCACTGTGTGACATCCTCAGCCCTATGTTTTGTTTTTGGTACTGGGGATTGAACTCAGGGGTACTTAATCATAAGCCACATCCCCAGCCCTTTTTTGTATTTTATATAGAGACAGGGCCTCACTGAGTTGCTTAGGACCTCACTAAATTGCTGAGACTGGCTTTGAACTCACGATTCTCCTGTCTCAGCCTCCTAAACTGCTGGGATTAAAGGTGTGCACCACCATGCCCGGTCCCAGCCCCAGCACTCCCTTTTTTTGGTACCAGGGATTGAACTCAGGGCACTTGACCAATGAGCCTCATCCCCAGTCCTATTTTATATTTTTATTTAGAGACAGGGTCTCACTCGGTTGCTTAGTGCTTCACTTTTTGCTGAGGCTGGCTTTGAACTTGATATCCTCCTGCCTCAGCCTCCCAAGTCACTGGGATTACAGGCATGTGCCACCATGCCAGGCCCAGCCCTTTTTATTTTCTTATTTTGAGATAGGATCTCACTAAATTGCTGAGGCTGGCCTCAAACTTGTAATCCTCCTACCTCAGCCTCCTGAGTTGCTGGAATTATAGCCATTCCACCATGTCCAGTTCAAGTCCAATCTCATAGTATAGGAGGCCAGCGAACGGTGGAGAAGAGTACCTAGTGGTCTTCTTCCTAAACCCACCACCCTGTTTCTCCTTCTCCTTTTCACAGGCTTCAGTGCCAATTCTTCCCCTTCCCATCACAGCTTTCAGAGCTCTCAGAGGTGGCCAGAGCTCCGGGAGGTGAAATTGCTAACATTTTCTGGCAGAGAGCCAGGCCTTTAACTCCAGAACCATCTCCTAGGAGAAGCCCTAGGGCGAAAGGCAGGTAGCCATAAGATGTGGAAGAGCTGCAGGCTTGGCCTGCATGTCAAAGGAATAAGACTTATGGCTCCACAGTGAAGGGGTCAAGGGTTCAGGTCTGGACAGAGCTGGGATCAAGTCCTATCTCCTCCTCTCACTAAGCCCACTAAGCTGTATAACACTGAACAAGTCACTAATCTCTCAGAATCACACTTTTCTTATCTCTTAAATAGGGATAAACTGGGTGCAGTGACTCACACCTCTAAGCCCAGCTACTTGGGAGGCTGAAGCAGGAGGATCACAAGTTAGAAGCCAGTCTCGGCAATTTAAAAAGACCCTGTCTCAAAACAAAAAATATAAAGGGCTGGGGATGGATGTGGTTTGGTGATTAAGCATCCCTGTGTTCAATCCCCAATACAAAAGAGAGAGAGAGAGAGGGAGGGAGAGAGAGAGAGAGAGAGAGAGAGAGAGAAACAGGGATGATAACTATCTCTTCTTCATAGATATGAGTTAAAAAAGGAAAAGCACAAGGCATAGGGTAAATATTTATCAAAAAACATTCACAGATGACCTTAGGCAAGTCACTGAATGGCTTCCGGCTCCACATTCCTCACTGCCAAACAAGCAGAGTAACAACATTGTTCAGGCTGACAAGGATGCTTTGGGAATCCAATAATTTGATAGACACAAAAATGCTTTGAAAAATATAGTGCATTCTAGGTACACAAGAGGCTATGTGTCTTATGGTGTCTAGGAATGAGTACACAGAGAGCAGCCTACCTGGCAGGATCAGCCGCAGGTATCCAACATAATATGACCATGCCAGTCCTTGGGCGACGTTGAAGTTCCTTTTTTCACAGACTGCAGAGACTTCAGCTGGGGCCAGGCCCTGTAGGCAACAAGATGGGATCAGAGCTCTCCTCTTCCAAGAAGCTTTCCAACCTGCTGATGACTTGCTCACTTCTCTGACACCACTGAACCTACCATCCCAGGACATTACAGACTCCACTCCCAGGACTCCACTCCCAGCTCTAAGCTTAGGCAGATCACACAAGACCATGCCCCAATTCAACCAGACCTTCTATCTCCCTCTGCACCATACCTGGAGACCTAGGAGGATGCTCAGGGCCTGTGAGAAGCCCAGGAAGGCCAGCATCGAACTGAGGGGCTGGCCAGTGGGGTTTGGGAGGGAGCAGTAGAAATAGCAGGACAGCAGCAGCACAGCTCCACGGCGGATGGGACAATCCACACAGGCCCTCACAGCCTTCCAGTAGCTACCTTGGTACCTGCAGAGGACATCCCAGACCCAGACCCAAGACCAGTTCAGCCAGAGACGTTCAAGGAGGGGACTGGAAGTCAAGGGAGTGACACTGGTGGGGAACCCAATTGCCACAAGGATTATAGGAAGTCACCTGGAATGGATGTGGCATAGCTCCTCGGCCAGACAGCAGATCCCTTTTAACAGCAGTCCCAACTGCAGAGAGGCTAAGTAGAATACCAGGTACTGAAGAGTATGGTCTGGAGAATTTCCAAGTCCCCAAAGGGCCACCAGGCAGGCCCCCAGCAGGATCAAGGCCATCTGCTGGGCCCGGTGACCCCTGGGATGTGGGATGGATGGATGCAGTCTGGAGCATGGCATCTGTGGGCACCAAGAAATCCATGACATGCTCTGTCACTCTCCTGCCCTTCTGGGATTAAGGCCCTGGCTGGCACCTCCTCTAGTGTTCCCATTCCTGGCGCCCAGTCATTCTCTCAGATTTGTCTTAAAGATATCTCTAAGGGATAGCTCAGGCACACAGCACCCCACAGCTACTGTCTAGGACAGATTTGTGGTGAACAGACCAAGGCCTGCACACAAACACTCCACCCAGCCCCAGTGAGACCACAGGTGTGGAAAAGAGACCAGGCAGAAGCTGGGTGCAGTGGTGCATGCTTGTAATTCCAGGGGTTCAGGAGGCTGAGACACAAGGATTGTAAGTTTGAGGGCAGCTTCAGCAAACTAGCAAGGTCCTGTCTAAGAGAGAGAGAAGAAAAAAGAAAAGGAAGGAAGCAGGGAGTAACTATCCCCAGATCCGGACTCAAAATTGACATGAGCTGCCCAACCCACCGGGGGACCTTTGGGGACTTGGGCTTTCTTGTCCCAAGAACTCACGCCAGGGAAGACCTTAGTCAGTAAAGTAGAACACCAGAGCTCAGGTAGTGAGGGTGACCTTTGGATCTCAGGACCCAGGACCCCAGCCTTGGGGCTCTGGCTGGGCCACTCCTTATCCTACCTTCTGCCTCCTACACACAGGTCCTTTCTGGTAGATGACAGACGTTGAAGGGCAGGCACAGCGACTACCAGCAGCCAATGAAACCTGTCTGAGTACAGCCTAAAAAACAAATGTTCAAAATAACTGAAGTTTTCTCAGCAACACCCAAAGTTGGGCACTTTGCCAGACCTTAGCTTTAGGAGGGGGTGTAGGGTATTTCCTGCCCTCCGGCAGGGAGGAAGAACCCTGTGCCCAAAGATCTGATGAGCCAGTTCTGAGTCTTAGAGTGGGGGTAAGGTTTGAGAAAACTCCTTTGATAGTCTTGATATCCCAAAACTGAGTGGGTTCAAAAAATCACTCACTTGTGGGGGCCGGTGGTGCACAAAACTGTAAAACCAGCGACTTAAGAGGCTAAGACAGAAGAATCACAAGCTCAAGACCAGCCTCAACAATGTAGTAAGACCCTGTCTCAAAGTAAAAAATAAAAAGAACTAGGAGTGTAGCTCCTGGTTTCAATCCCCAGTATAGAAAGAAAGAAAGTTTTGGTGGCTGGGGTTGTGGCTCAGTGGTAGAACGCTCACCTAACACGTGTGAGGCCCTGGGTTCGATCCTCAGCACCACATAAAAATAAATAAGTAAGTAAATAAAGGTTTCGTTGTCCAACTACAACTGAAAAATATATATTTAAAAAGAAAGATTTGGGCTGGGGATGTGGCTCAAGCGGTAGCGCGCTCGCCTGGCATGCGTGCGGCCCGGGTTCAATCCTCAGCACCACGTACAAACAAAGATGTTGTGTCCGCCGAAAAACTAAAAATAAATAAATAAATTCTCTCTCTCTCTCTCTCTCTCTCTCTCTCTCTCTCTCTCTCTCTCTCTCTCCTTCTCCTCTCTCTTTAAAAAAAAAAAAAAAAGAAAGATTTTTTTTTTGGGGGGGTGGTACCGGGGATTGAACTCAGAGGCACTCAACCACTGAGCCACATTTCAGCCCTATTTTGCATTTTATTTATAGACAGAATCTCACTGACTTGCTTAGCGCCTTGCTTTTGCTGAGGCTGGCTCTGAACTTGCATTCCTCCTGCCTCAGCCTCCCAAGCCTCTGGGATTACAGGTGTGTGCCACCGCAGTCTGGCCAGAAAGTAAGAAAGAAAAGAAGGAAAGAAAGAAAGACACGCACCTGTAGCCACAACCCTGTACACCAGGTTCCTCTCAAGTCCCCAGGATCCAAAACACTCTACCAACACCCAGCAGGACTCCACACAAGGGCCAAAGGCAACACATGCAATGCTGGTTAATTGTTTAAAGCAGATTTCCAGTTGTAGATCCTTTTTTTTCTGAAGACTGGGACTTCAGGAAGGGGCGGGGAAATGAGTACAGTTACTTCCTTCTTAGCAAAGGGCTTGGTGGGAGAGGCCTGCACACAGAAAAAAGTGATTTTTTGGCTCTGCACAGAAGTGGCCACGCCTGTGAATTCTCAGAAAGTGCTTAGAAAAGTCACACGTGGATAGTAACAATGCTGAAGCGTTTGCCTCGTTGCAGCCAAGTGCTATGTGTATCATATCCCTTAGTCCTCCCTGCTACCTTATCAGGTAGCTATTATTCTATCCCTGGGTCACAGATGAGTGATCTAAGGCCCTGGGAGGTGAAATAACTTGCCTGAGTGAGGGAGCAAGGACTTGAGTCTGGTGAGTTGCTCCAAAGCTCAGCTTGCTCTGTGCCTTGATTTCAAGAAAGGAAGGTTGGTGGGGGTGGAAAATACCAGAATCAAGTTTCATTCATGCTTCTCTTGGTGTAGGGAGAGACCCTGGCTGCTGCCTGGCAAGCTGCTAGATTTGAGGACGGGGGCAGGCCTGGGGAGTTGGGTTAATGTAGCACCCACAGAGCAGCAATAGTCATTCCTGTCCAGGTCAGAGGGTCCTTACCTAGACCTTCCCCATATCAAAAGCAGACACAGGCAGGGCTTGGCGGCACACTCCTGTAATCCCAGCGGCTTGGGAGGCTGAGGCAGGAGGATCATGAGTTCAAAGCCAGCTTCAGGAACTTAGCGAGGTCTTAAGCAACTTAGCAAGACCCTGTCTCTAAATAAAATATTAAAATAAGAGCCAGGGATGTGGCTCAGTGAGCATCCCTGGGTTCAATCCCCTATACCAAAAAAAAAAAAAAAGAAAAAAAAGAAGAAGAAGCAGACATAGGAAAAGTCTTACCTTTGCTTTCCCAAGGAGCAATTTAGCTTCCTAGAAACTCCCTAGTTTCTGAAAATTACTTCATAAGGATATAGGGAATTCCCTTTGCTTTTTCTTCTGTATAATTGGCTACATAAAAGTCTGGAAGGATAGACGACAAATGATTACTCTATGCAGTAGGAATCTGGGTGATTTTTATTTTATTTTCCCCCTTTTGCTCATTATATTGAACCTATGTTGTTTAATGTTTGAAGTGTGCACTAAAAAGAGAAAACCTCAATATTGTGTCTACCTTGGGAATGCCTTCGCCTTCCTCTGTCCTCTCTCCCCTCTGCTTCTGTCCCCTGTTTCTCTGAATCATTTCCCTGTTTGGACTTTTTCTAATAGAGGCCTTGAAGACACAGAAGGCACTGGGGCCAGAAAGAGCAAGTTGTAGCCTGGATGTCAGGAATAGAGATGATGGAGACCAAGTAATCAGGGAGGCCAGCCAGAGCCTGATGGGTGGGCCAGTTCATGAGCTAGCCTGACTGGAGAAAAAGTCCTGTAGAGAAGGCAAGAGAGAGAAGGTCTCTGAGGGGACTGAAGCCCCAGTGTCTGGGTCTTTAAATGTCAGGTGGGGAGTTTCTTCTGCACAGATTTTATCCATGCATGCCGTGCACACATGTCCTGTCTTTCTCTTTTGTGCTAGGACTGTGCTAGGCATGGGATAGGATTGCTGGTGAATGTATCACAGGCCAGGCCTTGTGATCATGGTGCTTTCAGTTGGGGAAATGGATATAACATTAGTATCCAAATAAGTAATTAATGCAGATGGGATGAGGGCTATGAAGGATACATTGAGCTTGCAACTGTGAGGGGTAAATTGGAATAATAAAAGTCTAGCTTTCCTTAAAAGTGTGCCATTTAAGCTTGTCACTGGATTGGGCTCCTGGGAATTAAACCCAGGGGTGCTCTACCACTGAGCTATATCCCCAGTTCTTTATTTTTTATTTTGAGACAAGGTCTCATTAACTTGCCAAGGTTGATCTCGAACTTGTGATCCTCCTGCCTCAGCCTGCTGAATCTCTAGGATTACAAGCATGTGCCACCACACCCAGCTCCTGGAAGGTTCTTGATTTGTGCCACAGAAAGAAATTTCAGGATGTGTCAAAAGAGGCACAAGAGATTTATTTAAGAAAGCAAGCAATGGAGCAGGATATGCATTCAAAGAAAAGAAGGAGGAGAATAGGCACTCAAGAGTGAGATAGACTTTTGGGGGTATTGGAATTTTGTGAGTGTGTGGCATTGGGAATTGAGCCCAGAGATGATCTACCACTGAGCTACACCCCAAGTCTTTTAAAATTGTTTTATATTTTGAGAAAAGATCTTGCCAGGTTGCCTAAGCTGGCCTTAAACTTGTGATCCTCCTGCGTCTGCCTCCCAAATAGCTGGGATTAGGTTGCTATGATTTGAATATGGTTCATTCTCTCTGAAATTCATGTTGGAGTTTAATACCCATTGTGAGGTATTAAGAGGTTAGTAATTTAATCCAATTATAGTGTTTAGAGATGAATCCTCTAGGAGATCCTTAGAATTAGATAAAGTGATCAGGGTGGAATTCCTATGATTGAATCCTGGTGGCTTTATAAGAAGGAGAGAAACTGGTGGAGATACATTCAGGCTCCTTCTTTCTTGATATGTAATGCCCTGTACCACCTTGGGACTCTGTGAGCAAGAAAGCCATCAATAAATGAGGCCCTGAAACTTGGGCCAGAGTCATGAGTAAAATAAACCTATTTTCTTTATAACTTACTCAGCTTATGGTATTGTATTATTTGTAACAGAAACATACTAAGATATAGGTACTGGAGGTTAGGACTTTAACATATTTTTTGGGGACACAATTCAATCCCTAATAAGGCCAGTTATATAAGGAGGGGACTGAAGAATGAGTAGGATGCTTGTCAGCTGTGGCCAGGGCCTCAGAGCCTGGAAAGCATCATGACAGCTGTTTGCATGGGATTGTTCTCAATACTCAGACCAGCTCTATAACAGGCAAGTTGCCTGAAGCTTTTCCAGATTGACCATCTAGTCATCCAGGAAGAAGCTGAGGGCCATGGAGGGAAGTTAGGTCCAAGTTGCAGGCTGCCTGGCTTCCAGGCTGCTATTTTCAGGCCAAAGTCCCAGTAGTTACTTCTTCCCTCCAGATACCCCGGAAGTGCTGGTCTGGGCAGTCTCTTATTTCTATTTCCAGCCCATTTACAGTTCCTCGTCTTCTCTGGTACCAGTCATCAGTGTTCCTGGAAAATTAATAAGCTCCACACACTCATTTAGGAGAACTGGGCCCTGGACAGGGTGTGAAGGGAGGCCTTTGGTCACTTAGAGCCTCTTTTTTGCCCACAACCTCATATCCCTTAATCTTGCTAGAACAGGACATTGGGGGATTTAAGTACCAGTTGTCTACAGTAGACTTGTGATCCAGTCTGGCTTCGGCATCTCCTAGCTATGTGATATTGGCCTGGTTATTTAACCTCTTTGAGTCTCAGTTTTCTCATACTTAAATGGAGATAGTGAGCATTTTTTTTTTCTCTCTCTCTTTTTTTGACAGTATTGGGGATTAAATCCTAGGGCAATTACCACCAAGCTTCATGCTTCACCCTTTTTTATTTTATTTTATTTTAGTACTAGGGATTGAACCCAGGGCACTTAAACAATGAGCCACATCCCCAGCCCTTTTTTTGTATTTTATTTAGAGACAAGGTCTCACTGAGTTGCTTAGGACCTCACTAAGTTGCTGAGGCTGGCTTTGAACTCATGATCCTCCTGCCTTTGCCTCCTGAGCTGCTGGGATTACAGGCATGTACCACTCTGCCTCCCGCTATTTTATTTATTTATTTTTTGTTTGTTTATTTATTTGGTACCAGGGATTGAACCCAAAGGCACTTACCCACTGAGTCACATCCCAAGTTTTTTGTTTGCTTGTTTTTGAGACAGGGTCTCACTAAATTGCTAAGGCTGGTCTTGAACTTGTAATCTTCCTGCTGTAGCCTCCCGGGTTGCTGGGATTACATGTCCTTCTCTATATTCAAACTTTTTAAGGAGCTTGTTAAAGTCTGCAAACCTTCTTCCAAACCTTTCTCTGTAAACTTTCCAGGGTTCTTTTTCTTCTCCTGCAATTTCCCTTTCTCTTTCCTTTTTTCAGCTATGCCTTCCTGTACAAGTTCCAACTCCTATTAGTCTGTTTCTTAGAACCACTCTTGAGATCTTAGGAGATCCTCAACATCATGCTCATCCACAGGTTAAAATTGTTTACGATCTTAATAACAAACTTGTTGACTTTTGCAACTTCCTCATCCTTGGTAAATCCTTTGAAGACACGGATGAAGTTCTTGAGCGTCTTCTCCCAGATATCATTCATATATTCCTTGGTGACACATGAACACCAAGCCCAGGCCAAAAAAAAAAAAAAATCTCCAAGTGCTGGGGATTGAACCCAGGGTTTTGCATATACTAAACATTCTTTACCACCAAGCTCTCTCTCAGCCCCAGAGCAAGTTCTTGATGCAGTCATAGACATTACACTTTTTCCAGAATTACATCAGTGTGTTCCTCTGTGTAGTAACACACTGGGTAAGGCCCTCTTCAGGTAGTAGGCCTTAAAAGCTACTCTAAGTCTTTGGTTGAATTGAAGAAGTGGAAGGAGAAACAGCACTTCACTATTGAGATTAAGATCACCAATAAAGGAGTTTGGGGGTAGAGCGCTTGCCTAACATGTGTGAGGTCCTGGGTTCAATCCTCAGTACCACATGTAAATAAGCAAAATAAAGGTATTATGTCCCTCTACAACTAAAAATATTAAAGAGAGAGAGAGAGATCACCAATAAAGGAAGGGTGTGCAAGAGCATTACCAACATTAAGCAAAATATTAAAAGTTTCTTATTCTCTAAATAGCACCTCTCCATTTCTCTGTCACAGCAGTTAAGAAGGATACCTTGGAAGAGGAGCTGGGTCATATGTGACTTCTTATTGCTCCTGTAGTAGACTGGCACTGTGTTTTATTGCTGTACCTGAAGACCTTGGGGTTTTCACCATGCCAGATCATGAAGGGTTTCAATTTGTAACCTGTAACATTGCTTCCAAGCAAGATTATTATTCTATCCCTAAAAGCTTTGAAAGCAGCTGGGAATGGTGTCTCATGTCTGTAGTCCCAGGTATTCAGGAGGCTGAAGCAAGAGGATTAGTGAGGCCCTGTCTCAAAATAAAACATAAAAAAAGATCTGAGGATGTGACTCAGTGGTTAAGGAACCCTGGGTTCAATCCCCAGTACTGAGAGAGAGAGAGAGAGAGAGAGAGAGAGAGAGAGAGAGAGAGAGAGAGAGAGAAAGGGGAAAAAAAGGCTAGGAGTGTGGCTCAGTTCAACCTCAGGGTTGAATGCCCAATACCACACAAAAAAATAAAAAAATAAAAGCCTTGAAACTTGACATTGACTTGACCTCCTTATACATGAAAGTCCATTCAGGCATCTATTTCCAGAATAACAAGTTTTCATCCATATGGAAGAGTTGCTTTGGCAAGTAATTTTCCTCTGCAATCAGCTTATCTAGAGTTTCCCAAAATTCTTCAGCTGCCTTCACATCAGCATTTGCAGACTCACCACTTACTCTCACATCACATAATGAATAATGATTTTTGAGTTATTCAAACGACCTAAAGCTAGAAGAAAATTCAGTATTGGAGGCAAGACCAGCCTTTTCTTTCAATATCACAAGGACTTTGCCTTGGGCTGAGGGTGTAGTTCAGTGGTAGAGTACTTGCCTCACATGTGGGAGGTTCTGGGTTCAATCCCTTGTGCCACAATTTTTTTTTCCCTTTGGCCGTGATTATCATAGTAATGAAAGGCATTAGTGTCTAGTCTCCAATCTTCTGTGTCTAGTCTCCAATCCAGGACATTATAAGTTTATTCATACCTCCCTTCCCAAAGTTTTGTTAGTCTCACTGTGTTCAATGAAGCAGAATCTTTAACAGGTTCATCATTTTATTTTTGTTCTTCAAGATCATAGCTATGTGGAAGGAAATACACCTGTCTGCTTAGCAATGACCATCACTATTTTCTACTTTTGTAGTCTTTATTTATTTTTGAGACAGGGTCTTACTAAGTTGCTTAGGCTGACCTTGAACTTGTGATCCTCCAGTCACAGCCTCCCAAGTTGCTGGACTATAGGCATGCGCCACCACACCCAGCCTTTTGTAGTCTTTAATTATTTCTAATTCAATTTCCAGGTTAATCACTCAAAATAGTCTTTGCCTGACTTTGGTAGTGAATTTTTTAAAAAGAATTTTAGATGTTAATGGATCTTTATTTTATTCATTTATTTATATGTGGTACTGAGAATGAAACCCAGTGCCTCATCCATGCTAGGCAAGCGCTCTTCTACTGAGGCACAACTCCAGCCCCTGGTAGTGAATTTTTTACACATTGAAGCCATGATGAACAAAACATGAGATTAAATTTAAAAAATGGGAGAAAAGCTGGATGTGTTGGTGTACAACTGTAATTCCAGCAACTCAGGAGGCTGAGGCAGAAGGATCGCGAGTTCAAAGCCAGCCTCAGCAACTTAGCCCCTGTCTCAAAATCAAATATGAAAGAGGGTTGGGGATGTTGCTCAGTGGTTAAGCACCCCTGGGTTCAATTCCTGGTACAATAAATAAACAAACAAACAAATAAATAATGGGAGAAAAATGATACAATCAAGAGAAGGCATAAATGAGATGTAAGAGGCTGATATTATTATAACTTAGCACATGTTTTATGGTAAATATTTTAAGAAGTAGGATTATACTCTAAAATTATGATTAAAAATGCTGGATATAGTGATGCATGTCTATAATCCCCAAGTATTTGAGAGCCTGAGGCAAGAGGATCTGGAGTTTGAGGCCACCTGGACAACTTAGTGAGATTCCATCTCAAAACAAAAAAAAAAAAAAAGAAAAGAAAAAGAAAAAAGAAAGAAAGAAAGAAAAAGAAAAAGAAAAAAAAAGATGCCATAAAATCTTGGATACTCCTCCCTTCAAAAGGTGGAGCCTAATTCCTCTCCCAGATGTAAATAGATCATAAAAGGCATTGCAGCTTCATCTTTGTTCTCTGTTGGGTTACCTGCTCTGGGGACAGTCAGTTGCCATGTCATGAAGCCACTCAAGCAACCATATAAAGAGGTCACTACCAATAATCAGCAATATCTTGCCAGGTGTATGAATCAGTCACCTTGGCAGGAAAATCCCAACCTCAGTTAGACTTTCAGATTGCAGCCCTGGCTGACATCCTGGTTGCAATCTTGTGACAAACCCTGAGCCAGAACAATTTAAGCCTGTCTTAAATTGTTGAATCTGAGCCAGGTGTGGTTATCCTGGCCTCTAATTACAACAACTAGAATGCATGATTGCCAGCCTGAGCAAGTTAGTGAAGTTCTAAGCAATTTAGCAAGATCCTGTCTCAAAAAAAAAAAAAAAAAAAGCACCCTGGGTTCAATCTCCAGTACCATAAATAAATAGATAAATAAAATTGTTGAATCTGAGAAACTGTGAGGTAATGAATACTTATTGTTTAAAGCTGCTAAATTTTAGAATAATTTGTTACACAGCAATGAATAAAATTATACATAGTAATTAGAGATTTTAATTTTGTTTATTGCATTTTAAATACTTTATTAAAACGAATATATATGGAAATGAGAACAGTGGCATAAACCTGTAATTCCAGCTACTTGGGAGGCTGAGGTAGGAGGACTGTATGTTTGAAGTCAGAGTGGGAAACTTAGTGAGCCTTTGTCTCAAAATTAAAATAAAAAAGGACTGGGGTGTTATTTAGTGGTAGAGTACCTGCCTAACGTAAGTAAGGTCCTGGATTTGATTCCCAGCACTGCAAAAACAAAACCAAAAAAAAAAAAAAAGAAAGCCTGAGAGAAAAGGAAAAGACTAAGAGAAAAATGGAAATAAAACTTAGCCTGAGGCTCATTAGCCTAGTTGTGTGATCCCTACATGAGGATGCTGATGTACTTTGAACAAAAAATCCTTGTAGTCCTTTCCTAGCACAGGCAAGGTCCTCGGCTCAACCCCAGTGCCTAAAAGAATTGTTTTTGTTTTTGTTTTTGTTTGTTGGTTGGTAGCAGGGATTGACCCTGAGGGCAGTTAATCACTGAGCCATATCCCCAGCCCTTTGTATTTTTTATTTTGAAACAGGGTCTCACGAGTTTGTTTACTGAAGGGAAAGTGAGGAATAAGAGATGGGTAAGTGAGAAATGAAAGATGGAGACCAGGCAGAGATATTATTGTTTATTTGTCAGAGCTGACAAATAAAGGCACATATCTCTATATCAGAGAAAGGCAAAACAGGCTTAGGTTCTGGAACTTTTATGGGGCAGGCTCAGGAATCAGAGCCGATTGGGTCCTAATTCTGGTGGTTAAGAGGTTGGGTTGGTATGAGGGAGTGGTGAGCCTTTCTCAGAAACACCCTTGGGCAGAAAGCGAAACTTTTTCCTTCAAATGGTGTCTGTCACTTAAGGTGGCCATCCAGATGCTAAGCAAGGACCTTATATTCTCCCCGCCTCTTTTGTTTTTATTGGGCCCCTTAGGGAACAGGGACATAGGTCAATCTTCTGTAACTACTTCCTGCTGGGAAGGGGCAGTGTTTGAATCCTCCTTAGAGGTTTAGGATGTAACTGGAATGCTACCTCCAGAGGCCCAATTTTGGTGAGGGATTGGTATTCCTGTAACAAAAGTAGGTCATTAGTAGTTGTCTCCCATCTGGAGTCTCAGGGTCCAGATTAGTAATAAAGCCTTGGTCAGGCAGTCTAAAAATGCTGAAGGGTTTCATTCTTATCTTGGATGATTTCCTGGAGCTTTTCATAACTGATAGCCTTATGGGCTGCCTTTCTAAGTCCTGCCATGAGGCAAGTAGTGAATTGGTTCCTACTAGTTACTCCTCCAGGCGAATTATAATCCCAATTGGGGTCCTGATCAGGGACCACTTCAGTGCCAATTGGATGGGCAGGGGAGGTCTGATGTACCTCATCAGCATATTTTCTAGCTTGCTCCCAAACTCACCTGCACTCCACAGGCAGGAGAGTGTTAGACAAGATCATACGGACTTTGTAGAAGATCAAATCATATGATTGAGTCAGATATTGAAACTCTTTGATATATGTGGTGGGACTTGAAGTATAGGACTCAAGTCACTTTTCTATCTGGGAAAGATCTGATAAAGAGAAAGGCACATGAACCCCGATTATACCTTCTACCCCAGTCACCTCGAGTAGAGGACACAGAGATGCGTCCGTGAGTGTGTGGCAGGAGGAGAGAAGGGTGGAGGGTCTGAGAGGACAGTTGCTATGGTGGTTTCATCAGAAAGAGAATTGTGGTATAGAGGAGGCTCATCTTCTGGGTGGAAGGAAGAGGAGTCTTGGATAGGATCTTCTATCCCTTTGGAAGCAAGCGTAGGAGAGAGGAAAGCTAAGAGGACTTGTGCAGGAGAGCAAGACTTGCAGAGAGAAGGCTTAGAACATAGAGAAGAGAAGGCCTGAATGTATGATAACTCATTCCATTTTCCCAAATGCTCACAGTAGTTGAAAAGATCCCTGATGATATTGGGATCTAGAGTGCCATTAAGCGGCCATTTAGAGTCATTATCCAAAGGATAATGAGGGCAGATTGCACAAGTAGATAAGTTTTTCCGGGGGTTTAGGTCCAGGGTGTGAGAGAGAGACACTAGGTTAGCCAGGAGGCAGCCTAGGGGACTATGGGAGGGAATGGATGAGGTGAGCTATGGGAGGTAAGATTAGAGGTGGGGCATCCCCCAGTCTCTAGTATCACCTACCCAAGAGGACAGTTACACTCAGGGGGTCATCACCACTGCTGGGTAAGCATCGGGGCAGGAGCCTGTAGAGGCACTTGGGCAACCAGCCAGGACTAGTAGTAGGTGCAGAAGCCTGTAGAGATTAACCCAAGGCTAAGAGGTATCACCAGGAAAAACTCCCAATCACCCTCTGTGGCTTTTTCTCAAAATCCAGGACCCAAATAAAAGACCACCTGTAGAGTTGGCCTACAGTAGGGATCAGCTGTAGCTGTAAAAGCTGTGGCTGGGGGTGTCCCAACCACACAGTAACCCTGGGAATGCCGGACATTCAATGGTCATTTCCTGGGACCTGTAGGTTGTTTAGGCCGACTGGAGACAGGGGTCTTACCTGGAATGTCTAGTGGTGGGTGCAGAGAGGGCATTCGTCAGAATGGAGGGCCGGGTCCCACGATAGAATTTGGATTGGGGCCCAGGGGTGCTCAGTGACCCTCGAAGATGGGATTGGGTTTTAGCACCAAAATGAAGGGAAAGTGAGGAACCAGAGACGGGTAAGCAAGAATTGAAGGAGAGTGACCAGGCAGAGATACATACAAGAGTTTATTTGTCAGAGCTAAAAAATAAAGGCACATCTCTCTCAAGCGGAGAGAGGCAAAACAGGCTTGGGTTCTCACACTTTTATGGGGGAGGCTCAGGTATCAGAGTGGGATTCTAATATGGGTGGTTAGGGATGGGTTGGTATGAGGGAATGTTGAGCCTTTCTCAGAAACACCCTTGGGCGAGAAAGCAAAACTTTTTCCTTAAAATGGCAGTCATTTAAGATGGCCATCCAGATGCTAAGCAAGGACCTTATATTTATAGCCTCACTGAGTTGCTGAACCTGAGATCCTTCCTGCCTCAGTCTGCCTTCCACTGGGATTGTAAGTGTGGGCCATCACACCTGGCCCCCTAAAAGAATTTTTACAGGCTTTAGAATGTCACAAGTACACTGCAAGTCATCATCATCCAAAGGTTGATTGTTTTCTGGATCATGTTGGTGGGAATGTAGTCTCTACATCAAGGGAAGTGACCTTGTGGTCCCAACATGCCCTACAGCACACAACCGCTAAGCACTGAACACTAGTGTCCAGAAGGTGTCAAGGGCTGGAAGATGCACCTTCCTTCACTCTGGGGCATCTTGCCTCACAGCCCTTCGTCAGTCATACACTCCAGCAAGACACTCCATGCTCTCTCTCACTCCTTAGGTGGCTCTTCTGTCTTTCCTCTATCCCCCAAACATACCGACTACCCATGATTCTATATTTCACAGTGAGCAGAATAAGCTCAGGGCACCAGAAAAACCCTTTCACTTTTTCTTTTTTGTTGTGCTGGGGATTGATCCCAGTGCTCGTGCATGCTAGGCAAGTGTTCTAGCTGTTGGGTGTGTGGGAGACCTTGCATTTTAGTTTTATTTCCCCCATCAGATTTCTCCCCGCTGAAGTTAAGTTTCCTTTTCATAAGAAGAACATCACTTAATCCCTTAACCCTCCCCTTCCTCTCCAAAGGGCGTCAAAGTCAAAAGTTCTCTCGACCAATCCCCGCAGGACACATCAGCACCTGCCAAGTCGCCAAGCAACCCTTCTTAAGGTGAAGCTTGCAGGCTCACGCTCTCTGCTCTCTGCTCTTTTCCTCTGCTGTCTGCTCTCTTCCTCTCCTTTTCTTCCCCTTCGGGCACCCCCCCCCCCAGTAAAATCTCTTGGTTGAATCTCCATCTCGGGTGAGTCACTCGCCTTTCACTAGCAACTAAGCTATATTCCCAGTCCTTTCAGTTTGTCTTAAAAATGATATTTGAACAGAGCTGAGTTACTTACTGTCTGACTGACCATAAAGAGAAAGCCCCAGGAAGCCTTCCCAGACCCTATGCCCAGGAGGACTGGCCTGGCTTCCTGCTCCAGGCCAGACCGATCTCTCCTGTTTGGTCTGGTGCATGAGTCATTATTCCTACCAATTTGGTTGTTGGCTTCTTGGTCACAGAAGAGCAACCTTGTTTGCTCTCTGCTGTGGCCCCAAGACTGACACACAGCAAATGCACTTACAAAGTCAAAAATGAGTGAACAAACTAACAAAGTAAATGAACAAACAAACAAATTCAGGGGTCCTGAGCCATCTCTTCGAATATCTCAAGGGCTGTGTGGGTGATATGAGCCTTCCTCTTTTTAGCCGCAAAGGGCAGAAGTAGGACAAGTCAAAGTGAGTGTCAAACTTTGGATTGAAATCAGGAAGAATCTTCTAATAACATAGGCTGCCTACTGAAGACGTATTCAGTGGTTAGAGGACATGGAGAATAAACCTTAGGGCACTTCCCTTGTGTGCAGCTGTTTGCCTACCCGCCTTCCTGCGTGTGTGTGTGTGTGTGTGTGTGTGTGTGTGTGATGTCTAGTAAACTGGCACTTTTGTTATTCAGAAGCCCAGGCCTCAGCCAGAGGGAAGGTAGGAAGGGAAAATGGAGAGAACACAAAAGGAACTCTCTCCTGACCCCCACCTGGCTTAACCTGCGGATCCCAATGCAATAGGCCCCAGGGAACCTCCCTATCTTCCCTCCTGTCCCACTAAAATAGGTGACCAACTCATGCCATGACCTGGCTCTGTTAAAGCCTATAAAACTCAGACCCTTGTATCCTTCCTCCATATTCTCTTCCAAAAGTGGGCCCCTCTGGTGCTTAATAAAAAAATCACTGATCCATGGATGTCTGTCCCTATTTTGGTTACATTTGCTTTCATTTTGGTATCAAAACCCAGGAATGGGGCTGGGTGCAATGGTGTACACCTGTAATCCCAGCGGCTCGGGAGGTGGAGGCTAAAGGATTGCAAGTTCAAAGCCAGCCTCAGCAATTTAGCAAGGCACTAAGCAACTCAGCGAGACCCTGCCCTAATAAAATACAAAATAGGGCTTGGGATGTGGTTCAGTGGTCGAGTGCCCCTGAATTCAATCCCCAGTACCAAAGAAAAAAAAAGGGAATGGGAGTTTTAGAGGTTCTTTTTACCCTTCCCCATTCCAATGAACCTCCCTTCCCACCCCACTTTCACCTTTTCACCCAACAGTCATGTAAAAAAGCTGATGAGACCTGGGAAATAACCGCTGATTGTTCAGCGCTCTATGATTTTTTGAGGTCAGGAGAGCCCCAGCCACGGCTCATGCGGCCACAACTTATTTCCCAGAATTTCCTTCCCATGCCTCCTTCCTCTCTTATAGAAGGAGACCCTTCACACTCTCCAAAGTCCACTTTGGTTAAATGGCAGCTGGTTTGTAACCCAAATCAGACCCCATTCTTGGGCTCAGTTTTTGCTGTCTTATTGCTACATGGACGGAGCAAGGATCTGTACCAGGTCCTTTATTGGTGTTGGAGGCATCCTCCTTCTAACCCTCTCCTCTCCAATCCCTGCCTGTACTTAGAACTCTTCCCAGCACTTAAGACCTCCAAATCAGAGGCTGCTTTCTGCCATTTTGTTCCTGTATACAACACTGGCCTTCTCATTCTTTGGAGAAGTAAGGATCCCTTTTGGTCTCTTGCAGAGGTGCCCTGCCTGAGACCCTCACCCTTTGGCTCATCTGGACTCGGAATCCTCCACCATTGAGATTATAGAAGGGGATGCCCTCTCAGTCTCCCATGGAACTCTGGTGACAGGAAATGTCAAGGGACACCTTGATTATGACTGCCACCCTGGTCAAACCTCTCCAACATGGGGGTTAACCAGTCCAACCCACGGGACTCCCTCTTAGATTATCTCATTAAAAATCTCAGAATCCTCCACCTCCAAATCTAACCTCAAAAGTAAATACCTTGGGGCTGGAGCTATGGCTCAGTGGTAGAGCGCTCACCTAGTGCGGGTGAAGCACTACGTTTGATCCTCAGCACCACATAAAAATAAAATAAGATATTGTGGCCATCTACAACTAAAAAATAAATATTAAAAAAAAAAAAGCAGGGGCTGGGGTTATGGCTCAGCGGTAGAGCACTCACCTTGCACATGCAAGGTCCTGGGTTCGATCCTCAACACCACATAAAAATAAATAAATAAATAAAAGTTATTTTAAAAAAGCAAATACCTTATTAGGCTGAGTACCCAGATCTAGCTGCAATATAAATTAGCCTAAATTGATGGCCCGAAAAGGGACCTTTGACCCCCAAATTCTCTAGGATTTAGACAATTTCCTCCAACAAAACGGCAAATGGCCCGAGGTTCCCTATCTCCAAGCTTTCTTTCACCTCTGCTCAAAAGCCTCATTATGTCAGCACTGCTCTGCTGTACAATTAATTCTTGCCAACACCCTGCTCCATAAGCCCCTAGATCAAGTCCTGATCCCCCAGCCTTCTTCCTCATTTTGCTGCCCCTGAAATAGCAGATGACCCCCACCACCACCACCTACAAGTCCCAGGGGCCTTCTGCCTCCTCATCTCAGCCCCCTCCCCAAGCCTTAAATTCCTGTTTCCCATCCCCCATACCTTCACCTCCCACCACATGGTCTTCTTTCAAAGTACATGTTTCCCCTTCAGGAGGTGGCCAGGGCTGTAGGGACAGTCTGAGTCCATGTTCCCTTCTCTTTGACAGATGTATCCTGAATTAAGGACACATTAAGGAAAATCCTACTATGTTTAGGAAGGAGTTCATACATCTGTCTCAGGCCCATCAACTTATTTGGGTAGATGTTTACTATATTCTCACTTCTACTCTGACTCTGATGAATGAGCATGCATTTGGCAAGTAGCTAGAGAACATGCTGACCTCCTCAATACCCCAAACCCCTATACTAATCCTGGAGCAGATACTGCCCTCCCTGTGGCTGAATTTAATTAGACATACCAAGCTCAAGACCCCAGGGTCACTAGACTCCAACTCACGATTGTTTGCCTCCTTGAAGGCATGACAAAAAAACTGTCATACTCAGGTTAACTAAAACAAAATTAGGGAAATCACTCAAGGCCCAGATGAAAACCTTGCCCTGTTTTTGGCCCAACTTAATGAGGCCATTACCAAATATAAAACCCTAGATCTCAAACACCCCCATCAGTACTCTCTTTCTCCATATTCAATTCATCAGTGGTTCTGCCCCTCGCATTTTAAAAAAATCTCAGACAATTAGAAAAGGTCCCAAAGACTCCCCAGCAGCAAATTTTAGATGCTGCTTTCAAAGACTTTAACAATAAGAAAGATGAGGCCAAAGGCACAAAGAAAAGCATCTTAAAGCTAAATATCAACTTCTGGCCTCAGCCATCCTTAACCCTAAAAAGGTCCCACTGCTCATAGCCCCACCAAACCCTCTAATTCACCTCCTGGGGCCTGCTTCTGACTTGGGTAGATGGGACACAGAGCAAAAGCCTGCCCTAACTCAAGGCCCTCTACCAAGCCCTGTCCCAAATGTGGACAATGGGGACATAGGAAGATGCACTGTCCCCAGGGAAGGACACCCTTCCTCTTGGTACATCCTGCTTCTCAAGCCCCATACATTGAGTCAGTGGAATGAGGGGACCTTGACTCCACTGCCCCATCACCTCATGTGATACATTCCAGGAGCCCTGGGCTACAGGGATGGTGAATAGCCAGGCTTTTGTGGCTGACAGTGGGTTAGTGTTTCCCTTCTGATACAATGGCATGGACCTACTTTTAAAACAAATATTCATATTATGGTAGACGCTGGGACCCCTGTATGTCCTCTAAAGATACCTCCCTTCTTTTGTGCATTTGGATCTCTCTCACTATCCCACTCTTTCATTGTCATGCCAAATTGCCCCATCCCCCTATTGAGCCGAGATCTCCTTCACTAACTGAAGGTTTCCATCTCCATTCCCCCTTTACAATCTACTACTCTCTGTCTAGTACATTCCAGCTTGGATCTACTTCCTATACCCCTTAAGCCTCCTGATCATCCCTTACTAACTGGGATCAACCCCACAGTTGATCTCAGCTCAACATTGCTAAGCACTATCACCCCATCCAAATCCAATTAAAAGACCATACTTGGACTGGGGTTGTAGCTCAGAAGTAGAGCGCTTGCCTAATGCGTGTGAGGCACTGGGTTCAATCCTCAGCATCACGTATAAATAAATAAATAAGTAGATAAATAAATAAATAAATGGTATTGTGTCCATCTACAACTAAAAATATTTTTTTAAAAAGACCATACTCAAAAAAAGAAACAAAGTAAAGCCATTTTGTTCTGACCTGACTCCATTATAAAATGTTTTCTTTTCAGCCTCCTGTATTTATGTTGACAGTGCAGTAGGACCTTCCTGTGTCCCTGACTACCACTCTGAAACATAACAAAATGACTCTGAAATGTGTAATCAAAACAATTCTCTCATGTAATCAGAATATCTGTCTCCATAGTTTCTTTCTGTCCTACATGTACCCCAATTGTTCTTGTGAATTTTGCCTTTATAAATTCTGTACTTCCAAAATTCAGGTGCTGGGGAGTTCTTTGAGGCATTAGCCTTCTCCCAGCTGCTTGCCTGGCATGCTCATTAAAGGACCTTTTTTCCCTCTCAATTTGGCTTAACATGCATGGTGGTTTGTGATTCTTGCACACTCTGTAACACTCACTATGTCACCCTTTCCAAATATCCTCTAACTTCCTTGACTCTCAAGGGTTTAAAGCCCATTATCTCCCACTTATTACAAGCTCATATTCTCACACCAACCACTCCCCTGACAACTCTCCCATCTCGGGGCCAAAAAATCTAATGGACAATTTCAGCTAGTCAGGACCTCTGAAAAAAATCAATGAGGCAATTGTCCCCACCTACCTGATAGTACCCAATCCCTATACTCTTCTTTCTTATATCCCCTCCTCCACCACCCATTTCTCAGTATTAGACCTAAAAGATGCCTTCTTTACCCTCCCTCTCCATCCCACTTCACACCCTCTTTTTGCCTTTACCTGGACTGGCCCTGACACTAATTTCTTTCAAGAACTCATCTGGACTGTTCTCCTGCAAGGTTTCCAAGACAGCCTCTATTACTTTGGCCAACCTCTCCAGCACTGTCTGTTCACCCTGGATTTGTTTGCTAGCCACCTTATACAGTATGTTGGTAATGTACTCCCTCTGCTCTGTAGCCCCTTACTAGAATTCTTGAAACATCATAGTATAATTCTCCTCAATTCCCTAGCCTCCTGGGGATACTGGGTCTCTCAATCTAAAGCCCAGCTCAGTACCCTCAGGTGCAATATTTAGGCACCCTCTTAACCCCCACCACCCATACCATACCCCCAGAAAGACTTCAGGTTCTAAAGGATATTCCTTTACCTTTTGTTACAGGGACAAATGAGGCAGGGCACCAAAAATAGCAGGAAACAGTTTTATTTGGCTGTAGCCAGGTTCAGAGGGCACAGCTTTTGCTGTAATCAATTAATCCCCTGAACCCCGGGTTCAGGTAGTTTCAGAATTTTATACTCAGCATGTAAGGGGAGGGGTTCAGAAGTTCATAGTCTGCAGAAGTTCACATAAAAGCAGCTTTTTCTTTTACTATTCTGGGCAAGTTAACCCTTCAAGGACAACACCTGAGAAGGGGAAAGCTTCTTCTCCCCTTTATTTCCTCCCCCTGCCAGCTGTTACCATGGAGCCCAATTGGTAGACTTCTCTTGTCTTAGGAATGTAGACATTTCTGTGAAGGCCAGCTCAAGGCCAGAGGCCTTGTTTGCACTTTCTACAAACTACTATACTGGAAACATGTTTCTGAGAAACTAGTAAGGGAGTGTCCAGCACCTGGAGTGCTGATTTCTTCTCGGCCAGTGGCCAAGTAAAACAGGGCAACATGAAAATTGGAAGTTTATCTACATTGAAATCTTTTGTAGAGACTCTTTTGCTGACAGTCCTAAAATCAGCCATGGTGAAGATGTCTGGAGAAGCCCAGTTAAGATTCTCTGTAGAGAAAGCGGGTGCCACTTCACTTCCTCTAAAAAAGATATGCTTTCCCTCTTAGGCCTTTTCAATTACTTTCGTATCTGGATCCCAAAATTCTCTCTTATAGCCAAGCCCCTATGTGAAGCCTCAAAAGGGGATCTTTCTGAACCTCTTCTGTCTCCCTGCTCCTTTTCCTCTACCATTTTCATTCTTCAAAACTCTCTTCTCAAATCCTGAACTCTTCATCTACAAACACTACAAGCCTTTCTTCCTGTCCAGAAAAGAACATGGCCAAGCCCTAGGAGTCCTTCACCAGAAAGCAGGGGATAGATACCTGAAGGGTTTTGGAAAATAATATTCTGCAAGATAACTCTCCAAGAAAAACAGAGGGACAGTGTGGCTCAGGGGGACAGAGGGAAATTAGCCAAACACTAAATCTCTCCCAATATAGCCTTTCCTTGTAATAATGGGCCCTGAGGAAAAAGCAAACTTTCATCCCTTCCCGGGTTCATCCCCAGCATCTTCACCTGTCGCCCTCATCCAACTCGGGTGATGGAAGTAAGGCCACTCCAAGTGAATTGGGCTGGGAACGAAAAAACCATACAAACATGAATATACCTTTTTCTCAATTGCTGGGATCAGGATGGCTCTGCAACCTCAAAGATCAGCTGCCATGCTGGAAAGAAGGCAAGGGGAGCAAGAGAGGCATGCAAGAGAGAAAGCACAGCTTTTCCCTATTTATTGGGGAAAAGCCATTCATAGAACATTCCACCCAAATAAGGCAAGGGATTGGGTTTTGAAGGGTGGAGTCTTGCTTGGTGATGTCTTGCAGTCAGTAGGTTGATTGACATCTTGGAAAGCCACACCCACCTCAGGTGCTGTGTGGGATCAGAGTGATAGAAAAAGCACACATACCTTGCACAGCCCAATCAGGCAGCAATGTCAGGACAGTCCCCTCATATAGGGACCTAACTTAGCATCTGACTGCCATCTTAAATGTTAGGCCGCCATCGAATGGGATAAATTTCATTTTCCTGTCCTGGGAGGTGGCGTCCTAGAAATCTGACCACTCTTAGAGAGATGGCCTTTGTTTGTCAGCTTTGACAAATAAACCCTCATGTGGATCTCTGCTTGGTCTCCATTCTTCATTTCCCACTCGCCATCTCTTGCTTTTTCATTTTCCTTTCACCTCATACTTCTCAAATGCGCATAGCTCACACACACAGCCCACGGATGGTTTGAGACATCTACCAAAAACAAAAACAAAAACATTTACCCCTTTCCAACCACAATGGGTCCTGAAGGAAGGAGGCAAATACTGAAACACTGGGCCCTTCCCCATTGCAAATGAGTCCTAAGAGGAGAAAAGCAAATAGAGAAGCTCTAGGTAACAGTGGGTCCCAGAGGAAGGAAGATAATCAATGAACACCAAGTTGTGAGCTTTTCCCAATGACAAGGAGTTTCAAACTTTTTACAACTGCCTTCCTGAGTTAAAATTTTAACTTGCACAACTAGTTTCCTGACTGTCCAAACTGCATATCATAGTCTCTTACGATTAATTCACCCTCATTGCAAACTATAAAACCCCAACTCCTTCTGTAACCTGGGGGCCATTTCCCATATCCAGAAAATGAGCCCTCCCGTGCCTGTTGGATTGACTTTGCTGCAGAATAAAGGAAAGTTTGCTGATCTGAGTTTTGCTTCCGTCTCTTGCCTCCATCATTTGTGGGCCATGTGCTTTCCTATCCAAACAACTAGACTCAGTCTATCAGCAGGTGCCAGTGCCTCAAGATTTTAGCTACAGCAGCTCTCCTCATCCCTGAAGCCCACAAATTTGCTCTGTATTAACCTATCACTGTTCTTACCACATACCGGCTCTCAGACCTCCTCAGTCATCACTCAATCCTCTCCCTTCCCCCAGCCAGAATCTGATTACTGAACGCACACCTCCTGGATCCCTGACTATCTTCCAACAAGATTCCTCATTAAACCCCTTACTCTTCTCCTGGCAAAAACAAAACAAAACAAAAAAAACTTCTGCTCCTGCGGTTTCGCACTCCTGTCCTGATACCCTTAACTTCTTAATGAATGCCTTTTTACATATAACTGACCAACTACTTCTCGACTCCTCAGATTGTTTTATAGACAGAAGCTTCCAAAAATAGCCCCCTTACCTCACAGGCTCTGGATAATCCAAGATAAAACTACTACCAATTCTCCCTTCACTTGGGGCCTGGGGTTTTGGCTCAGTAGTAGAGCACTCGCCTAGCATGCACGAGGCACTGGGTTCGATCCTCAGCACCACACAAATGTAAAATAAAGATAGTGTCCACCTAAAAAAAAACCTTAAGAATAAATATTAAAAAAAAAATTCCCCCTTCACTGTAACCCAAATAATTGAAGACTCCTCCCTACCCCCAGGCATAACCTCCCAACAGGCCAAAGAGTAGTCCTCAGGCTTTATCACTAGCCAGGGATGAATCAATCAACATTTTTACAGATTCCAAATATACCTATAACATCATTCATTCTAACATCCTGATTTGGAGATAATGAGGTTTCCTCAATCAGAATGTAACACCAATTCTCAGTGTGAGCTATATAAAAGATTAATAGAGACCAGCTCCTACCCCTCCAGGCAGCTATTCTTCACTGCAGAAAACATCAAAGCAATAAACAATACATTTCCTTAGGTAACAATGAAGCTGACCAACTAGCCAAACAAATTGCTTTCTCTGATCACCACTACCAATCATCAAATACCCAAGTTGGGTCCTATACTCCACCCCCACAAAACTTCATCTTCTTCCTGATAAAACCAAACCTCTATTGTCATAGCTCCACAATCTCTTTCACCCCAATCTTCATTCCCTTCATGTCTTCCTAAAGAATTCATAAATTGGGGCTGGGGTTGTGGCTCAGTGGTAGAGTGCTTGCCTCACATGTGTGAGGCACTGGGTTCAATTCTCAGTGTAATAAATGAATAAAATAAAGGTCCATCAACACTAAAAAATATTTATTAAAAAAAAGAATTCATAAATATATCTCTGATTTACTACACCTCCAACAAATCTCCCAGTCTTGTGCCACCTGTCTTAAAACTAATCCCAAACTCCAACTTTGACTGCCTCTATTCCCCACACACCAAGCTAGAGGAGTCCTTCTGGCCATGGACTGGCAGCTGGAATTCACTCAAATGCCCCCTATATAGAAAACTAAATATCTCCTTGTCCTGGTGGACACTTTTACTAGATGGATTGAGGCCTTTCCAACACCAAATAAAAGGGCTTCAACAGATGCAACCTTACTTTTCTGAGAAATAATCCCATGCTTTGGCTTACCTATCTCACTGCAGTCTGACAATGGCCCTGATTTTTACTACCTCTATTACCCAAGAATTAACTAGACTTTTACATATAATATAGAACTTCCACATTCCCTAATATCCTCAGGGAAGGTCGAATGGACAAACAGAACCCTAAAGACAACCCTAACCAAATTATCCATAGAAACTCATCTAGTTTGGATTAAGTTCCTCCCCTTGGCTTTCCTTTGAATCAGGGCTCTCCTCAAGAAGCCTGCCATGATTAACCCATTTGAACTCCTCTAAGGACAACCTCTTGTCCCACCCACCTTTCAACCACAATCACCAAACACTCCTCCTGATGTCCTGAATCTCCTCCTAACCCACCTCAGGACCACCCTCTGGAAATATGCCCGTTCCCATGATTAGCCCATTTTAACTGCCAATCTATTCCCACAGGCTAAGCTTCAAACTCTTCAAGGAAAACAGGAAATCTTCCCCCCATACTTGAACAGGAAGAAGCCAACAATTAAATGCTCTCACTTGAAGAATTCCACTACTCTTTAACTGCCATTCATATGGATCTAATCTCTTTTCCTCTCCCCACTCTTCAAAGGACATCCTACTTCATTACATCTCTTCTCTCCTGGATTACAGATTTATGGTTCCAAGGAACTCTCTCTCTTTTCTCCCCCCAATTACTTTCTTTTCCTTCTGTCTCATTCTTATCCTCTACTTGGATGAGCTTCATCCACACCCCTCACCCTGGCTCTGTGGCTGCAGCTATGAACTCTCTCTTACCCTTCCTCAACTCCTCAGCCACCCTCCTCTTTGAGGCTAACCCAGAGTGGTCAACCTGTTGGGTGTAGAGCCCAGGCCCCTTCCAACAAATGGCTTTTCACCCCTGCACCCCCCATGTTTGGGCTACAAGTTCTATGAGGCTCTATCACCATCAATCTAAGGGTTCTGTATTCTCTTCAAGAGAATTCTAATATAATGCCCCTAAAATGGCCAACAATGCTCTCCAGATCTTCACCCAGCAACTTAACTCATACTTGTTATAAGGTCCTTGCTTAGCATCTGAACAGCCTCCTTAAGTGACAGCTGCCATTTTAAGAAAAAAGTTTAACTTTCCCGCCCAAGGGCATTTCTGAGAAAGGTTCACCACTTCCTCTTACCAACCCAACCCTTAACCACCCAAATTAGGACCTGCCTGGCTCTGATTCCTGAACCTGCCCCATAAAAGTCCTGGAACCCAACCCTATTTTGCCTCTCTCTTCTATAGAGAGATGGCCTTTATTTGTCAGCTCTGACAAATAAACTCTCATGTGTATCGTATCTCTGCCCGGTCTCTGCCATTCATTTCTTTTTTTTTTTTTTTTAATATTTATTTTTTAGTTTTTTTCGGCAGACACAACATCTTTGTTTGTATGTGATGCTGAGGATTGAACCCGGACTGCACGCATGCCAGGCGAGCGCGCTACCACTTGAGCCACATCCCCAGCCCTCTGCCTTTCTTTTCTTTTTTTTTTTTTTTTAATCTTTGGATAGATGACAAATTAAGAAACATTTCTATTTTTTATTTCTTATTTAGTCTTTGGTGGACACAACATCTTTGTATGTAGTGCTGAGGATCGAACCTGGGCCGCACGCATGCCAGGCGAGCGCGCTACCGCTTGAGCCACATCCCCAGCCCCAGCCCTCTGCCTTTCATTTCTTATTTACCCATCTCTCGTTCCTCTCTTTCCCTCCATTTGTTCACTCTCCAGATGAAGCTCCCTGCTTTCAGCCATAATCACTTGATGTCTTCCTCAATCACAAGCCCCACTCTGCATCTCTCAGTCTTCATTTCTGGGAGGAAACATCCTGGGTGCTTACCCAAACTCCTCTCTCACCATAACTATTCCCACTCCCTCTACCCTTAAGAACTCCTATTCTACCACTACAGGAGGATCTCAAGCTGGATGGCTTCAAATAACACCCATTTACCCACTTCAAAACACCTAATTTCAGGTTACATCAGGGCCAACCACATCCACAATATCAGCCTTCTGTCAAGTCGAGCCCCCACAAACCAGGAGATCTCACTTTATGGGTTATCCTACACGGAATCTTTTCAAAACAATGATTGTGTAGGGCTTCCCACCTCTTTTCCCTTACTGCTTCTTTCTCCACTAAAACATGGGAAGACTTGCCTCTGAACACCCTGTTCCCTTCACTGCAAACACCAAACTACAACCACTTACAGCAGCACATCTAAACACCACCCTGCTAGTTTATCACCATGAGCTGCCTGCAGATTAAGTATGAAAGCAAAAATAACTGAAATGGTGAAGACCTTGACAGATCAGCAGTGCTTTTTACTAAACAGCAGAGGGACACATTTTCAGGAAAAAAAAAAAAATGGCAGCAGGATACAACAAGGGTCTGAGTTTTATAGGATTTAGCAAAGCCAGGTCATAGGATGAATTGGTCTGTTACTTTTGTTTGTTTTCTTTTTGGTGATGCTGAGAATTAAACCCAGGGCCTTGTGCATGCTCGGCAAGCACTCTACCAACTGAGCTATAGCCCTATCCTGGTCAGTTACTTTTATTGGGCTCATTTAGGGTAGGACAGGAGGGAAGGTAGGGAGGTTCTCTGGAGCCTATTGGACTGGAATCAGCAGGTTCAGTCAGGTGGGGGGGTCAGGTGAGAGTTCAATTTGTGTTCTCCCCATTTTCCCTTCCTGCCTTCCCTCTGGCTGAGGCCTGGGCTTCTGAATAACAAAAGCTCCAGTTTACCCACCCACATGGGCAGAAAGGCCTGTAGGAAAATAGTTATAGATAGGGGAAGTGGAGCCTATGCTCCATATCCTTCATTTTAGACTCTGATAGAAGTTAATGAGTTGGGATGATGTCATAATATCTGGCTACTTCCTGCTGAGAAGGGGCAAAGTTGTGGAGAAATTCCCTTTCAGAATCCTGGAAGAGGATACAGAGACTCTGGCAATTGTGGCTAAAGTGGTCAATGCAGGATATCTTGTCCCATGGTGGTTTCTGGGAATACAGTCTTAAATGCAGGATGAGAATGGCTTTGATGTGTCCTTGGGAAGCAGTTTGATGTTGTATGACGTTAAGGATATAGGGAAGACATGTTATTATGAGGAAGATGAATATTAAAGGAGATAAAAGGGGGTGTGACTAGGGAGTCCACCATTTTGATACCCTAATGAGGACCACCAGCGAGTTCTTGCCTCTGTTGTTCCAATCAGTACTGTAATTTTTTTTTTAGTTGTAGTTGGACACAATACCTTTATTTTATTTATTTTTATGTGGTACTGAGGATCGAACCCAGGGCTTCACACGTGCTAGCCAAGCGCTCTACTGCTGCACCAGCCCCAGTCCTGTAATTATTTAACTTTATCCCTTTACCAGTCCTGATTGATTGACATAAAAGAAACATTCTTCCCTGAGGAAGAGGCAGGGGCCACCTTGTTCAGCAGTAAGGAGAACTAGACCCTGACAACTTTGTAGGATGACAGGTGCCAGGAATCCAATTGATCTTGTAAATTTATCTGAATTGGTGAACTATGAATATCTTCAGTAGCCTTTTCTGACAACTTTTTATAGTAGTGAATAGTGGTTCCTAATCCTGCTGCTCCTGTGCCAATCCTGGCAGATATCTCTAGTCTTATGAGTAAGGGAATAAACTGAAGGGCTCTCTTATATCTGATGTGCACCATTACCAGGATAGGCAAACTTTGGTTGTTAGGTAAAACATAAATTTGAGGAATAAGGAAGACTAAAAGTACAGAGGCCAGTACAAATTTTGGTAGGCAGGGGTAAATATGAAACTCATAAAGGAAAAAAATGCCTCAGAATTTTGGGGAAGGCACCCAGGTTGTGGGGCTAACACAAGTGTAGTCTTAAGTTCTATTAAAGAACTATTGTCTTTTCTTTTAAACCCAGGTATGACTGTACTTTTGTTATAACTGTTTTGCTGGGTGTTCAAGACCATGTTGGTCAAATTGGTCTTGTTCCTATCTATGAAGAGTCAGCTGAGTTCCATCAAGGAATCACTCTTGGGGAACTTGAGAGCATCCTTTTAGCTCCTTTAGTGACATCTGCAGGATAGGTCAAGGTCTTCCTTAGTGGCTTCCCTTAGAAGCATCAGGAATGTCTGCCTTCTCCAATGATCCTCTTCATTTGCAGCATGTACACTGGCATTCTGTTCTCCAGGGTCTCAGTGATCCCTTGATAAAGAGGTCCTATGGCCCAGAGTTGCAAAGACCTTAGAGAAGTCCCCTTATTCCCTGGGTTCAAGCTGATTCAGAAGTCAAAAACTAAATGTTGGCTATTTTTTTTCCTTGACCTTTTTACTTCCTTAACTTTAATCTCCAAGTTTTGATCTTAAACATACACTAAGCCAGTTTAACAGTCTTAAAATAAGAGTACTGGGTTTTAACTTTCATGTCTATAACTTTACAGTTATTTATCTCTTTTATTTAATTAGGGCATCTATTAGTACTGAAAGTTAGCCTTACATCCTGTCTGTCTATAGATAATGGCCTATTACCTCAAATTAATGTAGATTTTGTTTTATTAAATGTTATAGTTCCATAAGGCACTAACAGACAACAGTTAAAGTTCACAAGGAAAATACAAAATGAAATTAACAAGAGTAAAAACATAAAGTTTGTATAATAACTGTGAACTAAGAAACATAAATGTATAATCCCAAACCTGTACTTTAAACTTTAGCTTGAAAAACACCAGTTTGGTAAAATGCTCTTTTACACTCTGATTACACTGATATTTTTATATTAACCAAGTTTAGCTTTTAAAGAAAAAAATTTGACTCAGTAATGTAGTGTAGTACTATAGAATAGTAGTTGTTGTTTAACCAGAGTTGTACAAACTCTAATTACTTTAAGACTAGTTCCTTTAAAGAATAAAACTTAACAGACACAAGAAATTATCTTTTTTTTTTTTTAAAGAGAGAGGGAGAGAGAGAGGGAGAGAGAGAGAGAATTTTAATATTTTATTTTTTAGTTTTTGGCAGACACAACATCTTTGTTTGTATGTGGTGCTGAGGATCGAACCCAGGCCGCACGCATGCCAGGCAAGCGCACTACTGCTTGAGCCACATCCCCAGCCCAAGAAATTATCTTGATAGATAAGAGTAGATTAATGTTTTAAGAAATCTTTGTTACTTTAACCCATAGAGGATTAAACTTTGGTTTATATAAGTACATTATTATTTGACCATAGGGAAAAAACCTTGAATAGTCTTAACTGATTACGCTAATTATATATATAACTAACTTAGTTACACACAAACTTTTTGAAATTTGCCCTCCACAAACCTTTTGCTTAGACATTTTACTTTACCATACAAAAGACTTTCTTATCCAGAAACATTTATTTTCCTTCCACTTTCAATACCTAAAATGTATTTCCATATCTAGAACCTTCTTCTATTTCTTTTCTGATTGTTCACCCTTTTCTTAATTCACATTCTGAAACAATCCTTATTTCTGAATTTAGACAAATTATTACTCTTTAATAAGATGAAATACTTTGTTTTTATGGTACTTTAATTGAAACCCAACTAAAACCTCTTATACTCTCTGCATATCAATTACATCTGATAGAATCTGGACTCTTAGTAATCTTGTTTTAGTGAAAAAACAGACATAAGACAATCTTGAAACTTTTTCCATTTACCCATTTATGAAAACACACATAATGTTTAAATATATTACCTTATCAAACTTAAGAGGTCAAGAGTACTTGATTTTATATTTAGCAGTTGATGTTTTAGCGCTTTAACTTTATAAATTTGTTGTTGTTGTTGTCTTAAATATTTTCTTAGTTGTCAGTGGACTTTATTTAGTTATATGCGGTGCTGAGAATTGAACACAGTGCCTCGCACATGCTAGGCAAGTTGCTACCACTGAGCCACAACCCAGCCCTTAACTTTGTAAATTAATCAGATGTTTCTAACAAGCAAATTTATGAAGATTAATCCCATTTGTGTTTAATCTAATTTATTTATTTCTAACTGTAAAAACCAAGATATCAGACAAGTATTTTTAACATCAGTAGCCATCTCTTCCTTGTTGAAAAAAAAAATCCTAGAAACAATGGCTATTACATTTTGGACATTTTATAGAAATTAACAATCCATCACCATCTATCCTAGTTGGCGACCTAATGCTGGATTCACAAAATCTGACTATTCAAATAACTTAAGAAAATGACAAAGAAAGCATGCAAATACATAGAAGTAACTTTTCAAAATCTGTGACAGCTCTTTGACCTTAAGGGTCCATGGGAAGAGAAGGAGCCACTGGAATTCTTTATTCTTATATAGGGGACACATAAAGGGAGCTTCCATGGAACATTCTATCCCAAAAAGGGCAAAGAGGTAAGATTACATAGGAACAGGTGAGTATAACTCAACCCCAGTGAGTAATACCTTCTCCTGGAGGCACACCTTGTTATCTGAGCTGGGGGAACAGTCACTGTGACCTGGCACTACTCTGCCAGACTAAAGGCAATAAATGTTCAGAACCCCGGTGCACCAGGACTTGAAGGCGTCTGCATCCAGGGCAGTTCCCGACAACAATCTATTGTCTGATCACCTGGAAAAATTTATGAGTTAGTAATTTTAAAGAATATTCTCATCTGTTTACCTAACTTAAATTGAACCTTTTTTTTTTTTTTTTTTCGTACCAGGGATCAGGGGCACTTGACCACTGAGCCACATCCCTAGCCCTATTTTGTATTTTTATTTAGAGACAGGGTCTCACTAAGTTGCTTAGTGCCTCACAGTTGCTGAGGCTGGCTTTGAACTCAGGATTCTCCTGCTTGGCCTCCCCACTGGGGATACAGGCATGCACCAGCTAAATTGAACCTTTTAAATCATGTGAACTAAAAGGTATTTGGATCCATTTTTCTTTTAAATTTTAATTTATGAGTGCTCATTTATCTATATGCCAATTTTGATACTATATACATGATATAGGGACACAAGCCCACGTAGAAATGAAAACAGGTGTGCACACAGACACACAAAAAACAAGAAACAAAGATCTTGTAGCTTTTTATAGGTAGATCAGCACTGCAATGCTACAGATGTTTATTAAAGCCTCTATCAGATTGAGAGCTAGCCCCTGAAAATTTGGCCTTGGAAAAAAACAGTGTAAAACCTTATTAGATGAAATAAGACTGATTAGAAAAATATTTTAATTTAGGCATGCAGGATCAAATGTGAATTCACCATAAAACCATGAGTCCAAAAAGACAGAATTTAAAAAAAACAAGAGTCCTAGAAAAAAAAAAAATAACATGGCTATAATTAGTAGAGGAGTATTCAGAATATATTTATCAGATCAGAGTTTATTTTTGGCTCACTCTAATCGTGAGTTCAGATATTGAAAGAATAAGAGAGAGCTCTGAAATACTTAGATAAGGATTCTCAAGGTAAAGAAGAATTGACAATTTCATTTTCCCTCCGATTTTCCTTGGTCAGATACCCGGCCACAAGTGGCTTAGTTTTAAAAGGGGTACATTTTTTTTCCCTCTGTTCCCAATTCCTGTAAGCTTGGGAGGCCTCTGAAATTTACATTACAATGCAAGTCTTGGCAAGATAGAGATCTGGCAGAAGCCAAGAGAATCTGCTGTTTAAGCTACACCTCATGCCTAGGGCATTTCAACCATTTTTCCTATCTAAGATCAGTCTCTTCAGGTGTGGTCCTGTAATTTATGTTTACCCTAGAGACCAATTTTATTCCCCAGTTGGTAATCAGACCAGGTTTGAGTGGGGTCTTTTAGTTAGACTTGACTAGGGAGATGGTGTTAAGCAATGTTGGAAATTACCATCCTTGTAACTTGGGGATCCGCTGATATATCACATGAGGTGATGGGGCAGTGGATTTTGGGCCCCCCAATTCCAGTAATTCAGTATATGGGGCTTGGAAAGTAGGTTGTACTGAGGGGAGGGGTGTCCTTCTCTGGGAACAGCTCTACTTCTAGTGTCCCCATTGTCCATAGTTGGGACAGGGCTTGGTGAGGGGCCTTGAGTTATGGCAGGCTTTTTCCCAGTGCCCTGTCTACCCACATTGGAAATAGGCCCCAAGAGTGTATTAGAGGTTCTGATGGGGCCATGAGCAGCGGGGGCTTTTTAGGGTTATGGATGGCTGAAAACAGAAGTTGATATTGAACTTTGAGATGCTTTCCTTTCTCTTTTTTTTTTTTTTTGTCTCATCCTCCCGATTGTTAAAGGCTTTGAAAGCAGCATTTAGAAATTGCTACTGATGAGTTTTGGGATGCTTTTCTGTTTTAAGTTTTTTAATGGGTATCAGGTACAGATCTGCCGATAAAGTGAACATGGAGAAAGAGAATACCAGTGGGAGTATTGAGGTCTAGGATGATATATTTGGTAATAGTCTCAGGAGTAAGATTTTCAGAAAATGAAACTAATTTGTCCTCAGTATGGGACATATCTGTCATAGAAACGGAAACATGAACTTTGACCATCCCTTCAGCCCCTGCCACCTCCAGGAAAGGGAACATGTATTTCATTGGAAGAATTTTAGATTGTGTAAGGGAAGGTGATGGCAAGAGGTAGGGGACGTGTAGGTGTGGGATTTGAGGAAGGGGATGGGATGAGGGAGCACAGGGACCCTAGGGTCTCTAAGGAGGGTGTTTGCCTGGTATTTCAGGGGCAGTGAATGAGAAAGTTGTAAGTCCACAAGGATTAGTTGTGGAGCAGGGCTGACATAATGAAGGCTTTGAGCAAAGGTAAAAGAAAGCTTAGAGGTAGAGAACCTCAGACCATTTGCCATTTGCCATTTTGTTGGAGGAAATTGTCCAAATCTTGGAGAATTTTTTGATCAAAGGTCCTGAATTCAGGTCACCAATGAAGATTGTATAAATATTGTGTCCAGATCAGAGTACTAAGCCTAATGAGGAGTTTGCTTTTGAGTTCAGCTTGGAGGTGAAGGATTTTGAGTTTTTAATGAGACAACCTAGGAAGGAGTCCTGTGGGACAGACTTGTTAGCCCCCATGTTGGAGAAGTTTGGCCAGGGTGGCAGTTGAGATCAAGGTGTCCCTTGACATCTCTTGTCACCAGACAGAGCTCCACAGGAGAATGAGAGGACATCCCCTTCTACAATCTGACCCTGAAGTGCCACCCCTTTTCTACACAGAAAAGTCCTAACTGGGCTTCTCCAGAAATCTTCACCATGGCTGATTTTAGGACTGTCACCAAAGAGTCTCTACAAAAGAGTTCAGTGTAGATAAACTTCCTATTTTCACATTGCCATATCTTACTTGGCCACTGGCCGAGGAAAAAATCAGCACTCCAGGTGCTGGACTCTAGCCCGAGGCCTGTGCTGGCTTCATGAAAGAAGGTTCGAATCAAAGGTTTGCTGAAGAGGCTACCGCGCGAGAGAGAACACGCTAGAGAGTGGACTTTTATTGGGGAACAAGAAATTCTGGGGAAAATCCCAAACAATGAAGATTAAGGGGGGCAGCATTCCAAGGTCAGAGGCGACGACTGGGTCTTCAGGGCAGTGGCCAGACTCACCTCTGCACGGACAAGCCCTCGGACCTGGAGAAGGGTGGGGAAAGCTCTGACATAGCTGTGTCTAAGTGCCTCTCACCCAGCCAGGGAGATAACTCAAATCACGTGTGAGGATGGCCTCCCACACTGGACACCCCCTTACTAGTTTTTCACAAACATATCCAATATAGTAGTTTGTAGAAATGTGCAAACAAGGCCTCTGGCCTTGAGTTGGGCTTCACAGAAATGTCTACATTGTTTAGAGAAGTTACCAATTGGGCTTCATGGTAACAGCTGGCACGGGGAGGAAATAAAGGGGAGAAAAGCTCTCCCCTTCTCAGGTGTTATCCTTGAAAGGTTAACTTGCCCAAAACAATGAAAGAAAAAAAACTGCTTTTATGTGAACTTCTGCAGACTGTGAACTTCTGAGCCCCTCCTATTACATGCTAGGTATAAAACTCTGAAAATACCTGAACTTGGGGTTCAGGGGATTAATTGATTATAGCAAAACCTGTGCCCTCTGAACCTGGCTGCAGCCAAATAAAACTGTTTCCTGCTATCTTCGGTGCCTTGCCTCATCTGTCCCTACAACAACCCCAGGTGGAGGACTCCTGAAGTTAAATGTGCCAAAAGTTGAGGGTCTCAGGGAGGGCACCTCCACAAGAGTCCAGAAGGGATCTTAACTCTTGGAAGAATGAGAAGGCCCATGTTGCATGCAGGAACAAAATGGCAGAAAGCAGTCTCCGATCTGGAGGTCTTAGGTGCAGGGAAGAGGTCTAAGAACAAAGAGAGATTGGAAAGGAGACGTTTAGAAGGAGGATGCCTCCAACACCAATAAAGGACCTGATACAGATCCTTGCTCCATCCATGTAGCAATAAGACAGCAAAATATGAGCCCAAGAATGGGGTCCGATTTGGGATGCAAACCAGCTGCCATTTAGGCAAAGTGGACTTCAGACAGTGTGAAAGGTCTCCTTCTAAAAGGTGGGAAGAAAAGGGAGTGGAAGACAATATGGGAATTCAGCTGTGGCCACATGAGCTGTCGCTGGGGGCTTCCCTGACCTCAGAGAATCATAGGAGCACCGGACAATCAGTGGTCACTTCTCAGGTCTCAGCCACAATTTTAACATGACTGTCCAGTGAAAAGGCAAAAGAGGTGGAGGATGGAGGTTTATTGGAACGGGGAGGGGTCAAAGGAACCCCAGAAAATCCCATTCCTGGGTTTTGGCACCAAAATGAAAGCAAAAATAACTGAAACAGGGACAAACCTCACAGATCAGTGATGCTTTTTATTAAGCAGCAGAGGGACACATTTTCAGGAGAGAAAATCGTGGCAGGATACAACAAGGGTCTGAGTTTTATAGGGTTTAGCAGAGCCAGGTCATGGGATGAGTTGGTTACCTACTTTGGGCAGGCTCACTTAGGGTGGGACAGGAGGGTAGGAAGGGAGTTTCCTTGGGGCCTATTGTACTGGGGTCAGAAGTTCAGTCAGGTGGGGGTCAGGTGTGAGTGTCTTTTTTGCATTCTCCCCATTTTCCTTTCCGTGTCTTCCTTCTGGCTGGGGCTGGGTTTCTGAAGGGCAAAGGCTCCAATTTACCACAGACATCTTCCTACCCAGGGTGCAAGGCAGGAAGGAGGTTAGGGGGAACAGTTGTAGATAAGGAAAGTGCCCTGGGGCCTACTCTCCATGTTCTTCAGTAGAACTACTTCTCTGTCACCTCCTGAGGATGCCTGGAATCTAAGCAGGGAGTATTCTTCATATGATGGGATTGGGCCTACTTATGACTTCCCTCCAATTGGAAGGAATCTGTACCCTAGCATTTTCAGCTCCCCCTGTATCCTATACCTGGAACACCTTTATCATCCCTATCTCTACTACACATTTTCTCTATTGCAGCCAGCAGAACCCTGGCCTGATTCCCATCCTTGCAGTTCTTGAAACACTCATGGGGCGGCCACAGGAGCAGCTGGTCTTGGGGTATCTCTAGACAAATATGAGCAATTTTCCAGAGCAGTTAGGGAATTACCTGACCATATAGCTTCCCAAATTAATGACATCCAAGATCAACTGGACTCTCTGGCTGCTGCTGTCCTTCAAAAACAGAAAGGCTTAGATTTAATTCTCATGGAAAAAGGAGGTCCTTTCTGTTAATAAGTCAGGAATAGTAAAAGATAAGATTTAAAGAAAAAAAATACCGGGCTGGGGATGTGGCTCAAGCGGTAGCGCGCCCGCCTGGCATGCGTGCGGCCCGGGTTCGATCCTCAGCACCACATACAAACAAAGATGCTGTGTCCACCAAAAACTAAAAAATAAACACTAAAATTCTCTCTCAAAAAAAAAAAAAAAAACCTAAAATAACAAGCTGCCTGGCACAATTGCACATACCTGTAATCCCAGTGGCTTGAGTAGCTGAGGCAGAAGGATCATGAGTTCAAAACCAACCTCAGCAATGGCAAAGCACTAAGCTACTCAGTGAGACCCTGTTTCCAGATAAAATACAAAAAATAGGCTGGGGATGCAGCTCAGTGGTCGAGTGCCCCTGAGTTCAATCCCCAGTACCAAATAAATAAAATAAAAACTAAGCCATTAACCTAGCAACCACCTCCTCCTCCCCTGGATGATGGGAAGGGGAAGACTCCCAACCTGGATTTGGCGCATTGTGACCCCTATTCTCCTGATTATCTTATCTCTCTCCCTCCTCCATGTTTCATTGATCTTTTCCAAAAGTTTCTAACAGAATGTATCCCCACCATCTCCAGGGCCACCACCTAAGATCATGTGAAAGTTATGTTCCTCTTTCAGACTCTAGAAGATGCCTCAGCTATGCCCTTTCTCAGCATGAAGTAGACAGATATTGTTACCGCTGTTGACCGGTGACGAGTCCTTGCTTCCCCAATGTTGAAGAATAACACCAGAGAGCACGCCGAGGCAAGGTCAGAGTAGAAATTAGAAGTTTATTAAAGGACAGTAGAAAAGACTTCTCCCGGAGGAAGAAGGGGACCCAAGAGGTGGAATCCGTGGAAGGGATGTTGTCTCCCCTTTTTATAGTTCTTTCAGTGATGGAATGTAGGTGGGAAGGACCGAGGGGTGGGACACAGGTGGGCCAAAAAGTAATCTGGTCAGGAAGGACTTCTGAGTCAGCACCTTTTTGATGGGGGCTGTTCATTAACATTTCTTTGAGGTGGACTTTGGCCTAGGGCCTTTTGGGACTTCATTAACATTCCATGAGTTGTCCTGTGTTTTCCCGAGTCATTCTCCGCACGGCCTCCATTTTAGATTTCACTCGATATTAGACCCGATTTACCTAACTACACTGACTACCTAATTTTAAATCTGGCTTCATTCCCCCCTCTAATTTGGGGAACTCCTTACTGCTGTAAGGAATGGGGGCGAAGACCGTTCTGGCTTCTTCAGGCTGACAAAAGGGACGATGTTGGGCAAGCAGTTTGGAGTCCCCCTTTAAAAATCGGGTCTATCGAGTGGTCCATGATAGAAGTCTGATTGAGAAGTAATAGGCTGGAGGGCCATTTGAGCGATGGGCGGTCTATAAGAGAGACAAGAATTCATTAATATTGGAACCATATTGATGCAGCAATAAATACCACAGCACAGGAATATGCCAATAAGTATGATACCAAAGACAGAGACTAACAATGTTTTCCACCAGGAAGTACCAGAGAACCAGGAGCTAAGATATTGTCCCCATGACAAAGTTGGTGAGGACATGGCTTCTATCTGAGTATGTAAATCTTTAAGGATATTTGTCACATTGCCAGAATTGTCAGGGATGTAAACACAACATTCAGTTTTAATAACAGCACAAGTACCACCTTGGGCTGCAGTGAGGACATCTAAAGCCATTCGATTTTGTAAGATGGCCTTCCTCATAAGTGTTATTTCAGTATTAAGGAGAGAGATACTTTCCTCAACATCATGGAGGGCAGTTTGAGTATAATTGTTTAAAGTCTCCACATGCCACATTACATCTTCTAAACCAATTTGTGGGATAAACAAAGAAGCTAGATGATCATACCAACGGAACACAGATCGTCCCCATCTGTGTTTGAGATTGGGGAGGTTTGCTGGCTGTGTTATATTTGGGGTCCATCTCCCCTGCATCCAGGGGTACCCAATAGTACATCTTCCTATCCAGCCCGGGGGAAGCCAGGGCCATAGGTTAGTTCCACATATCCATTGAGTCCCATTGGGTGCTGGCCAAATAGTTTTAGGTCTAAAAAGCCAATCTGTTCCAAACCAATCATTGGCTTGTAAAACTATAATTTTTTGACATTGTGACTCTGGGGTCCATCCTAATTCTCGAGTAGCATTAGGCCACGTGTCATAGGTATGGTTTCGCTGTTCCCAACAGAGTGGGGCCTTTTGGTTTAAGTGCCCAATAGTGGGAGTGAGCCATAAATCTCCGTCCCAAATCTGATAATAACCATCTTTATACCTGTGACATATTGATGGTGCAGGTAGTGGAAGGAGAGAATTAGATGGGCCTATATGGGATTTAATAGTAGAGGACGTCTGAAGGTTAGTCTGGTTTAAAGTGAAAATCTTTCCATGACCAGGTTGTGATAAAGTTTCATTTATAGGCCATAAATTAACATCTGCACGAGAGGCATTTTGTAAATAGGGTCTTTCTTTCTTTTGTTGTAACATTAAGGATTGTAAGTTTATCCAGTCCTTTCCTTGTAATGGGGATACCCACCAAGGTAGTCCAGAAGTGCTGGAAAGGGGTAATAGTCCACATATCCAGCAATTATCTTTCTGTAACCTAATGGCATATTGTTGAGCCCACATTAGAAAAGAGTTAGCTTCAGTTGGTCTGTTTATGGTAACAAAGAGAAAGAGAAGGAAAAGTTTACATATCACCATTTTCTCTGCGGAAGAGATACTTTAGGTCCTCTACTGGAGTGCAGGAGTATCGTTCCTCAGTTTCTTGGGAAGAAGAAGTCTCTTTGGGTATCGGCTCAGGATGGCAGGCCTTAATCCGAGAGTGGTGGATCCAATTCTCCTGTCCCAGCACCTTTACTGCAGAAGGGGTGGATAAGATTACGGAAAAAGGTCCTTTCCAAATAGGGTCTAAGTTTGGAGAGTTTGAAGGAATGGTCTTAATCATAACTAGATCTCCAGGCTCATATAGAGGTGGAGAAGTAACTGGCTCAGATATAGGATACTTGCGAATTTCAGCCTGAAATTTGGCCAACTTTGTGATATGAGTTACTAGATCTGCAGTTTCTTGGTCTTTAAGAATATCATTTCTTAGGAATGGTCTCCCATATAGGAGCTCAAATGGGCTGAGCCCTAATGTCTTTGGGGTGTTCCTGATTCTGAGCAGTGCTAAAGGAAGCACCTTAGGCCATGGGTAGTGGGTTTCTTGAGTGAGCTTTCTTAGATGTCTTTTTAAAATATCATTAGTTTTCTCTACCTTTCCTGAGGATTGAGGTCTCCAAGCACAATGGAGATGATATTTAATGCCTAAGGCTTTTGATATCCCCTGAGTGACAGCTGCCTTAAAGGCTGCTCCATTGTCGCTCTGTAGACTTCGAGGCAACCCAAATCGTGGGATTATTTCCTGTAATAATGCCTTGACTACCTCTCCTGCTTGTTCAGTTCGGGAGGGGTAGGCTTCAGTCCATCCAGTAAAAGTATCTATCATAACTAATAAATATTGAAATCCATTACTCTTAGGCATATGGGTAAAATCAAGTTGCCAGTCTTCCCCAGGGAATTGTCCCGTTCTTTGTAATCCTGGGGGCTTTTGGGTAGAATTATGTGGATTATTTCTTTGGCATGTGCCACAGGCTTTGACTATTTGGTGAATAGTCTTTGAAAGATCCTTTCCTTCAAATATCTCTCGGGTTAGTTTGAGAGTATTTTCTTCTCCTAGGTGGAAAGATTGATGTAAGGTATGTAAAATCTTCCACTGGGAATTAGCAGGTAAATAAAGTTTGTCATCTTCCATTTGAATCCACCCAGAGGGTAAAAGAATACCTCCCTTAGATAGTGCCTTGTTAGTTTCCTCCTGGGTGTATTGAGGTCTTATCTCTGGGGGAGGGCCTGTCCATATCAAAGGGGCTAAGGTAGTTATCTGTGAATTACCCTTAGCAGCCTCCTTGGCTTGTTGGTCTGCTAGTCTGTTCCCTTCTGCTATCTCATCTATTCCTTTCTGATGCCCTTGGCAATGAATTACTGCTACCTCTTTGGGTAAATGGACAGCCTCTAGCAGTCTTAAGATTTGCTCATAGTTCTTTATAGAAGTTCCCCCAGTAGTTTGAAATCCTCTTTCCTTCCAAATTGCTGCATGTGCATGCAGGATTAGGTAGGCGTATTTGGAGTCAGTATAAATATTAATTCTCTGTTGTTTCCCTATTTCTAATGCTCTTGTTAGGGCTATCAATTCAGCTAGTTGAGAGCTTGTGCCTGGGGGCAAAGACTGTGCTTCTATGGTGTCATGCAAGGTCACCACAGCATATCCAGCTTTGCGTTCTCCTTGTTCCATAAAGGAACTCCCATCTGTGAACATGGTAAGGTCAGGATTGGATAGGGGAAGGTTTTGAAGGTCCTTTCTAGCTGAGTAATTTATAGACAGGACTTGTTGGCAGTCATGTTCAGGATTTCCCTCTAATTTCTCTGGGAGGAAGGTAGCTGGGTTTAAATTAGAACAAGTCCTTATTTGAGTTACAGGTCCTTCTAAAAGTAGGGTTTGATATTTTAGAAGGCGATTGTCTGAGAGCCATAGTTCACCTTTTGTATTTAAAATTCCTGAGAGATCATGGGAGGTGTAGACAATAAGGTCTCTTCCCAGGGTGATTTTAATTGCCTCAGGAACTAGCAAGGCCACAGCTGCTACTACCCTCAAACAATGAGGCCATCCTCGAGACACAAGATCAAGCTCCTTACTGAGATAAGCTACTGGCTGTTGAGCTGGTCCCTTCTTTTGTGTGACCACTCCTAGGGCTATCCCTCCTCTCTCAGTAACAAATAGGTTGAATTCTTGTTCAGTGGGTAAGCTGAGGGCAGGGGCTTGGAGTAAGGCCCCTTTTAATGCCTTGAAGGCTTTAATCTGTTCTGGTTCCCATATGAGGGAAGTCGTTCCTTGGCGTAGTGTTTCTTTGAGGAGGCTATAGAGAGGTTTAGCTATTTCCCCATATCCAGGGATCCAAAGCCTACAGTATCCAGTTATCCCTAGGAAGCCTCTAAGTTGTCTTATGGTCTGAGGTAGAGGATATTGTCCTATGGGGGTTATTCTTTCTGGTCCTAGCTTACGAGTTCCTTGAGACAGCTGTAATCCTAAATATTGAACTTGTTTTTGACACAGTTGAGCTTTTTTCTTTGAGACTTTGTAACCTTTATCAGCTAAGAAGTTTAAAAGCTCTTTAGTAGCCTCTTGACATTCCCTTTTAGTGGAGGCACACAAAAGTATATCATCTACATATTGCAGGACAGTCAGAGATGTCTTATCTTTGAACTCTGTTAAATCCTTGGCTAGGGTTTGGCCAAACAAATGGGGACTGTCTCTAAACCCTTGGGGTAATACAGTCCAAGTTAGTTGAGATCCACTATCTGGCTCTTCAAAGGCAAACAGATACTGAGATTGGGAGTCTAAGGGTATACAAAAAAAAGCATCTTTTAAATCTAACACCGTGAACCAGGCAGCAGCTGCTGGAATCTCAGATAACAGAGTGTATGGATTAGGAACCATAGGGTGGAGAGGAACAACTGCCTCATTAATTATTCTCAGGTCCTGAACTAATCTCCATTCCCCATTGGGTTTCTGAATTCCTAAAATGGGTGTGTTACATGGGCTATTGCAGGGCACTAAAAGTTCCTGTCTTTTGAGGTTCTGAATGATCTTCAATAAACCCTTTTTTGCCTCTGGGCGTAGGGGATATTGTCTCTGATGTGGAAAGACAGAAGGGTCCTTTAAGACTATTTTGATTGGAACTGCACTTTTCGCCCTTCCAATTTTGCCTTCAGTAGCCCACACTTCAGGGTTTATATCACATTCTTATAAAGGCAGACATAATGGTCCTCTTGGTCTTAAATTCATTGTAACTGACGCTTGAAGTTTTGAAAGTATGTCTCTTCCCAATAAAGGGGTAGGACATTCTGGGACTATCAGAAATGCATGAGAAAACATCACCCCGTCCCACTCACAACTCAGTGGGGGAGTAAGCCTTCTGGTAATAGACCGTCCAGACACCCCTTGTATGGTTACAGTATTAGAGGAAAGAGATCCAGGATAAGAGGTGAGCACAGAATAACTGGCACCAGTATCTAAAAGGAAGTTGACCTTTTGGCTCCCTACGAAGAAGCATACCCGGGGCTCACATGCGGTGATAGGAGTCACGGGAGCCAAGGTTGAGCCCGGGCCCCGTCAGGCTTGTGTGGAGAGGTCTGACTTCAAGGACTTACGCCCCTGAGGACAGTCACTCTTCCAGTGATTGCCTTGACATTTAGGGCAGGGCCATGGAGGTGGTCGCTTGGCCTTTGGGCAATCCCGTTTGAAATGTCCTTCCTCTCCACATTGGAAACACGTCCCTTTTGTGGATTGAGGAGCATTTCGTCTTCCTCCTGCACCCTGGGAGCTTACTCCTCTAAGAGCAAATACCAGCGTTTCAGTTCTTTTTCTGTCTCTAAGCTCTTTCTCCTTTTTTTCCTCTATATCTCTATTATAGAAGACCGAAGTAGCAATTCGGAGGATGTTATCTAAAGATTGATCAGGGCCATATGCCAATTTTTGTAACTTCCTCCGGATGTCTGGGGCTGACTGAGTGATAAATTTGTCCTTTAAAAGTAGTTGGCCCTCTGTGGATTCAGGATCCACGGTGGTGTGTTTTCTCATTGCCTCTCTGAGTTTCTCCATGAAAACAACAGGGCTTTCCTGGGGGCCCTGAATAATTTCTGAAATCTTAGAGTAGTTAATGGGCTTTTGCTTAATTCTCCTAAGGGCCTCAAGGATCAATACTTGAAAATGGCTAATTTTCCAAGCATCTTGCTCATCATTTGGGTCCCACTCAGGATCATTTCTGGGAATTGCCTGTGCTCCAGATGGGTAATTAGGTTTGCTCCTAGTCTGTTCTGCTGGGGAAGGAGCAAGGTATGGTTCATCCCCAAATTCCTCAGCTGCTCTTAGAGTTGCTTCTTTCTCATTGAAAGTCAAGGTCTGGTTGAGTAATAGCATAATATCTTTCCAGGCAAGGTCAAATACCTGGCATAAGTTTCGAAATACCTCAATATATCTATCTGGGTCCTCTGAAAAACTCCCCAATTCAGTTTTTATCTGCCTTAAGTCTTGAAGGGAGAAGGGGGTATGTACTTTGATTGGCCCAAATTCTCCTCCTGGCATCTCCTGGAGAGGTAATACATTTGGTTTGCTTGTTGGGGCAGACACAGGGGGGCCAGGATATGGAGGACAGGAAGGCTGTTGTTGCGCACCAACAGCCGATGGGGATTTTGTGTGTTCTCCTGATTCTTTTTCCTCAGTAGTTGAGTCCCCAAGACTTTCTCTCTTCATGGCAGATATCATGGCTAAGTCTACTTTACACTGTTGGCATAATTTGCATAATTCAGGATTTTCCCTTAGAGCAAAGAAAACCTGAACATATGGCACCTCACACCATTTCCCTTCCTTTTTGCAAAATTTATCAAGTTGTAAAATAGTATTAAAATTGATACTTCCCTCTGGTGGCCAGGTTTCTCCGTCAGGGAGTTTGTATTGAGGCCAGGCCTGGCGGCAGAAGAAAATGAGGCGCTTTTTCTTGAGCGTCTGAGGGTCAAATTTATCCCAATTTTTCAATACGCAGGTAAGTGGTGTACCTGACGTATTAGAGAGTGAGGCTCCCATCTGAGTAAGGAGAGAAAAAAACAGAACTCAGGCGCCCGCGCCGGAGAAAACTGTTGATCTCCCTAAGTTTGAGCCTCCTAAACGGTCCAGAAAACCCGTCTCTCACCTTGCTTTTGCCAAGGGGTTTCTGGTCCCCTTTAGCAAACTGCTGGGGTCTCAGTTTGCCCTGTGCCAGAGACCCTGGGAGGATTCAGACTTAAGGGCCTTACTGCTTATCCTCCCGGCCACTAAAACCCACAGAAAAAGAAAATCATGCACTTTTGTCGCCTTTGCTCTGTAGACTAGCATATTACCGGAGGAGTTGACTCTAAAAATGCCTCTATTAGCAGCTTAAGGAACGCAGCACATTTTAAACATTGGGTGGTAAAACAGGCTAGTGAAAGTTACCTATGCACCTTAGGGAACCTGGGCAGATCTTACTAATTATCCCATGCCTTTCTCTCAGTCCTACAACCTGAATTGCTAAAGTTTCTGACCAACGAAGGAAGGGGAGCATCCAGGAGGGATTGGATGCGGGGTTGGGAGTGTTGCATGGCCCATGGCCCATACGGAGGCAAATGTGATTGGGGCTTTCCCTCAGTGCCATTCATCTACCGATCACCCTAGATACCCCTGAGGGCTGTCGGGAGGGGGCTCAAGAGAAAGGAAGATCACCCTAGATACCCCTGAGGGCTGTCGGGAGGGGGCTCAAGAGAAAGGAACCTTAAGAATACGTCTGAGTGTAGCCCAGACCGGAATTCCGCAGTTGTTCCAAACTCTTTCCTCCACCTCCACGCATCCGAGGCAGATCGGGATTCGGGACACTGTGTACTCACGCCAATTGCTCTCCGGGCCCAGACAGAAAAGTTGGAAGCGGCTTTGGCAGAACCCAACATGCCTGCTCTGTATAGAACAGGTGATTGAGAGCTGTCTAGGCCGGGAAACCTCTCACCCGAGTCTTGAAGAGTGGCGGCTGCACTAATTGCGTTTAAGTAGCCGTCGGGTGCCCACCTTACCCTCCAGAAAGAAAGAGAGAGAAAGATGCACCTCAAACAGACATGGGGTGCATAGAGAGGCGCTTACCTCGGTGTAGAAAAATCTCGGTGGGACCTCCAATATGTTACCGCTGTTGACCGGTGACGAGTCCTTGCTTCCCCAATGTTGAAGAATAACACCAGAGAGCACGCCGAGGCAAGGTCAGAGTAGAAATTAGAAGTTTATTAAAGGACAGTAGAAAAGACTTCTCCCGGAGGAAGAAGGGGACCCAAGAGGTGGAATCCGTGGAAGGGATGTTGTCTCCCCTTTTTATAGTTCTTTCAGTGATGGAATGTAGGTGGGAAGGACCGAGGGGTGGGACACAGGTGGGCCAAAAAGTAATCTGGTCAGGAAGGACTTCTGAGTCAGCACCTTTTTGATGGGGGCTGTTCATTAACATTTCTTTGAGGTGGACTTTGGCCTAGGGCCTTTTGGGACTTCATTAACATTCCATGAGTTGTCCTGTGTTTTCCCGAGTCATTCTCCGCACGGCCTCCATTTTAGATTTCACTCGATATTAGACCCGATTTACCTAACTACACTGACTACCTAATTTTAAATCTGGCTTCAATATGATGATGTCACCTCAAGTCATTATACCACTTTCAGAGTCTAAAATGAAGGACATGGAGAATAAACCCCAGGGCACTTCCCCTATTTAGAGTTGTTCCCCCATCCACCTTTCTGCCTGCCTTATGTGTGTGTGTGTGTGTGTGTGTGTGCACTCGCAGGGGCGCAGGAGATGTCTGTGGTAAATTGGAGCTTTTGTTATTTAGAAGCCCAGGCCTCAGCCAGAGGGAAGGCAGGAAGGGAAAATGGAGAGAACATAAAAAGGAACTCACACCTGAGGACACACACACACACACACACACACACACACACACACGCTAGTGGGTTGAACTAGCTGACCCCAATACAACATGCCCCAGGGAACCTCCCTACCTACCCTCCTGTCCCACCCTAAATGAGCCTGCCCAAAATAGGCAACCAACTCATCCCATGACCTGGCTCTGCTAAACCCTATAAAACTCAAACTCTTGTTGTATCCTACCACCATTTTCTCTCCTGAAAATGTGCCCCTCTGCTGCTTAATAAAAAACATCACTGATCTATGAGGTGCCGCAGTCTGGCTGGGCACAAAATCACGAGCCACTCACAGCCTTGTAGATTCAAACAGCAATTCTTTATTCCCGAACTGTCACTGGCACTCTACACGCACATTCTGGGGAAAATCCACACTCTCCACCAGGCTCTGAATCCCAAATACTCTCTGAATCCCGAGAACTCAACGGGAACTCAAGGCGCCTGAGGCAGCAGGATACGCCCTATTCTCAGCAGGAATCACCTTAAACCTGGAACCGCCCTAAACCCTGATCCACCCTAAACCTGGATCCGCCCTGGTCCTTGAGCAAGGTCACCTTTCATGCAAAGTCACTGCAGATGACCTGGGTCCACAGTGGAGAGTCCTTCCTCTAAGCAACATGGGGTAGGCTGACAAGGAAATTGCCATGTGTCGTACCTACTTAGCTATGGCTCTCAGCAATGAGGTCTCTCCCTGTTTTGGTATTTTGCCTTCAGTGAAGGAATTTGTAAAACATGTGGACTCTCTGCAAGGGTACTCCTGAATGCCAAACTGATCCCCAGTCATGAATTCCCAAGGTCCCAGGACACCTGGACTGTTGAGGAAGTCAACTGTTGAGGAAGTAAGTTCCTTCACTTGAGGAACTTGCTTCTGAGTCAGGCTGGCTGAGCAGAAAAGGTCAAGTTCACTCATGCACACTTCTCCATCCCAGCCCATCTTTTCTCAAGCCTGTGAGAGGCCATGTGTCTGGCACTAGTGACACCTGGTGGCCAGTAGACTAAGAGAGACAGTTATCCATCTGGTTCATGTCTGTATTCCAGGATCTAGTACAATGCCTGACTCAGAGAAGGCATTTTTCATCCTTTGAAGGTTGAAAGAATGAATGAATGCAGTCTGGAGAAATGAGGAGGAGTAGATGTTGTTTGTCTGGGCCTGGGGACCCACCAAGAGGACTGACTTCAGGAGAGACTAGACAATTCATCTACTGAGGGATGTACAGACAGGAGGGGATCTGCTTACTTGTTCCTACCTCTTGCTTCTTTGTTTTGTATTTAAGGGCACCTGAGAAGCAGGAGAAGAATTATTTGGGGAAAAGGGCTAAAGTCAAAGCTGTTCCTGCATCTGGGTTTAATCCTGCTCTGAAGTTATGAATGGAGAGAGACCAGTGAGCTGGGCTGGAAATATCTGAGCAGCCCTCCCTTCAGAAAGAGGACCCTGAGGGTGTAGCTCAGTAGTAGAACACATGCACAGCACGAACAAGGCCCTGAGTTTAATCTTCAGCATCAAAAACAGGAGCATTGGCACACACCTGTAATCCCAGTGGCTCAAGAGACTGACACGGAAGAATTGCAAGTTCAAAGCCAGTTTCAGCAAAAGCGAGGTGCCAAGCAACTCAGTGAGACCCTGCCTCTAAATAAAATGCAGAATAGGGCTGGAGATGTGGTTCATAAACAAGACACTTAGGGGCTGAGGATATAGCTCAGTTGATTGAATGTTTGCCTCGCATGTCCAAGGCCATGGGTTCAAACCCTAACACCATAGGAAATAAATAGAAGATGACTTAGGTCCAGAGAGGGCAGGAATCTGCCTAATTTCCAACAGTTAGACTATAGCAGGGCCAGAACTCCCAGCTCTACTGCCTTGGACCACAGCATTCAACACCCTAAGACAGAAACACAGAGGAAAGGAGCAGTTGGTATGGAGCCTAGAGGAACCAGCATAGCACCTCCACCTGGCAGTCAGGGAGTGTAATCATCACAGACTCCTCTGTACATCCTTTGCTTTGAACTGAAGAACTGCACTTCTGTCTACCCCAAATGGAGTGTGTGTCTCCACACAGGTCCCCCTTCCCAACCACTCTCTTTGTACCCATCCCTCCAAGTGAATGGGCTGACGCAACCTCTCAGAATCTCAGTTTCTTTTGAAGTGTAAAAGATGTCAAGTACTTAAAGTGATGTTTGGCACACAGTGTGCATTCAATAGAAACCATAGCTGTGCCAGATCCAGTGGCACATGCCTGTAATCCCAGCAGTTCAAGGCTGACATGAGAGGATCCTAAATTTGAGACCAACCTCAGCAATATAGCAAAGACCTAAGCAACTTAGTGAGATCCTGTCCCAAAATAAAAAAATAAAAAGGACTCAGGATGTAGCTCAATGGTAAACCATCCCTGGGCTCAATCTCTAGTACTGAAGAAGAAGAAGGAGAAAGAGAAGAACCATAACTGCTATTAGAATTGTTATTCTAGTTAAGACTCAATTCGAGTCCTTTCCACAATCCTTAACTATAATGGAGACATCCCTGAGGGTGGAGGTCAGGGAATGCCCAGGACACATCAGTGGTCTGTGTTGGCTCCAGAGGGCCGTCTGCTGGCTGGTTTTCTAGCACCTTGCCTGTGGGCTGGGAAGGAACTGGCTCTGCTACCTGAACCTGACCTGTGGCTTCATTGAGGGTATAATGAGTCATTTGACTAAACTGGGGTCAGTTTTTCTCTGATATACAAAAATAAATAAATAAAGATAAGGTACTGTTGAATTTTAATGATGCCATCTCCAGTTGCCCTGGATGATACAGGTGGAACTCAAAAACCCCAGCAGAGAAGAGTAGGTCCTTGAGGCTACAGAAAAGGGAGCTGACACATGGACCCAGGCTCTCTTGGCATTCTTGAGAGGAGATATGCCCTAAATCAGAATTTTGTGGGTGGCAATTTGAGGAAAACTGGAAGAGCCTACTTTTCCACATTTGTTTTTCTCTCCTCCATCCCCAGGGCTGGCTTATTCTGGATTTCTCTTCTTCCACCCCACCCCCGCCCGCCCCCATGCCTAGTCCTAGAATTACTTTAAGCTTATAATACACCCAGATATTCAATCGTCATTCAATAGTCAACAAGTATTTCAGTCCCTTCTCTATGCCAGGCACTTTGCTCTGGGAACAAACCCAGCCCTTGCCCTTGCCATAGGAAGCTTACACTCTACTTGAGTGGACAAAGATGCAGACAGGCAAAGCTCTATTGAATAATTGCTGTTCTAGGAGCAAGCCCAAGACTTCAAGAGAGCAGGAGAAGGATGACCTTTAAACTCAGTCTCAAAGAAGAAGAGGAGGTAACCTGCATATAGAAGAGAAGGGAGCTCTAGAAGTGAGTCCAGGGTTACTCTATCTCTGAGCTACATACCGGGCCCTTTTTATTTTTTATTTTGAGACAGGGTCTCAAATTTCAGAGGCTGGCTTTGAACTTGGGTTCCTCCTGTGTCAGGCTCTCAGGTCACTGGGATTTGGGATTTCAAACATGTGCCACCGGGTCCAGACCTCCTCCTCTTCCTCCTCCTCCTTCCTCTTCCTCTTCTTCAGTGTTATTGTGTTTTACTCTTTAATTGACATAGTTTCTAAATTATTGATATGTTGTTTTTGCCATGCTGTGGATAACAGGACTTTTGGCACACTAGTCAAGCACTCACCATTGAGCTACAGTCCCTGCCCCCTAGGGTTTTTTTGTTTTGTTTTGTTTTTGATGTTGTTGTTTGTTTGGTTGGTTTTACGGGATGGAGTGAGTAAAAGAGATTGAACCCAGGGGTGCTCAACCACTGACCCACATCCCCAGGCCTTTTTATTTTTTATTTTGAGACATTATCTCTCGCTAAATTGCTTAGGGACTCGCTAAATTGCTGAGGCAATCCTCTTGTCTCCACCTCTCCTAGTATTCCAGGGGGAGGCACGAAAGGAGGTTTTCCAAGCTGGTTCAATCCTCAGTACAGTCGCCCTCCTCGAAAAATAAAAGAGGGCAGAACTGCTGACTAGTGTGACCCTACCGGCCTAGAGCGGATGTTTGTGTGACTTAGGAAAGAGGCCTTTAGAACAGACAGAGGTGATCAAACTGAACCCCTATTGCGCTGGCCTTGAGAGAATTAAGGGAGTCAACACGAGGGTGAGAAAAGTCAAGTGGTAAGAGAAGTCGGAGGAAAGTAAGGCGCAGAGGAAGGGATCAAAAATGGAATGTGCGCGCCGGTAATCCCAGCGGATCTGGAGGCTGAGGCAGGAGGATCACTAGTCAAAGCCAGCCTAGCAATTTACTGAAGCACTAAGCAACTCAGTGACACCCTGTCTCTAAATAAAACACGAAAAATGACTAGGGATGTGGCCCAGTGGTTAAGTGCCCCTGGGTTCAATCTCCAATAAAATAAAATGAATGAAAGAGGGTCAAAAAGGGTCAGATCTCTGTGACCGGGCACTCAGGTTGGAGGGTGGGGAAGGAACTGGAGCGCTCTCAGTAAAGCTATAAGTCCGGGAACCGGAGCCGGAGGCCCTACCCTTTGGTGTGATCTGAGTCCCCAGTGAGGATACAGGCCAGATCGGGACAGTCCACAGCAAGGTCACATCCCTCCCTCCGCCCCTAGGTGACGCGCCCAGGAGGCTCCCCTTCCCAGCATGCCCCTGGGAGGTGACCTCATCGGGCGGGTGCTAAGACCCAGTCTTCGCTAGGTGGCGCTGCTCTCAGTCACCAGCTAGGTCCGCGCCGGGCAGGCTTGAGAGGTCCCCCTGCCGCTGCCCGCAACGCTTGGGCGGCGGATCTCTGGCGGCCAGAGCGGCCACCGCCTAGGAGCTTGGACTGCTGACTGACGTCCCCGCGCGTTTGAAGCTTCTTTCAGGCACCCAAGTCAGAGACCTATGCTTCATCCTTGGGAGAGCTCTCATCCTCACACCCACGTGCGGGGTGGACAGGGAGTCCAATGTCCATTCTTTCTCTAAATCTTTTCAGAGCTCTTCCCTGTACTTCCCTCCTCCCCAACCTGAGACCCGCATAACCTGATGGTGGTTTTTTGTTTTTTTTAGTACTGGGAATTGAACCCAGGGATACTTTACAACTGAGCTACAGTGCTTTCCCCCCCATTCCCAGTGATTTGTTGTTGTTGTTTTTAATACTGAGGATTGAACCCAGGGGCACTGAACCACATCCCCAGTCCTTTTTTATATTTTATTTAGAGACAAGGTCTCTCTAAATTACTAAGGGTCTCCCTAAATTGCTGAGGCTGGCTTTGGACCCAAGATGCTCCTGCCTCAGCCTCCAGAGCCTTTAAGATTACCAGCATGCGCCTCCAGAGCCTTTAAGATTACCACCATGCCTGGCCAACATTCACTACCTTAACACTTCTTTCTGTGTTGCTGGAATATATTCACAGTCTCCTAACTCTTTAATAGCTTCTGATGGATCCTGCCGTCAGGATCCATTTCAGATCTTTAACTTGACCTGCCAAGTGCTTTCAGCCTCATTTTCTATCATTTCCCACCTTTTTATCTCCATCATCATTTGTTGATTTTATTATAGATTCTTCTGTGCTTTGGCCTATATGCCCTTCTCCCACCTTCCCTACCTGCCCAATCCCTCCTTTTCTTTTAGACCTAACTCCAAACATTTTCTGGACATAGGGTGGGGTGGCACAATCTTGTAATTCCAGTTACCCAGAAGGCTGAAAAAGGAGGATCACAAGTTGGAGACCAGCTTCAAACTTTGAGATACTCTTGGCAGGGAGAATATCTCAGTGGAGTAGAGTGCCCCTGGGTTAAATGACCAGTACCAAAACAAAAGAAAAGAAAGAAAAAAAAAAAAAAAGGCTGAGGATGTGTCTCAGTAATAGTGTGTGCTTGGCTTTGGGGAGACTCTTGATTTAATCCACAGCACCAAAATTAAATTAAAAACCTTCATAATGATCCCCGATTATAAATATAATCTGGTGTGCCCTCCATATCCGTGTTCCAATCCATGAATTTAACTAACGACTGATGGAAACTATTCTTTAAAAAAAGTTAATCAAGCCAGTCACAGTGGCATCCACCTGTAATCTCAGCAATTTGGGAGGCTGAGGCAGGAGTATTGCAAGTTTGAGGCCACCCTCAGAAATTTAGCAAGACCCCATCTCAAAATTTATAAAGAAAAGGACTGGGAATATAGCTAAGAGATAAAGTATCCTTGGGTTCAATTCTCAGTACCAAAAAAAAAGTGCAAAGTGCATTTGTACTGAACATGTACACATTTTATTTCTTGTCATTATTTCCTAAATCACACAATATAACAACTATTTACATAGTATTTACATCATATTAGATATTATAAGTAAACTAGAAATGATTTAAAGTAACATGGGAACCACTTTTAAATGAAGAATAAAATGTTTTTGTTTATAAAACAAGCTGGGGGCTGGGGATGTGGCTCAAGCAACAGCGTGCTCACCTGGCATGCGTGGGGTGCTGGGATCAATCCTCAACACCACATAAAAATAAAATAAAGATATTGTGTCCACCTAAAACTAAAAAAAATAAATAAATAAATATTTTTAAAAAAATAAAACAAGCTGGGCATAGTGGTACACACCTATAATCTCAGCAATTTGGGAGGCTAAGGCAAGAGGATCAAAGTTTGATGCTAGCCTGGGCAACTTAGTGAGACCTTGTCTCTAGATTAAAAAAATAAATAAAAATAAAAAAGAACTGGGGCTGTAACTCAGTGGTAAAAATCCCTGGATTGAATCCCCAGTACTGGGAGGTTAGGGATACACACACACACACACACACACACACACACACACACACACATGAGGATGTACATAACTTAGATGCAAATCCAGGCCATTCTGTATAAGGGACTTGAGCATCTTAACCACAGGAAACCAATCCTCCATGGACATTGAAGGAGGACTATATTCTGACCTCCCTAAAACCGAGGTCAGTTCTCTAGAGAGAACTGTTCTATAGGGTTTTGGGGTTTTATTGTTGTTGTTTGTTTTGGTACTGGGGATTAAACTCAGGAACTTCCTACTACTGAGCTACATTTGTAGTCCTTTTTATTTTGTATTTTGAGACAGGCTTTAAATTGCCAAGAGGCTGGCCTAGAATTTTCAGTCTTCCTGCTTCAGCCTCCTGAGTCACTGGCAAATCACTGGGATCACATATGTGTGACATCACACCCAGCTGCTTTGTAGATTCTTGGAGGCAGGTAATACACACTCATTTGAGTGGCATTTCCAGTTATGGAAATAAGTTTTACTGTAGAGTGTGATGGCCCACACCTATAATCCCAGTGACTCAGGAGACTCGGACAAAAAGATTCCAAGTTTGAGGCCAGCCTCAGTAATTTAGACGGACCCTATCTCAAAATAAAAAATAAAAAGGACTAAAAATGTAGCTCAGTGGTAGAGCACCCCTGGGTTCCTTTCCCAGTTCCAAAAAAAAAAAAAAGTTAGCACCAGGGGCTGGGGATATGGCTCAAGCGGTAGCGCATTCGCCTAGCATGTGTGGGGTGCTATGTTCAATCCTCAGCACCACATACAAATAAAATAAAGATGTTGTGTCCACCGAAAACTAAAAAAAAAAAAAAAAAAAAAAAAAAAAAGTTAGCACCATGCATAACGTATAGGAAGTGATCAGTAAGAATTTATCTGATGCTATTTGTTCAAGATGCCATTGAAAATGCAAAATTCATCCTCTAAGCCTTTTGTAGGCTTCTCAATAAATGTGAAGGATCCTCATTAAATCTGGGTGGTTATCTTTCACAATCCTTCTCCACCCCCCACTGAACCCACACAGCCTGAGTTCATCACCTGAAAAGAGGACAATGGAGGGAGACAGGCAAAGAAAATCAGTGGAGGACAATAGGAGAAAAAAAAAAAGACTGGGGAAGAGCTGGAATCTCTATAGGAGGTCAGGCCATTGGGGTACCAAGGGGGCCCACCTGGTGAAAAGGACTCCTTAGGGGATCCCTGGTTTTGGATGCATTTGCTTGAGAATAAGGAAGCATTAATTATTTATATTAAAGAGAAGCTTTGATATAAATCTATGGGAACAAATGCCAGGTCATATCTCCAGATCATCAAGACATAACTGAGGATGCCAAAGAGTATAAAGAATGAAATCACCAAGCCAGGGATTGGCACTGCCTGTAATCCCAGTGATTTGGGAGGCTAAAGCAGGAGGATCACAAATTCAAGACCAGTCTCAGCAATTTAGCAAGACCCTGTTTCAAAATAAAAAAATAAAAAGAACTGGGAATGTGGCTCAGTGGTTGTGTCCCTGGATTCAACCCCAGTACCAAAAAAAAAAAAAAAAAAAAAAAGGGGGGGGGGGACTGGAGATGTAGCTCAGTCACTCTGTGATAGTAGATCAATCACCTCTGAATTTGACGTCCAATAAATAAAAACAAAACAAAAACAAACAAAAAGCTAATAATCAAATTTTTGCCAGCCTCCTTAGTTATTTTGGGAAACACTTTTAGATTAGGACTTGCTGGTTAAGGGGCAAACTTTTGATTATATTGCCAAAATATAAAGGGACATCTTTAGAGCCAGATTTTAAGAGTTGAGTTTAGGAGATAAAGCTGATGGGAGGTGGAGAGGGATGTGTAGGAGGAAAGAAGTTAGCCTGGGTTTTTGGCTATTCCAAGGAGTCCTGGAACATAAAACTAGAAAGTCACCATTGGATCCCTTAACTATCACACACTGTTTCCCTGCATGATGTTCAAGTTCCCACAGTCTAGCATCTCCCATGGGATTCTATAGCAGAACAGGGAAACTTTTATCCCTGTGGAGTGAGGAATAAGATTATCTCCATTTGGGACCAATTATGCTAAAGTGATGATCCAAACCATTGTATTCTTCCTCAGCATTTAATTTTAGGCATTTTTGTGTATCACCTAATTTAATTGTCACCAAAATCTACATTAGTAGGTGTTATCTTTATTCCCAGTTATGGATAAAGATACTGATGCAGTGCTGGGTACAGTGGCACATGCCTATAACCAACTACTAGAGAGGTTGAGGCAGGAGGATTGTAAATCTGGGGCTAGCCTGGGTAACTCAGCAAGATCTTGCCTCAAAATTTTAGAAAGGGGGTGGGGGATGCTTGGGGATATAGCTCAGTTGCTAGGCCCTTGATTGAATCCCCAATACTGGGTGGGGGTGCGGGCAGGTGGGGGAGAAAAGAAAGAAGTAAAAACAAAAACAAAACTGTGGCATGAAGGAGCTCAATGATTTGGCCAAGGTTAAATAGATCTGGTGGAGCCAGATCGCTGCCCAATTTGTTCCCACCCTCAGCTCTGCTGGATGTTTGTTTGTTTGTTTGCTTGTTTTTTGGAAGTTTTTTTTTTAACAGATCTAGACCTACTTAATCTGGGAAGGGAGAATGTCACAAAAGAGATTTTTTTTTCTTTTATTTGTGTTATATATGACAGTAGAGTGTATTTTGACATATTTATACAAACATGGAATACAACTTTTTCTAAGTAGGATCCCGGTCTTGTGGTTGTACATGATGTGGAGATTCATGACAAAAGAGAATTTAAAGCTTCAGGAGTTGAATTTAGGAGAGAAAGCTGATAGACCACCTCCCAGAATTTTCTAGAAGCTACATTCTGGCCTTGGACTAGGAAGGCATTGACAGAGGCTCTTCTCAACACTGGTAACCTTTGAGCTTTAGGTAGGTTGGCTAGTAGCAGCACCCGAAAAGATAGAGGGGTAGCTGAACTGGGAGGAATTGGGAAAATAAATCCCTTTGTAATTTAGTGGTGTCTTGAATAATTAGAGGGACAATGATCTATGATGAGGGGAATTGAACCCCAGCAGGTGGGCTGGAGGTCAGGTTAGAAGAGCCCAGGAAAAACTGATTCAGGGAAGCAGGGGAAGCTGAAGGTCCAGGGAGAGGAGGGACAGGTCCCGAAGTGCAGGTGGTGAGGAGGAGGGGAGCACTAGTGTCAGTCCCAGAACCGGCTTTCAGTGAAGGCCTGGTTATTTTGTTTTGTGATCACTTTGAGCAGTTAAGGACTTTCAGTGTCCTTTTTGTTGTCTGCAACAGTATCTTTCTCCCAAAATAGTTGTGAGGGGTTTGGTACCTAACTGTACTCAATAAATGCTAGCCATTGTCACAAAGTGCTTAAGATATGGCCCTGAATGTGGTAAGTGCTCAGTAATGGGGGGCCATTGTTATGCAATACTTACTTGAGCGACCCTGGAGGCCCAGCCTTGACCCCCTCTCAGGGTGGAGTGAGGGATCAAAGGCCTGAAGATCCTGAATGTGAAAGCCCCTGACAAGCCACCAAGGATCCTGAGACCCCAGCCTGGAAGGCTTTGTGATGATTATTAAGCACTAGACAGCAGGGGAGTGGGGAGGAGGGGCTGTCAAATTTGAGCCAACTACCCCCACCTGCTCCTTCTCTAGAGTCAATGGTCTCCCTGGGGTCTTGGCAGGAGGCATGTGAAGACTCCCAGTGAAAATAGGGAATACCTCAAGCCAAAGCTGGACCAGGTGAGCATCTGGGTCAGCCTCAAGGCAGAGAATGGGAAGCAGTCCCAAAAGCATCCTCCCCAGGCCACCTTCCTGCCCCCGTAGACTTTGACAGATGGCACAGGGAACGGGGGGGGGGGGGGGGGGGGAGAGAGAGAAGCTACAGGACCTTAAAAATGACCTCCTCACACTACATACAAAATTCAAGAGAATGACTTGAAAAGGCAGTAGTAGGATTGAAATCAGACTGCAAGAGGGGTTTATTTCCCTCCTGACAGCAGTAAGTGAGCTACTTAGGAAGAGATTCTGAAACCTTTTGTTGGAGATCTGTAAGAATAATAATAGCTACCTGGTTAGGTGCCTGGTGTTCTTCATGCATTAGATCATCAATTCCTACAAAATCTCATTGGATAAGTGCTATTATTATCCCCATTTTATAGATAAAAATGCTGAGCTCAGATTAGGGAAGGCTCTTGTCCAGTACTTTATTATTCAGCAATATGAAGAGCAGTGCCAGGACCTCTATCCACTTGGAGACCCTGCTTCTTTGACACCTACCTTCAGGGAGGCTCTGGGGGGCCCAATTTAGAGCCGCCCACAATACTTCTCAAGGAATCTTGTGTTAAATTTGCAGACTCTCACCCCCATAAAGCTGTCATACAGGTAGATACAGATGTGCTTTGTCACTGCTAACCATCAGCTGGAAGCTTCCAATGCACTGCCCAAAAGACCCAAAGTCCACTCAGAACAGAAGCTCCAAGTTTTCCCCCTCCAGGGCCAGAAGGCTTCTTCAAAACGGGAGCCAAAAATGCATGGGGTGGGGGCTAAGAAGGCAGGAACTGCACAAGTCCAGACATTTTTTTTCAGTGTATTTTGTTTGTTACTGGGAATTGCGGTCAGATGCTCTACCGTGTAGTCCATCCCCAGCCCTTTTTCTACTTTTTAATTTTTTGGTACTAGAGATTGGTACACAGGGGAGCTTAACCACTGAGCCACATCCCCAGCCCTTTTTAATTTTTAAAAAATTTTGAGGGGTTGGGGATGTGGCTCAAGTGGTAGCGCGCTCGCCTGGCATGCGTGCGGCCCGGGTTCGATCCTCAGCACCACATACAAACAAAAGATGTTGTGTCCGCTGAAAACTAAAAAATAAATATTAAAAAAAAATTCTCTCTCTCTGTCTGTCTCTCACTCTCTCTTTAAAAAAAAAATTTTTTTTTTTTTAGACAGGGTCGAACTAAGTTGCTTAGGGTCTCACTAAATTGATGAGGCTGGCTTGGAATTCATGATCCTTCTGCTTCAGCCACTGGAATCATACATGTTTTTTCTTTCTTTTCTTTTTTTTTTTTTTTGGTACTGAGGATTGAACCCAGGGCCCTGTGCATGTGAGGCAGCACTCTACCAACTGAGCTATTTCCCCAGCCCCATATATGCTATTTTTTAAAATATTTTCTTAGTTGTAAAGGGACACAATACCTTTATTTATTTGTTTATTTTTGTGTGGTGCTGGAGCTCAAACCCAGTACCTCATGCATGCTAGGCAAAAGTGTTCTACCACTGAACCACAACCCCAGCCCCTATATATGCTATTTTTTTGTTGTTGTTATTTTATTTATTTTTTAGTATTCGGCAGACACAACATCTTTGTTTGTATATGTGGTGCTGAGGATTGAACCCGGGCCACACGCATGCCAGGCGAGCGCGCTACCGCTTGAGCCATATCTCCAGCCCCATATATATATGCTATTTTTAAGAGAAAAAGTTGCCCATGGGGCTGGGGTTGTAGCTCAGTGGTAGAGCGCTCACCTAGCATGCTTGGGGCACTGAGTTCGATCCTCAGGACCACATAAAGTAAAATAAAGACATTGTGTCCACCTATAACTAAAAAATAAAGTTGCCCATGTTCAAATAATCAGCAATTTGTAGAGTCACCATTCAGCTCCGTTTTATCTGGTTTCCCCCATTAACCTTGATGTTCCTTTTCCCCAGGTCTAGCGCAGGGGAGGCACTTAATAAATACGAGCTGTATGGCGCCATCTCAAGGGCACTCCTCTTTCCTTTTGTAGCACAGACCATGAGGTTGGTTTCTTTGTCTCATGAATTTTAAGAATAAAATCCACGGACACAAGGGTAAGAGCCAAGTAACGTGATTTATTTAGAGGAATAGAAAGAAAGCAGGGCTCCCAAAGAGGGAGGTGTCCCAAGAGTCGGATGCCAAAGAGTGGCTATTGTCTAGGGGTTTATATAGATCTACAGGTTTAAGGAAGTCAGCCCCCTGTCCAATCCTGGGTGAGGTATTCCATGTCCATGATTTATTTATGCAGCCTTAATTCAATCAAAATATTGATCAGGTATTTTTCCTTCTTTGGAGAGGCATAGACCCCAGTCATAGGTCCTGATTTAAAAATTGTCTTTATGTAAATTTTTCAGCAAATATCTGCAGCTGCTATTTGTGCTCTACTGCCTAGGAAGTAACCTAGGGCTCATTTCCCTGTCCACCCAGACTTATCTCTTCTCCTAATTTCATCTCTCAGTCCCTCCTTCCTTTATATTTTTGTATTCCAGCCAACAGACCTAGGTAAGGAATTAGCCAACAACTCATACCAATCACAACATATGTGAATGCATAAGCCTTCAAACCATCTGAGGAAGTTAGGTACAGTGGCACATGCCTGTATTCCCAGCAATTTGGGATTCTGGGGCAGGAAGATTGCAAACAGCTTCAGCAACTTGGTGAGATGCTAAGCAATTTAGCAAGACCCTATCTCAAAAAAAAAAAAAAAAAAAAAAAGGAAAAAAAATTAAAAAGGGCTGGGGATGTATCTCAGTGGTTAAGAGCCCCTGGGTTCAAATCCCTAATACTAAAAATAAGTAAATAAGAAAGAAAAAGAAAACAAATTTTCAAGGACCTGGCTTTGCAGTCTTCCATCTGAGGACCTAGATATGGTAGAGCACATATAATCCTTTGTGCTTTGTCTGAATTCCTCACCCATAGGCAAGAGAGACTTTTTAGGCCTGGCGTGGTGGCACATGCCTGTAATTGAGCAATTTGAGAGGCTGAGGCAGGAGGATTTGTAGGCAGCCTCAGCAATTTATTGAGACCCTGTCTCAAACATAAAAAATAAAAAGGCTAAACTGGGCGCAATGGTGCATACCGGTAATCCCAGCAAGGCAGTAATCATAGTTGAGACAGGAGGATCACAAGTTCAAACCCACCTTCAGCAATGTAGTGAGGCCCTAAGCAACTCAGGGAGACTCTGTCTCTAATAAAATACAAAAAAGGGTGGGATGTGGCTGAGTGGTTAAGCATCCCTGGGTTCAATCCCTGGTACAAAAAAAAAAAGAAAAAAGAAAAGAGAAAGAAAGAAAGGAAGGAAGGGAGGGAGGGAGGAAGGAAGGAAGGAAGAGAGACTTTACTTTTGCAGTGCTGGGGGATTAAACTCAGAGCCTTGCCAGGGGCATTGGTGCACATCTGTAATCCCAGCAGATTGGGAAACTGAGGAGGAGGATCACATGTTCAAAGCCAGCCTCAGCAACTCAGCAAGACCCTGTCTCAAAATACAGACTAAAAAGGGCTGGAAATGTGGCTGGGTGGTTATGTGTCCCTGGTTCAATCCCCAGTATAAAAATAAAACAAAAAATACCCCAGAGCCTCATGCAGGCTGGGCAAGCACTCCTCAACTGAGCTACATGCCCTCAACCTGACCCACAGAATTTGTGCACACAATAAACATTGTTTCAATTTTGGGGTCCTCAGTTACACAAGCAAAGTAACTGGAACACTCCTTCATTAGAAATCAGCTCTGTAAGGGCTGGGATTTTTTTCCGGGCCCAGTGCCTAGCACAGGTGCTAAATCGCTGTTCAGCAGATATTTGCTGAATGAGAGGATGTATCTTTTGGGGTTCAGAAGATGATACTATGACCTTCTCCTCCTGGCCTCCTTCCCCCCCACTTATTTCCCACCTCCACCTCCAGGCATGCCAAAGAAACTAGATTTCCATTTCCTCAAGGTGAGTCATAGATATCAGAACTGTTTTTCCACAAAGGCATGCATGAAGCCTAAAAATATTATCTTTTTTTTTTTCTTTGTACCAGAGATTGAATGCAGGGGTGCTTTACCACTGAGCTACATCCCCAGCCTTTTTTTTTTTTTTTTTTAATCTTGAGGCTGGGTCTTGCTAAATTGCTTACAGCCTTAGTTAATTGCTGAGGCTGGCTTTGAATTTGCCAATCCTCCTGCCTTAGCCTCCTGAGCTGCTGGGATTATAAAAATATTACTTTAATCTTCCCTTTAACACACACATATATACTGTGTAAAAGTTGATCATAAGGAAAATAAGACCCTCATTCCAGAGGGATCCTGCCCCATACCCAGGAAAATAAATACTTCATGGAGCATCCAGGAAGAATCTGAATAGACAGCCTTGCCCACTCAGTTTATTTCTATTAGTGCATAAGCCTTTTGTTCAATCACATTGTACACAACTGTCCTTGTATCATTGAGCCTAAGCATAAAAAAAGAGATAATTCACCCTGGGACTTTGGGTCTTCATTCAGAAGGCTCCAGCATCATGTAAAACTATGATCCAGTAAATGGATCATAGTTTTATATGCCTATTTCTCATGTTAAATCTGTCTATTGCAACAGACTTAAAAGATTTGAACCTTTAGAGGAAAAAATTGAACTTCCCTACATATCTCTGTCCAGTTCCATTCAAACAGCTGATACAATTTGTCCTAAGGCTTTAAGGGCTGAAAATGCCTCTATGTAGGAACCATTTACATTTTAGATGGCAATCATGACTAAGGGTTAGTATGGTTTATCAAGGGGACCCCTCCTCCCTAACCCACATGTCTGACTTCCTGTCTGGCTTTAGTGTCAGCAGCTGGCTACACTGATCTTGTGCTGGACATGCTGTGAATGTGACTGCCCTCAGCTCAGCCACCCATTCCAAGGGCCTTGGCTGTGCCTAGTACTTCTAAAGGGCAACTAGGATACAGGCTTTGGTCTTCAAGATGACAAAGAGATCTTTGGGGGAAGACAAGAAGAGTAGTCACAGAGCAGAAACTTGCCTTGGGACTTTTGAACTGTGGACCTCAGTGCAGAGGAGAGACCATAACAGCTTCTCTGACACATAGGCCTTTATTCATGCTTTTCCCTGGGCCTGGAGGGCAGCCTCTTCCTCACCAGGCCTGATAATCTCCTACCTGTAACTCAGGTTCCAATGAAATTTTGTTTTCTCCAAACCCCCTCCTCTAAACCTCCCAACCTGGATTAGGACCCCTCCTTTGTGCGTCATCGCTTCCTGTACCTCCCTCTACCAAAGTTTCAGTTTCCTCATCTGGAGACTGTTTTCTTATCTGTAAAATAAAAATAGTATCTACCTCATTGGATAAAAGGAAACAAAAGGATTAAAAAGAGACAAAACTCAGAGTTGGAAAAATGATTGTTTTTGCTGTTGCTGTGGGGTTTATCCCACGGGATTTTGTATATTTGTGTATATATATATATATATATATATATATATATATATATATATATATATATTTAAGTTGCTGATAGACCTTTATTTACTTATACGTGGTGCTGAGAATCGAACCCAGTGTCTCTCACATGCCAGGCAAGTGCGCTACCACTGAGCCCCAGCCCCAGCCCCCATAGGATTATAATTATAATTTATCTCTGTCTGTTTGACCATAGCACTTTTACGTCAATCTCTTTCATTGTATCCTAAGATCCAGGCCAGATGCTTGGAACATAGTAGATGCCCATTCATTAATTTACTGAATCATTTGTTCATTATTTGGACACATAATTTTTTTTTTTTTTAATGGTGCTTGGGATTGAACCCAGGGCTTTGTGCATGTGAGGCAAACCCTCTACCAACTGAGCTATATCCTCAGTCCTTGGACAAATAATTGTTGATAGATCATTCAATATATGCCAGACATTGTTGCAGATGTTGGTAAGTGCTCAGGAACAATTTGTTGAAAGAATGACAGAGGAAACTGAAAGACTCTTAGTAAGATCAACCCTCTATTTTTGTGGAGTGGTAGGATTCAGAATCTCTATTTCCCAATGTTAAGTATTCATTGGGTGGGCATTTTTCCCGTCCTTCCTTCCCCACTTCCTTCCCCAAGATACCTAAAGCCAACAGAATGGGGGTGGGGAGCTTGGAGCATGTGCACAGTGATCTAGCCATACTACTTCCTAGCTCTGTGGTCCTGGGAACATTACTAAACTTCCTTCAGCTTCATTTTTCTCATTTGTATACATGAGGAACATGGGGAATGTCCATAAAAGGGCACAGAGTTAGAAATTAAAATTAATAAAAAAGGGCACAGCGTTTCTTACTGATATGATGAAAGTATTCTAAAATTGGTTTGCAGTGATTGTTGAACAACTCCGTACTTGTACAAAAAAAAAAAAAAATCATTGACTTATACGCTTTAAAATGAGCAAATTTGATGAAATGTCATACTTAAATAAAGATGTTAAAAGAAGTAGTTGGGTGAGATGGCACATGCCTGTAGCAGCTCAGGAGGCTGCTAAGTCAGGAGGATCACAAATTCAAAGCCAGCCTCAGCAATTTAGGGAGACCCTAAGCAACTTAGGGAGACCCTGTCTCAAAATAAAAAATAAAAAATGGTTGGGGAGGTGGCTCAGTGTTTATGTGTTCCTGGGTTCAATCCCCTAGTACCAAAACAAAACAAAACAATAACAATAAAAGATTTAAAAAGAAAAAGAAAAAAAAAGGAAAACGATTGATAAAGACTAGTATAATACTGGACTAGTATATATCAGAAATAACCTCGAGGAGTTTTCTAGACAACAGTCTCTCCACACATAAAACTTTTTTTCTTTTCTTTTTTTTTCTTGCAGTGCTAGGAACTATACCTGGGCTCTCAGGCATGCTAGACAAGTACTCTACCATTGAGCCACATCTCTAGCCACATATAAAAAAATTTTAAGTCAGTACATCATTTGCCCTAGCTTCACTTCTTTTTCTTTTCTTTTTTTTTTTTTAAAACACCCTCACTTCCAAAAATTTATACAAAACTGGGGATTGAACCCAGGGCTTCACACATAAGAGGCAAACACTCTACCACTGAACTACTCTGCCCCCTACTAATTTACTAAGGAAATAGTTAATTGGGCACAGATATTTGTGCAAAGATATTTCCTGCAGAATTTATTGAATTTATAGAATTTATTGAATATTTGTCAAGAAACATTTATAAACAATTCAAAGTCCTGGATTAGGAATTTGGTTAAATAAATATGGAAGAGCTATGTAAGGCAAATTTCCATGTGTTGAAATAGAAAGATGTTTATCGGGCTGGGGTTGTAGCTCAGTGATACAGCACTTGTCTAGCATGTGTGAGGCCCTGGGTTCGATTCTCAGCACCACATATAAATAAAAAGAAAGGTCCACTGACAACTTAAAAAATTTTTTAAAAAGATGTTTATAATATGTATTTTTGTTATAAAGGAAATGTAGATAGAATAGATTATAATGAGCCCTAGTGTATTCACTACCTAGTTTTAAAAATCACCAATTTCCAGGACTTGGTAATACATGCTCCCCTGTAATCCCAGTGATTTGAGAGTCTGAGGCAGGAAGATTGCAAGTTCAAAGCCAGCCTCAGGTTGGGGATTTAGTTCAGTGGCAGAGCTCTTGTCTAGCATGCAAAAGGCCCTGAGCTTGGTCCTCAGGCCTGGGGGGGGAGGGGCGGGGTGGGAAGCCAGCCTCAGCCTCAGAGTGAGGCTCTAAGCAACTACAGAGACCATGTCTCAAAATATACAAAGGACTGGGGATGTAGGTTAGAGGTAAAGAATCTCTTGACTCAATTCCCATACCAAGTAAATTAATTAATTAACTAAAATAGAAAATAAAAAGGGCTGGGGATATAGTTTAGTTGTAAAGTGCCCCTGGGTTCAAACCCCACTATCACAAAACAAAAAACAAAACAAAATAATCAATTGCTAGTTCATGGGCATTCTTGTTTCATTTATACCTTCATTCACTTCTTATATTATATTGAAGCAAATCTCAGACATCATTATCATTTCCTCTGTACACATAACCACAATAGTATTATTGCACTTAAAAAATAAATCCTTGATCAGCTACTTGGGAGGCTTAGGCATTAGGATTACAAGTTAGAGGCCAGTCTGAGACATTCAGCAAGACCCTGTCTCAAAATAAAATTTAAGGGTTGGGTTGTGGCTTAGTGGTAGAATACTCAGTGTAAGGCACAGGGTTCCATCCTCAACACCACATAAAAAATAAATAAAATGAAGTCATTGTGATCATCTACAATTAAAGAAAAATATTTAAAATAAAAATAAAATAAATAAAATTTAAGAAGGCTGGGGCTGGGCATGGTGGCACACATCTGTAATCCCAGCAATTTGAGAGGCTGAGGTAGGAGGATTGTAAGTTCGAGGCCAGCCTCTGCAACTTAGCTAGGCCCTGAGCAACTTAGTGAGACCCTGTCTCAAAATAAAACTAAAAAGGGCTGGTGATGTGGCTCAATGATTAAGTGCCCCTGGGTTCAATCCTTGGTACCAAAAAAAAAAAGGCGGGGGTGCTGAGGATGAAGGTCACTTATAGAGTTCTTGTACATCACCCTGAGTTCAATCCCTAGTACCACAAAAAGAAAAAAAAAAAATCCACACTATTCTCAAAGATCTAGTCAGTGTTCAAATTTCCAATTATTTCTACAATTTCATGTTTAATAGTTTGTTTGAATTAGAATACGAATAGGGGCCATAAATTATGATTGATATGCTTCTTAAATATCTTTTTTTTTTTTTTTGCAGGGCTGAGACTTGAACCCAAGGCTTTGCGCATGCTAGGTAAGTGCTCTACCACTGAGCTACATCCCCAACTGCCTCCTCCTTTCTTAAAAATGTTGAGACAGGGTCTTGCTAAATTGCTCCAACTTGAGATCTTCCTGTCTCAGCCTCCAAGTAGCTGGGATTACAGGTGTGTGCCACATTTTGTTTTAAGTGATTTTTATTTTTGTTTTAAACTAGGAATTGAAAGCAGGGGCATTTAGCCATTAAGCCACATCCTCAGCCCCCACCCCCACCCTTTTTAAATTTTGAGACAGAGTCTCACTAAGTTGTTTAGGGCCTTGCTAAATTGCTGAGGCTGGCCTCAAACTTGTGATCCTTCTGGCTCAGTCTCCTGAGTTGCTGGGATTATAGGCATGCACCACTGTGCTCAGCTCACTTAGCATGTTTTAAAGGTTCACCTATGTTATGTAGTCCATGTACTTCATTTTTTTTTTAGAGCTGAATAACAGTCCATTTCATATACCAAGAGTCTTCTCTTGGTATATGGGGTATTGGTTACAGGACTCCCACAGATACCAAAATCCACAGGTCCATTTTATAAAATGCTCAGGTCCCTTATAGAAAATGGCACAGTATGTGCATATAATGTACATGTATCTTCCTACATACTTTAAATCATGTCTAGATTACTTATAATAACAAATACAATGTAAATTATTATTATATTCTATTGTTTAGAGAATAATAACAAGAAAAAAGTCTATACATGTTCACTGCAGTGCAACCTTCCCCACCTGAATATATATATATATATATATATATATATTTTTTTTTTTTAATATTTATTTTTTTTAGTTTTTCGGTGGACACAACATCTTTGTTTGTATGTGGTGCTGAGGATCGAACCCGGGCCGCACGCAGGCCAGACAAGCGCACTACCACTTGAGCCACATCCCCAGTCCCCACCCCAACCTGAATATTTATGATCTATGATTGGTTCAGTCTGAGGATGCAGAATACTTGGATGTGAAAAGAAGACTACACAACATTTTGTTTGCCATTCATCAGTTGGTGAATGTGTTGTTTCCACTTTTTGGCTATTGTGAATAACACTGCTGTGAATATTTGTGTACAAGTTTATGTGTGGATTCTTTTTTTTTTTTCACCCCAGCCTTGTGTGGATTCTTAAATATCTTTTAATTTCTAGGTTTCCTCCCTGTGTATGTATGTGGGATACTGACTTTTAACTTATTTGCTGAAGAAACTGTGTTGTCATATAGTTTCTCACAATTTGGATTTTGCTTCTTGTATTTCCAAGGTACAGTTTGTGTGTGTGTGTGTGTGTGTGTGTGTGTGTGTGTGTTTCTGGGGATTGAACTCAGGGGTCTCAAGCAAGGTAGGCAAGTGCTTTATCACTGAACTAAACTACCAGCCCAGGGGTTTGTGTGTGTGTGTGTGTGTGTGTGTGTGTGAGAGTATGTGTGATTATAAAGAAGTGAAATGGAGTAGGTCTTTATGGTGATGGACTAGTTCTGCTTTTTTTTTTTTTTTTCTGTACCAGGGGCTTAACCCCTGAGCCACATCTCTAGCTTTTTAAAATTTATTTATTTATTTTTTGAGGCGGGTCTTAGTAAATAGCTTAGGGCCTTACTATCTGGTTCTACTGAAGCTGGTTTTGACCTTGCTGTCTCATGCTTCAGACTGTGGTTGCTGGGATTACTTACAGGTGTATGCCACCATGCCTAGTTCTACATCTTGATTATGGTGGTGGTTACAGGAATCTGCACATGTGACAAAATGATGTAAAACTATATATACACATTGGTCAAACACCAATTTCCTGATTTTGATATTGTTCTATAATTATGTAAGAGGTAATCACTAGGAGAAAATGGAGGAAGAGAACACTGAAACTTTGTACTATTTTTGCTACTTCCAATGAACCTATAAATAGAACTCCCCAAAAAAGTTTTAGAAGTACTTTTACAGGGCTGGGGTTATAGCTCAGTGGAGAGCGCTTGCCTAGCACATGTGAGGCACCACATAAAAATAAAATAAATAAGACATGTGTCCATCTACGCTAAAATTTTTTTTGCTTGCTTCGCACATGTGAGGCACTGGGTTCAATTCTCAGCACCATATAAAAATAAGTAAACAAAATAAAGATATTGTGCCCATCTATAACTAAAATTAAAAAATATTTTAAAAAGTACACTTACAGAATTTTAGATATGGTCTGATTCCACTGTGTTAAAAATTTTCAATGACTGTTATTATTATCACATTTTACATTTGAGAAAACATATGAAAGGTTAGGGTTTGATTGTCAGATGTAACCTATATTCTTAATGGTTGCGACATACAGAGTGTGTGTGTGTGTGTGTGTGTGTATAAAGTAAAATTAGACAAAAAGAGTTTAATTTTTCAGTTTTATAGATCTCTATTGTTTGAATAGTTTACAACAAACTTATGTTACTCTTTTTTCATTGGGGGGGAAGTAGAAAAAGGTTAAAGTTAGTGAGGCATCCTCTCCTTAGTGTCCTAATGGTGGATCTGAGCAACCCTATATTAGTCACATTATTTCCAAAGTTCAAAGCTCCGCACAGTGCGCTGCAGCCTTTATTAGGAGGTCTCCTTTTCCCCACCCCATTTTGTGTTTCTCTCTTAAGTCATAACTGACTACTTTGGAACTTCTCTCAAATTCCGCGTGGATCCTAGATTGCATGTGGGGCTGGCTGCAGAGGAAGGATACTGTCGCGGTGGGTCCCAGTCCTACATCGCAGAAGGGCAGCAGCAGGCGCGACGGCGACACCAGGGACCGGACGCAGTTAAAATATCTTGGGGAGGGTCCTGGCGGTACACGCAGCTTTCCCACACGCGACTTAGCTTCTTAAAACCAGCCCCTACCCCGCCCGCCCCCGCCTTTCAGGCCCTGCGCCTGTTTCCCATTGGCTAGTTTCTATTGCAACGGAGACTTTTTTTTTTTTTTTTTTTTAAAGGAATGCGTCTAGGACATAGGTAAAAATAGTCATTTAAAAAGCGATAAGGTTCACGCAGAGCTGTCGCTGCCAAATTACAATTCTTTTCCAGGAGCAGTGCTGAGGTTACAAGGTCGTGGGCTAAGAGCAGTAACCCTTGTTTGCCTTCTCTTTTAAACACGATCGACTTCAGCCAAAAGTTCAACTTCCTTCATGTAAATTAAAGCCGAATCAGCAATTCCCACCATCTGCATTAGGCACAATTTGCCCGAAACCATTAGTGTACTTTCACGTGAAATGGAAGGAAGGTGTCAGGAAAGCTCTTGAAATCAATGGAATGATTTAGAGAATTCTGTATAATATAGTTTATTTTCTAATTTGATGTTGTTGTTGTTCACAAAAGCAAATCATGTTTATTATCTGAAATTAAATAATTTAGCAGAATGTTAAACAAGAAGTGAAAGACTCTTCCAGTTCTCCACATAATCTCACAGGCTAATGTAACTAACCACTTTAAAAATTGGGTATTCATTTGCCTAGCCCTTTTTCTATGCACATTCTAACACACATTCAAACTTTTTTTTTTCCTCTTGTGAGATAAACTCTGGCTATGTTGCCCAGACTGTTCAGAACTGATGGGCTCAGGTAATCCTCATGCCTCAACCTCCTGAATAGCTGGAATTATAAGTGCACACTACTACACCTGCTCCAATGTTTTTGCTATTACATATTGCCAGATTTTAAATTTTATTTAATTTTTAATTTTTTTTAGTTGTAGATGGGCACAATACTTTTATTTTTTTTTAAATTTATTTTTATGTGGTGCTGAGGATCGAACCCAGTGCTTCAAACATGGAAGGCAAGCGCTCTACCGCTGAGCCACAAATCCCAACCCCTAAATTTTATTTTTCTTCTTTGTATATACAGGAGTAACACATGCTCAGTGTAAAACATTTAAGATTTCAGAAATGTACGGCTTAGAAAGCAAAAGTTATTCATAATTCCTTCTCAGATAACTACCAAATACAGATGTTCCTCTATGCATATACCACATATATCATCTGTTATTGTGTAGCTCTATACATTATTGGTAACACAAATGTGGTTATATTACACGTTTTGTTTTCTACTGAAGTCAATGCATTTTGAATTCCAAGTCTTTATCTTCCTAGCAGCAAAGAGGCTAAGCCTTTTAACCTATGGAATATAAGAACCACCAACTCTTCAGAAACAGGGAATTTATTTGGCTGTCTCACTGTTAAGAACCTCCTCCTGCCCAGGGCAACTTCCCTATCTAACTCCTCAAAGATCCCAAACTCTTTGGAATACTAAGTTTGTTTCTGCTCTTATCTTTACAAATTACTCCCTGACACATGATAAATACATGACTTGTCCACATTATTATGTAAGCTGCTTTTACAGTTAGGTAAATTAGGTTCACAACTAACAACAGGAGCCTTAGAAAGGAAGAAGAGATGCTGATTTTTATTTATTTTATTTATTTATTTTTTTTAATATTTATTTTTTAGCTTTTTGGCGGACACAACATCTTTGTTTGTATGTGGTGCTGAGGATCGAACCCGGGCCACACGCATGCCAGACGAGCGCGCTACCGCTTGAGCCACATCCTCAGCCCCGAGATGCTGATTTTTAAATTAAGCTTTCCATTGGAATGATACCAAATAATAATTACTAACAGATTTGGTGGACAACTTGCAAATGCACAGCTTCCCATTCAAGTGTTCATCTTTCCACCTCCTTCCCAGGATACAGAGGAGGGTTGGGGGTCCATCTATAGATTGAATAGCCAGGCTGTTTGTTTTCCATGCTAAAAATCCCCTACATTGCACCACATAGCCTGGCCAAAGATTCACAGGAAAGAGAAGTTGAGAGCTCTGGGAACCTGAAACTGAATACCAATCCCAACTTCACAAAGGCTGAGTTTAGGGATTTCTCTCATGTGTCAAAAGTTGGAACCATTTTTTTTTTGGGGGGGGGGGTACTAGGGATTGACCCAAGGAGCTTTACTGCTGAGCTACATCCCCAACCTGTTTTATTTTGAGACAGGGTCTCACTAAATAACTAAGGCTGGCTTTAAATGTGTGATCCTCTTACTTCAGTCTCCCAGATTGCTAGGTTTAGAGGCATGTGTACCATTTTTTTTAATATAATCCTACTTTTCTCAGAAAAATTATCACCATTATCACTGGTAATATTTATTGAGTACTTTCTTCAGGCCAGGAACTTTATACACAGCTTTTGTTATTTAACTTCACAATCCTATGAATGTAGTAACAATGATCTCTTTTTTTTTTTTTTTTTAAAGATAGAGTGAGAGAGGGCGGGAGGGAGGGAGGGAGAGAGAGAGAGAGAGAGAGAGAGAGAGAGAGAGAGAGAAATAATTTTAATATTTATTTTTTAGTTTTCGGCAGACACAACATCTTTGTTTGTATGTGGTGCTGAGGATCGAACCCGGGCCGCACGCATGCCAGGCGAGCGCGCTACCGCTTGAGCCACATCCCCAGCCCCCACAATGATCTCTTTTTAAAATTTTTTTTAATATTTATTTTTTAGTTTTCGGTGGACACAACATCTTTGTTTGTATGTGGTGCTGAGGATCGAACCCAGGCTGCACGCATGCCAGGCGAGCGTGCTATCGCTTGAGCCACATCCCCAGCTCATGATCTCTTTTTTTATTGATGGGAGAAAACAAATTTTAAAAAGTCAAATAACATCCAAACTTCCCATTAGGAACAAGTAGCAGAGTAGGGCTTGAACCCACTGATTGCAGAGCCCTGGTTCTAAACCACTTTATCACTGAACCACAATACTTTGGTACCACTGGCCTCAGTATAAGAAGAAGCACAAATGTGCACATCAGACCTTTTCACCAGGAGAGCTTCACATTGCCCAAGGCTATTCTATTATCTCTAAGGACAAAGCAGGGATGGTCTTTTTACTTTCTATTGGATTCTGAACCCTTCTACACTAGGTGTAGACCATAAGAGTTCTGTGATATAAAGTCTTAGATACTGCGGGGTGGAGTGCAGGGTGGAGAGGGAAAGAGATAGTTTTAAGGGAGCTATTGTCTTACCTAACAGCCTGTGAGGATAAAGGGATTTTTCCTGAGCTGCTCATTATTCAACCAGTCATTCATGATTTCATTCAGTAAGTGTCTTTGAGATGCCAGGCATTGGGGATTAAAAGAGGAGCAACAGAGACAACATCTGCGCCTTCTAGAAACTGACAGTTTATGGGTTCAATCCTTAGCACCACATAAAAATAAACAAACAAAACAAAGGTTTAAAAAAAAAAAAAAGAAACTGACAGTCTATTGAGTGAAACAGTTGTTTGACAATTACAATCAAGTGTGGTCAATCTCTGGAAGGACTCCAATCAGGGCCCCTAACCTAATCTAGGGTTACTGGTCAGGAAGGCTTCCTGACAGAGATGACTCTTAGGCCAAAATCAGACTACAACAAAGCTAAGGAAGTGTATAAGACTCAGGTGGCACAAAGCCTGTGTCATTTATTTCTCTTTCTTCCTTTTTTTTTGTGGTACTGAGGATTGCTCTACTAGGTATCTTCCATCAAGCTGAATCCTTTTTCTTTGTACAAGAGATTGAACCCAGGGGCACTCAACCACTGAGCCACATTCCTAGTCCTTTTTTATTTTTTATTTTGAGACAGAGTCTTGCTAATTGCTTAGGCTTGCTAAATTTAGCTGAGGCTGGCTTTGAACTTGTGACCCTCCTGCTTCAGCCTCCCAAGCTGCTGGAATTACAGGCTCCTTAGTCCTTTTTTATTTTGAGACAGGGTCTCCCTAAATTGCTGAGGCTAGCCTCAAACTTGGGATCCTTCTGCCTTAGCCTCCTGAATTGATGGGTTTACAAGTATGCACCACCACACTAAGCTTGATTTCTTATCAATTTCTATGAAGTAGGCATGAATATGGCACTAGACTCCAACAAAAGAATAAATGCTGGTAGGCAGAACACATCCCAAATCGAGCTATATAACAAGAGAGGGTGGCTATGCACAAACAATGTAAAATCAAGTGCAATTCCTTCAATAAACTACTGCTCTGATATTTTACCATGAATATATAAGCTGCTTCAGACTCACAAAGTCCATCTTTTCAAAGAAAGAGATTAGCTGCTACTAGTTAACCTCTAATAGACAGCCTATAATGGTAGTATCAACTTAAGACATCTAGACTATTTATGGACATTCTTACATTTAATTTTTTTTTTTTTTGTAGTTGTAGATGGACACAGTTTCTTTATTTTACTTGTTTATTTTTATGTGGTCCTGAAGATCGAACCCAGTGCCTCACGCATGCCAGGCAAGTGCTCTGCCACTGAGCTACAGCCCCAGCCCCTGGACATTCTTTCATTTTAAGACTAAAACCATACCTTAAAAAATATCACATGGCTGGGTGTGGTGGTGCATGCCTGTAATCCCAGCAGCTTTGGAAGTAGAGGCAGGAGGATCACAAGTTCAAGGCTAGCCTCAGCAATTTAGCAAGGTCCTAAGCAATTTAGTGAGACCCTTTCTCAAAATAAAGAATAAAAAAGGGGACTGGGGTTGAAGCTCAGTGGTAAAGTGCTTGCCTAGCATATGTCAGGCACTGAGTTGATTTTCAGCACTGCAAATAAATAGATAGATAGATAGATAAAATAAAGGTCTATTGACAACTAAAAAAATACTTAAATAAAAAAGGGTTGGGATATAGCTAAGTGGTTAAGTACTCCTAGGTTCAATTCCCAGTACAAAAACAAACAACCAGACAACAACAAAAACAAACTTCAAGAATATGCAGTGTGCTCACAATTTTAGAAAAATAATGGAAGGTAAATCAAGGGCTGTATGTAGAATGAGTGGGAGGAAAAATCACCCCAAGGACAAATTTATTACATAAGAAAATTTACACACTCTGTACAAATTTATAATATTGTTTATATGTATATATGCAACTTAAATAACATGTGCAGACCTTTAACATTCAGATCCATAAATTTTGACAATTGTATATAGCTGTGTAACTTCCACCCAAAACAACATTTGGTACATTTACATTACCCCAGAAAATTTCTTCAATTCCTTTCTTGGTAAATCACTTCCCAACAATGGCAATCATTTCCTGAATTCAACACCAAATAGGGTTTGTCTATTTTGGGGTTTCATGTGAATGGAATCATACAATCCATATTCTTCTGTGTCTTGCTTCTTTTGTTTAATATAATCATTTTGAGATTCATGCATGCTATTGAGTGCATCAATAATTGGTTCTTTCTCTTTTTTTTTTTCCCTCCAGTGCTAGGTATCAAATCAAGGGCCTCAAGCATGTTAGACAAGTGCTCTACTACTACTAAGCTACAACCCCTAGTTCAATTATTTGTTTTTTTTTGTTGTTGTTGAGAAGCATTCCATTGTATGACTATATCAGAGTGGGCTGTTCCATTCTCCTATTGATGGACATTTGGGCTGTCTCCAGTTTGGGGCTACATATGAATAAAGATGCTATGAATATTTATATACAAAACTTTTGTGAATATATATTTTCACTTTTCTTGAGTAACTACTCAATAATAAAGTTGCTAGGTCATATGGGTGTGTTTACTTTTATAAGAAATTACCAACAATTCTCTGAACTGGTTGTATCATGTTACACTCCCATTGGCAATATATGAGAGTTCCAATTACTGTACATTCTTGTCATTACTAATTATTGTTAATGTTTTTTAATTTAGCCATTCTAGACAGTGTCAAATGGCATCTTATTGTGGTTTTAACTTGTATTTCCCTGATGACTAATAAATTCCAAAATACTTGAAAATTAACTTTGGTTAAAGAATAGATCACAAAGTAAATTAGAAAATTAGATGGGCTGGTGATGTTGCTCAATGGTAGAGAGCTTATCTAGTATGACCCTGGGTTAGACCCCTAGCACCACAAATGAAACAAACAAAAAATTTAGAGCTGAACAAAACTGAAAACACAACATATCAAACGAGGGGAATACAACAAAAGCAGCATGCTTTTGGTACTTTATTAATAAGTTTTTTTTTTTCCCCTACTGGGATTTCTGGTGCTTGGGATTGAAACCGGGAGCACTTTACTACTTAGCTACATCCTAGCTCTTTCACTTTTTAGTTTGAGACAGGGTCTTGCTAAATTTCTGAGGGGCTTGCTAAGTTGCTGAAGTTGGCCTTGAACTTGCCATCCTCCTGCCTCAGACTACCAAATTGCTGGGATTGCAGATGTAAACCACAGTCCCTGGAAAGAAGTACTTTTAGAGAAAAGGAAAAGTGTGGGGTTGAGGCAGTAGTTCATGCTAGAACACATGCTTAATATGAGTGAATCCATGGGTTCAATCTCTAATACACACACACACACACAAAAAGAAAACAAAAATAAAAAAAACCCCAGTGATTTAAGCTCCTACTTCAAGAGGAAAGAAACAAATTAAATCCAAAGTAGGTAAAAAGAAAATAATAAGAGCAGAAGTCAATAAAATAGGAAATGGATTGAACAATAGAGAAAACAACAAGGACACAAACTGTTCTTGTTGAACATGGTTCAAGATCAATGTCAGCAATTTAGACCCTCATCAATTTATGTGACTCAGGAGGCTGAGGCAGAAGGATCACAAGTTTAAAGCTAGCCTCAGCAACTTAACCAGGCTCTAAGCAACTTATCAAGATTCTTTCTCAGAATAAAAAGTAAAAAGGGCTGGGGATGTGGCTCAGTAGTTAAGTGTCCCTGAGTTCAATCCCTAGTAAAAACAAAAACAACAACAACAACAACAACAACCAAACAAAACAAAAAAACAACTTTTTTTTTAAATTTTATTTTTTGCAGCTGAGCAAGTGCTCTACTACTGAGCATATTATATCCCCAGCCCCTGGAGGAATTATTTAAATTGATAAATCCTATGCTACATTTATCCCCAATAAATAAATAATAATAAAGGAGAGAAAACACACTTTACTAATGTCAGGAAAAAGGGACACCATTATAGTTGCTACAGATAGTAAAACGAAAAATAAGGGTATTATATATAATATCTTTATTCCCCGTTGGGTCCACAGTGGCTCTGCCCTAATTTTAACCCTTCTCTGTTCAGTATATGAGACAGTATAAATCTTGCCACACTCACCTGCTGTGACTGTGGCAAGATCCTTTCCTTGATTGGGCTGTAGTTTTTTTTTTCTTTAATAAATTTAGGAGTGAGAAACAATGAAGGCAAAGTCCTTTCCAGTAGATGGAAGAGAAAAAGGGGGGGGGGGTGGGCACTGCCCTGAGCGGTGGCGCTGGTTTGTAATCCCAGTGGCTTGGCAGGCTGAGGCAGGAAGATTGTTGGATCAAAAGTTCAACGCCAGCATCAGCAATTTAGCGAGGCCCTCAGCAATTTATCGAGATACTGTCTCAGAATAAAAAATAAAAAGGTTTGGGGATGGCCCGGCCTGGTAGCTCATTCTCGTCTTAATGTAGATCTCTACACAGAGTATGTGCTCAGTGAATTAGTTTGTCCCCACCTTCTAAAAAACAAGTGCATGTATTCCAGGTTTGCTTATCAATAGGTATTCCTGATGATCTGGAACACATGGTTGATTTTTTAATTACTGGAGCACACACTATATAGTTTTTAATTTTTTTCCTGAAGCACTTGGTAAAGTGCTTTTTTTACAATTTACCAAGCCAAGGGACACCTCTCTTAAGGTAGATATGCCAGTGGCTCAGGACAGAACAAGATCTTCTGGGGTTGCCCGCCCAAGCTCGAGGAATTTCATTCCCAGCGGGTGTCCAGGCTACTACCACAGTTTCTGGAAAGGCATCTGATTAGACCTCAGAAAAGTCCTAGTTTTGCGACTAGAGCTGTGTGACAGTGGACAAGTGCCTTCCTCTTTCGGGGACGTTGCAATGGGATTAAGTGCCTCCTTCCGGGATTGGTTCGGGGATGGTAAAGCGACAAGCAAAACATGTGCCTTTAAATATTTTTTTATCTTCGACAACACGCACGAAAGACACCAGGCGCTGGGAACTAAAGGGTCCTGGCGCCAGAGCATCCAGAACCCGCCTGCTCCTCGACTCTCGCGAGATCTCCTCTCAGCGCTTCGCGGCGTCATCCCCTCGGCCGTGGCGGCCCTGGCGGCGACAGCGACGGTGCGTAAGGTACTCACAGGGGCGGACCGTATCCCTCCGCCGCCGGCGCGGCCCGGCCCTCCCTCGCTGGACCGCCAATCCCCGCGCCTCCCGACCTGCCCCTCGGCCTGGGCCCACCCCGCGCTCTGGCGGCCCCACCCCGGCGGCGCCGCCCGCCCGCCCGCCCGCGCGTCCCTTGGTCCACCTGCAGCAGGCCGGAGGGCAGGCAGTTCCTTTCGCTGTCCGACCGAGAGGCGCCTGCTGAGCCGGAGACTCGGGCTCTTGCTCCCGGCGGAGGGATCCGTGGCGGCTGTGGAGGCTCTGAGACTGGGAGGAAGAGGCAGCTACGGCGGCGGCGGCGGCGGCGGCTGGGGCGGCAGCGCATAAAGGGGCCGCCGCCGGGTGATGCGGTGACCGCTGCGGCAGGCCCAGAAGCTGAGTGGGCCCCAGCCCTCAGCTTGTCTTGTCGGACCCGCGCACCCGAACTCCCCATCTTCTCCGGCCGACCCGCGACCGCCGAGGCGGCCTTAGGCCCCCTCGTCCCTTCCCCACCCCTCCCCCGCCCCCGGCCCGGGGGCCGCTGCCACCTCCACCGCCTCCCACCATGGCTCTGAAGAGAATCCACAAGGTAAGCGTCCCGAGGTCGACTACGGGGATGGGCCGCTGGGCGGGCCTCCTGAGCAGGCTGCGGCCTGCACTTCCCGCCGTCGCCTCCGCCGGGCTCGCGGCCTCTGGTTCTCGCTGCCGGCGCTGGCCCCGCGGGGCGGCCTTCACACCCCACTCCCAGTGATGGCGCCCGTGGAGGCCCCGGCGCGCGGCTCGTGCTTAGGCCGGAGGTGCTCCCACTCCTAGTGTTCCTCCTGTCTGCCTTGCCGGGCCCGCGTGGTGTGGAGTCCCCGGGTGTCTCTCCGTCCCGGGACGGCTGCGCTTCAAGGCATTGTCCAGCTAAACTAGGGGTTGGGTGGTGCGAGGGCGTTAGGAGTCCCCATAGACAGAGCTCGAAAGGGCTCCTCCACCCGTCTCCGCCCTGGCTCCCTTCTGAGAACTGCCTGGGCTCAGGGACCCTCTCTTGGGCCGGCGGAGGAAGCTGTATTGCCCGATCCACAACTATTTCTTGAGTTCACTTAGCTCTTTGGTGACTGTATACTTCGGTCCATCTGACTAGCAGAAAGTGCTAGAGTAGGAAGTTTAGAAGGAAAAAAATGTGACTCTTAGAAAGGAGGAGGGAAGTAGAGGGAGAAGCCTTTTATTCCTTGAGGTTGCCATATGTAGTCAGAAACTATCACTGCAGTTTTGCAAGATTAGATCTGATAGAAAAACTGTTAAATTGTCAAGGGTAGGAGCCAGTTCAAAAACTGAACATTGAAAACCACTGGAGAAATTACACACAGAAGCCTTTCACCGTCTATTCACAAAATAGACTTAACACAGTGTTGTATGTTCAGGGAGACCCTTTTGATTTTCGACGAGAAAGAATTTCTTTGCTCTTCGAAATGAAAGGTTATTCGTTTAGTTATGGATAAGGAGGTTTTCCTAATAATTGCATCAAGAGTGTGGGCTTGTCTTGAAAATTTAGGGTTCTTTATCTAATATTGTAGCCTTTTATTTTTATTTTACTTTATTTTTGGGGCGCTGGGGATTGAACCCAGGGGAGCCTTATTACTGAGACACATTCCAACTTCTCTTTATTTAACTACTGTGAGACAGTCTTTCTAAGTTCATTAGGACCTCCTTAAATTGCCGAGGATGTCTTCCAATTTGCAACCCTTCTACCTCAGCCTTAGTAGTCAATGGGATTTCAGTCGTGTGCCACCACACCTGGCTATTGTAATTTTTTTAGTGCCACTTACTGTAATTTTTTTGTTCTTGGAAGTGGGGAGACACCATTGGTGGTTTTTGTTAGGTGTTTTGCTTGGCTACTCAGATTGGCTGAATTAAACTTTTAGCTGCTTAGTGAGAAGTAGGTCCTGGGATTATCCATTCTGAACGCTGTGGTGGGAATGCAGGAGGAAGAGAACCATTTTTTACTTTGCCTTAAACCAAGTTAGGATGCAGATTGACAGTTTAAACACCTCAGTTCAGTAGTTGATCCTCATTTCATTCTTGTTGCTACTGTACTGAAGGTTGAACCCCTGGCCACTTGCCATTGAGCTACATCCTCTCCTCTCCCCCGCTTTAAAATTTTTTTTTTTTTTTTTTTTTTAAATTGTAGATGGTCTGTCTAAATTGTTGAGGCTGTCCTCAAACTTGCAATCCTCCTGCCTTGGTCTCCTGAGTCTCTGGGATTACAGGTGTGCCCCATCATACCTGGCATGTTACTACATATTTTTGAGGAATTGATTTTCTTCAAAATATCCTTATAAATTTTAATAATAAAATCAAATTTAGAAATTAAAAAATGATAGCTTGATTTTTTTTTTTTTAATGGTACCTTTTTTTAATTTATTTTTATGTGGTGCTGAGGATCGAACCCAGTGCCTCACACATGCTAGGCAAGTGCTGTACCATTGAGCTATAACCCCAGCCCACATCACCATCCCTTTTTTTATTTTGAGACAGGGTCTGGCTGAGTTGCCTGACCTGGCCTAGAATTTGTGATTCTCCTACCTTATCCTCTGGAATAACCGGGAACTGCACTCTCTGGCTAGTCCTCACTTCATTCTTGATCAATCAAGACCTTTAAATGAGTACAATGAGTCCCATCACCTACTATAGGTTAGTTTAGCTTCTTACCCACTTTTTTGGCTTCAGTTCTTACAAATGAAAAATGGCAGACTTTAGACAATAAATCTTATACTAAAATGAAGCAGGATATTTGTTAAAAAAATGTGAACCTTAAGTAAAGGCTTCTGGTAGAGTCATTTAAGGTGCAGAAGCACAATTGAGAGATAATCATCCAAGTAAAAAAATATATGTATTTTTGAGGTGTTTAGGAGTTACTAAGTACTTCTAGAGTCTAACTGGGACGTTACCAACTTGGAGATGTCACTTGGTTTATACCTATTAGAGGATTGTGCTCTTCTACAACTGAGTATACTATGTGATAACTATCAGATCAAGAATTGTAGCATTTAATCCCTACATTGATTGAAAATAGCATTTTGATTACAAACATAACATTTTAATCTAATTGTACTTGCTACTTGCCCCCAGTAATGTGATTTCTTCTGAGTTACTACATCTTTTTTTTTTTTTTTCTTTTTGATACCGGGGATTGAACCCAGAAAGCTTTGTCATAGAGCTACATCTCCAGCTCTTTTTATTTTGAGACTCACGAAGTTGTTAAGGCTGGCCACAAAATTTGCGATCCTTCTGCATCAGCCTCCTCAGTTCCTGGGGTTTACAGAAAGCATATGCCACATGGCCCAGCTACATTTTTTTTTTTTTTTTTTTAAAGTTTAGTTTTGGTACTGGGGATTGAATCTAGGAGACTTTACCACTGAGATACATCTGCAGCCTCTCCCCCCCCCCCCCCCTTTAAGTTTAACACAGGGTCTGTATAAATTGTTGAGGCTGTCCTCAAACTTGCAATCCTCCTGCCTTGGTCTCCTGAGTCTCTGGGATTATAGGTGTGCCCCATCATACTGGCATGTTACTACATATTTTTAAGGAATAAATTTTTTATAATAAAATCAAGTTTAGAAATGAAACGATAGCTTGATTTTTTTTTTTTTTTTTTTAAATGGTACCACAGATGCTTAACCACTGAGTCACATCTCCGACCCTTTTTTTTTTTTTTTGAGACAGGTTCTCACCCAAGTTGTTTTAGGGCTTCACTACTGAGGATGGCCTTGAACTTGCAGTCCTTCTGCCTCAGCTTCCCAAGTTACTGAAATCACAGGCATGTACCACCACCCTTGGCAATGCTTGAACTTTTAAAATTGCTATTCCTTTTTTTCCTAGTTTTTAACTAAAGGCTTCTTCAAAGTGTGGCTTGACTTCTCAGAGACCAGAGATTAGAAAAATGAAATTTATTTCTGGTATACCATTCAAAGATTATGAAAACAAGATGGAATTAAGTTTTTTTACTTTTCATATGATGCCCATTTTAGGCTGAATGGCAGAGCAGTCAGTCCCATCTTATCCTCAGTCCTAGTAGTGTATCTCTAATGGAATCTGCAAGACACTTGCTTATCTTTTTTTTTTTTTTCTTTTAATACTGGGGTTTGAACTCAGGGGTGCTTTACCAGAGTTACATCCCCAGACCTTTTTATTTTTTATTTAGAGACAGGGTCTCACCAATTTGCTGAGGGCCTTGCTAAATTTCTTAGGTTGGCCTCAAATTTGTTATCTTCTGTCTCAGCCTCCAGATTACAGTTATGTGCCACTATGGCCAGTAACATACTTGTTTTATATTGATCTTGGTCTTGAACCTTCTCAATTATAATTTTCTGAAATAATAATTCTCCTTAAATGCCTTTTCAACTTTAGATGTCAAGAATTGCATCTGGATTCCAATAAAATTTTTCTTTTTTTTTTTAAGTATTTATTTTATAGTTGGACACAATATCTTTATTTCACTCATTTATTTTTTACACAGTGCTGAGGATCGAACCCAGGGTCCCGCGTGTGCGAGACGAGCACTCTACCGCTGAGCCACAACACTAGCCCCCAATAAAATTTTTCTAAGAAAAACCACATTTGACATGGCATTTTTAGGAATTTAGTATCTTGTTTCTTTGACAGAGGGACACTATTTGTATCTGAATTTGGCAGTCTTCAAATCTTTTTTTTTTCCCCTGTGCTGAGGAAATGCCATGTCTTTTTTGGAAAAAGCTTTTGAAGGGCTTTATTTTGAGATACAGTTTAAGGTTGTCAGACCTATGCTTTAAGCAGAATATATCAAAGAGGATTATTATGAATATACAGTGTAGTTCTGGCAAAGGTTGAGATCCTCTGGGGTTTTTGTATCTATACTAAATGGCTCTGGTCTGCTATGTTTTGAGGTTTTTCTGCTGACTATATAGGTCTTCAGCTTTGATTTTGATGCTTTGAGTGCCTTGAAGCACCACCCCCATCCCTTTTCCAGTTGGCTGCATCTCATCTGTTATGGGCTAAGAAACCAGATCATGGAGCTTATTAAAATTGTGTCTAAAATAAGATCTAGTAGGCTCTGAGTGAAGAGGGTTCATGTGTTATGTGAATTGTGTGGTCCCCGGAAGATCAGAGACCTTTTTGACTTGCTTCCTGTTTTTCTTTTGCTATATAGATGCCAGAGGTTCTTTTGTAAGTGCCATAATACTGACATACAAAGTTAATTTCTGTATTTTTTAGGAAGGTTAAAGGGTCAGTATCTTGATCTTTGAGGATTTGAAGATTGACCAAACTTTGGATACTGAAAGTTTTTTTTTTTTTTTTTTTTAATTGGTGCTGGGGATTGAACCCAGAGGTGCTTTATCACGGAGTCAGTCACATCCCCAGCTCTTTTATTTTGAGACAAGATCTCACTAAGTTGCTTAGGGCCTTTCTAAGCTGTTGAGACTCATCTTGAATTTGCAGTCCTCCTGCCTCAGCCTCTTGAGTTGCTGGGATTATAGGCATGTGTAACCATATCTGACAAGCTTCTTTTTTAATAGTAATAGAGTCATGTACATTTAAAAGATATCCTTGGGGCTGGGATTGTGGCTCAGCGGTAGAGCGCTCGCCTAGCACGGGTAGGACCTGGGTTGGAACCTCAGCACCACATCAAAATAAAAAGGCATTGTATTATGTCCATCTACACCTAAAAAATAATTATTAAAAAAAAAAAAAAGATATCCTAATGGTGCCCTTGCTACTTCTAGTTATAGTTAACATTTGGTATACTAGCTTTAAAACATCACCTAATATATATTATGCTATTCTGTTTTTTGTTTAAGATTTTATTTTTTAGATTTAAAGATTTAAAACTAAAGATTTAAAACTCTGATGACTATGAAATCCAGGCAGGTAACCAAAGTGAGCAAGAAGAAAGAAGAGAATTAGCAAATGCATGTGTTGTGTCAGATGAGGGCAGCTGCTACCCTGTTCCCTCCAAATGTTGCCATTGCCAAGATCCTTGGGCCCAGTGTTGCCAGATCTTCCTTTTTTTCCTACCCATGAAAGAGAAGCTGAAAGTCCAGATTTTTGGCAACCTAATCAAATTTTTTTTTTCTTCTCTTTTTTAGTACTGAGGATTGAACCCAGTGCGAAAGGCATGCTAGACAAGTACTCTAATACTGAGCTACATCTCCCACCCTTTTTTTATTTTGAGACTATCTCACAAAGTTGCCCAGGCTGGCTTAGAACCTATGATTTTCCTCCTCAGTTGCTGGGAATACAAGTGCCTGCTACTGCACCTAGCTTTATATTGTGGTGTGAGGTTATAGGAAACATCAATTTAATAGATTTAATCCCATTTAGAGGTATATATCTTATCCTTTTTTTAAAAAATATATATTTTTTTTAGTTGTAGGTGGACACAATATTTTTGTTTTTATTATTTCTTTTTTTTTTTTTAGTTTTCGGCGGACACAACATCTTTGTGGTGCTAAGGATCGAACCCGGGCCGCACGCGTGCCAGGCGAGCATGCTACCGCTTTAGCCACATCCCCAGCCAGTTGTTTTTATTATTTCTGTGTTGCTGAGGATTGAACCCATGGCCTCACATGTGTGAGGCAAGTGCTGTACTGAGCTATACCCCCAGCCCCATCTTATTCTTTTTTTTTTTTAAATATATATTTTAGTTGTAGATGGATATCATACCTTTATTTATTTTTTATCTGGTGCTGAGAATTGAACTCAGTGCCTCACATGTGCTAAGCAAGTGCTCTACCATTGAGCTACAACCCTAGTCCATACATCTTATTTTTCATTATGATCTGTTTCATGTTGTTACTCATCTTTTTGTAGATGGTACACTTTCAAAATATCTTGAGGTTGAGAGGTTACCAGAGTAATGATTTTTCCTTCTTTTTCTTTTTTGCACTGGGGATTGACTCAAGAGGCACTCTTAAGACTGAGCTATGTCCCCAGCCCTTTATATATATTGAGATCCACCTGCCTCCTGGGTTGCTGGGATTATAGGTGTGTGTCATTGTCTCATTGCACCTGGTTCAAGTGTGATTCCTAAGGATGTGGGAAAGGAGTTGTAATACTGTAACAGTAATAAATTTTAAAATATTACTTAAAAGTTGACTGGGGGCTGGGGACGTAGCTTGGGTTGTGGCGTGCTCCCCTAGCATGCACAAAGCCTTAGGCTGAATCTCTAGCACCATGTGGAAGAAATACTAGAGATTTGGATTGTATATTACTATCATCAGAGGAGGGCTGGGATGTAGTTCAGTGGGAGTATTCTCACCTAGCAGGTGGAAGGTCCTCCTGGGCTCCATCTAAATGAATTCCTATCAAAACGATGAAACAAATTAGCAAATATTCCTGTGAAATGCTGGGAACTTTAACATAGTAAGTAGTTGGCTAAAAGAAAGCTATTTAAATTAGTTCTATCTTGGAAAGTAGGTGTACCTTATTCCAAAAAATAGCTTTTTTTTTTTTTTTGGTGGTGGTGCTGGGGCTTGAACCTAGGGCCTCCTACATGCTAAGCAAGTGCTCTGTCACTAAACTCCAACCCCATACAACCCCAGCTCTTAGGATGAGTATATAAGTATTCTGGGAAGATTTTTTTTCTCCTTCCACTAGAAAAGGATTTCTTCCCAGGGGGCAGTGGTGCATACCTACAGTCCTAGCTCTATTGAGAGGCTGAGGCAGGAAGATTACTTGAGATAAGGAGTTCAGGCCAGCCTGGGTAACTGAAAGATCTCATCTCTTAAAAAACACTGGGGATGTAGCTCAGTGTTATACCCAGTGTTTAGCATACATGATAAGGCCCTAGTTCGACCCCCAGCATGATTTTTAAAAAAGAAGAGGAAATAGAAACGTTACTTTGCAACATTTCATTGAATTGAGAGACTTTCTTTGGGTCTACTAGGTTTCTATTTAAATAGCCATTATTAGCCAGGTGTTGTGGTACATACCTATAATTCCAGCTACTCCAGAGGCTAAAGCAGAACACAAATTTGAGGCCAGTCTGGGCAACTTAGCAAGACCCTATCTCAGAGTAAAATAAAATGGGTTAGGAATGTTGCTCAGTGGTGAAGTGCCCCTGTGTTTAGTCCCCACTACCAGAGGTGGTGGGGAGCTGTCTTTTTTTTTTTTTAATTAATTTATTTTTAGTTCTCAGTGGACACAACATCTTTGTTGGTATGTGGTGCTGAGTATCGAACCCGGGCTGCACGCATGCCAGGCGAGCGCGCTACCGCTTGAGCCACATCCCCAGCCCGGGGAACTGTCTTTGAGGAGAACTTAATGAAGATTTTTCTTTAGAGATCCTCAGGGATTGTGTATTATTGTAATGCTGACTAAGGAGGTTTTAATAAGGCCCAGTTCTGGATATTATAGTTCAAAAAGGAATGGCTGCTAAAATATCCCAGGCAGCTCCCAGGATAGGAATTCCTGACTCATTCCTGATACTTCCAGAATCCTCTGCCCCCCACATCATGGAAATATAGGAGCACACTTTTTTTTCCTGTACAAATAAAGTTTTGATGGTTAGGTTCCCAGGCTAATCTTCAAAATCATATTAAATTATAACAGAGAGAAATAAAGTACCATTTTTTTCTGTTCAAAGTCAAGTGAGATTTCAACTAATAGAATCATAATGTTAAGTATTGCAGCATATCTCAGGGCTGCTATCTGAAAAGGTCATGTGACTTGCTAGGTAAGACTAGGCCTGAATCCAGAACCTGGATTTATTGTTGGGTATGGCGGTGTACATCTGTAATCCCAGCAATCTGGGAAGCTGAGATAGGAGAATTGCAAATTAGAGGCCAACCTTGGCAACTTAGTGAGACCTTGTTTCAAAATAAAAAAAGTAGGGTATGTGACTCAGTTTAAGTGCTTCAGGGTTCTGTCCCCGTTGGGTACAGGGGTGGTATAGAGGGAAAGAAATTTGGATTTCTTGACTGTATCCAATGTCTTTTCTGGAAGGCCATGTAATACCTTTATGTAGGTGTTAGGATATAAATCAAAAGGAAGCAATTTTTTTTTTCTTTTGTTCAAACAATTTTTTTAAAAATTGGGAATTGAACCCAGAAGTGCTTTACCACTGAGCTACATCCCCAGCTCCAGCTCTTAATATTTTGAGACAGGGTCTCACCGAGTTGTCAAGGCTGGCCTTGAATGCAATCCTACTTCAACTTCCCTAGTCACTGGGATTACAGATGTGCTCCACTAGCCTGACATAATTAGGATTAAATTATGTCCTGGAATCTGAATATCTTTGTAAGCTTTCCTTTGAATTGTTAATGGGGGTCACATTAAGAGCATATCCATGATCACACACTTGGATGTTCTTTATCATTCATTCATATATATATATATATATATATATATATATATATTTAATATTTTTTTAGTTGTAGATGGACACAATATCTATTTTTTTAATGTATTTATGTGGTGCTGAGGATCGAACCCAGGGCCTCATGCATGTGAGGCAAGTGCTCTACCACTGAGCTACAACTCCAGTCTCGTTATATATTTTTCATCAGTGTAAAATGGGTGCAGTGGTGCATACTTGTAATTCCAGCTACTTAGAGGATCTGGCAGAAGGATCTCAAGTTTGAGGCTAACTAGGCAGTTTGGTAAGACCATGGCTCAAAAAATTGAAAAACAGTAAGGGCTGGGGATATAGCTCAGAGGTAGAGCACTCCTGGGCTCCATCCCCAGTACTGCCAAAAAAAAAAAAGAAATTCAAATGCGTTCTTAAATTTTTACAAAAGATTAAGAACCACCCTCCTACCTTCTTAAACATAGTTTTAATCTCATCATGACCAAAGCATCTATTCTACAGAGAAAATAGAAATCTTTTATTATGTGAATCTTTTAGATTTCCTTGGAGGCATTAAAAAAAATTCCAGCTACTATATTTAGAGATTAACTGTATATCAAGAATTACTGAATCTTTTCAGCAGTTCTATGAGAATTGCTTTCCTCGGGTTAGACGAGAAACAGAGACATGGAGTAAACTTGTCCAAGGTTATATGGTTATGGTAGAAAAAGTCAGGATTCAGATGCAGGTCTTGACTGTAGAGCCACTGCTTCTCTACATTTGACTGTCTTTATCATTGTTTTTCTCCCTGCTTGTTTCTAGAGAAACTGTACTTTTCCTGTTGCCAACAATTACTTTCTATCCTATTCTTTCTTAAATGTCCTTGATCTCTAGTAAATTGTCTGCTTTTATAGTTCCAGTGTCTGTTCTACTAGTCTTCTTCAGCATCCAAATTTATCCAAGGTGTTTTCCCTTTCTAAATAAACAAATTTGTTTAGTGGTGCTGGGGATGAACTAAGGAATGGTGCATGTTAGGCAAGCATTCTGCCACTGGACTACACTGCCAATTCCAGCAAATGAAAAAAAAATTTTTTTTTTGGATCTGGAGATTTAACCAAGGGGTGGTATTCCCCCCCTCTTTGTTTATAAAGATGCCTTTATTTTTATGTGTATGTGGTGATAAGGATCGAACCCAGTGCCTCACACATGCTAGGCAAGTGCTCTGCCACTGAGATACAGCCTCAGCCCCTCTCCACCCCTTTTTGTTTTTAATTTAAAAAAATTTTTAATATGTGTGTGTTAATTGTGTCATTTCTTTTTTAAAAAAAGATTTATTTTTTTAGACTTTTAATTTTATTTATATGTGGTGCTGAGTATCGAACCCAGCATCTCACATATGCTAGGCCAGCACTCTACCACTGTGCTACAACCCCAGCCCCTGCTTTGGAATTTTTGATCTTCCTGCCTCAGCTTCCCTAGTCCCTGGGATTACAGGCACTTGCTACTGCATCAGGCTAAATATTTTTTAATTAACTCATATATATTTTAAATTTGACATCACACTGCCAGTTGTGTTGTCTTAAACCTATTGTCCCATCTACTCAGAAGGTTGAGGCAGGAGGATTGCAATTTTTTAGGTCAGTATGGGCAATTTAGGGAGACCCTGTCTCAGAATAAAAAATAAAATAAAGGGGCTGGGGATGTGGCTCAAGCGGTAGCGTGCTCGCCTGGCATGCGTGCGGCCCGGCTTCGATCCTCAGCACCACATACAAACAAAGGTGTTGTGTCCGCTGAAAACTATTTTATTTATTTATTTTTATGTGGTGCTGAGGATCGAACCCAGGGCCTCGCATGTGCTAGACGAGCACTCTACCCCTGAGCCACAATCCTAGCCTCTACTGCTTATTTTATACTATTATTTGCCTTATGTAGCAATTCAGCTACCACTAACACTTTTTGGTACTGAGGATTGAATACTGGGGTGCTTAACCAATAAGCCACATCACCAGCCCCCCCCAACTTCTAAATGTTTTGTTTTAGTTGTAGTTGGATGCAGTACCTTTATTTTACTTTTATGTGGTGCTGAGGCTCGAACCCAGGGCCTTGCACGTACTAGAGGAGTGTGCTACCGCTGAGCTACAACTCCAAACCCATCGCCAGCCCTTTTAATATTTTATTTTCAGACATGATCTCTCCAAGTTGCTCAGGACTTTGCTAAGATATTGAGCCTGCCTTTGAACTCGTGATTCTCCTGCCTCAGCTTCCCTAGGCACTGGGATTATAGACATGTGCCACCATGCCCAGCTTACCAACATTATTAATTGTCCTTCATGAACAAGTCACCTAGTTTTTTCTAAAAACCAGAGACTATGCTTTGTTTATGTTTTTTTTTCTAATTATTAATTTTTTGTAGTTGTAAATGGACAGAAAGTCTTTATTTGTTTGTTTTTATGTGGTGCTGAGGATTGAACATAGTGCCTCACACTTGCTAGGCAAGCACTCTGCCACTCAGCTACGGCCCCAGCTAACTCTTGCTTGTTTATTTAAAAATAATTTGACTTCTTGGGTTAAAGAATCAAAGGAGACTGCTTTCCATTTAAAACCTGTTCATTCTAACGATAAGTCTTTGGGAAATATGTTAGAATGCTAGAAATATTTAATATTACGGTGAGCTTTGATTAAATAACTTCTCAAATATACATGGAATTATGACAAGAGATAGGGTAGATCAGTGGTTCATTGGTGGTCAAGAAGAAAGTAATGCTGGTGGTTAAAGATTGCATCTCTGTGCAGATTGATAGACAGAAGTTTGGCATCATTTGCACGTGTGTGTGTGTTACTTGAGTTCAACTACCCAGGACCTCTTCATACATGCTAGGCAAGTGTTCTACTACTGAGATACACCCCCAGTGCCTTTAAATAGTTTTTTTTTTTTTTTTTTAATTTTTGAGACAGGTCTGGTACAGTTGCTTAGGCTGGCCTAGAATTTGTGATCCTCTTGCCTAAGCCTCTTCAGCCTTCCCAGTACCTGGGATTACAGTTTCTGCCACTGGCTGGGCTTATCATTTGTTTTTGCTATTTGATGTGCAGATTTCTTGAGGCAAATTATTGCTCTAAAGCTGAAAATAAAAAAAGTATTGCTTAAGAATATGTATTGGGCTAGGAATATAGCTCAGTTGGTAGAGTGCTTGCCTCATATGCACAAGGCCCTGGGTTCAATCCCCAGCACCACACACACAGACACACACAAACACACAAAAGTATGTATTAAAAGTGGATAAAATTTAGAACAAAAACTATTGCTGCCTTCACTGTTATAGTACATAGTAGTTTACCATGGGAAAAACTTTGTAATTGAAACAGTTCTCATTGATCCTGCTCAGTCATTTTATTTTGTTCTTTTTGAGTGCTTTCCCTTATACAAAGAATGTCTTCTCACCCCACACTCCTCTCCTTCCAAATTCTTTATTCAAACTTAGAGACTTCTGAGAAGCTTGTACTACCATAGAATTGTTGTTTCTCCCCCTCCTCCTCCTCCTCCTCCTTCTGTAGATGGACACAATACATTTTTTTCTTCTTCTTTTTTTTTTTTTTTATTATTAGAACTATTTTCTTATTTGAGATTTTTTTCCCAGATCCTGAATTTCTTCTAAATTTACAATGAAACAACCAGAGGATTGGAAACATTGGTTCTGAGACAGACTCCTTGGTAATGAGAAAGTCCAATTCCAACTGGGGAAGTTTACCCAAGTCCCAGCCTTTTCAGTTTAACATACACTTACCACTTAGAAAAATAAATCCCAAGTACCCATCTGTGTTGAAGGAAAAGAGTTACTTGTGATTTTATAATAAATGGAACTAACGATATCTTTCTTTTATTTATTTTTATGTGGTGCTGAGGATTGAACCCAGTGCCTCACATGTCCTAGGCAAGTGCTCTACCACTGAGCTACAACCCTAGCCCCAGTATTGTTTCTTAGTATGTGTACATGAATGATTTTTATCTCTTTTGGACTTAGCTTTCCTGGACAATATCTCCGTTTTATTCTTTGTAGTATACCTGATGCATGGTAGGTATTCAGTGAATGCCAGTCCAGTGGTGTGGTAGGAAAAGATAAGAGGATTTTGGAGCAACATACCTACTGAGTTATTTTCTAGTCCTGTGGCATTAGGCAGGTATCTCACTAATGTTTTTAAGCCTCAGTTTCCTTATGTATAGAAGGGGGATAATGTCATATATCCCACAAGCCTGTGGGAAATATTAACAGGAATAATTCTTGGTACTTTGAACTACACAAAAGGTGTAGGTTCTTGTTTTGTTTTGTTTTTTGTTTGGTTATTTGTTGCTTTTAGTTTTGTTTTTATAACATGTGGCCATTCAGTTTGTTTCACAATCTGGAAACAAATCAAATAACCATCAATAGATGAATATAACAGCAGAATATAGGATATCCATACAATGTAGCATTACCCAGCAACAAAAAGGAGCAGTTCCTGGTGCAGTGGGAGGCTGAGACAGGAGGATCCCGGAGTTCAAAGCCAGTCTCAGCAAAAAGCAAACACTAAGCAACTCAAGTGAGACCCTGTCTCTAAATAAAATACAACATAGGGCTGGAGATGTGGCTCAGTGGTGGAATGCCCCCGAGTTCAATCCCTGACACCAAAAATAAACAAATGAATGAATAAAAAGGAGCAGATAAAAGATAGGTATCTGCCACTTATATATTAACTCAGCTTTAAATTCAGCCTTTAGAACCTTCTCTATTGTAAGGAGCTGGACTCTTTCACTTTTGCATTTAGCAAAATATTAGGCATTGTCAGTAGAGGGCACTGAAAGGACATTGCAGAAGTAAGCGGTTTCTTGGATCTGTTAGGCTTTTTATTACTTTTGTTTTTATTTTAATTTTTTTCTGTTAGTCTTCTTAAAATCATTATTTAGTGTTTTTGTTTGTTTGTTGTTTTTTGTTTTGCTTTTGCAATACTGGATATTGAACCCTGGACCTTGGATATGCTAGGTAGCTAGCATGTGGGTTTACCACTGAATTACATCTGCCCTCTAATAACATGTGAAAGTTTCATAGTCTAGAATTGTGTGGCTAGTTCTCTTAAATGTTACCTTGTAATAGAGGTGTCAGCTGTTATTTGAGGACTTCCTTCACCATCCATAGAGGATCCTTCCAAAAAAGTGATAGCATTTCTTTGTCAGTTTCTACAGGGCTTATGTCAGGTAAAAACTTGGAAATCAAATTTGTTTTTTACAGAAGCATCAATGATAAAGAGTATAGGAATTAATCTCTTAAAGTAGTAGCTCACTAGCTTGACACAGTGTTGCATACCTGTAATTCTAGGGGCTTGGAAGCTGAGGTAGGAGGATCCCAGGTTCAAGGCCAGTTTTAGCAACTTAGGGAGACCCTGTTTGAAAATAAAAAATAACAAGGTCTGGGTCTGTATGTAGCTCAGTGATAGAGGGCTCCTGGGTTCAATCCCCAGTATGGGGAGTGGGTGGGGGGGGAGAAACAAAAAGATTAAAAAATAACCTACTAACGTAAGTGCTTTTCTTTAGGTAAAGTATGCTTTTCTTTATACTATGCATATTAGTTTTCCATGCTGTCATAATAAATTACCACAAAGTGGGTGTCTTAAAACAATAGAAATGTGCTCTCTTGGATTTGGAGTACAGCAGTCTGAATCAGTGTGTCAGCAGGGTCACATTCCTTTTAATGCTGTAGGGGAGAATGATTCCTTGTTTCTTCCAACTTCTGGTGACTGTCAGCATTCTTTGGTTCCTTGTTTTGTGGTCACATCTCTTTCAGTCACTGCTTCTTCCATCTTTATAGCACCTTCTCTGTGTGTCTTATCTTTTCTTTTGTCATATATCTATATATATGTATATATATAATATGTATATATATATATATATATATATTTTTTTTTTTAAGAGAGAGAGAGAGAATTTTTTAATATTTATTAGTTTTTGGCAGACACAACATCTTTGTTTGTATGTGATGCTGAGGATCGAACCCAGGCCGCACGCATGCCAGGTGAGCGCGCTACGGCTTGAGCCACATCCCCAGCCCTGTCTCCTATATATGACAGTTGTAAATAAACTTGCCCAAGACTGGGGATGTACCTCAGTGGTAGAACACTTGTCTAGCATGGGTAAGTACCTGGGTTTAGTTCCCAATACTGTAAAAAACAAACAAATCCAAAAACTTGTTCACCCAGGTGATACAAGATGATTTTTATCTAAAGATTCATATATATCTGCAGATACCATTTTTTTCCAAATAAGGTGACATTTGTAGGTCCCAGGAATTAAAGCATGTGGGTATCTATTTTTTAGATGGGATATTTAGTCCACTGAGGGTTGAGCCCAATGCTGGGCAAGTGCTGTACCACTAAACTTCATGCCCAACCTCAACCTGAGAGCGTTTAATCACTCAGGGTTTTTTTTTTGGGCGGGGGGGGGGGGGTGGTAGATACTGGGGATTGAACTCAGGGGCATTAGGCCATTGAGCCACATCCCCAGCCCTATCTTGTATTTTATTTAGTGACAGGTCCTCACTGAGTTGCTTAGCACCTCACTTTTTGCTGAGGCTGGCTTGAACTGTAGATCCTCCTGGTTTAGCCTCCCAAGACACTGGGATTTCAGGCATGTGCCACACTGTGCCCAGCTCAATCACTCAATTGCTTTTTTTTTTTGGAGCAGTACTGGGTATTGAATCTGGCGGGTGAGGCTCCTACCACTAAGTGACATCCCTAGTCCTTTATAGGGTCTCACCAAGTTGCTGAGGCTGGCCTTGAATTTATGAGACTCTTGCCTCAACTCAAGTCACTGGTATTATGGGCATGTGCTGCTAGGCCTGGCTAGCCTTTGGGCCTTTTCACACTGTTTTTCAACCTACACAAAAGTTGCAAATACAGTATAAAGAGTTTTTTTTTTTTTTTCCTTGAGCCATTTCAGAGGAAGTTGCCAACAGGATGCTTCATCAACCCTCATTTAATTTAATTTAATTTTTCTGTTGCTGGAGGTTGGATCCAGTGACTCATGTGTGTAGGTAAAGTATCAGTGAGCATGCCTCCAGTCCCTGCATGGATCTGCAATGTTGTTTTCACAGTGATTGTACCATTTTACATTCCCACCAGTTATGCACAAGGGTTCTTTTTTTCATTTTTCTTTGCATTTTGCTGACAATTGTTTCCTTCCTTCCTTCCTTCCTTCCTTCCTTCCTTCCTTCCTTCCTTCCCTCCCTCCCTCCCCAGGGGATATGAGGGGATGATTTTTAGTCCGTTCTAAGATAATTTTTTAATTTAATAATATAGGGGTCCAGATTTAGTCTTTTATATGTGAATATGCAGTTGTTCCAGTATTATTTATTGAAAAGATTATTCTTTGAACCCTGTTGAATTGTTTTGGCATTGAAAACCATTAAACTACAGATGTTTGGGTTTATTTCTGGACTTTCAATTTTATTCCATTGATCTCTGTAATCTTGTTTTGTTTTAGTTGTAGATGGGCACAGTTCCTTTATTTTATTATTTTATGTGGTGCTGAGGCTTGAATCTAGTGCCTCATATGTTCTAGGCAAGCACTCTACCACTAAGTTATCACCCAGCCCTGATCTTTATATTCATATGCCACTACCATACTGTCTTTTTCTTTGGGGAGTTGGGAGTACTGGGGATTGAATTTAGGGGCACTTGATCTCTGAGTCATACCCCCAGCCCGATTTTGTATTTTATTTAGAGACAGGGTCTTACTGAGTTGCTTAATGCCTTGCTTTTGCTGAGGCTGGCTTTGAGCTAGGGATCCTCCTGCCTCAGCCTCCCAAACCATTGGGATTACAGGCATGCACCACAACACCTGGCCTTACCATACTGTTTTAAATGCTTTAGATTTGCATTTTGTTTTGAGTCCATAAGTGAGTCCTCCAGCTTTATTCTTTTCCAGATTGTTTCTGTTCTTTGAGCCCTTTGTATTTCCATGTGAATTTTATTTTATTTATTTTTTGGGTACTGGGGATTTAACTCAGGTACAATTTATCACTGAGCTGACAGCTCCAGCACTTAACTTTTTATGTTTTTTTCTGAGACAGGGTCTTACTAAATTACTTAGGACCTTGCTAAGTTGCTGAGGCTGGCTGATCTTCCTACCTCTGCTTCCCAAATTGCTGGGATTACAGGTGTGCACCACTGCTCTTGACTCCATATGATTTTTATCATCAGCTTTTTTACTTCCTGTAAAAATAGTTGCAATTTTGATAGAGATTGAATTGAGAATCTATAGCTTAGTTTGAAGAGTATCTGCACTAGTCTTACTATGCTCCCTTTGTAATTTTCATCTTTGTCTTTGTCTACTTTCTGGAAGGTCTTCTCAATTTTATCTTCCAGCCTTTCAATTAAAGTCTTTTCATTCTCAGAAAATTTCATTTGTTGGATTGTTTTAAGTGTTTTTTGTTTGTTTGTTTTTGCAGTACCTGGGGTTTGAACCCAGGGCCTCATGCATGCTGGGCTACATTCCCAGCTTTATTTATTTTTCCTGGTATTGGGGATTGAACCCAGGGGTGCTTTGCCACTGAGCTACATCCCCAGCCTTTTGTTTGTTTTTAAACTTTTTTTAGGGGTTCTGGGCATTGAACTCAGGGGCACTCAACTACTGAACCACCTTCCCAGCCCTTTTTTTTGTTATTAAAGATGGACATGATACCTTTATTTTGTTTGTTTATTTTTATGTGGTACCAGGGATCGAACCCAGTACCTCACACATGCTAGGCAAGTACTCTACTACTGAGCCACAACCCCGGCCCGCAGCCTTTTGTTTTAATTTCATTTTTTTTTAACTTTTTAAAATTTTAAGATGGGGGTCACTAAATTGCCCAGGTGGCCTTGAACTTGTAACCATCCTCGCAGTTCAAATTATAGGTATGCACCACAGCTCCCAGTTAATCTTCATTTTTTTTGGTACCGGAAATTGAACCCAGGGTTATTTAACCTCAGAGCCGCATCCCCAGCCCTTTTAATGTTTTATTTTGAGACAGGGTCTTGTTAAGTTGCTTAGGGCCTCAGTAAGTTGCTGAGGCTGGCTTTGAACTCATTGATCCTCCTGCCTCAGCTTCTCAAGCCACTGAGATTACAGGTGTGCACCACCCAGTTTATTTTGTGACAGGGTTGGATGTGCTAGGTTATATTTTGTATATGCAAGTACTATGTTATTTTGTATAAGGGACTTGAGCATCAGATTTCAGTATCCCTGGGGATTGGTCCTCTCTCCTCACTGCTGCCCGTGGTGAATACTGAGGGATGGCTGTATAAGGGAAATTGCTAACTATTCTACAGTACATAGAAAGAACAACAAAGAATTATCTGGCCCCAAAATGTCAGTAGTGCTAAGATTGAGAAACACCAAGATAAGACTTTTTATTATTTATTTATTTACTAATTTGATACCAAAGAAAAACCCAGGAGCACTCAACCATTGAGTCACCACCCTAGCCCTTTTTATTTTTTATTTTGAGACAGGCCAAGGTCTCACTAAAGGGCCTCAATAAGTTGCTGAGACTGGCTTTGAATTTGCCATTCTCCTGCCTCAGCTTCCCGAGATGCTGGGATCAAAGGCATCCATCCACCATGCCTGGTGTGATGAGGATTTTTAAAAAGTGCACAGTAGTTATCTAAAAATATGGACAGGGCTGGGGATGTGGCTCAAGCGGTAGCGCGCTCGCCTGGCATGCGTGCGGCCCGGGTTCGATCCTCAGCACCACATACAAACAAAGATGTTGTGTCCGCCGAGAACTAAAAAAAATAAATAAATATTTTTTAAAAAAAATATGGACAATAATTTTTGTATCAAATGTGTAATCGAGCAAAAGAAAAAAATTGGTAAAGTTCTAAATACTGGACCTGTAATTGTAATTTCATGTTTGCTACATTTGATTGGTTAAACAAAACGTGTTCCTGGGTTCAGAGGGAGGAGATGTAGACTCTATTTACTGATAAGAGAAGTGGCCCTGCTTATAACAAGGGAAGAAATTGTTTGTAGCCGTCTTTGAAGATTATGTGTTTCAGGACATATTTAATGTTTTATTTTTATTTGTTTATTTTTCGGGGGTGAGGTACTGAGGATTGAACTTAGAGGTACTCAACCACTGAACCACATCCCTAGCCCTATTTTGTATTTTATTTAGACACAGGGCCTCACTAAGTTGCTTAGCCACCTCACCGTTGCTGAGGCTGATTCTCCTGTCTCAGCCTCCCAAGCTGCTGGGATTACAGGTGTGTGCCACTGTGCCCGGCAAGATATTTAATGCTTTCTTAACATAATTATTGGATAAGGTTCATGTGCCATAAATTTATTTTTTAATGTAATTTTTGCTGCTATGGAGTCATTAAAAATGAGCTAGTTGAGGGCTGGCATTATGATTCAGTGGTAGAGAACTTGACTCGCACATGTGAGGTACTGGGTTTGGTCCTCAGAACCACATAAAAATAAAGGTATCGTGTCCATCTACAATTAAATATTTTTTTGTGGTGCTGGGATTGAACCTAGGGCTTTACACATGCTCTGGGAGTGCTCTACCACTGAGCTACATTCCTACATTTCTAGCCCTAAATTAACATGTTTTTCTAAATGTTTATCCAACAAAACTTCTTTTCTCAAGATTTGTTTGGGAATAGTGGGCGGGAATAGAGAAGGAGATGGAAGGGGAAAAATGTGATTGTTTTGAGAAGTTATCTAGTTTGAGGGCGGGGTGCTTCCTGTCAGAATAACTTCCAAATTTGCTTTGTTTAGCCTAGTGCTAAGAGACTAAGGGAAAGAAGTTAGAAAGGTAAACGAATTAAATAACAGATGAATTTCATGCTTTTACAGCCTTTTTCTTTTGAAACTTAAGAGTCATAGGCTTGATAGCACACACTTGTTAAGAAACTTGAGACTAACTAGATTGTGTTTTTAGGGGGAAGGACTTCATTCATAATATTTTTATACTTCTAGTATTTTAACTTCTCTACTTTCTGCCTCCTCTGTATTGATCTCAAAAATGCTCTTGGAATCCTCAAGTAGCACCACTCTAATGATTGTATGAGTTAAATATCCTCTAAAACTTAATCATATCTATCATATTGTAAACTACTTACTACATAGAAATAATGTTTGAGAAGATAGATATGTTTACTCTGTCTTGGACATCACACAATATAAATATGTATTGAAGCATCACATGGTACTCAAATATATACAATTTTATGTCAAAAAGTAAATTTAGCTGGTCATGGTGGCATACTTATGATCACAGAAACTCTTTTTCAGTTAAATGGTTTTGTGTTGTTTGTTTTTAACTGGCTATGTAAGTTGTTATTTGTAGAATAACCTTTTCCAGAACTGGAGCACCTGACTGTCCTTCATTGTACTATAAAAATAAATGATTTCCAAGCGTGGTGGCACATGCCTATAAAACAAACAACTTGAGCTGAGGCGGGAGAATCCCAAGTTCTAGGTCAGCCTCAGCAACTTAGTGAGACCCTGTCTCAAAATAGAAAATAAAAAGGACTAGGGATGTGACTTAGTGCTAAAATGTTCTGGGTTTAATCATTAATACCACAAAAAGTAAATTTAAAAAAAATATTAATATACTATGAAAAGTTTGTGCATGCCATTTTTGTATTTAATGAAAGAAATTGACCTAGTATTTTTTTTCCCCACCTTATTAAACTGCTTACTAGAGCTGAGGTTTCTAAATGTTTTCTTGAAACAGGCAATGCAGGTTGGTACTCTAGCCTAGCTATAGACTTGAATTTCCTGTTTGGCCTCTTCCACTTTCACTTGCAGATAGCATGACAGTACTTTCAGGGTGTGAATTTTCATCATCACAGGAAAACAAACTGTTCTATTTTCTTATTGTCTAAGTACTCTATCCCCCAAGATTGTACTAACTGCTTCTGTTCCTGTATAGAAGAAAGGTGATTAGATACTATCTCAGGTGCTTTTAATGTAGACAAAGGACTCCTATCTTTAAGCTTACATACAATATAATTTTTAAAAACATTATTTCATATGTACCAAGTCACATTTGTTAATAATGTCTAGTTTTGGAGACTGAAATGTTCCAGGGAGAGATAAGACCTCTTTCTGTTAGTTGGTGTTTTGTTTTGTTCTTTTTCAGTGCTAGAGATTGAACCCAGGGTCTTGTGTGTGCTGGGCAAGTGCTCTACCATGAGCCATGTCCCCCACTCCATTTTCTTATTTTGAGATAGGGTCTTGCTAAATTGCACAGGCTGGACTTGAATTTGCAATTATCCTGCCCCCTAGCCTGTCAAATACTTGGGATTACAAACTCTTGTGCCTTTGATTCATTATGTGAGACAATTTTGCAGATATACAATGAGTCTTCTAGTGATTGATACTGGCAATTGAACCCACAGGCCCTTTACCACTGAGTTTCATCCCAACCCCTTATTTTTTGAGACAGTGTCTTGCTAAGTTTCCTGGGCTGGCCTAGAACTTGTGGTTCTCCTGCCTTAGCCTCAAGTGGGGTGACAGGAATGTACACTGTGCTTGGTTTACCATTGTACAGTTTAACAGCTTACTTGACTATTGTTTTACCCATCATGTACCATACAGTTTGTCAATATGTGGGAAGAATGATGTAACCATAGTCAGATTTCTTATTACGTATTTATTTATTTATTTGATAACTGGGATTGAATCTAGGGGTACTTTACCATGAACTACATCCCCAGCCCTTTGTATTTTTTCTTTGGAGACAGGGTCTCAATTGCTGAGGGCCTACCTTCAGAGTTGCTGGGATTACAGATGTGTGCCACTGTGCCCAGCAGTTCCATCCTTTGAAACTCTTGATAGTCATTGAAAATTTGTGAAATGAAAACTACTGGCTTTACTGTGGAGGAATGAAGATGAAAGTCCATGAGAAGTATTACTTTTTGTTTCAAGGATTTACAGTTCTGACAGTTTTATATATTTCAGCACATCACACCACTTAAGTACCCATATGCTGCTTAACAAAAATAGTTCACATAGGTTCTTTGGGAGAGGGGCATAGTTTTACAGGGTATAATGAGAATCAGATTGCCATCTTACTTCTATTATGAGTTCCCTATTATTCTGTCGCTTTAAAGTTAGGTTCCTGTTTGGTACTGGGTCATGAGACATTAAATAGTACACAAAGCTCAGAGGCCAACCTGGGCAACCTCTGATTCCCTGTCTCAATAAAAAGTATGTATGTAGCTCAGTGATAGAATGCTTGCCTAATTTGCCCAAGGCCTTGGATTTAATCCCCAGTACCAACAAAAACAGAAATATGAACTATGCTAAGTCGGAAGAGTATCTTCTGCTTCTTTGTAGTATTTAAGGAGAAATTAATGAAAAATGGGCCAGATGCAGTGGCACATGCCTGTCATCCCATCAACTCAGGAGGCTGAGGCAGGAGGATGGCAAGTGACCTTGGCAATTTAGCAAGTCCCTAAGCAACTTAGTGAGACCCTGGCTCAAAAAATAAAAAGGTTTGGGGATGTAGAGCACCCCTGGGTTCAACTGCAGTTACAGGAAAAAGAAAGAAAGAAAAATGGGGGTAAGGAATTTCAGAGAATGCCTAAGGGCGACGTGTACATATAACCCAAAGGTATCTGGAGGAGGTGTAGGGATAGAGAAAGAGTATTCCAGGCAGTATGTTCCTGGAGTTCTAAAGTGATGAAATTAAAAAGCCAGTGAATTGGGGTGGGGATGTAGCTCAGTGGTAGAGCACTTGCTTATTAACATGTACAAGGCTCTGGGTTCAATCCCCAAGTACCACAAAAAACAAACAAACAAACAAAAAACCTCCACAAACCAAACATGAATGAATTAAGAAAAAGTATTATACACAATGGGATATTATTAAGCCTTAAATAGAAGGACAACCTTTTTGTAATAATGTAGATGAATCTGGAGGACATTATTGTTAAGTGAAATAAGCCATGCACTAAAAAGACATGATCATGTTATCTCACTTTTATGTGGAATCAAAGTCAAACTCTTACAAGTAGAATGGTGGTTACCTGAGCAGGGTTTGAGGATTAGGGAAATGTTGGTCAAAGGATACAGTTTCGGTTAGATGGGAATAAATAAGAGATCTATTGTGCAACCTGGTAACTATAATTAATAACAACATATTCAAAATTGCTAGGAGAGTGTTTTTTAAAATATTTTTTAGTTGTAAATGGACACATACCTTTATTTTTTTGTGGTGCTAAGGATCAAACCCAGTGCTTCACATGTGTTAGGCAAGTAGTCTGCCTCTGAGCCACCACACCAGCCCCTAGGAGAGTGTTTATAAGCACAAAAAAACTTAGCTGCAAAAACGTAAGTATGTTAGATTTGTGTGTGTGTTTTAGCTGAATATTGCTATATTCAACATTGTATACATATTTACATAATTTTGTAAATGATGCATATGATTTTTGTCAATTTTAATAAATGAAAAAAGTTTTGAATTATGAATTCAAATAAGTGAAATAAAGCCTAGGGAAGATTTATTTATTTGTCTATTTACTTATTTATTTATTGGTGTTGGGGATCAAACCCGGGGCCTTATACATGGTAAGCATATGCTGTACCACCAAGCTACACCCCCAGCCCTAGGAAAAGTTCTTGAATCCTCATAATGAACAGAGGAAAGTAGGCATGGTGATAATTGCCAGTGTCTCAGCTACTTTGGAGGCTGAGCTGGAAGGATCACTTGAGCCAGAAATTTAGATAAGCTGAGTGACATAATGAGACCTCAAAAGAAATAAGTAGCTGGGTGGCACTGTAATCCCAGTGACTTGGGAGGCTGAAGCAATTGGATCGAAAATTCAAGGCCAGCCTCAGCAATTTGGTGAGGCCCCAAGCAATTTAGTGAGACCCTGTCTTTTTTAAGTTGATACTGCAGATTGAACCCAGGGGTACTTTACCACTGAGCCACTTCCCCAGCCTTTTTTATTTTTTTTATTTTGAGACAGTCTTGATAAGTAGCTTAGGGCCTTGTTAAATTGCAGAGACTGGCCTTGAATTTGCAGTCCTCCTGCCTCAGTCTCTCAAATTGCTGGGTTTACAGGTGTGCACCACTGTGCCCAGCTATGAGATCTAGTCTTAAAATAAAAAGGTTTAGGGGCTGGGGATGTGGCTCAAGCGGTAGTGCGCTCGCCTGGCATGTGTGAGGCCCGGGTTTGATCCTCAGCACTACATACAAATTAAAAAAAAAAAAAGATGTTGTGTCCGCTGAAAACTAAAAAAAAAAAAAAAAAAAAAAAAAAAAAAATTAAAATTCTCTCTCTCTCTCTCTTTAAAAAAATAAAAATAAAAAGGTTTGGAGATGGGTCTCAATAGTAAAGCACCTCTGGGTTCATGCCCTAGAACTCCCCTCCCTCCAAAAAAAAAAAAAAAAGGAGACTAAAACAAATTATGAAAAGAAGATGTTGTCATTAATTATAGCAGAACATTTCCATCTAAATGGTTTCTGCTCAAAGGGAGAAATTTAGTGTTCTCTTGCCGCAGTCCGGCTGCAGCAAAATAACCGGGGGGTGACGAATAACTTGTGTACGTTGATACAGCAGGAGTAGGAGCCGTTTATTGCAGGACAGGAGCAGTATTTATACATTCCACACAGCTTATCTAATTAGCATAAACTAGATACATCAGTCAACCAATAAGGAATCTCCACAGTTAATGGCTTGTTTTTGTTACTTCTCAAACCACTCCCTCTGACATTTTGCCAGGCACCATCCAGACTTGTTTACGAACTCTAACATTCCCCTGGCAAAATTCCAGGTGTTACTTTGACTTGTTTACAGACTCTAACATTTCCCCCTTTTGTTTAATTTAAATAACGACCATAGTGGTTTTTACAGAAACACCATAAATAACCTGCTACAAACAGAAAGGGAGGATACAAAATGCCACAATACCAAGCCAATTGATGGCTCCATGCAAGAAGCCCTTGGAAAAATTATACCAGCAATGACACTGTTAGCAAAGATACCGAGTTACAATTTGTTATAGATTACAGTTTGTTATCTCAGTCCAGGTAAAGCAGTGTCTCAATAGATTAACTCACAGTCCAGGTAAGTTCACAGTCCAGGTAAGTTCTGCAGGCAGCTAGCTTAAATCACAGTCCAGGTAAGTTCTGCAGGCAGCTAGCTTGATCCGAAGTCTCGTCCATTTCTCAGCTGAAGTCTCGTCCGGTTTTCAGCAACACTGAAAATTCTTCCACCTTGGTCTTTACCGGCACTGGGACGAAGGCAGGAACTCCGGATGGCTAAAGAAAATCCTGTAGCATTCTACTAAGAAAACAACCTTCTGAACAATTTAGTACATTTTGTCAAGGTTTTTTACATTTGAAATAAGCATTAATAGTGCTCATTACTCATCAGCTTCCAGGTGTGGGAGAACCATTGTAGCTTAGTTATTGGCATTGAAAATGACCAAACATCAGGGACACCAGTAGTGTCTTCTGCTGGCTGTAGCATCCGGGTAGCCCCAGATCGCCCTGGGGAGGGTCCCGGACTCAAACTGCTACTGGGCACAGGGAGCAAGAGCCTGTGAGACTGTGCCTCCAGGTCAGGTCTAGATTTGGGCTCGCAGCAGTGGAAGAGCCAGCTCCCCGGCCAGGAGGCCGGGAAGAGCCAGTTGCCGCCGCCTCTTGGAAAATCCTTGCTGCACTGTGACTGGCTTGCACACTCGGCAGCCGCCTCTCCGCTTCACGCACCCTCCGGTAACGAAAAGTATTTAGTAATAGCCTTTTGCTGCAACTTTTTTCCTGATAATCCTTCTTCTTCTGAACTTTCTTTTTCTTTCTGACTAGAGTTCCTGGGCTTTTATCAACATATGCCCTTACTATTCTTGGTTCCACTGGGGTGCCTTCTTCCCTTAGTAATTTACTTCTCACCCCTTCCATATTTTCATCACAAAGACAATACAATACACTGAGACAAAACAAGACACAAACATACTGTATCAATCTTCTCCATTTTCTTAAAATGGCCATTTTTCCTCTCGCCCTATCTGCCTAGGGACGAGCAGATTGCTCCCGTCCTATCTATGGACGGGCAGCTTTTTTCGTCACTTACCCCCGAGTGTCCCGGGGCTCCCCGTAACGGGCCACCATCTGCCGCAGTTCGTTCGGCTGCAGCAAAATAACCGGGGGGTGACGAATAACTTGTGTACGTTGATACAGCAGGAGTAGGAGCCGTTTATTGCAGGACAGGAGCAGTATTTATACATTCCACACAGCTTATCTAATTAGCATAAACTAGATACATCAGTCAACCAATAAGGAATCTCCACAGTTAATGGCTTGTTTTTGTTACTTCTCAAACCACTACCTCTGACATTTTGCCAGGCACCATCCAGACTTGTTTACGAACTCTAACATTCCCCTGGCAAAATTCCAGGTGTTACTTTGACTTGTTTACAGACTCTAACATTCTCTCTAGTGTTTTCCAGTCCCCCCCCTTTTTTTTTGGAACTGGGGATTGAACCCAGGGATACTTTGCCACTGAGCTACATTTCCAAACCTTTTTTTTTTGGAGACAGGTCTTGCCAAGTTGCTGAGGTTGGTTGGCCTAGAATTTGGCAGTCAGGGATTCTCCGCCTGGGATTATAAACTTGTAGCACTGCCCCTGGTTTTTTTTCTGGTCTTAGCCCCAAATGCCTTTTCCATTCAGGTTCAATAAATAAATCTTAATGTATTCTGTATGTCACTATAGCCTTTGTTTTCTGGCACTATAGGTGATTAGGCTGAGCAAATTGGACTTGTCCTTGGAAGTATACCCCTCACATTGTCCCACCCCCACTGTCATACTGGAGATTGAACCCAGGAATACTTTACTGTTACCACTGAGCTATATATCCCTACCCCTTTATATTTTTTAGAGACAGATCTGGCTAAATTGCTCATGCTGGCCTTGAACTTGTGCTTCTCCTGCCTTAGCCTCCCTAGTAGCTGTAATTACAGACTGCATATGCAGCTTTGCACATGGCCTTTGGAAATGTTTTTTATGTGTTTTGTTTTTTTGGTGGTGCTGGAATTGAACCCAGAGCTTTGTGCTTATGAGGCAAGCACTTTGCCAACTGAGCTATATTCTGCAATCCTGGTTTTATGTTTTATTGTCCTTTTTTAAAAAATATTTTTTAGTTTTCAGTTGACCTTTATTTTGTTTATTTATATACGGTGCTGAGAATTGAACCCAGTGCCTCACACATGCCGGGCAAGTACTCTACCACGGAGCTCCAGCTCCTCTTTATCATTCTTTTTGTTGTATCAATTCTGCTTGGTACTGTGCTAAGAATCCTTTCATTTAGGTATTTAAGTGCTTCTTATTCTCTTTCCACTCTTTGAGAAATGTACTGAAGAATGTGACATATCTTATCTCTCACTTTAAAGAGTTTATAATTTAAACATTCAAGGAATAGAGGGTGAGAGTATAGAAGTGAACTTTTGATAGTTAATTGAACATGAAGTACAACTGTAGAGTACCATATATGATATTAAATGTATATAATACTGTTAATGAATAAAGTAGCAGCTTTGAAAAGGAAGGTGATTTATGGGGTCTAAAAAGTTAAGAACGTGTTCACATATATATAAACACTATCTTTATAATTGGAAATGTTTAGTGCTGTATTTTAAAATCACAAATGTGCTATTGTGGATTTAGATAAAAATGATCTGGGCCAGGGGTGACTGGGGGTGCAATTCAGTGATAGAACACTTGCCTAGCATGCACAGGGGCCTGGGTTTGATCCCCAGTACTGGGGTCTTTGGGAGAGATCTGGGTGTAGCTTAATATATTTTTCTTTAAATCTGTTTCATACTGGGTCAGTTGTGCATTGTCAGTTTTATATAGATTTCTCCATTGTGAGACTTTAAACAATGGTAAGCAAATTTGCTGGGTGTGGTGGTGTATGTCTGTAATCCCAGTGGCTCAGAATTGCAAATCCAAGAACAGCCTCCACAACTTAGTGAGAACCTGTTTCAAAATAGAAAATAAAAATAAATAAAAAGTACTGGGATATGGGGCTAGGATTGTAGCTCAGTGGTACAGTGCTTGCCCCTCACATGTGAGGCACTGGGTTCAATCCTCAGCAATACATTAAAAATAAAGTAAAAGTATTGTCTACCTACAACTTAAAAAAAAAATTAAAAAAGAAAGTACTGGGATAAAGTGTTCTTGGTTTAGTACCAAAACCAAACAAGAACATGGTAAGCAAATTCAGATGTCTTATCAAGTCAGCTGTCATTTATTTGGGAGAAATATCTTACAAGTCTGAACTCACTGACTTGATCTCAGAATTCCTAGACTCAGTTGTTCTCTTGCTTCAGCCTCCTTAGTAGCTAGGACTATAGGAGCTTCACTGACTTTTTAAAACTTCTTTTCTCAAGGTAGATTTTTCCTGCTTGCCAAAGTGATATTCATTATTCTCTGACTTCCTGATTCCATATTGCTCTCCCTTACCTTCTGATGTGTAGACCTAGTTTTATACTTGAGGTCAGGGGTGAGTGTAAAAAAACAATTTTCAGGGGATTGGTGATTTAGTTTGAGATAAAAATCTTTTGGGTTAAATCTTCACTACTGCCTATAAATAAATATAAGTACATAAAAATAAAACCAGTCTCTGAAAATTCATAGATAATACATGTAATCTGCCTTGGAAAGAATTTATGATGATTGGGCTGGGGTTGTGGCTTAATGGTAGAGTGCTTGCCTAGCATGTGTGACGCACTGGTTTCGATTCTCAGCACCATGTAAACAAATTAAATAAACAAAATAAAGTTTAAAAAAATGTGAAGACTTAAAAAAAATAAAGAAGAATTTATAATGGGTGTGTACACTCTTGTAATCCCAGCAAAATTGGGAGCTGAGGCAGGAGAATCCTAAATTGTAGGCCAGCCTTGGCAATTTAGCAAGATCCTGTCTCAGAATTTTAAAAGGGGCTGTGGATGAAACTTAATGGAAAAAAGTAATTATGTTGTATTAACCATATCTGAAAAACTACTAAACTTGAACTTTTTCTTACTTTAAACATTTGCTTAAAACACTTCAAAGTAGTTTTTTGGATAGATCTAAAATGAAGATGAGGAATAACTATTGGACAGTTTAGCTGTATTGTGCAGATTTCTCTGTCATGTTGAAAGACTTATTCGTGAAACTGTAACATTTCTTGTCTGGGATAAAAGTATTTTTCTTGGTTCTTTCAAACTTATTTCAGACATTATGTATTTTGTGAGAATCAAATCTTGAGGGGGAGAAGGAAGAAAGAAGTAAAGGCTGCTTTTGTGTTCTAACTGTTTTCTATATGCAGAACCTTTTTAGAACCTTGAATATTCTAATGTGTAAGAATGTAGATTACAACATTTTCCAAATTTCTTTGACCCTTAAAGACCTATAAATAAACCATGCTGTGTAAATTTCCTTTTCAGTCTAACTCTCCGCCCCTCAGTCCTGGTTTTATTTGAGTGGTCTGTAACTTGTGACCCTCCCACCTCAGCTTCCTGAGTAGTAGAGACTTACCAGTGTTTGCTACTGAGAAAGTGGCCTTATTTTATAGATATGAGAACTCTGATGTGGACTGTTTGACTGATTTGCTTTAAGTTATGTCGAGCATATAATGAAAAATATTGAAGTATATTAGCATTTAGAAAACCTGAATTCTGCATATTACCCCTAGTGATTATAAGCAAGAATATAAGGAAGTTATTTATTTATATTTGAATTGAGGATCGAACCTGGAGTGCTTTACCACTGAGCTCCATGGTAGAATTTTTATTTTGAGACAGGGTCTCAAAATAAAACCAGTGATCCTCCTGCCCCATCTTCACCAATTACTTGGATCACAGGCATGTGCCTCCATGCCTAGTCCTTAGTTTCATTTTCATGCTTTCACACGGACTGCTTAATTTTCATTATTTGCAACATAAAAATCTCTGTGGTATTCTTGTAGAACTATTCATTTATTAGGTTTTTTTTCTCATTCATATATATATATATATATATATATATATATATATATATATAAATTTATATATATATATAGAATTTGGTTGTAGATGGACACAATACCTTTATTTTTCTTTATGTGGTGCTGAGGATCAAACCTAGGGCCTTACACATGCTGGCAAGCTCTCTACCACTGAGCCTTAATCCCATCCTGAGAACAGGTTTTATTTTATTTATTTATTTATTTATTTTGTACTGGTTCTTTTGTAGCTCAACGACTGAGCTACAACCCCAGCCCTTCGTACTTTTTTTATTTTGAGACAGGGTCTTGCTAAGTTGCTGAGGCTGATCTCATTTAGAATTTTTCATAAATTTAGTAAGTAATTTGTTAAAAGAGCTAGAATGTTGGGCTGGGGATGTGGCTCAAGCGGTAGCGCGCTCGCCCGGCATGCGTGCGGCCCGGGTTCGATCCTCAGCACCACATACCAACAAAGATGTTGTGTCCGCCGAGAATTGAAAAATAAATATTAAAAAAATTCTTTCTCTCTTTAAAAAAAAAAAAAGAGCTAGAATGTAGTTCAATGGAAAACCACCCCTGGGTTCAGTCCTCAGAAACACACAACAAAAAAGGGAAGGAAGAGAGAAAATAAGAGCCAGCTGGGCATTGGGGGCATATCTATAATCCCAGAGAGGAGGATCCTAACTTCAAGGCCAGCCTGGGCAATTTAGCAGTACCTTGTCTCAATAATAAGGGCTGGGAATATAGCGCCTTCAGGTATAGCACCTCTGAGTTCAATTCCCAGTACAACAAAGGAGGGGGAAAGAAAGATCTGTTTTAGAGCAAATTCCTCTTTAATAATGGAAACATTTCAATGAGATAAATAGCAAATAATTTGTTTTGTAAACCAATAGCTATAGAATTAGAAATGTAATTTTAAAAGATGAAGTTCTTTCTACTTAGTGTTTACCTTGAGAAACTCATGAATAAAAGAGAATATTTAGTAAAGCATTTTAATAATGAAAAATAGGAAATAAACTGTAAATATCCATAAACTAAAGAAAGGTTTTATTGTTGTGAGTAGCAGAATAAACAGCAATGAAAAAAGGATAAACAAGGTCTACTGTGTATTTTCATGGGAAAATATCTCAATATTTTGAGGGGGAAAACAAAGTATGAAAATATATGTAACCATGTAAGGCTTTCTAAATATAAATTTAAAAATTGTATGTGCAGTGATGTAGGCTTGTATTTGGGAGGCTGAGGCAAAAGGATGGCACATTCAAAGCCAACCTCAGAACTTAGTGAGACCTTGTTTAAAAATTAAAAAAAAAAGAAATAAAAAGGGCTGGGGACATAACTCAGTGGTTGAGCGCCACTGATTCAATCCTCAGTATTGCAAAATAAATAAATGAATATGAAAACAGTGCTATATTGTTTATGGACACAGAGAAAAGTATAAAAGATTGCATGGGAATAAAAAACACTATATTTAGGTTAATCATTACTTATGGAATGGTATACATGGGGAACTTTGTAAAGATTCAGAGTTAATGTGGCAGTATTAAGATTGGGCAAAGCTGAGGGCTGGGGATATGGTTCAATGGGTTCAATCCCTGGTACACCCCCCCCCCCCTCAAAAAAAGACTGTACAAAGCTGGGTGGTAGGTTCAGGTTGCTTATTTTCTGTATTTAAGATTTACTTGGATTATTTATTTAAGGAAGAATAGGCTTATTTCTGATAAGGGTATCACTTCTTATAGTCATTTCAGAGAAAGATTCATAAAGATCCTTTTCCATCAATTTGTCACTAAAAAGTAGCATTATTAAGAGAGAAAAAGGAAATAATATTTAAGTGTGCCAAGGGATTAAGTCTGTTGGCTCCAGATAATTTGATATTATCAAAAATCATATTTCTCTGTCAAACTCAGATAAATGTGAATTGCTTGTATCTTCCAAGCTGTTACTTTATTCCTTAACAGTATTATATACATTTAATATCATATGGTAATTTAAAATATGCTAGCAGTTGTTTTCAAATAGTAACTTAAACATAAGATTGGCATATAAATTGGGAATAGACAATTAAATTAAGGTTAAATTAAATTCAAGGCTAACCTAGGTAATTTAGCAAGACCCTGTCTCAGAAATAAAAAGGGCTGGGGATGTAGCTCAGTGGTAGAGAGCACCCCTGGGTTTGGCAAAGGGGAGGAATGGCAAAAATTGCTGAAGATTATTTTGCTCAGTAGTTGTAGGATGGAGCCTGGAAAGTTTGCATTTCTAATAAGTTTCCTATGATGACCAGGTTGTTGTGCCCAGGACCTCAGTTTCGAGAACTACTAGTTTGTTCTTGGCAGGTCAGTAATTCTAAATGAGATTTAGCTTAATTTCCTGGGCAAACAGTTTCTTAAAACATTTAAAACTTGTGAATTTCTAATGTTTTAGACCTTGCATATTTAGAATATTTTAGATCCAGACTGAAGAAGCATGGTATAATAAAACACCCAAATTCTTACCCTTATGTTAGATACTTTTTGTTTTTGTTTTGTTATAAAATTTGGGAATAGGTCTAGATTATCTCTTCTGAATTTGAGGTTATAATCCTGTGAATCATAAACTCTTTAAGTCTTTTCATATCATGAAAAAGAACCACCAAAAATACTTGATTTGTTAGCAGTGTTCAAAACTGTTAAAACCTGTCTTTAGTCAAGTATGGTGGCACACACCTGTAAGCCTAGCAATTCAGGATGCTGAGGCAGGAGGACTGCAAGTTGGAGGCCAACCTGGGCAATTTAGACTGTCTCTATAAAATAAAAATGGTTGGGGATGTAGCTCAGCACCCCAAAATACTTCATTTTAAAACCAGTTTTCTACCAAGCTAATTATAACATCCTAGTTTCACATCTTGTTCTTCTCACTCTAGACTATAAGGTGAGGACCAAAAGAGCAAAACAAACCTTTTCTGCACTGTATTTATGTTGCTTCATGATGGTTAAGATTGGGGAATAACTAGAAAAGCTGGACATGATGATGCATGCTTGTAGTCTCAGCTATTTGGTAGTCTGAAGCAGGAAGATCCCTTCCAAGGAATTCAAGGCCAGCTTGGGTAACATAGGGAGACCTGGTCTTTTGGTGGTGGGCAAGCAAGAGGCATTAATTTTTACCCAAGATGGCTTTACTACTTAGATAAAATGAAAAGATATCTACATATCCTTTGCAGGATTGCAGGATCCCTTCCTCTAAAAAATATAGGAAACTTTCTTTCCTGGTTGTGTGTGGTGTGTGAGAGACAGAGACACTAGGGATTGGACCCAGGGGCACTCTACCACTGAACTACCACTTTTTATTTTGAGACAGGGTCTCACTAATTTCCTGAGGCCAGCCTCAAACTTCTGATCCTCCTATCTCTGCCTCCTGAGTCACTGGAATGGCCTTGTGCCTAGGGTGAGGCCCAAAATTTAATCCCAGCAAAATGTTTGTATACATATGTGCGCGCACACGTACACACACACAAATAAATAAGGAATAATTATTTGGGAAGTGGGTATTAAGGAATAACAAGGGATTATTACTAGTCTTGCTTATTTCTGCATTAGAAATCACATTCCTGAACCAAAAAAGATAGTAGGAAAAGTGTAAAAGTTTCATTGAAAGTTAAACTTTACTTGAAAATAATTAAAACAGTTGGTATAGGTTCAGGGCTGTTTGAACTAAGACAAAAACACTTAGGATAGTTTGAGAGAAGCAAAATTATTTATAGTTCATAGTCTTTATTTAAAGATCTTAGTTCTACCATATACCTATATACAAGATTAATATAGGAAATAATTTTCCCCCCAATACTGCAGATTAAACCCAAGGGTACTTTACCAATTTTTTTTTTTTTTGGTATGGGGATTGAACTTGGGGGCATGCGACCACAGAGCCATATCCCCAGCCCTGTTTTGTATTTTATTTAGAGACAAGATCTCACTGAGTTGTTTATTAGCACCTTGCTTTTGCTGAAGCTGGCTCTGAACTCGGGATCCTTCTGCCTCAGCCTCCTGAGCTGCTGGGATTTCAGGTGTACATCACCATGCCCTGCTGACAAAGAACTCTTTTAAATTTTTTGCTAAAATACATAGTTTGCTCCCCCAAATGATACTTATTTTAACTTTTAAAGGCTGTCAAGGAAATTAAAAATGTAAAATCTTTTTATAATTTGAGGATTTTCTAGTTTAACTGACAGGCTTCACTGACTTCCCCATGTTTTTCTTTATTTTTTATTTTTTAATGTTTTTTGGTACCAGGGATTAAACTCGGGGGCACTCCACCATGAGCCACGTCCCCAGCCCTATTTTGTATTTTATTTAAAGACCAGGTCTCACTGCCTTGCTTTTGCTGAGGCTGGCTTTGAACTTGCAATCCTCCTGTCACAGCCTCCCAAACCGCTGGGATTACAGGCGTGCGCCACCATGCCCAGGTTTCCCCCACATTTTCCCAGAATCTAATTATACATACTTTCATTTCTCTATTGCTCTTTCTGTAGAAAAGTTGTTTTCCTAGAATGCTCTACCACTGGGCTATACCTCCAGTGCTTTTTATTTTATTTTGAGACAGGGTCTGGCTAAGTTGCCCAGGCTGGCTTTGAACCTCAGGTCCTTCAGTCTTGGCCTCCTAAAGAGCTGGAATTATAGGTGTGCTCAGCAAAAGTGAACAACCTTGAAGGCTGAAAATGTAGATTAGTGGCAGAACAGTTGCCTAGTATATGTAAGGCCCTGGAGTCAATCGCCAGTACCACAAAAATAAACAACTTTGAGATGTTGAATTTTTTTAAATATTTATTTTTTAGTTATAGGTAGACACAATACCTTTATTTTATTTTTATGTGGTGCTGAGGATCAAACCCAATGCCTCACACATGCTAGATGAGCGCTCAACCCCAGCCCCAAGATGTTGAATTTTTTTTTTAGTTTTAGGTGAACACAAAATTTTATTTTTTATGTGATGCTGAGGATCAAACCCTGTGCCTCACGTGTGCTAGGTGATCGCTCTGCCACTGAGCCACAACCCCAGCTCCGAGATGTTGAATTTTACATTTGTAATATGTATCTCAAAGTTGAGTTCAACAATTTTAAGCTAAAATTTTTTAAAAAAATTTTTAGTTGTTGATAGACCTTTATTTTATTTACTTATTTATATGCAGTGCTGAGAATCGAATCCGGGGCCTTACACGTGCCAGGCAAGTGTGCTAACTGCTGAGCCTCAGCCCCTTAAGTTAGAGTTTTAATTATACAGTTTGAGTTTTGATAAGTATATGTAAGTTGTTCACTCTCCAAAATTATGATACAGAACACTTCCATCACCCCCAAATTTTCCTCCTGTCCATTTGTATTCAGTACACTCACTCTTTTTTTCTTTATATTTATTTTTTAGTTTTAGGTGGATACAATATCTTTATTTTACATTTATGTGGTTCTGAGGATCGAACCCAGTGCGCCTTATGCATGCTAGGTGAGCACTCGACCACTGAGCCACAACCCCAGCCCCTAGAACAAGTCCTTTTATGAATTTTTAAAAATACCACTGACCTTGTTATAAGATTGTGTCTTCCATATTTAAGAATTTCTGGGCTGGGATGTGGCTCAAGCGGTAGCGCGCTTGCCTGGCATGCGTGTGGCCCGGGTTCGATCCTCAGCACCACATACAAAGATGTTGTGTCCGCCGATAACTAAAAAATAAATATTAAAAAAAAAAAAAAAGAATTTCTAATAATGTACCTTACACGTTTTTTTACATGTTTTCATAATATGTATTATTTGCAGAACATAGAAGTATTTTCATTTAATCAAGCAAAACACAAATTTTGACTTCACATTCACATATAACTTTCTCTGACATTTGAAACTCAATAGATTGGTGAATCCAGAAGATCTTCAATAATCATTATATGGAACAAACTATATTAGTATCTCCAAAGTTTACTCCCCCCAAATTTCTTCTTTTATACTCTAAAACATCTTCATCATGTTGTTTGATGAGATAGAACCACAGAAAGACGGTGGTACCCAAGGTCAGCCTGACTTTCAGCCAGTCCAGCAGCCAGTCCAGCTGGTCGTTTGGCGAAGCCCCTGGTTCAATCCCAAGAACCCTCCTTAAAGTTTGTTGCATATCTTAGTCTGAAGTTCCTTAAGGCCTCCCTGGTTCCCTTCTTTCTGGAGTAGGGAAGAACATTTATTTCTTAGTTTCCTAGCGGGAAACCAGTACTCTCACTCTTATCTCCAACTTCTGGAAACACTGATCTATGTTTGTTTGGGGGGTTACTAGGGATCAACTCCAGAGGCTCTTAACCACTGAGCCACAAGTTGCTTAGAGCCTCACTAAATTGCTGAAGCTTTTTTTTTTTTTGGGTGGTGGTGGTGGTCATCGTGCTGTGGATTGAACCCAGGGCCTTGTGCATGATAGGCAAGTGGTCTACCATTGAGCTATATCTCCAGCCCCTAAGGCTGGCTTTGAACTCAATGATCCTCCTGCTTCAGCCTCCCAAGTTGCTGGGATTACAGGTGTGTGCCACCTTGCCTGACGTGATGTGCTTTCTGTCATTATAGTTTTATCTTTTCTAGAATGTCAAATAAATGGAATCATACAGTATGTAAGCTTTTTTTGTCTGGCTTCTTTTACTTAGCATCATGCATATCTGCCTTTGAACCAAAGAAGTGTTCAATGAGTGTATTAAATGTATATTAACCGACATTTGAGTAAGTTTTTTAAAATTGATTGTATCATACTGACTCAAGAAATGTACTGATGGATTGTAAATTCAGCTTAGATAAATCTTAGTTCTTGAGGTCAAACCTTGATATCATTTGGCATTAAAAAAAGGTAAATCAGTTTGAAAGGAGCAAAAGATTAAGGCTAAATCAGAAGTGAAATTCCATTTAATGAACATGGCAAGACTTCAGAATAGCTTGTTAAATTCAAATTATATTTTAATAGTAGCCTATTGCTATAGCAGTCAGTGTCTTAAATCAAGCCATAGTTCTTAGTTATACTGACTTATATTGAAGGAATATTTGGGAATGGGAATTATACAGTAATTATATTTCTTCTTGAAATGGGTGGAAAATCTGTAGGGAAGCAAAATCTAAAAACTGAAATACTTCAGGAAATGTTTTAGATCTCAAGTCTCAGCACCTTTTTTTTTTTTTTTTTTCTTTCCAAGACTTGTCTCCACTTATGCTTTGTACTCCAAGTTTACACATAGGAGTAAAGAGCATAATAGTTTTAGTAAAGTGACTGGTTGAATAACTTTAACTCTGACAACTCTCAGAAACAAATATGTGTTGGGTGCTGTGGTGTACACCTGTAATCCCAGTGATTTGGGGGCCTGGGATTTGCAGGAGGATGGCAAATTCAAAGCCAGCCCCAGCAATTTAGCAAGGCCCTAAGCAACTTAGTGAGACCCTGTCTTAAAATTTAAAAAAAGAGCTGGGGTTGTGGTTCAATGGTAAAATGCCTCTAGGTTCAATCCCCAGTACAAAAAACCAAACTGTTCAAAACCAAACACCAAAACCAGAAAAAAAAAATGTTGCAAATTAGTATATAATATTTGGAGTACTAAAACCATACTTTTATAAAACATTGGTAAGTCTATAAATAGTTTATAGCATTCAAAAATATTAGATTTTGCTGCTGTTCTTGTAAAGTATACTCTAAAACTAGTTTTTCTTCAGAACTTGTTTTAATCAGAAACCAAAACAAAGGGTACTGAAAGTATACAGTGTCTAGCAAGGCCCTGGGTTCAGTCCCCAATACTACACATACACACACACAATAAATAAACAAATAAATAAAGGGCTGGGAATGTGGTTCAGTGGTAGGAGTTGCTTAGCATGTGCCTGCTCTGGGTTCAATTCTGGTATTACAAAAGAAAAAAACCAAGCCAAGGGAAAGTAGTATGATTTTCTGCCTTATAATTATTCAGGCATACCCACTGTTAACTGTTCTCAAGTTTAGCTAGGAAGTAAGGGCACCCAGGTGCATATCTGTAATCCTAGCCACTTAGAATACTGAGGCAGGAGGATCAGAAGTTTGAGGCCAACCTCAGCATTTTAGCAAGTCCCTAAGCAACTTAGTAAGACCCTGTCTCAAAATTAGAAATTAAAAATTAAAAAATCAAAAGGGTTGTTGCTCACTGGTAAAGTGCCTATGGGTTCAATCCCCAATACCAAAAACTAAAACAACAAAAACAGCTAAAGAGCTACATCTGATTGTAGAACATTACTTAAGTAGATCAGTCTATAAAGCTTTATGGTGGGGTGTGTGTGTGTGTGTGTAGTGGGGACAGATGGACCAGGGATTGAATTCAGGGGCATGTGACCACTGAACCACACCCCCAGCCCTATTTTGTATTTTATATAGAGATAGGGTCTCACTGAGTTGTTTGGCACCTTGGTTTTGCTGAGGCTAGCTTTGAACTTGAGAACCTTATGCCTTAGCTTCCTAAGCCCTTGGGATTATAGGCATGCACCACTGCACCGCCCAGCTATGATGGGTTTTATTACTTCAGTCAGTCCTCTTTTTTTTGGTGGGGGCAGTTCTGGAGGTTGAATCTGGGAGCACTTTACTACTGAGCTACATCCCCAGTCCTTTTATTTATTTTTCACATTTTTGAGATAGGGTCTTGCAGACTTGCTGAGGCTATTCTTGAGATCCTTCAGCCTCAGCCTCCAGAGTAGCTGGGATTACAAGTATGTGCCACCATGTCAAGCTCAACCCCCTATCTATCTATCTATCTATCTATCTAATCTATTTATTTATTTGAACCCAAGGGCACTGAACTTACCCCCCAGGCCTTTTTATTTTTTTACTTTGAGACAGAATGGCCTCAGATTTTCAGTCTTCCTGCCTCAGCCTTCAGAGTTGCTGTGAATACAGGCATGTAGCTCTTTGCCCAGCTCTTAGTTCTATATTTACCTACTAAATTCTAAACAAAGCAAAAATGCCGCACTTTAAAACTGTTCTATTTTTTCAGTGCTAGGGGTTGAACCCAGGTGTCTAGGCTTGCTAGGCAAGCATCCTTACCTCTGAGGTATACCCTCTCACTTTTAAAAGCATACAGTTGCATTTAAGAGTCCAAAGTAACTTCAATTTAAAATTCACTGTCTATCTAATCCTCATTTGAAGGAATGATCCTTAAGAGCTTCAACAGTAAGTAGGACAGAATATTGGTAACAATGAAAATTTAGTCACGATGTAGTTACATTTATGTTGAATACATTTCTTTTCTTTTTTTCCTTAAGGAATTAAATGACCTGGCAAGGGACCCTCCAGCACAGTGTTCTGCAGGTCCTGTTGGAGATGATAGTAAGTATTTAAAAGGAATTATGGAGTAAAACAGCATAACACTGCCTCTGGGGAGCTCTGTATTATACAATCTCTTAAAGTTATCTTGTTTTAAGAGATAGTTTGCTAAGGAAAGGAGGGAGTGTATACTTTTAGTTTCCAATGAAAGAAGCCATTCAGTCATTTTCTATTATATTTTGAACCCCCTGTGCTAGGCATTATCTTCATTGTTCTGGTTTATTCCTCTCCCCTCCTTCATTCCTTCTGTGTATTTTTGTGGGGTAAAATAGTTAATTAATTACATCTAGTTGTTTATTTATTTTTTGGGACCAGGGATGAAACTCAAGAGTGCTTTACCTACCACAGTCTTTTTTTTTTTTTTTTCTGGTATGGAGAATTGAACCCAGGAACACTTAAAATGCTTGGCCACATCTCCAGCCCTTTTTATTTTTTATTTCGAGAAGGGGTCTCACCACATTACTTAGGACTTCTCTAAGTGGCTGATGCTGACCTTGAATTTGTGATTCTTTCACCTCAGCCTCCCAAATTGCTGGGATTACAGGTGCTCACCACCTTGCCAGGTTTTCCTAATATATTTTTAATGTCTAAATTACATGCTTACTACTATCTAAAATAATTTATTAAATGATCTTACCATATAGGTTGAGTAATAATTTCCCTTTTTTTTCTAATATGATTCAATGTAGCTTTTCCCCCTATATCTTCTAATTTTGTTTGAAGGGAGGATATTTGAATGACTCTGTTTTGTAACATCAGACAAATCCACAAAAAATTGGTAATGTTTATCAATTAAAAAAATGATTGTGATTGGCAGAAACATTTGTATAAGAAAATTGTATACATTTTTTTTAAAAAGAGAAAGACCCTAAGGAACTTAGCACCTAAAAAAACTTGGCGGGGATTGTGTCTCAGTGGTTGTGCCCTGGATTCTGTCCCTGGTACCAAAATAAAATAGTAACAACAACAACAAAAAACAGAAATGAGTATGAGAATGAGATTATCTTGTCTTCTCTGATGCTAGGGATCAAACCTAGTGCCTCACATATGCCAGGCAAGCGCTCTATTGCTGAACTATTTACCCCAGTTCCTTGATTTTATTAAGAATGTTTTTTTTTTTCCTGATTTCTTTTTTCTCTTTCCTTACTATAAAGGAAAATAATGATGATGACAATGATGATTTTGGTACCAGGGAGTTGCTTAGGGCATCACTAAGTATGAGGATTATTTTAAAGATAAAACTGATATTATAAATTACAAATTATGAGAGGGTATGGGGTTATGACTCAGCTGTAGAGCGCTCGCCTAGCATGCACGTGTGAGGCCCTGGGTTCGATCCTCAGCACCACATAAAAATAAAGAAATAAAATAAAGGTATTGTGTCCAACTATAAAAATAAAATACTTAAAAATAAATAAATAAAATAAATTATGAGACTGGGGCTAGGGTTATAGCTTGGTAGAGTGCTTGTCTCACACATGTGAGGCATTGGGTTCAATCCTGAGCAGTACATAAAAATAAATAAAAAAGATAAATAAAATAAATTATGAGACTAAATATGTACATGTGTGGAAAATCTCATTTACATTATTAAATTTTGACCTGTCCAGCATTAATAATTACTGTGTTTAATACCAAGCAGGGCAGACCACACACTTTAACAATACAAGATGATTTAAGTACAACTGGCTAGGGAGTAGGTCAGAGATTTTAAAGTAGCTTAGAAAAAAGTAATAAGAGCCTCATAGAGATTTCTGAAGTGGATACATTCTTCTCTCTTTTTTTGTTTTTGTTTTTCTTTTGTTTTGGTACCAGGGATTGATTGAATAGGGCCTTGTTAGATTGCTGAGGCCAACTTTGAACTTTCAATCCTTCTGCCTTAGCCTCCTGAGCCACTGGGATTGTAGGCATGCACCACCATGCCTAGCAGTCATTCTCAGTATTTTTTATTCCAGTTTTTGCCGTTCTGCCATATCATATGACATACCTGCAATGGTGTGCTCTTTTCATTCATTTGAAAAAGTGGCTTAGCCAGGCTCAGTGGCATATAACCTTTAATCCCAGCTCTCCAGTAGGCTGAGGCAGGAGGATCATAAGTTCTAGGCCAGTCCAAATAACCTAGCCAGATCTTATCTCAAAATAAAAAGGGCTGGGGATGTAGCTCAGTGATTAAGCACCCCTGGATTTGATCCCTGGTACAGAAGGAAAGAAGGAAGGGGTTAGGGGAGAAAGAAAGAAAACAAAGGAAGGATGAATGGATTATACATGAATATGGATTAGATGGGGAATGATGACTTACTTGATAAGGTACAATGTGGAGATTGATACATGGTGATTTTTTTCTTGTTCTTTTTCAGTGTTCCATTGGCAAGCTACAATAATGGGGCCAGTAAGTATTGAGATTAATTTCAGAATAAATAGTTTATGTAATTTATTCCTTTTAATTCCACTTTTCTTTATCATTAACAGAATGACAGTCCCTATCAGGGTGGAGTATTTTTCTTGACAATTCATTTCCCAACAGATTATCCCTTCAAACCACCTAAGGTAATTGGGATATGATAATTATTTTTAATGTGCTCTGTGTGATACTATTAAACAAATTTACAAAAATTTTCCTTTTTCTATAGGTTGCATTTACAACAAGAATTTATCATCCAAATATTAACAGTAATGGCAGCATTTGTCTCGATATTCTACGGTCACAGTGGTCTCCAGCACTAACTATTTCAAAAGGTAATGGAATGGATATTTGATACCAAGCTAAACACTTTTTTTTTTTTTTTTCCCCTTAAGACTTTCCATTTTGGGGCCTGGGGTTGTGGCTCAATAGTAGAGCACTCACCTTGCAGGTGCGAGGCCCTGGGTTCTATCTATAGCACCACATACAAATAAATAAAATAAAACAAAGGTATTGTGTCCAACTACAATTAAAAAATAAATTTTTTTAAAAAAAGATGATCTATTTTTGAAGAGATTACTCATTCTTTTTTGGCGGGGTGTGGTAACCAGGAATTGAACTCAGGGGTCACATCCCCAGCCCTATCTTGTATTTTATTTAGAGACAAGTCTCACTGGGTTCCTTAGGACCTCGCTAAGTTGCTGAGTCTTGACTTTGAACTCATGAACCTCCTGCCTCCACCTCCTAAACTGCTGGGATTATAGGCATGGGACACCACGCCCAGCTCATATTCCTTTTAAAAGGAACAATCTCCCTTAGTCTGAAATAGACATCATGACAATGGAAAAAGGTTGGGGCTTTGAGCCTAAATATTCCTTGGTATGGTAACTAGTCTGTTGATTATGTTATTTTGGATTAGGTTGGCTGAGCATAGTAGTGTATGCCTATAATCTCAACAATTTGAGAGACTAAAAACTAAACTATAGCCAGGCCTGGCAGTGTATGCCTATAATCCTAGTGACTCTGGAGGCTGAGGCAGGAGTTCAAAGCCAGCCTCAACAAAATCGAGGAACTAAGCAACTCACTGAGACCTGGTCTCTAAATAAAATACAAACTAGGGCTGGGGATGTCATTCAGTGGTAATGTGCCCTTGAGTTCAATCCCAGTATCCCTGCACCATCCCCCCGAAAAAAAAAAATAAATAAAGGGAAGATTTGTCAGATCTCAACTTTCTTTTGGGCGGGGGGGCTATTACAGATTGAACCCAGGAGTGCTTAACCACTGAGCTACATCACCAGGCTTTTTATTTTTAATTTTGAGATAATGTCTTGCTAGATTGCTTAGGGCTGGGTTGCTGAGGCTGGCTTTGAAATTGCAGTCCTCCTGCCTTGGCCTCCTGAGTCACTGGGATAACAGGCGAGTGTGCACCCGGCCCTAGATCTCAATTATCTAATATGAAAAGTGTTGAAAAAAAGAAAATGAAAGAGTTAAAAGAAAAAAGAAAATCAAATGGGTTAATGTTTAAAATGTGAAGAACTTAAGAGGAAAAAAAAATATCTCACCATGTGCAATGGCACACAGCTGTATGTAATTCTAGCAGTTTGGGATGTTGAGGTAGAAGGATTGAAAGCCCAGTCTAGGCAACTCAGTGAGACTCTTGTCTCAAAATAAAAAATAAAAAGGGCTGGGATTATAGTTCAGTGTTAAGGGCCTCTGGATTCAATCTCCAGTACCAGAAAAAATAAAATTTACCATTTCTTTAGTGAATTTGTCTTCTGTAGAGTGCCCCTGGGTTCAACCCTCAGCACTGCAAAAACAGACAAACCAACCCAATCAAACCCAAACAACCCCAGTCCCAATAGACAAATGCACAAAAAAGAACCAAAGAATAAGGAAACTTAAAAAAAAAAAAATTTTTTTTTTAGTTGTAGGTAGACATAATACCTTTATTTTTATGTGCTGCTGAGGATCAAACCTAGTGCCTCACACGTGCTAGGCAAGTGCTCTGCCACTGAGTCATATAACCTCAGCCCAACTTAAAATTTTTAAGTTCCCATTTTTTTCGCTTACATATGCTAAGCCAACACTCTACCACTGAGATACATCCTGAGCCCGATCTTCACCAGTAAACCATTTCACCAGCATCTTCCCTCTCTTTTAGTGATAATGAGGATTGAACCCAGGGACTCTTTACCACTGAGCTTCATTCCTTATTTAGAGACAGGTCTCACTAAGTTGGGAAGTTTGGCTTGAGCTTGGAATCTTCCTGAAATTTTAAATAGGGGCTGAGGATGTAGCTCAGTGACACAGGGCCCCTAGGTTAAATTCCAGTAACCCTTCCTTCCACACACAGACTAAATGCTGATGATGTACATTGTAATGAGTACTATATACAGTAGAAGGGTAGATTGTACACTGTTACATGTTAAGAGACTTTCATTCCCCTGATCCAGTAATTACAACAATAGCAAATGTTTAAAAAAGCTTTGTATTGAAGTACATTTGTGACAGTGATGTGGTTGTTTTTTTTGTTTGTTTGGTTTGGTACCTGGGATTGAACCCAGGGGTGTTTAACCACTGAGCCACATCCCCAGCCCCCCCCGCCCCCCTTTTTGTATTTTATTTAGAGACAGGGTCTCACTGAGTTGATGAGGGACTTGCCAAGTTGCTGAGACTGGCTTTGAACTTGCCATCCTCCTGCCTCAGCCTCCCAAGCCTCTGGGATTTCAGTTGTCTGCCATGGTACCTGGCTGACAGCGATGTTATTTCTGAAAATTGGAGATTATATACAGGTGCAGTAGTAGAGGAAGAAATAAAATAAGTTCTAGCACATACATTTAAGAGTACTGATCAATTGTAGCCTGGTATGCTGGTGCACATCTGTAATCCCAGCTGCTTGGGTGGCTGATGCAGGAAGTTCACAAGTTCGATGCCAGCTTGGGCAACATAGAAAGTCCCTATCTAAAAAACAAAATGAAAGGCTGGGTTTGTAACTTTTATTTAGGGGCTGAGTGCTTGCCTTCCATATGAGAGGCACTGGGTTCAATTCCTAGTGCTGAAAAAAAAAAAAAAGCCTTTAAAAAGTTATGACACTAGCCAGGCAGTGGTGTGTGCCTGTAATCCCAGCATCTTTGGAGGCTTAGGCAGAAGGATCACAAATTCAAGGCCAGTCTCAGCAACTTAGTTGAAACCCTGTCTCAAAATAGACTAGGAAAAGATAAATAAAATAAATACTGGGAGTGTAGCTTAGAGATAGAACACTATTGGTACTCAATCCTTAGTATGCCCCCCCAAAAAAGTATGGCACTTAAAGTCATTAGTAGAATGTTTGCCTAACATGCACACAGTTCTGGGTTTGATTCCCATCAACCCCTCTCTGAAAATAAATAAAATTTTTGAAATGGAAAAATATTGTGTGGGAAAAAAGCCAAAAAGGGCCAGACGCAGTGGCTCAGGAGGCTGAGACAGGAGGATCCGCCAAGTTCAAAGCCATCCTCAGCAAAAAGCAAGGCTCTAAATGACTCAATTAAGACCTTATCTCTAAATAAAATACAAAAATAGGGCTGGGGATGTGGCTTAGTGGTTGAGTACCCCTGAGTTGAATTCCCAGTATCCCCCCCAAAATGGGGAAAATTTGTATACTTTGAGTTATATTAAGAAGTTTTAAGGGCTGGGGTTGTAGCTCAGTGACAGAGCACTTGCCTCGCACATGCTAGGGTTCAATCCTTAGCACCATATACAAATTAAATAAAGGCTTTCTGTCCATCTACAACTATAAAATTTTTTTTTATAAAGTTTTAAATAGTTAGAAATAAGACAGTCCAAGTTTTTGCATTTGGTAGTAAAATTTGATATATGAAAAGTTTTTTTTCTGTCTACTTAAAATTACCATTTCTGCAGGGCACAATGGAGCATTCCTGTAATCCCTGCTATGTGGTTGAGTCAGAGGAGTGAGACTAGCCTGGGCAGTTTATCAAGACCTTGTATCAGTGGTAGAGGGCCAGTACCAGAAAAAATTAAAATTTTCCCTCCCTCCCTCCCTTCCTTCCTTCCTTCCCTCTCCCTCCCTCCCTCCCTCTCTCTCTCTCTTTCTTTTTTAAAAAGTTGTACATGAACAAAATACCATTACTTTATTTATTTTTATGTGGTGCTGAGGAATGATCCCAGTGCCTGATGTGTGCTAGGAAACGCTCTACCACCGAGCTACAATCCAAGCCCCAAATATACCATTTCTTCAGTGAATCTAGTCAAGAGGCATGGTGGTGTACACCTAGAATCCCAGCAACTCTTGGAGACTGAGGCAGGAGGATCCCAAGTTGGAGGCCAGCCTCAGCAATTAGCAAAACACCATCTTAAAATAAAAAATGTTTAAAATGGGGTGGGGGTGTAGCAATGTGGAAGTCCCCTGGGTTGAATCCCTAGCACAATGAAAAGAACATAGATTCTGAGTCAAATTGCAGTGCTACCTCTTATTGAATGAAACTTGAGACATAGAATTCTGTGTTTCAGTTTTTTTATCTGTAGAATAGGGATGCTTAATAGGTTTTTTCATTGTTATTATAAAGATTAAAGAAATAAAAGTATAGTCAACTCTTTCCTTATAAACACTTCAAAAGTGGGACAAAAGCACAGTTGTCACAGTATTAGAAGTTTGTCATGTTATAATTTAATAAGATTTGTATACTCTTAAAATTAATTCTTTAAAGGAAACCAAAACTCTACAGCATTAAATTAAAATTTCTGGAGTCTTAAGTAAAAATAAAAACAAAAAACCCCAGAGAACCACATTTTTCTTTATATTTTTATTTTATTTTTGGTACTGGAGATTGAACCAGGGGCATTCTAGCCCTTCTTTTTTTTTTTTAGTTTTAGGTGGACACAATATCTTTATTTTATTTTTATGTGGTGCTGAGAATCAAACCCAGTGCCTCACACATGCTAGACGAGCACGCTACCACTTGAGCCACATCCCCAGCCCCTCCCCCCTTTTAAAAAAGTTTTTTTTAGTTATAGATGGACATAATATCTTTATTATTCTTTTTTTATTTGTTTATTTTTACGTGGTGCTGGGGACCGAACCCAGAGCCTCACGCATGCGAAGCAAGTGCTCTACCACTGAGCTACAACCCCAGCCCCTCCAGCCCTTTTTATATTTTATTTTGGGACAGGGTCTTGCTAAGTTGCTGAGGCTGGCTTTATTTAACTCATGAACCTCTTGCCTCGACCTCCTGAGCCACTGAGAGAGAACTACATTTTTACAAGTTGTGAATTAAATAGTTTTTTTTTTTTTTTTCTTCAGAGAAGTGGGCTTTTCTTTCAATTCAAGGGCTATTTGAGAAAGTGTTTATTATGTGTTTTTGTCATTGTCTAACCCAGTGAAGTTTTTTTTGGTTGCTCTTTCTTTGCTAAAGAGCAGTAGAGATATAAATCTAATAATGGAACCAAGAGAGGTGGAATTGTGTGCAGTATGTGTATGTTTGAGGGGTTAGCTAGATAGCTGAAATTGTTGTCATCATTTTTTTTAATCCCTTCCTTTTTTCATGTCTAATGTTGATTCCTCCCACCACCACCCTTCCAGCCCCACTATTGTAAATTATAAGGACTGTTAGAAGTTTATTTAACTGATATTCTATCTGGATAGGTATCTCTTAAGATAATTGTAGTGCCATTATGTTGAATATGTCACCTATCATAGATTTTAATGTTTCATTGAGCCCTTTTCATAAATTGAATGTGTGTTCAAGTATTTCTGTGAAAGGCCTTAATCCTGTGTGTGATAATAATTGTACTTTAACATATGCTTCCCCTCCTTCCACCCCATTACTGGGAATTGAACCCACGGGTGCTCTACCACTGAGTTACACTTCCAGTCCTTTATATTTTACATTTTGAAACTGGATCTCACTGAGTTGTCCAGGCTGACCTCAAACTTGCAATTCTCTCTCAGCCTTCTGAGTAGGTAGGATTTACAGGTATGTGCCACCATGCCTGGTTATGATCATTTTCAATGGACAATAATTTTGACCTCAAATCCCCTTTTCTTTCCCCAAACCTTAGTGCAGGGGATTGAATGCAGGGTCTGACATAGTAAGTATGCACTCTACCAATGAGCATATCCCCAGCTTCCCTCCACTTTCAAGATACATGTTCGGAACCTAAATATACAGAAAATGTATGTGTGTAAATATAAGTAAAAGTTATTCATTATCAGTGAGGAACCTATGCAGGTTGTAGAAGTTATTCTTGTTATGGAAGAAGAAAATACAGTAGGTTATAAGCCAAAATCAATTTTCCCTGAATTAAAAGAGCTAAGTGGTGTACTAAGAATCCTTTCATTAGGTCCAGATAATCACTATCCTGCTTCTCTTTCCTAGAAAGAAAGTCAGAAAAGCTACTTCTTTAAAATTTATCCTTTTAAATTTGTCTAGAAGAATAAGTAAAGGGCTGTGCATGATGGCATAAATTTTTAATCCCAGCCACCTGGAAGCAGAGGCAGAAGATAAATTATAGGCGAGCTTGGGTAATGTAACAAGACCCTGTCTCAAAATAAAATAAAAAAGAAGGGGAAGGGGCTAGGGCTAGCTCTGTGGTGGAGTGCTTGACTGGCATGTATAACCTTGGGTTTAATCTCTAGTATCATTGGAAAAAGAAGAAGAAAAATTAAAGGGAATTTGTAACACATACTAATTTTGAAGTATGTCTGATTTTATGTGAAGAATCAGTGGTAGGGTCTGGGGTTGTGGCTCAGTAGAAGAGCACTTGCCTAGCATGTGCAAGGCCCTGGGTTTTGATTCTCAGCTCTGCATATAAATAAATAAAATAAAAGTCCATTGATCAAAAAAGAAAGAAAGAAAAAAGAACCAGTGGTACTCTTGCTAATTTGATAGACCACTGAAATTTCTTCTTTTTATAGTCAACACTTTCATGAACATTCAAAAATCTATAACTCCCTTTTGTAATTTCCGGGAAATACATGCAGTCTTTCCAAATTCTATTAGAATGTGCCATGCTTGAAGAGGGCATTAGGTGATGGTACATGATGGGAAGAAAAGATGTTTTAGGACTACCATCTACCTGAATTGTGCCCAACGGAAATGAAGAGTCAGAAAATATTCTTTCCTGATGTTTTTTATTTGCTATATAAGGCAAGGAAATAGCTTTTTTTTTTTTTTTATTACCAAACTGAACAATAAAAAGGGCATGTCAACTTTTTCTTTGTCTCTCAGAAGCCCTTGATCTCTGTAGAATAGATTGATAGGAAAATTAGTAAACCCTTTTCTTGTTGAATTTGGTCTTTTGGGAATAAAGTGTACTCAAAGTCATTGCGTCTTGGCACAGAATACTAGAGAGAAGTAAGATAAATTCTGATATCATCAGAATAAAAGAATTTGAATTTATTTCATTATGTCAGAGACTACTTAATGTTATCAATAACCTGTTCCCTCCTTTTGCATTCAACAAGGAATGCATAAATTAATGACATATTTAAATAGAAGAAATTATACTATTAAGGTTTATCTGATGCATCCCAGGTTATCACTGAGGAAATAGCTTAGATGAAATCTAAATCATTGCTGAAAAGAATTTAAGACTTTAGTAGAAGTATGTGTTGTATTTATATATGTGTGGCTATCCCCTTTGGTAGCAAATTATCGCCTTCATGTTCTTGACTTGGACTAAATTGTTTTCAGTTAAAAATGAAACAAATCTGTTGGAGTTGTAGCTCAGTGGTAGAATGCTTGCCTGGCATGTGTGAGGCACTGGGTTTGATTTTCAATACTTATATATCTATACAAAGGTCCACTAGCAACTAAAAACAATATTAAAAAATAAATCCAGTGTATCTGATAATGGTACCTGCCATTGACAAAACAGTGATTGTTGAATTTCACAGTTGTCATTTTTGCTTAAGAGAATTCAGTAATGTGGTTGTCTTTGTAATTTTGAAAGCCATATGTTTTCTTGAGTCTGGGCTTCTGAAAATTGAACTTCATGTGTTCTGACAAGTGTTCTTGGTCTAAGATTTGTGGAAGACCTATTTTGTTTAGTGATTTTTTAAATTTGGTTTTTATTCTTTTGGTGGTGCTGGGGATAGAACACAGGGCCTAGTGCATGCTAGGCAAGTGCTGTACCACTGAGCTATACTCCCAGCCCAAGACCTGAGTTTTTAAATTTCATTCTAATCATTAACTCTGGGCCAGATTCTTTAGGAATTTAGGCATAAAAGCAGTCCTGTCTATGCTACTTACATCATGGGGTAATTATGACACTGAATCAAAGGGGCCAGATACTCTTACCTGGGAGGCCAAGGTGTCTGTCATTCAACATAAATTTTCTGTTGTTTGTTTTAATTTGGGGAGGTGAGTACTGGGGATTGAACTCAGGGGCACTCAACCACTGAGCCACATCCCCAGCCCTATTTTGTATTTTATTTAGAGACAAAGTCTTACTGAGTTGCTTAGTGCCTCACCCTTGCTGAAGTTGGCTTTGAACTCACAATCACTGGGATTATAGGCGTGTGCTGTTGCACCCGGCCTTCATTTTAATTTTTTAATGAATCAGACAGCTGTTTCAACTTAAAATCTCTGATGATTACTGGTAGTAATAGAAAGGGTCTGGCATAGTGGTACACTCCTATAATCCTAGCAACTAGGGAGGCTGAGGCATTAGGATCACAAGTTCAAAGCCAGACTCAGCCATTTAATGAGCCTCTAAGCAACTTAGCAAAACCTTGTCACAGAATAAAACAGAGCCAAAGATGTAGCTCAGTGGCAAAACAATCCTGGGTTCAATCCCCAACACTGCAAAAAAGAAAAAGAAAAAAGATGGAATTTACAAAGTTTCTAGTTACTACATTATATATAGGTTCTGTTTTTGGTGTGGGGGGCAGTGTTATCAGTTGACCACTGAGCTACATTCCCAATCCCTAAATTGTTAGAAGTTTTCTCTTGTGTTTTTTTCTACCCATCGCATGTGTTCTACCCCCCCCCCCCCCTTTTTTGGTACTAGGGATTGAACCCGGGGGCACTCAGTCACTGAGCTGTACCCCCAGCCCTTTCTTTCTCTTTAAGATATAGCTCACTATGTTGCCTAGGCTGTCCTTGAACTCACAATCCTGCTTCAGCCTCTGGAGTAGGTTTACATGCATGGGCAAATGCACCTGGCTAGCTCTTTGCATTTATTCTCTATTAATTTACATATTTATGTGTATATTTTTTCTTCCTAGTACTCTTGTCCATCTGTTCTCTGTTGTGTGATCCCAATCCAGATGATCCTTTAGTGCCTGAGATTGCTCGGATCTACAAAACAGATAGAGAAAAGTAAGTATTCCTCTAGACGGAAAGCTATCATGGTGGGATGGAAATGTTTGTCTCAAAGCTTTCTTGTCTAAGGACTGAACATATGCCAAATATCTTAAACGAAGTCTTAATATACTTTCCTGTGAACAAGAAAGAGGAGTGTTTGCACTAAGTATCATTATAAATAGATTATACTGATTTTATCTCTAGTTGTTTCGTTTTTCCTGTTTAGATAAACTTTACTACAATACATTTTCCATCATCTTTACATCTTATGTTTAGTTTGTTGTTTTTTTTTAGAACTTTTTAATATTTATTTTTTAGTTTTCAGCGGACACAACATCTTTGTATGTGGTGCTGATGATTGAAGCCACACACATGCCAGGCGAGCGCGCTACCGCTTGAGCCACATCCCCAGCCCTTATGTTTGGTTTTTGACATATAAAATAATTTGCATCAAGTTCCCATTTGTTTTGCATAGGTATTTGTAAATTAATGGGAAAGAAAATTGATATTTCTACCAATCTAAAGGAAGAATAACAAATTATCGCTACGGAATATGAAAGCCCCAAATTTCTTTTAAAACAAAACTTGAGGGCTGGGGTTGTAGTTCAGTGGTAGAGTACTTGCCTCCCATGTGTGAGGCCCTGGGTTCAGTCCTCAGCACCACATAAAAATAAACAAATAAAAATAAAAATTTTGTCCATCTACAGCTTAAAAAAAAAAGAATTTAAATGCTTTAGAATTGTATACTGTGAATTATTGAAGAGTGGTCAGAATATCAACAGATAGTGTTCTTTCTATTTTGTTTTATGTATTAATCAGTGGGATTGTAGGACGAACTAGATGGAAGCAGATGGATATTTTTCTTAAGTTAAAATATAAAGGATTGGCTGGGTGTGATAGTACATGCTTATAATCAAGCAACTTGGAGGCTGAGGCAGGAGGATCAGAAGTTGGAGGATCAGCAATTTAGTGAGACCCTTTGCAACTTTTAGTAAGACCCTGTCTCAAAATAAAAAGGACTAGGGATGTAGCTCAGTGGTCAAGCAATTCTGGGTTCAATCTCCAGTACCAAAAAGAAAAAGAGGTGTGTGTGTATATATATACACACACACACATACATACATACATACATACACACACATATATAATTAAAGAATTAATTGAATTTTGATGGATTAGAGAGACATAGTATTTTGTGGGTTTTTTTTTTTTTTTATGGAGCTACACCGGGAATAGCATTTGATTCTTAGTTTTGTTTGTGTTTAGGTCCAAATAGAATTGTAGTCTTGTGTTTCTGGCTGCATTCAGAATAAAATTAGATTGTCCTTAATTTTTTTTTTTTTTTAACTAGCCATTTTGCCTACTGCCTAGAATTGTGGCCATGAATGCTTACCAGAAGGCAGATCCTAAGTTATTGTGGTAGTAATGTTTACCAGAACTTTTCTGCATCCCCCCCGCTGGATTTTGTGTTTGTTTGCCTTTTTTTTTTTGCTTGGGCGGCTACCAGGAATTGAACATTGAACTCAGCGATACTCAACCACTGAGACACATCCCCAGCCCCGTTTTATGTTTTATTTAGAGACAGGATCTCAGTGAGTTGCTTAGTGCCTCACTCTTGCTCAGGCTGGTTTTGAACTGGTGATCCTTCTGTCTCAGCTTCCTGAGCTGCTGGGACTATAGGCATCCACCACCATGCTGGGTTTTGTTTGCTTTTTTGTTTTCAGATAGGTCTCCCTATGGTGCCTTAAACTCCTGGGCTCAAGCTGTCCTCTTGCCTCAGCCTTTGATTAGCTGGGACTAAAGGCACTTGCCACCATTCCTAGCCTTGCTTATCTCTCTCTCTCTCTCTCCATATATATATATATATATATATTTAGTTGTTGATGTACCATTTATTTATTTGTTTATTTATTTATGTATATGAGGTGCTGAGGATCGAACCCAGTGCCTCATACATGCTAGGCAAGTGCTCTGCCACTGAGCCACAACCCCAGCCCCACATTTCTCTTTTAGTATAAAAATTACAAACTACTGGAATGTTTTCTGGAGTAGTAAGCCCATACATTTTGTCAAGCAAAGTTAAGTTCTTTCAGAACCAGTTATTTTATTGATATAAATGAAAGCATGATGTCAGTTTAATAACTGTTAGTATATGATTTGAAGAATCATACAATGTAGAATTCCAGTTTTAAAAACTTCAAATAAATGAATTAAAGAGAGTTGAAGGTCTTTCGTTGAAATAGGTCAATCAAGTTTACAAAAAGTACATGCCAGCAAATGCTAAAATTTAAGTAAAATTCTCCATAAGTATCATTTACAGAAAATTATTGTGCATTTTATAGGTCTTTCCTGTTACCATTGAGTAAAGGCTCATTATAAATTTGAGGTAGCCCAGTGTGATTGTACACACCTGTAATCCTAGCTACTGGGGAGGTTGAGGTAGGTGGATTGCAAATTTAAGGCCAGCCTCAGCAACTGAGACCCTGTTTCATAATAAAATAAAAAGGACTGGGGATGTAACTCAGTGATAGAGTGTCCCTGGGTTCAGTTCCCAGTATCATCAAAAAGAAAAAAATTAAGGTTAAAATAAGGTAGCTTTGCTAGAAGTTATTTCCCTCAAGTTATTAGATGGAATAATAAATAAAATCTGTTGCTTAATAACTGACTCCTCACCTATGTTAAGCCAAGCTTCTCTTTGTGTGTACAGGTACAACAGAATAGCTCGGGAATGGACTCAGAAGTATGCGATGTAATTAAAGAAATTATTGGATAACCTCTACAAATAAAGATAGGGGAACTCTGAAAGAGAAAGTCCTTTTGATTTCCATTTGACTGCTTTCTATGAGCCCACGCCTCATCTTCCCCTGTGCACATGTTTACCTGATACAGCAGTGCTGCGTGTTGTACATACTTGGAACAACAAACTAGAAATACTGTACTTCTGTACCAACATTGCCTCCTAGCAGAGAAGTGTGTGTGTGACAAGCCAATTCTCCAGGCGTAACCTAGGTGTGAGACTAAAAAATTCTCCTTATTGACTTAAATTTGGATAACTACAAGGTGTGAGGAATGGTGGGTGGTACACGGTGTATGCTTGGATGGGGTAAAGCTCCACTGACCTGTAGGAGATTGTTTTTAAGTGGAATCCATTTAAACTCAAAACAGTTATGAAATGAAGAACATGTAGCTGTTTCTGTATTAATTTTATTCCGAAGGACCTACAACTTAGGTGAGAAGGTTATGACCAACCAGATTAAACTCTACCCACATCCTATATTTTAAGGTCTAAGTTTAACTGGTCAGCATTTAAATGGATTGGAGCTATTAGTATATAAAGTGTGATGGGCTTTGTTCCCAACTTCTTTTACATCTCCCTGCCCCTTCAACCTTCGTCCTTTCAGCCCCTTTCTCCATATTCTTTGGTTTGTATGTGGTTTCTCAGTTAATACATAGCTAATAGCTCTTATTTTTCTTATGTTTTTAACTGCTTAGGTCTATTTGGATGTAAGGGTGAAAATTCATTTGATGGAAATACTTGTGTATATTTAAAGACCCAATTGCTCCTCTGGAGCTTGTACGTTCAATAATGATTAATCTGTGTAATAAACTGATTACTACAGTCATTACATATAATTTTGTGTGAATAGGCTTTTTGATTTTAAGAACTTTGTCTAGCTGAGATTAGTGGTGGATTTTCTTTCTCTCCTGAAATGTTTTCATTGATAATGGTTGCATTTCAAAATCATGAAACAATTTCAGTTTACCTAGAAAAAAGGACATCTTGAGCAGTTTTATTGAACAAAGAGAAGCATAAGCTTAAAAGTGTTTTCATGAAACGTATGTGCAGCATTCCAGGAACATGACTGTTAAAGTAAATAAGAAATTTGCTTTATTAATGAAACTAAGCTGCATCACCAAAACCTTGTGACATTCCCTTGGTACATAGGCCATAAAACACGAAGGCGATGCTATTTGGTAAGTTAATCCTCTGTGATTGTAATTTTAGAAGAGCAACTTTGACCAAACCTGAGCACAATCTTGTATTGGAGCGTCTACATAATTACTTTGCACTAACATTTGTAGGATGTTCATCCAATTTTAAATTGTACTATATGTGGCTTTTTGAAGTCTTCCCTTGACTCTGGTAAAATGTAGTTTGAAACTTGTAAACAACTGTATCTGCCAGAAACATCATGTGTGTGAACTAGGCAAATTACCATTCCCCACCCCCCTTCTTTTCCTAATTTAAATGTAAACCAGGCCAGCCTGAAGGCCTTGAATGATGCTCTCTAGCCATCAGGTTCTTTAAATGCATCTTTACACTCTTGCACAAAAATTGAGGAATAAATGTCCACTGCTTTTGGTTTTAAACTTGGTCACCTTGTCTTATCTCTCAGTGTCACTTCTCCATCTTAGAAAGAACCTACCTGTGATACAACCTAAAACCCTCTTTAAGTTCTGCATCTTTGGATGGCTGCTTATAAGCATTTCAAGGGTGTTTATTAGCATCCTGAACCTTGTAGAAAAGGCTTAACTATTAATAGGTGTGGGAAAGGAGTGAGGATGGAATTTGAACCTAAAATCACCTTATTTAGTACCATGGGCAGGTGGGAATTTGGTTGTGGTTTTTTTTTTTTGAGGAGGGTTGTGGGGTTTTTTTTTTGTTTGTTTTTGTCCAGTTTTGGGGATCAGGCCCAGGGCCTTGCACACTTGGCATATGCTAGGAAGGTGCTCTGTCACTGAGCTACATCCCTAGCCTGAAGAATTTATCAGTTTTTGACTTGCTATTAACTCTGCTGTTGACTGTGGGTCAGCTGCATAGATCTTGAAAGCCTTCTTTATTTGCCTCTCATCTAGTGGTAAAAAGCAACCCGTTTATTACCACTTATTAGATCATAATGAGAATATTTTCACAAGGGTGCTGTAAAGTATTTTTGTGCTACATGAAAGCTGCCATCCTGGTGTGCAGGTGCCAGATTAAAGGTTTGGATGGTCACAAACAACATTAAGCTCTTGAGTGAAATTTCATTTAGTCTTGCTCATTTGAGAATTATACACACTTGGTTCAGTCATGTGCATGTGCCTTGCCCAGAATGAAGGCCACCTTTGCCACTCAGAAAAAAATTGTTACTCAGGGTGGTTCTCATCTAGGAGCCTGTTGCTCTGTGGCTTTCTAAAGCTAGTTTGCAGCAACCTTGATTATCTTCAAGCAATAGTTACAAGGGAATGTTAGTGTATGAGTTTCCTTTTGTTTGCTTCTTTAAAAACAGGTTGAAATACTTTGTCAAGTTAGAGTTGGATCAGTTTCTTTTGGTAAAACTAAATCATTTCAGATATTTGCATGCTGTTATTGGTCAGCAGTCAAAGGGAGCATTGTCCTGTTTGTTTTTCTTTCTTTGTAGTGGATATTCAACCCAGGGGTGCTTTATTATTGAGCTATATTCCCAGTCTTTTTTATTTTTCATTTTGAGACAAGTTCTCACTAAGTTGATGAGGCTGGCCTCAAACTTGTCTCCGTTAGCCTCAATATCCTGGATTATAGGCATGTGCCATCTTGCCTGGTTTATCCTGCAGGTTTCTACACTTTGCCTAGAACAGTGACTTGGAAGGGCTATAGGGATGGGAATGGTGGGAAATTCTGTAGAGAAGGAAAGGAGTGCAGAGAAGGGGACCTTTCTCTGCACTGACATAGCTAAAAAACAGAAGCTTTCCTTTTCCATTTCCACCTGCTGCAATATTCTACTTTCTAAGTCATTCCTCTTTGCCTCAACAAGTTACTTTGAAACCTAGCTGGGTTGTCAGGAGAAATGGAATACTGCTTTTTTTGGTACTAAGGATTGAATGGGGGCAGGAGGGACTTAACCATTGAGCTATATTACCCAGCCCTTTTTATTTTTTATTTTGAGATAGGGTCTCACAAAGTTGCTGCTTAGGGCCTTGCTAAATTGCTAAGGCTGGCTTTGAACTTCTGAGTGTCCTGCTTCAGCATCCCAAGGTGCTGGGATTATAGGCCTGTGCCACTCTGCCCAACAGAAATGGGTTATTTCTAAAGTACAGTTAGAATGCTTATAAACATTGTCTGCAATTAAGGTGAAATTCTGGCTTTTTCTTGGTGTGCTCTGTAGTTCTCCTTAACATGCCGTGATGAGGTTTTAATAGAAGAAGTCTCTTCTGTTTCTGGTCTTCTGAATCAGGAATAGGCATCTTTATTACCCCTACAGCAAATTTTGTCACTAGTGTTAAGAATCCATCTTTGTGCTATGCACATACTCAGATGAAAATTGGCTTCCTCTTAAGTTCTCTTTACCTCACAGAAGTCTTCGTAAGCCTTTAACTGACACTGTAACTTTACTTAGCTGAAGCTGGTATAGTGGTACATGTTCAGGGACCTCTTAATATTTCCAGATCGATTCCTGGGCTGAGCTTAGAAAAATAGGAAAACCGGCTGGGCACAGTGGAGTGCACCTGCAATTGCAGGTACTTGGGAGGCTGAGGCAATAGGATTGCAAATTTGAGGTCACCCTGAGCAACTTAGCAAGACCTGTCTTAAAATTTTTTTAAAAATAATAAAAAGAGCTGAAGATATATCTCAGTGGTAGAACATCACTAGGTTCAATCCCCAGTACTATAGGGGGAAAAAAATGAAAGAAATAGGGAAACTGTTCAGGAGATCATATTGTCAGGGTTAATATTCATGAAATAGTTCCCTTATATTTTTCTTAGTCAATATAAGTGGAAAGGTTTAGACTTACTTAAAGCCTTTAAGTCCTTTAGCCTTATATAATATTGTTACCAACCAGCTTTTACTTTTTCTCAGTGACTGCTCTTGGGGTGGTTGAGGCCAGATCAGAAAAAATGACCAATTTTATTTTTTAAATATTTGTGGGGCTTTATCTGGTCAGAGGCATAATATAATCAGCCTCTTAGCAGATGTAAACCATAAAAGAGCTTGGGTTGTAGCTCAGTGGTAGAGCACACGTGTGAGATGCTGGGTTTGATCCTCAGCACCATATAAAAATAACAAAGATATTGTGTCCATCTATAATTAACATATATTTTTAAAAAACTATGAATACCATCTTCCTAAGACAGCAGTTTTAGTAGCCATCTTCAGGGCTGGGAATGTAACTTGGGGCAGAATGCTTGCCTAGCATGGGTTCAATTGCCAGGACTGCAGATGTATGTTCTTTGATTAAGTGGTTTTGTGTTGTTTGCATATAAGCCTACTTGTAGAATAGGCTTTTCCAGGGCTGGAATGCCTGATTGCCCTACATTGTACTGTGGAAGCAAATGCTTGTCAGACGTGTTGATGCTCATCAGCGACTAAAGGATAAGGCAAGGGGATTGCAAATTTAAGGCCTGTCTCAGTAATTCAGTGAGACCTTGTCTCAAAAAATAAGGACTGGGGATGTATGTAGTTCAGTAGTAAAGCACCCCTGAGTTCAATTCCTGGTACTTTAAAAAAGGGGAGGGGGCTGGCAAATGATTTACCACTTTTGTAAAAACAAGAAGAAACAATTGAATGCCCAAGCTAGTTGTCCTATGCTGCTGCTATACAAGGAAGAGTAGCAGCAGCTTTGGTGAATGTACCATGTTCTCTTTCAGACTTAAGATTTGAGGGGGAATAGTGGCTATTTCCCCAGGCACATTTCTGTCTATCCTAAGATAGGTATTCTCAATGTTCTCCTATTTGAACCTAAGAGGACTACCACCCCCATTGTTTTTGGAGGTACTGGGGATTGAACCCAGGGCCTGGTGCGTGCTAGGCAAGAGCTTTACTACTGAGCTATATCCTCAGTCGTTTTCATTTTGACACAGGGTCTCACTAGGTTGTCTAGGCCAACCTTGAACTTGTGATTTCCTTCCCTCAGCCTCCCTAGTAACTGCGATTACAGGCTTATGTCCCTGAGCCTGACTAGTACTTATAAATCTTGAATCCTTGTGAGTTGTTTGTGTGTGTGTGTGTGTGTGTGGGGGGGTGCTGGAGATTGAACCCAGGGCCTCTTGAACCACTGGGATTACAGGCATGCACGATCCAGCCACAAATCTTGAATCTTTACAGGTATCCCCCCCCCCCCCCCCACAAATTGCAGGGCCTCTAGGGAATAAAAGTGAGTGGGAGGGGCTGGGGTTGTGTCTCAGTGGTAGAGTACTTGCCTTGCATGTGTGAGGCACTGGGTTCAATTCTCAGCACCACATATAAATAAGTGAATAAAATAAAGGCCCATCAACAACTTAAAAAAAAATTTTTTTTAAATGGGAGGGTTTAGTTATGTTAACCCTAAGACTAGCTATTCCCCAGATTGCCAGCTTTCTCAGGTTTTCCATAGATAATGAGGTGGCTTTGGAGGGTTCTAGAAAAAGCCCACAAATACAATCAGACATTTGGGCTCCAGAACCAGCACCATACCGTGTCAGAGGTAAGAGAAGTTTGTATGCTTAAAGTAATTGACAAAAATTGGGCAGGGGTGTCTGGAGCTTCCCCCAACTAACCCAAGGAACAATACTGGTATGGTTCATCTGGATAGTTTCCCCTCAAGCCAGGGGGAAAGTGTGGCCATCTTTGAAAGTGTGATTACCTCAAGGATGTTTTATAGAGTTGAGGGGAGCTATTCTTGTTTTAGAGGTCATTCAGGGCTTCCTGCTGCAGAGTGACTAAAGGATCTCTAGAAGCCAAGACTTTCCCAGACCTGCCAGTAAAGTTGAGCTTTTTGGAAAGATGGCTCCAGTTCAGCTGTGTCCTCCTTTGTAGGAAACACCAGGAGGGCATTTGAGAAGAGGTTGGGGAGGTTGTGGTGCATTATTACGAGTAAGGGGGCAGGTTCTCCACAGGTGGATTCAAATCTCTAAGCCACATAGAAAGGACACTTTTGAAGTTTTAGACTTATATTATATTTGGAGGTGGTGGGGGAGAATTGCCCTGTCACATTGGGTCCCTAGGTGGTTTCTGCTCATTCTGCCCCCAGTCCAGCCCTGACTCAGGTGACAACTGATGTGGTTACATTTCAATGCCTGCAGGTGGATTTATCAGGTAAATACAGGTGCCATTTACCAGGTTGGGGAGTGAAGGTGGCCTTAGTTTCTGAGTGGATGCTAGTGCCTGAGTGGCCAGCAGAGGGCAATGATGACCCATAGCTTTAAACAGCTGTAAAGTGTACAGTCAGTGAATCTGCATGGACAGAACCTGAGAGGGGCTTTTGTTGGGGTGGGGAGACTTCTTCTGGGCTTGGCTTTTGTTTGATGTGTCAGTAACCAGATGAGTCAGTGCCTGGTTCAGTCATGTTCTAAGAGAACCTTACAGTGAGGAAAACAGGTTAGTGACTTATATTCCATCCAGAGGCCTACCAGTAGTAGCAAGCTGTTATCTTCTGTCTTACCTCCTTATGGCTGTTGTAGACTGTGTGTGAACAGGCTAAATGTTGTCCAGGCCAGGGCCATTATCTGCAGGTTACATGGGAGCAAAGACCTATCCATTGCTTCATATGAATAAGGGGATCCATATTTTTGGTACCTACTGAAGCAGGCAGTCCCTGTGCCTACACCAGACTAACCCAAGTCTTGCCTTTCTACCTAGCCTAGGCAACTATGACATAGTTTTTCTAGATCCTGAGGATGGAGGCCTGGAGACAGGAGGAGAAAAGCAGGGCTGGTGATAGTGCCTGGGAAATATTCTTGTGCATTTCAATCTAGTGTTCAGGGGAAGGCCCCCAGGCTCCCCAGTCTTCCTGCCCAACAGCTGTGAGCCCCCAGGGCCACCACCCGGAAGCCAGCTGCCTCTTCAGGGGGAATTCTTTGAAATTCTAGGCTTGGCCATCTGGGTATGCAAATATCTCCAGATTTGCTGAACCCACCAAGTGGCTGCAACCCAGGCAGAGCTGTGAGAACTACACTATCCCCAGATGGGGAAAGCTGCCTAGGGGCTGTTGGTGCCTGGAACACAGGGCTTTGCCTACTGATAAATTCTAGGGAGGGAGGTCATGGGAGCTCTTCAAGTCCTCTAGTTCCTAACCATGTAGGGGATTTGCAGGAAGCTCTGGACGGAAGAAAGTCCCTTGAGTAAGGAGGAAACTCTCCAGTCTAGTTTGGCTGAAGGGAAAAACTCTTTGACTTCCTACTATGCCAGACCCAGGCAATAGAACAGATGCTTAAGCATCTCACAGTAGGGCTTGCAGCTTGGCCCCCAAGCCTGCCCCTGGGGCTGATTATCTGGCTGCTGCAGGAGAAATGTAAGTTCTAGTGGGTGGGAAGTCAGGGTCAGGGTGGAAACTTACAGAGGAAGCCACGGAGAATGTGGCTGACGGGTTCCAGACCTGGAATAGCATAGGGCAGCATGTGTGTATGTGCACACATGCGTTATATGTATGAGTTCAGGAGCTTGTGAGAGAATTGTGAAGGTGGACATTCCTTAATGATTATGCATAAATCAGGTTAGTATTTAGGTTCTGAACCTAAGTCAGTAGTCTGAAGAACAGGAATCAGATCTGGGTTTAAACCACAGGCCCAAGGCTTTTCAGTTGTATGATCTTAAGCAAATCATTTTTCTGTCTTTTTGATTTTTCTCATCTAGAAAATTGGTGCTTGGTCCATAAGCAATACTTTTTTGACTATTAGTGTTTGTGGGTTCTGGGAGGGTAGGCAGGCATGGATGGTGGAATATCTCTCCTGGATAAAGCCAGAGGTTTGTTCCTCTTGGAGCTGGACCAGCTTCTTGGACATCCAGGGACCTGGGATAGGCTCTGGGCCCTTTGGGGCCTACAACTCATATCCCCTAAGATCTGCAAAGTGTCTGCCTATGAATAGGGTAGTAGGCAAATGACATGCTTGGCTGGCATGTGTATAGCTGCCCATCCTGGTGAATAAAAGCTGGGAAGGAAGGTAGTGGGAGAATTCACCTCTAGGCATGGAGTTGGAGGTGCTGTGGAAGGAAACCAGATCTCCCCTGTTTCTCCGTCTTTCCTGAAGGGTTGAGGAGAGGGATAAGTTAGTGGTTGATTGTAGCACCCTAGAGTCAGCATCCTTGCTGTCCCCATCCTAGTTTAGGGACCCATTCCTCCTCACACACACATTAGTCAAGGATGCCCTCTGGGGGGAGGGGTCTTGGTTTAGTGGGCAGGAATTGGCATCCAGACACAGGTTAGGGAATTAACCAGAGTCACACAGCTAGGCAAAACTAAGGAATGTTGGGAGTCTAGCCCAGACCTTTAGGGGGAGCTCCCAGCTGCAAGACATTCCTGGAAACCCCTGGGTGGGCCCAGATCTAAACTGGAGGAAGTGAGGGCTACAAGTCCAGCTGTCCCTGCACTGGAACCACTCCAGGGTACACTGAAGGACTAATGATCTTGGCCCTGCTTCCATTCACATGCACTCCTGGGAATGGGGATTGGGGACATGCTGAGATCTGGGTCCAGCCAGTTCCTGCTTTAGATGTGGAATGGGGAAGGCCTTCCCAAGGACTCTCAGTTTCTCTTGTTGAAAATGAAGGAATTGTCAGAGGGACTGACTTTAATTTGATAAAGCCGAGGAACTTATTTTGGAGGCTCTGGTATCCTGAGTGGGTGACCCTTGTGGGAGAAATGCTGTATATTCCACAACCTTGTGGGAGTAGAAGGAAAGTAGGCCAGTAGTATGCACTAGTTGAGTTGCACCTGGTGATAGATTGGGAGTGTTTCCCCACCAAGAGCCAGAGCCATGGCACTCTGCTGCTTGTGCAAACACTGCTGCCCTGGGGGAAGGGGGTCTGGGCTGGGTTGGCTGTATATTGGGAGAAGTGAAAATGTGGCCTGCTATGCCAGTGAGTGCAATAGCCTGAATTGTGTTTGTGACACTTGAGTTGCTTCCCAGGTATGTGTAATAGCAAAATTAGTTTTGCCACTGGGGTGAATCTGGTTTCCAGAGAGGAATGGACCAAACTGGAAGTGATGCCAAGTACCTGCAGCATTATGTAGGTATGACTTAGTAATTTATAGCCATATATAGTGTAACCCAAGACCCCCTATGTGTTGAGTGCTTACCATGTGCCTGGCCCTGTGCTAAACACTTCACTTGCATCATTCCTGTGAGAACCCTTGGGTTTAATGCTCTTTTGCCTATGCCCCAGTGCTTGTGCCATGTGAGGTTGAGGGGAACACAATTGTATTTTTGTTGGGTGTGAAAACTTTATCCTTATTTTAGTTACTGGGGTGCACCTCATAGCAGGAGGTGCCCCTGTTGTATATTATCCTTGGGCTCTTAATCCCATTGTGTTGTATAGTGTGAGACCCAGTCTGACAGTGTTCTTTAAGACAGTGGCGATGTATAATATGGGTATGTGACTTTTTTGCTTTGTTGTGCAGGCAGAGTTGTGTGATTGAGACCACTAGTGGCGTGTTTGGCTTATTCTGTGTTCTGGTGATTTGGTGGGTGTCTTGTGATGGTGTGAGGCCCTGTTGTGTGGTGTACTGGTTGTGTTATAGCGTGACTGATTGTATGTTGAATCCTGTGTCATTATTACATACCTGTGACCCTGTTGTATGTCCCTGCAAACTAGGTGCTTGGTCCTGTTGTGTTGTGACTTCTATCAGAGACTTGTGTAACTGTGGTGAGTGTGACTCCTTTGTGATGTTGGTGGCCCAAGTGATATCTCCCTGTACAGATTGTGTCCGCAAGACCCTGCAGTGCCCTTTTGTGGTTCTCTTGTGTTTTTTTGACCTCGGCCACGAGTGCCCCCACTCCTGCCGGCCACACCGCCCCTCCCCCGTGCTGTCCGCCCGCACCGTGCGGCGATCGATCGCCATTGATTGTCCCTGACGAGCTGCTCCACTTTCCAGCCAATGTCAGGAGGGGGGATCTCCGCCGCCCTGGCGGTGTCATTTCCACACACTCCCTGGGCTGCCGCCACAACGGGCGCCGCCAAGAGCCGGCCTGGATCGCCCGGAGCGCGGACTGGACCTCCCACATCCTGGGAGGAAGCCCCCGACGGCGCGGCCTGACCCTTCATTGCTGGCCTGGCCGCCCATTTCCCAGGATGGGTGGGTGGATGTTGTCCCCAAACGAGTTTGAGCTGTCTGGTCTGGGGTGGCTTCTCCCTATAGGTGCGCCTGCCTAAGTGACAGGGTGGGGGCCATGCCGCTTCCGGCTGACAGAGGCGCCAGCGGGCCAGCGTAGCTGACCCAAACAGATGCTAATGATTTTCCGGGAGGCGCTGGTTATCTCTGGCCTCAGCCGGCCGGTGTGCGAGACCTGGGCCCAGCCAGACCTTCTCATCCTCCCTCTCATTCCAGTGACCCCCACTAAATGACCAGTTGGTCCCAAGTGTACCGTGAAGGTCGCAGGCTGCCCCGGTGTCTCCAGAATTGTGACTACGTGGAAATATTTGCTTCTTGTCCACTCTGGATGCTACTGTCTTCTCTTCTGAATGTCTTTCCAAAGAACCTCCACCACCATGTACACACCCAAGCATGGGAAACTGAGGTCCGAAGAAGTGTGCTGCCTGAGGTCACGCGGCCCCATCCCTTGCTCAGTTGAGTGGGTCACTCACTCTCTGAAAACCATCCTGTCGGGGACCAGCAACCCCTCCCCCTCAACACCCTCCACCCCCCCACACACAGGGGACGGAGCCAGTTTCCAGACTCCCCGGTGGAAGTGCTGACGTGGCTCTGGGCAGCTGTCTGGGGCCGGGAAGCGGGGCAGATGTCACGCAGCCCAGGGGAGGAGGCGGCTCCGCGGGGAAGGCGGGGAGGGTGGGCAGGGCCTCTGGCCAGGCGAGACTGCCTCCTCCCCCTCGGACCTGGCTCACTTCTGTCTGGAGCTGGGGCACAGCCGCTGGGCTAGGCTGACACGCCTCCAAGACTAGCTGCAGCTCCTCTGTGTGGCTACTGGCAAGTGCTGCAGCCTCTCTGAGTCTTTCTGCTAGAGAATAACAGCACCTGCTTTGAATGGGTATGATCCTCAAGTGAAAGCAGAGGTGTGTGAAGGCCGGGCCCAGTGCCAGGCACATTGTTCCTGTTCAATAAATGTCAGCTATTGTTATTGTTGTCTTTGCAAGTGGGAACTTGGTGTGTCCAAAGGCAAAACTGAGTCCTGAGAGTGCCAACCATCTTTAGAGGTCATTACAGCCAGTCTGCTGCCTCACTGCCCCTGGCTTTCTACAATTCTCATGCCTATCTAGCTTTGTGCCTTCTTACTGCAGTGTCAGCCCCTCTTGGCTCTGCCTGCTGCCAAGCTGCCCCTCTCCCCGCCTCTTATCCGTGTGGTTCCCTCCTATCTGGCGGCCACATTGGGTCCCTGGAGCAACACAGCCCCCCTGGGAACAGCAATCGATGGGGCGGAACAGCCTCCCTGACAGATGGACCCACGGAGGCTGGGCTGCTTCAGCAGAGCTCCCTAGGAAACCAGAGACAGGAGCTGAGCCACCATGGCTGCCTCCTAAATAGAAATGGGAGGGGGTGGAGGAAGGAGGAGAGGGAGGAGGCCTGAGCTTCCAACCAGCCATCTCTAGGCTGGGGCAGCCCTTTGGGGGTGGGCTTGAAGCAGGGCAACCTTCACCCTTTTCCAAAGGCCCAGAATCCTTGGTGCAGGGAGGGCTTTGTAGGGTTTGCCTGGAAGTCTGATGTGTGAATCCCCCTCCATTTGCAAATGAAATGCTTTACCAGGTCCATACTTTTTCTTATATATCCAGAGGCTGGCATGTGGGTAGATAGGCAGGCTGGCAACTTACCACATTTCTAAGGCCACAAGGGGTCTTTGAAGCCAGAGTGGCAGAATTAGGCCTTCTCTGCCTGTAGAAGGTGAGAGATGATGAACCTTGGCCCCTTTATGGAAGAAGTGGATGGCCGGGGGTGGGTGAGGGTGGGTAGGTGGAGGATACCTCCTATTTCCATCCAGGCTCCCAGATTAGTCATGGAAGTTCCTCCCAGGGTTTAACCCAGGTCTTGAAACCTCAGCACTACTGACACTTTGAGCCATAGGACATTTTATTCTTTGTCCTATACATTGTAGTATGTTTAATACCTCCAGTCTCTAACCATTAGATGCCTGTAGCAGCAGTGTGATAGAAAATGTTTCCAGATATTGCCAGATATCCTCTGGGAGATTCTGTAGTTCAGGACCAACCCTCTGGAGGAGATAACCAGGACCCCATGGGGATGCCAAAGATCTGCAGTAGCAGGGGAGGGATCTTCTAAAATAGCTTTGTCCCCAGCTATCTCGAGTCCAGAAGTGTGGGAAATATCTCATACCCCTGACTCTAACTGCCAGGTTGGAGCATACCATGCTTGCTTGAGATGGCAGGGCTGTTGGCGTCACTGCTCAGCTGTGCCAGGCTTGATGCCAACATCTCACTGCTGAGACTACGAGTCATGGAAGTGGGGGGGGGTAGACGAGGTCATTGGGCTACTTGCTACCCAGGTGGCCTTCTGTTCAGCCATCTTGAGTTGGGCCACCAGCATGGATGATTAGCCGCCTCCCTTCCCCTGATGCCCTGCCAATGTCTGCTGCCTCCCTCTAGGTCACCGCTGGGGTGGGGATGGGGCTGACAGGACTCATATCCAGTGGAGGCTATTGCTATAATGTGGGTTGGATAAAAGGTACTAAGTATCCTAATCTGCAGCCCTTGAACCAGAGGACTGGGGAGGGGACTCCTTTGAGTCATTCTCTTTTTCCCACGCAGGCAGGCAGGGAAGGGAAAGCTCTCTGGTGTACAGTGTTACTGCTGTGAAGTCCCTACTTCTGTCTAACCTACTTCCTTCTTCCTAAAGCATCAGCCCTGTCCTGGCCTGCATGCTCTGCCCTAGCAAAAACAGTGCCCAACATTGAGGCCAGGGTGTGCCCTCATTCCTGGGGAAGAGAATTCTCACCCATGGGGAAATCTCAATCAGAATACAGGTCAACCATTGCCTGGGTGGATGGACAAATGAGGATGCCTAAGTGGACAAGGCTGGGGAGATAGGATTGGTGCCATATCATACCACCCACTGATCCCAGTACCAGCCTAGGGGTCCCAGGGTAAGGAGGAGGGAGTGGCTGGGGAGGTGGGCAGTGGCTTTGTAACCAGAGATGGGCTTGGCGGGCTAAAGCACCGCTTGGGGCTAAGGTTTAAAATAGCGCCTCGGCCTGGCCAGGATCGTGTTCGGGTCACCCACAAGGCAGCATGGCTACCACCATCCAGCTCAGGTTTCTCCCCTTTTCTGATGATTTGGCAGTGGAGGAGGGGGCTACTCTGGTCTCTGGAAGGGGGTTCAGGCACTGCCACTACAGATTCCTGACCATGCACTGGCCTCCCATACGCAGCCCCACCACAAGACACAAAATTTGTTCCAACCATATTCTGATGGCCTCCCTCCATAGTAAACATTTAGCACCAACTGGGGGCCAGACACTGGGCAGGGCATGGGAATGGGTAAGGTCTTATCCCTGTCTTGGGCCCCAGGAATGCAAGAAGGGGTGGGTGATCAATATGCATCAGGGATCCTGTCCCAAGGACCCATGTTTCATTTATGTCCCAGCCTCACCCTGAAAATTCTAGTCCTGAGGAAAGCAAGAGGAAGAAACGCACCCACAGGCTATAGCAAGAGAGAAAGTTTAGACCTCAGGTAAGCCTTCTACCTGAGAACAGGAAGGTAGCTACAATGAGGAGGAGAAAATGTCTTCAAAAGCTAGCAATCATCCTAGAGCTTAACCTGGGAGGTTCATAGCCTGTTTCCCCTGTAGGGAGTGACCCAAGAGAATGATCTGGTACCCTCCAGCCTCTCATGCCCAGGCAAAGGCCTGCCAGTTTATTCCAGTAACTCTGTGTCCACATAGGGTGCCCATTTCCTCAGACTAACCCAAAGAATAGGGAGATAGGTCAGGGGTATTAAGAGGGAGTCCCTTTAGTTTTTCAAGGGAGGGAGATAGTTATCACCCTGCCACTCCCCATTATGCTGTTGGAAAGTAGGAGAAAATTAGTTCCAACAATAAAAGCTTTATCTACACCAGTCCCTTCTGCTCCACTCTCCCTTACTAGTTTCTGAGTCCCTGGATAGTGGCCCCTGGGACCTGGCAGGTGGGGGTTCTCCCTGCCTTTCCCTTCTTCCTCAGTTTTGGATCACGGTGGGGGAGATGGTGACATAGGAGGCCAGGTCAGTTTAGGACCACATGCCTTCTAGATGGAGCAATGGCCAGTCCTCCTGACAGAGCTCACATTTATCTAAAAAATCATCTTGTATATCTTAATGATTTCTCAACAGCCCTGATTGAAGCATGCCTAATTTAGTCATGCCGTAAGTAACTTTTTATATTTCCTTAGGGAATCATTTCACTTATGAATCTTTTCTGAATCTGCAATCTCGATTAAAAGTTGATGTTGTTTTTTTCTGTCTCCTCTGCTTCTGAGATGCCTCCCTAGTGAAAAGGGTGGCAGCAGCATCAATCCTCCCTCATTGGCCTGTCTGAAGAATTCTTCCTGGGGTGGGGGGAGCAGCTAAGCCTCCCTGGCAGTAGCATGTGGAGGATGTAAGCTGGGGAAAGGGCTCCCAGAGAGGCGGCACAGTAGGGGACATTGATAGTCTCTTGCTCATACAACCCCCCATCTCCCTACTCCTATATGGGGCCCCGAGCAGTATTATACTGGGGAGAGGGCTTGTCCAGCCCCTCCAGCCATTAGGGTGTCTCCTCACCTATTGCTTAAGAATTTGAGAAGGGGATGGGCTGAACCCCTTCAAGGATTCAGCTCACAAGTACAAAACTGGTCCAAATCCAGGTCATCTTCCTATATAGCTGCCATAGTCTGGGTAAATTACTTCCCTTTTTTTTTTCCCCTTATTAGCAAAATAGGAATGAGTTGCTAAACAGATTACCTACCAAGTAGGTAAATTGTTTTAATATAACTCCTCCACGAAGGCAGCCTTTGTTGTCCCCCCTCACCCTCAGGACCCCAGCACCAGGAAACAGGTTAGAAAGATGTTGAGGATACTCTCCCAGTTCTGAGCAGTGTCTATTTCTCACCCCATTCATTATCTAGTCCTGGTGACACCCCAGGTGGAGTGGGTGGGACAAGCATAATTATCTGCTGAGACTTGAGTCTTGCCCAGGGGTTCCCCCAGAGGGCCCCCACCCATCCCAATGTCTGGCTCTTTCCTATGAGAAACAAAGGTCAGGGATACAGCACAAGACAGGAGGGCAAATTAGATTGAGAAGCTCTCAGAATTTAGAGGGAAGGGCCATTCCCTTTGAAATGCCCCCCCCCCTCCTACTTTTGATAGTTGGGGGAAGGACTTGCCCAGGTGCTGAGACCTCTGGCTCTGACCTCTGACTTTTGACTTCTGGTGTGGGGGGTACTCAGGCCAGAGTCATGGAGCGGGGTGGAGCCCAGGGGACGAAGTGGCGGCTCTGGGAGTTAACGATTTACGAGGGGCCCCTTCCTGAGGCCTCCCTCCTCCCTGGCCCAGCGGGCAACCCGTGACTGCCCAGGCGGCTAGACACAGAACCAGTCCCACCAGTTCAAAGAGCAGTTCATCCTGGGGCCCACCCCTTGCTCTTCCTGAGCACCCCATCTTGTAGAGTCTAAAGAGGAAGGCAGAGGAGGGGTTGGTGGACTGGGTGTTTGGGGCCCCTACTCTGGTCCATTTTTGGAAATCCTGGTGGGAAGAGCATTTACAACCGTGCTCCAGCCCCTGGGGCCAGGTAGCTGAGAGGCAGCAGAGCTTCAGCAGGCCTCCCCCATACTTCACCCCATCCTGCAGGCCTTAGGCAAAGCACTTTCAGGCCAGGCTGGCTTCTCACTGCCTAAGCATCCTCCCGCAGGTCTAGGACCTTCAGGTTTGAAACATGCCCTCTCCTTCCCCCAAGGCCTCCTCTTCAGTTACCTTCTCTCCCTTCAGCAATGTTTGCCTTTCCCTCTTCATGATGAGGGGGGTGGGGTGGGGCTTGAGCTACAGCTTTGACCTCTGGGAGCACTCAGTCCCATTCCCACAGCACAGGCAGCCGAACCATGATTTTGCCTAGAGAAGCCAAGGGTTACTGTCAGGGGCATGATACCCTGCCAGATTGTCCTTACTCCCTCTCCCCCCTGTACATACTGTGTTCCTTGTTCCTGGCAGACGATGTGAAGCTATATCTATGGTTGTCTATGGCATGCATGTAACTGTGGTTGGGCATGGGAAAGTGTATGTACGATGAGCGGAGTATGATTTCTGCTCTTTCCCAGACTTTGTGTGTTGGGGCTGGAGTCCCTCTTTTGTCCCCACTCCCTTCCCTTCTGTTTACATAAGGTCAAGGCCAGGCATGAGCCATCAAACTGATTGCTCAGAAATGGGCAAGTCTGGACCCCTTGGGAGACAGACCTATGAGGGTTTTTTTTTTTTTTAATTATTGTTGTTTTGTTTTCTGGTACTGAGGATTGAACTCAAGGGTGCTTAACCACTGAGCCACATTCCCAGCCCTTTTTTATATTTTATTTAGAGACAGGGTCTCACTGAGTTGCTAAGTTCCTCACCAAGTTGCTGAGGCTGGCTTTGAACTCCCAATCCTCCTGTCTCAGCCTCCTGAGCTGCTGGGATTGCAGGTGTGCCCCACCACACCCAGCTCTGACCTATGAGCTTTTTGAATATTCCTTTTAGTTTCACAGCTCTCTTGCCCCTTCAAAAATCATGGGGTCAATGGTGAGGGAAACCTGAGGTCCAGTGGTTGCTGTGAAGGCTGAGACCCCAAAGTTCTGGGCAGTTAAGCCCCTCCCTGCTTCTGCCCATATTGGAATTTTGACTGAGATCACTGTCCACTGTGACCCCATTGAAGACTATCCTGTACCCTGTCCTAGCAGGCAGGGATGCCAACACCCTTGCTTCCATCCTTGAGACTGTAACTCTTAAGACTCCTCTCTGCAGCATTTCTGGTCACTGGATGTTTAATCAGTCCTGGCCACTAGCTGATACATGGCAGTTGTAGAAAATGCCTCAGACAAGGCATAGATTGAAATCCTGGTTTTGCTACATTGTAACATTGAACAGGTGATGCAGCCTGAGGATTAAATAAGTATGTGCACAGAAAGCAATTAATATGGTGCCCAACACATAGTAAGTGCTTAGAAAGAGGTAGGCTATAATTGTTATTATCTGACCTACCTAGAGCCAGGCTTCAGGTCTAGGGCAGTTTGGTAGCCTCAAAGAATTTTCATGGGTTGTGGTAGTGGAGAACAGGGAGATAGAGGAGCAAATATAAGCTTTTGGGGGGTTGGGATATATCCCAGTGGTAGAGGATTTGTGTAGCATGTATGAAGCCCTGAGTTCAATACCCAGTGCCATACACACACACAAAAGCTATTTTAGCCAGGTGGGGTGGCACCCATCTGTTTTCCCAGTGACTCTTGGAGGCAGAGATAGAAGGATTACAAGTTCCAGGTCAGCCTTAGGCAATTTAGTTAGGCCCTATCTCAAAATAAAAAGGACTAGGGATGTAGGTCAATGGTAGAGTGCCTGTGGGTTCAATTCTCAGAACCAAAACAAAAATTTCTCTGCAGTATGGTCACTGTGGCCATAGGAGGGGACAAGGGGCCCAAAGCAGGCCACAGAGTACAGCTATGCAGTGCATGCACTTCAAAAAGGCACCTAGCAAAGGTAGCTAGGAAGGCTAAAGGGCAGTCCATGGGCCTCTTGCATAGGTTTCTATATATGCTCTAAGTGGATGACTTTTTCTAATTTGTACAAATGCTACTGGTGGCCATGTAGGCATGGCCCAAACTCAGGCTGGAATTGACACAAAAAGCTCCCAGTGGAAGTGATATGCTATTGGTCTTCAATGGAGTTTATGGGGTGAGCTCTTCTAGGCAGAGGGATGAGCACATGTAAAGTCCTGGAAATCTGCAAGAGGGCCTTGGAGTGTCTGAGAGGACTGCTGATATTAAGTGGTGTTGGTCAGCAGAGACCTGGAATTGAAAGGAGAAGAGGGCTGGTTTGGGAAGGGTGGCCATGGTGTCTGAAAGGAATAATTTGGGAGTAAGGGGCTTGAGCTGATTCTGTGCGCTCTGGGAAGGCACTACAGGATTTGATTCAGGTGAACTCCTGGTCAGATCTATATGGGAGAAACCTCAGGAGCACAGCAAATCTCAGGGTTAGAAAACAACATCAGTGCAGTCTCACTTTTTTCCTCATCTGAAAAATGGAGATGATATAAGAAGTTAATGAGATAATATACCTTAACTGTTTAGCACAATGACCTACTGAGGTAGGGTAAGGCTTTATAAATGCCAGACATGAATTTTATCAGCAGGATTCAAGAGAGCACTATCAAGCTGGGAGGTAGCTCAGTGGTAGGGTGCTTGGGGCAAGGCCCTATATTCCATGCCCAGCACTGCAAAAGAGAACAAGAAGGAAGCACAACACCAGCACTCCTCCCTAGAAGACAGGGAAGCTGGGTACAAGGACTCTTGCTCCTCATAGGTGCTGGAGACTTGAGGAACTGGCATCCTGACTTGAAGTTTGAATGATTACTTGAAAGAAGTCAGCAGACAGCCAAGTGTGGATGGCCCAGGCCTTTAATCCCATCGACTCAGGAGGCTGAGGCAGGAAGATTGCCAGTTCCAAGCTAACCTCAGCCACTTAGCAAGACCCTGTCTCAAAATAAAAAGTAAAAAAAGGACTGGGGATGTGGCTCAGGTTGAATGCACCTGGATTCAATCCACAGTACCAAAAAATAAAAACACCTCAGCAGAAAGTTTAATAACAATGTGAGACAAGCATTCCTTTTTGGAGGTAGAAGAGGCGTAGCAAGTCAGAGTGACTTCTCTTCTTGGGGAAAGAGGATAAGGTGAGAATGGTTTCCACAAGGGCAAAAGCCCCCACCTCATCCTTCCTGAGTGTCCTCTGCTTGTCTCAACGTCCATAATGGAGAGTTCTATGTGGATGGCTTGCACTTGACATTTCCTGTCATAGTACATTTTCCATATTCTGGCCCTGTCCTCCCTTGTTCCCATCTGGGTTGGACAGGTAAGGGTCGGGGTCTCCACAGTTCTTGATTTCCAGGAGAAGGAAAAGGCTACAAGATTCACCCTCTGATCTGGGACAGGTAATTGTCATCATCGCTTCCCTGAGGAAACCATCACCATTGGGATCACCTGGTCTTCTTCCACTGTAGCCTGTAGACCTTCACCTTTGTAGTTGGGTGGAGGTGGGAATAAGGATCTCAAAAAATGGATAATGTACTCCTCTATCGTGATGTATGTAAGAAATAATAAAAAAATAAATTTTTAAAAAAGGATAATTAATAATAATTCCCTAATGGGGTAACTGTCTACCATCCTCCCATGGATCCTGGCATTAAGCTTTTTTTCAGGTGTACAGAATCAGGTTCTGCACTTTATATCAGGTTTCATGGGTTTGTAGGTTAGTTTCACTTTTTGGGTCCTAACTCGGAGGCCTGCTTTTAACTCCCAGGAAACAGGTCCTTCCTCACAGTTTGTGCCTCTGCTTTCCCTGAAATGGTAGATGGGAGTGGATTAATTGCTAGGCCATCCTAGAGCATCTAGATCTGTGATTCTGCTTCATTTTTCCTGTATGCTCAGTGACAAACAGTGCCTACCCTCTCAAGGTGAGGCCCAGAATATCTTTAAGCAGGTTAGGGGTGAACATTCAGGGGTATACACTGTCTTAAAATTGTATTTCCAAACCAAGAACCTTATTTTTACTCACATGGTATGTTTACTTGGGGTATCTTTGAAGAAGCCTGCTGGAGAGGTGGAGAGAGGCTAAATGCCTCACCCAAGGGAGATATATATATATTTTTTGGGGGGGAGGGGTGGTACTTGGAATTGAACTCAGTGGTGCTCTACTACTTAGCCAGCCTTTATTTTATTTTGACACAGGGTCTCCCTAAATTGCTGAGGTTGGCCTTGAACTTTTGATCCACCTGCCTCAGCCTCCCCAGTGGCTGGGATCACAAGCCCACCACACCCAGCAAGAAGTCATTCTTTGACACAATAGTTAAAGAAGAACATTTCAGCATTTGTCCAAGGAAGGAACTGGCTGGGAGGGGGGTATCCCTGATTACTGGGAAGAGTCACTCCTTGTGGCCTGGGATGTCAGAGTGGGAGAGGCAAACATTCCAGAGGAGTTCTGCCCTTTTACACCACCCTCACCCCCAACTGGTTTGAGCTTCAAATCCACACTTAGAAGGCTTAGAGGTGGCTGTGGGCTGCTACTCCAGGGGGACACTGACCATGGCCTTTGCCCTGGCTGGGAAACTGCCACATAGCACAAAAGGAGAGAGGAAGCTGCAAGGTGGGAGCAGGTTTCGCTTCTCCGAGGGAGGCCTGTGGCTGAGGCATCCTGGCTGCAGTTAACTCCCTGTTATCTGGACCCCAATCAAGCTCAAACTGTAACTTTTAACCAGAAGGAGGCCAACTTCTCCAATGCATTGCCCACCCCACCCCCACCAATCCTGAGAATTGAGAACTTCCAGTTTGGGATTAGGAAGAAGTCAGGGCCTTGCTCTATAGGTCCCTGAGAAGACATCCTGCAGCTGTAGGATTAGCCCAAACCGGGCAGACGAGGGGTGGTGAGGGTACTGGAATAAGGACGAGGATATACCCACTCAAATCTATGTTTTGGGTGGACGTTTATTCTGCCAGAGCTGGGGTTTCGTTCTTTCAACCAGTATCTATTGAGCCCAGCTGTGTTCCCTGCGCTGTTTCATGCTCAGAGTTCGTAGGCTCTTGAGTCTCAAGCCATTACAGTGTCGTCACCTTAACCCCAGGGCTCAGTAGGTTGGGCTGGCACCTGCCTCCCAAGAAACAAAATGTCCTTTCTCAGATCAGTTTCCTCACCTGTGAAATGGGAACAAAAATTCCGCCCCTTTTCTCCCAGTGGACCTAGTGTCTATTGAATTACAGGAAGGCGCTCTGGGAAGGGTACGGTCTTTGAACACGCGCCTGGGTTCCACAGCCCTGAGCCAAAAGTCCCCAGCCCAACGCACACCTAGTAGGGGAGGAGGTGCTGTCTAACTCTCTCGATCCTTGTAGCTTCTTCCCCCGCTTACCAGGGGGCAGAGGACGGCGGGTTTTCTCGGAAGGTGCGTTTCCAGGCCCAGGCATCACAAAAGGGAGAGGCTTTTTTTTTTTTTTTGTAAAGTTGCGCGGAAGAAGGGTGAAGCAGGGAGCGCGGGGAAGCTGAACCTGGGCGGACCTCGGCACGGCGCAGGGAGCTCCAGGCGCAGCGGCTGCGGCTCCAGCTCAGAGCCTGCGGCGTCCAAGTGGCCAGAGCTGCGCTGGGAGGGAGGCGGCAGGAGGAGGGAGGGGAGCCGAGGTGGAGGGGGGGGGGAGGGAGCGGCTAGTCCGGTCCAGGTTTTGCCGGCAGCCCCCGGGCAGCGTTCAGAGCTCCTGCCCGGGCGGGCGCGCGGCGGCGGCGGCGGCAGAGGCGGCGAAGCCTGAGCGGGGATGTAGAGGCGGCGGCACTGGCGGCAGCAGAGGCGGCGGTGGCGGCGAAAGCAGGCGTTTGAGCTGAGCAAGAAGAGCAGCGAAGCCTCATAACCCAATAGCCCGACCCTGCGTCCCAGCCCTGCCCAGCCCGCGCCCAGCATGCGCGCCGCCTGCTGAGTCCGGGCGCTGCACGCTGAGCCCTCCGCCCGCCGCGCCGCGCTCGGCTCCGGGGTGATTAGTTGCTTTTTGTTGTTTTTTAATTTGGGCCGCGGGGAGGGGGAGGAGGGGCAGGTGCTGCGGGCTCCCCCCCCTCCCCGCCTCGGGCCAGCCGCGGCGGCGCGACTCCGGCTCCGGACCCAGGCGCAGCGGGCGGCTGGAGCAGAGCGCACCGCGGCGGCAGTGCCCAGAGAGGAGCGCAGCTCCCCGCCCCGCCCCTCCCCCTCGGCCTCGCGGCGACGGCGGTGGTGGCGGCTCGGACGACTCGGAGAGCCGGTAGGTGTCGGGCCATGGCCCTCCCCCGACCCCCCCCACAGACCGGCCCCCTCCCCTTCCCCGCCTACCTCCCTCTCCTCCCCCGGGGCTCGGTGCGCGGCCGGGGCCGGAGTTCGCTGGAAGTCGGCGGAAAGTTTGGCTGCGCGGGTTCCCCCGAAGTTCAGGTGCGGAAAGCTAGGGACGGGGAAGGAGGGGTCCGTGTTTGGGAGGGGCGGGGGGCTCCCGCAACCTGAGCCGCGGATCCGCGAAGCCTGGGAGACCTAGCGCCGGTGATCGTTTGGTGGCCGCTTCTATACCCAAGCCTCCCCAAGCTGCAGTATGCTCGGTCGCAGATCACTGAGTTCAGACAAAAAGAGGGGTTTTAGGGTCGGGGACGGCGGGCTGGGCGCCGTGGAGTGGGGTTGGGGCTTTTCCTGAGAGGTGCCGTCCTCTTCCCAATCCAGATCGTGGGCGCTGGGGTGGCGGGCGCCCCGGGGTCCTCACCTCTTGGTGTTAGGCGGGCGCTCCGCCTGCGGGGGTGACTGCTTGGAGATCTCTGGCGTGCACTCCCCGCAGCAGACCCCACTCACAACCCTGTGTTTGGGGGCGATGGTAACTGCCCTGAGCGGCTTCGACCATGCGTGGCTGAGCCTCCCCCTCCTCTTGGAAGAGGCGGCGGCCACTTCTGCATTTCCCCTCCAGCTCCTCGCCCCCGCTACCCGCGGGGTGCCTGGCGGGCTGATCAAGTTTGACCTTTTTTTTTTTTTTTAATCGGTGAAAGTATCACCCCCACTTCCACCGTGCCCCGCAGCCTCTCCCTCCCACCACAGCGATGGGGAGCCTTTCGGGCTGCCTCCCAAGCCCCGCGTGGGCTAAATAGCGTGCAAAGCCAGGGAGGGAGAATGGGGGTTTTCCCCTAGCTGCAGGGCTGTTGGAGGGGGATGCGTCCCAGGCTCCTGCCGTGCAGCTCTGGCTCCGAATTTACCCCTGAAGTTCTGCCCGAGCCCCCCTCCCCTTCGCTTCCCCGGAGCGAAGGGCTGAACCGCCGCGAGAGGAATGTGTTAATTTTCTGACTGGGGGAAGTTGTCCTCGCCCGGAATGGGCTGTTTTCCGGCGGGGAGCGCGGGGTGCGCCTGGCTTTGTTTATTTGTAGGATCGACAGAAAGTGAGTGACCCCAGTTTTTAAATAGGGGTCCATCTCGGGACCTGTCAGAAGAGCTGAAGCATCCAATGAGAGAGCAAAACCTCTCTTTTTTTCCTCTTCCCCGAGAATCAGAAGGGGTACACGGAGTTTGGGTTAGTGCCATGGGCTGCAAGGAGGCACCAGTGGATTTGAGGGGGTTCTGTAGTGACTCATCCGGAAAGACCTGCTCCCTCTAGTCTCCTGCGACGAGGGTCTGAGATTCAGCAGTTTCACCCTCTTTGCCCCCAGGATCCTGGGTGGTCCAAGAGTCGCATCTTTGGATTGGGGGCTGCAGAAAGGGGGGTCATCGGACCATCCTCCCGATCCCCGCCTTTCCCTGCGCCGCAGGCGCTGTTTGCAGCCCTCGGTTTTGTAGTGGGCCCAGCCCCACCCCGCTCCTGGCGTTTGCTCTGGAAGCTCTGGGGAGGGGGGCGTGTGTGATCCTCGGTCCTCGCCCCCGCCGGAGCCGCCCCAGGGCCGCCGGCAAACAGAGTCCCTTTCAAGTTTTCCGCTGGGGCCGCCTGGCGGGGGCTGCAAACACAGTCGCTGCGGACCTGTTTGGAGCGCGATTTGAACGCCCGGCGCCACCTCAGCTGCCCCTGGCCGCTGGGGTGGGGGGTTCCGTCTCTGAAATTAGGAGCATTTAAATGAGATATTTTGGGGATCTTACTTGCCTAAGATTGACTTGTCCTCCTCCCGAAAGCCCCCCCCCCTCCAACTGCTGCTGGGAACCCAGAAACTAGAACCTGAAGCACCTTCCAATCCCGTTTTTGAGATCCGTGAGGGGAGACATAGGGCGCTACCTCCCCGTAACGGCATGGTGTTGATTTAGCAGTTTCCCTAGATGAGAATCAAGCTGGAGCTTGTTGGGGGGGGGAGTGGCCCGCTCTGCAGCTGTCACCCCCCTCCCAGAACGAAATTGTTCTCTCCCCTTGGGGAGGAGGGAGAGGGGGTTGACAGTCTGATTTTTACCCCCCCTGGAAAGGGGTGGGAACAGCTGAGGGAGGTTGGCCTCTGCATTTTCAGTCAGCCCTGGGAGCTTGGTTGATATAGCCCCCCTCCCCATCTTGGGACTCTTGGGAAGCCTCTAGCCAGCCTTGAGCCTCCCTCTCCCCCATGCCACTTTCCTTTCCAAGGTGGAGGCAGAGAGGTTCCCGTGCAGAAGACAGAGCTTTGACTGGCTGGCTGACTGACTGACTGTTGGTGGCTTATTTATGTGTGTTTGGGCTCAGTTGTTTTCCCGGCTCAGCAGGTGACCCTGGCCTGGGCCTCCTATCTCTCCTGTGCAAGAGAGCCTGTTGACTTATCCGAGGACCAGTGGCCTCCTCTTTATCACGTGAGGCCTGGAATGTCCACGCAGCCTGGCTGGGTTAGGCTACGTGGGGGAAGGGGAGGGAACTGTTGGGAAGGGTTCTGCATCCAGGGCCCAGGATGGCACAAGCCTGCTGTCTGTCCATGTGCTCCACCATGACCCTCAACTTTTTGCCTCTTTTCAGCTTTTTGCCTGTCTTTTACCCATTTGGCATGTGCGAAACTGAGGCCCATAGGAGTCTGGGGGCAGGGTTGCATCTGGATAAAGAACCACATCTGGGAATTTAGGACCCCACCTCCTATTTCATGGGAGGGTAGAATGGAGATGGGGGTATCCCTCAGAAAGAAGCGAATGATATATGCTGGGCAGAGGTCAGTTGACTTTTTAGGGTACAGAATGGGGTAGAGGTCTGGGAGAATATAGGTGAGCCAGACTCAGGCCTACTGCTAGAGCCCCGTGGTGACCAGTCAGAATTAGTTACCAACTATAATGCTCTGGAGCATACTTTAATTGGCTAGGGATAGGGCAGGCTCACTTATTGTTGTTATTATTGTTCTCTGCTTATATGTAGTTAATTTATTCATTCATCAGCCTAATATGTAAATGTTATACATACTATGTATTTCTGGGGGTGCAGAATCACTGCCCCAACTCTGTAGGCTTTTTCCGGGCAGAAGCTCCACCCCCTTCCCCGCCTCCTGGGGCCCTGATTGGGGCTTTCCCTTTTATTTTTTTCCCCTTGGGGCTCTCCCAATCCTGCCCCCACCTACTGGTCCCATCCTGGCTCTGTGTGTGTGGTTGTGTGTGTGTGTGTGTGTGTGTGTGTGAAGTGTTCTTGATTAAGTGTATTAATAGTTAAACTCTCACTCATAGCTGGAACTCACCAGACCACAAAAAGCCTCCCCCGTTACTCACGCGCTACTGCCCAACAAGAATATCCCACTAAAGTTTTTTTTCTGCTTCCCTTACTTCCCCCTCACTCTCTCTGACTCCCCCCAGTGCTGAGCCCACCCATCCAGGCTGAAGGCAGTGAGAAAGGACTGCCCCCTCAAAGACCCAGGAATCTCCAATCCTCCACCTGCCTGCTAAAGCCAGAGGCAATGTCAGCTGACAGATGAGGCTGTGTGGTACTAGTCAGTTGGTCTGCATTGTGGGACTGGATGGCCTGTGTGCTTATGACTCAGGATATGTATGTTTCTAAGTTGTGTGTGTATGTCTAGAAATTGGTGTGTTGAATGTGTGTCTCAGGAGTCTGAGCATGCATGGATCTGTGGATGCGGGCTTGTGTAGCTGCATTATACATGTAAACCCAATGTATGTTTCTGAGTCTGAGATTGTAAATTGGAAAATTGGATGTGTCTCTGTGGATCTAGGAATGTATATTTTCTCTACGTGTGTGCCTGAAAATTTCAGAGTCTGGTTGTGGTTGTGTGTATTTGTGTGTTTTGTATATGCTTATAAATCTGGGAGTAAGCCTATCTAAGCTGTATGGGCCTTCAGTAGCTGGTAGCTATGTGTTCCTTTCTCTTTTAGTATCTCTCTCTGCCCCTCTGTCTCTTCCTTTCTGGTTGTTTGAGGCCCTGAGAGAGAGAGAGGGAGGGAGTGTGTGTGTGTGTGTGTGTGTGTGTGTGTAGCATCAAATCTCTTCTACCCGGCTCCCCCCCTCCCCAGTAACTGGGCAGCTTCCCCGTCTGCCTGCCTGCTGGGAGTTTTGGAAGCCATGGAGGGAGACAGGCTGGGGCCGGGGTGACAGCGCGTATCCACGGTGATGGCAGCCTGTGATTACGGGAATAAAAGGATTTTAAGGTCATGGGTGTTTTTTTATGTTCCCCCCCTTTGGTGGAGTCAGTGGCTGCAAAGGGCCACAGCTGTGTGTGTGCAGGTTGGAAAGTCTGCCCCTGTGAAAGTGAACATGGTTATGTGGAGCTTACCTGGGAGCATGAACACAGGCGTGTATATGCATGAGCAGAATCTGTGAGAGTGAGTGTACCTATCTGCCTGCTCCTCATGTGAGAGTCTGGGGGCTGCCATCGATTCCCCTGGGGGAGAATTCCTAGTAAAAGTTGCTCCTGGGAATCACATGAACCTGGAATCCTGCAGTCTTCTATATGCTGAGGAGGGCACTCAGGCCCCACCCGCTGCTCACCTGCGCCCCCTCCCTGAGTCCAGTGTCTCTAGCTGGATACTGCCTGGGCCCAGTTACCTGGGCAAGGCCACATCTCAGGGTGTCAGTGCCCCTGGCCCAGCTCCAGCCCCTGTAATTGCATTCTGCCGCCTAATCCCCCGCCAGCTCAATTAGATCACAAATTCTTCTTCATTTCCTGCCTCTGATGCTGGCCTCCCTCTGGGCTAGCAGTGACTAGAAGAGAGGAGGGATCTTGACCCCCCCCCCCTTCTACCAGCACTAGAGGCTGGAGGGGGGGTGGTAATAAATTCCTGGTACATGGACCCTGGAGTCCAGGTTATATTTGAGGGACCAAAATGATGGGGCTCTATTGGCCCTTTTTAGACCAGCTTCAGTATCCCCATTCTGGGGAAGAAGGCTCATGTTACTTAATATAGGGGCTCTGGGTAGACCAGACAGGTCACTCTAGTCAAGTCCCTAGGCTACATCCTTTCCTGGTTTCCAGTAGGCCCTGCCTACCTCCTGATCCCAGAGCAGTTGGTGGCCACCCCTAAGCACAGCAGTTGTGACCTTGTTTTTGACCTTTCCATGTTGTCCATTCTAGGAGCCAGTAGGACCACTGTGCTCCCCTCCTACTTAGTTCTTCTAATCCCCTCCCTTGGCCCCACCCAGATAAGTGTGTATGAGCAGTAGCTCTGAAGTCCTTCAGACCTGGCTCCAAATCCTGGCCACACCAATGTCTCAGTGGATGTATGATTTATTGGCAAGTTGCGTTATCTCTACAAATCTGAGTTTCTTTATCTCTGAAACAGGGTAGTTAAGAATGGCTGCCTCACAAGACCATTTTTGGTGAGCATAGGGAAGTTCGCATAGGTGCATTCCCAGTTAACATTCAATAAAATTTGGCTTTTATAGTGATGAGTACTTCAAATCTTTCAGTGAATAGGAAGGAGAAAAAGCACTTGGCTCACACTTAGCATTTCTTCTCCATTTTGCTAATTACAGGTGTGTACCTTAGTTCTATCACTTTGCCTGAGTTTCTCTCCCTCATCTGTAAAATGGGACTGACAGAGGGCTGACCTTAGAGGTCACATGAGAGGATTAAATGCTTGGCCCCAGCAAGTTCTCTGCCCTTTCTTTCCTCACACCAAGCCTGGGGTGGATAGGACTAGTGAAGATACGGGCTCTGGGACCAGGGGCTGACCAAGGTCATGAGGCTGGTAATGAGGCCCAGGGATGACCTGCTGGCTCAGCTGAGCTGTGAGGCACAGCCTTCCTTCCCTGCAGGTCTCTGAAAATTGGTGGCTTGGCTGATTATTTTCTGGGAAGGGGAAGCTGAACGTCTGCCCCTCCTTTCCCAGGAGGCGCCCATGGCAGTGGCTGTGCTGACAGGCCTCCTGGCTTTCTTGCTAGGGTGGCTGGCAGCTCTGTGGAAGGCTGGCTGTGCCCAGATCAGCCCAAGGGAAGGGAACTGCAAAGGTCTCCCTCCCATCACTGACCCCTGCAGCCCCTCCCATCCTCAGCCTGTCTTCTCTCAATGGAAAGACAGCAAGGAGAACTCATAGCAGGAGAGCTGGGGAGACTGGCTGTGATGGAGGTGGTGGGGCAGCCTTCTGCCTCAGGGTCCCCTAGCACTCCCTGGCTAGTCTCCTGCTTTCTGTGACCTCTGTCACTCACTAGCCTGGGCTTTTTAATATTTCATGGCCCTTCAAACCAGCCCCCTGCCCCAGCCCACATGGCCCCCTTTGTCTGCCTGCCTATCCCCCACTGCGTCTGCCCCTGCTGCATTCCCTGCCTTTCTCGATCTCCATCTCTCATAGGATTCTCTCCCCTTCCCTGACATCTCTGACTGTCCCTCTGCCCCTTTCCTCCATTTTCCTCTTTTGTCGGCTGCCTCCTTCCCACTGGAACAGAAACCTCGGCAACTGGTCTGCCTGCTTGTTCGCCCCCTGGGTCTACCCCTTCCTGCCCCCTCCCCCCAGCTGTGCTGGCCGCCCTGTGAGAGCTGGTTTTATTTATTTTTCTGTTTGTTTGGGAAGAGGGCAGTGGCAACTCTGAGCCCTGGCTGCTGCTCTGCTTGGAGCAGTGAGCAGGCGGCTGCACTGGCCTCCCAGGAATGTGGCTGGGACGTCCCGCGCTATATTTACTCCCCTCCAGCTGCTGTCCCCAACAGGGCAGAGCCAGGCCTGCCTGGTGGCCCCCAGGGAGCCCTGTGCCCGCCCTCCTCTGTCTGGCAGACCCCACATAGCCCTTGGGCCCACTGCTCCCCCCTTGCCTGTGACCTCCTCTGACCTCCGATTTGCCTGGCCTGCCAGCAGAAACTCATGTGGCCCATGCTGGTATGGGTATACAGTGAGGGCACAGAGTCCTGGCACCCAGTACTACCCCCCTACACTCCTGTGCACCCCTACTCAGGGGCCTAACCTAGGTCTGTAATGTGATGGCCAGAATTATGCAAAACATCTTTCCAGGCTTCTCTTCACCAGGCCTGGTCCCTACTCTTGCCACAGTCCCCTCAACTCAGCTGCAATCACTGGGGAAGGGGGAGAGCTTGAGTGGCTGTGTCCTTGTATCACTGGTCCCCTTGGTTCCTCACACAAGCACACATGCGTGCGCAGCTGAGTGCTTGCACATACATATGCAGAAAGACTCCCTTTCCCATGGACACACATGTTGGGTTATTCCTTCCTTGGAGGCAGGTCCTTGCCTCCTGTCATTGATTCCCTCATTCATCAGATGCTTACAGGGATATTTTGAGCCCGCTCCTTGCCAGCCTTGCAATGGGATGTGGCAGTGATTCCTTCCTGTACCCTCAGTGCCTGGCACCAAGTAAGTGCTGAAGATATTTCGCTGCTGCTGTACTGAGCTGCAGCCCCCAACTATTATCACTGTTAGGATCAGATATTGTAACAATGGCAGTGACAATGGCTGGCCCATCCTAAGCCCTTGCAGGGGCAGCCTCTGTGTTTCTGACCTTTGCCTCCTTTAGTCCTCCCAGTAGTCCAGTGAGTTGGGTGCTGTTAACATCTGTTTAGAGAAAGGAGGAAACTGAGGCTGGGAGAGTTTGTGACTGACAAGTGGGATTGAGTTCTGGCAGAGCCCTTGACAGGGTACGAACACTATGAAGACAGCCAGCGTTGGTCTATATATGTGGTGTTTGCAGCATCTTCCCTGGTACCTGGTTACATATGGAACAGACTCCCTAAGTGCTTGTGAACACAAGCCTTGCTCTGCTTCCCCCTTGTGGCACCCTAACCCCTGGCAGTGGGCCTGACATGAGGCAAGGAGATGGGCTGATTGGCTAGTTGGGTGAATAAAGGAATGAATTGATGAATGACCAGACAACTCAATGTGAGGATGAGTATTCTCAAGGAAAATGGGCATGTGGGATGTGCTGGTGAACAGACTGCTGTGTGGACACCCATTGGCCCATAGAGGATTCTGGGAAGTGAAGTAGGGTCAGGGCTGAATGACACAGCTAGAGACCAACAGTCTGCTGAGGCAGTGAGGCAGGACCTATCTTCTCCATGGACCTCAATTTTTCATCTGTCAAGTGGGCTTGGGAGCCTTTGTTTTGGCTGACTGCCAGCTGGCATGGGAGGTGAGGGGACTGTGGCTGGAAGGAGGAAGTAGTGGGTGGTGAAGACAGGAAGGTGAAGCGTGGAGCTTGGCTTGGAACCTGAGAAGCAGGGAGATCAGCCCTGACCTGACCCATAGAGTCCTCTCTCTGAGCCACAGGGTGGGAATGCAGGCTGTCAAGCCCCCCTGCCTCCCATTCCTGCTATGGTGCAGGCTTGTTTCCTGACATCTGCGACATCAGTGGTTTTGTGTGCCAGGAGGAGGTGGCTTGTCCCTTGGCCTAGTCCGGCTCCTCCCCAGACCCAGACTCTCCCCGCCCCTCCGCAGCTTCTTGTTAGTTCCTGTTGACCCCATGGGAGAAACCCAGCCCCTCTCCTGCCTGACCCACCTCCCCCAAAGCTAGATGAGCAATTGGTTGACTGGACCTACATCAGTAGGAGGGGTAGACATGGTCCTCTTTCTTCCTGGGGCTATCTGATCTTGGTGGTTTAGAATTTTTAGTGACAAGAGACTGGAATCATAAACTCCTTGTAATGGAAGGATTTTCAAGTCATGACTCTTGTCATGTTGGGATTCTAGAATCACAGAACCATGGGTTTTCCTGTGGGAAGGAAGTATGAATGGTCCGTCATGTTTCAGTCTTCTGTTTGATGGTAGGGGACAGTAATGCTCTGTGGGGAGGAGCTTCCCTAAGGTCATAGAGCCTGGAGCCCTCAGGTGACACAAGCCTGGGACAAAACCTGAGACAAAAATGCCAGTTTTGCCTGCAACGGTGGACTATGGGCCATCAGGCAGTGAGGGGATTCAGGGACGGCCTGGCCTGCAGGCACAGGAGGGGTCTTCCTTGCGGCCTGCCTGCTGCCCACGCTTCCCGAGGCATCAGTGTGAGGAGGAAATGCGGGCTGTTTCTCCCAGCGACAGCCGGCAGGGCCGGGCGACTTCCCAGCTCCCCCTCTGACTCATGGCTGCCTGCAGCTCCCCTCCCCTGGGGGCCTCAGCAGCCCCATCTGTGCAATGGGGAGAGGTTTTGTCCCACAGACTAGCGTTATAGAAACAATAAGACTAGGATTCTTTTCCAGGGCCACTTTTAGGCAGTAGAGAGTCTAAAGAGTGGTCCAGAAGAGCCACAGAGCATTTGGCCCTCGTATACTGAGAAGTCCTGCTTGGAGTCACCTTAGTGCCCCAAGAAACCTGGGGGAGTCAACCTTGTTCCCTGGGCAGAAATTATGGGAAGCCAATGATAGAGGACCCAAATCATTCTTTTAGGAAGATCCCAGATTGTGAGGCTTAGAGCTCTCAGCGATCTCCCCTGACTTCAGTATACCCATCTGCAAAATGGAGGATGTTGTTGCACTAGGTCAGTCATTTAGTGGCTGTGCTGTACCTGGATACGTGCCGGATGCTGGGGAATGGGGAATCCTTGACTCCAGAAATGGGATGGGATGGGATTGGGTGGAAGGGGTGACAGGAGAGGTAAGAAGCTGGCCAGCGAGGGAGTGTCCAGCGGAAAATCCCAGCTGTTCTCAGGAAGCGTTTCCTCCTCTGGTCTCCTGGGAGAGGGACTAGGCAAGCAGGACAGAGAGCAGTGGGAGGCTCCTCGCAGTCCACGTGGAGACATCCCAGGCCTGGCAGCTGGGCGGGTGTGCCCTTCACACTGCCGAGGGCTGGAACACACCTCCCGTGCTGTGTGGTGGGGGGCCAGGGCTGCCAGGAGGGGCCCGGCCATAGTCCAGATTTTAAAGCTTTCCCCTGGGGCCTCGTGGTACCCTCCACCCTGTCCTGAGCTGCCACCTCAGGGGTGGCAGATGCTGTTTCTTCGGCCCAGGCGAGTGGGAGGCCTCCGGAAGAGCCTCCTGGGAGGTTCCGGGGGGCAGCGGGGGCGTTGGCAGCTGCTGCCCAGCCAGGGTTGGCTCACAGTGGCCTCCCAGGTCCCTCAGGCCCCCAGGCTTGAGGTGGTGCTTTGGAATTGAGGCTGGTCCCTCCAGCCCTTGCTTCCCTGCTGCTGCCCACCAAGCTTCTTGTCTCTGGCCCCCTCCCATCTCTGGCTGCGACTGCAGAGCCCCCCGGGAAGGCAGGGGAGGAGGCACAGCGGGCTCAGAACAGCGGGTGCCCGCGCAGCCAAGTATTTGCGTGAGCTGTCAGAGACAGACAGGCATGTGGGGAATTTGGTGCATGTGGGGCTGGGGGAAGCAGCCGGGTGGGCAGGCAGGCAGGAGGAGGGAAGCTGGGGCTGCCTGCAGGCCTGTTGAACCCTGCAGAGATACTGTTTCTACCTAGTCCTTTAGGCATCTTCTTCTGCCTGTGCCAAGGCAGTGAGGAGAGTGGGAACTATCCTGACTGGGGTCTGATGGTGGTGCTAACACCCGAAGGGGGCACCTTGTCAAGGGCCCAGAGCTCTCTGGTGGAGTGTGGAGCCAGGCAAGAATCCGGGTTGTACCCAACTGTGGCCTCCAGGAAATAGCAGCTGTCTTCTCTGCCCCCACCCCACCCCAAGCCTGGCACAACTTGTTTCCTGGCCAGGGTCCGGCTGGGGCAGATTGGAGGAGCCTGGTATTGCCCGGCTGGGTAAGGAACAAGCAGGATGGAGGGGGTCATGTTTATAAGCCTAAAAGCAGTGGGAGTGCTGTGGAGAGAGGACCTAAGCCCTTGTTATCCTTATGCAAAGACCCCAACTTGGTTGCCTTTGTGGTCTATTCCCAATAGATCCTATTAAACAGGACAGGGGCCCAGAGCTGAGTAATACTTGATTTTTCACAGCTGAGAGCCCAGAGGTGAATATACTGCCCTGAGGTCAAACAGTGGACTCCTAACCTTCCCTCCGCCCTCATGTGGGTGGGGCCAATGGGAAGAGGTGAACATTGGGGTTTGCTGGGGTGGGGGCTATATTTAGTTCTGCAGAGCTGAGGGGCCCCTCTAGGAGCAGCTGTTGGGGGGTGCACACACAGGCCTGGAGCTTCATTTAGTCTGGACAGAAATATCCTCCCCCCCACCCACCACCCACTGGCTGGGCGGCCAGGCTGCGGGTTTGTCCCCTGAGGGGCAGCTTGCCTGGGCCTGGCGGCCGGCGGGACAGGCAAGATGACCCGATAGGCTTTTCCCAGCTCAGGTTTCGATGAAACAGGAACCGGAGCTGCAGCCTGGACTGTGGGGGCCAGGGCAGCCAGGAGCCTGGGGGGCCAGGGCTGCCTCCCCCGCTTCTCCCTCCCTCTGCTCTGTGATGCAGCCTCCCCTTCGCAAAGGTCTGGGGAAGCAGCAGGTTATTTATCAAGCCAGCCTCCCTGCCGCGTCTGCCCGCGTCTCCCCCCCCACACCTCTTGCGCTGGCGGCCATGAGCCCAGCAGAGCAGGGTGAGCTGGGCAGGCGGGTGGCGGGATTAGCTCAGGAGACGTGAGTCACCCCATCCCCAGCAGCCCTGCGAGGCCCTGCGGCCTGGCAGGCAGAACACGCACTCACGCACCCACATGTGGCACACTTAGGGCCACACAGGACAGACATGGTCATACAGAGCACACTTAATTCTACATGGTGTGGCACAGACTTGGTCACATATGTTGTGGGCCCTTCAGAAGCACACTCACTGTTACAACCCTGGCCCCTGGTGTGTGCGTAACTGGCACAGACCTAGGGAAACAGACATACATGGTTACACAGGGGTGGGCCCCTTGGGAGGAGGCCACACTTGCCCTTTCAGACCCTGCACCAGTAAGGCAGCTGTATGTCTACTTCATCCTGTCACAGCTCGGGCTAGTGGTCCTGAGGTCATAGTTCATACCCAGGTGAGACCATAGGGTTAGTCCAGGAGGACTGACAGCAGATCCTGGTGCACACACCTATACATGTTCCCACCTGATGTGGTTAGGGCTCCCTTCCCCCGTTAAGGCTCACACAAAAGAGGCCTGACCCTCAGCCATGATGTCATCTGATTCAGTAAGGTTTGGATAGGGGCTTTTCCCTATCACCAGGCTGGTGTGGCCCTACTAGGGGACCTACTTACCCTCCAGTGGGGAGCTCTGGCCTGAGCAGAGTAAGTTGGGTAGATGGGGCAGAGAGCAGAGAAGCTGATTTCCCCAGGAGTGCCCAGTGGCCAGTTGCTCTCCCCATTCAAGGTGGGGTCTGTGAGAAATGGGGAGGGGGGTGCCAGGGATTGGGAAAGGAACAACAGCCCCTGATCCAGTGAACTGTGTCCCAGGAGTCTGTCCTCCCTGCTTACTCCACTTGGTTTTCTCTGTCCCCTTGGTTCCCAGGGCCCCGATTATCTAGTGCCCCTCACCCGCACCTTTCAACCATCACCCTGAGACTTAGAATACATCCCTGTTTCTTAGTCTGTAGCCTTGCAAATTGGTGTGGTGCTGCCCCGAATAGGAGGAGATCCTGGGCTGCTGGGCTGGAGAGATACCCTCAGTGCGTCTCTAAGCCTTTGTCCCACCACTGAGGCTGGGACATGTTTTCCTTGGCCTGGACAAAACTGAAGGCAGGCCTATTTTCCATATACTGGAAACTAAGAGAGAAAGAGTCTAATGGAATGGCTTCATGATTGTTAAGGGCTTTGGACACTGTTTCCTAATACCCAGACTGCAGATCATTCTGGGCCCAGGAAAACTTCCACCTTCTGGCTTTAGAGGTCTCCTCCCTAAGGGCCTGGACAGTGGTCAAGGAGAGAAGAGAACCCAGGCATCCAAAGGAAAACAAGACTGGATGCCATCCTGAGCCCTGGACCCTGAATTAGACAGGCCTGGGTGCCTGGCTTGGTTACTTCCTGCTGTATAATTATAACCAGCCTGCCAACCTTTCTGACCTCACTTTTGTCACCTATAAAATAGATATAAACCTCATCTGTCTTAAAGCTGTAGGACCTAAAATAAATGGTGAGGATTAGGGGTGTAGCTCGGTGGTAGAGTGCATGCTTAGTATTTGTGAGGTCCTAGGTTCAATCCCCATCACCACAGAAACAACAAAAGTAGATGATAGGGTATATTCTCATCAGTACTTACTTTGTCACACCTTCCAGGGAGTCCAACACCCTGTGCCTGAAATTTTTCTTGGCTTACTTAGAATATCTTAGCTTTCTCTAAGACTGTTGTCTGATAGGAATGCTGCATGTGCTTGATTGAATGAGGAGGCTAAGCTGGGTGGGCATGGGTTGGGCCCAGGATAGAGGAGCCTATCTCTTGGATAAATTCCTGGAGGCTTCACAATATGGGAGAAAAGGGAAAGAGCCAACCTTAGTTCCAAGGCTTTTTCTGTTCTCTAACCTAGCACACACAACAAGGCCACAACAAGTTGGACTTGAGCAGAAACTTCCAGGTTGCAAATGGGGCCTTAGCAGAATGTGAGGGGCTTGGCACCTGCCCATGTGGCAGGGCTGTTGGGACTGGAAGATCTAAGAAGTGCCAACTAGAGCAGGCATGGGTTGGGGGCTGGGGAGGTAGGAGGAAAGGGCCGCAGGAGGTATAGGTGGGTTCTTCCTGTGGCCAGAAGAGGAAGTACAGGTACAGATCTGGCCAGCTGGTATTACTCTCCTTATACGTAACCGTCAGACCCTACCATATGCTCATCAGCTCCCCATGGGCCTGCAGGGCAGAGGGCTGGGGGTCCTTGGAATTGGGGCTGGGGAAATAGTCATGAGGGGATTGGCTTTGAGCTTAAATTCGAGCAGTGGCAGAACTGGGGCTACCACCTAGGTCATCTAATGTTCCAGGCCTGAGCTGTCCTTGACACTCATGCTGGCAGATGATGACAATAAAAAATAACACAGCTATCGTATGTTGAGAACCTACTGCATGCTGACCCAAAACCAAGAGTTTCGCATGTATCTTCTCCAGGGCTTTGATGGGTTAGGGCTGACATCTGCATTTCACCGCACAAGACATGAGTTCAGCAAAGTTCAGCAACTTGTCTGCAGTCACCTAGGCTGAAGACTGCAGAGCAAGGAAAGGAACCCTGACTCTTGGAGTCCAGATGGACCCTTCCATGGCTTTAGCCTGTGCCTATGAGAAGAGGGGCTCCCCACCATGCGTGATCACACATGCTGAGTCATATTCATAGTTGGGCCAGCCCTTTTCCCTCCCCCGTTTTAACTGTCCTAGGACTCTCTGCTGTCTACTGGAGGCACTCCCCAAGTTGAACCCAAGGGCTTTGGGACTGCTGGGGCCTTTAGTCCTTGGAAGGGTGAGCCCCTTTGGCTATGGCTTCAGCATGGGAAATGTCTCACTTGGGGGCTGAGGGTAGGGAATGCCCCTGAGAGCAGCTTGTTGCCCCTTGAGGTTGCAAGGATCTGCAAACAAGTTCTGGGAAACTCCATTGCTAGGCTTAGGAGAGCCACCTAGGGGTTTGCTCAGGGTCACACACCTCCCCCATCCCCACCTTGCTGGGGGCTCCTTGCTTTTCTTTGGGAAACCCTGCAGGCAATTGTTGAGAAAGTTCCCTTCAGTGTATACTTCCTCTTCAGTACACAGGAGCAGCCTGTGGATCCCCTCCACCCCCAAATCTTGTTGCTTAGCCAAAAATCGCCAGCTCCATGTGGCCCTGGGGGACTCACTAAAGGTCCGCAAGCCAGGTTGACTTTGCTGGAGGTTACTCCTCACCTCAGTCAGATCACTTCCCCTTTTTGGTCTCAGTCTCTTCATCTGTGAAATGACTGCGTCCACCCTACACATGCTCAGAGGCAGGGGTAAGTTCATTTCCCACTCACAAACCCATGACTGGCATTCACTCCTCAGGTCCCCCCAGGTCCTGAGCTTCTACTGTGGCACAGGAATATGGGAGCAGGGTGGACACTAGAGTTGGGCAACCTGCATTTCAGGCTCACCTTCATTGTCTACAACTTGGGTGTGACCTCAGCCAGTCACTGCCACACTCAGTCTGAGCCTCAGCATCCTCATCTGTGAAATGGTGCCTACCTCTTTGGACTTCTCTGAGGGTGGAGCAAGATGGTGAGGACAGAGCACCTAGCTAGACTCCATGAGAGTGACAGTGGGGCCCCTCCCCCACCCAGTCCTCCAGCTTCCTGTCCCTCCAGCCTTGGTCTTGAGAATTCTGGGAAGGAGACGGTGCCAGTCTGCTGGCTCAGCCGACTTGGCCACTGACCTTCAGAGCACCCAGGCTGTCAAGGCCGCCTGACTGCCTGCTGGGCGGGCAGGGGGGAGCGCCAGCCAGCTCTTCTCCTGAAGCTGCCCGCCCCTGCTCCCCCTCTCCTCTCCCTCTCTGCGCCTGTGTGTGAGCTAATTAATCTCAGCCCCTTTGGGAAATTAGAACGCCGCAGCCACGGCCTCCTCAGCCTCGCAATGCATGTACTGCTACTGGGCCATGCCAAAATCCGTTGTGGTTTAGGGGCACTGGGGTGGAGGATGGGGGCAGCAGGATGAGCTGGGCAGGCCACAGGTCTCTGAGTCCCTCGCCTTCTGGCTCACTGGCTGAGGGCTCTGGCCTCTTGGCCCCCTCCCCATAAGGAAGCCAAGTAAACATACTGCCACAGTGAAACCAAATCCCCAGTGGCCTCTCTAACCTGGTCCCAGGACTAGCTTGGACACCCCTCATTCCATGTTCTACCTCATGTGGGGTCCTCTTGCCTGCCCAGCTTGGGCTGATGGAGACACATGTAATTATGGAATTTTGCTTGGGAAATTAATTTGAAAAAAGTTAATTAATTGGTGGTTCCGGAGGTGGCGGGCTCCACGCCCGGCTGGTCTTGTTGACGTCAGTGCTGACCCACAGGAGACATGTGGCTTCCTGGGCAGGCTGGGGAGGGGGACCCCAGTGACCCAGCTGGGCAGCCCTGAGACAGGTAGATGGACAGTGAGGAGCAAAGAGCAGACCAGTGTCCTGGCCCAGAGTGGGCACACAGACAGGGTTTATTGACTAGACTCACTGAAGGTGAATCTCAGCCACTTGTTTGTGTGTCCGGCGAGCCATTGTCAGCTTCCACTGTACGTGGATCACAGTGTCTCAAGTACCCCCAGCCAACATAGACCAATGAATGTTTTGTCCATTTTTTTCAAACTTCTTTTCTCAAGAAAAACCGCTAAGCCTATTCTTAAAGCTTTTTACAAAGGGCCGGAAGGACACTACCGTGCCCATTGTGCAAATGCCCAGGTTGTTGTACCTGTCCTCTAGCAGCATCAGGTAGGAGGGGCATGAAGCTTAGTCTTCTTCCCAAAGGATGAACACCCCAGCTCTTTGGAACCCATAAGCAGCCCCCTTCAAAGAGTGGGTGATAGAGCCCTTAAAATTGACTGTTCCCTAAGGAGGGGATCATGGAACATAGCCAGCCCCCTCCAATCCATCACCCCAGCAGTATTTATTTTGTATCCTTCTCCTCCCACTGCCCTCCCCCACCAACATATTTGTTGTCCTTTGTGTATACAGGTAGGGGCTTCCCACACCCAATTCTCAGCAACACCCAGCTGGGATGAGACTGGAGGCAACATACCTCAAGGGTCTTGGGGTACATGTGGACCCCCACTTCCTCTGGACTCCCCACAGGACCACTGACCACAAGCTTCAGCTGAACTAAGTCCCTATTTCTGGAGGAGTGTGGGCAGACTTTCTCCAGGTAGGGGAAGGGCTGGGACAGGTCAGGGTCCTAAATCCCTAGGAGGCCACCAAGGTGAGAAACAAGGGGTTCTCCAGATTGTTGGTCTGGGTTCCCCAAGCTGTGTGACCTTGGGCAGTTCCTTTCATTGAGGCTCATTTCTTCATCTAAGAAGTAGGGGTGATCACATAGCCATTCAGAAGCCATGGTGGGGTACAGGGAGGCATAACCACTTGAAGTGTTTGGCCCTGGCACCAGGCTTTTTCACTGCGTGGTGGAGGTGGGCTGGGTGGGAGAGAAGGGAGCCAACCATGTGGGACCGAGCTGTAAATGGGGCCTGAGAGGCCAGTGGGTTTGGGAGGGGAACTCAATGAATGCGTGGGGTTGGGACCAAGGAACTGAAGAATCTGAGAGGAGGTGATGTTTGCGAAGCAGCCAAGAACAAACAACTAGCAGGCCTGGGTGGAGGGTGTCAGTTATCCAGCATCTACCCTCAGGGGAAAAAAGTACCCTTTATGGGTAGGCAGATCTGGGAACTTCATATCTCACATCTGTCTGGTGTGTCCATAGTTCTGGGTTTCTTCAAGGCCTGACCCCAATCTTTGTGGCCATACCCACACCCTGACCATCCTGTGTGGGCCGAGTATGGGGTAATAGGGAACTTCCTTTGCCCACTTCGCCTCCCCCAAGAAGCTCTCCCTTCTATGTCCCCATCCTTCCCCATCCCGTTAGCCCCCTGGCTGAATATTCAAGGTTCTCTGCATAAATTGTTAAATTCTTCTGTGTATGTCCCTGAGGTGAGTTCCATGAAATTTCTTCTCTGTCTCGGTGCCCAGCGCAGGGTTAGCACTGGACAGACCCATTGGTCATAGGACTTCTGTGTGTTTCCATCTTTTTTTTTTTTTTTTTAAATTTTTTATTGTTGGTTGTTCAAAAGTGTGTTTCCATCTTACATATGGGTCACATGAAGACATTGTTCAGCCAAGGTCATGCAGCCTATTTGAGGGGCAGAGCTAAGTTGGCTTAGGTGGTTGTGGGACCACTTGGTGCCCTCTGGGGCCTTCCCTGAAGAAATAATTACCATTCCTAGATTTCCTGGGGGCCCTGGCCCACCTGACAGGCTATGTTCCTAATACCAGACTTTCATCCTTGTCATGACCTTGGGGAGTGAGGGATTCTGACATCAGGCAGGGGTCAAAGGGCAGAACTTGGGCTGGGGTTGTGGCTCAGTGATAGGGTGCTCTCCCTGCTCACCTAGCACAGGTGAGGCACAGGGTTTGATGCTCAGCATCACATAAAAATAAAGGTAATTGTGTCCATCACAACTAAAAAATATTTTTTTAAGGCAGGGTTTGGGGGGACCTTAAATCTTTCTGAGCCTGAGTTTCTTCATCTGTAAAACAGGGATTTAAGTACCTCTTCCTTTAGTGCTGGGAGGTGGGGGGCTGAAGAGATAATGCCTATGTTGTTCTTAGCTGGTGCCTGGACCTAGTAAAAGCTCTGAGTGTTTGCCACCGTTATTATTACTTCTGACGTTGTTATTTTGTTGTCATTGCGTTATTGTTCATGTTCCCAGGGCCCAGCAGCTGTGGTAGCTGGGCCTGGACACAGCTCTTGGTCTGCAGAGAAGTTGCAGTGCCTAATTAGCTGTAAAAAGGCCTGGGTTTTTATTTTTGCTGCAGGGTCCCACCTGCCCAAGGCTTCCCCAGTCCCTCTCATCCACTGGGCTGGAGCCATGCCCCTCCCCAACCAGGTAGGGGGGCTGGCCCCAGGCGAAATCCTCCCCAAATTTCCCCTGCCACTCCCTCCGCCTCCCAGACCTCCGGGGCCATGAATCATTTATGAGGCAAAAATGAAACCAATTAAGGACAAACTTTGAAAGCCTCTAATTGCTGCGCCTGGTGGCACCGGAGAGTGAGGGGAGGCAGGCCTGCGCGCTGCGGAATCTCCTTGGCCCAGGCCTTCCCAGGCCGCCTGCCCCGCCGCGTCTCGGGGCGCCACAGTCTCCCGGCTCCCGCCGCCTCCCGGCCGGCCTCGGACGTGCCTGTGCGGCTCGGCCGCCGCGTCTGCCGCCCGGCGCCCGCCGGGTCCCAGGCCGACTAATTAGGCCCAGCTCCCTCCCCGCGCCGCCCGCTGCCCGCTCCAGGCCCGAGGTGATGGCGGCTGTTCCTGCCCTTCTGGGGCCTGTGCCCCAGAGCTGGCCGCCTTTCTCAGGCAGGAGCCAGCTCTGCTTGCCTGGCTTAACCCAGATGAGCCCAGGACGCCCTGTGTCTGAACTGGAGCCTGGGATCCAGCACACCCCCACGGTGGAGCACAGCTCCTGAGGTGCTGGGGTGCACGGTCCCCTTCAGAGTCAGGGAGAGATGCTTATCAGCAGCCAGAGCAGAAGGGGCTGCGGGTGGCTGATGAGAAGGAAGCTGGGCCACAGGGGAAGGGTAGTGCTGAGCTCTTGGGTGTTGCATTGGTTCATGGCATCCACTGCCTGCTCAGCTTCACCTCAATCAGTGACCTTATTCAGATTCCTTAGTCTCAGTTTCCCCATTTGTAAACTATCAAGACCCACCAGTTTCCTCCTGGATTTGGGACTTGGGGAGCTGGGCTTTATATGTCACCCCAACCTCTTTCCTCTCCTCTCTGGAGGTGCTGAGGTGTGGAGGTCAGAATCTGGACCCAACAGGGCCTGCCTCCCTGCTGTGAGCCCTGGATACCAATGACAGCCTGCTAGCTGTATGGGGGGCCAGGCAGGTCCTGGACATTCAGGCCCGTTGTTTGCTGAAACAGAATTTCCGTGCTAGTGTTTTTCCATAATTATATTAGCAGGTGGGATTTTTCCTCGGGGAAGCAGTTGAGGGGGAGCACCATGGCTGTGTCCCCGCCCGCTCCAAGCGTGAGCTCACACTCGGCTCTGCCCGCCTGCCTTCCGTAATGATTTTTTAATTATGCAGCCAGTGCTCGGAATTGCTAATCCACCTCCAGCCCAGCATCCCTTCCTGCAGCTCACACCCTGGCCCCTTGCTGTCATCCCCAGAGTGGCGTGCCCAGCCCTGTGCCTGTTACCCAGTGTGGACACGTCTACCACAGTGGGAGAGAGGTTGGCTAGGAAGGGTGGTAGGGTACCTCTCCTCCATCTGCAAATGACAGGACTTGGGGGCTGTTATGGCTCTCTTTGTCCTCCCCCCACCCCTAGCACAAGTGTGGTTTGCACCCTCCAGGACAGCTATAGCTCTGGAAGGGGGTGGGGTAGTGATCACTGACCACCCCTGAGTGATGTGTCCACACCCACTTTAGGAACATTAGCCTGTCCCTCTAGTTCTGTGTGACCCCAAGGACAGATGCACACAGCACAATCTTTGTCTCTGTCACATCCACACTCACACTTTGCTTCCCTTCTCCACACGTACTTGGCAGCACAGCAAAGCTACACAAGCACAATGACAAGCTCTGTGGGTTTCTCGCACACACAGCCACACCTGAGGGCTAGGGCACCCTCGGGAGACCTCATTCCCGCCTCACTATTGCCTCCAGACCCTCTCTCTCCCTCTCCACCTGGCTTCTGGGAGGCACACTGAGGTCTCCTTGCTCATGCCTGGTAGGGAGCTGCCAGTGGCTGGCCTGCCTGAGCCTCCATCGACCCTGGCCTAGGGGAGGTGGGGGGGTCTGCTGTACAGTGGCGGCGGTGGCGGCAGCTCCTCTCCAGGCGCCCAGCTGTGGCATCTGTCAAGGTCAGATAGCGACTCCGGAACCAGCCGGCTCGGCCCCATGGCCCCTCTCGCCTCATTATTTTTGTGTTCCGGGGCTGCAGCGACACCTCCCTCCCTCCCTCCCTCCCTCCCCCCCTCCCTCCCTCCCCTTCTTGCTGCCTCCCCCATGCCTCTACAGGGACGGCCTGCGGTCTGGGGGCTTTGTTTTCCAGTTTTTTTTTTTTTCTGTGCTCAGGCCAGAGCTGTTGGACCTTGAACAGCAGACAAGACAGGTGCCTCCCTCATGGCCCAGACAGGTTCTCTGCTAGTAGAACCATGGGTTTCTCACAGGGACAGACTGAACCTGGGTAGAGCCCAGCCCCCACCACAGCACAGGTGCACCTGTGGGCAGCTTCCTGTTTCCATAGGGGCCCTAGCAGCTGACACTAGTTCCTGTCCTTACCATCCTCATCCCAGTCAGGCTGCAGCCTCACATCCGTCCCAGTGCCCCTGACAGCTCAGTGTGCACACACTGGTGTTCCCGTGGTGCAGGCAGGTTGATCTGCACAGACATCCTCCTGCCATGTAAACTGATCTACTTGTACACCACACAATTCTGCACACATTCACAGGTGTGAACAGCACACACCTCTACCTTACACACAGGGAGGTCACACAGACACCTCCACCTGTGCTGGCATATAAAACTTGTGAGAACAGCAGTGCACTCCAGTCCACCAAGGGTGACATCTGAAACTACACATGCACCTGGGCACAGCCACAGTCCACCAAACACATACATAGCATGCAGTTGTCTGGCATATCTTCCAGTACACGTTTAAATATACTCATTCCGGGCATGGTGGCACATATCTGGAATCCCAGCGGCTCAGGAGGCTGAGGCAGGAGGATCATGAGTTCCAAGCCAGCCTCAGCAACTTAGCAAGACCCTAAACAACTCAGAGAGACCCTGTCTCTAAATAAAATATATAAAAGGGCTCAGTGGTTAAGCCCTATGGTACCGGTTCAATCCCTAGTGCCAAATAAATACAGACAGACAGACACACCATACACTCATACACACATACATAGTGCTGCTTCTCACAACACACACTCTGCCCCTGTGCCCTTGTTTATTATGCAGTTATATACTCAAGAGACTTTTATCTCCTGAAATTTGGGACATGAACTTGAGGACTCTACTTGATGTGCCTCTGTGTCCTGAAAGTGGGAAATGGTGGCGGGACAGATGTACATCCCCCCCTGCACCTGGCCAGTCTCTTCATGTACACTGCTCTGACCCAAGAGCAGTGGGATGGAGGGGTGGGTCCAAGTGGGTCATGATGGGTTTGGTGGCTGCCATCAGGTTCAGGTGGATGACTGCTTGGGTTCTATCACCCCCGATTAAGATATGTGAATGTTGGGGAAATAGGATGTGGGCAGACCCCAGGTCCCCAAGGTCTCTGGGCAGCCCTGTCCATCCACTCACTTCCTCCTCCAGCTGTGGACTGCTGTGACTGCCCCCAAGAGGGGGAGGTAGCTGGAGGCTTAGTGGTGGCTGGGCCCCCACCCCCCAGGAAACTCAAAACCCTGGGCCAGCCGCTGGTGGCGGGTTGGGGCAGGCACAAAGAGGGCCTCTGTGCAGCCGGCTGGGCTGCCCACAGGATTCTGGGGGAGGCAGCAGGAGCCGGTTTCCGTCCCGTTCTGCTTCCTGCGGAGGCCGCCGGAATGCCCGGAGCTCTGGCCCAGCCTGGCCTGTCCGGCCCACCCAGAGCCCCTTCCCCTGTCTTCCTGGGCCTTGAGGCACAGCTGAGGACTTTGCTGCAACAGTGCCCTAAGGTGATTTGCCCAAAGCCTGAGAACCACCCCGAAGACCCATGGGGAACTTCGGGGCAACCCCAGGCTGAGAGCTGAACTGGGCCTCATATTCCAGCTGACATCCCTCTCACCATTTTCCTTGGAGTCCTTGGAGAGCCAGGCCCTGGAATAACACAGACCTGGGTTTAAGTCCTGGCTCTGCCACCTACTGACCTCGTGACCTTAAGTAACTTTATCTCCCTAAGCCTCAGTTGCCTCATCTATAAAATGAGGATGATGACAGTCAAATAAAGGGAAATAGAGAGAATCCATTGGTAAAATGCATAGGACCTGGCAGAGAGTGAGTGCTCATTCTTAGCGGACCTGCCATTGTCATGTCCTTTGGAGAAGCACGCACTTGCCCCAGTAAGCTATGCATCATCTGGGGCTCATTCTAAACCATGTGACTTGCTCAAAACCCTTCTCTTCAGGTCTGCCTCCCTACCTGCAAGTCATATCATTGATTCAGGCCTTCTGAGACTCGGAGGGTAGATGGGGAGTCACTATTTGGAATCTTTCCCCCCGCCCGCCCTGTATCTCTCTCTCCTTCCCCATGGGACCCTGTGGGGTCATGATTCCTGCAGTTTGGGCTGAGGAGCAAGAACCATTCTACCAGGTTTGGTGACGCAAGTCTGTAATCCCAGTGGCTTGGGAGGCTGAGGCAGGAGGATGGTGAGTTCAAAGCCAACCTCGGCAACAGCAAGGAGCTAAGCAACTCAGTGAGACCCTGTCTCTAATAAAACACAAAATAGGGCTAGGGATGTGGCTCAGTGGTTGAGTGCCCCTGAGTTCAATTCCCCTTTATCCCCACCCCCACCCCCTGCCCAGGAAAGAACCATTCTTCATATTTTTCAGATGGGAAAGGGCAGGGCCACAAACCCACACCTCTCCAGTTCCTACCCACTCCTGTTGAAAGGTGCCACCCACCCTGCAGACAAACATACACCTCACACAGGAACTCCAAAGGACAGAGCACTCCCCAAGATCCAGGGGTCACCAGTAGGCAGGGTAGCATTTTATGTACATCACAACTGCTCATCAAATTTCCTGCTCTAAACAGGGCAGTCCATTTCTTCCTTCAGAGGGTGGGTGTGAGGTAAAGCATACATGATGTCTGGCACAGAGGAAGGAGTGTGTTAGTTGTGACCCTTGTGGTCCTATGTGACATGAGGAAACAGGATTCAAAGGCTGTATGCCAAAGTCACAAAATAAGGAAAGACTTGCCCAATCCTTTAAAGCCTTCAGAATCCGGCCTGAAGGAGGTGTTAGTTGAGGAGGGTTCTGTCTTTCAGAGGCATCCTAGGCTCCTCATCGTCCCACTCCCTAGAACCCAGGTCAAGAGCACACCTGCTGCCTGGGGCTTTAGGGTGCTACTCCATGAATGGGCTGAGCCTCTTCGCCCACTGTTTTGGGGAGCTCTAGAAGAGGAACAGAGGCCCACATGCCCCTGCGGTTTTTCTGGAAACTTGTGTCTCAGCCTGTTTCAGGCTAAGAAAGGGGTGGCACCTGCCCTAGGAGAAGGGGTTTAAGAGGAAGGCCAGATGTCAGGGTAGAGTCCAGGAAGTGCGACCACAGTGCCCTTTCTGTCCTTGACGGTTGGTCTTGGGGTTATAGTATCAGCTGGGGCTGTGTTTCTGTCTCCAAGATCACTGTCACAGGGTGTTTCTCCTGGACTTGAGTGGGGCTTTTTCCCCTCTGGAAACTCCCCAGGCTGAATCATGGAGATCAGAGACAGAGCGCGCGCGCGCACACACACACGCACACACCATTGCTCAGCTTAGTTCACCCATCGTAGCCTGTGGCCTGCGCTTCCTGCCACCACAGGTCTGCATGCCATCTGTCTGTCCATCTCGCCTTGGAGACCAAGGAGACCACTTCACCAAAGTGGGTGGAGGGCTGTGGTGGGGCTCTCAGCAACTGTAGAAATTGACTTGTGCCAGGGCATGTGGGTTTGCAGAGCCCACCTACTATCATCCAGGTGGCCAGTGCCTTGGGGTCCCCAAATGCAGTCTCCTCCAGAAAGCCTTTCATCTGCAGGCAGGAAAGACCTGGAAGACTGGTACAGCTAGCAAGGAATCAAGGAGGGTAGGTGTCTTGGACAAGCCCTGTACTTGAAAAGGGTGACTATTGCACAGTAAAAAATGTACTCAAAATCTTATATATAAGGGTGTATCGAATTACACCCTTAAAAATGGGCAGATTTTATAGTATGTAAACTATATTTCAATAAAGCTGTTTTTAAAAATCATGCCCTTGGTCTCAAGGCCCTGTTCAGTTGGGACCCATTCAAGCTCCTGGCCACACCTCACACCTGCCTCCCTGCTTCTTAGTGATGCTTTCAGGCGGCATCCTCTCTGGAAACCTCTGTGGCAGCCCCTTCCTCCAGGAAGGCCTCCTGCCCTGCTCTGTCCCATTCCAGCTCTTGCTTCCCACTGGCTCATGTGGCCACCAGTCCAACTCCCGTGCACTCCTGGGGGCAAGACCAGAGTCTGAGTCCTTTTGTCCCTCAAGTATCACAGGGCAAGGGCTGCCACTGGAACAGGTAGGTGGTAGAGGGTCTGTGTGCAGCCAAGCATCTGGAGCATCCAGCTGTGGACCACCTGTGTACATGTATGTCTGGGCACACAGTGCCATCCCATCCCATCTCAGGATATGATCTCCTCCCCCGCGCTGCCCAGCCTGTAGGGTTCAGAACCCAGCCCTACAGGAGTGAAGGGAAGCTCTTCTGGGGCTGAGGGTGGAGCGAGGGTACCACCACTACCTCCAGTGACCTCATTGCCTGCTGGCATTATGATGTCGCTGGTCTAGCATTCTGAGTTCCTGCCTGTGCATCTCCAAGCCCCCAGGTGGGGGCACTCCCCTGGGGTCTGTGACAGCTCGCCCCTGACCACAGAGAGGTGGTCAGGCATGGTAACAGTTCTGGGGTGGGGGGGTGTTGGGTAACTGGGTCACCTTGCCCTGGGCCATTCTTGTTAATTGCCCAAATAGAACAAAGGCAGTCACAAAGCAGGGTGAGTAATACTTGGGCTCCAGGCTCAAGCTCTGCCCCTACTGGGCACCAGCTCTTTGACCTTGGGCAGACTGCTTGAACTTCAGTGAGCCTTAGTTTTCTCATCTCTGAAATTGGTTAATAGTTCTCTCCTTGGGTTCCGTTAACATGTGAAGCATAAGAACACTGGGACACAGTAGGTCCTCAATAAATGCAAGCTGATAGGATTAGTTAAGGGAACCGGAGTGCCAACTTTGGTTGACACTGGATCCGGGAGTAGAGGGTCTGTGCCTTCTAGGGTAGAGGCAGGGAGTCGTCCCCTGTAGCAGGGTGACCCTATTCGGACTTTCTCTTCCCAGTGTAGCCACAAAAGGTGTTGGCCCTGTGGCCAAGAACTTACTGCCCTCTATCCTCCTGTCTCCTTCTCTTCTCCCCAAGCCTGGTGGGTCTCAGCTGGTCTCCTTCTGCAGACTTGTCCAACTGCTTCTCTTGGTCCTTGTGCCCCTGGAGTCTAGGACTCTCAGGGCTGTGGATCTCTCAGACGCTGAAGACCTGAGCTCAGACTAGGTACCTTGGATCCCTAGATCTCTCTGAGCCCCATCACCCCAGTTTCTGGTCCCCTATCTGCCCTTTGTCCTCTAACTTTGACCCTTGCCCCCTCCTCACCAGGTCCCTTGTTCTCAAACCTACCTCTGTCTCTCCATTCTCTATCCCTACCACCTGTCTCTGTTCTTCTGCCGCTATGTCCTCCTGTGTCCCCATCTCTCCATGACTTGTTCCCCTGCCCCCTAGGCTCTGTCCCCGCCCGTCAGCCCCTGGTCCCAGCTCTCGCCCGCCCGGCTCCTGCATGGACAAAGGGGTCCTTTGTGGGCTGACCGCGGCTGGCGGGGCGGCGGGGCGCTGGCTCCGCATTGCTGATGAAACGGAGCCCTTTGTTGTCCCTCCTCAGGCGCAGTATTTCTTTTTGGGGGCTGGATGCGTTCCTGGCAGGGCCGATGATGGATGCGCCCGCCGCCGCCCGCCTGCCCGCCAGCTTTCCCTCCCGCTCATTCCCGCTCCGCTTCAACGCAGCCCCAGCTCCTCCCCTGCTTGCCTGGGCACTGCCAGGCCCTTACTGGCCTGGGAGAGGTTGCTGTGTGCCCTGTAGTAGAAGGCTGGGTCCTAGGAGAATGTCGCTTCCATGTCCTCCCCTTCTGTGAGTAGGGCAGACGGGGTCTGTGATCAGGGGTCCACTGGGACCAGGGCATCAGCTTTTCCCAAGGTCTGAAGGAGATAAGCAGGTTCAGGGGCAAATTTGGAACAAGCGTAAGGAAGAGGCCATGAAAACTAAATGCAGTTGTCTGCCCTTTCTGGGGTTTTGAGGACAATTAACCCCCTGGGGCCAGTCCCCCTTGTGTATCCTCCCCTACCTTCAGCTTCTGGAGCTAGCTGACACACCAATGTTCTTCCTGCAGCACCTGTTTAGTAACATCACATTCTCTGTCCCAAGCTCATGATCATGTTCCAGGAACTGGGGAGCTAAGGCCAGGTGGTCCCTGAGGAAGGACAGTAAAGTAGAGGGTCAGAGAAATTCTAAGAGGGGGCCAGCAATGAACAGAACAGAAAGTTTGTACCCACCAAGAGAGACTCAGGATGGAGACAAAAGCAGGGGCTCAGCCAGAGCGCCAGCCCTGAACCAACGCGGGCCGCGGGCCGGCTGTTGAAGGGAGCTGACTTCTAATTGACCTGCCCGCCCCGCACGCAGAGCCAGATTCTGGAGCTGTGAGGAGGGAGGGAGCCAACGAGCAGAGCAAGAGCAGCGTTAATGCAGCTATTGATTTCTGCCACCAGCCAGCAGGCCACAGAAGTGGGGGACGCATGCAGGGGCCGGGGTGCAGAGTGCTCCCCGCCCTACCTCTATAGCGTGAAGACCCTGCCTTCTCCTGCCTTTTCCCTTCTGCTGTATCTGGAGCTGCTGGGGTGTGGTCCAGGGCATGTTGGCCTTTCAGATGAGCAGGAGCTAGGAGAGGTGACTCGGTGGTGACCACCCTCATCTCCACTAGCCCTGGTCTGCTACCCCTAACCAGGGTCTCTGATGCCACCAGTCTTTGAGCTGAAAAATTGATCCTTGGACATAATGTGGTCCTTTTGCTCTCACTACATTTCTGACCTCTGACCCCTTAGCCCCTCCAGGACACTGCCAGGCCCTCCTGGGTCTGTCTTGGACTCTGCCAGCTTGCCTGGCTCTTCCTCCTCAGGCATCTGCCTTCACTAGGGAGGAGTCTTGGTGGGCTCATGTCGCTGGGGAGGGCCAAGGAACTTGCGGCTCTTGACGACAGCGTGCGTTGCCTCACTGTGGAGCTTTTTCCTTGACCATGTTCGCCCCTCTTTGTGGTCACTTGTTGGCAGTCTTGGGGCAGGCTCTGCCTGCTCAGGGTCTCCATTTCCCCCTCTATAATGCCAAGGACTAGATGATCTTCTGGGACAGGCTGAGTGTCGGGGGCAGCTGGACTGGGGGATGATAGGGTTGTCTGGGGACAAAGATCCAATGTGTTCCCTCCTTCAAGCCCAGGACAGGACGGGGTTTACCAGATGTGTGCCTCCCCACTGAGCCACCAGCTGCTGGGCCCTGTCCTCCCACCCCTCTTCTGACAGGTGCTGACTTAGAAGCAGGCAGAGAAGGGACACTAGAGAGCCAGAACTGATGAGGAAACTGCCACCCTGCTCCATGTGGGCCAGTTCCTTCCAGCTGTGGAGGCTGGCTGCTCAGATGCCTTAGCCTTGAAGCCCGCGTGCAGAGGCCTTCTCTTGGGAAGGGGCACCCGTGGAAGCGGCTGAAGGACACGCTTTTACGTGGCTCCACTTCTCTAGGGTCACAGCTGCCCTTGGTTCCTGCCTGCCCCAGCCAGGGGCCCCTCCTGCCTGCAGTCCACCCCTGGGTTCTCATGTGGACCTCACCCAGGCCAGACTCTTGACAGATCTTGTGAGGCCTCTGCCCCTACCATATCTGGGAGCCAGGCCAGAGCACAGCAGAGGCCCAAGTAGACATGAGAGTAGAGTCTGAGATGATAATGACTGTGGTTTGGGAGTTGAGGAAGAAGTATATGCATAGGCATGTTGTCCCCCTCTCAGGGGAAGGCTTGTCCTCTGGTCCAGTGCTGCCTGCTCTCTAGTAGGAAGTTAGATGTTCCTTGAAATAAGGATTCTAAACCTGGCCTGTGTCCTCCCACCAACTTAGGAGGCTGAGGCAGGAGGATTGCAAGTTCGAGGCCAATCTTAGCACCTTAGCAAGACCCTTAACAACTTTGTAAGACCCTGTCTTGAATAAAAATAAAAAGTGGCCAGGTACAGTGGCTCATGCCTATAGTCCCAGCAGCTTAGGAGACTGAGGCAGGAGGACAACAAGTTCAAAACCAATCTCAGCAATTTACCAAGACCCTGTCTCAAAATTAAAAAAAAAAAAATAGAAAAGGGCTGGGGATATGGCTCAGTGGTTAAGCACCCTTGTGGTTTAATCCCTGTTACCTAAAAATAAAAAAGTGCTGAGGATGTAGCTCAGTGTAGAACACTCGTGATTTCACACGCGTGCACCACACACGAAGGAAGGAAAGAAAAGGAAGGTTTCTATACTCTGTTGGCAGACTCTGGGGACTCTGGTTTATACATAGCAACCAGGTTCCTTTTCCTCTAGTACTTGTCAGAGCCTTGAAATAGCAGATGTATATTAGAAATCTCCAAACGAAAATCCAAGAGCAGCTTCCCAGACTTTTTGGTATATACCTTTAAGCACTCCTCTCCCTAGGAAGGTCCAGGGAAGGAAGGTTAGAAAGTAGAAGTGACCCTAATCCTAAGCACTCCTCTCCCTAGGAAGGTCCAGGGAAGGAAGTTTAGAAAGTAGAAGTGACCCTAATCCTCCAAGGTTAATAAGTATCTCCAGTTCTTTTCCACCCCAGCAAGGAAGGAGTGCCTGTCTCTATCAGGTGTTCTAGAACAAAGCAGGACAAATCCATGTCTTGGAGCTGTGGTCTGAGCCTGCACTGTGCCACCTGAGACCCATGTGTCCATGGGCTAGTAATTATTATTTTTTTTTTTCCTTTTTCAGCGCTAGGGATGGAGCCCAGGGTCCCATGCATGCTAGGCAAGCACTCTGCCATTGAGCCCCATCCATAGCCTGGGCTAGTAATACTCTTAGACCTTGTTTTCCGCATCTGTAAAATAGAGGATCACCAGCCACTACTTTGCAGGGTTCTTCTGAGTCTTAACTGAAGTAGTACAAATAAAAAATTCCTTAACCAAGGTGGGCTTGGCACTTAATAAATGCCTCATCAGTCTGGTGGTTGTTACTGTGGTGATGGTGGGGAAGTTGAAGGAGGAGGGATTTGTTGCTATTCTCACCCTATATCCTCTTGTCCCTACAGAGTAAAGACTCTTCTACGGGGACATCTGACCATGTGCCGGCCCTGAGCAGCAGGGCCCACCAGGCACCTCCTTTGTGGGCAGCAGGGCCAAACACTTGCCTGTGAACCCCAGCAGTTGGCAGCCTCCCTCTGCAGCAGGGTCCGGGCCTGGGCCCCACCATGTCGAGCCTCAGCGGTGGCTCCCAAGAGGCCGGCGGCAGTAGTAGCAGCAGCAGCAGCAGCAGCAGCAGCAGCAGTACCACCACCACCACCAGCAGCAGTGGCAGTGGCCCAAAGGCAGGAGCAACTGAAAAGGGTGCGGCAGTGGCAACTGCTGCGTCAGCCTCGGTGGCAGATGACACACCACCCCCAGAGCGTCGGAACAAGAGTGGCATCATCAGCGAACCCCTGAACAAGAGTCTGCGTCGTTCCCGCCCCCTCTCCCACTACTCTTCCTTTGGTGGCAGTGGTGGCAGTGGCAGCCTGATGGGCGGGGAGTCTGCTGACAAGGCAGCGGCGGCTGCGGCCGCGGCCTCCCTCTTGGCCAATGGTCACGACCTGGCGGCAGCCATGGCGGTGGACAAAAGCAACCCTACCTCAAAGCACAAAAGTGGTGCTGTGGCCAGCCTGCTGAGCAAGGCAGAGCGGGCCTCGGAGCTGGCAGCTGAGGGACAGCTGACGCTGCAGCAGTTCGCGCAGTCCACGGAGATGCTGAAGCGCGTGGTGCAGGAGCACCTACCACTGATGAGCGAGGCGGGCGCTGGCCTGCCCGACATGGAGGCCGTGGCGGGCGCCGAGGCCCTCAATGGCCAGTCCGACTTCCCCTACCTGGGCGCTTTCCCCATCAACCCGGGCCTCTTCATCATGACCCCCGCAGGTGTGTTCCTGGCCGAGAGCGCGCTGCACATGGCCGGCCTGGCCGAGTACCCCATGCAGGGAGAGCTAGCCTCTGCCATCAGCTCGGGCAAGAAGAAGCGGAAACGCTGCGGCATGTGTGCGCCCTGCCGGCGGCGCATCAACTGTGAGCAGTGCAGCAGTTGTAGGAACCGAAAGACTGGCCATCAGATTTGCAAATTCAGAAAATGTGAGGAACTCAAAAAGAAGCCTTCCGCTGCTCTGGAGGTAACGGCTCCTTAGAGGGAGGTGTGTGGGCTCTTGATCCGTCTGGCAGTCCAAACCCATCCCCCAGCCCCGGAGCCCAAATTTCCTACCTGGGCGAGTGTCTGGGGGAAGGCCCGGCCAGTCCTGGGGCCTGGGGGTCTGGCTTCAAGACACCAACCAGTTCACTGCCCTAAAAGTCAGAGCCACATCCTGAAACCTGAACAGGCTGTAGTTTGCAAGGCACTGGGATACCGATGCCCCACCTGGGCTCTGGGTCAAGGATTGACATTACCATATAGGTCCCGTTTCTCTGAGACATGTCCTACAGCATCCAGTCCGTGATCTGAGATTCTGGAACTGTCCCCTGTCCCATTTGAGGGATTCTGTCCCATGTACCCATAGAGCTCAGCCTTTCCCCCAAGGTCTCCCAAGGGTAGAGCAGCTCCAGTCTAGTCTGCCCTACGCTGAGGCCTGGAAGATTCCTGAATCTGTGCACCGAGTTCACGGATTTTGGGGCCTGGGCTGGGGTGGCCATGAGCCTGGATATAGTACAGGCAAGTCAGCAAGGGCCTGTCTACCATGGGGTGGGTTTAGAGAAGGCATAGAAGTTCCCATGCTGCTTTCTCTCCACTCTGTGGCAGGGCCTGTCTCTGTGCCCCCAGACGTGACAACCTAGCTGGAGTGCCAGGCCTGGGTACAAAGCATCTTTTCAGCTTGCTCTGTCCCCTGCCCCTGGCACCGCCCCTCTACCAGTGGGCTTGACGCAAATCTCCAGAATGGTTAGAAAACAACAATGGTATCCTGGCCATGGCCCCTGGCCACCCCCTCCAGCCCCAGACCTCATGGGTGTGTTTGCCTATGTGCAAACAAAGGCACCCACTTTCGTCCGGTGTAGAGAAGCACGCACACCTGCCTGGTCCTCATATCTCATTATAGACACAGCTGCTTGTTGACCACCAGTTACCCTCTTTCCCCACACCGTTCCACATGCACGGCACAGTCTAGCAGAGCGCGACAGACACCCCCTGTACATAGCCAGTGCACACGCTGATTTGACAGAAACATGGACACAGCCCCCAGATTTCGGCATGGCCACCGGGTGCTCGGTGCCTTTGGGCCAGGGGAAGGGGTTTTCCTATGGAAAGAGGGTTCCTGGGCACAGTGGCTCGGGAGGCCTCAGGGTGCTCTGGGCCCTCCAGCGGTCACAGCTCCTTCTCTGGCCTGGCCTGGCCAGGATAGCAGGAACTCTGCGGGGTGGCTGCCTTTACTCCAGGCCTACCCCTCCGCCATGAGGCCGTCCACGGGGAGCATCTTGCGCCTGGCCCACCTGGACCCTGACTGAACTCTCTCCTTGTTTTTGTCTCCCGCCCCGCCAGAAGGTGATGCTTCCGACGGGAGCCGCCTTCCGGTGGTTTCAGTGACGGCGGCGGGAACCCAAAGCTGCCCTCTCCGTGCAATGTCACTGCTCGCGTGGTCTCCGGCAAGGGATTCGGGCGAAGACAAACGGATGCACCCGTCTTTAGAACCAAAAATATTCTCTCACAGATTTCATTCCTGTTTTTATATATATATTTTTTGTTGTCGTTTTAACATCTCCACGTCCCTAGTATAAAAAAGAAAAAAAAAAGAAAAGAAAAAAATTTAACTGCTTTTTCGGAAGAACAACAGCAACAACAAAGAGGTAAAGACGAATCTATAAAGTACCGAGACTTCCTGGGCAAAGAATGGACAATCAGTCTCCTTCCTGTGTCGATGTCGATGTTGTCTGTGCAGGAGATGCCGTTTTTGTGTAGAGAATGTAAATTTTCTGTAACCTTTTGAAATCTAGTTACTAATAAGCACTACTGTAATTTAGCACAGTTTAACTCCACCCTCATTTAAACTTCCTTTGATTCTTTCCGATCATGAAATAGTGCATAGTTTGCCTGGAGAATCCACTCACGTTTATAAAGAGATTGTTGATGGCGCCGTGTAGAAGCCCCTTCTGTATCCATCCACGTGTGCAGAGCTGTCGGTGGGAGCTCGCTGCGGGGAGGGGGCACCGCCCCACCCCCAGGCCCAGGCCAGCCATGCTACACCCACTGTCCCTGACCGGGATCCCCCCACCCCAATCGTGATGATTTTGGAAAGATGAAAGTTCTGTCTGTTTATCCACTGAGATCTGGGGGGGCCCGTGTCTTGATATTTCCAATCCTGGCTACTTTCCCTTAGAGAAAATAAGTCCTTTTTTCAGCTTCGCTAATAGCAGCAGAAGAAAGGGCTTCTTTGCGTGGTCCCCTGCCGGTGGGGGTGGGTGCCCAGGGGGCCCCCTGCGGCCTGGGGCCCCCTGCCCATGGCCAGCTTCCTGCTGATGAACATGCTGTTTGTATTGTTTTAGGAAACCAGGCTGTTTTGTGAATAAAACGAATGCATGTTTGTGTCACTGAAGCACCACTGGCTTCTTGCTCTCTGGTTTTGGGGGGCTGGTTTGGGGCTTTCTGGGACCATCTTGAGGGGGGAGAAGGGTGGCCCAGGGATATTTAGAGTGAGGTCTTTTGGTAAGAGAGGCCTTCTGGATCCATCAAGGAGCAGCCTGGAGAAAGGACAGAAATGGCCTCCACTTGGAAAGGGCTAATACTGAAGCGCCCCACCTGCCTGCTCACATCCCGGACCTCAGAACCTGGGCCGCCAGGATCCTCACTCACCTGGAGCCATGTTCTCTTTTCCCCTAGATTAATCAGGCCTCATGGTGCAAAGCAACCTGCAGTCTTGGGGAGGGGTCTGGGCTGCCTCTTGGGATCCCATTCCTTTCTTGTGCCATGGCAGGGATCTAGTACTTCCCCAGCCACTGTTCTGTTCCCCGGGAGACTGCTCCAGTCTGAGCCCCGGTTCACGGTGGCCAGGTTGTATCCAAGCACACAGAGACCCCTCCCTCCATTCTTCAGGCCTAAGAGTTACTAGACTTGACTTCTGGGGAAGTCATCACACACAGCCACAGGGTCTAGGAAGCCACATGCTCTAGCCTGAACAGGAAGGAGTGGCAGTTGCATGCCCTTCTCTACATATCACAGAGGCCAGCCTGAAAGATATTTCCTATCCATCCACTGGGGAAAGCATTATTTTCACCCAGCTGCTTTTGAGCCTGGCAGAGATGGAGGCTAGACTTAAGGAAGGACTTCCTGACAATGTTAAAACCCTGCTTCAGGTGGGTGAGGGATTTCAGAACAAAGGAAGGGGCAACTTCTAAAGCTGAGTGGGTGGTGAGGGTGGGGGAAATGGGCTGTCTGCCATTGTTCCGGGAAGGAGAAAGCAGGGGGGTGGGGTGCTGACCCCCAACCTTTTCCCGGGTGTCACAGGCTCCCTTGGAGCACCAGGGGCTCAGCAGCCTGGCCTGGCACAGCGGGGGCAGGCGGGGGCGGGGAGGCAGCTTTCAACTGCATCTCTGCCTGGGAAAATTCCCTTTCATGTGGCTGCCTGTGATCTCTCCAGGCGGCTCTGCCTAAGGGGGGTGTCCAGCAGGGAGTAGGGGGAGGTGTTGGCAGCTGGGGGGCACCCTCACCCTTAGCACAGGCAGACTGCAGCACCTCCAGAATCTCAAGGGGGTGGGGAGGACCCCCAGGGCTGTGGGAGGGGGAGCCCGGCCAGCAGGGGGCACCGGGCTGGCTGGAGGCCCCGCCTGCCTCCACCAGGGCTGGCAGCACACTGGCTGCAGATGGCCTCGGCTGGCCCTCATTGGCACGCCTGCAGGTGTGGGGTGGATGGCTCTGGTGCCAGTCCCGATGGGGGGGTGCTGTGACTCAGCCGGCCCTGCTTTTGGTGTGCCAGCCCATGGCCCAGTTGAGTCGCATGGACCCACCTCCTAGCCTAGTCACCCAAAGTTCAAAGTCCCTCACCTCTCCCACCTCTTGCCTCCTGGGTCTGGAGGAAGCCAGGAGGAGGACATAGCTGTGAGGCTGAACATGTGATGAGGACTCATTTACCTCATCCGGGGAAAGGGGACAATAATCATCTCTCCCACAGAAAGTGGCCTGAGGGGAAACTGAGATCACACAAACCACCGTCAGCACTCAGGCAATGGCAGCTGCTCTTACTACTTAAACCTCTCCAAAAACGTCTCCCACCTCTGCTCAGACTCTGCATCCTCCCTGCCGCCCTAGCCAGCCAGGCCGCCCACCTCCATGGTGTGGCCAGCTGAGGCCTTTCCTCCCCAGCCCTAGCCCCAGCCCCAGCCCGCCGAGCTCGCCCCGCTTCCTTTGCCTCTGTCTGCAGCTCCAACTTGATGGTCTCTGGCTCTATGTGTCATGAGTGTCTTCATCTTTTGACACCTCTGACCTCTGTGTGGCACTCATCTCTCCTGGCTCCACACCTCTCTGTAGCTGGCAACTCCATCCCCATCTTGCAAGCCTACAAACCCTACCCGCTGCTCCCCTGCCTCACAAGGCACTTAGAGGCAGACTTCCCTGGGGGTAGTGTGCCCTTTTCCATCCCCTCCAGGGTTCCTCAATTCCCCTTTGCTGCAGCTGGGAGCCTGACCTCCTAGTGACCTTTTTCTTTTTTCTTTTTTTGGTGTGGGGGGGTCTGGGACACATCCCCAGGCCTATTTTTGTATTTTATTCAGAGACAGGGTCTCACTGAGTTGCTTAGCGGCTCACATTGCTGAGGTTGGCTTTGAACTCGCAATACTCCTACTCCTGTCTTAGCCCCCCCAGCTGTGGGACCACAGGCATGCACCACCGTGCCCAGCAAAATGGGGGTTTGAGAGGCTGGATGTATGGATGTTCTGGACCTAAGTCCAGCTCCTGTGAGGACCCTGTGTGTGTGTAAAAGAGATGGAGACATGCTACGAAGCCCTGAAAAGCCCCTGAGGTCTTACACAGCAACGTGGTTATACTTGGCATCAAGTGTGATGTGAAAATGGGTGTGTGACTGTGTGGAAGACTATGATATGGGACCTCCTGTGACCACAGGTTAGTATATGACACCAGTGGCCACACTTTGGGATGTTCTGTGACATTGCTTGTGTGATCCTTTGACGCAATCCTATAAGAGACCCAGTGTGTTACCAGGGTGGACAACTAAATGTGTGACATTGATTACAGCATTATTGTTGTATGGCATTGTGTGGCCCTGTGACAAAACTGGGTTATTATATGAATGTGTAACACTGTGTCCATGAGACCATTCATGGATGTGGCCCTGAGACTGACATGGATTCTCTGTGTCAGTGTGACCTCGGTTTGACCATGTGATACTACCTAAATAATGCTGGCTGTGTGCCATGACACCATGTCAGTGTGCACCTGTGATCCTCAGTGATGGGGACACTGTTGCCATGTCTTAACTTCCTTGTCTTTCCTGGGTCTCTGCCCTGACAGCCTGCAACTCTAGAGGGAGAGCAGGGCTCTGGCTGTCTCTCTTATCCCCAGCCTGCCCCCTCGCCTGGTCCTGAGGCGCAGTCGACATGGGGGAGCTGGCGTGGGGGCAGCAGGCACAGTTCCCACGGCTGCTGCGGCCCCTCTCCCAGACCCATCACCGCCTGCTTCAGCTACACAGAATCCTGGCAACCCCAACCTCTTTGTTCTCTGTGACCGCCAAAGGCCTCCCTCAACCTGGCCTGCCCATCGCCTGGCAGCACCCCCTCCCCATTACCCCACCACAGCAGCCAGGCCTGGCCTGACCTAGTCTCTAGTCACCCTTATCAGAGACCTCTGGGGCCTGATTCAGGATTCCAGACAGGGCCTTTGGACCTCTGCTCTGAGCTTGCTATGGTTGATCTCTGCAGGAAAAAGGAAGCAGGACAGCTTCTGTGGCTGCACTGGGTAATTGTTGGCTTTGAACTGGGCTCTTTGTCAGGGTACTTCCCCTTGGCCCAAGGCTTGTTGGAGGCACAGACTTTAGTCTGGGACAGTTTCAGTTTACGAAGTAAATTTACTTCATTGATTCCAAGAAGTCATCAGTACTGGGATTATTACCCATTTTATAGATGAGAAACTGAAGTCCAAGAAATTAAGTGACTGGCCCATAAGCAAGATGGTGTCAGAGACCTAATTAGAACCCAGGCTCCCAGCTCCTAGGGGAGGAGGAGCAGCTCCTTCCAGGAGAATGCAGAGGGGGCATGGGAGTCTGGACATGGGTTCCCCCTCATTTCTTGGTCATCATGTCAACACTGCATTTTGTGCATGTGTGTTTGGTGTGTGTGTCTTTGCTGGATGATCTTGGCCAAATGCCCTTGCCTCTGTGTTCTCAGGAAAGAGGGACAACATAGCCAGGGGGTGTAGAAGAGAGCCCTTGCCAGCGTGTTTTGCAGAGCAACAAGATCACCTCAGTTAGTGCCAAGACCCACATCTTTCCCAGCAGGGACATGAGGCTGGTGGGCCTGGGGGACTGTGGTTTGAGGGTCCAGTCTCCATTCCTAGATTCAGCCCAGCTCACATTGTCACAGAGGAGATGGTGATGGCCACGGCTTGAATGTAGTCAAGTCCATTTGCATCTGACTCGATGTAGCCCCAGCTTCCCACCCCTCAAGGTGCCAGAGATGGATAGATGGAGGTCACTGCACAGCCCCCCCCAGCCCCTCATTGCCCGCCCACAGCCCTGGGCTGACAAGCCACTGCTGGGGACAGCCAAGGTTGGGGGAGGAACAGGCAGCCACCAGCATGGTGATAATACAGACCTTGACCCAAACGCCCTGCAGACAGGGAATCAGTGGGGCACAGAGAGAACTTGCTGTCCCCCAAGGTCACACAGCCTCACAGCGAGTCCTGTCCCTGGAGGCCCACACCTGCCTTGAGGGTTCTTCTTGCTGGGGAGGATAGTGGGGGCATAAGAGGGTCCCCTGAGGCTGGCCAGGCTGCCAGAGCGGACACTTTCATCTCTCTCCGCCTGTCGACCTGCCATCTCTGAGCGGCATTAAATTCCGCTCCTGCCGGAGAACAAGGGCTGCCTCAGATTCCAGGCAGCAGGGCGTGAAGACAAGGCGGCCCAGGGGAGGTGAGCCAGGTCCTCCAGGGCTCTAGCCTGGGTGCAAAGCCACTGGGCCGGTGGGACCTCATCTGGGGGCTCAGGTGGCCATTACCCCAGCCTCCAATGCTCAATGAGATGCACCTCTGTTTCCTGTCCCCATCTTGTCCTTATGGCAGCCTTCCTCCCACTTCAGGTAGCACCGCGAGACCTTCCTGACCCCTGCTGTGTCAGGTTTCCCTGAGCCCCCCTTGCCATCACAGGGCTGACCATCGAGGGCACCACCTTGGTAACCCATGGTCCTGTGGCTCAGTAAAGGAAGTGTTGGCAGCTCACACACAGAAGGGGTGGAAAGCCTCTGTAGGCTAAATAAACATCATCTCCTCTTTCTGGGCCTTTTCCCCCCTGTGCATTTCTGACTCTAATTGGGGTGCTGATGACAGGTGAGAGAAACTTAGTAAATACAGACTCCTCCGGCTGAGGCTGGGGCTCTGTGGTAGAGCACTTGGTAGCATGAACAGGGCTCCATGCTTGTTCCCCAGCCCCCCCAACAAGCCTCCCTTCCCAACCCCTGGAACCTCCAGGAGTTCTTGGTTAGAGGCGCTGATCATATCCTGCCTCCCAGGGCATAGAACTTATGGCTGTGGGCCAAAAATGGGGTCAATCTGTTGATTCACACATGCCCAACAACCTTGTGAGGAGGGCATTGATCAGTTATCCCCATTTTATAGATGAGACAGTTGAGGCTCAGAGGTAGAGAGACCCATGCAAGGTCACTTAGCTAGGATCCTCTGCTTTTCAAAGCTAGCCTTTAACACCTGGTTATGCTTTGGGGGTGGGCTGCAAGGACTCCCCCACCCTACCTGACATGCCACCTATGTCCCTGCCCTTACACTTTTCTGCATTTTCTGACTTTTGGGGTCTCCCCCTTTTCTTGTATATTGTTTTTCAAATCAGAATGCCCAATAATTTTTTTTTTTTTTTGCAGTCCTGGGAATTAATTGAACCCAGGGGCACTACCTCCGAATTGTCCCCAGACACCTTCATTTTGAGACAAGGTCTCACTAAATTGCAGAGTCTGGCCTCGAATTTGTAATCCTGAGTCCCTGGGATTACAGGCATGCGGCCACCAGGCTTGGCCCCAATAAATTCTTTAAGCAAACGTTCTCTAGTCCAGAAAGGTCTGGAAACAAAGAGCACTGTGTGGCAGAAGGGTAGGAGATGAGGAAGTAGACGAGTGTGACAGGGTTTGGGTATTCTGGGGGCCCACGGTGGGCACAGCCTGCGTCTACACAAGCTCCTGCCCTTCCACCTCCCTGGAGCCCCGCACGCTGGCTCACAGCCCCTCACCCAGCCTGCCCGGAGCTGCAGCCCTGGGGCTGAGGTTTGGCTCTGCAGCAATAGGATCCACAAGCAGCTGCTGGGGCCCTGGGGGAGTGGCTGCGAGGGCGAGGGCAAGTGCAGTGCCCGCTGCGCGTTGGTAAGGTGACGGAGCCCTCAGGAACAGGGACGCAGTGAAGCCATGGAAACATGGCTGAGGTGTGAAGCTGGCTCAGCCACTTCCCCCAGGTGGCCACCTCCCAAGCCTGGCAGGGGGCCCAGCAAGACAAGTCCAGCCACTGGCCGTCTGACTCTGCCCTCCTGGGAGCTAGGCTAGCAGCTGGGCAGGCTTAGTGTCATCCCAGGGCCAGGCTGGGGTCAGCCTTTGGGTCTGAGTAGGGAGGACAGAGAACAGGCAGGGGTGCCCCCCAAAGTCCCCTTAACCCATTCAGTTCCTCCCCTTCTACCATTCCCTCCTTCCTTATAAATATGTGTGTATTATTTACCTTAAGCGTTTTGATAAATCATAATAGCAGAGACATCTGCTGTCAAAACTGCAAACTGCATTTGGGGCTCAGCTGGTGGACTACCAGAGCTGGAGGCCAGGGGTGCAAGGGTTCTGATGGTTTGAGGGGGGTAATATGGATGCCCCCCACCTCTCCTCTAGGGCTGGACCTCGAAAGAGACCCAGGTCCCACCCTTTGGGACCCTTCTTCACCAGCTGCTGATAACAAAACCTTCCCAAGGAACCTACTCACCGCCACCCCCCAACCACGTTCCCTCCCTCCTGCCTCCCTCTGCCTCAGAATTAATGCAGCAGTGACAGCGGCTGAGAAGTCCCCCGAGCGGAGATTAACTCCTGGGGCAGCGCGGGCGGGGTTGGCCATGGGAGGCTGAGGGGGTGCTGTCGCGCAGCCCTCACAAGATTAATCGCCCTGCAGTCGGCCTCATCACGAGGGCGCCCAGGGCTCAACACCCCCATCCCCAGGAGGGGCTCTGGGTCCCGTGTCAGGAACCTGCCCTGCTCCCATAGCCCCCAGTCTAACTCGTGGGAGGAATTTGGGGGCCCAGACAGAGTTTCTTTCTCATTTTCTCTTCCCTTCCTGGTGGCCCTGAGGGACCCTAAGGAGCAAGCAGCAATCCTGTGGTTTCTTTCCCTCCCCCTGTTCCAATCTGGCTTAACAGCCCTGGGAGGGGGAGGGCCTGACCTTGGCCTGCCTGCCAACATTTTGAGGGCCCTGGTGGCCCTGGGTCTCCCATGGCTCTACTGGCCCCAAAGCAGAGCTAGGGCTGGGGGCTGCTGCAGGAAACCTTCTGGATCCAAAGTGTTTACATGGGGGGCTCAGAGAGGCGTAATGGACCTGATGATTTTGCTGTTCAGCTAGCCCCCTCTGCCCGTCCTGGGGGCCCTGGGGAAATAATAGAGAGAGGGGATCCTGGGCAGAAATAGTGAGGGTGCTGGCTGCTACAGCCACGGGGTCCAGGGCCTGGAGACAAGCCTTTCTCAGACACTTATCCCCTCATAAGTCTTTATGGGTTGCAGCAAGTGGGGTTGAGGACAAGGCAGACAGGACCTAAGGGAGGCGGAGTCTGTCTTGATGGTAAATCTGGGCCTACAGGCCTTCTGTGTACCCAGTGCCCCAGAGGCCCCCTCACAGCCCTGCTGGAACCCCACTGGGTGAACTCATCTGTTTGCTTGTTGTCTTCCCAGCTAGGAGGACTGGGGGAAGGGACCTGCCTGGCTGGCAAGCGTCAGGTGCTCAACCATGTTGAATAAGTAGATGCACGGGGGGAGGAGGCCAACGCCTGTTGCACTGGAGAAAGAACTGTTCGGTCTGAGCTTGAGGATCTGAGGAACAGTGCCACAGGCCGGAGCTTCCAAGTGGAAGTCGAGGGGGTGCCCCAAGAAGGGTCAGAAGAAAAGAGGGTCTAGAGCCAGGCATCACTCACCAGTTATATGACCTTCTGCAAGAGGCTGCCCTCCCCCGCAGACAGTTCACTCATAGGTCAGTGATGTCACTTCTCAGAGACACAATGAGGCTGGAACAAGAGGTCCTGTGTGAAAGATCTTGTGAACTCTCTAGGCTCATACTCCATGGTAAGTAAGCAAGAGACTGACTGGGTGGGAAGACCCAAGGAGCTTCCTAGAGGAGGAAGGACCATGCCACTTTCCTAAAAGGTTTGGGGACTGGTACTTCTGAGGCAGTGACACCACACTGGAGAAAGCTCAGAGGACCACAGGCCTCAATATCAAGGTCTAGGATAAGTGGGTGTATTTTATCTTGGGGACAGTGGAAACCAATGATGGTTCTCAAACTGGACAGCTTTGGAGGGGCTAAAATTTGGAAGGAAGCCTTTGGTCAACCAGGGTTGTGGGGCAACTTCCCAATCCCACTCTGGGCCCCTGGGGCTGAGGTGGGGAGTCAGCCAGAGGCCATGACCCAAGCCATATCTCTTTGGAGGGGAACCAAAACATTCCGGAATTTGGGGACTAGACTTAACAGGAAATGACCTGTCTGTTTGGGGGCCTTCCTTGACCACTCATTATAGGATAGGGAATCCAAGTTACAGAATGTCCAGGCTGGTTGGAGGACTTCAGGACCCTTTCAATTCCTGGAGGTGGAGATGAGTGTCTAGGAGCTTGAACTAGAAGAAGAAGAATATGGGCTGGGAGGCAGGGGAACTAGGATTTCCATTTTCTAGAAGTCCTTGGAATTCTCTGGTCCTTGGTTTCCTTTTTGTATAATAAGGGAGCTACATGGAAGAGGGGAAGCTGAGGAAGACTGAGAACACAGCTGCTCCATCTCTAAGCCCCACCCCTAGCTGGCTTCATGGCTCATGACCAAAAGCATAACCAGCCCTTCCGCGCCCAGCTTTCCTAATCAGTGCCTGGAGTACCTTGTAGCATCAATCAGGCGCGGTTCTAGGACTCTCCCGGGGGTTCACGCCTCAGGAGGGGGCTATCATTTAGGGGTCCTTCATTCTAGCTCTTCCTCCACCCTCATGCTGGGTCACCTCTCTTTTCCTGCTCCTCCACCCACACCCCCTCACCCCTGACCTAGTGGCCAGCAGCCTCTGCTGCTGTCATCCGTTGTCATGGGAACCTTGCAGCTCTGACCTGGTGCAGAGGAGAGCTGGCCTGGAGCTCCTAGCAGGGAAGCTGATGGTAGCCAGGCAGATGGGAGCGCCTGTTTCTGCCAGTTTGGATTCCCCCTCGGGAAGGGGCCATTGGAAGGATGACCTCAATGGGGTGGGCTAGGGTGCAAGGGGTCAGGGCCTGCCAGTCCCCAGTCCCTAGGGTCCCTTTCCATTTCTAGGCCCACTCTCTCTCAACCCAGCTACAGGCTGATGGGGGGAGGGAGAGTGGTGGGGACCTTCCCATTTCCCTCACTGCTGATGGGAGCTTAGAGCCCTGAGCTCAGCTCATTCTAAAAATACCAGGGAGGCGGTGGCAGCAGCTCTCCCAACACCCTGCCTACCACCCCCCCCCCCCAAGCAACAGACACACACACATACACACACATGCCCAGGCGCACACTGGACCAGACTGCGCCACTTAACCACACAATGCTTTGGTCTATGGAGGTTCCCAAAGTTCCTCTTCTATGTCACTTTAAGAGATCTAGGCTCCACTTTCACCTTTGATCCCGATTTGCTGTGTGCTCTTGGGGTAGTCCTTTGACTTCTCTGGTCCTTTGTTTCCTTTTTGTATAATAAAGAAGATACAGGAAAGAGGGGAGGCTGAGGAAGATTAAGAATCCAGAATCCGGTTACCCCATCACCTTTCATTATCACAGCAGTCTGACAGCTCATTGAGTCAGAATCTCCTTTTTCCAGATGAGCACAATGAGGCTGGAGAGAGAGGTAAGGGGGCTCAAGGGATGATAATCCAAGCCTTTGGGTTCCATGGAGGCCCTCTGGCCCAGAAGTGGCCAGTTGTATTTCTGAAACCTCTAAGTATTTGTTGAAAAGCAAATTTGTGTGGGCTGGGTTTGTGGCTCAGCAGCAGAACGCTCGCCTAGCACGTGCGAGGCCCTGGGTTCGATCCTCAGCACCACATAAAAATAAATAAATAAAATAAAGATATTATGTCTAACTAAAAAAAAAAGAAAAGAAAAGTAGATTTGTGTCCATAGTGGGACAGGGGCCTAGTTGATGACATCTCAGTTGAGTTCTGGGTTCTGCCAGCATGACTGAGATGTGGTGGGGAGTCCACGGTGACTTCTACCAGGGTCTGGTTGAGGATCACCCACTCTTCCTATCTGCCAGGGGCTTTGCCCAGGCCCAGGTGAAGGTTCACAATCCCACTTCATCAGGGAGTCTGAGGCTCACCGTCCATTTAGGCAAGGCCTGGCCAAGGCACAGAATGAATATCTGTATTGTCCAACTGCCTGGGCTGGACCAAGGCTGGGGTGAGTGTGCATTCTGCCTGTCTGCCTGGTGCTGGCTGACATTGGGTTGAGGGTTCACCCTGTGCCTTTGGAGCTGTGGTCAAGGGGAATCTACACTGTCCATTGCCCTGGGTCTAAGCCTTTTTACTACCAGCCCTGGGCTCAGGATTTCAGTTTGGATTTCAAATCCTCTCTTCCTTCTTGGAAAGTTGTTCATTGTCTCTGCTTTAAAGGAGACCTAGCTTCATTTTGGTGACAGTGGAGGAAAGCTGGAGCACACACAACTTCTGGGACCCTCCTGGGAGTACCAGGGAAAATCTACCATGGAAGTCACATTGGGCACTGGGAATATGGAAGTCTGGTGATCTACCACTGTGGATCCCTAGTCACTGGGTTCCTATTCTTCTTTCTACCAGCCCAGGGACATCTTGACATCTTTTTTTTTTTTTTTTTTTTTTTTAGGGATTGAACTCAGGGGTACAATATCACTAAGCTATATCCCCAGCTTCCTGCCCCCCCCCCCCCGCCTTTTTTGAGATAGGGTCTCACTAAGTAGTTTAGGTTCTCACTAAATTGCTAAGGCTGGCCTCCAATTTGCAATCTTCTTGCCTCAGCCTCCCAGGTCACCTGGATTACAGTATGTGCCACCATGCCCATAGACATCTTTTTCTTTTCCCTAGACATCTTGAAAACCACAGGGCACCCTTGTTCACAGACCCAATGTCTCAAAGTTTGGATTTGGTACTGGCAAGACCAGTATGTGGACTTTCTGAAGAGGTTACTCAATCCTGCAGGACAGAGATTGGGCTTTGAGTCATACTCCCTAGTCACACCTATGAAACAGGTGTTTAATAGTATTTGTCAGGCTGGGAATGTAGCTCAGTGTACAGAAGTTGCCTAGCATGTTTGAGGCCCTGGTTCAATTACCAGCACTTAGGGGGGAAATACCTGTCTCTAGGGGTAGGTTCTAGAATAGGTATAAGAAATGAATGTGATATTCCCATAAAATGTCTGGCAGGGTAATCGTTATTTCTGAAGGCTGGCAGGAAAGAAGCATTCTCTGAGAGAATTCTGGAACATTTGTTTATTAATTATTATAGTGCTGAGAACTGTGTTGGCTGCTGGATCTAGGGGCCTGAGACTCCAGATGGGGTCCCCTACTCTGAACTAGGGGCCTCCAAAAATGTTCATTAGTTTTGTGAACATATTTTCAGTCCATTAATGGATGGTCTTAGGTAAAACATTAATAAACTGCATCACATTGGTGGGGAAAATTAAATGTAAATTAGATAATTAAAAATGAAGCTGATGCCCGCTACTTGGTGCTATTACCTTGTATTAAAAGTTATGAGACCTGGGCGCGGTGGTGCAGACCTGTAATCCCAGTGACTCGGGAGGCTGAGGTGGAAGATCGTGAGTTCAAAGCCAGCCTCAGCAAAAGCAAGGCTTTATGCAACTCAGTGAGACCCTGTCTCTAAATAAAATACAAAATAGGGCTGGGGATGTGGCTCAGTGATCAAGTGCCCCTGAGTTCAATTCCTGGTACCACTCCCCGCAAAAAAATCCTTATGAGAGGTGGCCCTGGGTGGAGGCTGCGTGAAGGACTTTTGGTGAGGGTGAGGGCTGCAACCGGCTGTCCACTGGAGCCCAGTTTTGTCTTTGCAAGAGGTAAACAGAGGGGATGCTCCTGTATGGGCACTGGAGAGCTTGGGGGAGAGAGTGGGGGGATCGGTGTGGGCATAAATTCTGCCTCTTGTGGGGGTCCCTGGGATAACACCTTTCTCTTTCTTTCTTTCTTTTTTTTTTTTTTTTTGGTACCCAGGGGCACCTAACCTCTGAGCCACATGCCCAGCCCTTTTTATTTTATTATTTTTTAAATTATTTTTTAGTTGTAGAAGGACACAATGCCTTACTTTGTTTATTTATTTTTATGTGGTGCTGAGGGTTGAACCCAGTGCCTCCCACGTACTAGGTAAGTGCTGTACACTGAACCACAATCCCAACCCTATTTTATTATTTTTTAAAATATTTTTTTTTAGGGCTAGGGATGTAGCTCAGTTGGTAGAGTGCTTGCCTCACATGCACAAGGCCCTGGGTTTGATTCCCAGTACCACCACCAAAATAAACAAACAAATAAATAAATAAATTTAGTTGTAGATGGACACAATACCTTTATTTTATCTATTTTTATGTTCTGAGGATTGAACCCAGCACCTCACACATGTGTGCCAAGCGCTCTACCACTGAGGTACAACTCTAACCCCCCTTTTTATTTTTTATTTAGAGACAGGATCTCTCACTAAATTGCTTAGGACCTCACTAAATTGCTGAGCCTAGCTTTAAACTTGTGATCCTCCTGCCTCAGCCTCCAGAGCTGCTGGGATTATAGGCATGTGCCCCAGTTCCTGGTTCCCAGCCCTTTTTATTTTCTGTTTTTTTTTTTTTTTTTTTTTTAATTTTGAGGTCAGGTCTCGCTGAGTTGCCCAAGCTGACCTCTAATTGGTGAACCCCCTGCCTCAGGTTCTAGAGTAGTATCTGGGATTACAGGTGAGTGCCACTATGCCCAGTTGCCTCTATGTTTCTTCATCTTTAAGAGGGATCATAGCAGAACCTATCTCATAGGACTGGGGTAGGAATTAGATGAGATAATGTCTAGAAAGCACCCAGCCAGGGGCATGACACATAGTAGGTATTCATTAAACAGCCAAGATTACTATTAATATTATAACCACCTTCATCCAGTTGAATCACTGAAAGCAGAAGGCTCTGAGTTTAGAACTGTGTAGACAGAGATTCCTGCAGAGGCTGTCCATGTTAGCACGTGGGTGGGTCCTGTCTTCTCATTCTGTGGGATGAGGAAAGCAAGGTCGGACTTGGACGATAAGGGTCCAAGGTCACAGGCCCTGTGAGGTGGCATTCCTTTATTATTCAAAGAGGAAGAGCCCTGGGAACAGCAGTCCCCCACAAAGCTCTGCTTCCTAACCTGACTTCCTTCTCCCCCTACCCCACCGGCCCTCTGCTGGGTGTGGATGTAGCATTCTGGAGTGAGACAGATCAAGAGTTAAGTCCCAAAGGAGAGATTTTTGTTGTTGTTTGGTACTGGGGATTGAATCCAGGTGTGCTTTACGAGGGAGCTTCATCCCTACCCACTTCCGCCCCCCGACCTTTTCTGACTGGGTCTGCTTTTTAAATTTTGAGACAGGGTCTCGCTAAATTGCCCAGGCTGGCCTCGAACCTAGGATCCTCCTGCCTCAGTCTCTGGCTTCGCAGGGATTATAGTCGTGAGCCACCCCAACCGGTTCCTAAGGAGTGTTCTAATCAGAGCGAGTCCAGAGAATAGACAGGCCTGTGGTGGTGGTGGCGGGTGGGGGCGCGTGTCTCAGGACTCCCCCTGTGCACCTCCTGTGCAATCTGGCTCAGTATTCTAAGACGCTGGGAGAATGGAGGATGGGCAAGGAAGGTAGCAGGGCCAGCAGAAGCAAAGGCAGGGAGGCTGGGAAGCCCCGGCCAGGCCTGTGGTGGGCTGTGGAGGGTGCACGACAAGGGGGTGGGAACACGGAGCGGGTGAGTCACCGTTTCTGGGCCAGGCAGGCGGCGGCTGCGGAGCGGGGGGCGCATTCCTGGCTGGCAGGGCGGCCGGCACTAATGTCTTTCCCACATGGCCCCGAATTCCCTGCTCGGCACGATCACACCGGCAAGACGCTCCCGCGGCCACCCCCGCCCCAGCTGCCTCCTTCCCACAGAGCAGGGAAGGCGGTGGGGTGGGGAAGAGTCGGGGAGGCGGGCGAACGGGGCCCTCTGGGGCAAGCCGAGGGTCCTCGCACCCCGGCTAGGGCCGCGCCCACGGGGCCGGGCACACGGTGAGCTCTGCACCCGGCAGTAAATAAGAGCAGGGTCCGCCTGTGAAGCGGGAGAAGGAAGAAGGCCCGGGACGGCCATGGATCCCTGGCCACATCTCTGCTTCTTTGATCCCTCTTCATCTGCCCTCGCCCAGGGCTTCGCGCAGGGTTAGCAGGAGCAGCCAGGGCCGATGGGCGGCGGGATCACCGGCAACCGAGGCCTTCTTGGATCCAAGACTGTTTGCCTCCTCCCCTCCTTTGAGATGCCTGGGCCCTGGGTGGGGCGGGGGACTATCTGAGGCTGTGGTGCATCCGGTGGGGGCCTGGGGAGGGTGGTTCCTGGAAGAGGCCACACCCTGTCCCTCATTCCATGGGGTGGAGGACAGCCCTTGCTAAGGCCTAGGGGACTGAGTGCTCCTCTCCCACGCAGCCCCTGTCCCTGGGCCAGGCCCCTAGGGGGAAACTGAGGCTTCCAGGCCGGCCCACCCAGAGCTCCCTGTCTGCTGGGGGAAGTTGGCAGTTGTCCCTCCAGCTGGGCTCAGAGGCGCTAATGAGAGTTAAATGTAGGGTGTGAGTCACCTCAGAGAGCGGGCTGGGACCACCCCCAGATGTGGAGGGTGGAAGGGAGGTTTGTCCAGACTGTTCAGCTTTTCCCCACTCCCCTGCACCTCACTCCTCCCCTTGGCCATGTTGTCACCCTGGGCCAACCTCTCCCAAATGTCTGGCTGCCTCAGGGCGGGGGACTGAGGGACCACAAGAGGACTCCAAATTCCCAGAATAGGGCCCAGAGTACCCTGAGGACTTGGAGACTAACACCTGATATCTCTAGGGCTGTGAGCTCTAGGGTATGCCATGTGTCTTGGGATGTGGGGGCTGGGCAAAGGCTCAGGCCACCCCGAAGATCTCTCTACCGCCTACTGCCTGTCTGGCCTTGCTTAGGCCACCAGGCTCTGACCACACAGGGTGCCTGTCCCACTTCCCCAACTCTCATCCTCTCTGACCTCCAGCCAGTACAGGACTTCAGTATGCAGTCCTCATGACGGCGCGTGCCGACACACACACATCTAAGTGTGCGTGTGCTTGCAAGTGCACACTCTGCACACACATACTCCTGTGACTGGGTCTGTTTGTCTCACTTTGTGTATTTATGACTGATTGTGCACTTGTGTGTGTTACGTGTGACCTGCTGTCTCTGAGTGGGTCTTAGTGTTACAGGCGGCTTGGGAGGACATGTGTTTCTTCATGTTTATATCTGTTTGTTGTTCCTGTGTCTCTGTGTGGGTCTTTCTGTGTGACTGTGAGTGCTTGTGTTGGCCTTGCCCTGTCCACAGGGTCCTTGGCTCCTCCTTGAGCACCTACTGTCACCTGGAGCCTCCCATTTAGGGAAGTGAGTCTGGGAGGGGGAGTAGAGGGAAGAAGAGCTTCTTTCCTCAAATGGAATAAATGGAATGGCCTGGCTGGGTGGGCAACACCAGGGGGTGGGTGTGGGCAGCCACAGGAGAGAAAAAGTGACGGGGCCAGGAAGGAGGCCCTGCTCTGCAGTCCCCTCCCTGCTCCCTCTGCTCCCAGCCCAGCGCCTCCTGGCAAGAGCTTATTTGCATGGTATTTACATTTCATTTGCATCGCGTTCAATTAAAAACCTGACCAGCTCCCGCCTGCCTGGCGCTGCCTGCCCAGCCTGGTGAAAATGTTGGTTGGGCACTGCCGCCTTCCTACCCCCTACCCCCCCCATGGACTGACCCACGTGGGAGGGGTCCTCCCCTCAGTGAAATCATCCAAGTCACCCACTCTAGGAGTGACAGGGCTGGAAGTTCAAATGGAGAAACTGAGGTCCAGAAAGGATTGACTTGAGCCCCATACAAAGGGCCAATCTTAGAGCTAGAAGAATATTAGTAGTAAAACAGCTGTCCCTTTTGGAAGAGCCACTGTGCCAAGAGTGTGGCCAGCACCTGGTTTGCCATATCTCATGGGAACATTACTACCCTTCAAGGTCAGGACTTCCCTGCATTTTTTCCCAGTTTACAGATGAGAAAACCAAGGCTGGAGAGGGCAAGCCTTAAGTTTAGCCACCTGACCTAGAACTCAAATCTCTGTCAATATGACTACCAAGTTCATGCACCAAACCCTAGAGGAAAGGCCACTGCCTCTCCCCTCCTGGTGAAGTGAGCTCATTACCTCCAAGGTCACTAGTTGCAGGATGCACTGCAGCAACTCTCACCCTATCTTGGGGGCTGGGCCCAATAGTAACTGTCCTCTTGCTTCATAAGACTGACAGCTATACCTTTTCCTGTCTAGAGGGTGGAATGTTCTCCTTGTGAAAGTCCTTCCTGGCACCAGGCCATAGTCTTTCCTGTTGCAAGACTGCCCTTCTTGGGCTCCAATCAAAGCTTGCAACTTTGTAAAAGGTAAGTAAAGATGCTGATAATAATACAAACTCTAGGGGAAACAGCCAAGCTAGGGGTGAAGAGTGGGTGGAGAGGAGATCAGACAGGTCCACGGAGACAACCAAGGCATCCGAGCCAACTGGGCAGAAGAAACCCTCAAGACACCTCCTGTCCTGGATTGAGAGCCTTACTGGAGCTCCCCCTTCAGCTAGCAAGAGCTGGGCCGCAGGATATCATCAGCACAGGTGGGAAATATGACAAGTGCCGAAGGAGTGGAGGTCCTTAGGTTGCCCATGGAAAGATCCTCCAGGGCCCAGAATCCAGTCCTGGGACTAGGGCACCCAGTCCCCACTGTCTTTTGGAAGAACTACTTTTCCCTTCCTCCCCAGCCTTAGGGATGTAGGGGGTCTCCTCCCACTACCTCTAGTTTGGATGGGGGGAGAACCTGGCCAATCAGCAGACCCAGCCTCCCTGACCACTCTGATTGGTTCGGAGAATTTCAGGCATGTGATTTAGGCCTGACCAAACAGGCTGAATCCTAAGGGTTTAGTTATTGAGAAGAAGCAGGTGATGTCTGATCTTGTAGTATGGGAATTTGGGGCCCCTACCTTCTGAGGAGAGAGCTTCCCATGAAGTCAACAAAGGGAAATTGATCTCCTTGTACTTGAAGTCAAGCACTCTTTTTTTATTTTTATTTTTTGGTATCAGGGATTGAACTCAAGGGCACTCAACCACTGAGCCAATCCCCAGCCCCATTTTGTATTTGATTTAGAGACGGTTTCAGTGAGTTACCTAGCGCCTTGCTTTTGCTGAGGCTGGCTTTGAACTCACGATCCTCCTGTTTCAGCCTCCTGATCCACTGGAAGCCAAACACTCTTGTATTCTTGAGCCTCAGAATAAGTCAGTAGGTTCCACTTTTGCTTAAGCCTTTGTGGTTTCTGTCCCAGGCCTTGCCCACTTCTGTCTGCAAGCTTGTGGCCATGCACTGCTCCTCTGCCTTCCTATTGTCCTCTACTCACCAGCAGTGCCTGTTTAGAGGCCCAGCTCATTTCACCATCTCCAGAAGGCTTTCTCCTTCTCTCCTCCCTCCATTCTCCAGAGAGTTACCTGGAACTTCTGACCCCCAGCTTGGGGCTTAGTGTCTATGCCTACAACTGCTGTGTTAATTTTCTGGGCTTGCTTCTCACAGCCCTAGGGTGGACTGTAAATTCCTAAATAGTATGAGCTGAGTCCCCTCCTATAAAGAAGAATGATGCATGTATGTAATCCCAGCAATTTGGGAGGCTAGGGCAGGAGGATTGCAAGTTCAAGGCCAGCCTCAGTAATTGAGCTGAGGCCTTAAGCAATTTAGCAAGACCCTGTCTCAAAATAAAAAATAAAAAAGGGCTGCAGATGTGGCTCTGGGGAAAAGCACCTCTGGGTTCAATCCCTAGTATTAAAAAAAAAAAAAAGAATAAGAATAGTGGTTAGAAGTTTGGCATCTATTGGCATCAGGCAACCTCACAAATTCTAGCCCATCTGTGTGACTGATCTCCTCCTCTGAGTTTCCCCTTCTTTAAAATTAGGAGGGTACAGCCAGGCGCATCATGGCATACACATAAGAGTGCTAGCTACTCAGGAGGATAAGGTGGGGAGATCCCTTGAGCCCAATTGTTCAAGACCAGTTGGGCAACTTTGCAAGACTCTATCTCTAATAAAAAAAGTTTCCATGTATAAAATAGGGATATTAGGGCTGGGGCTGTAGCTCAGTGGCAGAGCGCTTCCCCTCACATGTGTGAGGCACTGGTTTGAATCCTTAGAACCACATTAAAAAAAAAAAAAGAAAGAAAAGAAAAGAAACAAATAAAATAAAGATATTCTCTCTGTCTACAACTAACAAAAAAATTTAAAAAATAGGGATATTAACCAGGTGATGGTGCACCTGTAGCCTCAAACACTCAGGAGGATCACTTGAGTTCAAGACCAGCCTGAGGGGCTGGGGATGTGGCTCAAGCGGTAGCGCGCTCGCCTGGCATGCGTGCGGCCCGGGTTCGATCCTCAGCACCACGTACAAACAAAGATGTGTCCGCCGAAAACTAAAAATAAATAAATAAATAAATATTTAAAAAAAAAAAAAAAAAAAAGACCAGCCTGGTCAACAGAGTGAGACCTGTCTCAAAACAAACAGAGGCTGGGGCTGTAGCTCAGTGGCAGAGCGCTTGCCTCTGAAGCACTGGGTTCGATCCTCAGCACCATACAAAAATAAATAAATAAAGATATTGTGTCCATCTACAACTAAAAAAAAATAGGGGCTGTGTTTGCGGTTCCGCAGTAGAGCACATGCCCAGCATGCATGAGGCAGTGTGCATGAGGCCCTGGGTTCAATCCCCACCGTTGCATTAAAAAAAAAGAAAAAAAAGACTCAGTAAATGGTGATGTTGTAAAGACTGAAGATTAAATGAGTCTGTATGAAAGTACTTAGCACAGATATTTATTGGGCAGCTATCCTGGAGCTGAGGTTTCAGCTCTGAAGTGTCCACAGCCATGGTCCCAGCCCTGGGAGAAGCTGAAGGTGGAAACTGGGGCAGTGTGGCCCCACCTTGGAGCAGTAGATCAGGAGAGTAGGGGTGGCTCTCCCCAGCTTTCCGAGCTGTTTGAGGTCAGGGGTCCCCTTTGGTTCCCCTTCCTTCCAAGATACTGGGGACTCTTGGTGGGGGAAGGTCCAGTCGGTCATTCCCTCCCCCTTCTTCCCTTCCCTTGTTGTCCCTTCCAGCCGGCGCCGCTCTGAGTTAATCTCCTCGCCCGTCAGGGGGTGACAGGAGGTGTCTGTCATTCGGAGCTGAGGCCGTCAGCCTCGCCAGCTAATTGGGGCACAGGCGCCGGGAGCACGGGAAATGGCCGGAGGGAAGGAGCAGGAAGGAGAGAAGAGAAGCCACCCTCACCATCTTCTCTTCCTGCCTGCTTTGGGCTGATCCACATGGCTCCTCAGGGGAGGAGGAAGACCAATTGGAAGAGGAGTAGGGCTGTGGGATGGGACTCTGTGACCATGGACAAATTGCTATTCCTTTCTGGGCTTCATATTATTCATAATGATAACAGCAAGCCTTTATTGAGCAATTACTGTGTAAATCCTCCAATGGTTTTCTATGACTTCTCCCAAGGACCAGAGGCCCCTAGCCTCTGCCTGCCGGTCTTGCTCCAGTCACTCCAGCCTCCTGAAGAGCAAGCTCTTCCTGCCTCAAGGGCTTTGCATTTGCCATTTCTGCTCCTTGGAAAACCTTCCTCTACTACTTAACATGGTTGACTCCCCCTCATTCTTCAGGTCTCTGCTTCAAGGACACCTCAGAGACAGGTTTCTGACCATTTTATCCAAAATTCCTCTTTCTCACCTCCAGTTACCCTGTTATGTCACACTGTCAGATTATCCTATTTATACTTTCACAGTGTTTGTCATGATGTGAAATTTTAATTTACATATTTCTGGCTGGTCATGGTGGCATACGCCTATAAGCCCAGCTACTCTGAGAGGCTAAGGCAGGAAGGATCACAAGTTCAAGGCCACCCTGGGCAACTTAGTGGGTCCCTGTCTCAAAATAAAAAATAAAAAAAACTAGGGGTGAAGTTCCATGGTAAAATATTCCTGAGTTCGATACCCAGGATGTATGTATGCATGTGTATATATCTCTCTATATAGATATCTCACATACCCATACAAATTTACATATTTGTGACTTATATTGATTTTCCCCTTCTCAGATTGGAAACTCCTGAGAACAAGAAACTTTGCTGTGGGCTGGGGATGTGGCTTAAGCGGTAGCGTGCTCGCCTGGCATGCGTGCGGCCCAGGTTCGATCCTCAGCACCACATACAAACAAAGATGTTGTGTCCGCCGAAAACTAAAAAAATAAATATTAAAAATTCTCTCTCTCTCTCCCTCCCTCCCTCTCTCACTCTATCTTTATAAAAAAAAAAAAAAAGAGAAACTTTGCTGTGACTTATTGCTGAAACCTCAGTGCCTCAATCAATGCTAGGCACCTAGAAGGCCCTCAATAAATAGAGAATGAATAAATAAATGAAATGTAGTCATTCTATTAAGTACTTAATCCAACCCAATTCTCACAAGAAACTTGGTATATGTCTATTTTGAGGAGAAGAAACCAAGGCTCAAGGAGAATATGTGACTGTAAGTTCTGGTAACTGGAAGAGCCTCCAGATTGTGGTACCCTAGAGGTATAAGGGATCCAAAGTTTATTGCGAAGGCTGCTTCCAGCCTGGCCATTCAGCTGCACAGAGGTGACAGGGGAATATATGAAGAGGAGAGGCCAGGGGCCAGGGGATCCATGCTGGGGTAGAAGTTTTCTTGAGAGCTCAGCAGCCTCAGGAGCTTCTGCTGGGTTTGGGGTGGAACCTGTGCTGGAGTGGTGGATGGAGTGGACGGTGTCCAGGGCAGGGTAAGGATGGGGAGGAAGGCAGGAGGATCTAAGAGCCTCTTCCTTCAGTCTGCATCTGTCTTTCATGTCCCTCATGCCTGTAAAAAATGTAGCCTCCTGGGCCTGGAATTCAAGGTTTGGCATGATCCAGTCCTTGCTGCCTTTCTCTTCTCCTCTCCCCTTGCTTTCCTTGATGCCCTGGAGAAGTCCGTGCCTGCCCACTGCATCTTCGGTCACATTTCACCACTTTTTCTATCCATTTTTTGAAGCTCAGCACCTGTGCTGCCTCCTCCAGGAAGGGCTTCCAGGTTAGTGTTTGTGCAGTGCTTGTCTGCAGGTGTGAGGATCCCCAGGAGCTGCTGGTACCTTGTGTTGCCCTCCATGCCCACTGTATGGCTAGAACAAAGACAATAAGTATCCTGTGCCTCCCATCCATCTATGGGCCAGTTCAACTCACTATTCTCAGTTCCTGGATCTCTGGTTCTTCCTTGGGCACCTTTCAAGTCTGAAATTTCAACCTACAGTGAGGAAGGTGAATGGGTAGGCTGCAAGATACCTCTACCAATCCCAGTCCTCAATCGCTGACATCTCATGGTCAATCAGACTTTAAGACTCTCATTACAATGATGGTTGGGTCCAGTCAGGACAGGCTTTTGGTCTTTGTTAACTCACATGGGTTGCTCCTCATTAGCCAATCACAAGATCTCCCTCCTCCTACCTTCGCACATAGGATGTATTAGTTAGCTTTCCATCTCTGGGACAATATACCTGAGAAAATCAACCTAGAGAAGGAAAGATTTATTTTGGCTTATGTTTGCAGAGGTTTCAATCCATAGTCATTTGGCTCTGCTGCTTTGGGTCAGTGATGAGGCAGTCCATCATGGTAGAAGGATGCAAGAAACAAAGCTACTCACCTCATGGCAACCAAGAAGCAAAGAGAGAGCAAGAGGAAGTATCCAGGGACAAAATAAACCCTTCAAAGTCATGCCCCCAGTGACCCCCATCCTCCTAATATCTCATTCAGCTATTCACTGACGAGGTTAGAACCCTCATGATCCAATCACTTCCAAAAGCCCCACCTCTGAACATTGCTGCACTGGGGGCCAAGACTTCAACACATGAGCCACTGGGAGACATTCTAGATCCAAACCATAACACAGCATCTCTTAGGAGGCCCTGACCCAGTTAAAGGTCCAGGCTAAGGCCAGTCTATGCCCAGACTCTCCCCCTTTTCCCCAAGATCACAGAGCAGTTTCTTTCTTTCGAGTCCTTGCTACCATTCCATTACTGGTATCTCCATTTCTTCCTGCCCCATCCTTCTTTGGACTGCTCAAGCTGCTCCATCAGAAGGGTGCGTAACTTGGAGGTCTGGCACTGTGTAAGGACAGGCAGCCCAGCCATCCCTCAGCAGCCACAGCAACCATAGCTGTGCACATAACGTCAAAGTGCACAGAGGCCCAGCATGCTATCCTATACCCTATCCTTGTCTTGGCCTCACCACCCACCCACCTAAAGCAGGGGTGGGGATTCTTGCAACTAGTCTAAGCTTGTCTACTTGCAGTGTTGTGGAGGGGAGAAATGAGAAGGTTCCTACCTGCTTTTATCTCTGTCCCTCCTTCCTCTCTATCTATCCCTACCTGGGGGGCCTAGCGGGTCAGCCAGAAGAGCCAGTAAACAGAGACCAGTGTGCACACTTGAAATAATGCACACACACAAACACAGTAGTGCACAAGAAAATGTCTGGGGTCTGAGTATTTGCCGCCCCACAATGAAGGTTAAGGAAAAAGAATAAGAGGTAGTCTTAAGTGTGTGCACACTGGCATCTGTTTATTGGCTCTTCTGCTTGACCCACTAGGCCCCCCAGGCAAGGATGGATGGAGAGGAAGGAGGGACAGAGATGAAGGCAGGCAGGAGCCTTCTCATTTCTCTCCCCCACAACACTGGAAGTAGACAAGCTTAGACTAGTTGCAAGAATCCCCACCCCCTGCTCTGGGTGGGTGGGTGGTGAGGCCAAGACAAGGATAGGGTATAGGATAGGGTGCTGGGCCTCTGTGCATTTTGATGTTATGTGCACAGCATGCAAAGCAGATGCAAATATTATGCAAAGTAGAACTTTCTTTTCTAGTCAACAACTCCAAGGTGCTCTGAAATGGGCCGTAGTGGGGTCTGGTACCCAAGGGGAGGTATGGAGGTGAGAGTAGGCATCATGGCTGTTTGTAGAGAGAATGCCACATTCAAACCGTACCTACTGAGTACCTGGCTCCAGGTGGGGCTCCTGAGGATTCAGATGAAAACCCTGTCCTTGAGGATTCAGGCACACAGAGAAGTTGAGGCAAGAAGGGCAGATCCATCTCCACAGGGCTTTGCTTGAGGATCTTTCAGAGGCATCTGGGTATTAAACAACACTTACGACCATATCACAGAACGGTTGAGTTCTCCTGTCCTGGCCTCAGCCAAACCCAGCGCCACTACTTGATTGCTGTGTGACCTTGGGCAAGGCCCTTGCCCCCAGAAGTTTCTGTTTATTTGTTCATAAATTAAGAACAATAATTGTACTTCTCTCATGGGATGGTTAAAGAACTCAATAACAGGTACAGCATGGATAGACCAGTGCAAGGTGCCTGGCTCTAGGTACAAACTCCACAAATGGTAACTGTAATGGCAGTAACTGCTTTCCCAAGGTTGCCCCCACCCCTCCAACCTCTTGTGACTGGCTAGGAGGACCCAGAGAACAAAATACATGGCTATATCAGGTGTAATTGAAAGGACCAGGCATGAACCTAAGGGAATAGCCTGGGTTTTCTTCTTTCTTCCCCTACTACAGTGCTGCTTGAGGGAAGGTATCTCAACTGACTAGATGAATGATAACTAAATGCTCTTACCTTTTCTGACAGTTGGGGAGGGAGCGCTCCCATGGAGATCACTGAGTAACTCTTGGAGAATCCCATCTCAGACAGCTCAGTGAACTAACTAGGTGGACTGGGTGGGTTCCTTCCCAATGACTCCCATCCCCCAAACTTCCCTCCAAACAAAGGTGGGGGGTTAATGGGAGGAGTTTCTGCTCTCTGCAAATGAAAACAGGGCCAAAGGTGGGGTGGAAAGGTCAGGCAGTGTGTTGGGGAAAGTTCTGGTGCAGAGAAGCATGTGTGTGGAGGTAGGTGGAATAGCAGCAACACCCACAATAATAGGCAACATTGGTGAGTATCTATTCTTTTGTTATCTATTTACTTATTGCCATACTGGGGATTGAACCCAGGACCTTGCACTTGCTAGGCAAGTGCTCTGCCACTGAGATACATGCCCAGCTCTTTTAAATTTTTTAAATTTTGGGCCTGGGATGTAGCTCAGTGGTACAGCTCTGCTTGGCAAGATCTTGCGTTTAATCCCCCATCAATAAAATTTTTAATTAAAAATTACATATATATATATAAATTTTGAGGGGGGATACTGGGGATTAAACTCAGGGGCACTGGACCACTGAGCCAGCCCTTTTTTGTATTTTATTTAGAGACAGGGTCTCTTGGGGCTGAGGTTGTGGCTCAGCAGCAGAGTGCTTGCCTGGCATGTTGCAAAGCCCTGGGTTCGATCCTTAGCACCACATAAAAATGAATAAATAAAATAAAGGTATTGTGTCCAACTACAAAAAAAAAATATTTAGAGTCAGGGTCTTACTGAGTTGCCTAGTGTCTCGCTAAGTTGCTGAGGCTGGTTTTGAACTGGTTTTGTAATCCTCCTGCCTCAGCCTCCTAAACCACTGGGATTACAGGTGTGTGTCAGGCCCAGCTATATGTAAATATTGAGAAAGGGTCTCACTATCTTGCCTAAGCTGGTTTCAATTTTTTTTTTTTTTTTTTAAATTGAACCCAGGGGTGCTTAACCACTGAGCCACATCCCCAGCCCCATTTTGTATTTTATTTAGAGACAGGGTCTCACTGAGTTGCTTAGTGCCTTGCTAAGTTGCTGAGGCTGGCTTTGAACTTGTGGTCCTTCTGTCTCCAGCCGCTGGGATTACAGGCTTGTGCCACCATACCCTGCCCCCCAGCCCCTTTTTATATTTTACTTAGAGAAAGGGTCTTAGTTGCTTAGATTGGGTTCAATCTTTCAATCAACCTGCCTCAAGCCCCCAGAGGCTCGTGATTATAGGCATGCACCACCTTGCCAGGCTGGTTTCAAACTTTTGACCATCCTTCCTCAACCTTCTGTGTATGTAGATCACTGGCCCATCTATAACCCACGCTCTGTGCCAAACACTTCAAATTATCTAATGTTCAAACTTCACAGGCCAATCTCCGTGGTCATCCAACTCCTTTTCATTTTAAATGCTTAAGGAAACTGATTGAGATGCTTGCCCAAGGATACTCAGCTAGTGAATATCAGCACCAGTATTTGAACCCTGGCATTCTTGCTCCTTAGCTTTACCCTTAGCCTCCAAGCAGCTTCTCCATATCCCAAAGGGAAGTCTGGGTTCAAACCCTGCTCTTTGTACCATCAGGCTTGTCACTGTACCTCACCACCTCACCCATTCCTCCAATTTACCTGCCAAAGTATATTACCTGCCAAAATATATTACTAAGCCAGATCTCTCCTCCACCTCCTTTTGCCTCTCCACCCAGTCCACCCAGTCCCCTCCGTCTCCCCACTTTTGCCTTCCTCTGGTCTGCATGGTAGCCAGAAAGGTCTTTAAAAAAATTTAAGTCAGACCTTATTACGTCCAGCTTCACCCTTCTCCTTCCAAAGTTTCCTGTTGTACTTTGCACAAATCATGACCTTTCATGTGGCCTGCAAGGCCCTCCCCTATCTGAATCCCCTTTGGGTCTATGGTCATGCCCACAAAGGCCTTTCCCTACCTTCAACAAGGTAGGAACTATTGTCTTGGAGACCTTACTTTAGCTGTGCTGCTCCTCATCTCCTTGCTCTACTCCTTCTTTGCTTAGCTGGTTCTTCCTGGTCTTGGCTCAGATGTCACCTCCTCAGAGAGGCTTTCCCTGATTACAACAGCTAATATGGTTCCATCCCTGAATTCAGTCTCACATGACCTATTTTACTGTCTTCCTGGCTCCTTAGACTCTCTACAGTGATCTTGTTCAACTATTTGTTTACTTAACTGTGGGCTGCCTCCCTGAGCTAGAAAGTAACTTCTGTGAGGCTGAGAACAAGATTATTTGTTCTCTGGTGTCCCCATAGTTTACATAAGGCCTGGCACTTAGTAGGCCCTCAATAAATATCTGAAACAATGTGTGCTTGGTATGTCCGAAATCAAGAGGTCCCAATCTCCCTCTGCCTCAGTTTCCTTTTTGTTGGCCTTTGCTCCTCCTTGCTTCCCAGAGAAGCTCTGGATGAGATCAGAGATGGCAAAACGTTCCCTCTGGGGGAGGGAGGGCATGATGCCCAACTGGGGATGAGGTCACTGCAGGAGGCAAGCAGAGCCATAAAGATCATCTTAGCCATGCCCCTGCCTGAGCACGGGATCCCAGGCCCACAGGGCAGAGCGTGAGACCCCTTCCTCGGGTGGGAAGCAACTCCCAGAGGGGCCTCCTCTCCCCCCTCCCCGGGGAGGCAGGTGGAGCTGCGTCCTCATCTTTGTTCCCATCTGGAGCGCGTTTGGCGCGGCGTGGCGGGGGCGGAGCTGCGCCCCCGCGGTGCCCAGAGAGACGGGCCCGCCCGCTTATCTGATCTGCGGCTAATTGAAACTCCCTGCTCGCGAAGGTCAGCTCGGTCCCCTGACAGCTGCCGAGCCGAGCCGGGCCGGATGGAAAACCCGGGCTGTGCAGGGCCCGGCGGGGCGCGGGGGGAGGGGTTGTGGGGGGCTGCCTCTGCGGCAAAGTAGACAAAGGCGGCCCCTCCCTCCTCGTGCGCGCTGCTGGGGGTCGCCAGAGGTAGCAGCCTTCGCCCTCACTCTGCAGGGCGCTCCAGCCAGGGTCACACGGCCTAAGGCTGCAGAGGAGGTGGGCGCCCTTAATCCCTATGCACCGCCCACCCTGCTCCCACGCCGAGGCCCCGTCTGGGGTCTCTGGGAGAGTCACCCCCAACTTCCTGCCCCCACCCCGCCTCCACGCCCCGGCTCTGAGACTTCCTGCCTCCCCGGCTCCGGGCAGCTCGGGCTGTGGGAAGCTGGTGGGGCGGGGGCGGCCCGGTCCCCTCCCCCAGCGTACTCGACGGGGCGCTGGGGGTCCGGGAGGAAATGTGCACGGTGGGGGGCACGGTCCGGCCCCCGGGCCGCCATCCGGTGGGGCAGGTGCGGCCTCAGTCCTGGGAGGGAGGGCAGGCAGGCCTGTTGCTAATGGGGCTGGAACGAGGGGGCGGGAGGAGGACTCCGCGGGGGGCAGCGTTTCCAGGGTTCCGGGTGCGGATGTGGCCAGCTCTGAAGCCTCCAGCCCTGCGTGCTGCGCCTCAGGCGGGCCCAGGCCCAGTGCAGCCCTCACCTGTCGTGTGTGCCTAGGCAAAGGAACTGGGAACTCTCGAGGCCTAACTCGCAGCCTCTGCGTGTGCGCCCTTAATCAAAGCCTGTAGGGCTTTCCTTTCTCAGCCAGGAAAAAATAACCTCAACCACAGTTTTTAAGAACCACTTGCCAAAAACGATGTTAAGCGTTAAACGGACTTTTTAGTCTCACAACAATTCCATTTCTCTGATGAACAAGCTGAGGCGCAGAAAGGTTGTAACTTGCTTAAAGTCACACAGCTAGTAAATCATTAGGAACGTTCGGTTCTGACACCACAGTCAGCCTTCTTAGCCACGGGTGGTGCCGTCTTGGCAAGAGCTCCAGAGTGGTGCGCCAATCCAGGTCGATTCCCTAGGGCATCCACAAGTGCTGAGGCCCTCAGTGGCGTCTTGCCGCACATGTTCCCATCCCAGGGTTGGACACGTGTTTCGTGGCGCAGTCCCGCGTGCCAGAGCCCGGGGACAGAGGCATAGCTTAGCGCACTGGTGCCCAGGTGCGATATTCCCGGTTGGGACCCGGCAGAGTCATATGGTATGGGGCCTGAGTCTCTGGCAGGGCGGAGCGGGGGCGGAGAACTCAGAGCTGGGTCCACGCGGGCCACGGCGCCTGGGAGGCCGCAATCCGGGCGCCTGCAGCCGGCGAGGCGCGGGGTGACGCGCGGGGGCCCAGCTACCGTGACCTCCTCCGCGGTTGCCATGGAGACCGTGCACTATAAATAAAAAAAAAAAAAAAAAAAGGAGGAGGAATTTCAAACCCGTTTTCTACGGAGCTTGGCGGGAGGGGGGGAGGAACGCTCTCTTTGAATCGAGTTTCCCATTTCACCTTCCCAGGCGGCAGGAGTGCTTCCCCCGCAGCCCAGCCGGGAAATTGCCGCCCCTCACGCCGCGTGGCGCCCCCGGAGAAAGCTAATTAGCGCAGCCCGGGGAGCTGGAGACAGGGGACCTGGCCCCGGGGGGCCAGGGCCCGCCTTTTGTGGGGAGAGGAAAGCGCCTACAAATTGCGCGGTCCCCCCCCCCCCCCGCAGCCCCATCTCTCCAGGCGCGCGCGCGGCCCGGCGCGGGCCGGGGCACCGGGCGCAGGCGGGAGGTCGCATCTGCAGCTTTGGCGCAATGAATCAGGCGCGGTCGCCGCCGCCGCCGCCGAGCGCGTCTGGCATCCGGAGTCTCCCGGGATCGAAAATAATTTGGGCAAAGCGGTGGGAGGTGTATGCGCGCGCGCTCCGAGGGGAGGGCGGGGGAGCCGGCCGGGCGGGGTGCGCAGGGCGGGGGGAGGTGCCATCCGACAGCCCCGCTGTGGTGAGAACAGAGTTGACACTTCTTTCCTTTCCACTTACTGCGGCAAGTACCGCGAGGAAGCTTAACCCTCTCGTTGCTTGGAGGTTAGAGACGGCGCAAGCGCCCTCCTGAGGGCGCGCCGGGGCGGAGGCCAGGTGTGCTGACTACTTCGGAAAGGGTTATTGCTGCCTGCTGGATCTGCTCTCTGGCTCCACTGGCTGGCGTTCCCACCCGGACATTCCTCAAGGCATCCTTCCCGGGGCTTTCTCAGTACCTCTTTTTACCTTTCCCAGATCTGACTAGAGCCCGCACGATGGCCTCAGTTTCCCCACCTGTACAAGAGAGTCGGGGGGTACTTCTGAAGCAGTTCCCTCCCCTGTGTGTCTGGCGGCCCTGGTTTTGTGACCTTGTGGCTTGGGCTCTGCGCCAGGGCGGGGTTGGCAGTTAGGGAAACGGGTGCAGGAGTCGGAACTGACCCCCCCCCCCCTTGTCTCCCGCCAGCGCTCTGGGCGTCCTTCATCAAAATGGCCGGGTTCCTGTTTTTGCCTCTGACGGCAGAAATGTCACCGCCGCTGCATTAAGCACGCTCCGCGGGAACTCGGTTTGGAGCGAGGAGTTGGCGCTCAGCCCTGCCAAGCTGCCTGCCGCAGGGGGGAGGAGGTGGGCTGGCTGGCCAGCCGGCCTGGCTGGGGTCAGCCTTTGTCTGAGGGGCTCCTACCTTCTTGCTGGTCCAGCCTGCCTCTGTCCCCCTCCCCTCAAGCTATGCAGGTCGCTCCCACCTCACTCAAGTTTGGCCTGGAGAGGCTGGGAGTCTGTCCCTTGTGCCTTTTTGGCTCAGGGATAGCTGGGGGAGATGATTGGGAGGGGAGGAGAACTCATTTCTTCCTCTTCCCCACCCCTCTAATTGGGAACACCTCTAGAATTCATGGATCTTCTCTCCATTAGTATTGCCCATTTGGTGAGGAAGGAGTGAGTGGTAGCCAGGCCTCAGAGCATCCCCATCCTTATGACCTGAAGTTTCCCCAGGAGTGCATTGTAGGGGGTTCCACATTTATCTCCTTCTCTGTCAGAGAAAATCCCCAAGAATGTTCAGACCACTGTGAGCATACAGATGTGGGGAGGAGGGCTCTGTGTGTGTGTGTGTGTGTCTGATGGTACTGTTATCTGCATGCTTCACAGACCTGAGAGGTGGCCCTGGTCTTCATTCTGAGAGGCATGCTGGAAGCTCCCCAGAAATCAAAGGTCATGGGATCTAGCCATCACTGCACAGACTGGGAGATTGAGAGAGAAGAAACTATCTAGGTCTCTGCCTAAGGGAGATTTTCTGTGGCTAAGAGTGTGGATTCTGGCTAGGTGTGGTGGTGCATACCTATAAATTCTAGTGATATGGACTCTGAGGCAGAAGGGTTGCAAGTTTGAGGTCAGCCTTGGCATCTTTAGACCCTGAGCAACTTAATGAGACCGTCTCAAAATAAAAAAAGACTGGGGATGTAGCTCATTGTAAAGTGACCCTGGGTTCAATCCCCATTACCAAACAAACAAAAGAAGCATAGACTCTGAACTTGGGAGCAACATGCTTGAATTCAATTTGGGTGTCTAATTCTTAATTCTTTTTTTTTTTTTTTTAAATAGATTCTGAATTCCTTTTTTTAAAAATACCTTTATTTTATTTTTATGTGTTGCTGAGGATCAAACCCAGGGCCTCATGTGTGCCAGGCGAGCACTCTACCATTGAGCCACAGCCCCTTGGGTGTCTGATTCTTATCCCCAAAATGCTCTGCCACCAATCAGCTGCATCCTAGAGGGCACATGACCTATGTTGCCGGTGCCTTAGCTTCCTTGATTGTAAATATGGGTAACACTGATGGTCCCTAACCCTACAGAAGCCATGTGTGACTTCATTGGCACTGTTCCTGCAAAGTGAAGAGTGCAGATTGAGATACTTAACGACTGTTTGATAAATGTCAGCATTGTTACCATAGTTATCAGTATTAGAATCAGAATTTGAACTAAAGTCTGTGGTTTAGAAACTAGTTTGTAGAGCAGAGGAAAGTCTGGCCCAACTGTTTCTGGTTCTCTAAGAAGTTTTATTCTTTTTTTTTTAATATTTATTTTTTAGTTTTCGGCGGACACAACATCTCCGTTCGTATGTGGTGCTGAGAATCGAACCCGGGCCGCACGCATGCCAAGTCGAGCGTGCTGCCGCTTGAGCCACATCCCCAGCCCAGAAGTTTTATTCTTTAGGAGCCCACTAGATCATGGGCAGAGGAGAGTGAGTGTGGGGTAGGAGTCAGTCAGTCTTCTGGGGGCATCTCCTCTGTGGGTCTCCACTTGCCCATTCCAAGCCCTAAAGCCTAGGTCTTTTTCACCCTTGGTGTAAGTGTTGCTCCCGATGGCTTCAACTTGGAGGTGTAGAGGCCTACTGGGTTCGTCCTTGAGGGCTAGACCCATGTCAAGAATCAGGGTCTGGGATGGTGGGAGTAGGAGTATTGATGTTGAGAGCATTTAAGGGACAGGAATAAGAATGGAAATGCGGTTCCCCCTTCCCTCCCTTGGAAAAGTACGTTGGGGAGCTGAGTAAGACAATGTGTGTCTGGAACAAAGGGCTGATGTTCATTCAGGGTCTTGGGGACTGCTAGTTTCTGAAGTGTCACCCAAAGATTATGGGCAGAATGCAGGAAGGACTTTCTGAAAACCAGGGCTTTGCACCAGGGAGGATCCTGGTGATGGGGACATCTGTTGGGCAAAAGTACATTCATGTTGCACTTGGGGTACAGGTAGCTGTCTAATTGAAACTGATGGATGACTGGGATCACCTTTCAAAGATCCTTCTTGGATTATAGGCAGCAGAAGGCACCAGCTTAGTTCTGGATCCTGCTCTTCTCACAAGTGCCTGCACATCTACCCATGCTCAGGCACACTCACCCAGGTTCACACTGGCCCTGGTGTGAACATGCCAGGGTCCCCATATGCAATTCATGTATACATAGGTTACAACATCTCACTTATAGTACACATGTACATACATGCTCATGCATATTATACATAAGTACATACTTGGACACCCAGACACACAAACATGCACCTGCACAGACACCCTGATGCACCCATGCACACATTAACACCATATACACACACACACACACACTTACACATGCACAAATGGGAAGACCCACAGACATTTGCTCTTCCTTCAGCTAACTTGTGTGTATTTGGACTGTCCATTTCCCATGAGGATAGGGCTACCGTTGTTCATTGCCAAGTCCTTCTAGAGAGCTGACTTTTGTTCAACCTCAGGGCTCACATGCCTTGTGCTCAGGAGGTGCACAATACATTTTTGTTTGGAATAATGACTATGGTGAATAATAACCATCATAATAAATACAACCCCCATTTTTAAAATTTATTTTTTAGGTGTAGATGGACACAACACAATGCCTTTATTTTTATGTGGTGCTGAGAACCGAACCCAGGTCCCTCCCGTGCTAGAGGAGCGCTCCACCGCTGAGTCACAATCCCAGCCCACAACCACCATTTTTTATTGAGTACCTGCTGTGTGCCTAAGACTGTACTACAGTTTCCAACTCATTGAAATCTCGCCTTCATTGAGACAAGTACTCTTATAATTCCTGGTTAGGCTGGGGGAACTGAGGCTCGGAGAGAGCATTTTGAGAATGATGATGATGATGATGATAATAAATAATATTTACTAAATACTTCCTGGGCCTCCTGCAGAATGCTAAGTGCACTTTTTTTTTTTTAAGTTATGATCTCTCTATGTTGCCCAGGCTGGCCTTGAACTCCTGGGCTCAAGTGATCCTCCTGCTTCAGCTTCCTGAGTAGTGGGAACTAGAATTTTTTTTTTTTAATATTTATTTTTTAGTTGTACACAATACCTTTATTTTGTTTATTTATTTTTATGTGGTACTGAGGACCAAACCCAGGGCCTCGCATGTGCTAGGCGAGCACTCTGCCGCTGAGCCACAACCCCAGCCCAGGAACTAGAGGTTTGTGCCCCACGCTCAGTGCAGGCAAGGCAAGCACTTTACCAACTGAGCTATATCCCCAGCCCTTAATCTTTCTTTTTAAAAATTTTTTTTTAGTTGTAGATGGACACGATATCTTTATTTATTTTTATGTGGTGCTGAAAATCGAACCAGTGCCTCCCATGTGCGAGGCAAGTTCTCTACCACTGAGCCACAGCCCTAGCCCCTCACTTGTCTTTCTAAGTCTGGGAGGCAACTATGGTCATCATTGCCATTTTGTAAATGAAGAAACAGATTTAGTGAGGTGGAATTGTCCAAGGCCGCACAGCTAGAGAGTGGGGCGGTGGAGGTTTGAGTCTGCTCTGAGGGGTTCACAGCAGGCCCTGCAATTATATGGAAACAGGTCTCAGGGTGGGGACCTGGGAGTGAGGACTCCTCCCATGGCTAGCAATGACCTTGATTCTGGGGTCCCCATCCTCTGAGCCCATGCCCAGCTGAGGAATGTCCTTTTTCAAGGTGAACTGAAAGCAGGCCTCTGGAGCTTTAAATTATGAGAGGCATTCCTGTTTTGCAGAGGTGGCTACTGGGATCTAGGTGGGTAGAGCCAGTCTCCAAGGCAGGGCCACAGGTCATGCAGGTCTCAGACTCAGGTCTCCTGCCTTTAGGTTACTAGTGTTTCTTCCAGGGCCAGCAGTCTTCAGATCATTTCCTAACAAAGCCCTGTCCAGTTTCCTTCCCTGTCCTTAGGTTCCTGAAATGTAACTGAGGGCAGAAGCCAGAGAGGGGCAGGTGCAGATTCTGGGAAAAGCCACCTTAACACTGACCTGTATTGAACACTCACTTTGTGCCAGGCATGGTGCTTGTGTGTGTTTGTGTCTCAAAACCACAATAAAGAAGGCTGGGTTGGGGGGAGAATACCCTACTGAGAGAACAAATAGCACCTCAGAGGCCTGAAGGTGGCAGGAAAGCAGCCTACCTGCATAGCTTAAGACCATCAAATTTGGCAGAGGGTGGAGTATGAGGGGAGAAAGGGGGGGTGGGGGCAGGACAGGGTGTTCATTCAGGGCACTGCAGGTCAGGATAAGAGAGAGGCTCAATCTAGTGGTATGGGGACCAATGATCCAGCCTGCCATCCACCTTCCACATGGTACTTTCCAAGACTCTCTCATATCAGTCAGATTCACCTGATACCTCTGGGCAGTAAAAGGAGCAGGGGTAGCTGGGTGCGGTGGTGCGCATCTGTAATCCCAGCTACTTGGCAGGCAGAAGCAGGATGATTGAAAGTTCAAGGCTAGACTTAGCAATGCAGCAAGACCCAGTCTCAAAACAAAACAGCTGGGCACAGTGTAATCCCAGCAACTCCGGAGGAGGCTGAGGCAGGAGAATTGCAAATTCAAGGACAGTCTTAGCAATTTAGTGAGGGCTTAAGCAATTTAGCAAGAACTTGTCTCAAAAAATAAAAAGACCTGGGGATGTAGCTCAGTGGTAAATAGCTCCTGGTGCAACCCCCTATACAAAAAAAAAAAAAAAAAAAAAACCAGAGAGAGAGAGAGAGACACCTAGGGTAGGGATCACCACACCCATTTTTCAGATGAAGAAACTGAATCTTGGTGCTGGTCCCTTTTACCTGGCTGGCAAGAGGGACTTGAGTCTGGGCCCCAGACTTCTTCTGGCCAATATTGTACTGAAGGCCTGGACTATTTGTAGGACAGTCTGTGTGGGTTCTTGGAAGATGGCATGGGGGTAGGATAGGGGTGCAGTCTGGCTGGGAACTCCCTGGGGGTACAGAGGGAGGGTAAGGATCTCCCTTAAAGCTCTACATGAGGAAGGACTGCTGCCACCTCCCCTTGCAGTCCATCCTCAATTGCTAGCTACGGTGAGTCAGCCTGGATGAAGTCACCCACTTCCGCGCAGCCGGTGCCCCCTGACCTGGGAGGCGCCTGCCAGGGGCACCAGTCGAGCCTCAGAGCCTCAGGAGGGCTGGGCAGCTTTCCAGGTCGTCCGTCACAGTTGATTTAGGGGGGCTGGAGGTGTTCAGAGCCATCAGAAGCAACCAGGCATCTGGGGTCTCAAGCCCTGTAAGCCAGGCAGTTCCCTGAACTGTTGCCTGGGAGTCTGCTGTGATTCGCTGGGGATTAAGTTCATCAAAATCAGTTTATGCCAAAGGAAATTAATTTCTGTCTCTCTGAGGTGGGTTGTGGGGAAGGGAGGGTGGCTATGACAGCACTGCCCGGAGGGCTCAGGATCCTACACTGTAGCCTTGATGGTGCTGGTCCATAGGCAGGGAGCCTCAGGCCAGAAGCCCTGCCCATTCTAGGATGGTGAATAATTGAGGCTTTGAAGGTGCCTCCTACATTGGGGGACTGAAACCCAGATTTTGAGTTGGGTGTGGTGGTGAACGCCTGTAATCCCAGAGGCTCAGGAGGCTGAGGCAGGAGGATCCCAAGTTCAAAGCCAGCCTCAGCAACTTAGTGAAGCCCTAAGCAACTTAGGAAGACCCTGTCTCAAAATAAAAACACAGAAAAGGGCTGGGGATGTGGCTTAGTGGTTAAGTGCCCCTGGGTTCAATCCCTGGTGCCCCCAAAACAAACAAACAAACAACAACAACAAAAAAAAAACAAACAGATTTTTCCCTTTATTAATTCTTTCCTTCCTCTATTGTTACTCCCTCTCCTTTTTTCCTTTTTCAATTTTACAAGTATTTATTGATCACCTGTTATACGTCAGGCACTGTTGATATATGATGGGGACACAATGGTGTAGTATAAGACAGAAAAAGTCCTGTTCTCATGGAGCATGCATTCTGGTTAGCTGAGACCAGCAAACTAGTAATAAATTAATAGGAAATACCGGACAGAAGAGACAGCTAGGAGATGGGGCCAGTTTACCCAGCAAGGTCCAGGAAGACCCCTCTGCAGGGGAGATTGGTGAGCTGACATGAGTTTCTAGAACACCATTTTGAGTTGTGAAACCCATTTCTAAAAGTCCAGATTTGTGGCTGGTGCAGGTGCTGGAGCAAGAGAAGAGGAAGCAGCAAATGTTCAGGCTGGGACTCGGGTGAGGGCCCCCCATGGAGGCGGAACTGCTGCTTGTACTTCTCAGCCTGGGCCTGGCTGGGTGGCATGATGGTGGTGGTGGGGTAAATGGCTGTGCTTCCTTGAATATATGTCTTGCTAGGAGAAGGCTTCAGAACTCTCATACATTATTTTTATCAGCAACAACTGTAGATTTCTTATGGGGGGGTGGGTTCACAAGGCTAAAGATAAAACAAGATGTCAGAGAAACCTTGAGTGGAGAATCTGCTTTCTCCCTGGGCTCCTTTGTGGTGAGGACCCAGCCCAGTTTGTGTGTGTGTGTGTGTGTGTGTGTGTGTGTCTGTCTGTCTGTCTGTCTGTCAGGAGCCAGTAATTCTCAGTTCTTGAGTGATTGTTTTAGTCTGGACACAGTGCCTTTCTGTGAATCCTCAGATCAACCCTGGTAGGCAGTCTATTGTCATTCCCATTTTACAGATGAGCAAACTGAGGCTTGGAAAGAAAAGAGTTTGCAAAGGCACCATAGCTGATCAGGGCCAAACAGGATTCAAATCCACAGCCTGAGCCATTAATTGCCACTGCTGTGGGAATTAAGTCCAATGCCTTTCCTGGAGTTGCAGCCCCAGTCTTATCTGCTCTGGATCTGCTTTCCTTTATCTTGTACCCCATAGAGCGGGCAGGAAGCCCCCTTGCTGCTTGCAACATAGTATCCAGGTTCCCACCTCAGAACCTTGCCTGTGCTGCCCCCCTCTACCTAGGTCCTTTGCCTCCCCACCCGTTTGTTGAAACCCTAACCATTTTTCATGGATTCGTTCCGCTTCTTGCTCTTGCAAGAAGTCACGTGCTTATTCCCACAAGCAAGGGGCCTGCCCTTTACTGCTTATGCCCCTGAAGATCTATTTGTACTGCTCTCTGAACCCTTATTGCACACATTTGTGTGCCTAGCAGTTAAGTATGACAGGTCAGGATTGAGACTCCAGTCTTGTTTTTTTTTTTTTTTTTGTACTGGGGATTGAACCCAGGGGCACTTAACCACTGAGCCACATCCTCAGCCCCTTCTTTTTAAAAAAAAAAAAAAAAAAAAAAAAATATATATATATATATATATATATATATATATATATATATATATATATATATTATTTTTATTTAGAGACAGGATCTCTTTAAGTTGTTTAGGGCCTCGCTAAACTGAGGCTGGCTTTGAATTCACAATCCTCCTGCCACAGCCTCCCAAACCACTGAGTTTACAGGCATGTGCCACTACTCCTGGCTTAGAGTCTTGTTTTTATCACAGATTAGCACTGTGATGTGGGAGGACACCGACTCTGTAAGCCTCTGTTTCTTCATTAGGAACCATGAGGTTGTAGTGGGAAGCCGGTAGATGATGGATTAAAATTGCTTACTTACTTAGCACTGAGTCAATGACAACCATTGCTACATAACTCTTCCTGCCTCAGTTTCTTCATTTATAAAATAGGGTAAATACACTGATTTAATGCTGTTTTGTAGGGTGGTCATAAATGACGGCAAAGGGCATCCACAGTGCCTGGCACAATTAGTGAGAGAGCACAGCTAGGGATCCATCATCTCTCTCTCCCTATCAGACCTGGCCCAGGGCTTTGTGGCTTAGGGCATTTATTTATTTATTGGTTTTTCAGTTGAATTCGAAGTGGCTTTACATATCCCAGGGCTAGGGATCTTTTTTTTTTTTCTCCTCCTTGTACTGGGGATTGAACCTCTGAGTGCTTTCCCATGGAGCTACATCCCCGACCCTTTTAATTTATTTATTTTTATTTCGAGACAGGATCTCACTAAATTGGTTAGCACCTCACTAGGTTGCCGAGACTTGCCTTCAACTTCTGTTCCTCCTGCCTCAGTCTCCTGAGTTGCTAGGATTATAGGCATGTACCACTGTGCCTGGCTTCTAAGGGCTATGGTCTTAATTAGTTTAGGTGGCCCTCACGGTGGTGGGAGAAGGGAAATGACTTGAAGGTCCTTGCTGCCTGTGAAATCTGGCATTCTTCATTTTACGTAGGCCACTTTTAGAAAATTTGCCCATTTTTATTGATTTGTAACCTATCATTTACATGTAAGCAGCAGCTGTACATAGAGCTTTAAGCAAGGTCCCAGCCTCCTACACAGAGTGCTGCCCAAGTTCATCCTGAGCAGGAATTTGGGAGCTGCTTCTGCTCACACACACACACACACACACACACACACACACGCTGAGCATGCACAACCTGCCATGTGGAGAAGACCCAGGACCCTTTCACAGAGGCTCCGTGTAGTCACAGGTCTGAATGGCATTAGCAGAAGGGGGGAGTGGGCTAGGAATGTGCTCTGGGGAGAGAAGGCTGTTCTCAGGGCCAGTGGACTCCTCTCTCAGATCTGTACTCTTTCCTGCCCATTCTCCAAGATACTCTTTCAGTTCAATTTCAGGGCTAGAAGATTGAGACTGGAGTGCCAGGGACCCCTATCAGGGGACATTTCCCCCACCTGGGATATGTTGGGAAATGAGACTGATTTTGCTTTGAAAGAGCAGAGACGGTTCATGGGAGGCGGCAAGATGGTTGTTTCTCCTTTTAGGGGCTGTTAAGAGGGCAGTACTGTGGAAGGGCTGTATTGTCGTGACACACGACAAAACCAGTCAGGGTCACTCCAGGTGAACTGGGCTGGCACGAAATAATCACTCAGAGAAATACTTTTCCTTGGGTTCTGTGTCGGCTCCTCTGCCCCAGCTCCCACAAAGGAGACAAGGCAGGCAAGAAAAGAGAGCGAGCACACCTCAAACCCGGTTTTATTGGGGAGAAGCCATTCAAATGAGGCAAGGGGTAGGATTACGAAGGAACAGGTGAGTATAGCTCAACCTCACCAGGTGACGCATACTGCTGGAGCCACCCCTCATCATCCAAGCGGAGGTAAAGCCTAAGTTATTGCGGGGTGCAATAATTGTTCAATATCTCTTGCTCAGGACTTAAGGGCATATATTTCCACAGCGGCTCCCAACACTATAGTCTAGCCCTCCTGGGTGCAGATGCCCCCCTCTACCCAAAACTTTCCACTGACTTCGGTCTGAGCAACCGTTTGGAAGCATTAGGTGGAAGCTTGAGAAACTAACCAGTATTATGGGTGTAAGGAGAGCAGTGGGTGGCAGATCCTTAAAAGACTGTGTCTTTTTGGTTAATGGTGCCTAAGAATTTCAAGACTCGCTGGACGCAGTGATGCATGCCTGTAATCCCAGAGGCTTGGGAGGCTGAGGCAGGAGGATCGCGTTCAAAGCCAGCCTCAGCAACTTAATGAGGCCCTAAGTAACTCAGCGAGACCCTGTCTCTAAATAAAAAATACAAAAGGGCTAGGGATGTGGCTCAGTGATTAAGTGCCCCTAGGTTCAATCCCTTGTAGCAAAAACAAACAAATTACCAAAAAAAAAAAAAAAAAAAAAGGATTTCAAGAGACCTTGCCTGGAGGAAGGACATGGAGACCTGAGAGCAGCTGGGCCTCCAGGTGTCCCTGTGGAACCTGGTAGCCCCACTCTTCCTCCCTCCCAGTTTTCCAAATTCCCCTGTACCTAGGGACAGCAGAGGCCTTACTGAGTGACGGAGCAGATGGTGTGTGGTGTAGGGAGGAGGGAACTCCTTGGGCCTTTCTGGGCAGACTTGACCTCTTCCCCATCCTTTAGGTGCTTCCTGTTATTCAGTCAACAATGTTCTTTGTGCTCCAGGAGCCAAGAGTTGTGCCAGAGACTGGGCTCCTGGGCCCTAGGGGTTAAGAAAAATGGTGGGAGCCCTCAAAGGGCTTACCTTCAAGAGAGGGGAGCCAAAGGAGGAGGGAAAAGGAGGGGGAATCATAAACTGAAATCAATTTCCATGCATGTGAGTTTGTTGGGATGACCCAACTGTGTGTAACCATAAAGTTCAAATAAATATAAAAAAAATCAAAAAAATAAAACACCTAACTTTGATATATACACACCAAACCAACCAACCAACCAACCAGAGAGAGGGAGAAGCCACACTAGTGCAGCTGAAAGTTGGCTAAATCTCAGCTGGATTTGGACTGGGAGTGCTCACAGCAAGATTCCTAAACTGGTCTGAGAGACTGAGAGATGGGGGAAGACTGCCTGGGGGAAGTGAGGCTGGGTTCCAGCTACCGCTCCATCACTGACTGACTGTGTGACCTTGGAAGAGTTAACCTCACTGTGCTTTATTGTCCTCAACTTTAAAATGGAGATCATTGGCTGGGCGGTGGTACAAGTCTGTAATCCCAGCTACTCAGGAGGCTGAGGCAGGAGGATTTCAAGTTCAAGGCCAGCCTCAGAAATTTAGTGAGAGACCTTATTTCAAAACCAAAAGGACTGAAGACTTAGCTCAGTGGTAAAGGGCTCTTGGGTTCAATCCCCAGTACCAAAAAAAAAAAAAAAAGTGGGGAGGGCGGTCATTAGGCTGGGAGTGTAGCTCCGTGGTGGGGTGCCTGCTCTCTTGTGATAATCACAGCACCTATTTCAAAGGTTTGCAAGGATTCAGTGTACATCTCTTAGAACAATGTTGACACACAGTGCTCTGTAAGTGTTAAATAAAAAAATAAAAATAGCTACCACTTAGATGAGTAGGACACATGTCAAGCAGGCGGACAGGAGAGAGTGTCCCAGGCGGAGAACAAAGGCCTAGGTATAAGAAAATAGGTTCCCCCAAGGAGCTTTCCTGGTGCCCCTGACTGTTGACTGTCCTGGTCTAGAACGTGGGCTGGCAACTGTGCCCCTTGCCTCCACTGCCATGGTGTGGTCTTAGGGGCCTGTCAGGTCTGACCTGAGATTTGGGGCCCCAGGTCCAGCCTGGCCCTCATGTCTGTTCTCCAGCACCACCCAGACTCCACGTACTGGGCATCCTCTGGAACTCCCAGTTGAGGAGCTCCTGGCAGACCAAGGGCCAGGAGGACTTCCTAGGGGAGGTGAGGTGATCTCTGAACAGTGTCCTAAAGGAAAATAAAAATATTCTCCAGATCAGGGAAGGGGAGGGAGAGAGCGCTAAGCAGAGGGAACAACCTGCGTCAATGTTGAGAGAGAAAAAGAGCCTGCCTCCAAGGGAGGCAAAGCAGGAAGAGCCAGAGGGAGGGCGGGTAAGCACTGGCCCAGGAGTCCTCTTTGGGCAGGTTTTGTCAGGACCTTTGGAGTGTCCCCTTCTGGCCCTCTCGCCCAAACACTGCAGTGGTCTAAGAGGTTAAAGTCCAGTCTTGCTCCAGGGCCAACCCAGGAGCTGGGGGTAGGGGCACCAATTGCCCAGGTCCCTCCCTCCCACTCCAGAGCTGGGAGTGTTTGGCAAAGCAACAACGCAGCCTTTGTGTCCCTCTGTGGGTCCAGGCACGTCTGGCCCAGCCTAGGCGGCTGCTGGTTTCACTGCCCTGTGATCCTGGCCAGGCGGTGCAGGGTGGGGCGGGAAGGGTGTGTGTCCTCAGGGTCCCCATTGTAACTGCCTTGTGTCCCTGCATCCATACCAGGTTCCCCAGGTGGGGATGCCCGCTCCATGGTCCATAGGTGTGTTGAGGGGCTGGCAGGACCTATGGCAGGTAGCAGGGGGTAAGGGTTTGCATAGAGGTGGGGGAGTGGGGGAGCCAGGCACATACCAGTGTTCCTCTGTACCACCGCCTGTGCCCATGGGGTATCCCAGGGTGAGTCTGTGAGTGTGCCTTTGGATGAGGATGTGATCAGGGTGTGAGGGGTCTGGGCTTGAGCACATGAGCGGCCCCCAGCCTGCTCAGAACAGAGCACTGCTGTCTCCACTGCGCCAACAACGAGGCCTCTCTCTCAGTGCATAATGTCCCCTCTGTATTGTCTGTTGCACGGCTGCGGTGACGATAATTTTAAGGCCCAAATCCTTCTTGTGGGTGGGGGCGGGGGAGGATGGAGGCCTTCTGGGGAGGCAGGAGCTCCAGGGCAGGTTTCAGCCCTAAGTGTGGGGAGGTCTGTTGTGTGGTTGGGGCCTCCCCCTACATACTTGAAACGCCTACGGGCAGCACAGGGAAGGCAGGGACTCCCAGAATCCTCTGCTAGAACCCCCAGAAGTCTGTGGTCCTCATCCTTCTCCAGGCCCTTTTTGCTAATTCTGCACACTCAGAGTGGGTCCAAGGACCTCTTCAAAGGAACTTGCTCTGGTGGCCCCTTTAGGTCATTGCGAGCCTCTGCAGACCTGTGTTTTCTCCATGTTTACCCTTGGTCTTTCTTACTGTGGAAGCAAGGCCAGCAGTTGTCTGCCTTTTTGTTTTCAGGACTCCCTTCCATGCTTAGTAACCACCAAGGATCCCAAAGAGTTCTTGTTTACAGGGTTCTATCCATCAAGATTCACCATCATTAGACTGGGGGTGTGTGTAGCTCAGCAGTGGGGGGCAAACAGCATGTACAAAGCCCCGGGTTCCATCCCCAGCGTCAAAGGGAATAAGCAAACAAACAAATATTTACCATATTAGAAATTAAAACAGAAATTAAAAAGCATTTATCGCTGGGTACAGTGGCTCACAATTATAATCCCAGCAACTTAGGAGGTGGAGGAAGTTCAACCCCAGAGTTGAACCCCTGAACTTTGAAAGCTGAACTTTCAGGTTCAGCAGGGTAGAGCATCCCGGGTTAAATCCCTACCACTAAGCAAACAAACAAATAAAAACATGTATTTGTTCATTTATTTTAAAATAACGAAAGTGTTGCAGGGTAGATGTAGCTCAGTAGTGGAGCATTTGTGCCAGGTCCTGGGTTTGATTCCTAGATCCACAGTAAATACATAAATCAAATTGCATTACAGGTTATAGATAATACATTTTTTTTAAAGAGAGAGAGAGAATTTTTTTTTTTAATATTTATTTTTTTTAGTATTCGGCGGATACAACATCCTTGTTTGTATGTGGTGCTGAGGATCGAACCCGGGCCGCACGCATGCCAGGCGAACGCGCTACCGCTTGAGTCACATCCCCAGATAATACATTTTTATGAAAAGTAACATCATTTTCCAGAATGAAACAAAATTAGTAAGAAGAGTGGCCTTCACTTTATACTTTTGCAAATCTTATTAATATCTAGCTTAATATAGCAAAAAGACCCTTTGGAGTTGGGTTAGATTCTCATATTTGCTTTTGTTTTCAATTTGTTGTTTTATATATATATATATATATATATATATATATATATATATATATATATATATATAAAACACACACATTAACACACATATATGTGAATGTATATATGTTATTGAAATATATGAAAAGAAAAACATGACTTTACACAGATTTATAGTTGAAAATGTAAGGAATATTTTAATAACCTTTTTAGATCATTTAATACTACACCAAAACTTTACAAGTGATAGATTTCTAAAAGTTGGTTGTCATTTTCAGTCTGAAACTCTATCAATGAACTTTTCATTATATTACATTTCAGTCCATTTGTCTAACTAGCATTTTGAATAGATTTTTTAGTCACGACTTTATAACATCACACATTGGTCATTTAGGAAAATTAGTTCACTGAGTTATGCAGCTCTCTCAAATGTTAACACATTTCATTACACTGTATTAAATAATCACATTCATTGATATCACTTCCAGTTCCATCAGAAATGTTCCAGAACGTTGTTGAGTTTATGGTGATGTATACAAGTACAGTACTCCAAAATTCAAATTTCTACTTGAAATATAGAATGTTATGAGTAGCAACAAATACTGGTTAGTTGTTTTCTCTGAAATGACTGACTCATTTCATTACTTTTTGAAAGAATACCTGCCAAATATGCAAGTCTAAAGTCTGTCATTCTTTTTCTTAAGTTCTGAGACTGGTTCTTGCTAAGTTGCAGAGGCTGGTGCAATCCTCTTGCCTCAGCCTCCTGAGTAGCTAGGATTTTAGGCCATGTGCCAGTGTATGTGACCAGATTTTTTTTTTTTTTATTAATGTAAGTGCCTGAGGGTGACAAAATTCTATACTCCTGAGCACAATTTAGTGTTACTGCTTTGATTTGTGTTAAGGCATCAACAGTTTTACCCACTGTTGCTTTAGCACTATAAGTAAATGTCAACCACAGTGATGTCTTCGTATCATTAATAACATAATTTTGATCTCATCTACCCCTGAAAGGGTCTAGGAGGCTCCCAGGGGTCAATGGAAACTGCTCTGAGAATCACTGCCTGCTTATTCTCTCTCTTCTACTTTCAAGGAGATGAGTCCTGTCTTACTTATTTTACCAGTTAGAACACTAAGGCTCAGCAGAACCCACATAGTTCCCCATCTCTCATTCCAGCACAGATGTGAGAATCTTTTTTCCCTGTCAGGAATTGGGGAGGCTTCTGAGGGGAGGTGCCACTGATTTTGATGGATGGGTAGGGCGCTGAAAGGTGGAAATGCATTCTTGGTGGAGGGAACAGCATTGACAAAGGCCTAGAGATAGAACAAAAGATGGGGTTAGAGAACCAGGGGCTTCAAATGCCAGCTCCAGGGCATTGGGCATGACAGAGTGGTGGTGAGAGAGGGGAAGCAATGGGTGAATTGTGCACAAAGAGGCCCTGCTCCTTCACCAAGATGCCTTCCCAAGATGGCGGGCCTCAGGTTTGTGTCCTCAGGGAGGGCACTCAAATGGACTAGCCACGGCTGGCAGAGCATAGTCACCTGCCTAGAACTTTGCTAAACCTGCCTCTACAGGTTTTTTCACTGAAACCAAATTGTCTTTTCCTTTGTATTGGCATTTGTGGTGACAGAGAGTAAGCTTCACCCAGTTTCCTGTGCCATGCTTGAGGGTACAGTGACTTGGACGAGTTAGGTACTGAGCGGGGAGATTGGTAGTGGGGACATGTTGGTGTGTGATTATAGGTGAGGTTTTTTACTTCTTCCTTTTTTTTTTTTTTTGGTACTGGGGACTGAACCTAGATGTGCTTTACCTCTGAGCTACATCCCTAGCCCTTTTTATTTTAAGACAGGGTTTCACTAAGTTTCTTAGGCCCTCACTAAATTACTGAATCTGGCCTCTATGTTGGGATCCTCAAGTCTCAGCCTGACAAACCATCACAGGCATAAGCCACTGTGCCTGGTGGTTTTGACTTCTTTACCACGGAAAACCTGCTTATTGCAGGTCCTGAAGCCTGGGCCCTAATCTATGAAAGTGGGGTTTGTAGATCTGAACCTGACCTGAGTCCAGACTGCTGTCCAGCTCTTCCAATGACCCTGTAACCCTACCTCAACCTGTCCCCAAACTGGTGGGGCTCAGCTCCTGACCAGGTCTGATATGGGGGGACAAGCTCAGCTTCTATGCAAGGCAGGCCTTACACACCTGTGGTGCATACCTATGCTCCTGAACTGTGTACCTGGGCCTGGATGAGCAGTACTAGGGATTAAACCCATAGGTGCTCCTTTTCTTTCTTTCTTTTTCTTTTTTTTTTTTTTGTGGTACTGGGGATTGAATCCAGGGCCTTAGGCATGCGAGGCAAGCACTCTACCAACTGAGCTATATCCCCAACCCAAGAACCCATAGGTGCTCTACCACATACATGTTCATGGTCATGCTATGTGACTGTGTGGATAGGTACTACCCTTCTGTGTTTGTGACTGTGCGTGTATGTTCTGCAATGCAGATGTTTATAAGCTCATGTACTTTGACACACACATTGAGTCGTGTATGTGTGTTTGTGCCTTCAGCCTGGTGATGTATATTTGCATACAAGTTTTGTGTATCTTTCTGGGGTGTGTCACTGTGACAGGCGAGTGTTTCTGTGTGATGGTTTGTCAGTATGTATCTTGGCCCAGCCCCAGAGGGCAGCTGGCTGAGGGGTGGGGGTAGGGACTGTGCTGGGGTAGGGGCCCACAGCCAGGAGGTTTGACTGGGAATAGATATATCCTTACCTGCCCACAAAACATCCCAGGCTCTCAAAGAGCCCCTGTCCAGTGTTACCACTCCTGGTCAGTAAGGGTGGTTGGCTGGGGAAGGGGGTCTGAAGGAACCCAAACAACCGTAGCCCAATTCCTTCATCCTGTTGGCACCTGAACCTAATAGTGGGGCCCAGGTCCCTGTGCCTGCCCCCTACTGCTGCAAGCACTTTGGGTTATGAGGCTTGGGCAGGGGCCAGAAAAACTTGGTTTAGCTCTGTGACTAGCTTCAGCTCTTGAACCACTGAGGCAGAGATGGCCCTGAGCCTTGTTAGGGCTGGGCTGCAGGGAAGACCAGCTCTACTGAGCCAGGCCTGATGTTAATCTCGTTACATGAATCATTCATTCATCAAATATTAGTTAATGAATTTTTGTTTTGTTTTTGTTTTTTGATGATGCTGGGGATTAAATCCAGCATCTCACAGTCACAGAACTACACCTTCAGCCAACAAATATTTATGGAGCATACCCTATGTTCTGGACCCTGCTTTGGGTGGTGGGAACCCAGCAGTCTTCTCAGCGAATTAGGAGTGAGCAGTACTAGGGTTTGAACCCATAGGTGCTCTACCACTGAGCTCCATTTCCAGAATTTTTAAAAATTTTTATTTTGAGACAAAATCTGGCTAAATTGCCAGAGTCTGGCCTCAAACTTGGGATCTTCCTGACTCAGCCTCCCAAGTAGCTGGGATGACAGGCGTACACCACCATACCTGGATGCTATTGTCCTTTTTACAGATGATGAAACAGATCCAAAGTCATCACATTGAAGTTGAGATTTGAAACCAGGCCTGCCTCCTGCCAGAACCCTACCCCCTGCCTCACACATATGCAGTCTGCCCTCGATGTTCACATTTTCAGCCCATGGAGTTAGGACCAACCAGCAGGGCTAGAGGGTGAGTGGATAGGGCTAGACCAGCCTTGGGCTCCCAGCTATTGGCTGATGCAGGAGGGTGAGGACAGCAACTAAATAGAGCTCCTAGGAGTCCTACAGGAAAGGTGGGTTGCTTGGGGTAGGCACAGAGGCGGCAAGGTGAAGATGGAGGTGTGGGGAGCGGATGCCTCGTGTCTCCTCATCTGCTTTGTGATCTCTTGGGCCCCCGCTTTTCTCTGACCCTTAGCTTCATCATCTGTAAAGTGGGTACAATAACTGCCCCCTCCCAGTGGTGCAAAGTTCATGGCATGGTGCCTAGCACACAGTAGGGCATTTGGGGGTTGGGGCAGAGCTGGAAGTAGGCAGGGCCTCTTTAGGGCTCTCTGCTGAGCCCCAGGAAATGGGCAGAGGGTAGGGAGGAGGAGGCGCAGATGTGCGCTTGTCTCACACGAGCAGCCACATTTAGCCACTGAGTCGGGACTGAAATATTCCTGAGGGAGAAGAACCCTGAGGCTTCAGGGCGGCAACGGCTCGTCAGTGGGGAGCGGGGAAGGGATGTTGTCACCATCTGCCTCGTGTCTGTCTGTGACTAAAATAATACTGGGGTGAGACTCGCCGCAGGCACGGGCCCAGCCGCAAGGTTCCCCAGAAGAGGGAGGGGCTAGGGGTGCTGGAAACCTTGTGGGGAGCAGTGGCAGAGAGGGGCCCCAGGGGGCAGCTCTTGGCTAGCCAGAGCCCTGATCCTGCTTTCCTCCTGAGGGGCCACAGGAACCCATGGGGGATGTACAGGCAGGGACACTTTCCTGGGGGAATAAGCCTCATGAGTACAGGACCATGGGACCCCCAGACCTGGCCGGAGTCTGTGGCAGAGGGGAGACCAGGCATGTGCTGAGATCCCACGAAGCAGGGGCAACAACAGAACAAAGCAGGAGAGACAGACCAGTTTCCTGATTCAGCTTCTAGGGGCTTCTCCATAATACTGAAACCAGAAAACATAGCAAGAAGCTATTTTAATTTCAGCCGACGTGTAAGTTTCGGGTCTATGGTTTACTGTGGTTTTTATTTTGAATCAAATATGGAGGATGTTCCATAATCTCCTCAGGGCTCAGGGCTCTGGAGACAGAGTGCTGGTCTTTCACCACTGGCATAGAAGTCAACCGCCAATTGCCTGTGTTAGTACCCTTGGGCCCGGGCAGGTGACCTTCAGGTTAGGACATATCTGGGAGACTGATGCCTGGCCTTTGGGTGAAGCAGCCATGTTCTGATCTCTTGCGTAAGCAGACACAACCAGTTGGGCATTTTTGTTTTGGCAGCAAGAACTGGCCCATGACCTCAGTGGTTGATTTTAACTATAGATGCATGCCAACTGCCATGCTGCCAAGACCCAGGACTGCCAGTTCAGCAGGCTGCACCTGAGCACCTACTGTGTGCAGGCCCTAAGCTGGGGCAGGCTTGGTCCATTCTCAGCATACAAGGTAAGGAAGTGTGTAAGACATCTGGGTGCCAAAAGGTTGGTGGGGTCAACAAGGGTCGCTGCGTTTGGCAGGAGACCATGGCTGTTGTCCTGAAGGTGGTGGCAGTTGCAGTGATCCTTGAAGAGGAGACAGCAGCAAAGGAGAGAAGGGAGGACACCCAGGCAGAGAGAGAAACACTGACCACTGCTGTGAGGCCGTCTCTCTTTGTGGCAAGAGGGTCCACATCACACTTTTAGCAGCGATGAGCACTTCCTGAAGGCCAGACTGCATACTAACTGATTGATTTTATTATTATTATTATTATTAGGATTGAACTCAGGGGCACTTGACCACTGAGCCATCTCCCCAGCCTTTTCTCTATTATCATCTTCTTTTTTATTTAGAGACAGGGTCTCATTGAGTTGCTTGGGGCCTTGCTAAGTTGCTGGGGCTGGCTTTGAACTCATGATCTTCCTGCCTCAACCTCCTGAGCTGCTGGGATTAAAAGTGTGCACCACCGTGCCCAGCTTATTTACTTATTTTTGGTACTGGGGATTGAACCCAGGGGAACTTTACCACTGAGCTACACCCCCAGTCATTTTTTTTGGGGGGGTACCAGGGCTTGAGTTCAGGGGCACTCAACCACTGAGCCACATCCTCAGCCCAATTTTGTATTTTATTAGAGACAGGGTTGCTTGGAGCCTCGCTTTTTGCTGAGACTGGCTTTTAACTTGCGATCTTCCTGTCTCAGCCTCCTGAGCTGCTAGGGTTACAGGCATGTGCCTCTGCACCCGGCTATCCCCAGTCATTTTTATTTCTTAATTTGAAATAGGGCCTTGCTAAGTTGCCCAGGCTGGCCTTGAACTTGTGATCCTCCTGTCTCAGCCTCTCTGAATCACTGGGATTATAGTCATGTGCCACCATGCCTGGTCCACTATCTGCTTTATGTGTGTTTTCCTAGGCAGTCCTTACCCTTATACTGACTTATAAAGTCAGTATTTTCTGAGCCCAGTGAACACTGATGATGACACTGAGGGTCAGAGAGTTCTGGAAACTTGTGTAAGAGGAAGAGGCCTAGCCTCCAGTTACTCTGGGCTGCCCTTGTACAATGCCTATTCATCAGGCTGCAACTAAGAACCTACTAGGTACAGGTGCTGAGTGAGGGAACTTAATGGGTTCAAGCCCCAGCATACCCAGCGTCCTCAAATGGCTGACACCTCTCATCTCCATCTGGGCACAGTGACCAAAGGGACCTCTCTTTCTGAGTATATTTATAGTGGGGACAGGGGTGCGGGTGGGAGTCTAAAGGTTCCTGTTTTGCAAGCTTGACCAAGCATCCTCCTTCTCAGCCTGTTTCCTCCTCTGTGAAGGCTGCATGATTCCTGTGGTAGAGGCCCAGGTGAAGACTGAAAGAGAAAGCATACAAGATAGATCCTCTGTGAGTTCCACCAGCCTCCAAACTGGGTGGACTCACCTTGCAGCACTGGGAGGGATCTTCCCAGAATAATCCAGTCACCAATCTTTCCCTGCAGCTGACAGGCCGCAGCCACCACAGCCGCCACTGCCCTGAATTATTCAGGAGCCTCCAGGCCTCCATGGCAGCTCTTCCCCTCTCCCTGCACACCAGGCTGTCAACGAGGCCTCTGAGTCTCTGTCAGGAGCTGCTGACCTCAGGGCCCTAGAATTGCAGCCTGTTCAGGTGCAGCCATGACTGTGATAGGGTGAGGGTGGGTGTGAGTGGAGCTGAGTGTGAAGGAGTGACATTGAGTGTGTGAGAGCATCAGGGTATGAACGTGTAAGCGTGTATGTGAAGCATGATTGTGTATGACTATGTGAGAGCAACCGAGTGTGTGAAAGTATGTGGATGATAGTGTAAATGAGCGTGTGACTGTGCGTACAAGAGTGATCGTGTGTGAATGTGAGGACTGTGTACTTGAGTGTGAGTGAGCATGGGTGCAAATGGGCTTTTCTGTGTGTGAGTGTGTGAGTGTTTTGGAGTCTATGCTCTCCAGGGCCAGGGGAGTCAGGCTAGAGAGGGGTCCTTCTAGCTCAGGAGTACACTGCGATCTGGGCACCAAGTTCAAGCCTGGAGAGGGAGGGGGACTCACCTTAGCTTCCAGTGTTGGGCAGAAAAGTAGGCAGTGGCTAGGTCATGGGCAGGACCTGGAATCCGTGGCTCTGTGGGGTCTCATTTCCTGATGAATTGAGACCCTCAGAAGAGAGATAATCCCCTGCCATTTGTGCCTTTCCTCCTCCTGGGCCTGGGAGAGCCGAGAGCCCCTGTGGCTCTGCCTCAGGGTTCCTGTGTCTGTGAAGATGGTTGGAGAATGGCAGGGTGGAATTTCAGAACAAGGAGTCCAAGTGTGGGGAAGCTGGGGGAGGGCTGTGTTTGCTGTGTGTTTGAGGTCTGTGAGTTGGTGTGAGGATGGGGGAGGCTGTTGTGTTTGTGTTTGTGACATTGTGTGTTTACAAGCTCTATGTGCATCATCATTGGTGTGTGTGTTTGCTTGACCACACAGACATGTGTGATCTGTGTGTGTGAGAGTGCATGTGTGTATAAGTGTGCTGTTTGTGTGAGAGAAAAGAAAATGACTGACAGGGAAAAGGGAGGTAGGGCACATTCAACCACAGAGCTTCGTCCTTCCTCAGACTCCGCTTGGCACAGCCTGCTATCCCTCTGATGGCATTGGGATCACGCTGCGGGGAGTCTGATTACATGGCTTTGGCTCACAGAACTTCAGAGCCCCATGAGGGGCACAGCCAGTTTGTGGGTGAATGAGGCTGGGGGAGAGACTTGATTATTTGGAGGTGTGCTCAGAGCTAGGGCTGCTGCAGAAAAATGCCTGGGTCCAAGTCGAGCACTTCTACTCACTGGAGTGAAGTGGGCCAAATCTCTTTCCTCTCTGAGCCTCAACTTCCTCATGAGAACATTGGTCTGCACACTAAGTAACAGTCACCAAATATCCTACGAACCTGCCTTCTTCTCCCGGTTCTGGAAAGCTGGCCACTAGAGGCTGGGGAAGGTTAAACGACTCCTTCCTAAAGCCCTAATTTGTCCTACTCTTCCCCTCCCATCAGAGGGATGTGCATGCACACAAATGTGTAGGGCACATGGGAATGTAAGCTAGCAGGTCATTCTGTCCATCTCCTCAGCCCTTGTGGGGGGTCAGCCCCCAGCCCAGGGAGTGTTCTCCATTTTTCTACTCCTTCCTATGGTCAGAAGGAAAAATGGGGGAAGTCCTGCTTGTCCCCCCTCCAGTTTTACTTTCCCTCTCTGGGGTGAGGGGACCTAGTGTCCCTGCTGCCTAGTCCTGGGAGCTGGCTAGCTCCTGCAGGGCCCCTCACTCCCATGCACCCGTCCTCCTGCAGAGCTGTGGCCTGGGCAGCTGTCCGGCTGAACGGGTTAGCAACACAAGACAGATGGCAAGGGATTATCTCAGCTTCTCAGAGCACCATGGCGGCTGCAGCCGGGTGGGGGAAAGGCTCTCACACTCTCCCCGTGTGTACACACACACACACACACACACACATGCATGCACACATGCATATAGCTCCCCACTTCTGTCCCAGCCTCCTGCTATTTATGAGGTAGGCAGGGGGAGAGATGGGATTATGTGGATTTGTGAGAACCGTGGGACTTGGCAATCTTGTCCCTGCCCCACTCAGCTCCCAGACCACAGGCTAAACCAGCTGGGCCTTTGAGAAGGCTCTCCCTGGCCCTTCTTAGATCCTTTCTTTGCCTCTAGGATTTCTTTGCAGCTGCCTCCTCTGGGATGATAGGTTCAGAAGGTCATGACTTACAGGGAAGTCTAGGGTTCAGAGATGTGAGAGCTGTGCCCAGAGTCACACAGCAGATTGGGTCATTTGCAGGTTGAGTTCTGGTGGGTGGCAGGTGGTGGAATCTCCTAGATATCTGTAGAGTCTCTGAGTCTCTGCCAACAAGGTGTGTTTACTGCAGCAGCAAGGAGTCACAGGGCAGCTGCCTGCACACAAGGACTCACAGGCACAGCCTCTGCTTCACACACACTGTCAGGCCATGGGTGAGGCGATTTGGAGTTTCCCCTACCAGAGCCAGGAAAGAGTAGGGTGGGGTCAGAGTGCTGCTAAAGTGAATTTTACCACCTGTGTCCCAATTTACCACAGGCAGTCAGTGGAGGGGCCTTCTCTTTAGTCTCAACCACAGACTGGGGGTTGAGGGGATCCACCCTTTGACAGCCCCCCACCCCCACAGTTCTGAGTCATCTATGCTGGGCCCCCCACAGGAGGGCTGTGGGTCAGGAAGCTGTGGCAGGATTTGAGAGGGGCAACCCCAGGATGGGGTAGGCGGGGCTGACAGTGAGAGAGAGAAAGGCCTAGGCCTCATGACAGAAAGTGGCCAAATCCAGATCTCTTCCCCTCCCCAAGAGTGACTCAGGGTCTGCTGGACTCAGGAATGTGGACCTAGGGGAGAGAGGGAAGATTGGGGTGGCCTGGCTCCACTCCCTGCACACTGGTAACCCACTCATCTAGGACCTTGAGGCTTCTGTGTGTCATAGGGCTCCCAGGTGTTCACGTGTGCCTGTCCAGGTTGTCAGGGGAAACATGATCTCAATGTTAGGCTGGCCTGGGGGTCAGCAGAGTAACCAGTTGGGCCTACCTCTAAAGCTGCATTATTTGCAGCCTTGTAGGACTTGGTGACACCACCCACTCATAATATTCCTGCAACAGACAAGATTGCATGCTGTGACATTGCCAACCCCCATCTCCCAGCCATCCACCAAGTCATGGGATCGGCCCCTTTCATGCCATCAGATGGCTTTTTACAGCCTGTCAGAACCAAAGCCCCTTTTCCCAACCTACAGTCTGAAATGACCCCTGACCACACACATCTGGGTATCCGGAGGTGGGCATATTAACCCACCATCTGGGTTCTGGCCAAGCTCCACCCCCTTTTGCTCCAGCTTCAAGTTGGTCATTTGTATTCCGGAATTTGGGTAAATTTGTCTAAACTCCCCACTTCCCATCAGAGCTTGGCCTGGGAAGGGGAGCCCTACATGAAAATCGTCGTCCCTCCCTCATTTATGGGACTTTTGGTTTTCTTAAGATTTCAAAGTAACAGTCTAAAGAGGCACCGTGAGAGCCAATCAGAGAGCCCATGTAAATAACGGCCCTCTGATTGGCTGTCTCCTTCACGCCCTTTACAAAACTTCAACTTCATCAACTCAGAGATTTTCCCCTCTGGCCTCCAGCGCCCCGCAGGAGGAGGGGCCGGGGGTCACCCGGGCCATCCCCCTGCCGAAGGCTGTCTGGTCTGCCAAGTGGGGGTTTCACTGGAACAGGAGAGGGTTAGTGCTCCGCTCTGACCCTGACCCTCGGGGGTTGATTCTGGCACAAAATGCCCGCGGGGGCGGCCTGGAGAGTGAGTCCTCCCTTTGTAGGATTGCGGCAGAGCCGGCTGCAGGCCGCGGGTATCGAGCTTGGCTGGGCCGAATCGATATTTGCCCGCTGGACTGATGCGCGGGGGAGGCGGCTCGACAGGGCCAGCTCTGCAGCAGAGTGATGGCCTTGCATCCGCGACCCCCCGCAATTCCTTTCATCCTACACTCCCGGGAAACCGAGGTGGGGAAATGGCGTGGGGGATCTAGGGAGCGGCCAGGGGCAGTGACATTCCCTCTCTCTGGACCGCAGCCCTCGTGGTGGGGTGGGGGTAGCTCAGGGTCTTGCTCTGCACCCCAACCTCCACTCGTCCTCCCAACCTCCACTCGTCCCCCCAGCTCCACTGCCGTCCGAACCTCGAGGCCATTCCGGGATTTGTATCTCAGCCAGTATTTCGTCCCTAAGCCCTATCCTTAGCCTTCCTCCCACTTTCATTATGTGTCTCCTCTCTTCTCTATCTGGGGGTGTCTCTGTGCCTATCTATCTCCATCTTCATTTCTTTCTCTGCCTGTCTCTGTCTCTGTTCCTCGGTCTTTGCTTAGGTCTCTCTTCGCCTCTTGCTCATTTTCGCTTTTTCTCTTTGTCTGGATCCCTCTTCTCTCCCTCCCTTTACCCCCCCCCCCGCCACCCCCTCCGCCACACACACACCTCACATCCCTGTTTACGACATCCCCAGGGCTGGCAGGTGGGCGGGGCTGCAGCAGAGAAGGGGTGAGAGAGGGAGACGCAGCCTCCCCCCCAGCTGTTAACCTTCACGCTTCAGGCCTCTGCGGATGGCAGAGGAGGGGGAAAGCCCAGCTGCCAGCTTGGCGGAGGTGACTGGGCGGGGGCTGGGGACTGCCCCTCCCTCTGGGCTCGTCTCTGGGGAGATCTGAGGCCGGAAGGAATGCGAAGGAGGGCGCCCTCAGCAGAGGGAGGCTATTGGCAGATAGGTGGCCTCCTGGAGGCTTGTGCTGGCTGAGAGGGTGTCCAAAGGGGCCTCAGAGCGGCGCCGGCCCTGGCCGCGGCCGGGCCGGACGTGGGGGCCGGCGTGAGAATCCCGCCCATCTGTGAGCCGGCCTCACGCCGTCAGACCCAATTTATCTCGCCGCCAAAGTTTCACAGCCATCTGCTCGAGTGGAACGGCTTCCAGCGCTGGCCCCACCGGGCCCCCCAGCCAGCGCGGGGATGTTTTCCAATACGACAGCATAGCGGCTCCCCCACCACCACCCCAAAGCAAGGAGGGGGTGTGGGGGAAGGCGGCAGAGCGCGGTGCGCGGGGCTGGCAGGCAGCCCTCTCCCGCGAGCGAGCCGACCCTGAATTTTAAGCGATTGATCGGGAAGCGCAGGCCGTTCCCATCACTTAGAGCAGCCAAATGCGAAGGCGCAGGGATTTCAAGGGGCCTTTGCGGAGGCGATAATGAGGTCACCGTCACAGCGCCAGCCCGCGAGCAGGAGGGGGCGAAGGTCTGCGGACACATATATGTACACACGACTGTGAACACAGCTGCACCTATATCCACGTGACTCCTGGGCCCCAGCTCTGACTCAGAACTCAACATTTGGGCATGAGCTGAGTTGATTATCCCCTTCTTACCCGCCACACGCGACGAGAGGCCAAGCTAGAACTTTGCCCTTGCCTCATCCCTGAACGCCTCAGACAGCTTCAGCGCAGGAGCCCAAAGCCTTGTCCCCTCCCCGTTATGTACCTAAAATACATACATTTGGGCACCTGCGCATTGCACTTCTGAACAAGCCTGCGGAAACAGATGTACCCCAGACCCTCGGTAATCACACAGGTGCACACACCCTGATTGCACACCTTATCGCAATGCTCATGTATGGGTACTCTCCCAACCGCCACCGTCTCCCCTCCTCACGCAAACATGCACACAGGTACTCCATCATTCTCAGCCTAACACCCAGGAAAACATGAACCCCCACACTCCCCTCCCCGGGATGCACACGTGTGCACACTTAATCCCAAGCCCCCAAGCGTGCTGCTGTGTCCGCGCGGGTGGGCGCTCCACTGCCCGCCAGCAGCGCGGGTGCAGACCTGGAAGAGAACAAAGGCCGGGCGGGTGCGACGGTGGGGGCTGAGCCCCCGGCCTCGTCCTCCTTGCTGATGCTCGTCTGTCTCCGCTCCGTGGCCACCGCATCGAGCGACTCTGATTGCCGAGTAAATCACCGCGATGATCTGAATAATTATCGTCTCCTGAAAAGCGCGGGGGTGGGGGGGACAGAGGAATAAATGAAGAGAGCAGCCACCTGATTTCTTAGAGCCCTGGGTAGGGGGAATGCGTGGGCGTGGGTGTCAGTGGCCTCCCGCAGATTCTAAGGGTTGGGATGCTGGTGGGAGTGGGATGGGCCTGAGGGCAGAGTCCTTACCTAGAGGTGACAGTTAGGTTCCTGTCTCCCTCTTCATTCATCTCCCCAGAATAAGTCAGGCCCACTGGACCCCCCCCCCCACAGCCCCCAGCTGACCTCTCTGTTCCTCACACAATCAGCCCAACCCCCTGACCTATAAGACATCCTGCTGTCTCAAGCCTGTCTGCCCCCTAGAATCTCCTCTCCTGGACACTCTGGTTTGTGCGACTCTCCCACTGTCTGAAGTTCAGCTTCAGACTGCTTCCTCTGGGAACTTTTCCTGACTGTTCACCCCTCCAAGATCCTCCCCTCCAAATGTTCCAGTGTCTGGTTCCACATTACCTGACTGGTTTGGATGTATTCACCTGGTCTCCTGAACTGAATGGCAGCTTTGGTAGAGAAGCAGTTATGTTTTAAGCATCATAATGATAATGACAATAGTAACAGCTACTGCCCATCCTGAGAGTTATTGACTTGCTGGGATGTGTTGGCCTTGTGTTATCCTCTCACTATGGATCTTCCCCAGTTTAGCAATGGAGAAACTGAGGCTTGACAAGGGAAAGCATGGATTCCTTTCCTCCAGCATTGCAATGCTGGTCATCTATTGCATCCTTTCTGCAGTTGCCCCTGATCTCACAGTTTGGGAGCCCTGCTCCTTCTCCAGGGCTGGGCCCCCTGACACAAGTACCTCTATACCATCCTGCTTTACCCAATCCTGTCTATTCCTGTTCCTCCCACTCCTAATCCCCTCCTTTCCTTTTCCTAGCCTCAGGAGGGGTGCGATCCATGCATTGTGACCTCCAGTCTCCTGAAGGGCATGACCTTCCCTATAGCCTTAGCATCAAAGGAGGGGCTCACTATATGTTTCTCCTGCCTGAAATGGTTCCAGATGTGAGGCCTACAGGGGCCTGCAGAAGAGCAGGGTGAAGACTGGGCACAAAGCTAGTTTTCCTCTTGGAGGCTGCCCTGACCCCTGCACCTAGTCAATATATGAGAGCAGAACGTGGCCACTGATGGCCTTGGTTCAAGGAGAGGGTCTCCCAAGAGGCTGAGGGGGGACAGGGCATGGGACATTGTGCATGGTGTCTGGGGAAGGAGAGAGGCTTAAACCCATTTAGCATCTCCATTCCACCCTCTGTAGGGGGCAGGCTGCTGGATCTGGGGCCTTGGAGCTACATCCAGAGCTGAGTTGTTCAGGCTGACCAAGGAGGCCCAGGTCTGAGTGGTTCAGATCCCCCCAATTCCTTCTGAAAGGAATGTCCTTACAACTTGGGAGGCTGAAGCAGGAGGATCACAAGTTTGAGGCTAGCCTGGGCAACTCAGCAAGACCTTTTTTTTTTTTTTGGTGCTGGGGATTGAACCCAGGGTCTTGTGTATGCTAGGCAGATGCTCTACCACTGAGCCATATCCCCAGCCTAGCAAGATCCTCTCTCAAAAGAAAAAATAAAAAAGGGCTGGGGATGTAGTTCAATGGTAGAGCACCCCTGGATTCAATCCCCAGTACTGCAACTGCAACAATAACAACATCAATAAAACAAAACAAAAGAAAAAAGACAGACAAACAAATGCCATTGTAGAATTGTAGAGGAGAAAACTAAGTCAGGGGCCCATAACTGGCTTTTCCCATAGGGATCCCAATTCAGGCTCCCAAGTGTTCCTGGGAGAATGGGAGGACCTGAAAGTCTTCATCTGTGGGTTGGGGAGAGGATGTTGGTCCAGGGATGTACCCAAGTGGTCCCACTTATGGGTGTGGGTGAAGACAAGACAATGTCTAGCCTGGCTCTGGCTGTCAAGTTCTAGCTGTTACTGCCCAGTCCTCCCTGCAGAAGCAGAAGTGGCCAGTATCAATGGAATGGTTCACAGGCACCTCACCCCACTCCCATGCCCCGGCCAGCTGTTCTTGGTTCCCTACTTCTTCAAACAAGTAGATATTTCCTTGGCATCTATGATATGCTGGGCATAGCAGCCTGGGTTCAGAGTGCTCAGGCAGAGGGGAAGGTATGCTCACCCCCCTACACACACTTTTTTTTTTTTTTTTTAAATTTTAATATGTATTTTTCAGTTTTCAGCGGACACAACATCTTTGTTTGTATGTGGTGCTGAGGATCGAACCCGGGCCGCACGCATGCCAGGCGAGCCCGCTACCGCTTGAGCCACATCCCCAGCCCCCCCTACACACACTTATACCTCCTCCCACACCTTCCCCCTGAGCATCACCCTCCCCCCAATTCTAGGGAAAAGTGAATGAATGTGGCAAGAACTTTGGAAGAGGCAGACCCAGGTTCAGACTTTGGTTCTACTAATTATTAGCTGTGAGCAGGTCAATGAACCTGTTTCCATATCTTGCAAAGTGGAATTATAATAGGACATATTTCCTAGTGTGCCTGTGAAGGTGCAAAGAGATAATCCAGACGGAGATGCTCCTCATTCTTAGGCAGGGAAGCAAGGATGAACTCCAAGGTTGCTGCTGGGCTGCTCTAGGGCAACTTCTCCATGACACTAGGATGTCTAGCCTCTTAACTCAGGAAGGGGAGTGGTCAGTCTTGGCAGATCTTCTGAACCTTCCAATCTCTGACCCCCCACCCCCAAAAGTGTGGTTCCCCTACCTGTTACAGTCTGGCTCTGTTAGCCTTCCCTGGCTTTCACTTTCTGTGCCAATAATTCCATCTATCCATGTCTTTTTTTTTGGTACTGGGATTGAACCCAGGGCCGATTAACCACTCATTGAGCCACATCCCCAGCCCCCCTTTTTTTTGTATTTTATTTAGAGACAGGGTCTCCTTGAGTTGCTTAGGGCCTTGCTAAATTGCAGAGTCTGGCTTTGAACTTATGATCCTCCTGCCTCAGCCTCCCAAGCTGCTGGGATTCATCCATGACTCTTTCTGTTTTTGCCTCTTCCTAAATTCCCAAAGCTTCCCTCACACAAGAACACCCTTCTACCCCTACCCACACATCCATCTCAACTCATTATGCTGGCACAGGCAGAGGCAGGCACACATACACAACAGTCACAAACACACTCACACCTGGGTGCACACAGGGAAGGAGCCATGTACAGAGGCAAATGGAGAGAACCATTATGCACATGCTCACATTTGAGTTTACAGAGGCACCAGGACAATCAACCAACACATACACACGTACATGCACAGAACAAACAGGTACAAACAGGTACCTACAGACACACCCATGGATATGCAAGTATATTGCACATACAGGAATCCAGACATATATACTCACCTGCCCCATGCATACATAGAACAGTCAGGCACAAACAGGTACATACACACACTCCAACACACACACAAGGACACATAAGCACATTCGCATAGTCAGGCACACACATATGCACACGCCAGAGCTCGCCCCCGCCCCCTGGGGAGCTGGCTGCCCGCCAAGCCCAGCGCTTTCTGCTGGGTGTGCACAACCTTTCACAGGCTCTAATTGAGTCGAGGGTGATTTATAACGCAGCAGCGCCCCTGCCCGCATGGGCTGCCCCCTCCTGCTGCAGCCCTGGCCAGAGCCCTCCCCCTTCTCCCCACACAGGGTCACACACATAAGCCCTTTCGAGGGAGAAGGGGGCCTTTTCATCTTTGCCATCAGTCCCTTTCTTCATTCTTGTCTTTCTCCTGGGGCAGACACTGGGTGTCAACACCCGGCCTGCCTTCCCCATCACACCCAGCATTACACAGTGGAGCCATTTGGAGACCCAATCACAGCCTTTCCAACTTGCCTGGCTAGGGGCAGGCAAGACCCTGACTGCAGATCCCACGTGCTTCTTTAGCCTGCAGCAGGAGAAACTGGATTTAGACATGAGAACGGACTTCCTCAATAAGCTGGGAATGGAAAATGGGTTTTGATTAGTAGGAAATGGGAAAGCCTGTGTTTAGCTCTGGGACATGGGAAAGGGGAAAGCTACCCTAAACCTCATTTCCTGTCCTATCCTTTGGAGTAACTGAGCTGACTGTGACCTCCCCTCCCAGCTGTCCTCATGGCTAGTGTGATGTGGCTGGGTCTGAGATCAACCCTATTATCTAGGCCTTGAAGTTTGTCTCATAAGAACCCTTGTCCACCTAAGGAGTTGCAGGGATAGGGCTAAGTATGCACCCTGACTCCTTACCTCTGACCCCAATGTGGACTAACAGCTCTAGTAATGGCTCAAAACCTCAGCCAGGGAGCTGTTTCACCCTCCCAGTAGCCTCTGGTGTTGGGTGCTGATGCTGTTAACCCCTCTAAGAGAAGGCAACTCTAACCCTGAGGGCCTAAGTCCTTTCCCAAGGATGCTGGGTGTGCACAGCACAAGGTGGAGTTGAGGTTTGAATTCAGGCATCAGAGCAAAGCACTTCAAACCAGGCCCAGAGCCTGACCCCACAACAAAACCCCACCCTGGTCTTAGGACTCCAGGTGCTCAGCAGCCAGCATTTCAGACAAAGAGTCTCCTTGAAGGGGCTAGCCCTCCCTTTTCCCAGAATTAGGTTGGAGTACAGCAAGGGGGACTCAGATTAGATTTACAAGGGGCATCCCTCTCCCCAAGAGACTGGGAGCCAAGCACAGCATGTGTGGGCACATGTAGGCACAGTGGAGAGCGTGGGTGTGCCTAAGGGAGTCCACATGATACTGTCAGCCAACATTCACTATTTGCCTATTGAGTCTCAGACAATCCCCAGGGGGAAGAGTCACACCCCATTTTACAGATGATTAAAACTGAGATTCTGACAGTTTAAGCCTCTGCCCCAGCTTTATGGATTCAAGGTAGCTCCACCCACACCCCTTCCCACTGCCATGTGCTGGGTGGGCTCTGTGGCCCAGTGACACCATCTCATCTCTGCTGTACATCAATCCAACCAATGGCCCTCTTGAGAACTCACTAGAATGCGCTTAAACATGTATGAGTGAAGGTACAAAATGAGAGGCTTTGAGTGTGTCCCAGAGACTCTGGTGGTGGGTTTGTGCTTGGATCTGGGTGTGTCACTGTGTGACCCAGGCCTGGGTGTTTGTGTGTGTGTCCTTGGGGTACCATGTGGGTATGTGTTTTTCCCTATATATTTCCGCATGTTTGTGTTTGTCTACAGATCTTAGTGTATCAGTCTCTGTGTTGATGTGTGATGTGTCTCTGAGTTTCCACCTCTTTTTATGTGAGTGGGCTTGACAGGTCCACTTCTGGGTGTGATTCTGGGAGTATCTCTGCAATTCATTTGGGAGTGTGTGCCTATCTCCCAAAGTGCCTTTAGGTGTGGCCACGTGTGACTGTGTGTGTGGCTGTGTTCGATACTGTGCAACTTTGTGTGTGTATGTGACACACTGTGCGTGTGACTAAATGGTGCTGCGTGTGAACGTATTTGATTGGGACTAGGGTGGGCACAGAATGTAAGGGGTGGACACAAAATTCAAGGGGCCTCCAAAACACAAAACAACAAAAAAGCTCACTAATCAGGAAAAAATAAGCTCTTCGTGCACTGTTTTTTTTTTTTTTTCTTTTCTTTTCCTGAGGTGCTAGGAATCGATCCCGAGGCTTCATGCATGCTGGGCATGCGCTCCATAGTGTACTATTTTTTAAAACATCACAATTAATGAAAGAAATTTCACCATTAAAAAAAGACATTAACACGATCAGGGTGTGTGCATGCGTGTGCGGCTGTGCCCGCTGGCCGCGAGTGTCCCCGTGACTGCCGCCCTCCCTCCCGCGCCCTGCCAGGTGAGCCCACCCCCGCTCCAGTCACGCTGCGCTGGGCTGAGCCGCGGTAATTTCCGAGTCGGCGGCGGCTTTGTGTGCACCGGCCGCTGTCTTGGGGGCGGGGATGGAAGGGAGGGTTATTTCTCCCCCCTCTTCCTTTTATTGGGTCATTAACAACGGCCCGGACTGCCGCTGCGCCCCCCCTTTCATGTCTGCCGCGCCTCCCGCCATTATCTCCCTCCGCCGCGCGGCGTAATTCGATGCCAATCAGGTTCGGAGCGCGGAGGCAGCCGGATCAAAGCCGGGCCGCGGCGCTGCGGGGAGTTGTGGTGCGGGGGGAGCTGGCTGTGCTTCCCTGGGTCGAGGCACCCACCGTGTGTCCCGCGGGCTCAGGCACCTTAGGGTCACATGGGGAAGGCCTCGCCCAACCCGCTCAGAGAGCAGCATGGGCGACCAGGTGGTGGGTGTCGGTTGGACTGCACGGTCCAGTGGAGCACCAGGGCCCCTTGAGGGCCGGAGATCCTGGAGGCGTGTACTTAGGTGGAGCTTGGAAACGTTTTGGCAACGAATGTGCCCAGAGCCAAGGAATGGCCTCTGGCCTGAGGGCCAGCTTGGTCAAAGTCTGGGAGGCAGGGACCGGCAGAGGGTACTTCAGGAATAGGGAAGCACTGGCCTGGTTTAGGCATTTGTGCTGTATTCCACGGGCAGGGATGGTTCTTGGAGCTGGTGGTTGTGGTGTGTGAGGGACAGAATCTTAGTTGGCCTTCAGGATGTCTTATCTGATAAGGTCCTCCACCTGGGGAAGCTATGCCCTGACTCAGTTTCCTCTACCAGAAGATGGTGAAGTTGCCAGACACCCCCTTCCTGCCACAGGTTAACCAGATGATGAGCAAATGTAACTACCGAAAACAGCACAAGGCACACTTCTGAGCTTTCTGTTTGCCAGGCCAGACCCCAGTCTCATTCATCCACTGAACAGCCCTACCAGTTTGGAGCTCATTCTACAGATGACAAAACAAACACAGAGAGGGAAAGTGACCTGCCCAGGGTTCCAGGGCTGGTGAGGGGGCCCGGCTTGTAATTGGAGCCAGACCCAGGGTTCACAGGAAACAGGTTCTGTCCTTGGAGTTTCCCTGCTCATGCCATCTGCCTTCCTCCCATCCCATCTGGATCTGGGGAATGATGGGAATAAAGGTTTAAGAGCCACCTGTGTGGTGAGCCCATGGCTCCCCAGAGTGGACTGAGAGGGGAGCAGGACAGGAATCACCTCTGCAGCCTCACAGACATCTCCACTGCTTCCAGCCCTTGGCGAGCCAACCTCCCCAATTCTGTTTCCTTATCTGTAAAATGGGATGAACAAGTTTCTTCAGCTTGTCCCTGAAGAGGCAGCATGTGAATGCAGCAAAGGGTGTCTTGAACGTCAGATGCAGAATAAATGAGAGTGTTTATCACCATCAGTCATACTGCGCCGCAGGGGGGTGGGCAGTATCTGCCAGGCAGTCCGGAAAAGGATGGAAAGCCCTCCCCCCAAAGAAAATGCCAGTGTCTAGTACCAGTGATTTTGGAGAGAATTCTTCCCTAACCCCTACTGTTGAGAGGGAAAGAAATAGATTTTTCTCTCCCAAATAGTGCTGGGTCTTCACAACTCTAAATATCTCAGACTGAGAATGTTCAGAGCAAACCACGGTATACATAATACATGCTTCTATTCTCAACTAAAAACAAGCCCCAGACCCTCAGGGGGCCAGCCAGCAAGGGCCCCCTCTGTGTTCCACTCCCACTCCTCAGTTCTGGACTCTGGCAAGTTGGGAGTTGGGGTGGAGGAGTGTGGAATGGAGGCATTTCCCCCAAGCTCCTGCTATCTTACAAGTGGTTTCTGGAGAACCTATTTGGGCTGGGCCAGACTGCACTGATAGATGGGCAGATAGATGTAGGAGGTTTCACAGAGGGTATTCTGTGGGGAGGCCAGGAGAGTATGGTTCCTGCGCTGGGTGATCCATGGGCCTGGGAGCAAGCACCCTCTCTTCCTGAGGGGCCAAATGAGCTGGAAGAAGACGGATGAATAGAAGTTCACAGATTGATCAATGGAAGCTTGGAGACAGGAAGCACATTTCAGGGATGTTAGAAGGCTAGATAAGAGGCCTGAAGGAATAGTGCTCAGGGAATGTTTCTAAAGGTGTGGGGAAAGAACTGGTGGTGCTGGGCTGGAAAAGGGAATCTGGACCCCAAAAGGAAAGAGCTTCAAAGGATCATAGAGGTAAACCTGAGAGTGCTGGAGAGCCAGGGCAGCTTCAGAGTGGGAAGTTACCCCGCTTTCATGTCCTCATCTACAGCATGGCCGAAGACACCCCTGCAGGGCCCATGGGAGGTAAATGAGGTAGGGGAAAGGGAGGTACTTAGGCCTCTCAGGGAACTAAGGGATGGATAGAGGCTGGAGTGAGGAGGTGGGAGGGGGCCTCTGTATCATCCACAGTTCTCCAGTTCAGGGAGCCCGAGCTTCCTCCCAGGTCTGGTCTGAGCTGCCAGGCAGAGGTGACCATGTTTAGTAGCCCCATGTGACACGGTCATGGGCTTTGGCAGTGTTTCCCTCTGGGGAAATGGGATCTTGGTTCTGGCTTTCTGATCAGGAAAGCTGCTCTTGCCCTAGGGCCCCTTCTTGCTGCTGGGCTCTCTGCAGTACCCAGCCTCAGGCCTGGTCAGGTTCTGCCTGCCCACTGGCCAGGCCTCCAGGGGCCAAGTCCCCACCTGCTGGCATTTTTATCCTCTGGATGGTACTGAAGGGGCACCTGAGTGCTCCAGGCCACAGTGGGCTGAATTCTCTGCCCTGCTCAGGGCTGGTTCTACATTTACTATCTTCCTGAAAGAGGTCTGTCCCCCAATCCTCCCCTCTCCCCCGGGGAGCCCCTGCCTGTCTGGGGCTGGGTGCCTGCGTGTTGGAAGGGAGGGTGTCTGCTGCACCGCACACTGAAGCTCCCAGCTGCCTCTGGACGCTGAAAAATCCAATTTTCTTCCTAATTGCCACCGCCCGCGCTCTCCCCTCACAGCCTACTTCTGCTTGGCGGCGCCTCGTTTCCCCCCACGTCCTCCCCACTCCTGCCTCCTGCTGCCCACCCCACGGGCGGACGCTGCCCCCCCTCGCGGTCACCCGTGTCGGGACGCACCATATATCATGTCTGCAGCCGGGAGGGGCCCAGGAGCCGGCCGGCCCCCGCCCCGGGCTCCCTGACGAAATCGTCCTTTTCCGTGGCGGATGACAGGTTGTGGGAACAACAGCTTGAATTACGGAAAGAAGTTTCCCCACTGAGTTAATCTGCAGTGGCTGGAGGTGACCTTCTGGAGACGGCGATTAATCACGGGCCGTGGCGGGCGCCGCGCCACGCCGGGCCCTTTGGGGGAATACTAATTCCACTACAAGATAAATCATAATTTGACAATAATCATCTGCCCTAATCACTCCAATTCTTCCGTTTAATTATTTGTATACACCGTGTTTCTTCAGTGAGGACCCTGTGTACCCATGGGTGGGAAGGGGATGGCCCCCCTGGGCACAGACCCCCTCTCTGGCCCTTTAGCCTGTGGGCCCTGCTGGTGTTCCTGGGGAGGCCTGACTCAGAGTTGATAGAGGGAATGGTGGCACTCAGAGTTCCCTTAGCAAAAACTGGGGAAACTGAGGCTCAGAGAGAGGCCCAGCCTTGCCCAAGGTCACATAGCAAGCTTGAGATGAGTCCGGCTGAAGAATAAAGGTCTCCCGTGTTCAGTCCTAGGCTATATTTCATTGTCTCACTTCCACAGTTCTATTCTCTGACCTTCTTTTCTCGACCTCTTACAATGCCTGGTCCTTCCTTCTGTCTGTCAGTGTGGACAGGGTTGCTTCCATGTGCCCTACCCAAGTCTGGATGCTCAGGACAAGTGGATCAGGAACTGTGGGCATCTGAGCAGGCAGTGCCTGACTCCACTTACTGGGTGCTGTGTGACTTCTAACATTTGATGGAACCTTTCTGAGTTTGTATCCTTCACCTGTAAATTGGGCTGGGCTTCCTCTCTCCCAGGGTGATGAAGACCTAGCCTCGTGGGTGGCAGATCTACAGAGGCAATCACAGCTGCCTGTCCCTGCCCTGGCCTCTTACTGTTCTATCAGGGACCAGCCACCAGAGCTCTTGCATTTCCTACTTCCACTTCAGCTCCCAGTCTGCCTCCTGGTGGGCCATGCTTAGCTCCATGCTCAGCTAGGATAGTCCCAGAGTCCTGACTCTGCTCCTGACATAACCCTAGGAGGGGCTGGCTGAGCAGCCACTGAATCTGGATCCCCAAAGTAGCAAAAGAAAAATTCAGTCTTTTTTCCAGGATGGCTTCTGGCACCCCACGGTGGAGGTAGTAGCAAGGGCAGGTGCATTGGGGCTGCCGGATCCAGGATGGCCCTCCAAATGGGGTTCATGTGAGGGAGAATGGTTCCCCCAAACAAGATCTCAAAGGCTGGCTAAGTGTGTGCTGATGGGGGTGCAGCCACAGAGAACTGAGATATTGACAACAGTGAAAATAATAACCGTGGTGAATTCTCATTCTCTTTAGCAGCCTGCCCCAGGAGCTCCGGGTCCCAAGGAGACTGGGTGTCAGGCTGATGGTGGAACACAGCCCTTATCCTCAGGATGCCCTTGTCTCAGGGAAGTGCTGTGACCCCTTGCCCAGATCTGAGAGAGAAAAAGAGCAAGGAAAAATACAAACCACAGTATTACCTGCCAACATTTATGGAGCCCCTTCCATATGCCAGGCATGGAGCTTAGTTTTTTTCTCTTGCTTCATATTCCTGTGTCTTCAAAACTCCTTGCAAGGGGCTGGTGTTGTAGCTCAGTGCTGGAGCACTTGCCTAGCATGTGTGGGCACTGGGTTCCATCCTCAGCACCACATAAAAATGAATAAAATAAATGTATTGTGTCCACCTACAACTTAAAACAAACAAAAAAGCCACTTGTAAGTAACGTGTGATGTCAGCCCATTTTACAGATGGGGAAATCAAGTCTCAGAGAGGTAAAGTTCCTTTCTCAGCATTACCAAGCTTGTGAGGATAGGTTGGGATTTGAACTCAGGCTTCTCCTTTATTCCCTCCTTTCTTCCAGAAATCCTTGTGAAGTTACTTCATCAGTACTGTGGAATTTCTGATCAAAGGAACTGGGCAAAGCTGAGCCAGTGTGTTCACCTCTCAGGGTCTTGGTCTCCAGAGTATATAAAGGGATCTCTCAGCCCTATATACCTTAAGTCTTTCATGGAGTCTAACTTCTGTCCTTTCGGCCATAGTTTCCCATCACTCATCTCTATGTACCCAGGGCTCCTTTCTTCTCTGTCCTTGGCTAGACCTATGACCCACCTCTATCCTTCAGTGACCCTGCCTACAGTGGTGCCATGTTGTCATAGGCAGTGTCTATCTATCTAATGCCATTTCCTGACAACATTTGAGCGGATCATCCATGGCTGGTGGCCAAGAGACCCTGCTGCCTTTGAGAGATGTTTTGGTCAGGTACCTCCTGCTACCCCAGGATCCTCACCCCACTAAATGGGTTGTCCAGGCAGGGCTCTGGAAGGAGTACCAAATCCCAGCTCTAAGGACCTGAGCAGTCTCATTTGGCTTTTCTGAGTTTCAGTTTCCATATCTGCAAACCAGGGATAATAATAATATTGGCACAGCTGGGCAAGTTGGCACAGGTCTGTAATCCCAGAAATTTGGGAGGCTGAGGCAGGAGGATCACAAATTTGAGGCCAGTCTCAGCAACTTTGTGAGGCTCTGTCTCAAAATAAAAAATAAAAAGGGTTGGAGATGTACTTTGGTAGAGCACCCCAGGAAAATCTCCAGTACCACAAAAACGAATGAACAAACAAAAGCCTGGCATACAATATTAGCCCTCAGTAATTGTTACCTATTGTTAGTATAAGTATCAGACAGCACTGTGAGGTCATAGGCCAGCCAATGGTGGTCCACCTCTGGCTTGGCCCCTAGATGCCTTTCGGGTGCTCAGGAGGGAAGGGGCAACCTCCCCGAAGACAGCCCTACCCTTAGAAAGCCTGGAGGCCACTCCCAACCAGAGCCACCCTCCCTTCCTATCAGGGGGATTGAGGAGTGGGAGGGCTGGTGAGAGGTTGAGGACCTGAGGTTGAAGAGAAGGGAGGCAAAGGTTGGCCAAGTGGGGAGAGATGGCGGGGGTGGGGGGGGGTGGGGGAGCAGCTGAGTTGCAGGGGAGGGAGGGAGAGAGGCAGTGGCGCTATAAATACCTCCCAGGTAACAGGACCCGTAAATGAAGGGAGGGAATTAGTCACATTCCGCAGCGCCTCGGAGAGAGGACAGGGAGCAATGACCTGAATCCATGGAAGGGAAAAAATTAGGCTAACCTTGGGAGGGGGGAGGTTAGGGGCTGGATGCTGTGTTGCCTCGGAGGGGTGCCCTGGACAGGCTCTTCTGGGCAGGGACCTGGAACCACCATGGCAGGAGGGGTCTGGAAGGGACATTTTGTCTCTCCCCATGTCCAGATGTGTGAGGTTTGTGAGAAGCACTTTAATTCCTCAAACCCATTCCTCTTTGGAAGTCCCCCCGGGGGTCTAGCCCATTACTTTCCTCTTGTCAGTCTGAAGCATATTTCCATTTGCTGCCTTCACCCTCTTTGAGCCCCGGCTCTACCTGGGATCCACATCTTGTTGTGCACCTAGCTCTGGGGTCATTCCCTGGATTACTGGTTTAGATGAAATGATTTTTGCTTGGGAGGGCAAGAAGGACATGTCCTGCTTTCTTCCTCTCTGGACTCAAGCTGGCTGGGGCCACTTGTCCCTCACAGGAATGATGGCCATGACCTGCTCTCTAGTCTACCAGTCCCAGCTGCACCCCCTCGGGCCAGCCTCCTCCCTCATGGTTGCCAGAGCAACAGTTAGAGCATGCTCCCTCGCACACTTCCCTGCTCTCCCAGGAACCGAGTCCAGTCCCCCTGGCCTGGCATAACAGGCTCCAGGACTGGCCTCCAAGAGGCTTTCTAACCTCCCTCTCCCTCACATTCAGCTTGCTTCTCACCAGGCCTGTCTTGCAGCCTAGGATGCCCACCTCTTGCTTTGCCTGAAAGATTTGCATTTTCTCCCAAGTTTGAGTCTGAAATGATCCCTGTTGCCTCCCAGCTGAGTTGGGTCCTCCCTCATTTATGCTCTGGAAACACTTTGGCAGTGGTAGTGTAAGAAAGTGGTTAAGATGCAAGTTAGAAGGCCAGCTCTGCCTCATTGTAACGTTGTGACCTCCGATGAACAAGCAAGCTCTCCAGGGTCCTCAGTTTTCTCATCTGGAAAAAGGGGGTTCTCACAGTGCTCCCCAAAGGTTGCACAATTTAGGAGAGGCGCTGTGTAAGGAGGGCTTAACACATAGTAAGAGGTTGGCTGTTGTTGGGGTCACAGTATTGATCACGCTGTTTCTGTGTCTGCCTCCCCTGCGGGCTGTGAGATGGGGGCGGGGGCGGTGCTGCGTCCCCGTGTGACTCGTCGCCGCAGCCGCAGTGGCCAGCTCGCGCCTGGCACTGAGACGGTCGGCAAATGTTTGCTGAATTAATGAGTGGGGGCTGCAGGGAGGGCTTGGGCTGCAGTTCCGCCCGGGCTGCTGCAGCTGGGGCGCCTGTGTACGTGTGTGCCCCTGGGAGTGGGAGTGAGGGGTGTCTGTGGGTGGGGGAGCCGTATCCGTGTCCCGGGGGTCTGGCGGCGCCGTGGGCAGCCTGGCGCGCCCGCTCCCTGGGGTCCCCGCCGAGCGCCTGCCTGGCTGCGGGACCCCGTTGCCAGGAGCAGTCAGGATGCGGCAGCGTCTCCATGGCAACGCGGCATCTCGAGCCGCGCGCCGCCCTCCCCCGGCGCCCCGCAGTGGGCAGGAGGCCGAGCCTGGCAGCCCCTCCCGGCCCAGCAGCCAGCAAGCTGGGCCAGGAGGCCGAAACCCGGTGGGAGGGGCCGAGGAGGGGGCTACTTATTTCCCTAGGAATGAAGGGCTGACTTGCCCCTACGTCCCTCTCCGTCTGGGGGAGGGAGATAATGGGAGGGCTCTGTCGTCCTCTGTCCATACGAGGAGCCCCTTCCCCCTCTCCCCAACAGGCCTGGAAATCATGCACAGGTTCTGGTCTGGGAGAGACCTTCACTGGCCAAGGGACATCTCTGATCTAAGTCCTGGCTGTGAAAATGACACAATGATCCAGCTTGGAGGGGCTGTTGAGAGGGGCACTGTGGCCCTGTTGGGAACGTGTCATCCTATTCCAGGGTATGAGTGCAAGTCCAGTGACTTCATTAGTCACCCAATATCCACCAGCATCCCTTCTTCTCATAGATAATGCCTATGTCCCCAGAACCTGTTATGACCCTCCCAGTCATGCCATATCCCCAAACCCACTCAGTGCTTTCTGCTGCGGACTCTGACCCCCCAGGTCCAATACAGTGCCCCTGGTACTTACCCAGTGCATGTTTTTTTTTTTTCTTCTTTCTTTTATATTTATTTTTTAGTTATAGTTGGACATAATACTTAGTGATTTATTTTTATGTGTTGCTGAAGATTGAACCTAGGACCTCCCGCATGCTGGGTGAGTGCTCTAATGCTGACCCACAACCCCAGCCCTCTTTTCTTTTTTAAATATTTATTTTTTAGTTTTAGGTGGACACAATATCTTTATTTTACATTTATGTGGTTCTGAGGATCCAACCCAGTACCTCATGCATGCTAGGTGAGCGCTCTATCACTGAGCCACAACCCCAGCCCCTTACCCAGAGTTTCCCCAGTGCATTTCAGTACTTCCCAACATCTACATAGGTTTAGTGATCTAGTATACCTCTGGCGCCTACTCAGCACCTTCAAATATCCACTCGGGGACCCCCAGTTACTATCAAATAACCACTTGGTGCCCTCCTTCCAGTTTAGGCTTAGTGCTGTTTAATATTCCCCAGGAATCACCTACTGTTTTTGGTGGTCCCCAGTGTTCTGCTAATCCACCCTGTACCCTGCACATCCAGTGCATAGTCCCACTATGCAGCCCCTGCCCAGGGAAATCCCCTTTGACCTCCTGGCCCCTTTCCACCCTCCCAAGTCCGAGCTCCAACAGGCTGTAGTGCAAGAAATGACCACAAGGGGGCGCGCGAGTAGTCACCCGGAGGCCAAAGCGCAGGGCGCGGCAAGGGTGGAGGTCGAGGGGCCGAATCTGAGGCTCGTGTCACATGCAGTGTGAATCCGAAGCCAGGGTGGGGCTGCGTTCCGAGGCGTATCTTTCCGAAGTGACTGCACCCCAACCCGGCATCGTCTGCAAGCCGCGCAGGGGCCGCCACAGCCGCCGTCGTGGCTTTAGCTTTGAGAGGATGCGCGCGCCCTCTGGTGGCGACGACGAAGAGCAGCTCTCTGTGCTGCTGGGGAAGGGGCATAGAGGGGACACATCTTCGCTAGCTTGAACCTGTTTTCCAACCTTTGACAGTCCTGGAGGTGGGGTGGGCACCTCTCTTCCTCCCCCAATATGGAAATTCCCGTCTTCTATTTTTGGGTAAATGAATAGAGCTACAGCAGGAGGGATCCATTAGATTCCTGCAGTCTACCCTTGACCTATATGACCCTCCAGGGTTAGATCTCTAATTCTGTGCCCATCTCTGCTCAGGCATGATGAGATGGACGGAACTCAGCAACTCTTTGTTCAATGAATTAGTGACTGAGTTCCCTGAGATTCACAGGTTTTTAGAGATGCCTCCTTCATCTATCCTCATCGCATGGCTAGAGGAACTGAGACACCCAGCAGGTAAAGAATTGTCCCAGGATAATCAAGAGTAGATGAAGAGGGTCTTGGGTTGAGCTTGACTAAGTCCCTTCCTTCTTTCTAAGCCTTGGTTTCCTGCAGGGTGTGGTGGCACACTCCTGTAATCTCAGCAATTTGGGAGTTTGAGATAGGAGGATCCAAGTTCAAGGTCAGCTGCAGGAACTTAGACTCTCAGCAACTTAGCTAGACCCTGTCTCGAAACAAAAAAATGTAAAAAGTGGGATGTATCTCAGTGGTTAGCATCCCTAGGTTAAATCCTCAGTTTAAAACACACACACAAAACGAACCCACAAAAAAGCACCTACTTCCCAGTGTAGTTGTAAAGGTTAAGTTGGATGATGATGATGTTGGGAATAATAATAACAATGGTCATAGTTATTAGTTATGTGAACCGAGTGCTCACTCTGAGCCAGCTGCTGTGCAAGGAGACTCAGCATTTGAGATTCTAGAGGTTATTTTGCCAGTGGACAGAGGGCTCTGTATGATGAGGCTCAGTCATGACTGGCTCACAGGCAGGATGACAAAGCCCCTCCTAGGCTTGGTGCCTGATGCCATGCCTCCAGGTTGAGCTCCAGGGTCCTCTGTTCCAGCTAGGATCAGAGGCAGAAGAAGGAACGAGAGGACCTTGAGTTGTCCCCTGTGCAGTGCTCCAGTGGTCCAAAGGCCTGTGTCAGATGTCTGATCCCTTGGGAAGGTACAGGGGGCTGGTTGATGGAGGAAGCGTGTGTCCTGGCCTGGACAGCTGAACCTTGGGCCTTTCCTGCAGAAGGAATATCCAAGAGTAGGAAGGAAGGAAGTGGGGAGGGGGAGGAAGAGAAGGGAGGGAGGAAGGATGGGACAGGCCCCAGCTGGGAGCCAGTTCTCTCTGGCCAAGAAAAGAGGATATCTGGGTTGGCCTGGCTGGGAAGCCATTGGGCCATTCACCCTGGCTGGGTTGGTGTGTGTGTGTGTGTGTGTGTGTGTGTATGTGTTGGCAGGGTCGGGGCAAGGAAAACGGATATGAAGCCTAACATGGAGGTATATGCCTGTAATCCCAGTGAATCAGGAGGCTGAGGCAGAAGGTGGCAAATTCAAGGCCAGCCTCAGCCACTTAGTGAGGCCCTGTCTCAAAAGATAAAAGAAGGGCTGGGCATGTAGCTCAGTGGTAAAGCACCTAGCATGTGTGAAACCCCAGGTTCAATCCCTGGTTCCACAAAATAAATAAATAAATAAAATAAAAAAATAAAAAAAAAGAAAAAGAGAAAGAGAAAAGCAGATATGAGTTTCCTCCTGTGTTAACAGGTATAAGAATCCCTCCTTCGGGGCTGGACAGGAATAAAAATGAGGTCAGGAATATAAAGTGCCAAGCAGGTCTGGAACATAGCCACATAGCCACACGTGCCACATACCTGAGAGTCCCTCCGTCCTTGGTGGACTTCCTGATCTGTGAGACAACAGCTCATACATAGTCTGGAGTGGTTCATCTCTCCTGCCTTGGACTCCTGCCTTCATTCAGTCACCACTATTGAGCACCTACTATGTGTTGGAGTGCAGGGCTATCGCCCTAATGGGAACCAATCCTTGCCCTCACAGAATTTGTCCGTAGCGAGGCAGGAAGGTGTCACCTGAGAGGGTGGAGACACATAGGGCCTGTGACAGCCCAGAACAGTCACCTGTCCAGACTGGGAGGACTTCCTGGAGAAGATGATATTCACATCAGGAGGCAAAGGAGGCGTATGCTTTAGTCAGAAGAAAGGGGAGGACAAGAGGAAGGGTCAAGGTAGAGGGCAGGGCAGGCCCAAAGCCCAGGGAGGCGGGCTGTGGCTGCAGCAGAGCATGTGGCAGTGAGCAGGGGTGGGACAGGATACTGGGTCTTTGAGGATGAAGGTTAGGGCTGTGGATTTTTTCTGCCTGAGTATAACAGGGAAGCAGAGAAGGTTCTAGATAGGGGTAGCATGGTCATAATGGGATAAGGCCTAATGGAGGGCACTCAGCAGGGCACTGGGATGTGACCTCTATGTCCTCATCTCCCAGCTCTTCTATGGGCAGCCAGATTGGAGTACTCCTAGCTGCTCTGGAACTCCTCAGGTGTCCCAGCCCTGTCTTTACAAAGGCTCCTCCCCACCTGATCTGCCCTCACTGCACTGAACCTCATTCATAGGCAGAGGATGGTGGTTCTCTCCTGTCCAGTACTTTCCCAGTCCTTTATGGATAAGCCTTGTCCTCCAGCTGTCAATCAAGGTGCCCTGCCCCTTTCTTGGCCTGGGTGGGCTTGTGACCCAGTCCACTGATGCACTTCTATCTCAAGGCACTGATGAGTCAGGGCAGGGCACGCGGCCAGTTGAGCCAGTCAGAATCCTGACTTAGGATGAGGATGGAAGCAGGGCTCTAAAGAGCCTGCTCTGCTGTGTCTGTCTTGAAATTTTAAATAAACTTATCTTTTTTTTAAAAAACTTTATTTATTTTTTTAGTTTTCGGTGGACACAACATCTTTGTTTGTATGTGGTGCTGAGGATCGAACCCCGGCCGCACGCATGCCAGATGAGCGCGCTACCGCTTGAGCCACATCCCCAGCCCTCTAAATAAACTTATCTTTGAACTTGCATTTTGTTAAGTGGAGTCCTGTGAGACAGCGGAGCATGTGGAGCCAAGATGTGTACAACCATGGTGTCACATTGCCCACCAGGGTCCTTGTGGCCACAGGTGAACATAGTGCTTCGATGCCAATGAGCACAGAATTCTGGGGGACCCACGATGTGTGGGAGCTCAGAGAGTCTCAAGTGGGTACAAGGTGAGCTGCTGTGTCTGCAATTGTGCAGGCCCTGTGGGCCTGAGTCCCCTCCTTCCTTCCAAGCAGAAGTTGCCAAGTGCAAGAAGGCAGAAACCGACGACCCGGGACCCTTCTGGAGCTTTCCTTACTTGAGCTATTCCCTGGATAGGCCAACCACTTGTGGGTGAGACAGGACAGAAAAGATGGGGCAAGGCGGCCGGGGTTGTGGCTCAGTGGTAAAGCACTTGCCTAGCATGTGTGAGGCATTATGTTTGATGCCCGGCACCACATATAAATAAATAAAAATAAAGGTATTGTGTCCATCTACAACTAAAGAAATATTAAAAAAAAAAAAAAAAAACAACAGTGGGGCTGGGGTTGTGGCTTAGTGGTAGAGCACTTGCCTAGCATGTGTGAGGCCCTGGGTTCGATCTTCAGCACCACATAAAGATAAACAAATAAAGGTAATTGTGTCCATCTACAACTAAAGAAAAAAAAAAAGATGGGGCAATCTTAAGTTCCTTTCCCTTTCAACCCTTCTTTACTCAGTAAGTAGAAAGCAGAGCCACTGGGGACAGGGGCACATCAGGAAGGGAAAGAACAGCCCCTGAGTTATTTTGCACAGTTTTTTTGGACCATTCAGGTGAGAATGAAATACACATGCCAGGTAGGGTGTGCACGCCTGTAATTGTAGCAGCTGGGGAAACTGAGGCAGGAGGATCATGAGTTCAAAGCCAGACTCAGCAATTTAGTGAGGCCCTAAGCAACTCAGATCCTGTCTCTAAATAAAATATAAAAGGGCTGGGAATGGGGCTCAGTGGTTAAGTGCCCCTGGGTTCAATCCCTGGTACCAAAAAAAAAAAAAAAAAAAAAATATATATATATATATATATATATATATATATATATATATATATATATATGCTACAAAATACAAGCTATATGATTTTGATAATTCTGTTTATAAGTTAAATGCCCTTATATTTGCATTTAATACTGACACTGCAAAACATAAAAATAAACAGGAAAATTATGTTAGCATTCAAATATATAATTTTTCCTTACTGAGAATGACATTAAATAACAAAAAATAACTCAAGTTGAAAGATAGACCACGTAGGAAAGAAAAAAGCTTTATGTGTCTATAGATGTAGATATAATACTAGGCATTTCTCTCTTGCTTTTTGAACAAAGGCTCTGTAGTTTTTCATCTTGCTCTGGGTCCCACAATGCCACTTGCCCTGACCCTCTCTTTGGGGACTGTCCCCCACCTTCACCCCCTGTGGTGCAGCTGCTGTGTGGTGAGCATGAGCCCCCTGAGCCCCCTGGTCAGGCAGGGGCAGAGCTGCCTCCTTTCCAACAACACCCCTCCCAGCTGGTGAAGGGGGCTCCTCAGCCCTGCTGGGTCCTGCTGTCTCCTGGGTGTGCCACAGCCCGGGGTCTGGTGCAGTATGGGGCACCTGGAGGAAGCCAGTCCCCTCAGGCCTGAAGGTGCTGCAGTCCGTGGCCATGGGTCATCTTCATCAGGCTGCCATCCAGCCCGACAAACCCCGAAGTATTCCTGCTTCTTCCCCTTAAGATAAGGCTCCTCTGGGGCGGGCCTGCCGAGGGGGCGGGGACCAGGTGGTGCCGAGCTGGACATGGGCTTTCTCCCCCCCGCCAGCGTCCATCCTCAGCCAGGCGGGGGAGAGGCTGAGGTTTCTCTTGTAGCTTGTCCCTAGGGGACAGTGAGAGGAGGGAGGAAGGGAGCCCTTGGCAGTGATCAGTCCTCAGTCAGATGAGGCCCTTGAACTTGAGGCAGAGGGCATGGGGTGGCAGGGCAGCTAGGTGGGAGGAAAGAGCTGCTTTCCACTGGGTCACCACACAGGGACAGTTCAGACCCCTCCTCCCACTGCTGTACTTTGATTCTAGTCCCAGGCACACCAACTCAACCTGTCCTTTCAACCATGGATGATTTTTGCCCCTGCCCCAAGGACCACTGTGAGCATCTCTAAGTGAGTCCACAAAAAGCATTCAGTGTGGAGCTGGGTGCTTCGAGGTCTCCATTGATGGCTGTTCCCCTATTGTAAAGAGAAACTTAGTGACTCAGTAAGGCTTACCCCCTAGTCATCAAGAGTGCCTTCTTCCATGCTCCCTTGCCCAAGTTCTTCTGTCTTCTCTCCCCCACTTTTCTTTCTCCTCTCTCTGTTGATCCTCCAGCATACCAGGAGTATACTCACCTCAGGGCCTTTGCACTTGCCATTCCTTCTGTCTACAGCTCTTCTCTACCAGATGTTCCATGACTGACCCTTTGTTGTTCCTTGGGCCTCAGCATAAATGTCACTCCAGGATAGTGTGCCTGACTGCTCCAGTGGATGTGTCTCCTCCTGCAGCTATTCTGTTACATTTCACTTATTTTGGGAGGGTGGGTACCAGGGATTGAACTCAGGGACACTTGACCACTGAGCCACATCCCTATCCCTATTTTTTTTTTTAAATAAATGGACACAATAACTTTATTTTATTTTTTATGTGGTGCTGAGGATGGAACCCAATGCCTCACATGTGCTCTACCACTGAGTCACAACCCCAACCCCAGCCCTATTTTGTATTTTATTTAGAGACAGGGTCTCACTGAGTTGCTCTGGGTCTTGCTTTTGCTGAGGCTGGCTTTGAACTCATGATCCCCCTGCTTCAGCCTCCCGAGCTGGGATTACAGACACGTGTCACCATGCCTGGCTACATTTCACTTTTTATTTATGTATTTTTTGGCCTAGCATGCACCAGGTGGTAATGTTTCTGTTTACTTGTTTGTTCAGTGTCTTTGTGTCCTCTGCCAGGCTCTGAGCTCCAGGTGGGTGGGCCCCTTGTCTGTCTTATTTCCAAGTCTTCAGTGACTGGTAGCATATAGTATGTGCCTGATACAGACACAGCCCTATTGTTATGGAGTTCACAGTTTAAAGAGTATAGCAGTATACTGTTAAAATTTATTATCATTATCATTATTATTTATTTATATTTGATACTGGGGATTGAACTCAGGGGCACTCAACCACTGAACCACATTCCCGGCCCTATTTTGTATTTTATTTAGAGACAGGGTCTCACTGAGTTGCTTAGTGCCTCGTTTTTGCCTCCTGAGCTACTGGGATTACAGGAGTGCACTACTGTGCCTGGCAAAATTTATTATTTTTAATTGTGGCAAAATATACCTAATATAGAATTTGTCATAACTACTTTTTTTGGAGGGGAGTACTTGGGATTGAACTTGGGGGCACTCAACTATTGAGCCACATCTCCAGCCCTTTCTTGTATTTTATTTAGAGACAGGGTCTCATTGAGTTGCTTAGGGCCTTGCTAAGTTGCTGAGGCTGGCTTTGAACTCGTGATCTTTCTGTTCAGCCTTCTCAGCCAGTGGGTGCTGCGACCCTCACATCTGTTTTCGAGCCACTGCTATTAATTAAAGAGATACTGGAGAAAGGGTGAATGGGGGATAAAGAAAAGGCAAACAGACATACATAGGTAGAAAAAGCTGGGGCCAGGTGGGTGTTCAAGCCCTGGTAAGGCTTGACTGACTCCACAGCTAGCTCAGCCAGTTTATTATATCGGTTTTTATCATCAAAAGGTTAATTGTGGAAAAGTTTCAGCAAAGCAGGCAATCTGAAGGACACAGGGCTGGGGAGACATTAGGGTCATCATGTTTTGCTCAGAATCCTCTATCCCTTGGAGAATGTGCTGAATTCAAGGCCTGGACTGATAGAGCCATGGTTTTAGCACATAACCACCCCTGGCTGGTGTTACCATAGCAATTGGGGCATCTTGACCTGTACCTTCCCACAGGTAGCTCCCATGTGCAAACACAGCCACAAGAATCAGACAGGCCATGATTTAGATCACCGCTCTCCACAGCTGGAATTATAGGCATGTGCCACCATGCCCGGCATCTTAACTATTTTTAAGTGTACAGTTTGATGACATTAAGTACATTCATATCATTGGGTAACCACCCCATCCATCTCAGGAACTCTTATCTTTGCAAAACTGAAATTCTAGACCCATTATAAAATCTCTCCATTCTCTCTGTTCTTCTTTCTGTCTCTATGATTTTGACTGCTCTAAGTATCTCATATAGGTGGAATTGTACAGTATCTGTCCTTTTGTGACTGGCTTTTTTCAGTTAACATGATATCCTCAAGATTCATCCATATTATACTCTGTTTCTTCCTTTTTTTTTTTTTTGGCAACAGGGATTGAACCCCAAGGTGCTTAACAACTGAGTCACATTCCCAGCCCTTTTTATTTTTTTATTTTGAGACAGAATCTCACTAAGTTATTGAGGCCGGCCTCAAACTTGTGATCCTCCTGCCTCAGTCCTACAAGTGGCTGGGATTACAGACATGAAGACATGAGACATCATGTCCATTTTATCTTTAGTCTTTTGAGTAATAACCAAAAATAGTGGCTCCACCATTTTACATTCCTACTAATATAACACAAAGATCCTGATTTCTTCATATGGCATTGTAGGCAGGAACAGTGCAGAAATAAATGCACATTTTTTTTCTTTGTTTTGATAGTAAATATCCTCATGGGTTTGAAGTGGTACCTCATTTGCTATAATTAGGATGTGATTTGAGTGTGTCCCCCAAGGGTTCATGTATGGGGAGCTTTGTCCCCAGTGTGGTGGCATTAAGAGGTGATGGAACCCTTAAGAGGTGGGACTTACTGCAAGGTAATTAAACCCCTGGGGGCGTGGCCCTGGAGGGAGTAATGTAGTTCTCCTGGGACCCCAGTTAGTTCCCACCAGAGGGCTGTTATAAAAGAGCAAGATGGCCCCTTTCTGCTCTCTGGCTCCCTGTCTTACCATGTGATCCTTCTTGTACATTCCCGTGCAACAATGCTGTCCCTGTGATGCCATGATGTGACATAGCCAAGGGGGTCCTGACTGGAGGCTCAATTGAATTAATGGGGCCTCCCAATCTTGGACTTTGGGCCTCCAAAATTGTGAGCTAAATAAATCCATTGTCTTAAAAAAGTGCCCAGCTCCAGGTATTCTGTTATAGCAATGGCAAACAGACTAGTACTCCACTGTGGCTCTCATTTGCATTTCCCAATTGATTAGGTTACACATTTTGGAGGAAACATGTTTTCTGGGAATGGAGGGAGGGGAAGCTCTTAGCTCCACTGGTCTCAAAGTACTCTTTTGAGACTGAAGCTTAAAAGAAGAGAAGGAGACAGCCAGTGGGAGATCTGGAAAAAGAACGTTTCAGAGAGAGGGTGCAAGGCTGAGGGTGTAGCTCAGTGGTAGAGCATCTGCCCAGCGGTGCAGGGCCCTGGGTTCCATCCCCACCACCACAAAAAAATAAATACAATAAATCAAAGAGAGGAAACAAAGTGCACAGGCCCTGAAGTGTGAGTCAGGGCTGCATATTTTGCTAGGGGAATATGAATAAGCAAAGGGGGATGACAGTGGGGTGGTTTGATAGGAAAAGGCATTTGTATTTGTAATTTCTAGTAAGCACTGGTTTTCTCAGGTCTGAAGGGGACAGAGGAACCAATGGTCCAAAAGACAGGGACTGATGGGTAGTGATAGGATGTCTCTGTGGCAGGGAGGGTGGTGTTTTTTCCTTTAAAAATTTTTTTTTAGTTGTCGATAGACCTTTATTTTACTGATTTATGTCTATGGTACTGAGACTCGAACCCAGTGCCTCACACATGTCAGGCAAGCCCCAGCCCCAGCCCCAGGGAGGGTGGTGTTCGTGGAGGAGGTGTGCAGTGTGCTCTGGAGAACCCCAGCGCCCCAGGATCACCATGTGATCTCTCCCCCTCCTTTTTTAAAAAAATTTTAAACCAGAAGTTCATTTAAACAAAATTCTTGAGTTGAAGGGAAAATGCTCTAGGAATCTTATTTATTTAATTTTTTTAAAAGAGAAATTTATCCCATACTTAAAGACAGATTGCCCTGCATGTAACAGCTACACACAAAAAAGTCATAAAATTGCCAGGTGCAGTGGCACAGGCCTGTAATCCCAGTGGCTCAGGAGGCTGAGCCAGGAGGATCATGAGTTCAAAGCCAGGCTCAGCAACTTAGCAAGACCCTGTCTCTAAATAAAATATAAAAAAAACGGGCTTGGGATGTGGCTCAGTGATTAAGTGTCCAAGCGTTCAATTCCCCATACCCCCCCACAAAAAAAATTGTCCTTGGTCTTACATTGATAAATTAAAAATATTAAAATTTTCCAATCATGCTGGGATCTCTAAGAACACATTGTGCCCCATCCTCCTGGCTACAATGCCATTGGCTATCCCAGCCATTGTTCCCTGCCTTCTACCCCCAGCCTGGGACCAGAAAAAGGGATCTGGAACCTATACCTAGGGGCTGAGACGGGATGCCGATAATGATTACCAAAGCCTTCGAAGATCTGGAGACAAGGGCTTGCAGGTTGAGGCCCCAGAGGACTCTACGCCCCACCTGTACCAGGCTGCAGGGGATGCTGGGCCCTGGCTGAGCAAGGCACTGTTGGAGTACCAAAAAAGGCCACACGGGGGCAGGAGGGGACACGGAGCTGTGTGTTGGAGGAGGGAGTGGAGAGCAGAGAGGAAAGGAGGGGTGGACAGAGCCTGGGAAGGTCTGGGGGAGTTATCTGTGGGACTCTGTGATTTGGTTGTTTCTGCCTCCAAGTGGCTGTGTGAGAGAAGAAAATGAAATCACGAGCTCATTGCTATCCCAATGGCATCTTATTTCATCCTCACAACAGCCCCACAGGCCCAGAGAAGTAGAGCCATAAAATGTCCAACGTCACTCAGCAGGGGGATTCAGACTAGGTGTGCCCATCTCTCAACCTGTGATCCAGTTTTAATTGGCTGCATAACACTCTAGTGTATCAAGATAACACGATTTCTGACCAGACATAGCGGAACACCCTGGAATCCCAGTTACTCAGGAGCCTGTGCTCTAACCACTGCCCCATCCTAACATCATGACAATAGACCCCTTTTATGACCTAATTATATCTAGCAGGCTGGCAGGACCCTTGCCTCCTTCTGGGGTCCCTGCTGAATCTTCTCTGAGCATTAGGCCCTAATCCCAAAGACTGTGACCTAGGATAGAACAAGTTCCCCCTAAAAAGCCCAACTCCTGGTTCTCCTAAGAGTGTGACTGTGATCAGCTCTGGAGGACAAAATATGGTTGAGACCTTTGAACAGAGGCCCTGAGAGGAGCAGGAGTCACCTAGTGTCATGCAATGAGGTGGGACTGAGGCCCTATTTACTTTTATCCAGAAAGGACTGGATAACCCCAGAAAAGGGAATCAGTAATATATATTCCCTCAGGTTGGAGATTTAGGGGTTCAGAGGGCAGTCATTTGGCCTCCTGTTTCAGAATGTCCTCTCTGACCATCCACTCTGCCTCCAAAGTCAGAAATGGCCTCAAGCTCCCTTGATGCTCTCTGTCTGGTCATAGAGGCTTAAAGTTCATTCTAAGCTTCCTTTTAGGACCTCAGGAACCTTCAGTCCATTTTGCTGTCCAGCCTAGAAACCCTTCTCAAATTCTCCTGGCAGTGGGCTTCCCATCTTGCTTGAAAGCCTCCTGTGATGGGGAGCTCACTGCCTTAGAAGGCAGCCTGTTCATTGGAGAGCAGCTTCTAGAGCCTTCTTGTGCTGCCCAACTGTGGGAACTAGCTCACCCGATGGAACACAGAGCAAGTGGCTGCCCTTGGCTGCATCCAGGCCCCAGATGGCCACAGAGGCCTGCGTGTCCCCACACCTACGCCAGACTCCTTTGCTGGTCCCTGTTCTGCATAGATAACTTGTCTAGTTCTTCATCTCCTGGGCAGTTTGCCCCTGGGCCCCTGGGTATTCTGTTTGTTGGGGTTGGTCTCTTCTGGGGTGACTGTTTTATTCAATACATTAAAAAAAATGTGTTACAGGGAAAGGTGACCACCACCTAAAGACACTCCTTGGGCCTCTTCTTCTAAACTGACACCAACGTGTGTGCTAGAGTGAGAGGCAAAAGCAAGGTGAACCGGAAGCTGGTGGTAGGCGGACCTGGCCTCACCCTGCCCTCCCTCCTTGTCTCCCTGAAGTATCTCCCCAGGGGGATGGTACCTGGGATTTGAGACCCTTTCCTGCAGCCTGTGTGGAGGAGGGGTTCCAGGCAATTTGAAGGGCCATTTGGTTATAAGACAGGCCTTCTCCAGAAGGCTGAGGATTGGGACAGAGAGGATGTCACACTTCTGATGATGAAGAATTCCTTCCCAAGGGCCATGCTGGAGATAGGACTACCTTCCCCAAGCACTGCCTTCCACAGGCTCCCAGCATCCCCTGGCTCTCACCCTCTTCCGTCTTCCTCCTCCTAGAGCCTGGGCCAGGCACCCAGGAGCAAGGCAAGCCCGGGTCCCCAGGCAGGGGAATCAGAGCAAGTGAAGGTTGCAGGCCTGATCATCCCAAGACCCCACGCAAGATCCAGGTATGCCCCATACACTCCCCTGTCCTCATGTGTCAGTCATATGGGATTGCTGATAGAGGGAAATTTAACCCCAGAGACTCGCTTTTTTCTTCTCAACTGTATATATTTTTTCATTTTTAGCAAATGTTCGTGATACACATTTTCGTTTCTGTTCCGGGGGGTTGAACCCAGGGCCTCATGCACTGAGCTATATTCCTAATCCTTTTAATTTTATTATTTTATTTTATTTTGATACAGGGTGTCCCCAGGCTGCTGAGGCTGTCCTTGAATTTGTGATCCACCTGCCTCAGCCTGAGATTACAGGTATATGCCACCATGCCCAGCTCATATAATTTTGGATGTATATCAAAGCAAGTTACAGATATCAATATACTTCACCTCCCAAACATTTCAATCTGTATATGATCAACTAAAGTTCAATCATTTTGAATGATTATTTTTTGAGGCAGAATTATATATGGTGAAATGCACAAATTTAAGTATACCATTTGTTGAATATTTTGGGGGGAGGTACCAGGGATTGAACCTCAGAGGAGCTTTATTACTGAGTTACATACCAAGTCCTTTTAAAAAATTCAAGATAGAGTCTCACTATGTCACCCAGGCTCCCTTAAACGTGAGATCCTCCTGCCTTGGCCTAACAAGTTGCTGGGATTATAGGCATTTAATCTGAATTTTGACAAAGGCATGTATTCATATACTCCAGCCCCTGCCAAAATGTAGAATAATTCCATCATTCCAGAATGTTTCCTAGTTGCCCTCTCACCCCTGAGTGGTCCCAAGCACTGCCTACTGTTCTGTTTGCTTTCTACAATACCTTGGTTTTGCCCATTCTAGAATGTTGTAAAAATGAAATCAAACACCATCTACTCTTTTGTGTCTGGTTTATTTATTTTTATTTTATTATTATTTTTTGTACCAGGGATTGAACCCAAAGGTGCTTAATAAAAAAGCCACACCCCCAGCCCTTTTTTATTTTTTAATTTGAGACAAGATCTTGCTAAGTTGCTTAAGTCCTCACTAAGTTGCTGAGGCTGGCTTTGAACTCGCGATCCTCCTGCTTCAGTCTCTTGAGCGGCTGGGATTTAAGGTGTGCGCCACCATGCTTATTTTATTCAGCACATTTTGGAGAATCACCCGTTACTACACATATGTTTGTAGTTCATTGCTTTTTAATCACTGAGTGTGTAATCATACGTTCATCCATTTGCCCCTTGATGGACACCTGTGCTGTTTCTATTTTGGGGCCATTATACATAAAGATGCTATGAACATTCTGGTACAAGTCTTTGTGTGAACATGTGTTTTTATTTTTCTTCAGTACTTACAGATGGAATCGCTGGGTCAGAGGGCAGGGGTATGCTTAGTTTTACAAGACACTATCTGACCTCTTTACATAGAGGTTGTAGCATTTTATACCACCACCAACAAAGGAGGATCTCTGCTACTGAATTTCCAGCTCAGAACACAATGGGGTTGTCACCTCCACCGTTCAGGATGCCACACCTTGCTGAAGGTCATAATAACAGGGTTGGCTGCAGTTGCCCTGGCAATCAACTGGATACCGCAGGCTATTTCTCATGGACAGATGAATGGATGGATGCCCAGCCAGATCTCCTTGACCCTGAACTTGTATAATTGCTTTGTTGGAACCTGAATGTCAGCTTTTGCATTTGCCCTCATTAAATCCCATCTTGTTGGTTTTGAGTTAACCCTACAGCTGAGAATCATGAGGATACTCCCAGACATGTCCCCTGTGCCAGACACCAGGGTGACTCATTCATACTTCACCACCTATGGAGCAGCACCCATTTCAGAGAGGAGGAAATTGAGGCACAGAGAGGTTAAGTAACTTGTCCAAGTTAAACTTGTCCAGTAGTAAAGGGCAGAGGCAGACTTAGAACCTAGGTAGTTTGGCTCCAGACATTGTGGTCTTAACCATTCACCCTTTTGTCTCTGTTTTCTGATGTCATCTCCCTCCATCTTCCAGTTTATGAAAACACACTGTCACTATATTTTCATCCAGATTATTGGTTAAAAAGCAACAAAACCAGCTGGGTGTGGTGGTGCACGCCTGTAATCCCAGTGGCTTGGGAGGCTGAGGCAGAAGGATCAAGAGTTCAAAACCAGCCTCAGCAAATTAGTAGGGCCCTAAGCAACTCAGCAAGACCTTTGTATGTAAATAACAAATTTAAAAAAAGGGATGGGGGTGCTGGGGTTGTGGCTCAGTGGTAGCGTGCTTGCCTGGCATGCATGAGGCACTGGGTTCGATTCTCGGCGCCACATACAAATAAATAAAATAAAGGTCCATCAACAACTTAAAAATATTTTAAAAATGTGTTTTTTTATAAAAGGGCTGGGGATGTGGCTCATTGGTTAAGCACTCCTGGGTTCAATCCTTTCTACCAAAAACAAAACAAAAAATCACCTATGCACTGCACAGTCCAGGGCCAAGGACAGAGTCTGATGGCATTCTGCAAGAGACTGCCCTTTGCACCGGACTTGTTCTAGTTTGTCCATGACTTTTTTTTTTTTTTTTTTTTGGTACTAGAGATTGAACCCAGGGGCTGTAAACCACTGAGCCAAATTCCCAGCCCTTTTAAAAATATTTTATTTAGAGACAGGTTCTTGCTGAGTTGCTTAGGGCTTCACTAATTTGCTGAGTTGGTCTTTAAACTTACGATCCTCCTGCCTCAGCCTCCCAAGCCACTGGGATTGCAGGTGTTTGCCACCATGCCTGGTTTTCTCTACCGCTGGATGTTCCTTCTCAGTCTCCCTTGTGTTTCTCCACTTGCCATCTCTTCATGTGGGGGCCTCAGGGACCCACTCACCAGTGAGTGGGTGGTCCTCTGATACTCCCCCATTCATTGGTGACCTCACTCTCTCGTCTTAGCTCTAGCTCAGGCTTTCCTGCCTGCCTCCCTGACCCTTCTGCCTGCACAGCCAATTGACACCTCACTTGGCTCCTGCCTGGTCTCCAGGTTTCAGCCCTGAGCCCTCCAGTCTCTCCCCAACCGAGCAGCCAGAAAGACCCCTTTAAAAACAGGAGTCAGATCAGGTCAACTGTTTGTTCCAAACATTCTGTGGCTCCCTATATCACCAAGAGTCAAAGCCAAAGTCCTCACAATGGTCCACAGGGCCCTCCATCATCTGGCCTCTGCTACCTCTCTGTCCTCATCTCCTACATCCTTCCCCTTGCTCCATGCTATTCCATGAACTTGTCCAGCACATTTGTGCCTCAGGGCCTTTGTACTGGCTCTTCTTGACTGAAACGCTCCTCCATCAGATGTGTGCATGACAAAATCTCTTACCTCTTTGTCATCTTTGCTCAAAGTTTAGGGTTTCAAAGTGTCTCCCAGTAGCCCTCTATTTAAAGTGGCAACATCTCACCTGTCTATCTCCTGACCTCTTGTTGCTGCTCTATTTTCCCTTTAGTACTTACCACAGTGTATAATATCATAAATGTCACTTATTTATCATGCTTATTGTTTGCTCTCTCCCCCCACTTCTACTGGAAACATCATTCAGAAGGGCAAGAATTTCATCTGTTTTGTTTCCTGATATGATTCACCTAGAATTGCGCTTGGCACACGTGAGGGTTCAATATATTTTTGTTAATGAGTGAAGGAAAAAGGGAAGTATTATAATTATGGAAATGGATATCCAATCTAAAAAGGAATTAGAGGCTGGGGACATGGCTCAGTGATACTGCATTTGCCTGGCATGCATGAGGCTCTGGGTTCAATCTTCAGCACCACACACACACACACACACAAATTAGAACCCATAAAATATGGTGCCTGGCATGGCCAGTGTCTTGGACATCAGAGCCGTTGGCTGTTCAGTGGCCAGTCCCCTTTCCTGGTGACTTTTCCTTGCAGGTGCCTCCCCCCACCATCAATTCATGTGGATGGCCTGAGGTTCACTGCAGTCCTCACTGCAAGGTGGCAGTGACCCTTCAGGTCACCAAGATGGGTGGAGGACTGGGCACATTTCCCTGGACTGGTGAGAGTGAGTCCTGAGACTTGCTCGTGTGTTGGGATGGGTAGGGCATCTTCCCTCAGAGCTGGAGGTAAACTCAGCTACCTGGATGCTGTGTTGGAAGAACCTGCTTGGAAAGGAAGCCGGGGCACTGGAACAAAGGGCTATAGATCCGAGGACGGAAGCTGCCTCTCCTCCCAGGCTTGACTTTTCATTTACTTGAGCCCCTCTTCAAGGAAGGCAGTTTGACTTGGGTTTCTGTCTCTTGCAGCCCCTTATACTGTAGCCCCTGATCCTGAGCTCCTGAATCAGGGAATGAGCCAGGGGTGGGAAAGGTCTGTCGGGTGTGTGGGCTGGATGGCTGTGGTAGCTCCAAGGGAGGGAGACTGAGGGCACTCACTTATCCATCTGGGATGGAGGCTGGCATGGAAACAGACCTGCCTCCTTGAGGGCTCCCAAGTTATCAGGGGAGGATGTGGAAACTAAAGGGGCCAAGACAGATGGAAAGATCCTGCTACTCCAAAGCAGCAAGGGAATCTAAGATGGATTCTGCCCAAGCTTGGGGTGGGAGGTAGGATCAGGAAATGTCTCCCCATCCCTCAGTGCAGGGCAAGAGCCCAGTTAAAGTGGAGTGTGGGCTCTGCCACATGCTAGAAGAGAGTTCTGGGGTAAGTCACTTAAGTTTTAGCAAACAACAGTGTCCTTAAACATAAAACAGGATGAATAGTGTCCACCTCATAGGATTATTTTGAGGACAGAATGGGATAATGCGGCTCGCGAATTGAGAATGAGCAGGCCCACAGGCTTAATAAGTCAGTTCCTATTACCTTGCGCAGGTGTTCCCGCCTGGTCAGGGATTCTGTTGGTACAGGTGCAGTTACTATTGTCACCAGGAGGTGGCGCCCCGACCCCAAAAGAGCCTTATTTGCTCGACTTTTTGCGGGGCTCTGTGAAGGTTTGGGCGGGGTCGCCTCTTGGATCTCAGCCCGTTAGACCCCTACCTTCCCGGCCTTGATGGGGCGAAGTGCTTGTACTCCCCTCAATTATCTATTGTCGCTGGCTCCTGGAAGGGGAGACCTCGGTCACCATGGGACAGTCAGAAGAGCCTTCGTTTTCCATCCGTGTTATGTAAGAGCACAACCTTCAGGGAGCGCCGGGGCAAAGTTGAGGGTGCTTTGCTCAGGGTGGACGAGAAGAAGGACTTCCTGAAGGAGCGAGCATCACAACACGGAGGCTGGAGCGCGGGAGCGTCTGGGCCTGGTGCTGAGGCAGGGGGATGACCCATCTGACCTTTCTCAGTGCAAGGGAGCCGAGCTGCCCCTCGCGGTGGACCTCCGGCAGTGGATGGCCCCTTGATGCGGTCACTGGTAATTCTAAATTCTGCCAGCAGAGGGACACAGAGAGACGCTCGCACCGATCCGCTCCCCTCCCCGCCTGAGCTAGCCCTCCCGGGAAACTTCCCTGCTTGGCAGAGCCTGCCTGGGCGAGACCCAACGTGTCAGGTGTCCTTAAGCTCTGGAAAAAGACTTGCCCTTCTCCCTCCTGCTGGGCTTCTTGGGGAGAGCATTTTAGGTGAGGGGAGGGTCAGCTCCCATCCTAACTCAGCCCTGGCCCAGCTGAGCTCCACCCTAAGTAGGACTTGCTGGCCATTCCAGTCTAGAAACTCGGAAATCCTAGGACAGGTGGGGCTACCTCCCAGAGGCAGGGGTTTGGGAGGGGGTCCCCTGCCACCCTGGCCTGGATGGCCAGCTGGACCTCAGGAAGTAGGGAGTGCCCACCCCATACCACCTTGGCTAGTTCCCGGAATTCTCCTGGACAGGCTCCCAGAGGCCCACAAAGGCCCTCAGATGAAGTTCTGAGCCTTGCATTGCTGTGCCCTGGGCCAGCGTCCTGCTGGCTCTAGGCACCGCAAGTCCCTGGCACTCCCTGTAGAGCTTTGTCCACCAGCCCTGAACCAGTGCTGGTGGGGCCATGTTTGCTGGGGGAGGAGTAGTCAGGCATCCCTCAGAGCTGGGGCAGTCTCCCTTCTGTCCTGCCTGTGGTTTTGCTGTCTTCCAGATGACCGGCCCCTCACTTCTCACTTGCTGGCCCTCACCACCAGGGTGATCTGGAGGAAATGGTCTTTCCTCCTCACATGCCCTCCTAGCTGACACAGGAGTCAGTGGTGGGTAATGTCCTCATTTGTAGACAATACCATGAGGCTCCAAGGACTCCCTGTGGCCTGTGGCTCCCTGCAGAAGTTCCTGACAGCGCGACTTCCTTACTGCAGCCCTGGTGCCTACTGTATGCTGCCCTGGGCTCCAGTGGATCTGGACACTCAGGAGTGAGAAGGGCTCCTGCCCTCATGAAGCATCCGTGCGGTGTTATATGGGCTTTGGAGGGGAAGCCACTGCACTGCATGGCCCTGCAGGGCTGCCCGCCCAGCTAGGGACACTTCCTCAGAGAGGTCTTCCTTGACCAGCTATCAAACAGCCCCTCTGACTAGGTGCTGTCACACCTTCATGTTTTGTTTCTTTCAAAACCCTTTTGGGATCTGTATGGATCTTCTTTCCTTACCTGTAGATGATTCATTATCTAAGTGCCTTCTGCATACCAGGCACAGCTGTAGCCCCTGGGTGATACGGAAGTGAAAGAACAAATTTCTTATCCTTGAGGGCTGGGGCTGTAGCTCAGTGGTAGAGCACTTGCCTGGCACCTGTGAGACACTGGGTTCGATCCTCAGCACCACATAAAAATAAATAAACAAAAATAAAGGTATTGTATTCATCTACAACTAAAAATGTATTTTTAAAAAATTTCTTATCCTTGGGCTGGGGTTGTGGCTCAGCTGTAGAATGCTCGCCTAGCACCTTTGAGGTGCTGGGTTCGATCCTCAGCACCACATAAAAATAAATAAATAAAACAAAGGTATTATGTCTAATTACAACTAAAAAATATTAAGAAAATATTTTAAAAATTTCTTATCCTTGAGAAACTTACAGTCTAGTGAAGGGCATGGTGGTGGGGAGGCAGCCAGCCAGAGAAAGCAAGGAAACATTCAATATCTGAACATGTGTTATGGAGGAATAGAGGGCAGGGAAATGGGAGATTTGGGGGAGGGAGGGAGTGGTCTTTTAGGGACAGTAGTCAGGGAAGGTGACATTTGAGCAGAGAACTGACAAGAGGGAGGGGTGAGCCATTCAGACACACAGAAAGAGTGTTCCTGACAGAGGAGAAGCAAGTTCAAAGGCCCTGAGGTAGGAGTGTGCCTGGTGCAGGAGAGGATCAGTGAGGACATGCGTGGCTAGAGAGGAGCGAGGTCAGAGAGGAGCCGGCTAGTTGTGTAAGTCTTTGTATCTGGTGTGAAGTGTGAAGACTTGGTGTGAATCTGAGTGATGTGGGAACCATTTAAGCATTTACTTATTTATTTATTTTGGTACCGGAGATTGAACTCAGGGGCACTCAACCACTGAGCCACATTCCCAGCACTTTTTTTTTTTTGTATTTTATTTAGAGACAGGGTCTCACTGAGTTGCTTGGCTCCTTGCTTTTGCTGAGGCTGGCTTTGAATTTGTGATCCTCCTGCCTCAGCCTCCTGAGCTGCTGGGATTACAGGTGTGCATCACCATGCCTGGCCATTGGAGCATTTTGAGCAGGGAATTTCAAGGCTCTGTTTCCATTGCCGGACACCTTGGCTCCTGTGTGGGGAATGCTGGTAGCAGGGCTGGGTGGGAGCAGGGACCAGGTAGGAGGCTTCATCTCTAATGTCAACCTCTCAGGATCTGACCAGAGTTTGGTGTGGGAGGAAGGATTTTGGCATGAGTCAATGGAAGGGTGGTGGTGACATTTATGAGGAAGAGGAGGGCCAGGGCAGTTGAGTTGGGGTCTAAGTCAGGGACTTCATTAGCACTTGGGAATCTGGATCTGACCTTGGTGTGGGGGTCAAGGCTGGAAAGTCATGTGCTGAGACTCAGCAGGACTCAGCTGGGCTCCGAAGCCAGGGTGGCCTCAGCCTGGGGAGAGTGGGCTGGAGAAGACCAAGGTCTGAGCCTCCAGGTGCTCTGGCCCTTGGAGGTCATGGTGCGGAGGAGGCATAGCCAGGGAGGCCGAGGGAAGCATGATGGCGAGAAGTCCAGAAATCAGAGCAAGAAAGTGTTCCGAGGAGGAGGGGGCTGCCTGTGTCAGACAGTGCGGGAAACTTAGCACGAGGTCTGCAGGTTGAGTTTTGGATTTGGCATCGTGGCCCACCAAGCACACCACACCTAGCACTTTTGCCAAAGACCCAAGTGTATCTTTCTCTATAGACACCCAGACGGCAGATACCTTGGTGTAAAGAAAGAGGCATCCCTGCTTGGTAGATAGAGCTTTGCACCAGGGCATGCGGCCTGGCGAGAAGATGGCAGGCTGGGGCGCAGCTCCCTCTCCTCCTCCCTGCAGCCTAGGCACCCCGGGGCAGCTGTGTTGGCGGTTGTGATACATGGTGTTGGGGAGTGTGCATGGGTAGGGGGATCAGATCAGTTCCTTCAAGAGAGAGGAACTGGAGACAGTGGGCATGGACAACTTTATCAGGGAGCTTTGCCATAATGAAGAAAGAGAAGCAGGACAGTAGCTGGAGAGTCGGGAGGAAGTGGGCAAGGGAGGGTGGGCGAAGGGAGGGCATCCCAGGCAGGGAACTGCGCAAGCAAAGTGAGGTCCTTAGAAATGGCTGGAGGGACAAAGGTGGGAAAGTCCTAGACATCAAGGCTGAAGTTTCAGGAGAGGGCATTGGAAAGGTGAGTTGGAGCCCTTATCTGGGGGTGCTGAGGGTGGGGCAGGTCTGCACACATTGTGGGTGCTCATGGAACACTCCCAGGTTTGGCTTTGTTTGATGGAAGACTGGAGCACTGGGTGTTTTAGGGGCCTCTGAGACAAGACTCCCCTGGGCCCAGGGATGGACCGAAGATGAGGTCCTTTAGGTGGGCCTCAGGTTCTGGCCTCCTCTCCTCCCTGAATGTCCCACCCTGCTCAAGCTGAGGATGAGCAGGAGGCCCAGCCTGGGCCTGGGGAGCAGGAGGTCAGATAGAAGGCTATGGTGGGTTGGAGCTATGCCTCAGCCTCTGCCCAGGGGTGCTGGCTGCTCCCAATGCAGCCAGGGCCCTCCATATCTCTCTGTGCTCTCCCCAGGGACCACAGGCCAAGCAGTGAACCATGGAGAAGGTGAGAGTGTGTGGTTTTTACTTCACCTCCAGCACCTGCTTCCTGAGACCCCCTCAGATGAAGAGGTGAGGTGGGGCAGAAAGGGAAGTCACTTGGAGGAATGGGCCACCTGCTGACTCCTCTTTCCCTGGAGGGCGCTGAGGAATAGGGTGCACTTGGGTAGGGGACACTGACCCCACTCTCTTTCAAGTAATTGCAAGGAATGAGAGCAAGGTTCTTCCCTCCTGTGCCTGTGGCACCCAGGGAGCTCCCCTACAGAGCCCACTGTGGCCCCTAGACAGTCCTTTGAGTCGGTTCCACTGGAAAGAGGGGTAAGTGAGGTTCAGGGAGGGCCACAGCTGCCCACGGCCACACCGCCAGGAAGTACAGAGGCCATACTCTAACCTGAGCTGTTTTGTCCCCACCCAATCCCATAAGAGAGGGCCCATTACCATCCTTAGAGGGCAGATGAGCAAAGAGAAACCCAGAAAGGTGGTGCAGTTATGACTTGAGGTCATGGGTCCCGCGGGGAGGAGTGTGGAATCAGAGCAGGATCACCTCTACTTCCTGCCACAGCCAATCCTCCTTGCCCTCCTTGCCTGCAGGGAACAACAGGGAAGCCATGACACTCTGTGCCCTTCAAGAAGACCCTGGGCACCTGAACAAAGAGTGCCCCTGTTGTTTCAGGGCTCTGGAGAATGTCTAAGGGTTTGCTGGGCAATGCAGGGGTGTGGTCAGGGTGCTTTCTCAGCTGCCCTGCAGTGTCCTTAGGTTCACCTCCTGGGACCTTGAGCCAATGATTTATGCTCTTGGAGCCTCAGTTTTCTTATCTGTAGACTGGGTGTAGGAGTGTTTTGAACTCTGGCATGTGGCAGATGCACAGTTAATAGCTGAGGTGACCGTGGTTGATGAAACTCCAGCTCCAGCTCTCTCCAGGGGGAGATTAATCACAGTTTAGACACTTCCTGAATATGACAGACATGCCTCATAGGCCAGCAAATCCTCTCTCATTCTCTAAGAAGAAAATCCTGAAATGCCTGTGTGTCCCTATATGAGGGATCAGAGAAGGCTTCCTGGAGGAAGGGGCCTTTAAGCAGGCATTTGAAGTTCAGTTCACTGACCACAGCAGGATCAAGGCCCCCCAGGCAGGGAATGGAATGTTTGCAAAGGTCTGGAGAAAGGAAGGACCTGGGTGTGGTGAATAGCCTCTGGAGGCTGAAGTAGGGAGAGTTGGGAATTGGGTTCCTTGTGGACAGGGCCTGACTCCAACCTGATTTCCCTTCTCCTAGGGTCTGGGCTGGCTTAGCCTCCCCTCCTACCTGCCAGCCCCTAGGCTCCTTAGATTCCCATGGTTGGGGGCACTTTAGTATTTCTCTGAGAGGTGGGATCTTGCTCTGTCAGAGCCTCACAGTCAGAAAGTTCTTTCTAGTGTCTAGTCGCAGTACATTCTGGCCAACCTTCTTTGGAGCTGGAGGCCTGGGGTGAGGGGGAGTGCTTCAAGGTCATGACTAGCCATGGGATAGAGTCCCTAGGGCAGGTGCCTTGGTTTGTGGTGTCCACAGCCCAGAGCACTCTCTCCATATCACCTTCTATCTGCCTAGTTTAGTGTCCCCTGATCTGGCACCCGACTTGCATACTAGGTTGGCCATTCCTCACCCCCCACTTCCCTCAGGGTCTCTCTCCTTTGTCTCTCTTCTGCCCCTCCCCTCCAGCTCTGTCCCCAACTCCCCTTGTCACCCCATGCTCCAGGTCTGTTTCTAGCTCCGTGTGTTCTGGCAGGTCTCAAGGGCTCAATTTTCCTTTCTGAGATCCTCCACCTTACCCCCACACTCCTCACTCCTCCCTTGTGAGTTCCAGGGTGGAAGGATGGGGGGAAGGATGGAGGGCAGGAGTCAGTCGATGAACGGACCCCCGGGGGAGGGCAATGGCCTGTCCCCTCCTTCACCTGGAGAGGGGCAGGACAGGCCACACTGTCTCAGGGTCTGAGGCTGGAGGGCCTGTAGAGGGGGTGGTGGTTAGGTCTGCTCCGGGGGTTGGGGACAGCGGGGCCCGGCGGGGCTAGGAGGGGGCGGAACCTCGCTGCGGTCCCCTCCCCCTCTTTCTTAAAGGGCCCAGCGCGGCGCTGTGCGGGACTGGGTTGGTCGCGCCCTCCCCAGCCAGGCCCCCCCCCCCCCCCGGCACAAGGTCGAGCGCTTGGTGCCCAGGCGCCGCGGACGGACCAGCCGGGTGGCCGCTGTCACCTCCCGGCTCTGCGCCCTCCTGCAGTCCCCCCGCCCTTCCCCGCCCTTCCCGCTCCTCCCTCCCTCCCCTCTCCTCGTTCCCTCCCTCCTGCCGTCCGTCCCCCCATCTCTGCTTAGCTTCTCCACAGCCGAGGCTCCAGCACCTGAAGAGACAGAAGCGGGAGCGGGGAGCTCCTACAGGCGGCCGCGGAGCGGGACGGTCGTCCACTGGCGGCCTCCGCATGGCCCCGCCGTGAGAGGCGGACCCAGCGACTGGGACCGGGAGCGGTGAGTGGGGCCGCGGGGCCACCTTGTCCCCAGAGCCCGCGTGCTCCGGGACCCCGCCCCTCCCCTCTCGGGGCCGAACTGGGGACCGGAGCGGGCGCTGAGGGGTGGGGAGGGGCACGCATGCTGGGTGGCGGGAGCCGCCCTCCGCCCTCTGTGCCTGCTAGGGTCTGCTAACAAAGCTACATTTCGAGATCAATTCCGTGGCGCCTGGAGCATCCGAAGGATACGGTTGTCATGGAGATGGGGCCGAGAGAGGAAGCCCGAGATGGCCGGGACTGGGCCAGGGAGTGGGGGCGCTGCTAAGAGCCCCAGCCCAGGCTGCAGGGAGGGTTGGCCAGCCCGATTGTCTCCCGGGTTCTGCCTCCTGATCCCCCTCCCCCTTTTGTATAATCTGAGTGTAAATGTGTGCATTGATGGGGTGCCAGTGGCAGTTTGGTGGCCCATGATCCGGGTGTTGGGTGACGGGGGCCTGCCAGCAGCCACCTTCCCAACCGAGCAGCTTTGAGGATTTATTTCTGTTTCCAGTTTCCTAACTTTGACAGCCGAGCTTGGCCGCCAGGCCTCCCCAGCTCTGCCGCTAGAGCAGGGGCTAGCGTGGGGGCGTGGCAGGCAGCAGGGAAGACCGAGGAGGCCCACAATGGCTGTGGCAGCAGCAGTGAGGGAGGGGTCCTTGGAGCCGGCTGCTAGGTCTGGGTGGGGCAGGCAGTCCAGATGTGGGGACCACCCTGCCCAGTTGGCTCTCTCCTAGGAGGAGGAATTCAGATTCCTTCTGTTCCTGAAGGATCTGGGAGCTCCTGGGAATGAGAACCCGGGGTATTGTTTCTGCACAAATGGACCCCCCCCTATGCCCACCCCTTTGTCTTAGGGCCATTTTGTGGGGCCCAGGAAGAGAACTGGGGGTAGATGCAGCAGTCACAATGGAAGAGGGTTCAAGACTCTTGGGCTCAGGATAAACCAGGCTGAGCTTGATGGGGACTCCGGAGAGGGCCAGGGTTTGGCCAGCACAGATGGGCAGCTTGGGTCTTGTAGGAAGAGGCATTTGAATTTTCCTGGGTTCTCCAGCTCCTTCCTTTAGACCCAGGAGCTCCAGACAAGAGCTACTTAATGGGGACTATTCAGGCAGCTCAAGGGATAGTGAGTAAGGGGCATTGGGACCACCTCCAAGTCCAACTGCTGACCCTGGTCAGATACAGTTCTTCTTTCAGTCCCTCCCCTGGGAAGTTAGGAACTCTGTACCAGGGAAGCTACAGGTTCTATGGCCCAGAGTTCTCTGAATCAGTAAAATGGGCCAATTCTCTCCCTGCTTCTTCATGTCTCTGGAGGAGAGACCTGCCCTCACCAAAGTCCCTTCCTCTCAATATACAGTGGGGGACAGTGGCTTTTGAGTGGGGCTACCTACTACAAAGTTTGGTCCTTTTGGAACATGGCAGGCCCATCCGGTGTGGTTAGAACCCTCAGAGGGTTCCCACACATAGGGGTGAGTCTGTGGGTGCGGGCCCAGGTAAAGGTAGAAGGATGGCGGGGGTGTCTTTGGAAAGCCTCCCCAACTGCTGCCTCTTGCAGTGCTGAAGTCTCTGTGCTTAGGTGATTTGTACCTTGTAGTGCCAGGGATTTCCTGTGGTAGACTGAGAGGTGTCCCTCCTGCTGCATGCCCTGATCTGGCAGCTATGTGGTGGGTGCAGACTCCTTGGGCAGAACCCTTGGTGCCTCCCAGGGTCTTCTCTGAAAGGAGGGTGCAAAGCTAGCTGAAAAGAATGACATCTTGCTGTGTACAGGACTGAAAGAGAGGGCCCAAGGAAGCCACACTGTCCAGCTTCCACCTATTAAGCGCCACCACTGTGCTAGGTGCTGTCCAACACACAGCAGCCTGTAGAGGGGGGCACTGCCACTACTCCCATTTTGTGGGAAAGGATGTTGGAGCTCTGGAGAAGTTGCCTGTTCAAAGTTGCCTGGTTAATAAGTGGCAGAGGCCAGATTTGCCCCTCGGAAGAACTTTCTAATGCTCAAACTTGTGCCCCTTCTCTTCTTCCTTGGAGATACAACTTAGGAGGGAGGTGGGTCTGAGTGCCTCATCAACTGGGAAAGGGGGTGACCTTGGGGGAATTTGAGGCACCAAATTGGGGTCTCCTAGGGAGGTGGGGTGAAGGCACTCCCATTCCGGATGTCAAATTTCAGGAGATTGCTGCTGCCTCTTGTGACAGATGACGCTCTAGACCTCCTTTGCCAGATGGTCTTTTCCAGGAAAATCTGTTTTGAGCGGCATCTTATGTCTGGGGCTCCATATTTAGCCTGGCTTCTCACATGGGAGGATACACTCAGGCTGTCGCCCCTAGAGGGGTGTTTAAGGGTGGGTGTTTGGGGGAGGGGTGGGCCTGAGGCTAGACCTGGCTCCATGCCACAGCTTGGCATAGGTGGGGAGGGGTCCATGTCCCTGCCCCAGCTGAGGGCTGCCTTGCTGGTCTCCCTCATGACTGACTGTTTCCTTAGCGCCCTTGTCACTCATGTGGGTTCCCTCATAGGGGCATCTGCTTCCTGGAGTCTAGTCCCCTTTAGGTAGTGAGCTGCTCTAGGGGTGTGCCTACCTGACCTGGGTGACTCCAGTGTCCAGCTGAGGCAGGTCCATGGCCCAGCTTACCAGAAGTCTGTGGCCTGCTCAGCGGGGTGAATATCCTCTGCCTCGCCTCATACCCCTGCCATCAGCATCTCTCTTTGGAGTGTCTCCCTGCACCTCCTTCCTTTTCCCACCTTACTTTTTATCTTGTCACACCTGATAGTACAATGAATACCCACCTACACTCTTCACCTAGAGACCTAGATTTTCCAGTCACTAACATTTTGCCATATTCTCCCTCCCTCTCTCTCTTTTACTCTCTCAAGATTAAGTTGCAGGGCTGGGGTTGTGGCTCAGTGGCAGAGCCCTTGCCTAGCATGTGTGAGGCACTGGGTTTGATTCTCAGCACCACATACAAAGAAATGAATAAAATAAAGGTTCATCAACATCTAAAAAATATTTAAAAAAAGAGTAAGTTGCAGACATCGTAACACTTTACCCAAAATACTTCAGCATGAACTTCCTGAGATGAAGGCATTTATCTACCAAAATGGTTATACTATTTTGTTTTTTTGGTACTGGGATTGAACTCAGGGGCACTCGACCACTGAGCCACATCCCCAGCCCCACCCCCTTTTTTTAGTCCAATTTTTTTTTTTTACATTTATTTTATTTGCTTATTTTTATGTGGTGCTGGGGATCGAACCCAGTGCCTCATGCATGCTAGGAAAGCACTCTACCACTGAGCCACAACCCCGGCTCCACCCCAGCCATTTTTTGTATTTTATTTGGAGATAGGGTCTCACTGAGTTGCTTAGGGCCTTACTAAGTTGCTGAGGCTGGCTTTGAACTCAAGATCCTCCTGCCTCACTCTCCCAAGCTGCTGGGATTACAGGCAAAATGACTGTAATATGCTATTATCAGACGTAATAAATTTAGTAAGGATTCAGTTTGACTAATATGTAATCCATATTCAACTTTCTCTATTTGTCCCAGTAATGTCTTTTATAGCTCTCTCTCTCTCTCTCTCTCTCTTTAAATTATCAATTAAGGAGCATACATTGCATTTAGTTATCATGTCTGTTTTGATTTGGAATAATAACCTGATTTTTAAAAATTTTTTTATGACATTGTTAATTTTGAAGTTTTATGAAATAGCCCACATTCTGGATTTGTTTTCATGCTTGATCTTGATTAGATTCAGGTTGAACATTTTGGGCAAGCACATCCCCTACGTGATATGTGTCTTCGCAATACCTCACGGCAGGAGGTATTGTTCTTAGGTTGTCCTATAAGGGTTTGTGTTCAGTTAGGCTACTTGACTGAGGAGTCTCTTTGTTTCAATTCCTCCCCCTTCTCTAATTCCAGAAGCTCTACCCACCTGCTCATTCAAACCCCCCAAACTGACTGAAGCCCTACTTCAGACCAGGCATTGGAGAATGGAGATTCCAGACACCGATGGGCCCTTACGCAGCTCATAACCTCGGGTTGGGGTGGGTGAGCCTCAGCCCACGCAGGTGCTATTGATTAGGGAGAGGGGCGGCACAGAAAAAAGGAGTGATGGGTGGTGAAGGGAGAGGGCATGGGGTGCAAGACAGGAAGGGGGTGCAGCCAGAGATGGCCTGGAATGTGGGCAGCAGTTGACCTTTCCCCCAAGGGCACTGGGAGCCACTGCAGGGTTTTACAGAGCCGAGTGGAGGGCCTTTTTGAGTACTTGAGAAGAGGTAGAGTGGAATTGGTGGGAAAGAAACCAGCATGCTGTCAACACAGGATGCCTGGGCCCAGAAGAGCCGCTGTGTGTGTGGCTGAGGGAGGGAGTTGTGTGCTTGGGTGGCCCTGGTGGGATGGGGTGGAGTAAGGAGGGGTTGGGAGGTGGGTAGATGGCCCTAGTGTCCAGCTAGAGGACGGGGAGCAGACAGGAAGAGCCGCGGTGCAGTGGCTTGGGAAGGCTGATGGAGGAAGCAGTTTGGGGCATGTGAGGTCTGAGGTGTCTTCCAGGTCAGAGAAACTGTGAGGGAGGCTCTTTTCCCTGGTGTTAGTGGCGCCTGTGGCCAGAAGTTCTCAGAAGTTCAATTTTGAGATGAGGGCAGAGGAAGGCCACTCCCTCCCACAGCAGGAGCAGATGGTAGGCTTCCAGGTGCCATCAGGGGCGAGACTTGTGCAGGCCTCAGGGCCAGGTAGAGGCAACTGCCTGTCAGTCAGGAAAAGTCCCTCCCCTGTAGATTCCAACTCCCTTCCTTCATTTTGCTTCTTCATACTGGCTTGGCAAAACCCAACCTGGTTAGACCAGCACTTGGCCTACTCCACCCCTGGCCTACTCCACCCCTGGCTTACACCACACCTGGCCTACTCCAGCCCAAGGTGTGCAACTGGATGGGGCTGAGGAAATCCATCACCCCAACTTTAAGCCCAACCCTGTGGATTCAGATGGGCCATTGGTGCCATCCAGCACTCATGCCACAGGTCCCGAGTTCATCACCTCTTCTGATGCTAATGGCTATTTCATATTTTCTCTTCTTTTAAAAACATTTTTATTGGTGCATTATAATTACACATAAACGTAGGATTCATTGTGATATGGTTGTGCATGCACATAATGTAATTGGTCAATTTAATTCCCCAGTACCTCCCCTTTCCCCTCCCTGATCCCTATCCTTTACTGGTCTCCCTTCTATCTTCACAAGATTCCCTTTTTCTCTCCAGCTTCCACATAGGAGAGAGAACATACAACCTTTGACTTTATTTCACTTACTGTGATGTCCTTTGGTTTTATCCATTTTCTTGCAGATGATACATTTTCCTTCTTGTTTATGGCTAAAACTATTTTTTTGTGTGTGTGTGCGCGCGTGTGTGTGTATGTATGCCATATTTTCTTTTTAAAAAATATTTTTAGTTGTAGATGGACACAATGCCTTTATTTTATTTATTTATTTTTATGTGGTGCTGAGGATCCAACCCAGGGCCTCACACGTGCTAGGCAAGCACTCTGAGCCCCAGCCCCAGCCCCTGCTATATTTTCTGCCCTTTTGACTCTTGGCAGGAACCTAGGCTGGTTCCATCACTTGGCTATTATCACACTTTCTCTCCTGCCCTCCACCCAACCTCTCCTTTCTGATCCTCCCTTTTAGCTGACACTTTTGAGAAAGTAGAAGCAATTAGAACTTCTCCAGACCCCAGTGCTATGTGCACTCACCTACCTACTTCTGCACTTGCTGTCCTACCCTCCTCCTGCCCCTGTGGTGCAGCGTCCCTGCTCCTGGCTAAGGTCATCCCTCTCTACTCGTTCACTAGATTTCGCCTGTCCTCTTGTCTCCTTAGGCATGTTGTTTCAGCAAGTGTCCCTTCTGGCTTCGTCAGTCCCCCTCCCCAATCCCTACTAGATCATTCCATTAGCAGGTATCCTGTTGTTTTTTCTCTTGGCTTAAGACCTTGTTCCCCTGTCTTCTCCACAGCACCACCGCATCTCTCTTTCCTTTCCAGTGAAGCTCCTTGGAAGGGTTGTCTAGACTCCTGTCTCCACGTCCTCTCTGCCCACTCCCCCTGACTGTGCTTTGGTTGGCTTTGCCCCTGCACCCCACTCCATGACCTCCATGTAGTGGCACAGAGGCCAGTTCTCAGTGCTCTTCTCCAGCATTTGACACCTTCGGTCTCTCTCTTCTTTGATACACTCTCCTAGACATCCAGGACCTCATTCTCCTGTTGTCTTCCCACCTGACAGGTTGTTCCTTCTCAGCTTCCATTGTTGGTTCCTCTCTTCCTCCCCGGGTGATCCAGGAGTGTCCCAGGACTCAGCCCTGCACAGCTGTCTTCCCCACCATGTGGATCTCATCCAGTCCTGCCGCTTTAAGTGCCACCTATACGCTGCCAGCCCCCTCATTCATATCCCAAGACTCCACCTCTTCCCTGGGCTTCAGGAGGCGGTTCCACCTCTCAGCCTTGGAATCCACCAGACACCTCCAGCTCAACTTGTCCAAAGCTGATCTCCCCATTCTCCTCCCCAGACCTGTCCCACCAGACTTTTTTTTTTTTTTTATCTTTTAAAAATGTTTTTGTACAGAACGCCTCCATCTTATTTGTTTATTTTTATGCGGTGCTAAGGATCGAACCCAGTGCCTCACACATGCTAGGCAAGTGCTCTGCCACTGAGCTACAGCCCAGCTCTCCACCCAGCCTTTCCCTTTTCTCATGTCATTCTAGTTGTTCCAGGCTCTTGATTTCTCCTTTCTACTGCCCTATACATTGCCCATCAAAGGGTGAGGCTTTACTAGTGCCTCATTGTCCCCTCAGAGGGCTTTGGTGAGTGAGGAGGCCCAGTTTCCTGGCTCTTGCCCAACACCTGGTCCAGCTCAGCCCCTGCACACATACTGTGCCACATACTGTGAAAATTTTTTTCCTTTTGGTACTGTGGATTGAACCCAGGGGGGCTCTACCACTGAGCTATATCCCCAGCCTCTTTAATTTTATTTTTAAAATTTTGAAACAGGGTTTTGCTGAGGCTGTCCCTGAGCCTGTGCTCCTCCTGCCTTGGCCTCCCAAGTTGCCAAGATCACAGGTGTGTGCCACTGTGCTCCGCAGTGCTGTGATATTTCCATCCAAGAGGGTACAACTTGTGAGAGCCTGAAGTGAAATCCTAAAGCATAGATAGGAGAAGACAGGGAAGCAGAGGGAAGGAGGGAGGGGACCAGAAGGACTGGCCAGGGAAGGTTAAGAGAAGCTACACAATGAAGAGCAAGAGGAGGGCTGGGGAGGAAGGTGAGAGGGAGGAGGCCTGGAGGGAGAGGGCTTCCTTTGGGGGCTGTGGGCAGACCACATGAAGATCTGAGGAACTGGTTTTAAGGGTGCACGTCAAGTGCCTGGCTCCTTCGTGGGAGGATCTGGAAAGTGAGGAATGTGAACACTGGGCAGAGGGAGGGGAGGAGGGGCTTCTTGGTTCATTTCTCTTGGCTATTGAAGCTGACTGAGTGGAGGTGGCCCAGAGACTGAGGCCCCTGGGCTCCCAGAGACTGACCCCTGCTTGGTTGGCAGGACTTGCACCTGGTCAGTCCACTGTAGTTCTTGGAGCTGACTCTCAGCCCACAGGCCCTGGGTCACCTGTGGGCTCTAGAAGCAAGGCAAGTTCCAGACACCCCCAGAAGTTCACGGGAGGTAGAGCAGTGGTCAGTCTGGTGTGGACTCCCTTAATCAGGGCAGCCTTTGAATGATTCCAGATAGCTGGGGTTCACCCTGGAGGGAGGTCAGCAGGGAGCGGAGTCGCCAACTATAGACGTGATGTGATTTGGGTTTTGACAGCGTACACTGTGGATTTCATTAGTGTGAAGGGCTCTCCAAACCAGCATGCAGATGTATGCAAATGCTAAGCAAATGAGGGTGCCAATTGGCTGAGAGGTCGGGAGAGAAGCAAACTAGATGTCAAGGAATGACCTTTGCAGAGCGAGCCTCTAGAGTCCCAGCAGGCTGGAAGGCACAGGAAGATGCGAAAGTGCACCCAGCCCAGGGGACCTCTGCCTGCCCAACCATGAGAGCGGAGAGCTCTTCTCTGCCCTCACATCCCAAGCAAAGTCTGCTTCCCTGGTGGCCAAACCAAGAGAAAGAAAGGTGCTGGGCTCATTAATAATTCCTAATGGGCACCACCTGAAGGGGATGGGCACTTTTAAGGGAGGCCCAGTTTTCTGGCTCTTTCCTGACACATGGTATGGTTCCCGTGCCTTAAGATGGAGAGATTGACATTTAAGTGGGAATGTCAGTGGATTCAGGACTGTAGGGTCCTCCTCTGCCTCAGGAAAGGGTGGGATCCTCTGTATATCCCTCCCCATGACCCCACAATAGTCTTTCTGTGCCTCTACCTTCAGGCTGAGCCTCTGAAATTCTTGCTTCAGAACCCACTCTGACAACCATCAGGGGACAAATGACTGTGAGGCTGAATGGCCTGTGTTCTGTGTTGCTCTTCTGGGCATCCCAGCCGGGGGATAAGGCAGCCAGCTAGTTCCTCTGAAGCTCTGAGAGGGTTCTGGAAGGTATACCTGTCCCTGAGCACCACACATACACCCTCTCATTTTGTCCTCATAGCAGCCCTGCAAGGCATGTACTGTTTGTATGTCCCATTTTATGGAGGAGGACACTGAGGCTCAGAGATTTGAGCAAATTTCCTGAGGTCAAATAGCTTGTGGGTAGCAAAGCTGGGATTCGAAGCAGGTCTTTCTGAGTGTGCAGTTTGTGTCCTGACCCACTTTCCTGGACTGTCTCAGTCTGAGGCACTTGTTGTCATACAAGGTGATTCAATCTGGGAAAGACCAAATGGGTTAGGAGGGTTAGGGCCACTTTGGCCTGCGGAAACAGAGAAGTTCCTGAGACTTCTGGGTGGACATCCCCTCCAGTTATTTTGGGCTCCTTCCTCCCTGGGGAGCTGGGATGTTGAAGAGGTACACGTTCAGACTGACCTGGGCCTGGGGGCATGCCTGGAGCTCTGGGATGATAGGAAGAATTGGTTAGCAGAGGCTGCCGGGGAGCATGATGAGCTGTGTGATCCGGGGAATTGACCCAGGGATCTTCCAGGCAGTTTTTCGCTGCACATGCTCAGTGATCCAGCAGCTTTTGATGGAGCCGGAGTGCTCGGGCCTGGGCCAGCTCAAGCCCCAGGCTCACGGGTATGGCTGGCCAGGGTCTGTCCTGAGCATTTCCTATAGGCCAGCTGTTTGCATTGATTGGCTTGTGTGAGTGTCCCTGTGTGTGCCCTTGTGAGTTCATGAGTGTGTGAAGATCCCAGCTAATTGCTAAAATCTAGATGAGTTAGGGAGCCAGTTAGTTCAGGAAGAATTTTGGGGAAAGGCAGCAGGGTCAGGGGGGTGGTAAGGGTAGGTTCCCAGGGGCAGAGAATGATTCAGAAGTGAAAGGTTTCTTACTTTTCTTTTTCTTCCTTTGTTTCTTTTTCTTTTTTTGGTCAGGGAACCCTTGTGAAGCTCTCTGCACCTCCAGTGTCAGAGATGGAAGGTTCTTGGGGATTGTCCAGGTTGGGGCTCATGCCCAGAGCCTATAAATGGGCTTTCGAGATCTATGAGCCTCTCAAACAGTCTCAGAATGCTGTGCATATATGTGAGAGTCCATCTGGGGCAGGGTCCTCATCTCTATCAGATGCTGAGAGAGACCCCGGATGTGGGAATGGTTCAGAATCTCTGACACAGGTGGGGAAAATGAGATCAAAGAAGGTCTCATTTTCATTTTTCTGAGCTCCTTTAGCAAATTAGAGGCTAAACCAGTAGTCTGTCTCCCTGGGACATCAGTGGTCTCGGCCTTACCTCCACACCGATGTTCCAGAGCAGTGCTCTCTGACCCCAGCCTCTTCTACATGCTCTTCCCAGGCTAAGCAGCCCTGGACTCCTGCAAGCTTAGGTTTTGCTTGTTGGGAAAAGTGCTCAGCTCCAGAGCCCCCGTCCCAGCTCTGCCCTGGTGTCCCCATTTCCACCAAGTGGTCTGCACCCCCAGCCTCAATTCCGTGCTGCCACTGTGTATGGGGATGGTCAGTGTGGGTCCTGTTTTCCCCAATGCCACCCCAGCCTGACTCTCTGGGTTATCCCTTCCCTGGCCCCAGATTATCCCAAAGCAGAAGGATTTTTGACCCAGTGATGTTGGTCTAGCTGCCTTAACTTTGCCTGTAGGCCTGGAGGCTGCTTATCCCCACTTTGTCACCCAGAGGATTGTCCTATGTGTCCGTCTACCTCCCTCCATGTGTTAGTGTGTGTGCGCATGTGCGTAAGAGCACACGAATGTCCACATTGCTCAGAGACAAGCGCACGGGCACCTGTGCACATACGCTTGCCTCTGTGTCTTGCAGTGCCACCTGGAGCCTTCCTGCTAGGACCTACCTCCACTTGGGCTTCCCAGTGTCCCTGGCTTAGACCATGGAAGGGACCATAAAATTATCCCTATAATAGTCTAGTGTTCCAAGCAGACTCTCAGCCTTGTCATTTTCCAACTTTGTGACTCTGAGCATGCTCCTGAACCTCTGCCAAAGATGGGGGTGATGATAATTCCAGGGTATCCATTCAACAAATATTTATAAGGTGCCTACTGTATGTCACACATGGTATGAGGCTATGGAGAGACAGCTATGAACATGACAGGTCCCCACTCTCATGAACTTGCTTCTCAGTGTCAGGGAGATGAGCAGGACATAAGCAGACAGCAAAGGGAGTTCAGTTCTGCTTGGTGCTCTGATGCCTCAGGGTGGAGTGTGAGAGTGTGCTAGGTGGTCAGAGATGGCCTCTTTGAGGAGGCAGCATTGGAGTTGAGCCTGGGATGGTAGAAAAAGCAGTCATTTAAAGATATAAGGAAAGAACCTTCTAGGTCAAGGGTATAGTTGGTGCAAAGGCCCTGTGGTGGGAATGAGCTCAAGGAGAGAAAGAAGGCCAGGGTGGCTGAAGGGAATGAGGAGAGACAGTAGACAGCTCAGGCAGGGCCTTTTTAGGCCATGCTGGGGGGGACTGGATTCTAATCTTAGGGTGATGGGAAGCATGAGAGGGTTATGAAGGAGGCGGGCATGTGATGTCATTTGTGTTTTCATAGAGCACTCCAGCTGCTGTGGGGAGAGTGGTGAGGGCCACAGGGTTTCTTAGGAGCAACTGAGACCCAGAAAGTGCTTGGCTCAGCTGTCAGGCCTAGCCCAGCCAGGGTTCCTCTATCATCATGGTCCTTATCTTGCCTGGTGCTGAAAAAGAGGCTGCTGAACCCAAGGTCATCCCAAGGACTGTGGGTAGTAGGAGCTCTTGCCTGGAAAGGGCCCTGGATCAGGCTGAGAGAAGCTGCAGGGATCTTGGCCACTGGCAGCCTGTCATTTGCAGTCATCTCCTTGGGATGAATGCCCAGGGCCCAGCAGTACCCTCTCCCTTACTCTTGCCAGTGGGGCTGGAGGTGGGCAGGGTCAGTGCTTCAGGCCTTCTCTCTGGGTTGAGAATATGGGCCCTTGATTTCATGAGAGGGCCTGATAGGGGGCCTGGAAATGATGGCTCATCCTGCACCTCCAACCTCGGGCAGCAGAGGGAGGCTACAGGTTCTGGAGGCAGCTACTCACCGTGTGCTCTCCTGAAGCCTTCCTGGATCCTGTGCCTCAGTCTCCCCATTTGTTAAATGTGGTGGTGGAAAGAGTAGAGCCTGGTTGCCTTTCATCCTTGACCTCAGATCCTTAAACCTCAGATCGCTCAGCGTTTGTCACCTTAGGTTCCTTCACCAACTCTGGGGGAGGAGGGGCAAACGGTCCCATTCTGCAGATGGCTTCACAAAGGCCAGATGGGGCAATGATGAACGGGGTACATAGCTGTTCCAAGTGAGGCTTTGGGGCGTTGTTTTATACCTCTGCTCTGAATCTTACCACTTATGCACCCTTCCTGAGGCTCAGTAAGAAAGGGGGTCCTGGCTCAGCTCTTCTGGACTCAGCTGGCCCTCTGCCCTGGCAGGGACTCTGGGCCCCCCGCCCAGAATAGAGCTCAATGCTGCCCCTTGTCTGCCCACCCAGAAACCAAGCATGCGGCCCAGTGCCCAGTGCTGGCAGAACCTCCATCCTGCTCCCAGCTGTAGGAGGACATGGCAGGGCAGGTAGGGATGCAGCTAGCTTGAGGAAGCTGTTGAAAGTTGGGGGGTAGCACAGGGGTCTCCCAAGGGGTCCTTGATTTATCTACAGCCCTGACTTTTGGGCTGGTGGAGATTGAGCATCAAGCGAAGCCACTTATACTCTCAAGCCTTGGGTGGGATCAGGCTCCAACCTCATGCCTCAGACCAGCGCTCACCTGGCCCGGGGCTGGAAAGCAGGCCAGAGGGCTAGACTAAGATTCAGGCAGCAGGCCAACAGGCCCCCCTCTCTCTTCATTTCTTTTTAAATGCCACCCCCCACCCCCTGGAGACTCAGTTGAGGAGGTGACCTCCCGTCCTCCTGTTCTCCCTCCTCTGGGTACACAACCAGAGGGAACAGATCGAAATAGCAACAGCGGTGGCGGGGATGTAGGGCAGACCAGAAAGACAGTGCTGAGCCCCCAGGGTCCCTGGTGTCCTAGGATCAAGGCTCAGATAGTTTGGAACCTGAGCCTTGCTTTCAGATTTTTTTTTTTAAATATGTGGACTTTAAAAAAAATCTTATTCTCATGCAGTGGTCTAAACTCTAGAGGTGATGATCAGGGTGGGTGGGCTGGGGCCGCAGGTCTGTCTGACCTGTCCTCTTTTTCTCCATGTTTGCAAACCCAGGATTAAATTAATTTTGTCATAGCTGATCTTTCTTCAAGGACCTAGAAGTCCCCCGAGAAGTAGATCCACCTTCCTCTCTGGGCTCATCTTCTTTAAGAGGGAAGTCCTCCTGGAGTTTAACCCATGTTTCCCACACTTGCCTCATTATAGAATAACAGTTTGCCATCTCTGTCCTGTAGAGTCTGTTCAGAGTCTGGGGTAGACTCTGTATTTTAATGTCGTCCTCAGGTGAGAATTCTGAAGAAGCAGGTACAGGAAGTTTGGGTCTCATGTCCTTGTAGCTGCCCGGCAGCTTGTTCTGTTGCAGTCCAGAAAGAGGACCCACTCCTCTCCTCCTGAAGCCTCTCCTGGACCCAGCAGCCCTTCTCAGAGGAGAGTGGGGGTAACCAAGGCCTATGGAGGGGAGGAAGAAGGTGGCCCAGCCAGAAACAGGAACAATGCCCTGGATTCCTGCTTTTTGCAGCTCTCAGGGCATTTGGAGTCACTGGTTTCCCCCCTCCCCACACCAAGCAGAGGTGACTGTGGGTGGCTACCTAGACTAGGTGGGGCCTGGGGCAGAGAGTGGAAGGGGGGTGAGCTGGACCACAGCTCTTTGCATACAACCTCTGCCCTTCCCAGCGGTTGGGTAGGAAGCGGCTGGGAAACCTGGGTTGGCTCCTAGCCATTGTAAATGGGGGAGGGATAGAGATGGAGCACAAAAGGGGTCTCCTCATTTCACAAAAGAGAAACAGACCCAATACAAGGCAGAGGGGAGTGGGGCCGGCCTGGCCAGTGCAGTCAGGAGGCCTGGCCTAGACTGACACAAGGCCACACAGAAAGTTGGGCAGAGTGGGGCCTGACCCGCCTCGCCATGCTCTCTCCACAGTGCTCCCCAGGGGCTTCCTCTGAGTCCCTCCTCAAGCCTGGCGAGCTGTGGTGGGGATCTGGATGTGGAGGGGAACCCCAAATCTTTTCCTCCTCCCTCCTGGCACTACAGAGGCAGCCTGGTCTCCCTAAGGCTCTCAGGTGGCGCTGCACTCGCCCAGCACCCTGGACAGCACCTCACTCTGGGCCTCCTATGGCTGATGTCTCTAAGATCCGCTTTGGCTTCCCTGGGGTGGACCCACCTCTGACTGAGCTGACTGAACTGCACTTCTGTTGACTTCCTTGCTTCCTCTCCTAATGCCCCATAAGGGTAGCCTCCAGCCCAGTTCTCTCCTCTAACTCTAAAGATTCCCTCATCTCTGGCCCCTGGAACAAGCGCCGGGGACCTGTCAGCCAGCAGGAATGGAGGGGCCTGCAGGAGGTGCTGCCAGGGCCCAGCTCCTCCCTACCTGGATCTTCACTGGGGGACTTTGGTGAATTCTGGAGGGCACCACAGACAGAGGAGGTAACAGGGAAGACAGAAACTGAGGCACAAGGGATTGACACAGGGGTCAGGGGACAGTGAGAGGGCCTGGCCTAGGCAGGGCAGTGAGGGGGCCCTGACCTGAGCCCAGACTCCAGCTGGAAGGGTCCTGAGATCATCATGACCACCCTCCTGCCCCCAGGCAGGCTGTACCGGTACTGGTTCTGCAGGGCTTTGGATCCCCTGATCCCTGCCTGTCTGACAGACTCTGACCTCATCTCTCTGTCTTCTGCCAGGTCTACTGGAGTCCCAGGAGCAGCTGGGACAGGATGGAAGCAGTGGCTGCCATGGAGGAGGATAAGCTCCCATCCTCACTGCCTGAGGAAGGTGGTGCCACTTGGGACCCCAGCCTGGCACCTGAGGAGGAACCTGGGGTCCAGAATGGAATGGCAGCCAGTGAGGAACTGAGCAGCCGCCTCAGCAGCCCAGTGCACGAGGAGAGGGGAACCCTGGAGGATACTGAGGAGCCCACAGAGGACCCAGATGAGACTCTGTCTGCCATCAGCCTGGGCCTCTCCCTCACCAATGGCCTAACCCTGGGGCCAGATATGAACATTCTAGAAGATTCAACAGAGTCCAGGCCCTGGAGGGTTGGTGAGCTGGTGGAGGGGGAGGACATCCCCAGGAGCCTCTGTGCAGACACTGAGGACCCTCAGCTGGGGTAAGTGGGTGTCTTGGGTTGGAGCCTTACCATGTTTGGCAGCTCCAGTCCTATGTGGCCTGTGCCTAGCCCCTTATTTTTCTGGTCCCTGTTTTTATCATACATAAGATGGGACTCTCATATCCCTATTTTGTCCACCTTCTGGATGTTTGGGGAGGATAGGGTCATGAGTGGGAATTCAAAGGCTAGCAGGTTTATTGTACCCCCAGCCCTTAGCCCTGCAAGTCATCACGAGCTGATTTTGTCAGGTGCAAGGATTTTACTCCCTCCATCCTAGGCTGGCATTTGAGTTCCAATTCCTTTCAAAATGCTTTGATGGGCTGGGGTTGTGACTCAGTGGTAGAGCGCTTGCCTAGCATGTGTGAGGCTCTGGGTTCAATTCTCAGCACCACATAGAAATAAATTTAATAAAATGCTTTGTTGTGCCAGGTGCAGTGGCACACACCTGTAATCCCAGTGGCTTGGGAGGCCAATACAGGAAGATCATAAGTTCAAAGCCAGCCTCAGCAAGGGCGAGGTGCTTAACAACTCAGTGAGACCCTCTTTCTAAATAAAATACAAAATGGGGCTGGGGATGTGGCTCAGCGGTTGAGTACCCCTGAGATCAAAAAACAAGCTTTGATGTGAAGGTCATCTGGGCCATGCCTCGACTTTCTGCAGATGAGAATCTACCAGTCCTGCAGCTGGCCCCAGAAAAGCAGGCTTTGTGAGGTAGCCTTCTCAGTCACCCTCATCTGAGGTTGCCATCAGAAAGTTCTACCGGGATTCCACTTCAGTCCTGCTTCCTGGAGTTGTAGCCTCATTTCCATTATCCTCAATAGGAGGTGGCAAGACTTGCAGTCTTGGGGTGCCATTGGGAGGAGGGTGGGGATTGGGCATAGGAAAGTCTAGAAGGCACCAACGAGGGCTGAGAAGAGAGCTGAGAAGAGAAGGCTTGGTGAGCACAGCTGTAGTCTCTGTCCAGAAGAGGCAAGTGTGCAGGTGTGTGTGTGCCTGGCCTACACAGGGGTGTATGCATGGGCATGTGTGAGTATGTTGTCATGCATGGGCTGTGTGGTTGTGAGTGGGGGTGTTGGTGTCTGGCCTGTGCACTTGTGGGTGTGTGTTTGGGCCTGTAGTGGACGTCGGGGAGAAGTGTCTTTAGGTCTGGGTTGGCATGTGAGTACAGTACGTGGGTCTGCGAGCCCGTGTGAACTAGGTGTGCATAGCTGCAGGTTGCATCCACAGAGGGCCTAGGACAGCCACTGAAGCTAGCAGGGGTTGGCAGGAGCCTGGGGCTTCTTGGAGCACACTGTTCATATTCAGGTGACTTACTAATTTGGGATGACTAAGGGTGGGTGCAGATGGAGGTTTGGAAATTTGCTGATGGTTTTCAAGCCTCCATCAGGGCCATTCCTCAGGTCTGCTCTGTTACATGAGCAGGTGGGAGATGGGGGGGGTACCATTTGTGGCTCTGACAATGGCTGAGAGTTTCTCAAGGGCACGGCTCTCTCTCTCTCTCTCTCTCTCTCTCTCTCTTTTTGTATGGGGGATTGAACTCAGGGGTGCTCTACCACTAAGCCACATCCCCAGCCCTATTTTTGTATTTTATTTAGAGACAGGGTCTCACTGAGGTGCTTAGAGCCTTGCTAAGTTGCTGAGGCTGGCTTTGAACTCGATCCTCCTGCCTCAGCCTCCCAAGCTGCTGGGATGACAGGCATGGGCCACCATTCCTGGCATGGCTGTGTCTTATTTGGATGTAACTAGTACTCAGCACACTCCTGACAGAGGTGTCCTTTCTAGGCAGACCAAAGTCTAGGACGCCTTGGTTTGGGGAGTGTGGAGCTGAGGGAACATACAGTAAGCTGGAAAACAAACACAATACTACATACTGATAAGGGCTAGGGTGACAGCAGGGATCCCTGAGGATAGGGAATGGAGAGAAGGGGCCAGCATGGTGTGGGCCTGTTCCCCTCTGTATTACCCAGGGAGCGACATAAAGGCAAGCCCTGAGAGTAGAGTGGTTGGCTGAGCTAAGAACCTCCTAGGCTGTGAGAACAGCAAAATGATGACCTAGTATGACACTAGTTGTGACAGGGAGCTGTCCACATTGCTCTGGGAACTCAGAGGAGCAGCCACCCAGGCCAGGCTGGGGGAAGAGACCTCATAGTCACTTATTTAGAGAAATATCGGAGGCCTACTGTGATCCAGGCTGCTGGTCAGGCCCTGAGGTTCAGGACCACATCTGTCCCTTATGCTCCTGTATTCCCAATCCCCATCCCAGCCTTGAGCCCCTAGTGCTCAGTAAGTTTTGGCTGAAAGAAAAATCAGCAGAACACAACCCATGCCTGCCCTGCTCCCAGGGAGCTCCCAGCCACCAACCCCTGTGTGGCGTACCCCTGGGCAGGATGGTGACTGGGTCCTTGCATCCCACAGGCTGGATGGCACCGGGGAGCCAGATGTGCGGGATGGCTTCAGTGCCACCTTTGAGAAGATTCTGGAGTCAGAGCTGCTGCGGGGCACCCAGTACAGCAGCCTTGACTCCCTGGACGTCCTGAGCCTCACAGATGAGAGTGACAGCTGTGTCAGCTTCGAGGCCCCCCTCACCCCCCTCATCCAGCAGAGGGCCCGTGACAGCCCCGAGCCAGGGGCTGGGATGGGTGTGGGGGACATGGGGCCTGAGGGGGACATGGGGGCAGCTGGTGGTGATGGGGAGCTGGGCAGCCCCCTGCGGCGCTCCATCTCTAGCAGCCGCTCAGAGAACGTCCTGAGCCGCCTGTCTCTCACAACGGTGCCCAATGGATTCCATGAAGACGGGCCCCAGGGTCCAGGCGGGGATGAGGAGGAAGATGAGGAGGACACAGACAAGTTGCTGAACTCAGCCAGGTGAGGCAGGCCTGGGGCTGGGGCTGGGGCTGGGGCTGGGGCTGGGGCTCCATCTTTGAACAGACGGAGATACTGAAACCTGGAGGGGACAAAGCATATTTGGGTGAACCAGTGTCCAAAGTCAACGAGTCCTCTCCAAGGCTGGCTTGTCCATCCTCTGCATCCAGAATTCTCACCCTGAGTTTCCATTCTGCCCTTCAGGTTTTCTCAGCTTGTAGGAGATCAGGGAGCTGTGTCATGGGCATGTGCAGTAGCTAATGATTTCTTTTGAAGGGTTGGTTCTTCTGAAAATCTAACTTGATTCTTTCCTGCTGCAGTGGAGCTTCTTCCTCTGCTCTGGCCCCTGCGTGGGTTTTTAGAGACCTGGGATTCCTTCTAGCCTTGCATCAGACCTCTGCCCCGGGGCCTCTGATCTCCCTCATCCATCTACAGTGATCCTAGCCTGAAAGATGGCCTGTCAGACTCGGACTCAGAGCTGAGCAGCTCGGAGGGGCTGGAGCCTGGCAGCACAGACCCGCTGGCCAACGGGTGCCAGGGGGTCAGCGAAGCTGCTCGCCGGCTGGCCCGCCGCCTCTACCACCTTGAGGGCTTCCAGCGCTGTGATGTGGCCCGGCAGCTGGGCAAGAAGTGAGTGGGCCTCCCACCCCTCCTACCCCATGTAAACCTGTCACCTTCTCCAGCCAGTGACTGTTTTCAGGAGTAGCTGGTATCAAGGAGCTCCCAACACCCTCAAGGACACCTCCTCCTGCCACTGTCCTCATTCCTGGCCGCGCCCTAAATCTGTTTCCTTTCTGGGCTGCTTGGGCCAGGGCTGTTGCTCTCAGCTCCCTTGGGGCTGGGGTGCAGTATATGGGATGTGGTTATGGGGTCATCATGAATGGTAGTGAGGACAGAGCAGCTGGTCAGGAGCTAGTGGCCAACCTAATGGGGCCAGGGAGAGAGGAGAACCTGGGAGAGGAATGGCAGGGGACATATCCAGACACCTGGGCTCAGGAGGGAGTTCCCAAGCCTCATGAAGCCCTACTGTCTATTGGGACCAGCTGAAGGGGCTGGAACCCCCAAGTTCAAGCCTTGGCCTTCAGCCTGGGGTGCAAAGGGAAGAGCTTGGGGCACAGTAAGGGCTATGACTGAGGAAGTCGGCTGGCACAGCCCCACGCATGTCTCACCAGTGTGGTCCCTGCTTTTTAATTCATCTTTTTGGTACCAGAGATTAAAGCCAGGGTCACTCAACCACTGAGCCACATCCCCTATTTTGTATTTTATTTAGAGACAGGGTCTCACTGAGTTGCTTAGTGTCCCACTTTTTTGCTGAGGCTGGTTTTGAACTCACGATCCTCCTGCCTCCGCCTCCAGAGCCATTGGAATTACAGACGTGCGCCACCTTACCCCACTGGCCCCAGCTTTTGACCCTTCTGTCCAGAAGGCCTCCCAGCCCACGGAAGGCTCTGAGGTGGGCAGAACAGACCTGGCTTCCGCTTGCTGCTCGAAAGGCTAAAGAAGACAGTCAGACCCTCGGCCACCAGTCAGAGCTCGCCCTTGGGGTGGCTTAGGCCCCAGGTCCTTCCCCCTCCCTCTTGCTCCTTCCCCCTCCCTCTTGCTCCTTCCCCCTCCACTCAGCCTACACTGGGCCCCCAACAACCCCAGCCTAGAAATCACAACTCAGATGCCCCCATCTTCCCTTCTGGGTTGTAGGCCCCACTCCCCTGAATGCATGGCAGCCTTTCAGTCGCCTTTCTGTGATGAGTCCCTCTCCTGTCTTTTCTGCCACTCCCTCTTTAGGCATCTGCTTACCTGCACTTAAGGGCATTTGTCTCCCAAAAGCAAAGCAAAGCTCTTCCTCCAACTTCACAGCCCACATTCTCAGGTTTTCTCCCTTAGGTGCATCTAACCTTCCCCTTCTTCTCCTCCTCACTCATCTCCTATAAATTGGTTCACCACCCCCATCTTCGGAATCTTCTCTTTTCAAGGTCACTGGTGACCTGGTGTCTTTGAATCTGGTGACCACTCCCCAGTCCACCTTCAGCAGCTTCGACACCATGGATCACTCTTTTTTTCTTTCTTTCTTTCTTCCTTCTTAAAAAAAAAAAAAAAAAAAAAAAAAAATATATATATATATATATATATATATATATATATATATATATACACACACACACACACACACACACATATTTAGTTATAGATGGACACAATGCCTTTATTTTATTATTTTTATGCGGTGATGAGGATCCAACCCAGTGTCTCACATGTGCTAGGCAAGCACTCTGCCGCTGAGCCCCAGACCCAGCCCTCCTTTTTATTTCTTTAAAGTATTATTTTTAGTGTGGAAATTTCAAACATACACAAAAGCAGAGAAAGTAATATATTAAATCTTCACATACTCATTTTACTCAGCTTTAAAGTTATCAATATTTTAAAATTCTCATTTCATCTACTACCCTGCAGCTTTTTCCCTCCATTTGCTGGAATATTTTAAAATATATTTCAGACACTCCATTATTTGATCCTTAAGCACTTTAATGTATATCTCTAACTGATCAGAGTCTTTCTATGTAATTATAATTCCATTATAATTGCAAAAAAATAGCAAAAATTCCTTATTATCTCTAAATTCGATTTATGTTTAATTTTGTCTGAGTGTCTTAAAAATGTTGATTTGTCCAAATTAGGACCCAAAGGAGGTCTGCCACATTGCATCTGGCCCTGTGATTTCTAAATGTTGTTTAATCTACAGCGGTCAAGAGTCTCTTCCTTTTTCTTTTTCCTTTTTTTTTTTTTAATGGTACCTGGGAGTGAACTCTGGGGCACTCGACCACTGAGCCCCATCCCCAGCCCTATTTTGCATTTTATTTAGACACGGGGTCTCACTGAGTTGCTCTAGGCCTCACTAAATTGCTGAGGCTGGCTTTGAACTCAAGATCCTCCTGCCTCAGTCTCACTAGCCGCTGGGATTGCAAGTGTGCACTACCGAGCCTGGCTTCTCCTTCCTTTTCCATGTGCTATATATTTGTAGAAGAAAGTGAGCCAGTGGTTCTGGAAAAATTTCCACCTTTTGGACGCGGTATCCTCATGGTGTTATTTCATAGGTTCCTCTGTTTCCTGCGGGTCCTGTTAACAGGAGGGAGAGCTTGAGGCTTGATTAGAATCAGGTGGCAAGAGTTCCCTCATTCCAGTCTTGGGACACGTTCTTCAGTGGTCTCCTGAACAACGCTTCCCTCTTCTCTGCCTGTGTTCCTCCGTCTCCTTCACTGCTTCTCTCTTTGTTCTATACCTTTAACTGAGGCTTTCATCAGAGCTCTGCCTTGGGCTGGCTGCCCTGACTCTGCACCTTTTTCTCCTGTGGGCTCAGCTCCCACTGCAAATCATTATTAACTACCATGGAGTAGTGACTCTCCCAGGGATCCTTTCAGCGCTGTCCCTGTCCTGAGCTCTGACATCTTCACTGTTTTAGTCATGCCACACCCCCATTCTATCTCCCTTTTTGGTGGATTCTGCCTCCATAATTTTTTTTTTTTTTTGTACCAGGGATTGAACCCAGGGGCACTTTATCACCAAGCCACATCCCCAGCCCTTTTAAATATTTTATTTAGAGGCAGGGTCTTGAGTTGATTAGGGCTGGCTTTGAACTTGTGATCCTCCTGCCTCAGCCTCCTGAGCTGCTGGGATTACAGGTGTGCACCACACACACTCAGCCTCTGCCTCCTCAGTCTTCTCCCCGTCTCTCCCATCTCTTTCTTGGACTACTAGAAAGTTGTCCAAGACCAGGGGTCTCCACTCAGCAGGTAGTGTTCCAAAATACGAATCTGACTGCCCTGCTTCAGACCCCCAGAATCACATCCTTTCCCTTGAGCTGCAGCCCTGTTCCTTGTCTCATCTCTTACCTCCCCCATTCCTGCTCTCCAGGCTCTGGCCATACATCCCTGTCATAGCATCTTGGACGTGTTTTGCAGTTTCCTCCGTTGGGAACACTTGGCATCATCCCATCCCCCACTCCTTGCCCCAGGTAGCACTTTTCAGTGTTGGCTGAGACATCACCTCCTCCGGGAAGCCCTCCTGATCTCCCAGCCCAAGGTTGAACAACAAGCCTACTGGCCACTAGGGGAGGCAGCCTAGGGGTAGGGAGATGTGGGTGGGTGGGTCAGGTACTCTGAAGCCAAGTCCCCCTGTAGTTCTGCCATCCTTGGGATGGACCCTGCTTCTAATTGACTTCTCATACTCTCCCTGCAGCAACGAGTTCAGCAGGCTGGTGGCTGGGGAGTACCTCAGTTTCTTCGACTTCTCAGGCCTCACTTTGGACCGAGCACTCAGGTCAGTGGGGCTGGGATGGGACAGTGCCCACAGGTGATATGGGCAGCACATCTGGATTCACATCTCAGCTGTATCAGAAACTGCTGTGCAACTTTGCACAAGTCTCTCGAACTCTCTATGAGGCTGTAAGGGCAGCAGCAGAGCAGCACCTCAGGTTGGGCTGAGGATACAGAGGTGGGAACACAGTCATGACTCTAGGAGAGGGAGGCAAAGGGCTGCCTCTGTGAGAACTTCCTGCCTGTCACGTGCCACACTTGGTCCTCAGCAGCTCTGCAAGGTGGGCGTGATCAGCCCCCTTTCTCCAATGAGGAAACGAGGAGCAGAGAGGTGAAGAGGCTTCCCAACCATCATTGAGGAGATGATGAAAGGGGATTTGACCTCAGCTCTTACTGGTGTTTGGACCCAGGGAGTAGGTCCCAGGAGGGCCAGGTGCAGGCCCAGGGAACAGGAGGGGTGGGATGGGTGGATATAGCCCAGGGTCAGCAAGCTCTGGTAGGGACCAGCTGGGGGATATAGACCAGGCCTTAGGAAGGATGGAGAGCAGTCTCTAAGCTAAGAGTGGATGGTCCATGTATGCTAGGCCTTTTTACTGTGTCTCTTATACTTTTTTTTTTGTGTGTGTGTGGTGCTGAGGATTGATCCAGGGTCTTGTGTATTTGAGGGAAGCACTCTACCAATTGAGCTATGTCCCCAGCCCTGTCTTATATTTTTACAAAATGTAACTTCTATTATTTTTTCTCTGTTTTGGTTGGGGTATTCTTCCAGTTCACTTACCCTTTCCCTGTATTCAATATGCCATTAAGCCTATTTGTTTTTAGTTTGTTTTCATATTTTTCAGTTCTAGAATTTTCCATCTTATTGAAACTTTTAAAAAGAAATTCTAATTCTCTGGTGAATTTCCCATCTTTTCATTCATTTTTTTTTCCACTTTTCCCTCTGATCTTGAGCATGCTAGTATAAATTTGCTATCTATTGTCTCTAATATCTGCATCATTTGAATCACTTGTCCCTGTTTCTATTGTCTGTTTTTTCTCTTGGTTTTCTATCATCTATACTGTCTCTTTGCATGCTTAGTAATTAAAAAAATTAGATTCTGCATATTTTGAATAGAACTATGGTGACTCAACATTAATCTGTATTATTCCAAAGAGGGTTCACCAAGTCCTTTGCTAGGGAGTTAGAGGAGGGAAGCATGGTGATGTGGTCCTACTCTAGCCAGAGCTGGACTGAGGAGAGGCAGTGCCAAAGCCTGGTATGGCTCAGGGTCTGTGTAGATCACGGGGTGAAGATCCCAGGAGGAAACCTTGGTGGTTTCTTCATTTTGTCTCAGTGCAGCAAGATTGCCAAAAGCAAAAACATAGAAACAAAAGCAGCAACCTCCCCCCCTTAGAGACTGTCTGTTGAGCTTTTTAACCTCCTACTTTCAAATCTTCAAAATTTGGCAAATGTCTTGCTATAATGTTTATAGTCCCCCAAGTCTCCAGGTTTCTCTCTCCAGTCCCATGAAGCCACCCAGTGTCTTGCCCCTTGTCTGTGCCCTTAGTCAGCAGTGCCCCTAGGGAAGAGCAGCAGCAGCTGGTCAATCTACATACCCCCAGTCCTCTTCTCTCGGGACCTTGGCCTTTGTGGTCTTGATGGTCTCAGCAGCCTCCTGAAGCTTAAGAAAATGCATTGCTTCCACTGAGAACAGTGAACAGCTGCTCTATCCTGAGCTGAGTCTTGAAGATTGCACACAGTGAGGAGGATGGGAGGGAAAGTGTTCAGTGGCACCAGCTCCTGATCAGAGGCACGGCAGCAGGATTGGAGGGCCTCAGACGCCAGCCTGGTAGAGTGAGGCATTACTGCACAGGCACTGGGGAGCCCTGAAGATGCTGAATGTAAAGTGATGCGGGCAGCCTTTGATCCAGTCATGTGCAGGCTTCTGAAGAGCGCCAGGTGGAGGACAAGAGGACAAGGCCTGTGGGCGGGCCCTAGGGCTAGCGGGGAAAGTGTATGAGGCTGCTCAGAGGACAGGGTAGAGGGCTGCAGGTCCTGAGGTGGGGAGAGGTGGGCAGTGGTGGGGCCGAGCCTAGGGATAGCTGGAGAATTGGTGGTGTGGTGTTGGGCTGGGGTTTAGTGAAGAGCCCTCAACGGGGACTGTGGTCCGGGAAATAGGTGGTATGGATGCCTCTTAGGTAACACAGGCTCAGGCTGGGAGGCACTGGATTTTAGAAAATCCTAATGGAGTATGAGAAGAAGAGGGAGAGGAACAAATCAGGGCAGAGGACAGGGAGCAGGAGGGACAGGGAGAAGAGGAGATGGGTATAGGATAGGAGAGTAGACTTGCATGGCAGTTGATGGCCTGGAATTAAATTTCAAGAGTGGTCCGTAGTTTGGGATGCCTTGGAAAACCTTGGATGGTCAAGGTGTGGCTCAGATCTCAGGGGACTTTTGGAGGCAGCATAAGAGTATAGCCACCCACCCTGCCCATGCCAGGCCTGGCCTTCTCCCACCCAGATTTACCTGCCACTTTCTCCTGCTGCCAGGCCCAGCATAAAGAGTATAGCCAAGTGGGTATTATAGGTGCTTTGGGCTAGAAATCAAATGAACCACAGAAAAATTAGGAGCAATCCATAAAATCGCAACCCAGACAGAGGTCTAAACTGGGTTAACCTGCACTGGCGTGCCCAGGCCCTGGACAAGAAACCCTAGCCCCGTCTCCCAGCCCCTTTGGGATCAGCTTCCCAAAAGGTGCCTCTAAGAGGTGGGTGACCTTGGAATTGAACTTGAGGGAGATTAAGAGCTTCTCAGCAAAGGTGGGAAGGATGCTCCAGATGGACCCCAGCCTGATCAGAGGCATCAAGCAGTGGAAATGCCTGTCCTATCTAGGGTGTGGGGACAATTTGGAGAGGCAGCAGGTGGGTATGGGTTGGAGAGACAGGAGGGGAACTGGGGCAATCACAAGACCATGGTGTGGAGGACTTGGGTGTTACCCTGAGGGTTCTGGGGAGCCAGTGGCAGGTTTTAAGTCAGGCAGGTCTTGACTGCCTTGTGTTTAGATGGCTTAGTGTCTTCAGGGACTGGGAGGTGCAGGGGGCCTATAGGGAGGATGTTGCGCGTGGTCTGGGCATGTGATGAGGTGGGGGAGGAGGAGGAATTGAGATTGAATGTGAAGAATGAATCCCTGGGACTTGGTGGCAGCTTAGACTTGGGATGGGGGAAGAGTGAGGGGGTGAGGGAGCCTGGGGCTCAGCCCAGTGGCATACAGAGGAGCAGGAATGACGGAGGAAGATTATTCTGAATGGCAGGTGTGGATAGCCTGGGCCCCACCATGGAGGAGGAGTGAGGAGTGGGTCTCAGGCACGCATCTGTTTATTATTCACAACCTGCCCCAGGTTGTAGGTGTGTATGTCATGTTGGGGCTTTTACCCGGGGTGAGTACCCAGACTGAGGTGGGGGTTCTGAGAGACCCTCAGCAGCTTTGAATTATCTTCTAGAACCTTCCTGAAGGCATTCCCACTGATGGGGGAAACACAGGAGCGTGAGCGGGTCCTGACACACTTCTCCCGCCGGTACTGCCAGTGCAACCCTGATGACAGTACCTCGGAAGGTACGGCAGGTGTCTCCTCTGCCCCACCCACCCACCCTGCCCATGCCAGGCCTGGCCTTCTCCCTCCCAGATTTCCTGCCACTCTCCCCTGCTGCCAGGCCCAGATGGTCTGTCTGCTCTGGTATACAGTAGGTGCTCAATTAATGTTGCATAGATAATTGATGGCACATGGAGTGGGCTCTGCCTGCTGGGAAGAGAGCTCCAGATATCTTGCCCATTGTCTTTCCCAGCACCTCAAAACTCTCCATCCTACAGGGTTAGTCCTTCGGGTCTTCATGTTTCCGGACTCTGTCACAATGGTGATTCTTGGTGTGGTGGGGGTCCTGATACATGAAGTTCTGCATGGGGACCATTTTAGGTATAGGACTTGTCCTTTGGATGGACCTGAGTCCTAGAAACTGAGGAACAAGGGGAAGAGACACAGGTCAAGTCAAGTACATGGCCCAGGACCCAGAGCCATTGCTGGGTCTGAGGTTCAAGGTGAATTTGGAGATAGCAGGCAGGTGTCTGGGCTGGAGCAGAACCAGGGCAGTCAGGTTTCCTCTGAGGGAGGTGACGGTCCTGACAGGAGGCAGGCAAATGACTATGACGCTGCAATGTGATGGTCAGGGAGCATCACGAAGCCCCTGGCCCTGAGTGTCTCGGGCGGGTGGCTGGCCTCTTCCTGTCTTCAGGGCCTCCAGGAGGGCGCTATCAGGAGACAGATGGGAAGCTGGGGTGGGAATGACCTGGATCATCACACTGAGAATGCCACTGTCTGTGATTTAGATGGGATCCACACGCTCACCTGTGCTCTGATGCTGCTCAACACGGACCTGCACGGACACGTGAGTTGGGGGATGTCCTTGCGCTGACTGACTCTGAGTCATCAGAGCCTGACCCTTCACCGAGTTCCCTCCCTGAGACTTCTTTCTCAGTGACTGTGTTTCTTTTAGCAAGTCCTGGGAGTTTGGCAACTAGGCTTCTAGATTTGTCTCTGCCCTAGTTTTTTTCCTGGGTCCTGGCCCCTAAACAGGATGGTGAGAACAGTTGAGTCATACGGGAGTTGAGGGTATGCCAGGTAAGATGTGTGCCCCTAGCTGGGCCCATGCCACTTGCTGCTAAAAGCAGTGTATTCCCCCCAACCCTCATCAGCAAGGCCAATGCCACCTCACTGAAATGCCATGCCCAGGAAGCCCTTGCCGTCAAATGGTAGGTTACTCTCAAGAGGCATTCTTGTCCCTTCCTTCACTCCACCAGGCCAATGAGTGAAGTGACAGGTGTGGGGTACCTGGCTGTGAGGCTGGGTTGGGCCCAGCCCCAGGTGGCCTCAATGTTTATCATGGCTCACTAATTCCTTCTTCTTTCCTTGGTCTGCTGCGGGGACCCTCTTTGGGCTCTCCTGCCCTTCCTCAGGTGGTAAGTGTAGCTAGTGGCGTGCATGCCCTGTGTGCCTAGACCCCCATCACCATGCCACCCTTCTGTGTCCCCATCACATCAATCTGGTCCCATCTGATCCCTTCCCTGTCATTGCTGACCCAGGGATGGTTAGAGCACCCTGTTGGGTTGGGGGATATTTTAGTGACTCGGGAACAATAGGCCAGCATGTCTGGTTCTAGAGTTAACTAGGGAAGTTCAGGCAATATGGGGTGGAAGAAAGCTGGGACAGGCCCATCTTCACATCCTACTCTTGCTTCAATGTGGCAGCTGTTTGACCCCGGGCAAGTCACCAGACCTGTCAGAATCTCAGGTTCTGCATCTGGTGGTGTGGGTCACAGTATCCTAGGAAGTCCTGAGAAGAGAAATAGACACAACACCAAGTGTCAGGATGATAGTATTCATTATTAATATTAAAACTTAAATGATGGTGACCTACAGACCCTTGGAGGGCCACACTGTGCAGGCTGCAGCCTGATGGCAATTGAGCATGGGGAAGGGAGGAGCAATCTGGGCTGTGCTCTGCTGGGGCACTGGCTTGGGAAGGGTGAGGGCCTCGGGGTGCCCTCATCGGGAAGAGCTAATGTGTGACAACTTGGGGGAAGTTAGCCTGGGCCTTGGCCTGAGTGTGGAACAAGAGAGAAGGTGAGTGTATTCTATGTGATGGTCACCAGGGCTGATGCCCAGGAGCCAGCACTGTTCCTGAGACTGCCCCCTGTTGGTGGAGAGTGGGTATTGCTAGTTACTCTAAAAGTAGTAGTGAACGCACTGCTTGCTCCATTCCTGTCTCCACTCTTGGCCTGCCTGAGGGCGTACCCTGGGCCCAGACTTGGATGCCCCTCCCCATGGCTGAGCTGCTCATGAGGGAAGCAGCTGCTGCTCAGTGAGCCCCGGGGTAGAGCACATCTGGAGTGTGGTGGGCCTTAGCTGGCCATGGACCCCCATTAACCCTCCGTTGAGGAGAAAGTAGGTGTGACAGATCAGAAGTGGGTGGGGTAGGACCCTCATTCTTGCTGTGGGAAGACACGGAGGATCATATTTCTCTTGAGGCAGTGTTGCCCAATGACTAGAAGCCAGGTTCCAGGTCAGGTTCTCTGTATCTCTCCACGTGACAGCTGGGTGGCCTGGAGCAAGCTACTGACCTCACTTAGCCTCTGTCTCCCACTGAGGAGGAACAGAGATAGCACATGTGGAGTGCTTGGCCCAGGGCCTGAGGGTTGCAGGGGCTGTGAGTCTTAGCCTCTCCTCTCCCTCTGCTGCTCATCAGATAGGAACGGAGTGCCTCATGGGATGGGGGAATCTCAGGAATGTGGTGTTGAGAGCCACAGCTGAAGGGGCCCCAGCAAACTTCCAGCTGCCAGCAAACTTCCAGCTGCCGGCTGATGATTGGCTCACAGCGGCCCCAGCAACATCTAGCTGATTGGCTCCTCTGCGGTGATGCTCATTGGGCTGTTTCCCTGCCCTTTCAGACCACTGAGCTGCTCATTGGGGGACTTTTTTGGCTCCGCCCACGTGACCCAGCCAATCGGCCTCAAGAGCAGGAGGATTGTGGGAGGTGGAGAGAAGCATGTGTGGGAGAGAGAGGCTTGTGGAAAGCCGGTGGTGGCAGTTGAGGCTCTGAGGGTTTTTCCTGAGAGGCTGTTTTGTTTGGCGTGTGTGGTTCTAAAAATAAAGTTAGTTTCTTTTGACAAGTGGCTCCTGATTGTGCCCAGCCAGACTGCGGCAATGTGGACGCTGATGGTGCCCCCGGCAAGAGTTCTGGTCAGAGAAGAAGGCAGAACGGGCTGCCAGAGCGTGTAGGTGCACTTTTTTTGGATGGGCATAGCCTGGGCGAGGGCTCAGGAAGGCTTCCTATAGGAGGGGCGTCCGGACTGGAGGTTGGAGACTCAATGGCAGTCCTGGCTGCTGAGTGCCTTCTGTGTTCTGTGAAGAAGCGGGAAGGAAACCCTCCCTCAGGTCACCTGCCTTCTAATTAGAAGATGTGGGCAATGCCCAGGGGAACAAATGATTGCAAGTAGTGGTAGGTCTGGGACGGGAATAAACTTGTGTGGTGGGGGTGGACTAGGGCCAGGGAAGCTTGACCTGAGACCTGGAGGACCAGAAGGAGCTAGATACAGAAAGATTTGGGACAAACTGGTCCAGGCAAAGGGGTCAGGAAGGATGTTTTTCACCTCTTGCCTATTGTGAATAGCTGCTATCAACATTCGTGTGCAAGTTTGTGTTTGAACAACTGCTTTCAGTTCTTTTGGGCCTACCCCTAGGAATGGACTTGCTGGATTCTATGATGTGGTCATTTTGTTTAACTTTTTGAGGATCCACAAAACTGTGACTGTTAGTTTGTGTCCAGTTGGGAGATGGACAATGGTGCCCTGGGTGAACAGGGTAGTAGATGTGGAAAGAAGGGGCTGCAGAGGAAATTCTTGAGGGTGAGTCTGACAGGACTTGCTCTTGGTGTTGGTCAGGGAAAGAGAAATAAGGATGGCTTTGGCTGACTTGTGGTGCCATTTCTAGAGTCTCCTGTATTTGTGGTGGAGGTGATGGGAGAAGTGAATTCAAGTCCCTTATTTTATTTTTTGGTACTGAGGATTGAACCCAGGGATGCTTAACCACTGAGCCACATCCCCAGCCCATTTTTAATATTTTATTTAGAGACAGGGTCTCACTGCGTTGCTTAGGGCCTCACTAAGTTGCTGAGGCTGGCTTTGAACTCCAGATCTTCTTGCTTCAGCCTCCTGAGCTGCTGGAATTATAGGTGTGCCCCACTGCACTCGGCTCAAGTCCCGTTTCTGACATGCTGTGTTGGAGATGCCTGTTGGTCATCAACATGGGGACACCACAGGGGTGGTGAGATCAATGAATCCAGGGCCCAATAGAGTTGAGTGGGATATAGAGATGAAGGGAGTGGTGGTCACTGTCATCCTAATAGAACTTAAAGCCAGAAGCCTGGCTCAGTGCCCTGGGGAGAGAAGCAGGCTGATGGCCATGTTCTGAGGCCTGATGTGATTTAGAGGTAAGCAGAGGACCAGACAGGACTGTGAGGCAGCTGAAGAAGTCCAAGGAAAACCAGTTAGTGTGTGGCATCTCAGAAGCTGAGAAAAGAAAGTGTGTCAGTGGAGGAGCAAGGTCGAAGAGAGAACCATAATATCTGCTATGAGGGTGTTGAGGCTTAAGGAAAAAGATGTGTGTGGTCATATTGGAGAATATTGGAGAATGGAGATCAAATATTCTAGGAAAGTATGGTATGTTGTCGTGAGGGGTTGGTGCCTATAGGATTGGGTAGTGGATATAAAATGGGACCAGTTAGCATGACTCTGTACTCCTCGCCAAGCTTATCCATTCTACTGGGCTGAGATCCACAGTGTAGGAAACTAGTTGGATTTTATCAGGGCTGTTTTTTTTTTTTTCTAGGCAAATAGGACAGAAGCAGAAAAGGGCAACAGAGCTAGAAGTGTTGGTGGAAGAGTCGGGTCTAGAATCTAAATGGGTTAAAAAGAAAGTGGGGATGTTTGGATCTCAGCAGAGTGTCAAAACATTGCTGGAATAAGCCTTCCAGAGAAGAGTGATCTGGAAGGACAGCAGATGGGTCAGGAGTGTACCCTTTCAGGAGTGAAATGGGGTGTTGGAGGTGGTTGATCCTGGGATAAGCTGGAAAGTGAGGATGTCAGAGAATGGTGATTTTCAACCTCCAAGCTAGAGAAGATGGCAGCCCTGGTTGAGCTGGAGATGGAGATGAAGAGAGAAGTTCGGGGGGCATTTTGGATGTCCATCCTCCAGCACTGGTTAATGGGCTGAATAGCAGGGTCAAAGGGGAGAACCATCAAGGAGGAGGCAGAGAAAGGGGACCTGGGTGGAGAGCCACTCCAGGAGAGTCCCAGCTGAAGCCAAGGTGAGTTGTTTTCAGGAGCAGCTTGGTTTCCCCCAGACCTCGGGTTTCTTGAAGAGTGGAGTTGATGGTGATGTGGGTTGGAGCAGGATGTTGGTGAACTCCAGGGATAGTCCAGGGATTTGGCTGCTTTCCTGAAGATCAGCAGTTGGGGTGTTTGTAACTCAGGTGGTGACAGAACTTCACACCAGGGAAGAGCCAGTATAATTAAGGGTTAGTGAGAATTTGCAAGTCTGCCCAGAGGTCTTTGCTCAGTTCCTTCCTTCCCCCTTCAGGGAGGTGACATCTGCCTTCTTTCAGCTTGGTCTGCCTCATCCTGCTTCTAGGGTGAGATTTAAAGATAGGATAGGCTTGTTCTAACCCTGCTGCTCAGGGAGGTCATGCCAGACCTATGGGGAAAGGTCTGGCTTCTGTGGGGTTAAAGTATGACCAAATTTCAGTACTTGGATGATGGCTTTGGTGGCTCCCCAGCCCTATCCAGCTTCCACTCTGGGAAAGGAAGTGAACGTAGTAAACTGGCCATCCTGGCCTGAGAGGGCTTGGGCTGGGGCTTGGGCTGGGGCTTGTCATCAGATGGGCTGTGACCTATTTCTGCTGGGAGACAGAGTCTGTGGAAGGAGGTCAAAGTTCAAGGGCAGCCTGAGAGGCCCTATATTTTGAAGCTCTGCAATTGGGTATATACCAGTTTAGGATGATTATGTTTTCTGGTGGATTGACCTTTTTTTCATTGTGAAAATGTCACTCTTTACCTCTAGTAATGCTTCCTGACTTCAAACCTATTTTGAAGATTTAAAAAAAATATTTATTTCTTAGTTTTAGGTGGACACAATATCTTTATTTTATTTTTAATGTGGTGCTGAGGATCGAACCCAGTGCCTCATGCGTGCTAGGTGAGCATCCTACTACTAAGCCACAATCCCAGCCCCTATTTTGAAGATGTTAGTGTAGCCATATTGCTGCTCTTGTGTTAGTTGCAGGGTTATATCCTTTTCTATCTTTTTGTTCCTGTGATGTCTGTTCCTTTATGGTTAAGGTATGTCTCTTGTATCATAGACTTTTTAAAAGAGTAAGTCTGATAATTATCTTTTAACTTGATCATTTAATGAATTATGACATATTTGAGTTTAAATATACCAGGTTACTATTGTTTTCTATTCAATTCATCAGGTCTGTGTTCTTTTTTCCTCTCCTTTCTCACCTACTTTTGGATTATTTAAGTATTTTTTCCTAATTCCATTTCCCCCCTTTTAGTTTGGTAGTTGTGCATTCTTTCAAAATTCTTTTTTTTTAAAGAAAGAGAGAGAAGAGAGAATTTTTTTTAATATTTATTTTTCAGTTTTTCGGTGGACACAACATCTTTATTTTATTTTTATGTGGTGCTGAGGATTGAACCCAGCGCCCTGCGCATGCCAGGCGAGCGTGTTACCACTTGAGCCACATCCCCAGCTCTGAAAATTCTTTTTGTAGCTTGTGATATAGCTCTGACTTGTCAAAGTACCTTTACCACTTCCTGCTCAATGTGATATCATTAATTCTATTGATTTTTCTTTCAAACCTTTTTTCTTTGTGGCCCTGGAGATGGAACCCAGGGCTTCACATATTTAAGACAAGTGCTCTACCACTGAGCCCTCTCCAAATTTATAAATTGCTATTATCATGCTTTTAACTATTATATCTCCTTATATTTTATTCCCCAGAAAACTGTATTGTTGTTCTACACCATTAATAGTCAGCTGCCCACTCTTTCTGCTGATCTTCATCCCTTTCTGCTTCTCTCTGCTTCCATCCGGGATGATCCTCCTTCTGACGCAAGAATTCCCTTCAGTATTTCCTTTCTTCATTTCTATTTTTTTGTTAAAGTATGACTGGGGAGTTTCCCAGGGCCTCTTGTCCTTGGAGCTCTGAGTCCCGGATTTTGTTCTCCAGTCCTATAAACCACTGTGTCACTCGGCCTCGGGGTTGCTTGTGCTCGAGGGAGGAAAGCTGCTCCTCCTTGGTCTCTCCTCTCCATACTCCCTTCTTGGAAGGTTCTTCAGCCTTGAAGTCCTCATGGCTTTTATGTTTCTCCAGTGCCCGCACACAGATGTTTTATTAATATTTTTGACCACAATTGTTTCTATTGGGAAGATTCCTCTGGAACAAGATAGTCTGTGTTTTTTTGAATAGAAATCTTGCCTAGTTCTTTTCAATTTTGCACTTCTGACTAATGGTTAAAGAATATTCATAGTGTGTGGAATTCAGACGCAAGTACTATCGGTGTGGCCCTTGTGTTCTTCTACTACAGACGAACGTGTACGTGGCTATATGCTTGTGTATGGACACACAGATATGTACGTGTAAAATATATGTAGAAACATATGAAACAAACATATATCAAGGCACACTGGGTCTTCTCTTTGACTCCTTGGAAAAGATGTGGAAAATTCTTGCTTGTCAGCTTATTAAGTCTTACAGCACTGTTTTCCTAATTATTTCTGTGATGTGTAAATGTTCCCTATTATGTTAATAGATTCTACTTGCTAAAATGTTGCCATGGTCAATCAGTTTGGGAAAGTGTATGTGGAATCCCCTCTTGGGAGAATTTCAACACACATAAGCATTAAAGACTCTGAAACACATAAATAAACTTATTTAATAATGAACTCCTTTTCTGAGAGAATAGCTATTTCGGTCTCATGGGATACCAGGGTTCTATAGGTAAATCTGATGAGACACTGTTTTAGAGCAAACCCAAGTCCACAGACCCTCACAAAGAAGCGTGCGTCCAGTGCTTCTTCAAATGTGGCCACACCAAGGAGAGTCTGACAGTGTGAACATCAGGTGTTGGGTTTGGAGGGTTCCAGTCCCTCAGTGGTTAAAGAGGAGGCAAACCTCGTGGATACAGTCATTCCCAGCTCTCTATTTGTATCTCCAGGAGTGAAACCATCTGCACAGGTTCTCTTTGTATCAGCCAAACTCAGCATGGGGCACCCATGTGTATTGGTGGAAATTGATTTTTGACTCTCATAAAACCAAATTCTCCCTTACTTCACCTACCTTTTGGAGGTCTTGCTGCCCCTCTGTGCAGGTGAGAGGGTGAGGCGGTTGTGGCGGAATACACAGAGCTTCTGCTCAGGAGCCAAGAGGCCTGGGTTCAAGTCCTGGTGCTGAGTGACCTTGGGAGAGTTAACCATGGAGGAGCGGGTGAGAGCATGGGCTTTGATGTCAGACACACTTGGCCCTTCCACTTCCTCGCTGTGTGATCATGGGCATGTCACTTCACTTTCCTGCACCTCAGTTTCCTTGCCATGTGGTGAGAAGAAAATAAAATAATGCATGTCAAGTATAGTACCTGGAACATAATAGGCACCTGACAAATGCCAACTATTATAATATTTCATCTAAACCTGATTCCTTCATCTGGGTTTGAAAAGAACCCCGACCTTTCATCATGCTTGAGGATCAAATAGAATCTTGAATGTGAAACAGTTTCGTAAACTCTTGGAGACAAAGGAAAATCCAGGCAGAATTATTTTCATGACTGCCTTTGATGATGCCTCATCTCTTCTGGTGGGGCAGGGTAGGGTGTGGGGACCACACCAGTTTCCTTCCTTACCCTCAGAAAGAACTGTTTCTCCATTACAGAACATTGGCAAGAAGATGTCCTGCCAGCAATTCATTGCCAACTTGGACCAACTGAATGACGGCCAAGATTTTGCCAAAGATCTGCTGAAGGTATTACCTGATGGGGCTTCCCATGCCCCTAGCTATGCCCTGGGAGGGTGGAGACTAGTCTCTGTTCAACTAAATCCTGACATTCCAGGCCCTTAATACTAGAGTCAGGGACACCATGACTTTGGGACAGAGTTAGAGAACATCTGGCTCAACAGGTGGCTGTTCCATATTCCCTGAGTTAGGCAGAAGGGTTGACTTTGTGAGGTGTGTTGTTTTGCTTCAACTATCATTATTGCTGCCACAGTAAAATCATCACTACCATTAATGGTCACAGCTGCCACCCATCACCACTTCCTTTACCACCGCTACCTCCATTATCTTCATATCACCCCCAGAGAACAGCCCACTCATTCTTCCAACATCACGGAAGTTAAGGGAATCAGTTTTCTTTTGAGATTGAACCCTAGAATCCCAGGGCGGAGCTCTGGCTTTTCTAGCTTGGTCAGTTTTCTACCTTGAAGAAAGAAAAACAGTTTTTTTTGGGGGGGAGGGGGGATAGATAATGAGTTCATTTCTTTAAACACTTTTTTTATTTGTAGATGGACACAATACCTTTATTTTATTTATTTTTATGTGGTGCTGAGAATCAAACATGCTAGGCAAGTGTTCTTACCATTGAGCCACAACCCCAGCCCATGACATCATTTTTAGATAGTGAATTTTTATGTCTGGTGGTACCAGGAAGGTAGTTGAATTGTGAGTCTGTTGGTAAATGTGTACAATTATTATGTGTTAGTTAAAAATTAAACTAAAAAAGAGAACATCATCTTCATCTCTCTTCTTAACACAATCGTCTTCTTCATTATCATGAAGCACTTATAAAACATATCTGTGAAATCAAACTGCATTCTACCTATCCACTTCTCCCCATCTACTCATCCATACTTGTACCTACTTCTCCATTCACCCATTCATTTTCCCATGCATCTCTCCATCTATACAACCATTCAGTTACTCAACTACTCATATACCCACCCATTCATTCATCACCCACACACACATCCCCAAACACTCACCCATATACTAACCACTCACTTGTACACCAATCTCATGTCTCTCCATTCCTCCATTCGTTCATCTACTCATTCATTCTCCCATCAACCATCATCTTATTGAGAACATACTGTGTGACAACATTCAGAGGTGAACAAGATAGACAGCTCCTGACCTAGGAAGCTTACAGTTTCCTGGGGATACAACAGTAAATGATCACAGAACTAAATAACACCCATCCGTACATTTACCCATGCTCTCATTTATCCACCCAACAAATAAGTTTGAATCAAACATTCACTTTGCCCCATTAACTGAAAAGGTGTTCCCTTGCGGGACACTCATTGTTGGAGGTAGATGGAAATTTCTTTGGCTCTTCTTCTGAACTTCCCTCTCTCTCTCCCCCCATCCCAGACACTTTACAACTCCATCAAGAATGAAAAGCTGGAATGGGCCATGTGAGTAGTGCCCACAGGCACAAGTATGGGAAGATGGCTTCACTGGGACAGGGAGTGGCTAGGAGTGCAGTTGGGCACACTGGCCACTCTCCATGGTGCTGATTTCTCCCAACCAAGGGCCCTGACAGCCCCTGTCCAACTGGCCAACATCCATTGTTGAGTTTCCTTTTGGGCTCATTTTCTGTCTCATTTAGAGTATGTGATGTTTACAGTGCTATGGAATAGACTGAACTATGAACTTAATTCGATGATGTCCGCAACTACTTTTCTCTACTGAGGATATTTCCAAATTTCCAACAATGACAGCTCTTTCCCCTTTGGGAAATAGGCAGGTAGGAAGCACAGACCCCCCAGCACTCCAAGAATATTACCATGTTCAGGGGGTAACTGCTTTTGGCAGTGTGGAGGAGTAACTGCCCCCTGTCTTCTTCCCCTATGAGACCTGGAGGTGCCCAGACATCTGGAAAGAGGGGTGGCAACCTTGCTATGAATGACTTTGGGGGGAGCCCATTCGGCTGTGCTCCCTAGAGAAGCCTGTGCCTTTGGGTCTGTATGGAGGTCCCAGGCTCAGATATCCTAACCCCATTGGGAATAGCAGGCACTCCTCCACCAGGGCTCTCATGGTGGCCTGAACTTTAGGGGCCTCTCCTGAGGCCTGCCCTTTGCCTGTGTGCTGCATGGTTGGTGCAGCAGCTTCAGTCTGCCTCTGGGTGAGTGCTCCCAGGTTAGGCTCTCAGGGTTGGAAGCAGGATAAGGAAGACTGGAAAGGAGACCTGAAGACAATAACGTCTCTAACTTTGTCATCAGGGTAGAGGATTAGTTTAGAGGCCCCAAATCAAAGATCAGAGGTCAGCAGTCAGAACTGAAGAGCGAGGTCATAGATCTGGATCTGGGATCTGGACCCTCCTCATCTCTATCTCTGGCGGCTGCCCTTTCCCTCTGGCTTCCTCTGGCTCTTAGAGTGGGTAGTTGATGGGAGAGGCCATGGCAGTGTGGGGCAGAGGCTTCCATGGATGTGATGCTCAGCCTGGTACCTTCCTAGTGACGAAGATGAGCTGAGGAAATCCCTGTCTGAGCTGGTGGATGACAAGTTTGGGACAGGAACAAAGAAGGTTACCCGGATCCTGGATGGTGGCAACCCCTTCCTGGATGTCCCACAGGCTCTCAGCGCCACCACCTACAAGCATGGTGTGCTGACCCGGAAGACTCACGCCGACATGGATGGCAAGAGGAGTGGGTGTCAGGCTGGATGAAGGGGCACGGGGAGGGATACTGGCAGAAGGGGGTCCCATCAGGTTGTAGCCACTTCTTTGGGGATGCACATTCAGTTAGATGCGCAGGAGGAGGTAGGTAGGACATGTTAGAGTGGGTGATTGTGGACACACTGTGCTTCCATCCCCAGCACCCCGTGGGAGGCGTGGCTGGAAGAAATTCTATGCGGTGCTCAAAGGGACCATCCTGTACCTGCAGAAGGTGAGAGTCTGCTTTAGAGTCCTTACCTAGGAAGGGTCAGCTCAGTCCCATCTAGCCCCTGCCTTGTGGTGGCCAGGGGCTCCTGGACAGGACCTGGGGCTTAGGGAGGTGTCAGGTCCTTCCCCCCCAAAAGGGCTTGAGCTTACTCAGGACTTTGGAGATTTGGGGGAGGGGTGTTTGAAATGCCCAGTAGCTCAGTAGCTACCCAGTGTCATGCCTCTGGGACAAATTGGGGCTTCTTGGGGGTTAAGGAGATAGAGGGACAGAGAAGGAGATCAAGATGGAGGGAGGTGAGAATGGAACACTTGCAGCAGTGAGCCAGAGCCTGGCCATGACAGCACATTCCCTACCCACCCTGCCAGGATGAGTACCGGCCTGACAAGGCTCTGTCAGAGGGCGACTTGAAGAATGCCATTCGTGTGCATCACGCGCTGGCCACCAAGGCCTCTGACTACAGCAAGAAGTCCAATGTGCTCAAACTGAAGACAGCAGACTGGAGGGTCTTCCTTTTCCAGGCTCCGTAAGTATGAGCTGGAGCCCCTCATTCCCACCTGGGCTCAAGGCCTACAGCACCAACCCTGCACACATCCCTTTCCTGATACCCTGGGGTGTAGACATCTTAGCTTCTCATGCATGTGAGTCCCAGAATGAGTGTGTTCACTTGGCACAGATCAACAGCTGGGTTCTCAAAGTGGGTTTCCCTCAGCATCTCTTGGAAACTAGTTAGAAATACTTAACTGGTTAGGTGCTGGCCCCGCCTTAGACCATTCAATTGGAAACTTGAGGTCGGCCCCAGCCACTGTGCTTTAATAAGTCCTGCAGGGGCTGCTGATGCATATGGAGGTCCCTGAAGGGTGAGCTGATGGAATCTTGACTTTAAATTCAGGTGGCAAAGACTCCCCCTTACCTTTGACCTGCAAGGCCTTCCTTCCACTGTGATGTTAGCTATCCTTCTGTGATTTGAGATTGGGGTTTTCATGTGCTAGATGAGCTAAAAAGGGGGTTGACTGGTAAGTAAGGCTTGGGGATCAGAGTAAGTGCTGGGCAGGTGGCAGGGACAGGACAGGAGGGCAGTGGAGGGGCCACCATTTGCTTCCTACCACTGTTGACCTCCTGAGCTCATGGGCTCCAGGGCAGGAGTTCTAGACTTGGACAGGTTTATTTTCATGTAAAAATCCAGGTGCCTGGAAGCTGGGACAGAAAGGGAATTCCCTACATGGTTCCCACCAAGCCCACCAGCCCCTGCCCCATCCTCCCGCCTCCCTCCCTCCTGTCCCTGCCTATAAAAAGAATCAGTGCCCTCTCTGTGCCAGGCCTAAAGCTGGATATTGGGTGCTGGGTGGAAAGATAGGGACTCCTATTGTGAGAAGCCGGTGCCCTCTCCCATCTCCTCCTGTCCCCAGGAGCAAGGAGGAAATGCTGTCCTGGATCCTGAGGATCAACCTGGTGGCGGCCATCTTCTCAGCCCCGGCTTTCCCAGCAGCCGTCAGCTCCATGAAGAAGTTCTGTCGGCCCCTGCTGCCCTCCTGCACCACTCGCCTCTGCCAGGTTCAAGCTCCTGGGATCATGACGCCACCTCCCCAGGGGAGCCCCAGGCCCAGGCCTCCCGTTCCACAGCAAATCCCAGCTCAGGGCTCCTGGTCCTGGGCTCCAGGGAAGGGCAGATATTCTCCCCCTACTCCCACTTCCAGAAGGGAAGACTAAGGCTGCTCGCCACACGCCCCACAGGCCTGGCTGTGCTGTGGTGGGTGGCAGGGTCACATTTCCTTGCCCTATGATGGGTGTGATGTAGTGTGAATACAAGAGGATATCTGTGTCATGGGGAGGCAGGAACAGGTGACACTGGCAGGCCCTTTCACCAGTGCGTTTTAATTTTTACTTTAAATATTAGCATTATTAACACATTAATTCTACAGATTCATTGTATTCACCATGATATTTCCATATTGCACTGAGCATGGCCATCCACCCTCTGCTTTCACCACACCCCTTCCTGGCCCCCTTCCCATGCCTAGAGACTAATCCCTCTTCTACTTTCAAGTCAACTTTTTTCTTTTAGTTTCCACATATGAGAGGGAACATGTGATACTTGTTTGTCTGTGTTTAACATAACGTCCTCCAGTTCCACTCATTTTTGGGCAAATAGCAGTATTCCATTATTCTTTATGGCTGAATACTACATATATATATTCCATATAATATAATTATGTGAGTATATAAATGTATGTGTATGTATGTGTGTGTGTGTGTGTGTGTGTGTGTGTATGTGTGTATATATATATATATATATATATATATATATATATATATATATATATCTTTAATCCCGTTAATCTGTTGATGGGTATCTAGGCTGATTCCATTATCTTGGCTATTTTGAATAGTGCTGCAGTAATCATGGTCAAACAGGTATCTCTTTTTGTATGCTGACTTATTTCCTTTGGATCTACACCCAGGAGTGGGGCACTGATTGAATGGTAATTCTATGTTTAGTTTTTTGAGGAGCCATCATACTGTTTTCCATAGAGGCTATACTAATTTACATTCCTGCCAACAGTGTACAGGATTCCTTTTTCTCCACATCTTCTCCTGCATTTGTTATGATTTTTTTTATAATATGCTCTGTTGATGTCTTCACTTATCCTTAGATGTTTCATTTGTCATTCCACAAAAAGCTTATCTGATCAGTACTTCAGGTTTTCAGGTTACTTTTGGAGAGGAAAGGATAAATGGGCCAGAACTTGAGAGGTAGAGGGTTGGGGAAGCTCTAAACTTTCTGACCTTGTCAACTATTGTCCCCTTTCCTATTGGGCCTTAGTCTCTCCACCGAGCTCTGGGGCTTCTGCATCTTCCCAGAGCTCCTCTGTATGCATACACAGTGAAACGCACCACGTACACACATGTACCACACAGGCATACACATGCTCGTGTATACACATAGTGCACTCATACATACGCATGCCCCACATGTGTGTCCACAGTCATGCACTTGCATGTGCACACTCTACAAGGGACCTGGCTATTTTGTGATGGGTGGGATGTGTGTGCCCTTGTCTGTCAGTGACAGTGTCTCTCTCAGTCTATCTTTGAGTGTGGTCCAGGATCTGTGACTATAATGCATTTCTAAGAATGAATATAAGAGAATGTATGGGTCATATGGAGCCACAGATAACTGGGGTCAGGCTCACCCTTGGCTCAGTGTGTTGGTGTATGCATGTGAGAGTTCCAATGAGTCACAAGTGTGTCTAGGTTGTGTCTGTATCATGGAAGATGCATGGGCATATATGAGTGTGAGGGGGCTCATCTCCTGAGCCTGCAGGGACATTATAAAAAGTTGGTGCCCCTGGGAGCAAGGAGAGGAAGGAGGAAGATGGAAGCCACTCTCTCTTGGGTCCAGAGCCTGGCTGTACTGCCTTGGACTTGGGAACTCCAGCTAGTCTATTTCCCTTTGATGACCCACTCCGGTAACATCTGAGAGTTGGGCCTCACAATCTAGGGCTTATCTTTGCAGGAGGAGCAGCTGCGGTCTCATGAGAACAAGTTGAGGCAGGTGACTGCAGAGTTGGCAGAGCACAGGTGCCACCCAGTGGAGAGGGGCCTCAAGTCCAAGGAGGCCGAAGAATACCGGCTGAAAGAGCACTATCTCACGTTCGAGGTGGGCCTCTAATGGAGGGATAGGGAGGGTCTGGACCAGGGCCAGAGGAAGAGGCCAGCTCTTGCCCTCCACCACCCACCACCCACCACCACTATCCTTCTACAGCTAGGGGCTTCTAATTTGGGAGTTCCCCACTTTGGGGTCTCACCTGAGGCAGGTGTAATCTATTTATGGATCATGGTTCCTGTGAGCCAGTCTTGCACAGTCCAGCTGCCAAATGGTCATCAAACTATTGCATTTCCCTTGGGTCTCTCCAAGAGCACTCAAAAGACCCCAATAGAAATGCCACCACCTTTCCAGGATCCTTTCTCACCTATGCATCCAAGATAGGCCCAGTTTCTCTGGGAGCTTTTATAACCAGCCATAAATCACTCAACTCCTATCCACCTGATTCTCCCACCCACCCTTTTGGCCCCATTTTCCTTCAGCACATATGTTTATACAGCAGAACAACTTCATCTCTTCTTCTTCACTTCCTTCTTTCACCTTGTCTCTCTCTACCACCTTGATTCACCTCATAATGTTCTACAGGTGGGCCTGACCATGCATCACCTTGGTTGGGTAAAGGAGGTGGTGTTAGGCGGAGGAAGGAAGGCAGGAAGCACTTGTCCATTTTGGACTGAGTAGCAGATGGAGGTGTTCAGACAGACGAAAAGCCTGAGGCTGATCCAGGAAGTTCCCAGAGCACAAATGGCAAGACCTCACCAATCTCAGTCTCTAGATTTCCATATTGACTTTCTGTTGAGGTGTAGGGGAAAGAGGAGATTCTCAGGATAGACCCTGATTTTTTTTTTTTTTTTTTGCAGTGCTGGGTATTGAATCTAGGGCCTTGTGCATGCTGGGCAAACACTCTGCTACTGAGCCACATCCCCAGCCTTAGGCACTGACACCCCCAGCCCCCCAAATGCTCTACCATGGAGCCACCTTCCCAGCAGACCCTGACCTTTTGAAAAACAGAAAACTTGATAGCTTTTGAAAGCCTCACATTGACTCTCTGCAGTGTAAAAATAGTGATGGCAAAAGCTAGATTGATCTCTTGCTAAGTATTAGGCCTGTTTCTTCTTGCTTCCATTGAATTGGCTGATAATCATCATACCAACTCTGTGAAAAGGTTCTGTTGTTATCCCCATTTACAGATGGGGAAATGGAGGTTTTCATGGGGAAATAGAGCACTTTCCTGAGGTAACATAGTTAAGAAGTGTAGGAACCAGGATCCTAACCTATGTGCAGCTCCAGTACCCTGGTCTACTGTCTGTCTCTATAATTTTAATTGTTCTAGATATCTCAAATAAGTCGAATCATACAGAATGTGTCTTTTTGAGACTAGCTTATGTCACTTAGCATAATGTTAAGATTTATCCATGTAAGCTGGGTGTGGTGCACACGCCTGTAATCTCAGAGGCTTGGGAGGCTGAGGCGGAAGTTCAAAACTAGCTTCAGCAATTTAGTGAGGCCCTAAATAACTTAGTGAGACCCTGTCTCAAAATAAAAACACAAAAAGGGCTGGGGATGTAGCTCAGTGGTTAAGTGCCCCTAGGTTCAATCCATGTACTTCCCCCCCACCAAGAAAGGATTTATCCATGTTGCATATTTCAGAATGGCCTTTCTTTTTAAGGCTGAGTAATATTCTATTGTTTGCATACAATGTGTTTTTTTAATCCATTCATCTCTTTTTTATATATATTTTATTTTATTTTTTTATTAATTTTTAAAATTTATATATGACAGCAGTCCTTTCATCTCCCAATGGACACCTGAATTAGCCATGAAGAACTTTTGAATGTGCTTGTTGGCCATTTGTATATCTTTTTCGGAGGCATACCTATTCATGTCATTTATTAATTTTTAAATTATCTTGTTTGTTATTTTTTGGTGTTGAGTTGTAGGAGTTCTCTATATATCTGAAATATTAACTCCTTATCACATATATGATTTTCAAATATTTTCTGTCATTCTGTAGATTGCCTTTTTACTTGTTGGTTGTATTCTTTTTTTTTTTTTTGTAGTTGTAGATGGACAGAATGCCTTTATTTTATTTGTTTATTTTTATGTGATGCCTTACGCATGCTAGGCAAGCGCTCTGTCACTGAGCTACAGCCCCAGCCCTGTTTGTATTCTTTGATGTGCAGAAATTTTAAGTTTCGGTGCAGTCACATTTGTCTGTTTTTACTTTCATTTCTTGTGCTTTTGGTATCGTACACAAGAAACCATTGGCGATTTTTTTTTGATTCTTAAAAGTATTAGTAAAATTTATGTGCATGTTTCTTGTCTGTTTTTATTGGACAGTTTATTTCTTTTTATTGATTGTGAGAGGTCTCTGAATATTAAGGATAAGTTTTCGGTTATATAATATATAAATTTTTTTCTCATTTTATTGTATGAACTTTGATCTCGTTTTTGGCTTTTCTCTGCTCTTTTTTCCCCCAGAAAAGTCGTTATGAAACCTATATTCACCTCCTGGCTGTGAAAATCAAGGTGGGCTCAGATGATCTGGAGCGAATTGAGGCTCGGCTGGCCATGCTGGAAGGGGATGATCCTTCTCTACGGAAGACACACTCTAGCCCTGCCCTTAGCCAGGGTCATGGGCCTCTGACTGGAAACAAAGCCACACAGGATGCTACTGGGTCTGATACTTAGCTGGTGTGGACATGCTGCAAATGGCCCAGAGGGGTCAATGAGCACAATTCCAGCCTGGGGCCACCGGGACCAAGCGCCAGGCAATTGACAGGCACCCAGAGGGGCATGGAGAGCCCCGTGGACCAAGGAGTTGGAGATGCCATTCGTGGCATTGGTCTTCTTACATCCTGGGCCATCTCTGACCTTGATCTTCTCCCCAGCCCTCATTGCCCTTTCCACACAAGGTCTCACTTTTTAGGCCAGGGTGTACCTGCTCTAGCACCTCCTCACTGGAGAAGCAGAGAGGGCCATTGCTTCCCCTGGCCACCTTCTTCTCATCAAGCTCCTCCCTCATCTCCCATGTGTGAGGGTAGGTCTGGACTCTGGGTCTCAGCTTGGACCCCTCTCCTCCCTTTTTCTTCCTCCTTCCTTTGAGTTGACCAGCAGCAGGTCTGTGGACCACCAGCACCATCCACTCCTCCTCCCAGCGACCTCTGCAACCAGGCCCAATTATGCCTCACATCGCAATAATCTGGGACCCGGGCCTGCCACCGCTTAGTACCAAGTTGTCTCCATGTTCACATCTCCTTCCATCATGGAGGCCACTACTGTCTCCTTTTTATACAAACATAAATGTACATATATATATATATATATATATATATATATATATATATATATGAAATCCCTTTAAAGATGGGGTTGGAATGGCTGTCAGAGGATGAAATCAGATGAAGAAAAGCCTGTTTTGGAGTTCCGCCTGTTATCAAGTTGGGCTCCATAGCCTTGACAGTCTGGGAGGGAAGATGGAGATAGTGCTGAAATCCCCTCACCTGCCTTTTCCTCTTCCGGCTGACCTGTGACTCACAACTGATCTTCCAGTTGATGTTTTTGGACTAAATAGACAGGATCTGTGTGTGCCACCCCTTCTGTCCCAAGGCCGTCCTGGGGGGTAAGTGGGATGGGGCCATTGCCTTGTTTGTACTTGGCTATTTATGTTGGTGCTGCCAGGTCTCTGAGCTCAGAGGTGGCCTCTTGTACAGACCTACTGCCTAGGAATAAAAGACACTCCACCTCTCTCTCCAGAGAGCCACTTGTCAATAAGCCCAAAGATGTCTGGTGGAGGAAGGTTATGGAAGCCAGTAATTCTTGGTCTTGGGAAAAGGTGGAATGACAAGTTGCTGATTGTTGATATTTCTTTTATTTTTCTCATGAATCAGAAAGGCTTTGCTAAGGAAAGATCTGGGAAGAATAGAGATATTTTCCATATGCCCATCACAGATTAGCATCCTTCAAACCCTGTATTCCTCAGGCCCACAAGTGAGTGGGGGTGAAGGTGCCCTCAAGGTGGCTATGGTGAGCCAATCTTCCCTATTGTTTAAATACATTACTGTAGTTTGGCCAGCAATTTGACCTCTGTGGTGACATATTTAATTAATAAGATAAGCCAGCCTCACAACTAAGTACCTAACATTTCCAAGCCCACTCACATTTGATGCAGGGACATGTGAGTATGCGGAGAGAAGTAGTGATTTAAATCCAGATTATTTAAGTTGGATCAACTGAAGTGTTTTATAACCAAACCATCTGGCCCCTTGGTTTTGCTCAGGGGAAGTAAATGTTCATTTAAATGAAATTGAAAAGGCAATGTGGCAACATAAAAGAGCTCTCTGTACTTTTTCCACGCTGCCTCAAAGGTCCTTTGATTTTCAGGCCAGCGTCCCACTCTCTGCTCTGTTGAGGGTGGGTGACGACCAGAGGTGCAAGCTCCAGCAGCCTCGGACAGATGTGCTTCCCCGGGCACTAGTTGTGCCTCTCATCAGTAAAGAAATTTTTAGTTTGCTTCCTTAATTGTATAATTATTTATTTGTAAATTATATACATGTACTACTGTACTAAAATATTATGTACATTATAAAACATACACAAAAATAGAAATTTAAAAGAAGATGAGATAAAATAAATCTAAATCAAAGTTCTAATATTTCTTCCTGTATTCTAATGGACTATCATGTTCCCTGTCCCAATCTCTGCCCTAATATAACCAGTTTCTAAGACTTTCCAAATCCAGGGCCCTGGGAGATGCAATAAGTGGTTTGCGCCACCTGGTGATCCTGGGAAGTGGTTGCAGGTACAGGGGTTCCTGGGGTAGGAGGGGGCTGGCCCTTGATCTTGGTGTCTTGAGCCTCCATCCTGGCATTCAATGAGGGTCAGTCGTGTGCTGCACCCTGTAAAGGGTGATGGGGACAAAGTGGTGAGAAAAAGATCAGTTTCCTGTCCTCATGGGGCTCAGAGTCTAGTGGGAAGAGGGACAGGCAGTTACCATTACCTTTTGGGACTCTGGGAGGAGCCGAGGAGAGAAGCCAAGTGTGATCCAACAGAGAGAAGAAAGAATTTGGGGAGTGGGGAAGAAACTCTGACTCAGATAACTGCTCAAATATCCTAAAAATTCTAGGGGACAGGGTAGTAGGAAGGAAGTTGCTTAACAGGATGGAGACACTTTGTGAAAGGCCACACTGAAGTTCCCCCAAAGCAGAAATTTGAGAGGCAGAGTGGAGAAGGGTCTCTCTGGCCAAATGTGCTCCCAGGGGTGGATGTCACAAGGAGGAGGAAGCCAAGGAATTATATTAGGTCTTGGCTTTGGAGGTTGGCAGGTATGGCAGGTATCTTAGAATTCAGAACAATAATGAAGGCATCGTATGAGGTCATGTAAAGGTCATTGAATTCTGAATTAACTGGGGGTCACATAGAGATCAGAAGTTCATTTGAGTCATGGAGGTGGTTTCTGACTGAAAATTCAGAAGGTAACAACTTAGAGCCCTCAGAAGGGTCAAATAAGGACACTAAACTGGGTCATGATAAGGTCAGTGAATTTACCAGGAGTACATACAGAGTAATGTGGGATTCCATGGAAATCAGAGGACACATAGAGAATTATCAGCCTTCAGAAAAATGTAAAGTCAAAAGCAAACTGAAGAGATGGCAGAGGGGCCTGGATGAGGCCATCTGATGGGGCCTGAGAAGGGCAGTGATGTGCCGGTTTGCACAACAGCTAGTCAATTATTTCTTTTTGTTTCTTTGTCGTAAGTGCTTGCCTTAGCACCCCATAATGAATACAGAGACTTTACCTCTTCTTTTACTTTTCTCCATCATCTCTCATTCAGTTTTTGCCACACTGACAACGTGATTCAAGGATGCAAGGCATGGTGGTGTCATTACCACCCAAGTAGCACTTACTAGACGTCTACCAGGACAGTCCCGGGTCCACAGCCACTCTCTGAAGTAGGTATTTTCATCCTCATTTCACATCGAGGACCCTGCAGCCTAGATAATTCTTAGACAACTCACTAGCTGTGGTAGGTGTTCAAACTCAGGTCCCATTGGTGCCTGAGCCCTCCCAATCCTAAACCTCTTTGTCCCACCTCTCTATAGGTCTCTGACTACACACACACACACACACACACCATACAGACACACATATCCACCTCAGCTCTTTGGAGAGATTTCCTCGTGTTCTGGCTGGAATCTTCTGGTTCCTGGTGCTGGGTATTGATTTAATAAATTAGTTGATGAGATGAAAGACTTAACTCTGGACCTCCATCTGCCTCCTCTATACCTGAAATCATGTACCCTTCATCAAGGGCTGCAGGTTTAGACAGGTCCTGGCTCTGAGGGGGTATAAAGTTGGGGAAAGAGCAATCCCCTGTGGGCTTATGAGCTGCAGCTGTTGTGGTCCTTCTGGCAGCAAGGGTACCCATTATGCTTCTTTGCATGTCCAGACTTTGCCTGTGACGTGCCCAAGGCCCCAAGGGTCATCTTGCCTCAGCTACCCTGTGCCAACCCCACAACCCTTCCTTCTTCACCCACCCAGGCCCGGAAACTGTTGCCTCAAATCCAGCCCCATAGCTCTGGGGCAAGAACTGGGCCAGAGTTCTGAGGCTGAGTTTGAAGCAGAACAATTTGCGTCAGTCCCTTGGCCAGGTTCCTAGCAGCCAGGGGGGACACCTTGTAAATGGTTTTGGAAGAGGGAGGTGGGTTGGAGCCTGTCCTGGGAGCTGGGGCCAGGGAGATTGGAGAGAGGGTCACTTTCTCCCAGGGACTGCACTTGCCCTCTCCTACCTTCACTTGAACACCCCATGCACTTCCACCTCAGGTACTCATCCTGTCTTCCCTCCTCATCTGGGCTAGGCACACACAGTCAAACAGGAGTTATTTCTGATTTTATTTATAATATAAAAATGTTCAAGTGTCAACAGTCAGGTGTTCGGACATTTCAGGGCAGGGTTCCCATTTGTTTCTGTTTGGGATTTTTTTTTAAAACAATTTCTTTTTTTGACAAATTAGCTTGGATCCAGTTTTGAGGGTTGGGGAGGGTAGGACTGGAGAGAAAGTGGAAGTCATAGGTGGGTATGGGGACTGGGGCCAGGTTGTGAGAAGGAAATGGTTACTTTATTGCTAAAAGGGGAACTGAATACACTGTCGAGTGGCTCTTCTCGGTCCCAGCGTGACCATGCATCCAATCTAAAGAATCTGAAATGCAAAGGACATGCAGGCATAAAATAGAAAAGACGACCTGTAAACGAAGGTGCTGCAGAGGACAGAGGGCATCCTGGAGGCCGCAGGGGAGGAGGAGCCATGAATATTGGGCCCCTGGCACAGCTGCCCCCTCCCTGGGCCTGGGGCTGCTGGGGAGACCTCTTTCTGGCCCCCCTCCCTTAGCAGCTGTGAGGAGCGGGGAGAGCCCCTCCCCATTCTGGTTGCTGTCGCTGGGCTTCTGTCTTCCCCTGTAAGTTACCTGATCCCAATTCTAGCACTTGAACCTAGGATCCCTGCCCTCTACTCCCAGGGGGCCCAGGACTCCAAATATGGCTGGGTACAAAACTACTTCTGTCCTCAGTTTCTTCCTCAGCACCCACCATCTTCACCCCATAAAACCCTCACAGTCTCTCTCCCTGCTTTCGCTCACTCAACCAGCTCTGGATCCTATGGCCCACCACCACCCCGCAACCCAGACGTCTCTCCAGGAGCCCCAGATTAGCGTACAGCAAAAGGCACCACAATATAGGTTTCTATTAAAGAGTCAAAAAATTGGCCCATCTCTCTTTTTTTTTTGTTGTTTCTTTTTTTTTCCGAAGCTGTAAATCAGGATGTTACATATAAATAGTTTCCCTATAAAAACGTCTTTGCCGTTAGCTAGTATTATAAGACAATTTTTGCTAAAATGAAAATAAAACATTTTTGTTATATTTTTTTCCTTTTATAGAAAATAAAAATATTTTTATTTCTTTTTTTTTTCCCTCCTTTCTCCAGTCGTTGGTCTCTGTTCTCCTTAAAGACAGTGGGGCGGGCGAGGCGGAGGGGGCGGCGGGGCCCTAAAGGGGCGCCGAGTCCTGCTTGGCCCGCGGGGGCGGCCCGCGGCTGTGTCTGCTGCTGGCCCGCGTGCTGTGGCTGTCCAGGGAGTAGTAAGTCCTGCTGTCGGCCGCCGGGCACAGCGGCGGCGAGTCCGAGCGCAGAGCGTCGTGCGCCGCGCGCAGGCCAAGGAAAGGCGTGCTTTCGGCCGCCAGTGCCCCGTCCGCGTCGTCCGCGTCGTCGTCCGAGGCCGAAGCCGAGCCGCCCCCCGAGCCGCTGCTCAGAGACAGCGAGTCCCGCGCCGCGCGTGCGCGCTGCGCCGCCAGCCCGTTGAGGCGCGAGCGGCGCCAGCGCCGGGGCCCCGCCGACGTCCTGCGGGACGCGCCGCGCGCTCGTGGCCGCGGCGGTGGCGGGGGCGCGCACTCCTGCGTGGTCTCGTACTCGTCGTCTTCTGGGATGCGGAAGGGGCTCGCAGGCAGGCTGCCCAGGCTGCCGCCCAGCGCGCAGGCCCCACGCCGCGGTCCCGGCCCAGCCGCCGGGTAGTAGTAGCTGTCGTAGCTGCGCTGCATGTCCGCACCTGGCCCGGGCCCTGGCCCGGGGCCTGGGGGCGCCGGGTGCCGCAGCAGTGGCTGCTGCTCCGCCAGGCGGTAACTGATGGGCGCGGCCGGTGGCAGCGACACAGCGTGTGCGGAGTTGGGAGAAGTGATCTCAAAAGTCGGCACCTGCGTAGCCAAAGAGTAGTGGAAGTCCACGGGCGAGAGGCGCGCGGGCGTGGTCAGGGCCGACACGTACCTGCAGGGAGAGGCAGAGGCGTGGGTCAGGGGGTCTCGGATGAGAGGGTGGGCCCCAACCAAAATCATCTTGTGAGGGATCCTGTCTGCAAGAATGATGGTGGTACTTCTCTAAGACCTCATGCAATTCCCTTAATATCTCCAATCTATATTCCTTATTTGTTAAGCGAGGATAACCATAGTGCTCATTCCATTGCAGTATTGGGACGATTCCAGATATGGTGTCAGGGGAATGTCTTAGCCCAGTATCTGATCCGTGGTAAGTCTTCACGAATGATCGTTTGTTGTGGGAATGCTCACAGTCATGGGGTCAGGCATTTTATCTATGTATGATCTCATCTAATAGTAATTTTTTAAGACCTTTAGGTTACACACAGGAAACTGAGACTCAGGACGTTTGAGTTCTTTGCTCTGGGTTCCACACTTAGGTAGTGGCAGAGCTGGAATTTGAACACAGGGCAGGAAAGAACCAGAATGCCTGTTGTCCATTTCCAGAAGCCACTAGTCCCTATTCACGTATCCCTATTACCTGGACTCAGTGCTCCTGCAGGGACGGTTCATCCCATGGCTGACAGCTTTGGTGAGGGCAACATGCCTTCTTATATTGAAATCAGAAGCCTCCTCAGGGAATTGACCATTCACACCTTCGGCAGGGTGCTCAGCCAGGGCTAACAGATACCCCACTACAAGGGTCTCTGCTTGGGGCCAATGACACCTAGTGACTTCTGAAGCTAGTATCTCCCAGTCTGGATCTTGGGCACCTGTCCTTTTTCATTCTCCACATCCCTCTTGTGAGCCCAACAGCCTTTTGTCCACTTCAGAACAGGAACCACCCATCTCCATGATTCCTTTTCACAGTGCATAGCTAAGCACCTCACTGCTGTCTAGAACCAGCCCCAAATTTCTGTTATGTCTTTTTTTTTTTGAACACAAATGTTTATAGCAGCTTTATTTACAATTGCAACCAAGGTGTCTGAGAGGTGAATGGATAAACAAACTGCCTTTTGATTGTAGGAATCCTCTTTTAAAAATTTCTCTGTTATGTTCTTTTTGAGTCAACTGATTTCCCCTACCCTGGTCCGCCACATCTTCTCTATCTCATGTGTAGATCTGATAATCTAGTCTTACCCATTCCCCCATCCTTGGGGACACCCTCCATCCTATCCTGGGCCAGCTGTTCTCCCTGGTTGTGTCCCCGTCCCATGGTGTCTCCTTCATTTTGCAGCTCCCAGAGCAATCTTTTAAGTCCCAGCTCTGCTAAGGAGGCTCCTTCCTACTTACTCACCCAGACTCCACCTCCTGAGCAGAATCCCTTGGCTCTGGTCCATCTGTGTGGCCCCAGCCTGCCTGTTTAGGCCCAGCTTTGCTGTTCCCCACAGCCCACCGTGCTCCAGGCACCTCACTCTCTGATCTTACTCTTAAGTGCCTCTGTTGGAACAGCTCCAGTGGTTCCTTCCCTGTATACAAAAGGCTTTCCCCATTTCTCTGCCTCTTGCCTTCCTGTCACCCCCTAAGGAGCCCTGGTATTGTGGTTACTGTTGATGATAGTAGTGATAGGTATGAGGCAAAGAGCTCTGCATATATTTTCTCATGTGGCCTTCATCAAAACCATGCATACTAGAATTCTCTCTGATCTACAGCTTATGGAACAGTGTATAGAGGCAATCAGCCTGCCCTGAAACATGCAGGTTGTGCAGCTGCCCTTGGACAGGTTAGTCTTAGGAAACCTGGCTGTTTCCTAGAGCTTGCTGTCAGACTGGGCTTCTCTGCCCTGGAGTGGTCCCTGGAGTGGTGTCCTGTGCTTAGCACTTTCCATAGGCTGCTGTGAGCATTAGTGGTTTGTTCCTGTGACTGGGAGTGCCTCAGGGACGGGAAGCAGGAGGGCCACCTCTGACTCCCCAGGCAGGCCTGCCTAGCCTAGACTTGGCACAGAGTAGGCTGTCAAAAGTGGGAGGGTAGCTGAGCATGGTGGTACATGCCTGTAATCCCAGAAGCTGGGTAGGCTGAGGCAGGAGGAACATGAGTTTAAAGCCAGCCTCAGCAAATGTGAGGCACTAAGCAACTCAGTGAGACCCTGACTCTAAATAAAATACAAAATAGGGCTGGGGATATGGTTCAGTGGTTGAGTGCCCCTGAGTTCAATCCTGGGTACCAAACAAACAACAACAAAGAAGGGAAGGTATCTACTTCTCTCCTTTCTTCTTGGCTCAAAGCTTCTTGATTGGTGCTCCTTCCTCTGCTGTCCTCCCATAGATGCAAGTTGCTGAGGACCACTTGGGGGCTGAGTAATGGGGGTGGGTCCTATGGTTCCTAGCTTGGAGTCAGAGAAGGGGAGTTTCCTTGGTCCTTCTGCATCCTTTGCTGGATAACTCAACAGTGCCTTGAATGCTGTACCTTGTTGCCCATGCTGTCTGGCCTGGGTCATTCTTGGCGCATGTCTATTGTGCACTGGTCAGTGTCCTTGAAAACAACCTCCCTTTCCACCCTCCAACCAACTTGGTCTTTGTGTCTTTCTGCTTCTGCTGGGACATGAGTCCTCTAGGTGATATGGGGATAGGGCAACCATAGTACCTGGTTGTCTGGAATAGCCCCTATTTATTCCTGAAGTTTCAGTGCAATTATTAATCTCCCATTCTTCTTTGAAAAGTATCCTAGTAGGATAATAAGTCAGGTGGTCACTATGTGCCAGGGTCCATTACAACTCAGCTGTAATAACCTTTCTGGGATCTTGTTTACTCACCTGAAAAAATGGAGATGAGTCTCTTTGAAAGGTCTTTAAGATACCCTAAGGGTCAGCCTTGGGTCAGTGGTACCAGCCCTCTGGCCAAAGTGGGAGCCAGGTCAGGGGGTAGGAACTAACCTCTCACTGTGCGGAGAGTCACGCAGGGAATCTACGGAGTCGTGGTAGGGTGGCACAGCAGCCCTGCGCCGCTCCTCCAGGCTGTATGCTGCTGCTCGCCGCGCCCGAGCCTCCACACATGCTGGGCTGTTGCACTTGCTGGTGCCCACTGATGACAGCATGATGCCAGACTGGGAGTCGGAGGTCAAGCTCTCAGAACGTTCCAGGCTCCACGTGTGGCTCTCATGTCTGGGATAGCCAGTGGGGACAAGGCAAGAGGTCAGGAAGGGGTAGAGTGGCCCAGCAGATGTGGAACTTTGGCCACCCAATCCCTATATCTTCATCCCATCTTGGGCTCCTTTGAATCATGGGCTGATATGGAGTATCACAAATGTCCAAACTTGACATTGGGAGGAGGGCTGGGTGCCATGGCTGGGTGGGTGAGCTGCAATGTGTAGAGGCCTCTTCCTTTATATCTTGCAGCCATCTTTCCCCTAGCCTTGCCCCAGAGCCCCTGTGTGGGACTCTTTCACCCTCATGGCCCTTAGCCACCTTATCTCAGGACCCCAGCCCCAGTGGCCAGTCTTTGGGAGCTCTGACCATTCCATGGTACTTCTCAGGGAAGGAGGGCCAGCCATGTTATTTCTCAAGCTGTATAAGCCTCTGTGTTTATGTTGATAGATCATCCCTGTTCTGAAGAGAAGGCCAAGGGAGACCACAATTTGTGAGCCAAATTCAGGAGAGGGTGTCAAATAACTCTGGATGAATGAGATAAAAGACAGGAATCCTCAAGTTTCTGTGGGCCTTGACTTACTCACCTGCGGCTGGAGGTGGGCGTGGCTGTGGAACAGTGGTGAGAAGGAGAACAGGAGTGGCTCCCAGAGAAAGTGGTCTCAGTTTCCCTCCGGATGACGTGGTCTGTGGCTGGCACATTCTTGGAGATGTACTGGGATAGACAGAGAATTGGCAGGAGTTAGTGATGGGGACCAGGTAGGCTCTCGCTGGTGAGGGTGGGAAAGTAATAAGTACTGAGCTCTAGGTGGGGGGAGTGATCAGTGGATGACAAGCGGCTTTGATGTTGGAGTGATTTGGGCTCCAGCCAGCAACTCCCCACCCTTCCCTTGCAAGTGGGCAAAGCGAGGCCAGCCATCCAGGGAGGCAGTGCCTAGCAGGCAGGGATGATCCAGGGGCTGGGCTGGCTGCTGTCCTGGCAACTTGTGTGAGAAGCCTGGCTGACCAGCAAGGCTCAGAGGGGATCCTGGAACACCACTCACATCTGCCATCTGAATTTCTTCGGGGTCTAGCCGGGGGTGGCTGGGCCCATTGGCCAGGCTCCGGTTCTGGTGGGCTGGGCACATGTTCTGCCGGAGGTGGTTGTGCATCTGCTTCCGCTGTTTTCTGCATAGAGGGAGGGTAGGTGAACCTGCCAGGTCCCCTGTAGTAGATGAACTTCCCTCCAGGGCACATGAGTAGTTAATGTGTGGAACCCCACTGCTTTCTAGTTTCGTGACCCTGGGCAAGTTACGGAAGTTCTGCCTATTTTAGTTGCCCCATGTGTGAAACCATTCCAAAGACTGTTGAGCATTAAAAATATATAAACTATTCATGCACATTGCTGGCACTCTCCCTCCCTCATTCATTCATTTGTATTCATTGAGTTTTTACTGTGTTCCAGATACTACTCTGGAGCAGAGAAGTCAGACATGGTCCCTGTCTCATGGATCCTGCAGGCTAGTGGGGGAGGCAGATGATAATCACATAAACAAGTAAATGAACTCGATATTTTCCCTTAAGTTTTATGAAGAAAATAAAAACAGGGTGCTGTGGTTAGGAAGCCAGGGCCTGTGGGACTATTTTACATTGGCACATATTAAATGCTCAATAAATTTGTTTTATATGTGGTGCTGAGGATCGAACCCGGGCCGCACGCATGCCAGGCGAGCGCGCTACTGCTTGAGCCACATCCCCAGCCCTAAATTTGTTTTATAATAAGCGATTCTTATGTCACTCCCCTGTCTAAAACCTTCATTGGCTCTCAGGGTCCCATTTCACCCTCAAATCCTATCTCTCACTGCCTTCCCTTCACCCCAGCTTTCTGCACCCCTGGACAGCTTGTTTCAGATCCCCTGTCCTCTCTGGCCTCTGGGCTTGCACACATTCTAGTCCATCCACCTGGAATACTTTCTTTGCCTCTTCACCTGCTAACTCTTGCTCACAGGCTCCAGCCTAAATGCTGCATCCATGGGAAAACCCTTTCTGCCCTCCAGCTAAGGTTAGGTGACTCTAAAATATGTCTTGTGACACTGGACCACTTGCTTCGAGCACTGAATAAAAGTCTGCTGAAGAAATGGATAAATGCAGTGGTGTTGGAACAGAGGCTTGCTTTTCCCTCAGTTCTTAGACACAATCCCTAATGTGCCCAGGCTCCTCCTCTGGGCTCCCTGAACCCCAACTCCCTCCTTACTCTCTACCAGTCTTTATTGAACTTATCCAAGATGATGGCAGCTGGACCTTCAATCCTATCAATAGAGGTAGTAGGGGTTCAGACCTACAGGCTCCATCCCCCAGATGATGGTCATTTCCAGCCTTGCTTTCCAGGTAGGAGCAGATGAGACAAATATCATTTACTGTACTACATCATGCTTCAACCTTTATGGGATCCCCATCATCTACAGGATAAATGTAGATTTCCTGGCTTGGCATCAAGGTCCTATGGTGGCATCTGGATCCCAGCTATCTTTTTAGCCTCTTGCCTCCTCTTCTATGATCCAGTTCTTTGGCCCAACTAGTCCAGGCTGCTTCTGTTGCAGGTGTGACTGCCCCATCTGTGCTTGTCTTTAGCTGGCACTCTGCTACCCAAACTGCTCAGCTCCCTGAGCTTATGCCCCGACCTGTCTTCTGCCCAGAGGTGGCCTAGCCTCATCTTCTCTGTGTTCTTGTCTCAGTTGCTCCCAGGGTGGGGACAGGTGGTGCCTGTGAGGTGCCTCCTTCCAGGGAACACAACCTTCTCTGTGCCTCCCTCATTCTTCCCTAGCACTGCTTCAGCACCTCCTGCTAGACAGGGCACATGCTCCTAGAGCCATTGTGGTCAGCTGTGCATTCCTCTCAGGCCCTCACAATGTCCTTTGATGCCTACACTAGGCTCATTCCCATGAGGACTTGGAGTGGTTCCTCAGTTTTCTCAAGATCACATGGGAAACGGCAGAGCCAGGTTGGAACCCAGACTTGTGTTCTTTCAAGCCCTGTGCCCATGAGCCCGCTTTGTTCGGTCATCTAGGGCTGTCTCCCCACCTCTATGCCTGTTTCCTGATCCAGCCCCTGAGCCCCACAGTTACAAAGGCCCCTGAAGGGGCCACTGGGGATAGGAGACTGAGGCCAGGCATGGTGAGGTACAGGAGAAGAGCCTGTCCTTACAAAAACATTTTGGTGGCCATCCCCTGGCTTGGCCTGTCCCCTTCCTGAGCACTTGCCACTCACTTGGTCTTGCAGTAGGCGACCACACAGACGATGCCCACGACCAGCAGAGCCACGCAGATGCCAGTGATGGTCAGGACCCTCTTCTGGTATAGCTCCTCGGCTTCTGCAGAGGCAGAGTGGACATGAGGAGGTGGGGCAGGAGGCAGGCCTGGGGGGATGCTGGTGCAGACACCCCTGCCCCCAAAGCCTCAGGCTCCCTCAGCCTGGGTCCTGCCAGTTCCCTCCATTCCTCCCTCCTGCCTGCTTCTGGATGGTCCCCCCATATTCCCACCCACCCATGGGCCTGGTCACACCCTCCCAGATCCCAGGCCCACCCAGAGCATGGGGGTGGAAAATGCAGGGGATGGGAGAGAATGGAGTAGAGAAGTAGAGGAGCGCAACCTAGTCTGGCCAGCAGCACCCCTGCCCTGCTCCACAGCAGCCTGGCAGCTGCAAAGAGCCTTGGTGACTGTGGAGAGTTTTCTTTATGATAATGAACATGGAAACCTGAGCAAAGGCCTGGATCAGATACTTTAGCTTCCCTATGAAGCTAAAGTTGTTGACAGGATGCAAGACCAGAGGTGGGATGTAGGAGGGATGTAAGGGCCAGGAGCATGATAGAGCAGACAGGGCCCAGGAGGGGACATGGAAGAAAGGCCTGGTCAGAGTTGTGGCCTGGCCCATTGCAGCCTCCCATGTCTGCAGGTGAGAAGCCCACCAGTGGCAGCACAGGCCCCTGGCATCTGCACACATCTATCCTTGTGTGTAAAGAACACCCCCACCCTTGCTGGGGAGTTGAGTAAGACTGGGCCTCCAAGCCCCCAGCCTCAACTCTCCTCTCTACTCTCCATGCCTCTAAAACAGACCACTAGGAGGAAGAGAAGCAAAAAGTGACAGTACTGGCCACAGCCCAGAAAGCTCACCCCACCCCACCTGCACTTGCTGGCTGGCCCTGCTTCCCTGCTTAGGAATAAGTGGAGGTGGGACTCCCACATCTTGGTGGAGCCCTGTCCCCTTGGGCTTATAGCATCTCCCATGCAGAGGCAAGCACACAGCAACCCCAGGGCTGCAGACCCTTCAGACCCACACGTGTCCACAACTATGCCTGCCAGAGTCACAGGCACAACCTTCACAAAGATAAACCCATACCTGCTCTCTTTTCTCTCTCCCTCTCTCTCTCTCTCTCTCTCTCTCTCTCTCACACACACACACACACACACACACACAGAGTTAACCACACACTCCAGTAACAGTTGCATACACAGACCCAGGCACACCGACCCACAGTTAAGGCTCTCTTAACCTGACCTTTGTCTCACACCCCCATCTTGACTCTGTCCCATAGCCCTGTCTCCAGGCCTCTTTCCCTCTTTACCCCTCAATTTTCTGCTGTCAGGCATCTGCCTCCACCATTTCTTGGAGACTATTCTGGTCATGGTCACCAAAAACCCCCATGTTCCAAGTCCTGTGGTTATTAAAATGCCTCCTTGTGGGGCACACTCTATGGCCTTGGAGTGGCGCTCCTCGCTGAGCTTCCTCCTACATGGCAGGCTGGTCTTCCCATGTCAGTGGCTGCTCCCTTCTTCTCTACTTGGGTTGGATGGTAGAAGGGCTCAGAGCTCTCAGCCTTCTTTCTTTCCTCTGTCTCCCTGAGTGACCTCATACAGACAGACTTTAAATATCATTTCTTTACATTCTTTCTCTTTCTGTCTCCTGCTCTGATTTCTCCCTAAGCTCCAGACTCAGGTATCCAAAGGCCAAGGCCAACCAGAACCAGTTTCCATACTCCTCCCCATCTCTTGTAGCATCTCTCTCCTGTGGCTCTGGCCCCAAAACACAACCCATTCTGAATCACTCCCTTTCTTCCCATCTTCCCTGATATCTGATCCAAGTACTACAAGTACTCTCAGCTCTACCTTCCAAGTAGGTCCTGGATTTGACCATGTGACCATTTCCACAGCTCCCAACTTAGTCCAGGATGATGCCTCCTCTCACCCAGCGATGGTCACCGTATGGCAGGCCTTTCTGTGTCTGCTGCTCCCTAGCTGCCCCCAGTGCCAGGCTGTTGTCTACTCAAAGCTACATTAAAGTGTAAAGTAGATCATTTTAGTTCCCTGCTTAAAACTCATGATAGTTTCCAGTGTAATTAAAATAAAATCCAAGGTCTAAGGACCCCAATTACTTGGTTTCAACCTCCCTTTGAGTCTTATCTGTGGTCCTTTCCCCCAGTGCTTGGAATCACTGGTGGTCTTTTTCCACTAAACCAGACAAATCCCATTGAACCACATGACTTGGTTCCTGCCTTCAACACTTCCCACCACCCCACCAAATTGTTTGCAGGACTGACTACCTGATGTCACTTTATGGGACAAGCCTCCCCTGACCACTTAGGCACAGTAGCACAATCCCATGACCTCATTTTATTTTCTGTCTAGCATTTATTTTCACCTGATATCTTCCTGTTTGTTGCCACCTCACCCATGAATAGGAGCACCAGGAAGGCAGGGACTCATGTCTGTAGGTTCTGGTGATGAGTGTTTGCTGCATACACACTCCCCTTTAAGACACACACACACACACACACACACACACACACACACATCTGCACATCCTACACTCACCTCCACACACATACCTAGGTCCAACTGCAAATGCTCAACTTAACATAGAGATATCCCACTGCCCCTCCACGCCCTCGCATCCTTCCCTGAGACCTTGCAAGTGTACACATTCCCCACATCCCATCAACACAGACGCCTGCAGATTTACCTCATGCATCCTTTCTCCACGATCCTAGATCCCTCAGAGCCTCCACCCCTCCTTCCCACCCAACTTCAGGCTGTGGACACAGACACATTTAACATGCAGACTCTGAGCTCTATCTTCTATTGAGAACAGCTCATGGGGCCAGGTGGTGGCAGAGCTAGGTCTTCCCCAAACCTGCTGCGAGAACAGCCTTGGCATGTTTGTAGGCTCTGCATCACATCTGAAATTCTGACCCCCAGAAGTCCCCCACCTCCGGATCTCCTGCATATCTCTTGCTGGAATACACTGAGACTCTTGGGGCCAGGGCAGAGTCTCTCTGAGCAAAACCACAGAGTTGGAAACAGACCCTCAAAGTCCCTCCTAGTCCAAAGAGTCTCCCAGGGGCAGTTGCATAGGGTAGGGAGTCATGTGTCAAATTCTGAGCCAGGGCAAGGGGCAGGCAACAGAAACTAGCCCAACCCAGACCCTTGCTGGTATTGCTCATGGATGCACACATGTGCCATCGTGGGGACAGATCATGGAAGGAGTGATAGTCTCAAGCAGATGGCAAAGCCCAGCAGATAAGACACAGGGCAGGGGCAGAAGGAAATGTGGATTATCAGCTACTAGCCTGGTTCAGAATGAAAAGCAATGGACATGAGAAAAGAAAAGAGGATTCAAGTCAGATGGAAAGGGATGCCTCTCTGCACAACTCCCAAACCAGGCTTCAGTAGTTTCTGGACATTGGCCCTTTAAGAAGCCACATCCACACAGGGGCCCTGTCTCTTGTTGGATGCCCACTGGGTTGCACAGCTCGGGAAGGCTCCCTCCCCTGAGGCCTTCTAGCACTTGGTCTCCTCTATGCAGGGGGTGCTACTGTGCGGTGGAGGCACAGTCTGAACCTCAGGGTACACGGATGGCCATGAGCTGCTTTTATCTGCCCCCAAATCAACATAGCTTATTCTAGGACATCTTGATGGGGCCAGGGGAGATTTTTAAAATCATCCCCTTTCCATTTTTGGAAAGGAAATGAAACATTCAGCACCCATGGGGTCAGGGACTATGGAGGGGGCTGAGCGGATGGCGCAGAGTGATACATAGAGGTTCCATACCCTTTAATTCAAATCCAAGGTGCTCTGGCAGTGCAGAAGAGATGGGGGTAAGAGGGGGAGGGGTGAAGGGAGAGAGGCAGACAGAGATGGGAGGGGGAGGGTGGGGGGGAGAAAGAGAGAGAGAAAGAGAGAAACGTTGGTCAGGATTCTTCAGACACCCGGCAGCCAGCCTGTGAGGTGAAAGCAGGTTAGTAATGTCCCTTCCTAGCCCCCTGAGCTCCTTCCCTGGTGCCCAGTCCCCAAGAGCCCCAGGAGGGTTAGAGAAAAGCAATGTTAGAATTCACAGGCAGAGCATGTTCTTTGAAGGTGAGCAGTGGGGTTAGTACCTGGTGGGGAGGCATAGGCGAGAATCAATTGGCAAATGTCTCCCTGGAGGAAAGGGTGACTGGGGACAGGGTTCTGAGGAGTGCCTGGTCGCCTCCTCTCAGCTCCAGTGCCAGCCCTTCAGAGCTCTCAAGTCCTCCTGGAGAGGGCCTGACCAGCTCCTAGCTCATTCACAGGGCCCTTTCTTCTGTTCAAAATGAGGGCAAGATCCCTAGGCCGGCCCCATAACCCTGGCCTGTCCCACAGGTCCGGCTGGCTTTCTCATCTCCTAGGAGCCTAAGGGTGGAGCCTCAGAGTCTGTGAGGAGCAGGAGCACAGAGAGGAGGAGGCTGTAGGCAGCAGGTCACTTTTCCACTTACTGCCTCAACACCCTGGAAACCTGCAGGGGCTGGGCATGGTGCCAAGACCGATCTTGCTACTTAGAAGAGCAGACTGCAACTAGGAGAATGAGAAGATTGGAGAACTTGTGAGTGCCTCATTTAATGGATAAATTAGTCTTGGAAGTGAGATCAATGAATGTGTGGTTTTAGGCACCTATGAGGTAGACATCTACGCCATTGACAGGTTAAATAAGGGTCAACTCTGCCACCTAACTGCTGTGTGTCATTGAGAGATACCCAACCTATCTAGATCTCAGTCTCTTAGCTGTTAAATAGGGTTAAGGCTCAACCATGGGGTCCTGGGAGGTTTGCAAACCTGGCTGTACTTCAGAATCCTCCAGACCAATAGGATCAGGCTTGGGTAGGAGCCCAGAAATCACAACAGTGTTTTTAAAAAGCTCATGTCCCATCCTATGGTGCATCCAGCACTGGTTTGCAGGACTGAGTCTCAGTTTTGCCCTTAATTTGCTGTGTGAATGTGGGTAAGTCAGTTTCTGTTTCCTAATCTGTCAAAAGCACATGTACCCAGTCAGAGGCAGCAGCAAGCAGGCCTGAACAGCAGAGTCTCTGCACACTGTGCAAGGGCCCAGCTCCTGCCGAGCTGGGTTCACTCCCTCTCTGGCTTCCACATAAGCACAGTCAACTTGGCTAGACTCAGGGAAATACGAAGTCGTGTGTGACGTTCTCATCTGCTGCAGAGGAAGGGGAACACAGGCAACTAGCAGGAAGTCCTGAGCATTATTCACCCCTAGGTCTCTCTATGCTTCCTAAAAGGGATTCTAGATGGCTCTGCATTTGGAAAAGGATAGGAGAGGAGGGTGATTCTTCAGGGATGAAAGTGGTCCTTGACTTCAAGAGCCTTGAGGAAGATCCTGGGGCTTGGGCTCCCCAGTTCTGTGCAGGGACCATACCAAGGAAGCACTGACCCTAGCCCTCTAAACATGAGTCCTCTGTGTACTCCTGCTAACCCGAGCCTGGAGGGTGATCTTAAGGTTTTGGCTTCTTTGCAGTTTTGCTCTGAATGCAGAGGTAGGAGAAAGTCATCTTAAGTATGGTTTGTCCACTCTTCTCTAGGATTCCCAGAGCTGGCCAGCCAGGCAAGTTGATGTAAAATCTTGACAGACTCCAAAGGCCTCAGACATTTCACTGAATAGTTAATTCTGGGGTTCAGGGACCTTCCAGGCAGCTCAAGAGTGCTCATATTGTTTGGCTATCCAGCCGTGTTCCTTGGAAAAAACAGCAGGGCTTGACCACGGCCTCCTGGATACTAAGAGCTGGTCTGAGCCCCACTTTTGGACAAAGCTATTGTATTATATGAGGCAACTGGGACCCAGTAGTTCCAGGACACTTTCATAAGGTCACACAGGAAATCAGAAGGCAGAAGGGAGATTGGAGGCTCTGTTTCTGGTCTTTTTGGACTATGCTTTGGCTAGTTCTGCCTCTCTGGTGAGGCCTTTCTGGCTAGTCCTGAGAGCAATGACTACCTGGAGAAGCAAGGAAAGGCTCCCAAAGCACTGTAAGAGTTTTCATCTGTGTCAGTCCTCTGGGAACCAAATCATAGCATCAGCAGAAGCTTCCAGGTCTACTGATGGTGTGCTGTTTAAGTCAAAGGCTATACTGTTTATGGTTGGCATGATTGGTGAGGTCACTGGGGGCCTGGCCAGTCACCAGGAAGGCAGCCTTCTTCCTGGGATGTGCAGAGAAGAATTCCGAGGGGCCTACAGCTGCATCTACCCCAGCTAAAATATGAATGTCCCACTCATATTCATTGCCTGCCACTCAACCAGGATGGGGTGGTACCACTGAGTCACAGGAAGGTCCTATTGTTCAGAAATTTGCATACTAACCAGTAATCATGGCAACCTGATGCTGGACTTTCAGCAGGGTGAAGCTATCCAGGCAATATGCAAATTGTTCAATCCACAGTCACAAGGTGCCTGGACAAGGAGGCAGTGATGTGTATGCAGATGTGAGCATGTACTCCTGTGTTTGCATGTGTGTATGCAGGGGCGAGTGCATGCTTGTGGGTTAGCGTGTGTGCTCATTGATATGGAGGCATACAGACAGACAAGCTTTGACTCTCGGGGAGGAGAGGGCCTGTCAGTGAAAGAAGGAGAAGCCTTTAAGTGCTACTGAGGTTAAGGCCTAGTTTCCTTATTCTCTGCAAAAGGTAACCTGGTTCCAGGTGGTCTGGGCAAGGTCAGACGCTTTGATCTAGAATGCTGGGAGGTGGCCTCCAGGGAGTCAGTGCTCCTCCTGCCCTCTCCATGCCAACTGTAGCTGGGAGAGGTACTAAAGTGCACTCCAACGACAGTGGCAGGCTGTCTGCTGAGCCCCTCACATGTGTTGCTTCGTTTCATCCTCACAGCAGCCTGACAGGCATAAATGTGACCCCCGATATACAGACAAGAACACAACTCCAGAGGGGTTAAACGAGGCCCAGAACTAACAGGCTGGGCTCCTGGCATTTTCATCCTGCTCTCTTGGAACTAGAAGCTTGTCACTTCTTTGAGCACATTTCACTGCCTCTGTAGTCACTATCTACTAGAGGAGCACACGAAGGGCTCTCTGGGAAAGTGCTGGAGGAGCACTTGTCCTTCACAGAAAGGTAACAGTAATGGTATTGAAGACAAGGTGGGAGGGCCACAGGCTGCATTTGTAGTCTGTTTTGGGCTCCTGGGGCTCTGCTGACCCTCCCAGAAGATCCAGACTGAAAGTTGAAGCAGCCCAGCTGGCAGAGAGGCCTTGGACAGTGGCCCGGGTTCCGGAGGCTCTGCTGCTCTGATTCAGGAGGGGCCAGGACTGCCTGTCCAGAACAGTCCCATAAGCCAGAGAGGCTCTTGGCCAAAGGGTGGGAAGGAATATAACCTACACTGCCTGTCACCTGGCCCGTGCTCAGCCTGGCAGCTCTGCCCCCTCTTGCCCTACAGTTCTCCACATAGACTGGACCTGATTTTGAAATTCTTCCAGAGCCTGGTTTCTAGAGAATTCCTTTGAGCCACATGTCCTGCCTACATGCTCTGTCCTTGTCCCCAAGGGCTTCCTCCTGGCTTCTGACTGGAGGGTCCTGTGGGGAGCCTTGCCTTCCATGCTGTGAAGACAGTTGACCTTCTGGGCCTACTGGCCCTCATTTGCTGGGGTCCCTATGCTTCTATTGGGTTAAGGTAGGGAGTAAATTTTCAGGCTTTCCTGCTGTGGTCTAAGAAGGCTTGGGAAGGTTCATTTCTTTACCCTGACACCTAGACTCCAAAACTCTTTTTCTCCATGAGCTACCTCCTAGGTCCCACCTTTGGCGTCTCCCAGAGTTCTACTTCCCAATGTCCAGGTACCATCTGGATGCTCTAGTTCCTAACTCCTCATAGGACCCAGTTGTCCTATGGACAGGAGGGGATGGGCAGGGGCCTAGTCTTCTCTGCAGGATAGGATGGGTGACATGGTTCAGGCCTTGCAGACCAATGGTCCATTGGACCCCAGATGGAATCTGTGGGCAACCAGTGTTGTTTTGCTCTGCTGCACCTCCACCTGGTGGTGCTGGAAGGAACTGCTTCCAGGTCCTAATATAAACACTGTACAATTACAGCTGCATCCCTGGGTCAGCCACAGGGCTCACTTTTTTTTTCTTTTTGTAAATTATGTAAACCAGAACATAGAGAGAGCTCCAATCTCAGAAATGGAAGAAAGAAAAGGAATGAAATATTGAAAGTGGATTCAGACCGGAGATGTCCTGGGGAGAATCACCAATGACCCTTTGATTCCTCATTCTCCTTATCATTTATTTTCTGAGCAATCCCCAGCCCACCTCATCCTGTAGCCACACAAATGTCCTCTGGCATCCATGGAGAACACTGCCACGGGTGGTCTTCAAACTCCCCTCCTCCCCGCTCTGGTCCCCAAATCCCAAACCAACATTACTCTGGCCTGAGCAGAAAATAGTTTTTTGAGACGTTTTTCTTTCTCTCAAGCACACCAGCACACACATACTCACACTCACTTCTCAGACTCATCATCAGCCTGACATCCTCAAACAGCCTTCAGAGGCCAGGGAGGGCTCTATAAATGCCTCTTCCCATTTCTGGCCAGGCTATCTGTCACCAGAATGGGTAAAGAGACCTGAACAGGGTCCTGCTGCTGCAGAGAGAATTCAGCATGACCATGCCCAGGCAGTATAGCTGATGGATGCCAGGGGGCAGGGGGTGTATCGTTCTCCTCTGCACAGGCTTCTGGTGAGCACTGAGGAGTGAGAGGAGCACGGGACACCCCCACTTCCCTCCCAGTCATGATAAGCAAGGCCCCATCCCTCCCACAGGGGGAGATTGCCAGTCACCAGGGAAGAGAAGAAATAGAAGAAAGAGACATACTGGAGAAGTTGACCATTGCGAACTGCTGACACCTGTCCCCGGTGTATCCCACAGGACACCTACCAAAAGAAAGAAAACCAGAAAGAGAGAGCCAGGATAGCAAGACACAGGCATTGCAACACCCCGGCACAGGCTCCTGCCAATGCCAGCTGGGTTCCTTGCCACCGTTACCATTTGTACTGGCCTGGCCACTCTGCCCCTTACCTGCAGCCCTGAATTTTAAACCCAAGGATTAGGCCAAAAATGAAAAACAAAGCAAAACAAAACAAAACAAAAGAACTAACAAACCAAAATACAAAAAAGAAAAGAGAAACAAAACAAAACAGCCAAAGATCAAAACAACCAACACCCCTGGCCCTATGCCCTACATTGGGGGGACTGCACCCGGAAGCTTTCTAAGGAGCAGGGACTTGTGTTTGTATCTTCAAACATACTTTGCTTAGGATCTGGCATGTACAATCGCAAAGGCAGTTTCTCCAAACATCTCTGTCCGAAGAATCCGTTTGGACATCTGGAGAAGGAAAAGGGGAAAAATCACAGAACAAACTGGCATCATCCGCGAGGCTAAGGTTAGAAATCAAAGTGCACAGTGATGAATGAGAAAAACCAAGTCAGGCACTTGGGGTCACACTTGTAGCTGAAGGGGCTGGAGTTGGGGCTGGGTGGAGGGCTCTAAAATCTTATAAACCTCTCTAATAGATGTGGCTCCGTGGGTGGTGGGAAGGGGTGGGGCAGGGGGAGGATGATTTAGGGAAGCGGGGAGGGGGAAGAATGGAGGTTATTGTCTAGTTGTACTCCTGGTCCTGAACCTTTCCTTCTTACCTGCCTGGTGCCCCATGAAGCCAGTACTGCAGCCCGTTAGTGCCAGGCAGTCAACCTTAAGGGAGACCAAGTTCTTAGGAGCCACTCCTTTGGGCCCTACTGGAGGATTCTCTCTGGGGCCCTGGGCAGGTTTTCTCATACATGAAACTCCCAGAAAGTTCAAAGCAGAACTCTGGAAGGCTGTACCCAGATTGTGTGTCCATGACAAAACTGACCTAGAAGATGTTTGATCTGTTCTCTCAAAGAAGGTTCTGTGGCCAAATAAGTTTAGGAAATCCATTCGCAGGGCTCCTCATTGCAGCTTACATTAGCATATGAAAGGTTATAAAAATTTTATAGGAGGAAGTAGCTGAACTTTCTAGTATGTCCCAAATTTATTTGACCATGGAAGGCATTTTTTTTAGAGGAACCTTTGTTGAACACAGTTTGGGGAAGGCTACCCTAGAACAATAAACATGGGGAAAGCTTAGTAGGGGAAGGGAAGCTGGAGGGGAGCTGGAATTACCAGCGTCCCAAAGCTGCCTTCCTGAGGCCGAGGGCAGGGGCAGGTTGGAGCAGGCTCACTGGGGGACCTGGAGGCCTGTTGCACATCAGGGGCCTACTGGCAGCCAGCCTGGGCATTCCTGCCCTTTCCCTGTGACCTGCTCTTCCACTGCAGCCTCACTCTGCCCTACATCTTTCTTCCATCTTGCCTTTCCTGCAGCTCCAAGGCACCACCCACTCCCATGTCCCTGACCTTGTCCTCACCCCCAAGGTACACTTCCTTCTGCTCTTTGGCTGCCACCTCTCCCCTCAAGCGAGTCTCAGTCTTGCATATTTCTGGCAGCCCTCTATTCTTTTCTGAACCCCAGCAAGTCCAGCTAGCTGAGGAGAATCTTACGAACAGGGCTGGACTGACCCCTTCCCCACATGTCCCTACTCAGGGATGGTCCTATGTTGCCTCGGCCTGGTTTTCCTTCGGAAGTTAGGTAATAATCGGCTACTGTTCAACATGAATCAACCTAAACTTCCTCAAGAACTGAAGTGTGCTTTACTCCTTCACCTCCTGGTGTATTCAACCATTCAGGAAGCCCCTGGGGCTTAAGTGGGCAGTGACTGTTGGCTGTGACACATACTCATGAAACCCTGTGGCCTCATATCTAGAGGACTGGGGAATGGGAGTGGTTGGTGGGCAGAGAGCTCGTTGCTCAGGACCCTGATGGCAGCTCTCTGGGGGAGATAAGAGGTCATCGCTGAAGTGGTAGGGGTGTGTGCAGGTACACCTGGCCAGGGTGGGGGTGAGGGGCTGGGAGGGCTCTAGGAGAGTGCTAGGGGTGGGCAACAGGCATGCATGCTGATCCTGTTGAACAGAGGGGTTCAGGTCCCTCATCAATCCAACCTTCTCTGATCCCTGGCCTTTGTCCCAAGAAAGATGGGGATAGTGGCTAAGGATTTCCAACCAACTCCAGCTCTTCTTCCTCAGCACTTGGACACTGGTGTGGGGATGGGGACAAGAGGAGGAAAAGTGATTTTTTTTTCAAATAGAAGTACCTTTGGGGTGGAGGATAAAGACCCAGGAAGTTGCCAAAATGACTCTTGGAATCCACAAAAGAACAGAAAAGAGATAAGTTTAACTGTGTTCCATGTCTGAGATTAGCCTGGCTCTTGGAGTCAGGTAACTCAGTGTATGTCTTTGTGTGTGTGTGTGTGTGTGTGTTGGTGTAAGAGAGAGAAAGGGGAGTTCAGGGGCAGGAGGGCACAGAGGGGAAATATATTCCCATTGCTAATAAGCAGGGCTGCTGTACCATGACTCTTGGAGACCAATGACAACTAAGTCTATTCCTGTATCCTCGATCCCACATACATCCTGAATTCCCTGACTTCATCCTCATATGTTTCACGGCCACTGAGTCACACAACTCTAGGGGGTACTATTGACACAGTCTATAGCACAAATGTGCACCTTGGAATGGTGCAATATTATAGTGCTAGTCTTCTTGCCTTGAGAGTGTCCCCCCTGTTTGAACAAATAAGGCCTCAAGGAGGGGCAACGTAAGGGGCAGGAAGGCCTGGTAGGCGGTAGTGCTCTCTGGGGCTCTAGCTCCTTCAGGGGGCTCCTGGACACTCCTATCCATCTCCTTTGTCCTGCCTATTGAAATTGGGATTCCCCTAGTGCAGACTTTGGGGGTGGGCCAGGCCTCCATCTCTCTAACCTGCCCCCAAGACCAGAGTGCATCCCCTATCAACCAGGCAGGAGTATGAACTCAGTGTGGGTGGGTGGCTGGCTGGTGGCTCGTGGGTGCCACTCAAGCAGGGATGGACCCTCTGAATTTCAGGGGCACGGAGGACAGATCAGAAGGAGCAATGGGTAGCAGCCTTCCCAGCCCTTCCCGCTGAGTCATCAGCTATGATGCTGGGAAGGTCTGTACCCAGGGCTGGAGAAGAGCAGGGGTGAGGGGGGGCAGAGAGGAGAGCCCACGGGCTGCATCTGGGGTGACAGAGGGGTCAGGGACCTCTGCCTTCCCCTTCCCCCACCCCACCTCCCGGGCCTCAGTTTCTCCTTTTGGTAGCCTGGGGATAATGCCATGTGTGCTGCCCTTACCTGGGGAGAGAGGAGGATGAAGGATGAGGGTGTGCCCCAGGCACTGGGGGGGAATAAGGGTCTCGGAGTCCATGAGGGATGGGTGGAGATGTGGTGATGATGAGCAGGCAAATGGGGTGGGATGGGGGAGTCGCCTGATCATGGGTGGGCTGGAGAGAGCAGAACGGATGGGGATGGACCGATGGCAGGGGAGGCATGCCACTGGTATGTGCACAGGGCTGGAAAGAGAGTCTTGTTCTGTCATCATCCCCTGAACCAGTCCCCAAGAGTCACGCACCAACCGTGCTCAACAAACACACGGAGAGAAGAGGAGAAAGCAGCGAGAGGAAGTGTGGGGGCCCCTGTCTGGCCCAGACAGGAGACAGTCACCTTGATTTGGATCCCCATTTTCAAATCCCCTTAAGTTTTCTTTTTTAAAACAAAATTCAGTATCAGTGACACTGTTTCTTTTGGCACTGAGTTCCAGAAAAACAGGAGGGTTACGGAGTGTGCCTGCTTTCCAACACTCCCTGTAGGGCTTGAACCAATACACAACAACAAGTGTAAGAAAACCAGGAAGGAAAACTGATTTTTATAGAAACTGGAATGAAACTGACCAGTGTAGTTTCATTATCCAAGCTAAGCGGAAATGCAAAAAAATCAAAATAAAAGTAAACAAACAGCACAAATGGTAAGACGTGAGTTCCGTTTCCTAAGTTCTTTCCTTTTTATTCCATTCAGGTGTCATCAGGAATCCCGAGAGGCCTGCCCCCCTTCCCTCCCAGCTTGCCCACCCCCAGAATGGCCTCTGGGCTCTGCCCGGCCCCCTCCCCCCTGCCCTTCTCCAGCACAACTCAGAGGACCTCAATCCCGGCCAGGGATGTTCTTCTCCCCTTCGGGCTGACAAAGGGAGCCAAGAAAGTCAAATCCATGAGCCCTGATTGGGGCTGACCAGGGGGGCCAAGATGGGGAGGGGATAGCTCTGGGTGCCAAGTTCAAGTTCTAAGCCGTGAAACCCAGTTATCCTGGTGGGGAGGGAAATAGGATCAGGCTCCTGCCTTCTACTCCCCTTAGACTTGGCCAGGCAGGACCTGGGCTCCTAGGGGTGCAGCCTTGCTGGCGGGGTCCTCTGGTACCTATGTATCTTATTCCTCCTTTTCCCACAAGAAACTCCAAGACTAGAGCTTGGGCCCCAGAGCTGGCTCTGCTCATCCCTGGTGCCTGTCCTGGGGGCTGAACCTTCCCTATCTGGAGCCAGGGCTGATTTTATCAACAATGCTGGATCCATTTGAGGGTCAAGGGGTCCAAGGGGCTACGGAATAGGAAAGACTTGGCGTATGGGACATGGGAAGGGGGATGCAGGATTGGGCCATCCCTATTAGTTATTCCAAGGCCCTTGTGAGTTTGAAGTAGGTCTAATCCAAAGAGCTCAGAGCATTTTCAAGGCTAGAATGTTCCCCGGGTCTGTAACTAATGTGGCTGCCTCTTAAAGGAAAAAGCAGGGAAGGCTGAGGGCTGAGGCCAAGTTGAGAACTTCCCTGGAGGACCTGCTGTTGCTCTTGGGACTCTTCCCTGAGGTTTGGGATGGGAGGAGGGTGGGAAGGGGATGGTAGCAGGTGAAGGGTGGGACCAGGGAGGAAGCCAGCCAAGGAGGCCAGCAGGGGCTAGAGCCACAGTCCCGCTTGGCAATGGCAGCCCAGCGACCCCACCCTGAGGATGAGTGTGAACAGGTGTGGACCCTTGTGACCACATGGTAGGTGGAGGGGGTCTTTAAAAGTCCTGGTCTTCTTGACAGGCCCATATTCCTAGGAAAGGCTGCAGCTAAGGAGGAGGATGCAGACCCGGCCTGGGAGGGCAGAGACAGGGGAACTAGAAGTGCTGATCTGACCTCGTCTGTAGGAGCTCAGGCCCCTCTCTAAATCTCCGTCAATATTTTAGTGGTCTTTGCCCAGATGCCACAAGAATGGGGCAGTTTTGGCATCTTGCCAGGGCCCTAGACTTGAGATGCTCTGAAAACCCCAAGTTGTTCACTAGGCCCCCTTCCCACTCCTCCCCAAGATCTGGCCACAGCTTGTGCTGCCCTCCCCAAGCTCCCTTCCCCCTCCTCTCAGGCCCACCAGAAATTCTGTCCATGGGCTTTGGGGGGGCCCAGCTGCCCAGAAGACCCTGCTGGGCCTGAACAAGGCCTCCATGACTGCCAAGCTCCCGCCTACCCTGTGTGCTCTGGGGAGTGGGTGGTTCTGAGCTCCTTGGAGTGCTTGCTGGGGCCAACCTGACCTCCTCCACTGGGCAACACCCACAGTCTCTGTTGGTATCCTTTTACTTCATGTAGAGGGGGCCGGGCTAAATGGGCACAGGCAGCACTTGGGCACAATGGTCACTGGGGTGCTGTAGGGCATTGAAAGCAGCCAGATTCAAGGGGTTCTGGGCAGTCCACTCTACTCCCCTCAAGACTGCAGGAGTAGGACCCTCAGGAGCCAAGGGCTTGGGAGCTTGTGGTCTGCCTGACCCTACCAGGTTCCTCATTGCTGGGGAAGATGCAGCTTGGGACAGAACTAGTTTGGAGAGTTGTTGAGAGATGGGGAAGGAGGACAGAGAGAGAAAGAGAGCGAGAGAGAAAGAAAGAAAGCCCAGCGCCTTAGACTGGCATCCCCATCTCCCTAACAGTGTTGGTGAAAGGGTGGACATCAGGAGATGGGGTGGACAGGGGCCTAGCAAACTGGTACAGCAGGAGCCCATGTGTCCTGACATTTCCTCAAGTTCCAGAAGGGGCTAGAGCTTACATTTCCTTATATTCCAGAAAGGTCTAGGAATGGGGCCAACCTTGCTGTCTGTACCCTTTGGGGACCCCTTGCCAGTGACTGGAAGCACACTTTTCCTAGAGCCCTCCACTTCTGCCCCAGCATCTCCTACCCTGCTCTCACCCCATGCTGACTCCACTGGTCACTTACTTGCAGGAAAGCTGGTTGATGCCCTCGATGTAGTAGCAGACGCCTCCATTGACACAATAGGACTTGGCTGTCTCGTTGCACTTCCGGGCATGCCCCGACCAGGATGACAGGGTGGTGCTCACTGGAGGTATGAGAGACACATGCCGGTGACCCACTGAGACACCTCTGGGTCCCAGGAATCACTTTCTTCATGGCTTTTCATGGCTTATCCCCAAACTGGAAGGTCATCAGAGACTGCAGACATGACTGGGCAGGGGAGGTCTAGTGGTCCTTCTGGATTGCCAGTGAGGCAAAGTGGGAGGCCACCACAAGCTCTAGCCATCTGTCTTGTGTGACCCTGCACGCATGCTCCGGGCAAACCTCTAAAATCTTTTCATTTTTTGGAGGGGGTGACAAGGGAGCAGAAACTGCTTCCTCTGCTGGAATCAGGGCCCACCTCCACACCTTCCCTCCTGTCTCCCTGGGGTTTCCACCACAAGTGGATGAGATGCTGACGTCTGGTGTGGGCAATGGTGCCAGGAGGAGACATCTGTACCTGCCTTTATTGTTCAGGTTCTTGTATGTTCAGCGGGTGGCTGGAAGGAGTAGGGACTTGAAAGGAATGGCACCTTTGGGACATTGCTGTTTCCTGAGAGCTGGAGATGTGGGTTAACCCTAGATTCTACACTCTTTCCCCTCTCTGCCAGGGATGGATGGAATGCAACAAAGGCCAGTATGCCCTGTCTCCAGAAGCATCAAGGGTCTCTTCGTATACTCCCACGCCAGGCAGCCCCGCTGCTCTCCCACCTCATCAGCCTTTGCCTCTGGAGGGAACCTCCAGACCTCTGAAGGCCCAGACTGTAAATCATGGGCTTCAGGTTGTTGGAGAGGAGATGGGGCTGAGGAGGGCCAGGGCAGCTGGGATGTGAAACTGGCTGACAGAAAGACTGGGCTCTGAGGCTATCGACCCAGACTGTAAGTTTGATTTAGCAGACTCATTTGAAAAATCAAAGTTAAGAAAGCTCTTCTCCTCCATCAGAGGAGGGCATACGGAAAGCTGGCTTCAAGTGAGAATTCTTGCATCAAAGTCAGTTTTCATCTGTAAGATACTGTCCTATGCTGTGTGTCTATACTGGGCTGCTAGAAGGGGCTCCTGCTCCCCACTCAGCTCTTGGGGGCTCTGAGGGCCTCTTACTTCCACCCAGCACTAGCCTTGTGACGGAGATGGCCCATCCTGCCTTGTCCAGCCCTATCTCCTCAGGGGTATTGAGTTTCTATGGCTCCTGTCAGTCATGGGGAGGGGCTGAGAAGAGGGGGGCAGGCACTTGGCGCCCTCAGTGTTTAGACATGTAGGGAGACAGATGGAGCGTGGGGGACTGGGAGCGTACACACAGCTCTGCCTCTGTATATGTCTGAGGAGCTCACTGATAAAATCCAGCGGACAGGGCCAGCTCCCACCTTCCCCTCCCCATCATGCCGGCCGCTGAGCTGGCATCCTTGGCCCCATCCTGGCTGAGGTCTCCCCTAAGGCTCAATGGCAAACCCAGCTGGGACCCACATGCTGGCTGGGGAGAAGAGAAAGCTTCACGTTGGTGTCTGTCCCACTTCTGGGTCAGTGAGACCCAAGAAACTAAGAAAGGGCCAGAAAAGAAAAATAACCGAGGTGATCATGCCTGAAGTTATAAAGTCCCATTTCTGGGCAGATCCTGGAGGTTGTCCTGCCCTTTGGTTACACTGTAAAGGAGGAGTGAGGAAAGAGAATGGCAAAGTGCCCACGCAGAGTCACAATGTGTGTTGTGACAAGGCCTTAAGGCTGCTGGCCCCTAGTTGTGCAATCTTGACAGCTACCCAGTCCCCTGCGAAAGAAGACGTCAGCACCAAGTCTTGCCTGGAGCAGATGGATGCAAAAACAATGTGGACCACAGGCCTGGGTCCTCCGGGGGGCCTTGGCTAAGCCAGAGAAATCTCAGCCTGGGCCTGCCAGGCCCAGCATGGGTCCCTCTGCAGCCATGGGTGGCAGAGACTGACAGTTGCTGTGCCCTCATTGTTATTCCTCCCAAGCTGAGGGAGCAGTGGACAGCAGTAAGGTTGCTGGCAGGGAGCGCAGCTGCACATTTGGGCTTGTCACACATACATGCCTGCGCTCATGGAGGCCTTGGAACACAGATGACAACTGAAGAAAAATGGACCCCTGAGCTGTGGTACATGGAGCCCTGGCTGCCAAGACCACATCAGCATGGAGATGAGGCCAAGGACCCAGAAAGGCAAAAAGGGAGGACAAAGTGGAGGGCTGGTCATAGAAAGTGTGGCAGAACAATGACTGCAGGCCTTCCCACCTCAGAAAGGCCACTTTCTAGTGACAGGACCTTCCTGAGTCACAATAGGCCAATTCTTGTTGTGGGTGAAGCCACACTCCAGGGAGATGTGCATGCTGCAGGGGTGCATGCACACCACGGAACCAGCAGGCTGTGCTGGCACACACATGTCTCAAGGCAACAGGTCTAGACTCCCCCGTCAGTGTATCTATATTTCTAACCCAGTCCTCCCTTTGGAGAAGCAAAGGTGACATGGATTCTCAATGGGAAGTTTTAATTACTCCCCCCCTACCCCCTTTTTTTCCAGTAGTGGATTTAACCCAAGGATGCTCTACATCCCCAGCCCTTTTAAAAAAATATTTTTGAGACAGGGTCTAAGTTGCTGAGATTGGCCTCAAACTTGAGATCCTCCTGCCTTAGCCTTCCTAGCAACTGGGATTGTAGGCCCATGCACTGCCCCTGGCTCCCTAACTGCTCCCTTGACACTTGCACTTGAATGGCTCACAACCACCCGAAACTCAACATGTCCCAAACTGAGTTCCTAGTCATCTATCCCAACCATCGTCTCTATCTTTCTCTCTGTCAGTAACCAAATGGCACACACCCAAGTCCTAGAGGGCATCTTATATTTCTCTTTTATTCCCCACTACATCTCATCCCCAAGATTCACCATGTCTAACTCCTCAAGAGGCTCCATGCCTGTCTCCCCAATTTCCCTTCTAGTCCAGGCGTGTCTCTTCCTTGGATGACCACATGGTCCCCTCACTGGTCTTCCTACCCTCATCTCCACCTTCCTGCCTTCATCTCTGACTTTTTGCTTGGCAGCTGCCACAGTGGTCTTTAAAAATATGTAAGTTCCATGATGGAAGTTCTCCAATGGCTTCCCTTTGTACTCAGGATAAAGCCCCAACTCCTTCCCAGGTAGAATCTGGGCAAAGATAATAAGCCAGGAGCCCTCCTGCCCAGGACGTTCCCAATATCAGACTCCACTGGCCTCCCTCACCTTCCCCAGTTGTCAGGCTCCTTCCTGATTTTTCCTATTTGCTTCATCTATTTCTGCTTGTAGTACTTATTCTAACCTAATTAAATGATGAGGCATGCCATTATTAGCTCCTTCAATAGAATGTAAGCTCCTTAGGGCAGAAAGACATCTCTCATGTTTCACTGAACCACAACATCTAGCAGAGTGCTGGGCACATAATAGGTGCTTAACAAATATTTACTGAATCAATGAATGAGCAAATTAATATCTGATTCTTTGGAGAAAAGAGCCTTCTATTGCCAGCCCAGGGACTAGTCTGATATCCTTGGCTGATGATAGCTTTTCTATAGGTTTTAAATGTAAATATTCCTGAGAGGTCATTAGGGAAATGAAATCAAAGCCACAATGAGATGCCACTTCACACCCGCTAGGAAGGCGGGAAAACAGAGGGATAATAACAAGAGGTGGTGAGTTTGTGGAGAAATTGGTAGTTCGTGCATTGCTGGTGGGAATGTAAAACGATGTGGCTGCTTTGAAAAGTAGTCCGGTAGTTCCTAAAAAAAATTAAGCAGAATTACCATATGCTCCAGGAGTTCTAAAAACCTATGTGCATACACAAACTTGTTCATGAATGTCCAGAGCAACAATATGCATAATAGCCCAAACATGGAAACAATCCAAGTGACTTACTAATCCAAACTAATGAATGGATAAATAAAATGTGGGACATTCATACAGTGGAACATGATTTAGCCATAAAAAGTAACGAAGTACTAACTCATGCTATAATGTGGCTGGACCTTAAAAAAACATTACATGAACTAGAAGAAGCCAGGCAAAAAGGCCACATATTATATAAATCTATTTGTATAAAATGTGTACAATAAGTAAACCCATGGGGACATAAAGTAGATTAATGGTTGCCAGGGGCCAGAGGGAGGGAGCAATGCTAATAGGTATGGGGTTTCCTTTTGGGGTGATGAAGATATTGTGGAATTTGTGGTGATGGTTTCATAACTTGGTGACTGGGTAAAAACCATCAAATTGTATACTTATTTAAAAGGATGAATTTTATGGAATGTAAATTATGCCTCAAAAATTAATTTTAAAGAATGTCTAGAAGGGACAAACCCTGGAAGTCATTATCAGCCGTTAGTGACTTGGTATGGGTGGGTTCTTCAGGGTCTTCCTTCAAAGACTAAGCAGGAGCAGGGTGGAGAGGCAGCTGGTGCTGTGGAGCCATCTCCGCATTGTCTGTTGCTGCAGCAGCTACTTTTCTCCCTTGTTCATAGAAAAATCTTTGCTTCTCTTTTGAGACCCAGACCTAGCACCTCTTGATACGTCTAGGTTCTCTTCTCACGGTAGCCTGCTGCCCTTTGGTGCGGTGGACTGTCTTCTCCCTGCCCTGTTCTAAAAGGCAGAGAAGCCCCAGTTTTTAGCTTCCTGCCTTGTGAAGGACTTGATTGGGGGCCAAGACTGAACTCCTCAGAGCTCACAGCAGAGCGTGCTGAATGTGCAAGTGAGAGTACACAGCTCGCCTTTTGTCCCCAGCTACAGGACAAGCCTGGGTCTCTGCAGGACTTCCATGGTCCTATAATACCCCACTTCAAACCTCTGGGGCAAAGTCTGATATCCTGGATCTGGAATGGCTACCCTAGGATGTCTCTGAGTTCCCTTTCACCTGGGACATGGACGCTGGTTTCTCAGAAGTGGCTGATTAATTTGTTGAAATTTCCACAAACTTCTGCTAACTCCTCCTTCCTGCCAGCAGCTTGGGAAGGTCGGAAACCTCTTGTGAGCAGGCAGAGTTGTGACGAGGGCCTGCTCTGGTTTGGGGAAAGAGAATTAGGCTCCACCAGAAAGGAGCCGGAGCCCTCCAAGAGCCAGAGTGATGTCCCTTGCGCAGCCTGCAGCTCCTGATGCCCCGCCCCTGTAGCTTTGGCTTCCCTGGGGCCTGGGAGGGCCAAGCCAACCCACCTAGGGATGAGTCAGAGGGGGGCAGGCAGGGCCTGCACCGGATCTCCGCCCCCTCCTCAGGGTGTGGTTGCTGCAGGTCTCCTGGCTTCTGTGGATAAACAAGGAGCCCAGGCATCTCTGCCTGTGAAAATGTCCCTAGTCTTCTGGTCACCTGCAGTGGCCCTGTTCAGCTCCCCACATGAAGAGCAGGCTCTTGCCTGCATGGGCTGCACAGGGCAGCAGAAGAGGTGTGTACTCCGCCTGCATGTGGGTTAGGTGCACAGGACATCAGCCTGAAGATCACCAGGAATCTCATAATTTTAGGGGGAAGAGGCTTATAGATCAGCCTCAGGAGGGGAAAACTGAAGACTAGGGAGGTGGGGCAACATGCTCTGGGTTGAATGACACAGAGCTGGGACTAGATCAAATCTCTCAACTCTCCACTGCCCTGCCCTGCGTCCCTCCCACCAGGCTACAGGCATGAGGCAAGGAACCCTGTGGGCAACTGGATTCCAGATCTGCCCTCCAGCTCCAGCCCAAAGGCTCCACGCTCTGGTTCTGCAAAGGATCAGAGCATGATCCATTGCAGGAAGGAATTGAGAGCCCTCCCAACCCTCCCAACCTCAGGTCTCAAGCCCGTTGTGGCAGAGCAGGCATGGCTGTGACTTTCTGCATGGCAACCCTACCTTCTTTCTCCACGAAGAGCACCCCTTGAGGGAACGCTTCTCCATGTGATATGTCAGGGCCATGGTTCGGGCACTCTGCCTCTCAGTAGCCCCCCTGAATACACAGACAAGCCTGGCAAAGACGGCGCCCTCCAGCCTGAACAAGTGGGCCAGTGGGCACATGACCTAATCAGGGTCAATCAGAGTCCATCCTCGTGATCTATGTGTGGACCAGAGACCGAGGTGGCGGGCTGGGATGAGGTAAGCCTGGAGCTGTCTGTGGCCACGGCCTCCTCTTCCCACTCCATTCCCCCAACGTGGGAGAAGCTATTTCAGAACTGGAAAGAATGAGGCTGACACACAGAGGGAGAGTGTCCTGACCCATCCTCTTTGTTCTTAGACTCTCATTTTTGAGGCCAGTTTGACCTCTTGGACTTCCCAGTTTTACAAGTCAATAAATGAATTCCTTAAGGTAGGTTTAACTTGAATTTGTCTCAGTTTTAACCAAGAAAGTCTTGACTAATAAAACAGGAGACTTCAAGTCCAAGGTGTATCTGTGGATGTCTGCTCACTATGACAGGTGGCAGGTGCTAGACACCCTCTCGCCCCAGGCTAGAGGCTGGTTGAGAAGTGGAGATGCAAATACCTCTACTGCTACCCTGCCTGGCTTGGGACATGGAGAAGGCAGTGAAGGCCTTGCAGCAGGTTGTAAGTTCTTTAATATAACATTTACCGGGTACCTACCAGGAGTCAGGTACTGTGCCAGGCCCCGGGGCCAGAGTGGTAAACAGGCTAGATTCATCCCCCATGGAGCCCCGTGGCTAAGTTTGCCTTGAATTTTACATTGTACAGCTCTATCATTAACTAGCTGTTTGACTTTGGGCAAAATGTTTAGCCTCTCTGAGCTTCTCACAACCTATAAAATACATCCTGGGCCTGAGTCAGGGTTCATGAAATAATGTGGAGTCTGGCTTGGTAAATACTAGCTGTCATCATAACTTCTTTTGTCCTTGTCATCCCCGTCCCTGAGGCTCACCCTCCACTGGGGTGCACACAGAGAAAGTTCAGCAACAGTATGGGACCTGAGGAATGAACTAAGATTGGAATTCAAAAGATACTACTGGACCTCTGTGGCCTGAGCTGGGAGGGACACTACAGTAGGTTGGGGTAGTCTTAGGAGGAAGGCTGCCGGGGAGAGCTGGTGTGGGAGAAGGAATAGGGATGGGATGGCAAGGGGAGAGACTGCAGAGGAAGATCATGGGCCAGATGGGTGAGTCCCTGGCCTGTGGCTCCACAGGCTGGGGACATGGTTGAATGAATGTGTGTTAAAAGGCCACTGTTCTGATACAAGTGAGTAGGGATGAAACTTGTGCCAGGGTTGCCCCTGAGGTGGGCTTAGAGTGGATGGGGTAGTTATGAGAAATATCCAGACTGGATAGTGGCAAGGAGCCCAAGAGGCTGGGAGAACAGGGCTGTCCCTCACCAGGACAGGGCAGAGAGGGTCTTGGCTAGGTTATCATCTGAGGGCCATGGGCCGGGGAACGTTACAAGTTCTCTTTTAGGTAACGATGGGTTTGGGAGTATTGGAAGTCTGGTGGAAAACAGGCGACAATAAATACAGGATTAGATTCTGTGACGGGCATGACTGAAAGCAAATCCCAATAAATAGGTGTCTGAATGGCATGCTCCGCTTGGGGGTGCTGGGAGCAAGAAGGCTCTTTGTGGGATTTGGTGCACTGGGGTTAGAGTGGAGGGTACTGCATGAGGACAGGGAGCATTGGTAGAGAAGAAAGGTGCCTTTCCAGTCAAGGGAAAGGACAGCCCAGCAGGAAGGCACCCTCTGCTCCGCAGCTGGATCTGCCACTGCAGAGAGAAGCTCAGGAGCACTATGAGGTCCTGACCGTATAGTCTTGGAGGAGAGAGGATGTCTGGTGGGAGAGTCTGCCATCTCCAAAGAGGCTATCCCAGGGGATCCAAGCCCCCAGTCCTCCCGCCCTGGCCCCGTGGAGATGACCTCCTGCACTCAGGTGCCCTCAAAGCAGCATCCACAGGCAAGCAGCTGGCAGCGCTGGGGCCTGCTCTCCCCCAGCCCCGCTCCGGGCAACCCAGCCTCCCATAATTGCCTTCTAAAAATATTCTTCCCTCCACCCCCACCTCTTGATTTCAAAATATTTAGTTTTCAGGGTATTTAAAATGAGAGTTGGCGGCTCTTCCAGCCCCAGATAACAAAGCTAAACATTTATGCTTCGACTGCATTTCTCTGAATCGGCTGAGATCTGGGGTTTGATATGGCCGCGGCAGAAGGGAGGGGAATCGAGTGCAGGATGGAGCATGTGTGGGCCTCCTGAAGGCTGGGGGGCAACTGATCCACCCTGCCAGAGCCCTCAGGGACCCTGCCCTTCCTCAAGGGGCCACCTACCGCTGTTGACGTAGAGCCGGCCCCGGACGGTGTCCTTCCCCAGGATGTTCTCAGCCTCGCAAACATACTCCCCAGCGTCCTCAACCTTCACCTTGTTGAACTGTAGTCGTGAGTTCTTTCTGGTTAGGGAGGGGGAAAAGAGGGGGAGAGGCGTGAGCTGGGGGGAGGCGGCGACGATGCTCCCCAGCAGTCGCCCGACAGTCACCTCTCCCCACAGACCCACAGTGGCCTTGCAGGTTGGCTGGAAAGTAGATACCCTCAGGCTGGCTGTTCCTGGGGTCCAGAAGGAATGCTGAAGCCCTGGAACTGGAGGCAGACTGGGGCCCTCAGGACAAACCAGGCTGGGGCTAATGGCTACACACATGTTCTAAATCTATGAATTCTCACGTCTATTTTCCCAAGGCTGGGCCTTTTTTTGTAACATTTTTTCTGGGGGCAGAGAGCCAGGCCCCTTAGGAAGTCACATGGCTACATCTTCATTCTCAGCAGCTTTAACCTTCCTTAGAAATGGCTGCTTGTCACGCTGGATACGTAGGACCCATTCCCAGAGCAATGGTTTAAATGTGTTCCCAAAGCTCATTAATCCCCAAAGTGATGGTGTGGGGAGGTGGGCCTAATGAGGGGTTAATGTCACAAGTGCTCCATCATGAGTGGCTTAAAGTTGATTTCGTGGGAATGGGTTTGTTATAAAAGCAAGTTCAGTCCCCTCATCCTCTCTCACCATGTGACGCCTTCTGTGGTGTTATGGTGAAGCATGAAGGCCATTACCAGATGTAACTTCTGAATCTTTGACTCCTCTAGAACTGTGAGCAAATAACACTTCTATTGCTCATAAATTACCCAGTCTGTGGCCCTCCGTTATAGCAGTGGAAAGTGGATTCAAGACACCCAGGTATCTGGGAGAGCCACAATTCTGAGAGGATCAGTTGACAACTGTGCCCAGATCCCAGTGGTTTTCTCCTGCCTTCCAATCAGCCCTGCCACTAAGAGGCACTCTGTGACCTCTCCAAGGAGCATTTGTTTCATTTATTAATTCATTTGACAAATGCTTACTGAGTGCCTTTGTGTGCCAGGAACTTGTACTTCAAGCAACAAAAAGATCTTGGACTTGATCCCAGGGCTGAACTGGGTGTCTCTTCCTATAGATGGGAAAGCTAAATCCTAGAGGGCTTCCTGACTTGCCCAAGGTCACCCAGCAAGGTAAAGGCAGAGGTGCTGTAGCTAGTGGAGACATGCGGTATCTTGGGCATCTGAAGCTGGGGCAAGGCCCCTTCTTCATCCAGTCCCTGCATGCCCCGCCCCTGGTGCTGTGACTGCAGTGTACCTAGCCCTGGGTCCCCTCTTTCTGGAGTTCTGGTCAAACCTCTCCTTCCTTCTCAGAGCTTCCCTGCACCTATCCCAGCATGCCTAGGCTCTGCAAGTGTCTGTTCCCAGTTCCCCTCCTTCCCTCTGCCCCAGTATTCTCAGGGGCCAGTGAGAGCTCTGAAAAAAGAACAGGACCCCAACCTGGACCCCAGGGGGAAGCGAGAAATAGCATGGAAATGTCTTTACATGATGTCGTCTCCTCTTCTTTTTAGTGATTAGTTAAAAAACAAAGCAAAACAAATGAATAAACAAAAAACACAGATTCCCAGAATATTTGTAGTGGGTTGGAGGGGAAGTGGCTCATGGGACAGGGTGTAGTAGAGCTGTCACTGCCCTGAACCCCAGGGACCAAAACAGAGCCAGGACACTGTTGGGGTAAGGAGGGCAAGGGCAGGTGAACAGAGAGGCTTGCCCATAGAGATGCAAACTGGCCCACAGTCCCTACCTAGGCCTATGCTTTTAGGGACCTCTTTCCTGGACTTGCTTTTCTTCTGAAGGTAGACCTCTTCCCAGATGTCCTCACCCCAAGACTCCCAAACGAAGGTGCTGCAAAGCTGTCTTGTCAACAGAGCCTATTGCTGTGATGATGTCCTCACTAGTGTGGTGACAGCTGCTGGACTATACCCTACCCTTCCTGGCTCGAGCAGGTCTCTGTCTCCTTGGCCTGGTGCCTGCCCACAACCCTCTTCTGTCAATTAAAGTTTGTTCCCTTCATTAAGTAGAGCCCTGGAGGCCCCTCTGACTGAGAAGGCTTCTCCTTCCCTGCTCTAGCCTAATTAGACACCACAGAGCCCAGCTTCCCTGGGACGAGGCTGCTCTCACTTCGAGGCACTGGACAAGGAGGGCAGGGATCACCTGAGGGGACTAAGAGCCAGACCCTCTTTGTCATTCACAGTCACATTTAACGGAGTTTCCCTTGCATGACATCATACGTAGCAGGACAAGACCGAGTGAAGCTCAGGGCTTTGAGGGGAGAAAGCTGGAACTTGAAGGAAGGGTTCCGGGAGAGCCCTGCCCCTTAGAGGAATGAAAAAGCGGTGACAACTCTCCAGGTTTGCCAGCTGCAGGCATCTTGGTTTACTGGGGTCATATGGCTCTCAGGGAGGTGGGCTCCAGAGACACAGAGACTCTGGGTGGGGTGAGAAGGAGGGCTCAGTGGGTCTCCCAGGCCTGGCAGTTGCTGGGACCACTATACTCTGTCCTCGCTGCAAGCTCCAGCTGCCGTCGTCCCTAAGGACTCACAGCTCTTCTGGCTTTCCGGGCAGCAGGATGCTATCTGTTCCTGGTGCCCCATCACCGTGCTGACCCAGGTCTGCCCCGAGAAGGGTGCCCATCCCCACCCTCCCCAGCTGGTTCTCTGCTGGCAGGAATGGGATCTGGGCGGCTGCACATTTTCCTCAGCGCCTCCCCCCGCCAGCCCGAGGGGCCTGTTCTAGCCTGCCCCTCATAAATAAGGGAACACGCGGTTCTCCAGGGGAGGGCCCTGCGCCCAGGGCTTGAGGGGGCAGTTTTTTCCTGGCACAGGAAGGCTGGGTCAGATACTGCAGCGTGGTGGCACAGAGACAGACAGTACCAATGGGGAGGAGGTCTCTGCAGGCCAACAGAGACACCAAGACAGAGCACAGCCTGGGCAGGTGGAGCGTATGCGAGGAAGGCTGTGGAGGCTGCTGCAGGGCAGGCAGGGAGGACAGAGAAGGGCTTTCCAGAAAGAAGCCTCCTGTCCCTGGCCCCTATGCTAGGTAAGATGTGTATAGTAGGGGGGTGGGTAGCGTGCAGAGGTGGCAGCAGCAATATCAGAATCCTCCTGAGGAGCCCTTGGTAACAGGAAATCAGAAGTTCCCAATTAAAGTGCACTTTTTCACCACTTGCGACTCACTTCTGGGATCCTAGAGGCAGGGCAGGTGACTCAAGGATGGTTCAGAATAGCACAAAGGATAAGGCTCTGACAGGTAGGGGCTCAGGGCACACTTCAGACTCTGGGGCCTACTATACGCAGGGGAAGACCTCACCAGGCTGGACTGGGTCACCCATTTGTCAGATGAAACTGAGGCTTACCCAGGAAGCATCAGGTTCAGAGGATGAGCAACCCAAAGTCCTCCTGCCCAACACAGTGGGTCCCCCACCCAGGAGGTGAGGCCCAGCAGGATTTTCATCAATTCAACACTGAAGTTAGATCTGCCCAGGTCCACAGGGGAGAATGGGTGAAGGGGGGCTAGTCTTTGAGTGTCTCTCACGTTAGCAGTGACAGATCCCTCCACAATGCAATGAAGCCATATCTAAGGCACTGTTGGAAGAGATAAGAGTTGGAGGGCTTGGGCACATGTCCCTGAGACATGACATTTAAACTGGACCTTGGAGAACTTTGCCAGGGACAGAAGGGACAAGCATAGGGAACAGACCAGTGTCATGAAAGTAAAGACCAGGGGTCAGGAGAGCAGTGGGTCAGGAAACAGGGGAATAGTGATGTGCAGACAGAAAGCTCTGAAGAGCCTTAAGGCTGTACCCAGCATGTTGCAGGTTCTCCTGATCCGGGAAGTAACAAATGAGCAATCACAGGTGTCCCTGTTAAAGATCATCCTCTGTAGGCACTCACGGGGGTCTGTGGACCTCCAAAACTGGGTGTTTAAGGCCCATTTTTTTTCATGAAGAAAGGAAGGAGATTTTACCCAGGTCTACACTGGAAGCTGGACTAGAGACACCTGTAGGCAGGGGCCACGGTTGTTTCATTCACCAGTGTATCCCGAGCCTCTAGCAGGATGCCTGGCACATAGCGGATAAGATGTGCACATGGCACACAGCAGTGATTTCACAGCAGGCCTGCAGCCCGGAGGGTGGAGAGTGGCCGAAAAGCAGCTGGAGGCAGAGAAGCCAGGAAAGAAATGCACAGGCAGGGAAGAGGGCGCCCCCGCCCCCCCCCATATCTGGACTTCCTGCAGGGATGGCAAAGGGGGCAGCTGATGGGCAGCAGGCAGACTGGGTGCGCACAGCTGAGAGGGGGCACAGGAAGCAGAGGCTGGGCTGGAGAGGCCAGGGTAGCGAGGCTGGCTTGGGGTATTTGGAATTGAAACACCTGCAGGTGACTGGGGGGGGGGTGTCTAATGCTGAGCTGGTGTCCTGGGTCTGGAACTCTTGAGGAAAAAGCCATCAAGCCTGGAGATGGAGGCTTGGGGCCTCTCTCTCCAGAGGGAGAGCGGGAGGAGTGAAGCCCAACATACAGGAAAGCCAGCATCATGGCATCTCAGTGGTCAGACTCCCAGGAGGAACAGAGGGAGCCCACAGGGTGAAGGGAGCAGATGGCTCGCGTCAGGGCTGCCGGGAAGCCTGGAGGCCTGGGGTTAGGCAGCCCAGAGGTCAGTGGGGTCTCTCAAGGGCCTCAGCCATGGAGAGGCTGGGGACAGAAGTCAGACTCCAGCAGGGTGGCGACTGCACTTGGTGGTGGAGGGAAGAAGAGAGATGGGGAAACAGCTGAAGGAGGATGAGGAGACAGCACCCCAGCAGGAAAGCCTTCAGAAGAGAAGTGACAGTAATGAGTTTGCAGGGAGGGACAGAAAGGCTGAAGTTACCAGAGAGAGGAGGCAGCTGGCGGGGCCAAAGCGAGTGTGCAAGGGAGCCCGGGGCCAGCATGGGGTGAGGGGCTGGGGATGGGCAGTGGGGGGTGAGCTTGGGAGTAATGTGGAAGGTGAGGATGAGCACTCTCTTGACTTCTGCTCTCAGTGAAGTAGGGGAGAGGCCATTTTCTAGACAGAGAGGATGGGAGGGAGACAGGGTCCTACCAGCCCCAGCTTCAAGAAGTCTGTTCATTCTCCTCTCTAGCTTGGAGTCACTCTTGGCAGTGGGAAGAGGGTGGGGTGACCTCAGGTGAGCTAGTGGGCGGCCTGAATTTCTTGACAACACTGTAGACAGGGGACACATGGGAACACCCTCCACCCCTCCCCTAGCCACCACAGTTTTCTTAGGAAGTGACATTCTGTCAGACAGAAACCTTTGATCTGAACCAAACCTCTCTTAAATTACATCAGGTGTGGCCTGAGCCCGGGCTTTCTTTCCATCACTTTCTATTGTGGGCCAGATTGGACATTCTGTAAAATGCTTTTCTGCCTGGGCCACTTTCTGAGGTGACCAGTTCTATCTTTGCCTCTATTCTTGGAAGGAGAGTCAGAGAATAGGACAATCAGAGACTATCTGGTGGTCCCCTTCCCACCTCTTGCACAGGTTCCCAACACTGAGGCCCAGAGGAGGCAAGCATACCGGGCCACACAGCAAACCAGGTGTGGCCTGAGCCTGGACTTTCCTTCCATAACTTTCTGTTGTGGGTGAAGCTGGACATTCTCTAAAATCCTTTTCATTTGCATGTGGTGGGGGTTGAGGAGAAAAATGACAGCCAGGAAGGGAGTAGTTATAAGCTCCTCTGCAGGTGGGGGCAGAGAATGCTGGGGTGCTCCTTAGCTAAGAGGGTTGACAGAGCAAGGTCAGGCGGAAAATCCGTTTAGCCTGCAGAAAGACGAGGGGGCTGCTCATTGGAATCCTGGCTCCTTTGGTGCTGAAGTCCCCTGCCTGATCAACCCAAGAAGGATGAGAAACTAAATCCCAGCCCGATACTTGGGGAGCTTCTGAGTCCATCCCCTAGAGCGCTGATTGAAGATTAAAGAAAATTCTCATACCCTAGGAGGCTCAGACTCCCCTCACACCAACCAAACCCTTTCTCCTTACCAAGCTCTCTGACAAGGGATAGCTAGCTGAGCTTAGAGACCAGCCACTCATCTTGTGTGATCTCCCACAGGCTTTCTGGAAGCAGGGCCTTTCACCCCAAATTACCAGATTTGGGGGCTTTTGGACACTGTGCTGTGTTTTTTGAGAAATTTTTGGGATAAGCAAGGACTTCTACATTCTACATTTAAAGCTGACCTCGACAATCAAATTGCCTGCAACCATCCAGAGACATTGGTTGCTTAATTCTTGTCTGTGGTGTGCAATTCACCCACTCAGCATCACCAGAAGGGCCCACCCAGACTGCAAGGAGAGGGGCTGGGGGTGGCAAGGAAGGGGAACATAGAGAGGGGCTGGGACTGGCTCCATGCTGGGCCTGGGGCATCCCTGAGCTCCGCCAGCTCAGCCCCTCCTTCTTAGAAGGAGGGGACAGAGGGTGGGGCTGATGTTGCTCACCTGCCATTGCCATATTTGATGCGGATGTCTCGGCTGCGGTTGAGCTCCTTGCCGTCCTTGAACCAGCGGTAGGAGGGCTGGGGGTTCCCGGCTGCTGCCTCACACTTCAGCGACTGCTTCTCGCCCACCTGTCCTGTTTGGCTCTTCATCTTCTTCAGCTTGGGCCGGGTGGCTGTGGGGTACAAGGCAAGCACGTGAGTGTGGTGGCGGTGGAGGCAGCACTGAGCATAAGCAGTTAAGGGCCTCGGGCTGGGGAGGGGAGGGTGAGCCTGGAAGTCACCCCTCCTGCTGTCATTGCTTAGCTCAATTTGCCTGCATTTAGAGACTGCAGTGAGATCCGCTCCCTTCATACTTGGGATGGTACTAGGAGCTTTATATGAGCTTATAAAATCTTCACAATAACCCCATGAGCTTACTGAAGTGTTTAAACCCATTTGTACATGGGAAAACTGAGGTTCAGAAGGGTAAAGTCACTTCCCTAAGGACTGGGGTTCAACCCAGATCATGGCCCCAGGGCTCATGATCTCTACTGTCCCTAAGCCCTAGGTCTGTCCCAGAGGACACAGACAGGCCAAGATGACAGACTTGGCTAGCGCTCCCAGGAAGTCCAGCCTAGCCGAGGAACCTGGTTTTGCTATCACAGCATGGGTCTTGGTAATCTGGTAACAATGGAGCCCAGAGGAGTCATCCTTGTCCTGGGAATGGGGTTTGCTAAGCTAAGAGCGAAAGATGAGGTTGGAAGATGCGGAGAGGGAAGTCTGGCCGAGGTAGCACTGTGGGACATCTTGTGTGGTCCACTGGGATGGGCTGGCAAATGGGTAAGGAGGAGTGGGGTGACTAGGCATGGACTGTGCTGGTGGGCACAGGTCGACCGAGGATGCAAAGCCGTGAGCGCCAAGCTGAGAGGCTTTTCCCATTATCCTTTTTTTCCTTTAAATATATATTTTAGTTGTAGTTGGACATACTATCTTTATTTTATTTTTTTATGTGGTGCTGAGAATCGAACCCAGTGCCTCACACGTGCTAGGCAAGTGCTCTACCACAGAGCCACCAATCCCCATTATTCTTAAACACATTCTGTTTCCACATGCCCAATGCTTTGCCTCCTTGCTCCTCTCCCTACTGCCTTAAAAATAAAACTGGGAAAAAAGGTGCCCTGCTCTGAGGTAGGTGAGGGCAAGCCAGCCAGCACTCCCTGCAGAGATACATAACAAATTCTATCAGTGTCGCCCTTTATAGGACATGCAGCACTTCCGTGCATACTCTTATTTGGTCCCTGAGCTCTGTGAGACAAGTGTCATACTGACATTGATGGTAAAGAGGAGACTCAGAGGTTCAGAAACTTGACCCAAAGCCACATAGCTAGGAAGTCACAGAGTTGGGACCAACCTCGGTGTCTGAATCTGTGATGTGCCGGGCTGGGAGCAGGCTAGTGTCGACTTTTGCAGCCTCATCTCTCTTTGAGGATTGGAGACCCTGGTTCAAATTTTTTCAATAGCAGAAGGGAGGGACTTCGAGGGCCAGGAAGTGTCTGGTGACTGACTGGCCCTGTCTAGGTCATTGGTCCTTTTCTTGGTAGCTCAGAGCTCTGACAATGGGCCAGTGTTGGCTCTGGAGAAAGGCAGGCAGAGAGGGCTGGTGAGAGGTAGGAGGCACCTCCTTGAACTTAACCCTGAGCTGTTGCTTGTCAGTAAGAAGTCAATGGGCATGAGGTGCCAGGGACAGAGGGAACTTCAAAAGAAAACATTTAAAAATATGTTCCTTAGGGCTGGGGACATAGTTCAGTGGTACAGCCTAGAGCGCTTGCCTAGGATGTGTGAGGACCTGGGTTCAACACCCAGTACCACAAAAAAGAATGGCTTAAGCAATGATTCTTGTGAAATAATTTTGTTCATTTTAGAAAATTAAAAAATAGTCGGGTAAAAAGAAGTAAACAAAATCATCCATTATCCCAGTACTCAGAATGAAAACACACACACACACACACACACACAAAATTTTAAACAAAATGGAATCAGGGCCAATAACACGTTTCTCTCATTTAAGAAAACAATGTAATCCTTTCATCTTGCTGTTAAATACTAATAATAACATTTACCAAACTGAATTCTATGAGACATAAGTATCTGAAGAGTTGAAAATAGACATTACTTGAGAAAAAATGTTCTGTGAGGAACACGGGATGAACTTGGCTAATGAAGTGTCTTTATTGACTTCAGTGAGATTATCTAAGTAAGGAACTTGAAACTTTTTTCTTGGATCCCTTAACAGCATTTCAAGGAAATAAAATTATGTGGAACAAGTTCTGTAACATAACTTCTATGTGCATATATTTATAGATATAATATATATTTTAATAGATAATATATTCACAATTCAAAATTTAAGAACTGTAAAAGAGTATCTAAAACTGAGTCATACCCCACCCCTCTAGGTTCAGAGCATTCAGTTGCCCTTCCAGGAGGCAACTAATTTTACCAGTTCCTTTGATATCCTTTCAGAGATCTCCTAAGCATATATGAAAAAAATAAAACCCTGGAACTCACACACATATTTCTACCAAATCATTTTTCATCCTTGCTTAATATTCCTGTGTGGATGTATCAAAATTTATGCAACTGAATCCTGTTGTGAGGCAGTCAACATGTCCCCACCTCCCATCACCAATATCCCCAGAGGAACATCCTTGTGGTTTCATCTCCTTGCTCGACCAACGGACACAGCTGTAAGAGTGGACCCACACTGCCTGTGTTCCAATCCAGGTGTTGCTACTCATTAGTTTTGTGTCCTTAGGTCATTGACTTAATACTTCTACACCTCAGTTTCCTCATCTATAAAATACAGGTAATAAATAATAGCTCCTACCTCATGGGATGATGGCTGTGAGGAGTAGAAGACAATGCACACACAGCCTGGCATGCCCAGAGCATTCAGTAAAGGTCAGCTGTTGTTATTATTATTATCCACAATTCTTTCCTAAGGCCATCTTCCTAAAAGTGGCTGCATCTAAGGGTATATAGTCTTTTCAGCTTCATGAACTGCCAAATTGCCCTCTGGAAATGCTGCTCCACTCTGCACTCCCCCAATGAATGACGGGGCCTGTTTTTCCACAGCCTCACCATCAGGAGGTATTATCATATCTTTCATCTCTGCCAATTAGCTAAGCAAAAGATAACGTCTCTTTGTTGTTGTAATTTGCATTTATTTGATTACTGATGAGGCTGAACATTTTTCATAAGTGTATTGGTCCATTGTATTGCTTCTTCTGGAATTGCCTGTTCATGTCTGCAGTCTGTTTTTCTATTGAGTGCTCATCTTTTTATTGATTTCTAAGAGCTCTTTAGAAATATTAAGGCTATTAACCTTTTGGCTACAATATTCCAACTCCCCCCTCAGTCACCTGCTTCTCATATTTTAAAATGCTAGCTTTTGTTTTGTTTGTTTTTTATCTTTCTTTTATTTTTTTCATCCAGACATTTTATGAGCGATGAATCTACCAATCTGTTGGATTTTCAGACACTTCATTTTTCTAGGTGAGATTGGAGTCCTGCCTCAGCACCCTTCCCTTCCCTGTACCCTGCCCTCTTGCATCTACTACAGAGTTCCCAGACACGCCTTATCTCAGTGCTTAAACCCAGATGCTGATGTGAATCACATGGGAGCTTCAAAACTTCAGTGGATGCCCGGGGCATATCCAGAGCATTCTGAAGCAGAACCCGTGAGGATAGTCAGGCGGGTGATTTTAACAGGCTCCCGGGTATCTTTCTCATAGAAAAGTGCACATGTTGTAAGCGTACAGCTCAACAACTGGCGACAGACAACACATCTGGGCAGCTGGCTTTGCTCCAAATTCTGGTTTTTACCTGGTAATCTAAATTTATGGTCTAGGATGACCTCTAGCTAACCCCCTGCTCCTTTTTGTGAACTGGGGTACAGAGAGCTCTTCACAGGTTCAAAAGTGTGTTGAACTTTCTTGCAATTCTGACAGCAGGGAATCCCCTGTCCCAACCACCATGGGCCACCTCACTTCCAGCCAGATAGGGGAGGGGGAGGGTGACACCTGGTGGGAGAAGCAGTGCTCACTCTGCCACCTCATTTCCTGACTGAGTTCTGGTGCAAGACTGTGCACTGAGCCAGTGGCCACTGCTTAGTGGTTGTGGTGATGGGCTGGGGGTGTATCACACAGAGATGAGCAGCGGCATGATCCTCATGCAGAGGGCCGGAGGAATTGGGGGCTCCAAAGCCATTCTCTGACCCTATGGAAAACACAGGATTACATTTCAGATCATAAGGAGCCCACCCGACCTAGTGAGGACCCTGTGTGACTCAACAGTGACTTCTTGATAGTTCACTCGCTTCTATCTGGGTGTTCCTGGAGGGTTGGGGATGATTACTCCATATATATCTAGATCATTTCTGTCTGGAACAAAGCACAGGACCTAGCACACAGTAGGCACTGAGTAAGTACATATGGTATATTTACTCAAGAGTGTAAGTGCCTGCCCACTAGGGGCACCTGATTTGGCTCCATTCATTCATTTAATACTTTTTAATCAACCGACCCCATGCCAGGCACTGTTCTGGTGCTGGGTATATAGTACTGAACAAGACAGGTATGTGTCCTGCTCCTGGGGAGCCTGACTTTGCATGAGGGCCATAGACACTCAGCAAGTCACCAACAGCAAGCGAGAAGCCATAATCAGCTGGATAAAGGCTCCAAGGTAGGAATGAGCTTGGTGAGTTCAGGGGTCTAACAGAGGCCTATGTGACTGGAGGAGGGTGAAAGGTGAGGGTGGAATGAGGGGAGTGTGGAGAGGTACACGGGACCCAAGTTCCATGGGATTGTGAAAGGCAGGATGAGAAGTCTGGATTTGCTTTTTTTTAAAAAAAACTTTTTACATGCTTACAAGAAAAATTTTAAATTACACATGCAGATTACATTTTATTTCTATTGGACAGCACTGATCAAAGGATGACAAAAATAATCATACATTTAAATCATGCCGTATTCTTTTGTTTTGTTTTTTTTCTTTGAATCATGCCACGTTCTTTGCAAAAAGTTTTCTTTTATAGCTCTTAAAGGTTCCTCAGAAGAACCACCTGAAAGTTAAGGCAGGTAAACCTTGTAGATTTTTTTTTCAGCCAATTTCCTTGGGGAGGCAATGACAGTGGCTAAGAGGGCAGAACAGAGAACACAAACCAGATGGCCCTTGGAACAATGCCCAGGGGACCTCCACACCCTTACTCCTGGGCCCAGTGCCCTGTCAGACATTTGCAGCAAGGACTGGAGTGACCTCAGTGGCCCTGGATTTGTTCTGTAGGTGTGATGGGAAGGCATTAGCAGCTTACAAATTGAGGAATGACCTGATCTTACTGTCTGCACTTTAAGCTCTTTCTTAATCTGAGCCACCATCACCTCTCCCCCTGTGGCTTCCAGCCATTGGATCAAGTACCAACCCTTGGGGTCATCTGGGACAAGGCTCAGACGCTAGTCACACAGCAGACCTTGGGCACCTGGTTTAGCTCCAGTCCCCAGCCTGGGTACCTTCTCTCATCTAGGCCTGGGATTACCAAGTCTTTCTTACAGCCCAGGGCCCAGAACGCCATGTTAGTGTGTGGGCATCCTAACAGGTCCCAAGAGTGTCTTGGGGCCACAGCTGAACTAAGCAGAACAGGCTTCCTGAGATAGATAGGATCTGTCAGGACAATAGCTGAATCAAGAGTGGGCAGGCACGTAACCTCGTGAATAAATATACCATGTGTATTTACTGAGTGCCTACTATGTGCTAGCTCCCGTGCTTTGTCCCAGACAGAAATGATCCAGCCATATATAGAGTAAGCATCCCCAATCCTCCAGGAATTAAGCTTGTCTCCCTCTGTCATTGTTTCTTTACATAACAAATACACTTTCATTGTAGAAAAATTACACAATACAAGTAAGGACAAAGAAAAACACATTTAAATCAATTAAAGTACCACCAGAGAGAAAACCACTGTTCATATTTTCAAATATCTCCTGCAAGACATTTCTAACATGCTTTAGATTCACTTTCCCCCCACCCAGTGGACACATTACAAGAGTATTTTTCCAGGCCTAGAAATAAATGTAGCTCTAAATTATTTTAATGGCTGCCTAATATTCCATTGTTCAGATGAATTTGGTAAGTTGTCTTCAGTGTTTTGCTACTATGAACAATACTGCAATAAACTTCTCCATCAATTCAGCTTTGTGGCCAAAGGGAGGAACAGCAGAGCTGGGGGCCCAGGCACATTTCCCTATGCAGAGAGGAGACTCTGAAAGGTCCAGCACACAGGAGAGTGGACAGATGAGGTTTGTCAGATAAAAGCAAGAGGAAGCTCTGAGTGCATAAGAAGCGGGAGGGAAATTCTCAATACCCTCCCCCTGGCTGTCTCTGACACCTGATTTCCTGAGGTGGAGGGGCAGGTGGCAAATTGATGGCTCAGGCAGGCCTATGGGAGGTCCTCCTCAGACCAAGGCCTCGTACTCCTTGGGTTGGGAAGCCCAGATGTTACTTTGTTCTGCTCTCACCCTCCTGGAGCCGTGTTAACTAAGCAGCAGAAACCAGGGTTCTCTGGAGTGCGAACATGGGGGTACAGGGATCACTTCTGGCAGCTTTAGTAGAACAAGAAGAAGGTCTCCACAAACAGATTTCCCTCGGTGACAGGTTCCATAAAACCTGAGGACACATTCCCTGTTGCCTCAGCTTGGGCCACAAGGTATCTGGTGGCTTCTGCTTTCTGTCCCCTGGTGCCAAACCAGGGCATCTGGTCTGTCTCCGCCTGACAGGCAATCCCCAGAAAGCACCTCATTAAAGTAGCAACACAGAACAACAACCAGCGCTGTTCCCCACATCCCAGCCCCCAGGCCAGGAGGTGCCGCTGTGCCAACGGCCTGACCTCATTCCTCTCCAGTGGGCGGTGGGTGCGGAGACTGCAGACATCTGAGAGCAAGACAGACGCCCAGGACGAGGCCGGGCAACCTGGCCCGGGAAGACCTGGCCCTGTCTCCCTCCCAGCCACCAGGGCCAGGGGCAGCGGGCTCTTAAAAGGGTTAATGATCCTCACCTCATGACTAAGACTGAGCAGTCCCCTTTGCAGGGCAACACCTGGAGACAATTCGGCCAGCCTGCCCGGCATCAAAGTCTCACACTGTCCTGGGCCAGCGGGCTGCAGCCCAGCCCCCTCCCCAATCCTCTCTCACCTACAAAGTGACTGCAACCTATTGGAGGTTAATTACAGACTCCAAGTTCAAATGAGAAAGAAAGAAAGGGAAAAAAAAATTAAAAACACAGCTGGTTTAAGTGGGCACAGGGGAACTCATCTGTGAAGTGTGGTAAGGTATCCGCCCCACTGATGCTCCTGGGACAGGCCTCCCAGAGGGAGTGTGCACCCAGCTGGGCCTTTGGCTTTCTCTGGGCCACAGATCCTTGGCCAATGAGTCCCAGCCTGGTGCCTGGGATTGCTTTGTCTTTTTATATCCATCCAACAAATATCCACACCCAACAGGCTCTGTGATGTGCCAGGTGCCCATCAGGCACCAGGGATATGGCACCAAACAAGACAATACGGCCCCTGCCCTCAGTTTTGGGCTTCTACTGAGGCTGAGAAGGGAGAGAGGCTCAAAGAGAGTCACTTTCCCTGCATCAGTGAAAGCCACTGGTGCCTGGTACTTCAGTAGCAAGTAGAGAACAGGAGCCAGGACTGCTAGGGATGAGGATTAAAGGCAGACACTGTATCAGGAGAACATGGAGAGGAGGATGAGGAGGGGGGAGGATGAGGAGACAAAACTTAGTAGCACCAAGACCAACAGAAATATTCCTGCCTTAAAGCCTTGCCTGCCCAGTCAGAAGCACCACCCAATGACACCCAACTTTACCACGGGAAAGCAAGAAAGGCACCGGCCCTAAAGCCAAAGCCATGACCACTGCCAGCCCCTCTGCCAGAATTTTGAGAGAAGCACTGGTCTTCTTGGGCTCTGCCAAAGTCAGGGGCAGAGATGCCAAGCCCCTGATGTCTGAGCCATAGGTACACAAGCAGTGGAGATTCGGGAGTGAGGGGTGGCACCCATGTCTGCATAGGCTCCCAGAGCAGAGCATCAGTTGCTGGGTAGGTTGTACAGTGACCGTGCAGATACCATAGTCTCCTGGGTTCCTACCAGTGTTGGGACACGGGCACAGACATCTAGATCTGACAGAGATGAGATGTGGAAGATGCAGCACCATTACAGAACAGCCGGGCTGCTGAGGATATGGAGATTCAGGTCAGGTCTTTGTCTCAGGCTCCCGATTTTTCAGCTGTCTGCTCTTAAGTAGGCATTTTAGCCTCTCAGCCTCAATGGACTCATCTACAAACCACACTTTGCCTGTTTAAGAGAGGAAGGTCTCCAAGGAGAGATGGAAGCTTCTGACTTGATCATGGGCAGAATTGGGGATAAAGCAGAGATGGAGGGCCACTGCCATCTACCCAAACCCTCTTACGATCCCTGCTGGGGAAAGCTGGGCTCTGGGCCAAAGTCTTGGGCCCTGGAGAACCCAGTGTGTAGATGTCTGAAGTAGGTGGGCTAGGCCAATCCTTGCTCAGGGAACCCACAGAAGGCTGAGGAGGGGATCCCAGAGCTTCTGTCCTTTTTGGAATAGACTTGCACTTCCTGTCTCCTCAGCCAGGCTGGAGATAGTTGTTTCTGAAGCTCGGGGTCTTGGGGAATGTAGTGGGAAGGGGACAAGACTGGCACCTCAACTGGGGTGTGTGGGAAGCCACCGGATGGTCTTGGGCCTCTTTTTGGAGGGTCTACTGAGCTCTTTAGTAAGGAAAAGCAGCACATTTGTATTAAAACAAACAAACACATAATGTAGTAGAATGTCAAGTTCATGTGGATTTTTAAGATAAAATAAAAATAGAACACTTCTAAGCATCATTGGGCCTCAGGGAAAGGCCTTAGCAGGTCTGGTGCAGGCAAGCAATAGTCACATGCTCACCAGGCTCTGTCCCTCCAAATCCAACTGCAAGCACAGAGAGCCCTGGCTAGGCACTGTGGCAGGGCTGGAAGTGGGATGCAGTCCTTGTGGTCCAGGCTGGCTAGGCTGAGGGGACTGGAAAGAACTCAGTCCAGAAATCTGCCTCCCTCCCTGGGTAGGAAGTCCTTAGCTCTGACATGACAGGTGGAAATCCAGTTTCTCCATCTCCTCTCCCCAAACTGCTCTTCCTCCTGGTGCCCTCTTTCAGTCACCTTGGCATTATGACGATCCCATTTCTTTCTTGACTTTCCTTAGAGGTCAAGTTCATTCTACTTCCACCAAGCCTCTTGCCCTCATCACCCTCCACCATCTGCCAGGCCCTGGTTCAGGTCACACCGTTCCCACCCCAGGACCACTGTGCCAGCAGGGAATATTGGGCAGATTTACCTCTATGCCTTCTGCCATTCAGGAACTTTCCTTGGTTCCCTGATGTCTATAGAAGAAATGCTGCTACTTTCCTTTGTGGTAGCCAGGCGACTCAGGGGACACTGCTGGGCCAGTCAGTGGGTTCCCTTTTCAAACACCCCTCTCTATTTTCCCCTATCACTTTTTTCAGAATCTTATATTCCAGGTAGACCAAATGTGCATATTGTGACCTTCCTCCATGTTCCATGTTCAGGTGTCTATCAAATGTCATTCCCCACGCAGGAAGCAGAATCCAGAGGGTCAGCCTTGTAGGCTCAGAGTCAGACAGGCCTTGGTGAGCATTCTGGCTCTGCCCAGAGTCTTGTATAACTAGGCAAGTTACTTAACCTCTCGGAGCCTTTAGTTCCTTGACTGTGAAACAGGGACAATCCTACCCACCTTCTAAGATTGTGGGGAGAATTAAATGGACGCAACTCATGTCAAGAACTTAGCACAGTGCCTGGAACAGAGAGATAGCTTAATAACTGGAAGCTTTTATTAATCTAAATCCCTTAAGATCTCCTCAGATGCTACCGCCTTCTCTAATCCACCCAGCCAGAAGCAGTTTCTGTCCCACATAGACTCCCTGTGCCTTTCACCAGCTCTTCCTGGGGCTTCTTACCTCAGAGAAAACTGGGTTCTTTTCCTTCTAAACTGTGGGCAACTTGGGGAGGGGATGTGATGGGGGTATCACTGTGTTGCTGATGTCTGGACAGAGTAGGTGCTCACTGATCACAGGCTAAACAAATGAATTAGTGACGTAAGGCTGGGCTGTGACTGAAGGGCACCTAAAGCAGTCTGAATCCAGACTGCTGCAAACACTCAGGGGAGGGTGGGGCCCCTGACAGCTAATCTCAGAGCCCTTTTCCCACCCAACACTCTTCCCCAGCTCGTCACTCAGCCCCAACAGGCTTGTGTCCCGGAATAGCAGAGCAGATGACAGAAATCGGGGACCTCACAGAAAGACTATTCTTGCTCAGTCTACCACTGCCCACTACTCAGGGGCCCCAGACCAGGCAGGAAGCCCAGCCAGAGAAGCTTCTTTCCAAGAAACTGTGGATCTTCAGAGGAGAAGGGGCTATCTAGCTCTCCACATGTGGAGTTGAAGTAGCTTGAGACTGTCTTCATTTATTCCTGCTCTGGTATGGATTGAGAACACAGAACATTTGAGTGCTGAGGGTCCTGTGCATGTGGCCTCGGCCCTAGTGGAGAGCCTCACCAGCAGGGCAATGCTGTCACCAGGGGATGGGCCTATGACAGTAGTGTGGGGTGCTGCTCAGCACAGAGGACACACTGACCCTTCCTCCTTATCCCAGGGGCCAAGGAGGGCTGTAGGGGGAGCAAATCCTATGCTGGGACTGAGGGATGAGTGGGGGTCAGCCCAGAGAAGGCAGAGTGTACACCAGGCAAAAGGAAGAACAGCTTCCTAGGGATAAGGTGGGAAAGAGACTGCAGTGCCTTCCACCTCATTGTAAGGTGCAAGAGCCGAGGGGGCAGTGACTAGGGAGGAAGGGTGCCTTGTGGGGCTGCCTCTCTCCCTGGGTAGGAAGTCATTAGGTCCAACAAGACAGGTGGAAATCCAGTTTCTCCATCTCTGCCAAGCCCTTTGTTACATTTATATGTGGACTTCCCTCTCTGAGCCTCAGTTTCCCCATCTATACAGTGAGGGAAGTGAACTATCAGCTCAGATGGAGTCTTGTCTGATACCAGAAGCCACAGACCCCTGGCCAGGCCCAAAGCTCCAGAGTTCTTTGCAAAGTGTTTCTGGGTGGGGAGTGAAACAGACACAGTCTGTGGTCACCTACCCATTTACCACCAGTCCATGTCCTGAGTGGTCAGTGGGATGACTAAAGGGCTTTGGATGGAGCCCTCCCCTGGCCTGTCTTTCCACACCCTGGGGGGTGGCCAAGGATGCCTAAAGGGCAGCTCTGACAAGGCTGCCCTCCGCTCAGAACCCTTCCTCTCTGCAGGTTCAGAGAAGGTCAACTCACTAGCCTGACATTCAGAAGATCCATGTGGCTCCGGTGGTCTCTCCCTCCTATACACGATGTTGGGCAGCACAGTCTCAGGAATGCACTTTATTTCTCACCCCCACTGGGTTCCCAGCCTGCACACTCTGCTCAAATGGTCGCTTCAGTTTGAGGACCCAGACCTTCTCCCTGGTCTTTTCTCATTCCACCAAGTTTGTCTCAGCCCCATCTTTTCCTGAAGCCTCCTCAGACTGCTTGGGTTGGAAGTACTCTCTCCTTCCATCCTGAGTCACTCCTGATGGTTAGAACTGCAACCAGAATGGGACCCATGTCTATCTTGTTCCACAAGGTGGCAGCCCCTGGGGGCATCGTGCTCGAGCACTATGTGGGATGATCTGTAGAGGGGGTTACCACCTCAGTCAGTGGTGCTCTTTCTCTCTCTTTGCTTCATCCTTCATTGCTGGGGATTGAACCCAGGGGTGCTCAACCACTGAGCTACATCCCCAGCTTTTTAAATTTTATTTTGAGACAGGGTCTTTCTAGGTTGCCACAGCTAGCCTTGAACTTTCAATCCTCCTGTCTCCTGGGTAGCTGGGATTACAGGGATATGTCACTGTGCCCAGCCTAAATCAGTGATTCTCAAATTGCAGCAAGTGTCATTGTCAACTCAGGGATTTTCTAAAACAATTACTGCCCCCACCCCCCCCAATTTCTGATTTAGTATTGCAGGGCTAGAGCTCAAGACATTGTATTTCAAGCCTATTTTCACTTTGTGCTTTAAATCAGGTTTCCACTAAGTTAAACATTCATCTTTTGTACAATGGACTCCATAGGACCAGACAACTACCCAATTTAGTGTTAGATCTGGCTGCACTCTCGAGCTCCGGGCTAGGTTTCTGGATGGGCCATTTGATCATTGTAACTTCCATCTTCCTAGGAACTCCTGCCTGTTGGTGCAGCCTCAGGGCCCCAGGGCTGCCCTCCTGTGTCAGCATCCACAATTCCTGTTCATACCTGATCCCCATAGTCATCTTGCCAGATTCTGGTGAGGGCAGGAACCCAATCTGCTCATTTCTGTATCCCTTTGTATCTCACATTCGCAACTGAAGAACCCAAGAAGTAAATACCTGACTGGTTGGTCTGATGGGGAGGGCCTACTCCAATAAGTGGATCCATGGGGATCCTCTGCCTCTTGCTGATATGTCATGAGGGGTATAGAATGTGCAAGAGCCTGGAGTCACGTGACATGCTTGGCTGAGGCAGGGCAGGGGGCAGACTTCATTTCAAGATCTCATTCTGTCACTAATTCATGGTTGATTGCAAGCAAGTCATGAACTTCTCCTGCCTCAATTTTCCTGTCTGTAAAGTGGAGGTGGTTAAAAAAAATACCTAAACCTTTTGAATCTGGCATGCAGGAAAGCTTTCAGTAACTCCCATGTGCATTGGGCATGGACTTGATCCCACTTCCTGCAAGGCCTGTTCTCTCCTTGGTGAATTCCTGTCGCCATCCAGTATCAGCTCAGATGTCGCTCCTCTGTGAAGTTCTATTTCCTCCCAGGAGAACAAATCCCTCTCCTCACCACACGCTGCACATTTATCACTGGCCTTAAACTCAGTTCTAGTCATAGGGAGTTGTGTAAGGATCTTTATCTCTGAGCTTCCTGAGGGTGGGGACTGTGGGTTATTCCATAGTAGAAGCTGAATGAATACTTGCAGAATTGAATACACAAAGGTGAGTAAAAGTGCAGTTTGTGTAGCTACCATGTGGCTGGAGTTCGTGAAGCCTTGAGGAATAGAAGGTTCTCGAAGAATAGAGTTCGCAAAGCCTGGAGGAATGCTGGGAAAGTAGGCTGCCACTGCCTCCCACTAAATAATGAAAGGTATACCACCCGCTCAGACATGGAGGGAAAACACTAGGAGAACGGAGTTCAAATGGGGCCCAGGTCTCAAGCTTCGGAAGACTTTGCCAGAGTTAAAAAATGAAAAGCCCCTCTTCCCTATATCGACTCTCCCTCAGGTCAGCCTGGTGGCCAGATAGCAGAGGGGCAATAAGGAGTGGGCAGGCCTGTGTCACCATCTCTGAAGCCAACTCTGAGGCCAGGGCAAGGGCCTGCTAACTCTGGGCCAGCACTTCTTCCTCCATATGCTCCCCACTCTGCCACTGCCCTCAAGATCGAGCTCCTGGTGCCTAGAGCAGAGTGCAGTAACAGGCATCATCTTGGAGTCCAAGGATCTCTGCTTCCCATGAGGCTTCTCTTACTTCCTTCAGCAGCTCACAGAGCCACACAGGTCAGAGGTCCTTGGGTGGAGCTCACCTGAAGCCCACAGTCCAATTTTACTTCTATTCTGGACCTATTGGCCACCCCATTCTCTCATCCCAGGTGACTCACTGTCCTACCCCAGGTCCACTGCTATGCTGATATGGAAAGACTAGAGCTCTCTGTCCCCTCTTCACCCATACCTAATGCCTGGGACCTGAGCAGAGGACTGATGAGTCCTGGTCTGTAAACTGCTTTGAGCTTTTAGGATGAAAGACCACGGGAAGTACAGAGTCACTCCCTGCTTGTTGTTATTGTTCCTCGTGAATCCCTGAGGTGCCAGAGAGCCAGAGCAGAGGTGCAGTCTGTACCCCAGAGTAGCAGGAGACCTGATCCAGGTGCCAGGCTCAGCAAGGTCAGCCAGGGGCCAAGGCCAGTGGGTGAATCTGCCAACCTCCAGATGCGGCTCAGACAAATGCATATGAGCACATCCCACCTCTGGTCTAGCCCTGGGCAGCCTAAGGATGGGAGTTTGTTCTAGGAGTCTGGGCATTAGTTTTAGCACAGGCAGGAGATGGGAAAGATGGGAAAGAAGATCTTGTGAGGATTTCTTTGTGTCTAGGGAATTCAAATGACACATGTCCAGACCATCATCAGCTAATGATGCTCACCCACTTTCCCACTCAGGACACTCTGGTGAAGACCAAGGCCTGCCCATGTCCTCCTGTAGGCAGATAAAAGATTCCCAGTTAATAGGAGAGTTCTGGCAGAGGGGACATTTCCATCAAACCCCGACTGGTCTTTCAAGGGACACATAGAATCTGATCCCAAACCTCTCTTTTAAACAACACAGCTTGGGGTTATCATTTTCTTTGGAGCTAGATCTTCCTGCCTCCCAATATGACAGTTTTCCTGTACTGGGGGTTCTCAGGGACACAGGGCCTGAAGACTGAGACTCTGATCTCACCATGTGCAAGGTAAGAGTTGAGAGCAGAGAACATTTCCAGAGATCCTGAGAGAGTAAGGCCAGTGTCCCAGGTCACACTGAGGCAAGGTAGGGGTGGATCCCAGCTGCCTGGTCCAGCTGTGCCATTTCACCACACCATTAAAGGATTTATAACCAAACTCCCCAACCCCTGGCAATCCTATGCCCCTGAGATAAAGGGAAATAGGGAATTGTGGGGGGCAGCCCCTGGTAGGGATATCAGGCGTCAGCCCCACGAACTCTCCATGAGTCATGATGTATGAAGACTCACACCTGCACCTCTGCCCCACCCAGCCCTCCCATGCTGAGGCAGGGGAGAAGCCCATTTCCCTACAATTCCTGTGTGAGTGGGTGGGGTTACCCCTCCTGCTATTTGCAAAGGAGGAGCTGAGGTACCTCTGGGTGTGTGGTCAAGGACCAGGGGGAGCCAATTAATTAATGTCTCCTTCTCTCTCCCACTTTCCAGATACTCTCCCCACGTCTCAGCTGAAGATTTTGGCAGATAACTTGCTTACATTTTCATGTCTTTACCTCCCAATCTTTCAAACAAATGTGGCTTAGTCCTGGCTAAGACCCCCTCTGCTGCTGTCCAGTGCCCATGTTCCCCCCAGCTGGGGCACTCTGAGATGTAATGAGGCTGGCGTGGAACAAGCGGGAGAGGAAAGTTCTCTAACCCTGTAGGCCACTGTCATCTTAATCACCCATCTTACTGGGTTTGAATCAGACCCTTTTAGTTACATAAGACTGTTGGTTCTCATTGCCATAGTACTTTCTCCTGACATCTTGTTTTGGAACATGACCCTCCTCTACTCTTTCCTCATTCTAAAATATTTTAAGTCCCCTAAATTCCTCTAGCCCAGGCCTTGAGTCTGTTTTGTATCTGCTCATCAGCCAAGTCCCTGAAAGAAGGCATTCCAAGCCAATGGCCACAGGGAACCAGAGAACACGAGGAGGCCAGAGGGAAAAAAAGACAGCAGGAAATATTATAGTAAGACATTAGGAAGGACTTTCTCACAGGGGTTGAAGATGCTGGAACAGATAATTGAGAGGCCCATGGAATCTCCCCTTCATAATCCTTCTTCCGTTCCACTGAGTACTCTGCCCTTTGTAGCAGACATACTCATTTCCTGTGCTGGTGATTCCCACCAGCTGAAGCCCACCAAGTGGCTTGCTACCAGCTCAGTTCCTACCTCCCTGACATTGGGAGGGTATCCTTATTTAGCCAGCCTTTCAAGCTTCCAGAGATATGATGTATACAAGTGGGGGGAGCAAGGAGGGGGAACTAAGGAGGGGTGGGGGAGTGGCTATCTGAGCCAGATCCATAAATTTTTGATCTTGATAAGAAGTATCTTGCATCTGCTTGGGTTGCAGGTTAGGAGCCCATCCCACCCTTCAGAAGCCCACCTCCCACTCGAGGGCTGTGGCTCAGTGGCATTGGGCAGAGAAGAGCCCACCCTTTCCATTTCTTTAGCTGCTTTTCTTTACTGTGCTAAACATAGATAGCATTGATTCCTAGGCTTTTCCCAATAGAAAGACCAAAGCCTTGCTCTCCTCCACCCGAGCCACCCCATTATACAAAAATTCAGGATAGGGAAGAGATACCGCAAGACTGTCAACCACAATTGAAGCTTATCAACTTCCAGTCCAGTGAACTTTTGAAGCCATTTTTCAGTTACAGCTCAAGTGGGAGATAGAGATCCAGCAAGATGGGCATAGTTTTCTGGAGCATGCTAATTTGAAACCCAAAGTCTCACCTCCAGAAAATACTGTGTGACTTTAACCTCAGTAAGCCTCTGTTATCTCCTCTGTAGAATGGGGACAAAACCACCTGCTTTCAGGTTGTTATGAGGATTTAATGGAGATGAAGTATTGGAACATGTCTAGCCTGCTGACTAGTACAAAGTAGACGTTAATAAAATGCTTGCTTGCAGAAGAAAAAAGAACTGAGAGTCCAGGGTTTCCCCAACTGGGCCTCAAGGCGAGCCTGGTTCTACCGGGAAAATGTGTGTGCCCTAGGCCAGCTGCTGGGAAGCCCAAGGCCAGTGCACTCCTTCACCCTGCAGCTGCCCAGGGAGGGCACCGAAGTGGATCTCAGCCTACAGCTATGCTCACTCAGAAGGGGTCAGAATCCAAAGGTCCAAGCTAGTCACTCCTGGAGACCAGAAGGGGACAACAGCCCTATGTCTGGTCCAGTTTGGAGAGAAATGTGTGTCACAGAGCAGCGGGTGCCCTGTTCCCTTGGGTTCGCGAGTGGGGCAGGGCATCCCCTCTAAGTCTCTGGAGGTGGCGGGCACTGCTTGCTGCCCACGCTCCAATGGCCAAGCAGAACGGATGGAGGTGTGGCACAGGGGTGGGGGCAACCGGAGAGCATGCCTGGCTCTGGGTCCTCCAAAGAACGGAAGGCAGTGACAGCTCTCTGAATGCTGGCGGCCAGGCCAGGCCCCGCATCGGATTGTCCGCGATCCCTGTCCCTACCCGCGCGGCGTGCTGTCGCTTGCTCAGCGCTACTCGCCTGCGCCCGGTACCCACTAGCAACGCTCGCGCCCGCCCCTCCGTGGGGACGCGGCAGCCGGGGAGAGGCGCGCGCTGCCACCGCCTGAGTCCAGGCGCTCTGTCCCTTGCCGCCCAGCCGCGCCGCCCCGCTCGCACACAGACATGCACGTCCCGGGTGCCTGTCACCCCAGGGCTGCTCGCTCAGCCCCACACTCACCCGCGGGGCGCCGGGGGCGGGTGAGCGGGCGGCAGGTTTCTCCCAGCGAAACAAGGTTTCTGGGCGCGCCGAGGTGCCCTACCTTTCTCCCCAGGGTCGGGCTCTTGCTCCCGCTCCCCTTTCCTCCCCTCTCGGTGCTTCTTGCCACGGCCTCGGCCCCTCCTCCTGGGCTCCGACATTCTGCCCGGGGTCCCAGGCGGTGGGACGGCCTCGGCTCTCCGCTGCCGCGCTGCGCCCCCGCCGCCTGCAGCCCCAGTGCCCGAGCGCGGCGCCTTTCTTATAGGCGGTCACACCCTCCGGGGGAGGGGAGCCGCGAGCCTTAACTCTTCCTCTCCCGCACCCGCCGCCCTCGGCCCCCCCGCTGCCCACCAGCTCGGGCGGCGGGAGCCTGTGGGCAGCTGGATCTGGGCTACGGGTCCCCTCCCCAGGGCCACCGAGGTAGGCAGGATGGCACCCAAGCAGAGCGCCACTGACCTGCTCGCCAGAGAGCGGGCTTCAGCTGGGCGGGGTGGGGGGGGTGGGCGAGTGTGATTGGGGAGAGGGGAGTAGAGATCCCCCAGCGAGGGCCAGGCTAAGGACAGTACGGGGGTGGGGAGAGAGCAGAGAGAAGGGCCCAGGAAGGGACCAAAAAAACGAAGGTCACTGGCCAACCCAGCGGGTAGGAAGCACCCTCCCCTGCCGCAGAAGGTCGCCACAGTGTTGCCAGGCAGTTGGACTGAGTCTCCTCATCCCTGAAGATCTGGTCTCAGCCCCATGAGAAACCACCATCTGGGGAATACCTTTAATGCACCCCCCATGTGTGCCTGACAGGAGGGGGTCTGTGGCCCAGGAGCCCCTCCCAGTTGGGGTGGGCTGCAGCCTGGAGAGCCTGGGCATTCCAGGTGGCTCACAGGCCCCCTCCCACACACACAGGACTGCACTCCCCAGCCCAAGGAGCAGCACTAGCTGGCTCCTCTGCAAGGCGGGTGAGGTGAACCCAGATGCTGTACCACTCCCATCCCAACTTCCCACCAGCCCATCCCTCAAACCACAGGGTGAGTGCTGTGGCAAGAGTCTGGCTCCTGGATCCTGCCTGGGTGTGGTGCTGAAAGGGTTACACAGCGAAGGCTCTCCCTCTCCTGGCTCCCAGAAAGCCTGAGCCTGCGGTTTGCCTGCCTAGTTCTGCCTGAGGTGTCCCCTTACAGCCATCCCTACTAGAATCCCAGTCAAAGATCATCCCAGCCAGTCCTCTGCCTCCTCAGCAGAGGTCCCAAGGCATCTCTGGACAGGATCCTTTTTAGGAGAGCCTGCAGGAGGCTTGGACTCTGGGTCAAGGCCAGGGACTCTGGGGCTCCAGGACTGCCTGCAGGGCCTGGCCAGAACTTGAGGCCAAACTTGGGGGAGAGGAGCACAGAAAAAGGGAAGATGGAGATGATGTCCACCCTGAAGGTTAATCTCCCGTCCTCTTGGGACCTCAAGTTTGTCTCATCAGGGGCCAGCTCAGGGTAGGTTAAAACTAAGAGTTATTTAAAAGATAGTGAGTGCCTAGCCCACTTCATGTAGGTTCACTCTCTGTGAAGGGGAAGCTGAGCTAGCACCAGCAGAGCCAGCACCAAAGCTTGGGTCTCACTTCTCCAACCATCTGCTCATTCAGCTTCCAGAATGGCACTCATATCCATTCCTCCCTAGCCACTGCCTCAGTTCACACTTCCTTCTCCTGCCCCCAGACTCTCTGGTCTCCTTATTTGATGTCTTGCCTTTGCAGTCTGACCTCTCCAAGATCATCAGAGCGAGCTTTTCAAAACCCAAACAAGATCTCCTCACTCACTATTACCCCAGGGGTTAAACCCAAACTCATAAGTATCTGAAGTCCCATTCCACAGGTTCCACCTCCTAATCTTCTAGTCCTTAAGCCTGTGCAGAAGCCACATATACCTGCAGACCACACACTCTGCCCATCTCAGCTCCATAACTTGCACACACTATACCAATCTCTCTGTCCAAGATGGCCTCGAGAGGCTTGGTATCAGGGGAATAACAAGTCAAAGATGCCATGGAATTCCAGGGGGCATAAACACTCTCTAGGAGCTAGGGTATGTGGACATAATGCTGAGAGAGGGGGGACTCGAGGGAAGTCTGGAAGGATGGGTAGAATTTTGATGAGGGACAGACGAGGGGCCTAGATGACCCCTCTGTTCATTTATTTGGCAAATATGCAGTTACGTCTCCTGTGTTTAGGGCATAGTACTAGGTGCTGGGGACATGGATGTGAGCAAGACAGACCCCAAAGATTACAGTCTTGGGGAAGATGAACAAAGAGCTAATTACACAAATAATGTATTAACTAAAACCTGGGTTCAATAATAAGAAGACATGCTCATTCAACAAACATTTATGTATGTCTACATACAGGTTGACAGAGGAAACAAACCGTAGTGAGGAAAGGCTTTCCCCAGGAAACATTTAAACTGGGATTTGAAGAATGAGTAGGAGTTGGCCAGACTTAAGGGGCGCTGGGGAGAGTATTCCTGGCAGAGGCAACAGTGCATGCAGTGGCCCCAAGGCAGGAAGGAGCTTTTGTATCTTTGCAAAATCAGAAGAAAGTCATTTTGCTAAGGTGTGTGTGTGTGTGTGTGTGTGTGTGTGTGCGCGCGTGCACATGTGCATCTGTATGTCAGGCATGTGTGTGTGCACGTGGAGCGTGGGGGTGTGTAGGAGGGTGGAACACATTCTGTAAAATGAGCCTGGAGAGGAGGCAAGCAGCGATCAAATTGAGCAGGACATTGTGGGCCCAGTGCAGACACTGAGCTTTATCTTACCAGCAATGGCCTGCCACTCAAGGCTTTTAAGCATTGTAGTGAAGGAGATGGAGATGACAGTGATTAGACCCCCTGCTTCTGAAATGATTTTTATATGTCCCTATAAGCTCACTTCACCTTGTATTGTTATTAGTCTCCACCTCTCTCCCCTCTAGCTAATTTCCTGTTAGGGCTGTGACCACAGCACTTGGCATGTGGTAAGTGGTAGGTACCACCCTGTAGGACAGAAAGTGTCTGCCTCCAACTAGTATAGAGTGGCCAAGGGTAGCAACATGGCTCCAAGTGGGGGCCTGCAGGCCAGCTGAAGATATCCTCTCCTGCACACAGCTATCCTGGAAGTCCATGGCAGCTCAGGGCTTGGTACCTGGTGAAAGACACATGTTGAAGATGCCACAGAAATTCCAACTGGTCTCAAGCAGTCTCTAGGAGATGAGATGCAGACACAGTGAGGGAGATGGGAGGTGGGATTCAAAGGAGGTCTGGAAGGGCAGGTAAGATTTCCATGGTGGACAAGTGAGGGGTATCAGCTGATGAGGTATGACAAAGATCTAAGGGAAGAATTCCCTGGGCACCTGCTCAGGTGACCATGAGCAGGCCAGGTTTATGTTAGGAAATTATGGGAGCTACTAAGAATTAGTACAGAAAACATTTTCTGAGCAGCCACAGTGCTAAGCACCCTATACATGTGACCTCTTGCAGTTCTCACAGAAGTCCCACGAGCTAGTCATTATCCCTGCTCTACAGAAGAGGGAGTGGAGGTTAGGAGGAATGAGACCTCTCAGTCAAGTCACCAACCTGGGAAGCTGCAAAGCCAGGACTCAAGTAGAGCCATCTTCAACGAGGGTCATGCTCGTCACCACAAGGCCTTAGTAAATATATTGGGAATTCACTGATGCTTTTTTGAAGAAGGGCATGGTGTGCTGTAAGAAAAATTAATGGAGTGGCAGATGACTACAGCGGGCAGGATGGATAAAAGGGAGAAGAAAGTGGAGGCAAGAGAACCAGTGAAGCAGCGTGACTCTCAGACATTTATTTAGAGCCTACTATATGCCAGGCCCTGAACACTTTGTGCCTGTGCCAGGGGGAAAGGCAGTGAAAGGAGTAATAGGAAGAGGAGCTAGCCTAGGGTTCATTTGCCTAATTCCTAACCACATAGAGAAAGCAGTCTGCTATCATTCCCATTTTACAGATGAGAAAATTTGAGCACAGAGAGGGAAAGTCATTGTGATTTGTCTAAATCCATAGCTGGATGCAGCTCTGGGTTAGGAACCATGCATTTAAGTACCTACAGCTTGTGCCCTTCTGCCCAGCCCTACAGTGTTGCTCAGGAGAGCTCCGGAGGCTGAGGGAGGAGGATTGTGAATTCAAAGCCAGCCTCAGCAACTCAGTGAAGCTCTAAGAAATTCAGCGAGACCCTGTCTCTAAATAAAATACAAAAAAAAAAAAAAAAGGGGGGGGGGGAGTTGGGGATGTGGCTCAGTGATTGAGTGCCCTGAGTTCAATACCCAGAATATTAAAAAAAAAAAAAAAAAAAAGACTGGAGAAGAGAGAGGGTAGAGAAAGGACCCTGTGTAGCCAGCTACTGGACTCAGGACGGGTATATTCCTCCCAGCTCTAGGGCTGATGTTCAGTACTTAGGTCACAGGCAGGTGGAGAGATACCCATGGCACCAGGGACTGCACACAGAACTCCCAGTACCCTGCCTTCTCTGTTAACCAGAGTAAAGCTTCTTAGGAGGAAGAAGGACAGCTGGTCCATTGGGGCACCAACAGCCTGGCCCAGGACTCCTCTAGGGAGTTTGTAAATGACCTTGTGGACCAGGCCTGTTGCCATGGAGTTCTTTTCCCTCACCACAGTTGTGCGAAGCCCTGCACCACTCCTGTGGGGTGAGTGGGCCTGGGGACGGCAGAAAGACCACCTCACCCCAAAGGAAGCCTCCACCCGCTGTTTCACAATGAGACACTAATAGTAACACAACAAGTTAATTCAATTCCATCAAGGAGCAGAACACAATGCTTAACTGACTTACAAACTTTTTTTTTTTTTCCTTTTTAACATTTTGCCTTCCACTTTGAGGCCGTGCCATGGGCAAACTTTGAAGTTTAGGAAAGTTTAGACTTGTTTGAGTCATGTGCAAAAATGCCTCTGAGTAAAAAGGGGAAGGAAAAAACCACATTACCCCTTCCCCCACTGGAGACTTTGGTGCCCCAAAAGCCTTAAATTCTCCTGCAAAGGAGTCTCTGGGATCCACTCTCCTTGGGCTTGCTATTCCATGGGAATTCTCAGGGGACAGTCTCAATGTCCTCAAGGCTCTCCCCCATCCCCCATGCCAGGAGAGGACACACCTGAGCTGCTGTATATTGCTCTGTGAACTAAAAGTCCTTAGAGAAAATGAGGCGACCCTTACTCTCAGCCACCCCTATTTTAGGGCCTCTAAGTCATGAGGCTTCACTCCCCTACTCCCTACCCAATGAGGCCACCAGAGGAGGAGACAGTAAAATGCCACTCCCTGCAGGCCACAGAAATTCCCACTCACGCAGGAGGTGGAAAGCCCTGGGAAACCCACTCCCCTATGACTCCACGCAGCAGAGCAGAGGGACAGACCTGTCACCAAGTCTGCAACCTGGCGTAGCTTCAGCGCCCCCTGTAACCCGCAACAGGTTTTTCTCTTTCACCCGGGTTCACTCTCGGCCCCACCTCCCTGAGACTGAGGACCTGGAGCCACTAAGAAGTGGGCAGTGTGGTCTCCGTGAAAGGGGCTGGGTGGATGCCGGGAGCCCTGGGCCTGGGCTTAGTTGTGCCCCTGAGATTAGGTTCCTTTTCTACAACAGGGACCCAGGCCATATAACAGAGAGCTGTCCTCCAGATTCCTCCGCCCACAGTGGAGTGGCTCTGGGAATCTGGGTGGCTGAAAGAGCAGGGGGCTCAAAAAAACACTGTAGAAAAGCTCTTGCCGCTGGGTGAGCGCTTCTGGAGCCTCCCACTGGCCTGCAGACCCCGGCTAGTCCCTCCGAATGGTGCCCGTTACCAACACACACTTAGGCACCGCGCGGCGCCTTAAGTTCGCTGTGCCCTGCAGCACAGAGACTGACCTCAGTCCATGGAGGCTCCAAATTCAGGCCTCCATAGACATCTGACCACACTGTTTCCCCTTCCAAAAAAGATGGGCCCACAGGCCTTTCTCATAGGGATTTTACTGAGTGGCTGAGGAAATTCGTCTCCGATATTCCAGAAATGAGAATGCTTAAAAATGCCCCCATCTGGGGTGGCTCCCTATGCTCAGAAGCCCACGCCAATAGTGCTGAGGTGCTGAGCCACACCTCCCTGCCACGCCCTTTTGACTCCACCCCTTTCCTTTTGCTACCGGCATCAGGTCAGCAGTTCCAGCTCCTGAGCTTGGCCTCTGGTTGTAGGGATGGCCGTGGGTGGGCACTTCTGTCCCCTATCCCCACCATTTAGAAGGTTCCTCTTTGCTCAGCCCATCCAATTCGAAACCCAGAAGAGATTTCATGCTCCCTGCCCAGGAGTTTAATCTCTTTTCTTCATTTTAGATCCTCTTTGGAGCCAGAAGGAGGTAAAAAAGAAGGGGCAGGCCCATCCCAGGAGGAGCCTCAGGAGCAACTGGGAGGGACCAGGAGAGAGAGGAAAGCATTGGCCAAAGAGAGAGTGGGGAGCCTCCCCTGGCTTCAGGGGCCGGCAGAAGAAAGCCAGGCAGCAATGGGAGCGCAGACGAGGGGAGAGGTGAGGCGACAGGCAGGCCTGGGCAGAGCTGGGAGCAGGACGGGAGGGAGAGGAAGTGAGAAGCTGGAGCAGCCCCAACAATGGGGGGCGGGGGTGAGCAAGAGGACAAAGGAAGGAAGCAGAGCAGAGACCCAGGAGGCAGGCAGGGCTCTACTTTCAGTGTCCCCTGGGCTTGCTGTGTGCCTTTGGGCAAATTACTTTCCCTCTCTGACCTGCCTTCTCATCTGGAAAAGTGAGGTTGGACTACATAAACTTGAGAAATCTTCCCATCTGAGGAACCCGAGTTCTGAACTTGCCAGCTAGTGGGAGAGAGTTGGGAGTAGAGGAATGAACAGCCCCCACCCCACCACAGATGAGGAAGAGATGTTGTGGACCCATGGGCCCTTCTCCTGTCCCCATAGTGCTCCTCAGCCCACCGGTTCCTGGGCTTCTTGGCTTGGCAGCAGTCCTTGGTTGCCTTGGGTGAGGCCTGGGTCAGGCCTGGGGAGGTAGTGAGGGGCTGGTGGGAAGCCTGAGGTGTGGTAAGTGCCCTGGAATCCTGCTGTGGTGCAGCTGAGGGGGAATTTGACCCATCTGCAGGAGACACCTGGGAGATCCCAAAACTTTATCTGGTGACTGCAGTGACAGTTCTCACTGAGGTGAGGGGTGGGAGCCTAGCTGTCTTCACCAGGGTCCGGGCTGGGGGTTGGTGATTCAACTCTTCTGCCATCCTCCGTCTTCAAGCTAACTGCATAATTACACAGCAGTAACACTAACTGGCACTCACACACCAAGTCCTGTGTAAGTACATAATTTATTTATGTAACGACATAATGACAAGTTTGCTGGCCTGGGGGCTAGAGGGACCTGCCACAAGGGCTTAGCTACTGTCTACATCACCCTGGGAACATAGTGACTGTGTGGATCAGCAACCCTGTGGGAGCCATGGTTCCTAGAAACAGTTGTCCTGCAGGTCCCATCCTGGTCTAGCAGAGGTAATTCATTGTTTTGTTGTTGTTTGTTTTTATGGTACTGGGGATTGAAACCAGGGCCTTATGCATGCTAGGCAAGTGCTGAGCTGTGTCCATCACTGAGCTATAGCCCAGCCATCTTAGATGGAATTTGCTTATATCTCCCCATCTGCTCTGGGAGGTCAGGCTGGAGGAACCTGACCCATCCCCACCACCTTGAGGATTGAGGAGAATCCTCTGGAAGGGTACAGTCCCTCTCCAGGCAAAGGGAGACAATTCAAGCCAGGCTGGCAAATTTGGAAAGACTCCTGGTCACCGCCCAAGGAAACAAGAGGCCTTGCCCAATATAGGCATTTATGAGCCTGGAGGCAAAAAATTTCTCTTCTCTCTCTCAGCCCTGCCCAGCCTAGCCCTACCCAGCCCAGCCCTGCCACCCCAGGCTTGGCTGCTCCTGGGACCACAGCCCAACCTCTCTGGCCTGGCCTGGGTACTGGTTCCCATGCCGTACCTAGCCCTCTTGGGAATTCCCAATGGACAGCTTCACTGATGCTAATTTCAAAGAGGCTGTGGCAGGTCTCAGGGTCTTCTCTGGTCCGGTTTGCTTTCTTCCTACTGTCCCAAATCACCCCTTTGCTTCTCCTTGGAGCCCCTAATTAACAACTTATGAAAGTTCCAGCATGAACCACCATACAAACACCTCTAGAACCTCTGGGCTGCTGGCTCCTGGACCACCCTGTAGCTGTGAATACCACAATTCACCCAGAGCAGGTTCTGCAAATTCCGAGCAGACACAATAAGGAGACAGAGTCAGGAAACCTGCATTCTCCTTTGATTTAGCTCAGCCAGTTTTTTTCCTGGTGGTTCCTAGGCAGTTTCCATTTGGGCCTCAACAGCTACTTTCCTATGAACCAAAGGGAAATAAAAATGTGCTCCAAGGGCCATTCCAGCAATAAACCTTCAAAGAAGAGCTCTGAGTCTCCAAGTATTTGTCCAGTTCTGCTTGCAGTTCCCTTGCCATTGACTGTTGCCCTTCTAGCCAGGCTTCTAGCAGTCTCCCTCGAACCTCTGGGAGGCTTGGAAACCTGTGCTCTTTTGAGCCCTTCCTGTGGATGTCCATGGAGCTGCCCGTGGCAAGCAGCATGCTCACAGATGGTCTCAGGAGCTCTGAGCACTAGAATCTGGCTATTGGATGCTTCAGAATTCCTTGCAATAGCATCTAATGACTAGGAAGACAGCGAGGATGCTGATGTTGACTTGGGTGGCCCCTGTTCGACTCATACTTGTCCCTGAGTTTGTTTTCTCCACACTAATCCCATCACCCAGGTTTTCTGTGAGTCTGGCTCCCTCTCCTCCTCCCTGGAGTATTGGGTCTGACAGCTGTGGTCAATGAATTGCCTACCGCAAGCCTTTGTCTAATTGCACACTGTGTTGGGGTTCCAACTGATGTCTACTGAGTGCCTCTTTGACGTAATTTTATACACAATCTTCCCCTTTAAATGGTTCTGCAGCTCCAACACCACCACTCCCTAATCCCAGGGCTCCCTTTGCAACCAATGGCTTCCATAGGTCTATGGCCTGAGGGGACACCCAGCACAGCCTTTGTGCCCTTGCCCCCTGCTTTGCCTCTGCCTGCTCCTTGGGTTACCAGGCTCAGTGACAATGGTTGCTCTGCTTTGTGGCCAACTCAGAGCTGGGCACTTCAGTATCCTAACAATGCAGGAGGGCGAAATTTACACAGACACAAATCACAGCTAAGACAGCAGCAGCAATTTATAGTTAATTTCTTTGGAGAGAATCAGACTAAATCTCCTGGAAGTTCTTTGGAGGGAGAGTTAGGTGACTTGGGTGGTGTGTCAAGGTGAGCTTCCTATAGCAGGAAGAAGAAGACAGAGAGCTGGAGGTGGAGTATGGGGGCCAGAGGAAGGTGCACTGACTTAAAAGGGAAATTGTGGAATCCAAACCCCCATGCCTGTGCCTGCTGGCTTTCCCCTGTCCCTGCCCCTTAGGATTAAGAAGCCCACACATTTACAGTGCCCTTAAGGCCACCCCAGGCATAGGGGTCAGGATCATTTAGAGCTGTCAGGGTTCACTAGCAGAATGACCTCCCCCTAAATGAATATATCCCACTCAGGATGACAGCTTCCTCAGCTCTTCAGTCAACCCCCCCAGGTCCCTCCCACTCCATTCTCTGTCCCTCTCCATCTCTCTCTCTTGCTCTCACTCATTCACTCATCCTGCATACCCCTCGCAGCTTCATCCCTCCTATCATATCCCTCCCTCCCATTACATAACTCTGTTTGGGATTATTTTTGCCCAGAGGTATGAACTGCATTTCTGCATATTTAAGCTGTCCTTGATTCATTCCTGCCCGTTTCTTAGTTCTGTTTGCCCAGGTGCCCGCCCCACCCACTAGCTCTGAGGCCCCTGGGAACATTCCCACGTTGAGCTCAGCTTGCCCCACAACTACCAGCTGCACTCCGTGACCAAAGCAATGGACGTTGGGCCACACAGGGTTCCATTCAGGTGGGCCTAGGCCACGGTAGGTGACCGGCTGGTTCCACTGGGGCCACAGCAGCCCTGGGACCCTCCACTGCTCTCTGTGATCCCCCTACAGTGAGCTGTGGCCCCTGTGGCCCCTGGATCTCCTGGTCGTTTCCTCTTCTGGCTGCACTCCAGCTGTATAGCCCCAGGATCCCCCCCACCCCTGTAATTCAAGGGGGAAGGGGCAGAGGGAAAGAAGACAAAATACTAATTAATGGTTTGTTTCCTATTAGCTTCTTACAAATAGAATGTCTTAATGTAATTACTGAAATGGTTTCAAGGGGGCTCTTGTTGCCTTGTAAAATAATTATCTGACAATCATCATTTTATTTTTAAGAGCTCATTAACAAATAGGCTGTAAATGGCTTTCTCTCCTGCTGAGGAGCGGGTAGAGGACAATGGGATGGTCAGAGCCTTTCTGTCCCCAATTGAAATGAGGATTTGGCTCAGCAGTTCCCAGCCTCGGTGTCAGCTGAGCTGCCAAGGTTTGACAGGCTTGGTGGAGGTCAGGGGGTCCTCTAGGTCCGGTCCACATTCCAGTGGTATCTGATGCAGGTCCAGATCTCTGGGTCATCAGGGAAGATACCGAACTCCTCAGGAAAGACTGCCACCAGAACATGTTCCTGTCATGCTGGTACTAGCATCTCCACACCACATTCTATCACCCCAGGCCCTGGTAAGTATCACCCGCTCCGTTGCTGCCCTCCTACCAGGGGCTGGGCTAAGCTCTCATCCACAGGCAAGCTCTCCTAGCAATTTGTCTGATTTGCAAGCAGCAGAATTATGTAGCTTAAAAGGTGAGGAAAGGCTATCAGTGAATTCTAGATGATGAGCTTGTTAAAAGGAAAAGATTAGGGTGACATTTGTATTACAAAAGATGAGATGGGAGGTGCAGGGGATGCATTCCTGGAATGTGGGACAGTGTGGCGAGGATCAGAGTGGGAACCCACAACGGAGGTTGAGAATGAGGCAGATACCAGTTTGATGGACATAAAAGACATGTATATGGAGTCATGGGAGATAGCGTGCAGAGTGCTTGGAGCTCCTGCTGAGGAAAGAGGGCCCACTGGAGGGTTCTGAGCAGGGTGGTGGCCCAATCAAAATCCACTGTGGAGGCGCATCTGGCAGCCAAGTGCAGGCAGAGTGGAGCAGGAGGAGTCTGGAGGCAGCAGGATTTACTAACACTGTTTTCAAAATGGGCTCAGCACCTGCTGTAGCCCCACTGGAGTGCTTTCTACAAATGCAAAATACTGATCCCATCCAGAACATTCTGAACTATACCAGGAGGTGGTATTTGTTACTATTCTGGTTTAGATAGTATATGAAACACCCTTTGAGAAAAGCGGCCCTGGAGAACCAGTCCTTACCACTGAAATTAGCATTTAATTTTTTTTTTTTTGCAGTGCTGGGGATTGAACTCAGTGCCTGGTGCATGCTAGGCAAGTGATTTATCACTGAATTACATCCTAAGCTCATCTAAAACTTTCCATAACATGTACCTACCATGATTTTTCCTCTTATAACTGCATTTTAAAGTTAATTGAGACATAACTCACATACCATACCAATGACCCATTTAAAGTGTATAATTCAATTGTGTTTTATTCTATTCATAGAATTGTGCAACTATCACTCCAATAAATCTTAGAACATCTTCATCACCTCTAAAAGAATTATTGTTTACTTTAGAAATTTTCCCCCAACCCCCTAGGCAACTATTGATCAGCTTCTGTCTTCATAGATTTGCCTAAACCATAGATTTGCCTAATTTCATGCAATTAGAATCATACAACATATGATTTTTTGTGACTGACTTCTTTGACTTAGCATAATATCTTCAAGGTTCATCCACATTGTAGCATATATCAATATTTCATTCCTCTTTATGGGTGAATAGTATTCCTTTGAATGGATATACCACATATCATTTATATATTCATCAATTATGGACATTTGAATTATATTTACTTCTTGGTTGTTATAAATAAGCAACACTTATGTACATGTTTTTGTGTAGACATATGTTTTCATCTGTCTTGGTCATAAATAATACCTTCAATCTCACCTGAAGTGGGGTTGCTCAGTCATATAATAGATCTATGTTTAATCTTTGGGGACACTGCCAGTGTGTGTTTTCCAAAGTGGTTACACCTTCTTTCACTCCCACCAGCAGTTTATGAGGGTTCTGGTTTCTCCACATTATTCGTTATTATTTGACTTTTAATTTCTAGCTATCCTAGTGGATACCTTGTTATAGAATTCAGTTACCCAATTAAAGAATACAAATAGTTTTTGGATTAATACATTATTTTATTGTGGTTTTGATTTGCATTTCCCTGGTGAATAATGATGTTGAACCTCCTTTTTTGGTATATATCAGCCACTTGTATCTCTCCTTTGGAGAAATCTCTCTTCACATCTTGGCCTATTTTCTCTTCCAGATTTATTGAAGTATAATTAAAAAATAAAAATTATGTGTGCCTATTTTATCTACCTATTTGTTTAAAATTTTTTATTGGTGTATTATAATTATACTTAATGGTGGGATTCATTGTAATATATTTATACATGAACACAATATAATTTGGTTAATTTTATGTGCCTATTTTTAATTATATCATTTATCTTTTTATGGTTGAGTTGTAAGAGTTCTTTATCTATTATACATACAAGTCTCTTATCAGATACATATAAAATTTGAAAAAATTTCTCCCAGTGTGAGTTATCTTTCACTGTTTCAGTGGTGACCTTTGAAGCACAAACATTTTTATTTTTTTCCTTATTTTTTTTAGTTATAGATGAACACAATACTTTATTTATTTAATTTTACTTTATTTATTTATTTTTTTATGTGGAGCTGAGGATTGAACCCAGTGCCTTATGTGTGCTAAGCAAGCACTCTACCACTAGCTACAACCCCAGCCCAACATTTTTAATTTTAATGAATTCCAATTTAACTATTTTTCTTTTGTTGCTTGTGCTTATAATGTGATACCTTAGAAATCATGAACTAATCCAAGGACATGAAGATTTACAGCTATTTTTCTCCTAGAAGCTTTACATTTTAAGCTCTTATTTTTGGGTCTTTGATCCACGAGGAGTTAATTTTTGCATATGGTGTGAGGGACTCTTTTACATTTAGATATTCAGTTCCTAGAACCTTTGTTAAAGAGACTACAATTACGTTAAAAAGTAGTTTCCTTCTACTGGTTACTATGTGGCCTGCAGTATAGGAATCATTCGGCTAGAGAATATAGAACTAAGCTAGGCAATGGGTGAAAGGACTTCAACTCTGATGGTGACATCAAGAACCGAGGTAAAATAATGGATGAGAGTCATAGGGAAGACGGAAATGGTAATGAGTGGAGACAGCATGGATGTAGTGACCCATAAGAACTCAAAGATGATAATACAATGATTACACTTATTCTTTGTGTACACTTTTATAGCTTAAAACAGCTTTCATATATCTTGTTCCATTCAGTTCTCTTAGTGAGAATAGAGAGGGCAGTACCATCTTAATCAACAGATGAGGAAACCAAGGGCCCAAGATGTGGTTAGTAGGCAGCCCAGACAAGCCCCTGACACATCAGTGATGACAGCACTGGCAGAAGTTCGATAAAGCTACTTAAGGTTGGATCTGGGTTGCCAGTAGAACATGTCTAGCAGAGATCTGAAAATGTAGCACTAGAGTCAGCTCTAGAGGTTGGGGTTGACCATAGGGTTGAGGAGTCACTGACCATTAAAGCCACCTGGACAGGGCACATTTCCAGGGAGACCAAGGCAGAGGCTCATGGACAGATGTCCATATTTAGAGGCCAGGAATAAACCATCAATGGAATAGCAAGGAAGAAGCAAAATAGTGGATGAGGAGGAAGGCAGGAGGAGAATCTTCTGGGAAGAATAGGGGGTCAACTAGGAGCAAACATCTAGAAGGGTAAAAATTTCCAAAAGTGTGGAGGAAACCCTTATCCGACTGTTCGTTAGGCAAATAATCACTCACTCTCTAGTTTCTTTCTTCCAGAATTTTCACAGAAAATCTTTGCTCTATCTAGCTGTGCCACCTATGGAAGTGGGTACAGCATGCTGCAGACATAATTACCCTCCGAAAGGCAGAGGAGCCAGGCCAGGTTTCTGACCAAGCAGGCTATGCTGTCCCTGAGTTCTGAGCTTACATTCAAAGTAGGGAAATGGCAAGTGTGGGGTCGCTAACTCTCCCCACGACAACCCCTGAGGCCTCAGAAGGCCCTGTGTCACTAAAATCAAGAAGCACCTGCCAGGGACCTGGTCCTATGTTTAGTTTGTGTGCATTATCTTCTTGGGAAAATGATCTTCAAGGCTCCCTAAATCCCCATAATTAAATGATATTCTGGAGAGAGGAGGGGCTACTAAGGATGGTGGGGATGTCAAAGACAGTCCCTGCCTCAAGGAGCTCACAACTGCCACAAGAAGAGATGTGATGTGATCTCTTGGACATTATCAGCACACAAATATTTGGGAAAGCAAAATTGAATTAGAACACCAATCCAGGGCTCTAAAAGAGAAATAATCAATGTACACCATGCAAAACTAGGTAACCATTTCAGTGACAAATATGTTGACTGTATCAATGTACAAAGGTTGCAAACAAAACACAGCAATTGAACAAGGCAGAGATCACACGAGAGACAATCAGGCAAGGTTCTCCACCCAAACCAGCAAGACTATGGAGGGTAATAATGATTTGCCTGTTTGGTGCCCCATAAACTTCATTCCTGTAAGCTTGTTTAGGTTCAGTTCATAACAACAAATGAATGCTCTAGAAAACAACTTTTTAAAGACTTATAATAAAGCTACAATAATCAAGGCAGTGGTACTGGTGAAAGAATAGGCTGATAGGTCAACAGGACAAAATAGAGAGCCCAGAAACAGACCCACATAAATACAGTCAACTGATCTTTGACAAAAGAGCAAAGAAATACAATGGAGCAAAGGTAATCTTTACAGTAAATTGTGTTAGAAAACAACAACAACACTAAATCTAGACACAGACCTTACCTCCTGTGCAAAATAATTTTAAATGGATCAAAGACCTAAATGTAAAATTCAAAATTATAAAACTACTAGAAGATAACAGAGAAAAAAAATCTAGATGACTTTACGTTTGGCAATGACTTTCTAGATACGCTATTAAAGATGATTTATAGAAGAAATAATTGATAAGCTGGATTTCATTGAAATTTTAAGAAAGATAATATCAAGAGAATGAAAAGATAGGCCATAGACTGGAGGAAAATATTTGCAAAATATATCTGATAAAGGATTGTTATCCAAAATATGCGAAGAACTCTTAAAGCTCAACAATGAGATAAAGAATAACTTACTTAAAAATGGGCAAAAGATGGGGCTGGGGTTGTGGCTTAGTGGTAGAGTGCTTTCCTAGCATATGTGAGGCACTGGGTTCAATTCTGAGAAATAAATAAAATAAAGATCCATTGACAACTAAAAAATATTTTTAAAAAATGGGCAAAAGACACCTGAAGAGACACCTTGACAAAGAAGATATAAATGCAAAGAAGCATATGAAAAGATGCACCATATCATCTATCATTAAGAAATTGCAAATTAAAACAACAATCATGTATCATTACACACTATTAGAATGGCCAATGTCCAAAATACCGACAAGAACGTGGATCAATAGGAATTTTCATTCCTTGCTGGTAGAAATGAAAATACAATCACTTTGAAAGACAGTTTGGCAGTTTCTTATAAAACTAAACACACTCTCACCAGATATTCATCAATTGCATTCCTTTCCTTGTTATTTATCCGAATGAGCTGCAACTTATATCCACATAAAAACCTGCACACAGATGTTTATAACAAACAGCTTTATATATCACTGCAAAACTTGAAAGCCATCAAGATATCCTTCAGTAAGTAATGGATAGATACACTGGTTGATCCAGACAATGGAATATTATTCAGCACTAATATTAAGACACGAAAAGACATGAAGGACACTTAAATGCATATTATGAAGTAAAAGAAGCCACTTGAAGTGGGTATGTCAAGTGATTATATGCAACATTCTGAAAAAGGCAAAATTTTGGAGAAAGTAAAAAAGATCAAAGGTTGCCAAGGAGGGGATGAATAGGAGGAGCAAAGAGGACTTTTAAGACAGGATAACCTGTCCTGTATGATACTATGCTGTATCATACTATAACAACTCAGATACATCAGCTCTACTGGTAAATATATATCATCTAGTACTGGCCCAAACCTGCAGAATGTATGACAACAAAAGTAAACCTTCATTTGTGGACTTTGGATGATAATGATGTGGCAATGTAGGGTTATCAATTATCCCACAGGTGCCACTGTGTTGGGGGAATGTTGATCGTGGGGGAGGCTGTATATGCTTAGAGATGGGGTGTATGAGGATTCTCTATTTCTGTCCGTATTTTTTTCCATGAATCAAAAATTGCTCTAAAAGTAAATTTTTTCCACATTTTAATTTGTGCATTATAATTGTACATACTGATGGGATTCATTGTTCCATATTCATATATGCACACAATATAGCAATATAATTTGGCTAATATCAGTCCCCAGCATATTCCCCTTCCCTCCCTCCCTCTCTCCCTCCCACCCAATGCTGTAATTTTTAAAAATTTTCTTTTATTTGTTGTTTTTAGATATATGAGAGCAGAGTGTACATGGAGTACAAAATCCTAGGTGCCCTTCAACAGATGAATGGATAAAGAAAATGCAGTATATATACACAATGGGATATTCCTCTTCATAGAGAAGAATGAAATTATGGCCCTGGCAGGTAAATGGATGGAACTGGAGGCTATCATGCTAAGTGAAATAAGCCACTCCCCAAAAACCAAAGGCCACGTGTTCTCTCTGATATATGGATGCTAACCCACAACAAGGGAGGGTAGAGAGGGGAAGAATAGAAGTCCATTGGGTTAGACAAAGGGGAACAAAGGGAAGGGAGGGGGGACGGGAATGGGAAAGACCAGTAGAATGAATTGGGCATAACTTTCCTTTGCTCATAAATGAGTACACAACCAGTGTAACTCCACATTATGTACAACCACAAGAATGGGATCCTAATTGGAGTGGGTTGTACTCTAAAAGTAAAGTTTTTAATTAAAAGAATCAATTGACAATTATGAGGCAGTGTTTGTGCCACATATTCTAATTCTTATTAAATATATCTGGTGTTCTCCAGAAGTCTTCTTGGTGTGCCTGTGGTTGACAGCCCTGAAACAGACTGAGCCGATGAGAGCAGGGCGGAAGCAAGTTATCAGGACCTGCCACGGGACCCTGGTTCCGGTCCTGCTCAGCCATTAATTAGCTCTGTGGTTCCAAGTGTGCCTTAGACTCCTTCTCTCTCACTCTTGGCACAAGTTCAGACTAAACCTTCAGCAAGGCCCCTTCCAGCTCCCTTGTCCTATGTCTGTGCTCTAAGTCCAAAGAACTCTGGCTCTCTGGTACCTTAACTTGAGAAACAACAGTCTTTGCAGATCAACCTTCAAGGGCTCAGCCAAACCCAGAGGCCCCATTGTTACTCATTAGGCCTGACAGAAGACTAGCAAAACCCTGAGGGCTGATGGGATCCTTTGGCCCCACTGGCTATTGGAACTTCTTGGCTCCCTGAAGGGAGAAACAACTCAAATACATCAGCTCTACCCAAACAAGGATTGCAGGCCCCAGGACCAGATGGCTTGGTGCTGCGATAACGGTCCTGCTGGTCATTTGCTGCTTGTGTTGGTTGCCAACAGAGCTATCTGCAAGGACTGGCACTGACAGCTGCAGGGAGCATGTATTGTGCCAAGGAGTCCCGGCTTCAGGAATGGCAAGAGGAAGCAGGGAAAAGAAGGTGGCAAGCAAACCTGGCAGGGTCATCTTCCCCAGGGTCACTAGGAAGGATGGGTGAGGCCTCATACCCTTTCCATTGGGACCTCTTATCACCCTGCAGGCTCAGAGCTAAAGGGACTTTGAGGGGGTCCCAGTCCTGGGTAGGGAGTGACCCTGGCTATCTGGGCTCAGGAATCTTTGGTGGATTTCCATATCTCTGATCAGAATTGAACTCTCTTTAACAAAACATATTGGTGCTAAATCAGTTAGGTGTTGAGAAGAATAAATCTTTTTGGTTTGTGAGATAATATCAAAAGTGCAGAATTTCTGGTAAACGAGAAAAAAGAGAAAACCCAGAGTATTTTTCTTAAGGGCAATGAATTATGCCTTCCTTGTTGTGTTCTACAGACGGAATTACTCAACCGGCTTGTTCTGTTTTAATTAACCCAGCTAATAACTTCCCTGCTGGATTCCCTTGTTCATAACTTCTTGGTTTCACATAATAACGTGTTTGTTTCTTCCTTTGTGTCTAATGAAATGATAATAACCTTCCCTGGCATTCATTTCATCCTTAATATCCGGAGATTTCATTAATATAAACCCTCTTTCCATCTGTTCTTGCTCCCCTTTAAAGGAAACATTTCTGTTTTCTCTTTACTTGTCTTCTTTGGGGAGGCTCTGCTAATCTCTTTTTTCCTCCAGAAAGAATCTTTCTGTATGGCTTCCCTGGGCCCACAAGGCTTGGCACAGGCTCCTGGGGCCACCTCCCTTTCCAGGGCCTCACCGAGGTCTCTTCACGGCTGCTTCTGGGACAAACACCTTTGCTCATTTGGAACCTGTCCTTATGTAGAACATAAGGGCATCAAGTGGCTACCACATTCTGGGGGCGAGGTCAAGTAGAAGAATGAAAATGTCCTAGTGTCAGGCTTTTGAGAAGAGGTTCCTGGCCAGTCTCAGGACAGTAGGACCTGTTGAGATCAGGGCAGTGTGTAGGGAGGGCATAGAGTGGCAGGAGAAGGGGTAGCTTCAAGGTCAAGGAAGATGGGAGGCCAACAAAGGTAATGGCATAAAGTGGGGCTGGCAGAGTCTGTCAGCTTTCTTCTTTCTTGTTTTCTTGATCAAGAGCAAAATCTTGACTACCAGCTGGTGCCAAGGTGGGAGTTCCTGTTGTGTGAATGCCTGGGTTTAGAGTGATTCTACCCTGAAGAACCCACCGGGTGACCACGGGCCCCCTCACTCAGCCCTGCTCATAGGCTGCCTTCTACTGTGAGAAGGGGAGTCAGTGATTGGACACTCGTGAGACCTGAAATGAGGAGTTCTACACTGGTGGGGAACTGAGATGACACTCCTCAAAGCACTAACAATCCCCAAGGGCACCTCTGAATGTGTCAACTCTGAGAGTCGCAGGGAGGGAAGTTTGCAGTTAAGTGGCCACAGGAGTTTTCAGTTCCTGGAGAACATTTTCTTTTTCTATTGCCATCTAGGCTAGAGGGCCCTTCAGGGTTGTTACTTCTCAAACACCTCCATACCACCCTGGGGTATGGAGGTGTTTGAGAAGAAAAATCCAGGACCTTGAGTGGGGGAAAGCAGAGGCCCCACAGCCTAAGAGATTGAGGGAAGATGGCGGGCCCTTTGTTTGGTCCATCTTCCTTCAACAGCCTAGCCAGCATGGCCCACCAGGTCTACCTCTCTTCCCATTCCATGGGGTCCTCCCAGAAGCCCATCCATCGATGCAGGAAAGTAGCTTCTGCCATCTGGCGGGGCCCATTCTGGCTACCCAGGGCACCTTCACCTTATTTCCTTCTACCTCAGGAGGTGTGGCTACTGTGGCCATGGCAGCCTCTGGGTTGTCCTACTGCCCCCTAACATGGTAGCAGGGTGTGGGAGAGCCCAGGGCCTTCCTCTGACACCGGAAGAGAGCAGAAGGAGCATTACTATCTACAATATCTTTTTTATTTAGATCTCCAGGAGGTAACAGGCCACGCCACACATGCTCTGACTGCTCTGCCAGAGTCACTATGGCAAGGGTGTGGGCATCTTGGCTCCCTGCATTACGCATTTGACTCTGTACTTTTTGAACACTGTGTGGGAGCCAACCAGGGAAGATGACACCACAGATGAACGGGTGGGGGGGGCAGACGCTGGTGCCTGAGCCTCCCGCAGGGAGCAGCACACACATGTCAGGCATGTTCAGTCACAGAAGACCACACGGACTGCCAACATGGCCACTTGGTCCTGATTCTTACCATTCAGTGAGTGATGGTGATGTTAATAGCCTCAATGGTCTGGACCCTGGATCTACGGTCAGCCAGGCCAGAGGACATAGGCACGGCTTTCGTGGAGTGTGGTGAAAAGCATGAAGGAGCAGGGCACCTGTGCGGTTAACTCTGGGCAGGAAACTGCTTCCCAACTCCAGTGTCAGCTCCAGGCTCCAGGCTCAGAAGAGACTGCCTCTAGTCCAAAGGTGATATATGAATGTTCTCTAGACCTCTCCAGGGACAGGACAGACCCACCATCTCCTTTGACCAGTCTGACCAATTTCATTTAATTCTGTTTCCATTCCAAAGTGGGTGTCATGGGCCCCATACATGAAGCAGATCACCTGAACTCACCTTCTAAGCACATTCTAGCCAGCCAAGCAGTTGAACGTGGCACCCTCTGTGACCATGGAAGGAAGAAACCTGCCTAGTTCCTGAGGGGAGGGTGCTCGGGGCCTTGTGCTAACTACCTACTACCTGGGTCCCATTGGTGAGATGTTGCCACTCTACCTAACCTTCGTTTCTTCTGTAGAGTCAAGATTCTCAAAGAGTCCTATTCTAAGAGGCCAAGAAGAACCTAACAAAAGGATGTGGTACCTGGCAAGGGTCACAGCTGCCTCTTGGGGAGACCAAGCCAGGAGCGTGTGTGAGTGGGAGTAGTCTCTCCTTCCTCCCCCTTCCCCGCGGTGGTTATTCTTGGCCTGCTCTGGGCCCGGATGCCTCACCCCTGTCCTAATTGCCCCATCCTATTTGGAACCTTCATTGCAGCGAGTTCCAGGCACTACTTTCCCTTTCCTTCCCTCCTTCTTTCCCACTTTTAATCTCCCTCCTATTCCTAAAGCCCTCCACCTCACTGTTCAGAATTGTGGGACAGCTCCTCAAAGATTTTACTGACAGGCAGAGAAGCGAAAATTATTAAAAGGAAGTTTGGCGAAGCCTACAGGCCAAGTTTTGAGCACCCTCTGATCCCACTGTCCTCTTATCCCATTCCTAAAGGAAACTTCTAGAATGATTTTATTGGCCTTGGATGGCACGGCCAGCAGCTCAAAGGTTTGTCTACTCTCTCTCTTCAGGCCAAGATGTGGTCTTACAGAGATGGGAACTGTGTTCCTATTCTTTTCCTTACCCAAGGGAAAGCCTCTTTGTCTCAGGAAACCCTCACCCTCACCCCAGTTCTTGCACTATCACCCCAAGCACTGACCAAAGGTAAGAGACAAAAAGGAACTCCCTGTAATCAGCCCTTTCTGACTAATACTCTTATGACCATGATGATAAAGTAGGAAAGAAAACAAACGAACATGGATGCACAGGGACTGGGTCCCATCACTGGTGACCCCCGTTCAGAGCAATGAGCCAGTGATCCTGCTCGCTTTCTCAGGATTTTCATTTTATTTTTTAAATTTTATTTTATTGGTTCTTTAGTTATACATGACAGTAGAATCCAATTTTACATATAGTACACAAGCATGGAATACATTTTATTCTAATTGAGACCCTGGTACCTCTCCTTCCCCTTCCCTTTCCCCACCTCCTGCTCCCTTCCCTCTCTTCTGTCATTCACCCACAGTTATTTTTTTAAAAAGTGAATTTCTTGTGGATGTACATGATGGTGAGACTCACTGTGGCCTATTCATATATGTCCACAGGAAAGTCATGTCAGATTCATTGCACTATCTTTCCTTTTCTTGTCTAATCCTTACATTTTCCTGCAGCAATAAACGTCATGGACTGTCTCCTTGAAATAATCCCCTTGCTTGTCATCTTCTGCAGGGATCTACTTCCTCCTTGTTATTCCTACTTTCTGAAAGCTGCTTCTCTTTCTCCTTCACTGATGATGGAAGTTAAGTGCTTCTTAGGACTCTGCCCTTGGCTCATTCCTCCATTCATTTACTCCTCCCTTCCATAAGCATATGAGCCCTGCTCTGGGCTAAGCACTGGCCACTTATTTCACTATTCTCTTGAAGACTTCCGCAACTCCCCAAGAACAACCACTATTTCTCTTGGGAAAGCCAAGTGTGTCTCCATCCTTTCTTGATGGTCACTCTGGAAGATGGCACACAGGTGCTACAAATGGAACTTGTCTTCCCTCTGAGCCTGCTTCTCTGACTTTGACTTTCTGATTTTTATGTCCTGCCTCAGCATTTTCTTGGTCATTTGAGCTTTTTGAAAACTAGTAGGAATTGTCTTTGACTTGGACTGAGGAATCATATTCAGTCACTGGTGGCGTCTGGCTAATTCTGTCTGCACAATGTGTGTCTAAAGCAACTGCCTTTTCCTCTTCATTTGTTCTCATCACTAACCTCATGATCAGGCCTCCTAGGGTCTCCCAACTTTACCTCTTCATTCTGGCTCTCTATTCAGAATGAGAGTTACTGAATTAATCTTCCTAAATAGCTTTTGTCTTGTCACTCTTCTGCTCAAAAGTCTTGTTAAGCTCTGCCTCAACTCTAAAATAGTGTCCAAATCCCCTGGCCTGTCACTCAAGGCATCTATATTGTGTCCTTTGTCATGGTTCTACTTCACAAGTTTGTTCTCCAGCCACTTGGTTCCCAAACAGATGCTTCTTCCTAATATTGCTTATTCTGATACCTAGACCCTTTTTTTAGGGGTGTATAGGTTTAGAAATGAATATCTGCTATTTAAAACATACCCATCCCTGAAGAACAGGATCAGATGTTGCTTTCCTTCAATGAAGTCTTCATTAAATATGTCACACCTATTCTGCTGATTATTGTGACCTCTTGTTTTAACTAGATCATAATTTTTTACTTATACAGACATTCTTTCATTCCTATTTGGACTTCCAGCACCTAACATTGTGGATATTAATAGTGTTTATTGGATAATGAAAATATAATTCCTGATTCTTAGACAAGATCAGGTGTAGGCTAAGAGTTCCTCATAGACGTGATCAGGTATAGGCTATGAGTTCCTCCAAAAGAAGATATAAAAAGAGGTTTCAGTTGTACAGAAACATCTTCTTTCACATGGGTGCCACTCCAGACCCCAGAAGGCTATTTGTTGGGTTTTCTCTTGGGTTAAACATTTTTAAGCCACAATATGGTATCTACCATTGGTCAAAAGATGAGATATAGCTCAGGCAACATAGGGAGATCCTGTCTCTAAAATAAGAAAGATTGGATGCTGTAACTTTGCAAGGACTTTTCTAATAGTCCTTCCTTTGCCTGGGGCCTGGTACCACAAAAGTTTCTCACATATCAACCCTCCCATCAACTGCTATGCCCCACTGTCAGTGAGAACAGTCATCCTGTTATTTCAATCAATTCTGACTTTAACTTTGGAAAAAATTAAGAAAATCACCAAGTAGGATAGCATCCCCCGATGAATTCCTAATTGTACTTAGTGTGAGCCATTTCAATATTCTTAAAGTAAGGCATTCCCTTCAGCTTCAGAAAAGACTTCTGAACCAATAATTCAGCATGTTTATTTTTGGGACAAACCAGAATTAGAGTGTTATATGGCAATATCCCTTTTTCCTAAGTTTCCCTTACTCTGAGTCAAGACTGGGTTTGCTCCCTCCCAGACCAAAACAAAGAACCAGCCTAATGGAGAACTGCCCTCTTTCTACAAATTTGCTGTCTAATACTTTCCCTGGGGTAAGGAAATTAAGCAAGTTAAAAATAGAGGGTTTCACTTCCATTCTGCAGATGCTAAAGTAAACCAAAAGACTTGGCTAGGCAGCAAGAAGGTGATCAAGTACATAGTCACTGGAAGCAAAATGGGTCCTGAAGAATTCTTGTAAGGAGATGGTTCTTATTTTATCAGTTTTAGCCATGGGTAGGGTATGTTTGGAAAATAATTCAAAAAAGAGAACCAAACTCCTAAGGTCTCAGAGTCAGAAAAGGAACAGAGTTCAGTTCAAACTTTCAGGCAGGTTCCCTTGGCTGGAGGTCTGCTTTCCATCTCTGCAGAACACGCTTCTGTTTCTGATGATAAAGTCCATGCTTCATTGACTCCCAGATACTCACTGTCTGCTGCTATCCTGTTCATGGCCCCACGTAGTAAACATGACTAGAGAAAACCCACTAGGGGAAAACAAAGGCTAGGTGGGCTACCAAGCAGGGGTTCAGGGAATGAAAGTTCATGGGTAAATCCTGTTGGAAAGGGTAGCCTAGGCTAAAGCAGATAAGAAGCCTGTCTGTAGTGACAAGAAGTCATATGGAGAATGGTGGTCACCAGACATTATTCAAAGACCCAACAGGGTTATCTGGGTCTTTCCCAATGGTGACAGTCAAACTAGTGGCAGCAAAAGCATGAGGTTACCATGGAATGGTAAACATGTGGGTAAATATAAAAGAAAGCATATATCTACATAGTCTCCCAGTTTCTTTAAAACATATGTAAATGTTTAAAGCAAAAACGATAACACCGTATCAGTAGGTTTATAATATTTATAGATGTAATTTATATGATCAAAATAGCACTAAGAATTGAGGTTGCACTTTTGCCAGATTTTTATATTTTATCTGAAGTAACTCAATATTACCTCTAAATATACTGAGTTAGGTTTAAGATGTATATTGTAATCTCTAAAAACAGTGCAGAAAGATATTTTGTATTTTCCAGGTGATATTTTAAACTACATGATTAACATAAAAGAAGCCAGGGAAGAATGAAAAGATGAATAAAAACCAGATGAGAAAAACAAAAAACTAATAGAACAAGGGAGGACCTAAACACAATGTTATCAATTAAATTACATTAAATGTACCTGGACAAAACACTCTAAGCAAAAGGCAGAGATTGATAGGCTGAAATAAAAGTCAAAAATCAAACTATATGCAGCCTATAAGAAACACATTTTAAACACAAAGACACAAATCAGCTCAAGGTAAAATATTAAAAACTATGAAAACAACTAAAAGCAGTCAGTTGGAAATTATACTAAATGTATGGATAAGAAAAGTGTAATGGATCTCTTTTTTGCAAGGGTGGGGGTTACTGGGGATTTAACCTAGGGGTACTTAACCACTGAGCCATATCCCCAGCCCTTTTTATTTTTAATTTTGAGACAGGGTCTCACTAAGTTGTTGAGGCTGGTCTCAAACTTGCAATCCTCCTTCTCAGCCTCTAGAGTAACTGGGATTATAGGCATTGGCCACTGTGCCTGTTATGGCTCTTGTAATATAAGGCAAAATAGACTTTTTTTTTTTTTTTTTAAACCAGTAGTCAGGCACAGGGGCAATTGCCGGTAATCTTGGTGGCTCAGGAGACTGAGGCAGGAGAATCACAAGTTCAAAGCCAGCCTCAGAAATTCAGTGAAATCCTGTCTCAAAATAAAATCTTAAAAAAATGGGATAAGGATGTGGCTCAGTGGTTAAGAACCCCTGGGTTCAATCCCTGGTTGAAAAAAAAAAAGCAGTATATTAGAAACAAAAAGGGATTCTTAATAATGATAAAGAGGCCAAATAAGGAACATTTATTAAATGATAAATTTATCAATATACTTAAATGCATTAAATATAAAATTATATATATATATATATAATATATATATATATATATATATATATATATATATATATATATATAATATATATATATTTCCTAAAAATAGATAATCAAAATATATGAAGAAATAGTGACAGCCTTAAAGAGAAAGTAGAAAAGTCTACAGTTATACCTGGATATTTTAACTTACCTTTACTGGTAACTGGCACACTAATTAGACAAAAATTCAGTAAGGGAATAAAAGAAATGAATGACATTATTAACCACCTTAACCTAATTTACATTTATAGAAAGTTATATCAAAAAAATGAAAATATATACTCAAGTGCACATAGAATATTCAAGATTGATGATATGCTAGGGCACAAATCAAGATCAGTAGATTTCAAAATATATGTTCTTTAGCCACAGTGAAATTAAAATTTAAAAATCAATTAAAAGGAAACATTTGAAAAATACCTAAATATATTTTTCTTATGTTTAAAATATCATTTAAAGGATAACCAAAGCAAAGCACAAGTGTATTTGGACTTTTAAAATATATATATATATATAAAAAAGTAAAATATATGACAAAAATAGCAAAAAAAACTATGGTGGGAAAAACCAAAGGTGTTCAATTATGAAGTTTTTATACTGTATATGATGGTATCATGTATTACTTGAAGACAGACTGATAAGTTGAAGATGTATACCATAAATCCTAAAGCAACCACTAAAATCCAAATCAAAACAAAGCAAAGAAGTATAACTAATAAATCAATTTTAAAAAAAGATAAATTGAAATCATTAAAAACAAGGAAAAAGAGAATAATGAACAGATGGAACATACACACAAAAAAAGGGAGTAAAATGGTAGATTTAAATCCAAACATAAAAAATTACATTAAATGCAAATGGCATAAAATTCTAATTTTAAAGGCAGAGATTTTCAAATTTGGTTAAATAAAAAGGAAGACTCAACCAACTCAACTATATATGTTAAACAATAGAAAAAGATGTTAACATTAGCCCAAAGAAGGCCTAAGTGACTATATTAATATTAGTCAAAGTATAATTTAGAGCAAATATTTTCAGGGATAAGGTGGGTCATTTCATAATGATGAAGTCAGTTCATTAATAGCACAAAGCTGTCCTAAAGATTTTATACCCAATAATACAGCTTTGAAGTATATAAAAGAAAACATGGTAGTACTGAAGAATGAACAGAAAAATCTACAATGATAATTGGAGTTTTCAGCACATTCTCTCAGTAATTGATAGAATTTGAAGACAGAAAATCAGTAAGCTTATGAAAGACTTGAACAATACTATTAACCAACTTGACCTAGTTAATGTTCATAGAACATGCCACTAAACAATAATAGAACATATTTGTTTCAAGAACCTAGTACTTACCAAGCTACATCAAATGCTAGTCTGTGACATAAATGTCAACACATTTTAATGTTTTTACTAATGCACTATAGTTATACATAATAGTGGTGTTTATTTTGACATATTCATACATGCACATAATATAATTTACTCCCACACAATGGAATTTTACTCAGCCATAAAGAAGAATAAAATCATGTCATTTCTGGTAAATAAATAGAACTGGAGAACATCATGCTAAGTGAAATAAGCTAGATTCAGAAAATCAATATATTTTTTAAAGTTCAAATTTTAAGAAGTATGTTGTTTAATCATTACATAATTAAATTATAAATTAACAACAAAAATATATGGAAAATCTCGAAGTACTTACAAATTTAAAATGCATTTCTAAATAACCTATTGGTCAAAGATGAAATCACAATGGAAATGAGAATGAATTTTGAATCAAATGAAAATAAAAACATGGCATATCAAAATTTGTGGGACGCAGTTGAAGTAGTACTTAGAGAGAAATTTATGGAGTTCATCCATTATGTGAGAGAAAAGGAAGAATACAATTAGTGAAATAAGCTCCCACCTTAAGAAACTAGAAAAAGAAAAGCAAAATAAGCCCTAAGTATCTAGAAAATGGAAATAACAAAGATAAACAATAAAACCAATGAAACAGAGAGCACAAAAATAATGGAGATGATCAATAAAACTAGAAGCTGTTTCTCTGAAAAGATTAATTGCCGCAGTCTGGCTGGGCACACAATCACGAGCCACCACACAGCTTGTAGATTCAAACAGCAACTCTTTATTCCCGAACTCACACCAGCCGTCTACAATCACGTTCTGGGGAAATCCACGTTCTCTGCCCAAATCCACCTCCACTGGGCTTCTATCTCCCAAAAATATACTGTCTGAATCCCGTGAGAACTCAAGGGGAACTCAGGCAGCAGGATACGCCCTATTCCCAGCAGGAATAATCTTAAACCTTAAACCTGGAACCTAAACCGGGAACGCCCTAATCCGCCTTGGTCCTTGAACAAGGTCACCTACATTCAATGTCACTGCAACATGGGGTACGCTGGCAAGGAAATTGTCATACCTACTTGGCTAATGGCTCCCAGCAATTAATTAATGCTCTAGTCAGATCAAACAAAAAAAGAGGGTTGGAGGGAGGGAGAAAAGAGAGAAAAAAAAGAGAGAGAGAGTAACATCAGAGAAAAATAAGATCACTATCCTTCCCACAGATGTTAAAAGGACAAGGGACAACCATGAGTAATGTTATGCTAATAAAATGCAATGGGAAACTATTAGAACTCACTAAACAAGCAGTTAATCTAATTATTCCTATATCTACTTAAGCAATTGAGCTTTAGTTGAAATCTTTTCCAAAGATAGAATTCCAAAAACTCAGAAAGCTTCATGGTGAATTCCACCAAATATTTAAGGAAGAAGTAGTAACAATTCTATGAAAGCTCTTACAGAAAATAGAAGACAAGAGACTACTTTCCAACTTATTCCATGAAGCTGGCATTTCCCTGCTACCAAAACCAAAGATATAACAAGAAAAGAAAGCTATAGACTAATATTACTCATGAAAATAGACACAAAATTAATAATTTTAGAAAACCAAATCCAACAATAATTTGAGAGATAATGTTATAACCAAGTGGAGTTAATGCCAGGATTGCAAAATTGACTTAACATTTGAAAATCAATGTAATTTGCTCCATTAACAAGCTCGAAAAACACATTTGACAAAATTTAACATCTTCTCATGATAAAACAAAACAAGACAACCTCCAAAACCTACAGCTACATCATTCTTAAAGGTGAAAGATTAAGTGCTTTTCCATTAAGAACAGAAATGAGATCAGGAATAAATTCTATTCAACATTACTGGAGGTATTAGCCATTGCAAAAAAAAAAAAAGTAAGGAGAAAAAAACATATACAGATTGGAAAAGAAGAAGTAAAACTGTCTTTATTTACAGATGACATAGCTGTCTAGGTAGAATATCCTAAGGAATCTACAAAACAGCTACCAGAACTAGGTGAGTTTAGTAAGGTTGTCAGATAATGGTCATTATATGTTGTGGTTTAGATGTGGTGGCCCCCAAAGCTCTCGTGTGAGACAATAAAAGAAGGTTTGGAGGAGAAGTGATTGGGTTATAACTTTAGCCCGTCAGCAAATTAATCCCTAATGGGATTAATTGAGTGGTAACTGAAATGTAGTGTGTGGCTGGAGGAGGTGGGAACTGGAGGTGTGGCTTTGGGGTATATATTTGAATCTGGAAAGTGGAGTCTCTTTCTGCTTTTTGATCACCATGTGAACTGCTTCCCTCTGCCACACTCTTCCACCATGAGGTTGAGCCTCGCCTCAAGCTTGGAGGAATGGAGCTGGCCTTCTGTGGACTAAGACCTCCGAAACCATGAGCCCTCAAATAAACTTTTCTTCCTCTATAATTGTTCTGGTTGGGTCCTTTAGTCACAGCAGCAAAAAAAGCTGACTAAAACGTTACACAATGGTCAAATGTATTTCTATATGTTAACAGTAATCACTCGGGGAACAAAGCAACTTTTGGGGGTGACAGAACTAGCCTACAACATGATTAAAAGTTAAACAATACCATTTGCAATAGCATCAAAAATATAAAAACCTAAGGGAAAATTTAACAACCACATGCTGAAATCTATGAAACATTACTGAGAAAAAGTAAGACAACCTAAATAAATGCAGAGATATTATGTTTGTGGATCTGAAGACTCTATATTGTTAAGATGTAAATTCTCTCTAAATTGCAAAGAAATATACCAATGCAATGAAATATAACCAAAATCTCAGCAGGTTTTTCAGTAGAAATCAACAAACTGATTCTAAAATGTGCATGGAAGTGCAATGGACCCAGAAAAGCCAGAGCCATTTTGATAAAAAAGAAGAAATAATGGAGTCCTCATACTATCTGATTTCAAGACATATTTCAAAGTTATAATAAATAAAAAGGTAGATCAACAGAACACAAAGAGTATCCAGAAAAAGACCCCCACACACACATATGGTCGATTGATTTTTGACAAAGTTCCTAAGATAATTTAAGGGGATTCTTGGGGAGAAAGGATAATCTTTTCAACAAATGGTGCTGGAACAATTAGAAACTATATACAAAAAACAAACACCACCTCCCAAACTCCTAACCCTTTAGTCACACAATATACAAAAATTATTTTTTTGGATCACAGATCCAAATTGAAGATCTAAGACTAATAAAACTTCTGAGACACAAACAGATGTATTCTGGCAAAGATTTCTTAAATAGGATATCCTTGGAGAATCCTGATCCTTAGAGTACCAAAAGTGAACATATTGATAAAAACATTTTGTTCCTGAAAGCAGGAACAGCATAGTAGAAGATGCCCACTGTCCTGGATTGCAAGATTTAATTGAAATAAACCATGATGAATATGGACTTAACAAAAAGGAAGAAATTTCACATGTTATGGAAACTGTGAAATTAAATTCTTCAATTACCTCACAAGATGTTTTGATGAGTAGCCCTGAAAACATAAACCATCACAAAATAACACTCACAAGAAGAAGCTAAAACTTCTCAGTAGTACTTGATATCAAAAGTCTCATTCCTGAATGCCACCTTCCTGTTTCACCAGGCCTGAACTACAGTAGTCAGATGGAGAGAGACATGAAGAACATGCCAGATACATCTCCTTTGGTAGTAATCTGATTACCTATTCACCTCTAAGGCCCCTCTGTGGAGAACAATCAGAAGAATTTTGAATTTAAAAAAAATTCAAACATTTTCTTCATATTATCAATGCTGTGATATATTCTTTGCCAATTGGAAGTTTGAAGAATATGTCATTTTCACTTCTATTCAACCCATTTATATAGTGTCATATAATGTCTTAACATTTAGTGTTCATGCAAGTATATTTTAAAAATTTCTCAAGGGAAGTGTTAATATTTTGTATATTAACCACATAGAATAAAAAGTTATGTTTAAAAAATGGTATGACCAGACTTCAAACTATACTACAGAGCAATAGTAACAAAAACAGCATGGTACTGGTACCAAAACAGGCGGGTGGACCAATGGTACAGAATAGAGGACACAGAAACCAATCCACAAAACTACAACTATCTTATATTTGATAAAGGGGCTAAAAGCATGCAATGGAGGAAGAATAGCATCTTCAACAAATGGTGCTGGGAAAACTGGAAATCCATATGCAACAAAATGAAACTGAATCCCTTTCTCTCGCCATGCACAAAAGTTAATTCAAAATGGATCAAGGAGCTTGATATCAAATCAGAGACACGGTGTCTGATAGAAGAAAAAGTTGGCTACGATCTACATACTGTGGGGTCGGGCTCCAAATTCCTCAATAGGACACCCATAGCACAAAAGTTAATAACTAGAATCAACAAATGGGACTTACTCAAACTAAAAAGTTATTTCTCAGCAAAAGAAACAATAAGAGAGGTAAATAGGGAGCCTACATCCTGGGAACAAATCTTTACTCCTCACACTTCAGATAGAGCCCTAATATCTAGAGTATACAAAGAACTCAAAAAATTAGACAATAAGATAACAAATAACCCAATCAACAAATGGGCCAAGGACCTGAACAGACACTTCTCAGAGGAGGACATACAATCAATCAACAAGTACATGAAAAAATGCTCACCATCTCTAGCAGTCAGAGAAATGCAAATCAAAACCACCCTAAGATACCATCTCACTCCAGCCATTATGAAGTCAAACAACAACAAGTGCTGGCGAGGATATGGGGAAAAGGGTACACTTATACATTGCTGGTGGGACTGCAAATTGGTGCAGCCAATTTGGAAAGCAGTATGGAAAGCTGGGAATGGAACCACCATTTGACCCAGCTATTCCCCTTCTAGGTCTATTCCCTAAAGACCTAAAAAGAGCATGCTACAGGGACACTGCTACATCGATGTTCATAGCAGCACAATTCACAATAGCAAGACTGTGGAACCAATCTAGATGCCCTTCAATAGACGAATGGATAAAAAAAATGTGGCATTTATACACAATGGAGTATTACTCTGCATTAAAAAATGACAAAATCATAGAATTTGCAGGGAAATGGATGGCATTAGAGCAGATTATGCTAAGTGAAGCTAGCCAATCCCTAAAAAACAAATGCCAAATGTCTTCTTTGATATAAGGAGAGTAACTAAGAACAGAGTAGGGACGAAGAGCATGAGAAGAAGATTAACATTAAACTGGGAGGAGAGGTGGGAGGGAAAGGGAGAGAGAAGGGAAATTGCATGGAAATGGAAGGAGACCCTCAGGGTTTACAAAATTTCATACAAGAGGAAGTGAGGGGAAAGGGGAAAATAATACAAGGGGGAGAAATGAATGACAGTAGAGGGGGTAGAGAGAGAAGAGAGGAGGGGAGGGGAGGGGAGGGGGGATAGTAGAGGATAGGAAAGGCAGCAGAATACAACAGACACTAGTATGGCAATATGTAAATCAATGGATGTGTAACTGATGTGATTCTGCAATTTGTATACGGGGTAAAAATGGGAGTTCATAACCCACTTGAATCAAAGTGTGAAATATGATATATCAAGAACTATGTAATGTTTTGAACAACCAACAATAAAAAAATTAAAAAAAAATAAATTAGAATAAAGTTAAAAAATGGTATGAAATGTAAAAGAAAAAAATAAATTAGACTTCAAAATTTAAAACTTCTGTTTTTCAAATGACAGCATTATAAAAGTGAAAAGGCAAACCACAGATTTAGAAAATAAATCTGAAAAACATATATAACACAAATTATGTCTAGAATGTACAAAGAACTCTTACAACTAAACATTATGAAGACAAATAGCTCGGTCAAATGATGTGAGCAAATGCTTCATCAAAAAGATATGCCAATGGCAAGTAGCTTACTCGGTACAGTAAGATGCTTAACATCATTGGTCACCATGGAAATAGAAATTAAAACTACAATGAGATATTACTATACACCCACTAGAATGGTCAAAATTAGAAAGATGATGGTAGAAAAGGTTAGGGAGAAATTTTTATTAGAATAAATTATATTCTATGTATGTATAATCAATCTGTCTCAAATAATCAAAATGTCCATCAATAGGCAGATGGATAAACATTGTAATATGCTGATATAATAGAATATTGCTTAGCAATTAAAAAAGGAAGAAACTACTGACACATGCAGAAATGGGGATGGACCTTAGAAAAGTTACACTTAGCAAAAGAAATGAGATGCATTAGAATACATACTGTGTGATTCCATTTAAATGAAATTCTAGAAAGACATTTAATCTAGAGTGGCAGAAAGAAAACAAGTGATTGTTCAGGGTTTGAGGGAACTTTTTTTTTGGGGGGGGGGTTAATGGAAATATTCTATAACATGATTGTGGTACTATTTACCTCATCAGATGGATTTGTCAAAACTCATTAAACTGTTCCCTTAAAATTGGTGAAAATTGTTGTGTGTTAGTTCTATCTCAATAAGAAAAAGGATGAAGCAGCTCTACAAAATACATGTAAACTCCAAAGTTTATAGTTAAATTGAAAAAAATTAGGTGCAAAACTATTTACATACAGTAGTCCTCTCTTATCTATGATTTTACTTTCCATGATTTCAATTACTCATGGCCAACTACAGTTCAAAAGTATTAATCGAAAATTCCAGAAACAAACAATTTTCAAGTATTAATTGAATACTGTTCTGAGAAACATGATTAAATCTTACACCATCTTGTCTGTCCCAACCAGGACTTGAATTGTCCCTTTGTCTAGAGCATTCATGTGGTATACACTACTCACCTATTAGTTACTAGTAGCTGACTCAATTATCAGATCAACTATCATGGTATCAAGGAGCTTGTGATCAAGTAACTCTTACATAGTAGCCTAAATCTACTTTAAAATATCCTCATCACTCACTTCATTTCATCTCATTATGTAGGGATTGTATCACCTCATATCATTGTGTCATCTCGTGTCATCACACAAAGAAGTGTACAATAGAATATTTTGAGAAATATAGAGATCACAGTCATATAAATTTTATTATAGTGTATTGTTATACTTGTTCTATTTTATTAGTATTTTTAGACTCTTTCTGTACCTAATTTATGCTTTGAACTTTATCAAATATATGTATGTACAGGAAAAACAATATATATGGGTGGGGTACCATCCAAGATTTCAGGCATTCACTGGGAGTTTTAGAACATATTCCCTGAACATAAGAAGGGAGTACCATAGTATGTTATAATTTGTGGGGAAAAAGAAGAAAATATATTTGCATGTGCTGTATAGGCAGACGGATACCCATGAAAATGAAATAGTGGTAGCCTCTAGAAAGAGGAAGTCAGTGTCTGGAGTCCTGAAATAGGCAGGAGACTTTATTTTCCATCATATACCCTTGGATTTTATATGTCTTGTACATTTTGAAAAATAAGATTATTGATATATGGGCGGTATAGAATGCTACAGAATTTCCTCAGAATGGTATCTACCTCACAGTAGTGTGAGATGTCAGTAAACACTTTTTAGTGAAATGAAGTTGTATCTAAGCTAAAACCTGAAGAACAGTAAGGAGACAGCCAATGGAGGGGGAGATGAAAAGAAGGATATCCTTGAGAAAGGAAATAACACATACAAAGATCCCAAGGGAAGAAGGAAAATATGATGTTGGGAAAATGCAGGATACTTCTGTGGAACTGGAATTTTGTGGGAAAAAAGGAGACTTGGGAAATACATGGGGGCTATGTTTTTATCTTGTAAATGAAGGGTCAGCAGACTTAATAGAAAAGATTTTATATTTTATGATCCAAGAAACAAAATCAAGGATTTTTTTGATAGGCACTTACACAATAAGACAAAAATAAATTTCTAACTTTTTAATGACATAATTCAAAATATAATAAGCACTTTTTTGTATTACAAGTCTGTTAATGAGGATCATGGGATACTTTTTTGGGGAAATAACATTTCACTTAATTGGGAGGCAAAGTCAGTGTTTTCTATTATCAAAATAAATTGCAAAATTTCCCATTAATTCTGATCTGTAACGAGATCTTATATAGTTTATATTTGAAAATGTCTTTTTCACACAGATAAGTACTGCCAAATATTGATATCAATCCATGAACATATGATTTTAATTAAACATATGTACCACTTGGGGGGTATTTATAGAATTCTATTTGATTCTTCTTTTGATATTTGCCTTTCAGCTTGTCATCACATTGCAGATTAATCACTTCCAATTGAAGATTAGGTGGAAGATTCTCAAATGCACCATTAAATAAAATTCGAAATGTGGAAATTTCCTTTACACTTGCATCAATATTGAAAGAAACACTGCTGGAACTGTAGTTTGAGCTCAGAAAATACATCCGCTATAAATTTGTGTGGGAGGAGGTCTTGATTATTATTTCCACTGTGGATAGCCCAGGAAGTATATAAAACAACTCGTCATTACTTATGATTCAAACAACATTGGTTGTAGTAAAAAAAAATTAAACCACAATGTATATTTCACAAACAAGCATTGCTATGCCTTATGATTTGAGGTTTAATTAATTAAGAAATATGAAGTCTGCAGCAAAAATTAATTTCCAAAGCCACTGTGTTTGATAAAAGTAGTTAAGGGCAGTTTTTCTCATTCAGAAAGATTTTGATCTCAGCTCTGACTTAAAAAAATTATTAATATTTAGTCATCAAAATGCTATGGGCAAGTACAAGTTAATATCTTCAGCTCTTGTTTCTGACAAAAACAGAATCACTGATGATTAAGTTCCCCAGTGTAGGGCTGTAGCTCAGTGGTAGAGCGCTTGCCTCACAAGTGTGAAGCACTGGGTTTGATCCTTAGCACCACAGAAAGAAAGGTAGATAGATAAATATTGTGTCTTTCTATCTACACCTTAAAAAAAAGGAAGTTCCCAAGAGCGAATGAAGTTCACTATTGACACTATTGTTTCAATAACACAATAGACTAAAATATTTTCCTCAAAGTTCCTGCAAATGGATAATACAATGAATAATCATAGGCTTTAAACACCTTACATTTCTCACAAATTTTATAGATTTGCCCAGTTAAACCTATTTTTCTACTCTAAACAAATGTTGCCATCATTAGTTATGACACATCTTAGTAGGTTCCACTTCAGGTTGCACTGACTTTTTTCTCAACTATTCTTACCTATGGTTGTTCTAGATAGACTACCCTTAAAGGCTAATTCTTTAGTCATTTCAATTTGGCATTGCTTCCTCGAATAAACAAACAAACAAAAAAAACTGACCAATATTGTTAACATCTGTTGACTCATCCAGAGCCAAGAAAAACCACTTGAAATCATTTGTCTTGTTTTTAAATTTACTATTTATGTTGCTCCTAATATCATCAGCTCTCTGAACAACTATGCTTGCTGAAAGGCTAATAATCTTAAGTGAGTTTATTTTCTCTGGACACATTCTTTGGCTGCTGCAATCAAACATGATTTAATAAACTCACCATTTGTAAACAGTTTCCTTCCTTTGCTAGCAAATGAGCTTCTTGGAAATTTACTTTGGTTGGAGTCTTATTTTGTGAAGAAATTTTCCTGTATGAGATATTAAACTTAAAATTTTCTGATTTTGTGATCATTGCTTTCTGTGAATTGGAAATTTTTACTTAGGTAAGTGTTAATATATATAGCATTCTTTTAGCATAGCTATAATTTCATCATGTAATACATGTAGTTATTTGTTATCTGATTCAAGAACAAGATAATCTATAGTTAATTGTAACTCAAAGCATGACATTCAAAATTCACTTTTCTTGTTTTGACATGATGAGTATGAACTGGTAATAAGAAAATAAATAAAATGCCACAGTACAGTGACACACATATCATTAGATATGCATGTCATTTATAGAATTACCAGATTATAACTTTATCAATGGAATTTATAGTGCAACAGTGTAGTGATGAAAGCATCATTCATGGTCATTATAGTAACTGCTTGACTCTGCTATTTGTAGTGTAAAAACAGACCCATAAACAATATGAGAACAAATGAGCATACTATGCATTTCAATTAAGCTTTATAGACACTAAATTTTTAAAAAATATTTATTTTTTAGTAATAGGTGAACACAATAGCTTCATTTTATTTTTATGTGGTGCTGAGGATTGAACCCAGTGCTTCACGCATGGTAGGCCGGCGATCTACCTCTGAGCCACAACCCTAGACCCACTAAAATTTTAATTTAATAATTTTTTTTACATGTAACAAATATTGTTCTTTATTTTTTTTTCAACCATTCAAAATGTGTTGGCAAGGAAGTTAAATAAAAGGTATTTATATCAAAAAAGAAGTAAAATTATCTTTATTCATTTTTAACAGATGACTTAATCTTGTATATAGAAAACCCTAAGGAATTCATTAAGAAAACTATTAGAAGTAACAAATGAGTTCATCAAGATTGCAAGATACAAGTTAAAACATACATATACAGATTGTATTTGTATATACTTTCAATGAGTGATATAGAAATGAAAATAAGAAAATAATTTCATTTATAAAAGTATAAAAAGAATAATATATCTAGGAATAAATTTAATAAAGTACAAAACTTAAACTCTGAAAACTGCACAAAAGCTGTCAAAATAAATTTAAGAAAGTCTAAATAAATGGAAAGACATCCTTTGTTTATAAATCAGAAGATTCAATATTGTTAAGATGGTAATATTCCCCAAATTAATCTACAGATTTAAAAAAATCCCAATCAAAATTCCACCTGACTTCTTTGCAGAAATGGAGAAACTGATCTGATTTAATTCAGATTAAATTACTCAGAAGAGCCAAAACAATCTTGAAAAAGTAGAACAAAGTTGGAAGACTCATACTACTCAATTTCAAAACATGCTATAAAGCCCAAATAATCAAGACAATGAGTACTGGAAAAAGGACAGATATATAGATTAATAAAAATTCTCAATTCAATTCAATAGAGAATTCACATATATTGTCAATCGATTTTCGACACAGTGCCAAAATAATTTAGTGGTGAAAGAATAGTTTGTTCAACAAATGATTCTCAATCAACTGGATAACTACATCCAAAAGAATGAAGTTAGACATCTACCTCACACCTCATACAAAAATTAACAAAAATAGATCAAACACTTAAACATATAAGAGTTAAAATTACTAAACTAAATTACTAAACTAATTACTAAATTACTTGGAAGAAAACATGAGCATATATCTTGGTGACACTGGATTAGGCAACAATTTCTTTGGTATGACAGCAAAAGCATGAACCACAAAAAATAGACAAGTTGGGCTTCATGAAAATTAGAAGCTTTTGCCTTACAAATGACATCATTAAAAAGTGAAAAGGGGGGTCTGGGGTATAGCTCAGTGATAGAACATTTACCTCACATGCACAAGGTCCTGGGTTTTCTCCCCAGCACTGATAAAGAAAAGTAAAAGAAAACTCACTGAGTGGGGGGAATTGTTGGCAAATAATATATTTTATAAAGAACTTGTATCTATAATATATAAAGAATTTATGCAATTCAACAATAAAGCAACAATAAAAACCAAACTGGTTTAAAATGGATTTAATTTTTTTTAAAGGATTTGACAGGACATTTCTCCAAAGAAGATATACAAATGACCAATAAGTACATGAAAAGATGGCTGACATCACCAATCATTAGAGAAATACAAATCAAAAATAGACAACCTATTAGGATGGTTACTATAAAAAAATAATGAGTGTGGTGAGGATGTAGAGAAATTGGAATTCCTGTGTATGGCTGGTGGGAATGTAAAATAGTGCAGTTACTATGGAAAACAGTATGTAATTCTTCAAAATATTAAAAATAATATTACTATGTGACTCAACAAATTCAACTTCTGGGCACATGCCCAAAAGAACTAAATTCATGGTATTTAGCACACTTAGGTATTTGTACACTTAATGTTCACAGTAGCATTATTCATGATAGTCCACAGGTGGAAGCAATACACATGTCCATAAACAAATGAGTGGGTTAAAAAAAATGGCATATACATACACCAGAATATCATCCAGCCTTTAAAAAGTAGGAAATTCTGTGACATGCTATGGCATGGATGAACTTTGAGGACATTAGACTAAGTGAAATAATCCAGACAAAAAAAGACAAATACCATATGGTTCCCGTATGGTTCCACTGATATGAGTCATTTAGAGTTGTCAGATTCATAGAGACAGGAAGTAGAATGGTGGTTGCCAAGGGTTATGAAGAAGACATATGAATAGCCAATAAGCACATGAAAAGATGTTCAACATCATTAGTCCTCAGGGAAATGCATATGCAAACTATCCATTAGGATGGCTAGAATAAAAAGACACATAATAGCAAGTGTTGGTAAAGATGTGGAGAAATGGGAACCCTTATTCACTGCTAATGGAAATGAATGTAAGATGGTGCAAAGATGGTACAGCTGCTTTGGAAAACAGTCTGGCAGAACCTCAAAATTCAGAGTTCTATGACAAAGCATCCCCACTCCCAGGTATATACACACCCAAGAGAAATTAAAACTTACGTCCTTACAAAAATTTGTACATATATGTTCACAGAAACATTATTCATAATAGCACAAACAGAAACAACTTAACTGGCTATCAACTGATGAATGGACAAATAAAATTTGGCTTATCCATACAATGAAATATTATTTGGTCATTGAAAGGAATAAAATGTTGATACATATTTCAAAATGGATGGACCTGGAAAACATTATACTAAGTAAAAAGAACCAGACACAAAAGATCACATATTATATAGTTCTGTGTATATGAAATGTCCAGGAAAATATATAGATCCAGTTTTCTCCATAGAGACTGAAAACTGATTAATGATTGTCTAAGACTGAGGAATTCCAAAAACGTGTGGGATTTCTCCTTAGGTTGATAAAAATACTCTAAAATTGGTTGTTCTTATGGTTACACAACTGTGTGAATATATTAAAAACCACTGAATCATATACTTTATTATTAATTGGGGGGAGGAGTACCAGGGATTGAACTCAGGGGCACTTAACTACTGAGCCACATCTTCAGTCTTTTTTGTATTTCATTTAGAAACAGATTCTCACTGGGTTGCTTAACATCTCGCTAGGTTGCTGAGGGTGGCTTTGAACTTATGATCCTCCTGCCCCAGCTTCCCCAGCTGCTGGGATTATAGGCATGCACCACCATGACTAGTTTGAATCATACACTTGAAATGTGTGAATTATATGGCTCATGATTATATCTCAATAAAACTTCCTTTTCCCCATCCCCTGCCATGTAAAAATGTATTTCTATGGACTATACCAAAATAAGCCAGAGATTTCTTATCAGGACAATATTCACCACATAATCTCAAAGTCCTGACGTATGATGATAGCCACCCCATTTTAAAGGATCTTCAGGAGTCCTGTCTTTCTTCTCCTGGATTTCTATCATTTCTGCCTCTTCCTCAGCCCACAAAAATCAACCAATCAATCAATTCCACAGACTAAGTGGCCCTTCTGTGTGCCAGGCTATGATCTGTTTCATTTTCTTTTTTTCTTTATTATTCCTTTTTTTTTATTGGTTGTTCAAAACATTACAAAGCTCTTGACATATCATATTTCATACATTAGATTCAAGTGGGTTATGAACTCCCATTTTTACCCCAAATACAGATTGCAGAATCACATCGGTTACACATCCACATTTTTACATAATGCCCTATTAGTAATTGTTGTATTCTGCTACCTTTCCTGTCCTCTTCTATCCCCCCTCCCCTCCCCTCCCATCTTCTCCCTCTACCCCATCTACTGTAATTCATTTCTCTCCTTGTTTATTTTCCCATTCCCCTCACAACCTCTTATATGTAATTTTGTATAACAATGATCTGTTTCATTTTCAAGGACTCACAGATGCTCCTCCCCCTAGCAAATCAGCCTCTAATGAAAAGACCCAACTAATTTTTATTGAAGCACAAATGAGTGAAGCCTTAATGAGATCTTCTGGTAAGGGCAATTTGGATTAATATATGTTTTTCTTATTTCAACAGTAATTCATGATAACTCCAAGGAAGATATAAGAATCATGAGGACATCCACAACCTGAAGATAATAATATTTTGATCTACGTCTTCCCAGACTTTTATGCTATTGTTTTCTTCCATTCTTTTGTTCTATTTTTAACTAGAGAGTTTACAGTTTACTTAAGATGAACATCTCTGGCTAAGGAATGACCCTGGAAGGGCTGCCATTGGGTCAGAGAACTTTTCTTGAGGCTTCAAGAATGGCACCTCTCAGGTTTACATGTGGTGGGGGTATAAGCAAGGCCCTAATAGGTACCTGGTGGTGTCTAGGTGTTCACATGTACCAGCCTCCTCCACATAAGCCATGCTTACCTCAGTTTTGGAGCATAAAATACTGGAAATCACAATGCCCGGGCAGGGGGCCACTGGTGGGGGGTGAGGTCTCCCTAAGGGCATCTAGAATTGCTGCATTCTTTGCATGGCTCCTGCCTCTGTCTAAATAGCAAAAAGCTGCTGGGACCAACATGTCTGTGACAAAGAGACAAGTGAAAATTTGTTGAGAGAGTGGTGTCCCAGACTCTTCCTAAGGGAAACCTGATTAAAAGGACTATTTCAAAGGATCATTAGTAGAAAAAGAATTTCAGGCTCCTCTGGGTAGAGCTGCCTTTGAGCCAAGCTCAGTTTCAACACTTCTAACATGTCCCCCTCCAAAGGTCAGCTGGAGTGATCCACACTCCAAAAACCAAACTCCCAACGTCAGGGACACAGATGGTCCATGTTGGCCTGCTCCTTGACTGGCAGACCCATCTCAACTCACCCCAGGGGAGAGCTGGAGGGTTTGCCTGTCCCTGGGGAGCTGAAATACAGTGCTGAGAATTTGAACAGTTTTCTCACACCCAGGGGAACTTGGGAGCACTCTGCAAAACATTTAGCTTCTTACAAAATACAAAAACCCTGATGCTGGAAGAGGTGAAGCCTCTCTCCCCTGTCACTGGAAGCTAAGAAGCACATTCTCATCCCCCTCTTTAGGAAGGTGCTGGTCCCAAAATGGCATTATGATCTGTTCTTTTCTGGAGAACCATCCCCAAGCTGATCACCCTTCCTGCAGATATCTGTGATTGCAGCTGATACCTTTTCTGGGACAAATCCTCTCCATGGGCCAGAATTGAACCACGGTCCACACAATCTCATTGCACCTAATATATGGTCACACTCAACCTCACAGACCACCCTCCATACCAATTCTTCTTTCTAGTAGTGGGAAAGGAGTTCAGCCCTTGACTTCCTGAGAGAGCTTCCCTGAATGAATCACTCTTGACCCCAAAACAGAGGTCCTCTTCACTTTGATTATCACTATCACCATTCGAGCCCACCAGGTCAGTCCCTCTGCCAGCCACCATTTCTGAATATTGGCCACTTCTGCCAATAGCAGGACCCATTTATCAACCAGTCAGATCTCTAATCCTCACTCCAAGCTCCTAAAGAGGAAAACACAGCCCCAAGATGTTGCTGCACCACAGAGAGGAAACAGAGCCAGTTTTCAGTCAAGTCTAGAAGGCTCCTGAGCTGTGCTGTTTCCCCTGACCCCTGCTGCCTCCCTATTCTGGACCATGCTCTAGACACAGACTGAGAAGGATAAAATGCTATTTTGCTGGCTTTGTATGCTTAGACAAGTCTCTTACCCTCTTCTGCTTCAGTTTCATCTCTAAAATGACAGTTTTGTTTGAGGCAGAGGTATAGGGCTGTGTGTGTATTAGCGGGAGTCTTTGTGGGTCTGAGCGTCCTCATGTATCTGGGGTGTGGATTAGAAGGTAGGGATAAGGCCATCCCCTGTTCCTGCTTTCCCAGAACAAGGCAGCCAAATGCTGCAGTTGCCTTGGGGACCTAGTGAGTCATGGCCAGGCTGGAGGGCGCCTGTCTACCCCCTGCTGCCTCTCTGGGGTGCCACAATCTGTGGTCAGGAAGAGGGGCCCCTAGAGGGCCCTTAGAATGTTCCATCTGCTAGAAGCCCTTTGGAGGACTGATGGTATGATAAGGTAACAATAGTAGCTGGGGTTCTGTGGCTCCCTTCTTTCCCTCTAATGAGGTTCCTTCTGTCCCAGAGCCATGGAAAGCTCCCAAGTTCCCCACAGATGCCTCCTCAGCCCATCTGCCTGCTTTTCATCCTACACCACCCAGCTTTCTCAACTCTTAATTGTATTTTGAGACTTCAATCCCCAGGCCCTCAAACAACCATGCAGAAAATCCCCTGGTTACAACACTGCAACCCTCTTGCTGCATACCCTGCCCTGGGCTTTCCCAGGCAGCCCTGCCTGGCCTGGCCAGAAGAACAAAGCTCATAGCCTTACAATCTCAGCCCTGGAAGATTCAGGGAATGCAGTGGCCAGGAAGCAGGACCTATGGATGGGCAGAGGCATTTAGCTGCTCAGTTGCCAGGGAGACAGCATGGCATAAGGACGGATGATTTGTAGTCAAATAGACAAGGCCTGAGACTCTGGTTCTGCCCCTTCTTAGCCATGTGACTTTGGGCAATAGAGGTAACCTTGCTGAGCCACACTTTCCTTGTGTGTCAAACAAAGAGAATAATATCTACCTTGCCGGATAGTTCTAGGGATTAACCGAGATAATATATTTAAAGCACCTTGCTCAGTGCCTGACACATAGTTGGCACCCAATAAATGTGGTTTCCTTTTCCTCCCCCACTCCTCCTGCCCAGCCTCTGCCAACACCAATGGGCAAACAAATGCGGCAGATTACATCTCAATTATTTGAGGGTCCAGGGCTCAGCCTCCATACTTTTTGTCCTTTAAACTGCATGATCGGTGTACTACAGAAGGTGGGAAAAGAGAAGGAAGAAAGTGAGGCAAGAGTGGGAAGAAGGTGGGTGGGCAGAAGAAAGGTGCGGGGGGGGGGGGGAGCCTCAGCCCCAGACAGGAGAGCTTATGTGGCTTAGGGCCCCAGAGCGACCCCCCGAATAAGTGCACAAGGAATTTGCTGACAGCAGCTGGCCTCTGAATGGGGTGGGGGTAGACTCCAGATTCAGAGCCTGGATTCAAGTGGGTCCTTCCCACTAGCCTGTCTGGGCTAGAAGCAGGGAACCTGATATTTACATACCTCTGCAGATGTGTCCCAACAGCCTGCCTGCCCTACCATGGTGGAGGAGGAATAATCACGCCAAGGCCAAGCTCCCTCCTCCTCCCCCTCGGAGGGCCAGATGACCTCAGAGCTTCAGAGCTCCAAATGGAGTGCATGTGTGTGTGTGTGTATGTGTGTGTGTATGCGCGTGCGAGCGCATGTGTGTGCAGCTCCAGTCCCTAGCAGAGGAGGCTGCAGGCCTGGGTTCAGAGGGATGCAACATCTGGCCAGCTGTGAGTCTGAGCCAGATGTGCGCCGGCCAGATGGAGGGCAAGCTCCCCTGGGTGGGGGTTGCACAGGAGGGAGTCATAACCTCATTGTGCGGCCTAATCCTGAACATATTACTCTGGAATATGTGCGCCATCAACAACATCGTCATAAAAAAAAAAAAAAAAAAAAAGGCCTGAATAAAGAGAGAAGAAAGAGCAAGGCCCCAGGAGTCATCAGTGGGCCTCTGACACACTTTCTGGGGTAGGGGGTGGACTGGGGAGGGAGTCTGGGCTAGCACTTGACCTTGGGCGCCAGCAGTCCACGTGCTCCTGAGGAGCTGGGGCGGGGGGGTTGTGCTGGGAAGTGTGTCTCCTGCTCTGCAAAGAGAGCTACTGAAGGCTCAAAGCCATGGACACAGCCCATAAGAGCCTTTGTGACTGAGGTGCAAGGGTTAATGGATCTGGGGAAGGGGCGCCTGCATCTGGGAAGAGCTGAAGAGGTAAGCCAGAGAGCAGCTCTGGGCCTCTTTCTTCTGCCTTCCCCAAACCAGGTATTTTCATTCTTCTAGCAGGGAAAGCACTAAAATATCTGCCTGTTCTTCCCCTTTCTACTGTCCCCACTCCCATCCCAAGAGAACCATCCAGACAAGCAGCAGAGATGCAAAGCAAGGAGATCAGGGCTGGGCTGCCTTACTGCCTGTGGTCATTGGGCTGAGGCCCAGTCGGTCTTTTTTGGGAATACTGACAAGGTCAGGTGGTCCCAGCAAGTCCCCCTGGAGAGTAGATGACCTATAAGAAGAGAAAGGACAATGTTCTCTTCCAGTCTAGAGGGCCCCTGCTCCCTGAGAAGCTGAGGTGGAGAAGGAAACAGAGAAAGGGTGGACGAAAGGAAATAATCACATGGGAAACCACAAGTACCTCCCAGCCCATGTGGTCCAGGCCCTCCATCTGATGAGAAGAAGAGGAGGTGTATTAGGGAAACTGGGAGAGGGACCCCAACAACAGTCCTAACAGACACCTGCGGAACTCACCCCCAACCCAGGCAACTTCTCATTCTGGAAACCCAAAGAGATGCAGGAAGAACAGACCAGAGTTGAGGGTAAGAGGATGCTCACTGGGGTCGGGGGAGGGGTGTTGGAAGTTGGTGAAGAATGAGATCCTGAGAGATGGGAGACACATGGAGCAGACCAGGCACTAGGCTGGTGGTTTTCTCCCTCTGCCTCCTGCATGTTCGTGGCAAGCACAACTGCTTCTCATTAAAGTGACCGCGGAGAAGAAATCCAGGCCAGCCCAGGTCATGGTCACATCCTCGAGCAGCCAGCCTCAGCCAAGCCGGAGAGGAGTGGGCTGGGGCCCCAGGAGACCCGCAACTGCTGTCCAACCCTGGGGTCCTGAGGTCATCCATGTCAGCACCTATGGTGGCAATGATGAGAAGGAAGAATTCGAATGGCCAGAGAAACAGGGAGGGAGGGAGATCCTGCCCACACCCTCCTGGCCATCTTGCCTGCTTTCTCTCTCCTCATTCATCTATCACGCCATGGCCAGCTCCAACCCCACTAACCTCCTGCTCAGGAAATGGCAACAGCTTCTCATCACCTCAGTCAAGACACATTTCTGAGCCTGATGCAAAGGTTCTTTGTGATTTAGCAATGCTGGATGTTGGCACTTCTCACTCTTGTGGTTCTCTAAATTGAGCCCTGCTCTCCAGCTACACCCAACAAAGGTCACTACATCATCCTGTCAAGTCCTTCTGTATCTTGGTTTTCTTTATCCTAAATTGCCTTTTTGTTTCTACCAACTCATTATGATTTCCCTCTTACATTTCACTCACCTGTAAGATTGCAGAGGAATAATGTCTACCTTGGACAGTTTTTGCAAGGATAAAATTAGAAAGTGCTTGGCACAGAGCCTGGCACACGGGCTCTTATTATTATCGTTACTTTTCTATTCATTACCTGTGCAGTCCAAGTCCAGGCTCCACCTGACCTGTCCATCTATGATGGTCATCACACCATCAACCTCCTCCTTGCATTTGCCAGCTCAGTTCACTTCTGTTCAAACATGCATCTGGGTGACCCACACTTTGTTGGCACCCTGCCAAGCAGAGGCGGGGAGAAATGGGGAATGAGAGACTTACATGCTGCCCTCAAAGAGCTTATCTTCTGGAGGGGGTCAGAGTAGAAAGCAGTGGCAAGAAGGCATTCAGTGTTGAGTTCAGAGTACAGAGGGAGGTCAGCATAGAGGGCAGGGGAGGCTGCTCGGAGGAGGAGGTGAGTGACAAGTGTGGCCCTGAAGGTTAAAGTGGAGTTAGCAGGGTGGAGGGGGACAGAGGTGCTGCAAGGAAAAGAAACAGCATGGACAGAGGCCCAGATGGAGGGGAGGGGGTGGGTGAGCAAACTGTCACGAGCCAGGAAGGTTAAGAATGGACTGAGAGGACCAGCGAGAGCGGAGGCTGGAGAGTTTGGCAGAGCGCCAGTGGAAAGGCTTTGTAAGCTGGGCTAAGATTCCAGGCTGAGTCCTGTGGGCAGTACAGAATCACAGGGAGCCGTGGCACTCACTTTGGCCCATAGCATGTGGGCCTTGGACCACTGACTGCTTTACTTCTGCCAGACTTCCCTCTCAGGAGATAAAACAGTGCCGTCTCACAGCCCATTCTTGGAGAGGTAGAATATAAATGAGTAGCTTCCCCTTTGATACTCTGGGAGGGCAAACCAAGGACTGCACTGTGCAGTGCATGGGGCAGGAGCCCAGGGCATGTCTGAGCAGGTGAGGGAAGACAGGAAGCTGTGACAAAGTAGGAGGGGCCATGAAGGCTAGCCCTTCCTGATTTTCACCATAACCAGGGTCTCCCCTGGACTCCCAGAAGTTTCCTGAGTCAAAGATCCAACATAGGTTTTCCGAAGCCCAGTTTAATTCATCTGATGAAGGAGTGCCAGACCTGACTCCATCTTTGTCTGCTCTGCACTGCAGAGAGGGGAGACTGGGTCAGCATCCAGCCACACCAGGCTACCTGGGAAGGAGTTGCCAAAATGCCACACCTGTGGAAATGCCTTCCTGTGGAAACAATATGCCTACCTGTGGAAAGTAAGACTCAGGTGCCCCATTCACCTGCCTACCACATGGCAGAGCATAGGTGCAAGCCCTGCCAGGGTGAGTTGCCACTTAAGGAGGAAGGGGACACTGAGGTAGGGATAGAAGGGAGAATTTACTGGGAGGGCTGGCTCTGGAAGCTGACAAAGGAAGCTGAAACTGAGAAGAAAAGGAAACAAATGCAGGCCCTTAACAGCCCCGTCCATAGGTGCCCCGTCTTTCATTTCCCTCTATCCAGCTTGTGGGAATTCTAGTCAGCAATCAGTGGCACCCAGTCCCTCCCCCAACATACTGTATGATATGGGCACTGGAAGTCTGTCCTGACCAATGAGCACGTCTCCAGTGCATGCCCTCTCCTGGATGCCCTCCCTGACCCCTGACTTGAAGTCTCTCTCCCTTTTCTGACTCTTTGCACTTCTGAACAGCACCATTCAAGAAGCACTTGAGTTTCAGTTCCTCTAGGGGCTCTCAAGACTCCTCCTGGCCTCCTGGCACTAAGCTCCTTGAGGGCAGGATCAGGCTGTTGCCTTTCAGCATCCTGCATGGTCCCCAGCACAGGTTTCCCGATGGCTTGGGTTCATGGTTCCTGCGTCTTCCTCTCTGAAGGTGTAAAGAGGACATGGAAGTTCAGATGGGCCAGAACTGGGTCCCAGGGCTGGAGGGTGGGAAAAGAGTTGTCTCTCTTGATGTACTCCAAACCAGATTGACAAGGCAAGATTCAGAGGCCAGGAGCGGTGGCCATGTGGTGGTCAGATGGAAAGGCTACAGCAGCTGAGCAGCAAGTGCTACAGGTCCCAATAGGCAGGACATGGAAGTTGCAGAAGGCTGGGGGGGGGGGGGCGGTGGCCAGCTGCTGCCTAGCAAGAACTGTAAATGGATTCCAGGTTCTAGTGCCTGACAAAGGGTCTGAGCAAGGCCTCACCCCAGGCAGCTTCATTGTACAGTGGGTGTGACTAGAGGAGCAAAGCTGAAAAACGGGCCACCATCTGGAGGAGATGACAGGGCCTAGAAGATGGTGTCAGCAAATGGTCTTCTCCCTGAGGCAATCAGGGCAGGTCTCATCAGCACTTTGAAATAAGCATCCTGGCTGGTTCCAGATGTAGGACCAGATGTGAGAAAATGATATCTTGGCATTGGCTGATAGGCAATTTCAGGGTCCATTTCCAAACCTCCTGGTGGTGGGGCCTTCTCCAGATCTTTCTGTCCCTGCCCACACACCTCTCTTGGTTATAAAGCCCCAGGCTGCAGGATTCTTGGGGTTGGCCAAGTACTTTCTCATGCCTGGCTTTGATCCACCCCAGAATCAATGTACTCTCTTGCTCAGTGGAGATGGGAACTATCTGGTCACTAACCTCTAGTCAAAAGTCTGAGGTATGTGTTTGTATGTATGTACAAATTTGGACACATGTAATTATTCTGAGAACAAGAGGCCAAGTCAATGGCCCTGAAAGGAGCATTAGGGGAAATATAGACCTACCTACTTTGCTGTATAGGTGAGGCAGTCAAGAAGGAGAGACTGGGAATTCTGCCAAGGACATGGGGGAAGTGAGCTGTGCCTCTATTAGACCCAGACCTCAAGCAGAAGACTTAAGGGTTCTTTCCACACAGTCACCTTTCCCCCACTCCACTCCACCCCTAAGCCCACCCAGGTCCAAATCTGCTTCTCTCCTGGGTTGGGGCACAGCTACCAAGGGCTGCAGGTGGTGTCATGCAGGGGTCAGAGTGAAGAAGAGCAATGGAAAGATGGCATGTCCCTTTCCAGGATAAAACTGCTCAAAAGAAGAAACCAAGAGGGGCTTGTGAGTGGTAGATGACAGAAGAGAGACCCTAAACACTGGCCTCTGAGGGGGTATCCCAGGTGATGTGGCCTGATGGTAGGTGGATTTCCTTCTCCTTCCCAGGAGAGCCCTCCACTTCCCATGGGCACTTGAGCTACCATGGCATCATTCCTCAAGGACTAGCCCTTCTTAACTCTCACCATAACCAGGGTCTTCCCTGGACTCATGGTGCCTCCCAGAGATTTCCAAAGCAAAGTAGGTGGGTCAAGGATCCAACACAGGTTTTCCAAAGCCCAGTTTAATTTATCTGATGAAGCAGTGCCAGACCAGACTCCTTCTTTGCCTAGTCTCAGCTTCTCAGTCTGTGAAATAGGCAAAGCCCACTAGGGGGGGAAGGAAAGCATGAGCTGCTTTGAGCAGGTGTGGCCACCTTGCTCCCAAATCACTTTGCATGAGCTATGGTTTGACTGTGGGATCTCCTTTGGCTTGCCTAGGAAGGAGCTGCTGTACAGGGGCAGGGGCCAGTAAGCAGGAAAAAAAAATGAAGAGCTTTTTCATGCATCAATAATTTCTGAATTTGAAACCTCTTCTTTTCCAAACTTTTCAGAGCACACACTGTCCAGTCCCCTTCATTAAGGATTAATTACTAGCCAAGTTTGAAGTCTTTGGAGTTGTTTGGGAGTCATTTGAGCTGAAAAGGAAAACATAACTATGTTGTTATTTCTTCTAACTGGAAAAAGGATATTTTTTTGTGGGTGTTTGCAATGCTTACAAACAGCTGAAGGGGTTTTTTACTCTATCTTTCCAAAAACCATTGCTCTAGGCCATGACCAAATATGGAAAAAATAACCAAAAAATAATCTCCAAACCATGAACTTTTCAGAAAGTTGCAAATAGCCAAAATAGAAATATATAACAGAAATGGCCAGGACCTTGCTTAGAACAATTTCCCACTGTTTCCTGCCACCTGCCCACCGTTGGTGATTGCGACGCAAATTGGCATCTCTCAAGAGATTTTACTTCTAGGCATCCAGGAACCAGGAACCAAGCATGAAATGGAGTTCTGGGGAGACCTCAGTGCTGGATTAGCATCCTCATTGCATAGGTAAGGAAACTGAGACCCACCCTCATGACCTGGGTATAGTCATCTGCCATGACCTGGGTATGTATAGGTGACTTGCCCTAGGCCCTGTAGCAAGCTTTGGCACAAGGAGAGTCCCCTATCTGGCTCTTGCCAGCTGTCACCCCCATCCCTAGGAATGCTGTAGGGTGGATTGGGGTAGGGGCCCTGAGCCTTTCCAGGAAGCCAGGATAAATAGCCACGTGTGGCTATGCTTTGGTCTGCCTAGCACTAAGAATAAGATGGGCAATGTTGAGAGGACAGTATGGGTTTGGAGACCAAGAAAAAGGATTCTTCTCTGTCTTGCAAGGCAAGGGCAGAAGGCTCCCATCAAGGAGCACTCTCACTGTACTAGCCACTGTCCCAGGTAGCTCCAGGATGCTCCTTGCCTCCAGTTCTTAGCAAGCATTCAGCAAAAGGCTAGACATTACACTCCTGTTTCTGGGTCCCAGGTTCTCATGTAGCAGAAACTTCAAATTGGGAATCTCCTCTGCAATGTCCTCATAACCAAGGTCAGGGCCAAGGCTCCTGGGACTTCATTTCCCATAATAATTTTCCCCAAATGAGGACGAGGGAAGGGACTGGGGCTTCCTTTCTTTAGAGCGGAGATAGACTCTATCTTGAGGCACAAGAGGTATGTCTTAGGTATGGTCCAGAACAGTGATACAATATTGTATTTAAAACTATGGCACCAGACTTCCAGGTTTGAGTCCTAGCTCTCTCAGTGATTGACTCAGTTTCTTCATCTGTAAAAGAAATAACACCAGCACTTGGATCCTCTGGTTCATAGTATTGCTATGTAAGTTGTAGCTATGGTTACTAGTTATTTGCTAGGTATTGGCAACCCAGGAGCAGGGGGAAGAATAACCAACTAGATACCTAAGAAACCAGGACCTTTCTCCTAAATTGGATAGAATATCCCAACATCCTACAGCTGTCCAATCCTACAGTGTCAACACTGTCAGGCACGCAAGAGAGGCCAATGAGTCCCAAATCAGTAGTCTGCCTGTTCCCAGCCTCTTGCTAGCTCCTGTGTGAGCCTTAAAAAAGTTGCCAGGCTCGTCCAGGCCTTAGTTTCTCCATTAGTAATAGGAAGATAATAGAACCCTTGCTGCTCCGTCAAGCTCTTTGAGGGGCCCGGATGAAAGGCACCAGCAGCCCGTGAGATGCTGCTATTACAGCTAATGACAGAATCTACACGCTCGTAAGCTGCTGCCCAGCTCTGACTCAGGCTGTTTACGGTTCTAGGCCCGGTCGAGGGGGAGTGGGGGAGTTGAGTGGATTTGTGGTAGAAGGATAAGGGGGAGCCCTGCTGGTGCCCTCATCTTCACTACAACCCCACATGAGCATCTGCCATGAGATGGGTTTCTCTAGGGTTTCCTCTCCCTTCATGGAGCCCTAATACCATTGTCCTTGAGAATTTCTGTACCCCTCACCCCATGCCTGAACCTCTTCAGTCCCTGTGTCCCTCCTGCCAGAACTCAGGCTCCAGCTCTGTGTGTGACACATCACTCCAGAGGACAATCAAGCCTATTTAGAAACATGTGGAAGCCATGGTCTTAGGCTGCTGAAGCCAGAAGAATAAAACATTCCCCAAGGCCAGGGACAGCAACCCAGAAAGGCCTGACCAGCATGGGACTGGACTCCTCTGTGACCTCCACATCTGGTCAGATGCTGCAGGCAGGTCCCTCCTTCCCCTGGGGAGCATCTACTGGAAGGCCAACCAGGGAAAGGAGGTTTTCATGACCAAACCCCGCTCCAGGAGGCCCTGCCAGACCATCCTGCCATGGATCACCAGCTCATTTTCCAGACTACGGTTGATTTCTGGTCCCCTCTGAGAACTGGAGGTGGAGGAGGCAGGCAAAGCAAAGCCCAGATGATATCAGGTTTTCCCCAGTCCCTGGAAGAAGAGCTCTTTCCTTGGCAATTTAGTCCACCCCTGCAGTAGCCTCTGGCCTGACCTTGGCACTGGACTAGGGACATGTAAATTTATCCAACCGAGATTTCAGCATGACAAGGGCCAAAGCAGCCCCAAGCAAATGTCTCTTGTCTTTCCAAAGGGTCTCCTCATCATCAAGACTCTTGTTTTCCTGACCAATACAAGGAGCAACAAGTCACTGGGAAGATGGGTGGCCAGGCAGAAGAGGCACTGCACAAAGTCACCTGCTCACCTCTTTCATTTCTTTCTCTCTTCCTTCCTTTCTTTCTTACCCAGGGGTTTTACATGCTAAGCACATGCTGTCCTACTGAGTTGCACCTCCAGTCTGGCTTGTCTCTTTCCATCTGTTTGTCTCTCTGGCTCTAAGAACCCTTGACCTCCCAGCATCCTTTTCCTCTTGGTCAGGCTCCCCATTCTTCCCCAATCCAGCCCTTGTTAGTCCTTCTTTCAACCAGCGCTGCTGAGGCCCTGCGGCAGAACCTGTGGTAGACAAAGTGCCAGAACTGGGACTGGCCAAAGGAAACACAGAAACAGGAAAGCTATGCTGAAGACAAACTACGGAGGGTGGAAGGGGAGAAGAGCAGACCTCCAACGGGAGAAGGGCTTCTAGAAACCAGCATGGGATGGAGTGCTTTGCTGGGGCGAACATTCTAGGCAGGGTGACAGGATAGTATAAGCAGGAAGTGCAGGAGGAGAGGAGCTTGGCCTCTGCAGGAGAATCAGCTCCTACAGGGCTCAGGAGGCTAGAAGCAATTGAAGAATGACCACAGACTGTGCTTTGGGACACTGCCCAGAGGAGGAAGCACATGGACTCAGGGCAGGAGTGCAGGTGTAGCCTGGGCAGTCAGCTCAGATAATCTTCACAGGAGCTTCCTGAAGTTAACAGGTAGGGCCTCCTTTTCAGAAACCAGAACACCCTACAGAGGTAGGTACCTTTGTCTTTCCCAAGCCCTGGAAGGAGGAATTGAAAGGAAACACTCTCATTACTATTTACAGAGAGGGAAACTGAGGCTCATTAGTGCTTAGTCATCTGCCCAAGGTCTTAGAGTAAGTCAGCAATCAAGCCAGTGGAGTATTCTAGACGCCCGGGTGTGGAGGGGTCCTCAAGAGGTCACCTACTCTGCCTCTTGCCCCAGGCAGTCTGGATCCCAACAAATAGAGTTTCTGATTATGCCCAACCATGTCAGAAAAGCTTTTTTTTTTTTTTTTACAAGTGCCAAATATTTATTGAATTCAAATCTAGCCTGAATCCTTCCTTCCATTGTTTAAAAACACAACTTCTATGGTGCCTAGGCAAGATGGAGTCATATAAAAGGCCTCTCTAGGTCATTTTTTAGTTTGTCCCTCATATTTCTGTTCTCCAGGATCAATCTCAACAGTTTCTTTCTCTACAGGCCCCTGCACCCCATGATAGACAAGGCACTTATACTAGGTGCTCTGTAACTACCAGAGGAAAGAATAAATGGTGAATAAATGTACAGACAAACAAATGGTTTCAAGACAAGCACAACCCTTAACCCCTAGATTTCAAAATAAAGTCCCCCAATATCTCTAATTCATTTAATAACTGAGCATAATATATCGATAACCACTGTCCAAGGTGGTCTGGAGATATTCTTGGGCCACATTCTAATTCTAAAAACATGTGTAACTTCCCTTATTGGCTAGACTTCTGCATACTCATATACACATGTACTCAAACATACAAATAAAGTACAGGCACCAACCTGGTGGGAAAACACAGCCCCATCTTTGCCAGGTTGGCATGGCTGTTAGGTCTTTTTTCTTTTCCTTTCTTTTTGGGGCTGGGGATTAAACCTGGGGTGCTGGACTGCTGAGCCCCTTTATTTTTTATTTTAAGACTGTCTCACTAAATTTCCCAGGCTGGCCTCAAACTTGTGATCCTTTTGCCTTAGCCTCCCAATTCACTGGGATTACAGACATGTGCTACCCTACCTGACTGCTGGGGTCTTTTGATAAAACAGGGGTACTTCAGAAGACAGCAAAGACTTATTTCCCTTGAATTCCTCTTTATCTTCACCCCCGTGATCCTCATATAAGGAAAGAACTGAGCCCTATATATATGGGCATCATTTTTATATGCCACATGTCGGGTATGGTGCCGAACACTTTATATGTATTTTCTTTTCTGGTCCTCACAGGTTACAGGTTACAGAAGAGGAAACCAGGGACTCAGGGATGAAGTCTGCCTAGTAAATATCAAGGGTAGGCCTGGACCCTGCTCTGACTCTTACCTGTTCTTGCTGTCCCGTCTCTCCTTGGATGTCCCCACTGCTCCCTGCCCCCACCCCCATCCCAGCATGCCCAACCGCATCTAGGTAAGAACACTTGATTGCAAAGAGCGGGGTTATTCATATCCAGCAGCTTGTCTTTGTTTAAACTGGTTCCTTTTCTGGTTGTTTCCTTTTCTCCTAATCTCAGATTGAAGACCTATTATTTCCAAGCCAGGAAAAAAGAACAAGGAAAAAAAAGGGAGCTCTGTTCCAGGAACTGGCACATCTCTCTCTGTGCTGCCCAGTTTCTTACTTCTCTGACTGTTGGACAAGCCCAGCCATGCCTGGCCCCCAATTTGGCAGGGCCATTGGTCACAAAACCATTTTAGGGTCTTCTCTTCTTCCATATGCCTCCAGGTCAAGGCTGAGGTCAAAGAACAAGTGAGGGTAGGATGCAAAGCAGATCAAGGAAAGAGCCTAGAAAATGAAAATGAATTCTAGTTCCTAGTCTGGCCCTCCAGTGTGCAGCTTGCTCTCTTGGGACCTTATGTGTCCCCTTCCTGGCCTACAGAAGTAACTCCAAAGAGAAAGTGTAGCTAGTCACAAAGAAACACAGATGTGCACACATATGTATTTACATGCACACACACACAGGTGCCCACACCAGAATCACAGACTGTCACAAACACACATTCCAGCCCAGTCTTATTCACAGTCAGTGAGAGCCTCAAGGACACAAAGCGCCTGAAGCTAAGACACATAATCATGAGCACATGCATTCACAATCACATGTTTCCAAACATTGCCATAAATGCGTCTTTTCTCCCAGGCACAAACATTGTCACATGCTTGGGAAGTGTGTACCAGGCCTCTGGGAACAGGCATCTGTGAACAGCTCCAAAGGACAAAGGATGCTAGAGTTAGACCCCTGAATCAGAGAGGTCTCCAAAGCTCATGGAGACCCACTTCTAGGCTCCCTGCTCCATCCAATCTTTGAAGGTAGTGAACGGATTGGGTCCTCCCTTGTCCAGGGAGGGAGTTAGGCCCTTCTCAACTCTCCCCATGGCCCCTGCTCTGAAGCACACCTGTCTGTCCCTGAGTCAATAGAGGCCAAGCCTGTGCCAGAAGGGATGGTTTGCATCCAACAGTCAGAAGAAGCCACTGTGTCTCTCTGGGAGAGTGGAGTTTCTGGCCCCAGGCCATCAGCAGCCTCTTACCTGGGGCTGGCATCCACTCTCCCAGATGAAGGGGAAACAAAGGTGCCTTGATACAAGGGCACTAAGATTGTTGGTGGCAGTAGACACGTCAGCACTGCCCCAGGACAGGAACCCTGTCACCACCCTGTTAACTCCACAAGGTCAGGCTAGCCTTCTGGCTCAAGTTGGCACATGCTCCCCTCTGAGACCTCCAAGAGCCTACATGAGTGGTCCCCAGGGGAAATAGATGGGGGAGATAGAAGAATCTAGGTGGCTTAGTATGTCCCACATTTCAGGGAGGAGAACCCCAAAGGACACCCCAACTCCCTCAACACGACTTCAACCAAACCAAAGCCATGGATTTTCCAAGAAGGCAACCTCTGCTAAGAGGAGAACACAGCAGAGCTACCAACAGAGCTGGAGGCCAGATTCTCTAATCTCAGACCCAACCAAAGAGCAGAAGGACACAGTCCTCCTGGACAGTGATGGCAGCAGCAATTCCAGGTTCCAGCATGAGTCTCAGCTTCCAGGCTGCCTGACGCCAGTCCTGCTGATGCCCAAATGTAATCAAGGACTGAACATTCAACCAGCCAGGCTCCTGGAAAGAAGGACCCTGCCCCTTCTACTGGTGAATCCCGGCCCTCCAGAGGCCTCCCCAGCAGCAGCAAATCAAGGGGTTGTGTCTTCTGCCCAGACCTCACTCCTGTCCAGCCTGATACTCCAGGTACAGTCCACTGCTAAAAGAAAAGCCTGGCGGGAGTGCTCATGGGTTGCACTCTGGCCATGGTCAGGATGTGAACTAAGGTTAAGACAGCAGAGGTATGAATATGGGGGGTTCAAGGCCTGTGCAGAGAAAGAGGTGAGCTAGTTACCAGGAGGGGACTAGCACTCTGTCACATCACCCTGTATCAGCAAATTCACTTCCTTTCTAGGACTTTCCATAATTTGTGTTTATATTTTTTTTCAAAGTCTAGGGACCATGTATGTCTTATGTAGCACTGAATCCCCAACATCAGCACAGTGCTGGGCACACAGGGGGAATCAGTAATATTTATTAAATGAATGAATAGTCCCTGGCAACAGAACTTCTGCATACTGCACTCATTGCTCCAGAAACAGGAATTACATACCTGAGACCAGAGAATCCAGATTGGAAATGACAAGAAGTCCTTCAAGAAAGGCCCACTGGCTCTCCCATCCACCCATCTGATCATCCCACGTTCTACAAATATATCTGGAGAATTGGCTATGTGACAGGGAATTAAGGATATCTTCTTGAAATAAACAAACACATACACTGGCCCCTTCCCTCGGGGAGATACCCCTTTGGTAAGGGAGACATATACCTGGAAACAAACAACCCAGACTGTCTAGTGCCATCAGAGAGGGAAGATCAGAGGGCCTGTCTTGTCTTAGGGAGCTGGAAAGCGTTCCTGGAGGAGGGACATCGGAGATGAGCCCTAACCAGTGAATTAGCCAGCAAAGGCAGGGGGAGGGAAGGAGGAAGAAAATGGGAGTCTAGAAATAAGAGAGCATGTGCCTTAACTGAGGAGAGCAGAGAATCCAGAGTCACCAGAGCTGGTGAGGAAACGCTGAGAGGGTTGGGGAGGCAGAAGACTTGGGGGGAGGGGCTGGAACACCGTGACAAACCACCGAAGGCTGTGGGCAGAAGAGTCAAGGGATGTAAGCTTGTGAGTCAGAACATTCCCTAAGTGCTTAGAAAAGGAAGCTAAAGCACACCTGCCAGACAGAAGACGAGCAACCTTCCTCCATCCCAAAATGCAAGGAGAATGTGGGTGCTGCTCCAAAAGAGGCGTGGGAGCAGGCAGGGATTGTGCAGGGACCCCAGCCTTCCCCAGCGGCTCCCAGTTTGTAGATACCTGCTTCCTCTTGCCATCTCAGGGGATGGTGGAGAGCTGAGATGATAGTCAGGTGGGAACAATGTGTGAGGGGTCTCCACAATGCAATGGGGGTGCCTGGAGAGGAGAGGGCAATGTTGGGGCCAAGAGTGTGGGATCCAGAGAAGTCTGGCAGAATCGATCATCCCTAGATTTCAAGTACCTGCATTCTAGGGGCCGTTTCCATGGTCTCTTAATCCTGATCAGCCCTGGGAACAAGGTAGATCCCTAAGGAGTATACCTCCTGGACAGAGGAATAGAAAAGCCACCCAGGCACTCTCAGGACACATATACCCCACCCCCAAGAGAGGTTCCTCACTGAAGAACAAGCCCCCTTCTCCCTCACACCCTGCAGCTCAAAGACAGCCACAAGTGGCCAAATGTCCCCTCTCACCAAGTCAGACAATGGAAATCATTGAAGATGCTATTGCTGTTGGGCCCAGAGGAAGGCATTGGTACCCAAGTGGGAAGAGAAGCAGAGACACTTATAAGACAAGGCTGGTAACTCAGGCCCTTCAAAAGCAAGGGCTCATTAGAGACACAGAGGCCAGAGCCGCAGTCAGAGCTGTGTACCAATACATGATGTGGCTTTGGAAGTTCTTTCAACCTGGGCTTTGATTTTCTTCCCTATAAAAGGAGAACAGGACTCCATGATCACTCAGGTCTCTTCCAGTGCTTCATTCTGGGAAGCAGGGAGACTGTGTCCACCCCCAGGCCTCTGCTTTCCCAGCAGGCATTGGCAGCCTCCTGCTAGGCCTTCCCACTATCTGATAATCCCCCCAGTGCATGACACACCAAGCTTGGGCCCAGAATCACATATCTATTAATGCTGCCTAAGGAAGGGTTAGAGTAGACAGTATATGGAAGCAAAAGCTAGAAGCAGCTGCTGAAGCAGAATACAAAAAGAAAGGACCTCATGGGGCAGGGGCTGAGCTGAGAGGGCCCAGAATAGGAGTCATGCAGGATCTGAACAATCTTCCCACAGAGTAGAGGCCTGCAGAACTAGAATTTTGCCCTTCTCTGCCAGCCAGCCCTGCAACTGGCTTGATCCCAGTTGTGTGAGGGGAGGAACCTGGGAGATCCACGCCAAAGGGGATGGGCCAGAGAGACAGCAGCAGCTTCCCTCCCAGACCTGCAGGGGTTTGGAAGAAGGAAGGAAGGCTGGCAAGGCAGGAGGGTAGCTGCTGAGCTGGACCACCAATCAGCCATCCACACGGGGATACCTCCATTCAGCCAAGGCTCGCCAAGGGCCTGCTCCTGTCAGGCTGTGTCTGGACACCGCTCTCTAAAGGACGTCATGGTTCTGAAACTGGCACAAGACTCAGCCAGCAAGCCCACGAAAAGCTTGGCTCCACCACTCCCACGGGCCAGCAGAGGTGTCAGCAGGACCTCACTGGGGAGGAAGGAGGAGACACCAAAAAGCACCTAGAGCACCTATAGCCTGGTAGGCTTTCCTACCAGCCTCAGCCAGGAAGAGGGGCCCTGAAAGAGACCTGAGTAGGGCCGATACACAGCCTGCCCCGCCACCTGGTGGATAGCGGGCGAAGGTGCTGGAGATAGTACTCAGGCAGGTAATGCCCTGCCACCTGGTGGAAATTTGAGGCAGAGGGTTCTGGAGCTCACTTTAGTTCCAGAGTGCTGATCTAGGTTCAGTCTCCGGGTAGCCTCTGTCCTAGGCTCGAGTATGAAGGATATACTCTTCTAGGGCATGACCCTAGTCCCTAAGGACTTACAGTTGATTGGAGGAAAAAAACCTCACTTATATGAAAGAAGAGACAATATAATTGCACGTGCTAAGTAAGTCATGAGCAATTTAGTTCACTCATCCATCCAACACCAATGCAACCTTCCAACCAAATACTTAGAAATCCTTGCCATAAGTAAGGTATTGTGGCTCTATGAAGCGAGGATAAGTTACAACACTTGATCCCAGCCCTCAGGGATCTGAAGCCCAACTATCCTTACCTGAATATCACACAAACACTCTCTGGCTTCATTCTTCATTCTTCATTTTTTTAAATTTTTCTTTTAGTTGTCAATGGATCCTTTATTAATTTATATGCAGGGCTGAGAATTGAACCCAGTGCCTCACACATTCTAGGCAAGTGCTCTACCACTGAGCCACAACCCCAGCCCCATATGGCTTCATTCTTTACTAAAGACTTTTACATAAATCATCTCCCTCAATCTTTACAAATCTCAGGGAGGTACGTGTCATTATTCTTACCTTACACACAAAAACATTCAAGCTCCAAGAAGTTAAATTACATGTTCAAAGTCTCACAGCTGCTGGGTGGCAGAGCTTAAGTATAAACCTAGGGCTTTTCTTTCATTAAACAGACATTTCTCCAGTGCCTGATGTATGTCAGGCACAGGGGCAACAAAACGTTATAAGAAATGACCATTCCCCAAGGGGGAATCACAGTCGGCTGAGTGGCAAACAGGAACACCCATAATTATACACAGGATGTTGGGCAGGTCTAAAGCAGAACTTTATACAAAATTCTCTCTAAGGTATGGGCAAGAACAGCTATAATTTTAATAATGATAATACTAGTAAACATTTATTGAGTGTTTATTATATGTGAGGTACTGTGCTGAGTGCTTACATGAGCCAGCTAATTTAAGTCCCTGTAAGGTAACAGGTATTAACCCCATTTTGCAAATGAGGAGACTAAAATAGACTCTAAGTAACTGGAAGGCCCAAGATGTAAATCCAGGGGGTCTAGCTCCAGACTCTGCACCCTTAACCACCATGCTATACTGTCCCAAGGTCATGGCAAATGATTAGCACATACTGTCTCCCATAAGGGGACTTGGAACAGGATACTGATGGGCTGACCTGGGTGGAGGAAGGGGGCTGGTTGCAGAGGCTTGGAGACCATGCCATATTTTTTGACCCAGAGAGAAGACTCTGGCCCTGAGGCTATGCTAGGAAAGAGCCATCTATTTAATGGTCCATGATTAGAGCCAATGTACCTGGCTTTTAATAACCTATTAGGACTCTGACACAGTTTTCTACAGCTCCTCTGAAACAAGTTCTAGATTTGGCAGAAGGAAATAAGAAATGACAGTTATCTTGAAATATCTGTAGAGCTGTTGCCTTAGTCTATTTTGTGCTTCTGTAACAGAATACATGAGGCTGGGGGATTAATTGAGAACAGATATTGATTTCTTATAGTCCCAGAGGCTGGAAAGTCCAAGGTCAAGACAGGGTGAGGGCCTTTGTGGAAGGCCAAAGGTGGAGGGGTAAGAGAGTATGAGAGAGCAAGAAAGGGTGAGGAAGGAGGATACACCAAAATAAACCCCACTGTTATGGTTTAGATATGAGGTGTTCCCCAAAACTCCTGTATTAATGCAGGAATGTTCAGAGGTGAGGTGATTAGATTGTGAGAGCTGTGACCTAATCAGTCCATTCTAATTTGAATGGATTAACTTTGTGCTTACTATAGGCAGATGGGGCATGATTGGAGGAGGTGGGTCTCTGCAGAAGTACCCTTAAAGGGTTGCTCTTCCTGAAAGCCCCTTCTCCCTCCTTCTCTCTGTTTCCTGACTATCATGAGGTGAGCTGTTTTCCTTCACCATGCCTTTTGTCCATGATATCCTGCCTCATCTTGAGCCCAGAGAAATGGACTCAGCCATCTATGGACTGAGACTTCTGAAACATTGAGCCCAAACAAACTTTTGCTTTTCTAAGTTGTTTTTGTCAGGTATTTTGGTAATACACAAAACTGACGAACACATCCACCTCTCAATATAACATTAATCCATTCATAAGGGCTCTGCCTCATGTCTTAATCACCTCTCAAAGATCTCATCTTGCAACACTGTCACACTGGGGATCAAGTTTCCAATATGTGAACACTGGGGACACACTCACTAAAACAGCTCTTACCTGGAAGAAGGACTAAAGATATTCTGTGTAGTTCAAAGGTGAAGGGATGGATATTAAGAGGAAGCAGATCTGGCCTCAATGAAAGGAATATTTCTACGTGGAATTGAACCTATTTAAAGGAGTAAGCTGCCAGGCAACAGATGCATTCCAGCCAGCAGGATGGTTGATAGAGAAGCTAGAGGGGCAATTTCTGTATAGGGATCTTAATGTCCCCTGCAAAGCTGAGGTGCCACACCAGCTCTCCTGACCTTCCTTTATAAATATTTATTGAACCAACCCTAAGCTGGGCACCAGAGATGTCAGAGGTGAATAAAACACAACTCTTGCTCTCAAAGATTTTAGAGGTTAGTAGAGAGCCCCTAGCCTCTACCCACTTCAGATACTACATGACAACCTTTGACTCACACTTCATTTACCTCTTAAACAGGAAAGACAGGGATATATTATGTGCTCTTCCTATCCTTTTGGAACAATTGTGTAACTCTGGTCGACACAGAAACTTAGTAGAGAGCCTCTAGCCTCTATCCACTTCAGACACTACATGATGACCTTTGACTCACACTACATTTACCCCTTAAACAGGAAAGATAAGGGATATACTGTGTGCTCTTCCTATCCTTTTGGAACAATTGTGTAACTCTAGTCGACACAGAAACTTAAATAATATTGCAAACTAAGTGGGCTGTGATGACCAAAGAAAAATAAGATAAATAATAGCAATAAAAAAACCGACCTCCTTTTACTATGTTCCAGGCATTGTACTCCTTACTTTACAAGTATGATTTTTACCTAATTATGCTGGCAAAAGTTCAAAGGCAAACTTAATACCCTTTCAACTCCCTAAAGGGCTCTACAAAAAAGGTAACTGCTGTTCTCCATGTTCTCTAATTCAGGCCACAAGATAGTGGTTTTGTATTGTAAGAAGACTGGGATAGCTACGAAATAGAACATTCTGGGAACAAGTTGGTCTAAAACGCTGGAATAAAACACCAACCAAGACTGTAAAGTTTCCTTCTGTGGGAGACTTAAAAAACAACATGATTTCCTTTGGTTCTAATGACAAAAGGAAGTGAAGCCAGACAAAGCGGCACATGCCTGTAATCCCAGTGGCTCCAGAGGCTGAAGCAGGAGGATTGCAAGTTTGAGGCCAGCCTGGGAAATTTAGTGAGGATTTAGGGAGGATCCCAAGTTCAAACCAACCGCAGCTACTTATCGAGGCCCTAATCAACTCAGTGAGACCCTGTCTCTAAATAAAATACAAAAGCAGGCTAAGGATGTGGCTCGGTGATTGAGCGCCCTTGGGTTCAATCCTCAGGACCAAAAAAAAAAAAAAAAAAGAAAAGAAAAAGAAATTGAATAGAGGTATGGACACTGGATAAGGTCTGGACACATGGCTGGACCTAATTAAGATCCAATTGAAAAATTCCAGGAAATAAGGAGGTGGCTTTCACACCACTGAGATCAGACAATGTCACCCCCTCCCCTGGAGGGGCCACTAAGAGTGAGGCTCATTTGGTCTGACAGGGCTTTGAGTTCAACCCTCTAATACATGATTTTTCCTATTTCTCCACATCTCTTCTGAACTATTCCAGCCCTATGACCCTCTGGTAGTGGATCTCCTTCTCTAGGAAACTATGGAGCCATCTTCTCTCTAGCATGGAAAGTGGGCGTGGAGGACCAGAGAGCAAGGGAGGCTGTAGCTGCAGTAAAACACCAGTGGGAAGAAAGAGGGTTGAGAAGGTGTCATGACTGGGATATACTGGTCATGGACTATCCAGAATGTGTGGACTCTGATGGCAATCCCTAATTAGCAAAAAAACATCCACAAAACCTTGCCAAAGATGCATTGACTTCGAGGCCAGGCTCCACACCAATTTTTCTTTTTTCCCCTGTGAGTTTTGAAAGTTACTGAATCCCCACTCTTCTTAAGGGCCACCATCCTAGAGTTCATTTTATTTGCTTAACCTCAATTTCTCTAACCAGAGAGAAAAGAAGTTGATCTAGTTCTCGCTCTGGGACATAGTGAGGACCAGCTCAGATGCTTTCAGCCACTCCAGAGATCAAGCTAATGACATTTAAAGGCCATTAAGGGTTCCCCTGGAGCTCCCGGGTTGGCACCAAATTTCATCTGAAAGCTCTGCTTCCTTTGTGATCACCGCCTGCCTCAGCTTTAATTCATGTACCTATCTTTCACTAGATGGCAAGTCATTTGTCTGGCATCCAAACAGCTGGAGTTGGGGTAGGGGAAGAACTAGGTGGACACTTGTTCCACAACACATCCATCCTTAGGAGGCAGCTGACAGCAAGGAGCTGACTGCCATTCTTTCCCCAAACCCCATGTTACCACAACAGGGAATGACAGGGAGGAGCTATGGCGCAAACCCAGAAGGAAATTACATGGCCTCAAATTAGGTCAAACATGCCTTTGGCACAAACTCACAGAAGGAAAAGCCAGAAGACAGCATGTTTGCCTTCCAGTTACAAAATCAACATGTCAAAAAAACAAAAGCTCTCAGGTACGTGAGCAATATACAATTGGAAAATATAATGGAAATACTATTCTACTACTAATGTCAATAAAACAAAAATGATAGTAAGAAAAGTTCATGATCTATCAATAGAAAACCGTGTTCCAGCTCTATTAAAGGAAACAGCCAAAAGACATGAATGGGTAGGAAAAGATAGAACTTTTACTATGTAAATCTCCCCAAGTTAACCTCTAAATATAACAGCATTCCAGTAAAAATCCTAAGGGCATAACTGATTCTCAAATTCATCTAGAGAACAAATGCAGGAGAATAGCCAAGGACAATATTGATAAAGAAAAGTCAGGGGCTGAGGGTGCAACTCAGTGATAGAGCACTTGCCTAGCAGTGCGGGGTCCTGGGTTCAACACTCAGCACTGATTAAAAAGAAAGAAAGAAGAAAGAAAACTCCCAAAACTCTAGTATGCTATCATGCCTGAAGTCCCAGCTACTCATGAGGCTGAGACAAGAAGATCACTCCAGCTTAGACAATATAGTGAAACCCTATGTCAAAGAGAGAGAGAGAGAGAGAGAGAGAGAGAGAGAGAGAGAGAGAGAGAGAAGTGTGTTCAGACAACAGAATAAATCAATCAATGGAACACAATAGGTACACATAGGATGTTATGTGACATTTCACTTTAAGAAAAAAGCACGAATTATCCAATAATGATGTAGAAATAATGAGTTAACTTTTGAAATACCACACATACAATACACACACACAAAAATAGTGGGGCTAGGCTGTAACTCAGTGGCAGAGTGCTTGCCTGGCATGTGTGAGGCACTGGTTCATCCTCAGCACCACATAAAAAAATAAATGAATAAACAAAGATAGTGTGTGTCCCTCTACAACTAAAAAAAATTTAAATAAATAAATAAATAGTTGATAATAGAGCCAGGCGCGGTGGTGCATGCCTGTAATTCTAACTTGGGAGGCTGAAGCAGGAGGATTCCAAGTTAAAAGACAACCTCAGCAACTTAGTGAGGACCTAATCAACTCAGTGAGAACCTGTCTCTAAATAAAATATAGAAAGGGCTGAGGATGTGGCTCAGTGGTTAAGTGCCCTTGAATTCAATCCCCTGTACCAAAAAAAAAAAAAAAAAAAAAAGGATGGTTAAAAGATTTAAATGCTAAATAAAACACTAGAACATTTTGTTGGATGTTTACATAATGTAGGAATCAAAAAGTCTTTCTAAACATAGATCAAAAGGGAGACCAAAAAGAAATATTGATGTTTGCTACATGAAAAAAAGGTAAATCTTCTGTGCTAAAGAACATCACAAAACAAGGGTAAACAATAAGCTGGAAAAGCTGCATGCAACATTTGTCAAAATAAAGGTTAACAGCCTTGATATATTAAGAAACTTGCAAAATAATAAAAAAAAGACAAATCCGTAGAAAAATGGACAAAGACAAAAAAAGAATACAAAATGCTAATAAATAAGCATATTAAGATGTGCAATTTAAATCGTAATTAAAATAAATTAAAATGAAGCAACATTTTACATTTCAGGTTTGTAAAAGCAAAAAGAACATTGGCAAAGTGTGTAGAAATCAGCATTCACAGATTGGTGGTGGAGCAAAAATTGGTTCAATCTTTCCAAACTATAATTTAGCAGCAGGTATCAAAAACCTTAAAATGTACCTGTTTTTTTTTGTCCCTTCAATTCAATTTGGGAATTTGTTCTAAAGAAATAAGAATATGCCAAAAAATCTAACTAGAAAACAACTGGCATAACAACAGCAACAACAAAACAGGAAAATAAACTAAATTTCTAATAATAAATAAATAAATAAATAAATGAGTCACGACTATATTCATACAATGAAGTACCATATGATCTTTTAAAACAATGACATAAAAATACAACTGTTGTTTCAGAAAAACGTTCCTCATATACTTTCAAATTACAAAAGCACATTATGAGGTAGTAGATATAATCCCATTTTTTTAAAGAGAGAGAGAGAGAGAATTTTTTAATATTTATTTTGTTTTTGGCGGACACAACACCTTTGTTTGTATGTGATGCTGAGGATTGAACCCGGGCCGCACGCATGCCAGGTGAGCGCACTACTGCTTGAGCCACATCCCCAGCCCTATAATCCCATTTTTAAAAGAGTTTCTTTATACACATCAAAAGATCTGGAAGAATTTATTCCAAAATACTTAGTTTTGTTGGTGAATTATGAGTGTTCATGTTTTCTTGTTCATGTTCATGTGTTCATCCATATCTTCTAATTTGTCTAAATATATTTAATTACAAGTATATCTAAGTATTCTGTATGATTTTAAACAAATTTCTTAAAAAAGGAAATTTAATTAATTATTTAAGAAATTTTTAAAAAGGGCTGGGGTTGTGGTTTAGTAGTAGAGTGCTCACCTAGCATAGTGAGGCACTGGGTTCAATTCTTAGCACACATAAAAATCAATAAATAAAATAAAGGTATTGTTCCATCTACAACTAAAACAATATTGAAAAAAAGAAATTTAGGAGACACTTGCAATATCCTATATATATCCAGTCTTCCCTGGTCCTTTTGCTCTGGGAGATAAAAAGGCTTCTTTGAGAAGAACTAATTCCAGGGTTTAGAAAGGTATTTACCACTAACTCCAAAGAGTTTCATTCCAATTACTCACTTGGTTCTTCCTCTTCATCAAGAAAACAAACTCTACAGCCACAACAGGACAAGAATCCAAACTTTCCTTTTTTTTCCTTTTTCCTTCCTCTGTATCTAGCAAAATGGGGAAAGACTGTGCCTTGGAGACAGCAGGATATTTTCTATGGTTTAGAGTTGGTTTGAGTGTGTCCCTCAAAAGTTTGTGTGTTGGAAACTTAGCCCTCAGTATGAATGATGTTGAAATAGTGAAACCCTTAAGAGGTAGGATCTGGTGGAAGGTGGTTAGGTCTTTGAGGGCTCTGCCCTCAGAAGGGATTATTAATGTTGTTCTCTTAGTTCCTGTGAGAGTGGATTGTTATAAAAGAGCAAAACTGGCCCCTCCTCATTCTCTGGCTTCCTATCTTACTACAATTCCTCTTGCACATGATGCCATCTGCCATGTTGTGATATAGTCAGAAAGCCCTCACCAAGGCCAAGAGGATGCTGGTACCACGCTCTTGCTCCTCCAAAACTGTAAGCTAAATAAATATTTTTGCTTTATAAAATGCCCAGCCTCCCCAAGAATATAACTTGGGGAGTTATATTGGTGAAATCGTATTGTTATTTGTGTGCATATACAAATATGTAAAAAAAATCCCATCATTATCTCCCATTACAACTATAATGAACCAATAAAAAATGTGGGAAAAAATAAAATAAAATACTCAACTTTAGGTATTTTGTTATAGCAATGGAAAACAGACCCATAGAGCAATCCAGAAGGCATAAATCAACCTGGTCACTTTAAGCCAGGGGAAAAGGAGAAGGCCTTAGTCCAGCAAAAAAAGGAGTTGGGTAAGTTGGCGACTCCTGAAGTGAATCTCAAGAGCTGCTACCCAGATCACTAAATGGTAAGTAGTGGGGCAATTCAGATTAGGGCTCCCTTCAGGGAGCTGGGAGGGAGCAAAATCAAGATAATCACACACTCAACTAAGAGTCTTAACTCTCTATACTTCAATATAATAACTTACCAGAGGGTTTTGTCTCTGCCTGTAAGTTTCTAAATGATTAAATTTTAAAAAATTTCAACCTCTTTCTCTTACTAGCTGTTACCATCCTCTACTTCTCTTCTCTACATTGGATATGGGCCTTACAAGTGATCTAATCCTCTATCCTGACCTTAGGACCAGCCGTTCTCAGCACCACAGTTGGGGACAGCGGCTCTTCAAACTGGCACTTGCAGGGTGCTGCTACCTTTAGGGGCCTCTGCTTCCAGTTCACAGATGTAGCCCACTTCCTTCCTAAACCCAGAGGGGATAAGCCCACGGAATGACTCCTTAGATGCAGTAAATGTTCCCTGGATGTGGAAAACCCATTTCCTGGTCCGTATGTGGGCCACGGGCCCCCTGTTGTGGGCTGGCAGCCAACCTGCCTCTGGAAAAGAGGTTTCTTGAATATTGATACACAAGTGTCTCGTGTGTGTTACAAATGTCTACTTGTCATATGCGCTACACGTGTACAAATGTCTAGGCCACCTCAGGAATATAATAATGTCCCTGTACCTCCCTATTCTTAAATCTCTTGGACTCAACCAATTTTAACTCTCTTTGAATCAAAATCAAGTCCAGCTTTTCTGATGCTGTGGTTTCTGGTGAAAAGGAGGAAAAAAAAAAAAAACCCAAACAAAAAGACAGTCTAAATATCTTTCCCAGCACTGCAAGGACTCATAGACCCTTCTGTCTCTATTTTTCTAGCCATCATGGCCTTCCAAGCATAGATGGGAACGTCCTGCTAGAAAAGTCAGCCCAGCTGTGTGGCCTAGTTAGGCCGAGACCTCTGCCTCACTCCCGCCCTGCTTTCATGAAGGTGCTGGCCTCACTGCCCCTCCCTGAGCCTGTCGTCCAGGACCCCAGGCCTTACTGGTTACACAGCACTCATGGCAGAGAGGGCTGACACAGTCAGGTGCCAGGGCTGAAAGGCACCCTGTATGAGAGTTCTGGGAACAGTCCCACTCACCTCCTCAGAATGCAGAGGTGGGTGGGTGGTGGGGGAAGGACCAGATGGGAACTATCGGGCAGCACTAAGGCAGGCCAACTGGGGCAGTCGGGGCTGGGCTGGGGCTGTCCTGCCAAGGATACAGACTGCCTCTGCAGCTGGGGGAAAAGGAAATTGTTGGTGATGTCCAACAGATTCCCACTTCACCCACCTCAGTCCATAAGAAAGCCCCTGAGAGCTGCTGAAGATACTTCTCAGTGAGGGGTGCTCTTGAGCTCTCTGGGACTCCAATAGGGCAAGAGACCCAGAACTTTCTTTTTTAAAGTATAACTTTTAGAGTTGGAATTAAAATTGTTCTATTATTCAAAAAAATCCTAAAAATTTCTACCATTTATTGAGCATTTTTTATGGGTTTAATTAAGCATTTTACTTAAATTATTATACTAATGCCAAGAATACCTGCATGAGGTGGGATCCTTTGATTTTCCTTATGTTGCAGATGTGGAAATGGAGATGCTGAGAGGTTGGGAGACTTGTCTGAGTTTGCCATACTGGGAGAGGTGGCCACATCTACATAACTATCAAGTCCATGCTCTCAAGTTTGCTGGTGCTCTGGACAGTCTTTCTTCTGGGACTCCTGACAAGTCAGGGTTGCCAGAACCTCCCCACCACTTTATATGAGGAAACAAATTCTTGGTGTAGTGCCTGTACTCCTCAAAGTGTAGGTTTCTTTTATGTTCCAGAAAAAAATGTTGCTCAGAGCGCCTTCTCCAGAGGCTTTGTTCCTGAAGTCTTTTGAACCAGTGAAGGGCAACCCTCACACGCAGCGCCAACAGTCTTGGGTGTTACCTTGATGGGGCAGCCAATTAACTCAATCCTTTACAACGAGTGATCTGTTACAACTATCGGCAAAAAGAAGCCAAGGAGGTGAAACAAGCAGGCTCACTCCCGAGGTGCCAATGACTCTGTGCTTGGGGAAGAAGAATCTATCTTCACTCCAATTTTCCCACCAGCACCCCCCAAATCGCCTGCACAAGGGCTCTGGGATAGACGCATTGGGTGGCACAAAGTAAGAACCAGAAGAGACCCAGGGTCATTAGTTTAATCCTTTGGTTTCATAGATGAGAAGGCTAGATGAAGAGGTACTAAACCACTTTCCGTCTCTGGCCTGTTCTTATCTTTTCCTTATGCTTCGGGCCAGATGTCAGATTTGTGTTTATGTGCATATTTTCCTCCCCATAAGCAGGACTTGGAAGATGAGAGAAAGGAAGAGAAGCACAAATGGTTAAGAGAACTGCATGGGAGGGAGAGAGACCTTTGTTCAAATGTTCACTCTGCTAATAATAGTACCATCCTCAAAGAACTGATCTAAGAATCATCAATGCCTTCTTTTTTTTTTTTTAGAAATGGCTAGTAAATCTGAATAAAGTATAAGCTTTGGTTCATTCATAATGATATAATATTGGTTCATTAATTGTAACAAATGGACCTAACTAATGTAAGATGTTCATGATAGATAAAACTGGGTTTGGAGAGATAGGAACTCTGGACTATCTTTGCTTTTTTTTTTCTATAAGTCTAAAAACTTCTAAAATAAAATGTGTATTAAAAATAAATTTAAAAGAGTATAGTAGACATTGTTCTTGTTATAAGATGAAATGATTACGAGCCATTCCCTGAGAATCTGGAAACAGCTAGAAAGAATCAGGCAGCAGGGCAGCCAACATCAAAGCCCCTAACATTCAGTCAACTCAAGTCAGCAGAGCTCCCAACTACAAGTATCAATAGGCAATGGGCTTGACAGGCATCGAGGCATCAGAAAAAGACTATTTAATCTGAAGTCAGACAGACTCCTAGGTTCAAACGCAGTATCCACCACTTCCCATCTCTGTAATTCTAAGCAGAACTCCTCATATCTCTAGAGCACCTTTTCTCCTTACCTATCACTATGGTTTATATGTGCTTTGTTCCTCAAGGGTTCATGTGTTGAAAGCATGGTCCCCAGGGTAGTGACATTAAGAGGCTATGGAACTTTTAAGAAGTGAGGCCTAGTGGGAGGCCATTACTGGATGGTCCCTTCACTTTCTTTTTCACCTATGATCTCTCCCTCCCACACATGCTTCCACCATGGTGCCACCCACCATGATGAGATACATCCAGGGGGATCCTCACCAGAGTTAGGACTATGCAGTTTGAACTTTCAACCCTCAAAACTGTGAGCTTAAAAGCCCCTTTTCTTTATATAGTACCCAGCCTCAGGTACTATATAACAAACAAACTACATATACCTGAGGACTATTTCTCCCTGTCTAGAACACAGACTTTTTTGTGAAGCCAAAATGAGAGATGTGGTAGGTAGTCTCTAAGATTGCCCCTGATAATCTTATCACTTGGCACTTATGTCCTTTTATAATCTTCCCTAGAGTGTAGACTGAACTTATTGACTCCCATCTAACAAATAGATGATGATGTGTGGGGACAAGTGCGTGGAGTACTGCATACATGACATATGTTAGGAGCGTCTAAGTGGCAAACCACACCCCCTCGTGCTAGGCACGAGAGAGGCAAACCACTTACCCCATAAGCACAGCCCTGGGTGTGAGGTCATGGTGTTGCAGTCCCAATGCTTGCTCCACAGCCTGCTCCTTGACTGGTCGCTTCCAGGACAGTTGGCAAGAAATTGCATTGGTGGCTGCCTGTAATCTGCTTAGCTACTGCCTGAGTATATATATGTGTGGTAACTGTGCAATAAAATCAGAGCTGCTTCCTGCTTGGTCTCCGGAGGTCTTGAATAGCGACTCCACAGCCACACTCTCCTCTACTCTGTTCCGTGGATCTCCTTGCTGGACAAGAGAGAGCCCACACAATGATGAGATGTCATATCTGAGATTAGGATGTGAGAAGACAACTACTTTGGATTGCTTATCCTGGGAAAAGTAGCCATCATGTTATAAGGGAGCCCTGTGGAGAGGCTCATGCAATGAGCTTGGAAGAGATCTTCTGATATCTTCCAACAACACAAGAATGTCCTGAAAAGTGGTCCTGTCAGCCTCAGTTGAGCTGACTGCAGTCCTGGCTTGACTCAAGCCAGCTAAGTCATACCTGGATTCCTGATACACTGAAACTGTGAGATTACAAATGTTTGTTCTTTTAAGCTACTAAGTTTTGAGATAATAATATATAACTAATACCAGAGTAATTAGTAACATGTAACTAATAGTAATTAGTAATATATAACTAATACAAGAGACTCTCAGTGGAAATACTTTGCTGAAAACTTGAGAAATTTGGTAAAGCCAGAAACAAAAGAAAACCAAACCAAATCCTAAAGCCCATCAGGTTCCACGGGATCGTGTTCCATGCCATTTCTGCTTATCACTGACCCTTCCTTCCTCTTCCTCCCTGAACATCTGTAGACACATGGGTTTTCTCTCCACACTGGGAAGAACTCAGCAGTTCTAGAGGCTGGGAATGATCAGATGAGGTAGCCCAACTCTCACCTGACTCTTGGAAAAGCTGGGGCCCTGCTTCACATTGAGCCAAACCATTGTCCCAAAATATATTTAGTCCCAGTTCTTTGGGGGATTTATCTTTCTCATTCAGAGAATGTTCACTGCATCAACAAAAATTTATATCTGCATTGTACCTTGTTTTGTTCCGTCCAAGGCTATCTTTGGGACATAGAGAACTTCTTGAAATTAAAGCTTCTAGTCCAAGTCTGGTTTCACTGTGTCCCCTATAGGAAAGACACTCTTCCACCATGTCCACTATTTCCTGGCCAGATATCCATAAAGGATAGTTGGCAGGAACCTGATTCACTTTCAAGAAGAGTCTGAGTCTCTGATTGCCAATCAACACTTCCCACCCCACTGAGCAATGAGGAAAGAGTGGAGAGAGAATATCTGTTCAGATAAGAAAGATTCCACCTGAACACCAACTCTAATCTCTACAATCAGTTGACTCCAACAGAGTTTTCAACCTAGTTTATTCCCCTTTCCCTTCCTCCTACCATTACAAATCCTCCCCCCAAACTTTTCTGTGTTCATCAAGTAACTCCTTTTCCCAGGGGAATCTCCCTCCTACATCTCTGTCCCAAATGGCTGAAATCTGTGTGCATCTCCGGACTTGATTACACCCTGCAAGTAGCCTGGTTGTTCAGAGAAGAGGTTTCTGTAAATGCTCCAAGGAGGGGCAGGCCGGGGGAAGGAGACTAAGCCTTAGCTCCTGGGGTGTAGCGTGGCTGTGAAGAGTTGGCAAAAACATCAACAGCAGTGGCAGCTCCCCAGGAAGGGCTTCCTGTGGTGTGACTGATGCAGAAAATGAGGGCCCAGAATACAGCCAGCAGGATTCAGGCTGAGCTGCAAATCAGGCTCTGAGGCAGCAGACTGGAGCTGTGGCTAAGTGCTGCTCACACAGGGCACAGCCTGGCGCACTGCTTACGGGAGACTGGGTACTGCTTCCTTGCTATCTGTGCCCCTCCAAGATCCCCTTCTCCCAGAGATGGCTTGGACTTCTAGGGCTGGAGTTCATGGGCAGGAAAATGCAGCCCGTCTACCCGCCCTGCACAGCCATCTGGGAGCACTGGTCTTCCCAGCAGCACATTGCCCTTCCTGTGTTCCCCAGGTCTTCCTCCGGAGGGACTCTTAAGAGTCCTAATTCACCTTCCACCTTTCCTTTGCTCTTAACACAGGGGTGCTAATCTGGAGAGAATCCAAGTGCCTATGAAGATCTGGGCTAAAGTTCTGGTTCTATCCCAGGCACCAAAGCTTCAGAGATTCCCTTGGAAATAAAGAAGTAGTCAAGGAACAAGTTCCCGGAATGCCCAGAATGTCACCTAGAGCTCCGTGATTTGAGGGGCATTATAAGGAAGACCCAGTTTAGCACTGGAGGCTCCAGGCTGCCTGGAAGAGAGGTGCCTGCCATGCTTTTCATGTACCATTTAATCTGGCTCCGCCAAGCTGTGAGCTCTGAAGATAGAGGCTGAGTCCTGTTCTCATCTGGGCCCTAGCACAGCGCAAGCTCCCAATGTCTTCACCCCCTCACCCCACTGCAGCCTGCCAACCTAGATGGGCCCTGGGGTGGCAGCTGCAAAGAAGGAAAGAGGCGAGGCTGGTGAAGGAAGGGCTTGACAGCAAACCCCAGGCTGTGTGAGCCCTGGAGCATGCTTGGGCTGTACAGCTCCGCTCTCTGCAGAGACCCTGCTGGCTCAGGAATTTAGGAGGCCTCCCTAAGGGCATAACAGAAAAATCCAGGGGAGTCATCAGAAAAGCCTGGCTTCCCACACTTCCTCACACCAGGGCTTCTTTCTATTCCCTCATCACCACAGAGTCAAGCCTGGAGTTCAAGGCCATCTCCAACCTGACTGCCTGCCCCTTCCTCCCCAGCCACTCACCCCATAGCTAGCTGGACAGTCCTGGTGATCTCATTGCTATCTAGCACATTCCATCTGTACTGATGTTGCTCTTTTCCACCTTCCTACCTCCTTATAATACAACCAGAGCTGGGTTCTGGCCTATTCTCTTTGGAGCCTGTTCCAATCACTTTGGCCTCTATCAACCTCTGACTTTTCTGAGCTCCTACAGTAGCCTGGTCTGAACCACACCACCCAGCACACTTGGAGCAGCTCACGCTCTTCATTAGGTGCTTCTTCAAGTCTTCATCAAGTTCCCGGAATGCCCAGAATGCCACTCTATAATAAAAGAGCTGCAAGATACCTAGCAGGGTCCCCCTGGGCAGTCCAACATAGGGAAGCTTGAGTCTTAGAGAGTTGCGACCCTCTGTTAGAATTGTTCTATGTTCTCCTGGCTTGGGGCAGGCTCAGAAAATGCCAGTAAATTATTTATTTACAACTTGCAGGACTAGCCTTCTCTCATCCCCCTGCAAGGTACTTTGTTGTCCCTTGAACCAGACAGCACCCAGGCGACAAACTCTTAAGACCAGACCTTTCTCGTAGTAGTCTGAGATGGAGTCATCTTGCCTGGGGGCAAAGGAACGAACAAGTGACCATTATGAATGGCCTCCATCAGACACTGCCCTAACACGGTACCTCCTCCATCTCTGCAGACCTTGGCTCTCCCAGCTTCCCTTTATCAGGTCTTATCAGCCCAGCTCCCATCGCTGCCAGGCTAAGTCCGATGTCTGGGGGATTAGCTTTCCCTGGTTGCCCAGTACCACAGCCTCTGTTTATGACACTAGGTTTCTGGCTGCTGGGGGCTGGGGCTTTGCACATTCCTGTGGACAGGGAAGAGCCATTCATAAGGATATTCCTTCTTGATTCTCACAGTCGCACCCCTGGAGGTAAGCAGATGGCTCAGTGACCTCTCCCCAGTCCCTCCCCCATTTCCACAGCCCAGGAGCCAGCCTATCTTCAGATCTGGAAGGCATGGTGACTGTGATTTTGGCCAGACTTCCAGAGTTGATCCCAAGGTACCCAGTGTCACTTGAGAAAGTTCTGTTTCTCAGGAGAGGAGACATCAGGGGCCTGAGCCTGGGAATGGTCCCCAGGGCGGAGGTGCCTGACGCAAGGCCCAGGCTGAAGGGGAGGCTGCCCCTGGAGACCTCTGACAAACTCCTCAGGATGTTTTCTAGTGGTAATTCTCTGTCAGTCTCTTAAGACACTTCTCTTCACTGCCTCTGATTCTCTGCTTCCTTCTACTCCCATCAGCCCTTGCCCACATCAAGAGAAGACAGAAAAACAACCTTTACTTAAATTGTTACTTTTGCATACACACTGCATCCTCACAGTATTCCTTCATGACAGGCTAAGAGTTAGCCTCCCTATTTTATAGGTGAGGCTACTGATGTCTGAGAAATGATGTGAGTTGTTTATGTGATTGGCAAGTTATACAGTGTTTGGACCAGAATCCAGAATTTCAAATGCTTAGGCAAAAGTTTGTTTGTCCTTCTTGTTTTGCTTTGTTTGAATGCTAGGAACCAAACCCAGGGTCTGCTAAGTACATGTGCATTGAGCTACATCTCTAGTCCTGTGTCCTTTGAAAAATGATACTTTGCCTAAACTCGCTGCTTTCTCATCTTGAAACTTTCTTACCAGAAATGATTTGTTTTCCTGGAACAAGACAATTCTAAAAGAGGAAAAGACACTACTTCTATTGCCCTAATGGAATTCAAAATTCCACTCCTTGCCCCAGGATCATAGAAATATTCATCTCATATACACAGAAACTTCTCAGTTGCAACAGGCATATAAGGATTTACATTTAGAACAAACGAATAGGTTTGCATCCTCATCTTCATCAATGTCTTATACTTGTGTAAATATGGTATGCATACATATATGTATTAGCTTCACACTTTGGTCCCATAATCTCAGTTCTAAGAATTTATTATAAGGCATGAAAAAGAAATAGATTGAACTAGTCTAGGTTCAACATAGCAGTATTTAAAACAATTAAATATTTGGAAGCAATTTATAAATGGCCTACATCTGGGGATTTGTTTTAAAAAAATTGGTATCTTCAGATGATGGAACAGCAGTCATTGAAAATCAGGTTTCTGAAGAACAATTAATGACATGAATAAATGGTCACTATCATATTAGGTAAGAAAAACTGTTTATAAAATTATATGAACATTAATATCTAGTAAGGAACAAAATATGTCCATGGAAAAATGATTTGGAGGGATTACTAAAACTTTGTAAGAGGATATATTTTAGCATGGTAAAATTATGATTTTTCTTGCTTATATGTTTCTGCATTTTCTATATTTCTGATAATGAGCATTTGTTACTTTTAAAATAAGAAAACTACAACACATGTTAATTTTTGTTAAATTCCTTTTTTATTTTGTCCAATAGCCACTGTCAGTATTTAGGGCAGGGGAAGTTAGCCCATTTTATAGCTGATGACCCCCTATGCCTCTCCATTCCATGATGACTATTTTCCTATTCCTCAGCTGGTTTCCTTTCAGCCCCAGGACTTGCACAACACACCAGACACAGGCCCACATGCTCCCGCTTTGTCTTCTAGAGGAAGCACACACAATCCACCTCACTTGAGCCAAACATCTGAAGGAGCAGACTCCAGTGGTAGGGGATGGGAATCGAGATGAGTCAAAAAGCATTTCATTTCCACCTCAAGGGCCTGATGCAGTGCCAAGCCGTTGGTAGGAGCTCATTAAATATGTGCTGGCTTGGGTCTTATGCAAGGGTTGTTCTGAATACTTTCTACTTAGGAGAGCTGCCCTCTGACTTCCTGGAGAAGCTTGGCCTTTGCTACCCTCCCCAGGATAGGGGCAATGGCTTCTCCTCTCCACAGACCCAAAGGATCCAAGGAATCAAACCTCCTCAGGCAATGATTCAGAACCTTTAGGGGGTTATTTAACCGCTAAGAATCTGATGAAAACTATGGTCTCTCCTCAGAAAAAATGCATTCAGGTTGGGTCCATGCTCTCCTATTCATACATAATTCAAGGAGGTTCACAGATCTTCTGAAGCAGGCTCAGGTCTTAGTGGACAGCTTGCCCAGGCACTGGGACAGGCAGGCTCTGCCTCAGAATCCTCTCTAGAGTTGCTTCTTCTGTTGCCCTTTCGGCTTTGCACCTCTTTGCCTCAGTGAGCCCTAATTAGCTCCTCTCTGAGAGGTGACTCAGGGCCATTATCCTCCCCCTACTCCTGATGACCCATTGGGAGGAGAGGGGAAGTAACTTTCATAGTCATACCATGAGTCAGTGAACAAGCCAAGACTAGAATGTGGCATTTGGGGCTCCCGGGGCTATATTTAAGCCACTAGCAAGAACTGTTTCTTGTGGCAGGTCCATACACAGGCGGGGTATAAACACAGATGCTGACCCTAGCTCCAAATCACCAGAGAGAACATGGAATCTAGGGGTCGTCATCCCCAGGCACTTCCTTCCTGCATCTCCAAAGTGCACAAGAACAGCTCCCTCCTCACCCCGCATGAGAAGAAACTGAGGCAACAGGAAGGAATGAAGAATTCTGAATTTCTGGCTCCAGGGACCATTGCAAACTCAGACGAAGCCTCACCTTGTCCCCATGTCAGGTGTGGCCCTTGGAATGTCGCCCCCATCCCCAGGACATTGCACTAGAGGAAAACTGCTTTGGCCTAGGTCAGGCCATGACATGAAGTGGTGTTCAGACTTTTCTTATTAAACACATGTATGCATAGTCCTTAAGACTTAACTAATACAGACCTGGAGTCCCTTGCTCAAGACCAGAGAGGAAGAGGTAAAAAGAGAAGCTAAATCTGATGCGTCATCTAGGTATCAGCAAGGAAAAATCCAGCAAGTCACATCAGATGATACCAATAACGTCCCCCACCCTTGCCCATCATCTCAACCCCACACCAAAAGGACCCCTGGGAATATTTCTTGAATAACCCAACCTCTGCAGTATTGTCCCATAGAACTTTCAGTGATGATGGAAATGTTCCGTATCTGGATGTACAATATGGTAGCCACTAGCCATATGGGGCCTTCTGAGTTCATGAAATGTGATTGGTGTAACCAAGGAAATAAATTTTTCTATTTTATTTATTTTTAGTTAATTTAAACTACAATTTGGTTTGCCACCTGTGGCTAGTGGCTACTGGCTACTATACTGGATGGCACAACTCTAGAGGCTCTGTGAAGACATAAACTTGAGGAATTAAATATTTTATAACTTGGTTAGTCTCTGCCCAACTGACTCAGAGAAAAATCTCAGATTTGTTAGAAATCCCTAAGATTCTTTGGGGGTCAGTGGTAAGCAGAGTGAGTAGAAGAAGACTCTGGTCAGGAAAAGAAAGGAAGAGATCTCTGATCCAGTGTTAAGGACACTTTCCCAAGAAAAAGGAGACTATTCCATCTCAATCTTGAACTGCTCCTGGAAATGACCCAATAAAGCTGTCCAGCACTCTAAGGATGCCCACTGTAAAAAGCAAGGAAATACAGTCAAAAGATAATACAGTAATATTATCAAAGGCTTATTAAATGCATGTATCATTTTGGTCTAACAATTCATTTCTGGAAACTAATTTTAAAAACTTAATTCAAGAGGTTGGGAATCTGGTTTAGTGGTAGGGCACTTGCCTGGCACATGTGAGACCCTGGGTTCAATCCCCAGCACCATCAAAAAAATTTTTAAATTAATTCAAGATGTACATCTATTAGAATTACCAAAATCCAGAACACTGACAACACCAAATGCTGGCAAGAATGTGGCGCAAGAGGAACACCCACTGGCTGCTGGTGGGAATGAAAATGGTATGGACACTTCGGAAGATAGTTTAGCAGTTTCTTAAAAAACTAAACATACTCTTACCATATTATCTAGCAATTATGCTGTTTGGTGTTTACCCAAAGGAGCTAAAACGTTATATCCACACAAAAACCTGGGCATTGATGTTTATAGCACCATTATTCATAATTGTCCAATCCTGGAAACAACCAAGATGTCCTTTAATACATGAATGGTACATAAACCAGTGTCCATCCAGACAATAGAATATTTTTCAATACTAAAAAGAAATGAGCTACAAAGCCATTAAAAGACATGCAGGAGGGGCTGTGGTTGTGGCTCAGTGGTAGAGCGCTCCCCTAGTGTGGGTGGGGCATTGGGTTCGATCCTCAGCATCACATAAAAATAAATAAATAAAAATAAAAATAAAGGCATTGTGTCCACCTACAACTAAAAAAAAAATTTTTTTAAAGATATTCAGGATACTTAAATGCATATTACTGAGTGAAAGAAGACAACCTGAAAAGATTATATACTAGAAAGAGTCCAAGTACATGACTTTCTGGAAAAGGCAAAACCAAAGAAATAGTAAAAAGATCAGTGGTTGCCAGGGATTGGAGAGAAGAAGAGATGAACAGACAGAGTGTGGAGGATTTTTAGAGCATGAAATTACTCCATATGATACTATAATAGTGAGAGATACATGTCACTATATATATGTCCAAGCCCATATAATGTACACCAAGAGTGAACCAACTATGGATTATGGCTGATTAGGATGTATCAGTGTAGGTTCACGTCCATTGCAACAAATGTACCTCTCTGATAGGGGATTTGAAAATGGGTAGACTATACATGTGTGGAGAGGAAAAGGGAATATGGGAAATTGCTATACCTTCCTCTCAATTTTGATGTGAACCTAAAACTGCCCTTTAAAAAAAAAAACTAAAATGGTGAACTAGGGATGTAGCTCAGTTGGTAGAGTGCTTGCCTCACATGTACAAATCCCTGGATTCAATCCCGAGTACCACAAAAAAAAAAAAAGAAGAAGAAGAAGAAGAAAAAAAAATGGAACCCTATTCATACCATAAAAAAATAAGAGAAAGAAGTTAATTCAGGTAGTATGATTAAACTATAAGGATATTCATTTTAGACCTTTTTATGGATCAAAAAATATTATAAATAATCTAGGTATGCACTAAGAGCATATTGTTAAATAAATTATGATAGCTTTATAACAGAATATTTCTTACCTCCCACACCTAAGCCATCAGAACAAGTTCTCTACTACCTCCAATATATATTCTGATTCTGTCCATTACTCTTCATCTCAGCCACCACCATCCAAGTTTGAATCACCACCTTCTTTCACCTGTATTATTAAATAGACTTGGAACTGATCACCTTCTTCTGCTTTTAAGCAGCACAGTCTAGCTGTTTTGTTGTTTCTTTTTCTTTCTTTTTTTTTTTTTTTGTGTGTGTGTGTGTGTGGTACTGGGGATTGAACCCAGGGATGCTTTACCACTGAGCTACATTCTTCACCCTTCTTATTTTTATTTTGAGACACTTGTCTCTCTACATTTCCCAGGTAAAAGAGATTTCATCATGCTATTCAGAATAGCATGCAATTTAAAACTGAATTGTTTATTTCTGGAATTTTCCATTTAATATTTTCAGGCTGAGGTTGACAGCAGGTAACTGAGACCACAGAAAGTGAAACTGTGGATAAGGCAGAACTACTGTCATGATAAAGATGCAAAAAAAATGACCATTTGATTTCCTCCTTTCTGTTTCTTATGCCTTCTCTTTCTTTTCTCTCTTTTTAAAATTATTTCTGCACTGGTAGTAATGGGCATCTTTGCTTTATTCCAGATTTTACAGTGAGTATTTCTAACACTTCTCCATTCAGGAAGACATGTGCTCTAGTATTTTTATAGACACTTTTATCTGGTTAGAAAGTTCTCTTTTCATTCCACTTTATCATAAATACTTTTTCATAGCTAAAATAACAGATTACAGAAAACAGCACAAAATAGAGCTTAATTATTATAAGACACTTTGGTACCAAAAGCTATAAAAGGAGACAAAATCAGCCATCCGAGAAGCCCATTTGTCTATTCCCTATTACAAGACCCTTCCCTTCCTATCCAGCATTATTGACTCTCCTAGTAGTTCGGTAATCACCTCTTTACTTTGTCTTGGTAGTTTTATCACCCAAATATGAAGCCTCGAACATATGGTTTGGTTTGGCCTAATTCTTCATATGTCCTTTGGATCTATTCTGACCTACAAGTTGCCCCTCCATCTCTTTTTCTCCCTTTTGCAATCCATTTGCTGAAGACACCAGATCCCTGGTTGTGTGATGTTTTCCTTTGTAGGGTGTTGATGTTTTTTAAGTCTAACGAGATGATTATGTGTGTAGGGCTTCTCTTTTAACTTATTAGTGGAGTAGATTAAAGGGGTAATCTTCCAAAAACAGACTAGATTGTGTAACTTCCCTCCAGTGGCTTCTCACAGACTTCAGGACAAAATCCAAAGCTTTGACCATGGTTTACAAGGACCAAAGAGCCCATCTACATCTCTCTCTCTGACTTCCTATGCAATTTTCCCACTTCCTCACTGTTTTAGCCAGTGACTTTCTTATGGTTTCTCAAACATGCCAAGTTTTCTCCCACGCTTTGGTCATTGCATTCACTGTTCTCTCTTCCTGGAATGCGCTTCCCTTGATCTTCAATGGGAGCTCCCTGGTATCAACAAGGTCACAGCTCAAAACTTTCTTCTTCAAGTAGAACTTTTTTTCCCCTTCTTTAAATTTTTTATTTTTTTAAATTTTGAGACAGGGTCTCAGTAAGTTGCTGAAACTGGCCTTGAATTTGTGATCCTCCTGCCTCAGTCTCCAGAGTCATTGGAATTACAGGTGTGCATGACCATTCGGCCTCAAACAGAACTTCTAATGTAGCCCCCTCGTCTCTTCCACATCCTTTATTTTTACTAATCCTTATCAGTATTCTGTTCTCTTATTTATTTATCATCTTACCTTAACCCATAATGTAAGCACTGTGCAAGTCTTTTTTATTGTTTTATTCCCAATACCTAATCTGGTGCCTCATTAAATATTTATAGTAGCAAAATAATAGGAATATATCTATTAACAAGTACATGTATTAAGTTGATAAAAGAAATATAGATCCATGATATAATTTTATTTTTGTTACAAAATATATTTGTACATGTACCTGAATCTGTCTGGTCAAATATCTGAAAGGGCAGAAGCACAGGATTAATGGCAGTTGTCTGGGTAAGACACCTATTATTGATATTTATTTTCTTTTGCTTATCTGTTTTTTTCTGTTTTGTTTTACTTCTTTGACAGAGACATATTATATTTAGTACTGAATGAAGGGAAGGGAGGGGAGATAGGACTAGGAAAGACAGTGAAATGAATCTGACATAATTTTCCCAGGTACATATATGAATACAACATAGTGAATCCTACCATTGTGTACATCCACAAGAAGGGGGTCCCAATTAGAAAAAAATATATTCCATGCTTGTATAATTTTATCAAAATGGATTTTACTGTCATGTATAAATAAAAAGAACCAATAAAAAATTTAAAAAAGAAAATAATAAAAGTAACCTTATTTTGATGAAAGAACAATATCTTTTAAAAAGCACATGATCTAGTTGAGAGAACATAAAGACTCCCCCAATAGCCCAAGCCTTCATTTATATGAGCATATGTAATTATCAAACAACACATAGTAAGTGTGTGCTCATCCCTATCCTGGGTGCACAGGGAGCCTAAGAACTAAATCTGCCTTTATTTAGTCACTTCATTCTGCCTTGTTCCAAAAAAAGGAAATGTGGCTCATAAGAAGGGCGCTCTCATATTATCTATTTAGGGACATGAGACACAACAAATGAAAAGGCAAACTCCGATTCAATTATGGTCTCTTTCCATTTGGTGGATGTGTCTTATCTGGCTTCATATTGCCCTGGAACCTATGAGTGACTTATCTGGAACACTGGTGCTCACTGAGTATTAATTGAATTAAACAGTTCAGCATATACAACATCACAACATGGTCCTTGATAAAATGCCAAATGATGCAAAAATGGGAAGTTGTTGCTTAATGGGTATAGAGTTTCAGTTTTGCAAGATGAAAAAGTTCTGGAGATCTGTCATACAACATGATTCCACTGAACACTACTGAACCATATACCTGGAAATGGTTAAGATGGTAAATATTATGTGCTTTTTACCATAATGTTTTAAAATGCCACATGAAGTGGTATAGACTGGTGCTGACATTAGTGCTAAGAGGTTAACCCTGAGAGATCAGAGTGACCAAAGAGGTCTGGGGGGATTTTTGGAACAAGGACTAGAGCTGACCCAGGAAAGGAAAGTATAGCTAGATTCCACATGAGGATGGAGGGTGCTTTGGTGGGGTGCACAGGAGGCAGCAGGCAAATGTGCTTGGAGCCAGTGAGCAAGAAAGTTGGCTCTAATGAGCTGCAGAGGATTTAAGAAGGTGAGATCAGGGTGTGAGGGGGTTGGGCCAGAAAATGAAAAACCTTGGATGCAGGCTGAGGAATCTGGACATGAAAGACAGAAGGTTTTAGATTTGGGAAATGTGTGAAAAAGGGGTGTTCTAAAAATACTAATGAACATTCAAATTAGACTATAGTACACATTAATCTTAACCTTGCTGAAAGGGACAGAAAAGGAAGCACCCAAATGTCCTAATGTGACATTCAGATGGCAGCGATTGTGAGACAGACACAGAGTCTAGACCAGGAGGTCATCTGAAACACTTTTTTGGGGAACAGAAAGCCTGTCCTCTGCACTAATGAGGAAGGATGGATTCCATCACTCTCCTCTCTTAACCTTTCCCAGAGAGGCTCAGACCTGAAAAAGCACCTTTTTCTTCCGGGAACTGTAATTAGGTAGACAGTGGGCAGCAGTGACTTCCTGACTTAACTGCAAAGTGAAAGAAGATTGCATTTAGAAAGGAGGGCTCCACATGTGCAGATAGGAACTATATAGCTCCAGCGGCGTGCACCTGGGAAATATGCAGTTTCCTGCAACGAGAGGGGGACACTTAGAGGTCCCCCCTCCTGCGGGCAGCAATGCTCTCAGGCCAGGAGTGAGTGGGCTGCCAACGATCTTTGTCTCCAGCAAACTGACTTGTCTTTCCAGAATCCAAATACCAGAATGAGCCACAGTCAATAGTTCCCACAAAATAAGGGACACATGACTCTACTGAAGCTGTCCCCCGACAAGTATTATGGGGAATTTCAACTCTCGTATTGAGAAGAGGGAAAACATCCAAATAACGGCATATGTAATTAGCACTCAATGTATATTTTTAAAATTATTTTTAAATTGTATTTTAAAAATTAAAATTATTTTTATTAAAATTATTTTTAAAAATTATTCCTTTTTTAGAGCTAGAGGAGAAATGGGGGTGGGGTGTCTAGTTTTGATTAGTGATTAAAAGTAGTCTTTGGGAATGAGGATCTAGAAAAAAAGCCCACCATCCTTTGTTTGTCCCAAGACACTACTAACACTCAGCACTTTGCCTTTGACCCAGCTTCATCTCCTTGACTCTAAACCATCAAAGTTCTGATTAACACTCAGAATGGGATGATCTTTTGAAGACCATCTGACACATGTCTGCCAACACTGGCTCTAAGGGTTAGCGGGAAGCTGCTTCTATCTCTAAACAGTATTTCACATGCTCTTTAGTGAAAGAGGGGAGGAAAACAAAGGTCATCAAAACAGACCCACACCCAAGGATTAAGGGAAGATATCACTACCTAATCCCAGCTAAGGACAGACATGGCAAAGCTGACTCTGCCATATGGGATGTCATCTGCCAAAGCTCAGAAATAGGTGGAGACAGCTCCCAGAGCCAAAGTCAGTGAAGATAGCCTCACTTACCCACAACAGGCCCAAGGACACAACAAATTCCCAGGAAAAGTGAGCATGTGAATCCTGCTTATCCAGAATGCAAGCCTGCTGTCCACAGGCTGAGAGGAACATCACACACAGACATGGTCCTCTCTAAATGGAGCCTGGCATTGAGGAAGGGCCATGGGCCAGGGTTCCACCAGAGAAGGGCAAATTTAATTTTCCTGGCACTCAGTTGCCCTGAGGATTGTCCATCCGGGTAAATCGGGAACCTTTGTTAAACACTAGCTTTCCTAGACATGGCTGAAGAGCAGAGAAGATGTAGGGAAGGATACATGGGCCCTCTTTTCACAGAGCTCTCATCTGATTTGAAGGCCCCAGTTAAGATAAAACAAAGGAACACAAGCTTTGTTACTGAGTTGGTGAGCAGGCATGAGGGAGCTGAAAGGCAAGAACTCTAGGTTGAGCTGGGTGTGAAGGCACACTTGTGCAATCCCAGCAATGTTGGAGGCTGAGGGAGGAGGACTGCAAGTTCGAGGCCAGCCTTAGCAATTAAGCGAGGCCCTAAGCAATTTAGTGAAACTCTGCTTCAAAACAAAAAAATTAAAAAGGATGGGGATGTGGCTCAGTGGTAAAGTGCCTCTGGGTTTAATCCCAAGTATCCAAAGAAGAAAAGAAAAAAGAACTCTAGATTGGAAGTCAGGAGGCCTAGGTTCTAGCTCTCTGTGTCACCAGTGAAGAATGACACAGACTTGGGTAAATCACTTAACCACTTTGGGCCTCTGGTTTCTACACTAGAAAAACGAAAGACCAATCTCAATCTGACCCACAGAAGAGCTACCAGGTCAGAACATGGTTCTGAAAACCCCCCAGTGGCTGCAAAAATGCCTCTATTATGGTCAACACTTGTACATTTAGACCGAACCCTAAGCCAAGAAAGCCCTGGAGGGCAGCATTTGTCCACCTCAGTACTCAGAAGCCTATGGCAGGTTCTCCTGGAAGGTCAACAAACCTAATCCAGAGTCATACAGTATCTGCTCTATCTACAAACCAGAACCTAGTCCAGCCAAGGGCCTCAAGATAAATAACCTGCCTCACCCTTTCTACTCTTCTCATCTCCTCTAACTCTTCAAGTCTGGTCTCTACTGATGGTGCAGCAAAATTACAGGACTGAATATCACCTGAGGGAGAGACTTTGGATCCTCAGGAGGCCCAGAACTTGCTTCTGACAAGGCTAAAAGAAGAATTAGAGCTAAGAATTGTGAGTCAGAATTTTGGAAAAACAAGCAAACATCCATCCACCATTCAAAGAAATGTACTGTCACTTGAGAAATATGGGGTAAAACTAGAGAATGGCAGGAATGGAGGAAGAGAAGCGCAGTTAAGATGACGGTGGGGGGTGGGGGGGGCTTGCTCAAATCAGTGAAATCAAGAACTGTTCCAAATTTACTAAGTTCTAACAGAAGCCTCAGCCCCTGCACCACTTTTCTTCAGCTGGGCCAACTCCCAACTTCAGTTCAGCTGTCCTGTATGAGCTCAGACCCACCTTCTGTTTGAGGGTCACACAATGCCCTGCGCCTTCTCTGACACCCAACAGGGCTTATCCAGACTGGTGGAAAACACACAAAGTGCTTTGTTACTGAGTTGGTGAGCAGGCACGGGAGCTTGCCTGCTTGCAAACAGGGGGCTCAGCCTCTCAGCCCGAAAGCAGACAATTCCAGAAGGTGTTCTGCATGACTCCACACAGATCAGATGGAACCGACTCCCCACTGCACACAATGAAAACCTTAATAGTAGCCCTAATATTGGTTTCTCCTTTACTTCTCATTTTCACTCATGCTGCTCCCTCATTCCTGCTTCCTGGGATCACCTCTCACAAACTATCTGCATCCTGTTCTTATATCAAGTTCTGCTTTCAGCTGACCCTATACCAAAATATCAGTAGAATCTGGTGATTGCAAACTGGTAGGAGAGTTTGATGGTGACTTGGCATATTTTTTCAAGGGATGCCAGATTGTTTTCAAAATCTTTCTCTGTAATGCCCTTGGCTCTCCATTCATCCACTTGGTCCGGTTACTCAACTCAATGGCAAACCTAGCCTGCACTGCCCTCTCCAGCAATCTCACTGAAATAGCGAAGGGTCTGGAAGTTCTTTACTAGTGCTCGGTAGCTCTTTGAAATCATTGTTCAGGAGGGAATATTATTATATAATCTTTTACCCACTACATACTGTCCCATGCAGCTTTCTTCCAAATATCATTTCTTCCTGGAAGAACCAACAGTTTTTGCAAGGAGCGTGATGTCCCTTTTGAAAAAGGAGGTGTGTCATAGGAGGGAAATCACCCAGACTACACTGGAGGAGAACACTCTGATGCTGAGCATGTATGCCCTGATCTGTACTCACTTGAGGGAGCCTTAAGAAAGATGCAAGACATGCATGGCTGCCACACACATACACATGTATCCAGGAAAGTGCACACATACATACCCAGCAGGAGAAAAAAGCAGGAATAAACATTGAATTTAGTTCTGAGTAAAGGCTATGGGTCATTTTTATTCTTTTCTTTGTACCCCCATGCATTGTCTAATGAATGTGTAATGCTCTTAAGCTTTAAACTGTAAAAGAATGACACTTGTCCCTTCCAAATTACAATGTCTACAGAGCCTTAAACACAACCTCAGAATGCCCAAAGATTCAGCTTACCCAGAGTAATCTGGACAGCTGCTGTTCTATTTCTTGTGCCTGGAGATTCCTAGACAAGGGATGTGGAAACACAAAATATTATCATTATCAAGCATTCTCTCCCTGAGTAACTTGGTCTTTCAGAGGAAGTGAAGCACAGAAATACAAGTCAATGGCCCACACACCTCTGTGCTGAACTCTGACATTCACCATCATCACCCCCTCTGCCTCTGCTCTGCCCTACTCCCGCACCCTTCCTGCCTAAGAGCCACAGGGGGACCAACCCTCGCTTTCTGGCCACCCAAGGACTTGGGCATCTTGCTGAACAGTGGGGGACTGAAGGGCAGCAGTCAGTGAGCTAGGGAGCCCCTGAACCAAGCCAGTTGTTAAGTAGGCGTGAGAACCCATCAGCTGGAAACACCGAAGGCGGGCAGGCAGGCGGAATGATTCTGGGTGAAGGAACATCGTAAATGTTGTCACCCAAAATAGAGCCGAGCTGAACTTGGCTCCGAGGCACTGCAAACCTCCTTCCTGCTCTCTGTCGGCTCCCTTCAGAGATGCTCCCCAGGTACCACACCTCCTCCTGCTGCTGCCAGGATTGGTATTGTCTGTGCTGCTCCAATGGGAGCTGGGGACAGGGGACAGAGGAGTAGATCTGACCCAGAGCACCAGGAGCAGCCCTGGAGACAGGCTCAGCCCCGCCTGGCCCTGCAGCCACACAAATTATATAAGCCAGACATCAAAGAACTCAAAGAGGTCAAAAGCAGACTCTCAGGATGATCGTGTGGTCCTCCTTGCCTTTACCTGTCTGTCCCTTGCCTCCTCCTGCCACCCCAATCCCAAGCACGACTCTGCTTTCTATGTCCCATATACCACACAGTCACCCAAGTCAGAAAGCTCAGCCTTCTCTTTGATACATTTTTCTCTCTCACCCCCACAGGTAAAGCACTCACTCTCCTTCACAGCCTCTCTTCAATTTATTACCTTCCTTCCTTTACAGCTTCTGTTGAACTTCAGCTCTTTATCATCTTTCCCCTGGATTCCTCCAAGAACTTTCCAACTGTTCTCCTTTCTCAGTCCTTCCATCTCCGCATCCCTAGATGTGATCACTTCATCCCCTCTTCAGGTGCTCTTCAGTAGCTACCTCACCTTCTTACCTGTTAGTCTAGATCCTAACATGGCCCTGGAAGTCCTGTACTGTGTCTCCAGGACCTTCTTTGCTAACCTATCTCCCACCTTTTCTCCACACTCAAACCCCGTGTTCTAGCCACATCAGACCTCACAGACATCTCTGGATTTTCCAGACTCAACTTGGATGAGACCTTGGACTGGAAGCCAGCTCTAAGAGCCTGGTGATGCCCTCCTTCCCTGATACCTCTTGTCAGCATCATGCTATCTACTTGGCACTTGGTTCATCCAAAAAGGTACAGCTTGTTTTCCTTTATGACACACAACTAATAGAAGAGAACCTAGAAGAAGAAACCGTCTAACATATTTGTTTGTCCCTCATCCTCTCAATTGTGCCTATATTTTACAGTATTCAGGACATCCTTGACAGCTCAGAATAATATCGTGTATTATCTTTACATAAATGGCTCCCTTATTGCCCCAATTGAAGAATTATTAGTAGGACTGTTATCATTATTATTTTACCCTAACCAAATTATAAGCAACTTGAAAATAAAGGTCATGTCTTGAATTTCTTTTTGTCTCCCTAAACATAGAGCATATGTCATATGAGCACATGAGCATGCCTCAGGTAGCAATCAATAAATACATAGCCTGTTATAAAGGCAGGCACTCATTCATTCCCACATATCTATTGAGCAGTGGCTACTTTCCAGATGCTATTCTAATACTAGAGATGTGGTGGTGGGGAAAAGACAAAAACCTTTGTCTTAGTCTATAATTCTAGGAAAATGAAAGAGACAATACTATAAGACAAATATATATATATATATATATATATATATATATATATATATATATATATATATATATTAGATAATGCTGAGAGCTAAGGTGAAAATAAAAGAGAGAAAAGGAGAGAAAATGACATGGCGCTACAGTTTTAGTCAGGGTGGCCTGAGAGTCCCTGCTGAGAAGGCAGTCGTGGAAAAGGTGAAAGAAGCGAGGAAAAGTGCTGTGCAAGTTTCTAATTGAAGCCTATTCCAAGGAAAGCAAACACATAAAGACCCAGAGACAGAAATGTGTGTGACCAGTTCAGAAAACAGCAAGGTTGGCCAACTGGTGAAGGTGGGAGAAGTGAGGAGGAAGCAGAGCTGGGGTTAGAGAGGGAGCAGACCAGAACCTGCAAGCAAGCCAGGCTATTCTGAGAAAGAAAACCACATGAGGTGTGGAGCAGAAGGACCACAAGCTGATTGATTGATTGATTTTGGTACTGGATATTGAACCTAGGTGTGCTTAACCACTGAGTCACATTCCCCAGACCTTTTTTATTTTTAGTTTTGAGACAGGGTCTCCTAAAGTTGCTTAGGGCCTCACTAAGTTGCAGAGGCTATGAACTTGTGATCCTCCTGCCTCAGCCTCCAGAGTTGCTGGGATTGCAGGCATGCAGCACCATGCCCATGGCTCCCCACGCCCAGGGGGAGCCAATTAATTTTCTATTTTTCAATCATTCTGGCTGCTGTGTTCAGGATAGCAGAGGGTCAATGGTGGAAGCAGAGATCAATCTCAAGACTTAAAACAACTGGGCAAGAGACTGTGGTGGCTTGGGCCAAGTACATAACTGGGGAGGCTATGAGAAGTACTTGGATTCTGGATGTATTTTGAAGGTGAAACTTAATGAGTTTTTGAGAGGATTGAATGTGGAAAGAAAAGAGGATGAGTCCATGATGGCTCCAAAGTTTTTGACTTGAAAAACTGATTTTGCCATTTTTGAACTGGGGAAGATTACAAGAGACTTCCAGGAATTTTTTTTTCCTCTTGCAGTGTGGGGGTGAACCAGACTCATGGACGCTAAGCAAGGGCTCTACCACTGAACTACATCCCCAGCCCACCATCCAACAATTTTGCCTGCTGATCAACAAACTCCCCTTTTTAGCCGTAGTGCCTGGCAGCATGAGAGGTGCTAAATGTGTCCCTTAGTGACTAGTGACCTATCATTAGTCAGAAACCCATGCTTAAGACAAACTGCTACTTTATCAATGGGAATCCTGACTAAAGAAATATAGACAAGCATGCCTATAATCCCAGTGATTCAGATCTCATTTGAGGCCAGTCTGTGCAATTTAGCAAGGCCCTTTGCTACTTATCAAGACCATCTCAAAATAAAAAAATAAAAAGCACTGGGGATGTGTCTCTGTGGTTAAGCATCCCTGGGTTCAATCCCTGGTACCAATCAATCAATCAATCAACAAAATATAGGCAAAACCAAAGAGAAATAGAGTAGAGTAGGCCTCCTAAAGATGTCCATGTCCTAATTCCAAGAACCTGTGAGTATTTTGCCTTGAAGGGTAAAAAGGACTTTGCGATGATTAAATTAAGAATCTTGGATTACCTGGGTGGGTCCACTGTGATCACAAGGGTCCTTATCAGCACTGCATTTGGCTCTAAAAGCTGGAAAAGGCAAGGAAATGAATTCTCCCTTAATGGTTCCAGGAGGAGCATAGCCCTGCCAACACCCTGATTTTAGCACACTAAGACTGACTTTGGACTTCTTACCTCTAGAACTGTAAAATAATAAAGCTCTGTTGTTTAAATTACTAAGTGGCAGTAATTTATTGTGGTAATTTGTTTCAACACTGTGATTGAAAAGGGAATTTGTCAGTTGATGGGCAAAATTACCTGGTGTCTCTTGTAATCTTCCCCAATTAAAAAAAAAAAAAAAATGGCAAGACCAGTCGTACAAGTCAAGAAACTTGAAGCCATTTTACACTCTTCTTTTCTCTCCCTCTACATCCAATCCTCTCACAAATCCTATAAGTTCTACCTCCATTTAAATTCTGGATGTATCCTCCCCTGAGTATCCACCTGGGTACCATGATCTCTCACCTAGCTGTTTTAATAGTCTTCAAATAAAGTAGGTAATTTCCTAGTTATGGTCACAATAGTATGGTTATGTAATATGTTGATATTATTAGGGGAAGTTGAGTGAGGGATACAGAAACCATGTAAACTATTTTTGTGAGCTTTCTGTGAGCACCAATATAAAAGTAATAGACAAAGAGATAAATGGTTCATGTTTTGAAAAGAGCTGTTGTTCTTGAATAAAGATTTGGAAAGGAATCATACCCCTCATGAAGATTATGTCTCTAGCTCTACCTTCCAGTAGAAACAATAGAGCATTCTCCAATTTAACAAATGTCGAAGGCCCATGGAAATACAAAATCATCATCAGGCAAACGCCACAAACAACTGTTTCACCAACTGATGCTAAAATTAGTGGCCAGAAGTTTGAAGACAAAAAGGATTTTCACAGTTTTAAAGTATGTCCTCCAAGATATATTTAACTATATAGAGACAAATAGTAACTTCACCACGAAGAAATTTGGCAAATGCTACCCAACCACATGACCAACATTATCATCATCAGTAAGATGCCCTGAGAAGGACACAGCATCACTTCGATAATCTTGTCAAAAGGCACAACTTCGGCCGGGTGCAGTTGTACATGCCTATAATCCCAGTGGCTCGGGGGGGTTGAGGCAGGAGGATCACAAGTTCAAAACCAGTTTCAGCAATGGCGAGGTTAAGATTAAGCAACTCAGTGAGACCCTGTCCCTAAATAAAATACAAAAAAAAAATAGGGCTGAGGATATAGCTCAGTGCTTGAGTGCCCCTGTGTTCAATCCCCAGTACCAAAAAATAAAAGCATAACCTCAGTCCAATAAAAAGAAACTATTAGACAAACCCAGATTGAGGTACATTATTCAAAACAACTGATCCACTCTTCAAAAGTGTCAAGATCATGGATGATAAGGAAAGACTCAAAACTAGTTACTGTTGAGAGGAGGTTAAGGAAGAAGAATGGCTAAATATAGTGTGGGGTCCTAAATAGGCTCATAGAACAGAAAGAACAAGAGTATAAAGCTGGTGAGATTCAAATAAGGCTTATATTTTAGTTAATAGTATTGTAGCAATGTTAATTCCTAGCTTTGATAATGTACTATGGTTATGTAAGGTGTTAATATTAGGGAAGTTGAGTGAGGGGTGTACAGGAACTCTCCATGCTATTTTTCAACTTTTCTGTGATCTAAAATTAGTGCAGAATGAAAAGTTAAAAAAGAAAGATCATGTCTCTAAATCTACTATTGACTAAACATTGCCTTGCAAGTTCAGTCACCTTCCCCTCAATTTAACCCATAAAACAGGATGAACCTGACATCCTCTCAGGAGACAGAGAGTTGGATGGATCTCCCCAAAAGAAAGTCTGTTAGGCCCTGGGCTGCTGAGGTTGAAGGGGCTTTGAGAGGGCAGAGCCCAAAGTGTTAAATATCTCTCTCCCCACACGAGAACATCAAAGGATCTGATGATGGGTCTGAAATTGCCATTAATGTCACCAGGTAGTTCACTTGAGCCCTCCACCCTCAATTTGGCTAGAAAGAGGTAGTCAGGAACTAAGAGCTAATGTCCTCCTGTCACAATTACCCCATCACGGTCATGACAGAGCCAACCCTGATCATCCTCCCAGCTCTGTGAACATAGCAGGTCTTGTTCTACTCAGAGAGCCACAGTCTGGCAGTGTCTGCCTCCATAAGAAGGCATCAAGCTCTTGGTTTCAAAACTGCCTTCCTGAGCACATCACTGCCTGCCCCTGTTTACCTTCTGGTGACTACATTCTTGATAGCAATGGCCATGACAAGTGTGCTCCTGGTCAACAAATTCTTTGCTGGACCATCAAAGCCATGTCCACAACTGCATGGGGACACCTCAGATGCCATATTCCCACTGTGTTGCCCAGGCTATCTGCACTGCCCAGGTGTCTAGGCTCACATCAAGACAAGAAGTTGCTCTTCCAGCATGGATCCTTTCCCCAAGAATGCCTAGAACACATTCAGGAGTCTGTGGAGGAGAGGGCACAGGGAGGGATGTGCTGATAGCAATAACTTCAACTCCACCTGGGATGTAACCTTTGAAGCCTTCCACTAAGGCTCCTAGACTCCACTTTAGAAAACCAGATGCCAAAGATATCTGGGTCAAAGGTCTGAAAATCAGTGGCCCCTTCAGTAAACCAGTTAGAAAAGGGCCATTAGCACAGGTTGCCCCATTCATGGGGTCAAGGCAAAAAGCAAGGATTATCACATGACCTGACCTGCTAAGGGCCTTCAGTCTTACTTCTGTCAATAATACCAAAATATGCCATCTGTCACTCATCCTGTTCAGTACATGTTCTGCCCAACTGTATCATGAAAACAGACCACCACTGTGCTTTGTAGGGCTCTTGTGCCGTATTACAAACAAAATGGAGATTGTTCAGCTTCAGCAGCCTGAGCTATTAAAGAAAGCTTTTAAGTACCGATTGCCCCCATTTGGCTTCCTCATGCACATGCTGGTGTGAAATGGCACAAGCATTCTGGAGAGCAACTGGATAACGTGGATCAAATGCCTTGAAAATATTCCTATCCTTTGACCCAGCAATCCTGCTTCTAGGACTTATCCCAAGGCAATCAGAGCCGTACACAAAGATTAAAGCACAAAGTTGTCATCCCGGTATTATCTCTAGTAGTAAGAAAATTGGTTATGATAATGTTCCACAACTGAAAGTTGATAAATAAAGCATGGGGAAATCCTTAGATAGCCTAATATGTATGCATTAAAAATCCAAGAGCAGTTTGCTACATAGGAAGACAGGATCCTGATTTGAAGTGTGTGGGGTGGAGGGAAGGAAATCTCATATGCAAATAAAGATGCAAGAAGAAAATGCTCCTTAATGGTAGTTATTTCTAGGTGGTTGAAATGTTGGCAGATCGGTTAAAATCACTTGCTCCTTTGCACTTTTTGGTTGGTTCTAAATTCTCTCCAATAAACATGTTACTTTTCCAATAAGGAAATTATAGAGTGCCCCCCACCCCCACTGTAGAGGCATTAACTTGCCCTAGAGTCTTCAGTGAGTCAGAAGTGAAACCAAAAACATAGACCGTGGTTCTCACAGGCTTCCTACGTGTGCAGTGGCAGCTCCAGAGCAGTGCTTCTTAACTGGGACGACGTCCCCCAAGGACAGTTGGCATGGCTAGAGACATTTTTGCTTGTGGTGACTGCTGGGCGAGGGGGTGGGGATGGCAGGGAGATGCTGCTGGCATCTAATGGAGAGAGGACAGAGATGCTGCAAAACATTCTACAATTCCCAAGATAGTACCCCATGACAAAGAACTATTTGGCTTAAAATGTGAAGAGTGTCACCCTTGAGAAGCCCTGCTTTAGGAAAAGGGAGCCATGAATTAGACCCTCCCCTGGACTTCCAAGAAGCTCAGGTGGCTCGAAGGTGTATCAGGAACCACCAACCTGTCTCACATCCTGTGCAAGCCCAAGTGCCTCTGCTTCAAACAGGATCTGACTTGGCAGTTACCAGGCCCCAGGTGGCAGAGCACCGAGGACTTTATTACTGACATTAAGCAACCTTCCGCTTCCAACTAGAGAAAAATAAATTGCTCATTTCACTCTAGAGCCATAACAGACACAAACAGAACACAAGGATCAAGACTCAAATAGATGAGCCAGAGCTGGGAACAGGAGGCCTGTATGCACATTCTTCTGCATCTTCACTCCCAGCACCTCAAGAATCCAGGGTCACCACGTTAGACTTCACTTCCAATTATCTTTAGGGTAGAAGATGGAAGAGCCCCACCAGATTCTTTTCTCACAAACTCCTCCATCCAAAGGGGCCACCTGCTTGAAAGCATCATCCTAGGTAATGAATGTGCTACCAGCACTTCCCTTTCCCCATGACCTTGTGCCCAACTTAGCAACTCATAGGACTCAGGAGCTATAAAGAACCCTGGCCCTTCCTTTATAGATCAGAAGACCAAGTCACAGAGAAGCTAAGAATCAGTCCCAAGTCACACAGCTTGGACAGAGCCAATACCTGCACCCAGATCTTCCATTCTCTCTACTCCTTAATGGTATCACAGTCACTAGAAGTTCAGCACTCTGAGACCCACAGCCACCAGGCCAGTCTGGGGCACTGTCACTCTCTAGTGGCATTTCACAAGAATAGATAATAGGGGTAACAACCCAGGAATATGAACACATGGCAGACTGACATTTTATGTCCCATTTAGCAGCAGTTACTGAGGAGAATCTCTAAGTCCAAGCAGAAAATGCATGGGGAAGTCAGAGATCTGTCCTACAGCGCACAGCTGAGTGTTGCTACTGCCATATCCCCAAGTAGTCTAGCAAACCTTCCTGAAAGGGGTGAAAGGGGTGTTGCTAGCCCCTTTCCCTGGATATATGACCACACACCTACTTGCTACATTGGTTCAACAAATGTTTCCTGAGCACATATTATATAACAAAAATAGTAGGGCAAAGGTCATTTGGATCTGATCCAGTCTCCCAAAGACCCAGCTCTGTTATAGACCTTCTCATTGGACTACTTAGAGATCCTGTACTTCTTGCTACTTCCTTACAGTGAGCTTACCTTTACCTGAACTAGCTTGGGGAGACTCTGACTTGTGACCAAAAGAGCAAAACTAAAACCAAATGAAATGTATATACAATGAATTCCAGATGGATCAAAATTAAATGTGAACTTAAAACGTAGAAGGAAAGACACTGGCCTATTCACCCAAGCAGAGGAGGGAAAATAACATTTGACAAATGATAAAATCAGAGACAAGCTGATGGGTTCAAAGAAACAAAAGCATGAAGTCAGGGAGGTTAGAATGTGGATTCTGAAGTCAGACAGGCCTGTCTCTCCCTCTTACTGTGTAACCTTGAAGAAGGTTACACTTAACCTCCCTGAGTCTCAGTTTCCCATATGAAAAAATGGGGTAATAGCAGTAGTACCAGCCTCCTAGGGTTGTATAAGTCATCATGTGACAATAGCACTGATACATATTCAGCACCTATTATTTCTGGACTTCAGAGCTACTTAGCACTCATCCTTCAATCTGATCCTACCCTTTTCCAGAAGATTCTAGAAAAATGGCAGCACAAACTTCCCTAGGCTATACAGTTCACTGCACTATGGATGAAAACCATTGGGTCTCTGGTCCCTCTCAGAGAGAATTCTGCCCTAGCCAAATGGTAACTTGGGGTCCAGAACCTTCCTGGGATGATACTAACTCACTCAGAAATTCTGAGAGGCTGATCTGTATAAGGAGGCTGGAATGTATAAGGAGAGAATGAAAGCCCTTGCCTAACCAATAGGAGTAGAAGTTTAGCATCCTGTAAGGATTCACTGCTCTTCAAAGCCCCATGGAGAAATCATCAGCCTCTCAGGTTACTTCTGCCACAGACCTGGACCACATGGAGTCTCTGCCATGCCCTGCCACAGAGTGCAAATGCCCTGAGTCAGTGTCCTCACCTTAAGAACCACAGCGCTTCTTACCTGGGACTAAGCTGAAGGCTCTTCAAGGAGGTGCCTTGTATTCTGTGTTCCCCATAACACTGTGATTGGGGTTCTATGCACGGGAGACACTTACATGAAGCTACCATAAATATCCCAGTTTTTGTGTGGACATAAGCTTTTAATTTCCTTGGATAAATACCAAATAGCATAGTTGCTGGGTTAAATGGTAAGAGGAAGTTAGTTTTAGTAAGACGGTTAAACTGTTTTCCAAAGCAGTTGTGCCTCATTTGCATTCCCACCAGCAACGAAAGAGAGTTCCCGTGGCTCCACATCCTCACTAGCGTTTGATGTTGTCAGTGTTTGTTCACACAATTGCCAAAACCTGGAAACAACCAACACATCTGCCAGTAAGTAAATGGATAAATAACCTATGATGGATTCAGGTAATTGGATATTATTCAGCACTAAAATGAAATGAGTTTCAAGCCATGAAAACATTGCTATGTGTGGCTCAGATCTGGACTGAATGTCCCTCAAGGCCTCCTGTGTCTGAATTTAACTTTGAGGTGTTAAGAGAGTAGAAATTCAATATGACTGTGGTATTAGGAAGAAGGGTTTCTGGGAAGTGATTAGGCTGTGATAAGTTTGCTAGGGTAGAGACCCTATAATGGAACCCTGATGGCTTATATGAGAAGAGGGAGAGACCAGTGAGACACACAGATACACAGACACAGACACACAGACACAAACACACACACACGCGCGCGCACATGCACACATTCCATGCCTCTTGCCATGTGATTTTCTCCACCACCTAGAACTTTGTCAGCAAGAAGGCCATCACCACATGTGGTTCACTGACCTTATACTTTCAGAACTGTGAGCCAAAGTAAACTGTTTTCTTTATAAAGTATCACACTGCCTCAGGTATATCAATAATAGTAATAAAAATGGACTAATATGGACACAGAGGAAACTTGAAGGCATATTACTAAGTGAAAGAAGCCAATCCAAAAACTCTACATCCTATGTGATTACACTACATGACTTTCTGGAAGAGGCAAAACTATGAAGACAGTAAAAAGATGCATGGTTGCCAGGGGTTGTGGAGAGGGAGAGATGAATAAGTGGAGCACAGAGGATTTTTAGAGCAGTGAAAATATTCTTATGATAATAAAGAATACATGTCCTTATACCCTTGTCCAAATCCATAGACTATACCACACCAAGAGTGAACTCTAATGTAAAGCTTGAACTTTGGGTGAAAATGATGTGTCAATGTAGTTTCACTGATTGTAGCAAATGTATCACTCTGGCAGGGATGTTGATAATTGGGAGGTTACACATGTGTGAAGCAGCAGTTATGGGATGTCTCTGTATCTTTTCTCAATTTTGCTATGAACATAGATTTTCTCTGAATAAAATAAAGTCTTATGGAAAAAATGCTCTGAACTAAATATTTCTTTGCTGTCAGCGAATAGAACTACCTTCAACAGGTGAAGGTCATATGATCCAGGACAGACTCTCCTACCATCTATGAGGGGCAGTGTCTTGCTCATGCTGTATGAGGTACTGTTGATTCTAGCTGGAACACTCAGTGACCCAGGTGGAGGACTTCAGAACCTCTGGCACATGATGCTCTCCTAGGAGGCTTTCTAAGGAGTATTTAATTATTGGCTGACAACCTTTGGATCTGGCCCCCTTTGCAATGTCCAGGGCCATTGTTTGGCTCAGGCCTCCTCATCCCTCAACTGATCTTTTTCAGATCCTACTTCTAGAGGGTCCCATTTGTCCCCCACACAGCCATCAGAGACCAGAAACTAATCTTTCCTATATACAAGCCTTCAAATGACCTCTTGGAACAAAGAGTAAAGACCAAACTTCTCATCATAGCATGCAAGACCTTTCACAATCTGGTCACAGCCCATCTTAGCAGCAGTATCTTCTATTACTTGGAACAAATAGTGCACGTCATGACTCAAATCATTATTTCCCATGTTATTCCCACTTCATTAAAATTCTGGTGCCATCTTCTCAACTCTCTCTGACAAATTCCCCAAACCCCCCTCAGGATGGTGGCGGGCAGCCTCTGGTATGGTCCCCAGTGGCCCTGACTCCTGGTATTCCCATCCCTGTGCAATGCTTTCTCTTTGGGCATTGCTGGACCTAGTGGCTCACTTCTAATAAACAGAATATGGCAAAAGTGATGGGGTGGCACTTCTGTGACTGGGCTATGAAAGGACAGTGAATTGTCTCCCTCTCCCCACCCTACCTCCCGCCTTTCTCCCTATCTCTTTCTCTATCTTCACTTTCTCTGAGGGAAGTCAGTTGCTATGCTATAAACTAGGGAACTGGCATCTCTGGCCAACAGCCATTGAAGACCTAATTCCTGCCAAAGGCCACATGAACAAGCTTGAAAGCCCCTGTTGAACCTGAGATGACCACAGAACTGGTTAACATCTCATCTGTAGCCATGTACAAAATCTGAGACTGAAAGACTTAGTCACATCTGAATTTTTGACCCATAGAAACTGTGAGAAATGTATATTGTTTTAAGTCACTAAGTTCTGGGGTAATTTATTATTCACAAACATCTGATACCTGATAACCCAGCCACAGATAAGTGATAACAGGACCCAGCTCTAATGCAGTCATTCCCCTTTCTTCTCCCCCAGCCCATTTATATGCCCCTATTCTTCATGGCATAAATCCAATCTCCTTAACATAGCTCCCAAAACCCTACATGATGATCCAATTCAGTTTGCATCTGAAACTCATTGTTGTTGTTTTTTTCCTGGTAGCAGGGATTAAACCCAGGGACTCTTAAACCACTGAGCCACACCCCGAGCCCTTTTTAATATTTTATTTAGAGACAGAATATCACTAAGTTGCTTAGGGCCTCACTAAGTTGCTGAGAAGGGTTTTGAACTTGTGATCCTCCTGCCTCAGCCTCCTGAGTTGCTGGGATTACAGGCGTGCACCACCCTGCCCAGCCCCAATTCATCTTTCACCACTGCCCATGGCAACTGGGATGACCAGTCTCCTTCGTGTTCTTCAGTGTGCCCCGGTCTCTCCTTTATTTCGTTGCATAGACTACTCCCATTGTCTGGAGCACTTCTTCCTTCTTTCTTAACTTCATTAACTTGGATTTGTTCTTCAAAATCCCAATTCAGATCTCTTTCCTCCAGGAAGATTCCCCAACTCCCAAAGCTGGGTTTAGGTGTTCTTCATTTGTGGCTCCCTTTACCTTGGACCTTCCTAATTATGGCACTTTTCACATTATGCCTTAAATTCTTTGGACTTGCTCGACTCCTGGGCTAGATTACAAGCTCTTTGAGTACAGGGCACATGTTAACCATTTATCTCTGAATATAAACTAGTCCTGTCTTAACTTTAAAAAATTTCATTATGATCATAAGTGGTCATTCCAACACCTTGGTTTCTTGGTTCCTTGAACCCTTTTCTAATGAGCTTCTGCTCCACACTGCTCTACTTAATGACTGTCTTGATTAAATCATAGTCATTGTCATCACCAAGAACTGCAACTCCTCCATGATTTCAAATGCAAATGTCCCACTCACTCTCCAATCACCCTCTTCTGCCTTCCAGCTTATTTCCTCTTGGATTTGGATTCCAGAAATTCCCTCATCCAAACAGGATCACCAATCCCTTGCTACTACCATCTTTTTACTGGTTCTCATGGTACATATGATGCCCTCTCTCTCTACTCTCCCAGCTTACATTCATGATCTATCTTTATAATAATTCCCTTTCTGCCTTGGCAAAATCCAACTCAGTGCTTACACCCATGCAATTGAGTGTAGCTGGAGAAGAGCACACCATCATGTTGACTGGTCTCATTTTAAATTCATGTGCAAGAACCAAAGATGAGCCTGACAATCACACTATCCCTCCAGCTTATTCTATTCACCCACCTACTCTCTAGGATGACTACTTCACACCCTCCTTCTGCTCAAACTTCAAACAACTCCTCCCCCATACGCTTAGCTGATGACCTTGTTTCCTACTTTACTGAGAAAATTGAAACAGTCAGAAGAGACCTTCCACACACTGCTGCACCTGTCAGCATCTATACACATAACTCTGCCTTCCTTCCCATTATCGTACATGAATTATCAACAATTTAAGAGCCAGTCCCTCTACTTTGATGCCAGATCTCACTCCTCCCCTCTTCTAGGAAAGCATTTCAACAATTTCCCCCTCACTCTCCTACATCATTAATTTCCACCCCCCTCAACTGGATCATACATACATGCTGTATTTAAAAAAACAAAACAGTTTCTGTTTGGAAAGATGAAAGTTTTGGAGATGAATGGTGGTGATGGTTATACCATAGCGTGAGTGCACTTAACACCACTGAAATATATGGTTAAAATGGTGAATTTTGTAGTATGTGTATTTTATTATAAAAGAAACATAATAAATTATCTTGGTTCCACTTTAACAGCTACCATCACTGTCCCCCTTTGCAGCAAACTTGAAATAAATTCCTTCTCTTCCCTTCCATTCTCTGCTAAATCCACTCAAATAAGGCTTTAACTCCACCACTACATTAAAACTGCTCTTGCCAGGATCCGCATTGCCCAAACCAGTGGTTAATGAGGTTAGTGCTCATCTAACTTGGCTCCTCAGCAGCACTGGAACCAGTCCATCTCTCCCTTCCACTTGGGATACGTTCTTCACTTGGCTTCCAGGTCACCACACTCTCTTGTTTTTCTCCTTACCTCCCCAGTCACTTCTCAGTCTTCTTTGCTGGCTCCAACTCTTCCCCTAACCTCTTAGTATTCTAGGACCCTTCTTTTCTGCTCTACCTACCTCTATGCATTCCTTTAATGAACTCAGCTACTTTCACAATTTCATAGATTTTATTACCACCTATGTGTTGATGATTCCCATATTTATATCTCTGGCCCATATTTTACCCTCCTCTTAACATATCCAAACTATCCAAAATTGAATGCCTTAACTGCCCCCACAATTCAACCCACCCCCAGTCTTCCCTAACTCAATACCAATATCATGTTTCCAATCACTCAGGTCAAAAAACTTGGTTTATTTTTTTCTCCTCCTTTTCTCTCTTACACCATATTTTATCTACTAGGAAAACCTTTGGGTTCTATCTCTTAAAAATATCCAGAATCAGTGCTGAGGCTGTGGCTCAGTGGCAATGCACTTGTCTGGCATGTGTGAGGCACTAGGTTCGATTCTCAGCACTGCATATAAATAAATAAAAAGTAAAGGCCTATAAACATCTAAAAATATGTATATTTTTAAAAAAACCCAGAATCCAATCTCTTCTCATCATCATCTCTCACCTAGATGGCTTCCCATCTGTTCTCCCTATTTTCACTCTCACTTCTGAAGTCTGTTCTCAACTTGCAGACTTTGCGACCCCTTTCAACGAAGTCAGATTGTATTACTCCTTGACTCAAACCCTCCAGTGGATTCCCACGCCCCCGCACACACACACCTTTTTTTTTTTTTCTGCTAAAAGAAGAGGCTACATTTTCACAATGGCCTACACAGCCCTATATGATCTGGCACCCATCACTCCTCTAACCTCAGCTTATTCCACTCCAGCCACAGGGGCCTTTTTGCTTTTCCACAAACATGCTAGGTATGCTTCCACCTAAGGTAGGATTCCCTGTGCCAGAAATTCCTCTCACCAAGATATCTACATATCTAACTACCTTGCTCTTTCAAGTCTCTGTTCCCAAGATCGCTCTTTTTAAAACTACAACCCACCCCTCTGCAATCTCATAACCTTTTTTTATTCCTTTTATTTCCCCATAATACTTACAACCTTCTAAGCACTGTTTAATTTACATATTTATTATGCATATTCCATATTATTGGTCTTTTCTCACCAGAAAGTAAATTTCATGAGAGCACAGATTGCTGTCTGTTCAGTATTCTAAGTACCTAGAAGCATATTCAAGGAGAAACTCAAATAGTGTTGAAAGAATAAATAGTCCCAGTGTAATGCCTAGCACATAATGGATGCCTACCAAATATTGTAAAAGTGAGTGAATGAATAAATACTTTGAGCTTCCCACAAGTAAGGATGTGACTTACTCATATTTATGTTCCCAGTACCCAGGACATTAATGAGGATTCAATAAACATGGATTGAATTTTTAAAAATTGAAAGTGAGATGAGACTGGACACGTGAGGTGCCAGCACTTGGGGGTTCACATTCCATGAATCCTGTTTCCTCCATGGCCACTCCTAACCTGGAGCTTTCCATATCTGGACCTTTCAAGGTATAATTCTCAGTTGCCAGAATGAAGTGACCAGGTAAACACAATGGAGGAAGGGACAGCTTCCTGAAGAAGGGCTTCCCTGCAGCCCTTAACCAAGGATTTGTCACCAGACTGCACAGGTAGGGTTTCCAGGTGGGTACGCCGTGATCTTATAAGCAGCAGATGAAAAACACGCTCCCGTAAGCTTTAGCTCCTATGTCAGATTTCCAGGACCCAATTTTTGATAACCCAGAAACTGGAAAATCAAGTTACTTCAACAAACACATCCCTTGTACTTCTCCTTTCAGGGCTCCACCTCTGAATAGGTGAGGCTGGCAATGGCTCAGGGGCCTTTGCAGCCCATCATTCATGTCCACACTGGGGGAGGGTGAAATGGCTCCTTGTGCTGCTGCCGAGGGACAGGCTGGTTCCTACTTGCTACACCCCTCAAGTTAGGGAGAAAGCATTAGGCCTTCCTGACTCCACAGTCCTGCTCTCAACTAGAGAACACAGAGTTGTCACCTACAGGAGAGGCAGGAGGGGGCAGGGATGCAGAAGAGTTAGTGTGAAACTGGAGGTCAAGTGTAAGGAGTTATAACTGTGCTACTTTATGGTACTGTATGACCTTGGGCAAATGATTTCACTTTGTGCCTAGTTTTTTCACATTTAAAGCTTAAATTCTAGTCAGGTGCAGTGTTCATGCCTATAATTCCAGCTACTCAGGAGGCTGAGATATGAGGATCACAAGTTCATGGCCAGCTTAGACAACTTAGGAGACCCTGTAAAATTTAAAAAGGGCTGGGAATACTATTCAGTGGTACAGCACTTGACTACTAGGTATGAGGCCCTGGGTGCAACCCTTAGTGCCACAAAACAAATAAACAAACATTGGCTAGAGAGGAAAGAGCTAAAACCCAGAGAACGTAAAGGAATGACCAGAGAAATACAAGTTGAGCATCACTAGTACAAAATTCCAAAATCCTCCAAACTCCAAAACTTTTTGAGTACCAACATGATGCCGCAATTGGAAAATCTCACATCTGACCTCATGTGTTATACATAGTCAAAACACAAGTGCATCAAAAATATTGTATAAAAATTGGATTCAATTTCTAGGACCAAATATAGATATATGTAGATATATATCTGGTGCTGGAATTTTATTATATGTAGCATATATTATGTAATATAAGTATAAATATACATATTGATGGAAATTTTATGACATATATATTATAAAATTACCCTCAGTTGATGTGTATAATGTATATATGAAACAAACTAATTTTGTGTTTAGACTGGGGTCCCATCCCTAAGATAGCTCATTATGCACATGAAAATATTAAAAAATCTGAAAACCAAAACACTTCTAGTCACAAACATCCCTTATCCAAAAAGGATACTCAACCTGCAGAAGGCAAACTAGGAGTGTGACAAAATGGAAACTAAAGGAACCATGCATTTAAAAACTGGGTATGAGAGGAAACAGAGACAAGATGTCTAGACTGTTCTTTCAAGAAGTTTGGCTAGAGGGCTGGGGATGTGGCTCAAGCTGTAGTGCGCTTGCCTGGCATGCTTGCGGCCCGGGTTCGATCCTCAACACCACATACAAACAAAGATGTTGTGTCTGCCAAAAACTAAAAAAATAAATATTTTTAAAAATTCTCTCTCTCTCTCTCTCTCTCTCTCTCTCTCTCTCTCTCTTTCTTAAAAAAAAAGAAGTTTGGCTAGAAAGAATAGAGAAGATTTAAGATGGAGAGACTTGAGTATGTTGAAAAAGGAATAGAAAGGAGTAGGTAGAGATGAAAAAAAGAGAACAACAGGGAGGCTGGGCATGATGGCATAAGCCAATAATCTCAGCAGCTCTTGAGGCTGAGGCAGGAGGATCGTCAGTTCAAATCTAGCTTCAGCAACTTAGCAAGGCCTAAGCAGTTCAGTGAGACCCTGTCTCTAAATAAAATATAAAAAGGGCTGGGGATGTGGCTCAGTGGTTAAGCACCCCTGGGTTCAATCCCCAGTACCAAAAAAAAAAAAAAAATGGGGGGGGGGAGTCAGTGGCATTAGGTCTCTGAGAAATTGGAAGGGAGGGACTGCAGTAAGAGCAAGAAGACTGGCCTCAGACGACAAAGGACATCTGTTGCATGAGAGAGGGGAAGAGAAGATGGGTGACTATGAAAGTCAGTTTATGTACATCCCTCCAAACATACAAAATCATAAACTTAATTCTTCTGATGTTTTCAGAGAAAAAACTCAAAATTTTACAGGCCTAAGTGTTCTTGGTGAGCAGTGTAGAATCCCAGGAAGCAAAAGGCTTTCGCAGTCCTATCTTGACCTGGTACAAAATGACACTTAACTTCTCTTCACTGCTCCTGAGTCAGAACAAGGTAAAATGAGAGCTGCTTCAAGTTGAGCTATCCATAGGGGATGTGGCAGGATCTCTGGGAGACGACAGCCCAGGTGTAACCAGGTCACCTGTGGGAAAGTGGTCAAAGCATCACTGAAGTAGAAGTTACAAAGCATGGGCATGCAGGTGGGGATAGTTATATTCATAGAGAAAGACAACCTCACTCTTTGACATAGCAACTTTAAGAGAGGAGAGGGGGGCTGGGGATGTGGCTCAAGTGGTAGTGTGTTCGCCTAGCATGCGTGAGGCACTGGGTTAGATTCTCAGCACCACATAAAAATAAAATAAAGATATTGTGTCCACCTAAAACTAAAAAATAAATATTAAAAAAAAGAGGGGAGAGGGGAAGAGCCCACCTGCCTCATAAACTGAGATCTTATTTTATGTACTAATCCATAGTGAAATGTTGCCCATGTCACTGCCCAGTCACTTGATAGTTCCCCAAAGCCTGGGATTTGGGGCTGTTTCTCCATCCACTGTTTCATAGCCAGTGCTTGGACTCTAGGACCAGACTTCATCAGCATCTCTTAGCCTGATGTGCAAAAACAGCACTCATGTATTAAGATTTAGGAGGACAAGTGCGTGCCAAGGTGACAGAAAGCAGAACACCAAAATGCAGAGGCTGCCAAATCCCTGCACTCCAACTCCTGCAGATCCAAACCAACACCACAGCCACCCAGTTCAGGCCCTGTTCCTCTGGTTTGCTCTTTTCAACCCTTGGAGACACTCTTTCTGAAACCACAAAGGGGCTACTTTCTCATTTATAGGGCCAATGTTTCTAACAAAAGCTCATCTCCAGGGGACAATCAGAAGAAATGCTGAATTCCAAATGAAGAAGAAAAGGAGAAGGAGCCTATTTAGAATACTGCCTCTTTGGTCCCGTTATCCAAAGTCCCTAAAGCATCAGGGGAAGACAGAAGGAGAAGAAAAAGCAGGGAATCACAGGGAGGTGATAACTAACACTTAGCAGCCTGTCTATAATAAGCAAATGACATAATAGAAATAAACACAGCTCTGGGGAGAGGTGCTGCCTGCGCTGCCCTAGCAGGCCCAGGGGCTCGAGGGAGTCATGCTGGGCTAGAAACCCGGTTATTTCTAGGGCACCACACAGAGTCTGACCTGAATCAGGAGCCACTGGAAGCAGGGGCCAGAGGAGGCCTGATGGGAGGCTGGAAAACACAGTGAGGCTCCAACCAGGGGGCCTTGCTCACCGGCCCCCTCCAGAGGTGGGAAAGGAAAGAAACCAAAGAATCCTTCAAAGAAGGATCCAGGGGTCTCCTGAGCCTCCATATTTCAGTAGAGGTAACCAGGTGATCAGTAAAAGTCAATAATTCCTTTATCACTTCCCTGTTCACGATTGTTCTTCCTAGAAAGTATGGGTTCAAATTAGCTCCATCCCTAGTAGGATCACTAGTAGGATCAGCTAGGAATTCACCTGTTTTGAGCTTAAGGTTCCTAGATGTAGAATTGGGAGAGGGCCCACTTCCCAAGGTTTTTGTGAAAATTAAACAAAACAACATGTTCTGTACATTTTAGTGTCTTTCCCATGCCCCTCTCTACTTGAGGATTTACATTCTTAATTATAAATTCTTTATCTATATTCCCTGAACACCCAGCAAGAGGAGAAGAGGGGAAGGAACTCAGAAGTCTCCTGTCATTCAACCCAAAAAGAAAAGTCATATTCAGATAATCAATGGGAGACCAAAAAAAGAAGAACTGGTACTAAGCAGAAAGTTTTGAATTTGGAGTGGAATGTGAAGAACTTTCAAAAGGTAAAAAAGAAAACAAGAACAGAATTCATCCTGAAAAGAAACTTCACAGAGAGCTGGTTGGTTGTCCTGTTACATAGGGGGTTGATGTTATAGGGTTATAGGACAGGGGTAGGGGACCCATCTACTCACCAACACCCAGAGCTCCAAACAGTCAAAGCCAGGGTAACATAATCTATCTGTTCACCAAAATGCATCTTGCCTTTCACCTTTAGGAAGAAGCAAGAAATGATGAAAAAATTGTCCATTTGAGATTTCTTAAAAAATCAATACAGCTGGATACAGTGGCACTGCCTGTAATCCCAATGACACTGGAAGCTGAGGCAGGAGGATCTCAGGTTCTAGGCCAGCCTCAGCAATTTAGTGAGGCCCTAAGCAACTGAGCAAGACCCTGTCTCAAAAATAAAATCAATAAAAAGGGCTGGGGATGTGGCTCAGTGGTTAAGTGACTCTGGGTTCAATCCCAAGTATACCCTCCCCAAATATCAATACACATAATATGTCCCAAGATCAGAACATACATTCATCCAAATTTCCACTTCCACAGATCTCATGCAGTGAGAAAGGATGACCTTGATGCATCACAAGGCCCTCCAAGACAAACTGACTTCTACACTCACTGAGGCCATAAAAGGCCCCAGTGCATTTCAGCAAGATTTCTGGTAGCAAAGGTTGAGGTCAAATAGCTTCCCAGGTAGCAAAAAAAAAAAAAAAAAAAAAAGTGCAAGTTTGCATATGTGGCCCATCTTCTTCCAAAAAGTAATTAATTTATTCATCACATGTACTGTGCCACCAATTATAAGGCATGGCCTGACTTAGAGATGTCCATGTTGGGGCAGGAGGGGTCTGTGCATCTTGGGACCAATGAAGTAGGATATGTCCGCCCAGGGAAATATTCCATCTATGTCTCAAACTCCCACTCTGTGACCTTGCCTTTTAGTCGTTGGCAGAGGGACTGTGAATAGGTTATGCACAAGGCACTCTCTGAGCACTGATCTTTAAGAGTGAGCTGACTGGTTAGCTATAATAATCACAGCATGCTTTGATACAGCACTTTGCAATCTCAAAATGCTTTCATGGATGTAATCTCCTCTGATCCTCCCAATATCCCCGTTAGGTAAGAAAAGCAAATATTGTTAGCCCTATTTTACAATTAACAAAACAGCCTGGAAAAGATCAGTCATCCTAAGGTTACAGAGCTAGGAAGTGGCAAATTAGAATTTAAACCAACATCTCTCTCTCTTAGGATTGTGCTGTTTTATGAGACAAAGGCTGAGGTTAGGATAATCCCAGCATTGTCCAAAGAAAATTCCATGAGTAACGCCTAACTTCTGTATTTTTATGTCTGTCTCCACTCACCACTGATTTCCTAAGAATGATCCTTTAAGTTGTAAGGGGCAGATATGCAATTCAATAGTTTGCCTATCCCCTAGAAGTCCCTGTTCATGACCTAGGAAGGAAATATCTTCTCTGCACCAGTAGAACATAGTCTGACTGAGCCGCTCACACACGTGCCCCTAATGTTTTGTTAATTCTTTCTGAAAACCAGGCAGAAAGGCCTATAGATTCCTAACCATAAAGGCAAAAAGAACAAAGAGAACTTCATTTACCCCAAGAGGCTGGGAGATGCCTGGAGAGCAAAGACAGAGAGCCAGAAGCAGTCATCACCCAGTCTAGGAGAGGAACAAGTTGAAGCCCACAAGCTAATAGAGAGAGATCTGAATTTTGTGGAATATTAGGTTCATTTGGAAGTAAGAACAGCCTAGATATGCATGTGCATAAAGCAAGGAGGTTCCCTCTCTCTGCCCTCAGCTCTTTCTCTCCTCCAGCCACCCTTCAGGAGTCCTCTGCTCTTAACGGATCCCCTCCTTATTTCTGTGCCATCTCCATCTAACTCTTCATCTCTGGTCCCAACCTTTCACACAGGCGCCTGCTCTCCATTAAGAAAGTCCCAGATGTCCCTATTCCAGCTGCTCCAAATCATGCTTCCTGCTACAGCCCAACTAAAACTACTTCCCATCCCAGTTAGGTTTAGAGGGTTTGGTGCTGAGATAGCTTCAAGGCAGTGTGCTAGTTCCAAAAGAGATTTGGAATTCTCTTTCTTCCACCACGAATTCCAGCTTTCATCCTATCAGGAATGACCTTCCCCCACTATCAACTACCCAAATCCAACTTGATCCATCTGTCTGGGTTTACCTATTATTCTGCCTTGGCTCCTTTAAGTCTTTCTGATTCCCCTAGCTAGTTATGTATTTGTCCTCTGTCTCTCGGTAAGTGCCATACTCTTTGGTAGCATATGACTTAGTACCATTAATAATAATTTGACAAATGCCATCACCCCTCACAAGATCTTTATACGCTCCTTGATGGTATGTCCATGTTCTACTCATTATTACATTTTCTGCAAAGGGTACTGTGCAGAGGAAGTACCCAACAAGTATTTGACCTTCCTCCATGTACCATATGTCCATTTGAGTCTCCCACCAACAAATGGGAGCTAAGCACAGACCTCCTGGGTTCAGAATCCTGGCTCTGCTATTTATAGGTTTGTGATTTGGGGAAAGTTATTAATCTATGATTAGATTCCACCTTTGTAATAAAGAGGATAATAACAGTATTTATTTCACTTAGTTATTGTGGGAACTAAATGAGCTAACATTTATAAAGTGATTATAACAGTGCCAAGTACATAAAAATCTCACATAAGTATCTGTTAAGTAAAAAAATCATTGCCAAACTCATCATTTTCCCCCTTATAACTTCATTTTTGTTAATGGCATTATTATTTCCAGCTTTCCAAGATCAAACCTTGATTGTTTTTCTCCTTTATGATTGCTACCAGGTCATCCCTATGTCTCACAGATTCTAGAAAGAAAATATCTAGTTTACCTGTTCCTTAGTCTCCATGGCTTCTAGGACTTTATAACTACATTCTTAATCTCCAGAACACGTATTCCTCCCCAATTCCAGGCCACTCTGAATCATGTGGACAAAGTACTCACAAACATTCTTCTCTTTGTATCCTATCTCTGTTCTAAAACCAACAATGGCACCCTATCACCTCCAGAGCCACGTTGAAATTCCTTTGTCTGCCTTGAGAGACCCTCTTTAATCTGCTCCAGCTCTGTTTTCCTAATCTTATCTCTCTACATCTCTACCCCAACAGTATTAACATCATCATGGTCCTGTACAGACATTTTTCTTGTCTCTACCTCTGCTCAATTGTTCTTTCAGCCCAGCAGACTTTCACCTATCTTCTTAAATTCCCCAAACCTATTCATTCTGCAAGGCTGACCACCAGTCGTAACACTGTCCTAAAACTTCCCAGCACCAACTGATTTTCCCCCTTCTCTCTAGTCTATTTTACCTTTGGACAATTACTATGTGCCTTTTGCTTTATGTTACTTATTAATCTGATAATCCCAACTAGATTATAAACCTCTCAAGATCAAGATACAAAACTTCTAGATCTCCCTAGCATCCTTCAAAGAAAATATCAATCAAGGAGCTAAAAAAAATAAAAATAAAAATATTTTAACTGATATTTGATTTTGAACTTGCCTCTCCCTTCCTTCTGGAGGCAGGAAGTGGATGAGGATGTGATTGCATATCCACCTGGCTGATCCTATATGCTGTGACCACAGATGGTGTGGCAACCCTACCTAGGGGATTTGCTATAGCCAAAAAGCCTGCTCTCTGTGTTGACAAACGCCAACAGTCTCTGTAATCTAGGCTGCCATATGGTTCACCCAGCCCTGCAGCAAAATCAGTTTCTCAGGAATATCTGAGAGATCAAGCACGCCAACTCTACTATCTATGGAGTGCAGGAGGTCACCTTGAGCTAGATCTACCCAAAACAGGAAAAAACAGAACCTCCAAGGACAAGCCAGAGGCCACCCAGATGCAAAACTGACATCCTCTGAGATACCTGTCAATGACATCTGCCCCTTCTCTGAAATCCAGTGATATTGGCCCAATGAGCCCCCTCCATCAGCACTCTTGGGACTTCCCAAGAAGAATCCACAGCTGAGCAAGGGCAGAAAGAAAAGGTACACTGCCCTCACTGTATGGAGAAAGCTGCCCAAAGTCAGAATTTAATTTCTGTTTTCATAGCATCTGGTCTGGAGGGCTAGTAACAGAGTAAAACAATTTTATCATTGAGCCAGCTGTCCTAATTTAGGAAGGACACTCCCCATTTTTGGATCAACTGTTCATCATTTCCCCATTCTCACTTCTTTGTGGATTTTGAAGGCAGGAGGAGGTCAGGCCCCCATCATCTTCCTAAATTGCCCCAACCCCTCCCACCCAATTATCACAATCACAGACTCCTTGAGGCTGCTGGGGTTTGATACTCAGAATGGAATACAGGGGAAGTCTAGCTTCAGGGAAAAACTCAGCATTTCAGACATCTAGAGTGTCTCTCAGCACAGGATTTTGCTAAGATTTACGTAGAAAAACTGTAAACCCATGAAGGCTCTATTTCAATGCCATGCCACTTACCTAATTGGCTTAAAACACTCTCTCCACCTGAAGAAGAAACATAATTTGTCTGCCGAAAACAGAAGCCCAGAGCATGAGTAGAACCTGCTCAAGGTCACACAGAAATAAAGACTAAGGCTGGACCTACACTGATTTCCAGGAAGGACTCTCATCATTAAAACAATAGCTAAAAAGGCCTGATTAGTCCCCCTTTCCTCATTTAAATCCCCATAGCCCAACTCTCCTCCTGGCCACCTAAAGGAAGGTGCTATCACTTCTAACTGCCCAATTTGGACTGAAATCTGCCATCTGCTGGCCTCCTGTCATTCTATCCACACATCTCCTGAGTATCAAGAAGACCCTGGATAGATCATAGATCATTTTGCTGAAAAGCCTTCTCTCAGGATTTTTTTTTTTTTTTAAATCAGGATCTCCCTATGTTGCTCAGGCTGGCCTCAAACTCCTGGGCTCAAGTGATCCTCCTGAATAGCTAGAGTAGCTAGGACTATAGACACGTGCCACTGTACCCAGCTGGGCTGATTTTGAATCAGCTCCCTTGGCTGTGCTGTGTGGCTATGGCACATGTAAGTGTCCTACAGAGGAACACAGAAAAATAAATTACTTCTTCGCTCATTTTCCCTTCAACTTACATTTACTGAGCTCCCATTATCATTTGTTAACTTCATTACCATGAAAGTGATAGGGATACCGGATTATACAAAACCACCAAGGCTTCCCATCCCTGAATACAATTTTCAAGGTGCTTTCCCATAGAATTTAATAAAACACAAATGCAACCCATATTTCAGAGATTTGGTGTTTATTAATATTATAAACAGTAGCAACAAAGATAGTAAAGAGCACTTTGTAACTAACACACCCCTTGCCCTACTTCACTTTAAGTGTCAATCTCAATGTACTACTCATAGATCTACCAACATATCACATCCCTAGGACCGCCTCCTTCCAAGAACCAGAGGTTTATTCCCATGGTCAGTTCTAATCCTGAGGGAAAATCCTAAAGTCACAGAACCTTTGTTAGTCATCTATTTTAAGGAAGGCACAAATTGATACATAAAGATACATCCTCTGCTTCCCTCTTGCATTCAAGAAGCCCACAGTGTGGAGGATCATCCACAGGCTCTCCTCCTCCCCAGGTTGCTCACAGAATTGCTGTGAACCATACCAAGACATAGAGGTGAGCATGGCTCATTCTGACTGAGGGAATCAGAAAACGCTGGGAGGAGAAGGGTTGAGTCTTCCAGTCTCTGAGCGCAGCCTGGAAAGATGAGGAAGCTGGGAAATGAGTAGGAAAGCAGAGGCGCACCAAGCCAAGGAAACAGAATGAGCAAAAGCACTAAAGAAGAAAAGTGCACGATTTGGGAATTTTGAGCAGTATGTTTCGGCTACAGCAAAGATAAGTGTGGCAGAGTGGGCTAAAAGGCTCACAGGCAGGTGGGGGCCACATTGGGGAAAGCTTCGTGTGTCCTCTGAAGGAGTTTCAGTTTGCTTCACAGACAATGAGAAGCTACTAAAGATTTCTGGGTTGGGGAGAGATATCCTGTTTAGAAAGTCAATGCCAACAATAGATGATAGATGGAAGAAAGCAGAAACTCTGAAGGTAGGGAATTCCATCTGTGGCTACTATGGCAGTTTAGGTGAGATATAGCACTCCGCTACAGCATTGTGAATGAAAAGAACTGGATTGAAGAGACTGCAGTAGTAAAAACGATTATGACTTGTCAATGGAAGGGGGCAGGGTGAAAAAGCAGTCAGAGATGACTCTGACATTTCTAATAGCTTGGGAGACTAGATAGATGTTGTTATCTGAGATGGGAGTGTCCTAACCTGAATGGGATATGGTAGGAATACACTAGGCTCAGTTTAAGACTTTTTGATTTGTACCCTTTGTTAAGACTTCAGAAAGATCAAAGGCAATGCCTCAAAGAATCTTGAGACAGACAAAAGACCCTCCATGGATCTTAAGGACATGCCTCACAGATCCTCCCCATTAAAGAATAGGGATTCACTAATCTTCAGGGTATTGTCCCTCAGCAGCCTCACAGGATGCTTAATGTAGGGAAGAGTATGTATATCTTGGTAAGATTTGTGAGCGTGGCTTTTGTCTAACATAGTGAACCCAAAAAAAGATTCACTGGAAAGCCACATATTTTTTTTTTAATTTTTTAGTTGCCAATGGATTTTTCACTTTATTTGTTTATTTATATGTGGTGCTGAGGATCGAACCCAGAGCCTCACACATGCTAGACAAGTATTCTACCACTGAGCCACAGCCCCAGTCCCAAGCCATGCATTTTAAGAAATAATTAGGGGCTGGGTTTGTAGCTCAGTGGGACAGCATTTGCCTAGCATGTGTGAGGCACTGGGTTCGATTCTCAACACCGAATATAAATAAATAAATAAATAAATATCCATCAACAACTAAAAACTACTTTAAAAAAAAAAAAAGAAAGAAAAGGAAAAGAAATTATTGTGCTATCAGGAAATCTACCAATGTGGACTAACAGGGGTATCTATAAGAGGAAGCAGGCTGAGGAAGTTACTTAGTGGCAAACAGGCTGAATTTGACGGAAAATGAAGGCTAACCCAGAGGGCAGAACCAGGATCCCACAGGGTAGAACTGAGAACCCTGAAGAATCTTCCAGGTCAGTGGCACTGAGCCCTACTCACATGCCAGGCTGGATTTTGGAACTGCTATGGACTAGTGACTGATGCTTTCTAAATGGTTTGGTAATTTTATCCAGGGTGTCATTTAGGGAAGGTGGGCAAAGGGTATTTGGGAGCACTATGCTGTGTTTGCATCCTTCTTGTAATTCTGAAATTATTTCAAAATTTAAAATAAAGTCATTTTAAAATATAAGCATTACGGGGCTGGGTTGTGGCTCAGTGGTAGAGCACTTGCCTTGCAAGTGTGAGGTCCTGGGTTCCATCCTCAGCACCCCATTAAAAAATTAAAATATATTTAAAAAGTAAGTATTACTTAAAAAAAAAAAAAGGACCATCTATAGCAGTTATCCTACATCTATCCCAGCACTGTATTTGGGGTGGAGGGCAGACACCTTGTCCCTTTAGTTTATGATCTTTGGATCAAGAGAAACAGACTGAAATGGCTGTACCCAAGGAACTATATTGGAGGAGCCCCATCTGCACCTAGACCTGATTTACATAGCAAGGCCTGGCCCTGTGCCTGAGCCTGAACCTGATGTCATAACAGATGAGCCTCCTTGGGGGAGAGTGTGGTCTTGGGTGGGGATGAGTACATTCTTCCGGAGTGAGGAATATAAGTAATCTGTGCCAGAGGGCAGACTGTAATGCCCACATTCTTTAACATTCCTTTCATCTAGAAGCAAAGTGTACATTCTCTCCCTTGAATCTGGGCAGGACTTAGTAACTCTCTTCTAACAAACTGAATATTGTAGGAATAATGCTGTGACTTCTGAGGCTACATCATAAAAAAGACAATGCGGCCCTCTCCTGGCCCTCTTCTGGGATGCTTCCTCTTGCAGTGAGGAAACCCAGGCAAGGTCTCTGGCCTTCAGCCCCAGCTAAGCTCCCAGATGAAAACCAGCCAGCAGCATCTGCTAGACAAGTCAGAAAAGAAAGTTTGAAATGGCCTAATCTAAGCTACTGTTTGACAGTCCAACCTCCATCTGAGTAAAACTACCTGAGAGATACTAAACCTGCTCTCTGAGCCCTTCAAACCCCAGAACTATGAAAGATTCTAACACATAACTGGAGTTTTGTTATGCAGCAATAAATAACAAAAACAATGTGCTATGGGCAGCTGAAACTAGAATGAAAAATGTCAATGAAATCAAGGAACATTTCTCAAGTTCACATAATTAGCAGGGAACAGAGACAGGGTCTGGATGCTATCAGTCTGGATGCAAAACCATTCTCTTTTAGCCAGTGATGAGCTAAAAGACATGACAGTGAGAGTAACTGAAACTAGCCTGCATTGAAAGTTTGCTACAAGCAGGTGCTATCTTCCACGGAGTAACTCACCAAGTCCTAAGCCTTATCACGACGCTATAAGGTAAGTATTGTTGTTAGCCCCATTTTAGAGTTGGGAACCTGAGGTACCACGATGTTAATTTACCCAAGGTGATAGAACTCAGCCAGTCACAAAATCATATGCACCCAATTGAAAAGTTGCCTCCAGAACATGCAGTCTTACCCCCCTAGGCTAATACCCAACAGAGTGATACTTCCAAAAAAATATTACACATGGGCTGGGGTTGTGGCTCAGTGGTAGAGTGCTCACCTAGCATGCATGAGGCACTAGGTTCAATCCTCAGCACCACAATAAAAAAAAAATAATGTGTCCACCTAAAACTAACTAAATAAACATTTAAAATATATATATATATCACATAAACTGCCTGGCGCAGTGGCACATGTCTGTAATCCCAGCGGCTGGAGTGGCTGAGGCAGGAGGATCATGAGTTCAAAGCCAGCCTCAGCAAAATCAAGGTGCTAAGCAACTCAGTGAGACCCTGTCTCTAAATAAAATACCAAAAATAGGGCTGGGGATGTGGCTTAGTGGTCGAATGCTCATGAGTTCAATCCATGGCAGAAAGAAAGGAAGGAAGGAAGGAAGGAAGGAAGGAAGGAAGGAAGGAAGGAAGGAAGGAAGGAAGGAAGGAAGGATTGCATAAACTAAAAAGGGAACTAAGGACAACGCCTTAGGAACTATGCCTTTTACAAGGTGGTCAAAGGAAGAAAAACCCATGATGGAATGATCTGAGAAGGTGGAGACAGGGAAAAGAAGCATGTGAAAGGCACATCAGAAAAACCAAATGTCACATTCCCCTTACTGGCAGGATCTGCAAACTACCTTCAATCTTCAAGTGTGACCAGGTCAACAGCAAAGCCAGCAATGAGACCCTTCCCCAAAACTCAGAATTGTTAGTAACAAACTCTTTCAAAGAAAGCAATCTTCCAACTACAGAATGAAGAGTAACATCTGTTGGATTACCCTCTGAGTCCTGTAAACAGAGCGATACTATTGCCCTTTCTATTCTTCCTCCTACAATGACAACACTTGCCTCTACTCTGTAATGATTAAGCTATTATTTAACTTTAGAGAAAAGAAAAGTAAACTCTTGTACCTACTTTAAAAAATATAGTTCGTGACCTTGGGCCAATGAAGACCTCTAGAACTCTTTGCCAACTTGATGTTTTCTTTAGACACAGCTCCCCAGCAAGCACTAAAGTTCTAAGTTATCCCTTCACAGAACTATCTAAAATCAATGCCTTTAACTTTTTCTCCTGTACATCAATCTCTGGACTGAAGGCAGACCATTTGCTGGAGGCCCCAGGGCTGCACTACCACCCAGAAGAAGCACAGAGCCCTCTTTGTGTGGGGAAAAAGGCAGAAGCAGGGATAAAGCTGGAAAACAGTCCTCTCAAGGGCACCGGTCTCAGCTCCAGCTCCCATTTGCCCTCTCAGCTAAGCACATACCATGCACAGTGGAAGCCTACGCCGATAATTTATATAGTGAGAAAGGAAGCAGCAAGCTTCCCTCAATCCAGGACCACCCATGTGCCTCCTAAAAATACAGGTTCTATTCTTTACAAGCAGCAAGGGTCTTCTCTCAGAGGTGGCCATATCTTGCTCTGCCCAGAGGGTAACTCCCAGTTCCACATCTTAGGGTCTTAGTATTGACTTGAGTTGAGCCCTGGAGGTGCCATCTGGGAGAAATCACTGTCAGTAGATGGCCAAGACAATGTCATGTTACAAAGGGAGCAGGAAATGTCATTAGCCTTTTTGGAGAAGGCAGCATCATATTAAATGATGCCCGGAAGAATGGGAGAAGACTTCACGGAAAACCTCGCATCTCATCCAAAAGAACCCAACCTGACAGATATGTGGGCAGATCTGTAGGGCGTGGTTCTACCCTCATCCTATGCCAGGACTCGATCCCACCTTCCCACTAGGTCTATCAATCTGAAGTTCAAGGAAGGGTTGGAAACTTTGTAGTAGGAATTTCTGGAGATTTATCTGATTCTTCAAATGGGGGACTGACGAAGGGCTATTGCCTTTTTGATGAGAGTGAGTAAATGAGCAGAAAGTTGGGGAGCAAGGTAGGGCAAAGTGGGAGAGGTGGAGCCTCAGGTAAGAGAGTCTCAGAAGCAAAACTCATGTGGAAAGTGTATGGAAAAGAAAGCAGCTGTGAGTGAGTGGTCAGGCAGGCCGCCCTGGGAAGCCCCAGTGTCCTTTGGAAAGAAACTCTCCACTTCTGGGCCTTGGTTTCACTCTGTGACAAATGAATCATATCATGGTCTGAGACTCCTTTCTTTCCTTTTTTTTTTTAATTCTTCCTTTCATTATCCCCCCCACCAATCAAATTGACCAACAACAATGCTGGGAAAGTTGCATTGGGTAGAGCTCTGCTATTTTCTCTTGCCGAGAGACAATTTCAACGCAACCTGACAAAACAGATCAGCTGCTTAATCCACCTGTTCCACCTTGAGGGTAACGAAACTCTCTTCTCTAGAGTCATGCAGAGCTATCCAGAAGGGAGTCATCCATTAGGCAGTGCTTGGGAAATGCAGTACTGGTCTAAGCATGTGTGTGAGGTGCTACACTGAGATCATTTTTGTGGCCACAGGCGCTAGTAGAAGGGACTCAGACTCCAGGAGGTTGAGTGCCAGAGCCTCCTATAAGGTCATGACTAGAGGTGTTCAGGCCTGGAAACTGGAAGAGAGCTCCCTCCCTCTGGAGAAGCCTGCACCACACTTCCTCCACCAGTATTTCATCCAAGCAGATGTGGAGAAAATGCTTCCTTTCAAGGAAATGGTAACAGAATGAACATGCCAAAGGAGGGACAATTGTATTAGCAATGATAAAGAAATGGGAAAGGAAATTAAATGAATAATACCATTTACAATATCATCCAAAAAATATTGAACACTTAGGGATGCATTTCATATACTGCTTATATAATTAAGAAAAACTCATAAGCCCTGCCTATCATTCAAGTCTGGTGAAAATATCACCCTAATCTACCTCTCCAGGCACCTCACCCATTTCTCCCTTTCCTTCTGTTATTTTGTCCACAAACATGCCCCTAAACTACTGAGATTTCTGCTTTCTTTATACAGAACTAATTTAATAAATCGATTTATCTCTCTTTATCCCAAGCTAACTTACCTTATCTATCTCTGATTATTGAAAGTCCATTTAAAACTACTTCTCCAAGAAACTTTCTTTAATTATCTAACCTGATATAACTTTTCTTTTTATTTGTCTTTATGTGGTGCTGAGGATTGAACCCAGTGCCTCATGCTTGTGAGGCAAGTGCTCTACCACTGAGCTACAACCTCAACCCAATGACCTTTCTTTCTTTTATGACTCTTCTGCTCTTTTCATAGTATTTATCATAGTCTAGGTTGAATACTGTTCAGTCTTTGTACTTATAAATTGTAAACTCATTGATGGCAGGTATTATGTCTGATGCAACTCCCCTGAAGTACTTTTCTTTCTTTTTTTTTTTTTTTGGTACCAAGTCTTGAACCCAGGAGCAGTTAACCCTGAGCCACATCCTCAGCCCTTTTTTAAATTTTATTTTATTTAGATACAAGTTCCCACTGAGTTGATTAGGGCCTCACTAAGTTGCTGAGGCTGGCTTTGAACTTGTGATCCTCCTGCCTCAGGCTCCCAAGCTGCTGGGATTACAAGTGTTCGCCATTGCAGCCGGCCATGTATTTTTTTTAACACAAAATATATATTTAATACTTATTGAATATTCAATATTCAAATATTAAATATTGAAGCAAACATCTAAAACATAAAATTAAGAGGAAGCTTTTTTGAATAATAGAAACTTTGGGTACCAAATTGCATTGCTGTCACAATAGAAATAATGATATCCTGACTTTTACAGCTATTTAGCCATGTGGTAACTGTGACCTTCCTTTCATTCAATTCTGAGAAATATAGTTCATCTTGGTTTCTGTTAATTGGACCAATATTAAGATCAAAATCAAATAAAGCATCCCAGCCTAATGGACAAAGATAGATCCTCGGTCTTTATAAAACAGTTCAGGGAAAGAAGGGATAGGGGAGCAAATGTCCTCAGCACAGGCAGGGAATCTGTAGAATGATAAAGAAAACCATAAGGCATTCTGTTTCTGGAGAGAGAATAAATAGTAATCTGACCATCACATCTTGGGAGGGGTCTGTGTTGCTAGTAGATACAGAAACCCTGTAAGATTCTTGTGCTTTGGTCACTCTAGAAACATCTAGGAGGGAAAATGAATCGTTAACCACCTCCCACCCACCTTCAGGAATCTGGCAGCACAATCAGGTCTTGAGCAGAGGCAGGCTCTGAAGATGGTAGGCCTCTGTCCCAGAGAAGGTCCCTGGAGAAGCTATTTGGCTCTCACTGAATGCACAAGTGGGAAGGGAATATGCTCATAGGCCAGAGCTCATGTGGCACACTCCCCCTGCAGAACTAGTCAGAGAAAGAAGGCACCTTAACTTAACCTCGTTTCATAATTATCAAAAACATCACAGCCGATTAGCAGCAACTGATCTCAATCAGTGTGAACTTGTCTTTTCATCCCACATTGGCAAAAGCTTGCCGGCTCTTTGCCTGGGTACAGCATGTCTTCTCCATGTTATCCTAATGCCTTTTAATCATCCTTCATGTTTGCTTAAGTTCTCACAGCTTTGCATGGCTCTCTAGCTCAGCACAATTCATCCATGTGTATTGTTATTATTAAAAGAGTTTCATTTCACATAAGACATCATTTTTCAAACCTGTCATAATTTAGCACCTCCCTGCTCAATTCATCCATTTTTCCCAGTTTTCTAAAGAGTTCCCTATGTCATCTCTTGAACTTCATAAACTAGAATTATTTCTATGTATGATTTCTGAAAAGTAAGTGATAAAAGAAACAAGACAAAAATCTTCATTCTACATACATGCATCCAAACTTAAATTTGGTGATGATGGAGTCAGATTTCTTTTACCTTTAGTCCATATTATACTAACAACACTTCAGACTTTGAAAAAAAGACTCCAAAACAAGTTGTTAAAGACTGTACAGGGGAAATTTCACTGATATTGACATCACCATTCCTTTCCCAAATCAATATTCAGAATTACTAAATGCCACAAAGCCAACAGGATTTAGGGGGTTAAGACTTCCTGCTGTTTAGATATTTGCACATTTACTTTTTCCCTACTTATCCAAATGGCAATTCCCCGATCCTCTGAAATTTAAACACTACCTTCAAGTCAGTTACCTTAAATATACTTCAAAACAGTTTTCAGATAGCTAAATCCCCCTGGACTCTCTTACCAGCTGCATATGAATATGGTCAAAATCAAACTCTTCATCAGTAACTGGGGTCTTTGGCTTCTGGATAAAAATCTAAGCAATTGTGCACTGTGGAATTTTCTCTTTCCATCTAAGGGAAATACTGTGACTTCCATATGGATGCTACTGTGAGATTAACAAGAGCATTAATCAGTGGGAGCTACTGAATGAACAAAGTTACAGCCCTAAATCTCAGTGACAAAACTTTGATTCTGTCCTTTGAGCATCTTGATGAAGATTCAACATGAAAAACTTCCTAATGGCAAAGTATCTGAAAAGTAAGTTGGTATTTTCATTCCTGATCCAAGATTATATTTGTGAAGTAGAGTACTAATTAAGGGGGAAAGAGCATCCTTTGACTAGATAACTCAAGGTGGAAAGAAGTCAGCTATAATTGGAGCCAAACAGTTGAAAATTTGGGTTAGGATATATATATATATATATATATATATATATATATATATATACACACACACACATATATACATATACACATACACACATATATACATATACACATACACACATATATACATATACACATACACACATATATACATATACACATACACACATACACATATATATAAACCTGGGAAGAATTTACCATAAAATTGGCTTAATGTAATAATTAACATTATCATCTGTTAAAAGGAAAATGAAAGATTACTTTGAAAAATGTTTTTAGAAAAATACACATTTTAGATAAATACACATTTCAAAAATGTTATTTTATAATTGCCCTAGAGCTGGGTAGCTAAGGAAAGGGATGAGGGAGACTTTTCTCTATGTATTGTTTTTTTTTCTTTAAAATTTTCTTTTTAGTTGTAAATGGACACAATACCTTTATTTTGTTTATTTGTTTTTATGTGGTTCTGAGGATCAAACCCAGTGCCTCATACGTGCGAGGAAAGTACTCTACCGCGAGCCATAACCCCAGGCCCTCATCATATATTCTTATGTACTTTCTGAATTTTGAGCCATATAACCAAAAATGTAAATACATTTTTATTAAAAAGATCAAATGGGGGCTGGGGTTGTAGCTGAGTGGTAGAGTGCTTTCCTGCCCAGGTGAGGCACTAGGTTGGATCCTTAAGCACCCCATGAAAATAAATAAATAAAATAAAGATATTGTTTCCATCTACAACTAAAAAAATAAATAAGCTTATAGTTATTAGGAAATAAAATTAAAATATCTAGATAACAGAGGTGAGGAGGAAGCACGCTTGCTTTGATTGGAGGCCACAAGAAAGTTAGTCCCCTAGACTGTCAATACACTATCCTCCCTAGATCTCAATTAGGTTGTTAGTTCAAACTAACAGTTGTTTTATTTTTGTTTAAATTTGGGGGAAGGGGAATGGTAATCTGTCTCTCTGTCCCCCAATTAAGTAGATCTTCTCTAACAAGAACTTTATTCTTACTGCTCAAATCCTATTAACTCTAACCAGCACAATGATTAAGCATATTGTGGTTATTCTAGTTGATAAGGACTCCTTGGGGGTTTGGAGGGGGAGGTTCCCATAGTGACAGGTAAAGACTATCATCAAACTCAGCTTTTTAGCCCAAGGCTTGGTGTCAGAGATCAGGGAGTTAAGGTTGTTTTAGCATGAATCTAGAGGCTTTCTTTTTTAATGTCTCTTGACTTCATTCATTCAAACAGCACTCAGGGAAAGTCCTATAAGCAAGACACAGTACCAAACAGGGAGGGTTGGGCAGGGGAGTCAGGACAAAGAAACCCTTAAAGATAAGATATTGTTCCTGCCCCCAAAATCGCATTCTGCAGAGGAAAGCAACTATGACAAGAAATGATGACATTAGGATGGCCATTCAACCCCACAATCTATAACCAAGTCTTGTCCTTACCACTAGGACTGGTCAGTTTCTAATCTAGTTTCATTTTCCCATCTTCAAGCTGAAGCACAGCTGGGTTTCCAGCTGGCTGGGGAAGAAAAGATTCTTTAAATAAATGGTATTTTAAAAATATGCAGTCGCTTTTGCTATACTGAATTTTGTGAACCACCTTCCTCTAATATATAATTCTGGGTGCCAAATTAATTTAAAACTCTCTTAAAGGGCTGGGGATTATAGGTCAGTGGTGGAATGCTTGCCTAGCATGTACAAGGTCCTGAGTTCAATCCCTAGTACAGCAAAATAATAACAACAATAATAATACAAATAAAACTATTCTAAAGAACGTAAAGTCTCCAAGAAATACACCTTGTTCATGTTTAACAACAAAATACACTATACACTGGAAAATAGCAAATGAGAAAGTCCCTGTGGAAGAAATGTTCTTTTTTTTTTTTTTATTGCTAACTACTGCATTTACTCAATAAGGAAAGAGCTTTAAAACATGTTTATAAGAAAGCAACAAGATGGGGTGTAATTATACCAAAATATATGCAACCATCTTTGAAAATGCCAGATTATTTGCAGAACTGGATTCTTTTATAGCATGGCAAAGAGTTGCTAATCCCTGCAAGGCCATCTAACTCCATTTCTTCTCCTTTTCACTGAATGCACAGAAAACACCTCCAAGTATGCAATCCTCTAGAAGTGCAAAGATTTTATTCAACTCTTTACCACCAGAGGTAGTATTTTTGGATAAATGATACACATGAGAGCTGTAAAAATGCCCCTCTGCATAGTGATGATATTTATCATTTGACAATATATTGTCAATGCAGCAAGACCCCCCACCTACCATTGTCCACCTTAGTTCACAGACTTAAAGTCAACATTTCACAGTTGAAATTAGCCATATAGGAGGACCGTTTAAAAGATGTGCAATGTGACCCCGCATTGATGCTACTGAGGCATTGCCAACTTTTAAGCACAAATACCTCTTGGAATCCAGACACACTCAGAGCAGGAACTGGCTAAACAAAGTAACAATTCAACCTCAGTTGCTCAATATAACAGCCACAACGACAGTTTCCAAGTGCCAGTTTCCCTATTTTGCAACGGGCAAATCTACTCCAAGGAGAAAATGTTCCCAGTGACCCTGTGGCCCAGAGGGCTTTCTTTAGAATAGAAAACAGAAAATGAATTTGTTAGCTATTTCCTGCTGAACATAAGGAAGGTGTTGTGGTTAGATAGGATGAGTTTGTTTCCTTATTTAATTATACTATTACAGTACCTGTTTTCTTTAACCACATGGTAGAAAATAAGAAAATGAAGTTAATATTCTTTTGTCATCACCAATTCCACAAGTCTCCTCTCACAAACAGGCCTTTTACTTTCTAATCCCCTTACGTAAAACTCCCCAAACTGACTCCCTGTTCACTATGAATTCAAAGCAAAATTTTTTGCATTCTAAAACATTACTGCCATACACATTCCTGCTCCTCTATAATTTATGATGTGTGAGGGCCTTCCCTTTACCAGTGATTGCAATCCTAAATTTATCTTTCTGAGAACTATACTACACATGCTATTTTAATAATATAAGATGGCCATGAACTAAAAGCAGACTATATTTCTGACCCTTATCTCTTTCATGATCTCTGCATTCAGTGGTTAAACTATTAAATGTTCACTAAAACCAACAAGGTATAACTGATAAGGCATATTGTGTTGGGAGGAGAAAGGAAGAGATGGGGAACAAGGGGACAGAGAAGCCCACTACTCTATGGGGATGTCTGACAATGACTGTCAGGTCCTCAGTGGCCCAGACTAGAGATCATGTGAAGATGTGCACTTTGCCTATCAGGAATAATTCAACAAAACCCCAAACAGAAGCTGTCCTTGAACAAGGTTCAGTAAATGTTTTTACTGTCTATTTCCCACTGCACAATACAGTTCCACAGATTCCCAAGGGATCTCAGACAAAATACTTACTAGAATAAAAAATTAGAAATTCTTAACTGGTCTCAACTTGTCATCATAAAATATTTAGGAACATAAAACCAACATTAAAAAACAGTCAACAATATTCCTTAGAATAATGTCAGCACCATAAACTGCTGTTATCTCTGAAGTTTTTTCTCTCCTTATTAAGACACTGCCAAGATTCTTCTCATTAAAGTGATCGCAGTTTAACATAGTGCCTAGATATACTCCCACAACTAAACTCCTAAAATTTGCCTCTTGAAGGTGCGGGGGAGGGAAGCTTCCAAAAGTCAAAGGCATTAATCTAGAAAGAAGAGAGCAGCAAAACTTCCAATGAGCTGTTACACATATTTTGCTACTCAAGGCTATCTACACTAACCAGATTCAATTGGTAAACTGGTAAACATACCAACGTCTCTAAGAATCCAGGTCATCTATGGAAATTCAGTGATTATACAGTCCAGAGTCACAACAAATGCCACAGATTCAGCCTGAGAACAAAATGAAACCCCAATATGAATAAGCACAGGACAGGCTGACAGAATACTCCAATGAAGGGACAATTCAGTTTAAATATCTTACTGAGAAGTAAGTACTGGATTCAGGGTCAAAAAGAAAAAGCTCATAAACTGACATTTCTTTGACTTCCATTCTCGGCTTCAGGGATCTCCAGATTCAATGATTTGTTTCAAATCACCTGCATTCTTGTGCAGCACCCAACATCATGAAGATAAGAGATGCAGTGGATACATCCGGCCAGGAAGATGTCAAAGCTGAACTTACAGCATTCAGCAGAAGTAAGTTACTCTATTTCATCATCATCATCATCCAAAGCTCTAGTAAGATCCTCCAAAAACCGCTAAAAGAGGTGTCTGCTAGCGGTCCTGGAGGTTTGCTGCTCTACCCGCTCGGCAAAGACAGGCAATCACCATAGAGGGGGAGAAAAGGAGCCACAAGGAGGACGGAAAACAGTAGCAGAAAAAGTCCAACTCTGCCTGCGCCAGCGGTGTGGATGGCAGAGCAGCGAGCCCCGGGAGAGGAAGGAGGGGGCGGGGGATCATTCCCTAGGAGAACTTGTAAGCGGAGGCCTTTACAGCCTGAGAGTCTGCCCAGCCGATCCTGCAGACCCTGCCAGCCTGGGCAAGGCAGGCCCTTGAGAGCAGAGCGGGCGAGGCCTCGGAGGGTCACTCCTGACTCACTAAGCCTCAGGCCAGCACCGCCCGGACCTTTTCGTGTTTCTCCTTCCGCTACTGGGCTATGATGGCAGCTTTCCAGCTCCACATGCCATACATCAGCCGCAGATCCCAGCTGGCACAGGCCGGAGCCTCCCCCCAGGCCCCCGACCCTGGCACACTTTGAGCCTGATCCTACTTCTCCTCAACCTCAACCCCCTCACCCACCCATGCCAGGCGCCCTGCCCAGGGGGGTGGCCCCACCCCCTCCAGCGGCCGGACGCTGCCAGGCCTGGGCACCTGCAGCACCTCCCCGCCCCACCCCCATTCTCCATCACCTCTTCCCTCCCCCCTTCTCCAGCAGAGGGAGGGGGCAACTCACCGCAGTCAGTGCACAGGATCTTGCCCACCTCTTTCTTGAGGTTTTTGCTGTTGGTGTCAAGGGGGGCAAAGGCCGTCTTAAAGACTAAGGGCTGCTCCGTGGGCTCCAGGAAAAAGATGTAGCGCTGGTTCCTTTCGAGAGGCGCACAGGAGCCCACGCTGATCACCTGCTCGCGCTGCAGCCCCCCACTCCGGAGCGGCCACTTGTCCAGCACCTTCACGAGCGCTACCCGACCCGTGGCGGGCGGCTCGCGGGTGCTGTTTGAGCTGGAGCCGCCGGCCGGAGCCAGTCCCTGTACCTTGCCCTCCACCACCACGGGTGCCTTGTATGCCTGGTCCTGCACAGACTTGAGGCTGGGCGAGTAGCAGGCGAGCGACACACCGAAGAGCAGCATGGAGAAGCCGGGGGCCGGGTCGCGCCTCATGCCGCCGGCGGCTGCGACTCGCGAGCGGGCGGTGGCTCTCTGGGCTGCGGGGCTGCGGGGCTGCGGCTGTTGCTGCGGCCGCGGCTCTGGGGGCGCAGCGGGACGGGAGATGCTGCTGCTGCGGCGGCGGCGGCTGCTGCTGCTGCTGTCGCTCTCGCTGCTGCTGTTGCTGCTCCTCTCGCTGCTGCTGCTGCTGCTGCTGCTGCTGCTGCTGTTGTCGCTGTAGATGCTGCACCGAGCCTTCTCCAGTGGCGGCGGCGGCAGCGCTGAGCAGCAAACCTGCCGCATCTGGCCAGGCCATTTGGGGGGCTCCGCCGCTCAGCCGCCGCCGCCTTGGGAGGGGAAACAGAGCCCGCTGGAAAACCGGAAACAGCGTAATGTTAGCGCCCCGTAGCCCTCCACCCGCAGCCCAGGGAGGTGGCCCAGCTAGGGCAGGGGGCAGGAGGCAAGCGGGCCGCGATGCGCAGCGAGGCGCAGCGCAGCGCTCCCTCCCTGCGCGCCAGGACTCGGAGGAGGATGCGGAGGATGGGACGCCCGCCCACTTGCTCTCTCGCGCCCCCTCTACCCCCGGACCGAGTGGAGAGCGCGGCTTCTGCAGGGAAAGCTTGGGACTGTACTGCTTTAGTGCCCGCCTTCAACCCGCAGGGGCACGGGAGGAATCGTGCCACCCTTTGATCTTGGGATTTATCGGCATGACAGTGGGGGTAATGCGTGAGGAGAGGATGGAAAAGAGATAGTGGCTTCTGACAGCATCTTTTGAACATGGGAGTAGGACACAGGGCATGTCCCCTGCCTTTGGCCATCGGCTGTAAGAATCAGGGAGGTTGCCACGGGTCAGGATGGTGCGCCGTCCTCTCACCTCCTGAGCTGTCCCCTTCCCTAGGAGGACCCTGGAAGTGGGCCCTTATACGAGCCCACGTGCTCGGCCCTGCCACCGCCTGGTGAGTGCTGGATATTCGAGTTGAGGCGGGGAAGGATCCCAGCCCCATCATTTTATAAAGGGTTGGGGCTGCCAGGAGTCTTGTCTCAACGTTGAGGACGCTTAATCAGAGGTGGCTGTTGGAAGAGGGTAGTTTCCAAAACTCTGGGCTTTCTCCAGGAGTCAGGGAGAATTAAGCTGCACGCTACACAACCCCATTTTTTTAAGCAGCTCCCCAAGGGAGATGGGTGTCCCTTGGGAGTCTCTGTCAGGACCAGAGACTGATCCACAAAAACTGTTTCTTTATAAAAGTCTGGTGCTTACAAGAGGCAGAAGAGTTTGCTCCACTGGAATCAGTGTCTTATTTAAAAAAAAAAAAAACCATATATCTCCATAATCTTTTCTTCTATTAATGAAGGTCCAGGAAAGGTTTACTAACCAGCTTTTATTCTCGAAGGATGTTGAGCTCAGGAATGCTAGTGAGGTCTTTGAGAATTTCATCCCTGTATGGGCCTCCCAGGAAACTGGCCTAAGGATGTCTGACTTAGTCTAGGACAGCTATTCTGGAAAAAGAGTGCTAGACCTTTTCTCTTGTCTATCTTAAGAGATGAACTATATATCCCAAAGCAACAGAGTTATTTCTCCCACCTGACTCCAAATTCCCTATAATTCTTAATGACCATCCAATCTATTCCAATAAGTCTGTTAGTCTCATCTTTTATCCCTCAACCAAGCAATCACCAATTTTTAAAAAAAAAAAAATCTTAAATTTATATACTTCCCCTCCAACTCTGCTTAAGACCAAGTTGTCATCTGTCACCTGGACAACTGCAAATCCACACCTTTTGCCTCATCACCCAGCTCTAATCTGACCACTGCCTAAGTGATACTTCTGAAATAAAATTATTTCTTTCAGCAAGGCTCTTTGGGGGGCTCCTTTTACTTAGCCAGTTCCATCTCCTGAGAGCCTACCCCTATGCTGAAATCTTCAGCATACTGTGCTGTTTCTTGGTGTGCTTCTGCATGTGGTATCTTGTGTTCACCTTGTCTTGTGTCACCTCCATCTTGTCTAACAGGAAAATATTGTTTGCCCAAGACCCAGCTCAGCATTATACCTCATTCCCCTTCCTAAATATCCGCCATCGCTCCCATCACCATGCATATCCATGATGGAATTAATCCCTTTCTCGTCTCTGTTACCATATGCCTCATACATATTACTATTATGTTATTGACCCATACAGTACTTCAAACAGCTATTAATAGGTCTGAATCTCCCATCAAACCAAGCACCTTAATGTCAAGAACTATGTGCTCTGAGTGTTTGGATCCCTACTAAACCAAAACAGTACTGCAATAGATTAAGAGTCAGCAAAACTTTAGTGAAAAGGGGGTGAGATAACTGAAGGTTAGCATTCTCAGAGCATCAAGCCAACCTTGATGGTCTTTTCACTGAACCCCTTTCATTTTTCATGGAACACAGATATCAAATCATAAGATATTGCTATAAGGAGGCTGGCTAACTCCACCTTCTCGTTTTTTCAATGAAAAACAAAGTGCTAGAGAAGAAAAGGGATTTAAGATCACACACAGCTAAGACTGTATCAATCTTCTGTTTGGGAGGCAAAAGAAGCGGAGAGTTTGTGCTCTGGAGTCAAGCATAGATGGGTTTCAACCGATTTCATAACTTACTAACTTTTGGATTTATGGGAGTCTATTTACTCTTTAGGTCTTATTTCTTCATCAGATAAATAGAGAAAATAATAGGGTCTGCCTTACAAAGCTGATTTTTGCTCATTATATACTTATTCAATAAATACTCAACCCGTGGCACCTCTGTGCCAAGAACCAAGGCACCATCCTTGTTGCTGGGTCTACTGTGGTGAGACAAACTACACTGTCCCTGTTCTCAAAGTTCCTGCTCTGGTTGGGGAGGCAACAGTAAACAACTAGGCAAATAGGTAACTAATTGCTTATAGTGATGAGTATTCTGAAGGAAATAAACAGGACGAAATGATAGGGAATAATGGAAAAGGGAGAGGGAGGTCAACCTGGATAAAGGAAGGCTTCTTTGAGAAGATAATGTTTAAACTGATACTGGAAGAATGAAAAGGATGTGAATTATAGGAGATAATATGCATAACATGCTTAGAACAACTCCTGGCACGGAGTAGGGGCCAAAATTAACTGATATTTAAGTTATATTAAAATATTATTGACATTTGAGTTATATTAGCAGTTCCCAATCACAAGGTTTGAATCTCTAAGGGATATGCAGTTATTGTACACTAGGATCTTCTGTGTGTTCAAAAATGTGGCTGGGGGGCTGAAGAAATAAGTCAGTGGTGAAGTGTTCACCTAGCAGTTGTGAAACCCTGGGTTCACTCCCTAGTACCACAAGAAAAAAAATGGGGCTGCATGTAGTGGTGCACCTCTGTAATTCCAATCACTCTGAAGGCTGAGGCAAGAGGATCACAAGTTCGAGGCCAGCCTCAGCAGTTTAGCAAGATCCTTAGCAAGTCAATGAAACCCTTTCTGAAAATAAAAAATAAAAGGACTGGGGGATGTGGCTGATGGATAGAGCATTTTTGTAGCATGTGACAGACCCTGTTCCCAATAGTAAAAATAGATTCCTTGATTAATTAAAAAATAGATTCCTTGATTAGTAAAAATATATATTCAAAGGGCTCAGTGGTGGAGTGCATGCTGAGCATGTATAAAATCCTAGGTTCAATCCCTGCTACCATGGCAAAAAGGAAAAAAACTCTTTTTTTTTTAACACATCCATTTTAAAGTATATCAAGACATGTTTAAGTGAAAAAAACAAGGTGAAGAAGAGTGAAGAGTGGTAAGACATGCTACCATGTTGTCTTGTTTAAAAAAAAAAAAGAAAAAGATAAATATGTGGATTGCAGATACAGCTCAATAGCAGAGCATTTGCCTAGTATGAATGAGGCCCTGGGTTTGATCTTCAGCACCACTACCAAGAGGATGTGGGGGTAAAGGTTTGTAGTATATAAATTACCTTTGAAAGTATATAGCAGAAATTGAGACAGTAGTTGATTTGGGGTAAGGGCCGTGTGTGATTAAAAGTCTGGGTGCAAGAATACTTCCACAGTATTCCATTTTCTATCTTGTGAATTATGTATTAAGTCCATGTGCTATCTATTTAAAAATATTTTTTTAAAAGAGAGGACACTTCATTGAATGTTTATCAGGTATTTTCACAATCTAAGGCTACTTAAAGCAGAACTATTATTATATGGGATTGCTTGAGGTTTTTTTTTTAACCTTTAAATGAGATTATTCTGCTAAAAAATATTGATAATTATTTCTCCATAATTATAACTGTTAGAGAAAGCCTTAGAATGCAAAGGTAAGCTGGCACAGTGGCACACAAGGCAGGAGGATCTCAAGTTCAAGGTCAACCTCAGCAATTTAGCAAGGCCCTAAGCAACTTAGTGAGAACCTATCTAAAAAAAAAAAAAAGCAAGTTCCAAATCTTAACAGTCTACTAAATTTCCTCACAGAAAATGAGGCAGAGTCTTCTAAAGGGAAGAAATGCACCTGTCCAAATTTCTTCAAGGTGTGTTATTATGAGGATAAACTTCCAGAATTAACCTCTGCCATTTAGTATAGAAGAACAGGGTATTTGGTGTTAGAAGATAGCCAATTCCATACTGATCTTTTCCCAGAGTTCAAAAGTGAATTAGTCTTAGAAAATAAGACCTGATATTCTGAGCCTCCTGATTCTGCATCATAATTGAATAATTGATAATAAAACTAATAATAGCTGCCATTTTTAATGGCTTATTTCATATTAGAAACTTCATGTTTATTATTTTTATCCCTCAAAATTTTTGCATTTTACAACTAAAAAGACTTTTAGAAGTTTAATAACTTGCCCAAGTGATGGGAGGAGTTGGGACTCTTAATTGCCCATTGCTGAAGCACCTACCTCATGCACACTACCACCAGGTCTCTCTGGGTGACAGGCATTCTCTCAGCCTCACTTTCCTTGTCATCCAGAAGGTCTCTAATCTTTCCAAACTACTTCCACACATATTATACTATTTGTGGAGAGCAAGTAGTATAAACATCATCTTAGAAATCAGTGAGGGAAATGGAGATACGAAGAGAATCTAAGTGACTTTCTAAAGATCCCAAAGCTACAGATAGTGTTTTTGCCAAGATTTACCACAGACTCAAGCTCACATTTTTGAACAAAGCCACAAGGAGACATGGAAGCCAGTCCTATTCACTACACCATGGCTAACCACAAGGTTGTGGGGGGGAAAAATTCAACTGGTTTATGGTAGCAGTGGGCTGTGTCACTATATAATAATCACTAAGAACAAAAACAGAAGTAGACAGAATGGTATAGACATTCTGAATTCAAGATAGAACACCCACATGAAAAACTTGGCTTCTTCTCTCAGATCCCTCCCACACAAGATGGGCTTCTTCCAGCTTCAGCCAGTCTTTAGCAGGCCAGAAAGGACCACTGATCCAGGTTACACGACCTACTACTTCCAGGAGAACTGGCCAGGCAAGGAGATATGTATGGCCTGCAGCTGGTCACGAAGTCTCACAAATCAAGCCAAACACCTTGCAGGACAGTCTCACTTTCTAAATAAAGATGTTTTATAAACTTCTTTTTTTTTTCTCCTTTTGAGATCTGTTTTCTAAATTTGGCTTCCAGAGTCACTTTCAGGTTCTGTGTGGTTAATTTCTTTTCCTCCAAGGATTTTCAAACAAGGGACTAAGTAGAAAACAGATATTGAGCATCAGAATTTTAGCATTGGGAAGGACTTCAGCCTCAAAAAGTAGCCTAATGCACTCCTTTGGCAGAAGACATGGAGACTGTGGCAATGTATTGATTGGTTCAAGGTCACATAAGTTAATGGCAGGAACAACCCCAAAACCCTGATTCCTCGCCTGGTGCTCTTTTGTCTACTTTTCAAAATCCTCGCTCCACTCCTAGTGGCCTGTGAGTCACTTTGCTTTCTAAGCCTTAGTTTTCTCCCCCAATAAAATTAGAATAATAATATATGGACCTCTGAGGAGTTTGGGAGAATGCAGTGAGATAATTCATGTAGAATGCTTCACATACTACCTACTAACTGGCTACGAGCGAAGGCAATGGAGTCCAATTGCCTGCATTGAATTCCAGCTCTGCTGCTTGCTTAATTGACATTTTGGCCTAGTTACCTAACTTCTCTCTGTTTCCTCAACTGTAAAATGGATAAAATCATAATAGTTCCTACCTCATTAAATTTGTTGTATATCTTAAATTTAAAAATATATTTTGGGCTAGGGGTGTAGCTCAGTGGTAGAGAGCTTGCCTAGCATGTGTGAGGTCCTAGGGGGGTCAGTCCCCACACTGCAAAACAAAATTTTAAAAAATAATAATAATAGTAATGTATCACCCACTTAGAAAAATGCTCAGCAGGTTAGCCATTATCAGTCTGACTGTAATAACCACCTTTCTTATTTTATGTAGCCACGCTTTGCCCAAAATCCAGCAATTTTTAAAGCAGCCATTGTTATATGTTTTGGACATATGCTAAAATTTTTAGAGCCTGATGTTCTGCTTTTTTTAAAAAAATAAGTAACATTGTAGGTAGTCCCAGCTCCCAATCAAGAGAGATCATGATTCAATAATTTATAGTCTAGGACTGTGTTCTGAGTCTAGAGACTCTACTCCCTGGTTGCTGAAAAGGGCAGCAGACCCTCTGTCTGAGTTGCTCCATCTGGGATAATAATACTTTTCTTTGCACAGTGCTTTGAGACCTTTGGATGAAAAGTGCTATGTGAGCACAAATTATTATCTCTTTTCCAGGTATCACTTTTAGATTCAAATCCAGAAGTTCCCTAAAATAGACCACAGCAGAAGTACATTGTGGACACAGATATATCTATCTGTATTATTGCAATCAGATAATACACTTATTCTTGACACCATCATTAGTTTTCTTTTGCATGTGGTAAGCATATCTAATTTGAATTGGTAAAAATGGGTTATCCTCAGGATGGATGTTTTTGCTGTTTAACTTTCAAAGAGTCTGCAACTCCCCACACACTCTGTTTTCCTGATTTGTGTATTTGGATTTCTCTCCTGAGGTCAACAGGAACTCTGAGGTTCATTCAACTCTGGGGGCGTGAAGCAGGACAAGAAGAAATGATTCTCATATTCCCAAATCCTCAGGCTAGTGGACATTTGAATATCAAATTCTACCATGTTTCTAACTTGTCATTTTTAGTGTGTGCTCATTCTTTTTCATTTTGTTCCTAGCTATTTCCCATATCATCTGAGGTTAGTAATTTTAAGACTTTACCTTTCTTGAGTTTTCCTTACAATTCATAAATGTATTCATTCTGACCACGAAAAAAAAAGCACTTATTGAAAATCTACTACGCATAGCACTGACCCAGATACTAAAGAAGGAATAGCCTTGGTTTCCGTTACAGCTAAAATCTAGGCAAAATTAGTCAGGTGAACTTTATCTATTAAGCCAGCATCTGCCCTGGCTTTCCCCAACACGTCACACCTGTGTGCTCGCACACACACACACCACACATACATACCCCTTTCTCCTTGGTTGTCACTCCTCTCCTTTGCCTCTCAGAGGCTCAGGGTCCCACTGCTCTCTCAGCTCTCCCAAGTCTAAGGGCAGAGAGAGCAGACTCTACAAATGGTAAGTTCTCAATATTTGCTGATAGGTCAAACTCAGTCACACTAAGATATTAATAATATCTATTAGGGCCAAATGCAGGCCTTTTTAAGTAATGCCTAAATTCCATATATATATCAGGGATTAAAGCCAGAGGTGCTTAACCTCTGAGCCACATCCCCAACCCTTTTTTATATTTTATTTAGAGACAGAGTCTCACTGAGTTGCTTAGGGCAATATATATATATACATACATACATATATATATATATATATACATATACATACACACACACATATACATATATACACACACATACATAATATACATATAAAAGAAATCTTTGGAGCAGAGATATGGAGCAGAGACTATAATGGTACAAGAGTGGAACCAAAGAGACCAGTTATAAAGCTATTATAGTAGACTAGGTGAGAAAGGACAGAGGCTTGGACTTGGTAGAAGCAGTGCTGGTGAAGAAAAATTGTTGAAATTCAAGATATAATTTGAAGGTGAAATGAACAGGACTTGCTGGATGATTAAGTGGTTGAGGAAAATAGAATAATCAAGGATGACTCAAATTTGGGTTTGAGCAACTGGACAGATGGTGGCAACATTGATTGAGATGGGAGATTCAGTGAGTATTATAATATGACTAGAGGAAATTGAAAATTCCATTTATGACACATTATTAATAATAAGATGCCTGTTAGACATGCAAACGGAAATTCAAATACTTGTTGGGTTGAAGTCTGCACTTCAAATGAGAGGTCACAGTTAGAGATTTAAATTTGGTAGTCAACATATACCTGGTATTTAAAGCTATGGAAGTAGATAAGATGATGAAAAGAGAAGGTTGATAGAGATGACCATCTAGAACAGTACTACTCAACAAAAATGTGTGCAAGACACACATGTGAGCTACATGTGTAATTTTAGATTTTTTAGTAGCCACATTAAAAAGTTAAAATATAAAACAGTAGAGATCAATTTAATAACCCAACACATCAGAAATGTTACTATCTCGACATGTACTCACATAAAAATTATTGAGATATTCAACATTCTTTCTTTCACACTAATCCTTTGAAATCCAGAACATATTTTATACTTACAGCATATCTCATTTCATGCTGGCTGCATTTCAGGGGTCAATAGCCACATGTGGATGGTGCGAGCCTAGAACTTAGCCAACAGCTAGAGGTTGAATAGAGGAGGAGGAGGTGGGAAAGGAGAAGCCAAGAGAGGAAAGTTATTTATAAAAGGGACTTCAACTGTGTCCAGTGTTTATAAGTGACTGAGAAAGATGAGAAGTTCAGCAACGTGGAGGTCACTGATGACCTTGACTGGAACTGTTTCAGAGGAGTGATGGCTTCCTGGACAGAAGCCAGAATGGAGTCAGTGAAAGGTAAGAAAGTGGTGACAAGCAATAAAAACAACTTTTCCAAAAAGGTTTTGCTGTGCAGAAGAAGAGAAATGATGCCATGATGGGGGCAGGGATGCAGGGTCAAGGAGGATGCTCACTAAAACAGGAGATGCTAGAGCACATTTGTATGGCAATGGGAAAGTCCCAATGGGAAGGAAAAAACTGTCATGGGGGAAAGGAGGTAATTAAAGAAGGGAAGCCCTTCTGAACACAGGAGAGATGGGCTCAAAGCACCAAGAGAGGAGCTGGTCTTTGAGAGGAAAAATGATTCTCTGATTAAAATAGGAAGAGAAAGAATGTGTGATATAGTACTGGAGAAGCACTGTTCTAGATGGTCATCAAGCTCTGGGTAATAGGAATCTTCATGTTAACACAGGGCAGAAACCAAATGGAGAGGAAAAAAATAAGATGCCTAATGGAGAAATGCAAGCTGAAAAAGGAAAGGTAGCGTGGATGTGGCAGGGGGAAGATGGGAGACTGTATTCTTTTTCTCTTCTCTCTTTAAAAAATTTCCATTTGATTAGTATAAGAGAAGATAATACTTATTCAGTTTCTGAAATATTGGTGTTCATTCACCAAGGTACCCCATTTCTCTGGATCGAGCTACCTAAGAAACCAATTTAGTGATTACAAGTTGTTTGCTGATCAGAGTCTTAGAGAAAAGGGAATGAATAATATTAAAGTCATTTCATTCTAGTCATTAAAAAGCCTGATGAAGTCTCTCTCATATGTATAATAGGGCATATACGTGGTCATATTCAGAGTCTTGCTCTCCTCAACCATGTTGAAGTAAAATAAATGAAACTTTGTAATCCGACTTATGTGACAAGCTACCTGAGGCTTATTTAATCTTATACATATTTGATAGTCTGGGCCTATCTCATGCCTTTAAGAAATTTCAAAGACCACTCCAGGGGAAATATATCAGGCAGGGTCCCAAGCAGGAAATGGTACTCCACCCAAAATATTTTGCTGAAATAATTTATTAAAGGGACTACTTATAAAGATGTGACAGAATTAAAGGAAACAAAAGGTATGTAAAAGCACTCAGGAATTAGCAAGAGTGGTGTAACATTCTATTCCCTAGACATGCAGGGACAAGATGAAGAAAGTGTCACCAGATCCCAAAAAATGCTGGAGTCATGTACCAGAGGCTGCTGGGCAGTTACTGCAAGAACATGGCACCGATGTAGGGAGGAAGAGTGGGAAAGAAGCATCCTGATCTTTCTTTCTTCCTCCTACCTTCCTGCCTACCTTCTGATGAATCCAGTGGAGGCCAGGTGGAAAGAACATGGTGCAGTCCATAGAGGTTAGGGCTCCTGTGTTTGGGGGCAGGACTGGGGAAGATGGAGAGTTAATCTGGTGGGTAGGAGTCAGGGGCAACCAGAGTATAACTAACACAGGAAGATAAGATATCCTTACACAAAACAATTAAAGAAGAAACTAAATACCAATGTCAACTATGGACTATATATTAAGCACTAAATGCTGGATAGAGATGAGAAAAGGGGTGAGGGAAAGCTAACTTACAATAAGTAACTCTTAGCTTTCATTCATCCTTCTTACTACTCTAGAGATTTGAAAGGTAAGAGATAGAGATAGATTGTTTTGTGAGTTTTTTTTAAAAAAGAAAAACTTTTATTTTCCCATTATTATTAGGAGGCAAAAAAAAAAAATCCTAATTGTAGAAATAACTCTTTGACTTTTTGAATAAGTATCCTGGGCAGATTTTCATCTCCAATGATCCTCAGTGCTACTACCCTTACCTTCCTCAACCTGTACCTCTGGAAAGAGGCCTAACCACCCCCACCCCCCACGAGATACTGGCTTACTGAAGCTTAAATTTAGACAAAAGCCCGAGACACACATTTGAGGTCACTAAGCTTCTGTCACCATATGGACACAAATAGAAAGCAAAACAGCATTATGGTTGAGAAGACAGGCTCTGAAGTCAGAATGCCTGCATTTAAATGCCAACTTTACTACTTATTAGCTATGTGACCTTAAATAAGTTACTTCTGTTATCCTCCATGTTAGCTGTGAAAATGGAGATAATAGTACTTATTCCACAGGGTTATTTTACAAGGATTACATAAGATACTTCATGTAAAGTGCTTAGGATATGCTTGTAATAAAGGCTTAACAGAGTCTTATTATTACTAAAGCTAATTATCTGATTCTGAAATATTATGCAACCAATTCTAATTCTCTTTAATAACCTGATCTTGGTCACCGCCCCCATATCTTTAGTTTTTCCTCTCTCTCTCTTTCTCTTTTTCTCTCTCTCTTCTACACACACACACACACACACACACACACACACACTAGACAGCAGAGTCCCATTTATATCAAAAGTTCATGGATGCTCTTTAATTTATTTATTTACTCATATCTTGGTTAAGCACCTGCTATGTTTCAGACATGGGACCAGGTGTGAGGCATAATTTGAAAGTGAGAAAAAAGCAGACAAAGCCCTTATCTTTAAGGAACTTTTGATCCAGCAAGGGATACAAACATTAATCCAATTGCTATAATAAAAACTGTATGATAGGATAAAGCCCATTTGTATATTGTGACATTGTAGTTCAGATTTTTTTCAGCTTCTGGAGAAAAGAAAGCAAGTAGAATTCTGTGAGCTGCAAGGGAGACTTCAGGCTGTGCTGTCCAAGTAGGTAGCCACCGAGTGCATGTGGCTATTCACATTTTAGTTATAAGTAATTAAAACCAACTATAAAACTTAAAATTTCAAATTTGGTTCCTCCTTTGTACTAGCCATATTCCAATTACTTAATCATCTTTTGTGAGCAGTGACTACTGCAAATGAAAATATGGGACTTCCATCATGGTAGAAAGTTTTATTGGAGACCCTTTCAGGGAAGCCCCATATATAAAAGAAATTCCCTTGGTCTAGAAAGGAGAAGTTGTGGGGGAAAGTGCTATAAAAAACAGAAACCATTGCAGAGATTAATTTTTCCAATTTAGAATCATAATCGTTAGTAGATATAAGAGTACCAGGTGATGCTATGCTTCTTCACCAAAAAAAAAAAAAAAAAAAAAAGCATTTTTTTAGTTTTAAGTTCAGGGAAAAATTGAATTGACTTCATTATGAATTATGATTCTCACATTCCTACTTTTTTGAAATAGAAAACTCTAGGAGTATCTATGAGCTAAGGGGTTTTTCCCAGAAGCTATGGAGGGTTTTGTTTGGTTAGTTTATTTTGTTTTTGTTTTTGGTCTATCAGTTAACTCTCTTTAATATTTCTTTCTTTTTCTTTTCTTTTCTTTTTCTTTTTTATTCCCCCAGTACCAGGGATTGAACCACTGAGCCACATCGCCAGTCCTTTTTATTTTTTTATTTTGAGACAGGTTGCTTACGGCCTTGCTATATTACTGAGGCTGGCCTTGAACTTGCAATCCCCCTGCCTCAGGCTCCTGAGTCTCCGGGATTTCAGGTGTGCACCATCATGCTGGCTCTCTTTGATATTTCTGACCCCACCATTTCTTACTTACAAGCATGCCACTTTTCTAAGCTCCCTTATCTCCATTCTCTCAGGATCACAAGCTTTGAGTATGATTTCACAGTGACTGTGTTTGCATCCAGGAGTCAGAAGCAAGAGCCCCTCTGTGCGATCATTCTTTCAGTGCTCCTTTTTTTTTTTTTTGTATTTGACAGTGAGTGCAGAAAAAATGCCATCACTATGACGAGGGAAAATGGTACTTTTAAATTTACACCCAGAATAAGTCTACCATGTGCACACAAAATGAAAGAAGTCTTGTTGACAGGTGACAATTTTCTACCTGAAAAAAAGAAATTCAAGTCACTAAAGGGAAAATGAAGACTTGCTGATTTTCTAAGAAAAATCATAGCTGTGGCTGTTATTGTTGAGAATTCTCATCAGAAAAATTTAATTAGCAAGACAAAATATGGATATGGTTTGCCAGTTATAAAGATGAATTCAAAAATGTGGCTCCTAAACTGAAATAACCTAATACTGAATCCTGTTGGAACAACTCAGCTGATCAGCACGTAAGAAGTCCTTCTCCCCTGAGATCACCATGTGGTGAGGAAACCCAAACAGTTATGTGGAAATGCCCACGTGGAGGGAAACCAAGGCCGCTGGCTCACAGCCCCAGCTGAGCTTCCAGCTGGCAACCAGCACCAACTGCCAGCCACGAGAGCGAGACAATCTGAGCTCTTCCACCATCCTCAGCACCCAGGCAACAGCTTGTGAAGCAGAACCACCTGGCCAATCTAAAGCATGGTGAGAAATAATAAATTATTATTTTAAGCCACCAAGTTTGGAAGTAGTTTGCTAAACAGCGAGGATGCCAGAAACAAAACCTTCTGTAAGATGGTGTAGACTACCTAGCTTACCTCCTCTGTGCATCTCATACATAATGGTAGGCATGTATTTTGCTTTGAGGAACTCAACTGTTGTAGTATAAGAAAGAAAAATATCAGACAATGATTCTCCCTTCCTCCCACCACCAAATATGCCAACCTTTCCACACATGTACTCACGCTCTCTACCTTTCCTCTGTTAGGTTAGAATTGTCCAAGTTCCCATTAGAAGCCAACGCCTGCAGTTGGGTTCCAGATCCCATTATTTATAGCCTTTTCAAGGATTCACCAATTATCTCTTCTTTCTGCCACAACATCGTTTTTTCCTGTCTGTTGACTCATTGCCTTCAGTAGATAGATCCACACGTCTTAATATCAGCCACTTAAATATTTTTCCTTTGATTCCACATCCCCTCCACCCATTGTCCCATTTTTCTGTCTCCATTCATAGCAAATGACTCTACTCCCTGAATCAGTTGTCTATGGTCCCTGTCTCCAATTTCTCTGTCTCCAAATTCTCTCCACCCACTCCCACTGGGTTTCTGTCCATACTGTTTCACTTACATGGTTCTAGTCAAGGTCACCAATGACATCCATGCTGCCAAATCCAACAATCATAATCCCCTGGCCTTATATTCCTCCAACTCTTAGCAATATTTGATATCATTCATCACTCCTTTCTTGAAATGTTTCTTTTTTTAGCTTCTGCTACATCTCACACTTCTGATTTTTATCCAATCTACTAATTACTCCCTTTAAAGCTTCATCTTCTGGCTATTCCTCCTTTGATCAGCCTCAAATTGTTGGTATTCTCTAAACAGCAGTAGAGATCCTTCTTCTTTCTATCCATCCTCAGTCTGTAAGTAATCCCATCCACTCTCATGGTTTTAAATGTGCAAGAGTTGATGACATATGTATATGTATGTGTATACTTGTGTGTGTGTGTGTGTGTGTGTGTGTGTCCTCTTTGGGAACTCCAGAATCACAATACTTATTCCCTATCTAACATCTCCACCTGGAAGTCTAAAAGGCATCTCAAATTTGACATTCTCAAAATAGAAATTTGATCCTCCAATTCCATCTCCCAACCTGATTCCTTCCCATTTCAGTCAGTTGTACAGTCTCTTCTTAGCTGCTTACGCCCCAAATCCTACAAGATACTGAGTCCACCTTGTCCCTAACCATCCACATCTAATCCTAGTCTAATCAACTCTATCTCCAAAATGTATCACAAATCCTCCAACTGCTTCCTGGCACCACTGCTGCCCTCACTTAGCTAGGTTATCATCATTTCTGCCCTGGACTACCATAATCACCTCTTAAACATTACACTTTCCAATTTGTTTCCTACTCAAGAACTTTTAAGTATGTAGACCAGATGTCCTTCTCCTGCTCAAAATCCTCCAAGATTTGACATTGCATTTAGAATAAAATCAAAATTCTTTACTTCACCTATAGGTCTTATATTGCCTAGCCTCTGCTTACTTTTCCAACCCATTTTTCTACCACTTTCTTATTTGTTTAGGTCAGTTTCAACCACACACATCTGCTCCATGTTCCTTAAACACATCAGCCTGTACCAGCCTCAGAGCCTTTGCATTTGCCACTTACTATGCCTAACACACTTCCCCCCAGATCTTTTGCATGACTGGCTCCTTCTTGTCATTCAGGTATCAGTTTGAATGTTATTTCCTCAGAGATCTTCAATGATTCCCCACCTAAGGAGCAAGCGCCAGTCAATCTCTAGCACATATTTATTATAGCAATTTTTACTCACTAATATATTGTTTGCTTATTTATTTGTGGGTTCCTTTGTTCATTATCTGCATTTCCCCATTAGAATGTAATCTCCATGTGAAAAGAGACCTTGTTGGTCTTGTTGAATATCCACTTGCAGAGACTGGAAGAATATCTGGCATTGAGTAGGCACTCAAAAATGTGTGTTGAACAAATAAGTTTAAATAATAGTAATATTATCCCAACGTCATTTCTTAACCTTAGTTCTGTTCAAGAACTTTATATGGATCATAAAATAGATATTTCCTAGGTGATTCACATGATTCTCTATGAATGATTTCCGGATACTGTAGCTATGACACTGCTAGATTACAACCTTCTTCAGTGCAGGGATTATATCTTACTCAATTTTTTATACTGTAATATATAGGCCCTAAAAATACTTTGGTGGTTTGAATAGTATTGACCAAGCATCTTAATACTTACTCTGAGTGTAAGTTAAGCAGTAGAGTTGATATAAAAATGTATAATAAACCAGGTATGGTCGTGCACACATGTAGTTCTAGAGACTCGGGAGGCTGAGGCAGGAGAATCAGAAGTTCAAGGCTAAGCTCAACAACTTAGTACAATGCTATCTCAAAATAAAAAGGATTGGGGATGTGGCTTAGTGGTAAAGGGCCCCTGGGTTCAATCCCCAGTACCCAAAAAAAAAAAAAGTATAATATGCGTAATCCCTTTCCATAAAGGATTGAAAGCCTAAAATCAGGAGAGATTGTTGTGTAAAATTAAAATAATAAAGCACTTTATTTGTAGAAGCAACCTAAAAGTTTAAGGGTAATACCTCCAGGAACAGAGAAAATAGAAATCAATTGATGACTTCTGATAGTGACATTAAGGGTAATATTTTCCCACTTAAGTTCCCTTAAAATGTTGTTTATATAATAAATACAGCTAAAATTCTAGGTTCTGCAAATATCCATACTTTCTGCCATTAGAACCTTCACAAGGTACAAAGAAGACTTGAGGAATCCTCTGTCCTACAGAGCCACAGTCGTTTAGTACAGCATCTGCTCTCCCAACATTTCCCCCCAAGTTGGTACCCCAGGCCCCATGGGATTTCTCTACCATTTCCAGGTCAATTAAGTAAACATGTCCTGAGCACAGGACTTTATAACCAAGAACTTAACAAGTTGGTAGAGGGAGCACACCTGGGAACATAGAAATGCAATGTTATATGATAAATACAGCCCTGATGGACAAGGCACAGATGCACCAATAAGAAGGACGAATTAGTTTTGTCAGGAAACAAGTAACAAAGGAGGTGACGACAAAGTAAGGTTGCTAAGTGACGGACTGAAATTCATCAGGAGGGCCCAAAGCAGGAAGGCATATCAAGCACAGACGACCACAAGGTGGCATTGCAAAGGTCCCTGTGCCTGGATACACCACACTATGTCCAATCTCCTTGAAGGATTTTCTGAGTAATATCATCTTCAAACAAATAGCAGCAAAAGCCTCATAGAGAAAGTGTAAACAGAACATAAATTTTGAGTTAGTTTTGTGGAAGGGAAAGAGACATTCTAGCTGGTCTTGGGACTAGATTATGTAGAAACTGTTGAGGTTTATGTATGACTGTACATTTGTATTTGTCATAAGTTATCAGCACTGAAACCATTGTATAATTAACTGAAAATTATCCATACAAACTTTCCTAGGATATAGTCCTGAATAAAACAAAATGTAATAAAACTTGAAATTTCTTCAAGCCAGATAGGGCTCAAATTTTTAGAAGCATTTAAAACTATTTCTTCCACTTTCTAAATCTCAGTGTTCTTATCTATAAAAATATATTCATTAATGTAAAATTTCCTCTGAAGACTGGAAAAAGTACGAAAATTGTTTGGAGCCTGGATAAAAGAGATAAAAAATAGAATTCAATCAACCATGTTGGCCCAGGCTGGAATACCTAAGTCAAATAATAATATCATTATTCATATAATACGGTTAGTTATAATAAACTATTATTCAAGGGTGTGTAAAAATAGTTACAACATGTACCCAAGCAAAAATCAGAAAATATCACCTATCAAGTATATGTGCACATTTGTGATACATGGTCACTGTTAAGTTTAATCAATGACTTTGACTGCCGCAGTCCGGCTGCAGCAAAATAACCGGGGGGGGGTGACGACACATTGTTAGAGTCTGTAAACAAGTCAGGATGGCGCCTGGCAAATGTTAGAGTCTGTAAACAAGTCTGGATGGTGCCTGGCAAAATGCCAGAGGGAGTGGTTTGAGAAGTAACAAAAGCGAGCCATTAAGTGTGGAGATTCCTTATTGGTTGACTGATGTATCTAGTTTATGCTAATTAGATAAGCTGTGTGGAATGTATAAATACTGCTCCTGTCCTGCAATAAACGGCTCCCACTCCTGCTATATCAACGTACACAAGTTGTTCGTCACCCCCTGGTTATTTTGCTGCAGCCGGACTGCAGCATTTGACCTCTAGATGTTCACAATGTAGTTGAGGAGAGAATATTCACATTTATGAAATAACACTATAAAGTGTTGGAAATAACACTAGAAAGTTTAAATCAAGTCCTAAGCTACACAGTCCACACTGGAGGTGCTATCAGCTCCAAGGAAGGAAGCAGCATTAATGGAACTCATAATATTTGGAATGCCAATGTCTTTGTCATGTCTGTTTCTTTCTAAAAATCTTCTCTCCAACATAGAAAAAATGTTCACTAAAGAAATCTTGAAAAATGAGGAATAAAAGAAGAAAAACAAAGAAAGCCACCTGTATCCAAGCATCTAGAAGTAATCATTATTATCATCTCAGAGTATTATCTGCTAGGCTTTTAAAATAATATCAAGCCTTTGGGGAAAAAAATAGTTAGGTCCATTCTTCACACTGCACAAAAAACAAACTCCTAAATGAATCAGAAATGTGAATTTAGAAAAATAAAACCATCCCTCAAGTTCTAGAAGAAAAATTTTGAAATTTGGACAAAGTTTTTCTCTATATGTAGGGAAAGGCTTTGTCATTATAATGTGACATTCATAGGCAAGAAATAGAAAAGATTGACAAATTTAACTATATAAAAATTTTAAAAAAAAGTTTTACATGACAGAACACCATAAAAAGTCAAAAGACAAATGACAAATGGGAATTAAATATTCACAATATGTGTTACTTTTTGAAAGGACTTTAAGATGAAGATGAAAATGGAGGAAAATTCTATAGCAAGATAGAAAAAAACTAGAGACTCCAAACGTTTCCAACACACAGAAAAGAGAACTGCTTGAGAAGATAGAAATGCTGATTACCCTGATGTGATCATTATACATTGTACAGATGTATTAAGTTATCATACTGTACCCCCAAATTAAAAAATACTTAAATGTACATCCCCCTAAAAGAAAAAGAATGAAAAATGGGCAAAAGGCATGAACAATCCACAGAGATACATAAAGATTATTTTTAAACATATAAACAGATGTTCAAGTTTATTCATAATAAGAGAAATATAAATTATTAAAACTATGCTAGAAGATCATTTCTCATCAGACTGGCAAAAGGTCAAAAGCTTGATTAAAAAAAAGACTGATGTATATGTCCCCCAAATCACATGTAGAACTCCTAACCCCTAAGATGATTCTATTAGGAGGTGAGACTTTTGGAATGTGATTAGGTTATGAGGGCAGCAAAATAAAACATTTTAAGAAACAGAAACCACATTCACATAACTTTTATTACAGTATAGTTATGTTTTATTTTTAACTATTTTTCTAATCTCTTACTCTATCTAATTTATAAATTGAACTTTATCATGAGTATATATGCATAGGAGAAAACATAGTATATATTTTAACTATCTTCAGTTTCAGGCATCCACTGGGGGTCTTGGACTGTGTCCTCCATGGATGTGGGACTACTTTACATACAAATCTGCCCTTCAACTTGGCAATCCCATTTGTATATATTTATTATGAAGTTTTATCTCCAACAACACAAAATATACATGTAGCATTGTTTTTAACTTCATAATATTGGAAACTACCTAAATGAAGATTGATTGAATAAATATTATTCAATATTCAGTATTACACAGCTGTAAAGAATAATGAGAAAGATCTCTATAAGCTGATATGGAATGACTTTCATGATATTTTAAATAGAGGAAAAGTACAAAGTGCAAAAGAGCATATATAACATGCCACCTTTTGTGGAGGAAAAAAGAAAACATAAATTATCATTACAAAAGATACACAAAAAGAATAAACCAGGAAACCCTGAAATTTTCAGGCCTGCAAGGCAAAACTGGTAAATGTGAGCATGTGCTAGAGTTAGAAAACTATTATATTGCATTCTTCATGGTAAAGATTAGATCAAGCAAGAATCATCAACAGATGCTAATCTAAAAGAAATTTTGGGTGAGGAATGGGATATTTGCATCATCTTAAAATGTCTCCCCCACATATGACTCCTCCTCCTCCTCCTTCTTCTTTTTTATTCAGTCCTGGTGATTGAATCCAGGGGCACTCTACCAACATGCTACCTCCCAGTCCTTTTTATTTGAGACAGGCTCTTACTAAATTGCTGAGGCTGGCCTCAAACTTGCCATCTTCCTGCCTCAGCCTCTGGATTGCTTGGATTATGAAAGTGTGCCACTGTGCCTGGCACCTCCACAGACTTTTTAATAGTTGTAAGAAGGAAGAAGGAAAAAGTGTTTGTACAATGGAGAAATCAGGCATCACCTTGACAGGGTGATTTTGATCACTGATGTCACCTATGAGAGACAGATGGACATCATGTGCCTCCAGACGCAATGCCCTGAGAAGGTTAAACATCACCTATGCAGTATTCCTGCGGAGAGTGAATAAACTCAGCCTGATCGTGAGGAAACATCAGACAAACAGAAAATGAAGTGTTCTATTAAAAAAAAAGGTGGGAGAGTTGTATTCTTCCAAAATGTCAATGTCAAAAAAGACAAAGAGAGGCTGTGGAAATGTTCCAAATTTAAGACTGCTGCAGAGATGTGACAACTAAATGCAATATCTGACCCTAAAATTGAACCTATACTGGAGGAAAAAACCTATAAAGGATCATATTAGATCAACCTAAAATTTTGAAATTTGGACAGTAAATTAAATCAAAGCATTATATCAATGTAAATGTATGAGGTTAATAACTGCAGCAAAGCCCTATTCTTCAGAAATACAGGCTGTAGTGTTTTAAGGGTAGAGCCATATTACATGTAACTTACCTAAAATGGTTCAGAGGAAAATTGTGTACATGTGTGTAAAAGTGGGGGGGTGGGAAAGAGAATAAATTATAAATGAAATGAATAAAATATGAGTGATAGCCAAATCTTTGTAAAAGGTGAATGAATTTATATTATTCTTATTTTGCAACTTCTTTTATGTTTGGAATTATTTCCAAATAAATTTTGAGAACTTGAAAAATAAACAAATATATTAGAGTGTCCCACATAGTGTATATCTCATACTGTATGCATAACTTTGGCTGAATTCTTCACATTGTAGTTTCCCATCTCATTACATAATCTTTGACTATCGCTTAACATGTTTGCAAAATACTCTATCAAATTAACATGCTACAGTATATTGAGCAATTCACTTATTATTAAAACTTAAATTACATTCAATTTCTTCTATCTTAATGTTTCAAATGGCTAAACTTAAGCATGCTAAAACCATATTACCTATATTCAAAATTCCAGCTGTTAGTTACTGGCTGGATGGTTTGGAGTCAATGACTTATTCCTCTATGCCTCAGTTTCCTGAAGTCAGACATAATGATGTTCATAGACTTGTTGTAATTATTAAATTAGATGGTCAAGAAAAGAACTGGCAGTGGTGTCTAGCACATACCAAGTATTCGACAAACATTAGATATATTTATATTTTTTGTAAATTAAGCTTTTCCATTTGGGGGGAACTACAGACTGTATTTGGGGCTATGTAAAGGAAATCATAGTGTAGAGATAAGAGTGGCAATATTCTGAACAATGAAACTGATTGTTTTATAACCCATGCCTTTCTTTAATTTAAAAAAAGTGTATAGGAATTTGGTAAGTACATCTCTTGCTATTCTTAACTATACCACTAGGTGGCAGCATGACCAGTTAATTGGCAATATTAATTTAAGTCGTGATTTTCAAATTCATATTTGCAAATTACCAAAATAGAGTTACTTGAAAAGAAGTTGGTAACTGCAGACACATTAAATCTATGAATGGTGGGGATGTTGAGGTGTTCCTTACCCTAATGCCTCACTTGGAGTTGGTTGCTCAGACATCCTGAACTGATTCATCTTTTCTTTGCATCCTTCATGGTAGAGATTAGATCAAGCAAGAATCATCAACAGATACTAATCTAAAAGAAATTTGGGGTGAGGAATGGGATATTTGCATCATCCCCAAAGTTCAAGTGTGGGAAATTTAATCCCCAGTACAACAGCATTGAGAGGTGAGATCTTTACAAGGTAATTAGGTCATGAGGTTCATGTTGTTATTTGTTTTCTTTGACCCCCATTTCTACCCAGTCAGAAAATGTTTTCTTCCTTCATTCTTTTCATCTCTGTAAATGACATTAGTACCATCCACCCAATTGCTTAGAGCAAAAACTAAAAGTCACTCTATTGTGGGGTATAAAGCTCTGTGTTGTTGACCTATAGTTTAATATTATGGTTTTTTTAAAAAAAAAAAACAAAAAAAACACTATGGTCTATATGACATCAACACTTATTTCTTGAGACTGGCTTCAGAGCCAAATTTTGTAAGTTTTCCACATATTCTTAAGATGAACATGTACTCTTTGAATAATTCTGGCTATAATCAAGCTTGTTAAACTGTGTTCTTATTTTTTAAATCCTTAATACTTTGTCAGATTTTTCTGTTTCTGTAGGAAATATGATAAGGAAAATCCCCCACTGGAATTGTGGATTTGTTAATTTCTTATAAGCTGGTCAATGACATTTCTGCTTTATATTTAGTGAAGAGGCATTACAAGTTACATATTCAGAATTTCTTTATCTTGTAGGTGAATTATTCCTTTGTTATTTATTTATTTTTAGTTGTAGATGGACACAATACCTTTATTTTGTTTAATTTTTTTTCTGTGATTTTTAAAATTATAAAGCAGTTTTTCTCCCTCCCTTGCATGCTCTTATTGGATTTAGTTTTTATTTCTTTTAAAAATCTTTATTGAGGTATTTTGCAAAAATATTTTGCATGGCTTAAATGTGTCTCCCAAAGTTCAAGTGTGGGAAATTTAACCCCCAGTGCAACAGCATTGAGAAGTGAGATCTTTACAAGGTAATTAGGTCACAGAGGTCCATGTTGTTATCATGGGAGTGGTTTTGTTACCATGACTATAGGTTTGTTGTAAAAGCCAATTAAACCCTCTTGTCTGTCTCCCTTTTGTTCTTGCTCTCTCCCTCTTACCATCTTTTGCCCTTCTACCTTCTGCCATGGGATGCTGCAGCATGAAGTCTCTCACCAGACACCAGCCCCTTAACTTTGGACTTCCCAGTCTCTAAGACCATTAGCCAAATAAGTTCCTGTTTATTTTAAATTACCCAAGCTTCAAGTTGTTCGTGGTGGTTCATACCTGTAATCCCAGAGATTTGAAAGGCTAAACAGAAGGATCACAAGTTTGAGGCCAGCCTTAGCAATCCTGTCTCAAATTTTTAAAAAAGGTGGGGGAGGGGTGACTGGGAATGTAGCTCTGCGGTAAAGCACCTCTGAGTTCAATCCCTAGTACTACTACTACTAATAATAATAATAATAATAATAACAACAACAACCACTCATTTTCAGGTATTCTATTGTAGCAGCAGAATGGATTAAGACAAGGACTTTCTTGAGGTATTTATAAAGATTTAGAGTTTTCACAAAATAAGCCAAACTCAGAAGGTCAAGGGTCGTATGTTTTCTCTCATATGTGAAAGCTAGAGAGGAAAAATGAAAATAAAAGTGGGCAGGTAGGGGTTGGGGGTCTCATGAAAATCAAAGAGAGATCAATAGAGGAAAAGGATCAGGGGATGGGAGGAAGGGAGGGAGGTGGGGAAGTCATATTGGCCAAATTATATTGTTATATTGTGTGCATGTATGAATATGTAACAACAAATCCCATCATTTGTACTACCATAACTCACCAATAAAAATGTGGAAATAATAAAAAAAAGATTTAGAGCTTTTATATTGCATTCCCATTCTTTTGGTAATTAATCTTTTTTCTTTTCTTTTAAGATGGGTCTTACTATGATGCCAAGGTTAGTTTCAAACTCCTGGGCTCAAAATCCAACTTCAGCTTCCCAAGTAGCTGGAATTAGACACATGTACCACTGAAACAAGTTACTCTTATATTTTAATTTTTTTATTTATTGAACCCCAAACCTTACCTCACCTATGCTAGACAAGCACTGAGCTATGTCCCCAGCCCTTTTTATTTTATTTTTGAGACAGGGTCGGGCTGAAATGGCCTTGAACTTGCTATCCTCCTATCTGAGCCTCCCAGATAGCTGGTATTACCCATTACTCTTGGGTTTTTAACAGGTTCATTAGAAAGTCTAAAGTTAATCACTTTATTCTCTTCTGCAGCAATCAAGACCCTTAGAAGTTTTATCTCCAATTACCCTCCCTCCCATCTTGCTCATTATTGTTATCTAGTGCTTTAGTTTTAACTTCATCTCTCAATTTAGGCATTAATATCATTGTTAATGTTGTTTCGAATCAATGCTTGTTTAGAGGAGCTCATGTTATTTAGCAGTTTTCTTGCTAACCATTACTTCTTGCATTGTGCTATTCCCTTTATTAAAATCCTTTAGTGGCTTCCCATTAGACATAATAATATTGAAATCTTTTACCATAGTTTATAGCTTTTAGCATGATCTGGACCCTACTCTTGCTCCAATCTCCTCTCATACTCCCCCTCCCCATCGCCTACCACCTCCAGCTGCAGTAGCCCTTCAGTTACTTGAACAGGCTCTAATGAACAAACTTCATTTCCCTCAAGGCCTATGCATGTTCTTTCCTTCAACTCAGTATGATTTTTCTGTTCTTCCTATTGCTGACTTTCTCTCATTCTTCTCAGCTTAAATATAATCTCAAAAAATTTTTCATTTACCACTCTTTATAGATTAGGTCCTCCCATATCCCATAATTCTATATATCAGCAGCCCTGTTTATTTTCTTCATGGTACTTACCACAAATCAAAATCATACCTGAGTGTGTGTGTTTCCTAGTTTATCACCTGCCTATCTGACCACATTTGCCCTGTAAGAATACCAATGGGGGCCTGGGGCTGTAGCTCAGTGGTAAGGCACTTGCCCCGCATGTGTGAGGCACTGGGTTCAATCCTCAGCACCACATAAAAATAAATAAAGAATACTGTGTGTTCATCTACAACTTAAAAAAGGAAAAGTAAATCAATGGGAATGGAAAAGCCAATGTGAATGAGAGATATTTTAAAAGAAGGCTGTACAAATTTTAACATCAAATTAGATGAGGAGACCCAACTAAAGGAAAATGTAAATGTAATTCTCTAAGTTTTCACCTTTGGAAGACTGTAAGAATAGAGACACCACTTGACAGAAATGGAATTTGGGGGCAAGAATTTCATTTTAATGCAATTAAGGAGGGAAAACATCTGTTTTAAAAATATTAAGGCTAAAGCAACAGTTAAGACATTGTCGTGAAGGTACCACATAGACAATCAGAATCATGGTGTTGGAGGTTAGAGTCAGGACTAAAGATGTAGTTTGGGGAATGACAGATTTTTCATCCCTTATTAATTTAATATTCAATTTCTCATTGAGTCATTACAAAATTTCTACTCTCTCTGCATTCATTTAACAAATATTACTCCTGACTCTGAGACAGATGCAGGGATTATAATAGGTAACTAAGGTAGATGCTGATGCTGAGAGCCACGGCTGAGTCTGTATGGCCCCTGGCATTTTGCCAACAGTATTGATTGACAGGCGCCTCTGCCTGTCCGCCTCTGCCGCAACTTTTCTATTATCCTCAACCATGGTCCGTCCACCAAAAATTCAAATACGAGTAGATCAACTCAAATCACTTAACGACTTTCAAAAGTTGCGGCAGAGGCGGACAGGCAGAGGCGCCTGTCAATCAATACTGTTGGCAAAATGCCAGGGGCCATACAGACTCAGCCGTGGCTCTCAGCATGCTATATCTGCCTTCATGGAGCTTACAGTATAAAGGGAAGAAAGACACTTAAATGCAGTTGCAATAGAGTGTGATATACCCCACCATAAGAATAAAAGTTGTTACAGGAGCACAAGCAGGAAAAATAACCTAGTCAATGGAGTCAAGGAAAACTTTCCAGGTGAAGTAATGCTTTACTGAAACTTAAAGGAGAAAAAGGAATTATTCAGGAAAAAGGGAGGGGGTAGGGATCCTTAGGTAGAGTGAACCAGGATGCAAAAACTTTAAGGCAAGAAAAAATGCATGCTTTAGTATCTTTTTTATGCCAAAGTAATATTCTTTATCCAGTCCATTAAAATGTTTTTTTTTCAGATTGGTTATAGTTTAATTTACATATAGTAAGATTCACCATTTTAACGTATAAAGTTCTATGACTTTTTATAAACTTATACAGTCAATGTAATCATTATGACACTCAAGATATATATAATTTCCATTGCCCTAAAATGTTCCGTTGTACCTATTTGTAGTCAGTCTCCTTCACCTTCAGCCCTTGACAAGTACTGATTGGATTTCTGTCTTCATAGTTTTCTCTCTTCCAGAATGTCATACAAATAGAATAAGACAATATGTAGTCTCTTGAATCCAGTTTCTTTCACAAAGCATAATGTTTTTGAGAGTCGTTGATGTTGTGGTGTGTATGAGCAGTTTGTTCCTTTTTGTTGAGGAACAGTATTCTATTGCAAAAATGTAGCACGGTTTGTTTCACCAGTTGATGGACATTTGGCATGCTTCCGGCTTGGGGAAATATGGACAAAATTGCTACCAATATCCCCATAGAGGTTTTTGTGTGTCATTTCTCTTGGGTATATAGCCTGGAGTAGGGTATAGAGTAAAATCGTGTAAAATCATAGGAAATTACCAAACCATTTCCCAACAAGGTTGTACCAGTTTTGCATCCCCATCAACAGTGTATGAGAGTTTCAGTTTTTCAGTATTGTCATCAGTATTTAATTAATTATTATTATTATATTGTTATTGTTATTTTGTGGTACTGGGCATTGAACCCAGGGGTACTGTACCCCTGGGCTACATCCTTAGTCCTTTATTATTATTTTATTTTTTAATTTAATTTAATTTTTTTTTTTTTTGAGTTAAGAACTTACTAAATTGACCAGGCTGTTTTGGACTTGGAATACTCCTACTTACCCTCCCAAAATGCTAGGATTATAGGCATGCGCCACCACACTCAGCATCACCAGATATGACATTGTCTTTTGGGGGGAGGTCGGGGGGAATCTTTTTAATAGGCAACTAGTGATATCTCATTGTCCTTTTAATTTTCATTTTCCTAATGACTAATGATGTTGAACATCTTTTCTCGCATTTATTTGCCAACTGTAGTTCTTTTGTGAAGTGTTTGTTCAAAATTTTTGCCCATTTTTTCTTTCCTGGGCTGTTCATTTTCTTATTATTGAGTTTATATATTCAGGTTACAAATATCTTATCAGCTATGTGTTTTGCAAAGGTTTATTCCAAGTATGTGGCTTCTCTTCTCATTTTCTCTTGGTGTCTTTCAAAGATCAGAAACTTTTCTATTTTGTGAAGTTTGGTTTTTAAATTTTCCCTTTTGATCCCTCTCCTTCCTATCCTTTCCTAGCAGTCTTCTCTCTCTGCCTTCAGTCATGCAGAATTCTCCCATTTTTTAACAAAAAATCTTCACTTGCACTTCTTGCCCTTCTCTCGTTGTTAATGACCCTTTTCTCCTTCATTTCCTTGCCAAATACTTGGAATGAATGGTCTCTCGAAGGCTCCATTTCCCCACCAACTAGTCATTCCTTAAATCCCTGAATGTTGTTTCCATTCATACCACACTACCAAAATTGACCTCTTGATGTCACCAGAAAACCTCTTACATATCAATTCCAATAACATTTTCTAGACTGTAATTCTTCTCTACTTCTTTTTGGCATTTAAAAAACTGACAAGCCAGGCACCCGAGTTCACCTGAAGTCTCAGCTACTGGAGAGTCTGAGACAGGAGAATCACTGGAGCCCAGGAGTTCGAGTCCAGCCTGGGAAACACTGGGAGATCGCATTTCAATAACAAAAATTATAAAATAAAATAGCTCACTACTAATCCTTTGTTCTAAAAAATAATTGTTTAACATCTCATGTTCAACATTCCCCAAAAGCTGAACTAAGGTAGTATGTTATTCTATTGGGAATTAATACAATTATTGGTCAATGTCATGTAAACAAGTTTTTTTTTCTGAATAAATTCAACTTCTTTGTTGTCTGAAGTCAGACTGAAGCAGTAAATATAAAACAGGTGTTAAACTGTTTATAGTTAATTAATTCCCTTAAATGATCTGAGAATTGCCATTTATTTGTTCCGCGACATCATTCATTGCTTTTTTTTTTGGAGCAGGAGATTGAATCCAGGGTCACTTAATCACTGAGCCACATCTCCAGAGCCCTCTCCCTTTTTTTAAGTTGTAGATGGACACAATACCTTCATTTTATTTATTTATTTTTGTGCTAAGGATCAAACCCAGAGCCTCACACCGAGGCAAGTACTCTACCACTGAGCTACAACCCCACCCTTCCCAGTCCTTTTTGAATTTTGTTTAGAAACAGGATCTCACTGGGTTGCTTAGAGCCTCTCTAAGTTGCTGAGGCTGGCTTTCAAACTCAAGATCCTCCTGCCTCAGCCTCCAGAGCCACCTCATCATGCTTTTAAAACCTGTATTCCCAATGACAGAAATTTCAGCAAACCTGTGACTGATTTTTATTATAAATTGTGCATTACTAGGGTCTGAATGAATGAAATAATAATATACATTACAACATAATGAAGCTTTTTCATTCTTATTATATATTCCTTATGTTATGTTATGTTATATATTAGGAAGAAAAACAATCCAGGAACAATTTCCTAGGATAGGGAGAGAAGTAGTTATTAGAATCATAAAGTTTATTTCTAATATTTGTTAGGTAAATAAACTAAAATATAGTACAATAGATTTCCCCCTACAGTAACATTAGAATAGGCAAAGCAAAGAAATCTCAGTTTGGGGGTTGGGAACGCGGCTCAGTGGCAGAATGCTTGCCTAGCATGAGCAAGTCCCCGGGTTTGATCTCCAGTACCACAAAAGCAAAAGAAGTCTCAGTTTTGGTTTTGCCTCACTGGAACCATAATTAACAACTACTTTCATGCTTCTCAGGTATTCCCCCTAACCACCACCCTTGTCCTTTCCATTTGCCTTCTCTTTCTTTTTCCCTTTTACATCCTCTAATCAACATAATGACCAGAAAATATGACTAAATTAAATCACATTTCTCTCAACTCTAGGTCAAGGTAATTACTTCTTGTTAGCCCATCTATCTGTTCCACTGGCTTCCCTTTCTTTACCTGCTGAAATACGTGCTTTCAAATGGACAGCTCCTACACCTTTATTCTTGGATGGAGCAAAATAAAACAACGTTGGAAATTTTCCTGTATTGTTAGTGCCACAAGATCAGGCTAGGAAAATCTGTGCCCTAGACTCTTCCAGTCTCTCTCTTGGGGATATCAATGGATTCTGAGTATATTTGGAGACAGCATTATATAGTTGACAGGGCTTTATGTTAGAAAAACTTGAATTCAGATCAGTCTTGACCACCACTTAACAACTGCATGATCAGGAAGACAATAAATTCTAGGAGACTGTTTACTCATCAGTGAAAGAAGAGATGGTAATACCTGCCTCAACAGGAAACTCTAGGAAAGAGTTTGCTACTTACCAAGTCTTAGTCCCTTCTTCCCCTCCCCTACACTAATTCTCTTAATTGAAAATGACTCTTTAAAATGCCACCCTTTCTTGGTGTGCTTATGTTAGGCCAATCCCTTGGGACTTTTTATAGGATACTCCGAGGCTAATGAGATAAACAAAGACCAGAAATGATTGGTTAAATGGTACAGAATAGTCATATAATGGAATACTGTGAACCCATTAAATAATAAGTAGTAAGTAAATAAAAACTACATTCCCAGAACCTTAGTAAGTGCTGAAGGAAAATAAAAAGGAGGATATGTCACAGTTGTTTTCCTGAAGGAAAGTGTGACCTGATTGGGTAGGGGCAAATATACATAGAATACCTCTGGCTCATAATTATGTGTCTTTTATGTGAATCAGCTTCTTGATTTATGTTCTTGAAAAAGTATTTTTATAATCCCAGAGACTTGAGAGGCTGAGGCAGGAGAATCACAAATTCAAGGCTGTAATGGTTAATTTGAATTGTCAACTTGATTGGATTAAGAGATGCCAAGGATTAAGAGGTTTAAGGGTATGTTGATGAGGGTGTGTCTAGGAATGATTGGCATGTGCGATAGCCAACTGAAATGGAAACCCTCCCTAAGTGTGGGCAGCCCCATCAAATTGGATGATGACTTGGATGGAATAAAAGTTGGAAGAACAAGGAAGCAGCTGCAGATGCAAGTTCCATTATTCCTGAATTGGTTCTTGATTGCTCCTGTGATTATCTGAGATATCGGACTCTCTAGATTCTTCCCTCTTCTAAAGCAAACTCTGCCAGTGATTCTCCAGAAGCCTTTGGCCTCAGACTAGGATAGCACTGTTGATTTCTATTTCTGGGGCTTCAGCCTCTTGAGACTCTGCAACTACGGGTTCTTCCAGCTCTCTAGCCTGCAGACGGCCATTGTGGACTATCCAGCTTCTGGTCGTGTAAGCCAACCTGATAAATCCCCTTTTTATAATTATATTTCCTATTGATTCTAGAGAATCCTGACTAATACAACAACCAACCTCAGCAACTTAGCTGAAAGCTATAGTTGATCCAGAGCAATGGGTCCATATACTTTACCTTGAAGAGTCAGACAGCAAATATCTTGAGTTTGTGGGCCATACAGTCTCTGTTGAAACCACTCAGCTCTGTCATGAACAATAAGTAAGCAGGCATGGCCATGTCAATAAAACTTTATTTGCAAAAACAGGCAGCAGGCCTGTGGATTGCAGTTTGTCAATCCAGCTCTGGAGAAACCAATTATAGTTATATTAAGCAATGATTAAAAAGGAGTGATAGAAACTAGGAGATTTCTCAGCTTAAGGATGCAAAGCCACTACCAATGAGACCTCTTGATTAGAAAAGAATATGTGCACAAGGATACTCACAATTCTTTTTATCTTTCCCTCCAAGCTTTTGCCAAAAAGAAAAGATAAATTAAATAATTGGAAGGGTAATGGGACTTTCCTCCTGAAAAATCCAATAGAATGAGGATTGAGTACCAACCGGATAAGAAAAGGAAAACACTGAAAACAAGGAGAAAACTGTTTCAAGCTGCTAAAACCCTTGAGCTTTGGTGCTTTGAAACATGCAAAGTAAGCTTGTTAAGGCAGGGTGGAGGGGAAATTACTTCCTATTAACATCTGGAAACAGAATCGGGAACTAAAATGTAGTTGATCACTATAAATGGCAATTAATAAGGGACCAAACTTTAGTCCTTTTTCTTTTTTTCTTTTTTTATTGGTATGGGGGATTGAATCCAGGGGTACTTTACCACTGAGCTACATCCCCAGACCTTTTGTTTCTTATTTTGAGATAGGGCTCACTAAGTCACATAGGGCTTTTCTAAATTGCTGAGACTAGGCTTGAACTTGTGATTCTCCTGTCTCAGCCTCCTGAGTTGCTAGAATTACAGGCAGTGTCACCACAACCAGCTTCAAAGGAATAGATAGACTAAAGAGTCTATTTCTTAATATTATGCTCTAAATGTATCACTTCTTCTTTGTGGTCCTCAGAATTTAGTTGTTCAGATCTGTAAGTTTACTAAATATACCAGTGTGAGGGAAAAAAACCCTCATAACCTACTAGAATCACATGTTAACCAGATGGGTCACTATTTTTAGTGACAGCTCCCCAAACTGTAGGCTTCTCATGCAGCATGCAACCCTACACCTAATATAAGAATAGCTAGGATGTATTGCATACCTTCTAATCACAGCAGGCACTGAGCTAAGCATATTATATGCATTATTTCACTTACTCCTCTCAATAACCCTATGAGGTCAGTACTATTATCTCCATTTTACAGATGAGAAAACTGAGGCTCAGTAAGTAATTTTTCCAAGGTCACTCAGCTAATAAGTGGCAGAGCTAGAATTTGAATCCAGTCCACCTTCAGAGCCCTCAGTCTTAACTGGTGTCCTCTGTGAGTCCTGAGGAGAAAAGGTTAAGTGTAGCACTATGTGATAGCTGTGATCTCACATTATTCTTCACAGAAGATCAACTTAGTTAGGTAAAGAGAATTCAAATGCATTAAATAATGTAAAACTATTTATAAGACACCATAGTAACAACTACATATTACTATACCTTGAAGAAGTATCTAATGGGGGAGGGGCCTCAAATGAATATGTAAGAAAATAACTAAATGTAAATGAGTTGCCCTAAAATTGCTTTAAATTGCTCACAAAGTACAAGTGCATGGAAATAGATTTATAAGGAAACAACAAATACATGTCTTTCTTAGGTTCACTCTGGCATATATCCTTTTTTAGGCGAATGACTGATATTCACCTTCAATTTTTATTGATTGATTTTGTATAACAGGGGATTGAACTTAGGGGTGCTCTGCCACTGAGCCCCTCTGTCCTCTTTTAATTTTTATTTTAAGACAGGTTCTCACTAAGTTGCCAAAGCTAGACTCCAACTTGAGATTCTCCTGCCTCAGCCTCCTGATCACCTTCTACTTTTAAATTCTCTCTCCTCTCCTTCCCTCCCTCACTCTTACTGGGTATGTGTAGTAGATTGTACATAATTTTAAAGTTTTAATGGTGTTACTACACTGTAAAACAAATCTAGAACACAATATAAATACTAAAGAGCCCAAAGCAATATATATGGGTGTGTATATATGTATGTGTGTATATACATATATATACACATATTAATAAACTTCCTTTATCAAATGTTGCACAGGAATCAAGACCTCAGGGTAAGTGGTGTTCTGGCATGTCTCTGTCATGTCATATTTATTCTCCATGTTCATCCTTCAAAGTACATTACCCTGTGCACAGTCAGTACTTAGGCATAAGAACTTCTGTCTCAAGCAGAGCAAATTTTTCTTCCTTCCTTGTTGTCTAAAATCACTGCAGGAATTGAGGAGCTTTTTGCTATGATAAACAAAGTTCTGTCAAGTTCTGGAGTAGTCAGAACTCAGGCAGGTTAACAAAAGTTAGGAGACCCTGCTTGGAAAAAGAAGTGAAGCAACAAGGGGACATGCAAGAATAATTAAGAAGGTTCTGCCAAGGAACTACTTTCAGAGGAAGAAGGCAAAGAAAGAAGATGGCATGAGAAAAATTCTATAATGACCAGTACATCCTGCATGTTCCCTTTTCACATTAAGATTAGTTCAAGAGCCTGTTCACAGGGAGAATCCTCATAAGTTTAAAAAGATAAAAAGGCGTCATGTTAATGAGGCCAGGGCTAGAGTGAGGTGAGTGAGGTTCTCACATTGGACACTGTATTCAAGGGGATGCCAAGAAGCTGGGTAACCAATAAAAAAATATTTATTTTAAAATATTTACTTGGTTATTTATGAAATAAATAATTACTTATTTATATATGCTTATTAATCTCTATGTATTTATACTTACATGTATATGTGTATATGTAGATACATACATACATACATACTTTTTTTTTCTTTTTTTGAGAGTCACTGTTGTCCAGGCTAGCCTGGATCTCCTGGGTTCAGAGAATCCTCATGCCTCACTCTCCCACCATACCTGGCTCAGAGAAGTGTTTATAAATATATATGAGATCAAACCCAAGGGCTTTACCCTGGCTTTATCCCAACACTTTTTGTTTTTTATTTTGAGAAGGGCCTCACGAAGTTGCAGTCCTTCTACCTCAGTCTCCTGAATCGCTGGAATTACAGGCCACCACAACCGACCAGATAAATAGTGTTTTAAAGTAACATCTCCACATATCAAATCAGCAAACTACAGTAGGACTTCTGCTCTGCAAATTGGAACTGGCCACACATTTAGGGTGAGGTGCCTGAGGCAGGATCTTACAATTCTTAAGATAGTCTTTATTTACAATGTTGATACTTTGTTCATCATGGGTTTTTTGCATTCATTTGGAAGTTTTGAAAAATATTGAATTAAAATGTTTTTCGCCTTGGTTATTGAGGTTTCCCCCCCCCAATCTTCTTTTTCCCCCACTCCCCTTAAATTTTGTGCCCTACTCACAGCTTTCTAGTCCTGGTTTACAATTGTAGGAGAGAAAGAGAGGAGGCAGGAAGACACAAGCAGTGGTTTCAAGATTTCTGCCAGGACTTAAGGTCAAGACCTAAAGCAGAAAAGTTGGAGATTCCGTTTTACCCCGCTGTGTGCGCGCTGTGCCCGGGGCGCCCTCGTGCCAGTGAAGGGCCGTCTTTCATTGAGCGCCTTCACTTGCCTTGGCAGCTGCACTCACTTTTATATGCAGGTTCTGGAATGCTGGGAGCTGTATGGCAGCCAACATCTCTCCTCTCCCTTCTCAAACATGACCCTCTGTAATTCAGTTACAGACACCTCTTTCCTTAGCCTTCTCACCCAGGGAGCCTGATCAACAATCTAAGAACTAAGCCTCATTTGCCTTCTCTGAGTATGCAAGTGAATTTGCATATATCTTGTGTCCATTTGCATTCCCCTCACATGGGGCATTTAGAATAAAAACAACATTCATGAATCAAAATGAAGCTTGTTCCATTCTTTCTCTGTCAAAGTATAGAGTAAGTAAAAGGATACCGCAGTGTGAGAAAAGAGCTGAAATTATATTTGCCAGGGTTATGTGAAGTTTTAAAAGCAATCCAATTTGGTGGCCTTTACCACCATGCAATTGGCGTTTAATATTTATAGGTTTAGCCTTGGAGAACACAATCACTCATGACTGAAATAGCCTCCCCCTTCCTCAACCACTGTGTAGAAGTTTGAGCCAAGAGCCCCTAAAAGCCGAAACTGCCCACTTTTCCTTCATCAGGTCACCACTTCCAGCCTGGAAGACTGATTTCTCCATTTGAGACAAACTGACTGAAGAACCAATTAAAAGGAGAGAGAGAGAGAGAGAGAGAGAGAGAGAGAGAGAGAGAGAGAGAGAGAGATGCTTCTCGTTGCCCCCTTGGCCCCTTTGGGAGCTAGAAGAACTAAGGAAAGGAAAAAGAGTAACCTGGCATCAATACTGCACAGAAATTCATCCAGAGAAACCAACCAGTGGACAGGGCACTATTGATCCCACAGTGAGATGGAGCCCCAAATGATGAAAACCTATATCATAAATAAAAAGTGTAAGTGCAATATAGAGTTTTTTTTTTTTTTAAATAGAACCAATAGATTAGAATATGTCAATATGCCTCCCCCACCCATAGAGAAAGGGTGCCTAACTATAGGCTGTGAGCCTTGAAATCTGTGCGACAGGTAGATGGTTCAGGGATGGATGACTCAATTCTTCACATCTTGTTAAAAGTCCCTTTAGTACATAGCTGCCTTATTTTAAAATACTTGGTTATTGGATAACTTTCTAGTTTTTGGATAATTGGTAACTAAAAAAGGAGTGCCCTGGACAATGGATTTCCATTTTCAAATAAACAGATAATACCTGCTACTATAGTATAATAAAGTGGCATCCTGGTTTATACTTTAGAATTTTATAAATTTTTTTAGTTGATGCCCAGTTCAACTCTTGGTTGAGTCGATAAACTCAAGCTTCTGATCCACCTGTCACCAAGCCTTATCTTTTCTTCCATTAAAATGTCATGTCTCTAGAAAAACTCTATGACAAGAATGCCAAGAGATATGAACAAGGGAGTTTCTTTACCATTTTTGTGATAGACCCTACACACACATGCACAAAATCTTGGAAGTAACCAAAATGTCCATCAATAATAAGAAACTGGAAAAATAAATTACAATAAACTCATACTATGTAAAACTTCAACACTATTACAAAAAACAAGTTACAAAAGAATTATATTTAATAATGTGGAAATATGTCCAAGATATATTATTAAATAATGCACATTTCTGAAGAATATAAATAATGATCCAATTTAGATAAAACTAAATATGTATTATCTGTGTATATGTTTGTATGTGATGTTTATTTATAATCAAAATTTTCTGGAATAGTATCACTACTAGTAGTTACTTGTTTAGAGTGAGACTGAAGTAGGATTAGGAGAACAGGGACCTGGGACTTTGTAAAGTACTGCTTGTATAATCTTTTAAATTTTCATGGTGGTCACATAGTTCTTTTCTAATAAATATAACATGGTAATTGAAGTAATTAATATACATTGTGTTTATGTGACTTATTAATTCATATGTCTATATGTATTCAGTAAGCGTAAACGTTCATTTACAATGCATGTGCAAGAAAATGTACCAACAATGGTACCTTTCATTATGTAGATGATTTGTATTTTCTTTTTAAATTTTTGTCTAGATTTATAATGACCTTAGGACTGAGCCACATTCCTAGCCCTTTTTTTTTTTTTCCATTTTGAGATAGAGTCTCACTAAATTGCTTAGGGCCTTGCTAAATTAGTGAGGCTGGCCTTGAACTTGTGATCTTCCTGCCTCAGCCTCCTTAATCTCTGGGATTAAAGGCTTGGGCTCCCACCGGGCCCTTGGGATTTTCTTGTTGTAAATAATGTTCATGTATTTTTCTTTTCAAGTTGCAAAAATACTTTGTTTTCAAAGTAGAAAACACATGTAAGAATAAAAGAACACTCTAAAAATTAACCTCTAACCTCAATATCCAAAGATGGCCTTTCAGTATATGTCCTTCTGGTCTTATATAATAAAAATTTTTTTCAATTCTTTTGGAATTGCTAGGCTAAATGGTAATTTTCCATTGAATTTATTGAAGAACCACCAAACTATTTTCCATACTGAGCTGTAGCCTTTTGCATTCCCACCAGCAATGTGTGAAAGTTCCAATTTCTCTACATCCTCACCAACACTGTTATTATTATTTTAATGGCCATCCTAGTAGTATAAGGTGCTATCTCATCTTAGTTTGTTGTTGTTATTTTGGTACTGGGGATTGAACTCAGGGGCACTCAATCACTGAGCCACATCCCCAGACCTAATTTGTATTTTATTTAGAGACAGGGCCTCACAGAGTTGCTTAGCCCCTCACTGTTGCTAAGGCTGGCTTTGAACTCAATCCTCCTGCCTCATCCTCCTGAGTCACTCGGATTATAAGCGTGTATCATTACACTGGCTCATCTTGGTTTTCATTTTGCATTTCCCTAATGACTAATGATGTTGAACATCTTTTCATGTGCTTGTTGGTCATTTGCATATATTCTTTTGAGAAAAATATGTCTGTATAAGTTTTTTGTTAAAACTGGGCTGTTTGTCTTTTTTGTTTGGTTTGATTTTGGTACTGGAGCTTGAATCCATAGGCACTTTATCCCTGAGCTACATTCTCAGGCCTTTTAAAAAACTTTTTATTTTGAGACAGGGTCTCACTAAATTGCTGAGACTGGCCTACTTTCAATCCTTCTTTCTCGGCCTCCTGAGTTGCTGGGATTGTAAGCATGCACCACTGCACCACCTTGTCTTTTCATTGTGGAGTTGTAAATGTTCTTTATATATTCCAGATACTAGACCATTATCAAATACATCATTTGTAAACATTTTCTCCTGTTCTGTAGGCTGTCTTTTCACTCTCTAGACAATATTATTTGATGCATAAAAATATTAATGTTTTTCCAGTGCTGGGGATTGATCAAGGCCTTGCACATGCTAAGCAAGTGCTTTACCACTGAACTACACATTCCCAGCCAAAAGTTTTTGATTTGGTGATTCCCTGATCTATTTTTCCTTTTGTTGCTTGTGCTTTTGGTATCATATTTAAGAAATAATTGCCAAATATAATTAAGAAATAATCGTCATGAAGATTTAACACTAATGTTTTCTTCTTAGAACATTATAGTTTTAGCTCTTATTAAATATAATGATCCATATCTTTGATCCATTTTGAGTTCGTTTTTTAATATGGTGTAAGGTGGAATCCAACTTGTTATTTTACATGTGGATATCCAGTTGCTCCAACACCATTTGTTGAAAATACTATTCTCTTCCCTAGTGAGCAGTTTTAGCACCTTCATTGAAAATCAAAGTATTAGTTTTTAAATCAGAAAATAAAATCAAAATAAAAAATGTACATATTGTGTTCCCTCTTTTATTTTATATTACTTCTGTTACTATTTGTCAGGTTTGTATATTCTCATCCTCAGATTAATGCAATAGCCTTCCTACTAACTATCTCATCTATCACTGACAGAGTAATATCTCTTTACTACCATCATGTTATTACCTGGCTCCAGGATGGGCTAGGTTGTTTAAGTATTAATTGGTGGTTACACCTTAAATATTAATTGGTGATGGAACCTAAGTGTATAGTTATTCCACCAAATAATAATAACTTGCTTCTTAACCTAAAATAATCAGCTAGCCTTAACTCTACTGCTTCTACAATAGATATACTAGGGCCGGGGATATACCTCAGTTGGTAGAGTGTTTGCCTTGCATGCACTAGGCCTAGGATTAAATCCCCAGCACATCTCTCTCTCTTTCCCCCTCTCTCTCTCTCTCTCTCTCTCTCTCACACACACACACACACACACACACAAGATAGCTGAACTAGGATAAAACCTAAATCAAAATATTATATTCAAGATAGAAGGAGGTAGAAGATACCCTTTTAGCAGAGGATTTTTTTTTTTTTTTGATAACAGGGATTGAAACCAGGTATGTTTGACCACTGAGCCACATCCTCAGTCCTTTTTAATTTTTATTTTGAGACATGGTCTTGCTAAGTTGCTTAAGGCCTCACTAAGTTGCTGTTGGCTTTGAACTTGTGATCCTCCTGCCTCAGCCTCCTGAGTCACTGGGATTACAGGTGTGTGCCACTGTGACCAGTTAAAAATAGTATTTTGATCTCAAAATTAATTATCATTTACTCTTTCCACAAATGTTAACTGGATTTTAACTTAAAAATATTAACTTAAAAAATTAAGATTCAATCACTACTTTCTAGTTACTCAAAACTTACATAAGATAGTTAAGAAAAAACATAAATTGTAATCCAACATTTTAAGAGAAATAATAAAAGTGGGAATAAAACACTGGAATACTGGAGAGGAACAAGTTTCATAGTAGGAAGCTTCCTTTTTTACTTAATAAATCTGTTAAATTGCTTCTATAATTACCTAGAACTATCATTTTTCACATTAGTTCATCTTTAATTTATTCAGTTACAAATATTTATTATAGCTTTCTTAATTCAGACAAAAGTATAGAGGAATTTCTAATCTGGTTGGGATTGAGTTTACATATAAAAAGCTAAAAGTAATAGAGTTATGATGTTTTCAATAGCATTTTCCAATTTAGTGATATATTTTAAATTATCTAAAGTTAATACATTAGAAAAAATAATATAATGCAAATCAACAGCACAAGACCTGACCAAAGGTGAGAACTGAGTGAATAGTTTAGATCAGCTATTTCCAGCAATAGGGCCTCAGTACCCTGGCATGACACACTGTGAACTGTGCAGTGTGGTACAGTAATGTGTCTATTATTGTTATCATTTCACACACACACACACACACACACACACACACACACATTAGAAAGAATTGAAGTTTTTTCTTGTTGTTTTCATTTATTTACATCCTGTTAAAGTTACTTGGATGCTTTAGCTCATGAATTATCAAGAGGGAAAGATTCAGTGCATCCAGGAAAGACTCCATGAAGAATTCAAAGAATGGGAATTATTCAGAAAGAAGTTAGGGGAGAGAACTACCTCTTCTGTAGGAAAGATGGGAATATGCATGATTTATTGAGAAAAATAGTTAGGTCTAATTGAGCAGAGATTTAAAAGTGGGAAGATAGAAACAAATGATCTGGAAAGTCTTATTAGTAGACAATTGTTCTTGTTGCTCTGCATCCTTTAATCTTTTTGTAGTAATAAGATTCTAACTTCCTCTTGCAAACCACCTTACCCTTTATTCTGAGTAAATGAACTTTGAGTTGATTCTCCTACAGGAGTGAGAATGTGACTCAGATGTCGGGTGAATCACTGTCATATTCCCTGGATGCCAAGATGGCTGAGGAATGGACAAAAAGATGCAATGAAACTTTTACTGAGAAGCACATGGTCTTTTCTTCTGGAATTGCTAATAGTAAGGACACTGTATGCTTGGCACTGGTGAGAGGTCACTACTTCGTGCCAGGAAATTATTCTGAAACAGCAGAAGATAGAACTGGGAGATGAAAAGGAATGAATTCTGGTGACACGATGCCGGCCTTGATTATTATAGACTAATTATCCTTAGACTTTTCATTTATGTTAGCCAATGAATTTCCATATGTACTTTAGCCATTTTTTTTACAAAAAAAATACCTGAATGGACAAATAATAAGTGAACCCTCAACAATCGAAATGAAAGTTATTTGACGAATGTAATTTTTTTTTTCATTATCAAAGAATTAAATCACCACCATAATAGGATGGCCTAACAGGAGTAGAAATGAGACTAAGTCCCAGACTTTCTGGGCTCTGAACCTAGACTTCTTCTTGCACTCCATGTCAGTCTTTTATTGCTGGAACTCAGTACGTCTCATATATAGGACACTATCTTTTACTTAGCCCAAGTTTGGCTAAGTAAATTATTAGGCCTTGAGCAATTGGACTTCTTAGAGGATGGTCCATTTTTGTAACATGTTCAAGATAATATGGGTTTTAGATGAATAGTAGTAATAATGTTGCCTATTTTAACAACCAAATAAATGTGGCAGAAAATACAATGCCATATAAACAGTCATCTAAAACTATCACATATAAAATTTGTGTATTCTTTGCATGTCAATTATCATATGATATTGATAATTGATTTGTGAAAAAAAATTAAAAGGGAAAACTAAGATAACTCATGGTTACTGAATAGTATTGTTTGATTGAGTAAATCACTTTCTTTCTCTGATTCAATTTCCCTACTTAAAAACATAGGAAAGTTATAATACTGAATTTATATTCTTAACACAAGAAGATTTAAATGTGGCCTTGATCTATATTTATCTTCATTTATATCCATCAGGCACTTGAAGAACACACATGTATACCTCACAAAAACCCTGTGAGGTAAATATGATTATTATTCCCATTTTGCTGAGGCTCAGACAAGTTGTGATTCTTGCCCAAAAAAACAGAATGAAATATAATTTGAAACCAGGAAGCTCTGTATTGCCTCACTACTTTTCTAATACTATAGTAAACAATCTAGAATAGAATAACAAACATTGAGGGGGAAACTGTGAACAGCCAAAAGAGATGTTAAAGTTTTTAATGTTGGGCTGGGGATGTAACATAGTGGCAGAGTGCTTGCATGAGACTCCGGGTTTGATTCCCCAGCAACCCAAAAAGAAAAAAATGTTTTTAATGGTTTTTCATTTTGCCCTATGGGATTTCCTTGGGCTCCAGATCTGTTGACTTTTATTTATTTATTATTTCTTCATTTTTAATAGACACATAATAATTGTATATTTTTATGACATTCCATGTATTTTGATACATATATACAATGCGTAAAGATTAGGTCAAGGTGACTGGCATTATCCATCACCTCCATATTTATCAGTTTGACTTTTATTTTAGACATAATAAGTGAGCTAATGTTTTTCAAACCTATGGGAGATGATAAGGAAGAAATAAAATATTCATTTCAAAGAAAAAAGTTAAAAGGATAGGAAAATGAGAACACTGAAAAAATAACAAAATGCACAGCAAATCTGAGTCTCTTTAAGGTAAGGACAAATGTGCCTACCGATTGCCATATCCAATGAAGATATTGGTGTGTTACAGTGCCAGGTTTCTGTTCTCGCGACTAAAAGGCTCAGGGGTCACTCCAGTTGAACTGGGCTAACTGGGCTGCACAAAATAACCACACAAGAGACACAAATACCTTTTTCTTTGGGGTCGCTGTGACGGCTCCTCTGACCTTAAGGTCCCCAGAAAGAGAGAGAGCACGTGCTGACCCCTTTTATTGAGGAGAAGTTATTTAAATGAGGCAAGGGGTCAGGTTTCAGGGGGCTGAGTCTATCTTCATGATGTCCACTGTCAGCAGGTTGACTGACACCTGGGTAGGCCACACCCAAGGGCACAGTAAGAGAAGGGGACACACACACAAGGCACTTCCATGGAAGATTCTATCCTAAACAGAGCAAGGGGTTAATATTACAAAGGAACAGTTAGCATAGCTCACCGACCCTCGGACCCAAGAAGGGTGGGGAAAGCTCTGCCACATTTCTGCGACTGAGCCCCTCAGCACCCAGCCGGGGAGTGTAACCCAGTCACATGTAAGGTTGGTCTCCCACAATACAGTATATGGGTTGATGTTCCCAATACCTATCCTGAGTCAGCAGTTGAAAGTTAATGGATAGTGAACACTTAGTTTAAGAGAAGATATGGTTCAGACTAGAGGTCCTTTCCCCAGAAACATCCCAGATAAAGATTTTAATGCAAGGAAACCCGAGGATCATAGAAAGATTATGTCTTAGCAGGCAAATGTTAAGTTCAGAACCTCCAATAGAAAGACAGCCTCATACATTCAAGAAAAATAAGGGCTGAAATAAGCTCGGCATGATGGTGCATGCATGCCTGTAACCCCGGCAACTCAAGAGGCTGAGGCAGGAGGATGGAGAGTTCAAAGTCAGCCTCAGCAACTTAGTGAGGCCCTAAGCTAAAACTTAGTGAGACCTGTTTCTAAATAAAATATATAAAGGATTTGGGACATGGCTGAGTGGTTAAGTGCCCCTGGGTTCAATCCCTGGTGAAGAAGATGAAGATGAAGAAGAAGAAGAAGAGGAGGAGGAGGAGGGCTGAAATAACCTTTGTTGTCTAGGTTAGAGAAAATTCTTCTCTCTTCCACTAGCAAAACAAATCTGGGCTTTCTTGAGGGGGATAAAAATATGCTCCTTTGTTTCAATCCAAAATAGACATATATAAAATCTTACAAAAGTACCACTATCAAACAAAGTCTATTGAGAAATATTACTTAAGAATGGTGATGCAAAATAGTAACTAAAATACTAACAGGTAAAATCCAACAACATCTCAAAATAATTGAATGAAATCACAGCAGGAATGTAAGGATAGTTCAACATTAGGAAATTTATTGTAATAATTAACTATATGTACAATCAAAAGAGATGAAGTATATTATTCTCTCTTGAGTATATTATTCTCTCTTGAGTGATTTTTTTGATTCATTCATCCAACAAATATTTATTATTCACCCATCAATAATTAAATAAATATTATTACATATCAATATCTGATAATATATACTAATATACTATATTATATACTAATATACTAATATCTGATAGTGATAAATGCTTTTACAAAAATAAAACAGGTTAAGAGAGAAGAAATAATGAGAAGGATGCTATTTAATATAGGTGACCAGGAAAGATTTCTCTGTTAAGATTAAATTTGAGTCTGGTGTACTAGTGCACACCTGTAAAACCAGCTACTTAGGAAGCTGAGGCAAGAGGATCACAAATTCAAGGCCAACCTCCACAACTTAGGGAGATCCTGTCTCAAATTTTCAAAAAGGTCTTGGGACATGGCTCAGTGGCAGAATGTTAGTTAGCACATGCATAGGACATCTTAGTACATGATATGAACAACAAATATATATATTCATATATATTAAACTAAATATGTACATTTAGTTTAAGCAAGACCTAAATGAGTTGAGGGATTCCAGAAAGAGAGTACAGCAAATGAAAGCCCAGAAGTAGAAGAGATTAGCATTTTTAAGGCCATCATAAAGTTGGAGTAGTGTAAGTAAAATAGAGACCAAAAGAACACAAATCCTATAGGTCATAGTAAGGACATTGATTCTTATTCTGATTGAGATCTGTAGTTACTAGAAGGTGTTGAATAGAAGAGTGTCAGGATCTGGTCTCCATTATATTATAAAAGATTCTCTGATTGCTAGGTTGAGAATAGAATCCAGAGATAAAGGTGACCAGACAGGAAGATGCCATAATAATCCAAGTAAAGAACCATAATCAGTAGGAAATGTAGTGTGTGTGTGTGTGGGGGGGGGGGGGGGGTTACAGTCTGCATATGTTATGAATTCCAGTATACCAGAAAATTGACTTTTTTTTTTCTTTTAAGTAGGGACTTTCAAATGTCAGTATATGTAAATATTTCTTCTAAATCAGTTCAGTTTCTCCAAAGAAAGATCCTCTTATCTCCTGCCTAGAGATATCCAGTCTGTCCACTAGGTGTTTGCAGCTGGGTAGGGAAATGAATACAGCATTCTGTTTAGATTGCAGGTATGTTCTCATGTCATATCCTTATTTTCATAACCATTCCTTTCCTTAAAGCCTAATATTTTGAAGTCCATATCCTTTCTATTTCAGTTTCTCCAGAAGTGACACCTTCTGTCCTCTGTATGGTAACAGAGAGAAAAGTATTTGACTGCTTGTGTAGGCATGGGGGTGAAGAGCTGGGTTCTATCTGATCCTTATATAGACCCTTAAATAATCTTCCCCCTTTAAACTTCTTTCTTCCTTGCATAGTATTTCACTTCAATTTCTGTGGCTTTCTGAGGTTCCATGGGACAGATTCTTTTTTCCCCCCACATTTTTATTGGTTCATAATAGTTGTTATGGTGGGATTTGCTGTTACATATCTATACATGCACACAAAATAGCAATGTAATTTGGCCAATATCACTTCCCAATATTTCCCTTTCCTCTCCTCCTCCCTCCCCCTGGTCCCTTTCCTCAGTTCTACTGATCTCCATCATTTTCACCAAATTCCCTCACCCTTATTTTCCTTTTTCCTCTCTAGCTTTCACACGTGAGAGTAAACATACAACTCTTGACCTTCTGAATTTGGCTTATTTTGCTTAACATAATTGTCTCATGTTCCATTTTCCTGCAAATGCCATAATTTCATTTTTCTTTATGGCTGAAAAAACTCCATAGTGTATATATCTCACATTTTCTTATCCATTCATCCCTTAATGAATACCCAGGCTGGTTCCATAGTTTGGCCATTGTGAATGGTGCTACTGTAAGTATGTGTACGCATGTATCACTATAGTATGATGACTTTAATTCTTTAGGATAAATACTGAGGAGTGATACAGCTGGGTCATAAAGTAGTTCCATTTCTAGTCTTTTGAGAAACCTTCATACTGATTTCCATAATGGTTGTACTAACTTACAATCCTACCAACAATGTAAAATTATTCTTTTTTCTCCATGGAACAAATTCTTGTGCTGATTGCTGGTGTTCACCTATGAAGTACCTCAGTTTGAACTTCCTCTGCCTTGTTAACCATTTTTCAACTCACCATCCACTTTTAACTTGCATATACTATGTCTTGGGGTTAAAGATGTTTCCTAATGGGCTGGGGATGTGGCTCGGTTGTAAAGTGCTTGCTTCCATGTATGAAGCCTCTGGGTTCAATCCTCAGCATCTCAGGGGGAAAAAAAATGTTTACTACTGTCATTGAATATGGAGTTTGTGTTTTTGCTTCTTGTTCTCCTCTCATAAACGCATTTAAACATGTTAAAATATGCCTTTTATCATTCCTAATAAGAATCAGCAAATTAAAACTTCGGGGCCATTCCGACTCGGCTGTGGCTCTCAACACTAAGATACCCCTTTCTGCCTATCAGAACAACAAAGATCATTAATGAGGTTTTTGACAACATTAGTTCCTTGCCAGCTGTTGGCTGGAAACCTCAGTTCCCTGCCATGTAAGCCTTTCCATAGGTAGGCTACCTGAGTGTCCTCAAGATGCAGTAACTAACTTCCCTCAGTACAAATGATAGAATTGACAGTCTAAAGTTGCAGGATTTTTTCCCCCTAAAAGCAGCCTTATTGTGATATTATCCAAACAATATACAGTTCATCCATTTGAAGTGTACAGTTCAACAGCTTTAGTAAATATTTAGAGTTCTGTGATCCATGGGCCTTTTCAGTCTTTTATAACCTAATCTTGTGGGTGACATACTACTAATTTTGACATAGTCTGTTGGTCACATAGATCAATTTTCATATAATGTGGGAGAGAACTATACAAGAGTGTGACTACCACAGGCAGGCATCGCTGGAGGCCATTTGGAGGTTGGCTATTACAGTGACTATGTAGGCATACTGGAATCCACATAAAGTCTTAAGCTCTAGCTTTGTCCTATCTTTTAGATTACTACTTACAAAACAAACAAAAAAAAAACCAACCAAACAAACAAACAAAAAAATGCATACTATGCATGATGTAAAGAAAAGTTCTCATCTGGAGTTTTGGCAGGAATCAGTCATGCTTCAACAGCTCTAAATGTCCCTTGAGCAGTACAGAAGTGAAAATCCAGCATTATAGGAATGAGGAAATGAGGTTTTAATACTTGTCTTTAAAAGAGAACAGTGAGGCCAGATTCAGTGGTATGTACACCTACAAGCCTGGCTACTTGGGGGGATGAGGAAGGAGGATCCAAGTTCAAGGCCAGCCTCAATAACTTAGCAAGAGTTTCTCAAAATAAAATAAAATAAAGAGCTGGGATATAGCTCAGTGGTTGAGTGCTCACCTAGCATGTGTGAGGTCCTGGGTTCAATCCCCTAGTACTGAAAATGGGGGGGGGGGGTGATAAGAAACCAATAACTGATAGCAACTTGGCTGAACAGTGTTAGTTGTATAAAGTTGAAAATACTTACTCCCCTAGCATAAAAGTATTCACTTGGTGAATGATTTCTTCCAAGAATAGAAGAAAGTAAATACAGTTTTCTTGTGGTTTGGTCATGAATATTCACCCAGTCTTTTTGTCAATCAACAAATACTAATGGTACAGAGGAGACTTTTGCACCCCCTTAATATTCTATAAATGACTCTTTGAGCTATGTCACTGTACCTAGCAATATAATAAAGAAACATGAAATAAATATGCAGTCACTTCCTTTGAAAATCTTTCATAGAAAAACAGGAAAAAAGGGCTCGGGATGTAGTTCAGTGGTAGAATGTTTGCCTAGCATGCTTGAGGCCCTTAGGTTCAATCCCAAGTATGGAGTTTTTCCCTCCATAAGTCAAAAGCCAGTATTTCTTTGTTTTAAATAGCTATAAAAGTTCCTAAAAACAAACATATATTACTATTTGTCTTGGATCTCTTTTCCATCTCCACGTGTTTTTAGTTATTGATGAAAACTGTTTATATACAAGATGGCTTTTTCAATTAAAATAAACACATTTTAGGGTACAGTGTAGCAGAACCATCTGTTGGAACTTATTTTTCTGGTTAATGTGTGTGGGGTCAATTCCTCAGATAATGAAAAAAATTGTATTGGGTTCTTTGAAATTTCATTAAGAGATTAATTTGTGTTGTATCATGTAACATGTGAAAAGAGGGTGAGGGTAAGTTGAATCTCTTTGGTACAATTAAAATACAGGGGAATGCACAAATATATCTCTACTAAACTTGGTTCAGTGGAAATATTCCAGATGAACAGATTGAAGGAGCCTTTACTTAAAATAGTTTTGCAGATTGCTATAAGCTCAAAATCAGATTAATTTGTGATAGTAAAGAATATAATTTTACATATTTCTGTTTCTGTATTAACAAGAAATTTTATAGTGTGCATAGTTTGATATTTATTTGTAAGATCAACTTAAAAGCAATATTCAAACAATCCTATTAGCAGACTCCACTCCAAGTTTTTATATCCTTAGTAGAATCTATCACACAAATAAATAACTTTCTCTCCAAGAAACTTCCATGTACATAAGGTCAAATGAGGCTGTAAGTTCTTAATGTAGAAAGGAAGAGGATATTTTAAAATCTTTAAGATAACTTTTTCTTCCATTATATTAAAAATAGATATATAACATTTTCTCCCCACTAGACTGGCAAAAATTGAAAAGTATGACAATACTAAGTAAGCATTAAGAGTACACAGAATTCTTATAAACTGTGAGAGAGTGGAAAGGCATTTGGCATTAATTGTCTCACCACATTGAATATTTGCATACTCTATGACCCAGCAGTCCTACTCCTAGGTGGAAACACTTGCATGTGTGATCAGTAGGCATGCATAAGAATATTTATAGCAATAATAATTATAATAATAAAAAGTCTGGAAACAACCCAACTATGAACCAACAGAAGAATAATTGGGGGTATATGTATACAATAGAATGTCATATAGTACTAAAAATGAACAAGCTATCATTATATACAACATGGATAAATCTTAGAAATATAATGTTGAGTGAAAAGGACAAATCCCCAAACTCTGTATATTGGATAATATAGCATTTTTATAAATCTCAATAGCATGTAATTAGGCATTGTTTTGGCATATATAGATTCATGATCTAACTAAAATAAAATAAAAACAAAACTGTAATGGAATGATAATAAGCACAAAACTTAGCATACAGCTTACCCCTGAGGGTAGAGGAAAGACAGCAGAGAAACACAAAGATAGATACAAGTAACTAGGAAATGTGCTAGTTTTTGGGTTCCGTTGAGGTTCACAGGTCTTTTTTAGATTACTAAGATTTATACTTAATATATGTGTTATGTATATATTTTGTATCTATTAAAAAGCAAATTTTAAGAGGTTGATCTATTTCATCCTCACCTCCTTCAAGTGAGAAATGAGAAAGCTGAATCTTACACTGCATGCAAAGAAACTGAAGATGGCATAGCTCTCTCCTCAAATAAGGAGACAGAATTCTGCCAACTAGAACACCTCTCAAAGCCATTGATAGCTTTCGTTTTCTTGTCTCTCTCTCTCTCTCTCTCTCTCTCTCTCTCTCTCTCTGTGTGTGTGTGTGTGTGTGTATGTGTGTGTGTGTTTTACTAGGGATCAAACCCAGGGGTGCTTTACTGTTGAGCTACATCTCCAGCCCTCTTTAAAGTTTTGAGACAGGATCTCACTAAATTGCCCAGGCTGCCCTACACATTTGAGATTACTCCTGCTTCAACCTCTTGAGTAACTGGAATTACAGGTGTTCACCATCATAGCTGACTTACTCACAGCTTTTAAATAATCAGTGTAGCAGAAGCTAAGAGAATGTAAGTAAATTAAATCCAGGTGAATTACATGAGACTTTTCTCCTTCACATGCTAACGAAGTGTGGCCAGTCAGGAAATAAATTGTGCTATTGCAGGTTGGAATCTCAGTATCACCAAGGGAAATGAAAATTTCACGAAAACTGAAATCAGAATAAAATATCCAGGAGAAAATGAGCAAAAACAGCTGAATACACTGGCACACTCCTATAATCCTGATTACATAGGGGGCTGAGACAGGAGGATTGCAAGTTTGAGGCCTCCCTGGGTAATTTAGTGAGACTCTGTCTCAAAATAATTTTTTTCTTTATTAAATTATTTATTTATTCTAATTTGCTATACCTAATGGCTGAAAGCAATTCACTTCATATTAAACATATAGAGCACAATTTTTCAAGTCACTGGTTGTACATAAAGTATTTTCACACCATTCGTGTCTTCACACATATACTTAGAGTAATGATGTCTAACTCATTCCACGGTCATTCTGATCCCCTTTCCCCTTCCCTTAGCTTCGCTCCTCTTTGCCCTATCTAAAGTTCCTCCATTCCTCCCATGCCCCTACCCCAATTGCCATTATGAGTCAGCATCCTCATATCAAAGAAAACATTTAGCCTTTGGTTTTTGGGGATTGTCTTACTTAGCATTATATTCTCCAACTCCATCCATTTACCTGCAAATGCCATGATTTTGTTCTCATTTAATGCTGAGTAATGTTCCATTGTGTATATATACCAAACTTTCCCTATCCATTGGCATCTGGGTTAGTTCCACAATTTAGCTATTATGAATTGTGCTGCTATAAACATTGATATGGCTGTGTCCCCGTAGTATGCTGTTTTTAAGTCCTTTGTGTATAAACCAAGGAGTGGGATAGCTGGGTCAAATGGTGGTTCTATTCCAAGTTTTCTAAGGAATCTCCATACTGCTTTCCAAATTGCCTGCACCAATTTGCAGTCCCACCAGCAATGTATGAGTGTGCCTTTCCCCCACATTCTCCACAACACTTGTTGTTTGTATTCTTGATAGCTGCCATTCTGACTGGAGTGAGATAAAATCTTAGAGTAGTTTTGATTTGCAATTCTCTAATTGCTAGAGATGTTGAACATTTTTTCATATGTTTGTTGATTGATTGTATATCCTCTTCTGAGAAGTGTCCAGTTCCTTGGCCCATTTATTGATTGGATTATTTGTTATTTTGCTGTTATGTTTTCAAAATAAATAAATTTTTAAATAAGGGTTGGGAATGTAGTTTGGTGATAAAGCACCCTGCGTTCATTCCCAATATAGGATGGGAGATGGGGAGAGAGAGAGAGAGAGAACAGGTGAGTGCAAAAGCACACAGGCTAAATGAATAAATAAACTCATTTATTCATCAAACCTTCCTTCCTAGACTGTGCAGCAGCTGGCTGGAAGGGAGTTAGTTCTTTATGGGTAGGCTAGGAAAAGAGATAAAAACAGTTCATACACCCCAAGAAACTTACAACTAGTACTTGGGAGGCAGGAATCTTCATATATAAACAGAAGAGATACTGCTGCAGAGAGCCCATAAAGGGATATCCATACAAAGAAAGAGTAAAATGACCCAAAACCAAAGAAAGGGAAGAATACTTGGAGGTTTTCAAGTATAACACAGTTGATGAATTCAGTATTAAGAAGCATGACAATTTTAATCTTAGTCCAAAGGATAGTAAACTATGAGAGCCTAGCCCAGAAACTCAAAGTGCCTTATACCCCTGGGCATCTGGAATATGAACAAGACAGAGAACATCGCTTGGACTTAGTGAGAAGGGCCAGGAAAAATGGTGCCACCGCTGGTGGAAGGTCACATTTATTGACTGCTTACTATGTGCCAGTGTCTCTTATAAAGATTTCCTATAACTTAATTATTTAATCTTCATAATATACTTATGTACCAGTTGGTTTTATCTTTTTTTTTTTTATAAATGAGGAAACTGGGGCCTATGAAGGTTAAGTAATTTGGCTATATCACATAGTTATCACATAGTTAGGAATTTGAAAGCAAAGTTTTGAACTTAGAAGAAGAGATTACACAGACCCATGTTCTTGACCACCACATGCAAGAAAGGAAGCTTCCTATCTTAAGGTTAGAAAAAACAGATGAACTAAAAATAAATTGCTGCCAGGCATGGCAATGCCCTCACTATAATCCTAGCAACTCAAAAGGCTGAGGCAGGAGGATTGCAAATTCCAGGCCAGCCTCAGCAACTTATGGAAACCCTGTCCCAAAATAAAAAATTTTTTAAGTTTTGGAAATGTAGCTCAATGGTTGAGCATCCCTGGGTTCAATCTCCAGTATGGGTGTGGGGAGAATAAATAAATATTTGCTTACCAGGGCTAGTGTATAGCTTAGTGGACAAGTGAAAGTTTAGCATTATCAAGGTCAGGGGTTCAATTCTAGCACTAAATAAAGAAAAAAGTGGGGAGATGTCTGGGAATGTAGCTCAGTGGTAGAGATCTTGCCTACCATTGGGTGAGGTCCAGCTCTAAAGAAAGATTGGGGGGAGGAAGTTATTTATCCCATGAAGTCATTACTGTAAAGCTTTTATACAATTGAGGTAAATAATAAACATTAAATTTGTGTCCCTAAGACATTGCTACCTTGTTGAACTTCACTGGCGTGCCTTAAAAGCTTTGTCCTAATCACTAGGAGAAGCAGAATGTTGCAGAGAAACTAATGTAGAAGAGCTGTGTCTCTAGAACACATCTTGGGGGAAAAAAATCTTTTTTTAATTCCTCATGAGATGATAGAGATAGGGAGTTACTCAAGATAAGCCTTGGTAAAGTCCTTAATTCATCATAGAATAAAGTGATGTACTTTATAGCCAATTTCAATATATGTACATATTCATTCAATCTTTTTTCTTCCTCAGTAATTTAACAACTAACTTGTTGGTTCACTTGGTTCAGCATTGTGCTAATAAGATAAAATTGATGAGTTTGATTCCTTTTTAGCTCTGGAGGCCATGAATATATCCTAAACTTAGCCAACACAGGCTGTGCAACAACCCCAGAGAAGATGTGTTTGACTCACAACAAGCAAAAACATCACACAAAAGGTAATACTTTATTTAAAGATAACACATTAAGTTTCTCACACACACACATACACACACACACACAAAAAAAAAAGGTAACATGATTTACTTAATGTTTCACAATAGATCTCTAAGACAGTTAAGAATAGATACTTGAAAATTCAATACACTATAACTTATTCAAATTGCCCCTACTTATTTTATATAGTCCTAATAGAATCATTGTCCAACCTTATGATTCAGAATCCAATCAATCAATCCTGCTTCAATATAGCCAAAATAAATTAATAAACAAAAATAACAGAAAAAAACCCTCAGTTTCTGATTGCTTATATAAAAAAAAAACCTCTTACCTAAGAACAAATAAAATAAATTCTGCTTCAAACATGGAAGTTTAATTTGTCTGTAATAAAGTGATCTGAAGCAAATTACATAATCCATCAAGTAAGAGAACCCTAAAAACAGTGAAAGAGCTTCATTTAACAGGTACAATTGCAACTAGATTGAAAATTATAATGTTATCTAACATCTGCCAATGCCACAACATTAAAGGAGGTGCCTTATAATTATCCAAAGATAATCAGAGGAAAGGAAAAGAATGGTGTATGATAAGGTTAACATGAAAACTTATCAGAATGAGAACGAGGATAAGTAAATCTTCAATCACCATTGTAAAGAGAAATGTATACAATTATAGCAGAAACAAATAAAATGAAAAATATTTGTAAAGAAAATGTAAAGTTTTGATGTGTGATATTTCAGACAAGGAAAAGCTGATGTTTGTTTAATTTTTTGATACCGGGGATTAAACCCAGGGGCACTTAACCACTAAGATACAACCCTAGCCCTATTTATTTTTCATTTTGAGACAGGGTCTCAAGTTGCTTAGGGTCTCACTAAATTGGTGAGACTGAGTTTGAACTTGAAATCCTCTTACCTCAGTCTCCTGAGCTTCTGGGATTACAGATGTATGCCACCACACTCAGCTAATATTTAAAACTTCTCCAAAGTAGATTAGATGAATATGAATGCTATAGAAATAGGAAACGTGGTTTATACATAATTCTCAGAAGGAAGTTCAAAGACAAAAAATACAGGAACATATATTTTTTAAAACATCAGCTGTACTCTGTTTATGTAATATATCTATTAATGATATTCCAAAATAGTGACTTAAAAACATTTCTTCATTCTAGACATACTTAAATATTGACTTACTATCTAGGAAATAAAAATTAATTATTACATTTAATAATTAATTTTGAGTACTTAAACAAGAAGAAAAAGTATACTCAAGGGCTGGAGTTATAGCTCAGTGGTAGAGCGCTTGCCTTGCACATATGAGGTACTGGGTTCAATCCTCAGCACCACATAAATAAATAAAATAAAGGTATTGTGTTCATCTACAACTTAAAAATAAGAAAGAAAAAGTACACTCAAAAGATAAAAATAATTTCACCATACAAAATAATAAAGAACTGGGCTTGAGGTTGTGGCTCAGAGGTAGAGTGCTTGACTCACATGCGTGAAGCACTGGGTTATCGAACCCAGCACCACATAAAAGTAAAATAAACAAAATAAAGGTATTATGTCCATCTACAACTAAAAAATATTTAATAAATAACTTAATTTGTGTTTTTCACTTGGAATAGTCTCTTGATTTTTCCCCAGACACATTTTACTCACCATAGATAGAAATTCTACCATCTTCATCTAATTGCAACATACCACACAGTATGTTGTAAATATGACCTGGGTTAGCCTCAGAAGTCAAGGGCGTATATATGTATGTATGTATCTAGTCTTGATCCAGATAGTAAAATGGCAACACATTGATATTCTAAAGTAAGCAAGCAAAGGAGTTTTGGGATCACCCTAAAATGTGTAACAAAGTCCAATAGTGCTTTTCAGTCCAGAGAGAGGCACTATTTTAAAAAAAAAATAGACATTGATGGACCTTTATTTTATTCATTTATTTATATGTGGTGCTGAGAATCAAACCCAATGCCTCACACATGCTAGGCAAGTGCTCTACCACTAAGCTACAACCCCAGCCCCCAAAGCCATTATTTTGAAAGGCCCATCTCTAACTTCATTCACATTTTAGTTCTGATACCTGAATTGCTTTTAAAAAGGAGGAAAGAAAATGGAAAGATGCAAGAAATGGGACACATTTGGAAAAAATATCAAAATTAACCATTATTTTCAAATTAACATACTTATAAGCCTACAAATTGACCATTGATCATGGCAAATATAAGACAGTAGTATCATTTTGGTATGTTACTTTTAATTTATTCTTTTTTTTTTTCTGTACTAGGGATTGAACCCTGGGGTCCTGTACTACTGAGCTATATCCCTACCCCTTTTTATTTTTCATTTTGAGGCAGGGTCTTGCTGTAGGCTGGCCCAGGCTGGCCTCAAACTTGTAATCCTCTTGCCTCAGCCTCCCAGTGTTAAGATTATAGGTATGGGCCACCCTGCCTGGAAAATTTTGTACTTTTTTCTTTTTCATTCCTCTTAATTGGAAGAAAAAAGATTCCATCAGTACTTCAATGGCTTTCAAACTGTTATCCCAGATTCTGCAAGGATTTTCTGTTAAATTACTTGAAAAAATAATGTAAATTAAGATTGTAAACCTGGCATGGTGGGGGCATACCGGATCCCAGCAACTCAGGAGGCTAAGGCAAGAGGATCCCAAATTCAAGGCCGGCAATTTAGTGAGACCCTGTTTCAAAAAGTAAAAAAGGGTTCAGGATGTAGCTCAGGAAGAAGATGCCCCTGGATTCAATTCCAGTAAACACACACACACACACACACACACACACAGAATATTTTCAACAGGAAGAGGAACCCCTGGAATAAGATGAATTAGCACATACATCTGTGTCAGGTGCAATAAACTATTGACTCCAGGATGGATGTTTGTGAGCCAAAAGATGAAGTCACATAACTTATACCAAAAAAGGATAAGAGGATCATAAATTACATAAAATTTGATCAATGAGCTCAAGCTTAAAACTGTTCCCTTTGCTCTCAAGTTGCACATTGTTATCTAGTGACTTTTATCTGAATAAACAGATTTTGCTGATATTTTAGGTAGAAGGATTAAGAATAATTTTCCCCAGCTCTATTCCCACAACAAAGAGGGCCTACCTGCTTTTGAGAACCAGTTGAATATCATAGCATTTTAGGAGCAAACTAAAGATTCACTTCAATAACTCCCACACCAACAAAGAAAAATCTATTCCTCCTCTAAATGAAAATTCAAAATTGCTTGCATAATCTGTTTTAAACACATATGAGCTCTATAAATTTCAGGTTTCTGACCCTTGTCTTCAAGTCCCTAAACTGGACTAAAACCAGAAAAATGCCTGAGAAACCACTTCACACCCCAAACACGTGCAAACTTTGTTCAACAGAACATTTTACTGCCAAAATGGTGTTGGCAGAAGTTTGGAGCAAGGTCCCCAGGCTGCATGATTTGCTGGCACCAGAGAGCTTAAAAATCTTAACATAATACCCATGAGTTTAAGAATTACCAATTTGCTTAAGACTCCTCCCCCAAGTTTGATTTGAGAAAGATAGAAGCTATCATTGAGAAAAACTATTAATACTTTATCCTGTATGCAGAAATAATTTGATTTCCCACTCCTGATTGTCATACCTCTATATTCCTTGGTGTTTGTATTTACATAGCAAATTTAATGCAATTTATTTTGAAATGCTCGTAAATTCAATTTTATTGGGTTACTTGGGTAAAGGGGCACTGGAAGAACTACTGTAAACACACAAAATTAATTATGACAAAATTCTACTTAGAAAATATTTAACCTAGGACTGGGGTTGTGGCTCAGTGGTATAGTGCTTGCCTCACACATGTGAGGCACTGGATTTGGTCCTCAATACCACATAAAAAAATAAATAAGCAAAATAAAGTTATTTTAAAAAGAAAATAACCCAAATAACTTCCATGTATCATAATTTATTATTCTCAAAAATATAGGAGAGATTAAGATACAAAATTACCTAGATATTGCTACCATTTTACATCTGGTTCAGTCTTCTCACTTTTCTAAATTTGAGTGAGGGCAGTTTGCATTGTATATGAACAATATAGGAAAGATGCTGAGTTCTCTTCAACAAGGTCAATGAGTCTTATTTGGAATCTTTATAAGCTCAATGGTGTTTAATGAGGAAAAACTGCACCTGAATTTTAAAATTGTAGTTAGAGAACTGGCAACTATACAACTAGCAACTTTAAACTTATGTTTGATAAATATGAGGCATTGAGAAACCATGGTTTACTCTAGAAAGTTGTATTGTGTTGTTTTCAATAAGAGACCAGATTTAAAGATGCTACTTCTTACACAGTTAAATTTTTTTTTTCCCCTCAGAGGCTCCATAGCTTTTGTGGTTTTGCTCCTCTAGAACTTGTTGTAATTCTCAGCTCTGATTTCATATTTTCATCAGCTTTGAATCTCTGCAATTGGAAGCATTGAGGACAAAATATTCTTAGGATATCAAGTTGCAGAAGAATGTAGTTTTAAAGATATTTATACAGTAGTGCTGCCACCTAAAGATGAGGTGAATAATGAAGCAATTCAAAGGAAATGACCCATCACTCTTAAACCAGTCTCCTTTTTTCACCTCTTACTAGGGATGGGTATTTTATTATCGTGATTTTCTAAGGCAGAAAATTTCAAACTCAAAACTTTTAGAGCTCTCTACGATTCTCAGCAGTTAAGCACTACCCACAATATATAAAAGGGAGCATCAGTAGAAACCTGGAAGAAATCCCAATTGAAGAATTTGTGGTTCAGTTGACAACGTAGGCAAAAGATCTGGGCTTTCCCCTTCACCTATGAAACACTTCTCAAAACTCTGGACAACTTACATTTTGGTAAGTCAGTTTTCTCATCTATAAAATGGGATTAATCACACCTCAGTCCTACTTCCCTCTCAGGATTCACTAGATGAACTTCTTGGAAGTTTAGTGAGTTTAAAAGTCTATTATTGAGGAAAGGGAAAGAATCTATTATTGAGGATTGAAATGTTAAATTTATTTATGGATATGTCAAAATGAACCCCACTAACTCTAATGCACTAATTAAAAATAAAAATTCTACTATTGCCTAAGAAAAGGGCGTTTTGTTGTGTATTTATAATGTAACTTAAAATATAGTCAATTATTTAAGTTAGGGCAGAGTCTTAATTTTTGAAAATTATGGGTTGAGTTCTTGGAGATTTAAATAACTACAAAGATGATGAAGGCAGTTTTTAAATATACTTTTTTTTTTTTTAGTTGTAGCTGGACACAATACCTTTATTTATTTGTTTTTATGTGGGGGTGAGGATTGAACCCAGCGCCTCACTACATGTGCAAGACAGAGTTCTACCGCTGAGCCACAACCCCAGCCCTGATGAAGTCAGCTTTTGAGGAATTGTTAACTGATTAACGTTACTTCTATATACATAGTACTGCAAAAGTGAAATATGACAGCATAAAAGGAAAGGATAATCATACATAAAAGGAAAGGATTGTCAAACTTTGTAAGATTTCAATAAATCTGTCTTAAAGGACATTTTTAAATTCAGCATTTTGCCCTTGCGTAGCAATTTATGAAAATTAACTCAGCCCTTTTGCTCTCTACCTATCGGCCCAAGGACGCATAAATAATATTTATCAGTTTTGCCCTTAGTCACATTCCCTCAAAGGGGCCCAGATTCACCTAAACGGCGTGGGAGGCTGGGCAGCAACCCCACACTTCCTGTCGAGGATTCTTGAGGCTAAAGCCTGAACTTGGTCTAGCCTCTTTCTTCTTTATGCTAATTCTGCCCTTCCAGCCCCTCTCCGCGGGTGTCTGAAGGCCAAGGTGAGACCCTCCCGAGAGATGAAAGGCCTATTGCCGCCAGAGGGACGGGGCGAAGGGGAGCGTGTGATGAGGGAAGGCTGCAACCGCAGCGACGCCGTGGGCCTTAAGCTGGAGCTGGCGCAGGCCCTTTGGGGTTCTATTCCCGCCTGAGCCTGGCCTCGGCCTTCAGAAACCCAAAGATCTAAGTTCTCCCAGGTCTCTCTGGGCTGTGGGCGGAGGAAGTGCGAGCGAACTGGCTCCAGACAGCACCCTCCTCAGACGCGCCCCAAGGCCTGGGCCCGGGATGTTGACGCGCCAACGGCGGGGAAGGCGCGCTCACGCGCGCGAGAGGCGGAGGGAACGCGCTCAGCGGCCGCCGTGGCTGCAACTGAAACCTAGGGACGCGAGAGCGGAGGGCGCGAGCCACTGAGGGGGGTGGGGAGCGCGGAGCGCGCGCTGACGTCGCCTGGAGTCACGCACGGAGCGCCGGGTTACGCGCCGACGTCTGGCTGCCACGACTTGCCGTCTGCGGCGGCGGCGGCGGCGGCGAGCGGATCCCGCAGGGGAAGGAGGAGGAGGAGGGAGAGCCAAGGGGGCTGTGAGTGAGCGGGAGAAGCAGGGTGTGAGCCGGGCTTGCCCGTGGGAGGGAGAACGAGCGAGAGCCGAGCCAGCCATCCGAGCCGCCGCCTCCTCCTCCTCCCCTCGGCGTCCCGCCCCCGCCCGCCCTCCTTCCTTCTCAGCCCGCAGAGCCCGAGTGAGGCGCAGCTCGGCTAGCGCCGCTGTCCAGGACAGGTGTGCGCGCGCGCGCCCTCCTCCCCTCCCCCCTTCCTCGCGCCAGCCTAGCGCCTGCCTCGCGCGCACCCTCCCTCCCTCCAGACTGCGCCCTCCCTCACCTGCGGCAGGACAGCGCCCGCCCGCCCGCCCGGGTAAGCCCCTCGCGACCTTCGTTGCCGCAGCTGCCACAGCTGGAGGTGCCGCCCACCCCGTCCCCTTTAATTGCCCTCTCAGCCCAGGAATAATGATCGTACCATTGCAGACATCCCCGCACCCTTCTTCTTGGGGACCTAGGCGGTGTAGCAACGCCCCCCCCCCGCCCCCCCCCCGCGCTTCGCAGCGACGAACGAATAAACCCCCTCCACCTCCGAAAAAGAACAAAATAACATCCCTCCCCTTTAAAAATCCTACATCCGCAGGCGCTGGAGACCACCAATGATGTTCTTAGCAATCCCTGAGCCCCATTTCCCCAGACCATCTTCGCCCCGGGGCCTGGGACAGTGCGCTAGACGTGGCCGACACTCCCTGAACGGCTACACAGGAAGGAGGGGAGAGAAAAGAAGATTCTGTAATTTAGATTCCACTACCAATGAACTCCTCCTCTCCTCTATTTTAAATCTACCCCCCAACCCATTGCATACACCCACCCTGGGTGCGTTGTTAAAAAAAAAAAAAGGCAAAACAACAACAAAACCCCCCCATTGATGCTGACATCGCAGATGAAGCCAGGCCCAAGGATGGGTGGCCCGAACTAGGCATTTTTACTGCCCCACAGCGCTAGGTCAGCTCAACAACCCCTTCTACCTTTGTTCGTGGGCAAAAGGAACTGATATGAAGCTGAAGGGTCTTCCCTTTGAGCGGCAGTGCGCTATGATATTTTAAGGGAAGGAACCCGACCAGTATTTCTGCCATAGCCTGAACTTTGGTAGAGGCCCGGAGAGACTGGTTGGATAACTTTGATTTGTAGCTGTCGACCCCAGAATAAATGCCACCTTCATTTCCGTTGCCTCTTCGGGACTTTCTTGACGGTTCTGCTTCGTTCTCATTTGGGACCCTTATGTTTCTGTCGGGCCAGGAGCTTATGGAAAGCTTTTCTTGATTGTCTGTGCTTGTGTCCCGTGTCCTTGGTAGGGTAGTCCTAGTGCTTTACAATAGGCTTGATTGGTCGGATTTGGTTTGACATCTTTTAGTAGACTGTCAGGGGAAAAGGAAATGTGGGGATTGTTTCTAGACCCCCATGCCCCCGCCCAACTGACGTTTGCGAATTGCGGCTTTGGAAATTGGAGTGTTGACTAGAGTGTGGAGAGAGTTGCTGATTTCATTCCTTTGGGTACAGCACTAGTAAAATCATTTAAGTACCTGCCGGAAGAGAGGAAGCTTTTGACATTTAAATCGGTTCTGTTTGGATCTTTGGGCAAATGTCGGGTTTTCTGAATCTTTATCGAATTTAGAATGTGTGTTAATTTTATTTAACTCTTTTCCAAATGTTTAAAATGAAGACATTAGGGAATGCAAAGGTTCTATCACATGTATTATTCTCTTCAGATTTTAAATGTTTCATATCTTTAATTCTAAACATTAGTATGGCATTGAAGAGGCACAGTTTTCAAGAATAGTGAGCTACAGAAAGGGGACATGCTTTTTAAAAATGATTTGTGAAATGCTGGTATTATGAGATGATGTTGTTAAATGTTAGGATTTACTGCAGGGTTTCCCTTAATTTTCCTGATAAATGTAGCCATGAGAAGAAATGGGTAATTCCTCCACTTTGAACATTTACAGTGCAACATTCATGTTAATTTCAATGATTGGGTATTGAAAATAATTGTCTGGTTTAGCACAAGTAGCCCTTGAAAACAAGTTTTAGTGTTCACTTTTATTTTGGAAATGTGTGCTTTCGTAAAATACTAATCAGCAAATTGTTTCTGTTGGGAACTCTATAATCCAAAGGGTTTAACTACCCAAAGGTAGATACCCTCTCTTTCACAAGTTTATTTTATAAATGTGGGTTGATTTTGATTTTAAGAAAAACAAAGCTGAATTGGATTATTTCTGAATCACCTGTAGTTCAGGATGAGAAAAATTTAGACGTTTTTCCTCCTTGTTCTGCCTAATGTCTGTTTCCTTGTGCAAAAATTTTTTTTGTAACAGTTTGTTAAATACATAGTGAGATTAAAAATAAAGCAGTTTCTGTGCTCTTCAAAATGTGTGTATAGTATTAATGAAATAAAAAAATCTAGAGATATTTATCAGGTTTTTAAATGTAAGCAAATTTTTAGGAGAAAGGGAATATTTCTTTTTGATGATTTTTCATTAACATGGTTATTTTACTGCATATTAATTAGCTGCACGTTATATTTCGTTTCCCTTTTGTCTTCCTTGCATTGTAAAGAAATTGTAAATTTAGTTTTACAACTATTTGTTTTAAAGTAACAAATTCAAACAGTTGAATACTAGAATAGGTTTTTCATTCATCGAGTATATTAGTATATTATTTAGATAACTAATAAAATGGCTAGTAGTCTTTTAAATCCACAATTTTATAATGACTTTTCAATGTTACAGTACTCATAACTTTGAAAATCTACTTAAGGTCCTAAACTTTTTCAGACTTTTCTACAAGTTAATATTCATTCCTCCTAGACTACTTTTCATGACTACTGTACATGTAATCTGATGAAGCCACCTCTTACTTCCTAGTCTGAGAAAAAGCCCACACTAACAGACTTATTTTTGAAATTAACACTCTTGCTTCAGAAATGAAAATATGCTATCTAGTTTATCATTGAACTGTTTTGGAAAAGGCATTAATTAATCTTGTTACTTTTTGGATACATGTATAAAGTAGGAGAGAAACTGGCATAGAAGGGCAGAAATCTTACACATACACGATGAGTAGTATAAAATAAGTACCTATTTATGTGACAAGATCCAGGTCTCAGTCATGTGCTGATTTTTCATTTAAAACTCCCAGTTTAAGTGTGCAAATATTTAATTTATGTTCTGTCTAAAACTTAGTTGCCTCTAGTAAATTCCTAGTGACAGTCACTTCCCTCTCTCCCTCTCTTTTCTCAAATCAGGGCATTCCCAAACTCAAATCGCTTCAGAACTGCTGGATATAAACATTTGGGACGGAAAGCAAGAAATTTAGGCTACAAAGTTAGGCAGGAGTTAGGCAGTTTTGAGCCCGAGGCGTCTGTCCCTGGTACAGTCATCCTGGGTGCGGAAGAATGGCAGGGACTGACCGGCGGGCCCCCTTCAAAATCTCATTGATCTTGTTTCTCTCATTAAGGGAGAAGAGTTTGGTTTATCATAAGAGAAACCCTTGAGGAAGAGCAGCAGCCCTTTCTCGATCGGACTACAACAGAAGTTAGCCTTAGTTTACAGTTGGTATTTATGCAGAGACCCTGCCACTCAGCCTTTACGTTCGGGGTCTATCCAGGGTCCTGATCACTGCTGTGTGAGCCCAGAGAAGACACTGCTTCTTCAGACATGTATTTTTGTGTGGTAGGAAGCACTCTAAAAGTTCCTGTGTATCCTTCCCAACTGACTTAGGGATAGGGGAGAGACTGTAGAAAATAAAGCACTGAGGGACCCTATACTGCTAAAGGTTGCCCCTAAATTAAAAATCTATTTGTGGGGCCCAGAGCCTGGGTTTCTATCTCACAGAGTGAACCTCCCCTTCAGGAAGCCATTTCAGAGACCACTAGACCTAGGTGCATGGTTTTGAGGCTGTATCACAGGACTACCCCAGTTTGCTCTTTGGTAGCCAGGGCTCTTTGCCCTGTTTCTTCCTCTTAATGAGAACTAGTGAACTTCAGCCCAGAGCTGAAGAAGCTAATGCTGAGTAGAATGGGGCTCTTGCTAAAAGAAAAAGGAAGTCATGTCTACCTAGCAGGCAGGTTTGCCCCAAAAGTGAAAGGATATAATAGGGGACTTTGAGTGTTCCGGGAATGACAAGGCTTATCCTCTAGACTGTGCTTAGTTTTTTGATCATTAGTCTTTACTTTTGGGCAACCATGTAGTCATTTTGTTTCAATAGCTAAGAGTGGGGGAGGCAAATCTCCTTACTTTTGAAGTAAAGGAGGAGATGTTCAATGGGAGTGGAAACCACAGATGGATCGAGGCAGCAATCCTTGCTTGATTAAGCCAGGACTAAGACTGCATGATCTGTGTGCTCAGCCCCCTGCAGAACGTGATGGGGAGTATGGTAGGGGTTCCCTGAAAATAGGCCTTAGCTTTCTCACAGCTATGAGGGCTGCACACTGCAGTGAGGGAGTTATAAGCATTCACTACCTATCTGGGTGTTGGAAAATAGGGCCTAGATTATGCATCAGATCTGGGAAGAAAGAAACCAATTATTTCTGAGACTCCTCTTACTCTTCAGCCTCTTTCTGTTATGAGAGAAGATCCCCTTTAGCTGTCACCGTCCAAAGAGTCATTGGTTAATTAATGGTCGGTAACCTAGCTGTCTGCATTAAAACCAGCGATCATTTAATGTTTTACTTTTGGGGGGGATGGAGGCCCTCCTTGACACTTACGAAGGAAGAGTAAAAGGGGCAAGCGAACCTGCTTTAATGAATCCCGTAAGGAACTGCGTTTCCCAGGAAATTCCTGACATTTTTAGCTCATGAATTTCCGAAAGCCTGCTTGGTTTTCTCCTCCATTCTGGGTCCTTCCAGAGAGGAAAAAGAGTGGGCTAGGGTCTGAATGCCCAGCAGGGCCTGGTTCATCTGCAGAGCTGGCCAGCAACCCAGGCTGGGCTCAACCCTGAGCAGGGTGCCCCCCTTCCCCAAATCTCGGAAGGAGGAGGGGGAGGCAAGCAGGCATCCGTGGTCCCAAGGGGGGGCTGGTTGCAGGTTTTTGGTGAGTGTGGGGTTTCTTTTTGATTGCTATTTGGGAGTAAGGGTAGAGCCTATTGGAATAGGCACTGCGGGCACCCCAGCCCTGGTGCGGCTACTGTCCTCCGCTTGGCTCCCCCCGCCGGTGAGTGCGCCCGCCCGACCGACTGTGCGGGGCTGCGGTTGGGGGGAGGGGGAGCGGGATCATCTGAGGCCAGAGCCGCTGCTGTGCGCGGGGAGGGGGAGCGGCGGGAGCGAGGGGAAGGAGAGGGGAGAGACGGGCTAGGTGTCTGCTGCTCCGCGCCACTGCTGCCGGCGCCCCGATCTCATCCCCAGCAGCCCCCTCTGCAGCTAAGGGTTACTACCGCACCACCTTCTTTTCCTCTCCTGCTTCTGCGGCCAGGGCTCTGCGGTAGGAGACAACCTAGCTGGGTGGCGGGCGGGCCTGTCTGGGTTTGGGTCTAGGTCTGACTGAGGCCCGCATGGGAGGGGGTGGCTGTGACTCGGTGTCCCTTCTCTGCAGTGGGCTATGTTGCGCTGCGCAGGCCCCTCCCCCCCCCACATCCTCTCTCGGGGGTCACTGGAAAGCAGAACTCAGGCCAGTTCCTTGTGCTTAGAATGGCAGACCCCTTCTCACCCCAATCCCCCAACTCCTTGGGCCAAGGCCGCTTAAGGTCTGGCCGACAGCGACAGCCACAGTGGTGGTGGTGGCATTGGCGGCGGCAGCAGAGCTGCGACGCGGCGCGTCCCACTCCCTCCCCACCCCCAGCTGGGGGTGTAGAGTGAGGGCCAGCGGTGGGCGCCGCCTGGCGGGCGGGCGGCCGGGGGGCTGGTATTGGGGAGGGGGCACGGGTCACGTGTTGGCGGGCGGGTGGGCGCGTACAGTAGGGCGCCCTGCTACTGTACTGGGGAGTCAGTGCCCTGTTACCGGGTCTCGTCTGTCTCGTCTCTCCCGCAGATCTCGCGAGAGTGGCTGACTGGCTGTGGGGGTTGCGGCGGCAGCAGGCGGAGCCGGGGAGGGAAAGCAGCGGCGGCTGAGGCGACTGAGGCGGCGGGCGGAGCGGCAGGCGGCGGCGGCGGCGCGGCGGCGGAGCGCAGCATCATGGCGGACCGAGACAGCGGCAGCGAGCAGGGTGGTGCGGCGCTGGGCTCGGGCGGCTCCCTGGGGCACCCGGGCTCGGGCTCGGGCTCCGGCGGGGGCGGTGGTGGCGGCGGGGGCGGCGGCGGCAGTGGCGGCGGCGGCGGCGGGGCCCCGGGGGGGCTGCAGCACGAGACGCAGGAGCTGGCCTCCAAGCGGGTGGACATCCAGAACAAGCGCTTCTACCTGGACGTGAAGCAGAACGCCAAGGGCCGCTTCCTGAAGATCGCTGAGGTGGGCGCGGGCGGCAACAAGAGCCGCCTCACTCTCTCCATGTCAGTGGCCGTGGAGTTCCGCGACTACCTGGGAGACTTCATCGAGCACTACGCGCAGCTGGGCCCCAGCCAGCCGCCCGACCTGGCCCAGGCACAGGACGAGCCGCGCCGGGCACTCAAGAGCGAGTTCCTGGTGCGCGAGAACCGCAAGTACTACATGGATCTCAAGGAGAACCAGCGCGGCCGCTTCCTGCGCATCCGCCAGACGGTCAACCGGGGGCCCGGCCTGGGCTCCACGCAGGGCCAGACCATTGCGCTGCCCGCGCAGGGGCTCATCGAGTTCCGTGACGCTCTGGCCAAGCTCATCGACGACTACGGAGTGGAGGAGGAGCCGGCCGAGCTGCCCGAGGGCACCTCCTTGACTGTGGACAACAAGCGCTTCTTCTTCGATGTGGGCTCTAACAAGTACGGCGTGTTTATGAGAGTGAGTGAGGTGAAGCCCACCTACCGCAACTCCATCACCGTGCCCTATAAGGTGTGGGCCAAGTTCGGACACACCTTCTGCAAATACTCCGAGGAGATGAAGAAGATTCAGGAGAAGCAGAGGGAGAAGCGGGCTGCCTGTGAGCAGCTCCACCAGCAGCAGCAGCAGCAGCAGGAGGAGACCGCCGCTGCCACTCTGCTACTGCAGGGTGAAGAAGAAGGGGAAGAAGATTGATCAAACTGAATGGAAAAAAACCCTACACACATGCACACACACACACACACACACACAGCCACACACAGAAAATATACTGTAAAGAAAGAGATAAAAATAAAAGTTAAAAAGTAAAAAAAAAAAAAAAGAAAGAAAAAAAAGAAATAACTGTTAACTCCAAGGGAGCACCACCCACAGAACCTCCACCAACTGACAGTTTCTCTTCTTGACTTGCCACCCATCGCTGGATGTTGTCCACTTTATCCACCATATAAAACAGTAAGCAGCTGCTAAAAACAAAAAACAAAAAAAAAAAAAAATACAAAAAGTAATAACATTATATGAACTGTGTTTCCTACTTGATTAAAAAATATAAAGAACTGAGTGTTTATTTCCCTAATTAACCAAGAACTTTTGTACACGTTTAAGCTATTATTATTAAAAGTGTTTGCAAAATGGTCAAGATTATAATATTGCTGAATTATATAAAAGTCCTTTTCATGTTGAGCTAACATTTGACTTTAGCACAAAAAAGAGATATTTTAGAACACGTAAAATAATATTTTTAGTTTTTCTCATTTTGTTACCAAATTTCAAACCTTACATGGAGGTTATTATAGTATATTTGACACCCTATATACCTGTGATTAGAGATGTGTATATATATGAGGGCTAGGCATGCTGTGTGTCTGAGCTTTGTCTAAATGTTATGCAGAAGTTTGTAGAGTTAAAGGTACGTAGGTTTAATTCATGCAAGGTAAACAATAAGTGCTCTCTTTTATACAATATGCATTGCATCTGGACCTTAAACATAAAAATGGTCAGTGAAACTTCTGTGAACATGAAGAAATTATTAAAAAAGGCATTTAAATGAAATTTGCTAAGTTGTGATTTTTATGGTTGGAACCAAAGTTATTCAAATAGTAAAAGGAAAAAGAGAAAGAAAGAAAAAGGAAATCTCCCATATTTTTCTGCATCTGTTTGCTTTGACTGAGTAGGCGTTTTGTTATTGTGTATATGAGATGTACTTGTATTGTTCATAATATATTTTTTTTATTATATGTAGAAAGATTTTAAAAACTTAACTAACGTGCAGCAATTTCCAGTGAACCTGTACTTGGACTTCAGGTAGTGAGTCTATTTGTGGTCACTAGCACTGTCTCCTAAACTTGTAAGAGGTCTGAAGCTATCCTTTGATTTTTGCCAGTGCTATTAACTTATGTAGACCTGTTAAAAAGCAGAGCAACACAATTATAGTTATCCTACTGAGCCATGGATTTTGAGTTTCGTTTTAAAAGTGAAAGCCAAGTTGGTGTATGTAAAGGATTTCCATGTAGCTGTGGTGCTAGTTATTACTGGCTACATTATATGCTAAGTGTATTTGTGTTCCCCAAGTGTACAAGCCTTCTATCAGAGTATGTTCTATAACTCATATATTCAAAGTGTAGGGTATGAAAATGCAAAGCTTAGGAGAGCACTTTACCAAGCTAGTGTCCTCCAAACTGAAATTGTTTGTAATGGTAGTCTTTCACAGGTTTTCATTTAAAGATGTTTGTGTGCTTTTAATTGACAACTAACTTCTTGCTGCTGTATAGTAAAATATTAATATATTTTTATCATTAAACTGCTGCATGACTATCATCTTTGAGTGAAGAGAAAATGTTATAAAAAAAGATGCCTTAAACAGTACATTTTGATTTTTGATTTGGAATTGTGTAGAAAGTATTTTGGTAAAAAACAAAACAAAACAAAAAAAAGGATCTCAGATCTTGTCTGACAGAGAGTTCTGGGGATGGAATTGTTTCTTGGCAAATCCAGCCATATAGATCTAACTGCTGTATGTAGAAAACACCACCTGTAGGAGCGGGAAGGTATCAGTGCTTCTCACATTGTAAAGCATTTGGCCTAGGAAGGCGAAACAGTTGTCTTTTTGAAGGATTTTTTTTCTGCTGGTTCTTTGGGTTTTGATTTGATATTTTTAAGCTCCCTGGTTGAGTGTGTTGTCTTTGTTTTTGAGATCTACTGTATGTGTTGAATAACAAGCTATTTTCATTGTACTGTGCATTTTCCCATTAAATTGTTTGCTTTTAATATTCATACAATGTTAAATATGAGGTGACCGTACAGTAGTTAGGAGTTTCTTTACTTGCAAAAATCACTGGAAATGATTAAATTGCTTTTCCCCTTCCCCCAAGGTGCATTTTTCTTATTTCCATATAGTAAGGTTGAGCTTTTACAGTGCATAATGTGACATTTGGAATGCTTATCAACTGCATGTAAACATTAATAACCTGCACTTTTTTTGTCTTAAGGTTTGTTGAGCTGTTTTGTTCACTGTACTTTAACTGTGATATGGAAAAGATTGCATTCTCTGTGCTGTTACTAATTAGGAAAGAGAATTGCTTTGATTTTGTCTCTTGTTTACTATAGCTTCTTAAAAGTTAGGCCTTGTACTACAGGTTGTTGGAGTACTCTTAGATCAGTGTTTTATGGTAGCCAGCAATAAGTAGTGCAAGTCAACAAAAACACAGCAAACTTAGGCAAAGTGTCCTTTCTTTGAGATGCAAGTTCTTTCCTGAGGTTTTCTTTAGGGTCAGTTACCTAAAGCGAAGCCTTTCTTACCTATAGACGTCAGATTCTGTTTGGAATCCTACCGGATCAAGAAGCACATGTATTGTGCAGTTGTCTTTACACTCTTAACAGTTAAACACAATCTTACCAGGATTTTGAAACCATTGTCTGATTTATGGTCAGTGGATTTAAAAAGAAATCCACATACAGATCTTTTAAGACTTAAGAAGTGATCATAGAAAAAGACTTAAGTGACTGTAAAGATGCTCTTTTTTTTTTTTTTTAAAGCATCTCACTTTACCTCCCCAAACACCCTCCCAACCTTCTCTTCTCCCCTCTCCTGTTTCATCCTGCCCCTACCTTCCCCCTCCCAGGTGCTCAGTACTTTACCAAGGTTCTATTATTCAGTGTTTTATGTTGGGATTTCTTCTTGTTTTTATTTTACTGGTTGGTAAACCCTGTTTGTGCTGAAAAAAAAGAATGGTATATTTGACCATATGTGTTATTCATAGAAGACAGTATGATCAAATGTGCCAAAAATAAGCAAACAAAGCTTAATTCCTGACAAGTATGCCTTATTTTTATTGATCTGCTTTGTCTTATAATTAAGGTCCAAAAGCTTGGTTAAACTGTTATTTGCCTAAGTAAAAAAAGAAAACTTGAAATGCATTGCAATATTGACGTTCTTTAAAATGAGAGACACTGTCAAGTAATTTAATCCAGAGATCAACCACCAGATTTGAAATGCGTGTGTGTGTGTGTGTGTGTGTGTGTGTGTGTGGTGTGTTTGGTGTTGTTGTTGTCATTTTAATCACCAAATCTTTTTTTTAAGCTACTTTTTATTTGTACCTCCTATTTATCATGCTGATGTTAGAAGCAGCAGTCATCCAGCCACAGAGGGAGCTAAAGTTAACTAACCAGAACTGTAGAAATCATTATACATTCCTTTGACAACAAAGGAAGTTCATAAGAAAAGCCATGTCGGCTTTTCCTCTACTAGATACAGATTGGATGTAGATGATTATTTGCCAAATGGAAAAAAAGACAATGCTAGTCAGGAAAGATAGACTGTTTTCCAGCTTCTCAAAAGCCATGGAAAGTAGAAACCAAAACCAACAGGGAAATTTAAAAAAAAAAAAAAAAAAACTTTGAAAGTCTCACTTTCTGGTTGTCCCACGCAGGGGTTGAAATTTGATTCAAAATGGAAAGTATATCGATTTTTTTTTTTTTTTTTTAGGGCTTCACATTTAGAGATGGATAACTCTTCCAGTTTGATTTTTCAGGTAATGGAGAAAGCTGCTAGCAATTTTAACCCCTGCCTAAAGAAGACAGACAATTTCATTTGGGAGCAAATACTTATTGCCTTGAAAAATAGCACTGTAATAGCCTATGGTAATTAGTCTTAGAATAACCTTTATCCCTTTCAGACTATGCAAATTATTAAATAAGTGTAAGTGAGAATTTAATTAAAGATAGTTGATTATATTGCAATCAGATGGCATTCACGAACTTAACTGGAGCATATACAAATAAAGTCTATTAGTTTAAAGAGTTTTTTATGCTAACAGAAAAATATAATTTAGCTACCTATTCTAAAAATGGTGAATACTATTAATATTGTATAATAGGACTGGGAAGACTGCCTCCTTTTTTGAAGAGAGATTAAGGATTTTTATAATTGTTTTTCATCAAATTTTAATATTTTTGTCAAATTTTTAGGTATTTAATTTGTAAAACAGTTTGCTTTGTACTGGCATACAGAAAATAGGGTATTGATTTTAAACTTTTTGAAGTCAAGTGATCAAGTACATTTGTAATAAAAGTCAATGGATCTATATCAGTTGTACTCACTGTTTTCATTTCGTTTAATGTAGGGATGCTGTACTTTTTCTGCAGGAAAACTGAACTAAATTTGGGTGGAAGGGAGGGGAAAAGATAAATCCGTTGATGATAAGTATCTGGGAGGGTATGATGGCCCAAGCACTTTATATCATCTTTCAATCAGTTAAGATTTAGTATATTTAAAAAGATGCTATGTCAAGTTTTTTCTTCATGGTTTCTTGTGGAACTCAATGTTTGGAGAGGTTATTTCATTCATATTTATTTCTGTGCTTTAACATTTTGTGTTTTGGCACTGTTGAAACTTTCTAAACTAACACATTTTTCTTTTTATGACATTTTGGGTTATCTGCCAGTCATGATGACCCCCACCATGAGCATGATTATTTTTATCTCCCACACATGGTTCACTCTCTTTTCTTCAATATTACCATTCATTTTTTCATGTTTTACACACACACACACACACACACACAATGATTTTAGAATGGGGTTTTCTGAAATTATTGCTCTGATAACTTCCATAACTCTACATTTAAATTTTTTAAACATGAATATACTTGTAAGATTTCTTATAAAAAGTGAGGTACCAGCTCTAATGACCTTTCTTTTTCAAAGTTTTAGATATCTGAATGAGATCTTGCTTTCTATTTAAAAGGATGCTAAAACAAGAGCATCTTTAAACAACTTAGATTTGAAATAATTGGTGATAACTATGGCATAATATTTACAGTTGATTATCCCTAATTTGAATGTCTTAATACTTTGGATATATATGTATATGTGTATGTACATGTACATATACATTTATACATATGTCTACTTTTTCATGAGAGTGGAGTAAATAAATTCACCAGTTTTTTTGTATAAAGTTAAATTTTATTAATTTTTAAATCATACCTTGTAATATTTGTTTTTCTTTATTACATGTTAACCAAATTTAGGCCATTTATAATGAAGTACACCATAAACTAAAGTGATCACATCTATTAAAATTACTGTTTTTGCCCAGCAGCATTAATTACTATAGAGTTTTCTTCGCAGAGTTTGCAATGTACTTTTAAGAAAAGCTGATTTATGAAGTTATTTGATCCTAAAATAAAGCCTAAGGCCTAGGCCATTCAACTGGCTCTTTTCAACAGAAATTTCATGATTATGGGATAAGTAAAGATAAATCTATACCTGCATTAACCTGAGTCAGGTAGAGTTTCAAGGTACAAGAACAATCAGACGAATTGTGAAAAATATGATTGGTTTTAAGTCAACAGGTTGTCATCTTTTATCTGCCAAACTGACTACCAAATTTTGATGTTAATTGGTCTGGGCAATTTATGTCTATAGAAAAATTGAATATGGCAAAAGTCACTTGTTAAAAACATTTCTCTTAAGAGTTTCATAGCTACTCATTCATTTAATTATCCATATTACATTTGGTATTTATTGTTTCTTTCCTTCCTTTTTTCTTCCCTTATCCTTTCTTCCTTCTTCCTGATGTCCTTTGCTTTTGTGGAAAATTGTCTTGTTGATAGATAGAAAGATGTTGATGATCCTCTTTGTAAAATAAGAACCAGAAATATTTTGCTCATTTTGGAATCAAGATTTTGTGTTTTCACAAATACTTTGTTTGATTGTTAATAATTTGCTTACCAATTATTGTGTAGCATTTCATGGGGAAAATTTAAGCTAAAGAGTTTAATTTTCTTGATTTCGGATCCAAGAGGTCTCCAAGTATAAAGACGAAGCCCTTGTATTCTAGAATTGTGAAAAACATGGAACTACTCTTGTTAGCATGTATGTTGGTCTAAGATGTACTAATACAGAAGGCTTCTAGGAGAATTTAGAAAAAGATATCCTTGTTGTTAGGTGGCAATTAAAGTTATGGGACAGATGATGTCTATTTATGTTGACTAGCTCAAACAGTGATGACCATCAGGTAATGATTTTTTAGGATCATACTGAAATTGAGTCAAACTCCCATTCAGCTGGAGTGGATTGGCAATTTCCAGCAGTTAAAATTGTTGGTGGCTCTTGAGCTACCTCCTTACCCTATATATCTGATATCTTGTCTCTCCTATCCTCTTTTTTCTTTGTTTCTCTCTCTTTTTCTTCTTTATTCTTGCCATAGGCCTGCCAGTAGCATTCAAGCTTACCCACTTGAGAAAGAAGTAAAGAAATCGCTGACTCCTGTCTTAGAACATAGTTAACTGGTGATCCAGAAAGATTTCTATATTTTGAGGTAATTGGGCATTTTTTTTTCTGACTGCTGTTCTCCCTATAGTTGGCAATTTGAAGAGCATCTAAATTAATGTTTGTTAAGAAATTTGCAAATTGAAGAAAGTAAGAAGTATGTGTATTTTAGGTAAGCTACTGGGAACTGAGGCTTACTGATTTGGAAATTTGAGAGCAGGAAGGGGAAAGCTGTTTAATGTGTTTATGAATGGGGGTGTGGGAGGTACCTAAGGGAATGGTTTGGAAGTAAAGTGGGAGGAATTTTTATTGGAGGTAGGAAACTAAGGTGAAGTCTGAATGAGAGTTGTTTGCTAAGAACAATGAAATTGATCTTCACTGCAAAAGTTTCAAAAACCAGAGACAATGGGTTCCTCATTCGCTAAAAGAAAACTGTTGGTCTATAGCTAGCTATGATGCTGATGATATATTTTGCAAATCTGTTTTCATCTGTAGGATGCTTGCTTTTCTGAGACAAATTTAAGTAGCACAGCTGTGGAGTGGCATCTTTTCTGGTCAAGGCAAGTTGGTGCTAGTGATTTATTTTGAGAAAAAGATGATAAAGTTTTAAACTTTTCACAGTTATCATTTGAATATATCGGTAATCCTTATCATTACAGATAAGTACATCATTATTTTCTTGGGCACTTGTCACAATGTGTGGTTTACCTTTACTTTTCAAAATGGTCCTTAGGTCAAATTATTTGATTTGCAGTCTACAAAGATCCATATCCTAAGATTCTTTCTTTTAAAGAAACTTTAGCCTCTGGTTCACATAAATTTCTTAGAAGACAATAAACCAGGTAATAGTACTAAATTATAATTTTGGGTATTTTTTCTATTTCTTTTACATTTGCAGTCCTGGCAACCATTTAACATTGTGGACCTTATGAGGTCTTCATTAATACTACATTTCTGAAATTAGACAGCATACCTCCTATATTTATGTTACTATTTGTTTTCCCACTTTCTCTCTTACATTAAAATTATAGAATTCCCAAGAGTTCAGTGGTGGCAGATGTTAATTATATAATTTAGTACATTTTTGAGGTTCTTACCTTCTTTGTAGAGTGAGCTGACAGTGTTTTCTGTTCCTATAATCCCAGGGGTATTTTAAATTATTTAAAATAAAGAATTGCTGTATTTGTTTTTAAAGTTATGTAATTTTAGATATATTTGGATTAACTGTTGGCAAATTTACTATTTTAAATTTATTTCCAATGATTTTAACAAATTACTTTCAAGTTTTGTTTTAATCAGATCTCTATACATTAGTAATGAAAATCTCTTTAAATAGCCCAAAAAGGAGGTTCTGATTTTGTACTTGGAGGTAATTTCTTTTTTATAAATGTCAAGTTCATTAATAATAGAAGAATTATTTTTACATAGCTTATTTTGTAGAGTTGGCAGTTAATATAATCTTCACATTTTATTGTGTCAGATTTTAAATTATAATACAGTTACCTACTATAACTTGTTTAAGTTAGTGCAGAGCCTTCTTAAATAGCCCCTCCCATAGGAGTCATTTAAAAAGAAGTGAATTCCCAAACCTGTGTCAAGAACCAGTGATTTAAATGATTCTGAGACAAGTCTTTGGAAGGCTTCCTTGAGTCTAATCAGTGGAGATAAATGATAGCCCATTTCCATGCTGCATACAGTTGTTAGGGTTTATAAAGTTGTCAGTATGTTAAAGTGAAAAAGCAGGAAAGTCTATGTAAAGTTGCCTATAAAATTTCTAGTTTTAATTATTTGCACTATTTATCTTTGCACTTGATTTTTTGAGAGTTAAGACTAGTCACTTTCACTTTTGTTTCTAGTCTTTTCTAGTTTCTTGCAGAATTATGTTTTCAGTATCCCACCCTAAGCAAAACTTATATGCAATTAAATATGCTTTATAAGGCCAATAAAACATTCCTTATTGTTAGCTATGTAATACAAAAATTTGTTTTGGTAAAATTTTTAATATGGGCCTTTGTTTTGCCAATAAAATTCTTGTTAATGTGAGCTTTATGAAACTGTTAAACTAAACAAAATGAAAGCTTAGGAGGGGGGAGAGAGAGAGAGAGAGTGTGTGTGTGTGTGTGTGTGTGAGAGAGAGAGAGAGAGAGTGTGTATCTTTGAGATCCAACTTCCACCCTGAGATAGTCTGATTTTAGAGTGTTGTTCTGTTTTCACTTAGTCAGTGAGTCTTACTGGTTACATGCTTATAAAGGTGAAGTGGGTTGCAAGTGGCAGTTCCCTCTTTTCATGTAGTTTTCCATAATGTTCATATAGTTTTCTCATGGTTTATATAATAGAACTAGTATTGAAATAATTATATTAAATGTCTCTTTCTCTTTAGAATTCAGGATTGGTTTACTTTTTGAGGGGAAAGGGCAGCAAGGGATAAGAGACTATTTTAACCAGAGCCGGTCTTATAACCTCAAAGATGTGCTCTAGAAAGAACAAAAAGTGTACCTGTGAGCATAATTTTTGTCTCAATGAGATTGTGCAACTCCATATTCAGAACTGCAAAAAAAGAAAAAAAATTAATAGGTTTGTCAATAGAAAGATGTGTTTTGGCTAAATTTGTTTTTTGTAAGTTACTGAATTATTTTATATTTCTTTTCCCATAGCTTTTTACATACCTTATACTTAAAACCAACAAGTGGAGAGGCCCTCTTTTCAAATCTGGTTTATTTTTGGAATGCCTGAATGTGTTTCTGGAGAGGGGGGTGGTGTTTTAATTCTTGACATGCTCTTCTCAGCATGTTTTGCTAGTCGTTCTGAATTTTTATGTTTGCAAATTCTGTTGAAAATTTGGTCATGTATTTAAAATGAGAATGTCCTCTCTGACATAGTGTGAATGTTTCGGACCGGATTCTATTTTGGAACATGTGGCTTTGTTTTCCATTTGAGTAGAAAGTTTTGAACTTCATCGTCCAGAGTTTAGGTTTATTTAGTGGAATTATGCCAGGTGGTGGACCAGTTTTGGGAAATGAAGGTTAACAATGTGGATTTGACTCTAGATAATCATGTACTCAAAACTGCAAGTTAAAGGCTCACATCATTAGAGTTGCCTGTTTTATGTTGTCAGATCTTTAAATGTGGATGATGTTCAGCATTGTATCTATGAATTTCCTTTAGGAAAAGAGAAAAATTTAGCTTCTAAACCTTTTCTTAGAGGCTAAATTTACTACTTATGGAAATGAAAAAAATTAGAAAATGGTTTTGGGTTGTTTTTTTTTTTTTATGGAGTTTAACCAGCTTAATTAATTCTTTTTTCATAGTTTGAAGCTCTTATTTCCCAAAGGTGAATAAAGGGAAAGATCAGCATTTTCCTTTCCAGTCCCCTCTTTTTTAGGCAGTTTTTTGTTTTCTACCCCCATTTCCCAATCTTGATATAAAACGCATTACGGGTATCTCTCTAAGTCCTTGTAACCCTTTTTGGGGGGTCACAGTACCTTTAATAATTTGATGAAAGTGATGGACCCTCTCCTCAGAAAAAAAAATGCACATACACAGATAATTTTGCATACAACCTCAGGGGCATCACACATCTTCTGAAACCCAAGTTAAGGATCTCTGCTTTAAGTAAACTCTGTAGAGAAGATTATAATACCAGTATTTGATAAAATTAGGAACTAACTATTGGCTTAAAATATTTCAGATGGAATTAATTATTATTAGATGGTGGCCCCTACTAGCAAAATGTGACATTGCAACCAGCTTTGTTAAATTTTATAACATCCAGACAGAAGGAAAAAAGAAGCAAAGTTCTGAGAGCTATTCATAAGCAGTCAGGGCATCTCTAGACATGGGAGCCATTCTTGGTTCAAGACAGGGGTCAGGGTGCCTGACAATTTCTAGCAGGGTAGAGTTTGATAAACCACAATGCTCAGGATGCCAAGGGGTTAGCCATTATCTTAACCCCTTCTTCACCAAAAGAATTTAGTTTTGTCTGTTGGGAAACAAGATGTCACTAGGGAAAAAAAGATTTGCCTTACAACTTTGCTGGAACACATCAATTTGGTGATGTATGGGACACTAGTATTATTTTTGAGAAGGTGCATAAAACCAAAGTAAATTATTCTCTATGTAGAACATTATTTACTAGTAACATTTGTTTGGGTGTATTAGCTTTGACAATTTTTACCAGTAAATACTGATTTATTTAAAACTGGGAATCCAGTTTATAAATAGGATAGTTGATATATCCATTCTTTCCCCCATGTAAAGAATAGTTTAAAGATTTATGCATACTTTTTACTTTTCTCTCTTGATGCCATGAGGGGGGATCTTTGAGTCAACAACTGACAAAATGTCTTCAAATTTTAAAAATTGAGAAGCAGCACTTTAAGTCTAACTCTACACCATTTTAGTGCATGTATTAGTTTTAATAATGATTTTTGGTGCATGCCTTTGGGCTTATTCAAAAGTGTACAATAGGAAAGTATATTTCCTTTCTTAGAAAGGAGATGTTTTTCTACTTTGCAACATGTGATTACAAGAATCTTCCTCTGTGGGAAGATTAACCATGTATTGAACTACTGAAAAGTATATATTTTTAGATATACAGAAGGAATCTACATGGAGCTGCATTCAGACCTATATAGAAGTCATAGCATTCTGTATAGGACCAAAAAAGGAAGTAACATTAAACACTTAAACAGACTTTGTTGGGTAGAAATACCTTTTGATCTTGCATTGACTTCCAAAAAGAAAATGCCACAGAAGTTTGCTGAAACTTTTGTTGTTTGAATTTTCTCTGTCAGTGTATTTAGCCCAAATACAACAGCTTTGGGTTAGCACATATATAAGAATCAAAAAAACAAAACTAAATATATCAGCCTGGTTTGCCAATCCAGCTTGACTGAAATAAGTAAACTAATCACTTGCAACATGAAAAACTGTCCAACTCCTCTAAGGTTTTGACCAAATAACCTTGGCTAATGTGGGAAGGCTCCCACTTTATTTCTGACCTGACAGTGAAGATTCATGCTTGACATGATTTCAAACCTGACAGTGTCTGTTTAAGGAGCCATGGTACAGTTTGCTAATTCAATCCCAGATACCTGTTGATTACCTGTGAGATCTAGAGTCCAAAGTAGCCAGCAGCCGTATCCCTGAGTGCTCTGTGCCCATCAGATATCTTAAAGTAAGCAGGGTTGGGACAGGTCACAGCTTGGGTGATTGGACCTCAGGTGCCATAGACAGCCCCAGATTCAAGAATCATATCTGCTTTCTTGGGAGTGGTCACTGAACTTATGTCCCACACTGTGTTACTTATTGTAGATGCTCTCTCTTAGAGAAGGCCCAGAGCACACATCCTAATTGCTTGTGGCACTCAGAGAGGGGGTGCTAACTCTGATGCCCTAGCCAAATTCCAGTTTAGGGATGTGGGTCTTCTTCTTGTCATTCTAATTGGAAATGTGCATCACTTCCCATTTTCCTGTTGATCACAGTGCAAACTACACTAATCTGTTTTTTTGCCCCGTCCCAAGTCTCTAAGATACTGATGTGTACTATATGGGCCAAGTTCATGCCTTATCCTAATGGACAAGAATTGAGGAATGAGTAAAGCTTGGGACTTTTATGATGCTGTGGGGATGAAATCAGCCCCCTTTTGGCATAAATTAGGGAATGTGCACTGGCTGGGGGTTTCCAGCCATGAGGTATAAGCTGAATCCAATTTTCCCTCTTTTCTTATAGCATGATGAGAAAATCTGTTGGGTTTTCAGCAGTCAGGGAAGGCCGGAGTTCTGCAGCTTTAATCTGGGTAACTGAGGCTGGTTTGAGCAAGACTTTGGTTAATTAACTGGGTTCTCAGATGCCACAGACTCCGTGAGAAGTCACCATTATTTTCAATGGTTGTGATAGAATTTCCCCCCTAGTAGCCATTATTTTAAGATTATATTGCAGAGTTGCTTTATTTTGAGCTTTTCGTGTATACACAATCCCAAACTGGAAGAAATTTAAAAAAAAAAAGGAATCCTGCTGTGAAAGGTATATATTACTCTAGATTTTTCTTACTGTAAATATTGTAAGATTGTAATACTGTTGATATTTTATTAACCAACAAATGTTAATCTATGTGAATTCAGACTTATTTTAAATGTGCTTCTTATTTACTGTGTGTGGTCCCTGTTGCTGACAGTATTAAGTTATATTCTGATGTAAGATTAACTTTATTAAAGAATGTAAACATAATGTTTCCTTATGGGAAAACAAATAAAGTATAAAGAAGACAATTCTTTTCATTGAAATATACTGTGTATTTACACTTGCTAGACCCAGCACCACTTATAAATTTAGTACACTGTTCAGAATTTTAGTTAACACAGCTGACATGGTTGTGCTCTGTTGGAAAGCCTAAGAGTAGGTATTGTTGGAATATATGCAGTTTGTATTTGTCTGCTGTGAATCATAATGTTGAAATTTCTAATCAAGTTTGTAAGCTTTTATAGTAAAACATTTTAATGACAATTTAAAAATTTATCTTCTCTAAAGATTGGTCAAAACAAGATCCTTTCAGAAATAGAATTGTTCTTTAATATCTTTCCAAAATGACTTTGGTTAAATGGACCAGATGTGTATTAGTTAAAATTTAGAACTAAGTTGTTGATATTCTTTGAGTTTACAAGTTAATCCTTATTGGAGATGTGCCAATATACAGTAGAATATCATTAATTTGCACTGTTTGGGGACCCCATTTAAGAATGCTGAATTTTGCCAACTAAAAAGTAAGCAAATGCAATTTAAAAAGTAAATTTGAGCATTCTGTATTAAATATGTGCAGTTATTATCACATGAAGAAGCGCAGTGTGTCGGGCTGTAATATAACCATATTTGCTGTCATGTTCTCCCATCTCAGTGCTGGGAACTCACCATGTGGAAACCAAGCAAACGTGTTGTGCATCAGCCGGCTTGAGTTTGTTCAATATCAAAGCTGAAACTAGCGAGGTCTGCTGTACTGCTTATTGAAGTATTGTGATTCTTTTAGGCATTGATTCTTACAAAATATATACTGTAACAGTATACTTTGTACAGATTTAAATTTTATTTGAAAAAATGAAATAAAGTAGGCAAAAAATAAAGATGTTTATTTTTCATGTGACTATATAAACAGATCAGTCTTTTGTTTCAGTGCTTTTGGGGGCAAGGGGTCTGGTGGCTCTGATTATTTTGTGTTTATTTTGTTTGATAGATGGAACCATCATCTATCAAAGGACTCAGTAGCTGGTGTGCTACTTGCCTGTTACTTATGATCATGAATGGACTGCAAACATTAAATTGCTCTCTCACACTGTAAAAGTCTATTACTTTAAAACAAATTTATTTATTTTAAAGATTTTATGTGACTTATTCCCTGTCAGGCATCTTGGGTCAGTTTTTTTTCTGATGGTGTGACAGTTGACCATCTATCACATTAAAGACAAGGCAAAACCTTTCGTATGGTTCAGGTTCCTTTCTGATGGAAGGATTTTGTTTTCTGTCATTTTAAATTTGAGATGGGTTTGGGGTAGTGGAAAGATTGTGAAAGAGCCCATATCAGAAGATAATACTCTACAGAAAATGTAAGTTGTGCTTTAATATAAGCCCCCTTTGGTCTGAGGATGTAGTACCATGGTGGATCCCTTGCCTAGCATATAGAAGGCCCTGGATTTGATCCCCATCACCACAAAAAGAAGAAAAAAGAGAGAGAGAAAGGGAAATAAAAGATTTCTTTCACTGCTTTTCTAATGAATAGAATGACAGTAAATTAAGTTAGCCATAAAAACATGGCACAGGAATTGTCCTTCAGAATAGTTTCATTGGGACCTTCTCCTAGAAGAGTAGATTATCTGACCAAAGAAAACCACCCAGTTTTGACCTCTAACTCAAAAACTAGCAAAGGCCTTGGGTATGTTTTTTCCTCAACTTGCAGAAGTGGAGTTTGAAGTTTTATTGTGGCTTTATCCATTTGGTTTATCATTCTTGATGTTTTCACTTCCCTTCCAGCTGTATATTAGAAAGACTTGGAACAAATAGATCTCCAAGGTTCCTGGCAAAAATCACATTATGAAAGTCTTTCAGGGCTGAGATTGTGGCTCAGTGGTAGAGCGCTCGCCTAGCTCATGCGGGGCCCAGGGTTTGATCCTCAGCACCACATATAATAAATAAAGGTATTATGTCCAACTACAACTAATTAACTAAATAAATAGTTTTTTAAAAAAAGAAAGCCTTTCAACATTATTTAAAATATATATATGTTATATATAATGTTATATATATATATGTATATGACAATGAATGGTTATATTCTAAAAACTGATGCATGGCCATAGAATATCTCAAGTTTATAGTATTACAATTCCAGGCTTCCCTGGGTGAATCCCAAGACAGTTTATCATTGTAAATTACTGCTTTGTTGTTTTCTTGCTATAATGACCCTCCTTTATAGAGAACAACAGGATTGAAGTGGCTTTCATACCTGACAACCACTGACTTAAAAAAAAAATAACAAACTTTATCAAAACATAAAGCTAAAGGTGCCACTGTTATGGAGAGGTGAGTGGGATACCTAAGAAACTTAGTTTCCTTAAGTTATGCAGTACCTCTGATTTTAGGGGATACGCAGCAGTACTTCCTGAAGAAGAGACCAGATTCTCCTCTCCTCAAAGTGAGATCAGATGGATCTCTGGGTCTCTGTCCAAGAAGAGGGCTCTGAAGAACAGGAGCTTGTGGTGAAAACTCTAGCCACCATTTCCTCCCAGTGAAAAAGTCCCCTTCCTAATTGTCCTGTGGCCTTATTCTTTCAAAGACTCACAAGTGGGACCATGATAAATATGCCCAGTTGTTCATTTGGATAACAAGAAGCCTGGAAGCAAGGTCCTGCAACAGGACGGCAAGAGGAACAAGTCAGGCTTAGGATAGGTCTGAACAAGGCAAGGCTGGTAGGGCCATGGGTTTCCTCAAGCAAGGGACCCAGCATAACATGCTCAAGAACTTTTTGTCACTTTTCTTTAGCTCTTTGTTTTCTAAGGTGATATAATTGGCAATCTTTTCCTGCCCTCACCTCCAAGGGATGTAAGCTTTTATTTAACCATGTGATATGTAATTTATTTTGGCTATTTTTGCATGGTTTTTTAGAAATCTCTTTGTTCTTAGTTGTAGTAACAATTGCTTTCTAAGCAGAGAAGACTTTTTGGCTTAGGGTACTGGATTTTAGAAGAGTTTCTGCTCATTGAGAATTAGAGGAAAGAGATCTCTCTCTTTTCAGGGTCAGCTGCCAGCTTTCCTCAGAATCATACCTCCACTGTTGTCATTTTAGCACTTTCCTCCATATTTCTGGAACTTAAGTAGGAGGAGCCACATTTTTTCCTGACAATGGAGATTCCACGTTAATTTTGCATATCTCTAGAGTGTTTCCAATATGTCAATCCAGTATTGCTACCAACATTGATTTTCATTCACTTCAGTTCAAATCAGGCTATTTGGCACTTAGATTGACAGTGAGAAAATTAAATTAAATGTTACAATTGTTTAAAAGAGTAGGATATCCCCACCTTACAGCCAACAGGTTGTCCAGTTGATTCCATCATCGTAAGCATCCTCTCCCATCCTGCTGACTCATCTCAACCTCTGTCAGTCTCTTGTGGAGACTAGCAGCACCTCCACCCTACCTCCACCTTCTGTCTCTGGTAATGGCACTAAGGGTGGGTCTATATTATCAGCATCCTAAATTTTACTAAGCCCCACTACCTTTTTATTTTCAAACGTGTGCTTAAAATACTCAAGGCACCAAGCTAAGCATTTTAACTAGGTTGTTTCATTCATTCTTACTTCAGTCCTGTGAGGCATTATTATTACCTCCATTTGACAAATGATGATGCTATAGTATAATCATTCAGAAAGATTCATGCTCAGGGTTCCACAGTCAGAATCCAAAGTCCAGTCAGGCCCAGTGTTATACATGTGTAATCCCAGGGACCCAGGAATCTGAGGCAAGTTCCATGCCAGCCTCAGCAACTTAGCAACACCCTGTTCCAATAAATAAAAAAGACTCGGGCTGGGATTGTGGTTCAGTGGTAGAGCGATTGCCTAGCATGTGTGAGGCACTGGGTTTGAATCTCTGCACCACATATAAATAAATAAAATAAAGATCCATCAACAGCTTAAAAAAAAAAAAATACCTAAGGATTAGCTCAGTGGTAGAGTGCTCTCCTGGGCTCAATCCCCAATACTGCACCAAAAAAAAAAAAAAAGGTGTTTCCCCTCCCCCCCAAAAAAATTCTGGTAGGCTGATTTCAAAGCACATCCATGGTCTCAGTAACCCTACTATATCGCCTTCCTCTGAAGTTCGGCCTCCACATCCTCTAATATGTAGTGTCTCCCAACTTTGACATTGTCTCATCTTATGGTATATTTAGCTGGATGGCAAAGCCAGTGTTCTCTGTACAAAGGAGGATTTCTTTGCATAGCTCAAAAGCCACACTTCCTGTTTTAGAGGTTGATTCATGAATGAATCCACATTTTCATTTCTCCCTCCCTTTTATGGGGAAATGACTTAGAGCAGGTCTGAAGGGAACTGGCAAGTGGCCCTTCCAGGGCTCTCTACTGCTCTTGCTTGAAGTAAGCATAGCCCTGAGTACTATCCTTGCCTCTTCCTACCCTTTCCATAACAACCTGAATAAAAGTTTCTGTGAATGAGGCTTTTGAACTCTGTCTCATTAAGTTTTTGGTTTCCTTCTGTCTCCCAGATTCTAACTCCAGAAAACACCCTTTCTTCCTTAGAGCAGACCTTCTATGTGAGTGAGGCAGTCTCCAGGAGAGGATGTGGGTCTTTACAGATTCCCCAAACCTTTCTGTTTACCAACAATTGGTCCAGGAATTGGGTCAGCCAGAGTCATGCACTTTCCAACTCAGAGTTCTGCTTGGGCTTTTAAGTTTCTGGAGGCATTTTCCTGCACCATCTAAAATGCTGTTTCCCAGATGTTTCCTGGCCTCCAAGGAAAGGTCTAGAGTCTGTCACTCTCTAGGGGCGTCTTCCAAAAATAAAATCTCATAATTCCTTGGGACATATTGTGGTTTAAAGGATTTGTGGCATCTTTTTTTTTAATATTTATTTTTTAGCTTTAGGTGGACACAATATCTTTATTTTTATGGGTGCTGAGGATCGAACCCAGTGCCTCGCGCATGCCAGGCAAGCGCACTATCACTTGAGCCATATCCCCAGCCCTGGACTGTGGCATCTTTTAGAACTCTTGTCTGAAAAGCAAAGATCATAACTTGAACTCAAACCCCTCATGATTTTTTTGTAACCTCTAAAACAGTGGTTCTCAAAGTGTGAACACTGGACCAAGAGCTAGTGATTAGCAGCCCCTTGGAAATTGCTGGAAATACAAATTCTGGGATCCTAGTCCAGACCTAACAAACCAGAACCTCTGGGGCTGGTTTCCTTCAGTCACCAGGGGGCCTTCAATCACCAGGGGGCAAGACACTTATATCAACACTTATATCTAAAAAAGAGGCCTATAGCTCCCTGATGAAACAAGCCCTCCAGGTTATTCTCACACTTAAGTGTGAGAACTACTGCTCTTTTTTTTAAAGTAAAGGTTCTTTGTCTCTTTTGAGACTTAGGTTTGAGAATCAAATGAAAGCTTGGTGCTCTCTCAGCTGTTTTTCAGAACCTGCTAAGGTCCAAGTTAAGAATTACTGCTTTGGAACTTAGAGTTTGTCCATCCCTCTCTGGCTACCACTACAAGAAGGGATAATTTGGTACTCTGTCCTATCATTGGTCTACTGTCGGATGTCACCAAGGGCATGGATCCCTACACCAGATAGCACAGGGATAAGGGCTTGCTACTCCCTGTATGTAGCCCATAGACATTAAACAAAACCCAAATGTTCAGGCATGGGCTACAGGCCAGCAGTCTGAGACCACATAAAAAGTGACTCCTTCTGGAACTGGGAGCTGTATGTCATAGCAGAACGGGTAGAAACTGCTGAGCTGTTTGTGACAGTCCTGGCTTGTGCAAATTAACTAGCCAGCACTTTTTCAGTGGTAAGTCCTAGTAGAGGAATTCCCAAGACAAGGTGTAGGCTTTGATTCCCTAGCTAAAAGTATCTTACGTGGCACCTTCAAAAACTGTTTCCACCTGAGTAGCCAGTGTTTGTCTGGGGCGTCAATGATTAGCTTTTCCTCCATGGTTCTTCTTGGGCCATGACAGAGCAATATCAATGGGAAAAGTCTTCTCTAAAAGCAGGGCCTCATAAGAAGGAGAATGACTGAAAAAAAGAGTGCCTAAAGCTGCAGAGCTTGGGCAGCCCTATGAATATGTCCCTCTGGCTGGTAGAACTGCTTCCTCATTCTGAGAGGTGGTCCAGGGAGAATGGCCTATTTCTGTACTCTTGACTTCACACATCTGAACCGGAAGCTTAATTCCCTCACAAAACCCATTTCTCCCCCCATCTTAGTTCTCCCATTGCACTAAAGAGCACCGCCATCCACAAATTGCACAACCAAAAGCAAAGAGCTCATTCCAGACTCTAGTTTCCATCAACACTTATATCTAAAATATAACCTAAAAAAAAAAGCCAACCTCAGCAACTAAGTGAGGACTTAAGCAACTTAGTAAGATCCTGTCTCAAAATATAGTGTGTGTATGTATGTATATATAATATATATATAAAATTTTAAAATAAAATATAACCTGCACCTGGTCACATCCCCTCACATACACCACTGTGTGGTTCTCAAACTTCAACCTGTATCAGAATCACCTGAAGGGCTTGTTAAAATACCTATTGCTTGCTGCATGAGCTGGGAGTGTATCTCAGCAATAGAACATTAAATAGCACATCTGAGGCCCTGGGCTCAATAACTCCCACCACTGCAAAGAATCGACTGTTGGGTCCATCCTGAGTTTCTGATGCAGCAGTTTTGAGGTGGAGTCTGAGAATTTGCATTTCTAACAAGGTGATGCTGTTGATCCAAGACCCACCCGTCTAGCCGTCATATCCAGAATGTCCATTCATCCGACTTTGTCTGAAACCATCCTGGGTATGCCTGATGGCCCTGCTTAAGTATTTGTAGCAGTCCTGTTCACTTATACCTGTCCTTGTTTGGATGACAAATTATACAGTCACCCATTTTCTTACCTAAAGCCTCCTCACTGGTCTCTCTACTGCCATTCTTCACACAGTAGCCAGAGTGATCTTTTTAAAAATCCTAATTGTGTGGTGTGATTCTTCTGCTTGTCATCCATTAAGAATAAAGTCTAACTCTGCTATGGTTGCAAGGCTGCTATGATTTGGCCCAGCCTAACTTTCCAGTTTTCTCTCCTTTCTCTTATCTCCTTGTTAATTTTTCTCAAGCCATGCTGATTGCCTTTCCGCTGCTTAAATGTATGGAGCCTGTTGTCACATAAGGGCCATTGGCTTTGCTCTTTCCTCTTCTTGGAATGCACTTCCTCCAGATCCTCCTGTGGCTGGACCTTTTTCATGATCAAGCTTCAGCTCTTCAAAGAGGCTTTTCTGGACAGCCCAAACTGAAGGGGCCCCTTCCAGTCACTCTCACTGCTCTGTCCAGTTTTCTTCATACAGCTCACCATGGTCCAAATTGTCTGGCTCATGTTTTTTTTTTTTTCTTTCTATTGATGGTCTGATGTTGAGGGTAGAATTCACTGTGGCATCCCCAGTGCCCAGTCAAGTCTGGCACACAGGAGGTACTCAGTATACATCTGATAACTCAAGAACTTGACTCCAGTGAGTCCAGACCACTTCTGAGAGTCACCTGTCTCTGGGACTTGCTTCTTCATCCACTTTGAATGAGGATCTGTTGTGTTTTATCTCATCTCTGGCCTACACGTAGCATAGAAGAGAGACCCTGAACAAGAGGTGATTTTCTCTGCCTGCTCCCAACCTCTTTAGTTTTCTCCATGTCCCTCTTCTATATAAACCTCAATATCTTTTCTCCCTAGCTATTTCATCTACAAAAAAAATGCTCTGGGGCAAGGACAAGTAACCATGGACTCATCAGATAGCTTAATGCCCACCCAAACATCAATACCCGCCCCAAATTACCACTAGTTGGGGCTCTGCCATTCAGCATGCACTTGGGGGCCCTTTAGGTCACTGGGCATATGATAGGCAGCATTTTCCTTGGCCTTTTGCTTGGTGAGCTGGGGACACTCACTCTCCTGAATCCACTGGTCAAGGAAAGGGAAGAGACTAGCTATTTAAGGGCAATATATCCCATTTTCAAATATTAAGGATAGGAAACGCATAGGGAAGCTGGACCTCCACAGAGCACTAGCACTCTTGGTGATACTTCACCAAATTCTAGTGTCTTTGCTCTCTGTTCTTCATCTCCTATCTTCCCCCCTTCCCAATGCTAGGAATCAAACCCAGAGCCTCATGCATACTAAGCAAGCACCTTACCACTGAACTATACCCCCGACTCCCTTAGCTCCATTGTCAAATCTTTAAAATGGGAACCACCAACAACTTTCTAGAGATGAAGTAGAAAAAAGAGTCTTCTTCATCCTAAACTTGAGGAAGAAATGAGGCTCTTGGGCTCAACTGAGTTTAAAATAAAATTAGGACTCAAAATGGGGTAGGGAGGAAGAGCATGTGAAGAGGATTGTCTCTAGATAGGGAAGAGAGGTGGGGGGGAAGGGAGGGAGAAGGGAAATTGCATGGAAGATGGAAGGAGACCCCCTTCGTTATACAGAATACATGTATGACGATGTGAGGGGAAAAAAAAAGAAGTGGGTCATATTAGATTGGGTAGAGAGAAGTGATGGGAGGGGAGGGGAAAGGAAGGGGGGAATGGAAGGACAGCAGAATAAAATAGTCGTTATTATTGCTGTGTGTATATAGATGACTGCATGACCAATGTGATTCTGCAACCTGTACACTCAGAAAAATGAGAAATTATATCCCATCTGATTCAAGCGTATGTACTGTCATGTGTAACTAATTAAAATAAATAAAATTAGGCTTCTTGATAAATTTAGGGCTATGGTGTATGAATTAAAAAAGCAAAGTCATCTAGCAATAGGAGATAGAACTTGAGGATTTCCAAGCAGCTCTCCAAAAAATGAGTCTGACTCAGTGGGCAGGGGATAAAATAGGTGGGTACCTACTGGAAGACCATTTCATCACTCTGGAGGACTTCCAAGACTTTTGTCTGAGTCCTGCCTGGTATTTTGGGAAGGAGCATCAGGAGTAAGTTAAAAATATTAGGTTTGAAATCAGGTCTTGGTGCAAATCCAGGCTCTACCACTCACTAGCTCCTATGACCTTATGCTACTCAACTGAATGTCTGCTAGTCTCAATTTCCTGATCTTTAAATGAGATAATAAGAGTGCCTACCTTATTTGATTGTTGGAAAGATTAAGTGAAATAACTTGTCAAGAGTTTATAGCACAGTGCTTGGCACAAATAATGTTTAATAAATGCTACTATTATCATCATTATCCTTCTCCTCATTATTATTGATAAAAAGGGAGTCCCATGTGGAAGGCGGATAATAGATAAGGATATAGCCTCCAGTAGCCTCCACTTGCCAGTAGATAATGAAAAGACCAGGTGTCTCTCCAGGATGATCAGCTAAATCTTCATCCATCTGGAAGAAAGGAGACCCATTCTGAGTATTTCACAGTGCACCTTTGGATCTATCCTCATTTTTCTCCTTCCTGCCCAAGGAAGACCCAGTCTATGGCTCTGACTTCACAGACCTGGTTGTATACAGGATCAGATTTATTTTTGGCTTGTCACTTTGTATCTGTGTTCCAGGTCTGTTTCAGAGGTGCCTGAGGTTTTCAGGTAGTGGGGAGAGGAGTGTGAAAAACAAAATGTGGTCTTGGTCTAGGGGCTTTACTTTCTTCTGGCTACAAGCAATAAATCTGCCATCTGCCAAAGACATGGGACAACTAGAGGTCAATGCTACATATTAATTCACCTGTTGGACATCTAAGAGCAGTTAATCAGCCCCAGGAAATAGTTCCAGATTAAGAAAAGGAGTGATCTGTGTTGACAGGAACTCTGAAGCAAGGACTTCCAGGGTATGTAAAGCTCCTGAAATTTTACACATGATCAGACCTATATGTGCAATTAACATTTTTCTGAGAACAGGATCCATAGTTTTCATCAAAACTCTCAAGGGAAGCCACATCCCATAGAAGTTCAAAATCACTGGTTGTACTCCAAGAACAGAGATAGAACTCTCCTCCTGGGGGTCTCTGTGAGTCCTCATCCTTCAGCCTGGCTGATTGGCAAGACTATTAGTAAAAAGGGCCTGGAAGCAGGGTTGCTTGGGCATCAAGGAAGGAGAGCTACTCTCCTCATTGGCTGGCTGAAGTCTCCTGTATCCATGTGGAAAGTTAGGGGTTGTAAGCTATCTGTCTCCTATTTTTCTGAAAAATATAGAAGTTAAAAATTAGAAGGCACTCTAAACTGCCATATTTTGTGCCAGATGAGTGGACTACTCTGGTATCACCTCAGAGGTGAGAGGCAGGTTTGCTAGGTGTGTGGTGATGGTGGGAGGCGGGGTGCAGAGCTCTCTTCATGCTGCCCTCACTTGAATACATGGTGCATAGTCGGTACTCAGCCACTGTTGTATTTTGATATTAAGGAGTTGTTTGCTTCTGTAGACATTGAATCTAAGCTCCTTGGTCCATTTTGTAAAATTTCCCAAAGGCCAGTGGCTTCTGGAGCCTTGGCTGCATCCCCAACTGCACTTATTTACTCCTTACTCTTCACTCTCAAAATCCTGAAACATCTCGGAAAGACAAATTAGGGCCTGTGAGATTCTCTGATGCTTCTTGGAATATAATTCCATCATTAAGGCTGAGCTCCAATTCTGGCCAGTCCTGGTGCTGTCCCCTGCTTTTTCAGTGCACTTTGTCTTTGTTGCTCCTCTTGTTCGTGTTAGAAAATGGCATCTACCTTCCTTGCTAAGAATTTTTTGCTTCTTCTCAAACCCCAGGTCCATGGACTCAATCCAGCTTACTAATTAGCATAAAATACCACAAAATTTCCTAAGACTTGCATATGGCTGTCATCCTACCTGAATCAGGCAGACATCCTCTGAGCTCAGAGTCAGCTCACAAGTGGGAATATGGGCTGACAGTAGCTGAGCAGGGTGGTTCCCTGGCTTTCCCAAGAACAGATCCTGATCCTCTTAGGGTGACTTGGCTGATATAATTCTTCACAGAATTTGCTTTGGGGACCTATGTCAGAGTGTTCTCTAGACATGAAACAGTAAAGTCTCCAAGATATAGGCCTCTGACTCGGAGCTGTCACACCATACAAGGCACCTTATCCACCTAAGAATATGGGCACATCCATCATCACTACCACTGTGGGGTCAGCAGGGGATGTCTCCCAGAAGAGAACAGAATAGAGGGGTCTCATGGAGATGATTAAAGCCCACACAGGGTGACAGAATCCTCTTTATGCAGGAGAAATGAGGTCTTGGGAGGAGCTCCTGTGCCACATCTACTCTATGAAAGATGCATCCAAGGACTGGAGATGCTGTCCACTGAAGCAGTCCCTCCTCCTGATTCCTGCCTGAGGCCAGCAAAATTCCTTTTATTCCTTCCGTCTTGGTTTACCTCCTCCTCTCCTACATCCTGCTCCATTTAACCCATTTATCTTCAGCTGGCTCTTGATAACTATGACTTGAGTTAGCTCTTGATCACAGGGCTCTAGAGATGATGGACAATGAAGTACAACTACCTTCTGGTATTTATTTACCTACTCCTGAACCCTGACTTACACAGGGAATTGTGAGGAAGCAGACAGGCCTCCAAGGCCATCTTATCTCACAATCTGAGCCCTAGCAGAATGAGCCACCCCTCACTCCAGACTGACTGTTTTTTTTTTTTTAACCTTTATTAATGATATCTTGGGTTGTAAGAAGTTTTTTATTTTGATGTCATCAAAATGTGTTATTCCTCTCCTTTATGGCTTGTTATTTTAATGGTTTTTAAAGAAGGCTTCCCTATCTATAAATAATAATCATATTTCTATTTTCTTGTGTTTCTTTTATGGTTGTATTTGTGTTGGTTCTTTAACCCATCTTGAATTTATTTCATAATAAATGGTGTGGATTAGGAATCTAATTTTTTTCCCCAGACAGTTGCATGCTGCCTGGCATTATTTATTCTGCAGACCATCCTCTTCCCCAGTGTCTTGAAACACTACCCTTCTCATATTCAAAATTCTCATAAAGGCAGGCTCTGTGGCACACACCTGTAATTCCAGCAGCTCAGGAGATTAAGGCAGGAGGATCTGGAGTTCAAAGACAACCTCAGCTATTTAGTGAGACCTTAAGCAACTCAGCAAGTCTCTGTCTCTAAAAATATAAAAAAGGGGCTGGGATGTGGCTCAGTGTTTAAGTATCCCTGAGTTCAATCCCTGGTACCAAAAAAGAAAAACAAACAAACACTAAAACCAAACACCTCCCATATATTCAGTACTGTTTCTTGATTCTGGGTTTTTGTTTTTTTTTTTTAACTTTTTTTTATATTCTTGAACCCATATCACACCATTTTCATTGTTGTAGCTTTTGGATGCTATTTCATACAAAGCATTTTTCTTCATTGTTTCCACCCCCCCCCCAAATCATTTTTCTGTCCTTTCATATTTTTTCATTCCAGATCCACTTTCTAATCAGCTTATCAAATTTCATTTAGCATGTCTTTTTGGAATTTTGGTTGGGATTTTATTGATTATATTGATATTGAGACTTCTCATCTAGAAACAGAATGTCTCAGCTGTATTCTTAAAGGCACCCCCAGGGGAGACATTCTCTATTCTCCTGACTCCTGGAGTCCCTCAGGACTGGGCTGGTGCCCTGAACCACCAGATCCTTGTATTTCTCTGTCCTATAATCCGAGTTTACTCATTCCCTCATCCTACCTAGAGATTGATTAAACAGTTGGGCATTTGCTTTTGCTTAGGAATTCTGAGCTTTATCTTTCCAAGACCCAAAAGAACTCCAGAGAGATTGTCCTGTCTCTCTTCTCCCCTGCTCTTACAGCTCAGTCTCAATCTCCTTTCTCATCTTGCTCCTTCAGAAATTCTAATATTTCAGATCTGGAGTAGGTCAATCTAGCATTTCCTTCAATCTAGACTTCCCTGAGAATCTGGTTGACCTCAGCATAACCCTTCATTCAGATCTTCTGTCTTCATATTATTCTGTATCATTTCTGAGCTCTACATGAGCTGATATCTTGGAAGAAGAAGAGTGCTCACCAAGTATTTGGGGGAATAGCAGTGTTGGTGATTCTGTGCCAACTGCCAATAAGCAGAAGGAACTCATGACCCCAGATTTTTCAATCCTAGGCTATGACTCTGCTTACCAGCCTGAACTCCACAAAGCATCTAGGAATTCCTAGCCTTTTTTTTTTTTTCCTGTTCAGTATTGGGGACAGAACCCAGTGTCTTACACGTGCTAAGCAAGTGTTCTACCACTGAGCTACATCTGCAGCCCCTAGCTATTATTGATCCCCGATTTTGCTAGGTGCACCGATGTCAGAGATAGGCTTTTACATCAGACTGAATGATAAAGGCCTAAGAGTGAAGCAAGAAGAACCTAGCCCATCTGCTCAAATCTCTTTCTGGACTAGCAGTATCCATTGTTTTCACTGCCAGTATGAAAGTCAAAAGAGCCAGAACTAAAGTTGCATAGGCTCTCAGACCAGGAGTGGCAGCCAGGTAGTAGGAAAAAGGAGCCCGATATAGAGTTGAGGTCCCTCAGAAAAGCTGAATGTGTTCAGGCCATGTACAGTAGCAATGCAGAGACATAGGCAGTTTGCCCAAAGCCTTTTGGTTACATACCTTGGCACTCAGGCCACAGAGTCCTGACATCCATACATGTTTTGCCCAGCTTTTTTTGCATTTGTTTACGTCTCCCTGCACCACTAAATATTCCACCTGGCCTTAATAGATCTTCTTCACCTAATGCTTATCCAGGGGATAATATTTCAGGAAAGGACTATGGAATTTATGAGAGTAAATGGTAAGTTACTCTAACTTAAGACTATTACAGAAATGATTCCTAGACATTTGGATTTCAAAGGACAGAATGAACTACTCAGCAAAGTGAACCAATTTCATGGACAAGGAATCTGCCACAGTGGCTGAAAATTCTAGTAATACAAACAGAGCTACATCATTTGATTCTTTGAGATCTCCCTTCCAAAGAAAACATGGTGCAAAAATTATTCTCCCCAGCCAGTCCCCACCTCACCCCCAAGTCGCTCAAGACCCAGCCAGCCACCCAGTCTTACATGTCTAAATCTGAAATCAAAGTCCTAGGTAGGGAGAGGGATTGTCACAAGTAATTGCAACATCCCACAAGAATTTGGGAGTTAAAGGGCGCCAAACCTGGGCCTTTTCCAAAGCTTGCACGTCTGAGCTTTTTGAGAACCACATTTGATCCTTCCAAAGTATTAGATATAAATGTTTTGTCTTGTGCCTGCTTGACAGTTCTAGGGGACTCTGCATGGCTCCTGCTAACCCATCATAGTGACAGGTGCATGTTTCCCTGGGATAGGACAGAGTGAGAAACTGCCTGCCTTACACCACAGGCCCCCAGAGTTGGGCTTCATCCTGAGTCATGCTTTGGACACTGCTCAGAAGAGGATGGGGCTCTGAGAGGGGACAGGTCCCACATGGCTGCAGAGATGGACCTGGATGAAAGAAGGGGCACAGGCATCCTGCCTCAGCTTTATGTCCTTTTTCAGCAATTTATACACTCACTCACTCTACCCTTACCCAGCCCTTACCTCATTTTATTTCTACAGGTCATTTTCATAGACACTATTTTGAGATGATATTCTTCCTTTTTATATATAGAAAAAAGCCATCTTAAAACAACTGCAGTGGCAATTCCTATAAGCCCAATGACTCAGAAGGCTGAAGCAGGAGGACCCCAAGTTCAAGGCCTGCCTGGGCAACTTAGACCCTATCTCACTAATAAAAAAAAAAAAAAAAGTAAAGGGCTGGGGATATAGCTCAGTGTAGAACACTTGCCTAGCCTATGCAAGACCCTGGGTGCAATCCCTAGTAGCAAGGAAAAACTAAACCATCTTTAAAAATAAATAAACACAGTAGCTATTCTGAGTATGTCTCAAGATAGCTGAGCATGATAAGGGGTATATATCATAATTGTTGGTTGTTATGAGCTACATACTATCATCATCATCAAAATCATAGAATATCAACCATTTATTGAGATCTTACTTTGTACAAGGAAGTGGGAAGCATTTTACAGTTTTTGTAAATCTTCCCAGTCCCCTTTCAAAACCAATATTCCTATCTCTTCATCTCACAGAGAAGGGACCAAGCCTGGCGAGGTTAAGTAGCCTGCACCAGGTCTTCAGTTGGTCAGAGGGTCTAGGACATTGCCGTGGCTTTTTTTTCTTCCTGAAAGAGCCGAAAGCAAGGCACCTACTGCCAGCTCCAAGAGTCCAAAACTACCAGGCACAGTTGGAAGGAGCATTCATACCAGGTCCTTTCTGTGGCTCTCAGGCCTCCCCCAGCCAACCCAGCACCATCAGGCAGTGATTCTTCAGGGATGAGGTCGGAGGCCAGGTTCTTAGACAACCCTAATGCTGTCACAGGCATGTAGTACCTCCGGGGCATCTAATCCCAGTGTCTCTCCTCCAATTCTGCAGGGCTTCAGGAGCAAGGCTTTCTCTGAGAGGCAGGATTATTCCTTTTCAACATCATTCTGGCCCTAGCTTCAAAGAACTTGAAGAAAGCTAGAGGAGACCACAGTAGATTTTCCACTTGGATAGCAAGAGTCTGATTAACCCTCAGCCCAATTTCTTTTCACCTCAACCTAATGAATCTCTGTTGCCTTTTCAGATTTACATGACAGGTTTATTTCATTATCCAGAGGTAAGTCAAGGTGCATCTTGTCCTCAAAGTCAATTAATATTTACTGAGCCACCACTGCCAGGCATGGTTGAAAGGGGTGTTCACATTCCCTTTCCTGTGGGTCTCAGGCCTCCCCCCAGATGACCCAGAATCATCAGGATATGATGCTTTAAGGACGGAGTTGAAGTGGAGATGTGTGACAACAAACCTGATCCATGTTCTCTGTATCGGCTTAGGGAACAGTATTCAACCCCTTGTGCCTGTCTTGGGCTGGGAGCCAGAGCCAGCCAAGGAGTCTGGCTGTTGGGCTCTTAGCTCCTTTAAGGAACAAATCAGGTCCTGAGAACCTAGCTTGGTTGACCACAGTGTCTGACACAAAGTAGAAACTTATAAACTGATGGCTGTGTTTATAACTTTTAAAAAGGAATGGCAGAGAAAGGTGGCTGAGAGACCAAGTTTCCCTTTGGGGCCTGTTCTGAGAGAGAGGGGGATAATGGAAGCAGATGCTACAGGTGTCGCAACCTTTAGGAGCACCCACATAAACATCATATAAGAAAAAATGAGACAAGTGTCTCCCTACGTTCACCTAGGCCCCTTATGGAAGAGGAAGAAGGGAGTGGCTGACTCTGGAGGAATTCAACCAAAGCAAGTGTAAATGGATTCTCATTTGGGCTGCAGTTTGACTGATAAGGAAAGAAAACCTGACCTGGGCAAGGAGCATGGGCCTGTGTGGTCCCCTCCTAGGCCAGAGCACTTTCCCTCCTTCCCTCGCACCTGTTCCTACACACACACACATCCCTGAACGCCACCCCACTCCTACCCAGAAGACTATTGACTCTGCCTCCTTTTCCTGGAGGTGTTTCTAGGGCTTCAGCCTGAGAACCCACTCTGAGTTTGTTCCATCTGTACAATACCAGAGGCTGTGTGGGAAGGGATCTCCCCAATTACCTTAAATGACTTTGATAGGGAAAATGGAATGAGGAATGGGGCAGAAACTGACAGACAGCCAGCTCCTGCCAGCCCTGGTGGACCTGAGATTCAGAGGCCCTGCGCCCCCTACTGGTCCCTCTTTTGTCTTCCTCTCCAGGAGGCTTCCGGAGCCTTCCTTCTCGCCCCAGAGACCTGCTTCACTCTTTTTAATCCTTTGCCTTTGGAACTAGCCTGGAGTTGCTCCCTCCTCATACCATGACCTGGGCTTTCTCCTTCCTGACAAAAACCTAACCCAGTCCTTTGAAGAAGCTGGCGACACCTGCACTGGCATTGCTTAGGTATCAGTGCCACCTGAGGAAAACTTGACCTGGGCAAGGAGCATGGGCCTGTGTGGTCCCCTCCTAGGCCAGAAGTCTTTTCCCTCCTTCCCTGGCACCTGTTCCTGCACACACAGCCTCACTTCCTTTCCCCACCTCAGCCTGCACTCAGGTCTGCCAGGTCGGTGCTGCTGCTGCCTCCCAGAGCAGCTTCCAACCTCCAGTTCTTCCTCTTCCCCTCTCCCACTGAAGAAATATATCCTTACAGGGCCCCTGGGGTCCACCAGCCTTGCCCTTCCACACTAGCCCTCCATTGCACTCCAGACTTGGCCAAGAATACTCTCCTTTTCTCTTTCCAAATCTTGTCCACTTAGCAAGTTCTGATAGCTCCAGAGTTTACAACCCATCCCATCCCATCCCCAGTGTGCCCTCCCCTGAGGCTCCTGCTGCCAGGCCACTAGCTGTGCCCATCATCTCCTGAGTGTTTTTCTTCTGAGATTGAAACACCCAGAGGTCAAGATCTTTACCTTCCATAAGGCCCGGGGCAGTGCCAAACTCCTCGTGAGCACTAAAGGGACCATTTTGAATGCTGTTCCCCTCCCAAAGAAACCTCCTGGCACCGCCTCAGAGCTCTCCCAGGCGTGGCAGGCCTGGGGAGAGGCTGGGTGGGCCAAGGCTGCTATTGTCAGGTCACTGCGGAAGGAATGGAGATATGGCATATTTTCCAGAAAGGGTGAGAATGGGAACGAGGCTTTTATTTCCAGGGAGACTTGGTGAGGGGAGGGAGGACCACTCAGATATGAGATCCCCGTGTCAGTCACCACGCTAGAGGAGAAGCTCGCACAGGATTTGGAGGATATGATGCAAAGGAAACCTCAGATCTCACAGTCGCTTTGTTTCATCCACTCCCCCTATTCCTTCCTAAGTCCGCTTTCCTCTCGGGTTCCCAGCCCCGGGCAGATTCTTGCGTGACCTCGGGCGGCGCCCAGTGCTGCTGTGGACAGCTCATTCCGCCGCGGCGGTGTTGCCCAGCTTGTCCCGGCGCCGCCAGGGGGCGAATGGGGTGTCTGCCGGCTCCTCGGGTGCTGGGCGCGCCCGCACTGCGCTCGGGAGAGGCCGGGCAGAGGGGAACGCTTCCCCGCGCCGCCGCAGCCCCGCCCTCAGGCCAGCTCGGTGGCTCTGCGCGCCCAGGCCTGGGACGGAGATGTAGCCGCGCCGCGCCCGTACAGGTGGCTGGGCTGCCCGCGAGCCAAGCAGCGCGCACAGGATGCTGCCCCCAAGGACTCACCACTCTCCCTTCCCGCCCCACTGGTCCTCTCGGCCGCTCCGGCTCTGCTCTGGCAGCCGCCCGGCTTTCAGGCAGATGGTTAAGTAGGCCGCACCCAGGGCGCAGAGAACCGAGGACTCTGGAATTTAAGGAGGAGCGAAGAAGGATCAGCCCTGTTTCCCGCTTTTTCCCCAGGCACCTCTGAAGAGGGTGCGCGGCTGCTCTCCAAGTCCTCGGGCTCAGAGCTGGGCCGGGTACAGGGGCCTCAGGACAGCGACCGTGCACACGCTGGGCACCTGTTAGAGCGGGGGCCCTACCTGCTGGGGCCTCAGCTTGGCCTCCTGGATACAGGCACCCGGGCGGCAGTTGTAGGCTAAAGTGACCACATCTGGCTTCAGGTTGTAAAGGAAATCAAAATGAGAAAGAGAGAAGAAAAGCATGTGTGAGCCCCTCTCTGGGTCAGCTCTCCGGAGGACTCTATTTCGGTAAGCCTCTCAGGGCTGCCAAACACCCCCATGGCTCAGGACAGAGACCTGCTTCCCAGCCTTAGCATTGCTAGGGATCATTCCACTTGATAAGATGCTGTTTCCATAGAGAAATACTCTATTATTTGAATCCCAAGTCAACCTTTATGAAAACTGCTAGAGTGGCTGATAAACTTTTTTGTGTTTTAAAAAAACAAAGAAGTTCTCTGTGTGTCCACACACTAGCCTGCATCCATTTTAGGTACTTCTACCTTTGAAGAAATGCTTCTCTACCAAAAAATTAAAATTTTTTAAAAATCAGTTTATGTATAGTTTAAAAGAGAGTCCTTGAAACAACACCTCTCTGCTTGCCTGCTAGTCAGTCACTAACATTTAATTTTGTTTTGGTTTAGTTAAATTGGGGGGGTTTGCAACCCCTTGAGGCAAAGATTAAATTAATTCTCAAGTGGCATACAAGCTGTGGTTTCAAATCCTAACATTTAGCACAGGGTTGCCTCTCTGTCCATCCTGGTTCTGATTCATAGCTGGCCAGATAGACACTCAAATCCTTGCTGGAGTGGGTCCTGGATGAGTGCACTCCACTGCCCACCGGGATGTCCACAAGACAGGACCTAAGTGGCTTTCATTCTCTGAGATGCCATTCTGGATTGGAAACTCCAGACCTCAAATCTATTTAGAACTGGGCCCTGAGCTCCAGGAGATCCTACCTCCTCAGTTCATCCAGATGTGGAGGATGAGCCCCATAATTGATCTTCTCAGGGAACTCCAACCCTGAGAAGAGCATCACCTCCCAGGACACAGTGCTATTGCTCTGCTGCTAGTGCAGGGGATCTATTCCAAGCACAGCACAAGTTCCTACATTGTTCTCATTGTCCTTCAGTTCCCCAGATGTGTCTGAGACTTTCTGTCTGTGCAAAGGCAAGGGATAACCTGAAGGTCAGAGCCCCATCTGACCTCAAGACTCTCAGGTCTAAAGAGTGGCACTTGTGGGGGCTCTGTACTCAATCTCCACCCTCAGGAGGCTTCAGTGATGTGAGTGGTACAGCCCTTGAGACCATGTTCTCTGGTCCTGCCCTAGATTTCTACCCCCACACAGCAGCCTACCTGGAAGAGCACCTGCAGTTCAACCCAACTGAGGCCTCACCTTTTTGAGTCAGCACTGCCTTCTGCCTTCTCAGCTCCTCTGGGAACCCCTTTGTTCCCAGGACTACCTAGAGGAGAAGCCATGTCCTCACTGCCTGAAAGGTAGATAGATAAGACTCTCAATAACACATCTGCAAAGGTCTCTCTTAGCTCACCTTTAATCTCAGTCTTCCATCCCACATGATTGAGTGGGATTTTATGTCAGGCAAGGGGCCAGGGGTTGGGGAGTCAAAAATAAACAAGAAGCTCATGGTATCTGCCAGAGGAATTTATTCTTTAATTAATTTACTCATCAAATGTGTATTGAGCACCCACTTTTTGACCACCCTGGGGAGTGCCAAGTACTGGGGAGACAGTAATGAAAACAGGTATAACCCCTTCCATCCTAATAGCACCATACAGTAGATGCATGATCCATAGGGAGCGTGGACCTCAACCAAACCACTTAGCAAGTGGAGAATTATGAACTGTGATAAAGAATCATAGGATCAGGGCTGGGGTTGTAGCTCAGTGGTAGAGCACTTGCCTAGCACGTGCGAGGTCCTGGGTTCGATCCTCAGCACCACATAAAAATAAATATACAAAATAAAGGTATTGTGTACAACTAAGAAAGAAATATTAAAAAAAAAAAAAGAATCACAGGATCTTTCAAGAGTGGGGAGAGGGAGAACCAGGCTGAGTGGGAGGGGTGGAGAAAACAGGACCTGGACACACACCTAGCAGAACCTAGTTTGGTACTTATCTTCCTCCTGAAACACCCTGGAGAAGGCTGCTCCCTGAACCCTATCCCTTTCCTCCACACCCAGGAAATCTGCCAGCCTCTCCACATGGCCTCCTCCCTCTCTGAGGATGCCAGGCGCCTTCTCTTGCCGCCTGTTGATTGGTGACAGGAAGCTGCAGTACCCTGTGTGGTCCCTGACTAAAATTTCCAGGCAGCTGAGAGGTGGGGTTTCGCCCGTGAGGCTGTGGTATCCCAGCCCTCTGTGCTCCATCAGCCATAGGAGGAGGAGCTGGGATCGAGCACTTAATAAAAGAACTCCTAGGAGTGAAGCTATTGGGTTTGGCACATTGACATTTGCACACACTCACACACCATCCTCCATTCCCCTGGTTCTCTGGCCTTCTCATTTTCAAGGCCTGGCAGGATACATCCCCAGCCCCCATTCTTCAGAAGAATGGCAGGGCCTGGGCAGCAGAGCCCCAGGCCTGGGACCCATCCAACAAAACAGCCATTCCAGACGCCTGGTCCTGACTGGCTTTGGCTTCTCTTCCACTCCACAGTCTGGCCTGAATCTGGGTGGGAGAGGCTGCTCTGCTTCCAGGTAAGGACTCACCACCCTGGCAGCCAGAAGGCCTCCCCAGGAAACGCCAGTACCCAGCAGCCCCTCCAGGCCTAACCCTCCACAGACTGCTGAAAAGGCTGAGCATCTCTGTGCTGCCCCTAGAAAGGGGTGCAGGACCCCTCAAAAGGGTGTCAATACCACCTATTCTGGTGGTTGGGAGGAGGGTGCTGTATAATGCCAGCAGTTTAACCCAGGCCTTGGCCTTAAGGAACAACTGTGGCCAGGGCCACCAACTGGCCTAAATCCTCGGGCAGAACTTCAGTTTCATGCCTCTTGGTCTTACAGGAGAGAACTCCAAGGTAGCCTGCCTGGAAGTCCCAGGGTCCCTCAACGGGCACACAAATATGGTTATCCAGCTGCAGCTATAGGCAATAAGGCAGCCTACAAGCTCCAACAGCATCTTTCTTCCTTTTCTCTTTACAGATATGGACAAGGTGGGTGCGTTTGTAAGTGGGGACCAAGGTTAACCCTTTAGTTGTTCCATATAGTAAGGCTAGAACCTTGGACTTGGGAAGTATTTTTTATACCTGTTTTCTTCCTATGGCCCAGGGCCTTTGGGCCTTGTGGGCCTTGTGGGTCTCTCAGTCTTTCCCGCTCCCTTCTGCTAGCACCCCACACTGAGGGTGGTACAAAGCTGAGTTTGGTTACGCCTGAGACCCTAACACTGAAGAAGGGGGCCCTTTTGCTTCTGGTGTCATTGCCTCTGAACGATCTCTATAGAAAGAATAGATTAAACTGGGTGGGGGTGCAGTGGCATATCTCTATAAATCCTAGTGACCTGGAAGGCTGAGGTAGGAGGACTGCAAGTTCAAGGCCAGCCTCAGCAACTTAGAGAGACCCTGTCTCAAAATTAAAAAAAAAAAAAGGCGGGGGGCTGTGGTACATCTTGTCATTTTTCTAGCCAGGCATCCCTACTACCCCACTCCACCTGCTTTCTAGCTCCTGTAGCATGGCCTCCAAGCCATGAAACATAGTCTTGGGTGGCAGGTTTGCCTACCTGCCTGACTGTCCCAACCAAGGAAGAAGCAACAAGATCTCCCCAAGCTGTGGGACTTGGAAGGGTTAAGGATAGCCCAGGACCATCTGGTACTCAACAGGAGGCAGGGTACAGAAAGCCATGGCAGCCCTGCCTGAGAACCTGGGGGCTTCTTTTCTCCCCTTGTTTGAGCACATTGAGTTCCTCCTTAAGGAAATCATAAACGTTAAACAGATTCTGTTATGTTGAACTGCATTAAAGTGTCCTAGGTGGATGCTGGGAACACAGCAAGGACAGATGATACTAGGAATACTAGGCTGGATGTAGTGGTGCATGCCTATAATCCTAGCTACTCAGGAGGCTGAGGCAGGAGGATCACAAATTCAAGGCCAGCCTGGGCAACTTAGTAAGACCCTATCCCAAAATAAAAGAATGATTTTTTTTTTTTTTTTGAAAAGTGCTGGAAATGTAGCTTGGTGGTATAGTGCTTGCCGAAGCATGTGCAAGACCCTGGGTCCAATTCCCAGTACTGCCTACCCCCCACCCCACAAAATAATACTACCACTTTTTGTTCAAATGGCCTCTTTGTTTAATGCATAAATTTTATTATTTAATCCTTTAATTTGTTATTTAATCCTATTTGATTATTTAATTCTTACAACTTTCTAAGAGATATATGCTGTTGTTATCCTCATTTACATCTTAGGAAATGAAGCTCAGAGAAATGAAGTCACTTGCCCAAGGTCACACACAGCTAGACTGCCTCCAGTCTTCATACATTCTATCCCTTGTGTCCCCCCCCCAAGGGATGGGCGGGAGTGGGAGCTGAGTAGTGGAGGGAAAAGGTGGGTGCATGCTGGCTTCCACACTTCCCCCAAGTTCCTTCTGCCTCCACCCAAGCTGTCTTTCTGGCCTCTGGGAGAGTGTGGGAAGGTGAAGCTTTCCCACAACACCTATCCATTGCCCTGGGAGGAAGCAGGCAGAACCTGTCTTCCAGGCGCTATGTTGGTGGGGGACCTGGCCTGGGAAGTGGTCTCATTGGGCTTGTTGGGAGGGCTGGCCCTGGCCCTTTCTAGTGTGTCCTCTCAACTTGGCAGGGGGCAGATGGCCTGGCAGAGAGGTGACAGCTCACAACTTCTCAGATTCCCATTTTCTGGTGGCTGAGCTCCATAAACACCTGGGCTGTCTGCCTCCACTTTCCACCTTGGGCCTAGATAGTGACTCCCCACACCCCTGGCATCTGGAATGCCCATCAGCACTGAGTGCCTGTGAAACCAGAGGCACTCAGACCCCCAAATTAAACACAGCCATGTGGGCAGAGAATTTTCACTGAAGCCATTCATTTGTCCAAGGAGCTTCCCCTATAACCATACATCCCAGACTTCCCCCAGCATTGCAGAGGGGTAGCCCTAGGGAGGAGATGGGGCAGGGCGGGGACAAAGGGTGCAGAAATGTCGCAACCAGAATGTCAAGCCAGATCCCAGAGTTGCCCTCCCCTCTCCAGAGATCCCAGGCCTTGGGAGATAGATGGGAGGCATCTTATAGGGATGGCCACTTTCAGTCCTTATGGCCACCCTAAAAAGATGCTGTTATCATCTCTTTAACAGAAAAGGAAACTTGGGTCAAAATCCCTAAGTTGACAGTGGCCCCATGCTTGACTCCTTCCTGTACCACCTCCCAGTCCTTATCAACCTGTGACATGGGGATGGAGTTGAGTGGAAGGAAAGAAGGCCTAGAATATAGGGCTGAGAAGGGGCAGCCTCAGGTGTGGGAGGAGCATTTGTGAGCAGGAGTCACCACCTCCACATCCACATAAATTGTGGCTCTTAAAGCTGCCAGGTGTGACCACCAATCATTTGTCCATTCTAGTTGGGCACCTGCCATATGCAGGGCTTATGTACCAGGACCCAGAGATTACGTTTCTGTCCCTGGGCAGTACTCTGGAGCCAACATAATGAGTGCCACATGACATAAGGGAGGAGTTACTTAGGACAGGGAAGGGGCAGCCAGTACTGGGCTGGGGTAAGAGAGGGAGCCTTTAAAAAAAAGAGTAGAAATCAGCCAGTCAAAAGACGATGGGTGGTAAGTTTCTGGCAGAGGGAGCCAAGTGGGCCTTTGTGGGCTGCTGAGAAACGGTGGGTGCAGTAGACAGAGTCAAGAGGACAGGCCTGTGGCTAGGCAGCCCAGGAATCAGAGGCCCTGAAGGCAGGCCTGTGGGTTTCCAAGCCTAAGGAACCTGGGGCCAGACCCGCCCACAGTCTCCTTGGACCTCGCTGCGAACTGGACCGGGAACATTCCAGGCTAATCGCAGCTCAGATCGGCAGCTCCAGCTCCAGAGGCTCTGCCTCAGGACCTCCTACACCCGGGAGCCAGCTCGGGTAGGCGCAGCCTGCTGGAGTCAGGGAGGCAGGGTCCTCAGATTGACCCAACTCTCCAAAGCCTGGACAGGCTTTCCCCTGTACAGATTCTGGGAGAACTGGGTGGAGATGGAACCAGGGGCCCCACTCATGGGAGAAACACAAAGATCCCGTCTCAGGAACAGGACTTTGGAGTAATCAAAGTCAGACGGCTATTAGTGGAAAGGGCTGAAGAGCAGAATTTCAGCCCCAGCTGGGGCCCAAGCCTGCACAGTTCCCTCCACCAAGTCCAGCCCCACCAGCCCTCAGTAGCAGGGAGGACACAGGCCAGGATGCGAGAACAACAGACCCCCCACTCCGGGAAAGGAGGTGTCAGAGGGCCAAAGGGACTAGATTTGCTGTTTACTCCTTGACGCTCTCCTTCCTCTATTATGCAGGCAGCACCATGCTCTTAAGGGCAGCTCTTTTCTTAAGGGGGTGGCAGTGGGTGGGGACTTGTTTTTGTTTGTGGTACCAAGAATTGAGCCCAGGTGTTGCTCTACCTCACTGAGGCACACCCCTTACCCTTTTTTCTTTTTTGAGACAGGAGCTTGCTAAGTTGCCCAGGCTGGCCTCGAACTTGTGATCCTCCTGCCTCCCCAGATGCTGGGATTATAGGTGTGCTCTACTGCACCGGGCTTTGACATACATTTTAACCACATTACTCAATGTCACCAATTTCAACCTGGGGTTTAAAAGTCAAAGACTGCCAGCCCCTTTCCTCTCTATATTAGGGAACCTCCTCCATGTCTTTGCCCCACCCTGGCTCCCTCTCTCTCCCTGGCACAGAGGAGCACGTCTCTCCCTGGCACTGGAGAAGATTTAAGGCAGAGAAGAAATAAGTGGAAAAAAGGAGAAATCAGGCATCACCTTGGCCTGAGGGAATCCCCATCTCACTTCACAGGCTAGCCAGGAACCTTGCTTTCTGGGGGTCAGCAGGGTGTCATGGGTGAGGTTGGGGGTTGGTGAGTCCCCCCCTCAGCTTCCTGACAGGCCCAAGGACCTGGTGTCAGCGGCAGCAGGATCAGGCCAGAAGGAAGCACCCCACCACCACAGATCTAGTTGACCTGCCTCTGAAGGTTGGCCCAACTCAGAGCCATCACCAGCAACAGCAGCCCCAGCAACAGCAAAGATCATTTATTGATGCTTGCTGTGTGCCCTGCCCTGGGCTCTTCGTTACCTTTTTTAATCCTCACAAACCTCATGAGTTTAACTAAACCCATTTAACTGATGAGGTAGTTGAGGCTCAGGGAAATGAAGTGACTTTCCAAGGTCACCCAGTGTATAAGTGGCAAAGACAGGATTCAAACCTGATCTGCCTGACTTCAGAGCCTGCAGATGATAGCAAAGCTGGGCCACCATTACCCCTTCCCCCACGATGCCAACTCACCCCCAAAACCAAGGCCCCTCCTGACAGCATCTTCTGCACTCTGCAACCTCTGACCTCTTCCTTTTCAAGGTCTTCCCAGCCTCCCAGCCTACCCTTCCAGAACTGGAGAGAGCAGAGCGTCCTCAGGAAAGTTCTTCGGCTTCTGCCTCCTCACATCCCAGGGCTGTTTAACTCCAGCGTCTCAAAAACAAGATTCATGGGCTGGGGTGGTGGCTCAGTGGTAGAGCGCTTGCCTAGCATGTGTGAGGCACTGAGTTTGATCCTCAGCACCGCATAAAAAATAAATAAATAAAATAAAGATATTGTGTCCATTATAGCTACAAATATTTTTTTTTAAATGGGAGTCATTTGGGTTTTCACGAAGAAGGGGACAAGCCACAGGGCCAGAGTGTCCTGGCACAGGGGAAGGGGTTTAGTCCAGCTTGGTGGTTTGCCTGGGCACAGCCTGGCCACCATCAGCCATGGTCACTTTTGTTAGGTGGGATTATTACACTGAAGGAAGAGGATAGGTGGAGGAATCCCACACAAAGGTGGGTAAGGGAGGGGACATCACAAACTACAGGAGACATGGGGGAGCAGATATTTGTGGCTCAGGCTGGCCACTCATTCCAAGGTGAGTGGCCTCCGCACAGCTCCAGCTCCTGGAACTGGGTGTGCACCTGCCCTGTGATTTAATTGGCCTCCTCCCACTCCTGCCTGCTCTGACTCCATCACAACTGGTGCACCTGGCCCTGCAGGGGCCCCTGCCTGAATCCTGTACTTTAGAAGAGGAAGTGCATGCCACCTTTACCCCAGTTACAGCCATCTGTTGAATCCATTAATATATGGTTTTAACAGGAGCCCAGTGTGATGGTTTTTTGGATCTGAGGTATCCCCCCAAAACTCACATGTGAGACAAAGCAAGAAGGTTCAGAGGAGAAATGATTGGATTCTAAGAGTCTTAACCCAATCAGTGATTTAATCCCCTAATAGGGATTAACTGAGTGAGAACTGAAGTGGTAGTGAGTGGCTGGAGGAGGTGGGAATTAGGGCATGGCTATGGGGTATATATTTTGAATCTCAAGAGTGGAGAAGCTCTCTCTGTTTCCTGATCACCATGATGTGAGCTGCTTCCTTCTGCCACCCTCTCCCGCCATGATGTTCAGCCTCACCTGGAGCCAGCCTTCTATGCACTAAGACTTCTAAAACTGTGAGTCCTCAAATAAACTTTTCCTCCTCTATAATTGTTCTGGTCAGATCCCTTAGTCACAGCAGTGAAAAAGCTGACTAAAACACCCAATTTCTTCCCAGGCAGCCACTCGTCTGCTCCTTCTTCCACCTCCAAGGAGCACAGTTTTGAAAGTCAAAGACATTTAAGTTTGAATCCAAACTCTTTCCACTTTTTACTTGTGAGTGGGGACCAAAGCAAGTTACTTAGCTTCTTGGGTCTTAGGTTTTTCATCTCTGAACTGGCTGATTCTTGGCACAGTGATGCACATTTGTAATCCCAGTGCCTCAGGAGGCTGAGGCAGGAGGATCACAAATTAGAGAACAGCCTCAGCAATTTAGCAAGAGCCCCAACCACTTAGCAAAACCCTGTCTCAAGATTTAAAAAAAAAAAAAAAACGTAAAAAAGGGCTGGGAATGTAGCTCAGTGGTTAAGGGCCCCTAGGTTTAATCCCCAGTTAAAAAAAAAAAAAAAAAAAGCAAGTTTGAACTGGCTGATTCTTGTGATAAAAAAAAAATGGAAAAAAAATAATGCTAATGTTTATCAAGTACCCACCATGTGCCAGGATGTTTCATGTATTAGCTCACTAAATATTCAGAACCACCCTGTGAGAATGGTACTGTTATATTGTCCCCATATTATAGGCAAGAAAACTGAGGCTCATTTAAGGGAGTTGTCAAAGCTGGCAACTACAGAGTTGGGATATTCCTCAACACCCTGACACAATGCTCTCAGCCACCCCAGGGTGCTGGCGGCCGGCATGGATGGGCACCATAACTACAGCTGGTTCCTTGCCCCACTTTGGGGTAGCAACCAGGAATGCTGGCCCGAGAAGCTGGTTCACTGCCCAAGGCCCTAGCCCCACCCGGGTCTCGAACCCCTGGCAGGCTTCTCCTGGAAGGCTCCATCTTCCTAAAAGGCTCTGCTTCTTCCCCCCAGGCAGGGGGGCTGAAGCCTAAAATCCTGTGGCTGTGTGCTGGTGGCCCAAATGAGGCAGCAGGTTCAGGAGGAGCTTGGGTAGTTAGGGTGTGTTCGCTTTGAATCTTCTCCCATCTGGCATTTGCCTGGCCCAGGAGGAGCCTGAGTTCCTTTGGGACATCATGGTGTTCCCTAGGAGTGGGCTGTTTTAAAGGAAGGGTCTTCTGGATAGTTCCTCTTTCTCATTCTCCAGCTCCCTCAAATCACTTCCTCAAGGAATGTCCCAGACCAGGCCCTATCCCCTATTAAAGTTAAAAACAAATGCATTTTTTTCTTGTGTTGCTTTGATCATTATCTTTACACACACACACACACACACACACACCCAGCAGCAGAGACAGATCAGACTTCTAACCAGAGGGGAAGACCAGCCAACTGGAAAGAGGAACAGGCCCCACCAGCCACAGCTTCCTGGACCACTTCACAGGGAAGAAAAAAAAAAGACTAGAACAGCCCCAGCCCCAGACCCTCAACTGGCACCTGACTTGGGCACTTGGGCTATGGCCTCTTTGCCCAATCATGGCAATACGGCAATAATAATGACTCATATCCCTGGGTGCTCAGTGTTCCAGGCTCTGTACACACTCACATTGGCTTTTAGAGAGACAGATGACATTTTTATTACCATTTAACAGATGAGGAGACTGAAGCCCAGAGAGGTCCATATGTACAAAGTTGCTCAACACATGATGGGTGGAGGTGGAACTGTGAAGCCAGGTGGCCAGACCAGGTCCAGATGTCTTAATCTCAAAATTTTCTGCCGCAGGGGACATTCCTCTCTAATCGATGATCTGGGCCAAGGCCCCCAGCCCCTGCTAAATGGGCCCAGGTGTTACCTGTATTCATACATGCTGGATTCTCTGGAACTTCAGTGGACATCATTCACACATTACCTTCTCAGATTTTTATTGAACATTTACTATGTACTAGACACTGTACTTGGCACAAAAACTGACTCTGTTCCTGCTCTCTTAGAGGGTGTATTCTAGTAGAAAATAATCAGACAAATATGTGTCCTAATGCACACTGTGATATATGTGAAGAAGGAAACCTATAACTTGCTCTGGGGGAGGACGTCATGGTGGGGTGGGGGTCAGAAATACTATTTATACACCAACACAACCCGTCAACCAGATGGTTTGTTATTCCTGACCAGAGAAGCTGTCAGGGTTCCTCCTTCTGGGACTTGCTCAATAAGGGGGTTCCCCTTTCAGTTTCTTCCCCACCAAGGAAAAGTGCTACATTTACGGCCATTTTGTCATTTGCTGGGGCAAGAGCTCCTGAGATTCCAGATCTTTGTGACCTCAGAGTAAAGGATGAGGGAAGGCAAATCTAACTCGGATTTTTGTCGCTCTGGGATAAAACAGGAAAGGCAAGGTTCCCCCACGCCCCGATCAGCAACTGAGCAGCCGCCCCTTTCCTCCCTCCCGGCTCCCAGAAATGTGGTGCTCTGTTGCCACCTGGTGGAAGGAACAGATAATGCAGGGGCGGCCAGGCCGGCGCCTCCGGGGGTAGGACCCAGAATGCGGCTCCCTTTGGGCGGGGGCTAATAAGGAGGCAGCCGGTTTGGGTGACTTCCTGGCAGGGATCGCGGGTGGGAGAGGGAGCGAGGGTGGAAGGGGAACTGCTGCTTGAAAGTCAACTGACTGGAGACCGACAATGGCCCCATTGTGTCCGGGGCCTTGACCTTGATTTCCTGCCACTCTCATCTCCGGAGTGGCATCTCCCGGGTCTGATTGGCCCGGAGTCGGCTCGGCGACAGTGGGCGGGCCGCGGGGCTGGACACCCGGCAATGGGCTCTCCGAAGGCCCCCGAGACACCGAGGCTGGCCTGAGTCCCCCGGGAAACCCAGAGCGGGAGACAAGGAGCCTGTGGAAAGTCGTTTGGTGGTTTGGTCGCCCCCCTCCACCAGCAGGAGGCAGGCCCCGTGGCTCCTGGAGGGCTGCGCAGTCTGCGGGTTAAACCCGGGATCTGCAGTCCCTAAAACCCGGTTCCAAATTAGCTCTGGGATTCCTGAACACGGGCACCACCACCCCTCCTCCGCACCACACGGCTGCACAGCCCCAGTGTGAAAATTACGCAGCACGATAAAAGCTCGAGCTCCCACCTTTACCACAGCCATCCGTCCTCCTCCTCGGAGAACTATCATTGTTCGTTTAATATGTGTCCTTCCTGACCTCGCACGCTCTGCAATCTCAGGAGCTCAATGCATTTGTATACCAGTTTGCACAGAGGAAAATGTACGATTTGGTTTACTTGCTATTCTGGACCTCAGTTTCCTAATCTGAAGATGGGAATGATGATAATTGTAGAGTTACTGAGAAGGCTACCTGAGATACTTCGTGTGGCATGCTTAGCACCTGCCATACAGTGTCTGCTAATCCTGTTGTCGTCACTGTGATGCTTACTGTCATTATCACTGGACCCCAGATCCAGTTCTGAGATCTCCATTAGTCTCCCTCCACAGACTGCTATTCCCTTCCCCACTTCTCCCTTCTAGTGAAACAGACTGTGATAAAAATCTGTGTTCCCTAATGCCTGTGTTTTTTAAAAGCTAGAAAGAGCATCTGGTGTTTTCTGCATGTTCTCCCCTTCCCTCTTCTTCCCTCCCATATTTAACCTAAATGTGACCACTCACCCCACTGCAGAGAGAAAATTCCCATCCTGTGCCAGAGGAAGAAAATGTTGAAGCATCTAGGTGCCATCTATTGGAGCTGTTGCTGGTACCCTAAGATAACCCACAGAACTCCCTCCACCGGAGACCACTAGGACATCTGAGGACCTCTCCATTGCAGAGAATGCCACAGAAAATAAGTCATGCTATGGGGATGAGACAGGGCCAAATCATTCATTCAACAAGCACTCATTTGGGCACCTGCTGTGGGCCTAGCTTACACTCCAGGGTACTCCATAGCCAGAGAGTCAGTGGAACACAGCAGTTTTTCCCCCCTTGGGGGAAAACACAAGTACTGGCTAACATTTATTGGTGCCAACTATTTTATAAGATAATCAAGCAAGTCTAAGACAGGTAAGATCTTCATCCTCATGTAACTTGATTTTTTTTTTTTTTTGATACCAGGGATTGAACCCAGGTACACTTAATCACTAAACCACATCCCCAGCCCTCATATATATATATTTTAGAGACAGGGTCTCACTGAATTGCTAAGTGCCTGGCTAAGTTGCTGAGGCTGGCTTGAACTTGCAATCCTCCTGTCTTACCCTCCTGAACCTCTGGGATTACAGGAATGCACCACCACACCTAGCTGTAACTTGTTTCTTAATGGGTCTTCTGCACATGGTACTTTCTGTTTTTTTAAAGGCATAATTTATGTACATTAAAATTCAACTTTTTTAGTATATAATTCTATGAATTTTGACAAACACATATAGTTGTATATCCACCATCCTTATCAAAATATAGCACTTTTTGATCACCCCCAAAGTCTTCTCTTGCTTTTTAGTAGTCAATTCCTCCCCCCATCCCCAGTCATTGGCAACCACTAATCTGATTTCTGTTTCTGTAGTTTCACCTTTTGCAGAATGTCATCTAAATGGAAACTTACAGCGTGAAGTCTTTTGAGTCTGGGTTCTTTACTTACCATAAAGCTTCAGGGATGCATGTACATATTGGTGGTTCATCTTTCTTTCAACTTCTTATTATGAACATTTCAAATACAATAATCACCCATAAACTCAACACATAGATTCAATAATTGTTTTCATTTTGCCATTTTTTAAATGATGTATATTCACAGACACGTATTTGCTGAACTATTTGGGAGTAAGTTATAGATACTTTTGACACTTTGACCTCTAAATCTTCAAACTACATCATCTAAGAATGTGAACTTGGGATAAGCATACATTATCACACCTAAGGGCTAGTGAGGTAGCTCCATGGCAGAGTGCTTGCCTGGCATGCATGGAACCCTGCATTAAGTCCCCAGTAATGCAATTAATCAACCAATCAATCAATAAAAACATTGCCACACTTAAGAAAATTGAAAGAAATTATCAAATGTCATCTAACCCTAATCCATTTGCAAATTTCCCAATATTAAGAAGTCATTTATGAACAGGGCTCAGTGGCACACGCCTGCAATTCCAGCAACTTGAAAGGCTGAGGCAGGAGGAACTCAGAAACTTAGTAAGAGACCCTGTCTCGAAATAAAATGTAAAAAGGGCTGAAATGTAGTTCAGTGGTAAAGTGCCTCTGGGTTCAATCCCCAGTATTTTTTTTTTTAAGTATAGTTTTTAATCCTCATCTGCTAGAGTTTTATTTCTGAATTTTGTAATAATAATAGGCAGACAGAAAGTTGCAAAAATAATAGTCTCCTGTACCCTTTTCCAATTCCCCTCAATAGTGACATCTTATACATAGCTGCAGTGCAATAGCAAAATCAGGAAATTGACTTTGGTGCATTGCTTCTAAGTGACTATGGACCTAATTTAGTTTTCACCTGCATTCATTGGTGTGTGGGTGTGTTTGTTCTATGCACTTTATCCCACAGATTTGTGTGACTATCTCCATAGCTGTTACATCACACAAAAGAACTCTCCAGTGCCACCTTGTTTTACTCATATCTATACCCACTCTATGCTTCTCTGTGCCCTGGCAACTACTAATCTGTTCTCCATCTTTAGTTTTGTCATTTTGGGGGCAGATACCAGGGATTGAATTCAGGGACACTAGCCCACTAAGCCACATCCCCGGCCCTATTTTGCATTTTATTTAGAGACAGTGTCTCATTGAGTTGCTTAGCGCCTTGCTGTTGCTGAGGCTGGCTTTGAACGCAATCCTCCTGTCTCATCCTCCCAAACTGCTGGGATTATAGGAGTGTGCCACCATGCCCAGCTTTCTCATTTTGTCATTTTGAGAATGTTATATGTGTGAAATTATAAAGTATATAACTTATTGAGGTTGGATTTTTCCACTAAGCATAATACCCTTAAGCTTGTTGATTATTTTATCAATAATTCATTTTTATTCTTGTGTTCTTATGTTGATGTACCACAATTTAGTGTTTACCAGTAAAAGGTATTTTCATTGTTTTCCGTATGGAGCATTATTAATAAAGTCCTAGTAAACATTTATGTACAGGTTTTGTATGACTCTGTTTCATTTCACTAAGGTAAATATCCAGGAGTAGGATTGCATCGTGAGTATATATTTATCTTTATGATAAATGGCCAAACTCTTGCAAGCTGACTGTACCATTTTACATTCCCACCAGCAGTGTATGAGAGTTGCAGTTTTTCTGCATCCCTGTCAGCACTGGGTATCACCACTTTTTTTTTTTTTTTTAAGTTTTAACCATGCCTGTAGGTGGGAACATAACTTTTGAAACAAATAAGACCAAATTTCAAACCTTAAACCTTCCAGTGGCTTCCCATCACACTCAGCGTAAAATTCAAACTCATTTCTGAGGCCTGTCAGACCCTCCAACTGGCCTCTTCAATTTCCCTCTCACTTTGCTCCAGCCCAGTGACCTCCTTTCGTTTCTCTGGCATGCACAGCTTGCTCCTCCTCAAGCTTTTCGCCTGTGGTTGTCGCTACCTGGGACATTCTTGCCTGGGTATCCACATGGCTCTATTCCTTCCCTTGTTTGTTCTCTTAACACTAGGTCCACAGAGGCCTTCTAGTAGTAGTACTGAGCCACCATCCCTGACCCCATCCTGACATTCACTGATCCTGTTTGATCTCTGCTTGCCACGACAATGACTGTGGCAATGATTGATCTGCTTCCTGTCTTTTTCTCCATAAGGACAGGGCTTGGCTTTTTGGTGACACTCTCCAGTGCTTCACATGGTGTCTGGTACACACAAGGCACTGATAAATATGTGTAGAATGAATGTGCCAGGAAACCTCTTGGACCCTCCCCTCATCCTTTTGGCTTTGCTTTTACTCAGCTGTCGCTGTGGCAACCAGTGTGGAGCAGGTAGCAGCTCCTTGGCTTAGTGGCTCCTCCCAGCTCCTGCCACCTTTCTGGGGCTTCCCTCTGGCCTCAAGCACTACATCCTGGAAGTCTGAGCAAGGCCACTCCTCTGGAGCAACCTCTGACCACCATGACTGGAGCTGGCAAAGATAGGGTCCCTTCTCTAACATTCAGTGGACAATTCTGAGGGGGCACCCCACAGCACTCCTCAGCATTGTCCCCATGGATGGAGCCCCAGTTGCCCCACAATAGTGACCAGCCCCCAAAACACCACTGTGCTGGCTTTCCTGCCTTCCTATTTCACTCTCCCAGTCCCCTTCTCCTGTTCCAAGGATCATGTCTTGAAATAACTTCCAAGTACGCACATTCTCTGATTTCTTCACCTGTAAGTAGGTAGCAGGAATAGAAAGAACTCAGGTTAAACAAGGACAAATGTATAGAATTTATAGACCACTGGAAAAGACCAATAATAATTAAAGAAAAGGAAACACAATTCAAACAACCCTTTGTGAAGGGAGAGACTTTTCAGCAATGGTGTTGGAATAATTGAGTAACATGGAAACCAATGCCACTCAATCCCGACTTCACAACACACTTGAAATGGATCAATTACCCACATTTTTACAAAAATGAAAATGCCAGGCATGGTGGTGCACACCTGTAATCCCATGTATGTGAGAGGTTAAAGCAGGAGAACCACAAGTTCAAGGCCAGCCCCAGCAACTTAGTGAGACTCTATCTCAAATTAAAAAAACAGAAAGGGCTGGGGATATGGCTCAGTGGTTAAGTGGCCCTGGATTCACTCCCCAGTGCCAAAAAAAAAATTAAACATATGCTTACCATATGCCCAACAACCTCCATTATAGATGTTTACCCCAAATAAATGAAAATATATTCATGCAAACATATGCACATGGACTGTTAGAGCAGTATGTGTATATGTATGTATGTATGTGTATATGTGTGTGTGTGTGTGTGTGTGTGTGTGTGTATATATATATATATATATATATATATATATATATATAATGGTCAAAACTGGAAATAGCTCAGCTGTCCATCAGTAGGTGAATGGATAAGTTGTATTATGTTTCCACAATGTCTAGCTACTCAGTGATAAAAAAGGAACAAAATATTGATAAATTCTACCACATGAATGAACCTCAAAAATACGCTGAATCAAAGAAGCCAGATAGAAGCGTACATTGTGAAGGCTTACATTTAAAACAAGTTCTAGAATAAGGAAAACTAAGCTGGGGGGACAGAAAGCAGAGCAAAAATTTGACTGGGGTTGGCCATGGGGAGGGAGGATATTGGTTAGAAAGAGGAATCAGGAAAATCGGACAGAAACGTGCTATATCCAAGTGACACAGCCTGGTGACATAGGCCACTTATTATAGGCAAATTATACCTCAATAAGGCTGATTTAAGAGTGAATTGACTATAGCTTGTGAAAAGTACTAAAAAAGGAAGAAAATATGGAATTGTGAGAGAAAATATTGGAAAGGGACTACTTTTTTATTCTTTTGTGGTACTGGCGTTTGAACCCCGGACATTCTGCCACTGAGCTACATCCCCAGCCCTTTTTATTTTGAGACCAAGTCTTGCTAAGTTGCCCAGGCTGGCTTTGAACTTATACTCTTCCTGCTTCATCCTTCCAAGTAGTTGGGATTAAGGCATGTGCCACCTTGACCAGCTAAAGAGAGACCACTTTTGATTGATTGGCCAGGGAAGGACTCCTATTAGAAGTGACATTTGAGCAATGGAGTCGGCCATGGAAAGATGGAGTGGAGGTCATGGCAGGGGAAGGTCACTAGGGAACAAAGGCTCAAGATCAGCAAGGAGCTTGGTGAGCTTGGGATTGGGCCACATGGGTGGGACAGAGTGTGGTAGCAGACTGCCTGGAGAGGTGAGGAGGAGCCACGTCATGAGGAGCCTTATCAGTCCTGATAAAGGTTTGGAATTTGAAATGAAGAAAATGCGAATCCCTCGAAGTCTAGTGGGAAGAAACACTCCTACAAATAAAGGTAATTCAGAGTCATGGGTGATATATTTGGAAAGTGGACAGAGAGAGAGGAGGGAGTAGTCTGTGCTACCCGGAGACAATTGAGGAGGTAACATTTCAGCTGAGACTTGAAAAGCAGCAGAAGGGTCATTCCAGTGGAGGGTACAATGTCTGTAGAAGCCAAGAGGTGGGAACATTGAGAGTCTGAGGTAAAGTCTGACAGGAGTGTTCCCTGGAGAAGGGGTCAACATGGGATGGGAGCCTGAAGTCAGTGAGACCAGGGCCAGTTTTACACTTTACTTCCAGACCTCTAAGCTGGCAGCATGACCATGGGTTCTGATGTGAGTCAACTGGGACAGCCTCAAGCGGGTAGTGTGGAGAGAAGCACCAAACTCTGGTAAGAGGTCACTGGGGCTGCCCAGCTGGAGGGAAATATCTGCAGAGTTTGAGGTCCCAGAAGACCATAAGAGCTAACTGTCATGAACATCTGCTCCCTGGGAGGGCTTGTTACACCTAAAGAGCAGTAGGCCCTGGTCCCTGGGATTCAGAAGCAGTGTATCTAGGATGGAGGCCAGGGGTCTGCATACATAAGGATGTACCTACCACTGCCCACTCTGATACAGATGGACTCCATACCTTGCAGGTTGACAAATGGACCTCTACAGGGTCCTGGAATGGGAGGCAGGCTAGACACACTCTTATTTGGACTATAACTAAAGCAGCCCAGAAATCCAGGAAAAAATGGTATCTAATATAGGCGCTAGATATGATAGGGGCAAATATAGCAGTTTGTGTTGCTACTGCTACAGTTGAAGTGTTGGACTAGAGTGGCCCTGGGCATCAGGCATTTCAAGGACCCCTGATCATCTTTCCAAGAAGTGGTGGGGCCAAGACTAGAAGATAGATCTGCCTTTTGACTTTTAAGGTGTGAGTGGGTTGGCAGGGGGTTGCTTGCAAGGTGCAGCAAACTGGAGGACAAGTCATGTGCAAAGGGAACAGCTTATAGTGTGCAGCATTTTTCCCACTGAATCCTCGCAATGGCTCTGAGTAGTTGATCCAATTGTTATTGCCATTTTACAGATGAGGAAATTGGAGCTCAAAAGGGTTCAGTAAATTGTGTTGGGTCCCTAGGTGAGTAGAGTATGCAGGAGAACCAGGCCTGGAACACAGGTGTCTGAACATTCCTAACTATAGCATGGCTCTGCCTCCCTCTGTGTGGGAAAAAAATACCTGTGTAGTCAAAAACAATCTTACAAGCAAGAGGAGGAGGGACAAGCTTTCTTTGTCCCATTCCTTTCAGAAGGCATCTAAGTCCTTCCTGTGTATATTTCCCAAAGAGAAGGTTGCCAGGACTCAGAGGAGTTGGGTTTTAGAGCTTTGTGCTGCAAACCAACTTGCAGGGGCCCAGCTAGCAGTACTTGCCTGGATCTTCTAAGAATCTCACAACAGTGCCACATGTCTCAGCTTTATCCAAGCAACAGAAGGAGGTGGTGGAGGCGGCAGCAGCAGCAGCGGCAACAGCAAATCTGTCCCCAGTGCACTACGGTGCTGTTTTGCTCTGATGAAACACACATGGCATATGGCTGCAAAGTTACTATCTTGAGAGCAGATAGAAATGGGAGTTTTCCTGTGCCAGATTTCACTTCCCTTTCTCAAACAATTCTTGTAGTAAACAGAGGTTTTCTGATCTTGTTAAGATCTGAGAATGGGGATTCCTTTACACTTTTTAAGTAAGAATATTGTCTTGCAGAGTTTCAGTCGGTTAGGTTGCAAATGTTTTTGAACCATGGAAGCCATTCTGTGTTCCCGCCCTCTCCCTCCAAAGGCCGGGCCAGGAAGAGGAGCTACCACCACCAGGCAACAAACTCCATTCGTTCCAGACCACACTGGTGATGAGACCTCCATATGTCATCCTGTGGCTGCAATCCCTTGGCAAATGGACTGGGGAAAAGGAAAGACTCACTGAGTGTGGGAGGCCAAGGGAGGAGGCAGCAAAGGACGACCAAGAAGCTGGTAGAATGTGACTTTTAGGAGGAGAATTATTTTGAACTAAGTCTTGTGTGCTGACAGCATAATGATCATTATTAGGGCCTCAGATATAACACAAAGCCCGCCCCGAAGTTAAATTTTCTCTTTCAGATAAGCATGGCCTGTCAACCCAGCAGAAGATGGTTCTATGCCAGCCTCCTCCATGACAAGGAGTTGGTATGCGCCAGCTGCTCCCTCCCTGGTACCTCTCATTAAGGCCTTTGCCTTTTGGGTAAATAAGGATCCTATTTTTCTACCTTTTAGAATCAACCTGAGAAATACTTTGTGTAAGCACAAAGATATATTTGCCGTTTTCTACCCACAGGGTGGTTATCCGGTATTCTACTTTTCCATGGCAGCATGACCTCTTAATAGAGGGGCAGATCTGTGGCCTGAATTGCGCCCAGACAGCTTTTGCTTGACTTTCACAAGGTTTTCTAAATTGGTCTTCACATCCAAATCCTGTTTGCTGGCTTCTTTGGAAAAAATCAGAAAATATAGTCACCCTGAACCACGTTCCCCTATAACAAGTGGATGGTGCTGAGTAACACTTTCTCCCTTTATATCAAGTTTGCCTCCAGGGCAGCATAATCCCCACCACTCCCAGCATCCCCCACCCATGCCCCAAGAGAAGGTAGAAGCAATAGCAGATATAGATCTATGGGTTCCAGTCTTGCCTCCCCCCCTTACTTCTTGTGGCCCCTTGAGCAGGTATTCACCTCTCTCTCTCTCTCTCTCTTCCCCCCCCACCCCAGTGCTGGGGATTGAACTCATGGGCGCTTAACCACTGAGCCACATCCCCAGCCCTTTTTTATATTTTATTTAGAGATAGGGTCTTGCCGAACTGCTGAGGCTGGCTTTGAACTCGAAATCCTCCTGCTGCAGCCTTCTGACTGCTAGCATTATAGACAAGTACCACCACACTCAGCAGGTGTTCACTCACATTTCTCTGAAGCCTACCTTTAATGCTTAGGAAGAAGAGAATAATGAAATGATGCATGTGGAGTCCTGGCAGAGCCTGGCATAGATGAAACACTCACTGAGAATCTGCCATGTCTGATTATTGGTATATATTATTGTTTCTCATCAATGACACAGAGGAGACTTGAAGTTGGCATATGAATGGACTCACCTACTGGAATTCATATGAGCAAGAACTTTTAAAATGTTTTGCTTCTTTCTATATCTGAAGAGGCTAGTACATTTCCTGTCACATGGTAGATATGTGGATTTAATGTTTCTCTGACTTCTTATTCTTCTTGTTATATGCTATATTATTATTGGCTCATTTTATAAACAAATGCAAATAGACTCATAGGCAGATTATTTCTAAGCTACACGTGCTGCTTTTCTTTTCTAATACTTTGAAAGATTGAAAAGCAGGGAGATGCTTCAGAATTTTTAAAAAATATTTTTTAGTTGTTGATAGATCTTTATTGTACTTATTTTTATGTGGTGCTGAGAATTGAACCCAGTGCCTCACATATGCTAGGCAAGCACTCTTCCACTGAGCTACAACCCCAGCCTGATGCTTCAGAATTGTTGGGAATTTCATTGCCATAGTCAGCTGAGTCATAACCTGGAAGAAAAATCTGTTCTCCACTAGGCCTGGTATTCTAAGATGACTAGGAGAACGCCAGGCCACTTCAGGAATCAGCACTTCAGAAAGTCACAATTAGAATCACATGCATTTATGTGATGCCTCTTGAGAACTCCAGATGCTGTACAAATACATTTAGAGTTATTAAGTGCTCTTGAAGCACCTTCCTCAGAAGTGACACTTTCAGAGGAGAGTACACTTAAGTAAAATCAATGGCAGGTCCCACACCTTGCTCTCAACTGGGAGGAAACTCTGAGTCCTAGAGTTTGCTCATCATTGGATAGAGCGTTCCTGGAAATGCAAAAGAAGGTAAGCTGACTCCCAGGTGATTCAAGCCTCCTGAAATATTACAATACATGAACCTGCAGGAACTTTCTGTAGGTCCTGTTTTCAGTATTGGTGGCCTATATGAGTCAGATATGTTTTTTGTTTGTTCAGCAATCATTTCTCCTACTTCTGGTAAGTAAATTTCAATCTTCTTTGGGAAGCCATTCCCTTCCACATGTCCATCTTTGGGATTTGAGGGAGGCTAAGTTAACCCCCAGATTCAAAAGAGAACATGGAATCATCCAAGGTGTCACATCCCCTGGCTGCTGCCACACCTTCAGAGGAAAGCAATTTCCTCACATCTGTCCAAACATTAGAACTCCATTCGGGAACTTTTCTGAGTACTCTTAGGAAAGAGAAAACCTTTTGTTGGCAGGACTTCCGACTGTGGGCATGTAACTCTGACATTCTCAGGTGGACTACTGAGTGGGAATGAAGTCATGCAAAGGAAAAAGAGCTAAGAGAACATGAGAGGAGATTTCTGCTGACAAGTGTTTGAGTTCCTGGATCCAGCTATACCTGAAATTTAGATTGAATCCTGGATTTTTGGTTTCACAAAACAATATATTATCATTCCCTCTTAAACTGACTTGCAGAGATTCTTGACTAGCAAATTAGAGATTTTTGGGGAAATGGGGACTGGGGATTGAGTCTAGGGGCACTCTACCACTAAGCTATATCCCCAGTGCCCCCCCCCTTTTTCTCATATTTTTTAGTTGTCAATGGACCTTTATTTTATTTATATGCGGTGCTGAGAATCAAAGCCAGTGACTCACACATGCTAGGCGAGTGCTCTACCACTGAGCTACAACCCTAGCACCCCCCTTTTTAAAAAAATATATTTTAGTTGTAGGTGGACACATACCTTTATTTTAGTTATTTATATGTGGTGCTGAGGATTGAACCCAGTGCCTCACATGTACTAGGCAAGCACTCTACCGCTGAGCCACAGCCCCAGCCCTTATTTTTTTGAGACAGGGTCTTCCTAAGTTGCTTAGGGCCTTAGTGCTAAATTGCTGAGGGTGACCTCAAACTTGTGATCCTTGCCTGCCTCAGCCTCCCGAGTCACTGGGATTACAGTTGTGTGCCACCTGTGTAAATTGGAACTTGGAAATGTAGATTGGGGATAGGCATGAAACTGTTAGACCCAACTGGATGTGGTGGCACACAATGATCCCAATGACTCGGGAGGCTGAGGCAGAAGGATCACAAGTTTGAGGCCAACTTCAGAAACCTAGGGAGACCCTGTCTCAAAATAAAAAGAACTGGGGATGTAGCTCATTGGCAAAGCACTCCTGGGTTCAATCCCTGGTACAGAAACAAACAAATAGAAAAAAAAAAAAAACAACACCAAAAAACCTATTAAGACCATTGCTCAGGTGAAAACCAAAATCTTGAACTATGGCCAGAATCAAACTGATGGCTTTGCCTCTATTTCACATGTGCCTCAAATTCTGTTAAAGCAGTAGACTAGGAAACAGTAGGAGAAGTGGAAACTTTTTTTCAATTTCCTTAGTATCTCCACATGAAAGAAGACTGGCCATCCTTCCCTGGTTTCTGTGTTGGTCACATTCACCTGCTTCCCTTTCACATGTGTTCCTTTGTCTGTTTCCATCAGGGAGAGACCTTGAATAGGCCAGAGGCCAGGTCTTGGTGGACTTCTCCAGTGCTTTGAAACTCTGTACTTGACTGAGAGGAATTCTGCTAGCGTTTGCCATTGAGCCTGTGAGCTCTAAAATGACATTCAATTTGTGTGGCATCTAAAGACATTCATTTGATAGGACTACTGACGGCCTTTGTGTGCCAGGCTCCTATTCCCACACGCGTACCAGCAACTGGACAGCTTTCCCTTTCTCAGGAGGGGTGGCTTCTAATCCCCAGTCAGCCCTTCATCATTCTCTGGAGCTGCCCCTTGACTGTGGCCCTGCTTTCCCCTTCTGATCCAGCCTGAATACTGCTGCCAAGTAATTCTTCACCAAACACTGCCTTCTACTCCCACTTCTCATTCAAGAAACTTCAGTGGTTCCCTATAGTTTTTGTATTGAATCTGTCTTCTTCTGCTCAGCCCTTAAAAAACTAATAAACACTACTACTTTGGAGCACTCACTATGTGTCAGACCCCCCCACTTAGAAACCACATAGGCTCCTCAGCTAATCCTCAAAATGACATTATAAAGCAGACATCAAACTTCATTTTTTTAGATGAAATTTCTTTTAGACTCACTCAAGGTCATGTGGTCAGTAAATGATAGAGCTCAAATGGAACCCGATAGGGTTCTTGAACCAGACCCCATGCTCCTGCCAGAAGAATCTGTTGTCTCCGAAGTTCCTCCACAGTCTGATCTAACTCTGTGTTTTATTTTCCACAACTCTCTGTTTTTCACAGTCCACTTAGGCTAGTCTTATGGTAATGCCCACCATTCTGTAGTCTTATTGTTTTTGCATGTTGTTTAATTATTCACTCATGCATTCAACAAAGCATCCATCAGGACTACCTTACACTACGCCCAATAATTTCATGTTTAATCTTTTCTTATTCATTTATTCATTCATCCAACAAATATTTACTGAGCCTCTACTGCCTCTCTGACCCAGAATGCTCTTTTCCTCTTCATTCTCCAAATCTTGCCTATTTTTCAAGGCTCTGCCCCAGGCCCTTTCCTTCATACCTCCAGCCTTAGTCATACTGCTGACATGGCCCCCCTTTCCATGAATATTGAGAGCACAGGGGACCTGATAGAGTTTGGCATTCAGTTTTACTGTGGTGTGGCAAGGTCTCATGCTGTCTCATCTTCTCACCAGGAGTCTGATGTCTAGAGGACCAAGCCAGAGTACATGCTGCCTTCATATCCAACTCAGTGTTGACTGCACATCAGACATCCAAGAAACATTCTTAGGGTTTTCTGTTTGGTTTTGTTTGGTTGGGGGTTTTTAGTGCTGGGAATTGAAACTCTTGGCTACATCTTCAGACTCTAAGAAATACTTTCACTCCATTGTTGAATTGGGTTGGAATGAATATATAATAAATTTCAAGTTTGAGGTCAGCTTCAGCAACTTAGTGAGACCCTGACTCAAAATAAAACAAAAAGGGCTGGGGGATGTGGCAGCCAATAGACTAGCAAGTGCAAGGCCCTGGGTTTGAACCCTAGCACTGGAGGGGAAAAAAAAAAAATCTAGGCTCTCTTTCTTAGCCGTGAAATTGAACTAAAGTTTCTGATAGACTTGTGCAATTGGTATTATTATCCTCATTTTACAATAAGACTGAGACTTGCCCAAGGAAAAAGGAAAAATCTCAGTGCATAGATTCCTAGTCACTGCACCATGCTGTCTCCCCAATCATTGGAGGGTTCTTCTGAATGAACACGTATTGAAGAGCCATCAAAACTTCTGTAGCTAATAGACTTTCAAAAAAAGTATGCTTTGCTAGGGGGTTTGTACCCAGACATGTTTCTTTGTTTCCAGGAATGGAACCTATTGTTCATTGTGAAAAATACATTTGATGAAACTCCAATAACTTCTATGTCTGGTCTGCTGCTTGGTCCTGGAATTTGATGTGCTCCCTGGCCACATCTTTGGTTCTTGGGTGCTATCAGAAACATTCTCTGAGTTTTACACATATGATAGCATTCCTTCCTCGATGATGGAGGTTGGGGTGAGGAATGCTGTATTTCCTTTCATGGTCACCTTTCACCATACTGACTCAGATAAAGGGGTGTGGCCAGGAACCTTACTGAAAATGTGCTGTATTATCTTTTCTCCCATTGCACTCCCCCAATATTCCCAGCTGCCATGAGACACTTCCCTCTTTTCCAAGGTAATTCCTCCTTCATTCCATCCATCTTTATCTTGCTTGGTCCAGATTAGAGGGAGGAGGCATGGAAATCCCTTGACCAAAAAGTTTTATTGTCTTGATGGGTAATGTCAGATTATAGTTATGGCCCAAAGATAGTATGCGGTATGCATGGATGAACTTCATTTCTCAGAGGCAATCAGACAATGCTGCTTTTCCTCTGTCAGCCGATTGCCTGGTCCTGGGGGACTAACAGCTGCCCTGGGTTCTACCCCACATGCTTCTTCCTTCCTTTCAGTCTTCTGGAGCCTGGCCGCCTTCTTTCCCTAATGCTCTTAGCACCCCTTAGGAGGACTCTTTACCTTGCACCTCCTTTCAAAAATCTCTTTCCAAATCTCTGTCCACTTCTTTCTTTCTGATTCCTCCTCTCTGTCCCTGCAGGATCCCTCAAACCTCATTCTAACTCAACTCCCTCTCCCCACCCCAACACTGCCCTGCCAAATAGTTGGAATTCTCAGAACACCAAAACACCCAGGCCTGTTCTCCTCATCTTCCTGACCACTCTTCTCTGCCCCTGGGTACCAGGGCTCATGTTTTCAGTCTCATCTCTGCTATTAAGCTCTTTTTTTAATATATATTTTTTAGTTTTAGTTGGACACAACACATTTATTTATTTATTTGTTTGTTTGTTTGTTTATTTATTTAGCTGAGGATTGAACCCAGTGCGCCTCGCACCAGCCAGCTAGCTGAGCACTTTACTGCTGAGCCACAACCCCAGCCCCTATTAAGCATTTTTTTATCTGGAGCCATGATTCTTCTTTACCTTTCACAACTATCTTACTTCCCATTTATGTGCTAGTTTATTCTAAAAATAAATGTATAAAAGTAAAAAAGTGTCACTAAAATAAAACAATTAAATAATAAAATAGTACAAGTGGTACTTAAATATGAGAACACAACCCATATGCTTCCCCCCCCCCCCATGCTGGGGATGAACTCCTTTATTCTTTTTTTTTTAAAATTTGTTCATTTTAGATATACATGACGTTGAGTGTATCTTGACATATTATACATACATGGAGTATTACTTCCCATTCTTGTGGTTGTACATGTTGTGGAATTACACTTGTCATGTATTCATATATTCATTCTACTGTCTTTCTTATTCCCATCCTCCCTCCCTTCCCTTTATTCCCCCTTTTCTAATCCAGTGAACTTCTATTCTTCCCTCACCCACTTACTGTGTGTTAGCATCCGCATATGAGAGAGAACAATTCACCTTTGGATTTTTGGGATTGGCTTATTTCATTTACCTTGATATTCTCCAGTTCCATCCATTTATCATCAAATGCCATAATTTCATTCTTCTTAATTGCTGAGTAATATTCCATTATATATATGTATGTATGTATATATATATATATATATATATATATATATATATATATATATATCACATTTTCTTTATCCATTCATCTGTTGAAGGGCATTTAGGTTGGTTCCATAGCTTAGCTGTTGTGAATTGAGCTGCTATAAATATTGATGTGGCCACAATATTTATAATATATTATAAATATATTTATAATCACTATATTATGCTGATTTTAAGTAATTTGGGTATATGCTGAGGAGTGAGATAACTGGGTCAAAGGGTGGTTCCATTTCATGTTTTCTGAGGAACTCTGTACTGTTTTCCAGAGTGGTTGCACCAGTTTGCAGTCCCACCAGCAATGTAGAACTCATTCACTCTTGATCTTAGAGAACTGTGTCTCAGTCAACCTAGCACTAAAGAGTGCTCACTAGAAGTTGATTGTAAAAAAACAAACAAACAAACAAACTATTTGGTCTAAGTGTCCATACTCTTAAGAAGGAAGGACAATATATACAATATTTCATAGTGGCACAGACAGTGGGAGAGTAAAACTAAATGAAAGTCAGCAAGAAGTGAAAGGATGAGATAAGTGGTGTCTCACAAGCTGAGCTCTCCATGGGATGTTTCATTTTCTTTTCATCTGTTTACATTCTTATAGTCTGGGGAGAAAAGAGAGTCGCAATGGCTTAGGCATACCATAACAGCAAGCAAGAAGAGGAGTGTGGACAGAAAATCCATTTCTTTTCTTTTTGGGATGCTGGGGATCTGAACTCAGTACGCATTCCAGGCAACCATCGTACAACTGAAATACATCCCAGCCCAGAAAATCCATGCCTAAAATGAAAAAAATAAAAATAAAAAACAGTGCAAGTAGGACTTGCAAGCCTGTTCAAGGTTTTGCTTCCGGAGCCTTTCAGTGATTCGTCTACCTGTGGGATCAGGAAGAGACCTTCAGGATCATCTTGGACTGTCCTCAACCTCTTCCATACCCCCTCCAGTCGTGAAGCGAGGTGTGCGAAGAAAAGTTGTCAGAAAGCAATCCAGTTATCAGCCTCAGCCCCAAGCCATCTCAGGTGAAATTCCAGCCCCTGAACCGAGAACCTGCAAGGAGGCAGCAGACTACAACCAACCCGGAGGAACACTGGCCCTTTCTCCCAGGCTCATGCAATATTGGCGATAAGGTATCTGTGGGAGTCTTGGAGAATCGATTCAGTCAGAGAAGAGGGTGCCTGCTGGAGTCTCAGGTGTTGGTTGCACCTCCAACGACCTAGCAGGGACCCGCAGACTGCCTCGCCAAGGGGCGGTGCCTACAGCCCAGAAAGCTCCTGGCGGCGTCTCGGAGAGAGCGCCTGAGGCGGGGCTTGTGCTGTGACGCCGCCCTTCGCCTCGCCCCGCCCCGCGTGCGTTGCCAGGGAGATCAGGTGACTCCAGGCTACAGGCGCTCTGGGCGGCAGTGACGTCAGGCGCGCGGCGGCTCCTCACTTGTTCGCAGCAGGTGCAGCGCGTTTAGTGCAGTCTGGTCCAGTCTCCTCCTGCGGGGACCTGGTTCGTACTTGGGCAGTTTGAGGAAAGGTGAGGCGCAGCGGACCAGAGAGGCCAAAGAGCGGGTGAGGCTTGGCGGGGCGTATCCGTCTGCGCGCGCCCTTGGTTTCCCCAGAAGGCGCCCCGAGAGGCAGCCGACGCAGAGACTGGCCGGGCTCCGGCGGGGCGCATACAGCCGCTGGGGAGGCGCGGGGCGCCGGGGAAGCGGCTGCAGCCTGCCAGATGCCCACCCGGGCGCCCAGCGGCTGCCCTGGGGTTCCCATGGTTGCGACGCCCGCCCGGCTTCCCAGAGGTGGATTAAAGGGTTCCAGGTTTCTGCCTGTCTCGAGTCTCCAGGAATCGGCGGGCTGGGAGCTGGGCTTGCCCCACCCGGTCTCAGGGGACGTCCGCGGGAGGCTGTTGGATTTCTTCGCCTTAGGCTGCGATTCCTGAGGCGCTGCAGTACGTGCTCCAAGCTGAGCCTGCTGGGAGCTGGAGGCCGGTCTGCATCCCCGCGGGGAGCAGCGGGGCGGGGTGGACTGGAAGCCGGGGACGCTGAGCCCGGCGCTGGGTAGCCGGGCTTTCAGAGAAGGTGTTGCGGGGACAAGGAAACCGGGCTGCTGCTGAGAACGCAGGATTGGGATCTGACTAGACCTGTTGGGGAGGTGAAATCCGAGCGGGATCCTGGGGACTGGATATTGGAAGAGTAGGCAGAGGGAAAGGGGACCTTCGGGGCAGGAGACCATGGGCCTTGCACTGGAGTTATTATTAAAAAAAAAAAAAAAAAAAAAAAAAAACGATTTGGTAATTGGACCGCGTGCTGGGGCTGTTCAGGGGCGTGAAAAGTTTGCAGAAATGTGTTAGGGCCGATTAGAAAAAAACTTGAGTGCTCAGCTGAGGCTTTGTGTGCTATGAAGAGCTACTGAAACGTTGGCTGGTTTGGAGTAGGGGGCACACTTGGTGTGCAAAAACACCCTAACTCTTGTCTGATGGAATTCCTTGAACCCTGCATATGAAATATTTATAACAGACATGGTGACGTAGGCACCCAATTCCCCTTCAACACCCCAGACATTGTTAGTAGATTTTTTAAAAATTTCTTCTTTGAGAAAAGACACACCCAACAGCAGCTCATTTTCTTGTATCTCATTTGACTATATTAAATGACTGAGCTTCTCTCCTCAGTATGCATGGAAATTTTAATCTTCATAGCACTTCTCTTGCAGTGTCTTGCAAAGACCTCTTATCCTTAGCGTGAAATCCTCAAGTGACTGGTGGATTTAGAGGAAGTTATTGAGAAGAATCAGCACCCATAACACAAAATATGAAACACTGGGTAAGCTGTAATTGTAAAACAAAGATTCCTAGCTCAGAGCTTTTCCTACCAGCTTCTCTCAGCTTGTGAACTTATCAGTGTAAGACTGCTTAAATGTATTAATTGGCCATTTTTGTCTTAATTTCCTGAGAAACAGGAAAAAGCTATTTTGGTTATAAAGAGGAATGATTTAGTGGTTTATAATTTTTCCCATCCCTGAAGTATATTGTTGCTGTGACCAAAGATACACGCAGCTAGCTATCCATTTTGTATTGAAATCTTAAAAGTTCTTTTTTTGTAGGAGGAAGCCACTGAACCTTCCACCAATTTGTTTTGTATTTGTTTAACTCCAGAAAACAAAATTGGACCCTCAGGGATGTGTATAGGAAAAGGCAGTTTAGGGAATTAATAAACTACGAAAACCAGCTGCAGCACTCCAGGGAGGGCAAATTCAGAGTGGTTGGGACTTGGGGAAAGGGACTTCCGGTCAGATAAGTGAAGTCATTCTCTGTACAAAAAGCCTGAAGTACTTTTAAAGCTCCAAAGTGTGTGAAAGGCTGCAGTAGCTTTTAAGGTGTTTTGCAGGAGCCTCTTAAGATTCACTCACTGGCAATTAGATGTCTTGGCTACATTTTAAAAGAAAAAAAAAAAGTTAACCATTTTGTAGATCTCTTTGATTATATTTTAACTGGCCAACTAATTATGCTTTCTTTGGAAAGAAACAGTCCACCCCCCTCTGTCTCCCAGACACAATAACTATGTGCTGTCAGGAAGCAAGAGTTTTTGGAAATTTTCCACTTTCATTCACCCCTGCCACGCCCACAAGTTTCCCATTGGTAGAGAATTTAAGACCTCATTGTCATGAAAAAAAGTGTGTTTCCCTAAACACAAGCTGTGATACACAACCAGGACTGGCCTTCAACAGAAATAGTCTTCCTTAAAGGGAACCGGGCCAAGGTGAGAGGCAGACCTGGGGTATGGTTGAGGACATTCTGAGCCCTTTACCTTTGTCACGGAAGGGCCTGGGCAGGGCACTCCTTTCTTGGCATGGAAACATACCTCAATCTTGAGCCAAATAATGTTCAGTACCCACTTCATAGAAGTCACAAGGAAAATTAATGAGAGGTTATATGAAATTTGAATTACTCCAAAGCAGAATATCTTAATTTTTGATGAACGGTGTATTTTGAGATGTAGTAAAATAAAAAAGAAGTAGGAGTTATAAGCTTTTTTAGAAATCTCATTCAAACCCTAAGATCTTTTTGTGTTTTGTCCCTGGAGTCTGTGGGCTCAGTTGTCAGTCACTCTGTAATCAAGAGGTTAAGTGTGCCTTTGCATTTGATGTGTAAATAAGCTCAATTGTTCCCTGCCTTTTATTCTGTTCTCTGTTACCCTGTCTTGACTCCTGATCACCTGCAGAAAACTGAGTAACACTATAGGCTGCTGAGCTGGCAGCTTTCCACCCAGAACCCTTTTAACAAGTATATTATCAGAAATTATCTCAACCCTAAAAGAAGTTAGTCATTAAGTCGGTGAGAGGCAGAAGTAGATAATCTCACTAAACTGGATGAAGAGTGAAACACCTTTTAAATTTTCTCTATCCTATATCAGGCCACCAGTCCTGCAACAAATTCTAGTACAGATTCAGAGTGCTTGCTGACATGCCCAGGGACTTTATGAAACTACCACATCCCGCTCCTAGACTTGTGAAATTTGTTGGCCCGGTATAGCTCTCTTACCTAAAGGACATTCAGAAAGAACAGACTTCCTGTTTTCTTCAAACTGACCTGACTGCTGTGTTCTAGGCCTCCAAGCTCCCCCACGCTTGGCCAACACTACTAATTGGCTTGGCTATAAATGGGAGTCAGCAATTAAAATGCAGCAATGTAGAAATAAGGGACTTGGACATGACTTGACCCTTTAGCTTCACAGCCCAAAATGTTTATACTACTTCAAGGACCACATAAAAATGGATCTTCAGAAGGAAGTGATCTTAAAATTACATTTTTGTAGAGTTTTGTTTTGTTTGAGACAGGTCTTACTTTGTTGCCCAAACTGTCTCAAACTCCTGGGCCAACTGATCCCTGCCTTAGCCTCCCAAGTGACTGGGACAATCGGTATGCGTCACCAAACGCAAACCTAAGATAGTTCTTAGGTGACATGTGAAATATTAATACTGATTATTTATGATGGTTCAACTTTTGATTTTTCTACTTTTTTTTTTTGTACCAGGGATTGAACTCAGAGGCCCTCCACCACTGAACCACATCACCAGCCCTATTTTGTATTTTATTTAGAGACAGGGTTTCACTGAGTTGCTTAGCGTATCATTTTTGCTGAGGCTGGCTTTGAACTCGCAATCCTCCTGCCTCAGCCTCCTGAGCCACTGGATTACAGGCGTATGCCACTGCACCTGGCTGATTTTTGTATGTTTTGATGGTGTAAAAGTACACATGTAGCTATTCTATTTTTCACTTTCAGTATAGTACTCAGTAAGTTACAAGAGGTGTTCAACACTTTGTTATAAAATAGGCTTTGTGTTAGATGATATTGCCTAACTGTAAACTAATGTAAGTATTCTGAGCATATTTAAGGTAGGCTAGGCTAAGCTGTGGTATTCAGTAGGTTAGTTGTATTGACTACATTTTTATTTACAATATTTTGAACTTAAAATTGAGTTTATCAGGGTGTGAACTCATCGTAAGTTGAGGAGCATCTACTGATTTAGGCCTCAAAGCCAGATCTGGGTATCACTGAATGGGTCCTCACATCTAAAGCAAGAGAAACCGGATATGGTAGCTCACACCTGTAATCCCAGCAATTTAGGAGGCTGAGGCAGGAGAACTGCAAGTTCAAGGCCAGCCTTAGCATCTTAGCAGGGCCCTGTCTCAAAATAAAAAGTGAAAAGGACTGGAACATAGCTCAGTGGTAGAGCACCACTGGATTCAATGCCCAATACCACAAAAACAAAAATCAAGACAAATGGTTTGAATCTATTCTCTGTGGGTAGAAATCTGTGGTATGACTTTGTCACAAATGAGACATGATTTGTATTTTTATGAACTTTTTATTAGAAGGTTTAAGAGTATTTATAGTCATGGTGGGAGGAAAGTTTGTTCTACCTGAATTTGCTCATTAGGAAGTAATGCCTTAGTCAAAGTTCTTTGTGATTTGTGCTATCACTAGTTCTTTGATGATTTGTGCTAAGAATTGTTAACCTGTCCCAAGATCATTGGTCTAGAAAACATATCACAACTGAAAACTATCTAGACATGCTCAGTGTTCTTACAAGGGTAGGGATTGCAAAGGTTTCTGGGGAGAGGAAGACCTGAAAATGTCCTAGATTTCTGCCATGATCAATTTTTTTTTTTTTAATACTGTGGATTGAACTCAGGAGATTTGACCTCTGAGCCATATCCCCAGCCCTATTTTATATTTTATTTAGATACAGGGTCTCACTGAGTTGTTATCGCCTTGCTTTTGCTGAGGCTGGCTTTGGACTCATGATCCTCCTCCTGTCTCAGCCTCCTAAGCTGCTGGGATTACACTGGCTCCTCTGCCATGTTCAATTTTAATGCTGAACATAGAACTTTACCAGTCAGCTTTCAGTACTAGGACCTTAGGCAGGATCAGTTGGGGAGATTATATATGAAGGGAGCGATGTTTGTAGGAATGTGTCTATCCTGAGTCCTTATTGTTAAAACTTGATGCTTTCCTGCAGCTACTAGCCTCCTGGACACTCCAGACTCTGTCTTCCCATTCCCAGTTTTCTCTCCCCGAACACCACCCTCTCTAAGGCCACTGTAATCTCTGATCCTAATTTCTGCATCCTTCTGGTTCTGCTAACTTGAGGGTAACGCTTGAGGATTTTTAATGTCTAGTGGTGGCCACACAAGAACCTCCAGGAAGTTGTTGCATTTTAAGTAAGCCATGCAAACTCCCAAGTGTTTGTTACACTTTCATGTTCTGCCTACATGAATTTTGTCTCATCTCCATGACTCTTTACTGCTATTAAGTAACACTCTTTAAATCAACCCATTTAAAACAAAAACAAAACTGTAAACATTTGTGTAAAAGGAAAACTGTTCTATTGCCTTAAGTTGAAAACTATATGGTATGCGACAAATACAGATAATTATAAAAAGCTGAAGTTGTTGGTCTATGTTCCCCAAATCATGCCACACTCCCCACAAGTGGAAATACTGCCTCACCCAAGGGTCTAACAGTAAGATTTTCAGGCAGCAGTAGGGATGGTTTGGGTAGGCAGGCCTTCACACAGTTCCCTTAAATTCTGTCCTCCTAAAATTTATATAGCTCTCTAATACTAGGAAGACCAGAGAATCCAGGAGTATGTACAAAACAAAGTCACTGGTACTTTGATGCAGAGTTTGTCAAAATGAGGCCTGAGTGGTGGTGAGACCGTATACTATATTAAATTCTGGGCCCTTAGCCAGGGGCACGGCTTCATTGATGCTGAGATATATTGTTTTTTTTCTGTACAAGAGTGCTCCTGGAAAACTACAATTTTTCTTGGGGGTTAAGGAATGCAATTTTTTAAAAAACTCAGCCGTATCCCAAACTACTTTGAGCCCTATGTCTTTCACATGTAGGGCTCTCTAGATGTTACTAAAGATGGCACTTGAAGTTATGATCTAGCATTTTTTTCCCAGCCTTTATTGTCTGTCCGTGAAACCTATGCCTTTAAAAAAAAAATCTTGTGGAAACAGGAAAAGGGACAAGGGTGAGCTAGCTGCCCTGGGGTTGTATGATCTTAGGGTGCTGCATATGATAGGCAGCGGTGGTACTTGCTAGTGTGAAGCGAAATTCACTGTTGTCCATCAGGAACCACCCACAGTGCTGACTGAGCTATGGCTTCCCAGAAGGGTCAGGAGAGTGGCTTTCAATAGTGGAGCAAACCTGGGCTTGGTATTCATCAGGAACCAGGAGTGCTTAAATTGTTAGCACATTAAGCCATAGGGGCCTTTTTCTAAACCATCAAGATTTCAACTTTCCCCCAACGCCTAATCTAATGCCTTGGGAGGAGGCTGGCAGAACCTGTCTTTCAGGGGCTGTGTTGGTGGGGGACCTGGCCTGAGAAGTGGTCTCATTGGGCTTGTTGGGAGGGCTAGCCCTGACCCTTTCTAGTGTGTCCTCTCAACTTGGCAGGGGGCAGAGTCCGATCCTCCTCCTCTCTCTCTCTCTCCAAGCCCTAACCTCTCCTTTCATTTCCCTAACTCACTTTCCATGTTAACGGCTTTCTTTCCTCTTCCCTTCCCTTCTGTTCACTGCTGCCCTCTCTTTTGATCCTTTCTCTTGCTGAGCCTCATTTTCTCTCTGTTCTCATTTTGAGAGCTGACTGTTTGAAGTTCCAGAGTTACAGTGCTGTCCTGTATGTCCCAGTGACTAGATGTAATTCAGAGGCCTCTGCCTTTTTTTCTGAGGCGGAGCCAACCTTCACTTCTCCACTGTCTTTCAGATATCGTGTTGGTGAGTTGCCTACCAGAGTCCCTGAGCTGAGTGGCTGGGTGAAGCTGGGTGTGCCCCCAACCCCCCACCCCCGTGAAGGTCCAGCAGTGTGGGGAGGGGCTGTGGTTTGCCAACAGTGTTAGGAGCTGTCAGACAATGTGCTGAGGTCCATCCACTCTTAGATACTCCTTCCCAAAGCTGAAGGCAGACAGGAGTCGCGCACTGAGACAGTGCTCTGGTTTTTGCAGAGGACCATACATAATGAATGAAGACTGGAGAAGGGGCCCTTGGTGAACTGGTCTGGAACCCGTGGGACTGTTGCAACTACTGCTGCTGCCTTGAGGCTCCGTCTTTCTGGGAGGAGGCTGGCAGAACCTGTCTTTCAGGGGCTGTGTTGGTGGGGTACCTGATAGCAACTGGTACAAACTGTGTTCTCAGTGAAGTTGGATTTATATTTGAAGCACAAATAATCGTGGCTTTCCTTCTCAATAAGTTAAAAAATGGATTGTTTTCTTCTAAAAAAAACCTTGTGGCTGACTTTATCCAAAGATAATCAGCAGGAGTTTAAATTTTTATTGTTGAATATGACAGTATAAAAAAGTATATGTAACATAAATCTACAGTTTAATCAATAACTATATTAATATAATTGTCATCCATTTAGGTCTAGATATAGAACTTTATTTTTAGACTTAAATGGGGTAATTGAATATGCTGTGTTGCAAATCATTTTTTTTCCCCACCATGTTGGTGATTTTTCTTAATAGCACGTATACATATAGTTCTTCCTCTTCCTCCTTCTCTTTTTATTTTCAGTACTGGGGATTGAACCTAGGAGCACTTGATCACCAAGCTACACTCCCAGCCCCTTTATTTATTTATTTATGGAGACAGGTTTCACTAAGTTGCTGAGACTGGTCTCAAACTTGCCATCCTTCTGCCTCAGCCTCCTGGATCTCTGGGATTACAGCCACCACACCTCATTCTTCTTAAGAGTCATATAGCAACAGTTCTATGATTTGAACATGCCTGGATTTATTTAGTCATTCCCACAATGATGGACATTTGGGATGTTATATATCCTGTGTATATATTATATAGCTATTATAAACATCTAAAATAAATTTCTGCATATCCCATGCAGTTGGTTTTTTTTATATACTGGCACAAGCATACATCTATCTGTAAGATAAGGTAGAGTTGCTGGTTCAAAGGATAGAGTGTTTTATTTATTTGAGGTTTAACTAAAAATGTGTTTTTATTGAAGAATTTATAAGACAAAAGAATGGTTCATCTATAAAAACATTAGGGAAGAATGGGAAATCAGTGATATAGTGGCTCAGGATAGGCCATTTTAGTCATTGATGTTTTCAGGTAGTAATGATTTTTCCCCAAAGACTATTTAATGAAAGTTATAGCTTATAGAGCAGTAGGTCCTGGATCCAGCCAAAGATTCTGTACAGAACACTTTATACAGAAAGATTTTAGCAAGTAATATGATATCCTCTGTTGAAAAGAACTCCTTTGGATTCCCTCAAATATTCCAAAAATGAAAGAATGGTAGTATGTACATACCAAGTTTAATATTGGAGGGAGAAAAATTAGTAGACTGTAGCCATATTTTCAAATAATTGTGAATCACTATGGATAATTAATATGGGTATGACTCATCAGACTTAACTCTTCCTATTCTTGACTGTCAGGGCAAGTTGAAAATGCTTATTACATCTTTGTGTTATCTTAATGTTGAGGATAGTGGCTTAAAGCAGTTACCTGAACAGCAAATTAGCAAACCATATTACTAACTAATTTGTAGATAGTTTTAGTTTCATACATATTATTATAAAAGTAGTGCATAGTTTTTACATCAAATATTCTTTCTTTCTTTCTTTTATTTTTTTAGTTGTAGATGGCCACAATACCTTTTTAAAAATTTATTTTTATGTGGTGCTGAGGATTAGGTAAGTGCTCTATCATGAGTCACAATCCCAGTCTCCCCGGCCTTTTTAAAAATTTTATTTATTTTTTGTTTTGAGACAGAGTCTTACTAAGTTGCTTAGGGCCTTGTTAAATTGCTGAAGCACTTGCAATCGTCCTATCTCGGAGTCATTGGAATTATAGGCATGTGCTGTCACGCCCAGCCCTAGTCCCTTTTGAAGCAGGGTCTTGCTAAATTGCTCAGATTGACCTTAGCCTTGACATTTTTGTGCTTCAGCCTCCTGAGTTGCTGGGAATACAGGATGCACCACTGCACCTGGCTATATCAATAGTTCTTTATGAGAGAAAAAATAAGACAGTGTCTGAACGTCTTCATCACATAGGCCAGAGACTCCAGAGATAAATGACCCACTATTATTTTTTGCCTTCTGTGTGTACTCAGATGCCTTTTTTTCAGTAAAGAGTCCCATATCCAAACTGTGTGTCATTGTGTACTCTAAGAGGCTATTCTAAAGCCACAAGCTATAATGATGATTCAAAAGACATGCTCTAGCTGGGCACGGTGGTGCACACCTGTAATCCCAGCAGCTTGGTAGGCTGAGGCAAGAGGAACATGAGTTCAAAGCCAGCTTTAACAATTTAGCAAGACCCTAAGCAACTATCACTAAATAAAAAATATATATATATTTTTAAAAAGTGGTTGGGGATGTGGCTCAGTAGTTAAGCACCCCTGGGTTCAATCCTCAGTACCACAAGCACACAAAATGATATGCTTTAATAGTATTCATTCATTAACTATATGAGGATAGCTCATGGTCTCATACAACTCTGGCAAACAAAATATTGTGATGGCTAGTAATATTTGGGAGGTTGATACCCGAATCAATATTTGGACAGTAAGGGAATAACTGTAGCTTATCTTCTTCCAGTCTGCCCGCAAAGAGAAGCAACATAGGAAGTGGCAGTACACAGCAAAATGTGTTAGAAATAGTGAGCAACTCATAAAACCAAAGATCTTGCCTACATTATGCTAAGGATCAAAGGTCTCCTAGTGTGCTGCTGCTGGGAGCCCCACTACCATCCTTAAAAGTGAACTCCTGCTATCAGTCTTCCCCTGAGGCCTTGGATTAAGTCTTTCACCTCAGGAGTCTTTCTGAGGTGAAGGCCTTTTGTGCTAGATTGGCTGTTCTTAAGAGTTGGCATTGGAGTTTGGATTTGAGATGGTCCTTTTTTACCTCTGCTCCCTGCACACACCTGTGTGTATGGTTGGACTCTCCTGACTAGAGTGTCATTGGTGCCTCTATCTGTACCTCAGTTTCAGTAACACTGAATCACTCTTTGGGATGACTGCCCTCTGGATCTCCCAGAGTAGGTTTTCTTCTAGTCTGCATAGCCAAACTATCCTTAACATACCCTTGAAGTTTGGAGAACTTTCAGCATTTTCCATATGATGCAACAACAGACTTATGGAAAAGATAATTTTAAAAAATATATTTTCAACTTTACCACAAAGCCTAATCTAATGCTCAAGTTCTTTCATGTGCCCAATTCTGGACCTGCCATAAAACCTGTCATAAGCAGGTATTTTATAAATATTATAAATTATTAAGTGATACATGCCTGGAATTTCAGCAACTTGAGAGGCTGAGGCAGGAGGATCACAAGTTCAAAGCCAGCCTTGGCAACTTAGGGAGACCCTGTCTCAAAATGAAAAAAAGAACTGGAGGTGTAGCTCAATGGTAAAGTATCCCTGGGTTTAACCTCCAGTACCAAAAATAAATAAATAAATAGTTTTCTAGTGGTAGTAACAAATATACAGAGATACATGAATCCTTTTTAAAGAAATAAGGAGTAACTATAGAAAAGGAGGGTGCAAAAATCCTATGAACTGATGCTTAGTCTTATTTCTTATGATTCAACCATAATGAACCTGTTTCACCCCTCAGATGGGCTTTAGTCTTTCTTTGAGACTTCTCACAAATTGTTGCCTCTGAAGAGTAAAAGTTGGAGTAATCCAAATTTCTGTTTAAGAATAACTCTCAGTGTGATCATCACTTCCTCTTGGAAGCTATGTCTAACTTCCCTGACTAGTCACATGTGTCCTTTGAGGTCACTGTACTTTGTGCTTCTGTCTTAACTTGGTTTTTTATAATTGTTAGTGTTCCTGTTTCTGTCTCTCAGTAATCTGAATAGGAACTGTCTCTTGCTTATTGTTGTCTTGGTAGTGCTTGAAACCACTAGTGTTGGGTTATAGTTGATGTTCCTGGAAGTTTTCATGGAATGGATAAAAGACTGTGTGAATGGAATAGACTAGCCAGTCACCACTAAAATTTAATGAAAACTGTAAATCAAAGATGGATATGGCAGCACAAAAGCAGTAATTCTAAAGCCTTTTTTAGCCCAACAAACCACACCCAAAATTATGTGTAAAATTCAAGAAAAACTCAATCTATTTACAAAGGCCCTATAAAAGACCAGAGAAAAGAGGAGGTTTTAGGGTAAGAGCTTCATAAAGAAAGTTTTATAAATCACAAAGAAAGATATTTAAGGATATAAAGATAAGCATGACTTGAGGCTTTGATAGTAAGAAGGGTCCAAGGTGGGGGCTGGGGTTGTGGCTCAGTGGTAGAATGCCTGCCTAGGACATGTGAGGCCCTGGGTTCAATCCTCAGCACCACATAAAAATTAAATGAATAAAAGAAAGCTATGAGGGCTGTGGCTCAGTAGTAGAGCGCTTGCCTGGTAAACATGAGACATTGGCTTCAATCCTCAGCACCACATAAAAGTAAATAAAATAAAGGTATTGTGTCCATCTACATCTAAAAAATTTTTAAAAAAATAAAGCTATGAAAAAAAAAAAACTTATCTCATTTAAAAAAAAAGAAGGGTCCAAGATGGGAAGTCTGCATGTAACCATATAATTTCGTTGTCTTTACCCCATGTCTTGTACGCAACCAAGTGACTTCTCAGTTTAAAGCAGAAAGAAAACATTTTAGGACCACAGGAAACTGAAGTATCTTATGAAAAAAAGAATCATAACTACAAAAATCATGGCAAAAAGCAGTAAAGAGCAAATGTAGGATAGGTTGTTCAGAGGGAAGAATGGTGTCTCAGAAGTGTATAGATCTAAAGAGGTATTGCAGCCAGTTTTAAAAAAAAAAAAAAGCGGAGGGGGGGCAGCATGAAATCTCAGAAAGAATTAAGAAAACTGGAATTTTCCTCTGACTACTTGAGTTCTCCTGTTGGAAATTTCAGAAATACAGATAAGAATAAATACTAAAAATTACTCATAATTCCAGTGCCAGAGGAAAACCACCATTAATTTTTTTCCCTTATATCTGAATATTACCTGTTACTATATAACTTAGAGTGTGAAATTCTAATGTTCAACTCAATAATTGTAAATATGACTCATGTCAAGATACAGAGCATTTCTATCATACCTGAAGGCTACCTGTGTCTCTTTCCTCAGTGTTCCTAGATTAATCTTGGCTCTTTTTCTTCCCCAAGTACTGGAGATTGAACCTCAGGCCTTGTACATGCTAGGCAAGCACTCTACCTCTGAGCTGTACCCCCAGCCCTTTTCATGTTGAGATAGGTTCTATTTATTTTGAGATAGGTTTGCCTTGAATTTGCAATCTTTCTGCCATCCTGGTTTTTCTACTATATAAATTTACCGTAATTTATCTATTTTATTGATGAACACTTGGATAGTTTTCAGATTGGAGCTGTTATAACTAAAGGTGCTTTAAACATTCTTGTATATGTCCTTTAGTGAATTTAGGCTCTAACTTCCCCTCAGTCCTCAGTCATGCACTGAATACATTTTGATCAACAACTAACTGCAAGTACAACAGTGATCCCATGGGATTATATCACCTAGTGATGTAGTAGCCATCTTAGTTTGTGTATATATATCCTGTGGTGTTTGCACAGCAAAACCACCTACGGATGTTTTTCATAATATAGAAATGCATTGCTACGTGTACTTGCTGGGTTAAAGGTAAATCCTCCCAAAGTTGTGAATATGTGATATGCTTTTAGCTTTTATTTATAGGTCTGTGATATATTGTGAATTGTATTTTGTGTGTAAGGGTAGGGATCAAGGTTTATTCTTACACCTAGACACACATGAGGATATCCAATTAACTCATACTATTTATTGGAAACACTATCTTTTCCTGTTGGAATAGTAGCAATTGTACCTTTCTGTTAAATTAGGCGACTATTGTGTTGGTTTGTTGTAGGACTCTTGTTAAATTGATCGTTTATCAGTATTTTAAAAAAAGTTGGGATGATGCTGACTAGCTTTTAAATTTTTCTTATACAGTATTTTCTTTTTTTTTTTAGAGAATTTTTTTTAATATTTATTTTTTAGTTTTCGGCAGACACAACATCTTTGTTTGTACGTGGTGCTGAGGATCGAACCCGGGCCGCACGCACGCCAGGCAAGCGCGCTACCGCTTGAGCCACATCCCCAGCCCCTTATACAGTATTATATCATACTTCAAAAGCATAAATTAAAACTGAGGGCTGGGGGTATAGCTCTGGGGTAGAGCACTTGCCTGGCATGCAAAAGGCCCCGGATTCAATCCCCAACACCATTTAAAGAAAAAGGAGAAGAAAAAAAAAAAACTCATACAACTATTATATAGATACATCATAATGTATTTAACTATTTTTTTCTTTTTTTGGATATTTGAGTTTTTTTTTTTTTTCTACTCTGTATATTATTTGGTCTGTCTTTCATATGGGAGGATTTTCTCTAATGTCTGATTATCTGTGTGTATTCCTTTATGTATGAGGCAATAAAAAATTAATTAGAGGCTGGGGATATAGCTCAGTTGATAGAGTGCTTGCCTTGCATGCACAAGGCCCTGGGTGCAATCCCTAGCACCACAAGAAAACAACAACAAAAAAATCAATTAGAGGTTCTGGGTACATGGCCTTTACTGGTGATTGAATAAGTCATTTCTTTGGTGTCCCCCTCAAGTATTAGTATCTGTCATTTTTTTTTCCATTGACACTGTTTGGTTTTTCTAGAGGCAACTTCACTGTACTGCCTGCAGTCAATACCAGTCTGGCTACCTAGATTGTAACTTAATATTTTTCAAAGTTGTTATTTTTTATTTCCTGGATCGCTGCTTTGATGAGGTCTTTAAAAAAAAAAAAAAGTGTTATATCTCTGTGGACCACTTTCACAAAGAATGGTTTCTGCCCTTCTCATTGTGCGGTTGAATGACTGCTAATCCTGTGACTAAGTGTGCCTTAATGGGATCGTGGGGTAGCAGTATTCAATAGGCTATTAATGGATCTTGGCTGCTGCACTGTTTGAGCTATCCCTTTTGGAGGTCTGAGTTGTCTTTAATGCTACAATTTCCACTGTTTACATTTGATCCTTAGTGTAAGACTTCACTATAGTAGGGCTTATGTTTTACTGACCAAATTTATAAGAGCAAGCAGTCACGTTACAAAGTTCAGATCATACAATAAACTTAATCCTTGTTTGTGTTTTGGTTATATTAAGTGGTTCATGTCATTGTTAGGTAACCTTTTTTACTTTGGTTTGTTTCTTTCCCAGCTTGGGAGCAATTGATTCACACTGGGTGAAGTCCTGCTTTTCAAATGCCAGCCCTAAGATCTTTGATTTTGTTCAGATGCTCTTTCTGTGACTTCTGCTGTTCTCTTACTGGGACTTTTTTCCCTGCTTAGAAGAAACTGAAAATAGACCCAGATCTTTATTCCTCCAAGATGACCATCTGTCCTGGGAGCACAGGGAGGGAGTGCGTGTGTGGGAGGGGATGATGGTGGCAGGAGCACCTTTGTGGTTGATGCTTTTTCTAAGTGCCTCTGAATAATAGCAGGTGGCTTTTTCCCTCTAGACATTACGTGATTCTTCAGACAGAGGGAGAAAGAGACACACCATAAATGAGGGAAAAACAGGATTTAGGGGCAAGTGGGAGGAACACATGTATGTGTACTTGGAAAAGAGTTTTGAAGGCCCCGGAAGGGAAATGCACAGGATAATGAGGAATTGATACAAACAGATAGATCAAGAAAAGACACGAAACATGGAGGTCTGAAATTGTAGTTCTCTACTCTTCATTGATTTTTCCTCACTGCTCATTGTTCTTAGAAGAATAATGTCTTCAGAGAAATATACTTCCAGACTTTGCCTAGAGTGAGATCTTTGTACAGTCTTGTCAGACTGATAAAGTTCAACTACAGTTTTAATAAAATTAGGTCACATACACTGAATTTCAGGACAGAGTAATAGCTGTGTTCTACTTCTGAGATTTAAAAATAAATAATGGACATAGCAGGGTAATGAGACCGATTTTGGTTAACCAGGGCTCACTAGATTTTCCAAAACCTTCCTGATAGGAGAAAAGAAATAATGCAGAAGTGGCCAGCATTTACCTGTGTCCCGATTCAGGTGATGACTATAGTGTTAGTCACCATGAACTTTTGCATTAGGGTAAGCACAAAGGCTTCCTATAGCTCAGGGTATGATGCCACGTTGACATAGACCAGAGATCAGAGAAGGGGGAGAACTTAAGTTTTTTGTTGTTGTTTTTGTTTTTCTGTCCCGCTAAGGTCCTAGAAAAATAAGTTTCCAAAATGGGGCCAGAATGCAGCTCTAATCACAGTAGGGACCCTCAAGCTGTCCTGATTCCATGTGATAAAGTTTCAATTCATACTTGCCTCCTTCAAGGGACTGTCTCCATCCCCACCTCCTCCTGCTGGGCATAAGCCCCTCCTTCAGCAGTCTGTTTACCCAGTTGCCCAGGGAAAGGGTTTGAGCCATATTGAGATCCATCTAGCACTACTTACCCAGTGTCAGGCACTGAGTCAGCCCTGCATAAATGTATGTTTGGGTAAATAGGGTAAATATCACTCACAAGAGCTCATTAGCTTACTTTAGCATTGGTTCTCAGGACTGGAAATTCTATAGAGGTAATTTAGGTTAGGCTGGCTTCAGTCTTTGATTTATGAGCTGTTATAAAGTCATCTGGAATCCCATTTCTTTTCTTCTTTTTGCTCTGCCTTTCTGAAGTGCCCACTTCATCTTAAGGCTGACAGATTGGTTGTCAGCAATTTTGTAGGCCCTATCTTTCCTAGACTTTGCGTGTGCCTGTGTTAAGGGGAAGGGAATATGGGTGGGAATGTGAAGAGAGGTTTTTACAGACTGAACCACTTCAGAACCAGTCTCAGTGGCCAGGGGATGCCATTTGTGATTGGGTTGATCCTGTATTCTTTGAATCCGTTGTAATGAAAGAGGGGGAGATAATGCCCTGTGTTGGCTTAGACAAGATGGGCTCATCCTAGAACTAAGATGGGATGAGCTTTCCCTCAACTGGAAAGCTGACTATTAGGGAGAACATGGATGTTGTATGGGAAACCAGAAAATTCCACTGTTACTTTAATCCAGATTTTCTAGGCAACATTACTTAGGGATCAATCTGTCCTTCATATGAAGTTGCTGAATTTACTGATTGAATGTTATAAAAAAGAATTAGTAGTGAAATTATTAAATCTTGAGTATGAGACTCTTGCTTTTTAGTCAGGGATAGGACACACTCAAAAAGTTAAATATCAATATAGGAGTTAGGTAACAGTATAGGCAGCAGTATGACAGGCATCCTGCTGTTTAAGTGAGTCATGTGTAGAAAGTATACTTAATTTTTTTCCCAGTAATGGTTTGTCTGCTTTTAGTCTGAAAGTCATTGCGCCATGCTCTGTGGAGATTACAGAAGGACGGAAACGAGATGTTGACCCTCAGAGCTTTTAAGTACAGTCAAGAGAACCTTTAATGAACTTGGGGGCTGGGAAGCATAGCCTGCCTCACAGAAGCAAACCTGGAGGACAGGAACCTGTAAACATAAGTGAGGGTTCCTGATGAGCTCTCCAGAGCCCTGGGAGCCTGCATGGTCAAAGGAGGTGCTCAGCATTCTCCATAGGCAGCTCTGTGCAGCTGCTCAGAGAAGTGGGTCTGAGAAGAGTGCACAGATCAACCCGTTGCCCCAGCGCAGGGCCAGTTCACAGTCTTGGTTGATCACTGCTGGCCGTGCTCCTTGACAGGAGACCCCAGTGTGACCCAACCCTATTTACTGGAGAGTTTCTAATAGGGGTCAGTTTCTATGGATCTGATTCATAGTGCTATTAGAGTTTCTACCACCTTAAACTTATCTAGCCACATTCTGGACATTTCAAGGAATTTAAAAAAATATCTTGTTATTCATCAACACATTTATTTAGGGACCTGCCTTGTGGCGACACTGCACAAGTCTCTTTTTTTTGGCGGGGTGGGGTGTGAATGTGTGTGTGTGTGTGTGTGTGTAGGGAGCACTGGGGGTTGAACCCAGGGGTGCTTTACCACTGAGCTGTATATCTACTTTTTTTAACTTTTTATTTTGAGACAGGGTCTCACTTAGTTAATGAGGTTGGCCTGGAACTTGGATCCTCCTGTCTCAGACTCCTGAGAATGTGCAACATGCAACATGTTAGTAATCTAAAATTGACTTGATCCCTCCTTTCATAACCTACAATCTAGTAGAGGAGACAGACAAAAGACAAATAAACAGAGACATAATTCCCAATTGTGATAATGAGAAGGAAACAAAATGGGCAAAACTAGGGATTTGCGAGAATTTTGAGACAACTTTAAGGCATTTTGTAAAGGATCACATAATTTGGGATTTTTTTTCCCCTAATAATTTCCATAGGTTAAATGCAAATAATTTCTACTCTTTTTGTCTCTTAGGTGCACTTTGAAACTCCCTGATGAATCCAGGGAACCCTCCACCATATCCAGGCCCAGGTCCGTCGGCCCCGTATCCACCTTATCCACCTTATCCACCACAACCAATGGGGCCTTCGGCAGGGCCCTACCCACCTCAGCAGGGGTACCCCTACCCAGGATATCCACAGTACGGCTGGCAGGGTGGGCCTCAGGAGCCTCCTAAGACCACAGGTGAGTGACTGTGAATATGTGGTGTGCATGTATGTAGTGCCACATCACCAAAGAAAATGATTGCATATTTTCTTTGTCAGAGAAGAAACTGGCCTTTGTGACATGTGGTTGATGTTTGGTGGTGATGACTCAAGAGGCCCAGCTCAATTCTTCTTCCTTAATGTCCCTTGTCCCCTCTTAGGGCTGATGACTTTCTGGCCAACATGTTCTCAGGGTCATCTCCTGGAGCACTGGTGTGGGGAAATACCAGTTGTGTTTTTGCTGTAGCCAGTTTTGCTTTTTAGTTTAGCCTGTTCAGCTATTTTATCTGTCAGTGTGTTGACCTTCAAGTCATCCTCTTGCCCTGCTGTTGGGGTTGGTATTCTTTACTAAATTTTTTCATAATTCTGTTTAACCTGCTAGTTGAATTTGCAGCCATCTTCTGAGTCCTCCTCGTGTGCTTAGAACAGTGCTACTCAAAGCTCAGTCTTCAGACAAATGCCAGTCCACAAACAGTGAACACTATTGGACTCTAATGAGAAATACAGAAAGTGAGAGTAAACATTTAGAAACTTTTAGAGCATTTTGATATTCCTGTGACATTCAAGCGTGTAATCTTGCGTTTTACAAAACGTCAGTCAGAGAAAGATTAAAAACAAAACATCTTGAGAAGCACTGTGCTAGATGTCTTGGGACAACTTCATAACTCTTTGGTTTGCAGAATAGCTGTTCTCTTATAGTTTTTTCAACTTTCTAAACCAGCTAATTGTTACAGATGCTTATTATGTGCCAAGTGGTCTCTCAGAAGCCATATATATATAAACATTTAATCTTTGCAACAACCTTGTGAACTTATTCCCATTTTACAATGAAGTAATTGAAGTATAGAGTACAGTAATGATTTGTCCAAGGTCATGCAGCTAGAAACAGCACATCCTAGATTAAGATCCTGATAGTTTGACTTAAACAATCTGAACCTATAATTTATTGCTGCATGTTAGTCCCTCTCCTGCCTTTTCTGAGCTGATTCAGTCATCTGAATTTAGGGCCTTAGGCTTCCTCTGAGAGATTTTCCCACAATTTAATTTCTTACTAATCAAAAGCAATAACAGAATTGATGGTTTATTTTATACTAGGATTTGAGGATTCTTTAGAGTAGGTGGACTCCCTGGAAGAAAAATATATTTAATAGGAATTTTTAAATCAATATGGGAAAGATGTATACTGTCAAATCATAAGCTCTGTTAAGATTGAATAGAGTATTTGAAAGCCTTTAAACAATTTAGTTTATTTTCAAGGAGATCTATTTGGTTGTAAGAGCTTTTATAGTGCATGCTTAGAAAAGTGCAGAAGTATAACTAGTGAAATCAGAGTAGTTAGCATTCAGGTTTGTCACCTCAGGGGGAGATTGTCTGAAAAGAAACCTCATGAACAAAAACAGACCCAAAAGACCCCATACTATAAGTGAATTTGTGTGGAATTTAAGAACAGGCAAAAACCATCTTTGGTGATAGAGACCAGAATAGTGGTTACCTCCTATTGTTGAGTGGGGGAGAGAGAACTAGAGTGAGTAGGATGTTAGACATGGTTCATATCTTAATTTAGATAGAATCACTCTTCAAAATGTACATTTGGGATTTTTTCACTTTCCTATGTATTATACATCAGTGAAAAAAAGGTATAGCATTTGGGTCATCCAACAGACTGAGCCCAGTATGAACCTCATGGTATGTCTTTCACCCATAGTCCTCCTGGTCTTTCTGTCCATTTCCAGGCCAGTTTTGCTTATACCACTCTCTAATATGCATTTGATGAGTTTGGAACTTTATTGAGTTTGTCTAGAACCTTCCTAGGTTTGAACTTTATGCAGAAAATACTTAGATTTGATCCTCCTTCTTACATGTGGTATAATTAAGTATTGATATATTTTTTTTAAATTTATAATTGCAGATAATGCCAAGTGGTCAGGTTATTTCATCTGGGGTCCAGGTTCTATGAATTGGACCTTTTGAAGGTCTAGGCTCATCAACGGATGAACCCTTTGGGGGCCCATTTCATTCTTTGCTCTTGATATTGTTTCTGGAATTTCTAATCAGAATTGTGTTCTCTTTCTGTGTATCTGAGCCTTATGAAAATTTAAATTTTTTCTTTCCTACTGGGTTGATTTTAGATTTTTCTACTACAACAAATTCTCTCTGCTGAAATTCAAGTGTACACACTTGAATGTCTAGTCATTCTGTTAATGACTAGATAGGTAGAAAAGGTTTCTTTTTCAAAGGAGAAAAGATATCTTTCAGCCATTCTTTTTTGTTGTTGTTCTTTCTAGACATACCTAACAGTAGAGAGTATTTTGACATTATACTTACATGGAGTATAACTTATTCTAATTAGGACCCCATCCTTGTGGTTTTACATGATGTGTAGTTTCACTGGTTGTGTATTCATATATGAACATAGGAAAGTTATGTCTGATTCATTCCACTGTCTTTCCTATTCCCATCCCCCTTCCATTCTCTTCATTCCCCTTTGTCTAATCCACTGAACTTCTGTTCTTCCCCATCCCACCTCCCCTTGTGTATTAGCATCTCCGTATCAGAGAGAACACTCAAAACCAACATTCTTTGTTTTTTTTTGGGGGGGGGGCGGGATTGGCTTTTTTCATTTATCATGAAAGTCACCCGATCCATCCATTTACCTGCAAAAGTCATAATGTCATTCTTTTTTATTCCTCCAGCCATTCTTTTTTTTGTGTGTGTGGGGGGGTGGGTACCAGGGATTGAATTCTGGGGCACTTTACCATTGAGCCACATCCTCAGCCCTTTTTTGTATTTTATTTAGAGACAGGGTCTCACTGAGTTGCTTAGGGCCTCACTAAATTGCTGAGGCTGGCTTTGAACTTGTGATCCTCCTATCTCAGTGTCCCAAACCACTGGGATTACAGGCATGCACCACCTTGCCCAGCCCCCCTAGCCATTCTTAAATGATATCTGGTACCTAGTGAGGTCTTAACAAATGTGTGATGTATGGCTGGGTTGGTGAAATAGATGGCTAATCTAAGCAGAACCTTCTTCCTCATCTGTTTATCATGCAGATTTTGTTTTTCAGATTTTAACTATAACAACAATCCCCTTTTATTTGTCTCAAGAAACCAGCCCTTTGGAAACTGTGACTGGAAGCAGCAGCTGCTTGTGGGAATAGGCTTCCCAGAGGACACACTTGTAGGTTATGTCAAGGATCTCTTGGATGTTTTTTAGTCATGATAATTACAACAACTAGTATTTCTTGAGCACAGTGCTTGATGTTAGCCTCATGTAATCTTCACAACTCTGTAGCATCAGTCCCAGGTAACAGGTAGAATCTGAGGCTCACAGAGGCCATGTTTCAGTTATGAATTGTATAGCACATCACTCCAAAACTCAGAGGCTTAAAATAACAATGATTTGATTATTTCTCATGATTCTGGGAGTTGAGGAAGTTCTGCTTCGTGTGCTCTCTCCTGGGATCACTTGTGTGACTTAATTCAGCTGTCAGCCTGGCTGCAGCTGGGATATCCAAGATGGCCTCCTTCACATGATGGGGGTACTGGTTTGCCTCTGGGAGGCCTCCCTCTATGCACAGTCTCTCATCATTGGTGGACTAGTCGAGTTGCTTTATATGGCAACTAGGTTCCAAGAAGGGTGAAGGTGGAAGCTGCCAGGCTTTGATAGCTAGACCCAGCACTGGCACAGCATCACATACCCTGTATTCCAGGGTTCAAAGCAAGTCACAAGGCCAGCCAGAGCCAGCAGGAGGGGAAAGAGATACCATGCCCCCTTCCCCTTTTTTGGGTAGTGACTTTCCTAAAAAATAATTCACCCATTTAAAGTATTCAATCCAGGCTAGGGATTGTATACTAGGGTGCTAGCCTAGCATGTACAAGGCCCTGGGTTCAAACCCAGCACCACCAAAAAAAAAAAAAAAAAGTTTATAAAATATACAATCCAGGGGCTGGGGTTGTGGCTCAGCGGTAGAGTGCTCACCTAACACGTGCAATGCCCTGGGTTCTATCCTCAGCACCACATAAAATAAATAAATAAAATAAAGATTTTGTGTCCAACTACAACTAAAAAAAATTTTTTAAAAATATACAATCCAGTGTAAGTTTATAAAGTATACAACTTAGAATATCCACAGAATTTTCCCACCATCAGTGCTATAATCCCACAGTGTTTTCATCACGTTTAAAAGAAACCCTGTACTCTTTCCAACTCTCTTCCTCCATTAATTCACTTTCTACATATGGATTTGCTTGTTCTGAACATTTCCTATAAATGGAATTATATAGTATTTGGTCTTTTGTGACGGGCTTTTTTCTAAAACATTAGCTTAATGCTTTTAAGGTTTAGCCACGTTGGAACATGGATTAGTACTCCATTCCTTTCTCTTGCCAAATAACATTTCATCATATGGATATACCACATTTTATTTATTCATTCATTAGTTAATGGACATTTGGGTTGTTTCTGCTTTTTGGCTGTTATGAATAATGGCTATTTACATCTGTTTAGAACAGACCCCTGGATTAAAGGAGCAGAATGTGTGCACAGGGCGAGAAGAATTAATTGTGACCATCTATGCAGACAGTCCATTTCATTCTTCCCTTTCAACAATTCATGTTGCTCTCCATGTGCAAAATATATCCACCCCCAAGACCAGCAGTTATCTCATCTAATAACTACATCAGCTTAAAATCCATCATTTAAGCAGTGTATATGTAGATCAGGCCCCTAGCCGGCCATGCCGCTGTGTGCGCCTTGCCCTGTTCCTTTATTCCCCACCCCTTATCCCCACTCTGCCCCCACCCTTCCCTACACATCTCTGGAGGTCAAAATAAAATATCACCTCCACCTGGCCACCATGGCTTCAGTGGTATCGTGCACAGGCTTCTTTCAGAGCACCTCCTCCCTCTCCTAATTCAGTTAGTTTCCATTTTATGTCCAGTTTTGCTCCTTAGTGTCTGGATTCAATCAGCTGAGTTGTAGTTTAGGCTTTTCCTATATGTTTTAGTCAGGACTATGAAGGCTGCAACTGATAGAACCTCAGCCTTAAATATCAACCAGCTGCAGAGAATCACCAACACCTAAGTAAAGAAAGACTCCAAGATGAAAGATGGTGATCCAAACAGACAGGAAAAGGGACTCTGAAGAAGCAGATGCTGCAAGGAGTTGAAACCCTCCCACACAATATTGGGGCAGGAATTATCCAATATTCTCAAGATGTATAGGAAGATAAGTCTTAATGACATAAGGGCAGAAATGTATAGAAGCAAACTCAGGAAACAGAAGCAAAAGCACTTAGCCAAGAAGAATGTGAAACTGACCTCAACCTAAGGATTAAATCCAAAAGACCCATTTGGTAGCCAGATATTGCCAAACCTGAATCTAAGGCTTTTGAGACTGATAGAAATTTGTTGTGTGTTTTGATTATCTATTGGTATGTCAGACCATCTCAAATAGAGGCTCTGTAATTTGGACAGGGCAGGAAAAATCTCTTCTGTGTGGGACATCTACTGGGGCAGGAACATAGACAATGGTAACCAGTGTGCAGGGTTGGGTACATGCCCTTTCTGTCCTGCACTATCATTCTTAAACTTTACTACTGGCTTTTTTTTTAATATTTATTTTTTTTAGGTGTAGATGGATACAACACAATGCCTTTATTTTTTTTTATGTGGTGCTGAGGGGTCCTGCCCATGCTAGGTGAGCGCTCTACCGCTGAGCCACAATCCCAGCCCCCTACTGGCTTTTTATCATGTCCTAAGGGGTGCTATTGAGTTGACTTACACCTGCAATGCAGAGAAAAGCCATTTGGTTTGGCAGCTGCCTCAGAAAGCAGAGGGAGGGAACACAATGGGAGGTCCCAGAAGGTTCTGTCCCGAAATGCTGTTATTCCTGCATGTGTCTTAACCAGTCTTGGCCGTTCTACTCTCATGGTTTTTTTTTTTTTTTTTAAATCTTTCTTCCCTTGAAGGTTTGGTTCAGTTCAGTTTTGTTCTGTTCACTGTTTCAGTGGAATCTTTTACTTCTGACTTTATGTATTTACTTTAGTACGAGGATTGAACTCAGGTGCACTACCACTGAGCTACATCCCAAGCACCGTCCCCCACTGTTTTCCTTTTTTTATCCCCAGCCCTTTTTATTTTTTAAATGTTGAGATAGGGTCTCACAAAGTTGCCCAGGCTGGCCTTGAACTGGTGATACTCCTGCCTCAGCCTCCTAAGTAGTTGGAATGACAGGTGTGCATCACCCCACCTGACTTCTGATTCATTTTAACAAAAAGTTGTCTCAGTTCCAAAAAAGAAAAAAAAAAAGTGTCTAGTATCTGACATCTCAGCTAAGATGGTTTGACTACCTGGGCTGGATGTCTCTCCCTCCACGGGGCTTCTCAGTGCTGCTCTGTGGATCTGTCTCAGGGTGTTGAACCTCGTTTGTGTTACAGCATAAGAATGGAAGCTGCCAGACTGTCTTTAAAAAAATAAAAACTCAGTGTTTTAATTTTGAGACAATTTCAAACATGCAAAAAAAAAAAATGATTCTGTATACCATGTACCCACATTTCCTCAAGTCTTACATAAACACAATACAGGGATCTGTCAGATTTTCTTACCCCTTAGGCTCAGAGATCTCAGAATGTCATTTCTATCTCACTCTTTTGGTCAAAGCAGCCACAGCTTTGTCTGGCCTAGATTCTAGGGGAAGGGGAAATAGATTTCACCCCTTGAATGGGTGGGTGGGTAGAATCGCTTTGCAAAAATGGATGGGGAATGGAAAATCTCTAGAAACATTATCTCCACCCTCAGTGGTGACAGGTGAACTTAGGTTCAATGAAGCATTGTAGTAACAGAACTACTTCTAGGTTCTTATGATGTGGCATACTAACAGGACTATTAAAAGTGAAAAAATTAAATGCTGTAGTATCTCTAGTCTTACATCAGAAAATAGCAATTTTGAAGGAAAGTTCTGTGAATTGGCTAGGGGGTCAAACAAGAAGAAGAGTTTTAATTCTATCACCAAATTAAAATGATCCTACTCAGATACCTCAGATCATCAGAAATGGAAAAATTCTCAGAAATCCATCCAGATTAATCACCCTTCTAACCCCATAGCAGACATCGCTAGTCCATTATGGCTCTTGCTGCCAGACATAAATGTGGAGGCCTCAGAGTCCTCCTTACCCAAACATTCTAATTAGCCACTATGAATAGGTTTGAATTGTTAGAGAAGATGAACTCAGTCACCATTCCTTACTAAGCTAACCTCCTTTTTAGAGATATTCAAACTGAAGCCTGGAAACTTTGACTTGCCAGGGTCAGTGAGTCTTAACTAGAGTGGAAGGCTCCTCATTCCAAACTGAGCACATGTCCTCATTGTACCCTGCTTCTATGATCCAGTGCAGATTTGGCAGAGACTCTCTAACACCTACTGAAGAAGAATACTTTTTTCCAGCCCTTTTCCTCCCTTATCTGGTCAACCTGCCAAAAACCAAAATAAAACTACCTAGTAGTTAGCAAGACACCAGTTTCCTGGTAGACAGGGATAGAGTGTGATAGAGCTGGATTCAAATCCTCTTATTAAGCAAGCTCCTTAATCTCCCTGATCTTAATCTCCCCTCCCCTTGGAAGCTTCATGAAGGCAGAGTTTCCTTTGTCTTCAACTCTGTTTCCATGAATTCTAGAATATCTATCTATCTATCTATCTCAGTACTACACATATATATATGTGTGTGTGTGTATTCTATATACACATATTTATGCACATATTCTATTTGTATATATCATACATGTATGTACATATATATATATATATATATATATATATATATATATATATATATATATATAGTGTGTGTGTGTGTGTGTTATATATATATATATCCTCAGTATGTATTGAATGAATGAATATGTATGAATAAATAAATAGTAATAAATTTTACTCTTTTGTGGTGGCTGTGATTCATGTTAGGTGGCCCTCCTAACTTTCCCTTTGAGGTCCTTCCATTGTTATTTAACTCTTTTGCGTCCGCAGTTGAGGTTTTGCACATGTTCTTCTGGGTCAGAACTGTGATATCTGGCAACATACTAATTAAAATAAAATAAGCTCTATTTTAGCATCCCTTTGGGATCTCCCCATGGAGCTCCAAAGCCCAATTGGCTTTTGAACCAGGTTCCAAGCCAGAAGCTACCCAGTGACCCTATTACAATTCTTTTTAATTGGAGGAAACAGAAGGGGAGTGTATCTTCTGGGCTATCAGGCCCTTGGCCAGGGAGCGTGATGTCAAGAGGCCTCTTTTAGCCCACAAGTCAGAGATTGTGGGGAGGTGATAGAGTGGCGTGTTTTGCTTTCTACACACTATTCTTGGTGTCTCACGTTGTGTTCTTTCATCAGTCAGTGTGTGGATAGAAGGGAAAGAAATTTCGTGGTCTGGCATCTCTGGCTAATTGGCCTGGGGTGTGGAATTACAGCTGGTTTGTGTGGGCCTTGTGTGCTTCTTTCATCAGCAGTTCCTGTCAGGCATCTGCACTCCCGGGAAGCCTTTCCAGCATAGACAAGCCTGGTCTCTACTTTCTTTGCCAGGTATCAGGTGACAGACCATCCCAGCAAGGACACTGCATAGGGCCACCAAAAGTCACATTGGCTTTGAAATTTAGGTAGGGTTTCTTCAGTTCTCTGGACTTCCTTTCTATAAAATTGGAATTATCCAACCATGGTAAAGAATAACTAAAGGAATACAGTTTATGACTCCTTAGTGGTTAATGAGGAAGAGTTAGTGCCCTCACAAACTTTTGAGCTTTTGCTTGTGGATGGAACCAGAAGCTCTCAGAGAAAGGAGGGGAAACCAATTACTAAGGGTCCCTCTTTATCTACCCTGAGGGTCCCCACTGGCCTGAGGCAAAGGGGACAGCTCCAAAGTCATCTCTCGTCTGTGACTAGAATTCTTCCTTCCGTTGATGTCCTGTACTGTGTAATTCTACCCAGACTCCCTAATTCCTCCTCATTTCACTCATTAGTGAAAGCCAACCCTTGAGGTGACCAGCAAGGGCCTATGTGAGCAGGCTGCTGCTGCCTCTCTGACACCTATCACCTGGCTACCTGCTCACTCTGCTCCTTCTCAGGCTGACCTGGGCACCAATCAGGTATACTCCTACCCCAGGGCCTTTGTGGTTGCTGTTCTTGTCCCTCAAGATTCCCACCTGGCTTCATGACCTCATTTTCTTTTGATTTTTGCTCAGCTGTTACATAGCGAGAGAGGCCCCCCAACACATCCCATCCCTCCCATGTATAGCACCCAAACAGGTTCCCTATGTCCTGTTCTTCTGCCCTTTTCCCTGCCTGACCTAATTTTGTGTGCTAGTTCCCTGGCTGCCTTTCTCTTCCCACAGGAACACAAGCTCCTTGAAGGCAGGGGCTTTCGTATGTTACATTTACTACCTGAATTCCAAGTATTTGTCGAGTGGCTGAGCCTTGCTCCCATGTCCTCTGGCATTTCTTTTTCAGGCCTCCCTGGGTTTCCTTTTCCTCCTCATGTCATCTCTATACATACTACTAAGATAGTGTCAAGAGTCAGGCCTGGTGCTGAGTAGCGTGTCCTTTATCATTTAATTAGCATGACAGTTAAACCTCTAGAAAGTAATTTGCCCAAGGTCAGAGCCAGCTAGTGGCAGAGCCAGGCTGTACTGACATTCCCTGTGTGGCTCCACCTCTAGTGTGAGTCACCAGCTCCTTTGGGCTCTGCTCCATTGCTGCTTCCCCCTTCAGAACTTGACAAGGGCCAGGCTCGGTGTATCTTGTGCCCCTCTGGTAATTTGTCCTCCTCGGCTTCCTGGCTTATCTTGTTGCCTGCCTTCTTAGTGGCAGCTGTGACTCTTGTGCAAAATACTCCTCCATATGTTGATCCTTCATTTATATTTGTTCAATCCATTTCACCTTCCTCTCTCCTTTCACATCTATTGACACATGTTCTGGGACATTCTTTTGAATCTTCAAATGCTTGTGGTGTTTTTGTAGACTCCTATGGAAAGTGCCTTAAGGTCCCACAGTGTCTCTAAGGCTTTAGGTGGGCTTGTCAGAGGTGTGAGAAGCTCATGGTTTCTGGTCCAGCAAGTGGGGCTGGGCACATAGACCTTTTTCTAGGAGAAGGGAAAGATCACTCTGATGGTCACAAGGACCATTTTCTCTGGTTCCCCAACTAGAAAATAAAATAGTTTATGGGGTCCTCTGGCATTTGTGGATCTTGAAATGTGTTCTGACACCAACTTTGTTTTTCAGTCATCTTAAGGCCTTTCCTTTCCCTACCCCAGAGAAGATATGGAGTGTAGAGTTTGCTGCTCTTTGGCCCAGCCAGACTGCGGCACTTTGGTTTGGAGGGAAACCATTCCCGCTTCCTTTCTGTAGTGTCTTTTTAGGCTCCAGTTAGTTTGGAGGCATTTCCTCTGTCCTGGGCTCTATATGTACAACTTTAAAATTTAAGTATTTTTTATGCCCTCCTTATAATTTTTTATTGTTCTTAGAATAATGACCAGTATCCAGAGGCCTTGAGACCCCTCAGGGTCTGACTCTGCTACAGGTTAGGTTTTAGCTCCTCCCATCATCAGACACCCTTCTCCCACATGGCCTTTGTAAATGCCATTTCCTCTGTATGAGCTGGAAATTTTTTACCCCCTATTGGCTCCATACAGGTAACCTCTATAAATCCTTCACATGTCACTAATGCATCAATACTATGGTGACACTGAGTGGTACCCCCCACCTCCCAGTCTGGATTGGGTTTTTTTGTTTATTCATTTTTTATTGTGCATTATAGTTGTACATATGGATGGGATTTGTTTTTACATATTCATACATGCACACAAAATAATTTGGTAGATTGAGTTTCTGTCCTGCAGATTTATAATTTTCAGTTTTGACTCTAGTTTAGTTATAGAATTAAGTGCTTCTTGATATCTAAAACTCCACGATAGGAGACTTGTCTAATTGTACGGACTGATGGATTTCCCATTAGCTATCAAGTTACTAAAGATGAAGAAGAGTTTAGAAGTAATGTAGGAGAGAGGACAATATGAGCCTGGAAAAAGTTTTTTCAGGTTGTTAAATCTGGGCTTGATTTTGCAGAACAGACTGCATTACTTTTCTCTCCTTCAAACTTACTCATTTTTTGGTTTGAGGTCTGAGCAGAAGATTCATTATGTAGCAGGGGCTGGACCCCTGGGTCAATACTGGCAGTCATAGACCTCTGAATAATCAAAATTGAGAGATGTAGCTCGATGACATCCTTACCTCTATCTACCAAGTTCCGGCCCTTACTCTTTCTCTACTCTATAAGCATAGTAATAACATTCATTGACTTTTTAAAAATTCCACTTATAATCCAGATACTCTATCATCTCATCATTTTCATGTTATTTCCTGGGAAGTTCTGGCTTACACACGTCATTTGTATCTGGCTGTCACTGAAGTGTAGAGATCATTGTATATTGTAGTTTGCAGCATCCTAGCCTCTAGACACTAAATGCCAGGAATATCTCCTCAGTTTTGACAACCAAAAATTTTTCCAGGCATTACCAAATGTCCCTTAGGGGCCGACATCACTCTCCTTTGAGAACCACTACCACAGAGTCTGAATAATTAAAAATTTAAGTGGGTCATTGCCTTTGAGCCCATTGAAGGAAAAAAGCTTTCCTAATTAGCTTCTTCAGCAACTGAAAAATACATGACTTTTTCTGGTGGCCTGCTGAGGGAGGTAGTTTTGGGAATTTGGAACTATAAAAAACTCCCTCTGACTGGACAGGCTTTGTTCCTGAGCCTCTTTACAGTCTGAGGCTGGAGCATCTGGTGTTCAGTAGCAATTCCTATGTTAAAACAGAACAAAAGAAGTTTGAGACCAGTGATTCAAATCTTTTAATATTAAATATTAGATACTTATTATATGCAATAATTAATAAATACTATCTGAATACTAGAGCTAATATTTGCCTACTAGTTAGTGTAGGTTGGTCATGTTTATATATTAACTCATTTAGTCCTCAGAACAACCTCTGGGTAGGTCTTGGTGTTATCTCTGTCATAAAGATAAAAAAAAACTGAAGGGTGAACTTGTTCAGCACACAGCTAGGAAGCGGTGGAGTCGGACTGAAACCCAGCAGTCTCGCTCCATCCAGAGCCTGTCTCCTCAGCAGCCATAATTTACTGAGCATGCTCTGCCATCCCTGATTCTAAGCTGAAAGCTTTGTATACATGGCTTCCAATTTTTATATAGTCTTTCAGGGTAAGTTATATTACCTCACATTTTACAGATATGGAATCAGGGGCTTGGGGAAGCGGTGTCCTGCCCATGATCCCCCAGATCTCTGAGCGAGAGCCTGACATACTTACATGTATCACGTGGCTTCCCACGTATGAGTGAAAAAAAGTTTTGTTTTGTTTTTTGTTGTAGATGGACAGAATGCCTTTATTTTATTTGTTTATTTTTCTATGGTGCTAAAGATGTAACCTAGTACCTCATATGCTAGGCAAGTACTCTGCTACTGAGCTACAGCCCCAGCCCAAGTGAAAATTTTTTATGACCTTGTCTTTCTTTTTCCCTGGAGCCACCATTCACTTGTTAAAAAAAAAAATACCAGTTAATTGACCTCTGTAATTTAGTATTAGTAACTCAATAATGTCACCATTTCTAGTCAGATCTTTTTCAGATGCTTTGTGTCCATTATCCTATTTAATCCTTACAATAGTCCTGGTGGTATCCCATTTTGTAGATGAGAAGACTGATACTCAGAGAGATAAAATAACTTTCCTAAGTTCTTTTGAAATAGTAACTAGCTGAGCCTTGACTTGAACCCAGGCCTATGTAGTTCTAAATTGTATTCATAACTGTTATGCTCTTTTGCACTCTGTTAGGGAATATCCTTAAAGTACTTTAGAATTATCACACATTATTAGCAGTTGTGAGGAAAGACTTTGTGGGTAAGATGTGTTCTCTGGTGGCACTCAATTGTAACTCCTTTCACAAAAGCAGATGAGACGGGTGTTTAGTGAGTATACTGGGGACTTGGCACCAACTTTGTCCACGGACTCATGACTTCAGGCCTTAACTTGACAGATCTGCTCAGCTAGGCCCAACACTTCAGTGATGGTCTCCCTAGTGACTGCATTGAGTTTCATGGACCTATATGTCATTTGAAGAGAGTCTGATCATGAGGACATGAGGTGCTCTAGACTCCTAAAGATGATCTCAGCTTCTTCCATCTTCTCAGGAATAGAGGCACAATCTGCTTTAGTCAAGTACTTTATACAAAATACTCCATCTTGCCTTTCGAATGCCTTGGCCTGCACAGCACTCTGAGGTAATGGAGTATAAAGACAACTGCTCTGTGCAGATCCCATTTCCTCAGCTGGCTGGTGAGCTGTCTGAGAGCAGGCTGCGTTGGCCAGACCTGGCTGGCCTGGGGAAACAGAAGGTGTTTTGAAGCCTTTGGCTGCTTTCAGACCGGTTTTCTCATTGTTAGCCCTCTGCTATCTGGGTGCAGCCTGGGTCTTCTGCTCTAATACTATTTTACCCCATTTCGCAAACATGACACACCTAGTCCCTTCAGCTGTTGCATAGCTTTCTTCAGTTAGGCTGCTGTAAACAGTGAGCACATTGGTTTAGTGGCCAAGGGAAAAAAAGACTGCTTTGGGGAAAAGGTAGTTAAGGAAATTGTAAGGTGCCACTGGGTTATAGAGTATGTCAGTCCCAGAAGGATTGGAGCCAGGCAGGCACTATTGGGACCTCCCTGTGCCAGCTTCCTTCTGCAGAACAAGTTCAATGTGTAGGGTTCTAGTGTAGGGGATGCCCAGGGTGACAGGGATCTTCCCCTAGGATGCACTCTTCCAAATAACAATGAAGCATTAGCTGCACTGGAGGGGCCCAAGGGTCAGGGCTTGTGCACAGAGTGATGTGGCTCTCAATACACCAGCTGCCTGTGTGGTACAGTGCCCAGAAGCACCTACTGCCATCCTCCCAGTGGTCAGTGTGGTTAGCCACACGGGAAACCTGAGGAGGAACCTCTTGACTACTGACAGCTTTTTCATTTTCTGAAGCTTCCCTTGGGTTTTCATGGAAGTTACTCAGAAGAACCGGCTACACTGGTAGAAGTTGGTACCTTTTGAAAAGGTCTGCATTCTACTTATTTTGTGGCTCCCCAGAGTTAAGATGCTCTAAAAATTGGGATATGACACAAGGTGATTTATAATTAGATTGCTGACAAAGAAGGTAGCAAGGATTGGTGTCTGCATCACTGGATGAGGACTTAGCCTAGCAGACAGTGACAGTGTGAGAATCAAATCCAGAATGATCAGTGGCCCAGAGAGCTGGTTTCTTCTCAAGCTCTGCTTAGTTGAGCTCTGCTAGCACTCCAGAGCTTCTGGTCCCACTCATATCCAGGTTCTCAGGGAGAAACATGGCTACTTTTTAAAAATAACTTTTTATCTCTGGGCATAGTGATGCATGCCTGTGATTTGGGAGGATGAGGCAGGAGGATTACAAGTTCAAGGCCAACCTCTGCAATTTACTGAGACCTTGTTTCAAAATAAAAAAGAGTGCTGGGGATGTGGCTCAGTGATAAAGAACCTATGGATTCAATTCCTAGTACCTAGATTTAAAAAAAAAAAACTTTTTAAATTACAGAACTGTGTCTTCCTGGGGTGGGCTTAGTGGTAGAGTGTGTGGCCTTGCAGCACAAAGCCCTGAGTTCCATCCTCAGCAATGCAAAAAAAAAAAAAAGATATTTTTCTTTCTAGAAAGTAAATAACACCTATAATTTTACTATCCAGAGATGGTAGTTAGAATTTTGATTTTTTTAAAAATTTTTTTATGATGCAAGCCTTTTTGAAATTCATCTAGTGTGTTAATCTCTGTCCAGGGGATTATTTACAGTATTATATTTAATACTATATGAAAGTGATACATATTCTGATGTTTGTGTTTTCATTTTAAATTTGTCAAGTCTATCCTTAATTGCATCTTGGCCTCTGAGAGCATGAATCTTAAAGACTATGTACAGAGTGTGCAACTATACCCAGTAACTTGGGTAGTTAAGGCAGGAGGATTGCAAGTTTGAGGCCAGCCGCAGCAACTTAGACTCTGTCTCAAAATAAAAAATAAAAAGGGCTTGGTGTGTGACTCAGTGGTAAAGTGTCCTTGGGTTCAGTTACCAGTACCTATCACTAATTTTCACTGAGTTCTCCATTTTAGATATTAGTCTCACAGCACTGACTTCATGCTGTGTTTTTCCCGTAGTCTAAATTATTCATAGAATGGTAGCCACAATTTATTGTTTGTTTTGTGCCAGGCACTGTGCTAACTACTTTTCAAAGACTATTTCATATAATCTTTCTAACAATCCTGAGAAGTGGGTATTGTTATTATCTTCATTTTTCAGGTTGAGGAAACTGAGCCATAGAGAGAGTATGGACTATCATTTACTTAAATGGACTATTAAGCATAACCTATCAATCTATGAGCCAGAATCTTTAAGAGCTGGACCTTGGGGATAAGAGATGAAAAGAATCCTGCTCCTGTCCTGCAAGTTGACAGGCTGGCTGAGGCCAGGGGTCCATGGAGACAGACCCAGTGAGTAGATCCTGGCAGTATTTGAGTCTCTGCCCTGGTCTGGTGTTGTAGTCTTGCCGTCCCCCTGAGGGACTGGGTCTTTTTTCCAGCAAATATTTACTTTCCTATCAACTCATGAAAAGTCTTATCACCTTGCACCAGGAAGCTTGTTATTATGTGCTGTCAGGGTTGCTACCCTTTTAGATTGAAGAGGACAGTACTGTTCCCCTCCTTTTCCTTTCCTGCTGGGCTCAGTGACCTTTCCCTCATTTGATCAAAGGTGACTTGCATACTCAGGCTGGTGTCCTGATTGGAAGAGGTAGCTTCTCCTAGGGTTACCCTAACCATTCTCCACCTTTTAGACTTCAGAGGCTTTCTGAAGTCCAGGTTCTGTTCTGTAGAGCCTCCCCACCCTCTACTACACATACTCTTCTTCTTTGTACCTTAGCTTTCTCCTCGGGGCCCTAGGCACTAAATACTTTTCCTGGGGATACATGTGCTTAACATAATTTGAAAATATTCTAGAAAAGATTTAAATGCCTTTCAATTGCATTTTTCTTGGTGGAGGGAAGAGGTGGGTCTCTATTAGACTTTTTAAAAAATAGCATCTGGGATCCCTCTGATTTCTGGAGACTGATCCCAGGGCCTTGCCCATGCTAGGCAAGCACTATGGCATGAGCTACACCCCCAGACTACAAGCACTTGCCCAGCTTGGAGGATTTTAGAGAGTGCGTAAGACTGCATTTATTGTGAGTTGTTTTTAATGAGTAAAAATGGATTTTTGCTTGTGACAATATGTGTATCATGAATCATTTAGGAAGGATCAATATTCCTCTCCCTTCTTCCTGAGCCTCCAAAATAGCCCCATCCAAGACCCTCTATCAGCCTGTGGGTAGCCATGAATTCCCCAGGGCTGTGGACAGGGTGTCCTAGAGCTGCAGATCTGAAGGAAAGCTTCCAAAAGGACCCCTGCTAGGAAGGGACATTCTGGGCCACAGGGCCTACTTTCCCCGGCCTAATGGCTCAGACTCTGAGCTTCCTTTGTTTGCTTGGCTCCCAGATCTTCTAGGCACATTGTTCCCTTATATAGTATAAAATGATGCCAAGGACAGTCCTCAGCCCTTTCCGGAAAGTTTGGGGTTTGTCAAAAATCTCATTGGAAAGGTATGAACTGACAGAAGTGGGGTAGGTACCTTTTTAAGAGCTTGGGTCTTCATGCATTTTCTTATAAATGCTTTGCTTTAGCGAGTTGCCAGCTAAGCCCATGTCTGCAGCTCGCTTACATGCAGCTTGAAAGAGTATTTCCAGTGGAGGTAATGGGGGCAGAGCAAATTGTTCATTTATTCATTCATTTGGTGACTCCTTGGTGCTGGGCCTATGGACTGCTCTGTGCTCGGCCATGGGCACAGAGTGACCCGTGCATTGGAGCCCTCGGCATCTTTATCCAGGTAGAATTAGGTGAGGGTCACCAGGGTTCCTCTTGGGGGTCAAAAAGCATTCCTGAATAGAATCATTCTCCTCTTCAGTTGTGGAAGAAGAGTGGTGAGGCCAGGGGTGTGGGGTTCTTAGTGCAGCTAGCACCAGCCTGCTGGCATGGTAGGTGTAGGTAACGAGGGTGGCTATGTGGTTATGGTGCCCTCAGTCTTCTTGGATTGTCACCCAGAAGCCTGACTCACAAGAAGTTCCACTGAGGCAGTATCATAGGGAAAGGTAACTCTTTTACTCCATTTCCTTGTTCCTTGTTTGGTCTTCAAAAAGACCTCAGCTCATTGTGGAATGTGTAAAATGGAACTGTTTGTAGGATCTACCAGCTTTCCGATGCTCATGTTGCTTCCAGGTGTCTTAGCCACTTACCCATCAGGTCTCTGTTTGGGGAGTAGCAATAGCAGCTAACATACACTGCATCCTTGCTGTAAACTACACGCTGGTTTATGTGGATTAACTCAGTAAGTCCCTGAAGAGTGCAGTGAGGGAATAAGTGCATTTTACAGGTGAGGATGCTAAATGTCACACATTTAAGGTGGCATTGAGGCTAGACCCTAGGGTGTTGAGCTCTAGTGCTCTCTCTCTCCTGTCTCTGCATTGTTTTCCTTGGTGGGCTGCCAGGCCAAGAGATTGGGTCTGCTTGGCTGTGATCTGGGCAGATGATGACCTCAGCATTGCAAACAGCCTGTCCAACCAAGAGTGTCCCTCAGGTTGGGTGTGCAGAGTGCTGGGCTTTCAGAGTCTGAGAGTGCTTCTGCTCTGTCTCAGGTTTCTCCAAACTTAACCAGTGATGGTATAAATAAACCCACTACGTTGGGTAGCTGAGCTCTTCTCAGTGCAGGGGGAGAAATAGATGCCTCTGCCTTCCTGGCATATTGGAGGTTCCCTACACATCTGACCTCTCTACAAGGTCAAGCCCACTTATTTTTCCACGGGAGGATTTTTTCATAGCAACCATTAGCCTATTTTAGTGGGAAAATGGTTGGTTTTGATGTTGGAGACTTTGATGTGCCTTCAGTGACAAAACTGATAGAGGTGACCGTGGAAGGAGTTGTTTCCTAAGCTCCAGCCCTGTCTCCCAAGCCAGCAGAGGTCTAGTCACAGTCCTGAAAGCCAGGCACTCCTTCCATGTTCCTTTCTCCACTGGGGATATTTCTGGCCTCACATTTGCCAAATAAGTATGTCTGTGTGGGTAAGGTGGTGACTTTCAGGCCTTTTGAGTTGGTTTTTGGGTGGGTGACAGCTTACGGCAGTGCTGCATGATGACATAGTTGCCATGAATCACTTGGCAGGGTTCTGGTGCCGCACAGTTCTTTCCAGATCTGCGAGGTTAACCTTTTTTTTCCCCCTCTGAAGTGTGGCCAGTGTGCTCAGGAAGTAGAGGGGAGACGTAGGGGACAGTCCTTACAAGTGAGGTATGCCATGTACCATAGTCTCACCATGTTCTTTGAGATTGGTCATTCTGTCCCATCCCTGCCTCAGAACTCGCTGTGTACTGGGCTCTAAATTGAGGTGCATGCAGGAGAAAACACAACTGTTTTTACTGGTGTAAAATTAAGCCTGACATTGGAGAAAAAAAACAGCCTGGGGTATTTTGCATGAATATATCTGCAGGAGCTGTTAATCAGTAACAGTGGAATCTGGTACAGGTAGAAGCCAGTTATGGTCTGTATACCTAAGATAAAACACGCTTTGTATCCAGTAAAAACTATAGGGCAGTGTTTGCCTTCTTAGAAAATGTGGCAAGTACTATTTGAATGAGACTCCTGAGGCTGGCACTCAGTATGAGTCAGGCTGACTTTGCCGATAACAGAGCAGCCTGTGCCTTTCTGTGTCTGGGCATTAACTGGCAAAACCCAACAGCTTCCTCCTTGATGATCTCTGCCCATTTGGGCAAGTTCCAAAGAGCATGATCCTTTCAAAGTAACCTCTCCATTTCTCTCCTTATAACCCAGTGCCTGAAAACCAAGAAAATAATTATTTTTCTGGCTTCTATTCAGCCTTCTAAAATCATGGCAGAAGTTATCTTATATTCAGAGCCTCTGAGTTGAGGGCTTGTGGTTCTCTGGGTCACTTAGTATTTTTGCTCCACTCTTCTTGTTTTGTTTCCATGATCCCCTTTTTTATGCATCTCTCCTGCTGGAAAGGATGTAACAGCAGGTCATGCCTTACCCCCCTCACTAACATTCCACTCCGGAAAGAGGAGCCATCAGGCCACAGTGGCTCTCTCAGTCAAGAGAAGCCAGAACAGGGGATGCAGCTCAGTGGTGGGATGCTTGCCTAGCCTGTGTGAGACCCTGGGTTCTATCCTTAGCATCATAAAAAAAGGAGAGGAGCTAGGGCTATAAGGATGGGCCATGGCAGCCAGGGCCAATGTAAAGGGATGCTCCCTTCTTGGTGAGCCACTTACTAGCCATTGTTTACTTCAATTTTCTTGTAGCTGCACACAGAAAGAAAAAAGAGGGCAGGGCAGTGATGAGATTGACATTCTTCCCACCTACACTCACTGAAAGGATCTGTCCTGATTCTGAGTTCCAATTGTTTATTATTGGTCCTCCACAATTTGCCATGGGACTGTGCACTTCCTAAGATAGGTTTTCTGTCTCTTCTTACCAAGTGGTCCATGAGCTGCCTGAGTCAGGGACAGTGTCTTTTACTTCTGGACTCCCCTGCAGGTTTGGCTGTGTCAGGAAAACAAGAAGTGGGCATGTGAGGTGGGAGGGAGACGGAGCCAAGTGTCAGCAGCCCTAGCTTCTTCCCCCTGCATGTGTGTGGATGTGAGGGTAGCCAGTGCCATGTGAAACAGTGTGCGGAGGCAGGTGGGCTACACAGGAGGCCAGAGTGGACTTGGTGTTTTGGTGACCAGGAGGTGCCTTTGGCTGGCCCGAGGGACTGCAGGTTTAATCCACGCTACCAAAGTGAAGAGAACTGAAACTGCTGCCGGAACAGAATGTTCCTGAGCCACCAACTTAAGAGTTTTTCATGCTCAGCTCTGGTGTCACCTCCCCAGGCTGTTGAGGTGCCTGAATTCTTCATGAATAAGCAGAAGATTAAAAGACTGCAGGGTTTCATGTGTGTAGTAACATATTTGTAACATAAAAATTGATGTTTTAACCATTTTTGAATGTGTAGTCCTTTGGTACGTTCACACTGTGGTGCAACCATAACCACCATTCTCTCGAAAACATTTTTTTTCTTTTTGTCTTCCCAAACTGAAGCTCTGTACCTGTTGAACAACAGCTCCCTGTATTCCCTCCCTCTATTCCCTGGCAATCACCATTCTGCTCTGACTCTATGAATTTGTACTCTGGGTACTTCATATAAATGGAATCATGCAGTATTTGTCCTTGTCTGACTGGCTGAATTCTTTTTAGCATTAATGTCTTTAAGGTTCATCCATGTTGTAGCATATATCAGAATTTTCTTCCCTTTTAAGGCTGAGTAATATTCTGTTGTGTGGATGCACAGCATTTCATTTATTCACTCATCAATGGATACTTGAGTTGCTTCCTCTTTTTGGCTATTGTTAACAATGTTGTAGTGAATGTGGTTATATAAATACCTGCTTTCAGTTCTTTTGGGTAAGGTTTGTAAAGCTTAAGAAGTGAGATGTCTTTAAAGATTAGTTACTGATGAATCACCCTTCTCTACTTCGGGCTAGACTTTCAGACCAAAAGTCAGCTTTACTCACCTTCTAATTTTAGACTCCAGCATAATCACATCTGGTCACTCGCAACATCATGCTTCGTCATGCTTCATTTTGATATTTGATAGGCTTTTGCAAGCTACAATTCCAGTTTTATGTATCATCTTTCATTAACTACACTTTAGTTGGCCACTTCCTTATGATTATGCAGGCACTTCGTTGACACTTGGTGGTAGGCACTGAGCTAAACTGTGCCTTACTACAGCAACTTGCTTTAGGAGTGTGGGGCCCTTCAGGCCTTCACCCTCCTCTTTTCTCACCTGAGTAGGACTGGTCTTTTGGCCTGTCCCCAAATCTGAGTCCATCTGGGAGCCTGAAACACAAGCCTGCTGAAGACAAGGTCACTTGTCCTCCACTTGGGTCAGTTTTGTGCAAGCACGGTGTTATCCCCCCATTTGGTGGCTCTGATAATCTTCTTTTTGTTTTATCTAGTTTTTACACAACATGTAGAATTACTGGAATAAAATGTACTTTTTTTCCTAGTTGAAAGTAAAACACATTTCTGAAATACCTTGGCATTTGGATTTATTACTGAACAGGTTTTTCCTACAACAGCTAAGAGCACACCTGGGGAGATAATGGGCTTTCTTTTATTTATTTTTTTCTTTTCTTTTTCAGTACTAGGGGTATTGGACCTAGGGCCACACACATGTGAGGAAATTTCTCTACCACTAAGCTATATCCACATTCCTTTTTTATTTTGAGACAGGTTCTTGCTGAGTTTCTCAGGCTGACCTTGAACTTGTGTTCCTCCTGCCTCAGCCTCCAGAGTAGCTTGTGTGATAGGTGTGTGCCAACACCCTGGCCGATAATGAGCTTTTGAGGAATGCACTGTCCTGTCATGAGTCTCTCTACCTCTAGATGATGTTTCCTTGAACCAGTGTCCCTTTGCTGGACAGTAAGGAAGTGGAGATGACTGGTTACAAAACTCTTGTCTTATGGGCATGTGGTTATTTCTGTGTTAATTTCTAATTAGAAATGCTCTAGACCCACAAATGAACTAACTCAAACTTCTGCATAGCTAAGGACACTAAGAACAGTCCCAGTGTCCTGGTAGGCTTTGAGCCTATGACATTGATAAGAACCTAGACTATGGGCCATGCAGCCCTTCCAAGTAGTTCAGGGACCCTGCCACTGTCACAGCCCTGTAATCACCTGTCCCTGGTTACAAGGCTTTTGGTGCAGCCTGTGTAGACCGACACTGCCTGCTCACAGTTCCCCGTGCAGCCTGCATTGTCCTTCCCCATGTTTCAGGCCCTGTGGGGCAGTACATGGAGAAAGTTTGTTCCCCACATCAGAAGAACTTGGAATCTAGTTAGGATAGACAGAAATGTTCTGAGACGGTCCTATTTTTTTCATTCTATTTGTGTGACAAGAGTTTAAATGAAAACATCCCTGGCACACAAAGTTAAAAGTCTCTTCTTATTGCAGCATTCTCTGTTCTGGACGCTGCACAGCATGGACTGGCCTGGGGCCTACCTTTGTCATCTCAGTACCTCCTTGGGACCCTCCCTGCCTCTGTGCTTTTTTCCTTCTGTTTTTAAGGCTGTTTTTGAATAGTTACGATTAGATTATTATGCTGGCAGGAATTTTGAGTCGACAGGAGTCTTGGTGGACTAGGGAAAATCCCCCTTGGCCAGTCTGCCTGGAGGCCTCAGACAGTGGGCAGGATCCAGCTGGACAAGTAGAGGAGGAGGAAGGATCTCAGATTCCCTGCTGCTTCTCTATTGGGTTCCTCTCAAGGCTGGCCCAGCTTCTCCTGGGGCTCTGACACATGGCTGCTGGGGTGGGAGGGGGAATGATCAGGTGACATTTGGTTGCCAATGAGTTATCTTCAGTACCACTGTCAACCCCATTTTTTGCAAGTGAAGACAAAATAAAATTTTAGGAGATGGCAGGGACAGGCTAAGTCAGGGGCAGAACTGAACTAGAGCCTGAACCAGGAAGGAAGGAGTGTCAGACAGGTCCCAGCTAGATGAGTGAAATAAAAGGGGCTAGTACCTGCTTACTACCACGCTGCCATGCTATTTCCCTGATGATTCTTATTTGTGTTAGTTCTGGATGCTGGAGAGTGAAGGAAAGAGCCTGCCAGACAGATCAGATGCCTCTCAGAGAAGCAAGAGATCTGTGTTGGGGGAAGGGGAGCTTTTCACAGGGTAACTCAACTTTGACCTGGGTCTCTGGCCTCAACCTAGGAGGGGCCTGCTAATGAATCAGGCAGCTGGTTTTGGAGCTGACTTGGGGGTGAGGGGTACTTCTCTGCCCTGGGGCAGGCAAACCATTCCTCTGGCAGGGAAAGAAGAATGAAGAGTTGTTTAAAGGGTATGCAGCCAGACCAGTTTCTGGAGGTGAGGAGGCATCTCTCCTCACAGGTGTCACTGCCCTTTCAAGATCCATGAAAGACAGGCCTGGCAAGTGGTCTAGGCAGGTGTAGGTGGGCCTTGGTGTGGTTTCCAGCCAGGGGACCAACATTGCCTGCAGTGTCCAGGCCTTCAGTAGGTGGGTGGGTTTTTACTAGGCATGGAGCTCAGTCAGGATACAGATGTGCCTATGGCCTCTGGGCAGACAGTCCCTATACTGCCCTCCTGATTGTTCCCATGATAAGGACGCAGTATATGAGCTCCCTGTCCCCTAATCTTGGAAGTTGCTCTGTTCTGGTCCTTACCTGGCCTTCCCAGTGTCATACTTTCCAAAGTTGTGACCTGAGCTCTGGCGCCATGTGGTTGTTTGAGACCAAAGGAGAAGTGACAGAGACTCTGTGTATGCGTGAGTTGGACTGATGAAGTATGTACACACGGGCAGGGCCTTGCGTTCCTGGCAGACCCCCATCCAGCATTCTTATATCCTCCTGCCAAGGATATCTAGTGCTCGAACCCTGGCTCTGCTCCCTCAATGGATTTGGGTACATCCCTCCCTCACACTGGAGCTGTTCTCGTCAACATGTAGTGAAGGGCTAACTGATCTTGCAAGACCCTTGCTTCTAAAACAGGTTATGGCTTTACCTTCTGAACTCTTGTTTATTTCTGAAGCTTCTCCCCAGAACCCAGGTGAGCTTCCTTTCCTTTCCCCTGTCTAGGTCTGTCTACAAGAGGCCAATTCTTCACTCAGTCAAGGGAGTGGACTGGCTAAAAGGTCTTGTGAATAATTGTAATAACAGTTATTACTAATTGTAATAACAGTTAGTCTTGTGAATAATTGTAATAACATCATTGAGCATTTATTGAATGCTTTACAGTGTGTTAAGCATTTTACATGCATGATCTCTTAGTTTCCCCAGCAACCTGTTTGGTACAGAGTACTAGGATTACCCTGTTTTATAGCAAAAGAAACTGAGGCTAAGAGAGGTTATCACCTGCCCAGGGTTATTTAGAAACAAATAAATACATTTATTTTAAGCAGACTGAATCCAGAACCTTGTGCATGCTAGGCAAGTATTCTACCACTTAGCTGCATCTTCAACTCATTTATTTAAATTTTTTTCTTTTTTCTTTTTATTTATTTATTTATTTTTGTGATACTGGGGATTGAACTCAGGGGCACTCTACCACTGAGCTACATACAAACCCTTTTCATTTTTTATTTTGAATCAGGGTTTTACTAAGTTCTGACCAAGAACTCAAGATCCTCCTGCCTCCATCTCCCAAGTTACTGGGATTATAGGTGGGTGCTACCATGCCAGGCCAATGACCCTATACTTAAATCCAATTTGATGTTATTAAATCCCTATTCTGAAATCCTGATTGTAGTCCTTCCCATTAAAATGGGATAAGATGTCTTTGGGAATTGTGACCTGGATGGGGGATATTCCCTGTATCAGTAAACAAAATTCCCATCTTTCCTCTGCTCTTGCACCATAGCAGTCCACAGACTTCTGTGACCTCAGAAAGCTATTTTTTTTCCCCCCACCAGGGAGCAAGCAGGTAGTTCTATAGAAGCCTGAGTGTCTTCTAATCCAATTTGGTTCTGATACTATCTACCTAGAGACAGTATCCAGTCCCACAGGTTTGGGGCTCAGTTCCCAAGTCTGCTCCCGTTAGATGCCAGCATCAAGCCCCAAAGTTTTACCTGTACTTCTGACTGACCTACTATTAATCAGAGTTTCCACAATCCTCTTCTTGTTTCAGTTAATTTGCTTGAGTGACTCACAGAACTCAGGGAAACACTTCTGTTTACCAGTGTATTATGAAAGGTGTTAAAATGGATATAGATGAAGAAATGTATGTAGAAAAAAGCATGTGGCACTTCCATGCCTTCTCTAGGCACTACCCTCGAAGAACCTCCACCAGTCAGCTATCTGGTAGCTCCCAAACCCTGTCCTTTGGGTTTTGTTTTGTTTTGTTTTATTTAAGATGGACACAATATCTTTATTTATTTAATTTATTTATTTTTTTACGTGGTGCTGAGGATTGAACCCAGTACCTCACAAGTGTGAGGCAAGCGCTCTACCACTGAGCTATAACCCCAGCCCCTGTCCTTTGGGTTTTTATGGAGACTTCATTTTATAGGCACGACTGAAGCACGAACAATTGTGTGGAAATGTGACTGGACAGAAGTGTCCTCCCTCCAAGGTGTGGGGCAGGACCCTCTGGAATGAAGAGGGTCTTATGATCTACTTTACCGGGGCTACATCCCGGTCCTTTTTTTAAATTTTGAGACAGATTCTTGTAAAGGTGTTGAGGATCTTGCTAAATTGCTGGTTGTGGCCTCAAACTTGTCATCCACTTGTCTCAGCTTCTAAGGCATTGAAATAACAGGCTGCCCCACCATTCCCAGTTCAGAGAATTTCTTTATGACCAACACCAAGACAGGAAGGCAAAGAGGTTAGAATTTCCATAATGCTCCTTGGAGAAACCCTAGTTTCTGTCGCCAGTTTTGGGAAGGGAATTATAAGCCAGGAAACATGGATGAAATCCAAAATATATACTATACGTCTTTCATACTCTATCAGGTAAGGAGGGTTCCTTCCCCTTTTCTTCTCTGAACTTCCCATTACCATAAGATTGCAAGAACTTACTGCCCCTTCCACCCACACCCCACCCACTGCTTCCTGCTGAACCTCAGGTTCCTTGGAAGAGATTCTGAAACACACCTGTGGTAGGGAGAAGGGCTGGGGAGACAGGGACATTGGTTGTCTGAGAACAAAGCTAGGGTTGTCCTTTGGAGTTTTTGACCTACCTCCTTCACGGAGGACTAGCCTGTTGGTGTGCAGTAGGCAGTCTGCCCACCGGAGAGAGGTACTCACACACACCCGCCCGCTACACAGTATGGCTGTGTTCAGGGCAGCTCTACCTCTACTGCCCAAATCCAGCCTCAAGCCGGCTTTTGCCTCTTCATGGCAGAGTTGTCCTCACCCAGCCTCTCAGTGGCTAGAGTTCTGCAGCCACCAAGTGTAGGCTTGGTGCTTGAAGCAGAGGGGAATTTCACCACACAGAATTAACACTTCTCTTTGGATTATTAGTCAGCCAACCACTTGCCTTTATGCTGTGCATGTGCCTAGAATTGAATTCCTTGGCTTACATGAAGAGGAGGTACAGCCTTCCCTAGAGCACTGGAAGACCTCCTGAGAGGAGCTGTTTTCTCAGGCCAGCTGAGTCAGACCTGTGCTATGCTAAGAAGTAGCCTGCCTTGTGGGGCAAATAGGTCTGTAGATCCAGGTCTTATACATGCAAAGGGATTTGGCTCTGAGGCATCGGAGGCTCTGGTAGGCTGGATATGAGGGTTGCTGAACATGGCCAAAGACACCCATGGCATCTATGGACAATATAGGAAAAAGTGCTATAGGGAGTAGAAGCCTGTATGTTTGAGCAAAGGAGTGACATGATAGGTAGCTGATGTAGAATCATGGGAACACGCTGCAGAGCACGCTGTGAATGCTCCTTTCTAGCTGACTTTGGACAAACCATGTAACCCTCTCTGAAGCGGTCTCCTCCTCCATAAAATGGGACCATAATGTATTCTCTACCTGTTGATGTGCAGGGCTTTCCACACTCGAGCCCAGTGGTGAGGATGGAGAGGGTGACGGAGGCTAAGTCTAGGAGAAGTAGGCAAGTGCCTTGGCTGGGAGGATTCAGTCCCATATCCCAGCTTCCAGGGTGGTGATGGAGGACCAGGAGAGGAGAAATGGGGAGATGTTTGCAGGACAAAGGACAGGACATGCTCAACGACAGAGTTGCTGGTGAGAGAAGTCCAGGAGCACTACTTTTAGCATGGCAGAAGAGAAGGCACTGAAGATCCTGATAAGGGTACTGCTGAGGTTATGCGCCAGCAGGAGCAGAGAGCAACTGAGTGCAAGTCAGGATGGAGGGGCTTTGCTGAGGGGGAGAAGAGAAAGAAGAGCATGGGGGGTCACAGTCATTGGGATGAGCAGAGAGAGGGGAGCCAGGGACCACTGAGTGGGCCTGCTCTCTGGTACCTTCTTCCTCCAGGACCTGGATCAGTGGGCTTCTGACTCTCTGCCCATATCCAGAGAGAAGCAGCTGGGATTGGTTTGGTAAATTCTGAAATGTTGCCAACTGGTATTGCTGGAGAGGGATGTAGGTACAAAAGGAATGTTGGCAGGGAGCTGTTTGGGACTGGGCATGGGGTGGGGAGGTGTTTTTACTCACAAGGGCTCCACTGTAGGAGTTGCACAAGGATAAGGGGTGCTTTCTGGGTTCTGAGTTCTGTGCTGGGATGAATGGTGATTTGTTGGCATCTCCTGTTTGCTAAGTTTGCCCAGGAGGAGTCCCAGAGGTCACTCAGGGCTGACAGAGGCAGCAAAGCTTAAGAGGAATCAGAACGGGATGTAAGGCATATAGGACCAGGGATTGGGAGGGGCTGGGTCAGTTCAGGTTTGGTGGAACAGGGTGAGTGGAGTGTCTAGGTAACAGAGACTTGGGAGGCAGTCTAGGACAGAGGACTGGGCTACTGGGGCTAGGAGCCCAAGTCAGTCCACGCCAGTTGCCCCCACATACCCTACAGCCAGTACTTGTGGAGAAGCTAGAAGGGGTCAGGGCTGCTAAAAAGCCACAGATGCTGTCCTGATGGCAGGACTCCTTCAGGGACTGTAGAGGAGTGGCTTTGAAGAGTGGCTTTGGAATAAGACAAAGCTGGATTTGAGAAAAACCAAAACAATACACAGTGAAAACCTCCACCTCTTCCCCACATTCTGACCTTTTAGTTTCTTGTCTTCTTTTCAGAGACATATATGTGTCCTTCTTCTACAAATAAAACAAAACACTGCTATGTTCTTTGCTTTCATTCCTGCCTAAATTCTTGGTCACATGGAAGAACTACCTAGTTCTTTTTAATGGATGCTTGGTATTCTTTTATATGGTTTGCCTTAATTTAGCCAACTGGACTCCAGTGGATAGACACTGGCATTGTTGCTGCTTTGGGGTTGTTTTGATGGAGCAGCAATCCTACTTTATGTACAACTCTGAACGCTGGGGCAATAATTTCTGTAAATTCTAGATATAGATTTTCTGGGTCAAAATTGTTTCCCTTCCTCCAAATTTCCCTTCAAAGTTGTGGGGCCACACACCTGTAATCCCTGCAGCTTGGGAGACACAGGCCTCCTAGAGAATCACAAGTTCAAAGCCAGCCTGAGCAATTTAGTAAGCTCCTGTCTCAAAATTTAAAACATAATAATTTAAAAGGGCCTGGGGACGTGGTTTAGTAGTTAAACACACACCTAGGTTTAATCCCCAATACCAAAAAAAAAAAAAAAAAAAAAAGATTTCCTCAAATTATACTTCTGCTAACAGTGTACGGAAGTTACATAATGATAGGTACATAGAGCTGTTATAAGGCTTCCAGTCAGTTCTTGCCAATCAGGCTGCTGGGGTGGGGCTCAGGACAATAGTTTTGCTGCAAATTGGATCACTCTGGACAGCACCCTACGAGGTGCTGGGTTGGGTTTCATAGCTGAAGAAGGAGAGGTGGCAGGAAACTGTAGTCTGACAGCTGCTGAGTACCTGATGTGTGCAGACACTGGAGCAGGGACAGAGCAGTAGACCAGACTTCTGCCCTTCCCTCATAGAGCTAACAGTCTAGCGTGAACAAGTCTCCATGCAGTGTGGTAAGTGCTGCCTCTTCAAGTCCCCTCTGACTGGGTCTCTCTCTCCCTTGCCTGCCCCCCTCCCTGCCCCTCAGTGTACGTGATGGAACGGGAAAGGAAGACAGACAGTGGGTGCGCGGCGCTCCTGGCCGCGTGCTGGACTGCACTCTGCTGCTGCTGCCTTCTGGACAACTTTGACTGAGCAGCCAAGACCCAAATGTTCCCTGCAGCTCTGCTACCTCCTGTTACTGCAATAAACAACTACAGTTGCATAATTTCACGTTTTTTCTTTGAAAAAAATCTAATCTGGAATCTGAAATTTTAGTACCTATAATAGGTATAAAATGGCACCTATTTTAATTTGCCTTCCCTGATTACTAGTGACTTTGAATATAAAAATAGAAATTTGGGGCCATTTTTTTGTTTCACATAGTGAATTGTTTATACATTTTTTTCTTAGCCCCCCCTCCCTTTTTCTAATTAGTTTGTCTTTTCTTATTGACTTATAGAGAATCTGGTTTTCTGGTTTTGGTGTTTTTTTGTGTGGTTTTTTTTTTTTTTTTTGGTACTGGGGAATGAGCTCACAGGTTGGGGGCTCAGTCCCTAAGGCTGCTACCCCTCTGATGCTGGCCAGGCCCAAGCCCCTGGTTGTTTTGCCTGTGCTCTGACCCAATGAGTATAAATTAGGGTCCTTACACCCACTTCTTGGATTCTGTCAATTTGCTTAAGTGGAACACAGAATTCAGGGGAACATGTTTACTGGTTTATTATAAAGGATATTACATAGGGTACAGACAGAGATGCTGAGGGCAAGGTGTGAGGGGAAGGGTGCAGAGCATCTGTGCCTTCTCTGGTACCCCACCTTCTGGGAATCTCAACATGTCAGACTGTCTAAGAAGCACACTAAACCCTGTCTTTTTAGAGTTTTTATGGAGACATAGGCATGACTGAAGCTTGAACGTCTGTGTAGAAATATGACTGGACAAGAATGGTGTGATCTAATAAAATAGACTTGAATGGGAAATCTAGCAAGGTCCATCCAGATTGTCCTTGGCCTCTCTGCAGCATTCCTTCCTCTCTGGTAGTCTGTCAGATTGGAGAACTTCTTCATGGCTAGCTCACAGAGAGGCAGGGGAAGATTATTTTTTGTGACCTGCCATAGGAAGAGAAGTTATGGTTTGTATGAAGAGGGCCTTCTAAAGAGAGGGCCTCCCTCCTAAAGTGAAAGAGTTACAAACCAGGAACTATGTTCAAAAATCAAAATATGTATATCATAATATCACAGTCATCCTTTCTTCATTAATTTGAAATGAGATTTGTTGCTTACCAAGTTCATGTATACATTCATATGGGCTAGAATCAGGAGTCTGGTATGATAAGCATGCTCCCTACCTCTAGGACACACAGGAACACAAACCTCTTATTCTTCATAATTTTCTTCACTATTCTTAACTATTTACTCTTTATTTAAGAATGTGTATAAGTTTCTACAGAAAAACAAATTTGACTTTGATTGAAATGGCATTGGAATGAAGAGTTGACATGTTTATAACACTTCTTCCTATAACAAAGAAAGTATCTCTCAGTTTTTGTCTCGTATCCTTAAGTTTTATAATTTTTTTCATATAGTTCTCACATACCTTTTGTTGGTTTTAAAATTATATTTCCCTCTGATACATTATAATTTTAATCCTATTGTGAGTAGATTCCTTTTAAAAAATGTTATATTTTTCAATTGGTAAATAATTTCACCAAACTGAGGTCACAGATTGGGAAAGTTTAGCCCAGTCTTTTAGCACAGCATTATCTAGGGGCACTTTAGCTGTGGAAGGACCAGTTGTCAGTCTGCCTTTTGCATACTTCAGGGAACACCCACTTCACCAGGGTCAGTCATCCATTCCATGCCCTCATCAGGCCTTACAGTCTAGGAAGGGACCCAGACATTAATCCCTAGTTGGTAATTGGCACTGTAGGGATCCTAACAAAGCTATCTTGTCATTATCATTGTTTTTACCTGCTAGGTGATGCTGGCACACATTCCAAACACTATTGGATGAATAAAGTTGTTAAGGTACTCAGACTAGGGCTGGGGTGAAACTCAGTGGGAGAACTCGTGCCTAGCATGCACAAGCCCTGTGTTCCATCCCCAGCACTACACACACATACACACACACACACACACACACACACCCCAACCCAGTATTTTTCCCTGCTATTGTACCTGGACTACTTCTTAACTCAAGATTGAGATATTAATAGTTTTACTTTTTAAATTTTTTATTCTAATTAGTTATACATGACAGTAATACGAATGGAATATAATTTCTCATTCTTCTGGTTGTACATGATGCAGAATTACGCCAGTTGTGTACTCAAATATGGATACAGAACTAACAGTTTGACTTCTCCCCGTCTCCCAAGAAAACCTGAGTACACTCCAGTTGGTCTTGGGCCACCTTTGTTTAACTTAGTATGTAAACCCCTTCCTCCAGCCTCAGGAGTGGAGATCCTTTCTGTTTTGCTGTCACCCAAGACATGTTTCTGTACATAAGTCCCTAATAAATTGCACTTTGTGCAATTCTGGATTTGTCCCCCTCTTTCTTCAGTCTTTCAGCACCTTTCATCTTTAGTGGCAGTTCTCATATACCAGGTTTTTCTATAACAGATACACTTTCCTATGAAAAAACAAAATGCTATGAAAACATATAAAGGAAGGACAATTTGGCAGCACAGTCTGGGAGGGCTTCCCAGTGAAGGTGCATGTATGAACTAAGATCTCAAAGATGAATCAGTGTTAACAGGCAAAAAATTGTTATAGAAACAGCAGGTGCAAAGGCCCTAAGGCAGAAGAGAATGAGGCTCATGTGAGAGTCTAGAAGAGGAAACTGGTGTGGCAGAGAGCAATGGGATGTTAGCAACAGAAGAGAAACAGGATGTTAGACAGCGTTTTAGGGGTTCTGATCTTTGTCCTGTGGGCAATAGGAAGCCATTGAAAGATTTTAAGCAGAGAGTTGTTATCAGCTTTTTAGTTTTTAAAAGATCCCTTTAATTTTTGTGTGGAGAGTGGCTTGGAGAGGCACAAGTACATGTGCTGATGATGGAGAAAAATAAAAACATCTGAGATATTTAAAGTAAAATAAACAGAATTTGATAATGAATTGGATATGTAGGTTGAGGGAGAAAATGAGAGTCAGGGCCAATTTCTGACTGGAACCAGATGCCTCAGTAGTGTCTGCAAATATTAGGAAAGGGGAAAGGAACTATGTTTGGTTGGAAGGAGATCATGTTGGGTTCTGAGCATTCAGATTTAGATGTCAGGTAAGTGCTAGTATGTATGCCTGCAGCTTGGAGGACAGGGTCTGGCTCGAGACACAAATATGGAAAGCTTTGGAATGGTGGTGGTGGTTGAAATGAGATCAAGTTGGTAGGAAACAAAGGGAAAATAAAAAGTAGCAGCATGGGATTCAGCTTTAAGGAATTCTGGCATGGACTATATAATGAACCTGCAGGAGAGTCAGAGGCAGAAAACCAGGAGAATGGGATTTCCAGAAAGCTGAGTGATCCTGTATTAAGAGAGGAGTGATCAATGGCATCAACTGTTGCTTAGAGATTAGGTAAAATGGTAACTCAAAAGTGTCCATTAGAGTTAGCCACCACTGCGGGGTGAACTTCTCTCCAAAGGACACCAATTGAGGGAAGACAAGACTGATGGGACTGGAAGACAGGGCTTCTCAGGCCTGAAGGCAGGCAGACGTTTTTATAAGCTTGGAACTACAAGCTCAGAGATGTAATGAACCAGCTGGAACATGAACACCAAATGTATGCCACAAAACACTAAGTTTCAGAAAGGTCAGACACTAAGTGAGAAGACTGACTAATGTCACTCACCCAGATTTGAGCCTGGACAGGAGAAACATTGTTCCTTGAGCAGATCAGGTCCTTGTACCCAAGGGTCCAGCACACTGGTAATCAAGCAGAAAACCACCCATGCTCTGGGGAGGCTCTCCTGAGCCTTCATGAACACCATTGCAGATTGTGCTAATATCTTTTCAAAAGAAATCCTACATACAACTCCAGATTGGAAAATAGATATGGAATTGCTGTCGTTGAAGGAAGGGACCACCCTGAATTCTATGGAAGCCTAAGGACCTAAGTTTTTTTCAGAATTGTCCAGTAGAGTTAGCCAAGGGAAATTTGGGCTGATACTTAAATCCTGCTTAAAATGTCATTCTGGATAATGCCTAGCAAGCAAAATGGAGTGTGGAACAGCTGGTGTGTTCTGTGAGGATCTGGAGGATAGACACTCTACTGCTGAGTAGGATTCCACTGTGTGATACCACAATTTATTCATTCAGCCTGTGGAAGGACCATGTGGATTGTTTCCACTTTTAGGGAATTATGAATGTAGCTGCTATAAACATGTAAGTTTTCATGCTCTAAGTGAATACTCAATAGTAAACTTCATGGATCAAAATGTTTTAACCTTTAAGAAACTGCTACTGTTGGGCTGGGGATGTAGCTCAGTAGTAGAGTACTTGCCTAGCACACATCATGGTGGCCCTGGGTTCTATTCCCAGCACCACAAAATAGAAAAGAAAAAGAAAAATACTGCTACTGTTTTTCAGAGTGGCTGTAGTGAGTTCCAGTAGCTCTGCATCCTCACTAGTATTTAGATTATTTTTTTTTTCATTTAGCCATTCTGATGGGTATATAATGGTATCTTGCGGTAGCTTTCACTTGCATTTTCTTAAAGCTAATGATGATGTTATATGCTCCTCATATCCCCTTTAGTGACATGTCTCTTCAAGTCCTTTGCCCATTTTTAAATTGGGTTGTTTTTTTTTTTGTTTTGTTTTGTTTTGTTTGTTACTGTGAAGTTTTGATTCTTTCTATAATCCAAGTCTCCTGTTGTATTTGCTTCCAGCCTGTAGTTCAAAGTAGAGAGCAGTTTTCTTTTCATCCCCTTAACAGTGTCTTTCACAGAACAAAGTTTTTATTTTGATAAAATCCAGTTTACCAATTTTTTTTCTTTTCTGGATCATGCCAAACTGACTCTAGGTCATGAAGATTCTCTTGTTTTCTTCTAAGTCTTTTAGTCTTATAATTTTACATTTTGATCTATTATCCACTTTAGGTTTGTTTTGTATAAAGTGGAAGGTTTAAAATGGTTGAGGGCTTTTTGTGTTTTGCACACCAAAATTTTTCCTACATCCTTTGTTTGTCAAGACTTTCCTTTCTCCATAAGTTGCTTTTGCATATTTGTCAAACCAGTTAGTCCTATTCATGTGGGTCTGTTATGTCCTCTCTGTTCTGTTCCTTTGTTCTATTTGTTGGAATACACAGTCAACATTTGCCAATACTGAGTTGTCTGACTACTATAGCTTTATGTGAAATCTCCTTTTAGTTTTCTAATTCTTTTGCCTTTCTGTAAATTTTATCAGTCTATAAAAAACAAAACAAACAAAAAACTTGCTGCAACTTTTATCAGGATTACATTAACTCAAAAGAGCATAGTAGGGGTGCTGGGGTTGTGGCTTAGTGGTAGAGCACTTGCCTAGCCTGTGTGAAGCCCTGGGTTCGATTCTCAGCACCACATATAAATAAATAAAATAAATATTTATTAAAAATAAATATTTATAAAGAATAAATATTTATTTTAAAAAAGGAGCATTGTATTTGTAAATCAATGGATGTGTAACTGATGTGATTCTGCAATCTGTGTATGGGGTGAAGGTGGGAGTTCATAACCCACTTGAATCAAAGTGTGGAATATGATATGTCAAGAAATTTGTAATGTTTTGAACAACCCACAATAAAAAATTTAAAAAAAAAAAAAAAAGGAGCATTGTGGGGACAAGTGCATAGAGTACTGGATACATGGCATACATTAAGGGCGTCTGAGTGGCAGGCCACTCCCCTTGTGCTAGGCACGTGAACAGCAGGCCGCTTATCCCTTAGGCACAACCCTGGATGTGAGGCCACGGTGTTGCAGTCCCTGCGCTTGCTCCACAGCCCACTCCTTGATTGGTCGCTGCAAGGACAGTTAGCAAGAAATTGCATTGGTGGCTGCCTGTAATCTGCTTAGCTACTGCCTGAATATATATACATGGTAACTACGCAATAAAATCAGACATGCTTCCTGCTTGGTCTCCAGAGGTCTTGAATAGTGACTGCACACCCACACTCTCCTCTACTCTGTTCTGTGGACCTCCTCGCTGGATGAGAGAGAGCCCACACAGGGAATGATGGGCATTCAAATGGAATTGCTTGCTTGCTCACTCACTCGCTCTTATGTGCCAGAACCCTTAATAACACAAAGTGGCCTGCTCCTTTACTCACTGTGTTGTGATGGTTTCAGTGTTAAAGTCCCTTAGCATATGATTACATTGGTGTCTTTTGAAGCCTAACAGTAAATATGGTGTGGTCTTCATCAAATAGGAAACACCCATTATGAGACGACCAGGATGTAGAGGGGCTTGTGAGCCAGGTTGTGCTCTGGATCAGGTCAGCCACCACCATTCATAGCCTTGGTCTCCTGTGTCTCACTTTTGAGCAGGATCATGCACTGCTTGCCAGCTGTTAGAGGATTCCCCCTGTGCCAGGGTCATAGAACTCTCATGCATGAGGCACAATCACATTTTTTGGCTCTAGATATTCCTTGATTTTCTCCCCCGCCTGGACTTAAACAGCCCCACTTATAATTATTTCTCCAAAAACTAATTTAAGGCTGCAGTGGCACACCCCTTACTCCTCAAGAGGCTAAGGCCGGAGGACAGCCTGGGCAACTTAGTGAGACCCTGTCTCAAAATAAAAGGAGTTGGAGGTATAGCCTGGCTAACCTTGTGATACCCCCTGTGGTGACATGACTCTTTAAGTCCTTTGCCCACTTAATTGGGCCTAGCTCAGTGGTAGAGCAGCCCTGAATCAATCCCCAGTACTACAAAAACAAAAGTAACAACAAACTGAATTAAGGATATGTTTATTTTATAATAAATTGCTTCCCTGCCTTATGTTATAGTAATGTTACCCATGACAGAAAAAAATATGTCCTCTTCCCAAGTATGTTTTGGGGCTTCTCATACTTGTTGACTCCTTTTCTCCCACCTGCTTTTTAGAGTAACATCCTCCCCAGCTCACACCCATGGTTCCTCTGGTCTAGTCTGAATGTCTGAGGCAGTGGATGAGAGACTTCTAGTGGAACAGTAGGGTGCTGAGGAACTGCTGTTTTCATCCTGTCCTATATACTCGTTCCCATTATTGCCCTTCAGTCCCATGCCAAGTCTCCTGGCTGACTTCAAGACAAAAGAAAAACTGCTATCTACTTTGAACTCAAGTGTCTCTTCCCTCTCCCCTCCAGGCATCTAAAATCACTTGCTACAGTTTTGTACAGGCATAATGGGGCCATCACCCTAGTGAACCATTTGAGATTCCCATTTGGCAACTTATTTCCTGCTCTCACCAGCATGAGAAACTATTGTTTATCTCCTTAGGTTTATAAAAGTAAAATGAATTGTCTTAAGTATCTAAATTTTTCATCTTATATACTCATCTAGGTAGAGCCCCCAGTCAGCTGGTAGCATGTCTGTGGCTACACCGATCCCTGCACTCTGGGGGATGTCTGCTCATTATGTCTTGGTAATCCAGCTTTGTACGTGCAGCTGGCCAGCAAACGAGAATGTGTATGTGTGTGTGCTATGCTGGAAAGGAGCTGCTCAGTTCTTCAGTAGCACTGTCATGAAAGTTAATTTGTGAAATGTACTATATGATTTCACTAAGAAATCCAGTGATGAAACTTTGTAAATTGAGAGCTTTCATGTTTGACCTGTCTTAATGATACTGACCTTTGTCCTCATTGCATCCTGCTGCCTTGTCCCAAGTAGAAGCTTCCACAACCCTGTATTGTCATTCTAGAGTGGAGGCAGCAGAGGCTTTACAAAGAAATCAAGTTACTTACCTGAAGATGCCCAGCTATGGAAGAACAAAGCTGGGACCTCGGTTCGGGACTGGCCAATTCCCAAGTTGGTAGCACAGATACAGACGGGATATGGACACCCTGGCTTAGCTTCTTTTGTTGATCATGCTTTACTTAAAAAGCCCTCATTTCTTCTAACTTGAACAGGTGTGGTCTTGGCTAGAAACCACCAAACACCCCTGAACCTCCATCCACTGGCACCACAATAGTCAGCCTCCACTGTAGCAGCTGCATTTCACAGGAGGAAACTGGCCGCACAATGCGTTCTCTCACACGTGCCCATTCAAGCTCCTCGGCATCCTTCTTCCTCCTCCAAAGATGGGGGTAGAGGATGCCCAACCTTTTACTTGAATATTCTGAACTGGGGACAAGAGAGGTATTAGCTCCCTTACTGCATCTCGGCAGTTTCCCCATCCAAAAAAAACAGATTATAGGCAGCCACCTCTTTAAAGGTACTCTCTTGTCCCTGGAGGATTTAGTCCCTTGAGAGTCAATGAACAAAGCCACAAGTTTTGCTAGAATTTTTGACATTCAGTTTTTGGACTACTCACATTTGATTGACTTTTTTATTCTTTACAATCTGTCTTTCAATTTGACTGTTCACTGGTTTCATTTTACATTCTGCAAACCACAGTAGTGTCTTTTTTGTCAATGGTGGTGGTAGACTCATAAGCCTAGGAAAATGCTCACATGTATCCATTTAGGTTCTCCTTCCACCCATTATCTAAGGAAATGGATGTTTCTCAATATTTCATCCTCTCTAGCATCTGAAGGGTTTGAAGAGCTAAAGTGGTGTGTATCCTGCCTGCCCTCCATATAGAGTGCCCTGGTCTCGCTTATTCCCTCCCCTTCTCTGGGAGCAGCTGTGCCTTGCCTCATCCGGACTGCCGCTTCCTCCACCCTTGTAATCCTGTAATGACTTAGAGCTACACATTACAAATTCCAGTCTGAATGTGGATTGGTTGGAGAAGCCCGTCTCATCACACAGCTGAAAACCTAGGCTTTCATCTCTCTTTAGGACGTCACCACATTATGGCTCCTATGAAGTCCTCTCTTCTTCCCACCAGATCCTGCCAAGCGAAACTGTCTTCTTTTATGTTTTTGTCACAACTAACTTTTAATATTTCCCCACATCTTGCAAGTGAAAAGACTGAGACACACCATATAGCCCTGTCAGTGGCAGAATCAGGATTGCAACTTTCACCTCTGTACAAGGTGATGAGCCTTAGAACATTAAGCAACCTGAGGGGTGGTGAGGTGGCCAAGGAAAAGCTGAAGTAGATCTTTCAGGGCCCAGCTACCTTGCCCCCCAAGTGCCTTGTCCTTGTTCTGGGCCACTATACCCCTCGCCAAGCATGTGGGACTTGAAAATTCACTCCATCTCAGCTGCCTGCTGAATCAGGTCACTCTCCGGTGATGGCCCCAACTCCTTGAGACATGCTCTGAAACAGGGCAGAGCTTAGATCCTGACCTCACACACACACAGAACCTGGCTTTAGAGGGACAGGAGGGGCACAGCAAGGAAAGAGGCTTTTTATTCCTTCCACTGAGTCACATCTCCGGTCCCAGGCAGTCAGACTGCTGTCTGGTTTGAAGCGAGCCATCTTGAAGTACAGAGAGCCCTGGGTCAGGAGGCAGAATGGTAAAGTGATGAGTCAGGACCTGCCTTTCAGTTCATGATCCCACTTCAGGTTGCTTCCCTTCTTTGAGCTTAGCACCTTATCATCAAAATATGACTGGCCCAGGTGATCCCTCAGGCAATTTCACTGCAACCCTGGTTCTGAGAAGTTCCCAATTGTCCCAGTATCTACAACCACCCCTGTCGTAAGTGGCTCTATTCCAAGGTGCCAAGGTTAGGGCTTTGGCTGGAAGGTATAGCAGGACAGTCCTACTTGTTGGGCTGGCACATTTATGCAATGTACTAAATTATTTCTGTTGTTTACCCAAAAATGGTTCTATCGGATCATCTGTTCACACCATTGGGAGTGGACAGCACTAAAGAACAAGTTGACTTTGTGAATAAGCCCAGGGTAGAGGTGGGATGGGCTTGGGACTCATTCAGATGACCACTCACTTGGTGTTCCCTCGGCTCAATCAGTCTCCCAGACTTGGTCTTGGCCCTCGGATAGCTGCCGCCTCATAGGATGGCCACTGGCACCTGCACTTCTGGAGACCTGGAAGCAGAGACCCCACACAGGTCAACAGGCTCTCACCCTTTCCAGACCAGGCCATATCAGTGGCACTGATGGTATGGAAAGCAGTGGCAGGCTGCCTGCTGGATCAGGTGGGCAGCAGGTGAAGGGCTGGCTCACGCTGGTCTACCTCAGAGTTCTTAGGTCACTGAAGCAGGAAGGACTTGGAAGACCTGCTCTCTCTTAGCATCAGCTTTATAAGAGACTGCAAGGCAAGAGCTTAAGCTTTAGGTGGCTGGAAGAGTAGGACAGGCAGGTCCTGGAGCCTGGGATGGCCTGCCTCACAGGCACAGGCAGCTGCTGGGATAGAGCCTGGTCTATGGGTACACCAATCCTGCTGCCCTATTTCTCTGCAGGGGGTGAGTAAAGTTAGAAGGGTTCCCAGTGTCTCCTGCCTTCTGCCTTCAAAGAAATCTATAGAGTCCAAACTACATGCTCCTGGTCTGCCCAAATAAGCCCTTAAGAGGATGGAAATTGGACTAGTTCCCTGCTGCCTCCCTCTAGCGTCCTCCTCCTCGCACTCGTGTTCTCTCTCTCTCTCTCTCTCTCTCTCTCTCTCTCTCTCTCCAGACCTAGCTGGTGCTCACTGGGCTTGAGCAAGTACCTTTAGGATACTGTTCTCAGTAGTGTGACCCTTAGTGCCGGGTAGTAAATGATCCCACTGTACATGGACACTCAAGGAAAGGTGAACTGACACCCCAGCAAGTTCCTGTCCACAGGAGCCACGAGATGGCTTGAGGTTTTACTTATTCTGGAAATGTTTATAAAGATCTCATTCTCCCTGTGTCTTGGTTTATGTGCAGCAGAAAGGTTATTCTTGTGTCCTCTGAAACCTCCCTGAAGGCTGGTTGACAACCTTCTGTTGATCTAGATGCCCGTGTGGGCAGCTTAGACTACAGATTCTTCTGCTCCTGGCAAAGCCATCAACTCCACTTTCTCAGAAAGTAGCATGGCTGTCTTTTGGTACTAGGGACTGAAGTACCCAGAGATGCTTTACCACATCCCCACTCCTTTATTTTATTTTTAATATTTATTTTTTTAGCTGTAGTTGGAACACAATACCTTTATTTTATTTATTTATTTTTATGTGGTGCTGAGGATTGAACCCAGGATCTCACATGTGAGAGGCAAATGCTCTGCCGCTGAGCCACAACCCCAGCCCACCTTTTTATTTTTTGAGACAGGGTTTCACTAAGTTGTTAAGGCTGACCTCAAACTTGGGATCCTCCTGCCTCAGCCTCCCAAGTGTAGAATTATAGGTGTGTACCACCATGGCTAGATGTGGTAGTTTTAATAATAGAAGGCCAGCCCCAAGGAGCTGCCTCCTGGCTCCTTGTTTCTTCTTGTTGAAGGTCCCAGGCAACAAAACCTTCTGGGGCCCCAGCCTCTTGACTTCTTGTCTTTGCTCTGTAACTCTTTTGGGTTGGGACTATACAGGTGCATTCACCAGCATGCATAAAGGACCTAATAATAATAAGGCTCTATTACCACATCAAATTATTTAATTATTTATCATTTAAAAGGTCCAAGCTGAGCAACTGAAGGTTTTATATTCCAGGGTGATGGAGAATTGGAGCCTTCCCCTGAGAAGGCCTCTGCTCACATTTCCTACAGGTCACCCTGGCCCACTTGCCCACTACCCAGAACCAGGTTTCTGAGAAGCCCATGTGGATGGTATCTGGGGTTATATGGTATAAATAGTCCTAGATCCTGAGACCAAGGGGCAACTTGTTGGTGTCTGTCTGGTGGCCAGAAGTTACAGTGCCCACTGGTGACAGTCCTAGAGCTTAGAGATCAGGCAGTGGGTTACAGGAGACTACCTGGCTCCCGGTGTCTTCGATCTTTTTGCTTCCACAACAAAAGCAAGAAGGGGGTGAATGCCCCCGCCAGAAATGGCTCCGCTCCTCCCAAAGCTGCACTGTACTGTACCCAAGACACAAGATTATCCTGGCCCTTTATGACCTAGTCTGGTCATCTGGGTTATACCTGCATACTCATACACCTGTTCCCTGCATGTTCTCCTAACCTGCCCCTCATCCCTTTGCACTTGTATCCACTTGCCAAAGCTCCTGTGCAGGCCCCATACTGGACTGGGTTGAGAATTCAGAGGGATAGTTCAAAAGGGCAACTGCAGGCAAGAGAGGCAAGCAATGAAAGGACCCCTGACATGAACCCCAGTCAGTCCAACTGTAGTCCCCTGGTAATAAGAATCCCTCAGTCCCTGCTTGCCTGGGACCAGGGCACAGGCCCCTACCACTGGCTGATAGGGTTGTCTGTGACACTGGATAGTCAATGAGAGGATAGCTTTTTGGTGATGGAAATGGAAGTCAAGTCTTTAAGACTTTAAGGAAGTCAGGGCTGGAGCCCAGCCTTTGTTCCCAAGCTTGCCACAGTGGGGCACTTGATATCCAAGATCTTAAGCCAAGCACTAAACGCTGATCTTGCCTATAGGACATGGCCTGCTCCTACATTCACCCATTGCTGACCCTTTCCTTTTCTCTCTTCTTAAAAAACATCTTGGGCTGGGTGCAGTGGTACACATCTGTAACCCCAGCAACTCCCAAGTCTGGGCAGTAGGATCTCAAGTTTGAGGCTAGCCTCAGCAGCTTAGTGAGGCACTAAGCAACTTTGTAAAAATCTGTCTCAAGGGCTGGTGAGATGGCTCAAAAAAAGATATGATTCGAAGATTTGCCATTTCTGGGCCCCACAGCCTGTGCTTTGAAGAACTGGGAGGCCCAGGGCTTTCTCCTGGGATAGTCACACACACCCCACCCCACCCCACCCCACCCCGAGTGACTTGAAAAGGAAAACACAGGCCATTTCTACCTTCAGACTCCACCCTCTACCCACCCTCACCCTCCAGATGGCTCAGGGTAGGTCTGTCCTAAGCTAATTAAAGGGGGAAAACTCTTAAGGGCTCTGGGAAACCAATGCCTCAAGAGTCTAAGGGTTGTGTGGGCTCTCACCTGTCACAGTTGACAGCTCTCCAGTTTGAAGTCTGGGTTCTGTAGCTGCCTACCATTTCTAACCTCTGTCAGCATTGTCTGAGAATAATGAACTCAAAGTCCCTAGTTCCCCAGGTTTCTGAGACTGTGATGTGAAATAAACCCCAGCAAAAATAACCTTGGCTGAGCTGAAGGAGAAAAGCAATGGATAAAGCAGGACTAGGACATTTTGTTTCCCCAGTTCAGTTGCTAAGGTTCAGTAGTTCTGACAGGAGGGAAAAACACGACTGGCACCTTAGCGCCCAGTCCTTGGGGTTGGAGAGGTGGGTGTCCTGCGCCTATTGCCAGGGCAGTTCAGGGTTAGGTCATGCAAGGTGAAAGGCTTTCACCTTGGTCCTGGCTCTTGTGAGCACCTTAGTAAACAGGACCTCTCACAGAACAGGCTTGGCAGGATGAACTCTGGCCTTCTGGGAAGGCCTATGAGTGAATCAAGTAGGTTAGTTCTAGAACTGGCAGAGGAGTTATTACACAGACTCTGGAGCCCACTGTGTTCTGTTTCCCCTGCCATACAGGAATCAGGGAGGCTGAGGACATGGGCAGATCTTCCAGGCAGATGCAGATGACTCTCTGCTGGGGGCTTTCCTGTTGCAGTGACCGTAGGCCTGGAGTGCCCAGGCTACAGCGGGTTAGGGCTCTGCCTTGGTGTGGGAGAGGACTGCACTGTAGCTCCAGTCACCCCTATGTTCTTCCTGGTCCCTTTTCTTTTCCCAGTTGGGCCTGAGCAGGACTGGCTTGCCAGAGGCTTTAGGCTACAAAGGCCTGGACTCAGACCCTCCTGCCCTAACTTTGCCTGGTTGCCTCTCTACTGGAACAAGAGACAACCTCTCTAAAACAAAGTGCTCATCAGCCAAGTGACTAATGACGTTACCTATCTATCTCGGGATTCTTGTGAGGACTTAATTGGGGAATGTACCTTATGAAGCCTCAGAATAAACAGGTCGGCCTCTCCCTATGACCAGGCTTCCTGGTGGAGGTGGGTCATCTATCTCCCAGTCCAGACCACCTTTGCCTGCATTGCTAAATGAGGCCAAATTAAAATGGATGGGTTAAACCTATGCCATGAAAGCAAGAAGAGGAAGGTCCTGGGAGAGGACCACTGATACAAGGGGAGGATTGGGAAAGTTCCCTGCTAAGCCAGCGCATTCTAGCTACGACACCAGCACCAGAGAGAAGCCGCCAAGAGAAGAGGTATAAAAATAGATACAAAACACAGAAATAGAACTGAAAGAAAACTGCCAAAAGGAATGCTCTACTTTAGAAGATTCATACATTCATAAGCTTTGCAAAACTTTGTAACTGCTTATGAGTTTGATGATGCCTGTTTTGAGGTTTTTAAAAAGTGACTATGGAATTGACTACCAGCCATTTAGAAGAGGTCCTACACAAAGTCAGCTGACAAGTAAAAGGTGTGTGTTGTGGGGGGTCCTTCTTGACCTGTGAATCTGATTAGCACTCAGTTTCTAACACCCTTCTGAGGAAAGCAGAGTATCAAACTCAGGAGACCACCCCACGTGGTTCCAGCCATCTGTCCCACTTGACCAGACTTTCCTCCCTGCCTGCTTTAATGCTTTGTGTCACAGTGTAGTTTAGAGGCACATTCTGCAATGGTGTATTGCCAAGGTACAAAAAAACAGGGTTCCTGGTTATCCTTTCAGGGCTTAAAGCCCCATTTTAGGAGATTTTATTCCTATTCCTCCTATTTTTTAAACATATTTTTATTTTATGACTCTGCTGGGGGCTTTCCTGCTGCAGTGACCGTAGGCAATATTTTATTTATTTATTTGTATGTGGTGCTGAGGATCGAACCCAGTGCCTAATGTGTGGGAGACAAGTGCTGTACCACCACTGAGTCACAACCCCAGCCCCTCCTCTTACTCTTGAGTGATGAAATGCCTCCCCAAACTCCTGTGAGGTGCTTATCAACCACCTAGGGTTTGCCAATTCTGGCTCCCCAGGCACAGGGCTATTCTGTAATCTCCCTAGTACTCATTCCTGTGAGACTGAGTGTGTCCTTCGTCTGAAGGAAGAAAAATAGTTGATGAGCTACTCTTCCTCATGTACTGCACGTGTAGGAGCAAAAAGGCTGTTTAATGGCTTTTGCCAGCTGTGGCCCTCCCTTGGTCCTGGGACATTAACTTTACAAGGTCTAAGGTTTGCACAAGATCATTCTCACCCTCCCTTTCTCCCTCCAGTGTATGTGGTGGAAGACCAAAGAAGAGATGATGTGGGACCATCCACCTGCCTCACAGCTTGCTGGACTGCTCTCTGTTGCTGCTGCCTCTGGGACATGCTTACCTGATCAGCCCAGTCCTTCTGCCCTGACAGCTATGCCACCACCTCCGATGGGTGTGCCCACCCCGTCTCTTCTGATTGCTATGATAAGTGACTAGCTCCGCAGACACCTCTACCTTCCACACTATGGGATTCTAGATTAGTGAGGGTTGCTGCTGTTTAATTCAGTGACTTGATCTTTTTAATGTTCAAAATCCATTTCTTATTGATCTTTAACAAATGTGCTAAATGACTCTCCTTTTATTTTTTTGGCCAAAGGCTTAGTTATGAAATATATATATTTATAATTTTTAAATTATACATTCAGAGTAGTGATGAGATTTATTTAATACCACTGGATGATTTCTCTGCTAACACCCTGTAGTTTCAATAAATTTGTCCAAACCTCAGTTGTCTAAATTATTCCAAATAATTTAAGTATCTTGGGTCTGTGCTTCCTGAATTCTATTACCACTTCTAACTATTCGTCTGCTCACTAAAGCTGGTAAAAATATGGATAACTTAATTAGTGGACATGGTAAGGAGCAGCTTTCATTTTTCATTCTGGCCACTTCACCAATAGTGTGGATGTTATGAGGAAGGCAGGCTCCCAGACCAGGTGTCCTTCTGCTTCCTGGTGCCGCTCTGACAGTCTCAGGCAGAAGCATTCACCAGTACAGTTCAGATTTGCTTTTGCCATGGTCTAGGAAAGGAGCCAGCCTCTTGGTAACTGTGGGCTGTCCCAAGCCTGCTCTCTAGAAGCCCAGGAACCCGCAGTCACGTGGATTGTTCCTGCTGTTCCCACCCACTGCTTCCCTCTACCCAGCCATGTCACTCATCTCACCTTTGGCCACGGGGTGGCGCTGATCTGCCACAGAGTGAGTTCTACTGCAACAGCTGACAATTCCCTGCCAGCCTCTGCCTGTTGCAATTAGAAGTAATACTGTGCCAATATACATTTAGTTATTAGTTCAAAGCCATATTTTGAACCATCTCTTTTGTTTTATGATGTAAATGCCCCCACGATGCCATGGCTCAGAAGCACACTATTAAGTAGTACTCCCCACCCCCAGAATGCAGCACACTCCTAACCTCAAGAGCATATGTTGTGGCCAAATGTAGAAGTATTAGGAAAGGATGTTTTTAATATTTACTGTCCTTGTTTTTAATATATAATTTCTAGGTTTACTTAATTTAGATTTTAGTAATGACTGTATCTAACAACTGGCTTGTAACAAAATTTCTTAAGATTGGCGCTGTTTCTCCTTAGCAGGTCCAACTTCAACACATCACTGCCCCTAAGCCTCTCTCTGGCTTCAGAATCATAGTGTCCACCTTAGATACTGGCCAAAGGAGATGGACTTAGAGGTGCTGATTACTATTGAACTTTCTTTTGAAATGTTTGGGAGGAAGCAGGGAAAGGAATCTTGAGGCCAAGTGCCGCAGAGGAGCCATACTTAAGCTTCCTTCTCTGTGTGCTACACACAGGACCAGAAGTCAGGGATCAAAGAACCAAAAGGGAAAAGGGAAGAGGGCAAGATTCCACTCCACAACAAGGGAAGGGCTTCAATGAGAAGGAGATGCCACTGCCCCCTCTTCTTTCTCATCACTTGACGCAAGAAAAGCAGACAGCAGAGTAGGACAGAAGCTTTTTATTGGTCTGACCAGCTTGCCAAGTGGCAGGATCAGGCAGTGCTTCCCTATCTGCCCTGGCTCCCATCTTCCCTCTCCTGGGAGTTCATGGCTCACCTGCGGAGGGAAGAGTGTTCTGGACAGAAGTGGCAGGCAGAGCCAGGGGAAAGTTAAAGGGGTGGGACCTAAAAGGGGTTTGAGACAATACAGAAAATGTGGGGTTGCTAAGCCATCCAGATAAACATGTCCATCCATGGAGAGGGAAGCAGTTACCCTGCAAAGGCCCCTCCACCCTTGCCAGGAGGGGAGGTGTCAAGAGGAAGAGCTTCCCCCTAGAGGCTCCTACTGTGCCCTTCGTGCCATCAGCATCTCCCGGATGTTGTCCTCAGCTTCCTTAACACTCCGCTCCAGGTAGGACTTTTTCTGCTGCAATATGAGAAAGAAGGGTTAGGATCAGGGTGAACAGGCCAGGTTGGCAGATGCAGCTTTTATGCCCATAGGTTATGTCATCTCCTGTAATCAGTTCCAGGAGCATACTATCTACTGGAAGCAAGGTGTACCCACAGTGCTCCTGTCACCTGCCACCCACAGGTAGATCCCTGGGCAAGGAGAGGCAGTGGCCTGGAAGAGGAAGCAGAAATGCTCTGTGGAGGGCAGGCAGCTGAATTCTTCTTCCAGAAGGAAGTGGGCTCTAAAAATGGGCATCTTGATACATGAAGTTATACCAGACAAAGGCCAGGAAATTCCAGGACGAAGCTCCTGCCCACTAACAGACTGTCTCCTCTCAAGGTTTTCCATGGCTCAGGCCAGGAGCCCATAGCACACCAGTGCCACAAAGCGGACAGTGTACATTGGTCTGTCCAGTGGCCTTAGGCTTCTGTGAGTGCAGGGAGTCAGATCACAGTCTCACTGAGGCAGATGAGTCAGGGTGGAATCTGCTTTTCTAATGAAATTGCTGCCGCCAGGAATCCAGGACAGTGACACACCGACAAAAGCAGAAACCTTTTGGAAGTTTACCTCCTGCCCCATCTGGGTCCTAAATTAAAAGTCTCAACTTAGACAAAGAAATTTAATTCCTTTTAGAAGCTACATCTGGACCACTATTACAAAAGGTTAGTCAAAGGAAATGATGTGTGTACATTATTTGCCCTGTGCTCACCCCAGAAGTATGGTGGCTTTACCACACTGCTCCCTCCCTTGAGGACATAGTTGTGGCTGTATCCCTACCTAGCAAACATGAAATGAAGGCTTTTTTTTTTGAAGGAATAAGATTCATGTTCTGAAGGAATACTCAAAATTATGCCCTCCCACAGTGCATGCGACTGAGCCAGGCTGGAGGCAGTAATGTCTGCTCCAGGCAGCCCACGGGCCATCAATGCCCTCCTCAGCCCTTCTCCATTCATCCAAGTACCTAAAAATGACCTAGGGAAACCTGGGAAAGGCTGGGGCAGAAGGCAGGCAGCCACACATCACTACTTCAAGTGGCTCCACAGGCCCTGCTTAAAAACTGGTTGCCACTGCTGACATGGGTAAATCTAAACAATCTATTCCTCACTGCCTTTACCAGCAAACCTATCGGGTGCCTGGTGCACATGTCCCCATGTCTAACTTCTTCCACTCTGTCTAGATGTTTATTATATGATACATTCTGAGGCTTTTGCCTATAGGAGCCAAATGTCACAGGCAAGGCAAATCTTCATTGGTTTTGTGCGAAACTCTGACTCCTGCTTGTCCTTCCTAACTTCAAAATTTCTTTACTGCCAATTTGTGCGTACTTCCTTGTAATATAACAGGGGCTCTATAAAACTCACTGTGACTATGATAACAATTCAGTGACCACAAATGTATACTGTTGCTAAGGAATTTTATTTAATTACATTGCTAAACATGATATAGTTCTATCATCATGATAGCAGAGTGGGAACTTGAACTTCCTTTGATAAACAACCCTTAGACTTGTGAGTTAAAAAGAGGCACATCTTAATAACTCCTGACACACTGCTAAAGAATGTTCGCACTGGGTATTGTACAGAGGGGGACAGCAATCAGAGTGAGCAGCATACACCACCCTGGGCATCTTTAGCACATCTGAAAGTTAAGGGATGAGCTGGCAGAGGAAGCAGGATTTTCCCCTGCCATGGCCAGTGCGCAGGAACTGAAGTCTGCTGCATTCAATCCTGACCAGCTTGCAGTCACATCTGGCAAAACCATAAACCTGGAACATCATCAAGGCCTGTGTGCCCTACTGCCAGACCTCTGGTCAAATTCAGGTTTTATAATTCTCAGCTTTTAAAACGGTTTGTCCCATAACCTCTCTTCTTTTTGTCTTCCATTTTCATGAATTTTACCACCTGAAAATCCTAAGGTCTTCAAGTTTCAAACATTAATGCACATGATGCTTATCAATCTTTAATTAGTTTACATAAACTTAAATTCTTTTAAAAAATTAATTCCAACAGATGGGGCAGCCCTAGCACAGTGGGACACATTTTCCACTATTTCAATGTTCCTAACACATTCTCAAGCAGATCTAAGTCAAACCCAAACCTAAGAAAGGAGGTTGGACCATATTTCACAAACAGAACTAATTTCTGGTACCTGTGAACATGACCTTACTGGAAAGAGGGTCTTTGCACATACAACCAAGTTAAATCAAGGTCATACTGGATTACAGAAGACCCTAAACCCAATGTTTAATGTCCTTACAAGAAGGCCACGTGAAGGCAGGTATGAAGAGAAAGAGAACACCACACGTTGATGAAGGTAGAGACTGGAGTGACTGATCTACAAGAAAGCTAGAAGAGGCAAGGAAGGATTGTCCCCTAAATCTTTTGGAAGGAGCATGGCCCTATAATATCTTGATTTTGGACTCCAGGCCTCTAGAACTGTGAGAGAATAAATTTCTGTTGCTTTGCGCCACCAGTTTGTGTTAATAGGAAGCCATGAAAAGACTGCCCCCAGAGACAGTTTATCCCAAAGCTCTTCTGTAAGCCCCACTGAAATGCAGAGACCTGGGTAAATGTCCCTAAGAGTATACATGGCAGGATCATACTTATCCCAAAAATAAATGCCAGAATTACCAAATATAAATGTTATCAGAGGAAATGAAGAAAATTAAGGAGCCAGTGATTAAATTAACCTTTATCTTCCTTGAATCTCCATAGCTTATTTATGACACTATCAGTCAAGTCAGAAATTCTGTGAAATGCAGTCTTCATTTCTGTAAATGACAGCTCCATTTGTGCAACTGCTCTAGACAAGATCATTTTACATCATCCTTGAATCTTTCACACCCAACATTCAACCAAGCAACAAAACCTATTAGCTGAGTCTTAAAATGTCTCCAGAATCTGACCTTAAAGTTTAGCTTCCTAGGAAGTTTCCTTTTTTCTGCTCTTTGCCCTTCAGTTCCTTTTCCACTGTGACCAGTCATCTCTTAACACTTAAAAGCCCTTCAGTGGCTTCCCATCTTAAGCATAAAAGGCAAAGCTCTGTCATTTGGGGGCTGCTAAAACAAAATACCATAGACTGAGTGGCTTATAAACAACAGAAATTTATTGCTTACAGTTCTGAAGGCTGGATGTCCAATACCAAGAATGATTCAGTACTAGTGAGGGCCTGCCTTCTGGTTCAGATAGTGCCTTCTCACTGGATCCTCACATAGTGGGAAGGCAAACGAGCTCCCCTGGCCTCTTCTTATAAGGGCACTAATCCTATTCAAAGGACTCCACCCTCATGATCAAATCACCTCCCCAATGTGCCATCTCCTAACATCACCACAGATTAGGTTTCAACATATGAATCTGGTGATAGGGGGTAGGGAGAATACAAACATTCAGATTTCCTGCTTTTCAACTGTGGGAAAGCCATGCATGGTCTTGCTCTCGGCTAAGTCTCTAACTTTTGACACCTCTCCCCTCATTGCTTCGGCTCCAGCCACACTGGCCTCTGTGCTGTTCCTCCAGCCTACCAGGTTTATGTTTCTGACAGGTGTCTGCCCTTTGCTACTCTCTCTGTGTAGGAAACTGCTTCCCCAGATACCCATCAACCTTTATTTGCTCCCTCAATTCCTTCAGGGCTTTCTCAAGTGCAGCCTTATCTGAAAGACCCTCTTGATTACATGCCATCCCATATTCCCTAGTCTCCTTATCCAGATTTCTCTCAGTAGCACTTATCACTACCTAAAATGATATTTGTTGGCTTCCATAATGAGAAAGGTCCACAAGGGAAGGACTTTTTGGTTTCATGATACACTTCTACTGTCTAGAAGAATGGCTGGTACACAACAGAAACTTGTCCCTTACTAAATATAGTGCATTATTTCGGGAATATGATGTCTAAAGATTTAACTTGGACACACATTGATATTTTCCTCCTAATTAAATAAATGAGGAACGTGTACCTGAGGAAGCAAAGACAGAAACTGACCATCCTTCTTTGTAATGGTCTTTGGGTTTTGGCATTGCCCTCTTAACCTCTTGCCCCCCAGATTTTATATAATTAATATATATATATATATATATATATATGACTCAATCTCACTGATCCCAGGGGGAACATCTCTACTCAAAAGAATAGGCCCTGAGGGTCAGGTTCTTAGGCTTTAGTAGGTGGTCTTGGAAAACTACAAAACAAACCATCTCAATTCCCCACGTCCTGAACTCTGAAATCCTTAACAGCTTCACTTGGAGTTGGCTTCAGGGCTGCTATAAGCCGTACAGGGACAACAACTCTTTTATAAGCTCCAGGGCACAAGTGGAGCTCACACCTTCACCAGCAGTCCTAGAAAGGCCTGTGCAGTTCTCACTACAGTCTCTTTCTGTGCAATCTCCCTCAGAACCCTGTACCTAGGAAATTCTACAGTGACAACAAACCACAAAGCTCTGGGTGTAGCGACATTCTTGTGAGGCCTTGTCCTGATGAGAAATTCTGAGATTTCCTGTGGGGCTCAGCATCACCAGGGGAAGTGACATTGCTCGAGTCATTGCTCATCAACCTGAGGTTCTTTTTCTGGGAGACAGACTGAGGGGCTGGCATTTCATACTCATCCCCTTTCAAAGGGAAGAAGCTCAAGTCCCTAGAATTTTCCTGATATTACACAATCTCTCAAATAGACTCCTGAGGTAATGCATCTTGTGGTGCTGTATCTATAGACTTTTTTCTTTTCTTAGGAACTTTGTCTCCAAGCTCTCCTTCTCTAAATTATTATTATTCTCCTGTCTGTCATGCCTTAGGATATAAAAGTTTTTCCTCTCTGATTCTCTATTTTTCCATTTATAAAATGAGAATTCAGACAATATCAGTGTGTCCTGCTCTTTCCCCAATTTTTCTTTAGTCACAGAATCCTTTCTTCTAATGAACTCTTGTCTTAAAGACTAAACAAATAAAACAAGTAAAATGGAGCTCAGAGGAAAAGGGAGACATGGTGAACCAAAGTAGCTCTTCTGGCTGGCCCCCCACCTCCAATCCAAGCTACAGGCGCAACACACAAGGCAGTCTTAGGTTTTCTGTCTTTGGTGATCTGTGAAAGAGATTTTCTGCTTTGAGTCTCGCCTACCATGGCCACATACTTCTCCCTTGTGTTGACTCCAAGCTTCCAGCTTCTGTAGACCCCTGCCAACTTTAATTAAAACAACAACAACAACAAAAAAAAAAAACGAAGTAAGGGCTACCTTCTCACTGCCTCTCCCATGATTTCCAAGTCAAAAGCCCAAGAGCCCCACTGACTGTCTTCTCTGTCACAGAACTGTAGTGGTTGGAAGGTGCCAGCTGCCTGTCATGGGAGAGTTTAGCAAGAGGCCAAGAACTCACTGGGGGCTGTAGAGGCCTGTCTTGGCAAACAGGAAGCAAAACGAGGAAGGCTGGTGGAGCAAAAGGGAAAAGAGAAAAAAAGAAAGGCGACAAGGCACAAGCAGAGAAATCAGAAAGGGAAATGAAGGGAGAGGAGGGATTGTGGTCACCAGGAGCAGGGTAGAGCTCTGGCAGAATAAGTGCTCCCATGACCTAAACAGGTGAGGAGCACTCAGCAGAGAGAAAGCAGGTGAAGCCTGACCCCAGATTTGATGCTAAGAGAGCTCAGGTCACAACCATTTGTGAACTCACCAGGTACATCTACTTTACTACTTGAGGCCACCCTAGGCTCTATGCTAACTGCTGAACTATAGTGCTGGGAGACAAGCTCAAAGAAAGACAAAGCAAGCTTAGACATGGAGCAAAAGACTAAAGAGAAAGCTCAGTCCCTGAATCTTCTAGAAATTCTTTTAGAAATACCATTCATATTTTTCCTTATTTTTCTCCCAGGTGTGGTTGACCTGCCAAGAGACTGATACTGCTACTGTGTGGTATCAGACTCCCAGACCCTTTCTGTGATCAACCTCCAACTCAAATCTGCCATGACTGCCACAGTCTGGCTGGGCACAATTCAGGAGCCACTTGTCAAAAGAAACGACCTTTATTTTTAGAACACACACACCACACCACACAGCTCCTCAGGAAAACCCTCAGAGCCCAACTGCCACCACCGGCTTCCCACAAGCCTCTCAACCTCCCCCACTCCTCCTGCTCTTGAGGCCAATTGGCTGGGAAACAGCTCAATGAGCATCACCGCAGAGGAGCCAATCAGTTGGCAGCTAGAAGTTTGCTGGGGCCGCTATGAGCCAATCATCAGCTGGCAGCTGGAAGTTTGCTGGGGCCCCTTCAGCTGTGGCTCTCAACACATGACAAACCTCTACTACACAGTAGAGCACATTAAAGCAGATAGACACACTGGGGTGACAGGGTAATCTTACTTCTTCCAAACCACAGAGGTAAGCTACTTGGTTTCCCTATAATTTAGGTGACCTCTACTTACTGCTATTCTCCCTAACACTCGAACCCCATTTGAGTCCCAGGCCTCTGACAATCAAGGAAGACAAAGAAGAAAGATCGATCATAGCTAAGTGTAGGGCCAGGAATGGCAACTGTTCCAATGTATGTGGCACTGACGAGACTTCATCCAAAGAATCACTGCACTTGGGAGTACCAAGCTGAAAAGCAATGATGACAATTCAGTAAATCATGTCAAGAGATAGCATTGAAGTAGGTCAGGATATTTAGTTCAGTAGATTAAGGGTAGAAGGAACCTGATCACTACCTTGTATATCTAAAGCAATGGCTCTTTAAAGTGTGATTAATATACCAGAAGCATCAGCATCACCCAAGAACTTGTCAGAAATGTACATTCTTGAGCCCCAACTCAGACCCACTAAATAAGAAACTCTGGGTGGAGTCCAACAATCTGTTTTTACAGCCTTCCAGGTGCTTCTGAGGCACACTAAAGTAAGAAAGCCACTGCTCTAAATCAGAAGTCAGCAATTTTTTTCTATGAAGAGCCAGATAATAAATATTTCAGTCTTTGTGGAGCTGTGTGACTACTCACCTCTGCCACTGTAGCACAAAACCAACCATAGACTATGTGCAAATCAATGGGTATGGCATCAGTAATGGACACAACTGTGCTTCCAGACCACAAAAACAGGTAGCAGGCTGGATCTGGCCAGCAGCCTATAATTTACCAATCTCTCTTCTTAAAAAAAGATGGAGTTTTAAGGGTAGAATTGAGTACAACCAGTAGAGATTTCAGAGACTTTAAATTGTCAATGCAAGTTATCTAATAAAAGCGTAAGTTTCCATTCATTCAGCTCGCTGTCAAACCATCTCTCACTCTTTTTCCTTCAACAACCCTGGTTCTTGAAATTCACAGCATCATGCACGCCCAGATAATTCCCCCTCCAATAGGCTGGTTTTTATCCCTTCTTCATCAATGGCTCGTCTTCCTCCATACCACTGATTATACAATGAAAGTTAACTTCCACTAGAATGCACATGATCCATCCAATACATGACCTCTTCTTCCCTCACAATTTTTACTTTACACCACTTCAGCCACCCAGTCCAAAGCACATAGATCTTGTCAATAATACCAGTAATTGCACTACCTTTCAAATTTCAATTTCACCACCACTACCTCATATTCTTTCAGTCACTTCTATCCAATACTTTTCACCCAGCATTTCTTTAGCTTCATCACTCAACAAGTTTCTCACTGTTCATTATATTTTCACAGCCTTTTTCCCTCTTACACAGATTAGCTTCCATGGTCCATCATTTATATTTATTCTCCTTGTATATACCATATCTCTTTTTTTTTAATTTTTTATTGTGGGTTGTTCAAAACATTACAAATTTCTTGACATATCATATCCATATCTCTTTTGCTGCCCCCCCCCACATCTGTCGCACTTACCTTGGCAAAATGCCAACACCAGGTTAAACCCAACCACCCACACAGTCCATGCCTATACCTAACAGCAGAATGTTGCTGAAAGAACACACTTAACTGTGACAAATGGTCTTGCTTAAAATTCAGGGCCATGAATATCAAACAGGCACTTAACACTGTCAGATATGTTCACTGTCTGCTCTCCAAAACAACAATTTCAAAATTTGTCTTGTCTCCTCAAATCTCCTATACCAGCTAAGAAAATAAAAGCAATCAGTCACTCTTCTTCCCACTACTAAATCTACTAACTGACTATGCTTATATACAGAGTCTCCTTTCCTTATTGTTGAAATGTACAGTGTCCTTGTGTTTTTAAAGGAATCAAAACAATTAGATGTTTTGATTAGAATCAAAAACCATCTTCAATTTAGATGGTGATTCCATCCCTATGTACCTTCTCAAAAATTTAACTCCCAAAGTTATCCTTTCTTCTTAGTCTTTATTTCTTTCTCTGCAAGATCCTTCTTGGTGAGGCAAACCATTACAAATTCCTCTTGACCTGACGGCCCCTTTTTCTCCCCTCCTCTTCGTAGCAAAACCTTTTTATTTATTTATTTGTTTGTTGGTTGGTTGGTTGTTGATAGACCTATATTTTATCTATTTATGCGTTGCTGAGAACCGAACTCAGTGCCTCACACATGCCAGGCAAGTGCACTAACGCTGAGCCCCAGCCCCAGCCCTTTAGCAAAGCTTTTTGAGCCAACTGTTTTTAATAGCTGCCTCCACTTCTACTTGCTCCTCAGCCCTCTCCAACCATGATTCCACCTGGCATACTAAACTAACTGTAGTCCAGGCCCAGTGACCTTTATGTTGCCCAAAGCATGGGCCACTTCTCTATTATTATCTAACTTGATCTCTTGACAGTATTAAAAAAGAGAGAGAGAGAGAGAGAAGAGAAAGACTTTGTTAAGTCTCAGGGACCAAACCCAGGGTTTCATGCATGCTAGGCAAGCATTCTATCATTAAGCTACACCTTCAGCTCTTTTTTATTTTTTGAGACAAGAGTCTCACTAAGTTGCCCAGGCTGACATCAAACTTGCAATCCTCCTGCCTCAGCCTCCAGAGTAGGCTGGGATTACAGGTGTGCATGCCTCTACACAATCCTTGAAATATCTCCTTCTCTTAGTTTTCATAGCACCACATCGCACTTTCTTCCTACAGAAAGTTCCCCTTGCCTACTAATAGCTCCTCCTCTGCTCAAATTCCAATGCTGGTACTTTCTAGGAAGCTGATCTGGAACTCCTTTCTTTCAGGGACACCTCTTGGACATGCTCAGTCATCTCATACCTTTGAAAACCATTATGACTCCCAAATTTATATCTCCAACCCTCCAACATGTTTAAAACACACACAACTGATTTACAATCACCTCACTCCCTTCCCATTTCCCCCATCTCAGTGAATGGCACTCATCCAACTGCTTAATTTAAAATACAAAAAAGATCACGTTCAAAATGCTTGGAAAACAGGAACATACCTCAACATTGTAAAGGCAATCTATGCTAAACCCCAGGCCAACATCATTCTAAATGGAGAAAAATTGAAAGCATTTCCTCTAAAAACTGGAACAAGACAGGGATGCCCTCTGTCACCACTTCTATTCAACCTCATTCTTGAAACTCTAGCCAGAGCAATCAGACAGACAAAAGAAATTAAAGGGATAAGGATAGGGGGAAAAGGACTCAAATTATCACTATGTGCAGACAATATGATTCTATACCTAGAAGACCCAAAACATTCCACCAGAAATCTCCTAGAACTAATAAATGAATTCAGCATCTCTAGCAGTTAGAGAAATGCAAATCAAAACTACTCTAAGATTTCATCTCACTCCAGTCAGAATGGCAGCAATTAAGAACACAACAATAAGTGTTGGTGAGGATGTGGGGGAAAAGACACGCTGGTGGGACTGCAAACAGGTGCAGCCCATCTGGAAAGCAGTATGGAGGAAATTCCTTGGAAAACTTGGAATGGAACCACAAAGTAGCAAAGTAGCTAGATACAAAATCAACACCCATAAATCAAAGGCATTTCTGTACATCAGTGACAAATCCACTGAAAGTGAAACTAGGAAAACCACCCCATTTACAGAAGCCTCAAAAAAAGTAAAATACTTGGGAATACATTTAAAGAGATGGAAGACCTCTACAATGAAAACTACAACACACTAAAGAAAGAAATTAAAGAAGATCTTAGAAGATGGAAAGATCTACCTTGTTCTTGGATAGGCAAATTAATATTGTCAAAATGACCACACTACCAAAAGCACTATACAGATTCAATGCAATCTCAATCAAAATCCCAATGGCATTCCTTATAGAAATAGGGCAATTATGAAATCATCTGGAAAAATAAGAGACCCAGATTAGCCAAAGCAATCCTTAGCAAGAAGAATGAAGCTGGTGGCAATACTATTCCAGACCTAAAACTATACTACAGAGCAATAGTAACTAAAACAGCATGGTAATGGCACCAAAATAGACCTGTAAACCAGTGGTACAGACTAGAGGACACAGAGTCTAACCCACATAACTTCAGTTATCTTATATTAAGGTGCCAAAAACGTACATTGGAGAAAAGATAGCCTCTTCAACAAATGGTGCTGGGAAAACTGGAAATCCACATGTAACAAAATGAAATTAAACCTCTATCTCTCACCATGCACAAAACTCAACTCAAAGTGGATCAAGGTCTTAGGAATTAAACCAGAGACCTTGCACCTAATGGAAGAAAAAGTAGGCCCAAATTTCCATCATGTCAGATTAGGCCCCAATTTTCTTAAAAAAAACTCCTGTAGTGCAAGAATTAAAACCAAGAATCAATAAATGGGGTGGATTCAAACTAAAAAGCTTCTTCTCAGCAAGAGAAACAATAATGAGGTGAATAGAGAGCCTACAGAATGGGAGCAAATCTTTACCACAAACACATCAGATAGAGCACTAATCTCTAGGACTTATAAAGCACTCAAAAACCAAAAACACCAAAAAAGCAAATAACCCAATCAATAAATGGGCCAAGGACCTGAACAGACACTTCTCAGAAGAGGATATACAATCAACCAACAAACATATGAAGAAACGCTCAACATCTCTAAGCTGTTAGAGAAATGCAAATCAAAACTACTCTAAGATTTCATCTCACTCCAGTTAGAATGGCAGCAAGTAAGAACACAACAATAAGTGTTAGTGGGATATGGGGGAAAATGCACACTGGTGGGACTGCAAACAGGTGAAGCCCATCTGGAAAGCAGTATGGAGGAAATTCCTTGACCCAGCTATCCCACTCCTTGGTTTATACACAAAGGACTTAAAAACAGCATACTACAGGGATACAGCCTCATCACTATTTATAGCAGCACAATTCACAACAGCTGAATCATGGAACCAACTAGATACCCTTCAGTAGATGAATGGATATGATATATACACAATCGAACATTACTCAGCATTAAAGAGAATAAAATCATGGCATTTGCAGGTAAATGGATGGAGTTGGAGAATATAATGCTAAGTGAAGCAAGCCAATCCCCCAAAAAACAAAGGCCAAATGTTTTCTTTGATATGAAGATGCAGATGCATAATGGTGATTGGCATGGGGGGGGTACGGAGGGGCATGGGAGGAATGGAGGACCTTTGTAGGGCAAAGAGGAGGGAGGGGAGAGGAGGGGGTAAGGGAGTAGAAATGATGGTGGAATGAATTAGACATCATTACCTTAAGTATAAGACATGAATGGTGTGTAAATACTTCGTGTACAATCAGCGTCTTGAAAAATTGTGCTCTATATGTGTAATATGAAATGGACTGCATTCTGCCATCATGTATAACAAATCAGAATAAAAAAAAATAAATAAATAAAAAGCCAACAACAACAACAACAAAAATAAACACAAAAAGAGCTGGTCATGGTGGTACATACTTGTAATTCAAGCAACTCAGGATTCTGAGCCAAGAAGATTGCAAGTTCAAGACCAGCCTCAGCATCTTAAAGAGGCCCTAAGCAACTTGAGCAAGACCCTGTCTCTAAATAAAAATATAAACAAGGGTTGGGGGTGTGGTTCAGTGGTTAAGTACCCCTGGGTTCAATTCCTGGTACCAAATAAATAAATAGGACTGGAGATATGGCTCGGTGGTTAAGAGCCTCTGGATTTAATCCCCAGTACCAAAAGTTACCAAAAAAAAAAAAAAAAACCAGGAGCTATCCCTGATTTCCTTCCCCCGACCCAAACTCTATCTCCCTCACCAGCAAATATTAATTTACTTCTAATATATCATTAGCAACTCATACTAATTTACTTCCAATGTATTCCCAAACCATACTCTTCTTTCTAACTCCATTACTACCATCCTAGTCCAAACTCCATTATGTCTTATTTTGGAAATCTGTCATGGCTACCTTAACATGCAAATCAGGTTAATCTCTCGGCTTAAACCCTCTGCTAGCTGGGCACAGTGGCGCATGCCTGTAATCCCAGCAGCTCAGGGGGCTGAGACAGGAGGATCGCAAGTTCAAAGCCAGCCTCAGCAATTCAGTGAGGTGCTAAGAGACCCTGTCTCTAAATAAAATACAAAATAGGGCTGAGGATGTGGCTCAGTGTTCAAGTGCCCCCGAGTTCAATCCATGATACAAAACAAAACAAAACATGCTGGCTTCCCTGTCCCACTTAGAATAAAATCCAAACTTCTTAACCTGGCCAGTAAGACTGTACATGATCTGGTCCCTGTCAACCACATTGCCACATTCCCCTCTCATTTGCTTAAATAACTCCACCCAACTTATTCCTATCTTAAGACATTTTACTACATATACCTTCCACCTGGAATGTTCTTCTTCAAGGTACTTTTAAGAGGCTAGCTGCTTCTTTTTATTTTATTGGCTGAAATTTCACCCTGATAAGGCCTTTCCTGAAGGCTCAAATAAAAGCAGTTACCATTTACTCTCTAAAATACCATCTTCACTATAAGAGAGTATCTTGCTTAGTTCTTGTTTGCATCTCAGTGTAAGTTCCATAAAACTAGGGAATCTTGTCTGATTTGATTAATGCTTCACTAGCACAGAATTCATTATACCAACATTTACTGAACATCCAAAATTATGTTTCAGAGAAGTTTTGGATGCTCTAATGTGCATGAGGACTGGGATTAGAGCAGTGAACAAGTTACCCCCATGTTCACTATCAAAGGACACATGGACATTGAACTAAATAAGGGGTCTGAGGGAAAGCACAATGTAATGGAAGAAACACCTGATATAATCAAAGAAACCACAGAGGCACTTTTGAACTTGGATCTGAAGGATGAGAAAGAATTAACTAAGTGGAGAGGTTCAAGTTGGAAGAAAAGGAGCAATTCTAGAGTAATGGAGCAGCATGTACAAAAGGTCAAAATGGTACATGGCATGTTTGGGGAATTAAATGATGGTTAGTAAAATTGAAGTGTGGAGAAAGAATGAATGAGTAGAGGGATGAGGCTAATAAGACTTAGTCAAATCATGCAACTGTCTCCCCCCCCCCCCCCGCCGTACCGGGGGGATTGAACTCAAGGGCACTTAACCACAGCTATATCCACAGCCCTTTTGTATCTTTTATTTTGAGCCGAGGTCTCGATAAGTTGCTGAGGCTGGCTTTGAATTCACAATCCTCCTGCCTCAGCCTCCTAAATTGCTAAAATTACAGGTATGTGCCACCATATCCAGCTTACTCCCACATTTTTTTATTGGTGCATTATAAAGGCATTCATGCAGGATCTCAACATATTAAATCTTGGTGTTTAATAGGCAATAGAAAGTCACTAGGTTTTAAGCAAAAGTAACAAAAAAATCAAATCTCCATCGAAAGAGTCTCACTCTGGCTGAAGCATAATAAATTAGAACACTGCTTCCACAGAGTGCTCTATGAGTCATGAAGAGGTAGTAGATGGTAGTCAAGATACTGATCCCTGTGGCCCCTGGAGCAGCTGCCTCCAACTCTGAGTACTCTTGCCCAGTTACCCCAGGGAATCGTGCAAATACAATTTTCTGGGTGCTATGATGTAAAAAAGATTAAGAAGGACTAGGTTAGAGACTACAAGTGTTGAGTACTGGAAAACAATTAGGAGGCCAATGCAAAACAGTATTTGGAAAAAAGAGTACGGTGGTTACAGTGGAAATGGAAAAAAAGCAGATTTAAGAAATAACCTTCATTAGGGATCAGAAATTGGGGGGAGGGGTACAATGTCAAGAACGACCTCCTAGCTGGGCACAGTGGCACAAGCCTGTAATCCCAGATACTCAGGAGGCTGAGGCAGAAGGATCTCAAATTCGAGGCCAGCATATGCTCTTAACAGATCCTGACTCAAAATATATGAAAGGCTGGGAATGTAGCTCAGTGATAAAGAATTCCTGAGTTCAAGCCTCTGAATTGCGAAAAGAATGATCTACCAATATGCCTTGCTTGGGCTTGCACACTGGCTGAGTGTTGTCTTTCACCAAGATAAGGAATCCAGGATCCACTGAAACATGGACCAAGTTTAAAAGGGAGTATTATGAGTTTTGTTTGCACCCTACTAAATTCAAGTTTACGTAAAAAGAAGAATAGATTGGCTCTGAAGTTCACAGAAGCAATCTGGGCTAGAGATACAATTTTGCATAAGAGTAGGACCTGAAGTTGTAAGAATAGATGAAATTCATAGAATAAGAGGACTCAGCCTTAAAAACTGTAAGGCTGGAAGGAAGAAGAGGAACTAGCAAATAATACTAACAAGGAGAAAAACTGTGTCAAAAATACCAGGAGATGAGTAGTTCAGAAAAAAGGATGCAACAGCTAGAAATCACTAGATGGGTTTAAATAAGGAACAGTTATAATAGCACAACAGAAATGGCCAGGGGCTAGATAGGGATATCACATGGCCTCTAGGATATCTTCCAACTTGAGACCGGACCCTAAAGTTCCCTGAAAGAAAATTAGCTTATATTGTAAGTGATACAGATGAGCCTCTTGAGTCATGCACATGCAATACAGTGTAAGGGCAAATAATTTTACTTCCTATGCTCAAGGAGACACGTTTTATACGGCCCAACACGAAGTTATAGAAGCATCAGTATAATTATACCTAAAGAAATACTGAAAGGGACTGAAATGCTATGTTCAAGAAGGAAATTAAGGAGCCAAGAGAATGTTCTTCAAGAGACCACACAATACCACATCTGAGAATTCTGTGCAGTGCAAATGTACTAAAAGGATAGTAAACATGACATCTATATTTGTTTCAAGAATTGAGCAAAAAAATCAGGAAAAAGAAGGACCAACAGAACTACCAATATCACCACCAAGAAACCCAACCCTGCAATCTGTTTCCTTTCTCAAACAAACTCAACATTAGAGCCTACACAGAACAGGCTTCTAAATCCCATCACAGAAGAAAAAAAAAATGTGTCCAGTACATAATAAAGAAACATGAAAACACATTTTATAAAAATCAAGAAATTCTTGATGTTATTTTTCTTTTTTTCTACAATTAAAAACCCCAAATATTTTTAATAATAAGAAGGACCAAAGGGACTGTGAAAACTACCAAATGAGCAGATAATAATAATACAAAAAAGTCCCAATATTTCATCTTTAATCTGTCCTAGTCTTGAAGGAGAGCTACAGAATGAAGTCAGCAGCACAGCAGTGGAGTTTGACCTGCAGGCAAGGTAAGGGACAGGCAAATTAGGGTGTGTCTGCTGTTGAAAGAGGAAGGAAGGGCAACACCTTGCATTCTTAGAAGTGGAGGTGTAACTGACTCAACTCAGTTGAAGGCAGGATAACAGGAAGGTATGTGTGGCCAAAACCTGGAGTCACTCTAAGCCTGCTCTCTGCTCAAAGCAATCCAGAATTCCTATCTTCTTACAACTCAACAACAAAAAGACAAAGACTTTTGTTAAAAAAAAAAAGTTAAAAACCGAGCCAAGGACTTGAACAAACATTTATCCAGTGGAGATAAATTACTGGCCTCTAAGCACATGAAAAGATGTTCAACATAATTAATCATTATGGAAATACAAATAAAAACCACAATGAGATATTTCTTTATTCCCACTAGAGTGGCTATAATAAAAAACAGAAAATAACAAGTATTGGCAAGAATGTGGAAGAAACTGGAATCCTCATGGGTTGCCAATGGGAATGTAAATGGCTCAGTGGCTATGGAAAATAATTTGGCAGTTACTCAAAAAGTTAAAACATAAAGTTACCATATGAACCAGCAATCCCACCGAGAGGTATATACCCAAGAGAAATAAAGACAAGTGTTCAAACAAAAACTTGTGAATGTTCACTGCAGCATTATTTTTAACAGCCAAAAAGTGGAAACAGGGGCTGGGGATGTGGCTCAAGTGGTAGCGCGCTCGCCTGGCATGCATGCGGCCCAGGTTCGATCCTCAGCACCACATACAAACAAAGATGTTGTGTCCGCCGAAAACTAAAAAAATAAAAAAAATTTTTTTAAAAAAGTGGAAACAATGTAGATATCCATCAACTGATGAATAAAGAAAATGCAGGACAACCGTACAATGCAATATTATTCAGGCAAAAGAAGAAATGAATTACTGATATATGCTACAAGATGAAGCCAGAAAACAATTAAGATAAGTGAAAAGAAGCCACACACAAAGCCACATTATTATATGAACATCCTGAACAGGCAATCTACAAAGTCAGAAACTAGATCAATGGTTACTGTGTTTGGCAAAAGGTGAAATGGGCAGTGACTGCTTAAGGGGTAATGGGTTCCTTTCTGGAATGATGAAAATATTCTAGAATCAGACAGTGGTGATGATTATGCAACACTGTGAATTTTATAGTACTTAAATTTTACCTCAATTTTTTTAAAAAAGAAGAACTGTTCTCAAAATGTTACACCACAAGTGGTAAAGAAAGGGACAGCAAAACTGTCTGAAAATAGGCCCAGCCAAGCAAGTTTCTAATGAATTATTTTCACCAGCAAATCAGTCTGTACTCCACCCAGACTTAGAGCCAGGATAAAATGAACTGGCATTTATTTCTGAAAATTTATGAAAATTAACTTCAATATAAAGAAGTAACACTAAGCATTTAGATTAATGTGTTACTACAGTAAACTCAGAGAGCCAATGGACAAACAAGGACAAGGAAATTTCTATGTGATCACATTACTACTTTCCAATCAAGTAACATATTTATACAACTAAAAAAATAGAGATATGGCAACCGGAAACCCATAAAAGGACCTGGAGACAGTGAAAACAAGCAAGAGCTCAAAGCCCCAACAAGCAGAGATGCATGACTCATAGGCACCGCCTGAGCTGATTTGTATGGGTCAGCAGAGGGCACAATTGGAGAACTACAAATATGGTCCCATATCAAAAGACTGTTTACAACTTTCCAAAATCCCTAGCTTTCTTTTCATTAAGTAAGAAAAAAGGAAAACTCATAGCTATACCTGTCAGTAGCACCCAAGAAAATGCTGTTCTCTGACTCAAAGCGAAACTTCTAGGTCACACAAGCAACAGGATCTTTGTTCATAGTTCGGAGTATTCGGAGGGCCACCGAGAGGTCAGGTCCACATCACCCACTCTTTATCCACATGATACAGGGATCAGACCATGATGAAATCACTCTATAGACCAAACGTCATGGCTGTCACTTGTCCCCAACTCCACACCCACCAAGTTACCAAGGAACTGGTGTAAACAGAATGGAGTTTAATATGTTATTTGCTCTGATCTAAGTAGCTGACATAATACCAATTAAATTTATAATGACACTGGAGTAATAAACAAGCCCTTGGCACAATTCTCTTTGCAAACATGATTCAAGGGGTGGTTTTCATTTTGCTCTTTCTTCAACTTCCAGATGCCAAACCATTTAGAAACTACTCCTAATCTCTTATTCAAAAAGAGTTGGTGTCTGGGTGTTTATCATTTTATAAGAAAAGGACCACGAATATTAGATGGCCCAGACACTCAGACTATCCAACTACTGCATAAGAATCCCATTTCTTTAGAAGTCAAAATATGTGGTATAATGATTGGAGTCCAGAACCTGGAATCCTGGATTCCCACTCCGATCCCCTTCTTTCTCCAATTCTGGCTCTGAAAAAGACATGTGATCACCATTTTGAGAACATGAACAGAGGCAACCAAGTTCTTGAGATGGCTTCACCACAGAATTCATGGCTGTTAGGAAATAAAAATGGCAGTTACCACTGACCTGCTGGCACTTCCATCCTTAAACCCAACAACTAGCCCTATCCATGGCTATATTTACGTTTCACAGAGGAGTCACCAAGCCCTTTGGCCACACTTACTGAATCCTTTAAATAAAATACAGAAAGTTACATATTCTTATGGACTACACGACAGCAGTTGACAAGAATGAGCTATATAGATGTACTAGTGTGGACAGAACTCAATAACCTGATGTTGAATGAAAAAGGCAAACTGCTGAAAGATGAACATTTCATCTGCCAAATATAGGATGCATATATAACATGGAATAGGAAGATAAAGACCAAACTTTTGAAATAGTAAATGCTTCTGAGCAACGGTAGTAAGATTAGCATAGATGTGGGAGAGATGTTTTAAGACTTCAATTTCATCAGCATTGTTTGATCTTTGTATAACACACACACACACACCCAAAGTAATTACAAAAAACCCTAACATTTATTAAATCTGGGTGGAAACTGCACAGGTGTTTGTTAATTTAATTTTAGTACAAATTGTGTATAAAATACCATTTATCCTTTTTCATGTTTTATGCTATGGAGGGGAGGTGGTATTAGGGATTGAACCCAGGGGCACTCCACCACTGAGTTACATCCCCAACGCTTACTTGAAATTTTATTTTGAGACAGGGTCTCACTAAATTGTCAAGGCTGGCCTTAAACTTGTGATCTTTCTGCCTCAGCTTCCTGAATAGCTGGTATTACAAGTGTGCTCCACCTCACCCTTTTATCTCATCGGCACTGGGGGGGGGGGGGGGGGGGCGGTCAATATGCTCAATCAGAAAATAGCTACTAAGCATGTACCATACGCAAATATTTAGTGAATATTATGTGACAGGCATGTACTAAGTGATCACTGTATATGAAGTTAGAAGGCAGGTGCTTCTTCTCCTTGCCATTTTCATTAGCTACAGCTGTTACCTACTCTTGAGAAAATTAGTATCTTTCCTGAATGGCATGCTTCTTTGGCTCTGCCAGGAGCTGCTTGCATGCAGAAGGCACATATTTCTTTGTTAAGTCTGAAGATAGGTTCTGCCTGCCTCTGAAGAGATATACCTCTGCAGAGATATACCTGTGGCTGTCCCACCCTTCCAAAGATTTCTGAATAAGTACATATGCTTTATACACCCAACTCTGGACCAGTATTAGAAACCTGTTATTATTACAAGTTAAGCCACATCTCTCAACCAAATCTTTACCAGTAATAAAGGCCAAATATATTAAAAAAGATGAGGTGTGTTTTTTTTTTTTTACATTTTTTGCCCAACTTTGCCCAAATTTGGCAGAGTCAAATTTGTTATGCACACCAGAGCAAAGAAAAGAAGTAACTACTACTTTCCTAAGAACCCTTAAGATAAAAATTATTCTAAAAGGTTGAAGCTTTTCTTAGCATATACTTGGATATCAAAGAGGGTAGGAAAGTGTGTGTACATGTGTTTAACTGTGCATAAGGAATAGTTAAGGTACTAATTTGTTTAAAGTAAAGAAGATTAGAAACTCCATCATATATATTATGGTATCATGAGTAAAATTCAGGGGTGTGTAGAGTATTTCCACAGGTAAAAGCAAATACATATAGTAGGTTCTTTGTTTTGTTTTGTTTTTGTGTGTGTGGTGCTGGGGATTGAACCTAGGGCTTTATGCATGCAAAGCAAGTACTCTACCCATTGAGATATATCCCCAGACCTGTCTATTAATTTTGAACTAAATTTGAAGATTAAAAAGTCCCTAGAGGGGAGCTGGGATTGTGGCTCAGCCGTAGAGCACTTGCCTAACAAGTGCGGGACCTGGGTTCGAACCTCAGCACCACATAAAAATAAAAGGCATTGTGTTGTGTCCATCTACACCTAAAAAAAATAAATATTAAAAAAAAAGTCCCTAGAGGGATTTGATAATGTGCTCAACCACTCCCTCCCTGAAGTTGGTCTCAGAGAGTGCTCAGCTCTGAGTCTAACTTGATGTCAACCTCTACCTTCCATATTCCCCTCCCACAAAGAACTAACCTGCTTCCCTCAGCTAACCAAGCCTGTCCAAGTCCAGGATCAGTACAATAAGGGAAGGCTGCAAAACACCTGCAACTCAGGTCCAACAGAGGTGAAGGCCCCTGCTGCTGCGACAAAGCCATGAACCTGAACAGCTCGAAAAAGCAGCCCCCTAACCATGGAGGAAATTGGTCACAATCCTTCAGCTTGGACTTTTCTTAGCAGAGGACTGCCCATGTGAATATTCACTCAGTTCTCTCACACTGTACACTGTTCACACCTCTGAAAGCACTTTACATTCACTAAAGGGACCCAAGGCTCAGGTCACAAAACCAAACTTTCTCTACCCTTTTCCCTTAGTTGATATAATCCAGTACTATATTTTAAATGCCACCTATAAATTTAACAATTTATAGAAATTCTTAGAATTTTATTTCAGTAGCCCAGAGTTCTAGATTTAGATATCCAATTGTCTATTCATCATCTCTACCTGGATGACTAATAGTATTGCAAAGACAATATGGCCCAAATCAAACTTTCAATTTGCTTTTAAAATTAGTTATGAAATTTGAAAATGACTAGAGAAACTAATCTATGAATTAGCAATAGTACATCTATTCCTACAAATATGTGGAATGTCTGTAGCAGGATAACCTCTGTGGAGTCCACATGGAACGCTGTGTGCAAACCAGTGAATGATCACACTGGTACTGGGAATCATCACTTGCCCAGAATAGGTAGTATACAGAAAAAGTGAGCAGAAGCAATGCTCATTTCATTCATCTTAGCTTCAAATCCTTTCCCATGAATCTTTGTAGCCTAATTTTCCATTGCAACACTCCAGAACAACTATCATTCCACTTCCAGACTTTTGTCCATGCTATCTTTGATTTGAAATGCCTTTTCTTCTCTGCTTCAGCCCTATCTAGCAAAATTCCAACTAACTTTCAAAGCTCAAGAGAATCAAGTGTGATGGTGCATGCCTATTATCCCAGCAACTCAGGAAATCTGAGATAGGAGAATTGCAAGTACAAAACCAGCCTCAGCAATTTAGTGAGACCCTGTCTCAAAATTTAAAAAGGGCTGGAGATGTGGCTCAGTGGTTAAATGCCCCTGGGTTCAATCCAAACAACAACAACAAAGCTCAAGAGAAATGCCCGCTCTCCCATGAAATCATCCCAGACCTCTCCAACTGGACAGTGAATATTATAAAGGGGAGGAAAATGTATGATTCCAGATCCAAAGCTTTAGTCTTTTTTTTTTTTTTTTTGGCAGTGAGGGAGTGGTTATTGAGGATTGAACTCAGAGGCACTTGACTTCTTTCTCTCTCTCTTATAGGCTAACTGCACATTTCCACAGTCAAAAGCCACATTAAAAGATAAGTAAAGGACCACAATTGCCTGGTTAATCTCTAGCACAACCACTGAATCAGAGCATGCTCTTTGGGCCCCCAAGCTCTGGCTCAACACTGTAAGTGGATGTGGGTACACAAGCCCTAGGGGTTTGGGAAAAGGGAGAGCTCAAACAATGTTCTCTCGTCAGCACTTTGAACAAAAAAATCCATTCAGTGAGAATGGCACCATGTTCCTTTTGCCCTTTCTCCCTAGGAACTAAATTAAACAGATTACAGACAGTGGCAAGAGCTGGCCTCAGAACAGCCTTCCCCTTATTTGTTATTTTTAGCAATTTAGTCCGACAACGCCTGACAACGAAACATGCCTAGAATAGCTAAAGGGAGGGGGATTATCAGATACTACCAGCAAAAAAACACACTAGTCATCACTTCCTCCAACCCTAAGAAAGAATCATTTTCCATGTCTTTACAGCATCACACAGTTTGAGCCTTTAGAGTGACATATAAAAACAGAGTATGTATAAAACACCAGTGGAAACTGATAAGGTTTCCTGGCCTGGAGTACTGTTCCACCCTTACATGTGTTTTCCTAAAAACAAAAGCAGAAGCAATTGAACTAAACTATTTTATACAAAAGTGAGGAATACAATGCCTCTGTGCCCATTCTGGAAAAAGTTCCCCACAAGATGATTATGTACCAAAAAGAATGATTATGTACCCAAAAGAATGGCTTTGGGGTACATAATCAGTGATGGAATTCAAATATTTTTATTTTGCTGGTGGCAGGTGAGAGATCTGTTTGAAAATAAGACAAAGTGAGACTGAAGAGACTCATCCAATTAATCATAATCAGCAACAATAGCATGATCCCCATTTTATAAAAGAAATAACAGCAAAAATTATTTGAAAAATGAATAAACAGGTAAAATAAAAATGGTAAAGCTCTAAGAAAGTAACACAACTACATCAGATTAACTGAAATTCATAAAATATATTGTATAAAAATTAGATACATGTTACAAAATGCCCTTGTGCATGAAGGAATCTAATCATTATGAACATTTTTTGAACACAGACATAGATGCTAATATTCTAAGTGCCAAGTATTTATAAAACAGTATAGGATAAAGCACTACAAATGAATAAAATGCTATCTTTCTAGGCGTGTTGACTTATGTATGTGAAGTTAGTAAGCTGTCAGCACAGTTCTACCCAAAAGTATGCATCTCTAAAACAGATGATGCCTAATAGATACTACCTTTAAGCCATCATATGTACACCTCTATGACTTAAGTGACTACAAAAGGTATCAAAGGAGATGCCATCATCTTATATTACATTTTAGATGGCAAAGTTGTAGGCAGACAACTATATTTTATTTTTGCTTCAAAAACAAGGTTCCAATAAAACATTTCAAGTAAGGTCATGATCTAAACAGAAAGGAAACTGTTTGTTTGTTTGTGGTTTTTACTTTTTTATTTTGTTTCTTTCTGTCTTTTCATTTTAAGGGAGCATTTTTGTTCCTGAAGTGGTAATTCGGGGGGGGGGGGGGGGGGTCAAAGCTACAATGATAAAACTTGACACAGTGACTGCAGTGACCCTAAGATCTTTGAATTCAATTCTCTGATTTTATAGATGAGGAAACTGAAGTTTAGAGAACAACAACCTAGAACTAGAATCAACCTAATTCTAGAACCAAGAACTCTAACATAGGCTTCTAAGTTAGAAATTTAGGGTAATAAATGCTCGACAGTAAATCTAACAGACTTGGAGACCTCTGTTGGTTCAAAAGCCAGTTCTTTGAATTCCGTTCATTTGATCTGACATATGTACCATGCTCATTCGTAAAGGTATGGCCTTCCCCACTTTGAGTACAAACAATCTTGCTTTTTCTGGCCAGTATCTATAACTTCAGGTTAGAGGACATCTGTGGTATGAAAACAGACTGATCAAAGGAAGAAACTAGGTTAAGGAAAAATACAAGAGAGTCTGATTCATTCTTTTTTTTCCTTCTTCTTCTTCGCATGTGTGAGGTACTGGGTTTGATACTCAGCACCACATAACATAAATAAAGGTCCACTGACAACTAAAAATATTGAAAAAAAAAAAAGAAAGAAAGAAATTACTCTCTAGAAGTCCAAAAATCACTTGAGGAACTTTCAAGCATGGGAGAGAGGAGGATAAGGACATATATTTATGGTTAGACACAGAGAAAAGTATATACTACATAAAGCATATAACAATGAAGGTTAAGGTCAATAACTCTGAAGCATTCAAAGGAATAGTCTGGTGTGGACACAGGCAAGTACTTCACAGAGGAAATAAGATACTCCAAATGTATACAAGAAGAAAAGAATAACTGAATCAAAAAAAAAAAAAATGAACTCTTGGCTAACTGGAATACAAACCCAATTTCCTCAAGTCTTTTCCCTTCCTTAATCAAAATAAAGATGTACCATCAGGGAAGATATCATATCAAAGCTATGTATATTATGTGCATATAAAATATGTGTAAAAATGTATTATACAAATTCATAAATAAAAGCTATCCAGTTAAAAGGCTCACTCTATCTGAACTGTAGAGTTCACATCTAAGTTCTCAAACCAAAAAATATTTCTCTTGAGGAAATAAAATATATCATAGATAGTTTACATTTGGGCAAATTTTAGAATGCAGATTACAACACATATGCAGACAAAGTCATTAATAATATTGATAAAAGGAATGATCAAGCAGAAAAAGAACACATATGGCTTTTGGGGACATACACCTACTCTTCTCTGAAAACCATAGAGGATGATTCTGCAGCTACATTGAGCCCTAATATATCAGGACACAGAGATTATATACAGGTAACTATAAATTCTGGGGTTTCCAACCACCAAGCTCTTTTAGACTTAAGTCTTAAATAACTGAAAACTATTTTAAAACAAACATCCATTTTTACAAATGTTGAGAATGTAAATGAACTCTACAGATATAAGCATTCATATCTGAAATCCCAACATATGTGACAATAAGAGAAACCACTTGACTCAAGACTCCCCAAGTCGAAAACAACACAGAAAAGAAAGTATGCTGGCAACTTGCATTCACTTTTTTAAAATTAAAAAAAAAAGACGGGCTGGGACTGTAGCTCAGTGGTAGAGCGCTTGCCTAGCATGTGTGAGGCACTAGGTTCAATCCTCAGCACCATATAAAGTAAAATAAAGACATTGTTGTCCACCTATAACTAAAAAATAAATATAAAAAAAAGAAAGAAAGAAAAGGCACCTATAAGTACCTAGCTATTTAGCTACTACTACTGAGGGCAGAAAATTAGCAAGAGGATAGAGACATTTTATACTTTTTTTCAAAACTCAAATGAGGATTAGGGGTGATCTCTGAACAACAGCTCCCCAAACAAGAGGCTGAAATAATCTGTACACTCTGAGAACATCTCGATTTGTTAAGGATAAAAATGGACTGTCCGCCTGGCACTTATATATAATAGGCTACCAAAAAGAAATGAAAGTGAACAAATCACGATCTCAGATAACTATGTATTTCACAAACATGTTGAGCAAAAGACAGAAGGCAAAAAAGAATATAGAGTAATGTTGTTCATAAAGTCCAAAAAAACCTCTAAATTTTATTGTTTTAAGGGACACATTGCAAGTAGTAAAATTTTTTTAAAAAGGAAATAATTATCACCAAAATTAAGGTATCAACAAAGTTAAGGTAGTGGTTAGCTGCAGAGCAGGTAGGCAGGATGGCAGTGGACCAGGGAGTGGACAACAGGGGTGGACGGGGCAGATCTACTGTCTTGCCAATATTCAATTATTCAATTGCTCAGCCTGAAAATCATTACAGGTATTTGCTTTATAACTACTTATTCAGTTATACACATTATTTAATGCATATTTCTATAAATGCTCATTTTACTACAAAATAAATAAATGACTAAAATTTTAATGGATTCTAAACTTTGAGTTATGCAAGCAGTTGAACCATTCGGACACTTCGTATAAAAACATTACACCACTGGCTCTGCTCTCACCTCCCCTCTTCACTGAAAACACAGATAAGAATCAGTGTGGGCTGGGGTTGTAGCTCAGTGGCAGAGTGCTTGCCTCACATATGTGAGGCACTGGGTTCCATCCTCAGCACCACACAAAAATAAATAAACAAAATAAAGACATTGTGTCCATCACAACTAAAAAATATTTAAAAAAAAAAAGAATCACTGCCAATCATATAGTAGAGTCCACTGGATATCACATCCAAAGAGGGGTCCCATGACACACAAAATAGTACCAACTCAGAAATGTACCCAGGGCAAAACTGGACATCTACCCAAGTGCAATCCATGCTATGGGGAAAAAAAAAAAACACCCTCAAGAGGCAGAATAAAATTTCCTCAATCATGGGAATTTCTCCAAAACATGTTCTCATCAGAATATCAGAACTAACCCAATTGCAGGGTGACACAGGCACTTCCCGTCCAGTTCTCTCATCACTTTTCTTTCCACTTAAGTTCAGGAACCACTTGGTGACCAAAACTGTCATTTTTGTGGGAGAGTCAGGACATTGCAAGTCAGAGCTTTACATAATTTTTTTTTTAGATTTTACTGATACCCTGGGCTGGAGAACTATTTCAACAATCCAAGAATTCCAACACTCTGTATCAGAAGTGGCACTAAGCCAGGGACAGAAGGCCATGGGTTTCCTTATTCTGTCATTGCTGAGCTTACTGGGAGGTGGAAGGGGTGGTAATCCTGCTGGAGATAGAGGGGAAGGATGGTGGTTACCAGTATATGCATGCACCTAAAATATAAGAGGCTTTTAGTTGAAGGCAGATTAGCCTTAACTAGTAATTTTTTGGTCCACATCTGAAACAAGACAGAGAACATAAATGACATATGGGAACAACTGTAAATGTGTTCACACATATCACTAAAAGCTTACTGCCTAGAATTCACAATAGTGGAAATTCTAGCTCATCTGAATGCTGAAGCTAAGTTTTCAAAACTGCAAAAGAGGACAATAAGTAATTGTTTCCTTCTTACATCCAAAAGAGTGAGCAAAAATATAAAATGCATTTTGCACTCTTCAGAAGACACCAATCTCCTCAATCAATAATTTAAACTTTAAAACTGAATTTTGTCAAAAAAGGATTTCTTCCTAATAATGTTACACATCTTTTTAAAAAACTACTTTACAAAGACTAATGAGACTCAAAAAAATCATAATTCTAAATCCTAAACAATTATGTTTTTGGTGAGTGTTTTTGTTTGTTTGGTTTGGTTGGGTTTTGCTATTCTAAGGTTTCAAACCAGAGCCTTTGTAGGCAAGCACTCTACCACTAAGCTACATCCTCAGCCCTTTTTTTAAACTTTTGAGGCAGGGTCTCACTAAATTGCTCAGGCTGACCCTGAACTTATGATCCTCCTGCCTCAGCCTCCAGAATAGCTGAGATTACAGGCCTGAGCCACCAAACCCAGTTATTTTTTAAAACTGTGCTTTTACACTTTTTCTAATAACAACATATACTATATTAACTATTATACACCTGTTATCTGCTTTAAGAAGTTATATAGTATTTTTTTGGTACTGAGGTTTGAACCCAGAGGCACTTTACCACTGAGCTACATTTCCAGCCCAATTTTTATTTTTTATTTTGAGACAGGGCCTCACAAAATTACTGATCTTCCTTCCTCAGCCTTCCAAATTGCTGGGATTATAGGTATGTACTATCACCCTGGCTTACTATCAGTATTTTTTAAAAATAAAGAACCTCCTCAAATAATGACATAAATAATATGGTTACTCTATCATCCCCAAAGCACTGTTTTGTATGTTCTCATGAACAGGACCAGCATCATTGTTCTACTAATCACTATTTTGATAACATGGTTGTAATTTCCTCCTAGAACTTGACCTATCATCTTTATAAAGGAAAAATTAAAATCTATAAAACATTATCATATTGTAATACTGTTTGAAAACGCTTCATTAAAATAATTATGTTTGGGCTGGGGTTGTGGTAGAGAGCTTGTCTAGCACGTTTAAGGCACTGGATTGGATCCTCAGCACCACATAAAAACAAATAAGTAAAATAAAGGAATTATGTCCACCTACAACTAAAAAAAAAAATTTAATGATTATGGTTATTTTACATATACACATTCATAATTTTAGATGCATGCTAAGACAGTGATTGTCTTTATCTTCCAGTAAGGAATATCACTCTCTATCAAAAGGACTTCCATCCATGTCAGCCAACTTAGTGGCTATCAAAAACTAAACAAATTCTAAGTAAACTTTACATTCATTAATAAAAAAAAAATGGCATAAAATAAATGGGGAGTGGATCTGAAGACAACAAACAAAAAAACAGTAAGAACAGAGCTGAGTAAAAAGGAATCTAAGAAATACCATGAAGATGAGCTTTCAGGTCAGAGAAGCTGAACAACTATATCAAAGAAAAGGTCTGTCCACAGTGTCATTCATACAGACTATTGGTAGAGGGTAATGAGGCATACACAGTGGACTACTTAATGAAACAAGTTAACACTTTAATTAAAAATTAGACTTATGACCCAGACCAAAAAGAAACTTACTCTTTCAGAGATGAATACATGTAAAAGGAAACAGCCTGTCCTTTGTCTGCAAAGTTTTGTATAAATTGTGCTTCCCCACTTAATTGCAAGGTATAATGATGGTGATGATAATTATACAGGATTAAGATGAAATAAATTGTACTGGCAATAAATACTAGGGTACAAAAGAAAAGACTGTATTTAGAAGAGGAACAACAACTGGGAGGCTTTAGAAAAAAACATTTAGATTTCTAAAATCTACATCAAGCTTTCTAAGTAACACTGAAACTAGATTTTCAGCCTCTGCTGCTTTAGTGTTACAGCAGAACCCAGCCTCCTACCAGTGCCTCCCTTCTAAATTCTTGTCTCACAAATGAAGAGAATGAAATCCCTGGATGAGGAAGAGTGAGCCTAAGAGCAGGAGTTCTTTAAGGGAGAAGAAAAGAGAAAGAGCTCCTACAGGGTGAGAGGGAATCAAATAGAGGTTGCCATTTAAATGTACTAGTCTTGGGGGTTATACAGCTACAGAGTAGGGGCACTGATCAATATCTATGCTAATCAGGTCTTGGAAAAGTACCAGTGCTACTGGTCAAAATCTCTGGTAAACAGATATTAGAAAAGTACCAATGCTGTTGGTTCAGCCCATGACCTTCTAATTGGCTGTGCCCTTTTAGTCCTTGAAATTGAACTTTCCTATACCCTCTATTCAAGTCTACTCCTACCCACTTCCATTTTCCCCAATTTGAGACAAAGGCTTGGCTGGAATGTTTGGAATGCTTCTGGTTTATTTTCATGGAGTGGCCTTTACTTTGGGGGAATAAAAGCCTTAATAGGATTCCCTATCCTATCTTATTCAATAGAAAATCATATTTGTGATTTACTTCAACTAGTCATAGTTTATATTCCCAAATTCCCAAACTGTGCTAAGAAGCTAAAAGAATAAATAGGGAGTAGAAGAAAGCAGCACATAATTTAAGAAATTAGAAAATGCTTCTTGAGAAAAGTAGCCGTATTCTAAAAACTGAAGGATTAGTACATGGAGCTGGTAAAGGCAGAAGGACATGTTCAGGTGGAAGAATCTTTAAAAAATCTACTAGAAACAAAGAAAGCACAAGAAATTCCAAAAGTTCAGAATATTTCAGAAGGCTAAGGAAATGAGGGAAGACAGAGAAATAAAAAGAAGTCATTTCATAAAGAGTCCTGAAAATATATTAAAATGTTTGATTTTTACCATAGAACAACAATTAATTTTTACAAAAGGGAGTAATATTACCAAATTTACATCACAGAAAGGTCATTCTAACTTAAATGTGCTAGAAGGACTAAAAGAGGGAAGGCTAGAAGGAGGAAAACCAGTTAAAATGCAATGTAGGCTGGAAACAGCAATTCTGAAGGCTGAGGCAGGAGGATTGCAGGTTCGAGGCCTGCCTCAGTAATTTAGAGAGGCCCTAAGCAACTTAGCAAGACTCCGTCATAAAATTTAAAATAAATAAATAAACAAAAGGGGCTGGAAATGTAGCTCAGTGGTAGTGTACCCCTGGGTTCAATCCCTATTCCACAAAATACAAAACAAAGGGCTGGGACATAGATAGTTTCCCTAGCGTGTGCAAGGACCTGAGATAAATCCCTGGTAAAACATACAATGCACACACACACACACACACAGTAGCCAAGGAGAAAAGACAAATTAGTAACAATTAAACACCTCATAGCAACAATGGAAATCAGAGGTCAGTGAAATGTGGAATGCTATTTAAAACAGCTGAACGTTCCTAAAAACATAAAACACAACTTTGAGTTCTGTATGCAGTAACGACTAACATTTGCACATCAGATAAATACCACCGCTCACTAAACAGACTATGGAGAAATTTTTAATATCATCTAGGAGACCTCACACATCTTTCTGATCAACTAACTGAATAAGCAAAAGAAAATCAGAACAGAAAATCAGAACTCTCTAATTTCCTTAGGGTAAACAGTGTTAACAATTTTAAAGCCCATATATCATTTTCAATATCCTTACACAGATCTTTCTTTTCATAAAAAGAGAACTATATAAAATTACCATTTGAAAACTTTAATGCCCTTATTGCTACTTATGAATAAGAAAAATTTTCAGAATCATATATCTAGTTGCAAAGTATTTGTCTTGCCTACACATGAAAATACTTTGGTGGGGGATTTCCAGATATTTTGTTTCTTTTAAGTGAAAACACTACAGGATATAAAATTTACTGTGAACAGGTGAGCTGATAAAAATGATACGACTGGATACAACAATTACCTGGTTACCACAGGTCAACAGTTTTTTCTTCACTAGGTTTCACTGTTTGCTTCTTTTTGTTTTTACAATTCATCTTTCAACTCAAATCTTTCATTGACTTTGTTTAAATGATCAGTTAGTCAAACTAAGAAACCTAGGATACTATACACTACCAGGCAATGCCAAGTCAGTGCCCTGAAAAATCCCCAGGAGACTATAGGAGGCGGCTCCCCAATTCAGCAGACGGCTGAGTCAGTTTCTAAACCAGTGCTTCAAATAATACAGAAATTAGATAAAGTGACCTATGAAATCATGACATATCCACCCCCACTTTGGGAAATCTTAATCCGTAAGAAATAATTACCAGTGGTCTGTCAAATCTAACTTTTATTGTATGCATGATGGACTTTTCACGAAAGCCCAAAACACCCCATCAAATCTTAATATGTATAAAGGAACTATACCAATAAATTCCAGGTCCCAAAGATTTACTAACTTACTCTTACCTCTCATCTTTCTCCCTAACTAAAACAAATAAAGCAAAATTTGTTTTCCTCACTTGTCTAGAATCTAAAGTAGGTTAAAGGAATTACGACACATAAGAGACATTATACCAGGAGTCTCTAACAACTGTTACCATTACCCACACTCCTACCCATCCTCCACAATCCACTACCTACATGGTTTTTAAATATGCATTGCTCTCTTGTTTACGGTTTTTAATAAATAGAAACATCCATTCAAAGGTAATAGAGGAAATACATTCAGATTAATAGCATCCTAGCTTCAAAACTGCCTACAGCTCCAAAGAAACTGTTTTGTTTGTTTTATGCACTGCCATGAATATGACCACTTCACGGCTCTAACATAAACAATAAAAATGTGACATGAACCTTGGCAGACATACATTTTCATTTAACATGACACAAAATAATTACTTTTTCATAAAAGCTGACTGCTATTGTCAATATTCACTCAAACTTTACCTCTAATTCTTTAATTTTTTCTTCTGCTATTTTCTGTTTCTCTAATAGCTGATTATGAATTACTTCCTTGGATTGAAGAATAAACCTACAAAACACAAAAAGTTGAAGATTAATCCACATGACCACTGTATTTGTCAAAATCAATAGCTATATACCACAAATATAAAAACTAAGAAAACTTAAGAGGATAATTTCCCAGTTCAGAACAAATAAAATACACTGTTATATTGTAATAAACTCAAAAACCACCACAGGTATTAAGCCTTCTTAGCTAAAAAGGAATAAAAGCTTAAAAGTACACTCTGCTTTCTAATTTAAGAAGGGAATCAGACTTTAAGTAGAATCATAGATACAAAAAAATAATAATAAAAAAATAAATACCACAAACTAACAAAAAAGTCAACAAATGATAAAAATCCCTATAACTTTTATTTTTACATTTATATAATTTAATTTTATCTGGATTTTTTTAAATAATATTTGTAAATTGAAGCTTCCCTTCATCTTTTTTCTTTTCTTTTTTCCTTGTAACAGCAGTAACTCATGACCTTTTAAAGTCACAATCAAGTACTGTGTTAGGATCAATGCATTAGTGTTATATGAGTTCCTCACACAAAAAGCACTGTATAAGCCCAGTATCTTTTATTATTATTTCCAGAGTGTATAATACCTCTGAAAAGCTCAAATGCACAAGTGGAAAATTTCAACTTTTTCCAACATAGGCATATTATTCGCCACTGATGAGGGTGGAAATAGGGGGAAGCTTCTTTAAAAATTAACACTGAATCTGTTTTGTGGCTTTATGTTCATAATTTTTGCTTCAGGGAAGGGAAGAACAAGCTCTTTTATTGCTCAAATAAATGAACTAAAGGAGTTTCCTTCAACTGGAACCAAGAGAAAACCCCAGTGCTCAAACCGCTTTCAGGATTATCTAAGCTAAAACAGATTTCAATTAAAGATTATAATTAATTAATCAGACTATTTCTTCTCTTTGCACATAGAGTTTAGCAACAAAGAACTAAATAACACTTCTTAACAAAAAAGTCAACAAAGAAAACATATCAAGGTAGCAATATTCAATTTTCTCTGCTAGCTCCACAAAAACACCACCATCTAGTTAGGCTCTCAAGCAGAGGATATATGTGTTATCATAGATATAAGACAAGTAAAAAGAGAACAAAAAAAACACCTAGCTACTCCCTGACATTTTGGGAGGAAATTTCTTTTTCCTTACTCATAATTACACTTTGTCACATATATTAATACAATCTGGTGAACTACTCTTTTTCACTCTAGTAATTATTAAGTCACACTACCACTGTGACATAATAGTCATCCTAGATAATTTAATCAATGATCAAGTCTTCAGCAGTAACTTGATCCTTTGTTTAAAAAAAAAAAAGTCAACTTGCTCATACATGTACTAGAAAGACTGACCATATTCATGAAAAACAATGATTAAATCTAGGTCTTTTCCTATAGAACACTTGGTGTCTAAAATGTTCTTACTTACTGGGTCCAAGAATACTTTGGATAAGACTATAGTGAATAGAATATTTTTTTCAGAACTGAATCATGCTAGTATTTGAGAAGAAGAGTTGTTTTGAACTGCATTAGGTCTTAGTGACACCAAGTAAAAGGCATTATAAAACAAGGCCCAAGAGTTGACAAATTTTATCATTGCATGCATAATTTCACCAAGTGTTTTAGCCACGAAAATAATTTTCAAAGTAAAATGCACATTTTTAAATAGCATTGATTGCTGGCCAATTAGTAGTATTCTCAAATAATAGGTCATCAGACATCAAATCTTTATTAGTGTCTGGGAAATTTTCAAAGCTAAGATTAGAGGTCAAGTCATTACTTATGTGGCCTTTAAAAAGAAACTATCTGCACAGATACTAAATCCCTTGAGCAGAAAATAAAATTACTAGAAAGCAAGAACACTAACAACAAAAACATTTTTCCATGGTCACACATCCCCGAGGTAGTTATATTGGACTGTGCCAACTTTAAAGGACTAAGGCTGACCAACCTACTACCATAAGCCTAAGGCATCTCAGTCATGAAATTTTAAACAAGGATGAGTACTGTGTAAACTCAACTGTTTACCTTAAAGAATAATAACACGGTCAATATTCACACATAAAAATTCATGAAAAATTTGGTTTAGTTTCCAATTCAAGAAAGGGCATAGATACATTATAGGAAATTGAAATGCCTAGATTTCTGGGAAAACAGTCTTTAGGAAACACATTATCTGCTGTTTAAAAAGGCAGTGAAGCAAATGTAGCTTAGGGTAAAGTACCACTGGGATTAAACCCCAGTACCACAAAAAAAAAAAAAAAAAGCGCTTCAGTCGTGTAGCTAATTCTTAATTCATTCATGCTTGTTATTGTACATCTTGTTTCAATACACCACAGCATATTTACTCATTTCACTCTTAATGGACATGTGGCTTATTGACAACCTGAGAATTTTTTTAAATGTCACTGTGAACATTGTACAGGAATGTGTGTGTGCTTTCACAATCACATCCCTGAGTTTGTTTAGGGTATGTGCTTGGGAGTGGAATTGCTGATTCAGGGTATCTGAATTGTCAACTTTACTAGAAAACATCAAAATGTTCTTTTATTTTTACCTCCAATCAAAATGTTCTCTTATTTTCACCTCCAACAGCCCTGTTCGGGATTCCTATTGCCCTCTATTTGCATCACTGGGGACAGGCTTGGTAATGCTGAATGACAGTCCCCTAATTAGCTATCCATTATAGCCAGCTGTTGCATGATCACTGCTGGCTCAGGGCTGATGGACCAGGCTCCACCTTTAACACTACTTTTCTCCTAGGATTTTTTTACTTCTCCAGATAGACACTCATATAATCTACAAATACAGACTGTATTACTTCTTCCTTTCCAATAAAAATAAAAAATAAAATAAAAAGGCAGTGAAATATCAGATTCTATTGAGAGGATATATCATAATACAATTTTAAGTCTTATTATCATAGATAAATATTAGGTACACAATTTCTCCAAGTAAAGAATCTCATAGAGACCCTGATTGTTAATGAAAAACCAAATGGAAGAAAAAGAATTCTGGAGCTCATAATGTGCCATAAAAGGAAAAATAAACCATGAAGACGGAAAATATTCTAATATGACAAATGATACACAGATAACATGCTTATAATACTCAGGATTATAGAACCTAGATTAGAGTTACTGCTTTGTAAAAGGTCTCTATTTTCGGGCTGGGGATGTGGCTCAAGCAGTATAGCGAGCTCGCCTGGCATGCGTGCGGCCCGGGTTCGATCCTCAGCACCACATACAAACAAAGATGTTGTGACCGCCGAGAACTGAAAAATAAATATTAAAAAATTCTCTCTCTCTCTCTCTCTAAAAAAAATATATATATATGTATTTTTTTTTTTTTAAAAAGTCTCTATTTTCATCTGGAAATCAATGTCATATAGCCCTATAAAAAAGGAAAGACCTCCCATATGTTCATCATTTTAAAGAATATTATTAAAATGCCCATTTTGCCCACAAGTCATAAACATTCAATACAATCTTCATCAAATGAAATCTTTTACAGAACTAAAAAATAATCCAAAAATTCATATGGAAGCCCAAAAAGAACCAAATAGCCAAAGCAATCCTGAACAAACAGAACAAAGATGGAGTACTAAATTATTGATACCTCAGAACCACAGTAACCAAAAACCCCATGGTACTCGCATAAAAACACACATATAGACCAAAGGAACAGAACAGAAATCCCACAAATAAGCCTATATATATATATATATATATATATATATATATATATATAGCCTACTGATTTGAGACAAAAGTGCCAAAAAAACATATATTGGAGAAAGGACAGCATCTTCAACCAACAGTACTGAGAAAACTGGATGTCCACATGCAGAAGACTGAAACTTGACCCCTTTCACCCTATACTAAAATCAACTCAAAACGATCAAAATCTAAATGTAAGACCTGAAAGTCAGAAACTACAAGAAGAAAACAACTTCAAGACATTGAAGGCATTCACACAGATAATGATCTTCTGATTAGGACCCCCAAAACACAGGAAGTAAAAGCAAAAATTGATAAATGGGATTATATAAAACTAAAAAGCTTCTGCACAACAAAAGAAACAATAGAATACAAGACAACCTACAGAATGGGACAAAAGTATTTGCCAACTATTCATTTTGAAGAGTTAATATCCACAACATGTAAAGAACTCAAAATCTTCACAAAAAAGTAATCTAATTATAAAATGGACAAATGAACTAAATAGATACTAACAGAAGAAATACAAATGGAACAAATATATGAAAAAAATGCTCCATATCATTAGCTATCAGGGAAATGTAAATCAAAACACAATAATCTCACCCCAGTTACAATGGCTATTATCAAAAAAAAAAAACTATAATAAATGCTGGCTAGGATGTGGAGAAAAAGGAACTCATTTACTGTTGATAGGAATGTAAATTAGTACTCCTGTTATGGAGAACAGTATGGAGGTTTCTTTAAAAAAAAAGAAAAATACTAAAAATACCAAGCTATCTCCCTCTTCTGGGTATATATCCAAAGAAAATGATAACATACCAGAGATACCTGCACACTTATGTTTATTGTGTCACTATTCACAATAAATAAGACATGGAATCAGCCTAGCAGCTCATCAACAGATAAATGGATAAAGAAAATGTGGTACACACACGGTGGAGTATCATTCAGTCATAAGAATAAAATCCTGTCATTTGCAAAAACAAAAAGTAGGATGAACTCAAGGTCATATATTAAATGAAATACACAAAACACAATGGAACTACCACATGACCCATCTATACCATTTCTCAGTATGTATCCTACGGAATTAAAAAGTCAGCATACTACAGTGATACCTGCACACCCAAGTTTACAGCAGCACAGTTCACAACTGCCAAACTATGGAACAAGCCTAGGTGTCCATCAGTAGGGGTATGGATGAAGAGAATGTAGTGTATATATGTACAACGGAGTTTTATTCAGCCATAAAGAAGAAAGAAATTACATCATTTGCAGAAAAATGGATGAAACTTTAGAATATTATGTTAAATGAAATAAGTCAAACTCAGAAAGTCAAGGATCATATGTTTTCTCTCACATGTGGAAGCTAGAGGGGTGGGGGGGCGTGTCTCATGAAAATCAAAGGGAGATCAATAGAGGAAAGGGACAAGGGGGAGGGAGCAGAGGAGAGGAAAGAAAGGGAAAATTCTGGGGAATGATATTGGCCAAATTATGTTGTTATATTGTCTGCACATACAAATACTTAACAACAAATCTCACCATATGTACAATTATAATGCACCAATTTTTAAAAATAGAGGGAAAAAACTTTAAAAAAGAAAGAAAGAAGCCAGATGCAGAAAGTATTACATGTTCTTTTTTATATATTGGAAGCTAAAGAGAGTTAACCTGATAGAATAGTAGAGCCTGGAAGCAGGATGGTGATTGGATTTTATCAGTACACACTATATACATGGAAATATCACACTGAACCACATTAATATACACCATTCACACATGCTATTAAAATTTAATTAAAAATTTAAAAAGGAGTATAACATGGCAACATATAAAGAAACAAAAGTACTGAAAATCGTATAAATTAGAATGAATATAATAGATGTTTGTCCTATAATAACAACAGAGGTATCATTTTAAAAACTAGTTGGCAAACTAGTTTGCAGGTCAATCCAGCCATGTTCATTTGTTTATATAAAGTCAAGGGCTACTTCCTCACTACAGTGGCAGCATTAAGTTGTGGCAGAGATCCTATGACTAGCAAAATCAAAATGCATTATTACTGACTTATTACCAAAAAAAAAAAGAAAAAGCTTGCTAATCCCTCATCTAAAACAAAAACAATAGCAACACACCATGAGCTCATATGTAAAATGTGTAACAATAAAACAAAGGATGGAAGAGACAAATCTGACATATAAAGATGAAGTGGTATAATAATATCTGAGGTAGATTATGATAAATTAGAGATGGATAATAGAAAACACAAGATAAACACTAAATTTAGAAAATTTAACAGGAGCTGCCTATAATCCCAGCAGCTCAGGAGGCTGGAGCGGAAGGATCACAAGTTCAAAGTCAGCCTCAGCAACTTAATGAGGCTCTGAGCAATATAGTGAGACCTGTCTCAAAAATAAATAAATTAATTAAATAAAGGAGAGGATGTGGTTCAGTGGTTAAGTGCCATTGGGTTCAATTGCTGAAACAGAAGGGGAAAAAAAAAAAAGGAATCCTTAGTAAACCAAAGATAAAACAGAATCATTAAAAAAAAAAAAAATCAGGGCTGAGGATTTAGCTCAGCTCAGTGGTAAAGCATTCCCCTAACACACATGAAACCCTGGGTTCAATCCCCAGCACTGCAAAAAGATAAAAAATTATTAACCAAAGAATCCAAGAAAGCAGGGGAAAAAAGGAATAAAGAATAAATGAAGGCTGAATGTTTTCTCTGATATGTGAATGCTGATCCACAATGGGGATTGGCGGGGGAGCATGGGAGGAATGAAGGAATTTTAGATAGGGCAAAGGAGATGGAGCGAAAGGGAGGGAGCATGGGGGTAGGAAAAAATGGTGGAATGAGATGGACATTTTTACCTCGGTACATGTATGAAAACACGGATAGTGTGACTCTACTTTGTGTACAACCAGAGACATGAAAAATTGTGCTCTATATTTGGACTATGAATTGAAATGCATTCTGCTGTCATGTATAACAAATTAGAGTAAATAAATTTTTTTAAAAAGAATAAATGAAACGAAAACAAGTAGCAAGGTAGTAGATTTAAACACAGTCATAGCAACCATTGTTAGAAATATAATTAATATAAACTAAAAGACAAAGACTATCCCACTAGATTAAAAGCATGACCCAATTACATTCAGTCTACAAGAAAACTGTTTCAAATTAAAACACATAAATAGGTTAGAATTAAAAGGATAATCACACCTACTAGAACAGCAATAATCAAAAAGATAATAAGACCCTGGAGAGATCCCAGAATCTTCACACATTGCAGGCAAGAATGCAAAATGGGGGCCTGAGGTTGTGGCTCAGTGGTACAGCACTTGCCTGGCATGTGTGAGGTCCTCAGTTCCATCCTCAGCACCACATAAAAAGATAAATAAATAAAGGTATGAAAAAAAATGTGTGTGTGTGTGTGTGTGTAAAATGCAAAATGGTACAGCTGCTATGGAAAACAGTTTGGAAGTTAAGAAATTAAAACATAAGAGAAGTAGGCGTGGTGGTGCATACTGGGAATCCTAGCAACTCTGGGAATCTTAGCAACTCTGGAGGCTGAGGAAGGAGGATCAAGTTCAAGGCCAACCTCAGCAATTTAGCAAAGCCCTAAGCAACTCAGGGAGACCCTGTCTCAAAAATAAAAATGAAATTAAACGAAACGAAACGAAAAGAAAAGGCTGAGGATGTGGGTCAGTGGTAAAGCACCCTGTGTTCAATCCCCAGTACCCAAAAAAGTTAAAACACAGAATAATAATAATAATTATTATTATCCTTTTCTCCCACCCCTAAAAATCATTGATTTGCTTTATTATTGAATAGCATTTCAGTGTGTAGCTGTACAGTTACCTACAGATGGAAATGATGGGTTGAATGGAATATGATTGGTCTATAAGAAACCACTAACTCGGGGCTGGGGTTGTGGCTCAGCAGTAGAGTACTCACCTCACACATGTGGAGCCTTGGGTTCGATCCTTAGCACCACATATAAATAAATAAAATAAAGGTACTGTGTCCAACTACAATTAAAAAATAAATTTTTTTTTAAAAAAAGAAACCACTAACTCTTTTCCCAAGTGGCTGCAAATAAAGTGAACAAATGACTGTTGCATGCAGCAATATGGAGAAATCACAAAAACATTATGCTAAGTTAAAGTAGATACAAAAAGTCTACATATGGTATAATTCTTTTCACATAGCACTTTTTAAATAAATAAAAGGCAAAATTACAAGGACAGAAAAAAATCAATGGTTGTCAGGGAATGGAAGTAAAAGGAGAGTACGAAACATGAAACATGAAGCCATGCTTTTGAGTTGATGTGACTATTCTCTAGCTTGACTATAGTGGTAATTACATAATAGCATGCACTTGTCAAAACTTATAAAACTGTGTAACTATAAAGGATAAGTTTTACTCTATGTACATTACACCTCAAAAAATAAAAAGCCAAAGCCAGGCATGATGGTGCATTCCTACAGTCTCAACAACTCTGGAGGCTGAGACAGGAGGACTGCTTGAGCCCAGCAGTTCAGGACCATCCTAGGCAACATAGTGAATGTCTTTTTTAAAAAAAAAAAAAAGTCAATAAACAATCCAGGAAATGAATAAATGAATTCACTTCCAACAAAATGGAAATAACAGCCTTATTATAAAATGACTTTACCTACTGCAAATGAATAAATAAAAGTAACCTTAGGGGCTGGAGTTGTGGCTCAGTGGTAGAATGCTCACCTAGCATGTGTGGGGTACTGGGTTCGATCCTCAGCACCACATAAATGTAAAATAAAGATACTGTGTCCACCTAACATTTAACACTTAAGAATAAATATATTTTTTTAAAAAAAGTAACCTTAAAGAAGTAGTATTGAGGGCTGGGGTTGTGGCTCAGTGGTAGAGCACTTGCCTAGCATGTATGAGGGACTGGGTTCAATTCTCAGCACCATATAAAGATAAATCAATAAAATAAAGGTCCATCAACATCTAAAAAAATATTTAAAAAAAAAAAAAGTAACAGTACTGAGCTGGCACAGTGGTGCATGCCTGTAATCCCAGCAGCTTTGGAGGCTGAGGCAGGAGAATAGTAAGTTCAAAGCCAGCCTCAGCAACAGTGAGGCACTGAGCAACTAACTCAGTGAGATGGTTGTATACAAAGTATATTCACACCAATTCGTGTCTTCATTCATAGAATGTTATTTAACAGAAAAAAAAAAAAAGAATGTACTATCAACTACAAAAGGACAGGGAGGAACCGTAAACACCTATTGTTAAGTAAAAGAAGCCACTGTGAAATGGCTATATACCATGTGATTCCAACTTACATTCTGGAAAAGGCCAAACTATGGAGATAGCAGAAAGATCAGCAAGCACTCACCATGGAAAAGAAGAGGCAGGCAGGCAGGCAGGCAGGATGTGGTGGGGAGGAAGGAAAAGGTGAATAGATAAATGGAGCACATGGGATTTGAGGGACAGGGAAAATATTCTTATGGTATGTACAGTGGATACAAGACATTATAATTTGTCAAAACCCAGGACTGGACAAAGAATGATCCCTAATGTAAATTATTAATCTTAGTCTACAATAACCTGTCAACTTGAATACCCATGTTTTGAGGCACTATTCATAATATCTACACTATGCAATCAACCTAGATGCCTGTCTACAAATAAAGAAAATATGGTATATATACATATTGGAGTATTATTCAGTCATAAAGAACAGTCATGTTTGGTGGCACACATCTGTAATCCCACCTACTGAGAAGGCTGAGGAAGGAGGACCACAAGTTCACGGCCAACCTGGGAAGAGAGATGCTGTCTCAAAATAAAAAGCTCAGTGGTAGCTCAGTGGTAGAACATCCCTGGGTTTAACCCCAGTGCACAAGAAGAGAAAGAAGAAGAGAACAAAATCATGTCAAATTGGATGTAACTAGAGACCATCATGTTAAATAAAATAAGCCAGGGGCTGGGGATGTGGCTCAAGCAATAGCGCGCTCGCCTGGCATGCATGCGGCCCCAGTTCGATCCTCAGCACCACATACAAACAAAGATGTTGTGTCCGCCAAAAACTAAAATATAAATATTAAAAAAATAATAAAATAAAATAAGCCAGACAGAAAGACAAATATGACAAGTTTTCTCTCTTGTAAAGAAATTAAATTTTCTTTAATTCAAGTCTAGAATTAAAAGAAAGAGTCTAAAAATAGTGGAAGGAATGAATACTAGAGAAGAAGAGGAGGAATAAGAGAGGGTAACCAGAAGGGAGGATACAATTGGAACATGATATATGCTTATGTGGAAACATTATAGTTAAACCCATTAATTTGAACAATATGGAAAATGCTGAGACAATGTTTTATCAATATTTCTTCACCAATTTTAACAATTACACCATACTGTTGTAAGAGGTAGAGGAAATACATAGAGGAAACTGTGGGGGAAGAGGAGGTAGAAAGGGAGTATGTGAGAGCTGTCTGTTCTGTTTAATTTTTCTCTTAAACATAAACTGCTTCAAAAAAATAAAAGTTAGGGGCTGGGGTTGTGGCTCAGCGGTAGAGCGCTCGCCTCGCACAGGTGAGACCCTGGGTTCGATCCTCAGCACCACATACAAAAATAAATAAATAAGCAAGTGAAATAAACAGGTGTTGTGTCCAACTACACTATATTTTAATAAATAAATGAATGAATGAATGTTAGGAACATGTTAAAAGGACACAGGCAACAATCTGAAAGAACTCTCAATGCCCAAACGTATCTCACTACATTTCCCTGACTGACCCTGAAAGCCAACCTCTATTTGAGCAACAGAATAAACAATGTAGTGCTAGCTGGGGGTAGTGGCACATGCCTGTAATCCATGACTTAAGAGACTTGAGACAGAAAGATGGCAAGTTTGAGGTCAGCCTCAGCAACTCAGTGAAACACTGTATCAAAAAAAAATGAGGGGAGGGTTTGCTGAAGATGTAGCTCAGCGGTAAAGCCCCACTAGGTTCAATCCTCACTACCAAAATGATAACAATAATGTAGTATTAGATTATAACTGAGAAATAGAGCACTTAGACCTGCTGTACCTCAGGCATAAGAAATCTACAGAGAACACTATAGGCTCAAGTCTTAACTCTGAGGGATGCTGCTGTATCTCTGTACTGTACTCTCCAGTGCTACACCCATAAAACCTTCCCCCCCCTTTCTTCTCCACTGCCCATATTGCAAGCACTTATACAAGGCTCTCTGCTAAAGCTCTCTATCCAAAGAATTCATTTATTTTCAAAGGTTCAACTGGTACAATGATACTCAAAATAATGTCAACCCCTATAATCTGCACTACATCCAGTATCTAAAGGTCATTCTACTTGTATGTCCCACATTAAGCTCATTTTATCTACCCATACCAACATCCCAGACAAGCAATTTCACTACCTCAGCTTCAGCTTCTATTAATGCTATCATCACATTCCTACTCATCTAAGTCCCAAAACTTTATTTTTTTTTATAATTTTAAGGTCAAATTTATTAGGTGATTAAGAGATGTATACATGGGCGATAAATACTGCACAGCTGACTTTATTCACAGTCAAGTAGAGATACAGTCAGTGCCAATCTATTTTGTGGATACTCTTGTTCTTTTGTTCCAAGAAAAGTTTGCAACATAAGACTTGGACTTGGGTTTCGGAACTTTCCTCTCTTCAATGTCATAGCTCCATCCATTTTTTTCTGCAAAGACAGCTGCATCTTCTTTAGTACTGAAGGTTAGAACCATATTGGACAAAGGATCAGCCGTAGATGCCCAACCCATCAAAGGATTTTCCCATCATTCCCTGGTATCAAACTCCATCCTCCATTTCTTTGTGTTGTTTACTCCAGACTGCATGTTATTTCGAGCAGGAACAAAGATCCTGACTTTTCTAGTTTTGATATGCTCTTCTGGAACACCAGTTAATGTAGTGATATCCAATTTTTCATCAACTGTTATAAGTTGAGTGTCTCAAGTTTGGTCCTGTGCCAGCCTCCATGTGGATGTGCTCAACAATCTGGGATGCCAGTGGTTTATGGTGGTTGATAACAAGTTGGGAAACCATGTAGTTCAGCAGTACCAGTCCCAAAACTTTAGGTATCCTCCTCATTTTCTATATTCCCAATTTACCGTTTCTTTTCATACTGACCCTCTATCTTCATTCTACTTCCACCACCTTAATTTACATCCTTATTACTATATTGCTTAATTATTTCAATGGTTTTCCACCTGTCTATACTCCCTAATTAAACTCTACTTAATTCATCCAAAATATATCAACAGCTTTCATGCAGTTAGCCCTTAATTGTAGATCACCGCAATGATTATCTGTTCACGATTTTATTTTATTTATTTATTTTTTTAGAGAGAGAGAGAGAGAATTTTTTAATATTTATTTTTTAGTTTTCGGTGGACAAAACATCTTTATTTTTATTTTTATGTGGTGCTGAGGATCGAACTCAGCGCCCCGTGCGCATGCCAGGCAAGCATGCTACCGCTTGAGTGGCATCCCCAGCCCATCTGTTCACAATTTTAGCAGATGCTCCCAACTGGCTACCCAATGTCTGTTTCTTTTTCTTTGATGTATAATCTCAGTTTTCGGTCCCTCTACTTCCCCAATTAAAGTGAAATCTTCACTTTCCCAAGGAAAGTGAAGTCTAAGCTGAATCAAGTCTTAGTCTTAATTCATGTCATCCATCATGGCATGTCCCTTAAGATTTAAGTCCAAGCACATGGCTCAGTTTTTGTCATGAAATGTGAGGGGAGACCCATTAGAAGACTTCTGGAAAGATTTGAATTTTATGAAGAGGAAGACTGAGAAAGATGATTTATTCGTAAACAGCAAGAATTTTATTGGTCAAGCTAATTCTGAGATGCTTGTTACACCATCATATGGAGATATAAAATAGGCAGTTGGGTATACAAGTGTGGAGTCAGGGGAAGGTTCTAAGCTGAAGATAAAAATCTGGGGCTTGTCAGTATATAAAATAGCATTTAAAGAAATAAGCCCCAGCCAGGAGTGGAGGCGCATGCCTGTAATCCCAGCGGCTCAGGAGGCTGAGACAGGAGAATCTCCAGTTCAAAGCCAGCCTCAGTAATAGCAAAGCACTAAGCAACTCAGTGAGACCCTGACTCTAAATAAAATACAAAATAGGGCTGGGGATGTGGCTTGGTGATTGAGTGCCCCTGGGTTCAATCCCTGGTACCAAAAAAAAAAAAAAAAAAGAAGCCTGGGTAAAATCATGATGAGTGTAGAGAAAAGAAAAATCCAAGGGCTAAACCCAAGGTTAATCTAACATTTACAAATGTAAAAGAAAAGGAAATAGTAAAGGAGACCAAGGTAAGAGGAAAACCAAGAAGAGGTGATAACCCTGAAGCCAAGGGAAGAAAATGCATTAAGGAAGAAAGGTCAGCTGGACTAAAGACTACCTATACATCAAGTAAAATTAGAACTGAGAATTCACTGAAATTTCTAAGAGAATCACAGTCTCTTCAGGAAATCAATCCCACATAAAAACATTCCCTGTTCTAGATAAGTAACTCACACTGCAAGGTTCAATTTGTACCAATTAAAAATCACTGTCTATTTTAAAATCAAAACTACTCCTCCTGAAATAGAAGCCGTACTATGTTAATCTATTTTAAACATGATGTTTATTTTGGGTTACTATCTGGCATTCTAAGAATTCTGGTAAATAATCACCTCTGATGTTTACCACTTTTACACTGGCCGTTTCAAACCCCAAACATTTCCACACATAAGCAAGCAATGAGTTATTCTACAACTTTTTGAGATGTGACCTGTATTTTACTAGTAGGTTAAAATACAACACTGAATAAAATATAACCACTAGACAGTTAAAAAAAAAAAAAAAAAGTACTGTCACACAAGTACTGAAAGACATACAGAACAGAAAACTCCTGGTACAAAAGCAGAGAGTCATAGAGAAATATAAATATACTTGGGCACACAGCCTCAACAACTTAGTAAGGCCCTAAGCAATTCAGTGAGACCCTGTCTCTAAATAAAATATTTTAAAAATATGGCCCAGGCCCAGTGGGGGGATGCAGTTGTGGCTCAGTGGTAGAGCACTTGCCTAGCATGTGTGAGACACTGGGTTTGATCCTCAGCACAGCATAAAAATAAATAAATAAATAGTCTAAAAAACACAATAACTATATATATATATATATATATATTTTTTTTTTTTTTTTTTCAGATACACACATAGAGGATGCATACTGTGGTTCAAATCTTTTTACTCTGAAACAATATAAAAGGTTGGGCTTAGGGTAGTCCCACTCTTATCTATTTAAAGATATATTTTTAAGAGGCTGGGGTTGTAGCTCAGCAGTAAAGTGCTCACTTAGCAAGTGTGAGGCCCTCAATCCTCAGCACCACATAAAAACAAATAAATAAAGGTATTGTGTCTAACTACAACTAAAAAAAAAAAGAAAGACACATTTTTAATACTGTGCAAATTTTTACATAAGAACATCTCAAATTCTCTCCAAAGCCAAAAGAATACTGTCTTAAAGGAATCTAGTCCAATTCAGGATAGAGAGAAATGATGGGAGGGGAGGGGAGGAATAGGGGAGATAGGAAGGGCAGCAGAATAGAATAGACATTATGATTGCTGTATGTATATAGGTGACTCTATGACCAGTGTGATTTCTGCAATCTGTACAATCAGAAAAATGAGAAATTATACCCCAATGATTCAAATGTATGAATTGCCAAGATCATTGTAATGTCATGTGTAGCTAATTAAAAAAAAAAAAAAAAATCTAGTCCAATTCAAGTTAACTAATCTTCCTCAAAACAAGAAGTGGTAAGAGTTCCTGGACAGGACAATGGGGTACTCTCCCAGATGTATCCAAACTTAAATTCTAAAAATAAAATGTGCATACATTCTTCACAGAAGCACAGACATAAATGATGCAAGCAACACACTCTAAGCTTATTTACTCCATCAGGGTAAAAATTATTTGCAGTACCCAGCAAATTTTTAATATAAGTGATAAGAAAGAAAAGACTACTAACAAGCCACTGCCAACCATCTGTTCATACATGTGGACTGACTCTTGCCTTTTAGGTCAATATTTTTTCTGAGCTCATTTTTGGATATTTCTTTAAGCAGATTATATTCCATGACACGAACATTTCAGTCATCTCAAACAGATCAGACACTAAATTGTTCTTGAATCTGCCTCTATAAATGGCAGCTAAAATCAGAAAATTCTTGGTACTATTTAAACTGTTTTCTTTTCACAGAAATTCAGCTAGAGTTAAGTTAGTTACAGCGCACGGTTCCCCAGGGACAAAGCAACAATTCAAGAATGCTGCTACCTTTGTTTTTATTTACATAGGAACAACAAGTAAAATGGTACTTTTCAACCTTCCTTCAGTCAACTACATTTATTCTTGCTTATCACCAATTGGGACACACTGAAGTACCACTGTATTGTTGCAAAACTACTACTTTTATCCAACAAAAGCCAATTTTGTTAAATTTTGTGTGTGTGTGTGTGTGTGTGTGTATATATATACATATACACACACACACACACACACACACACACATATATATATATATATATATTTTTTTTTTTTTAAGCCAGGTCTTTTGATGTCAGGAACTACAGAAACAAAGTCCTCCAAGTAAACCAATGAGTGGATTACATTTATGTTTTTCAAACAAATTCAGAGCCTAAAATAAGTAAGCCCATAACAAGCACACATGAAATATTCTAGTTTAACATGTTAATACTCAAGATAACAGACTTCTTTTTACTTTTTTAACAACAGACTTCTAATTAGCATGACATTCTCAAAATTAATTTCTCATATTTCAGTGAAATATTTAGATTCTGAAGGACATGGAAGGGGAATAAGGGAAAGAATTATTTAAAAGTACTCTTCTGTAGAAAAAATATAATTATGTACCTCTTACAAAAATGTTTGCTAATATCTCCTGACATAAAAAAAACAGTGATGTCATTCTAGACAGCAGTAGGACAGGGTTATAATGAACATCAAGTTTTCAAATCACTGACAACTTAAGGAAATTAAGAACATTACTCAAAAATCTCTCCCTAGAGTACCACATCTGTGGAAGAGAAGCGCGTGTCCATCTGGGGTTACTTAACATATTTGACATCAACAGAACTGAAGTCATTTCCCCCTGCACAACAGGAAAAGTTGTTTTTTTTCTTTCTTCCCCCCCCCCCCCACCCTTAGAACTCTGAGCATGAAAGCCATTATTTTAAATGGCTCTGTATAAAAACAGAAGAAAAGGGTGGGTCATATTCTACTAGTAAAAGCAGCTGAGCACCAAGAACTTTTAAAATAAAATCCAAAATATAAGAAAACTACTAAATTTCTTATCTTTTTTTTTCCCTAGGGCTGAGGACTGAACCCAGGAAAATTTCTTATCTTTTAAAATTGTTTTATCTTTGCTTTGTGTTCTTTACTCTAAAATACAGACTAACACCTTTAAAGAGCATTAAAAGAATTTATAAATTTGCAATTTGGCTCTTACACCAAAAGTATTCTACACATTTTCTCCCCCTTCTGTAGAAAGCACTAAAAATTTAAACTTGATTCTGATGAGAGCAACAACATGACTATTTTTACCACACTATCAACAGTATTTACCACACTAAGACTTTTTAACTTTATTTTCTATTCTCAGTAATAAAATATAGTATGACTATTTCTCCAACTTTAAAATTACCTCAAATCAGGCCAGATGCAGTGGCACACATATGTAATCCCAGTGGCTTGGGGAGCTGAGGCAAGAGGATCCTGAGTTCAAAGCCAACTTCAGCAATTTAGGAGGCCCTAAGCAACTTAGCAAGACCCTGTCTTTAAATAAAACATAAAAAGTCTGGGGATGTGAATCAATGGGTAAGCACCCATGGGTTCAATCCCCAGTATAAAAAAATAAAATAAAATAAAACCAACAAATCAAATTGGCTGGAAGATCAACTCTAAATCTACATGAAAATATAAAAGGGCTACCTAAGGCAGCAGGTTTTCTATTAACATTTAACATAACTTAGAAAAATTGTAAATTATTCATCCTGCCTTTACCAAACAACAAAATTCAAATTAGGGCAACAATCCACATAATAAGATCCCCACAAAACCAACCTAAAATTTTAAACTAAGCATAGTTCAACCAAGCTGTAATAAAAAGTTGAGATTTCTACAACCTAAACTGGGCATGGAGGCATATGCCTATAATCTCAGCGGCTCAGGAGGCTGAGACAGGAGGATCGACAGTTCAAAAACAGCCTCATTAATGGCAAGGTGCTAAGCAACTCAGTGAGACCCTGTCTCTAAATAAAACACAAAATAGGGCTAGGGATACGGCTCAGTGGTCAAGTGCCCCTGAGTTCAATCCATGGTACCACCCTACCCCACCAAAAAAACAAAAAAAGATTTCTACAACCTAATTAGGTGAAAAATTGCTTAACTATTTAGGCTAAAATGTGTTACCTATCAAGAATACATATACTATTTAACTTTCTACCTGTGTGACTTTTATCTTAAATTTATACTTCTGGATCTTTCAGCCATCAGAGATCAACCACTAAATTACTTCAACAAGTAGAAATAGCAACCCTGCTCCCAAACAGCAATTTCTGCATTGCTAGACACTTATCTAGTTGGTAGATTTATACCATTGTTCATTCTTAGTTCCTCAAATGTAAAAAATACCCACAGAATGGTAACATACCTCTAAATTAGTTTAAATGTGGCACAAAGTTATATTTAGTCAGGTTCAAGCTTTAAAAAGGCACTTATGATTTTTCCCAAAGGCTAATCTACTCAAGTTCCTCCTTTATTAAAAAAATAAAAGCCTAATTTGTCTCTTTTAGAAACTAGAAATGTTATTTATGTAATGCTCAAACAAAAAGGGAATTAGAATAATAAGTCCTCACATCAAATCAGGGTCAGGATTATATTGATAATAAATTATCTACTGTAATAAAATAAATTTGACATTTATTCTCTAATGATGATCCTTTGAAATGCTAGCATGATTAAATTTCAGTTATGTGGACTTTGAAATATAATTCTTACAAAAAACATTAAAATAATTTTTTAAAATATTTTTCTTTAGTTGTAGATGGACACAATGCGAGGCGGGTGCTCTACCACTGAGCCACAACCCCAGCCCTAAAAATAATTTTTTAAAATTATTATCCTCTACTGTGCAAAGAAGAAAACCCCTACAAGTAATTATGTTAGTTTTTATTCATGAAAAAAATTGAATAGATATAAGAAATATTCACATCACATTTAAGATTTGTATTCACTGTTTGCATGCTAGAAAGATGCAAAGATGAACACTTCCAAATATTCAGACAGATCATCCCACAGTTGTAACTTTCATCATAGTTCTCAAAGCAGTATGGTGAGGTCAGCTCACAAACAGCTTAAGTAGCAAAACTAGAAATTGGTGGTAGTAGTATCAGGCTACACAACAGCCTCTCCAAAGAATATGAAGTAAGAGAACTAAAATGTGCTGGCAACATGCCAAAGGACTGGATGGAATATAGCTTTGAGCAATGAGTACTAGGAGCCTACAGTATATAGCAATTCATCTTCTCTGATCCTGTTGGTTTGACTTTCTTTGTTTTAAACCAAAAATAGCCATGTTTAAGAAGTGTTTAACACTTTCAAATCTCTCCATACTTATGAGTTAAAGTGCATGCAGGTCTGCAATGATTTGTTAAACCCATACCCTTACAAGAAAAATCTGACTTCTAATCTATGTAAGATGAAGAAGGTAAAATAGATACCATTATACTGATATTAGTATGCACAGAACAGCCTTTATTCTACAAGAATTATACTTCCCTCCAAATATTTCTAAAGGTTTGGATTTTCTACATTGTCAATTCTGACTGGCATCTAGAATAAATCAACTTTCTCAATGGAATTAACAAACAATCAGGGGCTGGGGTTACAGCTCAGTGGTACAGCGTTTGCCTTGTACATGTGAGGCACTGGGTTTGATCCTCAACACCATATAAAAATAAATGAGTAATATAAAGGCATTGTGTCCATCTCCAACTAAAAATACTTTTGAAAAATTAAATAAACAATCCTATTAGATTAATCCTTTCCGAAAAAGGACAATTTGGTTAGAAACTCTGACCTTATTTAAAATGTTACTTTTATAATTTCATCTTGACTAAATCATATAATAAAATAGAATAACACTGATTCTTAAAGCTCTGACACTTTCTAAACATAACCTTTCCTTTGAAGAACCAAAAGAAAAATGCAATTATTTCAAGCAAAAGAAAATCAGACTCAATTCAAATCAACACACATTTAACACCTATTCTGTGCCAGGCATTATACCAAGAAATGAGGAAACATAGATGAGAAAACCCAAAGAGCCAGAGTAAAGATATAACTGCTAGTACAGACGATAGTAATCTACCCTTATCCCATGACAGATGTCACTAATCACTCAGAGCATGTTTAAAGACCAATGAAACCTTAAGTCCCCAACAGATAACACAAAACTAGTAGAAATAAAATTTATGTGCTATCCTGAGGCTGGTAGACCTGAGGCTAGATGGGTAATTTAAGGACAGCTTATGAATGACCATGAATGCTAGGCTAAGTTTAGATTTTATCCTGTGGACAACAGGATGCACAAAGGATTTTACAAAAAACATTAACATGATCAAGTCTGGCAGATATATAAAGAATGGATGTGGACAGACAGAATGCAGGCAGGAAGAACAATGAAGATGCCATTACAATAGTTAAGCAAGAAATAATGAGGCCTGAATTTCACAATGGAAAAATCTACTGCAGGTTCTAAAACAAAAACAATTGGATCTTATAATCTGTGGTTTAAAAATAAGAATTTGGGAAAATTAATATTGTTAATCAGAATTCACAAATAATAGTCAAAAAACAATTTAAGGTAAACACTAGAATTAAAGAAGTGAATCACAATGATACCCAAGATTACTCAAGACCATAAATTCAGAAATAGATATTTCAGGTTTAGCATCAAGAAAGAGAACATCCTCATGACCAGACTAATACTCAGCAAGTCTTTTCTTCCTTTCAGGGCACTAATACTCTAGCCAAACAACAAACAGTATTCACCTTACATGCCCTACAATGCAGGGTCAAACTCATACTCCCAGTAAGATGCAGAAAGCACAAAAGTCAAATTTAAAACCAAAGATTATCCAAACACTTAAAACTACACATTTCTTTAAAGGAACATAATTTATATAAACTAAATCTTTTGAAAACATCATTCTACTATTAGCTAATTCATATCCAAGCCTTTAAACTCTAACATTCTTTGCATGGAATATAATCTATCTGGAGTACTTCAGACATATTTTTTTAAAAAAGCAATTCTATCACTTCTGTGAATGTTCAATAAATGAAAGTATTGCAATTAAAAATAAAAACTTCAGGGCTGGGGTTGTGGCTCAGTGGTAAAGCACTTGCGTAGCATGTGGGAGGCCCTGGGTTTGATTCTCAGCACCACATATAAATAAATAAAATAAAAGCCTATTGACAACTAAAAAAATATTTTTTTAAAAAACTAAAAAATAGGGCTGGAGTTGTGGCTCAGTGGTAGAGCGGTTGCCTAGCATGTGTGAGGCACTGGGTTCAATCCTCAGCACCACATATAAACAAACAAATAAAGGTCCATCAATAGCTAATAAAAAATATTTTTAAAAAAATTAAAAAATAAAAACTTCAGTGTAGCTCAAAAGACCAAAGATGCTGAAAAAGTGTTTCTATTTTGAAAAGATTCTTTGGCTATACAAAGGATGTAAAATCCAAGCACAACATGTTAATAATCGTGCTAGAAAAGCTAGCATTACTGTTTAAAGACCTCAGGATATTCACATTAAGAATAAAAATCACCTTATAGTTAATACTAATGTACTACATAGACACCTAATCAAGGATTCTACTTGTTCTTAACCCAATTCTTTTGTCCCATTAATAAATTCTCAATTTGGGAATCTCACTCTCTTAAAAAGGAACCAAAATGAAAAGAACTCAGAGATAAAATTTATATGTGATATATCTTTCATTCTAAGAAAGCCAATCAGAAAAGTTTACTATAATCCATCTCCTATCCAGTCATGAGCAGGGTCTTTTTTTTTTAGTTATACATGGGCACAATATCTTTATTTTGTTTATTTATTTTTATGTGGTGCTGAGGATGGAACCCAGGGTCTCAAACGTGAGAGGCGAGTGCTTTACCACTGAGCCACAACCCTAGCCCCTGAGCAGGGGTCTATTTCTCATGATGTCATCCTAAAGTCATTACTAAATTTTACACATGCTATGCTTCCTTCAAATCAATCACAAAACAAGTCATCCCAAGACTGAGGTCAAATTCCATTCTAACTAAGAGACCTCCAAACTTGAAGTAATGGTACATTTTAAGTAAAGACCAAATTCCAGAAAAACCCTCCTCCCCTACCTTCCACACCTAAATAAAAGTCTTTTCCTTTTAGCTCATAGTAATGGAATGTGACCTGTAACTTAAAAGCTTTTCCATTCCTCATTTTCTGCTTAGAGAATATGAAGCAGACCTATTCTCTCTCTTTAAGAATAACGTTTTGGCCAGGCTAGGCAGCGCATGCCTGTATTTCCAGCAGCTCAGGAGGCCGAAACAGGAGGACTGCGAGTTCAAAGCCAGCCTCAGCAACTTAGCCAGGCCCTAAAGCAACTCAGCAAGACCCTGTCTCTGTAAATAAGAATATAAAAACGGCTGAGGATGTGGCTCAGTGATTAAGTGCCCCAGATTCAATCCCTGGCCCTTTTCTCATATTTTATTTAGAGACAGGGTCTCACTGAGTTCCTCTAGGGCCTGGCTAAGTTACTAAGGCTAGCTTTGAACTCGAGATGCTTCTACCTCAGCCTCTCGAGCCACTAGGATTTCAGTCAAGCACCACTGAGCCTGGCCAAGAATGATTTTTTTTTTTTTTTTGTAGCGGGGATTGAACTCAGGGGTACTTGACCACTGAGCCACAACCCCAGCCTTGGGAGCCATGTGCACCATTCCCATTGCTCACCATTGCTGAGGCTAGCTTTGAACTCACGATTCTCCCGTCTCAGCCTTGGGAGCCTCGTGCACCATTCCCAGCAAGAATGTTGTTTTTGGTTTGTTTGTTTTTTTAATCTTTTTTAGTTGTAGATGGACACAATACCTTTATTTATTTATTTGTGTGGTGCTGAGGATCAAATCCAGCACCTCATACATGCGAGGCAAGCACTCTACCACTGAGCCACAACCCCAGTCCCAAGAATGACGTTTTTCAAAAGGAGGAAAAAAAAAAAAAAGGTAAGACAGGCTGAGTGGTATACACCTGTAATCCCAGCAACTTGGGAGGCTAAGGCAGTAGAATCACAAATTCAAGGTCAGCCTTAGCAACTCAGCAAGACCCTGTCTCAAAATAAAAAATAAAAAAGGGGTAGGGATGTAGCTTACTGGTAAAGGCACCCCTGGGTTCAAATCCTCAGTACAAAAAAAAAAAATTTTTTTTTAAAAAGAGGGGAAAAAAAATGAAATGTTGGTGGTTAATTGTATAATAATAATTAGAAAAGGTAAACTGACTTACTAAATTTTTCACAAGTTGTCCTATTAAAACAATGCATGACACTTAGAATGAGTGTATTTAAATGGCAAGCGAATCTTTATTTTTTATTTTACAACTCCGGTCAGACATCTAAAAGATTTGTGATTTGTAGATTCCTAATAAGTAGGGAAAAGGAGATTAAAACTATACGTACCAAAATAAATCGTCACATACAAAATGCCCATAAACATAAACATATTCCCATTTAAAAAAAATCATATTTGCAGCATTGAAGCAACACACTTCAGTAACTAATCATAGAAAAAAAACAGTAAAATATTTAAGAAATGTACTTCAAAGTGCCTTTTTTTTTTTTTTTTTTTTTTTGGTGGTGGTACTGAGGATTGAACCCAGGGGCACTGTACCACTGAGCTGTATCCCCCACCTTTTTTATATTTTATTTGAGACAGGGTCTTGCTAAGTTGCCCAAGGCTGGCCTAAATCTGAAATACTCCTGCCTCAGCCTCCTTAGTAGCTGGGATTATAGATATGTATCACCTCAACCATCTTCAAAGTGTAAATTTAAACAATACCTATGTGGGGTTCAATTCCTCATTAAAAAAAAAAAGGAACAACAAATTCTATGATTTAATTCAGACAAAAGCTCTCCCAAAATAACATTAAGGACATATTTTACTTACATTCTTCCTACACCTTCATACATGTTAGTCTCATCTACCAAAGTCATAATCTCTGTATCTGTAAGATGCGCATGCTTTTTCGTTCTGTTTAGCTGTTCAATCTGTATGTCTGCAAGCTTCACCTTCTGTTGAGTGTCAATAACTTTGGCTTGAAGCTCTGTGAAGGCCTAATAAAAACAAGTTCTTGATTTAGCAGTTTAAACATTTTACAGAAAACATTTAAGTCAAATCCAAATTTATTAGATCCTAACCAGAGACTAAGCTGTGAAATTTACTAATGCAAACATAAAAGAGTCAATAAGTTTAATGTTAATTACAATTAACATTATAATTAGCTATGCTAAATACTGAATTTATCCTCTCCCTAGAAGATGCAATCAGAGGCTGTGATTGTAGCTCAATGGTAGAGCATGTAATGCCTAGCATGTAATGAGGCACTAGGTTACATCCTCAGCACCACATAAGAGTGAATAAATAAAATAAAGGTATTGTGTCTACAAATATATATATACATATATATACACACACATATAAATGTATATATGATGCAATCAATTTTTAAAAAGCAAAATAAGGGGCTGGGGATGTGGCTCAAGCAGTAGCGCGCTCGCCTGGCATGCGTGCGGCCCAGGTTCGATCCTCAGCACCACATACAAACAAAGATGTTGTGTCCGCCAAAAACTGAAAAATAAATATTGAAATTCTCTCTCTCTCTCTCTTAAAAAAAAAAAGCAAAATAAATGCACATTAAATATAAACATATCAAGTAGCCAAAAAATAATAAACAATAAGCCCAATAGAGGATGAAACCCAGAGACTCAAAGCAAGAAACATCAAGTAACAACTGACTAGATTTGTATTACACAACTGGATTTCAAAGCACTTTCCCACATTAGTTCAAAATATTAGCTTAGAAATATTATTGAGAACTTTAAAGAGATCTCACTTCTCCCAATAATCCTAAGTAAGGGGTAGCAGTTTCATCATTCACATATCACAAACAAGTAATTAAATGAGTTAAGAAAGAAAACTGGTTTGCACAAGACTGAACACTAAAGGTGGAAAAGACAGATATTTCAACCCATTTCTTCTGACCCCTTAGTTCAGGAATCTTTTCATTCTACTGTCTCAACTCAGAAAGCAGTCATTATAAAGAGAATGACCAAAACAAAAAGAGAAAATGCTAGGCAGTGGCAGAATTGCATCATGATCTTCATCTGCACATACTAGGCCAAATGTGACCCTTGTGTATGCTACTTAACTGGGAAGATAAACACAGTTCTTGGATACTTTTATTGAAGTGCCTGGAATGACTTTCACATGCTGTCAGATTTATGCCTTAACAACATTTGGTAGGAACAATACATGGCAAAGGCTACTACTTAACTTTTATCCTGACTTTGTTGTCACATACTAGTGATGTTCCAAAGATCTCCTTTGGAGTTGGACAGGTGTCTGTAATTTCCTACTAGTTTTCACCAAGAAGAAAAGAAATTGAAAGCCACTAGATAATTATAAAAAAGAACTTGTTTAAAGCTCTTATTTAACTGGTTGTCAAACTATTAAAGTATGCAATCATTTTCTATTTGCATTCATAGTCTATGTTTCTTAGCAACAAATTCTAATGTAGGTAAGTACAATTGTACTCCTGTTAGCTTTTTCACTAAACCATGAAATGGTTTAAATTTAAACAGGAAAAAAAGGTAATTTTTTTAAATGCATGATTTTTTAAAATGTAAATTCCAAGGATCTCTGATTGCTGTGTATACAGTTTGCTAAGGAAGCAAGTACTGTTAAAGCCAAGATATTACACCGTAAGAAAATACCACATAAGGACTAAATTTACAAGTTTCAAGAATGGCAAAAAAAAAAAAAAAAAAACAGGACACAGACACCTAATATCCCCAGAGGAATAACAGCTTCCTTGGGCAAAACAGCTATTTCAGCTGTCCTGTTTTTTATGCAAAGGTTAACCAAAGGTAGTCATTAAAGTAAGATGTTACTAACCTGAATAACCTAACTAATGAACAAAAAAGTAAACGGTAAAACAGACGATACTGTACATAGTCCCCATCTTTGAAACCTTTTTAGAAAAACATTTAAACTGGTACATTACACAGGGTTTGGGGTCCGCAGTGTCGTTAAAATCCTTGACCCACTCCTAGGTGGCAAATGTTTCTGAGTAACAACCTATTTATAAGTAATTGTTTGAACAAAGGGAGAAATACAATTCCTTCTGATACTTTACTGGAAAACGTTACTAGATTTTTTGGACAAGTCTTTCCAAAAGGGGACGGGGCGGGGAGCTTAACCCCTGAAGAACACTGCTATAACAACGTCTGATTTTTTGAAGCGTTGATACTGCTACCTTTCAAGGTATGGTATCCAATAAGTGGCCAAAAACAAAGGTTGAACTCGGGGCTTTTCAAAGCAAATAATGAGGTCGAATTTTAGATGCCTCAGCTCGGGCAAGCGGTCCGAAGGGGCTTCCATTTGAAACGCTCTCTTCAGTTCTTATCATGAAGCTGAATATCTGAGGGTTTCAAACGCAGTGAAATGGCTCTAGAGTTCAGACTGGAGACAGGCCGGGGATTGGCAGGTACACTTACCCCAGCTTAACCAGTTCTACCCAGCAAGAGCCGCTCGCCCCCAACCCCAGCTAGAAGAGCTGGGCCCGCCTCAAGACTCTAGGAAACCATTCCCCCCTCCCCTTTAGCCTCTTTCCTTCTGAGACCCAGCCCCCCTCGATATTCTAGTTGATATTCTAGGGATGATAGTCCCTCATCCCCCAAAGAAGAGGTTCTGCCTACTAAAGACCCGTTTTACCTTCTTCAGCTCGAGATCCACGGGGGCCGCCATCTTGATGCGCTCTATGCGCCTGCGCGCTGGGGGAACGCTGGAAAGAGGGTGGGGGAAGGGCGCGCCTTGAGGTTTGGTTGACCGCTGTCCTTCTGCGCCTGTGCAAGACTCAAACGACCTCGTTTAAAGCTCGCATCCCTATCCCCGCAACCCTACCCGAGCATCTCCGACCGGTGACGCTTAAATGTTCGAGATTCCAATTTAGTTGGCCTTTACCATGTAATTGGTCAGGCCTAACTTGCTCCTCTACATCTTCCAAGCCGAAACTGCAGATTTTTTGTGTGTGATTTTATGCAATTTGACAAATAGTTTAGTTCGTGCTTCTAAGTTGAGATATATGAAGATCAGCTCAACCACTCATCAGTCATTTAGTCTTACAACTAGTCCCTGTGCTGTCAAGGATAAGTAAAGACTAGAGCTTCAGGCGTACCAATATGGAAAAGACCATTAGAAAACTTGAAGCGTAGTTGGAGTGTTCTTCCAAAGAAGAACTTGTTTCTTCGAAGACTTTCTAGATACAGTGTTCTCAAGATAGACTAAATAAATTTGCTTTACAAAGCAAACGGAGCCAGGCGCAGTGACACATACCTGTAATCCCGGGATGCTCCAGAGGCTGAGGCAAGAGGATCGCTGGTCTCAGCAATTTAGTGAGACCCTAAGGGACTTAGCCTGACCCTGTCTCTAAATAAAAAATTTTAAAGGCTGGGGATGTGGCTAGTGGTTAAGCGCTCCTGCATGCAAAACCCAGTAACCCCCCCCCCAAAAAAAAAAAAAAGCAAAACAAATTCTGGACTGGGTGTGTATGGGTGTGTAGCCCAGTGGTGTAACACATGCTTAGTATCCGCAAACCCTGGGTTCAATATGGAACAACTCAAACAAACATTCTCTGGGCTCATCCCAGACTTAATTCTTAGAATCTTGGAGAGTAGGGCCAGGAAATTTGGCAACTCTTCCCATGACTTGATGATGCAAATCGCCTGCAAACCACATCTTGTGACAAGTCCTGGTATTTGAACCCAAGGGACAGATGATAATTGGCTTTTGGAAATGAAAATTTTGTACCTACTCTAAAAACCATTAGAGAGGTAAAGGGGCAGGGAATTGGGAACTTGCCAGATATAGATTCAAGGCTTGGTCCACCTTGAACCAAGGTGGACAATTTACTAGCTGTGTGGTTTTCAGGAATTCACTTATCCTTGAAGAGTTTTAATCTCTTCATATTTAATTGAGAATAACAATACTGATCTAACAGCATTATTGTGAAAAATAAATGAACCCAGGATGAAATGCTCCAAATGTAGCACCATACACATAATATGTGTTCAATAAATAGTTAAATTGATGTGGTTAGCGTTGTCCTGTTTGTCTTTCAAAGTCTAGCAGATTGGTACCATATCCCCTGTCATACAGAACAAAGATAATTTCTCCTCTAAACTCAGCTCAAGACATCTGTTCCTCTCTTGAGACATGACCCTTTAGGGCTAAGGATGTAGCTCAGTGGTAGAGTGTATGTGTCTAGCATGCCCAAAACCCTGGGTTCCATCCCCAACGCCAGAAGAAAAAAAAAAAAGACAACACTTTCTTCCTTCTAAAAGCATTCTTTGTATTAGACTATATACTCCTCTAAAATAGGCAGTTTTCTCACTACTTATATCAACTTCTACACCTATCACGGTGCTTCACAGGCACTGATACTGATGAAAAGCAGCCTCTGTTAAGACTGCTTTTTATGACTTTGTTAGAAATTTCTCTTTTCTCTGGTGTCTTTTAAAATATACACTTTGAAACAGGGCATATTGGCACACACACATTTGAATTCTGCCAATCTGCTCTGATGTGTGTTGTCTGTTTTTCCTGCTTGGAACAGTATGCCTCATTAATCTGAAGATTCATGTCAATTCTGGTAAATGTTTAATGAGTATCTCATGGAATGTTGACTCTCATCTCTCCTTGCAGAACTCCCATTAGAAGTATGTTGAAGTGGGTCTGGGGTTGTAGCTCAGTGGTAGAGCGCTTGCCTAGCATGTGTGAGGTACCGGTTGGATCCTTAGCATCACATATAAATAAACAAAATAGGGCTGGGGATGTGGCTCAAGCGGTAGCGTGCTCGCCTGGCATGCATGCGTCCCGGGTTCGATCCTCAGCACCACATACAAAGATGTTGTGTCCGCCGAGAACTAAAAAATAAATATTAAAAAACTCTCTCTCTCTCTCTCTCTCTCTCTTAAAAAAAAAATCTCCCTCTCTCTCTCACACTCTCTCTTTAAAAAAAAAATAAATAAATAAATAAACAAAATATAGGTGCACTGACAACTAAAAAAAAATGTTTAAAAAAAGAAGAAAAATGTTGAAGTATTCCTTATTAAAAAGAAGAAGAAGTATGTTGATGCATCTACATCTCTCAACCTCTACACTATTTCCCTGTTCTATACCCTGGGTTTCTATAACTTTATCTGTCAGTGTAATAATTTTCTCTTCAAACATGTCTAGTTTATTATGTAAACCAGTTATTGGGTTTTTATTTCAGTAACTATAGATTTTAATTCTTTAAATTCTGTTTGGTAAATTTTTAAAAATATTTTTCAGATGTTGATGGACCTTTATTTTATTCATTTATTTATATGCAGTGCTGAGAATGGAACCCATTGACTCACATGTGCTAGGCAAGCGTTCTACTACTGAGCCACAACCCCAACCCCTGTTTGGTCATTTTCAAATTCACTTGCTCTTTTCTGTAATGACATGATTTGGCCTAATAGTAAACATAAATACAACATAGTGAACATAATTATATTAAATTTTCTTTTCAATGTCCTATCACCTGAAGTTTTGGGGGTATTAATTCAAAGAACCCAGGGGCACTCAATCACTGAACTACATCCCAGCCCTTTCTATTTTTTATTTTGAGATAGGTTCTCACTAAATTGCTGAAGCGGGCCTCAAACTTGCAATTTTCCTATCTAGCCTCCCAAGTCTTTGGCATTACAGGCATGTGCACCAAACCAGGCTTGGCTCTCTCTTTTGACAATTGATTTTCTCAAGTAACTCAGGGATTTTTGGTAAGAACCATCTTCAGCCAGATGCAGTGTGGCACTGTCTTATAATCCCAGTAACTCGGAGGCTGAGGCTGAGTTCGAGTCCAGTCTGGGCAACTTAGCAAAACCCTGTCTCACTTATTAAAATATTTTTTAAAAAGTCTAGGAATATAGTTTGGTTTGGTTTGGTTTTGGTATCAGAGAATGAACCCTGGGGTGCTTAATCACTTAGTCACATCCCCTGCCTTTTATTTATTTGTTTGTTTGTTTGTTTTATTTTGAGACAGGGTCTCTCTGAATTCCTTAGGGCCTCACTAAATTGCTGAGGCTGGCTTTTAAATCCTCCAAGCATGCCCCACTACACCCATCGGGAAAGTATTTTAATGATAGAGTACCCCTGGGCTCAATCCCCAGTACCACACACACACACACACACACACACATACACACACACACATACACACACACACACACTGTTGTCTGTGTTCAGTGTGCCCTGGGTTGTGGAATCTCTGGGTGGCTTCACATTTACAACAACAAAAGCCCTACAAGAGGAGCTGGGTTGTAGCTCAGTGGTAGAGTGCTTGCATGGAAGGTATGAGGCACTGGATTTGATCCTCAGCACCACATAAAAATATTAAATATTAAACTAAAAATATTTTTTTAAAAACCCTATGAGATTTATGGGTTTCAAACTAGTTTTTAACCTTTTGATTTTTTTTCCAGTGTTAAGGATCAAACCCAGGGCCTCACATATGCTAGGCAAGCACTCTAGCACTGACCTACCTCCTCAGTCTCACTTTAACTCTTGGCACCACTTTAGTAAAACAAATTGGGGGGTGGGAGGATAAAACTTACCCTGAGCATAAAGTTGACAGTATATGATATACATTTATGGACTGGAAGTCACTGGAGTGTGTTGCTGTGTTTCCCTCTCATCCGCTCTTCAAACTAAATGGTTATTTTCTTTCTCTCTCTAGAGCTTCTGAAATGACAGGAAAAGTCTGTATCAGCAAACTCTGAAGAGTTTGCCATCCTTGGATACTTGCCTGAAGAAAAACCATGATGTGTCTGCCTGTATTATTTTTGTAGAAAAAAAAAAAAAACTTTGCATTCAGGACTTAACACAACGGGGTGTACTCCTTCTGAGGTTCAATCAGTCCACAGTTGTGGAATCTAGAAAGTTGATCTTCGATGGGCGCCCCACACGCTTATAATCCCAGCGGCCTCTGGAGGCTGAGACAGGAGGATCTCGAGTTTAAAGCCAGCCTCAGAGAAGCACTAAGCAACTCAGTGAGATCCTGTTTCTAAATAAAATACAAAATAGGGCTGGGGATGTGGCTCAGTGGTTGAGTGCCCCTGAGTTCAATTCCCAGTACAAAAAAAAAAAAAAAGTTGATGTTCTATTGTTCCTCACCTCTGCTTATCAATGCTCAATTTTTTTATTCATTCCACAAATATTTATTAAACATCTATGAGGCACTGTTACTGTCCTAGGCCTTTGAGATAGATCAATACCAAGAGAAAACTTCCTGATCTCATGGAGCATACATTCCAATGGAGAAAGGCAAAAAATACATAAGCATAGAAATAAGTAACCTCAGATATTGAGGAAGAAAAATGCAACATGGTTAGAGATTGGCTGGGTGGAGGCCACTTAGGTGTAGGAATTTCTCAGGAAGATATAGCATTTGAGATGAGACCTGAAAAATGAAAATGAGCCAGCCAAGAAAATACTGGGGAAAGACAGAGGGAATTTCAAGAGCAAAGAATTTTTTTTAAATGTTGTTATTGTAGGTGGACACAATATCCTCGTTTATTCATTCATTTTTGTATATGGTGCTGAGGATGGAACCCAGCACCTCACGCATGTGAGGCAAGCACTCAGCCGCTAAGCTACAACCCCTGCCCCTGAGAGCAAAGAATTTTAAATGGGTCAGATGTGGCATATTTGAATAACATAAAGGAAGAAGTGTGGTTGGATAGGAAAACGGTACAAGATGACATCAGAAAGATGACTATATCACCAGATTTGACCAGATCAAACTAGTTAAATGGTAACGTCTTTTAATGAGAAAGAAAAATTAACACCTTTTTTCCCCCCCAGTACTGGGGATTGAATGTAGGCCTCACAAATAAGTAACTACTGAGCTACATTCCCAACCCTGATTTTTTTTTTTTTTTGTCTTTTGTTTGTTTGGGGGGAGTTGTTTTTTGTCTTTTTTTTTTTTTCTTTCTTTCTTTTGAGATAGGGTAGGGTCTCCCTGAATTGTGCAAAATAAAAGAAAGAATCAAAGATGACCCCTAATTTCCAAATAAATGTGCTGAGTGAAATTGTCCAGGTAAAAATGAAGAACATACTATAGAGGTTCATTTATAGGAAATGCAATAAATCTAAAGTGATAAAATATCAGTAGTTGCATGATAAGAAGATTAGGAAAGAGATAAAACAAAGGGATTACCAAGAAGTATGAGATAATTTATGTGATGATAGATGTGTTTAATTTATTAATTATGAAGCTGGTTTTCTAGGTGGGAATTTAAAAAACTGTACATTTTAACATATTCAGTTTTTTATATGTTAATTGTATCTCAGTGAAGCTGTTTAAGAAAAAAGGACTCCTGCTAGGTGTGGTGGTGCACCACTTTAATTCTAGCACTCTGGAGTCTGAGACAGAAGGAACTCAGGTTCAGGGCTAGCCTTGGCAGTCTAGCAATGGCCCAAAGCAATTTAGCAAAACTCTTTCAAAATTAAAAAAATAAAAAGGACTGGGGATGTAGCTTAGTGCTAAAGTGCCCCTGGGTTAAAACCCCAGTACCTAAAAAAAAAAAAAAAAGAAAGAAAAGAGAAAAGGGAAAAAAAGAACTCCTAGGTTTTTCATCAGACCAAACTAGTTAAATAATAATATCTTTTAATGAGAAAGAAAAATTAACTCCTTTTTGGTTTCTTTTTCCAGTACTGTCTTTGTCTTTTTTTTTTTTCCTTTTGAGATGCGGTCTCAAGCTGGCCTTGAACTTTGATCCTCCTGCCTCAGCCTCCTAAGTAGCTGGGATTACAGGCATGCACCCACCATTCCCAGATGGAAAATTTTATTTTTTTTCAGTCCTGGGGATATAACTGTTCAGTTGTATTCACTGAACAACACCTCCAGCCCTTTTTTATTTTTATTTTGAGACAAATTTTCACTAAGTTCCTGAGGTTGCCCTTGAACCTACGATCCTCTTATTTTAGCCTCCTGAGTAGCTGGGATTACAAGCGTACAACACTGTGCCTGGCCTGGAAGAATAATTTTTTTTCCTCTTTTGGTACCAGGTATTGACCACTGAGCCACATCCCCAGCCCTTTTTATTTTTTATTTTGAGACAGGGGTCTCATTAAGTTGCTTGGGGCCTCACTAAATTGCTGAGGATGGTTTTGAATTTATGATCCTCCTGCCTCAGACTCCTTAGCCTCTAAGATTACAGGCATGTGCCACCACACTTGGCTGGAAAATTAATTCTTAATGTATAGACTATATGCCATGCCCAGGCTGCTCCATAGGAATAATAATAAGAAGAAGAATCCTTCCCCCTGTGAGTGGACTAAGTTAGAATACAGGTTCATAAGTTAGAATATAGGTTCAGTTGCTATAACAAGGATCCAAAATAGCAACAGCTATAAAAAACATAGAAGCTTACAATCATCCAGCATAAGCAACTTAGGAGCAAGTGTCTGAGTCTCAGAATGTCTGGTTCTTGGGCTCTTTCTGTCTTACCGATGTGGTCTAAGATCACTTGTCACTACCATGTCCATAGTCTAACTTGAAGGAAGGAGAAAAGACAGGGGGATTGCTCCCCGTTAAAGGCATGTCCTGGAAGTTGTAGGCATGGTTTTATTCCTGTCAGATCTGCCCAGACAGTCATATGATCATTCCAGGCTGCAAGAGAGGCTAGGAATTTTAGTTATTATTATGGGTCACTATGTGCCTAGTTAAACATCAGGAATTCTATTATTATAAAAAGGAAATAAAGAACTGATAATTAGAGGAAATGAGAAGTTTCTGACAAGTTTTCAGCTTACAAAACCACTTCACATTCATCATGTCATTTGATCATCACACTTTGTGAGCTAGACAAAACCCAGAGGGTGTATTCAGATTGAGAGAAAGTAGGACAGAGAGGTTACTACCTTCATTTGTACTGAAAGTCCTGCTCTCCAAGAAACCCCTCAGTCCTGGGCAGAACAGGATGGTTGGTACCCAACCCCTAGAGCCTAATGGAGAGGCAGTATGTTGTAGTGGCTAAAAGCAAATTCTAAAATGAGATTGCCTGGATTCAAATTCCAGCCCCATCAGTAACAAGGAATAGGACCCTCAAGAAATATTTGTACCTCAGTTTTCCTACAAAGAAGTGGAAATGAGGCATTGTGGTAACACCTTCACAGGGTCATTGTAAAGATTAAATGAATTGATACATGCTGAATATTTTGAATGGTGCCTGGAATGCTGGATTTGTAATGTAATGAGTATTTTGAAATTATAGTCATTATAAACATGTCTCCTGATCTCTCTCTCTCTCTTTCTCTCTCTCTCTCTCTCTCTCAGTACTAGGGATTAAACCCTGGGGTGCTTTACCAGTGAGTTACACTCCAGCCTTTGTTTGTCTGTATGTTTTGGCAGGGACAGGGTCTTTCTAAGTTGCCCAGGCTGGCCTCAACTTGCCATCCTCCTGCCATATCTTCCTGAGTAGCTAGGATTATAAATACAGGCCACTTACCTGAATATGGTTTATTTCACTTCTGTCTCAAACATTCCCTTGTTATATCATCCTGTCTTGATGTCTCCAGATCCTTCACTTTCAAGTTCTCAGTCACACCACCCAAAGATGGTAAGAAAAGTGATTCTGTGATACTGGAGACTCTCTAGCCTGTAGGCAGCCTCTGAGGATACTAAATCGAATTAAACAGAAACGAAGGTTTTAAGACTCTCTCCCAAGTGGGCCACCTTCTGATCTCCTCAAGAATTGGGCAGCCAGGGGTAGTGGAGCAAACCTATAATCCCAGTGACTCAGGAGTCTGAGGCAGGAGGATCACAAGTTCAAGTCCTACCTGAACAATTTAAGGAAATCCTCAGCAACTTAGTGAGTCCCTGTCTCAAAATAAAAAATAAAAAGGACTATGGATGTAGCTCAGTGGTAAAGCACCCCTGTATTCAATCCCTGATACCAAAAAAAGTGGGGAAAAGGAGAATTGGGCAAAGAGCTAAGGATATGGCTCAGTGGTAGAAATCATGCTTAGCATGCACAAGATCCTGGATCTGATCCCCAGCCCCCTCCCAAGGCCACCCTCCTAAAAAAAAAAAAAAAAAAGAATGAGACATTTTGTACCTATTTCTTATGAAAGCCAACTCTGTACAGCAGGAGTAGGACCATGGGGGGCATTTGTAAATTCGTATGGTCACTATGTGAGGGCCTAAGAAATAGGGGGGGAGGAAACCTTCCCGAATGACACATTTGCCAAGAAACTCTGAGCAAGTCCTTCCAGCTGACAAAGTAAATTTGGTGCTGGGACCTTCCTAGGCTGGAAAGGGACTTTATCTGTACCTACTAGATGAAACAGTCATAGGAAACTCTGCAAGGAGAGGAAGTGAGTTGTCATTAGCAGGAACTAATGGTGGCTTTCCCCATGCATCTTGCCACATCTGATTCAATCTGTTTATTAAAAATTCAAAGAAAGTTGATATTTTCAATCAATCCTCCTGATTTAAACCTGTGTAAGAGACAAAGTTGGGAAACAGCATAACAAAGCCTAGGTTATTTATATCATCGTTCACCAGAGAAAGTAAGGGTGTGGAGCCTGCTAGAGGTAAGAGCCAAGAACAGTCTCTGCGCAAGAATTGGAAAGGAATAAAATCTGAGAAACTGAAAGCCTAGTAGAGAATCCATGCCTCTATCACCCCAGCTCACCAAGTAGGAAAAGAATTCATAGTTCTTTAGAACAGGAAAAGGAGTACAATGGGGTTGGGTTGAAATCTGGATATAACTCCTCATACACTTTTAAATAGGCACCAAAAAATACCATTCTTGGAGCCCTGCCTAGGACAGGTGATTAAGGCTTTCCCTAAGGGCACCTACTTTAGCAACAACAAGTTTTTAAATAAAGGTTTTCAGAATTGCAATAAGCTTAAAAAGTTAACATTGTTCCTTTCATAAACTGGAACAGGAGTGAACATAATACCTCATAGGCAAGGAACGTCCTTAAAACAGGAAGCCCCAGATCCATCCACATTGTTACTAGCTCTCATACATAGCCGCTAGCAACTCCTTGCTTATATTGGACCAGTTTAAATTTCACAATAGAAATAGACAATACCTCACTCCTTGATGGTTCCAGAAAGAGTCCCAGAATTGGATCTCCCTGGCTACCAGGTCAAATGCCCATCTCTGAACCAAGTACAATAGCCAGAGGTATGGAACTTGCTGATTGGCCAGGTAATTGGTACTATAGCCATTTCTGGAAGGTCAGGGGTATCATTCCCCATCCAAGATGTACAAAGAATGAGGGTGAAAGAGGTGACTTCTTTCTAAAAGAGTAGAGTATACTCATCAAAGGAAATAAATACTGAATGTCCCAAAGGAGAAAAAATAGATGTCCATTATAACTTAGCTTCCAATTTTCAACTTTTTAAGTCTTCTCTTCTAATGAACAGGTCAATTGCATTTCAATGGGTCCATGTAATTCATGATGGTAACCTGTATTCTTCCCAGATAGTAGTTGTTAAAGGCCTTAGGAAACAGCCTATTTTACCTTGCAATGGAGTCCCTGGATCATTGGACATAGAGGGTCCAATGATCATAAGACAAAGCAATAGTTTGTTTGTTTTTCCTACATTAGAGAGACTAAATACTGTCTTTCTGTTTCATTAAATAAAAGAGCTACTGTTTAGGTGAGGTAGAAGTTTCCACTTTCTTTTGTCCCCTCAGCTAAGGTCAAATGTCTCTGTGTGGGTTTGAGAAGATGGCAAACTTGGCTGGTTGTGGGAGGGCACCCTCCATGATCTCATAAGTCCTTGTCTTTCTAACTATAGAGATTAGTGGAGGATATAAAAGATCACTAGTGGGAATACTTAACCTGAAACATCAGAATCTGAAGGCTGAAAGTCGTGTAGAATCAAGGGGCAAGTTCTCCAAGGGACCCTGTTACTCCATATATCTCCATAGTGCCCTGCTATCTGAAGCATAGGGTCCTGTGTAAAATTTTCAGACAAGGATTCTAGACTCAAAGAACTGGAAGGGAAATTTGTGTTCTTCTAGTCTACCTCTCTGTTTAAAATTGAGGAAAATGAGACTCGCAAAGCAGAAATGGAGCTGGGTGTGGGGACATACACCTGTAATCCCAGTGACTCAGGAGGCTGAGGCAGGAGGATTTCAAGTTGGCAACCAGCCTCAGCAATTTAGTGAAGCACTCAGCAACTTAATGAGACTCCGTCTTTAAATAAACAAATATATCTATAGCTGGGTGTGTGACTCAGTAGTTAAGTATCCCTAGGTTGAATCCTTTGTACAAAAAGAAAGGAAGGAAGGAAGGAAGGAAGGAAGGAAGGAAGGAAGGAAGGAAGGAAGGGGGAAGGACGGAAGGAAAACAAAAAAGAAATGGTTTGCCACAATCACAACAAATGGGTGTCCAAGCTAAGACTGGAACCTAAGAGTCTTAGATTCTCTTTTAGAATTTCTTCCATCCTACCCTTTCTTGGGGGACTTCCAGCAAATCCTCTTAAACAGGAGAAAAGTCTATAGTCAGAAGTCTCCACTTATCTTGAGAATATGGGATTCTGTTTGGGGGCCACTAATCTTAATTGCACTTAAATAGGTGGATCTTGAGAAGGACCTCAATCCCAAAGCACCTAAAGAAGATGAGATAGAAAAATCTCCAGAGTTCAGCTCCTTTGAGACAGATATCCTCAGAGTTCCTTCAGATTGACGCTATCAGGAATTCTGGGTATCCACAGCAGCATGTATAGGTTGTCTTTAACAGCGTATGGTAAATATCTGTGTACAAGTGTTTTTCTGGATCTGGATAGGCATAGTCTTCTCAGCATCTCACAGAGGCCCATACTCCTCAAACGGTTAAGAACCACTACTCTAAAATGAGGTTTTCAAACATGGCTTGTCATCAAAATTGCCAGAGGTGCTTAAAAGCACTGATACCTGGGCTCCTCCTCCTGGAGGGGTGGATTCTGTGGATCTGTGATTTGGCCGTAAGATTCTGCATTTTTTTTTTTTTTTACAAGTTCACCAGGCTTAGTAGCTGCAGCTCTACAAGAAAATATTAATGGGGCTGGGGATGTGGCTCAAGCGGTAGCGTGCTCACCTGGCATGCGTGCGGCCTGGGTTCGATCCTCAGCACCACATACAAACAAAGATGTTGTGTCCGCCAAACACTAAAAAATTTCTCTCTCTCTCACTCACTCTTTCTTTAAAAAAAAAAAAAAAGAAAATATTAATGGAAGTGCTTTCCTGAAAAGGAGAAAAATTATCTTGGAGTTTGAGGTCATTCTGCGGTAAATATTTTGTGTTCATGACAAAGAGAAAATTAGAATTCCTGAAAAGGAAAGGGAGCTGAAACTCAACAAGCCACAGGAAAAAAAAAAAAAAAAAAAAAACAGAAGAATTCAGAAGGCCACCATGATTCTGTTACATTGTGTTGTAAGCCCACCTTACACCCAAGCAAATCAGCTCTTTCACGGACTTGCTTAGCCCTTGCCTGGTTTCCCTGACTCTACCCTCCAGCTACTTCCAGATTCTGTGAATCCTCAATCCTCCGGGCAGTGGAGCATTAGTACTTCTTGGTTATTGTTACTTCTTGGTGTTTTTCATTTCTGAACAAAAAACTATTCAGACATTGCTTTATTCATTATGCATGCATTAAGGATTTGTGCGTTCGGGATGCCAGGTACTGCTCTAGCCCTGAACAAAATAGATATTGTGTCTATTATCATCCTTACAGTCTAGCATAGGCACTGGATTCATTAGTGTCTGAGAATTGGGGGTATAGAGATATTTTCTTTCATGTTAGTGTTTCTATCACATGGTTTCCCTCAGAGACATAGAATACTCCAAGCATTTTCTTGCCTCCAGAACACTCTTCCTTGCACTCTGCCTGCTCACCTACAACTCTTCATTCCTCCTGTTATTCTGTCTCAGAGCATTTTATACTTTTAATGATATCTATCAGTTTTTAATAGTATACTTGTGTCATTCTTAAACTTTGCCTCAGCCTATTCATTATAGGCGTTAGGCATTTTTTTAAACTAATTCATACAATACCCAGATTTAAAGTGCAAACAGTAAAATTAGTAAAAAGAAAACTAGCTTCCTGCTCTTAGCCCTCTGAGTTTCAGTTCTGCTTTCCAGAGCAAATAGTATTATCACTTTTTGTCTTTCCAGAGATATTCTATTTATTTTGGGGGATCTATGTAATTATTTATTAAGTGGCTATCTCCTCTATTAGACTGAGGAAGGATACTATGTCTATTTTTTAATTACCTTACCCCTAGTACTTGGCATGTAATCAGTGATTTACAAGTGTTGGTGGAATGAATGAAAAGGTGTTAAGAGAACAGAGAGAGTGGGTGAGTATCTCCACGGCCAGTTCTTATGCATCTTATATCCCCTCACTGAGCACTGCATACTTGTTGAGCTTTATGGATATTCCTGAGCTCCCCTAATTCTCATGGAGGCAACTTCTCTCCCTGCAATGAAACTTCTGTCTTTTCATCTGAGTGTCCTTTCTTGGTGGAGTGTGAGCTCCTTGAAGTCAGAGCCATATTTTGCTCTTCTGAAACACTGTGTAGAGTGCTCCAAAAGTCCTCCACAAACACTTCCGGGCTGGTTGCTTTGCCTCACCTGACTCCTTTGCAATTCTGCTCCCAAGCTCTGCCAGTTGGCAGCCTGCCTGAGCAGTTTGGAGTTACTGTTTTTCTCATAAACACACATTTCCCTTAAACCCTCTAGTGTAGTGAGATGCACTTGAGCCTTACTGCAAATTCTCATTTCCTTTAGCACTTAATCTTCCCATCTATACAATAGGGTAGTAATGCCAATTGTTCACGGCTGTTGTGATAATTATATGAGGTCTTGTGTAAATTGGGTCAGTTGTTTCCCCAACCTTTCAGCAAGAAGGAGGGTCTCAGTGCCTATTTTGCTAAAAAGAAGTAAGAGGTTTCTACATAAGAAGTAGAAGCAGACAGTCAGGATCTTTAATTCTGACCCCTGGTCTAACATTTCTGAGACTATGAGGTAAGAATCACTGATAAAGTAAAAAATTACACAATAACCTGAAATATAATGGCTACATTTTCGAAGAAGCTACTGAACAATACAGCTTCAGGACAAAGTACAGAGGCTTAGGAGGTCCTGTGGGCTGAGCCATGAGTCTGGTCCCTGCTTGCCCCTTCTGTCTCCTCTTGCAGTGCTCCTGCCAGCCCCTTTGAACTCCAGCCACACTGAATTTCCTTTGCTCACTCATGAACCTTTACCACTGGCCTTTGTATAAGCTGGGAGTTTTCTGTTAGAGCAGCTAAAATTATCTTAACTATTCCCTGTCTTACTCTCTACAGGTAAAATGACACCTCTCCAGACCCAGGACCGCAGACTTCGTTATTACAACTGTGTATCGGGCATTGTTACTAATGAGGTGGTCACCACTTCAGACTTAGCGTGGCCAAAACGGGGTCACAGATTCTCCTTCTCCACTGTGGCCCAGCTCTGTGGGATGGTATCACTTTCCACCCAGGGTCATACTTGATTCCCTTTCCCTTTCTCTCAGCCTCCACATCTCTCTTGAATTCATAGGCTTCTTTTCTCCACTGCTACAGCTACCCCTCTAATTCCCTCTCCAGCCTGAGTCATCTACCCAAAAGTAGATTGACTCATGTCACTCCCCTTCACACGCTCACTTTAACACCCTAAGCTGGTCCCCAACACCTTGACAATCCATCCAAACTCCTTGGCATAGCCACCAGGGCTCTACATGATCTGGTCTGGCCTTCCTCAGCAGTGTCTTCTGCTGACTCCAACTCAGCTGTCTACCACCGTCACACTAGTCACACCAAACTCATTTCTGTTCCTCATTTACATCATCCTTCCTCTCTGCTCTGGCAATTTCCTCTACCTAGAATACTCTCAGCCTCCCTCTTCACTTGGACCACAGCTGATCATTCAAGTCTCAGCTTGAATTTCACTTCCTCAGAGCTTTGGCCTCCTTGACCTCTGGATCTGGCACTTCTTACTGCCCATCCCAGCTCTCTTGACACTTGATTGTTGACTTGTTGAATTGTCTGTCTTTCCTGTTAGAGGGCAGGGCCTGGATCTCTGATCACACTTGTGTTCTTACCCTCTAGAACAAAGCAGGAGTCAGCATCTGCCTGTTAAGTGACTACATGTGAGCAGTGAACTAGTTCAGTAACTGCCAAGTTCAAGTTGCATTGTGGCACCTCTTGAGGCCTCTTAGGAATATCAGTGCTCTCAGTGACAGTGAAGAGTTAATTCTCAGAGTTTCTCTGCCATCTGAGTCAGGGTGATTTGTCCCCACTCATTAATGAGGAAACAGAGTCCCAAGGGAGCAGATGATCTGCCCCAGGGAGGCAGCGAGGTGAGCCAGTTACTGGGCTCTGGCTACAATCACACTCCCTCCCTGTCCGCCCCTGCCCCTCCCCCCACGTCCCACTACTTTTCTTGTTTCTGAGCACCAGGCGGAAATGTAATGTCATGACACATTGGGGGATTTCTTTCTTCCCCTACATTTTTCTGATGTGACTCCAGCCTGGGGGTTGGAGGAGCGCTGTCCCAGGAGGAGGGAGGCAGGACGTGGGGAGGGTAGTTGCTGCATTCCTCAGAGGCCTCCGTTTGCATAGCCCTGCATAGCCCGGAGAAGAAAGAAGCTAGCAAGCTTTGGCAGAGGCACTGGGCATTCAGCTCCTGATCTGGCAGCTGCAGAGGCTGGGCTGCACACACGCTCTGCCAAAGCCCTGGAGGCAGGCACTCTCTCCTGGCTCAGTCTGCCAAGATGAGGTAGAGGGGGTCAGGGCCTCTGCTGAGATGAGGGTGCAAAGAAAGAGGCCCCTTCTTTCTACCCAATCTGGCAGCCAGTTGGCCTCAAGCCCTTAAGTGTGTGTGTGTGTGTGTGTGTGTGTGTAATGGGGGTGGAGGGGATAGTGTCAGGGCCTCAGTGCAAACCCTTCCCAGTTGCAGCCTAGGGGGCTATCTCAGCCCCTCCTCCATCCTAGAGATGTTTGAGGGGGCAGCCTCTGGGCACATGTCCCCACCCAGCTGCTGGGGCCACTGCCATCACATTCCAGGGCAGACTGAGAGCCACAGAGCATGGCTTGAGAAAAGAGCGTGAGGCTCGCTCACCATGGAAACCAGGCTTCCTAGGAAAAGGTCACATATTTGATGTGGCTGTCATCTGGGCACCTTAAATGCAGCACTGTTTCTGTTTTCCTGAGGACACCGCCATCAGAGAAGGCCTGAGACAATGAGGGTGGCAGCTGACCTATTGGCCTGGCTTTGTGTAGGCCCCAGTCACAGTTTCCCCCTTCTCAGTAAAACCCATGCTACACTCACTTACATAGCCTGACTTGTACTCCCAGGGGCAGCCCTGCAGGCCAAACCTTGAGTCTGGAAATGACTCCATTGATCCACGAATCCAGAAAAGGAGGTGCAAACAAGACTCAGGTGGGTAAAAACTGGCAGATGTCAGAGTTTGTTAACAATGGTAAAAGCTATCATGTGGTGAGTACTTACTCCATCCAGTGGAGTAAGTATATAAATATATAAAGCACATAAATGCTTTATATGCACTGTTATCCCCCCCCAAAAAAATTTAAAAGTAAATAAATAAATAAATAAAAACAACTCTCATAAGAAAGCTGAGGCTTGGGGCTGGGGTTGTAGTTCAATGGTAGAGTACTTGCCTAGCATGTGTGAGGCACTGGGTTCGATACACAGCACCACATAAAAATAAATAAATAAAATAAAGGTATAGAAAATTCCCCTATTTAAAAAGAAAGAAAGAAAACTGAGGCTTGGAGAGGTTAAAAACTTATCCAAAATTGTTATTTAAGCAGCAAATGGCACTCTTGGGATTTGAACCCAGGTTTATATAATTCAGAACCTGAACTTTGAATCTTCACTCTATTTTCACTCATTCAATTATGCATGCATTTATTCAGCTTTTCAATTTTCTGTTCAGTCATGCATTTATCAAACATTGAGTGAGAGCCTATGACATGCTACAGACTGGACTGGGTACAGGAATGCAGAGCAGCAAAAGGATATGCTCTATGACCTAGAGTTCACAGTGACAGAAATGAATCAGCAAACGGAAAATGATAATGCATAATGGGATGAAAGCCATGGAGGGAAACACCAAAGTAGCTGTGGAGCTAGGACCAATCTTTCTTGCAAAGTCCAAGGTCTGGTGATATGGAAGCAAGAGAAGGAGTGACCAGGGGTTGGTGGTGGACTTTCTCCAGAAGGTATCCAAGCATACACCTGGCAAAGGACATCTGTGTCTGTAGAGTTGAATTTGGGTCCGATTTCGCAGGTCAGCACTTACTCCCAAATAGACCTGATCAGGCCCCCCTTCCTGAGCATATTGCTTTCCAAGGCCCTCCAGCCCACCCAGGACCAGTAGGAAAATAGAAATTCAGGCTTTCCTGAAGAGCCTTGGGTGAGTGCCTGGTTTCCATACCATCCTTAGCTTACATTCAAAAGGCCTGAAGGAAGAATGAATTGGTAGCTTCTTCCTTCTGTCACACTCCCATTGAAGTCTGCCCAGTGCTGAAGCTGAGGGACAGAAGAAATAAAACCAGTCCTTCATTAGAGAGAAACCAACCCAGTGACTTCTAGGTTGGGCAAGAAAATAAGGGTTGGGGAAAGGGTGACTTAATTCCTCCCGCCTGTCTGGTTCTACACCCACATCATCTGTCTTTGGGAAGCCTCCCACACAAGCTATGATCCACTAACTACAACACTCCAACCCTGAAAGAAGCCCTTTTCCTGAGATGCCCTACTAGTTAGTAATAACCAGGATGTTGGGAGGCAAGAAGACAGGGAGAGAGGAAGGGAGAGAGGGAGAAACAAAGAAAGGGAGAGAAGGAGAGAGGAAGGAATGGTCTCTGAAGAACAAGAGGGCAGTTGGCTTCCTTCACAGCTGTGTGGGTGGAAATGAGCTAAAAGCTCCCTGTTCTCTTCTCCATCAATCAGTGGGACAATTAAGAAAAAAAAAAAATGCACAATTTTAAAAGTTCAAAAAGCAAAACCAAACCACAAGAACCTTCAAATTATATTAATTTGGTTGTGGACTGACACTCCGGAAACCAATCATGGAAAGGGACAGTTCTAGCTTCTTCCTCTGCTTTTGGATGAGGTTGGCCTCCATGCAGCTGTGCTGCCTGGGGTCCTGTTCCTTGGAGGCCTGGCCTGGGCCCCTCACCACAGTAAGTAGGAAATCACAGAGACTTGTTCTTTCCTTTCTGGAGAATGATGGCAAGTATAGGAGTTCATGGACTTTGAGGAGTCGGAGCTGTCCTGGGCAAGGCCAACATTAAGTGACATTGCATTAGCTAATAGCAGCCTAGTGCATGTTACTTTACCCCTCAGGGCCCTTAGTCAATAATCTGGGGCTAATATTACTACCATTTCGATGGGCTCTTGAGAATTAAATAAGATTTTATAAAAGAAATATACTTTAGAGCTATGAAACACTGTACAAAAGGCCAGGTGTCTTTATTTCTTCCCATCTTCAGGAACAAAATATACTTCTTTTTTTTTTTTTTTTTTTTTTTTGGTACTGAGGCTTGAACCCAGGGGTGCTTCATCACTGAGCCACATCAGCAGCTCTTTTTGTTGTTGTTGTTTGTTTGTTTGTTTTTAGTTGCTGAGGGACACAATGCTTTATTTTTTTTATTTAGTTTTATATGGTGCTGGGATTGAACCCAGGGCCTCATACCTACTAGGCAAGTTTTGTACCACTGAGCTACAACCCCAGCCCATCACCAGCCCTTTTTTATATTTTATTTGGAGACAGGGTCTTACCAAATTGCTCACAACCTTGCTAAGTTGCTGAGGCTTGCTTTGAACTTGCAATGCTCCCGCCTCAGCCTCCTCAGTTGCTGGGATTACAGGCGTGTACCACTGCACCTGGTGCCTCTTTTTTATTTATTTTTTTAAATCCTCCCTACATTGCCCTTATTCTCACTGCCCTCTTTCACCCTACATGAACTTAGCACATCTAAAAAACAAACAAACAAAAAACTCTTGATTTCCATGACCCCTTGAACTTGCTTTTTCCCCATATTGATTAAAAGCATCATCCTTTACTCAGTTGCTCAGACTAAAATCCAAGAAGCCATACTTTGTTCCTCTCTTTTCCACACAACCACATTCATTCCATCAGTATGTCTTAGAGCTCATTTCTCTAGAATACATCCCAAATCTGACCATTCCTTACCATCTCCTCTGCTACCACTCTAATCCTGGCCACCTTCTTACAATACAATAGGCTCCTAATTGTCTTGCTTCTTCAACTTTTGTTTCCTAGAACTCCTTCTCTACCTAGTAGAGTCATATTTCTGAAACATATAGCAAATTATGTAACTCCCCTGCTCAGAGTGCTCCATTGGTTTCCAAATTGTTTTACAAGACTCCTTGTGATCTGGTCCTTGGCTCCCTCTCAAGCTCTGGTAAGTATGCTGTAGCTCCAGGAGCCCCTCTCTGTCTCATGCATACTAAGCTTGTTTTTGTCTCAGGCTTTCACATGACTGATCCCTGCTTGCTTTAGGTCAGATGTTACCTAACTGAACCATCTATGTAACTGTCCCACCTACATAACTGACCCCTCTGATGCCAGAACATCACTGGTATATATATGTGTGTGTGTGTGTGTGTGTGTGTGTGTGTGTGTGTATACTTATTTCTGAAGTTTGTTACTTTCTTTATGCATGTATTGTTGGTTCATGCATCAGTGTTTTTCATTGAACAAGAGGCTGATTCTCCAGTGACAAGAATAGTACTTGGCACATTTTAAGTGCTTCCCCCCCATATTAGGGATTCTCTGAACTATATCCCCAACCTTTTAAAAATTTTTTTTAAGTTGTAGATGGACACAATACTTTTATTTTGTTTATTTGTTTTTATGTGGTGCTAAAAATCAAACCCAGGGCCTCATGCATGCTAGGCAAGAAATCTAGCACTGAGCTACACCCGCAACCCCTCCCCAACCCTTTTCTTTTCTCTCTCTCCGCCCCCCCCCCTTTTAATTTTTGAGACAGGGTCTTGCTGTTTGCCCAAGCTGACCTTGAACTTGAAATCCTCCTGCCTCAGTTTCTCCAGTAGCTAGGATTACGGTTCAAACCACCATGCCTTACAATTAAGTACCCAATTGGTTTTTAAATAAAAAAATAAATATCCTTGCCCCCAAATGACTTCTTTTCTCCCCCAACTCTCCTCCTTCAGAATGGGGATCTCATTTGGAAGGTGATAGGGAGGGCTCCACAAATATTTGCTAAATGAATGAAGCTAAAATGAATTACACCAGCAAAAAATGTCAGCCTCTTAACACATAGCTATTCCCAGGAGTATTAGCATTCTCAAAGAGGAAGCTTGAATTTCAGGCATTGTTGACAAAGAGAAGAATTTCAGGCCAGCAGATTTGAAGTGATATATTTGGACAGAGTTTGTTGTTCCATGGCTGCTTAAATCCACAAATACTTATTAAGACTTTTTAGGGCTCCTTTGAAACTGAAGTTGACATTAAAATGTGAAACAGTGATTGAAAAGCATTGTTTCCTTCTAAGGAAAGAATGGTGAACTGACAATCAAAGGCCTGGGTTTCAATCCCAGATGTGCCACTCATTAGTTCCTTGGACAATTCAGATAACCAACATTTACTCAGCACTTAGCAAGTGCCTGAGTTAAGTAGTTTACTCACGTTTTACTATTTTTACAATATCTTCCAGGTAGATTTTTTAGTATATTTTATGAACAGGGGGACAGTTTAGAGGGGCTAGCTATCATGTGTGAAGGTACTTCGCAAATAAACAGTGGAGCCTGGACTTGGGCCCAAGTTGGGTCAGCCTGCATTCCTCTCCCTTCTGCTGCACCCTGCTAAGACCATCTTTTATGAATCTATACATTAAGGGCAGGAGAAGAAATTCTTGTGCTCAAAGGGGTTACTCAGTAAATCTTTTTCTTATGATTTCTTTACTATATTATTTTTGGATATGGGAAGAAGAAAAAAACCAGTCTGACCAGAATTCACTTAGGAGTGTAACTTGGTGGTTAGTGTACAAGCCTGGGGGTTAGATTTTCTGGGTTTACATTCTGCCTTTACCACTTAACATCTTTTTCATATGACATAACACCTCTCAGCCTCAATTACCTACATCATAGGTATAGCAAGAACACCTACCTCCTAGGACAAAGTGAGTTATAAATGAGATATTGCTTGTGAAGTATATAGTCCAGTGCCCATATGTAGTAAGCACTCTGTGAATGTTAAATATTTATTAACCTAGTAGTGATTATTATGACCATTATAAGAGAAAGTATCTCAAAGAAGGCTGAAAGGGGAGCCCATGAAGAAAAGATAAATGTTTTGCAAAATTAAGGGGTCTGTTTCTTCTGGCATCCAATCTTGAGAAGTGACTGCAGGATCAGAGGCTTCAGGGCCACTGTATTAACAATAAGAAGCCTAGAGGACCTCCAAGGAAACTTCCATCAGCAACAGGGACAGTAGGAGAGAGCATCTGAAAGGCAGGAAGCCCTAAGGAAACATTAGCTGGAGAAACAAAGCTTGCTGGAAAAAGCCCAGCCAAATGTAGGGGCTTGAGACTAGAAGCTTGGAAGCAGGAAAGGGAGCCCCACAGAGAGTTCAAAGAAACTCTCTTCTCCATAGTTATTTCTGACATCTTTACTATTCTTTCTGACTACTAAAGTCAGATGTTGGTTCTTTATAGAACTAAACAGAATGAAATAGCAAAAGAATTCCCTGTCCAAGTTTTTCAAAATCTTTTTATTGAAGTACAATTCGTACAGAAAAATGCATGAGTTATACTTGGTGAATTTTCTCAAAGTGAACACCAGTCTCAGAAAAACTATCAAAACATTGGAGATTCCTTCCAGTCATTACCAATCCCAGCTGGGAGCTCCTTCCTGATTTCTTTCACCATAGATTAGTTTTGCCTTTTTTTTTTTTTTTTTTTTTTAATAGTTTTTAGTTGTCAATGGACCTTTTTTTATTTGTATGTGGTGCTGAGAATCCAACCCAGTGCCTCACACGTTAGGCAAGCACTCTACCACTGAGCCACAACCTCAGCCTCAGTTTTGCCTATTTTTAAGTTTTATATAAATGGAATCATACAGAAGTCCTTATTTTTATTGGGCTTATTTCTTTCAATGTTGTGAGATTCATCTGTATTGCTATTTAGTACTTCATTGTCTAGATCTACACAACTTATTCATTTCACATCAAATACTGATGGGTATTTGGGTAATTTTTTGGTTTTTGGTAATTGTGAGTTATGATAACATGACACTTTTACATGTCTTTTTGGTAAACATATGTACTCGTTTCTCTTTTATATATATCTAGGAGTGGAATTGCTGGATATAAAGTCATATGTTCAGCTCTGGTAGTTACTGCTACCCAAAGTTCTAAAAGGATATTCGAAGTATGTTTAAGATCTCTGTGTGGCCCCCTGGAGACACTTCAGAATGTCACAACTCTCCAAGGGAAAAAGATGAAGTTAAGAAGGGGCAGTCCAGAGGCCTTTGTCCAATGGCTTCCCAGTGGATCTGTTTGCTTTCAGTCCACCAGGACACCATGCCACATGATGGGCCCCAAATTCCACTTTCATCCTGTCATCCAATTCACCCTCTCCAATAGCAGCCCCTCTCTAAACTTAACCAATTTCAGAGCAGTGTTGGATTGCATCTACCTATTTGCTGGCCTTGGATTGGATTTTAATTGTTTCTTATATTCATTTATCCATCTAACAAAGATTGAATGCCTACAACTCAGTCATATTATTTAAGAATCAGACTGAAACAATATATGCACTCCTACTCTTTGGGAGTTAACATTCTAGCAGGCTTTTTTGTGTGTGTGTGTGTGTGTGTGTGTGCATGTGATGCTGGGGATTGAACCCAGGGCTCATGCATGCTAGGTGAGCACTCTACCACTGAGCCACATCCTCAGCCAACATTCTAGTAGAACTGATGGACAATAAATGTGTTAGTAGTGATTAGAGTTATGGAGAAATATAAAGCAATGTTAGCTGGATGTGGTGGTAGACACCTATAATCTCAACTACTTAAGAAGCTGAGGCAAGAGGATCACAAACTTAGCAAGACCCTGTATTAAATCAAAAGGGCAGCAAAAAATAGAAAAATACCTATGTTAAACTAGTTCCCAGTTAAAACAAGCAGACTACAGAGTAAGGATTATCTTTATTTGGATTGCAAAGTATAAATATGAACCATGTTTGGAAATACAGGTTGTAACAGTTCAGAAATGGCACCAGAAACTTCCAGAAGGGACCATACAGCATACCTTTGTAGTTTTGGTGAGATAGGTGGGGTTACCCAAAAGCCTTCCCCACCACCAACCTTCTCTATAGTAATTGGTAGGTAATCAATTACCAAGAAAAATCAACTCCAACGTTCCCTGTTCCTCCTCAGCCTTTTTCTTTGCTAATACTTTCTCTATACTGTCCTCTGCTGCACTGACCCCTGCATGGAGTAGCACCAGAAGAATGGCAGGAGTAAGAGAAATGTCTTGACACAAGGGAGTGGGTCCCCGCTCTGTAGGTCCAGGGCTAGGGATGAGGGTACAGGAAAGCTGTAGGCATGGATGCTTGATCTCTTCTGAGATGTGGCAGGGAGAGAACACAGGGAAATACTGTTTTCTGTTACACGTTGACATCAGCACCTTGGGCTTGCAAAAACACAAACGGTAGACAAAGTTGCCTAGGCAAGACTGTAGTCCAACTCATAGAGTGGCTCTGACCGAGTTAACCCCTACATCCCGACCATACAGAACATCCCTGGGGCACAGTGAAACTGGGAGATCTTCAGAAATGTGGACAGACAATAAATTACTACAGATGGGTCACAGAACCATCTCAGATTTGCTACGGGAGTGTGGCATTGAGCCAGATGGTGGGGATGCAAGAAAGAGGGTCAGAACATGGCCAAAGTAACAGTCTAGGCACTTGAAATATTATTGTTAGGTTGTTAAAAACTAAATAAATTAACATACATAGAACAAAATAAATATATAATTTAAGAGGCATTTTACAAACAAACAATAACAAAAAAAAAATAGTTGTTATCTTTTCATCTGGGCAGAAGTCCCAAAATTCAGAGTTCTCGGGCTTGTGGCATTTCACAGTTAGCTCATCAAATCCAGCGCTGGAGGGTCCAAATAGCAGATCCCTTGGTGGCTATTTGAGTACATGGCTTCTCAATCTTCATTGCTTTCTTCCAGTCCACAAAACTTTCCTTCTTCCTCTCCTTCTTCCTTTTTCAGTCAAAGATCCTGGAGCATATGGAATTTAACTGGCATTTTAATCCAGAATAAGTGTCTAAACAAACTGATGGGGGAAGTGGATTTGGTGGAAGGGAATCAGAAGGGCCTGAAGTTTCTTTGCTTTTGCTTTTCTTTTGATCACTTTTACTTTCTTCTGATCCAGATCCCACTGGATATATTCTGTTTGGCACTTGAAGACTCTGGTATTTTGGCAAAGCAATGATGCGCGAGGTCCAATAGAGATAGCAACTGGGGACAAAGAAGTCTTCACGGCTAGTTGGGAAGTCCTTTCCCTCTGCAGAGTTTGCAGAGAATTTGTGTCTTCTCAGAGGGAGCCATCCCCCACAGATTCCTAAAACACAAGGCAAAAACATTTAAAGCCAGCTCCAATCTAAAGAGGTCTTAGGAGTCTCCTGGGTTCAGTCTTAAGAAGTACAGCAGATCATCTAGGAAGGGAAGGAAGAGAGGTGCCAAGGGTGGGAGAAACTGTTTTTGCTCAGGTATATTTCTTGGGTATGTCTCTAATAACTTTCATCCTAACAGTCTTTTTGAAAACAATTCTGCAATGGGACCCTGATTCTACATTAGGCTGTCCCCCAACCCCTAGTCAAGAGAAGTCAACACTTATTGAAATGGACCCAAGACCCATACATGCCTTAATTCCTTGATGCTGCCAGGGACAAAGGATGAACCATTACCTTAAGCACAGGTCTCACTCAGTGGGAATTAGTCATGCCCAACTTCACTTTCTCTTCATTTTCTACATCATAACCTCCTCTCCTGTGGTACCTGAGGAAGAGAATATTTGTGAGCAAGCTTTGCCTGCTATGACAAAGAGCAGGTCCTTCCAAACAACTCTGCCACGGAGGCTCCTTCCATTATTTAGAAAAGCCCAAAGGGTGTGGCAGCCCCACACAACTCTGGTCAAAGCCCAGCTGTCCTGAGGATGCCTGTCTTTAACAGCAGGCTACATTTTACAAACAGTTTTCACTTCACTTGTTTGAACCTCATAACAGCCTTATAGGCAGGTAGACAGTGTACAACCACTAAAAGACTACAATCCTCAGAAAGACAGGTAACATTCCAAGTCTCACTATGGATAAGTCGCACTGCTTGAAAACAGGCAGAGTGTGCGCGGCAGGTCTCCCCCAACCTACAACATATCTGGATTAATGTTTTGGCCCAAGGTCCACGTACCTCAAAATTGCAAGGACAGACTAATAGTTCCACCTGTACTCTTACTACCAAACCACATACCAATGTCATCAAAGAACAGAGATAAGACAAAGAAATACGTGAAGAGGTAGCTCTATGGGTGAGTTACTAGGCCACAGAGGTAGGAAACAAACTCCTTTGAGGTATAGAACCTGCCATGGCCTGGTAAGTGTTACCCTGGTCTGGGCACTGGCTTATATCAAGCCTGAGACAAGAGATTTTTTTGGAGAACCTGCACCCAGGAACTATCCCAGGATCTGTGGGCATGAGAACAGGGTTCATGTGATCATCAGTTAGAAGGTCCAATAAGAGGAAGAGAAGAAGTGATTTACAGAAACAGGGCCCCCCATCACTCACCTAAACATGAGAAGTCCCACAATGACAAGCAGACAGACAGACGACAGCACCACCGCCACCACGGCCAGAATAGTAGTGTGATCATATGTATACAAGCGATTCTCCACCGGGAGGCTCAGCCCATGGCACCGTTCTCCATGGTAGCCTGGGTGACAGCTGGTTTAGGAAAGAACAAGGAGATGGGGTTAGTGATTTGTCTCCTCTCTCTTTTCTCTCCGTCCCTGCAATGGCCTAACTACCTAAGCCAAACCCCATTCCTCTCACCCTTAGCCTGTCAATCCTTGCCCATGAGCTCTGCCCTTTTTCTTTTCTTTTTTAATATTTTTTTTAGTTGTAATTGGACACAATACCTTTATTTAATTTATTTATTTTTATGTGGTGCTGAGGATCAAACCCAGGGCCTCACACATGCTAGGCGAGTGCTCTACCACTGAGCCACAACCCCAGCCCATCTGCCCTTTTTCTATACTGCTCCTTTAGTAGAATATTCTGGAAAATCTCCTCTGAATGTTTAATAGCATTTCCCCCATATGGCACCTTATCTTCACCAATCCCTCTGGTTCTCTGACCTAGAGTCCTGTCCAGGCAGGAAGAAGTGAGGATTTGAAGTTCTCAGTTTAGATGTATTCCACGTGTGGCAGATTTATTACATGTGTGCTCAGGCCACTTAAGAGGACTTGGGCGCAACAGCTCATGGGCTGAGTTGAGGGGATTCAGTATCACTCCCTCAGCGAGGCCCCTCAACATTCTGACCCAGAAATAAACCCAGCCTTGCCCATCAATGCTTCCAGCATCCAGTCCCTCCCCACCACTGCCCAGCCTATTAATAGGCCTATTCCTTTGCCAGGAGTCATTTTTCTCCCTTTCTTCATTTAACTCTCAGCTCCCCCTGGGTGCAGGGCACAACCTAGGAGCCTTTGGCCTCTGAATGCTAGGCTTTCAGGCCTCCTCCATCACAGGACAAAGCAAACAAACCAAGATAACATCTTCCTGCCCAGCTGCCCTGCCAGAGCATAAAAGAATGTCAGAAACAATTCCTTGGCTCTACTCACTCAAGAAATAAATCATGTGGCAACTGCCTCTTATAACACAAAGCATTTCCTTGAAGCTTTTAGGAAGACTTGGAAGTGCTCAGAGTTAACGAAGCACATTCACATCCCTTCCTTTATCTGAACACCCCAGAGGTCCTTTGATGTAGGTGGGAGCCCCACTCTACAGAAAGGTTTAGTGGCTTTCCGAGCTCACAATAGGATAGAAGCATGGATGTGAATTGTCTGAGCTCAGCATGCCGTCCACTCATACCCCACAGTTGCCCACCTGCTAGTCAGGGGGTGCAATGGCACTAATAGCCCAGGGACATTAAGCCACTAGCTGCTGAAGGAAGCACTGAGAAGCTGGAGGCCTCCTCTTCTAAGCTGTACCTTCTCTGGGAAGGAAGGAGTGTATTTGGTGCTTCAGAGTGAGGAAGCCCTTCTTCCTGCTGACAAGTCACCAGGGAAGATTCAAGAAGCAGATCTGAGGCAAAGAGGAGGCCACAGAGGGCCTCAGATGTAGGAGCATAAATGTCTCATCACCCCAAACCAGGAGCTCTGTGTCTTCTTGCTGCTTTCTGTCCTGAGTATCACTGTCTCTGGCAGTGGCAGAGGGGCCAGGCTGGGTTGTGCTACATCCCTGACCCTGCCTTCCTGTCCTTCCCTGCTCTCTGCCCTAGCTCCTCCTGGATGCTCTAAGGAACCACCTCACTGTAGGGAAAATGTAGATCAGGACAACCATCCTAACAGAACAGTACACAGTGGCTTGCCTGGCTTCTCCATGCCTCTATCCCATTAGCCTAGCTAGGAAAAAACAAAAACAGAAACAAACAAACAAAAAAAAACAAAACAAAACTCAATGACCCCCAAACTACCAAGACATGGAAAAAGTTTCCAAGGGTGTCCCTGGAAAATCACCTGTATGCAGGAATTAGCAGGCAGAGAGGTTAAGTGATTTGCCAAATCTCACAACTAGGAAACACAGAGCCAAGTCAAAAATCACTCTTAGCAAATCCCAAATTCATGATTCTCTTCATTTTGTGGGGCGGGGGGGGGACTGAACCCCCCCAAAAAATGTGCTGAGGACAGAACCCGGGGCACTTTTCCACTGAACTTCTTTCCCAGTCCTTTTAATTTATTTTTAATTTTGAGAAAGAGTCTCACTAAGTTGCTAAGGCTGGCCTGGAACCTGACATCCTCTTGCCTCAGCTTCAGCTGGGATTATAGGTGTGCACCACCACACCTGATTGATTGTTTCCACTCAACAATGCAAGTAATCCTAAGGAAATAGATATCTGAAAAGTCCCTGGGGCTGTCTGACCCTGCTCCTGTTATTATTATTTTTTATTCATAGCTTTAATAATAAATAGTAAACTATTAAAGCCTTACTATGAGACCTCATGTGTGCTAGACACTCTATTACTGAGCCATATCCCCAGCCCTCATTTAATTTTAAAACCACCTCTGTGAAATGAGAGTTACTCTCCCTATGTTAAAGATGAAGGAACTGAGGCATAACTTCTATTAAATAACTATTAAATAGTGAATGGATTCAATCCAGCAGTCTAGATGACCATAGAGATTATATTCTGTAGGGGGTGGGGACTGAACTTGAGTCTGTTTTGTACTTCCAGTCCATCATCCAAACCCCACAGGTAGTTACTCAGATGATAGAAATAAAGCTTGGCCTCAGAGTCCCGCAATTCAGTTACATAATCCTTCCACCTCCACCCTGAGTCAAAAGGATAATAATGTAAACATCCTAATATTACCCACCTCCCCCTCCCTTTGCAGCCAACTACTAGGAATCTACTAGGGAAGGAGGGGGTTGAGTACATTCCAGCATCCTAGGGTGGGGGCAAGATCGAATGTCCTACCCAGAACCTGTGCCCATGAAAATAGAACATGTTCCTCCTCCCCATGTCTGTGACCCATTTCAGAACCTGCATTAGAGCAAAATCAAGAATGGTCTAGGGTCAAAGACATCATTCACATTGGATTTCTCTACCTGAAGAGGTAGAAGGGATACCTTTTGATGGAGGAGACTTAGAATACGTGAGTTCCAGACTAGTTCTGCTACCATTTCTAGCCAGGTGATCTTGATAAAGTCACATTACCTTTCCAAGCTTTGAATAATAAATGCCCACCTCACTAGAACATTGTGAAAAAAATAAAAGGAAATAATATGGGTAAGAACACTTAATAAAAAGCCAGGCCCCAAATATGTGTGCGTTATTACAAAATTGGACTGTAGAGGGTACTGCCCATATCTGGTAGAAGAGGGCACCCAAGTCAGACACAGCCAAGAGAAGGGGGTTCACCATTCCTTCATTCCTTCGCAGCATCTGGGCCAAGATGTGTGTGTGTGGATAAGCAAAGGCCCCAGGCCTACCTCTCTTCCAGCTCAGAGTCCTCCCTAGTCCAACCACTCTCAGATTTCCTCCAGCCACAGGAAACTCTGCAGCCAATTTTTGGGTCAGCAGCCAGTCAGGAGCCCCAGGAAACTACTCTTTGAGGGCAACTTTTGGCTGGTGACACAGAAGGGTTTTCCTGTTCGTGGTGGCTGCAGAGGGCTGGTTTAGGAAGCCAGCTAGCCTGCAGCTCACCATGGCAGCCTGGACACACCCTGGATGGTGGTTCCTGGGTCTGGAGCTGAGGAGAAGCCACAAATGTAAATGCGCAATGTTGCATTGCCCCAAACCATAAAGTCTGTGTCTTCTTACTGCATCCTGCTATCCTGAGTACCAAGGGATGAAGACAAGAGGCAGCCACACTGGACACAGAATCCACCCCATGAAAATCTGCCCAGGAAACTGACATAAACTCTTCAAGTCAAATTACTATGCTCTTAGACTAGCAAAAGCCTAAGAGTCCTCTAAGACAACAGCTGCCCTCTATAAAACCCTGCTCAAACTCTGCCAGGACAAAGGTAGTAGAAAAGAAGGATGCAGCCTGGGGGCATGAAAAGCATGCTGTACTAGGAATGAGGCACCCGAGACCCTGTCCTGTTTCCATCCACTTTTTTAACTATTGCTCTCATGCAAATGACTTCTGACTTACTGGCTACAGTTTCCTCATTTTTCAAGTTGATAACAAGTCCTGCCTTACCTGCAGAGAGTTTTTGAAAATCCAGGAAGACTACATCTCCCTATCCCCTAGGATGGTGCCTGGTACCAAGTAGGTGCTCAACACACCTGTTAGGCTTAACTCATATGTAATTACTGAAGATCTGGGATAAAGGAAAGATGGCGTCATTATGACTGTCATCACTATCCCTAAGCCAAAGGGAAGTTGGCCCTGGGCACACTTATCAGTTTTCTGAGCTTAGGTGGTCAGTTGAGCCCTACTCTCCAGGGAAGCAGTCTTATAAGAATTCTCAGCTGAGCTTCTATCTAAGCTCCACATCTATCCACCAAAAAGCCCTGGACCAATTTTGCCCAAACAGATTCCTGGCCTCAGTGCATCTTGACTACCCTCAGATGCACCATCTCCACTCTGTGCCAATGATGCCGTTTTACAAATTTAAAAAAACATTTCCTGTCTGTCCTGAGACAATGGGAAGGATAATATGGTGACTCTCTATGCCACTCTTAAACACTCCTCCCCAATAAAAGCTCCTTATAAGGATGTTATAGGAAAGGACACAGTGACTGTGGACATGGTGGGAAATGATGGGTCTGTATGTTAACTGCCAAATATGGGGCACCTCTGCTATATGTGATCAGATAGGACAAGGAAGCTTTTAAAAGTTAAGGGATCAATTACGGGTAGAAGAGACAACAGGTAGTCAGCCTTCTTGATAAAATGGGAGAAGGCATACATACAACAGTGTTCTGGCCTGTTCAGCATCTCCCGGTCATAAGACCCCCAGAGACTGCCTCTTCACGGGCAAAAGAGTAGATATTTGCAGCCTAACATAGGGTGCAGGCCTCAGGCACAGTGGCAACATTATGCCTGCCAGAGAGCGTGGTAGTGTTGTCATCCTGAGGGGTTGCCAAAACAGTGACTTGCTGGGTTTGGTTTCAGAGAACCTAAGGAACTCATGGCCTCTCCACCCACGATGCTGCCAGACTAGAGGCTGGATGCCTGCTGGGTTGGGTTCCATTTCCTGTTAATCCTGCACAAAGGAAGAGTTCTCCCACCACTGTGGCCTAAGGTCAATACTTTCCATGTCCCCTACCTCCTGTTCCTTACTGGTGTGAGAAAGAAGGGAGGAGGAGCTTCAACTCCCCCATGACGACTCCTGTCTGTATTGTCCTGCCATGCCTTAAAATCAACCCACATTTGCTCATTCACGTGCACACAAACCTGAGACACAGCATGTGACCAAATGTACCTCATACCTGCCTGCAGGAGCCCCACTCCACCCAGGAACCTGCTCTGCCGTGTTTCCTACTGGCTTCTCACTTCTAGAGTAGGGCATGAGGCAGGAATGAAGAACCTGCTTCCAGGTGCCAGTTCTCTTAGCCACATGCTCATTTCTGGGCAAGCAGGAAATGTCCCCAAGGATTCAAGAGCGTCACAAAACCACACCACAGGAAATTGCATCCTCTTTGGTAGTGGTGGGGGGGGTGACTTCCGCTGACTAAAAATATTTCCCTTCCTCCCAACTTCCGCCCAGAGGTTGAAAAGAAACTGTGTGAAATTATGAATTCAAGGAACAGTGACAACGAGGAATAGCCACGTGGCTGACAGGATTTTACCTACTGAAGGGACACTTACATGCACGATGGAGCCCGAAGTTCCTTTAAATATTTGCATTCTCCATGTATGCAGAAGTCCTTGTACTTCCGAAGACACGGGTCTCTCTTCTTCCCTAACCCCTTGCCTTTCTTCTTTTTTTTCCCATGCTCCTCTTTGCTTGGTGTGGCCAGAGCTTGTGGCTTGGAGGAGAAAGCAACTGTAGGAGAAAGGCACCCTATTAAGCCTTTGATTCTTCCAGGGAAGATCAGAACAGCACCACATTTGGAAGGAATACATTCTCTTTGATCCCATCTGGAGTCAGAGGCCTGGGAAGGACTCTGGGCTCAGTGCCTCCCAAGGGCTGAAGGAAGACTGGGTAGAACCACCAGAAAGAGGGAACCTCAGGACAAAGTAGAGGGTACAGTATATTCCAAGGAATGCTAGATCCTCTAGTAACTGCAGTTCACTGGGCGATACTACCAACTTCACCCACACCACTGTCCACCTTCCACTCCCATCTTTGACTTCCTGACACCTATTTCACTCTCTTTGGCCTTCAATCAGCTTCACTTCCTTATTGCTACACTCAGTGACCCACTCGCAGGAAGAGAGTGTCACAGACAAAAAATCGCTTTTGAATACTTTGATGCTTTAGGGGTGGGAGGTCCTAATAAGAAAAATGTGTATGTCTTCAGGTAACCCCCTTTGGAGTTCCTAATAGTATGAGACAACCATGAGCTCGGGATAGATCTTGGTTTGAGAACAGCAAACAAGTCATCCCTGGTAAAGGGCCTTGCTTCGAGCAAAATATTTACCCTTTTGAATATTCTTTATAATTTACCCACTTTCCCAAAGATCTATTTACATTTATCCCCAAATGTCCCGTCTATAGTGCTATGGGATGGTGGGTACAATGTGTACAAGGGGTGGAGAGATGAAAAGTAAGGAATTATCCAGAAGGGACTGGAACAATGACAATTCCCCCCTTCTTTCCAGGCTTTGAGGACTAGGGGAAAAATGACCTCACCCAGACATCCAGCTAGAATTGGCCATGGGCTACTCCCAAAACTAGCCCAGGGGTCTGATGCCAGCTTTTTTCTGACCCCTGTTCCCAGTAGGAAAAAGATATCTACTGTCCATAGCTATAGTCTGTGTCTGGCAGAAAGGTAGGCATAATACATTAAACTGCACACCTAAAATCCTCAAGCTGGAAATGACTTCAATGAATATCATGGCTTTCCATTTTTAAGATGAAAACCTTGAGATCTCAAACAGCAGTGACTTGCCCAAGATCATGCAGGATTGGGATTAGAATTGTGATCTCTGGTCCAGTCCCAGGGCCATTCAGAACTCAGAAGATGAGGCAGGTGGTCAGAGGAACCCAGTGACCAGGTCTGTAGGGAAAGCAAGTCAGGAGGGCCATGTCAATCAGAAAGGAGAGGGAGAGAATGGCAGGGTGACAGCCAGGCTCCTGCTGAGGACAGGGAGCAGTGAGTCAGGTCTGCAGAGGTATGAGGAGCAGCCATGTGGGTGGGAGGTGAGTCACAGCCCAGCCCAGCCCTGCCCAGCCTAAGAGAGCCAGGAGAATCCAGGCTGATCAGGCAATGGGTGACCCCAGAATGTCAGTGAGAGAGGATGAAGTGTAGGAGCCCAGGCTCAGCTTTGGAGCAGACTCCCGATTTATAAAAAGGATAGAGTTCCCCAAGGGAAACTCTGGGTGAGGAAGGAGAAGAACAACTAAACGGTAGGTGGGGCTACATCAGGTGGGTATCTTTTCAACCAAATATAGTCATTCTGGGGCCACAGGGCTTAGTCCTTGCTCCACCCCCACAAATCACTGCAGGTGGCCAGGGACAGGGAAGCCAGTAGGCTCTGGACTCTGCCCTATGCCTGTGTTCAGCTCAGTACACATGTGGTCCTTCCCCTTTTGGAGTCTACTCAGGAATTCAAGGTGGTTAGGAAATCTCCAAGGTTTGATAGCACTCGTAGTCACCCAGCATTTCAATATAGCCTCCTAAGACTCCAGGGCTCACCATTCATAACCTTCCCCAAAGGTGCTGGCCTCACCCAGAGAGGCAAAGAGTACTCCATTCCCCTGTTTCCTCAACCTGGAGACAGGTGTGTGGGGAAGAGTAATACTGCAAACTTGATATGTGCCTAGATATCTCCACATTTGTTCTCTCTCTCTCTCTCTCTCTCTCTCCCCCCCCCACCCCCCCCACCCACCCCCTTGGGATTGAACCCAGGGGCTCTTTACCATTGAGCTACATCTCCAGTCCTTTTTATTTTTTTGAGACAGGATCTCTCTAAATAAATGAGGCTGACTTGTGATTTTCTTGCCTCAGCCTCCTGAGTGGTGGGGATTATAGGCATGGCCCATAACACCTGGCTGTTATCTCTATTTTACACACAATAGTCACCAGATGTGGGAAGGAGGATTTGTGCCCTTTTTCACATGGGAACTCTGGGGAAAGCATCTCAAGAATGCCTTTTTCCTACCACTCAACTTATCTCAGAGGACAACCTGCCTGTTCAATTAGCCCCAAAGTATCCAGAAGGGCAGCAACCCAGACAGGTGAGATTCAAAGTAAGAAATGACAGGCAGCAAGACCTATTTCCAGGACCACCAATCCTCTCTTAGGCCATCAGCTTTTCCTTGGGGTCCTCCATGAATAACCCTCAACCCACAGGAATACTCAACAGCATGAATCTCAGAACCTCTTATTCTTCAACTGCCCACGGGGGTCCAAGGTTGGGAGGCCCTCACACCCACCTTTGAAAAGGTCCAGATCTGTCTCTTCCAAGTCCAGGACTTCTCGGGCACGATCGCCTCCCGTGGGTAGCAGCTGCTCCGTAGATCCAGTGGGAGGGTCCAGGTTGCTGGTTCCAGCCGCCAGCCCTCTCCGAAGCCGCTCCAGGCTTTCGCCAGTCACTAACGCCGAGAACACTGCAAGCGAGGGGCGAGGCCGCATCAGACCCCCACCTAGACCCCGAGCCACCATGCACCGATATCAACGCCCGCCCGCTAGGGCGCACGGGCCCCACCAAGTGGCCCGCTTCGGGGGCGCTGCAGCGACCTTCCCCTGTGCCCCCAGCACAGCGTCCCCATCCCCCCGATCTCCGGGGGCGTTAGCAGTCTTCTTACCTGCAGCCAGAAAGATCTTCAGCACTACCGACGGCAGCAGCTTCATGGTCCCGAACCCGGTGGGAACAGCAAGGCAGCAATCACTTTGGAGGCGGCGGCCACCGGGCAGCGGCACCGGAGCCAGGCGGCGGAGCGCAGGAGATTCCCCCGGGCACCGTGTGCTGCCCGCCTCTGGTGCAAGCCTTGCTGGGACCCGCGCACAGCACGCAGCCGCTGAGCAACTGTCTGCTCACAGTCAGTCCGCTGTCCGCTTGAGCCCCTGCACCTCTGTCAGGCCGACGAGCCGCGTGCTGCGTGCAGCTCCCGGGGCAGACTGAGCGCTCCCAGCGCGCGGCCGGGAATAAGGCTCCCGGAGGCGCCGGAGCTCCGCCCCGCCCGGCGCCGCCCCCTCCCTCTCCCCTCCCGCGCCGGGAAGCGCGCCCGGCTGGAGGCGCCGGCAGAGCAGCCCCCAACCCTGCGGTCTCGGCGGGGAAGGGGGCGGGGGGACCCGGCGGCTCTCACATTTTTTGGGACCAGGCCAGGGCAACCAGGGCCTGTGGGTAGGGCTGCTGACCGGCAGGTGGCAGGGACCAGTTCCTACCTTTCCTCATCCGCCTGGCGCTCTTCAGCCTTGTGACTGTTGAATTGAGAGCTGTCTGGGCCTGGTTCTTTGGGCCTTCCCTGCCCCTATCAGAGGTCTCCACCTGTATCACCTTCTGCGTTTCAAAAGCCCACTTTTCTTTTTTTTTGGCAAATAGTAAATAACAATTCATTGATCATTTAAAAATTAGGTATATTTTAGGTATAATATGAGACCCGCAGGTCTCATGAGCCAAGTGGCCACCTAGTTAAAGTTGCGGGCACTTGGTGTCAATCCAGCAAAAGCAAAGGAAGTTGGTCTTCCAGACGCAGGAGTGGCTCTCCCCTCCCTCATCCCCACCCCTGCTTCCCCCCAGCTTTTTCCCCAGGGGATAGTCTAGTTTAGGATTTTTGAATTTTGGATTATATTTCCCAGGCTTCTGGAATCAGAGAGAGACAGATTACAAAACAAAACCTTATACTTTTCCTTGCCTTTTCCTTCCCCCAAAACAACAACGAAAACAAGCCTCCTTCTCATAGCACCCAGCTGGCTAACCTAGACTGCTATGTTCAACAGGTGCCAAGAGATTGATGTTTCTCTTCTAACCCATGTATTTTTACAGGGGTCTTGTGGAGTCAATGTCTTGACCCAAAGAAATGACTCTCTCAGTAGGTATTTCAGCTCCCAGAGACGTGCTGGGAAGGGAGTTGGTTGACACAGGGCTGGGTTGGCATTCAGAGCCCTTAAATTGTGCCAGATAGAGCACTTGCCTGATTGAGCGTGTGTAGGGATAAAAACAGGCCTTCTATTTATACACCGTCTACCCCACTCTCCTTCCCCACCCCCACCTTTGCAGGGGTCAGTCTGGCTCTATCCTCTTAACTTGCCCCAGCAACCCTCTCCAGGCCTAGGTTTTCATAGTACACTGGAATCATTACAGACTTGGGTTTGAATCTTGCCTATGCTATTTACACGTATGACCTTGGACAAGATACCTACCTGACTGAGCCTCAGTTTCCACATCTCTTGAATGGGAATAACATCAATAATAGTACAGCCTATTTGTAGAGAGCCTTTTGAGGATCCAATGAGGGAACACATATAAAGCAGTTAGTACAGTGCCAGGTAAATTATAAGCTCTCAATAAATAGAAACTATTATTATTATTGTTGTTGTTATCACTAAGCATTCAACTTTGACAACACTATATCTTCAGTGGTCATTTTCTCTCCCTTCCCAGGCCCTTTGCTGGTTCCTAGGACAGCTCTGAGGCTTCAAGTTATAGTTGAGCAGGTTTTAGGTGGAAGCTCACTTATCACCTATTTGGCCAAGAGCCACTGTGGGATTATTCCTTTGGGTGATCAGTACGAGCCTAGGACCTCAACAGATGGTGACCGCCCAGGCCACACCTTCATCTTCCCTCAGTAGCTGCCTGACCACCTGCTTCCCCCAAACAGAGCCACCTAGGGGTCAGGGCTCTCCCCAGGGGAGGGTGGAGGGAAACACTTCCTGACACATAGCCAAATCACCCCTTTCCCCCCCACCCGCTGTTCACACCCTGCTCTCCTGTCCCAGCCTGCCTCTCCCTTGGCATGCTCTGTCCTTCCGCCTTCTCACCCCCACATCAGATTCAGCCTCGTTCGTGGGGCAACTCCAAGTTTTCATCACACCTGGAAGCCTCACCCCAGCTAAGTTTGTGTGTCAGCCAGATTTTATAGGAAGCGCCTGGAAAAAAAGATGAAATGACTGAATTGAATTTGGGGTAGTCACTTCCCTTCTCAGAATCTTAGATGTTTACACACACACACACACACACACACACAAATCATCACAATTCATGCTGGGCAACCTCATTAATTCATTCTACAATCACTGAACACTTTCCAGGAATTGGGAACACAGCAGAAAATAAAACTGCTGAGAACCTGCTTTCACAGAGCTTACATTCTATAGGCAACAAGCAACTCATTAAGTAAACAAACAAGGAAAAATATATTCTGTAGTGATTAGTGCTAAGATGAAAGTTAAAGTGATGTGTGTGCTATGGTATGATGTGTTCCAGTGCCCAGGATGACTTCTTAGATTTGATGATGGATTAGCAAAGCCTTCTCTGAGCTGGGGCATGAAGCTGAGGTCTGAATAAGAAGGAACCAGACTTGTATCTTCCGTGACAAAAGCACTCCAAGCTGTGCAAATTGCACATAGACTCTGAGGTGGAAACAATCGTGGAGTGTTCAAGAAACAGCAAGAAGGGCAGAAAGGGAGGAATAGGAGATGACATTGGAACAGAGGCTAGGACGGAGAATAGAAGATGTTAGATACCAAGGTAGACACTGGGTTTTATTGCCCAAATGAGATGTCAATGGAAAACCACAGTTATGCAAGATTCTTCTAAACCTTCTTTCTTTCTGCCAAGGTCTACCTCATCCACTATGGTGTTAAAGTGCCAGAGACACAATCCTAAGGAAGCAGAGTTCAAATTAATAATTCTGCCTCTTTGACTGTCTTGTGACAAGGAGCCAGCTGAGTGCTGGAGACTGACTGCTTCTTGGCCACCAGTGAGTCAAAAGAGGACAAATCTAGAGCAGAACCCCTGGCATCCTGTTTCCCAGCCCCTCCTAGGTTCCCAGGCTTTGGAAAAGCAGGCTCCCCAGGATTCTGACTGCAGCTGAATCACTGCCAGGCCACAGAGTCCTGGATCTGGAGAAAGCTCTCACAAGCCAGTGCAGAGGACCTGGGAGAAAAGTTGCTGGTGGTGACAAGAAAGCGGAAAAGGGATGAGGAGAGAAAAGCAGCCAGAGTTCCTTCCCCACTGTGGCTGAGATGTCTATGATGGAATTGGTCCCCCAAAACCTGGCTGTGCACCAGAATTACTTAGAAATGTAGTAAAGATGAAAAGGCCCAGGCTCTACCCTAGTCGGTCTGAATAAAAATCTCTGGGCCAAGGTCCAAGCATTTGCATGACAGACATGTAATCCTGACACCAGCCAGGTACAGAATCATGGGTCTGCATAATTAATCAGGATAACATGTCAAACATCTAGATGAAATCTGAACCTCTGAAGCAGAGGCAAAGGAACCTTGAGTAATGATAGCTCTCAGGTGCTTAATGCTTCACCTGCTTTACCTTGCTTGATGCTCACAAGAGCCCAAGAGTAGATACTTATTTTCAACATCCCCATTGTAAAGGATTGAAGGTAAAAGAGGTAACAGGCCAGGGTGAACCAGCTAGTGAGCATTACAGGCTCAGTTTGCATTTCTCTCTTTTATCAGGGCTTCTGCTCTTCAACTCAGCATCATTTGAGTAAATGAATAAGAAGAGGGCATCCTCCTTTCCACTTCTGTGGATGTAACATCATCAGCTTTACTGAGGTTCTGTCCTTCATCTGTCCTGGAGCATGATGATAAGAATCTCCGCCTCCCTAGGCTGCAAGGAGAATTAGGTAGGGCAGCAGGGCAGCTAGTGAAATACATACACTCTTGAGAGAGTCGAGTAGATGTGGATTAAAGTTTGGGTTCTGATTTTCTAACTTTGAACATGTTATTCAATTTTTTTGTATCCACAGTTTGCTCCTCTGAAAATTATAATATTAGTTATTATTGTGAGGTCTTGTGATGATTAAATCAGATCAGATGTGCATAACTTCGAATATGATGCCTGACACATAATAGGTACTAACTCAATGACAGCTGTTACTATGAACAAATTCCTTCCTTCCTTATTTCTTTTCTTTTTTCTTTTCAAGTTGTAACTTGAATAAAATTTCTGCTTTACCATGGGCTGTTCTCAGAGATGATGAGGTCCCTTCTGGGAGATGGACATGCTTATCAATGAGATGGTAGAACTGCAAGGCTAACCAGAGTTTTGGAAATGCTACTCCAAGAAAGCGATTCCAGCTCAAAGCTGGGAGAAGCATGTGCGTAAGTGGATGGGTGGGGGGTTCAAGTGCTTTTTTCTTCTACTCTGACTAGGAGAAATGAGTCTTAAGTAGCCCCAAAGCTGTGTTGGGAAGAGAGCTAAAGGAGGGAGCCTCCACTGGGGATACTTCAGGTCACCTTAAGGCCAGAGTTACCCAAACTTGGAAGGTCAGGGTGAGGGATCATTGCTCCTTGACAGGCTGGCTTCTCTCATCTTGAGCCCACTAATCGGGAAGTTTGGGGGTGCATTTGGATTAGAACTCAGGTCTGCTTATTGGCGTTCCCTTGTACCTCCTTATACTGTCTGGGGGCACCTCAACAGTGTTCTCCATGTGTGGATGGACAGGTTCTAATATGTGACTGTTTGGAGCCAGGATCCATTTGAATGGAATGAAGAATAGGAATGAATGATGTAATGAGAAGCCTTTTGGTGGGGGGGCGGGTGTCAGGAATTCTTGTTATCTCCAGAAGATGTCAAGGAAGGGACATTTATAATGTGCTGAATTCCCTGCCATTCTTCTCTGTTTTCAGACCTGTTTCTTTGACTTTTAGAGATTAGCATCTCCAGACACAGAACTTTGCTCCTCGGCCATCCCCTAACACAGATAACTCTCTACCAGCAGAGAGGGGGCAGTGATTCCTCCCTCACCACACAAGTCTCAGATTCCTTAGATAAAAAGGAGGGCGGGGGGGGGGGGTGTTGTACCAGAAGCAGCGGCACACATCTGTAATCCCAGCTACTCAGGAGGCTGAGACAGGAGGATCACCAGTTTGAGGTCAGCCCAGGAACTTAGCAAGATCCAGTGTCCCTGAGCTCAATCCCCAATAAATAAATAAATAAGGCTAGGATGTAGCTTGGTGACAGAGCACCCTTAGTTCAATCTCCACTACCACAAAAAGAAAAAAAAAAAAGTTGAAATGATCATGCTGTATTTAGGAACTGGCCAATGTTGTCTTTCATGAATTGTTTTCTGTCATGTTGCTGTCAAAAGGCTTGCTTAGAGCTGAGATGTAGCTAGTGGTAGAGCTGCTTGCCTAGCATGCTCAAGGACCAGAATTTGACCCCTAGCACTGCCAAAAAGGGGGAGGAGACAATTCTATGACAATCTACAGTGCCTGATCTACAAAGCATGATAACCTTTTTCTCTGTGACTCAGCTTCCTCATCTATAAGTTGGAGAATAACAATCTTCTTAGGGGATGTTCTTGTGACAATTGAAGGAGATAGCATCTTTGAAGTGCTTAGCAAGATGCAAAACTCTATAAAAACAGGTTAGTACTTTTGGTAATTTTTCCAGTGCTTAACTTTGGAATGTAATCACATCATACTTTGTACCAGAAATATGTAAGTTCAGTTCTTAGAAATGCAGTCACAGAGCTGCACTTTAACAATTTAACAACCAGTTGCTCTTTCATAACTGAGGGTTGGTCTAAGACAATGATTTGCAAAGGAAGAGATACTGTCCCCTAGGGGACATTCTGAGAATTTGTGGTAGAGTTTTTGATTGTCACCAACTGGAAAGTTCTTAGGCATTTGAGAGAAAAGGGGTTCAGACTAGCATAATTAAGAATAGCCCCACTTTTCATACTACTTTTGAGTGTCCTGTTGAACACACATACTGCTGAAAAACTTGATATGATTACTTGAACCTAGAACCATCTCTAATTTACACAAAAATATAAAGATTTTTACACTGACTTTTCCAGGAAGGAAATTAGTGAGAATTGTTCATTTTGGTGATGTCAAGTTGCCGATGCAACATACCTTCATCAGTCAGTATTTACAGCTATTATATTCCAGGTAAGTCTGTGTAAGTATAAGCAACAGGCTATTTCACTGATCACTTTGCCTAGCTTGTTGTGGGTGAATCTATACATGAGATAAAATTTCATAAAGCTATACACATGGACTGAGGGTGTAGCTCAGAGGTAAAGCACTTAGCATGTGTGAGGCCCCAAGTTCAATCCTTGGCACTGCCAAAAAATAAACAAACAAAAAACCTATACATACACACAAACACACACATTATATGTAGAAACTGGTGAAATCTGAATAGGTATTTGACCCATGTCACTTTTCTGGTTTTGATATTGTACTATTGTCATGAAACATGTTACCATTGTGGGAAACTGGATAAAAAGGTACCAGCTGGGGACCTCTCAATAAATTTTTGCAATTTCTTATGAATATATCTAGACCCACTTAGTTTTTTTTTTTTAATGGGAGTTTGGGGGTATGGCTGAAGGGTAGAATACTTGCCTGGTGGTCCTATCTCCAGCACCCGCCCCCCACCCAACACACACACACAATTTTTTTTAAAGTTTATTAAAAACTTTTTGTAAGGGTTACATGAAATAATGTGGCTGGAATAGTGGTTGAACATAATCAGCATTTTAGTACCTAGAAGTTCCTTTCCTCCCCACTCTAGAGTGAATATTCTCTAGACTATTATTGTATGATAATAATGGCCTCTTTTTTGTGTGTTTACTGTGAGGCCTATTTTGCATGCATTCTTTCATTTAATAAAGCCTACAAAGTGGGGATTTTATTTTTGTCATACTGGGCTTGGAGCCAGGGCCTTGCACCTGCTAGGAAAATGCTCTATCACTCCAGTCTATGGGTACCTTTATTATTTACCCTTTTGCTCATAAGAAAAACTCAGGTTCAGCAAAGATATTTTCTCCATTTATTAGAAAGTGACCACAACCAAGATTCAACCAGGCAGCCTGTTTGTGAGGTTACTCCTTCTCCACAGGGCCCAGATCAGTGCATAGGATAAAGGTATGCTTTGAAGCCTGGAAATCATCTACTAACTCGCTCTGTGTACATACAGGAAAACTGAGGCTCAGAGAGAAGGGCTTTGTCAAGGACAGACCCAATAAATCTGTGGTTGAGCCAGAATAAGAACCCAGTCTTTGAATTCCAGCCCACATCCAGAACTGCTCAACTACACAGCACACTTTTCTTGGGCCCTATCTGGGCAAACACTGGTGCCAACGGAGGGACTTGGGGTTCCTACTCATGCCCCTCACCAACCTGTCCAGCTCAGAGCACCAGGTCCAGAGCTGCAAATGAGGTCTGGAGAGGCTGACTCCTCTATAATAGGCAGTCCTGGGAGCCAAGGTGGTTGGAGACACAGGACAAGGAAAGATGCTCTGAACTTTGGCAAGAATTGGGATAGGAAATGAGGGTGTGTGTGGGAGGGACAGGTATCATAAGTCCATGCTCCCATCCCTCTCAGGTTTCCTTGAGTCACTTGCCCCTAAGGTTGGGACACATTCTTGAAGGGAATGGTCACAGGGGTTCCTCAAAGGCCTCTGTAAGTCTAGGTCAGTTTCTATTTCTCCTAAGACTGAAACCAACTTCCCCCTCAGGCTCTGCACCCCAATTGGTAATATAGTGACTGGCTCCTCTAGACCTGAGGCTGGAGGAGAGGGACACCTGGATTCCATTTTTTCAGGGGATGAGTCCTTGCTATTCAGTGCGGGGCGGGGTAAGCGGGTTATTCAGATGAACCTGATTGTTCCTCTCTTCTTTATCCTGTTGTGCTCCCCACATACCCCATCTCTCTAGATCAATTCTCGATGGACCAGGGCAACCAGGAGAATCAAGGATCCCTCTCTCCATCCCTCCGTTCCATCTCACTGTCTCGGAGCCCTGGCGAGGAAGCCTAATAGCCACTTGGCTTAAGGGAGCGGCTCTAGCATTTTGGGTCGTGGGGAGCAGCGCCCTCGTGTGGCCTTCAGGAAAAGCGCGGCTCCTTGCCCAGCCCCCTTCCTTTCCTTGCGCTCCCCCAATAACCATTTATTGAGAGCTACCACATGCCACGCTGCTCTAGTCTCAGCGGCCAAGAAAGATAACATACTTGCCCCATGGACTGTACTTCTGTGTGTGTGTGTGTGTGTGTGTGTGTGTGTGTGTGTGTGTGTGTGTGTAGAGACAGGCAATAAACGATAAACAAATAAATGAGGCAGTTACTAATAGTGATAATTACTAGGAAGAAAATAAAACAGAAATGTAATGGAAAGGGACCGTAGAGGGCAACTTAGGATAGGATGGAAAAGGAAGGTTTCTTTGGGTAGGTTATATCCAAGCAGAGATCTAGGTGACAAGGATCTAAGCAGGTGAGGACCTGGGGGAAATATTTCCTTGCAAAAAAATAGTTTGCGAAGCCCCTCAGGCAGGAAAAGGCTTTGCATAACAGACAGAAGGATGATGTGGTTAGAAATAAGGGAAGATGGAAGGAGTTGTGATTAGTGAAGTGGGTTGAGGTCAGGCCATGAATCTTGGAACCATGACAATAACTTTAATTTTTCTTCTGGGAATGATGGGTACTCACTGGGTGAGTTTGAGTGGAAGAGTAATGTGGCTCTATTGGTTTTTGTTTGTTTGTTTGTTTTTGGTGCTGGGGACTGAATCCAGGAGCGCTTAACCACTGAGTCATATCCTCAGCCCTTTTTTATTTTTTATTTTGAGACAGGGTCTCACTAAGTTGTTTAGGGCCTCATTAAATGGCTGAGGCTGGCTTTGAACTTGCAACCCTCTTGTCTCAGCCTCGTGAGTTGCTGGGATTATAAGTGTAGGCCACCACACCCAGCTTGATTGCCTTTTAAAAGGACTCCTGTGGCTGCCACGTGAAGGTTGGACTTTGGGCAAGGCAGAAGGAGTTGAAGCAGGAAGATTATTGCAAGAAGCTAGAAGGCCATTGAAACAATTCAGCTGAGAAATGATGGTAGCTTGTGTCAGGGTAGTAGTGCTAGAGGTGGGGAAATGTGATTGGATTCTGTATATATGTGGAAGGTAGAGTCAACAGTACTTGACAAGGGATCACATTCTCTTTTGCTCATTTAGTACAATGAGCAACAAACACCCCAATTGTCTCCTCCATCCTCAGCAAGTTAAAGGGGCAGGGCCCAAGAACATAGATAAATTGGGGGTTTCCAGATGTTGGACAAAAAAATTTAAGATACAGATATTCTCTGTGACTTGCCTCTGTTTTTCATCATTAGCTCATTTAATGGGCAGGTTCTATACCTGCTGTCTCCCTTACCCTGCCAGGTTTCTATAAGACCAATTATTTAATAGGTCCCTATTTGTCCAAATGTGTGTGTCTGTGACCCCCAGGGTGTGATGCTGACACCCCAAACAGTTCTGGATGTTTGGTGTTTGCATGTGATACAGGCTAGGGACAACATAATCTGGGGGAGTAAGTACTTAGACCTAGGTTAGCCATCTACTCCTATTTATTTACACAAAACACAGTGGGGTCAAACCTGATCTCACAGGAAATGCACATATACACTTTGGCCCCGGCTTGGGCATTTCTGGAGAGCCTGGGGAAACCAGGCTACAAACACTCTCATGCCAACAGGGGTGGGGAAGCAAGTAGGGGAACAGTTGACCCGGTATGCTCTGGAGCTAGCAGGTCTTGTTCTGTTTGTGTTGTGCTACTGTAACTGGGGTTGAGGGTGCATTATAAATATAGCCAGAGGGCCCCTAGAATTTCACTGCTCCTGAGACTCTGTGTGATCTTCAGTAAGATGAAGATGCCAGATGCCCATGAAAATGTTCCTGTAGAAGAGATGGACAGCAGCCTTGGCCTTAGCCCCAGCGTTGATGGCCCCTCAAACATAGACAGCAGGGAATTGGGGATATCCAAGGACCCTCTGCTCTTCATCCAGCTGAATGAGCTGCTGGGCTGGCCCCAGGCATTAGAGTGGAGAGAGACAGGCAGGTAAGTGGGACCCAGGCTAGTTCTGTGAGGCCCTTCCCCAGTTGGGGCTTCTTCCATGACCCCCTTGTTCCTCCTGTGGGTCTCCTTCCAACCTAAAATAAGGACTTTTTTTCTCTCTGCATTCTGCCTTTCATAATATTAGTGTCCTTTGCAGTCTAGCTCTGAGTTCCCCAGGTCCCAGGATGAGGGGTGACTGCCCAAGATAGGCATGCTTGGCATTACAGGGCCCATGACTCCCCCATTGCCCTATCTTCCCTGGCTTTGCTGTGTCCCAGCTCCTGGCTGTGGGAGACATTCCCCAAATAACACTATCCATCCCCCTCTACCACAGGTGGATGCTGTTCGAGGAGAAGCTGGAGGTAGGAGCGGGCCGGTGGAGTGCTCCCCATGTGCCCACCCTGACACTGCCCAGCCTCCAGAAGCTCCGCAGCCTGCTAGCCAAGGGCCTTGTACTGCTGGACTGTCCAGCTCAGAGCCTCCTGGAGCTCGTGGGTAGGCTGTTAACCTTTTCAGGGAGATGCCATTTCCCTGGGATTTTCCCCAGTCTTGGAATCTTCTAGAGCCTACCTGACCCCATCCCACCCTAGAGATTATTACAAGAAGGAGTTGGAAAGGCAGAGTGAAGAAGCAAATTCATGGGTCCCTACATTTCCTAAGACCCCCTAGAAGGGAAATGAGGTGGGGAGAGGATGAAATGGAGGTGCTTCAGAAAACTCTTAAGGACCTCAAGCCCCACATCTATTATCCAGAACAGGTGATCCAGGCGGAATCATTGAGCCCAGAGCTGAGAGGACAGCTGCAGGCCTTATTGTTGCAGAGGCCCCAACATCACATCCAGACCAGAGGCATTTGTTGGGGTGAGAAGCCCTTTCCTGGGCCCAGGATCAACACCCTGGGGTGGGAGAATCCAAGATGTCCCTTGCACCTTCCTGAGACAGAAGTGGCCTAGGCTTAGCTCAGACTTCAACCCAAGACTCCTGGGCAAGTTCAGGAGCTGGTGGAAATAGGGGAAGGGATGGTTAGGAGCCCAATAGAGCTCTGTGAAGGGAGGCACTTGGTGGGTTCTGTGTCAGGGGCTTTACACACAGTATCTCATTTAATCTTGACAGTCACCCTGTAAGATAGTACCACAATTATCCCCATGTTAGTGATGAGAAAACTGAGGCCCAGTGGGAAAGAGTGTGCTTTAGTTCTCATAGCTTGTTAGAGGAAAAGCTGGTCAGGGAGCCCTGGTGGATATGCCCCCAAAGCCTGTGCTCTTGACCGCTGTATAATCCTTTTGTAGGATCTGCCCATCCAAAAAAGGCTTCCCATGATGAAAATATTCCCCTGAAGGAACAGGTTTGTGGCCCTTCGTTGGGTAGGGTTGGGAGAGGAGTCAGGAATTAAAAGTTCTCATCAGTTGAGATACTGTCAGCATTCCCCTCCCCAAATAACCTTTCATACTCTGTGCCACACAGGGTCAAAACTCCCTGAGACAGAAGCTGCCTCCAGGGGCCGAGGCAGCAGCTGTGCTGGCCGGAGAACTGGGATTCCTAGCACAGCCTGTGGGGGCCTTTGTGCGACTGCGGGACCCTGTGGTGCTGGGGCCACTTACTGAGGTGCCCATCCCCAGCAGGTGAGGCTACTGAGAAGGAGGCAGGGGTCCTAGAACTCAGAAGAAGGGCCTGTATGGGAGTGGGTTATGAGGGAATCCCTGGGTCAGTCCTCTGAAGGTGTGTGGGGGATGGGTGTAGGGATAGGGAAGGTGAGAGTGGTCAGCTCTGCAGAGCAGGCATGCAATGAGTATATGTATGGAGCTGGAAGGGAGGGCAGAGCGGTGTCAGTGGGCAGAACTGCCTTATGAGAAAGCAGCATCTGACCCTCCCTGGGGTTTGGTTCCTTCTTCAGGTTTTTCTGCCTCCTCCTGGGGCCCCCCGCACCCAGAAGGGGCTACCATGAAATGGGTCGGGCAGCAGCTGTACTACTCAGTGACCCGGTGAGCTGGGCAGGCATGCCTGTGTGACTGTGCACATAGGCTACTGTGAGTATGTGTGGACTCTGTATGTGTGACCAAGTACAGCAGTGAGGCAGAGTGTAGCTTTGTGTCTGTAGCAGGGGAACTGAAATTGCCATGGTTACCAACATAGCCTCATTACTGGCCCAATGCTGCACACAGAAGTCATTCAGTACTCATTGAATGAACGAATGCACGACTGATTTGCCTGCCTGTGTGACCTGTGTGTCTAGTTTTGAGAAACACACAAATGAAAATGCATTTGAGAGTCCAATTCTGTATTTACTGCCCATTCTGTGTTCCTAAACCCAGCAATTCCAGTGGTCAGTTCGCCGAGCCAGGAACCTTCATGACCTTCTGGCAGCCCTGGATACTTTCCTAGAAGGGGTGACTGTGCTCCCCCCAGGTCGGTGGGACTCAACAGCCCGGATCCCCCCACCCAAATGCCTGCCCTCTCAGCACAAAAGGTACCTGGGGGCCATCATTCCATACAGATCCTTCCTCAAAAGCAGTCTAGGGTCTAGAGCTACTGTGGAGGAGAGGACGGTCCTATCTTCGAATTTGAGGTCAGGCCAATCTAACTCTGATTTCTGCTCTTTCACTCTCTCGTTATTCAATCTGGACAAGTATCTTCCCCTCCCGAGCTTGGCTTTCACAGGGCGTGATATGACCTGAACCTTCTTTGCTCGCAACTCTGTCCTGTGAACCGGCCCCTCAGCGGCCACCAGGGGGCAGGGCGCCCCCAGCTCGGAGCCAAGTCGCGGGCTGGTTGGAGATTCTCCAACAGCCCGGGGTTCCCTTCTCCCTAGGCTCCCCTCGCAAATGCAGGAGGTCGAGGGCCTCTCCCGCGCGCGCAGAGCCCGCACAGAGGACAGGGACAGCCATGAGCCACACAAGCCTACCCTGGAGTTGCAGCGGACCGGCCGGTGAGGGGAGCTGCTTGGGAAGGATTGGGGGCCTGGGGAAGGGAGGAGTCATAGGGGATCCAGATGTGTGCTCGCCGGAAGGGCTCACCTGGTCGCAGGAAAAGTAGCGGGGATGGGGGCGTAAGGTATGGGAATCCGGATCACTGACGACCCACGGGCGGGAGGCTGTTTGGGGGCCTTGTCCAGGACGTGCGACGGAAGGCTCCGTGGTACCCAAGCGATTTCTTGGACGCCCTGCATCCCCAGTGTTTCTCAGCGGTGCTCTACATTTACCTGGCCACTGTCACTAATGCCATCACTTTCGGGGGTCTGCTGGGAGATGCCACTGAGGGTGCCCAGGTGGGTGGGGTGCAAAAGAGGGGTTGACACAAGCTTTGGTATCCGGGCTGCCATTCCCTTCTCCTGGAACTACGGGTGGGCTTAGGAGGCTCCCCAGAAGCTTGGGCTCCTGTGCAGAAGACTCCAGAGTCCTGAGCCCCATGCTGTCTTTCAGGGAGTGCTGGAAAGTTTCCTGGGCACAGCGGTGGCTGGAGCTGCCTTCTGCTTAATGGCAGGCCAGCCCCTCACCATCCTCAGCAGCACAGGACCAGTACTGGTCTTTGAGCGCTTGCTCTTCTCTTTCAGCAGGTAGGAGACCTCTCCCATCTCTCCAGCCCTTTACTAGTCACATCCTCAGCCTGGTCCTGGCTTGGTCAATAGGAAAAAATGAGAACTGTCTCTTTGGCTTGAGAGGCACCTGACCTGGGTTAGGTGGGGAGCAGACAGTCCTGCTGTCTCTCACCCCACAGAGATTACAGCCTGGACTACCTGCCCTTCCGCCTGTGGGTAGGCATCTGGGTGGCCACCTTTTGCCTGGTGCTGGTGGCCACAGAGGCCAGTGTGTTGGTGCGCTACTTCACCCGTTTCACCGAGGAAGGTTTCTGTGCCCTCATCAGCCTCATCTTCATCTATGATGCCCTGGGCAAAATGCTGAACCTGACCAGAGCCTATCCCATCCTAAGGCCGGGGTCTCCTGCTTATGGCTGCTTCTGTCAATACCCAGTCCCAGGAGGTGGGTTGAGGGAAACAGGGAGGGACCTTGACCAGGTGAGAACTGATGTGGGATGGGGAGGGGTTCCCCCTGGTTAAATTCAATGAAATGTGAACACTTACTTGATAACCAGCAGCACTCTTCTCCTCTATGGTTCTGAATCAATTGAGAAAAAAAGACAATAGAAAACCCAATATTGTCTTTATTTCTAACACCAATAGAAGAACATGGGTTATACTGTGGGTGAATGGGATTCCTAAAAATAAAGACAAATTAGAATTACCTACTCGGTAATGGCAGCACTGACAGAGATGATCTTGCTCCAGAAGAGCAGAGCTAAATACATGTACCAGATAGGCAGCTTACTCCTGAGAAATGGAAGAGAAAGAAGCAGGGCTAGAAATACCTACCTTCATCTCCTTTAGGTAATCAAATAAATCATATTTTTTTCCCTGGAGGGAGTGACTGACCAGGTGAAGAGATTTGGAGTATTACACTTGCATATACCCTTCCATGTATCCCTGGTGGAAGGCAACACCAGGACTGGGGAAGGAGTGTCCTCTAACATGAGCCGGATTTGTGCTAGGCATGAATAAGACCAATTTGTCCCAACAGCTTGGAAAGCTGAGATAGGAGGATAAAAGACAGGGATAGGGAGATAGAGACTTTGAAGCCAACCTCGGCAATTTAGTGAGGCCCTAAGCAACTCAAAGGGCTGGGAATTTGCCTCAGTGGTTGATTGCCTCTAAATTCAAATCCCCAGTACCAAAAACACAAACAAACCCAGTTTGTGCAGTGGTAGAAACACAGATTTGGGAACAGCTCATGCATTTGGCCAACATACATTTGCTGAACAACTGCTGGGACCTTTTTCTATGATATGCACCAGAGTTACAAATGAGTAGAGAATTGAGGGGCAGCTGGGTGCAGTGGTGCTTGACCCTAATCTTAGGGAGTTGAGAGGTTGAGGCAGGAGGATTGCAAATTTGAGACTAAGCTCAGCAACTTAAGGAAACCTAGTTTCAAGATTAAAAAAAAATTTAAAGGACCAGGGATATAACTCAGTGGTAAAGCACCACTGGGTTCAATCCCCAGTACAAAGAGGTAGAGAGTGAGTGAGAACTTATGGAGATGAGGGCAGGAGGCAATGCCCGACATAGCATCATAGTTGGTAGTGATAGAGTCAGCAGACAGAGGAATCAGAAGTAAGAACTCTGGTTCATCTAGACCCATCAGATTAGAATCTTGTGGGGTTGGAGAAGGTTCTCAGGGGTTCTCAAGGTTCTCTCTGCTTTCCAGGAAATGAGTCTCAATGGACAAGGACAAAGCCAAAAGACAAAAATGACCTCTTAACCATGGTGAGATCCTGCTCCTGAGAAGGCCTGGGAAAGAAAGGGTGGCAGCCAAAGCAGTGAGTGGCTCTTAACTCTTCCCACACATAATCTAGGTCACTGAGGCCTATGACCAAAGACCTCCCATCCTGGGTCCTCGATGTTTCTGTGGGTCCCCCTTTCCTCAAGGTGTTTCCAGGAGAATAGTATACTTACTCTTCTGCATATAATGCTATCCGCCCTTTCATACAGGACCTTGGCCTGGTCAATGCATCCTTGCTGTCTCCACCTGAATGTACCCGGCAGGGAGGCTACCCTCGTGGCCCTGGTTGTCATACCGTCCCAGACATCGCCTTCTTCTCCCTTCTCCTCTTTCTTACCTCCTTCCTCTTTGCCATGGCCCTCAAGCATGTAAGGACCAGCCGCTTCTTCCCCTCCGTGGTGAGTATCACCTTTCTCTCTGTGTTAGAGGTTTGCTCTTAGCCTGGGTCCTGTCTCTGAATGGGAAAGTGTGTGGAAGGAGGGGGATGGCAGGCTGGAACCTGACTATCTACCATGTGGCCAGGTACGCAAGGTGCTCAGTGACTTCTCCTCAGTCCTGGCCATCTTGCTGGGCTGCAGCCTTGATGCCTTCCTGGGCCTAGCCACACCAAAGCTCTTGGTGCCCAGAGAGTTCAAGGTAAGAATTGGGGATCGGGAGAGGGGCCAGAAGGGAAAGCAGGGCCAGCAGACCCTGGAGGAGGAGGATGCATAAATATTACCCTTTTCTGAGCTTCTTTTCTTACACATAAAAAAATAGTAATAATAATGGTTATTGAAAGCATTAAATGAAGTACTGCAGCAGACATATAAGTGAATATAGAAATATATACACAGCAGATAATTATTATATGGTAGGGGTCAGGAGGATGGGTTCTAGGTAGACAGATCTGCCACTTCCTGGCTGTCTATTAGGCAAGTTATTGCACATTTCTGAGCCTCAATTTCTTAATCTATAAATGGAAATAAATAACAACAGTTCCTATCCCATAGGTTGTTTTGAAATTTACAGAAGATCACAGTGTACAGTACTGATTATTGTGCCTGGCACATACTCTCTCCTCAGTAAATGTTAGTCATTGTTGTTATGGGTTTTCCCTACCCTTGGCATGGCCCCACCCACTCCACTACTCCCCACTCTTCTTTGCACCACCCTTCATTACCTGCTCTGATTCATTACAGCTGGAGCTCCTTCCCTAGAGCATGATAGTGTGCAGGACAAGGCTTAGCCCAGATTCTTAGACTCTGCCTGCACATATGGAGACCTTCCACTGGACCCCCATTTCCCAGACAGGAGAGCAGAGGGGCTCCATCTAGGGCCAGGTGGCTCAGAACATTGGGCCGCTCCGCCCCACTTCCCAAACAGACGCTTGTAATCAGAGCAAATGCAGACACACCTGGCCCTGCCCTTCCCCTGTCCCAGATCATAGCAGGTCTGAGCCTGAGTTGCCCCACCCTGGATGGGGGCTATGCCCAAGGAGGAGGGCTCTATTATATACTATATACTACACCAAGAAGTATGGGCAGGTTTTATCCACCAACTTTTCTTCTTCCTGGGAGGGAAGGACCCTGAAATCCAAAGTTCAGAGCCCCTGGTTCCAGTCGGCTTGGTGCCCCTTTAAGTCACTGGGATGGTGTATTTGGAACCAGATGCCTATGCATGTGCACGTGTGATTGTGTGCACACATACACATACATACACAAATCTGTTTCCACCTAGAATTCAGTGTCTTGAGGAGGGGAGCAGGTTGTAGAAGGATACCAAGGTTGGTTGTGCAGGTGAGGTGCTCTTAGTAGACTCTCCAACATGGAATGCCCTCCCCCAGCCCACACTCCCTGGGCGTGGCTGGCTTGTGTCGCCTTTTGGAACCAACCCCTGGTGGTTGACTGTGGCAGCCACCCTGCCTGCCCTGCTGCTGTCTATCCTCATCTTCATGGACCAGCAGATCACAGCAGTCATCCTCAATCGCAAGGAATATAGACTCCGGGTAAGGCCTGCTGGGTAAGGTCTCAGACCAAGGGACAGAAGCTCCAAGGTGGGGCCTCCAATCCCTAGTCTTCCACGGAGAGGACAAAGGCCCCAGGCATGGGCTACCCTCATCTACTTCCCATTCTCCTCCTCCTCACTATCTGCAGAAGGGAGCTGGCTTCCACCTGGACCTCTTCTGTGTGGCTGTGCTGATGCTGCTCACATCAGTGCTTGGGTTGCCCTGGTATGTCTCAGCCACTGTCATCTCCCTGGCCCACATGGATAGTCTTCGCAGAGAGAGCAGAGACTGTGCCCCTGGGGAGGCCCCCAGCTTCCTGGGCATCAGGTATTCAAGAGGCTAGAGCAAGAGATGTACAGCAAGGTGGGGCACAGGGTATGTGACAGAGTTTCTGCGTGGCTTAAACTCTAATCTTGTGCACCACAAGCACTGCAGTGGGGTAAATGGTGGGTTCTGGGAACTGCAATGGGTCAATCAGATCTTCTCTCCTCCTTCAGGCATGGGGACTGGGAGGGGCCTTAAGGGTGGAGGCAGGCAAGTGATTCCTAAAAATCCCCACTCAATGTAGAACACATGATTGATGTTACAAAAGAATTCATTACAAAAACAATTTTGTAATTGTTGGAAAACCAATCTGTCTAAAGTATATGGAATGAATTTTGTGAATTTTGAAATGTAAGGCTTTTTTGTTGTTGTTTTTTGTGGTACTGGGAATCAAACCCAGGACCTTGTGCATGCAAGGTAAGCACTCTTCCAACTGAAATGTAAGTCTTTATGGCAGTATAAAAATTACTAATTTTCCATCAAAATAAAAACAAAGAGCAGCTATGATCTTGAACTAATGGTGAGGCCTGGAAACCTCATTTTGAAGTGCTCTGCCATTTGCCGCCCACCAATACTCCACACCAAACTAAAGCCTTCACCCTGCCAGGTAACCTACTGGGTGATCCCTTTACTTTTCTCCAGCTGCCAGAGTCTATACTGGTGTCTGGTCAGGGTCTCCATCCTGGACCCAGGAACTCTCCCAGATCCGGGCTAATTTCTCCTTCTCCCCACAGGGAACAGAGGCTGACGGGCCTGGTGGTGTTCATCCTTACAGGCATGTCCATCTTTCTGGCACCTGTGCTCAAGGTACCTGGTAGGCCAGGATCAGGGTCAATGCAGTAATAACAAAACAGATAGCAAAAGCTGACACTGGTTGAATGCTTACTGTGTGACAGGCACTGCTTTCTCCATACTTGACCTCATTTTATCCTCATATTGACCCTAAAAGTTATATCAACTTTACAAACAAGAAACGCAAAGGTTAAAGAAGTAACTTGCAAAAGAGAGAGTTTCTCGGATCTGAGACCCCCAAACTCATATTCAGAAGGCTTTCTATCCAATGGAGCAGAATGTGGGCATCTAACCATCCCCTAGGGTCCAAGTGCTACCCTTGTTCCCAGCATCCCAACCAGCCTGAGACTAAGGCTTTATCATCACACCCCAGAACAACTTTGAGGCAAAAACCCTTTTCTTCTCCTTCAACAGACATTTATAGAACATGTGCTGTATGCCACTTCTGCTGGGTACCTGGAAGAAGTGAGGGCAGAGGAGTATAGAAAAGAAATATGAAACTAAGCCCTCTACCAGAAATATACACACAAACAAAAATCAAGTAATAGCAGAAGGGCTCAATAAGCCAAGATAGTAAAACACTTAAGGAGGGTGTGGAGAATGTCAGACAAGAGTCATTGGCAGGAAGACAAGAGAGGTTAGGGGAGGGAAAGGTCATGGAGGCTGGATGAGAGTGATTCAGTAGAAGGAGCCAGATGGACTGGATCATCCACTTACTAACTAGGTGACTCTCATAAACTATATGCCAAACATATAGTTCCAGGTACTGGGGATATGGTGGTGAACAAAAGAGGTCATGTCTCCATCCTTGCAGTCTGGTGAGAGAGGACATATTTTAAACAAATAAGGATCCAGGCACAACTCTGGAGACTAAAGAGTCAGGTGGATCCCAAGTTTGAGGCCAGCCTGGGCAACTTAGTGAGACCCTGTCTCAAAATAAAAATAATAAAAAGGGCTGGGAATATACTTAGTGGTAGAGTGCACTGGGTTCAATCCCTAGTACTTAAAAAGAAAAAAAGTAGTACCAGGGCTACTTTAGATTAGGTATTATCAGTGAAAGCCAAAGACCTCTCTGGGTTGTCATAAGATGAGGTATGTGTGGTGAGAGGGAATTGTCCATGAAGACATGAAGAAGTCTTATGGAAGAACATTTTAGGTGGAGTGAATAGTAAAGCAAAATACTTTTCATGGGGTAGAAACAAACTTGGCATGTTGAGTGACATAAAGGAGGCCAGTATACTGGGAACATACATAACAGAGAGGAGGAATGTGATAGATAAGATTGGAGAGGTAAGCCAGGTAATGGGCAAGTTACTTACTCTCTCTCTCTCTGAAAATCAGTTTCCCCATCTGTAAAATGCAGACAATAATATAATTCACCTCATTTTTACTGATGTGAGAATTTCATGCAATCAGGCGATCAGGCATGCATGCAAAATGAGAAAAGAAAGAAAAGAAAAGGCGTGGGCAGGCTCAGATGCTGGAGGCTGGGGTTGGAGTCTGAGTTGGGGCGTCTGGGCACTGGCAGAGGTAAACTCCTTCACCAGCTCTACACTTCTTCCTACCAGTTCATCCCAATGCCTGTGCTCTATGGCATCTTTCTGTACATGGGGGTGACAGCACTTAGCAGCATTCAGGTGAGTCCATTAAAATCACCCAAAACCCCACTCCTCCTGTCTAAACTTGCCAATTACCCTTCTGCCCTGTTTGCTTTGCCTCTCTTGAGTGTAAAGAGTTGGCTGCCAGGCTCTGGATGGGGAGGAGGACAAAGGGACCTTTTGCCCCACCCCCACTGGGCTGGAGTAGCTAACAGTGACACTTTCTAGCTACCTGATTGCCCTGCTTTCCTTTTCCTCTCATCCTCCAGTTTATGAAGAGAGTTCAGCTCTTGTTGATGCCAGCAAAACACCAGCCAGACCTGCTGCTCTTGCGCCATGTACCTCTGAGCAGAGTCCACCTCTTCACAGCTATCCAGCTTGCCTGCCTAGGTCTGCTTTGGATAATTAAGTCTACTCCTGCAGCCATCATCTTCCCCCTCATGGTGATTTGGGGCAGTGTTGGGTAATCCTGGGAGTTCTGGGAGACTCTGATCCTGAGAGGGTGGCCAAGGCCTCCACAAGTGGAAGTCTATCCCCTCTCCCACTTGCCCTAGCTCTTCTTGGTTGGAAATCCTAAGAGAAAGAAAGACAGCTGAAGAATACTTACAGATAGGATAGGGCCAGGGTGCTTGATTCACCTCCTTTCCTAACCTCTTTGGGCTGATCTATGAACTCAAAACCAAACTGGAGTCCTGGGGTAAGGCAATGTTGAGGGGTAACAGAGAAGGAAGTTGAGAGCCATGGATTATGCAGTAGGACCAATCTGTTTACCATATCCCAGATGTATAACCTCTGAGAAGTTTTAATCTTTTAGGGTCTCAATTTCTTTCTCTATACCATGGGAATAAAATATCTTATAGGGATGTGTTATGTTCTGTGAAATGATACTCAATGCCTAGCATATAGGAAGTGCTCAATAAATATTACAGTTATGCTGTTGCTGCTGACAACCTTGGGCTTGTTTCTATTTCTGCAGTTGCTAGGCCTGGTTGGAGTCCGAAAGACACTGGAATGGGTCTTCTCACCACAGGAACTCCTCTGGCTGGATGAACTCATGCCAGAGGAGGAAAGGAACATTCCTGAGAAGGGGCTAGAACCAGAGCACCCATTCAGTGGAAGTGACAGTGAAGATGTGAGCTCCAGATGGGATGACCCAGGGGAATGGGGCAGAAGTTGGGAGCACACTCTGTCCAGAAGCTATTCCTAAAGTTTAATATCTCCACTAACCCTGAAGATTTGATAAACACAATCACTCTCCTTAGCTCTATGTTGACATAGGCAGAATGGATAGTAAGGGAAATTTTTATTTGTAGGGCAGGGGTCCTGGTTTATGAGTCTATAGGGTGGAGAGGGCTGGATCACAGCTTTAAGGTGTGTCTTTTTCAACCTTGATCTGGGTTTTTATATATATCACTGGGGTTTATATCCTGTCACTGGGTCCCTTCTTTGCTTGCCTCTCTCTCTCTCTCTCTTTTTTTTTTTTTTTTTTTTTATTTCCAACCCATCTTTGGATCTCTCTTCCACAGTCGGAGCTGATGTATCAGCCAAAGGTCCCAGAAATCAACATCTCTGTGAATTAGCTGGAGTAAGAGTATGGGAGTGAAGATCCCAGGAAGCCAAGCATAAGGTGAGGGTGTGAGCCAAGTAAGTGCTCCTAGCGTTGAGGATGGGAAGATGGGGCTCAGGCCTTGGAAACTTCTTTGGATAATTAAGTCTACTTAATTATCTACCTGACCAGTCCTGTGTTCTCTTCATACTCCAGTACCTTATGAACCCTAGGGTGGGGGAGGAAGAAGAAGGATATTTTCAGAGGCAAGAACAAAACGGCAAGAGGGAATGGGCTTGACTCCGTGCAGTTCCGAAGTCTGGCCAATAGAGGGAGATCAAATTCACACCATGAGGGACGTGGAGGTGGAAGGGGCGGAGGATGAGAGGGAGGGGTGCGATGACAAAAGAGCCGAAAGGAGAGCAAGGAAGGATAAAGCTTAGGCTCCTCTCCCTCGCCCAGGAGGCTCCGCCTCAGCTGTGAGCCACACTCCAGACAAGTGGAGGGATCCTCTATACCATTCGTTTATTCATCCATATATAATTTTCTGAGTTTTTTTTTTTTTTTTTTTTTAATTAAACGAGCCTATCACTGAGTATCCGGGAACTAGAGATAGAGTGGCAATCGTAATCCCTGTCTTCAGAAAGCTTAAATCCCAGTGGCACAGTGGCAGCAGGAGGATTCCAAGTTCAAGGCCAGCCTCTGCAATTTAGCGAGACCCAGTGTCAAAGAGCTGGAAATGTAGCTCAGTGGTAAAGTGCCTCTGGGTTCAATCCCCAGTACAAAAAATAAAATAAAATCCCAGTGGGATAGTGCTGGATAAGAGAAGCCCAGGATGTGGGAGGTAGTGAAGATGGGATGAGTAGGAGTTAGTGAAGTTTCTAACGGGAAGTGGTCCATAATAAGAAATCTGAAGAGAAATTAGCCAGGACACGATGGAGGGGAAATGGTCTATGCTGAAGCCACAGCATATGCAAGAACCCAAAACTGTTTGCCCTTGATGATCTGAACTTTCTTTTTAGCCAAGAACACCCTCTCCATGTCTCTACAAGACCAAGAACCCAAAAGCCCCCACCAATTGCAATGGCAAGTTGGGCGTTAGTGAAAGGGCAATTCACTGGCTGGTCCAGAACAAGATCTCCTGGGCTTATATCCCTTAGCATTCCTTTTGCTCTTTGTCCTATTGTGTCCTTGAGCCCTTGCTCTGGCCTCATCATTTCTTCTCCCAGTTCACATGTGTGTCCTCAGGAAGTTAGGACATTGTTGGCCTTTGGCTTCACTGTCAGATGCTCTCAGCTGGGGATCTGGAACAATGGGACAGGACTGAAGGGCAGCTGGCCACAGGCTTTGGGCATTTTCTCTAGGTCAGTACACATGTGTCTAGGTCATTCTTCTTGTCATCTGCAGAGAATGAATATTTCCTGGAAGGGAACAGGCAGTTTTGTTGGTGTTTAGGAAAGGCTGGTGAGCCAAAGGGATTTACTTGCTCTCTACACAATTAATGAGACCTGAGCCCAGAAGCCCTTCCCATTTTGAACTATCTGTTCTCACAAATCCTCATTTATAGAATCTGGAGATTGGTCAACTTTTCTACTCGCAAAAGAAGAAAAAGTCTCTTTCCAGAATAAGGATCCCTTTATGTGAAACTGCTTATTTATTTACTTATTTTATTTTGAGACAGGGTCTTGCTAAGTTGCTGAGACTGGCCTCCGACTGGCCTCCAACTTGCCATCTCCTGCCTGCTTCCTGAGTCACTGGGATTACAGGCCATGAGCCACTATGGCCAGCTTGAAGCACTTTTTTATACAAATAAAAATAATCTTTCTTATTGTTTTGTTGACCACAAAAGTAAATGAAGCAACTGGAAAAATCTCAAAACATTACAGAAATGGGTAATTTTGAAATGGAAATCATTCAAGAAATAACCATTGTTCACATTTTGGTGTCTGTTGTTCAGATTTATTTCAATGGATACGTTACTATTTTTTCTTAAAAATAGTATACTATAAAGTTCTGTACCATATGTTTCACTTAATATGCACTGAGCATTTCTCCATGTCAGTACACATGTGAACTTCTCACTACCTCATTCGGTCATCTGCATAGAATAAATAATCTTATAAATTTGAAAAAGACCCCCCCAGCATATAAAGTCTTCTGCAAGTGCAAGAATTTCTCCAGAGTTCATAGCTAGGAGTGGAATTAAAGAATAACAGTGAAAAGAACACCTATATATTCCAACACTCAGGTTAAGAAATAGAATATTTCTAGTACCTTAGAAGCCTCTCTCTATATGTCCTTCCCAGACTGCATCCTCACTTCCAGAAAACGACTCTCCTACATTTGATGGTAATCATTCTACTGCATTTTTTGAAACAGGGATTGAACTCAGGGGCACTCGACCACTGAGCCACAGTCACATCTTCAGCCCTATTTTGTATTTTATTTAGAGACAGGGTCTCACTGAGTTGCTTAGCACCTCCCAAGCTGCTGGGATTACAGGTGTGTGCCACCAGGCCTGGCGATTCTACTGCTTTTTAAAAGAATTTTAACTTTCCTTATGTACCCTTACATATTTATTATTTTACATACTTTTGGATGATAAATATAAATAGAACCATAGTGTAGAATTCTTCTGTGATGGCTTCTTTCACTCAGTATGTTTGAATCAATCAAGTTGATGCATGTACTTGTAGTTTGTTTGTCTTGTTGCTATGTAGTACTCCATTGTATGTCTCCACCAAAATTCAATTATCCAACTTTCTATGGATTCAAAGAAGTCACTGGTGAAGTCAATGCTCTAGTACTTCAGCTGTGGAAAGTTTAAATAGATTCAAATTCTTTAATTTTCAGGCTATTTATTCTTTAGCCAGTTTTGGTAAGCTGTATTTTTTGGTTATTTATTATTTTTTTATTTTCCTTTTGTGGTGCTGGGATTGAACTTGGGGGCCCTTATTGAGCTAAATCCCTAGCCCTAAAATTTATTAATTTTTATCTAAGTTCTCATATTTATTGGCATAAAGTTATTTTAATAACCCTTATATAATTTTAGCTGTGATTCTCTTACCATTTCTTTTTTTTTTAAATTTGTAGATGGACACAATATCTTTATTTTATTTATTTATTTTTATATGGTGCCAAGGATGGAACCCAGTGCCTCACACATGCTAGGCAAATGCTCTACCACTGAGCCACAACCTCATCCCCCCATTTCTATTATTATTTGTGCATTCTCTTAATTGCTCTTGCCTCAAGTTAGTTTATTTAATAGTATTTTCAAATAATTTTCACGTTGTTGATCTCTGTTGAATGTTTTCTATCTTATTACTTTCTTTCTTTTCTTTGTTATTCTCTTCTATTTCTTTAGGTTATTCTGTTGTTTTTCTAAGTTCTTAGCCCCTATTAAAAGAATTTTTTTTTAGTTGTAGATGGGCACAATACCTTTATTTTATTTGTTTTTTTTAATTGGTGCTCAGAATCGAGCCCAGTGCCTCATGCATGCTAGGCAAGGGCTCTATCACTGAGCCAGAACTTGGTCCTATTTTGAGCCTAATTAGAATGCATCCTAATGTAAGCATTGCTGTCATAATTTTCCTCCTGTTTTAATTACATCCTATAATTTTGATACATTATATTCTCAACATTTAAAAAATATTTTTATTAGTTATACATGGGCACAATGCCTTTATTTTATTTGTTTATTTTTTTTATGTGGTGCTGAGAATTGGACCCAGTGCCTCACACATGCTAGGCAAGTGCTCTGCCACTGAGCCACAACCCCAGCCCCTTAACATTATTTTTAAGTATTTTCTATTAGATCCACAAGCTATTGAAAGTGCATTTTCAAATGTTCACATATATTATTTCCCCCTTAGTTATCTTTTTTTTTTTTTTTTTGTAACTTATTTCTAATTTAATTGCATTTAGAGATTTTTGAGGCTAACTTTATGGCCTGGCATATGGTCGAGTTTTGTAAATATTCCATGGGTACTTAAAAAGAATGTTTATTCTCTTAATTGTTAGGAGCAATATTATATTAATTTCTATTAGGCTAGACTATTAATTATGCTGTTCAAAATGTTTTACATAGTTGGTCTGTTTGAACTATCACATTAATGTACCTCACATGATAATATATTTGTCAATATCAATTTCTCCTTGACGATTTTTTCCCCCCACATTGGGAACTGCACTCAAGGCAGAAATGTGTCTGAATCTACTTTTTAAAAAATATTTTTTAGTTGTAGTTGGACACAATACCTTTATTTTATTTACATATTTTTATGTGGTGCTGAGGATCAAACCCAGGGCCTTACACATGCTAGGCGAGCACTCTACCGCTGAGCCACAACCCCAGCCCTGAACCTACTGCTTTAATGTAGGTAAAAATTAGGAGAGTTCGGGTAAATCTTTGAATGAAGAGAGGGAGGACTTGCTGACTGGTGCAAAATGAGAGAAAAAGGTGAGAATGAGAGAAGCAATTCTGGTTTCAGGGTCAATTACTGCCTTTTACCTCTCTTCCAGGTGCTTTTACCTCTCTTCCAAGGGCTGTCCAGGGATTCACTGATCGTTCATTATACATTCATTCAGCAAATATGTGTTAAATACCTATTGGTGGCCCATGCCTGTAATCCCAGCAGTTTGGGAGGCTGAGGCAGGAAGATCATGAGTTCAAAGCCAGCCCCAGCAAAAGCAAGGCGGCGCTAAGCAACTCAATGAGACCCTGTCTGTAAATAAAATTTAAAATAGGGCTGGGGATGTTGCTCAGTGGTTATGCACCCCTGGGTTCAATCCCTGGTACCAAAAAATAAAAAAATAAAAATAAAAAAACCCAAAAAAACAAAACCAAAAAACAAACAAACAAAAAACCCCTACTATATGCCAGGTAGTGTTCTATGTGTAAGATTTCAGTGGTAAATAAGACAAGATCTTTACTCTCCTAGAGATTCTAGTAGGGAATACAAAATAAATAAGTATAATAATATATACACAATACAATATTGGACAGTGACCAATGTAGTAATCCAGGTAAATGTGATAGTGAGGAAGGCCTTGGTGTTGGCTATTTTAATATGGGGAGTGGTAAGGGCCTCTTTGAGAAAATAACATTTGAGCAGAGACCTGAATGACAAAAATGAGTCAGACTTGGTAATAGGAGAGAGGATATGTAGGGGAAGCATTCATGGCCAAAGGAATATGCTTTCAAAGCCTTTCAGTCAGTAAGGATTTTGGAATGTTTAAGAAACTGAATGAAGGTTCATGGAGCTAGAATGGAGTGAGGGAGAGAATACTGCAAGATGAGGTTGGGAAGGGTGAGGATTAGGGTTGTAGGCTACCATAATGAATACCTTAGAAAAGCAGTGTGGGCGAGGCCTTGTCACTTGGGGTAAAAATAGTAGGGCCCCAACCCAGGGTAGCCAAAACAAGGTTGAAAATAAAAAACCAAGTTGGAGAACTTGTAATTTCTGATTTTAAAACTTTCTACAAAGCTATAATAATCAAGACAGGGTGTGGTAGTAGCATAAGGCAGACATATAGATTAACAGAACAGAATTGACAGTCTAGAAACAAAACCTCACAATTATGGTCAATTAATTTTTCACATGGCTGCCCAGATAATTCAATGGTGAAAAGATAATATTTTCAACACATGACACTGGGAAAACTGGATATCCACATGCAAATAAATGAAGTTGAACCCCTACTTCACACTATGTGCAAAAACTAACTCAGAATGGATCAATGACCTAAATATAAGAACTAAAAAACACTCTTTTTTTTTTGTACCAGTAATTGAACCCAGGGCACTCTATCATTGAGCCACATCCCAGCCCTTTTTTATTTTTGAGACAGGGTTTCCCTAAGCTTCCCAAGCTGGCATTGAATTTGCAATCCTCCTGTCTCAGTCTATGAGTAGCTAGAATTACAGGCATGTAGCACCACGCCTGGCTAAAACACTTCCTTAAAAGAAAACATAGGCATAAATCTTTATGACCTTGGATTTAGCAATGGTTTCTTAGACATGATAACATAAGACAAACCACAAAAGAAAAAAATTAATTGGACATAATAAAAATTAAACTTCCCTGCTGCAAATGACACTCAAGAATGTGAAAAAACACCAGGCATGGGGACACACACCTGCAATCCTAGTGGCTTGGGAGGCTGAGGCAGGAAGATCTTGAGTTCAAAACCAACCTCAGCAATTTAGCAAGGGCCTAAGTAACTCAACAAGATCCTATCTCTATCTAAAATATAAAATGGGCTATGGATGTGGCTCAGGGTTAAGCACCCCTGGACTCAATCCCTGGTACCAAAAAAAAAAAAAAAAAAGGAAAAAAGAATGAAAGAAAAAGTGAAAAAATAAGCCACAGAATGGGAGAAAATATTTACAAACATATGTCTGTACCTAAAATATACAAAGAACTTTTACAACTCAATAATATAAAAAGACAAATATCCCAAATAAAAAATGGGCAAGGGATACAGACAGACATTTATTCAAAGAAGATATATACATGGTCAGTAAACACATTAAAAGATATTCAACATTGTTAATCATCAGGGAAATGAAAGTGAAATCCACAATAGGATATGACTTAAACCCACTAGGATAGTTAAAATAATAATAAAAAAATTGTCTGTAAGAATGTAGAGAAACTGTACCCTTCATACTGATGGTGGGAATATAATATGGTGCAGCTGCTTTGGAAAACATTCTGGGAGTTCTCTAAAAGACTAACATATCATCTGAGTCAGTAATTCTACTCTTAAGTGTATGCTCAAGAAGACTGAAAACTTAGGTCTACATAAAAATTTGTACACAAATCATAGTTACATTATTTATGATAGTCAAAAAGCGAAACAACTCTAATGACTCAACAACACAAACTGATGAATGGGTAAATAAATTGTTATATCTATATAGTGGAATATTAGCTAAAAAATAGAATTAAGCACTGATTCATGCTCTAGTAATGAAACTTGAAAATATTCTAAGTGAATGAAGACAAAAATTCTATTTACATCAAAACTCAGAATAAGTAAATCTATGAAGACAAAAGTAGACTAGTGGTTCCCTAGGCTTGGGTGCAAGATTTCTTTTAGGGGTGATGAAAATATTCTAAAATAGATGTGATGGTTGTACAACTCTGAATATAATAAAAGCCATTGAAATAAATAATGATCATAAAGGTAGGTGAACTGTGTGATATGAGAATTCCATTTTATTAAATCTGTTAAAAATTTTTTAAAAAATGGTAGGAGAAAGAATCTAATATCTAATCAGTAGGGTCACAACAGAGAGAATGAAGACCTCTAGGGCCTCCAAGACCAAAGGAATTACTATTGCTGGGCAAGAACTGGGGAATTCTCCAATACCAACTCCATAAACTTACAAGCTAAGTGAACCCAAGGGAAGAACTGTGGCCTAGGGAGGTTTCTCCAAGTTGTTTTCAGAGACTTATGTTTGTTCACCTTCCATGAATATATCCACGTCCGAAGGGGATAATGTGCAGTGGTGCAAACTAAAGCTGGGTTCTTTCTCTAGATGCTCTGTTCTTTCAATGACAATACATTTATTTCAGAGTCTTTAGCTTTACTGGACTCATTAAATATTTATTGAGCATAGATTCAGAGAACTGGAAGATAGTCTCATTTTAGAGATGCAGACACTGAGGGCCCAGAAGAGTTACTTGGCTCAAGATCATACAATCAGTAAATGGCACTAAGGGGACTCAAATCATGGTGAAATACCTTATCCTTAAATTCCCCATCCATGTCAGTATATCTCTAATGATTCAGAAATAACTTAGGGTAAAACGGGGCTCAGACCAGGGGAAGGAATGGATAGTGGGAGGGAAAGGGAAGAGGGATGGGTGGGTATAGAGGGGCAGGTCTGTGGCAAAGTAGTAGTAGTTACTATGTTGGTTTACTTTTTTTTTTTTTAAGCTTGATTTCTTTCTATGTTGGCCTATTCTAACTAACCCTGTTGCACTGTGGCCTGGAAGAATTATTGTTTGTTTGGTTGTTTTTTTTTTTTTTAAAGGCCATTGAAAGGTTTCAAGAACCGGGCCAGAGGGCTGGGGATGTGGCTCAAGTGGTAGCGCGCTTGCCTGGCATGGGTGCGGCCCGGGTTCGATCCTCAGCACCACATACAAACAAAGATGTTGTGTCCGCCGAAAATTAAAAATAAATAAATATATTAAAAAAAAAAAAAAAAAGAACTGGGCCAGAGCAGGAGGAAGGGACGAGTATTGCTGCTTTTTTATTTTATTTTATTTTTCAGTTGGACACAATATCTTTATTTATCCATTTTTATGTGGTGCTGAGGATCAGACCCAGGGCCCTGCATGTGCTAGGCGAGCATTCTACCACTGAGCCACAACCCCAGCCCCAGTATTGCTGCTTTAGTCCTTGGTTACTCTCAGTTCTTGATATTGAGTTAAATGAACAAACTGTGGCTCCTGATAGCGTGTCCTAACCTCCTAGCTTCAGGGTTTCTGAATAAACTAATTTCTGGGAAGTCCCCTCACTCCTACCTCCCCTTTCTTAGTTTCTCTCTTCATCCTTTACTCACCTGGAGACTCAGAGAGGGTGGAGAGACAGGGAATGCCTTTTCCCTTTAATAGTTTCACACTGGAGACACCCAGAGCACAGTTCAGAGTTCTTGCTCCCAAGCTTAGACTGCTGGACTAAAAAAGATGACATTTGACTGAATGGAAAAAAAAAAAAAAAAAACTGTAAAAAGCCCAGCAGAGTCTCCATATGTCATTTCCATTTCTCTGCCTTCAATGGAACTGCTACAGAGTGCTGCTGCAGTTCTGAAATCTTTTGATCTCAAAACCCCTTTACGCTCTTAAAAATTATCAAAAAGACATGCAGGAATGGTGGTGCACAGTGTAATCTCAATGACTTGGGAGGATGAGGCAGGAGGATGAAGTTGAAGGTCAACCTCAGCAATTTAGTGGGGACCTAAGCAACTCAGTGAGACCCTGTCACAAAAATCTCAAAAATAAAAAGGACTCAGAGTGGGGCTGGGCTGTAGCTCAGTGCAGAGCACTTGCCTAGCATGTGTGAAGCATTGGGTTTAATCCTCAGCACCACATAAAAATAAATAAATAGAAAAAGGTCTATCAACAACTACAATTTTTTTTTTTTTTTAAAACATGGTATTCCATGAAAAAGTGGCTAGTTCAGCTTGCAACCAAAATAGTGGTACAAGGGACTGGGATTGTGGCTCAGTGACTGAGCGCTTACCTAGTAATGTGAGGCCCTGGGTTCGATCCCCAGCACCACATAAAAAGAAAATAAAAATTAAAAAAAAATAGTGGTACAAGTGCTTTTCCCTGATGTACAGCAGAAGTTCTGTGCATACTTCTCATTCCTCACATAGAATAGTTAAATGACATAAACTCAAGGGTTGAGTTTTTTTTTTTTTTTTTGGTGGTGCTGGGGATTGAACCTGGGCAGGGTCTTGTGAATGTGAGGAAAGCACTCTACCAACTGAGATATATCCCCATCCCAAGAGTACTACTTCATCAAGAATTGTTTTTTCTTTTGGTGCTGATTGAACTCTGGACCTTATACATGCTAAGAATATGCTTTACCACTGAGTACATCTCCAATTCCAGGACTTCATAGTAATTTTTTTTTCTCTTTCACCTTTAAATAATACTTAATGAGAAAAAATACATTAACTGCTAGTAAAGTTTGATATCAATGCCTTAAATTATGCTAAGATACCAGCAATGTTTATTCCCCATATCATCAGGGCAAAAGTCAACATGGTAAAAAACAGTATTATAGCCAGGCACAATGGTGCATACGTGTAATACCACTGGCTTGGGAGGCTGAGTCAGGAGGATGGTGAGTTCAAAGCCAGCCTCAGCAAAAGTGACTCCCTAAGCAACTCCGTGAGACCCTGTCTCTAAATAAAATCCAAAATAGGGCTGGGAATGTGGTTTAGTGTTTCAGTGCCCCTGAGTTCAATCCCTGGTAACCCTCCCCCAAACAAAAACAAACCACCCCCCCCAAAAGCAGTATTATGGAGTTACAATGAAAATTCATGGATTCCCTTAAAATGTCTTGAGGCTTCCAGGAGTCTGTATAGATTGATCATACTTTGAGAACTCTGGCGATATGCCTGTGTGTATGTGCGTGTGTGCTGAAGAATATGCAAAATATTTCACATTTCCCTAAGTTCACATTTCTCTTGAGTTAAATATAATTCCCTGGATTTGATCTTTAAAAAATTGCATTTCACATTTTATTTCATTAGTTTTTTCCTTCCTATTTTAATTTGTTGGAAGAGAAATAAATAACAATAAAGTTTTTTGTTTTTTTTGGTACCAGGGATTGAACCCAGGGACTGAACCCAGGGTCACTTAACCACTGAGCCACATTCCTAGCCCTTTTTATATTTTATTTTGAGACAAGATCTCACTAAATTGCTTAGGGCCTTGCTGAATTGCTGAGGCTGGCTTTGAAATTGAAGGCCTCCTATCTCAAGTCTCTCAAACTGCTGGGATTACAGGTTTGTGCCACCAAACCCATCTCCAGCTTAATCTTTTATCTATCTATCTATCTATCTATCTATCTATCTATCTATGTATCTATGTATCTATGTATCTATCTATCTATGGTCCTTGGGATTAAATTCAGGGGCACTCGACCACTGAACCACATCCCCAGCCCTATTTTGTATTTTATTTAGAGGCAGGGTCCACTGAGTTGCTTAGCACCTCACTTTTGCTGAGGCTGGCTTTGAACTTACGATCCTCCTGTCTCAGCCTCCTGAATGCTGGAATTACAGGCCTGCGCCACTATGCCCAGCTACAGTTCAGTCTTGATTAAAAACTTTAATAATGAGCAGAGGTATCAGGATACTCTAGGGCTCTTAACCAAACTCCAGAGACCACGAATAGGCCCACTTCTCAAATGTGTGTTCTAATCCACAAACCTTTACATCTAATAAATCTCTGCTGAAGTCCAATCCTGGAAGGTTTTCCTCTTTTGCCAGCAATGGAGCTAAAGCCGAGTGTAAGGTGACAGGCTTTTATAGCTTCTGTGAACTTGTATCAGACTTATGTCTCAATTAGGTTTTCTATGGGCGTTGTTTTGTGGCAATAGTAGACACAATACCACTTCTTTGGGGAAGAACACCTGGTAGGTGGTATTGTTACCTTGCCTAGTAGATGAATGCCATGCTGCGTCTCCTGATTTATAGTCCTGCCTTGATGAGCATGGGGCGTGGCAAACTGAGTGGAGTTCAGAGCCTCAGAGATCAGTTTTGGATGACTCAGTCTTCACCAGTAAGTCAAAATGGTAAGAAACTTCCAAACTGTCCTCCAAAGTGGCTGTACCATTTTATACACTCAAGAGTAAAGAATGTATGAGTTCTTGTTGCTTTGCATCCTTGCCAGCAATTGATATTGTCAATTATTTTAGCTATTCTAATAGATGGAATACATTTTAAAGAAGGGATCTTTAAGTAGGGGTAGTGGTGCAAGTCTGTAAATCCAGCTACTTGAGAGGCTGAGGCAGGATGATAGTAAATTCAAGGCCAGCTTCAGCAACTCAGCAAGAATCTCAGCAACTCAGCAACACTCTGTTTCAAAATACAAAAGTAAAAAGGGCTGGGAATATAGCTCAGTGGTAAGGCACAAAGCACCCCTGGAGTCAATCTCCAGTACTTTCCCTGGAGAGGGGGGGGAGAGGGAGGGGGAGAGAGAGAGAGAGAGAGAGAGAGAGAGAGAGAGAGAGAGAGAGAGAGAGAGAGAGAGAGAAGAAAGAGGATTTTGATACAAAATGCCACATTTCTCTTCAAAAATTTTGTGTTGATTCCTCTGGATTATGTATGTGAGTATGAATGTAGGGACAGTTTCCCTATGTTGCCAGGCTGGGTTCAAACCCCTCATCCTCCAGCTTTAGCCTCTGGAATATCTGGGATTAAAAGCATGTGCCGCTGTTCCCAGCTTTATCTGGTCACACTTTTGTTCCCATACTCCTTTGCATCCCACATTTAATCAGGCACTAACTCAGCTGACTCTTTGTTTCCTGACAGTTTCTTTTTTCTCATTCCAATTTTACTCCCTTAATCTATGCCTTCATTACCCTACACCTGGGTAACAGCAAAAACTGTTTGTTTCCTGGATTCTAGTATTGCCTAGTTCAAATTCAATTTAAAATACAGCTAAAACAAACAAACATGTTATAATCTTCCTTTAACAATTTTTATCTTGATGATTCATACCCAAGACCAAAACAAAACAAAAATTTTCTTGCTTTTTAAGAATCACAGTGAGTATCCTACTGGAACAAATTTAAAGCTCTCATTCTAGTATTCAGTATCCTGAATACTGTATTTTAATATTTTCATTCCAGTATTTCTAGAATTAAATTTCTCTTTCTGACATCTTTGTAATGACCAAGTAGGTTTTTTTTTTAACCTTTCTGACAAATAACTTGAGAACTTTTAAATTCTTCATCATTATTCCCATCATTCCTTTCCATTTAGAGTAACTTACATCTTGTTTGCCTCAGTGTATTAGTTCAAAATGCTCTTAATCCAAGTTTTTTTTTTCTGAATAAACTTTCTCCATTTTGTCTTGTAATCTATTTAATACTTCTGCATGAGTTTATTATCAAGACTGTCTTGAGTTTGTCCTTCAGTTGTTTCAGACTTTCTTTCCTGTTTTGCTAGAAAAATGCTCTCTATCACTAAGCTCATGATCTCCATTTTTCCATATGCATTTTTTCTACCTAATCATCAGTCAATAAATATATGCATCAGGATAACAGGAAAGAAGTGCATTAAGTCTTCTGCCTCTTTTATGTTTTCTCTAAAGTACTCGGTACAGTGTCATGCATATAGCAAGAATTAAATAAATGCTGGTTGAATGAACAGATGAAAAATTACAACATGTATATCTGAAATAATATTTAAAAATTTTATTATGTAAAAATAATATGTTCGCTGTAGAAACTAAAAATGAAAAACCCAGAAAATACAAATATTCAAAAAGAGAAAAATAATTTTATTATTATTATTATTTCGGTACCAGGGATTGAACCCAGGGCACTCAACCACTGAGCCACATCCCCAGCCCTTTTTATTTTTTGAGACAGGGTCTTACTAAGTGGCTGAAGTTGATCATGAACTTGCAATTCTCCACCTCAGCTTCCTGAGTTGCTGGGATTATAGGTGCAGGTCACCATTCCTGGAGAGAAAAATAATAATACAAAAAAAATCCCTGTATAATTCTACTAACCAGAGATAGTTGCTATTAATATCTTGGTTTTATGTATGATCTACTGTAATTTTTCTACACATGTATGGCATTTGATTTGAAATGATAACTGTTTTGTGATATGAAATACCCCTAAAATTATACAACTTTAAAGTGTACCTCTAAAGGTCAAATGGACACACAAATTTTGTCACCTACAGAGAGTTGGTATTTCTGATTCCCAGCCCAGAAATCCTACCATCAAGTCCTGCTTCCTCTATAATCCTAATGCATAATCTCCTTGATAATGCTATCCTTTGTCAAAAATCAAGGAGTAAGAAATCCTGACAGTGGCTCAAGGAAGAAGGTGGATTTTAATTGTTCCCCCATCTTCTTTGTTGAGAATGTCAATAATTCCATAAGAGGTATTTTTTTTTTTTTTTTTTGGTGGTGATGGGATCAAACCCTGTGTCTTGCACATGCTAGGCAAGTGTTCAATCATTGAGCCAAACCCCCAGCTCCCTTGCTTCATTTTCATTTCATAGGTAGCAAAGATAGAATGTGGAGTGGGCAAGTGGTCATTTTGTGTGTATATATATTTTGTCCTTTTTCAGGAAGAGTAGGTTCTATAGCAGACTTGATTCTAGGAAATTTTGTAAATAATCTTGTAAAATTTTCTTAGGCTGTGTGGTGGGGGTAGTTCAGTTGCAGGCATAATTCTTCTGTTTTCATATGCCTGTCTCACAGCTGTTGCTAGACATTTTTCAGGTGCATTTAACTGTAGCCCAAACAATGGTAGCCCTAAGTCTGGCTTTTTCAAGTAAACTAATATATGCCTAGCAATTCCTGCATGATAGAGAGTGGGTTAGAAAGTTATATTATAGCACTGTTAATACACACACACATACACAAATGTGTGTGTGTATGTATGTGTATGTATATATATTTCAATTAATAGAAGAAGTAGCAAAGAAGAATGACAAAGCTCTTTGTATAAGGACATGGACTATCTCCAGAATAAATTAAGTGGAAAAAAAAAAAAAAGGAAGGTGAGGAAGTGTGTGTAGCAAGTTGCCATTTGTGTTAAAATGTGAAAAATAAATTGACATATATGAAATGACTCACCTTTGTCTAAAAATCTCTAGAAGGATATTTTAAAAGCCTAATAATATGAGAGGGGATCTGGGTAGTTAGTGGGCAAAGTTAAAGGATTCTTTCCTTCACTGTATTTTAAAAATTCTTTTAAAAGTTTGAACCATGTGATGGTATTAATCAAATATATTGGATTTTTTTAGTATAATATTATGTGGTTTAAGAAGCAAATAATATGATTGAAGAAACCAAGAAACAAGTTTTAAACTTAATGTTTCCAACTGTTATAAAAGAGTAAGATATTTGGTGGTAATGAGGAATAACTCCACCTAAAAAGTTGTGTCCTTTATAAGAAGGATATAATTGAGGATGTTTTCCTGATTAATGAACTTTCTCTTTGCAAATACCATGTAATCAGCATGATATAGTGGCAAGAGCATGGGTTTTGGGATCGGGTGGAGAGAAACCCAAATTTTAGTCTTTCCATATACTGGGCTTTATAATGTTGTATAAGTTACTTAACCTTTTTGAAGTTCCAACTTCCTCATCTTTAAAATGATTGAAACCTGAATAAGATTATTACAAAGGTTTAATGACATAACATACAAGTGCAACAAATTTGTTCGCTTAGTTTTCCTTTCCTTATATAGATAGACTGACCTGAGTTGGACTAGCATGTAGAAATCAAATGTCTTGAGAAAATGCAGGTTTATGTTAAAGAACTACATGTAAACTAAGTCCCTGGATCTAGGATTTAGTTTGTCAATCTCATATAATGAGGAATGAAGCGTCTTGTTACCTAAGAAGTTTTAAAAATCCTTGGGCTATAGTTTCCCTTTCCCCCTCTCTGTCTAAAAGATGGCCAAATAGAAGTGTATGCTTCTATGCTAAACATGTTACAAATATACATCAATAAATCTTCCTACGACCCAGGCACAGTGGCAAGCACACCTGAAATCCCGTTGACTCAGGAGATTAAGATGGGAGAATTGCAAGTTCCAAGCCAGCCTGGATAAATTAATCTCAAAAACAAAAAAGACGGAGGGAAGGGGGATTTGGGTGTGTGTGCTGGGGTTGTGGCTCAGTGGTAGAGTGCTCGCCTGGAACACATGAGACACTGGGTTTGATCCTCAGCACCACATAAAAATAAAATAAAGGTATTGTGTCCACCTACAACTAATATATATATATATATATATATATATATATATATATATATATATATATATATATATATATATTTCTTTTTTTTTAAAAAAAAACCCCACAAAATAATAGTAGTTAAAAGGGCTGGGGATGTCGCTCAGTGGTATAGCGCCCCCTTGGTTCTGAACAAAATTTCCACCTGTTTTATGTGGGAAAACATTTTATTCTATTATTCATTTTTCATTTTCTGGGGATTGAACCCAGAGCATCATTCATGCGAGACAAGTACTCTAACACTAAGTAAGCTACATCCTCACCCCAAACCATTTTATTCTAATGCTCACTTCTAACATATTTTTTTTACTTTTGGCGGTACTGGATGTGGACTGAACCCAGGACCTTATACATGTAAGTAAGCACTGTACCTCTGAGCTATATCCTGTTTTTTCAGTTTTGATACAAAGTATCCCTAAGCTTCCCAAGCTCTTCTTCAACTTGTGATCCTCTTGCTTCCCAAGTAGCTGGGCTTACAGGCATGTACCACCAAACCTGGTTCTAACAAATTTCTTTTAAAGGAGGGTTTTGCAGTAGACAGTGGCTCAGTCTTTGAAGAAAAAAAAATCAGTGTATTAAATTTTTTTACTAGTAAAGACTATCTTGGGGCTGGGGATGTGGCTCAAGCGGTAGCGCGCTTGCCTGGCATGTGCAGGGTGCTGGGTTCAATCTTCAACACCAAATAAAAATAAAATAAAGATATTAAAAAAAAAGCCATGGTTTAAAACAAAAAAAAAATGTAAAAAAAAGAGACTATCTTAAGATAGAATATATTAAAACCAATGTTACCCAATAAATCAAATTAATACTTACCAATATAATTTACATTCAATACATACAGTGTGATTTTACACATTTACCAAATACATGACTTGATATGGTAATTTCTCAGTTTCATTTTTTTTTTTGTAAAACTACAGGAATATAATATATATAAAGTATTAAATCACAAAATACAGACTCTACATAGCAATCACCCAAATCAGAGACTGAGAGTTCCTAATTCTCATATTGACAAACTACTGATAAGTGTTTTGGGAAAAGGTCCAGGTTTATTAAAATTTAATTATTTATTGAGGTACCGAAGATTGAACCCACCGCAAGGGCTCTTACACTTAGTTATACCCTTAGCTCTTTTTATTTTAAAACAGGGTCTCGCTGAATTGCTAAGGTTGGCCTCAAACTTTTTTTATTTTTAATTTTTTTAAGTTGTTGGTGGACACAATACCTTTATTTTATTTGTTTATTTTTATATGGTACTGAGGATCAAACCCAGTGTCTCATGCAGTGGTAGGCAAGTGCTCTACCACTAAGCCACAGCCCAGGCCCTGGCCTTGAACTTTTTTGATCCTCTGCTTCAGCCTCCTGAGTTCCTGGGATCAGAGGTGTGTGCCAGGTATCTTGGGAAGGTCCAGGTGAAATAAGGATTTTTGCTCAATCATCTCTCTCTGACTATACTCAGGGTTTGGTTGCTAGGCACTGAGAAGATAGTATATTTTTCTCTTTTAAATATAATGGATAAAATGTATATACTCAGGTTTTCTTTCCCTCTGTCCTTGAGATTCATTACATTTGTTTAAAGAATTTAATGAGTTTGCTCAGGGAGTTGCATCAGAAATTATGTTTGTATTAGTGGTAGGAATGACAAATAGTTCCTTTGTAATGTTGCACCAGTCAATACCTGTTTTTGCCTAAGGATGTATCCATACCAATTCTGGATAATCCAGCTTTGAAGTGGGTTAGGCAGTGCTGTTTCTTTTATTATTGCTTAGTTTGGGCTGTGACCTAGTCACACATGCCTTGAAAACTTAAATAGCACTGAAGGTACAGCCTAATTAAGTTCACAAATACTAGACAGTGTACATGATACTTAAAATTTCCCTATTTTCTACAACTTATTTTTAACTATACAGTACATTTACTCAATATGTACATAAAAAAACTCATTTTTTCTTGCATGTGAAATGTCAAAATGGGCAACTACCAAAGTCAAAGAAATGTTAACATGGCAGCATCAACTTTTAAAAAAAAATCTTTATTTTTATTCATTTATTTTTATGTGGTACTGAGGATCGAACTCAGGGCCTCACACCTGCGAGGCAAGTGCTCTACCACTGAGATACAGCCCCAGCCCAGCATCAACTTTTAAAGTCATTTAAAAAAATCATTATATTCTTCATAGAATTTTCAGACTTCAGTTTAAAGAAGGTGAAATATTAAGTACTGTACAACCAAGACAGGCAAATCTCTTAGTTTTAAGGAGAAAATGACACATCTTGTTTTTTGTCAACCTTTGCTGTCATATGAACATTTTCTGGGTCAAAAGGCATTTGCCATACAAACTTCACCAAACTCCTTTGTGGTGACACAGGAGTAGTTGGAACCTGAACATTTTTTAACTTCCTCTACTGATAAAGGAGATAGAGATGGCGAGAGAAGGAGAGTAGGGAGGTAGATACACATCCTTGGTGGAGGAGAACCCTCTTAGTTAGCTTTGTTTTGCATCAGCGTCTGGGTGGAATTGGTTGGGCTGGCAGAACCCAGGACTGGCAGAGAACTCCTGAAGGCAGAAGGGGCAGTGAGTACCAAAATTATTCTTTCCTTTGAGTTTGGCACTTTAGGTCATCACCGAATTTATTCACAACCACCACCCATTGAGGCAGGTACTGATATTATTTCCATTGCACATGGAGTAACATCAAACCCATCAAGGTCACCCAGCAAATAAGTGGCGGCACCAGAACTCAAAACTCCCCCGGAGCACTCCTCCTTCGCTCAGTTCAGCCCTGAGGTTGGATTCAGCGCGCTGTTCGCGGCCTTGGTGGGACAGTTCCCGGTACTGAGAGATGGCGCTGTCCAGCCTCGCTGGCCCGCCGCCTTCCACACGCAAGAGAACGCGGTCCCGCGGGGCGATCGCTCCTAAAGCCCGTAGAATCGCCGCGCCCAGCCACGTCCCAGCATGCGGGAGGGCCCAGTTGCCTCAGGGCGGCCATCTGGAGCTGCTCCCCGGGTTCCCTCAGCTCCGCGCGCCGGGTTCAACTTGGAAAGGCGGAAGGGTCCGCAGGAAGCGCCCAGCCCCTCTCCCCTTCCCTATCCGCTCTCTGCCTCCCGCTCCCGCCCAAAGAGGCAGAGAGGCAGGGGCAGAGGCAGAGGCAGAGGCTGAAGGGTTAGGCAGCCTCACCTGTCCCAGAGTGACTGACGCTGCGGTCCTCCAACCAGGCATTGGCAGGAAGGTGGGGTCTCGATGAGAACGATTGCTTCTTTCCTCCAATCCCGGTGCAGCTACTTTCCGGCCATAGTCTCGGCACCCGGCGGAGAGCGACAGGTGGAAGCTGCGTTACCTCTGCGCCTCTTGCATCCTTGGCATTCGAGCTTCACCAAGCGCAGGGTTAGGTCTACTCCAAATTCTTGCGAGTCGTCACTTCAAGCCCTCATTTTATTCAGAAGTGGAAATTCCCCAGCCCTTTCCCGTCACCTCAGATGGAGGCGGGATGAATAGTACCCTCACCGGCCAATTGTACCACGCGACGTCCTGTGACAAAGTGACCGACACTTTATGGCGCCAATGGAGTTTCCCATTGTTAGGGGTCACTATGACTGACCACAAGGCTAACTAATCCACTTTAAGGTCGTGACGCTACAGTCAGAGAGGCTGGCCAATAGACACAGAAAAGGACCGGAAGTCGGCTCGTGAGGAGTGAGAGGCGGGTGTTCGCAACCGCCTAGGCCTGCGCGGGTCAACGCAGCTTGAGGGCCGCGAGCCAGCGAGCAGCGCGTGACGGAGAGCCTGAGCGACAGGTCACCTTGGCCAATGATCTGCAGCCGCCGGAGAGCTGCAGCCAGTGGCGGGTTGAGGGGGCGGGAGGCAGCAGGTTAGGCAGTGAGAAGTTAGTGGCGCTGCTGGGACGGGGGGGAAGGAGACGCTTCTTCCTCCTGCTGCTCCTCTCCTTCCCGGGATCAGCGGCGGCGGTGGCCGCGAGTGACTCGGCAGCGTCTCCGGCTCCGCGTGCGAACCATGCTGACCGACGGCGGAGGCGGCGGCACCTCCTTTGAGGAGGACCTGGACTCTGTGGCTCCGCGATCCGCCCCAGCCGGGGCCTCGGAGCCGCCTCCGCCGGGAGGGGTCGGACTGGGGATCCGCACCGTGAGGCTCTTTGGGGAGGCCGGGCCCGCGCCGGGAGTCGGTGGCGGCGGCAGCGCTGCGGGCGGAGGGGACGCGGCGCTGGATTTCAAGTTGGCGGCTGCAGTGCTGAGGACCGGAGGTGGAGGTGGTGCCTCTGGCAGCGATGAGGACGAAGTGTCTGAGGTACGGCTCCAGGACCCCCGCCTCCCACACAGCGTGAGGCATGAATTCTCTTTGGGGCCACCCTCCGGTTTCCCGGGTGCAGCCGTTCTCTGACAGCGGTCTGTTTCCTGGCGGCGGTAGCAGCCATGCGGGCCTCGGGAGCTTTCGGCTTACTCTTCAGCTCGTGGCTGGAGCGGGACGGGTTCCCGTCAGCGTCCGTAAACCCACAATAGGGAGTCCTTTGGTCTCTGAGCTTCGCGCGGGAACAAGGGCTCCTCAGGCTACCTCCCGCCCACCCCGCTTTGGAGATGGGGGAGGGCGGGGTCTTGCCAGAGTCCCTGCCCTTGGTACTGAGGGATACAGCTAACTAGCCCAAAGAGCATTTCTGTTGTTGGCCTCTCAAAGTTGAGGTGTACATTTATTTACCTCCTACCTTACGTATGCCTTGCCTGCGTATTTTAAGTGGAGCTCTTATTTTCTTTCTCTAGTTTGAGATAGGTATTAAGTAACTCTCAGCTTTTAACCCCGAAAAATCACGTGACTCTTGCTCCTGGGACGTTTTGTGAAGTTAGACAGGAAAAGGAAGTTCCAGTGCATCTCTGAGCTTCGGAATAGCTGGATAGCTGAACTCTTGAGATTTTTTAGGCTGGGAGAAGGTGAGGCACCCTACGGACACCTTTTCTTTTGCAGTAGGGAAATAAGTGATCAATTCTTTCACTTCTTTTAACTCTTACGTGTACGCATTTTTAGGTCTAAGCAATCTAGGATTGTAGGTATCATCTTCTGGGCTCTAGGGAAAACAACACACACATACCACACACTCCAGGGAAAACAACACACGCGTGTGTGCGCATGCACACACAAACACATACACAGAGTTTTCTATTGACAATGACTTGATATAGTACTGTCCTGTGATGACCATTGTTTATAGTGCTCAGAGTGTTTCTTCTATTACTGTTCTAAGGTAGGTTTATCCCTTGTGACCAATTATTTTAACCTCTGGTCTTGGTGTTAAAGTACAGGAATTTCCCTATGTGTACTAATGATCCTTGCTCTTGCATTTGAGAGGAATAAGGAGAAACTGTGGGTTGCAGAATACAATTAGTGCACTGTCTTATCATCCTAAATTTGAATAGGGCTTTCTTTAGATTAAAAATCTTAGTATAACCTGACTCTAACATTTGCTTTGGGGAAAAAAAAATGCAGATTATAAAGGGAATAGTCTCTAGAATGTCTGTATCCCAATATAAGAGGAATAACTTTTAAGGCAAGGTGAAAAAGGATTTTATTTGAATAGGCAGTTAGCGGGGAGAGTCTCTGGAGTACCCGTTTTTGGGCTTGTAGAAGGCTTTTATCCTTTTAGTGAAACTAGGCAAATGAGGTGGGGGCTCTATAGAGTTTATTTTTCTTTAAAACTTAAAGGGAGAATCTGAAAGGTTCACTTTGACCTAAATGATCGAAAGAGAGTTTCCTTGATTTTTCTGGACCATATTTACATGATTGTCATGGGTAAGATGAAAGATCACTCATTTGCTTTTATATAAGTAGTATTTAAATTTCTTCAGAGGTAGACTGCTAGTGAGTCTCCAAAGTCATAAATCTCTCTCTCTTCCACTGTATATAATTTCGTATGGAGTCACCATACCATGTGGTTAAAGCTGTGAGCACAATCCACACCTTTTGTGTTTTTTGAAGTTTATTGTAGAGGTCACCTGTCTGTGATTCCTACCCATTAGTAGAAGAACAACTTATTCTCCTGTTTATTTATATTTTTTGTGCCACAAAAGGACTTAGATAGTAAGTGTATATGTAGAACTCATTAGGATACTCCATAGACGTTAGCCTGATCTAAGGTGATGTTCAGTGTATGTGTAGATTCTTAATCTGTGAAGAAAAAATATTTTGTTTCTGCAAAGGGAAAAAAAAATATTTTGTTTCTTTGCCCTATATTCCCTCAAGTCATCTGGAGAAGACATTCCGGAATTACCTTGTCTCTGTTATTTAGTGTGGTCGGATATAGTCTATGCTTTTTTTTTTTTAATATTTATTTTTTAGCTTTAGGCGGACACAGTATCTTTATTTTACTTTTATGTGGTGCTGGGGATCGAACCCAGTGCCTCATGCATGCCAGGTGAGCGTGCTACGACTTGAGCCATATCCCCAGCCCTAGTCTATGCTTTTGTGAGTGAAATTATTATTTTTGTAGTTATAGATGGACAGCATGCTTTGTTTCATTTTTATGTGGTGCTAAGGATTGAACCTAGTGCCTCACACATGCTAGGCAAGTGCTCTGCTACCCAGCTATGGCCCCAGCCCCAGCCCCAGATGAGCTGTTTTCTTCCATATTATTGCTTTTGAATTTCCAGTATGAAGAGATCATAAATAATGTTCTTCAAAAAAATACTCCCTAACTGGCATTTGATGAAAAATACCAAAATCCTCATTTTCATCTTTCTAAATATTTTAGAACTATGTTCCTAGACTTCCTAAAAGATAATGAATTGTGTGTGGTTTAATAGGGCAGGACATGGTAAGAAGTGAATAAAAATTTGTTGAAGTACTATACCTTTTGTGTACAGAGGCCTAGATATTCTAAGGATCTCTTTTTCTCTATTATTAGAGCCAAGAGCTGGAAACAAACAAACAAGCTGCTTTCCCTCATTGGGCAAGTCAAAAGACCTTTTAGTTAGTTTGAGGAAGGGACTTTGGTCTATTAGTAATTTCTTTTAATAAATATTAGATTTGTGCTATCTTAGGGAGTGCCATCATTTGTAACCACCCTCCCCTCCTTTTTTTTTTGGTACTGGGAATTGAACCCAGGGGTGCTTAACCCCTGAACCACATCCCCAGCCCATTTTTATATTTTATTTAGAGATAGAGTCACCATGAGTTGCTTAGGGCTTCACTAAGTTGCTGAAGCTGGCTTTGAATTTGTGATTTTCCTGTCTCAGCCTCCCAAGCTGCTGAGAGTAGAGGTATATGACACCATGCCTGACTAGCCTTTTTTTTTTTTTTTTTTTTAAACACTGGGGTAAATATCTCTTTTATATTTCTTTCGGCCTATTGAATGTTTTTTTTTTTTAATTTTTTTTAGTTGTAGATGGGCACAATACCTTTGTTTATTTTTATGTGGTGCTGAGAATTGAACCCAGTGCCTCACACATGCTTTACCACTGAACCACAACCCCAGGCCCTATATTGAGTGTATTCTTTAGCTAAGGCCTTGAATAGAAGAGTCTTATTGAAATATACCAATGATTAATAGTAGATGTTGGGTTAAAATTTTTTTAAAAAACCAGCTTTTATTTGGAATGGTACAGAGAAGATATGAGTATTGGCCCTGTGCAAGGATGACACACAAATTTGGGAAGTGTTCCATATTTTTCTGGCACTAAAAAATAATAAAAATAAAAGAAAAAGAGTTTCTGTTACTTTCAGAATCATAATCTTTATATTTTTTAAGCAAGTTGAAAGAAAAATAGAAAGTTCCTAAAGAACAAACTTGGTGAGGTTTATAATTTTTGTTTTTCTGTCATAAGAATGTATGCATATGCTGTATATATATAAGTATGAAATCTCCTTTTAAAATTATTATAAAATTAATACAGTCTGGTGAAAAGTTCAGTGTATATATAGTAGATATAACATGGAAAGTAAAAGTCCTTGCCTCCCCATCAACTCTTTAACTCTCTCATTAAGACAACTAATATTAAAATTTTTCTTTCAATAAATTTTCTAGGCCTATTTGTGTGTGTGTGTGTTTATATACATTCACTTTTGGGGGGAGTACTGGGTGTATGCCTAATGGCATTTTATCATTAAGCTACATCCCCAGCCCTTTTAATTTTTTTCAGTTTTGAGGCAGGGTCTTGTGAAGTTGCTGAGACTGGCTTTAAACTTGCAGTTTATCTGCTTTAGCCTCCTGAATCTCTAGGATTACAGACATGTGCCACTGCTTCCAGTTTCTACCTTCACTTAAACATAAATTAGAAAAGATAGCTTTATACTTCATTGAAATTTCCTCTTTTCTTTTTTTTTTGAAGAGGAAAAGTTAAGCTGACACTCAAGGTTTCAGCAGTCTCAATCCATAGATGGCCAGCTCTGTAGCTCTGGGCCCAAGGCGAGGCAGAGCACCATGGTGGAAGGGTGTGGCAGAGGAATTTTTTTTTCTTGAGGCATGTACCAGAAATTGAATACATCTCTAAAATTATAGGACAAACCTTATAGAGATTTTTATTTTTCTCTGACAATTTACCACAAGGCCCTGAGTTCAATCCCTAGCACCACAAACAACAACAATAACAACACACAACAGGCTAGCATAGAAATCCCATCCTGATTTTTCTCCAGTAGTAAGTCATCTGGGTCATTTCCTTTAGAGTTACTTAAAATCTATAATGTAGAGCAGAATTTCTCAACAGCAACATATTGACATTTTGGGCCAGATAATTCTTTGTTTTGAGGGGGTTTCCTATGCTTTTTTACCATTTCTGGCCTCTATCCACTAGATGCCAGTAAAACCCACCTAATTGTGATAGCCCAAAATTCTTTAAACATAGCCGTGTCTCCTGAGAGCAAAATCACCCTTGTTGAGAACCATTAGTTTAGAGGCCATTTTTGGCAGGGATGGCAATTTTGTCCTGTATATTCTATATTCAAACTTTAGGTAAACAAGATGAGTCACTGTTTTTAATAGCATCTCAGAGCTTATACTCATAATCTGAACAAGGGAGAAATAGAAAGAAGGTACTGAAAAGTTTCCAGTGAGGAGCTGGGGATGTGGCTCAAGTGGTAGCGCGCTTGCCTAGCATGAGTGTGGCCCGGGTTCCATCCTCAGCACCACATACAAACAAAGATGTTGTGTCTGCCGAAAATTAAAAAATAAATATTAAAATTCTCTCTCTCTCTCTCTCTCCCTCCCTCCCTCCCTCTCCCTCTCTCTTAAAAAAAAAAAAAAAAAAGTTTCCAGTGAAATTAGCATGTACTGCTGTAAATCTTCCATGGCAAATTTATCATTTTGGGGGCTGGGGTTGTAGCTCAATGGTGGAGCGCTTTCCTAGCATGTGTGAGGCACTGGGCTCAATCCTCAGTACCATATAAAAATAAATAAATAAATAAAATAAAGACATTGTGTCCATCTATAACTAAAAAATTTTTTTTTAAATTATCATTTTGGGTAATCATGACTTAAGATATATTATTTTCAAGTTCAGTTATTTTCCATGAAAATGAACTTAAGAAAAAAAAAAACTTTTATGAAGATTTTAAGTTTGTTAAGGTGGAAAGGGTTTATTCCACAAAGTATCATCACTAGAAATACATTATCAGGAAATAGGATTTTGAAATTTTAGTAGGCAAATTTTGAAGACATTGAAAATACTTACTGAATAAAAAGTTACATGTTGTTACTGTAACAATTTGTTATATAATGCAAGAATATCAGCTTTGCACAAGCTTCATTCTGTAAAGCCTTAAGGCTTTAGTATAAACTGATGAGTTGATTCTGGTTATATGAATTAGGAATAATGGGTCAATGTGGAGTTGAGTAGTATGGGTGGAGGAAAACCTTATTGTGAAATTTGGAGTATCAGGTTTTTTGTTTTATTTTTATTGAGTACATTTTGAATAGGTGGTTACAGTCATACAGCTCATAATCAAAAGTAATATAAGGGCAGATAAGTGAAGTCTTGGTTCCACCCCTACTCCCACCTATCCTGCACTCTATACTCCAGTCATATATTCTTTTAGAATTTTTTAATGAAAATACAGTTTTATTTTGTGATTCTGGGGACTGAGCCCAAGTCCTCAGACACGCTAGACAAGGAAGGTATCTACTGCTGTGCTACACTCCCAGCCCCACAAGTATATATTTTTATTTTTCCTGTTGTCACATAAAAGGTAACACATTATTCATGTGAGATTTAAAAAAAATTATGTTTGTAGATGGACAGCATGCTTTTGTTTCATTTTTATATTGTGCTAAGGATCGAACCCAGTGCCTCATACGTGATAGGCAAGTCCTCTGCCACTGAGCTGCAGCTTCAGCCCCCATGTGAGATTTTTTTTTTTAAATGACAAATTTGAGAGCGATTTAAACTGAAAAAAAAGGTTGGGGGTGTGACTCCGTGATAGAGCTGTTGCCTAGTATGTGAGAGGCCCTAGATTCTATCCCTAACACTCACTTCAAAAAAGAAAAAAAGTTTTTAAGTGATAAATCATATTATGCCTCCAGCACAGAGATGAGTTTAAGCAATTCTCTTTTTTAAAATATATATTTTTTAGTTGTCAATGGATCTTTACTTATGTTGTGCTGAGAATCAGAACCCAGTGCTTCACACATGCTAGGTAAGTGCCCTACCACTGAGCAACCCCAACCCTAAGCACATTCTCTCTCTCTCTCTTTTTTTTTTTGGTCGTGCTGGGGATTGAACCCAGGACCTTATACATGTAAGGCAAGCATTTTACCAAATGAACTATATCCCAGCTCGAGCATATTCTCTTTTGAGCCTGTCTGGTAGTAGTGGTAGTAGAGTGATGATGGACTAGATGACCTCTGCAAATCAATCTGGTATTTCTGATTCATTGACAGGTAAGATAATATTTCTTTAAAGAAAAGGCAGTTTTTAAAAGTATTGAAGTGTTGACCTGGAGTTGGCAAATGAAGAGAAAATAAATGCCCTGCCTACCTTTTATTTTTTAACCATGGATTGAAACTAGGGGCGCTTAACCATTGAGCCACATCCCCAGTCCTTTTATGTTTTGTTTTGAGACAGGGTCTTGTCAAGTTGCTTACAACCTCACTAAGTTGCTGAGGCTGGCTTTGAACTCCCAATTCTTCTGCCTCAGCTGTCAAACTGCTGGGATTACAGGTGTGTGCCACCATGCCTAGCTATTTACCTTCTCTTAGAACCAGAGTTGTAAGAAATATAATTGAACTGATTTAGTATGTCTTTCTTTTTGGATCTTGTTGCTCATATTTCCCTCTCCTTTTGCTTATCTGTAGAGTCATGGAATCTTGGTGATAATCCTCTCATCTCATTTTAGATAACTGCTAGAATTTATTGAGTGCTTATTATTAATAGTTTTGTACTAGATACTTTGTTATTTTGCTTTTTTTTCTAATTATATATCTTAGTTGTAGGTGGACGCAATACCTTTATTTTATTTATTTACTTGTGGTGCTGAGGATTGAACCCAGGGCCTCACACATGCTAGGTTAGCACTCTACCACTGAGCCACAACCCCAGCTCATTTTTGCTTGTTTTAACACTCCTTTGAGGTATCATCTACATAGATGAATAAAGGTAGGCTCAGAGAAATGAAATAATGAATCAAAAATTAACAAAGTATTGGGGGCTGGGTTGTGGCTCAGTGATAGAGCACTTGCCTAGCATGTGTGAGGCCCTGGGTTCGATCCTCAGCACCACATAAAAATAAATAAAGGTATTGTGTCCAACTACAACTAAAAAAAAAAAAAAAATGTTACCCAGCTAGTGAGTGATAAAGGTAGGATTAGAATCCAGTACTGCATTCAGAGCCCATGCTTTTCTTTTTGCTTCTTCACAAAGAAATAGGTAAGGTTTGATTACCAAATGCTGTTTCTCTAATAAATTATTGCTAAGTCCTTGTATATATATATTTTTTAATATTTACTTTTTAGTTATTGGTGGATACAGTGTCTTTATTTTACTTTATGTGGTGCTGAGGATCAAATCCAGTGCCTCATGCATGCTAGGTGAGTGCTCAACCTGTATAAATTTTTAGCTCTAAAGTGACATGAAGAAAATAAAGCCAATATAGTAAATTTATCATAAAATGATTTTTTCCTATTTTGAGATAATGTCCTTCCTACTTTTGCAAAATGCATTTTGAAGATGGAAAATTTTATATGATGTTTATTTTTTGCAGTGCTTGGGGGTCAACCCAGGGCCTGGGCGCATTCTAGGCAAATGCTCACCATTGTATACTTCCAGTTCTACAAAATGAATTTTAAAAGTACCCATACTTGGTCTGGGAGTGTAGCTCAGTGATAGAGAACTTCTCTAGTATGCAAGAGGCCCTAGGTTCCAAGTTGGAAACTTCACATCAGGATCTGGGTAAAGCCTCAAAAACAGCAATCATTGGGCTGAGTGATTTGTCTAGGATCATTACACAGCTTAAGGTGTAGCAGGACTAGAAAAGAGAGGTAATCTGATTCCCATTCTAGTTATTTTATCTGCTAGATTGTCTTGCCATTTCTTCTGATGCATTGTACCAATGAATTTAATTGCTCAAGCAATGGCTATCTTAAACTAGCATTATAATCCATAGTTGGCTTTGTTGGAAAAGTTTTTTAGTTTTGTTTTTTGGTGATACTGGGGTTTGAACCCAGGGTCACTCTGACACTATGCTACAGATCTTTTTATTTTATTTTTTTATTTTGAGACAGGGTCTTGCTAAGTTGTTAAGGCTGTCCTCAAACTTGCAATCCTCCTGCCTCAGCCTTCGGTGCAGCTGGGATTACAGGTGTGTGCCTCCACACCAAGTTTGAAAAGTTTTATATAGATCAGTTTATTAGGGAGGTGTGCCTTTGAGTACCATTGAGTATTAGAAGGAAGTAATTTTGGAATGAAATTACTTGAAAAGTACGGGCTTTCATTATTAATTTTAAAAGGATTAAGAAATAATTAAAACCATTGATAATATAAAGACATGCCCAGCTTTGCATCTTAGAAACATTGGCTTTACAATATTGTTATATTTTAATTATTTTGTAAAAATTAAAATATGTGTGCTATTCTGTTACTAATTAACAACAGCTCTTGATTCCTATAAATGAAGATCCATTGCCTTAAGGCAACTGATTGACTGGATTTTATCACTGCCACATTTACCTAAACCAGAAAGAATTGAAACATTGTATATAAGTTTCTTTTTATTTGCTGAACTGAATTTGGCAACTGTTTGTCAAAGAGTACATTTTGCTCTTGTCCCTGCTATGCACATGATCTGTGCTCACAGTTACCCCCTTACTGAATAGATGTTGTTTTCGATAGTAGAAAGGGTGCTTTTTAAAATGTAGACATCCCACTATATTCTAATGATTTGATTCACTTTCATTAGTACACAATTTTGAAAAGAGGCAAGGATACACTAGGGATGATCCTTTAGGACCAAAAATTTGAACAATAGAGTAGTTTATGAAGTTGCCAAGGTGCATTTGATGTGTTTAATAGTTTGTAATGAGAACAGTTGGACTGAGAATAAAGTTTGTATTTTTAAATTATGATAAAATAGCCATAATATAAAAATTTACCATTTTATCTTAAAAAATGTGTTTAGTTATAGATGGACACAATACCTTTATTTTTATGTTGTGCTGATTGGACCCAGTGACTCCCATGGGTGAGGCAAGCACTCTAATACTGAGCTACAACCCCCGCTTTTACTATTTTATCTTTTTGTTTTTAAATTGTGCTTAAAAAATACATATACATATACATATATATATATGTATCTATATTTAAATATATATCTATGGGGTGTATATATTTGTACATATACATATATAATGGTGTATGTATATATCTATACATATATAGTATATATGTATACCATATATACTATATAGTATATATGTGTACCATATATGAACACACACACATCATTTTAACCACTTTTAAGAGTATAGTTCATTGGCATTAAATACGATGACATTATTGTGTGATATTACCAGCAGCCAGCAACTCCAGACCTTATTCAACTTCCCAAACTTAAGATTCAATACCCATTAAACAATAATCTCCCATTTTCCCCACCTGCCAGCTCCTGGCAATCATCATTTTTGTCTTGCTGGATTTGACTCTTTGACTATCTTATTTACCTCATATGATTGGAATCATGCAGTATTTATCCTGTGACTGGCTTTATTGACTTAGCATAATATCTTCAAAGTTCATCCAGAAGTAGCATGTATCAGAATTTTATTCCATTTTTAAGCTAAATAAAAAAATAATATTCTGTTGTGTGTATAAATATTTTATTTGTTGATGAGTACTAGGATGGCTTCTACCTTTTGGCTATTGTAAATAATACTGCTATGAATAGGTCTATAAATATTTTTTTTTGAGACTTTGCATTTCATTCTTTTTATTATATAACCAGAAGTGGAATTGTTGGATTGAATGATAATTCTATTTTTCATTTTTTTGAGGAACTGTCATATTGTCTTCCATAGCAGCTATACTATTTTACATTCCTACCAGCAGTGCTCAGGGATTCCAATTTCTTCACATTTTAGCCAACACTTATTTTTCTGTTTTTTGTTGTTTTGGTAATAGCCGTCCTAATGGGTAGGACGTGGTATCTTATTATGGTTTTGATTTGCATTTCTCATGATTTGTAGTGTTAAGTATCTTTGTGTGCTTTTATTGGCCATTTATCTGTCTTTGGAGAAATGTCCACTCAAGTCTTCTGCAGTTTAAAAAATTAATTTTTAAATTATTTTTAGATGTACATGACAGTAGAGTGTATTTTAACATATATACATGGAGTATAACTTCCCATTCTTGTGGTTGTACATGATGTGGAGTTACACTGGTCGTGTATTCATATGTTAACATAGGAAAGTTATTTCCAATTCATTCTACTGTCTCTTCTGTCCCTGTCTTCTATCCCTTCCCTTCATTCCCCTTTGTCTAATTCAATGAAATTCTATTCTTTCCTGCCCTGCCTTTGCACATTTTTAAATCGGGTTGTTTCATTGTTTAGTTGTAGGAATTCCTTAAATATTCTGCATCTTTTTAAAAAATATTTATTTATTTTTTTAGTTTTAGGTGGACACAATATCCTTATTTTACATTTATGTGATGCTGAGGATTGAATCCAGTGCCTCGTGCATGCTAGGCGAGCGCTCTACTACTGAGCAACAACCCCAGCCCTAGTATTCTGCATCTTAACTATATCCTGCATATTAACTTCTTGCTAGATACATGATTTACAAATATTTGCTCTCATTCTATGGGTTGTCTTTTTACTCTGAGGATGTACCCTTTCATGAACAAAAGTTTTAATTTTAGTGAAGTCTAATTTATCTATTTTTTGTTATCGATATCTGTGCTTTTGGTATCACATCAAGGAAGTCATTGCCAAATCCATTATGAAGATCTTCTCTGATGTTTTCTTCTAAGAGTTTTATAATTCTAGCTCTTAAATGTATACCTTTGATTCTTTTGAGTTAATTTTTTTATATGTATAAGGTAGGGATCCAATTTCATGCTTTTGTGTGTGTATATATGTCCAATTTTTCAAATGCCATTTGTTGAAGACAAATGGTAGTGGCAGTTTTTTCAAAACTCAGTTAACTAAAGCTGGATGTGAAGGCATATACCTGTAATCCTGACTACTTTGGAGGCTGAGACAAGAAGATGGCCAGTGTGAGGACAGCCTGGACAACTTAACGGGACCCTGTCTCAAAAAAGGGGGAGGGAGCTGCGGGTGCAGCTCAGCAATAGAGCACCCTGGATTTAATTTCTAGTAAATCAGTTGACCATATATAGGAGGGTTTATTTTTGGGCTCTCTGATCTATTCCATTGGTCTGCATATTAGTCTTTAAACTGATACCACACTATTTTTTGGTTACTTTAGTTTTATAATAAAATTTGAAACCAGGAAGTGTTCTTCAACTTGTTCTTTTTCAAGATTGTTTTGGCTATTCAGGGTCTCTTAAATTCCATATGAATTTTATGATGGTTCTTTGTACTTTTGAAAAAAAATGCCATTGGCACTTAGTAAGTATTGCATAGATCAATTTAAAGGAGAACATTTTTTTTTTTAGAGAGAGAGAGAGAGTTTTTTTTTTTAATATTTATTTTTTAGTTTTAGGCGGACACAACATCTTTGTTTGTATGTGGTGCTGAGGATCGAACCTGGGCCGCACGTATGCTAGGCAAGCATGCTACCTCTTGAGCCACATCCCCAGCCCAAGGAGAACATTTTTTAATACAAATCTTCTGTGTTTCATCACAATTGATATTAACAAATTAAATGGCTTGAACTTGACAAGGATTAAAAAGCATTTATAACAGAAACACACTCGGAGCTCTACTGATGTTCTCCCTGTAGATATTGAACCCAAATAACATGCGATGATTACTTTGGAGTTATGTTCCTTTATTTTTCATGTTTTCTCCTTATATTGACTAATTTGTGGTTGATCAGGTTATTTCATATATTGATTAAATGCTAGAAAGAATATTTTTTAATCCTATATAATTAAAAATGTTTTACTTTTAGAAAAACTATTCTAATATGACATTAAACCTCCATAAATATGTAGTGTTTTCTTTAATGATATAGATTGAGAAGGTTTTGGCATTTTACAAAATCCCATGTTAGTTGATTATACAGTTTTATACTTTTTTTTTGTTACCAGGGATTGAACCCAGGGTGCTTAACCATTGAGCCACATCCTTATCCCTTTTTTATATTTTACTTAGAGCAGGCTCTCTAGTAACTTAGCACCTTGTCCAGTTGCTGAGGGTAGCTTTGAATTCAAAATCCTCTAGCCTCAGCTTCCCAAGCCACAAGTGTTATACTTTTCAGGGCTTATTAGCCTCTAATTGTGTTTTTTCTTTAAATGTTTTCTTCTGCTACATCTCTACCTTTTTCTTCTTTTAAAAATTGCACAATTGTTAAATTTAGTAATGTGAAACAAACTTTCTTTATCAAAGAACAAACATGAAGAGGGACAGTCGTCCAAATTATATTGGATACATTCATATTTTCTCTGTTTATATTTTGATAAATTTTCAAACTTACTGGAAAGTTGCAAGAATAGCGTAAGGAACTTTTGTCATATATCCTTTACCAAGATTCATCAGTTGTGTTCATTTTGTCTTATTGTCTTTTCGTAAATTATTTTCTAAACTGTTTGAAAGAAGGTTGCAGATACCACGCCTCTATACCCCTAAATACTTCAGTGTATACCCCTAAGATCAAAGATGTTCTTTCACATAACCACAGTGCATTTATCAAAATGTGCAACAACAAATGTCTGAAATAGTTCTCAACTTCTCAGTTTTAAAAATTGAAATGTCTTACATATCATAGAATTTATTCTATAGTGTGCAATGTATTGGTTTTAAATATATTTATAAAGTTTTGTGGCCATCATCACTATCTACTTAAAATATTTTTATCACTCCAAAATTAGTAGACATTTCTCATTCTCCTCTTTTTTTAGCCCCTGGTAATCATTAACTACTCTGTGGAATTGCCTAGTCTGGGCAAATAAACAGAATAATATAATATACGGTCTTTCTGTCTTTATGGATTTGCCTAATCTTATATACAAACAGTTGCCAGGTGTAATCCTAGTGGCTGAGGAGCAGGATCAAAGCCAGCTTCAACAATTTAGTGAGTCCCTAAGGAACTCAGTGAGACAGTCTCAAAATAAGATATAAAAAAGAATGGGCTGGGGTTGTGGCTCAGCAGTAGCGCACTGGTATGTGTGAGGCACTGGGTTTGATTCTCAGAACCACATATAAATAAATAAAGGTCTATCAACAACTAAAAAAGATATAAAAAAGAGCTGGGGATGTGGCTCAGTGGTTAAGTGCTCCTGAGTTCCATACTTGGTACCAAAAAAATAAATAAATATAAAAAATAAAATAATAGAATAGTATAATGTGTGGTGTTTTGTGTCTCTTTTCTTTCATTTAGCATAATGTTTGTACTTATATCAGTACTAAATTGGAATAATTATTCATTTTGTGGATATACCATATTGTTTTCATCAGTTAATGATATTTGGGTTAATTCCATGCTTGGCTGTTATAATTAATGTTATGAACCTTCAAGTACTAGTTTTAGCATTTGCATATCTTCTCAATTCCCTTGGATATGTACTTAGGAGTGGAATTGCTCTGTCATAGGGCAACTTCACATTTAACTTTCTGAGGAACTGCCAAGTTGGTTTTTTTACAGCATCTGCAATGTGCTCCTCTGAGTTTTGTATCTTTAGCTCCTATATTAGTCTTTGATCTATTTTGAGTTAATTTTTATGTGAGTTGTGAGATAGAGGTCCAACTTCTTTTGAATGTGGATATCCAGTCATTCCAGCACCATTTGCTGAAAAGACTTAAAAAATTTTTCCTCAGTGAATTGTCTTGGTATCCTTGTCAAAAATGAATTGATTCTGAGTTAATTTTTGGACTGTCTGCTGTATTCCATTGATCTATATGTCATCTTATACTAGTTCCACACTACAACTGTAGTTTTGAAGATGGAAGTCTTAAGTCCTCTTGATTTTTTTTTTTTTTTGCACATGGACACAATGCCTTTATTTTGTTTCTTTATTTTTATGTGGTACTGAGGTTTGAACCCAATGCCTCACACATGCTAGGCAAGCGCTCTACCACTGAGCCAGAACGCCAATCCTTTGTTTTTTTTTTCTTTTAAGATTGTTTTGGTTATTCTGGTTATTGAATATGTTCATGTTTTCTTGATCTGGTCTTCAGAAGAGATGTAATAGTATTTAAATGCTTGAGAGTTGGATGCAGTGGCACATTCCTATAATCCCTCAGGAGGCTGAGGCAGGAGGATCGTGAGTTTAAAGCCAGCCTCGGCAAAAATGAGGCCCTAAGCAGCTCCGTGAGACCCTGTCTCTAAATAAAATACAAAATAGGGCTGGGATGTGGCTCAGTAGTCCATTGCCCCTGAGTTCAATCCCTGATACAACCCCCCCTCACCAAAACAAACAAACAAACAAATAAAATACTGGAGAATCTGTGGTCACGTTCAAAAGATTCCTTCCCCTCCACCAGTAACATTCTAGTTCATGAAATTTCTGCTTCTGTGTGTATGCTAAAGTGGATGGGGAAAATTCATGTGATTTAAACTTGTGGTTTGCCAAGCTGCCAGAAAAGCAAGTTATTACATTATCAGTGTTTAGTTTTTTTGTGCATCCTCTGCCCCCCTGCCGCCTGCCCCTGCTAAGCCTGGGTATGGCTATTTGAAAGGAGATAAAATAAAAAGAGCAGGAGATGGTTGTTTTGGATAGTTATAGTCTGAGTGCATCTAATGTGGAATGATTGTCTCCAAGAAAAATACGGACAGAATTTTTTTTTTCCGGGATAATAAGGGGATTTATGGAATAAAATATAAAGCATAGTAATTAAGAGTTTTTGCATCTTGTATCTTCTAACAACTGTTTACAAGGTATAAATTCAATATTTAAGTAACATAAAATTTGCTTGGCACCCAAGTCCTATCACTTGTGGGATTAAATGACAAAAATAAATCTTGAATGTCACTACTCAAATGATCTTAATTATGTTACATTACCAGTTATTTTGACTCTATGATGAACAACAGAAGTCTGTACTATATTTTAGTACTTCTTTACTTAGTACTTGACTGATAGGTTAACAAAGAAAAGTTTATATATTTTTTTTAGTTTGAAGCTCTGATTATTTAAGGCTATGACTAAACTGATGAATTTGACCTATTACTATCCCCCCAATAGATTTGAAGGAATAAGAGAACACAGTATTATAGGTACTTACTATTGTATGTTATCTCCTTGTTAACAATTTGTTGAAATTGTATTCACTCATTCTCTACAGAAGAAAATCTGTTTTGTTTGGGGGTGGGACCTATTTATGAACTTACATCTTGCACAATAGAATTGTGTCTTTGAGAGTTAAGAGTCTGTGGTAGTCTGTTTAAGTATTCTGGTTGGCATTTTAGAGTGGATTTACTCATTCACAGTTATTTATTTGGGCCTACTATTTCTTTTTTTTTCTTCTTCTTCTTCTCCTTTTTTTTTCTTCTCATACTGGGGATTGAACCCAGGGGAGCTTTCCCACTGAGCTACATACCCAGCCCTTTTTATTTTTTATTTTGAGACAGGGTCTCACTGAGTTGCTTAGGTCCTTGCTGAATTGCTGAGGTTGCTTCAAACTTGGCAATCTTCCTGCCTCAGCCTCCAGAGTTATGTGGATTATAGGTATGTACTACTGTGCCCAGCTAGAGCTACTATTTATTAAAGCACTATACTAGATTTGGAATTATAAAGATGAAAAAAATGTGTTTCTTAACATAAGTCTTTTCAGGAATGTGTGAAAAACAGGGTTAATTATTTAAATTATGTTTGTCCTTTCAGATATTAAATTATAGTTTGAGCGTTCTAGGCATTGTGTACTTTAATTGCATTATCTCATTTAATTTTCTCATGGTACCAGATGAAGTGGCATACTGCTGTAATCCCAGTGACCTATGAGGCCGAGGCACGAGAACTGGTAAATTTGAGGCCAGCCTCAGAAGCTTGGTGAAGCCCCAAGAACTTAATGAGACACTCTGTCTCAAAATAAATAAAAAAGGCTGGAGATGTGGTTCAGTGGGAATGTGCCTTGGGTTCAATCCCCACTACCCCAAAACGAAACAAACCTTTTTTTTTTTTTCATGGTTTTATGATAGTCCAAGTTACCAAATTCAGTATATGGATCATTATATCTCATATTAGTAGGATGATTCTGTCAACTTGATTTTTTTTCAAATATTTATTTTTTAGTTTTTTTTTTTCTTTTTAGGTGGACACAATATCTTTATTTTTTATTTCTATGTGGTGTTGAGGATCAAACCCAGTGCCCCGTGCATGCCATGCAAGCGCGCTACCGCTTGAGCCACATTCCCAGCCCTTGATTTTGATTTTTATTTTTTTAAGTTTTTATTTTTTGAGATGAGGATCTCACCAAGTTGCCCAGGCTGACCTGGAACTCAGGATCATCCTGCCTTGGCTTTCTGAGTAGCTGGGATTTCAGGCAGACTATCCCACCATATTCAGTTTGGTTGGATGATCTTTATAAAGGTTGATGTTAAGAGTGTCTTATTTTAGGCAATGTATGGACTTTAAGTGGCAGGCTTAAAAGGGCAGGGATTTAAAATAAAAGCATAGATAGTCTATCAACATAAGATTGTCTTGTGCTTATATTTCAACCAAAACCACAACTGCTACTTTATTATGTTCTGTAAATTCTCTAAGCATGTCCTGTTGCAGGGCCTTTGACATTTGCAGTTCCCTTTGTCAGGAATTTTTAAATTTTGAGTTATCCATGTAACTTTCCTCTGCCTTCTTTTAGCTTTTAAGAGGCTTTCCAACTACCTAGTGTATGTATTTTCCATAAATGTCTCAGGCTTATCAATTTTAAAACTGGATTCTTCATTTCCCCTTCCTCTCCCATCCCCGCATGTTTGTAAATAGCATGGTCCTAAAGCTAGTCACTCTAGTCAAAGTCTTCAGAGCCTGCATCTGCTGCTTCTCATCACATCACAAAATTTAAGTAGTCCTTTTCTCTATATCTTCACGGTTTCTACTATAAATCAAACCATCATCTTTCACTCATATTATTGCAGTAATGCCTGGCTATCTCTACTTCCAAGATTATACCTCTCCATTTCTTTCTTCCAGTTCTTTTTTTTTTTTTTTCTTTTTTCTTTTGGTACTGGAGATTGAATCCAGGGGTGCTTAAGCACTGAATCACATCCCCAGCCTGTTTTTTTTTTTTTTTTTTCTTTTTTGAGACAGGGTCTCACTAAGTTGCTTAGGGCCTTATGAGTCTGGCTTTGAATTTGTGATCCTCCTGCCTCAGCCTCTTGAGTTTCTGGGATTACAGGCCTATGCCACCATGCACAGCTTCTAGTTCTTTCTCTACCCTTCTCTCAGATTAAATTTTCTAATCCCAGTTCAATCATGTCATTCCTTTGATTAAAATCCCTTCCATGGTTTAGTTAATGGATCCAAATTCCTTAGTATAGCATACAAGATTACTTAGAATTTGGCTTTTACCTATTTTTTCAGCTTTAACCTCAGTGTCCTGTACTTTGTTTTTTTATATTTCAGCCATACCAAATTGCTGTAGTTCTCTTACCATCACAAGTTATATGCCTTATACATATGCCTCCACTGCTTTGGCGTTTAGAATCATAGTAATAGCTGCTGTATATTGAACACTCATTGTCCTCTGAGCAAAATGCTTACATTTGTTTGTTTGTTTGTTTATGGTACTGGGGGTTGAACCCAGGGACTCATGTATAAATTCTCTTCTAATTGAGCTATATCCTTAAGCCCTTTTAATTTTTTTTTTTTTTTAATTTTGAGAGAGGATCTTACTAAGTTGCCTACGTTGGCCTTGTAATTGTGATCTTCCTGCCTTAGGCTCTTATTTTGTTTTGTTTTGTTTTGTTTTGGTACTGGGGATTGAACCCAGGGCTACTTACCCAATGATCTACATCCCCAGCTCTTTTTTGCATTTTTTGAGACAGGATCTCACAGAGTTGCTTAGGGACTGGCTAAGTTTTTGAAGCATTCTCCTGACTCAGCCTAGAGAGCTGCCAAGATTATAGGCGTGCACCACTGTGCCTGGCTACCTTAGCCTCTTGAGTGTCTGGGGTTACAGTTGTGTGCCACTACACCCAGCTACCTATATATTTGAAAATAAACCCTACAACTTCCATATGAGGAAAGGAGGCTATTCTAGTTTACAGATAAGGAAACTGAAGCTTAAAGATACTATGTAACATACACAGTTACACGTTTAGTAAGGATGGAACTAGGATTTGAATCAGGGTCTCATGTTTATAACGTGTTTTATTTTATTTTTTTGAGGGGAGGGTCTCACTATGTTGCTTAGGCTGGTCTCAAACTTGTGGGCTCAACTCATCTTGCTGCCTCAGCTTCCCAAGTAGCTGGAATTACTGGTGTGTGTCACCATGCCTGGCTGTAACCACTATACTAACACTGCTGCTATTACTGTTGTCTTACTTCTCCGTCCTACTGGATACCTTTTTGTTCTGAGTCCTCATCTTTTATTACCTTCATTACTATTCCATTTGGAAATAACCATTCCCTCCTCTGGGTATACCTGTTGTTTGTATACAACTATCTTTTGTTGCATTTGTAATACTTTGTTGTATTTATTTGATTATCTGTCTTTTCTTTTTAAAATAATTATTTATTTTTAAGTTCTTTTTTTTAGGTGGACACAATATCTTTAATTTACATTTATGTGGTGCTGAGGATTGAACACAGTGCCTCGTGCATGCTAGGCGAGCGCTCTACCACTGAGCCACAACCCCAGCCCATACCTTTATTTTATTTATTTATTTTTAAGTGGCACTGAGATTTGAACCCAGGGCCTTGCATATGCGAGATGAGCACTCTACCACTGAGCCACAAACCCAACCCCCCTGTCTTTTCTTTTTTTTTTTTGAAAAATTTATTAGTTATTGATGGACCTTTATTCATTTATTTGTTTATATGTGGTGCTAAGAATCGAACCCAGTGCCTCACACATGCTAGGCAAGTGGTCTATCACTGAGCCACAACCTCAGCCCCCACCCCCCCCCACCCCCACCCCCCGTCTTAATGAGTGGAAATCAGCTCTTATTTTTGTGTCCCCAGTATATAGTAAAAAATCTGGCACATAGTTTGGCTTAATAAGTATTGAATAAATGTATGTGTAGTGCTTAAAACATGCTCAAGTTACTGGTTACCGGCCTGAGACAATTATAATGGAGTCTGTAGAATTTTTATGGAGTGCAAAGTAAAAGATGTGAAGTTAGGCAAATGGACCTTAATAGTAGTAGTAGTGGTAATATTAGTGGTATTAATAACTAATATTTGTTAAGCATTTACAGTGGGTTAGGCACTGCAGTGCAGTTTTGAAGGTATAATTGTGTTTAATCATCAGTACCACTGTAGTTTAATTTTAAATGTATTATCTTGCTTAATCATCAATAACCCTGTGATGTAGCTACTTCTATCATTATTTTACAAATAAGAAAAATGAAGCTACAAGAAATAAAACATGTCAGCCAAGATAACACTGTGAGTAGTGGGTTCATATCACAGTAGTCTTTGCTCTTAATCATTATGCTCTCTTCCCCATATTGGTATTAATTGGTGGCTTAGGGTGGTTGAGACTCTTTATTTTTAACTTATTAAAATTGAATGTTTCTTTGGACTATTCAGTGCTCATTTTCTATTTAGGTTATTAAGTAGAAGTTAAGACTTTTAGCCTTAACCTTACCATTTATTATGATACATAAAATACATAGTAACATTTCTTCTTTTAACATTAAGATTTTTTTCATTACATGAAATTGCCTACATGCCCAGACAGATGAATGGATAAAGAAGGTATGGAGGGCTGGGGATGTGGCTCAAGCGGTAGCACACTTGCCTGGCATGATCCTCAGCGCCTAATAAAAATAAAATAAAAAGATGTTATGTCCACTGAAAACTAAAAAATAAATATTAAAAAATTCTCTCTCTCTCTTTCTCCAAAAAAAAAAAAAAAAAAAAAAGATGGCATGGTATATATACACAATGGAGTATCACTCAGCCATAAAGAAGAATGAAATGTCATTTGTAGGAAAATGAATGGAATTGGATTGAAATTTAATTTTTCATGTTAAGTGAAATAAGCAGACACAGAAAAACAAATATTGCATGTTTTCTCTCTTGTGGAAATTTAGAACAATGAAAAGAAAAAAAAGATGATCTGAAAGTAGAAAAGAGACTGTTAGGGAAGGGGAATGGGACTGGAAAAAGAGGGGGGAGAAAGAGGAGGAAAAAAGAGGATAGCAGGGAGTAGACAGGCTCAAAGCATGATCTATGCATGTATGGAAATATCACAGTGAAACAATGTTTTAGAAGTTATAGTAAAAAAAAAATACAAAAATGAATGAACCTTAATATAAGCTTGTGAACTTTGATTAATAATAATGTTTCAATATTGCCTCATCAGTTATAGCAAATGTGCCACACCAAGACAAGATATTAATAATAGGGGAAACTGTAGGGGAGGAAAACGAGGCATATAAGAACTTTCTGTATTTTCCACTAAATTGTTCTGTAAACCTAAAACTGCTCTAAAAAAAAATCAAGCCTATTTAATTTAGTGGCTTAGTGGTAGAGTGTTCGCCTAGCACTTTTTTAAAAAATATATTTATATATTTTTAGTTGTAGGTGAACACAATGCCTTTATTTTTATTTATTTATTTTTATGTGGTACTGAGGATCGAACCCAGGGTTTGAACCTTGCCTGTGCTAGGTGAGCGTTCTTCCACTAAGCTACAACCCAGCCCCATCGCCTAGCACTTTTGAGGCCCTGGGTTCGATCCTTAGCACCACATAAAACAAGAAATAAATAAAATAAAGGTATTGTCCAACTACAACTAAAAAAAACAAAAACAAACAAACAACAAAAAAAAAACACAGTTTAAAAAATGTCCTTAGCCTTGATTGCCAGGTACTTTATTTCTTGTGACTGATTTGGTGGGGGGAGTATTGGGGATTGAACCCAAGGGTGCTCTACCACTTAGCCATATACCCATCTCTTTTTATTTTTTAGTTTGAGATGGTGTCTTGCTAAATTGCTCAGGCTGTCCTCAAATTGTGGTCCTCCTGCTTAGCCTCCTGAGTAGCTGGGATTATAGCCGCTTGCCTGGTTCTTTGTGACTTTTCTAATAAATATTTGAGCAGTATTCTTTTCTTTTTTCTGTTTTAAACCTGTTGTAGCCCAAGTGTTTTTGTTGAACGTGAACTGGTTAGTAAGTAGATGTAGCTTTGAGAAATTTCTGAATAAAAGCATTATATGACCCTTTAAGAACCCTGATAGGGGCTGGGGCTATGGCTCAGTGACTGTAGCACACTTGCCTGGCATGTGTAAGGCACTTGGTTTGATTCTCAGCACCACATATAAATAAATAAAAATAAATAAAGGTCTATCAACAATTAAAAAATATTTTTTAAAAAGAACCCTGACAGATGAGTTAGTGGGCCTAATAATCTATTACTTTTAATTCAAAGTTTTTTTTTTCTGACATTACTATTGTTGTTAATCCATGACCTTAGGCTAGCTATAGATTCTCTGCTTACTTTATTGGTTAATATTTTTGGTTTAGTTGTTTAGAAGATTCACTAAAGGTAGTTTGGTATGGTGAAAGGTTGTGCTTTGGAGTCTGAAACACATGGCTTTAAATCCCTGCATGTTTATGAGATCTTAGGCAAGTTACTTAATTTTTCTGAGTTTCAGTTAATTAAGATGAAAATCATTCAATTTACTTTATGGAATAGTTAAGATGATTGAATGTATGCAAAACAGATACACATGAAGTGTTTTATTAATGGTAGCCTGTTTTAAAAAAATTTTTATTTTTTAGTTGTAGATGGACACAATACCTTTATTTATTTATATGTGGTGTTGAGGTTTGAACCCAGTGCCTCCCACATGGTAGGCAAGTGGTTTACTACTGAGCTGCAAACCCAGCCCCTATAGCCTACTTTTTTTTTTTTTTCTTAAAGAAAACAATCATAGTAATTTTGAAAGACTTTATCTCATCTTTAAGTAGAGATTTTAGAAGACAATAGATTCTGTATTCAAACTCTACTTTAGAAATGGAGTTTTTGGGGTAGAACAAAGTGGAGTTAGTTTTCTTGTGTTTTAACTTACAATTAGAAGAAGCATAATAATTCTCTCTTATCATATATAAAGCTAAACAATTTCAGAAATCCCAACGTAACATTTGTGTGTGCGGTTTTTGTTGTTTGTAATTCAGAATGGTACTACTGGGGAGTGGGGGAAGGCCATGATAGAGGGGCTAAGAGTGCCCTATAGGCAGGTTCTTATAGTCTCTGGATAGCTCTTAGAAGAGAGGAGACCCTTTTTTGAAAGGCTCCATCCTTGAAGTTTTAAGCATGCTCCATGCTGACGGTGCAGGGCTCAGGGGCCAGCTTCTATGTCTTGCAGTCCCCACCTCCCCACCACTACTGTGGGTCATCTTTATCTTTCTTAGCTCCTTCTATAATTCTGACTCTGCCGCCACAACCTCCTTTGACTTCTGTTAAGAGATCATTATGGTTCAGTTGTATGAACAAAAATCAGTGAGGAGTCATCCAGAGGTATGTGGTATCTGTTAAGGCTGAAATTTAATTTCTTGTAATACTTTTTGTTGGCTGGTTTTATAATGATACAGCACTCCTCTCTTTCACAGAAACACTGTAGACATTCTTACGGGAGATTTTGAATCTGTCACTGGAAATTTATCTTGATGTCCTTGCCCATGGTAATAGAATTGGTATTGCTTTCCTTGCTTAGTTTGGGCCCCAGGCTCCTTGCTTCTGGGGCTACTGGCACTTCCACTTCAAGCTGTACTGGCCCAAGGCCCAAGGCTTCATACCACTTTCCCCAAAGTAGTTTACTCATCTTCATATTCTTTTGCCATTTCCTTCCTGTCTGGGAACAAATAGTACACCTTTCTTCTCCAGTCCTGTAGTAGTGCGGTCTTCTTGGTTGTCTGCAGATCCTCCAACTGACTGATTGTTGCCATCTCTCCTCTACCCAGCAGTGTACCAAGTTCCTTTTTTTTTTTTTTTTTTAATATTTCTAGTTGTAGATGGACACAATACCTTTATTTTGTTTATTTAGATTTTTTTTCTTTTAGAATTATAGAATATAGAATTCTTTTTATGTGGAGCTGGGGATCGAACTCAGTGCCTCACGCATGCTAGGCAAGCACTGTACCACTGAGCCACAACTCCAGCCCTCCCCTTTGTTTTTGGAGAAAAAGGATTCATGGATCTGAAATTTAGAATACAGTTTTCCTTGTAGAATGAAACTTGAAAATCTTTTATGTTAGTGAATACATCCTTTTCATTGCAGTATTTTACGATGATGTTTCTGATGATTTTTTGTGATTTTTCATATGTATGTATCATATATGAATTACCTCTTGGAACACTGGCCTGTCCTTCTTACTGTTTTGAATACAAATTAATAGTAAATCACCAGCACTCTAAAATTGGTGTAAGGCACTGATTCTGACTTAAAGTAAAGAGCTTCTTTTGAATGGACAATGGTAAGACATACTGGCCTATTCAAATATAAACCAGATAAGAAAGAATAAGAAAATTAGCAGGGACATATATTTTACATATTTTAAAAGGTTACTTTCCCATTAAAATTTCTTAAGGTAATTTCATTTTTGAAAGGTTTGTGAGGAGAGAGGTAGTGTGCAACAAAGATTTAGTCATTTCTTAAAAACTTTTTAGTAGCTCCAGTTGGAATCTGCGGTGCTGGACATTAAACACAGGGCTTTGCACATGATAGGCAAGTGATTTACTACCTAGCTAATTGTGATGGTTATTCTTAAAGACTTCTGGAAATGAAGTTTGTGGATACTATTTTCAGGTTCCTAACTCAAAATAGAAGTTTATTGAATATGTAAAGAGTTTCATAATCCATTTGTCTATTAAAAGAGAATCTATGAAAAGCAATGTTTTTTTGACATGTTTGAGAGATAGGTGTGATGTTCTTTGTTGGTTCTTTGTATGATATGACCACATGACCTGAGAATCATATTTTGTGATAGAATTTTTTTTTTAGTAACTTATTGTCTCTGTCAGCTAGCAATTACCATTTCTAGAAGAGAAGGTGACATTTGGTTATTGATTCAAGTAATACAAGATTTTATTTTCCTGTTATAAGACTTAAACCATATTGGTATTATTGAAGTTTTAAACTATGGTACTTCTTAATAGAAATTGTTTTCAAGTGGAATTAAAGCTTGATCAAATCATAGCTAGATTAATATATGATTTTTTTAACTGATATTTGGCCAGGGTGACAGATGTAGTTTTTTTAGGTGATCCTAACTGGTACTGTTTAATTTCCCACTGTTGCCATCCAGTGGTCATTTCTGAAATGTCAAATGGGATAAAAATGGGGTGAAATAGTTTTCTCCTCTACCCCTTTTCCCCCTTGTGTTTCTTTAGTTGAAACTAAAACAAAAATAGAAACCCTCCTTCTATAAAAAAGGAGGGGAAGAAAAAGACTTTTGAGGAGGAAGATAAAGTTTTTGGCAGGTGGCATTTCAGGAGAGATAACCTGCAAGGGAAAATAGGTAGTTTGAGTGGAACATAATTTCTTTCCACTCTTTTTCCTTTACCTTTTATTCTTATACCTAATCAAAGGTAGGAGGAACAATTCTGGAAAGTTTAGAACTTGAAATACATTCTCTTGCTATTGGCAAAAACAGTATTGCTATAGGTGAATATATTTGTTAACTACTGAATATAGCTAGTGGAGAGACCGGAGCTATTAGGCATTAAGCACATTGCTATGATCCTTTAGCTGTATATAAAAAAACTGAGGTTTTTATACTCATTTGTATTATGAAGATTAATTAGGTATACTGTTTGTTTTTAGCTTGTTTATTACATAGAGACTTTTTTGGTACTGTATCAGCAAGATTCTTTTTTTTTAAAGAGAGAGAGAATTTTTTTTATTTAAAGAGAGAGTGAAAGAGAGAGAGAGAGTGTTTTTTAATATTTACTTTTTAATTTTCGGCGGACACAACATCTTTGTTTGTGGTGCTGAGGATCGAATCGAACCCGGGCTGCACGCATGCCATGTGAGCACGCTACCGCTTTAGCCACATCCCTAGTCCTTAATATTTAGTTTTTAGTTTTTTGGTGGACACAACATCTTTATTTTTATGTGGTGCTGAGGAATGAACCCAGCGCCCCGCAATGCCAGGCGAGCGCCCTACCGCTTGAGCCACATCCCCAGCCCCTCAGCAAGATTTTTAAAAATGTTCTTATTAATGCATTATAGTTATGCTTAATAGTGGGTTTTTAAAAAATATTTTTATTAGTTATGATGGACCTTTATTATTTACTTAATTGCTTATATGTGGTGCTGAGAATCGAACCCAGTGTCTCACACATGCTAGGCTCGAGTGCACAACCCCAGCCCCCGGGGTTTGTTTTGACATAGTCATACATGCATGGAATAAAATTTGTTCTATTTCAGTCCCCACTGCTTTTTCTTTCCCTCCCTTCCCCTATTCCCTTTACTCTGTTGATCTTCCATTTATTTATTTTCATTTTTTAAAAATTGATACTTTATAGATATATACATAAAGGCGAAATTCAATGTGGTATATTCATATATGTATATAGTTTGGTCAGTTTCATTCTGCATTTTTTCCCTCTTCTGTCCCTCCTGCCTTCCCCTCAATCTCCTTCCTCTATTTCACTGATATTTCCTCTATTTTTATGGGTTCCACCCCTTCCCCCTTTTATTCCCTTACTTTGCTCTAATGTCTGCATATGAGAGAAGATACTGGATCCCTGAAACTGGCTTATTTCACTAGCATGATGTTTTCCAATTCCATTCATTTACTAGCAAACTTCATAATTTCATTCTTTATGGCTGAGTAAAACTCTATAATGTGTATACATCACATTTTTGTTAATGTTTTTTTCCTTTTCTTTTTTTTTTTTTGTGCTGTTGGGAATTGATCCCAGGGTCTCATGCATGCTAGGCAAGCACTCTATCATTGAGCCACATCCCCAGCCCTTAATTATTGTCAGGTACCTCAGCTGGTTCCATAACTTGGCTATTGTGAATTGTGCTGCTATAAACATTGATGTGCCTGTATCATTATAGTATGCTTATTTCAGTTCTGGAAAATGCTGTGTGATAGCTGGGTCATACGGAGGGTCATACGGTGGCTTTTTTTTTTTTTTTTTTTTTTAAGGAATCTCCATACTGCTTTCTAAAATGGTTGTACTAATTTGTACCCCCCCCCAACAATGTATGAGTATACGTTTTACCCTATATACTTGCTAGTATTTATTATTATTTGTATTCTTGATGATTGACATTCTAATTGGAGTGAGGTAAAGTATCAATGTAGTTTTTTTCTTAAATATTTATTTTTTAATTTGGACACAATACCTTTATTTATTTTATTTATTTTTTTTTATGTGGTACTGAGGATCAAACCCAGGGCCTTGAACATGCTTGGCAAGAATTCTACCACTGAGCCACAACCCCAGCCCCTCAATGTAGGTTTTTTTTTTTAATATTTTTTAGTTGTTGATGTACCTTTATTTTTTATTTATTTATATGTGGTGCTGAGGATCAAACCCAGTGCCTCACACATGGTAGGCAAGTGCTCTGCCACTGAGCCACAACCCCTCTCATTGCCAGAGATATTAAACATTTTCTCGTGTACATTTGTATTTCTTCTTTTTAAAAGTATCTGTTTAGTTTTTTTTGCCCATTTATTAATTGGTTATTTGTTTTTGTGGTGTTAAGTTTTTTAAGTTCTTAGTATATTCTGGATATTAATCCTTTCAGAGGAGCAGCTGACAAAGATCTCCCATTCTGTAGACTCTCTCTTCACGCTATCAATCTTTTCCTCTCCTGTGCAGTAGCTTTTTAATTTGGTGTCATCCCACTTATTGATTTTTTTTTCTTTTATTTCTTGAGCTTTTGTGGTCTTGTTAAGAAATTTGTGCCTATGCCAATATGTTGAGAGTGTTGACCCTGTTTTCTTCTAGCAGTTGCAAATTCCTAGGCCTTTGATACACTTTAAAAATTTTTTTTTCTATTTTTATAGATGTCAACACCTCTATTTTATTTATTTATTTATTTTATGTGGTGCTGAAGATTGAACCTAGTGCCTTCACACATGCTGGGCAAATGCTCTACCACTGAGCCACAACTTCAGCCCCTTTAATACACTTTGATTTGACTTTTGTGCAGGGTGAGAGATGGGGATCTAGTTTCATTCATCTATATATGGATGCCCAGTTTTCTTAGCACCATTTGTTAAAAAGGCCATCTTTTCTCCCACATATTTTTGGCAGTTTTGTCAAGTATCAGATGACAGTAGCTATATGTATCTTCTATTTCATTGGTCTCCGTGTCTATTTTGATGCCAATATCAAGCTGTTTTTGTTATTTTAACTCTGTAGTATATAATCTGAGATTCTTTATTGTGAAACGGCCAGCATCATTGTTCTTGCTCAGGATTTCTTTGGCTATTCTGGGTCTTTTATTCTTTCAAATGAATTTTAGGACTTTTTTTTTGTAGTTCTGTGAAGAAGTAAATTGGTGTTTTGATGTGGATTGCATTGAATAACGTTTGGTGACTTGGTAATTTTGACAATATTAATTCTGCCTATCTAAGAACCTTGGAGGTCTTTCCATCTTCTAAGTTTTTCAGTTTCTTTCTTTAGTGTTCCATAGTTTTTATTGTAGAGATGTTTTACCAGCTTGGTTAGATTTATTCTCAAGTATTTTATTTTATTTTTTTGAGGTTGTTTTAAATGGTATAGTTTTCCTGATTTCTTTCCCAGTAGATTAATTATTGGAGTATAGGAAAGCTATTAATTAGAAATGTTGATCTTGTATCCTTCTACTTTACTGAATTTGTTTATCAGCTCTAGAAGTCTTCTGGTGGAGATTTTAGGTCTTTTAGACACTTAAAAGATGTCTTTTAGACATCTTTTAGGGTAATGTCATTAGTTCATCAGCAAATAGATAATTGAATAACTTCTTTTCCTATTTTTTAATCCCTTTAATTTGTTTCTCTTGCTTGATTGCTCTGGCTATAGTTTCAAGAACTATATTGGATAGGAGTGGTATCATCAAGCTTTTATGATATATACCCAGAATTGTAGCTATAAATAGTTTCCATATTGATTGGCTAGACATTTTGAGGTAAACAAATTACAAGAGTATATTTCTGCAAGTTCAGTGAGTAAGGTACTCACGAACTTTCAAAAGCAATCCTTCAAATATTTCTAAACATAATAAACATAAACAATAATAAACATAACTGGATATTTTGTCCTTTTATTGATTCTACATTGAGACCGGCTTACTTTTGAGACCCTAGAGAGATAGGAAAAGTAAACAGAATTGAATGCTGCTTGGAATATCAAATTGCCATATATGTATAGAGTTCTGCATAACTGTAATTCATTCTAGGATTCTTCCCACAAGTGTCTTTTTTTTTTAAGTTTATTTTTATTTAAAATTTTTTTGGAACTGGGAATTGAACCTAGGGGTGGTCTATGACTGAACTACATTCCCAGCACCCCCCTTTTAAATATTTTTTAGGTGTAAACGGATCTTTAATTTATTTATGTGCGGTGCTAAGGATCAAACCCAGGGCCTCACACATGCCAGGCAAGCGGTCTACCACTGAACCACAATTCCAGGCACCATTCCCAGCCCTTTTTAATTTTTTTTTTTTGAAACAGAGGGTCTTGCTAAGTTGCTTAGGGACTTGCTATGTTGCTGAGGCTGGCCTCAAACTTGCAATCCTTCTGTCTCAGCCTCCTGAGTTGCTGGGATTACAGGCGTTTGCCACTGTGCACAGCTTGTCTTTGTTTTTGAGGAAGAAATTGAATGTCACGAAGGTTGAGTGATACGTCTGAGGTTAAAAATCTGAGATCCTGTATTGTGAAACAATACGGAACTTGTAGTTGAACCTAATTCTCCTGATTTCTAGTGCAGTATTCTCTCCATTATGTCTTGTTGCCTATTAAAATGTGAATTTAGGGGCTGAGGATGTGGCTCAGTGGTAGAGTGCTTGCCTAGCATGTTCGAGGACCTGGGTTTGATCCTTAGCACCATATAAAAATAAAATAAAGGTATTGTGTCCAACTGCAACTAAAAAATAAATATATATTTAAAAAAACATGAATTTACCTTTACTTTTAAGATATAGAACAATTAAATTTAGTGAGTTATTTTATGTATTGTGTTTTTCAAAGAGAAGTTATAAGCCTTCTAAAGACAAAGATTGTATCTGTGTTTTGTTTTTCTTTTGAACTTAATTTTTCCCAAACACTTAGGAATATGTTTAGAAACATGATTCTTAATGTTCTTGACACCCAGAAAGGCAGTAATGCTGTTCTTTTTCTTCTTAGCTGTAGGACTCAGATGGGCAAATGAACAATATGTTACCCTTTACATGATCTATTCAAATCCATCCATATTTGTTCTTATTGCCATAGTTATATCTTAGGTATACTATGTCATTTTTTAATTGTGGTGTAACTCACATTCCTAAAATTTAGCATTTAAAATTATATTGCAATGTTTTTTAGTATATTCATAGATTGTACAGAGATGACCACTGTCTAATTTCATTATCATTTCAGAATGAGACTACAGACTCATTAACAGTCTTCTTTCCCCTACTCCCAAGACAATCATTAATCTACTTTTTGTCTGTATGGATTTGCCCTTGCTGGACATTTCGTGTTAATAGAATCATACAATATGTGAACTTCTACGTCTAACTTCTTTCACTAAACATAGTATTTTCAAGGTTCATTCACTTTATGGCATGTCTTAGTATTTAAGTCTTTTTTTTTTTTTTTTAGAGAGAGAATTTTTTAATATGTATTTATTTATTTATTTTTAGTTATCGGCGGACACAACATCTTTGTTTGTATGTGGTGCTGAGGATCGAACCCGGGCCGCACGCATGCCAGGCGAGCGCTCTACCACTTGAGCCACATCCCCAGCCCAGTATTTAAGTCTTTTAAAAATAATATTCCAGTGTATGGATATACCATATTTTGTTTACCCATTTATCTGCTGATGGACATTTGGGGTCCCCCCCCACTTATTGGCTATTATAAATAATGTAGCTGTGAACATTTGTGTATAAGTTTTTGTATGAATATTGTGTTTTCCGTTCTCTTAGGTTTGTATCTAAGAGTGGAATAACTGGTGATATGTTAATTTTATGTTTAACTTTTGAACTGTCTTCTATAGCGACTGCACCATTTATGTTTCTACAAGCAGTGCATGAAGAACCTTACATTTTTTTGAGACTAGATCATTCATCACTTTTCAAATTCATCTTCTCATTTTTTATTTCACTCCTTTCCTCTAACTGAAACACATTTACTCTCCTGCCCTCCTCCACCCTTATGCCTAATCATCTATAAAAATTATATGCATCCTTCAAACCCTACTAGAGCTGGAAGTGATTTCTTGCTCCTTAATGCATATAGTTGTACCATGTGTTTTTCTTTGAAGCCTTTTATAATAATTGAAGCCTTTATTTCTTTTATATTCTCATGGTGCTTTGTATATAATAAACCTTTAGCAAATATTGGGAAAATGAAAGAGAGGACTGAAATTCCTTAACTTGGATTTTTAAAATGTTTTATGAACATATATTATTTATAAAATAGAAATGTTAATATGTAACTATCTTTCATAAGAAACATTCTAGAATGTTCCCACTAGAATGATGGTTTTATTTATGTTCCCAACTGGTGCAAATATAATTTCTCAGCTTTGCAAATAAGCTCTTAGTATAAGCAGGTGCCTTTCAAGGCCATCGACAGCTGATTATCTAATATATCTATTGGCATGGACTAGGATATTATCTTTGAATATAATTAAATGTTAAAGTGTGTTGCAGTATTTTACATGACTTAGTGCATCACTACTAATGAAATATATCTAAATTATTTTAACTTTACTGTGTTTATTAGGGTATCTATTTAATGTCCAATGCAAAAATAGATTATCAACTCCACCGTGCGACCAGCATGCTGGTTTCATACAAGAGGTTCATAGCATAGAAGTTAACTAGTGAGATCGAAATAAACACACAAGACTCAATTACCTTTTTCTTTGACCAGGTCCGAGACGGCCCTCCCTCTCGCTCGGTGGGGCAGCAAGGCTTACTCAGGACTAGCAGGAGAGAGAGAGAGAGAGAGAGAGAGAGAGAGAGAGAGAGAGAGAGAGAGAGAATGCCAGGGAGTGGCCTTTTATTGGGGAACAAGAAATTCAGGGGAAAATTCCATCCAATGAAGGTCAAGGGGGGCAGCATTCCAAGGTCAGGGTCAGTGATTGGTCTCAGGGTCAGTGGTCAGTCACACCCCCACATGGACAGGCTCTCGCACCTGGAGAGGGTGGGGATAGCTCCGACACAGTTTGGCCAGCCGCCTCACACCCAATCAGGGAGGTGCCCAATCATGTGCGAGAATGGCTTCCCACAATCAACTAGCCAAATATCTCAAATAATGAATTCCAAATATCATGGTCTTTTGTAAAATGTGTGGAATAGAATATCCCAGTGGTTAACAGCACTTAACCACATGGGATGGTTAACAGCACTTAACCACATGGGACTCTCTACCCATATGGTCTGGGTTTGAAATCTGATTTTGCCATTTATTAGCTGTGTCCTGGAAGAAGTACTTAGTCTTTCTGTTTCTTTTTTTAAAATGTGTTTATAAATATGTTAACCTACCTGGCTATGCTATTCACATATTATAGACATATAGGTATACAGACCTGTATTTAGGAGTGTAAACGTGAATATGCATATGTTCAAATTTACATGCATGCACACATGTCCTTTTAGCAAAATAAGGATCATAATATTTTGTGGATTTCAGTTAATTTTTTATTTTTTAATTTACTTTTAAATTTTTTAATTCTGATTTGTTACATATGACAGCAGAATGCATACAATTCATATTACACATATAGAACACAATCTTTCATATCTCTGGTTGTATTCAAAGTATATTCACACCCTTCTTGTCTTCATACATGTACTTTGGATAATGATGTCCATCTCATTCCATCATTTCTAACCCCATGCCCCTCCCTTCCCCTCCTACCCCTTTGCCCTATGCTCCCATGCTCCCCTTTCCTACCCCACTATGAAACAGTGTGATGCTGGTTGTTTTAATCAGTTATAACAATAGCTATTATTTATCAGGTGGTTAGTATGTGCCCAATACTGTTAAAACACTTCACGAACTAGATTTCTTTTTAAAGTTATATTTGTTGAGATATAATTTTTGTATTGTACAATTTGCCCTATTTTGTTTTATAGTTATATGGATTTTGACAACACAATATAAAAAATGACAACATAAATATGGATGTATAGTACTACAGTCAAGATACAGAATATGTTACTGTGTTCTCTTTTTCTTCTTTTTTTTAAACAAATAGAGAAATTAATTTTAATATATTTTCATTTAACCCAATGGATTACCAACATAATTTGCACAGAAAATAATTGTTTGTAAGACATTTCATGTTCATTTTGTTTGTCCTAGTAATTCTTTGGAACCTAATGTTTATTTAACACATAGCACACCTCAATTCAGAGTAGACACATTTCAAATACTCGGTAGCCTCACGTAACCAATGGCTGCCATATTGGATTTTTTCTCCATCTTTCACCTTTTGGTGAGACATATGCTGTAGGCTGCAGGATAAGTCCCCTTGTCATGTGGTTTCTTGTTGAGTTCCATCAGAAAGGGACACCAAAGAGATGAACTTAGAATATACAAGAGTAGTGTGAGGTACTTTATTCTTCCCTATAAGACTCTATTAGACTGTGAGTTGGTTTCTTCTTGCTTTTGGTAGGAATAACTTCAGTTAGTTCACCTTCTCCTACAAGTTTTTCATAATGGCTCTCTCTTCTTTCACCTCCTACCTCTCCAAGTCTATGGAAGGAAAGGTGTTTCATAAAATTTGTTGGTTTCCCTCAACCTTGCCCTTACCTTTATAAACACCTTATTAAAAAATTTTTACCCTTGATTTTTTCACCCTTGAATCTTGAATAATGGTTTTTTATAATTATAAGAAAGTAAAATATACCTCATCTCATATCACAGGTAATATATGTACACATACCAGATTAATTATATATTAAAATATAATGTATAAAATGCTAAAACTTTTAAAGAAAATATTTGTGTAATTTTGTGAAGAGAAATGGAAAACAAAAAATACAAAATAAACAAAAACCTGAAAAATTAGATGATATTGTAGTTAAAATTTTTATGTGTAAAATTTATTGAAAATGGTTGAAAGATATATGAATTGTATTACCTGTAATTTTTGGTATTTAGCTTGACTTAGTTTCTCCTTTGGTTGGCTTTTCCTTTATTGTAGTTTGCACATTTTCATTGTTTTTCATTTCCTCCTTGTGGAATATTTTGCCAAGAATGTTCTGTAGTGCAGACTTCCTTGCTATAAATTCTTTTAGCTTTTGTTTATCATGGAAGGTTTTTATTTCATCATCAAATTTGAAGCTTAATTTTGCTGGATATAAGGTTCTTGGTTGGCATCCATTATCTTTTAGAGCTTGGTATGTTGTTCCAGGATCTCCTGGCTTTGAGAGTTTGGGTTGAAAAATCTGAGATCTAAATTGGTCTTCCCTTGTAGGTAATCTGATTTTTCTTGCTTGTGGCTTTTAAAATTCTATCTTTATTCTGTATGCTTGGCATTTTCATTATAATGTGTCTTGGTGTAGATCTGTTATAATTTTGTACATTTGGTGTCCTGTAAGCTTCTTGTATTTGATGTTCCTTTTCATTCTTCACGCTTGGGAAATTTTCAAATATTATTTCATTGAAGAGATTGTGCTTTCCTTTGGTTTGAATATCTGAATCTTCCTCTATCCCAGTAAATCTTAAATTTGGTCATTCGGTCATTTGGTGGTATCCCATAATGTTCATGGTTTCTTACCATCTTCACAATAAAGGTCAACTGTTTTTTCAAGAGTGTTTATTTTGTCTTCATTGTTTGAGATCCTGACTTCCATGTCATCTAGTCTGTTGGTGATGCGCTCTACTGAGGTTTTTAATTGGCTTATTGTTTCTTTCATTTCAAGGGTTTCTGTTCTGCCGCCCCTCCTGCCCCCAGTATCTCTGTTTCTTGAAGTGATCTCTTGCAATCTGTCTTTGCTCTTTTCTCTTTGTTGGGGTGATCATGGTCACCTGTATTTGTTCTCTTATGTCTTTGTTGGAGTGATCCATTTTTGCCTGTATCTGCTCACTTAGGTTGTTCTTTAATTCCCAGATCATTTTAGTTATGTATATTCTGAACTCCTCTGACATTTCACCTGCTGTACTCTCTATGGATTCTATTGTTGTAGTATCTTGGTTTGTTTGGGGCACTTTCCTCCCTTGTTTTTACATGATGTCTATGTGTCTTCCTCTCTTGCAGTGTGGGTCAGAGGTATTACAGCTTCTGCCCTATTGTCTTATAGTGTCCCTATAGATTACAATACCTCACTTTAAAAAAAAAAATTGTTTTAGTTGTAGTTAGACACAGTAGTTTTGTTTTATTTATCTATTTTTTATGTGGTGTTGAGGATCAAACCCAGGGCCCCACACTTGCTAGGTGAGCACTCTACTGCTGAGCCACAACCCCAGTCCCCCAATACCTCACTTTTAAGGGAGAGATCAATCTTACAGCACTCAATGTACCCAACGTGCAGCCATATATCATTAAGCTTCCATTTTTACATTTAGTTTTGTCACTATAATCAGAAATGATGAGTTTGGTTAACTTCTACCATATAGTCAATAGGTTTGCATAATGGTTTACAGTTTCTAATGGTAGAAGGGGGTACTGGGGGGTTGGCTGAGGTGTTTATGAGGTAGGATATGAGAATATGAAGGTATTAAATTATATGACAAGTGTGAGGGTAATCATTAGAAGTTGGCTGTTAATAGGAGAAATGAGATAGGCAACCCTTGCAAGACAGGATAACATTTAGCACCCCTAGTAGAGAGAATCCTCTGGTGCAGCCAGGCCCACAGGGACCTTGGTGATGCCTTACCAGGTCCTTATTGTTGTCACTTGATAGAAGCAGCCATATCTCAGTTTTGTGGCAGTGGCATCCTCAAGCCTATATGTACTCTGATGTTGGGCTGTGGAGCCACACTTTTTTGAATAAGGAACCCCAGTATGGGGTGGTTCTCCTCCGGATCTCTTGGCCACGGTATGGTGGGGTGGGCGGGTCTCTCCTCTGGATCTCCGGCCGGATTTCAGTTAATTTTATTAATATTTTCCTGTGCCATTTAATATGTTTTCAAAATCTGTTTTTTTTTTTTTTTGTGGTGATACTAAAGATTGAATCCAAATTTGCTATATCCCCATCCCTTTTATTTTTTTAATTTTTGTAAAGTTTTTAAAAATACTTTTTAGTTGTAGATGAACACAGTACTTTTATTTATTTATTTTTATGTGGTGCTGAGGATTGAACCCAGTGCCTTGCACGTACTAGGCAAGCACTCCATCGCTGAACTACAATCCCCAACCCCTTATTTTTTATTTTGAGACAGGGTCTTAGTAAATTACTGAAAGTGGACAATTTGCAATTGTCCTGCCTTAGCCTGCCAAGTAACTGGGATTATAGATGTGCACCACTATGATCTGCTTAAAAACATTGTTTTTAATGGGTACAAAATCATTCCTCGTGTGAATGTACAAAATATATCTAGCAAATTCTTTATTGTAGTTATTTTTCTCATTTTTGGAATTTTAATTATTGTTACAGTGAACATCTGTGCTCATTAAGTTTTGTCTGGCTTTCAGATAATTTTAGTTGTTGTTGTAGATGGACACAGTAACTTTTTTTAAATTTATTTTTATGTGGTGCTGAGGATTGAACCCAGTGCCTCACACATGCCAGGCAAGCACTCTACCACTGAGCTATAACCCCAGCCCTCAGATTTCTTTTTTTTTTTTTTTATAGCAGAAGTACAGGCTGAGTGCAGTGGTGCACACCTGTAATCCCAGTGTCTTGGGTGGCGGGGGTGGGCTAAGGCAGGAATATCATGTGTTCAAAGCCAGCCTCCACAGCAGTGAGGTGCTAAGCAACTCAGTGAGACCCTGTCTCTAAATACAAAACAGGGCTGGGAATGTGGCTCAGTGGTTGAGTGCCCCCGAGTTTAATCCCTGTTATATGCATTCCCCCACCAATTAGTAAAAATTTAGTAGTCCTTCTTTTTTTTTTTTAAGTTATAGATGGACACAATACCTTTATTTTATTTATTTATTTTTATGTGTTGCTGAAGATCCAACCCAGTGCCTCATGTGTGCTAGGCAAGCACTGTACCACTGAGCTACAACAACCCCAGCACCTCAGATAATTTTTTAAAGAATGGATTCCTTAAAATGGAATTACTTAGTCAAATGGCATGAGTTTGTACTTTTTTTTTTTTTTTTTTTTTGGTACTGGAGATTGAATGCAGGGATGCTTTACTATGGAGTTACATCCTTCCCAATCCTTTTTAGTTTATTTTGAGACTGTGTCTTACTAAGTTGCTGAGGGTCTGGCCAGGTTGCTAAAGTTGGCCTTGAATTTGCTGTCCTCCTGCCTCAGCCTCCTGAGTTGCTGGAATTACAGTGCCCAGCAAGGACATGAGTTTTAAAACATATTTTGTTAACAAATTTTCAAACTGCTTACCAGGGAGGTTGTACATAATAAAATTCACTTGGAATTAACTTAATTTTGTATGTTGATTTTTTTTTTTTTTTTTGCTTATATGATTCATTCATTTCAGCAAGTATGTATTGAATACCTGCTATGTACCAGGTACTCTTAGTCCCAGAGGATAGAACAGTGAACAAATAGGTGTTGTTTCTAAACTCATGGAGTTTTTCTATCTATAGGACTCCAGGTGTTTGGTAGTGTGTTTTTAAGACTTTTATTTCGGGGTTAGAAATTGGATAAATTATTTAGTAGAGAGGAAAACTATACCTTAATGACCTATCTGTGCTATCAGTTTTTTTAAAAAAAGCAACTCTCTAGTGCTGTATACAGTATACATCTTCCTAGGGGTTATGTTCATGTATTTATTTCAGTAAAAGTATTGCTTAGGCATAGAAGATAGAGTGCTCTCCAGGAAACTTTAATCTAGTATGTCTGGGTTTACCTGTTATGTTTGAAGATTACTTGATAGAATGTGTCCTCAAAGTCTGTGACCATATAGCCCCATGTTTCTAAAAGTACTGATTATATAAGAAGACATATTATTATTATTTGTTTTTTTAGAGAAAGAGAATTTTTTTTTAATATTTCTTTTTTTTTTAGTTTTCGGCGGACACAACATCTTTATTTGTATGTGGTGCTGAGGACCGAACCCAGCGCCGCGTGCATTCCAGGCGAGTGCGCTACCGCTTGAGCCACATCCCCAGCCAAAGAAGACATATTATTACTTTACAGTTGTTCTAATCATATTGATAATTGTTTTTTGGATTTTGCATGTTCAATAGGTCGAATCATTTATTTTGGACCAAGAAGACTTGGATAACCCAGTGCTTAAAACAACATCAGAGATCTTCTTGTCGAGTACTGCAGAAGGAGCAGACTTACGCACTGTGGATCCAGAGACACAGGCACGACTAGAAGCATTGCTTGAAGCAGCAGGTACTTTCTTTTCTTTTTGATTGCTTTATTTATTTTAATCTCTTTATAAAGTCTAGATCTCTCTATAAAGTTACACAAGATTATCCTCAAATTATGTAACATACAAAATATGCAATCACTGTAAAATTTATTTTTTATTTCCTAAAGAAAATGTTCACATTTCATATTTTAAAAAATTCTTGGCTGGGGCTAGGGTATCTAGAAGGTAAATATTAAAAAAAAAATTCTTGGCTGAAGGCAATGAGTGACTCAACTGTAGTTGTTTTTTTTTTTAATTTGGTACTAGGGCTTGAACCTAGGGGCACACCTCAGTGCCTCACTGAGTTGCTTAGTGTCTCAATAAGTTGCTGAGGCTGGCTTTGAATTCACGATCTTCCTGTCTCAGCTTCCCCAGCTGCTGAGATTACAGTCATGCACCACCGTGTCTGGCCTACTTATTCATTTTAATCAGTGCATAACTTAATTAAAAATAGCTCTTTTTTATTTAATAGACATCTTTAAAAATTTTTTTATTTGTAAACGGACACAATACCTTTATTTATTTATTTTTATGTGGTGCTGAGGATCGAACCTAGTGCCTCACACGTGCTAGGCAGTTGCTCTACCACTGAGCTACAATCCTAGTTCCTACATAAAAGACATTTAAATAAAAAAAGAACATAAACTTGTACTAAAACATGTCAAGCTATGTCAATTATTTGTTCTGAAGTATCATAAAAGAAAAATTTGTGATAAAAACATACCTTCTCAAAATAGTACATATTATTTTATATTGTAGAATCTGCTCGTTATTTGCTATACAAAGTTTTCATGGCATTTTAACGAAAACCTTTTATCACTCCTAAATGCAAAAATTTTTATAATCTCTGAATATGACCTTTTTGCAATATGTTCACTTTGTATAGCATTCCTTTTATTTGTTTAATGCATTTATGCATGCACATTATACACACATAAGAATTTCATCTAGATGAATAATTTATAACATTAAAAAAAAGTTCATAGAAGCTTATTAGGGTGCCATATTTTTACCTTATCCTATATTAATGCTGTTAAGATGAGGAATACTCAAGGTTTAAAAATGTATAGAAAATTTCATTCAGCTTATGAGTGAACACTTTAATAAACATTAAAGAAACATTCAGAAAGATCATAGCAGCCCTTAAAATAATAAGAAAAATTTGTATTTTGTCAGTTAAGGACTAGGGGAAAAGTAAAACATGAAGGAAATTAGCATTTTTATATTGTTCTTAGAAACAGACATTGCATTAGGAAAATATTTACTCAATATCTTGAAACTCTTTAAACTCTCCTGTTATGGAAAAGCATAGTGGCATAAAAGCATATAATATAATTTGTAGCAGATTAACTTTTGGTCTTTGTGTCTTTTAAACTGATAGAAACTTAAGATTAGATGGAATAAAATACTTAAGTATCCAGCAAAGACTGATAATTAAAAAGAAACAAAATGTAAAGATGGATTATGTTGGATTTCCCTCCTAGTCTGGATCTCTTGTGAATCTCCTAGTTACGCTTGTTTTGCTTAGATAAGAGAGAAATATGAAAGGTGTTTCTCTTCTCCAGGTCTCATAAGGACTAATTTTCTGTTCCTTGCCAAGCCCAAATTTGTTTATGGTTGGTAGTATATATTACTTTCTGGTTTAGGCTACAGAACTGTTGTGAGAACTATTCTGTGATCTCCCCAGTTAAGAATTTTAAACTCATATCTTTTTCTAATGTGTACCTCATGATTCTCATTCAGAGTTTTTGGGGTTCATTAAGCATTCTTTCTCCCTTTTTCTTTGGTTTATAGTATGACTGGTATAAATAGCGAGATATATCTTAGAGTGACTTGTTTTTATAACCTATATTATGAAAGAGAAAATAAACCTTGAAAATAATAGTTATCTTTCAGGAAGTATCAGAAAAGATTAAATTTTAAATTTTTGTATATTTTAACAATTTAAACTCTTGACATTGATGGATATGATGTTGTGTCCAAAGAAACTGTCAAATATATTTAAAAATAGTGTGCCTTTTTCTAAGACCTATGCAAGACAGTATTTAAATTTTTTTTCTTTTTTTCGTGTGTTTGTGTGTGTGTGTGTGTGTGTGTGTGTGGTGTTGGAAATTAAATCCAGGGCTTCCACTCAAGCTAGGCAAATGCTGTATCACTGAGCTACATAACCCCAGCCTTTAAGACAGTTGTTTAGTGAACATTTTTGTGTGTGTGTGCAGCGAATATTTTAATTTGCTTTTTGAACATTGTGTAGAGCCTATAGCATTCTAGTGGAATTTATAGAATTATTTTTGTGTTTTTAGTTATGAGATCATGGTAAACATTACCAACCTTTCTTAAGGAAGATAGCTGGATTTTGTTGGTTTGTTTGTTTTTGTGATATTGGGGAATTGAATAACCAGGGCCTTGCACATGCTAGTCAAGTCCTCTACCTCCTAGATCCATAGCCCATGAAAAAATTCTTGTCACCAATTTAACTTAAAGCAGAGCTGAGAATACTCTTTTCTTTAACATTGAGGTTCTTAGAAAAAATTGAGACCATGTCAAGAAGAATTTTAATCACATGCATATTTTGATCTATCTTTACTCCAGATACTATTATTTATATATATATATATATATATATATATATATTAGTTGTCAATGGATCTTTATTTTTAATTTATTTATTTATATGTGGTACCCAGTGCCTCACACATGCTAGGCAGGTGCTCCACCGCAGAGCTACAATCCCATCCCTACTGTTGAATATTTTTATATGTAAGCATTTATGAAGTGCTAAATAAATTCGTTGTTTTTTTTTTTTTTTTTTCTTTTTTTAAAGAACATTAAGGGCTGGGGTTGTGGCTCAGTGGTAGAGTGCTTGCCTAGCACATGCGAGGCCCTGGGTTCGATCCTCAGCACCACATAAAAATAAAATAAAAGGTGTTGTGTACAACTACAACTAAAAATAAAATATTTAAAAAAAAGAACATTAAAACCTTCAATTTTAAGGGCTGGGGATATAGTTCAGTTGGTAGAGTGTTTCCCTTGCATGCACAGGTCCCTGGGTTCAATCCCCAGCACCACAAAAAATAAATAAATAAAAATAAAAAATAAACAACAGGCTAGGGATGTAGCTCAGTGGTTAAGTACCCCTAGACTAAATCCCTGGTTACCCCCCCCCCCCAAAAAAAAGAGGTAAAAACTTAAATTTTAAATACACACCTATTATAATATAGCTAAAGCAGTATGAACTGTACTAAGTAGATAGACCTTCATTGTCTATCAAGGGTGTATATATACTTCCTTGCTTTTCCCCTGTGGTAATATAACTACATGTAGATGTTTAAGCATACATAATTAAAAAAAAAAAAAGAGGTCAAGTGTGGGACTATACATCTGTAATAATCCCAACTACTCAGGAGGCTGGATAGGAGGCTAGCTTCTGCAACTTAGGGAGATCCTATCTCAAAAAAAAAAAAAAATGAGGATGTTAGTGGTAAAGTGCCTTTGGGTTTAATTCTCTGTAGGAAAATAAAAGGCAGGATCATACTATACAAAATATCTCCTTCATTAATACCAAAAATACCATAGACATATACCCTATACCAGAGATTTATGGTATGACTGTGAACTTCTAAATCTTATTTACTTGAAACATTGAGCATCCTGTTAAGTTTTATTTGGAGTTAGGTAGAAGATAAATTAATAAGTGCATTGTGAAGATGGAAGCACTAAAATTTGGGTGGTTATGCCTTAGTCTTGACATTAGTGGCAGAATTGAAATTATCAACCTTGTCTTTGACAATTAGCCATATCTATAGGGGCTGTGTCCTTTCTTTGCCCTAGAAAATGATGTTTTGAAATGTAATTACAATTTGTACTTTTATGCCTTTTCTTCCCCTGTACTACCTGATTGACGGTCACGAAGGAATTGGCAAGTTGTCAACTGCTGATGGTAAAGCTTTTGCAGATCCTGAGGTACTCCGGAGATTGACATCCTCGGTTAGTTGTGCTTTGGATGAAGCTGCTGCTGCACTGACACGGATGAGAGCAGAAAACAGCCACAATGCAGGACAAGTGGACACGTACGTGTTTAATGCTGTTTATTAGACATCCTTGGATTTTACCAATTTTGGTTAAATATATCTTTTGGAAGAATTTATAAACATTAGCAAATGGATATTAGAATGGATATTACATTTTAAGTGAGTATATAAATGTATGTATATTATGTAGATATAAAATTGATCTTTTTATTCTTGCATCCAACTCCTATTCATTGAGCATTCATGTGGAATATATACTAGAGTATATAAGAAATCCAAGTTCAACTTAATGAGGCCCTGTCTCAAAAAAAAAATAAAAATAAAAAAAGTCTGGGGTTGTGGCTCAATAGTTAAATGCCCCTGGGTTCAATCCCTGGTACAAAGAAAAAAGAAATGCAAACCAAAAACCAGGTTTCTACTTCTAAGTTACTTATTCTAGAGGTTATAGTAGTGAACTCTAAACTGGCTGCTAGAGAAGTAATAAATGAAATGGGTTACTAATGTAGTAGTCTAGTTGCTTACTACTCAGATATTGCATGAGCATCACATCAGAGCTTGTTAAAAATACAGTATCTTGTTGCTGGGGATGTAGCTCAGTGGCAGAGCACTTGCCTAGCATGTGTGAGGCACTGGGTTTGATCCTCGGCACCGCATTAAAAAAAAATACTAAACAAATAAAGGCATGTTGTCCATCTACAACTATAAAAAACATACAATATCTTGGGGCTGGAGTTATATAGGTCAGTGATAGAGCAGTTGCCTAGCATGTGTGAGGCACTGTGTTTAATCCTCAGCAACACATATAAATAAATAAAATAAAGGCACATTGACAACTTAAAAAAATATATATATATATGTATGTATATAGAAACACAGACTCTTGGACCCTACCCCAGATTACTAAATCAGAATCTGCATTTTTTTTTCCTTTTTGTGGTACTAGGGATTGAATTTACCAGGGGTACTCTACCTGGGCACTATGGAGCTGAACCCCTCCTTTCTTCTTATTTTTTATCTTGAGACAGGGTTCTACTAAGTTGCTAAGGATGGCCTCGAACTCGTGATCCTCTTACCTCAGCTTCCCGAGTGGGGGGATTACAGGAATTTACCACCATACCACCAGAATCTACAGTTTTTTTCCCCCAGTCATTCTCTAGTAGTTCTCCCTTCTTCCCTTCTCCTGTAGAATCTACATTTTAATAAGAAATGTGGGTGATTTTATGCACAATAAAATTTAGGATTCACTGATGTGGTTAGTCATTTTATAGTAAAATTATTTTCTTAGATTTTCACCTTCACTGTTACCAAATAAGATTGTAAATGGAAATTATTTGAAGCATCTAATACTTCAAAAGATTTTATTTAAAATCTATTGTATTATATTAGAAAATTTTGAATGATAACATTATTGTTATTTTCAAATTTATTTTTTGGCTTCGTTGATGTGAATAATTAGAGTTGCAGACAGGATGCTCAGCAAATAAGATGTTCCTACAATATAATTTTTCTCTTTCTGTAGTAACATTTTTGTATGTGTGACTCTATATTTGATGTAATTTATTATAGGATCCTCAGTCTTCTTGTGTCAGGTAATTGTTGAATGGTTTTGTTTTCAGTCGCAGTCTAGCAGAAGCTTGTTCAGATGGAGATGTGAATGCGGTTCGCAAATTGCTAGATGAAGGCAGAAGTGTAAATGAACATACAGAAGAAGGAGAAAGCCTGCTGTGTTTGGCTTGTTCAGCAGGGTATTATGAATTAGCACAAGTAAGCAGAAATAATCTTTAGTAATTAAAATTGTAGAAAGGTTTTGATGTTTTATTTATTTTTATTATAATTCAAGGCCAGGTTCTCTCCTTCCCTTTTCCCTTTTTGGCAATAGGCAAAATATAAATTTTCACAATTCATTTTATTGCCTGTACATGCAATGAGCATTGTTCATTTTTCTACCACTTTCTCAAAACTAGTTCTAATGAATAAGAAACTGATAGAAATAATAATTATATTTTAAACTTTTCTTTAGAAACAATATGCAGATAAAATAGGAAGAAGTGCTTTATTTCCATTGCATTCAGATTATCCCAATTCTTTTAGTGTTTTTCCTTTAGTGTTAGAGCAATATTGGGAAAGTCATATTTTTATCAGTTAATTTGTATCTAGTGAGTGTAGTTTTACTGCTGTCTTGTTAGATAACCTGAAACATGACACAACATTTTTTTGGGTGGGGCGGGTAGTGGTACTGGGGATTGAATCCAGGGGCCCTTAACCACTAAGCCATAATCCCAGCACCGCCCCTTCTTTTGTGGTGCCAGGGATTGAACTCAGGGCCTTGTGCATGTGAGGCAAGCATTCTACCACCTGAGCTATATCCCCACCCCCCCAGCCTTTTTTTTTTTAATATTTATTTTTTACTTGTAGTTAGACACAATACCTTTATTTTATTTATGTATTTTTATGTGGTGTTGAGGATCGAACCCAGGGCCTCGCATGTGCTAGGTGAGCGCTCTACCACTGAGCCATAACCCAGCCCCCCCCCCCCCACCACCCCTTTTTATTTATTTAGAGGCAGGTCTTGCTGAGTTACTTAGGGCCTCTTAGCTAAGTTGCTGAGCCTGGCTTTGAAAAACTTATGATCCTCTGGCCTCAGCCTCCCGAGCCTCTGGGATTAGAGTTGCACCTGGCTTTATAACACAACTTCTTTGACCGTAACAGTCACATTTTATAATAGGATGGCTAATGGGATCTTACTTTATTTAAAGATTAATATATTATGGTATTATAAGATATAGCATCTGACCTGGCATTATGAAAAGTAAAAATTTGTGTGTTTTCCTCAAAAGTGATTACTTTTGATTTTTCCTCATCCCTCTAAAATATCTTCCCCAATTCAATGTTCTCTAGAAATACTATTAATAGTAAGAATTGATAATTTCTTTCTGTGTATGTTCTTTTGTTTTAAAGGTATTGCTAGCTATGCATGCTAATGTTGAAGATCGAGGGAATAAAGGAGACATAACTCCCTTGATGGCAGCTTCCAGTGGAGGTTATTTAGATATTGTGAAATTATTACTCCTTCATGATGCAGATGTCAACTCCCAGTCTGCAACAGGTATGCAGAGAATGATAATGTTCATTGGTATATAAATTGATAACAAGTAATTATAACCTGAGAGATACAAGTTTGATTCCTGGGGAAACCCAATATAAACTGTATAGAAAAAATATCTTAGCTTTTCTGTAGAATCTCTGAAGAAAATATAAATTAATTTGATATCTTCTAAAGTCTTTAAAACAAATATAATTTATTTGGTTAATATTAATGGTTTTTCTGCTGCAGTTTCTTTTTTTTTGCCACAATGATATGTAATGCCATAAGGAGGCAAAATTATGAAGTGTATCTCCTGTAATTCCTTATCTCATTTAAATACAACTTTCTTGATTTTAGGTTATAGATTAACATGAGAATGTTTACCTGGTAGGGTTTTTCATGTGAATTGTGCTGAATACATTTTCTGGTAAGATATTCTTGTGTATCATAAAAGCTACCCTAGTAAGGACTACTCTTAGTTATTGACGTGTCACAGACTCATAGCTATGACCAGCCTTTGTCGTATGTCTTGAGCTGTAGATGTAGATTTGGTAATGAGTTTCCTTGAGTCATAGTCTTTTAAAAAAGTGTTTCCTGGGGCTTGGGTTGTGGCTCAGTGGTAGAGCGCTTGCCTAGCATGTGCAAGGGCACTGGGTTCGATCCTCAGCACCACATAAAAATAAATAAATAAAATAAAGGTATTGTGTCTAACTATAACTAAAAAATAAAAAGTGGGTTTTTTTGGGAGAAGTTATGCAGATGGGGATATATACCTTGCTAAGTCATGTAGTAAATGTAGGTTAAAGATAATTATTAGGAGGAAAATATACCTAAAACAATGAATTGTCTTATGAATAAATCTGTAAAGATAAAGAAGTTAAAAAACATTAAGAAATAAATATGCATAGAAAGAAGGTGTCGAGTTTTTCTAAGTTATATAATGAAAGAAAAATAGTAATTGTGAGTAATACATTAGAATATTTTATGAGACTGATGGGTTACTTGTGCTGAGGAAACTTGCAGTAGAATATTTTTGATAAAGAAGTGTTGAAAGCAACTTTTCAAGATGACATTTAAAGTATTTGAAAAGTTGAAATATTTGAATGTATTTTTGTTCTTCTGCAATTCTTTTAACACAAAGAAAGTTTTAAAAATTCAGTTTTAGGAGATATACATTTGTTATTGAAGAGTGATACAGACTTATTTAAAGCTTGCCTAATATTTTTTAGTATTTTATTTAATTTGATGAAAATGTATTTGTTCATTCTTATTTGCTATTCTGCACTTGGCTGGTTGAAGATAATATATCTATTATAATCTATTTTCACTTAGTTTACCAAATAAAGAGACAATACCAAGAAATAAATGTACAACAACATAATTTTACAGTAACAGTTTTTCAATAGAATATTAAGTGCTTCAGTGCTATGACAATAATGTAAATGACTAAAAAAAACCATTATTGCTATTGATACTGCTGCTCCTACTACTACCACCATCATTACTACTACCTGATGTTTCCCTATATTTTTTCCATTTTTATATGTAATGAGAATGTTAGTCTTAGGAAAGTGGACTGTTTTGCCTGCCATTTAGTTCAGCTGATTAGCTTGACAAATACTGTGGTTGAACCCTTGAAAATGACTCCTTGTATTAATTTAATTTGGAAAAATCTCACATTTACATAAAGAAAATACATTTTAGACAGTATTGGTAAACTACTAAATTTACTTACTTAATTTTTTTATCTGATTATAAAAGTAACATATGCTCATTATAGAAACATTGAAGCTAGATATGGTGGCACAGGCCTGTAACCCCAGCTACTTAGGAAGCTAAGGCAGGAGGATTACGAGTTCAAGGCCAGCCTGGGCAATTTAGCAAAACCCTGCCCCCAAATAAAATAGAAAGAGCTGGGATATAGGTCAGTGGTAGAGCACTTGTCAAGTGTGTGTGAGATCCTGGGTTCAATTCCCAGTAACTGTCAAAAAAATTTGAGAAATGTGGGAAAGTAAAAAAGATCAAGGAGTATTCTCACAATCTTTGTGACACAGAAATACCACTATTGCCATGTTCCATTCAATATTTTTAATGTAAAAAGATGCATAGTTGAAATCATAACCCTATGTGCAATTTGTTTGACTTCGCTTTTTTTTTTTTAAAGTTCTTTATAAATATTTGCAAGGTTTGTGTAATATTCTATTGTGTTGCTAGAACATCATTTTTGTTTTTTGCAGTGGGGGCATTCATTGATTGCTGAACCACAGCAAAAGATTTAAAATTAAGATGATAAAATAAAGATTTTGATTCCGGTTATCAATGTCATGCTAGGTACATACTCCTTTGAGAAATATGCAACCAAATAGTATATTGAAACACAGATACAATAGTACACAGATTAAAAAAGAGATCTAAAGTAGTTATAGGGCTGGGGGTATGGCTCAGTGGTAGAGCGCTCGCCTAGTGCGTGCGAGTCCCTGCGTTTGATTATCAGCACCACATATAAAATACATAAAATAAAGGTATTGTGTCCAACTACAACTAAAAAAATATATGTAAATATTTTTTTATAAAATAAAGTAAGTATAGATGAGGGGGGAATGGGGTTGTGGCTCAGTGGTAAAGAGCTTGCTTAGCACATGTCAAGCACTGGATTCGATCTTCAGCACTACATAAAAAACAAATAAATAAAGGTATCGTATCCATTTATAACTAAAAATATATTTTTTTAAAAACTCAAATATTGTAGGTACATATGTAATTCCTGATCTCTGGCCTTGCCTGTCTTCTTTCATGGTTTCTGAGGAACTGGGAGGGGATAGGGACTCTGAAGTTATTTGAAACAGTTGGAAAAGCACTGGATTGTTCCTGTATCTTTAGTTTTTTAAAAAGGAGGTGCTGCATTTGAGAGAAAAAGACTTTCTTGAGGTCAAGTTTACTTTTTTTTTTTTTAAAGCTCAAAAGGGGTATACTGTATAGAAGGAACGGGTGTCATGAAGCAGACAGTAAGCATACACTTTATAAAAATTGTTTTTTAAAATTTTTGTAATGGGGATTAAACCCAGGAGTGCTTAACCACTGAGCCACATCCCCAGCCCTGTTTTTCTGTTTTATTTAGAGACAAAGTCTCTAAATAGTTGCTTAGGGCCTCACTAAGTTGCTGAGGCTGGCTTTTTTACCGCGATCTTCCTGCCTCAGCATCCTGAGCCGTTGAGATTATAGGTGTGTGGTACTGTGTCTGGCAAGCATACACTTGTTTGTGGTGCTAGGGATTGAAACCAGGGCCTTATGCATGAGAGGTAAGCACTCTACCAACTGAGCTATATCCCCAGCCCAGGCATACACTTCTTGATAGACTCCTCTCTACACCTCCAGATGCTCAATGGAATACTCTCCTCGACCATGTACTCCTTCCCATTTCCATTGATGGCTTTTACTCGTACTTCATTGGAAAAGTAGAAGATTTCAGAAGGAAATTACTTCATCTTCTCACCAGTAAATTTATAATCAGGCTCAGTTTTTAATTCATTCGTTCGTTTTGTCCAACAAACTGTGCCTACTGCCTGCATGTTAGAATCACTTAGGGAAATTGTTAAAAATATAGGTTCGTGTTCCTTCCAGACTCCAAAGCAGTCCTCTAGGGAGAGGTCAGGTTTTAAAACCATAGCTCTGCACTTCAGCTCTGTTGGGGTATATGTTAATCATTCTAGTCACTTGCTTTTACTTCCAGTTTCTTTGATATTAGATATCCTTTCTTTCCTTTAGGAATCCTACTCATTTTTTCAAGTCCAGTACAAATGTAGCTGTTTCTTCTTTGGAAAAGCATAAACCTAACAAACAAAACTCGACAGCTTTATTGAGATAAAATTCACTTGTATAAGGGTACAATAATGATTGTTAGATTTCAAGAGTTGTTCCATCATCAATATAATCTAATATAATTCTAGAATATTTTTTATCATCACAAAAGAGTCCTATGCCCATTTCAATAATTTCAGACTTAGCCACCACTTGTCTATTTTCTAACTACAGATTTATCTTTTCTAGGCATTTTATATTGCCCAGACACTTATAATACATGGTCTTTTGTACTGACACCCCCCAGCCCTTGGTGATACTGGGGATTGAACCCAGGAGTGCTCTATTAGAACTATATCCCCAGACTTTTGAGACAGGGGCATTTTTTTTTTCCTTTATTTTACTTTGTATCAAGGATTGAACCCAGGGACACTTAATCACCAAGCCACATCCTCAGCCCTTTTTTATGTTTTATTTTGAGACACAGTCTTGCCAAGTTGCTGAGTCTGCCTTTGAACTTGTGATCCTCCTGCCTCAGCCTCCCAAGTCACTGGGATTACAGGCATGCACCACCACTCCCAGCAGTATTGGACCATTAAGAGCATCTTTTAATTAGGAGAAAATTAAGATAATTCTGTAATTAGTGACAACAACAATAACAAAAGAACTTGAGATGGTAGTTGTAGTGTTTTATGTAAGGGAATTAAAGAACTATAACTGACTATAATTATATTCTGTTTCAGTTTCATATTTCTCTTTGTTCTTCATTAGGAAATACTGCACTAACTTATGCCTGTGCTGGAGGATTTGTTGACATTGTGAAAGTGCTACTTAATGAAGGTGCGAATATAGAAGATCATAATGAAAATGGACATACCCCTTTAATGGAAGCGGCCAGTGCAGGTCATGTGGAAGTTGCAAGAGTCCTTCTAGATCATGGTGCAGGCATCAACACTCATTCTAATGAATTCAAAGAAAGTGCTCTTACACTTGCATGCTACAAAGGTACTCTATATATATGTATGAATAGTTATAATTTTTTTGACAACTTTGAGTAGCAAGTATTGAGTATTTGAGTTAACTTTGTTTTATCTGTGCTATAAGATTATGTAGTTTATACGAGATTATATAGAAAGCCCATTTTTAGCCTGTATTTTCTGTAGTATAGTTTCCCAGTGTATGTTTCTTTTATTTTAATTTAAATTTATTTAATTAGCTATGAAGTCAACCAAATCACTTAGTACAGACTGAGATGGTTTCCATTACTTAATAACTTTTGTTTAATATTGTTTTTCCCCACCTTTATTTAAAAATAATACACACATAAAAATATTAATACATACTTGATACAGAAAACCTGAAAAATATGTTAAAGCACACAGGAATTTTTAAATGACATATAATGTCACCATCTAAAGGTAAAGAAGCTTGTAAACAATATTTTAGCAGTGTACTTCCAGTATGTTTTTAAGTATGTTTATAAAGAAGCACATATACATATATATATATTAAAATAATCATACACTAACACTATTTTATAGACTGCTTATTTTATTTAACAGTATATCATAAACATATTCTCGTCTCAACAAATGTTCTTGCAATATAACTATTGATGATCACATAGAATTATGTGAGTAGCTTAGTTGCATATATTACTAACTCAAATGATTTGAACAAAAGAGAAGTCTAAGAGTATGTTCTCTGCAGCTAATATGGTGGTTTATTTGTCATCATGATAGAATTTTATTTTTCTATCATCCGAGTATATGAATTCTGTCCTCAAAGTTACTTATAAGCCAAGATATTAGTTAGGGTCCCAACAATTCATTTTCTAGGAAGGCTGAAAAAGGTAAGGGCAAAACAGGGAGTGCCATGCCAATTTAGTAAGCTTCCTTTAAGGAATCTTTCAAGAAGTTTTTGCCTTATAACTCCCACTTTCATCTCATTGGCTACACATTGCTACAAGAGAGGCTGGAAAATGTTGATTTTCAGTATTTAAGCATGTTGTCACCCAGATAAAATCAGAGTTATGTTATTAAGAAAGAATAAGACAATGGATATTGGATAGGTTACTAGCAGTTTCTGCCAAAGACATCAAATGGATACACCATAATTGCCTATTGTTGGACACTTGAATTGTTCCCAGTTTTTCACTATTATTAAAAACACTGTGATAACATTCTTGTACAGACATTTTTGCCTAATCTCTGATTATTTCCTTAGGATAAATTCCTGGAAGTGGAATTGCTGGGTCAAAGGGTATGGACATTTTTAAGGCTTTTGATACATATTGCCAAATTGCCTTCTAGAAAGGTTGAACCAATTTACACTCCCACCAGCAGTGTTTGAGAGTGCCCTTTATCCCACCCTACACCCTCACCAACACTGGGTATTATTCTTTTTAATATTTGCCATTTTGATAGTTAAAAAGTGGTGTCTCATTTTAGTGTTTATTTCTTTAATAGGAAGGTTTAATATCTTTTTCATCATTTTTAATATTCATTTGTATTTGTTTTTTAAATTACCATTTCATATACTTCACCTATTTTTCTATTGGAGTGTTTGTCTTTTTCTTACTCACTACTAAGGCTTTTTATATATTAAATGTTTCAAGAAGATTGGAATTATTTTAAAGGGATTTTTCTTTGCCTGCTTATTGCCACAGTGAGTTTATGGTTATTTTAAAGCTGTTTTTTTTTTCTTAGAAAATGTGATCCAGAGATACTTTACCTGGCTTTCTATTTGATTGCATTGTTTTGATTTGATAAGTAATTTTATAGAGATTAAATTAAGAAATAATCATTATTGTATTACTTAACTAGAATTTGGACCAATTTAGTCTTTAAAATCTAGATAATAGGACCTTGATGAGAGCCTGCTTATTGTTTTTGAGTTTTGCTTTGTAGAATTGTTATTATTTATTGAATTCAAAATAAATTGTCATGAATTGTATGTAGACATCTGAAAGAAAAAGATGCTTTATTTTAATACTTACATATTCAATTGATAGTCAATTCTTAAAAATTTTTTTTAAAGGCCATTTGGATATGGTTCGCTTTCTACTTGAAGCTGGTGCAGATCAAGAGCACAAAACAGATGAGATGCACACTGCCTTAATGGAGGCTTGCATGGTAATTTTAATTGCACCCTTCTTAAAATTTAATAAGAAGACATGTATTTAAATGTCTGAAAATTATTAATTAGTGTTTGGTTTATATAATTTCTTATCTAATTCTCAATTAAACACAGTGAATGCTTGAATATCTGTGTTTTGGGAATAGGACTATAACATGTAATCCTAAAGTAATGTATTTGGCTTTAGAGATAGTGATAAAACTAATTTTGGAGATAGTAGACATATTTCTAATGTTTTTATAGCTTGATATTAAAACCTTATAAAGAAGACTGGTCTCAGAATATCCTCCTAATATTTTAAGAGTGTGTACTCTGGATAGTCTGTATAACCTTAAAGACATTGCTTCTGTTGGATAAATTTTTTTTAAATTTTTTTTTTATAAAGATAGAGTGAGAGAGGGAGGGAGGGAGAGAGAGAGAATTTTTAATATTTATTTTTTTTTTTAGTTTTCGGTGGACACAACATCTTTGTTTGTATGTGGTGCTGAGGATCGAACCCGGGCCGCACGCATGCCAGGCGAGCGCGCTACCGCTTGAGCCACATCCCCAGCCCTGTTGGATAAATTTTTAATCCAAATATTTTGTCAAAGAGAATAATCATGTTTAATTCTGCCAATCCAGAAACCATTTTTCTTCTCTAAGTACATAGATATCATACACATGTGTATCTATAAAAAGTATATCAAAGACATTCAAAGCATTCTAAGAAATTCGAAGGCAGCTTTACTAGTGAGAAAATGACTCTCAAAGTACAAAGTTTGAGATATGATTAAGTAAACTTTTCATTACCTTTGTTAATTCTTATTTTGTTAAATCACTCAAAATATAATGTCTTAATACAATAGGCACTTAATAATCTTCCATATTTCTGGGTTAATTGAGTAGTTCTCTTGATCTCTTTCAATAGGGGAGAGTTTCTTATGTAGCTGCCATCAGATAGTGACTGAGTGGAATTTCTAAGATGATATAACTCATATGTCTGGCACCTTGATGAGGTTAGCGGAAACGCTGAGACTTCTCTCACCTTAGTTGCTCTCTCCATGTGACTTTTTTGGGCTTCTTTACTGAAAGCTGGATCCTGAGGATTGCATTTCAAGAGGCAAAAAACTGGCACAGCACCATTTCTACCATGGGGCAGCACAGTTCCAAGTGGGGGAGATGGGCATAAAGTTCATCTCTTGATGAGGTGGTGTGACAAAGAATTTGCAGGCATATTTACACAGCTCTTCAGAAATTTTGTTATTTTTTTTAATCTGAAAAGTTCTTAAGACACATCTGTATTGCTGTATTTCCAAATAGAGCCCTTGTATCCTGTTCTACCAAATATATATGAGATTTCAAGGTATTCAATAAAGTGCATTGTGGGGAAAAAATATGAACTAATAATCTGTATAACTGATTAACAATTGGAAAATTTAATATATTTGCTTTAATGATTCTCTTGATTGCAGAGTAAACCAGGAATTTACTTTTAGAAACGACTTTCTCAAACTCTTAGAAATTATGAATAAACTATAATGTGTTTAAGTTAGGTATGACTTACATACAGTAAACTGACTGCCAAATCTCAAATGTAATGGCTTGAAATTTTATAATTTTATATATTTATATACCCTTATAACAACCAGATTAAGATATAGCACTCCAGAAAACTCACTTATGCCCCTCTTTAATAGTAAACACTGTTGTATCTTCTGTCATCATAAAGTAGTTTTCCTGTTTTCGAACCTTATATAAATGATATAATACAATAAGTATTCTTTTGTGTCTGACTTCTTTCATTTTGTTCCATTTTACAGTAATTTTCTTTTTTCATTTCTGTTTAGTATTCCATTGTATAAATATACCATTTTTTTTCTTTTAGTCTACTATGATGGACATTTGTGTCATTTCCAGATAAAAAGCTGCTATGAATATTCTTGTATGTCTTTTGATTGATAATAGTAACTGTTTCTGTTGGGTATATGTCTAGAAGTAAAATCTTTAGATGGGATGATTTTGACTATTCTCTTTTCATTAGTCTTTTCAGATTTTGTATTTTTTCTTGAGTCAGTTTTGCTAGTTTGTGTTTTTAGGAATTTGTCCATTTCATCTAGGTTATGCAATTTTTTGGCATAGTGTTCATAGTATTTTTTTATGATCCCTTTTATTTCTGTATTAATGTTCCTTCTTTTATTCCTGGTTTTAGTAATTTTGACTCTTCTCATTTTTTCTTTGACAGTCTAATTAAAGGTTTATCAACTTTGTTGATTTTTTTTTCCAGAGAATCAACTTTGGGTTTTATAATTTTTCTTTATTTTTCTATAGTCTATTTTATTTAATTCCACTCTATTATTTCCTCTGCTTTCTTTGAGTTTATTTTGTTATTCCTTTTCCATCTCTTGAGATGGGACCTTAGATTATTGATTTGAGTCACTTCCTTTTCTAATCTGATGCTTAACTGTTGTAAATTTGCTTCTCAGCAGTGTTTAAGCTGTGTCCTACAAAGTTTGATATGTTTTTTTGTTTTCATTCAATTATCTTTTAAAAATTTCACTTGACTTCCTCTTTGACTCATGGATTATTTTGATTAGTTTCCAAATGTTTGAAGATTTTCCTAATAGCTTTCTGTTAATGATTTCTAGTTTGATTCCATTGTTATTACTTTGTACAAAGAAAGACAACACACTTGATTTCAGTTCTTCAAAGGTTAAGGTTTGTTTCCTGACCTGGAGGTGGTTATATACCCTTTGTGGGCACTTGAAAAGATGGATATTCTGTTGTTGGGCAGAGTATACTTTGTCAATTAGATCTGTTGATTGATGGTAATTACTACTTTATCCTTTCTGATTTCCCATCTGGTTGTTCTCATAATTGTTGAGATACTGAAATCTTCAGCTATACTTGTGGGTTTGTCTGTTTCTTCTTTAGTGTCTTGACATTTTTATCATATTTCACATTTTAGAATTTTGTCATTTGGTGCATGCACATGCATTTTTAGAAGTGCTGTGTCTTTTGGGGGGGGGCATGGACCTTTTTATTATTATAGAAAGTCTCTCTCTGTTTCTGGTAATTTTCTTTGCTCTAGAGTCTCTTGTTTAATATTTATGTAACTATCACTGTTCTCCTTTGATAATGCTTACCTATAAATGTTTTATTCTTTTCTTTCAACCTGCCTGTGTCATAATTTTGAAGTGTGAATGCCTTATAGGTAGCATATATTTGGATCATGATTTGTAATCCACTTTGTCGAGCTCTGTTTTTTAATTGGTTATTTAAAATAGTCCATTTACAGTTATATAATTATTGATATGGTGTTTTATGTTCTATGTCAAAATTTACTTTTTCATCCCTTTTCTCCATTTATTTATTTATTTTAACATATCATTAATAGTTTTAGGATCTTTTTCTGTTAACTCCTATATTTGATTCCTGGGATTGCTTTTATTGGTTATTTGGTGTCTTGATTATAAGTTACTTTTTCTGGTCTCTTACTTTATCTAGTAATTTTTTTATTGTAAGCCATACACTGTGGGTGATTGCTTTTAGAAGCTCTGGATTATACTGTCCTCCCTTTAATACTAGTAAAATTTATCCTGGCAGCCAGTTATATTGTCAGTGGATCATTTTGATCCTGATGAGGCTTGATTTTACCTTACTTCTACAGTATAATGACTAGTTCTTGGGAATTACCTATCATCTCAATGGAAAGTCTGGGGTATTTACCACAGTGGCTCCATTTTGACTTGAGCCTGAACCCCCAATGTCTCTAGGCTTTCAGTAGCTATTTTCTGCTATGCATCCTGAAGTCTCATCTTTGGCCAGCTGAACTCAGGACTTGCCCAAGTATCTGAAGAACTTGTGTGTGTGTGTGTGTGTGTGTGTGTGTGTGTGTGTGTGTTGTGTGTATGTATATGATGCTATGTATTGAATCGGGGACATTGCATATGCTGGGCAAGTTACTCTAGTACTTAAGCCTATGAAGAGAATTAAGCCTATGTAAGAAAATTTTATATAAATTTTTGGGAGTTCTCTGTTTTCTTCTTCTCTATATCCTGCCTCCATTCTCCAAGTCCTGACTATCTTAGTTACCTTTTATTCTGATATTTATTTCTTTTTCCCAGCCAAATTTTCACTGTTTAGGCTTTATTTACTTTGGCCAGTTTGGAATATACACTGGGAAAAAGCTGGAATGAGAATGTAGGCTTTATTTCATGTCCTTCTTTCTTTCACAGCCCTTGCTTGATTGCTATCCAATTTCTCTGAACAGTTGTTATAAACACCTGTGCATATGCTTGCACGCACATACATATATGCACATAAGCATACTACTGTTTCTCTCTCCTTTTTTGTGGTACTGGGGATTGAACCCAGGTGTGCTTTACCACTGAGCTACTACCCTGATACTTTAAAAATTGTTTTTATTTTGAGATAGGGTCTCATTAAGTTGTTTCCTGCTGCCTTAGCTTCCCAAGTCTCTGGGGTTGTAGGTATGTGCCATAACACCTGACTTCCCCCAGCTTTTAAAATTGGGACAGTGAGTCCAATTCCAGCTACTTTTTCATGGCTAAGATCAAAGTCTTAGAATTTAAAAAGGAATAACTTTTTCTTAATCTTTTTTAGTTGTAGATGAACACAACACCTTTATTTTATTTATTTATTCTTATGCATACTAAGCATAGAATCCAGAGTTTCACATATGCTAGGCAAGCACTCTACTACTGTGCAACAATCTCAGTTCCAAAATAAACTTATTTTTTAAAATTTTTTTACATACATGACAATAGTGGAATGTATTACACTCATTATTACCCATTTCCAAAACAAACTTTTCATGCTATTAGGCCTCTTAAGATTGAATTGTTCTTTTTTTATATTAATTTTTAATTCTTTTCTTGGCAGAAATAATATTGTTCATTAATATCAGAGAGTAGCTAGTACAATTTCTCAATATATGAACTCAAGATATGTGAGCAGAATCTATAGTCTTCAAAAATTCTAGTAAATTCAAGTAAAACAACTTGTTGAAAAGCTTCAGGGTCTAGGTACCACAGCAATTCTCCAATGTGTAGGCACTTATAAATCCTTATTTCATTTTGAATTCAAAATGTGTTTCAAATACCAGATAACTAAATGTACTTTATTTTACATACATTTAAAGTATTAGTAAAACTAAAATTTTAATGTAAAACCATCTGTTTTGGGCATTGCATTAAAAGTAGTTTTAGTTGGGCTGGTCATTTAATTAATACATAATGAAACACTTGATGGATACTGAAATTCATCATTTAATTAAGGTTTCTTTAAAAAAAATTTTTTTTGTAGTTGTAGATGAACAGAATGCCTTTATTTTATCTGTTTGTATGTGGTGCTGAGGATGGAACCCAGTGCCTCACATATGCTAGGCAAGTGCTCTGCCACTGAACTAAAGCCCCAGCCCTAATTAAGTGTTCTTTAACTAGTTCTATAATAAAAGATCTGCCCAGCCTTGTAAAATCTTATTTTTGTACTCAGCATGTGCTTTTTATTAGTAATATTTTGGTTATTTTTAAAATATAGAACAACATAGTATCTGACTTTATTGTCTCACAAGACGCATTAAGGCCTACATAAATTTTAAAGTCAGGAATTTAAAACTCAGGACTAAAGGGGGTAGCTCATTGATAAAGTGCAAGCTTAGTATGCACAGGCCCTGGGTTCAATCCCCAGCACCAAAGGTAGGGGGAAAAGAGAAAGAAAAATTAAAAAGAAAGAAAGAAATAGAATTTGAAGCCAGGCGCGGTGGCGCATGCCTATAATCCCACCAGCTGGGGAGGCTAAGGCAGGAAGATCATGAGTTCAAAGCCAACCTCAGCAAAAGTGAGGCGGCGCTAAGCAGTACAGTGAGACCTAAATGAAATACAAAATAGGGCTGGGGATGTGGCTCAGTGGTCAAGTGCCCCTGGGTTTAATCCCTGGTACCCAAACCCTAAACAACAATAACAAAAAAAGAAATAGAATTTGAAATGTGTTAAAGAAGGATATTTATGATGATAAAGGGACAGGATGTATACCTTCCTTGAGAATGTTTTACTGTTAATTACTATCTATGCAGATAGATTTATGCTAAAATTATTTACAAATAATATTTTTAGTTTTTATGTCTTTGTGAAATTCTTTGCCTCATTGCAACAAGCTATTGTGATAAGGAAAATATGAGATAGAATGATTCCACAGTGGCTTATTATCATAGTGACATAATATTTTACAGAGTTTGTTGTGTTATTTTTTTGCCAAGCCTTTGTTTATAAAATAGATCTAATATAGTTGCCACAAGTGAACAGGACACCCTGTAAGTTTGAGGATCAGCAATATTTGACCTGGCAGTTGTATAAAGAGTAGTTATATTGAGGTTCTATTAACTATGGATTTAATAGTTTTTTGAACTTAAAAGAATGTGGAAGTTAAAATTATTTAGAATTGTGATTGTATGACCCCAAGTCTGATTTCTTTTTAAAAATTTTTTTGACTCAATGTTTAAAATAAATTCTGACTCAAAATTAAGGAAAAATAATTTAATATTACTTTAAAATAATATTAGTGGACTTTTCATAATTCTCAGATGGTATGCTGCCTAAGCTAATTCTTCTAATCTTCCTTTCTGTCTTCAATCTGTTGCTTCTCTTCTCCAACTTAAAAAATCTCAAAACAAAAAAAATTCTCTCCTTGCTTTACCCTGAAAATCTGCAGGATGGACATGTAGAGGTGGCACGTTTGCTTTTGGACAGTGGTGCTCAAGTGAACATGCCTGCAGATTCATTCGAGTCTCCATTGACGCTAGCTGCCTGTGGAGGACATGTTGAATTGGCAGCTCTACTTATTGAAAGGGGAGCAAATCTTGAAGAAGTTAATGATGAAGGATACACTCCCTTGATGGAAGCTGCTCGGGAAGGACATGAAGAGATGGTGGCACTACTCTTAGCACAAGGTAAAGCAGTTATATTGCTTAAGAAAGAATTTTAAATTGGGCATGGTGGTACATTCCTATGGTCCCGGCTACTGGAGAGGTTGAAGTGAGAGGATTGCTTGAAAACCCCTGAGTTTGAGACCAGCCTGGGAAACAAAGGAAGACTGGATCTTTAAAAAAAACAAAACAGAAACAAAAATCTGGGCATGGTGCCACATGCCTGTAATCCCAGTGACTCTGAGAGGCTGAAATAGGGGAATTAGAATTTCAGGGCCAGCCACAGCAACTTAGTGAGACCCTAAGCAATTTATTGAGACTTTCTCAAAATGAAAAGGGGGTTGGGATGTATATAGCTCAGTGGTGAAACGCTCCTGGTTTAAATCCCTAGTACCCTCCCCTCCTTTCCTAAAAAAGAGTTTTCTTCATATGTTTTATGTCAGTGTCAGTGAAGGTTACTATGACTAGAATATTGTTTTTTTTTTTTCCCATTGATGATAACATAAATTCTCAGCATTCTGGAAAGAACCACCAAAGCAGAGAAGACAGAGTTCATAAAGTTGATTATTGCAACTAAGACTAATATTTTTATTGTAATTCTCTTGCATTTAGTCCTATTTATTTTTATGTTTTCCTAGGAGCAAATATAAACGCTCAGACAGAAGAAACCCAAGAAACTGCTCTTACCTTGGCTTGCTGTGGAGGATTTTCTGAAGTTGCAGATTTCCTCATTAAGGCAGGGGCAGATATAGAACTTGGCTGCTCCACACCTCTGATGGAGGCTTCTCAGGAGGGACACCTGGAATTGGTTAAATATTTGCTGGCTGCTGGTATGTGATTTTAAAAATACCTTGTGCCAAAAAAAGACATATGTAAATAATGATTCACTTATATGTAGTCTATAAAACAGTAGAACTCACAGAAATAGAGAGTAAATAGTAATTACCAGAGTCTGGGGGGAGGGATTTGGAGGATTAAAAGGTGGATGGGAAAAGGGAGACAGACCTTAGTCAAAGGAAATAAATTAGGAGGAATAATTGTTAGTGACCTATTACATAAATAGTAACTATAGTTAACAATAATGCAGTATGTATTTCAAAATGTTCTCACCACAAAGACAGTTTTGTAGGATATGCCAGAAAAAATTAATCCAGATAGATGTAAGCTTTTATGTCTTTTGGAAATAATTCAGAATTTTTCATTTTAGCCATGTTTGATATATTGTTTAAAACTTGCTATATAGAGAAATGCATCTGTAAAGAAAAGTAAAATGTTTAGCAAAACTCCATTTACTTTTTAAACTTTTGTTGTTACCATTAGTTTAAATATAGCCCCGTTTCAAAATTTCCTTTCAATTATTTAAGTAATATTTAAAATCAGATTGTTAATGGTTTGGATGATTTACAGTTTGGACAAACCAACCATAAAACCGACCTTTTTCCTGACACAGATACTTGTATTATTATTCACTCTAATTTGTACATGTGTTATTTAGTCATTATTCCTCCATCATTTTCTGTGACTGTGTTCCATTCAAGAGTCTTTCTCTACCAATGGTTACCTTTCTGTATTCTTTCCATATTCCTCACTTAAGCTAAAGTCATACTGTTTCTAAAAGAAGGAATAAATGTATATTAAGAAATCATTGCAGTTGGGTTTGGTGACACATACCTGTAATCCCAGCGAGTTGAAAGACTAAGGCAGGAAGATTGTGAATTTGAAGACAGCTTGAGGAAGTTAGTGATATCTTATCTCAAAAGTTAAAAGTTTAGAAAAAGGTTAGGGGTGTAGTTCATACATAACATGCCTGTGTTCAATGCCTAGTACTGCAGCAACAGCAACAAAAAGAAATAATTGAACACCAGGCATTCTGCTCAGTCTTATGTTATCTCTATAAATTGTTCCCAGTCCCTGTGTAGAAAGACATATTAAACATATTCTTGTAGATCAGGAAACTGGTGCACAGTTATGTCACACAACTACTCTAAGGTAACCAGACTAATAGTGATAGAGCCAATATTTAAATTTAGAACTCTAGATAATTATTGTTTCCTACTCTATCACCATTGATTCTCATATTTAGCTTCTTTTGCTGATTGGAAGTATGTAGTTGCCAGAATTATCTCAGGAGTTAGAATCACTTTTTTATATGATCGCCAGCTAAAATTTTTTTCTCCTATTGTGATTCATTAAGAAGAATCACACATAGAGTGTGATTTATTTACATGAAGTTCTTATAGTGTAGCACTAAAGAAAAATCCAGTAGGTTTTTAATGCATTGCTTATATAATTAAAAAAAAACAAAAAACTTTAAACTTTTTCATTATAGTATTTTTTAATATTTATTTTTTAGTCATAGTTGCACATAATACCTTTATTTTATTCATTTAAAAATATTTTTTAGTTATAGTTGGACACAATACCTTTATTTTGTTTATTTATTTTTTATGTGGTGCTGAGAATCAAACCCAGGACCTCACACGTGCTAGGTGAGCATGCTACCGCTGAGCCACAACCCCAGTCCTATTTATTCATTTTTATGTGGTGCCGAGGATTGAACCTAGGGCCTTGCATGTCCTAGGTGAGGGTTCTACCACTGAGCCACAACCCCAGCCCCTTCATTATAGTATTTTTGAAATATAGTATAATGAACTCTTAAGAACCCATCACCCAGTTTTAAGTGGGCAAATGTTTAATTTTAATTCATGACCAATCTTATTTTATCTCTATACCTTCTATATAATTTATTGTACTGGGGATTGAAACCAAGGGTGTTCTATGTCAAATTAATTAACTTATTTATTTATTTATTTATTTTATGTTATTGGGAATTGAACTCAATACCTTGTACATTCTAGGCAAGTGCTGTACTACTGAGTTACATCCCCAGTCTCCCAAACCATTCCCTTCAACCTTTTTATTTTTTTGTGGCAGGGTCTTGCTATGTTACTGAGACTGTCCTTGAATTTGGGATTCTCCTGCCTTAGCCTCCGAGTTGCTGTAATTACAGGCGTGTGCCACAATGCCCAGCACCCCCATTTGTTTTTATGAAATCATTTTTTATTTAAAAATAAACACTTTACTTTTAAAAATTTGAATATATTTTAAAATTTATTTTTGTTAAATTATCAGTAAATACATCAGTATGCTTCTGTAAAAGATAATTTTAAACCATAGCCATAGTACCATTTTCTACCTAAAATTTTTAGTATTTCTTAGCAGATATCTTAGCACATTTCATATTTATTTGATAGTTTTATAAATGTGTATGTTTGTGTTTAATGATGAATTTAATCAGGTATCAAATAAGATTCACACAGGCTGGGATGTAGCTTAGTGGTAGTGTATTTGCCTAGCATGAGTGAAGCCCTGGGTTTGATCCCCAGCACCACAAAAAAACGATTCATACAGACACTATAAAGTAGGCTCCCCTTCATTTTTCTTTTTTTTTTCTTGTAATGTTTTGTTTGAAGAAATAGTATATTTATCCTTTAGGTTTCCCAAAGTGTGGATTTCGCTGATTATATCTCCATGATTTTATGTATTTGTTTTTCTATTCCTTTCATGAATTAATAGTTAGATTTAGACACCTGTTTATATTCAGGTTTGAATTTTTTTTTTTTTAAGGGAAGATTTCATAGGTGGCATTAATGTACTTTTTTAGGAGGGAATAAATGTCAGTTGTCTCTCTTTTTGCGATATTATTAGCCGTGATCACCATTGCTTAGATTTCTTAATACACTAGGGTTGCAACGTGGTGATATTCTAAATTCTATTATTCCTTTCTTGTTTATTAGCTGGACTATGTCTGTCTATAAAGAGAAACTTCCCCATAACAATTGTTTAGTTGCCCTTAAGTACAGTTCATATAAGAATGGCAGGATAAATTTTTAATTTGTTTTTTCCTTTTTAGTTTTCAAAATAATGAGATGGTACCCTAGCATTCATCAAAGGTAGCCATTGAAGTGGTTTTGTTTTTTGTTTTTGATTTGAACTTTTAGATTTAAACATATATATATTGGCTTTTACTTCACCACAATCATCATTCTTTTTTGATGCAAAAAAAAAGGGGGGGACAATTTGAATATCATTTGTCAATAAGGTTGGCCCCTAAGTCTTTTTTGTATAACCTCACTAGAGTCTCTTGATAGTTTCCTTGCTTTCTGATGTGGCCAGGCGTTCCAGGCTCATCTTGTTCAGTTCCTGTTCTGTACTTAGAGTCCATAATCAAAGCTTGAAATGCTGCTTCTGCTTGGTTTATCATTGTCCCTAGGCCTTTTCAATTGGTCAGGGATAGGAAATATGTATTTTTCTTATAGATAGAAAATACATTGTGAGCCAGGCATGGTTGGTGCATGCCTGTAATACCAAGGACTCAGGAGTGAGGCTGAGGCAGGATTACAAGTTTGAGACCAGCCTCAGCAATTTTAGTGAGACTCTAAGCAACTTATTGAGACCCTGTCTCAAGATAAAAAAATAAATAAAAGGACTAGGAATATGGCTCAGTGATACTCGAGTGCCTCTGAGTTCCATCACCATACTGAATAAATAAATAAATATTTTCTATGGAAACTTCCAGTTCAGAATCTCAGGGTTTTTATTTAACCTTAACAATTATATCTGTATTTTCTCTTTATGGTTTTTTGTTGTTGTTGTTTGTTTGTTTTGTTTTTGTGGTACTTGGTATTAAACCCAGGGCCTCAAGCATGCTAGATAAGCGCTGTCACTGAGCCATATTCCATCTGGCAGCCAGCTGTGGAGGCTGAGGCAGAAGCCAGGCTCAGTAACATCGATGCACTGTGCAACTCAGTGAGACCCTGTCTCCAAATAAAATACAAAATAGGGCTAGGGATGTGGCTCAATGATTGAGTGCCTCTGAATTCAATCTCTAGCACCCAAAAAGTAAAAAGAAAAGAGCTGGGGATGTGGTTCAGTGGTTAAGTGCCTCTGAATTCAATCCCTGGTACCAAAAGAAAGGAAGGAAAAAAAAAAAAAGAAAGAAAGAAACTGAGCCATATCCCCATCCCTTTTTAATTTTATATTTTATTTTGAGATAGGGTCTTGCTAGGTTGCTAAGGCTTGATGTGAACTTGAAATCGTCCTGCCTCAGCCTCCCTGGCTGGCAGGATTACAGGGGTGCATTTTCATGACTAGCACTGTTTTCTCTTAACTATGTCAAAAATTTGAGGGTTTTTACTACTTATTTACTATTACTTATTTTACTATGATATCCATAGGATCATTTTAGAATACAAATCAACACTGCCACTATGATTTCCAAAAATTGTTTCTTTATTTTTGCAACTCTTTTATTTCTTAGAGTATGTCATATTTCTTTTTTTAATTTGTGGTGCTGGGAATTGAACCCAGGGCCTCATGTATATAAGCACACTCTTATCACTCAGATATATCCCTAGCCTTTAAGATATATCTTATTAGGGATGAGTGTATAGGCAAATTTCTAAGTTCTAAAATTATTTGATTTAGTTCTTTCCTGTGTGGCTAAAGCATTTTTATGAAGCGTTTTTAAAAGAAAACAAGGCTACTTACAATGCATTCTGATAATGTTTTCACATTTCGAATTCGACAGTTTTACCAAATTGTAAAAGTGAACTAATATAATTGTGTAGTTCACAAAATAAACGCATTATTTTTGTTTGCTAGGTGCTAATGTGCATGCTACGACAGCAACAGGAGACACAGCCCTGACTTATGCTTGTGAAAATGGACATACAGACGTTGCAGATGTTTTACTTCAAGCAGGAGCTGATTTAGTAAGATATTTTTTATTTCAAATATTTTTTTATGAATCTTAATATTTATGTTTAATGTTTACAAAACACTAGTAAATATCAATAGTTTGTATACTTTATATAAAATAACTGTAAAAAATGGTTACTTGTGGTTCTTGCATGTATTAAATATATTTAAAAACACATTTAAAAGTGTTTAATAGGGCATACTGTTTCTTAGGTAAAACTATAGTTCCTTTTTATACGCTACTCCCAACTGATGTTTCTGTACTTTTTAAACTGACCTTTATTAGACAAATCTTAAATTCAGTGATATGTTCACAAAATAGAATAATATGTCAAATCACTTTGATTTCTTTTGTTTATTTGATTTGACATTTAAAAACAAAGGTTTTTATTGTTAACCATCCTCCTAACAGCATTATTAAAACATTCTGTTTCACTGTTCTTCTAGTATTTTTTGTTTACCGTTTAAAACTTTCATATTAGATGGAAGGTTCATACATGTAATAATCCTTAGAACCATGGAAAAATTATAAATAATACAATTAATAATTGTAATGCTTAAAAGGTTCATGTTTCTTACTGAATGTGTGGTTTGACTTATTTTGTGAGAGTTTATTAAGAATTTTCTTCCAGAATTCTTATATATTTCTTAAAATAACTGAATGAAACTGTGTACATCTGTAATCCCAATAATTTAGGATGCTGAGGCAGGAGGATCTTGAGTTCAAAGTCAGCCTCAGCAACTTAGCAAGGCCCTAAGCAAACCAGTTGAGACCCTGTCTCCAAATAAAATACAAAAAAGGGTCTGGGGATGTGGCTCAGTCGTTGAGTGCCCCTGGCTTTAATCCCTAGTACCCCCAAAAAAGCTCTCCCACCAAAAACTGCATGAGACATACATAGCTATATAATAGAGAATTAACTTTAGTAGTTTTAGTTATTAAAACAAATACTGCAAATGTTTTTTGAATCATTTCCTTTAACAAACGTAGATACCTGAGAATATTGTTGGAAAAAATTGACTAAAATAAATGTATAATGTGATTATGCTATTATAATTTTTACAAATACTATGTATTACAATGATAAGAGTGTCAGTCATTCTTGTTAATCAGGATCTGTGCTATCAGTAAAATTTCTGAGAGGTGTACTTTTTAGAATGAGAATTATAAAAGAGTAGATCTGAATCTTCTGCCTTCTTTCTATCTTTTATTAGAGTTGCTTTGGGTCATCTATAAAAATGAGGAATTAAAGTATTTCATCACTTGAAATAGATAACATAGAGCATAAAGTTTAGATACTATAGCCAAAGTTTACTGCTTTTATCCTTTTATCTTTTACTTTTCTCTAACAAAGTAATTATCTTAACCTGTTTATTCAGAGTTCCAAAAATATTAAATAGGAAAAAGAAGAACTGTTAAATGTGCTTTAATGCACAGCAAAACTTTACTTACTCTGACTGAATTAAAAATCTGCTATGAAATATTTTTAGATATTTTATTTTCACAGTCTTTTAATCTTTAGGAAATTAGTGTTTATGATTTGGCTTCTTAGGAAAATTGTATTAAATGAATAGATACAACTACTTGAATTTACCATATTTGTTTATATTCAAAATACAGGGTTAACAAAAGGGTCTCTGGGCTGGGATTGTAGCTCAGTGGTGGAGCCTTGCATGTGTGAGGCACTGGGTTTGATCCTTAGCACCATATAAAAATAAATAAATGAAATAAAGGTATTGTGTCCATCTACAACTAAAAAATATTTTAAAAAAATAAAATGGGGCTCAGATAAATACATATCTTAAATATTAAGAAAAATAGTGTTACTGTTTTAACAATTGTTTATTTTTGTATTTTACAATCTATTTTTGCATTCATATTTACATGTAATTATACAGTAATAAAGTTATTTTCTATTTTTTCTATTGTGTTTTATCAGTCTTTTCCATATTGATATAGTCTCTGTATTTATGAGTATTGCATAATACTCCATCAAGTTGATGAACCATAATCATTCACTTAATTATCGAACTTTTGACTTGCTCTTTGTTTTTCACTATTTATGTATGCTGTTAGATTGAATAAATTCATGTGCATAGCTTTTTCCTTTTTCTTTTTAAAAATTATTTTATAATTGAGTTTGGCTTTTAAAAAATGGGGCTTGGACTATAGCTCAGTGGTAGAGCACTTGCCTTGCAAGTGTGAGGTACTGGGTTTGATCATCAGCACCACATAAAAATAAATAAATAAGTAAAGATATTGTGCCAACTACAACTAAAAAAAAAAAAAAATTGAAAAAAATATCCCGTATTCCATGCTTTTGCTATCTGTGGATTTATATCTCACTTTTAATATTAAGCTTTTCCTATTAATAAAAATGAGAAATTATTCTTTAGTATGAGAAAGTATCATTTTGATATTTAAACCTACAAGTTTTATAATTTCAAGCTTTACTGAATGCCAGAGGAAAGAAAAAGACCTAATCAAAAACAGGAAGTATTTGTGGCTGAGGTTTATCTCAGTGGTAGAGTCACCTGTCTAGCATGCACAAGGCTTTGGGTTTGGTGCCCCAAATTGTACAAATGAACAAATAAATGAACAAATAAATAATTGTTTCCTATTCTTTTAGATATTCTTCATCAGAATGCATTAACATATTAATTATAATTATATTAATTTATATTTTTAATTTAAATATTAAAAATATTTTACTGCAATAATTTTTTTTTTTTTTAGTTTTATTTCCTGAGATGAAAATGAGAAGTTTTCAGACTTTATTCTAAATGTGTAATGGGTATCATTTAGAACTTAGTTTTAACAAAAGTCTTGAGAGCTGGGCTCAAGTGGTAAACTGCTTGCCTGGCATGTGTGAGGCACTGGGTTCAATTTTCAGTACCACATATAAATAAATATATGAAAAACAAAGGTCTATTAACAAATAAAAACTTTTTTAAAAAGTCTTGAAATTTTCTTATTTATTGCTTTTACAAAATTCACAGCCAGAACTGATGGCATACTTTAATATTTTCAGTATATCTTTAAAATATGTGCATGTTTTAGTTGTATTTATAAGGCAGTTATTTGAAACTTCATTTTTTCTGATTCTAAAAATATTTTAAAGTAAAAATATTTATAGATATTTTCTAATCAGAAGAAAATTGAATATCCATACACTTAGAGAATATGGGTTGTATTTTGGCTTGCTTGTCTTATTAATATAAGTGCATAATTTTGAATTATAACCCATTATTTAAAACTTTTGGACCAGTTTAGTATTCTTAAATAGGTCACTTTGAATGTTCTTTTTGAATATAAAAATATTAAATAAGAATTTGTCATTAAGTGTAGAGTTTTTTTGAACTTTTTTTGAAAAAGCTATGCACATGAATTCTACTCTTCACCATGTAGAATCATTTCAACTAGTCTATAAGTATAGTGTTTACCCCATACATTCTTGAAGATCCTTGTTTTGTAAATCTCTTGTTACTACTGCTGTAGTGGGAATCATTCTTATATTGATTTAAAGGAAAGAAAAAGACCTAATCAAAAAATGCATCCTTTATGCATTTTCTTTGCATAGCATCTCTTTATTAGGTTTGGTTTATTTTTAGTATTTGTTGTGATTTGAGGCATAAAATGGTAGAGACCCATTATAAGAAAAATTTCATTGAAACATGTTAGCATTCTGTAGTACACAGATTCTTTAAAAAAAAAATTAAAGCCTTTGGAAATCACTTTATCTTGTTGCTCTGAAAGGTATTTTTCATAGTATTACTGTCTTTATAAAATTTTATCTGAGCTATTTGACCAGAAACAACCAATAAGCAACCTTTTTCAAACTGAAGTTGACCAACTCTCAGAGTCTCTGAGCCACTGTTCTAGCATCCTATATTATTCCAGGCTGTTTTCCTCAACTCTGGTCTTTAGAGAAGAAAACAGAACTTAAATATTTCTTACTGTTTTCATCTTTATAGGTTACTTCAGCTAAAGCACATATGGCTTGACTTCCTTTTCTATAGTCCTCTAACTCTCCTTCATGATTCTTGGAAGTTCTAGGTGGAAAACTTGTTTAACAATAACTGATTAACAGTATAATTTGGATTATAAATAGCACTACTCTCTTGCTTTCTTTCTCTTGCTTGCTTTAATTTTGTTCTGCTTTTAAGTCAGTATTTTCTAGGTTTCTATGCCTAGCCATTCTATTGTTATAGTCCTGATTCTTATTAATGAAAGAGAACTGTATGAAGTCAAATTTCCCAAAATCACTTAATATTTAGGTGACAACACTGTATTGGCTAACATGTTAGAATTCTTTTTGATTTGGTATTTGTATTTTCCAAACCATTTGTGAGGATAATATGGTCTTTTTCTTCATGGCATGTTAATTTCAGTATTAAAACTTTCATACATTTGTTAAATGGAAGAAATGTTTGTCATTTGTTAGAATTTACTTCACATGAATTTGCCAACAAAGCTCAATTGGAATGGGAGAAAGAATAATATGTAAATTGGTTAATTATTCCTTTCTTGTTCCTAGCTCTTTGACCTGTCTTCCATTTCTAGAAGAAGTATACTATGATATAATAATAAGTAGCTTCTGAACTCAAAAGAAAAAAATATTTCTCATAGAAAACAACTAACATAGATATTAGAAAAGGCAAATACATTCTAATTACGTTCATATAGAGATTCTGTGAGCCAATTTAGTGTTTTAGGCCTACAATGCTATGTAAAAGTACATCTACTGAAAAGAAAGAAATATCTATGGAAGGTCTTCTGTAACTGTACCTGAATAGAGGCCTTATGAATGACAAAGGCTACATTTAGTTGTTCAGAAAGTGTTAATGCCACTGTACATTAGAAGAGGCCCCTAAATTTTCATCGTTGTCATCAAACTAATAGTTTATAATCAAATACTTGCCTCACTGTTCTCATCTGTAAAATGAAATTTAATACTATCTTCTCTACTCTTTTACCGAGGTCATATAAATATTAGTAATTTAGCATCTAGAAGAGAGAAAGTGCCTTTTTCTAGTGCTGAGGGGTATAAAATTTCTATTCTTACTTTGGCTGTTTCATTGTCACTGGGCAAATCACTAGGCTGCTTTTATTCCCCGTCCTTTTTTTCCTTTTCTTTTTAAAATAAGGGTTTTTTTTTTTTTTTTTTTTTAACTCAATGATATTTAGTAACCTAGCTAAAGAAATCTTAATTTTATGATTTCTAAAGAATATATTAACTCAACTCCCTGTGTAGAGATAGGGTAGATGGTCTGGAATGTTTTCTTAGCCCAAGGATACATTAAGTGTAATTGAAATCCTTGAAGAAAATGAATTTTTAATGTATGAATCATTAGTGATAAATGTTATATAAATTATTCTCTTAAAACTTTTTGTATATACTGGATGCATCATCAGTTATTTCCAACACTTCATTTTGGGGGAATACTTAAAATGAACAGGTAGTAGATTTAGTTCATTCTAAAATAGTCTACAGATTATTTTAATAGGTGAAAGATATTGATCTCCAAACCACACAATTAATTTACTAAGTCTACTTCAATAAAGAATAATCTGGCATTGTAATATTGCCATTATCTTTTCCATCCTAAGTGTTTTTTCTCTCATTGTTTTATCCTACTTAAATATTGTTGAAGAAGTGGGAAGATTTTGTTTGACATTGAATTTTAGTTAGTTACAAATATAATCTCTCCACTTAATCTTTGTCATTATTCAGTTAAAACTTTTTTTTTTTTAACTCTTTCAACTATCATTTTGTTCAGTTATTTATTTAAAGAGTGCATATTCTCTTTAACTTCTTAGATAGCATAGGGGATATTTAACTAAAATTTTATTCAGTTTCTGTATTTGTAGGGAATTCTTGATAGGTTCCATTGTGATACTGTGTGCTTATTATTTGTTTGAATGGGACTTGCTATTCATTGAAAATAATATGGGCAGGGAAAGGAAAAGGAAGTAAGCCTTGAGAGTTAGTGTCTTCTAATCATGTAATGATCTTAGAATACTTTCTTACTAAATCTGTAGCATATATCCCCTAGGGTAAACATGTCTCTCAGGAAAAAGAAGTCAAAGAGATAAATACACATTTATTCCTTTGATTTTGAACAATATGTTTGATAAAATAGTTGATAAAACAATGTTACAACTTTATATTTATAACATTTTACGTTCTAAAATTAATAATAGAACTGGATGTCTACCTCAGTGGTACAGTATATATTTAGCATGTGTGGAGCCTTGAGTTCAATCCCCAGCACAAAAAAACTTTTAATTTAATTTAATAACATATATCCCATAATGTAAAACAAATTGCCCCCCAAATCTCTGATCACTAAACCCTTTAAAAACAGGAATCAAAGTTGTTTATACTAATTATGAATGTTAGCTTTACTTGTAAAGAGAATATTTGTTCAAGACTAATAAAATTTTAAGATATAAGTTATTTCCACGTTTTTTTCCTTCATAAACACAGAAAATTATTTTCTGAGGTTACAAACTTAGATGATGTGTATTTTACGGTTGTTTTTATGTCCTTGGGAATAGCTAGAACAATATAAGAAATAATCTATTTCTCATCCATTTAGCAAAATTTATTTGTAAATTGAAGCCCCATCTTGTCCCCCTTTCAGTCATTACCCATCACCCCCCAATGGGTGGCTTCCTTTACTTACTATTTGTGAGATTCATCCATATTATTGTGTGTAGTTATAGTTCATTCATTCAATATCACTTTTAAAATGGAAAATCTAGGGGCTGGGGTTGTGGCTCACTGGTAGAGTGCTTGCCGAGCATGTGTGAAGCACTGGGTTTGATTCTCAGCACTGCATATAAATAAATAAAGTAAAGGTCCATTGACAACTAAAAAATGGAAATCTAGAAGACTAAGATTAATAAATATATATAGGTTAATGTAAGCATCAAATAATACCACTGTAAATCTCAAACTGTTTCAAAAACAGTTTCGATCTACTTCTAGAAAGTGGCAATATAGCCAAGTTTCAAAGTAGAAAAATAGATTTTTGCCTTGAGAGTCAGTGTCTTCAAATTATGTAATTGTCTTAGAATACTTTCTTACTGAATCTGTAGCATATAGCCCCTGGGGTAAACATATGACTCAGGTAAGGAGATTGGAGTCATTTGGAGGTAAAGCCTTCGCTAGGCCACATTTCTTTTTTAAAATTTTTAAAATTTGTTCTAATTAGTTATACATGACAGTAGAATGCACTATGATACATCATACATAAATGGAGTATAATTTCTCATTCTTCTGGTTGTACATGATATACAATCCTACCAGTCATGTAATCATATTGTATGTACACTGGGTAATAATACTTGATTGATTCTACTATCCTTCTTACCCTCATATGCCCTCCTCTCCCTTCACTCCCCTCTATCTAATCTAAAGTTACTCTATTCCTCTCTAGGGCTCCCCACCATATCATGAGTTAATATCTGCATATCAAAGAAAACATTTGGCCCTTGGTTTTTTGGGATTGGCTTATTTCGCTTAGCATGATATTCTCCAGCTCCATCCATTTATACCAGCAAATGTCATAATTTCATTCTTCTTTAAGGTTGAATAATATTCCATTGTGTATATATGCCACATTTTCTTTATCCATTCATCTGTTGAAGATAGGCCACATTTCTTAATTTAAAGGCTTTACTGATTCCATTCAATGACTGAAAAGCATGCTACCATTTCCTCAGTTGTGTATGTCACATCATTAGGTAGTTTCTGTTAGGAGTTGAGATTTAGAGAAAATACAGATATTTCATCTCAAATTCTTTGAAGGTTCTTGTTCAGTTGTTTAAAGGCAAGCACTAAGTACATTTATATGGGGGGGCTGCTTATCTAATGAAATTACAGCATTTTTCTTACTATTTTCCCCCAATTTTTGATATTTACAAATCTTTTGATTTCTTTATTTTCCTTGGTTATTTTTAAATGACACTCTTGCTTTTGTGCCTTTAATTGCCTTTTGAAACAAAGGCATGAGTGCAAAGAATTCAACAGAATTACTGTTTTATTTAAGATGGTTTATAATGAAGTTTAATTAGAAGAAAATCACATTATCTTACCCTAAAAAAATCATACTCTGCTCATGAGATTATAGTCTCGTAGAGCATCTTTTCAGTTGAAGATCCTGAGGTAAACAAAGCCCAGCACCTGAAATACCAGTCACAAGGTCTTCATGGCCAAATGTGATTTTCATTTTTGGAATAAGTTCCGTGAGTTCTTCTTTTTCCTTTCACAGGACAAGCAGGAGGACATGAAGACATTTTTGGAGGGCATAGATCCGGCCAAGCATCAGGTGAGGGTGGCCTTTGATGCTTGTAAGCTACTATATAAAGAGTAGATGCTGTAGGTAACCAAAACTTTGGATATCTGAATTCCAGCCAAGAAGTTTCAGGACCCTGCTGGATGACAAAGAAAGTCCTTTTCAATTAGAAAAGAAGTCCCAATAAAAATAAAAATATTTGCACTACTAGTAGTTTGTATTCCTAGTATTCTTCCTATGTGGTGTTCCTTAAAAATTCTTAGGCAAAATTAGATTTTATTATTCATATAGTTAATTTTCATTTTCCTCATTGGTAGAATTAGGATATCCCAGAGTTATAGAGTCCTATACATTCTAGTTTGTTCATCAAAAATCTGAAACTCTGATTGATGGTGATATATTGGATTGTTATTTTAATTCTCAAAAGAAAAAAAAAATAGTTTCCATCTTTACATTTGCTGTTGTTCATGCCCCGATTTCTGTAAAACTAAAATTTTTTTTCTTAAAATTATTTCATTCCGAAATTGATTTTTAAAGTGGTGAATACTTATTCATAAGAAGTATTTCTTGCCAGTCAGTCCTTAATCCCAGGAGCTAGGGAGGCTAAGGCAGGAAGATTGTAGGTTGGAAGCCAGCTTCAGCAACTTAGGCCATAAGCAACCTAGTGACCCTGTCTTAAAATTTAAAAGGACTGGGGATGTGGCTCAGTGGTTAAGTGCCCCTGGGTTCAATCCCTGATACCAAACAAAAAAGCATTTCTTTTCTTTGCCTTATGATTTAAAAAGTCAAACAAATTTATTATTCATTGTAGCTCAGAGACATTTGTTTAAACTCAGGAGTAGTTCTTAACTTTTAAATTAGGGATAAATTGTGATTGGATCAGAAATAACAGGCCAGGCTAAAATAAATTTCTTAGTACCAAGCTATTCTTAATCAGAATGCATAATTAGAATATATCTTTATTATTAGCTTATTGAATGAAAGGATGTTGTTCTATTTTGAACCTAGTAGGTAACTTTATTTCACAAAATATTTTTTGAAGTTTCAATTTTGATTCAGTTTAATATTACAGGCAGCTATCAATAATGTGAAATTGGGCTGGGATTATAGCTCAGTGGTAGTGTGCTTGCCTATCATATGTGAGGCACTGGGTTCAATTCTCAGCACTACATATAAACAAATAAAGGCCCATTGACAACTAAAACAAAAATTTTTTTTTAAAAAATGTAAAGTCAAGTCTATTTTTAGGTGCAGTTCTTCTTCCTGTTATAAAGGAAATAGTACTATAAATAATTCTATCTCTGTCTCTTTCTTATTCTAAGTCCTATAACTTTATTTGTTGTTTTTTAAAAAATAGGTTTGTTGCTCTACTTTTAGAGTTCAGATTCAGTAGATCTAATATGGGCAGTCTTCATTTTAACTGATATCCCAGGCAATTCTAATATTTCACACTTTGAGATACTGCTGCAGTCTGTGCAGATGATTATACATCAATGTTGATTTCTGTTCTTTTTCCATCTTTACTTTATAATTGAGCATTCTTTCTCCATCCAAAATAAATATTTAGTTTTTCTCTTAATTACTTGTATTTTTAAGAAAATGAACTAAATACAAATCCTAGGGTGGTACCTCTTAATCTTTTTGCCATCTTTGTTTCCCTAAGGGATTTGAATCTGATCAGTAACAGTAGATCACAAAGATAGGGGTTAATATATAGTGGTGGATTGGAAGAACAAACCTCCTTATGAGAAAATATCAGAATCCTCTGGTACATACATGACATAAAATAGTCTCTTCCCCCTTTCCTATTATTCTGGTCATTCTCCTTAGAGAATGTTCTCCCTTCAACTTCAAAAGATACTGCCTGTATGATATAGTTACATACCTAATATATATCTTGGGTGCTTTGAGGCTATGGTTTTAGAACATAAAGTTTAATTTTGCAATCTAAATCAAGCAGGAAAAAGTTCCACCTTTTTTTTTTTTTTTTAATACTGCTCATTCACCAGAACCAGAATATTGCAATATATTTTTCATGAATAAGCTTTTAGGGAGGTTATGAACTCTAATTATCCACTAATCAATATATTTCAGACAGGTGACTAGCTTACTTTAATAAACCTTAAGCATGACTTCTTGCTTTTTTAATGTTAACTTTTTATTAAGGAATGACATGCATACTTTTTAAAATTTTACCGCAAAAATAATATAAAATAAAATAAATTTTGCTACTCAAAACTGGGACATTATTTCCTTTTTTTTTTTTTTTTTTTTAATCTAAAGTATCTAAAATACATGAAACTCCAAATACGGTTTGTTGGAGGTTTTTATTTTTTAAGGACAAATTCCCTCTAGGTTTTTATGTATTGAATGAGTCATTTTCAGTATCTGAAGGCTATTTAAATATAAGTACAAATGACTAACAGTCAAGAAAGTAAAGTCAGTATTAATGTATTTGGAAGCTTCTTGGTAATAGAAATTTCTCGGGTATATAGAAATGATAAACAGAATATGGGAGAAAAACAAATCTAAAAATATGTAGCTTTGCCCAGAAACAAGATTAAAGATCTCCATGTGCTAGAAATGAAGCAAAGACCCATATCCAAAGCTATAGTCCCTCGGAGAAATAAGGCTTAAAAATCGGGCAGTAGGGGCTGGGATTTCAACTTCATGCATCTCACATGTAGCAGATCAGTAGATCTAGTATACTTATGAAGCAAGGAACTGGAAACTTACTGTTCTACCTGTGAACCAACATGGAAAAAAGCCCCAAGCAACTACCCAAAGCTATTGTTTTAGAGGTAAGAATCAAGGACAACAATGTGACTAAAAATTTGGGAGGACATCATTCTTTGACTTAGGGAACAGAATTGAAATATCTCCATGGACCAAAAACCTTAAGATGCCAATGAAAGGTCTACTCCTGAAGTGGATTCTAAGAGCCAGATGGAGACAACTTTTAAACCATTTGATGAAAAGGGATGTTGTGGATGAAAAACAAAACAAAATACCTCCTATGCAAAATGAATTTTCTCAAGAAAATTACAAAACTTAAAAGCAGATCTGTGACAAGAAAAATAGTCAAAATGCAAGCAGGCAAACAAAAAGCAGCAAAAAAACAGAATATACACTCAAGGAAATTGTAATGAAAGACTTTAGTCTTGAGAGTTTTAGACACGCTATCTTACAGCCACGAAAAAATGTGAGATGGTAAAACAAAAGCTGATAATGAGTTGATAACAAGAGTATATGCAATAAAACAAAGGTTTAGTTTGGTAGAGGGGGGAACATCAGTATATCTGACAAACAATATATTATACACTGTTGAACAATTTAGTGAGTGAATTAGTAAATCAGATGATAAAACAAGAAATAACACAATATTGCAATTTAGTCAGCTTTTTTCATTGCTGTGACCAAAAGACCTGACAAGAACAATTTTAGGAGGAAAAGTTTATTTTAGGACTCAACGTTTCAGAGGTCTTAGTCCATAGGTGGCCACTCTTGGCCTGAGGAAAGGCAGGACATCACAATGGAAGAGAGTGGCAGAGGAAAGCAGCTCAGGACATGGCAATCAGGAAGCAGAGAGAGCTTTTGCTCACCAGGGACAAACTATATATGCCAGAGGCACACCCCCAATGACCCACTGTCTCCAGCCACACCCTGCCTGCCCACAGTTAGCAACCAGTTAATCTCTATTAAAGGATGATTGTACTGATTAGGTACAAACTCAAAAGTCATTTCACCTCTAAGCCTTCTTGCATTGTCACACATGAGCTTTTCAGGGATACCTCAGATCTAAACCATAACAAGCACAAAGATAAAGAGATGGAAAATATGAAAAAGAATGAGAAAGAAAGGATAGATTTAGAAGCTGTACCATACATCTATTTGGAGTTCCTACAGAAAAGGATAGAAATGGAGAGAAGGCAGTGTTTGAAGAGATATTGATGGAGAATATTCCAGAATTGAAGGCAGACATAAATTCTTTATTGAAAACCATATTGATTGCTCAGGAGAACGAATAAGGCTTTAGAATTTTAGGACTAAAGAAAAATATCTTAAAAGCTACAGGGGGAAGGAGGGGGCACATTACCTACAAAGGAACAACCATCAAATTTTTGACATTCTCATCAACAATAATAAAGCACAGAAGACAATGGGGAGTAATGTCCTCAAAATACCAAGATAAATAATGCAATATAGAATTCTATACTCAACTACTATTCCAGAGAAGGAAAAATGAGCATTCAGATCTACAAAGAATAAAAGAGCTTACCATCATCAGATCCTTGCCAAAGAACTACTAAAAGATATGTACATCAGTAATCAAACTGAGTCCTGGAGGAAGGCGTGGGATGCAAGAAGCTACGGTAAGCAAAGAAATTGGTTTTAAAACATTATAAGTATAAATTTTTTAGCTTAAATTTTTGAATTTTTATGTTTAAAACCAAACTAGTGCTAAAATTCTAGACAATAATGTGAAATTTAGAAGAATGTGTTAGGTTAACAGTTATACCAGTCCTTTTGTTGTTCAGAAGGATAAAGTGCTGAATAACCTTTAAGGTTTTTTTTTTTTAGAAAAATGCATCAGTAATCAGAACAAATACAAAAGCCATTGAACTCCATTGTTAAGAGGTAGAATTTTGAATTAAATTAAAATTAAAAATTAAAAATCCAGCAAATGATGTTTACAGGAGATAAACCTAAAGCAAAATGATAGGGAAGATTGATAAAATATTAGAAAAATTATGTGAGGCAAAATATTAATATGAGACAATGGAATTTTAAGCCAAAAAGATTCAACTGCAAAATTGCAAGGAAAATGGTAAGAATACCTCTGTAGTGGTAGGATTTTTTTTTTTTTTTCACACTTCTCTATGAAACCAATAAAAGGTCAAACAGATAAAACAGTTAAAAACATAAAAATTATGGGCTGGGGTTGTAGCTCGGGGGTAGAGTGCTTGCCTAGCATATGTGAGGCCCTGGGTTCTATCTTCAGCACCACATAAAAAGAAATGAATAAAATAAGGATATTGTGTCTATCTACAACTAAAAATAAAAAAAAATTCTTAAATGTATAAAACTTAAGTTTCTTATAGAGAGCTAGCATTCTGATTCCAATAAATATTTTTTCTTACACATGGGACATTTTATATAAATGTTTATATAATATAAATATAATATAAAAATTGTCCATGTTTCAGTCCAAAAACGAAGTCTTAAGAATCCCTAATTCCTTATATAATGTGTATTCTCTGATCTCTCTTGCTTGAAAATTAAGAGTCAGGGGTTGGAGATGTAGCTTAGTGATAGACTGCTTGCCTAGCATGTATAAAGTCCTGAGTTCAACATCTACTGAGTTCAACATCTAGCATTTCAAATTAATTAATTAATTTTTAAAAATTAACAATAATATATATATATATATATTTTTTTTTAAAATAATATACATTTAGAAGCTAGAAAAAAAATCTGGGTGTAGTGGCACACATCTGTAATCCCAGCAGCATTGGAGGTAGAGGCAGGAGGATCTGAGTTCAAGACCAGCTTCAGCAACTTTGTGAGGCTCTATCTCAAAAGAAAAAAGGGTTGAGATGTAGCTCAGTGACTAAGCACTATTGGGTTCAATCCCCAGTTTAAAGAAAAAAGAAAGAATCTCAAGAAAAATATTTCTACTTAATTCATCTATTTGAGAGGCAATCTCAGTAAAAATTATGATGTTCCAAAGGAATTACCATAAAAACACTACATATCAAAAATTAGAGGTGGAGAGAATATGGGACCTTTAAAATGAAAATTAGAGCTTTACACATACATATATAGTAAAATTTAAAAAATGAAAATAAATAAGGCTATTAAAAGAACAATAGCACAAAGAAGGAAAGAAATAACAAATATAAAAGCAAATGTTAATATAATAGAAAACAACCAAAAAGCGATTTAAAAAAAAAAAAAGACAAAATAAGGATAGAGAGCAAAATTAAAAGCTGACATTTTTCAAAAAAACTATCAACAAGGCAAAAAGCAAACCAGACTTTTTTTTTTTTTTAATGGTAGAAAAGTACAGGTAAACAATGAAACTTAATGCTGGAAATGTAGCTCAGTGGTAGCACTTGCCTAACATGTGTTAGGTCCTGGGTTCAATCCCCAGTACTGAAAAACCAAACAATAGAAACTTAGAGTTATAACTATTTGATACAGTAGAGAATCAATAAATTTGAATACTCAGATAAAATAAATACAGATTTTTTTCCATAAATATATAAATTAGCAAAATTGACTTCAGAATAGGGAAATCTCAGTGAAACAATAGCCATTATACAAACTGAATCAGTAGTTTTAAATTATATACCCAATAAAGATAAGAGTACCAGATGGATTTACAAATAAATCTCACCAAATGGACAAGGATTAGATTATTTCTTATATTGTTCTAGCTATTCCCAGGAACAGAAAAGAAACATTAAGATACACAATATCTAAATTTGTAACCTTGGAAAATAATTTTCTGTGTTTATGAAAGAAAAAATTAGAAATAACTCATATCCTAAAATTTCATTAGTCTTGAACAAATATTATCTTTACAAATAAAGCTAACATTTATAATTAGTATAAACAACTTTAAATTTCTGTTTTTAAAGGATTTAATGATAAAATATTTTGGGAGCAATTTGTTTTCTGTTATGGGATATATGCTATTAAAAGTTTTTTGTGTTGGGGATTGAACTCAAGGCTCTACACCTGCTAAATATGCCCTCCACCACTGAGGTATATCCCTAGTTCTATTAATTTTAGAACATAAAATGTTACAGATATAAAGTTGTGGCATTGCTTTATCAAACATTTACTCAAACATGTTCAAAATCAAAGGAATTTAAATGTGTATTTATAGAGAGGAAAATAAAATAAGTATCTTTTCAAACCTTTTATTTCAGGAATTTTATTAGCAAGTTGAATTTTAAAACGTACCTTATAGTAGGATCCAGGAACTATACATTCTGATATTTTATACCTATGGTAATATTTTTAAATATACAGAATTAATAGTTATTTTTAAAAGCTTAAATTCTGAAGCAGGGCTTTTAAAATCTTCAGTCTTTGCCATTACTCATGAGACCTAGTTAGGCTGGTGGGTATTACTGTTAGGTTTAGAATGAGAAAAATGGAAAGCAAGGAGAAGTGACATTAATGTTGCCTTCCCATGTCCTATTAATAATGTTTTATCAAATGCATATAATCCATCTCTTACTTTTAAGCTTAGCTACTAATCCTTAATTTTTTTGTTCAGCTTTTCTCTCATTTACCTAGTAGAAATAAAAACTTTTGTATGATAAGAGGGAGGATTTGAGAGTTCAGTTATGCCTAGATTCCTGGTTGGTAAACAATATTCAATCACTTTGTTGTTTTAGGCATTAATTGTACAATGGTGAGCTAAACATGGACACTATTGCAGCTCTCACAGAAGTTATAGTTTAGTGGAGGAGAGATATTTAAACACACAAACTAGTATATAAGACTATAACTTATGAAGGAGAGATTCAAGTCAAAACCAGGAAGAGTGGTCTATGTAGTCAGGAAGCTAAAGGAATTTTCTTTTAGGAAATAACACTTGACCTGAGGTTTGTGGGATGAAAAGGAGTTTACTGGAGATGTGTTACAGAAAGACAAACATGTATAAAAGCCCTGAGGCAGGGGGAGAAATAAATTGTTAAAAGGGCAGTTTATTTTCAGGATTTGGTTGGTTGAAATGACAGTTCAGAAATAAGTTGCATGGGAAAACTAGACAAAGAACTTTGTAGGTCTCTCTAAGTAAGGTCTTCTTGACGTATGTTTTGTTTTATTTGAAGTAAATTGCCAGAATGTTAGATTTACCTTCATTAGCATGTAAGTTCAAAATCCATTCTAAAGCCAAATTGTTTAGGTATTTCTATAGTTACTCATTGTTTTGTAACTTAGGGTTACTAGAGGTTTTTGTCTAATCAACATGTTTAAAAATTAAAAAGTCAAAGCATAAATTAATTTTTATAAGTTGAGTGATTCAGCAGAATCAAGATTAAGAAAGCAAAAAGCAAAACTCCACCTCTCTTAGAATGGAATTTTAGTCACTATACTTCAATTTTAAGTTTCCATTGGATTGACAATCTATTCTTTTTTCTTATTAGTTTGCCTGAATAGTTTTTAATATATTTTCAGATATAGTTTTACAAATATACTAAATTCTTTTCTATTGGCAGATCGCCTATATTTGGTAACTAAAGGGTTTTAGGAGTTAATTTAGAAGAACAGAGCTGAACAAAGACTTATGGAATCACTTTTTCAGGTTTTTCTTAGTAACAAAACAGAATCAGAACAAAAATTCATGTTTGCATACATAATGAAAAGGAGGTAGGTGAAAAAACTTTTCATGGAAGCAAAAGTTTCAACTATATTTCAACATTTAGGTGAATATAATAAGTAAAGGTTTACAATTCTCTTAGCATACAGTACTGGTCATCATACAGCCAAGCTTCTTTTAATGCCATGTAATATGAGGTCTCCTTGCTGGCAAACTTCCTTGGAAGAATAACGATCTCTCTGCTGTTATAAAACTGCATCTTTTGTCTTTGACTATTTAAATAATTAAATTCTACTCCATTAAAAAAAAATCTGCCCTTTGTTATGTTTTTCTTTTCCTATTTCCCTTTACTTCTATCATACCATAACGTTTTAATTTAGGGATTTGTTACCATATTTTGATAGAGCTCTTAGTAGCTCTTGAAAAAAGATTACAACCCTTCTAAACACCTTATAGGACTAAGGTTTCTTTTTCACAGTTCAGATGAATTGTTAGAAAAATATTTTCTTAACCTTAGAATTAGAAAAAGACAGTTATTTCTCTTGGGGACCAAATTGAACATTAATATTATCTTTAGTGATTATTGTTTGATATGCAAAACTGAACTTGCCCATAAAAGTTACACCATCTCATGTGGACTGAAGTTAATCCTCTATATTGGAAAAATTGAGGTAGGTAGTATAAGTGGCTACATTGAGTAAGTATTAAATCCTCATTATTTCTCATATCATTAATACTAAGTGCTTAAAGTAGGTGTTTAATCAGTTGTCAGTGACAGATTCTTTTTCTGTTGAACAGGAGCATGAATCTGAAGGTGGAAGAACACCTTTGATGAAAGCTGCAAGAGCTGGTCATTTGTGCACTGTGCAGTTTCTCATAAGCAAAGGTAAAGAAAGTGCAATTGATCCTTTCCAAGAAACTAATTTCTGAAAAGAAAAAAATCTTAAGCATTTGCAATTTATGTTAAGGCTACTTTACTTGTAGTACAAATATTGTATCCTAGTCTTTTGTTGGTATAATTTATTTAGTAAGCATAGAGTTTGTGAGGTGTTTATTGGCAATTTTTGAATTTTAAAATTTTCATCAGCCATATGGTTTATGATTGCTTTCCCAAATTGCAAAAACAAATATAAACGCCTGTCTCTACTTATGTAGATGTTCGCCATTTAATAATAAGACAGTTATGCTAGAGATAGAGTTGGAGAATAGAGAGAAAGTCTGCTATTTTTTTTTTTTTTTTGTGATAGAGTTGTATTAACAAAATCTGTAAGTGTCCTTTCTAATTATTTTTTGATGAGGTTTTGCTGTGTTGCCTAGGCTAGGCTAGGCTTAAACTCTTAGGCTTAAGCAAGTCTTCTTCCTCAGTCTCTGACTAGCTAAGGCTATAGGAACATGTCCTCATACTCAGCTATTTTTTATTTTAATAATCTAGAAATTCTTGTTATTTGTAGATATAATAAATTAGGAAAAGTTGTTCAACTGATGGATGAAGAACTACTTCAAGATTGCTTCTAAAATACTGAAATGGTGCCAAACCCTGTATTAGGTTGAACCATACTGAATTTATCATTTTCTAAATAAAATTGCTGATGTCAGAAATTTTGTTTGGTTCAGTCTAATTCTTATAGTATCAAAGGTACTATGATATCTGATGAAAGTTCCTAGAAGAGAATGCTAAAATACAAGTGGTGTCGTGTAATTAAAATAAAAATTTTGTATCTGTGTTTTAATAGAATTCTATATTTTTGACATTAAAAATGCAGTATTAGTCTCATTTTAAATTTACCTGTTTTTGTTTTTTTTTTTTTTTGTTTTTTGTTTTTTACTGTTGTTGTTTTGTTTTTTTTTTTTTTGGAGGGCAGGTACCAGAAATTGAACTCGGGGACACTCAACAACTGAGCCACATCCCCAGCCCTATTTTGTATTTGATTTGGAGACAGGGTCTCACTGAGTTGCTTAGTGCCTTGCTTTTGCTGAGGCTGGCTTTGAACTCACGATCCTCCTACTTCAGCCTCCTGAGCCACTGGGATTGTAGGCGTGTACCACCACATCCAGCTATTTAATTGAATAAAACCAGGTTTATTTTCTTCATATAACATTTTTGCTGCCAAATAAGGCATATTTTCCCATTGTGTTCTGAGACATCATCTGGAAAAACTATTTACATCAGCCACATAGAAGAAATAAATAGATGACTAACTTTTAGAGTTCTCTTATGCTTCTTTCCTAAAGAGGACATCTGATCATATCCAACAACTCTGCTTGTCAGGAATAAGAACACATGGATTATATTATAGCCTTTGTAGTCTATAAAAGCTGCTGAACAATACCACCATCTAAATTTATTGTTAACAACTTTTTAAAAATTTCACATTGCTAATGTAAGGATATTCATTGCTGTGTCTTTCCCAAAATACTTTTTTGCAATTTGGAGTTATATTCAGTTGAATATTTTCTGAAAACTAACTAAATAAATTAAAACATTAGTTTTACACACTGACCTATTTTCCTCTTATGTAAGTTTCTGGAATTAAAAGAAGAAGAATGAATATTTCTGTAGTTTTACCATTCTAGCTGAGACCTTTTGGGATTATAAAAAGTGGTTGAACTAAAAACTAGGTCCTATTTCCAGGGTTCAAAAACAATTCATCAAAAGAGAGGCTAAGAAAAGATTTTGCATTAAAACTTTTTTTCAGATCATATTGTACAAAGGTATTGAACAGCTTACTAAGGAGTTTTTGGTTTATTTATTTTTGTTTTGTGGGGCCGGGGATTGAACCCATGGCTTGCATGTGAGGCAAACACTCTACCAACTGAGCTATATCCCCAGCCCACTAAGGAGTCTTTTAAGTAAAATATTTGAATAATCTTCTGTTCTCTTTCCATATCTCAGTCATTCTGGCTTTTAAATACACAATATTAAAATTATTTCTCTTAAAATATTGTTTACAAAATTTATTTTCTCTACTTTGAAACCTGGCCATATTGCCACTTTCTAGAAGTAGATCAAAACTGTCTTTGAAACAATTTGAGATTTACATACAGTGGTATTATTTGATGCTTATATAACCTACATATATTTATTAATCTTAGTCTTCTAGATTTTCCGTTTTTATTTTTAAATTTTTTTTAGAGAGAGAATTTTTTTAATATTTATTTTTTAGTTTTCGGCGGACACAACATCTTTGTATGTGGTGCTGAGGATCGAACCTGGGCCGCACACATGCCAGGCGAGCGCGCTACCACTTGAACCACATCCCCAGCCCCTAGATTTTTCATTTTAAAAGTGATATTGATTGGGCTGGGGATGTGGCTCAAGCGGTAGCGCGCTCACCTGGCATGCATGCAGCCCCGGGTTCGATCCTCAGCACCGCATACCAACAAAGATGTTGTGTCTGTCGAGAACTAAAAAAAAATAAATAAATATTTAAAAAAAAAAAAAAGTGATATTGAATGAACGAACTACAACTCCGCGCAACAATATGGATGAATCTCACAAATGTAATATTGAGGGAAAGAAGCCAGACACAAAAGAATACATTGTATGATTTCATTCATATAAAATTGAAAAACTAAAACCAGTTTGGAAGTCAGGGTAGTAGTTACTTTTGGGGGTGGTGGGTAATGACTGAAAGGGGCACAAGATGGGGCTTCTGGTATGTGGATAATGTTCTGTTTCTTGATCTGGGTGTTGGTTACACAGGTGTGTTCACTTTGTGAAAAGTTTTCACTCTATACACTTACAATTTGCATAATTTTTTGTATCTGTGTTCGACTTCAAAAAGATCTTTAAAATGATATTGTCTGAACTGGTTTGATTTCAATCTTTGCTAAGATTGCTATGTTTTCTTTGAAGGTGCCAATGTGAATAGGGCTACAGCCAATAATGATCATACAGTAGTGTCACTGGCATGTGCAGGCGGCCACCTGGCAGTTGTTGAGCTACTTTTGGCTCATGGGGCTGACCCTACTCATCGACTCAAGGTATTCTACTTAAAAATAAATAAATAATAAAATTATTATAAAAATATGGTTGGTCTCTTAATGCTAAATATTTATTACTGTTTAAATGAGATTCAATTTTGTATGAGTTGTATCTATCAGATTATAAGAATAAATTTACAAAGAATTAATTATGGTATCAATTTTTTCTTAGGATGGCTCAACAATGCTTATTGAAGCAGCAAAGGGTGGCCATACTAATGTTGTTTCTTATCTATTGGATTACCCAAATAATGTTCTGTCAGTTCCTACTACAGATATGTCTCATCTTAACCCACCTTCTCAAGATCAATCTCAGGTAAAGTAAAATGGACTTTATTTGTTAATAAAAGTATTGTTTAAAGTTATTAACTTTTGTTTAAAAATTAGTTTCATCAAAGTCATATTTTCTTCCAAGATACATGGAAATGCTTTTGTCCTATTTACTGAAAATAGTGGTTTTTAAAAATGACATAGATTCACACACAAGTATTCTGTATTGTTATTTTACCACAACTAGGTTATTTGTGTTGTTGTTTTGAGTGTTACTGGGGATTGAACTAGGGCTTTGCATATGTTTGGCAAGCGTTGTACCACTGAGCTATATCTCTAGCCCTTTTTGTTTGTTGTAATGAATATATTGAGTATAATCTTGAACCATGGAAAAGCTTTTCACTTAACACCTCTCAAGACGGTATCATTAAGATAGTCATTTTTGTCAATAGGAAAGTATAGTTAACTATTATATATACACCAAAAATCATTAAAATAAATGTTAAAGCTACTTAACTTATGGAAAAAATATAGAGTATACTAAGCTTACCAAGCTTAGTGAAAGCCTTAATTATTTTCTACAAAGTTATCCTGATAACTGTTAGCATACCCCCAATTCAGTAAATATGTTGAATTTTTGTTTTCTCTTTTGAGTCATATAAAATTTGAATAAGGGTAAAATGCTCAGTGAATAGTATGTAACTTGTATTCCTGGCTCTAAATGGGACTAACAGGATCCTTTATTCAGCAAAAGACTAACATTAATTTCATTTAGCTTAAATTATATACTCTTTGCAGATTTTCCATTTAATATTCTCAAAAATTATTTCTTGGTGTAGATGTTTTTTATTTCTTAAGTTTTAAGAAATAAAGTGAATTTGTGGTATATGAAAAAAATATAAAACAATATCTCTGTTTTATTTATGGGCCTTTGTTTCATTTTTTGATCTGAGATGATTTTTTTCTGAGTTGACTTTTTAGGTTCCTCGTGTACCAATGCATACACTTGCCATGGTTGTACCTCCCCAGGAACCTGACAGAACTTCTCAAGAGAACTCTCCTGCCCTTTTAGGAGTACAAAAAGGTTAGTTTTTGAATTATTTGCTTTAAAACTGGTGTATCATCTAATTAATAAATCTAAAACTGTATGTTTAATGGTATATAGTTACTATGTATCTGTGGTTAATTTGAGGTAGATAATTCTGACAAAAGCAAATAATTCTCTTACATACTGTTGAAAATAGAAAAGACATAAGTGCTAGGAAAAAAATGAATATTTTCCTGTTAACATGCTACTAGATGTAATTTTTAGCTAGCATAGATGAAAATACTTAGGAAACAAACTCAGTTTTTGATTATGTTAGGTAGAAAAATTTATTAGTTATTCTAGTTCCACTTAATTTTTAGCTAAACAATATTATATATATATATATATATATATATATATTCTTATTATACTAAGAATAAATATGTGTTTGCTGTCTGGTTAAATCTTTGTAGCAACTAATAAGTAAGAAGTTTAAGAATTACATTCAGTTTTAGGTATATAATGCTGGAATATATAGTGGGTCAGTATGTGAACCTGGACAAATAACTATCAAAATGTATATAAATGAGATTCAAATGACTAAGAAAGAGTGTACACCATGTAAAGGACTCAAGTTTTATGAGCTCTGATATTTTTCTTTCATTTGTAAATATTAAAGTGCCTTACCTCTACTAATAATATGTATTGTTCTAATATCTGAATTCTCTGAAATAAAGGAAATAGGTAATTTGTAGAATTTAAAAATTTACTTTAGGGCTGGGGATGTAGCTTAGTTGTAGAGCTGTTGCCTAGCATGTGCAAGGCTCTGAGTTTGATTTCCCAGTACTGCCCATCACCCAAAAAAACCTTAACATAAAAAATTTATGAATATTGTTCATTTAGTATATGACAATCAAATTCTAGCTATTGAAATCACAATGAAATGTCTAAATATATATATTAGGAACAATTATTATAGCAGCAAACAGAAGTTTTTTTCCCAAATCATGCCAGTTCAATAATTCAAAGTGTTGAGGGCATTCACAAAGGATTACTTAATTTTTAAACTCTTAATTTCAGAGATGAAATATCTGTAATCTCTTTGACTTAAACTAATCTAGTTGTTTTCCTCTGTATAGTAGGATATTAGCTATTCAAAGCTTTCCTTCCTTCTTTTTTTTTAACTCCTGGGTTCATTCCTCAGCCTCCCGAATGCTAGGTACAAATAACTGCACCTAGCTTTTTCTGTTATTTTTAATCTTACCAATTACAAAGCAAATTAATCATGTGTTTGTTAAGGAATCTGAAACATCATAACCAGCTGACAGCCTTTACTAAAATATTTAAAGCTAATTGCCTGTTTTGTTTTTTAACTTTTGTTTGTCCAAACTGAATAGAGGAATGTAGTAACTTTGGCTTGGGAAAGTCAGTATTAAATAAGAAGTCATTAAAAAAATTTAACAAAGATCCATAAAACAATCAAGAAATAAACTAGACAGAACCAAGAAATAAACTAATGCAGAAAGGACATAAAACATTTTAAACATAGATTTAATATGTAAGTACAATGTTTGGGTGGTGACTTTTGATAATCAAGTGAGTTTTTCTGTCTTTTGCTTGCTGAGCTATCTTATACTAAGTATCTACTTAATTTCTTCACTTTGATATTTTAGTACTTATGGAATAGTGTAAAAATGAACTAACCTACTAAGGAATCTTTCGTTTTACTGATTAGAGAAGGAAAAAATTAACATTCATATCTGAACCTTTGAACATTTCTGTTGTTAGCAACTTAACAGTTATTTATGTAGCATCAAACTATGATAACACATTGTATTGAGATGTCATGTTAGCATAAATCATGCACATCACAGAATATGATACTATGAATTAGAGAAAGATTCAATTGATAATGTAAAAGCACATACTGAATTGTCAGGATGGACAGAAAAGTCTATTTTAAACAAAGGTATTGGGCTGGGATGTAGCTCAGCAGCAAAGCATTTGCCTTGCATTCACAAAGCCCTGGGTTTGATTCCCCAGTTTCAAAAAAAAAAAAAAAAACAGGGCTGGGGTTGTGACTCAGTGGTAGAGTGCCTAGCATGTGTGAGGCACTGGGTTCAATTCTCAGCATCAGCACCACATTTAAATAAATCAATAAATAAAGTAAAGGTCCATCTCAATTTTAAAAATATTTTTTAAAAAGACAAAAAACAAAGATATTATCAACTCTTTTTTCCTTAAACCTACTTTTTATTCTTAAAGTCTCCATGTTTCAAAAAAAAAGTCCTCTGAGCAATGAAATTGCTGTTTGACCCTTTTGTTTTTGTTTCTGCTAAGTCAGTATATTATTTCTGTGTAGTATATATTATTTGGAATGGATATAAAGTTCTTATTCTCTAGTAAATCTTTTATTTTCCTCTTCTAGCAATCATCTTAAGTTCTTTTACTCCTCTATTTTTTAATAATTTTTAATACATATTCCTGTCATTTTAAAATATATACACACCCTTAAATCTTGCCCAGATGTTTCATATATATCCTACCCAGATATTCTTTTCTTTCATGCCTTGTGCATACCATGTTGTCCTGGCTGTATCCCTCTTGATCCTATTTGTCTGTTGTTGGTTTTCAAGGATTCAAGATTCTAGATGGTATCTAACAGAGATGCCTCAGAATCATCTCTACGAACAAAATATGAAATTAAGTGAGTGTGACATGCTTAGTTTTCTAGCATTCTTTAGCTGTTAATTGTAGATATAAATAACTCAGGTAGGAAAGTATATATAAGTAATGTAAAAGTTTTGCCTTTCCAAAATCAATTTTGTAAATAAATTTGTTGATTTGCAGGCATTTGCATCTAACTTACTTGTTTCAATTGGTCCTACAGAAATTCTAAAAGAGAAGACTCATTTTTGATCTTCTGCAAATTGTATGACATAGAACTAATCTGCTGAAAGCATTTAAAATGATGTTGGGTTTGGGGATGTAGCTCAGTATTAGAGCACTTGCCTAGAATGTATGAGGCCCTGCATTCAATTGCCAGTACCGTCCAAACAAACATATATATCTTTCCTGTGTACATCAAACCCTCTTGGGAAGTAATTTATTTTCTCTGAACTTCTATAATACTTTAGTAGATCTTCTTTTTGGCTCTGGTCACGCCTGGTCACTCTTTTTCCCCTTTGGACCTCAAGTGTAGCAGGTTGAGTTAATCATAATTAATTCCTAGTGCTTTGTCATTATGGCTTTTTTCTTATTTTATTGATTCTTATTTCTTGGTCGTATTTCCCTGTCCTCTACTTCCTCTATAGGCAATCATTCTAATGTGTTTGATGTGCATTATTCTTTGTTCTTAGGAAATATTTATTACTTTGTATTTTTTATTTACATAAATCATATTGTGCTGTAGATCCCATTTTGTGTTTTACTTTTTTCACTTAACATTTTTTTTAAGTTCTATCCAATTGTCTTCCTCTAGATTATTTATACCTATAGCATTGTGCTTCTTCACCCTGTATATCCTCCATCTTACCTGTTCTTTTTCCCAGTGATAGGTACCAGATTGCCTGTAATTCCTCACCACCACATATAATACTGTAATGGTAATCCTTGTACTGTCCCTTTATGAATCTATGTCAGAATTTATTTGGGATATTTTCTCCCCTCTTAAGACTGTAAGCTCCTAAAGGGCAGGGTTTATGTTGCTTATCTTTGTATGGTCTACCATCCCTTGCTTGTGCTAGGTATATACATATTTGTTTAGTAAATTAGTGAATGCTGGGCTAAAGTTATGCTGAAGGCAAAAGAAAATTATTAAGAATTTTAAAGGAGACATGTGATTAAAGAGGGTGTTTATAAAGAAATAATCAAGAATTAGTATTATAGAATGGTGGAAAAGAGATTCAAAGTTTAAGTGTAAAGTAAGATTTAAATTAACATGCTACTTCATATCCCAAAGTTGTTTCCTGGAGTAGGAAACTTGAAGTTCTTGCATTATTATATCAAGTCATTAAAAGTATATTGAAAATTATGTGTGCAATGAATAAAGTTGAATGTTCCTTTGTAAATTTTACTACTTTTCTAGTCAATTTTCATTATGTATTCATGTTTATGTGAATTTACGTATGTCCCAAATTAATAATGCCTTTTTATATATAACTGCTTTTAATAAAAGGAGAAAGGTTGAATAAATCTGTTATCATGTATAACAGTTGGTCTATATTTGGACACTCTTAGTTGAAGAGATTTCTATGTTAAAAATGTATGACATACTCTATTTGGGAAATTTTGAGACAAATATTAGCACATAAAGAAAAATGAGACTTCTAGGCCAGTGACTTTAATTTTTGACCATGAACAAAATAGGAAATACTTTATATTGAAACCCAGGATTATACCAGGTATGGTAGTGCATGCCTGTAATCCCAGCTATTCTGGAGGCTGAGGCAGGAGGATTGCTTGAGCACATGATTTTGAGCAGCCTGGATAACACAATGAGACCCCTGTCTCAAAAAGGAAAGGACACACATACATTTATTTATCAAAGCATAAATTCCCTTAGATAATATATATTCTACATTTGATGGATTGGTGTCATTTTTAATTCTACTTCATCAATCCTATTTTATGTGGAAGATCCAGTCAGGAATGTTGTTTTAAAATCATTCTAGTAGGGTGCTTGTGATATTAGAAAGCAAGGGAACTGCAGAATAGCATTGATGAGACAAAACCAAGTAAGGAAATAATGAAACCAAGTCCACATGCATCTATAGACAATGCATTATTTTTCTGTTGCACAGTGTAGTAATTATTTTAGATTTTAAAATGATAGAATTAAGTTCAGTAGTAAACTAAATATTTAACAAGGGTATGTCCACTTCATTCCCTGTGTATCCATAAAAAAATAAAGGCCATGTTTAAACTGTCTCTATATCATGATTTCTGCCACAAACTTTTTCTAGTTTTGTTATCATAGAAAAAGTGGGAGGCAAAAGAAGTAGAATAGAAACCAAATCAAAAAAGATGAGATGGTGACTTAACCTATATTTCTAAATTGTATTTTCTGGTATATTCCGTGATATCAGTGAATAGATTTATTTGTTTGTATCTGATAGTAGAAGATGTTTGAAGGAGATGAAACTCTTTTCATTTTCTGATGCTCTATAATATTACCTACAACCTGTTTAAAATTTTTGTTATTAAAGGAACCCTTGTTATAGTCTATACCCAATATTTGGTGTTGATTTAGCTTTTGGAAGTGATTAGAGAACATTATCTATTTTTTATCAACCTGATTTCATCTTGATGTTGTAGTCTGTATTTTAGAAAATTCTACTAATAATTAGTTATGAACACTCAACCATTGACCATTTTGGAAATTGCTTTTTGTGCATTGCTTTGACTATCCTAAATTTTTTTATGCTACATATATTCTGAGCTTGTAGTTTTTCTGTTCAGTTAAATAAGTTACTCTTAGTAATCTGTGCTCCAGGCTTCTTGCATATGTTCATTAATAAAATAGTGTTATTCATGTTTATTGCTGTCCTCAAAATTCTAGTCTTATTTTTAATCACCTTACTATTTATAAAGATTTTAAATCTGTGTAAATGTCCAATGTTGTCATAAATATAATTATCATTCTGGTTAATGTTAACTCTGAATACAAATTACATAGACGCTATACAAAGTTACTTTGAAATTAAAGAATATTTAAAAGAGAATTCATTCTTAGCCGGGTGTGATAGTGCATGCCTATAATCCCAGCAACTTGGAGGCTGAGACAAGATGATCACAAGTTTGAGGCCAACCTCAGCAACCTAGGCCCTAAGCAACTTAATGAAACCCTGCTTCAAAACAAAAAATAAAAGGGTTGGGGATGGGACTTGGTAGTTAAGCACCCCTAGGTTCAATTCCTGGTACTAAACATATATGTATTTTCTTTATAGAACTTCTAAATTTATTCTGCTGTTATGGCATTTATTACAAAATGGAAAATTTCCTTTCTGTGTTAGTGGATTTATATAGCTGTTTGCTCCATTTTTTTAGCTATTGATTATCATTAAACTCTTACATGAAAATGTGAGCTCCAATTAGATCTTATGGAAATAGCAATAAAATTGCCTCTCAAATCTAATGGCTTTTACTCTGAAAGAGTAAAATCTTTCTGTACCACTTTGCTCAGATTGAAATTAAAAAATTGAATATAGACAATATTCCTTGCTGAAGTTTATTTTTAAGGATAAATAGACCTTTGAAATTGCTTATAATAATATGGGAACTGTGCTTTTCTTACTTTTGTAGATACAGTATATGATAGGGAAAACTTAAGTTGTATCAGTCAATAATAATAAATGTTGCATGTTTGAGCCAATTCTGGCATTAGCAGATGAATCTTTGATTTAATTCTTAAATTACTTAAGGTATTCATATACATTAACTGCACTCTAAAAGAATAGACAAGGTTCTTTTTTTGTTTGTTTTTGTTTTAAGAGACAGGGTCTCACCAAGTTGCTTAGGGCCTTGCTAAATTGCTGAGGCTGGCTTTGAATTCCACATCCTCCTGCCTCAGAGGCACATCCCAAACTGCTGGGATTACAGGTGCAGTCCACCATGCCCAGCATGTTTTTTTTTAAACCCAGGTTTTTTTTGTGTTTTTTTTTCCCCTCTTTTGGCACTGGTGATCGAACCTAAGGGTGTTCTGCCTGTGAGTTACATATCCAGTCCTTTTTATTTCTTATTTTGAGTCAGGGTCTCATTCATTTGCCAAAGCCGGCCTTCAATTTGCCATCCTGATTCAGCCTCTTGAGCCACTAGGATTATAGTCATGCACCATTGTGCCCAGCACCCAATTCTTTTTTATAAACAGCTTTCTTGTTGTTTAATTTACATTTCATAATTCACTCATTTAAAATGTATAGTGCTATGAATTTTTTTAGTAAATTTACCAAGTTGTGTGATCATCATCACCATCTAATTTTAAAATAGTTCTGTCACCCCAAAAGCTCTCGTACCTGTTGGCGGTTGAGCCTCATTCTTATTGCTGTAACCCCAGGCAGCTACTCTTCTTTATGTCTCTATGTATTTGCCTTTTCTTTATATATTTGATGCAAATGGAATTGTACAATGTGAAGGGTTTTTTTTGTGCCTGGCCTCTTTGACTTAGTGTACCGTTTTTGAGGTTCATCCATGTTGTAGAATGCATTAGTAATTTGTTCCTTTTTGTTGTTGAATAGTCCTACTTCCTCCTAAGCATGATTAATCCCTGAATTTGTCTCAGAGTAATACATTAAAAAGTATATTTCCTCCAGTTCATGTAGATGTAAGACTGTTAATAATGATGGTTATTTTTCTGCTGATTTGATATATGAGAGTAATAAGTATAATTTAATACCTTAAAATAGCATATATTTATTTCCATTGTTTTAAATGGAAAGATAGAATGAGTAATCCTATTTGGGAAGTCTGATTTTCTCCTAAGAACATTCACTGTTTCTCTCTTAAATGAACTTTACTTGAAGAGTTTAATTAAATGCAGGATATTGTAAGATATAAGTTTAATATAGTATTCAGGTATGGAAGTGTTAAAGACATTTAATGGAGAATTTTACAAAGATGTCTTGAAAATTGATTTCACATTATATTTTAATAAGAGAAATATTTTGACAACTTGAAAAACACATTTCCCTGCTTTGATCCATAAGGTTTGGTTTCTTGTGACACCTTTCTTTACTTGTACAGTTATTGCTAAAAATAATAATTTTTGTACGTGGGCATTTAAGCTATCATTAACATTGTTATCCTCAATACTATTTAGATTCTGCTTTATTTGGTATTCTTTTAAAAGTCCAATCTGGTCAGTAAAATTTCAGATTCTTTCCTCTTTGTTTTCTTTTCCTTCTTGCCCCAGTCTTAATTTCCTAAATACTCCTAATCCTAAGGAGTAGATTTTTAAAAATTCACATTTTTTGACTTGTCAACATCCCAGTTTATGCTACGTGAAACAGATGAAATAGTATAGGCTTTCACACCTAACACTGGTGTGACTCTTTGAACATTTATCCTGTGTAGCATTAGTTACAATGGTTTCGGGAGGGAGGACCACATATGTGGGGGAGGGAGGGTTCTGATTTTTTTTTCTTTTCTTTTTTTTTCTTTCTTTTTTCTTTTTTTAGCATGGCACTTTTTCAAACATTTTTCATGTGCTTAGGTACATCCAAGCAGAAGTCCAGTTCCCTGCAGGTAGCAGATCAGGACCTACTGCCACCTTTTCACCCATACCAGCCTTTGGAGTGCATAGTAGAGGAGACTGAAGGCAAGCTGAATGAACTGGGACAAAGAATTAGTGCTATTGAAAAAGCACAGCTTAAATCATTGGAGTTAATTCAAGGTGAACCTCTGAACAAAGATAAGATAGAAGAACTTAAAAAGAACAGAGAAGAGCAAGTCCAGAAGAAGAAGAAAATACTGAAAGAACTGCAGAAAGTGGAAAGGCAGTTGCAGATGAAAACACAACAGCAATTTACCAAAGAATACTTGGAAACCAAAGGTCAGAAAGACACAGTGTCTCTACACCAGCAGTGCTCTCATAGAGGAGTCTTCCCAGAAGGGGAAGGAGATGGTAGTCTCCCAGAGGATCACTTTTCAGAATTAACTCAGGTTGACACAATCTTATTTAAAGATAATGATGTTGATGATGAGCAACAGTCTCCACCACCGGCAGAACAAACTGATTTTGTCCCAGTCCAGCCTTTATCATCTTCAGAGTGTAACTTTTCCAGTGACTTAGGTTCTAATGGGACAAATTCTCTTGAACTTCAGAAAGTATCAGGTAATCAGCAAATTGTAGGACAGCCTCAGATTGCTATTACTGGACATGATCAGGGGCTATTAGTTCAAGAACCAGATGGATTAATGGTTGCAACTCCAGCCCAGACGCTTACCGACACTCTTGATGACCTGATAGCAGGTGGGTTAAGATATATATCTGTAATAATTTCTCTTTAATCTGTGTGCTCAGCTTCTTTGCACGCCCCTACAAAAACACAGATTTTGTACTTTTCCATTTTTTAGCTACCTTGTAAAATTACTCATTTCTTGAGGTATTTTGGAAATGAATTTAATTAACTAAGCTCAACAGCACTAACACATAAAGTATGCTTGCCCCTCCTCTTTTTTGTCACCTTTCAAAGGCAAAGAAATAAAGTTGCCATAAATCCTTTATTTTAGATATTTGTTATCAAAGCTACCTTATATTGTGCCTTGGGTAGAAGCTCTCACACTAGAATTTCTTTGTAGACTTCAGAGGTATTAACACAAGATTAAACATTAAATTTTCTTGCTGGTGAATTTCTTGTTTGGAAATCATACTTAGAATCATGCTGCTTTTTAAAATTTATAATTTTTTACATCAATTGTTTCAGTTAAATGGAATGTTTGGAGAAAACTAAGCATTCCATGTTATAATATTTGTGGTGAGGAAATAAAAGTACAATTAAATTATCACCACTCAATGGTTTGTGATTGGAATTTTTCATTAACTCTTGATGAAAGCAACAGACACACCAAATACATAGACATACACATACAAGAAAGTCCTAATAATCTTAAAAGTATATGTTTTTGTTTATTGTTGTGTGGAAAATTACATCTAGATATGAAATGAGGTGCACAAGTTTACTTTCCCTTTCATTGTCCTTGCAGCAGTGGGAAAACAGTGCAATTAATCATTTACCTTCCTAAAGATGGCTGGTGAATGTATCACCTCCATGAAAGCCCAGTTCAGAAATGCAGCCAGAATGGCTGTTGACAGTGGATGAAGACCAAGAACTAAGATGTAGCTGGAGTGATATTCAAAGGCAGGCCAGTCCTCTGTCTCTTGATTGCAACATTTTTTTCCTTACTGTTGTCTGTTTCCTCTTGTCATATTCTCCTCCCCACCCCCAATCCCAATTATGCTATCCCAGTTTCCTTTCTTTTCTTGTGAGCCTTTAGTCTTCCTAATCTTTACTGAATCTTTAAAACTGTGGAATAAGATTACTTAAATCAAAATCTTTATTGGGCATGTATATAACTTCCATTGGTTATAGTATTGTGACGTTGCCTTTGAAACTTCTGTAACTAGCATTATAATGTTCCTAATTAAGTACTCAATTCTAGTTTTGAAACCCATATTTCAATACAGTTAAAACTTTTTTTAAAAAAATAAAGAATGTAGAAAGAACTCTAAAGGGATCTTGTAGGAGTTAACTTTATGGTAATATTTATAAATGGTTCTTGTAGGAAAAGTGTTTATTTCACTGAAGTATTTGTTAAATGGATATGGTCCTTTACAATTCACACAAAACTTGAAAAAACTACCTTAGAAAACATTGTTTAATTATCATGTTGATATGAGCTAATAAAATTTAATTCCAATAATTTTACTTTTAAATCAGTTCAAAATTATCTTCATATAAAAATTCCATTTTTATGAAGGTTTATCAGTTTGGGAATGTGTAGCAATAATTATATTTTCTTTGTTCAAGATGTTCACCTGACTCTCTTAAAATTTTAAAACATTATTTTTTCCAAGTATAAGTTTCTTTTAATTGAAGGTAAAAGAAATCAGACAAGGTTAATACATTGGTATTTTGGTAGGACAGAAGAGGTCACAGATTTAATTAATTTTACCTAAATTAAATTTATACTCATCCTTGATAAGGAGAAAATTATAACATATAAAGTTTTACTTTAGAAAAATATCTGTATATAATAGCAGTAAATTTCACTCATTTATTTATCTGGTGCTGAGAATTATACCCAGGGCCTCACATGCTGAGCAGATGCTTTATAACTGAGCAACATCCCCAGCCTCAAATTGCACTCTCTAAACATAGGAATGTTTTTTTCTTTATTGCTATTCTACTCAAGATACTTCTCATGATAAAAGTTGGTTTTATATATAACATTAATGTTGTTACTTAATTAGCTAATATAGCTTTTAGTTGGTAATTTTATATGTTTTGTAGCTGATGTAGTCCTAGACAAAGTATATATAAACTCTTAATTAAGAACATGGTTTCTCAAGTCCTTTTCTTCTGAAAGTGAATGTTGGGATTTGGGCAGTTATCATATAGCAAGTGATTCTCAAAAGTTGACACATCTAGAAATTTAAAGCAATTTAAAGAAATTCAAAATAGCTTTGGCCATCGAGCAGCTGTAGAAGCAGTAAAAATTTAATTCCTATTTAAAGAAGATTGTTTAAAAATAAAGCAATATCAGTTTATTTACATTTATTGAGCATTTATATACCATACTTTGTTCTAAATGCTTTATATTACATTTTATCGTTGGCTATTTATAATTACCCTATAAAATAGATCATTTTTTCTGTCTTTATTTTTCTGTTGAAAAACTGAAGCTTAGGAAAATAAAGTTGCTAGTAAATGCCAAGATTCAAACTTGGTTCAGCTAGGTTAAAGAACCTTATATCTAATATGCATGTATCTGATTCAACTTAAAGTTCTAAATTTATCTTAAGCATATTACTATTTCTTAGGCTTCTAAATTTCATTAGATAACATCATTTCTCTTATTTTTTAATTAAGATTTGATATACATGTAAGTTTCAATATAGTTTTGTGACTTTAGTTCCTTGTTGTTGGCACTTTATTATGTGCTCTTAAAATATTTCAATTTTAAAGAATCTTGCTTTAAGTAACTCAGTGATAATGTAGATTTAAGAATAAAAAGGTAATTAGGAAATGCTCTTATTTTGAGAGGACTCAAAATGGCTTTAATAATTTCCTCTCATCAAAGTTATATTTTTAGGTTTTTTTATTTAAATAGAACTATTTAAGGAAGCTATTATTACATACAACTGATCATAGCAATAAATTTCCTAAAACCTCACAATATATTTTATGTATACCTAGTATCTGTGAGTTTTTTCCATAGTATGATTTATTATCTTTCATACCACTTACAAAACTATTTTTCTTCAATTTCACAAGTTAGAATAGAGCACTCAGTTCTTCTATTATCCCATCTTAGAATAGTTTTAAGTTTAATTTAAATTATATGTTGAACTTTGTTTAATGGTCTTTCTTAGTAATTTTCAGAGGCATTTTGTTTAGAGGTAGAAAACATTTGGGAATTAATGAAATGTCATAGTCCTGGTATAATGCTCTCATCATACAACCTTTATTCCACATGTACCTTTTACATCTCTTGCTATTTTCTTATTTTATTTTTATAACTTTTCAATTGTAATCAATCTCATTAAAATCACTTTCTATGAATGTTTCTGATTGTCATTATTATAAGGAGAAAAATGCTTCTAGTTAATGTAGTACGAAAATGTAAAATAACTGATGTAACAACAGATTTTTGGTAATAGAGCTGTTAAATATACAAAAATATTTTTTTAAAGTTAACTCTGTAAAGAAGACTTTCATAGCAACCCATTCCAGTATAGCACTGTAATCAACTATTAAAATTTTAAAAATATCTACTTTTCATTAATAAAAAGAGAACATGAATAAAAATGATAGAAAAGTAGTTCTTTATTAAGATATATGTAAATAATTATAAGACTAACCACTGTTAAAGTCTATTCTATTAGTAAAATACTAGATATCAGTATATCACTCTATTGCATTTTTGTTTCTTTTTTTTGAGCTGTTTTCCAAACAGCCATTTTGAATAGGTAAACAGAATATTGTCTACTTTTAATTCATTGAATGACAAATTTTTAAAGCTTTGTCTCCATTGTGTATATTCTTATAGGTGAAACACACACATAATAGTCATTCTTATTTGTAACTAGATAGTTGAATCATGTTGTTTATGTGCTGACAGAAGTTGAAATTTATATTGCTGAGTTGGTGTTATATATTGATGGGGAGGAGGGGTGATAGCTCATATAGAAAAAACTAGACATCTTAAATTTTGATAAGTTATTTAAACTAGTAAATAACTGACCATTTCAGACTTGTGAACAGCTCCTTGATTGGGATCCAGTCATATAGAAATTTTAGAGAGGGAACATTTTCCAGCACTTGGAATGCTTGTATTTTTCTTTAAGTCTTACATGGTTTTGACTGACTTTCAATCTGAGGGCAATTAGAAAGTTATTGTGATTACCAAAGCTTTTATTTAAAAAAAAAAATTTTTTTGTAGTTGTGTATGGACAGAATGCCTTTATTTTATTTGTTTATTTTTATGTGATGCTAAGAAACGGAACCCAGTGCCTCACACATGCTAGGCAAGAACTCTGCCACTGAGCTACAGCCCCACCCTTTTTTCTGTTATTAATGATTGTTTTTTTCTGGGAGTTTTTTCTTTCTTGAGTAAATAATGCTATTATTTTTTTATAAGTCAATAATAATAATACTAAAGTCTTGTAAAATATATAATAAGTACATTTATTGAGCACTCACATATGCCAAGCACTGTTAAAATGTTTTAAATACAAATAATTTCACTTTAAAACATTGATTTATTTTAGAAAATTTTCAAAGTAAATATTGAATTTTAAACATATATTCCCTACAATTTATGTGGAAAATATTCTAATTCATTCCCCTCCTCTTTTTCCTCTACGCACTGCCCCGCACATTTTTTTTTTTTTTTGCATTGTCCAGAGGGCATTTTTTTCTGATTACCCTTTAAAAACTAAGATATAAAATTCGTTTTTTTAAAGAATATTTTTTGAAACTATATTCTCCCTAATGACAATGTAAAAAAACTACTATTTATTGGCTCTGCACTAAATATTTAGATACTGTGTTAAGTATTTTACCTGTATTATCTCAAATGATTTTTCCGACAACATTTCAAGACACAGGTACTATTATTTTCTCTATTGTATGTATAAGGAAAATTGAGGTCAGTTACTTTAGAAAGTCAGTGGTCCAAAGCTTATGATTTAACTACTACATTATAGCTTTGCTATGGAAATTTCTGTAGTTTTTTTCTTTTCTTCTCTTTTTTTTTTTTTTGGTGGTTTTCTATGTACATATTACTTTACTCTCTGAAATGGAGTTTAGCAATATGAATATTGTTTTTCAGCTGTGAGTAGCAGAGTACCAACTGGTTCGAATGGTTCCTCTCAGACCACAGAATGTCTTACACCTGAACCCTGTTCGCAGACTCCAAGCAATATGGTTTCACAGTCTATGCCCCCTGTGTATCCTTCAGTTGACATTGATGCACATGTAAGTAAATCAATTAATTTAAACTTTTTTGCCCATTCTAATATTCTTTAGAAAGGAAAATTATCATTGTATATTAATAGTTAAAAGAAATATTATATTCTCTTCACTTGATAATCTCATTTTTACTTCTAGACCGAGAGCAATCATGACACAGCATTAACACTAGCTTGTGCTGGTGGTCATGAAGAACTTGTATCTGTACTTATTGCACGAGATGCTAAAATTGAGCACAGAGACAAAAAAGGTAGGAAATATCAGCCCATAATATCTGATTATGGTTATATCAGAAAATGGTTGTAGCTTTTTTTACTGTCAATAAGTAGTTCCTACAATCTCTCTGTGATGAGACGAGTAAACAATATCCGCATTCATTAATCTGCAGAGCCATGTAATTCTTTTAAAAAATCAAAAGTTAATTATCAGCAAAGGTAGGCAAGTTGTGGTTACAGGTTTAGTAGTGTGGCTCACCAGTGGAGTTATTACCTAGCATGTTCAAGGCCCTAGATTCTGTCCCCAGCAACACTGAGGAGAAAAAGACTTGGAGCAATGGCACACAACTGTAATAAAAGCTACTCAGTGGACTGAGTCTGGAGTATCACAAGTTTGAGACTACTCTGTCTCAACATAAAAAATAGGGTTGGGGTTGTAGCTTAGTGATACTGCAGGGGGGAAAAGGTTGTGCTTGCCTTTCTCCTTAATATTTCCCCAAAGTGTTTTGTACAGAAGGATCAAAGTTCATTGTGAATACAAACTTAAGTTTTTAGTTGACTTAGCATTTTTGGCAGGTGGGTTTTTGTCATGTAAATATTTGGATTTAGAGCATTTTATTCTAAATGGTTACTAGTATCTGCCCTAACACTTTTTTAAAAAATTAAAATAATAGAGAATTGATGACAGTGGATTTAAAATAAATAAAAACCCACTAATTTGGGCTGAGGATATAGCTTAGTTGGTAGAGTGCTTGCCTTGCATGTACAAGGCCCTGGGTTCAAACTCAGCACCACAAAAATAAAACAAAAACCCACTAATTTGCTAGCTTTGTATTTTCTAATTTAGGTTTCACACCACTGATCCTAGCAGCTACAGCAGGGCATGTTGGAGTTGTTGAAATCCTCTTGGATAAAGGTGGGGATATAGAAGCACAATCTGAAAGAACTAAGGACACTCCACTTTCCTTGGCATGTTCTGGTGGACGTCAGGAGGTATGTCAACATTAATTTTCATCTTGTAAACATTTTGCTTATATTTTTCAAGGTATATGATTAGTATTTTAGCTACATGAATAAAACATGCATGTGTTTTGACACGTTCCATATAATTTCCAAGGAGTAGGATACTTTGGTTAAGCTAAATGGGCATATAGTTAATTCCCTTTTAAGGAATCTGCTTGTATTAGTCAGCTTTTCCTGGTTATGACCAAAATACTTGATGAGAACAACTTAAAAGAGGGAAAAGTTTATTTTGGTTCATAATTTCAGAGGTTTCAGTCTGTAGTCGCCTATTTCCAAGGCAGAATCATCATGGTACAAGGATGTAACAAAGGAAAGCTTCTTGGCTTATGGCAACCAGGAAGCAGAGAGAGAGAAAGGGAGAGGGAAAGGGGCACAGACAAAGTATAGTCACCAGAGGCCTCCCCCCAGTGACCTATTTACTCCAACCATGCCCCACCTCCCTATAATTTCTATTACTGCCTAGTAGTTCAGTCAGCTATCAATGGATTAATACACTCATGAGATCAGAACCATCTTGATTCAGTCATTTCCCAATGCCTCACCTCTGTACGCTGCTTCAGTAGGGACAAGCCTTCAACACATGATCTTCAGGGACATTCTAGATCTAAACCCTAAAACTGTTTTTTGCCCTTGAGGCTAATAAAATTTCTTTGTTTTTACATTTGTTGTGGTTGAATGAATCACAAATCTAAATACACGAAATGCACATTCATTGCTCGCTCAACATCTTACAAATGGAAAGGGTGACATCTTATTATTTCGGTATAATTGGGATTTCAAAGGTCTGAATTTCTTGATATGAAATTGAATCCATTTCTCTATTTAGGACATAATGGAATGTAATTCAGATATTTAGACAAGGATGTAGTAGGTCTTATTTCTTTGTGCTTACTTCATTATAAGTTTAGCTCTTAGTGTAAAATGAATTTCTCTATTCATATTTTACTTTGCAGGTGGTAGACTTGCTGCTGGCTCGTGGTGCCAATAAAGAGCATAGGAATGTGTCTGATTATACACCATTGAGTCTAGCTGCATCTGGAGGATATGTTAATATCATTAAGATTCTTCTTAATGCTGGGGCAGAAATTAATTCAAGGTATCACCTGTTCATTCATTTTATCAATCATGATTATTTTGGAGTTAAGTGTCTTTCCCTTAATATCGGGGCAGATACCATTTTAAATTAAGATAGTACTAAAGAATCAAAGCCAAATATTATTTCTACAATGTGCTTTTAAGTAATTCCATCTTATTTCAGTAATATGGCTTCTTTTAAAAGAGGTCTCATTCCAAAAAATACTGTACTATGTGTTGTGGAAAATTTGTAATCCCTAAGTAGGAATTGTGTTTTAAATTATGGGATTTTCCTATTCCATATTATTGGTCTAAATAATTAAAACTATTCATCGTTGTTCAAAACTTGTCTTTTTACTGAACCATTTTCATCTTTATTGCTTTTTAAAAATGCAGGCTACATATTTTAATTTTCTGAGCACATTTTCCTCTTAGGACTGGGAGTAAACTAGGTATTTCTCCCCTGATGTTGGCTGCAATGAATGGACATGTTCCTGCAGTGAAACTGCTGCTTGATATGGGGTCAGACATTAACGCTCAAATAGAGACCAACCGGAACACAGCTCTCACCCTGGCCTGTTTCCAGGGCCGAGCAGAAGTAGTGAGTTTGCTTCTGGACCGAAAAGCCAATGTTGAACATAGGGCAAAGGTAAATATTTTATCATTTGCAAACTATTTCAAATATATTTCTATATTCAGATTGACTATAGTATTTTCAGTTATTAAGTTAAAACTGATGTCTCAATGCAGGTTTTGGGAATTATGTCATATAAATGTGGTCAGTGACATACTTTTCATTGTTGATAACTGTTTATTATGGACTGTAAGGAAAATAGAATCAATTTTTTTCCCAACTTGATACTTGTGTGCTCTGTTATCCCTATTGAAGTTTGCAACTTTTGAATTTAATAAGATTATTTTATATAAGTCCTTTAACGTAGATTTTTAAAGAATTCTTTTAATGAGGTATGCTTACATTGATAAAACCCAAGCAAAATTATTTCATAAATTATAAAATTAGGACAAAATAAAATTATATAATCTACTTTGACCATAAAAGATTCTGACAGTTTTCTGTTTGACATTTAGAAAATAGGAGTTAGCATTTCAGTAATTAGAAATCCTTTTATTTGAACTATTAGATAACTTAGAACCCTAGAAAAATGTGGCTCAAGTGATTTTTTTTTTTTTTTTTTTTTTTTTGTACCAGGGATTGAACTCAGGGGGACTTAACTACTAAACCATAACCCTAGTCCCATTTTGCATTTCATTTAGAGACAGGGTTTCACTGAGTTGCATAATGCCTCACCTTTGCTGAGGCTGGCTTTGAACTCGAGATCCTCCTGTATTACCCTCCTGGGCCACTTGGATTTCAGATGTGCACCACCACACCCAGCAGGTGGAATTCTGGAATTCTTTATAGTTAGATGACAGCCAATCTGGTAGTCATTTCCAGTTGGAAAGGTTTGAATGGAAATTTCATATTTTCTCCCTTAACTCCATTAGCTTTCTTTCTTTCTTTCTTTCTTATTTTGGTACTAGGTGCATTCTGCTACATTTTATTTATTTATTTATTTATTTGCTTGCTTGCTTATTTATTTATTCAGTTTTATGTGTTGCTGAGGATCAAACCCAAGGATGTCTGCATAGTAAGCGAACGCTCTACCGCTGAGCCACGACCCCAGCCCCATTCTGCCATTTTAGTTTGCCTTTTTGATTTTATTTTAAGATAGAGTCTTGCTAAATTATCTATGCCAGCTGTGAACTGTGATCCTTCTTTTGAAGCCTTCACTTCAAAAGGAGTTGGGATTACAGGGGTGTGCAACCGTACCCAGTTTCCCTCTGACTTTTAATCATACATAGAGAAATGAGCCTTTCCTACCATCTGTTTGTTTGTTTGGTTTTTTTTTCTGTTACATTTGTGGCCCACTCATCTATTAAAAGTTCTAGGGAAATCCATATTGTTTTGAGAATGAGAGTAGGAAATGTCTTTCAACAAAAATATCAAGAGATTAGTGTACAAAAGACATATTAGAAAAAAATTATTAATTAGGATTTTAATCTACTTATGTTTTAATGTCTCTTAATTTCACAAAGTAATTATTATCTAATGAGTAGATTTATGATAGTGTGGAAGTTATGAAATTGTTTCTTTTTTGCATAGGGTATTAGGTTATAAAGTGAATTCTGGCATGTCTAAATTGAACCTAACAGTTATCACTTGCTATTTAGTAGAATTTAAGACAGACTATTGCTTAGCTCTTGGGAGAGGAAATCAGAATCTTCTTAAAAGTCAATTGCTTTAGTCTTTTTAAGAAATTATAAAATTTAATTACATAATTTATTGATCTAAACAGACTGGTCTTACCCCCTTGATGGAAGCTGCTTCTGGGGGATATGCAGAGGTTGGAAGAGTTCTCCTTGATAAAGGAGCAGATGTCAATGCCCCTCCTGTGCCTTCTTCAAGAGATACAGCTTTAACAATAGCAGCAGACAAAGGTCACTACAAATTTTGTGAGCTCCTGATTAACAGGTGAGTCATTTTCTATTAAAAAAAATTTAAGAACACATATATTATTCATTTTATAACCTATGGGTAAATATATATTTGCATATGTGTATATATGCATGTGTGTGTGTGACACACACACAGATTTATGTATTTATTTTCCCTATCTGGGTACAGTGGCATATGCCTGTAATCCCAGTGACTTGGGAGACTGAAGCAGGAGGATTGCAAGTTTAAGGTCAGCCTAAGCAACTTAGTGAGATCCCATCTTAAAATTTTAAAGAAAGGGGCTGAGTACAGTCATGCACATCTGTAATCCGAGCATCTCAGGAGGCTGAAGCAGGAAGATGGTGAGTTCAAAGCTAGCCTCAGTAACTTAGCTGAAGCCCTAAGGAATTCAGCAAGACCGTGTCTCTAAGTAAATTACAAAAAAGACTGGGGATGTGGCTCAGTGGTTAAGCACCCCTGGGTTGAATCCCCAGTACCAAAAAAAATTTTAAGAAGTGGGGCAGGGGATGTAGCTGCCATGAAGCGTTCTTGGTTTTATCAAACCAAAAAAAAAAAACACCCAACTTCCTGTGGTCCCTTTTACTTTTAAAGTATATAAAATTCTATTACTTTATTGACATTTTAATGTACACTTATTTACATGTTACTCTTTACAAAATAATGAAAGATGGTAGGGAAAAGTAAAAAATGTTAGCCTCTTCCTATAAGAAACAAACTATATTAACATTTTTATCTACAGGGGAGCCCATATTGATGTTCGAAACAAGAAGGGAAATACACCACTTTGGCTGGCATCCAATGGTGGTCATTTTGATGTAGTGCAGTTGTTAGTACAAGCAGGTGCTGATGTGGATGCAGCAGATAACCGGAAAATCACACCCCTTATGTCAGCATTTCGCAAGGTAATTTGATGTGGGGGTGAGGGAAGATTAAATTAATTTTAAGCCAATTTTAAGTTGAAACCATGGAGAATAATTAATTGATGTTGGTGAATCAATTATATTTCCGTAAAAAAATCACTACTCTTTCCATTCTTTTGCAGCCAAATCTAAAAGCTATGGGGTAGTTCACTCTAAGCAGCTTTGTTGTTAAATCACTTGTTTCCTTGACTGTTTCTGTTATGTTGTATATAAAATATGAGACTTAAGGAAAACTATTGTATGCAGGTGGATATTTACCTGACGAGGAACAAAAAGGAGTGACCTTTCATAAAAACTTATACCTCTCATATAAATTAAGGCTCACTGTTCTGATATATTTTTTAAATCCTGCTGGATGCAATGGTACACACCTGTAATCCCAGGGACTCAGGAGGCTGAGGCAGGAGGATTGCAATTTCAAGACCAGCTTCAGCAATTTAGCAAGGCTCTAAGCAAATTAATAAGATACTGTCTCAAAATAAATTTTTTTTTTAAAAACAAAGGACTGAGGGTGTAGCTCAGTGACAAAAACACCTCTGTGTTCAATCCCTGGTATGTATGTATGTATAAATAAATACCTGTCCCATTGCAGTTAATGGTAAACTATAAACTACTTAATATGGCCTACAAAGCTCTCAGAATTTGGTTCATGTTAACCTCCTCAGATTGATCATTCATAATACCTTCCCCTTTTGCTTACATAAACTGTAGCACTGTCACTGACCTAGAATGCACTCACCTTTTAACTGCCTAAGGACTTTTTGCTCAATGGTTTTTCTTTTCCTAGGATGTTCTTCATTCCTATTTACCTGGCTTACCTCCCTACTCATCATTTAGCTCCCATTTTATTTTATTTTATTTTACTCCCCTAACATTTATTTAAAAATTAATTTATCAACCCCCATAATATCCATATATTAAATTCCCAGGAAAATTTATTAATCTAAGATTAATATAGTATGTCATTGATGTTTACATCACTTGTCAACAAATTCAGTGGGTAAGTGGATACACAACACACATGAGCCATGTGTTGATATATAATTCTGTTTCAAATCCTGACAGGGAAGATTCTGATATATGACTTCAGCTCTGTGGCCTTGAGGAAGTTATTTCACCTTCAGAATCTCACTTGGCTTTTGTGTGAACAGTGAATAATTATGCAGCTCTCCTCGGCCTGGGATATAGACTACCTGGCTTATGTTCACAGAAAGTCTTATAAATACCAAGCTTTGTTATAAATCAGAATTTTACTTCACATAATTCATCTCTGCTTCTATAAATCTCTGTGTTTTCAGTTAGGTTCAATATGCCTCATTACTTTACATTTAGAATCATGTTTGAATTTTCCTTTCATCCATTTTTATTCTAATTTAATTAAATTAATTTTAAGCCAATTTTAAGTTGAAACCATGGAGAATAATTAATTGATGTTATACATATGACAGGAGAATGCAGTTCATTTCATATTATACATATAGAGCACAATTTTTCAAGATGCTGACTGCACACAAAGTATTTTCACAACATTCGTGTCTTATACCTCTCATGATCCAAAGGATAATGATGTCTAACTCATTCCACCTTCATTCCTCCCCACTTTTCCCCCTCCTTTCCCCTCCCTCCCCTTTGCCCTATTTGAAGTTCCTCCATTCCTTCTATGCTCCCCTCCAAATTGCATTATGAGTCAGCATCCTCATGTCAAAGAAAACATTCGGCCTTTGGTTTTTTGGGATTGGCTTGCTTCACATAGCATTATATATTCTCCAACTTTATCCATTTACCTGCAAATGCCATGATTTTATTCTCTTTTAATGCTAAGTAATGTTCCATTGTGTGTGTGTGTGTGTGTGTGTATATATATATATATCAAAATTTCCCTATCCATTCATCTACTGAAGGGTATCTAGATTGGCTCCATAATTTAGCTATTTTGTGAATTGTGCTGCTTTTAACTCTCATTTTAATATCACTTTTCAAATTCTTTCCCTAATACCCAACTTGAAAAAGGTTTCTCTTTTGTAGTTGAATATTTTCCCTTATCCCAACTTGTAATTACATATTTAATACCTGTTTTGTGTACTGGAAGGACTATAAGGACTGAGAGTTATGGCTATCTTTTCACTGCTTTTTATACCCACTTGTATAGCACAGTGCCTGGCACAAACTAGGTAATCATAGCTTTTGAAGGACAGCAATATAAGTTATATGTTTTAAAAGAAAATCTTAAAATGTTTTCTACACTTAATTCTTTAAAAAAATTATGTTTTTAATTAAAGCAGATGCAAATATAGTAAAATGCATCTTAAGGTGCATAATTTGGTGACATTTTATAAATGCAGATACCTGTGTCACCCAAACCTCCATAAAGATATGAAATAATGCTATAACCCTAGATGTTTCCAGCATTTCTGTTTTCATCAAGTCCCTGTCCCAGAGGCAAACACTTCTTCATCATACTTATTCTTGAGGATGTTTTAGAACCTTATTAGGAGGGGAAGCTATACAAGCTTGGTTCTATTAAAATAGATAAGCTTAAAACTTATTACAGATCCATGCCACACACATAATCCCAGTGACTCAAAAGCCTGTGGCAGGAGAATCATAAGTTCAAGGCCAACATGGGCAACTTAGTGAGACCCTGTCTCAAAATAAAATAAAAAGGCCTAGGGATATAGTGCCGCCATAGAGTGCTTCCCTAGTAAATACGAGGTTAGATCCCTAGCAGAGTACAAATTAAAAAAAAAGAAAGAAAGATTTTATTATTCATCTTTTAGTCCCTGATAATGGCACTTATTATAAAGTGTTTTTCTAGGTTCACGTTATAGGGCTCCAAAAAATTTGGTAGTCAACTTTGTTTAGTCAGGTGGAATCAAAATAATACTTTGAAATCTGAAAGTTTTGTTTATGTTAGGACTAATTTCCCTTTTATACTGAGATTTATTTTACATTGTCAATTTTTTGTTAATAAATTTATTCTAAGAAGTACTATTTTCAACAGATTTTTCTATTTTTTATGGGTTATTGATTAAATTAAAAAGAAGCCATATATTCCTGACCATTTTTATTTATCTAGAAGTCTTTTAAGTTGTTATGTATACAAGCAAAATTTCAAAGGATTTGTGAGTGTGTGTTTTGTTGTACTTTTCACAGGGTCATGTAAAAGTTGTCCAGTATTTGGTGAAGGAAGTCAATCAATTCCCTTCTGATATAGAATGCATGAGATACATAGCAACAATTACAGATAAGGTAAGTTTACTATAATATTGAAGCACATTTTGATTCTTTTTAGAATTATATATCCAGATGTACAATTAAGAGTTTGTTTTTCTCCCCTGAGATGTCAAAGCATAGATCTTTCTATACTTTAGTTTTTCCACTTGCAAAGTACACAGTACCCTAATTTTTATAAAAAATATTATTTTCCTCTTACTGTGGACCGTAATTGAAGTGACTCTAGTTATGGCTAATTACTAAACCATTAGTCTGATGAAAAGGTTTTCTAAGAACCTACAGATTTTTGAGGAAAGATGCCTTAGTTTGATTAAAGTTTTATACAGGACTGGACTCAGGGTAGCTTAATTTGGCTTAGCAAATTTTCAGTGTTTTGAGCTTTAACCCCCTAGATTTTGATGTGCTCATCTACTCATGTTTTATTTGGCCTCTATATATTATGTGTTTTTATATAATTCCATTTTCTGTAGGAACTATTAAAAAAGTGTCACCAATGTGTTGAGACAATTGTGAAGGCTAAAGACCAGCAGGCTGCAGAAGCAAATAAGAATGCAAGTATTCTTTTAAAGGAGCTTGATTTGGAAAAGGTGAGTGGGAAAAATAATTTTCCTTATTAGAAATTGTTTAAAATTAGGTAGAATAAATTTGTCACCTGTATGACCAATAATCTTAATAAAATTTGATTCGAGGAAATTGTTAATATATTCTCAAACCACCATCCATTTAATTTGAACTATCATTCATAAAAAAAAAATATTTTGAGACCATATAAATGAAGGATTAGATTTTGAGCAAGATTACCAGTTTACCAAATGACATTACTATCTAAGTGACTTTAACATTAATTTGAGAAGAAATTTAGAAAACAATTGGAAATCATTTGTTCATTATAAGATTTTGGATGTAAGTTTATTAGATTCCTTATTAAAGAGTAAGTGTCTAGGATCCTAGGATGTGGGTACAAGGTAAAAACATTAAAAAAAAAAAAAAAAAGATTGCCATTCAGAGGCCCAGTCAGCTTGTTTGAAAAATAAGGATGTTGATATTGATTCTGGAAGTTGTAATAAAAGAATATCATGAATTGTGTAGCATTGTTCTAGGAATGCAGGACATAGCTGATCATGAAGATATTTTGTTGATGAAAAAGTATCATTTTGAAAGAGGCTAAAATTTTTATAGCAGTTCTTAAAAAAAAAAGCTATGGTGATGAACACCTGTAATCTCAGATACTCAGGAGGCTGAGGAAGAGGATCATAAGTTCCAGGCCAGCCTTGGCAATTTAACAAGACCCTGTCTCAAACAAAAATATGAAGAGGGCTGGGGATGTAACTCAGTATAGAACACTCCTAAGTTGTTTTTATTATTATTATTATTATTATTAATGTATGACAGTAGAATACATAAATGGAGTATAACTTCTCAATAGTCTGGTTGTACATGATGTAGAGTTACATAGGTAATATAATCATATTTGCACATGGGGTCACTCCTGGGTTTAATTCCCATACCACAACAAAAAAAGAGAGAGAAAAAAAGATGATTGCATGAATAGGCAATTTACAGAAAAAGAAATACAAATGTGCACTAAATAGATGAAGATTGTTCAACTTCATTAGTAAAGAATTGCATAATAAAAGAGTGGCCTAAGTTTTTTCTTTTCTTTTTTTTCTTTGTCCTAATTAGTTATACATGACAGCAGAATGCACTTCAATTCATTGTACACAAATGGAACACAACTTTTCACTTCTCTGGTAACTTCATTACCCTAGGTACAATCATACATGTACCTAGGGTAATGAAGTTCTTCTCATTCCACCATCTTTCCTACCCCATGCCCCCTCCCTTCCCTTCCCTTCCCTTTGCCGAGTCCAAAGTTCCTCCATTCATTTCATGACCACCCACCACCACCACCATCATGGATCGGCATCCACTTATCAGAGAAAACACTCGGCCTTTGGTTTTTTGGAATTGGCTTACCTTACTTGGCATGATATTCTCCAACTCCATTCATTTACCTGAAAATTTTGTATTTTTATTTTCTTTTAATGCTGAGTAATATTCCATTGTGTATATATACCAGTTTCTTTATCCATTCATCTGTTGAAGGGCATCTATGTTGGTTCCACAGTTTAGCTATTGTGAATTGTACTGCTGTAAACATTGATATGGCTGCATATCAAAATCAGTATGCTAAAGTAAATAGATACATGTTCAAAGATATGGATATATAAGGATATTCATTGTTATTTTGCTATTGGGGGGAAAGTGTAAACCTTAAAATCTTTATCAATAGGAAATTAAATAAATTTTTGTAAACTTGATAAACTTATATAGTTTAAAGACAGAAAATAATTTATACTCATTTTTAAATTTATGTATATATAATTTATATATAATTATATATATAAATCATATATATATATATATATATATATATATATATATATATATATATATATATATAAAGTGTGTGTGTGTTTGCATGTGCGTGCATGCTTGGAGTCCAACACAGGTTCTTAAATATGCTAGACAACTACTCTACCACTGAGCTACATCCCCAGACCATATATTCATTTTCAAATAAAGTGAAATTTGAAATTAGATGACTCCTAAGGTTCCATTCATATCTGTAACTTTTTCATTTTATGTAACTATATCCCTGGATCAATTCCCTACATAGTCAGATTGCTCTTATGCCAAAAAAGTGATGAAATCACTTTTAGCTGAAAATACAATCTCTTCATGTTGTCTGCAACCCCCCCACTTTTTTTTACACCAGAGGTTGGTAAACTTTTTCTATAAAATGCCAAATAGTAAATATTTTAGAATGTACATAAGATTTCTGTAATAAAAACTCAACTTTGCTACTGTAGCATGAAACCAGCCATAAACAATTGGTAAGTAAATGAGTGTGGTGGAGCTGGGGTGTGGCTCAGTTAGAGTACTTGCCTAACATGTGTCAGGCACTGATTTTGATTATCACATATAAAGAAATAAAAAATATAGGTCCATCAACAACTAAAAAAAATTTTTTTTAAATGAGTGTTGCTGTATTCCAATAGAATTTCAACTGTGGGCACTGAAGTTTGAATTTTATATTATTTTCACATGAAATGTTAAGATTTTCAACTATCTAAAAATGTAAAAAACAATCTTTCCTTTCATACCACATAAAAACAGGCAGCAGACTGGATTTGTCACAGTCAATATTTTGCCCACCCATGATTGAGATGAATAAAAATTTCAAAGAATAGTCAATTTGTGCCTCAGAATGCTAAATTATGGTTTTAAGGGAAATGCTTTTCTGAATTACCACAAGAAGAACTGGGCTTCATGTACATATTCTTATGAGTTTTTTTTTTTGCATAATTTCCATAGAAATAGGGGTAATAATGTATTTTCTATTTCAGACTTTCATTATGTTCTTAGGCAACCTGTTTGTTAACTGTGCTCTTTTCGGGCGGGGGGGGGGTAATATATATATTAAAAAGTATATAAGATATATGTGTTTAAAATAGATGTTTGCAAAACCTAAATATGGTGAAAATTTGATGTTTTAATAGTCTGTTTCTTAATTGGATTCTCTTTTCGTTAGTGGGCTATAAGATGTCATCATATATTTTCGATTTGTGTACCTTACATATAAGAATAGTTTGAAAATAATTTTTTTTTTCCATTTTGTGGGTTGTCCTTTTACCCATTTTTTTTTTCTTTTCTTTTCTTTTGGCACCAGGGATTGAACCCAGGGGCGCTTTACCACATCCTTCAGCCCTTTTTTATGTTTTATTTAGAGACAGTGTGTCACTGAGTTCCTTAGAGCCTTACTAAGTTGCTTAGGCTGGCTTTGATCTCTCTATCCTCCTGCCTCAGCCTACAAAAAGCCCCTGGTATTACAGGCGTGTACTACCACGCCCAGACCTTTTAATTTCTTGATGGTTCTTTTGAAGCACAAAAGTTTTCAATTTTGATGTTGCCATTTATTTTTTTCTTTTGCATTTATAAATATTTTGAAACACATCCATGGAAAGCCTGTGTATCATGAACAAAAATGCCACTTCATTCTTTAAATTATCACGTTAATGTTAAAATGATAAACTGGCTTTATTTGTAGTCAAGAGAAGAGAGCAGAAAGCAGGCTCTTGCAGCTAAAAGAGAGAAAAGAAAAGAAAAGAGAAAAAAGAAAAAAGAGGAGCAGAAAAGGAAACAGGAAGAAGATGAGGAAAACAAACCTAAGGAGAATTCAGAACTAGCAGAAGATGAGGATGAAGAGGAGAACGATGAAGATGGTAAGAAATGACTGATTTGAATTAGTGAAAATTTTTCTTATTACTCATTATGAGTATCTTTTGCTTCTAGTCAATGTTAGTTAAATTTTTTATTAAATTAATCTGAAATTGATAATTGACTTTTATAGTAAATAATTTTAATGTTTTACATTGTAAATTGATAGAGAAACAGAAGAAAGAAAGCAAGCACATAACGTGAAGAAGTTCAGTTGTGATTTAAGTCACCGTGTAAAATATTCTGTGCATATTAAAAGCAATAAAATAAGAGATTTAACAGCTTTTCTTTAGGTTCTTCTCTACCTCTAACTTCCCTGATTAAAAACTAGAAAGAGAGAGAGTTCCTGAATAAATTCTATTAGCTAAGATTTAGGCTTGAAACTATAAAGGGAAGCATGTCAGTATAACTGAAGTTCATTATTCTCAGAGTTGTTTATGATGCTATATGGCTGTGGTTGTAATAGGCAAATTATTTTGCTTTACTTGAATTCTATTTCTAAAATAATATCTAAAAAATGTCCTAAATTCAAACTATGTAGTTTTGATTAGTTCATGAGATTAACATTTCATATCTTAATTATGTTAATGGGGTATATATTTTCTATACCAACCTAGACATCCAATTATAATATTGTATATTCGAATGGCAGCAAATATTTCTTTATTTATTAGTGAACACTGGTGGAATGAAAATATGACCTAAAAGGCTGAATTATTTGGTATATTTTGTCACAATTTGTTTTCAGATCTGTGACTCTCAATGTGATTTTTATCCTTTTTTTATAATTTCAGTGGAGCAAGAAGTTCCCATAGAACCTCCTAGTGCAACCACCACCACCACAATTGGAATTTCTGCAACATCTGCAACATTCACAAATGTGTTTGGGAAAAAAAGGGCCAACGTGGTCACAACTCCCAGTACCAATCGGAAAAATAAGAAGAATAAAACCAAAGAGACCCCTCCCACAGCACATTTAATTCTGCCAGAACAACATATATCTTTAGCACAACAAAAGGCAGATAAAAATAAAATAAATGGAGAACCTAGAGGTGGTGGTGCAGGTGGGAATAGTGATTCGGATAACTTGGACAGTACAGACTGCAACAGTGAAAGTAGTAGTGGTGGTAAAAGCCAAGAGTTAAATTTCACTATTGATGTGAACTCCAGTAGTGATAGGAGGTACCCGTCACTGCTCCTCAATTCCCAAGAAGAGAAGATAATTACTACTGCTTCTAAAACTCAAACACGGTAAATTTTTCAGATTTGCTAACTCTACATTCATCTTTCCTTTTTCAGACTTGGCACAAGAATTCAAAGTATGTTATCCAAGTTGTGTTTAACAATTTAAATCTACCATATTAACTTGTCTTTAATATCCAAAACTAAAATTTACCTGTGTCCTCTTAATCATGTGCTAGTTAAGATTATAAAACAGGGGCCGGAGTTGTGGCTCAGTGGCAGAGAGCTTGCTAAGATTTATAGTTTGAAGTTGATAATATTAGTTAGCATGCCTTGATTTTATTTAACTGTCATTTTTATTGAATTTGGTCTAACTTTTGACTTCTGAATCCAGTTTTATATTAAAATAGATGATGATTCTTTGGTCATTTCTATTTTTCTGACTTGGTTATTTGATGTGCCGAACTTAAATTCAAATATTTCAGCATAACTTTGTCTATAAAGGGGTAATCTCTTGAGTTTCTACCTTAACACTTATCTTTTGTTGAACCTGATATTTCTCTCTTCAGACTTGAAGGTGAAGCAAATTCTAATTCCTTGTCAACAAGTTATAAGTCAGTGTCATTGCCATTAAGCTCTCCAAACATAAAGCTGAATCTCACTAGTCCTAAAAGGGGTCAAAAAAGAGAAGAAGGGTGGAAAGAAGTTGTGCGAAGGTAAGTAGGATTAGTCTCATCTTTTTAACTCTCATAAATCATATAGGTTCTCCTTTCCATGCCAGATAGTTACCTAGTTAATTAATGAATAATTTGAATGTGACCATTATTGTAAACTATAGTGCCATACTAAATCCAGAATATGCTCAAGCACAATCAGAAGCAATACATAAATTTGTGTTTTGTATTTATATATATATATGTGTGTGTGTGTGTTTCTCTTCCTTTAGCTTATCCCAAATGTTGACTCTTTTGGATAACCTATGATTTGCTCTTTATGTAGATTAAATGTAAGACTTTTATTTTTTATTGATGTATATATGAGTTGTTGATTTTGATTTAAAATGAATAAGCTAACATTATTCAGTAGGTATGCATTATTTTATTTTAGATAGAGTCAATACATGGTACTTGCAGTTTAGTTGATATAAGTGATATTTTGAGCAGATTTGAATGCTTGGATTGAGTGAGTTAAATATAATTTGTTTTAAATGGCAATGTAAGTTTTAACTTGCCTAAATTAAATTCAATATGATGAGAGATCCATTTCTAAGATAAAAAATTACAATAATATATTTTTAGATTTAAGAAATATTCTATAAATGTCCATCAACTTATTGCTGAGACATCTTTTTTTAATAAAGACATCTAATTTCATAAGCTCATGAATAGTTCTCATTTTATAGGTCAAAGAAGTTATCTGTTCCAGCCTCAGTGGTGTCCAGAATAATGGGAAGAGGAGGATGCAACATCACTGCAATACAAGATGTTACTGGTGCCCACATCGATGTGGATAAACAAAAAGATAAGAATGGCGAGAGAATGATAACAATAAGGTAATTGTGAAGAATTTATATTACTACTTCTGGGTATAATTTTATAAAAAGCAAGCTTTTTTTAGGTATAATACAATTAAGGATTTTATTTGATGGTTAAGAATACATGTGTTTTGTTTGTTTTTTCATGCTTTTGGTCTTGTTTTTGTTTGTTTTTTTCCCCAGGGGTGGTACAGAATCAACAAGATATGCAGTTCAGCTTATCAATGCACTTATACAAGATCCCGCTAAGGAACTGGAAGACTTAATTCCTAAAAATCACATCAGAACCCCTACCAGCACCAAATCCATTCATGCAAACTTCTCATCTGGAGTAGGCACCACAGCAGCTTCCAGCAAAAATGCATTTCCCTTGGGTGCTCCAACTCTTGTAACTTCACAGGCAACAACATTATCTACGTTCCAGCCCACTAATAAACTTAATAAGAACGTACCAACAAATGTACGTTCTTCTTTCCCAGTTTCTCTTCCTTTAGCTTATCCCCACCCTCATTTTGCCCTGCTGGCTGCTCAAACTATGCAACAGATTCGGCATCCTCGCCTACCTATGGCCCAGTTTGGAGGAACCTTCTCACCTTCTCCTAACACTTGGGGACCATTTCCAGTGAGACCTGTGAATCCTGGCAATACAAATAGCTCTCCAAAGCATAACAATACAACCCGTCTACCAAACCAGAATGGGACTGTTTTACCATCAGAGTCTCCTGGACTAGCAACTGCTAGTTGTCCTATCACTGTCTCTTCTGTAGTTGCTGCCAGTCAGCAACTATGTGTGACTAATGCCCGAACTCCTTCATCAGTCAGAAAGCAGTTGTTTGCCTGTGTGCCTAAAACGAGTCCTCCAGCAACAGTGATTTCTTCTGTGACAAGCACTTGTAGTTCCCTGCCTTCTGTCTCCTCTGCACCTATCACAAGTGGGCAAGTTCCCACTACATTTCTGCCTGCAACTACTCCTCAAGCACAGCTTTCTTCACAAAAGATGGAGTCTTTCTCTGCCATGCCACCTCCCAAAGAAAAAATGTCCACACCAGACCAACCCATGACAAACCTATGTACCCCATCGCCAACTGCAAATAGTTGCAGTAGCTCTGCCAGCAATACCCCAGGAGCTGCAGAAACTCACCCATCTAGTAGTCCCACTCCTCCCTCCAATAACACACAGGAGGAGGCACAACCATCCAATGTGTCTGATATAAGTCCTATGTCAATGCCTTTTGCCTCTAACACAGAACCTCCTCCATTGACTTTGGCGTCACCCAGATTGGTTGCTGCTGATAATCAGGATACCAGTAATTTACCTCAGTTAGCTGTACCAGCACCTCGAGTTTCTCATCGAACACAGCCCAGAGGTTCTTTTTACTCAGTGGTACCAAATGCAGCCATACACCAGGATCCCCAGTCTATTTTTGTTACAAATCCAGTTCCTTTAACAACACCTCAAGGCCCACCAGCTGCAGTGCAACTTTCTTCAACTGTGAACATTATGAATGGTTCTCAGATGCACATAAGTTCAGCAAACAAATCTTTGCAACCTACATTTGGCCCAGCTACACTTTTTAATCACTTCAGTAGCCTTTTTGACAGCAGTCAGGTACCACCTAACCAGGGTTGGGGAGATGGTCCTCTGTCCTCACGAGTTGCTACAGATGCCTCTTTCACTGTTCAGTCAGCATTCCTGGGTAACTCTGTACTTGGACACTTGGAAAATGTGCACCCTGACAACTCCAAGGCACCTGGCTTCAGACCACCTTCCCAGCGAGTTTCTACTAGTCCAGTTGGTAAGTTATTATTAAGTATTCCTAGAACTTAAGTTGCAGGCTCTTAGAGCCTAACCTCTTATTCCAAGATAATAATTTTTGTACGTAATATTGTGTGACCTTGTGTAATAAACAGTAGAGATCTGAGTAAATGGACAAAAAAGTAGCTATAGGTAAATCACATATAATAAGCTAGATCTTTCAATCAGAGTAGGAGGTAATACCTTGTATCAGCTTATTTTCTTAGAATTGGTGTCAGATTATGTAAATAAAAATGATTCATGGTATACATCAAGGATTCCAGATGTGTAGACTTTAAAAATCACAGTGATTGTATTAGATTTTAAAAATTAGAGTTACAAAAGTGTTTAGATACCAGCCTACAATTTATATTATTTAATGGTACTATATATTATTTATATTAGATGCAGCTGTTTGAAGAGATCCATCTAGTCATTTATGGGCTCTTATATTTTTAAAAGAAACAGTTTCTTAGCATTGTAAGAAAGATGCAGATAGATTTGAATCCATTGTTGGCTTAGCGATGTTTGGAATAACAAAATCTATTTTTCAAAGTTTAAGAGCCAAATTTAACCTAATCTATGCTGTACAAAAACCAAATTAAAAATGGTAGCTGACCCAGATTGGGGTAAGGAACACTATTTTCACTTAGTATATCTCTTCCAACTACCCTAACATGCATGTTACCTTTTTGCTAAACTACTAATCTGTGTTGTTTAGAATTGTGAGTTATGGGGCTGGGGTTGTAGCTCAGTGGTATAGCACGTGCCTAGCAGGTGTGAGGCACTGAGTTCGAGTCTCAGCACCACATATAAATAAATAAAATAAAGGTCCATCAACACCTAAAAAAATATTTTTAAAAAATTTGTGAGTTATGGATATGGCATAGCCTTAATTTTCATTTCAGATATGTTTCATTTACTTGTCTTTTCAGGAAAACAGTTGTTTCTATTTTATTTCTTTTTTTTCTCTTAATGTTATTTTATTTGTTTAAATAAATTATATATGACAGTACAAATGCACTTTGATACATCATGTATAATGGAGTATAATTTCTCATTCTTCTGATTGTACATAATGTAAAATCCCATCAGTCATACAGTTATATATGTAATATAGGGTAATAATGTCTGATTCATTCTGTTATCTTTCCAACCCTGCATCCCCTCAAGTAATTGTTTCTTGTCTTTGAAGCAGATACATAAGTCTCCCCAAGACCATCTATGATCTCCTTTTTTCTTTTTTTCTATAAATAGACATCAGTTGTAACTGTTCATTTTGGGAAACTAGTAAAGATCTTCAAAAGCCACAGGTTGAAAAAATTGCTCATTGTCAGTGCTCGATTGTGATAGAAAATAGTATGCTTAAACTTGGCATGGTGGTGCACACCTGTAATCCTAGATACATAGGAGACTGAGGTGGGAGGATTAGGAGTATGAGGTGAGCCTGGGACAGCATAGTGAAACCCCCTTCTCAAAAAATAAATAAATAGGACTGGTGTTGTTGCTCAGAAGTAGAGCACTTGCCTAGCATGTGTGAGGCACTGGGTTTGATCCTCAGCGCCACATAGATAGGTAGAAAGATAGATACATAGATAGATAAAGGTGTTGTGTCCATGTACAACTAAAAATATTTTTAAATAAATAAAGGAAGTATTCATCTTTGACCCTCCTTCTGGGGCCCAGGATTAATAAGCTTGACCTCATATTCTTTGTTCTTTGTTTGTTTGTTTTTAGTATTAAGGATTTAATCCAGGGGCACCACTGAACTATATTCCCAGCCCTTTTTAAATTTTTTTTATTTTGAGACAGGGTCTTGCTAAGTTGCTGAGGCTAACCTCCAATTTTTGATACTCTTGCCTCAGCCACCTGAGTTACTGGGATTCCAGTGTGCACCACCATCCCCTACTTGACCTCAATTCTTAACAGCCTGTATGGGTTGCTTTTATTCATGTCTTCTTCCATTGGTTTACCCTCTTAGTAAGAAGTAGTAATACTTTAAGAAGATGGGGAATGGTGTGAAGAAATTAAAATCATGATGGCTGCTGGCAGGAATGTAGGATGGGTCAGCTCTTTTGGTAAAAAAAAGTTTCAGGGTTCATCAAAAAGAAATAACTATAATTTATACACCTGTAATCCCAGAGGCACAGGATGCTGAAACAGGGGGATTGCAAGTTCAAGATCAGCCTGGGCAATTTAGTAAGATCCTGTCTCAAGATGAAAAGGACTACGAATGTAGCTCAGTGGTAGAATAGCCTTGGGTTCAATCCCCAAAACTGCAACAACAACAACAACCTAAACAAAAAAGAAGTGGGGATACGGGAATGAGAGGATCTGGTGATAGGTAATGGGTATGGAATTTCCTTTAAGGGATACAGAAATATTCTAAAATTGATTATGGAGGTGGCTGTACAGCCCTGTGAATTGCTATACTAAAATCAATTGAATTTTATACTTCAAATGGGTGAATTATATGATATGTGAATTACATCTAAACATTGTTTTTTTAATGATAGGAAATTAAATTGTTTGAAAATCAGACTTTCCTGAGAGAAGTTTTGACAAATTTTCATTTTCCTACAGTGAATATACCTGTAATCCTTTCTTAGATCTTTGTCCCTTTTCCCTAATAAATTCCACAATCAATGGAATTTACGAAGGCTGCTAAGTTCAAATTTATCCAAAGTAGATAGAAACTTTGGTATAGTTTACAATTATTGATTTTGTTTAATAGAATACCAAAATTACCCTTAGGTTAGTGGTATGCTTTTCCTCCTTGTGAGGAAGGAAAATTGGTAGGTTTTGTTATTCATTTTCTATAGGAAATAACTATAATTTTTTAAAAAGCTGTTGCTTTCAGGTTTTCCACAAGAGAGAATGCAGATATTAATAAAAACTTTAAGATTTATCCAGAACATTAGTTTAGGTGACTTCCATTCTTAAATTTTCTATATTTATATGTTAGATGATTTTCTTCTGATGGTAAGAAAATTTAGGTTTGGCCGTATAGTATCACATAAGTGGATTCTTTTTGCTGTAATCTACAAAAATAAACCACATGCTTTCTTCTTTAAAAAATTAAGGAACCTTGGACTTCACATTTTAAAGCCTTAGCTAATTGGATATCTCGTACCTGTTTTATTTCAGGGTTACCATCCATTGACCCATCAGGCAGCTCCCCATCTTCCTCCTCTGCTCCTCTGACAAGTTTTTCCGGCATACCAGGAACAAGGGTTTTCCTGCAAGGGCCAGCTCCTGTTGGGACTCCTAGTTTCAACAGACAACATTTTTCACCCCATCCATGGACAAGCACCTCAAATTCATGTAGGAATCATGGAGGAACTCTTTCCAAAGAGTCTTAATTAAGTTATTAAGCCATTTATTTCAGGAAATATTATGTTATAAATTTAGTAAAATAAACAGTATGCAGATACCCAAAGTTTGTATTGTAGTCACATCAAAAAATTGACAGGCATTTTATAGGATTCAAAACTTGAGAAGGGTCAAGCTATCTATTGTTATTTAAGAAGAGGTAATACAAAGCCAGGTACAGTGGTCCATGCGTATAATCCCAGAAACTCAGGAGAATCTTGAGTTCAGGGTCAGCCTGGGCAATTTAACAAGACCCTGTCTCTGGGCTGGGGATGTGGCTCAAGCGGTAGCGCGCTCGCCTGGCATGCGTGCGGCCCGGGTTCGATCCTCAGCACCACATACAAACAAAGATGTTGTGTCAGCCAAAAACTGAAAAATAAATATTAAAAAAAAAAAAAAAAAAAAACAAGACCCTGTCTCAAAAAATAAAAAAGGCTGGTTGTTAGCTCATGGTAGTATGTCCCTGGATTCAATTCCCAATACCACAAAAATAAATTTAAAAAATAAAAAGGGTTGGGAGTGCAGCTCAGCAGTAGAGCAGCCCTAGGCTCAATCCCAGTATTGAATGAAAAAAGAAATAACAAAATGATTGGGGGTGGGGGCAGTAAAATAATTTCTCAAATCTTGAAACTGATTTATGCATATGGTCAACTTGATATGATATCTCATTTATGATTATTTATGATTTCTCATTTATTTTTACATTTTTATGGATGTATCATTGCCCATTATAAGTATTCCTTTGTTCTGAATTGCTTATTTCAATATTTAGAACAGATTATGTATTTAGAATTTAACAGTATTTGATTTCCTTTCTTTAGTGAGAATTGTGAAGTAATTAACATTGGCCTTTTTGACAAGGAAAACTAACCAAAGTACCTGAGCCCAATTAAGAAAGAAAACTGCCAATCAGTTTACTACAGTGCTTTGCTAACATTCAACCTTTCTTTCTTATGGAATAAAAGGGCAATTGAAAGGGTAAAAGGGCTATTGAAAGGGAAAAAGAGAAAGAACTAAAAGTAAGGAAGTGTTTTTCAGATAATAATCTAGATACTGTACAAACATTGCCATATTTGAGTTAATTTTAAAAGTAACTGTTTTATTTAGAACTAGATTATTTAGAACTAGAATAAATGAGTACTTTTTCCTTCCTACCCTTGTTTAATTCAACTAGGAAATTTTTTTAGGCTATTTGTTTACTTTTATTACAGGCAAAAATAGTCCAGGATAATGTTTTGAAATTATCTATTCTCATTTGAATGATCTCATAAATTGAAATTTTTCTTTACAGACCTATGTTGTGGAATAGATCTTTCCAACAAGGTTTCTCATATTTCTATAGTTTTTATATGTAATAAAACAATAGAGAAATATTTTGCCACCAGGTGACTCTCCTATTCCATCTGTTTCTTCGGGATCATCTTCACCTCTTTCAGCCACTTCTGCCCCACCAACATTGGGCCAACCAAAAGGAGGCAGTGCCAGTCAAGATCGAAAGATACCTCCCCCAATTGGAACAGAGAGACTGGCTCGAATACGGCAAGGAGGGTCTGTTGCTCAAGCTCCTGTGGGAACCAGTTTTGTCGCTCCTGTTGGACACAGTGGAATCTGGTCATTTGGTGTCAATGCTGTGTCAGGTATCTTTCTTTCTTTCTCTGCAGGGATAGCTTAAGTAAGTTGTGTAAGTTTGTCATTAAAACTCAGTTCCTTTAAAAATAAAAGAACTTAGTTCCTGTGCTTAACAAACAGGGTTGGGTGTTTGTACCTTTAAAGAATTCAGTCTAGTTTCAAAGTCTGGAATGTTAGTTGGGTGACATATATATTTGATCAAAAATAAAGATTCGGGGCTGAGGTTGTGGCTCAGTGGTAGGGCACTCACCTAGCATGTGCAAGACCCTGGGTTCAACCCTCAGCACCACATAAAAATAAATAAAAATGAAGGTATTGTGTCTAACTACAACTAAAAAATATTTTTAAAAAATAATAATAAAAAAATAAATATTCAAAGCATGCTTGCTTTCCTGCTTAAGCTTTCCAGGGTAGAATGGGATAATTATTTCAGGTATTTCAGAGAGTATAAGATGTTTGGGGTATTCAGAGGACTTCTTCTGGTATTCTGGGAACTTGTTTTTGTTTGTTTGTTTGTTTTTTGGCTTGCAAGACAGTGATGAATGTTCCCTAAACTCTTGAGAGGAATTTATTTTGGTATTGAAGAAAGAATAAAGTGATAATATTTTATTGTTTTATGCAAATAAATATCATACCCTCTTTTCAATTCTTCTTTCCAGAAGGCTTATCAGGTTGGTCGCAGTCTGTGATAGGGAACCATCCAATGCATCAACAATTATCAGACCCAAGCACATTCTCCCAGCACCAACCAATGGAGAGAGATGATTCTGGAATGGTAGCCCCCTCTAACATTTTTCACCAGCCTATGGCAAGCGGTTTTGTGGATTTTTCTAAAGTGAGTTGATAAACATCATTGTAATTTGTTTGGTACTTTGCCAGTCAATGTAGTTACATGTTAAGGAGTAGTGTGTATTGAAATAAGTCTCCCTTTGTTTGCATCCCTGCCAGTTCTTTTGTTCAGTTTCAGTAGTGGGTCATAATGTCTACACCTTAGGTGTTTGAGTTTTTCTGTTTTTGTGTTCTACCACAACTTTGAGGGAGGCCTCCCCATATCTTTAAAAAGCTGGCTGTGATCTTCAATGCTTTCTTGTTTGCTCTGACAGCTTTCTGGCTGCTATAAAGCCAAATTATTGCTATAAACATTCACATAGCTTTACCCTTTTCTTCTTAGTACACTATTCATGAAACTAAGATAGGAGAAAGTGTAGGGTATTATGTTTTCAAACATAATACAGGAAATTTCCTGATGATATCATATTTAGTTTTTTATTTCTTATTGAAAAATGTTGCAGATGCAGATAAACACTTTTTGGTTTGTCAGTACTGTACCACACTCTGCTTACAGAATCCTCTGGTGTTTTCTGAAGGGAAATTAGAGAGGTCTAAACTGGTATTATAGAATCATTATGTGTAATCATTTTGCAAGTGAACCTTTTTTTTTCCTGCTGTTTTAGGGTCTACCAATTTCCATGTATGGAGGCACCATAATACCCTCTCATCCTCAGCTTGCTGATGTTCCTGGAGGTCCATTGTTTAATGGGCTTCACAACCCAGATCCTGCTTGGAACCCTATGATAAAAGTTATCCAAAATTCAACAGAATGCACTGATGCCCAACAGGTAAAATGGGCTTAATGCTCTTTCATTTTTCAGATTTGTCATGTCACTCAATACTGTGCATAATACAAGTTCTGAGTCAAAAGTCATGACTGACCACCTTGACCTGAATTAAGTTTTTTCAATATCAAGATGATGCAACCAAACATTTTATTTCATGTATGTGTATTCTTCCTAGGCAAAAACAGTGAATTGCCATTGCATTTTTATATTCATTTTGTAAATGTCTAAAGATTCCTAATTAGAAATTCCAATTTTTCCTCCCCCTTTTCAGATTTGGCCTGGCACGTGGGCACCTCATATTGGAAACATGCATCTCAAATATGTCAACTAAGTTAGAAGGTCTTTACTCTTTAGCCTTGTTTGAGAAATCTATGACCTTGGAAGAACCCTGGGGAACTTTTTTTTTTTTTTTTTTTTTTTTCTTTTTTAAATGTGCCTAACTAAGAAATTTTCTCTGAGGCTTTAGCAATGGAAATTTGATTTCCCATTGTATAAGAACAAATTGATTTCCTATCCACCTGATTATGTTCTCTGGTTAGTTTAGCCATTTTCAACTTAAGATCAGATGAACTTAGTGCTTTTGGCTAAACATACCGAATGCTACTTGTATGCAGAAGAGAATTAGATGATTACATGTTTCAATCTTTTAGGGTGGTAAATACATGTATAATTGTTTACATACTGGAAAGGAAAAAGTTGAGTAAATTTCTTGTCATATAATGGCTCTACTAAATGTAGCCTGTATTAATGTGAAATATTTACCAGAATATTCAATAAAAAGATGAACAGTGTTTAGAAGTGGGGTGTGATCCTTTCAGTGGTCATGGAGGTACTGCCCAATCCACAATCATACTGAACCAGATTGTTAATATTATGTACCATGTTTCTCACATTTTCCACTCCCTTGAAAAAGCACTGTTAAGACTTGTTATCTGTTTATTGTGTTTAATATTCCTGTTCCCTTGTTGTCTTCCACATCATTTTACATGTGAGAAACCCTGGCACTGTATCTTGTCTGAATTTAGCACATAGGCCACTGATAAAGTTTCACTCTTTTTTATAGATCATGAGTATGTAAATAGGAACTTGTGGATTTAAATCAGTTAACAATGAACAAATCACACCCATATCATCAACTTCAGGTTCCTTTTGTGCTTCCTAACTTTTTTTAATCTAAAAGATGTAATTGGTTATGGGTGTTTTAATTTTATTTGGGTTGCGACAACTCCTGTTACTTTGTTGTATTGTTGAATCAACTAAGTAATGTTTATAAATATGTGACTTGTTCTGAGCTTAGTTCCATGGACCCAAGTATGAAAAGTCAGTATGTTTAACAAACTAAACACAGAAACACTGGAATGAGTTGGGCAAACCAAAAGTTATGCCAAGAATCTGATGCAATAGAGAAGGAAAAATGATCTCACCGAAAAGTATAGTCATCAATCTGTGTTTTAATGTAGTTGAATCTCGTCTTATGTATAAGCATTATAAAAAAAAAAAATAAGAAAATGTTTGGGGTGGATAGAGAAAGCAAGAGAGAATGCACAAAAAAAAAAAAAAAAAGAGGAGTAACTAGGGGCAAACTATACAAGCAGCACCTTTCTACTCTCATAATAGAAATTCTTAATCACTGCCTAGGTCCTAAAGCCAGCACCAGGTCAGATATACCATGTTTGTTCCGTGTTAGACATAACCTGTTCTTTTGTCTTCCGTTTCATCTTATGTAAGAGAATGATTACTAAAGTTATTTCTCTGTGTGTGTGTGTGTGTGTGTGTGTGTGTGTATTAGTTGTCAACAGACATTTTGTTTTATTCATTTATTCATATGTGGTGCTAATAGAACCCAGTGGCTCACACATGCTAGGCAAATGCTGTACCACTGAGCCCCAACCCCAACCCTTACTTCTTTTTTAATGAATTTTGAAAGTTATCACTTGTATCATAGTTACTGCTTTTGTAGTAGTTGATAATCACATCAAATATTATCAGGAGGCCCCCTGATCCTGGAGGGAGGGGGAGACCCCTTGGATCACCTACATATCTTGCACTTTCCACTTATCAATAACAAAATTAATCACCTAAAACAATGAAATGAATGAAACTACTCTTAAATATTTTTGGTTGTAATGGACACAATATCTTTTATTATTTTTTTATGTGGTGCTGAGAATCGAACCCAGTGCCTCAAACATGCTAGGCAAGCGCTCTGCCACTGATTTACAACCCCAGCCCATGAAACTACTCTTGATGAAATATATGCTAGTGAGAGATAATATTAAGTAAATTATTCAGTGGGACAAAAAGGTGAGTTTGGTTCTATTGTAACTATCTATAATATATTTGAATTGTCTGGAAGAATCCTTAAATCTGCACCTAGAAAACAACAAAAGGAGAAATGTTATCTCTATTCGGGAATTAGAACCCATAAAGAGAAAAGTAGGGAGAAAACCCTAGGAGAATTAGGAAGAAACAGGAGTTGTACAGTGAATGTAGTTCCTTAGGAACTACTACTCTTTTATCAGCCCTGCCTTCCTTTCTTTCTATTTGGATCCTGGTTGCCAACTCCCAACCCCATTTCGCCTGCTATAATCTATTCTTCCTCTGCCTGCCTCTTCCTGGCATTCCTTTACTGCTATTTACCAACCTGAACATTGGATAAAACCTAGCTCAGGTAAGAACTTGATTACTTTCAAAATATACAAGGGATATGGGGGGAAGCAGTATGGGTATGGTGGAACAAGGGTCAGAAGCCTAAATTCTATTTTCATTTCTGCCACTTGAAGCACTATGACTTTAGGCATGTCATTTCACCTTTCTGGGCTTCACTTTCATCATCTGAAAATGAAACTAAACTTAAATGAAACTCAAAATTTGAGTCCTCTAGTTCTAACATAAATTTTCTCCTTTTTCTTGTGAATGAGATTATACGGTCTGCGAATACTGGAAACCATTAAAATGTTTATAGTACTGAGGTTTGGTTCTGAGGTGGGGGAAAAAAGCCTGCTATTCTGGGGATGAGTATTGATTTTGGAGATTTTAGTGAAGGTAGAAGAAAACCTTGCACATCCATAGTAGTCCTTCAAGTCATTAAGAAACATCCTGCTAAAATACAGGTCAAACTACATGAGAGTAACAGCTCTTTCAAGGAATAAAATATATCATTAAGGTTTCCAGACTCACTTATTTCAAATAGTATTCAGTGTTAACAAAATTCCACCATCAATAAAATTATTGATGTTGTAAGACCCCTTAAATCTATTGTGGCTACAGTGTGCTGACTTGCCCTTTTATAGGCCAGTTTGCTTTCTTCAGTCCCTGCTCTCAAGGGGGAAATCCCATCACCTCATCTAACCAGACCAAAGAAGAGAGTTGGACAGCCAATGGTGCCCTCTCCTAACCAGAGGTAAGAAACTTTAGGACTTGGAACTTCAGTTTCCATCTTTTTGTGTAGATTCTGGCCAAATCCTCCTGCTGATCTCAAAACTAGGGCACAAGGGGGACCATCTTAGTTAGAGTTAGGTTGTAGAAGAAAAGCTGGTCATATGATAGTTTCATGCCAAGCAGAGAGGAGTATTTGGTATACATGATTGTATCCCACTGTTGAAGACCTTTGGACCACATTGTAAACCCAGGAAGAGGCAAACAAGCCTGTAGGAAAACAACTTTGAACATCTTGTTCTCTGACTAACAAGAAGAATTTCTACGGAGAAGTATGGCTGGTCGTGACGTCTTCCCAGTGGACCCTGTACTGGGGTGAAGGGCTCTGATTAACGCTGCACTTTTAATTCACCTTTAGTGATTTGTCATTTTCCAACAGGCTAGTTCCTTCACCTTCACTCTTTCCTATAGAAAAGGAGTGACAAAAATGTGGTTTAAAGTTTAAAACTCTTTGAATGTGTTAAGATCACCTCTAATAAAAAGGGAATTAGCCTAGGCTTCAAGACCTAATTTGGAAAACAAGGTCATAAATCAAATCATCTATTGCATACCTATCTTATCCTTTATTTATCTTTGCACAGTGCTGGTGATCTAATGCAGGGCCTCACATATGCTAGGAAAGTTCATCTTGATGGTATTGGTGTGACTTCAGCCAGTTTGCCTAGTGGTGGAGACCTGGTATTTCCTCATGTTTAATGTAGTCCCTGGAGTGGGGCCTGGGCATAGGTATTTTTTAAACTTCCATTTCTAGTGAGTATTAACTCTCTGATTTAAACTCTTGTTCCTTATCCAGTTTGCATGGATAATAAATCTGGCTTTCTCTCTTCAGCCAACAACCTATTTTCTAGTTCTCCAAACTTATTCCACCTAGTGTCTCCAAAAAGTTAGCTTCATGCAGTAGTGCAGATAGTAGTGATATCTACTGCTGCTATTTTGTAGTAGAGATTTTTTAGACATGGATCCTTCTTGAAAACTTCTCCCAGATCTGTTTCTGACTGCTCTTTCTGTTTTGGTGAATCCTTCTTCCTTAAATAAATGTTGATGTGCTTAGGGCTTGTCTTACACTGAATCTTCTCCCAAGGTTATCTCCTTCCATACTCTTGGATTTCATTCCACTCAAATATGAAGCACTAGCCTGAGTTCTCCCTGTGAACTTCAGACCAATATATTTAGCTCCATGTTGTGCTTTACCTGGGCATTCCATACACACTATTCATTCCCCAATACTCCTTGTCTTGTTTTTCCTATTATACTTGCATTCTAGCTACCAAGGCTGTCAAACCAGAAGATAGGGAAGTATCCTGGCTTATCTCCATTTCCTTCACCCCACCCTTAATCGATCACCTTGTTCTTTCTCCTCTTTGTATCTGAGTCTTATATATTTATCTTTATCCCTATAGCCTTTTGTGCACCTGCTTTCACTGTTGGGCTTCCCACCTTCAATCTCATGGTCCTCTACCCCATGCCTCCCTGAACAGACTACTTCATAACCTTGCTTAAAAGATGACTTATCAGATGACTCTATAATTTGTTCCCAAGCCTTATTCTCCATCACAGTTAATGTACATCATTTAGGTGTGCACCACTTTGTAAGATGCTTTCTTCAAAACTGTTTGGAACAATTAAGCATACATATCCTTGCTGTCTGAAATATGATTCTGAGAATCTGCAGCACCTGTATTACCTGGGAATGTATTTAAAATCCAGAATCTCACCAGGACCTAGTATAACAGAGTTCTCATTAAGGTCTGCAGGTGATTTATATGCACGTTAAAGTTTAAGAAGCACTGATTTATAATTTTTTTTTTAAATGAGGGACAGAATTAAAGCTAAGGGAAATTCTAATGAATCCATAGTTGAGGTAATACCAGTATGTGCATGTGGTCAGGTGCTATACTTAATTTTGGGGGGTAATAAGGACAGTGCTGATTTGGGGGAAGCCAAATTGGACAACTGGATTGAAGTTAAAATTTTTAGAGTCTATAATATAGACACTAGACTTAGTACTTAACTCTCCCACCACCTCTGTCTAGCCCATTTTATATATCTGGCCATATATATATATATATAGTAGGTATAGTGATATAATAGGCCAGATAAAAGGTTAGACACTCCCTCCGACCTTCCCTTCCACAGAGCTAAATGACCAGATCCCCTACCTATCCTCAGTAAGCTGTGATAGATAAAAGTCCAGACCTCCCCTCTTGATTTCTCAAACTGCAGCCTCCCCCTGTCCCTCAGGGCCCACTCATCCTTTAGCCCAGGTACAACTTCTTCAGAAAGCTCCCTGAAGAAAGTAAGTCCCTTGCTGTGGTCAAGGCCATTAAGGCATTTTCACACCACATAGCAATCGTGTATTTCCTGTGCTGGGAATCAAACCAAGGGTCTCGCATGCTAATCAATCGCTCTACCACTTAGCTAAGCCCACAGCCTCAATTGATTGTTTCTAGTGGCCAGTACACAGCTGTGTTGAAGGGACCAGGTTCTGAAGTGAGGTACGCTTAGGACCCCTCCAACAACATTTGTTACTTTGAAACAGATTTTCCTGCCTGGGCTTATTCGCCTCATTGTGAAATATGGCTATTAATAGTGCTTTACTGTCCAAAACTTTTGAGAGGAATAAGCCAGCTGTACTCCCCAGGAGCCCAAGTGTAAGCAGTAAACTGCTAAACTGTTGCAGTATTCAGAGGAAAGCTGGCAAGTATTGCACCAGGTGGATCTGAAGGCTTGTGCAGAGTCTTAGACTCTCCCCAACCTTTAAGGAGTCTGGTTGCTCTCTAGCGAGTAGGCGGCGCCATCGGGTTGAGTGACAGCGAGTGGCCCGCCCCGGGCGTGACGTCGTCCTAGTGTTGTTGCTGCGGCCGCACGTGGTCAACCAAGTCCGCCTCAGACTCAGCAGCATTCCACGCCACAGCACCAGCCCGGTTGCCTTCCTGCACCTCCTGTCTGCTATGTCCACGTCCACGAGCTGCCCGATTCCGGGGGGCCGGGAACGGCTGCCCGACTGCTACAGCACTACGCCGGGGGGCACGCTATACGCCACTACCCCGGGAGGTCAGCGGGCCGGGTCGGAGTCCGCAGAGTGCTGGAAAACCAGCGCGTGCGTGCTGTTGCGGGCGGGGGTGGGTAGGCGTGGGCTGTAGATTTGTCTTTGTCCGCAGGCCCCTCTGTTGTAGGTTTGGGGGAGGGTTTTGGAACCGAAACTTAGTTCCCCAAAACCTGAAAGTGCCTTGAGCCCATCTTCGGTGACAGTGAGTGGATTCCTCTCTCTGGCCTTGTTTCTGGGGGTCTTCCATATGCTCCTACCTTTAGCAAATTTGCTTCGTGGGAGTAGGCGCCTAGGTCCCAGTAGAAGGTGGCCTGAGCAGGAAGCACCAAATCTTGGTTAGAGCTGTTGGGGGCAGGGGTTCAGGTAGCTGGCTCTATCTTTTAGCTGTGATAGATAAAAGTCCAGGCTTCCCCTGCTGCTGGTTGAGCCAGCAGCCTGAGAACTTGAGCGGCTGGGTTCCCTACCCTGCAATTCCTGCCACGAGAGGTAAAGGGGAGGGGCGAGAACTGGGCAGTTCCCCTTGAGGTCAGCTATGCTGGCTGATTTTCCTTGAGCTAGAAGGCTGAGACTTTAAGGACTTGGGAGTGGTCAGAGTAAGAACAGTATGTCCCTGTTTTTCATGAGGAAAGCAAGTATCTGGAAGAACACAGCTTCTCTTTGCAGGAGATGAGCGCCCCCTTCACAGCTGTAGGGCAACTATATCCCACCTTGTAAACCAAACCAAGAAAATGTCAAAGCTTAAGAGTAGCAGACCCTGAGCTCAAAGTTTGGTGCTCCTTTTAAGAAATAAGACCTGAAACTCGTCCAAACCTAAGTCCCCTGGTTGGACTAACTGGAATGCCCAGTTGCTTTATGATGCTTAGACACATCTTGGTTAGGCCTGGTAGTCTTTCAGTGCCATGAAGCCTTGTCAGTAGAGATCCTAGTCAGTCTACACACTGGGAAATGTGACAGAGTCTTACACCCCCCAACACAGTCCTCAAAAGGCTGATGCCTGGGATCCTAATCACCTTTGAGCCCAAGTTCCTGACTCTTAACCTCAGCCCCTACCCCTTAACAGGCACCAGGATCATCTACGACCGAAAGTTCCTGCTGGAGTGCAAGAACTCACCCATTGCCCGGACACCCCCCTGCTGCCTCCCTCAGATTCCCGGGGTCACAACTCCTCCAACAGTCCTACCCTCCAAACTGGAGTTGCTGAAGGAGCAGAAGGAGACAGAGGAAGAGATACCCGGTAAGGAAAGCAGTATCTAAAATTAGGAAATGCCTCATCCTTTGAGTTGAGATGCCTCTGTGAAGTAGAGTGGGGTTCAATTCCAAGAGGAGTTTCCACACTGGCCATAGGCCTGCAGACCCTCAGGCCACCAACCAGCCCTGCTTTTTCTTTCTCCAGATGACGCACAATTTGAAATGGACTTCTAATCCAGTGCAGATGATCCCCCCGTGTGGCGTTATAGAGGGATCCCTCATGCCGCTGTTGCCACCACCTCTTTCTGGGATATCCAAAGGACAGCTAGCCTCATCTAATCTGGAAAGGAGTGACTTGTTGGCTGCGGATCTCCTTTAATTCTGGGGCAGCTAGACCAGGGATAGGAGTGGGCTACTTGCCAAGCCCTTAGATCTCCTTTCTCTTTGGTCTGTAGGTACTCCTCCCAACCCCCAGGCCTCTATGCTAAGGGCTAGGACTAGAGCACAGAATATGTCACCTTCTGGCTGCTTAGTAAACTTTCAAACAAATGTCTTGGCTCCAGTGTTCTCCTCAATGGTGGTCTTCTCATCTTAGCCACACAGCTGAGGGCCCTAGCAGGCTTATGAGAGGTCCAGGTCTGTTCCCAGCTCCCCCTGAACCAACTTCCAACAACCATGAACAGCAATAGCCTGGCCCTTGCCAGGGGATATTCCTGTCTTTCCAGGAAGCAGTCTTCTTGGAACTGGGCCTCCCCAACAGCCCTCCCCTCTCCATTCCTAAGCAGCACTCTCTGGATGAGGTGATTTCACAGCCTATAGCCAAATCTCTTGTCTCCCCTTGCTATTTCTACCTCCTACTACCTATAAGTACCAATCCCCATTCCAATACTGAAAACCTTGTGCATTCCTTTCTTACAGCACTTTTGTTTACATAGGTTTAGAAGAAACCTTAAGGTCCACACTAAAGGCCAAATGATGAGTCGGTAATGATCCCAAATCTCAGTATCTGGTCATCTCCTTCATTCTCTATAGCAAAAACCACTCACTGGTTCTAATCTCTACTATCTGTATACCTCAAAGATGGAAGGTATATAAGGGAGTCTCCTTTCCTTGCGAGAAAAACATCCACATGCTAGGCTATTTGAATCTGTTCTCATTTTGAAATGAACTCTTTCAAAGACGGGGCTACAAGGAATGTGTTTCTTGATCTAATTTTGGTAAAAGTGGCAAGCAGCAATCTGATCATGCCCAGCTAGGCATGATGTGTGGAGGAAGGATAACAGAGTTTATAGGGTACGCAAGGAGTGGGCTGTCAAGGACAGTATTCGGGACCAGTGTGACATATGAAGGGCTCATCTCTTCCCACCCAGTGCCCACCACTGAGATGTTTTTATTGAAATGCATATGTTATGGGTTAACAAGTGAGCTCCCTGTACCCCAGATTGGATCTTGGGTCAGTTCCAATGGGACAGTCTCCCTGGTGGTAAAAGGGAGTCAAGTGAGAGAAGGCCTCCACACCAAGGCATAGGAAACAGGCTAGGTGAGTCTGGGGAATCCCCAGAATTATAGCGCCTCTTGAAAGCCTGGTATAGTTTGGTTCTCCTCAGCAGCTGCTGCAGATGTCTCTTCATTGGCCTCCTCTTCTGAAGACAGACTCCTCTTTTCCGCAATTAATCTTTTAACTCCCACCATCCACTGACTGACCTCAGTCACATGATCAACCATGAGGGAGCGGTGAATGTCATCTGCTGCATCCCACCGGTGGCTTGAAAGCTCTGAGGAGAAACAGGGCTTGAGCAAGCAGAATGTGCTAAAAGAGTTTTCATGCCTCCCATCCCAGAGTTCAAAATCTTAGCACCTGTTCCAGCTTAACCAACCATGGCAGGGCAAGAGATTTAGGCTATACCAGAAGCCACCCATACCTTGCACCAGTAGTGCCATCCTCCTCTTAACAGGCACTGACAACTTCCCTCCAGCCCACTGTTCCTGAAGCAGTGTCAGGCGTCGACTGATGTCATCACATACCTGTTTCTGAAAGACAAATGCCCTCTAACTCAAGTGGTGCCAGCCCAGTGGGGAAAGGGGAAGGCAGTATCATAGGAATGCATCTGCTAATCTCTAGTCCAGGACCTTACATTTTGTCTTTTAGAGATCTGGTTCTTTACCCAAAGGTTAGAGGCCCTCACTGAGAACCTGTTGAGGCCTATGGATCTTCTTCCAAGAAAACATGCATGTGTGGCTAGAGTTTAAAAATTTGGGGCGCTTCTCAGACCCTCAGAAGCTCATAAGGTTAATTTACAAAAAAAGAGACTTAAGAACCAAATAGATGAAATTACTATGTTACTTCCTCTTTCCTTGATCCCTTGCCTCCAGAGAGCTTAGGAAACACCATAGATAGAGATTTCCTCTCCCCCACTGAGTACAAAACCAGCAGGGTATGCTCTGAATGGCCTGGAGATACTGAAAATTAAACTACTATTTTCCACTAATGGGAATTTAATTCAACTCATTCCTACAACTCTACTGTTGACTAGTTCTGCAGAAGTCTTGTGCACCCTCCTGAAATCCTGTTTATTTTCTTGGGAAGGCCTTAGCAGATTCTGAAGGGGTCCATAACTCTGACAGGATTAAGAATCATTGCCTATAGGGTCAGAAGGTCTACCTTTGGGAGCCATACTTGCATCTGGCTATGGAAAGGAATCCTCTCCCACTCCCTGGAGGGCCAGGGCTTACCCTCATGTGGCCACGGCAATCCTCCAATGCCTGTTCCAAAGGTCTCAGCACATCCTCCATCAGAGCCTCAGACTCGATGACTCGGAAACCTGTGGGCTCCACTCTGGAGACAGGACAGCTCCCCACAGAGGGGGGGCCAAGGGCCTTACTTGAAAGAGGCGGAGGCCCCATTGGAGGAGGCCCAGGAGAAGTCTCTGAGGTGAAGACTGAAAAAGTAAAGCAGGATTCAAGTAGCATGGCTCAAATAGGTAAGAAACTCAACACTAAAGTCACCCCTTCTAAGCAGGGATACTCTGGGACAACTCATCCACTTAAAAATGTGCATGAAGTACCTACTAGGTGCAGACAATGTGCTAGGTGCCAAAGATAGAGTAAACCAGACAAATTAGGTTCCTGCCTTTAGAGAGCTTAAATTCTAGAGGGGTTGGAGACACAAGAAAACTGCCAAATTATGTTACATGCTGTAAAGAAATAAAATGTACTCTGTAATAAAGGGTATAGAAAGACCTAAGTTGTTTATACAAGTACAGCTGCTAGATTAGTGTGTAACAAAAAATATCACAAAGCTAACAGTTTTTATTAAGTTGAGAAATAATGGATACAATAGATGCAGCTATGAAGAGTTAAATGAGTACTAGGTGAATTGTTGGGGGGCAGGGATACCAGGGATTGGACTGAAAAGTGCTTCAATGTAGCTGGGCCACATTCCTAACCTTTTTCTGTTTTTGTTTTTGTTTTTTTAATTTTGAGACAGAGTCTCACTAAGTTGCTGAGGCTGGCTTTGAACTTGCAATCCTCCTGCCTCAGCCTCCTGTGTTGCTGGGATTCCAAGTGTGCAACTGCCCAGCTTCCTAAGACTTATTAACACTGAAGAAAGCAGTGTAAGCCATGACTGGAGAAGCATTCCAGTTCCTGCAGGGCCTTGGAGTTTGATCTCGAGCCCTACAGTCCTGGGAAGCCACTGCAGTTTTATAGAAGCAAGGAGTAACATGGCCCAACTTCTTCTTCTTATTATTATTATTATTTATTATTATTATTATTATTATTATTATTATTATTATTATTATTTTGTGTGGAGGGCAGGGTACTGGGGATGGAACTCAGGGGCACTTGACACTAAGCCACATCCCCAGCCCTATTTTTTATATCTTATTTAGAGACAGGATCTACACTGAGTTGTTTAGCACCTGGCTTTTTTTTTTTTTTTTTTTTTTTGCTGAGGCTGGCCTTAATCTCTCAATACTCCTGTCTCAGCCCCTCTGGAGCCAGGCATGCACCACTTTGCAGTGCCTGACATTTCTTTCTTTCTTTCTTTTTTTTTAAGATGTATGTTTCATGACAAATTGATGAGAACAGATCAAGAATAGAGCCAGGCACGGCAGTTGATTAATGAGATGGTCCAGGAAAAAGAGAATGCCTAGCCATAACTATGGTAAAAGAATAGATGAGGGGGGAAAAGCAGATTTATTTAGGAGGAGGCAGCAACAGGATTTGGTTACAATAGTTGAGGGAAGAATCAAGATGACTTGTTTCTGACCCGTAACTGGAGGAAGAAAGTCAAGAACTTAAGTTTAATGCTAAGGCATTAGCATCTACAAGGATGATTAATGCATCTAATAATTTGGCCTCAGTTACTTTACTCCTGCACCTCCAGTGATTTTTTTTTTTTTTTTTTGGTAGTTGTAGATGGACAGCATGCCTTTATTTGTTTACTTTTATGTGGTGCTGAGGATCAAACCCAGTGCCTCACACCTGCCAGGCGAGCACTTTACCACTGAGCTACAGCCCCAGCACTCCAGTGATCATTTTGTTCCTCCCTCTTATTCCCCAATGCTTTGTCCACAACACTGTGTCATCTACAAAATTTGACTGCCCCTCCTACCCTTCCAGCTCAACTACTCAGATTCCCTGGTGCATTACACCTACTCCCTTTGAAACACTTTTACCTCCTTCCTCTCTTCCTTTTGTCCCACTTTATTGGTTAAACCATAGTGCCTACACTTGGGAAGAAAACAGAACCAAACTGATAAATGATAACTTAATACTTTTAATGGCCACCGATGTTAAAACATACCAAATACTGCCTGGACACATGTCTTCTAAACTTTTCTCCTGTCTCACTCTTTCTTTGCCTACTGTCTCTCCACCTCTGATCCTGCCTCATGTTTCATTGAGAAAATACAGGTCATCAAACATGAACTCTCTCATCTTCCCACCACCACTTTTACCAGCTTATCTGCATCTGTGCCCACTTTCCTTCCTTCTGTAATAAATGAAAGCTTCCTGCTTCTATCAAAATCCATCTCCAGCTATTATTCCTTTTCTTCTGCATCATCAGTTCTGGTTCTCAGTCAGCATACAAACATATTAGTATATACTATCAAAAGCAATCCTTCCTTCACATTATTCCATTTTCCAACATTGCCCCATTTTCTCATCTCTGCTTCATAAAACTTTCTGAGTGAAATGTCTATAATTACGCTGTATTTTTCATATTCTCTTCTCAGCCCATTCCAGCTAAATTTGTTTTCACCACTCTATAGAGACTGTTCTTGTTAAGGTCAGCAGTAATTGCAGTGTTTGTCAGATATAGAGGTCTCTATCTCTCTTGACCTCTGTAGCATTCTGCACTGTTGATTCTTGATTTTACTCTCCCCTATTCTTCTTTGGCCATTTCTTAATCTTTGCTGCTCCCTCCTATACATAACCTTGAAATGCTAGAAAGCCCTAGAGCAACTTTTTAGGTCTCTATCCACAACCTCTCTTTATGTCATCTTATTCGAGCCATGCCATTAAATACCATCGACTGTTGGTGACTTTCTCTAATCTGATCTATCCCTGTTTCTCTCCAAAGATAGCAGCAACCCAAACTTAAATATGGCCCAAAATGAAAACTTGCTTTTTCCCTCCCCACAAAACTCTATCCTCCAATCTCCCCATGTCAAATAAACAAACAAAAAACCATATTGATTTCTATTTACTTACTCTTACTTTTTCCACAACATAACCTATGTACACCCAATTCCTACCATCCCCACTACTTCCTTCCTTGTCAAATCATTAAATCTTGCCTGTATTACTGTAATAGCTTCTTGATTTGTTGTTCATTTCTTCCCTAAAATCTTTTTCCACACAGCAGACACAGTGATCTTTTAAAGATGTAAATCAATTAGTGGTTCCCATGCTGGAGAGCAAACATCCGAAACAACTGACTGAACACTACTGGCATCTACCTGGTAGAGGATCAAGGGTGCTGCTGAAGAAACTACAACGCAAAAGAGTATCCAGCAAAGAATAAAATAAATAAAAATTTATTTAAATAAATAAAAATCAGTAGTGCCATGGTTAAGAAACCCTGCCTTCCTTATATCACTCCTTTGCAGTGAAAAGGGTGTAAAGGATGAAGGGATGCTAAAAGAAATTAACCTGAGCCCATTGTGCAGGTGACTGCCCACTTCTGGCCTAGGAAACTTTTAAGTGGGAAAGACAGCCCTTCTCTACTTTAAACTTTTCAATAGCTTCCAACTTTGTAGATTAAAATGCAAACTCCTTTTCCTGGCAAAACTCACTATGTTGTAGCCATTCTACTTCTTCAGTATCCAATCTTTTTCTTATCCCAGGACCTTTGCACTAGCTTTGAAATGTTCTTGCACCTGATCATTGACTGGCTTCTAGTTACTAGATTTCAACCCCTCAGATGCCTAATTTAGTCACCCAGTAACATATCATTCTGTTATTTCTCTGCAGAGCCCTTTGATTTAATGTCATCTTATTCAAGCCATGACATTAAATACCATTAAATATTAAATCAATATTTAATCTATTGCCAACGCTAGGTAGTTAACTTCTTGTTCACTGCTATTTAGTTTGTTGCCCTTAAGTAGTGTCTCTTAGTATGTACTCAATAAATAATAATAAATAGATGAGTAACACATCAAGTCTCAGATGCCTACTATACCCAAGTGAAGAGGTAAAAGGGCTAAATCCATGTATCACTATGGGATTCTAAGAAGAGGACTAGATTGGAAACAACTTGAGAATACTCTTGATAAGATCACTTAGGATCAAGGTATTAAAGAGTCTTCTTAAATAAACAACATTTATTGGTCTAAGCGGCAGAGGGAGCTCAAAAACACCCGCTCTGGGCCCCTTACTGGGGTCCCAGTCTCCTTGTGGAGGGAAGTCTCCTCAGAAGAGAGAAACAGGCCTTTAGGTCACGCTTATCCCTGGCACCGCCCATTCTCCGCGGGACTCCGTGTATAGGGCCCCCACGCACCTCTGGGGGGTCCATCCTGCGGGGCGGCGACCCTCTTAGTGAGCGGCGTGCGCTTGGGTCCGCCAGTCTGGGTCTGCAGCCCGTATGAGAACTGCGGCGGGTCGTTCCAGCCGCGCTCCTTGTTGCCTGTGGAGGCGAGGGAATGTGTAAAGCGAGAGCCGGACTCCACCAGAAGGTTTCACTGGGGCTTGGGAAGATATAGGTCCGCACCCGGCGCCCCCAGCTGCGCTCACCCGGCTTCACATACAGCTCCGCCATCTCCACTTCCGCACTGCCAGCGAGGCAGCGCGTCATTTCCGGGACCGCCGATCACGCGGGCTAGTTGGAATGTGTGCCAGGCGGCGCTGGCTGCTTGGAGGACTTGTTTGGACGGTTCTTTTCAACCCCCGAGAACCGCAGGGACCCTGCGCCAATTCCCTAAGGGACTCGAAATCGCCAGCTAAAGATTCTTCGGGACCCTGGTCACAAGGCACCAAACGATGCTGTTTTTCCAAGGACCTGGCGCTCTAGGGAGCCCAAGTCTCAGGGTCCAGTCTCTCCCAATTGTTCTCAGGAGCAAATTCAAACCACCAAAAATTCAAGCCCCACGTGTACCCCGTCAGTGTTCTAGCCAGGTCAACTCCTGGAACCTCACCTCTGTCCAGTGCCCTACACATTCACCACATTTATTTTCTCTAGACTCACTTAGTACTCATCTTCCTTCAACACTCGGCTTAAATGTCAACCCTCCCAAAGTCTTCTGTAACACATTAGGCCAGGTTAAGTGTCTCACCGTGCTACCACAATACTCTTCTGAAGAAGATTTCCGAGTTGTACTACATGGCATCTTCTATTTTGTTTGACTTGTTTATCTCCCCTAGGAGTCTCAGAAGGTGGGATCTGACTAGTACATCCCCAGCACCTAGCTTAGTATCTAGCACAAAGAAGACCTTAGAAAATGTTTGTTGCACGAATGAAGTCAGGTGTCAATTACATCCATGCCCTCATCGTCACGCTCACCCCTCACAGGTTGTTAGCCCCCAACCCTGTCCCAGGTCCAATATACTCACACCTAGTGAGGTCACTGAGGGATTTTTATTTGCACTTATTTTTCTATAAAGTGTTGCTGAGGTAGAGCCAACTGCCCAGGGCTGGACAGGGTCAAGGAACACAAGGATCCAAGGTAAGGGGGAACCAGGGGCCTAAGTTGTAGTGCAGGGCCTCTCAGTCATCCATATAAACAATAAGTTGGGCAATAAATAAAGGGTAAGCAAGGATCCCGAACAGGCAGGAAAGGTGAGAGGTTGCAGGCCCCTGGGACATAAAGGGGTACAGAGTTGGGCATGAATCCAGAGCCTCCTTCCCCAGCCCTCCAAGATCAATTTAGGGCATATGGAGTAGAGAGGGTTTCAGACGGAAAGCATCAAGAAAAGAGAAGACACCCCGCTTTCGAGGGGCTGCCCCTGCACCCCCAACCCCTCCTTTGAGTAGGGGCAGAGGCAGGGGACCTCCTGGGGAGTCCATAGAGCTGGTCCGCTTGAGCCGCAGGCGGGCACGGGCCTGGGCACCCCAGGCCTTGCCTCGAGCTGCAGAGGCCACAAGACACTTCTGGTACTGAACCTAGGGAGAAGGGTGATGTGAGGATACAGCTACTCTCTGCCCCTGGACTCCTTAAAAGCTTCTGCAGGACAGAAAACTGGGCAAGGCTTCTATCTGATAGTTAGCATATCTGCAGTCCTTACAATACTGTCAAGTAGCTCAACAGCAAAAACATAAAACTTGATATTTACTGAGAAATTAAGGAAGGCTGGACACTGGTAAGTGTTTGATATAATAATATAACTTAATTCAGCTTTTTATGAGGTGTTGTTATCCCCATTTTCCAAATGAGGAAGTTAAGATTCAGAGAGAATAGAAGGCTTACTCAAGGTCATATAGCCAGAAAATGGTGAAACTGTCATTCAAACCTAGTTTTGACTGTAGAGCCTGTACTCTTAACCACACCTACCACTAGGCTACCTCTGATCTATCTATCACTGTTGTGGATCAGTCCTCACCAAAACATATTCTCTAATTAAGGGGAGGGTCTACAACCCCAATCCATTCCCAGTACAACTGCTCAAATTATCTCTCATTTGAACTATTAATGAGGGTCCCAATTAGCCTTCCTACCTCCTCTCTGTGTCCTCTAAAGTTTTTACCCATACTATAGCTTAAGTGGTCATCCTAAACTACAAATGAAACTTAACTGTCTTGCTCAAAATCCTTCATTGGTTCCTCATACCCCTGGATAAAATAAACTCATCACTTCGACCCATGACCTAGTTTCTGCCTTCATCTCTCACTACACCTTCCCTTGCATTGCCACATACTCTAATCTACTAACATCTCTCTCTCTCTCTCTTCTCTCTCTCTCTCTCTCTCTCTCTCTCTCCTTTACAATTGAAGTTTCCTGTACTCAGCATAACTGTCCCACTCTGCTTCACATAACTTCCTCATAGGTCATCTCAATTTTCTCTCGTGAAGGAAATCTCCTCTATCATCCCATGGTATACAACCTCTTCCTGATGTGTTTCTGTTCTATCCTAAGTATTCTGTGAAGGTAAGATGTGCCTTCTATATTGCTGAATTACCAGGGTTAAGTGTGGTGCATATAATTTATAGGTACTCATCATTTGTTGAATAAATAAGTGAACTGAAGTAGTGGAGTTTAAGCATACCACATTTGAATGCCCACATATGCCAAGAAATAACCTAAATGAGACAAACAGAAAAGACAATACCAAACCTATGTAGCAGAGTCCCTACAGAACTCCAGCTACATGCTGAAATTTTACATTTGAACCCTGTGCCAGACTCTTCATAATTTAAGAAATGCAGGTATAGTAATAACTATGTAAAATCTTCTAGCCTGTAAATATTGGCAACTAATCAAAACTTACTAAAAATAGAACAAGGGCCAAAATACTTATGAACCAATCAGCCCTAGGGTCACTGGTTTGTGATCTGTGGAAAGGCTGCCAATCGTGAGCCCAGTCCATGGTATACAGCAGCTACAGGACAATTCCACCCATGAATGCCAACCCCCAACTCACCATACAGGCAGCCTGCACAGCTTCAGAGAGTCCCCCAGCATGAGGCTGGCACCAGAAGGCTGCACACTGGAAGCTCTGACGGCCAAGGTCAGCGATGAGGCCAAAGGTGTGTGGGTCATGGCCAACGCCAATAAAGGTCACAAGGCGCACAGGGCACTGCCACAGTGGCTCCTCCTCTGCACTGGCCTCTGCCTGTCCATACCAGGCCTAGTCATTAGAGGATCAAGCACTGGCCAGGCACACTATCTCTTCCAGCAGACCCCCTCAGCATCCTTGCTAACCCTCCACAGGCTCCCCACTTCACCCTCTTCTGGTACCTGAATGGAATGTGCAGTCATGAGAGAATCAGATACACTGAGCACAGCAGGAACCCAGGCATTCTTGTCCCCTCGGGCAGTGAGGGTACCAATGGCCTCGTTCAGCACATCCATTCCTGGGGGGACATGACCACTGTGATGTCTCCCAGTTACAAAGAAAGAAAGGGTCTGCAGAGAGTATCTAGGCCCCTCTCACTGACTTGGGATTCAGAAAGATGAGAAGAATATAGCTGGGGCTGGAATTAGAACTTTGAGTTGGGAAAGCTGGTACATCCCAGGCTATGTAAGGCCATGGGAGGTCTCCAAGAAATAGTAGATCCCACCCCACCCACCTTCCTCTTGTCTTATGCATCCCAACCCATCCAGCCTCTTCAGTCCTCACCCATGGCTTTGGTGACTGGCAGGGTCCCCATGTACAGTGCCTCATATTTCTGAGCAGCCTGACTCACAGCATCCAGCAGTTCCACTGAAATGTAAACATTAAGTTGGCATGGGAACTCTCCATTATACCTAGCCTACCCTTCTGAGTGGGCCAGGACCCAGGACAGAGATATTGCTAATAAAAGAAAGCCCATGGATGTTCCTCCATTTTAGGGCTTGGGATCCCTGGGGCCAGACACCTCAGAAATCTCACATTTCTGGAGCCGTGCTAAATGACCAACTCCCATCTTTCATCAAACATCCTGATGCTGCAATATAGCAGCCCTTTTCCTGTACCTTGCCGTGGCAGGTCTTCAGGGGAGATGGGATCTGGGGAGCAGCAAACAGAATCACCACTGACTCCTACTCGCTCTGACAAGATCTAAAATACAATGCAATCAGCATGAGACTCAGAGAGAAGGAGGAATTTGGGTGAAGGGGTCAATAACACCCTGACCCAATTATCTTGAAAACTCCAGCCCCAGCTCCACAACCACATGTCCTGCCCCCCCACCCTTAGCACTTACCTGAGCACAGAGCCCATGTAGGGCACTTGCAATAGCTTTGGCAGGGACATCACAGCGAAACACATGGCACTTGAGCATACAGCTGTCTTTGTCACCCGCCACAAAAGCAAAGTCCCTGGCAAAAGCAGAGATAGGGCTGGGGTAGAGCTGGTTAGAGGCAGGGGCCTATAGTGCCTACAAGAAGCTTTTAAAATCAGTCTAGGAATACAGCAAAGATAGAGTAGGGAGGTTAGGGCTGGGAGTCAGGGTACCTGGTTGTCACGTACCTGTCACTGTTCCAGAAGCATGTGGGAGCACAGGAGAGAATCAGCCCAGCCTTTCAGGCTGTCCCCTATCTGTCCCTGCTGAGCTGGGCCCACCCTCCCCAACCAGGGCTGAACCAGGCAGGGGAGGCAGTGCTGGGTCCATGTCAGAGGATCTGTGTCCAGGGGTTCAAGTACCAGGGATCAGCATCAGTGGGGATCACAGCCTGCAGGGGGGAGGGAGAAGCAGCTCTCGCTTGGGGAGATGCAGATGTCCTCACCGGCCCTTGGAGCTGCCCACGCCCCATACACGAATGTGCACCAGAGGCTGGCAGTGGATCAGACTATGGTCCAGTGGATTCACTAGGCTCATGGCATCCTTCTTCAGGATCATAAGCATGTTCTGGCCCTGCCAAGGACAGTCATCCCAAAGATCAGATAAAAGTGGTTGCCACAGGAAACAGGTAACTCAGGGACAACTACTTCTGCTGGTCCATAGACAGAACCCATTGGGCAACCAGATAACTCACCTCACCCCAGGCACCATCTGGGGGCTGGCTACGGTTGCGGGTCTGAGCCAGCTGCTGGATACAGTTATTGACTGCAATACTACTCTTTCCTGGTGCCAGGTCTTCTTCCGGCACCTCCACCCAGCCCAGAGAGCGGACTGCAAAGCACTGACAAGTTAGGGGAAGGGACAGGAATGAGTAGGGGTGGAATGGGGTGGCAGGTACCACAGGCTCCACATGTACAAACCCTCTGGTAGTCTCTTCCTTTGCCCTTTATCACCTCTACTCAATCCAGGTCCACCCCAATCTTTCACTAAGGATTTCCCAATGCCTTAGGTTGGCCCTCGGGCTCAAGTCACTACCTTAGCCCCTGGCTCCAGGCTCTGGATATAGGATTCCTCACCATACCAGGTCAGAGAGTTACTGGAAAAGAGAGCACAACTGGTAAGAGAACCATACTTCCTACAGTAGGGGAAATGGTAAGGCCCAAGCTATTTTATCAGCACAGGATTTTGGACAAGATCCAAAATACAGCATCACAAATATAAACCCCAAGTGTGGTAAAACTCAGGATATATTAACATAAAATGTGGCTTAGAATTTGAGAGAAAATTCAGAACCCAAAGTCCAGACAGGACGTCGAATAAAAGTTAAAACATGATACAGTGTATAAACTGTGAATCAGAGCCCCTAACCAAGACAAGACATCCTTGAAATCAAAGCCCAAAGACATGGCCAAGGTCTAAAACATGATAGGTCAGGACACAGAATATGGAAAAGAATATGTAACTAATGACAAAAACTTAGATCAAGGGACAAAACTCAAAATACTGATAGTCAAGAACACGGGGCTGTGCTGTGCCCAACAACACAGAACAGGGCCCTAAAAGGTAGTCCAGAACCTGATCTGGAAAACAGACTGGGTCCAGCTGCATTTCTGAATGCTCCCAAGCCTTTCATTTTGCCTGGGCCATCCCTGTTACCTTCGGTCCAGTGAGTTCTCCAGGCTGGAGAAGGATCTCCCCTTGGGGGGCCGCAGTCCCCAAATCCTCTCTGTCCTCTGTAGAACGGGGGCAGTCAGTCAGTATAACAAGCAGGCATAGGGCCACACACAGCCTTAGGCCCCCTTCTCACACCTACCGTGCCTGGATCCTCTGCATCTCCTATTTCCCAGGTTGGACGCTGCCACTGGGTGCTACCGCTTGGTACATGCCAATAGTAAGTACCTGCAGCATCATGGATCTTCCTCCAGCCTGGGGGCAGGCCTGGTTCCCCCTCCAGATTCTGGTCCCCCCACAAGTCATCTACAGAAACGAGATTGGAGAGGGTGCACATATTATGCATGAGTTCAGAATAACCATTGTCATAACCCTCCCTACATCCCACAAGGAACAGCCCGTTAGGCAGAAGCTCAAGGCTCCCCAATCTTAAGGATTGTAGGATCAGGGTTCATTTGTCCGCCGATCCCCATACCACCCCCGATTTTGACCCTTTCTCCACTCCCTAGTCTCCCCCATCAGCTTCTGATTTTCCCACTAGGCCCCTCTGTGCACACCGTCGCAGTTGACCAGAATGATGGCCAGCATATAATCCTTGCCCAGCATAGCCCCTCCGGGTCCCGGCTGGCCCTAGCTGCCCTGCGCTCTCAGCTCAGCGCGACCTCAGCAGAGTTGCGCTGAAAAGCCCCGGGTCCCTTTGCCGGAGACCGCCAGGCCAGCTGGCGCCGCAAACACGCGGGGCGGGGTCTGAGCAGCACCGCCCCTAGACGGTGGTGTCTAGATGCAGAGTGGATGTGTGTTTCCGTGCGTCGGACCAGAGGAGGCGCACGGACGCCCCTGACTCGCTGACACCAACACGCAACTGTGAGCTCATCAAGAGGGTGGAAGACTGGTCAGGTGAACGTGCACCGCGCGCACTCGCGCATGAGTGAGATCATCGCGCGGGTCGTATGCGCGCTCACAGACAGCCTGGGATGCGGCGGTAGGGGTCACGTGGAAGCATCTGTGAAAACTAGACTGTCGGGATTCCACCTCTTGGGTCCCCTTCTTCCTCCGGGAGAAGTCTTTTCTGCTGTCCTTTAATAAACTTCTAATTTCTACTCTGAAAAAAAAAAAAAAAAAAAAAAAGAAAACTAGACTGTCAAAATTCGGCGGCGAAGAAAACACCCAATCCTTTACAAAAATGCCCCGGAAGTGCCTCCGCCCTCAGTAAAGATGGCGGTAGGCCCACATAAGGGAGGCGGGGCTGCGCCTGCGCAACAAGTTCGGCGGGGAAGATGGCGGATGACAAGGTGAGTGAACGTGGGGGTGATCCTTAATTTTTTAAGATTGTCTTTAGACTCCATGGCTCTGTAGTTTTGGGGAAAGGCGACACTGGAATGTCTCAGAGATGGGGTGCCTCTTGTTTTCCCTGGGACTCTATCGACTACCTCAACAGGGAGGGGTGGCATGGGGGTAGTTTTAGGGAAGGCGGGCGGAGTCGGGGATCCCCCAGCAGTCCCCTTCCGAATACCATCATGATCCCCAGTTACTAGCACACACTCAAACACACTTACCCCGGAATGCTCTTCACTCTGCCTCATTCCCTAGCCCCCCAAATTCCCCTTCCAGAGATAGCGTTTCCAATCCACACGAACGGCACCCTCAAACACTTTTCTTGTGCACACACTGAATTTTATACTTACATGTGATCAGAATTATTCGTCGTTTATGCATACTCTTTCTGACATTCATTATCTCTCATATCCAGTTACTCCATTTAGGTTGAGATGCTCTCAGAAACAGGGATACAGTCCAGGCAGAAATCGGGTTTACCCTCAAATTGTCCAGGGGGCGGCTTCAAGCTATTATTCTCCTTTGGTCTGGAAGCCCAGCATCAGTCACATTCACCAAGTGCCTGCCAGTCCCACTACCAGGCATTTTACAACAGACAAGAAAGACTGATCACCACTTTCGGGGAGTTCTTGGTTCAGTCAGTAGTTATTTGCTCATAGACCTAATTGAAGGTTCCTTCTGTCTTTCCTGCACACTGATTGCTATATTAGATTCCTGTAGTGATTATTACAAGTTACTGATACTGATTTCATCTGTCACCCCCTCCCTGGCCCCATGTAACTCTGCTTTTCAATGCCTTTCTGCCTTTACCACTGCCATCTCAGGAAGGTTTTATAGAAAGATATCTCTGGCTCACCCCATTCCTCCCAACTCCCAGTTTCTGATAGAATTGAACAGGGAATGGGGCTGAGTCAGTCTGCTGGAGCCAGCCTCTCCCTTGTCCTAGGATTCTCTGCCCAAGCTTAAGGACCTGGCATTTCTCAAGAACCAGCTGGAACGCCTGCAACAGCGAGTGGAAGACGAAGTCAGCAGTGGTGTGGGCCAGGTAGGAGTTGTCCTCCTGCCTCTCACCTTAATCTTCATTGTCCAATTTTCTCTTGAGAATGTTGAGTGAGTGGCAGAGATTTATTCAGCAAATGGTTATTGAGGGCCAGTTCTCAGTTCCCCAGGAAAATTTCCCTGAGAAAATAGCACTTGACCTGAGATCTTAAGTAGTGGTTAACTAGGTGAAGTGGAGAGGAATGAAAACTCCAAACATATGCAGAGTAGTATTATGTACAAGAGAGGGAAAGGAGGTTGGTTCTGCTGCAGTAGTGGGAAAATATGCTAGAAAATGAGACTGGAGAAATAGCAGGGCTCAGACTGCTCAGGGGCATCTCTGACATTTTAGCAGGAAGATTCTGTGGTTGGAGTTTTCTGACTTCAGGATTCTGATATTGTGTGATCAGGACTCCTGAGTTTTTTTTTTTGTTTTTCTTTTTTGAGCTCCAGAACCTTGAGAAAAATCTTTGAAGAAAATGCTACAGCTGTAGAGAGTGACCCTCACTTGAGTAGTTCCTGGGCAGAGAAGAGGGAAAACCTGCCTGAGTTTCCTTCTTCATTTTTCTCTGCAGGATGGCTCGCTTTTGTCCTCCCCGTTCCTCAAAGGATTCCTGGCTGGCTATGTGGTGGCCAAACTGAGGGCATCGGCAGTACTGGGCTTTGCAGTTGGCACCTTCACTGGCATCTATGCAGCTCAGGCATATGCTGTGCCCAACGTGGAGAAGACACTGAGGGACTACTTTCGGTCACTGCGCAAGGGGCCTGACTAGCTCTAGATCCTATGGGGGAAGCAGGATGAACAGCTGGGGCCTACAGGTGGAGGCCTTTCGAACACAGACACACTATCTAGCTTCCCTGGCTGTCATCTACTTACTGTCTCCACCTGTCCTTCATCTTAGCTTCTCTTCCTGCAGAGGGTGCACAGTGGCTTGTCGGACTGTAACCTGGACTCCTTCCCTCCCCAGCTCCATGAGACTGGCCCCAAGACCATGCTTCATCAGCCCCTTCCTCTTCCAGCCCTAACTGTGGAGTGTACAGATGACTCTGATCCTCAGTATTCTCTCTGGCAATGTACCAGCTCCTCCTGGGAGCTGGCTTCATAACTTAATATCCCTTAAATGTGCCCCAGTTCCTCTGCCACTTGCTAGTTACACAGGCAACCAGGATCTGATGAGGGCATGAGTGTAGAGGAAGGTGGTATGCCAGGCCTGGGCCGTCCTAGGCAGGCCCGCTGGACCCTGATGCTCCTCCTATCCACTGCCATGTATGGTGCCCATGCCCCACTGCTGGCGCTGTGCCATGTGGATGGGCGAGTGCCCTTTCGGCCCTCCTCAGCTGTGCTGCTCACTGAGCTGACCAAGTTACTGTTGTGCGCCTTCTCTCTCCTTGTGGGCTGGCAAGCATGGCCCCGAGGGGCCCCACCCTGGCGCCAAGCTGCTCCTTTTGCACTATCTGCCCTGCTCTATGGCGCCAACAACAACCTGGTGATCTATCTACAGCGTTACATGGACCCCAGCACCTACCAGGTGCTGAGCAATCTCAAGATTGGAAGCACAGCCCTATTCTACTGCCTCTGTCTCCGGCACCGCCTCTCTGCACGCCAGGGTTTGGCACTGCTGCTGCTGATGGCTGCAGGGGCCTGCTATGCAGCAGGTGGCCTTCAGGACCCTGGGAACACCCTTCCTGGGCCTCTAGCAGCTGCTGCCAGCCCCATGCCCCTGCATATCACTCCACTGGGACTGCTGCTGCTCATCCTGTACTGTCTCATCTCAGGCTTGTCGTCTGTATACACAGAGCTGCTCATGAAGCGACAACGTCTGCCCCTCGCACTTCAAAACCTCTTCCTCTACACTTTTGGTGTGCTCCTGAACCTTGGTCTGCATGCAGGTGGTGGTTCTGGCCCAGGCCTCCTGGAGGGTTTCTCAGGATGGGCAGCACTTGTGGTGCTGAGCCAAGCACTAAATGGACTGCTCATGTCCGCTGTCATGAAGCATGGCAGCAGCATCACGCGCCTTTTTGTTGTGTCCTGCTCATTAGTGGTCAATGCCATGCTTTCAGCAGCCCTGCTACGGCTGCAACTCACAGCTACATTCTTCCTGGCCACACTGCTCATTGGCCTGGCTGTGCGCCTGTATTATGGTAGTCACTAGCCCCTGGCCACCTTGCTTGCTTCTGATTCTATAGATTGGGCACCACCACCAGAGTCATCTCTCAAACTTCTTCCTTTCCTCCCCTTAGCAACTGTAATAAGTGCCTTGTGAGAAAAGCTGGAGAAGGGAGAGCAACCAAGTTAGTCTTGAAGTGGTGTATGAAGGAGGCTTCTAGGAGACATGAAGAGTAGATTTGGTTAAGGAAACTTAACTTCCCCACCCACCCCCAAGTTCTTCCAAACTAAAGAATTGGGAGCATCAATACCTAGGCCTGAAAAATAACTCCATTCCTGATGGGGAAGGCTCCCTGCCTTATCTTCCATAAACACAAAATGAGATATGGGTGACAGGTGGCTTTCCTTGCCCACTGTGGTCACCCCAATATACCCACTACCCAGGCCTGGTGTTGGTGCTCAAGCCCCGCCTTGGTGCATGACTTCTTCATAAGGGACACTCACACCCAACAGTCATGCAGGAAGGCCCAATTGCTACAAATTATATAGCTGTCACCTAGGCCACTCTGCCAAGGTCCCTCAGCTCCAGCACTGCCTGGAGATATATCCCCTACCCCTCCACAGTGCTGCTTCCCTTACCCAGCCTTTGTTCTGGAAACCCCACAGAGGGCTGGGGCTTGACTCATCTCAGGGAATGTTGCCCCTGGATCCTGGCTTAAACCTATACTCCTAACCCCTTTGCTCACCCAAGGGCCCTATTGAAGCCCACTGCCACCTCTAAGGCTCTTAGGAGGTAGCCTCTTTCCCACTCTGAGTCCTATCCCTGCCTAGTAGTGTCCCAGCTCCCAACAGCCTGGGAAAGCTCTGCACAGATTGACCTGGGACCAGGTACAGAAACTTCTATAGCTTAATCAATGTCTCTTTTAACTGCATAAGCAATAAGGTCTTAATAAAGTGTTCTAGGATGTAGGGTGCTTCCTACAACCAGTCAATATTGTCTTGTGTCTTCTATGCTGCACAGTTCCCCTCAAACATAATTGTCCCTTGGTCTCCTGAGTATCTTAATTCTGGAGTAACTTCTGGGCTAAGAGGACAAGTGGTTTTCTCCAAGCTGTTGCTGTGGATCTGAGGTATTCTCTGTCACAGACTTTGAAATTTCCCTTAAGCACAAAACTTGGGCCCTGGAGAATTTAGAGAGTCTTGGAAACAGAAGGTACTGAGCCCAGCAGGACAAACTAAACTAGGCTGGAAAACTTCAGACCACTAATGTTTTATGTTTTTATTAGTGCATTATAATTATTTATTAATGGACTTTGTTATGCCATATTCATACATGATATACCATAATTTGTTCACCCTCATTCCTTAGTACCTTCCCTTTCCCTCTCCCTCTGATCCCCTTGCTCTATTGGTCTTTTTTTTTTTTTTAAATTAATGCAAATAATGTGGGTTTTGTTGTTACTGTTTTTGGCACTAGGGATTTAACCTTTTATTTTGAGATAGGGTTTAAGTTGCTGAGGGCCTTGCCAATAGTGTTACTGAGGCTGGCTCAAATTTGTGATCCTCCCGTTTCAACCTTTCCAGTTGCTGGGATTATAGATATGTGCCACTGTATCCAATTCTAACACCCCTGAAGAGTTCCTAATCATCAGGTTTCACCCTAAGGCAGAGATCCAGTCTGATTGCCCCTCCCTTCATTGCACCCTGCTGAAGCTGCTGGTTCTGGGCTTGGAGCTCCTGGTTCCTCGAGGCCAGGTCAATGGTGTCTTGCAGGACACAAGCCAGTAGGCTGCGGTGACGATGCTCTGTGGTCATGGCCTGCTCTTCCTGCAGCCTCTGCCAGGCTCGAAATACCTGTGGCCAGATTCAGAGACTCCTGTCAGCCAGCCAGCCTGCCTTGCTACCAGCAGGCTCAAGGCCTACTGTCTGTCTCCACTGACCTGCAGTATGTGGCTTGTCTGTGCTCTGGTGGCCTGCACATGCAGATCATAGAAGGATGCCAAGTCTTCCTCTGCGATGTCCCGCTCTGCCTGCAGGGCCTCCACCTGAAGTCTCAGTACTTTCAGCTCCCGGTGCCATCTCGGCCTCTTCTCACAGGTATTCAGAGAGAATTCATACCCTTTGTTGAGCACCACCTGTTGCTGGACTCTGTTCCAAACCCTCCATGTGCATTATCTCATTTTGTCCAGTAACAACTTTATGGGGTAGTTGTCCTAACTTACTCAAATTCCCATGGCTAGTGAGAGACAGAGCTGAGATGACATATACCTTTCAACAGTTCCTTGGAGTGAAATCCAGACTCAGAGATGTGGTATACCAATCTCATTAGCTTTGCCTCTTGACTCCACACTTGCTGGGTGCCAGACTTGTGGTTCTCAGAGCCCATTTTGCCATTGCTTTATGCTAGCCCATTGCTTATACAGTTTTTCCTCTCTGAGAAATTATCCCCACCACATAAAAAAAAAAAAAAAAGCTTTGATTCTTAATTTGTTCAAACAAGTTATGTTTACTGAGTGCCTCTGTGATGAGCACTATCTGCCTTTGTGGAACTGAGTCTAGTGAATTCCCTTAGTGATTTCTGTTTGTCCTCTAAGTCTCACCTTAGATGCCATCTCCTCTGATTCACTCCAGCCTGGGTGAAGTGTACCTTTTTATTTTCATCCTAACTCCCCTATTACAGCATGCAGCACTGAGAATTGCCTCCTCTATCCTCCACAAGACTAAGAGGGTATGGACCAGTCAGTTGTGACTGATGAAGGACTAGCTCCTAGTACAATGACTAGCCTAATTATAAGGAATCTCAAGACCCCTACTCAGCCCTCCTCACCTCCTCTTCAGCCACCAGGCCTTTGACCTGTTCATGTACCACCTCTTCCTGTTCCAAATGCTTTATCTCCTCTTGGATCCAAATTTGGTGCTGCTCTCTCAATCTCTGCCTCCGAACTTGAGCCGTGAGCAACTGCAGAGCCACATCTGGGGCCTGCTGGGACTAGATAGTATCAGTCTAGGCTTACCCAGAAGCCAGGACCTAACTGGCCTGGAGGAATCTGTAACCTGGGAAGAGACTCAGGAGGCCAGGGGTAGAGGAGGTACTGGCTCTGCCAATAGTCACCATAAAGGCCCTAATAATCTCATACTCATAATCCAACCAAGAAAAAAGCTCCTCTCTATGCTCATCCTCTAGGGATCCAGTAGCCCTTCAGGTCCTTTATTTTCCAGAAGCTCCATATTTCTTCCTGTTGTCAGGCAGTAGCAGGAGGCAGATTAGCTGGGCTCTGGTACCCCCTCACACTTCCAACAGTTTCCAGTTGTTCCCAAAATATATGAGATATTACCTGTTCCTCAAAGTTCCTGAGAGGATGCTTTTGGTGGAGACCAGGCCCTAGAGATGATGTTCTTTCTGCCACTACAGGAAAATATAATTAGTCACACCAAAGGTGGAGACCCTTTCCCAACTACCCCTCAAGTACCAGATCTACCAAGGACTTCCTGCTGAGGCCTGGACTATGGCTTACTACTGAATCCATCACCTGCAGAGAAGTAATCTAGAGTGACAATTTCTCATCCCTCCCCCAAGGACAGCGTAGTTTAAGCTTGGGGCTTTGAAATCAAACAGATCAGAGACCCAGCCCCGCCTTTTCTTAGCTCTATGATGTCAGGCAGGCGACTAGTCTTTTGAGTCTCCATGCTCTTCTTCATAAAATAGAATGGATAAAAGTTGTTAAGAGCATGAAATAAGGTAACAACAAAGCACTGAGCAGTCAGGCATGTGATCAATAATTGGAAACTAATGTGCTTAATTCCCCAGGCCCAGTGTTATAAAAACAAATTGTAAGGATGTAATTATGAAAAGGGAAGAGAAGGACCTGAATACGCAGGGTTTGAACTACCCTGCAACAAATCATGGAAGACAGCGCCCCCTTTTGTTCAAGAGAGGTCATGCCATCCGGGTTGCAAGACCCAGATTAGAAATCTGAGGATTTGAGTGTTGCTCCTAGGCTGCCTCTGATTAAGAAAATGACCCTGGGCTACTCACATCTCTTCTCTTATCTCAGTTTTCTCACCTGACAAATGGGAATAATGTTGTCTTCCTTGCTTAGGATACTTCGGTGGCTCAGGCTTGACCTTCAAGACAGAGTCCAAACATCTCAGTAGCTTACCAAAGCCCTGTGTAACCTGGCCCTACTTATCTCACTATTCCTTCTCGCCTGACTCTAACTTAAACTCTATTCTCCAGAGTACTGAGCTGCTTGCAGTTCTCCAGAGACATCAAGCATTTGCTTACCTCTCAATCTCTGCCTCTCATTCTGTCTAGGTTGTTCTTCACTCATCTTTGCTAACCTCAGGAATCACTTTCTCCATGAAGCCTTCCTTCCCTCTCTTGCTCAGGCTAACACAGATGTGCCACAGAACCTTGTGTTTATAAGCCTTTCCGAGAACTGATCATGGTGTAATTGTTTCTTCCCAACAGATTGTAAACTCCACAAGAACAGGGAATTCCCAGGGCGGACATAGCCCCTGTGCCCTGCACATGGTAAATTGTCAATAAGTGTTTGGAAATTGATAAATCAATGGATAAATGGAATGCTCTGTGAAGACAGCAAAGAAAGACATAAATGGGGCTCCCAAAAGGTTGGAGGAAAAGATGTACCTGCGGTTCTGGGAACCCCACGGCCTCAGCTGTACACCCTTTGGGTGTCCCTCTTCTTGGGCACTGGCTCCAGGCTTTTATCACCTATGGAGAAGGGGTTCAGAGTGGGTACTGGCCATTGCTGGCTAAGGTGCCCTCCAGGCTTCACTTTGCTCACCTGTAGCTCCCGCAGTGCCCTTCCCAGCTGGCTAAGCCCACTGTCTGTCAAGGTGTCCCCAAAGAGGCTTAAACGCAGGGTCCTCAGGCTAGCCCGGCGGGCCCGGGCCTCTTCTACTGCATCCCACCAAGTGGGCTTCACCTCTTTCATCTGCATCCTCCTTCCTGATGCCCCCAAGAGAGCAGCCTGGAGCAAACGCAGGGAGCTGCCTAGTAAAGGAAAACTTGGAGTAGATTACTCCTTCCTGTAGACTCCAGAGCACACTGTTTGTAATAGTTCAAATTTCCATTAATAGTACTATTCTGGGGCTGGGGTTGTGGCTCAGTGGTAGAGCACTTGCCTTGCATATGGAGGGCACTGGGTTCGATCCTCAGCACCACATAAAAATAAATAAAAGTATTGTGTCCATCTACAACTAAAAAAATATTTTAAAAATAGTACTATGCTTCAAAATATCTAACTCCTATTGGACTTTCACATGTGCTTGATGGCTCTGTCCTAAGGCTGTTCATAGCTTATCTATTTTTATCCCCCACAACTGTAATCAACCTAGCCCCCACTCCATCCCACCCATGTTCTCCAGATGAGGCAATTGAAACTCAGAGAGGTCTAACAACTTTTTGGTAAGTGACAGAGCAGAAAATCAAGCCCAGTTTTGTCTGACACTAAAGCCTGTGCTCTTGGTCATGACATCACACTGGCCTATAGATAAACACATGTCTGACCCTCACTGCTTTATCTTTGACGGTGTCAATTGCCACAACTTATCTTCCTCATTCCATAGGACCTGGCATAGGAGGACTGAGAATCTGCTGGCCAAAAGTGTGTTTGTTGATTTTGGAGATAGAGTGCCAGACATGTTTTTTTTTTTTTTTAAACTCTTATGGAAAATTTCAAACATATACACAGTGTAAGAAATCCATCTATCACCCATCTTGAACTATTATCAGCTCATGGCTCTTTTTTTATGTGATAGAGGGAAGATTAAGCCCAGAGGTACTCTACCACTGAGCTATATTCCAAGCCTTTTTATTAATTTTTTTTAAATTTTGAGACAGGATATTGCTAGGTTGCTCAGGCTGACCTCCAACTTGCCATCCTCTTGCCTCAGCCTCCTGAGTGTCATGGATTACAGGCATGCACCAATGTGCCCAGCAAAGGCCATATTGTTGATGGGTATATGAAAATAGGTAAGTTCTTTTCTCTTTCTGGTCCTCTATTTCCTCTTCTATAAAATATACCTGCCTCCATTTACTCATTTGTAAATTACATTGTCCTGAGGAGGTTATGGTAAGAATTGAAGGTATTAAAATGCTTTGTAAGCTGTTGAAGCCCCCTAAGGGGAGGGGTTTGCTTTTACTATTGTCTTTGCCCTTGCCCCTCCAAACTTTGGCACCCTAGCCACAGTGGCACCTTCCTAAATCCCAGAGGATAAAGTTTGCTCTCTGGGCAAGGGTTAGTTGGCTGATAGGATGAGGCAGGCCTAATGCCAGATTTCAGAGTTTCCCAAAAAACCCCACGCCCTTGCCCCATCCATCTTGGGGGTCCAGGTGAATAAGGAGTCCACTGTAGTTGTTTCCTTCCAGAAGCCATGAGACAATCCAGGGCAGAGAGCCCTCCACCTTCTCACCAACAGCCTCACCCGCCAACACCCGCAGCAAGGGGCAATCCCTGCCAGAGAAAAAGAAGATAATAGTTGTCCACTTGTGATTGAGAAAGAAAATGAATGCATCACACGCTGATAAAAAGATTGACTATTTCCATCAACTTTTGCCCATAACCAGACAGATTCACAACCTGGAACTGGAATGGATGTAATGTCTGCAAAACAGAAATGTGTCTTGTGAACCACTTGCCAATCTTAACCACTGTCCAACTTACATGAAATTCATGAAATGAGCACTTAAAGCAGTGGCAACTGAAAATAGAGAAATTTTTACAACAAACTCAGGGAGAGCTCTTTCTCTGACTTTTGGGAGAAATTATATATATATGAAAGATGGGATGTGAAAAAGAGGCCCTATCTGATGTGTTCTACTTTGATTTCTATCCTACAATCTAAAAAGTAATCAATGTGTTTGGCAACTTTTCAATTTTTATTTTGGGACAGGGTCTTGATACGTTGCCTGGGTGGGCCTTAAACTTGTGACCTTTTTGCCTTGGCCTTATGAGTCGCTGTACCACAAGCCTGTACCACCATGCTCAATTTATTTTTTATTTTTCTTTAATGTTTTTATTTTTCTTTAATTGTCCCTAGGGATTTAATTCTATGTCAGGTCACTGGCTAACTAATGAGATAACAGAATGAAGACTTCAGTGGCCACAAAGAATACTATCTTCAAAAATTGTTTGGAAAAATGACTAAGCAGGGCTGGGGTTGTGACTCAGTGATAGAGCACTTGCCTAGCACATGCAAGGCGCTGGGTTCAATCCTCAGCCCCATATTAAAATAGATAAATAAAATAAAGGTATTGTGTTCCACTACTACTAAAAATTGAATATTAAAAAAATTAAATTAGGGCTGGGGCTGGGGCTGGGGCTCAGAGGTAGAGCGCTGGCCTATCTACATGAGGCACTGGGTTCGATCCTTAGCACCACATAAAAATAAAATGAAGATATTGTGTTTACCTATAACTAAAAAATAAATATTAAAAAAAATAAATTTTAAAAAAAGAAAAGAAAAATGACTAAGCAAACATTGTTATAAGCCACAGCCCATAACAAGCAACAATAATAGATCCTGGACAGTAGGGAGAATTTGATTTCCTGAGTTACCACATAACATCCTAAATGTCAGAGCATTAAACTAAAGAAACAAAGAACAATGAACAAAAGATCAGTATGACAAATACAGTTTTTTTTTTTTACAAAAAATATTAAAAATGGACAACTTCTAGCAAAAATTAAGACATGTACAAAGGAACAAGCAAGCATGGTTCAAAAGAAAAAAGAAATTAACAGACACTGTCCCTGAGGATGCACAGATGTTGAACACTGAAATATCTAGACAAATACTTTACGTCAACTCTCTCAGAAAACTAAAGGAAATCAAGATGTGATGTTTTAATGAATAGAGAATATCAATAGAGAGGTAGAAATTATAAAGAAGAACCAACTAGAAATTCTGAAAAGTACAATAACTGAAATTTTAAATTCACTTATAGGGATACAAGAGTAGATTTGGGCAAATGCAAGAAATAATCTTAGTGAACTTGATAGGTCAAATTATCCTGTCTAAGGAGAATTAAGAAAAAGATGAAGGAAAATGAGTAGAGAGCTTAAGAGACTTGTGGGAGTCTGGATAATGCAAATACGAGAGGGAAAAGAGACAAAAGAACAGAAAAAAAATATTTGAAGAAATAATGGTCAAAAATCCCCCAAATATACAACTATAATGCACCAATAAAAAATGTGGAAGGAAAAAACCTTCCAAATATGCTGTCTTTTGCACATGTACTCCTTTTGCATGTATTTGCTTCCCCTTTCCACTTCTCTACCATGAGTTGAGTAGTATGAGGACCTCACCAGAAGCCCCACAGATGCAGATATCATGCTCCTGAACTCTCCTTCCCCCAAAACCATGAACCAAAATAACCTCTTATCTTTATAAAGTGAAAAAAATCTTTCAATTTTATGAAACCATGAATCTACATATGCAAGAAGCTAATGAACTCTAATAGCATAAACTCAAGGTGATCCCCACCAAGACATTATGATCCAACCATCAAAAGACCAAAAATATTTTTTTTTATAAATATTTATTTTATTTTAGTCTTCGGCACAACATCTTTGTTTGTATGTGGTGCTGAGGATCGAACCTGGGCCACACGCATGCCAGGCGAGCGCGCTACTGCTTGAGCCACATCCCCAGCCCCAAAAGACCAAAAATCTTAAAAAAAAAAAAAAAGCAAGAAAGAAGCTAACTTATTGTGTGTTGTAATCTTCAATAAGATTAAAAACTGAGGTCTGGGGATATAGCTCAGTTGGTAGCGTGCTTGCCTCCTATATGTACAAGGACCTAGGTTCAATACCCAGCACCACCACCAAGAAAAAAGAAAAAAAAAAAAGACTAAATTTTTAATCACCAGAAACTGTGGATGGCCAGATGACAAATTTAAAGTACTGACAGAAAAAAATTACTTACCAAGAACTTCATATCTGACAAAAAATTTTCTTTTGGGGGGGTGGTACTGGGAATTGAACTCAGGGACACTCAACCATACCCCCAGACCTACTTTGTATTTAATTTAGAGACAGGGTCTCACTGAATTGCTTAACACCTTGCTTTTTGTTGAGGCTGGCTTTGAATTCATGATCCTCCTGCCTCAGCCTCCAGAACCACTGGGATTACAGGTATGCACCACCATGCCCAGCACTATCTTTCAAGGAGAAGAAACTAAGACATTCCCAGATAAAGAAAAGCTGAGGCAATTCACCTCTAGTAGTTTCTTTACCAGAAATGCTAAAGTAAAGTGTAAATACATTAGACAGTAACTTGAAGCCATATGAAGAAATAAGGAACACTAGTGTTAGGGAACAAATAGATGAGGGTGGTGGGAACATGAGGTTAAGAGAATAATTCTAGGGCTGGGATTGTGGCTCAGCAGTAGAGCGGGTAGAGCGCTCGCCTAGTGGGACCCAGGTTGGACCCTCAGCACCACATAAAAATAAAGGCATTGTGTTGTGTCCATCTACACCTAAAAATATAATAAGTGTTTAAAAAAAGAGAGAGGATAATTCTATACTGCCGCAGTCTGGCTGGGCACAAATTACGAGCCACTCAAGCAGGAACAAACTTTATTTCCGAACTCCCGGGAACGTCACGCACACGGCCTTCTCCCGGGACACACCACACACCAACCGGAAATCCCTCCTCTGGAACTTCCACAACCAACGCGAACTCCCCAGGCAATCCTCGGGAGGACTCCAAAGTATCGGGCACCAGAGGCGGACAGTAAAGGTCTAATATACAATTGAATCAATCCAGCATCATCTTAATGGCTCGCCTCTCAACCAATACTATTGGAAAAATGCCAGGGGCCATTCCGACTGGCTGTGGCTCTCAGCACTATACCATGAACCCACTATGCTGACTCCCACATGCTTTCTTTGTCAAAAAGCAATGTCTTGTACCTGGCTTTAGTAGTCAGGATGTGTCACAGTCCTCACCAAATTACCTGTTATCTTCAAGGAAACTCAGGCAGGAAACAATGTTGATAAGAACAACCCAAGTTACTTTGAAAGGAGAGACTTTTTGTGACCCCTTTCACAGACTAGATCTTGGAAGATAAGGGTAGTTCCTCCTAACCATAAAACCTGTAAAAATGATTTAGAATCTAATTAGAACTGCTCAGCATGGGCCAAGGTGACATAGAGTTGTCCTGGCAGTAAGGCTTGAAAGCCTGATGTCATCTTGCTGTCAGTCAAAAGTTAAGAAGTAGACCTGGGTGGGGCTCTTTGGAAACTTCCCTGGGATCCCCAATAAAACTGGAGTGCATGGAATATTGTTTGGGGTTTCTTTCCACGATGACAGCTGAGTCAGAGTGTAAGGGTAAAAGAAATTGAAGTTAAAGCGTAAAAGTTAAAGGGTAAAAGACCGGGTGTTGTAAAGTTTCTAAGCTGCAAGGTCTGAGTTAAAATGTAAAGGATTAGGTATTGTTAGGTTTCTATGCTACCTGCAAAACCTGAAATTTCTGTAGCTGTTAAGACAATGCTTGGAACTGCCCAGTAAATATTTCCCCTGACTATTTGGTTGTGTAATAAGGGCTCTGTGTGGTTGCACGTAGGCATTGCAGGGCCTGGACCAATCAGTTTAAATGTAACCCCCTCCTTAGGAATGACCTATCACTCCAGCCTGACCTGTTCCCGCCAATGAATGAACTAATCATGTTTAGGAGTTGTTGTTCAATTTTCCCGCGCCTCATGATGATTTGTTCTGATGTATACAAAGCCCTCCGCCCTCCCCAAAAAGTGTACTTAAGCAGTGCTCAGCCCCTGCTCAGGGCTCTGGCTGCTTTCCCTTCTTGAGTGGGCACGGAGCCCCAGCATGCTGGTTCAATAAATCCCCTTCTGCCAATTGCATGAGTGGTCACTTGGTGGTCTCTTTCAGCTTCGCCTGACCCTTACAAGAGTGACTATGAGGCGACTCTTGTTCTAAGATGGAGTATATGTTTCAAAAACAGCATTGCCTGTGTCAAGTTCTTCCTGATAGAGATTTTTTTTTGAAGTAATGTGACTTCTTTTTTTATTATTTTATTTATTTATATGTGGTGCTGAGAATCGAACCCAGTGCTTCACACATACTAGGCAAGTGCTCTACCACTGAGCCACAACCCCAGCCGGAGATTTTTTTAAAAAATATTTATTTAGTTGGAGATGAACACACAGTACCTTTATGTATTTTTATGTGGTGCTGAGGATTGAACCCAGTGCCTCACACATGTGAGGCAAGCACTTTACCACTGAGTTAAAGCCTCAGCCCCCCAATAGAGATTTTGATACCCTACTTTTTAATAATTGGTAGAATAACTAGGCAAAAGTTCAGTAAGGAAGAAGAATACTTGAACAACATAATAAACCAATTAGGCTCAACAGAAATATACAGAATATCCTAAAATAACAAAATATATATTCTCCAAAGTGCACATGGAACATTCTCGAGGACAGACTACATATTAGGCTACAAAACAAATGTCAATACTTAAAATAATAAAAAAATCTTAAAATAATAAAAAGCATCTTCTCTGATCACAAAGGAATGAACTAGATATGAATAACAGAAGGGAAACTGGAAAATTCACAAATTTGTAGAAATTAAACAAAATTAAACAAAGGAAAATTAGAAAATACTTTCAGACAAATGAAAATAAAACATAACATAACAAAACTTACAGGATATAGCAAAAACAGTGTTCAGAGGGAAATTTTTAGTTGTAAATGCCTGCATTTAAAAGGAATAACTTAACCGGACACTTAAAGGAACTAGAAAAATAATTTTTTTCCCAATACTTGGGATTGAACCTGGGGTATTTTACCACTGAGGTTCTTGCAAAGTTGCTGAGCCTGGCCTTAACCTTGGGATCCTCCTACCTCAGCCTACTGAGTCTATGGGATTACAGGCATTTCATAGTGTCTGGCAAGATCATTTCAATTGATTAAAAAAAAAAAATCCACTGGGGCTGGGGTTGTGGCTCAATGGTAGAGCGCTTGCTGGGTTTGATCCTCAGCACCACATAAAAGTAAATAAACAAAATAAAGGTATTGTGTCCATCTACAACTAAAAAAAGTTTTTTTTAAAGTTTTATGCAGTATCTAAAACCCTATCGTGATATAAATATTCAACAAAATAATCCCAACTACTTAGGAGGCTGAGAGGGAGAATCACAAATTCAAGGCCAGTCTGGGCAATTTAGGGAAACCCTGTCTCAAATTAAAATAAAAAGGGCTAGGAATGCAGCTCAGTGTTAAAGCACCCCTGGGTTCAATCCCCAGTACTACAAGCAAAACAACAAAAGCAAAAACAAAAACCAAAAAAAAATCAACAAAATAGGAATAAAAGAGAAATTCTACAACATTATAAAAAGTATATGTGCAAGGATTGGGGTTGTATAGCTCGGGAAGCTGAGGAAGGAGGATCACAAGTTCAAAGCCCACCTCTGAAACTTAGCGAGGCACTAAGCAACTCAGCGAGACCCTGTCTCTAAATAAAATACAAAATAGGGTGGGGGATGTGGCTCAGTGGTTGAGTGCCCCAGAGTTCAATCCCTGATATCAATCAATCAATCAATCAATGGAAAGATGTGCTGATATATACTACATGATGAACCATGATGAACATTATTCTAAGTGAAGGAAGCCAGGTTTAAAAGTCACATATTGCATGATTCTGTTTATAGGAAAACATTCAAGTCAGATCAGTCGGGGCAGGCAATGGCCAAAGGAGGCAGATTTAAAAGGGCCGCTGAACAGGCTTTATTGAGATATCACTCCCTAACCCTAACCCTAACCCTCAATCAGACCCACAGAGGGGGACAGGAGAAGGGTCTGAGGAGAAACCGCGTGGAAGCTCGACTGTACTGGACTTTTATGGGGCTTACAGCAGGAAGGGAAGGGCTTCGGACAGGAAAAGGTGTTTCTAGGGTCCCTTGCCCCCTTGGAGTTGGTCAGGGGAGTTGGCTGAACTCCAGGATTGGCCAGGGGGTCCTGTTGATGGACAGGTGTTAGTCAGGAGATCTGGCTGATTGACAGGCGTTTCCGCCGGCATCTGATTGATATTCTTTTCCCGCGTGGGCTGCTTTGTTCTAAGTTGCCACTAAGTCACCACCAAGCCGCTGCCAAGTCTCCGCCACCCACCGACCTAACAATTCATATTAGATAAATCCATTGGGAAATGAAATCACGTTCAGTAGGGGCTGGGAGAAAGGGGAATTGGAGAGTGACTGCTTAATGGGTACAATTGGAGAGTGACTGCTTAAAGCGTACAGGGTTTTCTTTCAGGATGATGAAAATGTGTTGGAACTAAAGAGTTTCACAACCTTATAAGTGTTCTAAATGTTACCAAATTGCACCTTATATCATGGTTACAGTTAAATTTATGTTGTATGAATTTTACCTCAATAACTATAGACAAAGATTAAAATTCAGTTAGATGCTTGCCTAGCATGTGTGAGGTACTGGATTTGATCCTCAGCACCACATAAAAATAAATTAATTAATTAAGTAAAGGCATTGTGTTCATCTACAATTTAAAAAAATGCTTAAAATAATTGAGTTACCAGATTACCCCACCACACACAATATCACTTCTTGCTATATATCCAGGAGAATTGAAAATATGTAAAAAGAAAACCTTTTATGTGAATGTTCATAAGAAGTACTATTGTAATAGTCAAAGGTGGAAACAGCTCAAATGTCCATCTAGGAATAAATGAATGAACAAAAGATGGGATATTCATACAATTGAATATTATTTGTCAATAAAAACTGAAGTTTGAACCTTGAAAATGTTATCCTACATGAAAGAATGAAAGAAAGAAAAGACTTTGGAATAGTCTGGAATTTAGGGTACTTTATTTCTCCATTTTGTTTTTAGGCACTTCTGAATTTGGCCGTGTTTCCATGATAATACAAATCTTGCAAATTGGCTTGGAATGTTTATTTTCTATCGCCACTCAATGCTTTCATTATTTTTGGACACTGAGAGAAAGGTACAAAGTGCAGCATGAAGATATGGTTACTTGGGAATTTTCCAATCTTTGTTTTGGATATTTGGTTCTTCCCAAGTTTGCAGTCTGATAGATCAGAAGAAAATTAATTCAAATTGTAAAAATTAAAAAGAAATAGAAGGCTGGGCATAATGGCACATGCATGTAATCCCAGAAACTTGGGAGGCAGAGGCAGGAGCCAACCTTGGCAATTTAGCAAGAACTTGTCTTTTTTTTTTTAATTTTGGAAATGTTAAATATTTGTTATTTTTATTTTTATTTTTATTATTGGTTGTTCAAAACATTACATAGTTCTTGACATATCATATTTCACACATTTGATTCAAGTGGGTTTTCCTTGGGATTAAACCCAGGGCTTTATGCATGCAAGGCAAGCACTCTACCAACTGAACTCTATTCCCAGCCCTAACACCCTGTTTTAACATTAAAAAAAAAATGGGGCACTTTTCAATATATGAAAAAACAGTGACTGGAAAGATCTATTTTTATTTAAAGATTCTACAAATTCTCTACCTACCCAGTTGCTTTTGACCACGTCATTTGCCAACAGAGGGTCTTAGTCTGGGGTCTGGGGGAACCTTACTGTGAGAGCTCAGGAAAAAAGGAGAAACTTTGATGCTGCCCTGGGCATTCACATCCATATTCCAGCCTTGCACCTTACCTCCCAATGCAGCCAGAGGCCCTCTCATACTTACGGGGTCCCTGGGAGCTGCAAGATCCTCAAAGCACCTCGCCATACACCGTGGGTCCCAGGCCCCTCAGGAGGTTTAGGCCCAGGGCAGAACATGGTGACAGTGAGCAAAAAGCAGGTCCTGTGGGGGAAAGGGTAGGCTCAAGGCAAAGGCCCAGGGGATGAGGGATGACTGGTGCCTTCAGGTCCTCACCTGCCTTCACCCCCTGCAGCCTGTAAGTATAGCTCTGAGGCAGCTCTTGCGTCAGACACTTCCACTTCACTGGCATGTTCCACCACCCTGCAGGAAGGGGAAGTTGAGTCACCTCCTAAATTGATTTTAATTTTCTCCTGTGAGCTGGGCAGGGTGGCGCATACCTATAATCCCAGAGATGCAGGAGGCTGAGGCAGGAAAGTCACAAGTTTGAGGCTAGCCTCAGCAACTTATTTTTCCTCCTCTGGTTTGCCATCAAGGGAAACAGGATAATTGGGATTCCCCCCATTTTACAGATGAAGAAATGAAAGTCCTGCTCAGTAAAGTGCTCAAAATTACCTACTGTGACAGCGGACTGAGTTGAGATGTGAGGATGGAGAATAGAGTTGAAATGGTATGAGTTGAAGAGCTACAATCGGGGTGGGAGTAGTAAGAGATATGAGTATATGGGATGAGGGTGCGAGAGTGTGAGGGTGCGAGGGTGCAAGGGGGTCCTGGGAGCAGACCCAAGGCCTATAAACAGGACTCCAAGCTCAGAGCTTCCCTCTTCTGAGGTGGCAGCGGGTAGAAACCTCTAAAGACTTGACCTGGAACTATTAGCCCTGCCTTAAGACAAGCACACTCAGACCCCATTGGGCCCTGAACACTCACAAGCCTAGAGGAGCCACATCCAGCACCGACAGGTCCTCCACCCCTGGGGAGAGCAGGTCCCAGGTCTTCCCGCTGGGGCTGATCTAAGGTCACACAAGCACACTTGTTACAAACTGAGCCTTTCCTTTTGTGGGTCCCTGTGAGCTCAGCAGTGTGCATGACTGAGCCATTCCATTGTCAGGATAAAGGTGACCCCACAGAGACAATCCTACTCTGGTGAGCCTCAGAGTGGGGCTAGACCCAAGTTCTTCTGGCTCCCCACAAGCCGCAGGCCCTTTCTTCAGTGTCACATGGCCCTGGCTCCCAGGTCCCAATCCCATCTCCTCAACCCCCAAGAGTTTCACCTGCACCAGGCTAAGAGTGCTAAGTACATGATCAGAGCGGTGGAGGGACAGAGCTTCCTCAAACAGCATCTGCAGCAACTAAAGGGAGAAAGGGATCCAGTGAGGACTGAGAAAGAAATGACTCAGTCCTCAACACTTCCTGAGGGTGAGATCTATGCCACGCCCTGTCTGGGTACTGGGGACATGGTGTCCAGAATAGAAATAGCACTAACCCTCATGTTCACAGTGAGCCAGAATGAATAGACATGAGTAGACATTTTCAGTGGGACCTGGCACAGGGTCCCATGACAAGGTTCTGAGGCAGCTGTTTTGATTTGGGGAAATTTTAATGAAGCCCCCACAACAAAGTTTTCAAGTTTAGTATCATTAGTGTAACCGAGAACTATGAAAAGCAGACCTCCTGAATATTTGATCTTCACACACTGCCCCTCTGACTCCCATCCCATCCTCGTGAGCGTCCTGCCTTTCAAACCTGCCAGGGTCAAAATGTACTACATGGATCACAGTCCCCAAGGCGCGTTACCTAGTCCAGCTGGGATGGACAGACAAAGAACCTCTAAAGTCCTGGAGAAGGTGACTCCTGAACCTCATGAGGTCTGTGCCCTGGTAGGTCCTTACCTGGGGCACAAATCGGGGGGCCTCTGTCTCCCTGCCCCGGAGCAGCAGAGATACACTGTACCCTTGGCCCACAGAGGCCAGTGTTGTTTGGACTCGTGCCAGTAGCTCCTGCTCTGCTTCCTGCGGGAAGACACAGGCTAATTCCCGCTGTCTCAGGTGCCATTTCCCAGCCTTTCCTGAGCAAAGGGGTGGGGAGCAGACAGCACTCTCGGATCCAGGGCCCTGAAACCTCCCATCATCCTCCCATCGCCCACTCAGTTTCCCTACCTGAGCAGCATCAGGACCCAGGACTCTGTCAAAGGTGAAGCATTGTTCCTATGGGCAGGACTGGGGTCAGTAGTGTCATTCCCATCTTCCCCTATACCCACCAACTCCACCTGGTTTACCTGAGTCTCCAAGTTCCCCAGCTGAAGAAGTTGAAGGCTCTTGGGCCCCTCCAGAAGGATTGTAGGGCTATGGGTCTCCTTGGGGCCTGAGAAAGGCAGATTTCACATGAATTCTCATGAGGAAAACTGAGCTCCAGGATTCCCCAAGTCCTGCCTTCAACCCAGGCCTCAGTTTCGCAACCTAAGCTGTCCTGGCCCTGCCTCTCCCAAGAAGCTCCCTAGACTATACTCCTGAATACAAACTTGGGGGGCTTCTTACCTGATCCCCTCTCCAGCTCCACTTGTACCACCACAGTCAACATGGCAAGTAGATTGAGAGACACAGTGTGGGTCTCTGGAGAAGGCAGAGCTTCCTGGTCCACACAGCCCCTGTTCTCACCACCTCTGCAGACTTCAAGACTCCAGGCCTCTCAGATTGCCCTTAATAATTCATGTCCTTCATGAGAGGGCCTGGGAGTAGGGGTCAGGTGGCTCTAGATAATTAAACTACCAAGAGAAGTGACACTCTCTTCTGAGAAAACATTTCCTGAATTTCTTTTTTTTTTTAATGAAAACTTTCAAACTATATAACAGTGAAGAGAAGAGTATAATAAACTTCCAGGTTCAGCTTCAGCAATTATAAATTTCCTGTCAGTCTTATTTCTTCAATTCCCCTCTCCAACCCCAATGGATTATTTTGAAGTTGTTTCCAGACATCCCATTATTTCATCAATTATTTCTGCATCTATTTCTAAAAGGTAAACATTTTTAATAACAGTTTTTGAGATATAATTAATATGCCATACAATGTACCCATTTAAAGTATAAGTCAGTGTATATACATAGATATACATATATCTATGTATATTCATAGATACATATATCTATGTATTGGTTGCAACCACTATAACAGTTAATTTTAGAATATTTCCATCATGTCATTAAAAAAATTTTGATTTCCTTTAGTTATCAGCTCCCTAACCTCAAACCACCCATCTCAAGCTGCAACCCTGAGCAACTATTTATCTACTTTCTGTCTACAGATTTGTCTGTTAGACATTTCATATAATTAGAATTACACACTGTAATTTTTGCATCTGGTTTCTTTCACTTAGCATAATGTTTTAAATGTTCATCTATGTTGTAGCATGGATAAATATTTCTTTTCCTACAGCTGAATAATGTTCTATATAGGCTTCTTCACAAATTACCCAGGATCGGGCTAAATTTCACAGTAAAGGGCGTGATTTTCTGTAGCATTCTGCTCACTACAGACACCACTCTCAAGCTCAGGGTTCCCTAAGCCTTTGCACTCCAACCACCTGGGTATTTCTATGATTCTGGGTGTTTCCATTACTCCCTCAGGTTTGATTCACAAAAACAACTCACAGAACTCAGGAACACACTATGTTTATTTTATAACACCAATTTTCTGACATCAACTGAGTGTTCAATTCAATTCATTTCTGACATGAACTGCCTGGAGTTGATGACAGATCCCACAGATTAAAAAGTAAATTTCTCAACAAAGCTGTCCTTAATTTAGATGACAGACACATGTAAGGTTACTTGGCTATCCATATTTCTGTCTGAATTGGTTAAAAGTTTAGCAGTTCCAAAGACCCCATGTCAGGTTTAATAATTCACTAAAGGGACTGTAGGTATAGCTCAATGGTAGAGCCTGTGTTTAGCATGTGCAAGGTCCTGGGTTCAGTTCTGAACACTGATAATATTAATAATTCACTAGAATGACTAACAGAACTCAGAAAACTGCTCTACTTACTATTGCCTTATTTAAAAAATATTTATTATAAGTATGTCCCAACTATTTTTTTAACTTTTTTGTTCATCTATTTTCTGTGGTGCTGACGATGGAACCTAGTGCTTCACACTTGGGAGGCAAGCATTCTACCACTGAGCCACAACCTCAGCCTCTTACTATTGCCTTTTTATTATAAAGGATATAAATGGATAGTCAGATGAAGAGGTACATAGGGCAAGATCCAGGGTACAGGAGCCTCTATCCCTATACTGCCATCTTCCAGGTTCATCAATGTGCTTACTGCCAGGAAGCTCCCTAGGCTCAATCTGGAGTTGATTTTTTTTTTTTTTAGGTTTTATTATGCAAGCATGATTGATCATTGTCCATGTGACTGAACTCGACTCCAGATGCCCTCTTCTCCCCAGAGGGTTGGTGGGAGTGGGGAGCTAACAATTCTAGCCTTCTAGTGACATGATTGGATTTCTGGTATTCTATCTTTTCTATGCTACAGCTATACAGAGGTCCACAGCAAGGTGGTCTTGGACTGACTCAATTCTCCCCTCTTTCTTGCTTGTAGTTTTAAAAAATAACTGCAAAATGTGATGGGAATGCAGCATCCTATGACAGGAGGGACTGGCTGGAGCAACATAGGCTCTGTTCTGGTCCCTCCTAAAATAGGATATCTTTCAATGCTTTATCCCAGTAAGTCTGATTTCCCCTGGGGTATGAAACCCAAAGCATTGCTATACAGGGTTCCTCAGTTGTGGTGCCAGTGGGGTATGCACAGAAAAGATTCCATCCACCCAGGGAGCTTTCCAGAGCCTTAGGGGACTGGCTCACAATGAATTCTTAGCTTTTCCTATTGTCCCTTGACAATTTTTTTTCTGTTGTCCCTTGATGCTTATCTCTAAGTAAGTTGTGTGCAGGTATTCACCAGAGTCAGACAAGTTGGTAACTAGTACACAGTGAACTTGCTTTACATACTTCATTAGTCTAACAGAGAGACTCCTTTTACTCATGAATTCCAAAGGATTTTGAAACTCTGTGCCATAAAATGGGGACAAAGATCAGACATATTCTTTATCATTCACTGTCCAGACCATGCTCTTTCAGCAATAGGGTCATACCTGTCTGATAGTCTACATTTGGTGTATTATTGATATAGCAGATACAGCAGACTACCAACATGCATATGCTTCATGTGCAAAGCCTAATATTTGAAAGTATCAGTGTAGGGTAGGGATGTAAAATCCAATTTTCCAACACCAGGCAACTATCAGTTTCAGTATGATGGCCACTCAGATTTTTATGATTCTACTCAATCTTTTCAGGTTCCAAAACCAGGAGTGATCTCAGCAATATTTGGCTTCACCCTTTCAGACAGCTGGTATGACAATATCACCTCTTGCTCTGGAATTCTTTTGAAGTGTTAGTATAATACTTGATTACTCTAATTGTATAACTCATTTATTCATTTATTTGCCATCCATCAGCTATTATTTTTCCTTCTCTTCATTTATATCCAAACTTTCCTACTTTAGAAGATATGTAGGTCTGACCACTGTGCTGGCATACACCACTGGCAACAAGTGTCTCCCCTTCAGTCCTCCCCCATTCATGTAGAGTAGGGTTGTATAGATATCAAACCGGTAGGCTGTCTTAACCACTAGCCAGTACAGCAGCATTTATTGTCAACTCAAATATTTTACAGATAGGCTGAAGGCACAATATGCTCCATTAGGCTCTTAGGAATTCTGATAGAAATATTTAAAGATACAGTTACGATTTCTTATTTGGGAATCATCCTTGCTTCTGGCACCTGCAGATTCATCTCTGGTCCTGAGCTCTTTGCATCAGGTAGGAAAAAAAAGAAAGTTGAGGTGATATAGATAACAATCTCATAGTCATACCAGTATAGGGTGATGGCTAGCATCTCATTGGGGGGTTCTTCTTCCTGCTGAGAAGGGTGTAAGCCACCTGAGAAATTAAAGTCTACAATAATTAGTGAAGAACAAAAGACAAGAGTCAGAAAGATATTTTCAAAAACAGAACCCCTGATAGGTTTAGTTCACACAGGAGCTGGAGCCAGACAAAAGAAAATGGCTCCAGTGGTTTATTTAAGGGGATACATAAAAGTCAGGGGTAAGGTTTCAAGGGCGGAGTCCTGCTTCCTGATGTCTTGCAGTCAGCAGGTTGATTGACATCTTGGTAGGTCACACCCATCTCAGAGGGGTTGTGTGGCCATAGCAGGTCACCCCATCTGTCACCCCATCTTCAGTGCTGTATGGGACCTTTGGCAGAGCTTGAATAGGGCTCACTATGAGTCAGGGCAGTCAACCAGAGGATGTGTCCACTGGTCAGTCCCAGACACCAGATTCTTCTATTCAATAGGCTTCGATGTGCTGCAGCCCACATGCAGCCCACAGATGGCTTGCAACATACCAGAATCCTCCTTTGCCGCAGTCTGGCTGGGCACAAATGCCGCAGTCTGGCTGGGCACATAATCACGAGCCACCACACAGCTTGTAGATTCAAACAGCAACTCTTTATTCCCGAACTCACACCAGCCGTCTACAAACACGTTCTGGGGAAATCCACGTTCTCTGCCCAAATCCACTCCCACTGGGCTTCTGTCTCCCCAAAAATACTGTCTGAATCTCGTGAGAACTCAAGGGGAACTCAGGCAGCAGGATACGCCCTATTCCCAGCAGGAATAATCTTAAACCTGGAACGCCCTAAACCCGATTATCCTAAACTGGGAACACCCTAATCCGCCCTGGTCCTTGAGCAAGGTCACCTACATGCAATGTCACTGCAAAATGTCCTATTTCCACGAGTCCTTCCACTAAGCAACATGGGGTACGCTGGCAAGGAAATTGTCATACCTACTTGGCTAATGGCTCCCAGCACTCCTTCACTCTGTTTTCCTCGGATCCCCTAGAAGGGTGGTAGAATCTGTCCAGAGGGGACTCTCCCTTGCCACCTACCCCTGCCATGTTGAATGTGAGCATACATTCTTATAAACTCATTCAAACAAGTGCTTCATGACTTTATTTTCCTCCCTTCATATTAGACAACAAATGTTTCAATTATTTGTTCTAATTCCCTATTAAAACATTTCAATTATTTGTTCTAATTCCCTGTGGATAATATGCAACATGATATGTCTATTTGATCTGATATCTCTTTGCCCACTGTTGGATGCTATGGGCTACAAAGTTTGATTCTTGGTCTGAAGATATGTAACTTGGGGGCCCAAATTGGTACAGTACCTTTTTTTCAATCCTTTAATAGTATTTTGAGCATTTGCATCTACCACTGAGTAGTAAAATCTAGCCAAAGTAAGAAACTATTCCTGTCAGGACCCATTTGTAGCTCCTCAGGGATTCCTGCATTGGTTAAATCTAATCCACTTGCCAGCTATGTGGGGGGACTTCCCTCTGGGGCTAGCGGCTGTACCCAGGCCAGTCAGGATCTAAGCAGTCCAGGGTCTTTCCCACTCATTCCTTTAGTAGAAACCTGAGAATACAGGCTATCTGGTCAAAATATCATCTTGTCTATCTTTTATTGTCATATTAGCTATCACAAATAACCATATCCATAATAAAGGGATTGTATATTTAGCTTTTATCTTGTTAGTTTACATTTTCTTATGCATCCAGTTACCCAATTCCCCATGAGTTACATTAGTCATCTCTAAATTCCACTAGTAACTTTTACCTCTAGTATCTATTCACAGCACAGCTGCTGTTCTGTATGACTGGTAACCCTGTGGTAACCCACCCAGGAATCAAAGTTCCTCATTCTCCTCTTTCATTCTTTCTCTTCACAAACCACGTAGAGTAATCCTCCATCCCTATTCTTATACACAGTTTTTCTATCCAAGGTTTCAGTTACCCAATGTCATCTGTGACTGGAAAATAGTAAATGGAAAATTCCAGAAATAAGCAACTCATAAGTTTTAAATTGCGCACTGTTCTGGGTAGCATGATGAAATCTAGTAACACCTCATTCCCTCCTAGTCATGATGTGAATCATTCCTTTGCTCAGTATATCCATGCTTGTGAGTACTACTGCCTGTTAGTGGCTGTCTTGATTGTCAGATCCAGAGTCATGGTATCATGGTGGTTGTGTCTAAATACTGCATATTATAATAATTCTATTTTTATTTAAAAAAATTAGTTGCAGATGGACACAATACCTTTATTTTTATTTATTTATTTATTTTTATGTGGTGCTGAGGATCAAATCCAGTGCCTCACATGTGCTAGGCAAGCACTGTACTACTGAGCCACAACCCCAGCCCTATAAATTAGATTTTATCATAGGTATGTAGAGGAAATAATAGTATCATCAATAGGACTCAGTAATATCTGCCATTTCAGGCATCTACTGGAGGTCTTGGAACATATGTCCCAAAGATATGGAGCACTACCATGCATGGTGGCACATACTGTAATCCTAGTGTCATTGGATGCTGAGGTAAGAGGATCATAAATTCTAGGTCAGTCTCAGCAACTTAGTGAGACCCTGACTCAAAATGAAAAATGAAAAGGACTAGGGATATAGCTCACTCCAAAATTTAATCCACAGGACAAAAAAAAAAAAAGATAAGGAAGAACTACTTACTATATTTTAATGAATCAGGTTGTTCAAGAAAATTCCACTTCTCCTATAAAAGACTGGTCTTACTTCAATTTCAGTCCCTGAGGGTTCTCAGGTTGACATTTCTCACCAGCAAGTAGAAATTTGGAAGTTCTCACTATCCCATCAGGTCAACAATTCACTAGAACCACTCTCAAAACTCAACTATGTACTGTATTTACTATTACAGCTTTATTGTAGGAAAGGCTACAAATCTGGACAAGCGAGAAGGAAAGAATGTACCTTCTAGGGACCAGGAACAATTGCTGGCAAATCCTTTATTACAAACGAATGGATTTCACTTGATGGACTTTTGGGTTGACTTCACCTTTTGATCATTATGAATAATGCTGGTGTAAGCTTTGTACACAAGATTTTGCACTGATGAATGTTTTCATTTCTCTTAGACTTAGGAAAGGAATTGCTGGGTCATATGGTAACTCTGTGCTTCTTTCTCTCTCTCTGGCAATGCTATGGATTTAACCCAGAGCCTTGTGCATGTGAGGCAATCACTCTACCAACGGAGTTATATTCCCCAGCCCTCAACTTTTTCTCTTTGTAAAGGAAGACATTATTTATTGGAAGGAAACCAGAGAGATACTACAAATTAGATTCAGATGTGAAAAGTAAGTAGCTCAATGAACGAATTGTTTTTCATCTTGGGACAGCTCCAAAACAGCATGTGTAACAAGATTTTCTTCTCTAGATATTATTAACTTTCATAATTTATAAAAATAAAAATTTTTAGCTGATGGCACATGTCTATAATCCCAGCAGCTCAAGAGGCTGAGGCAGTAGGATCATTCATTCAAAGCCAGCTTCAGTAATTTAGTGAGGCCCTAAGCAAATTAGCAAGACCCTTTCTCTAAATAAAATATTAAAAAGGGCTAGGGATGTGGCTCAGTGGTTAAGCACCCCTGGGTTCAATCCCTAGAAACCTCCCACCAAAATAAAATTTTTGTACAATAAGGACAAATGTGAATGTGCTTCTAAGGTGAATTTTTATCATAACAAATAAAAACTAATTTTTTGGTCTTTGAAAAAGTCAGAGCTCTTGAAGTACAACAAATCTTTATTAAACCAGGTACTTACAGAACAAGTTAATAATTGGATTTTGTTCAATAAAGAGGCAATGAAACACATTATGATAATCCTTACTTATAGCTGGGCATGGTGGCACACACCTGTAATCCCAGTGACTTGGGATTCTGAGACAGGAGGATAGAAAGTTCAAAGTCAGCCTCAGCAATTTAACAAGATTCTAAGCAACTTAGCAAGACCCTTCTCAAAATAAAAAATAAAAAGGGCTGGGAATGTGGTTCAGTAGTTAAGCACCCCTGGATCCAATCTCTGGGAATGAAAAAAAAATCCTTACTTATTATAGTTCATTAGTATACTTTACTGTCCTAAAAATTAGGTAATCTTAAATGATGTAGCATCTTGTAATTTCTTACTATCGTCATTCTTCCATAAATATCCATGATGAGGTACTCAAGCTGATACTGGAATCTGAGCTGACTATACATTGACCTTAAACATTCATGAAAAACTGCTTTGTTGAATACAATCTGATTAGAGTTCTAATAGTCACTTTCCCCTTATTGCCAAAAGTAGATTGCAATAACCCCCCCAAAAAAGTTTGGATGGCTGCCTATTTTAAAAAGGTAAATGTTTAAAATAACAGATATTAACATATTGATAATTCAGTCGTCTTTTTTTCTTACTAAAGTTTTCTTTATATGCTTATTAGTTGTTTGTAAATATTTATTTATTTCTAGAATCTGGCATCATCACAGAAGGACCAAAATAAAACTTCATTGAAAGGGCCTAAAGAATGTATTATAGACTTTCCTGTCAGGAATAGTGTCGGCATGCCTATAATCCCAGTGATTTGGGAGGATGAGGCAGGAGAATCATAAGTTCAAGGCCAGCCTTGGCAGTATAGTGAGACCCTCAGCAACTTAGTGACATCTGCTCTCAAAATAAATAATAAAAATTGCTGGGATGTAGCTCAGTAGTAGAGCACCCCTGCATTCCCCAGTACTAAGGGGGAAAAAAAGACTCTCCCTTACCACCCCTTTAACGTCAGTTAGTATCTGAATTTTTAATCTCAGATATCGGTTATGGTCATGTGTGTGTGTGTGTGTATGTATGTTACTTGAGATACTCAAAATGGTTGCAAACAAGGACTGAAAATGTCAGCCGTAAATTCTGCTTATTTGCGACCTCTAAACTAAGAGATATGCTAGTGTCACTCAGTATTTAATTCCAGCTTCACCCCTGAGAACTATACAGCCTTGGGCAAAAATTGCTTAATTTTCTATTTGTTTTTCCCTATGTCTTTAAAATGGGTATGGTGGTGATGATAATGCCATCTTCTGTATAAGGTTGATGGAAAGCAGTGTTTCTCAAAATGTGTTCCCTGTGTCAGGAGGCTCAGTATCTCTAGGAATGGGATTAAAAGTAAATTCCAGGCCTCACACATATCTTATTGAATCAGAAACTCTCATTTCTGTGTTTTAAGACTTCCATGTTTCAATCCCCAGCACCACCAAAAACAAACAAACAAAAGGGCTGGGGATGTGGCTCAAGCGGTAGCGTGCTCGCCTGGTATGCGCGCGGCGCTGGGTTCGATCCTCAGCACCACATAAAAATAAAATAAAGATGTTGTGTCTGCCAAAAACTGAAAAAAATAAATATTAAAAAATTCTCTCTCTCTCTTTATAAAAAAAAAAAAAAAAGACTTCCACCTAATTCCCAGGGATTCTCAAAGTTGAGAGACATGATTAAGAGTAAGTGATTTTATAATAAACATAAAACAGTGCAAGGCACATGATAAGCAGTACATCAATGAATATTTAAAAAACAAGAGCAAGAGAATATTATCAAGATATAGAGGTTAATTTGGGCAAAAAGAAGATCCTCATGTTGTTCCTTCTAGAAATAAATCCTGCTTGAGTCCTTGACTAAAGGCATTAATAAGGTCTTCCAAATTCCTCAGCATCAGGCCTTGCCTTCCTTTCCTGATGTTTTTATCCTCTGTGTGCCTTGTGATTCTGAATTTCCTCGTCTTCTATAATGGAATTGCTTTCTCATGTCTTCAAGACTCTGCCCATTCTGTTCCCTGTGCATGAAACTATCACTCATTCTTTTTCTCCCTTTTCAAAAAGAACCCCCTCTCTCAGGTCCTATACTTGCAATCTCTGAATTTTTACCTTTCAAAACCTAGTTTCAATTTCAGTGTCACCTTCTCTGTGATGACTCAATATTCAACCAGAGTCCATGGTTTCCAGGATTCACCATCTTTTTACACATCCCACTTATATCACGTAAAGAGGTTTGTAACTGTTTACAGTTTCCTATTCTTCCTTTGTATTTTTAAAAATCATGGTGAAATGCACATCACATATAATTAACTCCTTTGAATTGCATCATTCAGTGGAGTTGAGTGTGTTCACACTGTTGTGCAACCATCACTTCCCTCTGGTTTCAAGGCTCTTTCATTACCCTCAAAACACATTCCAGACCCATCAAGTAACATTTCTCCTTCTCCTTTTCCCTCCTCTGGGGGTAACCACTATTGACTTTCTGTCTCTATATATTTGCCTATTCTGGATATATTATGGAAAGAAAGCCAACGATTTCTTTAGCGTCTGTCTTATTTCACCTAGCATAAGTTTTTTTCTCCCCCTTCCCATAAAGGATTTATTACTTTCCAAAGAAAATAAAATAACATAGACTTGGCCCTAGGAATCTGTTATACTGAATCAAGCTAGTGTTTTCTTCCTCATCCTCCAGGGCCTTCGGATCATGACTGTAAAGCTGATTATCACCATCTAACACTATGAAAAGATGGCTAGTTTAGAAAGTGCCAAACTGATTATGGCAGGCTCCAGCTTCAGCTCTTTCAGTTGCCCTACATGGTCCTCAGGCAAGTTCAAATTCATTAGCAGGACTCTGCATGATTCAGCTCATGCCTACCTCTTCAACACATCTTAGGCCCTCCCAAGGCCCCTATTGAGGGGCTACTGTTTTCTTCTCTCATGCTTTTTGTTTTTAATATTCTTTTAGTTGTAGGTAGACATAATACCTTTATTTTATTTATATGTGGTGCTGAGGATGGAACCCAGGACCTCACACATGCTAAGTGAGCGCTCAACCACTGAGCCACAATCCCAGCCCCTCCGCTCATGCTTTTGCATGGACTATAACGCAGCCTGAATCAACTGTCCTCTGTTTCTTCATCCCTTGTCACTCACTTTTTTTTCCACGTTTTTTATTGGTGCATTATAATCGTATATATTGATGGAATTCGTTGTTACATATTCATACATGCACACAATATAACAATATAATTTAGCCCATATCACTCACTAGTACTTCCCCCCTCCCTCCCCACCTCAACATAAACTTTTGAGGTCCATCCAAGTGATGGCATGTATCAATACTTTATTACTTTTTTTGGCTGAATAATATTCCACCATATGTATCTACCACAATTTATTTATTCATCATTTATTGATGGACATTTGGATTGTTTTCACCTTTTAGTTGTTATGAATAATGCTTGTTGCTGGGCGCAGTGGCGCATGCCTGTAAACCTAGCAGCTGGGGAAGCTGAGACAGGAGGATCTCAAAATTCAAAGCCATCAAGGGTGAAGCACTAAGCAACTGAGTGAGATTCTGTCCCTAAATAAAATACAAAATAGGGCTGGGGGGCTGGGGATGTGGCTCAAGCGGTAGCGCGCTCGCCTGGCCTGCGTGCGGCCCGGGTTCAATCCTCAGCACCACATACAGCAAAGATGTTGTGTCCGGCGAAAACTAAAAAATAAATACTAAAAATTCTCTCACTCTCTTTAAAAAAAAAACAAAATAGGGCTGGGGATGTGGCTCAGTGGTTGAGTGCCCCTGAGTTCAATCCCTGGTACCAAATAATAGTAATAATAATAATAATAATAATAATAATAATAATAATAATAAATATTTGTGTGCTAGTTTCTGTGTAGATGTATGTTTTGATTTCTGTTATTTTTATAACAAAAAAATGAAATCAATTGATGGGTTTAATTTTTTGAGGATTGCCAAATTGTTTCCAGAGTGACTGTATCATTTTGCATTCCCACCAGCAAAGCATGAGGCTTCCTATTTCTCCACATTCTTACCAACATTAGTTATTTTATATATAGTTGTATATAGTTGTAGATGGACACAATACCTTTATTTTATTTATTTATTTTTATGTGGTGCTAAGGATGGAACCCAGTGCCTCACAAATGCTAGGCAAGTGCTCCACCAATAAGCCATACCCCTAGTCCAGTTATTTTCTTTTAAGAACTTATTGGACTAGGGTTGTGGCTCAGTGGTAGAGTGCTCACCTAGCATGCAGGAGGCACTGGGTCCGATCCTCAGCACCACATAAATGTAAAATAAAGATATTGTGTCTGCCTAAAACTAAAAATTAAATTTAAAAAAGAGAACTTATTATAGCCAAGAGAGTGATTATGATGTGATATCTCATTGTGGTTTTGATTTGCATTTTCTTAATGACCAGTGATGTTAAGCGTTTTTTCTTTGGGTATTACCCATTTTTATAGCTTCTTAGAGAAACATACATTCAAATTTTTTTTTTGCCATTTAAAAAATTGGATTGTTTGTCTTTCGTTGTTGATTTATAAGAGCTCCTTATATGTATCTATGTTTATGTCTTATCAGATATATGGTTTTCATAATTATCTCTTATTCTATAAATTGTCTTTTCACTTTCTTGATAGTGTCATTTAATAATCCAAAGTTTTTAGTTTTTATTTTTTTTTAATTTTTATTTTTTAATACTTATTTTTTAGTTGTAGTTGGACACAATACCTTTGTTTTATTTATTTATTTTTATGTGGTGCTGGGGATCCAACCCAGGGCCTCCCACGTGCTAGGCGAGTGCTCTACCGCTGAGCCACAACCCCAGCCCCCAAAGTTTTTAGTTTTTATGAGCTCCAATTTATCTATTTTTGTTGTTGTTGTTGTTCATGCCTTGGTGTTATATCTAATAATACATTGCTAAGTCATAGGTCACAAAGATTAATCCGTATATTTTTCTAATGCTTTTATAGTTTTTGAGTTAATTTTCTTATATGTAGAGAGGGAGGGGTTCATAATATTTTGCATTTGATTAGCTAGCTGTCCAATGCTATTTGCTATTTGCTGTTCTCTTTCCATTAAATTATCGTGACATTCCTATTAAAAATTAGTTGATGAGCCAGGTGCTATGGTGCATGTCTGTAATCCCAGCAATTTAGGAGGCTGAGGCAGGAGGATCACAAATTCAAAGGCAGCCTCAGCAATTTAGAAAGTCCCTAAGCAAATTAGCAAGACCCTGTCTTAAAATTAAAAAATAAAAAATAAAAAAGGACTGGGGGTGTGGCTCAATGGTTAAGCACCCCTGAGTTCAGTCCCCAGTACAGAAAAAAAAAAAAAAAAATCAGTTGCCTATATGTTTGGGTTGTTTATTACTTAATTCTACTCAGTCATTTTGCATGTTTATCCCTATGCCCATATCACACTGTTTAATAGTTTTGTCATTTGGTGGGTGATGGCAGGGACTGAAGATTGAATCAAGAGGTTCTTCATCACGGAGCTACATCCCTAACCCTTTTCATTTTTTTTTTTTTTTTTAATTTGAGACCTCACCAAATTGCTGAGGCTCTCACTATGTTGCTGAGGTTGACCTGGAATTCGTGATCTTCCTGCCTCAGCCTCCCAAATCACTGTTGTACTGTTTTAAAATCAGGAAGTATGAATTCTCCAACTTCATTTTTCTTTTTCAGTATTGTTTTGGCTATTTGGGACCCTTTGTGATTCCACATGAATTTGAGAATTGACTTCTCCATTGCTGAAAAAAGGGCTCTTAGACAGGAATTGCACTGAATTTGTAGATTGCTATGAGGAATAATGTCATCTTAAAAATATTAGGTTTTCCAATCCATGAACATAGGATGTCTTTCCATTTATGTAGGGCTCCTTTAATTTCGTTCAGCAATGTTTTCTAGTTTTTGTAAAAATCCTTTATTTTCTTGGTAATTTTATTTCAAGTTTTTTTAATAACATTGTAGATAAAATTGTTTTATTTATTTGTTACTTTTTTCCCTATTTTCTATTTTTGGTGCTGGAGATTGAACCCAGGGCCTCATACATGCCTGGTAAGCACTTTACCACTGAGCTACATCCCAACCTGTTAATTTTCTTTCTGGTTTTTATTGCTGTTGCATTAAAAAAATGACTAATTTTTGTGTGTTGTACTTTTACCCTGAGACTGATAATTTGTTTATTATCTCTAATAGGGTTTTTAAGTGTGTAAATTCTATGGGATTTTCTATATATAGAATTGTGTTATCTGCAAACAGAAGTTTTACTGTTTTTTTTTTTTTTTTCTAATTTGGATGCCTTTTATTTCTTTTTTCTTGCCTAATTGTTTTGGTTAAGACTTCCAGTACAATAGTAATAGGAGTGGTAAACATGGCACCCTTGATTTCTTCTGATCTTAGGGGGAAAACTTTCATTCTTTCACCATTGAATCATATTAGAGATGTGTTTTAAGTACTCTTTATCATGTTAAGGAAATTACTCTCCATTCCAATTTTGCCGAGTGTTTTTATTTTGAAAAGATGATGAATTTTGTCAAGTTGTCTTTTTTCCTCTGCTGAGGGGCCTGTCCTTCCAGCATCGACTATGGGGAGCTTGAGAGCATGGAGAAACTCCTCCAGAGATGGTTTCAGAGAACTTTGTCTGCTTTATTGCTCAGCAAAAATAACTTTTATAGTGGATATATGCCAATTTACATATAACAGACATGATAGGTCAGAGGTGATATACAATATGTCATATTATGGGAATCCAGACACCAGGAGTTCAGAAACTGCCACATAGGCTGACCTTGTACCAACAGGGAAATGACTTCTTGTCAAAGGAGCAATGGTGCTTGCAAGTGTTCTAACAACACTCTGTCTGAAAACTAGTGTTCTATGTTAGGACTTCCCTGCTGCACAATGAGCAAGATAAGCATTCCTCCAGGTAGATTGAGAGTCAGGCCCTGCAACATCCCTCTATTGAGATAATCATGTGTTTTTCCCCTTTGTTCTATTGATGTGGTATATTACACTGATTGCTTATATCATCATCATCATCATCATCATCATCATCATCATCATCATCATCATCGTCATCATTTGGTACTAGGGATTGAACCCAGGGGCACTTTAGCACTGAGCTATATTTCCAGCCCTTTTTATTTTTGAGACAAATTCTCACTAAGTTGCTTAAGACCTCTCTAAGTTACAGAGGCTGACATCAAACTTGCAATCCTCCTGCTTCAGCCCCCCCAAGTTTTTGGAATTGCAGGTATGTGCCACCATGCCTGGCTTGCTTATCTTATTTTTAACCAAACTTTCATTTCTGTTATAAGTTCAACTTGATCATGTGCTTTTGGATTCAGTCTGCTAGTATTTGCTGAGAACTTTGCATTCATGTGCATAATGATCTGTAGTTTTCCTTATTTCTGGTGTGTTTGCCTATCATTGGTATCAAGGTAATGCTGGCCTCATAGAACATGTTGGGAAATGTTTCCTCTTTTATTTTTTTTGAAAAGCTTTAGTAGGATTGGTGTTAATTTCTATTTAATATTCACCAGTAAAATTGTCTGGTCATGAACTTTTCTCTGTTATGAGACTTTTGGTTAGTGATTTAATTTAAGAAAATTTCAGATTTTAGTTGTGTGCTTAACTGATTCTTTCTTTCCTTCCTTTTACCTAGATCTGCTTAAAGGTTTGTCAATTTTGTTGTCCTTTTCAAAGAAGCATTGTTTAGTTTCTTTCTATTCCTTATATCCTTATATTATATAATGATATTATATATCTTTATATCTCTGTTCTATTTGTTTTATCATTTTCTGGCTTCTTCTGGCTTTGGGTTTAGTTTGCTCTTCTTTTTCTAGTTCCTTAAGATATAAAATTGGGTTATTGATTTGAGAATTTTTCTTACTTTTTATTATGGTAAAATATACACCATAAATTTTGCCATTTTCACCATGTTCGTGTGTACAACAAAATGACCTTGATTTCCTTCACAGTGTTGTGCAACCATCACCACTATGTTTTTCATCACCCCAAACAGAACTCTGCACATTAAGCAATAACTCCCCCATCTGCCCTCCGTTTAGACTCTGGTAATCTTTAACTTATTTAAGATATTTAATATAAATGGAATCAGATTATATCTGTTCTTTTGTGTTTGGCAATTTCAATTAGCATAATGTTTTCAAGGTTTATCTATAGCATGTAAAAGTACCTTATAGCTTTCAATGACTGAAAAACATTCCATTGTGTGTGTATAACACTTTTTGCATATACATTCAACTTTTTTAAAAAATAGATATATATAGTTGTAGATAGACACAATATTTTGTTTGTTTATTTTTATGTGGTACTGAGGATCAAATCCAGTGTCTCACACGTGCAAGACAAGTGCTCTACAACTGAGCCACAGCCCCAGTCCAATATACATTCAACTTTTGATGGACATTTGGACATTCACCTTTTGGCTATTTTGAATAGTGTGGATATAAACATTTTGGTACTTAATCTTGCTTGAATACTCCTTTTCAATTATTTTAGATATATAACTAGGGGTAGTATTGTTGGATTATCTGATAACTATGTTTAGCTTATTGATGAACCAGTATGTAGATTAATTTCTATGTTTTCTTTTAAGAGTTTTATAATTTCAGGCTCTTATATTTAGGTCATCAGTATATATTAACTTTTTTTATGATCTGAAGTAAAGGCTCTCAACTTCGTGCGTCTACCTGTGTGTCACCATGCTATTAATTGAAAAAAAAAACTAATTTTTTTTTCATTTAATGTTCTTGACACTCTTGTCAAAGTCAATTGAGGTTGATTTTTTTCATTGAGGTTTATTTCTGAACTCTGGCTTCTATTACACTGATTGTGTGTTTATCCTTATTCTAGTACTATATTATCTGAATTACTGTTGCTTCACAATATTTTTAATGAGTCCTTTAGCTTTCTCCTTCTCCTCTTCTTCCTCCTCCTCTTCCTCCTTTTTCTTCATCTGATATTTGCTATCAAACTCAGGGCCTCATGCACACTAGGCAAATGCTCTATTACCAGCTAGGCAAATGCTCTACACCCCAGCCCCTTTGTTCTTCTTTTACCAGATTATTTTGTTTATTCCACATCTGTTGAAATTCCATATGAACTTTAGAACCAGCTTGTCCATTTACACAAAGCCGGCCGCTTGACTGGGCATGGTGGCACACTCCTGTAATTCCAGTTGACTCTGGAGGTTGAGGCAGGAGGATGGTAAATTCTGAGGCTAGCCTCTGTAACTTAGTGAGGGCCTCAGCAACTTAGGGAGACCATGTGCCAAAATGAAAAATAAGGAGCTGGGGATGTGGCTCAAGTGGTAGTGCGCTTGCCTAGCATGTGTGAGGCACTGGGTTTGATTCTCAGCACCACATAAAAATAAAATAAAGATACTGTGTCCATCTAAAACTAAAAAATAAATATTTTAAAAAATGAAAAATAAAAACGGCTCAGGATGTGGCCCCGTGGTAAAGTGCTCCTGAGTTCAATCCTCAGTATTAAAAATTAAAAAAAAAAAAAGGATAAGAAAATAAATCAGCTGCTTAGGTTCTTATACAAGAATTTCACTGAATTTGTAGATAAATTAGGGGAGAATTGATAGATTTAACAATATTAAGATCCATAGGATGTTACTCCATTTACTTAGATATTCTTTAATTCCTTTCAACAGAAGTTTATAGTTCTAAGAGTACAAATTTCGTTCTTCTTTGGTATTTTAGTCAGTTTTTTTCACTGCTACTACTAAAGTATCTGATCAGAACAATTTTAGGGAAGAAAAGTTTATTTGAGGGCTCATGGTTTCAGAGGTCTCAGTCCATAGAAGGCTGCCTCCAGTCCTTGGGGCTACAGGTGAAGCAGGACATCATGGGGGAAGAGTGTGGCAGAGGGAAGCAGCTCACGTGGTGATCAGAAAGGAGAGAGAGAGAGAGAGAGAGAGAGAGAGAGAGAGAGAGAGAGAGAAATCCACTCTCCAGATACAGATATACACCCCAAAGCCAGGCCCCCAATTCCCACCTCCTCCAGCCAAATCCTACCACTTCAGTTACCTTTCAGTTAATCCCTATCAGGGGATTAATTCACTGATTGGGTTAAGACTCTCACAACTCAATCATTTCTCCTCTGAACCTTCTTGCATTTTCTCACACGTGAGCTTTTTGGGGACACCTCACATCTAAACCATAACATTTGGCCATATTTATTCCTATGTGTTTTATCCTTTTTGCTGTTGTTGTAAATGGGATTTTTTAAATTTAATTTTCAGAATAGTCATCACAAGTGTACTGATATACAATGGATTTTTGTATATTGAACTTGTATCTTGCAACCTTACTGAACTTGTTGAACTAATATATTTTAGTGAATCCATAGGATTTTAATATACACCACCATATCATGTGTAAATTCAAACTATTTTACCAGTTTCCTAATCTACATGCCACTTATTTCTTTTTTTTGGTTAATTTTCATGACCTGAATCTCTAATAAATTTTGAATAGAGGTGGTGAGAACATACATCCTTGTTTTGGTGCTGACCTTGGGGGGGGGGCTGGGGGAAACATCTAGTCTTTCATTGTTAAGTTTATTCTCAGCAGATGTTTTTTGCAGATGTCCTTTATTATGCAAGGAAGTTCCTAGCTTCCCCCCCCCCTTTTTTTTGAGTGTTTTTTTTTTTTCATAAAAGCTTGATTTTTTTTGTCAAATACTTCTTCTGCATCTATTTAGACAATCATAGAGTTTTTATTTGTTATTTTATCAATATGTTGTCTTATATTGATTTTCAGATGTTAGGCCATTTCCTGGAATAAATCCCAATTGATCGTGGTATGTAACTGCTTTTATACATTGCTAGATTTTGTTTCCTTTCATTTTTGTTGATGATTCCTGTGTCCATATTTGCAGGGATATTGCTCTGCAGTTTTCTTTCCTCATGATGTATTTGTCAAGTACTTTTTCTTAAACATGATCATAATATCACACTCATTACACACATTACTTTTAAAAATTAGCAACTTAAAAATATTCACAAAGATTCAAGTTGGTGTTCAAATGTTCTGGACTGCATAGGATTTTTTTTTTAAAAAGTGTTTTAGTTATAGTTGGACACATTATGTTTATTTTGTTTATTTATTTTTATGTGGTGCTGAGGAGCGAACCCAGTACCTCACACCTGAGAGGCAAGTACTCCATCACTGAGCTACAACCCCAGCACATACATATGATTTTTTAAAGTGGTTCATTAAGAGTCTCCCATGAGCTGAAGAATGATGGGACTCTGATCACTGGAAAAAGTGAGTGGATGGTTTGTGTTGGAAAAGAGAAGTCTGGATAAGACAGAGCAAAAAATAATTTTTTTGAAAGCAAAACTTTTTGTAGTCAAGGAAAAGAACTTGTATATGTTTGATTACATATACAAGTTGTAAACATTGTAAAGTTTTTACATATACAGATGACAGAGCAGAAACAAAAGAGGAAGATACAGGGAAACCGATTTTGGCTCAAAAAAGGAAGTCCTTTGACCACATTTTGCCCTTTCAGCATAAAATCCATCACACCACACAAACATCTGACCACAGAATGCCAAGTGGAAATGGGGCCCTTGCTTCTCTCAGTTAATCTCCCTGTCCTTGCTTCATTTCCTTCCTTCTGTAGGATGTATTATTCAGCGTTATTTTATCATTTCAAATCTCTCAGTCTTTTGGCTTCACTGGGGATGCCTGTGCCCCAACCCTGACATTGGATGAATGAATCCTGTTACTTCGCTACTGAACACTGCCAGAAAAAAATATTGAGATATATAGTTACAGATATATAGATATATAGATACCTTGAGACTGGAACCATGATACATAGTTTCTAGTGTCCAAACTCAGTTGGGGACAAACCTTTTTGTGGGACCTTGGTGTAATAAAATGCTATTCAGTGTTTTTTTTTCTTTCCTCAGCGCAGCAATGCCCAGCCCTAAGCCCACTGCTCTCATTTAATTAATCATTCAGTAAAGACTGATGGAATACCTGCCATGATTTATGGAAGCACTTCTTTGTAAACCGAATGCAAGTGACACAGCCCCTGGACTCATGGAGATTTGTTTCCCACGGTAGTTGTACCAATTTACATTCCCACATGTGCCCAAGGGTCCTAATTTCTCTACATCTTTGCCAAGGCTTATTGTTTTCTTTTCTTTTGAATAGTTGCCATTCTAATAAGTAGGAGGCGATGTCTCCTTGTAGTTTGTTTTTTTCTTTGTTTTTATGACATGTGGTCTTGCTATGTTTCCCAGGATGAAGTGCAATGACTGTTCACAGGTGCAATCCCACTACTGATAATTAGTAAAGAGACCTGATTGGTGTAGTGTACCACACCCCCAAACTCCTGGGCCCAATCTATCCTCCTGTCTCAGCCTATGGTGGTTTTTTATTTTTTTAATTTTTAAAAATTGGTAGTTGCAGATGGACAGAATGCCTTTATTTTATTTGTTTCTTTTTATATGGTGCTAAAGATAGAATCCAGTGCTTCATGCATGCCCGGCAAGCGCTCTACCACTGAGCCATAACCCTGACCCCCTCACTATAGTTTTGATTGGCATTTTCTTAATGATTAGTTGAGCATCTTTTATGTGCTTATTTGGCACATAAATATTTTCTTTGGAGAAATGTCTATTTAAGTCTTTTGCCCATTTTTGAAACGGGTTATTTGTTTTTCTGTTGTTGAGTTTTAGAAGCTCTTTCTATATTCTGGGCATGAATCCCTTATCAGATATATGATTTACAAACATGTTTTCTCATTCTATATGTTGCCTTTTTACTCTGTTGGTGATGTCTTTTGATGCACAAATTTTTAAGTTTTTCTTGAAGTCCAGTTTGCCTGTTTTTAAAAAATTTCCTATACCTTTGGTGTCATAGCCAAGAAATCTCTGACAAACCTAACATTATAAAGTTTTTGCCCTATATTTTATTCTAAGAGTTAGGTGTTTTAGATCTTACATTTAAGTCTTTAATAATTTTGAGCTACTTGAGCATTCATTCTTTTTATGGTTTGGATATGGGTTATCCCCCAAAATCTCATGTGATAAACACTGCAGGAATGTTCAGAGGTAAAACAGTTATATTATGAGAGCTATAACCTAAGCAGTGGATGAATCCATTTGGTGGATTAATAATTTGAAAGAACTACTTACTGAGTGGCAACTGTAGTAGGCAGGTTGGATGTGGCTAGAGGATGTAGGTCACTGGAGTCATGACTTTGGGTTTTTTATTTTGTCCCTGCACTTTGATCTTTCTCTCTGCTTCCTGGTTGCCATGAGTTAAACTGGCATTCCTCCACCACACCCTTTTTGGCATGATGTTCTGCCTCATCTCAGGCCCAGAGCCATAGGCCATAGACTGAAACTCTGAAACCATGAGCCCCAAATAAACTTTTCCTCTTCTAAGTTGTTCTTGTCAGGTAACTTGATCACAGCAACAAAAAGCTAACGCATTTTTTTTTCTTCCATGTGGGCATACAGTTTCCTTAGCACCATTTGGTGAAAGAATTGTCTTTTCTTCATTAAACAGACTTGACACCCTTGTCAAAAATTGATTATAGATGCAGTTTATTTCTGGAATCTATTCCATTATCTAGATGTCTGTGTTTATGACAGTACCACACTATTTAGATTATTGTAGCTTTGTAGTAAGTTTTAAGATCTGAAAGTGTGAGTCCTCCAGCCTTGTTATTCTTTTTTTTTAGAGAGAGAGAGAGAGAGAGAATATTTTAATATTTATTTTTTATTTTTTGGTGGACACAACATCTTTATTTTATTTTTATGTGGTACTGAGGATCGAACCCAGCGCCCCGCGCATGCCAGGCAAGTGCGCTACTGCTTGAGCCACATCCCCAGCCCTGTTATTCTTTTTCCATATTGTTTTGCATGAGGCCTTTGGTTTGATCACCAGCAGTGCAAAAAAGGGGAGGGACTGGAGTGTAGCTCATAGTGGAATGTTTGCCTAGCATGTGCAAGGATCTGGGTTCAATCTCCAGCAAAACACATTTTTTCTTGACCTTTGTACTTCTTATAGTGCAGAAATAACAAGGGCTGGAGATCATTGTGATGGAAGCTGGAGATATTAATGCATTCCAGTGCCCATCATGTGTCAGGCACTATATTAAGCCCTGGAAATACAATGGGAATAAAGTAATAGCAATTTGCCTTGGACCATACTTTGAGTAGCATTTTTTTTTTTACAAGGCCCTACGTGACCTGGTCCCTGATATCTCTCTAATATTATCTCTTACCCCTCTCCAAATTTGATTATTTTGATACAGCCACACTGGCATTCTTGCTGTTTCCTTTAACTCCCAAAGACCTCAGGGTCTTTGCATTTTGATTTTTTTTTCTGCCTGAATTATATTCCCCATATTATCCTCAAGCTTGGTTTCCAGTTCACCCAGATCTCCGCTCAGATATTCCTTATCTGAGAGGACTTCTCTGAAAATCTTCTGTTAGACAACTCAGGCTATCAAGAAAAAATGCCCTAGCCCAGGTAACTTAATCAACAGGTATTTGTTTCTCACAGTTCAGGAGACTAGCAATCCAAGATCAAGGGCCAGCATGGTTGGTTTCTGGTGAGGGCTTGCTTCCTGCCTTGGAGATGGCTACCTCACTATATCCTCACATGATCTTTCCTTGGAGCATATATGGGGAGAGAGAGGGAGCATGTGTGCTTTGTATGTTTCTTCTTATAAGGACACATTTTGCCAAAAAGGATCCACCCTTAGGACTAACCTAATTACTTCCTTGGAATCCCCGTCTCCAAATACTGCCAGTCTGGGGGTTAAGGCGCCAACATATGGATTTTGCAGGTACACAAACATTCAGTTCATAATACCCACCATACAACTAGAATCTTAAATTCATGTGAGAAGGAACATCTACTTTATTCCTGCTATATTCCCAGGGTTTAGTATAATGCCTGACACATAATAGGCACTGAATAAATTAATGTTTCCAGACTCCATCAAAATGATCTCCAGTCCTACCTAACCAGGTACAGTTCCCAGTTCTGGTCATCTGCTTTCAGATTTCTGAGCCTTTTAACAAGCTGCCTATGTTTGCCTGGGATGTCCTTCATGAGGAAGTGATAGTCATGTCACAAAATACATATTACATGTTTTATCTTTTTCAAATCCTTCCTGAGTTACCTCCCATTGTGGAGATGATTTCTCCATCTTCTTGAATCACAACTAACTTTTATGTGTCTACCTCCCTTACTGAATTGAGAAAATTCCCTGAGGGCAAATGTGTTATGATTGGTCTGTATACCAAGCTAATATGGGGCCTGAAGTGGAACAGGGGCTCTATAACTATTTCATGAAGTATGATCAGAGCTATTCAAATGTAAAAAAAATGTCTTGGGGTGATTAACTCTACTAGAAACTTCCCAGCAGGCAGGTAGATGGTCCCTTGGGAACACTCCAGTGAGTTTCCAGCTAATTTAGTTGTATTTTGCCATTCTTTGAGTCTGGTTTTACTGACCTCTATAACTCTCCCACCAATGCTAATTTTCTCATTCCTATCCATGAGGCTCTAGACACTGGCCTAAGGCAGACAGGAGCACTGAACTATATGCATCCCCCACCCCTGTTCCTTACCCTCCCTCCAGTAGGTATTAGCTTTTTGATATATGTGGCTGCCTCCTTGTAATGAGAAAATGATTCAAAAGAAGCAGCCCTTCTTGATGGCTGATATCCTAGATCTCTGAGTTGATTCTGTTTATTGTGAAGGATCTGATATGTTATCTTGTTTGCAAATCAGAGTCAATCTAAATGGGTTATCCACTTAGGTATCAATAAAACAGATCTCTGATTCAGAGATATATTGTACTTTGTATCCATTTCCCCTGCTTAAATTACCCCTTACTCATATACATCTAAAAAGAACAAATTTTTAAAAAAAGGAAAAAGAAATTATCCTTTACTTGGGGAGTGACATAGTGAAGACTACTGTACCTGTGGGGACAAATTAGTTTTACACTATAGGAGAGAACCCCTGAAATGATGAAATTCAAAGTTTATGTAGGACAGGGAGGCACTTTTGCCCTTTCCCTGAAGGGGTGGTGAGGGAGGAAGCAGGGAAGCAAATGACTTTTTTTTTTTTTTTTTGTACTGGGAATTGAACCCAAGGCACACATCCCCAGCCCTTTCTGTTTTTTATTTTGAGACAAAATCTCACTAAGTTGCTTAGGGCCCTGTTACATTGCTGAGGCTGGCTTTGAACTTGTGATCCTACTGCCTCAGCCTCCTGAGTTGCTGAGATTATAGGCATGTTCTATCCCGCCCAGCTGACTCTGGGTTTTATTACCTTTGATTTTTGGACAGTGTGTGGGAAAGGAAACATTTTGTATCTTCCATTATATGTTTACCATTAAACATCCACTAACCTAAGTTCCAGTAATCTGCTCAGAAAGTCCTGACTATACAAGCATTCATTATTTCTCCACGAGCCAGGCAATGTTTTGCTGTTCTTTCTGTCCCTGTAGTTCTTGGAAGGGTAGGCAAGGTTTCTAGGGAGTAGGGATGAAGAAAGTTATAGTATGATGGATTCCGCATTCACCCCAGAGCCCAGAACACAGCAGACACCCAGTAAAGGTCTGTTGAATTACATCGGTCCATCCTTTAAGATTTAATAAAGGTGAGGCAGAGGGTTGGTTCTGAGGCAGAAGTGCTGATTGTCCTGATGGTGCTCCCCCAAGCCAGGGCAATCTAAGTCTATGGATTCTTTTCCTCTGGGCCTTAAGCAAAGCCCCTGGCCCCTTGGAGCAGAGCCAGCGTTCCTGACATCCCCACCGCCAAGGGTGAATGCACACAGGCTGGGACTACTCCAGAGGGGACAATGCTACTGGGATTGGAGTTTCCCGGAATCAGGAAGGGATTTCCGTCCAGTGTTAAGTTACCCACCTTGGGCAACTCGTCTGACCGTGGCTTCCTATTTAGCCTATTGCAGCTGAGATTGAGTACCTCGAGCTCTGCCGGCAGTCCCTTAGGCACTTGCTCCAACCCAGCAAATGACAGATCCAGGGAGTTTAGCGCGCTAGGCCAGACACACCCAGGATCCTCGGGTTTTGCAGTAGCGAGCATCGAGTTGTGGCTGAGGTCTAGGCGGTGGGGCTGCACACCAGCTGTAGCCAGAGCAGAGCACACCTCGTTGGGAGTCTGTATTCCAGCATTGCGTAGCGCTAGATCCTGGAGGACCGGGAACTTGTGGGGACAGAGGGTCGCCATCAATCCGCGTTTTCCCAGTCCAGGATTGTCAGACAGGTCTAGGGTGGTGAGGGCCGAGAAAGTGAGGACTTTGTCGCAGGAAAAATCAAGCGGGTGTGTTTGGGCAATATTCAGTACCTTGAGACCCGGCTTGAGCCAGTGCTGCAGTTCCGGGAGCCAGGCACCTCCTGTAGTCCAGGACACATTGCGAAGGCGCAAGACGGAAAGCCCAGGCCCTTGGATTCCTACAGGCTGCGGCATGGTGCCTGTTACCTCTAAATCCTCTAGAGTTAGTTCCTTGAGGCGGGAATACCCTAGCACACGCAGGGCGCCGAATAGCAGTAGAGCAGGAACCCGTGCAGCTCCAATCGTGAGCCTCCGCAAACGTAGAGCCTTGACCATGTCCATGTACTGCCGTGGGTCTGCGTCGATGTCAACACGCTTCAGAAATTGTTCCAGGCTGCGGCCGCCGCCACGGATCTCCACATCAACCGCACTTACACACAGGAAGGCGCTGGACCAGTCGGGTTGCGGTTCCGAAAAGTTGCAGGCGCAGTGGATGTCGTCCTCGTCCAACTCGCAGGGATCCGGAGTGGCTGCAGAGATATCCAGCAGCGGCAGTAGCAAAAGCAACAACCAGCGCACGCTCTCCTGGAGAGACAGCAAAAGTCAGGGAGGTCCCAGTTAGTCCCCAGAGATCCTCAGGTGCCCCCAGCTCGACCCCAAGACCGTAAACTCACCATGGTTGTTAAATCCTGAAAGCCTCTATGGCCTGAGTGGGCTCTGGGAATGGCTTTGGCGGCACTCTCCGGCTTCCAGTCCCATGCGCTTATGTATTCTGTTTGCCCCAAGAGTTTGGGCAATCCTGTGATGTCACTCCGTTTCCTCCTCTGTGAACCCTGGTCACTTCACCACATCTGTTCCTGCCAATAGCCCTACGCACTTCCCTTCTAGGAAATATTCCAAGTGAAGGTTGATGCAGGGAGAGGGGCTGAACCAGGAAGAATTCTTTGAGGGCATTTAGACACCCGGTGCCAGGCAATGCAGAATGACTCAGGCGCCCCAGGCTTGTCTGGCAGGAATGGGGAATGGATGATCCCCTGTGCCTTATGTCTTAAGCCAGCACCTTTGCTTCCTGGTATATATTCCAGGGACTCAGTCAAATTGGTTTTCCTTACTTTTCTCTAGTCTTGGCTAATATTATCTTCTGGCCACCCAAATCCAAATCCTTGATTTTCCTCAGATATTGTTAGACCAGGGTGCAAAGAAAAGACCACTGACTCCAATTAAAATCAAATTAAAAGCAAGCTTATTATTTCGACCAGCCGGACTGCCTCTCCCAAAAAAAACCATGGGAATAAGACAGCCCTGCAGCTTTCTTGCAACCCAGCTTTTAGAAAGTTACACAAAGGGGAAGGTTATAGATAACAAAACTCTGACGAGCATAACATAAATGCTAGTTTATATTTTTGCTGGCCCAACATCAGAATTTATGAAGGTCATTAGAGCCTCAGAGAGGGTCATTTTCTGGCCAGGGAAGGCCAAGATTTATGAGGCCTCACTAAAGTTTCAGAGAGGGCTGCTATTTGGTCAGGGAAAGCCAGGCATGGGTGAGTTCAAGGCACGAGCAGACATTCCAAGCAAGTTCAGAATTTGCAGTAATTTATAGTAAAGCCGAAATTAGCTTTTATGTCTTTGTGGTGAGATGGCTTCCAATTTTAAGAGGGAATCAGAGTGGGTTTATCAATATTTAATTGGATGTTTTGTGGAAGAGATTGTGAACTTCATCTGTTGTCTTAAGAGGGTACAACTAGGTCTGGGGTTGTGGCTCAGTGGTAGAGCGCTTGCCTCAAAATGTGTGAGGCACTGGGTTAGATTCTCAGCACTATAAATAAATGAATAAAATAAAGGTCCATCAACAACTAAAAAAATATTTTAAAAAGAGGGTACAACTAGCTTTGAGAAAAGGAAGTTGGTCTGAAGAATAACTCTTCTTCCTCCCCCCCTTATTTATTCCTTTATTTAATAACTTTATTAAAAGTAGAGGTGTCTGGAGGCTGGGGTTGTAGCTCAGCAGTAGAGTGCTTACCAAGCATGTGTGAAGCACTGGGTTCAATCCTCTGCACACATAAAAATAAATAAGTGAAATAAAGGTATTGTTTCCATCTACCAAAAAAAAAAAAAAAAAAAGTAAAGGTGTATAGGCCAGGTGCAAGGTGCCTCTGGAATTTACTGAGACCCTCAGCAACTTAGCAAAACCCTGTCTCAAAATAAAAAGGGTTGTGTGGGAAGCCATTCTAGCACGTGATTGGACACCTCCCGGATTGGGTGTGAGGCGCTCTGGCTAAACTGTGTCGGAGCTTTCCCCACCCTCTCCTGGTGCGAGAGCCTGTCCATGTGGGGGTGTGACTGACCACTGACCCTGAGGCCAATTACTGACCCTGACCTTGGAGTGCTGCCCCCCTCGACCTTCATTGGATGGAATTTTCCCCTGAATTTCTTGTTCCCCAATAAAAAGCCACTCCCTGGCGTGCTCTGCCTCTCTCCTGCTAGCCCTGAGTAAGCCTTGCTGCCCTACTGGGTGGTTCGAGGTGTGAACCAGAGAGGTGAGAGCTGTCTCGGACCTGGTCATAGAAAAAGGTAATTGAGTCTGTGTGTTTTATTTTGATCTCACTAGCTAACTTTTATGCCAAGAACCTCTTTAATAAAACCAGTGCGCTGGTCGCATGGTGGAATGGGTTGGGGATGTAGCTCAGTGGTAAAGTGTCGAGGGCTCAGTATCTAAAATAAAACAAAATACAAACAAACAAAACACCCCAAAACCAAAAACAAACGAACAGGGCTGGGGATATAGCTCAGTTGGTAGACTGCTTGCCCGGCATGCACAAGGCCCTGGGTTCAATGCCCAGCACCATAAAAACAAAAACAAAAAACAGGTGTTTAACAGACACATATTGACCTAGTTGCTCTATCATTTATTCACAGTACTCATTTCCTCTCCTGAAATTGGAAAACAAGATATTTTAAATGTAAATTTCCTGTAGGGTCCTCAAGGTGCTCTCACTTTTTCTCTCATCTTTTTTTTTTTTTTTAATGTTTATTTATTTATTTTTTAGTTTTCGGCAGACACAACATCTTTGTTTGTATGTGGTGCTGAGGATCGAACCCCGGGCCGCACGCATGCCAGGCAAGCACGCTACCGCTTGAGCCACATCCCCAGCCCCCTTTTCTCTCATCTTAACTAAGAAATACCAAGTGCTTTGATGGCTCTGTGACCTGATCAGCTGCATGCTTTCCCCTGAAGGCTTGAACCCAAGCCAGGGCCTTCAGCATTCCCAGGCACAAGTAAAGGTATTTAGGTTGTTGCCCAAAACACTGAAAGAAACTAGCCCAGAATCTAAGCCAAATTCCTTAACCTCTCATATAAACTCCATACCCTGATTTCCTTGTTATGAACATATATAGGTAGAACATCTTTCTCTTGCAGTTTGTAATTAGGTTAGGACACTGCTGCCCACTCAGTAGTTACCTTCCTCTAATAAATGCCTTGGATTGATCACTCTGGCACCTAGTGCTTTCAATAAAACCAACCTAATTTGTAAAGATTTTGGGTACTCCCTTGTGGAAATCCCACTGCATTTGGAGGGCAACTTCAGCCTTTCATTCAGCCAAGAAGAAATATTTCCCATTTGTAACTTGCTATTCCCTGCCCTCCTTCCAGGGCAATTCTTGTGCCTAGAAGAAAGGGCTGGAAGTATGTTGAATGAGGATTAATTAGTAAATCACCCGTTTTGCCAAGGCGGGGGGAAAACAACAACAACCCAGAAACAAAAAAACAAGAGTCCCAGATGGCGGTAAGGGCTAAACATTTATGACAGCATTCGCAAATTCATATTTCTAGACTTCTAGGGAAATAGCTACTTGAAAATCTTTTTTTTTTTTTTTTTTTTTTTTTGGTACCAGGGATTGAACCCAGGGGCTCACTAAGTTGCCAAGACTGGCTTTGAATTGTGATCTTCCTGCCTCAGGCTCCTGAGTCACTGGGATTACAGGCATGCACTATCCCATCTGACTCTCACACTTGATCTATCTATAGATAACATATATAGATAGATATAGATATATTTACATTTATATGGTACTGAGGATCGAACCCAGTGCTTCACATGTGCGAGGCAAGCGCTCTACCGCTGAGATATAACCCCAGCCCCTCACACTTGCTTTTTAATTGAGGAGTAGTTGTACATCTGTCCCCAACCCAAATAAGGAAGCTTCAGACCACACTGCCTCCTGCATATCCTGTTGGCATACGCTGATTGCCTGAGCCATGCCCCAAGGCTAGGTTAGATCACTGAGATCCTTGAGGACCAAGCAGTGAGTACAGCTCCTCATTAAATACAATGACAGCAGAAGTAGGCAACTAGTGTTAGAATCCTAGCTGTGTCTCTGGCGTTGTGAGATTTGGCCAACCAGCCCTCGTTTGGAATTCCGGCCCGGCCCTACCCCTCCTCTCCACTTCGCCCCGCCCTCACTTCGTCCCTCCACCCACGCTCTGAGCTGCGGCTGCGCAGTTGGTGCCATTTTTCTCCGTACGGCAGTGTGTAGCTGTTTTGAGATTAGTGAGCTCCTTGTGGATATCCCCCAGCTCTACCATGTGGACTCGACAGCCCCGCCGCCCCGGGTTGATGGCCTGCGGGGTGGAAGAGCTACGGCGCCGCCGGCGGGAGCGGGAGGCAGGTGTGGGCGGGCGAGGCAGCACTGGTGTGAGGGTGGCGCTTGGAGATGGGGGGAGGCCATCCTCCGCTCCGACCCGCGGGTTCTGGGTCCACGTCGCCTCTCACCCACTGAGCCGATTCTGTTCCCAGCACTGCGGAAGGCGCGGAGGGAGCAGCAACTGGTCAGCAAGAGACTGCTGAGAGAGGACGACCCGGAGGAAGCCGGAGGGGAATCTTCGGCCGCGGTTCTGGGAGAAGCCGAGGTGAGCGGGCCAGGCAGGACTGGGTTCGCGCTATAGTCCATTCCTGCGGACACCAAGCCTCACTAGTATTTGAAGTGTGTCTGCCTCCTACCTGAACGCGATCCACTCTACGTCTCCATCTAGTGGGTCGAACCAGCAATAGGGGCATCATCCTCCACAATAAATTGTCCCTTCTCTCTACATCATCCCATTGTCAAGTCCTGACCGTTTTTACCTCTTAACAATTTTTTACATACTTCGCCATCGTATTTGTCACCACCATCTCTGGATATTACAGCACCCTCCTAAAAGCTTCTACATTTGCCACTCGCAGTAGGTCTTTTAAAAACACAATAGACCAAAATCCTTCCTGTGACCTGCAAAGCCCATCATGGTGTCACCTCTGCCTATCTCCAGCCTGTATTAGCTTACTCATCCCAACCACTGCCCCCTTTTCGTTTCCTGGAATAATATGCCAATTCCTTTCCTGTTTTAAGGACTTTGTATCTGTAATATCTAAAATGGATCTCTTTTGGCATTGGTATTTTGGCAACCTGTTTGTTTTTTGCAGAATATTAATCGTATTATCTAATTTGCTTGTTTATTGACTCTCCAACTAGACTCTAAATTCACAAAATCCTCCTATCTTATTTGCCATCATTGAAAACCCAGATGGCAGACAAGTGCAATTGCATGCCTGTAATCCCAGTGATTTAGGAGGCTGAGGTAGGAGGATCATAAATTCAAGGCAAGCCTTGGCAACTTAGACCTTGTCTCAAAAATAAATAATAAGGGCTGGGGATGTAGCTTAGTAGTAGAGTGGCTCTAGCTTCAATCCCTGGTACTGGAGGGAAGAAAAAGAAAAAAAATCAAATGGTTGCACAGTATATGAAATACAGTAAATGTTCAGTATTTATTGAATGAATAAATGAAATTACATTCAGCAAGCTCTGGGGTATGCCTTGTATTTGTATTGTGCATGCTTTCATATAATAGTTTACCAAGCACTTAACACCTAGCCTATACTGCTTATTCATTGTGTGCTTACTTTATGCCAGGACAATGTGGCGGGCATTGAGGTACACAAAGATGAAAAGTTATTTTCTTTGAAGGGCTTACAGACCAATGAAGGAAGGAGACAGTTGTGATATGATACCACCTATCATAATGGAAGGAAACATGAGGTTCAAGAGAAACCCTTTTTTTTTTTTGGTGGTGCTGGGGTTTGAACCCAGGGCCTTGTGCATGGAGGCAAGTACTCTACCAACTGAACCATATCTCTAGCTCTATTTTGTATTTTACTTAGAGACAGAGTTTCACTGAGTTGCGTAGCCACTCACTGTTGCTGAGGCTGGCTTTGAACTTGCAATTCTCCTATCTCAGCTTCCAGAGCCATTGGAATTATAGGCGTGTGCCACTGTGCCTGGCAAGAGAAACTCTTTAGTCTATTGAAGGAAGACTAGAGGGACTGGTCATGCAAAAGCTTGGAAGCATTAAAACAAATCACATCATGCCAGGTATTGCTGGAGTGTAGGTTACATGGGGAGAATGGCTGAAGGAGTAGGTTTTGCCAGGCTGAGGAGTTTAAATGTTACCTTTGAAATAACCTTTTAAAAAGGCAGAGTAGATACTGTCATTCTCATTTTCATGTGAGGAAACTGGGGTTCAGGTCCCTTATAGGGTATGTTGTAGGGCGGGTATTCGTACTCGCTCTTAATTCCCAACCTGTGTGCTCCCTTGCAAGATTTAGCTATATTAGTATTCATGACAAGTTTTAGGGTTGGTGGTGTGATATTGAAGGCCTCCCAGGTGAATTGGGTAGAGAGGATCTCAGAACTTGCTTCTTGGCTGTTGTGTGTTCTGTCTTTGTTCTGGGCTTCAGGTCCAGGAGTTCTTGCGGCTAGCCCAGCGGGGTACAGAGGAAAAGGAGAGAGAGAAGGCTCTGGTCAGTCTTCGTCGAGGCTTGCAGCACCCTGAGACACAGCAAATTTTCATCAGGTCTGTGTGGATGATCTGGGTCAGCTGGGGCTCTGAGGGGACAGTGTAAAGGGAATGGAGCACATGATTAACAGGTCTCTGGTGTTCATTCATGTAGGCTGGAGGGCAGCATGCGGACCTTGGTTGGGCTCCTGACCAGCAACAGAGCCCTGTTGCAGCTTGAGGCAGCTCGGTGCCTGCATGAGCTTTCTCATTCTGAGCAGTCTGTGGTGGCTGAGGCCTGCCTGCCAGCTACTTCCTACCTCCTCACCTACCTTTCTGGTCACAGCTCAGATTTCATAGTAAGCCCTGTACCCTCCTACCTTGCTCTGAGCTTAGAATTTAAAATTGTGATTTTGGGGCTGGGCATGGTGGCACATACTTGTAATCCCAGCAACTCAGGAGTATTGCAGGTTCAAGGCCAGCCTTATCAACATAGTAAGGTCCTAAGCAACTTAGTGAGACCCTGTCTCAAAATAGAAGATAAAAAGGGGGCTGGGGATGTGGCTTAGTGGTTCAGTGTGGCAAGTTCAATCCCTGGTTCCAAAACCAAACCAATTGGTTCCAATTCAAGCTATATGTAAGGGCAAGGAAAACAAACAAACAAAAAGCCCCCTGCTTCCCCTGATGCTATAGCAATGTGTATACCCATCATTTAGCTACCCTCTTATAAGCTTCAAGGACCAGACTGTTCCATCTTTCTTATCCCATCTCTGTTGTGGCATGAGATGAATGCAGCCCTTGTTTTTGTTTCCTGCTCTCAGGAGCTCTGTTTGTATACACTGGGGAATCTTATCGTGGAGAGTGAGGTTGTGAGACAGCAGCTCCTGCCACAGGGCATTGTTTCAGCCTTGGCTGCCTGCATCCAGGTGAGTGCCTTTTTTTTCTTCCCTGGGCAAACCTATCACTCCTCTTTGCATGCTCCACTGGCTTTGATTGGGTAGCTCTAGTCTCTGCTCTGTCAAGGGGCTGAGTCTTAGGAGACCTTATGACCCAGCTTCCAGAGACAGATTTTACTGTCTACTTCTAGTCCCCTCATGTGGCTGTGCTGGAAGCCCTTGGATATGCCTTGTCCCAGCTTCTGCAGGCTAAGGAAGCTCCAGAGAAGATCATTCCGTAAGTAAAATTATTTCTCCACATGTGCAGCCAAGGTTGATGTTCTTGGTAGTATAGCCCATGGATACCTGATCAGATCTGATTTCCAAAGCTGTTGAATGTTTTAACTCTGTATGTCTGACTAGGAAGAGCCTTGGGTTTGGACACTTTGCCTCTTGCTAAAAGGATTTGGGAGGAACCATCGACATCTTCATGGTTCCTACTCACAGCTCTTCTGTTGGCAGCTCTATCCTGGACTCCCTCCTCCCCCAGCACATGCTGCGATTGATGCAACCTGGCCCCAAACTGAACCCTGGGGTTGCTGTGGAGTTTGCCTGGTGCCTTCACTACATCATCTGTAGGTAACATAGGCCAGTTGGGAAAATTGCAGAACTCCAGGGAAAGGGCTTCCTTCCATGACACTTAGGCCTTTGAATTTTAGGTTTTTGGAATTGCTGTAGTGAGTTTTCATCCTTTTTGGGGTCCTCTCTTTGGCCCAGGAGACCCACAGACTTAGGCTGTTTCCCAGCTTAAAGGTGGGATTACCTAGATAGTGACTGCTTGTTTTTTGTTGCAAAGTCAGGTCAATAATGCTCTGCTCATCACCCATGGGGCTCTGTCTACTCTGGGGCTACTGCTGTTGGACTTGGCGGGGGCTGTCCAGAAAACGGAGGAGGCAGGACTGGAGCTGGTAAGTTAAAAGAACAGGTAGTGGGCTGGGGCTCAGTGGTAGAGCACTTGCCTAGCATGTGCAAGGCCCTATGTTATATCCCCAGCACTACAAACAAACAAACAACAAAAAAACAGAACAGCCTGGTAGACATCTTTTCTAGATGAAGATATTCTTCTCTTCTGGTGTTCAGATAACCCCTTCTTTCTCACACCTAACCCTCATCTTGTCTTTGCAGCTCGCATGCCCTGTGCTCCGGTGTCTAAGCAACCTGCTGACAGAGGTGGCAGTAGAGGCTGTGGGAGGGCAAATGCAACTCAAAGATGAACGTATCGTGGCAGCCTTATTTATCCTCTTCCAGTTCTTCCTTCAGAAACAGCCCAGCCTGCTTCCAGAGGGCCTCTGGCTACTCAATAATCTCACTGGTATGCACCACAATCTTCCCAGACCTGAAACTTCATTTTTTGTGGTATTGGAGATAGAACTCAGGGCCTTGCACATGCTAGACAAGCACTTTACTGTTAAGCTACATCCCCAGTCCTTATTTTATATTTAAGATTTATTCAAGTTTTAAAATTTTACTTTTCATTTATTCTACCATTACCAAAATGTTTATTAAAACCAATGCACAGCTGGGCATGGTGGTGCATGCCTGTAATCCCAGTGGCTCAGGAGGCTGAGTCAGGAGGATCACAGGTTCAAAGCCAGCCTTAGCAAAAATGAGGCACTAAGCAACTCAGCGAGACCCTGTCTCTAAATAAAATACAAAATAGGGCTGGGGATGTGGCTCAGCGGTCGAGTGCCCCTGAGTTCAGTCCCTAGTACAAAAAAGAAAGAAAGAAAGTAAGAAACTCACTAAAGCAGGAGGATTGGAAGTTCAAATCCAGCTTCAGCAACTTAGACCCTGTCTCACAATAAAAAAGGCTGGGGATGTGGCTCAGTGGCTAAGCACCCCTGGGTTTAATCTCTGGTACCAAAAAACAAACAACCAAAGCAGGAGAGAACAGAGCTGTTAGGAAACAAATGCTGACTAGAGGATGGGGGAGAGCACTTCTAAAACCATAACAGGGGCCCTGCATTCTGGGCTGGGAGATGCCCTTCACTTATCCCTCCTGCCGACCATTAGTGAAGATCTGCACTTAACCTCTCCCACTTTATACTTATCTTTTGACGGGCAGGTGGCCCTGAAATGACTTCCTGGAGAGGAACCCTTTATCTACTATGGCTGTCAGGCACTTTTCCTTTCCAGTTGCCCCAGTTCCTTCATGGTGGGTTGAAAGAATAGCTCAGGGATCCCTGTCCTTGCTTGTGGGTATAGGGAAGTGAGGTATCAGCCTTATACTCTTCCTGCACTTGGCTTGTTCCCCAGGCGTACCAAAGAGGCCTCAATAAGTAAATATGGCTCCGCTAAGGCTTCAGTCAGAAACATTTTTAAGACAGAAGCACTCTTATTGTCCTTCAAACCCAGCCAGGCCTCTGCCTGACCTAGTCGGTACACAGGATTCTGGGGATAAGTGATCACACTGGGTCTCATGAGCAAGGAGACTGGAAGTGCAGTTAAAACCCTCTGCCATGGGCACACATGGACTCAAACACACATGGGGACAGAATGGGTATATCTGCAGTACACACAGATGTGCTCACATTAATTCCCTACTATGCGCTCCCGGGCTTAAACACCATACTCACTCCAAGTACACATCTATGGGGTGTTGGATGTACATACAAACACATCACAAATATGGAATCCTTTTCCTGACTTAATCCCCTGGTGATAGCCAGACCCCAGAGCCAGAAGCTACTGTACTATAGGATATAGAGGTATAAATTAAACTTCCAGTCAGGCCAGGAGAAGGGGACTCCAAGGATGATGATAGGGTAGGGATCTCTATGAGACTCTGGCTTCCCTAAGCCTTTTCAGAAATCCAGGAGCTCAGGTCCCCAAAATCATAGTCAGGTCTCTGAAATCCTTGCCTTCCTAGGGAGATGAGAATGGTAATTGAGGGCCTTGTGAAGAGGGGCAAAGGCTGTTGAACTCAGGAAGTCAAGTTCCTGCACATGCCCCAGGACTGAGATGGCATCAGGGGCAGGTATTCCTTATCCACAGGGCCCTATAGACCATTGGTTTGGAGCAGCACTTCTTGCTCCAGACTGAGAAGGACCTGGACTTTAGCTTGGGCTATGAGGAAGTATTACCTATGTCTAAAGTGGATAGGATTTGGGGGACAGTGGTTCAGGCCCAAATTTAAGGTACTTCATACTGACTTTTTCCCTTACAGCAAACAGTCCTACTTTGTGTACCTCCTTGCTTTCCTTGGATCTGATTGAGCCCCTCTTGCAGCTGTTGCCACTATCTAATGTGGTTAGTGTACTGGTATGTATTTGGGTCACGAGTCTAGGACCTCCTTGTCAAAGTGTAAACAAAAACAGTCCTGAACCCTCAGAACGGTTAGCTGAGAGCTAGCAGGTGGTGTGGTATAATTTCAGAGGTAGACCAGTTTAGGCGAGTTCCTAAATTAGATTAGTGCACTTTCCTACCTTAAGCTTCAGTCTCACTTAAAATGGGGATTACAATACATGTATATGAAAGAACCAGGCAGTGTCTAGGTGTGTGGTCAGCACTACATGTATTCTCTCTAAAATCTTTGGTTTTCATCTTTTTGGGGACTGTATACATGTCTCTCCACAGGTACTCACAGTTCTTTGCAATGTTGCAGAGAAGGGTCCAGCTTACTGCCGGCAGCTGTGGCCAGGACCCCTGCTTCCCTGCTTGCTGAACATGTTGGCCCTCTCTGATACTGAAGTAGTAGGCCAGAGTTTGGAGCTGCTACAGCTGCTATTCCTGTATCGTCCAGAGGTAGATTTCTGGCCCTGCTATTCTCCCCAGCTCAGACACCTCTGGTCTCACCATACTTCCTTTACCTTATAGTCCTAACTATAGTTGCTTCTCTAGACTAGACTGGGCTAGCCTAGCCTATTGTGGGCTGCAGGTTAGAACTCATCATCTTGTTGGCAATGCACCCTCTTCCATGAAGTGGAACCCATGAGGTTGTGGGAATTGAGTTTTAGGGCATGGGGACTCAAGTATTTAATTATTATTTTTTTCTCTGCCCCCAGGCTGTCCAGGCCTTCCTGCAGCAATCAGGACTGCAGGCTCTGGAAAGACATCAGGAGGAGGTCCAGCTTCAGGATCGGGTGCATGCCCTCCAGCAGATAGCTCTTCGTGGCTGACCTGGTTTCTCAATGTCACACATTATCCTGCCTCCCAAGCTTCTTTTAGGGGTAAACAATGGCGTCTTTGGGATATTAGAACCATCATGAGGTCTCATTCTCTTTGCTCCTGCACTTAAGCCAACACCTTTGGAGCCCAGTTGCTCCGATTTTTACCCAGCATGGCCCAGAGGGGACTCTGTGGCTCATTTATTCTGGAGGCCCTGGATCACCCCTCCCCCATCCCCTACGGTCCCCCCTTTGGGATGGGGTCTTACTGTGTTGCCCACACTGGTTTCATACTCCCAAGTGCTCCTTTTGCCTCACCCAAGTAGTTGGATGACAGGTGTCGGCCACTGCACCTGGCTTAGCTGGTGGCTTTTGATAAGAATAAAGCTTTATTTTTGTATTAAACTACCTTGTCTCAGTGATTGTACAATAAGGGGTATAGGGTAAAATAAAGAACATTCTGAGGCAGCATTTTACAGCACAAGCTTTATAAGGAACAGGGGAACACATTTTTCCATATTGTATTCAGTCCAACAGAGCTCAGATTCTGGGTCTCTTGCACATACACTTCTGTGGAGACTTCAAGCTTTGCCACTTAGCACATTCTCCAGGGTTCTGGTTACCTGATCAGCATTGAAGTTGTTCAAAGAGACATTCTTCTCTTGCCCAAATGCTGAGGGGAAGAGAAAAAGAGGTGGAGAGGTAATTAGCATGTACTGTGCAGAGTGGGACTACCAAATTGTATGTATAGAATTAATCCAGTGAACTTCTGGCATAATATATGGCACAATGCATTTAAGTTACTTATGTTTGCCTCCCCTTTTAGTCCATTGCTTTAGCAAGATATAATTAACAGCTGTGATTAAAATGCCACTGTTTGGTAATATAAATATTTACTGCATGCTTATTGGGTGTCAGACAACATGGTAAGAAATTTTTGGACTGTAATAAATTGGAATAAGGTAGTATGACTAAAAGGGACTGAGGCAATGTTACATAACTGGTCAGGGAATGCACTTTTGAGGGGGGTAATATATATTCAGACCTGCAATAACAACAACCTGGATAGTAACAAAAAAGCCATGGAAGTCCAGGAGAGGTGCATTCTAGAAAAAGGGTGTGTGTTGGGGGGAATACAAAGGCTCAGCTCTGTTATACATTAGCTGGATAACTTTAGGTATATTCTATAAAGTTTTGATTCAGTCTTCTAATTTCTACAATGAGAAAAGAATCAACACCCTCAAATGATTAATGAAGATTAAATGAGTTAAGCAGGTAAGCACTCAGGACAGCCTCTAAAACTAAGTGCTCCACGTTACTGAGATTTTACACCCTATCGAACTGGCCACAAATAATTGGGAAGAACCTACGCTGAGGCGAACTAACTAGCAATTCTGTTTTTTTTGTGGGGGTACCAGGGATTGAACTTGGGGGTACTCGACCACTGAGTCACATCCCCAGCCCTACTTTGTATTTTATTTAGAGACAGGGTCTCACTGAGTTGCTTAGCCCTTCGCCATTGTTGAGGATAGCCTCCAGAGCCGCTGGGATTACAGGCGCGTCTTCAAATCAAGCCCATTCTATAAAACTCCCGGTCCCTAGGCGGGGGCCGGCTACCCCTATAGACATGCTGCCCGAGATACAAAGCGTTATATAACCCCACAAATGTTAATTTCTTCAATGGCAACAGCAGCCTCAAGTTGGAATTCTACCCTCTCCACATGCTTTTGTGTGACCTTGGACAGCCCCTCTTCTCGAACCTGTTCCTCCACACGGGTCCCATATTCCCAGCGACCGTACTCACCGTAGCGGGCCCAGAGCTTGGGCTGCACATCAGAGCATTCCCGGATTAGAATGGGCAGATCGGGGTTCGCCTTCTTCAGTTCCACATAGCGTTTCTCGATGAAGTCCCTACGGGGCCGGAGAGAGCGCCGCGCGTGCTGTGGGCACGGGCTTCCCCAAACACCCGGGAGGTCGAGGTCGTGACCCCGGCGTCCCGGAGCCCTCCCGCCTCGCCACGCTGCGCCTCACCTGACGCCTTGGCTGCCGGGCGAGCGCTGGCATAAGTGGATGCGAATCTCACGCAGGCCCAACTTTGCCCCCGCTGCTCGACCGGCTGCGGCCGCTGCCATCTTAACTAGTACTCAAGCTCCCAGTCTCAGGCCTTCCAGCCAAGTTCTCCAGTCGGACCAATAGCGGACACACAGCCTACGCCATTGATTGGATGACGCGAGGAGGCGGGGTAAGCTTTAGCCAATGCCAAAAAAGCCTTGTAGACTGCACTCTGCGCGCGGGCGGCGAGAGGTGCGAGAGGGAGGAAACGGAAGAGCTGGGAACGCAAAGCACTGTGGTCGACTTCCGGGGTGTACTGTGGGAAGAGGCCTGTGGCTCCTGTTTTGTTGTCCGTTTGGTTCTTGGGAACTCGGCACTTGCTGGCGTTGAAAGACCGCGGACGAAATGCCAGAGCGAGATAGTAAGGATGTGGCCATCTGCTCTTTCTTTCCCGCGCCACTAGGAGCACTTGGCGCGTCATTTTGGCTATTAAGCTTAAGTCGGGAGACGCCGGTGGGCCCCAAGAGAGGCCAGGCAGCTTCAGACTTCCAGACCTCTGCCTTAGCAGCGACCGGTGTCTGTTATCAGTGAATCCACCCCGCCCTCTCCCCCGTCACCTCCTTACTTAACTCGACTAGTGGGTTGCAGAGATTCTGCTTTCTCTTAGGGTTTTTTTTTTTTTTTTTTTTTTTTAAGTTGTGTGTCTCGCTGTATCGTTTAGGTTACTCTTAAAACTCTTGATCCTCCTGCTTTAGTCTCCAAGTAGCACGGAGAACAGGAGTGCCCCAGATCTTTCATGAATTTTAGATGTGCTCTTTGGGAAAGTCTAATCCTCCAGAGCAGGTTTAGGAGCCCTCCTTTGCTCTCATAGCTCCTTGTATCTTCCTATTTCAGCACTTATTACATTGTATTATCACTGTCATTCTTGCTTTCTGTATTGTTCACTGCTCTAATTTCCAGTTTTTGCACAGGACCTGATGTACAAGAGACTGATTAATGTCAATTATTTTTGTTAGGTGAGCCGTTCTCCAACCCTTTGGCCCCAGATGGCCATGATGTGGATGATCCTCACTCCTTCCACCAGTGAGTATTTTGCCCTAGGAACATGGAAACAGTTATCAGTGACTAAGAGTGGTGATGGTGATGGTGAAAGAATTGTAAATATCTTGTCAGCAAGGATGGTCAAAAAAATTGCATAACTTGGCCCATTATCTCTGTGAACCTTGACTGTATCAGGCCCACTGAATAAGAGTATTAGAGTTAAATTTTGTCAGGAAAGTTTCTAGTTTTTGAAATATGTTGTTTTATTATACATTATATAGGAATTAATTCTCCTGTACAGAATTAGAAGATTGGAAATAAGGGTAAAGTTGTCTTTAATAATCTCACAAATTTCAGCCCATTTCTTAGAGATAACAACTGTTCACTTTTTTATGTGTATCTTTTCCTCCTATTCTTTTTAAATATACTTGTACATATATTTAAATACCTGAGGAAAATTTATCATTGTTTTGCTAGTTAAAATATTTAAATGGTAGTGTACTGCAGCTATCATTTTGCTATTTTTTATTAAAACATCACTTAATATCTTGGAGATTATTTTCACAACGGTGATAAGGATTTCCTCCTTGACTAAACTTTAGTCAAGTTCCAAGAGTCCTATTTAAAAAAAAATTTTTTTTTAAGATGTTGTTGGACCTTTTATTTATTTATTTACATGTGGTGCTGAGAATCGAACCCAGTGCCTTGCACATGCTAAGCAAGAACTCTACCACTGAACCATAACCCCAGCCTCTCCAAGAGTTCTAATTTGATTAAACCTTTTCCTTGGCTTGATTTTAGCAAAGAATTAAGTCCTTCCCTCCACCATACCATACGAACAATTTTCCCAGCTTGTTCTTGAGCTTGTTATTGTCCTATCTCAGCTTAGACTCTGGAGTCTCATCATATTACTGTCATCATGATTATTATTTATGTGATATTAAACTTTTTGGACCTGTTACTCTCCTTTTCTGCTCTTCTAAGGTGGACCAGCAAGGTTTATTAGTAATTTTCTATAAATCCCTACTCTTGTATTAGAGTTGAAGAATGCAGTCAGTAGGAGAAGGAAAGGCCTAATCAGAAGAGGACTCAAAGGAGTCTATCTTTAGTTTGGTTAAGAGAGAATTCTTGTCAGTATGCCCGTTAAATGATCACTTATACTGTCATTGCTGTATGTCCCACATTTGAGAAACACTATCACAATTTATTTAGTTACTCTCCAGTTGATGGACATTTAGGTTGTTTCCAACCTCGTGATATTTTCAATTGAACCTCTTTTCTTTTTTTTTGGTACTGGGGATTGAACTCAGGGGCACCTGACCACTGAGTTACACATTCCCAGCCCTATTTTGTATTTTATTTAGAGACAGAGTCTCACTGAGTTGCTTAGCACCTTGCTTTTGCTGAGGCTGGCTTTGAACTCGTGCTCGTGATCCTTCTCTCTCAGCCTCCTGTGCTGCTGGGATTACAGGCGTGCACCATCACGCCTGGTAATTGAACTACTTTTTATAGGCTTTCTTATGTACATATGACTCATTGGCTGGGCTAAATATAGAAAAATGAGAGTTGCTGATTCATATGATCCTTATATTTAAATTTTAATAAATACTACCAAATTACCTTCCAAATTGATTATACTGATTCATGTTCCTGTCAGCAGTATATGAGAATATACTGCTTCTCAAATTCTCAAATTCCCACTTCCCAAGTTCTCACTCATACTTGATTTATCAAATTTTTTAGAAGTCAACCCTAATGTGTTGAAAGTGGCATGTCTTTGTTTTAGTTCATATTTCCCTGTTTTTTAGTAAAGCTAATTTTTTTTTCATGTTCCTTTTACATTTATTATTGGGTGCTATTTTTAAAAAATTTGCCTGTTCTTTTAGATCAAAACTCACCAATGAAGACTTCAGGAAACTTCTTATGACCCCAAGGGCTGCACCTACTTCTGCACCACCTTCTAAATCTCGTCACCATGAGTAAGTCTTCCAGTGATCCAGTTTTTCTTCCATTTCCTTCCTATCCCTTTCTATTGATCCAGAATATCCTGGGAGCTGGAAAGCTAATCCTTTTTTAAAGCCTGAGGTTCTGATTTTCTCCTTGAGAAGATTGAAGCTCCAATGATGATGGGGATGTTCAGGGTATATTCCATGGACAACTTACATTAATGAGTCATTATAGTTGCAAATATATGTTTCTGGGTCTGTTCCAGCCCACAGATTCAGACTTTTTGGGGGGTATACTTGAGACTATATAATTTTCATAGTACTCCAGATCTTCTTGATGCTTTTTAAAATTTGAGAACTGTTTACGTATAAGTATTAATGTGGATTTCTGCCCAATTTAGTCTGTTGCTTTGGCCAGAATTCTAGACCAGCTTTTCTTCAGTTCTTAAGGACACTTCTTGGGATTTCTGGGGCAATATTTTACTTTCAGTGAATTTCTTGTTTTCTTTCTAGAATGCCAAGGGAATACAATGAGGATGAAGACCCTGCTGCACGAAGGAGAAAAAAGAAAAGGTGAAGTGGGTGTGAAGGGGTGGTGGGTTTTAAGGTGGATGGTGTTTGGGGAAAGAGTAGAGACTGAGATTTTCCTTCATTTTTAGGTTCTCTACTTTATAAATGTAGAGGAGTGATAACATTAAGAGTGATGCTGTAGGGGGAGCTGGGGTTGTAGCTCAGTGGTAGAGCGCTCACCTAGCACGGACAAGGCCCTGGGTACGATCCTCAGCACCACATAAAATAAGTAAATAAAATAAAGGCATTGTGTCCATCTACACCTAACAAATATTAAAAAAAAAAAAGTGATATTGTAGGGCTTTGGAGTCAGCCTACCTATATTTTAATCTTGTCTTTATCTGTTTCTAGCCAGATAGCCTTGGGTACTTTGTTTAACCTCTAATCTACTCATTAAGTCTTGGCTGCCCTCATTATGGATTTTTTTTTTTTTTTTTGGTGGCAGGGGGTTTGAGCCCAGGGGTGCTCTACCACTAAGCTACATAACCCTTGTTACTTTTTATTCTAAGACAGTGTCTTACTAATTTTCCCAGCTTGACCTTGAGCTTGTTATTGTCCTATCTCAGCTTAGACTCTGGAGTCTCATCATATTACTATCATTATGATTATTATTTATGTGATATTAAACTTTTTGGACCTGTTACTCTCCTTTTCTGCTCTTCTAAGGTGGACCAACAAGGAATAAAGTATTTTTAGCTAAAATTTAAAAAGTGATATAGTTTCAGGGGATTTTTTTTTTTTTTTTTTTAATTGCAATATGGAAGAGTCTCTCATACCCTTAGAGGTTCATTGAAAAGATTTTTAGTGATGGTTGGAGTGTCCCAAGTGGGCATTGGAACAGTATGTCTGTGGACTGGAAGAGGCTCTGATTCTTACTTTGAAGACTTATCAAGAACTGGCTGGCAGTTCTATCAGTTTTTATCATAGAGAGCTGGAGGAAGATGTAGAGAAACAGGCAGAAGTGGTTCTGATGACCCTGAGATAGTAACTTACATGTCTGATTTCTCTGGTTACAGTTATTATGCCAAGTTACGCCAACAGGAAATTGAGAGAGAAAGAGAACTAGCAGAGAAGTATCGGGACCGGGCCAAGGAACGCAGAGATGGTGTGAACAAGGATTATGAGGAAACAGAGCTAATTAGCACCACAGCTAACTATAGAGCTGTGGGCCCTACTGCTGAGGCGTGAGTACCAAGAGGACCAAGGGGCATGCTTCCTTCAGCATCTCTGTCATATAAGCACACTATGCCATTTTAAGAAGCACTTGATAGCCACAAGGGACTCTTCCGGTGGGGTCTTTTTCATTATGCAGGGACAAATCAGCTGCAGAGAAGAGAAGACAGTTGATCCAGGAATCCAAATTCTTGGGTGGTGACATGGAACATACCCATTTGGTGAAAGGCTTGGATTTTGCTCTGCTTCAAAAGGTGAGTCATGGTGAGCAGGTGCGCCGTAATACTAAAGTGTTGAATTCTTTTGTGTGGACCTTGCTGAGATGAGGATGGAGATACATGGTAGTCCCAACCATCTAGTTGGGAAGGGCAAAATATGGCCCCTCTGTAGGACTAATTGTTACTCACCCATCAGGTATCAGCCTACAATTTTTTCCTTAGGGAAGCCTTCCTTGATCGTCTAGATATGGTTAAGCCCTCCTACTCCTCACCTTCCTTGCGCTGCACTGTTGTATTACCCATCTACTTCACATAACAGTTATTACACTTTGTTGAAATTGTTTAATTTGTCTATTCATCTTGCTGTAACCTCCATTACACTAAGTACAGTGTCTGTCTGATTTAATATTGTGTTTCTGTTTCTGACCACAGTGTGGTATAGTGGATATTCAGTAAATGTATGTAAAGTGAATAGTGTCTAAATCTTGATTTCCTGTTAGGTACGAGCTGAGATTGCCAGCAAAGAGAAAGAAGAAGAGGAACTGATGGAAAAGCCCCAGAAGGAAACCAAGTAAGGGAAAGCTTAAGAGTTTAGAATGCTGGGCCCTAAAATAGAAGTACATTTACCTGGCTGGAGTTGTGGCTCAGTGGTAGAGTGCTTGCCTAGCATGAGAGAGGCCCTGGGTTCGATCCTTAGCACTGCATATAAATAAGTAAAAGATCCATTGACAACTAAAAAAATATTTAAAAAAAAATAAGTACATATACCTAAAGAAAAAAATTATTTTTTGTCTTTTCAGGAAAGATGAGGATCCTGAAAACAAAATTGAATTTAAAACACGTTTGGGTGAGTACAGGATTTCTATATTAATGATAGGGCAGTTCAGGTGAATTGTAGGGAATTTGATGCTCTCAGCAGGGTATGCTTCCTTTTCCCTCAATCTCATTGTGCCTCCAAATTAACTAGTTCCCATGAAATATTCCAATAGAACTCAGACATGGACCTAGTTATTTCATGTGGTTGTGGCTCAGTGCTATAGTATTTGCCTAGCATGCATATGCATGAAGTCATGTGTTCCATCCCTAGCACTACCCCCCACCCCCCCAAAAAAGGAAGATAGCATGGTTTGTGATTAGAAACTCAGGATATAGAGTCAGCGAGTTCTGGCTTTGAATCCTCATGATCAAATCACATTAAGTATGTGATTTTAGGCAACCGATTTTGCTTTCACATGTGAAAAGTTAGTTTAATGTTTACTTCATGGGATTGTCGTATGGATGAAGAAAAATGAAATGTACAGCAAGCATACTTATAATATTGAGTATATAGTGTAGCTTTATTTTACCATCATTGTAAGTATTGCCTTAAACCTCATCCTTCTTTCTTGCAGGATCTAACACAATGTGGGCACATAGTGCCCTTGAGAAGGCATTGTAGAAGAGTGAATGGGAACCCAGGCTTTGAAGTTAGGCTGCCTGGGTCCCATTTTTTGCTCTGTTACTTGGTAACTGTATGACTTTAGGTGAATCAGTTAATTCTCAGTCTTGTTAGGGAATAATAATGCCCATCTCCCAGAGCTTTTGTGAAAGATTGAAGGAAGCAAAGTATGCATAACACTTGGCATGGCTCCTGGTACAGAGCAAGTACTTAATAAATGACTGCTGATATAATAGAAGGTTTTTATTGGCTACTTGCTACTATTCCCCTTTGTGCAGGCCGCAATGTTTACCGTATGCTTTTCAAGAGCAAAGCATATGAACGGAATGAGCTGTTTCTACCAGGTCGTATGGCCTATGTGGTAGACCTGGATGATGAGTATGCTGACACGGATATCCCCACTACTCTTATCCGCAGCAAGGCTGATTGCCCCACCATGGAGGTGAGTGAGTTCTAAGAGTCTATCATAATCATTAAATCTCAGAATCGGCCTCACCTGTGCTCTGTCCTTTGTTTATCCTATCACCAACTCCTGTTTATTTTTTACCTCATAAATTTCAGTTGAATCCATTACTTTTGTTCATCTCCACCAGTAATATTTCAGTCCAAACCACACTCTTCTTTCCACAAGGAAACCCTGAACTCTTTAGACATCCTTAGTCTCTCCATCCCAGCTTTCACTATGATATTTACACATGTCCATAGTGATTTTAAAATGCAGATTTTATCTCACTACAGTTTAGAAGCTTTCGGTGGTTCCTTCTCAGGGTAAAGAGCAGAATCTCTACCATGGGCTTATGAGCCTTTGCAACATTTGGCCTTCATAGTCTCTTCACCATGCCTCTCTATTATTTTTCTGTCATTTTGACTTTCTTGAATATTCTAGATCCAGGGCCTTTGTGCAGGTTGTTTCTTCTGTTTGGACTGTTTGCAACATCTGTTTTTCTTATCTTTACCTGGTTAACTGTAACTCATCCTTTAATTTTCCAAGTCAGTAGTGAATAAATAAAAGAGCTTCCTGTTCAGTGGAATAATATTCTTGCTGCTTGGGGTTTACAGGCCCAGACTACACTGACCACAAATGACATTGTCATCAGCAAGCTTACCCAGATTCTTTCGTACTTGAGGCAGGGTACCCGCAACAAGAAGCTCAAGAAGAAGGATAAAGGTACCTGGAGGATTAGGGAGAGAAACCTTAGCTCTGGAGGGCTGGCTATTCAGTGATGGAACCAAGGTCTCCTGGAGCTTTGTGTCTCCAGGACATTGGGAGGTTTTCAGGGAGCAGATAAAAATGGGAGCAATGGAGCATTGGCAAAGATGAGTATATCCAGATTCTTCCTACTTGACCTACTAAGAAAGCAGTGGTCAGGTTTGAAGCATGAGAAGGAAGAGTGGTAGCATTCATCCTAATTTTTTTTTTTTTTTTGGTACTGGGAATTGAACTTGCGAGCATATTGCCACTAAGCTATAATCCCTCTCCTTTTTATTTTTTAAGACAGGATCTTACTAGGTTCCCCAGCCTGGCCTTAAACTTGGAATACTCCTACCTCACCTTTCTGAGTAGCTGGGAGTATAGGCATGCACTATCACACCTGTCCCTGTCCTATATTCTAAACAGAAGATGCTTGAAAGGGCATTTAGAACTGAAAAGGATGGTGAAGCTGAGTGGGTATTAACTAAGGATTGTTTTCTTGACTTCTGGTTACATTGCAGGGAAGCTGGAAGAGAAGAAACCTCCTGAAGCTGACATGAAGTATGTATCTTAAACCTAGCACCTAATCTGAGGGGAGGGCCTCTGTTTCTTGCCTTTGGCATTTTGGGAAGTTGTTTGTGGTGGTATGAGAAACTGGAGCAATGGCTAGGTTAAGTAGAAATGTATGTGACTTTCACAGCTAGTGATCTCTGTTTTCCCAAGCATTTTTGAAGACATTGGGGACTATGTCCCCTCCACGACCAAGACACCCCGGGACAAGGAACGGGAGAGATACCGGGAACGGGAGCGTGATCGCGAGAGAGACAGAGATCGGGATCGAGAGAGGGAACGAGAACGAGATAGGGAGCGGGAGCGAGAGCGGGACCGGGAGAGAGAGGAGGAAAAGAAGCGGCACAGCTACTTTGAAAAACCAAAAGTAGATGATGAGGTGAGATGTGGACCCTTGTACCAAGTGGTGGAGCTGCTCCTATCTGCCCATTCAGCCAGGTGTGGGACCCTGCTGTTATAGGCACCTTGTGGCTCCACAGCAGCACCTGGATCAACTAATGGGTGGGTCACCGAATCTGGAAATACAGGCAAGGTGGGGCAGGGAATCAATTTGGACTTGGGGGCTGGATAGGTGGGAATCTATTAAAGTGATACTCACCTCAATTTTCATTTCCTTTCCAGCCAATGGATGTTGACAAAGGTGGGTCATATTCATAGCATCTCTTATTTCATCTAGCAGCTTTGCTTTCCCCTGGACTGAGAATCTGAAGTAATGCTCAAGAGCTGGTGGCATTAGGAAACTTCCTTGTTCTGGACTCATTTTAAGAATCATGTCTTATTTCATGGAATAGACAGGATGAGTCTGGAATTCTCCCATCTTCCTGGGCAATGGTAGGACACATTTGCTTTTAGATATAATTCCTCCAGCTCTGAGGTTCTAAAGAGGTGAGATAGAAGTTGAGTGTGCAGTGTTCTGGGTTCCCAACTGCCATTTTAACCACAGAAATTTGTTATGAGTTGGAGTTTGGTTAAAATTTTGTTACATAAAATTATGTGCTTTTAAAAAAAAGTTTTAATGAAGGCATAAGTTGGAAATATGTTGATGTATTATGGGGAGGTGTTTTGTTTTTTGTGGGACTGGGGATTGAATCCAGGGGTTCACCTCTGAGCTACATCTACATCCTTTTTTTATATATTGAGACAGGGTCTTGCTAAGTTGCTAAGGCTGGGCTTGAACTTTTGGTCCCTTTGCCTCAGCCTGCCAAGTTGGGAGTACAGGTGTGCGCCCCTGCACCTGGCTTGTGAGGTGGAGGTTATAAACGTTATTAATTCAAAGTCTAGGGTCTGGGGATGTGGCTCAAGCGGTAGTGCGCTCGCCTGGCATGCATGCGGCCCGGGTTCGATCCTCAGCACCACATACAAACAAAGATGTTGTGTCCACTGAAAACTAAAAAATAAATAATAATAAAAAAACCTCTCTCTCTCTCTCTTTAAAAAATAAAAAAAATATATAAAAAATAAAAATCATCTATTTTGAAAAAAAAAAAAAAAGTCTAAATAGAGCTTTCTTTCCTTCAGGACCTGGTTCTGCCAAGGAGTTGATCAAGTCCATCAATGAAAAGTTTGCTGGGTCTGCTGGCTGGGAAGGCACAGAATCATATCCTTTATTTTAATGTTTCTGAGTTAAAGAGCTGTTTTATCTTCATTACAGCTCTGCCTGCCTCCCTGATTCCTCCTACCTCTACGTGCTTGCCTTATGGTCAGTTTTGACAGGAATAAAATGATGCCTTGCCCCTTCCTTAGAGGATCCATCCAAACTCACAGTGTGCTTCTGAGAATTTTCATGTTGAGGTCTTCAGCCCTTGGTTCCTTTTGCCTGAAGCTTTTCTGCAAGAGGTGGTATTCTGTGTAGTATATTCTTTAACATAGCATATGCTGAAGAAACCAGAGGACAAAAAGCAACTGGGCGATTTCTTTGGCATGTCCAACAGTTATGCAGAGTGCTACCCAGCCACGTACGTAGGACCCTATTAAGAAAGGGAGACTGGGATGACTGGAGAACAAATTGTGGGGTGAAGTAAAAATTTGATATACTGAGATCCAAGGCTGCTTATTTATTACTTGGAAGAACTGTTAGGTTCTAGATGAAGTGTGGAGGGGTGGCCTTTTCTGATGCGTGGGTTTGTGAATCATGAAGCATGATTGTTGAGTCTACAGCATCTGTTTAACTGCTGCTTCTCTTTAGGATGGATGACATGGCTGTGGATAGTGATGAGGAGGTGGATTATAGCAAAATGGACCAGGTATGAAATTAGAAGGATGTTTGGGACCTGGGCTTTTATTCTTTAGCACATTTCCTTTTCCTTGGGGTTTGCCAAGATCAAATGAGATATGACCAAAAATCTATTCTTTTTTATTTACTACAGCTATGTATCAGGCTTTGGTCCCATCCTAGGCAGTAAGCAAGCATTAATACATAAGTGGAATGGCAGAAAGAATTGCAGTTTTTAGAAAATAACTGAATTTTATTATAGTCAGTATTAGAAGTCTTCATCCTTTTTTTTTTTTTTTTTTAAACTTTTTTAGTTGTAGATGGACACAATACCTTTGTTTTGTTTTATTTTATTTTTTATGTGGTGCCGGGGATCAAACTCAGTGCCTCACGCATGCTAGGCAAGTGCTGTACAACTGAGCCACAACTCCAGTCCTTTCCTCTTTTTTGAGAGTTTACTGGGGATTGAATTCAGGGGAACTGGGCCACTGAGCCACACCCCCAGCCCTATTTTGTATTGTTATTTAGAGTGAGGATCTCATCAAGTCTCTTAGCACCTCGTCATTATTAAGGCTGACTTTGAACTTGTGATCCTCCTGCTGCAGTCTCCTGAGCTGCTGGGATTACAGGCATGCGCCACTGTGCCCAGCCTTCCTCTGTCTTAAAAAATAATAACTTAAGCCAGATATGGTGGTGCATGCCTATAATCCCTGTCGCTCAAGAGGCTAAGGCAGGAGGATCGCGAGTTCAAAGCCAGCCTCAGCAAAAGTGAGGTGCTAAGCGACTTGATGAGATTCTCACTCAAAATAAAAATACAAAATAGGGCTGGGGATGTGGCTCAGTGGTCGAGTTCCCCTGAGTTCAATTTCTGGAACCCCAAAACAAAACAAAACAAAATTTAAAAATAAAGCCACCCTTAATACCATTAATTGTGGAGACATCTCATTTCCTTGTTTTCAGTATACTTCAGTGATTAAGAGTATGGATTAATTGTTTCTTCTATAATTGTTTCGTCCTGTGATTGCCATTTATTAGTTTTGTGACCTTGCTAAGTTATTTTATTATTTGATACTGCCTTAGTTTCTTTATGAAGAAAACAAAAATATAATTCCCTTGTCACATCAATGAATTAAGATATATGTTTAGTGTTCAGAACAATACCTGATACAGAGTGAGTAAATAGAAAGCCTTTATTTTTTATTAGGGTAGGATTTATGAATGGTGGCACCTGGGATTTCAGGAGAGCCTGACTTTTTTTTTTTAAAAGAGAGAATTTTTTAATATTTATTTTTTAGTTATTGGCGGATACAACATCTTTGTTTTTGAATGTGGTGCTAAGGATCGAACCCGGGTTGCACGCATGCCAGGCGAGCGCGCTACCGCTTGAGCTACATCCCCAGCCCAGCCGGACTTTAATCAAGGATTAAAATACTTTTTCTGTTTCTTTCTTCATCCACTTGTACTGTCCTATTACAGGGAAACAAAAAAGGCCCCTTAGGCCGCTGGGACTTTGATACCCAGGAAGAATACAGCGAGTATATGAACAACAAGGAGGCTTTGCCCAAGTGAGTTGATACTGAATATGGGTAGGGAGTAAGGAGAGGGGTATGGAAATTTTTTGGGAAAACCTTGTTACTGCTACAAAATCTTTAATATCATCTTCTCCCAATGGATCTTTTCAGGGCTGCATTCCAGTATGGTATCAAGATGTCTGAAGGAAGGAAAACCAGGCGCTTCAAGGAAACCAATGACAAGGCAGAGCTTGATCGACAGTGGAAGAAGATTAGTGCAGTAAGTGGGATTGTCCCTTAGTGGGAGTGTTTTAGCTGGGAGAAGATACTGGCTCAGTAGACCCAAGAACAAGCAGGGGGTTGGAGAGCCATGTAAATGAGAGATAGATTATTAGCCTTGAACCTCCAGTGAAATTAGAATGTCACTGTTCTTCTTGCAGATCATTGAGAAGAGAAAGAAGATGGAAGCTGATGGGTGAGCAGCATTTTTCCTTTGTGGGACCCGTGGGAATTGTTCAGTGTATTGATCTTACACTGACCTATTTTTCCTTCCATTGTAGGGTTGAAGTGAAAAGACCAAAATACTAATGTCCATTTCCTACTGGAGTATCTTCATATGGATGTTCTCCCTACTGCTTACTTTCTACAAGTCCTAGGAAGGTTGCAAGATGTCTTTGTGAATGTATATAAAATTTTATTGTATAACCATTTGGTTCCATTAAAACTGGTTAACCTGCTGTCTTCTCTGTGTTGAGCATCTTCATTCTAGGACCACTAGAACACCAAGAAGACTAGTTCTGTACTCGTTATATAAAAAATCACACCCAGAAAGTCATATCACTCCTTCCTGAGCTGAAGTTCTAGAATCCTAGATAGTAAAAATGTTTACTAGGCAGAGTGCCCTGTGGAAAAGAATGACTGTCACTGATGGGCAAGAAATAGAGGAATATATGTATGATTGCTTCAAATGTCAGACTCATTCAGTCCTGTCTGGGGGGTTAATCCCAGAGCAGAGATTCCCTGTGGATTATGTTCATCAGGATGGGTTGCCATTCTTATGGGGTTAAGGCTATACAGGACTGGGCTTTTGCTAAAGGCATCATGAAAATGGAAAGAAAAACCTTACAAGCCTTAGGGGTAAAACTTATGGGAAGAAAAACCTTTCATAAGTTTATGTCCTGGGAGCTTTAGTAGTGCTGAGTGAAAATCACCACCTCCTTGGTTGAAGAAATAAGTCTTAAGGGTAAAATTGATGTACCCAGGCCTGCAGGTATGGAAATCCCTTATCATAGTGCAGAAGGTGTTGGTGCCCTTCATCACCTTGAAGTTTGCCAATGTCTGGGGTGGGCCTACTGGCCTTCATTTCACTCCATCCCATGCCCTGTACTCTTCTCCCTTTCTGCTCATTGCCAGCACTTTGGTGTGGTGTTTATCATTAGGAGTTACCCATTTCTTTCTGGTTGGATGCCAAACTGCCACTGCCTACCCTGAGCTCAAGGCATGTAGGTTCACCACGTCCCAGGAAAGCTCCAAAGTCACCTTAACCCTTACCTTTGATAATTTGATGGAAAAGGGCACTTTGTTGTCTTGCAGTGCTGGGGATTGAACCCAGGGCCTCTTGCATGCTAGGCAAGTGCTCTACCACTGAACTACACCCCCAGTCCTGGGAGAGGGCTTTTGAGGAGGCCAGCTTTGTCAATGGCACCTAAGAGGCTGATATTGGGCCCTGTCTCCAACAGATCTAGAATGGCTAATTTCAGTGCTGGGGATTGAACCCAGGGCCTCTTGCATGCTAGGCAAGTGCTCTACCACTGAACTACACCCCCAGTCCTGGGAGAGGGCTTTTGAGGAGGCCAGCTTTGTCAATGGCACCTAAGAGGCTGATATTGGGCCCTGTCTCCAACAGATCTAGAATGGCTAATTTCAGAATAATGACAAGTGTGGGCTTTAGTCCCAATTAAGGAAAATGTCAAGAGACATGGCTTATTATTGATACCTAGAAGGGCAGTAAGAATAAGACCTGGGGGTTGACTGCCACTTTAAAATTCAGTTTCTGGGGACTGGGGATATAGCTCAATTGGTAGAGTGCTTGCCTCACATGCACAAGACCCTGGGTTCAATCTTCAGCACCACATACACAGTTTCTGCAATACCTTCAACCTTAAGGAAGTGATCAAGGCTCTCTGGTGGGTGACCAGGACACTTTCCAATCAGCAAATGGAACATAGCCTCTCTCAGAAGTTTGTAACCTCATTTATTTCACCTCTTTTTAAGGTGTTGGACATGAGCATATAAAAATGTCTTAGAAGGCTTAGTATCAAAGAGATGTGAGCAGTTTTTCTTAAACCTGGCACCTGCTCCTCCTCTGCCTTACCATGCAGAGTGCAGAGTGACCTTAAGTAATAGAGATATCCAGAGCATCAGTTGTGATGTCCATTTTTTTTCTTCAGCAATTGCTCAATAGCCTTGAGCACTGCCAGTCTAGCCGGCTGAGAGTCTGGAGCTAAACTGTAAGAAGGCTCACAGGCATTGTTCAGTTTCGACTCAAATACATTGGGCATGGATGGTGGCTTTAAAGTGTACGCGGGTTGTCTCCTTAAGACCCCTGTAGGTCATCTTTGCGAGGCTTTTGCTTTGTGGGCTTTTGCTGCTTCCTAAGCGCTTTGGCTGCTGCTTACCATGGATTTGGATTTCAACAAACCACAAATGACTGGTGTCCCTCTCCTATTTAAGAATGAATTAAGTCCTCCTCCTAGTTACCTGAGGGAGCATCCACCAGAATGGGATAGTGTGAGGGGAGAGGACTTACGTGCAGTTCCGACTTCATAAGAAGTGACTGAGGAGGGTATTGACAAGGCACTTCCGGCCCCACCCCGCCCTCTCCCCGCCCCCGACGCCGAAGCGGCGTGCTGGGGCACAACTTCCGCGTTGCGCTACTTCACTTGTCGCTAGCCAGCCGGCAGTTTCGCCCCCCAATCCTCCCCAGCATGGACAGCACGTGTGCGGAGAGGCCCGCCGAGGATGAGAGCGACGAGGAAAACCCTGACTCCACCGAATCCCCGGCCCGGATCCGGGACACCCCGGAAGATATCGTGCTGGAAGCGCCGGCCAGTGGGCTGGCCTTCCATCCAACCCGAGACCTGCTGGCAGCAGGGGATGTGGACGGGGACGTATTCGTGTGAGTGAGGTGCTGGGCTAGGGGCATGGTGTCTCCTTTCCCAGGGATGGAGCGGGGACGAGGGAGGAGAAAATGTTGCAGGGGAGACTCATTTTGCAGGATTCATCTAATCTCATACGTTCCTTAACGTTTGACTTAACGTTAAGTTACCACACAATTTGTTGAAAGAACTGAAAAGACAAAGCTGGAACGTCGTGACTCACAAGAGCTGAGCAGAATAAAGGGTGTATGAGACTTATTTACCATCGATTATATTGAGCCCGACACAGGATTAACGGGCTCCTTGATTTTCCACCTTTAACTGATCTTTTAAAAACACGTCTGATCACGTCACCCCCGAGGTTAAAATCCTTCAATAGTCTGCTTTTAGGATTTAGAAGAGACCCCTTAATTTGGCTTTCAGGTCCTTTTCCGCTAGGCCCATGTCTGTACATGTTTGCTTTCTGTGCTCATTCACCCTTTCCTCGCTCAGTATCTTGAAGCCTCAGCGCCTTTGCACATGCCATTCCTTATGTCTGGAAAATACTTTCCCCTCCCCTTTACCTACTATTCCAGAGCTCTAAGCCTCTCTTCCCTCTTCCATCATTCCCCAGACTTAAAATTAGATACCTAGGGCTAAGGTTACCGCTCAGAGGTAGAGCACTTACCTAGCATGCAAGAGGCACTGGGTTCGATCCTCAGCACCACATAAAAAATAAAGATGTTGTGTCCACTTATAACTAAATAAATATTAGAATCTGAAAAAAAATAGATACCTGCCAGATGTCATTGTCCTTTTCCCTCATAAACTTTATAATTGCTGGTAGCCATACATCTGCTGGTGTAGTTATTTGAATGCTTGTCTTCTTCACTAAGGTTTTTAAAACTTTTGGCTTTGCCACATTGTAATAATACCATTTATATTTATGTATAATGTATTCTGATAATTTCTTCTTTATCATTATTACATGCACACAAAGTGCTGATTGCAGCTCACTAATGGATTATGACTGGAATTTGAAAAACACTTGTCAGGAGTGTAGTATATAGTCTCTTTTGTTCTCCATTTTATCTCTTCCCTCTAATTCAAGTAAGGTGTTCAATACAAGTTTGATTTTTAGCAAGAAATGTAGGCATGAAGCAGTGGAAAGCCACTAAAGTTTATAACCAGGAGGGTTGTTATGAAATTTACTTTAATCTCTCATTAGTTATAAAGGTTTATAGCAGGTTAACTTCTGTATTTATATTTCTAAAAATGGAAACAACACTTATCTTTAGAGGGGACAAATGTTCAGTATAGCCCCCAAGTAGATCAACAAATATAGGTTCTTTTCTATTACTATCCGTATTTACAGTGCAAGATAAACTTGGGAGTTCTCTTGACCTCCACCTTTATTTCCAGCGCTCCTTCCTCTGTTTGTCATCCAGTTCTGTTTATCCTCAGTTGCTGCCTTCTGTTGGGCCTCTGACTCTTCTTCCCATAACCATTGTGAAAGGGGTCCTTTTCTGGAGATTAAAATCAGACTGCTTGTCCTGTGGGATCTCATTCAGCTATACTGAATGATCTGTTGGGGAGGCAAGCACTATGATATTCCTTGATGGGTAATTGCTTCAAGGATGAGTTTATAGGCTACTGCCTTTCTGCTTCCCTTTTTTTTTTTGCTACTTGGATTTACCATTAAGCAACATCCCCAGCCTTTTTTGTTTCTTAGCTCCTGGGGACATGGAGGGCACATACCCTGATGTTCACCCTTCTTTTGGGGGCTAGTTTTCTATCACTGATTTAACAAGAATTTCTGGGCCTCCATAGTGGTCCAGACCCAATCTTTTCAAAGGATGGTAAAAGAAAGACAGGGTGGAGGGAAATCACAGAGAAGTCCTATGCAAAAACACCTTGAATTAATATCTACTGAAAAACCTTAACATTTGAAGCTCACTGGAAATGGATAAACAGGGTGGTAAGCTCTTTGGGCTCGGAGGTGTGCAAGCAAGAATGCTTATTTAGGTTGGAAGGTTGGTCTACCTAGTTGGTCTCTGCACTCCATGTATCCCAGGCATGGCCTGAGGGTCATTCACCTCCCTCCTTTCTCCCTAGGTTTTCCTACTCTTGCCAAGAGGGAGAAACCAAGGAACTTTGGTCCTCAGGTCACCATCTCAAGTCCTGCCGAGCTGTGGTCTTCTCTGAAGATGGGCAGAGTAAGTACTGGTAAAGACAGCTGGTAATGTGGGAATGGTGCAGTGAGCAGCACTATGACCTGAGCACCTTTCCTCCCAGAACTTGTTACTGTCTCCAAGGACAAAGCCATCCATGTTCTAGATGTGGAACAGGGCCGACTGGAAAGACGTATTTCCAAGGCTCATAGGTAAGGGAGCTAGTTATTTGCGCACTGAAGTGAGGGGTAAGGATCAGGAGGTCCCTATGAGGACAGGTACTCCAAGAAGTTCTGCATCTGCCTCTCCAGTGCCCCCATCAACAGTCTGCTGCTGGTGGATGAGAATGTTTTGGCCACTGGGGATGACACAGGTGGAGTCCGGCTCTGGGACCTTCGGAAGGAGGGCCCCTTGATGGATATGCGGCAGCATGAGGAATACATTGCTGACATGGCCCTGGACCCAGCAAAGAAGTTGCTACTAACAGCCAGGTACAGCCTCAGAGATGCCTCCTTACCCCTCCTGTCCCCGAGTCAGTTTTCCCCAAAGAAACTTTTGGCCAAGTTAGTGCTCTACTCTCTGCAGTGGGGATGGCTGCCTTGGAGTCTTCAATATCAAGCGACGTCGGTTCGAGCTGCTCTCAGAACCTCAGTCTGGGGACCTGACTTCTGTCACTCTCATGAAAGTACAGCTGGGAATGATGGGATGGGGTGTGTGTGTATGTGCTAGATAAAGGTGTAGTTTGAGGTGGCTCCACAGACATGTTTTGCTTTATTTCTTTCAGCATGGGAAAAAAGTGGCCTGTGGATCTAGTGAAGGTACCATCTATCTCTTCAACTGGAACGGTTTTGGGGCTACAAGTGACCGCTTTGCCCTAAGAGCTGAGTCCATTGACTGTATGATTCCAGTCACTGAGAGTCTGCTGTGCACTGGCTCCACTGATGGAATCATCAGGTAAGGGAAGCTGGGACAACCCTTGGTTACAAAAAGGACAAGTCCAGCTAGCCAGTACCCAACACTGTTCTTTCTCCACCCAGGGCTGTGAACATCCTGCCAAATCGAGTGGTGGGCAGTGTGGGCCAGCATGCTGGAGAACCTGTGGAAGAGCTGGCTCTTTCCCATTGTGGCCGCTTCTTAGCCAGCAGTGGTCATGACCAGCATGTCAAGTTTTGGAACATGACCCAGCTACGTGCTGTGGTGGTGGATGACTACCGTCGACGCAAGAAAAAGGGAGGCCCATTGCGTGCTCTGAGCAGCAAGGCTTGGAGCACTGATGACTTCTTTGCAGGGCTGAGGGAAGAGGGAGAGGATTCCAAGGTTTCAGAAGAGGAGGACAGTGAGAATGACAGTGACTGAGAGGATGAGGACAGGTCTTTATATGAAAGAGCCTTGCTTCCTGGAATGGACCTCCAAAGAGGACATGAATATTCAAATCATTTTTGGTGCTGGAGATTGAACCTACTTAGCCACAACATCAATTTGTGTTGTGAAGAGTAAGAAGTTGCACAGAGGCCCAGGATTCAGGGCACTGAAGTGGGAAGTACTTGCTCTATAGCAGCTGCTCACTACCAGAAGACAAACCCTCAACTATGGCAAGACAGCACAGACACGTGTGTATACCAACGAGGGGTTTAATATAAATACAATCAGCATAGAAAAGCTCAAAACCATACATGAACCAAAACCAGAAGGACAAGTGGTAAAAGGGCAGGCTTCAACCCTTTGGCTCAGCAAATTCTCCAAATAAAAATAAAGAGAAATACACGATTCATGCTAAGCTTGGATGGGGGCGGGTAGACAGGTATAATGTGTGCCACAGGGAAAGACCAAGGAAGAATACAGGGTCAGGTTAGACCCTAGGCTCAAAAGGGGAGGCCAAGGTCCCTCACCACAACTTAAGACAAACTTGAATAGCCCCAGGTGTGATGGGGCCCTGTCCCAGCAGGGTGGCTGTCTCAGGCCTAGGGCAGGGCCTGTGCCACTTCCCCTTGTGGGATCAGATAGTGACTGCCCAGGCCTGCTGGGCTGCAGACAGACACAGGCTCTGCCTACCTGTTCAAGCTGCCCGTGGGGAGGATGAGGTCACTGCTTAACCATAGCACCTGCCTCAGCCCCAGCATACCATAGGAAGCTGGCCCCAGAATCACTCAGTGCCTCCAGCAGCCGTGCAGACACAGCATCCTTGGCCACCTCATGCCCGTCCTGCTCATCTGGAGCCAGTACAACCCAGATGAGGCCACTGAAAGGCACTGGATGTCCAGGGATCACTACCTGGTACCAGAAACGGTGCCAGCCAGCAGGTCCTGTGCCCAAACACTTGGTGAGGAATACTGGGCTACCCAGCTTCATTCTTTGGCAGAGTAGCTGCAAGGCAGCTCTAGCCCCTTGGGACCCTAGCTTGTCCCTGGCCAGGGCTAGTCGGTTGCTATCTGGTTGTAGGCACCGCATAGAGGGACCCATGAGCTGCTGGCGCAGTCGCTGCTTCAGGTCTGGCTTGAGCCACTCCACAGCCACCTGTTCTCCACAGAGGCGTGATTGCCCTGCAGGAAAAAGGCAAGAGATAAGGGCAAGTCTAAGCCCTGGGCCCAAGTTCCCCAGACTCTGAACCTTCTGGGGTTACATAAGCCTGTGTTTAATTTAGAGCCTCCTCACTTCCTGGCTGTGTAACCCTGGGTAAGTTAAACAACTTCTTTAGGCTTCACTGTATTTATGTGTAAAGGGGGTGTACAAACTGCTGCCCTCTAAGATTCCTTGGAGTAGTTTGAAGCAGGCTTTATCTACCTCATAGCCATTACAATAGCTAACCTTTGGGGCTACCCATTGTATTTAATTCACACTGGTCTAAAGAAGCAAGTTCTACAATAGATAGAAGGTAGGTTTGGTTGGGCTCCCTAGGGCAAGTCAGTTTTTTCATTGAAATGTTAAAGAAGTCGTCTAGGGAATGCAAGGAGAAATGTTCCGTAAGTGGTAGGTGTAGCACTATTGGAATTAGCGTTAGGTAGCAAACTCAAGCACGCTTGACCCTAAGATTTTAGGACTTTAAGTGCAACCAGCCGCCTCCCCGCAGCCTCCACCCCTACCTTCTACCAGGGCCTTTTTGGCCATGGCAGCTGCGCGGTGCGAGCTGAATTTCAGCAGCGCGATCTGTGCGGGCGCAGGTCCGGGACTGGGCAGCAGCAGCGCCTCCTGCAGGCCGAGACCCAGCGGCTGCAGCGCAAGCAATAGCGCGCGGCGGCTTACGCCCGGCGGCAACCCGTCTACGCTCAGCTCGCACTTCTCAGTGCTGCGGCACACCAGCAGCGGGCAGGAGGGCCGCAGCGGGTGGTTGTGCAGCGTGGCTATGGCGGCCTGGGCGCCGCGCCGCGAGCTATAGCGGGCGTAGGCGAAGCCGCGGTTCAGGCCGCTGAAGGTCATCATTAGGCGGAACTCGTAGAGGCGGCCCACGCGCTGGAATAGTGGAATCAGCTGGTGCTCATACACGTCCTGGGGCAGCCGTCCGATAAACACCTCTGACCCAGCCGGCGGCGGGCTTCCCACCCAGCCTGGGGAAGAGGATGTAGAGGGGCACCGTCAGTCACTGGTTCCATGGACGTCTGAGCCCAAGGAACCAGCAAGGGAGGGGGCGATGCCACCGAACGTCTATAAAATGGGAATGCCCGTATCCCACTCAGGTCATAGGTATAAATTAAGTGACAGCAAACAATGCGGGTGGCACAGGGTAGGTGCTCCTCGACGGGAGAGTGACCGGGTAACTGGATAAATTTCCACATCTGCTCTCGGGTAGTTAGGGGTTTCTTACTGCGGAACCTCGGGGCAGGCCCTCCCTCAATGGGTGCCGGCGTCAGGCTGGCGCAGCGCAGCAAGTGCAGGCATAGGGGCTAGGGCTACGGTACCTGGGGGTGGCCCGCCGTATTTCCTCTGCCCGTTCACCTGCACCAGGTGAATGCCCGTCTCTCTAACCCATGCCTCCAAGGCCGCCTTGTTCTCAGGATTCACTCTTTCACACCATTGCTGAGAGAAAAAAGGCAGGCTGGAATGGCGGATCGCCAAGTAAGTCCCCACCTCGCCTACAATGTTGGGATCCCTGCGGAAAACCCCCTGCACGGGCGGAGCTCGTTGAACCCCTACATCGCCACTTACCTCACACTCCCGTTTGGACTGCATGGCTCTATCCAAGCCCGCCAGCACCCTCTTTATAACTCCCTCCGTCGGCCTCTGGAATCTTCCCTACCCTCCACCCCCGCCCCCAGCTCTTATTGGCAGAGCGCAACCCCGCCTCCCGAGGGTGGAGGTAACCACTGCACGTGCGCCATGGGCCTTGGACACTCAAGTGGAAAACTAGAAACCCTGGCGAGCCAGGCTTGCATCCCAAGGAGTGGAGTCATTTGCAATGGGGAGGGTGGTGGCCCCTGGATGCCCCTTTCACTTTAGGGGATAGCTCATGGGCAGTACCGTGTCTTTTTGCCATTTCCACTCCTGACTTGATCTGAATGGGTGATGGGGAAGGCAGTGCTAGGCATTAATGAAACGGACAGGCTCCAGTGGTTGAGACATTTTATTAGACCTTTGGCGATTAGTTGCAGGAAGACATCTGCTCCATCTGGTATGGGACCCTGTGGTTGAGGCCATTTCAGAACCCCCACAGGTAACTCAGGAAAAAGACTCGTCTAATCCCCAGGGCCTTCTATAAAAGTGGTGTAGTACTTGGCCACTTTTGTCGCTGATTACCAGTAAGATAATCATAATAAAAATAAAAAGTCTCTGTTCTGACCACATTTGAGGTCTTCCTGCTGCAACAGGAATGTGCAAAGCTGTTGAAGTACATATGCAGTTTTGTTTTAGTCTCAAACAATGCCAGTCCCACTTTCCTTTCATAGTTTACACAGTTCAGCAGATGCAGAGGGGTTGGCTTGTTCTCCTCCTGATCTCTTCCACAAGGTCTTCTCTTCTGACGTCCACCTGGGCAGGACAGGGAAGAAGGTAGTATAAGCATCTTCCACTCCATTGCTCCTTGAGTGCCTACTTCTTCTAGTCATCAGATTTGGCTCACTGGGAGCAAGAACCCATTCAGACACCCTAAGGTAGTCCGTGCCTCTTCAGGAGACAGAAAGACACAGGGTATATGTGTCTTTATCCTGCTATGACCATAGTAACATGTTAAGTCCTTATTTAACTCCTTTAAGCATTTGTACTATATGAATGCCAGGCTTTTGCTCAGGTCTCAAATAGGCATGAGCCCATCAACTTGGCTTATATTCTCCTTCCTTGGCATTCCTGACCTCCCCCTTACCTCTTCTCTGCTAGCCACTGAACGGAGCTTGATAACCCCTTCCTTGAGCTCCTGCTCCCCGATGATGGCCACCAGTGGGATGCCTGCTTCCTCACAGTACTGCAACTGATTCAGTAACTTTGGGTTCTTCTTGTAGAGCAGCTCAGCCTGCAAGGGACCAGGGCAGATGATGAAGACTGGCTTCTGCTATCTTCAGGGACAAATTCGTGGAAACCCAAACTGGCATCCTGCTCTTAGTTCCACCTCAAGACATAATTGCAGGCTGGAGTTGTAGCTCAGTGGTAGAGCATTTGCTTAGCATGTGTGAGGCACTGGGTTCAATTCTCAGCACCACATATAACTGAGTAAAATAAAGGTCCATTGACAACAACAACAAAATATTAAAAAAAAAAGAAATAATTGCAAAAGACCCTATAGATGAACTTCTATTTAGTTTGTGCCTAGCATTTCCAAGTTTGCTGCCATCCTGGGGCTTGTACCCTGTACCTTGATCCCAGCATCCCACAGATCTGAGACAAGCTTCAGTCTCTCCTCCAGCAGTTTCTTCTGTGCAGATGCCACAAGCACCTGTGTCTCTGTGGTCCGGACCTTCTCCTCTAAAGCCTGGTGAATGGGCAGATAAATGTCAGACAGCAGGGCTAACACTGTCAAGGAGCAAACACTGACAGGGTAGGTTCTACTTAACATTCTGAGAGACTAGGTCCAAGTCAGTGAGTTTCACCAGGGAAGGGATTGGTGTTCTCATGTAGCAATTTAGCTTAGGGTAGCTCTCAGAAGATAGAAGAAATAAACTTATACATATGCCTTGCCAGAAAAAATAATCTAGGGCAAGGGAAAATATATCTTATTTGCATTATTTCAAGCTCATTTCTGTCTAATATGTTAAAGGTCCATAAGAACATTCACACAGAAGTACTACTATGAGGCCATCCCAGGCAAGCAAATCAGCCCTGGCCTTCTAAAGTCCCTACTTAACTACTTGTCCATTCAGGAGACTATGTCTCTAATACTTCAGTTCTAGGACAGAACCCAAGGTATGGGGGACAAGGGCAAATGCTGCTGCTGCCCTTTGACTTTTTCTGGAAAGTACTGTCAAAGTTCTTACAATGTGGGCTAGGGGTGGTAGCTCAGTGGTAAAGCACTTGCCTAGCATGTGTGAGGCACTGGGTTCGATTCTCAGCACCACATATACATAAATAAAAATAAAGTTCTATCAATAACTAAAAAAAAAAAAAAAGTTCTTACAATGTAAGATGCCTACATTGGACCTCAACTGGGAAACATGCATCATGTCCACCCTGTAGAAGAGGTCCTGCTATGACCATAGTAACACAGGAACATTGGGAAAGTTGCCAGAATATTCCTAAGGATAAAATGCAGCCAGCCATTTAAGAGCAGCAGCATGAAAGGAGGGCTTGGGGCTGATATTGTGGCTCACTGGTAGAGTGCTTGCCTAGTAAATGTGAGGCACTGGGTTTGATCCTCAGCACCGCATAAAAGAAAAATAAAGTTTAGCTGGGCGCAGTGGTGCACACCTGTAATCCCAGCGGCTCGGGAGGCTGAGGCAGGAGGATTGTGAGTTCAAAGCAGCCTCAGCAATTTAGTGAGGCGCTAAGCAACTCAGTGAGACCCTGTCTCTAATAAAATACAAAATAGGGCTAGGGATGTGGCTCAGTGGTTGAGTGCCCCTGAGTTCAATCCCTAGTATCCCCCCCAGTTTAAAAAAAAAAAAAGAAAAAAAAAAAGGAGGGCTTGAGGCCATGAGGGGCTTTCTTGGTGTTAGTCTTGGTGCTAGAGAGACAAGGCAGCCATCTCAAGTCTTAGACACATACTGCCCACCAAGAAAGAATGTTACAGAGTGGTTAGGAGTAAGACTTGAGTTTGGCTACCTGAATTTAAATTCTGACTCTGCCACTTACAAGTTTCATGACTTTGAGCAAATTATCAATTTCATATATAAAAACATGCAAAAAAAATAGCTATGCTAAATAGATGGCTATTTGCCAGAATTAGCTAATGCATCAAAATCACCAAGCACTGTCCCGACATATAACATTAAAATATTAAGTATTCTGTTATGAGGAAGACTTGAATTTTGGATTCACCAGCCTAGGTTCCTGACAGCCCTGAGGAAGTAGGGGTTCAGAGCACAGGATTTAGTGGAGACAGATCAAATCCATAAAAAGAGGCTTTAATTGGGTTAGAATTTGTGAAGGCCAACAATCATCTTTTCTGTATTTCTTGCTCACTTGGAGATCAAAGGTAGCTTGGATGCCACTGCCTTCCTGGACTATTTTGTACCCACACCCTAGGACCTACCTCTAGTCTCTGCTCCACGATGGAGAAGATCCGCTCCACTCCAATGCTGAGCCCCACGCATGGCACCTTGCGCCCTTTGGGGTCAAACATGCCCACCAGCCCATCATAGCGCCCTCCAGCAGCTATACTGCCTACACCTAGAGGCTCTTCCCCTGCTTGGGTTGGGGTCTGTAGCAACACTGCCTCATAGATCACCCCAGTATAGTAGTCCAGTCCTCGAGCAAGGCTCAGGTCAAAGGAGATCTGTGGAGATAAGGATATGGTCAGTACAGATTAGGATCAGGGACCTGAAGCCCCAGAGGTCAGCCAGGGCCTCCATCCCCAAGTTGACTTACCTTGTCAGCAATGCCAAACAGGGTCAGGTACTCAAACAACAGCTTCAGATCTCCTAGGCCTTCCAAGGCCTGCTTGCTCTGGGATAGTTTAGGATCCTGTAGCAGCTGCTCCACCAGAGATACCCCACCTGGGGAGAAAGATTCATGAGCCAGATTGTCCAGGAGAGGAAAAAGGCAGTAGGTTCAACTTTTTGCCTGAACTGCAAGCACATGTGTATATTAGCACACACACTCACTCTCTACACACACTTAGGACTGAGAGCAGTGGGAGGCTGACAGGGAGGCTGGGTTCTGTTCCTCACCATGTTGTTGGACATAGTCCCCAATGCGGTCAGCTACTTCAGGTGCAAGGCCCTTCTCTCCTACCATCTCATTCTTCACTTCCTCCCAGGATACCTGGACAGAGAGATACCAGTTGTTGACCCTGGACAGCTTCCCTACCTCAGCAAGGTGGATCCTCTGTGGGGGTAGTCTTAGAGCAGAAGCTGCCTTTCAACTTAGATCCTGGGGCTAAACTTCCTTTGGTGGGCACAGAGGCAGGCACTTCCTCCTCCTAATTTTATTTTTCATTTCTCAAGGCAGAGTGGGATCTAAGAAGAGAGTCAGGCGCTTGGGTTGTTACCTTGTCCAGTTTGTCCACTGAGGAGCAGATGGTACGGAACTTGTCATCAGGAACACCACAGATGGCAAACATTCCATCGAGGATGCGCCGATCATTAACCTGTGGGGACCCAAGACATGATAAAGAGGGAATATCTTTCTTTTATGTGACCTCAATATTCCTTGATCACCGGGGCTATTGGTTCCTTTGCACAAGGACTTTCTCCTGTGAGAATCCAGGCCCTACCTTGCCCTCCCAGCCCTGTTCCTTTCTGACCTTGACCAGGAAGTCGCCTATCTGAAGTGAACTCAGGATCTCACACATGATCTTCAGGCACTCTGCATCAGGAATCATGGGGTCAAATTGCCCAGCAATGTCAAAATCCTGCAGGAAGAGGGGTAGTTAAAGGGCCTCAGAGTTTGAAACATCTTAGGGACTCTTGGGAGCTCAGCTCTCTATGAAGGCCTATTTGCACTCAAGCACAGACATTCTCATTCACTTTCTACAAGCAATCATTAGCTCAGAGGAAAATCCCAGTTGTGGTTTCCTTTCTATGTTTTGGGCTATTTTCCTTCATTATCTATATCTTCATCAGGTTTTCCCTAATTCCTCCTATTGTTATAAGGCAATTATTCAGCCTTAGTCATAACCATTTTTTTCTATTCATCAGAAGCTGCTGAGGGCCATAGCTGAGTTGGAATGACGCATGGCATTTTTGCCAGAATGGAGTGGTTGAGAGGTGATGCCAGCAAGCCATTGAGATGATAATGGTTATGTTAAGCTGTATATTCAATTGTAATATTAGACCCCTGCTGTCAGTCTGGGCCTGCTACTTTGGAGTTCTCACGGGTGGGGATTTCCGGAGAGTTCCCATTGGTTGGGGAAGTGCCGGAGGAGGGATTTCCGGTTGGTGTGTGGTGTGTCGGGGAGAAGGCCGAGTGGGAGAAGGCCCAGTGCGTGGAGTTCGCGGGAGTGCGGAGAATAAAGGAGTCCCTGTTTTGAACCTACAAGGCTGTGTGGCGGCTCGGAGGATTTGATATCTCAAATTGAATTTCCTCATCCACTTATGTAATCTTATCATAGTGGTTTAATATAAAAATCACTAGACCTGATCTCATCATCTGCTGAATATCAAGTTTACTTCTTTTTTTTTTTTTTTTGGTGGGGGGGAGTATCAGGGATTGTTGAACCTAGGGGCACTCACCCACTGAGCCACATCCCCAGTCCTATTTTGAATTTTTTAAAATATATTGTTTTGGGGCTGGGGTTGTAGCTCAGGGGTAGAGCACTTGCCTCACATATGTGAGGCTCTGGGTTCAATCCCCAGCACCAATAAAAATAAATAAGCAAATAAAATAAAGATTAAATAAATAAACGTATTTTTAGTTGTCAATGGACCTTTATTTTATTTTTTGATACTTGGTGCTAAGAATTGAACCCAGTGCCTCACACATGCTAGGCAAGCGCTGTGCCACTGAGTCACAATCTCAGCTCCCTATTGTGTATTTTATTTAGAGACAGGGAATCACTGAGTTGCTTAGCACCTCACCATTGCTGAGGATGGCTTTGAACTCGAGATCTTCCTGTCTCAGCTTCCTCAACTGCTGGGTCATTACAGGCATGCGCCACCGCACCTGGCTCAGGTTTACGTCTATGTAAAATGGAGAAAATCTCTCTTCCCTTCCCCATAAGGCCATTGTGAAAGCTATATGAAAACAACATGGCAACCTAGAAACATTATTGAGACAACCAGTTTAAAACACCACAGTATTCAGTATTCTAGTGGCTTGAAGGAGAGCTGGAGTTACCCATCCTACCCCATAGTTTCCCAGTACTCACACACTGGTAGAATTCCCGATATCGGCCTCGGGTCATGGCTGGATTATCCCGCCGGTATACCTTAGCTATGTGATAACGTTTAATGTTGGTCAGTTTATTCATTGCCAAATACCGAGCAAAAGGAACCTGATGACAGAGAGTTAAGGAGGAAGTTCCTCTTATCACAGTTTGGAAGTTATCATCACCTACAGAAGCTGGGGTCTAACCTCACCCTGTATAGGCAAAACCACCACCCATAAGATTAAAAGCATTTTTGAACATCAGACAGAATCAATAGTGATACCGTAAAGAGCAGCTGAAGTCTCAAAAAGAGGACTCCTTCCTCTTTGATAGTGTCTCCCCTCATTGTGCTCACACAGCAGGGGGCTAAGCAGATTGGGCACAAGCGCTCTGCCACTGAGCCATGGGGAAATCTCTAAACAAAGATTCTCTGTGTAGCTTGGAGATAAAGGAACTGTGCTGTTGGTCAACAAAAGAGAACTCTATCTACTACAAATGGCAGGGGAGAAATATTCTGGAGCCAGGGGATTGTTGTAGAACTGGGATCTGGGCCTTGACATAAAGCTGAAGTCTCACTTGGGATTCAGACGATTTCTAAGGCTGTGCTCTTTAGTAATATCCCATTTCTGGTTTAGAGAAATAATCCCCTAATTGCCTGAGGTTTCATATTTAATCTTACCTGTCTGCCTGTCCTATACCTGAGGCTAGAAATAGCCACAGCCTAGTAAGAGTTAATCCATCCAAAGTCTAAAGAGCCCAAGTTTAGAAAGATACAGTGAGATCATAACGAAGGGACAACAGCTCCCCACCCTGGTCCTTCAGGTCATAGATAAGCTTCGAGTCTTCTCCATATTTTCCTGTTAGTGTTTCCTGGAGAAAACAAAGAAATATGGTCACAATAATTAATTGTTTTTAAAAATATTTTTTACTTTTCAGTTTTCGGTGGACACAATATCTTTGTTTGTATGTGGTGCTGAGGATCGAACCCTGGCTGCACGCATGCCAGGCAAGTGCGCTACCGCTTGAGCCACATCCCCAGCCCTTGTCACAATAATTTAAAAGAAAGTTTTGAAAACAAAAATCCACTATGCTAACATGAATAATTTCAACATGTCCATATTCCCTCTGCTCTTTATTCCAATGTTTATGTGTTTGATGTAGTTAAAATCAAAAGGAAACACCAATTTTGCATTGATTTTTCTGCTTATTATTTTTCCATTCTGTGATAGAGCTAAAGCAATATTATTAATATTATTCTTTTGTGATACTGGGGATTGAACTCATGGCCTCATCATACTAGGCAAGTGCTGAACCACTGAACTACATCCCAGTCCCCTCTTCTTTAAGATTTTGAGAAGGGTCTTGCTAAATTGTGGAGGCTGGCCTCTAACTTGAGATTCTCCTGCCTCAGTCTCCTGAGTTACTGGGATTACAGGCATGCACCACTGTGCTTGGCTGAAATTATAATTATTTTTGTAATGGGAATTGAACCCAGGGGCACTTTACCACTGAGCTACATCCCCAGACCTTTTTTCTTTGAAACAGGATTTTGCTAAATTGCTTAGGGCCCCACTAAGTTGGTGAGGCTGGCCTCAACTTGTGATCCTCTTACCTCTGCCTCCCTAGTCTCTGAGATTACAGATGAATGCCACTGTATCTGGCTTAAAATATTTTTTTAAAAAGATGTACAATATTCCAGTGAGAAGAAGCTCTGTATTTACTTCCTCCCTATTGTTATCTTTTTAGGTATTTAGGTTATTCTATTTTTTTTTGCTGGTGGTTGAGGAGATTGAACCCAGGGGTACTCTACCATTGAGTAATTATTTATGTACTTTTATTATATAACAGCAGTCTCATAATAAAAGCTAAGTTGCTCAGGCTGGCCTCAAATTTGTAATCCTTCTGCCTTAGTTTCCCAAGCAGCTGAGATTATAGGTGTGAGAACTATACACACCAGGTTATTCTAATTTTTAGAAATATTCTGTAACATTTCAATAAGCCTATTTGGATACATATCTTTTCTGTTTTTGAATATTTTTCTTGAGGATAAGCTTCTAAGAGGGGTTATTAGACCAACAAACAAGTGTTTTTATAATGCCTGAGAGAGCTAAACAATGTCAAAAGCTAAAACAGAATTTCTTAAAGGTATTATAGCAGTCCTTAACCTGTGATGTGTTCAACAGTGACAACATATTTCAGTCATCAGACTGCCGAAGATGTAAAAAGCCTGAAAATTCCCAGTGCCTTGAATAAGAAACACATGCTGATTGTTGTTTTTAGCTGAACTATGAGTACCCCCATTCATGTTGAAGTCCTAACCTCTAGTAACCTGAGAATGTGATTGTATTTGGGAACAGGGTCTTTAAAGAGATAATTAAGCTAAGGCCCTAATTCAATATATCTGGTGAACTTATGAGAAGAAGAAATTTGGACCCAAAGAGTTGATGTGAAGACAAAAGGAAGAAGATGGCCATCTATAAACCATGGAGAGAGGCCTGGAATAGATTCTTCCTTCATAGCCCTCAGAATGAACCAACCTTGCCAACACCTTATCTCAAACTTTTGGTCTCCAAAACTGTGAAAAGATTAATTTCTGTTGTTTATGCTACCCAGTCTGTGGTACTTTATTATGGCAGCCCTAGCACATGAATAGTTTGTAAAAATATAAATGGGTTCAAACTTTTTCTTTTTTGGTACTGGGGATTGAACCCAGGGACATTCAACCACTGAGTCACATCCCCAGCCCTTTTTTGTATTTTATTTAGAGACACAGTCTCACTGAGTTGTTTAGGACCTCGCTAAGGCTGAGGCTGACTTTGAACTTGCGATCCTCCTGTTTCAGTCTCTGGAGCTGCTGGGATTACAGGTGTGTGCCCAGTGGGTTCAATCTTTTGACCCAGCAATTCCATTTATATGAATTTGCCCTGTAGATAAATGCCCATGAATAGACATTGCTCTAAGCACTGAGTATATATCAGTGAACAAGACAAAGGCAGTGAGAAGAAACAGGTACTATATTATGCAAGGAAAGAAATTAACAGATAATTTCAGATAGTCACAATTACTCTAAAAGACATAAAATAGGTTGATGTGATAGAGAGGGGTTACTGTAGACAATTTGGAGAGGATTATTTGAGGAATGGTATCTAAGCTGAGATCTAAAACTAAAGCCTGCAATCTCTAATATAATTTACTCTGAAACTAAAGTCATGCAAAGAGCTGGGGAAAAAAAGAGTTTGGGAAAAGGGAAGAGCAAGAATAAACATCCTGAGGTAAAAACATATTTAATATTTCCAGGATTAGAAGGAAGACCAGAATAATATAATGGCCAAGGGGGAAAATAGCATGAGATAAAGCGGAAAAGGCAGTGGCCAGGTGATCTAGGGCCTCCTAAGCTCAAGTAAAGAGCCAGAATTGTATTTTGAGTGTAATGGGCATCAAGCAGATATTGATACAATCTGTGTGGGTTTTTTTTTTGACCAGGGATTGGGCCCAGGAGTGCTTTACCACTGAGCATGCCCAGTCCTTTTTATTTTTTATTTTGAGACAGGGTCTTGCTAAGTTGAACAGGGCCTCACTAAGTTGCTGAGGCTGATTTTGAACTTGTAATCCTCTTGCCTCAGCCTCCCAAGTTGCTGGGGCAAGCTGGTTTTTAATAGCAAAGAACTATAAACAACTGTAGGGTCCATCAATGGGATACTGGTTGCATATTTATACTTCATATACATAGGGGCGTCCATGTATCTAGAAAACATCCCAAGTACAGATGCTATGGAATTCAGTGTAAATAGGAGCAAGAATGACTTCTATTATGAAAAGCATATGTTTCTCTTCACACTTCTCTTACCTTTAGTTCAAACACAGGTGTATCGATTACTTCTGCACCATGGCGTTTGAAGCAGCGGATGATTACATCAAAAACCTTCTCCCGAACTGCCATCTGCCAGGGACTGTAGTCTCTTGTGCCCTGAGTCAAAATCCACCAAAGAATCAGGAATAAGATTTAAAACAAAGAAGAGTAAGTTCTGGAAATATAAAAGAATGATCTCGACAATGAGGAAAACAAATCCTTTCCTAAACTCAGATTTTCCTATAGGCCACTGAATAGTAAAATGAATACAAATTCCCTATTAATTTCTATACTCATTTGCTATTGGCCTTTTAAATTCCATTTCCATTTTAGTTTGGTTCTATTTTCTAGAATTCTTGGACCATTTTTCTCCAAGCAGGTTTTTAAAAATTTTGGGAATAACAGAATTTCCTTGTCTAACAGAAAATACCTACCTGATAACAGGCACATAACTAACTCAAAGCGGTTCAGAGTTGAATTTTAAAGTTTACAAGCAGCCTTTCTTTCTCAACATAATTTTCTTCTAAATTCTAATTAATACTATTGTTTGTTCTTTAATTTTTTTCTGTTAGTAGTCCTAAGACACAGGCTAGGGAGATAAATTTTGTAGATAAATTATAGGATGTTGAGAAGTTAAGTCATCACCCGAAGCCAGTTTTGTAGCAGGAGAACTCTCGTCAAAGGACCTCTTTTCCTAAACAAAAATATTTAGTAAGAACAGTGGCACTGAGTAATCTTTGCAATTCTTTAATGTATGGCTTAAAAGAAGGCAGCTGTGCTTTTTGTATTCAATTCTGTATTCAATATTCAATATGTTGTTTTGGTTAAAGTATACGAAGATAATTTAAACTTAAATAGATATATATTTATAAAAGAAGGAGTATTTTAGCAAACTTTTCAGCTAACTGTGGATATTCTTTAATACTATCCCAAGATCCAACAAGCAGTTGTTTCTTAAAGATTGCATGTAATGTGGAATCTGAAAGTTACATCAGTGAATTTTTCATACAGGTACATTAGAATGCATTAGCCTAACAGTTATATAAGGTAACTGGAATAGTAAAATTGACAGAGACAGAAAATAAGATAGTGGTCACCAGATGGCAGAAGGGGCAGGTGGTGTGGGAGTTTTTGTTAAGTGGGTATAGTTTCTACTTGGGATGATGAAAAAGTTCTAGAATGGATAGTGGTGATGGTTATAAAACAATGTGAATGTACTTCATGCTACTGAGCTGTACATTTAAAGATTGTTAAAATAGTAAATTTCATTATGTATATTTTACCACAGTAAAAAACAAACCCATTACTGTATCTTGTACTTTAAATAGATCTTCTACCCATGCATGATTTTATACATACATGGGTCATTTGCAAAATACATTGATAACAGTTATACAGATCTTTCAAATGTTGACACATTTCATTATGCAATATCAGAAAATTATACTTGTCAATTATCACCACAGATCTCATCAAGAAAGTCTTTAAAGCATTGGAAAGCTGTCAAGTTCATGGTGGAAAATAAAAATATTCCAAAATTCTAACTTCTACTTGAATGCCTGAATTTTATCACTGACAATAAATCACTGCCATGTCTTCCTTAAAATGACAAGGCTCATTTTTTTGAAAAATGTCTGCTAAATATCCAAGTCTGAAAAGCCATAATTTATCGTTCAGTTGTTCTTTCAAATTAAAAAGATGTTCTATGAAAAACGTAACTAGCCAAGCTCAAAACTTGAACAATGGCTCAAGTGTTTTCCCCATTTCAGAATGAAGTACAAGTAGCATATTCAAGGGTTGAGATCAAATAAAATTAAAAACTTTTACTGTTTTATAAAGAACATTCTTGAGAGAAACTGAATTTTGCTTCTATTTTTATTATTTTTTTGGTAGTTGTAGATAGACAAAATGTCTTTATTTTATTTGTTTACTTTTATGTCGTGCTAAGGATCTCGAACCCAGTGCTTCATGCATGCCAGGCAAGCGCTCTGCCACTGAGCTACAGCCCCAGACACTGAATTTTATTTTTTTAACTGTGAGTACACTGAGGAAAGAACATATATTTGGTCCTCTGTATCCAAAGGACCATAAATCCATATCTATAGATTTAAGAAACTGGATTAAAAAATATTTTGGCGAAAAATTGCATCTGTACTGAACACACACACAGTTTTTTCCTTAGTCATTATCCCTGAACAATATAATAACTATTTATATAGCTTTTACATTATATTAAGCACTATAAGTAATTTAGAAATGATTTAAAGTATACAGGATGTGCATGGTTTGTATGCAAATACTAATCATTTTATATGAAATACTTGACTACCTGTGGATATTTGTAGGAGACAAATGGAATCAATCCCCTGAAGTTACCAAGAGATGACTGTACTGGCTACTAGTATAGTTTAGTGCCACTGTCTCGATTTGTGGTAAGGCAGACGTTCTACTCATACCAGTGCTTTTGCACCTTCAGTGCAAATGTTAACAGTGGAAAAAGCAAATAACGTTTTATTATCATAAAAATGGTTTTGACCATGAAGTTGCCTTGAAAGGGCCTTACCCCTACATTACTGAGTTATCTTTGGTAAAAATATGAATTACACATTTAGAAATGTGTTTCAACAAAGTGAAGTAGATATTTACTCTTTAGCATAACCTCATTTTTTTTTTTTTTTTGTACCAGGGATTGACCTCAGGGGCGCTTGACCACTGAGCCACACCTCCAGCCCTATTTTGTATTTTATTTAGAAACAGGGTCTCACTGAGTTGCTAAGCACCTCACCATTGCCCAAGCTTGGCTTTGAACTCGATATCCTCCTACCTCGGCCTCCTTAGCTGCTGGGATTACAGGCATGCGCCAATCCTCATTTTCTTTTAACATTATATTATGGGAAATTTCAAAGACAACATTTAGAGAATAATATTATAGATCACTATGTAGCCATTACCTAACTTCAACAACCAGTAACACCTGTTCTTATTTCATTTAAACCCGGACATCTTTTTCCTGAAGTATTTTCAAATTCTAGATATTCTATCATTTTCATCCATATATATTTCAGTATGATTCTCTAACATGTAATGATTTTAAGAAAACTCAAAACACTACCTTAATTTTAATCACAAAACTACATAGCAACCCTTTAATAGTATTTAATACTAAATCTAGTTGTATCAGCTTCTAAACAAAGTCTATATACTGTACCTGGTTGATATGTTTGTTTAATCTATGACAATTTCTCAGTTTCCTTTCTTCTTTTTCTGTGGGGCTGGGGATTGAACCCAGGGTTTTGTGCACGCTAAGTACTTGCTCTGCCACTGAGCTACATCCCAGCTTTCTTTTTTTTTTTCCTTTTCATATAATTTACTTATTGAGGAAATTGGGTCATTTGACTTAATTTTTTTTCACATTTTAAATTTGGTTAACAATATCCTCCATGTGTCATTTAACATATTCCTTCATCTTGGGTATTTTGTTTAAATTAATAGTCCAAAGACCTGATTGGATTTAAGTTCAACTTCCCTTGGCAAGAATATTTCATAGTGAGTGCTATGTATTTCTTATTGCATCATATCAGCAGGAACATATGTCTAGTTGTCCTGCTTTTAGTGATGTCAGGACTGATTGCTGAGTTTAGATAAGGCTGGACTGAGCTATCATAAATTCCCCAGAAATTTTACACCTCATTCAGTAGTTTGAATAATTATTAATCATTATGCTTCAAGATTTTATACTCTCTTTAATCTCTGAAAAAGAGAGAATATAGAAAGGAAAAGCTCAATGAATTTAGGAGCCCAAAGAATTTAACCTTAACTCAAAGAAAACAAACCATTTCCCTTCTTCCTTGAAATTCAATTTCAGTTACTTTCACTGAATACCTACTTATTTCTAGGCATCTAGTCTAAGCCTCTCAGGGTAAGTAAACCACATGAGTAACTATTAAAAGTCAGTGAAATACTGATTTGTATGAAGTGGCAAAAGAACTGAGAGGAAGGAGTAAATAGTTCTGTTTGCAGAACTTAAAGAAAATCGCATTTGAATTGAAATCCTCAAGGATGAGCTAGGAATCTTCAACTTCATTCCACTCTACCTCTCTGGTTCTAGTCACATAGGTCTGTTTCTAGTTCCTGGAAACTACTAAAAAAAAGTTCTTTCCTGCCTCAGGGTTTCCATACTCTGCTGGACCTATTTCCTTACACTCTTCTCTTGGCTGTCTCTCATCCATTGAAGCCTCAATGAGTCTTTCTTAGATCCTCCAACTCTCTTTTATGTTTTTCAGACATTATTGTTAATTTCTTTATATTACCCATCACATATGCATGTGTGGGATAATTTGTCCTAAATCTGTCTTTCAGTGGACTATAGGAATCACTAAAACATGGAACTACCAAACCCTTTATTTCTGGAAGAGCATATGACATGCCGTTAATAAAGTCAATGTTCTGTTTTGACGGACTTTGGAAAGTTCCCTAATGTCCTCTTAGCAGCTGCAATGTACTGTCATGAACAACAGAACTCCTTTTAATACTACCATGTTGTATTAAGTGATTTGTACAATGTTAAGAACATAGTACTCAATGAGTTACTGAATTAAAGGAGTAGCAGCAACAGGCTGACTCCCCTGAGCATCCACCTAACTAGTTTCTGTCATCATTTTGCCTTCCCATAATGAGTCAGATAGAGTTCAATCCAGCCCAGTGCCCAGAGCAATTATTGTTTCCTCTGCAATATTTCAGAGCCTCCTCAATGACCTGGTTTAGGGAACCAAACATACTAGAGCCCTTGTGAATGGAATTAGGATTCTCAGAGGCCCCATAGGAATCATATTACCTTGGGGGTTTTGAGCACAAACTTCTGTTTGCTTTCATCAGGGCCCAGCTGTGCCTTCAGTTTCAGTAGTTTTGCCACCTCCTCTTCGATCTGTGGAGAGAAAAAGGCCTCTGAGCTATTCATCTGTCACTCCCCTCCTCCCCCGCCATTCATTCGATATTCCTCCCTCATCAGGAACTGGGACAGATCTCTCTGCTTAGACTAGCCTTACTTCTCTGGGGACCCCTCCTGGCTACCTCTCCACCCAGCCCATCCTTCTCCTTAGCAATCCAGTCCCCTTCCTTCACATACCTGACCTCCGTGTAGACCACCCCCGTTTTATGCCCTCCCTGGCTTTGCTTGGCCATTCCCCTGCCGCCTGGGTCTCACCTGCTCGGTGCTGGCCTTCTGCTGCTTGAGACCCCGCACGCGCTCTCCCTGAAGTCGCACTAGCTCTTCCAGCTTAGCTCGCTCTGCCATTCCGTCTGCCAACCAGAGCCGACTGAGGTCTAGACCAGCCTGGGTGGACTCGACTGCAACCCTGACGACTTCCGGCTATCGAGTCGCTGGCCCGCCTGCCTAGAGAGCCTCCGCAGAGTGCAAAATCCACTTCCGGGTTAGAGAGCCTGGGAGGACAGGATCTCAGTCAACCTGGACTAATTCGGTACTTGGTCCTTCCTGGCGATCTCCGTTTCTCCCGCGCACTACGGGGGTCCCGCCCCACTGGTTCCCAGGCCTTTGGCTCCTGTCCCGGAAGGCCGGTGCTCTGCCGCACGATGCCCCAGCTCGGACTCCTACCCAGGAGGACCTGGGCTACGCTGCTCAGCCAGCTCCTGCGACCGCCCCGCGCTGCGTGCATCTCTGCAGTAGGTTGTCATAGCCAGGTGAGCCGGACTGAGATAGCTTGTCTTTCAGGGTTGGGTCTTCAGGTCTGGAAACATGACTCGCGACCTGTACTATATTATCACGGCTTTTTAAATGGAGTGCTCATTATGTACTTGCACAGAACTAAGCATTTTGGGTGCTTTGTCATTTAACATTTGGAGCAATCTTGGGAGGTTGGGGTTTTTATTTTCATTTTACAGTTGAGGAAACGGAGGCTGCAAGGTTTAATGCCATGTCTGAAGTCATGCAGCAAGGGCATTATTTTAATACAGGTCTGTATTCTATTAACTGAAAATTTTGGAGTCGAACACATTATATTCTTAAGCAAAATATTGTGGATATTCCCACTAAATGGGATGGCCAGAGACCATAAACACATTGAGTTCACATTAGAGTTTACTTTAAAATGAATCTCAGAAGGACATCTTCAATTTTCAGAAATTTTTGGAGTTTGGTATTACAGATGAGGGATTGTGGCTTTGAACTTGTACTTCTCTTTGGGGGATAGAATCACTAAAACATGGAACTACCAAACCCTTTATTTCTGGAAGGGCATATGACATGCTGTTAATAAAGACAATGTTCTGTTTTGCTGTGCTTTGGAAAGTTCCTTAATGTCCTCTTAGCAGATGCAATGTACTGTCACGAACAACAGAACTCCTTTTAAAAATTAATTTTCAGTCACAGCATGTTACTAGCCTGAGTTTTTAAGTTTGGTCAAGAAATGCTTTCCTTTTCACCTCAGGCTTGTTCCGGGTTCTTGGGCTACTTCTGTTTCAGCTTACATTTTCCTTATCTCCAAGCCTGATAAACAAAATTATCTTATTAGGATTCCTATTTTTGCTGTTTGAGTAGGAACTGAAGACTGGAAGAAGTCATAATTAATTCCTGCTTCTACATGTTTGTTGGTGTAGTGGTGTTCTGTGCCTTCATTGTTCTCAGTTATTTAAACTTTTTCAGACACTTAAAAACTAAGATACAGTGAAGAAGCTTGTGTGGTGAAGACCTGACCTCATATATTACATGTATATTTGTAGATACAGCATAGGTTCTTGAGGAGGGAGGCTGAGATCAGGATAGCACTCAGGCTTCCTGTTGCTTAGGGTCAAGGGTTTTTGTAGGTTGGTGGTCCACAGGATCAGTGACGTCACAGGTCTGACCAGTGTGCGATGGAGCCACATCTTATATTCCTTTTTCTTCCAGGTTGCAGAGGCATTGTTAACATCCCAACCTAAACCACATCAAGAGAAACCAAATTTTATCATTAAGATCCCGAAGGTAATACCCTTTGCTCATCCTGTCCCATTAGCATGCTTTCAAGGACTGACCTCTGCATCACTTATTTCTCTGACCCCTTTTAGAATCCTTTTAAGCTAAGTTTTTTTCCTCCCTTTGGACCAAGGATTGAACCCAGGGACACTTAACTACTGACCCACATCCCCAGTCTTTTTTTTTTTTTTTTTCATTCTGAAATAGGGTCTCACTAAGTTGTTTAGGGCCTTGCTAAGGCCTTAGGGCTGGCCTTAAATTTGTGAACCTCCTGCTTGCCCTCCTGAGTTGCTGGGAATACAGGCATGTGCCACCACACCTAGCCTTTTAAGCTAAATTAAAAGAAAACAACACATTCATACAAAACCTTTACAGCTGGCCATGGTGGTGCATGCCTGTAATCCCACTGACTCAAGAGGCTGAGGTAGGAGGATCACACTTTGAGGCTAGCCTTAAAGACTTGGTGAGGTCCTAAGCAATTTAGTGAGACCCTGTCTCAAAATAAAAATATAAAGAATTGAGGATGTAGCTCAGTGGTAAAGTTCCCCTGGGTTCAATCACCAATCTAAAAAATCCAAGAGGTCCTGAGTTTGATCCTCAGCACCACAAAGTTTTGTTTTGTTTTTACAAAAACCCTTTACTGGGCTCGGGTTGTGGCTCAGTGGTAGAACGCTCGCCTAGCTTGTGCCAGGTGCTTGGTTTGATCTTCAGCACCACATAAAAATAAACAAAATAAAGGTATTGGGTCCAACTACAACTAAAAAAATATTTTTTAAAAAAACCTTTACTATTTTTGAGATATTGGGTGGGTATCAGAGTCAGAAAAAAATGTTATCTCTAAACCTTAGATTATAGGTATAGTTTAACTCTTTCTCTTAAAAAGTCATTTAAAATTTTTGTTTTGTTTTGCTTGTATTTTGGCTGCTTTTGGCTTCCAGGGCACCAGGGATCTTAGTCCTCAACAGATGGTTGTGAGGGAGAAAATTCTTGATATGGTTGTCAGCTGTTTTAAACGTCATGGAGCAAAGGGTTTGGATACCCCAGCATTTGAGCTAACGGTAAGAATAGAAGAGGGCCTAGAACCCCTTTTCTTTACCTACCTTCAGAGTCCCAAAGGGTTTCTCATCTGTGTTCTCTAGTCATCCTTTGAACTGTGGCTCTATTTGGCCCCTGTAGGAAATGCTAACTGAGAAATATGAAGAGCACTCTGGGCTCATGTATGATCTGAAGGATCAAGGTGGAGAACTGCTGTCCCTTCGCTATGACCTTACTGTATCCTTCTGAGTGCTGCAGTCTGACCTCTGTCCAGATCCAGAGAGCTTTCTCTGACAAAAGAGAAGAGAGTGATTCTGGGACACTATAGTTTTATTGGCAGTAGCCTTTACTTCTGGTTTCTCCCAGAAGGCACTTGTTCCAGCAGAGCCTGGGCTGGAGCCCTGTCATTTAATTTTGTTGTGTATTAGAATTCCTTGGGGAAGCTTGCTGAAACATCAATTCCAGAGATTCTTATTTCTGTAACTTCAGTGGAATTCAACAATCTGCATTTTAAACAGGCATCCTGGGTAATTAAAATGCATGTGGTCCTTGGCTTACACTTTTAGAAATAAGGATTTGAAATTGTAGGTGTGGGAGGCCAACCTTACCGGTGACTGAGTTACTCTCCCCAGCTGGGTGCTGAGGCGCTCAGTCACAGAAATGGGTGTGTCTTGCTACAGCCCCATGGGTGAAGCTATGCTCACCTGTTCCTTTGTAATATAACCCCTTGCCCTGTTTAGGATAGAATCTTCCATGGAAGTGCCTTGTGTGTGTCCCCTCCTCTTACTGTGCCCTTGGGTGTGGCCTACCCAGGTGTCAGTCAACCTGCTGACAGTGGACATCATGAAGATAGACTCAGCCCCCTGAAACCTGACCCCTTGCCTCATTTGAATAGCTTCTCCTCAATAAAAGGGGTCAGCGTGTGCTCTCTCTCTCTCTCTTTCTGCGGACCCTTAAGGTCAGAGGAGCCGTCATAGCAACCCCAAAGAAAAAGGTATTTGTGTCTCTTGTGTGGTTATTTCTTGCAGCCCAGTTAGCCCAGTTTAACTAGAGTGACCCCTGAGCCTTTTAGTCTCGAGAACAGAAACCTGGCATGTAGGAAAATCCAGGTTCTGAAGCTTGACTATTTTGAAATAGTAGGGTTTGGGAGGAAATGGCCCAGACCTGAATTTCTCTGCTTCTTCTTTCTGTTCAACTTTCAGTTTTGCTAGGTGAGATTCCTTCACTTGACACTCTTCAATATATTTTGAATGCCAAGCACTGCTACCCCTTAGGGACATAGAAAGTCCTTGTTCTCAATCCTAGTGGATAAGATCCAATTGATAGAGGACCAATCCTCTCTAATGGGCCCAAACTTTGAATGCAATATCTTTCTTCCTTAATCTATCTATATGAGGTCCCCTTTGCTCGTTATCTGGCCATGAATAAATTGAAGAAGATGAAACGCTACCAAGTTGGAAAGGTGTGGCGGCGAGAGAGCCCAACAATAGTCCAAGGCCGCTACAGGGAGTTCTGCCAGTGTGTAAGTGACCTGATGGGGATAGCACAGCTTGATAGTTAAACAGGGAATTGACTGATTAGTGGAAGTTTTTTCCTTTTTTTTTTTTCTTTACTGTAGGATTTTGACATTGCTGGTCACTTTGACCCTATGATCCCTGATGCAGAATGTTTGAAGATCATGTGTGAAGTCCTAAGTGGGTTACAGCTAGGGGACTTTCTCATTAAGGTGAGGCCAAGGCTGAGGACTGGGGGAGATGTCTGGATTTGGCCTGATAATGTGAATATACATGTACTCTTTTGGTAAGATTTTTTTTTTTTTTTTCTTATTCCTGTTATGAGTCAGGAGGTTTTAAGGGAAAGGGTCTTGACAAGGCACTTGGGTTACTCACATTGAGTTTACAGGTCAATGACCGGCGGATAGTGGACGGGATGTTTGCTGTTTGTGGTGTTCCTGAAAGCAAGTTCCGTGCCATCTGTGCCTCAATGGACAAACTAGACAAGGTAATGAAGAAACCATGCTTCAGTAGACCCTATTTGGATTTCTGCCATGTCCTCAAATTCATACCATTTGAAGAAAATAAGGAACAGTGTCTGGAAGTGAGTTCTTGAAGGAGGAAGTTAAGGAGATATTCTGAAGCAAGATCTGAGTTGTACTGTATGGTGAGGATAGTGGCTGAGTATCTTAGACTGCCTCTGAGGGCTTGGATTGTGGCTCAGTGTTAGAGTGCTTGCCTAGCATGTGTGAGGCACTGGGTTTGACTCTTGGCACTGCATATAAATAAATGAATAAAATAAAGGTTCATCAACATCTAAAAATATTTTTTAAAAAACTGCCTCTGAGTATACTAATATATTTAACTATTTATGACATACATATTAAATGACAGATACCCTTTTCCAGTTAGACAAAGGATTTGGAACTGAGCTAACATTTGGATATTTATGCAGATGTCTTGGAGAGATGTGAGACATGAGATGGTGGCAAAGAAAGGCTTGGCTCCTGAGGTGGCTGATCGAATTGGGGAGTATATCCAATGTCATGGTAAGAACCAGGGTTTTAAGAGCTGTGATAGAACCAGGCTGCTGCTGACATTTTCAGTTTCCACCTCCAAATCAGCTACTTTCTATAGATGTATTTATTAAGCTTCAGAGCCTGGTCTGAATTTAGTTTTCCTTTTACTTAATATAAGTATGTTGTATCTTCAAATGGCAGAGGTAAAGGCAGGGGAGGAGGACCTCATGATACGAGACCAGGATCTTCTCTTTCTCCTTCTCCTTCATTTAAAAAACAAGATTAGATAAATTTGGATGAAGCACATCCGGGTAAATAGCATACACCTTATTGCTCCCTACATTTCTTCCCAGGTGGAGTATCTCTGATAGAGCAATTGTTTCAGGATCCCAGACTATCCCAGAATAAGCAGGCCCTGGAGGGCCTAGGGGACCTGAAGTTGCTTTTTGAATACCTGACTTTATTTGGAATTGCTGAGAAGGTAAGCTGAGTTGGGAGTGGACCTCTTGTGTCGTGAGAGCCTGGTCTGGGATTGACTATAGCCTTGTCCCCACAGATATGCTTTGACCTAAGCCTGGCTCGGGGCGTGGACTACTATACAGGAGTGATCTATGAAGCAGTACTGCTACAAACCCCAGCTCAGGCTGGGGAGGAGCCCCTGAATGTGGGCAGTGTGGCAGCTGGTGGGCGTTATGATGAGCTGGTGGCCACGTTTGACCCCAAGGGCCACAAAGTGCCATGTGTGGGCCTAAGCATTGGAATAGAGCGAATTTTCTACATTGTGGAGCAAAGGATGAAGGTAGGTCCTAGGTAGGGCTGAGGTAGGGCTAGAGATCTAAAAATCTATTTCTGGCAGTACAGTTGGACTGCTTTTCTGATAATTTATTTATCTTGGTTTTTGGAATTGCTGGTGCAGAGGATGTTTTTATTAATTTTACTTTCTTCTGTTTCTTATCAGAATTCTTTCAAGAAGGTACGGACCACAGAGACCCAAGTATTTGTGGCCACGCCCCAGAAGAACTTTCTCCGGGAACGGTTGAAACTAATTGCAGAGCTTTGGGATGCTGGGATCAAGGTATAGTGGGGCTGCTATCTGTGCCATTTAGGCATATATGGAACTCAGGAGCAAGGCTTATTTCTACCTTTTTTAGTATACCACTAGAGGGCCAGCCACTTATTTCTGGCTTCCTTGGAAATGTATGTTTTTGGAGTTTATGTGCTATGGTGATGGTAGTAAGGTCCCCTACTGTGTCTTGACTCCTTTCAGGCAGAGATGCTATACAAGAACAACCCTAAACTATTAACCCAACTGCACTATTGTGAGAACACAGGCATTCCATTGGTGGTCATTATTGGTGAGCAAGAACAGAAGGAAGGGGTCATCAAACTCCGTTCGGTGGCCAGCAGAGAGGAGGTGAGTGGGAGCAGGCAGAAATAGAAGGGATCAAGTGTTTGTATCTTTTCTAGATTCTTAAGAAATATGTGTTTTCTGGCTGAGAAAATAAATTCAGGGGTAGTAGTATTAGGGTTGAATGAAGACCTACCCCAAACAACAGTTGTAACCAGTGAATATTGGCTGTGTGGGCAGAAGAAGGACAAATGAAATTTGAATTGGTGTTTTGAGACTAATCAACAAAATAGATCAGATGTTTTAATCCTTTTCGTCTTGAGGGCATACATTTTCTCGGTAAACTTGGAGCCTTTACTACTCCCTACTGGTTGCATAAATAGTTGGAACTGATACAGAGTAAAATAAATCTGGAAAAACAATGGCTAAGAAGATAGTACCCTTTCTAGTTTGTCACATGAGGGTTCTCTTATGTTTTAGGTTGCCATTAAACGGGAAAATCTTGTGGCTGAAATTCAGAAGAGACTGTCTGAGTCTTGATCCTTGCCTGGTTGCCATCTGCTGCTCTTTGTAGAAAAATTTTCATCCAGGACTGAATTCCTGATAGACTTCACAACAGCTGGCCAGGATGGGTGACAAGTGCCTTCTGCCTCCTCTGTCCTTTCTGAATACGGAACTATAGAAGGCCCTAAGGACTCTTGGGCTAGTGTAAGCAGCTACTCTGCCTGGTGCAGATGGCTGGTATGTGAAAGAGACATACGTTTGCTGTAGAGGCAAATTTGAAATGCCTCTGAATGCTATGAAGAGGTGCTAAAATGGTTGCTGTGATCAAGGCTCTGGAAGAGTTGTCTCAGGCTGAGGATTCTGAACCATTGAGATCAGATGCCAGATACTTAGCTTTTCATTGCAGTGTTGGAACCAGATTCTGGGGAATGTGTCCACAAGTCCTTGGCCTGTCCAGAGAGTTTTGGGAAGACAGCACGGATGGACAATGGCTATTTTCTGCTACATCTGAGGACATAGATGGTATCTCAAGAGCATGGTATTATTTCTAGCCTATCCACTGGTAACAGTAGCAGGATGGGGCTGTCTGTTTAATAACCTTGAATATTGAACTTAATAGGTGAATTGAATAGATGGAGATCTGATCTTTTGAGATTTTGGAGACCATTTTCTATGCCAGAATCATTGCTGTGACTATTCTACACTGCCATGGAGGCTCTTCTAGAATTGGTTGGATAAAATATTAAATAAAATATTAAGTGTAATAGTTTGGGTAATTTGCTATCATGGGGTTCATTTGCATAGGCCATAGAAAATGATTGAGTGTACACTAGAGAATTCTGTGGAGAAACCTCCCTGGGGTGATACTTCTGCATTTAGTAAAGGGAGCTGCCACAGTTCCCTCTTTCTATTCTCCCTTCATACACTTATGTCACTAAAAATCACCATATTGTGAGCCATTTGCCAGAATGCTTCACTTTAGGGTGGTGTACTGATGACCTTTCTTTCCATATCTAATCCTGTTGATTAAATTGTGCCCTACAGACTCAATGGCCAATTCAAAGAAAACTGAGTTAAGGAATGGGTGGGTCCATTATTTCAAGAACTAGGGCCCAAGTGCAAAAAGAGTTTTTCTTCTGTGCCTGGGGAAAGGTAGCAGCTGTTGCAAATATCCTTTAGCTTAGGACCATATTCCTAGTGCTTGCTGGTGAATGGAACTTATAGATCCCCTAATTAGCACTTCAGCCTTTCAAAGGTTAGAAACTCTTTGACAATACATGCATAGTTGACTGGATTAGATCAACCCCTTGACAATACACGCATAGTTGATTGGATTAGATCAACTCCTTGACATGTATAGTTGATTGGATTAGATTAGTTTCTGAAACTCAGTTTCCTTTTTTGTAAAACAGATGAGTTGAACTAATAATCCTTTGATGGTTGTTTTGAAAGCCTGAGTTAAAAGAACGCTTGCAGGCGCCCTTACTTCCGCGTTGCTTCACGCTCTCATTACGCCTGCGCCATCTCCTAGGAGCGGAGGCGGGGCCGACGAGCGCGTATTAGAAGCTCTCCAGTCCTTAGCGCGTTTTAGAACACGGGACTCTAAACTTATTGGACGGCGGTCTTGCTTTACAGCTCCAGGCCGCTTTTTACGGCATTTTCCGGCTTTCCATTCACTTCGCTGTGAAGATGGCGTCGGGCAGCGGGGTAGGTGTTGTGTGTGAGGAGAATGTTTGCGGGTAAGGGCGGGTGTGCTTTCTCGTCGCTGAATAGAGACAGACAACGGTACCCGACTGGCTTCCCAACACCACTTGGCGATCCCAGGGTCTGGGTTCGAGAACTCCCCCTTAAGGTCCAGGCGCAGAGACCGGAGAACTCGCGGAGGTCTCTCGGGTTGGGGTCCTGAGTCCATCTTAGCCTCCTAGTGCGGTCCAGAGAAGCTTCGCTTTCGGAAAGTCCCGGGTTGACTTGGTGGCGAGAACACGGTCACCTCATTTTCTCTAGGGGTCCGGACACCATTAGCGACGGATCTTGAGCACTTTTTTCCCCTACAGACAAAAAACTTGGACTTTCGCCGAAAGTGGGACAAAGATGAATACGAGAAGCTCGCCGAGAAGAGGCTCACGGAAGAGAGAGAAAAGAAGGATGGTGGGTGCCCACTTCAAGGGTTAAGGGTATCATAGAGGCGATGCAATGGCTGGAGAGTGGGTGGGAGTTGAAAAGCGCTGCCCACTTGCCCCATGTCATCTCTGGGAGCGTGGCCTCCCTGGTCTTCGGTTTCTACATGTATAACAAAATGAGAGCGAGAAGGTGGACTGAAGTTGAGTTTCTTCTCAGCTTTGTTATCCTCTGCTTCCTTGCCATTCCTTCGCTTGTTCAGTTAGTGCTTTCTTGAAGGACATACAGAGAGGAGACTGGAATTTGCAGTAGTAACAAAGAATAAGCAAAGTGGAATAGTTTACTGCTGAACACTACTGCTGTCTTTTGAAATTTCTTAAGGGAGAGAAGGCCCAATCAAGACCCTCCCGCAAAGTCTCAGAAAAAAGCAGGGGTACCCACGAGGAATTTGTGATTGTTTCATGTGATGCTTAGTGGATGCCATTTCTCAGTACCTGGTACAGTGTCAGGGAATTGGTACTCCTCTTCTATATCCGCTTCATTTTACAAAAAGAAATTTCTAATTTTCTCATCTGTTTTCAAACATACAGTCTTATGCTTTACTTCCATACCACCTTATCTAACATTAATCCTCTTTGTTTTTTATGTAATGTGTATAATAAATAGTGCTTGGTGTGCCTGTTAAACGAATAAGTATTTCCCAAATGTTAGGTGGTCTTTTTAAAAATTTGACCGAGTGTTCCTTTTTGTGTGGTGCTTAGGGTATCTGCATGCATAAAAGCATTACTGAGTGCCTTGCTTCTCTTAAAAAGGTAGCTTCTGGTGGAAATACATAACTCCCCTTCAGTTAAGTTAATGAATAGAAAACACGTTGCTTCTAGACTTGCTGGCTTTATTTATTTATTAGATTGGTACCAGGGATTGAGCCCAGGGGTGCTTAACTACTGAGCTACATCCCCAGCTTTTTTTTTTTTTTTTTCTAATATTTAGAAACAGGGTCTTGCTGAGTTGCTTAGGGCCTTGCTAAGTTGCTGAGGCCGGCTTTGAGCTTGTGATCATACTGCTTCAGCCTCCCAGGCTGCTGGGCTTACAGGTATGTGCCACCGTGCCTGGTGACTTGCTGGATGTAAAGTGAAGAAAAGCTGTAGTGAATCGGGATTGCTTATCACTTTTTTCTGTGTTCAGGTTCTCATTCAGCTGCTGCTAACTGTCTCTTGGGTGCATATTGTGTTTCATCTTTCATGAATCAAAAAAGAAATGAAAACCTGAGCGAGGTGACACATGCCTGTAGGAGAATTGCAAGTTCTAGGCCAGCCTGGGCAACTGGCCAGACCCTGTCTCAAAATAAAAAAATAAGGGCTGGGGGGTGTAGCTCAATGATAGAGTGGAGCTGGGTTCAATCCTTGGTACCACAAAAGAAACAGAAATAAAAAGAAATGAAAGTAGTTCCCTGGATTTTGAGTTTCATTCATTTCTTTTTCTTTCTGGTTGAAGAACTATAATTTTGAAGGGACTTTCTTTCCCATCATGTTTTAGGAAAACCAGTGCAGCCAGTCAAACGGGAACTTCTGCGGCATAGGGACTACAAAGTGGACTTGGAATCTAAGCTTGGGAAGACAATTGTCATTACCAAGACCACCCCACAGTCTGAGATGGGAGGGTAAGTAGTTTTTCATCTTTGTTTGAAGCAAAGATGCGTATAATAATCTACCTGTTGGTTTTAGGAAGTGTAGAGGAGGGTCCCTGACCCCAGGGGACAATCTTATTTTGACCATAATTCTATCCTTTTATGTAAACATGTATTTTTATTTCTCTCCAGGGTCTTTAGTGAACAGTCTGTGGGAGGGGAGGGATTGCTTTGTGGACTTCGGTATATTAGTCCTATGACTACTGGGGTGTTTTTCTTTGTTAAGGTCTCAAGTTTGTGGTCTTTAGGAGAAGTTGCTTTGTGGGCATTTTAATATTAGTACTAAAACTACTTCTTAATATCTTGAAAGGGATTATTCTGTCAGAAGAAATGAAGGAAGGAATTACTGAGAAGATTTTTAGGGGAGAAATTAAATAGAGCTAGATTAGAACTAAGAAGCTGTTAATGGTGAAGAAAGGGTATTGAGGTTCCAGATTAGCTGCAAAGTCCATAGTTGTTATTAATTGATTGTATGGAAGATGCTGGTTGTGCATCTTCTTTCCAGACCGAGACTACATTCTGTAGGAAGTAGGGTTCCACAATAGCTTGTTACCCTTTTGTCACCCTACGACTCTTCCTCTGTTCAGTTAGGATTTCCAGCAGGAGAGCAATATAGATACCAATTAGTGTCCCTTCTCTGAGCTGTTTAGTATACCCACTGATATCATTTTTATCTCTGTTATCTTTTGTTATGTAAATTATCAAGTTAATTCAGAGTTAAGCAGCAAAAAATAGTTTCTGTGGGCAAGGAATCTGGGAGTAGTTTACCCAGGTGTTTCTGGCTCAGGGTCTTTTGTAAGGTTGTAGTCAAGGAATTGGCTTGGAGGTCTAAATAAAGCTGGAGGATCTGCCTTCAAGCTCTCTCACATGCCTGTGATTTGGAGGCTGAAGTTCTTCATCCCATGGGCTTCTCAAAACAAAGCAACTGACTTGCCCAGAGCAAGTAATCCACACAAGGACAGAAGCCTTGTTTTTTAATGTCCTTAGAAGTACATACCATCGTTTTTGACGTTTTATTGGTCATACAGATCAACCCTGGTACCAACTGAGAGGAGGCAACACAGGGTAGGAATAGGAGGGTTGGTCTGTTTTGGAGGTTGGCTACCACCCTCTCTCAAGAGTTAAGCCATAATGGAATGAAGCCTTCAGACTCTAAAGAGATTACATAAAAATTAGTTTCTTTCTGTGTGTGTTGGTTTACACTTACCCCAGCATCTTGGAGGCTAAGGCAGGAGGATTCCAAGTTTGAGGCCAACTTCAGCAACTTAGTGAGACCCTGTCTCAAAATTAAAAGGACTGGAGATGTGGCTGAGTGGTAAAGCACCTCTGAGTTCAATCACCAGTAAGCCTGACTCCCTGAAATTGTAATTTCTTGTTTGATTAAAACCAGATTTGACCCATGTGCTATTTCTTCCCATCTGTCAGATATTACTGCAATGTCTGTGACTGTGTGGTGAAAGACTCTATCAACTTCCTGGATCACATTAATGGAAAGAAACGTAAGGCTTGGAGGTAGTTTGTGAGTGGGACTGGGATTGGGTTTTGGAAGTGGGGTAGGGAAGAGTTGTTTGTCTTTGTTCCCACCCTTTTTTTTTTTTTAAATACCCAGGGAACTCTTCCATTTGCTTTAGCACAGGCCATCCTTTATTTTTTTAGTTTAATATTTCTTGAGGCTGTAAGGTGAGATATTGTTCTAAGTTCTCAGTAAGCCCAAATATGGCCTTCTAGGCCTAGGTAGCCCCACTGGTGCTTATCTGCTAAGTAAGGGCAGTAGAAAGCCACTGCTGCTGCTGGAAAACAAGTGAGGATAAGAATTTCTTTTAGCCATAATTACTTCTCCTATATAATTATTTTGGGTATTTTGCAAAAAGATATATTTTTTTATTATTTATTTTGTGGCGTTGGGGATCAAACCCAGGGCATTGCATATGCTAGGCAATTGTTCCACCACTGAGCTCCTTGCCCTGAAAAAATGTCTTCTTATTTTATTATTTTTGAAACATTAAAAAAAAAAATTCCAGGACTTTTTGAGGGGCTTTGTAATAACCTTAATTTATTCCCTATTGATGCCACCCAGATCAGCGAAACCTAGGTATGTCTATGCGTGTGGAACGTTCCACCCTGGATCAGGTGAAGAAACGTTTTGAAGTCAACAAGAAAAAGATGGAAGAGAAGCAGAAAGATTATGATTTTGAAGAAAGGATGAAAGAGCTCAGAGAAGAGGTGAGACTCTTATCCCTCCCCCTCTTTAGCTTTGAATTTTATTTTATTGCTCATGGTTGGCTCCCTTCTTCATGCTATACTTTCTCTTCCCTAGTTTTGTCCCTGAATTTCTGTATACTAGGGGAAAACGTTCTTTGAGCTGCTCATGAGCTAAAGGAAATGGCTCCAAATATACCTTTTTTCCTGGACTGTTTGGGCCATTTTCCTAGACTGTTTCAGCTAATTATTTTTTTATTTAATTTTTTAAAAAGACTTATTTTTTTTTTTTAAGAGCAATTTTAGGATCACAGCAAAATTTAGAGGAAGGTATAAAGATTTTCAATTTACCTCCTGCACCCCACACATACATAGACTCCCCATATTCTTTTTTAAAACTATAAGACTTAAAAAAAAAAATGGATTAGCTCAGTGTACCTAGTCTCTGAGTAGTCTGTGGATCTAGGTTGATAGTGTCAGAATTCTGTTTCCTCCACTTACTGACTGTGGAGGAAACTTAGAAACTGGGGTGTGTTATATAACTTCCCCATGATTCAGGTTCCCTATATTAGTGATCTTAGTATAATAATACATAAAGTACTATGAAGTACTTCCTGGCATATGCTACATGTTCCAAAATGTTAAATGGTTTTGTACCTATAACCCTGTTAAGAACTAGAAATGAAAGGGGCGGCGGGGGAGAACTAGAGATGAACTGGGGTATAGGATTGGAAGTTCCAGATTATCCCTTATAATCTTTGTTTAAAAAAAAATTACTCTAATTTGTTATATACCTTATAATCGTTCTGTGGCTTTTACTCTGCCCTTGAGATTTTTTTACTTTCTTCTAAAGATAGAAAGGAATCTTGAGGCTCCCATTTCTTTCTTTCTTTTTTTAATATATATATATATATATATATATATATTTAATTGTAGATAGATACAATACCTTTATTTTATTTATTTATTTTTATGTGGTGCTGAGGATCAACACCAGTGCTCCCATATGCTAGGCAAGCACTCTGCCACTGAGCTACAACCCCGGCCCCTCCCATCTCTTTTGACAACATTTGGCTCAGGAGTCTGAACTTCTGAGTTATTTCTACCCGTCCCCCCAGGAGGAAAAGGCTAAAGCATATAAGAAAGAGAAACAGAAGGAGAAGAAGAGGAGGGCCGAGGAAGACTTGACATTTGAAGAAGATGATGAGATGGCAGCTGTGATGGGCTTCTCTGGCTTTGGTTCCACCAAGAAGAGTTACTGAGGCTTTCTATGCTTGGCCTAACTTTGGCCTATGCTGGACCTAACTTTGTGTGTGTGTTAGGGGGATCATTTCTTTTTGGGTACTGGGGAAAGTCCTTAAGAGTGTCTGTGGGCAGGGCTAAAGGGTGGGTGTTTGTGGCTTCCCTCTACTGTGGGAGAGGACACAGGATGCAGAGGTAATGCTGTGGCAAATTCCTTTAGCTTCCAGTATATCACTGGAGTCACAAGACCTCTGCCCATCTGAGTTCCCAATAAAGAAAGGCCTCCCCTTCTGAGACTGCTTTCCCAAAACTCCCTCTGCATCTTTCCCTCTTCATCTATCTAACCTCTTGTCTGAGCATCCTACCTTTATCCTGTGTTCTGCCTTTGTTTTATTTTTGACTTGTTCAGCTTGCACCAGAAGGATTCTCTGGGTCCCCATTTTCCAGCAGATGCCATATTTTTGACCAGCCCTGCCTCCCATCCTGCCCTATGGTTCTCTAGCCTCCTCCTGTGCATGCATGTGTATTTCTGCCTGGGTCAATGGTATGTGTGGATTGTGTGCATGAATCTGTCACAAAGAGGGGAGCCTGAGCTAGAATCTCAGAGCATTGCTGCCCTGGGGCCTGATGTTCTTGGTTTCCTTAGCGCATGTAACAGGAAATTAAATGGGATGAGTGTTTGGTGTGGTTTCTGTCTGCTGAGTTTTTTAACATTGTTCTTCAGATGTGGACTGTTTTACCTTCTCCAGTTTGTTTCATTTTACTGAAGATTTCTTTGTTTTTGTCTTCCTTGTGAGCAGGCTCTTGGAAGAACCTGTTTGATGCAAAAAAAGAAAATGGAAAAAAAAAAAAAAAAAAACACAAACCAACCAAAACCCAAAAAATACAACCAAGCAAACAAACTCACTGTGGGAGCCCTTGGGTCTCAGAGGTTATTCAACATGTATAATAAATGGCATTGACTGGGCCTGTTTCACATTTGGTGGGAACATTCCATATTTTTTCCTGTGTGTATGTTTTTCCTTCCCATACTGAGGATTTACTGTAGAGCCTTTTTTCTCTCTCTTCATTTGACCTCTGTGTTTTTATATTAACTTAGGTTCCTTCAGCATGAGTTGTTTTCCTCTCATGAAAGGTCTGGGTCCAGAGGAGTCTAGACAAAACTTCCTATAATTTCAGCCTCCTCTGATCATGAACAGAAGTCAGGGTTGAACTTAACAGTTTTTCTTATCTGCAGTTGGGCTAGGCACCAGGTTACTCAGTCTTAGCACTATTTACATTTTGGGCTAGATAAGTCTTTGGTATAGGGGCTGTTTTAAATATTATAGAATGTTTAAAAACATCCCTGGCCTCTAACCACTAGATGGCATAACAGCACCTCTAGTTTGACAACTAAAAATGTCTGTTTCAGGAGGTAGGCAAATTGCCTCCTCTTAACCTCCACTGAGAATCACTGAGAAGACGACTTCCCTACCAGGATCTAACTTGAGAATTAAATAGCACAGTCTAAAAACAAAACAAAAATCTGATCTAAATCGGGTACTGCCAGATCTAGTGATACAGATGTAAAAAACAGCCATAACGCAAGCAAAACAAAAAACCTCATTGAAAATACATTTGCTATTGTATGCTGAAAAGGAGAATTTATTCAGGCTAAGGCTGCCACCTTTTTCTGCTCTTTCTGGCTCTTCAATTTTATGAAATATCTGAACCACTGTGGGTCCTGCAAAGCATTATACTCTGGGCTTTTGTATAAAATGCCCTTGCTATCAGGCATGACTTTTGCCTAATTCTGATACTGAATCTGGCTACTGGAAACAATTTGTCCACCTCAAGGTTGGGCTCAAAGTTTTATATAAGTGTTAGTCAATACTGTGTAGGTCAGTGGCTGCTCTTGCCAGGATCATGTATATTCCAGGGCGTTGGGTAAAAGTCTATCCTTTTCAAGACAGGCTGGATATATTATTGATGGGGAGTTCTTTTTATGGTTAAGTATTCATTCTTTTGGAAACCCATTTTTGGAAATTCAACTTAGCTTCAAATGATTTATTCTCTAGCACAGTGGAATCTTCTGGTCAACTCCACTAAAAAGCAATTGTGAATTCCAGATTTTCTAAACCCTCTTGGCTGGTAAATGATTTGAGGTGTCCCTTTATCCCACACTGGAACTCGAACTCTGGAGCTGTTTTGAGATAGGATCCTGCTAAATTGTAAAGGCTGCCCTTAGTCTTGGGATACTCCTACCTCAACCTCTCTGTAGCAGGGATTACAGGCATATGCTACCATGCCTGACTAAGTCTTGAAGGGACCTAGTCAGGTCATAGGTGTTCAGAGGGGCTCAAAGTGCTGGCTTAGAAAAGGGGAGGTAGGAGACAGTATGAAAATTTAGGAACCAAGAATAATCTCAGATTATTCAGAAATCTCTGGAAGAGGAATTTATTTTTCAAAACTAAAATGCATGGCGACTGCATTCTAGTTGAGGAATGTACCTGTAACTGGCTTAGATGTGTTTATTTGGTGAATGCTTAGGTGAACAATCTTAGTTTCTGGTGGTATCCTCTGGGCCAAAATATTAAGATCCCAAATGTCTTGGAATACATTCTGGTGAAATTGCTGTTTGAAAGTGCTTAGGTAGCACTATGTAAAAACAAGTCATTCTAAGGAGGTATGGATGGTGTGATCTCAGTGGCCAAGGGCATTAAGTTGATAGGGCCTGAAGGATCTGTTTTCCAGAAGGAAAGCATCACCCATGGGACAAGATGCCCTTCACTTGAGTCAAGTGACCACAGCCCTTTCCCATCAGCTCTGTATTTGCACCAGTGAACTGCCCCATCTTTTTGTGTTTCCATATTGTGGTGGTAAATAACCTTATCTAGTCATATCATAGCCTTGTGATCAGGAGCCTTTCTCTTAAGAAGTGACATTGTGTATGTCTCCTCTGATCCATGTCATGACTTTTAACTCTCTGAAAGACTTCTCTACTTCTAAGCAGGTTCCATCAATTAATGTATATCAACTTCCAGGTGCATGGTTGATGTCTGTCTGGATTCTCCAAGAAGCAGATCTGAAGCAGGGATTTGATGCAAGTCATTGATTTAGATCATGTATGAGAATAGAGAATTGAGACAGGAGGGTTAGATTACTTGGATGGCTACCAGTGTGAATAGCTGGAGCCTTATGTTGTGGAACTTGGCACAGACCAACATAGAACACTGGTTTCAGAATATCCTACCTGGATGGGAGAGTAAGGGAGCTGGAATGTTTTTCCTGAGAGTCAAGGGCTGCTGGGGAGGATATTGTTTTCCTGGTTTGGTAGATGGGGGAAGATAAGCTTTCCTTCCACAGTTATGGAAAAAAGGCTCTTAGGTAATTGGAAATTAGCAGGAACCTAATGAAATTGAAAGTCCCTAAGTGGGCACCAGTGGGTCAAACACAGGAGGAATTTTAAGTGACTGTGCAGTAATCTCCTGGATGACCTGACCTGCTCCATACCATTCACAGGCAATTCCTTGATCTTGGTTTTGGATTTTTGGTAGCAGAAGTACTTAACCACTGAGCCACATCTCCAGTCCTTTTTATTTTTTATTTTGACACAGGGTCTCCCTAAATTGTTGGGGCCTCCCTAAATTGCTGAGGCTGGCCTTGAACTTGCAATCCTTCTGCCATAGGCTCACAAACTGCTGGGATTACAGGTGTCTGGCTTCCCTTGGTGATTTTGAACACAGCCTTTGAGGTAGCTGTTACCATCAGACAGACACCTAATCATTAGGTTAATTGCAAATCTGGACAGGGAGAGGCTTTGTGCCTCATTAAGATGCTCAGAGATGATGATGCAGGGAGTAAGATATCAATTGATCTCTGTCCTCAATGAGCTAATCTTGGAGCTGAGGGCATGAGACTTGTGTGAGTGAATTTTGTTTCCTTTACCAAGAATGCCCTTCCCTGTATATGCAACAACAACAAAAATCCACAAAAAAATTGAGGAACAAAAGATCTTTATGCCTTTAGGTGATTGTGGCTTCAGGCATCCTCTGGGCTTCTGGCATTTCTCCCATAACCTCCTACAAAAATTGAAATGAGCAGATTCTCCCAACATTTCTACTTAAAAGCACCTATCTTCATATCTGTGTCATGCTAGTGTGCAGGAGACCCTGGTTGGATCCCCAGCACGACAAATTCAAACAATATACCTGTGTACGTGTACATATATGTACAAGGATATTCACTGCAGCTTTATGATAGCAAAGCATCTAAAACTAGTATATTTAAACTTAAATATAAAGCAAGCATTACAATACATATGAATTAGGTCTTATATGTACTGATAGGAAACCTCCACAAGACATTAAGTAAACAAAAAGAATACCCAACAAACTGGATTTTCAGTTTGACTTACAGTCAAGGAAAAATTTGTGATCCTCAGCCCTGCAAAACAAAAAATTGTTGTGTGTACAGTTAGTTAGGCATATAGATTGAGGAAAAGGACTGGGAAGATACACAGTGAAATTTTAACAGTGGCCAACTGGAGAAAACTTGAAATTTCGGGGGAATGTTAGCAGTTTACAGGGCAGGTAAAGGAATAGGTGTTCTTAGGGTGTGTGTGTGTGGAGGGGGGGCGGTACCAGAGATTTAACTCAGAGGCACTCAACCACTGAGCCACATCCCAGCCCTAAACCTATTTTGTATATTATTTAGAGACAGGGTCTCACTGAAGTTGCTTAGAGCTTGGCCCTTGCTGAGGCTGGCCTTGAACTTTGATCCTCCTGCCTCAGCCTCCGGAGCCGCTGGGATTACAAGCGTCGCCACCGCGCCCGGCCAGAATAGGTGTTGTTGTGGTTAAAATAATTTTAGAGAAAACAGTAATAGAGGAAATGATACTAGAAGTATATAACTTCTGGATGAGGGTCTGTAGCGTTTTTCTGGTTTAAGCATGCAAGTCCCAAGATAAGGACTGAATTACAGTTTGCACCTTATAAAACTTTCACTTCCTTGAAAGAGTTGATTATCACGGAGTGGTAAAAGTTGATTGAGAGACCCCGTGTATTTGTTGGAGGGGCAAAGGGACCGAAAGGCGGTAGGAGGACTTTACTGCGGAAGAGTTCACCGAAGGGTAGCCTCTGAGTCCTTGCTGCAGCGCGTCGGGAGAGGAGCATTCTGGAGCTGGGAGCTGATTGGACAGTGGAACGCCGAGTCATCCCGGAGAGCTCCCAGCGTGATTCACTCTTTGTGACGCACGTCTTTCCCAACAGTCAGGTAAATAAAGTCAGATCCCGGCTTGCGGACTGGCTCTAGCTCAGCGGTTCCTTCGACAAAAAGCTTACAATCACCTCTGTGGTTCGAGACCCGCGGGCGCTCCCCAGTCCTTTTGCTGCAACCTCCACTTTTATTTTCCCAAGTAACCAGCCAGGAGGGTTTAAGACGCCTCCTCTGCCTCCATTTCTCCGTAACCTACTTTGGAGTGAGTTTTGAAACCCCTTCTCTATCCGGAGCTTCTGGAAGGATCTGTTTCCCGCGAAGTTCAGCAACCTTTCCGTGATTGAAGGAATCAAGGCTTCTTTGGAGAAACGGTGGATTCTAATACTGGGGCAAGAAATGGAGATGAGCCCGGAGCATCTTGTAGTGCGGGAAAGTAAGGGAGTGCTTAAAAGCCACCCCTCCCTCGCCCGTTAAGTGCCAAGACTTAACTTTCGTAATTTTGTAGTTACTAATATCTGCGTTTTTGTTTAAATAATTACCATTACACTTGCATCTTTCTAAATGTCTTTTTTACCTGCGACCCATAGGATTTTTTTTTCTTTCAAATCTAGTTGATTTTCTGATATACCTCAGAGTTGATCAATCCGGATCAATTTTGTAGGCTCATCGAAGACCTTTTCAATGTTCCTTATGGCCAGAAAGTTTCCTTGTCTTACACTTTTGAATATTGCATCTGTTCTCTTATTTTCTTCTTCAGAAACAGTAATACATGTTGGATTTTCTTTGCGCCTGTACACACCACATTCTCACGTTTTCATACTGCTTTCTTGATTTTTTATTTTCTAAGCTATTTTAAGTCTTTTCCTTAATACCAACTTTTAAATTAAAATATCTTACCCTTTGGAATCTTATAAATTTAGTCGTATTCTTCCTCACTATCTGAATTTTTTCCCCTTAATGTCTCATGTTTTTAGGCCAATTCTGTTCTTTTTGTTTTTTGTCAATGCATTACTTTTCGGATTCACAGGAGTTTTTTCACCTCACCAAGCACCTATTTAAGGTTATTTAGCTTAGGGTGTTTTGTTTATGTTTCTGATCCATGGTTAGTTTTTTAATATCTATTTTCTTTTTTAAATTTTCTTCATTTTCTGTGCATTTTGAAATGTTTTATTTACGTTTCAACAATGGTAAATGAGTCAGGAGTTCGGTGCTTTATCAGATTTCTTAACTTACGACTGCCCTCTTGTGTTGGAAGAACAGAATGCACCCTCTCGCGGTCGTAACCTGGCTCTTTTTTGGGGGAGGTGGAGAAGCGAGCACAGGCTGCCTTTAGATTTTGAGATTCTTTTTTAATTTCTGCGGGATTCTTAATTTTCTCTTGGTGTTTTTTTCTTTCACGTCACCATCAGCGCTCAAAGTTTTCTTCTCCTTCACATCACTTCTTTTCTTTAGAAGTGGTGTCTTCCCATTTTTAGTTTCAAGCACTTTTAAGCCTTTCTCCGTTCCTTGCATCCACCAGGTCTCAGAGGTACTGTCAGTATTGCTCCACTTAATATTAAACCGTCTTTTTCTGGTAGTGGTCTTACTTGTCTTCTACCATTGCAGGCTCCTGCTTCTTTCTAGTCTTTTCAATGCCATCTTGGCTTCTGTTCTATAACATGGCTCTGTAACTGGATCTGCTGACTTGGGAGGTATATTTACCTGTATATATATAAATTGAGGTTTATAGTTTTTTCTTCAAGTTATGGTGAGATGTATGTTGCCAGCGGCACTATTAATAGTTACTCAGAGGTGGATTGTCCTTAAATGCAAGTGTATATTAGATCACAGCAGTCATCAAACACAATGCAAAAAGTGTTGGGTGTGCTGGAGCACCCCAATTAGCATTCAATGCACACTAATTAAACACTACAAGCAAATCACATAGTACTATAGCAATTAAACACTACAAGCAAATCACACAATCCTAGGGCAACCACAAGCCCCCAAATACCTCTGATGCCACACAACTTCTCTTAGCCTAAGAGTAGATGTTGTCATTGTCCAGTGGGTCTCTCCAGCCATGGTTGGACGTCAGGGAATGGTGGAGTTGACCTGGGGAGGGACAGCAAGATGGCTAGTCTCACTGATGTCCTCAGAGTGAAGCTCTCTGATGTGGCAGGACAAGCCATTTATATACAGTTGCAAGTTGGTGCTCATTGTTATTACACTCCAACGTTGTTCTGTCTGTCTGTAGATGATGGTACTTACCAATTGCATCCAGTCATGACTAAGCATGCCTGTGGCTGCTGTTCCTTATAGCCAGCATCTTACTGAGTCCCAGCATATCCTAACATATCTATGGTAGATGCTCCTTACAATGTAGATGATTTTATTTGTTGTTCTTAACTTTGTGTGTGTGAATGTTTTCTTCTTAGATGTGGCTGAAATTTCAAAGATTCAAATTCAGGTGGCTGGTGTTCTTATGTGGAAAACTTGAATAATACTTTTTTTTTTTGTTTTTCTTTAAATATTTTTGATTATGGGAGCCAGGTGCAGCAGCATATGCCTGTAATCCTAGCTACTAGGCTGAAGCAGGAGGATTGCAAGTTTGAGGCAAGGCTCAGCAACTTAGTGATGCCCTAAGCAACTTAGTGAGACCCTGTCTCAAAATAAAAGTAAATAAATAAATAAAAAGGGTGGGTGATGTGACTTAGTGGTAAAGCATTCCTGGGTTAATCTTTAGTAACCCTAACCCACCAAAATTGGTTATGGTAAACATACACAGAGGATAAAATTTACCACTATTTTCGAGTGTTCAGTGGTATAGGTATGTTCACTTTGTTATGCAACCATCACCACCATCCATCTCCAGAATTCTTTTCTTTTTTTAGAATTTTTTTGTTCTTTATTTTTATTTTTTATTCTATTTTTAAAAAATACACAACAATGGAAAGTATTACAATTCTTATTTTACATATACAGCACAATTTTTCATATCTTTGTATAAAGTATGTTCATACCAATTCATGTCTTTATACATGTACTTGTTTTTTTTTGCATTATAATTCTTATTACACATATATACCACACTTTTTCATATCTCTGTTTGTATATAAAGTAGGTTGACACCCAATTCGTGTCTTCGTACATGTATTTTGGATAATGATGTCCATCACATTCCACCATCCTTGCTAATCTCCTGCCTCCTCCTTTTCCCTCCCTCCCCTCTTCCTTATCTAGAATTCATCTGTTCGTCCCATGTTCCTCCTCCCCAACCCATTATGAGTCAGCCTCCTTATATCAGAGAAAACATTCAGCATTTGTTTTTTTGGGATTGGCTAACTTCACTCAGCATTATCTTCTCCAACGCCATCCATTTACCTGCAAATGCCATGATTTTATTCTATTTTATTGCTGAGTAAAATTCCATTGTGTATATATGCCACATTTTTTTATCCGTTCATCCACCGAAGGGCATCTAGGTTGGCTCCACAGTTTAGCTATTGTGAATTGTGCTGCTATAAACATTGATGTGGCTGTGTCTCTGTAGTATGCTGTTTTTAAGTGTTTTGGTATAGTCCGAGGAGAGGGATAGCTGGATCAAATGGTGGTTCCATTCCCAGATTTCCAAGGAATCTCCATACTGTTTTCCATATTGGCTGCACCAATTTGCAGTTCCACCAGCAATGTATGAATGGACCTTTTTTTCCCCCCACATCCAGAACTCTTTTCATCTTGCAAAATAGAAGCTCTATACTTACTAAATAGTAACTCCCCATCTCCCTCCAACCCTCAACTCCTTAGCAACCACCATTATATTTTCTCTCTTTAAATTTGACTACTCTAGATATCTCATAGAAGTAGAATCATACAGTATTTGTCTCTTTTGTTATTGTTATTTTGGTTTTTTGGTAGTGCTGGGAATTGAACTCTGGGGTACTGTACCACTGAGCTCCATCTTCAGCTTGTTTTGAGACAGGGCTGCTAAATTGCCCAGGCTGGCCTTAAACTTTCAATCCTCCTGCCTCAGCCTGCTCAGTCACTGGGATTACAGGTACACACCACTGTACAGGGATTGTCTTTTTGTGACTGGATTATTTCACACGGTGTATTATCCTCAAGTTTATCCATGTTGTAGCATATGTCAGAATTTCCTTTCTTTTCTTTTCAATTCGGGGAATAGAACTCAGTAGCACTTTACCCCTGAGCTACAACCCAAAACCTTTTGTCATCTTGCTTGGCTGAATTTTATTTTTTTTAGAGGGGGTTAAATAAATAGATATGGTGGTACATTCCTGGAATCCCAGTGGCTCCAGAGACTGAGGCAGAAGGATCACAATTTCAAAGCTAGCCTCAGCAACTTAGGTCCTAAGTAACTTTGCAAGACCTTATCTTTAAAAAAAAAAAAAAAAGCGGGTCGGGGGTGGTTTGCTGGGGATGCAGCTTAGTGGTAGAACACTGGCCTACCATGTATGGGGCCCTGGGTTCAATCCCCAGTTACCACACACCCATACACAAAGTCTGCAGATACTATATTTTGTTTTTAACTATCTGTGGATGGACATTTAGGTTGTTTCTACCTTTTAGCTATTATGAATAGTGCTGCTATGAACATGGCTATATAGATAATTGAGTTTCTACTTTTAGTTATTTTGGTTCAATACCTAGAAGTGGAATTCCTGGGTCATATGATAATTCAATTTTAATTACTTAAGGAACTATCATACTGCTTTTTCATCATGGCTATATCATTTTATATTCCTACAAACAGTACAGAATGATTATAATTTCTCCACATCCTTGGTAACATTTGTTTTTTTAATATTATTTTTTAGTTGTAGTTGGACACAATATCTTTATTTTATTTATTTATTTTTATGTGGTGCTGAGGATCAAACCCAGAGCCTCGCACATGCTAGGTTAGTGCTCTACCGCTGAGCCACAACCCAGCCCAAAGCTTGTTATTTTTAATGTGCTTTTTGTTTTTGTTTTTGACAGTAGCTATTCTAAAATGTTGAAGTATTCTCTTATCCTGTGACAACTCTTTTCTATGGACTTAATTTTTCTGTGACAACTCTTTTTATTTTTTTTTTCAGTGCTGTTGATAGAACCCAGGACCTCACACCTGCAAACATCTGCTAGGCAAGAACTCTACCATTGATTTAATCTCCAGCCTAACTCATTTATTTTTACCCTTTCTTGTTCTTTGGTGTATTTAAGTACATTTGCCTTTCAGCACTGCTGGAAAAAAATGACCAGAACCTTATGAATAGTTGGGACTATAAAATACCTATTATTCATTTCATCAGAAGAAAAGGAGATAGCAATTAGAGAAATGAAAATTAAAACTACATCAAGATTTCATCTCACTCCAGTCAGAATGGCAAATATTAAGAATACAAGTAACAATACATGTTGGTGAGGATGTGGAGAAAAGGTACACACTCATACATTGCTGGTGGGACTACAAATTGGTACAACCACTATGGAAAACAGTATGGAGATTTCTCAGAAAACTTGGAATGGAACCATTATTTAATCCAGCTATCCCGTTCCTCCGTCTATACCCAAAGAATATAAAATCAGCATACTACAGTGATGAGGCCACATCAATGTCTATAGGAGCTCAATTCACTATAGCTGAGCTATGGAACCAACCTAAGTGCCCTTTAACAGATGAATGGATAAAAAAATCTGATACACACACACACACACACACACACAGGAATATTAGCCATAAAGAAGAATGAAATTATGGCATTTGCCGGTAAATGGATAGAACTGGAGATGATCATGCTAAGTGAAATAAGCCAATCCCTCTAAAAACAAAAACAAAAACAACCCAAAGGTTGAATATTCTCTCTGATATGCTGATGCTAACACACTAAGGGGCGGGGGAAGGAAGAATAGAAGATCATTGGATTAGATAAAGGAGAATGAAGGGAAGGGAGTGGGGATAGAAATATGAAAGACAGTAGAATGAATTGGACATAACTTTCCTATGTTCATATATGAATACATGACCAGTGTAACTCCACACCCTGTGTAACTCCACACCCTGTGTAACTACAGGAATGGGACGTTATACGCCATGCATGTATAAATTGTCAAAATACACTCCACTGTCATGTATATTTAAAAAGAACACACAATTTTTTTTAAAGGAGAAAGAGCAGAGCTGAAAACAATATAGAAACAATGGCTGAAACTTCCCATCTTAGACAAGAGACTAAATCTAAAAATTCAAGAAACCAAGCAAACCTTAAACAGGATAAACTCAAAGAAATCCATAGTACACTTCTGAAAACTAAAGACAATTAAAAATTCCTTAAAGCAGTAAGAGCAAAAAGACAACACACACAAAGAAAAAAAAAATTAGATCAGTAAACTCGTTTCCCCCAGAAACTGTGGGTACTGGAAGAATGTGACACAATATTTTTCAGGTGTTAAAGAAAGAGAACTGGCAATCCAGGATCCTATGCCATCAAAATATTCTTCAAGAATGAAGTGGGGGAAGGAGGATCAAGAGGTTCTTAGGTAAAAGAAAACAGAGAATTTGCTGCCAGCAGATCTGTCCTAAAAGAATGACATAAGGATGTTCACTAAACAAAGAAATTGACAAAACAAGAAATCTTGGAACACCAGTAAGTAAAAAAACAAAACAAAACAAAACAAAACAAAAAAACACAGTTAACAAGAATATGGATAAATAAAATAGGCTTTCCTTATGTTGAGTTTCCTATATTGTGTTTGATGGCTGAAGAAAAAATTACTTACTGTTCAAAATGATTCTAAATGTAGCTAGAGGAAATAGTTAAGATTACAATATAAGTTGGAGAGGATAAAGGGATTTAAAGGACACTGTTGTGTGGTGGTGCATGCCTATAATCCCAGTAGCTTGATAGGCTGAGGCAGGAGGATCGTGGGTTCAAAGCCAGCCTCAGCAAAAGTGAGGTGCTAATCAACCTCATTGAGACCCTGTCTCTAAATAAAACACAAAATAGGGCTGGGGATGTGGCCCAGAGGTTGAGTGCCCCTGAGTTCAATCCTCTGTTACCTGTCCTCCCCCACAAAAAGGGATTTAAAGGAAGACAATGCCAAAACATCATAAATAAGTCAAAATGGAATTTTGAAGAATATTGGAGTAACACGAAGGCAAGAAGAATAAAACAGCGAAGTGAAAATCAGAACGAACAAAATGTCACATAGATTTCCTTCAGTAGCAATTCTCCTGATACTCTTTCTCTTCCTTTTGTTCTCTGTTTACTTATAGATCATGAAATACCTGGGGCTGGGAATGTAGCTTAGTTGTAGAGGGCTTGCCGGGCCTGGGCTGCCTGAGGCCCTGGATTCAATCCCCAGCATTTAAAAACAACAAAAACCAAGAAAAAAAAGGGTGCATTTCTTTATGTCCCTAAATATGTTTCTGAATTATATTCATCCTTTCTGAGTTACTGTTTGCATTATTTGGAAAAATTGCCTTTCAGTTTGACTCCAGAGTATGGCCTTTCACGATCACATTTGTCATTAATCAAATAATTTGTGAGTTACTCTCTCACTGCCAATTTGACATTTATTTTTGTAATCTCATTTTTTTTCTCATAACCCTTTGGTGAATATTGACCATTATATTTAGAAAATGCACTATTCTTATTAATTTTACTATAGATTTTTGTTTTTATTTATTTTTATTTTTTTGAGAGAGGCCCAAAAGATTTTTCCTGTGGCGCCTACAAGTGCCCACAAGAAGTGGAGAATAAGGGGCTGGGCGTGTGGCTCAAGCAGTAGCGCGCTGGTCTGGCATGCATGGGGCGCTGGGTTCCATCCTCACCACCACGTAAAAATAAAATAAAGATGTTGTGTCCTCCAAAAACAAACAAACAAACAAAAAAAGTGGAGAATAAAACTTGTTGAGGCTGGGGTTGTGGCTTAGCAGTAGAATACGTGCCTAACATGTGCAAGGCGCTAGGTTCGATCCTCAGCACCACATAAATAAATACATAAAATAAAGGTATTGTGGGCTGGGGTTGTGGCTCAGCAGTAGAGCGAGGCCCTGGGTTTGATCCTCAGCACCCCATAAAAATAAAAAAATAAAGATATTGTGTCCAACTACAACTAAAAAAAACAAAACAAAATCTTGTTACTTGGTTGGACATTTGTATACATACATGAAGGTATACGTAAGTACAAACATGTTTGATTCTTGAACCAATTAAAATCATGCTTTGCATTTATTTGATTTGTTATATTTCTCTAGTTTCCTATGTCACCTGACAGTTTTTTCTTTCTTGACATAGTTTTAAAATCATTTTTAAAAACTGTGGCAAAATCCATAACATAAAATTTATCATCTTCATGGGAGGTGGATATAACTCAGTGGTAGAGTGCTTACCTAACATGTATGAGGCCCTGTATTCAATTCCCGGAACTGCAAACAATATAAAACAAGAATTACCTTCTAACCATTTTAAAATCACAGTCTAGTAATGTTAAGTATAGTCACATTGTTATACAACAGAGCTCCAGAACTTTTTATTTTGCAAAACTAAAATTCTATACCCAAAAAACAATAACTTTCCATTCCCTTCCCCCCAGCCCTTGGCAACCACAATTCTTTCTGTCTCCATGAATTTAACTACTATAAGTATCTTATATAAGTGTGATCATACAGTATCTTTTTGTAGTTGATTTATTTTACTTAGCATATTGTTTTAAGTTTCATTCATCTTTTAGAATGTGCTGAAATTTCCTTTCAATTTATGAGTAAATGATATAATATTGTATGTATATAATACATTTTATTTATCCATTCATGTTAATCCACTCATCTGTTAATGGATACCTGGGTTACCTTCTTTCCTATCTATTTATTTTTTGGTACAAGGGATTGAATACAGGGGGGCTTAACCACTGAACCATATTCCCAGCCCATTTTTATATTTTTATTTAGAGACAGTGTCTCACTGAGTTGCTTAGGCTGGCTTTGAACCTGCAAGCCTCCTGCCTTAGTCTCTCAAACTGCTGGCTTTGCCCATTTTTAATTGGATTATTTTTTTTTGTTGATCAATTATAGGAGTTTGTTATGTATCCTGGATATTAACATCTTATCAGATATATGATTTGCAAATATTCTCTCTTATTGTATAGGTTGCCTTTCCACTGGTGTGTTCTTTGATACAGAAGTTTTTAAGTTGGATGTAGTCCCATTTCTCTGATTTTGCATTTGTTGCCTGTTCTTTTGGCATCATATCTAAGAGATCATTACCAAATCCAATTTCATTAAGTTTTTCCTCTGTATTTTCTTTTAGGAGTTTTGTATACTTAGGTCTTTAATTCATTTTGAATTATTTTTTGTATATGGTGTTAAGGATCCAATTTCATTCTTTTTCCAACAACATTTGTTGAAGAGGCTATACTTTTCTCATTGAGTGGTCTTGGCATCCTTGTTAAAGATCATTTTTTGCATACACAAATTTCTGGCCTCTCTATTTTATTCTATTGGCTAATATGTTTGTTTTCATGCCACATTATTCTGATTACTGTAGCTTTGTAATATGTTTTGAAATCAGAAAGTGTGAGACTTCCAATTTTGTTGTTCTTTTTCAAGTTTGTTTTGGCTATGCTGGGTTTCTTATGATTCCATATGAGTTTTAGGGTATAGATTTTTCTATTTCTGCAAAAAATGCTATTTGATTTTTTTTTTTTTTGGCACCAGGGATTGAACCCAGGGAAGCTTAACCACTAGGCCAAATCCCCAGCCTTTTTTTTTTTTTGAATAAAGAAAATAGATTATTCAATTCAAAGTTTATTTTTATTCTAATTAGTTATACATGACATCCAAATGCATTTTGACATGTCATACATAAATGGAGTATAACTTCTCATTCTTTTGGTTGTACATGATGTAGGATTTACACTGGTTGTGTAATTATATATGCACATAGGGTCATAATGTCTGATTCATTCTATTATCCTTTCTACCCCCATACCCACTGCCCTCTCTTCACTTCCCTGTTTCTAATCCAAAATACATCTATTTATCCCTAGCCACCTGCCCCCCTTATTGTGAATTAGCATCTGCATATCAGATAAAACAATCGTTCTTTGGGATTGACTTATTTCACTTAGAATAATTTTCTCCAACTCCATCCATTTACCAGCAAATTCCATAATTTCATTCCTCTTTAAGGTGGAGTAATATTCTACTGTGTATATATACCACATTTTCTTTATCCAATCATCTGTTGAAGGTCACCTAGGTTGGTTCCATAATTTAGCTATTGTGAATTCAGCTACTATAAACATTGATGTATCTGGGTCACTATAGTATGCTGATTAAATCCTTTGAGTATAAACCTAGGAGTAGGATAGCTTCCCCAGCCCTCTTTAAATTTTTTATTTAGAGATGGAGTCTTGCCAAATTACGTAGGTCCTCACTAAGTTGCTGAAGCTGGCTTTGAACTTATCCTCCTGCCTCAGCCTTCTGAGGTGCTGGGATTACAGGCATGGGCCACTGTGCCTTGCGATTACATTGGATTTTGATAGGGATTGCACTGAAGCTATATATCACTTTGGGTAATATTGATATCTTAATAATGTTCATTTTTCCAATAAATAAACTAAGCTGTTTTCCTATTTATTTAAAAAATTTTAAGTTGTAGATGGACCCAATATGTTTATTTTGCTTACTTATTTTTTTATGTGGTGCTGAGGATTAAACCCAGTGCCTCACATGCTAGGCTAGCACTGTACCACTGAGCCACAACCCCAGCCCTCCCATTTTTTTAATCTTTTTTATTTTAACAATGATTTGTAGTTTTCAGTGTGAGTCTTCTGTTTCCTTGGTTAAGTTTATGTCTAAGAATTTTTTATTATATTGTAAGTGGAATTTACCCTTAATTTCCTTTTCAGGATTGTGTAGAAATGTGACTGATTTTTTTTTTTTTGTATTTTATTTAAGACAGGGTCTCACTGAGTTTCTTAAGGCCTCACAAAGTTGCTGAGACAGGAGGATTATGAATCACTTTGAACTCATAATCCTCCTGTCTCAGCTTGCTGAACCACTGGGATTACAGGTGTGCAACACCACGTTCAGCTGCAATTGATTTTTGTTACTTTACTGAATTAACTTATTAGATATTTGGAGGAATCTTTAGAGTTTTATACATATCATCTATGAACAGAGAGAATTTTATTTCTTCCTTTACACTGTAGATTTTTAAAATTTTCTTAATTTGTATGGCTAGAAATTCCGGTATTATGCTGAATAAATGTGGTGAAAGTGGGTATCTTTGTCATATTCCTGATCATAGAAGAGAAGCTTCTCAGTATTTAATCATTAAGTATGATTTTTTTTGCTGGTTTTTCTTATATGGCTTCTATTATGTTGAGGTAGTTTTCTTCTATTCCTAGTTTTTTGTTTCTTTTTTTTTTTTTCATAAAAGGGTGTGGAATTTTACCATATGCTTTTTCTGCATCACCTGAGATCATCATGTGGTGGTTTTTGTTCTCTTAATGTGGTGAATTACATTAATTGATTTTTACATATTGAATCATTCTTGCATTTGAGGATTAAAAGAACTTAATTATGGCATACAAACCTTAGAAAAATATGCTGATGAGTTCAGTTACTAGTTTTTTGTTGATTTTGTTTGTCTTTGTTTTGTGGTGCTGTGGCAATAATAGGTAATACACTGAGCTGTACCCCAACATTGTTGAGGATTTTGCATCAGTCTTCCTAAGGGCTATTACTTTTGCAATGTCCTTGTCTGACTTTTATTTTGTCAGGATAATGTTGACTTTATCAGATGAATTTGAAAGTGGTCCAACCTTCAATTTTTTTTAAAGCAGTTGAAAAGGATGGCTATTAGTTCTTCTTTAATTGCTTGGTAGAATTCTCTCGTGAAGCCATCTTGGTCCTGGTTTTTTCTTTGTTGGAAAGTTTTTGATTACTGATACAGTCTCCTTATTAGGTATAATTTAAGATTTTCTGTTTCCTTATGATTCAATCTTGGTAAGTTGGGTGTTTCTAGGAATTTATTCTTTCCACTGGGCTATCCGATTCATTGGTAGACAATCATTTTAATTTATTTTTCTGATTTTATATTTTGTTTAAAAATGTTCACTGTGACTCACAGAATTGATTTCATGACTCACTAATGGGTTACATACATACAGTGAAAAACCTTGATACAGAGACATTTTGTACCCTCTGCTGTGTTGGAGGCTTGAATGTCTGCTTGATGGCAAAAGAAGCTAGCAGATCTGCTAGTTGTTGATGACTTGTATAGAAACTTCTTGAAGTGGTAGAAATCATCTTAGATTTTCATTCCTGATACTTTAAAAACATTATAAGTAAATTATAATTATACATAATAGTAAGATTCATTACATACACTGTTTTAGTCAGCTTTTTTGCTCCTGTGACTAAAGGACCTGACCAGAACATTTTAGAGGAGAAAGACTTTATTTGAGGGCTCATGGTTTCAGAGGCCTTAGTCCATAGAAGACCAGCTCCATTCCTTGAGGCTCGAGGTGAGGCAGAACATCATGGCAGAAGAGTGTGGCAGAGGGAAGCAGCTCCCAATAATGATCAGAAAGCAGAGAGTCAGAGATTCCACTCTCCAGATACAAAATATGTATCCCAAAGCCATGCCCCCAATTCCCACCTCCTCCAGCCACACCCTGTGACTTCAGTTATCACTCCCTTAATCCCTATCAGGGGATTAATTCACGGATTGTGTTAAGGCTTTCATAACCCAATTAATTTCTTCTCTGGATCTTCTTGCATTGTCTCACACATGAGCTTTTGGGGGACACCTCACATTCAAGCCATAACACATGCATAGAATACAATTTGATTGAGCTCATTCCCCAGAACCTTCCCTTTCTCTCTGATTGTTTCCCTTCTTGTTCCCCCTAATCTGCTTGTCCTATTCTACTGATCTTTGTACTATTATCTTTATTTAAATTAGTGCATTATATATAAGAAGAATTCATTCATACATGGACATCCCATAATTTGGTAGATTTTGGTCCCCAGGACCAAACCCTCCTCTCCTCTCTCCCTCTTTAATCCTCTTCCTGTATTCTATTTGTCTCCTTTCTATAATTAACAGATCTCCCTTTTTAAATTCCTCCCACACTTTAGCTTCTACATATGAGAGAAAACAGGATTTCCAAATCTGGATTATTTTATTTAGCAGTATGTTCTCTAGTTCCATCCATTTACTGGCAAATGACATAATTTCATTGTTATTTATGGCTGAGTAAAACTACATGGTGTATTGTGTAAGACAGATTTTCATTGCTGAGACCAACATACCTAACCAGAACAACTTAGAGGAGGAAATGTTTATTTTGAACTCATGGTTTCAGAGGTTTAGCCTAGAATTGGTCAACTCCATTGCTCTGGGCCTAAGGAGAGTCAGAGCTTCATGGCAGAAGGGCATTGCTTACTCCATGGTAGTCAGAAAGCTGAGAGACTAAGTCACCACCTGGAGCAAAATATAAACCCCAAAGGCATGTCCTCAGTTACCTAAATTTCTCCAGTGTGGCCCCCACTATCCTACAGTTATCACTGAGTTATTTAGTTCACATTATTCATGCATAAGAGAGATTAATCAAACCTACTGATTAGGTTACTGATTCCATAATCTAATCATCTGACCTCTGAACATTCCTACAGTTACAGGAGTTTTTGGGGGATATGTATGTATATCATGTATGCCATGACATGATATATACTGCATTTTCTTTATCCATTCTTCTATTGATGAGCACCTGGGTTGGTTCCATAATTTGGCAATTGTAAATTGTACTACTATAAATACTGATGTGCATGAATTACTATAGTATGATGATTTTAGTTTTTTTGAATAAATACCAAAGTGTGGGATAACTGTGTCATATAGTGGTTCCATTCCTAGACTTTTGAGGAATCTCCATTTGCTTTCTAAATTGATTATACTAATTTGCAGTCCCACCAACAATACCATTTCTCCCACATTCTCCCCAGCATTTGTATTATTGATAATTGCTATTTTAACTGGACTAAGATAAAATCTCTGTAGTTTTGATTTGTATTTCTCTGATTGCTAAAGATGTTGAGCATTTTTCATATATTTGTTGGCTATTTGTATTTCTTCTTTGGATAAATACCTGTTTAATTCATTTGCCCATTTATTATTTTTTTTGGTGTTATGTTTTTTGAGTTTTAAAAAAATATTAATGTCCTGTCATAGGAGAAATTGGCAAAGATTTTTCTACAATTCTATAGACTCTCTTTCCATGTGCTTAATTATTTCCATTACTCTGAAGAAATTTTTTAATTTGATGCCATTCCACTTGTTGATTCTTGTTTTTATTTCTTGTTCTTTAGGAGTCTTATTAAGAAAGTTGATACCTGTGCCAATATGTTGCAGTGTTGACCCCATATTTTCTTCTAGCAATTGAAAAGTTTCTGATTTAATTCCTAAGTTTTTGATCTATTTTGGGTTTATTTTTGTGCAGGATGAGAGATAGGGATCTAGTTTCATTCTTCTTCATATGGATATCCAGTTTTTCCAGCACCATCTGTTAAAAAGGCTATCTTTTTTCCATGTATGTTTTTGGCAACTTTGTCAAAGATCAGGCCACTGTATCTAAGTGGATTTCTCTCTGGGTCTTCTATTCTATTTTGTTGGCCTTTATGTCTGGTCCTATGCCATTACCATGCTCTTTTTGTTATTATGTCTGTGTAGTATAATTTGAAATCAGGTATTATTATATCTCCAGTATCACTTTTATTGTTCAAAATTGCTTTGGATATTCTGGGTCTTTTATTCTTCTATTTGAATTTTAAGACTGTATTTTAGTTCTGTGAAGATGTCTTTTTTTTTTTTTTTTTGCAGTGGTGGGGCCTTACACATGCCAAGCCATACTGCCAGCCTGCCATTGGTATTTGGAAATCCTATTATTATTATTATTATTATTATTATTATCATTTTATTTTTGGCAGTGCTGGGGATTGAACTCAGGGCCTCACATGTACTAGGTAAGAGCTTTTACCATTGAGCCACATCCCCAGCCCCAGTCATTGGTATTTGGATGGACATTGCATGACAATTTTGACATTGTTATTTTACCTATCCAAGAACATAGAGGTCTTTCTATCTTTTAAGGTTTTTTTTTCAATTTATTTCTTCAGTGCTCTATAATTTTTATTGTAGAGGTCTTTCACCTCATTAGATTTATTCCCAAATATTTTATTTATTTGAGGTTATTGTGAATAGATTCATGTTTCTGATTTCTTTCTCAGCAGAATCACTATTGGTGTATAGAAAAGCTATTAATTTTTTAAAAAATGTGGCTCAGTGGTAGAGTGCTTGCCTATCATGTGTGAGGCCCTGGGTTTGATCCTCAGCATCACATATAAATAAATAAGATAAAGGTATTATGTCCACCTACAACTAAAAAAATATTTTAAAAAAGTTGATCCTGAATCCTTTTACTTTGCTAAATTTATTTATCAGTTATAGAATTCTCCTGGTGGAGGTTTTTGGGCCTTCAAAATATATAGGATCAAGTCACCAGCAAAGAGAACAGCTGACTTTTTTTTCCTACTTGTATCCCTTTAATTTTCTTCTCTTACCTGATTGCTTTGGCTAGGGTTTCAATAAATGTATAGAATAGGAATGGTGAAAGTGGGCATCATTTTCTTGTTCCTAATTTTCAAGGAAATGCTTTCAGTCTTTCCCCACTCACTATTATTGGCTTTGGGTTTGTTGTATGTAGCCTTTATAATTTTGAGGGGAGTTCCTTCTATTCTCAGTTTCTTCAGTATTTAAATTTTTTTGTAGTTGTAGATGGACAGAATGCCTTTATTTGTTTATTTTTTATGTAGTGCTAAGGATCAAACCCAGCACTTGCTAGGCAAGTGCTCTGCCACTGAGCTACTACTGCCTTAACCACTTCTTCAGTATTTTTAACATAAATGTGAGTGCTGGATTTTGTGGAAGCCTTTTTCTGTATCTTTTGAGCTAAGTGATGTTTGTCCTTAATTTTATTTATGTGATGAATTACATTTATTGATTTTTGTATCTATGTTTATCAGGGGTATGACTCTACAGTTTTCCTTCTTGATGTGTATTTTTTTTGTACTATGGATTGAACTCAGAAGCACTCTACCACTGAGCTACATTCCCAGTCCTTTTTGTAATTTTAAAAATTTTTTTGGTAGTTGCAGACATATATCATGCCTTTATTTTTATTTGTTTATTTTTGTATGTTGTGCTAAGGATCAAAGCCATTTCCTCACATGTGCTAGGCAAACTCTCTGCTACTGAGCCATAGCTCCAGCCTCACTTTTAAATATTTTTAAAGACAGGGTCTCACTGAGTTTTCCAGGCTGGCCTTCTTAGAACTGCTTTTATGCATCTCAGAGATTTTGATATGTTGTGTCACTATTCTTGTTTGATTCCAGGAATTTCAATATTTATCTTCTAATTCCTTCTATGATCTATCTATTCCTTGTTCAGAATAGTATAGTTCAATCTTCATATATTAATTTGGTTTCTTTATTTTTTGCTGTTGATTTTTAATTAGGATTTGATAAGAAGCAACAAATTATTCTGATTTTTTGTATTTGTTAAAACTTGCTTTATGACTTAAAATATGGTCTTTTTTTTTGTATTAGGGAATGAACCCAGTTCACCACGGAGCTATATGCCCCATCCTTTTTATTTTTTTTGAGACATGGTCTTGCTAAGTTGCCAGGGCTGGCCTTGAATTTACAATTCTCCTGCCTCAGCCTCTAGAGTCACTGGGATTACAACCATGCACCTGAATCAAAAATGGCCTATTTTGAATAAGGTTCCATGAACTGCTGAGAAAAAAGTGAATTCAGCTGTATTATTTAGGGCAGAAGTGACTTTGTTGATTTTATGTCTGGATGACATAATTATTGGTGAGCAAAATGTGTTGAAATAACTCGGTATTATTATATTGTGGTCTATTTGTGCCTAAGTAGTTAGGCACACCAAATTTTGGGGCATAAACATTTGTTATTATTCTATTTTCATGTTGGATTTTTCTCTTTACCAACACAGAAGTTGAACTTTATCTATTCTGATTAATTTTTGTTTGAAATCTTCTTAGTCGATATGAGAATAGCTACTTCTGCTTGTTTTTAGACTCAATTTGCATAGAGTATCTTTTTCCATTCCTTTACTTTCAGCTTGTGGATGTTTTTGCCTATGAGTCTCTTGTAACAACATATAGTCATGTTTTGTTTTTAATTCATTCTGTCAGTCTTTGTCTTTCAATTGGAGTGTCAAGATAATTTTTGTTCAGTGTTATATTATGGAGAGATGTTTATTACTTCCAGTCATTTTGATTTGCTCAATATATTTAATTTGGTCTCAATTTTAATTTGCTTAACTTCTTTTCTAGTGAGTTTCATCCATGCAGGTGCTCTGGAGTTGATTTTTAAATTCTTCATGTGTAGTATTATTTTAAACAATTTTCTTTAGTGATAAATTAGTGTCATGAAATCTATTAGTTTATCCTTATTTTGGAAAAATGTTATTTGTTTTTCAATTATGAATGATAGCTTTGATAGTACAATCTTGGTTGGCAATTGTTTTCTTTCAGAGCTTGGACTATCTTATTCCAAGTCTTCCTGGATTTTAGAGTTTGAGCCTAGAAGTGAGAAGTAAGTCTTACTAGATTCACTTCTAAATTTGATCTGATGTTTTTCTCTTGCAACTTTTAATATTATATCCATATTCTCTTTTTTTAAAGATTTATTTATTTTTTCTAATTTGTTATATATGACAGAAGAATGCATTTCAATTCATAGTACACATATAGAGCACAATTTTTCATGTCTCCAGTTGTACACAAAGTATAGTCACACCATTCATGTCTTCAAACATGTACTTGGGGTAATGATGTCCATCTCATTCCACCATCTTTCCTACACCCCCCCCCCCCAACCCTCTCTTCCCCTCTCTCCCCTTTGCCCTATCTAAAGTTCCTCCATTCCTCTCATTCTCTGCCCCATCCCCATTATGGATCATCATCCTCATATCAGAGAAAACAGTTGGCATTTGTTTTTTTGGGATTGGCTTACTTCATTTAGCATAATATTCCCCAACTCCACCCATTTACCTGCAAATGCCATGATTTTATTCTCTTTTAATTCTGAGTAAATTCCATTTTGTATATATACCACAGTTTCTTTATCCATTCATTTACTGAAGGGCAGTAATAGCTACTTTAGCTACTGTGAATTGTGCTGCTATAAACATTGATGTGGCTATGTTACTATAGTATGCTGTTTTTAAGTCCTTTGCATATAAACTGAGGAGTGGGATAGCTGGGTCAAATGATGGTTCCATCCAAGTTTTCCAAGGAATCTCCATACTGCTTTTGAGATTGGTTGTACTAATTTGCAGTCCCATCAGCAATGTATGATTGAACCTTTCTCCCCACATCCTTGCCAACATTTATTGTTTTTCGTATTCTTGATAGCAGCCATTCTGACTGTAATGAGATGAAATCTTAGAGTATTTTTGATTTGCATTTCTCTAATTGCTAGAGATGTTGGTCTTTTTTTCATGTTTGTTGATTGATTATATATCATCTTCTGAGAAGTATGTGTTCAGTTCCGTGGCCCATTTATTGATTGGGTTATTTATTTATTTATTTTTTTGGTGTTAAGATTTTTGAGATTTTTATATACCCTAGAGATTAGTGCTCTACCTTATGTGCATATGGTAAAAATTTGCTCCCATTCTGTAGGCTTTCTCTTTACCTCACTGATTTTTTCTTTACTGAGAAGAAGCTTTTTAGTTTAAATCTATCCCATTTATTGATTCTTGATTTTATTTCTTGCACTTATTAAGGAAGTCAGGGCCTAATCTGACATGATGGAGATTTGGGCCTACTTTTTCTTCTTTTTTAGGTGCAGGTGCCACCTCTGACCTGCATGGGCAGCTGAACTTAAGCTCGCTCATATGAATTTCCTGGGACACCAAATAGAACACAGACACACACTTTACCTTTAAATCAAGCTTCACGATGGCTCCTCCACTCTTGGGCTCAAGCTTCCCAAATGAGAGAGCAAGGAAAGTCATGAGAGGCTGGTGAGAGAGATCAAGCACATTCAGAAATGAGCTTTTATTGGGGGGGACCCTCATTCTTAGAAAGTTCCATCCAAAAAAGGTCAGGAGGGGCAGGGTTACAAGGACAGGTGAGTGTAATTTGACCCAAGGGGCTTCAGGATGACATGCCTACACCTGAAGGACACATTCTCTACATCCAGGATCCAGGCAATGTCCAGGTCACTATGAAAGTGATGGACAGAGCCTCTCCACTCACAGGAAGGAGAATGTGAATCATTCAGTGAGACAGCTTCCCACATGTAGGTCTCTGGTTTAATTCCTAGGTCCTTGATTTACTTTGAGTTAAGTTTTGTGCATGGTGACAGATAGAAATTTATTTCACTTTGCTACATATGGATTTCCAGTTTTTCCAGCACCATTTTGTTGAAGAGGCTATCCTTTCTCCAATATGTTTTTGGCACCTTTGTCTAATATGAGATAACTGTATCTGTGTGGGTTTGTCTCTGTGTCCTCTATTCTGTACCATTGGTCAACAAGTCTATTTTGGTGCCAATACCATGTTGTTTTTGATACTACTGCTCTGTAGTATAGTTTAAGGTCTGGTATAGTGTGCCACCTGCTTCACTCTTCTTGTTAAGGATTGCTTTAGCTATTCTGGATCTCTTTATTTTTTCCAGATGAATTTCATGACTGCCTTTTCTATTTCTAGGAGGAATGTCATTGGGATTTTGATTGGAATTGCATTAAATCTGTGTAGTGCTTTTAGTGGTATGGTCATTTTGATAATATTAATTCTGCCTCTCCAAGAACAAGGGAGATCTTTCCATCTTCTAAGGTCTTCTTTAATTTCTTTCTTTAGCGTGCTGTAATTTTCATTGTAGAAGTCTTTCACCTCTTTCATTAAGTTGATTCCCAAGTTTGTTTTTTTTTTTTAGGCTATTGTAAAGGGCGTAGTTTTCCTAGTTTCTTTTTCAGAGGATTTGTCACTGATGTAAAGAAATGCCTTTGATTTGTGGGTGTTGATTTTATATCCTGCTACTTTGCCAAATTCATTTATTAGTTCTAGAAGTTTTCTGGTGGATTTTTTTTTGAATCTTCTAGGTATAGAATTATATCATCAGCAAATAGTGATAATTTGATTTCTTCTTTTCCTATCAATATCCCTTTAATCTCTTTCATCTAAATGCTCTGGCTAGGGTTTCAAGAACTATGCTAAATAGAAGTAGTGAAAAAGGGCATCCCTGTCTCTTTCTAGATTTTAGAGGGAATGCTTTCGATTTTTCTCCATTTAGAATGATGGTGGCCTGGAGCTTAGCATAGATTTCAATATGTTGTATCAGTGTTCTCATTTACCTCTAGGAAATTTTTAATCTCCTCTTTGATGTCTTTTGCAACCCATTGTTCATTCAATAGTATATTATTTTGTCTCCAGGTGAGGATGTTCTATTTTTTATTTTATCATTTTTTTTTCTAATTTTATTCCATTATGATCTGATAGAATGCAGGGTAGTATCTCTATTTTTTTGTATTTTCTAAGAGTTGCTTTGTGTCATATATATATTTTAGAGAAGAATCCATGTGATGCTGAGAAGAAAGTGTATTTGCTCATTGATGAATGAAATATTCTATATGTCTGTTAACTCTAAGTCATTGATTGTATAATTGAGTTCTATAGTATCTTTGTTTAGCATTTGTTTGGAAGATATATCCAGTGGTGAAAGAGGTATGTTAAAGTCATCCACAATTATTGTGTTGTGGTCTATTTGACTCTTGAACTTGAGAAGAGTTTGTTTGATGAAAGAAGATGCTCCATTGTTTGGGGTATATATATTTTAATTGTTATGTCTTGTTGGTGTATGAGTCCCTTAAGCAGTATGAAACATCCTTCTTTATCCCTTTTGATTAACTTTGTCTTGAGGTCTACTCTATTGATATGAAGATGGAAACCCCTGCTTGTGTCCGCAGTCCATGTGAGTCGTATGTTTTTTCCCAACCTTTCACCTTCAGTCTGTGGATGTTTTTTCATATGAGATGAGTCTCTTGAAGGTAGTATATTGCTGGGTCTTTTAAAAAAATCCAATCTTCCAGTCTGTGTCTTTTGATTGGTGAGTTTAGGCCATTAACACTCAGGGTTATTTTTGAGACATGATTTGTGTTCTTGGTCATATTTGTTTATTTTTTATATTTAACTTGACTTGGTTTCTCCATTGATTAGTATTTCCTTTAGCATAATACCTCCCTTTGCTGATTTTCATTGTTGTTTTTAATTTCCTCCTCATGGAATATTTTGCTGAGGATGTTCTGTAGTTGAGGATTTCTAGTGTAAATTCTTTTAGCTTTTGTTTATCATAGAAGGTTTTTATTTTGTCATCAAATCTAAAGCTTAATTTTTCTGGATATAAGATTCTTGGTTGGTTTCCATTTTCTTTTTTTTTTCTTCTTTTTTTTATTGGTTGTTCAAAACATTACAAAGCTCTTGACATATCATATTTCATACATTAGATTCAAGTGGGTTATGAACTCCCATTTTTACCCCAAATACAGATTGCAGAATCACTACACATCCACATTTTTACACAATGCCATATTAGTAACTGTTGTATTCTGCTACCTTTCCTATCCTCTACTATCCCCCCTCCCCTCCCCTCCCATCTTCTCTCTCTACCCCATCTACTGTAATTCATTTCTCTCCTTGTTTTTTTTCCCATTCCCCTCACAACCTCTTATATGTAATTTTGTATAACAATAAGGGTCTCCTTCCATTTCCATGCAATTTCCCTTTTCTCTCCCTTACCCTCCCACCTCATGTCTCTGTTTAATGTTAATCTTTTCCTCCTGCTCTTCGTCCCTGCTCTGTTCTTAGTTGCTCTCCTTATATCAAAGAAGACATTTGGCATTTGTTTTTTAGGGATTGGCTAGCTTCACTTAGCATAATCTGCTCTAATGCCATCCATTTCCCTGCAGATTCCATGATTTTGTCATTTTTCAGTGCTGAGTAATACTCCGTTGTGTATAAATGCCACATTTTTTTTATCCATTCATCTATTGAAGGGCATCTGGGTTGGTTCCACAGTCTAGCTATTCTGAATTGTGCTGCTATGAACATTGATGTGGCAGTATCCCTGTAGTACGCTCTTTTAAGGTCTTCAGGGAATAGTCCGAGAAGGGCAATAGCTGGGTCAAATGGTGGTTCCATTCCCAGCTTTCCCAGGAATCTCCATACTGCTTTCCAAATTGGCCGCACCAATTTGCAGTCCCGCCAGCAATGTAGAAGAGTACCCTTTTCCCCACATCCTTGCCAGCACTTGTTGTTTGACTTCATAATGGCTGCCAATCTTACTGGAGTGAGATGGTATCTTAGGGTGGTTTTGATTTGCATTTCTCTGACTGCTAGAGATGGTGAGCATTTTTTCATGTACTTGTTGATTGATTGTATGTCCTCCTCTGAGAAGTGTCTGTTCAGGTCCTTGGCCCATTTGTTGATTGGATTATTTGTTTTCTTATTGTTTAATTTTTTGAGTTCTTTGTATACTCTGGATATTAGGGCTCTATCTGAAGTGTGAGGAGTAAAGATTTGTTCCCAGGATGTAGGCTCCCTATTTACCTCTCTTATTGTTTCTCTTGCTGAGAAAAAAACTTTTTAGTTTAAGTAAGTCCCATTTGTTGATTCTTGTTATTAACTCTTGTGCTATGGGTGTCCTATTAAGGAATTTGGAGCCCGACCCCACAATATGTAGATCAGAGCCAACTTTTTCTTCTATCAGACGCAGAGTCTCTGATTTGATATCAAGCTCCTTAATCCATTTTGAGTTAACTCTTGTGCATGGCAAGAAAAGGGGATTCAGTTTCACTTTGTTGCATATGGATTTCCAGTTTTCCCAGCACCATTTGTTGAAGATGCTATCCTTCCTCCATTGCATGCTTTTAGCCCCTTTATCAAATATAAGATAGTTGTAACTTTGTGGATTACTCTCTGTGTCCTCTATTCTGTACCATTGGTCCACCTGCCTGTTTTGGTACCAGTACCATGCTGTTTTTGTTACTATTGCTCTGTAGTATAGTTTGAAATCTGGTATCACTATGCTGCCTGATTCACACTTACTGCTTAGAGTTGCTTTTGCTATTCTGGGTCTTTTATTTTTCCATATGAATTTCATGATTGCTTTATCTATTTCTACAAGAAATGCCATTGGGATTTTGATTGGCATTGCATTAAAGCTATAGAGAACTTTTGGTAATATCACCATTTTGATGATATTAGTTCTGCCTATCCATGAACAGGGTATATTTTTCCATCTTCTAAGATCTTCTATTTCTCTCTTTAGGGTTCTGTAGTTTTCATTGTATAAATCTTTGACCTTTTTTGTTAGGTTGACTCCCAAGTATTTTATTTTTTTTGAGGATATTGTGAATGGGTTGTTTTTCCTCATTTCCATTTCAGAAGTTTTGTCGCTGATATATAGAAATGCCTTTGATTTATGCGTGTTGATTTTATATCCTGCCACTTTGCTGAATTCATTTATTAGTTCTAGTAGTTTCTTTGTAGACCCTTTTGGGTCTTCTAGGTATAGAATCATGTAATCCGCAAATAGGGATAATTTAAGTTCTTCTTTTCCTATTTTTATGCCTTTAATTTCTTTCGTCTGTCTAATTGCTCTGGTCAGTGTTTCGAGAACTATATTGAATAGAAGTGGTGATAGAGGGCATCCCTGTCTTGTTCCAGATTTTAGAGGGAATGCCTTCAATTTTTCTCCATTCAGAATGATGCTAGCCTGAGGCTTAGCATAGATAGCTTTTACAATGTTGAGGTAAGTTCCTGTTATACCTAGTTTTTCTAATGTTTTGAACATAAAGGGATGCTGTACTTTGTCGAATGCTTTTTCTGCATCTATCGAGATGATCATATGGTTCTTATCTTTAAGTCTATTGATGTGGTGAATAACATTTATTGATTTTCATATATTGAACCATCCTTGCATCCCAGGGATGAATCCTACTTGATCATGGTGCACAATTTTTTTGATGTGTTTTTGTATCCGATTCGCCAGAATTTTATTGAGGATTTTTGCATCTAGGTTCATTAGAGATATTGGTGTGTAGTTTTCTTTCTTTGAGGTGTCTTTGTCTGGTTTCAGAATCAGGGTGATGTTGGCCTCATAGAATGAATTTGGAAGTTCTCCCTCTTTTTCTATTTCCTGAAATAACTTGAAAAGTATTGGTATTAATTCTTCTTTAAAGGTTTTGTAAAACTCCGCTGTGTACCCATCCGGTCCTGGGCTTTTCTTGGTTGGTAATCTTTTGATTGCTTCTTCTATTTCATCCATTGATATTGGTCTGTTCAAATTGTGTATATCCTCCTGACTCAGTCTGGGCAAATCATATGACTTAAGAAATTTATCGATGTCTTCACTATCCTCTATTTTATTGGAATATAGGTTTTCAAAATAATTCCTAATTATCTTCTGTATTTCTTTAGTATCTGTTGTGATATTGCCTTTTTCATCCCGTATGCTAGTAATTTGAGTTATCTCTCTTCTTCTCTTTGTTAGCATGGCTAAGGGTTTGTCGATCTTATTTATTTTTTCGAAGAACCAACTTTTAGTTTTGTCAATTTTTTCAATAGTTTCTTTTGTTTCAGTTTTGTTGATTTCTGCTCTGATTTTAGTTATTTCTTGCCTTCTGCTACATTTGCTGTTGTTTTGCTCTTCCTTTTCTAGGGCTTTGAGATGAAGTGTGAGCTCATTTTTTTGTTGGTTTTTTCTTTTTTTGAGGAATGACCTCCAGGTGATGAATTTCCCTCTTAAAACTGCTTTCATTGTGTCCCATAGATTCCGATATGTTGTGTCTGTATTTTCATTTATCTCTAAGAATTTTTTGATTTCCTCCTTTATGTCTTCTGTAACCCATTGATCATTCAATAACATATTGTTCATTTTCCATGTGATGTAGGATTTTTCCTTCCTTCTTTTATCATTGATTTCCAGTTTCATTCCATTATGATCAGATAAAATGCATGGTATTATCTCCACCCCTTTATATTTACTGAGGGTTGCCCTATGGCATAATATGTGGTCTATTTTTGAGAAGGATCCATGTGCTGCTGAGAAAAAAGTATATCCACTTGATGATGGTTGACATATTCTATATATGTCAGTTAAGTCTAGGTTATTGATTGTGATATTGAGTTCTATACTTTCTTTATTCAACTTTTGTTTGGAGGATCTGTCCAATGGTGATAGAGGTATGTTGAAGTCACCCATAATTATTGTGTTGTGGTCTATTTGATTCTTGAACTTGAGGAGAGTTTGTTTTATGAACGTTGCAGCACCCTTATTTGGTGCATAAATATTGATAATTGTTATGTCTTGTTGGTGAATGGTTCCTTTTAACAGTATATAATGTCCTTCCTTATCCCTTTTGATTAACTTAGTCTTGAAGTCGATTTTATTCGATATGAGGATGGCCACCCCTGCTTGCTTACGAGGACCGTGTGTGTGGTATATTTTTTCCCAACCTTTCACCTTCAGCCTGTGTATGTCTTTTCCAATCAGATGTGTCTCCTGGAGGCAGCATATTGTTGGATTTGTTTTTTTAATCCATGTTACCACCCTTTGTCACTTTATTGGAGAGTTTAAGCCATTAACGTTTAGAGTTACTATTGATATATGGTTTGTATTTCCAGCCATGTTTGATTATTTATCTTTTTTTAAAATTTAGTTTGTTTCTCCATGATTAGCTTTCCCCCCGCCCTCTGTCTTTACTGAGGTACTTCCCACTGTTGGTTTTGGTTATTGTTTTTCACTTTTTCCTTGTGTAGTGTTTTGCTCATTATGCTTTGCAATGCTGGTTTTCTGGCTAGAAATTCTTTTAACTTTTGTTTATCATGAAAGATTTTAATTTTGTTGTCATACCTGAAGCTTAATTTTGCTGGATACAAAATTCTTGGTTGGCATCCTTTGTCTTTCAGTGTTTGAAATACATTGTTCCAGGATCTTCTCGCTTTTAGCGCCTGTGATAAAAAATCCGTTGTTAACCTTATTGGTTTACCCCTGAATGTAATCTGCCTCCTTTCTCTTGTAGCTTTTAATATTTTCTCTTTGTTCTGTATATTGGATATCTTCATAACAATGTGTCTTGGCGTTGGTCTACTGTGATTTTGTATGTTTGGTGTCTTGTATGCATCTACAATTTGTATATCTGTTTCCTTTTTTATTTCTGGAAAGTTTTCTATAATTATTTCATTCAGCAGGTTGCTCATTCCCTTGGTTTGAACCTCTATACCTTCCTCTATCCCGATGACTCTTAAGTTTTTATTTTTTTTATGTTATCCCATATCTCTTGGATGTTTTTCTCGTGATTTTTTACCAGCGTTTCTGAGTTGGCTAGACTGTTTTCAAGATGATATATTTTGTCTTCATTATCTGACGTTCTGGCTTCTACTTGCTCCAATCTGTTCGTAATACTCTCATTTGAGTTTTTAATTTGGTTTATAGTTTCCTGCATTTCTAGAATTATTGTTTGATTTTTTAATAATCTCTATCTCCTGATAAAGATGCTTATTTGCCTCTTTTATCTGTTTATGTAATTCATTTTCAATGTGTTCTTTCACTGTTTGAATTTGCTGTCTCATATCCTCTTTAAGATTCCATTCCATCTGTCTAAGGTATTCCTTGAGTTCTTTATTTGGCCATTTTTCTGATGCCTCTAGGTCCTCCTGAATAGTTAGGCTGTCCTGCATTGTTTGTACTCCTTTTCTTCCTTGCTTTTTCATGCTGCTCATGTTACTTCTTGTTCTGTTTGACTGCTGAGTTACTGTTTACTCCTATAAATTTATTTGATGCTTGGGAGGAAAGGTATTAGAAGGGAAGGGAAGAAGTCACTAAAGAGAATGAGAGTAAGCAGGTAGAATTCAAGGAAGGGGGAATAAGGAAATTGAAAAGAAATGAAAAGACAAAAGAAAAAAAATAGAAAATAAAAAAAGAAAAAAAATTTAAAAAAATAATAAAAAAATTAAAATTAAAAAAATAATAAAAAAATTAAAATTAAAAAAATAATAAAAAAATATTTTAAAAAATTAAAAAAATGAAAAAAACCCAAAAAACAAAAAAATTTAATAAATTCAGACTTAGAGTTTGATTAACTTCTCTTCCAGTAGGTGGAGCTGTGCCCACTGGGCCAAGCTTCTCTCAATAAGTGGGAACCAATCACTTTGCAGCAGCTCCTTCTCCCAGACTGGGCGGGTCTCCAATCCTGAGTGCCTAGGGCCTTCTCTTGTGTCTAGTCACTTCCCCACTTTTCCTCAAGCCAGGCCCCACTCACTGGTGACGCTCACCACAATCCTGGCTACACACCAGGTCTGCTGCTCCTGGGAGCCCTATTTTCTTGAATGACTGGGCATACTCTCCCTGTTTGCCATTCCCTCAGACCCTAAGTTTGTGGAGCTTGGGGCTGAGAACCCTCAGCGAATTTTGCTTGCCCTCCAGTAGCCACGCCCCTGGTAGCTGGTGCCAGAGACCTCAGTTGTCAGCACTGGTGGGAGCGGTAGCCAGGGGTTCCGAGCCGCGGGTCCCGCACCACTCCTGATTCCCTCGGTCTGACTATCACGCTCACGGGAGAGCTGGGAGGGGCCCTTAAGGTTTCTCTGCTGTGTGGAGAGGGAGGGCTAGGGGGTTACACACCTGTCACCGCCGATTTCAATGAAGTTATCTCCTCTGCCGCATTCTGGTGAAGTCAGTTCTCTGCCATGGTGGTATCCCATGCAAATGGCGACAGTTCGTTCCCTTTGCCAGGTGACCGATGCAACGGGTGGATCCTGACTGGCTCTCCTAAGCCCCGTCTCAATCCTGTGGCCACTGCCTATGAAGGCTCGGTTGGTATTAACCTCCGCCGGTTCAGAAGGGCCGACTAGTTGTTTCAGCGGGATCGTTTAGTGCTGAGTCACCGCGGTTTGTCTGCGAGACACAGGCAAACGGGAGCTTGAATTCGGCCGATCCGGGCTTGGTGTGTGTTCTGAGAGGCCCAGACTGTTCGCCCCAGATCCATGTCAGCTCAGCATTGCCTAGTGATCCTGAGCAAACAGCATTTAGATGGTTTACGACTCCCTATGCCGGAGCAGCTGAAGAGGTCAGAGACTTGATCTCTCCACACCCGCCGCCATGTTGGATCTCCCTGGTTTCCATTTTCTTTCAGAGCTTGGGTATATGTTGTTTCAGGACCTTCTAACTTTCAGGGTCTGGGTTGAAGAATCTGCAGATATTCTAATTGGTTCCCCCTATATGTGTTGTGGGGCAGGTCACTCAGAAAACACTCCAAGTCCCAGTTTTGTCCAAATTGAAGAATCTTTATTTATCCAGCCAGCCAGAGACTGCTCCCTGCAGGACCCATAACTGTTTCTGCAAGGAACAGCCCCGAGCCTGACCATTTTAAGATATTTAAAGGCAAAAACTACATTTGGGTTGATGTAGCTGTAAGCAAGCAGATACAGAAACTGAATTGGGCAGTTAGCGAGACAATGCAATGGTACATTGGTATTTCCCACAGGACTTTCCAGGTTGTCATAGCAGCAAGCAAGTAGAAGGGAAGTGGGTCAAAATGACCCTAGTTGAGTACAAATTAGAGAATGGTTACTAACATCTAGACAATCAATCTCTGACAAAGTACATTGCCCAAGAAAAACGGAAAGCAAAGATAACAATTTTACATTATATAAGAATTACTATTTTGCATTGTCAAGTATGTTATGCTAGGTAACTATTAATGAATGCAGAGGATATGGAATCTCAGGGTAAAATGGAGTCTGTTTGGTCATTTCCCATATAGCCTGGCCCATACAGATGTAATTTGATTCCTTTCTCTTGTGGCTTTTAAATTATCTCCTTATTCTATATGCTAGGCATTTTCATTATAATGTGACTTGGTGTGGGTTTGTTGTGATTTTGTTCATTTGGTGTCCTGTAAGCCTCTTATATTTGATTTTCCAATTAATTCTTCATGTTTAGAAATTTTTCTGATATTATTTCATTGAATAGACTGTTCATTCCTTTGGTTTGGAACTGAATGCCTTCCTCTATCCCAAAATTATATCTATCTATCTATCTATCGCTATACATAGGCAAAATATTTTTATTTTGTTTATTTATTTTATGTGGTACTGAGGCTTGAACCTAGTGCCTCTCATATGCAAGGCAAGCACTCTGTCACTGAGCTACAACCCCAGCCCCCAATAATTCTTAAATTTGGTCTTTTTATGTTATCCTATAATTCTTGAATGTTCTGTTCATGGTTTTTTACCATCTTCACTGTATGGTCAACATTCTTTTCAAGATTATATATTTTGTCTTCATTGTCTGAGGCCTTGTCTTCCAAATGGTCTAATCTGTTGGTGATGCTTTCTATTGAGCTTTTAATTTGGTTTATTGTTTCTTTCATTTCAAGGATTTCTGGTTTTTTTTTTTTCCAGAACCTCTATCTCCTCATTGAAGTAATCTTTTGTTTTCTGTATTTGCTTATGTAGTTCTTTATCAAAATGATCTTTTGCTGTCTATATTTGCTCTCTTATGTCATCCTTTAATTCACAGAACATTTTAATCATGTACATCCCGAATTCCTTCTCTGTCATCTTTTCTGTTGTGCTGGCCGTGGATTCAAATAATATAATATTTTCATTTTTGGGGGGCACTTTCTTCCATTGTTGTTTGTGTGTCTTCTCTTCTAGCACTGCAGGTCTGAGGTGTTACAGTTTTTATCCTATAGACTTATTATGTCCCTGCAGGTTTTCAATACCTCTCCTTTAAGGGGGAGAACAATGTGAACATATCCCAATACAAACAATATACAACCTTAAGCCAAATATCTGCTATCAAGACATTAACAATTTTGTCATAATATACAGAAATGGTAAGCTCAATTATTACCTACAATATAAACAGTAGGTTTGCAAAAGAGTCTATAGTTTCTGATGGTGGACAAAGAACCAGGGATGAGGTGTAGGACCAGATGTTGAGGGGGTAGGAGGTAAGGATATAGAGTTATTAGATTTTAGAAAGCATGAAAGAGGAATCTAAAGAAGTTGGTTAGTAGCAGGAGAAGAGAGGCAAAGTGATTTTGGGGAGACAAGTAAGTGGGAAGATAGTAGAATACAGAAAACAAACAAACATATATATTAAGAAAAGTAAAAAAAAATTAGAAAAAAAAAAGAAAAGTAAAAAATGTAAAACTCAGAGATAAAAGAATATACAGCACCACTGTAATATGCTAGCCAGACATCCCAGACCTCAGTAGCCTAATTCTTGAAAAGTACTTGGTTTCACAAATGTTGGGGATGTGATCATGGGAAAAGAGAGAGATAGAGAAAAAAATATTGAAGGAAGATACAAGGATTGCTTTTTGTTGCAGATCAATATCTTTCCAGCTTCCTTTCTCATCCAATAGATAGGGTTGTCTGTTGTTTGCTGGTATTTCCATCCTCAGGATGGTGAAGGTTATTAGGGTGGGAGGGTTGGTCCAAGGATTTCCTTTGGGGCCTGCTTGTGTGATGTGGACGCCTGGTCTTATCTCCTTATATCACCTGTAGACCTCACAATTCCTGGTCTCTAATTTAGGCTCTAAACTGTATTTCACCCTCCTTTCTACTTCACAATCAGGAACCTTTCTCTCTGGAGATCTTGTGGACTGCACTCTGGGAGCTGTGCACCTGTTGCAGAGAGCTGTTAACACCTCATATGCTTCTTCTTTATTCTCAGGAATTTGATCTCTTCTGCTTTTTTATTCTCAGGATTTTTATCTGGATGTCAATTTAGTACCAATTTCTGATATGCATTTTTCATATCCTTGGGTGAGACATGTCTCTGTATACTTCAGAATTTCATAGTACCCCACCAATGTTTTTTTTTAAATAGTTCATTTTAGCTATATATAATATTAGGGTTCATTTTGACATTATATAAGCATGGGATGTAATTTGCTCAAATGTAGTCCCTAGTCCTTCCCTTTTGCCCCTCTTTCTTCATACTCTTGTTCTCATCTCTCTAGTCCACTGATCTTTCTTCTATTTATACTTTTTTTTTTAAATTAGTGCTTTGTGGATATACACAAAGATTAGATTCAATGTAGTATGTACATACATGTACATAGGAAAGTTAGATCAAATTAATTCCATTATTCTTCCCTTTTTCTGTTCCTCCTATCTCCTCTTAGATTCCCTTTCTCTTAATGATCTCTCTTTATTTTCATGATTTTTTCAACATCCTCCCCTCTTATTTATTGCAGTCTACATGAGTCCTTAGATCTAAAGTGTTTGTATGCATTGATTCTATTTTTTTTTTTTGCTTTTATTGGTGCATTATAGTTGTACATAATAGTTGGGCTCACTTTAACTCAATAATACATGCCTGAACTTTAATTTACTTCATTTCAGTCCCTGGTGCTTTCCTTTTCCCTCCCTCTATCCCCCTTCCATTGTACTGTCTACCTTCCATTCATTTATATATTTTAATTGTCACTACAGATATATGTCATGGTGTATATATACACGCCACATTTTCTTAATTCATTTATCTAATGACAGGCATCTGGGCTGGTTCCATATCTTGGCTATTGTGAGTAGCACTGCTATAAACATTGATGTGACCATATCACTATAGTATACTAATTTTAGTTCTTTTGAACTGAGGAGTGGGATAGCTGGGTCAATATGGTGTTTTCATTCCTAGTTTTTGAGGAGTTTCCATATGACTTTCCTGTCTTGTTGCACTAATGTTTACTCCCACCAATAACATATGAGTGTAAATTTCCCCACATCCTCTCCAAAATTTATTATTATTTATAATTATTTATATTCTTTTTTTGCAAAATTTCTTGTATTCCTTAGACTTGAAAAGTGACAATTTTTCAGAGAAGCACAATTTGTGATATATATATATATATATATATATATATATATATATATATATATATATATATATATATAAAATCCAGTCCTATGAATTACATAGTAAAACACAAACAGAACATTCTCATATCTCTGTTTCATCTTGTGGCACACATTTTAGTATTTGAGAAATCCTAGTTCACTTTTTTTTAAAATTTATTTTTTACATACATGACAATAGTGGACTGCATTACACTCATTATTACGTATTTATAGCACATGTTTTTGTAACTCTGTATATAAAGTATGATCACACCAAATTATGCCATTATACATGTACTCTTTTTTTACATAACAATTCTTAATACACATATATACCACAATTTTTCATATCTCTGTTTGTGTATAAGGTATGGTCAACACCAAATTAAAATCTTCATACATATATTTTGTATAATGATGACCATCACATTCCCCTATCCTTGCTATTCCCCTTCCCCCTCCCTTTCCCATCCATCCCTCTTCTCTATCTAGAAATAATCTTCCTCCCATGCTCTCCTTCCTTACCCCACTTTGAGTCACCTCCCTTTTATCAGAGAAAACATTTGGCATTTGCTTTTTTTGGGATTGGCTAACTTCACTTAGCATAATCTTCTCTAATGCCATCTATTTACCTGCAAATGCCATTATTTTGTTCATTTTTAGTGCTGAGTAATATTCCATTGTGTATAGATGCCACATTCTTTTTATGCATTCAAGGATCTAAACCAGAGTCTTGATCCTTGATCCATTTTGAGTTCATTTTTGTGCATGGTGAGAGATAGGTATTCAATTTCATTTGTTGCATATGGATTTCCAGTTTTCCCAGCACCATTTGTTGAGATGCTATCTTTTCTCCAGTGCATGCTTTTGGCACCTTTGTCTAATATAAGGTAGTTGTAATTTTGTGGGTTACTCTCTGTGTCCTCTATTCTGTACCATTGGTCTACCAGCCTGTTTTGGTGCCAGTACCATGCTGTTTTTGTAACTATTGCTCTGTAGTATAGTTTAATGTCTTTGTATAGTGATACCACCTGTTTCACTCTTCCTCCTTAGAATTGCTTTAGCTATTCTGGGTCTCTTATTTTTCCAGATGAATTTCATAATTGCTTTTTCTATTTCTATCAGGAATGCCATTGGGATTTTGATTAGAATTTCATTAAATCTGTATAGTGCTTTTGGTATGGTCATTTTGATAATATTAATTCTGCCTATGCATGAGCAAGGTAGATCTTTCCATCTTCTAAGGTCTTCTTTGATTTCTCTCTTTAGCGCTCTGTAGTTTTCATTGTATAGATCTTTCACCTCTTTTATTAAGTTGATTCCCAAGTGTTTTTTTTGTTCTTCTTTTTCTAGGGCTTTGAGATGTAGTGTGTGAAGTCATTTATTTGTTGGTGTTTTCTTCTTTTAAGGAATAAATTCTAGGCAATGAATTTTCCTCTTAGTACTGCTTTAATAGTGTCCCAGAGATTTCGATATGTTGTGTCTGTGTTCTCATTTACCTCTAAGAATTTTTTAATTTCCTCCTTGATGTCTTCTGTAACTAATTGTTCATTCAGTAGCATATTGTTCAGTCTCCATGTAATGCAGGAATTTTTCTTCCTTATTTTATCATTTATTTCCAATTTCATTCCATTATGATCAGATAAAATGCATGGTAATATCTTTACTCCTTTATATTTGCTAAGAGTTGCCCAGTGGCATAATATATGGTCTATTTTTGAGAAGGAATCCATGTGCTGCTGAGAAGAAAGTGTATCCACTTGATGTTGGTTGGTATATTCTATATATGTCAATTAAGTCTAAGTTATTAATTGTGTTATTGAGTTCTATAGTTTCTTTATTCAACTTTTGTTTGGAGAGGTGTATTAAAATCACCCAAGATTATTGTGTTGTGGTCTATTTGACTCTTGAACTTGAGAAGAGTTTGTTTGATGAACATAGCTGCACCATTGTTTGGGGAATATGTATTAATGATTGTTATGTCTTGTTGGTGTATGGTTCCCTTGAGAAGTATGTAGTATGTAATGACCTTCTTTATCCCTTTTGATTAACTTTGGCTTGAAGTCTACTTTATTTCATATGAGTATGCACACACCTGCTTGCTTCTGAAGGCCATGTGAGTGGTATGTTTTTTCCCAATCTTTCACCTTCAGTCTGTGTATGTCTTTTCCTATCAAATGAATCTCCTGTAGGTAGCATATTGTTGGACCTTTTTTTAAAAATTGAGTCTACTAGCCTATGTCTTTTGATTGGTGAGTTTAAGCCATTAACATTTAGGGTTACTATTGAGATATGGTTTGTATTTCTAGCCATATTTGTTTACTTTTGTTATTTAACTTGACTTGGTTTTCCTCTTTGATTAGTTTTTCTTTTAGGATACTACTTCTCACTGCTGCTTTTCATTGTTATTTTTCATTTCCTCTTCATGAAATGTTTTGCCAAGGATGTTTTGAAGCACAGGTTTTCTAACTGCAAATTCTTTTAATTTTGTTTACCATGGAAGGTTTTTATTTCATCTTCAAACCTGAAGCTTAATTTTGCTGGATACAAGATTCTTGGTTGGAACCCATTATCTTTCAGCATTTGAAATATGTTGTTCCAGGATCTTGCAGTTTTAGGATCTGTGTTGAAAAATCAGCCATTAACCTAATTGGTTTACCTCTGTATGTAATCTGATTTCTTTCTCTTGTGGCTTGTAAAATTCTCTCCTTATTCTATATGTTGGGCATTTTCATTATAATGTGTCTTGGTACGGATCTTTTGTGATTTTGCACATTTGGCGTCTCGTAGGCTTCTTGGATTTGGATTTTCGTTTTATTCTTCATGTCTGGAAAGTTTTCTGATATTATTTCATTGAACAAGTTGTTCATTACTTTGGTTTGGACCTCTATACCTTCCTCTATCCCAATAACTCTTAAGTTTGGTCTCTTTATGTTATCCCTTGTATATTCTGCTCATGGTTCTTATCAATCTCGCTGTGCTGTCTATGTTCTTTTTGAGATGATATACTTTGTCTTCGTTGTCTGATGTCCTATCTTCTAACTGGTCTACCCTACTTTTGATACTCTCATTTGAGTTTTTAATTTCACTCCAGGTGTGCAGCTGCTCCTGATCAACTGAGCGCTATCTCTGTGTTGGGTACTCACCTGTGTCATCACACCTGGTGAGAAGGGGGAATTGGAAATGGCAACCTGGTCAGTCATATTCCCTCTGATAGCCATGCCCACCAAAGCTGTCTAGATAGGTTTTGAGCTATCACAGCTGGGGGGAGGGGGAGTTGGAGACCAGGCGCCTTCTCAGTAGCACTCCATAGCCATGCCCACCAAAAGCTGGTGAGCATGGTTTTGAGTTATCTTAGCTGGGGAGAGGGGGTGCTGGGAACCACACACCTGTTCAGATGCCCATCCGCGCTGTCAGTGCAAAGTTGACCGAGATAGATTTTCCAAGATGGAGCCTGTCCATTTCCAGTGCCCTAGTGTCTGGTGAGGTGGAGGGTGCTGGGCTGTCCCTATGCTGCGTCCAGATCTTGGTCCAGTGTCCTGTACTGAAGCGGATCACAGTCTGGTGCACTGCAACCTTGGAGGGGCTATGACCTGGACTCCGCTCTGCCACCAGAGACACTGTGGAAGTGCTCAGAGGGTGGGCTCCGGGACCCCATTCCCATTGGCAAAGAGCGAGTCGGCCTTCCACAAGTTCTATGTTGCTCTTGCTTCTCCTGTGTACTCTGTGAAAATCCGCTATTTGAGATCCTGTCACACACTGTGAGAAGCTGCAAATTCGTCAGGGCGAGCCAAATGGAGTAACCATCCGACCTCTCTCTGGGGTTCACACACAGAGCAGCCAAGAATGGGATATCCTCTACTCCGCCATCTTGGATCCCAGCCCTAGTTCTTATTTATATCTTGATAATTGCTATTCTGAATCTAGTAAGATGAAATTTCAGTGTAGTTTTGATTTGCATTTCCTTGATTACAAGGGAAGTTGAGAACATTTTTCATATTTTTTTTGGTCATTTGTGTGTGTGTGTGTGTGTGTTTAAGAAATGTTGGTTTGTTTATTTTGTCCATTTGTTGGTTGTGGATTTGTCTCTGTGTCTTCTATTTTGTTCTACAGATCTTCATGTCTATTTTGATGCTAATATCATGCTGTTTTTGTTACTATAGCTTTGTAGTATTATTTGAAACCAGGAATTGTCATGCCTCCAGCATCACTCTTCTTGCTCAGGATTGCTTTGGCTATTCTGGGTCTTTTATTCTTCCACATTAATTTTAGGACTTTTAAAAATAGTTCTGTGAAGAATGTCATTGATATTTTGATGGAGATTGCATTAAATCTGTGTTATAACACTTTTGGTAATATGGCCATTTTGACAACATTAATTCTACCTATCCAAGAATGTGGGGGATCTTTCCATCTTCTAAAGTCTTCTTTGATTTGTCTCTTAAATTTCTATAATTTTCAATGTAGACGTCCTTCACCTGCTTGGTTAGATTAGTTTCTAAGTATTTGATTTTATTTTTTGAGGTTATTGTGAGTGGGATAGTTTTCCTGATTTCTTTCTCAGGAGAACCACTGTTGGAGAATAGAAAAGTGATATCTATCTCAATGCTATCACTTCTAGAAGTCTTTTGTTGGAATTGTTTTGAGGACTTCTACATCATCAAACAGAGATAATTTGACTTCTTTTTTTCCTATTTGTATCCCTTTAATTTCCTTCTTTTGCTTGATTTCTCTGGCTGGAGTTTCAAGAACTATATTGAATAGGAGTGATGAGACTGGACATCCATGTCTTTTTCCTGATTTTCAAGGAAATACTTTCAGTTTTTCTCCATTTTCCTATGATATTTGCTTTATAATACTGAAGAGTCTTTATAATGTTGAGATAAGTTTCTTCTATCACTTGTTTGTCCAGTTTTTTAAAAATATGAATGAGTATTGGATTTAATCAGACATTTCCTGCATCTATTGAGATAACCATGTGGTTCTTATCCTTGATTCTATTTATGTGGTGAATTACATTTATTGATTTGTGTATGCTTAAAAAAATCTTGCATCCCTGGAACAAAATCCACTTGATCATGGTGTACTGCCTTCTTAATGAGCTTTTGAATGCAGTTTGCAAATATTAAATTTTTGCACCTATGTTCATAAGGAATATGTATCTGTAGTTTTTTTTCCTTTATGTGTTTTGGTCTGATTTTGATATCAGGATTATACTGTCTTCATAGACTCTGTTTGGGAGTGTTTCCTCCCTTTCAGTTTTATGGAATAATTTGAGGAAGACTGGTGTTAGTTCTTCTTTAAAGTTCTGGTAGAACTCAGCCAAGAATCCATCTGGACCTGGACTTTTAAAAATTGAAAGTCATATATATATATATATATATATATATATATATATATATATATATAATTTTGTTTTCAGTAGACCTTTATTTTATTTATTTACATGTGGTGCTGAGAATTGAATGCAGGGCCTCACACATACTAGGCAAGTGCTGTGCCACTGAGCCACAACCCTAGCCCTTTTTGAAAGGCTTCTAATTGCTGTTTCAATTTCATTGTTTGATATTGGTCTACTAAGTTTTCAATATTTTCCTGGTTCAGTTTGTGTGGTCATTGTTACTATGCACTTTTTTTTGAATATAAATTTTCAAAATAGTGTCTAATGATCCTCTTGATTTCAGAAGTGTCTGTAGTGATATTTTCTTTTTAATCTCTAATTTGGATCTTCTCTCTTTTTCTTTTGTTTATTTTGGCTAGGGGTTTATCAATCTGTTTATCTTTTCAAGGAATAAACTTTTTGTTAAATTGATAATTGTATTGTCCTTTTAATTCTCAACTTCATGAATTTCAGCTCTGATATTACAATTATTTTCTATCTTCTATTGATTTTGGGGTTGGTTTGTTTTTACTTTTCTAAGGCCTTGAGGTGTAATATTAGATTATTTATTTGATTTTTTTCCTTTTTAAAAAATTAGGGCACTATATTTGCTAAAGATGTTGAATTTTTTTATGTATTTGAGAAGTGTCTCTTCAGTTTCTTTGCTCATTTATTGATTGGGTTAGAGAAATGCAAAATGACACTGAGATTGCATTTCACTCTAGTCAGGATGGCAGTTATCAAGAATACAAGTAACAATAAATGTTGGTGAGGATATGAGGAAAAATGTTCTCTTATACATTGCTGGTGGGATTGCAAACTGGTGCAACCACTCCAGAAAATAGTATGGCGATTCCTCAAAAAACTAGGAATGGAACTACCATGCAACCAGTTATTCCACTTCTTAGTACATATCCAAAGGATTTCAAATCAGCATAATACAATGGTGCAGCCATATCAATGTTTACAGAAGCACAACTCAAAATAGATAAGCTATGGAACCAACTCAGGTATCCTTCAGCTGATGAATGGATAAAGAAAATGTGGTATATGTACACAATGGAGTCATAAAGAAGAATGACTTTATGACATTTGCCAGTTATGGGATGGATCTGGAGACTAACACACTAAGTGAAATTTCAGTCCCCAAAAGCCAAAGATTGAATATTTTTGCTGATATATGGAAGCTAACCACAATAAGGGGGGGAGAGAATAAAAATTAGTAGATTAGACAAAGGGAAATGAAGGGAAGGAGTGAGGGATAGGAAAAAGGAAAATAGTGGAATGAATCTGATATAATTTTCCTATTTATAACAATGAATACACCACAGTGAATCCCATAATCATGTACATCTATGAGAAATGGGCCCAAATTAAAATATGTTATATTCCATGCTTGTTTAACTATATCAAAATGAATTCTACTGTCATGAATAACTAAAAAGACCAATTTAAAAAAAATGAAAGAATTTGTATGACCCACCCTCTGCAATAATGAAGGGGAGAGAAGTAATATAAGGTTAACTTAATATTGCTAATTACATGGTTTTAAAATACATTCATGATTTTAGGTAGTGGTGACCATTGTATAAAGAATTGCTTATTATGATGTTTTAGACTTTTAAAAAATATCTACCATAATTTTAACATGAGAATTCCTTCAGTACTTACTTACTTTCTTTATGCACAATGTGGTTGTACATGGATAATGCATCAATATTTCTTTTAGAGTATTTACTAAATAATTTAGTAATTAAAATAGAATTACAAAGAAAAAATAAGATTATGCATTCATTAATATGAACTTTCCTCTTAAAACTGCCTTCATGATGTCCCAGATATTTTGATATGTTGTAATGTGTTCTCATTTGTTTAAAAAAATTTCTTTAATGATCCATTCCTCATTTAAAAGAGTATTGTTCAATCTCTATGGCTTTATGTGGTTTTTATATTTTTTCTTGCTATTGATATCTAGCTTCATCCCATTATGATCTGATGGAATGCATGGATTATATCAATTTTTGTGTAATTGCTAAGACTTATATTGTGACCTAATATGTGGTCTAATTAGGAAAATGTTCCATGAGCTGCTGATAAGAAAGTGAATTCAGCTTTTTTGGTGTGTGTGTGAGTGTATGTAAGTGAAATATTCTGTAGCTCTCTTTATAGGTCCATTGATTTATGGCATTATTTGGTTAAAAAATATCTTTATTGATTTTATGTTTGGATGATCTGTCTTTTGGTGATAGAAGTGCCTTGAAATCACTCAGTTTTATTACATTAGGGTCTATCTGGGATTTAATGTCAAAAAGTAATTTCTAATGTAATCATATGCATTGACAATTGGGGCTTAAGTATTTACTATTGTTATATCTTCTTGTTGGATTTTTTTCCTTTATCAGTACATAGTGGTCTTCTTTGTCTCTTCTGATTAACTTTTGTTTGAAATCTGCTTTTTAGATATGAAAATAGTCACTCCTGCTTATTTTTAGATTCTGTTTGCAATATATATATATATATATATATATATATATATATATATACACACACACACACACACACATATATACATATATATTTTACATATTTATAAATATATATGTATTTTAACCATCCTTTATCTTCCAGCTTATATATCTATGTATATGTATATATAGATACATCTCTCTCTATCTATCTATCTATCTATATATATGAGATAAATCTTTTGCAAACAGCTTTTAGTCATGTCTTCTTTTTTAATCCATTCTGCCAGCATATATATTTTAACTGTGGAGTCAAGACAATTTACATTTAGTGTTATTATGAATATATGAGTGTTATTTCCTGCTATTTTGATTTGTTTGCTATATTCTGTCTTGAGTTTCATTTAATTAATTGCTCTTCTATTGAGTTACATCTATTTTAGAGCTTTGGAGTTTGTTTTGGGGTTCCTCTATGCATGGTATATCTTTATTCTTTGTAGTGATGGCTTTAGTGGTAATGAATTCTTTTAGTCTATTTTTATCATAGAAATTTTTTGCTTCTGAATGATTCTGAAAGATAGTTTTGCTGAGTATAGAATTTTTTTTTGGTACTGAGGATTGAACCCAGGGGTGCTCAACCACTGAATCACATCTCAGCACATTTTATATTTTATTAGAAACAGGGTCTTGCTAAATTGTTTAGGGCCTCACTAAATTGCTGACTGGCTTTGAAATCTTGATCCTCCTGCCTCAGCCTCCCAAACTGCTGGGATTATAGGTATGTGCCATGCCCAGCTGGGTATAGGAATCCTGACTGGTAATTATTTTCTTTTAGAGCTTGGACTATTTTATTACTTGATTTTAGGGTTGAATTGAGAAATCAGAAGTGAGACTTAGTTGTTTGCTTCTAACTGGGGTCTGACTTTTTTTTTTTTTGGTACTGGGGATTGAACTCAGGGGCACTCAATCACTGAGCCACATCTCCAGCCATTTTTTATATTTTGAGACAGGGTCTCACTGAGTTGCTTAGCATCTTCCTTTTTGCTGAGGCTGGCTTTGAACTCATAATCCTCCTGCCTCAGCTTCCTGAGCTACTGGGATTATAGAGGTGTGCCACCCTGCCAGGCAGGACATGACATTTTGCTCTTGAAGTTTTAAATATTATTTCCTTATTTTTTTAAAAAACAGTTGTCAATGGACATTTATTTATTTATATGTGGTGCTGAGAATTGATCACAGTGTCTCACACATGCTGGGCAAGTGCTCCACTACTGAGCCAAACCCCAGCCCTATTCTATGATAGACATGTTGATTATGATGTGTCTTAGAGAGGTTCTTTATTGATCTGGTCTATTTTGAGGTTCTATATCGATCCTATATTTGGATGTCTCATTTCTAAGATGGGAAAAATTTCTTCTATTGTCTCACTTTAGTTTAGTTTGTATCTACATATTCTCTTCTATCCCAAGGTCCCCATCTAGTTGTTCCTACCTAAGTTCTGGTTGTTTGTGGGTCTTTCTCTTACCTGTTCCATGTGTTTCAGTGTTATAGAGGCTTAAATGGGGCTTGTTAATGTATGGAGTGAGGTTTGATGTTACTTGGCTGAGTTGTGAGTGTTGTTCATCAAAAGGATCTTTACTGTGTGAGCTTGAAATGTCCCAATCACTTCCCAGATCCTCCTTGGAGAAAGGGAGCAAGGACTAGCAATGTTAACTACCAATGCACAGTCTTAAAATACAGTCTGATATATACTTTGATATCTATTAACATCAATTACCACCTGTAAAGAAATGATGGGGTCAGGATTTCACATCAACATGAGCAATAAACAACTTTGAACTAGATGAACTAGGAACCATGAATGAGTAAAAATCAGCAGGTGTTTGATATGTTGCACACTGTATTAACAATCACAACAATATGAATGGGTAGAAATTACATGAACTATATAATTCTAACAGATAGTAGAATTAAAATTTCTTAAGTGAAAAAAATATGATAGAAAGGAAAGAAAAAGTTTGAAATATTTAAAAAGTGAACAGAAGAGAAGCAGGAGCTAGGTAAGAGATGATGGCTATAAAGGTGGAGGAGTAAAATTAATTAATAAGTAACCAAACAAAAAAGGAGAGGGAGAGGGAACAGGAAAAATTGGTTATTAGTGGGGAAAGAGAGTGAAGAAAGGATAAGAAGAGGGGGAAAAACAAGTGGGTTTTGGGAATTAGTTTGTTCTTACCTTGAGATGTAACATTAGATTAATACAAACCAATCCAAAGGCAAACCAAGGCTAAACAATAAATAGATGAAGAAGAGAGCAATTAAAATGAATGAAGAATTATATAAATAATATATATCTATATATAATATATAGATATATCTATATATAATATATCTGTATATATTTTATCAAATCTATCTGTGCAGCAAGAACACACACATACACATACACATACACATACATTACATACACCAGCACACAGAATGAAAAAAATAAAAATAAAAAGGGAGGAAAATGAGAAAATAGAAAAAAAACCTTCTTTTTTCTATTTTTAAAATTTTTATTTGTTCTTAGATACACATGATGTATTTTACAGTAGAATATATTTTGTATATTACAAAATTAGTATTATTCTAATTAAGATATTATTCTTGTGGTGGTACACGATGCAGAGTTAAAACTACACTGAGATTCCATCTCAGTCCAAACAGAATGGCAATTATAAAGAATACAAGTAACAATGAATGTTGACAAGGATGTGGGAAGAAAGGTACTCTCATACATTGCTGGTGGGATTCAAATTGGCACAACCACTATGGAAAGCAGTGTGGAGATTCCTTACAAAACTTGGAATGAAACCATCAGTTGATTCAGTTATCCTACTCCTTGATCTATTCCAAACAGACTTAAAATTATCATGCTACAGTGATACAGCCATATCAATGTTTATAGTAACTCAATTCACAATAGCTAAGTTATGGAACCTACCTAGGTGCCCTTCAACAGATGAGTGGATAAAGAAAATGGTATATATATACCATAAAGAAAAATGAAATTATGGCATTGTTGGTAAATGAATGGAACTGGGGGACTATTATGCTGAGTGAAATACGCCAGTCCCACAAAAACCAAAGATCAAATGTTCTCTCTGATATATGGATGCTAACCCATAATAACGTAGGGTGGGGAGGGGTAGGATAGAAATCCACTGGATTAGACAAAGGGGAATGAAGGGAAGGAAGTGGAGAGGGGAATTGGAAAGACATTAGAATTAATTGGACATAATTTTCCTATGTTTGTATTTGAATACACACCAGGAAAAAAAACTTCTTAATGAGAAAAAAAGGCCTTGTTTCCATTGATGTGGTCAAAACTGTTGGCAAGGCTTTACATATTTTATCTTCATGGTTGTGAATTACCCAGGATCAAACCTGGAGTAGAGACATGCCTCTCTGATGGGTGACTTGTGTCTTCCCAGATGATGTGATGGGACACTAGTAACCAAGGGAGCTCTCTTTTCTTGTTCCTCCAACCTGTATCACCCTAGGCATGGTTCTCTCTGCACCAGTTTTAATCATTCTGGTCCAGACATAATCTGAACCCCACAATGGGTAACTTCTGGGTCAGGCTAGTAACTTCCTTTATGAATTCTCTAATCCAACCTCTGCTTGCTGCCCTGCAGCCATTCAAAAATGGTTCCTGCTACCAAAATGCTGATTCTGGCTGCACTCTTAGCCACTCAGCTGAGTGCTTAATTGATTTTCACTTAACAGCAGTCACCACCATGTCTGGGCCAGTTAATGTCAGTCTCCCTTTCTCTTCCACAGTTTATCCCAAGCCAATTTTATTCACTTACCTTCCTCTCTCTTTGCCTATGTTCCCTCTTACCTCTGCAGTGGGTTGGACCATCTCTAATGTATTACTTCTATGTTCAAATTTTCCAACTTTCTGTGTCTCTAAGATTATTTTGCTTTTCAATATTGAATTTCAGTGAATTCCCTTAGTCAACCACCTTGCTGAAGAGCAGTCTTTTTGACTCATAAATCTTGATTGAGAAACTGCTAGAAAGTGCATCCTTCTTCTGATCTGCTATCATTTTTATCCCTTTTTAAGATATATGTTATAGTTATAAGATACCTCGTATCCTCCAATAAGCTCATGTGATAGATAATGAAAGGATATTCAGAGGTGAAATAATTATCAGAGCTATAACCTAACCAGTGGACCAATCCATTTGATAGATTAATAATGGATTACTGGATAGTATCCAGTAATAGTAAGCTAGGCAGGTGAGGTGTGGCTGGAGTAAGTAGGTCACTGGGGACATGTCCTTGGAGATTATATATCTTATCCTTGGTGCTGGGAGCCATTAACCAAGTAGGTATGACAATTTCCTTGCCAGTGTACCCCATGTTGCTTAGTGGAAGGACTCATGGAAATAGGACATTTTGCAGTGACATTACATCTAAGGTGACCTTGCTCAAGGACCAGGGCGGATCCTGGTTTAGGGTGTTCCCGGTTTAGGACAATCCGGGTTTAGGGTGGTTCCAGGTTTAAGGTTATTCCTGCTGGGAATACGGTGTATCCTGCTGCCTGAGTTCCCCTTGAGTTCTCATGGGATTCAGACAGTATTTTTTTGGGAGACAGAAGCCCAGTGGGGGTGGATTTGGGCAGAGAATGTGGATTTCCCCAGAACGTGATTGTAGAGTGCTGGTGTGAGTTCGGGAATAAAGAGTTGCTGTTTGAATCTACAAGCTGTGTGGTGGCTCGTGATTTTGTGCCCAGCCAGACTGCGGCACCTTGGCTCTTCTTTCTCTCTCTCTCTCTCTCTCTCCCTTGGGCTTCCATGCTACCATGAGCTAAATAGCTTTCCTCTGCCACCCCTTTCCACCATGATGTTCTGGCTAGTCTTGGGCCCAGAGAGATGGATTTAGCTGACATTGGACCCGGGTCTGAAACTGTGAGCCCAAACAAAAATTTCCTCCTCCAAACTGTTCTTGTCAGGTATCTTGATCACATCAATGAAAAGCTGACTAATACAAAATACAGTCAGCCAATTTATGTCTTGTTTGGGAAATGCTATAGACTGAATACTTCTGTCCCTATACAATTTATGTATTGAAATCTAATCTCAAATACAATAACATTTGGAGGTGGGGTCTTTGAGAGGTGATTAGGCCATGAAGGAAGCACTTATTAATGGGATTAGTGCCCCTATGAAAAAGACTGTAGAGAACTCCTTTGTCAGAATGTTAAAGGGGATGGTAAAGGACAGAATAAAAAGATGGCTGTTTGTGAGTCAAGAAGGAGGCTGTCACCAGACAATGAATTTATATTTAAATTTTTTTTGTAGTTATAAGTGGATAGCATGTCTTTATTTATTTTTTGTTTATTTTTATGTGGTGCTTAGGATCAAACCCAGTGCCTCACACATGCCAGGCAAGTGCTCTACCAGTAAGCTACAATTCCAGCCATATATATGTATGTATATAATGTGTGTATATATATATATATATATATATATATATATATATATATATGTAAAATTTGTTCTAATTATTTATACATGACAGTAGAATGCATGTTGACACACCATATATAAATGGAACATAACTTCTCACTTGGTGTAGAGTTACACAGGTCATGTAATCACATATGCACATAGGGTAATAATGTCCAATTTATTTTACTATCATTCCAACCCCCATGACCCTCCCCTCTCTTCACTCTCTTCTGTCTAGTTCAAAATACCACTATTATTCTTCACCCACTGTGAATTAGCATCTGCATATCAGAGAAAATATTTGGCCTTTAGTTCTTTGGTATTGGCTTATTTTGCTTAGCATAATATTGTCTAGTTCCATCCATTTACCTGAAAATGCCATAATTTCATTTTTCTTTAAGCTGAGTAATATTCCATTGTGTATATATACCACAATTTCTTTATGCATTCATCTGTTAAAGGGCACCTAGCTTGGTTCCATGTTTTAGCTGTTGTTGAGCTGCTATAAATATTGATGTGGCTGTGTCACTGTAATATGCTGGTTTTAAGTCCTTTGGGTATAAACCTAGGAGTAGGATGACTGGGTCAAATTGTGGTTCCCTTCCAAGTTTTCTTAGTAATATCCATACTACTTTCCATAGTGGTTGCACCAATTTGAACCCCACCAGCAATGTACAAGAGTACCTTTCTCCCCACATTCTCACCAACATTTATTGTTGCTTTTATTCTTTTTTATTATTTATTCTAATTAGCTATAGATGACAGCAGAATGCATTTCAGCTCATTGTACACAAATGGAGCACAACTTCTCATTTCTCTGGCTGTACATAATGCAGAGTCATACTGTTCCTGCAATCATACATGTACATAGGGTAATAATGTCCCTCTCATTCCACCATCTTTCCCAACCCACACCCCATCTACTCCTTTTACTCCCTCTGCCCAATCCAAAGTTTTTGCATTCTTCCATAGCCTCTTCCATTATGGATCAGCATCTACTTATCAGAGAAAATATTTGGATTTTTATTGGGGGGAGATTGGCTTATTTTGCTTAGCATGATACAACTCCATCTATTTACCTGTAAATGCCATGATTTAATTATTCTTTAAGCTGAGCAATATTCCACTTTGTATACACACTACATTTTCTTTATTCATTTATCTGTTGAAGGGCACCTAGTTTGGTTCCATAGTTTAGCTATTGTGAATTAAGCTGCTATAAACATTGATGTGGCTGAGTCAATGTAGCATACTGGCTTTAAGTCCTTTAGTTATAAACCTAGGAGTAGGATGACTGGGTTAAATTGTGGTTCTCTTTCAAGTTTTCTTAGGAATCTCCATACTGCTTTCTCTAGTATTTGCTCCAATTTGCAGTCCCACTATCAATTAATGAATGTGCCTTTTGCCCCCACATCCTCACCAACCATTTATTGTTGCTAATATTTTTGATAATTGCCATTATGACTGGAGTGAAATGGAATCTCAGTGTGGTTTTGACTTGCATTTCTCTAATTGCTAGAGATGTTAAACATTTTTTTCATATCTTTTTTGATAAATTTTATTTTTTCTTCTGTGAAGTATCTATTTAGTTCCTTTGTCCTTTTATTCATTGGATTATTATTTTTTTGGTGTTCATTTTTTTCAGTTCTTTATATATCCTGGAGATTAATGCTTTATCGAAGCTGTACCACATATGCTCTTTGTTACCTTTTCCCCCTGAATATTAATAAAGCATACTTCATTTTATTATACTTCATTTTATTGTGTGTTATAGTTTGGATATACCCAAAGGTTCATTGTGGGGATTTTAGGAAATTATTGGATCCTGAGGACTCTAGCCTTATAAATGGATTAATCAATTTGATGGATTATTAATTTGAATTAACTATTGGAAGGTGGTGCAAAATATATGAGGTATGACCTAAAGAATGGAGTGGGTCTTGAGGGTACACCCTTGAGGACTGTATCCTGTCCCCCAGATATCTTTCTCCCTCTTTCTCTCTCTGCCTCCCAACTGCCACAAGCTGAGCAGCTTTCCTCTTTCTCACATTTCCACCATAATTTCTGCCTCACCTCAGGCCTAGAGCAATGGATCCAGCTAACAATGAACTAAAATATTTTATATAGCTAAAGTAAGCTTTTCTTCCTCCAAGTTGTTTATGTCAGATATTTTGGTCAACTAACATATTACCACTGAGCTGCATCCCAGTTTTTAAAATTCTTATTTTGACCAGGATCTCACTAAATTGCTGAGGCTGGCTTTAAATTTGCCATGCCTCATTCTCCTGAATCACTAGGGTTATAGGGATGTGCCATCATGCCCAGCAATATTACCTTGTTTCTTAGACATTGTCATATTACAAATGATTCCACAATGAAGAACTTTGTGTAATATTTAATATTATGAAGCATATATTTAGAGAAAATTCTCAGAGATGACATTGCTAGTTCAAAAGCCAAACATGTTGTTCATTAAAGAGATTGCCAAATACCTTCCATTGTGGTTCTACCATTTTCCCCATTCCTATCAGAATACTCGTTTTCCCACATATTTGTTTAAAGAGTATATTGTCAACTTTTTGATGGTGTGCTATCTGATTAGGAAATATAGTATCTTTTGTGGTTTAATTCATGTTTCTTGTTCTAGATTAAGTTGATAAAGTTTTAATATGTTTAAAGGCCTTTTAAATTATTTTCCTGCTACTTGTCTGTTTATATCTTTGGTCCATGTTTGTCTAATGGATTTTTAGTTTTCAACATTTTTTTTCCTTTCTTCTTCTGTTATGGGGTATCTAACATGGATATGCTTTACCACTGAACTACTTGTATTTGTTTTATTTTGATACAGGGTTTTGCTAAATTGACAAGACTGGCCTCAAACTTTCAACCCTCCTGCCTTCGCCACCTGAGTTGCTGGGATTATAGGCATGTACCATAATGCCTGGATTACACATTATTTTGGATAAATACTAAGGAGTTGTTTAGATGGATCATGTGGTGGCATCATTCCTAGTCTTTTGAGGAAGGTCCATAGTGATTTCTACAGTGGTTTCACACCTAAAGTGTGTAAGTGGTCTTTTCCTGTATATTTTTGTCAGTATTAAAATTATCATTAAAAAATAAACATGTCAAAGAATTTCCTTCTACCCTTAAACTTAAAAGTATAATTTTATGGTTATTAACATTGTAAAACCCAAGCAAGAGAGAAAACACAATTCTAGCATATTTGTCTTTGTCCATTTTCTGTTACTATAAGAAAATACCCATGACTGAAAAAATTATAAAGAATAAAGGTTTATTTAACTTAAAGCTCTGAGACTGGAAATTCTAAAAGCAAGGCACCAGCATCTGTATAGTATCTAATGAGATCTTCTGCTGTATAACATGGCCAAGGGCATCATGTAGCAAGACCAAACAAGCATACTTACACTACTATCTCTTACTCTTCTCATAAAATCACTAAATGCTATCATGGGGATCCTACATTCATGGCCTTATCTAATCTTAATTACCTCCAAAAGACCCCCACCTTCAAATACCATTAACATATGAATTTAGAGATTAAATCTTCAACACATGAAATTTTTTAGGATACATTCAAACCATAATAACATTTTATATGGTGATCACATGGACTCTACTCGACTTTGGAAATAGACTGCTGTCATTCTGACTCAGCCCCATAAGAAACATGAATTTCAAATGGCAGAGTGAACTGTCAGATGTTTCTTCAGAAAATGCTGAAAAAGGGCTGAAGCTCAGTGGCAGAGTGCTTGCCTAGCACATATGAGGCACTGGGTTTGATCCTCAGCACCACATAAAAATAAACAAATGAAATGAAGGCATGCATCCATCTACAACTACAAAAAAAATTTTAAGAATGCTGAAGAGCCAGGTGTGGTGTCCCATGCCTCTAACCACAGCAGGTTGGGAGGCTGATGCAGGATCACAAGTTCAAAGACAGCCTTAACAATTTAGGCTGTAAGAAACCTACATAGACCCTGTCTCAAAAAATAAAAAGCACTGGGAATGTGGCTCAGTGGTTAAGTGCCCTTGGGTTCAATTCCTAGTACCAAAAGAAAAAAAAATGTTGAAGGTTCTGTGTGTCATATTAAATAATTACCAGATTGATGGCAGATGAAGAGAAGATGCCAACATCTTCTATACTTAAAACAACTTATTATAGGTCTAGGACTTTTTACAAAGATGACTTAGAAAAAGTTTTTAAAAATTAGTTCTTTTTATTTATACAGGACAGTAGAATCCATTTTTGACATAATTATACAAACATGGAATATATCCTGTTCTAATTCAAACCCCAGTACTTATCCTTACCCTTCCCTCTCCCCATACCCCACTCCCTTTCTCTATTGATCTTTCTGCCATTTACCAATAGTTACTTTTTAAAAATTAATTTCTTGTGGATATAAATAATGGTGAAATTCAATGTGATTTATTCATATATGTTCATAGGAGATTTATGTCAGATTCATTCCACTGTCTTTCCTTTTCTTATCCCCCTCCCTTCCCTCCATTCCCCTTTATCTACTCCACTGAACTTCTGATGACCCCCCCCCCCCATCTTTAATGTAGGTTAGCTTCCACATACCCGAGAAAACATTTGATCTTTCCATTTGGGGAACTAGTTTACTTCACTTAGCATGATAGTCTCCAAATCCACCCATTTACCAGAAAATCACTTAAAGTCATTTTTCTTTGGCTAAGTAATTCTCCATTGTGTATATATACCACATGTTATTTATCCATTTATCTGTTGAAGGACACCTAGGTTGGCTCCATATGTTACCTACTGTGAATTGTGCTGCTATAAACACTGATGTTGCTGCATTGCTGCAGTTTGCTGATTTTAAATCCTTTGGATATATACTGAGGAGTGGGAAAACTGGTTGAATGGTGACTCCATTCTTGTTTTTTTTAAGGAATCTTCATAGTGTTTTTCAGAGTGGTTACACCAGTTTGCAGTCACACCAGCAATGTATGATTGTACCATTTTCCCCACATCCTCATCAATATTTATTTATTAATTTGGTACTGGGGATTAAACTCAGGGGCACTTAACCAGTGAGCCACATCTACAGCCCTATTTTGTATTTCATTTAGAGACAGGGTCTCACTGAGTTGCTTAGCACATTGCCATTGCTGAGGCTGGCTTTGAACTCTCGATCTTCCTGTCTCAGCCTCCCGAGCCTCTGGGAAACATTTATTTTTATTATTTTTTAAGTTGTTCTTTTTAGGTATGATTGTGGAGTGTATTTTGACATATTATACATATGTAGAATATAACTTATTCTAATTAGGATCTCATTCTTGTGATTGTAAATGATGTGGAGTTTCACTGTGTATTCATTTATGAACATAGGAAAGTTTTGTCCAATTCATTATACTGTCTTTCCTATTCCCATCTTCATTCCCTTTCCTTTATTACCCTTTTCCAATTCAATGAGTTTCTATTCTTCCCTTGTGTGTTAGCATTCATATATCACAGAGAACATTTTGCTTTTGGTTCTTTGGGATTGGCTTATTTCATTTAGTTTGATCGTCTCCACTTCCATTCATTTACTGGAAAGTGCCATAATTTCATTCTTCTTTAAGGCTGAGTAATATTCCATTGTGTATATATACCACAGTTTCTTTTTTCTTTTTAAAATATTTTTTTAGTTATACATGGACACAATATCTTTATTTTGTTTATTTATTTTTATGTGGTGCTGAAGATTGAACCCATGGCCTCACATGCGTGAGGCAAGTACTTTGCCACTGAGCCACAACCTCAGCCCTATACCACAGTTTCTTATCCATTTATCTGTTGAAGGTCACTTATGTTGGTTCCATAGTTTAGCTATTGTGAATTGAGCTGCTATAAACATTAATTGGCTGTAATTGTGGTATGCTGACATTTAAAAAAAATATTTTTGTAGTTGTAGATGGACACAATACCTTTATTTTATTTGTTTATTGTATGTGGTGCCAGGAATTGAACCCAATGACTCACCCATACTAGGCAAATGCTCTATCACTGAGTCCCAGCCCCAGCCCAGTATGCTGACTTTAAGTCTTTTGGGTGAGTGAGATAACTGGGTCAAATTGTGGTTCCATTCCAAGTTTTCTGAGGAATCTCTATATTGTTTTCCAGAGTGGTTGCATCAATTTTCAATCCCACCAGCAATGATTGCCACTATTAGGGTCTGTAAACAAGTCAAGATGGCGCCTGGCATTTTGCCAGAGGGAGTGGTTTGTGAAGTAACGCCAGCGAGCCATTAAGTGTGGAGATTCCTTATTGGTTGACTGCTGTATCTAGTTTATGTTAATTAAGATAAGCTGTGTGTAATGTATATATACCCCTCCTGTCCTACAATAAACGGCTCCCACTCCTGCTGTATCAATGTACACAAGTTGCTCGTCACCCCCTGGTTATTTTGCTGCAGCCGGACTGCGGCAGCCAACATTTATTGCATTCTTGATAATTGCCATTTTGACTGGAGTGAGATGAAATCTCAGTGTAGTTTTATTTTGCATTTCTCTAACTGCTAGAGATGTTAAACATTCTTTTATATATTTGTTGACAATTTTTATTTCTTCTTCTTTGGAATGCCTGTTCAGTTCCTTTCCCCATTTATTAATTAGATTATTTGTTCTTTGTGTTAAGCCTTTTGAGTTATTTATATATCCTGGAGATTAATGCTCTATCTGAAGTGTAGGTGGCAAAGATTCTCTCCCATTATATAGGCTATCTCTTCACATTCTTGAAGAGATTCTTGTTTTCTTTGCTATGAAGAAGCTTTTTAATTTGATGCCATCCTGTTTATTGGTTTTTTAAAATATATATTTTAAAATCACATATGGACATAATAAAATTTTTTATGTGTGCTGAGGATTGAATTCAGTGTCTCACACATGGTAGGCAAGTGCTCCAGCACTGAGCCACAACCCCAGCCCTATTGATTTTTTTTTTGTGCCAGGGGTTGAACTCAGGAGCACTCAACCACTAAACCACATCACCAACCCTTTTTTTTGTTGTCATTTTTTAGAGATGGGGTCTCACCAAGTTGCTTAGGGCCTTGCTAAGTTGCTGAGACTGACTTTGAACTCACGATCCTCGTGCCTCAGCCTCCCAAGCTGCTGAGATTACAGATGTGAGCCACTGTGCCCCACACTATTTATTGATTTTTAATTTTATTTCTTGCACATTAGGAGTCTTGTTAAAGAAGTCAGTTCCTGAACCCATATGTTGAAGTGTTGGGCCTACTTTTTTTTTTCCTAGTAGGTGCAAAGTTTCTGGTCTAATTCCTAGGTCTTTGTTTCACTTTGAATTGACTATTTTTCAGGTTGAGAGAAAGGGGTTAAATTTCATTCTATTACATATGGATTTCCAGTTTTCCCAGCAGCATTTGAAGTGTTGTTTTTTCTAACATATGTTTTTGGCACCCTTTTTTAGTATAAAATAACCATGTTTTTGTGTCTTTGTTTTCATATCTTCTATTCTGTACCATTGGTCTTTATCCATGTTTTGGTTCTGATACCATGCTCTTTTTTAAATTATTGTAGCTCTGTAGTATAACTTAATGTCTGGTATTGTGATACCTCCTGCTGCATTTTCTTGCTAAGGATTGCTTTGGTTATTTTGGGCCTCTTATTTTTCCAAATGAATTTCACAACTACTTTTTCTATTTCTATGAAGCACTTTATTATAATTTCAATGGAAATTCTATCAAATAAGCATGGAAGTTTTGGTAGGATGGCCAGTGTGACAATATTACTTATGCATATCCAAGAACATGGAAGGTCTCTCCAACTTTTCTAAGGTCTTCTTCAATTTCTTTCTTTAATGTTCTGTAGTTTTCATTGTAGAGATCCTTCACCTTGTTTGTTAGATTGATTCCCAATTATCTTATTTTTTTGAGGCTATTGTGAATGGGATAGTTTTCCCAATTTCTATTTCAGCTAATTCATCATTGGAATATAGGAACATGATTGATCTATTAGTGTTGATTTTGTATCCTGCCTCTTTGCTGAATTCATTTGTGTGTTCTAGAAGTTTTCTGGTGGAGGCTTTTTGGGTCTTTTAAGTGTAGAATCATGTCATCAGTAAGCAGAGAGAGTTTGAGTTTTTAACTTCCTAATTATATCCCTTTAATTCCCATCTTTTTCCTAATTACTCTGGCTAATGTTGAATAGAAGGGGTAAAAGTGATCATCCCTGTCTTTTTCCTGATATTAGAGGGAAATCTTTCAGTTTTTCTCCATTCAGAATGATGTTAGCCTTGGGTTTATTCTATGTATCTCTTACAATGTTGAGGCATGCTCCTTCAATCCTTAGTTTTTCTAGTGTTTTAAACATGAATGGCTGCTGTATTTTGTCAAATGCTTTTTCTGCATCTATTGAGGAAATCATGTGATGCTTGTATTTAAATCTATTTATGTGATGAATCACATTTATTGATTTATTTATGTTGAATAAAACTTGCATCTCTGGGATGAAACCCACTTGATCATGGTGCACTATCTTTTAAATATATTTTTGTATGCAATTTGCCGGTATTTTATTAAGAATTTTTACATCAGTGTTCATTGAGTATATTGGTCTGAAGTTTTCTTTCCTTGATGTGTCCTTGTCTGGTTTTCCTATCAGGGTGGTTCTACCAGATAGAATGAGATTGGAAAATTTCCCTCCTTTTTTATTAAGTAGAATAATCCGAGGAGGATTGGTTTTAGTTCTTTAAAGTTCTAGTAGAACTCAGCTGAGAATCCATCTGGCCCTGGACTTTTCTTTGTTTATAGGCTTTTGATGGTTTCTTCAATTTTATTACTTGAAATTGATCTGTTTAAATTTTCTGTATCCCCTGGTTCAATTTGGGTAGGTTACATGTCTCTAGGAATTTGTCAATATCTTCAAGATTTTCTAGCTTATTAGAGTATAAAATTTCAAAATAATTTCTGATAACTCTCTGTATTTCAGTAGTGACTGGTAATATTTTCTTTTTTTATCACAGATGAGTAACTTGAATTTTTTCCTCTTTTTTGATTAGCTTTGCCAAGGATTTATCAATTTTGTTTATTCTTTCAAATGATCCATTTTTTCATTGATTTAAAAAATTTTCTAATGTCTCAATTTCATCCATTTTGGCTCTGATTTTAATTATTTCTTGTCTTCTCCTGATTTTATTGTTGATTTTTTCATTTTCTAGGACATTGAGATGTAATGTTAGATTATTTACTTGGTATCTTTCTGTTGTTTTAATGGATGAGCTCAATGCTATGAACTTTCCTCTGAGAACCACCTCATAATGTCCCAGAGATTTTGATATGTTGTATCACTATTCTCATTTACCTCTAAGTATTTTTATTTCACTCTGATTTCTTTTGCTATTCATTAATTATTTAAAAATGTATTATTGGGCTAGGATTCAGTAGTGGCATTTTGGGTTTGATCCTCAGCACTACATAAAAATAAATAAAATAAAGGTATTTTATCTAAAAAAATACCAAAAAAGTGTATTACTTAGTCTCCAGGTGTTAGTTTCTATTTTTTATCTTATGGTTAATTTTACTCCATGTTGATCTAATTGAATGCAAGGTATAATCTCTCTCTCTCTCTCTCTCTCTCTCTGAAGTAGTTTCTTGGTGGCCTAATATATGGTATATTTTAGAAAATGTTTCAAGTGCTGCTGAGAAGAAAGTGAATTTCAGTCATTGATGGATGAAATATTCTATAGATATCTGTTAACCTTAAATTATTAATTGTATATTTTAGTTCTGAGGCTTCTTTATTTAGTTTTTGTTTGAATGATCTATTCAGTGATGAGAGAGGCATGTTGAAGTCACCCAATATTATTATGTTGTAGTCTATTTGCTCCTTAATATTATGAGAGTTTTCTGATTTGGTATTTATATACTCCATTGTTTGGGGCATATATATTTATGATTATTATTTCTTGTTGTTGTATGGTTCCCTTAAGCAGTATAAATGACCTTATTTGTCTCTTCTGATTGAAGAAAAGAAGTCCACTTTTTCTGATATAAGAATAGTAACCCATGCTTGTTTACAAAATCCATGTGAATGGTTAGTTACTTTTCCATCCTTTCACCTTCAATCTGTGGATGTCTTTGCTTATGAGGTGAGTCTCTTGGAGTCAACATATTGTTGAGTATTTTTTTAAATCCAGTCTTCCAATCTATGTCTTTTGATTAAAGATTTTATACCATTTACATTCAATCTTAGGTGATTTTTATTCCCTGTTATTTTGATTTATTTTTAGTTTTTAAGTGGCAGTTAATTCTTCTTTAATTGATATTCTTTTTGTGTATTTCCTCCCTTTGCTGGTTTTTACTTTTATTTTTTATTTCTTCTTCATAAAATATATTATTGAATACGTTTTATAGTGCAGACTTTCTAGTTGTGAATTTTTAGGTTTTGTGTATTATGGAAAGTTTTTGATTTTATCTTCAATTCTGAAGCTTATTTTTGCTGTATAAAGTATTTTTGGTTGGCATCAAATTTATTTCAGAGTTTTGTATACATTATTCCAAGATCTCCTAGGTGTTAGGGTCTGGGTTGAGAAATCAGTTGAGATCCATATTGGTTTGCCTTTAAATGTGACCAGTCATTTTTCTCTAGAACCTTTTAAAATTTTATCCTTATTTTGTATGTTAGGCATTTTCATAATAATGTGTCTTAGAGTGGATCTATTGTAATTTTGTATATTCAGAGTTCTGTATACCTCCTTGTTTTAGTCATCTTTTTCATTGCTTTGATTAAAAGACTTAACGAGAATAATTATAGAGGAGGAAAATTTTATTTCAGGGCTCATGATTTCAGAGGTCTCAGTCCATTGACAATTGTTCCAGGTGAGGAAGAATACCATAGCAGAAGAGTGTAGCAGAGGGAAGCAGCTCACATGATAATTAGGATGAAGAGCAGAGAGGTTTCCTCACCAGATACGAAATATACACCCCAAAGCCTTACTCTCAATAGCCTACCTCCTCCAGCCACACACTACCCCCTTCAGCCCTCACTAGTTAATCCCATCATATGATCATTCAAATGATTGGATTAAGGTTTTCGTGGCCCTATCATTGCTCCTGTAAACCTAATTGCATTGTCTCACTCTTGTGCTTTTGAGGGCTTCTCACATCAAACTATAACACTCCTGTATTTTAATTTCCATTTAATTTTTAAGGTTTGGAAAAATTTCTAATATTACTTCATTGAAAAGATTGTGCATTCATTTAGTTTGTATTTCAGAGCTCTCATCTATCCTGATATTAAATTTGTCCTTTTAATGTTATCTATATTCTTTTTTTGGGGGGCGGCCCTGGGCATTGAACTCCTCAGGGGCACTCAGCCACTGAGCCACATCCTCAGCCCTATTTTTTATTTTATTTAGAGACAGGATTTCACTAAGCTGCTAAGCACCTCACTGTTGCTGAGACGGGTTTTGAGCTCATGCTTCTCCTATCTCAGTCTCCCAAGCTGCTGGGATTACAGGCTTGCACCACTACACCCAGCATTATCCATGTTCTTGAATATTCTGTTCATGGTCTCTTAATATCTTTTCTCAATGGTCATCTTTATTTTCAAGATCATACATATTGTTTTAAATGCCTGACAATCTATCTTCCAAGTGGTATAGTCTATTTGCAATGCTTTCCATTGAATTTTCAATTTGGTTTATTATTTCCTTCTTTTTGAGGATTTCTGATTGATTCTTTTCCAGAATCTCTGATCTCCTAATTGAAGTGATCGTTCACTTCTTGTATTTTCTCTGATTTTAATCCTTAAATTGTCTTCCATCTCATAAAAGAGTTAGTGTATGAATTTTCTAAATTTCTTCTCTGACATTTCCTCCACTGTGGATGTCAATTTTTGTTGAGGCATTTTGGTTTTTTTTGGAATGGTTTTTTTCCCTTGACTTTTTTATATTGTTTGTGTCTACCCATCTATTAGTATGGTTCTGAAGCAGCAGAGTTTCTACCCTGTGAACTTGTAGTGTCCCTGTAGGTTTCCAGTATCTCAAATATTGTGGGAAGACAAATAATTGCAACAACCAAGGCAAACAATACATAGCATTAAAGTAAATACTTGGCTCCTACTGTGATATCTACAATGTTAATTGTCACAATAAACAGAAGTGGTTGTTAGGGTCTGTAAACAAATCAGGATGGCACCTGGCATTTTGCCAGACGGAGTGGTTTGTGAAGTAACGCCAGCGAGCCATTAAGTGTGGAGATTCCTTATTGGTTGACTGCTGTATCTAGTTTATGTTAATTAAGATAAGCTGTGTGTAATGTATATATACCCCTCCTGTCCTACAATAAACAGCTCCCACTCCTGCTGTATCAATGTACACAAGTTGCTTGTCACCCCCCTGGTTATTTTGCTGCAGCCGGACTGTGGCAGATGGTGGCCCATACCGGGAACCCCGGGACACTCGCAGGTAAATGACGAAAAAAAAAACTGCCCGTCCCTAGATAGGACGGGAGCAAATCTGCTCGTCCCTAGGCAGATAGGGCAAAAGGAAAAATGGCCATTTTGAGAAAATGGAGAAAATTGATACAGTATGTTTGTGTCTTGTTTGTCTTGAAATGTTGTATTGTCTTTGTGATGAAAATATGGAAGGGATATTAAGTAAATTGATAAGGGAAAGAAGCACCCCAGTGGAACCAAGAATAGTTAGGGCATGTGTTGATGGAAGCCCAGGAACTCTAGTCAGAAAGAAGAAAGTTCAGAGAAGGAAAGATTATCAGGAAAAAAGTTGCAGCAAAAGGCTATTACTGAATACTTTTCATTACCGGAAGGTGCATGAATCGGTGGGGCAGCTGCCACGTGCGCAAGCCGGTCATGGTGCAGCAAGGACTTTCCAAGTGGCGGCAGCCGGCTCTTCCCCGCCCCCTGCCCGGGGAGCAGGACGCCATTGCGAGAGCCCAAATCCAAACCTAACCCAGAGGCACAGTCTCGCAGGCTCTTGCTCCCTGTGCCCGTGGCAGTTTGAGTCCTGAACACTCCCCGGACTCTCCCCAGGGCCATCTGGGGCTGCCTGGGACGCTGCAGGTGGAAGATGGCCCTTGTCCCTGAAGTTTGATCATTTCGAAGGCCAGTAACTACAATGGTTCTCCCACACCTGGAAGCTAACGAGTAATGAGCACTATTAAGGCTTATTTCAAATGTAAAAAAACCTTGAGATAATGTACTAAATTGTTCAGAAGGTTGTTTTTTTAGTGCCTGCTTGAATACTACAGGATTTTCTTTAGCATCATTGCTGGAGTTCCTGCCTTCATCCCAGTGCCAATGAGGACGAGGGTGAAAGAATTTCCAGTGTTGCTGAGAACAGGACGAAACTTCGGATCAAGCTAGCTGCCTGCAGAACTTACCTGGACTGTGATTTAAGCTAGCTGCCTGCAGAATTTACCTGGACTATGATTTACCTGGACTGTGAGTTAATCTATTGAGACACTGCTTAACCTGGACTGAGACAACAAACTGTAATCTACAACAAATTGTAACTCGGTATCTTTGCTAATGGTGTCATTGCTGGTATAATTTTTCCAAGGGCTTCTTGCATGGAGCCATTAGTTGGCTTGGTATTGTGGCATTTTGTATCCTCCCCTTCTGCTTGTAGCAGACTGTTTGTGGTGTTTGTGTAAAAACCACTATGGTCTTTATTTAAATTAAACAAAAGGGGGGAAATGTTAGGGTCTGTAAACAAGTCAGGATGGCACCTGGCATTTTGCCAGAGGGAGTGATTTGTGAAGTAATGCCAGTGAGCCATTAAGTGTGGAGATTCCTTATTGGTTGACTGCTGTATCTAGTTTATGTTAATTAAGATAAGCTGTGTGTAATGTATATATACCCCTCCTGTCCTACAATAAACGGCTCCCACTCTTGCTGTATCAATGTACACAAGTTGCTTGTCACCCCCCTGGTTATTTTGCTGCAGCCGGACTGCGGCAAGTGGTGGCGTCAGCAATTGCTCTCAGTAAAAACAGAAATTAATCATGTATTATATCTGGCATTAAATCAAACAATAGGTGCCAACAATGGCATCCGCAGCAGTAATAATTGCAACAGCATTGATGGTGGGAGAAACCATTATATAAACCAATTGGTGATAAAACATGGTAAAAATAGCTTATTTGGAGGGAATAAAATGCAATAAGTGGGTAGAAAAGAGTTTACAAATTCAAAAGGTGAACAGAGAGAATGCAGAAGAGATGTAGGATATGATGGTTATGAGGAAGGAGGAGAAAAATGAAAGTAAAAATTAAAGGAAGAGTGAAAGTAAGAATAATAGAATTTGGATATTGGCAAAGAAAAGAGATAAGAGAAGCAGACAAATGAAAAACAATTCAGAATAAAATCAAAATATATACTAAACAAAAACCCTAAACCTGAAAAGGCAAAGAAAAATAACTATATTTAAAAAATGCTACAAATGAGAAAAAAGAAACAAATATATATATGTATAAATATCCATGTACCATTCAGCATGCATGCATGTGTGCATGTGCACACACACACACACACAGACAATAAAAAAGAGAAGAAAAGAGAAAAAAGGAGATTTTTTTAATGAAAAATGAAGAAGTTGTTTCCAGTGAGGTGGCAAAAATAGTTGAGAATATGTGTTCACTGTCTATGCTTAATCATATTTCTTTCCATTTCTTCTTGAGGTAGGTACTGAATATGAGCATAAGGGCTGAGTTCTTAAAACCCTTCTTCTTTTCATGTTGCTCACCATGTTGCCTGTAGGAGTACAAAAATTCTCAGCTTCTCTTCTTGGCAATATGAGGTAGGATAGAATGGGAAGTACTGTAAGCTGGAGTTTTTGCTACATAGACCAGTTCAAGGCACTCCCAGGGTGGAGCCACTATAGAGTCCTGTGAGAGGTATGCTCATAGGTGGAGTTCCTGAAGGTGGAGCTTAGGTCTAGCCAGACCCCAGGTGCTTTGCTAGGTGGTGACTGCTCTGTAGAGATTATATCACTGCACCTCTAGTGCCCAGCAATTTCTGATCTCTGCTGGGATACTGTACCCCCAGAGTCTCCCCAGGGTTCACTCATGGGGTAGGGTAGGCAATCCTTTGCTCCCTTTGCTGCCCATGAACAGTGCCTTTCCAGTCTTCCCAGGCATAGTCCCTGAGCATATTAATACCTGCCAGTTCAAATTCCCACAGGACTCAAAGAGGGTCTCACACTCTGCTCACACTCTGCCAGGCATAGCCAAAGACATGCAGCATAATTATGTATCTGTCCCAGCTCAGATCTTCTATTTCCCTGCCCCTGTAGCAGCTGCTGCCAGCATGGTTACCTCAAATGGCTCCTGCCTCAGCTGTCCACAGACAGTTGGGAAACACAGGGCACCCTTCATACACCAGTGTACAGTATAGTAAAGAATCTGGTTCAGCCTAGGTCAGAACGCCCCTCAACTCTCAGGATTTTCTGCACTAAATCTGCCAGTTGTATTTTCCAGTGTTTTCCCTTACTCTGTGCCATTGCAGTACCACTACTGCTGTTGCCACTGCTACTGCTACTGCGTTGTTCCAATGTGATCTCTTTTCTTTGTTTAATGTACCCAAATTTCTAAGTCTCTAAGGCATTCTGACTGTCCAATATTGAGTTTTAGTAAAATGCCTCTTTCACTCACCTCACAGTACTCCTGCTCCTGTAATCCCAGGTCACAGAACAATAAGAAATACAGTCTTCTTCTAACCTGCCATCTTGATGGATTTTAGAAAGTTTTGCTCATTAAGGAAAGGGGACTCTGGATCTCAAATTCCTAAGTTAAAATTTCCCTTAAGGTTTTTTGACATTTCTTCCATTACATCCTCAAATTCATAGAAACACTAATTCCTGCTGAATATAGTTGTAGTAGTTGCAATAGCCACCATATAGAAAGCAAATTTTCCTTGGATAATCAGGGGAAAGTTTTGTTATTTTGGTTGTGCTTTAAAACCCCTATATAACATTGGTTTGTATGCTACATTTAGCATTTAAATACAAATAGACTTTATTTATTAATAAAGTTTATTTAAAACTTTTTATTAGTGTATTATGGTTATACATAATATTGGGGTTCATCTTGGTGCAATCATACAAGTGTGGATTATTCACTTCAGTCCCCAGTACTTCCCCTTTTCCTCCTCTCCCTCCCCGTGTCCTCCTTTTTTTACTCTACTGATTTTTCTTCTATTTATTTATAGTTTCAATATTAGTGCTTTAGAGATAAACAGTGAATTTCAATTTTATGTATATTAGAGCAGTTTTAGGGCAAAAAAAACTTGAATAGAAGTTGCAGAGAGTTCTCCTATACTCCCATGCTGTCCACCCCAGATTTCCCCTTTTATTGACATTGTTTGTTTGGATTATTTATTGTTTTAATGTGAGACATTTGTTACAATTGATTTTTCAACACCAATACATTATTATGAACATTAAATATGCTTTAGAATTTGATTTTTTTTGTATTGTAGTGTTATGTACCTACCATTACAGCATCATTTGGAACAGCTTTACTGCCCTAAAAAGCCCCTAAGCTCAACCTATTTATCCCTCCCTCACTCTCCCTCAACTCCTGGCAATCCCTGCTTTTTCAAGTGTCTTCAGTATTTTGCCTTTTTCAGAATACTGGAGTTATACAGTAGGTAGCCCTTCAGACTAGCAATGTTATCCTTTCCATATGTTTTATGTCTTGATAGCTCACTTCATTTTTCTGCATATTAAAAAATTTTCAACTGACACATAATAGTAATACACATTCATGGGGTACATGTAACCTACCTTCTTTCATTCCTTATTTCTCTCCTAGCTTCCTTACTTTCTTTGCCAGGGTTTGAACCTAGATTCTTGTGCACGTTAGGCAAGCCCTCTACTACTGAGCTACATACTCAGCCCAATGTGTAATATTTCAGTGCATGTATACAATGTGTAATTATTGGATCAGGGTGACTGTTATGTATATTGCTTTAAACATTTGTCATTTCATTGTGTTAGGAACACTCAAAATCATCTCTACTGTCTATATTGAAATACATGATTTATTATTGTAAATTATAGTTACCTTAATGTGCTATAGAACATTAAAAGTTATTCCTCATATCAAACTATACTCCTACACCAGTTAATTATCCTCCCTCCTTCATCTCCTCCCCCACACTGTTTCCAGACTCCAGAACTACTATTATAACCTCCATGTGAAGGATATCTGCTTTTGGCTTCCATATATAAGTGAGAATATGTGGTACTTCTCTTTCTATTTGACTTATATTTTCAGCCAATCCAGCAAACACTCAAGTGGGCCTAAACATGATTCATGCAGCTTCTTCAAAGTGAGCAAGCAGAAAGCTCTGGTGTTATCCACTTGGTGTTAATTCTTCAGGCACCAGAATGCAAGATCTACTGAGCCATGATATCTTCTACTGAGATTTCAAAGGAGAGCTTAAGAAGTTAGTCAGAGGCCTGTTACAAGGATTGAGCTGCTGCAGATATTCTCTTTGAGAATTCCCAGTGGAACCACGGAAGATGGACAATCACTCTTGAGATCCCAGGAAGGTCCAGCTATTTGCAGTGTGTAGTGCCAGCCTGGAAAAGCCACAGTCATCAGCTTGCAAAACCAACCCATGAGAACAGCCCTGAAGGCTATGATTAGCAAAGCTACAGGTGATAGGCTTTCAAAGACGTTGAGGGATCACTCTATGCCTCAGTATGCATAGGATGCTGGACTTAGAGCTTCATTAAAAGTTATTATATATATATGCTGGACTTAGAGCTTCTCTCTCTATATATGTATATCTGCCTTGTTGTGTTTGTCTTGCTGAGAGGCTTTTGGTCTATACTTAGAAAAGTTCCAACATTATATTTTAGAAGAATGTAACTGGTTTATAACTTCATAGACTCATAGCTGGAAGGAATTTGCCTTGAGTCTCAGATGGACTTTGATTTTTGAGGGTTACTGGAAGTAGTTAAGATTTTATGATTCTTGGGAATTGGATGATTGAATTTCACATTTGAGAAAGACATAAACCCTTGGGGGGGTTAGGGGCAAAATGTTTTGGTTTAGATGTGGTTTGAGTGTGTAAAGTTTCACATGATAGGAACACCCCCAGTATGGTGGTGTTGAGTTGGTGGAAACATTAAGAGATGGAATCTAGTGGAAAGTCAATAGGTCATGGGGTAACTGCCCTTGGACAAGATTAGTTACAGGCTTGCAGAGTAAGTTCTTATGAGAGCATATTGTCATAATTAAGGCCACCCTGCATACTTGGCTCCTTCTTCATGAGTTCAGTTTCTTTTTCCTTCTCCATCACATTGTGATACAGGAATGGAGGTCCCTCACCAGAATCCAAAAGATGTGGTTACTGAATCTTGCACTTTGAGCCTCTAAAACTGGGTGCAAAATAAAACTCTTTTTTATTTTTGAAGAGACAAGTTAGGACTTCTTCAAATTTTAAATCCTTGTCCCCCCAAAAAGAAAAGGAATAGGCAAGTCATAGACTAGTGCTAAAAGCACACTTATAGCAAACAACTCACTTTTATCATATAAAAAGAGCTCTTACATTGGGCCAGGTGCAATAGTGCACACGTGTAATCCCAGCAGCTTTGGAGGCTGAGGCAGGAGGATCACAGGTTTGAGGCCAGCTTCAGTAACTTAGCAAGGCTCTAGGCAACTCAGTGAGATCCTGTCTCTAAATAAAATATAAAAAAGGACTGAGTGGTAAAGTGCCCCTGGTTTCAATCCCTGATACAAAACCCAAACCAAACCAAACAAAAACAAAAACAAACCAAAAAAACCTCTTACAACTCAATAATAAAAAAAACAAAATTATAATCAACATGAGACTTCAATATAAATTTCATAGATGGTTAATATACACATAAAAAATTATTTTCTCTTTGGTAACCAGGGAAATGTAAATTAAAATGAAAAAAAGATAGTGGTACACGTTCACTAGATTGGCCATAATTAAATGGATTGAAAACTCAGAATGTTGATAAAGATGTGAAGCAAATGCAATACTCATCTTACAGATCAGAGTGAAAAATCGTGCAGGCATTTTGGAACAAGTATTTGGTAGTTTCTTGTTTTCATTTTTTAATTGGTGCATTATAATTGTACAAGATTGTGGGATTCATTGTTACAAATTCATACATATACACAATGTAACAATAGAATTTGGCCATTATATTTCCCCTTTTCCTCTTATCCTCCCTCCCTACCCTGATCCCTTTACTCTATTGATATCTCTTTGATTTTCTAATTGGAGTGAGATGAAATATGTATTGTTTTGATTTTTATTTCCCAAATTGCTAATTATGTTGAACATTTTTTCATATATTGGCTATTTGTATTTCTTCTTTTGAGAAGTGTCTGTTCAGTTAATTTCCCTATTTATTAGTTGGGTTGTCTTATTTTTGGTGTGTAGTTATTTAAGTTCTTTATATATTCTGGATATCAATCCCCAAAGATTTTCTCCCATTCTATAGGTTTTATCTTTGCATTCTAATTTCCTTTAATGTGCTTTTTAATTTGATATCCTCCCATTTATTGATATTTGCTATTATTTCCTGAGCTTTATGAGTCCGATTTAGAAAGATGTTTCCTGCACCTATCTTTTGTTTCATTTTTTTGGGGGTTACCAGGGGTTGAACTCAGGGGCACTCAACCACTGAGCCACATCCCCAGCTCTGTTTTGTATTTTATTTAGAGACAGGGTCTCACTGAGTTGCTTAGCACCTCACTTTTGCTGAGTCTGGCTTTGAACCTGCAATCCTTCTGTCTCAACCTCCTGAGTTGTTGGGATATTTTGGAGTATTGAAACTACATTTTCACAAGGAGTTACATAGGTTATGGTCTAATTCCTAGGTTTTATTCATTTTTGTGTTGACATTTGTGCTGCATGAGAGATAAAGATCTAGTCTCCTTCTGCTACATATGGGTAGATATTTCCCTCAGCACTATTACCAAAAAGGCTTTTCTTCTGCAACATATTTTTTGGAAACTTTGCCGAGGATAAGATAACTGTATATTTGGGGTTTGTCTCTGTTTTCTATTCTATTCCATTGGTTTATATGTATATTTTTATGCCAGTCCCATGCTGTTTTTTAAAAATATTTTTAATTGAAAATGATATAAAAACTTCATTTTATGTATTTATTTTTATGTGGTGCTGAAGATCAAACCCAGTGCCTCACACATGCTAAGCAAGTGCTCTACTATTGAGCAACAACCCCAGCCCCCATGATGTTTTTGTTACTATAGCTCTGTGGTATAATTTGAAGTCAGGTATTTTAGTGCCTCTGGTTTTGCTTTTTGGGGTTAGAATTGCTTTGGATATTTTTTGTCCTGCAAATAAATTTAAGAACTTTTTTTTCTCTAGTTCTATAAGAAATGTCATTGGTATTTTGATGGGGATTGAATTGACTCTGTATAATACTTTTAGTAATATGGTCATTTGACAATATTGATTCTGTCTATCCATGAACATGGAATGTCTTTCCATCATCTCGTGTATTCATCAATTTATTTCTTCAATATTCTATAAATTTTATTAAAAAGGTCTTTGATCTTCATGGCTAGATTTATTTCTAGGTATTTTTTGGAGGTTGTGAATGGGATTTTTTTCCTGGATTTGGTTTGTTCTTGTTTTTCAGGGGCTCAGAGATGCATCATTAGTTTGTTTATTTTGGATTTTTCTGATTTTCTTATGCAGGAACTAGAAGCTATAAACTTTTCTCTTAGAACTCCTTTCATATGTCCCAGAGTTTCTGATATGTTGTATTATTATTCTCATTTGACTCCGAGAATTTTAAAATTTCTCCCCTGATTTGTTATCACCACTTCATTATTCAAAAGTACGTTGCTCAATAACCATGTGTTTATTTAGTTTTGGTAGTTTTTTTTTTCTATTGCTTTCTAGTTTCATTCATTAGGCTCAGATAGGATGCAAAAACTATACATTTTTTGGGTTCCTTTTAATTATACATCACAGTAAAATCCATTTTTGACATAATTATAAAAGCATGTCTTGCTGCATCCTGCACAGTGAATGAACAGTTCCCCAAACACAGGCAGTGGGTCAGAAAAGAAGATTAGAAGTTATGAGAAATAATAATAAATAAAGACAAAGACTCAATCATAATTTTTTTTAAAGAGAGAGGGAGGGAGAGAGAGAGAGAGAGAGAGAGAGAGAGAGAGAGAGAGAGAGAGAAAGAGGAGAGACTTTTAATATTTATTTTTTAGTTTTTGGCGGACACAACATCTTTGTTTGTATGTGGTGCTGAGGATGGAACCCGGGCCGCACGCATGGCAGGCAAGCGCGCTACCGCTTGAGCCACATCCCCAGCCCTCAATCATAATTTTTAAAGCTTTTAAAAATTGTATTTGGACACAAGACCTTTATTTTATTTATTTATTTTTATGTGGTGATGAGGATAGAACTCAGTGCTTTGCCCATGCTAGGCAAGCGCTCTACCACTGAGCCACAAGCCCAGCCCTCAATTACAATTGAATAGCAGGACTCAGTGGGCAGATCAGGCTTGATGGGTCTGATCTCTAAAAAAGAGTGATAGCCCAAGTGCTTTATTTTATAGGCAAAACATCAATGGGATTTATTGTGAGAAAAAACTTCTTCAAGATGAATAAAAGTGAGGCTATGGGGAAAACAGCCTAATTTGGGGGCTTCTCAACTTGCACAGTATTTCTTCCTTTTCCAGGCAGCTGATACTTCAAGGATACTTAAGCACACTGATATCTCTTCCACTGCAAAGGGAGTGCATTTGAACCTAGGGCTATTTGAACCAATAGGGCATGAGCAGGGCATCAGCAACGACTGAAGAGTCTTGAATCAGTGAGATATCACTGAGAGTTCTCAGAAGAGCAATGCCTCTGCCTTGAGATGGCTCAAAAATCCATAATTTATTTATTTATGTTCTTGGAATATATCCTTTTGTAATTCAGACCCTAGTATCTGTCTTTCCCCTTCTCACTCCCCACACCAGCTCCCTTTCCTTTATTGATCTTTCTGCCACACATTTTTTTGTATTTGTTAAGAGTTGCTTTGTGGCCCAAAATATGATCTATTTTGTATAAGGTTCCATGAGTAGCTGAAAAGAGAGTATTTAGCTGCCATTATATGAAATATTCTAGAGATGTATGTTAAGTCCATTTGATTTATAATACTTTTAGGTTTGAAGAGTTTTTACTGAGTTTATTTCTGGATGACTTATTCATTGATGAGAGAGGTATGTTGAAATTGTCCCATATTGTTGTTTTGGGGCCTAGATTAGTCTTTAATGTAAGTGGTCTTTATGTTATGTAATTAGGTGCACCAATGTTTGGGTATAAATACTATCACTATATATTCTTGTTGGGTTGTTCCCTTTACTAGTATGAAGTGCCTTTCTTTGACTCTTCTGATTAATTTTGGCTTGAAGATTGCTTTGTTGGCTTTGAGAGTAGTGACTCCTTGCTTTTGGGCTCCACTTGCATAGTATATCTATTTCCATCCTTTCACTTTCTGCCTGTGACTGTCTTCCTATAAGGTGAGTACCTTAAACAACATATAGTTTGGTCTTGTTTTCAAATTCATTCTAACAGTCTATGTCTTTTATTTAGAGATTGAGACCATTTACAGTAATGTTATTAGAGGGAGATTGCCACAGTCTGGCTGGGCACAAATAACCAAGCTGCCATGAAGGATTTGTAGGTTCAAACAGCAACTCTTTATTCCTGAACTCCACCAGCAGACTCCACACACGCTCCCCGGGAACACTCTCTCCCTCCACCGGGCTCTGCGCACACTCTCTTGGAACCCCTGCGAGAACTCAACAGGAACTCCAAAGTAGCGGGCGCCGGAGGCAGCAAGAGCCGCCCTATTGCTGGACAGCAAAGGTCTATATACAACTGAATACACAGCTTAACTTAACCATCATCATCTCAATGGCTCGCTGGTGTCACCTCTCAACTACTCCCTTCTGGCAAAATGCCATGCACCATCCCGACTTGGCTGTGTCCCTCAACATCTCTCCCCTTCTGTTTAATTAAACAACAAGCATGTGGCTTAGGGACCGTGCCTGTCTTAGGTTGTCCAATACTACATATGGTCCTTACCCATCATTGGATGAGCTGACCTCAAGGCGTCAGCCTCCTGTCTTAGGTTGGTACCATTGCAATTGGATCTTACCTGTCATTGACTACCGGTCCAGCATACAGCCATACTTGTGGATAGGCCTTTGCACCAGTCGGGGGGGGGGGGTGAGGTTCTTTGCCTCACCTCTGTTGGCCCCCAAATACCAGTGTGGGGGGGTGAGGTTCTTTGCCTCACCTCTGTTGGCCCCCAAATACCAGTGGTGGGGTGAGGTTCTTTGCCTCACCTCTGTTGGCCCCCAAATACCATTGTGTGGGGGGATGAGGTTCTTTGCCTCACCTCTGTTGGCCCCCCAATTTTAGACCATCACAAGCTGAAGGGAGGAGGATGCAAGATGCCATGACACCAAGCCAAATGACGGTTCCTTTTGGAAAAATTGTACCACCAATGACACCATCAGCAAAGATACCCCAGCACTACCACAATTCGCTGCACCAACAGATAGTTCACAATGCATACATAGTCCAGGCAAGTTCTGCAAGCAGTTCAAAGCAGAGGAATCCATTAATATGTCCATTTCCTCCTAAAGTCAATCGACTCCTTGATTGAGCATCACTTGTTGAGTTACATTATTCATTGATGTATCAGTTTATACAGTTTGTTGTGATAGCTATTACAGAAGCTGTAGTTTGGTTTTATCTTTGTCTTCACCGGCACTAGGATGAAGATAGGAATTATGGCAATGATGGCTAAAAAAAATTATGTAACATTCCAGCAGGCACTAAAAGATAGTAATTTTCTAAACAATTTAGTATCCTGAATGGAATTAGATATAATGAAAAGGAAAGGTGAAAGTAAACAAACAGATCTGTTAACCTCCTTTTTTGTTCACATATTAAAACAATCCTCAACAGCTGTTTACCCAATTTAAATTAAACCATTTAAATCACGTGAATAAAAAAAAATATTTGGATCCATTTTTTCATGAGCACTCCTCATATATGATATGTGGACATACACACATACAGACATACAACACAAAACAGAAGTGTGCACACATAATACAATACATACAACACATAACATAATAGGAAAGGCCTTGTAGCTTTTCACAGGTGAAATCCCCATTGCAATGCTCAAAAACTCCACAGTCAAAAAATAGAACTGATCAGAAAAACATTAACCTAGGTCTGTATGAGCTCAAAAAATAAAATAGAACTTCATGATGTGGGAAAAGGCAATAATAAAATAGATATTGAAAAAAGCAAACTGGTTAACACCTGGGTTTGACTCTTCTTTTGATATCCCATCCTTCTTCCTGTAACTTGCATATGGGTTTGAAGGTATTCCCACAAGTAAGCCTCAAGGTTTTTTACATTTGAAATAGGCCTTAATAGTGTTCATTATTCATTAGCCTCCAGGTGTGGGAGAACCACTGTCGCAGATGTAAGGATAGCCAAACTGGGGTTCCGGATATCAGCTGTTATGGATTTGAGTCAAATCATCTTCTTTTTGGTCTGTAGAAATCACTTTAGTTAATCTCTCTGAAATCCAAATCAGCTGCTGTTCTCCCTGTGGAAAAACACAAACAGAACCCCAACTCCAGACAATCACTGGGTCAGGACCTTTCCATTGTCCTGTTAGAATATCCTTCCAAAGTACCTTGGGCTTATGTACATTTTTTGGACAGATATGCCTTTCCACAGCACTAAGCCCTGATGAATCCAAATTTAAAAAGTTTGGAGTAAAAAGGGTTATTTTAAGTTTATCTTTGGGGGATTTATACCCCTTCCTAATCCCCTCTTTTTGCTTTAATAAGTACATTTTAATAGTTTGATGAGCCCTTTCAATTATGCCTTGTTCCTGTGGATTGTATGGGATTCCTGTTATATGAGTAATGCCAAATGATGAGCAAAATTGTTTAAAAGAGGTAGAAGTATAGCTGGGACCATTATCTGTTTTTAACTGTTTTGGAACACCCACAGTGGCAAAATTTTGTAAGCAATGAGCTATAATATCTTTAGTTTTTTCTCCAGCATGAAGGGAGCCCATCAAAAATCTGGAAGAAGTATCAACTGTAACATGCAAATATTTTAATTTTCCAAATTCTGGCAAGTGTGTGACGTCCATCTGCCAAATATGGTTAGGTATCAGTCCTCTAGGATTGGCTCCAAGATTAACTTGTGGTAAAAAGGTCACACAATTTTGACATTGTCTTATTATTTGTCTAGCTTGTTCCTTAGTTATTTTAAAATGCTTTTTTAAAGTATTAGCATTGACATGGAACCTTTTATGAAAATTTGTAGCTTCTTCAAATGTAGAGAAAATATGTATGTCATGTGTAGTTTTATCTGCTAAATCATTACCCAAACTAAGGGCTCCAGGCAATCCTGTATGTGCCCTGATATGTCCTATAAAGAATGGATCTTTTCTGTCCCAGATTAAACTTTGTATAGTGGAAAACAAAGAGAAAACAGTAGAGGAAGGGAAAATCCTACCAGCATCTTCAAGGGATACTATAGCATTAACTATATACTGACTATTGGAAAATAAATTAAATACAGAATCTTTAAACATCACAAAATCTTGTAATACTTCATTAAGCTCTACCTTTTGAGCTGATTGGGTACTAAAAATGTAAAAGTTTGATCAGGGGTAACTACTGCTGCTATACCATTATTTGACCCATCAGTGAATATATTTGGAGCATTCATGATAGGTGTTTTTCTTGTCATTTTTGGAAAAACTACAGGATGCAAAGACCAAAAAGACAGCAAAGGATTAGATGGTAAGTGATTAACAAATGAAACATTAGATTTGCACATGATTATTGCCCAAGTATTTAACTCATTAGCTAACTCATCAATTTGATCCATAGTATATGGAGTAATAATTTTATTGGGAGAAATTCCAAACACTCCCTTTGCTGCTTTTATTCCTTTGAGTATCAATTGTCCTACAGCCTCAGGATACCTAGTAAGAATAGTGTTAGGAGAATAAGATAAATGTATCCACAATAATGGACCTTCTTGCCAAAATACTCCTGTAGGAATATTTTTTGTTGGTAGTACAATAAATAATAAAGGCAAACTTATATCAATTCTATCCAAATGCATATTTTCCATATATGTTTCAATGATTTTTAATGTATTTCTTGCTTCAGGCATTAACATGTGGGGTGAATTTGGATCTGATGGACCTTTTAGGATATCAATAAAGGTCCCAACTCTCCTGTTGGTATACCTAGATAAGGCCTTATCCAATTTATGTCTCCTAATAACTTTTGAAAGTCGTTAAGTGATTTGAGTTGATCTACTCGTATTTGAATTTTTGGTGGTCGGACCATGGTTGAGGATAATAGAACTCCTAAATAATTAATTGGAAAATTTAATTGTACTTTATCTATTGCTATCTCTAGATTATAATTTTTTAATAAGTTTGTAAGTGTGGCATAACATTCTAGCAATGTGTTTTTATCTTTGTGTGCTAATAATACATCATCCATATAGTGAAATATTTGTAGTTCAGGATTTTGATTTCTAAGTGGCTGGATTGCTTTGTTAACATAAATTTGACACATAGTTGGGCTTTTAGCCATCCCTTGAGGGAGTACTTTCCATTCATATCTCTGATCGGGACCTTCATGATTCAGTGCAGGGATAGTAAATGCAAAATGTGGACTATCCTCAGGATGAATTGGAATTGAAAAAAAAAACAATCTTTAATATCTATAGCTAAAACATACCAGGTTTTTGGCAAAGCAGACAATTGAGGAATCCCTGATTGAGCGGGTCCTATAATAACCAACTCATTATTAATGGCTCTTAAATCTTGCAATAATCTCCATTTACCAGATTTCTTTTTAATGACAAAAATGGGAGTATTATGGGGAGATATGGAAGGTTGTATATGTCCCTCCGCTAATTGTTGTTTGACAAGGTCATGGGCTGCTTGTATCTTTTCTTTAATCAGGGGCCACTGAGGAACCCATACTGGTCTTTCTGATTTCCGAGTAATTTTTATTGTCTCAGTGACCCCTTCTGAAAACCCAATACATGTCTATTTATTCCTTGATCTATTTGAATTGGTGCTGCTATACCTTGTTCTTGTTCTCCTAATCTTTTTCCTTTCCTAAAACCTTGTCTAACCATAATAGTAGGCACATTTGGGTTGATGTTATTTGTTAATGTCAAACCTAATTGATCCAGGACATCTTGTCCCCATAAATTTATAGGAAGATGATCCAATACATAGGGCTGTATAGTTCCTTCACCTCCTTCAGGATCCTTCCAATCTAATACCATTGCACTTCTATGAGGATTAGTCACCACTCCTAGGCCTCAAAGCATTTGAGTGGCTTGTTGTAATGGCTAATGTTTTGGCCAATCTTGACGAGAGATGATGCTAAGGTCTGCACCTGTGTCCAGTAGCCCATTAAATTCATGTCCTTGAATATTTAGTTTTAGCATTGGGCAAGAATCTAAATTTAAAGAAAGCATAGTCCAATCTACACCTGTGGAGCCTAATCCCCTGGAATCTCTTTCTATATAGTACTACTGGAAAATTTATCATGCAGGCTGGGTATTATTAATAACTGTGCTATTCTATCTCCTGGTGAAATTACTGATAAACCCCTTGGATAACTGGCTATAATTTTTATTTCACCTTCATAATCAGGAAAAATTACCCCAGGACTTATCATAAGTCCTTTTAGATAGAAGAACTGCATCCTAATAATAAGCCTACTGTTCCTTGGGGAAGAGGTCATTTTACCCCTGTGGGAATGATTTGAACTCCCATCTCTGGAGTTAGTACTGCTCTGGTAGAGGTGCAGATGTCCAACCCTGTGTTTCCTCTGGTTTGTCTGATGAGAGATCTAATGGATAATGTGTCCTAGGCACTACCCTGATGGTGTTGCTGTGTTCCTCCAGTGCCCCGTTATATTTGTGATCGTGGGCCCCGGAGCATTGGGCCCCCCTGTCCGTTTTTTGGCAATGGAGCCTGATGCCTTTCTCCACGATATCATGGGTAAACACCTGGTCCTTGTCCGTTTTTTGATAACAGAGTACCCTCTATGGTGGTTTGAGAATGGCATTCATTAGCCCAATGTCTCCCTTTATGGCATCGTGGGCAAATACCCGGTATTCTATCCCTTTGATACCTAGTTTTATTAAACCCTCCTCCTATGGGACAACTCCTTTTAAAATGTCCTGTTTGTTCACAATTGTAGCATGTTTTTGGCCTGGCATCTAAAGCCTGTTGTACTGCAGCTGCCAAGACTTGCCCCTGTTCATTAATGTCTCTACATAATTTAATATATGTGTTTAAATCTTCATGTTTCCGTGGTCTAATGGCCTCCTTGCACCAACGATTTGCTTGCTCATAAGCCAGTTGTTTTATTAATGGCATTGCTTGTTCTGTATTCCCAAAAACTCTGGTGGCTGTTTGAATAAGCCTATCTACAAATTCAGCATAAGGTTCATTAGCTCCTTGTATTACCTTAGATAATTGACCTTGTAAATCTCCATGTCCTTGTAAAGTCTTCCATGCCCTAACTGCATCTGCAGCAATTTGTGAGTATATAGGAGGATCATATCTAATTTGTTGCTGCTGATCCTCATATGGTCCCTTTCTTAACAACTTATCTAGATTTCTCTGAGGATAACTGGCTGCTGCATTTTGCCTAGCCGTCTCCTTGCAAAATTCCTCATTGGCAACCTTCCATAACAAATATTGCCCTCTATTTAGCATAGCTTTACACATGCTAGTCCAATTTGCTGGCGTCATGTCCAAGTTGTTAATGGATTCGACCATGCTTACAGTGAAGGGTGCTTGAGGGCCATAGGTTTTTACAGCCTCTTTTAGCTGCTTCACAGTTTTGAAATCTAGAGCACGGTGAATTCGCTGCCCTCCTGCCCGCTCAAGTACAGGGCATGCTAATCTTTGAGGTCCTGTCTCAGGATCCCATCTATCAGCTACGGGTGTTGGGGGCCCCCCAGCATATGTTGTCTCCATAGGTAGAGCTGTTGGTTGGACACTTACGCCCTCTGGTGATAGAAAGGTGTTAGTAGCAGCCTCCTGTTGTAACTTTTCCCCTGATAGCCCCTTTTCCTTTAAATTTTCTTCCTCTGTCTGACTAGCTCGAGAGACCTTCTCTTTTACTTGATCTAAAATGTCTTCTACCATAGTCTGAACCTCTAACAATTTACTTAACACTCTTTCAGTTTGTTTTTTACTAATTTCTGATCCCATATTTCTACTATAAAGATAACACAAAACAAAACCGAAACAATCCTCAACAGCAAAGGTCTATATACAACTGAATACACAACTTAACTTAACCATCATCATCTCAGTGGCTCACTGGCGTCACCTCTCAACCACTCCCTTCTGGCAAAATGCCATGCGTCATCCTGACTCGGCTGTGGCCCTCAACAGGAGATATTTATTAAACATTGCTATTTTGATTATTTCTAATGTTTAATTTGATTCTGTTTCTTATTTGGTTAGCCACTTTTCAAATTTTGAAGACATTAGATTTGTTGTTTTGTGAGTTTCAGAACTTGTTTTTTATTTCTTCTATGTGTACTATTTCTTTAAGCTTTTTCTGCAGTGCTAACTTAGTAATCATGAATTCTTTTAGTATCTTCATATCTTGAAATGTTTTTATTTCCATTTTTAATTTTGAATGGTAGCTTTGCTGGACATAGCAGTCATATATATATATATATATATATATATATATATATATATATATATATATATATATATATATTTAGTTGTAGTTGGACACAACACCTTTATTTCCCTTGTTTATTTTTGTATGTGGTGCTGAGGATTGAACCCAGGGTCTCTCATGTGCGAGGTGAGTGCTCTACCACTGAGCCATAACCCCAGCCCCTTGACATAGCAATCTATGGCTATGGCCATCTATTGGCCGTTATTTTCTTTCAGTCCCAAGTCCTGGATTCTAGAGTTTGTGATAAGAAATTGGAAATAATTCTAATTGACTTTTCCTCTAAATGTGGAAAAACTGACATTTTTCTCTTGGGCCTTTAAAAATTCTCTCTTGTTCTGTATTTAGAAATTTTAATATTATTGTGTCATGGAGAGATTCTTTTCTTGTCTATTTGGAGTTCTGAATGCATCCTATATCTGGGTGCTCACCTTATTTTCAAAGTTTGGAAATGTTTCTGTTATTATTTCCTTAAAGATGTTCTCCATGCCATTAGCCTCACAACTTGCTTCAATTCCAATGATTCTTAAATTTGGTCTCTTAATGTTGTCCCAGAGTTCTTGTATATTATGGTTATTGTAATTTTTATTCTCTTTTCTTTAATAATGTCTGAATGTCCAAAGCCAGCCCCTTTGTCTTTCAGCTCAGAAGTTTTGTCTTCATCATGATCTTCTCTATAAGAGATACTTTCAAGTGAGTGTTTTAGTTGATTTGCTGTCATTCTTTTCCAAGATTTTCTTTGGGTTTTCAATATCTGTTTCCTTATTGAGTTTATCATTCATATCCTCTACTGACTTCCTTAGTTGTTTTTCTATGTTTCCCTGGAATTTTAAAAATAATTTACATAATCATCTTTTTGATTTCTTTTTCATGCATTTCATCCACTTCAATATTTTTTGGAGTCATCCACTCTAATGTGTGGGCTTTTGTAGGACAGAGCCTTCTCTTTCCAAAGTATATTAGAGTGAACTAGATGGAGACACCCCTATAGGTGTTTTATCCACAGACTTTGTGTTTATTCTCTTTGTTTTTGCTGTAGGAGTTGAAATCCATTAGTAGGACTTGAGAGGCCTCCTCAAGCCATTCCTACTTGATACCTGGTCATTTAGTTTGGGGGTTTTGTCTTATATATTCTTTGTATTAAATTTTTGCTAAAGTTTGAGCATGGCAAATTAATGTGTAGAGTAATATGCATCATCTCTATGCTGGGTATGGCTCAGCAGCAGAGTATCTATTCTATGAATTTGTTCTACACAGCAAAGGAAATAATTTAGGAGCCTGAGGAGAGAGCCTACAGAATTGGAGATCTTTGGATCTTTGCAAGCTGCTCCTCTGACAGATGATTAATGTCCACAATATATAAATGACTCAAAAAAACTTTACAAAAAATCAAACCAAATAGCCAATTAATAAATAGGCAAAGTAAGTAAACAGACACTTTTCAAAGGAAGAAATTACAAGGAGCCAAAAATATATGAAAAAATGTTCAACATCCCTAGCAATGAGGAAAATGCAAACAAAACAAAACAAAACAAACAAACAAAACTACATGGAGATTTCATCTTACTCCAGTTAGAATGCCAATCATCAAGAATACAATTAATAATAAATACTAATGATGATGTGGGAGGAAGGTAAAATCATATATTCTTGGTGGGACTGTAAATTAGTACAACTACTCTGGAAAGAAGTATAACTATTCCTTAAAAGACTAGGAATAAAACTATTATATGACCCACCTATCTTACTCAGTATTTATCCAAAATAACTAAAATAAGCATACTATGGTGGCACAGGCACATCAGTGTTTATGTGGCAAATGGATGGAACTAGAGAACATCATGATAAGTGAAATAAGTCAGACTGAGAAAGTCAATGGTCCAATGTTTCTCTCATATATAGAAGCTAGAACAAAATAAGGGGAAAAGTGTGTGTGTGTGTGTGTGTGTGTGTGTGTGTGTGTGTGAATACCATGAAAATAGAAGTGAGATAAGTGGAACAGAGGAAGGGGGTTGGTGGAATGAAATTGACATAATTATGGTATGTTCACATAAATATATCATAATGAATTACCTTTATATATACCTATAAACCCCCAATTTAGAAAACTATAAATAAATAAAAGGAAGGGGCAAGTATAGTAGAAAGGGGAATGGGGGGAGGATCGAGGAGAGAGAAAGAGAAAGTTCTGGGTACTGAAGCTGAGAAAATTATAGTCCATAATGTATAATTTTGTCAAAATAAGCCCCACTATTATGTATAACTATGAATCACTAATACAAATTTAAAAGAGAGCAGGGGAAAAATGCCAAAATGTGCCAAAAAGTACCTGGTGCCTAGTATGATGTTGGCAACATGAATTAGTGCAGAAACAGGAATGGGGGGAGAGCAATTGTCATAATAAAAAACAATAGCCACGAGCTAGTACTGGCATTAAACAGCAAGTGTCAACTATGCTATCCATTGCCGCAGTCTGGCTGGGCACAAAATCATGAGCCACCACACAGCTTGTAGATTCAAACAGCAACTCTTTATTCCCGAACTCACACCAGCACTCTACAATCATGTTCTGGGGAAATCCACGTTCTCTGCCCAAATCCACCCCCACTGGGCTTCTGTCTCCCCAAAAATACTGTCTGAATCCCATGAGAACTCAAGGGGAACTCAGGCAGCAGGATACGCCCTATTCCCAGCAGGAATAACCTTAAACCTGGAACCACCCTAAACCCCGATTGTCCTAAACCGGGAACGCCCTAAACCCGGATCCGCCCTGGTCCTTGAGCAAGGTCACATACATGCAATGTCACTGCAAAATGTCCTATTTCCACGAGTCCTTCCACTAAGCAACATGGGGTACGCTGGCAAGGAAATTGTCATACCTACTTGGCTAATGGCTCCCAGCAATCCATAGTATAATAACTGCAGCAACATTAATGTTAGGTGCAAGACTTACTGTAAACCAAATAACTACAAAAGGTGGTGAAAATGCAGTTCATTATGAGAAGAAAATGTGATAGGAAGGGAAAAGAAAGTTTGGAATGTAAAAAATATAAACAGAGAAAGTAGAAGGGATGTGGCAAATGGTGGCTATAAAAAAGGAGGAGAAAAAATAAATTAAAAAGCAGAGTAATTGGAGAGAGAACAGGAGAATTTGGCTGTTCAAGGAAGAAGAAAGGAGATAAAGAGAAACAGGAGGAAAAAAACCAAACACACAAAAAACACCTCTACATATGAGAGAAAGATTAGAACATCACAAAATAGATATTTAAACAAACTCTAACCCTCAAAATACAAGGAAAATGACATTTGTTTTAAAATGCTGCAAATGAGAAAAAGAAGCAAAACTATATTAAAATAAATGAATACACACATACACACACCCACAAACCAATTAGCACAGAAAGAACACCAAAAACAAATAAGCAAAGAAAGAAGTTTCTTTTTAAAAAAATTTTTTTCTTAGTTGTCAATGGACCTTTATTTTATTGATTTATTTGTGGTGTTGAGAATCTAACCCAGGGCCTCACACATGCTAGGCAAGCACTCTACTACTGAGCCACAACCCCAGCCCCAGAAAGAAGTTTCTTACTGAAAGAATTTTCTTCACTGAGGTAGTCAAAACTGTCAATGCGAATGGGTGATCACTGCCTGTGCTCAACTGTCCTTCCTCTTTCTTCTTGAGCTACCTTTTTGAGAAAGGTTTGGTGTTGTTAAGCCTTCCTCTTTCTGTGTTGTCCACTGAGCTCTGCCAGCTGGAGTGGCCTAAAACTGAAGCTGCTTGAAATAGTTTTCAACTTTCCTTGACACCAGTATAAAGTAGGATGGAATGAGAAGTACTGTTATTTGGAGTTTCATCTGGACAGACCAGATTGATGCGCTGCCAAGTGGGTTGCTGCAGAGTTCTAAGAGGGGAATTCCAGGAGATGGGCTTATCTCTAATCAGGCTTTGAACTTTGTTGGGTGGTGTGTGCTCTGGAGAGATTAGAACATTACATCCCTAAGGCTGGGCAGATGATGATTTCTGCTGGGAGTCTGTGTTTTAGGAGCTTCCTGAGAATTCCACTCATGGGGCAGGGGAGGCAGCCATCTACAGGTCTTCTGCTGCCTATGAATATGGCCTTTACAGGATCATCCCTGAATGTAATTATGGCCACCTGTTCAGTTCCTGGACCCTCTTCAGCTGGCCACATGAGCTCCCTGACTCAAAGGAAATGCTACTTGCATACCCTTCCATATCTCTGACTTGAATTCCCTCTGCCTGTTTCACTTACATTCTTCTAAGTACACCATAGCCTACATGGTATGTGCTTTCTAGGACTGGAAGACAATGTTTTATGATCTCTTGTGCTCCCACAACAGCAAGCTGAAGAGTGGCCTCCCCTAGATGACTTCCTGCTTCAGCTCTCTTCTTGCCAGTTGAGAGAGAGCACTTTTCAAACACCAGTTTGCTGTGCAACCTATGGATCAGGTTCTTCTTCTGTTCTACAGGTATTTCTGTGCCAAATTTACACATTGTGTCTCTGTTTTAATCCCTTCTTTCTGCACTGAATCAGCACCGCTCCTGCTGCCCCAACTGTCTTGACTCTAGTGTGATCTTTCCTGTTCTTTGTTCAATGCACTTGAATTTCTGAGTCTTTAACAGACTTTGATTGTCCACTACTGAACTTCAGTAAATTCCCTCTTTCACCCACCTCACTTAGAAGCAGTACTTCCATTGCTTGAATCCAGTGTCATGGAGGAACTGGAAATGCAACTTTCCTCTAATCCCACCATCTTAAACCTTTTTGGCAATTTCTTATATTCAATAAACATCTACCAATCATTCAGCCATTCCTACATTTTACTTTAAAGATATGAAATCAAAATGTTGACAAAGAAGACTTGTTCAAAAAAGCTCATAGCCACAAAATGTTAAGGCTATCATGGGCTGTTTATGAACTTTGTCAGCACTGCAGCCTAGTGAATAGGAACATTTGGTGTCTGGGAACCTCCAGTGGACATTTTCTCCATGCAAGATTGCTCAGAGACATTTTGAATTCCTATTCCACTCTGCCATGTCCCACACAGCACTGTAAATGGGCGACCTGTAGTTGCACAGCCCCTCTGAGATAGGTGTAACCTGAGAAGATGCCAATCAACCTGCTGACTGCAAGACATCATGAAGCAAGACTCCACCCTTGAAACCTTACCCCTGCCTAAATGTATCCACCCTTAACTAAACTTCTGGAGAAATTTTCTATTGTCTAGCTCCAGCTCTTGTGTGGACTGGATGTAGCAGGGGCTTTGCTTTTGAAAATATTTTTCTGACTCTTTGTCTTTTATTCTTCAGTAATTGTTCTAGAATTTAATTTCTCAGGTGGCTTACACCCTCCTCAGCAGGGGGAACCCCCCCAATTGAGGTGCTGGCTGTATTCCCATAACAAAATTTATTCATAATGCTAAAAACTGGGGAAAACACAAGTATTTCTTTATTAGCTTTTCACCACTGTGGGAAAAAATACCTGGCAAGAACAACTTAGAGGAAGAAATTTTTATTTTGGCTCATGGTTTTAAAGGTCTCAGTCTATGGTTGGCTAACTATATTAGCCATGTTCTGAACCTTCATTGAGGCAGAATATAATGGTAGAAGGGTGTGGCAGAGGAAAAGCTTCTCAGCTCATGGAAGCCAGAAAGGAGAGAGAGAAGCTGGGGACAAGATACAATCTCCAAGTGTTGGGACCTCTGCTGACCACGGAAATGCAATCGCTGGGGAAAGAGGAAGAAAAATCACTGTTGGGAAATCCCCAGTCTTGTGATTCTGGTTTTGTGATTCTCCATGTACCTGACAGTTAGAGCTTGAGAAATGGCTTCCATATACGTGCCTGAATGGCCCCAAGATATGGCTTCCGCAAACATAAAGAATAACAACCCAGCAACGGGGCACACATACCTAATGGGGTATTGTTTCTGTAACTGGGGTAACGGAGCTCTGTTTCTGCAACTGGGATGCCTAGGCTACCCCAATCTGGGGGACTCTCTGATCTCTGATTGGCCCCTGCCTTTGCCCCCACCTCCCTTCTCCTCTCTCTATATAAGTTCTCTCCCTCCACAATAAACTGAGTTGCTGCGCCATCTCGGCTGACTCAACTCCCAACTCGGTGTGATTTTTGCCAGGCAGGGTGGCGGGCTGGGTCGTGACACTCACCCTCTCGCTCAGCCCAGAGACACTCACTAGCTGTCTAGTGATTCTCCTCAACCTCTGTCGGAGGGCGGTCCGACATCCAAGTGCACACCCTTAGTCACCTACTTCCCTCAGCCATGTCCCACTTGCCTCCAGTTACCACAGTTCATTCCAATTATTAATCCACCAAATGGATTAATCCACTAATGAGGTTACAGCTCTCATCATTGCCTAGAAGCTCAACCTCTGAACCTTTCTACATTGGGAGTCATAATTTCAAAACATGAGCTTTGGGGAGGATATTTCTAGATTCAAAACATAAAATTCCATCCCTTATCACCCCAAATTTTAGATCTGTCTCACAATGTAAAATTCATTTAGTCTGTCCCCAAGAATCTCTGTAGTCTTAATAATTTCAGCAATGTTCACAAGTCCAAGTCCAAAGTCTCCCGTGAGACTCAAGGCAAATTCTTAACTATGAGCCCCTGTGAAAATCAAAAGCCAATTACACAATTCCAATATACAATGACACAGAGTAAACATTCTCATTCTACAAGGGAAGAGTTGGGGCATAGAAGAAAGGAATGGAACTAAAGCAAGACCAAAAAACAGCTGGGAATATATTAGGTCCTGTAGCTCCCCATGGCCTTGCCAGTTGAAGCCCACATGACCTCTCTTTTGGCCAAGATTGACTCACTTCCCACAGCTTTCTTTGCCAGACATTCCATTTTCCTCACATATCCTAATTCCAGGGATTTCCACTGCAGCTTCAGCTTTACTCTCTTCTACCATTGCCCTCAGAGGCTGCCTGAAAGGATTCCAACACTGAAACACTTTTCATGGCTTCTCAGGCCTTGAAATATTAGTGAAAGCCTCCATGACTCCTTACTTCCAGCTTCTCCATTTCTGTCAAACCAGCACCACATGAGCAGAATCAAGTTCTGTCACCAGCCCAAGCAATGCCTGGGGCCCCCTTGAATCATGGTTACTGTAAAGAATGGTGGAAAAAGTTCCGTAAACTCAACAAGCCAAAGCAACCATTTACCTGTCCAAGATTTTATTAGCAGGACAGTCGCAGAAGAGAAGGGGGGAGAGAGAGAGAGAGAGAGAGAGAGAGAGAGAGAGAGAGAGAGAGAGAGAGAAAGAAGAGAAGAGAAGAGAAGGGAAGAGAAGGGAAGAGAAGAGAGGGAGAGAGAGAGGAAGAGAGGAGGAGAAGAAGGGAAGAGAGGTAAAGTAAGAGAAAGAGAGTAAGAGTAAGAGAGCAAGCACGAACAGGGTGTTGATATTTATGGGCTTAAGGCAGGATGAGGAGGAGCAAGGTGAGTGGGCTTTTGTTATTGGTTGTTCAAAACATTACAAAGCTCTTGGCATATCATATTTCATACATTTGATTCAAGTGGGTTATGAACTCCCATTTTTACCCTGTATACAGATTGCAGAATCACATCGGTTACACATGCACATTTTTACATATTGCCATATTAGTGACTGTTGTATTCTGCTACCTTTCCTATCCTCTACTATCCCCCCTCCCCTCACCTCCCATTTTCTCTCTCTACCCCATCTACTGTAATTCATTTCTCTCCCTTGTTTTTTCCCTTTCCCCTCATTTCCTCTTATATGTAATTTTGTATAACAATGAGGGTCTCCTTCCATTTCCATGCAATTTCCCTTCTCTCTCCCTTTCCCTCCCACCTCTCATCCCTGTTTAATGTTAATCTTTTTCTCATGCTCTTCCTCCCTGCTCTGTTCTTAGTTGCTCTCCTTATATCAAAGAAGACATTTGGCATTTGTTTTTTAGGGATTGGCTAGCTTCACTTAGCATAATCTGCTGTAAAGCCATCCATTTCCCTGCAAATGCCATGATTTTGTCATTTTTTAGTGCTGAGTAATACTCCATTGTGTATAAATGCCACATTTTTTAAATCCATTCATCTATTGAAGGGCATCAAGGTTGGTTCCACAGTCTAGCTATTGTGAATTGCGCTGCTATAAACATCAATGTAGCAGTATCCCTATAGTACACTCTTTTAAGGTCTTCAGGGAATAGTCTGAGAAGGGGAATAGCTGGGTCAAATGGTGGTTCCATTCCTAGCTTTCCCAGGAATCTCCATACTGCTTTCCAAATTGGCCACACCACTTTGCAGTCCCACCAGCAATGTACAAGTGTACCCTTTTCCCCACATCCTCGCCAGCACTTGTTGTTGTTTGACTTCCTAATGGCTGCCAATCTTACTGGAGTGAGATGGTATCTTAGGATGGTTTTGATTTGCATTTCTCTGACTGCTAGAGATGGTGAGCATTTTTTCATGTACTTGTTGATTGATTGTATGTCCTCCTCTGAGAAGTGTCTGTTCAGGTCCTTGGCCCATTTGTTGATTGGGTTATTTGTTTTCTTATTGTTTAATTTTTTGAGTTCTTTGTATACTCTGGATATTAGGGCTCTATCTGAAGTGTGAGGAGTAAAGATTTGTTCCCAGGATGTAGGCTCCCTATTTACCTCTCTTATTGTTTCTCTTGCGGAGAAAAAACTTTTTAGTTTGAGTAAGTCCCATTTGTTGATTGTTGTTTTTAACTCTTGTGCTATGGGTGTCCTATTAAGGAATTTGGAGCCCAATCCCACAATATGTAGATCAGAGCCGACTTTTTCTTTTATCAGACGCAGAGTCTCTGATTTGATATCAAGCTCCTTGATCCATTTTGAGTTAACTTTTGTGCATGGCGAGAGAAAGGGATTCAGTTTCATTTTGTTGCATATGGATTTCCAGTTTTCCCAGCACCATTTGTTGAAGATGCTATCCTTCCTCCATTGCATGCTTTTAGTCCCTTTATCGAATATAAGATAGTTGTAATTTTGTGGATTGGTCTCTGTGTCCTCTATTCTGTACCATTGGTTCACCTGCCTGTTTTGGTACCAGTACCATGCTGTTTTTGTTACTACTGCTCTGTAGTACAGTTTGAAATCTGGTATTGCTATACTGCCTGATTCACACTTCCTGCTTAGAATTGCTTTTGCTATTCTGGGTCTTTTATTTTTCCATATGAATTTCATGATTGCTTTATCTATTTCTACAAGAAATGCCATTGGGATTTTGATTGGCATTGCATTGAACCTATAGAGAACTTTTGGTAATATCCCCATTTTGATGATGTTAGTTCTGCCTATCCATGAATAGGGTATATTTTTCCATCTTCTAAGATCTTCTATTTCTCTCTTTAGGGTTCTGTAGTTTTCATTGTATAAATCTTTCACCTCCTTTGTTAGGTTGATTCCCAAGTATTTTTTTTTTTTTTGAGGATATTGTGAATGGGGTGGTTGTCCTCATTTCCATTTCAGAAGATTTGTCACTGATATACAGGAATGCCTTTGATTTATGCTTGTTGATTTAATACCCTGACACTTTGCTGAATTCATTTATTAGCTCTAGTAGTTTCTTTGTAGACCCTTTTGGGTCTTCTAGGTATAGAATCATGTAATCCGCAAATAGGGATAATTTAAGTTCTTCTTTTCCTATTTTTATGCCTTTAATTTCTTTCGTCTGTCTAATTGCTCTGGTCAGTGTTTCGAGAACTATATTGCATAGAAGTGGTGAGAGAGGGCATCCCTGTCTTGTTCCAGATTTTAGAGGGAATGCCTTCAGTTTTTCTCCATTTAGAATGATGTTATCCTGAGGCTTAGCATAGATAGCTTTTACAATGTTGAGGTAAGTTCCTGTTATCCCTAGTTTTTCTAGTGTTTTGAACATAAAGGTATGCTGTACTTTGTCGAATGCTTTTTCTACATCTATCGAGATGATCATATGGTTCTTATCTTTAAGTCTATTGATGTGGTGAATAACATTTATTGATGTCCGTATATTGAACCAGCCTTGCATCCCAGGGAAGAATCCTACTTGATCATGGTGCACGATCTTTTTGATATGTTTCTGTATCCGATTTGCCAGAATTTTATTGAGGATTTTTGAATCTATGTTCATTAGAGATTTTGGTCTGTAGTTTTCTTTCTTTGAGGTGTCTTTATCTGGTTTAGGAATCAGGGTGATGTTGGCCTCATAGAATGAATTTGGAAGTTCTCCCTCTTTTTCCATTTCCTGAAATAGCTTGAAAAGTATTGGGATTAGTTCTTCTTTAAAGTTCTTGTAAAACTCTGCTGTATACCCATCCAGTCCTGGGCTTTTCTTAGTTGGTAGTCTTTTGATGGCTTCTTCTATTTCCTCAATTGATATTGGTCTGTTTAGGTTGTGTATATCCCCCTGACTCAATCTGCGCAGATCATATGACTTAAGAAATTTATCGATGCCTTCACTGTCTTCTATTTTATTGGAGCATAAAAATTCAAAATAATTTCTAATTATCTTCTGTATTTCTGTATTGTCTGTTGTGATATTGCCTTTTTCATCCCATATGCTAGTGATTTGGGTTCTTTCCCTTCTTTGTTAGCATGGCTAGGGGTCTGTCAATCTTATTTATTTTTTCCAAGAACCAACTTTTTTTTTTTCAATTTTTTCTTTTGTTTCAATTTCATTGATTTCAGCTCTGCTTTTAATTATTTCCTGCCTTCTACTACTTTTGCTGTTGTTTTGCTCTTCTTTTTCTAGGGTTTGGGATGAAGTGTGAGATCATTTATTTGTTGGTTTTTTCTTTTTTTAAGGAATGAACTCCAAGCAATGAATTTTCCTCTTAGAAATGCATTCATTGTGTCCCATAAATTCCGATATGTTGTGTCTGTGTTTTCATTTATCTCTAAGAATTTTTAAATTTCCTCCTTGATGTCTTCTGTAACCCACTGATCATTCAGTAACATATTGTTTATTCTCCAAGTGATGCAGGATTTTTCCTTCCTTCTTTTATCATTGATTTCCAGTTTCATTCCATTATGATCAGATAAGATGCATGGTATTATCTCTACTCCTTTATAATTTCTAAGAGTTGCCCTGTGACATAATATATGGTCTATTTTTGAGAAGGATCCATGTGCTGCTGAGAAAAATGTGTAACTGCTTGATGTTGGGTAGTATATTCTATATATGTCAATTACGTCTAGGTTATTAATTGTATTATTGAGTTCTATAATTTCTTTATTCAACTTTTGTTTGGAAGATCTGTCCAGTGGTGAGAGAGGTGTGTTGAAGTCTCCCATGATTATTGTATAGTGGTCTATTTGACTCTTGAACTTGAGAAGAGTTTGTTTGATGAACATAGATGCACCATTGTTTGGGGCATATATATTTATGATTGTTATGTGTTGTTGGTGTATGGTTCCCTTGAGCAGTATGTAGTGTCCTTGTTTATCCCTTTTGATTAACTTTGGCTTGAAGTCTATTTTATTTGATATGAGTATGGACACTCCTGCTTGTTTCCAAGGTCCATATGAGTGATATGATTTTCCCCAACCTTTCACCTTCAGTCTATGTATTTCTTTTCCTATCAAATGGATCTCCTTTGGGCAGCATATTGTTGGATCTTTTTTTTTTATCCATTCTACTAGCCTGTGTCTCTTGATTGGTGAGTTTAAGCCATTAACATTTAGGGTTACTATTGAGATATGGTTTGTACTTTCAGCCATATTTCTTTATTTATGTTACTTAACATGATTTGTTTTTTCTCTTTGATTATTTTTTCCCTTTACTGTACTACCTTATTGGTTTTCATTTTTATTTGTCATTTCCTCTTCCTGTAATGTTTTGCCAAGGATGTTTTGAAGAGCTGGTTTTCTAGCTGCAAATTCTTTTAACTTTTGCTTATCGTGGAAGGTTTTAATTTTGTAAAGGTCAGGCAAACATCGGAGGAAAAGACCACCAAGAGACTGTCTCATGCAACAGCAAAGGGTTTATTGGGGGTCCAGCATGCTGGGGCTCCAAGCCTACCTTGAAGAGGTAAAGAGCAAAGAGCCCCGAGAACAGCTTGAGCAGAGCTTATATACATTCTTTGAAAAGGGCAGGGACTTCACATACAGCATAACAAATCACCTCACGCCCCGGGAAAATCAAACAACAACTCTAAAACATGATTAGCACATTCACTGGTGGAAACAAGTTAGGTAGGAGTGATTGGTCAGTACAAAAGGGGTATTTGTTTGAACTGATTGGTTTAAGCCAAGAGGGGTGTACGTGCTGAACTACATGGTTTCCCAACAGGTTATCAACTACCATAAACTACTGGGAGGGTTATCTGGCATCCCAGGTATTTCCCTGTCTCATGCTGATTGGTGGCTGCTAGGGGGCTGCTATGGATCCCCACCTAGCCTGACTGAGTCAGGGACACCTGGTGCAGCAGATCTCCTGTAGATAAACAACTTAGCGGGGTGGGAATGTGCCTAGGAGTGCTCTGTGGGTTTTTCCAAGGACAAAGGCCATGTCCCTTCCTTGGACAGCTTTGCTCTGAGATAGAGGCTGGTTTTTCATTCCCCCCTTTGTCTGGAAACTTGGGAATCAATCATGGTTCCCTCAGTTGTGGGCCTATTTGGGCAGGCTCTACATCTTGGTAAACAGTAATCCTCAGGAGACAGTCTTCAACTTCCCAGACTTACTTAAAATTGGCCTCCTAGATCCAACCTGACTCGATTTACCTATCTACACTGCCTATTCATTTTTGGCTTTGTCCCCCCCCCCCAATTTTAGAAACTTTATTGCTGTGTGGAGAAGGGGTGACGACTCGTTCTGGCTGCTTCAGAGCTGAAAAAGGGGTGTCGAACATGAGGGGGCTTGAAGACGTGAGGGGCGACGTGGGGGACGTGAGTTCCCTTTTAGAAGTCAGTTCCATTTGAAGTCTGGTTGGGGAAAAACAGGTTGTCATCTGGGGATGGGTGCTTCTATGAGAGAAACAAACCATTAGTACTGAATAAGTGTTGTAGCAGCTGGAACATGTCACTGTACAGAAGTTCCCTCACCAGGCTTTAACATTTCCAGTTACCAGGACTGTAAACATGACATTTAACTTTTAGGGTTACAGATGTCCTTCCCCTTAAGACACAGTTAAATAATTTAATGTCATCTGATCTTGCAAAATCCTTTTACTAGTATGACCTGTGTCTAATAGAGAAATCTTTAATTCTGTTACTTAGGGCTGGATAACCATACTAGCAAACACTAAGCCTACCTGTGTAGGTTAGGAATATCTGTAGGCCTCAAACTAAAAACTACTCTGGCAGTTCCTTTTAATAGTTATCAGGCATTTTTGTCTGAGAATCTCTTTTGCAGCCTCTAGTTTACTTATTTTTGGAAGTTACATTTAACTATTATTATTATTTAAAATGTCCAGGAATAGCTGTGTTTTGGCTTTGACTGTCTTTGTTAAGTGTTTAAGATGAAGCAAGTCAAACTGACTTTTGTTTCTATCTATTGTTAACAGTCAGCTGAGTTTCCTTGGGAGTCCTCGGGGAACTTACAGCAGCTTCTCAGTTCCTCTAGTGCCATTTGCGCTGCTAGTGCCATTTGTGCTAGGATGGGTCCAGGCCTTGCTTGACCATGTGGCTTCCCTTGGAAGCATCAGGGATGTCTCCCTTTTCTGATGACCCTCCTCTTCACAGCAAATGCACTGATTGGCTTTCTGTCCTCCAGCGGTCTCATTAATCTCCCTGATTGGGAGGTTATGTGGCCCAGAGTTGCAAAGCTCTTTGGAAAAGTCCCCTATTCCCTGATTCAGACTGACTCAGAGGGCAAGAGCCAAATATTGGTTTTCTTGGCCCTTTTAATTTAACTTTAATTTTAAAACTTAATCTTAAACATCCAGCAAATAAGTTTCAACAGCCTTATATTAAGAGTACTGGGCTTTAATGTATATCTCTCTATCCTGTAGGTGATAACTCCTTATCTTAAATTAACCCAGGTTGTGTGTTCTTAAATCAGTACCTCTGCAAAACATTAACAGGGCAATCTTTAGAACATTTATAAGGAAAGTACAAAATAAAATTAACAAGAGTAAAAACATATTTAGTTCATGTAATAGCTACCTAGAATTTTGGCAGAGTTATACATTATAATCCCCTGTTTGAGATCCTGGTAATCGTGACAAAAAACCAACTTTTGGACACAACGTTAACTGTACTGAAATCTGGCCTACTTCTTCCATAGTCACTTTCACATGTAGTGAGATGGGACATAGAGCCTTATCTCAGGTAAGGTGGGGTTCTTCATAAATCTTAAGTACTGTAGTTCTGAAGCTGATCTTTGCTTTTTAGACATAATTTTATAAAGCCTACATAAATTGTTGCTCAAGTTCACATGAATATTAGCTAACACAATATAATATCACATCTAAAACATGGATTAAAGAAAGGCTTAAAGCTTTTAACATTTTGTAGAAAAGTAGCAAAGTATTTTTTTGTTTTAGAATAAAACCTTCACACAGATTAGGCTCTCATTAACTTAAAAATACATTTAAATTGTATCTCAGTGTAAAAAGTAACATAGAACTTTACATATCTTATTGATAACAAGTCCAGTTATAGAACACAAGTGATATAAATAAATCTCCAACATGTTTTTCTTTTAAGCCTAAAATTACCATACAACTTTAGAACACCAGCTTGATATAATGCTCTTTTGTAGCTTCTACCTTACAGACTTGTATACCTGGAAGATATAAACACATTAATAGCACCACAATTACATTGATGTTTTTATATTAACCAAATTTAGCTTTTAAAGAAATAACATAGCACAATTCTCTAAAACAACAGCACTTGTTTAACCAGCTGTTTAATTTCTTTAAGATTACAACCAACTTACACAGACCTTCTTTATATCACTTACTTAAACCCTCTTACTTAATCATATAGACTCTTATCCAGAAACACATTTTCTCTCTATTAAATCCATACCTAGAACCTTTTTAGTTTCTCTTTTTCATCTGTTAACCTCCTTCTGTTCACATTTTGAAACAATACTTGTAAATTTTTGAATTTAAGCAGATTATTTCATAGACAACATTTTATTAGGTTTTTTTGAGCACCTAGAAAAACTTATAAGCTTAATTTTAAAGACATCTTTACTTTTATCTGTTTACCCTATTTAAATTGAACCATTTGAATCACGTGAATCAAGGATATTTGGATCCATTTTTTTAAATTTTTCATGAGCGCTCCTCATATATCTGCCAACTGTCATATAATTGCATGATATATGGACATATGCATATAGACATACAGACATACAACACATAACACAAGTGTGCACACATACACAAGGCCTTGTAGCTGTTTTTTCAGGTGAAATCTCCATTGCAATGTTTAAAAACTCCACAGTTGATCAAAAATAGAACTGATCAGAAAATATTAACTTGTCTGTAGGATCAAAATCATGAGCTCAAAAAAAAAAAATACAGAATCTAAGAAAAAGCAAGAGTCCTAAAAAAGATGACTGGCCAGTAATTAGTAAATACCATACAATTTACTTTTTGGTTTGGTCGTTTGAGTTCAGGTAAAAAGATACTTTTACTTTTTTTTCCCTTGGGCCTCAGATCTGTCTCCTGAGCTCCAGGCTTCTTCTATTTGCATATCAACATAAGTCCTGGCTGAGGTCTGGAAGGAACTGGGAAAACTGGAATTCTGAGCAGAAACCTCATGCCTAAGGCCTTTTAACTATAAGTCACAATTTTCAGGTTTGGATGTTGAAAATTATGATACAAGTTTAAGATGCAATTCTCAAAATTTTATATCTTTATATCTTTCTACACTAGAAAAACTTGCTCACAAAAAACTGAAAATAGGATCTTTCTTGATAATATAAAAGCCACCATCAGAAGAAGTTCCTTCAGGATCATTAAGCTACTTTCTTTGTTCTGAAGTTCCTAAAGTAGTATTAAGTTATATTAAATCACCTGAAAAAATTTTAAAAGAGAACCACACACTACCATGTATATCCAAAATTAAGCTTTGAAAATTCCCAAGACTGTTGCTATTAATGTCATTTCAATAAGCCAGACCAACGTTTTAATTTAACACTTTTTTTCCCCTGAATCTTACACACTGAGGGGAACAGATATCATATCATAATTTATTATCCTTGCCCAAGTTAATGTACTGGTATACCTAGTGAAATCTTTTCAGGCTACCCAGTTCAAAAATTGATGAAAAAATAAAACTAAATGATTGGGAGTTACTTGCCAACTTGGAAGTAGAGTTCTTTAATTTTCCATCCTAAATATTTAAGTTTTCTAGCATGAACTATCTGAAATCACAAACTAAACAATTACTTAAACCCAACTTTTAACTGCAAGATTGTGCAATGCTTTAGAAACCCATTCAGATCCTAGATTGTTATAATAAAAAAATCATCTTTTAGATACACATTCAGCCAAGATCATCCCCAAGAAACAATCTATAGTATCAACACATTACTGCATTCATTGTCCCTTTTTTTAAGTAGACAGAGGTGGAGTAATCCTTAAAGTGCAGGTAAGGAAGAGGGAGTTCACCAAAGCAAAATGGCTTTGGCAGCTGCTGGGAGTCCCTTAGTCCCACCTTTTACTTACAGGATTAGTCCCTCTGGTTTGGTCTGACCCCAGGCACCAGGCATTTTCCACATCTCCTAACTTTTCAGTAGTCAGCTCCCAAAAAGTTCATCCTCTGCTTGCAGTTGTTTCGAGTGCTAGGCTTCCCCAAGAAGGCAGAGTGGGGACTCCTCTAAAGTCCCCTCTGGGGTGCCAAAATTTATGACTGAAAGTTCGGTTCCCATCCCCAAAGCCAATTAATGCCAATTTAATAATGAGGACAGGATTTTGAGAAAAGTTAAAGTGAGATATCAAAGTTCTTAGATCCCCAGCAGGCATTTCCCTCTGCAGTGGATGCACTCAAGCCAACTACGGGAAGAAAAGAAAACACTGCTTCCCTAATCTCGCTTAACAAAGGGGAGTAAAGTTTATCAAAGTTCTTTAAAACACAGCTAAAATGGGTGTAAAAGGTGAGAACAGAAAAGCTGGCGGTTCTATTGACTTTTGGTCCCTTACAGGAGAAGCATACCAGGGACAATTTAGGATAAAATTTAGCTAAAGTTACCTCCACACATCTAAGGCAGATTGGAACTTGGGACTCTGCATCGGTCCAAAGTAAAACAATGCCATCACACTTAACAGAGACACAGACAAAGACACACAAAGACATAGATTCCCTTTTCAGATTGTCAAAAAAAAAAAAAAAAAAAAAAAAAAACGAATGTGGGTGCTGGCCCCAAGCCAACTAGGGCCTTCCCTTCAGACAAACGGATTGGGGGAGCATCCCCTTCAGATTGGGTCTGACGACCCCAGATTGGGAGATTAGTTACACAAACACTGAAAGTAACGACACAGACAATAAAGACAGACAGTAAACATTCAACACGAGTTTGAGACAGAGACCAGAACTGAGTAGCTGGCAAAACCTGATGGGCTGGCAAACCGAATCTGAAACAGAATACAACTGAGTCGAGGAAACTATGGTTCCTCGATTTCCTGAGTCCTCTGGAGCGTCCCCCAGGGACGTGGCCTGTGGCTCTGTGACACGTCTGTCAGCCACCGCCAGAGAGAGCTCACGCTCTTCACCGACAGCCACTTTGCCAAGCCCTAACCTGAAACCCGAAACCAGAAAGTGGCACCTTACTTACCCAGAGAGGAGCCCATTGGGGTCTTTCGTCCCCCGCTGCCGGATCTTGCTGGGGCCTCCAGATGTAAAGGTCATGCGAACGTCGGACGAAAAGACCACCAAGAGACTGTCTCATGCAACAGCAAAGGGTTTATTGGGGGTCCAGCATGCTGGGGCTCCAAGCCTACCTCGAAGAGGTAAAGAGCAAAGAGCCCCGAGAACAGCTTGAGCAGAGCTTATATACATTCTTTGAAAAGGGCAGGGACTTCACATACAGCATAACAAATCACCTCACGCTGCGGGAAAATCAATAACTCTAAAACATGATTAGCACATTCACTGGTGGGAACAAGTTAGGTAGGGGTGATTGGTCAGTACAAAAGGGGTATTCGTTTGAACTGATTGGTTTAAGCCAAGAGGGGTGTACGTGCTGAACTACATGGTTTCCCAACAGGTTATCAACTACCATAAACTACTGGGAGGGTTATCTGGCATCCCAGGTATTTCCCTGTCTCATGCTGATTGGCTGCTAGGGGCCTGCTATGGATCCCCACCTAGCCTGACTGAGTCAGGGACACCTGGCGCAGCAGATCTCCTGTAGATAAACAACTTAGCGGGGTGGGAATGTGCCTAGGAGTGCTCTGTGGGTTTTTCCAAGGACAAAGGCCATGTCCCTTCCTTGGACAGCTTTGCTCTGAGATAGAGGCTGGTTTTTCAATTTTATCTTCCATCCTGAAGATTAATTTCACTGGATACACGATTCTAGGTTGGAACCCATTTTCTTTCAGCGTTTGAAATATGTTGTTCCAGGATCTTCTAGCTTTCAGAGTCTGTGTTGAAAGATCAGCTGTTATCCTGATTGGTTTACCCATAAATGTAATCTACTTCCTTTCTCTTGTAGCTTTTAAAATTGTCTCCTTATTCTGTATGTTGGGCATCTTCATTATAATGTGTCTTGGTGTGGATCTCTTATGATTTTGCACATTCGGCATCCTGTGGGCTTCTAGGATTTGGAATTCTGTTTCATTCTTCAAGTCTGGGAAGTTTTCTCATATTATTTCATTGAACAGATTGCTCATTCCTTTGGTTTGGACCTCTATACCTTTTTGTATCCCAGTAACTCTTAAGTTTGGTCTCTTTATGTTATCCCATATTTCTTGGATGTTCTGCTCATGGTTTCTTAACAGTCTCACTGAGCTGTCTATGTTCTTTTCAAGTTGAAATACTTTGTCTTCATTGTCTGATGTTCTATTTTCTAAGTGTTCTATTCTGCTGGTAGTACTCTCATTTGAGTTTTTATTTATTTTTTTCATATTTAAAATTATATTTTATCATGGCAAGAACATTGAAACAAAATCTACCCTTTTAACAGACTTTTAAGTGTACAATCCAAAATGGTTAGCTACAAGTATGATGTATAGCAGATCTCTAGAACACACCAGGAGCTGGTGGAGGCAGGGGTGAGTAGGAAGAAATGCAGAGTTGCTAAAAACTATGATTTTTTTTTTTCTGATTTCAAATGCTCAGAACTGAGTTTTTTTAACAGATGGAAGGAAGTGTTTATTTCATAGTGGTCTGTGCTTTTCCTGTGCAATGCTGCACAGACAGCCAGGATATGGTATAGAAAGTACATATTAACTATAAGTGGGGGACTTTTAATAACTACCTATATATCTCCATTTTTAGACTGTTTAGAAATAATACCAAGTTGGTTCTTCCTGTGGTTATTCACAAGAGTGAGTACAGGTTGAACATCCCTACTTCAGAAATCCAAATTCAGAAATGATCCCAAATCTGAAACTTTTCTTGGAGCATTTCCAATTTCAGAGCTTTTGATTATTGGTACTCAACTAGTAAAGTCTTTGCAAATATGCCCAAATTTGAAAAACTCCAAAGTCTGAAATACTTCTGGTCCCAAGCATGTTTGGATAAGGGATGTTCTACCTGTATTCACTAACATCTTTGGGCTGGAGTGTCTTTAAAAAGTCTGTGTAAGGCAACAATAAATGTTGGCGAGGATGTGGGGAAAAAAGTCTACTCATGCATTGCTGGTGGGACTGCAAATTGGTGCAACCACTATGGAAAGCAGTATGGAGATTCCTCAGAAAACTTGTAATGGAACCATTTGACCCATCTATCCCACTTCTGAGTTTATACACAAAGGACTTAAAATCAACATGCTATAGTGACACAGGCACATCAATGTTTATAGCAGTTCAATTAACAATAGCTAAACTATGGAACCAACCCAGGTGCCCTTCAATAGATGAATGGATAAAGAAAATGTCATATATATGATGGAATATTACTCAGCTTTAAAGGAGAATGAAATTATGATACTTGCTGGTAAATGGATGGAACTAGAAAATATCATGGTAAGCGAAGTAAGTCAATCCCCCAAAACCAAAGACTTAATGTTTTCTCTGGTATGTAGATGCTGATTCACAATAAAGCAGGGGGTGGGGGATAATAATGGAGTTATTACCTAGGGTGTGCTAGGTATTAATAGAGTTACTTTGGATTCGGTGGAGGGGAGTAAAAGGAGTGGAAGATATGGGGATAGGAAAGATAGTAAAATGAAACAAACATTATTACCTTCTGTATATATATATGAGCAGATGACTGATGTGATTATACAACATGTACAATTTGAAAAATGAGAAATTATACCCCATTTATGTAATGATATATCAAAGTACATAAATGCATTCTACTGTCATATATAACTAATTAAAACAAATAAAAAGATTTTTAAAAAAGGCTATATAAGCAGTGTATTTTCTTTTTTTAAATTTTTTTATTTTTAAAATTTTTATTGTTGGTTGTTCAAAACATTACATAGTTCTTGATATATCATATTTCACACTTTGATTCAAGTGGGTTATGAATTCCCATTTTTACCCCGTATACAGATTGCAGAATCACATCAGTTACACATCCATTGATTTACATATTGCCATACTAGTGTCTGTTGTATTCTGCTGCCTTTCCTATCCTCTGCTATCCCCCCTCCTCTCCCCTCCCCTCCCCTCTTCTCTCTCTACCCCCTCTACTGTCATTCATTTCTCCCCCTTGTATTATTTTCCCCTTTCCCCTCACTTCCTCTTGTATGTAATTTTGCATAACCCTGAGGGTCTCCTTCCATTTCCATGCAATTTCCCTTCTCTCTCCCTTTCCCTCCCACCTCTCATCCCTGTTTAATGTTAATCTTTTTCTCATGCTCTTCGTCCCTTCTCTGTTCTTAGTTACTCTCCTTATATCAAAGAAGACATTTGGCATTTGTTTTTTAGGGATTGGCTAGCTTCACTTAGCATAATCTGCTCTAATGCCATCCATTTCCCTGCAAATTCTATGATTTTGTCATTTTTAAATGCAGAGTAATACTCCATTGTATATAAATGCCACATTTTTTTTATCCATTCGTCTATTGAAGGGCATCTAGGTTGGTTCCACAGTCTTGCTATTGTGAATTGTGCTGCTATGAACATCGATGTAGCAGTGTCCCTGTAGCATGCTCTTTTTAGGTCTTTAGGGAATAGACCGAGAAGGGGAATAGCTGGGTCAAATGGTGGTTCCATTCCCAGCTTTCCAAGAAATCTCCATACTGCTTTCCAAATTGGCTGCACCACTTTGCAGTCCCAACAGCAATGTACAAGTGTACCCTTTTCCCCACATCCTTGCCAGCACTTATTGTTGTTTGACTTCATAATGGCTGCCAATCTTACTGGAGTGAGATGGTATCTTAGGGTGGTTTTGATTTGCATTTCTCTGACTGCTAGAGATGGTGAGCATTTTTTCATGTACTTGTTGATTGATTGTATGTCCTCCTCTGAGAAGTGTCTGTTCAGGTCCTTGGCCCATTTGTTGATTGGGTTATTTGTTTTCTTATTGTTTAATTTTTTGAGTTCTTTGTATACTCTGGATATTAGGGCTCTATCTGAAGTGTGAGGAGTAAAGATTTGTTCCCAGGATGTAGGCTCCCTATTTACCTCTCTTATTGTTTCTTTTGCTGAGAAAAAAATTTTAGTTTGAGTAAGTCCCATTTGTTGATTCTAGTTATTAACTCTTGTGCTATGGGTGTCCTATTGAGGAATTTGGAGCCCGACCCCACAGTATGTAGATCGTAGCCAACTTTTTCTTCTATCAGACACCGTGTCTCTGATTTGATATCAAGCTCCTTGATCCATTTTGAGTTAACTTTTGTGCATGGCGAGAGAAAGGGATTCAGTTTCATTTTGTTGCATATGGATTTCCAGTTTTCCCAGCACCATTTGTTGAAGATGCTATCCTTCCTCCATTGCATGCTTTTAGCCCCTTTATCAAATATAAGATAGTTGTAGTTTTGTGGATTGGTTTCTGTGTCCTCTATTCTGTACCATTGGTCCACCCGCCTGTTTTGGTACCCATGCCATGCTGTTTTTGTTACTATTGCTCTGTAGTATAGTTTGAAGTCTGGTATCGCTATACCGCCTGATTCACACTTCCTGCTTAGCATTGTTTTTGCTATTCTGGGTCTTTTATTTTTCCATATGAATTTCATGATTGCTTTATCTATTTCTACAAGAAATGCCATTGGGATTTTGATTGGCATTGCATTAAACCTATAGAGAACTTTTGGTAATATCACCATTTTGATGATGTTAGTTCTGCTTGTCCATGAACAGGGTATATTTTTCCATCTTCTAAGATCTTCTTCTATTTCTCTCTTTAGGGTTCTGTAGTTTTCATTGTATAAGTCTTTCACCTCTTTTGTTAGGTTGATTCCCAAGTATTTTATTTTTTTTGAAGATATTGTGAATGGAGTGGTTGTCCTCATTTCCATTTCAGAGGTTTTGTCACTGATATACAGGAATGCCTTTGATTTATGCGTGTTGATTTTATATCCTGCCACTTTGCTGAATTCATTTATTAGTTCTAGTAGTTTCTTTGTAGACCCTTTTGGGTCTTCTAGGTATAGAATCATGTAATCCGCAAATGGTGATAATTTAAGTTCTTCTTTTCCTATTTTTATGCCTTTAATTTCTTTCATCTGTCTAATTGCTCTGGCCAGTGTTTCGAGAACTATGTTGAACAGAAGTGGTGAGAGAGGGCATCCCTGTCTTGTTCCAGATTTTAGAGGGAATGCCTTCAATTTTTCTCCATTCAGAATGATGCTAGCCTGAGGCTTAGCATAGATTGCTTTTACAATATTGAGGTATGTTCCTGTTATCCCTAGTTTTTCTAATGTTTTGAACATAAAGGGATGCTGTACTTTGTCAAATGCTTTTTCCGCATCTATCAAGATGATCATATGGTTCTTGTTTTTAAGTCTATTGATGTGGTGAATAACATTTATTGATTTCTGTATATTGAACCAGCCTTGCATCCCAGGGATGAATCCTACTTGATCATGGTGCACAATTTTTTTGATATGTTTTTGTATCCGATTTGCCAGAATTTTATTGAGGATTTTTGCATCTAGGTTCATTAGAGATATTGGTCTGTAGATTTCTTTCTTTGAAGTATCTTTGTCTGGTTTAGGAATCAGGGTGATGTTGGCCTTGTAGAATGAATTTGGAAGTTCTCCCTCTTTTTCTATTTCCTGAAATAGCTTGAAAATATTGGCGTTAGTTCCTCTTTAAAGGTTTTGTAAAACTCTGCTGTATACCCATCCGGTCCTGGGCTTTTCTTAGTTGGTAGTCTTTTGATGATTTCTTCTATTTCCTCAATTGATATTGGTCTGTTTAGGTTGTCTATATCCTCCTGACTCAATCTGGGCAGACCATATGACTTAAGAAATTTATCGATGCCTTCACTATCTTCTATTTTATTGGAGTATAAGTCTTCAAAATAATTTCTGATTATCTTCTGTATTTCTGAAGTGTCTGTTGTGATATTGCCTTTTTCATCCCGTATGCTAGTAATTTGAGTTCTCTCTCTTCTTCTCTTCATTAGCATGGCTAAGGGTCTGTCGATTTTATTTATTTTTTCAAAGAACCAACTTTTAGTTTTGCCTATTTTTTCAATTGTTTCTTTTGTTTCAATTTCATTAATTTCAGCTCTGATTTTAATTATTTCTTGCCTTCTACTCTTTTGCTGTTGCTTTGCTCTTCTTTTTCTAGGATTTTGAGATGAAGTATGAGATCATTTATTTGTTGGTTTTTTCTTTTTTTAAGGAATGAAGTCCAAGCAATGAATTTTCCTCTTAGAACTGCTTTCAATGTGTCCCATAGATTCCGATATGTTGTGTCTGTGTTTTCATTTATCTCTAAGAATTTTTAAATTTCCTCCTTGATGTCTTCTATAACCCATTGATCATTCAGTAACCTATTGTTCATTCTCCAAGTGATGCATGATTTTTCGTTCCTTCTTTTATCGTTGATTTTCAGTTTCATTCCATTATGATCAGATAAGATGCATGGTATTATCTCTACTCCTTTATATTGTCTAAGAGTTGCCCTGTGACATAATATATGATCTATTTTTGAGAAGGATCCATGTGCTGCTGAGAAAAAAGTGTAACTGTTTGATGTTGGGTGGTATATTCTATATATGTCAATTAAGTCTAGGTTATTAATTGTGTTATTGAGTTCTATAGTTTCCTTATTCAACTTTTGTTTGGAAGATCTGTCCAGTGGTGAGAGAGGTGTGTTGAAGTCTCCCATGATTATTGTATGGTGGTCTATTAGACTCTTGAACTTGAGAAGAGTTTGTTTGATGAACATAGATGCACCATTGTTTGGGGCATATATATTTATGATTGTTATGTCTTGTTGGTGTATGGTTCCCTTGAGCAGTATGTAGTGTCCCTCTTTATCCCTTTTGATTAACTTTGGCTTGAAATCTATTTTATTTGATAAGAGTATGGACACTCCTGCTTGTCTCCGAAGTCCATATGAGTGATATGATTTTTCCCAACCTTTCACCTTCAGTCTATGTATGTCTTTTCCTATCAAATGTGTATCCTGTAGGCAGCATATTGTTGGGTCTTGTTTTGTGATCCATTCTACTAGCCTGTGTCTCTTAATTGGTGAGTTTAAGCCATTAACATTTAGGGTTATTATTGAGATATGGGTTGTTCTTCCAGCCATATTTGTTTATTTATGTTACTAAACATGGTTTGTTTTCCTCTTTGATTGTTTTTCCCCCCTTTACTGTCCTACCTCCAACTGTTGGTTTTCATTGTTATTTTCCATTTCCTCTTCCTGTAATGTTTTGCCAAGGATGTTTTGAAGAGATGGTTTTCTAGCTGCAAATTCTTTTAATTTTTGTTTATCGTGGAAGGTTTTAATTTCATCTTCCATCCTGAAGCTTAATTTCGCTGGGTACACAATTCTTGGTTGGAACCCCTTTTATTTCAATGTTTGAAATATGTTGTTCCAGGATCTTCTAGCTTTCAGAGTCTGTGTTGAAAGATCAGCTATTTTCCTGATTGGTTTACCCCTAAATGTAATCTGCTTCCTTTCTCTTGTAGCTTTTAAAATTCTCTCCTTATTCTGTATGTTGGGCATCTTCATTATAATGTGTCTAGGTGTGGATCTCTTATGATTTTGCACATTCAGCGTCCTGTAGGCTTCTAGGGTTTGGGATTCTGTCTCATTCTTCAAGTCTGGGATGTTTTCTCGTATTATTTCATTGAATAGATTGCTCATTCCTTTGGTTTGGACCTCTATACCTTCCTGTATCCCAATGACTCTTAAGTTTGGTCTCTTTATGTTATCCCATATTTCTTGGATGTTCTGCTCATGGTTTCTTAACAGTCTTGCTGAGCTGTCTATGTTCTTTTCAAGTTGAAATACTTTGTCTTCATTGTCTGATGTTCTATCTTCTAAGTGTTCTGCTCTGCTGGTAGTATCCTCAATTGAGTTTTTAAGTTGGTTTATTGCTTCCTGTATTTCTAGGATTTCTGTTTGTTTGTTTTTTATAACCTCTATCTCCCTGTATAGTTGATCTTTTGCTTCCTGGATTTGTTTATGTAATTCATTGTCAAAGTGATCTTTCATTGTCTGATTTTGCTCTCTAATGTCTTCCTTGAGACTCTAGATCATCTGAAGCATGTTTATCCTGAATTCTTTATCTGACATTCCATCTGCTGCAGCTATTACCTCTTCTAAAGTTGAGTTGATCTTCATTGCTTGTGGTCCTTTCTTTCCTTGTCTTTTCATACTGCTCGCGTTTCTTTCTGCTTGGTGAAACTCTTGTGTTTTTGAAATTTCCCCCCTATATATTTATATTGCTCTTGTATAGTTGAAAATTCTCCCTTGCAGGGTTGGGCGGCGGCTGTGCTCCTCCTCTAATTGGGGTGATCTGTCTACCATGCTGACAGGCCGTTGCCCCTCCTCCAATTGGTGTGACGTGTCTACCATGCCCGCGGACCCTTGGGCCTGTCCTGCCGGTCGGTCGCAGGTCTGCCTACCTTTCAGGCGCAGGCGGCGGCTCTGCTCTGCCCTAACTCCAATTGGGGTGACGTGTCTACCACGCCAGCAGGTCGCTGGGCTTCTTCCAAGCGCGGAAGGCGGTTCTGCTCTGCCCCTACTCCAATTGGGGTGACGTGACTACCATGCTGGTGGCCTGCTGGGCCTGTTCCAGGCGCGGGTGGCAGCTCTGCTCTGCCCCTACTCCAATTGGGGTGACGTGTCTACCATGCCGGCAGGCTTCTGGGCCTGTTCTGCCAGTCGGTTGCAGGTCTGCCTACCTTGCGGGCGTGGGTGGCAGCTCTGCTCAGCCCCTACTCCAATTGGGGTGTCGTGACTACCACGCTGGCAGGTCTCTGGGCCTGTTCCAGGCGCGGGCGGTGGCTCTGCTCTGCCCCTACTCCAATTGGGGTGACGTGTGTACCACGCTGGCAGGCCGCTGGGCCTGATCTGCCAGTCGGTTGCAGGTCTGCTTACCTTGCAGGTGCGGGCGGCGGCTCTGCTCTGCCCCTCCTACCACGCCTGCGGACCACTGGGCCTGTCCTGCTGGTCGGTTGCAGGTCTGCCTACCTTGCAGGCATGGGTGGCGGCTCTGCTCTGCCCCTACTCCAATTGGGGTGATGTGACTGCCACGCCAGTGGGCTGCTGGGCCTGTTCCAGGCGTGGGCGGCGGCTCTGCTCTGCCCCTCTGGCTTGATGACAAAGTGAGAGAAACTCGGGTGTTTGTGACTCACTTTCTTTACCAGGAGACCAACTGTTTCTGTCGCCGCTGGTATCGCTGAAGTTCTCTCCTCCGCCGCTTTCTGATGACATCCGATCTCTGCCATGTTGGTACCCCATGCGAATGGCAGCATTTTGTTCCCTTTGCCGGGTGACCAAAGCAATGGGTGAGTCCTGACCGGCCCTCACAAGCCCTGTTTCAATCCTGTTGCCACTGCCTATGAAGGCTCAGTTGGTATTTACCTCCACAGTGTTCAGCAGGACCCGGACCAAGAAGCAGTTTAAGTGGGTTCTTTAGCCCTGGGCCAGAGCAGTTCCGGGAGCCGGAATTCGGCCACTCTGGGCTCGGTGTATGTTCTGATTGGAGAAGGCTCCAAGAAGCTGTTTCTGCGGGTCCTTTAGCACTGAGCCTGAGTAATTTGTCTGCAAGATGCAGGTGAATGGCAGCCTGAAATTACCTGTTCTTGGCTGAATGAGCTGCGATCAGTCGAAAACAGGGATGGTGACGTCAGCTCTCCAAGATGGTGGCCGCTGGCTTCCTCTGTGGTCTGACCGGTGTGGAGAACCGAATTGGACCGCTTCCTTCCCCCATCTCAAACCCAGAATTCAGCACTGAGCACGGTGATTGCACAGCTGGCAGAAGCCTGCAGAAGCCTGCAGAATCCGCAGCGCTGTATCTTTGCGTTGCTATGTTGTCGTTTCCCAGCGCGCGCCGCCTCATTTGAGTTTTAAATTTGATTTATTGCTTCCTACATTTCTAGGGTTTCTGTTTGTTTGTTTTTTATAACCTCTATCTCCCTGTATAGTTGATCTTTTGCTTCTTGGATTTGTTTATGTAATTCATTGTCAAAGTGATCTTTCATTGTCTGATTTTGCTGTCTAATGTCTTCCTTGAGACTCCAGATCATCTGAAGCATGTATATCCTGAATTCTTTATCTGACATTCCATCTGCTGCAGATATTACCTCTTCTAAAGTTGAGTTGAGCTGCATTGCTTGTGGTCCTTTCTTTCCTTGTCTTTTCATACTGCTCACGTTTCTTTCTGCTTTGTGAAACTGTTGTGTTATGCTGAGAGCCACGGCTGAGTCTGTATGGCCCCTGGCATTTTGCCAACAGTATTGATTGACAGGCGCCTCTGCCTGTCCACCTCTGCCGCAACTTTTGAGTTCTCGCACTATTTTGGAGTTCTCGTGGGGATTTCCGGGGATTCCCCGAGAGTTCCCATTGGTTGGGGAAGTGCAGGAGGAGGGATTTCCGGGAGAGATAGTTCCGGCTGGGGGTTCCTGGACAAGCCTCGTGGCGCGTTCGGGAGGATTCCCCGGGAGCTGTGTGAAGTGTTTTCCTGCAGTTTAAAAATAAAGTTTGTTCCTGCTTCAGTGGCTCGTGATTTGTGCCCAGCCAGACTGCGGCAGATGGTGGCCTGTTACGGGGAGCCCCAGGACACTCGGGGGTAAGTGACGAAAAAAAGCTGCCCGTCCAAAGATAGGACGGGAGCAAATCTGCTCGTCCCTAGGCAGATAGGGCGAGAGGAAAAATGGCCATTTTGAGAAAATGGAGAAGATTGATACAGTATGTTTGTGTCTTGTTTTGTCTCAGTGTATTGTATTGTCTTTGTGATGAAAATATGGAAGGGGTGAGAAGTAAATTACTAAGGGAAGGAGGCACCCCAGTGGAACCAAGAATAGTTAGGGCATGTGTTGATGGAAGCCCAGGAACTCTAGTCAGAAAGAAAAAGAAAGTTCAGAAGAAGAAGGATTATCAGGAAAAAAGTTGCGGCAGAGGCGGACAGGCAGAGGCGCCTGTCAATCAATACTGTTGGCAAAATGCCAGGGGCCATACAGACTCAGCCGTGGCTCTCAGCAGTGTTATTGATTTTCCCCCTATATATTTATATTGCTCTTGTATAGTTGCAAAGTCTCCCTTTTGTGGAGAAAGACAATGTTAACAGTTCCCAATATCAATAGTACATCATCTAAGCACACGTTTTCCTTATTACTACATTTATAGCTAGACTCTATGTCTACAAATGTTGGTTTCGATTATCATTTACAAACATAGTCATTAGTTTCATGAAAGGCATACTGTTTCTGGTAGCTTGAAGAAAACTGAATTTCAGGTGTAGGATGTTATGTTTATGGGGAAAGGAGTGAGGGTATGGGGTTAGTCTAACTTAGTAACTTTGGAAATCTCTAACCAATAGATGGGTAATTTATGGAAGAATGTATAGATTCAAATTCCTATCTGTATTTGTAAGATTACCCTACTTATAAATAGTAAAATTTAGGGGGTTTCAAGTGGGATAGAGGGAGTAAGAAGGAGAAAAACAAATAACAAGGAAAGAAAGAGAAAAAAAGAGTGAGAAAAATAAAATAAGAGAAAAAATAAAAGAAATAAAAGGGGGGAGGGAGGTGGGGCATATGCAATTCCTCTATATTATATTATTCTGGTGATTCAGTTGTTAAAGACCTTTTTCATGCACAATTCTTGGTTTCACATATGTTGAGGTTGCAAGAACCAGAGGGGGAAGGGTACAGGAGACTGGATGAATGGATGAAAAGAGAGAGAGAAGAAAAAGAAAGAAAGAAAGAAAAGTCTCTCAGAACTCTGTTTTCTTTTCTTCTAATTGGTGGCATTGTCTATTCCTAGCTTGAGTCTCTGGGTTCAGGGTGGTGGTGGTAGTCAGTGTGAGAGGACTTGAGCTTCCACCTTTGGCCTCTCTACTCTTATTCTCTGAGATGTAAACCAGGTGCCTGATCCGCTGCAGAACCGAGCTGGTAGCCACGCCCATTGGTTGGTGGGTTTTAAGGGTTGGTGGGATTTTCCAAGATCAGTTCCATCAGTTTTTCTCATAAGGTGTTTGATGAGGTGGGGGTGTTGGGGAGACCTTATGTTTGCCAGAGCTCGGTCAGGTGACTGCACGGGTGGGCGGCTGGGCCCTTCCTCCAGTTGGGGTGGTCTGTCTACCGAACGGGTGGGCGGCTGTGCCCCTTCTCCAGGCCGCATGGTCTGCCTACCATCAGTAATACATTTCTTAAATGAGCTATATTTCTTTTCAATGAATAGTGGCATTTAGAACTACATGTATTAACAGCCTTAGTGCCTAGTACATAAGTGTTTAATAATACCATTGATTAGGTAAATTTCTATAATGAAATTTATATTTGTGCTGGCCTTATATTTGAAGTTTTATTTTAAAAGTCCTTTCTTACCCCTGTGTCATAAGGTATCTTCCTGTGTTTTCTTCCACCAACTTTATCGTTTTGTTTTCATGTCAGTTCTTCTAGCCACTTGGTGTCTATATTTGATTATAGTGTTATTTTTATCTTTTTAATACATAATATATAAAGTGTACTCTGTTTGAATAGTTTGTCCTTCCAAAATTCTTGTTGGGGTGATTAGCCATGGGGGCTATGCCCTCATTGATGGGATTAGTACCATTATAAAGACTTGAAGGGGTTAATTCATTCTCTTTTGCCCTTTTTTAAAGTGAAGACATGACATTTGTCTCTTCTGTCTTTTCTGCCACATGAAGAAGTTGTGATAAGACCCCCAAACCAGGATCTTGCTGTGGCTAGTGGTCAATCTAGCAGATTCCTGTGAGGGGGGAAGGGGAATAGAAAAAACAAAAATTCACACACGCTTTTGAAGATACAGCTGTGGTCATGTGGAGCATTGCTCTCTGATGGAGAAGCAGGTCTAAAGAATTATGCCAGTACCAGGTGTTGTGGCACACACCTGTAATCCCAGTGGCTTATGGAGCTGAAATAGGAGATCACAAGTTCAAAGCCAGCCTCAGCAAGGGCAAGGCACTAAGCAACTCAGTGAGACCCTGTATATAAATAAAATACAAAAAGGGCTGGGGATGTGTTTCAGTGGACAAGTGCCCCTGAGTTCAACCAAAGTACCAACCAACAAACAAACAAACAACAACAACAAAAAAGAATTATGCCAACAATCTTTACTTATAAGGGGACTCATTATCAAGTTAAAGACTATGCAAACATTATGCATTATTCTTTGTATTCAGGAAAGTTACAGGGTTAACAACATTATGTGGCTTTCTCATAGTTGCATTCTACATTTGCATTGTGCAACGTTAAGAAGTTTGTGTAGCTCTCAAGAAAATTCATGGTTTGAAGTTACTGTGAGACAGGAAGTTTCAGGAGCAGTGGAGCTGGTGAAACATTGTGGTTGTCTAGGAAGAAATTTCCTCTATTCCCAGGAGCTGTGTGCCTGAGATCAAGGTTTAGGCTGATAAGATTCTAGTACAGAACCTCCTAATGGAGCTTAGGAGCTAGGCATCCTGCACCTTTGCACAGAAACTTTCCCACAGCCAGGAGGTCATCAGAGACCCCAGTCTCAGACACTGCTTTCCCATTCACTGTAACCACTTTCCACAATAACTGAATGTGTTGATGCAATCAAAGATCTTTGGCTTCCCAGCTTCCAGAACTGAGAATAAATTTTTATTATTTATAAATTACCTAGTTAAAGGTATTTTTGTAGCAGAAAGAACAGAATAAGATAATGAGCAAAACAAAGTTTTTCCATTCCCATCTACACAACAATCTATCATTTATCCATTGATTTATGTTGCAAATTTTCCTTATATTAATTTAAATGTATTTAAAATTTTTTTGTCGTATGCCATTGGTCTCTTTTGCTATTCTTACATTGGCAACATACTTCTTTTTCTATAGTTTTGTGGCACAACTTAATAGCTCACAAGTCAAATTCTCCATCTTTTTACTTCATTTTCAATGTTGACTTAAAATTCATTGGATTATGCATTTCTGTTTAAGTGTTAAATTAAGATTCTCCAATAGTCTTAAAAATCCAACTGAAACATTGATGTCAAGGATTTTTGGTTTATACTAACTTTTGGAGTGTTATTTTTTAAGTGTAAGGTGTCCCCTAAAAGCTCCTACAAATGTAAGAATATTCAGAGGTAAAATGATAAGGTCATCAGAGTTGTAATCTAATCAGTCAATCCTAGCTTGAATGGACTGACTGGGTGGTAACTAGGCAGATATGGGGTATGGGTGGAGAAGGTGGATCATTAGGTCATGCCCTGGGAGGCTCATTATCTCTCATTTTCTATATTCTTTTTTGCTGCCATGAGGAGAGAAGCTTCCCTCTGCTGTGCCCTTTTCCCATGATGTGCTGCCTCATGCTGGACTCAGAGCCATGGTGTCAGTTGTCTATGGGCTAATACCTCTAAAACCATGAGCTCCAAATATACTTTTCATCCTTAAAATTGTTCTTGTCAGATATTTTGGTCACAGCAATGAAAAGTTAACTAAAACATGGAGATTGTATTATGTATGTACATATGTATGTATGTATGTATGTATGTATATCTATATATATATATTTATCTATCTCTATATCTATATGTACCAGGGATTGAAACCAAGGTCACTTAATGACTAAGCCCCAGCCCCAGCAATTTTTTGTTTTACTTTGAGATAGGGTGTTTGTTGCTAAGTCTTAGGGCCTAGCATCATGTACAAAACTGAGTTCAACCACAGCACCCCCACCACACACACACACACAAAAGTAAGGAAAGAAAACAAAAAGGAAGAAAATAGAAGAACTAAAAAAGAAAGAAGTAGAAAGGAAAATGGAGGTATAGATTGAAGTGATAGTCATAGGAATGCTGACAGTCACCAAAACTTGGGACAGATAAGGAATAAATTTTCACCTAGAGTCTTTGCAGAGAGTTTATCCCTGCTAGCACTTGATCTGAGACATTTGGCTGCTGAGAGCCACAGCCGAGTCGGAATGGCCCCTGGCATTTTGCCAATAGTATTGATTGACAGGCGAGGCATTACTATCCGCCTCTGCCGCTACTTTGCAGTTCTCACGCTACTTTGGAGTTCTTGTGGGGATTCCCGGAGAGTTCCCATTGGTTGGGGAAGTGCAGGAGGAGGGATTTCTGGAGGATATTTCTGGCTGCTGGTTCCTAGACAAGCCCTGTGGCGTTCAGGAGGAGTTCCCGGGAATGTGTGTGGAGCGTGCTGGTGGAGTTCAGAAATAAAGTTTGTTCTTGCTTCAGTGGCTCGTGATTTGTGCCCAGCCAGACTGTGGCATTTGGCCTTGATCTGAGACATTAAACTTTTTCTTTGATCTTCCATGTGACCAAATCCAACCCTAGAAAATTAATACATATGTTCTTTTTATTCTTTAGCTTATTTACATAATCAACCTAGACAATGAATAGTGCCAGAATAAAAAAAAAAATCCAGGTATTTTTAATTGGGAGGAGAGTAATACAGGAAATTTAATGCTTAAAATATTATTCAGATGACCTAAATAGTAAGCTGCACAAAACCAGGTTACTAGTAAGTCTATTTCCTTTGAGACTGTCATCAGATATAATGCTGTCTAGTTCTAGATATTTTTCCAGCACCACAACAGCTCATGTGGTCAAAATTCTGGGGGTCAGACACTAAATGTGTCATCCAGGAATTTAGAAGCCAGATTAAGGTGTAATAAAATTAATCATGAGACTTTAAAAAAATTATTAAAAATTTGAGAGCATACTTGAGAAAAGAGTATTTTACTTATACTATTATCTAAAATAATGGCCACTTATAGGCATTTTAAAATTTTATATTTGTAATTTATAGTAGAAAGAACCTCTGTGTAATAATATAAATTAAACCCTTTTCAGATTGGGATAAATTTGTTTTTATTAAATATAATGTGATCAATAAAAATACATGGAGGGAGAGAGATGATGGCAGAAGGGAGTTTGGCATCAGTTCTCAATCCCACAACACAGAAAGGAGGTGGTGAATAAAAAGCAGAATTGAGAGTTGGGTGACAAAATAAATGTTCTAAGGTTCAATCCTACAAAGTCTGATACCTGGAGAGACTTGAAGATTGGTTATCAGAGTGGAAAATAAGCAGAGTTCCCTAACCCCTAACCTGAGGTGGGGGAGGGGCAACAGAGAGCATGCATGTGCACACGGGGGGGGGAGAGAAAGAGAGAGAGAGAGAGGTGTGTGTGTGTGTGTGTATGTGTGTGTGTGTGTGTGTGCATGCACACACACATACGGAAAGACTGTTAAGCACAGCCACTTAAGAACATTTGGAAAGGCAGACAAAACTTAAAGTGTGATAGAAACAACAGGAAGCAGATCAAACAGCTTAAAACCAAATATGAAAAAAAAAGCTGTGCTGGAGACCTGTAGCCATTTTGTGGATCCCTCAGCCAAATAGTTACCTCCCTAAATCAACATAGCATTTTCCCATACCCAGACATCTGCAAATATAGCAGAGGTAAATCCTCTGCAGTGGGATCTCTTAAGAATCTGGCTAGAAAGAACACCTAGAGGGGTCACTACTAGCTTAAAATTGCCAAAACCCCTCCCTCACCATGAAAAAGGAGAGTGGTGTGGAGCAGACTTGTATGGGGAAGTATACCTAACCCAGTATTCTGCTCAGCCTTCTTGTAATCCAGGCAGAGGCAGAAAGCTCTGTGTAGCCTCTATGGGACCCAGGCAGAGATAAGCAATAAAGCAGCTTTGTCCCTGGGCAGAGGAAAGTGAATCTATCAGGACCACTCCAGCACCCAGTGACATTGGTGGGGGGGGAAGTACCATGGAAAGCCTAGGGACTGTTCCTTGATTTCACGGCTATATCAGCGGGAAACTGACTGAATTTCCAGTGAAAGAGACTTGTCTCCCTGTTTGTGTCAACCACCAACAGATGGCCACTGGGAGAAGTTGCCTGAGTACCCCAGGAAATGTAAACAGAAGGCAACTACAACCATAAACAGAGTTAAGGCATAAAATGCCTTATCCAGGGCAGCTGGGAATGACTGCTCCCAGCCTTACCCAGAGCCCAGCCTGATCCTGGTTACATCTGATGAATGAAAGCGTTTGACATTGGCTGGACCTCACATCAGTCACTGTAAACAGAGGGAATTTGTGCCCGTGTTCATAACCTGAGGCAGTGGAAAATAGAACACAGGTAAACCACCTTTTTTTTCACTATAGCACCCCAGAGAGTGGCTTCAGTTCAGGGAATGCTTCTGTGCAAAAGAACACCCATGGGAAAACCACAACCAGAGGATCTATGCTTATAGACAGACACTATGCACTATGCCACCATGAAAAGGATCCTGTAGAGGGAAGGAGGTACATGGTGACTCACAACAATCACAGGGACACTCCTGAGTCTATCTCCTGAATTCCTGCACACAATAGAAACAAGATCTAACACTGCACCTGCTAAGCAATCAACTGCAGGCCCCTGACTTGACAAATCAGAACTAGCTTGTGGAAGGTCCACATCAACTAGGGAAGTGGTACCTGTTCCCCAGCAATTCTGGAGGGATCCAGCCAAAGAGTGATGAACATATGCTAAAATTCCAAATCCCAGTGAAATCCAAACCAAGATTCATCAAAAATTTTCTTCACTTTGGCATAGTTTACTACAATAACTTTAATATCAATTTTGGTCATATATGTCACTATTTAACTGATTGATAGTTGTTATTCTAACAGCTAACATTGTACCTTTAATACATTTGAATGTATTTCTTCTAATGTATAAATTAGAATTATAATTTAGAATTAAATTATGCTTTCTTTTAAAGCATAATTAGAATCAATATTACTATCTTTGTTTCCTAGCTCTAGTTTATAATTTCTCCTCTTATTTCCTATCCAACATCTTATATTATCTGCTACTACCTCAAATACTCACCATCCATCTATTGCTCCTTTCTTTTTTGGTGTGTATTATTTTTCTGTCTTTTTTCTCTTTCTCTCTTTTTTTGTCCCTCCTTTAAGCCCTCATTTAATGTCATTCCAATTTTACTAAATTTAATAACTAAATTTTGATTTATTCCAGAATTTTACTACAAGTTTATGCCTGAATTTGAAGAACAATGGAGAATAATATCAACAAGCTTTTCATTTTTCATAAGGTTGAATTGTATGAGGCTTGATTCTGAATTGATTGTAGTAAATAATGCTCAGTGGCATCTCTCAAAGTGGTCCTGATATTGGGATCAGCAGAGATTACACATTGAGTCAAATTATCAATATCCTGATATCTGCCCAACATAAGGTTCTTAGGAGAAAGAAGCTCACAAAGTAGTACCTTGCTTAAAAGAAGAGGTGATAGCTATCCCAGTAGATGAGTAGACATACAAACAATATGAAAAATCAAGGGAACACACCATCCCAAACAGCCAATTATGCTTCAACAACTGACTCCATCAATACCACAGTTCAGGAAAGTTCAGATAAAGAATTCAGGAAGTTCATAGCTAAAGTGTTCTATAAGCTACAAGAAGTTATAAGGGGTGAAATTATAGGGAAAATAAAGGAAGTGAAAGATCACTTCAATAGATTCTGAAAAAGAATCAAACAGAAATCCTAGAAATAAAAGACTCAATAAACCAAAATTTAGAGTTCAATGGAAAGCATTACCAATAGATTAGATACTCTGAAGATAGATATTTTTGGCCTCAAAGACAAAGTATGTAATCTTGAAAATAAAGTTGGCCATAAAGAAAAGATGTTAAGAGGGGCTCAGAGGTAGAGCACATGTCTAGCATGCATGAGGCACTAGATTTGATCCTCAGCATCACATAAAAATAAAATAAAATAAAATGTCTTGGAAATAAGAACAAAAAATATAAACTAGAGCTAGGATACAGAGATAGTAACATTGATTCTAATTTATGCTTTAAAAGAAAGCATAACTTAATTCTAAATTATAATTCTAATTTATGCATTAGAAGAAATACATCCAAATGGGTTGAAGGTACAATGTTAGCTGTTAGAATAACAACTATCAATCAGTAAAATATTGATATATATAATCAAAGTTGATGTTAAAGTTATGTCCACCTACAACTAAAAATAATTTCTTTTAAAAAAAAGTTGAGAAGAGACAGTGACAAGAATTTTGAAGTATCATGTTCAGTCACAAGGCTGGGATCCTAATTAGAATAAGATATACTCCATGTTCATATAAATATGCCAAAATAGACTGTACTGTCATGTATAACTGAAAAGAATGAATAAAAATTAAAAATAATAAAAAAGCAAAAAAAGAGAAAGAAACCTGGAACATCAAGAGGCAATCGAAAATTAAGAATCATTGGGATAGATGAAAGCTCTGAAAAATAAGCTAAAGGAATGCACACTATTCAATGAAATAGTATCAGAAAATTTCCCAAACCTTAAAAATGAAGTGGAAATTAAAATACAAGAGGCATATAGAATTCTAAATATGCAAAGTCACAATATATCTATTCCAGGTACATAATAAAAATGTCTAACATACAGAATAAGATTTTTTAAATCTATAAGAGAAAAATGACTGGTCATATTCAGAGGTAAACTAATATGGATTTCAACTGATTTCTCAACCCAGACCTTAAAATCCAGGAGGGCTTGGAATAATATAAACCAAACCAAACTCTGAAAGAAAATGGATGCTAACCAAAAATATTTTACTCAATAAAATTAAGCTTCAGATTTGAAGATTGAAAAAAAGACAGCCTTCCATGACAAACAGAAGCTAAATGAATTCATAACCAGAAAACTTGCACTACAGAACATAATCATAATGAATAGTTCATAATCAGAGATATTTTATGAAGAAGAAATTAAAAAATAAAAATGAAAACCAGCATAGGTGTAGGGCATGGCTGCCTGCTTCCCAGTTTTGGGGCCGCACATGTGGCTGGGACGGCTCCTGACGATCAGCCAGGAGGCAGTGCTGTGGGTGGTGACGGAGGAGGCGGACCACCTCCAGGATAGGTCCAGAACTCTTCCTCCCTGGCGGACAGCTGGTGCCTTCCCTTACAGACTATGGGATGGGTGTACATGTGAACTTGCTCCACCCCTCTGACCTTTATTCTGATTGGCTCCTGTGCACTATATAAGCTGTGTGTACTTCCTTATTAAACGAGATCCTGCTTTGACTGTTCTCCTTAGCACATCTGATTGTCCTCTCAGGAGGGAGGGCTGGGTGTGGGTGGCCAGTCAACCGTTAACTCTCTTGACTCATCTTGGTCAGAGTGTGCTTTCCCCGCTTCTCCTGCCAGTCAGGAGAAGATGGGGGGCTAAAACCCCCGACACATAGGAATGAATTAAACTAGAAGAATAGCTAATGAAAGGAGAATTGAGTCCAATTTAAACACTAAAAATACATCACAATGACATGAAATAAACAGTATCCCTCCATAATAACATTGAATATAGATGGTCTAAACTCTTCAAACATAGATTTGCAAATTGGATTAAAAACAAGACCCAACAAAATGCTGTTTTCAGGAGACTCAAATCACATACAGACATCCACAGACTGAAGATGAAAGAATGGGAAAAGAGATACCATGAAAATGGTACTCATAAACAAACATGGGTAGATATTCTCATATCAGACAAAGTGGATTTCAAGCCAAAATGAATCAGAAGAGATACGGTCAATTTATACTGCTTAAGGGAATCATACCACAACAAAATAAAATGATTGTAAGTATTTATGCCCTAAACAATTGTGCATCTATGTGCATTAAACAATCTTTTTTCAATATTAAGGATCAAATAAACTGCAGTACAATAATATTGGGTGACTTTAACACACCTCTATCACCACTAGATAGATCATCCAGACATCAACTATATAAAGATTCTATAGAATTAAAAATATAACAGAAATCTATAGAATATTTCATCCATCAATGACTGAATTCACTTTCTTCTCAGCAGCACATTGAACATTTTCTAAAATAGACCATATATTAGGCCACAAAACTCTTTGGAAATACAAAAAAAAAAAAAAAAAAAAAAAAAAAAAGGAAATAACACCTTGCATTCAATCAGATGATAGTGGAATGAAATTAGAAGTCAACCATAATATAAAAAGTAGAAACCACTCTAATACCTGGAGACTATGTAATACACTTTTAAATGATAAATGGATAGGAGAAGAAATTAGGATGAAATAAAAAATATGTAGAGATAAATGAGAATAATGATACAACATCAAAATATCTGGGACAGTATGAAGGCAGTTCTGAGAAGAAATTTTATAGCATTAAGTTCATAAATAAAAACATAGAAAGATACCAACTGAATAATCTAACATTATGTCTCAAGGCCCTAGAAATATAAAAAACAACCAAATTAGTAGAAGACAGAAATTAATTAAAGTCAGAGCCAAAATCAATGAAATATAATATAAAGAAAACATTTAAAAAGATCAATAAAACAGAGAGTTGTTTTCTCAAAAGGATAAAGTTGATAAACCCTTAGCCAAACTAACCAAAACAAAGAAAGAAAATACCCTCAAATTAACAAAATTAGAGATGAAAAAGCAAATATCATCACAGACACTACTGCAATTCAGAGAATCATAGAAACTACTTTGAAAATTTATACTTCAATAAGTTATAAGATCTTGAAGATATTGACAAATTTCTAGAGACATATGAATTACCAAAATTGAACCACAAAGATATAAATACTTAATATATCTATATCAAGTAATAAAATTGAAGCAGTTAACAAATATAACTTTTATTTCCAACAAATAAAAAGAGACAAATCAGAAGAGATGGGGCATTAATATCTGAAATATAGAAGAACAGGACTGGATGGATTCTCAGGTGAGTTCTACCAGATTTTTAAAGAAGAAATAATACCAATCCTCCTCAAATTATTTCATGAAATAGAAAATGACAGAACACTGACAAATTTATCCTATAAACCCAGTATCAACTGATACTCAAACTATAACAAAGATTTAAAAGAAAGAAAAATTCAGGCCAATACCCTTAATGAACACAGATGCAAAATGTGTTAATAAAATATTGGAAAACTGCATAAAAAAGCCCATTAAACAGACAATGCACCATAATCAAGTGTGTTTCATTCCAGGGATGCAACATATGTTGATTCAACATACAAAAATCAATAAATGTGATTCATTGTATAAATAGACTTAAGTTTAGGGCTAAAATAATCATAGTATAAGGGGAAAACATTTGACAAAAAATTATTTTAATGTGGTGCTGAGGATTGAACCAGTTCCTCAAATGTGCTAGGCAAACACTCTACTGCTGAGCTACAACCTCAGGCCCCCCATTTATGTTTAAAACTAGAAATAGAAGGAACTTACCTCAACATTATAAGGGCTATATATGACCCAAGGCCAACTTATACTGAATGAATAAAAATAAAGAATTTTCTCTAAAAACAGAAAAAAAGAATTCTCACTTTTATCACTCCAATTCAACATAGTGCTTGAAACTCTAGCCAGAGCAATCAGGCAAGAGAAAGGAATTAAAGATATATGAATGGGAAAAGAAGAGCTCAAATTATCTCTGTTTGCTGACAACATGATTCCATATTTAGAAGACACCCACTCAAATCCACTAGAAGACTTCAAGAGCTGATAAATTAATTCAGCAAAGTAACAGGATACAAGATCAACTTTCATAAATCAATTATGTTTTTATACACCAATAATGAACCTGATGAAAAAGAAATTAGGAATACTATCCCATTCACACTAACCTTAAAAAAATAATAAAATACTTGGGAATCAATCTAACAAAAGAATGAATCAATCTAACAAAAGAAGTACCTCTACAATGAAAACTATAGAACACTAATGAAAGAAATTGAAGAAAAACTTAAATGATGGAAAGGTCTCCCAAGTTCTTGGGTAGGTGGAATTAATATTCTCAAAATGACCATACTACCAAAAGTGCTATACAGATTCAATAAAATTCCCATCAAAATACCAATAATATTCTTCACAGAACTAGAAAAATGAGTGCTGAAATTCATTTGGAAAAATAGAAAATTCAGAATAGGGTATTTATTTTGAATATCCAGTATCTATGCCCCAGAGAGTGCATAAATATCAGAAATAATCCTTAGCAAGAAAAGTAAAGCTGAAACATCCAATACTGGACCTCAAATTATACTACAGAGTTATAGCAAAAATAACAGCGTGGTACTGGCACCAAAACAGACATGAAGACCAATGGAATAGAATAGAAGACACAAAGACAAACCCACATAAATGCAATTATCTGATACTGGACAAAGGTGCCAAATACATTGATTGGGAAATAGATAAACTTTTTATCAAATAGTACTGGGAAAACTGGAAATACATATATAGAAGAATGAAATTTGACCCCATCCCACACCCTGCACAAAAGCCAAAGTAGATCTGAGACCTAGGAATTAGATCAGAAACTGCAAACTGATAGAAGGAAATGTAGACCCAATACTCCAAAGTGTTGGTAAAAGAACTGAATTCCTTAAAATTATAAAGCACAAGAAGTAAAATAAAAAATCAACAAGTGAGATGGCCAAATTAAAAATATTTTGCACTACAAAGGAAAAAATTATGCATGAAGAAAGCCTACAGAATAGGAGAATATCCAGTATCTGTTCCCCAGAGAGTGCATAAATATCAGAATGTACAAATAACACAAAACACTTAACCCTGCCCTAGAAAAAGATACAAATGGCCAATGAATATATGAAAATTATTCAACATGTCTGGCAACTAGGAAAATGCAGATCAAATCTACATTGAGATTTTATCTCACTCCAGTCAAAATGGCTATTATCAAGAATAAAAATAATAAATTTGTGAGCATGTGGGAGAAAATGTACACTCATACATTGTTGATGGGACTGCAAATTAGTACTCTGGAAAGTAGTATAGAGATTCTTCAAAAATTAGGACTAGAACTATCATATGCTCCTGCCATCCCACTCCTTAGTATATATCCAAAAGATTTAAATTCAACATACTACAATGATTCAGCCACATCATTTTTTATAATGGTTGAATTCAAAGTAGTCAAGCTAAGGAACCAACCTAGGTGCCCTTCAACAGATGAATTGATCAAGAAAATTTATATACACACAATGGAGTATTATTCAGGCATAAAGAAGAATGAATTATAGCATTTGCTGGTCAATGGATGAAATTGGAGAATACCATGCTAAGTGAAATAAGTCATTTGACCCAAAAGCCAAAGGACTAATGTTTTCTCTGATGTAGAAAAGCTAATCAAAAACAAGGGGGATGCTGTTTTAGTTGGATTTTTCACTGCTGTGATCAAAAGGCAAGAAAAATTTTAGAGAATAAAAATCTTATTTGGGGGCTATGGTTTCAGAGAACTCAGTCCACAGAGAGTTGGCTCCATTCCTTGGGGCTTGAGGTAAAGCAGAACATCATGGAATCTTGGGAAAAGAGTAGGGTGGGAAAACAGTTGGGAACATGTCAACAGGAAGGGTTGGGGAGGAAGAGAATGTTCCACTCAGCCAGGACAAAATATATATTGTAAAGGCATGTGACTAGGGGCCCACTTTCTCCAGGCTTACTCTTCCTGCCTATAGTTACCAACCATTTAGTTCCTAGTAGGGGATTAACACACTGATTAGGTTAAGGATCTCAGAATCCATATCACCTCTAAACTCTTATCATTTTACATATTAGCTTTTGGGGGACATCTCACATCTAAACCACAACACAGGTGGAGAAAGAGAGAAAGGAGAAAAGCAGAGTGGGAATTTCATCATAACAGAGGAAATATCAGTAGCATAGATAAAGGCAATTAAAGGGGAAGAAGGTGGGACAGGAAAAGGGAAGAATAGTGGAATGAATCTGATAGATCTTTCATGTGTACATAAATATAGCCCTGTGAATCTGAACATCAAGTATATTCATAAGATGCTAACTTTTAAAAGTATAAATAATTGCAGAAATATTAATAAAATAGAGGGTGAGAAGTAGGGAGACAGATAAGGGGAAGTGCTGAGGACTGAAATAGGACAAATTATATTCCATGTTTTTGTGATTATGTAAAAATGTATCCTGAAGTTACATATAACTAAAAAGAATCAAGAAAAAAGTCATTTGATCATAAAAAGAGAAGAATTAGTGATCACCACTAGTAATGAATATCCATTGCCCCAGCGTTAGAGAACTCATACTGGTGGAAAAAAGAACAATAAATTAAGACATATATATTAGTGTCATTTAATTTAGTTGTTAGTACACCTTAGTGAATTTACATTGATGAGGTAAAATTAATGTTGAGAATGTGAGCAAATTTTACTGTGTGCATAAGTTAATACAAGTAGATTTATAGTAGTAAGAAATCCAATGAATATAAGGAATGCAGAATGTATTTAGAAGCAATTGAATCTATTTTGCAAATCAGAGAATTCATACTGGTTGTAAACTTTAGAAATTAGGAATTGGAGAATGCCTTTATTGTTTGTGGACAAATTACTCAATATCAGAGAATTCATACTAGTGAGAAATTGGATGAATGTAAAAAATATGAAAGAGATTTAAAATTCATAACTTACTATTTATTAGAGAATTCATACTGGTAAGAAGAATTATGAATATAAGAAATACAACAAGTTCTTAATTATTTGTGCATAACTTACCCTATCTCCTAGTATTAAATGGATGAGATATTTCATAAATACAAGAAATGTAAAAAGGTATTTTTACACAATTGAATTCTTCTAAAAACTGGATAATTATACTATTGATAACTTTATGAATTTAAAGACTATGTAAAGAGTAACCAGAGAATTCATACTGGTGAAAAACTTGATGAATGTAAAAAATGTGAAAAAATATTCAGACTTGACTAAGTCCTCACTCTATATTAGAGAATTCATACTGGTGAGAATTCTTGTTAATGTAAGAAATAAAATCAAAACTTTTCTGTTGGAATAATTTGAATATAAAAACACTTTTAAATTTTTTGAATATTAAAAAACACTGTTTTTTAAAACCTCTATGAGTATAAGGAAAGTGGAAAAGCCTTTAAGGTTCATTGAAATGCAATTTACTGGAGAAATACAAATTATTGGAGATTAGAATATTCATATTTTTGAGAATGTCTATATATGCAAGTAATGTGAAAAAACTTTTAGATATAATTTAAACCTTACTATATTTCACTGAATTTATACAATGGTGGAAATTATGAATGTATGGAATATGAAAAAAATCTCTAATTAGGTAAACATCGTGAAATAAAAAAGAGAACTCATACTGATAAATATCCTATAAATATGAGCACTGTGATGCAAATTTAATGTTCATGAAATTACTCAAATTAGTTTAATTTAATTTATATCAGAGAAAATTTTATAAATGCAAAGTATGTTTTGTCCATTTCAGAAGTCTCAGTGATTTCTTGAAATCATTCATTCTGTTAAGAAAAAACATATAACACAGAGAAAGTCCAATGGGCAAAACATACATATTTCTCCACATTGAGAAGTCTTAGCATAATTTAATTGAATTGAGCATATATTTACTTTTTATATTTGTTTGTAGAATATCATAATATACATTCTAAAAGAAAATTTGGAAAATATAGAAAATTCACATGCTACTTTAATCTCATGTCACTAAATGGCACATTTTACTAGGTACAATTGTGAATTACAGAGAGCACTGTGGAAAACATCTGATTTGGAATTAAATTTATACATTTGAGATGGATCTTATGGACGAAAAGTGAATTTATAATTCTGCTTCCCCAGTGGTGCGTTTTTCTCAATTTGGATGAAAAAGTTTTCAACTAAAATCTGGACTTTAAAATTAATTCACATGCTACTTTAATCTCATGTCACTAAATGGCACATTTTACTAGGTACAATTGTGAATTACAGAGAGCACTGTGGAAAACATCTGATTTGGAATTAAATTTATACATTTGAGATGGATCTTATGGACGAAAAGTGAATTTATAATTCTGCTTCCCCAGTGGTGCGTTTTTCTCAATTTGGATGAAAAAGTTTTCAACTAAAATCTGGACTTTAAAATTGTTTCACTAAATAAATCCTTAACTAAAGCAAATGGGAAATATGAGAACCTTTCAATGGACTCATTTGTAGATCCATGAAGCTCATTCTACTTCCTTGCTTATATCTTCTATGCTTTCCTTCACTTCCTTCACTCCCAAAAACTTGCTTTACTTTCATGGATTACTAACTTTTAGTTCTCATTCTTAACTCAAATTGAGATAGAGGGCTCCATCGGGAGAGAGAAAAACAGATCCTGAGTATATAGAGCCCTGGATCTTCAAGAATGTCCAGTCACGCATGACAGTTTAGTTAGATGAACAAAACCTCCATGGTTTGCTTATAGCAAATTGAATATAACAAAAGCATAATCAGTTTAAATAGCATATGTTACTTAAGAGATAATTGCAGATGAATAATGGTCAGCCTATACTGGCTTCTCCCTGAGATTGAATTAAATCAACAATTGTGCAGATACATGAAAAAATAAGGGAACAGTGGGCAAGCACCATATTCCAACTCAGAGAATCATTGATTATCTAAAGCACAGGAATTGTTATTATTAAGAATAATATCAAAGAAAAAAAAGACACATTGAAAGACTACACCTGTTCTGGAGTCTTGGCCATTCAGTGGGGGAGGAGAAACTCCTTCCTAGAGAATTGAAGAAAAGAAATAATAAATATTTCAAGAAATTTTAGCCTCCACCATCAGGTCAATAGGCATATAGAGTATAAAGCAAATTTACTATATAATGAACCAGTGTGACTAAAGGGCAGATCTGCACTTGCTGCTGGAATCATTTTTTCATTTATCATAATTGCCATTCAAAGTGGTGTAAGGGATTGATTAAAGCACTTTGAACAAGTTCAGTGGTTAAATACCCCAGAGTTAAATCTCTGGGTCCTCTGGCACAGAGATATAGTGCTGGCTTAGGACATATAGTAACATGAAAGCAGCCTACTAAAAAGTCTTTATAAGACAGTAGGAGAAGGGATACATTTCAGATCATGGGCAAACATAAATGTGAGAAATCAAGGAAACAAGATGTCTCCCAAAGTTTGCAACCTCCTGCTGCAGTCTGGCTGGGCATAAAATAACCGAGCCACCATGAGGCACTTGTAGGTTCAAACAGGAACTACTTTATTGTCCGAACTCTCACCGGCACTCACTCGCACACTCCCCGGGAACTCTCTCTGCCCTCCACACGGCTCCGAGAGAACTCAACGGGAACTCTGCGAGAACTCAAAAGTAGCGGGCACCCGAGGCAGCAGGAGCCGCCCTATTGCCAGACAGCAGGGGTCTATATACAACTGAATGCCCAGCCTGTTTCAATCCAGCATCATCCAGTCACAGCAATTATACACAGCTTAACTTAAATATCATCATCTTAATGGCTTGCTGGCGTCACCTCTCAACCACTCCTTCTGGCAAAATGCCAGGCGCCATCCCAACTCGGCTGTGGCTCTCAACATTTCCCCCCTTCTGTTTAATTAAACAACAAGCATGTGGCTTAGGGAACGTGCCTGTCTTAGGTTGTCCAATACTATATATGGTCCTTACCCATCATCGGATGAGCTGACCTCAAGGCGTCAGCCTCCTGTCTTAGGTTGGTACCATTGCAATTGGATCTTTCCCATCATTGACTACCGGCCCAGCATACAGCCATACTTGTGGATAGGCCTTTGCACCAGTGGGGAGGTGAAGTTCTTTGCCTCACCTCTGTTGGCCCCCAAATTTTAGCCGAATGACCATCACAAGCAGAAGGGAGGAGGATACAAAATGCCACAACACCAAGCCAATTGACGGCTCCTTTTGGAAAAATTGTACCACCAATGACACCATCAGCAAAAATACCCTGGCACTACCACAAGTCGCTGCACCAACAGATAGTTCACAATGCATACAAGTGATACATAGTCCAGGCAAGTTCTGCAAGTAGTTCAAAGCAGAGGAATCTATTAATATGTCCATTTCCTCCCAAAGTAAATCAACTTCTTGATTGAGCATCACTTGTTGAGTTACATTATTCATTGATGCATCAGTTTATACAGTTTGTTGTGATAGCTATCGCAGAAGTTGTAGTTTGGTTTTATCTTTGTCTTCACTGGCACTAGGATGAAGATAGGAATTATGGCAACGATGGCTAAAAAAAATTATGTAACATTCCAGCAGGCACTAAAAGAAAGCAATTTTCTAAACAATTTAGTATCCTGAATGGAATTAGATATAATGAAAAGGAAAGGTGAAAGTAAACAAACAGATCTGTTAACCTCCTTTTTTGTTCACATATTAAAACAATCCTCAACAGCTGTTTACCCAATTTAAATTAAACCATTTAAATCACGTGAATAAAAAAAAAATTGGATCCATTTTTTCATGAGCACTCCTCATATATGATATGTGGACATACACACATACAGACATACAACACAAAACAGAAGTGTGCACACATAATACAATACATACAACACATAACATAATAGTAAAGGCCTTGTAGCTTTTCACAGGTGAAATCCCCATTGCAATGCTCAAAAACTCCACAGTCAAAAAATAGAACTGATCAGAAAAACATTAACCTAGGTCTGTATGGGCTCAAAAACAAAATAGAACTTCATGATGTGGAAAAGGGCAATAATAAAATAGATATTTAAAAAAGCATTCTGGTTACCACCTGGATTTGACTCTTCTTTTGATATCCCATCCTTCTTTCTGTAACTTGCATATGGGTTTGAAGGTATTCCCACAAGAAAGCCCCAAGGTTTTTTACATTTGAAATAGGCCTTAATGGTGTTCATTATTCATTAGCCTCTAGGTGTGGGAGAACCACTGTCGCAGATGTAAGGATAGCTAAACTGAAGTTCTGGATATCAGCTGTTATGGATTTGAGCCAAGTCATCTTCTTTTTGGTCTGTAGAAATTGCTTTAGTTAGTCTCTCTGGAATCCAAATTGGCTGCTATTCTCCCTCCAGGCTTCAGGCATCCCCTGCATGGGCCACCAAATGCCATAGTCTGACTGGGCACAAAATAACCGAGCTGCCATGAGGCATTTGTAGGTTCAAACAGGAACTACTTTATTGCCCGAACTCTCACCGGCACTCATTCGCACACTCCCCGGGAACTCTCTCTTCCCTCCATAAGGCTCCGTGAGAACTCAATGGGAACTCAAAAGTAGCGGGTGCCTGAGGCAGCAGGAGCTTCCCTATTGCCGGAGAGCAGGGGTCTATATACAACTGAATGCCCAGCCTGTTTCAATCCAGCATCATCCAGTCACAGCAATTATACACAGCTTAACTTAAATATCATCATCTTAATGGCTTGCTGGCATCACCCCTCAACCACTCCTTCTGGCAAAATGCCAGGCACCATCTCAACTTGGCTGTGGCTCTCAACATCCTCCCAAGCATTGAATTCACAAATATCAAAGTGGATGAAATTTCAGATAAATAATTCAAAAAGTTGACAGTTACCATGATCAATGAACTAATAGAAGATCTAGGGAATAAATTAAGATAAAAAATAGAAAAGGTGAATCAGTTCAATAAAGAGAGATTCCAAAAGAATCAAACAAAAATCCTGGAAATGAAAGACATAATATATTAAATAAAAAATTTTGTTGAAACTCTCTGAAAGAAAACTGGCACAGAACTGATTACACACACATCAAGGCAGAAACCGATTTATTGCCAAGCACCTGTCAAAAATGCTCTGCATGGGGCTGGGGATGTGGCTCAAGTGGTGGCGCGCTCGCCTGGCATGCGTGCGGCCCGGGTTCGATCCTCAGCACCACATACAAACAAAGATGTTGTGTCCGCCAAATGCTAGAAAATAAATATTTAAAAATTTCTTTCTTTCTCTCTCTCTTAAAAAAATGCTCTGCATAGAGAGAGAGTAGCAGCAAGTGAGGGACAGAAGCAACAACTCCCCTCAGGGGTTACTTTTTCTAGGCCAGAATAATGGCTGCCTGTTAGGAGCGGGTTTAGTTCTTGTGACTAGAATATAAAGCATCACCTCATTTAGCAGAAGGCAAGTTTCTGCCTTTGGGGAACAGAGATGGGCAAGTATTTATATCTTAAAGAGAGAACAGAGACCAGCAAGTCTCTGTCTCTCAAGGAGAGAACAGAGACTGGCAAGTTTCTGTCTCTCAAGGATGGGCAAGTTTCTATTTCTTGAGAATAAAAACAGTATTCATAAAGTAGGATGGGGAAAGGAAGATGGCTGTAGTTATGGCGACACTCTCACCAATATATTGAATCATGCAAAAGACAGATTTTCTGGACTTTCAAATACAAGGTATTTGTATTTGAACACTCATTCTACAATAAAGATAAAATATAAAGAAACCATTATCAGAATATATAAGAAATCTTAGACAAAATTAAGAGTGCAAACTTAAGACTCATTGGAATAGAAGAGGGATCTGAGACACAGCCTAATGGCATTGATAATCTTTTCAGTGAAATAATTCAGAAAAAAATATATAAAATAAAAAAACCTTTATGATACATTGTAGTTAAAAATGCCCAACATATGTAACAAGCAGTTTTAAAAAACTATTTTGTAATCTTCATTCACATTTCTCAGCTCCTAATTTTGACTCATTTATTTTAATATTGACTCTCTTCCTCTCTGCCCCATCTTTCTTTCTTTTCATAAACACACACACACACACACACACACACACACACACACACACACAATTTTCTTCTGAACATTTTAAGAGTAAATAATTTAAATCATGTACTTTTACCCTTAAAATACTTAAGTCTGTATTTCCAAAGGAGAAGAGTATTTGCCAGGTGAAGTTTCACATGCCTGAAATCCCAGCAACTCAGGAGGCTGAGGCAGGAGGATTGTACATTCTAAGCCAGGCTCAGCAACTTAGTGAGGCCCTAAGCAATGCAGTGAGACCCTGTCTCTAAAAAAAAAAAAAAGTACTGGGGATGTGGTTCAGTGGCTAAGTGTCCTGGAGTTAAATCCCTGTGCTAAAGAGAGAGAGGGTGAGGGAGAGGGAATTCTTAGGTAACAACAGAACAGTTATTAACCTCAAGCAATTCAACATTGATGTAACTACTTTTATAGTCTAAGAATAAGAGCTTTAAAAGCTTCAATTGAAAAAAGTCAGCTCACAATTAGAGGTGTGCTTATCAGAATTACTTCCGAATTCTTAGCACAAAGGCTAAACTCTAGAAGGGCTTAGAAAGGTGTGTTTCAAGCCCTGAAAGTAAAATGAGGTCCAAGCCATGAACATAAATAACAATCAACATTGTTATATCCTCCAAAGCTATCCTTCAGAATTGAAGTAGAATGAAAAACCTTCAAAGATAAGTGTTATGGTTTGGATATTATGTGTGTCCCCAAAGTTCCTATTAGTTAATGCAGGAATGTTTGGAGGTGAGATGATTATGTTGTGAGAGCTATAATCTAATCTGTCCGTTTTAATTTGAATGAATGAACTGTGTGTTAACTGTAGGTCGATTGTGGTTGGAGCAGGTGAGCCACTGGGGGCATGCCCTAGAGGTTTATTTTCCCTAAAAACCCTTACTTCCATGTTTCTTGGCTGCCATGAAGTAAGCAGCTTTACACCATGGTGTTCTGTTTCACCTTGGACCAAAAACAATGGAGTTGACTTACCATGGACTGAATTTCTGGAACTGTGAACAAAAATAAACTTTTCCTCCTCTATGTTATTTTTGTCTCAAGTACACAAAAATGACTAATGCAAAAAATGGTGCTAACAAGTGGGGTCATTGTTATGAGTAACCTGACCATGTGTTTCAAAAGCCTTTGTAACTGGTTTGGGAAAGTTTGAAAATGCAGGTTGGAGAAGACTTAGAATGTTGAACAATTCACATCAGAGCTCAGATGTTACATCCTAGCAAAAACTTGTCTACATTTTGCCCATGTTCTGAGACTTGGTGTGAGACTGAATTTAAAGGTGTTGAACTAAATTTTAAGGCAACAGGGAATTTGAGCAGTAGCATGGATACTTTTATAAGCTTTTAGACAATTTTTTTAAACCAAACTGTAAATTATTTTATTAACAAGCATTATAAATAGATAATACTAATTTTATTTAAAAACCATGAAGGGACTAGGTTGTGGCTCAGTGGTAGAGTGCTTGCCTAGCAGGTGTGAGGCACTGGGTTCAATCCTCAGCACCACATAAACAAACTTAATAAACAAAATAAAGGTAACGTGTTCATCTACAACTAAAAAATATTTGAAAAATAAAAATAAAATCCATGAGTATCACACTGGTAAGTATACAGCTCATGAATAACTTAAAAAAGTGTTTCCCATTTTTAAAGGCAACACACAGTATACAAAAACAATGAAGCTGTAATATGAGTGATTGATGTTCATAAAATAATATATATAGTACAATATTAATGATATGATCAGTACATTTTCTATGACTCCCTTCATGTTTCACTTTCCTTAGAAAATGAATTTTGAACTTTCTCTTGTAAAATTAGTACAATCAGGTTATCCTTCAACATCAAATTATATTTCATCATGAGTTTAGTAAATTGATGACATAAAAATGTTTCATTTTTATATTCATCAAATACCTGCCAGTGATGAAAATATTCTGTAAATTTTACAGTATAGTCATCCTAGTTTTTCTATAGATGAGTCTTTTATGCTAATACTGCTTTGAAAATATTTATTGCTATTCAGAAGTCATGAAGCATAATCAAGTGTGTGTCTAGAATACTCAATAGCAGGACACTCTTCTGGAGTTTGATGAGCTGCCCAAAGAAAAATCCATGGTTCATTTGCTATTATTTGGTACATGTATCTGGATGGCATTCCCTCTAAATTTTGACAGAAAGTCCATTTAATTTAGAATTGCCTTAAATGTTCATACTTCCATACACCTTCATCTTGGCCTTCAGATGGTTCATGAATTTTGTCAGTATTGGAGGAATATTGCCTCTATGTTCTGTTGAATATATTGCTGGACAGCAAGTGTGCTGTCCATTTCCTCAAATGATTCATTTGGCCAATTATAGAAATCCTGAGCTTTGATTCCTCCTCAGCATTACTGTCCCTGCCACCATCACTATAGTGTCTGTCTCTTAGACAGACTTAGAGCAGAAATTAGAACTGAAGGAATAAAAAAACTTTCAGTATGAACGGAAAATGCATGTAAAACCAGGGACAAGGAAGACGTTGTTAAAGAGATTACAGTAACTAAAAAGGTGCTAAGTATCTTGCACAGAGATAATTGGAGAGATGACTTGAAGCCATCTTTAGAATTTGAAAGACTATACTCATTTCAGACCCATGGATATAGAAGAAAAAATTTGAGATGAGATCATGGGGCCTTGCTTACTTATGAACTTGTTTCATCATGCTCAGCCTTGCAGCCACTCAGAAGCTACTGAAGCCATGATTCCAGGGTTCCAGGTACTGAGGAAGCTGATATTAGATCTTGGCATCATCCATGTAATTCTGGTTAATCAAGAATGCAGAATGCTGAAGTTAGGGTATCATGAACACTTCCACTGAGTTTTAAAAGAAGAGCCTACAAGATCAGACAAAGTTTAGCAGGGTTGGAATCTCTGCCTCTGAAAGGGTAATGCATAAAGATGTGAAGGTAAAAATGAAACTAGAATGGTAACCTGGAGAATTAAGATGTGCCAATAATATGGAATGAGTACTGAGAAAAGCTGCTGGCTATGAAGAGACGAGACTAGAACAGAACCCATGGTGATACAACTAGCAAGGCCAAAGAGATAGGGCTGCCAAGCCTTTTGGAGAGAATATCTAACCATAATGTGCCATAGATGATATATGTGGAGTTACAGAACCTGTTTGCCTACCTGAGGTTCAGTCTTACTTTGGTTCCATCTTTTCTTTCTATACCACTGTTCCTCCCTTTGGAATGGGAATGTTTACTCTGTGCTATTCTATATTGTGTGTGTGAGTGTGTGTCTGTGTGTGTGTGTGTGTGTGTGTGTGTGTATATATATATATATATATATATATATATATATATATATATATATATATATATATATATAAAACTAGCTTTTGATTTTTATAGGGGCTCATAGCCAAGAGTTTTCCTTGAGTCTCAGAGGAGATGATTAGGACATAGACTTCTGGGTAATACTGAAACTTTTAAGACTGTGGGATTCTGGAAGATAAACTAAATACCTTTTGCATTGTGAGATGGACCTGAACTTGGGGAGGCCTGGGGTGGAATACTGTGGTTTCAATATGAGATGTTATATATATATATATATATATATATATATATATATATATATATATATATATATATATATCTTAATGTATAAATCTTTGAATGTGAGATGATGAGATGATAAGAACTATAACCTTATCAGTTAGTTTGAATGGACTGACTTGTGTTAACTGTAGGCATATACTGGAAATGTTCATGTGCTCTGTGGCCACTTTCCCCTAAGCCATTTCCTCTTTCTCTACTTCTTGGCTGCCATGAGATGAGCAGTTTTCCTTCCCCACCATCCTTCTACCACCATGTTTTGCCTTACCTTGGGCCCAAAATGATAGGGTTGACTAACCATGGACTGAATCTGTGGAACCAGTGAGCCAAAATAACCTTTTTCTCTTTGACATTCTTTTTGTTGGTTGCAATGAATAAAGTTGGTTGTAATGATGTGAAGTTGAATAACTAAGCATTAATTTTAAAAATTTAAGGGTTCTAAATCAGCATTACATAAAATACAATAAGGAATACCACCCAGAAAAATAAGTAAAAATTAAACTCTGAAGCTTGTTAATGGACAAATCTCATTAGAAGAGAAGCTAAGCAATTGATTATTAGGACCATAATAAGCACTAGAAATAAAGTAATACACATCTTTATACAATAACACTGATTTTATTTATTCATTTAAAAAATATTTTTTTAGTTGTCAATGGACCTTTATTTTATTTATTTATATATGGTGTTGGAGATTGAACCCAGTGCCTCACATGTGCTAGGCAAGTGCTCTTACCACAGAGCCACATCCCCAGTCCCTGATTTTATTATTTTATTGATGTATTATAGTTACACATATCAATGAATTTTGTTATATATCTGTACATGTACACAATATAATTTGGCCAATATCATTTGTCAACATTTCTCACCTCCCTCCCTGCCTTTCACCCCTTGGTCATTTTTATCTTTTGATCTCCCTTTGGTTTTTTAGGAGATCAAACACCACCTTTGTTTTCTTTCTTCCACTCTAGCTTTCACATATGACCTTAATCTTCTGAGTTTTACTTATTTTGCTAAATATGATGGTCTCTAGATCCATCAATTTTTTCTGCAAATGCCATAATTTCATTTTTTCTTTATGGCTAAATAAAACTCCATTAAACAACACTGCTTTTAAAGGTCTCATCCCTCCACTTAAAATACAGACTGCTTCAGAGGGTTTCAAGGTCACTTTCCTGGCTGCTCCATGGCATGTGACCAAGAAAGCAGATATGCAGCTTCTCAACTAGGTGAGTTAACAAAAAAATGGGTGAGGACTTCATTGGAAGTTTAATATTGAACATTCAAAGCATATCAGGGACTCAGGAGGTTGGAAATAATAAAATAAGGAAGAAATCCCCAGCACCACTGCCATTGCTATGTCTGGAGGCACAATCCAGAGTGGTCCCTCCATAAGCACAGTGGAGGGATAAAGTAATTAAAAGAACCAGCATTTTTCAGAGGCCTGAAGTGTGTTTGCATATGGAGAGTTTAGAAATAAAAGACATTGACTTACTAAACTTGAAGGCATGCTGCAAAATATCATTGTGTGGAAAAAAAGCCACATCTCTCCCAGCTGCATGCAGAGGACAGAGGAAGGAACCATTTTGTAGCTGCAGCTCAAAAGCTGGAAGCTGGGGAGCTAATTTTTGACAAACCCAAGCTTCGCTCAAAATGCAGTCCTGGAAAATCCACACTGCAAAACATAGAGTGTGCCTAAGTGACCAGGAGAAAATTAAACATGGAGAGAGTTTTACACAAGGGACTACTGGTTGTGAAAACCCACCCAGCTCTTCTCCTCTCCCTCAATTCTGGCTGCTTAAAGAACTGGCTGGGAGAGACCTGCATGGCTGGGAGTTCAAAAGGGCAGGGATGGGAGAGATTGAGTTTGAAGACTGAATCTGAAACCAGGAAATGCAGTGTCCACAAGTGACATAGTGGATTAAGATGGGCTTCTACACCACATGAGTGTAACCCAGGGGAGATCTCTGTCGTGGAGTCTTCCAGCATGGATGGGCAATTGCTGGGCCCTGGATGTACACTGATTTAAAATCTAGAGGCCAATTGGAATTCAGTGAAGATCCTGGAACATACTTAAGCCTAAACCCTGCCTCTATTGTTCTGCTTGCAGAATTGCCTTTTTCACTCAAGCAACCCCACCCTGAGAGTGAAGCAAGCATCACACTCCAGATGACCCCACCTTCCACTGCTGAGAAGAGAAGCTAAGAATTGTTTGAACTCCAACATAAATAAATCTTTAGCTTTCATTGAGATCTTTTCATCTCTTCTATGTTTAATCATGACCTTAATAGTTCATGAACATTTATACATATTCATATATTTTAAAATCATTTATAGCATTTTTGAAGCCAGTTATTTTTCATGGATCAGTATTTTGAGAACTAAGATGTTTGATTAGTATTTTCAGTACTGTTTTGTGTATCTCTCTCTCTCTCTCTCTCTCTCTCTCTCTCATTTATCTGTTTCTCTGGATACTCTTCTCTACATTTTTCTGCTAACAGCCAATTCTATTATTCTTCCTTTCACACTTCCTTTAATTTTTTACTTCTACCTTCTCTCCTCCTCCCTCATAATCATCATATATTACATCATTTCTGTTCTCTCCCTACTATTTGAAATTGTAAACCCTTTTACAAACTCACTGTTTTACTGTAGCCAATAAATTATCACTTCATTTCTGTTTATTGTGACAGTTAACATTCTAGATGTCACAGCAGGAACTATATAATTTAATGGTGCATATTGTTTGCATTCGTAGTTGTTATAATTTGTCACCCCCTAAACAGTGAGGTCCTGGAAAATTTATATAAGTCCACAGTGTAGAAATTCTCCTGGTTCCAATCCATACTCTTAGATGGGATGACACATAAACAACATAAAACAGCAAAGGAATAAATCACCTCAAACACACCAAGATACTTCAATAAAAGAATTGATCAATATCACAGTGGAAGAAATGTCAGAGAAGAAGCTTAGAATGTACATAGTTAAACTGATTTGTGAGGTAAAGAATGATGTAAGGAGTGAAATAATAGAGAGAAAAACAGGATGTGAAAGATCACTTCAATAAAAACATAAAAATTCTGAAAAAAATAAGCAGAAATCCTGGAAATGAAGGAATCAGTAAACCAAATTAAAAATTCAATAGAAAGTATTGCCAACAGACTAGGTCACTTGGAAGACAGAGTTTCAGGCAATGAAGACAAAAAATAATGTTAAGCATGGAGAAAAGATGTTAAGAGACCATGAACAGAACTTCCAAGAAATAGAGGATAACCTGAAAAGACAAATCTAAGATTTATCAAGATTGTTGGAGGCTCAGAGACACTAACCATAGAAATGCACAATCTTTTCAATGAAATAATAACAGAAAATTTCTGTAACCTAAGGAATGAAATGAAAAATCAAAAGCAGGAGGCTTATATGACCCCAAATATACAAAATTACAACAGACACACACCAAAACACATTATTATGAAAATGTCTAATTTACAAAATAAGGATAGAATTTTAAAGGCTGCTGGAGAAAATAACAGTTCATATTTAGAGGGAGACCAATCTGGATCTCAGTTGATTTTTCAACCCAGACTCTCAAGGCTTGGGGGGCAAATATATATATATATATATATATATATATATATATATATATATATATATATATGAAAGAAAAGAGACACCAGCCAAGTGTTTATACTATACCCAGCAAAATTAAGCTTCAGATTGATGATGAAACAAAAACCTTTCACAATAAACAAAAGTTAAAAGAAATTACAACTAGAAAGCTTGCACTACAACACATACTCAAAATATTTCATGAAGAAGAAATAAATAAAAGTGAAACCAGAAAAGGGAGGAACTACACTAGAAGAATAGTCAATCAAAGGAGAAACTAATTCATATAAAAACCAAAAGGAAATCAAAATGACAAGGAATAAAAATCATTTCTCAATAATAGCATTGTATGTAAATGACCTAAATTCTCAATAAAAAGATGTAAACTGATAGATTGGATTAAAAACAAGATCTGATAATAGGCTATCTCCAAGAAACTCACATCATATGCAAAGACATTCACAGACTAAAGGTAAAAGAATGGGAAAAACATATCATGCACATGAATCTTATAAACAAGCAGGGGTTTTTAGCCTCATATCCAGATAAAATGAACTTAAAGACAAGGTTAATCAAAAGGGACAAAGAAGAACATTTCATAATACTTAAGGGAATTATACATCAATAAGACATAACAATCATAAATATTTATGCCCCAAACAATGGAGCATCTACATACATCATACAAATCCTTCTTAATTTCAAGAATTGAATAGACTACAACACAATAATACTGTGGTGACTTTGACACCTCCTTCACCACTGGATAGAATATCCAAACAAAAACTAAACAAAGAAGCAATAGAACTAAAAAATATTGTTAATAATTTAGACATAATAGACCTATATAGAATATTGTATCCATCAATGAATTAATACATTTTCTTCTCTAAAATGATGCAAAGTTCTCTAAAATCCTTCTCTGAAATGATGCAAAATTCTTAGACCATATTTTAGGATACAAAGCAACTCATAGAAAATACAAAATAGAGATAATTCACTTCATTCTATCAGATCATAATGGAATAAAATTAGAAATAAATGATAAAATAAAAATAGAGGGTACTCAAATGTAGTATAAGACAGGAGATAATTAAAACCAGAGTCAAAATCAAAGAAATTGAAGCAAAAAATTTAAAAAAATAACAAAACAAAAAGTTGGTTCTTTGAAAAAATAAATAAAATTGATAAACCCTTAGCTAAGCTAATGAAGAGAAAGAGAAAACTCAAATTACTAAAATTTATGATGAAAATCAAGTATCATGAAAGACACTACTAAAATTCAGATGATCAAACTATTTTAAAAATGTATACTCCAATAAAATAAGAAATCTTGAAGAATCAGCAAATTTCTAAAGACACATGACCTACACAAATTGAATCAGGAGGACATAAAAAATTTAAGCAGATAAATTTCAAGTAATAAAATTGAAAATTCTGTCAAATGCATACCAACAAAGTAAATACCAGGACTAGATGGAGTCTCAGCTGAGTTCTACCACATCTTAAAAGAAGAACTAACACCAACCCTCCTCATACTATTCCATGAAAAAGAAAATAAAGGAATCCTTTAAAAAATTGTTCTATAAAGATAGTTATCATACTTATACCAAAACCAAAGACACATCAAGGAAAGAAAATTTTAGGCCAATATCCTTGATGAACATTGATGCAAAATTCTTAATAAAACACTGGCAAATTGTGCACAAAAACATATTAAAAAGATATTACACCATGATCAAGTGAGGTTCATCACAGGGATGCAAGGTTGGTTCATCACACAGAAATCAATAAGTATAATTCATCATATCAATAGCCTTAAAGATAAGAATCACATGATTATCTCAATAGATGCAAAAAAAGCATTTGACAAAATACAGCATCCATTAATTCAAAAGTAGTCCAACTCTCTATCATGTCAGATTAAGAAGTGAATTCATCAACAAGACTCTGAAAATGCAAGAAGTAAAATCAAGAATCAATAAGTGGGATGGCATCACACTGAAATACAGCAAAGGAAACAATCAAGAATATGAAGAGAGATTCTACAGAATGGGAGAAAATCTTTGCCATATGCACCTCAGATAGAGCATTAACCTCCAAGATACACAAAGAACTCAAAATAACTTGACCCAGCTATCCCACTTCTTGTTTTGTACCCAAAGGACTTAAAAACAGCATACTACAGGGACACAGTTACATCAATGTTTATAGCAACACAACTCACAATAGCTAAATTGTGGAACCAATCTAGATACCCTTCAGTAGATGAATGGATAAAGAAAATGTGTTACATATACACAATGGAATAGTACTCAGTATTAAAAGAGAATAAAGTCATAGCATTTGCAGGAAAATGGATGAAGTTGGAGAACATAATGCTAAGTGAAGTAAGCCAATTCCTCCCCCCTCAAAAAAAAAAAAACCCAAAACAATTGCTGAATGTTTTCTCTGGTATAAAGATACTGATCCCGAATGGGGATGGGGGTGAGCATGGGTGTAAGAGACGAACTTTAGATGGGGAGGGGAAAGGAGGGGACATGGGGGTGGGAAAGATGATGGAATGAGATGGATATCATTACCCTAAGTACATATGAAAACACAAACTTTGTGACTCTACTTTGTGTACAACCAGAGGCATGAAAAACTGTACTCTATTTGTGTTATATGAATTGAATTGCATTCTGCTGTCATATATAATAAATTAGAATAAATTAAAACCAAATAACCCAACCAATAAATATACAAAGAAACTGTACAGACACTTCACAGAATAAATACAATTGGTCAACAAATATATGAAAAAATGTTCAATATCTCTAGCGACTAGAGAAATACAAGTTAAAACTACACTGAGATTTTATCTCACTCCAATTATCAAGAATACAAGAAATGAAAAATGTTGGTGAGGATGTGGAAAAAAAGGTACACTCATACATTGGTTGTGACACTGCAAACTGGTGCAACAGCTTTGAAAAGCAGTATAGAGATTTCTCAGAAAACTTGGAATGGAACCACTATTTGAACCAGTTATCCCACTCCTTGGACTATACCCCAAAGACTTAAAATCAGCATAGTATAGGGATGAGGCCATATCAATGTTTATAGCAGCTCAGTTCACAATAGCAAAACTATGGGACCAACCTATATGCCCTCAAAAAGATGAATGGATAAAGAAAATGTGGTATGTATACACAATGAACTATTACTCCACCAGAAAGAATAATCAAATTATGGCATTTGCTGGTGAATGGAAGGAACTGGAGAAAATTGTGCTAAGTAAAATAAGCCAATCCCAAAAAGCTAAAGGCCAAATGTTGTCTTTGATATGCAAATGCTAACACAATAAGGATGAAGGGAAGGAAGAATAAATGTTCATTGGATTAGACAAAGGGGAATGAAGTGAAGGGGGTGATGGGAATAGGAAAAACAGTAGAATAAATCAGGCAAAACTTTCCTATGTTCATATATGAATATATGACAAATGTAACTCCACATCATGTACAACCACAAGAATGGGAAGTTATACTCCATGTATGCATAATATGCCAAAATACACTCATTGTCATGTATATATAAAATGAACAAATTAAAAATAAATAAATAAAAATAAATGCAACAGTGGATATTGAATTCTCCCACTATTATTGTTCAATATTATGTCTACCCTCCCTTTGAGCAACCTTGATTCATATTTTGAGGCTCTATTATGTGTATTCATATTTAATTTTTAGAACTTCAATATAGACTGAAACATTTACCAATATAAAATATTTATTTTTATCTCTAATAACATTTTCATATTCAAGTCTATTTTGTCAGGTATAATTTAGTTAATTTAACTTTTGTATATCAGCTGTTTGCATATATCCTTTGCCAATCATTTACTTTCAATGTATTTTTATCTTTGATTCAAAAGTGTGGTCTTGTAGATAACATGGTTGGATTATGGTTTTTAAAAATTCCATTTTGTCAATTTCTGCCTTTTTAAAATTGATTTTAAAAAATAACAGCAGAATGCTTTACAATTCTTATTACACATATATACCACAGTTTTTCATATCTCTGTTTGAACATAAAGTATGTTGACACCCAATTTGTGTCTTCATACATGTACTTTGGATAATGATATCCAACACATTCCATTATCCTTGCTAATCCCCTGCCCCTCCCTTTCCCTCCAACCCCTCTTCCCTATATGGAATTCATCTATTCCTCCTATGCTCCCCCTCCCTACCCCCACTGAGTCAGCCTCCTTATATCAGAGAAAACATTCAGCATTTTGCCTTTTGAATAAATAATTTTATACATTTATGCAGGAAGCCATCTGTGAAAAACATGAGACCCTCGTCTTGGCATGGAATCCAGGGAAGGATAGGCCTGGCATTGGGAATTTCTCGTGGCTCTCCACTCAGTGCTCTTGACCTTCCCCTCTGCTATGCTAGAAGGGTTCCTCATAGTGGCACCGGAGATAGGCATAACCCATTAGGAACTAAACAGCCCAACTTTAACCTGTTTTGGAAATGAACATTCTATAGAATCTCTTTGATGTCTCCCAATATAAATAAAGCAGGCATTTTGTCAGAAGCTGGATCCTTGAGCTCAGCTTGCTCATCCTGCCACCACTTTTTAAAGTACTTTCTGTGCTCTATGATTTTTTTCACTATTCTATTTTTCCTAGCTTTTATTTCTCAGCCAGTTTATTTCACCAAGCAGAACCCCATGCCCACCGCCCAGAGGGAACATGGGTGGAACATTTATAGTTAGGGTAATTATTAATAAAAAAGACTTCTGCCATTTTGGTTTTTATTTTCTATATGTTTAATAGCTTTACCCTGCTCATTTATTCCAATACTGCCTTATTTTTTGTTTAGTTGATTTTTACAAAGTAATAAGCTTTGATTCTCTTCTCATTTAATTCTGTTTATATTTTTTAGATATTACCCTTATGAATAACATGAGAATTACATATAACATCTGTTCTATTTTAGGTGTGTCCCCCCCAAATTCGTGTGTTGGAAATTTAATTCCCAGTCCAACAGCATTGGGAGTTGGAATATAATAAGAGTTGATTAGGTCATGATAGATCTACTCTCATTAATGGATTCATGCTATAGACATTGGAATTTGTTAGCTATTTCAAGAATGGTATTATGTTTTGGATGTGAGGTGTACTTCAAAAGCTCATGTGTGAAACAATGCAAGAAGTTTCAAAAAAGAAATTATTGGATTGTAAGAGTCTTAATCCAATTAGTGAATTAATCTCCTGATGAAGATTAACTAAGTGGGAACTGAAATGATAGGGTGTGGTTGAAAGAGGTAGAAATTAGGGACCTGGTTTTGGGGTATATATTTGTATCTGGCAAGTGGAGACCTCTCTTTCTGCTTCCTGATCATAATGTGAGCTAATTCTGTTCCTCACACTCTTCCACCATGATCTTCTGCCTCACCTTGAGCCCCTAGGAATGAGTCAATTTTCTATGAACTAAGACTTCTGAAACTGTGAGACCTCAAATAAACTTTTCCTCCTCTACAATTGTTCTGGTTGGGTCCTTTAGTCAAAGCAGTGAGAAAGCTGACTAAAACAACTGGACTAATTATAAAAGTGAGTTTGACATACTCCTGCTTTTATGTTCTCTTTCACTTTATTCCTAATGGGATAATGTAGTATAAAGACTTTCTCAAGATGTCAGCACCTTGGTGATGGATTTCCAAGCCTCCAGATCCATGGAACAACTAAACTTCTATTGTTTATAAATTAGCCATTCTATGGTGTTCTTTTAAAGCAAAACAAAACAGAGTAAGGCATTATCCTAAAATTATAGCCATCTAATTGGTATCGATAACAATTTAATTTCATTCATAACTCCTCCTACAAAGCTTTACTTAACCTTTATATCATTGATGTTATATATTATATCTTTTTTTTTAATATTAGAGATTGAGCCAAGGCCTTTCACATGGTAGGTTAGCACTGAGCTGCATCTCCAGCCCTTTTTATTTTTATTTTGTTATAGGGTCCTACTGTTGCCCAGGCTGGCCTTGACTTTTTGATCCTACTACCTCAACTTCCCAAGTAGTTGGGATTACAAGTGTGTGCTATCATACCTGGATACACATTATATCTTTATTCATTGTGTGTCCAATAACATATATTTATAATTATTTTATGTATTTGTACCTTGAAGACTATAGAATACAAAAAGTGGGTTTACAAACCAAAATTACAATAATATTTGCATTTATATATGTCTATGTTATTATCTTTCCTGGAAATTCTTATACCTTCATTCAGATTGGGGTTATTGTGCAACATTCTTTTATTTAAACTGAAGCACTTCTTGTACAGCAAGTTTAATGGGAATGAATTCACCCATCTCTTATTTATCTTGGAATGTCTTAACTCTCATTCATTTTTGAAGGACAGTTTTGCTGGATATGGAATTATTTTTATAAGTTTTTTTCAATATTTTAAATATATCATACCATAGCCATATGGCTTCCAATATTTTTTCAAATTTATGGTAATTTTTTTATTCTAAAATAACTCATCATGGTCAATGTACTTTATTCAAGATATCCTACTAGGCCAGAGAAGAAAACAATAACTTCCTTTGGAAACACAAACAACCCAGACAAGAATCCAGGAGCCATGTGAGATTAGAAGGTCTCCAGGAAGGGAACGTAAAATGTAGATGCAACTGGCTAAATGTATAGGAAGATCAGTAAAAATAAAACAGAAACAAAGAAGGAAAAGAAGTAATATTAAACATAATGAAAGGTCGAAGAGCACTAAGAAGCCTCAAAATTTCTTCAAGGGAGACTGTTGTTTCTAGGTCTAGAGGGCAGGAAGATAAAACCACTAGACAATGAGACTACCACAGTGAGGGGTTACCTTGTCTCAGGATTCCAGAACTTCCAAGGAAACCCAAGCAAGCACAATAGGAAGGCTGCATTCCTGGAGGTTCAGAGACAGATAACAATAGCAGAAAGGCCATTGCTGTGCTGGGATGATACTTACTGGGCAAGTGAACTCTTAACATGCCTGAGAAAGGGAGAGGGGGGTAAGACATGCGTCATGGCTTTAAAAATTTTCCAGGGATTGATGTTGATTGGCATTTGACCCAGAGTACTGCCCATGGGCAAGGGTACAGCCTGAGTATGGGTAGAAAAAACAGCATCCTGCTCTCCCCCAGTTAAGCTTCTGTGAATCCTCCAATCCAATGCCTACCTCCAACTTTACCAGTAATCCCAAGAAGGTGAAATGTCTTAGGGACAGGATGTGTTGCTCTCTCAATAGTCTCCTGATTCTCAAAGTTGAAGGACAAGGAGTATTTGAAGTTCTGAAGTCTCTGTTTCTTTCCTTGCATTCGGCTAATATTTTGACAGAATTTCTTGAATTCCAAGAATGGAAATAGACAAAAACAAATAAAAAATTGAGGGTTGGGAAGGGGAGAGAGAGAGAGAGAAAACAGCTACCTCTCCCAATTTTAGCAGATTGTATCTGTGATATCATATTTCTTTACCATAGATAGGCTTGTTCTAAACCTAGGGACCAATCAAAAGTGAAACCTAAAATCTTCTCAGTACTTTTGTATAGGTATTAATATGGATCTCTAAATTCCACATTATATGTAGCTGATTTAGAATGTCCTGATTTGTGTAAAAAGCCTCACTGCAACTTATCTTATGGGTGTTAGGTGGTCTTTTTAATGTCTCCATACATAATCTCTTGCTTCAGTAGTCTCTTGGTTTTTAATCAACCTGTAGCTTCCAAGAGCATTTCCTATCAATTTGTCCACCTATATTTCTAGTTAACAAACAATAAACACCTTGTGTTAGTACTTCTGATGTTTCCTAGAAGAGGCAAATTTTAAAAATTTGCAAATAAGTTTTTCTGTTCTTTCTGGTTCAAGGGAGAGAGCTGGAAATTTGGATGCCACCTATTCAAGACCAAGTTTGATGCTGTACTAGGGAGTGGTTGGGGAAAGGACAAATTAAAATACCACAAAACTTTCTCACCAATTTGTTTCTCTTTTTGTATTTTTATTAATTAAATTTATTTGAGCTAGTACATAAAAAATTAAAATATGCACACTAATGGGGTGGTATTATGTGACGTTTTGATACATGTAAACATTTCACAATGTTTAAATCTTGTTGCACATACTTTATCACCTCAAACATTTATAATGTCTTTATCGTGAAAACATTCAGGATGAATTATTCTTGATTAGGCATTTGCCTGGTTTCTAAAAACATTTATTTTCCAGAGTTGCTGTGAGTTTAGTTCAGACTGCTTCTGTGGTTTTTATGTTTCCATTGTGGAATGAGTTTGGATAGTTCTAGTCCGCTATTTTGTTGACACAACTCCTGATTTTATAATTGAAATTGTATTTGAGATAATTGTAGGTTCACATGCAGATATAATGAATAATTATCCCATGCTGAGAGCCACGGCTGAGTCTGTATGGCCCCTGGCATTTTGCCAACAGTATTGATTGACAGGCGAGGCATTACTATCCGCCTCTGCCGCAACTTTTGAGTTCTCGCACTATTTTGGAGTTCTCGTGGGGATTTCCGGGGATTCCCCGAGAGTTCCCATTGGTTGGGGAAGTGCAGGAGGAGGGATTTCCGGGAGAGATATTTCCGGCTGGGGGTTCCTGGACAAGCCTCGTGGCATTTGGGACAATTCCCCGGGAGCTGTGTGAAGTGTTTTCCTGCAGTTTAAAAATAAAGTTTGTTCCTGCTTCAGTGGCTAGTGATTTGTGCCCAGCCAGACTGCGGCAATCCCACATATCCTTGACCCAATTTCCCTCATATAACACTTTGCCAATCCATAATACAAGATCACATTCAGTATATTGATTGTATCAAGATACAGGGCATTTCCATCACCACAAGGATCTTTCATATTGCTCTTTTATACCTTCACAAGTCTACTCAGGTCCACATCCCCTCCCAGACCCATCTCTTTCTTAACCTCTACAACCACTAATTATTTGTTTATTTCTAAAATGTTACAATTTAAGAATGATGTATAAATTGAATAATACAATATGTGACCTTTTGGGATCAAGTGTATTTTTTTCATTTAGCATATTTATTTGGAAATTCTCCCAGGTTGTTTCATTTATCAATACTTTATTCCTATTTATCACTGAATAGAATTCCATAATATGAATGTTCCATAGTTAAGTTTTATCATTTACTCATTGAAAGATTTCTGGGATGTTTCCAGTTTGGGGATATTATGAATAAAGCTTCTTTTATTTTTTTAATATGTGTGTAAAGATTTTGTGTGAATGTAAGCTTTAGTTTCTTGGAATAAATGCCCAAGGATGCTATTACTGGATTATACATCAAGTGTATCTGTAGTTCTCCCCAACTTTTTTTTTGGTACTGGGGATTGAACTCAGGGACACTCCACCACCGAGCCACACCCCCAGCCCTATTTTTGTACTTTATTTAGAGACAGGGATTCACTGAGTTGCTCAGTACCTCACTTTTGCTGAGGCTGGCTTTGAACTCAGGATCCTCCTGCCTCAGCCTCAAAAGCAGCTGGAATTACAACCTGAAGTTGTACATTTTTAAAGAAAATGTGATACTGTTTTATAGAGTGGCTTTGGTATTTTACATCCTTCCCAGCAATATTTGAGTAATCTAATTTCTCTGAAATTTTGATAGTTGAATGTGATATCTCATTGTAGTTTTCATTTGCATCCTCAGCAGCTACTAGCATTGAGAATACTTTCATGTGTTTCTTTGTCATCTGCACATTTTCCTAAGCTGTCATTGCTTTTTTACTGCTGAGGGTTTTTTTCAGTACTAGGGATCGAACACAGGAATTTCACCACTGAGCTACATGCCCAGACCTTTTTTATTTTCTATTTTTTATTTTGAGCAGGATCTTTCTAAGTTTGTGAGCATGTCCTCAAACTTGAGATTCTCCTCCCTCAGACTTCCAAGTAGCTGAAATTACAGGTGTGTGTCATTGTGCCCACTTGTGTGTATAAGACAGAACATTCAATCCTTCACTTTTGGAATCTGGCTTATTTCACTTATCATGGTGTTCTCCAGTTGCATCCATTTACCATCAAATGTCATAACTTCATTCGTATTTATGACTGAGTAAAACTCCATTGTGCAAATAAAATACATTTTCTTTGTCCTTTGAATTATTGGTGGACACTTGGACAGGTTCCATAACTTGGCTATTTTGAAATGTGCTGTTATAAACATTGATGTGCCTGTATTGCCACGATATATGGATTTTTAATTATTTGGGATAAATACTGAGGAGTAGAATAGCTGAGTTACATGGTGGTTCTACTCCTAGTCTTTTGAGAAATCTACACAATTATTTCTAGAGTAGTTGTACTCATTTTCAGTCCCACCAAGAATGTATGATAGTATCCTTTTCCCCACGCCCTTACCAGCATTTATTATCACTTGTATTCTTGACAATTGGCATTCTAACTGGCATGAGATAAAATCTCAATGTAGTTTTGATTTGCATTTCCCTGATTACTCAAGATATTAAATGTTTTTTTTTATATTTGTTGACCATTTGTGTTTCTTCTTTTGAGAAATGTTTAATTCTTCTTCCCATTTATTGATTGGTTTTATTTTTTAGTGTTGAATATTTTGAGTTCTTTAAATATCTTGATATTAATTCCCTGTTAGAGGACTGCATGGACCTATTTTTATATTAATGTGTCATGTTTATCTACATGTCTACTCATCTGCCAAACAGCACATAGTCTTGAATACCAAAGTTATATAATAAAATTACAAAATAGAGTAAACTGATTATTCTTACTTTTTGTTTTTCTAAAATTGCTTTAGATACTCTAGTTCCTTTGTTATTCCACAAAAATTTTAAAATAATCACATCTACATCTATATAATATCTTGCTGGCATTTTGACAAGGATTATTTTAAATCAACATATCAATTCAGGGAAACCTGATGTCTATTTGTGACATGTTGAATTTTCCAATTCATGAATATAGTATATTTGTCTGTTTATTTGGATTTTTAAAAATTTTTCTTTCATTAACATTGTTTAATTTTCAGAATAAAACTCCTGTACATTTTTTGTTACATTTATTCCTAAGCATTATTTTTGTTTTGTCAATAGTATTGCATTTTTAATTTTTTGGGGGGTGGGTGGAACTGGGCTTTACAAATGCAAGGCACACACTTTGCCACTGAACTACATCCCAGGTCTGCATTTTTAATTTTGATATCTATCATTGTATTGTTAGTATGAGAGAAATTATTTATTTTTGTATGTTCATCTTGCTTTCTGTGACCTTGAAAAATTCACTTATTCTAGAAGATTTTTTTCCCATTCTTGGTATTTAAAATATATTATATATTAATATATATTTTATATGTAATTGTATTATTTATAAATGGGGATATCTTTCTTTCTGCCTTATATTTCCTTTCATGTATTATTGCATAGAGTAGAATTTCCAACAGTAAAATGAGTAAGAGCGGGGAGAACAGATATTTTTGCTTTGTTGCTGGTCTTAGTATTCAGTTTTTCACAATTATTATATTGTCCACAGATTTTTCATACATGCTTTTTATTAGGTTGAGGAAGGTCTCCTCTATTGATATTTTTTCTAAAAAATTTTAAGACAACTTGGTATTGCATTTTGTGAAATGTTCTTTTCTGCACTGATTAATGTAATCATATGACTTTTCTTCTGTTGCCCATGGTATGGCGAATTATGATGATTTATTTTCAAATATTGAACCACCATTGCATACCTAGAATAAAAAGTCCCATTTGGTTATGGTGTATAATTCTTAGAACTTTTACTTTTAAATCTGTGTTTATGAGAGGTATTCATTTGTATTTTTTTCCTTTTTTAAATACTGGATTTACCTATTTTGTGTTATAGTGATACTAGCCTCATAGCATGAATGGAGAAGTGTTACCCCCTTTTATATTTTCTAGGGAGAATTTGTGGAATTTATATTAAATTTTCTTAACATGTTTAATAAAATTTCAGTGAAACCATTTGAGCCTAGAGATTTCTTTTTCAGGAATTGTTAAATCATGAGTTCACATTTTTAGTTATGGGGTTTCTCAAATTATATACTTCATATTGGGTGAGTATGGAGGTTTTTGTTTTCAAAAGAATCAGTCCATCTCACCTAAGTTGTCAGATTTACATGTACAGCATTTCTTTCCTATTGATATCTTCAGGGTTTGAAGTGATGCTCCCTGTTTCATTAATGATAATGCTGAACCATGTCTTCTCTTAATTTTTCTTTGGGAGTCTTGCTAAATATGTTCATTTTACTGATTTTTTCAAAGAACTGTCTTTTCACTTATTTGTTTTTTGTTGTTGTTGTTTTAAATTTTATTGATTTCTGAACTCTTCCTTTTGTGTATTTGCCTTTGGTTTGTTTCACTCTTCTACTTCTAGCCTTTTTTTAAAAAGTTTTTTTTCATTGTAGACACAATACCTTTATTTTATTAATTTATATTTATGTGGTGCTGAGGATTGAACCCAGTGCCTCACATATACCAGGCAAGTTGTCTCCCACTGAGCCACAACCCCAGCCCTATTTCTAGACTCTTAATTTGAGAATTTCTCTCTTACCAAAGATATTTATTTATTGCTTGCTATGGTGTCCATGTCCCCCCAAACCAATGTAATTTGTCATTGTGACAGTACTGAGTGGAATTTTAAGAGAGGATTAGGTCAAGAGCTTCTGATTTGCATGAATGAATTACTGCTGTTATCACAGGAATAGGTTAGTTATTTTATTTTATGTAGTGGGTTTCTGACAAAAATATAAAGTTCAGTTCTTCCTATCTCTGTTTCATATGATCACTTTCCCTTCCAACTTATGCTTTGGGATGACAGAGCATGAAGGCTCTCACCATTTATTGCCATTCCCTTGAACTTCTCAGCCTCTAGGACCATGAAATGAGCAAACTTCTATTGTCTATAAATTACTCAGATTGTTGTATTCAGTTATAGCAACAGAAAATGGACCGAGACAGCACTATAAATTTCCCTTTCTGCAATGATTTAGCTTTGTTCCACAGTTTTTGCTATGTTGTGTTTTAAAAAATTTATAACCAGTTCAATGTTTTTCTTTTCTTTCTTTCTTTTTAAAAATAGTTTAATGTATTTTAATAGCAAACTTACAGGAACAACACAGAAGACAGAAGACTACTTGCATGTAGGACAACTCAGAAAAATATAGTGAATGGATGGAATCTACTGTATGATAAAAATGCTACAAACAACATTTAGTTGCTGTCAATAAGAAATCTGCTTGTTTAAAAAGTCCAAATGCTGGCATTTTCCAGAAAAATTTAACAGTTGTTTTATAATTATTATAAAGTTGAACTGCTGAAATTTGTTCACTGAAACATTTTGACTTGCATTTATACTAAAAATTTACACACAAATGAAAGGGAAAAAATGGCCAATGCTTGATTTCTGTCTCCTACTTTTCCACTCACAATTATATACTTAGGTAACTTTTGACCCCATGGAAAAAAATATCTAACGCTCAGAACTACCAATAACAGGAAAAAGAGGAAAACCCCCTTTTTTGAGAATGAAATGTTTTCCCATCATAGTGAATTTTTAAGCATGTTTTCCATGTATGAATTGTGCTAGTTGGATGTCTTTTGGCATAATTGTTACATGTTTGGCATGGATAGCACATAGGTTGGTGTCTTCAAAAAGGCCAACCAGATAGGCCTCACTTGCCTCCTGCAAAGCACCTATAGTGGTGCTCTAGAATTGCAGACCTGTTTTGAAGTTCTGAGCAATCTCTTTCACCAGCGACTGGAAGGTAAGTTTGCAAATCAGAAGCTCAATGGACTTCTGATAACATCTAATTTCATGGAATGCCACCCTATCAGGCCTGTAAAGATCAGGTTTCTTCACCCCTGCAGTAGAGGGCATACTCTGTGAGTGGCTTTTGTAGCAGTTGTTTCCTGGGTGTTTTACCTCTGGTTGATTTGTGGGCAGTCTGCTTTTTATGAGCCATGGTAGAAAGACTTCTTCACTTATCCCCCTTCTCCTTTGGCTGGAGTTCGGCAATCTAGAGATGGGACTGGCGTTAGAGAGCAATGGCTGCTAGGCGAGGCAGCTGTGAACACAACTGAAAGATGTCTCTCTCTCTCTCTCTTTTTTTTTTGAGCAGTCCTAATACATGAATTATTTTAAAAGTATGCTCTTTAGCTTTCAAGTGTTTAGAGATTTTTCTTTTATCTTTCAGTTAGTGGTTTCTAATTTGATTCCATGTGATCACAGAATACACTCTGATTTCAAGTTTTTTGAGTTTATTAAGTTTTGTTTTATGATCTTGGGTATGATATATTTTGGAAACAACTCCATGGCACTTGAAAGAATGTATACTTTTTTGTTGTTGTTGTTGTGTGGTTCTATAAATGTCCACTTGCTGCTATTGGATGAAGGTGTTGCTGAGTTTTTCTCTATCCTTGTTGATTTTCTCTTAGTTGTTCTATCAGTTGTTGAGACAGGAGTGTTGAAATATTCAATTTTAATTATGGATTTGTTTATTTCTCCTTTCAGTTCTATCATGTTTGCCTCATATATTTTCCATCTCTGTTGTTTAACAATATGCATTTAGGATAGCTACATCTTCTTGGAGTGATTTATTATCATTTATAATTTCCCCCATCTTTAGTAATTTTCTTTGCTCCAAACTCTTATGTGATAGATACTCCTGCTTTTCTTCAATAGTTGTGTGATGTATCTTTTTATTTCAACTTTCTTATATTGTTAATTTCAAGTGAGATTCTTATATATAGCAGATAACTTGGTCATATTTACTTTCTCAATCATTATTTGGTATATTTTACATTATTCACATTTCATGTAATTACTGACACATATTGGCTTAAGTATGTTATTTTATTTTTCTTTTGTTTTCTTTGTTCTTTTTATTATTTCATTTCTGTTTTCTTTTTCCTGCCTTTATGTAGGTTTCTTGAACATATATTAGAATCCCATTTTTATTTACTGACAGTATTTTTTGTGTTACCTCTTTGCATAGCTTTTTATTGGTTGCTGTAGATATTACATTATGTACACATCAGTCTACTGGTGACTATAAACTTTTGTTATAGTCCATGAGGTTCTGTTCTTTTTATCTTCTTTTAGTCTATTTTCTCATTTTACCAGTTAAAATAAAATTTAGAATATATAACTTCTTTACTCTTCTACCCTTTAGTTTTTTTAAGAGAGAGAGAGAGAGAGAGAGAGAGAGAGAGAGAGAGAGAGAATTTTTTAATATTTATTTTTCAGTTTTCGGTGGACACAACATCTTCATTTTACATGGTGCTGAGGATTGAACCCAGCGCCCCACGCATGCCAGGCCAGCGCGTTACCGCTTGAGCCACATCCCTAGCCCAACCCTTTAGTTTTTATAATTTTTGTAAATGCTTTCTCTACTTTTCATTTAAAATCACAGGCAACAGTGTTTGTAATTTTTTGCTTCAACTACTAAATAATTTTTAAATCTGAAGAAGAGAAAATATTATTTTACTTACCTACATTTCTGCTTACTGTGTTCTTTCTTCCTTCTCTATCTCCCAAGATCTTTTATCATTTCTCTTCTCTTTAGGGAGTGATTCTTTTTTTAGTGATTCTTTTAAGGTAGGTCTGCTGGTGACAAATTGTCTTGATTTTCCTTCATATGAAAATTTTCTATTTACCCTTCATCTGTTACTCATACTGAGTCTAGGATTCTGACTTAACAGTGATTTTCACTTATTACTTTAAAAATATTGTGACACTTCTTTCTGGCTTTCATACTTTCTCATGGGAAATTCACTTAACTAGAATTGTTCTTCCTATGGGTAGGTAAGGTGTCCTCTCTACTGCTGTTCTCAAGATTTTTTCTTTGTGTTTTATTTTCAGAAGTTTGCTTATCATGTGTCTTCTTTATGTTTATCATCTTTGGAGTTTACTCACCTTCCTAAGTTGTTTACCAAATGTGGAGAATATGTTTCTCATTCCTGAGTACTCTATCATCCTCTTCCTCTTTCTTCTCTCCTTCCATGACAATAATGACTAGATCTTTCATTATAGTCCATGAGGTTCTGTTCATTTAATCTTCTTTTAATTAATTTCCTCTCTATTGTTCAGATTGGGTCGTTTCTATTTTTCTATATTTTAGCTTACTCATTTTCTTTTCTTTTACTATTCCATTTTTCTACTGAGATTTCATTTTGGTTATTGTATTGTTTCTATTATAAAATTTGCATTTAGTTTTTTAATCATCTGTTTCTTTGCTGAGACTTTCTAGTTCATTGCCAAGGCTTTCTATTGCAATGGCGAATATACTTAAAACAAATAAATAGGAAATTAGGTTAATGAAAGTTGCAGAAATCTTTTTCATAGAACTCTAATTCTCTGGCATCTATTCAGTTGTCCTCATCTTATTCAGTTGTCCATGCAGGTATGTTCCCAAACCCCCAGTTCATTCTTGAAATCCTAGACAGTACAGGACCCTATATGTATTTTTTTCTAATACATACACAGCTATGTTTAAGTTTAAATTTAAGTTAGGCACAGTAAGAGATTAACAAAAACGAATAATAAGATAAAATTGTAACAATATACTGTAATAAAAGTCATGTGAATGTAGTCCATTTCTCTCTCTTTTACTATTCTTAGATCTTACAACCTCAGTATACAAATTTTTTATAACATCAAGAACTTTCTTGTATTCACTGAAAGGAATCAACTTATTGCTTTCCTTTGGAATATATGAATGGCTAGCAACATAACTCTTGCACTTCATTATTTTTTTTGTCCACACTGAGGATTGAACCCAGGGCCTTGTGCATGCTAAGCAAGGGTTCTACCACTGAACTACAACACCAGCCCATACATTAAAATACTTTGAGCACTCAAATGTTGACAGTGTTGTCTAAATCTATTTTTTGTCATTAAGCAGTAATCATTTTTATTGTGTGCTTTCTTTAAATACTATACATACATTAATTCAGCACTTAGAACAATCCTATATGGGAGAGTTACTCTTATCTTCATTTTATGGGGGAAGAAACTGAGGCATAGAAAGCTTAAGTATTTTTCCCATGGTCATACAGGTAATAACTGACAGTGCCAGAATAAACCCAGGCATTTTGGCTTCAGGGCCAATACTCAAACCAGAATATTATACCTGCACTTAGCTGATGTCTAATATGCATTCTGCACTTTTTTTTAAAACAAAAAATGACCACAACTTACTGTCTGAAATCCATGAGCAACAGAACAATGGAGCAATTTATTTAAAATTCTGAACAAATTAAAAGAAATTGTTAATCAAGAATTGTCATCAAGGAAAAAATATATATTTAAAAACGTAAAAATGAAAACAAAAACATTTTTAGTAAAACAAACACTGTGTGAATTTAGCACCAGCAGTTCTTCACTATAAGAACTATTCAGACAGAAGAAAAAAATGATACTAGATGAAAGCATGGGTCTATGTAAAGAATTAAATAGCACAGAAAATATATGTAGACAAACAAAATGTATTTTTTATTAAAAAGAATTCTTTAGCCAGGGTGCTGTGGCACATGCCTGTGATCCCAGCTAGTTGGGAGACTGAGGCAGAAGAACTGCAAGTTTGAGGCCAGATGGGCATCTTATCAAGTCCCTGCTCAAAATAAAATTTTAAATAGGGACTGGGTGTGTAACTCAGTGGCAGATCTCTTGCCTAATATGCATGAAGCTCTGGATTTAATATCCAGTAAAATGCCCCCCCCCCACCAATTCCCAAGCAATAACCAAACATTTACAGCAAAAAATATGATAGCTATGAGATTTATAACATTTAGAGGCAAGATGTAATGAAACAATAACACAAAAATACTAGCAGGAAGGAAGGGAAGGATGCTGTTTTGAGGTTCTTATATTTGATGTCACCTGATATATATAGTTTTTGGAGATGCATATTGTAAACCTGACAGCTATCACTGAAAGAGTAAAACAGAGTTATAGTTAACAATCCAACAGGGCAAAGGTGTTAGTTTACTATTGTTGCTGCAACACATATTATTCACCTACCATACTCCATCCTAATCCCCAGTGATTTATACCCATCCTTTAAACAAAATATTTACCTTATCCCCATGTTGTGAAAAATCCCGCATTATAACGTTAGTACGAGCCCTCCAAATCTCATCTAGGTTTTATCAGCTCAAAAGTCCCAAATTTCATGATCAAAACCCCCTAGATTGGTATGGTGAGCCTTTGGGTACAATGCTAATTTTATTGATACTGGCAAGGAGCAGCGGCAAACGCCTATAATCCCAACTACGTAGGAGGCTGATCAGGAGGATTGCCTGTTCAACTTTGTCATCCCGTTTCAAAAATTTAAAGAAAATTTAAAAACAGGCCTGAGGATGTGGCCCAGTGACAGAATGGTGGCCCTGGGTTCAATCCCCAGCAGTGCAAAAATCAACCAAACAACAACAACAACAAATTTTAGGAAGTTTCCAAATTCTAAACTTCCTTCATTTTCGGAATAAGGGTATTTATGTATCTTATATTGCCATACATTTTGTAGTAAGGTGGTTTCATCAAACTACTATTGAAACACACAAACTGATATTTCTTTAAAATTTTTTAGTTGTTGATTAGACCTTTATTTATTTACTTTATTTATTCATATGTGGTGCTGAGAACCCAACCCAGTGCCTCACACGTGCCAGGCAAGTGCGCTACCGCGGAGCCCCAGCCCACAACCTAATTTTTTTAAAGCCCCATTTTTTTTTCTTTCATACTTTAAACAAAGATTTTGATTTCCTACGATGAAGACATAATGGATTAAATAATCCTTATTCATGTTAATATTCTTTAATATTCCACTCCCTGGCCCACCTGGGGTGCCATTGAGTGCAGAGCTCAGGACGCAGGTGGGCGCTACTGTTCTCTCAGCACTGGGCAGCCGATTATCCACGTCTCTTATCACGTGACTAGGGCGCCCGGAGTGTCCACGTGACCTGACAAAATCCAGACTTCTGGCCTAGACTCCTCCGGAGTAGCTAGTAAGTATTCCAGGCCTGCGATTCCAAGACCGAAGGCAGTCTTGAGGTCCTAGCGCCCACCAGCGTTGCTAGGTAGTGGATAAAGAGCGTGGCAAGAATGTCTCAGCTCTGGCTTCCTTTCACGCCCCATGTCTTTTTCCAGTCTTCTGGCTTCTGTGTGCAGAGCTAGATTCTTTTATCCTTTGTGATGTCTGATGATATTCCTGCATCTTATCTCAGGGCTACTCTTCTTCCTTCGAGAAATCCCTTCTATCCTTCTCATCAAGACCCAAAGCGAACCCTGTTTCCTAAACCAAATAGGACCACTTATCTCTCACTCTTATCACCATCAGCCCAGAGTCCTGGAACATTTCTGGCCTGGACTATTGCCGCAACCTCGACTCCTTTGCTATCCCCTACTCCATTCCCCACCCAGTAATTAAAGCACCCTTAAAGAATGGTTCATGGGTCCTCTGCCACAAAATTGCTGATGGCTTCTTGTTGCTCTGGAATGACAAACTCTGGTAAGTGCCTTACCTCCTCTTATAGCTCATTTCTCAAAGGCCCCGGGATCTTCTTGCCTTGGAGCACAACAGTTGACACAATGCAAACAGTCCATTTTAAATCCAGACACTACCAACCACCACTTCTACATTTTCCAGAATTCCTTTAAACTTTGTATGCCTCAATTTCCTCATTTGCAAAATAAGAATCATCAGTGTTACCCACCTCCTGGGACTCTTGAGAGAATTAAAGGAAAGAATTCAAGACCACCACTCAACCTTATTAGAGTATGCCGCAGTCCGGCTGGCTGCAGCAAACTAACCAGGGGGGGTGACGAATAACTTGTGTACGTTGATACAGCAGGAGTAGGAGCCGTTTATTGCAGGACAGGAGCAGTATTTATACATTCCACACAGCTTATCTAATTAACATAAACTAGATACATCAGTCAACCAATCAGGAATCCCCACACTTAATGGCTCACTTTTGTTACTTCTCAAACCACTCCCTCTGGCATTTTGCCAGGCACCATCCAGACTTGTTTACGAACTCTAACATTCCCCTGGCAAAATGCCAGGTGTTATTTTTGACTTGTTTACAGACTCTAACATTTCCCCCTTTTGTTTGATTTAAATAACGACCATAGTGGTTTTTACACAAACACCACAAATAACCTGCTACAAACAGAAAGGGAGGATACAAAATGCCACAATACCAAGCCAATTGATGGCTCCATGCAAGAAGCCCTTGGAAAAATTATATCAGCAATGACACCATTTGCAAAGATACAAAGAGTTACAATTTGTTGTAGATTACAGTTTGTTGTCTCAGTCCAGATAAAGCAGTGTCTCAATAGATTAACTCACAGTCCAGGTAAATTACAATCCAGGTAAGTTCTGCAGGCAGCTAGCTTAAATCACAGTCCAGGTAAATTCTGCAGGCAGCTAGCTTAATCCGAAGTCTCCTCCGGTTCTCAGCCGAAGTCTTGTCCGGTTTTCAGCAACACTGGAAATTCTTCCACCCTCATCCTCACCGGCACTGGGACGAAGGCAGGAACTCCGGATGGCTAAAGAAAATCCTGTAGCATTCTACTAAGAAAACAACCTTCTGAACAATTTAGTACATTATCTCAAGGTTTTTTACATTTGAAATAAGCCTTAATAGTGCTCATTACTCATTAGCTTCCAGGTGTGGGAGAAACATTGTAGCTTAGTTATTGGCATTGAAAATGAGCAAACATCAGGGACGCTGGTAGTGTCTTCTGCTGGCTGTAGCGTCCTGGGCAGCCCCAGATGGCCCTGGGGAGTGTCCCGGACTCAAACTGCCACCGGGCACAGGGAGCAAGAGCCTGCGAGACTGTGCCTCCAGGTCAGGTCTAGATTTGGGCTCGTGGCAGTGGAAGAGTTAGCTCCCCGGCCAGGAGGCGGGGAAGGGCCAGTCGCCGCCGCCTCTTGGAAAATCCTTGCTGCGCTGTGACCGGCTTGCACACTCGGCAGCCGCCTCTCCGCTTCACACACCCTCCGGTAACGAAAAGTATTTAGTAATAGCCTTTCGCTGCAACTTTTTTCCTGATAATCCTTCTTCTTCTGAACTTTCTTTTTCTTTCTGACTAGAGTTCCTGGGCTCTTATCAACACATGCCCTAACTATTCTTGGTTCCACTGGGGTGCCTTCTTCCCTTAGTAATTTACTTCTCACCCCTTCCATATTTTCATCACAAAGACAATACAATACACTGAGACAAAACAAGACACAAACATACTGTATCAATCTTTTCCATTTTCTCGAAATGGTCATTTTTCCTCTCGCCCTATCTGCCTAGGGATGAGCAGATTTGCTCCCGTCCTATCTATGGACGGGCAGCTTTTTTTCGTCACTTACCCCCGAGTGTCCCGGGGCTCCCCGTAACGGGCCACCATCTGCCGCAGTCCGGCTGCAGCAGAATAATCAGGGGGGTGACGAATAACTTGTGTACGTTGATACAGCAGGAGTAGGAGCCGTTTATTGCAGGACAGGAGCAGTATTTATACATTCCACACAGCTTATCTAATTAACATAAACTAGATACATCAGTCAACCAATCAGGAATCCCCACACTTAATGGCTCACTTTTGTTACTTCTCAAACCACTCCCTCTGGCATTTTGCCAGGCACCATCCAGACTTGTTTACGAACTCTAACATTCCCCTGGCAAAATGCCAGGTGTTATTTTTGACTTGTTTACAGACTCTAACAAGAGTAGGGGTATTGGATCATAAAACTTTTCCTCAAGAAAGCTCTTCCTCCATCTAAATGAGAAGAAGTCTCTTTATCCTATTTTTAAAATGTGTTGTGTTCTGTAATTACTTTTGAAATATTTATGCATTTTATGGGTGAAGTCTTCAGAATCAAGGCCATGCTTATCTTGCTCCCTGATGAGACTGACAACAAGCAGATGTTTGTTGCACACATAAATACGCAGCCTCTGTTCCTCCAGTGGTATAGCTATAATGTGGACTTCCAAGGACAGGGGGTAGGTTTGGCGAGCAGGTGGGACACAACTGCCCTCATAGTCTGTTATCAATTTCCATTAAAGTGCATTAAACCATCAATATGCCAGAAATTCTAACATTAGTGGAAAGAACAAAGGGAGGGATTACTGTTCAGGTCACCTGCAGGGCATGTTTCCTCTGACTAGGTTGGCCAGACTTGGGGAAACAGAGTAGTGACTAAGTGTGATGGACCTAAGACTGCTATGTTGCTCAAATTGGCTTCAAACCTGAATCTACTTGCCTCAGCTGTTTGAGAAGCTGGGATTATAGGCATATGCCACCTTGACTGGCCAAAGTTTATTCTTTTAAAAAAATAACTAGTGAGTTTATTCTGACCACATTTTTTAGTCAAATTTTGATGTAATTGTGAGATTCTGATTATGAATTGCACTGAAGGTAAAAAGAGGTTTATTAATAGGTTATTCTCAGATTATTTCTTCTGAAAACTTAATCATTGCACTAGATTTACATTTTTCATTTTGATTGTGAACTGTTATGAGATTTTTCAGTTTGTGTACCAGATAGCAATTCAATATTCTTATTATTTTTGTTGAAATGTGATAATGTTTGATAATGTTTGATTTAGCTATGACTAAAATTTTGATGTTAGAATAAAGATCCAATTGATATTAATTCAATTTGGAATAATGACTTTTTGAAGTCAAAGTTAGAAGTTCAAAACTTAGGTCATTATGTTATATAACAAGCAATAGGGGATATCCCTAAATATCTTCATTAAAGCATTTAAAGTATCAAAAAATGATGACTTTTTTTCAACACTGAGGAAATTTTAAATGTATTTCAGAAATCTTTCTAAAAGTGTCATATGTAAGTCTTGAAAACCATATATTTATAAATACATATAAGTATAAATTTATCACTTAAATAAATAAGCTGTTCTAGAATAAAGTGAACTTTAGTGGTCAAAGTGCATTGTTTTAAAACTTCGGTATACATTTACTTATTTAATAATAAAACTATGTGAGCTGCTAAATTATTTTAAATACAATGATGTAATGAGTGGCAAAGCATATCCCAAATGTTCTCAAATTCAATTGTAATATGTTTGTGAAAATAACTAAAGGAAAATACTGAACTAATTTCAAAGGAAATTAGAAAATGTCCTAAATCTTTAAAAAAAAAATTTTTTTTTTTTTTTAGTTGTAGATGGTCGCAACACCTTTATTTTTATGTGGTTTGGAGGATTGAACCCAAGGTCCCACACATGCTAAACAAGTGCTCTATCACTGAGCTACAACCCCAGCCCCTTTCCTGGATCTTTAAAGGACTTAAATTGAAAATAATCTTATTGCTTAAATCTCAAATGAATATAGAGACTGTACTTTGAAAAAAATCAATGAATGGATGGAAAATTCACATTAGCCACATGATGTCGCTGTATACCACAAAGTCTAGTCGATAGAAATAAGGTACCCATCACTAAAAGCTTTTAAAGGAGGAAGCTTCATTTTGTCAGCATCGGAGAGAAGACAAAAACGATAAGGAGATACATGATTGAAAATATGAAATAAAAAAGTAAGATTGTTTAGTAAGGTGAGAACAGAAGGAAAGCGGTAGTGTTTCTGCAATGCTGTTTTTCAGGCGAGGAGGCCTGGGATACTTGCTACTGCTTCTCTTGCTTCTCTCGGTCTGGGAGACCCCGAGCAGTCAGCTCCATTACTCGGTCCCTGAAGAGGCAAAACACGGCACCTTCGTGGGCCGCATCGCCCAGGACCTGGGGCTGGAGCTGGAGGAGCTAGTGCCGCGCCTGTTTCGGGTGGCGTCCAAGGGCCGCGGGGATCTTCTGGAGGTAAATCTGCAGAATGGCATTTTGTTTGTGAATTCTCGGATCGACCGGGAGGAGCTGTGCGGGCGGAGCGCGGAGTGTAGCATCCACCTGGAGGTGATCGTGGACAGACCGCTGCAGGTTTTCCATGTGGAGGTGGAGGTGAAAGATATTAATGATAATCCACCGGTTTTCAGAAGCAAAGAACAAAGGATATTTATTCCTGAAAATAGACAGTTGGATTCTCGCTTTCCGATAGAGGGCGCTGATGATGCAGACATTGGTGCCAACGCTCTTCTAACTTATACCCTCAGCCCCAGTGATTACTTCTCCTTGGACATACAGGCAAGTGATGAACTGAGCAAATCTCTTTCACTTGAATTGAGGAAATCTTTGGACAGAGAAGAAACACCAGAACTTCATTTATTATTGACTGCCACTGACGGGGGTAAACCAGAACTGGAAGGTACAGTTCAGCTGCTGATCACTGTGCTCGACGTTAATGATAATGCCCCACTGTTTGAGCAAACTATATACAGAGTCCATTTATTAGAGACAACAGCAAATGGAACATCAGTGACCACATTAAATGTATCTGACGCTGATGAAGGTGTAAATGGGGAAGTTGTCTTTTCTTTTGGCAGTGATGTTTCTCCTAACATTCAAGAAAAATTCAAAATTGATTCTATTTTAGGAGAAATTAGAGTAATTGGTAATCTGGATTATGAAGAGACAAAATACTATGAAATCCAGGTAAAGGCAGTTGATAAAGGAAGTCCTTCCATGTCAAATCACTGCAAAGTTTTGGTGAAAGTGCTGGATGTAAATGATAATGCCCCAGAACTGGCAATCACTTCACTATCTTTGCCCATCCGAGAGGATGCTCCACTTAACACGGCCATTGCTCTGATTAGTGTGTCAGATCGTGACTCAGGTGCCAACGGACAGGTGACTTGCTCCCTCACACCCCATGTCCCCTTCAAGCTAGTGTCCACTTTCAAGAATTACTATTCTTTGGTACTGAACGGAGCCCTGGACCGTGAGACCATATCTGACTATAAACTGGTGGTGACCGCCAGGGATGGGGGCTCACCTTCACTGTGGGCCACCTCCAGCGTGTCAGTGGAGGTGGCAGACGTGAATGACAATGCGCCAGTGTTCCCGCAGCCCGAATACACAGTGTTTGTGAAGGAGAACAACCCCCCAGGCTGCCATATCTTCACGGTGTCCGCAAGGGACGCGGATGCTCAGGAGAACGCGCTAGTATCCTACTCTCTGGTAGAGCGGCGGGTGGGTGAGCGTGCACTGTCGAGCTACGTGTCAGTGCACGCGGAGAGCGGCAAGGTATATGCGCTGCAGCCCCTGGACCATGAGGAGCTTGAGCTGCTGCAGTTTCAGGTGAGCGCGCACGACGCTGGTGTGCCACCCCTGGGCAGCAACGTGACGCTGCAGGTGTTCGTGCTGGATGAGAACGACAACATGCCAACACTCCTGGCACCTGGGGTGGGTGGCGCCGGAGGCACTGTGAATGAACTGGTGCATTGGTCAGTGGGCGCTGGTCATGTAGTGACCAAGGTGCGCGCGGTGGATGCTGACTCTGGCTATAATGCGTGGCTTTCTTATGAGCTGCAACTGGTGGCAGGTAGTGAGCGCAGCCCGTTCCGTGTGGGTCTATATACTGGCGAGATCAGCACAACGCGTGCCCTGGATGAGGCAGATGCTCCGCGCCAGCGCCTACTGGTTCTGGTGAAAGACCATGGTGAGCCGACACTGACTGCCACAGCCACAGTGCTCTTATCCCTGGTAGAGAGTGGCCAGGCTCCAAAGGCCTCATCACGGGCATCGGTCACTACTGCTGGCCCTGGAGTGACCCTGGTGGATGTGAATGTGTACCTGATCATAGCCATCTGTGCAGTATCCAGCCTATTGGTTCTCACGCTGCTGCTGTATACTGCATTTAGGTGCTCTGCGGCACCCACGGAGGATGTGTGTGTGCCTGGGAAGCCTACACTGGTGTGCTCTAGCGCAGTGGGGAGCTGGTCTTACTCCCAGCAGAGACAACAAAGAGTGTGCTCTGGAGAGGGCCCGCCCAAGACTGACCTCATGGCGTTCAGCCCCAGTCTGTCCCCAGGTTTGAACACATCAAACAGAAATGAACATCCAGAAGCAAATTCAGATCTTTCCGGTAATGTAAGTCAAACTTTTAAGCTTTGCCTTAAATTTTTTTAAATTAGATCTAACTTATCTAATGAGCTTTTCAAATGTCACTTTAAAAATATGTTCACGGTGTTCATTGACATTGAAACAAACCTTACCATTTAATGTAGATGCTCTATTAAATGTAGGTATGTGTTGAATAGAACCAGGAAACAAAAGCTCTAGGGGCAAACTATCATATACATTGATTTAAATGGTGGCATACTTTTAAAAATACTCCAACACTAAGTAGTGTTTGTGATATTTAACAGTATGTCAATGGGGTCGTATACAGTGATATTTTCAAATTTACTTATTGTCTTATGTCCCCTAGTGAAATGTCAAAACTCTTTACAGTTAATTGCAGGCCAATTATAGAAACCATGCCATCTCTTCATGTTGCTAAATTTCAAAGTGGGCAATAAACAGAATACTTTTAAGCCCATGAAATTTAAAATATATTTATTAGGTGATACTTTAAATTTGCAACTAAAAATTTACAATCACTTCATTGTCACTATGAGCAATTTCTTGTTGCCATTAATCTTGACTTCCCTGTGTCTAGAAGGCTTAATATTACATGAATTTGTTATTTAAAAGATCCAGTTAGGAAACACAGCACACCTCCCATTTACTTGCTAATGTTCTAAACCCTTAATTTTTACCTCATTTAATTGTTCCAATGATTTTGCAAGGTGAAGCTTTATAGTTGAAGTGCTGAGGCTCAGCAGAACCGTATTCAGCATACTTACTAGATTTTCTTTAAATTTCCCGATGATACACAAAAACTTGTTTGCTCTAATACATTCCATTGCCTTTTATAAAACATGTAAGGTAGCTTACAAAGGAAGAAATTTGCAAAAGCAAATTTTAATAATTCTGCTAAAAGTCAATGTATAAAGATCAAGACAGAGGAGTGAGTGATTTTTCAAAAATCAAGCAGAGACTGAGTGCAAATTTTTACACCATCTTCCTGGAAGTGAATACAGAAATATAAAAAAATAATAATTAAAAAAGTACTCTATACCCATTTTTCAGAAGGGAAAAATATTTTCTTCCTGCTATACAATCAAGGAAGATTTGATTATTGATCATTATGTTGATCAATATATTTGTGCACTGTAATGGACAGTATGTTTTATAGCAGTTTTGCAAAATCACTTGATATATATTGGATATAGACTTCATTGAATTTACTAGTCTTTGAGCCCCAAGCAAAATGTTATGTTTTGTTTTCTATGTTTAATTATGGTTACATGAGTACCAAATAAAAATATCTTTGTTTACCAAATGTTCAAAGAAACATACAAAAATGTCCCATATAAGTTTCCTTATGAAAATATTCTAAGAGAAATTAATATAATTTGCTAGTTAAACTTTCACAAATTTGAGCTGGTACAGACCCATTGCTTAGAGAATTGTAAGAATTAAAATGAAAGCATGTTTCTTTATCTTTCCAAATACTAACTATCATACCTAGTCTTTTGTTAATCATCAGCAAAAAATAATAATAATTTAGGGTCCTGATGTCAAGAAAACATCCCATTTATTCTATATATGAGATAAATTTTTCAGGATTATCAAATTGGAAAAGATAGAGTTGGAAATCACAAAATAAAATTTCTTCCCAACTCATGCTATGTCCCCCTAACTACATTTGTTAACAGTATTAATGACCAGGCTTTGGATTAACTCTATGGACATTCAATATTTAATTATTATTGATTCAACAACCACATATTGAAAGCTAGCACAAACTAAGCCCCATTATAGAATCCTAGAGATGCAGCAATGGTGAAATAAGGTAGCAAGGTCCCTGGCTTCAAGGGGACAATATTCCAACCTATTTAAAATAACAATTGGGCTATAAAACATCTTGGATTTGATGTAATATTGCTTTGCAGTTTTCTTTGTCAAACCAAGGTGTCCATAGAAAAGGATCTCATTCTATTTGTGACTTTAAAAGATAAGCAATAAGTCTGAGCATTTTAAGTAAGCTTCTTTAGGAAAAAAGGCAGACTAAGACATTTTCTTTTAATAAAATATTGCTCAGAAAACTGTGTGTAGGGCTAGGGGTGTAGCTCAGTGGTAGAGCTTGCTTAGCATTCAGGAGACCATGGGTTCAGTCACCAGCACTAGAAAGAGAAAGTGGTGTGTAATTATCCTTGCTAAAATACAGCAGAAAATATCAACTAGTTGGAAAATGCCATGAAAGGGGCAATTAAATTGATTGAATGATTAAGAGGGATAGAATGAACTATGGTTTGAGGCCAAAATGAAAATCATACGTGGTATGTAAAGAATAAAGATATATTTTTTTCATTACACCAGAAAAACTGGGGCTAGTTGTTGACATTTAAAACTACAGTTTCACAACTCATTAAAGAATTTATGTAGTTTGAAAAAGCAATTATCTCACAGCACTTAAATGAGAGATTAACCATAAGATTATTAATGGAACTGAGCATCTTTTGATAATACCAGTAGCCTTTTAATGGCCTAATGGCATTCATTATATACCTTCAAACAAATGCATTGGAACCACCCTCAAAAACAAAGTTTTAGATTAGTACATTATAGATCTAAGAACAGATAATTCCTTCTGTATTATAATGATTGTTGTAAAGATTAAATGTTTTCTGGGTTGGTTGAAGGCATTAACTTGGAGGTGAATCTCAAATATTAATCACTATTAAATCAAAAGACATGGGTCACTCCTAAACAAAATATATTAATTCATCTCCTATTCTTCATAAGATGAATCAGTTGCTTTATTTTCCTACTTTTCCATCTGGTCTTTCCTATGATTCATTTGTTACAATTTACTATTTTAGTATTAAGAAGAGCATAGAATAATACAGATTTATGGAAATTTGTTCTTTAGTGCTTATTTCACAATATGTTTACAATTTAAATTAGACAATCATTTAGGAAATGTACTGATGATTTAAAAGTGGTCATATTCTTAAAAGTTGATATTATGAAGACTGAGAGCTTATTAGCAGATTATAATCATTGTTATATAATATAATTAATTTTGGTTAATCTTTAGTATCAAGGGCACTGCTTATTGTCTATCTGAAAAAAACTCGGCAAGGGTGATTGTGCTGTGCATATTGGGAAACACTGTATTATTATCATCTTTCTGTGGAGTCTACAACTTTCAAATGAGCCAATGGGAACAAAATATCACTGATTTCAGTAAAATCTTGATAAAATATGAATTTTTAATTTGATATTATTTGACTTCAAAAATTAGTTTTGGTTTCATGATTATGATTTTAGGAATGGTAATTTATTTTCAAGCCACCTTGGTATGCTGATACCAATGCAACTTATTTTTTTTAAAGATTGATGTGATTTTTTTTATACGTTTATTTTATTTATTTATTTTTATTTGGTGCTGAGGATCGAACCCAGCGCCTCTCACATGCTAGGCAAGTGCTCTACTGCTGAGCCATAGCCTCAGCCTCCCAATGCAACTTAATTTTTAGAAAAATATTTTTTACACTTCCTGAAATAAAAGGCAGAAAACTTGAGAAGATTTTATTTTTGTATGCTCCTTCTCTTAAAAATTATTATTCTGAACATTAGAATTGCAGTTCTATATTCTAATATAATAATAAATAATTAGAAAAGTGAAGTATCAGCCGAGGCATCTGAGACTGCTATTCAGTAAAATATACAAATAGGCGAGAATGAGAAATAGTTGTTTACTTTGGTAGCCACTATCAATATTTCTGTGCTCTTCCTTCTTTTTTTTATTTGTTGTTTTTAGGTATACATGACAGTAGGGTGTATATTGACATATCATACATACATGGGGTGCAAACCATTACAATTTTGATCCTTGTGGTTCCTGTTCTCCTCCTACTGAGAACACTGGAAGATTTCACTTCTCTATTGCCTTAATGTAGTATGGTTGTGTGATTTTCTTTGGCCAATGAAATGCAAGTACATGTCTCTTTCAAACAGTTATGTAATGGCCAGTGCAAGACTCTCTTCTCCTATTTTTTTTCCTGTTGCAGCAATTACAGAAGCACAGGTTGACATTGATATTGAGATGCCATAAGAAACCTGGGATGCTAAGCCAACATATGGAGAAAAGCTGTCATAGGAGTCTTCTATAACTACAGATAACTTTGCAGGAGCATGAAATAAAATTTAAGAGTTTATTTGAGACTAAAAAATGAAACATTGAATGCACAACAATATATTAATTTGTGTTTCTGCCATTAAATTACTGTGAAAAGGATACATTTTAATACATTTAATAATTAACAACAGGTAATACAAGTGATAGAACATTATTATTGACATTTTAATCAATGCAGCTGACCATTAGGCAGATTACATAATGGCTTTTATGGAAAAAGTTTTCATTATGATTTCTTTTTTTATGATTTCTTTTTCTTATGTATAAAATGTAGAAGAAAATAGCAAAGTGAAATTTAAAATGGCATAGGAATACCTTCTTTTTTCTTGCTCATTATCCATTTTCCCTTCTTTTTTCTTCTGGGTCTTTGTAGTACTTTTGTGAAAGATCGGTTTGAAGGTTTATCAAGAGTGAATGCTCAGGCTCATAAATATTATGGAACTTGGTTTGTTTTGGTAGGTGCAAAGAGTACAGTTTCACTAGTGTGTATTGTATTAGTTTCCTTGGGTTGCTGTAACAAATTACCACATATTGGTGACTTGAAACTAGTGACTTAAAACCAGTAAAAAATGATCTGTTTTATATATAAGCCATTAAATGATGCTTTACTTTTTTCCTTAAGTCAGTTTATGTAGGATTCTTTGTGAGAGTATGATTAATATAAATGTTCACTTCCATAGACAGAGTTAAGTACTTTAAGATACTGGATTCTAGGAAAAAGTTAAAATAGGGTTCCAGCACCAGGAAAAGCTAGTTTTTCTTTAATTTTTTTTGCTTTCCTCTAGGAAAATCACCCTTTATTATGGATTTTGAACATTGTCACAACTCTTGATTCATTTTGTTTTCATCTCCATGTTATTTTATTGTTTTCACATTTTTCCATGTGAAGGGACCAGCTAAGAATTACTAAAAGATAGTTTCAAATAATTAACATTAAAAAGATTAATTGTATTGTTCTTGCATAAAATTCAAATGTAACAGAAAAAGAAGTATCCCTAAATTAATAATTCAAATGAGAAACAAATAAATTATTAATGTTCAAACATCTGTAAACAATTCAAAAATAAAATTAAACCACAAAACAGCAGTATACAATTGAGTAAAATACCCTTTGATACATATGTGCTTCCTTTGAAGAAACAGTTAAAAATGGTAGTATGCCTAAAAGAATTGAAAGCAAGATATTCAAGAGAGTTTTGCACACCTGTGTTTGCAGCAGCACAATGTACAATAGTCAAGAGGTGTAAGTAATCTAAATGCCCAAGAATGGTTGAGTGAATATACAAAATATAGTACATACACACAATGGAATATCATTTAGCTTTAAAAGGCTACACATGGATGAACTTTCAAGACATTATGTAAGTCAAATAAGCCAGTCCCCCAAAGCAAATACTGTTTGATTTCACTTATAGGAAATATCTAATGTAGACAAACTTATAGAAACTGAGTAGTATGGTGGTTACCATGGTGGGGTAGTGGAAAATAGGAGTTTTCTAATTGGATACAGAGTTTCAGTTTTACAAGATGAAAAATTCGCAACAATGTGAATATATTTAACTACTGAACCTCAACACTTAAACGTTGTTACAATGGTAAAAGTAGAAACTATGTTTCAGCCACATGATGTCGCTGTCTACCACAGAGTATTCTCTAAGAAGAAAAATACCTAGAGCCCCTTTGTTACTCCAGATAAACGGAACATTAACAGAAGCAGCAGGACTTGATCAGAGATTAGAATATTTAAAAATTTGCAGAACATGATCCTTTAATTTGACCAACTCACTGAGGATTAGTAATGGTGTCCTCTCTGCGAAGGGGTCGAGAGGTCTGGCAGTGTCCTCTGCTCTCCCTTCTGCTATTGGCAGCCTGGGAGGTGGGGAGCGGCCAGCTCCACTACTCGGTCTCCGAGGAGGCAAAGCACGGCACTTTCGTGGGCCGCATCGCCCAGGATTTGGGACTGGAGCTGGCAGAACTGGTGCCTCGTCTGTTTCGGGTGGCGTCCAAGGACCGCGGGGACCTTCTGGAGGTAAATCAGCAGAATGGCGTCTTGTTTGTGAATTCTCGGATCGACCGGGAGGAGCTGTGCGGGCGGAGCGCAGAGTGTAGCATCCACCTGGAGGTGATCGTGGACAGACCGTTGCAGGTTTTTCATGTGGAAGTGGAGGTGAAGGACATTAATGACAACCCGCCGGTATTTTCAATAACAGTTAAGACTATCCGGTTTCCTGAATCTAGGCTGCTTGACTCAAGGTTTCCTTTAGAGGGAGCATCTGATGCAGACATTGGAGTAAATGCTCTTATCTCCTACAAACTCAGCTCTAGTGAGTTTTTCTTTCTAGACATCCAGACGAATGATGAATTAAGCCAATCCTTGTTTCTTGTGTTGAGAAAATCTCTGGACAGAGAGGAAACTGCTGAGATTAATTTGTTACTGGAAGCTACGGATGGGGGGAAACCTGAACTCACCGGCACTGTTCAAATACTTATTAAGGTTTTAGATGTGAACGACAACGAACCGACTTTTGCTCAATCAGTTTACAAAGTGCAATTGTTAGAGAACACTACAAATGGAACTTTGGTGGTTAAATTAAATGCTTCTGATGCAGATGAAGGATCAAACGGTGAGATTGTGTATTCACTTAGTAGTGATATATCTTCCAGTGTACAGACAAAGTTCAAAATAGATAACAGCTCAGGGGAAGTCAGAACTAAGGGGAAATTAGATTATGAAGAAACAAAATTCTATGATATTCATGTCATTGCATCTGACAAAGGAACCCCATCAATGTCAGGACACTGTAAAATTTCAGTAAAACTTGTGGATATCAATGATAACACACCAGAAGTCTCAATAACATCACTCTCGCTTCCTATCCAAGAAAATGCTCCACTGGGCACCGTCATCGCCTTCATCACAGTGTCAGATCGGGACTCTGGTACCAATGGGCAGGTGACCTGCACGCTAATGGCCCATAGTCCCTTTAAATTGCTGTCTACTTTCAAGAATTACTATTCCTTGGTGCTGGAGAGCGCCCTGGACCGAGAGACCATAGCTGATTATAAGCTGGTGGTGATTGCCAGGGACGGGGGCTCCCCTTCGCTGTGGGCCACAGCCAGTGTGTCCGTGGAGGTGGCAGACGTGAACGACAATGCACCAGTGTTCGCGCAGCCCGAGTACACGGTGTTTGTGAAGGAGAACAACCCGCCAGGCTGCCACATCTTCACGGTGTCGGCACAGGATGCAGATGCACAGGAGAATGCATTGGTGTCCTACTCTCTGGTGGAGCGTCGGGTGGGCGAACGTGCGCTGTCGAGCTACGTGTCAGTGCACGCGGAGAGCGGCAAGGTATATGCACTGCAACCTCTGGACCATGAGGAGCTTGAGCTGCTGCAGTTTCAGGTGAGCGCGCGCGACGCTGGTGTGCCACCCCTGGGCAGCAACGTGACGCTGCAGGTGTTCGTGCTGGATGAGAATGACAATGCTCCCAAACTGCTGACACCTGGGGTGGGTGGGACAGGGGGAGTGGCGAGTGAGCTGGTGCCATGGTCTGTGGGTGCAGGCCACGTTGTGGCTAAGGTACGCGCGGTGGATGCAGACTCTGGCTACAATGCGTGGTTGACCTACGAGCTGCAAGTGGCGGCGGACGGTTCCCGCAGCCCGTTCCGCGTGGGGCTGTATACCGGTGAGGTCAGCACCGCGCGCGCTCTGGACGAGTCGGATGCGCCACGCCAGCGACTGGTGGTGCTGGTGAAGGACCACGGCGAGCCGTCACTGACCGCCACAGCCACAGTGCTGTTGTCTCTGGTGGAGAGAGGCCAAACGCCAAAGGCCTCTTCAAGGGCATTGGCAGGCGCTGCTGACCCGGAGATGGCGCTGGTGAACGTCAACGTGTACCTGATCATAGCCATCTGCGCTGTATCTAGCCTGTTGGTCCTCACACTGCTACTGTACATGGCATTTCGGTGTTCCGTGGTGCCAACTGAGGGCGCCTGCAAGCCTGGGAAACCCAGGCTGGTGTGCTCCAGCGCGGTGGGGAGCTGGTCTTACTCGCAGCAGAGGAGGCAGAGGGTGTGCTCTGGCGAAGTCCCGCCTAAGACAGACCTAATGGCCTTCAGCCCCAGCCTACCTCAAGGTCCAGACTCCGCAGAAGAGCAACCACTTTCAGAATCAAAATACTTCGGAAAGGTGGGTTTTTAAATTTCTTTCCAATTCTAGAATTTTCCATGTTTTATTCTTTAGGAATTCTACTAATTATTTAGATTCATAGCTCTGCCTTTATTTTGAATCATCATTCTACCATCCAACATTGATTATGTATTAAATATCAATAAAGAGCAATTTTTATTAAATTAGAGATTAATAGAACAACTTTCTTAAGTGTTATTTTTATTTTTATACTTTGGCTTTTTCCTAATTAAATCTCTCCATTAAGAATGATGAAAACACACTTGAGCAAAAATTTACAATTTAACATTAACTATAAATATTTGAATCTCTTAAAATTTTAAAATCAGAATTGGAGAAATTTTAAGCACATTATTACATAATATTTCCAGTTTATACGATCTTTTCATTCTATTGGAATATGTTTGGAATAAGGTTATATTTGTTCTGGACATTTCCTATATTGTTCTTTGGACCAATCATATATTTGTTTTTATCCATTCATGCAAAAGTAAGTGAGTTGTTCTTACCGTGTATTGGAAAGCATCCTGAATCTTCAATGCTAGGACCTCTAAAAGTATTTATCGCACTCCAGCACTTATATGCTAGCACTTAGAAATACTTGTTAATCTTAGATTTGTCTTTTATAAGTAAAATAACCTATTATTTGGGATAAGAATTTCACACTGGCAAAATCCTTGAGTGTTCAGTCAAAATAAAGAATTCACTAAGAAAGGGTCCTTTCAATCTTAACACTTTAAAATCATATGGGATTGGCCTGGTGAGACCTTTTCTTTCTATAATTGGAGAGTTCTCTAACCCAATCTTTGTGTTAGTGTTTGATTAAATCATCGTTCCAGTATCATTATCATTAGTCTAGTGCATGCAGGTCTTTCACAATACAAACTGGGAAGCTTCTGCCGGCACCTTACTGTGCCTGGGATTACATCACTGTGAGTTCACTCAGTTTCACCAGGTAACATTCATATTCTTAATGAAACTGAAGTTTCCCCAGAAGGTAAGGCCTGGCATTGGATGATTACATTTTCATTAGAATATACTATAATGGGTAATTGAAACACTGACCTTCCCCAGTAAATTGATAACTGAGAAGGACTCTTTTTGTTTTGTTTTGTTTCAAACCAAAGGGGTTAAATCTAAAACTGTCTTTTGTTATTTGGTTATCAGTTATTTGCTCTTTTTCCCAGATAATATGTGCATATTGATGAATCATATCATTAACTTCCACTAAGTGATCTTGGCCTCAGTCACTTCATAGGTAGTCCAGAAGTTTTATATGGAATATGCTTTTAAAGGAGCTGGGAAGTTTGGTGGATAAATCTTGACCTATAGTCAAGCAGAGTCTATGCCTACAGGAAACTTACCTACTTAGAGTTGATAAGTCTCATCATGCAAAGTATACATTTCCTGAAAATCAGAAAATTTCATTTAAGGTTTTACAGAGAAAAATGAATGATTTGAACAAATGAGGATGAAGCTCTTCCCTGGGAGTTTTATCCTACCTAGAGTATTGCATGCAGAATATATGAGTGGTCAGGTGGAGTCTGTCCTACTGGAAGTCTGGTCATTATGTTTCTACTGTAGGTAAATTGTAACCTTTAAAAATTATATTCACATGTACCTAGATCTCCAAGAGTTACAATCTATGGTTCAATAAATTCTTATTCTTATTTATATTTTTCTTGGTTAATTTGCTTAAGGAGATAACTAATAGAAACTATTCCCTGATACTTTATGCACACATTGGTCCAATCTTCTAAACTCATGTTCCTTTAACATTATCTTATCTTCTAATAATCAGTACTGGAGTCTACTCTGCTATAAATTTTCTGTGAGGCATTCCATCTTTCAGTTAGTATAATTCTTAAAAGCAATGCAAGGCCCATAATATTACAATAAATTGTCAAAAGTATCTCATTAATATGAAGTCTGTGATGATATAAAATTTTAATTTTGTCTTTCATTTTCAAACTAACTACCACCTTTCAATATTCATCAAAGTTATATCTGGCATTGTAATATCTATACTTATTTTCTAGATCCATGACATTCACAAACAATTCTTTAAAGTTTACTTTCTTCTTCATGAGCTAGCACAATATAATCAGTTAGAAATTATGAAAGTTTTATGCTAATAAATATATTAATATAATGCTTTACTTATCTTGCTTGAGAAAGTTAATTTCAAACATTTATTTACTAAAATTAATTGATAATATATTCTATTATAAATATAAATGATGAACTATGAGTAAATTGTATCATGGCTTCCCTTTAGTAAAACACAGGAAACAACAACTTGAATGAAAACTGTTCTCCAAATTCTTAAATATTGAATTGCATTTAATAATGGTCAGGCTATATGCAAGGAGTTGTAATATTCCTATTGTTCCTAATTCTCTACAATAGACCTTTACCAAAGAATTTTGTTATTTAACTTACAAATGCTCAGGGAACTCATGACTTTCACCAAATTCAGAGAGATCTTTGAGACATTTCATCACCTACTCTTACCTGTATTGACTGGTGACTCATGTTCGAAGGTTGCTTTTCTCTCTTTTGTCATTGGTTAAGTCACCAATTCTTTCAGATAAGAACTTTTAAAGCAATGGAAATCTAAAAATTCATCCAGAGTGGATTTTTTTTTCTGGTACTGATGATGGAACCCAGATATTCTCTACCACTGAGCTATATCCCCTACCCCTTTTATTTTTATTTTGAGACAGGGTTTTCCTACATTGCTGAGGCTGGCCTCAAATTTGAATCCTCCTGCCTCAGATTTCCAAGTTGCTGGGATTATGTGAGTGTGCCACTGTGTCCAAACAGAGTGGAGGCATTTAAAAAACAAAATTATCACATTTTGTAAATGCTTTAGTATATACAGGTAAATTGGAAAACATAAAGATGTGAAAAATTTAAAAACTAGTATGTTCTTATTTGTTGTGGTACAAGTATAACAAATATCCAATTACACAGTGTTGTCCTGCAATAGGAAATAAATTGACAAAACAACTTCACTGGAAAATACTGATTTCTTACATCTTTATTTAAATAACCGGTAAGATAGTTAACAAGAATATAATTCTTGAATAAGGGACATATGAGTAATTTACAGATATCCTAGAATTAATAAATATAAGGGAACCTATTTTAAATATTGATAATTGCCATAATGATGTGTGTGTGCGTGTGTGTATACACACACACACAAACACACACACTTTATGTATACAGACATTTTTACCAATGTTTCCTTTTTCACGTTGTGATGGTCACAAATCTCAAAAACTCTGCTTTTTCCATAAACTGTAGTCTGAGAGGCTAAGTGATTAAAGGAATAGCATCTTAAATCAGATTGACATCCCACCCTTACACTAATAAAGTCATTCTTAAGTTACTTAACTACTGTGTATTTGTAAAAAGTGAAGCACATTCATATATTTTTGATAAGAACACAAATAATAATAAATTCTGGCAAGAATGTGGGGGGAAAGGTACACTCATACCTTTTGGTGAGATTGAAAACTGGTGCTACCACTCTGGAAAGCAATATGGAGATGTCTCAAAAAAACTAGGAATGAAGCCATCATATTACCCAACTATCCCATTCCTTGATCTATATACAGAAGAACTAAAATCAGCATGCTATAGTGATAGACAAATCCATATTTATAGTTGTGCAACTCAACAATAGCCAAGATAATGAGCCAGTCCAGGTGCCTGTCAGTAGGTGAATGGATTAAGAAAATGTGGTATATATACACAATAGAGTTTTAATCAATCACAAAGAAGAATGAAATTATGGCATTTGCCAGTAAATGGATGGAAGTTGAGAACATCATGTTAAGTGAAATAAACCAAACTCAGAAATTCAAGGGTCAAATATTCTCTCTTATATACAGAAGCTAGAGCAAAGTAAGGGGAAAAAAGAGTGAAGGAGTGTTTGTATATCATAAATATTGAAGGAAAGTCAGTGGAGTAAAAGAAGGAGACTAAAGAGGAGGGAAGAATGATGGGAAAGGGGAGGAAATGAGGAATAAACTTAACAAAATCATAGTATGTACATGTATAAATATACCACAGTGAATTCCACCTTTATGTATACCTATAAAACACCAATCAAAAATAAATAAATGAGAAAGGTAGACAAGTAGAGTAGAGAAAGGGGAATAGGGAAAGGGAAAAGAGGAGGGAAGGGGAGAGAACTGGGGACTGAAATGGATCAAATTAAGTTTTATGTATGTATGATTATGTCAAATTGAACCTAACTATTATGTAACTATAAAGCACCAATAAGAGGAAAAAATCCTACTCATATAAAAAATGCCTTTCTGAGAGGATATTTGTGAGAATTTAATGGAATGATTCCATTAAGACAAATATAACAGTGCCTGTCCCGGGAAACATTTTCAATAGATGTTCATTGTTACAACAGTAAATAATTGATATCTTACTGTATGTTATTAATTGGAATAATTGAAATTGATGAATTAGTATAAACTTTCTAAGGACAGCTTGATAAACAAATAATTGAGTGAGTACTCAAAGTATAATTGAACAGAAATCTAAAATTTTGAGAAAGTTCAATGGTCATATAAGGAAAAGAAGATAAATATATTTAATACTTACATATTTAGCCACATGATGTCGCTGTCTACCACAAGGTCTTTCTCCACAAAAGCAGTCCGCATTACGTATTCACGTTGAAGCCTTTCTTCATCATCTCTGAAGTATGGTGACGGTGGGAGTTTAAGAAATGAACAGTAAAGAAATCAAATTATTGTTTTTAAATTTTGGATTGATGTAAGAGGAACCAAATATTTAGGAAAAACTGGCAATGGTGTTTTCCTGGCGAAAAGATCCTGGAACTCAGCGTCTGCTGCTCTGGCTTTTGCTCCTGGAGGCTTGGGAGGCAGGGAGCGGCCAGATCCATTACTCGGTTCCCGAGGAGTCAAAACACGGCACCTTTGTAGGTCGCATCGCTCAGGATCTGGGGCTGGAGCTGGCGGAGCTGGTGCCGCGTCTGTTCCGGGTATCGTCCAAGGACCGCGGGGACCTTCTGGAGGTAAATCTGCAGAATGGCATTTTGTTTGTGAATTCTCGGATCGACCGGGAGGAGCTGTGCGGGCGGAGTGCGGAGTGTAGCATCCACCTGGAGGTGATCGTGGACAGGCCGCTGCAGGTTTTCCATGTGGAGGTGGAAGTGAAAGATATTAACGACAACCCGCCAGTATTTCCCATGGCAGTAAAAAATCTATTTATTTACGAATCCCGACAGCTTGGCTCTCGGTTTTCGCTAGAGGGCGCATCCGATGCAGATATTGGAACTAATTCGTTGTTGACTTACAGTCTTGATTCCAGTGAATATTTTGCTTTGGACGTTAAAAGAAATGATGAGGAAATTAAATCCCTTGGACTGGTATTGAAAAAACTTTTAAATCGAGAGGACACTCCTAATCATCATTTACTAATATCGGCGGTTGATGCCGGGAAACCAGAACTCACTGGCACCACTCAAGTGAAGATCACAGTCTTGGATGTAAATGACAACGCCCCAGCATTTGAGAGGTCGGTTTACAAAGTCAGATTATTTGAAAATGCTCCATATGGTACCTTAGTAGTGATCGTTAACGCCTCTGATTTGGATGAAGGAGTAAATAAGGACATTGAATATTCTTTCAATACAGATGTATCAGCAGAGATTCTGTCGAAATTTCACTTAGATCAGGTTAGTGGACACATCAGTGTAAAAGGAAACATAGATTACGAAGAAACTAGGTCATATGAAATCCAAATAGAGGCGACAGACAAAGGAAATCCTCCAATGACAGATCACTGCACCGTTCTAGTGGAAATTGTGGATACCAATGATAATGTTCCTGAGTTGGTTATCAAATCATTATCGTTACCTGTTTTAGAAGATGCTCCACTTGGCATGGCCATAGCCCTGATCAGCGTGTCAGATCGTGACTCAGGTGCCAACGGACAGGTGACTTGTCACCTGACGCCACATGTTCCCTTCAAGCTAGTGTCCACTTTCAAGAATTACTATTCTTTGGTGCTGGACAGCGCCCTGGACCGCGAGACCATATCTGACTATAAGCTGGTGGTGACCGCCAGGGACGGGGGCTCCCCTTCGCTGTGGGCCACAGCCAGCGTGTCGGTGGAGGTGGCTGACGTGAATGACAATGCACCAGCTTTTGCACAACCCGAGTACACAGTGTTCGTGAAGGAGAACAACCCGCCAGGCTGTCACATCTTCACGGTGTCTGCGCATGATGCAGATGCGCAGGAGAATGCTCTGGTGTCCTACTCTCTGGTGGAGCGGCGGGTGGGTGAGCGTGCACTGTCGAGCTTCGTGTCAGTGCACGCGGAGAGCGGCAAAGTGTATGCTCTGCAGCCTCTGGACCATAAAGAGCTTGAGCTACTTCAGTTTCAGGTGAGTGCCCGCGACGCTGGCGTACCGCCCCTGGGCAGTAACGTGACGCTGCAAGTATTCATACTGGATGAGAACGACAATGCGCCAGTGCTGCTTGCCCCTCAGGTGGGTGGCGCAGCGGATACAGTGAGGGAGCTGATGTCTAGGTCACTGGGCGCTGGCCACATTGTAACTAAGATACGCGCGGTGGACGCTGACTCTGGCTACAATGCGTGGCTGTCCTACGAGCTGCAACTGGTGGCAGGTAGTGCACGAAGCCCATTCCGTGTGGGACTGTATACAGGCGAGATCAGCACCACACGAGCCCTGGATGAATCGGATGCGCAGCACTACCGTCTGCTGGTGCTGGTCAAAGACCACGGGGAGCCGGCACTGACTGCCACAACCACAGTGTTGCTGTCTCTAGTGGAAAGCAGCCAGGCGCCAAAGGCCTCAAGGGCCTTGACTGGCGCCGCGGGCCGCGAGGCGGCGCTAGTGGATGTGAACGTGTACCTGATCATCGCCATCTGCGCGGTATCCAGCCTGTTGGTGCTCACCCTGCTGCTGTACACAGTGTTTCGGTGCTCTGCGGAACCCAACAAGGACACTTGTGGTCCTGGAAAGCCCACGCTGGTGTGCTCCAGCGCGGTGGGGAGTTGGTCGTACTCACAGCAGAGGCGACAGAAGATGTGCTCTGGAGAGGGCCCACCCAAGACCGACCTCATGGCTTTTAGCCCCAGTCTTCCACCATGTCCAGTTAACCAGGATAGAGAGGAGCAACTGGCTATGGACATGGATCTCTCTGCCAAAGTGAGTAATTTATCATTCTTTCCAAAGCGTTCTCTTTTTTTAAAAAAAAATTCCTGTGTTTTCACCCCCTTGAAAACATGTTTAAGGTTAATTACACTACACTCTATTCTACTAATTAGCATTTTTCAGTTGCTGATTTTGTGATTAAAATGGTCAGATTCTTTGTGACTAAATTTTGAATGAAGAAATGAACAGTGAGATTAACATTTATATTGTTATTTTGTTTTGTTGATAAGTGCAGTAGCAGGATTATTTTATTGCTAAATGTCTGGGTACAAATAAATTTTTTTTTTCTTGGACGAATTTCATTATTTACAGAATTTACTCTAACTTGTGGCCAAGTGCTACCTGCAGAATAACTGTCTTTTACCTCTTTTCATTGCATCATGCAGGCTGGCCTACAACTCTCGGCCCTTCTGTTCCAGCCTCCCAAATCTCTAGGATTAGAGGCATGCACCGCTATGTTTGGTTATCTTCATTTTTCTCATTATTTTTATTAGCAATAATGAAAATATCGATATGAAGTGAAATTTTAATTCTTCTGTGGCATATTTAAATGTTATTTTAAAAAGAATTTTTAAGTTGGGCATGGTGATGCATTCCTGTAATTCTGGTGACTCTGGAGGCAGAGGCAGGAGTTCACAAGTTCAAAGCCATCCTCAACAATTTAAGTGAGATCATGTCACAAAATAAAAAAATTAAAGGGCTGGGATTGTAGTAGTGTAGAGCCCCCTTGTGTACAATTAGTAACAAATTGAAACCAATTGTCACTCAAAGATATTGTAGAGAGTCCAAAATGTAAAATAATTATGTCCCTCACTCCTCTCTTTTCCCACTTGCATTTTATTTTCAAGCATATCCTTTGCTGCCACTTGTTCATCAAGTATTAATCCAGCCTTGATTTAATATTTATTTTGTTAGTTCTATTATCATCCTGTTGTAAATAATAGAATCATCCAAAGTTCTTGCCTTGATGGATATGAGACTTCGGACTTCAAATTGAGCTTTCTTCCTCTTGAAATTCTTGACTAACAAGACTCTTGACAAAAACATTTTGAAAATTTTTTAGTTTTTTTTTCTTCTTAGAGATGTATTGATGCTATACTAAGTGAACAGTGGATAGGTATTTATTTCAAATAAATATTTTTATTCTGTTGCATTCCTCATCTATACATTTAAATATTTTTAAAATAAAATGACTGAGAATTGAATTATTTTCAATTTCTCCCAGTGTGCTTGATCTATGATCATTTTGTAAAACCCAAAAGTTGGGTCCCCAAACAGAGAAAGTACTCTGATTTCTGTTATGATTCCAAAAGTTGTTTTTTGTGGGTGTGGCTCTTCATAGAGGAGAACCCAAAACTATTTTCACTAGATGGCATTTTTTGTTTAGGCAAACACAAAGGAAATGAATTTAAGTATTTAAGCAGCAAAAAGTTTGACAATTGCTATTATCACTACCTCCTTCTGTATTGTTTATTTACAAAAATGTATCATACTGTATTGGGAAGATTTAATTGCTCATTAAGACTGGGGATGATTCAGAGATGATGACTGTAAAAAATTGGCATGAAAATCAAGCTAAAAGCCACGTTTTCCACATGGAAATTGAAATATATCTTAATTAGGGCAATTTCGTAGGGAAAATATTTTTGTATTATTTAGAAAGTTTTCAGAGTGCTTAAGACATCATATTTCCAGATTAATCTTATGATCACCTTATATTAATGTATTTTATTAGGCAATTAAAACCAAACCATTTCTATTATCATAAATGTCTAGTAAATGTTAAGTATCTATTTTTAATTTTAATTTTTTTAGCTGTAGTTGGATACAGTTGCTTTATTTATTTTTATGTGGTGCTGAGAATCGAACCCAGTTCCTCACACGTGCTAGATGAGAGCTCTACCGCTGAGCCACAACCCTAAAGGAGAATTTTAAGAAAAAAAATTGAATGTAGCCAATTATCCTGTTTGACTAAAATATATGAGTACAATAGGAGAAAGTAGGAATCTTAGACACTGGAAAAGTAGAGGTCTAAGTAGTCATCTAAGACATTGGAGATCAGGCAGGTATTTATAAACCATTAGAGTAAAAATTAGAATACTCTACTTGCTTATAGGAGGTAAATAAGTTACAGTCAATAACATTATCTGGAATACTTCATCACACAAGCTATTTACTAGAAGTTTCTTTTTAAAAAAATTTAATCGAATTTGTTATATATGACAGCAGAATGCATTCCAACTCATATTACACATATATAGCACAATTTTTCATATTTGTGTTTTAACTAGAAGTTTCTACTTCCTTGTTAAAGCCCCCTTGAGCATTTGGCCCTTAGGTGACTCAAGGAAGATATTCAATGAAATTATGATAGTCTTTGAATGCTTCTTAAAAATATTTGCAAATTTACCTTTCAATGGCTTTGTCCTTGGAACCAATTTCCCCAGGTACCATTCCCTTTGCTTCAACACCAGTAATGCAAGTACAAGGATAGGCAGGGTGTCATAATTAATAATAACCTCTAGAATGCCAAATAATACAAGGAAACTATCATGAATTTTCCTTATCAACACTTCACAATTGTATATTTTCAAAGTTTTCATTAACTACAGTTGGTTCTTTGTAAATACTTAAGATCTGTATAAAAAAGGATTTCCACTGTAGTAGAAGTTACTTCTGTGGTAAAACTAAGAATCACAATCAAATTTCTTTGGTGCAGAATGTTTTCCTCAGTATTCTTGTTATCCCCAAACTGGAAATGTGTTCGGAGAAGCCCCTAAATAAAATAAGACCTGGCAATGATAGTAGTATGGGTTTCCGGAATCGGTACTTACGGTTTGAAGCCACATGATGTCGCTCTTTACCATAAAATACACCTGACAGGAACAAGAATAAAAGGGAAAATATTTCTTCTTACTGGAAAGAAGCTGCATCCACAATCCGGCGTTTGAAAAATGGAGGATGCTGCTGCATGGAAATGACCAAACAGATTTTTCCTAACTTTGAGACAAGATTCCTAATCATAATAAAGCTCTGTACGCTTGTCATGGAATTTTCCTGGGGAAGTGGCCCGGAATCCCAGCGCCTGCTGCTTTCCTTTCTGCTCCTCGCAATCTGGGAGGCAGGGAGTGGCCAACTCCACTACTCCATTCCCGAAGAGGTCAAACACGGCACCTTCGTGGGCCGCATCGCTCAGGATCTGGGGCTGGAGCTGGCGGAGCTGGTGCCGCGTCTGTTCCGGGTGGCGTCCAAGGACCGCGGGGACCTTCTGGAGGTAAATCTGCAGAATGGCATTTTGTTTGTGAATTCTCGGATCGACCGGGAGGAGCTGTGCGGGCGGAGCGCGGAGTGTAGCATCCACCTGGAGGTGATCGTGGACAGACCGCTGCAGGTTTTTCATGTGGAAGTGGAGGTGAAGGACATTAATGATAACCCGCCTGTGTTCCTGGCGACACAAAAGAATTTGTTCATTGCAGAATCCAAGCCACTTGATACTCGGCTACCACTAGAGGGCGCCTCTGATGCAGATATCGGAGTCAACGCTCTGCTCACTTACTCGCTGAGCCCCAATGAGTATTTTTCTTTGGAAAAACCATCCGATGACCCACGGGTAAAAGGTCTTGGGCTTCTATTACGGAAATCTTTAGACCGAGAAGAAACTCCGGAGATTTTTTTAGTACTCACTGTCACTGATGGGGGCAAACCCGAGCTGACAGGCACAGTCCAGTTACTCATTACAGTACTGGATGCTAATGACAATGCTCCAGTTTTTGACAGAACACTCTATACGGTGAAATTACCAGAAAATGTTCCAAATGGAACCTTGGTAATCAAAGTTAATGCTTCAGATTTAGATGAAGGCTCGAATGGAGATATTATTTACTCATTTTCTACTGATATTTCACCAAATGTGAAATCCAAGTTCCACATAGACCCAGTTACAGGACAAATTTTCGTAAAAGGATATATTGATTTCGAAGAATGCAAATCCTATGAAATTCTTGTAGAGGGCTTTGACAAAGGACAGCTTCCACTCTCTGGCCACTGTAGAGTTATTGTAGAAGTAGAAGATACCAATGACAATGTCCCAACTTTGGAATTCAAGTCCCTATCACTTCCAATCAGAGAGAACACTCCACTGGGCACCGTTGTCGCACTGATCAGCGTGTCAGATCGTGACTCAGGTGCCAACGGACAGGTGACTTGTCACCTGACGTCACATGTTCCCTTCAAGCTAGTGTCCACTTTCAAGAATTACTATTCTTTGGTGCTGGACAGCGCCCTGGACCGCGAGACCATATCTGACTATAAGCTGGTGGTGACCGCCAGGGACGGGGGCTCCCCTTCGCTGTGGGCCACAGCCAGTGTGTCCGTGGAGGTGGCTGACGTAAATGACAATGCGCCATTGTTCGCGCAGCCCGAGTACACAGTGTTCGTGAAGGAGAACAACCCGCCAGGCTGTCACATCTTCACGGTGTCTGCGCATGATGCAGATGCGCAGGAGAATGCTCTGGTGTCTTACTCTCTGGTGGAGCGGCGGGTGGGTGAGCGTGCGCTGTCGAGCTTCGTGTCAGTGCATGCGGAGAGCGGCAAAGTGTATGCTCTGCAGCCTCTGGACCACGAAGAGATTGAGCTGCTTCAGTTTCAGGTGAGTGCCCGCGACGCTGGTGTGCCACCCCTGGGCAGCAACGTGACGCTGCAAGTGTTTGTGCTGGATGAGAACGACAACATGCCAACACTGCTGGCACCTAGGACAGGTGACACAGGGGGAGCTTTGAATGAACTGGTGCAGTGGTCAGTGGGTGCCGGCCACGTGGTAACGAAAGTGCGTGCAGTGGATGCTGACTCTGGCTACAACGCCTGGCTGTCTTATGAGCTGCTACAGTTATCCGGTGGCTCGCGCAGCCCATTCCGTGTGGGTCTGTATACGGGCGAGATCAGTACAACCCGCGCCCTGGATGAAGCAGACGCGCCACGCCAGTGCCTGCTGGTGCTGGTGAAAGACCACGGTGAACCGGCGCTGACCGCCACCGCCACAGTTCTGGTGTCTCTGGTGGAGAGCGGCCAGGTGCCAAAGACCTCCTCCAGGGCACTGGCGGGCACTGCTGGCCACGACGCGGCGCTAGTGGATGTCAACGTGTACCTGATCATTGCCATCTGTGCAATTTCCAGCCTGTTGGTGCTCACGCTGTTGCTGTACACGGCGTTTAGGTGTTCAGCGGTGCCCACGGAGGGCTCCTGTAGACCTGGGAAGCCCACGCTGGTGTGCTCCAGCGCGGTGGGGAGCTGGTCTTACTCGCAGCAGAGGAGGCAGAGGGTGTGCTCTGGCGAAGGCCTGCCCAAGACTGACCTCATGGCCTTCAGCCCCAGTTTACCTGATTCTAGGGACAGAGAGGATCAACCACAAACTACTGGAGATTCCTTGGCAAAGGTTAGTTTATAATATCCTTTTGTTCAATCTGAATAGTCATACTCTTTTGCACTATCATTTTACTTCTCATAATCAAATTTCTCTCTATCAATTTTCTCTGCTTCTGTTTATACGTTTCTTTTAACTCTAATGTCATGAAGCCAAGGCAGGATGGTGGGCTAGGTATTTGGGAGGCTGTGGTGGAGGAATCACTTGAGCCTAGGAGTTACCGCCTAGACAAGCCCAGGCATTAATGAGACCCAATCTCAAAAACAAACAACAACAAAACAACAATAAATCAATAAAAAGGAAGTAAAAAAATAGAACATGAAGACCATGTACATTACTTTCTTTTTATTCTTCATTATTCAACATTCATATAGCTATAATTTCCAACATATTGTAAGGATTATATTTGCCATATTTTCAATGGTAATTAACATTTAGGAAATGTTTTACTATTTTTCACCTATAAGACATACACAAATATAGCCAGACAGAAACAGAACAAAACTATTAAATTTTCTGAAAGTGAAAATCAGTCATCTCCTTTCCTTAAAGCCCCTCACATACCCATTCCAAATCACTTTATCTTATTGTCCCCCAAATGTAAGCACACATTTAACAAATTGTGGTTAATTGTATATTTCCTGCAATTCTCTAAGGAGAACTGCACAAAATATTTTGTCTGTGTTTGTGTGTTCTTTGTATTTATCACTCATCATTGTTTATGAAGTCATCTGTATTGTTATGTAGTTGTCATTTATTTAACTCCATTGAAAATTATTTTATGAATATACTGTGAGTTATTTATTCTATAGTTGAGGAGCTTGCCTTGTGTTTGATTATGCCTACTCTAAACAATGCTATTCTTAAATATTTGTACATTTTTGATGTCCATCTACATATATCTCTCCTAAGTGTTTAACTAAGAGTTGGGTTAGTGTATCACAGAATACATATTTATCTTTAGTAAATGAGGACAACAAATTTTCCAAGTTGTTTTTACCTGGTTCTGGCTGCTCTCTATCATCTCTATATTTGCCAGATTATTTTCATGTTAGTCATTTTACTAGGTGTGTTTTTTATTTTTCTCTTGAATTTATTTCGTGTTTCCTGAATTTGAAGTGAGATTGAGAGCTGATAATGTAGCTCAGTAGCATATAACATGCTAAACATAGTAAGGACTTGGGTTGTACCCCCAGCACTCTATTTAAATAAATAAAAATAAAAATGAGTTGTAGCACCTTTCCGTGTGATTATTGAACATTTTTCTATCTTGTTTTATTTATTAGCTGTTAGATTTCCTACCTATTTTCTATATATTTTTTAAATTTTCCCTTTATTTCTTCTAGGGAGCTTCCTTTCTTTTGCTGTTATTTTTTCTTAGATCTTTAAAAACTAAAAATATTCTGGACACAAACTTTATTTTGTAGTCTACTCTATGGCCTCTTTCTATTCTTTTAATTGTGTCTTTCAGTGAATAAAAATTCTTAATTTTAGTTAAGTTCAATTTATCAATTTTTCCTTCTTTATGTCATGAACATAATTTCCTGTGTTTTATTTTATTGTTCATATTAATCTACAATCCATTTGGAATATTTTTTCATTGTTTTGATAAGGGGGAAATTTTTGTTTTCCTGAACTTTTTGCTGACTCCTAAAATGAGGATGGAAGCACTTCCATCTCTTACTTTTCTTGGAAGAATTTGAGAAGAATTGATGTTGATTTCTTAAATGTTTGATAAAATTCTCAAGTAAAGCATGTGTGTGTATTTGTGTGTGTGTGTGCATTATAATACTAATTCAACCTCTCAGTTGTTATTGACTTGTTCAGCTATTCATAATTCAGTCTTGACAGGTTTTATATTTCTAGAAATCCGTCAATTTCCTATAAGAAATTACATGTTAGCATGTAATTGTTCATAGTAGTCTCTTATAACCCTTTTTATTTTTGTGGTACAAGTCTTAATGCCACTCCTTTTATTTCTAATTTTGTTTATTTTTCTTAGTGTAGTGAAGGGATTGTCAATTCTGTTGATCTTTTTGTAAAATCAACTCATTGTTGTTGTTTATTGTCCCTATTCTATCACTCATTTATTTATGCTCTAATCATTATTCTTCCATCTTCTTTGGGCTTAGTTTGTCCCTTTTTATCTAATTCCTTAAGTTATAAAATTAGATTTTTAATTTAAGATATTTCTTATTTTTAATTTAGGTATTTATTGTTATAGGATTCCCTCTTAGTACTGTGTTTGCTGCATCCTCTCAATTTTTGTATGTTATGTTTTCTTTTTGATTTTAAAAATATATTTTCTAACCTCATTATTTACTTATTGTCTGACCCACTGGTTGTTCAAAAATTTGCTGTTTAATTTCCACACATTGTGAATTTTTTCAATTTTCCTCCCACTAGTGATTTCATTCCATTGTGGTCAGGAAATAGTATGATTTCATCCTTTTAAAACTTGTTAAGACTTGTTCAGTGATCTAATACATGATCTATCCTGGAGAATGGGGCATTGAAATATCCTACTTTTATTGTGTTGGTATCTATGTCTTTCTTCAGTTCTGTCAATGTTTACCTCATTGTAAAGGTGCTGAGATTTTGGGAAATATATTGTAAAATTGTTATATCATCCAGGCAAATTGACCCCTTTATGATTATGTAAGAGCTCTTTTTGTTCTTGTCACAATTTTCAACTTCAAGTTTATTTTGTCCAAATAACTACTGCTACACCCACTCATTTGGTTATTCTTTGCATGAAATATCTTTTTCCATCCTTTAACTTTCAAGCTCTGAGTCTTTAAATCTGAAGTTAATCTCTTGTAGACAGAATATATTTGGAACTTATTCCTCATTCAGTTATTCTATGTCTTTTGATTGGGAGAGTTTAATCCATTTACATTTAAAGAAATTATTGATAAGGAACAATTTACGTTTGTCATTTTGTCAATTGTTTTCTGTCTTGAGTTATTTTGTCTTTTTGTTATCTTCTTTGGTCTTTTGTTGATTTTTTGTAATGATGAATCTTGATTCCATTCTTGTTTTCTTCTGCATATGTTCTATATGTATTTTCTTTGCAGTTATTATGGGTTTATGTAAAACATAGTTATAATGATCTATTTTAGATTGATAACATCTTAACTTCAATTGCAAAACAAAAAATTCCACTCTTACATGTTCCCTTCCCATCTTTGTTATTGATGTCCCAAATTACCTCTTTTAAACTTATGTACTAATTAACATTCTGTATATATGTATTTTATGTTTGTATTTAATTTCTATACCAGGTTTAAAGGCAATTTATGCATTGCCATTACAGTATTATAGTATTCTGTATTTGTTTATATATTTACCTTTATTAGTGAGATACTTTAATATGCTTATATGTTACTGTTTAGTGTCCTTTCATTTTATCTCAAAGAATTTCCTTTTAGCATTTCTTGTAAGGTAGATCTAGTGGTGATGAATCTCAGCTTTTGTTTATCAGAAATAGCCTTTGTCTTTTCTTCATTTTTGAATATTTGAAGGACAGTTTTGCTGAATGTAGTATTCTTGTCTGGCAATGTTTTTTTCAGGAGTTTCAACATATCTTACTCTTTTCTAGCCTTCAAGATTTTTGTTAAGAAATTTGCTGATAGTCTTTTTGGTATTCCCTTTTGAATAATTAGTTATTTTTCTCTTGCTGCTTTTAAAATCCTCTATTTGTTGTTGACTTTCAACAATTTAATTCTAGTTTCCAGGTGTCAGTTTACTTTGGTTCATCCTATCTGAAGGCTGTTGGGTTCTTGAATCTGTCCATTTGAAGAATGTTCATTTCCTTCTCTGAATTGGGAAATTGTCACCCATAATTTCTAGAAATAAACAAGTTTTCTGCCTGTTTTTCTCTCTTCTCCTTTTGTGTGATGAAAATAATGCATAGATTGGACCCCTTTTGGTGTCCCATAAGTCCCTTAGGTTTTCTTCACTCTTTTTTTTCCTCAAAAAACTTGCTCCCTGCCTGAGTAATTTCAAATGACCCATCCATGAGGTAACCTACTGTCTTTGATCACATCCTCTGTTGAATCCCTCTAGTGAATTTTCTCACTCAGTTATTGTATTTTTCAACTCTAAAATTCATGTTTAGTTTTTAAAAATTCTATGTCTGTTGAAATCTCTTCTGTTTATGTTTTATTTTCTGGAGCTCACTGGCATCTTCATGATAGTTTGAATGCTTTGACAGGTAATTCATATCCCTCCATTTCTTTAGATTCTGGAAATTCTTGAAAGTCTTTTTATTATGCCATATTTTCCTGTTCCCTTCTGTTGATATGACCTTATTTGGAAAACAGTCATCTTTTCCAAGTCTTTCTGAACTTCTGTTCACCAGTTGTCTTGGTAGAAATTCTGTGGCTCTCTGAACACTCTTCTGTGCATACATCTTCTTTGGATTTTTGTGCATAATTCCTAGTTAGAGGGATTTACTGGTTTGTTTTGTCTGTAACTCATTCTCTGTTCACTTTGGTGTCTGTCTGTTATGCCATGAATGCTCTAAAGCCATAGTATTTGCTCACCTCTTTTGTTTGTTTGTTTTGCTGCAGTCCGGCTGCAGCAAAATAACGGGGGGGGGGGGGGGGGGGGTGTGACGAATAACTTGTGTACGTTGATACAGCAGGAGTAGGAGCCGTTTATTGCAGGACAGGAGCAGTATTTATACATTCCACCCAGCTTATCTAATTAGCATAAACTAGATACATCAGTCAACCAATAAGGAATCTCCACACTTAATGGCTTGCTTTTGTTACTTCTCAAACCACTCCCTCTGGCATTTTGCCAGGCACCATCCAGACTTGTTTACGAACTCTAACATTCCCCTGGCAAAATGCCAGGTGTTATTTTGACTTGTTTACAGACTCTAACATTGTTTGTTTGTTTTTGTTTGTTCTGAGTAGTCCCCAGGCATCTACAATATGTTGTGTTATCAGTGCCTTGATTCAAATGAGATATCTAGGCTGCCCACTGAAAAACCAGAACATTGGATACCTACTCCACTCTCCTCATTTTCTTATGAAGGAGAGTCTACTAAACTGTGTCAACTTCTATCTGTTGAGTTGCAGGTCCTCTGGAATACCAACACACCACTCAGATTTTATTACTTTAAGCTGCCCTCAGACATCTAAAATTTGCAGGAACCCCTTAGCATTAGAAGACCTGTGAGACAGAAACCAGCCCCTTGGGCAGATTGTGCTGAAAAGTCAGAATGTGGGATGTATGCTTCACTCTTCTTGTAGTTTTTCCCAGGTAGAAGATGGAAGCTGGGTGTTTCCTCCTGATTTAGTGGCACCATGCTAGGGGAGGAATATGGGGAGAAAGTCCCATAATTTTTTTTAACCAGCTTTAATATCGAAGTTTTATATTTGAAATTCAGGAGTCTCTTACCTCTTACCTCATTTCTACATTTGTCACAATGGGAACTGTTCTGTGTTTTCTTTGTTGTTGTTGTTGACTTGGTATGTCTGTTAGTGGAGGGTGTAGGGATTCCTAAAACATCATCCTGCTTATGTCAAAACCTGTTAACCTTTAATAATATAATATATATGCAACACATATATAAATACATGATATATGTACATACATACATAATTTTCCTAGAGATTAAAATCCACATTCTGAAAAAAAAACACATTCTAGTCTTATTAAAACTTAAATTAAATCAATACTTTTACCATGTCAAAACAATGTTAAGGCCTTGAATAGTAGCTCTATTTACCTGTTCCTCACTTTCTTTAACTGGTATATCTTTTAGTTATACATATATAATGCATCATTATCATTGTTTTGTACAGTTAACATAAATTTATGTTTAGGCTTCTTTCTGGGTTTATATTCTTTTTGAAAAAGTTTTTAATTATTTATTTTAAAGTGACCTGCTGGTGAAGAAATCCCCAAGTTTTTGTTTGTGTAGATATCTTTATTTTTACTATCACTTTTCAAATATAGTTTTGCTGGGTATTAAATTATGGATCAGAAGTTATATTTTCCAGCACTTTGAAGATGGCATTCTATAGTTGTAGTTGTTTTCACAGTTGTCTCCTTCTCCTCCTATTTTCTTCTTCCTTTTCCTTTTTCTTCTTCTTTCACTACTTCTTCTCTATCTCCTTTTCCTTTGTAGTTGAGATTGAATCCAGAGGCACTGTACAACTAAACCACATCCTCCATCCCTTTTAATTTTTATTTTAACACAAAATATCCCTGAAATTTAGTGATATTAGTGAGCAACTGAACAAGACCCTGTCTCAACTGTCTCAAAATAAATAAATAAAAAGGGTTCAGTGGTTAATTGTCCCTGGGTTCCATCTCTGGTACAAAACAAACAAACAAACAAAAAACCCAGGCAGGTTTCAAACTTGTGATTCTTAATAGAATAGAACTATTCTATTTAGGTACAATGCACACATTTTAATACCAGTCTGTTGAGTCACTAGGATTACAGGCATGTGCCACTATACCTGCTCACAGATGTCTTTTGAGAATATGGCTACCAAGTTTATTGTTTAGATATTGTGCCTTTTTCTCTCTCTAGCTACCTTCTATACTTTTTTTATTAAAAATTTCAACAGCTTTTCTATTATTAATGCCTAGTTTGCTTTATTTTTATCTTGCTTACACTTTTTAAAGTTTCTTATATCTGTGGGTTGATATGTTTTATCAGTGTGAGACAAAATTTAGCAGTCTGCCTTCAAATATTACTTTTAACTCATATTTTCTCTCTTCTTTGACTCAAAGTACATGTATGTTAAATGTTTTCAACATATCCTTTATGTGTATTATCCCCCATTATTGTTTTTAATCACTTGTTTTTTTTGTTACATAGTATATATATTATTCTGACTCTTCTCTTACATTGGTAGTTTTTTCTTCTTTTAGTCCTTTATCAAAATCATCAATTGATTCTGCAATCTGTGTATGGGGTGAAGGTGGGAGTTCATAACCCACTTGAATCAAAGTGTGGAATATGATATGTCAAGAAATTTGTAATGTTTTGAACAACCCACAATAAAAAATTAAAAAAAAAAAATAAATAAAAGTGGAATTGCTGAAAAAAAAAAAAGTGGAGCTAGTAATAATACCCAGTACATAAAGTTATTTTGAGAATTAAATGAAGGAAGCACTTAGATCAGTACTCAGAAAGTATGGTGGAGGGAAACAGCTCCCAGAATAATCAGGAAGCAGAGAGAGACTCCACTCTCCAGAAACAAATATATACAAACCCCCAAGCCACGCCCCAGTTCCCACCTCTTCCAGCCACACCCTATCACTTCAGTTGCCACTTAGTTAATCCCTATCAGGGGATTAATTTCCTGATTGGATTAAGACTCTTCCAACCCAATTATTTCTCCTCTGAACCTTCTTGCATTGTCTCACATGGGAGCTTTAAGGGGATACCTTATCTAAACCATAACACACATGAACAAACATTTGTGGCTTGGTAGACTCCTTGCAATAGTTAAGACTGTTAAAGCCAGGGTCACAGCTTAAAGGAGGGCATGGTTGATTTCGTTTGGGTATGTCATGAAAGATTTTTCAGGGTAGGAGGTCATGAGGTAGCATACTGACACTGGGGTTGGGGGAGGGTGCCATAAAAAAAAAAAAAATCATCAATTGAATTCTTAACTTCAGTTGTGGCTTTTTCAGTTTTAAAATGTAATTTGCCTTTAAAAAATACATTACAGTTTTTTTTGGTGGAGCTCTTTAATTTATTATGCATTTAATTCAAAACATTACTCATGATATTTTTGATCTGTCAGATCATTTTAATAATTGAATCATCTGTGTGTCTCTTTCTATTGTTTATTTTTATGACCCTCTTTATTGTTATGCCTAATAATTTTGAATTGAGTTTGGATATTGTGAATAAAAACCGTAATTGTTCTGGATGATGTTATCTTCTTCCTCAGCAGAACAATGAACTTCTAGTTATCTGCTAGATGTGGATTTAGGGTATTTATGATAGAACTTAACTTGAAATAAGTACTCTACCTCTTCTTTTTTGTTGGATACTATGCAATCTGGCATTACAAATATTTTCAACATCATATTTTTGTTTCTTTCAATTCACCTCCCCCATTCTATTTTATAGACCTACTTAAAATAAAACAAACATCAGGCTCAGGATTTGTACCATATTTGAAAAATCTGTTTCTTTCTTCTCCATTACTGAATCTCAAGAACCAAGATTATTGAATCTTTTTCCCTTTGATTACCTGGAATATTGAATAATTGCATTAGAAACTTTCCTCCCCCAAAGTTTCTATTTACTTTGGCTAGCATTTTTAAACTGAATGTAACCCAAGAGAAATCATTCCCCTCAATTTAATGATGAATCAACTGTATCCCCAAGACAAAACAAAACTTACCTGAGATCACATGCTTAAGTTTAACTCTTTGTCTCTTTGTCTAAGGACTAATTTTGAAAGACAAATGCTAGTGATAACTTAGAACATGGTTATAATTTAATACATTTAAAGATAAATCAAATGTCAAGAATCTTATTTTCTCCTGAAATATCTATATAATACCATGAATTATTTTCCCAAAGACATGCATGTGAATCCTTTTCTTCATTGAATATAGTTTTAAGTACTCAATATTTACCAGAAGTATTAAAACAATACACACATTATTAATACCATATTGTCAGTTTTACCTCTTAATACTTGATATTTACTTTTTGGAAAGGATATTTCATGTTTTATAAAACTTTCTACAATAATTTATGCTATAGCCTTGTCATTTCACATCAATTACTGCTCTGTAGACTATAACTACCAGGCATGGTAAGCTCAGTGGCTCAAGAAGCTGAAGTGGGATGGGGTCCGCAGAGGGGTGGGCGCAGAGGCAGGGTGGGAAAGTTCAAAGCCAGCCTCTCGCAGTGTAGGAAGTCCCTAAGCAACTTAGCAAGACCCTTTCTCAAAATAAAAAAGAAAAGTAAAAGTGGATTAGGAATGTGGAAATGTGGCTTGGTGGCTAAGAATCCCTGGGTTCAATCCCTGATACCAAATAAAAAACAAACAAAAAATAAAAATTAAAGAATGTGAGTACCGTCTGCTGATGTTATTCTGAAAAAAACTTATTTTCTTTTTTCCTTCTATTGGGTATTAAAATATTTTAAAATTATCATGAATAATGTTCAATAAATAGTATTAAAAATTGATCCATATTTTTATTAATCATCCTTTGTCACTATAACAAATACATGAGATAATCAACTTACTAGGTTTATTTAGATTTATGGTTTCAGAGGTTCCAGTCCAGGATCAGTTGGCCACCTAATTTTTAGGCCTGTGTTGAGGCAGGACCAATCATTGTTAGGAGTCTACTACATTCACCTCTGGCCAAGAAATAAAAAAGAAAAAGAGGAAGAAACCAGGGTCCCAGAATCCCTTTTAAAGTCATGTGCCGCCCCCCAGAGACCTAAATTTTCCCATTAGACCCCATATCTTAAAGATTCTTTACCTCCCAAAGTGTCACCCTGGGAAGAAAGATTTTGCTTTGTGGACCTTTAGGGACATTAAGGTAGTAACTATAATGATCTGAATGTTAAGGGAAAGTCATGATAATAGGGATAGTAATAATCTTACTAAATATAAAGGCAATGATAAACACATTTTCAAAGATTATAACCAAAACAAATTCTGTGACATTATTTTATTTCTTTACAAGATTGACCTCTGGAAATCAAATAACTTTCAGCTGACTGCATTTTCTGGTAATTTCTTATTTTTTCCAAGCTATATTTTATTATGAATTTCTTGGCACTGAGAATTACATGTTTTAAATGTAAAAGTATGCAGAAATATAATTATGGTTCTGTTAGTTCCTCTTGTCCTCACAGGTAAGGAAGATTTTGTAATGTTTAAAGAAATCTATGGAGTGTATATAAAAGCAGAATATTAAATATTTCAATTAAAATGTTGGTGACATTTTCTTTTGGCTATATTTATTAAGCGAAGTCAACTATATTGACTGAGTAAAATTCAAATGTAAGTTCATGCAAAAGAACAGTTGAGGGAATAATGGAACTAATATAGAAGTAAGCTGGTTATAAAATGGGTATTCTTTTCACATGATTACTTTTACTGTAATCTACACATCTGGCAAAGAATTGTAGGATTTTGACTTATTGAATAAATACAAGAGATATAATTACTCAAATTATACAGTAATAGAAACTTGGAGAAATGCTGTCTAGATATGTCTAATTTTAAAATACTGTCAGGGGCTGGGGTTGTGGCTCAGTGGTACAGTGCTCGCCTCGCATATGTGAGACCCAGGTTTGATCCTCAGCATCACAAAAAATAAATAAATAAAATAAAGATATTGTGCCTATGTATAATTAAAAAAATAAAAATAAAAAATAAAATAGTATCAAGATGCTTACTAAAAATTGTTTTAGTATATACTAAAAATTGTTTTAGTATATTTTGACTTCTAGAAAATTGAAATTTCCATATCACAATTTTGAGTAAACACAAAAGTGGTGATATTATAAAAAACATAAAGAACAGAATTTTCATTAATTTGGAAACTAGACTTCCAAAAAAGGAACTCAGGAAAGGATGTCATGAAATGAAATAGTTTAGTTATTTTAAAAATAACATTAGTAAAAATTCAGGACTAAACATTACAAATTAGAATAAAATTTTGTTTAATGAGTAACACAGAGGTAGTACATATCCTTTAAAATGATATGGAAAAATTTAAAGAAGATATCTAAGTAGAGAAAGAAAAATCAAAATTGTATTAAATGTTATTATGCCAGGCCTGGTGGTACATGCTTGTCCCAGCAACTAAGGAGGCTAAAGCAGGAGGATTTGAGGCCAGTTTGGGCAGTTTAGCAAGGTCCTATCTCAGAATAAAAAAATAAAAATAAAAACGGCTGGCCTGTAGTCCCTGTGATTGAGGAGGTGAAGGCAGGAGGTTTGCAAGTTCAAAGCCAGCCTCAGCAACTTAGCAAGACCCTATCTCAAAATAAAAAACAAAAATTAGAAAGGGCTTGGGACTTCGCTCAGTGGTTAAGACCCCCTGGATTCAATCCCCAGTACCAAAAATAAAATAGCCACTACTGCCACATCATGTCCACCACAAATATGGGAAGTTATACTTCATGTATGAATGATATGTCAAAATAATAGTCTACTGTCACATATAACTAAAAAGAACAAATAAAATTTTTTTAAAAGATCAAAAGCATTTAATGATCTTTGATAACCTCAAAATATTAATTTATTTTGACAATTATATAGTAATATTAAATAAATAGTTAATACCAAAAAAATACCTGGTACTGGGAAAAATATTTTTATCAGTTGGAAATATATAAACCCTTAACTAAATAAAATAGAACATTGCAAATTACTTTAGTAGGGATTTGGGTGTCATGATTTCAGAAGTGATTTTTTTTAATATTTTACTGATGTGCTTGTATTGATTCATTTCAATTTAGGTTTTAATATTTTGACTAGAGAAAGGAGATATACAGAGTCATAGAAAATATGTCACTGAAATTGGGTAATATTTGATAAATATTTGACAAACATAAGGTAAATAAAGCAAAACATGGAAAAATACTTACCCTTTCATCCACATGATGTCGCTGGACACTGACAAATCTTTTCTCCCTCCTCCAACATACAAAGCATACGGTGAGTACATTTTTAACAGGAAGGAAAAAGACCTTCCATTTGTGGCTCTGCTACAAAAGATCAAACAGGCGAGGGAATTGGGGAAAAAAAAGTAAATTTGGATTAAATTTCCAGAAGATATTTTGTGGCGATGCACTAGAGACTGGAGAAGTGCAACGAGATCGCGAGATTGCGATGCTATATTCCCAAAGAGGAAGTCCAGGATCCTGGCGCCTGCTGCTCTCACTGCTGATCCTCCCAGCATGCAAGAACGGGAGCGGCCAGCTCCATTACTCGGTCCCCGAGGAGGCAAAACACGGCACCTTCGTAGGCCGCATCGCCCAGGATCTGGGACTGGAGCTGGCAGAACTGGTTCCTCGCCTGTTCCGTGTGGCGTCCAAGGACCACCGGGAACTTTTGGAGGTAAATTTGCAGAATGGCATTTTGTTTGTGAATTCTCGGATCGACCGGGAGAAGCTGTGTGGGCGGAACACAGAGTGTAACGTCCACCTGGAAGTGATCCTGGACCAACCGCTGCAGGTTTACCATGTGGAGGTGGAGGTGAGAGACATTAATGACAACCCGCCTAGGTTCTCTCGTTCAGAACAAAGATTAAATATTTTAGAATCAAGAATGCCAGATTCGCGATTTCCGGTAGAGGGCGCATCTGATTTGGATATAGGAGTAAATGCAGAATTGAGATACAAAGTAAATCCTAATGAATATTTTGACTTGGATGTTAAAAGAAATGAAGGAGAAACAAAGGTTTTAGAGCTAGTTTTGAAGAAACCTTTAGATAGAGAAGAAACACAAGAGCATCGTTTATTACTAATTGCAACTGATGGAGGAAAACCTGAACTAACAGGTACAGTTCAGTTATTGATCAATGTATTGGATGCGAATGATAATGCCCCAGAATTTGATAAACCCATTTACAATGTAAAAATGTTGGAAAACACACCGAATGAGACTTTGGTTATTAAACTGAACGCCTCAGATGCAGATGAAGGTAGCAATAAGGAAATAACGTATTTCTTCAGTAATCTTGTTTCTGATGATGTAAAATCTAAATTTTCAATCAATTCTGATAGTGGTGAAATAAAAGTTAAGGGAGAACTGGATTACGAAGATTGTAACTTATATGAAATTAATATTGATGCTGTAGATAGAAGTACATTCCCATTAACAGGACACTGCAAAGTAATAGTGAAACTCCTCGATGTGAACGATAACTCTCCTGAGATGGCCATAACCTCCCTCTTTCTGCCTATCAAAGAGGACGCTCCCTTGGGTACTGTCATCGCCCTGATTAGCGTGTCCGACCGTGACTCTGGTTCCAATGGGCAGGTGACCTGCTCTCTGACGTCCCATGTTCCCTTCAAGCTCATGTCCACTTTCAAGAATTACTACTCGCTGGTGCTGGATAGCGCCTTGGACCGCGAGAGCATATCTGAGTATGAGTTGGTGGTGACTGCGAGGGATGGGGGCTCGCCTTCGCTGTGGGCCACTGCCAGCTTGTTGGTGGAGGTGGCAGATGTGAACGACAACGCGCCAGTGTTCGCGCAGCTGGAATACACGGTGTTCGTGAAGGAGAACAACCCTCCAGGCTACCACGTCTTCACGGTGTCCGCGCGTGACGTGGACGCTCAGGAGAATGCGCTGGTGTCCTACTCTCTGGTGGAGCGTCGGGTGGGCGAGCGTGCGCTGTCGAGCTACGTGTCAGTGCACGCGGAGAGTGGCAAGGTGTATGTACTGCAGCCTCTGGACCACGAAGAGCTGGAGCTGCTGCAGTTTCAAGTGAGCGCGCGCGACTCTGGTGTGCCTCCCCTAGGCAGCAACGTGACTCTGCAACTGTTTGTGTTGGATGAGAACGACAACGCGCCAGCTTTACTGGGACCTTGGCAACAAAGAGCAGGCGGCGCTGTTAGCGAGCTGGTGCCGCGGTCAGTTGGTGCAGGCCATGTGGTGGCGAAGGTGCGGGCGGTGGACGCTGACTCTGGGTACAATGCGTGGCTGTCCTACGAGCTCTTGCCTTTGGTAGGTGTCGCGCGCAGCCCGTTCCGCGTAGGGCAGTACACTGGCGAGATCAGCACCACGCACACCCTAGACGAGGCAGACGCGCCACGCCAGAGTCTGCTGGTGCTGGTGAAGGACCACGGAGAGCCAGCGCTGACCACCACCGCCACAGTGCTGGTGTCTCTTGTGGAGAGCGGCCAGGTGCCTAAGTCCTACTCGCGGGTGTCTGTGGGCGCCGGGAGTCAGGAGGCTGCGGTGGTGGATGTCAACGTGTACCTGATCATAGCCATCTGCGCGGTGTCCAGCCTGTTAGTGCTCACGTTGTTGCTGTACACAGCATTTCGCTGCTCGGCGACGCCCACCGAGGGCCCCTGCAAGCCTGGAAAGCCCACACTGGTGTGCTCCAGCGCGGTGGGGAGCTGGTCTTACTCACAGCAGAGGAGGCAGAGGGTGTGCTCTGGGGAAGGCCCGCCCAAGACCGACCTCATGGCTTTCAGCCCCAGCTTACCTCAAGGTCCCAACTCTACAGACACTGTGAGTCTTATTCACCCTATTCTTCCCTCTTAATTCTTGAACATTACATATTGCACGTTTTCTTCAATAATTTCTTTAGTTTTTGAAAATTAATAATAAATAATTAATAAAATAATTAATTAGTAATTATTATATCAGCTTCTTATATTTCTTATATTTGTACTAATTTATACTTAAAATTATATTATTTAAAAATTCTAGATTATTCGAGATATTTTTGTACTAATATGACTTGTAGTTAGTAATTTTATGTGATTTTACTAAAATAGACAACTAATTATCTTATTTCCATGTCGTATAATATTTTCAAAGTTTTTAGAGTTTAAACACATTAATTTTTAGTCTCTGGGAAATATTGTAAGACATATTTTAGAGTTATCTATTCCAATGTCTCATTTTATGACTACACAAAAGTGTTTTTACACCACTCCATCAAAAATGCTTTTTTCCTTTCTGTTTAATTGCAATTACTTTTTTACTACACTATAAAAATTTAATTTTCTTTTGTCAGTCAATTTGTGTGGTATTCCTTTCAACTCTGTCTAAAAAGTTGACTTTGGATACTAACTATGGATTTGTTATGTACAGCCTAAAATTTTAGGGTTAATGTCTCCTACTGAATAGGAGATGCATGTTTTATCACGTAAAAGTCTAGTAATACAAAAGAGGACAGGTATAATTTCCCTTCCACCTTCATCACAAAGCTTCTTAATATTCCTTATATTCCTTTTTCAGCACTTCAAACATTTCTATTTCTTGGTTATCCTTCTACAGATTTTAATCTTTATACACTAAACATTCTTACCCCCTTAAACATGTAACATTAGTATCAATTTTAATCTTGTTTGGATTGGGGATATGGTTCAGTGGGAAGGAGCTTGCCCAGCATTCATAAGGCCCTGGGTTCAATCCCAAGCACTGCAAAAAATATTTTTTAAAAATCTTGTTTCCTCCCCCACACACTTTACAAGATGTCTTTGTGATCATTACTTATTAAATAAGGATATTTATCATTCTATTATCTAGTTCTATACTGTTCCATGTGTTTATATGATAATTATTTTATATGATAATTTAATTTTCCCAAAACTTAACATTGACATTTACTGGAACAATTATTTAATTCACCTTAAACTTGCATATTTTTCAATTTATAAATTATTTATATTGGTGAGAAATGATTGTGATCTCTTTCAGTTGCAAAATTCCTAATATATTTAGTTAGAAATTTGTGCTACTTATTGCTGCTTTTCATTTTTAGACTAATACAAAAAAATAAATGTATTCTAATGCGAACTCCTCTCATGAGTTTGTTGTTTACAAATAGAGTTGTTTACACAAAACTGTACATTGGAATGTACACACACAACAGTCCTCTTCATATAAAATAATGAGAAATGTTTCTTCATTTTTTTTATAATTTAATTTTTTGCATAAGTGTTGGTTTAACAGAAATTATTACATGCTTCATACACTGAAATGTTAGTTCCCTGTTTTATTGAATTGCCAATTTCTCTTATTCTCACATGCATTTAATTTTATAATACCCTTCTGCCATATTAAATAGGTATTTCTAATATTTGAAGTACTTTGGGGAAATCTTAGAAATTGAGAATGGGTTCTTGCCACTGTTAACAACTGCCAACATTTAAAAAATTAAGTTAATTTTGAAATAACTCTTTAGCTTATGTTATCAATATTAAATTTTTCTGTGTGTGTGTATGTGGGGAAGGAGCTGCTTGTTTATAGAAAGATTGACTAAGAATATTTTTATTAACATAATCTCCCTCTACCAGAATGAACTATTTGAATAAACAAAATAAAGACAAGGTATAAGGTGTTTATCAGGAGGTCAATATTTTTCTTTTCCATATCAATTTATTTTACATAATGAATTTCAGTATGGTTTATAATTTTCTACCTGGAGCCAATAATATTTATTAATGGTATCCCAATTATGCATTATTAAGCTTTGAGGAATTGCTAAGAATTGCAATGGAAAGATAAGTAAGATACTTAACTTTATTTCATTTTTACAAGAAATTTAGTGTAGAAAGTACAATTAACTGAGATCAAAGTGTATAAAAAACAATGGCTACTAAAGAAAACCTTCAATCAGAAGACTTCAGATCAATGTATTTTTATGAAGACCTATCTTCACCTAAGTAAAAAAACCTTTCCTTTTGGGGGTTTTTATTGATTAGCAAATGAACTCCTTGTTTGTTCAAAATAACTGCAATAGGAAATTTGTGAAAAAGACTGCAAAATGGATCCACATTAATTACATTAACAATTTTTTATGGAAGGAAGAACTTTGTATTACACTTGTGAGACTTAATGTATGAAGAATTATGGAGAAAGGTGGAGATGGTCACTTGCATTTGCGAAGTTTTATTGGTGACTCTAATTTTCTTCTTTGAAAAAGGAATTAAATCACCTTCACTTGATGACATTAAATGAATTAATGGTGAAGGTGATATTTGGGCTTGATTTTAATATATGACAACATTTTTACAGGTAATGTTAGAGATGTTAAATTTGCCTTGACCAAAGTCTGTATTGAGGAAGAGGAAGTGCAAGTGTTCTATACCGTCTGCAAAATACAATTCATATTGGAGAATAATTGAAAGTAATTCTTGAAATATTGGGTTATAATCACAACATAGGTCACCTTGAAGTGATTAGTCTTAGCATTTCTAGGTTCAGTAAAATTCAATGAAGAGTTGTACTTCATTCACATAGATATGGTGTATGTGAAAGTGAGGTGGACTGTGGGCAGATTTTTGAATAAGCCTGGTAAAGGGGAAGAAGTAATAATAAGTTACCATGGGTAACATAGATAATGTGTATACTATTATAAAAAAAGCATGGAGTTAGGGATATAGTTCAGTGGTAGAGTGCTTGCCCAGCTAGCAAAAGGCCCTGTGTTCAATGCCTAGTAGTATTAAAAAGATGAATTATTAAATTAATTTGTTTGGTATTAGAAATTGAACCCAGGGATACTTTACCACTGAGCTACATTCCCAGCCCCTTTTGACTTTTTTTAAAAAAATTTAAAACTGAGTCTTGCTAAGTTAGGGACTCACTGAGTTACTGAAGCTGACTTTGAACTTGCAATCCTCCCGCCTCAGCCTCCCAAGTCACAGGGATTACAGGTATGTGTAACTATGCTCAGAAAAAAAATGTGAATTTTGAAGATTTGAATTTGGGGGTTATTAATGACTAGTCATTCTTCCACATTAAACAGATTGTATTCAAGGAATCAGCATGTATGGGTGAAAGTGACAATCAGAAACAGAAAGGAAAGATGAAGATGTGGGTTTAGGAATACCCTAGAAAGATGAAGCATGGAAGAGGATGAGAAAGAACATTTAGAAGATATACCAGGAGGCTGAGGTTCAGAGAAAAGGATGAGCTCATTCTGGACAACGGAAGAATCAAGAGTAGAAAAATATACTGGGTAAAATTCACATTAGAATTTGAGGTGTTGAAATATATGGAATGAAAATATTTTAAGTGGGAGGAGTAATATAAGCTGCACAGAAATTAAGAAATGTCATAAAGAATGTTAACTAAAATTTCACCTTCTATTATTATATAAAAGAACCTTAAGATTATTGATATTTATGGTACAAAGAAAGAATGGACATCAATGATCTATGAGGTTTTAAATTTTTAGACAAAATTAGGTAATTTTAAATTATATTATTTCCCTAGAGCAATATATAATACATGTATATGTATGTATATATAATAACATTACTATGTTTTGTGACAGCCATACATGGGCAAGTTTCTTATCCTTCCACACTTCTAACTTTCCAAGACTAGTTGGCATCAAATTTAAATTTTTTAAAGTAAATGTTTAAAATTTTGGAAGAAAATTTGTATTTCTATGAATAGAGACTTTCCTCTAATAATAGAATCAGGAGAGATGACACTGACTTTGAAAATAATAAAGATAAGGATTTACTTTCAAAGTAAGGTAAAGAAAAATATATATACTAGCATTCTTTGATATTCTCTGTTTATGTATATTGTATGTATCTATGTGTACATATAGATAGAATTACCAAAGGATGATACTTTAATCCATTGAATGAATCCATTTCTTACCCTTTGGAACCGCATGATGTCGCTGTCTACCACGAAATTACAAGTAGCCAATATACAAAACCCTTTCGTCCTATTACTTCTTCACAAGATTGCTGAATGATGGCGGACTCAGAAGAATTGAATTAATAGACTTGGAAACATTCAGCATTTCATTTTTATGCTCAGAAGATATCTTCTAATGGAATTAACACAAGAAATATTTGACATGGATTTTACCACTGAAGGCAGACTGGGAATGCGATGTCTGCTGCTCTCCTTTATTCTCCTCATAGCCTGGGAGGCGGGGAGCGGCCACCTCCACTACTCGGTCCCCGAAGAGGTCAAGCACGGCACCTTCGTGGGCCGCATCGCCCAGGACCTGGGATTGGAACTGGAAGAGCTGGTGCCGCGCCTATTTCGGGTGGCGTCCAAGGACCACGAGGATCTTCTGGAGGTAAATCTGCAGAATGGCATTTTGTTTGTGAATTCTCGGATCGACCGGGAGGAGCTGTGCGGGCGGAGTGCGGAATGTAGCATCCACCTGGAGGTGATCGTGGACAGGCCACTGCAGGTTTTCCATGTAGAGGTGGAAGTGAGGGACATTAACGACAACCCCCCGGTGTTCCCGGTAAAGGAACAAAGAGTGCTGATTTATGAATCTAGGCTGCCAGATTCTCTGTTTCCACTGGAGGGCGCATCAGATGCAGATGTTGGATCAAATTCCATCTTAAACTATAAACTCAGTTCCAGCGAATACTTTGCATTAAACACGAAAACAAACAGTGATGAAAATAAACAAATTGGACTCGTGATAAGAAAATCCTTGGACAGAGAGGATGCTCCTGAACATAATTTACTCCTGATAGCCACCGATGGAGGCAAACCTGAGCTCACGGGCTCTGTTCAGCTGCTGGTCACTGTGCTGGACGTGAACGATAATGCTCCTAGTTTCGAAAGGTCTGAATATGAAGTGAGACTATTCGAAAACTCAGACAAAGGAACTACAGTTGTGAGACTGAATGCTTCTGATCGGGATGAAGGAACGAACGGGGCAATTTCCTACTCTTTTAATAGCCTTGTTCCACCCATGGTTACTGACCAGTTTAGTCTAGATGCAAACACTGGAGAAATAACAATTCAAGGGAATTTGGATTTTGAACAAGTAAGTTTATACAAACTCCGCATTGACGCGATGGACAAAGGCCACCCTCCAATGGCGGGTCATTGCACCGTTTTAGTGAAAGTTTTGGATGAAAATGATAATGTTCCTCAGATTGCAGTGACGTCCTTATCCTTGCCTGTCCGGGAGGACGCTCAATTTGGTACGGTCATTGCCCTGATCAGTGTGTCAGACCGTGACTCTGGAGCTAATGGACAGGTGACCTGTTCCTTGACGCCTCAAGTCCCCTTCAAGCTGATGTCCACTTTCAAGAATTACTACTCGCTGGTATTGGATAGTGCCTTGGATCGCGAGAGCATATCTGAGTATGATTTGGTGGTGACTGCGAGGGATGGGGGCTCGCCTTCGCTGTGGGCCACTGCCAGCTTGTTGGTGGAGGTGGCAGATGTGAACGACAATGCGCCATTGTTTGCGCAGCCGGAGTACACGGTGTTCGTGAAGGAGAACAACCCGCCAGGCTGTCACATCTTCACGGTGTCTGCGCATGACGCGGACGCTCAGGAAAACGCGCGGGTGTTATATTCACTGGTGGAGCGTCGGGTGGGTGAGCGTGCGCTGTCGAGCTACGTGTCAGTGCACGCGGAGAGCGGCAAGGTGTATGCTCTGCAGCCTTTGGACCACGAGGAGCTGGAGCTGCTGCAGTTTCAAGTGAGAGCACGCGATGCTGGCGTACCGCCCCTGGACAGCAATGTGACTCTGCAAGTATTCGTGCTGGATGAGAATGACAATGCACCAGCACTGCTGGGACCTTGGCAACAAGGAGCAAGCACCGCTGTTAGCGAACTGGTGTCTCGATCCATTGGCGTGGGCCACGTGGTGGCGAAAGTGCGCGCGGTAGATGCAGACTCTGGCTACAATGCGTGGTTGTCTTATGAGCTTCTGATGGCGGCGGGTGTAGCGCGCAGCCCGTTCCGCGTAGGGTTGTACACTGGGGAGATCAGCACCACGCGCGCTCTGGATGAATCGGACGCGCCACGCCAGGGGCTACTGGTGTTGGTGAAGGACCATGGAGAGCCAGCTCTGACCGCCACTGCCACGATATTGGTGTCTCTAGTGGAGAGCAGCCAGGCGTCAAAGGTCTCCTCTTTGGCGTCCGTGGGCGTAGCAGGCCAGGAGGTGGTGCTGATGGACGTCAATATGTACCTGATTATCGCCATCTGCGCGGTGTCCAGCCTATTAGTGCTCACGCTGCTGCTGTACACCGCCCTGCGGTGCGCAGCTCCGCCCACCAAGGGCGTGTGTGTTTCTGTTAAGCCCACGCTAGTGTCTTCTAGTGCAGTGGGGAGCTGGTCTTACTCGCAGCAGAGGAGGCAGAGGGTGTATTCTGGAGAAGTCCCGTCCAAAACCGACCTCATAGCCTTCAGCCCCAGCCTTCCACCTTGTCCAGTTGGGGTGGACATAGGTGACAGCCACGATTTGAATGAAGATCATTGTGCCAGAGTAAGTCTAAATTTTCATAATTACTGTTTAATATGTTTTATTTTAAATTTATAATTATTTTCTGAAAGCCTAGGTTTTACATTTTTTTATTCTTAAAATTTTGATTCACTTTACTATATTTATATCTTTTTATTCTTTTCTTATTATAATCTCATTGGTTCGTTTTTAGTTTTAGTGGAGAGTGGGATTAGGTATTTACCAATTGTAAATCTCTTGATTTTTTTTCCTCAAAATCAAAATTTTATTTGATATGTCATTTTCTATATCATTTTCCCTTTTTTTATGGTTGATTTCCTAGGATTTTACCTTTTTGGATTTGAACTTCAGGAAAGTTATTCTGAATATGCTTTTACTTTGATCAAACATTGAAATCTCAACATCACTATGTCACTTATGTTTTATACTTTCTGGGTGTTTTTTTAAAAATATTTTTTAGTTGTTGATGGACTTGTATTTTCACTTATTTGTGTGTGGTGCTGAGAATCTAACCCAGTGCCTCACGCATGCTAGGTAAGTGTGCTGAGCCACAACCCCATCCCCTTCTGGCTGTTTTTTGTTTGTATTTTTGGTGTTGGGTGTCTAACTTGGGGCCTTCTGCATGCTAGGTTAATGCTCTACCACTAAATCCCCTTCCCTGCATTTTCCATTTTAAATTATTCTCTGCTGCTAACTTTTATTACATAACACTTTCAATTTATCTATTTTGTGCCAGAACTCTACCCATTATATGTTATTTTACATGATCTCTCACAGGCCATTTTGGTTCCAAGAGGCATTAGTGATCTTTAATGTTGCTCATTTAGGGATAAAGTACAAAACAGTGGTTATCAGATTGCATACCTGTGATGGATATGAAGGAGTGAATGAAGAGATTTCATACTTCAATAATGTTATTTAGCCCATGGTCATTTCTCAGTTTATTAATGATACAAATACTGTAGAAATAGTAACTGCAGTGAGTTTAGACTTTGATCAGAGTATATTAATACAAGATCTGCATTCCTAGGGTATGGCTCAGTGGTAGAGTACTTAGCTCACACAGGAAAGACCCTGGGTTCAAATCCTGAAAAAACAAACAAAAAGAAAAAAACCCACAAAAATCTCAATAAACAACAACAAAATAAAACAAAAAAACTGCATTCTTGTGACTTTGCAATTATCTTATTTGTGAATTTCATTTGGTGGGGTTCACTAAGTATTTTATAATACTTTTACTATTTTCTGTATAATTATTTCAACTACTCATTATTTCTTTATATGAGAGGCAGCAAAGAGAAGTGACTAAATGTATTGAGCAGTGATACTCTTTTCCCTTGTCTAAATTTCACCACTACCATTTTTATGTTGTGCAACATTGGATAGATTATTCTTTTAGATCTCAGTTTCCCACTTACAAAAGAATAAGAGGGAATTGTTGTAATGATTTAGCAAGTTGGTAAGTATATGGCACTTATAACAGTGTTTACCAAGTTGTAAATGCTTAATTAAATTTAGTAATTATTATTCTGAAGAGGGAAATAAAAGCTTTTATGTCAGAAAGTTGTTATTATGAATTTCGTATCATTTTACTTGGTGTAAAGATATTTGTATGGTATTCATGGGGTGGTCATAATTGCCAAATCAGAGATATATCTATCATTTTGAGTGCCATGTGTTACATTGAAGAAAATGATATCAGTTTTCAAAGATACAAATTGAATTGAGATTTTGACAGTGGAAAGCTTTTGAATTCAAAGGACATTTAAGATGCTGAACCCTCAGTGATTTCCTGAAGATTATTTTAGGATTTTCTATTGTTCATGTTTTTCAGGAAATATTAGACCTTCATAAACCCGAATGAAATATTTTCCCACATTTTAAAATTGTTCAATTTTCATTAAAGGAATGGATTAGGGTTTGTTCTCCCTGCTGTGTGCTCAGTTCTAATATTTAATGAAAGAAACTATTGAGTTTTCTGGTTTTTTTTTTTTGTTGTTGTTGTTTATTTGTTTGAGACTGGATCAAGATGTGTTAGGCTGGGATTGAATTTATGATCCTCATTCTCTGGAGCAGTTGGGGGTGACAAATCACACCTCAACTTGTCCTGCTCTGAGTTTTTAAAAAGGAATATATAATGATTTGTAAATACTTATTTTGCACTAAAGAGCAAAAAAGAAAACTCCAAATTTCCCCTACTTAAGAGCAGCAAAATCAGTGCTTTTTACACTAATCAATAAAAAGCAAAATTTGTGTAGATGATTGTATCTAGCAACCTTAAAACAGTTTGCTTTCTTAGGAATTAAAGAAGAACCACAACCATTGCTACTGAGTAAACATTTCTAAAAAGTTTCTATGCCAGTCTCTATAATATTGTGCCTGCCAAGAACCACTGACTCAAAACCCAATCCCTGGCTTCTAGAATTTCATAGAACAATAAAGATGTGTCATACATAAACATGACTATAATAAAATGCAGAATATTGTAAGAGGTAGAGAAAGATAACTCATAGTATAATTAGAATTGAACAGAAAACTCTGCCTGTTTCCCTAAGCTGAGGTGAATCTTCCAGAGTCATGATGATTTTAGTGATTTTAAGAATATTGAGAATAATTGGTGTTCTTAGGAAGAGAAAAATTTAAGTAAATGAGTGCACAGAAAATCCCAAATATTTCTGAAATCAGGGAATTATCCACTTTGGTTAAAGCATATGATTCTCATAAGAGAGTATGAAATAAGGCAAGAAAATTAATGTGAGAAAAAATCTCTTGAGGGCTGGAGATATAGCTTGCCTTGCAGGCACAAGGCCATGGGTTCACCAATCCCCAACACCACACACACACACACACACACACACACACACACACTCACAAATATCTTTGAGTAACTGGACAGAAATTTTTACTTTCTTTGAGAGTCATTTGGAAAGTCATCAGAAAGTGTGAAGCAATGGTAATAAAGGTGTTTCAGGAATATTACTGTAAGTATCTGGTGAGGGTGAATGAGGTTGAGATGGAAAAGGTTACACAATAAAATGGAGAGCAGCAATCAATAGAAACTCATTTAGTAAGACAACAAACATGGAAAGCATTAAAAGAAAAATGTGATTATTTTACCTGCATTTGGGAACAGGGTGAAAAATTTGAGAAAAGTAACATTACTAAGCAGATCTAAAAAGCCTTGACTGAATGTAATTGCTGGCCACATGGCAGATTAGCATAAATATTTAGTTAATGAAATGTTTATACATAGAAAGAAATATTGCAAATCATATTGGAGATGATAATAAAGGCATGTAATCATAAAACACAAGGCTTAGAAAGGATGGAAAAAGTAGACAAATATTGGAATCATGAATTCCTACATCAGAATATGTAAATTCTGATAAAAGGAGAAATTCAGTATATTTTTTCCTCAAAACTTACCCAAATACAAATTCTTGTCTTCATATACTCAAAAAATCTTGTAATAGTTTATTTTAATAAGAAAATTATCTAAGTCATTCACATACTCCTTACCTCCTTAGAGAAAAAGCCTAAATTTCCTACCATTAGTGCATACTTCAAATACTAAATCCCCAGATTGCAATGGAGTTTTCTTAACAGGTTATATTAAACCTAAGAATATGAAGTTTCCTGAACCAAAGAATTTAAATTTAGTGTTATTTAAATGATTAGCATTATTTTTCACTTATATTTATCTTTATTTAAAAACTGTTGATAAAATTTCTTCTAAGGCATAAAAGCCATTATGGTGCTACCAAATATTCAAAAGCTACAATTATGGTCTCATTAAACATACAAAATTATAACTCCAAGAAGCATGAAAAATATTGTTTCACATTTTAACACAATGAAGGAAAATATTCAGCGTTTGAAATACACTTTTAATTTTATTAGTAAAAAGCTAAATTTTATAATCCCTACTTACAATTTGGGCCACATGATGTCGCTCTAAACCGTGAATTGCTCTCTTATTCACCAAGTCATCCTTTATCCATTGGAAAGACGTTCTGCTGTTTCACTCTTTGGATGCAAAACAATGGCCAGCATATAAGGAGTGGAATGAAGTTATATTAAGATTCTTCTAAATTTTGAAGCAAGTCTCTCTGATGGGAATAAAAGTCAATAATTTGAAATGGTGGACCTGAGTGGATGCAACAAGGAGAGCCAACAACTACTTCTGTTTATGGTAATTCTAGCAGCCTGGGAGGAGGGGAGCGGCCAGCTCCATTACTCGGTCCTGGAGGAGGCAAAACACGGCACTTTCGTGGGCCGCATCGCCCAGGATCTTGAATTGCAACTGACGGAGCTGCTGCCTCGCCTGTTCCGGGTGGCTTCTAAGAGCCCTGGAGACCTTCTGGAGGTAAATCTGCAGAATGGCATTTTGTTTGTGAATTCTCGGATCGACCGGGAGGAGCTGTGCGGGCGGAGCGCGGAGTGTAGCATCCACCTGGAGGTGATCGTGGACAGACCGCTGCAGGTTTTCCATGTGGAGGTGGAAGTGAAGGACATTAACGATAACCCCCCGGTGTTCCCAGCCACACAAAAGAATCTGTTTATAGCAGAATCCAGGCCGCTTGACTCTCGGTTTCCACTAGAGGGCGCCTCGGATGCAGATGTCGGAGCCAATGCTCTGCTGACTTACAGACTGAGCCCCAATGAGTATTTCTTACTGGATGTACCACCCAGCCACGAGCAGGTAAAACCTCTTGGACTTGTGTTACTCAAACCTTTGGACCGGGAAGAAGCTCCAGAGCTTTACCTATTGCTCACTGCTACTGACGGAGGCAAACCCGAGCTGACTGGCACCGTTCAGTTATTCATCACAGTGCTGGATGCCAATGACAATGCCCCAGTATTCGACAGGACACTCTATACAGTGAGATTACCAGAAAATGTTCCTATAGGAACGCTGGTAATTAACCCCAATGCCTCAGATTTAGACGAAGGAGTGAATGGGGATATTGCTTACTCATTCTCCAGTGATGTTTCTCCAGATATAAAATCCAAGTTCCACATAGATGCTGTGAGTGGGGCAATCACAGTGATAGGATGTATTGATTTTGAAGAAAGCAAAACTTACAAAATTCAAGTAGAGGCAATTGATAAAGGTTCCCTACCACTGGCTGGTCACTGTACAGTTCTTGTGGAAGTGGTGGACACTAATGACAATGCTCCAGAGTTGACTGTCACTTCCCTGTCTCTTCCCATCTCTGAGGATACCCTGCCTGGCACAGTCATCACCTTGATTAGTGTGTTTGATCGAGATTCTGGTACCAATGGACAAGTGACCTGCTCTCTGATGCCTCATGTCCCCTTCAAGCTAGTGTCCACTTTCAAGAATTACTATTCGTTGGTGTTGGACAGTGCCTTAGACCGCGAGACCGTATCTGACTATAAAGTGGTGGTGACCGCCAGGGACAGAGGTTCACCTTCGCTGTGGGCCACTGCCAGCTTGTTGGTGGAGGTGGCTGACGTGAACGACAATGCACCAGTGTTCGCTCAGTCTGAGTACACGGTGTTCGTGAAGGAGAACAACCCGCCAGGGTGCCACATCTTCACAGTGTCTGCGCATGACGCGGACGCGCAGGAGAACGCTCTGGTGTCCTACTCTCTGGTGGAGCGTCGTGTGGGCGAGCGCGCGCTGTCGAGCTACGTGTCAGTGCACGCGGAAAGCGGCAAGGTGTATGCTCTGCAATCTCTGGACCACGAAGAGCTGGAGCTGCTGCAGTTCCAGGTGAGCGCGCGCGACGCTGGCGTACCGCCCCTGGGCAGCAATGTGACTCTGCAAGTGTTCGTGCTGGATGAAAACGACAATGCGCCAGCACTGCTGGGACCTTGGCAACAAGGAGCAGGCGGCACTGTGAGCGAGCTGGTGTCGCGGTCAGTTGGTGCGGGCCACGTGGTGGCGAAGGTGCGGGCGGTGGACGCAGACTCTGGCTACAATGCGTGGCTGTCTTATGAGCTTCTGCCGGTGTCCGGTGTCACGCGTAGTCCGTTTCGCGTGGGGCTCTATACTGGCGAGATCAGTACGACACGCTCCCTGGATGAGATGGATGTGCCACGCCAGAGCTTGCTAGTGCTGGTGATGGACCATGGCGAACCTGCCCTGACCTCCACCGCCACAGTGCTGGTGTCTCTTGTGGAGAGCGGCCAGGCGCCCCAGGCCTCCTCCAGGGCGCTGGCAGGTGCCGCTGGCCAGGACGCTGCTCTGGTGGATGTCAATGTGTACCTGATTATAGCCATCTGCATGGTGTCCAGCCTGTTGGTGCTCACCGCGGTGCTGTACTTGGCGTTTCGGTGCTCCGCGTCGCCCACCCAGGACACGTGTGGTCCTGTGAAGCCCACGCTGGTGTGTTCCAGTGCTGTGGGGAGCTGGTCCTACTCCCAGCAGAGAAGGCAGAGGGTGTGCTCTGGAGAGGTGCCACCCAAGGCTGATCTCATGGCCTTCAGCCCTAGTTTGCCTCAGGCTCCTACCTCTACAGAAAACGTGAGTCTTAATTTTTTCCAACAATTTAATTGAGAAAAAGTATAGCCTTATTTTTCTTGTTAAAATCAACTGTTCATTTTACTTTTTTTTTTTTTGCTAATTGAAATTATGGATTCACCTTCCTCTTTTAAATGGTGGATTTCCAAAGTCATTTACATATCCACAGCTTGTAATTAACTTTTTTGACTTGATGATGAGAATGGAATCCAGGCTTTCCTGGGGCATGCTCATTCACCTCTATGGTGAGCCCCATCAATGTTTATAAATGTTATAAGTATTGAATTTTGGTATATATTGACATATTATTTATTTTTTTTGTGTTGTACTTACCATAATAAAACACGTTTCTATATCATCTGTTTAATTTTGCCTTTTATATTTAGTCTAAAGTTGGGTTATTTTAACTTCTAATTACACCAGTTTATTTTTTCTGCAAGCAGTTGTGTAGTACTGGCTTCTTTGTAATTTACTTTGTAGAAATGCATTTGCCATGTTGAAGATGAATTAAATGATACAGTTTAAGATACATTTAAAATACAGTTAAATAGTATACTGTTCCTTATTTGTATGGAATATATGCTCATAATCAAAACTTTAAGAAACTGAATTCCAAATGTAGTGGAAGTAGCCACTTCAAACACTAATCCATTCATTTTATCTCTCTGAATTACTTAAGTGGTTCCAGATTTTTTTTTTGTATATTCCCAGGTCAGTCTATCACTTACTCTTTTGCCCTTCATAATTTTCTTCTTTAATATATTGTTTATGGTTGGTTATTCATTTTAAAAATCTGTATCTCATTTTATTATATGAATATATCATGATTTATTTATTAAATTATTTTTATGGAGATTTGTGGAATAATAGCTTAATTTTCCAAGCTCACATTAATTTGAAAACTCACAAATAATATTTTGGTTAGTTATTAGTGCCAACATTCAGTTTTAGAATATCTTGGAATTTTTTTGTTTTCAATATAATTAATGGTAGAGGTATATCAACTCAAGATAATGTCTGTAAATCAATAGAATTATTTGTCATCAAGCAGTAAATTGTCATTCACAATAAGCAGATCAAATTTTCTGCTTTGTTGAAAGAATCAATTTTTGATCACATCTATAAATATTGTAGACTTTTAATAATGACAATTGTAATTGTTTTATTGTTTTACTTTTATTTCTTTTATTCTTTTTTTAAAGAGAGGAGAGAGAGAGAGAGAGAGAGAGAGAGAGAGAGAGAGAGAGAGAAATTTTTTTTAGTATTTTATTTTTCAGTTTTTGGTGGACACAACATCTTTATTTTTATGTGGTGCTGAGGATCGAACCCAGCGCCTCGTGCATGCCAGGCGAGCCACGTTACCGCTTGAGCCACATCCTCAACCTAAATTTCTTTTATTCTTAAAAGTATTTATGTAGCTATTTATTATAGGGTACTGAGGATTGAACCCAGGGATTGTCTACTGCTAAGCTCTCTTCTCAGCCCTTTTTATTTTATATTTTGAAACAGAGTTTAGCTAAGTTTCCCTGACTGGCTTAGAAATTGTGATCCTCCTATCCCATTCTCCTGAGTCACAGGGATTACAGTACAATTGTATCACTATGCCTGGAATATATGTACACTTAAAAAAAATCTTCCTGGTATTTTATTTAAAAAACTAAATAATCCTATTTTGGTAAATAATAGAAGGTGATAGAGGATCTTATTCAACACCCCAACCTGTATTCACCAACCATCATTATTTTTTTGATACAATTTTTTTTTTTTTAGAAATTTAAACTCTTTTACTTATGTTCATGTTATGGATTTTTTTGGGGGCGGGGGGAGTACTAAGGATTGAATCAGGGACACTTAATCACTGAGCCACATCCCCAGCCCCTTAAAAAAATTTGGGGACAGGGTCTTACTATGATGCCTAGATAAATTGCTGAGGTGGCTTTGAACTCTCAATCCTCCTGCTTCAGCTTCCCAAAACCATTGTGATTACAAATGTGCTACAACCCTTGGCAGATTATTTTTTTTCTTGTTGGTGGAAAATGTTTTTTGGTGGATGGGGGTTCACCTTCGCTATGGGCCACAGTCAGCTTCTTGGTGAAAAAGTATTGCCTTATTTTTCTTGTTAAAATCAACTGTTCAATGTGCCAGTGTTCGCACAGGGTATTTATGTTGGCAGAAAAAAATCTATGAAGCAAAATGGTTTAAGTGAAAGGTCTACTTAAGCAAGCTACAGATATATTGAATATCATAAAGAATGTACACTTGAATTTTTCTTGTACTAATAAGTGAAAATTAGGAAATTTAATATTCATAGAATGAAATAAAACAGAAACTTAACAATAATTTGCCAGTTGATAAGATGAAATAAAATTACATGATCACCTTGGTTAATATATCCTGGTGACCAGATAAACATAAACACAATGCTTCCACAAAAAGTGTGTAAGATAGTTTACATATGTCACTATACATTATTTATGACTTATGAAGATCATGCTTGAACATAATACTAATACATGCCAATAATGAAAATATTGAGAAAAAGTATTGCCTTATGAGGAAAAAGATTCCTGCTAAAACCAACTTAATGTAAAAATCCATATGGCATAAACACACTTAAAATTAATAAGGATAAGGGTCTATATTAAATTTGATAAAATAAAATATTTATTGCATAAAAGAACAATTATTGAGGAGTGAATTTAATAATGAAAACATTACCCTTTGGAGCCGCTTGATGTCGCTGTCTGACAAATTCTGTCTAGACAAGATCCAAAGACATTCCTGTAGCAGTATCTGTCTTTCAAAGCCAAACAATCGCAGATGCAGCGAAACTGGACTAAAAGCATCCAGATAATACAATAGTTCATCTTTATATCCGGACAATATTTTCTGATAGGAACAAAACGAGTACTTGACATGGTATTTTCCTGGCAAGGAAACCCGGAATCCGGGCATCTGCTTCTCTTGATTCTGCTTCTCTCGGTCTGGAAGGATACGTATAGTAGACAGATTCACTACTCGGTCCCCGAGGAGGCCAAACACGGCACCTTCGTGGGCCGCATCGCCCAGGACCTGGGGCTGGAACTGGAAGAGTTGGTGCCGCGCCTGTTTCGGGTGGTGCCCAAGGACCGCGCAGACCTTCTGGAGGTAAATCTGCAGAATGGCATTTTGTTTGTGAATTCTCGGATCGACCGGGAGGAGCTGTGCGGGCGGAGCGCGGAATGTAGCATCCACCTGGAGGTGATCGTGGACAGACCGCTTCAGGTTTTCCATGTGGAGGTGGAAGTGAAGGACATTAACGACAACCCTCCTGTATTCCCAGTAACGGAACAAAAGCTGTTTGTTTCAGAATCCAGGCCGCTTGACTCTCGGTTCCCACTAGAGGGCGCGTCGGATGCAGATATTGGAGCTAACTCAGCTTTAACCTACAAGCTTAACTCTAATGATTATTTCATGCTAAGCGTGAATTTAAAGAACGAGGAGAATAAACAGGTTGAGCTAATATTAAGAAAATTCTTGGACAGAGAGGATGCTCCTGAACACAATTTACTCCTGATAGCCACCGATGGAGGCAAACCTGAGCTCACGGGCTCTGTTCAGCTGCTGGTCACTGTGCTGGACGTGAACGATAATGCTCCTAGTTTCGAAAGGTCTGAATATGAAGTGAAACTATTCGAAAACTCAGACAAAGGAACTACAGTTGTGAGACTGAATGCTTCTGATCGGGATGAAGGAACGAACGGGGCAATTTCCTACTCTTTTAATAGCCTTGTTCCACCCATGGTTACTGACCAGTTTAGTCTAGATGCAAACACTGGAGAAATAACAATTCAAGGGAATTTGGATTTTGAACAAATAAGTTTATACAAACTCCGCATTGACGCGATGGACAAAGGCCACCCTCCAATGGCGGGTCATTGCACCGTTTTAGTGAAAGTTTTGGATGAAAATGATAATGTTCCTCAGATTGCAGTGACGTCCTTATCCTTGCCTGTCCGGGAGGACGCTCAATTTGGTACGGTCATTGCCCTGATCAGCGTGTCAGACCGTGACTCTGGAGCTAATGGACAGGTGACTTGTTCCCTGACGCCTCAAGTCCCCTTCAAGCTGATGTCCACTTTCAAGAATTACTACTCGCTGGTATTGGATAGTGCCTTGGATCGCGAGAGCATATCTGAGTATGATTTGGTGGTGACTGCGAGGGATGGGGGCTCGCCTTCGCTGTGGGCCACTGCCAGCTTGTTGGTGGAGGTGGCAGACGTGAACGACAATGCGCCAGTGTTCGCGCAGCTGGAGTACACGGTGTTCGTGAAGGAGAACAACCCGCCAGGCTGTCACATCTTCACGGTGTCTGCGCATGACGCGGACGCTCAGGAAAACGCGCGGGTGTTATATTCACTGGTGGAGCGTCGGGTGGGTGAGCGTGCGCTGTCGAGCTACGTGTCAGTGCACGCGGAAAGCGGCAAGGTGTATGCGCTGCAACCTCTGGATCATGAGGAGTTGGAGCTGCTGCAGTTCCAGGTGAGCGCGAGGGACTCTGGGGTGCCGCCCTTGGGCAGCAATGTGACTCTGCAAGTATTCGTGCTGGATGAGAATGACAATGCACCAGCATTGCTGGGACCTTGGACACAAGGAGCAAGTAGCTCAGTGAATGAGTTAGTGCAGTGGTCAGTTGGTGTGGGCCACGTGGTGGCAAAGGTGCGAGCAGTGGACGCTGACTCTGGGTACAATGCATGGCTGTCGTATGAACTGATGCCAGTGGTAGGTGGAACACGCAGTCCGTTCCGAGTAGGGCTGTACACTGGTGAGATCAGTACCACACGTGCCCTGAATGAGGCAGATGCTGCACGCCAGAGTCTACTGGTCTTGGTGAAGGACCATGGAGAGCCGTCGCTGACCGCTACTGCCACAGTGCTGATCTCTTTGGTGGAAAGCTGGCAAGCTCCAAAAACCTCTTATAGGGCTTTAGCGGGTGCCGAAGGTCAGGAAACAGCACTGGTGGGTGTGAACGTGTACCTAGTCATCGCTATCTGCGCTGTGTCCAGTCTGTTGGTGCTCACGCTGCTTCTGTACACGATGTTGAGGTGCTCCTCGGGGACCGCCCAGGACAAGTGCGCGTCTGGGAAGCCCACACTGGTGTGCTCCAGTGCGGTGGGAAGCTGGTCTTATTCACAAAAGAGGAGACAGGTGGTGTGCTCTGGGGAGGTCCCACCCAAGACAGACCTCATGGCCTTCAGCCCCAGTCTTCCACAATGTCCAGAATCAGTCGATGTGCGTGAACAGCAAGATTTAAATGTTGATCATTGTATTCAAGTAAGTGCCTGTCTATTTAGAAATTTTAAATTGTATTCGTGGAAATTTTATAATTACTTCTAAGTTTATTTCACTTTTCTGCATATGACGCAATCAAAATTGAAACTTTTTTTAGTTTTAAAAAATACTCTATAAACTATCCTTATTTTTAAGGGCTCTCTTAATTTTTTTTTTTTTTTTTTTTTTTGGTACCAGGGATCCACAAGTTGTCCTTAGACTCAAATAATCATTAGATAATTTTTGGTACAAATATTAATTTTAGCCTTTTTACTATTCCAGTAATCTCTGAATAATATTCTAATAAAATGCTCTCATCCAAACATTTAAGCTTTCATGATTAGGCATTGGACTTTTAACCTTGTTTCCTAACCTATGCTTTGAAATATATATTTTAAATAATTTCTTGTTTTTATAGCACCACAAAAATTTTTGCATTATACTTATATTTAATATGATTTAACTGGTAAATATCTATCAGAAAACTGGACTAGATAATTTCATTCTTGCAAGCCAAATATAGGATTTTCAAATCTTTGTTACAGAAAATTTTCAGAATGATCAGAACTCATTGGTTAATGTAGAAATTCTTGGTATTTTTCAAAGTCCAAGATTCTTTCCTTTTTCTCCTTCAAGTTTGCCAAGGCCTTAAGCATGTTGGTTAGTGTTCTACCACTGAACTACAACCCCAGAACAGTTCTTTTAAACTTCTTGTTCTTTTAGTTGGTTGTGTCTGTTTTTCTGTGCTTCTAGTGACTTTTTGGCCCACCTTGATATTAAATATCCATTATATTTTGACCATATCCCTTTGGAGAGATTAATGGAATTTGATGAAAGGGAATGAAAGGTTGCTGGGATTCTGAGTTCTTATGTTATAAACATACTAATTTGCTTATTTATCACTTACTTATGAATTTATGGGAATTTTCCTTTATGAAAGTGATCTTACTCTTACAATTTCTATTCTATGTCTACTTTGTTCTCAGGTATAATTTTACTGAATTCTCCTTCTAAATATTTACTTCATTTTACAAAAGCACTTTTCCTTTCCACCAGAAGCAAGGTTCTTTTCTACCATCAAGCGTAGCATTTGACAACTTGTCATTTCAGTCATTTTAGTTCTTTGTTTATCCAACTCTCTAATTGATATTTGAATTGTATTTGATGGGCACACTTTTTTCAAAGAAGGAATCTAAACTTATTTCTTGTATTTCTAATATCTTGGTATTAAATGCCCATTTCTATTCTATGTGCAGTACTGCTTTTAGCTATTTTCTGTTTCTTAAGTTGAAAGTCATTAGAGCTTAGTTGTTATATATAGTGGATTCTGGAGCTTCCTGGATTACTTATCCCCTCTAAAATGTTTTGTTTTTATGGATTCTGGTAAAAAAAATTGTTATTCAGTACATTGATTTTACATTTATGCATAATAAATGTGAATTATATCACCTAGAACTTTTTTTGTGCCAATCAAGTTAATATTTATAAATTTGTAATAAAATTTAGCAAATGCTAAGGACATAATAAAAGGTACTTATTATTACTTCCAAGAGGAAAAGAAGTTTGAATGCAAAAAAAAAAAAAAAACTAAAATGTCAGCAAAATTAAATAAAATGTCAGAAAGAAATTTTATTTTTATGTAAAATTAATCTTGTGAGGACTTCTGAAATTGACCCAAGACTAAATATTTTGAATGCTGTGTGGTAGAATTTGCATCATGTATGTGGTAAAATATTTTTGGATATACAAAAAGATGGCTTATCTTGGTATTAAATGCCCATTAGATTTTTATCTTTCTTTTGGAGAGAATGATGGGACATAATGGAATAGAATGAAAGGTTTCTGGGGTTCTGAATTCTTATAGCTTATTATTAACATAGTTTTTAATATCTTTATCACTTTATCACTAGAGTACTTCATGATGATATTTGTGATTTATTCCATACTTATAAGTTGCAGGCTGGAGATGTAGCTCAGTGGTAAGCATTTGCTTAACATTCATGAGACCATGGGTTAGGTTCCAGCACCAAATAAATAAATAACCCAGCATAGTTACAGTTGCCCAAGATCCTTCAGTGTCTGAGTAAGTATTTGAAATATTTCTGTGTTTCATTCAATTAATATTTTTCCCCTTTCTTAAAAGCACACAATAGTATTTTGATATGATTTAAAATAATTTGTTATAGTACTCCCAACAAATGAAATAAATTATTTTACAGCATTATACAATACATACATGCTTTCTTAGTAAGTAGAGAATATTAAAGCTACCAGTCTTCTTTAAACATTTAACAGGGTCCTTACACATCTCTAGAAACATGTCATTATGTTAGAAATTACCCAGCCTCAAACTTGAGATTTTGAATAAAACAAATAATATGAATTACATAATGCAATATGTTATAATGAGCACAAAAGAGGTAATGAAGTTGGAATTGAAATAAAATAATTCCCTGTTTGCGTCTTTGAAGGAACACCTGAAGGGTCATTGTGTTCTAGTGGTTTTTTACAAGGGTTGATTTCCACTGCAGAACACCAGAAATAATTTACAGTGCTGCTAAGGAGAAAACAAACAAAACCAAAGACACAGAGAAGCTTCAAATGACTGGAAACATGGAATGGTCTGCTTTATTTAAAACATGTGGATTGCATAAAAGATAATGTGAGAAAATCTGTATTTTGAGCACTAGAAGCAGTTGGGAGCTATCAAAAGATTTTGAGCAAAATAAATTCACACTGTTTCAGCAATTTGAAAGAGAAGACAAACTGGGAAGGTACTGCAGTGATCAAGATTAACAGTAATTGAAAGTGACTCTAATTGATAAGAATACAAAAGAAAATATAGATATTTAAAAACATCAGTGACTCAAAAACTTTCATGTACTTGCTTTCAGACTCAAGACTAAAATATAGATTTAATAAATTTGTTCGCACTTTGGAATGACAGACTAAAACTTATGACAGCTTTACTTATGTAGAACCTAGGCAGAAAAAGAATCCCACCTTAAGTCTAAAATCAGAAATTGCCCTAAGTGCTAAGGATGAACAATAATGAAATAAAAATGCATTAGAAAAAGACATAATGAAGCTCTATTAATTTTAATGAAGAGATAATTATTCACAAATGATAAGGATCAAAAAGAATCAAACTGATACAGGAAAGAAACACACGAGTGGGAACAAATTTAGTAATTGCTATTAAGAGAAAATTAGGAAATTTTTTCCCCCAAAATTAAAACAAATTTTTCTATTCTTAAAGTATTTCACACATATTAAGTTCATGAAATTACTTAAGAAAACTACTTCCAATATTTGCTCCCTGAGTAATTATCTTTCTGGGCTCCTAGACTCAGTAGCCACAGTGAATTACCGAGTTGTGTTACACTAGAATCTTAAATCTAGAAATATGGAATATTCTGAATTCCAGAACAAAATAATTTTCCAATTTAAAATTTGTGATCATTTAACTGATCATCTTGATTTATTATCACACAAATTCTGTTACTATTTTAATATTATGTGGGGAATTTTTTCTGGAGAGAACTACATTTATGGTCATAATGCATTTCTTAGATGAGATTAAGTCTCGTAACACTTCCTCCAGCAAGAAAAACGTACTCCTCTATTTCAACAATGATTAAGAAAGAATTCACAGAAGGAAATAAAATTTTGCAGGATAACGGTGCAATTTTCATTCATGAAAAATGTACTTACTCTTTGGGCCACGTGATGTCACTCTTGGCCGCGATATTCTGTTTCAAAGGGAATACAGAAATCCTTTTCCCCGTGGGAAAACCACACTCTTTTTCACTCACTCGGTGATGATCAATGGCGAATACAGGAAGACGGGACTGACAGAGTCAGTAGATTTCTCTTAATTTCGAGGCAATTTACATTAAGCAGAAAGAGATCGGGTATTTGAAATGTTGTACTCGGGTGGAAGCATTCCAGAAGGCCAGCACCTACTGCTTTCATTTCTGCTCCTCACAATCTGGGAAGCAGGCAGCGGGCAGCTCCATTACTCGGTCCCGGAGGAGGCAAAACACGGCACTTTCGTGGGCCGCATCGCCCAGGATCTTGAGCTGCAGCTGATGGAGCTGGTGCCACGCATGTTCCAGTTGGATTCTAAGAGTCACGGAGACCTTCTGGAGGTAAATCTGCAGAATGGCATTTTGTTTGTGAATTCTCGGATCGACCGGGAGGAGCTGTGCGGGCGGAGCGCGGAGTGTAGCATCCACCTGGAGGTGATCGTGGACAGACCGCTGCAGGTTTTCCATGTGGAGGTGGAAGTGAAGGACATTAACGACAACCCCCCGGTGTTCCCAGCCACACAAAAGAATCTGTTTATAGCAGAATCCAGGCCGCTTGACTCTCGGTTTCCACTAGAGGGCGCCTCGGATGCAGATGTCGGAGCCAATGCTCTGCTGACTTACAGACTGAGCCCCAATGAGTATTTCTCACTGGATGTACCACCCAGCCACGAGCAGGTAAAACCTCTTGGACTTGTGTTACGCAAACCTTTGGACCGAGAAGAAGCTCCAGAGCTTTACCTATTGCTCACTGCTACTGACGGAGGCAAACCCGAGCTGACTGGCACCGTTCAGTTATTCATCACAGTGCTGGATGCCAATGACAATGCTCCAGTATTCGACAGGACACTCTATACAGTGAGATTACCAGAAAATGTTCCTATAGGAACGCTGGTAATTAACCCCAATGCCTCAGATTTAGACGAAGGAGTGAATGGGGATATTGCTTACTCATTCTCCAGTGATGTTTCTCCAGATATAAAATCCAAGTTCCACATAGATGAAGTGAGTGGGACAATCACAGTGATAGGACGTATTGATTTTGAAGAAAGCAAAACTTACAAAATTCAAGTAGAGGCAATTGATAAAGGCTTTCCACCACTGGCTGGTCACTGTACAGTTCTTGTGGAAGTGGTGGACACTAATGACAATGTTCCACAGTTAACTGTGAAAACTGTCTGGCTCCCTGTTAAAGAGGATGCACAACTTGGAACAGTTATTGCTCTGATCAGTGTGACTGACCTAGATGCAGGCGTGAATGGACAAGTGACCTGCTCCCTGATGCCTCATGTCCCCTTCAAGCTAGTGTCCACTTTCAAGAATTACTATTCGTTGGTGCTGGACAGTGCCCTGGATCGCGAGACTGTATCTGACTATAAAGTGGTGGTGACCGCCAGGGACGGAGGTTCACCTTCGCTGTGGGCCACCACCAGTGTGTCTGTGGAGGTGGCTGACGTGAACGACAACGCACCGGCTTTTGCACAACCCGAGTACACTGTGTTCTTGAAGGAGAACAACCCGCCAGGCTGCCACATCTTTACAGTGTCTGCGCATGACGCGGACGCTCAGGAGAACGCTCTGGTGTCCTATTCTCTGGTGGAGCGTCGGGTGGGCGAGCGTGCGCTGTCGAGCTACGTGTCAGTGCACGCGGAAAGCGGCAAGGTGTATGCGCTGCAGCCTCTGGACCACGAGGAATTGGAGCTTCTGCAGTTTCAAGTGAGCGCACGCGATTCTGGCGATCCGTCACTTTGCAGCAACGTGACATTACAGGTGTTCGTGTTGGACGAAAATGACAATGCGCCAGCGCTGTTGGGGTCTGGGACGGGGGACGTGAGCTTAGTGGTGACCCAGCTGGTGCCTTGGTCTGTAGGTGCAGGCCATGTGGTGGCAAAGGTGCGCGCTGTGGATTCAGACTCAGGTTACAATGCATGGTTGTCTTATGAGCTACAGACGTCGGTGGGCGTCGCTCGCAGTCCCTTCCGCGTGGGACTGTACACCGGCGAGATCAGCACAACTCGCGCCCTGGATGAGACCGACTCGCCGCGTCAGCGCCTTTTGGTCCTGGTGAAGGACCATGGGGAGCCAGCGCTGACTGCCACCGCCACAGTGCTGGTGTCTCTGGTGGAAAGCGGCCAGACCCCAAAGACCGCTTCTAGAAGCTTGGCGGGTACTGCCAGCCAGGAGGCAACGCTGGTGGATGTCAACGTGTACCTGATCATTGCCATCTGCGCAGTGTCCAGCCTGTTGGTGCTCACGTTGCTGTTGTACATATCATTTCGGTGTTCAGCGGCGCCCACCCAGGGCGAGTGCGGGTCTGGGAAACCCATGCTGGTGTGCTCCAGCGCGGTGGGCAGCTGGTCGTACTCGAATCAGCGACGACAGAGGGTGTGCTCTGGAGAGGTCCCACCCAAGACCGACCTCATGGCCTTCAGCCCAGGTCTTCCTCCGTGTCCTGGATCTGTAGAAGGAGTGGGAGAACCACCTGTTGTTTTGGACTCCCCTGGGAAGGTAGGTTATCTTAGAATTTATTTTTGTTATTTGTTATTGAATGATATTTTTCAGCTCCTGTGGTACATTTAAATATTCTTTTTCATTTTTCTATAACTCTACCAGACTTTCAAAGTAAAAGTTCATAGTTTTACTTTGAATCTCATAAGTTTGGAACAGACTTTTGTTTTGACTTTCTTTTTAAAATTTTTTTTACCTTTATTTATTTATTTATTTATTTATTTATTTTTATGTGGTGCTGAGAATCGAACCCAGGGTCTCACATGTGCTAGGAGAGTGCTCTACCGCTGAGCCACAACCCCAGCCCTGTTTCAACTTTCTTAATGAGAAACGTCCTAAACTGTATATTAAACAGGCATTATTATGTGTCAAATTAATTTTTGGAATCTGTAATTATTCTGGATGCCATAGCACTTGACAACCATTCAGTGTTACAGCCAATGCAGTTGTTATTCATTCAGTAAGCATGAACACCACTCTATCATTTATTCTAAATTTACTCTAAATCATTTATTTCTAAAATTTGCATTGTAGTTTGGTCTAGTTTTATTGTTTATTATAAACTCTTAAGTTTGTTTTTGCATTTAATTCCTCTGAATGAAGACTTTCTTGATATGGTTGTTCAGCACTGCTCAGTATCTTTTACTGCAACAAGTAATTTTCTTAAAATCCTGGAAAACAATTTCTCTATTTAGGAATCAAAATGGCCACAATAATGATTATGAAAATTGAAGTAAATTTTAAATAAAATATTTCAGTTTCTTCTAAATCATATGCCTGAGGCATGCTTCAACACAGTCTGTTTTTCGAATTTTACTTCATTCAAAATGAATATTCCCTCAGCTCCTGTCATCAAACCTATGTCTATCAACACATGTTACCTTGAATTCAGACTTACACTTGTATATATTTGTCTTTGAATGTTTTTCAGGTTCCATGTGCCACTGATCTTGGGCTTAGGTATTATGTGTTGTATGCAATTATGTGATATGAATTGAGTAGTGCTATAAATGTCATCTTTCCCCTCAAATTTCTTCTTGCCTCTTAGACTTAATGTTTTGAGCACTGAATTATAAAATTTACTCATTATTATTCATGAGTATATATTGATTAACTGGTAATTTAATCCTTTATGTTAACTTGATTATCCTCTTAGACTAGTTCTTCTCAAGTGATAGTTACTAGATAGGACAAACTAAATTACGTCCTAAACTAAATTATAAACTTATTTTAAGATTCCAGATAATAGCTCAGATTGAACATTAGTATTGTGAATGGATGGATAATTCATTACATTTAAATGTATGCCTTATAAGAAAATAGGCACATAAGCTGATGGATCAAGTGATCCTCATTTCTGTCAATTTTTCTATTTATAAATATTATTCTACTGTCCAGCTTTTAATAATGACTAAAGTAATTTAAAATTATTGATATGTTTAATATATCTTTTATAAGCCATAACATTATTAAATTTAAAAAATCATTTGGAAAGGATACACTTTCTATTATATTTAAGATTTTTTGGAAAAAGAGAAAACCTCAGGATTTTAAAGCTACATAGATCTCTTAGTGGAGAGTTTTGCTTTCTGAATATTTGATTCCAAGAACTTTGAGAGAGGAAAAAATATTTTTTTTTTACTTTAGGCAGTGTGACAAACTTTACTGACATTGATAAAACTATTAGATTACAGAACTATGTCTTTTTGGTATTTAAAAAATTAAATGTTACAGGGATGTAAGCTGTTGACTATGAAAGTAGAAGTGGTACATTTGTGAATTAGAATCATAAGATTCTTTTTGCTCATGTAAGATATAATAAAGTGAAACTTCTCCCCATACAATTGATTTCTTAATAAATGTACTTTTCTGTCTTCTTAGAGACAAGAAAAGTCTCAGCATGTCCAATAGCAATGATGAAAGCATTGTAGAGTGACACTATTCTATACATAATAATTTTTCCTGAGGACCCAAATTTGTTCTTGAGAATCATGAAAACAAATGTGGCCAAATTGAGGCTGGAGAGTAATTCTTACTAATGAAGCACTCATTCTCCTTAAAATGCTATCCCAGGCACTTAATATACCATAACTCACAACCCAATTTTTTACTATTATGAAAGTAGAAAGTGAAACATGTAAAGGTTGAATGGTTGAGGATGTAAAGTCACATTACTAGTAAGTAGGATAATAAAAATCTAAATGGAGAAATGTCTGATGTTGAAGACAGTAATCTCTCTACATTTTAGTGATGACTGGAATTTAGGAGTCGCAAACACCTCATGGGTAATTGATGCTTGTGATTAGTGTAAAAATAAGGTTCATTGAACCTTAAAATAATGACAAAGTGAAGTAAATATCATAACTTGAAGAGACCTACTATTGTCATCCAATAAAATGCTTCTACACAGTATGCAAACTTGAGAGCATTTGAAATTTAGCTAAGATAATCAAGTGGTTAAGGAAGAAATTAGTTCTCCGAAATTCTGTGTCAAATAAAATGTTGTGCCATGAATAAAGTCAATATTATTATATACAAGAGACTATTATAAGGGTTTGAAAGTCCAGATAAACACATATAGAAATAAGAGATGAATGAAAGAAAAGTTAAACTCATGGAATTGTACTTACGAATTAGGCCACCGGATGTCGCTGTTGTCCACAATATAAGTAGCCTTTTAGAAAAAAAGGAATAATCCACTGTCTCTCAAGGTCTAGGAAGTAGCTATTTTCTTAGATCTCAACCGTTTCTATAAAAAATGGAAGAAAGATATCGGATGGGATATAGACTTGTAAGACATAGACTTGTAAGACAAGAGAAAGGTAGGATGTTGATCGCCAGATCCGGCCTTCCGGGAGCCCGGTGTCTGCTGCTCTCGCTTCTGCTCCTGACAGTTTGGGAGGCTGGGAGCGGTCAGCTCCATTACTCGGTCCAGGAGGAAGCCAAACACGGCACTTTCGTGGGCCGCATCGCGCAAGACCTGGGGTTGGAACTGGAAGACCTGGTGCCCCGCCTATTTCGGGTAGCGTCCAAGGGCCGCGGGGACCTTCTGGAGGTAAATCTGCAGAATGGCATTTTGTTTGTGAATTCTCGGATAGACCGGGAGGAGCTGTGCGGGCGGAGCGCGGAGTGTAGCATCCACCTGGAGGTGATCGTGGACAGACCGCTGCAGGTTTTCCATGTGGAGGTGGAAGTGAAGGACATTAATGACAACCCTCCGATGTTCTCCGTAACAGAACAAAAGATCTCAATACCCGAGTCTAGACTGCTTGACTCTAGATTTCCGCTGGAAGGCGCTTCTGATGCAGATGTTGGAGAGAACGCTATGATTACTTATAAACTCAGTTCAAATGAGTTTTTCATTCTTGATATTATAAGCAAAAAAGACAAAGGCAAGTTCCCAGTCCTTGTTTTGAGAAAACTGCTAGACCGTGAAGAAAATCCACAGCTTAAGTTGTTATTGACTGCAACGGATGGGGGCAAACCTGAATTCACAGGATCTGTTTCTGTGTTCATTTTTGTATTAGATGCTAATGATAATGCTCCTACATTTGACAGATCCGTTTATGAAGTGAAGATGTATGAAAATCAGTTGAATCAAACGTTAGTAATATGGCTAAATGCTTCTGACGCGGATGAAGGAATAAACAAGGAAATGGTGTATTCTTTTAGCTCTTTGGTCCCAGCCATCATAAGAAGGAAATTTTTAATAAATGAAATGACAGGAGAAATAAAAGTAAATGATTATATTGACTTTGAAGATAGAAACATTTATGAAATTCATGTAGATGTTATAGATAAAGGAGCTCCACCTATGGTTGGTCACTGCACTGTCTTAGTAGAAGTCCTCGATGAAAATGACAATTCTCCTGAGGTAGTTGTCACTTCTTTGGCTCTCCCAGTAGAAGAGAATGCTCAAGTGGGCACTGTCGTTGCCCTAATTAGCGTGTCTGACCAAGACGCTGGAGCCAATGGTCAGGTGATTTGCTCGCTGACACCCCACATCCCCTTCAAGCTGGTGTCCACTTTCAAAAATTACTACTCGCTGGTGTTGGACAGCACCCTGGACCGCGAGACCATATCTGAGTATGAGTTGGTGGTGACTGCAAGGGATGGGGGCTCGCCTTCGCTGTGGGCCTCAGCCAGCTTGTTGGTGGAGGTGGCAGATGTGAACGACAATGCGCCAGTGTTTGCGCAGTCCGAGTACACGGTGTTCGTGAAGGAGAACAACCCGCCAGGCTGCCACATCTTCACGGTGTCTGCTCATGACGCGGATGCGCGGGAGAATGCGCTGGTGTCCTACTCTCTGGTGGAGCGGCGGGTGGGTGAGCGTGCACTGTCGAGCTACGTGTCAGTGCACGCGGAGAGCGGCAAGGTGTATGCGCTGCAGCCTTTGGACCATGAGGAGTTGGAGCTGCTGCAGTTCCAGGTGAGCGTGCGGGACTCTGGTGTGCCACCCCTGGGCAGCAACGTGACTTTACAAGTATTCGTGCTGGATGAGAACGACAACGCGCCAGCACTGCTGAGACCTTGGACACAAGGAGCAGGCGGCTCTGTGAGCGAACTGGTGTCGCGGTCAGTTGGTGCGGGCCACGTGGTGGCGAAGGTGCGGGCGGTGGACGCAGACTCTGGCTACAATGCGTGGCTGTCTTATGAACTGCTACCTGCGAAGGGCAGTGCTCGAAGTCCATTCCGCGTGGGGCTGTACACAGGCGAGATCAGCACCACGCGCTTGCTGGATGAGGCGGACGCACCCAGTCAGAGCCTGCTGATTCTGGTGAAAGACCACGGTGAGCCGGCACTGACCGCTACTACCACAGTTCTGGTGTCTCTGGTGGAGAATGGTCAGACGCCAAAGGCCTCTTTGCGAGCGTCAGCTGGAGCTGCGGACGCAGAGGTGGCGTTGGTGGATGTCAATGTGTACCTGATCATTGCCATCTGTGCGATATCCAGCCTGTTGGTGCTCACGCTGCTACTGTACACCGCACTGCGGTGCTCAGAGGCGCCCACTGAGGGCGCGTGCAGGCCTGGGAAGCCCACGCTGGTGTGCTCTAGCGCGGTGGGGAGCTGGTCATACTCTCAGCAGAGGAGGCAGGTGTGTTCTGGTGAGAGCCCACCCAAGACTGACCTCATGGCTTTCAGCCCTAGTATTCCTCCTGGTTCAGGTTCTGGAGATAGTGGAGTCCAACAGGAGATCTTTGAGAATGTGAGTACAGCAATACTGTGAGGTATTTCATTCCCGTTAATGCCACTGACATATTAGTTCACCAATTTATTATTGTAAATTCATTGTTTTCTTAAATTTGTTTTTGCCTTTCTCTTTAGATGGTTTATTGAAAGCCTACTGCAAATCTAGCCATCTTCATCACTTTTTACTACAGTCATTGAGAATATTTCTTAGGAATATTCTTCAGTTGCTAAATATAATAACAAAATAGCAATACTGAAATAGGATGAGTCAACGTTTCATCTTGCTTTGGAAAGTTAAGTTTGCTAGGAAGAAGGCAAAGATCATGATGGGAAATGTAGAATACGGACAAGGCTCCAATCCACTTCTCAGTTTTCCAGCAATTTCATTCTTCCTATTCTAATTGGTGTCCTCCACTTCTTATCATGTTTATATATTCAAAACTACCACCATTTTATTTTATAATTTGAGTTTAAAACATGTTTATTTCTTAACTTTCTATATCTTTAAATTATCTGTCATTAAATGAGATGGGCATGTTTGAGGCAGCTTCGTTTTATATACAATTTTTTCTTTATAATCAATGGCATGCTTTTTTGAGATGGTCTTTGCAGTGGGTGGAGTTTTAGCCTTGCCTTTGGAGGTTCGTTTAGTATTTTGGGGGAGGGTCATTAATACTCTTGTATTATAAAACTCATTTTTTTCAAAGTCTACTTTTTTAGATAGACAATATTTTCCCCCTTACTAACATGATGTCAATTCTGCTTAATTACCTGTTAAACTCATTGCTACTTTCTTCCAGTTTAATTTATTGAGCTCTTCTACTTATTTTGAAGATTTATTTGGGCATGGATCATACTCATTTTCTTCCATTCTTAGCACTTGTCATGAGGCTGTACTGAAATATTTTAGGTAGGAAAATTAGCACTTGTGCTTTCAGTTTAAGAAATTCTTCGCATAAATGGTGAAGTGCAGTATTGTTGCCTGTGCTTAGCAAGATGTGTGGTCTTTAAAATGACATTAATAATTTAAGCATAGGAAGAATGAAATATCAGTAAAGGTACTTCCACTTGAGTACCTCATTGTTGATTACTCAGAATTTAACACAGTATACTCCAGATACATTTAACACAAAGTATATTTTGTTTTGGGTTAGGATTGTAGCTTTAGTGGTAGAACACTTGTCTAACAGGCACAAAACCCTGGGTTCAATTATCAACACTGCAAGAAAAAAAAAATTGTGGTTTCAGCACCATCACCAAGTGAGTTTTATTTAAAGAAATCCCAGAGAATTTGTAATTAAACCTGTAAGGATATCTATTAAATAGTATGGAAGGTTAATTACAAATTTGTTCTTTTGGACTTCAATTACAAATGAGATACTCTTTGATTCTGCTGTGTGAATACATATTTGCATTTGGAAGGAGAGTCAAGTTATGGACAGGGTAAAGTCCAAATAAACACTTTGAAGGTGTTAGTGGCTATTTTCTGTTTTGAAAGAGGAACTTTAGGAGGATGATTTCCATGAAGATAAACATTAGGAAAATCTTTAGAAAAGGGATTAACATCACCCATGCCTTCATATATTATGCGTGAATCTCTCCATCTGTAGATGGGGGAGAACAAGAGCAAATGTTGGTGATTATATAGTAAACCACCATGTATAAGCTATTTCTATTTGTTGGGCATGGTGTGAAGGGCTTAAAATACATCTTTTCATTTAATCCTAATTCATTTATGATAATTTGTAAAATACTGTACATAGAGCTATCCAAATTTTAAATATAAAGGAATCTGAGATATTTATCTTCTCCAGTTCCCTTCAACTAGTACATAATGGAGATAATGTTCAAATGCATATCTTTCACAATCCAGAGCCATTCTTTTTTTAATATTTTATTTTTTAGTTGTAGTTGGACAGAATACTTTTATTTTATTTTTATGTGGTGCTGAGGATCGAACCCAGGGTCTCGCTTGTGCTAGGCGAGTACTCTACCACAGAGCCACAACTCCAGACCCAGAGCCATTCTTTTATTCATCATAATGTAGAATTTTCTTCAGTAAATCTTTTCTCTTTTATCAAATAGTGCTGGTTATGAAAGTTGAGTGCAATCTGTATACAGGGAAATCCTTCTTTCTGTTTTGCTTTAAAAGGCTCTTCATGATTATATTAATCATTAACTTTGTGCAATGCTATGATTGAGGTGGATATTAGGATTTTTTTTGGTGAAAGTTTTTCTTAGGAGAGTTCATGATTATCACGTTTTAATCAATTGCCACATTGACAGAGGCATTTATATTATTTAATCAGTAAATAATTAAGAATTGTATTATAAGAACTATGGATCAATTGTTTAGAAGTGATAGAGATAAAGAAGAGTTATTTAACACATGAGAAACATCATAGGCTGCATTTTCTAATATTGCTGCAAAACACCAAAGTCAAATATCACATAGAAGAGTGTGCCGCAGTCTGGCTGGGCACAAATGCCGCAGTCCGGCTGGGCACACAATCACGAGCCACCACACAGCTTGTAGATTCAAACAGCAACTCTTTATTCCCGAACTCACACCAGCCGTCTACAATCACGTTCTGGGGAAATCCACGTTCTCTGCCCAAATCCACTCCCACTGGGCTTCTATCTCCCAAAAAATACTGTCTGAATCCCGTGAGAACTCAAGGGGAACTCAGGCAGCAGGATACGCCCTATTCCCAGCAGGAATAATCTTAAACCTGGAACGCCCTAAACCCGATTTTCTAAACCGGGAACACCCTAATCCGCCCTGGTCCTTGAGCAAGGTCACCTACATTCAATGTCACTGCAACATGGGGTACGCTGGCAAGGAAATTGTCATACCTACTTGGCTAATGCCTCCCAGCAAGAGTGACCTTGTTTGTTCTTTGTCATGAATAAGGATAGTGTTTTAGACAAGTATAAATGATAATGTAACTTCAAGGATCCTGAACATGGTCAAAGGATTCAGAAGTGTTTACAATGTTTCATACTTCCTTAACAGCTTTAAAGGCATTGGTTTTCCATTAAAATCTTTAAATGTATGTAGGTCTTTCTCAGTTCAGCCTTCTTCAGTCTTATTGTTGGCTGAGAGATTTGTGCCAACTAAACAAAGGATTTGAAATTGTGTTTACTAAATAAGTCATGCTAGAGCAGAGTCAGCCTCATTCAGTAGATCCTACAGTGGTTGGATATTGAATTTTAATGTGATTTTAAAGAGCTTCCTGAGGTTCTGTGAATAGCAACAAAATTAATTTCTGTATTTTATGTTTTCAAGAAATATAGCACTAATATAACATAAACTATGCATTCTAACTAGGACTAGCAGGTTACACAGGTAGCATTTAAAGCTAACCAAATTAATTTTGTAAAGGTCTAGAACAAAATTCCTTAGTCCTCAGTTGATTTTGCAAAGTAAAAGTTAATTAGGATAATGATATGACCTATTGGCATTAGCCTAGAGCCAAATATTAGGCTCATCCCCCAAAATGAGTTTGAATAGAGCATTTTTTCTCTCTGGGTGATTTAGATGGTGACACCTGAAATATTATAGCCAATGAAAAAGATGGATCATTGACTCACACACCATATTGAATGTTTCAATGACTTGCCATTTGCCCAGGGCCAGTTTGTATAATCACAAAATATCATATTATTGAAAATTGACACCTAAATTAACATCTGTTTTTAATTCAAATATATATTATCATCTATCATGAGTTAAATTTCTCATATTTATATCTCTATTTAGGAAGACACCTCATTGTGCATAACATCTCAATTTCCAGTTCCCATAATTTCCCCTAAATGGAAATCTGTTACTTAGTTTGTTGAAAAATAAAAAAATTGACATGCTTCAAATGTCATTTTAAATATACTGTTATCTGGTCAAATGTTGTATTTGAATTAAAAGTTCACATGACTGATGTATAATAGAATATGGCAGGTGTATAATAGAATTCAGTGCCATAAAATGTGTATACTTTTTAAGTTTTAAAACAGAATTTTAATTTACTTTAATAAGAGTTTAATGTTATGACAATATTGGGAAAAGAGTAAATATGAAAAAAGTGAAACAAAATCACAAATTAGTAGTAGAATGTATTTTTAAAGTCAAGATTAATGAAAATATCAACAAAGAAGTATGATGACCATTTTTTCCATATGCCATTGCAATAATTTTGGGTTGCAGATGATCCATCAAAATGAACACTGAGGAAGAAAATAGCTTGAGCCCCCAAATTTGAAGGCAGCCTGGAAGATCTTGACTCTTAAAAAAACTATATAAAATTAAGCAACTTTATGTAACAAAATATTTAAGCTAGAATTTTTATTCTGAGTCACTTTCTACTCTAAACTTACATTGTGTCATCTTTTTTCTCCTAAATGGTTATGAGAAGACAAAGAAAACATAACCAAATAACAGTGTCGGGCAATGAAAACTCACATCAACAATTCTGATTTTCTGTATTATATACACACAATGGAATATTACTTAGCATAAAGAAAAATGAAATTATGGCATTTGCCAGTAAATGGATGGAACTAGAGAGTATCATGTTAAGTGAAATAAGCCAATCCCCTAAAACCAAAGGCTGAATGTTCTCTCTGATATAGGAACGCTAACACACAACAAGCAGGAGAGGGAAGAATAATAGTTCATTGGATTAGACAAAGGGGAATAAAGGGAATGGAGAGTGGATGGGAATAGGAAAGTATATTCCAGATACATTTAATACAAATGAATGAATCAGACATAACTTTCCTATGTTCATATATATGAATACACAACAGTAAAACTCCACATCATGTACAATCACAAGAATGGGATCCTAATTAGAATAAGTTATACTCCATATATGTATGTCAAAATACACTCTACTGTCATGTATATCTAAAGAGAAAAAAATCCCATTTCACTTAGTATTCTATGAAATTCCATTTCCAAACTCTAAGCACATCTTCAGACACTCGGAGGAGATATATTAGAAATCACTTTGCTTGTTCTGGATGAATTTATTATTGAAATTCCCAAATTCTTCAATAACAAGCCATTTTAGTTAGTGTATTTTGATTGGATTGAGAAAACCAATGTTGGTGACTTGGAAATAGCAAAATGGTACAGGTATTTTTTGTGGTGATTTTTAACTTCATGGAGTTATTTCATTGAAAAAAATCATTTTACAGTTGAAATGATTATTTCTATTATATTATTCCTCCATTACTTAATGTTCCATTTGGATGTCTCATAGTATTAACAATGTAACTTATGTGAGAAATCATCTATGTAAAATTCATAATTCATCTAGGCCAAGGGACTTTTCCTTTGTAAATTCTGTATTTTAAATTAACAAACTTGAAAATACATTATTTATTTTTCTGATTATTTTCCTATTGTTCTGCAATGGCTATAAAGTCACTTGTAACAAGAAGACAGTTAAATGTAAATAATTAAGAATCAGAACTGAGGGAAAAAAGATATCATATAGTTAACAATAGTGCTTTAATATTTCAGTATAGCCAGAAGAGATGATTTTGAATGTTTCATCACAATGAAATGATGTATGTTTAAAGTGGTAGATATGCTAATTACCCTGGATTGATTATTACACAATATATACACAAATGAAAACATTCAATTGTACCCCATAAATTTGTACAAGTATTACATGTCAATTTTAAAAATTAAAAGAGACATGAGAAGGCATATTCATATAGATAAAAGCATAGTATGCAGAACATAAAGTCTGAAGAGTTGTTATTACTAAGATTTAAAGTTTTTCTTCGAGGGTGAGGCATGTAGCTTAGTGGTAGAGGGCTTGCCTAGCATACAAAGGGCCCTAACTTCTGCAAAAACAAAAAACAAGCTCCAGTGTCACAATTATTTTTGAGTTTTCTAGCAGACCCAGTTACAAGGGAAGTTGGAAGTAAAATAATTCAATTTTGATAATATGTATTTTAGATTTGATAATATTTTTGTGTGAGGGACAATACTTTAGGTAAACATTAACTCTGTTTTTCCAACAGGTTTTTTAAATAAGTGAACTCTCTTTTTCTCTAAGTACTTAGATAAGTGAAATAATAATTTTATAATTCTAATTGAGCCATAGAAAGAATTTAAAATTGATGTTATTCAAGAAACAAAGTGCCATTTCCACATATATTTGATTTCAATACAACTTAAAATCTGAACGTTCCATAAAAATCACTTTGGAATTGTTTAGGAAAAAGTAAGGTAAAACATGAAAATTCTGGGGTGATGGATGCAGTGCACAGTACTCACAATTTCAGGCACAAGGTGTCGCTCTTTGCTTGAAAGAAAGAGTCCTCTCATGGATTGGTCTGGTCAGGCATTCCTCCTAAAAAACGACTCCATCATGTTGGATGCTACTATGAAAGGATCCTTCGAAACTTCTCAAAAACTCAGCGAGATTTTAAACCTGAATTGAAGTATTTGGTACAGTAAGTGTAAGAAAATCTTATTTTGGAAGCCAACTTCGTATGCAATGTTAGGTTTTCAGCGAAGGAGTTTGGGTACTCTGCGACTACTGATCTCGCTTCTGCTTCTGGCAGCCTGGGAGGCAGGGAGTGGCCAGCTCCACTATTCCATCCCGGAAGAGGCTAAACATGGCACCTTTGTGGGCCGCATCGCTCAGGACCTAGGGTTGGAACTGGAAGAGCTGGTGCCCCGTTTGTTCCGGGTGGAGTCCAAGGGCCGCGGGGACCTTCTGGAGGTAAATCTGCAGAATGGCATTTTGTTTGTGAATTCTCGGATCGACCGGGAGGAGCTGTGCGGGCGGAGCGCGGAGTGTAGCATCCACCTGGAGGTGATCGTGGACAGACCGCTGCAGGTTTTCCATGTGGAGGTGGAGGTGAAAGATATTAATGACAACCCGCCAACGTTCTCTCTCAGAGAACAAAGCCTGCTGATTTCTGAATCTAAGCAGCCAGACTCGCGATTTCCGCTAGAGGGAGCTTCTGATGCGGATATAGGCGAGAATGCTCTATTGACCTACAGACTAAGTCAAAATGAGTATTTTACTTTAGAATCACCAACGAATAGTAAGCCGACTAAAAGACTATCGCTTATATTAAAGAAGCCACTGGACAGAGAGAAAACTCCGAAGCTTAATTTGCTACTGACTGCCACAGATGGAGGGAAACCAGAACTCACAGGCACCCTTCAGCTCTTGGTCTCTATCTTGGATGTTAACGACAATGATCCGGAGTTTGATCAATTAGAATACAAGGTGAGAATGATGGAAAACATTGCTAAAGAAACTCTTGTGATAAAGTTAAACGCCACCGATCGAGATGAAGGAGTAAACGGGGAAGTAACATACTTCTTAATGTCAATTAAGCCCAATGGAAAACTCTTATTTACACTAGATGAAAATAATGGAGAAGTGAGGGTCAATGGAACTTTAGATTATGAAGAAAATAAGTTTTATGAAATTGAAGTGCAGGCCACAGATAAGGGTAATCCCCCGATGGCAGGTCACTGTACAGTCTGGGTAGAAATCGTAGACACCAATGATAATGCTCCTGAAATTACTGTGACTTCTCTGTCCCTCCCAGTACGTGAGGACACTCGGCCAACCACAGTCATTGCGTTGATAAGCGTATCCGACCGCGACTCCGGTGTCAACGGCCAGGTGACCTGCTCTCTGACGCCGGATGTTCCCTTCAAGATTGTGTCCACTTTCAAAAACTATTATTCACTGGTGTTGGACAGTGATCTGGACCGAGAACAAGTGTCAGCATATAATTTGGTCGTGACTGCACGAGACGGGGGCTCGCCTTCGCTGTGGACCACAGCCATTGTGTCGGTGGAAGTGGCCGACGTGAACGACAATGCACCTGCGTTCCCACAGTCTGAATACACCATATTCGTGAAGGAGAACAATCTGCCAGGCTCCCACATCTTCACGGTATCCGCTCGAGACGCGGACACGCAAGAAAATGCGCTGGTATCCTACTCTCTAGTAGAGCGGCGGGTGGGCGAGCGTGCGCTGTCGAGCTACGTGTCGGTGCACGCTGAGAGTGGCAAGGTATATGCACTGCAGCCCTTGGACCACGAAGAGCTTGAATTGCTGCAGTTCCAAGTGAGCGCGCGCGACGCTGGTGTGCCGCCACTCGGTAGCAATGTGACTCTGCAAGTGTTCGTGCTGGACGAGAACGACAACACGCCTGCGCTGCTGCCTACTCCTGTAGGTGGCACCGTGAACGTGAACGAGCTGGTATCAAGGTCAGTGGGCGCCGGCCACGTGGTTGGTAAGGTGCGTGCAGTGGATGCAGACTCCGGATACAATGCGTGGCTCTCCTACGAGCTATTGCCAGCTGCAGGTGGCGCTCGCAGTCCATTTCGCGTGGGGCTATACACCGGTGAGATCAGCACCACGCGTGCCCTGGACGAGACAGATGCGCCACGTCAGCGCCTGTTGGTTCTGGTGAAGGACCACGGTGAACCGGTTTTGATGGCCACCGCCACAGTGCTGGTATCTCTGGTGGAGAGCGGTCAGGCGCCAAAGGCCGCCTCACCGATGTTTGCCAGCTCTGCGGGCCAGGCAGAGTCGCTGGTGGATGTCAACGTGTATCTGATCATAGCCATCTGCGCGGTGTCCAGCCTGTTGGTGCTCACGCTGCTACTGTACACAGCGCTGCGGTGCTCGGCTGGGCCCACCGAGAGTGCGTGTGGACCTGGGAAGCCCACGCTGGTGTGCTCCAGCGCGGTGGGGAGCTGGTCATACTCGCAACAGAGGAGGCAGAGGGTGTGTTCTGGCGAGGACCCGCCCAAGACCGACCTAATGGCCTTCAGCCCCAGTCTTCCACCAGGACTAGACAGAGAAGATGAAAAAGGAAGGCAGGAGGCAGGATCAAATAATCCAATACACGTGAGTTTTCTAAAAATTCCACCTATTCAGAATGTTTATGTTACATTATTTGGAACATTTGTTCACAGAAATTTTTAAAATGAGAACTCTGTATTTTGAATATTGTTTTAAAGAACAATGTCTGTTAGTTATATATGTCAGATGATACATATATCCATTCTTTTAATAATGAAAAATCAGGTTTCTTCTTTTTAATGAATGTGCTCTTTCTTCTAATGTTTGATTAGAATACATTGAAAGAAGTTTTGAAGAATGCCCCTACTGTTGTTACTTGAGTACAAATAGTCACATTTTTTTGTGGATTCTTTAAATTTACCAACCTTTTTCTTTTAACAGCATTTGCCTTGATATTTTCACATTATTGAATTAATTGGTTAAAAAAACCCTCGTGTCAGTGATTGAACCCTCTTCATTAGGTCTGAAATGATTTCCTTTTCTATAGAGCTTAATATCCATCTTAAATGTATTATCCTTCAAATAAAATTTAATTTTGCATCTACTTCTGTGGCAAAACCTATTTTTATATTATTTGAAGGAAAAAAATCCAGCCTTGCATTGTAATATGCTGGAAATAACATCCTACAATGGAAATAATAAAATTGTCCATTCTTAATTTTTTTCTGTGAGCTGGCAATAGATTTATCTAGCACATATTCAAGCAAAACTCCCTGATTCATGTTTCTAAAGTAAACTAGGCAAGTAAAATTATTAAAATTATTCAAGCAAATCATACAAACTTGCTAAGGGCATATATGTTTATGATATCTGCAATATGTGCTTATGGGCATTGTTTCCTACATTTTTTGAATTTATCTAGAATTTAACTCCATTAAAGTGAACAAAACTGATAATTATCATTGTATGCATTTCACTTTTATTCCTTTTGTGGTACTGGGGATTGAACTCAGGGTTGCTCTATCTATCACTAAGCTATTTCCCTAGACCTACTTATTTATTTATATATAGATAGGATCTTTCTAAGTTGCCAGAGCTGTACTCAGACTTGGAATTCTCCTGCCTCTGTCTCATGGATAACTGAGATTATAAGAATTTACCACTGTGCCTGACTATTTCACATTTTAACTGCTCTGTCTTTAAATGTCTTATCTCAGTATAATCATGTAAGAGTCTAGCAAAGATCATTTACCACTAGGAATTTCTTCTATTTCTGTGTGGGTCTTTTTGTTATGAATATGGTTGTAGAATTCTTTGAAAATCAGACATGGCTGTTTTAATGTTACACATCATGTCATTTGGCATAATATTCTAAAGGAGTCCATTCTTGGAACTTGGATCAGGAACTCCTATATTTGTTTGTTTATTTCTTCTTCTTCTTCAAAACTTTCGTATTTTAATATTAATTGGCTAGTAACATTCTTTAAGTATTAAAAGTAGGTAAAAGATATTTGAAATTGTATAAATATAATAAATATGAATATTAAGGCATACATTATTGCCATTTCCAAATGAAGTTATTTGATTAAGTTCATCTAAATTTACTTTTAAAAAGACATTGGAGAATTTTAGATTACAGTTTAAATTTTTGTAAACCATTACTTTTGCATCACATAAATAGCTGGTGCACATTTAGATAATTTCAAATTACCAGAAATAATTTTTATAGATTCAGAGTCATTCATATTTATTCTTACTGTCAGAGCTACATTCTTGGGTAAAATTATAATTTCACCTTATTTTTTAGTTCAGGTAATACTAGGATAACAGATTTTATTACCTGCTTAATAATTTAATTATGTACAACAATGTATGAGAACTACATGACAGTATTTTTTTTTCCTGACAGTACCTTAGCAATCCAGGTACATTAACATTTTTGAAAACGGAAAATAGGAAATGAAACTTGGTGGTGATGTTCAGCAATTTAAATAATTAGTTTGATTATATCAAAATTAAAGTGGTTTTCTTAAGTAAGAGCCAGTTTTATAGTTATTTTATACTCAGAGGTTATTTTTTTCTGGTTATATAAAGGCCTCACACCTCACTTACCTTTATTGTTGTATGTAAGAGGAGTGGCAACAAATTATGGGCTTGAAGATTTGAGTTTGAATATTAATTGCCGCAGTCCGGCTGCAGCAAAACAACCGGGGGGTGACGAAGAACTTGTGTAGATTGATACAGCAGGAGTGGGAGCCGTTTATTCCAGGACAGGAGCAGTATTTATACTTTCCACACAGCTTATCTAATTAGCATAAACTAGATACATCAGTCAACCAATAAGGAATCTCCACACTTAATGGCTGGCTTTTGTTACTTCTCAAACCACTCCCTCTGGCATTTTGCCAGGTACCATCCAGACTTGTTTACGAACTCTAACATTACCCTGGCAAAATGCCAGGTGTTATTTTGACTTGTTTACAGACTCTAACAATTAATGAAGCTTTAAAATCTATGTTTATTTTTCTTATCTATTTTGTTTTCATGATTATCTTGACTTATTAAAAATTATGAAAGCTCTTTTGGTTCACCTTGAACCATAGTCATCATTTTGATTTTCTGAAGAGACTTATATTTTGAGTAATTACTAACTGATCTGTAGGGAAAGATTTATCGAGAAACCAACATGTTTGTTTCATGTTCACATTCTTTTGCCTTTGGTTGGTGAGATTAAGTGCCTTAAAACACTTCATGAGATCATTTGCATATTGGTCTGCCATTGTTAGCTTAGAATATTGTGAAATTTGACAGCTTGACTCATACATTTTCATGGCAATGCTTTATTTCTTCCAAAATAAAGCTTTCTAGAACTTGTGCTTTGCATTGCTTTAACATGCTATGGGAATAAGAGCAGGTGTATGAAAAGCCATCACATATAAACATCAATGAACCCCAAACAATAGCATCGTTCATATTTATGATGAATTACAATATTCAATAGAGTTGTACAATTTATATATGTGAAATGTTTAGCTCGTATAAATATTTATGTTTCATTTTCTCTACTAGATAATGGCATTCTTAACATCTTCCTAACATCTTACAATAAAGTATTTGGGAAGCACTTTATCATGAAAACAGTGTGAATTGTAAGCATTGTAAGGTTAGGAGTGATTATTCCCCATAATAGTTAAAGGGTAACTTCTTTTATGCCTTATTTTCAAAGGTTTTTCAAAATTTTATTTATTCTAATTTGTTATAGATGACAGCAGAATGCAATTCAATTCATATCACACAAATAGAGCACAAATTTTCATGTCTCTGGTTGTACACAAAGTAGAGTCACTCCATTAGTGTTTTCATATGTGTATTTAGGGTAATGATGTCTGTCTCATTCCACCATCTTTTCTACCCCCATGCCTCCTCTCTTCCCCTCTCTCCCCTTTGCCTTATCTAAAGTTCTTCTATTCTTCCCACGCTGCCCCCCATCCCCATTATGAATTAGCATCCTTATATCAGAGAAAACATTTGGCACTTTGTTTTTTGGGGGATTGGCTAACTTCACTTAGCATTATATTCTTCAACTCTATCCATTTATCTGCAAATGCCATGAGTTTATTCTCTTTTAATGCTGAGTAATATTCCATTGAGTATATATATATCAAAGGTTATTTTAATGATAAACTTTGAAGCAGAAAATGTTTTCAAACTACAACATAGGCATTTTTGTTTCGTTGCTAATAACATATAGGTTAACTAAATAGGATCATTCACAAATGATCCATGAAATGATCCAAAATAGAATTTAGAGAGACCAAGAAATGGCTAACCCCAAAGAACCTCTCTTCTTTTTCTTGTATTTACATAATCAGTCACATATGTCGCTATACACTCAAAAGGTGAAGAAGGAAAATTCTGTCTGTGCACATAGTTACCAACCATTCACATATAGGGTCAACTCCATATTGACTGGAACGCAGGTCAGGAATTATTAAATAGGTACATAAAGGGTCATAAAAATCTCATGTATGCTCTCCTTTAAAACGGCCTTCACTGTCTGCAATGGTGTTTATAGAGTGGAGGACTGATTCCTGCAATTGCTGCTCTCGCTTTTACTCCTGGCAGCCAGGGAAGGGGGAACCGGTCAGCTTCACTACTCAGTCGCGGAGGAGGCCAAGCACCGCACCTTTGTGGGCGGCATCACGCAGGACCTGGGGCTGGAAATAACAGAATTGGTGCCACGCCTGTTCCGGGTGGGGTCCAAGGATAGCAGGGACCTTCTAAAGGTAAATCTGCAGAATGGCATTTTGTTTGTGAATTCTCGGATCCACCGGGAGGAACTGTGCAGGGGGAGTGCGGAGTGTAGCATCCACCCGGAGGTGATCGTGGACAGGCCGCTGCAGGTTTTCCATGTGGAGGTGGAGGTGAAGGACAGTAATGACAACCCTCCAGTGCTCAGAGAAAAACAGCATAAGGTCTGAATCTGCACCTCTGGACACAGTTTCTTCTAGAAGGCTCTTCTGATGCAGATTTTGGCATAAACTCTCTCCTAACTTATACATTAAGTTTAAAGGAGCATTTTGCACTTCAAACAACAACAGCAAAAACAAAGATAAAAGCACATTGCCTGAGTTAATTCTTCCGAAGTTATTGTACAGAGAGGAAACCCCCGAACTTAATTTATTGCTGATGGTCATTGATGGTGGTAAACCGGAGCTAACAGGATTGTTCAGATTGCAAAACCATCCTGAATGTGATGCCAACGCTCCAGAGTTTGATAAGCCTGGTTATAAAGCAGTATTGTTTGAAAATGTCAGAAACAACAGTAGAATAATTCAACTAAATGCTTTGGATCTGGACGAAGGCCTGAATGGGGAAATTTCCTGTGAAATCAGAATGATTTTGCCAGTGAGTGAGAACTGCAAGTTTTCAATTAATCCAGGTACAGGTGAAATTAGAATCCACAGGGAACTAGATTTTGAAGAGAATAATGCTTATGAAATTCAGGTTAACGCCATTGAAAAGGGATTCCTTCCATGGTAGGTCACAGCTTGGTCCTGGTGGAGGTTCTGTACCTGAATGACAATATTCCTGAGAAAATGGTTACTTCACTATCACTCCCTGTGAGAGAGGATGCCCAAGTGCGGGATTAGCGGGTCTGACCTTGACTCTGGGGCCAACAGACAGGTCACCTGCTCCTTGTCATCCTACATACCCTTCAAGCTGGTGTCTACATTCGAAAATTACTATTCCCTGGTTCTGGACAGTGCCTTGGACCATATCTGCCTATAAAGTCGTGGTTACTGCAAGGGATGAGAGCTCGCCTTCAATGTGGGTTACCACCAGGGTGTTCGTGAAGGTGGCGGACATGAACGACAATGCACCGACTTTTGCGCAACTTGAGTACGCGGTGTTGGTGAAGGAGAACAACCCACCGGCTACGGACGCACATGAGAACGCAAGGCTGTCGTATTCGCTGGTGGGTGGGCGATCGTATGCTGCGGAGCTACGTGTCAGTGCACGCGGAGAGCGACAGTGGGGTGCGCTGCAGCCTCTGGACCATGAAGAGCTTGAGCTGTTGTAGTTTCAGGTGAACGCGCAGGACCCTGGCTTGCAGCCCCTGGGCAGCAAAGTGACGTTGCAAGTATTCGAATTGAATGAAAATGACAGTGCTCGCTCCCTGCGAAGTCAGGGGCGGGCATCCCAGGTGGCACAGTGAGTCAGCGTGTGCCTCGATCAATGGATGCTGGCTACGTGGTAGCGAAGTACGTGCAGTGACCCTGATTCAGGATGCAATGCGTGACTATCTTATGAGCTGCTGCCGGCGACTGGTGTCGCGCAAAGCCCGTTCCGCGCGGGGCTGTATACTGGCGAGATTAGCACAAGGCGCGCCCTGGACTAAGCAGACGCGCCAAACAAGCGCCTTTTGGTGCTAGTGAAGGACAATGGCGAGCCCCCACTGACGGCCACTACCTCCGTGCTTGTGTCTCTCCTGGAGAACAGTCAGGAGCCAAAGGACCGGCAGGTGCTGCAGACCAGAAGATGGTGGTGGTAGATGTCAAGGAGTTCTTGATTATTACAGTCTACGTGGTGTCCAGCTTCTTTGTGCTCAAGCTGCTGTGTTTGCCGCCCTGCGGTGCTGGGTAGAGCCTGCCCAGCGCGCATGCGGGCTTGGATAGTGCACGAAGATGTGCTTTTTCGAGGTGGAAGTCGGGTGGTACTCACAGGAGGCAGAGGGTGTGTTCTGGAGAGGATCACCTAAGACTGACCTCTTAGCCTTCAGTTCCAGTCTTCAGCCATCTCAAGAAGATTGTTTAAATTCTTCCAGGGAAGTAAGTTATTGATATCAATTATGTGTATGTTTCCCTGTAATAACTTGATTTTAGGTTATAACCATATCCTCTTTTTGTTATTCTTTTCTTCACAATGTTATCCCGTAAACCATGAAATGTCTACTGTTCTCTGGTCTGATCATTCTTTTCTTAAATCTTAAACCACTTATCACTTGTTTGCTTTAGTTTCACATAATTTTCATGTATCATCATATATAATTTCCATGTATCATCTAACATTACATGCATCATTGGAAGATAATGGAAGCCCTATTGAAGTTCATAGAGAGTACTGAAGTTTAAAAGCAATCAAGCAGTTTTTATAAATTATCAAAAAAAGTATAGCAAGTTGTCTGCTAATTAAGAGGTTCTCAGCTGAAACACTTTTCCTTCTATTTTTTCATTTCTACATTCAGTAACAACTGTGTACATCTTTACTTATTTTCAGAAACAACACATTTAATTAACAATTATCTCAAGATAAGAGAATATGAAGAAATGTAGAAAGAAAAATAATGAACTTTTCTATACAATTTACATGGATTATTTTGCTTCTGCTGACCTTAATGAACTCTAAATGAGAGAAGCTCATATGTCCCAAATTCTGATGTTGATTAACATACAAAAATTTTCACAATTATATGTCACTTTCTTCATTCCAAATTAATAGATATGAACTTTGTATAGAATTGTATATAACTCTTTAGTTTTTTGTTTGAAAATTTGATTTGCCATAAGCAATTTTGATAGATGTAAATATCATTAAAGTTAGAAAACCTTTGACTGTACATATGTATCCATCTCAAGCTGAAAGTCAAGATCTTTTTCTTAGTCATTCTTATTTTGAATATTCATGTGTTATTCAACATTACTTTAGGGAATGAGTTACATAGATATAATGAAGACCATAGATCACCACATCTGAAAATTTCCATTCTTGCCGCAGTCTGGCTGGGCACAAATCAGGAGCCACTGAAGCAGGAACAAACTTTATTTTTGAACTGCAGGAAAACACTTCACACAGCTCCGGGGGAATCCTCCCTAAAGCCACGTGGCTCCTCCAGGAACCCCCAGCCAGAAATATCTCTCCCGGAAATCCCTCCTCCTGCAGTTCCCCAAGCAATGGGAACTCTCGGGGAATCCCCGGAAATCCCCAGAGAACTCAAAAATAGTGCAAGAACTCAAAAGCTGCGGCATAGGCGGATAGTAATGCCTCGCCTGTCAATCAATACTGTTGGCAAAATGCCAGGGGCCATACAGACTCCGCAGTGGCTCTCAGCACATTCTCTCCTTTTTCTTGCTATCTATGAGTTATTAGCATTGAAAATAATAGTATGTTAAATTAAAAACTGACCAGGTGTTTGATAACTCTTAAATTTATTTTTTAATTTGGTCATAAATTTAGGATTTCAGGCAAATTACAAAAATAATTAAAAGAATTCCTAAACTCATTAAACTTGATTCCTTAATTTTTCCTTATGTACTAGGGCCATTAAAATAGCCTCCTTGATCCCCATTCTAATTTCTCTGAAGGCTTAAATTATGACAGTAGAAATGAATCAAAAGAACCATGTACTGGAATTGGGAATATAAGATGTAGCTGTAGAGGATTTGCCTAGCATGTGCCAGGCTCTAACATGTGCAAGTTTAATTGCCAGGAGTGGAAGTGGAAGGAAAGAACCATGCATATGGTAGCAAGGTAGAAGCAGCCAGATGATTGATGACTCAGTATAAATGATGAGAAAGATAAAAGTTGAAGATAACACCCCCTCCCTTTTCAATTTGGTCAACAGGGAGGATGTGATTGCTCTAAAAAAATATGCAAAACAGAGTTGGTAAAACAGTTCATATATGTTTGGTCATGTAAGGAATGGAGAGGAACATTTAAGAAAATGGTATTTTTGAGGTTTCAAGAGAACACTACTATGGCTGGAAGTATGGATCTAGAATTCAGAGGAGATTATAGAATAAATGCCTGAGGGAAAAATATAAATCCTTGAAAGGATAAAATCACCAAGAGAGAAACTGAAACATTTAAAAAATAATAATTCCAAGAAAACAATTTAGGTGGATAGTTGTGTTAGTTCCTGGAGCTGCTATAAGAAATGACTGTATGGTACACAACAAAAATCTATTCACTTTCAGTTTTGGAGATCTGAAGTCCAAAATAAAGGTGTTAGTAGGGCTGTATTCCCTCTGGAAGCTCTAAGGGAATACATCTAGGGAATATATCTGTTCTTTGCTTCTTTAAGTTTCTCATGGGTGGTGCCATTCCTTAGCTTGTGGCTGCATCATTCCAATCTCTATCTCCATGGTCACATAGCTTCCTCCTCTTCTCCATGTATTCTCTGTGTACATGTGATTGCACTTAGGGCCCCCCTGTATACTCCAGGATAAATGTCTCCTTGCAGGATTCTTAATTTAATTACATAATTTGCCTATAAAGTAATATTCAAAAGTTCTGAGTCTTAAGATGTGGGTATATCTTTTTGAGGAACCACCATTCACCCAACTATAGTAGGCCTAAAATCTCAGGGAGAATAGATAGGCAGCTGAGATCAAACTTCAACTAAATGTTAGAAATTAGAGGTGAAGGAAAGGAGATAAACAAAAGTTTTTTCCCCCAGAAGTAGCATGTTTAAGTATATATGTTCATATACATATGTTTTAATAAAAACATATAATACAATTATTTATATATAAATTGATGCATATTTTAGTTAGAGATATTTGAGAATTTTTTTGTGTGAGAGCAAAGAAGCAAGTAAAGAAGGTGATACGAAAGACAAAACAGGAAGCAAGGGAATGAAGTGAAGATAAAAACATGAAGGAGATGAAAATGGAAAATAATATTTTTCAGATTATAGGGTTAGCATAAAAAGTGGGGACAGTTTTTTCCTGTGAACTAATAGGGAGAAAAGTAGAGACTACAAAGAAAATTGTTGATATGAGAAGAGAGCAGTGAGTTCACTCTCTTAATAGGAAAATTATCCAAAAGTCAAGCAGTAGGAATAGAGTGGAGAATTGTGAAGAGAGAAGGACAATATAAAATAATTTCTGAAGGCAATAGGAAGAGTTTATTAGTTAACTTGAGGTCCAGCTGTAGAAAATGTGTAAGTAAACTTCTAGAGAATATAGTCATCATCATTAAATAACTACTTTTTACTGAGGTCAATAGGAAGAATAGAGAAAATGAACAGTTAATTGTGTGTTGGATGCTAAAGAATGTTAGAGAGGAGTAAGACAAAGTTTAAGAGGGGAAAGAGGTACAGAAATCAACCCAGATGTCATTTCCTACAGAGTTGTGCACAGAAATAAATATCAGAAAGATATTTATTAGAGCTATTATATATTTTTCATTGTGTTATTTGGCCTGGACCTAGTAATGATACCAATGGATAAAAAAAGATTCACTTCTTTTCCTTGCTTACGATGTGTTAACACCTTTGTCTTGCTATTGTCACTTACTTGGAAAGTCAGAATCAATTTAAATGGTAGTAAGTTTTTTCTTAGTGATGATGAAATGAGAAAGGGAGGAAAAAAGAAAAAGAAGGTAAGTCTATTGGTTGTAGTTTAAATTCTATTAAATACACAGGAGGCTGGTTCTTTGCTGAGAGCCACGGCGGAGTCTGTATGGCCCCTGGCATTTTGCCAACAGTATTGATTGACAGGCGAGGCATTACTATCCGCCTCTGCCGCAACAGTTCTTAGCATGTTTTTGTCAAAGGGAACTTAAAACTTCAAAGTGTTGTTGTATTTAAGTAGTCTTGAGTTTACTGTGTATTTACGCTCACACACAAGCTCACACACATTTGACTAAACACTTTCTTTCATATACAAACATTTTACCTACACGGCACAGTCATATTTGGATGAATTTATAAATATGGTGAAATAATTCAAAATCTGGTGTATCACTTACCAATATCCTTCGCATTCATCTGCTTTTTTCCCCCCTTATGTGATTGTTATATTTCCATTTGGAATCAGTGGCCATTGTATGAGAAGGTCTTGAAAAATATTGCAGGAAAAGGAAATTGCAACCAAAGCCTTCAGGAATATGAGAACTAGAGATCCATTGCTCTCAAATGAATGTATAATATTCTCCCTTTAAAAGTTCTCCATGGAGGTTTTACACATGAAACAAATTTGTGGAAAAATTGAACACATCAACCCAACTGTCAAATAACATCCAATGCTGAGCAGCATACAACGATTTACTGTTTCTGTAAAGGTATATAGTTAATCTCAAATTACATATTTGCGGCGAAAAAGTCGGTAAATGTGAGGAAAACGATACCCTACATCAATGGAAAATATGAAGACCTAGTCATTCTTACACTTACACATTCATGCGCATGGTGTCGCTCTTTACTGAGAATGTTTCTGCGAAGAAAGGCACCGTATCTTCCTCCAGAAAATTCGTCAGGTAGTGGGAAATCCGTTGCGAATTCTCTCGCACTAGAAGCTCATAAAACGGATCCTTGAGAGGAAGTTTTATGTAAGGCATTCTATATACTGTAGATATCTATGAATCCTTATGCGTGTATCATGCTATTTTCCTTGCAAAGAGACCCGGGAGCCCGGCACCTTCTATTCTCGCTTCTGCTCCTCACAGACTGGGAGGCCGGGAGCGGTCAGCTCCACTACTCTGTCCCGGAGGAGGCAAAACACGGCACCTTTGTGGGCCGCATCGCGCAGGACCTGGGGCTGGAGATAACAGAATTGGTGCTACGCCTGTTCCGGGTGGCGTCCAAGGACCGCGGGGACCTTCTGGAGGTAAATCTGCAGAATGGCATTTTGTTTGTGAATTCTCGGATCGACCGGGAGGAGCTGTGCGGGCGGAGCGCAGAGTGTAGCATCCATCTGGAGGTGATCGTGGACAGGCCACTTCAGGTTTTTCATGTGGAGGTGGAAGTTAAAGATATTAATGACAACCCGCCGGTATTCCCTGAAAATAACAAAAGCATAATGATTGCAGAATCTAGACCTCCAGAAACCAGATTTCCACTAGATGGCGCTTCGGATGCAGATATTGGCGCAAACGCTGTCTTGACCTACCGACTGGATCCCAACGATTATTTCACTTTGGATTACCAAAACAATCGTGAACAAACGTCTTCGTTATCACTTGTGTTAAGGAAAACATTAGACAGGGAGGCAATTCAGGAACATAGTTTATTACTGACAGCCAGTGATGGAGGTAAACCAGAGCTGACAGGCACAGTTCAGCTGTTGATCATAATTCTGGATGTGAATGACAATGCTCCAGAATTTGATCAATTCGTTTATAAAGTTAAAGTGTTAGAGAATGCACTTAATGGAACACTCCTGATTAAACTAAATGCCACAGATCCTGATGATGGTACTAATGGAGATATAGTTTACTCTTTTAGAAGGCCTGTGTCTCCCTCAGTGGTGTATGCATTTAACATAAATTCCAACGATGGAGAAGTTAGGACAAAAGGTAAACTGGATTTTGAAGAAAAGAAATTATATGAAATATCCGTGGAGGCAGTTGACAAAGGGAATATTCCAATGACGGGTCATTGTACCCTTTTGGTGGAAGTACTAGATATAAACGATAATGCCCCTGAAGTAACCATCACTACTCTGTCACTTCCCATCAGAGAAGATACACAACCTAGTGCAGTCATCGCCCTGATCAGCGTTTCCGACCGTGACTCTGGTGCCAACGGACAGGTCACCTGCTTTCTGACGCCCCATGTCCCCTTTAAGCTGGTGCCCACCTTCAAGAATTATTATTCGCTGGTGCTGGACAGCGTTCTGGATCGTGAGACTATATCTGACTATAAGCTGGTGGTGACAGCACGTGACAGGGGCTCGCCTTCGTTGTCGGCCACAGCCAGCGTGTCCGTGGAGGTGGCCGACGTGAACGACAATGCACCAGCGTTCACGCAGACCGAGTACACCGTGTTCGTGAAGGAGAACAACCCACCCGGATTCCACATCTTCACAGTGTCCGCGCGGGACGTGGACGCGCGGGAGAACGCGCTAGTGTCCTACTCTCTGGTTGAGCGTCGGGTGGGCGAGCGTGCGCTGTCGAGCTACGTGTCAGTGCACGCAGAGAGCGGCAAGGTGTATGCGCTGCAGCCCTTGGACCATGAGGAGTTGGAGCTGCTGCAATTCCAGGTGACCGCGCGCGACGCTGGCGTGCCGTCCCTGAGCAGCAACGTGACGCTACAGGTGTTTGTATTGGACGAGAATGACAACGCGCCCACGCTGCTGCCTCCTCGGGCAGGTGGCTCTATGAGCGAGCTGGTGCCACTGTCAGTGGATGTGGGCCAAGTGGTGGCGAAGGTGCGCGCTGTTGATGCGGATTCGGGGTACAATGCGTGGTTATCTTATGAGCTGCAGACGCTGGCGGGCAGTGTGCGCAGCCCGTTCCGTGTAGGGCTGTATACTGGTGAGATCAGTATCACGCGCGCCCTGGATGAGGTGGACGCGCCACGCCAGCGACTGCTGGTGCTAGTGAAGGACCATGGCGAACCAGCACTGACCGCCACTGCCACAGTGCTGGTGTCACTGGTGGAGAGTGGTCAGGTGTCAAAGGTCTCTTCGCGGTCGTCCACCAGTGCCTCTGGCCCAGAGGCGGCGCTGGTGGATGTCAACGTGTACCTGATCATAGCCATCTGCGCGGTGTCCAGCCTGTTGGTGCTCACGCTGGTGCTGTACATGGCATTTCGCTGCTCCGCGGTGCCCACGGAGGGCGCGTGCGGCCGTGGGAAGCCCACGCTGGTGTGCTCTAGCGCGGTGGGAAGCTGGTCTTACTCGCAACAGAGGCGACAGAGGGTGTGTTCTGGAGAGGTCCCACCCAAGACCGACTTAATGGCCTTTAGCCCGGGTCTTGCTCCAGTTTTGGGTTCTGCAGAGGAAACATGCCAGAGAGAAGGGCAGGCAGAGTTCTTGAAAGCGGTAAGTTCCTATTTTGAAGAATAGACTTTTTTTTTTTTTTTTTTTTACATATTTGCTTTTTATTTTTGGTTAAAGAATTTTTGTAAATCCTGGATAATCTGATAATTTTTTTGTCCTTAGATATTAAAATATATACAAACATCTTAAGAAATAGTCTTAACTAAATATTTTAGCCTTCTTGACAGTTGTTCATTTAAAATATCTTTAACCCCAATTTTGAGATTGTTTCTTAGGTTAATTTTAATTTCCCTGCTCTTTATCATCTTTAACAATTTGGTTATTGACATTTAGGTTGGATTATTCTTCATAGTGAAACCTGAAGTCACCACAATGAAGTGTCCAAAACTGAAATAATTTGGTTTTGTTGTCCTGTTAATCGTTTTCTGTATTTATTATGTATTCACCATTTACAAAAATCCCACGTTTTGAGAACTTAAGCATTTTTTTAAAATGTTGTTTTAATGAGGCTAATCAAAATTTAAATTTTTGAATCTTTTAATTTAATTTACACATATGCCTACATACATGTATTATTTTAAAGTGCTTCATAACTTTTCACGGAAATGCCTCATTTTACAGTTCATTTTTCTTTCTTTTAAATAATTTCTTTTGGCACTCCTTTGTTGTCTTCTAGGCACATCAATGTTTCCCTCTCAGGTATCCCATAACAAGCTACTTGTGATTTTCCTTTCATATTTTTATTTGCACTCAGATAATTATTCATAAATTTACATTCATGTAGTGATTTTTTATTATTGTTTAGTTTTAAATATTTAACACGTTATGTATTTTAGATCTCTTTGTCACAAGACTTTTGGGAAATCTTTTATTTTAATTAGTTATGTATGACAGCAGAATGCATTACAATTTATATTACATGTATAGAGCACAATTTTTCATATCTCTGGTTGTACACAAAGTAGAGTGCTGGGAGCCATTAGCCAAGTAGGTATGACAATTTCCTTGCCAGCGTACCCCATGTTGCTTAGTGGAAGGACTCGTGGAAATAGGACATTTTGCAGTGACATTGCATATAGGTGACCTTGCTCAAGGACCAGGGCGGATTAGGGTGTTCCCGGTTTAGGATAATCGGGTTTAGGGCGTTCCAGGTTTAAGATTATTCCTGCTGGGAATAGGGCGTATCCTGCTGCCTGAGTTCCCCTTGAGTTCTCACGGGATTCAGATAGTATTTTTTGGGAGACAGAAGCCCACTGGGAGTGGATTTGGGCAGAGAACGTGGATTTCCCCAGAACGTGTTTGTAGACGGCTGGTGTGAGTTCGGGAATAAAGAGTTGCTGTTTGAATCTACAAGCTGTGTGGTGGCTGGTGATTTTGTGCCCAGCCAGACTGCAGCAGTAGAGTCACACCATTTGTGTCTTAATACATGTAAGTAGGGTAGTGATGTATATCTCATTCCACCAACTTTCCTAACCCCATGCCCCCTCCCTTCCCCTCCCTCCCCTTTGCTCTATCTAGAGTTGTCTAATTCACCCATGCTCCCCGCCCCAAGCCCATTATGAATCAGCATCCTTATATCAGAGAAAACATTTGGCATTTGGTTTTGCAAATGTGATACTATTAATAGCTGTGTGGTAATGATAGTGTGGACATATCACTACACATTCAGTTATTCACCTGGGGATGAGCAAACACTTTGTTTTTAGTGTTCTTTTACAAAGAACATGTTGTACTATCATTTTATGTATTTCCTAAAAACTGATACTTGATTCTCACAGTGGAATTGATCACCAAAGAGTATCAATAATTTTAATTTTGAAGTATGTTATATAGGTGGTTTTCCAAAAATTTTGTAGTACTTGAAATTTCCACCAAACAGTTAAGAGCATTCTTTTCATCTTATCTCCAGAAGCAATAGAGGATTTACTTTCTGTTGTTGTGATCAGTCTGAAATATCAAACAAATATTTTATTATTTGTTTTAATTAGTTATACATGACAGTGGAATGCACTTATATACTTTGATGTATCATACATAGATGGATATAATTTCTCATTTTTCTGAGTATACATATTGTAGAATCACATTAGTCATACAGTCACCTACATACATGCAGTAATAATGTCTGTTTCATTCTACTATTTTTCTTATCCCCACATCCCCTGCCTTCCCCTCCTTTCATTTCTCTCTACTTAATCTGAGGTAACTTTTGTTTTTTTGCATTACAATTCTTTTTTTTTTTCATTACAATTCTTAATACACATAAATACCACACTTTTTGTAATGCTAAGTATGAAGTCAGCAAATCCCCCCCAAACAAATACTGAATGTTTTCTCTGATATAGGGAGGTTACTCATAGTGGAATTGGGAGGGAGAGCATGGGAGGAATAGATGAATTCTAGATAGGGAAGAGGGGTGGGAGAGAAAGGGAGGGGGCAGGGGATTAACAAGGATGGTGGAATGTGATGGACATCATTGTACGAAGTACAAGTATGAAGACTTGAATTGGGTGTCAATATACTTTATATACAAACAGAAATATCTGTTATTTTAATTTTAAATTCCTATATGTCACCAGTGGAATTGAGAATTTTATGTTATTTTGTTTTGGACTTTATTGTCTTTGATTTATCAATAAAACTCTTTACCCATTTTCACATATGAAAAAAATGTGGTTCTTAATTTGGGAAAATTCTTTGGACAACATAAATATTACCTATTTATCTGCTAAGTGCATCACAAATGTACTTTTCTCCAGTGTCATTTCTACTGATTTGTTTATAGAATATTTTGCAATATAAAAGTGTTCAAAATTCGTATAGTCAAACATGTCTAATTTTTATTTTATGCATTTTAAAGTTTGAAGGTTAGTTTGAAAAGTCTTTCTAACCTCTGTATTGAAATTCACTGGGCTAGGGGTAAAGCTCAGTGGTAGAACACAGGACTAACATGCACCAGGCCCTTAGTTCTATCTCCAGCACCACAAATAAATAAATAAATAAATAAATATACACATATATATAATTCATTAATTAAATTTATTTAATAAACACATATTCAATGTTCTCTATATACTAGGGGTTTTACAGAATAGGAATATAGCTTTGAAATTCATTCTTTTTTTGTTGTTGTTAAATATAAAATTTCTAGATTGGTGACATTTTACTTTTGCCTGAAATTTTTCTTTAATACTTCTTGTGTTCTGGTACTGAATTCACTCAAATTTGTGAAAATTTTTTATTGCACTTTCATTTTTTAAGATGTATTTTTACTGGATATATAGGATAATTTTTGAAAGGTGTTATTCATTCCCTTGCCTCCTGGCTTGAATAGTTTCTGATGAGAAGATTGCTATTCTTTTTACCTTTGTTCTTTCCCCTCCATCACTTCTTATAGTGTCAGTTTAAACTATCCTTTTAAAAAATGTCATTTTTATCATTGATTTTTGCAAATTGATCATTATGTTCTTTAGTCTTATTTTCTTTATGTTAGTCTATTTGGGATTTGTTGATTTTCTTGATCTGTGGATTTACCATTTTCACCAAATTTGGGAAAATTTTAACCATATTGCTTCAAATATTTTTTCCTCCTTTCTGCCTTTCTGTGACTCCAATTACACTTATGTTGGACCATCTGATGTTTTCTTTGTCTTTTCACTCTCTGTGCCTCATTTAAGATACATTTACTGGTATATTTTCAACTCCACTAATTTTTCTTTTGTAGTGTCATGTCTTCTAATCCTAACCAGTATATTTTGAAAAATTCAGACAGTATATTTCTTATCTCTGTGAGATTCCACTTTGGTCTTTCATTTTATTTATCTCCACATAATATTCATCTTTTGATCTATATACTTGATTATATAAGTATATTTATTATAGATGTTTTAACACTCTTGTTTCCCTGTTTGAACGTTTTTCTCTGCTTCTTTTGATTGATCTTTCTTTTTGTGTGGATTGTGTGGATTTGCATGGCAGGTAATATTTGATTAGATGCCAGACATGGTGAATTTTACATTGTTAGGTACTGAAGTGTGTGTGTGTGTGTGTGTGTGTGTGTGTGTGTGTATGTGTGTGTTTTCCTTTAAAGTGATGGTTCTCCACCAGGGACAATTTTGCTCCTGCCCTAGTAGATAATCTGAAAATACCTGGATACATTTTAGTACTTACAACTAGGGTATTGCTATAGCACCTAGTGATAGAGGCCAGAGATACTGCTAAATATCCAATAATTGCTGCTAAACATCCCACATAACAAAGAATTATCCAGATCAAAATATCAATAGTGTTGCTACTGGGAAATTCTGCTTTCAAGAGCATTGAACTTAATTTGACGTGAAGTTGAGTTTCTTGATACAATTTTTTTTTTCTTTCAAAGCTTGATTTTAAGCTTTGTTAGTGCACATTTAGGATAGCTTTTAGTATAAGACTAATTTGACCAGCTTTTAACATAATAATGCCTTAGGACACCACTTAATGCCCTGTAAAGTCTTAAGAAGTCTCTTTTCTCTGACTGATGGGAGTGCAAAATATTTCCAGCCCTGAATGAGTTCTAGGAATTATTCTGCTTACTCATTTGAAGTGATTATTTCCCTGGATTTGTGGAGTTTTACCCAATGCACATGCACATTACTACTATTCAAACAAATTTTGTAGAAGACCCCTCTGCAGATCTGTGGAGCTCTTTCTCAGTTCATTTTCTTATATCCTTCTTTGCAAATTCTATTTTTCTGGGCCTTGCTTAGCTTTGATTTCTTTATGCTGGTGCAGTGAGGCCACTGGGCTGTTTACTTTTCCCCCTTGCTATTGCCTAGTGTGATGAGGACAATCTTAAGGTTGATCTTATTTGTATTCTCTCTTGAAGATTGTAGCCTTCCTTACCTATTGTCTGAAAACAGTTCCTTTATATACTTTATGCAGTTTTCTTATTGTTTATCATGGTAGGATAAAACAGAAGTTCATACATTATTGTATATCATTGCAAAATGTCTGTCTACTCTGTTTGTTTCTTTGAATTTTAAATTCCAAAGAGTTTGTTATTAATATCAACAAACATTTTTAAAATCAGAATTTACTTGGATATCTTTTCATTAACCCCTATATTTTCAACCTTATTCATTACATTAAGTACATTCTTATGAAAGGATGAAGCTCAATATTGCTTTTGAAACTTAATATTATGCCTTTCTTTTAATGTAGAATTTAGATCATTCATGGTTAGTGTGATGCATTATATATGTATTATATATTTTATTTCATGTTTATTGGTTATTTTACTTTTTTAATATTTATTTTTTTAGTTGTAGTTGGACACAATACCCTTATTTTAATATGGTGCTGAGGATTGAACATAGGGCTTTGCATGTACCAGGTGAGTGCTCTACCACTGAACCACAACCCAGCCCTGGTTATTTTACTTTTTTGTCCTTTTTTATTTTCATGATTTTGGTGATTTACTAAAAAGGAATGCTTATTATCTTACCTCTTTTAATTTGGAAGTTCTAATATAGTTTTTGTCTCTAATAATGCTCATATTCTTTCCTACTTATCTCTGTATTTTAACATTATAATTGTGAATATAACATACTTATGGAAAAGTGATGAAATACACATGTATGGTTTAACACATATTTATAAGTCAGACATGCTATAATCTCAAAGAACTGGTGCCGCAGTCTGGCTGGGCACAAATCACGAGCCACTGAAGCAGGAACAAACTTTATTTTTAAACTGCAGGAAAACACTTCACACAGCTCCCGGGGAATCCTTCCGAACGCGCCACGAGGCTTGTCCAGGAACCCCCAGCCGGAGATATCTCTCCCGGAAAATCCCTCCTCCTGCACTTCCCCAACCAATGGGAACTCTCGGGGAATCCCCGGAAATCCCCACGAGAACTCCAAAATAGTGTGAGAACTCAAAAGTTGCGGCAGAGGCGGATAGTAATGCCTCGTCCTGTCAATCAATACTGTTGGCAAAATGCCAGGGGCCATACAGACTCAGCCGTGGCTCTCAGCAAACTGGAACAATGCAAAGATTTTTTTTTTTTGGATGGTGGTGCTGAGGATTGAACCCAGGGACTTGTACATACTAGGCAAGCACTCTACCAACTGAGCCATATCCCCAGCCCTAATGACAAGATCTATTTTTTAACTCATTTAATCTCCTTCGAATTATATGCCATTTTATCAGGTTTCAAACGTTAGAGGCCTAAATTTTTATTTTTTTATTTTTTAGTTGTAGATAGACACAATGTCTTTATTTTATTTATTTATTTATTTATGTGGTGCTGAGGATCAAACCCAATGCCTCATACTTGCTAGGCAAGCACTCTACTACTGAGCCACAACTCCAGCCCTAGAAGACCTTATTATTTTAATTGTTTATACAATCAAGATTTTTTTAAATAAATGTAGAAAACAGGCTCAAGAAAGCTAAAAGTGGGTTTTTTGAAATAATCAATAATAATGATAACCTCTAGTGCAGTTGAACCAGAAAAAAAAAGACACAGGAAGAAAAAATCATATCAAGAATTTACAAGGCTCAATTTTAGAATTTTATACAAAATTATATTTTGTTCCGGTATAAAGAATCACCTGCTAAAAAATAAATGATTTTTTAAAATGAAAAACAAAAGAAGAAGAATTGGTCGGTGTGGTGGTGCATGCCTGCAATCTCAGTGGCCTGGGAAGCTGAGGCAGGAGGATCACAAGTTCAAAGCCAGCCTCAACAGAAGTGAGGCACCAAGCAAATCAGTGAGACCCTGTCTCTAAATAAAATACAAAATAGGGCTGGCTGTGTGGCTCAGTGGTCAAGTGCCCTTGAGTTCAATGTATGCTCCCCCTATAAAAATGATTAAAAGGGGAATGTCACTAGAATGTAGAAAATGCTAACATGTAGCCAAGAGTTTAGATTAATTGGGAATATACTTTGAAAAATGTCACCTGCTATAACTGACACAAGAGGAAATAAAGCTCTGAACAGTCCTTTGACCACTAAGGAAACTGAATTAGTAATCAGAAGCATTCCCACCAATAAAACTCTAGGTACAGATAATTTCAATAGTAAGTTCTATGTTCAAGTGAGAAATATTCAAAGAGTATATAAATCTTTGAGTATAGAAGGAGATGCCACTTTTATATTATTTAAGAAACTACCATAAATTGAATACTACTGGCAAAGAAATAAATCAGGAAGAAAAACAAGGATATGGAAGTATCACTCTGAAACTTAAATGCAAGAATTTTTTTAAACTTAACAAAGTAAATCAAGGAATATATAGAATGAATTATAAATTGTGATCTAATTATGATCAAATGTGTCTCTCCAAGAAAATACAGGTTCATTTGCCGAAGGAAAACCACAAATGTCCTTCAATACATTAATTCTTGCAAGAGAAAAAACTCGCACATGCATACAACATTTGACATCAATTCTAATTTTAAAAAATTCATATAAACAATGACAGAGGCAATATATATAAACATTCAACTGGAAAAATCAGCTGGAAATAAATTTTTTAAAATTTCAGTTTGTTTTGGGTTTGGGTTTTGGAGGTTTTTGTTTTTGTTGGGGGGATACTTGGAATTGAACCCAGGGGTGCTCTATCACTGAACCACATGCAGCTGTTTTATTTTTTATTTTGGGACAGAATCATGTAGGTTGGTTAAGGCCTCACTAAGCTGCTAAGGGTGACTCCCAACTTGGATTCTCTTGCCCAGCCTCCTGAGTTGTTGCAATTACAGGCATGCACCAGTGCACCCAAAGGAAATGAAATTTTAAAAGATATTACACTTTAAACTATCAGGTATCTGGATATAAATCTAATAAAGCACTTGCAAGATTTCTATGGAAAAAATCCATCCCTACCCTGAGCCAATGAACATACCTATATTTTAGAGTAGAAGCTTTATGATTTTTGTCTTTTATACTTGGGAAAATCTCTTCTTTTTTTTTACTGCTTTATAGTGTCATTCCTATGACAGATATACTGTTGATAATTATATGAGTCTTTATAGGTGTAAAATCTATTTTATTAATCTTTTTGTCTTATATTAGTACCACAAGTATCACATAGTTCTTATAACTGTAGTTTTTAATTAAGGCTTGAGAGCTGGTAGTATAAATCCTCCTACTTTGATGTTCAAAGGGAAGTAATTCTATTTATTTTTGCTGTAAATTTTAATTGACAAATAATAATTGTTACTATTTCTGGGTATAGTTAATAGTAATATACTGTGTTTCAAAATTGCTAATAGCTATTTTTATGGAATAGATTTATATTCTCGCCATAAAAATTAAATTGATGAGGTAGGTATGTTAATTAGCTTTTTTCCCCCAGTAGTAGTAATTGAACCCACAGCCTTACACATTCTAGGCAAGTGCTCTACTACGAAGCTACAGCTCCAGCCCTTTTAAAAATATTTATTTTTGAGACATTGTTTTGCTAATTTTCTCAGGCTGACCTCAAAGTTGCCATTCTCTGTCTCAATATCCACCTAGAGGAAAACATCACATGGGCAGCAGGAAAGTAGCTCTATAGTAGAGCTCTTACTTAACTATCTTGAGGTCCTGGGTTCAATCCCCAGTGCTGAAAAAAAATCACCTTATATTCCAGTTTTATCTTATCCAAGAATTGATAATTCTTGACCATCACTATTTCATTTAAACTGTGGTTTTCAAAGTTTCACATATACAAAAGAAATTCTAGTTGAGTTTTGAATTTTGATTGGTATTGAATTAAATCTATAGATCATTTTCGTGGAGCTAATATCTTCAAAACATGCATTTCCAACTCATGAACATAGTATAGTCTCTTCTTATTTAGGTCCTCTCCAATGTTTCTCTAAAGAGTCTTGTAACTTTTTTCCATGCTGCATCACTGTAATATGCTGATTTTCAGTCCTTTGGGTATAAACCAAGAAGTGGGATAGCTGGGTCAAATGGTGGTTCCATTCCAAGTTTTCTAAGGAATCTCCATAACTGCTTTCCAGAGTGATTGCACCAATTTGCAGTACCATCGTCAATGTATGAATGTACCTCCCCCCCACACACACCCATATCCTTGCCAACACTTCTTATTCTTTCCTGATTGGAGTCAGGTGAAATCTTAGAGTAGTTTTGATTTGCATTTCTCTAATTTCTAGAGATGATAAACTTTTTTTATATGTTTGTTGATCAATTGTATATCTTCTTCTTTGAAGTGTCTGTTCAATTCCTGTGCCCATTTGTTGATTGGGTTATTTGTTTTTTTTTTGTTGTTAAGATTTTTGGGTTCTTTATATATCCTGGAGATTAGTGCTGTATCTATGCATGTGGTAAAGATTTTCTCCCAATCTGTAGGCTCTCTCTTCATATTATTTATTGTTTCCTTTGTTGAGAATAAGCTTGTAGTTTGAATCTATCCCATTTATTGATTCTTTATTTTACCTCTTGTGCTTTAAAAGTCTTGTTAAGAAAGTCAGGTCCTAAGCTGACATGATGAAGATTTGGGCCTACTTTTTCTTCTAATAGGCACAGAATGTCTCTTCTAGTGCCTAAGTCTTTGATATACTTTGAGTTGATTTTGTGTAGGGTGAGAGATAGAGGTTTAATTTCATTTTTTAACATTTGGTATGGATTTCCAGTTTTCTTAGCACCATTTGTTGAAGAGGCTATCTTTTCTCCAATGTATGTTTTTGGCACCTTTGTCAATTATGAGATAACTGTATTTATGTGGATTTGTATCTGTGTCTGCTATCCTGTACCATTGGTCTACATGTCTATTTTGGTGCCGATACCATGCTGTTTTTGTTACTATTGCTCTGTAGTATAGTTTAAGTTCTGGTATTGTGATACTTCGTGCTTTTTTCTTCTTACTAAGGATTGCTTTGGGACTCTTATTTTTCCAAATGAATTTCATGATTGCTTGTTCTATTTATATGAAGAACATCATTGGCATTTTAATAGGAATTACCTTATATCTGTATAATACTTTTGATAGTATGGCCATTTTGACAATATTAATTCTGCCTATCCAAGAGCATGGGAAATATTTCCATCTTCTAAGGTCTTCTTCAACTTCTTTCTTTAGTGTTCTGTAGTTTTCATTGTAGAGATATTTTTCACCTCTTTTGTTAGATTGATTTCCAAGTATTTTATTTTTTTGAGGCTGTTGTGAATTATGTAGTTTTCCTGACTTATCTTTCAGAAGATTCATCACTAATGTATAGAAATGCATTTGATTTATGGGTGTTGGTTTTATGTCCTGCTACTTTGCTGAATTCATTTATTAGTTCTAGAAGTATTCTGGTGGAATTTTTTTGGATCTTCTAAATATAGAATCATGTTGAAGGCACATAGTGATTTGTTTGATTTCTTCTTTTTCTATTCACATCCTTTTAATTTAGTCTGTCTTATTGCTTTGGCTGCGATTTCAAGAACTATGTTGAATAGAAGTGGTGAAAGAGGGCATTCCAGTTTTTAGAGGAATGCTTTCATTTTTTCTCCATTTACAATGATGTTGGCCTTGGCCTTAGCATAGATAGCTTTTACAATGTTGAGGTATGTAACTAGTATCCCTAGTTTGTCTAGTGTTTTGAACATGAAAGTGTGCTATATTTTGTCAGATTCTTTGCTTCATTTATTGAGATAATGATGATTATTGTCTTTAAGTCTATTGATATGATGAATTACATTTATTTATTTCCATATGTTGAACCAACCTTGCATCCCTGCGATCCCACTTGATTGTGGTGCAGTATCTTTTAACATGTTTTTGTATGCAATTTGCAATCTGATTGAAAATTTTTGCATCTATGTTCGTCAAGGATATTGGTGTGAAGTTTCCTTTCCTTGATGTATCTTTGTGTGGTTTTGGTATCAGGGTGATACTAGCCTCATAGAATGAGTTTGGAAGTGTTTCCTCCTTTTTGATTTCATGGAATAATTTGAGGAGTATTTGATGTTAGTTCTTCTTTGAAGTTCTTGTAGAATTTGGCTAAGAACCCATCTAGTCCTGGGCTTTTCTTGGTTGGTAGGCTTTTGATGGTGTCTTCTATTTTATTGCTTGAAGTTGATTTGTTTAAATTATGTATGTCCAATTGATTTAGTTTGGGTAGATCATATGTCTCTAGAAATTTGTTGATGTCTTCAAGATTTTATATTTTATTGAAGTATAAATTTTCATAATAGTTTCTAATTATCTTCTGTGTTTCAGTAGTGTCCACCGTGATATTTCCTTTTTCGTCACAAATTTTAGTAGTTTGAGTTTTCTCTTTCTCTTTGTTAGTGTAGCTAAGGGTTTATCAATTTTATTTATTTTTTAAAGAACCAAGTTTTTGTTTTGTCATTTTTAAAAATTGTTTCTTTTGTTTCAATTTCATTAATTTCATCTCTGATTTTAATACTTCCTGTCTTCTGATTTTGGTATTGATTTGTTCTCCTTTTTCCTAAGGCTTTGAGGTGTAATGTTTGGACATTTTTTTGTCTTTTTATTCTTTTAATGTATGGTATGAGCTCAATGCAATGAACTTTCCTATTAGCACTGCCTTCATAGTGTCACAGAGATTTTGATATGTTGTATCAGTGTTCTCATTAACCTCTAAGTATTTTTTTATTTCCTCCCCGATTTCTCCTGCTATCCAGTCATCATTCAATAGCATGCTATTTAGTCTCCAGATGTTGGAGTAGCTTCTATATTGTATTTTAACATTGATTTCTTGTTTTATTTCTATATTATTTAACATTGATTTCTAGTTTTATTCCATTATGATCTGATAGAATGCAGGGTAGTATTCTTTCTTTTCTTTTTTGTATTTGCTGAAGGTTCTTTTTGGCATAACATATGGTCCATTTTAGAGAAGAATCTATGTGCTGCTGAGAAGAGAAGAAAGCATATTTGCTCAATGATGGATGAAATACTCTAGTCTTCACTTCCCAAATGCTTGATTTATAAATTTGGCAACATAGTTGCTTTTCTAATTTCAAGATTTTCCATTTTACCTTCAAAGCTGACCATTTTCAGTTGTGCAAAGTATTCAACAAATGCAGAAATAAAAAGCAGCATTTTGAAATTAGTTGAGGTCAGTGCAGTTCTACTCTGAAATCAGTTTAGCTAAAGGAATCTGGCACTCTTGTTGAATGAAAACAGGAGATGGGATATGCCTACCATTTGACTTTGAGAGGATAAGCAAGATTTACTCATGATGCCTGGATTTGGGGTCAATTACCACATAAAAGTTCAAACATAATGTCAAATCCAAAAACCACGGAGAAAAGAGTTCAGTTCCCAAAGGAACAGAAAGAGCTTAACAATGTGAAACGTCATCTAGAATATATTGGCATTAAATTAGTACTGCTGAAACAATACATTGAGGATTTACTGTAACACCTGGAAGTTCCTTCTAATATACATATAAATTGAATTATGAAGCTTTTTACATAACCTGTTTTATGGCCTTATAGATTTCATGAACCAAATGAAAACTGAAATCTCCATTCCACATTCTATCCTTTATCTTGAGATAAAATATACTTATTTTCAAGGTAGAGTTTTAAGTATCCATATTTCTTATGCTTCATTCAAAGAAATCTTATCTCAATTTTGGATGTTATCTCTTTTTATCTTGTATGTGAAACTCCAATAGATTTAATATCAGCATTCATCACCTGTGAAACCCTTCACATGTCCTTCAAACCAATTAATTTGGAATTCTCAGTGCTTTCTGTGCCAGTGGAATCAGGTGTGGAATTGATGGATTTGATGCAGACCTGCTTTTGAATTTCTTTCACTATGCTCTTATCTTTTCATATCAAGAATTGCTTTCAAAATATCTGACAGTATATTTTTATTTTTTATAAGTGGTATTTATTTACCAATATTTTTGCCTGGGTATTCATGTTTTTTTCTTGACATTTTCATTAATGTCATGTATATTTATGAAAATATATCTTTATTTTGATTATTCTGGGTTAGTTGTCTCAGACAGATACATCAGACATTTTCTGCAATATGCAGTTTCAAGTTTTATTTTCCTAGATTATAGATTTTAGTATTCTATATCATTACTTCAGATTTTTTCCTCAAGGACTCCAATTACATATGTATTAAATACTGTATCTTTCTTTAATAGCTAACAGTTCTAAATTCTACTTAATTCTTCTTATAAGATTTTAATTATTTCTTATTTTCATCTTAAATTTTTCTTAAGGTATTATTCAGTGTTTATTTGTGGTTGTGTTCCTTCTAGTTTACTTTTTACTTCTGAAAAAATTCTTTTGCTTTTTAAATAATTTTTTTTGCTAAATTTTCTCATCTTTATCATATCTATTTTTAAAACTCTCTTTTCTTTAATCAGTCATCTCATAACTGAGTCTTATTTGTTTATTTATTAAATTTAAATTAGTTTAAATTATTATTTCAAATGATACACAAAAACATAAAAATTGTATATAGCAATGGGATACCATGGGAAGTTTCAATACACGTATATATTGTATAATGCTTGAAACAGAGTAAACATAATCTGTCTGCACAAATGTTTATCATTTCTTTATAGTGAAAACTTTAATAATCTCTTCTAGCTTTGTGAAATGATTAGTACATTATTGTTATCTACAGCCACCCTTATATGTAATAGCATATCAGAATTTCTTGCTTCTATTTAACTGTAACTTAGTACTCATTGATAAATCTTTCCCTGTGCCTCCTTCCCACCTAATCTCTTCAGCCTCTGGTAACCACCATTCTACTCTGAACTTCTATGAGAGCAACAGTTTTAGATTTTACATGGATGAGATCAAATGGTTCTTGTATTTTTTTCTGTGCCTAATTTCACTTAACACAATGATCTTCATTTCTATACATGTTGTTGCAAATTATAGGATTTTATTCTTTTTTTCATGGTTGAAAAGTACCCATTGTGTATATGTTCTATTTTTCTTAATCCATTCATCCGCTAATAGACATTTACATTTCTTAGCTATTGTGAATTGGGCTACAATGAACATAGGAGTGCAAAGGAAATGAATTATTGGTTTCATTTCCTTTGGATAGATTTATACCCAGTAGTGGGATTTATGGATTATATTGTAGTTTTATTTTTAATGTTTTGAGGAACCTCCACACTTTTCCATAATGATTGCATTAATTTACATTCCCACCAATGGTGTATGCAAGAATTACTTTTTCTCCACATTCTCTTCAACACTTACTATCTTCAGTCTTTTTGATAATAGTCATTCTTACAAGTATGAGGTGATATCTCATTGTGGTTTTGATTTGTATTTCCCTGATAATTACTGATAATGCACATTTCCCCCATATACCTGTTGGTCATTTGTGTGTGTTCTTTTGAGGAATATCTGTTTAGATCTGTTACTCTTTATAAAATTGGGCTATTTGTGTGTTACTATTAATTTTTTTGTATATGTTTAACTCTAAGTATAACACTGCCTTTTCCAGACTATCATATAGTTAGAACCATATGTTCAACCTATTTTTATTACTAAGATATACCCATTTAATGTTCCTTTGTGTTTTTCCATGGGTTCATCACTAAATTTATTTTTACCAGTGAATAATATTCCATTGTATGAATATACCAGAGTTTGCTTATCTGTTCACCTTTTGAAAGACATCTTGGTTGCTTCCAGTTTTTGTCAATTATGAATAAAGCTGATATAAACATTTATGTGCAGGCTCTTTTCCCTACCTCCTTTTTTTTGGTACTGGGAATTGAACCCAGGGTCACTTAACCACTGAGCCACATCCCCAGCCTTTAATTTTTTTTTTATTTTGAGACAGAATCCCACTGAGTTGCTTAGGGCCTTGCTAAGTTTCTTAGGCTGGCATGAACTTGTGATCCTCCTATCTCAGTCTCCCAAGTTGTTGGGATTACAGGTGTTCACCACAGTACCAGGCTATGTGCAGGTTTTCATTTGGACCTACTTTCAAATCAATTGTCTAAATACTTAGGAGTGTAGTTGCTCAGTTTTATGGTAAGACCATGTTTAGTTCTGTACGAAACTACCAAACAGTCTTCCAGTGTGGGTATACCATTTTTTATTCCTGCCAGCAATAAATGAGAGTTCTTACTGATCTGCAATCCCTGTCAGCATTTGATATTGCCAGTTTTTTAAAATTTGAGGCACTATAATAGGTGTATGGTCATCATCTTACTCTTGATTAAATTTGCAATTCTTTATGTGTGATATTTTCATATGTTTGTCACCTGTATATCTTCTTTATTTTGGTGGTGGGGGGAACCATGGATTGAACTCCGAGTTACTTGAGCTTACTGAGTTACTTACTTACTGAGCTGCATCCCCAGCTCTATTTTGTGTTTTATTTAGAGACAGGTGTCTCAGCACCTCGCTGTTGCTGAGGCTGGCTTTGAACTCCTGATCCTCCTGTCTCAGCTTCCTGAGCCACTGGGATTAAAGATGTGCACCACCAAGCCTAGTTTATATATCTTTTTTAGTGAGATCTGTTCAGATCTATTGCCCATTTTAAAACTGGATTGTTGTCTGTTGAGTTTTTAGAATTATTTGTCCTTTATCAAATACAGGTTTTACATGTATTTTATCCCAGCTTGTGGCTTGTGTTTTCATTCACAAGCAAAAATTTAAAATTTTAATAAAGTCAAACTTAGCAGTTTTTTCTTTCAAGGATCATGCCTTTCATATTTAAAAATTCTTTGTCAGGACTGAGGATGTAGCCCAGTGGTAGACTACTTAATTAACATGCAAAGGCCCTGGGTTTGGCATCCAGCACTACAAAAATAATGAATGAATGAATGAATAACATTTGTTGCTCAAATTGTTTCATCTCTGGACATTAGGAGCTCTTAGCTGACCCCTTTGCTTTTAGTATATATTCTTACTTTATGGTACTACAAGATGCTTGAGGTTCATCTTGTATATTTCTTGTTCCAGTCTTAGAATCATGCATTTCTACAAGGAGCTTTTATTCAAAAGTAGTATTAGAAATCAAGATCTGAATATGAGGTGCACCCACTGTTACTATTGTGCTGTTGCTTCTAGGACCTCTCAGCTGACAGGAAGAGTATATGTATATACCACTGTATGCATATGCACATATCTACAAATATTCTTTTTGTAACCATCTATATTTATATCAAGATAAATGTGAGTTATATTGATATCTTCAACTCTAATACTTACCACATGGATCATTCCAGCCTCTTCTATATGTTATCTGAACCTTTTCACTACAACATTTGTCATCATCTCCCATTTGTCATCCATTTACTTAATTGTTCAATTAACTTACTTAATTTATTTAAGTATGTATGTATAGTGACTTCAGAATGTTGTACTTCTGTGATAACAACTCTATTAACTGTAGTACAAAAATGTTCCTTTTCCCTCTAGTCTTATAAATCCCATCATTTCCAGAGTTGCTCGGGTCAGCACCTTATTACTCAACTTCCTTCACTGAGGTTATTTCACATATTTCTAATATTTTAAAATTTTATTTTATTGGTTCTTTTTAGTTATACATGACATTAGAATTCATTTTGACATAATTATACAAACATGGAATATATCTTATTGTAATTCAGACCCCAGTACCACTCCTTCCCCTTCCCTTTCTCCTCCCCCTACTCCCTTCCCTCTATTGGTATTTCTGCCATTTACCCATAATTATTTTTATTAATTAATTTCTTGTGGACGTACTTGATGGTGAAATTCACTGTGGTATATTCACATATGTACACAGGAAAGTTATGTGAGATTCATTCCACTCTTTTTCCTGTTCCAGTCCTCCCTCCCTTCCCTTTTGTCTAATCCACTGAATTTATATTGCCCCCTGCATCCCCTACCCTTCATTTTGGGTTAGCTTCCACATATCAGAGAAAAATTCAATCTTATTTTCTTTAGCATAATAGTCTCCAGATCCAGCTATTTACTAGTAAATGTCATAAAGTCATTCTTCTTTGTGGATAAGTAATATTCCATTGTGTGTGCATACCACATTTCCTTTTCCATTCATCTGTTGAAGGGCACCTATTTGGCTCCTAGCTTAACTATTGTGAATTGTGCTGCTTTAAACATTGATGTGACTGCATTACTGTAGTATGCCGATTTTAAATCCTTTGGATATATATACTGAGGAGGTGGGATAACTGGGTCAAATCTGGTTCCATTTCTAGTTTTTGTTTTGTTTTGATAATTAGGCTATTTTATTATTTTCTCAATTAAAATTATTTTTTAAAGGAAAGAGGTTTATTTGGCTCATTGCCCAGGAATTCTTTTTAAATTTATTTTAATTGGCAATTATAATTAGCCTTACAAAAACTATTTATTTGTTCTAATTAGTTATACATGACAATAGAATGCATTTTGACACATTATACATAAAATGAGTACAACTTCTCATTTTTCTGGTTGTACATGACATAGAGTTACACAGGTCATGCAATCCTATATGCACACAGGGTGATAATGTATGATTCATTCTGCTATCATTCCTACCCCCATGCCCTACCTTATTCCCTCCCTTTACTCCCTAAATCTAGTCTGAAATACCTCTATTCTTCCCCTCCTTATTGTGAATTAGCATCAGCATATCAGAGAAAACATTCAACCTTTGGTTTTTTGGGATAAGCTTATTTTGTTTAGGATAATATTCTCCAGTTCCATCCATTTACTGGAAAGTGCCATAACTTCATTCTTCTTTAAGGCTAAGTAATATTCCATTGTGTATATATACCACAGTTACTTTACTATTCCTAGTTTTTGAGGAATCTACATTCTGCTTTCCAGAGTGGTTGCACCAGTTTTCAGTACAACTAACAATGTATGAGTATACCCTTTCCCCCACATCCTTGCCAACATTTGTTGTTACTTGTATTTTTGATCAATGCCATTCTGATTGGAGCAAGGTAAAATCTCAGTGTAGCTTTAATTTGCATTTTTTTTAATTGTTAGAGATGTTGAACATTTTTTCATTTAATTGTTGACCATTTGTATTTCTTCTTTTAAGAAGTGTCTATTTAGTTTCTTTGCTCATTTATTGATTGGGTTATGTAACATATTTAGATTTTTTTTGCATTCTGCATTCCATTCCAAGATGGTATAAATATTAAAATTTATTCTTTGTTCTATCAAGTACTATAAATTTTGACAAAATCCTAATGTCTTGTGTTCACAATTAAAGTATCATGAAGAATAGTTTCACCTTGTACTTTACCTATTCAATCTTACTGTCCCCTACTCTACCGTGAACCCTTGGCAAAACTATTATAGTTTTACTTTTCCAGTAACTTGAAATCTTATAGTAGCTTTTTCTGACTGAATTACACTTTTGATTTACCCATTGCTTTAAAAAAAAACCTTTTTTTTATTTGTAGGTGAACATAATACCTTTATTTTATTTATTTATTTTTAATGTTGTGCTGAGGATCAAACCCAGTGCCTCACAACTGAGCTACAACCCCAGCCCCTACCCATTGCTTTTGTGTCTTGACAGATCATTTCTTTTTGTTGATGGATACTATTCCATTGTATAGACATACCACAGTTTGTTTATCCATTCATATATTAATGAATATATTGGTTGCTTTCAGTTTTTGTTGACCAGGAATAAATCTACCACAAATATTCATGTACATCTATACACTTTTTATTTCCTTCTCTTTTCTGTTTCAGCAAGTACTTCCAGAACAATGTTGGATAGAGGATAACCTTGCTTTGTTTCCAATCTTTGGGAAAAATTGTTCAGCTTCTTACTATAAGGATGATGTTAGCTATTGTTTTTTTGGTAGATGTTCTTTGTCAAATTCAGGTTGTTCCCTTCTATTCCCATTTACTGAGAATTTTATCATGAATTGTTGACTTCTGTCAGGTACTTTGTTTGCATTAAATTGATTGATCATATTATTTTTCTCCTTGTTAATTTTGTAGATTACATTAATTGATTTTGAAATGTTGAGCCAGCTTTGGATATTGGGAATAAATTCCACTGGTTTGTGATTTATAATTTTTAATACATTACTGGATTCAATTTGCTAATATTTTCTTGAGAATTTTTATATCTATGTTTGTTTTAGTTTTCCCATTGTTGCTGTAACAAAATACCACACATTTAGTGGCTTTTAATAACACAAATTTATTCTCTTGCAATTCTAGAAGTCCAAAGTTTAAAATTAAGGTGTAAGCTAGGCTTTATTCTTTCTGGAGACTTCAGGAAATAATTCTCATTTTCTTGCCTTTTTTTTAGCTTTTAGAAGCTGCCTGCATTCCTTAGCTTGTGGCTGCTTCCACCTATAACTTCAATCTCTTGCTTACAAAATCTCATGTCCTACTACTGACTCTGTTTCTCTTGCCCACTTCTTATAGAGGAGCTTTGTGGTTACATAGGGTTCACCCCAGTAATCCTATATAACCTGCCCATATTTAAAATCCTTAAGTTAATCACAGCTGTATTCCTTTTACCATGCAGAGTACTATCTTCAGAAATTATGAGATTAGGACCTGAACATCTTCAAGGCATCATTATTCAATTTACCTTTACCAAAAATACTCTTGAAATCTGATCTGTAGTTTCTCTTTCTTGTGATATATTTATCTAATTTTGTTATTAGTACAATGCTGGACTGATAGACTGAGTTAACAAGGGTCCCCTCTTCTCTAGAAGAGATTGTAGAGAATTAGTATTGTACTTTAAATTTTTTTTGTATTAAGTAACATTTTTTTTAAAATTTTTTATTGTTGGTTGTTCAAAACATTACATAGTTCTTGATATATCATATTTCACACTTTGATTCAAGTGGGTTATGAGCTCCCATTTTTACCCCATATACAGATTGCAGAATCACATCAGTTACACATCCATTGATTTACATATTGCCATACTAGTGTCTGTTGTGTTCTGCTGCCTTTCCTATCCTCTACTATCCCCCCTCCCCTCCCCTCCCCTCCCCTCTTCTCTCTCTGCCCCCTCTACTGACATTCATTTGTCCCCCTTGTATTATTTTTCCCTTTCCCCTCACTTCCTCTTGTATGTACTTTTGTATAACTCTGAGGGTCTCCTTCCATTTCCATGCAATTTCCCTTCTCTCTCCCTTTCCCTCCCACCTCTCATCCCTGTTTAATGTTAATCTTCTTCTCATGCTCTTCAACCCTACTCTGTTCTTAGTTACTCTCCTTATATCAAAGAAGACATTTGGCATTTGTTTTTTAGGGATTGGCTAGCTTCACTTAGCATCATCTGCTCTAATGCCATCCATTTCCCTGTAAATTCTATGATTTTGTCATTTTTTAATGCAGAGTAATACTCCATTGTGTATAAATGCCACATTTTTTTATCTATTCATCTATTGAAGGGCATCTAGGTTGGTTCCACAGTCTTGCTATTGTGAATTGTGCTGCTATGAACATCGATGTAGCAGTGTCCCTGTAGCATGCTCTTTTTAGGTCTTTAGGGAATAGACCGAGAAGGGGAATAGCTGGGTCAAATGGTGGCTCCATTCCGAGCTTTCCAAGAAATCTCCATACTGCTTTCCAAATTGGCTGCACCAATTTTCAGTCCCACCAGCAATGTACAAGTGTACCCTTTTCCCCACATCCTTGCCAGCACTTGTTGTTGTTTGACTTCATAATGGCTGCCAATCTAACTGGAGTGAGATGGTATCATAGGGTGGTTTTGATTTGCATTTTTCTGACTGCTAGAGATGGTGAGCATTTTTTCATGTACTTGTTGATTGATTGTATGTCCTCCTCTGAGAAGTGTCTGTTCAGGTCCTTGGCCCATTTGTTGATTGGGTTGTTTGTTCTCTTATTGTCTATTTTTTTGAGTTCTTTGTATACTCTGGATATTAGGGCTCTATCTGAAGTGTGAGGAGTAAAGATTTGTTCCCAGGATGTAGGCTCTCTATTTACCTCTCTTATTGTTTATTTTGCTGAGAAAAAACTTTCTAGTTTGAGTAAGTCCCATTTGTTGATTCTAGTTATTAACTTTTGTGCTATGGGTTTCCTATTGAGGAATTTGGAGCCCGACCCCACAGTATGTAGATCGTAACCAACTTTTTCTTCTATCAGACGGCGTGTCTCTGATTTGATATCAAGCTCCTTGATCCATTTTGAATTAACTTTTGTGCATGGCGAGAGAAAGGGATTCAGTTTCATTTTGTTGCATATGGATTTCCAGTTTTCCCAGCACCATTTGTTGAAGATGCTATCCTTCCTCCATTGCATGCTTTTAGCCCCTTTATCAAATATAAGATAGTTGTAGTTTTGTGGATTGGTTTCTGTGTCCTCTATTCTGTACCATTGGTCCACCCGCCTGTTTTGGTACCAGTACCATGCTGTTTTTGTTACTATTGCTCTGTAGTATAGTTTGAAGTCTGGTATCGCTATACAGCCTGATTCACACTTCCTGCTTAACATTGTTTTTGCTATTCTGGGTCGTTTATTTTTCCATATGAATTTCATGATTGCTTTCTCTATTTCTACAAGAAATGCCATTGGGATTTTGATTGGCATTGCATTAAACCTATAGAGAACTTTTGGTAATATCGCCATTTTGATGATGTTAGTTCTGCCTATCCATGAACAGGGTATATTTTTCCATCTTCTAAGATCTTCTTCTATTTCTCTCTTTAGGGTTCTGTAGTTTTCATTGTATAAGTCTTTCACCTCTTTTGTTAGGTTGATTCCCAAGTATTTTATTTTTTTTGAAGATATTGTGAATGGAGTGGTTGTCCTCATTTCCTTTTCAGAGGATTTGTCGCTGATATACAGGAATGCCTTTGATTTATGCGTGTTGATTTTATATCCTGCCACTTTGCTGAATTCATTTATTAGCTCTAATAGTTTCTTTGTAGAGCCTTTTGGGTCTGCTAGGTATAGAATCATGTCATCTGCAAATAGTGATAATTTAAGTTCTTCTTTTCCTATTTTTATGCCTTTAATTTCTTTCATCTGTCTAATTGCTCTGGCCAGTGTTTCGAGAACTATGTTGAACAGAAGTGGAGAGAGAGGGCATCCCTGTCTTGTTCCAGAATTTAGAGGGAATGCCTTCAATTTTTCTCCATTCAGAATGATGCTAGCCTGAGGCTTAGCATAGATTGCTTTTACAATATTGAGGTATGTTCCTGTTATCCCTAGTTTTTCTAGAGTTTTGAACATAAAGGGATGCTGTACTTTGTCGAATGCTTTTTCCGCATCTATCGAGATGATCATATGGTTCTTATTTTTAAGTCTATTGATGTGGTGAATAACATTTATTGATTTCCGTATATTGAACCAGCCTTGCATCCCAGGGATGAATCCTACTTGATCATGGTGCACAATTTTTTTGATATGTTTTTGTATCCGATTCGCCAGAATTTTATTGAGGATTTTTGCATCTAGGTTCATTAGAGATATTGGTCTGTAGTTTTCTTTCTTTGAAGTGTCTTTGACTGGTTTAGGTATCAGGGTGATGTTGGCCTCGTAGAATGAATTTGGAAGTTCTCCCTCTTTTTCTATTTCCTGAAGTAGCTTGAAAAGTATTGGTATTAGTTCCTCTTTAAAGGTTTTGTAAAACTCTGCTGTATACCCATCCGGTCCTGGGCTTTTCTTAGTTGGTAGTCTTTTGATGGTTTCTTCTATTTCCTCAATTGATATTGGTCTGTTTAGGTTGTCTATATCCTCCTGACTCAATCTGGGCAGATCATATGACTTAAGAAATTTATCTATGCCTTCACTATCTTCTAATGTATTGGAGTATAAGGATTCAAAATAATTTTTGATTATCTTCTGTATTTCTGAAGTGTCTGTTGTGATATTGCCTTTTTCATCCCATATGTTAGTAATTTGAGTTCTCTCTCTTCTTCTCTTTGCTAGCATGGCTAAGGGTCTGTCGATTTTGTTTATTTTTTCAAAGAACCAACTTTTAGTTTTGTCAAGTTTTTCAATTGTTTCTTTTGTTTCGATTTCATTAATTTCAGCTCTGATTTTAATTATTTCTTGCCTTCTACTTCTTTTGCTGTTGTTTTGCTCTTCTTTTTCTAGGATTTTGAGATGAAGTATGAGATCATTTATTTGTTGGTTTTTTCTTTTTTTAAGGACTGAACTCCACGCAATGAATTTTCCTCTTAGAACTGCTTTCAATGTGTCCCATAGATTCCGATATGTTGTGTCTGTGTTTTCATTTATCTCTAAGAATTTTTAAATTTCCTCCTTGATGTCTTCTATAACCCGTTTATCATTCAGTAACCTATTGTTCATTCTCCAAGTGATGTATGCTTTTTCCTTCCTTCTTTTATCGTTGATTTTCAGTTTCATTCCATTATGATCAGATAAGATGCATGGTATTATCTCTACTCCTTTATATTGTCTAAGAGTTGCCCTGTGACATAATATGTGATCTATTTTTGAGAAGGATCCATGTGCTGCTGAGAAAAAAAGTGTAACTGCTTGATGTTGGGTAGTATATTCTATATATGTCAATTAAGTCTAGGTTATTAATTGTGTTATTGAGTTCTATAGTTTCCTTATTCAACTTTTGTTTGGAAGATCTGTCCATTGGTGAGAGAGGTGTGTTGAAGTCTCCCATGATTATTGTATGGTGGTATATTAGACTCTTGAACTTGAGAAGAGTTTGTTTGATGAACATAGCTGCACCATTGTTAGGGGCATATATATTTATGATTGTTATGTCTTGTTGGTGTATGGTTCCCTTGAGCAGTATGTAGTGTCCCTCTTTATCCCTTTTGATTAACTTGGGCTTGAAATCTATTTTATTTGATATGAGTATGGACACACCTGCTTGTTTCCGAAGTCCATATGAGTGATATGATTTTTCCCAACCTTTCACCTTCAGCCTATGTATGTTTTTTCCTATCAAATGCGTCTCCTGTAGGCAGCATATTGTTGGGTCTTGTTTTGTGATCCATTCTACTAGCCTGTGTCTCTTAATTGGTGAGTTTAAGCCATTAACATTTAGGGTTATTATTGAGATATGGGTTGTTCTTCCAGCCATATTTGTTTATTTATGTTACTAAACATGGTTTGTTTTCCTCTTTGATTATTTTCCCCCCCTTTACTGTCCTACCTCCCACTGTTGGTTTTCATTGTTATTTTCCATTTCCTCTTCCTGTAATGTTTTGCCAAGGATGTTTTGAAGAGATGGTTTTCTAGCTGCAAATTCTTTTAACTTTTGTTTATTGTGGAAGGTTTTAATTTCATCTTCCATCCTGAAGCTTAATTTCGCTGGAAACACAATTCTTGGTTGGAACCCATTTTCTTTCAGTGTTTGAAATATGTTATTCCAGGATCTTCTCGCTTTCAGAGTCTGTGTTGAAAGATCAGCTGTTATCCTGATTGGCTTACCCCTAAATGTAATCTGCTTCCTTTCTCTTGTAGCTTTTAAAATTCTCTCCTTATTCTGTATGTTGGGCATCTTCATTATAATGTGTCTAGGTGTGGGTCTCTTATGATTTTGCACATTCGGCGTCCTGTAGGCTTCTAGGATTTGGGATTCTGTCTCATTCTTCAAGTCTGGGAAGTTTTCTCGTATTATTTCATTGAATAGATTGCTCATTCCTTTGGTTTGAAACTCTGTCCCTTCCTGTATCCCAATGACTCTTAAATTTGGTCTCTTGATGTTATCCCATATTTCTTGGATGTTCTGCTCATGGTTTCTTAACAGTCTTGCTGAGCTGTCTATGTTCTTTTCAAGTTGAAATACTTTATCTTCATTGTCTGATATTCTATCTTCTAAGTGTTCTACTCTGCTGGTAGTATTCTCAATTGAGTTTTTAAGTTGGTTTATTGCTTCCTGCATTTCTAGGATTTCTGTTTGTTTGTTTTTTATAACCTCTATTTCCCTGTATAGTTGATCTTTTGCTTCTTGGATTTGTTTATGTAATTCATTGTTGAAGTGATCTTTCATTGTCTGATTTTGCTGTCTGATGTCTTCCTTGAGACTCCAGATCATCTGAAGCATGTATATCCTGAATTCTTTATCTGACATTCCATCTGCTGCAGCTATTACCTCTTCTAACGTTGAGTTGACCTGCATTGCTTGTGGTCCTTTCTTTCCTTGTCTCTTCATACTGTTCGCGTTCCTTTCTACTTGGTGAAACTGTTGTGCTATTGAATTTTCCCCCTATATATTTATATTGGTCTTGTATAGTTGCAAAGTCTCCCTCGCAGGCGCGGGCGGCGGCTCTGCCCCTCTTCCAATTGGGGCAATGTGCCTACCACGCCGGCAGGCCGCTGGGCCTGCTCTGCTGGTCGGTAGCAGGTCCGCCTACCTTGCATGCGCGGGCGGCGGCTCTGTCCCTCTGCGGGCCGCTAGGCTTGTTCTGTCGGTGGTCGCAGTTCTGCCTACTTTGCAGGCGCAGGCAGTGGCACTGCCCCTCTGCAGGCCTCTGGGGCTGTTCTGCCAGTGGGTCACAGGTCCGCCTACCTTGCAGGCACGGGGGGGGGGGCAGCTCTACCCTTCCTCAGGCCACTGGGCCTGTTCTGTCTGTCGGTTGCAGGTCTGGCCTGTTCTGTTGGTGGTCACAGTTCCGTCTACCTTGCAGGCGCGGGGGGAGGGGGCGGCTCTGCCTCTCAGCAGGCCGCTGCGCCGGTTCTGCCGGTGGGTCGCAGGCCCGCCTACCTTGCAGGAGTGGTTGGCAGCTCTGCCCCTCCGCGGGCCACTGGGCCTTTTCTGTCGGTGGTCACAGTTCCGCCTACCTGGCAGGCGCGGGGGGTGGGGGGCGGCTCTGCCCCTCAGCAGGCCGCTGGGCCTGTTCTGTGGGTGGTCACAGTTCCATCTACCTTGCCGGCGCAGGGGGAGGGGGCGGCTCTGCCTCTCAGCAGGCTGCTGCTCCTGTTCTTGTGCTCACATGGGTGAACTATACAGGGTGAAGGGCCAGAGAGTCTAGTATCGTACTTTAAATGTTTGGTAGAATTCTCCAGTGAAGCCATCTGAGCTTGGTGCTTTAAAAAATGTATGTTTTATATACATATATATATGTGTGTGTGTGTGTGTGTGTGTGTGTGTGTGTGTGTATGTGTGTATTTTCAAGTCCTTTAATAAGTTTAGGGCCATTGAGATTATCCATTTTTTTTAGCGATTTATGTTTCCAAAGAATTGATCCATTTCCCTAAATTATAAAAATATGGGCATAGATTGTTCATAAAATTCTCTTGTTATCTTTTTACTGTTCAAAGGATCAGTAGTGATTAATTCCTACATTTCTCATGGCACTAATTTGTGTCTTCTTTCTCTTTTTCTTGGTTAGCTTATCTAAAAGATTATCAATTTTACTGATACTTTCAAAAAGCCAGCTTTTGGAGAATTCTTTTTGTTATTTGGAAATCCTTTTATTATTATTGAGTTATTAATTGCTTCCCTGTTTTCAGTTTCATTGATTTCTACTCTAATTTTTGTTATTTCTTTTCTCATTGCCTTTGGCTTAGATAATTATTCATTCTTTTTCTAGTTTTATAAGGTGGAAAATCATCTTTTTGATTTTAGATTTTCTTTTATAATATATGAAGCTATAGTTTACCTCCCAAATGCTGTTTTCTCTGAACCCCACAAATTTTAATAAGTTGGATTTTCATATATATGTTATATATTTTTATACACACACACACACACACACACACACACACACATATATATATATATATATATTCCTATTGACTTCTGTTACCCATATTGCTATTTGATGCATGTTATTTAATTTCCAAATATTGGGGAATTTTCTAGCATTATTGATTTCTAGTTTGATTCCATTTTGGTCTGACAACATGCTTTGTATGTATTTTTTCTAATTTTAAAGGTGTTTTTTAATGGCTCAGATGTGGTTCATCTAGTAAAAGTTCCATATGAACTTGAGAGGAATATGTGTTCTTTTGTTTCTGGTTAAAGTATTCTATAAATGTCAATTAGATCAAGTTAAGTGATGGTACTATTCAGTCAACTTCATCCTTACTGATTTTTCTGTCTCCTTGATCTATTAGTTACTGACAAGGGGTTTCAAAGTCTCCAATTGCAATTGTAGATTTGTCTATACGCCTTTCCATTTGGTCAGATATTTCTTTGTGTGTTTGATTCTCTGTTTTTGGGTGCATAAAAGTATAGAATTGTTATATTTTCTTGGAGAAATGACATTTGATTATTATGCAGTGCTCCTCTTCATCCTCAGTAATTTTCTTTGTCCTGAAGCTGGCTTTGTCCAACATTAATAGGCTACTCAGTGTTTCTTTTTTTTTTCTTATTCTTTTTTTATTATTAGTTGTTCAAAACATTACAAAGCTCTTGACATATCATATTTCATACATTTGATTCAAGCAGATTATGAACTCCCATTTTTACCCCGTCAGTGTTTCTTTTGATCTGTATTAATAAGGAGCATTTTCTCCATCTCTTTATTTTTAACATGTCAGAGTGTTTATACTTAAAGTGGGGTTCCTGTAGATAACATATATTTGAGTCTTTTTTAATCCACTCTGACAATCTGTGTTTCTAAATTTGTGTATTTAGACTATTCAAATTTAAAGTTAATATTGTTATATTTATATTATTATCAAGAAGGTTCATAACTTTTCTATATATTGCCAGAGGCTTTTTTCTTTATTTTCTTTCTTTCCTTATTTCTTTTCTTTCCTTCCTTACTCAATCAATCCTTCCTTTCTTCCTTCCTTCCTTCCTTCTTCACTCACTTCCTTCCTTTCTTTTTTTCAGTACTGAGGATTGAACCCAGAGGGCTTAACCACTGAGCCAGTCTTTTAAATTTATCTTTTAATTTTGAGACAGGGTTTTGCTAAGTTGCTTAGGGCCTTGCTAAGTTTCTGATGCTGTGCTCAAATTTGTGACCCTTCTGCCTCAGCCTCCTGAGTCACTGGGGTTACAGGCATGCACCACAACACCAGACTTTTCTTTGGTTTTAATAGAGCATTTTATGATTCCATTTATCTTATAATTATTTAAAATCATTTTATATGATTCCTAATTATCTTATAATTATTTTTTAAATGTTTACTAGTTGTCCTAGAGTTTATAATATACATATATAACTAATCTAAATCTACCTTCAAATAACACTGTTATGCTTCATGTGCATGACAGGTACATTATAATAAACATTTCCCAATTCCTTCTTTCTATCCCTGTGACATTGTTCTCATTCTTTTCACTTATGGATAAGCTATAATCACTCTCTGCATTATTACCATTATTATTTTAAACTTTCATCTTTTAGATAAATGAAGAATAGGAAAAGCAAAACATTTGATTTTATCTTTATTTGTTCTTTTTAAAATATATTTTTAGTTGTAGATGGACACAATATCTTTATTTATTTATTTAATTTTATGTGGTTCTGAGGATCGAACCCAGTGCCTCACACATGTGAGCAAACACTCTCCCACTGAGATACAACTGCAGCTCCTCTTTATTTATTCCTTAGCAGTCTTTATTTTTGAATATCTGAGTGTGATTTATATGATTTTTTTCATTCAATTTGAAAAAATATTTTTTGATATTTTTTGCTGGGCATATCAAAAGGCAACTAGTTCCCTTAGCTTTTCTTTGCCTGAAAAAAATGTTTTTCTTTTTATTTTATTGGTAACAAATTTATTGAGGTATAATTTGCATACCACAGAATTCACCCATTTAAAGTATACAGCTAAATGACAAATATAATCATTTTATTAATTTTTTGATCATTTAATTAATTTTCACTATATCCAGTGTTGTGTAACTGTCATCCACAATAGATTTTTAAAACTTTTCATCACCTGAAATAGATACCTCACACCCTTTATCAATCACTCCCTCCCCAAACTTTCCACCTTCTAGACCTAGACAACCCCTAATCTACTTTCTTTCTCTATAGAATTGCCTATTCTGAACATTTTATATAAATGAATTCATTCAATACAAGGTCTTTTGTGACTTGTGGCTTTTACCTAGCATAATGTTTTCAAGGTTAATACATATTGTGGGGTGAATCTGTAATTCATTATTTTTTATTACTGAAAAACATTGCATTGTATGGAATGTATCTATTTATCTGTTCATCAGTTGGTAGACGTTGAGGTTGTTTCCATTTATTGGTATTATGAATAATGATGCTGTGAACATTTGTGTACATGTTTTTCTGTGGAAACATGTTTTCATTTCTCTTGTGTGTCTACCTAGGAGTGAGATTGCTGGAACATATGGTAATTATATGTTTAATATTTGGAGGGACAGCCAGCCTGTTTTTCAAAATGGTTTCACCATTTACATTCCCACCAAAAGTGTATGAGGTTTCCAACTTCTGTATGCCCTGGTCAATCCTGGTATTGTCTTTTTGCTTATAGTCACCTTCATGCATGTGAAAGAACATGACATGATGGGTCTGATTTTCATTTCCCTGATGTTTAATGATGTTAAGCCTCTTTCGATGTGCTCACTAGTTGTTTGTATATAATATTTGGGAAAATATTCAGATTTATGCCCATTTAAAACTTGGTTTATTTGCCTCTTTATTTTTGAGTTGTAAGAGTTCTTTATATTCTGACAGGTATTTTGTTAGATATAGTATTACAAAATATTGTCATTTAGTGGGCTGCCTTTTCACATTTTTTTTGTATTCTGAGGATTGAACTCAAGGACACTCAACCACTACGTCATATCCCTAGCCCTTTTAAAATTTTTAAATTTTGAGACAAGGTCTTTCTAAGTTTCTTAGGGCCTCACTAAGTTGCTGAGAGGCTGGCTTGAACCTGCATGGCACTGGGCCTTCCTTTTATATTCTTGATAATATTTTTACTTTTTAAAAAATATTTATTCTCTTAGGTGTAGATGGACACACACAATGCCTTTATTTTTATGTGGTGCTGAGGATCGAACCTGAGTCCTGCCCATGCAAGGCGAGCGCTCTACTGCTGAGCCACAATCGTAGCCCCAAAATTTTTACTTTTAAAAACATCTTTATTGAGATATAATTCATATATATAATTTACCATTTAATTGTATAATTTCTTGGTTTTGAGTATGCCCAGTGAGTTGTGTAATTATCATCACAATCAATTTTTAATGATGGTGCTGGAGACTCCAGGGCCTCACATATGCTAAGTACATGCTGTAATACACTCTCGTCACCATAATTAAATTAAGAGCATCTTTATCATCCAAAGAGGAAAAGTTACTGGAGAGAAATAGGGGATGATAGTGTTCTTTGAAGGAACACAAGTTTTAAAATTTTATGAAGCCCAAGTTGTCTATTTTTTTCTAAGCCACCACCAAATCTAAGACTTATAAGTGTTATTTATATCTACATTTATATAGATATAAATTTATTTATATCTACATTTTCTTATAAGTGTTATATAGTTTTAATTCTTACATTTTGGTTCTTGATGTACTTTGAGTTTTTTGTGTATCGTGTGAGGTAGCAGTCCAACTTCATTCTTTACCCTGTAGAAGTTCAGTCATCACAGCATCATTTATTTTATTTTATTTTATTGGTTCTTCTTAGTTTTACATGACAGTAGAATCCATTTTGATGAAGTTAAACTAGCATAGGATATATCTTATTCTAGTTAGGACCCATTCTTGTGGGTGGGCCCAATAGTGGAGTTCACTTAGGTAATTTAATATGTGTACATAGGAAAATTATGTTAATTTATTCTACTATCTTTCCTATTCCTATCCCCTCCCTTTCTTTTGTTCCCTTTTTCTGATCTACTAAATTTCTCTTCTTCCCTCCCTCCTTATTTTGGTTTAGCTTCTACATATCAGCAAAAACATTTGACCTTTGGTTTTTTGAGATTGGTTTATTTCACTTAGCGTGATATTTTCCAGATCCATACATTTACTGACAAATATCATAAAGTCATTCTTCTTTATGGCTGAATAATATTCCATTGTGTATATATACCACAATTTCTTTATCCATTTGTCTATTGATGGGCATCTAGTTTGCTTCCATAGCTTAGCTGTTATGAATTGTGCTGCTGTAAACATTGAGATGGCATCAAACTAAAAAGCATCTGTAGATGCTAACACACAATAAGGGGTGGGGAGAATAGAAGTTCATTGGGTTATACAAAGTGGAATGAAGGGAAGGGAGAGGGAATAGGAATAGGAAATATAGTAGAATGAATTGGACATGATTTTTCTATGTTCATATATTAATACACAACCAGTGAAATTCCACATCATGTATAACAACAAAAATTGGATTCCAACTAGAATAAGTTATACTTCATGTATGAATAATATGTCAAAATACACTCTACTGTCATGTATATCTAAAGATAACAAATAAAAAATCATCTTCACAGAAAAAGAAACAATCAAGAATGTGAATGGAGAACCTACAGATGGGGAAAATCTTTTGACACCTATACCACAGATAGGGCATTAATTTCCAACCATACAAAGAACTCAAAAAAAATTAAAAGCAAAAAAGCAAATAATCCAACCAATGAATGGGTAAAGGAATTTAAAAGACCTTTCTCAAAAGAAGAAATATGAATGATCAACAAATATTGAAAAAATGTTCAACATCTCTAGCAATTAGAGAAATGCAAATTAAACTACAATAAATTCCAACTCACTCTAGTCAGAATGGAAGTTATCAATAATACAAGTACCCAAATGTTGGTGAGGTTGTGGGGAAAAGGCAATGCTCACCCTCTGGAAGGCAGTATGGAGATTCCTCAAAAAACTAGGAATAGAACCACCATTTGACCCAATTATCCCAACATATATCCAAAAGATCACAGCCTCATTTGCTTAAAAAAACTATTCTTTCTCCACTGAATTGTTTGGAAGTCTTTTTTACAACTGGTTGCCTGATAAATGTCAGAGTTCATTTCTGGATCCCCATTTTATTTTATTTGTCTATATATCTATCCTTTGCCGGTCCCATACTTGTTTACTGTGGCTTTGAAGTAAGTTTTGAAATCAAGAAGTGTTATGCCACAACTTTAATCTTTTCCTTCTTCCAACATTTTTTTTTAGCTGTTCTGGGTACTTTATATTGCAGGTGAATTTGAGGTTTGTCAATTTCTGTGAAGCAGTCAGCTTACTTTTGATAGAGAGTTTGTAGAATCTCTAGATCAATTTGGGGAGTGTTGCCATCTTAACAATAGTAAGTGTTATGATCCATGAACATGGAATGTTTCTTCAATCATATGGAATTTTTTTCCATTTATTTAGATCTTTATTTCAACAATATTTTGTAGTTTTCAGAGAATATGCTTTATGCTTTTGTTGTCGAATCTGTTTCTTAATATTTAATTCTTTTTCATGATATTTTAAATAGAATTTCTTTTAATTCACTTTTTAAATTTTATTTCACTTTTAATTTTTTAATTGAAACTTATGTATTATGATTAATTTTTATTTATTGAAATTATATTCTTATTTATATCATTTATTAGTTTTAGTAGTTTTTTTAGTTTTAGTAGTTCTTTAGTGCATTCTCTCAGATTTTCTATACACAGGATTATTTATCTCCAAATAGTTACAGTTTTAATCTTCCTTTGCAATCTGATTGCTTTTGGTTTCATTTTCTTGTCTAATTGCTCAGACCAGAACCTTTAGTAGAATGTTGAGTAGAAGTGGTGAAGGACTACAACCCTGAGTTGATAGGGTGAACACAGGTTTTTAATCTGTAATCATGCTCTTGCTCATGGGTTGTAAATAAATGTCCTTATCGAAAGAGGAAATTCTTTTGCTGATAGTTTGTAGAATTTTTTAAATTATGGAATGGTGTTGGATTTTTCAAATGTTTTTTCTGCATCTATTGAGACTATCATGTGGTCTTTGATTTTTATTCTGTTAATATGATATTATGTATGGGCTGAATAGCCCCCCTACCAATTCACATGGTGAAGTCCTAACCTCTACTCCCTCAGAATGTGACTATATTTGGAGAGGGGGTCTTCAAAGAGGTAATGAGATCATTAGAGTGGATCCTAATTCAAAATAACTGTTGTCCTAAAGAGAAGAGAAGATTCAGACTCAGGCACACACAATGTAAAGAATGCCATGTGAAGATACTAGGAGAACATGTTCTTCTACAAGCCAAGGAGAGAATCCTTAGGAGAAACCAATGCTATCAGCACTCTGATCTTGGACTTCTAGTCACCAGAAATGCAAGGAAATAAATTCTGTTGTTTATGCCACCCAGTCTGTGGTTGTTTTATAATGCCAGCCTTAGCAAACTTTGGTCCCATGAAGTGGAGTTTTATTGTAATAAATACCTAAAAATGTGGAAGCAGTTTTGGAATTGGGTAATGAGTAAAGTCTGGAAGAGTTTTGAGGTGTATATTGGAAAAAAGCCCACCAACCTGAAGAAACTCTTGGTAGAAATGTGGATGCTACAGGTGACTCTGGTGAGCTCAGTAATAAAAGAGAGAGTTTTGTAGACAAAACTTCTATAATTTTAGAGATATACATATATCATGAACACAATGTTGGTAGGAATATAAATATTAAAGATGTTTCTACTGAAGTCTCAAGTGGAAATGAGACACATATTATTGGAAACTGGAGGAAAGTAACTCCTTTTTATAAAGTGGCAAGAAGTTGACTTAGTTGTGTAACAGTGTTTATGGAAAACAAAACTTATAAATGACAAATTTGAATATTTAGTTGAGATTTTTAAGCCAACTGTTAAATGATTAGTCTGATATATCTTTGCTTTTTAGAGTGAAATATAGGAAGAAAGAGATAATTAAGGAAGAAATTGTTAAGCAAAAAGGACTTGGACCAGGAATGTAACTCAGAGGTAAAGTGCTTGTCTCAAATGTATAAGGCCCTGGGTTCAGGCCCCAGCACTTGAAAAAATGGAAACCAGAACTTGAATATTTAGGAAGTTTTCTATCTCATAAATAGCAAATAAATCAGAAAGCATCATTTGGAGAGATTACAACTGTGTGACTTATGGACCAATCAGCCATGTCAGCCAAAATCAGGAATAGAGATGGGATTATACCAGCAGAAATGCTGGCAGCCTGGATTCCAGGGGGCAGAGAGGGGATGAAGCAAAGAGAGGCTATTGGGCTTCTGAAATTGTACAGCACAACTATTGCTGTGAACATGAATTTTCCTCCAAAGAAAAGTTTGAAGAAAAGGAAGAATGACCCTAAATTGGTTTAGATGTTAACAAAGCTTCCTGTACCACCAGAGATCCAGAAGGTGCAGGGCTAAGGGAGTAAGGCTGCCACTCTGGAGAGACCAGAGGTGGCACCACCCCAATGGGCCCAGAGTGCAAAGCACTGAACCGAAAAGATTTTATTTTTCAGCATTAAAAGTCAGTACAATTTTGCCCTCTAGGTTCAGTTATGCTTGCCTCTTATGGCTAATTTTGTTTTATTCCTTCCTTTTGAAATGAGAATGCCTATTCTATGCCTGTCTCACCATTGTATTTCAGAAACAGAAAACTTATCTTGCTTCACAGATTCATAGCTGGAGAGGAATTTAATTTTGCCCCAGGAAGTATACCATACCTCACATCTCACCTATGCTTGATTATATTATATTTGGGACTTAAGAGTTGGGAGCCTGCAGTCAGTGTGTTATGGGTTAAATTGTGTTCCTCTCCAAATTCATTCTAAACCCAGTATTTTGAGGTAGGGTCTTTAATGAGATAATTAAGTCCATTAATTTAGACCCAAATGTAATACAACTAGTATCTTGTAGTAAGAGGAGATTAGAACATTAACTCACACATAAGGAAGATTACATAAAGATACAAGGAGAAGATGGCCATTTATAAGTCCCAGGCAGGAGAAACTACCCCTGCTAGCTATTCATGGACTTCTAGCCTTCAGAATTGTAAAAAAATAAATTTTTTTTATTCCTGGCATGAATCCTACTTGGTCAGGGTATATAATTAATTTTATATACTGCTGAAGTTTGTTTGCTGTTATTTTGTTAAAGATCTGTGTAACTGTATTCATAAGAGAGATTGTCTCTAGTTGCTATGGTTTGGAAGTTTGTGTCTACTAAAAAAATTGTGTTGAAATTTAATTTCCAGTGTGATAATATTAAGAATTGGAGTCATGAGGATGTGGTTTATGAGGGCTCCTCCCTCATGGATGGGATTAAGGCCTTATGTGTCAGAGTGGCTTCCCAGAGCATGAGGCCCTTTTGCTATTTTGCTCTTCTGTCATGTGAAGGTACAGCATTCAAGGTTCCATCTTGGCAGCAGAGATTGGATTCTCACCAAACACTGAATCTGAAAGCACCTGGATCTTGAACTTCCCAGCCTTCAGAACTATGAGAAATAAGTTTGTTGTTTATAGACTATCTAGTCTCAAGTATTTTATTATAGCAGCACAAATGGATTAAGGCAATAGTTTGTTTCTGATAACTTTATTTGGTCTTAGTGTCAGGGAAATATTAGCCTCAGAATGGAAGCATTCAACCTTCTATTCTTTGGAATAGTTTGTAAAGAAATGTTATTGATACTTATTATTTTTTCAATATTGAGGATTGAATCCAGGAGCGTCTAACCACTGAATTACACTCCCAGTCTGACTGTCCTTCCCTCCCTCAGTCATTCATTTCTCCTCCTCCTTCCTTTTCCTTTTCTTCCTTCCTCCTCCTCCTTCTTCCTTTTTCTCTCCCCCCCTCTTCCTCCTTTTCTTCCTCCTTCTATTTCTTTCATATTGAAACAGGATCTTTCTAAGTTGCTGATGCTGCCCTCAAACTTGAAATCCTCTTGTTTCAGTCTCCTGAATGGCTGGGATTACAGGCATGCATTATTGTGACCATCTTATTTACTTAATATTAAATTTATTTAAATGTTTGTTTAATATTATACTTATTTAAATGTTTGGTGGAAGCCAGGCTTAACTCCAGCAACTTGGGAAACTGAGACAGGAGGATCACAAGTTTGAGATCAGCCTGGGAAACTTAGCAAATTCCTTCCCCACCCTCCACTCCCTAAAAATTAAAAGGACTGGGAATGTAGCTTGGTGGTAGAGCACCCTGGGTTCAATACCCAGTGCTACCAACATTTCAAAAAAATTGTTTGACAGAATTCATTGGTGATGCATTTTGGTCCTGAACCTTTGTGTATAGCTCTTTTTAACTAATTAATTCTCTTTGCATTTTATATTTCTTTTTTGCTTTTTAACTTGATTTTAGTATTACTATATTTGTAGGAATTTTCCATTTCATTTAGACTGCTCATTTATTAGCATACAATTGTTCATATAGTTTCCTTATCTTTCTTTTTATTTATGTAAGGTCAATAGTAATGTACTTGTTTCATTTCTGGTTGTAGTAATTTGAAACTTTTGGCTTTTTCTCTTGGGTAGTGTAGGTAAAGATTTGTTAATTTTATTGATCTTTTCAAGGAAGAACTTGTAGTTTCTTTGTCTTTATTGCTTTTTCTTACTCTTTTTCTCATTAAATTCTTTTCTAATTATTTTCTTCCTTGCTTCTCATTTGAGTTTACTTTTCCAATGTTTTAAGGTAGAAGGTTATGTTATTGATTTGAGCTCTTTTTAAAAGAATGTTGACAGCTATAAATTTCTAAGTCCTGCTTAAGCTGTATCCTGAAAGTTTTAACATGTTCTGTCTTCATTTTTATTCATGTAAGGTTATTTTCTTTTTAAAAATATTTTTAAATTGTTGATGGACCTTTATTTTATTCATTTATTCATATGCGGTGCTGAGAATTGAACCCAGTAACTCATATACGCTAGGCAAGTGCTCTACCACTAGGCCACAACCCCAGCCCTAAGGTTATTTTCTAATCTCTCTCTTGGTTTATTATTTGACTTGTTGGTTATGTTATTATGTATTGTTGAATTTCCACTTGTTTGTGAACTGTCCATATTATTTTGGTTATTGATTTTTAATTTTACTCCATTGTGGTTGAAGAACATACATTGTATGATAGAAATCTTTTAAAATTTGTTGGTTTGTTTTGTAGCTTAGCATATATCTTATCATGGAGAATGTTCCATGTATAATTGAGAAGAATGTGTACTCTGTGGCTGACAGATGAATGTTCTATAGTTTTTACTATGATCTAAATTTTTCGTCTTCCCTTCCCATATTTATGTTGAAACCTAATATTCAGTGTGACAGCATGAAGCGGTCCTGCCTTTGAAAGGTGATTAAGTCATAAGAACACTACCCTCATGAATAGGAGTAGAGCTCATATAAACTGGGCCCTAGAGAGTTGCCTTGCCTCTTCTACATGTTGGGACACATCAAGAATATGACATCTGTGAAATGGAAAGTACATCATCATCATCAGACACCAAATCTGGTGACTTGATCACAGACTTCCCAGCCTCCAGAACTGCCAGAAATAAATTTTCATTGTTTTTGAGCTTCATAGCATATAGTATTTTGTTATAGCAGCCCAAACAGACAGAGGCAGATATCTTTTAGGTCTGGTTGGTTTTTAGTATTGTTCATGGATTTCCTTGTTGATCTTCTGTCTAGTTATCCATTGCTGGGAGTGGAGTATTAAAATCTCCAACTACTGTTGAATTGTCTATTTTTTCTTTCATTTCTATGAGTTTTTAGTTCACGTATTGGGGGAACTTTTTTAGGTATATGTATGTATCTAATTGTTCTGTCTCCCTAATTCACCGCCCCCCGTCATTATAAAATGTCCCTTTATATTTCTAGTAACATTTTTTTGTCTTGTAGATTGTGTATTGCCCTAATGCCTCTTGTGTTTGCTGTTTCCACAATATATATTTTACCATCCTTTCTTATTTTATTACTATTATTTTTGTACTAGGGATTGAACCCAGGGGTGTTCAACCACAGATTCACACCCCCAGACCCCTTCCTTTTTGAGACAGGGTCTTGCTGGGTTGCTTAGGGCCTTGCTAAGATGCTGAGGTTGGCTTTGAACTTGTGATCCTCTTGCTTCAGCCTGCAGAGCTACTGGGATTACAGGTGTGGGCCCCTGTGCCTGGTTCCTATTTTTATTTTTCAATCTAAAGTTTGCTCCTATAGACAATATATAGTTGGATTTTATTTTCTTTAAAAAATCTAGTCCAAAACTCTAAGAATTCTACTTTTTGTTGGATTATTTAATCCATTCACGTTTAATGATTTTATTGATACACTTGGATTTATGCCTGTCATTTTCCTTTTTCTTTCCTATGTGTCATCATTCTCTCTTATTCCTATGCCTCTCCCTTTCTTATTTATTTATAGTGAGTATTTTATAATTTAATATTGCAATTCCTTTAATGTTTTAAAATGTATTTATTTGAGTTGTTTTCTCAATAGTTCTCCAGAGTTTACCATACACATTCTAGCTTAGTAGTATCTACTTCAGATTTATATTAATTTGAGTGACATATAAAATATTATAAAATAAAATATAACTTTATTTCTCCTACCTATTTATTTCCTATTTTTGTTAACTCTGTTACATCTTTTGGTGGGTTGAATTGTGGCTCCCACAAAAGTTATGGAACCTGTGACTTTACTTAGAAAATAATCTTTGAAGATGTAATTAAGTCAAGGGTCTGGGGATAAGGTCATCCTGGATTTTTCAATGACTAATTCCAATGACAAGTGTCTTTATAAGAGGTAGAAGAAGAGAAAACACACACAGAACAGAAGGTCATGTGAACCTGGAAGAGGCAAGGAATAGAATACTCCTGGAGCCTCTAGAGGGAATACAGCCCTGCCAGTAAATGGAGTTTGGACTTGTCCCCTCCAGAACTAGGAGAAAAATTGTTGTAAGCCACCCAGGGTGTGATAATTTATAACAATTACTACAGAAAACCAATACTCATCTTTTATATATATAAAACAAACCCAACAATACATTCTTACTATATCTTTTAGACATGCTGAGAGAAAAAAAGAGCAATATACATTTATAACATTTCTTATATACCATTTCTAGTTCTTTTCATTTATTTCTGTGGGTTTGAATTACCATCTGGTGTCATTTCCTTACCTGATAGAGCTGCTTTTCTACCCACCTCTTTTGCATTGTGGTTGGCAAATTTGTTACATTTCTGTTTGATGTCCAACAACACATTTCTTTATATTGTTTTATACAATTGCTTAAGATACAGGTTTTCTATTTTACCTTCAAAGTGTGGCCCTCAGAACTTAAAGTCAGACTTTGGTTAATCAAATCATCTCCAAGAGAGTAGATCTAATTCTTTTATTTTATATATATATATGTGGTGATTGAGTCCAAAATTATGTTTACTTAATAGCCACATTGTACTTGGGTTTTTTGTTGTTGCTATCCCAAATACCTGAAACTGGATAAGTTGTTAAAAAAAGGGGAGGGGGTTCACATTGACTTGAAGTTCTGGAGGTGGGAAAGTTCATGAATATGGTGTGGCATTTACTTCGTTTATTGTGAAGCCTTCACAATGGAAAATAGAAGGAGAGTCCATGTGGTAAGAAAGAATGAGAGTGAAGGAAGGAAGTCAAGCTAGCTTGATAGCAACCTGCTCTCACAGTAACTAATCCAGTACCAAGAGATGTAATTTACCACTGTAAGACCAAGATGGGCATTAATCCCTTCTGAGGGTAGTGCCCTATCACCTAATCTCACAGGTTGCACATCTGAAAGGTCCTACAACTCTTAATACTGTTATATTGAGGGCCAAGCTTCCAACAAAATGAATCTCTGGGGAAAAAAAACCATATCCAAATGATAGCAAGCCATATCACCTATTTTTCATGATGAGTTGAAAACAAGAATTTTGTGTCTTTCTTTTTTTTTTTTTTTTTTTTTTTTTTTGCTAGACGCAAAACTGTCAAACATGAGACAGTTCTAGACTTTTATATCTATTTTTTTTAGCATTAGGTACTGAAGCCAGGGGCACTTTCCCATTGAGCTATATCCCCAGACCTTTTTATTTTTCATTTGAGACAGGATCTCACTAACTTGCCCAGGCTGTCCTTGAGCTTGGAATTCTCTGCTCCAGCCTCCCAAGTCTCTGGGATTACTGGTGTATGCCACTGTGGTTGGTTTATACTTACTTCTTTTAAAACTCAAAAATTTACTGATTAAGAGCCAGCCTATATGTTTCAATTACATTTATATATTTACCTACATTCAAGCTTCATATTGGTAAGCACTCAAATTAAATCTTCCTCTGAGTTACTGATGAAGATTTTCTTTAAGTGTGGTTGAAAAGGAAGTCCTGAAATCACTACTAACCATTCTTCCTAATATCAGTTTGTTACATAATTAATGTGTAATTTGATATAAAATTCTCAACATTTTTCTGAAAAGTGTGTATACAATCTTATGCTATATGATGGTTTAAAAAATGATAAACAAAATATCAGGAAAGATACTTAAAAGTCATTAAAAGTAAATAATAATAATAATAATGTGACAAAGTACTAGCCAATTTCATCTTAAACATTAAGTACAAGAATTATTCCCATAAAAATCATGAGCATATCAGGACACTTATTATAGACTTTATTCAATACTATCATGGATGTTTAAAACAACACAAAATACGAATACATACACACATGCATTATATTAGAAAGAAGAATAAAATATATTTAAATGATTAAAAAATGTCTAGGTAATACAAATTTTTACTTGCAAAATCCCCTCAAAATTTAAAAAAATACCAGAAAAATTGAAGGAAAAATAATTAGAACTAAGTATATTTCAATGAGAGGATTAGTTCAAAATATTAAAATCAGAACTTTCCCACATACCTACAATAACTAAACAAAAGTGAGCTTTTTTATCTGTTAGAGTCTGTAAACAAGTCAAAATAACACCTGGCATTTTGTCAGGGGAATGTTAGAGTTCATAAACAAGTCTGGATGGTGCCTGGCAAAATGCCAGAGGGAGTGGTTTGAGAAGTAACAAAAGCTAGCCATTAAGTGTGGAGATTCCTTATTGGTTGACTGATGTATTTAGTTTATGCTAATTAGATAAGCTGTGTGGAATGTATAAATACTGCTCCTGTCCTACAATAAACGGCTTCCACTCCTGCTGTATCAACGTACACAAGTTATTCGTCACCCCCCCTGATTATTCTGCTGCAGCCGGGCTGCGGCAGATGGTGGCCCGTTATGGGGAGCCCCGGGACACTCGGGGGTAAGTGACGAAAAAAAGCTGCCCGTCCATAGATAGGACGGGAGCAAATCTGCTCGTCCCTAGGCAGATAGGGCGAGAGGAAAAATGGTCATTTCAAGAAAATGGAGAAGATTGATACAGTATGTTTGTGTCTTGTTTTGTCTCAGTGTATTGTATTGTCTTTGTGATGAAAATATGGAAGGGGTGAGAAGTAAATTACTAAGGGAAGAAGGCACCCCAGTGGAACCAAGAATAGTTAGGGCATGTGTTGATAGAAGCCCAGGAACTCTAGTCAGAAAGAAACAGAAAGTTCAGAAGAAGAAAGATTATCAGAGGAGGAAGGATTATCAGGAAAAAAGTTGCAGCAAAAGGCTATTACTAAATACTTTTCGTTACCGGAGGGTGCGTGAAGCGGAGAGGCAACTGCCGAGTGTGCAAGCCAGTCACAGCGCAGCAAGGATTTTACAAGAGGCGGCAGCAACTGGCTCTTCCCGGCCTCCTGGCCGGGGAGCTGGCTCTTCCACTGCTGTGAGCCCAAATCTAGACCTGACCTGGAGGCACAGTCTCGCAGGCTCTTGCTCCCTGTGCCCAGTAGCAGTTTGAGTCCGGGACACTCCCCAGGGCGATCTGGGGCTGCCCAGGCGCTACAGCCAGCAGAAGACGCTACCAGCGTCCCTGATGTTTGGTCATTTTCAATGCCAATAACTAAGCTACAATGGTTCTCCCACACCTGGAAGCTGATGAGTAATGAGCACTATTAATGCTTATTTCAAATGCAAAAAAACCTTGAGATAATGTACTAAATTGTTCAGAAGATTGTTTTCTTAGTAGAATACTACAGGATTTTCTTTAGCCATCCGGGAGTTCCTGTCTTCGTTCCAGTGCCGGTAAAGACCAAGGTGGAAGAATTTCCAGTGTTGCTGAAAACCGGATGAAACTTCGGCTGAAAAACGGACGAGACTTCAGAGCTGTTGCTGTTTCTGCTGCTACAGCTTAAGCTAGCTGCCTGCAGAACTTACCTGGACTGTGATTTACCTGGACTGTGAGTTAATCTATTGAGACACTGCTTTACCTGGACTGAGACAACAAACTGTAATCTACAACAAATTGTAACTCTTTGTATCTTTGCAAATGGTGTCATTGCTGGTATAATTTTTCCAAGGGCTTCTTGCATGGAGCCATCAATTGGCTTGGTATTGTGGCATTTTGTATCCTCCCCTTCTGCTTGTAGCAGATTATTTATGGTGTTTGTGTAAAAACCACTATGGTCGTTAAATTAAACAAAAGGGGGAGATGTTGGAGTCTGTAAACAAGTCAAAATAACACCTGGCATTTTGTCAGGGGAATGTTAGAGTTCGTAAACAAGTCTGGATGGTGCCTGGCAAAATGCCAGAGGGAGTGGTTTGAGAAGTAACAAAAGCTAGCCATTAAGTGTGGAGATTCCTTATTGGTTGACTGATGTATCTAGTTTATGCTAATTAGATAAGCTGTGTGGAATGTATAAATACTGCTCCTGTCCTACAATAAACGGCTTCCACTCCTGCTGTATCAACGTACACAAGTTATTCGTCACCCCCCGGTTATTTTGCTGCAGCCGGACTGCGGCATTTATCAACTATGGATAAATGAAAACATACACTCAAAAGTCTCTTTTCTACCATGACACTCAACAAAAATAACAAAAAGAGCAGCAGACAAAAAAAAATAAAATCACATCTGTGATGAAACTCCATAAACATTTGAATAATACTATGATGATTATGAAGATAATTTCCCAAGTGCCATGAAGATTGGACGAAGATGTGAAAATATACCTACCACTGGAGATTTCAGGAAGGCCTGGTAGATCGGTGTTTCCACATGGAAATTCACACTGAGATGCAAAACCAATGACTCCTTGTTTTGGAACAAAAAGATCTAGGTAAGAGACTGAAGGCATGATTCTCGTAATCCTATGACTAAATAGGATAGAAGTCAGGGCTGAATGCCATAGTGAGCAGATGCATCATTATTTCAGGATCGAACCTAAGGATTAGGAAAGCTCAAGAGAAAACTCTGAATGACCAGTTGTCTTGCAGTTGCCAGTTCTCATCAGTTTGAAGACATGTAAAAGCTATGGTACACACAAAACACTCTATCAAAATGGCAAAAAAAGATAATATTTAACTTTAAATCAAATTATTTGTTATCCATCTGATTACATATTCTACTTGCAAGTAGCTGGTCTTGGAAGAACTTCTCTCAAAGATAAGTAGTGCTCAAAAGAGCCAACATGGGATCTATATTCATATTGCAAGAAAGGAAAAACTATACACATGACAAATTACAGATGAGAATACACAACTGAAATTTTTTACAAGCAGATTTTTAACCAGAAGTCTTTAGCCAAAAGATTCACAAAACCTAATTAATCAATTATTTTAAGATTAAGAAATAAATATTCTATATATTTATCATATACAGCATGCTGTGAAGTGCGAATATATTGTGGAATGGTTTAATAAAACTAATTAATGTAGTAATTACCTCACATACTTTTTGCACTGATAGCACTTAAAATTTACTCTGCAGTTTTTGAGAATAGAATACATTGTTGTTAATAGATCTTTTGAATTTATTTCTCCTAACTGAAATTTTGTATCCTTTGACCAACATCTCCCCACTCCAACCCCTTTTAACCACCACGCTATTGCCTTCTTTTATTGATTCAATTTTGTTCGATTTCATGTGCCATCATCCCTGGGTATCTGTGGTATTGGCTCCAGGGCCCCCACAGATTCCAAATCTTATGGATGATTAGTTTCTTATATAAAATGTGCATAAAACATATGCACATCCTTCTGTATACTTTAAATCATCTCTAGTTTAATTATAATACCTAATGTAAGTGATATGTAAATATTTGTTACATTTTATTGTTTATGGAATAATGACAAGAAAAAATGTGCATGTTCAGTTTAGAAGCAACTTTTAAAAAGTATTTTTGATCAGTAGTTGGTTGAATTCAGAGATGTGAAATCCATGGATATGGAGGACTAACTGTGAAAATGAGATCATGTGATATTTATCTTTCCGTGCCTGGCTTATTTTACTTATATCCTCTGGATTCATCTATGTTATCACAAATGACAAGGTTTCCTTCTTCTTTAGTATTCTGTAGTGTATATATACCACATTTTCTTTATCCATTTACTCACTGATGACTCACTGATGAAGACATAGGTTGATTCCATATCTATGCTGTTTTGAATATTGAACATGAGAGTACAAATTGTAGTCTCTTTGACATATTGGTTTCATCTTCCTTAAATATACACCCAATAGTGGGATTGCCAGATCATATGGCCATTTTTTCTTCAACTTTTTGAGGAACCTCCATGCTGTTTTGCATTACAGCTGTACTAATTTATATTCCTACCAACATCATGCAGGGATTCCCTTTTTCCACATCTTTACTAACATCTCTTTCATCTTTGACAACAGTCATTCTAACAGATGTGAGATAATATCTAACTGTGGTTTAAATTTGCATTTCCCTGATAATTAGTGATTTTGAGCATTTTTTATATACCTGTTGACCATTGTGTGTATGTGTGTGTCAGGGGGTGGGGTGTGTTTTGAGATATCTATTCAGTTTCCTTACTCCTCCTTTTTCCCCCCTCCCAGTGCTGAGGATCCAACTTGGGGCCTTGCATATGCTAGGAAAATGCTCTACCTCTGAATTATGTCTGCCATCCCCTTTACTCATTTTATTTCTTCTTTAAAATTAAAAGTTTTTTAACCTACTGCCTAGAAGTAAAATTAGAGAAAATTAGAATATAAAAATAAATACAATTTGCATTAATGAACATTCTACTCAAAGTGAAAAATAGCAATAAAAATCATGTATGTAAGTCAAACTTCATCAAAAGCACAAAATAGTATTTGTTACTTTCATGAGAAAAAAAATGTGAACACTAAAAATATGTTAACACACACACATTTTTGTCTCAAATTTTAAAATGCACTCAAATTTCTCATTCTTAAACTAGTTATAACTTCCTCCAAAACATACTCATTTTCATTAGTACACACAAAACTCCTAGCATCTACTGGAAAGACCCACACTGATATGATTAAGCTTTACCCTGCATTTGCAGAATGACAAAGCACAGTTCATCATATTAAGAAGATAATAATTTTATTTATTTTGCCTATAAATAAGAAATTGGTAACTTGGACTGTCTTCTAATCCTTTATTCATTTCAAATGTGTTGTTTTCTTATCATTGAATTGTTTGAGTTCCTTATCTATTTTGTATATTCACCTCTGAATATATGGTGTTCAATATTTTCTTCAGTTCTGTTTGGAAAACTTAATTTTCAATGGCCTCAGAGAATCTAGAACTCAAAACAGAATTCCAGAGTTTCAATGATAAAATGAAAAGCCACAAAAGTCATGAAAAGTGAGCTGGAACAATTCATTACATAAATGGAAGAGAAATATAAAGTCACCACAGAAATTAAGGCCATATTAGAAGCAGTAAAAAAGGTGAACAGGTTCTGCCTAGCATGTAGTCCAGAGCAAGAAGAAATACTTGAGAAATTTGAGAAAAATAAATGGGAAATGACAAATAATTTAGCAGAATTAGAAAAGCATAGATTTGAAACACAGAAAAAAAGAAATCCAACTTACTCCTAATAAATGTCCTCAAAAAGACAAAATATGTGGAAAAGGAAAAAATACCCAAAGGGACCATTCAAGGGAAAAAAATTTGAAATACAAATAAACTTCAGATTTTTACTTCCAGCAATATAAATCTACTTTTGTCTTTAGCCTGTGATAACTCAGCAAATAAGCATTGGCAGTGGTTTGCCCTGATGGTCAGACTGCAATCTTGGACTCTTATCACATATAAAGTATTTAGAATGAAAGGACAAGACATCTTTTTCTTGGAGCTGATTGATCTACCTGAAATATGACTTAAGTTCTGAGGGTCACTATTTGAAGATGGAAAATATTTTTATAGAAAGGTTTTTTTTTTTTTGGTCAAGTCTGACTTTATTTTTTTAATTTGTTATAATTAATTATACATGACAGCAGAATGCATTTTGATTCATAGTACACAAATGGAGCACAATTTTTCATTTCTCTGGTTGTATACAAAGTAGAGTCACACCATTTATGTCTTTATACATGTACTTATTGGTACATCATTAATAAAAATAACAAGTAAACATAACATAGAGTTATGTTTATATGTTTTATATTAGAATGTAAATTTACAAAGAAAGGTCCAAGACACTTTAGAAGGTATGTATGTCATAGAGAACAATTAGTTCCTTAGAATAAAAACTTGGCAAAGAAATTCTGTAGTGATTTGTTATTGGTAAAGAGTCTAAGATAAAAAAAAGAAAAGACTCAAGAGGATGTTTTATATCAAGAGTGCTTAGCTACTTTAGAAACTTGAGAAACAAAATTAAATGACACAGATCTCTATCTTCAAAGAACTCCCACTCTATTAGACTTGCTTTGGGCACTTGGTTAAACTATCATACAGGATTAAAGTCTGTTTAATGTGATGATGATTAGTTTCCATAGTACCTAATATATTTCTAGGGAACAATCTTAAGCACTAAGAAAATTTTGTTTACAGTACAAGTATCCTTTTACACAAGTGCTTAAGTGGGTATCAGATTCAATATTTTCTTCTTTGGCTTTGAGATCTGTAATAATAATGCATGCAATAGTACTAATCTTCTGAATGTATAGCTGAAGGCAAGTTTAATGGAAGGGCTTTATAATAATAGTTTGGTCAACAGAGCTTAAGCAGAAATTAAGATTATGATTTGCAGGCTGTGGCTGTGGCTCAGTATTTTGCACTTGCCTGGCACGTGTGAGGCGCTGGGTTCAATTCTCAGCACCATGTATAAATAAATAAAGGTCTATCAGCAAATTTTAAAAACCTATTTAAAAAAAGATTATAATTTACATACTTTCCACTTAAAATTATAAATGCACTTATGTAAAATCTTGGAAATACCTGAATTAGGAGAAACTGGAAAATTCCATAAAATGACAAAATGAAATATTAGCAATGAAAGGTTGAAATATTAACATTGAAAGTTTCTGCTAAAGAGACATTTTGTTGATTAAGGATTTTAATGTTCATCTGGTCATCCTGTCCCAAAAGCAATATTCTCTAGTCATCTTCATGGGGGTATCCTTTCTCCTGAATTTTTTTTTTTTTTTTTTACAAATCCCTGTTTATTTGAATAAGAATGAAATGTTATACCTGGAATCAGGGAGGCATATGGTGAAATAGATCTCACCAGGCAGGTGCTATTCTGTTATTCTTGACACCGATTAAATGCCTTGAAAACAGATGTTAGTGGCAGTTTAAATGGGGCTATAGGAAAAAGGAAAGCTAGAAATCTTAGGAATATGTGAAAGATTTTTGTGGTAAATTTCCATAGTGGTTCTCTGTATGAGTATTTCCTTTTCGTCATACCTTAATTTTTGCCTACACATACTGTCCACCTAGATATAGTTTAGTATTCTTAAACCTGGTGTAAGAGGCTTCACTATAGGTCTAAAATTAAGAGGTTTTTCCAAAAGTCAAATGCCATCTCTCCAAATGTATTTCATATGCTACTAGTGGAAAGAATAACTTTTAATCCCAAAGCAGTTAGCTTGACTAGTAGCAGTAAATGAAGACAAGGAAATACAAATCCTAATCTTTGGCACTGAAGCCAATAATTTGTTTTGTTTTTGAAATTTGTTTAAGAATAAGTTCAAATTTTTGTGGGCTATTTCATATCCTAGTAAAGTTTGCTAAGTGTGTCTACTCTTGTGGCTGAACCTAATGGGCAGCATGTTTCTTGTTTAAATTTTGTCTGAGACTTAGTTCCTTAATTCACAAAGGCAAACTAATCAGGGTGCACTTACTATTTACACTGCCTTATGTTACATCCTATATATAGTTCCCTGGAAGAAACAGGGAATGGATTTGTGATGTACAGGGGAGGTAAATGGTTCTCAGTGGAACACTGAACTCCACTTTTCAGTGGGAGAGTTCCACTTTTGATCTTAAAAATAGAGTTCTGGAGTTGTCACCCTCCCCACAATTTAAATCAGCAATTTAAAAATATTACACAAATATTCAAACATAAACCAAAAAATTGAGAGAAACTGTATAATTAACCTACATGTGCCATCACCCAGCTTCAGTAATTATCAATGCTTTTAGGCAATTTTTAACCAGAAAATGTTCTGGGAGCTTTAGTTATTTGATCAGTTTTCAGTTTTTGCCTTTCAAATTTTGATTCTTGGGGCTTTGAACTCTGCAACTATATTTAAAAGAGGATTTGAGTGAGGAATTCAGTCATTTCAGCTCGCCGGTCTCTCAGAAACTGGGTTTAGGTGGCAGGCGGAATTTGGAGGTGTTGTGGTTCAGAGATGTTTCTCACTGAACTGATCACCGTCGCGATTTCCGTGCAGAAGCCCGAATTGAATTGAAAGCGAAGTTGGAGAAGGTATTGGCATCTACTGCCTCATTGCTGTTTTTTAAAATATTCACAGAGAATGAATTTACAGAAGGTAGTTTCCTGGTCGCACTGTGGAGACTATCTCAGTACTTTCTTTCCCCTCCACATATTCTCACAACTTGTTTGGGGACAAGTTGTCAATTTTTAAGTTTCTGGTCTTGGGTATTTTTACTGGTTTATGACCTCCTCGGTTACTCTGAGCGTCTACAGCTGTCTGTACTCCCAGTAGGGCTTCTTAGGAAACGAGAAACTGAGGTCTGGCAGAAAGCAAGAAAAAACAACAAACAAACAAACAAAAACCCCACGTAAAATAGTAAGCCTTGCGCTGGCTTTGCTGCCTCAAAAGCCTGAGTCTGGGGGAAGTTTGAAGTGGATACTGTTCCCCAAAGTGCCCTCCTTGTCGCCTCCATTGAACTCTGGGCGGCTCCAGAGTCTTAAGCGGGTGCGGGAGGGACTTCAACCCTCAGCGAGGAGCCTGGGAACAGCACCCAACTCATCACAGCACTGGGTTCCTGGGTTCCTGTTTCCTTAAGCCTAAAAGGCGTGGTCGGTCACGTTCAGGGTTCCGCCTCTCACCGCCTCCGCCCCGCGGTTCTGCGCCGAGTTCTGCACTTACAGTGGGCAATACAGGGGGTCAGTGGGTCATAGGGACGGGGCTAGACGGTCGACTTGGTGTGGACTGTTCCACTTACCAGCTGTCTTCAGTAAGAGGTTAAGACTGGGGCAGTGTCAGGGCGTCGTCTTAGGAAACGCCCTTAATGGTGAGACTTGTTTCTGCCGACGAATTCCTCGTCCCACCCTGCGCCTGCGGCCAGAGCCGGGGGCGAGATCCCACCCCGCCGAGACTGAAGACGGCACTTCTTCGGCCCCGGCAAGTTTACTCGCCTCTGCTCCCCTAGGCGGCGCTGCGCTCCTCCGCACCCGGCCGGATCCTCTTTCCCAGACGGCTGCAAAGCCTTCAGTTTAGCAAACAGAGCTCCCAGCCGGCCAGCGCCGGGTAATTCCCGTATTCCAGAGGCCGAACGTGGGCCGGCGGTCGCTGCACTTCTAATTCGCGTCGGCCCTCAGAACTTGCTCCTCACGGTGACTTATGGTCTTCGGGAGTCCGGAGCATGGTCCCAGGTCACCGCTGGTGGAGCGTGGACGCCAAAGGGGAGAGTGATGGGTTGGATGGTGGCGGTTCTATGTTTGTGGGTCTCCTGCGACGCTGCCGCCAAACAGTTGGAGTACTCAGTATTGGAGGAGACCCAGCGGGGCGTGGCGATAGGCAATGTCGCCGCGGACTTGAAGCTGCCGGCGTCCGCTCTGTCCTTAAGGAACTTTCGCATCCTCTCCCACCACCACGAGCCCTACTTTGGAGTGGACCTGGGCAGCGGTAACGTGGTGGTCCGAGAGCCGGCGGACCGCGATCGGCTGTGCGGGACCAAAGCTTCCTGCGTCTTGACCTGTGAACTAATGTTTGAGGACCCTCTGGAGCTGCACAAGATGCGTGTTCACGTCCTGGATACCAATGACAACTCACCTCATTTTCCTGCCGGCGATGTGCAGTTGCACATCCCGGAGTTTCTGACACCCGGAGCCCGCTTTATTCTCCCTAATGCCCAAGATGCCGATGAGGGAAGCAACGGGATGCTCAGTTACAGCCTAAGCCCCAATCAGCACTTTCGCCTGGACATGGGGTCGCGGGTGGACGGCAGCGAATACCCGGAGTTGGTGTTGGAGAAAGCTCTGGATCGCGAGCAGCTTGCCACCCATCTGCTGGTCCTCACAGCTCAGGATGGTGGGTTACCTGTGCGCTCCGCAGACGCACAAGTCACCATCATCGTGGTGGACACTAACGACAACGCACCTGTATTTGAACGCTCTGTATACCGTACCAAGGTTCCAGAGACTGTACCAAATGGGACGGTGTTGTTCCAAGTTCGGGCCTCGGATCCGGATGAAGGCTCTAATGGTGAAGTCTGGTATTCCTTAAGCAATAGCACTCAAGCAGAGCTGCGACATATCTTTCACGTACATCCTAAAAGTGGGGAGGTGCAGGTAGCTGCTTCACTAGGTGCACCAGAAACGCTGTTGGAGGCATACATTGAGGCGAGGGACGAAGGTGCCTTCGGTTTAGTGAGCACTGCCAAACTGCTGGTGGAGGTGACTGATGTGAATGATCATGCCCCAGAGGTGGACTTCATGACTATCTCCAATTCAGTACCTGAGGATGCTGCCCCTGGCACAGTGATTGCTCTCCTTAGTGTAAAGGACGAGGATCTTGGTCCCAATGGTAGAGTCATTTGTAGCATGTCCAGCAGAGGCCCTTTTCAGCTGAAGGCTTCCTTTGACAACTACTACAGCCTCCTGACTGATGGGCCTCTCGACCACGAACAGATAAGTGAATACCAGGTCCTGATCACTGCCTCAGATGGTGGCTCACCCCCACTCAGCACCCAAAGGACCCTTACTGTGTCAATTGCTGATGTAAATGACAATACACCAAGATTTCCTCAACCACAACAAGAAATTTTTGTGGCTGAAAACAATGACCTTGGGGCCTCTTTAGGCAGTGTGTTTGCCCAGGACCCAGACCAGGGGAAGAATGGCCTTGTCTTTTATGAACTGTTGGATACTCTTAATTCTGAAGGGATGCCAGCCTCTAGCTTGGTGGCAGTAGAACCATCCAGTGGGGATATCACTGCCAAAACTTCCTTTGACTTTGAGAAACTCAGGGGATTTCACTTCCAAGTGGAAGGCCGGGATAGCGGCATTCCTCCCAGAAGTTCAATAGTGACCGTAAACTTGTTTGTGGTAGACAGGAATGATAATGCTCCAGTCATCTTGTTTCCCTTGCCCAGAAATGGCTCTATCCCAGTAGAAGCTGTGCCCCGCTCTGCCAGAATAGGACACTTGATCACAAAAGTGGTAGCAGAGGATGCAGACAGTGGTTCCAATGCCTGGCTGTCCTACCATATCTCTCAGGCTTCTGACTCTAGCCTTTTCAGAATTTCAGCCAATATGGGAGAGCTCCGAACTGCACGCTTAGTTCTTTCCACTGATGCAGTTAAGCAGAGGGTGGTGGTAGTGGTTCAGGACCATGGAGACCCCCCACTTTCCTCGTCTGTCATTCTGGGTGTACTATTGAGCAATTCTGTGCCTCAAGTCCTTCCAGAATTTGAAGATGTCTGGGAGCCAGGAGGGCAACTTTCTACCCGGAACTTGTACTTAGTAATTGCCCTGGCCTGCATTTCCTTTCTGTTTCTGGGGTGCTTACTTTTCTTCATGTGTATTAAGTTGAGCCAGAGCCCAGGTTATTGCTCTCAGAGCTGCTGTCACTCTTCAGAGGATCTGAGGTATGGAAGGAAGATGGCTTCTAATCATTATATGACATCAGCCACAGTAGATGTCACTACAGTAGAGAGACTAACTCAGACATATCTCTATCGGGCCTCTCTGGGACTTGGTTCTAATCATAACAGTTTGCTGTTGCATGGGGAACATAATGCTGCTGACCTGAGAAATCTGGCCACTGGGGTAAGACTGAATTTGCCAATCTCCTGTATTCAGATTCGGAATAGAAAAGGGGATCATACAAATGTCAATGTTAGGGTAAGCAAATTTTATGGGATTTGATTCTTCTGACTGGGAGATGGCTGCTAGCTATATTCTGAAATGTTTTTTTAGATGAATCTTTGATAAAATTTAATCAATTAAATGGAACACTTTTTAGCATACCCTGTGCCAAGAATTCTGGGAGTATAAAAGTGTTTAGAAGATTATCATAAGCCTCAAGGAGATTATGTTTTGGTTTTGAGAAACAAGGGTAAAACATTAAAAGCTATTAAAATAATAAAAGTAATATAGAGGCCTAAATCAACAACAACAAAAAATGAAGCACCAGAGCATTTCTTGAGAAACATATGTGCAAGACACTCTGGTACCTATAATGAAGAATAAAAAATATTTAAAATCTTTGTATACTATAGCAAACTATCATGGAAGAGAAGACATTTATTCAGACCATTACAATGCATTATGAAAAGGTCACAATAACCACAAGAGATGTAAAAATGAATTGCGGTGGGTATTCCAAGAAAAGAGAGAGAAAGCATGAGAGAACAGCTGGATGGGGAGGGAAACAGAAGTGGCTTTGTGATAGAGATAGCATTTGATTTGTATCTTGAATGATATACCATTTGATAAAATGTGGCCTATTCTGTAGCTTACACTTTTCATGAATATCATTTTGGCAAAATATTCTCCATTGAGCAAGGCACTCAGAATATAGCTAATGGCTCCACAACAGTGTTTTGTCATTACATAGAAATTATAAGCATGTCTCAGAACATCTATTTGTACTCATATAAAGAAGAAAATAATATTGGGTATAGGACTTAACAACCTTTTATTTTGCATATTTATTAATATATTTTACAAAGAAGAAAAATGACTAATTTTTGTGTCAGAAGCATTTGTATGTTCAAGGGTGAACTTACTATTCAAAGTCCATTCAACTTGGATTTAATTTTCTTATTATTTTAGAAGCCAAATATACTTAGCAAATAGGTAAATGCCATATTTGAGATTAATGTATCTAATCAAAGATAAATGATTGAAATACTATAGTTTATTCATAGTGGCTCTTGGCATTTCAAAATTTTTTTGAATAGAGTCAGGAAAATACCTTTTTTTTCTAGGAATTCTACACTATTACTTTCTGACCTTTCTCATAGAAATTATGGATACAAAAGAGAGAGAGGTATACAGAGATAAGGAAAGGAAAAAATGAAGCATTCCTTATTTTGCTCTTTTAGGCTATAAGGGGGAAAGGGAAAGTGGGTTATGAGTTATTCTCTCACAAATAATGATGCTAACTGGAAATAAAATAGATTCACATCCAGTATATTTTTGTAAACAATATTATCACATAAGAACCCAATCTGTAAGATATGTCTGGTAAATGCTTGCTGAAGGAGTTAATAAATAAATATGCAAATTTGTGAATTGAATGATAATACTGTTCAACATCTAGGGGAAAATTTCACTTTTCTACTTTTCCTGTGTATATATAGTTAACAGTTTGATGGTCACTTTCAAATTATGTTGTTTCAGTGATTATTTTCTTCCTCAGCACATGTACTAATAGCAGAGTGATTTTCTGGTCCTAGAGCTAGCTCAGTGCTATCTATATTCTGGGGCAAAGCAAAAGTCCAGTCTATAGATGTCAGTGACAAAGGGATCAATGGGGTCACATGTTATTTCATTGTGACATTTGCAGTGAGTGCTACTTAAAGAATCTCAGTTAATTTTGAGGGAGAAAATGGGTACCCCCAACATAAACATGAAATATCAAAGCTATTAGTATATGAATACTTTTCCATCAAGAAAATTAACCATTTATTCCTTTTATTTTATTGTTTTCTGTTACAGAGTTGAGAACACTAGTAATGGCTTTGAAGTTTGGGAATCAGGAATTATTTGAGAAACACATTTTTTACTATGGGAAGGAAACATATATAAGTTATAGGAAGACTAATGAACCTGGAAGTTAGAAGGATAATTAGATACTTGAAAATATATCAAGTAACAGAAAAATCTTCACCACATTTAAAATCTTCTCCACATTTAAAAAGCTTTTTAGTTTTTATTGATGCATATTAATTATATAGAGTAGTAGGGTTTTACTGTGGCACATGCACATAAGATAATTTGATTGACTTCACTCCCCATTAACTCCCTTTTCCCTCCTTATCTCCTCTCCTTCCAGATCCCCTTACTCTATCCTAATGGTGTCCCTTCTATTTTCATGAGACCCTTTTTTTTTCTCTCTAGCTTCTATATGTGAGAAAAAATGTATGACATTTGTCTTTCTGAGTTTGACTTATCTTACTTAACATGATGCTCTTCATTTCTTTCCATTTTTCTGCAAATGACACAATTTTCTTCTTCTTTTATGGCAGAATAAAACCCTGTGATATATTTTATTTATTCATTACACATTTTTAAACTGCTATGTGTAATAAAAAAAATCAGAGATAGGCTTCTCATAAGTGCAGGGATATTATGCCATCCCATTATCTAGTTCAGCAATCCTTTCTCATCATTGTTGATATTTCGCTTTTTTGATAGTCCATTGGTTTGCTAATAATTTTTAGAAGTCTGGATATTTCCATATAAATAATGATTTTAAGAATATAAATAAAACAACTTATGTACAGCTGAAGTATCTGTAGTTCACACAGACATTTATTATTTACTTCTTCCTACTCAATAGCATATTGATCCAATCTCGATTCTTTAGCAAAGAATGCTTGTTGTAGTATTCACGGAATGTCTTAATATCAACAGAATTCTAAAAATATTTATTGCTTGAATTTTATTAAACAAAGTTCCTTTGAAAATCATGAAATTTAAAGATTATGTGTACCTAAGTCATAGTCATTTTGATACATGTGTTCATACTTTGTTCAAATTTTAAGCTCATCCCTCATTTTGTTTACAGTGTACATTAATATAGTAAGTATAAAATACTAAAAATTGTCGGTTTAAGAAATTTAAAAACATGGTTTTTATTGTATCTCTCCTACTAATAATATTTAAAAGATATAAACAAAATCGATCCACTGATGATTGTGCAACAAATAGACAATATGTGTCTTTTTTTTTGTTAAGAGTCTTGGGTTGGGGTTATAGCTCAGTGGTAGAGCACTTGCCTAGGATGTGTGAGACCCTGGATTCGATTCTCAGTACCACATATAAGTAAATAAAATAAAGGTCCATTGACAACTAAAAAAAAAAAAAGAGTCTTGATGAGCAATTTAATTTTTTCAGTTTGGTATCTAAGATAGTAAGTACCTCATCAGAGGTAAGGAGGTACTTTCATTTACATATTAATGTAAAATTTACTTGTCATTTAGAATTGTTTGCATTGGAAAGTTATTTTAGATAATATATATTAATGTAGTCAATATATGTGAGATAGCATACAACTGGCCATGTTCAATATTCCACATGAAAGTTATAGTTTGAACATACCAATGTCATATTAGTGTATTGTTCTTCTTGAATTAAACCAGTTCATTTTTTTCTAGGGCCTATTGGATATAGGAGAGTTCTGCTCTGCAGTATCATTTGTTAAAAGTGATAGAATATTTTTGGCATTCAAGTTTTTTAAAAAACATATATTCCACAAGTAAACTTTCCCATAGGTTAATGAAATCTTTCCTTATATCTATTTTGACTTTGAGGCTGATAATCACACTTAAAAAAACTTAGGAATACTGTAAGAAAGCTTGCACAGCATATAAAATATATGGAGATTTAAAAAGTTATTTAAATAGTATACCAGTGTTTGTTGTATAATAGAGAACTTCAAATTCATACTGAAGAATGAAAAATAGCATTATAACTTGAGTGGACAAAAGGAAAAATCCATACTTGGGAAACATGAGTGGCAAAATACTGACAACATGTCTGACAATATTAGTGACCTATTGATTTTTGTTGTCTTTAATATTTGCTGTTAGAGGAAAACAATAATATTCCAGAGACTAAATACATTTAATTGGGTTGGGATGAAGATGGAATAAATTGCTGAAAGGTTTTTTTCATTGCTCAAATGCATCTCATATGAATATATTGACATTTGGCAGAACTTATATATGGAGCACAGCCCAGGATTCTGACTAAAGTATTATAGAGTGAAAGAAATTTGTTGGTAAGAATCATTCTTTAAAAATAAAGCAAAACAAACAAGGTGACCACTTCTTTCATTCTCAGTTTTAATCAATGAGCTAAGGGAATAGTTTGAGATATAAACAAATAAAAAAGATATGAAAAAGATAAAAACAACCAATTAAGATATCTTGGTGGGGTTTTGCATCTATGTTTATCAGTTTAGATTGGTTTATCATTTTCTTTTCTTATTAAGGTTTAGTATCAAGGTTATGTTGGCTGTATTGAACAAGTTAAAATTTTTCTCTTTCTATTTTTAGTCCTATTCTCTGCCCAAATTTGTTAATATTGGTGATATGGTTTTCTTAACTATCTGGTAGAATTTACTAGTGAAGCTCTCTGTGTCTTTGTTTATAAAACATATCTTTTTCATCTTTCGTCTATTTCCTCCTCAAGCTATAAATGCAGAAGGCCATTATATATTCATCTGGAACTTGTTTTAGAATCTAGGAGCAGATTCTACTCTGTGTTGCAGAGAAAGAAAAAGGCCTTTTATTCTATTGCATCCCAAGTATTCTTGGCTGTTTCTAGAGCCATATGGTTGCCATGTACATGTATTCTGTTTTCATAGTGGAACCCAAATGATAAAATCTAAAATGTACTCTTTTAAACCAGGCACATATGGATCTTATTTTTTATTTTTGTTATATATGACAGAAGAATGCATTACAATTCATATTACACATATAGAGCACAATTTTTCATATTGCTGGTTGTACACAAAGTAGTCACATCCTTCATGTCTTCTTACATGTACTTAGGGTAATGATGACCACCGCATTCCACCATCTTTCCTACCCCTGTGCCCCCTCCCTTCCTTTTTCCCCTTTTCTCTATCTAGAGTTCATTTAATCCTCCCCCCACCCCTAGCATATTATGGGTCAACATCCTTAAATCAGAGAAATTATTCTGCATTTGGTTTTTTGGGATTGGCTGATTTCACTTAGCATTATGTTCTCCAGCTTCATCCATTTACCTGCAAATGCTATGTTTTTATTCTCTTCTAATGCTGAATAATATTCCATTGTGTATATATACCACATTTTCTTTATCTATTCATCTACTGAAGGGCATGTAGTTTGTTCCACAGTTTAGCTATTTATTGTAAATTGTGCTGCTATAGACATTGATGTGGCTGTGATCCTGTAGTATGCTGTTTTTAAGTCCTATTGGTATAGAACGAGGAGTGAGATAGCTGGGTCTAATGGTGGTTCCATTCACAGTTTTCCAAGGAATCTCCATACTGCTTTTCATATTGGCTGCACCAATTTGCGGTCCCATGGATCTTAATCTTAAGCAAAGGCTACAGTTGTTTTGATTAGAATAAAAATGATGTTCACAACAAATAAAAGCAACCAATTAAGATATATTGTGGGGTTTTGCATCTATGTTTAGCAGTTTAGAATGGTTTATCATTTTCTTCTCTTATTAGGGTTTGGTATTAAGGTTATGTTGGCTATATTGAACAAGTTAAAATTTTTCTCTTTCTATTTTTATTCCTATTCTCTGCCCATGTTTGTTAATATTGGTGATATGGTTTTCTTGACTATCTGGTGGAATTTACTATGAAGCTCTCTATGACTTAAGTTTTAAGTGTGGGAAAATTTAAATCATGAAATTAAATTCATTAATAATAGAATTATTCATATTTTTACTTTCCATGTTTCATTTTTGTAAATTTAGTCCAAGAAATATGTTTTATAAAGAAAAATATTATTGGAAATTTCAGTCCATTACTGAAGAGAGTAGTTGCCCATCTGTGAATGGAAGAATAGGTAAAATTTCAAAATTTCTGTTTCAGGAAGATATTAGTTTGAACATGGCTTATGAGCCATTAAAGTTTCACTATCACTGACCAGAGAATCTGAAATCCTTAGGCAATTTCATCTAAGCTTTCAAATATCTTGGCATAAAGTGTGTATGTCCTTTTTGATCTTTATCATACCTGCAGGGTCTGTAGTGAGAGTCTTCTTTTCAATCCTGGTATTATTACTTCTCAGTTTTCACGACTGGACTTGAAATAGTTCATTAATTATATTAGTCTTTCCAAGGTAATGTTTGGTTTCTGGGGTTCTCTTTTTTATACATTTGCTTCTATTTTATTAATCTCTGCTCTTTCTTGTTCATATTCAGTATGCCATTTGTCTTCTACTTTCTAGTTCAGCTTACTGATTATAGGCTTTTGTCATTTGTAATGTATGGATTTAAAGCTGTAAATTTTCCACTAACAATGGCATTAGCTGCCTCATGCTAATCTTATTTAAAAATTTTAAATGAGATGTAACATACATAAAAGTTCATACATTGTAAGCACACAGCTTAATGAAGAATCAAAAGCTAACACAATCATGTAACTACAACAGTGCCACGTACACAAGTTGCTCGTCACCCCCCTGATTATTTTGCTGCAGCCAGCAGGACTGCGGCACAACAGAGGTAAAGAAATTGAGCATTACTAGTACCCTAGACATTCCTTCTAAAATGTAACCATCATCATGGGTTTCAACATGTAGTATATTGTAGTCATATATATATCATAATCGGATTAATCATATATGATCATATGCTGTGCTTCTATTTTCATGTTGGGACTTTTTTTCACTCAGAAGTATATTTGTGTCACTTATCTGGGCTGGTATGTGTAGCAAAAATTCATCCGTTAAATTTCTGTATGGTTTTATTGCACAAATCCACCATAAGTTTTTATCCTTTTTCTGTTGATGGATTTTTTTCAAGTTTGTTTTTATTGTAAGCAATTCTTATGTAAACATTTTTTTCATGTCTTTTGGTACATATATATTTACTTTTTTTGGTATATTGGTAGTAGGAGTTTCTTGATTATAAAGTATTTGTATGTTCAGTTTAATAGCTACTGACAATAGTTCCCCAAATTAGTTGCACCATTTTTTCCTCCCACTAGCAGCATTTGAGATTTTCAGTTATTACACATGCTTTTAATACTTAGTGTCATCAGCATCTTTAATTGTCATCATTATGGTGGTATGATTGATTAGTATCTCATTTATTAGTTCTCGATTTTTTTATCGAATGGTAATTAAGTACCAAACAGTTTGCATCAGTGACTACTAAAATGTTAATTCCATTCACCCCTCCCTTGCATTATATAATTTTTCAAGTCAGGTTTATTGGTCATTTGGAAATATTGGTTCACTGAGATATTCAGACCTTCTAGATGCAGATACATTTTACTATACAATATTTTTTAAAAAGCCCACACATTTGTTCATACTTCCACTGATCTCACCTGAAAATCTTAGTATTAGGATTCTGGAAGCTCACAGTGGTGGACACAAGTTTTCCAAAAGTGTAATTCACATTCAAAATCTTGAATTTATTATCTACAATAAATATTGTCAATTATTCCCCTTGTAATGACAGGTTCATTCCATTCATTTTTGAGAGAATATTTGTCAAATACTCTTATTTACACTTGATATTAGCCAAAAGGCCAAGAAGTGATGAATATTCACATCTAAATACCTGTAGTTTGTCAGTCTTTCTTGTCAGTAAAAATAATGTTCCATTAAAAAAAAAGTGCTTTGTTCATCCCACAACTTAAAACAATCACTGAGTGCTTTTCCTTGAGGCAGCCATCATTCTTAAGGATGCAACAGAAGTATTTTTGGCATACTTCCTATTTCCATTTCCTCACACAAAATATTTAAAAGATGTGTACCTAATTGTTGAGATTTATCAGTATAAAAATTAATAATATCCAATGCTTCATCAAAATTGCTTTTTGACATGACAAGATTGCTATTTTTCTTACTGCAAATGAGTACAATGATTACTACACAGCTTGGAGCTACTATCTTGACTCCATCTATCATGCCCAGTTTTAACCATCAGTGCCTTTACATCATCAGTGCAAATGTAAAGACAGTTAAAAAGGCAAATAGTGTTTTAGCATTATTTTGAACATAAATTGGAACTGATGTAGACACCCAAAGGATCTACAGATCACACTTTGAGAATCACTGTTCTATTATTCCTTCTTTCTTTATTAATGATAAAATTTCTGTCAAGGGAATAAACTTCTTCTCGACTTTTTGATTAACCTGAAGTATAGTTCACATAGGGAAGGCAAGATAAATACTTCTTTCCCTTCATTTTATAGTTTTGAAAGTAATCAATTGATTCTTTACTTTCCTACAAAAAGGACCAATGAATTTTTTACCTGTCACAGTTTCTTAGACTCAAACTTATTTGATAGGTCTCAATACATTGCATTTATTAATCTTATTACTCAAATTATGCTAACTTTACTAAGTGGGGTTCTGTTTAGATTAACTGCTGAGTCTCTCTCTGTATGGGTCTTGTTTTGAACCTTTTATTCTGAAATAATTATAGATTCACACAAAGTTACAAAAGTAATACAGAGAGGTCCCAAGTGTTCCTCACCCAGTTTCGTCAGTGATGACATCCTGAGTCTTTTTTACACTACTCTTGATAGTGTTTAGAACACTTCATTGCTTTCTGATATGACAAGATGTCCAAGTCAACTTGTATATTTCCTGTCCCAAACTTGCAAACAGCCATTCCATACTCATCTAACTTGTGATGTATTATATCTTTTAAAAAATCAATATCCCTTAATTTAGTAACAGAAAATACCTAGAGATACTGATATTCTATAACAATAAGCATACATATTATTCAAATCATATTTCTAAAAATCATCTCACACCAAAAATAATTTAAGGACTCTTGGAGAATGGCTGACTCCAGGTCTGGCACAGGAAATATACAAGGTGATTTGGACATCTTGTCAAATCAAAAAACAATGAAGTGCTCTAAAAACTACCAAGAGTAATGTAAAATGTCATCGTCAAAGGATGTCATCATCAAAGAAACTGAGTGATAAACACTTGGGACCTCTCTGTATTACTTTTGTAACTTTGTATGAATCTATAATTATTTCAGAATAAAAAGTTTAAAACAAGACCCACACATGAGAAAGACTCAGCAGTTAATCTAAACAGAACCCCACTCAAGTTCAGCTTTCTGAGGTTTTTACTTAATCAGTATTACATTTGTATCCATTTCTCCCATCTGTAAAATCTCACTTTTCATCTCATTTGTTATTCCATACTGCTTAAATGATGGACTTAGAAAATAATGCCAGCACTACTCTAACATGACTACTGTAATGTTTTAATATTTTTTGCCATTCTTTCTATTTGTAAGGTATACCCCAGTAGACAGATACAATCAAATTACTGAATTTTAAAATCTCTTGAAATAGTTCCTCTCATGTATAAACCATCAATTTAGATATAATAATTATGCTCATTCAGTCCAAGTTGCTTTCAAATTTAGGCCTTGCTTTTTAAATTTAACTTTATTTTATAATTACGTGAAATATTTCCATGGTTCCAAAATAAGTTCATAAAACAAGATATATTTAGTCTAACATCTGTTGTTACATACAATACTCATTCTTCTCTACTTTGATTTTTTAGTTGAAGATATAAACTCAATTATGTCAAAGTGAATCCTAATGTTAAAAAGAATCAATAATATATATAAGCTCAAGATTACTCTATAAGTATTATATAGAAATACACCTTGCTTCTTAATAGTGTTGATTAAAGAAGTTCCCCATTTTAATGATATTCAATTCGTTGATATATTTCTTTTTACTTAGTATTCTTTCTATCCTTTTAAAGAAAATGTAGCATGCTTCAAGATCATGAAGACATATTTCCTGTTTTCTTCTAGATTGTTGCTGTCTGATAGAACTTGCTGACATGTAGAAAATTTTCTGTATCTGCAGATAGACCTGTGGCTACTGAGCATTGGAAATGGGTCTAATGAAACTGAGGGATCGATGGCTAATGTTATTAATTTTAATTAAGCTTAAATTAAAATAGCCACCTCTGGCTAGTAATGTAGTTCCAGAAACTTTCTTGTTTTAACTTGAAATTTAGATCTTGAATACCTGATACTATTTTTGAGTACAATATAAAGTGGGAGTCAAGATTTGTTTTTGTTTATTTACGTAAATCCAGTAGGATTTTTTCTATATCTACACAATATTTAATAAAAGACCATCCTTTTCTCACTATGTACTCTGCAGTGCTCACTTTGTCATAAATTTTATATATATATATATTCATGTATACACACACACACACATATATATATATATATATATATATATATATATATATGAACATTTATTCTGTTTCTGGACTCTCTATTTTATTTCATTAGTCTATTTGTCTATTCTTTTATTTCTCTTTTTAAAATTTGTTCTACTTAGTTGTACATGACAGCAGAATGCATTTCAATTCATCATATGCAAATGAAATGCAACATTTCTTTTTTTTTTTTTAAAGGGAGGGAGGGAGAGAGAGAGAGAGAATTTTAATATTTTATTTTTTAGTTACCGGCGAACACAACATCTTTGTTTGTATGTGGTGCTGTGCTGAGAGCCACGGCAGAGTCTATATGGCCCCTGGCATTTTGCCAACAGTATTGATTGACAGGCGAGGCATTACTATCCGCCTCTGCCGCAACTTTTGAGTTCTGGCACTATTTTGGAGTTCTCGTGGGGATTTCCGGGGATTCCCCGAGAGTTCCCATTGGTTGGGGAAGTGCAGGAGGAGGGATTTCCGGGAGAGATATTTCCGGCTGGGGGTGCCTGGACAAGCCTCGTGGTGTTCGGGGAGGATTCCCCGGGAGCTGTGTGAAGTGTTTTCCTGCAGTTTAAAAATAAAGTTTGTTCCTGCTTCAGTGGCTGGTGATTTGTGCCCAGCCAGACTGCGGCAGTGCTGAGGATCTAACCCAGGGCGCACGCATGCCAGGCAAACGCACTACCGCTTGAGCCACATCCCCAGCCCCCTGAAATGCAACATTTCAATTCTCTGGTTGTACATGGTGTAGAGATGCACCATTCATGCAATCATACATGTACCTAGGGTAATGATGTCCATCTCATTCCACCATCTTCTTCTAGACCCATTAACCCCTCCCCACCCTCCCCCTTGCCCAATCCAAAGTTTCTCCATTCTCATGCCCGGCCCCCATAATAGATCAGCATCCACTAATCAGAGACCACATTTGGCTTTTAGTTTTTTGGGATTGGCTTACTTCACTTAGCATGATATTCTCCAACTCTCTCCACTTACCTGCAAATGCCATAATTTTATTCTTTTAATGCTGAGTAATATTCCATTGTGTAAAGAAACCATGGTTTCTTTATCCATTCATCTATTATTGGGCATCAAGGTTGGTTCCACAGTTTAGCTATTGTGAATTCAGCTGCTATAAACATTGGTGTAGCTGTGTCACTATATTATGCTGATTTTAAGTCCTTTGAGTATAGATGAAGGAGTAGGATAGCTGGATCAAATGGTAGTCCCATTCCAAGTTTTCTGAGGAATTTCCACACTGCTTTCCAAAGTGGTTGCACCAATTTGCAGTCCCACCAACAACGTATGAATGTACCTTTTCCCACACATCCTCTCCAACACTTATTATTGCTTGTATTCTTAATAACTGCCATTCTGACTAGGGTGAGATAAAATCTTAGAGTATTTTTAATTTGCATTCCTCTAATTACTAAAGATTTTGAACATTTTTTCATATATGTGATGATTGCTTGTATATCTTCTTCTGAGAAGTGTCTGTTCAGTTCCTTAGCCCATTTATTGATTGGGTTGTTTTTTTGTATTAAGTTTTTATTTTTTAGTTCTTTATATGGAGATTAGTACTGTGCATGTGGTAAAAATTTGCTCCCATTTGTAGGATTTTTCTTCACCTCAATGATTCTTTTGCTGAGAAGAAGCTTTTTAGTTTGAATCCATCCCATTTATTGATTTTTTTAGCTGTAGTTGGACACAATACCTTTATTTTACTTATTTGTTTTTATGTGGTGTTGAGGATGGAACCCAGTGCCCTGCATGTGCTAGGCAAGCACTGTACCACTGAGCCACAATCCCAGCCCCTCATTTATTGATTCTTGATTTTATTTCTTGTGCTTTTGGAGTCTTGTTAAGGAAGTCAGGGCCTAATCTGATATTATGAAGATTTGGGCCTAGGTTTCCTTCTGTTAGGTGCAGGATCTCTGGTCTAATTCCTAGGTCCTTAATTCACTTTGAGTTGAGTTTTGTGCATGATGAGAGATAGAGGTTTAATTTCATTTTGTTGCATTTGGATTTCCAGTTTCCCCAGCATCATTTATTGAAGAGGCTATTCTTTCTCCAATGTATGTTTTTGGCACCTTTGTCTAGTATGAGATAACTGTATTTATGTAGGTTGGTCTCTGTGTCTTCTATTTTGTACCATTGTTCTACATGTCATTTTGGAGCCAATACCATGCTGTTTTTGTTGCTGTTGCTCTGTAGTATAGTTTAAGTTCTGGTATTTTGATGCCTCTTGCTTCGCTTTTCTTACTAAGATTGCTTTGGCTATTCTGGGTCTCTTATTTTAGTCTATTTGTCTATTCATTCTGTGTTAAATATAGTAGCTTTAAATTTGCGTTGATATGCAATTATGTAAATGGTATTTTTTTTGTCTCTGAGATTAGCTTAGCTATTTTGGGCCCTTTGCATTTCTATATAAATTATGGAATCAGTTTGTTAGTTTCTACCAAGACTCCTGATTTGAATTTAATTGGTATGACATTGAATCTATAGAAAGTATGGGGTATGTTGTTAATATTTTATTTGGATTTTATTGAGACTACAAAAATATGGGTTTTTTTGACATATTGACAATATTGAGACATCCAATTTATTTACAAGGAATAATCTTCCATTTATTTTATTTACTATTTTTCTCAGTGTTTATGAATGTTTGGAATGAGCTATCTTTTGACAACTAGCAAATAAAAGACATATTACGTTTAAATGAACAGTAACAAAGATGACAATTGACATGTCAAGAAAAAAATAAAAGCCAGAAAATACTGGAATGACCTTCAAAGAGCTGAAGGAAAGTATCTACACACCTAGAATTTTATTTTATTTTACTTTTTATTTTTTTAAGAGAGAGAGAGAGAGAGAGACAGAGAGAGAGAGAATTTTTTTAATATTTATTTTTTAGTTTTTCGGTGGATACAACATCTTTGTTTTGTATGTGGTGTTGAGGATCGAACCCTGGCCGCACGCATGCCAGGCAAACGCACTACTGCTTGAGCCACATCCCCAGCCCAAACCTAGAATTTTATACCCAATGAAATAGCCTTCAAAAAGGAAGGTAAAGAAAAATATTTTCAAATTAACCAAAGCTTAGGTAGAGTATCCCAAGCAGATCTGTACCAAAAGAAATAGAACATGATTTCTGTAAGTATATGGAAAATATTCCCAGGTAGAATTACAGAAATATTTTAAGTAAGAAAGAAGATGGTGAATATTCACTGATTAAAACAAAAGCACTATTTACATCTAATGAGTGAAAATCACTGGATCAGTGATAGTCTGTGAGCAAGAATTTGAAAGCATTAAAGGAAATAAAAGAGACAATAAATGATATAAAATTGTGATTTGGCAATTCTTTGTGTGCCTTCAGCTGAACTGTTCAATAAAGCAGACACTAGCCACATATAACTACTGAGTGCTTGAAATGTACTGCAAGTATAAAAGCAGGTTTTGAAAGTTTCAAAAGGCAATTATGCATACTAGAATAAAAATGTAATAAGAACTGAAATATATGATAATAGTAATAAAAATATGAGTCAAGATCAACAGAATTAAAATGCTATATGTCATTGCATTTTCCTGGAAGCACTAGAACTAGAAACTATATAGACTTTAAAGTCAAGGATGTATGTTGTAGTCTCTAGGGTGATCCTCTTAAAATATTAAAAGAATATTTAACAAATAAGCTAATCATGGGGAGAGAGTAGGATAAAAGTTATTTAATGCAAAAGAAGGCAAAAAATTAGAAAAGGGCAATTTAAACATATGGGACAAATAAAAACAAATGACAGATTTAAATTTTTGTATGCCAGTAATTATAGACTAAACCCTCAAATTAGCAGAGATAGACCGGTTAGAAATTAAACACTCATATGTCACTTGCTAGAGACACACCTTTATTTCAAAGACAAAACAAAGTAAAAATTAAAGAGATGGGAAGAGATAACATGTGAACACATCAAAAAGAAATAATATAGCTACTATGTCAGTTATAGTAGACTTTAAGTCTTATGAATATAGATAGGGTAATTATATGACGATAAAAGGGTCAATCCATTAGGAAGATAAACTAGTCATAAATTTCAATGCAATATTATCCTCTTTAATTACATTAAGTAAAGATGGCTGGCCTCCAATAAGAAGTAGAGAAATCCATAATTAGAATGTGAAATTTTAACATACAAGGAGACAAAAGAAAAATAATAAGAATAAAAAATCTGGAATAACAGGATTAACAAGTGTGTATACATGGGTGTATTGAAAAACATTATTATTAGTGAAACATACTCATATTATTGTATGTAGCTGTATATCCTTCATTCCCATTGTATAATATTTTCAGGGTATGAGTGTTCAATCTTTGTAAATGTTCTGCATGTTCATGAAAAGATAGTATTCTGAAATAGCTTGTTGTATTGTTCTATGCAGCCATTAAGTCAATTTTATTAGTAGTATTGTTCAAATATTCTGTACTTTTTAATTGTTTTTGTTTATTTTTATCAGTTACCGAGAAAATTATATTAAAGTATATTGCTATGAATTATGAATTGTTTAATTCTTCTTGGATTCATTTTTTTTTTTTTTGCTTTATAAGTTGTGAACCTTTTTATTTAGGTGTGTAACTAAATTTAAATTTGTAGTATCTTCCTGCTAAATTAAAACTTTTGGCATTATTTATTATTCATTTCTACTTCTGCTGGTGATGAACTACTATGGTTTTCTTTGCTTGAATGGTCAACAGTGAATTTTTTAAAAAAATATTTTTAGTTGTGGATGGACACAATATCTTTATTTTGTTCATTTATTATTTTTTTATGTGGTGCTGAGAATCAAACCCAGTGCCTCACACATGCCAGGCAAGTGCTCTACCACTGAGCCACAACCCCAGACCCGAGAGTGACTTTTTTCTTGTCATTTTTGAAATGATACTTTTTCCCTGAGTATTGAATTTTAGGTTGTCATTTATTTCCTTTTTGCTACATTAAAGTTATCTCCTCCTTATCTTCTGGGTTCCACTGTGGTTATTGTGCTGTTTTATTAATAGTTTATTATGTTTTTTTTCAGTTTTACTAATTTTAAACTCTTGTGTGTTAAAAACACCAATGTGTTGTTAAAAACACCCTTTGAGTTTTAAAAAACTTTTTTTGGTGCTGGGGATTCAAGCCAGGGCCTCTCATATGCTTGGCAAGCACTCTAGCACTGACCTACATCACCAGCAAGTTTTAAATTTTGTTATTATGTTTTTCATTTAGAAAATTGTAATTATTATTGTTCAAACCTGCTACGATTTTTTTTATTGTTTTCTGTTTCTTTAAATTATTTTAACCTTACCTTTTATTTACTTAACTATATTAAATCTCCATCTTACAATTCCAAAGTCTGAAGACTGCAAGTATGTTTCTGCTGTGTATTCTTTCAGCTGGTTCTTGTTTGCAGCTCCATATTTTCTGTGTGCCAGGTTTTCTTTGACTCGTCATGGTCATTATCCTGAAAATATTTGTCAGGATATCATGAGGTCTTTCCTTCAGGATCAATTTTTATTTACTTCTTCCAGTACCTGAATATATTGCTTGTAATACACTTTAAATCAAATTCAAGACTTGAGGGTCCCAGCTATTTAGACTATATATTTACAGCTGAAAATATGTAGGATGTTCAGTACTTAATTGTTAATGGGATTTTTTTTCCTTTCCTGTTTACCTTCTATTGCCAATTCAGACTCCTCAGCAGTTCTCTGAGGTGGTGAATAGATGAGCTTAGTTTTTATATACCATTAGCTGGAGAATTTAGTCCTTTGGAATTTCAGACTAAAGTAGTTTGTTTGCTTGCTTGTAGCACCTCAAATCTGTGACTTCATACATGCTAGGCAAGTACTCTGCTACTGAGCTACATCTCCAGTCCCTAATGTAGTTTGAACATCCTGTAAAGGTCCCCATTTTAAATATATCCTGGTTCTTAATTTCTGTCTTCCTTACTCCATATTTATCTGATTTTATATCTAAGTTTATGTTGACATAGAATTTCCGAACAAAAATCAAGCTCAATATTCTGGTTTCCTCCAGAATTTGTCCCAGCAGTCCCCCATTATCTTGTCAGTTCTCCAGGGCCTTTTAAGATAATTATCTTAATGTTTCATCCATAATACTTAGATACTTTCAGTAGGATGGCTGTTGTGAATAATTTAGGTTGCCATTATTTGATATTCCCTGTAATTCAGTGTTATCACTAGCAGACTAGCAACTAAGTCATATTGAAATGCCTTTTTTCAATTACTTTTTAAAATTTATTCTTTTTAGTTATACAGCAGAATGTATTTTGTCATATCATACATTCATGGAGTATAACTTCCCATTCTTATGGTTGTATATGATGAGAAGTTATGCTGGTCATGCATTCATACATGAACATAGGAAAATTATGCCCCATTCATTCTACTGTCTTTCTCATTTCCATACCCACTCCTTTTCCCCTATTTCCCCCATTCCCCCCCCCCAATTGTGAGTCAGCATCCACATATCAGAGAGGATATTCTGCGTTTGGTTCTGGGAGATTGGCGTATTAAATGCTTGTTTAATATGGCTTAAAATATTTAAATTACATTTATTTTTTTAAAAAGAATGCCTTTATTTTACCCAAACCTTTTTAGAGGGATTTCTATCTCTAATTGATTTTGGGGAAATGATTCATAAGTAAGATCTACTATGAAATATTTAGGAATTGAACTGGAGAGCAAATGCTTTCACTTAAAACATTTGCATAAACTGTCTTTATTGAAGGTGATATTTGTAGCTTTACTTGACATAAAACCATTTCCCAATACCTCTATTCTAGCCATTCCACTGATAACACATTTTTTGAGCACAAAATATTCAAAGTATAGAGAGAAGTAAGAAATAATCAACATTATTAAAATATATTTAATAATACATAAGTAAACCATCAATTATAATCAGTCAGATGGAAAAAAGTTCACTCCACCTGGATAACTGAGAGGGGAGTTCATACCCCATATTGATGAATATTGATGAAGTATGTTGTCTGTTGGAAAGCAGGGGCAGGCAGGGAAATTTTCCCAAGTAGGATATCCCTTTAGCAGAATATTAATGGTTGATCTGGGAAGCAAGCGGGGAGGGTAGAGTGGAGGATGAGAATTTTAGCTACAGTAGTAACTATAAATAAAGGTCTGGAGGAATGAGAAAGCATAGAAGGAATTAAAAATCATTTGATTTAGTCAAAGCATGCTATACATGTAAAAGCAAGTTAGAAACGTAGCTGTATAACCATGTGATCCTGCAATCTGTACATGTGGAAAAATAAGAATTCATACCCCATTTGAATCAAATATATGATATGTCAAGATCATTGTATTGTCTTGAGCAACTAATAAAAAAAGTGGACCAAAAAAAAAAAAAAAAAAAACAACAGGCAACTAAAAAAAAAAAAAAAAAAAAAAAGCAAGGTAGAACTTCAGGGTTGATAAGTAAATGAGAATCAGACATAGAAGATTGTTCAATGAATTGCTTAGGATTTTAGAATTTATATTAAGAATATGGAGAGCCATTAAGAATGAAAAAAAATCTAAAAACAACTTTTGCATTAAATGGACGTCACAGGCATTTTAGAAAAAAGAGAAGAAATTGTAATCCTAATGGCCAAGTATAGTCACAATTATGTATTTCTACGGCTCTTTTAAAAAATGTTTTCTATGCATGTTTTAAAACTAGCTGTAATCAATTATAAGTATATGGAATTTTATTATAAAATTAATTTATATTTATAAAATGGAGTAAAATTTTGGAGAGTACATTTTCATCTGTTTTTAATTTAAGGCCTTAAGTTGTTATAAAACATTTGTCAAGCTAGTTTAAATGACTATGTACAATTACGTAAGCTATTATAATTTGGATTGTTTCTGTATTTTAAAAATACCATGTAAAATGTAAAGTAAAATTATTTACATTAATATCTATGTTCCCTAAGAGTGGAAAATCATATATATAAGAAATCAAAGTAAGTTGATTCGAAAAATTTAAATTATCTTGCATCAAATCATATAAAAGTACCTGGGTAGATGATGTGCATACAAGTAATTGTAGTCTTTCTATTTGTCAGTGGTAAAAAATAAAATGGCAAAAAGTTCTCATTCAGAAAAACAATAAACAAAATATTTAAGAATAATTTTAATGAGAAATGTGAAAAGTATGAAATTTTGTTGAAAAATATTTAAAATCTTGCATAAATGTGGTAGCATGATATATTATTAGATGAAATATTACAAAGGTGTTTTTCCCAAATTAGCTAGATTTTGTCCTGTGTCAATAAAAATTTTAATGGGTTTATTATTTTTTAACATGATAATTTTTTCAAAAAAATTGCCTCTAAGAATCAATATGCAGAAAAAATATTGACAAAATGGAAAAAAATTAAGGTGTAGACATTCTATTATAAGAATAACATTTGAAAAAACATTATTATAGCAATGTTGGTTAGTATCCATGGGATAAGACCAGATTGGAGAAAGGGAAATGAACTACTGCTAAAATATCTAGACACTTGGGAGGTTTAAACTGAGGCTAGGGGAAAGGAATTGACTATGATATAAAGGAAAGAATCGATAGGGTTTAGTTACTAAATGTGGGGGTAACTGTAAAATAACAGAGTCTATCAAGATTCATGGAAAGGATGAGTTTAGTTTAGAAATATCACTAAGTGGAGATAGATAATAGTTGAATTTGTTCAGAGAAGCTGGATTCTAAGATAGATTTTGAGTCATTTACATAAACATGATCCATGGAGCTAGAGTATTGATAAAACGATAAACAATGCATAAAGTGTATGTGTGGTGAGGAGAGGGATAAGGTCAAAATCTTGTGGAATACATTATGAAGTCTGAATTCCATATTGAATCGGAAAGAAACAGTAGGAGATGCAGGGGGAAAAAAAATCCAGGGAGGAGTGCTTTATCTAGATCAAAAAAGGAAGGCTGAAGATAGAGGGTTGATAATTAAAGGGATGAGGGCTGTTAGTGGTGTGAAGGAATATATTTCCTACTTTAAATGGTTTAATCAATGGTTTAATTATTTGAAGATGGTTTTTCTGATATCTGAAGTGATCATTTCAGATCGCTTTTGAAGATCATTTTTCTGATATCTGAAGCGATCATTTTTAAAAGAAGGGTACAGCAGAAGTACAATGTTGTATTCTATTCATTCTAACAGTATTTGTCATATTATTTTGTCTGGGAACATCTTAACCAGTTGGAACAATAATGTAGAGAATTTTGGGTTTTGCTCCTAACCATTTTTGTATTTTACAACTCTGCTGAACTCCACAGTGAAAAGTGCCTATTTCCCCATTGTTCTGAAGTGAGACATTAGAACTGTCCTTATTTCTCCCATCCATATACTCTGCTGCATAGTTTCTATCATCCCAGAAACATCTCTTTATGCTCTCAGTTTCTGATATTGGCTTATTCCATCTATAAATGATTGTGTGAATGATTTTAACCTCTCTACTGGATCTGCTTTGTAGTATTGAATGTTACAATTTTTTTTTTTTTTACTCAGAAATAGTTTTCTTCAGTCCCTTCTATCTAACCACATTTGGGGCTATTATGGAAATAATACTAAAATACTTTTTTTATCAGGTCCAACAAAATCAGATTGTCTCTATTCTCAGTACCTAGGAGTAATGCAGATGCCTAGAAAATGAATAAGAAATGTAGCTTTCCCATTCCTGTTCTGTTGATAATTGGAAAATGTTATGCAATAGAAAAAATTACACTTGACTTCTTCTCATAAGAAAGTAGTATATTCTGAATCTCCACCAAAGCCTTTAAAACATATCTTCCTAAGGTTAATGACAGCCTGAGCCAGACAGTTAATTATTAATGTGCATAAGATTAAATGTATCTTCCTATCACCTGTCTTCTACCGTTAAGAATTCATTTAAGTATTGGGAAAAGTACAGTTATGCTACATGCATACTGGTGTGTTATGAATTAAATTTTTTTCTTTTCTAATATTTTAAAAATTTATTTATTTATTCTAATTTGTTATACATGATATCAGAATGCATTTCAATTCATAGTACATATATACAGTACAATTTTTCATGTCTCTGGTTGTACACAAAGTAGAGTCTCACCATTTGTGTCTTCATACATGTACTTAGCGTAATTATGTCCATCGCATTCCACCATCTTTCTTACCACCATGCCCCCCCTTTCCCTCCCTCCCCTTGCTCTATCTAAAGTTCCTCCATTCTTCCCATGCTCCCCACCCCATCCCCATTATGTATCAGCATCCACATATCAGCGAAAACATTTGGCATTTGGTTTTTTGGGATTGGCTTACTTCACTTAGCACAATATTCTCCAACTCCATCCATTTACTTGTAAATGCCATGATTTTATTCTCTTTTAATGCTGAGTAATATTCCATTGTGTATATATACCACATTTTCTTCATCCATTCATCTACTAAAGGGCATTTAGGTTGGTTCCCCAATTTAGCTATTGTGAATTGTGCTGCTGTAAACATTAAAATGGCTGCATCACTGTAGTATGCTGTTTTTAAATCCTTTGGGTATAAATCAAGGAGTGGGATAGCTGGGTCAAATGGAGGTTCCATTCCCAGTTTTCCAAGGAATCTCCACACCACTTTCCAGATTGATTGCACCATTTGCAGTCCCACCAGCAATGTATGAGTGTGCCTTTTCCCCCACATCCTCGCCAACACTTATTGTTTTTTTTTTTTTTTTTATTCTTAATAGGTGCCATTCTGACTGGAGGGAGATGAAATCTTACAGTAGTTTTGATTTGCATTTCTCTAATTGCTAGAGATGTTGAATATTTTTTCATATATTTGTTGATTGTATATCATCTTCTGCAAAGTGTCTGTTCAGTCCTTGGCCCATTTATTAATTGGGTTATTTGTTTTATTGGTATTAAGATTTTTGAGTTCTTTATATATCCTAGATATTAGTGCTGTATCTGATGTGTGTGTGGTAAAAATTTGCTCCCATTCTGTAGGCTCTCTATTCACCTCACTGGTTATTTCTTTTGCTGAGAAGCTTTTTAGTTTGAATCCATCCCATTTAGTGATTCTTGATTTTATTTCTTGTGCTTTAGAGTCTTGTAAGAAAGTCGGGGACTAATCTGAACATGATGAAGATTTGGGCCTACTTTTTCTTCTGTTAGGGATAGGATCTCTGAGTTAATTCCTAGGTCCTTGATCCACTTTGAGTTGAGTTTTGTGCATGGTGAGAGAAAGGGGCTTAATTTCATTTTGCTGCATATGGATTTCCATTTTTTCCAGTACCATTTATTGAAGACTCTATCTTTTCTCCAGTTATGTTTTTGGTGCCTTTGTCTAATATGAGATAACTGCACTTGTGTGGATTTGTCTCTGTGTCCTCTATTCTGTACCATTGGTCTATAAGTCTATTTTGGTGCCAATACCATGCCATTTTTTGTTATTATTGCTCTGTAGTATAGTTTAAGGTCTGGTGTAATATGCCACCTGTTTCACTCTTCTTGCTAAGGATTGCTTTAGCTATTCTGGGTCTCTTATTTTTCCAAATAAATTCCATGACTGCTTTTTCTATTTCTTTGAGGAATGTCATTGGGATTTTTATTGGAATTGCATTAAAACTGTATAATGCTTTTTGTAGTTTTTTGCTTTTGGTAGTATGATCATTTTGAAAATATTAATTCTGCCTATCCAAGAACAAGGGAGATCTTTCCATTTTCTAAGGTCTTCTTTAATTTCTTTCTTTAGTGTTCTGTAGTTTTCATTATAGAGGTCTTTGACCTTTTCGTTTAGTTGACTCCCAAGTTTGTTTGTTTGTTTGTTTTGAGGCTATTGTAAACAGGGTGGTTTTTCCAGTTTCTCTTTCAGAGGATTTGTCACTGATGTAGAGAAATGCCTTTGATTTATGGGTGTTGATTTTATATCCTGCTACTTTGCTGAATTCCTTTATTAGTTCTAGAAGTTTTCTGGTGGAATTTTTTTGGATCCTCTAAGTATAGAATCATGTTGCCAGCAAATAGTGATAGTTTGAGTTCTTCTTTTCCTATCCGTATCCTTTTAATTTCTTTCATCTGTTTAATTGCTCTGGCTAGAGTTTCAAGAACTATGTTAAATAGAAGTGATGAAAGAGGCCATACCTGTCCTGTTCCAGTTTCTAGAGGAAATGCTTTCAATTTGTCAATATTTCTTCCATCCATCTACTCTGCTGTATAGTTTCTATCATTTAGAATGATGTTGGCCTGGGGCTTAGCATAGACAGATTTTACAATGTTGAGATGTGTTCCTGTTATTCCTAGTGTTTCTAGTGTTTTGAACATGAAGAAGTGCTATATTTTGTTGAATGCTTTTTTTTTTTTTGCATCTGTTGTGATGATCATGATTGTTATCTTTAATTGTATTGATGTGATGAATTACATTATTGATTTCCATATGTTGAACCAATCCTGCATCCCTGAGATGAACCACATTTGATCATGGTGCACTATCTTTTTGATATGTTTTTGTATTCAATTTGCCAGAATTTTATTGAGAATTTTTGTATCTATGTTCATTAGAGATATTGGTCTGAAGGGTTTTTTTTCTTTTTTTTATGTGTCTTTGTCTGTTTTGAAATCCAGGAGATGTTGGCCTCATAGAATGAGTTTGGATGTGTTCCCTCTTTTTCTATTTCATGAAATAAATTGAGGAGTACTAGTATTAGTTCTTCTTTGAAGGTCTTGTAGAACTCAGCTGGGTATCCATCTGGTCCTGGGCTTTTCTTGGTTGGTAGGCTTCTGATGGCATCTTCTATTTCATTGCTTGAAATTGATCTGATTTTTGATGTGTCTCAACTTCCCTTCATCTTTTTAAAAATCAAATAGTCTAAATTGTCATGGTGCTTCTTGTAGCTCTGTGCAGAGAAAAGAGCCTTAGAATGTTGAGAACATAAGCATTAGTTTCTGCTTCTTTTATGATGACTCTCATAATCTGTCACTCTTGGGCTCACAAATATTTTCTTCAAACTAATTTTATCACTGAAAAAATTGTTTTATCTTCTATGTAGTTAGGAGTTAAAAAGTAAATGTTCAAGTTTTTAACCATGGTACTCATTATTTGACCTATGTAGATGAGCAGAGTGATAAATTATGAAATATTATCTATATGTCTGCTGCCATCTGCCTCACTTAGATTTGCCTCTTCTTTGAAGTATAATGTCCATTTTTATTCTATAACTGATTTATAAATTAATCAATATTTTATCTATAGTTCTATAGAAATACTCTATTGAAGGTTGTATGCACTCAGTGTGGTTTGATTAATTTTACTTTAAGAGGAGACAGGAAAGGGAAATGTTGGGGACTGAATTAGAGCAAATTATGTTCCATGTTTTTGTAATTATGTCAAAACAAATCCTAATGTTATGCATAACTAAAAAGAACTAATAAAAATTGCAAAAAGCTTAAAGTATTATAATTATTTTAATAAGATATCTAGCTTTAAAATTTTTTATCAACTTTGTTAAAGTTATTTTAATATAATCACATCTGCTTAAATTATGTTATACAATGAGTTTTGATGGTTGCATGCATTCTTAAAAGCACCACTACCATGAAGACACAAAAAATTTCCATCACCCTCAAAGTGTCCTGTTGTCTGTTTTATTGTCATTCTTCCTTCTGACCCAGGGCCCATAGAACCACCAATTGCTGCCATCACTATAGACTATTGCATTTTAAAAATAATAAATGGAATCATTCAGTGTGAACTTTTTACATCTGCTTTCTTTCACTCAGCATAATGACTTTGAGATTCTTTATGTTGTGTATTTTCAGTAGTACATTACTTTTGTGTAGTAGTATTCTATTATATACCATATTTTCAAAAATTGAGTCACTCATTGATGGACTTTTGTGCTGTTCCCAATTTTTTTTTGTATTCCATATTTTAAAAATTTGAGTCACCTATTGATGGACTTTTGTGTTGTTTCCAATTTTTGACTATTATTAATAAGACTTTTGTGTATTCTTGTGTACATATGTGTAATATATGTTGCTTCTCTTTTATTTCTTTAATACCTGTGAGTAGACAGGTTGGATTTTATGATGGGTATATATTTTAAGAAATATGCAACTGTTTTTCAAAGTTTTAACACTAGTTTACATTTTCACTAGAAAAATGTGGGTAAAATTATGCTATATCTTCACAAACACTTGATATTACTAATCTTTTAAATATTATCCATTCTAATGGGCATGAAACTAATATCTTGCTGTAGATTTAATTTCCATTTCCCTGAAGACTAATCATGTTATTATCTCATGTGTTTCTATGGTCTTTTATGAAGTGTGTACAAATCATTTGCCTTTGTAGGTTGATTAATTGTCTTGTTATTATTGTTATAAAAGTATGTATACAAGTCTTACATATATGTATTTCAGGTGTTTTCTTTTGTCCCGTGGCTTATCCATTTACTTAGCAATGCCTTTGAAGCCCCAAATTTTAAGTTTTGATGAATGTAAATTATTCCTTTTTGTTTTATGATTTCTGCCCCTTGTAATCTACTTTAAAAAAATAAAAACCTTGCTATCCCAGGTTTGAAAAAATTTCCTTCTTATAAATTTTCTCCTAGGATTTTTCAATTTTAACATTTAGATTTAGTTCTGTGATCCATTTCAGTTCATTTTTATAAGAGTCAAGGTTCATTCTTTTCTACTGAAAAATACAATATAAAATTGTTGCTGTTTGAAGATGACATGATCTTATTAAAAAGAAAACTAAATACTCCACCAAAAAACTGTTAAAGCTAATAAGTGAATTCAGTAAAGTTTGCAAGATGTAAAATCAACATACAAAACCCAGTAATGTTTGTTCACACCAATGAAAGATCTAGAAAAGAACTCAAGAAAACAATATTATTTATAAGAGCTACAAATTTAATAACACAGTTAGGAGTAAATTTAATCAAGGAGGCAATAGACCTGTACACTGAAAACCTGTACCATGAAACACTGACAAAAGGAACTAAAGACACAAATAATGGAAAGATAGCCCTGTGTTCATGGATTGGAAGAATTTATATTGTTAAAATGTCCTTATTACTCAAAGCAATCTATGGATTCAGTGCAATCCCAATAAAAATCCCAGTGATTTTTTTCACAGAAATAGAAAAATCAATCATAAAATTCATATACAGCTACAAAAGACCCTGAATAACCTAAGCAATCTTCACCAAAAAGCTGGAGACATTACACTGTCTGATTTCAAAATATACTATAAAGATACAATAAGCAAAATGGCAGGTTGCTGGCATAAAAACAAACACATAGATGGAACAGAATAGAGAGCCCAGAAATAAATCCATGCATTTACAGTTAATTGATTTTCAACAAAGATGCTAAGAACACATAATAGGGTAATGACAGACACTAATAAAAGGTGTTGGGACAACTTGATATCCACACACAGAAGAATGAATTAGACACTTATCTCAAACCATATAAAATCTACTCAAAATAGATTAAAGACTTAAATGTAGACCTGAGATTATGACTATAAGAAAAAATGTTGGGTTAGGGTTGTGGCTCAGTGGTAGAGTGTTCACCTAGCAAGCAGGAGGCACTGAGTTTGATCCTCAGCACCACATAAAAATAAAATAAAGATATTGTGTCCACCTAAAACTAAAAAAATAAATAGAAAAAAATGTGGGAAAAAGCTCCATGACATTGGTCTGGGCAATGATTTTTGGATATGACTCCAAAATAAAAAATAGACAGATGAGATTATATTAAACTAAATTTCTTCTGTACAGCAAAGGAAACAATGAAATGAAGAGAAAACCTGTGAAATGTGGGAAAATAATTTCAAACCATATATCCAGTAAATGGTTAATTTCCAAAATATGTAAAAAATATAACTCAATACTAAGAAAACAAATAACCTAGTTAAAATGTATTATAACTCAATACTAAGAAAACAAATAACCTGGTTAAAAATGTACATCTGAATGTACATTTCCTAGAAGAAGATATACATATAGCCAACAGGCACAAGTGAAAAAGGCTCAAAAGCACTCATCTTCAGAATAGTGCAAATTAAAACCACAATGAGATATCATCTCACATGAGATAGAATGGTTATTATAAAAAAGACAAAAGATGCAAAAAAAAAAAAAAACCTGTCATATGATTTAGCAGTCTGGCTACTGGGTATGTGGTAGAAAAAAGTGGTATGTTGAAGAGATGTCTGTACTCCCATATTCATACAGCATTGAATAATAAAGTAACTTAGATGTGGAATCAACCTAGATGCCAATCAGTGGATGAATGGATAAAGAAAAAAGGTATACACACACATTGGGATACTATTTTGCCTTAAAAAAACAAGGAAATCTTATCATTTGTACAGGTAAAAAAATAAGCAAAAGAACATATGGTATACCACTTGTTGGAAAGACTAGCTCTTTTTATTGAGTAATCTTGGCATTTCTGTAAAAATGACTATATAAGTGCAGACTTCATTCTGGACTCTGTTTCATTCCTTTTATCTTTTCATTCTTTTGTCTATCCTTTCACTAAAAGTAGTTTGTCTTTATGCTGTAGCTTTATAAAGTTTTGAAATTAGCTGTGTCAGCCTTCCAAACTTTTCCTACTTTAAAAAATGGACTTTGGCTATTATAGATATTTTGCACTTTCATATAAATTTTGAAATCAGCTTATCAATTTTTAAAAAATCTTGCTGTACTTTTTACAGGAAATGTGTTGAATCTATAAATTAATTTGGGAATAATTGACATCCTAATATTGATTCTTTGGATCCATGAACATATACACCTCTATTTATTTCAGTCTTTAAAAACCTCTTTTCCATGTTATGCTGTTTTCAGTTTTGGAGTTTTGAAAGTCTTGTTATACCTATTCCTAAATATTTCATGGTTTTAAAATTCTATTATAAATATATTAATTTTTTGCATTTTCCAATTACTTATTTCTACTATATAGAAACAGTTGATTTTTATATATTAGTCTTGTATACTGAGACCTTTGTAGTCACATTTTTTAGTTTGGGTAACTTATTTCTTAGGACTCATAGATTCCTTAAGATTTAATAGTTAAAAAAAACATATCATTTGCAAATGGAGCAACTTTACTTTTTTTTTTTTTTTTACAACCTTTATATTCAATATTCTTCTAATCACTATATTGCAATGGCTAAGACCTCCAGTATAATATGAAGTGTTGTGAGCAGGCATCCTTGCCTTATTCCTTATCTTAGGGGAAAAGTTTCATATTTCACCACTAACTGTTATGTTAGCCATAGATTTTTCATAAATGCCTTATTAAGTTGAGGAAGTTCCCTTTTATTTCTAGTTTGGTCAAAGCTTTCTCCTAAGTAGTTGAATTTTGTTAATGCTTACTGCTCATCTATTGAAATGAGCATAAGATTTTCTCCTTTTTTCTTACAAATAAGTTAGATTATAAATTTTTGTATGTTGAAAATCTTCCATTCCTGGAATAAACCAGTTTTAGTTAGCTTTTTAGCTGCTGTGACCCAATGACCTGACAAGAACAACACAGAGAGGAAAAGTTTATTTGGGACTTAGAGGTCTAAGTCCATAAATGGCCAACTCCGTTGCCCTGGGCAGGAGGTGAGGTGGAACATCAAGGTGAAAGAGGATGGTGGAATAAAGCAGCTTGGGACATGGTACCAAGAAATGGGGGCAAGGAGTAGGGTGCTTTCATCATGCTTGCCACCACCTCAATCTTCCCTCATACCAAAACAATAAAAACAGAAATTCGCTCCATGTTGACTCCTTTCTTAAGTTCTGGTACCCTGCTCCCCCAAATATGCTTGCTTTTGTTCACAGTAGTTCCACTTTTTTCATGAGAGATAAGTTTCAAGACATTCTACAGATGCCTGAAACCATGTATGATACCAAATCCTATACAAACATACTTGGAGATTTTTGAAGGGTCAGTTCCAGACTGCTACAATAAAGAAAATATTGCAATAAAAAGTGAGATACATGAATTTCTTGTTTCTCAGTGCATATAAAAGTTATGTTTACACTATTTTGTTGTTTACCAAGTGCTCAACAACATTATGCCTAAAACATAATATACATACCTTGATTAAAAATGTTATTGTTAAAAATACTAATGACCATCACAACTATTGGAAAAACCATGTTGATAGGCTTGCTTGAATCAGTTGTCACAAGTGTTCAATTTGTAAAAAACACATCATCTAGGGAATGCAATGAAAATAAAGAACAGTAGTACAAGGTATGCCTGCATATACTTTGCTCTTCCTATGCATACATACATAAAATTTAATTTACAAATAGGCACAGTAGGAGATTAACAATAACTTAAAATAGAACAATTATTACAACATATTGCAGTAGAAGTTAAATGAATGTTCTCTATCAAATATCTTATTGTACTGTACAGTATTTTCAGACCACAATTGACCATTGGCAACTGAAACTGTGGAAAGTGAAATCACAGTTAATTGGATATACTGGGTTTTACTGTATTCGCTAGAGCCCTTAGATAGTCATTTTATGTATTTTTACTTTATTTTTAATTGATACATAATAATTGCCATATTTATGGGGTTCAGTGTGGTATTTCAGTACATGTATACAATGTGTAATGATGGAACAGGGTAATTAGCATATATATCACCTCATTTATTATTTCCTGTGGTAAGAACATTCAAAATCCTATCTTCTAGATGTTGAAATAAAATATACAATAAATTATTGTTAACCATGGTCATTTTACTCTAAAACACACTTTTACTATCTGATTTTGTATCTGTTATCCAATCTTTCCTCCTTTTGACCTCTGGAAGAACTGTCATGAGCTTACTTCAGCTTCAGACCTTATGTTTTAAGTTTTTGCTTCAATATATCATTTTTTTCCAAGAATTATATTTAATAACTTCTTAATTTCTGGATGAAGAGTGGAATGAATGTGGAGAGTCATGTTATCAATGAATGTACATTCTTAAAGGTACAAATTTTAACCTTGCTGCACATATGATGAAATGATATAAAAATGCCATAATGCATTTAGTCAAGGGGGCTGAATTTCTCAGTGAGCATTTAGGTATTTGTGGGAGTCATATGAAGTAAATTATAATTTAAGACTTTGGTTAAGGAAAACCAAGTATTGCTGTGAACATAATTCTGTTTCTTTACACTATGAACTAAGAATTTTGAAGACAAATCAGAAGTAAGTGAACTAGCTTATTTAGCATTAATTGAAATTATAAATAGGCACAAAAATTTGGGTAAACATTTTAGCATGTCTCACTTTAATGTGAATTCTTTTAACTGAGCACCTCTCAGAATAAATGCATACTCATGTACATGCATGCACTTTTAGAAATACATCTAAACATTCAGTCATGAGTAAAAATAATTTATGAAATTTCAATACAATGTTATACATATACTATATATTAATATATTCTTTACTATGAAAGAGGCAGAACTGATATAGTAATGACATGAAAAGATGTGTATTATATGTGTTAAGTAAAATTTTAAAAAATAAAGTTGCATATAAGTGTGTAGAGTATGATTCCACTTTGGTAAAATATATGTGTGCATATTTATATGCACTTAGGTGAAAGTCTGGAGAAATATATAATTGTGAGTGATCTAGTTTACAGGGAATATGATTTTAAAAGATTTTAACTTTTATTATTTTTAATAATTCTGAATGAATTTAATTTAGTTTAAGTAGCATAGATTTTTTTTTAATATTTATTTTTTAGTTTTCGGTGGACACAACATCTTTGTTTGTATGTGGTGCTGAGGATCGAACCTGGGCCGCACGCATGCCAGGCGAGCGTGCTACTGTTTGAGCCACATCCCCAGCCCAAGTAGCATAGATTTTTAATATTGTAACTATGTAGAAGATGAAGAAAAATGAAAATAAATCACAGTAAACTAAGTCTGACTTAATCAGGGTTGTTCCTACCTTCTTAATAGGTTATTGGAAGTCTTTATTGACCCTTGAAAAGAATTACTTTATGCAATTTGATTAATCCCCCTTAATTCCTCAACTCCTGCTAGTTTAAGGAGAACTAAAGTCCACATATCCTATGAGGCATGGCTGTCCAATGTATACTATGTGTACACTGATATATGATCCAATAAATATTTCATACACAGTTGAGGTTTTAAATGAACTATGATAATCAGATCAAAGGAATACTAGAGAGTACTGCAGAAAACCAGTCACAGGTGGCTATGATGAAAATTTAATTACAAAGGATATTGAATATCTGAGGGTGACAACTCTGTTACAATAGATGTAACACTGAAGTGAAAAGAAAATTTTATTTGGTTCTCCTTGAAATCGACTCTGTATTTCTAGGAAATTATCAAACCTCTCTGTTTTAATTTTTATATCTTAGCTAAAGTTATCACCATACTGTCTTTGGTTCACTGGATTTAATAGACAATTGAAAATAGATTAAGATAAAGAAAGCTCACAAATTATTAATTGTATTTGGGAGTTTTGTATATATTTTTTTCTGTTCTGGGCTAAAAAGCTAAAATTGGTACCAATCAAGATATATGGTTGTAGGTGTATCAAGCTAAATGACTTTAAGATTTTTTGAGACCATTAGTTCAGAGGCATTGTATAAGTAGAACCAGTGCCAGATTTTTCTTCTGAATTCTATCAGCTAAGTACAGTGTGCTTCCTTTGCTTATTATGAGAGAGAGAGAGAAAAATTGAAGACTTGGTAATTTCTTTCTCAATAATTTTAATAAAATGAGGTTTGCTAAGGAAAGGTTTAGTACCATTAGTATTTTATCAAAATACCTTAAAGCATCTTTTAATATTCATAAAACAGTACATTTTAGCCTGGCTAATTTAGAGAATTAATACTTTACCAACCTTATCATGTTGCAAGCATAGCTATTAAAGGAATTTTGTAACAAAATCTATCACAAGGAATACATGAGTGGGATTTATATCTGAAGAGTTAAAGTCATTTGTAAAACTTCACAGAATATTGTAGGTGGCAAGATAGTACTGAAAGAAGAGGTTAGAATATAAATAAAGATTTTTTATATCATGATTTTGCTAAGGCCAACTATTTTTTAAAAACATACACAAATGATCCAGTTGAAATATCTAAAAAAGAAAGAAATTTGTAATTGTGAAAACAACTGAGATAGGGCTCCATAAAAATACTTAAATAGCTTGTGACCAATAAGATTCTTAAGCAGGGGTGCATGTGTAATAGGCAGATGTTGTATCAGACCACTAGAAACAGAGGCATGGGGAAAAAGGTTCCTAGAGAGTCTGAAAAATTTCTTCACTGTTTTGGAATCTCATTTCTTCATCAATACCAACCTCATTAGTCTTTTGTAAGGATTAAATGACTATATATATTAAACTGTTAAGTCTCAAGACATCAGAATACAAAGGGAACCCAAATAAGCCAATGGTACTCTAAATATATGAATGGGAACTTTTGAGAACCAGATAGGTTGATTTGTCTGCTTCAAGGCAACAAACACAGTAGGAAAAGAAAGTAGAAACTGGGCCTTCATCTAGACTGAGCTCAGGCCATATCTTGGAAAACAGTTCAAATTCAAAACACCTCAGCAATATCTAAATTTAAAATGCACACAAGCCCACACCCACACACATTGAAATCAATGAATGCTTTGGCTAAAACCCACTTGGGAACAAGGATGTTCTTTAGTGCCAAATTCTCATCTTATTTTATTCTGTGGCCAAAATTCTAAGAATTAGAGAAGTGAAACGGGGCCAAACAAGGTTTTCTATTAAAATAAGAGGTCCTAAGTGATGAATGGAAACTTGGAACAGATCTTAATGGCAATAGTAGAAGCCAGACTTTAGCTGAAATACAAACTTATGAATGTGGGGCACGTATTGAATCTTAAATAGAATATTTGTGCTTTTAATGAGTCAAAAGCTTAACCTAGACAGTGCTGATTCTTGTTCCAGAAGAGCTCAACTTGGTGCTCAGTTGTTGGAAGCTTGCTGCCTCCTTGTCTTCAGTCACTGATAAAATGTTGAATAGGATAAGACCAAGGATAAATCCCTATAGTCCCTGTTGTAATTCTCCTTCCAGGCTGATGAATTCCATTAATAAACACTCTTCGGTACTGTTCAACAGACAATTATGAAATCACCTCACCTTATAACTATACTGTATTGCTATCTTTCTTCATCTTATCTTCATGAATATATAGGGAGACTTTATGTCTCCATGAATTCCAGAAGACTGTGTTTGTAGCACTTCATTTATCAATGATTCTACTATATCTAAAACATCCATTTGAAAAAAAATTAAGTCTATGTTGTAGATTGTAAGTTAACAATTTTTAAAATAGTTTCTAGGAAGAAACTATTTTAAAAGTGCTCATAAACAATAATTTTGAAATCATTTATATCAAACTCAATGGCACTTTTTTTAAAAAGAGGAAATTTAGTTCTCTAGTCATATCTGTAGGATCTTGTAGTACCTTGGAAGATAATTTATCTGGTTACAGATCCTTGACTCATATCACTTTTGTGCTTTCTATTTCCTCATCAATCTTGAGGTTCAAGTTTTACGTAGCCATTTTCTTTGATGAGAAATGAAGAATGTGGCTAAGAGTCTAAATAAATCTTCACCTTTAATATTCTGTGAATCTTATTAGGGCTTCTCAATTGAGAATATTGATGGAGAAGTAAAGTTTGATTTTTATCTGTTATCCACCCCAAGATGTTAGCTATCTCTCCCTTTTTAATACTCACCCAAAGGTGGCTTGAGTCCCTTTTGTTTATTCTCAGCAATTTCTAGAAATCTCAGCCAAGTACCATCATATAAATTTCTCAGAACTAAAAATTTAAAGTATCTCTTCCCAAAAGCCAATTGCTAATGCCAAATATTGTACTACTGTATTCCTTCTGGAGGAAGGGAGATGTGAAAAAAACTCAGCTGTCATTTCATGTGAAAAATTTGGGGCACTATTTCTATAAATAATGCTGTAATTATATTGAAAGTATTTTTCTTGTGGAGGTGCCTGAAGATCAGGCGTCCCATCCATTGTTTTAACTAACCTTTATTTTATTTTTATGTGGTGCTGAGGATCGAACCCAGTGCCTCATGTGTGCTAGGTAAACACTCTACCGCTGAGCCACAACCCCAGCCACCATCCATTTTTGACAAGATGAAAAGTTTTAAAACCACTTTGGACTAGACTAAACTTTGGAGATGGCTATCTGTCTCTCTCTTTATATACATATATAGAGGGACATAATACCTTTATTTTATTTGTTTATTTTTATGTGGTGCCAGGCAAATGCTCTACCATTGAGCCACAACCCCAGCCCTGTCTCTTTTTAATTATATAACAGGTACTCAGTCTGTGGAGCAACATAAATTCACAAATTAAAAATGAAAACTAGGCCCTTCTCTGTTTGACAGATACTCATAATTGTCATCCCCAAACCTGATCAAACTAATGAGCATGTCCTTTGGTCCTGTGGTTCTGCAAAATAAAATGATTTGTATCGATGTTGATAATAGAGAATGGAAATTTATGTGAATTAGGAGAGTTTACTGAGTGCCAGTATTTTTCTTGTAGCTTAATTCTATTGTGTTGTGATTGGTTTTGCTCCTGTGCCCAATGATCTCCTGAGAGATGTATTTTACAAATATAATTAAGAAATATAAGTAAGGAACATTATTTCAAAGTTCTTATCCAGCTTAGGGGAAAACAAACATTCTGTCTTATGGCTCTTCTTTAATCTTGTCACTTTTCTTATTATAAGCAAAGAATACCTTAATTTTATAACTTATACTTTTAATATAAAGTAGAAAAATGACAGCATAATACCTTTGGGCAAAACCCTTTCTAGGGTTCAGCAACTTTGTTAGTTCTCCCAGTTTGAAGTACTTTGTTTTATATTTTCATTTGACAGCTTTAAAGGAAAAAATTCATAGTAAAATCATTGCATGCTCTTGATCCTTCCTTTTGTAAGATGTGTTTTATCCACATACAGCAAAGTGGGAATGCCTGAGTTGCAGCAGCTGTTCTTGAATTTGCTAAAAATAGGGTCTGAAGAAGATGAAGCAATTAACATGTATTGAGAATTATAAGATTTCCAACACTGTGAAGGAGACACAAATATAAAACATGGCTCCTGCTTTTAGTTTGCTTTTAATTGGAGAATAGTAAAGTATTTGTATGAATTAAAGAAGGACACGTATTAGCATTCAGAGATAGGCTGCAGATTGTGAAAGAGAAAGAAAGATCCTTATGTTTAGAATAGACACTGTTTCATGGATTGGTGGGTTTTGAGCAGGACCTTGAAATTTACATAGGATTTGGAATGAGGAAGAGCAAGGAAGAAGCTATTTTATTTAAATTACATAAGCAAATTTCTGTTTAAAAAATTGAATAGAGCCCTCTGTGCCTTGCTCTATGCTGGGTGCTGGAAATTACAGCAAGGCATTAGTGTTCACGTGCTGTTCTGGAATTACTCTGTACTCAGTTGCTAGGGTTATTTCTTTGTATCTTAAAAAAGTGAATCTCTTGTGAGGAAATAAATTCTCTGGAGGAATTCCTATGGAAGAAGTTCCTTTTACTTGGCAATTTAACAGGGGCTATTTGGGGGAGTTGTTTTCAAAATATAGAGTTGTTTTCAAAATATCCCCAACTTGTAGAATAAGTTGTAGAAACCATTGAGAAAGCTTAATTTTGGTGCACACTCATCTTCCCCATCATCATTGATTTCTTAAATGATATAGTTGCAGTTGCTTATCTGTGTTTATTATCTAAGGTACCATGCCACATGTAGATTATTAGCTAAGATGTTGTTTGACAATAAGAAATGGTTGCATTTAATCACATCCAATTGGGCTGGGGTTGTGGCTCAGCAGTAGAGTGCTTGCCTAGTACGTCTGGGGCCCTGGGTTGGATCCTCAGCATCACATAAAAATGAATGAATGGAATAAAGGTATTGTGTCCAACTACAACTAAAAAATAAATACTTAAAAAATAACATCACCATCACAAATACCACTAATAATAATAATGCAATTGTCAGTCCCTATGCAATTTGTTTTATATACATTATCTTGTGTAATCATAATACTAGTTCTCTGAATTTTATTTAGTATGATTTCCCACACTTGAAACAAGTAAATTGAAACTTACATTAAGATACATGTCTGCAGTCACATAGTTAGTCATTAGCAGGAGTGTGGCTGACTCCAAATACTGCACTCTTAATCACTGTTCTATTCTGTTTTTGAGTCAGGTGTTCTGCAAGATCTAGGGGAAGGAATGCATAAAGGTGTGCTCAAAACACTAGTATTCATATTTATAGAAAGGGCCCTTTACCAACAGTGAGACCAATCACATTTGATTAGTTGGTAAGGTGGACAGAAGCCTCAGACCATAGTGTGAGGAACAAAATTATTGTAGTGCCAAAACTAGAATATACCATGTTTTTAGTACAATGTCTTTGAAAAGGAGGCTAATTGTGTTGGTTCTCTGTTTGCCTTCTCAGTCATTAAGGGAGAACACACTAGTTGGAGCTTATGATCCTGAAACATCAAAATGGACAACCTGGGAGGTGTCCTTGCTGGAAGATGAGGAGATTGCTGAAAGACAATTTGCCATTTTTCTCCTGAGACATGACATTTAGGGGATTCTGTTAAAAACATCAACAAGCCTCTGCCACTTTAATCTCTTCCTTAAGTGCCTGTGATCACTTCAGGGGCAGAGGGCCATACATGGTCAATACCCAGAGGCAGGTTTCTGAGCTATGGGCAGAGGTGGCAGTGACTGTGAGGGCTGGGAGGAGATGAGGGGAAGAAAGGTCACTTTTCCTGACAATTTACAACTTGATTCCACTTATAAGCCATTTGTTTTCAGAAATAAGTAATGGGTGAGGACATAGGCCAGGACTACAGTTTGTGCACTTGAGAGATTAAGGCTCCCTGAGATCAAATTACCACAGCAAACAGAGACAGAATTACTGAGGGATGTTTGGGGAGGATGCAGACAGAAGAAGGAGAAGCCAGAGACCAAAGAAAGGAGACAGGAATAGATTTTGATGGAAATTGCCTCCCACTCTGCACCCTTGAGGGAACAAAGAGGACAAATAAGAAACAGCAGTGCTAAGAAGAAGATGGGAGTTTCTCTGTTTAAAAAAAAAAATGGTTAGGTCATGCATGGAATGTTGTTAGTGAGTGCACTTGGGTAGCAGGAAGGATGTGCTAGTTCAGACCTTTGAAGTCTGGGTGTTAGGATTATAACCCTGGGTCTTTAACTGTCCCTTCAAGGAGGGAAGCATGCCAAATGTCAGCTTTTGCTCTGGCTTTGTTCCAGTCCTTAGCTAGAAAATGACCAACAAAGAAGATCTACAAATACAATGATGCTGGAAAATGAGGAAGAGAAAGGACATTTTAATGAGTGCTTTTCTGCACGCTGGGCAATAGATTTTAAACCTCTGTGGGAAAGATAAGAGGGCCTGTAAAGGAGAATATTCAGAACTGAGAAGCAGAGGCAATGACACAGCAGGGAAAGGCTTGCCTGCTCCTTCTGCCTTCTCATTCAAGGTAGAGAATTTGTGTGTTGCTTCTGCAGCAATATAAGGGTAGGCTTAGGGACCCAGAGGCACAGAGGTTTATAGGAAACATATAGAAGATGAGCTGCAGCCATTGAAATTGCTGGCTATTGTAAGATAAATCCCAGCCTTCCATATTTTGCTTAATAACAGATTTTTTTTTTAACTGCAAAGCATTAATGGAGTTCAAATTCCAGCCTGGCTTAGAAGATCATGAGTAACACTCTTAATTTAATGGTTTTGTAGGCTCTTGAAGACATTGTCATCTATTAAAGAAAAAAATTAAAATCACTCTTGAAAGAAAATGTCTTGGGTGATCAATGAAAAAGATTTGGAGATTAGGGGAAGAAGCTCTTAAAATTTCTACCAATTTTTTACCTAGTGTGACCTAAACGGGTCAAATAAGAGGTTTGCCTACAGCTTCAAGGAGCTAATGGAGTTTTAAACACTGAAATATTGGTTATTTGCCAAGGTACACACTGAAAGTACCGCTTGAACAGGAGCAGAATTGAGTATTGAATCCCAGGATGCTAGTTTTAGGTTTGCTCCCAAAAGGCAGACAGCATTTGCTATCCCCTGCCCTTTGCCCTAGGAGTTAAACACTTTCTGTAGTACTAAAGAGTGTTCCTGAGACGATGTGGGGGTCAGGTAAAATAATCAGTTCCCATCCCAGTGGCTCCAGAGCACCGCCCCTGCATTTGTGTCCTTTAAATGTTAGAGCCGCCACCCAGATCCCGGTACTTAGCTAAGGTTCTCCGTTTATTTTCCTGGATTGCGCTTGAAAATCTTTTTCAGGGAGCCGATAGCTCCTGAGTTCCAAGGTCTTAACTGCTTTTCACAGACTAATCTTACAAGACCTTTTAAGCTGGCGAGAGACCTTGGAGAGTGGATGAACAGGACCTTGGGGGCAGGGAGACAGGGAGTGGCCGTGTTCCCGCCGTCTGCTGGGATCTGGCGGGTTCGGGTGGAGGAGATGAGGCTGGAGTGGCTGGGCAGTCCAAGGTTGCTGTTCACCACTTCGGTGCGGAATTGGAGCTGGACTTGCTGAACACTCCTCCCTCTCCCCCTCCCCTTCAGCTTCCTTTTCCCTCCCCCCGGAGCAGCTACGGCAGCAGCCAGCTGCAGGAAGCGGAGCCGGGCTGAGCGACTGGAGAAGAGTAGAGGAACTGGGGTATGGGGGTTCAGCCGGGGCAGAGGGGCCGGGGCCCCTTGAGAGGGCCTAAGAGGGGAGCGGCCCCAGGCGTTTGGTAGCGCGTGAACTGTACTGGAGTCGGCGCGGGGCGGCACGAGCGGAGGCGGAGGCGGGGCCCAAGCGTGGAGCAGGGCTGGCTAAGCTGCTGCCTCGGGCCCTGCCCGGCTGCCTCCGCCGCCGCCGGAGGCTATGGAGCAGGCTGGCACGAGACTGTGGGCGACAGAGCATCCACGACTCCGGCGGCCCCTGCCGTGGCTGCTGCTGCTGTCTTTCCTACTGCTGGTGGTGCTGCTGCCCGGCCCGGCGGCCTCCCAGCTACGGTACTCGGTGCCTGAGGAGCAAGCACCGGGCGCACTCGTGGGCAACGTGGCTAGAGCGCTGGGGCTGGAGCTGCGGCGTTTGGGGCCTGGCTGCCTGCGCATCAACCATCTGGGTGTGCCCAGCCCGCGCTACCTGGAGCTGGACCTGACTAGTGGAGCGCTCTTCGTCAACGAGCGCATTGATCGCGAGGCGTTGTGTGAGCAGCGGCCTCGCTGCCTGCTTAGCTTGGAGGTGCTGGCGCACAACCCTGTGGCGGTGAGCGCAGTTGAAGTGGAAATATTGGACATCAATGACAACTCGCCGCGCTTCCCGCGGGCGGACTACCACCTTCAGGTAAGCGAATCGGTGGCGCCTGGAGCGCGCTTTCACATAGAGAGCGCGCAGGACCCCGACGTGGGCGCCAACTCAGTGCAGACCTACGAGCTCAGCCCCAGTGAACACTTTGAGCTGGACCTTAAACCCCTGCAGGAGAACAGTAAGGTGCTGGAGCTGGTGCTGCGTAAGGGCCTAGACCGCGAGCAGGCAGCCTTGCACCACCTGGTTCTCACGGCTGTGGACGGGGGCAGCCCACCCCGCTCAGGCACGGCGCAGATCTCTGTGCGCGTCCTAGACACTAATGACAACTCCCCCGCCTTTGACCAGTCCACTTATCGCGTCCAGTTGCGGGAGGACGCACCCCCAGGCACATTGGTGGTAAAGCTGAATGCCTCAGATCCGGATGAGGGCTCCAATGGTGAGCTCAGATACTCCTTGAGCAGCTACACCTCGGACCGAGAAAGGCAGCTCTTCAGCATAGATGCCAGTACCGGGGAAGTGCGAGTGAGTGGGGCGCTGGATTATGAGGAGGCCTCCTCCTACCAGATCTATGTGCAGGCGACTGACCAGGGTCCAGTGCCTATGGCGGGTCACTGCAAGGTGCTGGTGGACATTGTGGATGTGAATGACAATGCACCAGAGGTGGTGCTGACGGACCTATATAGCCCAGTGCCTGAGGATGCTGCACCCAACACCGTTGTGGCCCTTCTCAGTGTCAATGACCAAGACTCGGGCCCCAACCGGAAAGTGAGCCTGGGTCTGGAGGCCACATTGCCTTTCAGGTTGAATGGCTTTGGAAACTCCTACACACTGGTGGTGAGTGGCCCTCTGGACCGGGAGCGGGTGGCTGCCTACAACATCACAGTGATAGCCACTGATGGGGGAATACCACAACTCACATCCCAACGGACACTGAAGGTTGAAATCTCTGACATCAATGACAATCCACCAAGCTTCCTGAAGGACTCCTATTCCATCTACATCCAGGAAAACAATTTGCCAGGAGTGTTGCTCTGCACTGTGCAAGCCACAGACCCAGATGAAAAGGAGAATGCAGAGGTGACCTACTCCCTCCTAGAGAGGGAGATTCAAGGGCTGCCAGTCACCTCCTATGTCTCCATTAACAGTGCCAGTGGCAGCCTTTATGCTGTCAACTCTTTTGACTATGAAAAGTTTCGAGAGTTTTTTGTGACTGTGGAGGCCCAGGACAAGGGGAAGCCACCACTGAGCAGCACTGTGACCGCCAATGTGTATGTGGTGGACGTGAATGACCATGCCCCTCACATTCTGTACCCTACCTCAACCAATTCGTCAGCAGCCATTGAGATGGTGCCTCGAACTGCCCCTGCTGGCTACCTGGTCACCAAAGTCATAGCCATGGATTCAGACTCTGGACAAAATGCTTGGCTCTTTTACCATCTAGCCCAGACTTCTGACCTGGACCTCTTTAAAGTAGAGCTGCACACAGGAGAAATTAGGACTACTAGAAAGATAGGAGATGAGAGTGGTACCACTTTCAATCTGACTGTGGTGGTCCGTGACAATGGGGAGCCATCACTTTCATCCTCTGTGGCCATTACAGTAGCTGTGGTGGATAGGGTTTCTAAAATTCTCCCTGACACTCAGAGACATGTGAAGAGTCCTCGGACATACTCTGAAATTACACTTTATCTGATAATAGCATTAAGCACAGTATCTTTTATATTTCTTTTGACAATCATTGTTTTGAGCATCATCAAGTGCTACCATTACACTGCATATGGCACTTCATGCTGTGGAGGCTTCTGTGGAGTGAGGGAGCGGTGCCCTGCAGAACTATACAAACAGGCCAACAACAATATTGATGCCAGGTTACCACATGGCCTCAAGGTGCAGCCTCACTTCATTGAGGTTCGAGGGAATGGCTCCCTCACCAAGACCTACTGCTACAAGGCCTGTCTGACAGCAGGCTCAGGGAGTGATACTTTCATGTTTTACAACACAGGGGCCCAGACAGGACCAGGGCCTGGGGGAGCCCAAGCAGCAGTGACTGACAGCAGGCACCTCACAGGCCAAAGTGGGCAGAGTGCTGGAAACCTGATTATTCTCAAAAACGATGTTGTTTCTCAAAATGAGGTGAGATAGTGTTCAAGGGGTATATTAAAAAAAGTCCTGTATTTTCACATGCCCCCTCCCGATATCATGTGGTTGGCTTTATTGAATTATTCACAATAATGACAGGTTATCTGATAAATTAAGTGTTAATAGTACCTCCAATTTGGTCATAATCTGCTGTTTCTTCTCTAGAAAAATAGCACTAGAGAATTGTTTTACCTCCCATTTTTTTCACATGTAGGAGGACTTATTCATAAAGTTGTCTGAGAAGTGAAGATTAGTCTTAAATATTTGAATGTTAAAGTTCAGCTTTGTAGAGCAAAAGAGCAGGTCTGGGAATAAAGATTATGGTTTGAGAAGTAACATTGTGAAACTTAAGGAGAAAGAGCTTCTGTTGTATCCCCTATAGGAAAAGTTGGGTTCAAAAAAATCATTTTTTAATTCCATAGGAATGGTTCTTTACATCTATGTATCTATCTATCTATCTATCTATCTATCTATTTATTGAGCTCTGAGACCTCTAGGGGCTGGTGCAGTTATCTCTATTTGGGTGTTTATACCTTGGGCTGTATGTAGTACAAACTGTCCAGTTAATCTCTGGTGATTGCACTGAATGAATGTGATAGGATCCTCTGGAAATGCACATCAGAGGTGATAAAGCCATAAACTATAGACCTCACCGTGAAGCCAGTTTCCTTTGGCCATATGATGTGGTCACTTTTCTGTAAGGAGGTGATGTTCCTCATGTCAGAGGAAATGAATAATGGTAAGGCAGAGAGATTATACATTTTTATGGTTGGGCAAGGGAGATATTAGAATGACTGAATTAGAGATATGAGGGAATGGTGAAAACCTGGACATGCTAGGATCAGGGAGGAAGAAAAAAAGAAATGTCCCCTAGCCACCCTTCTTGGCATACTCTGAATTCATTTTAAAAGGATATTCCTGCATTTAGTTAAGTTCAATCTGTAAACTTTTGATTCCCTCTTCCACTCCTGGAATTTTGATGAGATAAAGTAACTTTATCAAGCCCCTAATGTCTCTTAAGTTAAATGACAATACTTCAAAGCACATGTTCATTTTCTGGATCTAAAATTTGGTTTGCAATGAACTACAGAAAGCTTAGAAAGTGGATAGCTTCATGAAGACAGGTGTTAGTAATGTGCTAGTTTTAAGAAGTTATATAGGCAGATAGTTCATTATTGTGAAGAATGCACATAAATTATTGAAAAATGCATAGATGTGCAGGAGTGTGTACTATACTTGTCTCTGTATGCATGCTTGAAGTAATAGAGATTGTCTTTGTGGTACTGTAAATTTGGATTTCAAAAGACAAAATTTTGTCCCATACATAGTGATGAATTATCTTTTGAAACAACCACGTTCTACTTAGGTCTTTTAGAACTAGTACAAATTGAGTTAATAATATTTGTCTCTCCTATATTTTTGTAATGTCTTTTCATTGACATATTGCTACTTTTTTAATGTTCATATGGTCACATTATAAGTTCTTCTTTGAGTAATATAATGCTTAAGCACAGAATTTTCTGTCCTTGATTGAGAGTAGAATTTCCCATAGACATTGTAGATTTGTTATCAGAAGACCCTGATGTTAGTCAATGCTGTGTAACCACAGGATGTAGATTGCAGATCAAGAAAAATGGGGGTGGGGGAGGATATCAAAGAGTTTCCAGAATTCTTTAGATGGTAGCTTTTGAAAGCATGTGAAAGGGCTTAGTTTTAAATAAGAATGCTCTAGACATTTGTTTAACAAATTCCTGCAAGTTCTTTGGGCTTTGGTTGAGCTGCAGGTGGTGAAGAGGCTTGGAAAGCTAGCCAGGCAAGCCTCAGTTTTGCCACCAGCTGTGACCTGGAGGCTCAGATGCGTGGCATTCTTACTCTCCATCTCATGACTCAAAGCTTGGGGGCAGTTTGATACATGAAGTGTTTCTGTCTTACATGACCTGTATGTTAATAGGTACCTTGACATACAGCTCTTTAATCTAGGGAGAAAATTGTGACAGAAAATCTTGTGGAATTTTCTTTTGGAATTTTGCCGGGAGAGTGCATGGATTTAATAAAGGCAGATTTCTGCTAACCACTTCTGAAAATTCAACGAAGAGTCCCAAATTATTGCAGGTATAGGGAAGCAGTGAGTCACTTTGCTGTAGCAAGGCAAAATGGAAGCAAAAGTCAATTCAATTTTGAAAGTCATTATTGCTACATTAACTTGTTAATTTCCCTTGTTGAGCTTTCTCTTTCTTTACCTAGCTACTTTAAATGACAGGAAAGCCCTGAGGTGTAATTAATGCCACATGCCTACAATAAAATTGGGTGGACATTGAAAAGGGAGAGTGAAGGAATGTGTACTCACTGACCACCCTGCTATGTAAGAAATACTCTGCTTTGCAATGTGTATATGTGCGATTCCACTCCCTCCAAGTCATACATTAAACAAACATTTATCAACATCTAACATAAAAGAAAGCTCAGAAAGGTTAGATAACAAAGTTACACTGCTAATGGTATTTTAAGTCATTTTTTTTTAAACTCAAAGACTCTGCTTTTTTCAATAGTAGGAAATGACAGAAATCCCAATGTTTATATTTTTTTGATACAGGATTGTCAAGCATTTAGTTTATCATTAGTTCACCCAGTAACCTAAACCAACTGTTTTTGGAAAGAGTAATTTCATGCATGGAAGCAGATAACAAAAGGGACAATCAGTCAATAAAATGTTACTCCCAGCTAATATATTTTTATTTGTTTATTTGCTTTACTATTGGCAAAGCTTGCTAGGATATTTTATCCCTGTTCCTCCACTGATCTCTTTTTGCTTAGTAAACATAAGCATTTAATACCAGACTTTAATCTTTTTGGTGACTTTACCGCCCCCCCCCCCCATTATATTATTTCATGAGTCACCTGTGCATTGAGGTTTTTAAAGCATCTGTATACAACAGGGCAGAATTTCTTTTTGGATATTTTTGAAAATTTGGCACCCTCTTCAGAGTCTCTGTGAAAAGAAACTGAATTTTAAGATAGATTCTATTTATTTGTGGTGCGAATGCTAATGAGTCACTATGAGTACTCTGGGAAGATTTGTTCAACTGCACCTTAGTGGGGCCAAGTGGCACAGCATGTGGAAATAACAAAAGAATAGTAGAGACAGCAAGTTTGGCATTCACTTTTTCTTATTTTGAAGCAATTTATAGACATCAAATTCTCAGTTATTTCACCTTAATTCCAGTTGTTGTGACCAGAAAGAATTAACCCTTTTTTCAGTGCCACCTAATTTATTTCCTCCTGGGACTGACTTCTCTATCTGCTGACTCTGTCCGGGAACACAGTTTACTCTCATTGTAAAGACATAATGGTGAACTTATAAAAATTGTACAATGGTTAGAATAGACCAAGAAATTGTATCTTTGAACTTCCATTCCAGTGTTCCATCCACTGATGGCCACTTTTTAGGGGGTGGGGTTGTTTTGTTTTGTTATTTCATTTTGGTTATCAGATTGCTTTTCTGAGTAAAGGTTTGTTTTCTTTGGTTTGTAATATAATAAATTCTTCACATTACCTACTCCCTTGCTTTTTCTACAGACTGCTGAGCCAGATGGAATTATGGCTGAGTTCTTCTGCCTCTTCATTATGCACATATTATGACCGATGGAGAAATCTATTTAATATGACTTGAAAGTCATTGACCTGCCCTTTCTTCTGACCCAGGAGTGAGCCACGATATGGGCATCTGGTCTAACTCAGTACACTGCAGGGACACAGCCTGGCATATAATATATTGTCTATTGGTGTGCTGCCTGCTTGACAGAATAGCAGCCAGTTCTGGATACTTGCCTTGGTTGGCTACCAAGTTTTGCTCTCAATGAGAGGTCAGAATGATGTCGGTTTACAAATGTTTGAGGAAAATTTGCCACCACCAGTCCCAGAGATTTAGCTGAATTTGATTGAGTTTTAAAGGTGTCTTTGAATGTGACTTCTCCAGGACTTCACCTGGATCAATGTTTCTGTGTGATTTATAATATGAACATAAATTTAGCTGATTCATATTGTTACAGAGTTTCGGTCTGCTGGGAAACTGAGGCAATGCAGAGACTCCCCTTTAAGCCCAAATTCTTATGATCAAGTTAGAAAGATTTTAGACATGTTTCAGAGTTATAGGCATGAGTTTATTAGAAGGGATAGAAAAGGGGACAGGGGACACTCTCAAGGTAGAGTGGATTCCCTCAGAGTGGAGAGGGATGGCACGCCTCTCCTGTCCTTCAGTTTTATTGGGATCCCAAGGAAATTTCCAGAGAGTCCTACCCAGGTTCACCTCTTGACTTTTGACTGACAGTATGATGACATCAGATTTTGAAGTCCCCACTGCGATGTCAATGCTAGGTGACTTTGGCCCATGTTGACCAGTTCTAATTGGAACCTGTTCTTATAGATTTTATGGTGAGGGGGAATTATTCTTATTTCCCTGAGTTCTGGGATCTGGTTTGTGTATGTCACAAAAGTCTCCCCTTTCAGGGTATCTTGTATTCTTATTGACATTTTGGGGCCTACGCTTCTCCTGCAAGATAACAGTTTGTTTGTTGAGAAATGTAACATATCCTGTCCGCCTGAGCCAGTCAGGACTGCCGGTAAATTGCTTTTTTAAAAGTGAAAGCATGTGGGGGTCAGCACAATGGACCTAGTTTTTAGAATTTTTCCCTAAACCTCATGTGTCTGCCCCTTAATATGATAATATTTTGAGTATTATAATCTATAGTCATAAGTTTAAGAGGATTCCTTAGTAGTGTTTTAAATCTACTAATCTAAAAGTTATTTAAGCTTTTTTTTTTTTTTTCCAAGAGTTTGAACTTGACCTATGTAAGGAAATATCTGACATTGCACAGGTGAAGAGAGATTTTAATTCCTTTCTGGTCATGCAGGATCAGAACTCTGGGCTCCAGGGAGGTATACTGCTCTGAGTGAGGGAGCAGCTTCTACGCTAGCAGGCCCTGCATCCAGAATTAAGCAGGCCTAGCACTTTCTGTTGTACTGAAACCTATTAGGTATGTTTTAAAGTCATGTTTATTTTATTTTCCTGGCTCTGTGGTTTAGGGTTGTAAATGACTATGTTCAAAGCAAAGTATTCCACCCAGAATTCTCAAATTTATCATCTTATCATTTTGACTTACTAGAACATCAGGAGGTAATATAGTAACGATTGGATGAAATATTATATTTCTTTTTGACTTAATGTACTCCTTTTTTACTGTTTTGCAACAAATTGCCAGGAATTAGTAGTTAAACTACTAATTTAGTATCTCACAACCCAGTACCATGTGGTTGAGTTCTCTGCTCAAGTTTTCACAACTCTGAAATCAACATGTTGGCTGGGCTGAAGAGCTGTATACTGTTTTGGAGGTTCGGGGGAGAAATTTAGGTCATTCAGATTGTTGGCAGAACTCAATTCTTTAGGGACTGAGATCCACTATTTGCTGGGGGGTCACTTTCAGCTTCCAGAAGTTGTTCTCAGGTCTTGTCCCATGGCTATCTTCAGAATTGGCGATGGAGAATTTTCTCTCACATGGAATCCCTCTCATACTTTATTCAAATCTCTCTGATTTCTGCCTTTGATCTCTGAACTCAGATTTAAAGAACTCATGTGACTAGGTTAGTCTACCTGGATGATCTCCCTTTCTTAAAGACAACCAAGCCACATTATGTAACACAATCAAGGGTCTAAGATCCACCACAATCACAGTCTTGTTATTTGGTACATCAGATGTGAGGTCTTGGGAGAATCTTAGAATTCTGTCTCAGTTTTTATCAATGTTCACAAAATATCACTATGAAAAATATTGTGGATATGTTCTGAATAGAGTCCTATTAAGAAGGAAAAGGAGATATTGTATGTAGTCTCAGGTCTGAGAGAGAAATATTTTGAAGGTATCAACGTAGATTTCTGTGGTAAAAAGTTAACATTATTTCACTGAGTATATTGAGTTAATGAATAAAATAGGGTGTTTTAGCCTGTTTTACTTTAAATATGTCTTAGAAGAAGTGATTAATTCTTCTGTACTCAAATATTCTATTATATAAATCATATATAATACTATTGCAGGATATATTAATTAATATAATTCTGATAGAAACTCAAGTGAGTTCTTGTTCTTCAAGATGCTGCTTCACCCACATGAACTAGTTGATTGAGTTTTTCCACATCTGGGGTTTTGTGAATATTGTTCTACTATAAGACTAAAACAATAGTAAATACTGGAGTTCCTTACCAATGGAAATCAAGTACATCCCAGAACTAAAGAATGGTTAGTGCAAGGCCTTAATATATATCTTGTGTCAGATATATTAGTAGTCAACTTTTCAACCTGAATTTTTCTAGAATTTAATTAAAAATTCTGGAAGAAACAATTATTACTTTTAATTTTGTATTTTTTAAAAAATAAATCACTATTGAGGAACTTGGAAATAAAAAGGAGGAAAAAAGAAAAATATATGTCATTCCACATAAATTTATTTAAAACACAGACTTTTGTGTTAGAGGAACCTAAACATGACTGTTAGCCAAATTCATCACCAGTCAAGCAAACAATTTAATCTCTCTAAAGCTTTGATTTTTTTTCATTTTTGTAGCAAAAATATGATAATGTTGACCTTGCATGATAGTTCATTTTCTTAAAATATTTTAAAAACCTACCAGATTCCAGAACCCTACTAGGTTCTGGGGATATAGCTATGGATTTTTTAATATCTGAGGACACTCATATGTCATGTGAGTAAACTGCTTTCACAGAATTTATGGTCTGACAAAGAATTAGGATACATACAATAATATATGCAACGCATATTTTATTGTCTAGTAGCAAATGGCTACTTAAAACATATTAATTACTTTCTCTTTGCCTTTTCCCTGTCTGATCTTACTGCCATAGGAAATCTCATAACTCTGATTCTCACAAATGAATCTGAGAAACATGTTGTTGCCAAAGAACTATTGTAGAAAATAGCAAGCAGCATGACAAATTAAATGTATCATTGAGGAAGTGAGATTGTGTAATGAACTCAGTTCCCATTCAATCCTGGTAGAACTGTGCCTTTCAGCAAAATGAGGTTGGTGATTTCATTCCAAAGATCAAGTTGCAGCAGTTTTCATCATGAATGTTAGCCAATCATGAAAAAAAAAAAGTTGGCCACATTTACTTAACAGATGTCAAAATCTTTCTTGAAGGAAGGTTCTGTCAGCTGAAAAGCTAACTCTAGTGCTCCCAATGTCAAGGGAATATGGTGATGATAATTAATAAAAAGTATTTCAGTCATATTTTTATGTTTATAAATGGTCTGCAGGCATGCACAGGTCTGTATTTCCCTCCTCTTCCTTTACTCAGGAGTAATGTTAACTGGGTATGATTCAGATAAACTGCATAAGCTGGAAGCAACTGAAGAGTCTGAGAAGCTGGGCCCGGGGGTATAGCTCAGAGGTAGAGCACTTGCCTAGCATGCATCAAGGCCCTGGGTTTTGTCTGCAGCACTATAAAAATTGTTGCTTCTAACATTACTGGTAAAAGATCAGAGCACCTTTCATTGGGTCTGTAGATAGTTGTATGCTATTTTATATGGACTATCCCTAGCATTTTATGAACTTAAAAACCAAAAATAAAGCCATCTGCATATTCATATCTTACCAGCAGAGTGGAATAGGATCAGAGAGGGAGGCTGATTATGTGGGGACCTTTGAGATAAAGTATCCCAGAGTTGTAACTTTTTCTGGACCTTGACTTCGGCTCAATCTTTGAACACCTCAATCTAGCCAGTCCCAAATCTGTTGGATGGTTAAGATGCTCATCACTTCTCCTCTGGGTGTTATGAAGAAGTATGTTTAGGAAATATTTTTCATCCCTTAATTGTAAGAAGGAAAGGAACAAGAATTATCGATACTTTGAAATAGTATACAGACTATTTGGTTTTTGTCTACCAAATGTGTTAATTATAACTCAAAGAAAATACAAAATACAACCTCCATTCTCTCATATTTCTATTTGACTAGACTTCAATATTCAGTGACAGAGCCACTTTAATTTCTGTTCATGAAGAAAACATCTAGAGAAGTGTGCATCACAAGTTTTTCATAGTAAAATATGGGTTAATTGATTTAAAATAGTGATTGATTTTGTCCCCAGTGATTCTGAGTAGCTTCTAACCAGCAGTCATCAGGTGCCCACATCTTCTTCTTTGTCCCCTCCACTTTGACAGATTGTAGACGGAGGTGGGGAAATCCCATTGTACATGTGGTGCAGAATGAGTGAGGGTCTTTTCAGATTTCAGCTACTCCCTGTTAAGCAAAGTAATTGAGTGAGGAGGTAAGGCACTCAGAGAAAAGCAGGGAACAAGTACAGTTTTATGAATAGGATTAGGTAACAAAACAAGATCAAACTCTGCCATGGTTTGTTTTTCTCTCTCTAGTATTCGTCTTTAGTCAGTAGAATTGGCTCTTATCAGTTGCTGGTATTATGACTGGGCACATCCATCCTGGGTCAAACATGCTGCAGTCTGCAAATCCAGCAGCAGATTGCAGTCCTCTGCAGTTCAGCCAGGCCAGCAGAACTTGTATAGTTGTGAGCACGGCGATAGCTAGAATTCCGAATTGAGGATATGCCCCTAATGGGGCCTTTGAGGGCAAAAGCAATGAAAGATTTTCCTGTCTGAAGGCAGACTCCCTTTCCCTTTGTGTTTTAGGATCACAGACCTTTATTGGCAAGGTAAAGCCAAAGCTAGCCCTCATAACGTTACTAAATGTGGTTTTTTATGACATTCAATCTGTGAGCTAATAATTTAATTTTCTCCTGAAGTGTTCTATATAGGGATATCATCCTAGAGTTGTACATGAAATGATTCTTTCAATATTTTTGTTTAGCTATCTGAAAATATTTAAGGGAACAGCGAATCAACTAAGAGCAACCCTGGGAAAATAATTGTTTTGCCATTTTAACAGAAAACTCCCTTTGTGATTTTGCAGCCACGACAGCCCAATCCTGACTGGCGTTACTCTGCCTCCCTGAGAGCAGGCATGCACAGGTATGTATTTCCCTCCTTCCTTCACTCAGGAATATGTTAACTGGGTATGATTCAGATAAACTGCATAAGCCAGAAGCAACTGAAGAGACTGAGAAACTTGGCGGGGGGTATAGCTCAGTGGTTGAGCACTTGGCTAGCATGAGTTCTGTCTGCAGCACTATAAAAATAAGACAAACAACAATGACAACAAAAACTATGAACCATTATAGATGCTCTGTCAAGAATGCAATATTTTTTATCTTGATCTATTAGTTGAAACATTGGAAGTGATAGATGTTAAATGGTTCTCAAATTCTGGGAAATGAGAATCTTCTATAAAATCACACAGACAGATTTCTGTGTACTTTCACCAAAATTTTCTACAAGGATGTGTCAATTAAAATTTTTTAAAATTTATATAAGGAAGTAATTTTAACTTTCTTCATCCCTTTTACCTACACTTTCTGTTCCTCACTTTAAAAATATAGCTAATATTGATGCTTTCAAACTTCAGTATATTATGCAAGGTATATGCACATCTATCTTATTTTTCTATCTCACGTTGACTATTATATCCTGTTAACCACAGCAATTAATTGCTAGCTGGCTGTGGTGGTGCATGTCTGGAATCCCAGTGGCTCAGAAGGCTGAGGATCATGAGTTCAAAGCCAGACTCAGCAACTTAGTGAGACCCTAAGTAATTTAGCAAGAAAAAAGGGCAGGGGATGTGGCTCAGTGGTTAAATGCCCCTGGGTTTAATCCTCAAAACAAAACAAAACAAATAATTGCTATTCTTGTTAATGTTCACCTCTGTTAGTGTCTTCTCCATCTTTTTGCAATCTTATTGTCATCAATAGCATAAACTTTTCAGAGGATAAACCACGTGCAGGGCCTTTATTGAATATCTGGAGACCAAATCTAGCTTATTTTAAATTAACCTAGAGTAATAGCATTACTCTAAGACTCAGATTGAATATAATTTTGCTTTTTCTACTTAGTCTTTTTGACAGTAATTGATTAACTACCATTATTCCCAGAGCTGATCTAATATCATGCTATGGGGTCAAATAAAATATTCATTATTTGTGAGTGTCTTTGGAAACCAAATGGGGAGGACCAAGAAGTTAATGATCACTATTACCCAAAGGATTTAATTTTAAAGAAGAAATAAAACTCCAAACGTAAGCCCCTCAAAATATCTGGGCAACTGTTAATTGAATCTTCACCAAACTTAGACCCATGTTTAAAGGGTGGGCTTACAGAGTATATGTAGAGTTAATGAAAAATTCGTTCTAGCCGATTAAAAATACATTAGATTAAAATAAATTAACATCCTCTCAAGCATTATAAATGAGCAAAAATCATTATTAATGGATACTATTTCTGAATCAGAAGCAATCAGAAAAGGCCTGAAAATTGTAGTTGACTTGGTAGGATGTCATATTGGAATCTGGGTTATAATTTGAGGCCAGAAACACTCATGCAGATGCCAGAACACTAAGTATCAGAAGGAATTCTTTATACTAAAAAATCCAATTTATGCTTTTGTCTGTATCTGAGCTATTGGTGGAACCACACAATAGATAAAAACATGTTTAAAGTACTGACTCTTACTCTTGAAATTGAATTAGTGCTTTGCTTGAAAAGTACCCAAACTATGAGATGCACCTTAAAAACTACATTTAAAATACAATATTAAAACATATTATATCCTTGTTCTACTTTCAAATGAAAAAAAAAGCCAAATATGCTCCTATTTAGATTTCAATTAAGATATTATAAGATTTAAATAGAAGAAATGAAATAGTATAGTACATTGAACACATATTAGAGTTGTAAATTTAAATGATACTCATTTTTTTCAATACATGTGTTTGACCTCTTGGCCTTTCCAGCCTCAAATATCATGTAACTGCTCTTCTGAAAATTCTGCTTTGAGCAGAACTGGTTCCAGGATAGTTACAAATTTATGAATCTGATTGAGTCCATATAATTGTTGGTAAGATCCCAAAACATCTGAAGATTATATTTATACAAAAAAGGAAATTCTAGGTTGAAGATAAAGGGAATAGTAGTTGAAGGTGAAGGTCAGAGCTTAATGAATAAATTTATACTAGATACGTTGTTTGAAGTAAGAGAGTAAGAGAGCCTTGAACTTATAGTTGCCTTTCCTCATAATAATTAAAGTTTGCCTGATCTGTTGCGTCACATAATCCCTCAGCCAGTAGTCTAAGTTTTGTTTTAGTTATTTAATTTGCAAGATAAACAAATGTTTAGTTAAGAAGTGTCCTCTCATTTTGGTGAGAGTCTAGTTGGATATTGACTCTTAAGATCTTTCCTGTTTATTCTGTCCTTCATTCATTCATCCACACATATTTGAAGGTCTAATATGCATTAGCAGTACACACACATAAATGCAATGTTCTTTCTATCCTTGGACAGTTTTTGTTCTCTCTCTGCTTTGGACAAAATGTTAATACTACCATATTAATCAATCAAATAACCAATTTTTGTATAATATTACAGTTTTCAGCAAATAATTTTAGTATTTTTTTTCCTCTTTACTATAGAGATCCCAGAAACAAGAGAACCTACAAGGGAGGATTGGCATCCTTGAGAACAAGCTCTCCTCATCTGCTTCAGCATTAAAATGTTAAAATGCCATTAGCCATCCAGTGGTTCTCCTGTTAGATTTAGTGAGTACCACATGGCATTAATGAAAACCAAAATTCCCATAAAGATAGAGCATATTTATTGCCAGTGTGGTACAGCAGGAAGTAAGTCAGTGATGATTATGCAGTTTATGTAAGGTGACTGCTCAGCAATAATTGCTGCAGTTCAAGCTTGAGAAGAATGTGTTAGTTGCAGCCCTGCCTCCATAGATGTAAGCAGTTTCCAAAGTGGAAGGAGAAAGACATTTGTGCTAACATATCTAACATATATTTGGGTCCATATGTTTATTCAGCTCTGTGCACCTGGAGGAGGCTGGCATTCTACGGGCTGGTCCAGGAGGGCCTGATCAGCAGTGGCCAACGGTATCCAGTGCAACACCAGGTAAAGAGCTGAGATCTCTATATTCCTGTTTGGTTTCTGGAAAACAATCAAATGACCAATTTTTGTAAGACCAAGAATGTTGATGACTCCCTTTTGATTCTTTCTTTCCTTTGGGGAAAATATTGATTTCTATACATACATAATTATTTTGATTTTATACTTATTATTTGTTAAGAGTTAAAAACAGCATGAGTGTGTGTGTGTGTGTGTGTGTGTGTGTGTGTGTGTAATGAAATTCTTTCAAAAAATGATCTGATACCTTTCAAATGCGTAGGCCATCCTAGCCACATAGAGATGCCAGATCTGCTTCTCCCTGCACAGCAATATCCTCCTGCAGACGGAATTTTATTACCTTGGCATTCACACTGCCAAACATGACCACCTCGATTTTTTTCATTTAGAGGATCAATGGGGACTGGTTCTTAATCTAAACTTTTAGGAAAGAGATTCTCCAGGTAGGGGGGCGGGGGCTGGGGTTGTGGCTCGGCAGCAGAGTGCTAGCCTCGCATGTGCGAGACCCTGGGTTCGATCCTCAGCACCACATAAAAATAAATAAATAAATAAATAAAGGTATTATGTCCAATTACAATTAAAAAATACATATTAAAAAAAGAGATTCTGCCACATTAGGTAAAACAGTCAATGGATGAATAAATAAAGGAAAATTGCTTAAACTCACATTTCCTTATTCTTGCCCAATTACTAACGCAGTGTCATAAGATAAAAAATATGGCTTTTGCCCAACCCAGAAGCTTGGGAGGCTGAAACAGGAGGATTGTGAGTTTAGAGCCAGCTTCAGCAAAAGTGAAGCTCTAAGCAACTCAGTGAGACCCTGTCTCTAAATAAAATACAAAATAGGGCTGGGGATGTGACTCAGTGGCCAAGTGTCTCTGAGTCTAATCCCTAGTACCAAAATAAATAAATAAATAAATGATTTAAAAAAAAAAAAAATATATATATATATATATATATATATATGAAATATGGCTTTGGAGGCATATTATATATGGCTTTGGAGGCCCAGCCCTATGGCTGTTTTCAGAAAGGGAGGATTACTATTGGTAGAGACTAAATTATCCAACTAATTAATAATTATACTCTAGTTAATAATGGTAGTGAATTTTCATTATTTATTCTATGACCAACATAATGATAAACTTTTGTATGAATTACATTCATTTATTTCTCATGAAAATTATTATTACCCCCATCTTACAAATGAGGAAACCAAGGATCATGTAGATTTAAGTAACATCTCCAAGGTGACAGAATTAATAAGTAATGAAGACAGAATTAAACCAGGGTTAGTCTAACCCCAGAGCCTGTGTTTTCAGCAACAAGGCAGATACTGTTTCTTCTTGTTAAATTTGTCTACCATAATCTTCTATTAATAAACCATCACAATGATGATAGTAGTTACTAATTATCAAGACATAATATGCTTAGACACTGTGCCAAGCACATGACATGTTAGTTTGATTTATTCCTCATGACAATTTTGCAAGGAACTGTTTTAATTTTTATATCTGTTTTAATTAAAAAAAAAACATTGGAGATGCAGAGAGGTTATGAAATATATATATAAGTTCACACAGCTTATAAGTAGCAGAGGTAGGATTCAAACCCAAATTTGTGTAGCTCCAAATCCAAGTGTATATAACTTGGAGTTATTTTCATAAAATGGCTGTCTTGCAAGAGTCCATCCGAATTCAAATATGTACACATAACATATGTACATATATACATATATAACAAATGTACATATATACATACATAACAAATGACATAAGAATGTATGTGTAAAAAATTGTTTCCAAAGATAATCAGGTGCCTTTCAAATAATTAGGCTAAATAACATGTGCACCTAAGGAACTATTTTTACTGGCAACTGAAAGGCTTTCATTGATTATAATCAGCCAGCATTTGCTATTTATGAATGTTGCACAATTCAACTGAAAGTAAGTTTTGTCAGAAAAAATGCATAAGTTGAAGCAATTTATTAGAGAGCTAATACTGCCAGATGGCAAGGAGAAGAACATAAAATAGTTAATTGAACAAATCTGCAACCCCAATGTCAATTTGAAGTGAAGAATTGATGTAGGAGAAAGAAGTTTGAGACTACCAAATGTTACAGGATATGGAGGCATCTGGAAAAGTGAGAGCTACTCAATCAAAGCAGCCACATGAAATCATGCCTTGCTATCCTGCTTTCATTTCAGCATTATTATTTTTTTTCTCTCATAGGAGCACTGTAGGTCAGCCTGTTGAGGCAGGAACTGATTTTGAATGCGTACTCCCTCTCATTCGTGATGCTGGCTGGTGTATATTTCTAGGCAAATAGGAAAGAGGAACTGTCTATTGATTATTTCATACACCTGGCCTAGGTCTCTCCTTCAGATTCAAAAGGATGTTTTCGACAGAAGGTAGGGAATGGGTCTCCATTGCTTACCTTTCCTACTGGTGATGCAGAAGTCACAGGCCTCATGAACCTTGCTGGCTACAGGTCAAGTCTTCCGTTTACTCAATGGTGATCTAACCATACTTTTCAACATGCTTCTGCGTCAACAATTAAAATTAAAAGGCTTTTCCTCTGCCTTCTATCCTGTCCTTTTGGTACTTTTAGATTTTAGGACTCAAAATAGGTTCTGCACTGTTTGGATGGAATATGGCATAAAGATTAAGAGGACGATTTGGTGTCAGTTCTGAGTTGAATTCCAACTTGCTTGATGGGTGAGCATAGACTAATTGCTTAAGTTCACACTTTCTTAATTATCCTTTGTTTAAATTGATTGTAATAAGAATAGCACCTATCTTATTTATTTGCCATGAAGACCAAAAAGAGAAAAAAAAAGGCTGAACATAGGACTTGACATATAACATTAATAAATATTTAATCTTATTACTCCTTTTTTTTTTCCTGCAATACTTTTGTGCAATCTATGATATGGCCTTAATTGATAACTTGATAGCCAGAATTCAATAGTTCTCATTTGTAGGCCCCGATACAGGTCCTCTGAGGTAGTCTGGATCTCCCTGACATCTATTTAGTCCATTTATCCCTCGGCAGCCCCTCTGGAGATGAAATAAAAAGGTTGTATTAGTTGTGGCCTAAAGAAAAGGAAAATGTTCCCCAAACTTGGCCCAGCCTGCCTGTCTAGTTTCTTTTGTCCTTAGTACTTCATAGTGAGTGTGTGGTTGCTTCCAAATGCATCCTTACACTTGTGCCTGAGCCCTTCCCATGACCAGCCAGTCACTCATTACTGTGTTCCTATGGATACTTGTGACGGTACTCCTGAGGGCTGTGGCTATGTGCATAAAGGGGGTGGAGCCTCCTTTTGCTCCAGTACTCATTTATGTGTATTTCTTGAAGTTGCTTTTTCCTCTTTTCATTCTTTTGCTTCATGACTAAACTGTTGATTTATTTTTACACTCTGTAAAAGCCTAGGATAAAGATGCCATAGTCTGAAGGGATCAGTGGAGGCATTACCAGGTGATGTTTTCTGCAGGATGAATACGTCAGACATTAAGCTGGTTAATCCTGATTACTGACCCCTTTCTCCAGCCTTACCTCTTGTGTGAGCAGACCTGGATCATGGGCTCCCTTATTTTCTTTCAGCTTCTCATGAGACTGAGCAAAGGAAGAAAATTAGCTAAACAGGGAATGCACAGAATACAGCTACAGCCTCCTTTTCAGTCAGAAAGAGTATTAAAGGGCTAGTCACTCTCTTTACAACTCTTTTTAACATTCTGAATGTGAATGCCCTGAAGAGGTTTTAATGAATGCTCTCTTGTGATTAGTTCCTAGAGAGAATCCTGTGAGGTTATAAAAAGATGGTCCCTGCCTGCCAGGGAGCTGATCTGGCCACAGTGGGCCAGAAGCTTTGCTATCTCCTGCTAGTTTTTCTAGGGTCCTCTTTCTACCTTTCATGAGATCTCAAGACTTACTTAAGGTAATAGTTACTTTTAGAGTGGGAGATATAGTCAGCCATCCATATCCTCAGGTTCCACATCCAACCACAGATGAAAAAAAAAAATGAAAAAAAAAGTGCATTTATACTGGACATGTGCAGATACATTTTTCTTGTCATTCCTCCCAAACAATATACTATAACAACTGTTTACATAGCATTTACATTGTATGAGGTATTAAAAGTCATCTAGAGGTGATTTAAAGTACACAGGAGGATGTATATAAGTCATATGCAAATACTTCACTATTTTATATAAGGGACTTAAATATCTGCAGATTTGGCCATGAGGGTCCTAGAAACCATTCCCCATGGATACCAAAGGACAACTGTAAGATGCAATTTCTCTATCTTCAAGTGTTCAGGGAATCCCAAAGCACACAGCTGCCAAAGATAACATTATAGTTTATGGATCAAGGCCTCAGAGGATCTGGGACTAAACAGTGAAAGATAATTAAGTAGGAGAGAATACTAAGGCATTGAGGCTTAGAGAACTTTAATTTACAGTGACTAGACAGTGATTCTTAAAGTACAATTTCCAGAACAGGAGTACCAGCAATACCTAGGAACTTGTTAAAAATGCAAATTCTGAAGCCCTATGTTGGACTTACCAAGTCAGAAACTCTCAGCAGGCTGTACAAACAAGCCACCCGTGTGACTCCAGTGTACCCTAAAGTTTAAAAATTCATCTAGAGTAAATATTCCTAATGTTGCCAAGTATCTTTGGAGGCCCAGAAACTGCAAGGAAGGCATATGTTTATGATTCTTATGGGAAGCTGGGACCTTTCCCATACCAGAGAGATAAGTAATTGCTGAGAGCTGGAACTCCAGAGTCAGAATGACCTTCCTTTGAATCCTTGCTCTGCCCCTCAATAGTTGTATCCTGGAACCATTACTTAACTTTTCTAGTCTCAGTTTCTTTCTCCGTAAAATGAAGATAAGATGGGTATCTATCTACCTCATAAGAGTTCTTACAAGAATTAAATGGTATAATAATCACATATTACAGAATAACAAGTCTGTAGTAAATAATAGCTATTTTTATGATTTTTTTTCCCAATGGATGAGTCTCCCTTGAACTTCAAAATCTAGATCCAAGTTGTTCTGAGTAGTCTCTGTCAGAAAGCTCTGTTATTATAGAGAATATATATATATATATATATATATATATATATATATATATATATATATATATATTTACAGTGCCTCTTTGTTTCCATGGGGGATTGCTTTTTCCCTGATTTTCTACATTTCTTTATTCTGTGGAAGATGTACACAGTTTATGTGCCCTAGTTTTATAGAGGTTCAGGCTCTTATTTGTCTTAGAGATTCCTGCCTCTCTAACAAAACCAGCTCCCCAAGGACAGACTCCATGGAGACTCCTCTGATTTTTTTTCCCCAGAAAGAAACCATGTACCTTAAGATTTTTGGAAGCCATTTAGGAGCACTGTCAACATGAATTTTTCCATCTCATGAGTGACTGCAGCCTCAGGCCTTGTTGGAGAATTTAGAAAGCATGCTGTTCCACTAACCTGCTCACCCTAGACTTCTGCCGTTGTCATGGCAATGACAGTCCTGGGAGGTTTGTACATATCCTTATTTGGGGAAAAAAAAATGAGAACAGAGATTTTGTGAGTGGGGCAGCTCCCTCCTGTCAGTGTCCTCCACTCTCACTGTCCTTCTGACAGCCCAGGAGGGCCAACTCAGCTTAGAAATCTCTAGCCGAGGAAAGTTAGTCCTCGTAAGATGCAATTTCACTTTCTGGTGGGGTGTGGAGCTCATATTTCTTGGAGTTCTCTATGTAGGTTATGATGAACAAAGAATTTGTTCTGGATTTGCCTGGAGGGAGGAAGCAAGTCTGATGTAGGAAGGGTACTTAGCATTCTGAATCTAGGAGAAGCCATGAGCTTAGTGAATGGAGCTTCTGACTTCATCCATTTGTGACTTTCTTCATCTCCTTCTTAGAGGAACACTGTTTTGTTCTTGTATTTCTTGTTTTCAGTGGGGAGAAACTTTATTGAATGACCGTGGTGGTGCAAGGCATTGTGCTAAAAGCCCCCTATGATTTCTTTTTTTCTTTCTTAAATTTTATTTGTTCTTTTTAAATATACATGATAGTAGAGTATATTTTGACATATGTATACAATCATGGAGTGTTTTTAATGGTCATGTAAGTAAAGGACTGGAATTGAGATATCCATGTTTTTCTAAAATTAAACATATCTGTATAATAAATAGCTCCTGAGATAGTTCTTTCCCTATATACCTTGCATTTTCCTGCATCTCTCTCATTTCCTTTGTACAATTCTTCCAGGATTGGAAGCCCTGGACAGAACACAGAATTGGGCCGTGGTATATAATAAAAGAATTTCTTCCATAATAGTGGCCCCAAACAGAGAACATTAAATGGGGACTCAGATTTATGCTCCGGGACACAAATTTTAATGAAACACATGGTAAGCAGGAAAGAGCAGCAAGAACTGTTCCCTTATGCTACAGTTTCCTTCAAATCCCACACATGCAGAAATACAGGCCAATATAGGATAAGGAAATGGAGGATACAGGATAAGGAAATGGAGGAGCCTCACTGTAGTTCTTTTGATTATCATTGATCCCTTTACTGTGCCAACTACATGAAGTAATATAGTGTGGTCCCTGAAAACTTCATCCTCAGAAACAACTTTTGACTACATCTTAGAAATTATACATTTTATCCTTTTGTTTAAGAGTGTCACTTGGAACAGGAGAATTTCTGAATTACACTTCTAGTTCTCACAACAAACCATTCTTTGTAGCTGAATTTTTAAGCCCCTTCTCAGGATCAGGTTTCTGCCAGGGAGATCCTAGTGTCACAAAGAATCAGAATTTGTGGATGAGAAGGTCATTGTCTAGTTGGTGAAGGATACTCCTTCACCAAATTTGCCACCTGAGTCACCAAAGATGACAGGCTACCTGTGTGTTTGATAGCTTTGTGGGAAAGGTGAGATGGGGTGGAGTGTCTGCATCTCATTCTGTGGGAAAGATTGCTGGGATTGTTTAGAATCAATAGTCTTGGAACTCCTCTCGAGGAGGTATTTGAATAAGAAAACCTGCTTATGACCTGGGTTTAGGGCAGAGGAATACTAATAGTTTGTAATTCCTTTTAGCTTTGCATCTCTGGCAAGCCTTGCCCTGAGCCTCCCCTAGTAAACTAGAAATTAAAGCCTTCCCCAACAACAGCAGGGGACTTTCATGAAAATATTTTCTGAGAAACAGCCCAGATTCCAAAGGAACTTGAAAAATTCATCTTCACAGAAGCATTCAGCTTTGTGGATGAGAAGGTCATTGCCTAATCTGGAGAAACATATTCAGGTCAAGCACTGGCTAGAGACCAGAGGCCTCTAGGGAAAGGTCAGAAGATTGCTCATTGCCAGAAAGCCTGGAAATGAATGTGTGGATTGGAGATGAGATTTTCTGTGCCTCAGCACTCGGAGTCTCATTACTCACAATCAGAAAACGGAGGGGGTGGCAGAGATAGATGCTGTTCTGCTCTTATCTAAGTAAGAGCAAGAGCTTCCTCAGCAATAGCTCTGACTACAATGGTCTATCTCCCAGGGAGTGGGCTATGCGAAGGACAGGAGAAGTCAGTCCTAAAGAGGGAAGTGGGAGAACAAAGGATGTTTGTGCTACTGTTAAAACAGGAAATTGCGAGTTTTATTAAAAAAAAAAAATCTTTATACACAGAGGCATATTCATAAAACAGTAGAGTATGAAAAGGTAACTTTTAAGAACCAAATTTGGATCTACAAGAGAACAGAAACAATGAGAAATTTATCATTGCTAGTATTATATCCTTTGTCTGTTGAATACCCAGTCCTGGATCTCTCACATGAAAAAGCAACCAAATTTTAAAAATGAGTACATAAAATCTAAATGAGCAAGTTCATTGTTGATGGATCAAGAAAGTCCATCAACTTGGTCTTGCTTCCAACAGTGGACCAATCCTGTGTCCAGAGCTATTTCTATAAGCAGCATCATGGGCCAAAGCTAAGTAGCAAGGTGACAATCCATAGATATTCCTCTCCTGTCTCTTTTGACTCTGCATCATAGATACATACTGTCTTACCCCAGAATACCCATAGTATCTCTGTTCCCAAACTCATCTGGAATCAGGTACCCTAAGGGTTGTATTAAGACTAGAATTCCCATCCAGTATGAGTGACTTACATTAGATGCACACTAAATTGCATGTCAGAGAGGCCAGATTTGGGGGGCTAAGAGTATCACAAGGTATAAACAGCTCTGGGGAAGACACCTTTGAGTCTGTGAGTTTCACTCTGTGTTTGATGGTGTGCTGATGTACCATGGACTACAGATTTTTTCGACTTAGCTAAAGCTTATTTGTGGAGATGGTGGGGGCAAGCAAGCCTAAGGAAGATCTTCTTTTCTTAAGGATGTGTGCCAGTGGGAGTGTCTTTGTTGGTCAACTTTTAAAGTCTTCATATCCTGTACTGTTGCCTCCTGTATTATAGAACAAGAGGAAGGAAGACTTAACAATAGCTACTATTTATTGAGAACTATGATAAGCACTTCACATGTGTATTGCATAGTCAAGCAACTTTAAGGGAGAAGTACATTGTTTCAGATAAGGAGATTGGAGCTCATAGGAATTAAGTGACTTCCTTACATTTACATAGCTAGTAAATGTGTTTTCCCCACTTAAATATTCCTAGTGTCAAACAAGATGTCTACACACACTGATTCTTAAGAAATATTTGTTGAATTCATGAACAAATACAATGACAAGGGGCAGTATTTGAACCCATACCTGCCTGCTGCTGAGCCCTATACATTTAACACATGACTATTACTTGTCCCACATGACAAGTGAAGGGAAAAGTTTAGTTGTGTCACTGTCTGAATTCCAGGCCAACTTTAAGGGTCTGTATTAGTTTGACATTACTGCTATAACAAGTTACTATAAATTTAAAGATTAAAACAATACAAATTTATTATCTTATAGTTGGCAGGGCTGTATTTCTTCTGGAGACTCAATGGAAGGACCCATTTTCTTGCCTTTTTCAATCTTTAGAGACTCTCAGCATTTTTAGGCTTGTAGCCCCTTCTTTCATCTTCAAAGCGTGACGTACGGCATCTACAAATCTGTATGCCCCTCTTTCACTTTTAAGGACACTGTGATTATATTGAGCTCACCTGGATATTCAAGGATAATCTCCCTATCTCAAAATCCTTAACTTAATCCTATTAGCAAGGTCCTTTCTACCATATAACATAATGTATTCACAAGTTCTAGAAATTAGGATGGGGGCATCTTTGGGGGGATATTCTTCTGCCTACCACAGGATCTTTCAAGTTCAGGTAGCAGTAGCTCTGTGTGTGTGTGTGTGTGTGTGTGTGTGTGTACTACAGTAGAGGTGAAGGTAAAATCAGGTGCATATTAGGAGCAAGACGAGAGTATAGTGAGTATGGACTAGACTTTAAACCCCCTTTTAAGGCTACTAATTGTCAGAAATCTGGTGGAGACTGATTGGTCATTCCCTTTTCCCTCCAAATTTCAATTAATTAAGAATAGAGATAAGGAGCCAATCGAAGGATCAAAGTTAGCATCAGGTTTAGTATTGGTACAAAATGGCCTGGGGTATGTGATAGGGTCTCCAACTTCCAAACTGAAAAATGGCAGTCATCTCCCTTTGTGAGAAGGTGAGATGATGATATGATTATTATCAAATATAGGCTGAGGTAGAGCAGAGAAAGGGAATGGAAAATTAAGGTGGAAGAACAATGACTGTTGATGCTAACCTTGCCCATTTAAAAATGAAGCCCAAGGTCTGGGGATAGAGCTCAGTTGGTAGAGTGCTTGCCTCACATGCACAAGGCCCTGGGTTCAATCCCCAGCACCACCAAAAATAAAAAATAAAAATAAAAAAAGAAGAAGCACAATCCATTTAATATCAGGCTTTCAGTAATCCACACCCCCACCCCAATTAGATAAACCAATTAGATAAGCAACTCTTCCTGGGCCCAGTAATAAAATAGAGCTGATAGTTGTCCTCCTAGTACATTCCCCAAAGCATAAGACTACTGATTTGATGGGCATTCCTTTCTCTTTGGATAGAGGTGACAATGTGGAAAGAGGAGGAAAAGAGTTCCCACTACATTAGTATGTTAAGGACTAAGAGATACCACTGTGCACCAGGCTTAAGAACATCAGTCCAAGAGGTGAGAGGAGGCAGGAGAGGACAGAAGTCTTTGGATCACTCACAGGCCAGTTTGGAAGGAATTAATCATGGCACATGGTAGATACTAAAACAATCACTGTCCACAACGGATCCAAGGGAACAGGAAAATGTATGTTGCTGCCTTGCATGCATCTAGCATCTGTGAGTGCAAATTAAATATATACTCAGAACTTCCCTGAAGTTGAAAAGAGGAGAATTAAGGGCCTAATCCATATGTACCTATGCATTGAGGGCCGAGGAGTAGGAAGTGCTTCAGCCAATATTATTAAATCCCATCTGTTTTCCCCCAGTGCTGCTTATGTATTGAGAACAGGAGTTACAGTGGTTTGGGGCCAATTTTATGGATACATACAATACCTTGGGATTTGTCTGATTTTTTAGTGGCATCTTGCTTAAAACCTAGTTTCACACCAGTTCCCTCCTTGAGATTCTAAAGGCAAGAAGGCACCTCTAAAACTTAGGGCCTCTCTATACTCTCCACAACTTGACACTCCACATACCACTGACAGTGATTGGGCCATGGATTCCATGAAGGAGCTCTCCTAGAGGCCAGCCTCCCCTGTGGGCCCCATGTGTCACTGAGATGTTAGTCCAACTACTGTCCCTGTCATCTGCAGTCAGTGGGGCGGTGTTTAGTCAGTGGTCAGTTTCACTTCAATTTCCTTCAGTTAGACCAAGCACAAACTGATTTCTAAATTTGCCTTTAGAAAATCTCTTTAGGGAGGATGAGTTTTTTGGTATATCCTCTCCAGGTCTAGGGAATTAGAGATATAAATTAGCTTCTTTGGTCTTTCTCATGCAGTGTTACAACCTTGCCTCCAGGATAATAGCCCTCTAAATGGTTGTGATTTGAAGGGCACCAGGAAGATTCTCCCACAAGCCACTTCTCAGGCAGGTCCCTAGAACTCCATGATCAACCATCACCAGCAGCATTTTCTGTTAAAATCCTTATTTATTCCTTACCCCTACCCCCAACCCCCATAAAGAAGTGAAATATAAAGTATCCCGCCCAGGGGATCTTTCCTTGTCTTTTCTTCAATATAGAATGTGGTTGTACCCCTCTATATAGTCATCAAATCATCGTGTATTAAGTTCATACAGGCTAGGCTCTGTTCTAATATGAATAAAATATTGAAAGTAATATAGTTCTGTCTTCGTCTAGTGGATAAGGCAGAAATGTAAAGAAATAAGGTGGAAATTTGATAATGTCATAAGGACCACAGTTGTGTCATGCATAGGTAGAGCAATGTCAGAGAAGGAAGCTGGAACAAATTGCCAGGGCCTGTCCCTCCAGAATGGGGCCCAGGATTTGTCACTGTCATAAACAGTACAAACCTTATGTAAATAAAGTAAGCTGGTCCATCTTTCTCAAAAGGATCCTCAAAATTGTTTTCACAAACCCCCTCTCAGCAACCATGAATAATAAATGTGGTGGGAGACCAGAAGATGGAATTGGGAATTTAGGGGTTCAAATCAGAGATATCAACTCACTAGATATTGTAGGATGTTGAGGGGGAGAGAGATCTGGGCAAAGGAAATAATACATGCAAAAAAAAAAAAGTCAGAAGTGCATAATCTGGATGACTAGGAAGAGTACATCTGATAGATGGGGTGGGATAGGGCTGCTGGGAAATGAAACCAAAAAGGTGGACTAGAGTCAGATTTGTAGGGCTTTAAATATCCTGTTTAAAAAGTGAAGTTTTATTTGCTGGCAAAGGAGAACCACTAGGTAGGTTTGTTTTTAGGAAAAAGAGATTCTTTTAAGATCCCTTAGCTTTATTGAACTTTGAAAAGCTACCTATGAGATGACAAGATGAGATAATACTAACAACTCAGTGTTTTTTTTTTTCTCCCAAACCAAGAATTACAACTTTAAGTGTCTAGAAAGGGAGAATCAAAGGGGAGATAAATATAGCATATTTTTTTTTTTTTAACAAAAGGACAAGCTTTGAAAATGTTCTTAGGCAATTCTGGTGTGTTGGTGTGGGTCATGTCAGAGAAAATGTGGACAATGAAGGACAGATTTGTTTAAAATTTGCCTTATATTAGTTTCTTAAGAGAGGCAGCATTACATAGTGCCTCAAATCCCTGTTAATACCACCTAATAATTGTGCAAACTGTGCTCAGATTTATTAATGTGTAAAAGAGGAAAGAGTGTAGATTGTGTAATAATTAAATGAGATAATGCACCGGGTGCAGTGGCACATGCCTATAATCCCAGCGGCTGGGTAGACTAAGATAGGAGGATCCCAAGTTCAAAGCCAACCTCAGCAACAGCAAGGCGCTAAGCAACTCATTGAGACCCTGTCTCTAAATAAAATACAAAAAAGTGGGGAGGGGCTGGGGATGTGGCTCAGTGGTTGAGTGCCCCTAAATTAATCCATGGTACCAAAAAATAAATAAATAATGAGATAATGCATGCAAAATGCTCAGGACAGTTCTTAGCTTGTGGTAAACACTCAAAAATGTTATCTGAATCTTATCTCTACTCAATTTAATACTTTTGTCACTTAGCACCATGCCTCCCAGTAAGATGGAATTCAAAATGTTTTTGCTGGATTAAATGGATGGGATTGAAGTGTGTAGAGTTGGGGTGATGGTGGTGATGGAAAGAGTTTTCTCTGCATCTCGTTCTCTGTGTACTGCAGCATTCTGACAGCATCTCCATTTCATACGCTCAATGCAGAGATATCACTACTTGTCTTGAAATGGTTGCTCAAGGCTGAGAAGTGACACAGCAACACAGAGCCTGGGATTGCTGCCAAATTTTAAGAAGCACAGATTGTAATGTGAGAGGGGGAGGGTAAAGAAGAAAAGTTTGAACTAAACGAAAGCCAGAAGCTGTTTTACTGTTAGGTAAAAGGATCATGCCTCACATAGTTCCAGGTGGGGCAGGCAGTGTGAAACCTTTGGGAAGTTACTGTTAAGTGCTGATGTTGAAGGAGAGACCCAGACCCAGCAGAGGACTCAAGTCCAGGCAAGGCTGCCTTCATGAGGCTCCACATATAAAGAAGGCTCTGCTTGTCTCAATGTCACACAGTCACTGTCTTGAGGTTCTTAATTTGTTAATAAGCTCTCCCGCCCCCAGCACACCCCATTTTTATGTGTCACTCGATCCCACAAATTATGTAGGGGGTTCAAGCTATTTAGGGCATTTTGTCTTAGCTAGTTTTTGAGCCACATCAAGTTAGTGTTTCTTTCAATGCCTATCTCTCTCTATTTAAAAAGAAACAAAAATTAGGAAAAAAATAATCTGTTCAGAATTTTTAAAAAATGAATAATGCCTCATTACCTACTTCTAGCCATACTCCCCAGAAATAACTACTACTAAAGTAGTATATTTAGTAATAGTAGTAGTAGTACTGGGGGGTTGAACCCAGGCATTCTTTACCACTGATCCACATCCTCCTACTTCCAGCTAGTGCTGTATGTCACTTAACTCAGCCCTTTTTATTTTTTATTTTGAGATTGAGTCTGGCCAAGTTGCTTAGGGCCTTGCTAAGTTTGCTGAGGCTAGTTTTGAACTTGCTATCCTCCTGCATCAGCCTCCTGAGCTGTTGGGATTACAGGCATGAGCTAAACCTCACCCTGCTCAAAATGGTATAATTCTATGCATAGTAGCATGTAGCTTGTGTGTGTGTGTGTATGTTTAACACACACCTAAATTGGTATATATAGATCTGCTTTATTCTTCTTCATAAGGGAATAGTACTATGTTGTATGCTGATATTTTATTTATCCACTTTCCTTTTGCTATCTTCATATTTTAAACAATGCAGTACACATTCTTATACATATATCCTTATATCTTATCCATTCCTACTAGTACTTATAAAAGGTAGATTTCCAGAAATAGGATTACTGGGTCGTAGGCTATAAAAATATCAAATTGCCGAGTGCAATGGCCCACACCTCTAATCCCAATGGTTTGGGAGGTTGAGCCAGGAGGATTGTGAGCCTCAGCATCTGCCAGCCTCATCATCTGCGAGGTACTAAGTAACTCATTGAGACCCTTTCTCTGAATAAAATACAAAATAGGTCTGGGGATGTAGCTCAGTGGTCAAGTACCCCTGAGTTCAATCCCTGGTACCAAAAAATCATCATCATCATCATCATCATCATCATCAAATTGGCATTCTCTTATCTGCAATTGGATTACACTTATTATACAATTCCCTCTGCCCTCTACCTCCAGCTAGTGCTGTATGTACTTAACTCAGTGACACCACCGTTAAGAGACTTAGTCTCCAGATAGAGAATACTAAAGCAGAGAGGGAAGAAAATTTACTTGAGAATAATAATAACAGCTAAAATATATTGAACACTTAAATCATGTACCATGTACTATTCTAATTATTATTCAAGGATAAACTCCTCTAATCTGTTCCAACCCCAGAGATAAGGCTATTAGTAGTAGTAGTAGTAGTAGTATTTTGGTAACAGGGATTGAACCCAGAGGCACTTAGCCACTGAGCCACATCATCAGCCCATTTTATTTTTTGAGACAGGGTCCCTCTAAGTTGCTTAGGGCCTCTCTAAGTTGCTGAGGCTGGTTTTGAACTCAGGATCCTTTTGTCTCAGCCTCCCAAGCCATAGGATCATAGGTAAGCACCACTGTGCCCAAGAAGGTTATCATTATTCCCATTTTACTGCTTAGGAAACTGAGACATCTCAGGTTTAATAAGGTTATGCATCTAGTAAGAGGGGGACAGGATCTGAAGTGGGGCTGTTTGACTTCTGACTCTGCCCTTAACCACTGCACATAAGTCTCCAGAAAGTTCAATGCCAGTTACTCTACCTTGTCTGTTCCTTAAAGCTATTATTGTATTTACTCATTTACTTGTCTTTTTCAACAGTGTAACTAACCTAATATTCACATTCATATTCCTAATTCCTAGCATAATGCCTAATTTATAGTAAATAATCAGCTTAGTTGAATGAGTAACAATGCTCCTGGGAGGTAGCTAGTGTATCCATTTTATAGATGAAGAAATTAAAAGTCATTGTTAATTCTGCTGTCATATATAACTGATTAGAATAAATAAAATTTAAAAAAGTCAATGTTAACCAAATAGTAGAAAATGGTAGAAAACAGAAGGGTGGAGCTGATGTTTGAGCCCAAGTCTCCTTTTTTCTTTTTTGTCCTTTTTAGTTATATATGACAATAGATTATGCTATGACATAATTATAAAAGCAGGCAATATAATTTGTTCTAATTCAGTCCCCAATATTTTATTTTCCCCTTTCTTCCTCCTACCCCCTATTCCTTCTCTCTACTGATCTTTTTGCTGTTTACTTTGATACCTAGTTCAGTGTATCTGCCTTTCACCCACTCTGGTGTCTCCTTCAGAGGCCCTGGAGCATAACTCCCTCCCTAGCAACCATTGCTAAACTGGAAAACTTCACAGCTGGATGTCCTCCATGACCCTTGAGGGAAAATAGAGTTCCTGGAAGTACTTTCTCTAGGAATTGGCTGTTGGGGTGGTGTGTGTGTGTGTGTGTGTGTGTGTGTGTGTGTGTTGGTGTGGGGGGGTCCTAGAGGGATACTACATAGTGGTAATATCTATCCTTATTTTAGAGTTTCTGCATGCCAGGCATTATTTTCTGTAATTTAAGAGCCTTGTCTCTTTTTAATGCTCACAATCCCATTAGATAGATATTGTTATCATTGTTTTGCCTGTGAAAAAAGGGTGCTGAGAAGCCAAGTGACTTGCTTAAGGTTACCTTACAAATAAGTCCTTGTTGGGAAGCTGAGATTCCAGCTCAAGTCTGTGTGATGGGCAGAACCTACATTCTCAGCACTCTGTTCCCCAAAGATTATACAGAGGGGGAATTTTGAGAAGAAGCTATAAAGGGAAACTACCCTCCCTAGATCCTGGGGGACCTTAACAACTAGGAAATAAGATAGAGAAAACCATGTAGCCTGAGCCCTACTGAGCTACAGGGGTCATGGAAAGAAGAAATGTGATTTTCTTCTTTTTTTAAAAAGCTGACTGTGGAGAGCTATGAAGGTTTGAGACCAGCCATTCCAATGTTTGAATCTGGGTTCGCAGCACATGATGTCTTTATACTCTTAACCTAGAAATGGCATAGTTATTTTGGGCACAAAGCGAGAGAGCTTTGGCTTTAAAAATATGCCAAGTGTATTTATCTCTTCCGCTCCAAGATTACTGAAAATTAGCCCAGCTGTGGCCTGAGGCACCAAACAGCCACAGAATCTTATTACAGATCAGCTCAGCCCACCCAAAGAGAGTGAAACACCCAAGAGTAGCAGCTCCAGTGGCTCTTAGGGAAGGGTATAGGATCAGCCTCCCGCTTGCCAAGCCTTGCTTGCAATCTCACTTACACTATCCTCCCCAGCTATTCTAGATTTCAAAATGCTGGACTGTGATTCCAGTTCAACTCTGTCTCCCACCATTTCCCTCAAGGCTTCACAAGAAGTAAAAAAAAAAAAAAAAAGAATGAATGAATGAACCAACAAATGACAATTGGATTATTACTAAATAACAGTGGGACAAGAATTTTTCAGCTTTTTATTGTCAAAACCCTGTGCAATTCAGGGCAAATCATCTTGCTGTAATTCAAGCCTTCTGATTTCTTTCTTTCCTGCTGGAGATCAAATCAAGACCTGTGCCTGCTGGGCAAGCACTCTATCACTGAGCTACTTTCCCAGCCCCAGTCTTCAGATTTCTTACATATAAATTAAAATCCTTTAAATACATATTTAAATACATTATAAATTTAATTAATTAATTATCATAAAGTAAGTATTTAAATAAATATACATTGCCAAGTTCTCAATAAACTGCTTGACTCATGATGAGCAATCAGTAATCCTTAAACAAATAAATGACCTTTTTTTGCTCTGATCTTGTTAATAAGAATAATTGAATGAGGTTTTACTTTGTGTCAGACAGTGTGCTATGGACTCTATAAGGACAATTACATTTAATGGTAAAACAACCCTAAGAGATGGGTGCTATTATTATTTCCTTTATAGATGAAAACAGGCCCAGATACATTAAGTCTTTTGCTGAACATAATTTACATGATGTACTGGGGCTTAAACCTAGATATTCTAATTACAGAGCCTAAGGTGTTAGAAAGAACAGGGAGTATATTTTTACATTCCTTTCTTTCCAGGGAAAATTCTTTCCATTGTTCACTGAAGCAGCAGGGAAACACTGGAAATGCTAAGCCAGGTGTTGGTAGCTCTCTCTCTCTCTCTCTCTCTCTCTCTCTCTCTCTCTCTCTCTCTGATTGAGGACAGGATTTGGATTTCAGACCAGGATTCTCCTGTGTTTTGTGGCTTATTACTCAGACAAGCTTTGCCCAATTCATAAAGGATTGGGAGGAGGAGCTCATCCAGTCGGTTCACAAACCCCACAAATGGGATGGGGGTGGGGAGGTAGTTGGAAATGTTTTACAACCCTGTGTTTCAGCGGATTGAGGGTGGATGGCTTTTGCCTTTGGTCAGGCTATGCACGTGTAACTCCACAATCTGTTAAATTCTGGGAGAGAGAGGCAGAAATAGAGACACAGAGAGATTAAATGGTCTCTCAAAGCCAAAAGGTGCAAAGGAAATCAGAGCTGCTTGAAAGCAGACAGGGGGTTGGCTTTCATGGTAGAGGCGACAAAGACAAGGAAAAGTAAAGGCGTCCTGTCCCCGTGCAGAAAGCCTGTGGCTTTTCATTTGCAAACGGAGGATCTCCAAAGCCTTCAGAGCCCTGATTCTTCCCAGGGCAGTCGGAGACTGCAACAGCAGGCCCCGCACCAGAGAAGGAGCAGTCCAGGGGAGCAATCTGACTGGGCCGGAAGCGGCTGTAATCATGTAATAGCTTTTGCTAGCTGCACTGACTTAGCGAAGTGGGCGGTAGGCCGGCTCCAAAGTGCTGTCTGGCAAGACAGTCCCCAGTTTAAATCAAAATGATGGGTTTTCTGGAAGCTCTTTATTAACCTCCGCACTGAAATCCCAGAGATGGTAACAAAGGAATGAATGGGGAGTGAAGGGGCGGAGCTGAAACCTGGAGACTGTGCTGCGATTTTCCTGACTTGTCACTCCCTCATCCGCACCCCTCCCCCCTCCTCCTCCACTCCTTTCCAACTGATTCTAGCTTAGAGGATCCTGCCTACCTCTCTGTGACTCCCAGACGATAACAAAACAGTTAATAACCATAACAATTGCTATTATTGTATTATGTTTCAGGGCTTTCCAAGGACCTTGCTGTACAGCTCAAGATTATCTCTTGACTGGAGCCTGCCTAGATTTGAGTTTTAGGTTCCACCAGTTAATAATCATGTGACCATTTGTCCTAAGTCCATCAGTAAAAGACATAGATGTTAACAATGTCAGTTTTATATGGTTCTAGTGAGAACCAAAAAGAGGAAACATGTAAATCAGAAAACTCTTTCCTGGTCTTGGTAATCATCTAAAGCAGTTCAGAATGGGGGATTCAGGGTGAGTTTTACAAGCGCGTCATTTGCTTCAAAATATTAGAACCTTCCCTGGCATTTGATTCCCAATCAGTCCTAGTCCTGGGGTCCAACTACATAAGCTCAGACAGCCAGGCTTAATTTAACATGCAAGAGGAAAGTTAGGAATTTTGCCAAAAAGACTCCTGAGCAGGGCCAAAGTGCATTATAGGATTACATGAAGTGGCCAACTACAACTGGAGGGCAGTTTTTATAGTAAAAGATGAAGATATATGTGTTTTTTAATAAAACATGTTGTGCTGGGCTGTAATTCCAGCATCTTGGGAGGCTGAGGCAGGAGGATAACAAGTTTGAATCTATCCTGGGCAAGTTAGTGAGGTCCTGTCCCAAAACACAAAATAAAAAGGGTTGGGTATTTAGCTAAGAGACATAGCACACCTTAGTTCAATACCAAATACTGCCTCCCCCCCAAAAAAAGTATGTTGTTCTGATTTTTAAAGTTCATTTTTACTTTTTGTTCTTAAAATTTTTGATACATAATTATATATAATAGTTATAATAGTGAGATTCATTGTGACATTTCTATATAGGCACATAACATAATTTGGTCAATTTCATTCTCCAGTACTTCTTTTTTTCTGACTTTTAAATGTATCCCTATTCACTGTGAAGACATTGACGAATACTATACCCACCAAAAGAAGCATCACCATTTTTTTTAAATAATTATGATCATACTCTACTAAAACTTTTTAAGTCCTATTAGTTTTAATCTGAATGTCTGGGAAGGGCTCTGCCTAAAGATTCAGATTCCCACAAGCTTGATGTCTGCCATAAATCCTCTTTCTAGGCTCTTATTTGGGTCTTGACTGCATCTCAGTCTCATATTTGAGGGTGAGTGAAGTCCTGGGAGCACTGGGGAAGGGACTTACAGGAGATCCCTGGAGGGAGGAAAGGAGGCAACATTGAAAAAAGAAATGCTTCCTCCATTGATCTTTTGTTGGGATTGACCTCCAGCCTGGATTCCATCAGAAATGATTTATCTTCCCTTCCCATCTTCTTCAGGAGGGATTATGTCCTTGAATCTGCCCCAAAGGCAGGACATTTTATAGGCAAAATTAGCCAGGGTTCTTCAATGTTTTAACCAAAAGGAACTCAGATTAGGAGGTCAGTAAATGCTGTTTCAGATCCTGGAGCTATCCTTTCACCTGAATGATTCACAATTGAGATGCTGCCGAGCCAGCCCTCAGAGACATTTTGCTTAGACAACAACCAGAACATGTTAGGCACAATGTCTGTGAGGGACTGAAGAAACCACATCTTGTTCTGCTCTGTAGAAGCTGAACATGTGGAGGATGCACCTGAATAGATCTCTGATTGCTTCTTGGAATTTAGGCTGAGTCAGACTCATGCTCCCAGCAGAAGCTTGAGAAGCTTACTGGCATGTAAAAGAAATTGATTAACTCTTGACGGGCTTGCTGTGAGGGACTCCCTAGGCCAATAAACCTGGCCAATAATGTTCTTTAACTCCACAAAATGAAGGCATTTCTGAGCTCTGCATTTTTTGAATATCAGCCCTCAGACCTCAGGTAGTCCTGTATATAGCTGGAAAATTTTTCATTCTGGGCTCTTGTGAGGGCAACTAGAGAACTGTGGGGTGGTGCTGAAGCCCTCTTTTAGGCACCAAATCAGAGGATCTTAACCATTTTCTAAAATATTTCTTTCTTTTTTTTCTTTTAATCTCAGTCTTTCAGAGAAAGGGTCCATATTTAAAGGTTAATAGGCAGATTTTGGTTCAATTGCAGATCTGATTATCTTAGACAAATAAAATTCAGCCTCAAGGAAAAAAATATATATCTATTGTCCCATCCCCAAACTGTTATGGTGTCAGTTCTGGCAGGATAAGCATGGTATAAGGGAAAGGGTTGGAGGGAGAAAAGAAAGCTGCTTATGCCTTCTCCCTACTGCATGCTATAAATTCACAATATCCTTATCTGGCTCTCCTAATCCCAAGAGCTGTGCCATATATAGTTAGCCATATGTGATACCATTTATGGAGCTCTTACATTGTGCTAAGGATCAAGCTTAACACTTTACATGCATTACCTCAGTGTCTGTGGGGACTCCAAAAGTGCCATCAGTGAAGCGTTGTTTGGTCTGCTAAAGAGTAGGTGCCACTTCCACTTCTCACAGCAGTCCTTTTATTCATTTGTCCATGTTCAACCCCAGGGCTGCATACGATTTACCTATCCCAAAGAAAGAACATAAGGACTCATGGAGAGGGTTTGGACATTTTATTACTAATGCCCTCTTCAGTGGTGGCAGGCCGGGATACAATGAAGGGCTGCACCATGCCTATAAGCACAGGAAATATATAGGATAGTTGCACACCCACAGTGCATGTGGGTTTCTTCAGATGTTTTATGATTACACCCCTTTACTTTATAACCACAATCATTCTGCTTTGATCTTCACCTGAATATTGGAGACAAGAGAAGTAGCCAGCTTCCCCTCTCCATTTCCTTCATTATCATTCTGTAGAGTCTTATCCCATTGCAAGCTTTTCTAGGCACTGATTAGTATTTAGTCTAGTAGTCCAACAAATATTTATACACCTGTTCAGGCCAGGAGTTTTGCTAAACACTGGTTATACATTGGTGAATAAGCAAATATATTTCCTGCCTCTGTAGACTTTATGGTGATAAATACTACTAGGTGAAGGGGGTAACAGTTGTCTAGAATGGTCACAGAATGCTTCTCTGAAGTTATATTTAAACATAGACTTGAAGAATGAGGATTCATGCTAAAAATGGAGGGGAGATTATTCAAGAAAAAAAGAAACCATAAGTGTGAAGATCTTGTGGCAAAAACAAAAACAAAACAAAACTCCAAGAGGCATTTAAAGAACTGAAGGAAGGCCTGTGTGGCTGGAGTATAGTGGTAAAAGGAATATGTGGAGATTTGGAAAATAAAAAATATCAGATTATTGAAGAGACTTTTATGTTGTATTAAGGAGTTTGAGGTTTTTTTTTTTTTTCTTCTCAAGGCAGTAGAAAGTCTGAATAATTTTAAACAAGAATGATCTAATCTAACTTCTATTTTTAAAGGATTTTACTGAACGTATGCTATACTTCCCTTTTTAAAAAGGGAGAAAGACTTAAAGGAATAAAGATGTCTTGGGCTACTGTGTGGAACATTGAAGAGAGGCAAAAACAGAACTATTGGTGTACTTTATTAAAGGGATAATGAGGTCCTAACAGAGTGAAAATGGGGAGAAGAGGACACAGACAAAATATATTTAGGAGGCAGAAAAGACAGGTGTTGATAATATATTATAAATAGAGAATGGAGAAGAAAGAAAAATGACTCTGAACTTCCTGGCTTGAGCAATGGGAGGTAAATAGGGTATCACATACAAAAAATGAAAAGGTTTAGGAAGGAGTAGATAAGAGGAATTGAGAGTTTGATTTCAAATTCCTTCAGTTTGGAATTTCCATGGAATTCCCACTTTGGAGATATCAGATAGGCAGTTAGATATATGATATTAGAACACAGAGAGATGTGAAATACAAATCTATTTCTCATTGGCATATTTAGATGGGATTTATACCCCTAAACATGGCTGAGATCTCAAAAGGAGAGAGTAGAGAGAAATTAGAGAAGCAGGTCTAGGGACAAACCTCAGGAAACATCAACACATACCAGAGGAGTATCCTACAAAGAAACTGATGAAGAATAGCCAGAGAGAAAGGTCAGGAGAAGGTTTTGTCTCTGGGGATCCAGAAGGCAGAAGTATGGAAGATCATTGAGCTGAAAGCAATTAAGATGTAGTAAATGCAGGAATTCTCTCTGTCTTCCTTCTGTTTTCCTAAAAGCTGAACATAGATTTACAAAGATAAAAGATTTCCCCCACCTTCTGCCAGGGAAAACAAAGGTTAGCCACTGAGGACACCATTGGATTCAGCTTGGAGGTGGTCCCAGCAGAGTCTGTGTTAACAACCTTTACCAACCAGTCTTCGTCTGCCATTTATTTGCCTTGCCTCAAGCTGCTACCCATGGAGACTCAAAGTCCTCTTTCTTTGTTTTGTCACTTCTCTAAAAGCTTACTGTTCTTTGTTGCAGATGCTGTAAGCTGAAATTCAAAGCTACCTCTTTGAGAACTACTACTTCCCTGGGTGTTTCTTATGTACATATGAAACATACATGTTCATAAACTTGTTTGATTTCTCTTGTTAATCTGTCTTGTGTAACAGAGCTCTCAAGTCCAACTAAAAACCTATGGGTTATTCTTCTCCTATATGACAAAGAAATAGTGTTTCAGGAAGGAAATGACAAATGCTTCTAAGAGGTTGAGTAAGATGAGGACTAAAATGTGACCATTGATTTTGGAAATAATATAGTGAGCTTGACATGAGCGATAATTAGAGGACACTGAGAAGTGATAGGGAGTAAAACATGGAAATAGCAGATGGAGATAATACCAAACTGCAACTGAACATAAACGGATTATTTGGAAGAAGTTTTCACATCTCCACCAAAGGAGCAGCGTCAGATACATAAACACTGCTGCAATGTCAAAGAGTTCCAGGGTCATGACTCCTGGGATCACTCTGCCCTGACATGCCATTACTCTTCTCTTCTGCTCTGACTCCATGGTATGTCTTCCAACTAGACTCTTGGGAAAGTCTTGTATTGAAAACCCCCATGGGTGCATAATCATTTCCCCTAGGCTCAGTGCAATTTTCTCTTCTTCTTTCAGATCCCCCTATCTTTCTCAAGTAAAATGAGTAAATTTTCTTCTCTGGAGTCCCACTATATGAATTCATTGTTGTTCCATGTATTAGACTGACTTATAATTGCTTGAGTGTATGTCCCAACTAGACTGTGACTACACTGAGGGAGGGGACTTGGTTTGGAAAGTGAGATTAGCTCCCAAGTTTTATCCAAACAAATAAGACCATTTTATAACAGGATTCCCTTCTCTTATGTGGTGCAGTATCTATCTATATTCCACTTTTTCCCATCTCTTGTTTGTTCCATCCCACCACCTCTCAAGATTATTACAATAGGATTAGGACTGACTAATTTGTTCAAAAGTTTATTTATGTTTTATGTAGAATACAAATCAAAGTACATTTGTAGCAAAAGTTTTCTCTAATCCATGCACCAAAAGCTGCATTTTCTGTTTTAATCCAATATATTTCCTATCTTGTATTTAAGTAAGATGAGTAAGATCATCATAATCATGTTGTTTAGGAAATTCATCACAAAGAATAAAAAATATGTTACTAGAAAACTAAATTCTTGGACACCCTGGTGAAAAAATCTTCCATCCTGCTGATTTCCAAACATTGGCCCTCCCCTCAGGTTTCAAGAAATAACCCACAATTTCTTGGGGACCCAGCTGTCTGCACAGCTTTTCTTGTTCTCTCCCAGTAGAGTGGCTTTAAGGGCCTATGTTGACTCTTACTGATTTTTTGACATTTTGTCTTTCAGAACCAGAGGCAGGAGAGGTGTCCCCTCCAGTCGGTGCTGGAGTCAACAGCAACAGCTGGACCTTTAAATACGGACCCGGCAACCCGAAACAATCCGGTCCCGGTGAGTTGCCAGACAAATTCATTATCCCAGGATCTCCTGCGATCATCTCCATCCGGCAGGAGCCTACTAACAGCCAAATTGATAAAAGTGACTTCATAACCTTCGGCAAAAAGGAGGAGACCAAGAAAAAGAAGAAAAAGAAGAAGGGCAACAAGACCCAGGAGAAAAAGGAGAAAGGGAACAGCACGACTGACAACAGTGACCAGTGAGGTCCTCAAATGGAAACAAGCCACTTAGCCAGTTTTTGTAATAATGGCAAATCTCTTCCCATGTAGCAACTCCCTGCTCCCTTCTCCTATCAACATGAGCCCTCTTAGAGACCTCAGAAATCTGCAGAAAGTTCCCCTGTATATGTTTAGACCAAATTTAACAGGTTTTGTCTTAAAAGCTTTCCTAAGTCTGGTGTTAACTCTTTCTCTCCACTCTGGCTTGTTTTCAGAACCTAAAAAGCAGACCCAAGTTTCCTTTCTCCTCCGCCGCAAAGGAGAAGCATCCCAGTCCCGCCAGTGAGAGGTTGGACTCTCTGCCCTGTGCTCCGGGGATCCTGTCTTGATGACACTTGCAGGGCAGGCTGAATGATTTTGAGATTGAGCAGCTTGGGTGTTTGTGGCCACTGCAGATATTTCAGTGCCAGATATTGGCTGAGGTGGGTCAGATTAGACTATTTGCACAAAAAGGGCTGGGAAATAAAGGCAAGTAAACAGTGGGAGTTATCAGTCTGGAGGGGAAATGTGAGACTGAAGAAACCAGACTTTCTAAATTTTATAACTCAAGAGGTAGTGGCCAACCTCTAGCAGACAAAACTTTCCCCCACTGACAAGGCTTTAGGAGTCCCTAAAGTCTGTTTGCTGTGGTGTCCTTGTACCTAAAACCTGCATTATACGTACAAGCAAACAGTTCAGTGTTTAACAGCGGGTCAACCAGGGCAACAGAAGCAGATCTGATGTGTTTCCTGTGTATGTCCTTGTGCTCACTTTATTAAAAATTCTTTTGCACACAATGTTTATGAAAAGGCCAGATCCTTTTCCAAACACATATGCAAAAGCAAAAGAAAAAAAGAAAACCCAACACCTCATTTTATGCTGTTTGTTATTTGATAGATTTATTTAAAAAAGAGAAAGTCTATAACTATAAATCTTTAAAGAGAAATATGATGAATATTTCCCCTAAACTCCCCTTGAAAGAGAATTCAGTCTACAGCCATTTAAATGATCATTGCTGCTACAGAAGTGCTTTAAGAGAATTGCCTGAAACATCTGTATTATACCGGCCACCTGCCAATCACAGCTTTACTCTTTCAGGTCACTCTGGGGCTGCCTCTTGCATGTATTAATTACTAAATAAAAGGATCTTTCTTTCTCTTTTCTAAGAAAAAATGATGTGCACTTTGAATACACAACCTTCTCTAACCAACTATATCAAGACCCAGAAATTGAAGAAAAATACTGTTTTCGCATACATACAGTGAGCAGACTTTTCAATCCTCTAATTCTGTGACTTGTCTTGGTGTGCTAGCCTACACCTTCTCTTTGGTTTAGTTATCCTTTTCTATAACACTCTGAATTGCTAATCTTACTAACACCTATGATGTTACCTGAAATCAATCTCCCATATGTATGCTGTATGCTATTATAAGACTCCTGAAATATACTTACTCTGTGCTTGTGTATGTGAATGTTAATGCAACTATTACCTAGAGTGAACTTTAAGCTTTATTGTTGAATGTAATTCCATTATATTTCCTTTTGTACACCTGTGAAAAAGTGGAGTAGTGTTTTTTTAACCATTGTTAATCCGCTTTTGTGTATGAAAGACACAGTAAAATTTCTTTCTTAAATCAAGATACTGGTGATTCAAGGAATTTTATTTATGGTCAGCCAAGAGCTAGCTCTTGCCAAGAGTCCTGCTGGCAAGAGAATGGATAAAGCTGTTTTTTTTTTCTAGTAACAATTCTGGAATGAATACTGGAGATATTCCCTGAAGGTGTGCAAGCACAAATTTTACCAATCTGACCTCTTTGAAGTTGCAGAATGCTTGAAATTCTAATGCTATCTGGAATATCAGCTCATAGAAAATAATAAAATTTACTGTTACCTTAAATAACACATTTTAATTTTGTTATGTACAATTTACAAGTTTGATTATATTTAAAAGTTAATATAAAGGAAGTAGGAGTCTGTCATAGAAAAAAAGGCATTAAATCTAAAAAAAAAAAAAAAACTAAAAAAAAACTGTCTTGTCTACTTTTAGCTTCATTCTCCCATATTTTGAAGGGTGTGTAACTTCAGCTCTGCAGGATTGCATGGGGTAAAACTTGTTGCCAACACATGTAAACCATTGCTACATTGTAGGTTGTGATCATTTTGCCCCACTGAAGCCCATGTAACTGACCTTACGTGCCTTTTGAACTAGGAGAATCGGGCTAATTTATTAATGATGATAATTATAATGTATCTGTACAGCACTTTTTAAATTTGCGAAGTGCTTTCCAATCCATGTTAGTTACTAGTCATTACAGCTGTAAGGATAAAACACGTCATGTGGATTCATTTTTAATTGGTGCTATTGGTATTTCCTCTGTTATTGCTAATAAATGGAAACTGGTGGTATGAAAGAAATGGTGGTCATTTCTAAGTATAAGGGTAGGAAAAATAGAACACTGATTATCATGAGCTATTATTACTGAAGAAGATTGCCATAGTATCAAACTTACTGTAACACCCTCTGGCGATTACACTGGTTTTTATGTTCATCACTGAGGTAAAACATCAATGGAATAAAAAAAAATAAAATAAAAACCTCTATAATATTATTAGAATGGGAAGCCAGGAGGATGCTGATTACTTCCCTTCACATTATTTCAGTCTTCTTAATAAGAATTGCAACAGACCAGGGCTGAGATTATAGCTAGTGGTACTCCACTTGCCTAGCATACATAAAGCCCTACATTTGATCCCCAGCACTGAAAAAAGGGAATCACATCAAAATGTTTTTTTATTACTAGAGCCCCTCCAGTCAGTTTGATCATTACAGTTCTTGTAGCTCTCTATAATTGGAAAGTCAAATAATGCCTTATAAAATCAACTTTTTGTTTTTTTGAGAGACAGCTTTATTTAGGAAAGCTAATACACATTGAAAAGGGAGAATGCAGGGCATCTCAAGAGAGAGACAGCTTTGAGGGGAAAGAAAGAGCTACATATTCAAGAGAGAATGTGGGCCATTTTGAGAGTGAGAAGCACCTGAAATTAACTTTTATTGAGCATAGAATATATGCTACCCTACTGAGTAGGTTCAGTTCATAGTACATGCTCTATAACAAATAAGTTATATTGTCCTTGTATAGTTCAATTTTTTATTAGCATAGGCTTTAGGTACAGTGGTTCTTAACCTGGAGCAGTCCCCCACTCCCCGACCCCTAGGGAGCATTTGAAGATGTTTGGGGACATTGTAATCTTTATTACTTGTGGCGGCCATTGCTACTGGCATCTAATGGGTAGATACTAGGGGTGCTATCAAAAACCCTACAATACACAAGACAGCCTTCCACAACAAAAAATTTTCCAGCCCAAAATGTCAAGATTGAAAAACCTTGCGATAGAATGACAATATAATTTGTTTAACCCATGTTTTAAATGTTAAGAAGATACCGTTAATAATTACTTTAGGAATCAAGATTTAAACTGGAACTTTCCCAGGTAACTTGGAATGCTGAAGGATTCTAATTATAAACAAATTGTTAAGTTCTGTCAATGACTAGATGGGAACCTGGGCTAAATCACTACTTCTGTGTTTCAGCCTCATTTTCCTCATTTCTAAAATGAGGATAATTATAGAATAGATATTAGAGATTTTTGGGGAAGTTTTAACAAGATAATCTCAAACTTTTTAACACAATGTTTATTGAAGTGCTCAATAAACGGTTGTTATTATTTATAGTCCTTTTCTTCCACTTCTGTACCCCTTTTTCACAGATAACAGCTATTAGACTCAGAACACTTTTCCTATTGATTAAAATATGAATGAGAGATGGCAAAATGAATCAACATAGATTTGGCATTAAAATAGTTTATTTACTCCACTGTTTTGCTCATTCCTGGAGGAAAAAAAGTCAAGTCCGTTTCATTACTCCTTACCTATTTCCATCATGAATAAAAACCACTTCTCTAAGTGTTTAAGTGAACAGCATGTTTATAGGTGTTCCACCTCAATGATTAGTGATCTGAAAACCAGGGACCAAAAGGCTTGAAGTCATTCTGCATGTTCAAATGAACAAATCCCATGAGTCTAAGTATAACATTAGGAAAGAGAAATGTTACCTCCAACAACTTCTTTTTGGCAAATGGATAAAACGGAAACACCAACACACCTACATATTTGCCTAGAATCCTACAGGTAATAAAGGACAAGTCAATTTGCGTCTCTCTTAAGAGCTAGGGTACTTTGTAAGGGTCTCACACAATCAGAGTGCAGATTTACTCTTTAGAAGAACTGCAACTGATTTCAAAGGATGAGTCCCCTAATTAGTGTCTGGAATTTTGGCTAGTGGCTTTTAGGCTCCTAGGTAAAGATTCTAGTCTTAGGATGTTGTGGCCATGAATTTTACGTTTTTTAAGTTCAAAATCCCAAAGTACAAATGTAATTGAACAAAGACTTATTCTGGTGTTAAATTTAAATTTTAAAATCAACAAAACATCAAGAGATACATTAAAATAAGTAAACAAACAAACAAACTACAGTTGTACCTCATCAGGACTTGAAACCTTAAGAACTTCCCTAAAAAATAGCAAATTGAACATTCCTTGACCCTATATAATCAGGTTTTCATGTACTTCCTCTTGTTAAGGAAAAGCTGATCTTATTGTTTTTCCCCTGAATTAACTTGGCTGTTGACTGGCAGGATAAATCTTGTAACCAAGACGTCCTCTCTGATTTTATGTGCATGTACACACACACACACATACACACACACATACAGAGAGAGAGAGAGAGAGAGAGAGAGACTTTTATTATAATTAAGAAGGGGTCCTTAGTAAATGAGTATGGTACTAGCTTCCCTTTGAAATTGTACCTAAGAATGGTACATAACATTACCAGTTAGGTAAAATGTTAGTGGTTCTGATTTCTCCTGGGGTTGATTCATGAGGAAATGTCTGTTGAAAACTCTTAAAAATCTTTTTCCCTAAAAAAAAAAAAAAAAAATCTATGAATTTGTCTTTGAGCTTAAGTTCCTCTGCGAGTGCACTAGTAGATTGACTTCTGTAATATGGAGTCTAGTTTTTACAATAAAATTAGAAAGTAAAAATTAAAGGAGTCAAGTGAAGAAATTAGCACAAAGCCCAGAAATTTGTTAGGTTAGAAAATGTGAACTGGAGATCATTGATCCACAAAGAACATGAGCAATTTAGTCAACTACTCAACTACTCAGCCAGTATCTGGACAAAGCCGAAAAAATTGACAACTAATGCACAAACATATATGAGGACTGGTTAAACAACTCCTACTTTAGGCTTTGCTTCTGCTAGCCTTTCTATATTAATTGTATGTCATATTGGATTTTTATTGTAAAAGTAACATATGTTCTTTTAAATAAATCCAAGAATCCAGAGACATATAAAGAAAACCCACTCATCTCCTCACTCATTTCTTTTAGTTCCCCTTCACACAAATATCCATTGCTAACAGGTGTGTTTTCCCACATTTTTCTCTATGCATTTATACATATAGCATAAACATAGGATCAAAATAAAATTTAAAAAATTAAATAAAATTTAAAAATAAAAACAAAATAATGTCATAATTGTTACCATGTATATTTTTTTAAACTTATATTAACTTGGAAACTTCTCCAGGTCAACTCAAAAAAATATTTTAAATTCCTGTATAAGTTCTATATGATGGTCAGATCATATTGCATTCAGCTTTTTATTTATTAAGGCATTTGGGTTACAGCCAAATTTTTGCTACTGAAAACAAAAGGAGAACTTATTTTCAATAATAAATTCAGTAGTTGAGCTTTATAAATCCTGGCTTACGTATATTTCAGAGGAAGTTTGGAAAGTCATTATGAACTTTTATGTGACCTACTCTATAAAAGTCATATCCTTTTATCTGAACATACACTTGTTTTAGTAATCAACAGTGAACTAAAATTCTACTTATAGGTGGATGATGAAAAACAGAGACGAACATTCATAAGAAAGAAAAAGGTTAGAAAGATTTGTCATCATTTACCTACCCAGAACAACTTCATGGGAAATCCATTTCACCCCAAAATTTCTCCATCCAGTCACAGATTAAGATGCACATAGGAAAAACAGAAGCTTCAAATATAATTTAAATACTTGCTCAGACTTGTGATATTTTAATACCATTTGTCTGAACATTAGACATAAAGCAATCTAATTTGATTCTAGGTTGTTACATCTTGGCTGAGAAGTAGATATATGAGATTTGTATCTATGGAATGGATGATTTCATTTTAAGAAAATATCAATTGCTTACCAAATAATGAATCTGAGACTGCCAAATATCAAGGCAGTTATTCATGTGTCTAAAAAAAAATACCAATTACAAAACCATCTGCTTTAGTATATTTTTATACTAAATTATCAATACTGTTTTATCTCTCACACTAGTCTTTTAAGAATGACATTCCCAAGTCCTTTGGTTTATTCCATTCCCCATGGTTAACGAACTCATTATTCAGACAAAGCACATATTTCTTCTCAGCTGTAGGAATTTTCCAGATTATCTTCCTCTTTGTTCTCCTCAAGGATAGGGCCAATTTTCTAGGGACTTTGGAATCTGGAATCTCCATCCTTCCTTTCACAACTTTCACAGTGGTACAGCAAGATAAGAGCTCAAGTCAGGTATCTGGTAAGCATCAATGGGTGATGCACATGTTTGTGAGTAGTAGCTGAGATAGAAAGGCAGTGCTAGATCTCACCTAGGGATGGTTAATTATAGGGTGAAGAAGAGGTCTTTTTTGGAAAAAAAAATTAGTTGTAGATGAACACAATACCTTTATCTTATTTATTTATTTTTATGTGGTGCTGAGGATCAAACTCACTGCCTCACATGTGCTAGGCAAGCGCTCTACTACAGAGCTACAACCCCAGCCCAGGAAGAGGTCTTCTGCAAGCTGAGCCTACTATCATGATAAGTGAAATGATACAGTCTTCTAAAAAACAAAGGCCGAATGTTCTCTCTGATATGTGGATGCTAACATATAATGGAGGGGGGCAAAGGGAGTGGTGGAGAGTAGAAGTTCATTGGGTTACACAAAGGGGAATGAAGGTAAGGGGGGGATGGGAATAGGAAAGACAGAAGAATGAATAGGATATAACTTTCCTACATTCATGTGTGAATACACAACCAGTAAAACTCCACATTATGTAGAACCTCAAGAATGAGATCCTAATTAGAATAAGTATAATATGTCAAAGTACACTTTCTTTCACGTATATCTAAAAAGAACAAATAAAAATGGGATACATAAATATAAATGAATAAATAGTAAAATACAGATTTCCAAAGTCCAGAACGTAGAAATTTGCAAGTGAAACATCTACAGAGAGGTACTGTTAAGTTTTGAATCTATTCTTTCATTCCTTTTTTGATGCATATATAACTGAATGGTTGAAAATACCTAATAAATAACAACTTCTCCCTTGTCCAAGGTATTGAATTAGTTGATAAATAAAATAGTGGCATAAAAACATTAAAATATTCATTTTATTAATTATTAAGATGAGCTAGAGAACACAGGTTAGTGTTAGTACCAAATGAGACTGTTAAAATTACCCCTGAATTTGTCAGATTTTCTATTACAGTATAAATAAAAAAGACAGTGTGGAGAAGGAAAGAACTATTATTCCCAGAAGACAACTCAATTCCAAGGAGGAAAAGAGGCAGAGCTGAGCCAAGTATTAACAGTTTATTCTTCCACAAATTGCCAAGCAAATAAATCACTTCAATCTCACAAGGTAGTGAACAGAGGGGTATGGAAAAGCTAAGAGTGTGATTGAGTATCACAAAAGAGATCATCAAGAGGTAGAATATGCATTTTTCAGTGTGTGTGCGCGCAGCGCGCTAGGGATTGAATCCAGTGCTTAGTGCATGTGAGGCAAGCACTCTACCAACGGAGATCTGAGCTAACTTTTATTCTTAAAAGGGGAATACGTGCCAGGCGTGGTGGCACACACCTGTAATCCCAGTGGCTGGGGAGGCTGAGGTAGGAGGATCGAGAGTTCAAAGCCAACCCCAGCAAAAGCGAGGTGCTAAGCAACTCAGTGAGACGCTGACTCTAAATAAAATACAAAATGGGGCTGTAGATGTAGCTCAGTGGTCAAGTTCCCCTACGTTCAATCCTCTGTAGAAAGAAAGAAAGAAAGAAAGAAAGAAAGAAAGAAAGAAAGAAAGAAAGAAAGAAAGAAAAGGAATAAATAAAACAACAGGAATATTAAACTTCTACATATTTCAAAATTGTAGAAACAGCTCATGAGAACTTCTACACCTTGCCCACTGTTGCAATTTGTTAGTCTTTCTTATTTTTGAAAATGTGATATGTAAAAGTTGTAATTTAATTTACATTTCTTTCATTATCATAAATTTGAACATTTTTCCATCTTAAGAATATTATTTGACTGGTCTAGCTTACAATATCAACTATTTACCAGAATACAAGATGACTTTAAACATCTGAGCAGCAAATTTGGCTTTGAAACTGTGTGAAATATTGATGGTGTTTTTGGCCCAGTGGATATATTAGATAGATTGCAGTGTGAGATCTCAGAATCAATGTTCAGTCTATATATTTGTGCAATGGATAATTACTGTAACAAATGCAGACTTGACATTACAGTAGAAAAAGCACAGTGCATTAGGCCTGTGTCCCAAGGGGCTTGCTAGATCAGGAGCTTGGAAACCATCAAACACTAGAGGCCAATTACCTTGACTCTACAGCACTAACCTTCATAATGACCAAACCAGAGAATGCAAGTTTTGTCTTCCATTTTTCTGAAAAGGAGCCCACATGTCACTACTCCTGGTTCTCTGGGTACTTGAATGGAAGTAAAATTAACTTCCCAAGTAGCAGACCCGGAGTCAGATTTTTGTAGGTATTACATTTATTGAAAAAGTTGGGAATATATGTTAATAATACCAATAAAGTAAGCTTTGACACTAATGTGTAACTACATATCAGGAAAGATACTCAGTTAAAATACTTAATATTTGTAAAGAACTTACAAGAGCATCAGGCACAGAGGAAGCACTGAGCCATTTTTAAACAGCTGACAATATGGCGTCTGAGCCAATTTTCAGTGACTGGGAATCTATTTCTGTTTCTTTTTTCTTCCTTCTCCTTCCTCCTCTTCCCCCCTCTACAATCAATCCTCTCTCAGTTACTTTCTTTTCCCCTCCACTGATTCTTTTATAATGCTCCTACTATTTTTCCCTCTCCTTATCTGTTCTTTCCTCTTCTCCCTCCTTCTTCCCATACTAAACTTATTAAACTCTTTTCTCTCATTTTTTCATCTCTAGTGAAAGACAAGTTATAGTTGAAACTTCTGATAAAGAACTGATAAAATCAATTGACATTAAAGTGAGTCTATTTAATATTTAATTAGATTAAAATTTATTTTTTTTCAATCTACTCTCTTTCATATAGAACATGCATATTTTGCTGTCTTCTGAGTATATTTTCATGGCTTAAAAGTAGTTAAACTGATATTCTCCCCTCACATTTTGAGAATTTGCCGCAGTCCGGCTGCAGCAAAATAACGGGGCGGGGGGGGGGGTGACGAGCAACTTGTGTACATTGATACAGCAGGAGTGGGAGCCGTTTATTGTAGGACAGGAGGAATATATATACATTCCACACAGCTTATCTTAATTAACATAAACTCGATACAGCAGTCAAACAATAAGGAATCGCCACACTTAATGGCTCGCTGGTGTTACTTCTCAAACCACTCCCTCTGGCAAAATGCCAGGCGCCATCCTGACTTGTTTACAGACTCTAACATGAATTTATGCTGGATATTTTGAAATTTATTTTTATTTTCAAGAAAATATGCACATATTGTGCAACTAATCAGACAAGGAGAGTGTCTAGAAAAATCTGGTCACTTGCAGAAACAATCGTTCTCTTCTAATTGGGAAAATGAAAATGGCTTAATTTTGTATTTCTTTTTAATTCTTTCCCTCTCTCCTTGCGTATGGAATAAGAGAGGAAGAAGAGGGCTAAAAGGAGGAAACTTAGAAATACAGGTAGATTGAAGGCAAACAAAAGGGGTTTTACTCCTACTGTTTAAAAAGCATAGATATCAATTATATTAAAGAGATACTATAAATTAAGCCATAGAAGAACTAGAGTAAAACAAAGGAGCATATTTATTTAGCACCTGGTGAGGAGAATCAAAGTTTCAAGGCAGTAAATTAAAACACAAAAAATGAAATAGATATGGTTAAATAAGCGTCTTTTGTAATCCCAAAGTTTAAAAGCCATTGAACTGCTTAATTTTAACAGAAAATACAATGAAGGATAGTTTGTTATATAAAGAAATCACAAAAATTGATGTAAAAAATTCTCAGGCTCCAAGACAAGTGAACAGATTGTTCACAAGGGCATTTTAAAATGTGGAAAATGATCAACTATCAACCTCAGTACTAATCAAAGGTTAAAACAAATAATTAGATACTATTTGTTATGTATTAAATAGGGCTGGGGTGGAGCTCATTGGTAAAGTTGTGTGCTTAGCCTGCTTGAGGCACTGGGTTTAAGATTTAGCATTGAAAAACAAATCAGTTTCTGATCCTCACTCGGATTCAAGCTAATATTCTCCCACTCTGTTTTTCATTCTGGGAACATGCTATTGACTTGATGTTTCTATCTTCTCTGCACCCAACCCATCCCTCCTTCTTAGGGAAAAGACTTTCCTAATAAGAGAGTTTGAAAGGATGAATTGGGTATGTACAAACCAACTCCATTTCCCTGCTTTCTCTTGGTTCAAATGACTCACCAGGAGCCACATTCTAATCCACTCCGCTGGTGGTGTGATGGGGGTGCCTAGTTTGGGTTAGATTCTAGAGGCTAGTATAAAAAACATTTTTTTTTTCCTGAAGATGGAGCACATTCCCTAAAATCAGATTTGTCAGTGATAAACATGATATTTTGGTCTTCATTTTATATTGACCACTAAGAAGGGTACTATTTTGGGGATCCCTTTCAAAATCTAATCCTTTATCATAGTGTACTCAAAGCTTTAAAGATATTCAAAGCATTTTATCCATTTCTGAAAATCACAGTTAAAGATTTATGCACTAATATCTTCATTATGTTTTTATTATTAATGATACATTAACGGTTAATGCACCTATGTTGCATCTGCTAAAAATGTCATTGTAAGACAAAACTCAAGATGTAAAAGAATACATAGGCATCAATAATTAAATCAATATTTTTGTAGCACCTACTACAAGCCACATACCTTGCTATGTAAAGTGAAATACAAAGAAAAAAGACTAGCAAAAAAATATAATAAAAATTTATTTAAATACATTTTTATGGGATAAAATCTGATATCCTCTTTCTGATTGTATGCCTCTGTGTCTTTTTAAGTTAGAATGTGTGACTTTTATGTTTTTGCATCAATCCAGAGTTTATAGAGAACTTCTATCAACAACAAAACAAACGACCTACTTCAAAAAAGGGGAAAAAGCACCAGGTGCAGTGGCACACACTTGTGATCCCAGTGGCTCAGGTGGCTGAGACAGGAGGATCGCAAGTTCAAAGCCAACCTCAGCAACTTAGCAAGGTCCTAAGCAACTTAGTGAGACACTGTCTCTAAATAAATAAATAAATAAATAGAAATTTTAAAAATGGGCAAGAAGCCAAGTGTGGTGGTATACACCTGAAATGCCAGTGACTCAGGAGGCTGACTCAGGACAATTGCAAGTTCAAGGCCAAACCATAGCAACTAAGTGAGATCCTCAAGCAACTTGATGAGACCTTGTTTCAAAATAAAAACAAAAAAGGACTGGGAATGTAGCTCAGAGGTAAAGTATCCTTGAGTTTAATTCTTAGTATTAAAAAAAAAGGCAATAGACTTAAATAGACATTTCTCTGAAGAAGATATATAAGTGGCCAATAAGCACAGGAAAGCAAGCTCAACACCATTAGAGAAATGCAAATTAACACTACCATAGATATCAACTCACACCAATTAGTATGGTGACTATCAAAACAAAACAGGAAATAACAAGTATTGGTAAGAATGTGGAAAAATTGGAGCCCTTGTGCACTGTTGGTGGGAGTATAAAATGTTATGGAAAATAGTATGGCTTTTTCTCCAAAAAGTAAAAGTAGAATTACTATATGATCCAGCAATTTCACTTCTATATGTATACCCAAAAGAATTGAAATCAGGATCTTAAATATTAATACACCCATGCAGTATTATTCATGACAGCTAAACATGGAGCCAGGCCACGTATTCATCAATGGATAAATGGATAAATAAATGTGTGTGTGTGTGTGTGTGTGTGTGTGTAAACTATTATCCAGCTTTTTGTTGTTGTTGTTGGTGGTGGTGCTGGGGATTGAACCCAGGGCCTTGCGCTTGCAAAACAAATACTCTACCAACTGAGTTAGACCCCCAGCTCCTTTATTCAGCTTTAAAAAGGAAGGGAATTCTGATATATTCTACAACATGGATGCTTTAGTCAACTTTTTCACTGCTGTGACCAAAAGACCTGACAAGGACAATTTTAGAAGAGGAAAAGTTTATTTGGTGTTCCTGGTTATAGGGGTCTTAGTGCATAGACAGCCTAATCCATTGCTCTGGGCCCAAGGTGAGGAAGAACATCATGGCAGAAGGGTGTGGCATAGGAAAGTAGCTCAGTATGTGACAGTCAGGAAGCAGAGAGAGCGCTGCTCACCAGGGACAAAACGCATACCCCAAAGGCAAGTCCCCAGTGACCTACCTCCTTCAGTCACATCTATCTTCCTATAGTTATTACCCAGTTAATCCATTCAAGTGGATTGTTTCACTGATTAGGTTAGGGTTCTCATAACCCAATCGTTTTACCTCTAAACTTTCTTGCATTGTCTCACACAGGAGCTTTTGGGAGACACCTCATATCTAAATCATAACAATGGATGAACATTGTGAACATTATACTAAGTGAAATAAGCCAAACACACACACACACACACACACAAAAAAAAAAAAAACACAAAACAAAACAAAAAAAAAAAACCCCAAAAAACCAAAACACCAATATTACAAGATTCTGCATATATGAGGTAGTTAGAGTAAAAATCAGAGACAGAAAGTAGAATGGTGGTTGCCAGGGTCTGTGGGGAGGGAGGAAAAGGGAGTTTTTATTTAATGGACACAATGTTTCAGTTTACAAAGTGAAAAAAGTTATGGAGATGAAGGATGGTGATTGTTGCACAATGTTACAAATGCATTTTAAAAATTGGTTAAAATGGGGCTGGGGTTGTGGCTCAGTGGTAGAGCACCTGTCTAGCACATGTGAGGCCCTGGGTTTGATCCTCAGCACCACATAAAAATAAATAAACAAAATTATGTCCATCTACAACTAAAAAAATATTTTAAAAAATTGGTTAAAATGTTATATCATATGTGTATTTTACCATAATAAAAATTGAAAAAGATTATACACCAAAATCAATTCAAGATGAAGTTAAACACATACAGTGAAAAACATCAGGGTTGGGGAGGGATGTAAGAAAACTATTAAAAGTAAGTGTGGAAGTCTGGGGCTGTGGCTCAGCAGTAGTGCAGTTGCCTGGCATGTGTAAGGCACTGGGTTCAATTCTCAGCACCGTATATAAATAAATAAAATAAAAGGTCTATCAACAACTAAAAAAAAAAAGTGTGCTATACTAGTGTGTGTTATACTAGTTAGAATTAGTTTGGGTTAATATGTTTTTAAGACTCAAAGTCATTTAGACATGATGGAGGTTATATCCTCATAAAAAGATATATGATAGGGAATTGAGGCTGACAGAGTAGGTTTGTTATGTTATTAGAAATCTAGGGGCATATCGTCTATTCTGCTATCGTAAGCATGGGATGTCCCTATTGTCAAGGAGTTCTCCCATAATTCAAGATGGCTGCTAGATCTCCAGGCTTTTCAACAGCAAGAAGGAAGTAAGGAAGTCTTTTAAAAAGTTTCCTCAGAAGTTCCACCTAACATTTCAAAATCATAACAGTGGATGAACATTGTGGACATTATACTAGTGAAATAAGCCAGTCAAACATGCACAAATAAACTCACCAATTTTCTTCTCTAAAAGGCAGAGAGAAAAAAAAAAAGAGGAAAGTCACATGGTCACATGTTTACAACTAGATGTATGATGTGACCAAATAAAAATTAGGGTTCTCTATTTAAAGAGAAGAGAATATTGGAGCTATAGCTTCTGCCATGGAATGGGCAATTTTAAAAAATCTCAAAGTGAACAAAGACCTTATAAGAAGGCAAAAGAGAAAATATTTATTTTGAATATATAAAAGTTTAAAATTACATTACAAAAACTACCATGAACAAAAGGATAAAAACTCAGTCATGAACTGCATTAGGATATTTTGGTCAATGACTCACCATATATACAATGATGGAGCTGAACATTTCTATATACCTAATATTTTCCAATACCTTTTCTATGTTTAGATGTTTTAAGATATACAAATGCATACCATTGTGATATAATTGCCTACATTATTTAGTACAGTAACACATTGTTCAGGTTGGTACACTAGGAGTAATAGGCTATGCTGTATAGCCTATTAGACTATTATATACCCTACCATCTAGGTTTGTGTAAGTACATTCAAAGAAGTTCACAAAAGAAACTCACCTAATGACACATTTCTCAGAATGTGTCACTGTCACTGACACATAACTATATAACATTATTCATATCATAGAAAAGAGACAATTTCTATGCATGTAAATTACTCCTATAAGTTAATATGAAATAGCACAAAAGAATAAAAAACCAACAGCAAATAGCAAAAAGGAGTAAATACTCAAAAGGATTAAACTTGAGGAATCACACAAAGCACAATGCATTTTAAATATTTTTAGAAATAAAAATAATGCAAATACTTGACAATCCATTAGAAACTAACAGGCTAAAAATAAATTCTTGAACTGCCAAGAAATGGGAATAATTTTACTTTTAAAACTATGTGAAATTATTCAGAAAACATTAAAGGACCCCAATCTGCATGATCTACACATACTACAGCAGTTGATAGTTCTGCTATGCCTAGAGTTACTGATGGAGTCAGGAATTTAACAGATGAAAACAGAATGTCCAGTTAAATTTTAATTTCAAATAAATAATGAATAGTCTTTTATTATAAGCATATCTCATGCAGTATGTCCAAGGCAATATTTGGGACATACTAAGAGGATTCTATTATTTGTTTTATCTGAAATGCAAAATTGGATTCATATACTTTATCTGATGTTCCTGGGCTCTACTACAGGCAAAATAAATCAGAATCTTGTGTTGTAGCCTGGGTATTCTTATTTTTTTTTTTTTTAATTTCCCAGATTAGAACCACCCAATGCATGCCCAGGACTGAGAATCACTGCTCTAGAAAATGTTAATTTTAGATGAATTAATTAGGTAAATTGGTATTGGCAGATTGACTTTAGGGGAATTGGTATCAAGGTGAATTAAATCCCTATTGCCATCTTAGCATGCTATTTTAAAATGTTGTTCATCTGTCTTGGTACATTATGTCCTTCTAAGAACCTAATTCACTTTGTAGGTATTATTTATAGGATTCCCCCTTTGAATCTGGCACCTGTCTCTGGTTCCCTTTTTTTCATCAGTGAGGTGTCACTGAGAGAAGCAGTTTACTTTTCTTGCCTCTTAGCTAAGGCCTCGCACTGAAGATGTGATATACTTTTCATACTGGAGGTTATAGTTGAAATATCTGGTTTTCACTCTTAAACAGTATTATTTTCTGAAGTCAGAAAAACTTCAGGTAAGAATAATCTCCTAACTTGTATTAGAGACATAACCAGAAGCAAATTTAGGCTTCTGAACCCTAATTAATTAAGTTAATTTAAGAAAATGTCATGATGAAAGTCTCTGACTTTGGTTGATGTTTCTCAGAAAAACAGTTCAAACTATGTTTCAGAATTTTCCAAAGCATAATGCCACTTAAGGACACTTCTTTCTTCTTCTCAGTAGCTAATATACTATCTGTCTCCTCATCAGCTCCAAATGACTATGTGGCAGAGAAGAATGGGCTGTTATTTGATGCCAAATTGAATCTGCGGAGATTCAGTGAACTAAGACTAGAGTATTATTACAGTGACTCAGTATGTATCTGTCTGTTTGTGATTTTTAACATTGATAGCAAGCTAGACTTACTTTTAATTTCCTCCTAAATATTAGGATGTTTCAAAGTGTCCACAGTTACTGATTAGTCTATTGTGTTTCTGATCTTAGTGATAGAATGTAGGCAACTTTTAAATTTGAAGAAAAATTTCATCTGTGAAGTTCTAACTAAACTTTCCACATCTCAGGAGTACTCATTCTAACTGCAGGAAAACATGAATATTCTTCAGCACACTCCTAATTCTCAATCATCCTTGTTGCCCTTTGGTTCTCACAAGCCATTAACCCATGTGAGAACTGGCAGCATAGGTAGCTCAGTTATCATCCCAGTGTTCTCATTCTCCTGAGAATCATGTGCTTCAGAAGTGGATTTGACTTCAAAAAGGGCAGAAAGTCAGAACCTTGATTCCTTTTGCTATGGATAATAAATATCAGGGTATGCAAAGAAACTCTCAGACTAGGTATCAACTGCCCCTTGTCCCTGATCTTCATATCTGCATTGGCACAGATAAAAGGTGTCTGTGCTTAAAGAAAGTCATCAGTTTTAAATAAGTAAGACCTCCAGAATTATGAATTTTTTGGCAAAAAGTTTTTAACCTCCTGCACCCATGTTATAGCCTATCACCACTATGAGTTTGGGCCCATAAAAATTAACTTCATGTTTTATGTCAGCCTCTAAAACTTCAGAACTACCCCATTATCTCTTTTACCTAGAGAATTACTCCCTTGCCATTTAGTAGATTTATTTTTCTTACGTTATTCCTACCTCTCCTCAACTCCTGAAACCTTTCTACTATGTGCTGTGGTCAACCATTATCAAAATTTCTTATATACTCCACCTCTTTTCTGAAAAATGATCTTCTTTATGTAATTGAAACCTAGTTCTCCCTGAGTTCATTATTTCTATATTCATTTCAAAATGTAACTCTGGTTTCTCCTCAGCCTTTATACCATGAACCTAGAAATAAGAAATTCTCTTTCTTGCTCCTTGACCATTAGATGAACTCTCTATGCTCATAGCTAAGGCCACCTTTCCATTTATTCTCAAATATGCACTCAAAGACATTGCTTTTTATCACCCTATATTATCAGTTTTCTCCTTTGTATTGAATCTTTCCCATCAGTGTACAAGAATGTTGCTATATCTCACATCTTAAAATAGCCATCTATTGACCTCATTTTTCCTACCAGTTACTGCTGATTTCTCTCTTCTTTACAAAGATTCTTTGAAAGAGTTCCCCATACTTACCAGCTCTAATTCCTCTCCTAATCCTTCTTTTTTCAAAGTTTTAAAATAATTGCATTTTAAAAATTAGCTCTCATAACTACTTTGAACATTCCATCAAATCCACCATCAAATCATGTCAAAATTCCCTTTGAAATATATAATTTTAACTCTTCATCCTAGATTATCTCTTCTTCAGCTGCATGATTTTTGTGATGAGCTCTTCTCCATGGGGAAGCAATTTATAGATTATTCTTCTAAATCCAACAAAAGATGAAGATACATATGTGACAAATATGGGCCTTTATCTGTAGGCATGATTTTCCAAAGTGAGTTAGCATAATGAAGAACTTGAGAAAATATATGTAGTGATTCTTTCAGAAATTTCTCTTCTGCCAAGATACAATATATGAACAGGAAAAATAAAATCCAAAAAGAGTTTTTAAGTTTCAAAATATAGGTTAATATCATAATAATTTTTCATTCTGTGCACAAATACTTACTGAACTTCTGCAATGTGCCACATATTGTGCTAAGCACTGACTGGATAAATAGAAGAGAAAGGACAAATGTTTTTGTGGTCTCATAGAAGTCATGGTAGAGTGGAGTAGTTAGTGAAAATGTAAAGAAATATGCAAAAATGATTTAAAATTATTATTACTGCTCTTTAAAATAAACATTATACTGTACTAAAGAAAGAAGGTAGATTGTGGAAGGCAGAACAATCCCCATCCCTCAGTATGTTTATATCCTAGTTCCCAGAAACTGTGAATATGTTATATTAGATAGCAGTTGGGAATTAACATTGCTAATTAGCTAATTTTGAGATCACGAGATTACCCTGGGTTTTATATGGATGAACCCAATGACATCACAAGAATTCTTAAAAGTGAAGGAGAAAGGCAATAAAAAGAGTGCTGGAGTCAGGAAGAGATTTAAAGATGCTTTGCTGCTGGCTGTGAAAATGGAAGAAAGGTCCACAAACCCAGAAATGCAGGTGTCTCCAAATGCAGGTGTTTCTGGTTAGCACAAGAAAACCAATTCTCCCCTAGAATGCCCAAAAGGAAAGCACTCCTGCTAATTCCTTGATTTTATCCCAGTGAAACTCATTTCAGATTCCTCACCTTTGCAAGTGTTAGGTAACATATTTGTTTTGTTTAAAGCTACTGAGGAAATTTGTTAGAGCAGCAAATAGAAAAATAACACAGGAACTTTAGATAGGACAGTCAAGAAGCACTTCTCTAAAGAGGTGTCATTGACTGAGTTGAAGGATAAGATTGAGCACACTGTGCAAAGAGCTGGAGATAGCATGTTCCAGGTAGAGAAAACAACAAGCTTAAGACTGAAAGGAGATGGATATGTTCTAGAAATTGAAGGAAGATCAGAGTGGGTATGGCAACTGAGGAGGAAATAGTTAAGAAGAGACTGGAAATTTAGACAGGATTAATTTATGCAGTGCCTTATAGGTTATATTAAGGACTTTAGATTTTACTCTCAGTGCAATGGGAAAACACTAATTGTTTTTAAACATGGTAATAATATGATATTTTAGTCACACTTTCATCACTATGACCAAAAGACACAAATCTTAGAGAAGAGAGAGTTTATTTTGACTCATAGTTTCAGAGGTTCAGTCTATTGTTGGCCAACTCATTAACTCCAGGCTTAAGATGAGACAGAACATCATGATGGAGGACTGTGGTGGAGGAAAGCTGTTCAGTCATGACAGCCCAGTAAGCAGAGACAGCATGAGGTGCCAAGGACAAAATATAAATCCCAAATGCATGCCCCCAGAGACCTGCTTCCTCCAGCCCCACCTTACCTGGCTACAGTTATCACCCAGTGAATCCATTCAAGTGGATCAATCCACTGATTAAATTACAACTCTCACAGTCTGATCAATTTATAGTCTGAACATTCCTATATTATCTCAAGCATGAGATTTTGGGGGACATATCATATCCAGACCATAATATTCCATCCCTGGTTCCCAAAAGATGCCTATCTCACAGTGCAAAATACATTTAGTCCATTTCCAAGAGTCCCCATCATCTTAACAGTTTCAGAATTTCTCCAAAGTCCAATCTAAAATTTCATCTGAGACTCAAGGAAACTTTTTTTTTAAGAAAAATTTTTAAATATTTGTTTTTTAGTTATAGGTGGACACAATATCTTTATTTTATTTTTGTGTTGTGCTGAGAATAGAACCTAGTGCCCCATGCATGCTAGGTGAGCGCTCCACCTCTGATCCACAACCCCAGCCCCTCAAGGCAAACTCTTAACTGTGACCCTCTGTAAAAATCAAAAGCAAGTTACATATATCCAACATATAACAGCACAGAGAAAATATTTCCATTCCAAAAGAGAGAAATGGGAACATAGAAGGGAGGGATGGAACCAAAATCTAGTTGGGCAAACACGTCTTATAGTTCTGTGTCTAGCATCTAGGGTATATGATGACACAGAGATATTGTCTCCAAAGGGCTTTTAAAGCTCCACCTCTATGACCTTGCTGGTTGCAGCCCACATGGCCTCTCTCTTGGCTTGTCCCTGCTTGATTCCTGCAGATTTCCTCAGCAAGTGTTCCACATTACTGGCATCTCTTCATCTTGGGGATCTCCAGAGCAGCTTTGGCTTCCTTCTCACATCTTCATGCATTTCCCTCTCAGGGAAAGCCTGAAGGAATTTCAACCCTGCTACAATTTACCTGACCTCTAAGACCTTCCTTTGAAATCTTGTGGAACACTCCATGATCCCCAAACTCCAGCATTCTACATTCCTGCAGCACCAGCACCCTGTGGTTGATGCCAAGGTCTGTTGCCATCTTGAGCAGTAGCCAAGCCTCCTAGGACCATGACTTCAGCTACCTCTGAGTGCCTGAGTGACTGAGCACAGTGGAAACAATTTTCTCTCTTTGCAGGCAGGGAGTCCCAATGATCTCTTCTCAAAGGAACTTTTACTTTTACCCTTTTGAGCCTCTTGCCAATTCCTGAGATGCCCTCAAGCCATCTTTCATTTTGTTTGGGGGTAAAGTAATTAGCATCTCATTAGTGGTTATAATCTCTTTGACAATCATAGCTCCTTAGCCCCAGGAGCTCACACTCACACTTTTCTGACCCAAACTGCAAAATTTTCAAAAATCTTTTAACTCTGCTTTCTGCTCCTGATATCCCAGTAAACGTGGTCAAAAACCTGACAGTAATACCCATGCCACCCCCTGAATGCCTTGAAATTTCCTCTGCCAGATTGATTAGTCCATCACCTTTAAATTGAGCTTCACAGAAAGTCTCAGGACATGGCAAAATGTAGACAACTTCTTTGCTAAAATGAAACATGAGTGGCCTCTAGTCCAATTTTCAATAGAATCCTCATTTGCCTCTAAAACATCATGAGTATTGTGTGCACTCCTATCAGCATTCTGGTCTTCTGAGTTTCCACCAGTGCAGCAGCCCGGCTGGCTGGGCTATTGGCTGGCTGGGCAAAATAGCCGGGGGGTGATGAACAACTTGTGTAGATTGATACAGCAGGAGTAGGAGCCCTTTATTGCAAGACAGGAGCGGTATTTATATATTCCACACAGCTTATCTAATTAGCATAAACTAGATACATCAGTCAACCAATAAGGAATCTCCACACTTAATGGCTTGCTGGTGTTACTTCACAAACCACTCCCTCTGGCATTTTGCCAGGCACCATCCTGACTTGTTTACAGACTCTAACACACCAGAATCTCCCATTGAGCTCTGCTTATAACATCCTAAAGGTTTTCTAACCTGCATTTCTAAACTTTTCAAAATTCCTTTCAAATACCAGCTCTAGAGGCTTCTGAACCACTTGGTCAGGTTAGTCACAGCAATAACCCCTTCTTCTCAGTACCAATCTCCATTTTAGCCAGTTTTTCCTTTCTTTGACCAAAAGACCTTACAAGAACAGATTAGGGGAGGAAATTTTTTATTTTACTTCATGGTTTCAGAAGTTCAGTACATGGTTAGTTGACACCGTAGCCCTGGGCATTAAGTGAGGCAAAACATGACAGAAGGGCAAGGTGGAGGAAATCAGCTCAGGATACGACAGTCAAGGATAAAATACAAACCACAAAATCACACCCTTAGTAACCTACTTTTTCTAGCCACACCCTACCTGCCTACAATGACGACCCAGTTAATCCATATCAGTATATCAATCCACTGCTTGGCTCTCTTAGAACTCTTGTAACCTAAACATTTCACCTCTAATATTCCTGCATTGTCTTACACATGGGATTTGGGGGACACCTCATATCCAAACCATAATACATGATTTGTATTATGTCTTTTTTAAAGATATACTTTTTATTGCAATATAACATTCATAACATATACAAATCATAATGTACAGCTCAATAAGCTTTATGGATCAAACATACTCAAATAACTATCACTCAGATCAAAACCTTAAAAATACATACTTGAATCTCTGAAACTTCCCTCATGCCCCTTCCAATCTTTATCTCCATCAAAGGAACCAGTCCTCTCAATTTATCATCTTAACAAAGTTTTTCCAATGATTAAACTTATATAAATAGAATTATACAAAATGTTTCATTTTATTCCTGAATTTTTTTTGCTGAAAAATTGTGTGTGAGATTTATGTATATTGTCTCATACAGTAACAGTTTTAAAAAAAAATTTCATCGCTATATATATATTTTTAATATCCATAACAATATGTTTATACATTCTATTGTTGAAGTATTTTTGGATTACTTCCAGGTTTGACTATGAGAAACCTGTCTTTTTGTACACACCTATGCATTTCTATTGAGAATATGTCTATGATTGTAATTACTGAACCATAGAATATGCTTATATTGAACTTTGGTTAATGCTGTTCTCAGAGTGGTTGTGTCAATTTACAATTCGCCAGAAATGTGTGAAAGTTGGAGTTGCCCCATCCTTTTCTACTCTTGAAAATATCAGCTTTAATTTACTGATTTTGCCACTCTTTTAAGTGGGCAAAGGCATTTCATTGTGATTTAAATTTATATTTCTGTTTTTAAGAGAGAGAATTTTTTTTAATATTTATTTTTTAGTTTTCGGTGGACACAATATCTTTATTTTATTTTTATGTGGTGCTGAGGATCGAACCCAGAGCCCCGCACATGCCAGGCAAGCGTGCTACCGCTTGAGCCACATCCCCAGCCCCTTAAATTTATATTTCTTTGATGATTAAGGATGTTGAAAACCTTTGCCTATTGGATATTTGACTATTCTCCTTCATTGGTTTGTTTTGAAAAGATTGTTCTGAATTCTATGCCGGGATTATATTAACCAATTTAAAGCACTTGTTTAGTTGTGATACAATATGAATAAAGTTTAAAGTATTTATGAAAATTTTACAAGTGCTCCTTTACAGAAGGAATGCTACAGAAACACAGGCATGCTGTATAACACAATCAAAATATAATTTATCTGTTGTCAAATTATTACTGAATCAGATTATGCTTTCTTAAAATTGTTGATTTATCCTCTTAATGTAACTCACTCTTGACCTCCCCAATATCAACTTTAAGAAAGTATTGGGCTGGGGATGTATCTCAGTGGCAGGGCAGGTACCTTGCATGTGTAAACGCCTGAGTTTTATCTCTGGCACCACACATACAAAAAAGTGTCATACTGTCTTATGAATTGAATTTATTAAAGAAATTGTGTCCTTTAAATATAAGTTCTACAATTTCTATGGAAATTTAATGACTGGGGAAGATAAAATGCCATTATGCATATAATTTAGTTTATCAGTCTCCAGAAAAAGATAACTTTGCTAGTTTTGAAACCAAGTTAGATGAATTCTGAGACATAAATATGTGGAGAAGAAAGGGCATACCCAATTAATGGGATTTCTGGTTCTTTGCCCAGAGAGATCTGCAAAATCATGCACTACAAGCTAAATTGCTCTTCTGGAGCAAGTGATTGTACAACCAGAATGTGAAGGGCTCTACCCAACAATAAATTAACTTTGTGCTGCATGCTTTATTGCTCTGCCCTGCATTCTGGTAGGTTTTCTTTCATTGTTTCTTTCTTGGAGCTGGCTTGCCTTGCTTATTCTCTTTTAAATATCACTCAGCCAAAACTCTTAGTCTTTGCTCTTAGACGTTCCTTCCTTTCTATTCTCTTTCCCTCCAGTTTTTATTCCTAGAGTTGAAAAAGCAGAGCCTTTCTGGTTATTGTTCTAGCACATAGAGTTATTAGCCCTGAGAAGTAAACTGCTTCTTTTCATTTCTTAAACCTTTATAGTCTATATTTGAGTTCTTACTAGGCTACTTCTGGTCCTTTCACTTTTCTTAAGCCTTTTATTCCAAATATTTATGGTTTCTGAAGATGGGCTGGGTTTCTTTTCATCCCTGCTCCTTCCTGCAACAACCACTGCAGTCCCCTCTGCAACCCCAAGCAAAGAGATGTGTCGGCAGAATGCAGTGCAGCCATAAGTCCAAGCCTGACAGGACGGGCACTCGGCCAAGTCTCGTGTGCTGCTCTCCTTCCACTACACCCTCCTCGGCTTGGTCTATATTTGAAGAGCTGGGTACTAAATTAATTTCCCGGGGGCAGATGGGGGAGGGAGGAAGAGGGAGTGTCTGAGGGGCAAAAACTGCTGTCGACTCGCCCTCTGCTGGTTAAAGATCTGAATCATTGCTGCCAACAGATTAAGAAGGAGAAAGCAATCAGTAAAATGCGGATAAATTACAACTAAAACTCGGCTTAATTTAGCCTGTTTGCCAATCTTAAATAGATACGTGTTCGTCTTTAGCCTTATCTATTTCTCCAGCACTGAGATTTAATTAGACTTTGACTCTAAACCTTAGACTTAATTATACTTTGACTCTAAACCTTAGTCCCAGGTAATATATTGTCCTATCCTGAATCCATCTTCATCTGCCCTTGGGTTTTTGCCATTCCAAACTGCGAATTAAAATCCCCCAAGGTATTCTTTTGTCTAGTTAGTCGCTAGGCAACTGGAAATGTGGTACCCAAACCGTTATTTATAGAACACACTCGTGCTTCAATCCGAAGTCTCTTTGCCTAAAATAGTAATTTCATGAGAGAGAGAGAGAGAGAGAGAGAGAGAGAGAGAGAGAGAGAGAGAGAGAGAGAGACGCTGTTTGTGTTCTTTGGAAAACGGGGAGGAAAAACCCGGTCGCCCCATGCTGGTTTCTCAAGAAAGCTGAAAGCTGCAGGCAGCTTTGTACAAGACAATGTACTCGCCGCCATAACTCACATAGACTTTTGTACCGCCTTTGCTGTCTTACGCATTTTGTTGGAATAAACCAAAATGCGGAGTTGGGTAATCAAATGCCTGTACCACAGCAAGACAGCATTTACAACTTACTTAGATTCCAGTGGGTAGTGAGGGGGGGGGGAAACCCACAAGATTTTGTTAATATGGATTTTTATTTACTGTCAGCTGGTTCCTCCGCCAGTCTAAAAGTCCCAGATCAAGGGATTCCTACCACCCCTTCACTTTTGGCATTGTAAATTAGTCAGTCATGCGGTCCTTGGAGCCAGTTCGGATTGGCCAGTTCCCTAGTCGGGTGAAAATCTCTGCAGCAAGTCATAAGACTAAACTGGGCGGTGTCGCTGTCCGTTTCTAGGGTGCTGAACTCAAGGCGTGGCCAGAGATTTCCTTTACATGACAGCTTCCGGTAGGGCGGGGTCGGGATCGCTTTCAGAAAAGCGGATCCACCTGCCACCTGGTGGTAGATAAGGAAAATGCTATTTGTAAAGTTCAAAAAGTATTGAGACCCTAAACTTTGAGGACACAAATTGGAGGTCTTGGGGGTTTTAAACCTCAACAGATAGTCTTTGAGAGATCTTCTGTTTTAAAAGTCATAACTGGGTACTGAAGAATGGAAATTTTCAGAATGGTGTTTCACTTCCACTTAAGAAAATATTTTACAAACACATTTAAATTTCTCCAAGAATCTCTTCCAACAGGCATTTATTTTTAAATAGGTATTTTAAAATCATTTGTGTATATTGGCATTGATAAACACTTACTAAAAATTAAAACAATGGGAAGTAATGCTAAAGAAAGCTTTATCTTGTTATTCAAACACATTTAAGGCAACAGCACAGAGTACTGCTCTGGTCTCTGTTCCTGGAACATACAAAGTTGGATTATGTTTAGAAAGTGGTAAAAAGTAATAGAAATTTTAGGAAGGAAAACTTATTTCTTTCAACCCTAGTATATAAGCTATCAGACAATTGAAAATACAAAAACTTTGTGGCATGCTTTTTACTATTTTAGACTGTGCATTTTTACACAGTAATGATTAAGTCACTGTATATTTAACTTCAGATGAGGCACTCTTAAGTTGCTTTGCACATAGAGATTCTTTAATAAATAACAAGGAAAAAGAAGAAAAATGGTAATGACATGCCTCATTCAAATGTTTTTTTTTAAATAAAAAATACATGGAAATGCATATCTTTTTTTTTTTAGAGGCTATGAAGTTAGAATTCCAACTGACCTTTTAATTTCTATATCTCTCTTCTTCCCAATCAGTTTAATACTATTTTTACCCATTTGAAACAAGTCATTACTGTATAACTGGAACATACACATCATATTGAGCATTCAGATGTATGCATTATAGTATAAAATCAATTCCAGAAAATTAAGACTGAAATGAATTTCCTTTTCAAACTAACTTATCATTTGCCAGCTAATCAGTGAATAGTTGATAGGTTTAAAAATATTTTTTTTCATTTAATCTTCCATGGAAAATAATAGTTGCTATTTCTCTTTTAAGGTTCAAAGCAAAATTTTATTGGCAAAAATATTAATTTCAATGAAATTTTAGGTATGAGTTTGTCCATTTAATTGCCTTTAATTATAAAATATATATCGACAAGAGTTTAATAAGTGGGAGAATTATCACCCTAGCCTCATTTTGGTTAAATTAAAAAGTTTTCAAACACTTCTGGATTTCATGGAAAGACACATATAGCCTCTACTACCAATAGAAAAACAAATAACATGAATAAGGGTGTGAAAGCCATCTGTCTAAAATAAGAGTGTAATATAAGTCTGGCTTATTAGTAGTATTGGTTTATATTATGACTTCTTATATTACTATGGGAGAGGGAAACATTATATGCACATGCACATGTTGAACAATAAGAGGCATTGTTATATAAAGCAGCAGATGGGAAATAAAGAGCAGCTGAAATAAACTGAGCTGCCTAAGAAAGTCTTCCATCCCCCAAAGCAACCTGTTCCTGCCAAAATGAACAAAAGAGCTCAACTGTATGAGAGGACACAATAGAAGAAAAGAATTCTAAAATAATAGTAAAGATTAAAACCACAGGTGTAAACCTCAGTGTTTTAAAAATACATCTGTTCCTAAAAATAGACAGATTTTTCAGGCTTAAGAAGTATATGTGAAAGAAAATTAAAGCACCAATAAAATGATTATGATAACAAATATAAATATTAAAACTCAAAAACTATTTGAAGTTGGGAAATAATAAATAATAATAAAAGAAGAACAAATGGGGGAAGACACTCTAATACTCTAGTTAGGGCATTTTTTCCTGAAGCTACTGAAAATAATGATAAAGTTCTCCACAAAACAATTTCAGAATTATTTAAACCTATGATTTAGATGTGAGTAAATGAATAAATAGTATTTATGTAGTCATAAATGTTAAAATAAATTTAAATCCAAACTAATTTTATAAACAAGAAATGTAGCATCTCAAAGGACAGATTATAGGGGAAAAATTTGTTATTCAGTGTTGGAGCTTTGGCTTGCTGAATACCTTGAACTAAAGGAGACTGGAAGACTTCAGCAGCAAAGTCTTTCTGACTTTCTCTTGTCCTCCTCTTTCTCTCCCTTAAAAGAATACATAGAAATGGGAATTTCTTTCTGAAGGCGTGTCATGGAAACTAGAAATCTTCTTCCCCAGAACAAGCCATAGACCCAGAAGTATAGCTCCAAACTCCTGCCTTTCTATGTAAGAACTGGTCATAAGAGAATTCTCTGACTTACCTTATCTAATGGTAGATCATACAATCCTCATTTCAGAGGGGTACTATCTCTCCCCTGCAGGAGGGAATACTACACAGAGAAGCCAAGAAGAATCGTGAAGACATACCTTTCTGGGTTTCCCTCCTCAGTCTATAACCATTAGACCCTTTTTGTCCAATAACATTTCTACACAAGTGTCCATTCTTCACCAAACGTAAGCATAAACCAGTTCCCCTCAATGTTAGATCATCATATCTGAAGCCCCCAATGTCATGTAAAACTTTGATTACATAAATTTGTTATGTTTTGCTATCTCTAATTCATCTTTTGTTATAGGAGTGTCAGCTATAACTTATGATATGTGAGGAAAGGTATCACATCTTTATGTTACTACACCACTATGAGGCCAATTATAATTTTCTGGTTTGCGTAAATGGATTTGCAAAATAATGGTACTTGGGTAATAGTATAATAATTCCAAAATTATTATATATGTATTTTAAGATTCATATGAGTAAATATATTTATAGTACTAGAAACTTAAGGATTCTTACCTTGGTAAAATGGGGGACAGAAATGAAAAAAACCTATATATTTTGGGAGTGGGTACTGGGGATTGAATTGAGGGGCACTCAAACCCAGAGCCACATCTCCAGCCCTATTTTGTATTTTATTGAGAGACAGGGTCTCCACTGAGTTGCTTAGTGCCTCACTTTTTACTGAGGCTGGCTTTAAACTTGCAATTTTCCTGCCTGAGCCTCCAGAGCCACTGGTATTACAGGTGTGTGCCAATGTGCCTGGCAAGAAACCTATATTGATGGACTTAAAGCATAAGCATCATGATTTCATATATACATATGAATGTATATACACACTTAAACAATGTAGTTACAAGTGTGTACTAATTCAAGGCAAGCTTCATCCATGCATGTTGGAAACTATCAGTCTATGAAGTGTTTTGGGAATAGCATATTCACATAGTTTCAAAATTTGTCCCCAAAGATGACTAATTAATTTTAGAAAGTATTGAAAGGTAACTTTCCAACTGAGAAAATTAATGGACATGATCATATAAGGAAACCACCAAATATGGGATAAAATTACATAATATGTTGCCTGATGTTATACATTGAGAATGACACAACATCATCTATGTGATGTTTTTGTGAAACATTTAACCTGAGTCTAATCAATAAGAAATAAAAATTTTTAAATTGAGGGATATGTTATAAAAACATCTCATTTTAAATTTCCTGAGTGCAATAATGACATTGAGGTTATGTGGGCCAATGTCCCTGTTTGTAAGAGGTCCATGTTAGGATATTTAGGTATGATATATCATAATATCTGCAACTAATTCACAGGAAAATAAAATATTCATAGATTATATAGGTTGGCTATTGTCATATGGTGCAGTGTAATAAAACATCCTGAAATTATTAGCTAAAACAATATTAATTCCCACTCATGCATGTGGAAATCAGCAGACATAGGTTGAGATCAACTGTGTCTTGCTTTCAAAATGCAGATTTACCTAGGATTGTTCCATATGCCTCTCTTCATTCTTTAAATAATGTTCTACCCAGAAGATATTCTTCCCATGGAGGCAGAAGATGAAGAGGACAAACCCAGTTATGTCACACATTTCAAGACACAACCACAGTGGAAATTTATTCTCTTACAGTCCTGGAAACTAGAAGTCTGAAGTAAGATTCTATTCCTTTTGAGGGATTAGGGGAAGATAGTTCTTTGACACTGCCTAGTTTCTGGTGTTTGCTAGAGATGTTTGGAATTCCTTGTCTTACATAAGCATCAATCCAATCTCTGCATCCATTATCACATGGCCATCTTCTGTTTGTGTGCTCAGATAACTCCAAATTTCTCCCTCCTCAAAGGACACCAGTAATTGGATTTAGAGCCAATACCAATCCAGTGGGACCTCATTTTAATTTAAATATGTTGGAAAGATCCTATTTCCAAATAAGATCACAATCACAAGGATCAAAAGTTAGAATTTCAATATCTCTTTCTGGGGAAAAAATCCACAACAGTCTACTAACATGCCATTGTGCCGCAGTCTGGCTGGGCACAAATAACCGAGCCGCCATGAAGCACTTATAGGTTCAAACAGCAACTCTTTATTCCCGAACTCTCACCTGCACTCCACACACGCTCCCCAGGAACACTCTCACCCTCCACTGGGCTCCCGCGCACTTTCTCAGAACCCAGGGAGAATTCAACGGGAACTCCAAAGTAGCGCCTAAGGCAGCAGGAGACGCCCTATTGCTGGACAGCAAAGGTCTATATACAACTGAATACACAGCTTAACTTAACCATCATCATCTCAATGGCTCACTGGCGTCACCTCTTAACCACTCCTTCTGGCAAAATGCCATGCGCCATCCTGACTGGGCTGTGGCCCTCAATACCATTGGCCAAAACAACTTACATGGTTAAATCCAAAGTTAAGAAGTGGGGAAGTATTGAAGGAAGTTCCTTCCCTGGGGCCTATCATTCATATCCTTTACTCTCTACTGGAGTTTATCCATCATTCATGATCCAGGAGTCATCTTGGGACTGCAGCATGGTGGAATCTATGGAAAATGAAACCCAGATCTGTGTTGTTAATATTGGTCTCCCCCTTAAATGTGATGTACTGGAAATCTTCAGGGACACTATAAGTTACAGAGTAGAAACTTTACTGCCTCAGATACACACTGCTAGATGGGAAGACACACAAACAACCTGAAAAAAAAAACCAAGGGAATAAAGCACTCCAAACAAACCAAGATGCTCCAATAATAGAATTCATTGACAACACAGTAGAAGAAATGTCAGAGAAGGAGTTCTGAATGTACTTAGTAAAATTGTTCTGCAACTTAAAGGATGATGTAAGACAGCAAATACAGAAAGCAAAAGATCACTTCAATAGATAGAGATCCTGAAAAGAAGTCAAACAGAAATTCCTGAAATGAAGGAATCAATAAACCAAATTAAAAATTCGATGGAAAGTATCACCAATAGATGAGAACTTTGGGCAATGAAGACAAAATATATAATCTTGAAAATAAAGTTGACCACACAGAGACGATGAAAAATTGTGTGACATTCCCTCTCTCAGACACAATCCTGAACAGCAACTGCTAAAACCAACAGAGTGGAGCTATTGTGACTGACTACTTCTGTGCTGATAAGAAGGACCTCCAAGGCAATGGCACCATGGCTGGGTTTGAACTGTGGCTCCAAAAGCAACTGAAAGACAAACAAATGCAGAAAGAAATATCTGAATACACCTGAGAGAGGATAAAGATTGAAGAAGAATATGCAAAGAACTTGGCTACACAGGAGGAAGGCTCCCTAGAAAAAGTGTGGACTCAGGTGAAGAAGAGCTTGGCAGATGAAGCAGAAGTTCATCTCAAGTTCTCCACCAAGATTCACAGTGAGGTATAGAAGTCCTAATGAACTTTTGTGAGTACTTCAAGAAAGATATAAAACAGTGTGACCACCATATAGCTGACATCTGCAAACGACTTGCCAGCTGCTATGCATTGGTGGAGAAGGCCCAGAAAGCCCTCACAGAGCAGTAGAGAGACCTGATCATGAAGATCCAGCAGCTGGAGATTAAACTGAGCAACAAGATGGAGGAGGATGTCAAGAAGGCATGGAGGAAGTCCACACAGACTGGCTATGACCTCATGTGCTGTATGAACCTCTACAACCAAGACAAGTCCAAGAGGTTTGAAGAGATGGTGGCCACCACTTTGGAGCTGGAGAAGCTAGAGGTGGAGAGGGTGGAGATTATCTGGCAACAACTGTGGCAATACACACAGCTACAGCATGAGACAGAATGTTCAACCAAAGCATAGTGCAGCCTGTGAACCAGCTGCTTCAAAAAGTGGACCTGGCCAAAGACAGAGAGCTGTGGGTCAGAGAGTACAAAAGGGGCAACTTTCGCCTTGTGTTCATAAAGATCTAGACATGCCTGTGAGGCTCCCCGGGAGGAGGGGTCCTACCCAGGAGAGGGGCTGAGTGTCATGGAGAGGAGCTGGTGCTCTTGCTGGGTGAAGCTGCCCTCCCACCTATTTTCCTGTCCACTGAGGAGAGAGGAGAGAGCTGGTGATTCTAGAAGGGTGATCTGGATGACCCCAGCTGGGAGAATCCCAAATATTCCCAGGCGGAGAAGACAGATCTGCAACTCTGCAAGACTGAAACCCCACTAGCCCTGTGCCTTGCTTGTTGCTCTGAGAACAAACTGAGGCTGGAACTTTGTGGTCCCTGCTGAGTTCCACAGGGGGTGGCCATCACACACTTGTGCCCTTGGATGCCACAAGGCCCATCCTCTAGCTGGTCCCTTTATCTCTGGGGCTTTGGAAGATCAAGGGAAGGCTGCATCTACCTCCAAGCCAATTTCAGGATCAGAATCATGGATAGAAGTTGTCATCAGCTCAGCCTGTACCTAGAATCCTTTACAGCCTTCTCACTCTATTTTTCTCATTGCATTCTGGGAACCTAAGTGTGGCTTTTCTTGGCCACTTTTCATCCCCATGGGTCTTGATAAGGCCTGTTTTCTGTCTTCCTAGACCAACCCTCCCTAGAGAGGTCAGGATGAAACTACCTCATCCTACAAATTAGCCCCAAGTCAAAGCACTGAATCATGGTTCCTATCAGACCAGGCACATGTCTCTGAAGTCTCTGGGAATCCTGATCCATCCATTCTTCAGTTGCTTTCTCAAGGCAGTTCCATCCCCACCCTGCCACGCCTGAACAGTCTCACTAGAGGAAGCTTTCCAAAGTTCTCAGCCAGCAAGAACTCTGTCAGATGTGTGCATGTCCAAAAGCTTTGAGGAATGAAGATAAACCAGCTCAGCTCAGAAACCATATAGGGCTGGGTTAGTCCCACATGGGAGATAGGTTGGGGCAAGTCTTTTCTCATCTCCCATATGGCTCCATCCATGCTTGATGGACTACTGTCCCTTATATGAGCATTGCAGACTCTTGTGGCCACAGGAGTTCATTGCTCTCCAGGTGAGTCCTGCCACCTGGGTCTCCAGCTCTTCTGAACTTTTTAGAGCTTTGTGCCAAGCCCTCAGTTGGTGTTAGCACCTCCTCTCTCTCTCTCTGTCCATTTTCCATGGAGAAGCTTGGGCCAAGTGTGACTGGGGAAGCTTTTAACCACTGCTGCTCATTTCAGCCTGTCACTTCCTTTTTCTACTACAGGAAACATGATCTCCACCATATTAACCTAGAGAACCAGCCTGGGAGGTCTGGGAGAAAAAATTGACATAGTGAGCAAGGAACAGATTCTAGCCAGAAACCCATGCTCTGAGAGTCCACCTTTCTTCATCTTTCCTATTGATGGCTTTGGACTTGATTCTTCCATCTCCATGGGAACAGAATTCTACAAGCACAACTCACTGAACTTTCCTTCAATTTTACATGTTAACAATGGATGACATTAATCTTGAATCTTTTGGCATCTCTTCCATTGAAACAGAATTGCTTTCTCATAGTTTATATTAGAAAAATGTCCAATATACTAAAGCAAACCAGATCTTGTCACTTTTCTTTTTTTAAAAAAAAAATTTAAATTGATTTTTTAAAAAAATGAATGACAGCAGAATGCATTACAATTCTTATTACACATAGACAGTACAATTTTTCGTATTTCTGGTTGTATATAAAGTATGTTCACACCAATTCATGTCTTCATACATGTACTTTGGATAATGATGTCCATCACATTTCACCATCTTTGCTAGCCTCCTGCCCACTCCCTTGTCCTCTTACCCCTCTGCCCTAACTAGAGTTCGTCTATTCCTCCCATGCTCCCCCTCCCTACCCCACTATGAATCAGCCTCCTTATATCAGAGAAAAAACTTGGCTTTTGCTTTTTTGAGATTGGCTAACTTCATTTAGTATTATCTTCTCCAACACCATCCATTTACCTGCAAATGCCATGATTTTATTCTTTTTTATTGCTGAGTAATATTCCATTGTGTACATATGCCACATTTTTTTTATCCATTAATCTACTGAAGGACTTCTAGGTTGGTTCCACAGTTTAGCTATTGTCAATTGTGGCTGTGTCCCTGCAGTATGTTGTTTTTAAGTCCTTTGTGTATATACCAAGGAGAGGATAGCTGGGTCAAATGGTGGTTCCATTTCCAGATTTCCAAGGAATCTTCATACTGCTTTCCATATTGGCTACACCAATTTGCAATCCCACCAGCAATGTATGAGTGTACCTTTTCCCCCACATCCTTGCCAACACTTATTGTTTGTCTTCATAATAGCTGCCTTTATGACTGGAATGAGATGATATCTTAGAGTAGTTTTGATTTGCATTTCTCTAATTGCTAGAGATGATAAGCATTTTTTTTATATTTGTTGATTGATTGTGTATCCTGTTCTGAGAAGTGTCTGTTCAGATCCTTGGCCCATTTATTGATTGGGTTTTTTGTTTTTTTGGTGCTTGACTTTTGAGTTCTTTATATACCCTAGAGATTAGTGCTCTATCTGATGTGTGAGCCTAAATCTTGTAACTTTTCTTACTGAAACATCCCAAGCATAAAAACCAGTGTGAAGGTGTTCACAAACATGCAGGGTGGGATTTGGTGAGATCTGTCCATGATTGGAAGAGAACCACTCCTTTGAGATATGGGCTTGGACCATAACACCAGCTATCAATTTTTTAATATTTCTTGGCTTTTTTCTCTAAAAATGGATGCTAGTGATAACAGCCTAAAAAACACTTGGGAATTAATGAAATTAATTAGCTTAACGAAAGAGGTGAAAGACCTGTACAATGAAAATTACAAAACGCTAAAGAAAGAAATTAAAGAAGACCTTAGAAGATGGAAAAACTCCCTTGCTCTTGGATAGGCAGAATTAACATTGTCAAAATGACCAAAAGCACTATACAGATTTAATGCAATTACAATCAAAATCACAATGACATTCCTCATAGAAGCAGAAAAAGCAGTCACGAAATTCATCTGAAAAAAACCAAGAGACCCAGAATAGCTAAAGCAATCCTTAGCAAGAAGAGTGAAGCAGGTAGCATCACTATACCAGACCTTAAACTATACTACAGAGCAATAATAACAAAAATGGCATGGTATTGGCACCAAAATAGACTTGTAGACCAATGGTATAGAATAGAGGACACAGAGACAAACCCACATAATTAGTTATCTTATATTAGACAAAGGCACCAAAAATATATATTGGAGAAAAGATAGCCTCTTCAACAAATGGTGTGGGGAAAACTGAAAATTCGTATGCAGCAAAATGAAATTAAGACCCTATCTCTCATCATGCACAAAACTCAACTCAAAGTGGATTAAGGACCTGGGAATTAATCCAGAGATGCTGCACTTAATAGAAGAAAAAGTAGGCCCAGATTTTCATGATGTTGTATTAGGCCCTGACTTCTTAGAACAAGAAGTCCTATAGAACAAGAAATAAAATCAAGAATCAATAAAATGGGATGGGTTCAAACTAAAAAGCTTCTTCTCAGCAAAAGAAACAATTAGTGAGGTGAATCAGTGTTAGAGTCTGTAAACAAGTCAAAATAACACCTGGCATTTTGCCAGGGGAATGTTAAAGTTCGTAAACAAATCTGGATGGTGCCTGGCAAAATGCCAGAGGGAGTGGTTTGAGAAGTAACAAAAGCGAGCCATTAAGTGTGGAGATTCCTTATTGGTTGACTGATGTATCTAGTTTATGCTAATTATATAAGCTGTGTGGAATGTATAAATACTGCTCCTGTCCTGCAATAAACGGCTCCTACTCCTGCTGTATCAACGTACACAAGTTATTCGTCACCCCCCAGTTATTTTGCTACAGCCAGCCGGACTGCGGCAGATGGTGGCCCGTACGGGGAGCCCCGGGATACTTGGGGGTAAGTGAGGAAAAAAAAAAAAAAGCTGCCCGTCCATAGATAGGAAGGAAGCAAATCTGCTTGTCCCTAGGCAGATAGGGCGAGAGGAAAAATGACCATTTTGAGAAAATGGAGAAGATTGATACAGTATGTTTGTGTCTTGTTTTGTCTCAGTGTATTGTATTGTCTTTGTGATGAAAATATGGAAGGGGTGAGAAGTAAATTACTAAGGGAAGGAGGCACCCCAGTGGAACCAAGAGCAATTAGGGCATGTGTTGATGGAAGCCCAGGAACTCTAGTCAGAAAGAAAAAGAAAGTTAAGAAGAAAAAGGATTATCAGGAAAAAAGTTGCAGCAAAAGGCTATTACTAAATACTTTTCGTTACCGGAGGGTGCGTGAATCGGCGCTGCGGATGCTACATGCCCAAGCCAGTCATGGCGCAGCAAGGGCTTTCCAAGCAGCAGCAGCCGGCAATTCCCCGCCCCCAGCCCGGGGAGCGGGACTCCACTGCAAGAGCCCAAATCCAAACCTGACCCAGAGGCACAGTCTCGCAGGCTCTTTCTCCCTGTGCCCAGTAGCAGTTTGAGTCGGGGACACTCCCCAGGGCCATCTGGGGCTGCCCAGGCACTACAGCCAGCAGAAGACGCTACTGGTGTCCCTGATGTTTGGTCATTTTCAATGCCAATAACTAAGCTACAATGGTTCTCCCACACCTGGAAGCTAATGAGTAATGAGCACTATTAAGGCTTATTTTAAATATAAAAAACCTTGAGATAATGTACTAAATTGTTCAGAAGGTTGTTTTCTTAGTAGAATACTACAGGATTTTCTTTAGCCATCCGGAGTTCCTGCCTTCGTCCCAGTGCCGGTGAAAAACGAGGGTGGAAGAATTTCCAGTGTTGCTGAAAACCGGACGAAACTTCGGCTGAGAAACGGACGAGACTTCGGATCAAGCTAGCTGCCTGCAGAACTTACCTGGACTGTGATTTAAGCTAGCTGCCTGCAGAACTTACCTGGACTGTGATTTACCTGGACTGTGAGTTAATCTATTGAGACACTGCTTTACCTGGACTGAGACAACAAACTGTAATCTACAACAAATTGTAACTCGGTATCTTTACAAATGGTGTCATTGCTGATATAATTTTTCCAAGGGCTTCTTGCATGGAGCCATCAATTGGCTTGGTATTGTGGCATTTTGTATCCTCCCTTTCTGTTTGTAGGAGGTTATTTATGGTGTTTCTGTAAAAACCACTATGGTTGTTATTTAAATTAAACAAAAGGGGGAAATGTTAGAGTCTGTAAACAAGTCAAAATAACACCTGGCATTTTGCCAGGGGAATGTTAGAGTTCGTAAACAAGTCTGGATGGTGCCTGGCAAAATGCCAGAGGGAGTGGTTTGAGAAGTAACAAAAGTGAGCCATTAAGTGTGGAGATTCCTTATTGGTTGACTGATGTATCTAGTTTATGCTAATTATATAAGCTGTGTGGAATGTATAAATACTGCTCCTGTCCTGCAATAAACGGCTCCTACTCCTGCTGTATCAACGTACACAAGTTATTCGTCACCCCCCGATTATTTTGCTGCAGCCAGCCGGACTGTGGCAAATCAGCAAAAGAAACAATCCTACAGAATGGGAGCAAATTTTTACCACACACAAACCAGATAGAGAACTGATCTCTAGGATATATAAAGAACTCAAAATCTTAACATCAAAAAAGTAAATAATCCGATCAATAAATGGACCAAGGAAATGAACAGACACTTCTCAGAAGATGATATACAATATAAACAAATGTTCAACATCTCTAGAAATGCAAATCAAAACGACTCTAAGATTTCATCTCACTCCAGTCAGAATGGCAGCTATTAAGAATACAAAAAATAATAAGTGTTGGCAAGGATGTGGTGGAAAGGCACACTTGGTGGGACTGCAAATTGGTGCAACCAACCTGGAAAGCAGTATGAAGATTCCTTGGAAAACTGGAAATGGAACCACTATTTGACCCAGCTATCCCACTCTTTGATATATACCCAAAAGATTAAAAAACAGCATACTCCAGTGATGCAGCCACTTCAATGTTTATGGCAGCACAATTTACAATAGCTAAATTGGGGAACCAACCATTGCCGCAGTCTGGCTGGGCACAAATCACGAGCCACTGAATCAGGCACAAACTTTATTTCTGAACTCCACCAGCATGCTCCACACATGCTCCCGGGAACTCCTCCTGAACGCCATGCGGCTCTTCCAGGAACCAGCAGCAGGACATATCCTCCGGAAATCCCTCCTCCTGCACTTCCCCAACCAATGGGAACTCTCGGGGAATCCCCGGGAATCCCCACAAGAACTCCAAAGTAGCTTGAGAACTGCAAAGTAGCCGCCTAGGTAGATAGTAATGCCTCGCCTGTCAATCAATACAATTGGCAAAATGCCAGGGGCCATTCTGACTCAGCTGTGGCTCTCAGCATCTCCCCCCTTCTGTTTAATTAAACAACAAGCAATGTGGCTTAGGGACCATGTCTGTTAGGTTGTCCGATACAACATATGGTCCTTACCCGTCATCGGATGAGCTGACCTCTAGGCGTCAGCCTCCTGTCTTAGGTTGGTACCAGTGCAATTGGATAATACCCATCACTGACTACCGGTACAGCATACAGCCATACTTGTGGATAGGCCTTTGCACCAGTGGGGGGGTGAGGTTCTTTGCCTCACCTCTGTTGGCCCCCAAATTTGGCCTTGGTGCCAGTGGGGGGGTGAGATTCTTTGCCTCACCTCTGTTAGCCCCCAAATTTTAGACCATCACTAGCAGAAGGGAGGAGGATACAGAAATGCCATGACACTAAGCCAATTGACGGCTCCCTTGAAAAATTGTACCACCGGTGACATCATCAGCAAAGATACTCCAGCATTACCACAATTCACTGCAACAACACATAGTTCACAATATATACAAGTGATACATAGTCCAGGCAAGTTCTGCAAGCAGTTCAAATTGGAGGAATCTATCAATATGTCCATTACCTCCCAAAGTAAATCGACTCCTTGATTGAGCATTACTTGTTGAGTTATTATTCATTGATGCATCAGTTTATACAGTTTACTGTGATAGCTATCAAAGAAGCTGTAGTTTGGTTTTATCTTTGTCTTCACCAGCACTGGGATGAAGATAGGAATTCTGGCAATGATGGCTAAAAAAAAATTATGTAACATTCTAACAGGCACTAAGAAAACAATTTTCTGAAAAATTTACATTATCCTGAACAGAAATATTAAATATAATGAAAAGGAAAGGTGAAAGTAAACAAACAGATCTGTAAACCTCCTTATTTGTTCACATATTAAAACAATCCTCAACAGCTGTTTACCCAATTTAAATTAAACCATTTAAATCACGTGAATAAAAAAAATTTGGATTAATTTTTTCATGAGTGCTCCTCATATATGATATACGGACATACGCACATACAGACATACAACACAAAACACAAGTGTGCACACAAACGTACAACACATAAGACAATAGTAAAGGCCTTGTAGCTTTACACAGGTGAAATCTCCATTGTAATGTTTAAAAACTCCACAGTCAAAAAATAAAACTGATCAGAAAAACATTAACCTAGGTCTGTATGAGCTCAAAAAATAAAATAGAACTTTATGATGTGGGAAAAGGCAATAATAAAATAGACATTGACAAAAGCATCCTGGTTAATCACTGTCCCAGATGTAAGAATAGCCAAGCTGGAGCTCTGGATATCAGCTGTTATGGATTTGAGTCAAATCATCTTCTTTTTGGTCTTTAGAAATCACTTTGGTTAGTCTCTCTGGAATCCAAATCGGCTGCTGTTCTCCCTGTGGAAACACACAAACAGAACCCCAACTCCAGACAATCACTGGGTCAGGACCTTTCCATTGTCCTGTTAGAATATCCTTCCAAAGTACCTTAGGCTTATGTACATTTTTTGGACACATATGCCTTTCTGCAGCACTAAGCCCTGATGAATCCAAATTTTAAAAGTTTAGAGTAAAAAGGGTTATTTTAAGTTTATCTTTGGGGGTTATATACCCCTTTCCAATTCCCTCTTTTTGCTTTAATAAGTACATTTTAATAGTTTGATGAGCTCTTTCAACTATGCCTTGTCCCTGTGGATTGTATGGGATTTCTGTTATGTGAGTAATGCCAAATGATGAGCAAAATTGTTTAAAAGAGGTAGAGGTATAGGCAGGACCATTATCTGTTTTTAACTGTTTTGGAACGCCCACAGTGGCAAAATTTTGTAAGCAATGAGCTATAATATCTTTAGTTTTTTCTCCAGCATGAAGGGAGCCCATCAAAAATCCGGAAGAAGTATCAACTGTAACATGCAAATATTTTAACTTTCCAAATTCTGGCAAGTGTGTGACGTACATCTGCCAAATATTGTTAGGTATCAGTCCTCTAGGATTGACTCCAAGATTAACTTGTGGTAAAAAGGTCATACAATTTTGACATTGTTTTATTATTTGTCTAGCTTGTTACTTAGTTATTTTAAAATGCTTTTGTAAAGTATTAGCATTGACATGGAACCTTTTATGAAAATGTGTAGCTTCTTCTAGTGTAGAGAAAATATGTATGTCATGTGTAGTTTTATCTGCTAAATCGTTGCCCAAACTAAGGGCTCCAGGCAATCCTGTATGTGCTCTGATATGTCCTATAAAGAATGGATATTTTCTGTCCCAGATTAGACTTTGTATAGCAGAAAACAAAGAGAAAACAGTAGAGGAAGGGGAAATCCTACCAGGATCTTCAAGGGATACTATAGCATTAACTATATATTGACTATCAGAAAATAAATTAAATACAGAATATTTAAAAATCACAAAAGCTTGTAAAACTGCATTAAGCTCTACCTTTTGAGCTGATTGTTTGGGTACTAAAAATGTATAAGTTTGATCAGGGGTAACTACTTCTGCTGTACCATTATTTGACCCATCAGTGAATACATTTGGAGCATTCATGATAGGGGTTTTTCTTGTCATTTTTGGAAAAACTACAGGATGCAAAGACCGAAAAGACAACAAAGGATTAGATGGTAAGTGATTATCAAATGAAACATTAGATTTACACATGATTATTGCCCAAGTATTTAACTCATTAGCTAACTCATCAATTTGATCCATAGTATATGGAGTAATAATTTTATTGGGAGAAATTCCAAACACTCCCTTTGCTGCTTTTATTCCTTTGAGTATTAATTGTCCTACAGCCTCAGGATACCTAATAAGAATAGTGTTAGGAGAATAAGATAAATGTATCCACAATAATGGACCTTCTTGCCAAAATACTCCTGTAGGAATATTTTTTGTTGGTAGTACAATAAATTATAAAGGCAAACATATCAATTCTATGATGCTGAGAGCCATTGCCAAGTAGGTATGACGCATGGCATGACCCAGGTCATTTGCAGTGACATTGCATGTAAGGTGACCTTGCTCAAGGACCAGGGCGGATCCAGATTGAGGGTGTATCCTGCTGGGATTAGGGAGTATCCCGATCCTTGGGTTTAGGGCGGTTCCAGGTTTAAGGTGTACCCTGCTGGGAATAGGGCGTATCCTGCTGCCTCAGGCGCGCCTGCTCCTTGAATTCCCATTGAGTTCTCACGGGGATTCAGAGAGATTTTGGGATTTTGCCCAGAACGTGGATTTGCCCAGAACGTGTGTGTAAAGTGCCAGTGACAGTTCGAGAATAAAGAGTTGCTGTTTGAATCTACAAGGTGTGTGGTGGCTCGTGATTTTGTGCCCAGACAGACTGTGGCACTATCCAAATGCATATTTTCCATATATGTTTCAATGATTTTTAATGCCTTTCTTGCTTCAGGCGTTAACATGCGGGGTGAATTTGGATCTGATGGACCTTTTAGGATATCAAATAAAGGTCCCAACTCTCCTGTTGGTATCCCTAGATAAGGCCTTATCCAATTTATGTCTCCTAATAACTTTTGAAAGTCGTTAAGTGATTTGAGTTGATCTACTCGTATTTGAATTTTTGGTAGATGGACCATGGTCGAGGATAATAGAACTCCTAAATAATTAATAGGAAAATTAATTGTACTTTATCTATTGCTATCTCTAGATTATAATTTTTTAATAAATTTGTAAGTGTGGCATAACATTCTAGCAATGTGTTTTTATCTTTGTGTGCTAACAATACATCATCCATATAGTGAAATATTTGTAGTTCAGGATTTTGATTTCTATGTGGCTGGATTGCTTTGTTAACATAAATTTGTTACATAGTTGGGCTGTTAGCCATCCCTTTAGGGAGTACTTTCCATTCATATCTCTGATCAGGACCTTCATGATTCAGTGCAGGGTTAGTAAATGCAAAACGTGGACTATCCTCAGGATGAATTGGAATTGAAAAAAATAATCTTTAATATCTATAACTAAAACATACCAGGTTTTTGGCAAAGCAGACAATTGAGGAATCCCTTGCCGCAGTCTGGCTGGGCACAAATCACGAGCCACTGAAGCAGGAACAAACTTTATTTTTAAACTGCAGGAAAACACTTCACACAGCTCCCGGGGAATCCTCCCGAACGCCACCAGGCTTGTCCAGGAACCCCCAGCCGGAAATATCTCTCCCGGAAATCCCTCCTCCTGCACTTCCCCAACCAATGGGAACTCTCGGGGAATCCCCGGAAATCCCCACGAGAACTCCAAAATAGTGCGAGAACTCAAAAGTTGCAGCAGAGGCGGATAGTAATGCCTTGCCTGTCAATCAATACTGTTGGCAAAATGCCAGGGGCCATACAGACTCGGCCGTGGCTCTCAGCATCTCCCCCTTTTTGTTTAATTAAACAACAAGCAATGTGGCTTAGGGACCGTGCCTGTTAGGCAGTCCAATTCAACATATGGTCCTTACCCGTCATCGGATGAACTGACCTCTAGGCGTCAGCCTCCTGTCTTAGGTTGGTACCACTGCAATTGGATCATACCCGTCACTGACTACCGGTCCAGCATACAGCCATACTTGTGGATAGGCCTTTGCACCAGTGGGGGGGTAATGTTCTTTGCCTCACCTCTGTTGGCCCCCAAATTTTAGACCATCACTAGTAGAAGGGAGGAGGATGCAAAATGCCATGACACTAAGCCAATTGAGGGCTCCTTTGAAAAATTGTACTACCGGTGACACCATCAGCAAAAATACTCCAGCACTACCACAATTCGCTGTACCAACAGATAGTTCACAATGCATACAAGTGATACATAGTCCAGGCAAGGTCTGCAAGCAATTCAAAGCAGAGGAATCTGTCAATATGTCCATTTCCTCCCAAAGTAAATCGACTCCTTAATTGAGCATTACTTGTTGAGTTATTATTCATTGATGCATCAGTTTTTACAGTTTGTTGTGATAACTATCGAAGAAGCTGTAGTTTGGTTTTATCTTTGTCTTCACCGGCACTGGGATGAAGATAGGAATTTGGCAATGATGCTAAGAAAAAAAGTTATGTAACATTCCAACAGGCACTAAGAAAACAATTTTTTGAACAATTTACATTATCCTGAACAGAATTATTAAATAAAATGAGAAGGAAAGGTGAAAGTAAACAAACAGATCTGTTAACCTCCTTAATTGTTCACATATTAAAAAAATTTTCAACAGCTGTTTACCCAATCTAAATTAAACCATTAAAATCACGTGAATAAAAAAATTTGGATCCATTTATTCATGAGCGCTCCTCATATATGATATATGGACATACGCACATACAGACATACAACACAAAACAGAAGTGTGCACACATAACATACAACACATAAGACAATAGTAAAGGCCTTGTAGCTTTACCTAGGTGAAATCTCCATTGCAATGCTTAAAAACTCCACAGTCAAAAAATAAAACTGATCAGAAAAACATTAACCTAGGTCTGTATGAGCTCAAAAATAAAATAGAACTTTATGATGTGGGAAAAGGCAAATAATAAAATAAATATTGAAAAAAGCATCCTGGTTAATCACTGTCACAGATGTAAGAATAGCCAAACTGGAGTTCTGGATATCAGCTGTTATGGATTTGAGTCAAATCATCTTCCTTTTGGCCTGTAGAAATTGTTTTAGTTAATCTCTCTGGAATCCAAATTGGCTGCTGTTCTCCCTGTGGAAAAACACAAACAGAACCCCGACTCCAGACAATCACTGGGTCGGGACCTTTCCATTGTCCTGTTAGAATATCCTTCCAAAGTACCTTAGGCTTATGTACATTTTTTTGGACACATATGCCTTTCTGCAGCACTAAGCCCTGAGGAATCCAAATTTAAAAAGTTTAGAGTAAAAAGGGTTATTTTAAGTTTATCTTTGGGTGACATATACCCCTTTCCAATTCCCTCTTTTTGCTTTAGTAAGTACATTTTAATAGTTTGATGAGCTCTTTCAACTATGCCTTGTCCCTGTGGATTGTATGGAATTCCTGTTATATGAGTAATGCCAAATGATGAGCAAAATTGTTTAAAAGAGGTAGAAGTATAACCAGGACCATTATCTGTTTTTAACTGTTTTGGAACGCCCACAGTGGCAAAATTTTGTAAGCAATGAGCTATAACATCTTTAGTTTTTTCTCCAAAATGAAGGGAGCCCATCAAAAATCCAGAAGAAGTATCAACTGTAACATGCAAATATTTTAATTTTCCAAATTGTGGCAAGTGTGTGACGTACATCTGCCAAATATGGTTAGGTATCAGTCCTCTAGGATTGACTCCAAGATTAACTTGTGGTAAAAAGGTCACACAATTTTGACATTGTTTTATTATTTGTCTAGCTTGTTCCTTAGTTATTTTAAAACACTTTTGTAAAGTATTAGCATTGACATGGAACCTTTTATGAAAATGTGTAGCTTCTTCTAGTGTAGAGAAAATATGTATGTCATGTGTAGTTTTATCTGCTAAATCGTTGCCCAAACTAAGGGCTCCAGGCAATCCTGCATGTGCTCTGATATGTCCTATAAAGAATGGATCTTTTCTGTCCCAGATTAGACTTTGTATAGCAGAAAACAAAGAGAAAACAGTAGTGGAAGGGGAAATCCTGCCAGCATCTTCAAGGGATACTATAGCATTAACTACATACTGACTATCAGAGAATAAATTAAATACAGAATATTTAAACATCACAAAAGCTTGTAAAACTGCATTAAGCTCTACCTTTTGAGCTGATTGTTTGGGTACTAAAAATGTATAAGTTTGATCAGGGGTAACTACTTCTGCTGTACCATTATTTGACCCATCAGTGAATACATTTGGAGCATTCATGATAGGGGTTTTTCTTGTCATTTTTGGAAAAACTATAGGATGTGAAGACCAAAAAGACAACAAAGGATTAGATGGTAAGTGATTATCAAATGAAACATTAGATTTACACATGATTATTGCCCAAGTATTTAACTCATTAGCTAACTCATCAATTTGATCCATAGTATATGGAGTAATAATTTTATTGGGAGAAATTCCAAACACTCCCTTTGCTGCTTTTATTCCTTTGAGTATTAATTGTCCTACAGCCTCAGGATACCTAGTAAGAATAGTGTTAGGAGAATAAGATAAATGTATCCACAATAATGGACCTTCTTGCCAAAATACTCCTGTAGGAATATTTTTTGTTGGTATTACAATAAATAATAAAGGCAAAGTTATATCAATTCTATCCAAATGCATATTTTCCATATATGTTTCAATAATTTTTAATGCCTTTCTTGCTTCAGGCGTTAACATGCGGGGTGAATTTGGATCTGATGGACCTTTTAGGATATCAAATAAAGGTCCCAACTCTCCTGTTGGTATGCCTAGATAAGGCCTTATCCAATTTATGTCTCCTAATAACTTTTGAAAGTCGTTAAGTGATTTGAGTTGATCTACTCGTATTTGAATTTTTGGTGGACGGATCATAGTTGAGGATAATAGAAATCCTAAATAATTAATTGGAAAATTTAATTGTACTTTATCTATTGCTATCTCTAGATTATAATTTTTTAATAAATTTGTAAGTGTGGCATAACATTCTAGCAATGTGTTTTTATCTTTGTGTGCTAACAATACATCATCCATATAGTGAAATATTTGTAGTTTAGGATTTTGATTTCTAAGTGGCTGGATTGCTTTGTTAACATAAATTTGACACATAGTTGGGCTGTTAGCCATCCCTTGAGGGAGTACTTTCCATTCATATCTCTGATCAGGACCTTCATGATTCAGTTCAGGGATAGTAAATGCAAAATGTGGACTATCCTCAGGATGAATTGGAATTGAAAAAAAACAATCTTTAATATCTATAGCTAAAACGTATCAGGTTTTTGGCAAAGCAGACAATTGAGGAATCCCCGATTGAGCAGGTCCCATAATAACCATCTCATTATTAATGGCTCTTAAATCTTGCAATAATCTCCATTTACCAGATTTCTTTTTAATGACAAAAATGGGAGTATTGTAAGGAGATATGGAAGGTTGTATATGTCCCTCCGCTAATTGTTGTTTGACCAGGTCATGGGCTGTTTGTATCTTTTCTTTAGTCAGGGGCCACTGAGGAACCCATACTGGTCTATCTGATTTCCAAGTAATTTTTATTGCCTCAGTGACCCCTTCTGAAAACCCAGTCCATGTCTATTTATTCCCTGATCTATTTGAATTGGTGCTGCTATGTCTTGTTCTCCTAATCTTTTTTCTTTCCTGAAACCTTGTCTAGCCCTAATAGTGGGCACATTTGGATTGATGTTATTTGTTAATGTCAAACCTAATTGATCTAGGACATCTCGTCCCCATAAATTTATAGGAAGATGATCCAATACATATGGCTGTATACTTCCTTCACATCCTTCAGGATCCTTCCAATCTAATACCATTGCACTTCTATGGGGATTAGTTGCCACTCCTAGGCCTCGATGCGTTTGAGTGGCTTGTTGTAACGGCCAATGTTTTGGCCATTCTTGATGAGATATGATGCTAAGGTCTGCACCTGTATCCAGTAGCCCATTAAATTCATGTCCTTGAATATTTAGTTTTAGCATAGGGCGAGAATCTAAATTTAAAGACAACATAACCCAATCTACACCTGTGGAGCCTAATCCCCTGGAACCTCTTTCTATAGTACTACTGGAAAATTTATCATGTAGGCTGGGTATTATTAATAACTGTGCTATTCTATCTCCTGGTGAAATTACTGATATACCCTTTGGAGAACTAGCTATAATTTTTATTTCACCTTCATAATCGGGATCAATTACCCCGGGACTTATCATAAGTCCTTTTAGCGTAGAAGAACTGCGTCCTAACAATAAGCCTACTGTTCCTTGGGGAAGAGGTCCTTTTACTCCTGTGGGAATGATTTGAACTCCCATCTCTGGAGTTAGTACTGCTCTGGCGGAGGCGCAGATGTCCAACCCTGCGCTCCCTCTGGTTCGTCTGATGAGAGATCTGATGGATAATGTGTCCTGGGCACTACCCTGATGGTGTTGCTGGGTTCCTCCATGGTGTTTCTGGGTTCCTCCAGTGCCCCATACATTTGTGGTCGTGGGCCCTGGAGCATTGGGCCCCCCTGTCCGTTTTTTGGCAATGGAGCCCGGTGCCTTTCTCCACGATATCGTGGGTAAACACCTGGTCCTTGTCTGTTTTTTGATAACGGAATACCCTCTATGGTGGTTTGAGAACGGCATTCATTAGCCCAATGTTTCCCTCTACGGCATCGTGGGCAAATACCCGGTATTCTATTCGTTTGATATCTAGCTTTGTTAAACCCTCCTCCTACGGGGCAACTCCTTTTAAAATGTCCTGTTTGATCACAATTATAGCATGTTTTTGGCCTGGCATCTAAAGCCTGTTGTACTGCTGCTAAGACTTGCCCTTGTTCATTAATGTCTCTACATAATTTAATATATGTGTTTAAATCTTCATGTCTCCATTGTCTAATGACCTCTCTGCAACAACGATTTGCTTGGTCATAAGCCAGTTGTTTTATAAATGGCATTGCCTGCTCTGTATCCCCAAAAATTCTGGAAGCTGCTTGAATAAGCCTATCTACAAATTCAGCGTAAGGTTCATTAGTTCCTTGTATTACCTTAGATAATTGACCTTGTAAACCTCCATGCCCCTGTAAAGTTTTCCATGCCCTAACCGCATCTACAGCAATTTGTGCGTATACGCCAGGATCATATTCAATTTGTTGCCATTGACCCTCATAAGGTCCTTTTCCTAACAACATATCTAGATTTCTTTGAGGGTAACTGGCTGTTGCATTTCGTCTAGCTGTCTCCCTGCAAAATTCCTCATTGGCAACCTTCCATAACAAATACTGTCCTCCATTTAGCACAGATTTACACATACTAGCCCAATCTGCTGGCGTCATGTCCAAGTTGGTAATGGATTCGTCCATGCTTACAGTGAACGGTGCTTGAGGACCATAGGTTGTTACAGCCTCCTTTAACTGCTTCACTGTTTTGAAATCTAAAGCATGGTGAATTCGCTGCCCTCCTGCCTGCTCAAGTACAGGGCATGCTAATCTTTGAGGTCCTGTCTCAGGATCCCATCTATCAACTACGGGGTTTGAGGGCCACTCAGCTATCTCCATAGCGGGAGCTGTTGGTTGAATTACGCCCTCTGGTGATAGAACGGTGTTAGTAGCAGCCTCCTGTTGTAGCTTTTTCCCTAATAGCTGTTTCTCCTCTAAGCTTTCTTCCTTTAAATTTTCTTCCTCTGTCTGACTAGCTTGAGAGACCTTCTCTTTTGCTTGATCTAAAATGTCTTTCTCCATGGTCTGAACCTCTAACAATTTACTTAACACTCTTTCAGTTTGTTTTTTACTAATTTCTAATCTGTTATAAAGATAACGCAACCCAATAAGATAACACAAAACAAAACCGAAACAGAATGGAACAAAAAATCGTTGTATCAATTTTCCTATTTTCTTGACATGTGCATTTGTGGTCTATTTCTATCTCTTCCTCAGGGGCGAACAACTTCAAACCTTGAGCCAACCATTTTTCCCAATCTGCCTGAGAAAATTCTAGGGATAGGCAGCTTGAAACAAACACAAAACAAATCAAAACAAGAACACATTGTTTTTTAAAATGGTCACCCATTCTCTCGCCTTCCCTTAGGGGCAAGCAATTTCACTTACCCCGAAGCTTCAGACGTTCCCCGCACGGGCTGCCAAATGCCACAGTCTGGCTGGGCACAAATCACTAGCCACTGAAGCAGGAACAAACTTTATTTTTAAACTGCAGGAAAACACTTCACACAGCTCCCGGGGAATCCTCCCGAACGCCACCAGGCTTGTCCAGGAACCCCCAGCCGGAAATATCTCTCCCGGAAATCCCTCCTCCTGCACTTCCCCAACCAATGGGAACTCTCGGGGAATCCCCGGAAATCCCCACGAGAACTCCAAAATAGTGCGAGAACTCAAAAGTTGTGGCAGAGGCGGATAGTAATGCCTCGCCTGTCAATCAATACTGTTGGCAAAATGCCAGGGGCCATACAGACTCGGCCGTGGCTCTCAGCAATCCCTGATTGAGCAGGTCCCATAATAACCATCTCATTATTAATGGCTCTTAAATCTTGCAATAATCTCCATTTATCAGATTTCTTTTTAATGACAAAAATGGGAGTATTATAGGGAGATACGGAAGGTTGTATATGTCCCTCCTCTAATTGTTGTTTGACCAGGCCATGGGCTGCTTGTATCTTTTCTTTAGTCAGGGGCCACTGAGGAACCCATACTGGTCTTTCTGATTTCCAAGTAATTTTTATTGCCTCAGTGACCCCTTCTGAAAACCCAATCCATGTCTATTTATTCCTTGATCTATTTGAATTGGTGCTGCTATACCTTGTTCTTGTTCTCTTAATCTTTTTTCTTTCCTGAAACCTTATCTAGCCCTAATAGTGGGCGCATTTGGATTGATGTTATTTGTTAATGTCTAACCTAATTGATCTAGGACATCTCTTCCCCATAAATTTATAGGAAGATGATCCAATACATATGGCTGTATAGTTCCTTCACATCCTTCAGGATCCTTCCAATCTAATACCATTGCACTTCTATGGGAATTAGTTGCCACTCCTAGGCCTCGATGCGTTTGAGTGGCTTGTTGTAATGGCCAATATTTTGGCCACTCTTGACGAGATATGATGCTAAGGTTAGCACCTGTGTCCGGTAGCCCATTAAATTCATGTCCTTGAATATTTAGTTTTAGCATGGTGTGAGAATCTAAATTTAAAGACAGCATAGCCCAATCTACACCTGTGGAGCCTAATCCCCTGGAACCTCTTTCTATAGTACTACTGGAAAATTTATCATGTAGGCTGGGTATTATTAATAACTGTGCTACTCTATCTCCTGGTGAAATCACTGATATACCCTTTGGAGAACTAGCTATAATTTTTATTTCACCTTCATAATCGGGATCAATTACCCCAGGACTTTTCATAAGTCCTTTTAGAGTAGAAGAACTGCATCCTAATAATAAGCCTACTGTTCCTTGGGGAAGAGGTCCTCTTACCCCTGTGGTAATGATTTGAACTCCCATCTCTGGAGATAGTACTGCTCTGGCAGAGGCACAGATGTCCAACCCTGTGCTCCCTCTGGTTTGTCTAATGAGGGATCTGATGGATAATGTGTCCTAGGCACTACCCTGATGGTGTTGCTGGGTTCCTCCAGTGCCCCGTATATTTGTGGTCATGGGCCCCGGAGCATTGGGCCAACCTGTCCATTTTTTGGTAATGGAGCCCAATGCTTTTCTCCAGGATATTGGGGGTAAACACCTGGTCCTTGTCCGTTTTTTGATAACGGAGTACCCTCTATAGTGGTTTGAGAACAGCATTCGTTAGTCCAATGTCTCCCTCTAGGCATCGTGGGCAAATACCCGGTATTCTACCCCTTTGATCATATCCAGTTTTGTTAAACCCTCCTCCTATGGAGCAACTCCTTCTAAAATGTCCTGTTTGTCCACAATTGTAGCATGTTTTTGGCCTGGCACCTAAAGCCTGTTGTACTGCAGCTGCCAAGACTTGCCCTTGTTCATTAATGTCTCTGCATAATTTAATATATGTGTTTAAATCTCCATGTTTCCATGGTCTAATGGCCTTCCTGCACCATCTATTTGCTTGTTCATAGGCTAGTTGTTTTATTAATGGCAATGCTTGTTCTACATCCCCAAAGGTTCTGGTAGCTGTTTGTATAAGCCTATCTACAAATTCAGCATAAGGTTCATTAGGTCCTTGTATTACCTTAGATATTTGACCTTGTAAATCTCCATGCCCCTGTAAAGTTTTCCATGCCCTAACTGCACCTGAACCAATTTGTGATTATATGGCAGGATCATATCTAATTTGTTGCAACTGACCTTCATAAGGTCCTTCTCCTAACAACATATCTAGATTTCTCTGAGGATAACCGGCTGCTGCATTTCACCTAGCTGTGCTAAATTAGTCTCCGTGCTAAATTCCTGATTGGCAACCTTCCATAACAGATATTGTCCTCCATTTAGCACAGCTTTGCACATACTAGCCCAATCTACTGGCGTCATGTTCAAGTTGGTAATGGATTTGACCATACTTACAGTGAAGGGTGCTTGAGGACCATAGGTTGTTACAGCATCTTTCAGCTGCTTCACTGTTTTGAAATCTAAAGCATGGTGAATTCGCTGCCCTCCTGCCTCCTAAAATACAGGGCATGCTAATCTTTGAGGTCCTGTCTCAGGATCCTATCTATCAACTATGGGATTTGAGGGCCACTCAGCATATGTTGTCTCCGTATACATAGGTGGAGCTGTTGGTTGGACACCCACACCCTCCAGTGATAGAAAGGTGTTAGTAGCAACCTCCCATTGTAACTTCTCACCTGATAGCCCTTCCTCCTCTAAACTTTTTTCCCTTGTCTGACTAACTCGAGAGACTTCCTCTTTTACTTGATATAGGATGTCTTCTCCTAGACTAAGCAAACAAGATTGTACCAACGTCCACAATGGTAATGTGCCAACTGGCAGAGTTCTTGGGCTTTCCTTTTCTATTCTTTTTAAATCTTCACCATGATGGTTCCATTGTGATATATTTTACAACCCCTCTTTAATGAACCATGGGCTACACCTTTGTATCCTCTTAACGTATTCCCTAACTGTTCTTGATTTTACTGAGATGCCTCCTTCCTCTAGCAATTTACTTAACACCCTTTTGGTTTGGTTTTTACTAATTTTTAATTCCATATTTCTGCTATAAAGATAACGCAACCCAACAAGATAACACAAAACAAAACCGAAATAAAACGGAACAAAAATTCGTTGTATCAGTTTTTCTATTTTCTTCACATGTGTATTCGTGGTCTATCTCTATCTCTTCCTCAGGGCCTAACAACTTTTCTAGCATCCTATTTATTTCTAGGGGCAGGCAGCTTGAAACAGAAAGGTAACAAATCAAAACAAGAACACATTGTTTTTTGAAATGGTCACCCATTCTCTCGCCCTGCCCTCAGGGGCGAGCTGTTTCACTTACCTCCAAGCTTCAGGCATTCCCCGTATGGGCCACCAAATGCCGCAGTCTGGCTGGGCACAAATAACCGGGAGGCCACGAGCCACTTGTAGGTTCAAACAGGAACTACTTTTTTGCCCGAACCCAGTGGGAAATCCACTGAAACTCAACGGAAACTCCGCGAGAACCAACGGGAACTCAATGGTGTTAGGGTCTGTAAACAAGTCAAGATGGCGCCTGGAATTTTGCCAGAATGAGTGGTTTGTGAAGTAACGCCAGCGAGCCATTAAGTGTGGAGATTCCTTATTGGTTGACTGCTGTATCTAGTTTATGTTAATTAAGATAAGCTGTGTGTAATGTATATATACCCCTCCTGTCCTACAATAAATGGCTCCCACTCCTGCTGTATCAATGTACACAAGTTGCTCGTCACCCCCCGGTTAGTTTGCTGCAGCCGGACTGCGGCAAACGGGAACTCCGCGAGAACTCAAAAGTAGCGGGCACCTGAGGTAGCAGGAGCAGCCTTATTGCCGGACAGCAGAGGTTTATATACACAACTGAATATACAGCTTGTTTCAATTTAGCATCAGCCAGTTACAGCAGTCATTATCTTAATAATTATACACAACTTAATTATCATCATCTTAATGGCTTGTTGGCGTTACTTCTCAACCACTCCTTCTGGCAAAATGCCAGGCGCCATCTTGATTTGTTGCTGAGAGCCACTGCGGAGTCTGTATGGCCCCTGGCATTTTGCCAACAGTATTGATTGACAGGCGAGGCATTACTATCCGCCTCTGCTGCAACTTTTGAGTTCTCGCAGTATTTTGGAGTTCTCGTGGGGATTTCTGGGGATTCCCCGAGAGTTCCCATTGGTTGGGGAAGTGCAGGAGGAGGGATTTCCGGGAGAGATATTTCTGGCTGGGGGTTCCTGGACAAGCAGCGTGGTGTTCGGGAGGATTCCCCGGGAGTTGTGTGAAGTGTTTTCCTGCAGTTCAAAAATAAAGTTTGTTCCTGCTTCAGTGGCTCGTGATTTGTGCCCAGCCAGACTGCGGCAATTTGTTGTGGCTCTCAACACAAATCTACTCTTGAGATTTCATCTTACTCCAGTCAGAATGGCAGTTATCAAGAAAATAAGCAACAATAAGTTTTGGCGAGGATATGGGGGAAAAGGCACACTCATGCATTGCTGGGGGGGGGGGACTGCAAATTGGTGCAACCAATCCAGAATCAGTATGGAGATTCCTTGGAAAACTTGGAATGGAACCACCATTTGAACCAGCCATTCCACTCCTTAGTCTATGCCCTAAAGACTTATAAAGAGCATACTACAGCAACATAGCCACTTCAATGTTCATAGCAGCACAATTCTAAATTGTTAACCTATGGAAGTAACCTAGATGTCCTTCAATAAATGAATGGATAAAGAAACTGTGGTACATATATACAATGAAATATTACTCAGCATTAAGAGAGAATAAAGTTATGGCATTTGCAGGTAAATGATAGAGTTGGAGAATATCATGCTAAGTGAAATAAGTCAATCTGAAAAACCAAGAGCTGAATGTTTTCTCTGATAAGTGGATGCTAATCCATATGGAGGGGGTTCATGGGATAAGTGGAGAAACTTTAAATGGGAAAAGGGAAGTGGAGAGAGGGCAAAGGGGTAGGAAAGATGGTGGAATGAGACAGACATCATTACCCTAGGTATGATTACACAAATGTATGTTACATGTTACATGTATGATTATACAAACTCTAATTCATGCACAACCAGAGTAGTGGAAAATTCTGCTCCATTTGTATATAATTAATCAAAGATCTTTCTACCGTCATGTATAATTGATTCCAACTAATAAACAAACAAACAAACAAACCAAGGACATTCTTCACAAAGCTAGAAAAACTAATCCTACAACTCATAAGAAAGCACAAAAGACCCAGAACAGCTGAAGAAATCCTGAGCAAAAAAGAACACCACAATACCTTACTTCAAAATATACTGCAGAGTCAAAATAACAAAAATTGCATGGTATTAGCATAAAAGCAGATACATAGACCAGTGGAATAGAATAGAGGAAACAGAACTAAACCCACAGAGCTAAAACCATCTAATTCTTGCCAAAGGTGTTAAAAACATACATAGGACAAAAGGCAGCCTATTCACAAATGGTGCAGGAAAACTAGATATCCATATGTAGAAGATTGAAGCTAGACTCCTGTATTGAATTTATTGTACAACAATAAATTCAAAATGAATGATAGACCCAAATATAAGGCCTGAACCTTTGAAACTACTAGAAGGAAATTCTTTTAGTCAACTTTTGCGCTGCTGTAACTAAAGGATCTGACCAGAACAATTGTAGAGGAGGAAGAGTTTTTTTTAAGAGCTTATGATTTCAGAGGCCCACAGATAGTTCCATTCCTCTGGGCTTGAGGTGAGGCAGGACATCTGGCTGGAGTGAAGCAGTTCACATCACTATAATCAGGAAGGAGAGAGAGAGAGAGAGAGAGAGAGAGAGAGAGAGAGAGAGAGAGAGAGAGAGAGAGAAACTCCACTCTCCAGATACAAATATATATACCCCATAGCCACTCCCTGATTCCCACCTCTTCCAGCCACACCCTACCACTTCAGTTAATTCCATCAAGGATTACTTCGTTGATTGGGTTAAGACTTTTACAATACAATCATTTCTCTTCTGAATCTTCCTACATTGTCTCATGTATGAGCTTTTCCAGGGGACACCTCATATCCAAACCATAACAAAAAGTAGGGGGAGTATTTCAAGATATAAGCACAGGCCAAGATCATTGCTGAAGATGCCAGTGGACCAACCATTCTGGAAGCTGATAAGATTCTCCTGGAGAGGAACACATGATGATTATTCCCAGTCTCTTCTTAAATGTCGGCAGTGTCTTAGTTTGAGTGGCTGAAAAATAAGAATCATGTCAGCCTTGGCCGATTAACCTTCAATTATGAAATGGATTCTGATTATCACTTGCTCATATCTGTTCTAGAAAATTTAGAAGGAAAACTTGGAAAGCATGGTGGAACAATTCTTGTCATTCCCACTACAGAGTTCCAGGAAAGAATATCAGGTACATCAGAGAAAGACATTGTGCATTCTGGCTTGGTCTACACCATGGAGTGTTCAGCCAGGCAAATTATGCATATAACCATGAAGTATAATCTGACCTGAAAATAGCTGCCTATGTCACTGCCATTGAGAAAGTTTTTGAAGTGTACAACAAAGTTAACATGACTTTCACATAGATGGATCATGGATAACTTCCTCATCATCCTCTTTATCTGTAACTTCTGTTGACCTATCACAAGTTTATATGTAATTTTTACAGAAATTTTTCTCTCATGAATCATTAAATAACAGACACTGGTCTCAACAAGTCAATCCAAGCCAGCCCTTAAAAAGAAAGAAATTAAGTTTAGGGGATCGTGTGAAAGTAGAAATCACCTATTTCAGAGAATCTTTCAGGCATTTTGCTATTATATAAAAAGTCTCTTCCATCTGACTGTGCTGCCTTATTCCTGGGCTCTTCTCAACACAGTTAGTGCTATTGCCAGGGAAAATAGTCAAGAACAGTCACTCATTTTTCTCTGGACAAGTTTGGAACATGCTGTAACTTTGACACATGTGAGAATGAGATGTATGGTATTTTCAGAAGGTGGCATGGTCCTCAAATGAGTTATTGGTATTTTATATCTGCATAATAATAACTCAATTTTACAAGTTGCAAACAAAAATAAAAGCTGTGTCATGTGTATTTTATTCTCAGAGAATAAAATTTGTACATGCTGCTGTAATAAAATTGCCTTGAATCACTTAATAAGCCTAACCTTGACTCAAGCAGTGAATGCCTACAAACATAGTAAATGAAGAAAGCTAGTATTTTTATAACATGAAGCAGTATCATTTATAGCTTATCAGTCATGTATTGTTCAGCAAAATAAAGAGCCTGATTGAGGTCTGTCTTCATACTTGGTGACATTGGAGGTTATGTTTGTTAAGACTATCAGAATTTTCTAACTACCATTATGCCATGTAGTCCAAAAAATGCAATAACATCCTTTCATGTTAATTAATTATTCTTCCCTTTTGAAGATCTATCCTGTTGACTAATTGAACCATAATCCAAGTGGGGTATCCCAGGAAAAACCACTGGGCTCCCTGTTAGGGATCTAGCTGGCTCTGAGCACTGCTGGTGGCCCCGACCCATCCTGACTGTGTCCTCTCCTTCTGGAGGCTTTGCATTCTGCACCCAGCTTTATTAACAGCAGGCTGAAAATGACATAGGTTTTAGCATGTAGAGAGTTTTTTGGCCAGGGCCTTTTAAGCAGTAGTGTTCCAATGAAGTACTAGATATTTATATAAGAAAGAATGCTTTTAAAAAAAATACCATAATGTCCTTTCACAAATTTCTAATACTTTGTAACTGAATGAATTAACATAGTGATAAAAGCAGTTATTAAAAATTTACCTTTTTCAAAGTCAAAAAAGTAGATACAGGCACAGGCAACAGCCTTTTGACTCCATAGCTTTAGGAAATAATAAAAAGAATCAATAAATGGGATTGCATAAAATTAGACTTTCTGCACAGCAAAGAAAATCATTAACAGCATGAAGAGAGACCCTACAGAATGGGAGAAAAATTTCCCAGCTACTCTTCTGACTGACAGTTAATATCCAGAATATATGCTGAACTAAAAAACTTAAAACAACAACAACAACAACAATAAAAACAAATAACCCAATCAATAAATGGGAAATGAACTGAACAGACACTTTTCAATAGAAGTGCAAATGGCTAATGTCAGTTTAATATTGTTAGCCATTAGGAAATGCAAGTTAAAAATACATTGAGATTCCATTTTACTTCAGTCCTAATGGCTATCATCAAGAACACACACACATACACACACATCCAATAAATGTTTGCAACCTTATTGATGGGGAAAGGAATCCTTATACATTGTTGGCAGGAATTTAAATTAGTACAACCACTATAGAAATCAGTATGAAAGTCCCTCAAGAAAACTAAAAAGAAAACTATCATAGAATCCAGCTATACCATTTCTTGGTATATATTGAAAAGAATTAAATTCAGCATTCTATAAAGATACTTGCATACCTATGTTTATCATGGCACAATTCACATTGCCAAGTTATGTAATAAGCCTAGGTGCCCATCAAGAGATGAATGGATAAAGAAAATGGAGTATTATCCAGCTACAAAGAAGAATGAAATCATGTTTTTTTTTCAGGAGAATGGATGGAACTGGAGATCATCATGCTAAGTGAAATATGCTAACCTCAAAAAAATATTGCATGTTTTCTCTCATATGTGGAGTCAAGGGTAAAAAGACAACATGAAAGTAAAAGAGAGACTCTTAGAGAAAGAAAAGGGATCAGGTAGGGGAAAGGGAAGGGTAGTGGGTAAAGGGGGATGGAAATAATTCAAGTAAATTATATGCATGTGTGAATATGCCACAGTGAAACTTCTGAATAACTACTATGCACAAATAAAAATAGAAGATATAACTAAATCTCTTAGAGGTTAACCAAAGAGATTGAAATTCATATGAATTGAATTGAAAAGTAGCATTTTTGTGCCTGGTTTATTTCACTTAACATAATATCCTCCAGGTTCATTCATGTTGTCAAAATGATAGAATTTCCTTCTTTTTATGGTCAAATATATTCCAATGTGTTTACATACTTTATTTTGTTTATATATGTATTATTGGTAGACATTTAGGTTGATCCCACATCTTGGCTATTGTCTACAATCCTGCAATAAACACTGGAGTGCAGATACCTCTTTAACATACTGATTTCATTTCCTTTGGGTGTATACCTAGTAGTTGGTTTGATGGATCATATGGTAGTTCTAGTTTTAATTTTTGGAGTATTTTCTATGATCTTTTCAATAATTACACGATCTCATTCATATGTGAAATATTCAAGTGTTAACTTCATGGAACTTGAGAGTAGAATTGTGATCACCAGGAGCTTAGCTGGGAGCAGGGGTTTGGGGATATGTTTGTCAAAGGACATACAATTTCAGTTAGAAGGAATAAGTTCAAGAGATCTATTATGCTACAGAGTAACCATAGTTAATAACAATATATTGCATTCTTTTTTAAAAGAAGTTTTTGTTTTTAGTAGTGGCTTATAGTTTTATATAATTGTGGGGTTTGACATATTCATGAATGCATATAACAGTTTACTCCATTTCAATCCCCAGTAATCCCCTCTTCTCTCCCATCCTTCCACCTCTAGTCCTCTATCTCTATTATGTTGGTCTTCCATCTACTGGTTTATTTTTAATTGGTGCATTATATTTGTACATAAATGTGAAATTCATTGTGATATATTCATACATACACATATAGCGTAATTTGGTTAGTTTCATTCCATAGTTCCTCCCCTTTCCCATCCCTCCTCCTTCCCTCTTGATACCCTTCCTTTATTCCATTTTCCTCCTTCCTATTTTCATAAGATTCCTTTTTTAATAAAATTACTTATTTCTCTCGAGCCTCCACATGACGGAAAACATTTAACCCTTGACTTTCTGAGTTTGGTTTATATCATCTTAACATGATATTCTCCAGTTCCATAATTCTCCTGGAAATGACATGATTCAGTTCTTCTTTATGGTTGAGTAAAACTCCATTATGTATGTATGTATGTATGTATGTGTATGTGTGTGTATTCTGAATATTAATCTCCTGTCAGAAGTGTAGCTGGCAAAGATTTTATTTCTCTCTGTAGGCTCTCCATTCATGTTTTTAATTGTTTCCTTTGCTGTCCAGTAGAAAAAGCAGCATTTCTTGTTTGTCAGTTTATGTTTTTTTTGGTGCTGGGATTGAGCCATGTATTTTTTAATTTATGGGGTTTTGTGGGGGAGGAGTACAAGGGATCAAACTCAGGGGCTCTCACATGCTAGACAAGTACTCTCACACTGAGCTAAATCCCCAGACCATTTCTAAATTTTGAGACAGGATCTCACTAAGATGCCCAGGCTAGCCTCAAACTTATGATCCTCTTGTCTCAGCCTCTCTATCTGGGATTACAGTTATGTGCTATCACACTTAGCTTAATTTATGTTTTTTAAATAAAAATAAATTATGTGGAAATTGATTTATTAAGTTTCCCTAAGAGGTCAGAAGCTTCTGCTTAACTGTGAATCACTGGAATAAATATTTCTCTTTCAAAAACTCCTTTTTTGATGGTACTAAATAACACAAGTGGGTCTTATACTCTCTGTTTTCTCTATCCAAATTGATTAAGGTTATTCTCCGTAGACATATATTGACTATATATAAATATGCCTCTTCTCTAACTTGTAAAGAAATACTCAGGACTCAAATTCACAATATACAAAGAAATAATACAAATCAATAGGAAAAAAGACAAACACTGGCAAAGGGAATTGTTAGTTGTATTCTTGATGATTGCTATTCTAACTGAAGTGAGAAGAAATCTCAGTGTAGTTTTGATTTGCATTTCACAGACCACTAAATGTTTATTTTGAGTTTTAAAAAAATGGGCAAAGGCAATTGAGCAGAAACTTCCAAAAAATAAAAAGATAAGCAAATGGATGAAAAATGTATTAAATAGTGCTCCACCTCACCAGTAGTTAATAAGCAGAGAAATGCAAACTAAACAATGAAATCTGAACACTCACACTCACCAGGATGGGTAGAATTTTAGAAGACTAGTAAGGCAAATTGCCATGATTTGAATATGGCTTGTTCATTGCAAAAGTCATGTTGAAATACTATCCTCTTCTCTTCCTGGGGGAGGAGAGAAAGGAAAGGGGGTATAGCAGAGAGTAAATCAAATTCCATGCCTGTATGATTATGTCAAAATGAACCCAGCTAATATTACAGATGTACTGCACTAATAAAAGGAAAAGCTTAAAGAAAAATTTTAAAAGAATGCAATCCTCACTATATTAAGAGGTAGGACCACAGGAGACTTTTAGGAGGTTATTCATGAGATTAATAGATTAATGGGTTGTTCCAAGAGTAGGTAGGTTTTGAGATTTTAAAAAGGAGCCAATTTGGAACAGATGTGCTTTTACTCTCTGCCTCTCTTACTGTGTGATCTCTACATTGCCCAGAACTCTGCCAGCAGGTTGTTCACCACCAGATGTGACTCCTTGACCTTGAGCTAGAATTATGACTCAAAATAAACATCTTTTCTTTATAAATTACCCTATCTGTGTTATTGTATTATTAACGACAGAAAAAAGACCAAGACATAAAGTGTTTGAAATAATGTGAACAATTAGAATTTACACTTCTGATGACAGTATAATTGATATAACCTTTTAGAAAGCAGTTTGGCAATACCAGGTAAAGCTGAAAAAGAACATAACTTATGACATCAGAGTCACTTCTAGGTATATACTTTCCCCCTTCAAAATGTGTATACATGTTCACAAAATTATATATATATATATATATATATATATATATATATATATATATATATATATATATATATATTAGAATGGGTAAATGAACTTTGGTGCATTCATTCTAAAAAGGATGAAAGTAGTACTTGATGTCCAGGAGATGGCTTTATATTCAGTGACAGGCCATAGTGTTCTATTGAACAAAAATAATTTCAGTTTCACTAACATCAGGAAACACTATGGTGATGGGTTAAGAGAAAAAAAGAGCACCCCACAATTTTGTCTAAATACAGACAAAAAGGGCATAATCCAATCCATAGAAATGACCAAACATCTCTATCCTGGCCAATATTAGTAACTAACTTATTTGCCAGTAAAAATGTTAGTCTTGCCCTGTTTGCTTCATCTTCTGCATAAGAATTATTAATATACCACCATAGAATTAACCTCACTTATGACAGTATGCAATCTGGAGCAAAGTCCTACTTCAAATCTCTTCCAAACCACCAAACATAAAACCAAATACCATTATGTTCTTTATTATAACTTTCTTATTTAAATGCCCCATTATCTACTATAGTGTGTAGTTTACCCTGTTGTAGTAAGTCGGTTAATATAACTTTGTTCAAATACAGATGTTAATGATGGTCTTTGTTGAAGGACACTGACAATACATACAGGAATTCTATAAAGTGGTAATGAAAGTGAATCAAATAGAGCTAAACACAACAACACCAATCTCACATTGAGCTAAATAATGAGGGGAAAAAACTAGATTCAAAGAATTATCTGCTATATACTTTAGATATAATTTTGAGGCAAAACTAAATAGTTTAAAACATACACTTAAGCAAGTGTTAAGATATCTGATAGATTGAGGGGTTCCATGAACTCCTGCATGTCAGGATGTCGTTAATATTTTGTACACTTCGTTTTCATTCACTTTGATCTCATTTGAAAAATATGATTTTGGCTTATCTTATGTGACATTATTTTTATAGCATCTAGGATTGAAATGATGACCACAAATAAGAAATCAAATGCTTTGAATATTGAGCATGAGACAGAGTGTCAGAAGACAAGTTCTAGTTCTTACTCTATTATGAAGAGCTGAATGAACTGGTCAATAGACTTCATCATTTGGGACATTAGTTTCTTCATCTGTTAAAAATAAAGTAATGGACTCTAAGATTTCATCTCATTCGAGTCAGAATGGCAGCTATCAAGAATACAAACAACAATACATGTTGGCAAGGATGTGGGGGGAAAGGCACACTCATGCATTGTTGGTGGGATTGCAAATTGGTGCAACCAATCTGGAAAACAGTATGGAGATTCCTTGGAAAACTTAGAATGGAACCACCATTTGACCCAGCTATCCCATTCCTCCATTTATACCCAAAGGACTTAAAATCAGCATACTACAGGGAAACAGCCACATCAATATTAATAGCAGCACAATTTACAATAGCTAAATTGTGGAACCAACCTAGATGCCCTTCAGTAGATGAATGGATAGGGAAACTTCATATATATACACGGGAATATTACTCAGCATTAAAAGAGAATAAAATCATGGCATTTGCAGGTAAATCCATATTGGAGAATATAATGCTAAGTGAAATAAGCCAATCCCCAAAAAACCAAAGGCCAGATGTTTTCTTTGATATGAGGATGCTGACTAATAATGGCAAGGGGGGGTGCATGGAAGGAATGGAGGAACTTTAAATAGGGCAAAGGGGAGGGAGGGGAAAGGAAGGGGAGTAGTGGTAGGAAAGATGGTGGAATGAGTTACCCTAAGTACATGTATGAAGACACAAATGGTGTGAAAATACTTTGTGTACAACCAGTGACTTGAAAAACTGTACTCTAAAAGAAACAACCTGTGAGGTGACAGAGAGCCTGCATCCTGGGAGGAAATTTTTACTCTCACACATCAGATAGAGCACTAATCTCTAGGGTATATAAAGAACCCAAAAAGCTAAACACCAAAAAAAAAAAAAAACCCAATCAACAAATGGGCCAAGGACCTGAACAGACACTTCTCAGAACAGGATATACAATCAATCAACAAATATATGAAAAAAATGCCCATAATCTCTAGCAATCAAAGAAATACAAATCAGAACTACTCTTAAGATATCATCTCACTCCAGTCAGAATGGCAGCTATTATGAAGACAAACAACAATAAGTGTTGGAAAGGGTGTAGGGGAAAAGGTACACTCATACATTGCTGGTGGGACTGCAGATTGGTGCAGTCAATATGGAAAGCAGTATGAAGATTCCTTGGAAATCTGGGAATGGAACCACTATTTGACCCAGCTATCCCTCTCCTCGGTCTATACACAAAGGACTTATAACAGCATACTATAGGGACACAGCCACATCAATGTTTATAGCAGCACAATTCACAATAGTTAAACTGTGGAGCCAACCTAGATGTCCTTCAGTGGATGAATGGATAAAAAAATATGGCATATATACACAATGGAATTTTACTCAGCATTAAAAAAGTAGAAAATCATGGCATTTTCAGGTAAATGGATGGAGTTAGAGAAGATAATGCTAAGTGAAGTTAGCCAATCCTAAAGCACAAATGCGGAATGTTTTCTCTGATATAAGGAGGCTGACTCATAGTGGGGTAGGGAGGGACAGCATGGGAGGATTAGATGAACTCTAGATAGGGCAGAGAGGTGGGAGGGAAAGGGAGGGGACAGGGGATTAGCAAGGATGGTGGAATGTGATGGACATCATTATACAAAGTATATGCATGGAGATTTGAATTGTGTGTCAACATACTTTATATACAATCAGAGATATGAAAAATTGTGGTATATATGCGTATTAAGAATTGTAATGCAAAAAACCCAAAGTACATGTATAAAGGCATGAATTGGCATGAACATACTTTATATACTGAGATATGAAAAATTGTGCTCTATATGTGTAATAAGAATTGTAATGCATTCCACTGCTGTCATGTATTTAAAAAAATAAAATCAATTAAAAAAAACAAAAATTGTGCTATGTTTAATATGAAATAAATTGCAATCTGCCATCATATATAACAAAATAGAATAAATAAATAATTTAATTAAAAACATATAAAACAAATAAAGTAATGGGAAGGAATTGGGGCTAATTTTTCTGTTTTGAAATCCAAAGCCAAATATTTCTCTTCGTATGGTTTCCTCATTTGGTTTACTGAATTATCTGGGAAACAGTAATATATTGATTAAAGTATAGAAATGTGAAGTCAGACAAAATTAAATTGAATTTTATCTCTAACATTTACAAAGTAAAGGACCATAGGGTGTGACATAATCTTTCCTATTTCTATTTTCTGGTCTTTTTTTTTTTTTTTTAAGAATGTCTTCCTTGTTGCAAGGATTGAATTAAATAATGCATGTAAATCGCTTTAACAGAGTGTTGGTACATAGAAAACATATCCAATAAATATTAGTGCCATAATAATCATAGGTGACAAACAACAAGCTGCTTCCTAAGCATTTTAGAGTTCTGGAGCAAGGAATGGATCTGAGGCCAGTTGTCTTACTCCCTTCTCAGTATATCCACTGGACCTCAGGTTCCTGAAGGACGTCTGCCTCTCCCCTTTTCTTTGCCTACTGACTTCTTCCTCCATTCTTTCCTGCTCTCCCTCACGTCTGCCGCTGTCTCCTGGATACCTCTGCTGCCTAATACATTTTGTTTGGGCTCCAGAAGACACTGCAGGGTCCTTTTTGCTATTTTCTCGGTCTCTGGGAGGACTGTGAAGCGTGCACATATAGTTTAAAGCGGTCCCTGTTTGCCCATGGCCGCAGTGGCCCCAGCTGGCTAGCAAATACAGTGACGTCAGTTTGAACGAACATCCTCATTGGCTTCTCAATTCCCAAGGACTTTTTTTTCCCTTGAAAGGGGATTAACAGGCGAGTCTACCGTTGCTTTGGCAACAAACTTCCAACCTCTGCCCAACTCTCCGGAATGAGAACATATCTATTAATACATTGGATAGACTGGGGTGTCGGGTTGCTCAAAGCAAAGTTTTTTTTTTTTTTTTTTTCCAGTGTAAAACAGTGTACCAGTTCAGCGAGCCTTTGGTCGCGTTGCGATTAGAGATTAGTAAAGCGGTGAGCCCTGTTGAAGGAGCCTGTTGCGGAAAAGTGAAAGTATATTCTCAACAGGTGGCGGCAGCTGCAAGGAGTACATTTGTGGGAACTAATGGCGGTTACGAGCAGAAAACCTTTGCAAAACAGGCAAGTGGCGTCTCTTTTCCTTTTTTTGTGTGTATCTGTGGGGGATGCAGCCACCATCCGCTATTCGGTGGCAGAGGAAATGGAGAGCGGCTCGTTTGTAGCCAATGTGGCTAAGGATTTGGGGCTGGAGGTAGGGAAGCTGGTTGCGCGCGGGGCGAGGCTAGTTTCCGAGGGCAACAAGCTGCATTTCCGGCTCCACCGCAAGACGGGAGATTTGTTCGTGAAGGAAAAATTGGATCGGGAGTCACTTTGTGGCAAAGCTGACCCATGCGTGCTGCACTTTGAAATTGTCCTGGGAGAGCCGCTGCAGTCCTTCCGTGTGGAAGTCAGGGTATTTGATATCAATGACAATGCCCCAAGTTTTCAAAACAAGGAACCACTGTTAAAGATTCCGGAGAGCACTCCTTTGGGTTCACGTTTTCCTCTGCAGAGCGCCCAGGATTTGGACGTGGGCCTCAACGGTCTCCAAAACTACACCCTAAGCGCCAACGCATATTTTCACCTGCACACCCGCTTCCGGAGCCACGGGCCCAAATATGCCGAGCTAGTGCTGGATAAACCCCTGGATAGAGAGGAACAGGCTGAAGTTAACTTAACAATTACTGCGGTGGATGGCGGGTCCCCACCCAAGTCTGGCACTGCACACATCCGCGTGGTGGTTCTGGATGTCAATGACCACGTGCCCCAGTTCTCACGATTGGTGTATCGTGCTCAGGTACCAGAGAATAGCTCCATTGGTTCTTTGGTGGCTACAGTGACTGCCACGGATCTAGATGAGGGCACCAACAAGGAGATAACTTACTCGTTAGCTCAAAACCCAGAAGCAATTCTCCAGACATTTCAAATTGATTCTCATACTGGAGAGGTTCGGCTCCGAGAGCCACTAGATTTTGAAGCTACAGAAACATATGACATTGACGTTCAAGCTACGGATGGAGGAGGACTCTCTGCCCACAGCAAAGTTCTGGTGGAAGTGATGGATGTAAATGACAATCCTCCTGAAGTGATGGTCTCCTCTGTGTCTAGCCCTCTGCCTGAGGACTCGCCACTACAGACTGTGGTGGCCCTCTTTACTATCAGAGATCGGGACATCAGAGTGGGAGGAAAAATCACTTGCTTCCTCAGAGAAGACCTTCCCTTTGTAGTCAAACCTACATTCCGAAATTCTTATTCACTGGTGACTGACAAAAGCTTGGATCGTGAGGATGTCTCAGGCTACAATATCACTATTGTTGCCATGGACACAGGACCACCCAACCTGTCCACAGAGACTGTGATAGAGGTGCTAATATCTGACATTAATGACAATCCTCCAATGTTTCAGAAAGATTCCTATGTCTTGACTGTTCGAGAAAACAACAGCCCTGCAGTTTTTATTGGTAAAGTCCATGCTGAAGATCTAGATTTGGGTGAGAATGCCCAAGTGACATATTCTCTGTTGCCTCCAAAAAGTGGGGATCTATCAGTCTTTGCTTACATCTCCATAAATTCAGATAATGGGAAGCTGTATGCTTTGAGAACTATGGATTATGAAGCCATTCAAGATTTTCAGTTTGTGGTAAAGGCAACTGATGGGGGCTTCCTGACACTGAGTAGCCAAGTTATTGTCAGAGTGGTTGTTCTGGATGACAATGACAATCGTCCAATGATCTTGTACCCATTGCAGAATGGCACTTTGCCCTGCAATGACCTGGTGCCCAGATCTGTAGAGGCAGGCTATCTGGTGACCAAAGTGGTGGCTGTTGATGGTGATTCAGGTCAAAATTCTTGGCTTTCATACCATCTACTTAAAGCCACCGACCTTGGGTTATTCTCTGTTCAGCGACAAAATGGGGAAATCCGAACATTGAGGCAGATATCTGAGAGAGACCCCATGATGCAGAAACTGACTATTCTTGTTCAAGATCATGGCCAACCAGCTCTTTCCACTACTGCCTCACTGAATATCCTGCTGGTAGATGGCTTTTCAGAGCCTTATCTGAGGTTCTGGGATCCATCCAAGCATTCTAAGAAGGTAAACTCAACCACTAAATATTTGGTTATTTCTCTGGCTGTGCTTTCCTTTCTGTTTCTTCTCTCTGTTACAGTGATCTTCATTATTCACATCTACCAGAAGATTAAACATAGAGACACATTCAGAATTCAAGAGCATTTCTATGATGACTGTAACTTCCCTAAAAACCTGGTACAAGGAGAAGGCAATGGATCCTTATCTCGGCCTTGTACATATGAAATATGCTCAGCCACTGGCACTGGCAATAGTGAGTTCCGGTTTCTTAAGCGCTTTATGCCCAATTTTCCTTTCCCTCATGCCTCTGGAGAGGTAAGAACAGAGGACAGATCCAGTTTACCAACAGATTCTAACAGGAATAGGTCTCGGGGGTCAGAGGACCATACCCAGGTATCTGATGACTATATGTAGCTCATAGTAATAGCCCTTAGTAACAGAAGTGAAACACAATTCTATACTTGGTATGCAAAGCTCTCCTATCCTCACTGAAACAAAAATGGTAGTAGATTACAGCTTTAGCAGACAGAAGAGTACCAAGTTTGCTGAAAATGAGAAACCCAGAGTGAGGCTTAACTTACTTAGTACAAGATAGTTATCCTGATCTCTAGTTCATGTATCTGTAATCCTGTTTGGAACTGTTTGAAGGAATGCCACCACATATGTAAGAACATATGTGACAGGGACTTCATTTTTATCTCCTCAGACAGGAAAATAATGAATGAGACATTGTTTCCCCCATGAGATTCATTGCAATACTTAATTCCATAAGGATAGCCCTTATTTTGCCTTTATTTTCCAGTAGAAAGGTTGTACATATATAGGTAACAAGCTTCCAGTTTTGATATATCAGGAAGCATTCATGTTTGACAAAGAGATATAGTTTATTATTCAGAAATTTCTAGATTTTTGTCCCTGATGGGGACCATCTTTGAATCAACATCTTGCATGTCATCATTCATAATCATGAAAATGCCTAGTCAATAGTGGTCTTCACAGATTACCAAGATGGGAAGGAAGGGTAAGGTCTGATATAAAGAGATTCAGTTCAGGAATGTACTCCAGAATTAATTTTTTAATTTAATTAATTTTTTAATTTAGATATTGATTTCTTAATGGTTGTTTGAAGTTTTAAGTAAATCTCAAGTCTTTCTTTCATATCCAGATGTCTATCCTTGCCTTATCAAAGAGCAGTTATTTGAATAAGGGAAATGAAGGGTGAATGAGGATAAAAATAAATTAGGACTGCTGTCATAAGTGCTATAGAACATTTATTTTGTGCAATTAAGTGCTATAGAAAATTTAAATTATTTTATAATTTGTAGAACAACTAAAAAAATCAAAAGGCATTAAAAGAAAAAAGCTCATTAATACCAATTAAGTGGCCTTAAAAGATATATTTTCAGGTAGTACCAAATTTGATTGCAAGTCATTTTCCTCTGTGAGTATTCTCAAGTGATGACATTAAAAATGAGAAAAAAGGTATTTCCAGTACATCATTCATAAAAGTAGATGGAGTAGGTAAACAAGTTAGTCTTTTTGATCATTATTTTGCCTTCATAAGCTCTTGAGCCCTCTTATTCTAAAAGAAAAGCCAATGTCAAAACATCAACATAACCAATATTACTCTGGCTTGAAAATTAAGTTAGCTTTAATGAGATTTTAATTTTATACCTTATTTAATACAGGACACATCTTCTTCCAATCTTACAGGAAGGTACAATATTTGTACCTGGAATTATAGAGTAGTATTCTTAAAATAATTCTCAAACATACATTTATTAATACATATCATCTTTATTAATATATGCTTCATTTTGGATTTATGACTCATACCTAATGTCACCACACGACTATAGACTTAGTAACCAGGAATATACTAAAATTTAGTGCTGTTATTTCTTAAATGTTGGAGATGCTTAGGACAGAATTGGTGTAACCTATTGTTGCCTTCAGTGTTTTCTTTAATATTTTGAGAATAGATGAAGCAAATGCAGAATATCAATAATTTTTTCTTATTAAATATTTTCCATAAATTGTGTTACAATCCTACTCATTTGCAGTAAAGATCTTTCTTGCACAAAACAAAATAGTGTTTTAGTGTATTTGGATTAAGATCAGTTAGGGAAGGCTGAAATCAGAGACTTTAAGGGAGAAAGAACATAGAATTAATTTTGTAGAAAAGCTGTAATTACTTACTAAAACATGATTAAATAAGAGCTACCCAACTACTTGTATTTGATTATATTCAATGATAAATAGAGCCTGTCTTAATGTCAAGGATAAGGAAAGAAAATTACATGGAGCAGTGATTTTCAGACTTTGAATTTCATAAATCATTAATTCACACACAAACACAAACAATGGAAAGGGAACACAGATTTATTTTTTCCAAGTTAAATGAAATAAGACCTGTTATTTCATACCACCATTATTTCATAAATAACTTTTGTTTTACATTTTGAAGATACATTTTATTTCATCTTTTTCCTGTGTCCACAATTAAAAGTGATAAGTCAACTAACATTCTCAGTGTTGATTCTTTATAGAAAAAAATTTTCATTGTATGGTCTTTATATGGTCTTTCCAGTTTCTGCAGTTTGATTTTGTGTTTATGTGCTTCTTACTTTTTTTTTTTTTTACCGGTTCTTCTTAGTTATACATGATAGTAAGTGAAATAAGCCAATCTCTAAACAAAGGTTGAATGTTTTTGCTGATATGTGGAAGCTAAACCACAATAAAGTGGGGAGGGAGAGAAAGAAGTTCAGTAGATTAGATAAAAGGGAATGAAAGGAAAGGAAGGGGTATAGGAATAGGAAAGACAATGAATAAATCTAATATAATTTTCCTGTGTACACATATGAAAATACCTAAGTGAATCCTATCATTGTGCCCACCACCCATAAGAATTGTCTTGGCAGACAATGTCTGCCAAGCTTCTCCACTATTAGTTACTATTTCTCTCCTTGTAATTAATAAGTGCTTGGAGGAAGATACTTTGAAACTTTGTAAATATCATGATTTTGCATAAAATAATAGAATAAGATCAGCATGCTTGTATAATTTTACAAAATGGAAATAAAATTTCAATACAAAATGGGAAGACAATAATCTCATGACAAAAACCATTCTTCAAATACAAATATATATGGAGTTTTGTGAAAGTTTTGTCTTTTTCTTATTTTTGCATTAAACTAGTGAAAATATTGTCACTGAGTTCATATTTGAGTACTGGATTAAATGATGATCTAATCTAATTTTTATCTAGATTTCAAGTTCCCATGAAAATTCCTATTGTACCTGAAAATTAAAAACTATGAAAATCTCTGTATCAATTAACTGAATATGATATGATGAGGCACATAAGCTGAGATTAAGTCCAGGTATCCATAAGCAAATTAAAGAATGGAAATAATTATGACAATTATTCTTGCCAATATGTCAAGTAACATCAGAACTATTTGTATTTATTTAAAGTTGTAAGCCAAGAGCCTTGAAGAGTGTCTAATACAAAATGATTGATATTTAAAAAATTAAAAGTATCTATGTTGCTTAGGCAAATTGCTTCAATGGCCTTTTTAAACTTTGGCATATAGGCCTACATTTCTACAGGAGAATTTAAACTCTTTTTTTTTAAAGAGAGAAGGAGAGAGAGAGGGAGAGAGAAGAGTGAGAGAGAGGGAGAATTTTTTTAATATTTATTTTTTAGTATTTGGCGGACACAACATCTTTGTTTGTATGTGGTGCTGAGGATCGAACCCGGGCCGCATGCATGCCAGGCGAGTGCGCTACCGCTTGAGCCACATCCCCAGCCCCAGAATTTAAACTCTTTACAAAACTTTTAATTGTAATTTTAGACTTATAAAATTGCAAAAATACTTAAGAGTTCCTATATATTTGTTTGGCTTCCCTTAATATTAACTCCTTACATAACAATAGTGCAATCATCAAAATTAAGAAATTAACACTGGTAAAATTTTATTAGGCTACAGACTTTATTCAGATTTCACTATTATCCCCAGTGTCCTTTTTCTGTTCAAAGATCCAATCCTGGATCTCATAGTACATCCAGTTGGTTTATAGCCTGAGTCTCTACTATCTGTGATAGTTCCTTAGTCTTTCCTTATCTTTCATAACTTTGAGGCTTTTGAAGAGTACTAGGTCAGTTATCAGTAAAATTTCTCTCAGCTTGGCATTGTTTTTTGTTTTCTCATGATTAGGCTTGGATTAGGTTTTATTAGGAAGAAAACTACAGAAGTGTTGTGACCTTAGAGCGTATTATCAGCAGGTGTACGATATCAATATGTCACTATACTGGTGATATTTTTTCATTGCAAAAACACAACAAACATTTACTCTATTAACCATCTTTAAGTGTGCATAGCTCAATATTAATATGATTTCAATCTTTTTTGAGGTGCTGGGGATCCAACCCAGTGCCTCATGCATGCTAGGCAAGCACTCTATCACTAAACTACATCCCCATCCTAAGGTGATGTTAATCTTGAACTCTTGGTTAAGACAATGTCTGCCAAGCTTCTCCACTATTAGTTACTATTTCTCTCATTGTAATTAATAAATGCTTGGAGGAAGATACTTTGAAACTTTGTAAATGTCATGTTTTTGCATAAAATAAATTTTAATATCCACTGCTGGGTATTTACTGCGGCAGTTAATATTGGGGCATTCTAATGGTGATTTTCTGTTTTCCTGATTCATTTACATTAGTTTTTCTTCCATAAGGAATAATTGTGTCTTCTTCCACACTTACTCAGTTATTACTTCTTTATATATGGACTCATTAATATATATTTTAGTATTGGTGTTATGATCCAGTATATCATCATTTATTTTGTTGTTCAACAAACCCTTTTATCTGAGATGAAAAGCGATTTTTTAAAAAATATGTTTTAGTTACAGGTGGACACAATATCTTTATTTTATTTTTATGTGGTGCTGAGGATCAAACCCAGTGCCTCATGCATGGTAGGCAAGCGCTCTACCTCTGGGCCACAACCCCAGCTCAAGATAAGAGTGACTTTTAAGACTAGAAGTAGCCACATAGAATACCTTGGATCAAAATTAGTACTTTTTAAACCCTATGTTAGATTATTTTAAACAAGCATAAATTTCCTTAATCTTGTTAAGATTTAATAACAATGAATATTTTAACTTTAAAGTAAAAGATAGTGACGTGATTTCAAATTTTAATTACAGGTATAAAACTACTAGATATTAAACAATGAAAATTTTAAAATGTTATGCAGATGTGTTTATATATTTATAAGCCATGTATAATACGGTTGTCATTTAAAATAAATTTATATACTGAAATCAAACATTCAGATATATAAGAAATGTAATTGGTTTGTCAGATTTTATGTAATTCTCCTAAAAATAAATAAACATTAATTTTTTTTTGTTTTTTCTATTCAAAATGAAACTGTCTCATAGAAGCAAAATTCTTCCATATATAATTTTCCTGAATACACTTTTGCTTTCCAAAGAATTTAATATTTTCAGAGTGAGATTAATCGTACATTCTTCAACCAAAAGTTTGACTTAATTTCCAAATCTAGGTAACATTTTTAATAATATTACTTGGGTATATTTTATGTTTATAAACCATTGACATGGACTTAAAGATGAAAATAACTAAGGGTTCTTTGATCAAGCTTGTGAAATAAATGTATGCATCTGTGTACCACACTCTGCCCTACACACAGAAATTATAGATAGCAAATAAAAACAGAAAATTAAATAATGCAAAACAGAAATGGAACAGATAAAATAGTAGGGTTGAAACCCTTGGATTTCTGAGATATAGGATGGGAATCTGACATTGGATGCCATTAGTCTGAGTATTATGCGCTCTCAGGAACAAAATATTCTCTATGAAAGATGGAGAATAAAAGCTACAGTCACTATTTAGGGGATGGGACTGGGGAAGGTCTTTCTTGTTCATAATAGAAGGCTGAAAAACCATTTGCTGGAGATTCTTGAAGCTATTTATTAATATGTTACAGACCCAAGAAGGCTAGAAAATTCTGTGGTCAACAAGATCAATGAAGTCATATATACTATTTCTGGTATCATGATGGCTAGGAAACCTAAATCATTATCAAGACATAATTCTAGACCATGTTCAGATGGTGTAGGAGATGAACAAAGGTGAGGAGAGGAAGGAAGTAGAAAATAACAGTTTTTAAAAGTACCACTTGTTATGTTTTAAATATGAAGTTCACGTATAAGACAGTGCAAGACTGTCCAGAGATAAAACTACTAGATTATGAGAGTTATAGCCTAATCAGTGGATTAATACACTAATACGGATTAACTGGTGGTGATTATAGGCAAGGAGGGTGTAACTGGAGGAAGTAAGTACCTGGAGATATGACTTTAGGGTTTATATTTTGTCCCTGGTGAGCAGAGGTCTCACTCTGCTTTCTGGTTATCATGAGCTGCTTTCCTCAGCCATGCCCTTCCACCATGATGTTCTGGTTCACCTTTAGCCCAGAACTATGTAGTTAGACAACCATAGACTAAACCTTTGAAACCATGAGCCCAAAAGAAACTTTTCCTCCTCTAAGTTGTTTTTGCCAGGTTTTTTGATCTGTGATGAAAAAGCTGAGAAAAACATTCAAAGACTGTTTAAGATGCTTGCAGAAATGAATTAAGACGTTACACTCATAAAATAACTACAAATTATGAAGTAAACAAATAAAGACAGCCAACAAGAAATTTTAGAAATGAAACATGTTCATGGTAATAAAACTTCAGCAGATGGCATAAAATTTAGGTCTGAAGCTATTGAAAGACAAATTAACAAACTGGTATATAACTAAGGAATTCATCAATATCACAGATAATATAAAAATTATGAAAGTGTAGTTAAAGACATTAAACTTATCTTCTGTTATGTGGTAAGCCACACCAAATCCTGAGGCATAAAACAGCCACTGTGTTAAGTTTATGGACACTGTGTATCAGGAATTCAGATAAGCCTCTATGATACATAAGGCCTCGGGTAGAAAACTTAAAAGGCTAGGGATGACAAGGTGGTTATGAACTTGTGTCATCTGGAGGTGACTTCCCTTACATGACTGCTGCTGGCAATCAAAGAGAATACTTGCAAAAAAAATTTGCATGTGTCTTACTTAGGTGGCATGGGCTTCTTTACTACATGGAGGCTGGGATCCAAAAACGGCATCACTTTCACTATAGTTTCTACTGGTCAAGCAATCACAGAAACAAGATTAGTGAAAAGGAAACAGAATTGAATAGAGGAATGTTAAAGAATTTTGGGATCATGAATTTTTTTTATTCTAGGGATTGAACCCAGGTGTGCTTCACTACTAAGCTACCTCCCTAGCCCATTTTTTATTTTGAGACGGGGTCTTATTAAGTTGCTTAGGGCCTCACTAAGTTGCTAAGGCCTTGAACTTGTGATCCTCCTGCCTCAGCCTCCCAAATTACTGGGATTACAGGCATGTACCACCATACCCAACTATGGAGCCAGGTTTCAAAAATGCCACATAAGACATGGAAGATGGATTGAAAAACTTCAATATAGTATCAATAGAGTTTCCAGAAATAAAGTTAGAAATGATGGAGAAGTTAATTAGTTCTGGTTCTTGATAAGATGGCAAATTAGCATGGGCTGCAGATACCCTTTTTCTATATCAGTGTGAAAGAACAATATATCAAAACATTACAGTGTCTGGGAAATAATGGGGAAACCCTAAGAAACTCCTAGGAAGGCTGAAGGCTGTTTCATACTAGCATACTAAAGGCTTGATGATGGCTGCAACCTGGGAAGGAGGGAAGTTATAATGTCCATAATATGATATATTAAAAATAAATCTCCTACCTTTGGCTTTGGACAATGAATGCCTGCCTGTTGACTGGAAATAAGAGACAATAGTTCAGATCATGGGTACAGTTGTTAGCAATGGTAAATGCCGCAGTCTGGCTGGGCACAAATCACGAGCCACTGAAGCAGGAACAAACTTTATTTTTAAACTGCAGGAAAACACTTCACACAGCTCCCGGGGAATCCTCCCGAACGCGCCACGAGGCTTGTCCAGGAACCCCCAGCCGGAAATATCTCTCCCGGAAATCCCTCCTCCTGCACTTCCCCAACCAATGGGAACTCTCGGGGAATCCCCGGAAATCCCCACGAGAACTCCAAAATAGTGCGAGAACTCAAAAGTTGCGGCAGAGGCGGATAGTAATGCCTCGCCTGTCAATCAATACTGTTGGCAAAATGCCAGGGGCCATACAGACTCAGCCGTGGCTCTCAGCATCTCCCCCTTTTTGTTTAACTAAACAACAAGCAATGTGGCTTAGGGACCGTGCCTGTTAGGCAGTCCAATTCAACATATGGTCCTTACCCGTCATCGGATGAACTGACCTCTAGGCGTCAGCCTCCTGTCTTAGGTTGGTACCACTGCAATTGGATCATACCCGTCACTGACTACCGGTCCAGCATAAGCCATTGGCCCCCAAATTTTAGACCATCACTAGCAGAAGGGAGGAGGATGCAAAATGCCATGACACTAAGCCAATTGAGGGCTCCTTTGAAAAATTGTACCACCGGTGACACCATCAACAAAAATACTCCAGCACTACCACAATTCGCTATACCAACAGATAGTTCACAATGCATACAAGTGATACATAGTCCAGGCAAGGTCTGCAAGCAATTCAAAGCAGAGGAATCTGTCAATATGCCCATTTCCTCCCAAAGTAAATCGACTCCTTAATTGAGCATTACTTGTGGAGTTATTATTCATTGATGCATCAGTTTTTACAGTTTGTTGTGATAACTATCGAAGAAGCTGTAGTTTGGTTTTATCTTTGTCTTCACCGGCACTGGGATGAAGATAGGAATTCTGGCAATGATGCTAAGAAAAAAATTATGTAACATTCCAACAGGCACTAAGAAAACAATTTTTTGAACAATTTACATTATCCTGAACAGAATTATTAAATATAATGAGAAGGAAAGGTGAAAGTAAACAAACAGATCTGTTAACCTCCTATTTGTTCACATATTAAAACAATTTTCAACAGCTGTATACCCAATCTAAATTAAACCATTAAAATCATGTGAATAAAAAAATTCGGATCCATTTATTCATGAGCGCTCCTCATATATGATATATGGACATACGCACATACAGACATACAACACAAAACAGAAGTGTGCACACATAACATACAACACTTAAGACAATAGTAAAGGCCTTGAAGCTTTACCTAGGTGAAATCTCCATTGCAATGCTTAAAAACTCCACAGTCAAAAAATAAAACTGATGAGAAAAACATTAACCTAGGTCTGTATGAGCTCAAAAATAAAATAGAACTTTATGATGTGGGAAAAGGCAAATAATAAAATAAATATTGAAAAAAGCATCCTGGTTAATCACTGTCGCAGATGTAAAAATAGCCAAACTGGAGTTCTGGATATCAGCTGTTATGGATTTGAGTCAAATCATCTTCCTTTTGGCCTGTAGAAATTGTTTTAGTTAATCTCTCTGGAATCCAAATCGGCTGCTGTTCTCCCTGTGGAAAAACACAAACAGAACCCCGACTCCAGACAATCACTGGGTCAGGACCTTTCCAGTGTCCTGTTAGAATATCCTTCCAAAGTACCTTAGGCTTATGTACATTTTTTGGACACATATGCCTTTCCGCAGCACTAAGCCCTGAGGAATCCAAATTTAAAAAGTTTAGAGTAAAAAGGGTTATTTTAAGTTTATCTTTGGGTGACATATACCCCTTTCCAATTCCCTCTTTTTGCTTTAGTAAGTACATTTTAATAGTTTGATGAGCTCTTTCAACTATGCCTTGTCCTTGTGGATTGTATGGAATTCCTGTTATATGAGTAATGCCGAATGATGAGCAAAATTATTTAAAAGAGGTAGAAGTATAACCAGGACCATTATCTGTTTTTAACTGTTTTGGAACGCCCACAGTGGCAAAATTTTGTAAGCAATGAGCTATAACATCTTTAGTTTTTTCTCCGGAATGAAGGGAGCCCATCAAAAATCCGGAAGAAGTATCAACTGTAACATGCTAATATTTTAATTTTCCAAATTGTGGCAAGTGTGTGACGTCCATCTGCCAAATATGGTTAGGTATCAGTCCTCTAGGATTGACTCCAAGATTAACTTGTGGTAAAAAGGTCACACAATTTTGACATTGTTTATTATTTGTCTAGCTTGTTCCTTAGTTATTTTAAAGCGCTTTTGTAAAGTATTAGCATTGACATGGAACTTATTATGAAAATGTGTAGTTTCTTCTAGTGTAGAGAAAATATGTATGTCATGTGTAGTTTTATCTGCTAAATCGTTGCCCAAACTAAGGGCTCCAGGCAATCCTGTATGTGCTCTGATATGTCCTATAAAGAATGGATCTTTTCTGTCCCAGATTAGACTTTGTATAGCAGAAAACAAAGAGAAAACAGTAGAGGAAGGGGAAATCCTGCCAGCATCTTCAAGGGATACTATAGCATTAACTATATATTGACTATCAGAAAATAAATTAAATACAGAATATTTAAAAATCACAAAAGCTTGTAAAACTGCATTAAGCTCTACCTTTTGAGCTGATTGTTTGGGTACTAAAAATGTATAAGTTTGATCAGGGGTAACTACTGCTGCTGTACCATTATTTGACCCATCAGTGAATACATTTGGAGCATTCATGATAGGGGTTTTTCTTGTCATTTTTGGAAAAACTACAGGATGCGAAGACCAAAAAGACAACAAAGGATTAGATGGTAAGTGATTATCAAATGAAACATTAGATTTACACATGATTATTGCCCAAGTATTTAACTCATTAGCTAACTCATCAATTTGATCCATAGTATATGGAGTAATAATTTTATTGGGAGAAATTCCAAACACTCCCTTTGCTGCTTTTATTCCTTTGAGTATTAATTGTCCTACAGCCTCAGGATACCTAGTAAGAATAGTGTTAGGAGAATAAGATAAATGTATCCACAATAATGGACCTTCTTGCCAAAATACTCCTGTAGGAATATTTTTTGTTGGTATTACAATAAATAATAAAGGCAAAGTTATATCAATTCTATCCAAATGCATATTTTCCATATATGTTTCAATAATTTTTAATGCCTTTCTTGCTTCAGGCGTTAACATGCGGGGTGAATTTGGATCTGATGGACCTTTTAGGATATCAAATAAAGGTCCCAACTCTCCTGTTGGTATGCCTAGATAAGGCCTTATCCAATTTATGTCTCCTAATAACTTTTGAAAGTCGTTAAGTGATTTGAGTTGATCTACTCGTATTTGAATTTTTGGTGGACGGACCATGGTTGAGGATAATAGAACTCCTAAATAATTAATTGGAAAATTTAATTGTACTTTATCTATTGCTATCTCTAGATTATAATTTTTTAATAAATTTGTAAGTGTGGCATAACATTCTAGCAATGTGTTTTTATCTTTGTGTGCTAACAATACATCATCCATATAGTGAAATATTTGTAGTTTAGGATTTTGATTTCTAAGTGGCTGGATTGCTTTGTTAACATAAATTTGACACATAGTTGGGCTGTTAGCCATCCCTTGAGGGAGTACTTTCCATTCATATCTCTGATCAGGACCTTCATGATTCAGTGCAGGGATAGTAAATGCAAAATGTGGACTATCCTCAGGATGAATTGGAATTGAAAAAAAACAATCTTTAATATCTATAGCTAAAACGTACCAGGTTTTTGGCAAAGCAGACAATTGAGGAATCCCCGATTGAGCAGGTCCCATAATAACCATCTCATTATTAATGGCTCTTAAATCTTGCAATAATCTCCATTTACCAGATTTCTTTTTAATGACAAAAATGGGAGTATTGTAAGGAGATACGGAAGGTTGTATATGTCCCTCCGCTAATTGTTGTTTGACCAGGTCATGGGCTGCTTGTATCTTTTCTTTAGTCAGGGGCCACTGAGGAACCCATACTGGTCTATCTGATTTCCAAGTAATTTTTATTGCCTCAGTGACCCCTTCTGAAAACCCAGTCCATGTCTATTTATTCCCTGATCTATTTGAATGGGTGCTGCTATGCCTTGTTCTCCTAATCTTTTTTCTTTCCTGAAACCTTGTCTAGCCCTAATAGTGGGCGCATTTGGATTGATGTTATTTGTTAATGTCAAACCTAGTTGATTTAGGACATCTCGTCCCCATAAATTTATAGGAAGATGATCCAATACATATGGCTGTATAGTTCCTTCGCATCCTTCAGGATCCTTCCAATCTAATACCATTGCACTTCTATGGGGATTAGTTGCCACTCCTAGGCCTCGATGCGTTTGAGTGGCTTGTTGTAACGGCCAATGTTGTGGCCATTCTTGACGAGATATGATGCTAAGGTCTGCACCTGTATCCAGTAGCCCATTAAATTCATGTCCTTGAATATTTAGTTTTAGCATGGGGCGAGAATCTAAATTTAAAGACAGCATAGCCCAATCTACACCTGTGGAGCCTAATCCCCTGGAACCTCTTTCTATAGTACTACTGGAAAATTTATCATGTAGGCTGGGTATTATTAATAACTGTGCTATTCTATCTCCTGGTGAAATTACTGATATACCCTTTGGAGAACTAGCTATAATTTTTATTTCACCTTCATAATCGGGATCAATTACCCCGGGACTTATCATAAGTCCTTTTAGCGTAGAAGAACTGCGTCCTAACAATAAGCCTACTGTTCCTTGGGGAAGAGGTCCTTTTACTCCTGTGGGAATGATTTGAACTCCCATCTCTGGAGTTAGTACTGCTCTGGCGGAGGCGCAGATGTCCAACCCTGCACTCCCTCTGGTTCGTCTGATGAGAGATCTGATGGATAATGTGTCCTGGGCACTACCCTGATGGTGTTGCTGGGTTCCTCCATGGTGTTTCTGGGTTCCTCCAGTGCCCCGTACATTTGTGGTCGTGGGCCCCGGAGCATTGGGCCCCCCTGTCCGTTTTTTGGCAATGGAGCTCGATGCCTTTCTCCACGATATCGTGGGTAAACACTTGGTCCTTGTCTGTTTTTTGATAACGGAATACCCTCTATGGTGGTTTGAGAATGGCATTCATTAGCCCAATGTTTCCCTCTACGGCATCGTGGGCAAATACCCGGTATTCTATTCGTTTGATATCTAGCTTTGTTAAACCCTCCTCCTATGGGGCAACTCCTTTTAAAATGTCCTGTTTGATCACAATTATAGCATGTTTTTGGCCTGGCATCTAAAGCCTGTTGTACTGCTGCTAAGACTTGCCCTTGTTCATTAATGTCTCTACATAATTTAATATATGTGTTTAAATCTTCATGTCTCCATGGTCTAATGACCTCTCTGCAACAACGATTTGCTTGGTCATAAGCCAGTTGTTTTATAAATGGCATTGCCTGTTCTGTATCCCCAAAAATTCTAGAAGCTGCTTGAATAAGCCTATCTACAAATTCAGCGTAAGGTTCATTAGTTCCTTGTATTACCTTAGATAATTGACCTTGTAAACCTCCATGCCCCTGTAAAGTTTTCCATGCCCTAACCGCATCTACAGCAATTTGTGCATATACGCCAGGATCATATTCAATTTGTTGCCATTGACCCTCATAAGGTCCTTTTCCTAACAACATATCTAGATTTCTTTGAGGGTAACCGGCTGCTGCATTTCGTCTAGCTGTCTCCCTGCAAAATTCCTCATTGGCAACCTTCCATAACAAATATTGTCCTCCATTTAGCACAGATTTACACATACTAGCCCAATCTGCTGGCGTCATGTCCAAGTTGGTAATGGATTCGACCATGCTTACAGTGAACGGTGCTTGAGGACCATAGGTTGTTACAGCCTCCTTTAACTGCTTCACTGTTTTGAAATCTAAAGCACGGTGAATTCGCTGCCCTCCTGCCTGCTCAAGTACAGGGCATGCTAATCTTTGAGGTCCTGTATCAGGATCCCATCTATCAACTACGGGGTTTGAGGGCCACTCAGCTATCTCCATAGGGGGAGCTGTTGGTTGAATTACGCCCTCTGATGATAGAACGGTGTTAGTAGCAGCCTCCTGTTGTAGCTTTTTCCCTAATAGCTGTTTCTCCTCTAAGCTTTCTTCCTTTAAATTTTCTTCCTCTGTCTGACTAGCTTGAGAGACCTTCTCTTTTGCTTGATCTAAAATGTCTTTCTCCATGGTCTGAACCTCTAACAATTTACTTAACACTCTTTCAGTTTGTTTTTTACTAATTTCTAATCTGTTATAAAGATAACGCAACCCAATAAGATAACACAAAACAAAACCGAAACAGAATGAAACAAAAACGGAACAAAAAATTGTTGTATCAATTTTCCTATTTTCTTGATATGTGCATTTGTGGTCTATTTCTATCTCTTCCTCAGGGGTGAACAACTTCAAACCTTGAGCCAACCATTTTTCCCAATCTGCCTGAGAAAATTCTAGGGATAGGCAGCTTGAAACAAACACAAAACAAATCAAAACAAGAACACATTGTTTTTTAAAATGGTCACCCATTCTCTCGCCTTCCCTTAGGGGCAAGTAATTTCACTTACCCCGAAGCTTCATACGTTCCCCGTACGGGCCACCAAATGCCGCAGTCTGGCTGGGCACAAATCACGAGCCACTGAAGCAGGAACAAACTTTATTTTTAAACTGCAGGAAAACACTTCACACAGCTCCCAGAGAATCCTCCCGAACGCGCCACGAGGCTTGTCCAGGAACCCCCAGCCGGAAATATCTCTCCCGGAAATCCCTCCTCCTGCACTTCCCCAACCAATGGGAACTCTCGGGGAATCCCCGGAAATCCCCACGAGAACTCCAAAATAGTGCGAGAACTCAAAAGTTGCGGCAGAGCCGGATAGTAATGCCTCACCTGTCAATCAATACTGTTGGCAAAATGCCAGGGGCCATACAGACTCAGCCGTGGCTCTCAGCAGGTAAAAATCAAGGCAATGAAGAAACTCTGCTTGGGTTACGATTTACACTAGGTAGCTGTAGACCTCACTAGCCTTGGACATTCATGTCCCCCTCATTTTCCTTTCTCAAACAATATAATTAGTGAATTATAATTTACACTAATTCCTTCATATGATGCTTCTTCCTGGGTGAGGGGGGGAAGTGGAAGTTCAAACATGAAGGACTTCTTTCTTGATAAGGGGCTGTGAGATAGTAATGGCTTACTGGGGTTTTCTGGTACTTGGTATTTCCACTCAAGTATGCATTCTCTCTGCTTTCCTAAGTCTTATCCTGGCTACCAAAGACTAGATCTAGCTCATTTCTCTTCAATATATATATTATCATGAAGAATATCTGATACACAATATATTTGAGAGAAAACATACAATGTTTTTCTGAGTCTGACTTGTTTTGCTCAAAATGATGGTCTCTAGTTCCATCCATTTTTCTTAAAGGAAGGGGAGCAGGGGGAAGGAGGAGGAAAGGGTTGGGGAGGTATTGGGAAGTTAAAATGATCAAATTATATTTTTAAACACATATGAATATGCAACAATAAAAAACCACCATTCTGTATTGCTGAAAGCCATAGCCGAGTCCGAATGACGCATGGCATTTTTGCCAGAACGGAGTGGTTGAGAGGTGACGGTGACGCCAGCAAGCCATTGAAATGATAATGGTTATGTTAAGCTGTGTATATTAGACCTCTGCTGTCCGCCTCCGACTGCTACTTTGGAGTTCTCCTGGGAATTCCCCGAGAGTTCCCATTGGTTGGGGAAGTGCCGGAGGAGGGATTTGCGGTTGGTGTGTGGTTCCTGGAGGAGCCGCATGGTGGCGTTTGGCAGAGTTCCCGGGAGCATGTGTGGAGTGTGCTGGTGGAGTACAGAAATAAAGTTTGTTCCTGCTTCAATGGCTCGTGATTTGTGCCCAGCCAGACTGTGGCACTGTATAATTAATATGCACAAATGAAAACATCTGAAAGCATACGTCCTTTAAAATACACTATTACAGTTACTATTAGAACTGAGATATTATAAGTATTGAATAACAAATTTAAAATAAGCATAAGTCCCTTAAGGAAAGAAATAAGCTTCTGAAACAAGAACTATAAACAGTTTTTAAAAGTGGCAATATTAGGCATAAAAGTACAATAATTGGCCAGATGTGGTGGACACATCTGTAATCCCAGAGGCTCAAGAGGCTGAGGCAGGAGGATCACAAATTGAAAGCCATCCTCAGCAATGGCAAGGTGCTAAGCATTCAGTGAGACCTTGTCTCTAAATAAAATACAAAATAGGGCTGGGGATGTGGCTCAGTAGTTGAGTGCCCCTGAGTTCAATCCCTGGTACAGCACCCCCCAAAAGTACAATAACTGATACAAAACACAACAATCTTAAAAAAATATACCCAGTAAATAGCCTCAAGATAAATAATCAACTAACCAAAAAATGCTGAAAGAAATAATCAGCAATTAAGATGATACACCACTTTGAGAAACTTGGAGCTCAAATGAGCAAAAGTAAGGAAAGACAATATCTCTGATATGTGAAAACTAGCCATAATGGATACGGGTAAGGGGAAGAATAGTTCATTAAATGTGGGACTGGGGATATAGCTCAGTTGGCAGAGTACTTGCCTCACATGCATAAGGTCCTGTGCTCAATTCCCAGCACCATACACACACACACACACACACACACAACACACACACACACACAATAAAAATAAGAAGTTCACTAGATTAGACAATGGGAATGGAGGTAAAGGAGGGGATAAGAAAAGGAAGGACAGTGCAATGAATCTGACATATATTTCCCATGTATATATATGAAAATGACACAATGAATCTCATCGCCATATACATCCATAAGAATGGAATCCTAACTAGAACATGATATATTCCATGCTTGTATAATTACATCAAAATGGGTTCTGGTGTCATGTATAACTAAAAAGAACCAATAGATAAAAAAATACTAGAAATGTAACAAGAAACTTAAAATGAATATCCATTCAATATTAATACATATTTTGCAGGGACAAAATAATGAAAAATTTATGAACATCCACATATGTTTAAGGACATATTAAACACATTAGGCTGATACATATTTTATTTACATATAAATGAAATAGAAAAATGAAAGTGATAAAAGTTAGAAGAAAATGAAGTAATAAATTGACAGGTTTTCTGTAAGGACCAAACTTGACAATGTACTATTAACTGAATAATATGATGGGCTCTCTGAATCTAGAATTTTAAAAAAGAGATATGTTACTTCCAAACAACTAGAATAAAAATAAATGAACTTAATCCAATAGAACACAGAAATGGAGGGGCTGGGGTTGTGGCTCAGTGGTAGACCACTTGACTAGCACATGCGAGGTGCTGGGTTTGATCCTCAACACAACATAAAAATAAATAAAAATAAATAAAGATATAAAAAAAGAAAGCAGAACATAAAAGGAAGGGGTAAACCCCAGAAAATTGGATACAAAACAATATTAGAAAAATAGGCCCAAATGTATCAGTAATCACAATAAAGGCAAAAGGTACATCTATTAAAAGAGACAAAAATATCACATTGTATTAAATATCATAATTCAGCTAACTTCTCCTTGCAAGAAACATTAACTCAAACTTAAAGACTCTGTGTATCAATTTACTAACTAATGGAACAATCTACTACAAATTTGGTAGCTTAAAACACCACAAATGTATCACTTTAAAGTTCTGTGATCAGAAGTCTTACACAAGTCTTACAGGGCCAAAAATCAAAGTGTCTGAAGGCTACATTTCTTTATGGGGATTTTAGAGGAGAATCTGTTTTCTTGCCTTTTTCAGATTCTAGACACCTCCTTTCTCCATCTTCAAAGCTAGTAACACCATCTCTCTCCACACCTTTGTTCTAAATTCACATTTTCTCCTCCTCAGCCTCTTCCAATTTTAATGACCCCCAGGATTACATTGGACTGGATAATCTAGGAAAATTTCCCTATTTAAGGAAATATGATTAATAACTTTAATTCTATTTGCAACCTTAATTCCTTTTGCTACTTAACATAGTTTCAGATTCAGGATCCAGACATCTCTGGGATCCATTATTCTGCCTATTACAAACAGGAAGGATAAAATCAGATATAGAAAACATACTTGTATGATATTATATATGAATATGAGTTATCAGAAGATCAATATCATAAAATCTGTATGAAAAGCAGAAAAATTGTCCTAATGGAACAAGCATATGTTGAATTATATAAAATATCCTCAAAATAAAGCAAACAGATTTAAAGATAAATAATCCTAATGTGAGGTTTTTAAATGCCCAACCTATTTATGTCATTGGTTGCTCAACCAAACTTAAAGTAGTAGGAATCACTATGAATCATTTTTATATTGTGAATGTGTTTCCTATTTGAAGAAAATACAAAATACAATACAATAAAATAAGAGAATCATTCTAAAAAAAGAAAGTAGCTAGGAAATATTAGAATAATTCAAGAAATACACTTGATTTAAAGACATAGAGATCCCAAAGATATAGAGAACCCTATGCCCCACAGTTTAAATGCACATATTTAAAATACATATAAAATATTTAAATAAGATTAAAACATATTAAGTCACAGACTAATTCAAGGAAATACAAGTCATCTATATTATAAAGACATCTCTTAACATTGATTTAAATTGAAGATCATAAACCTCCTATGGAAAGTTTTAAAACTTAAATTCAGCTGGGCCTGGTGGCACATGTCTGTAATCCCAGTGACTCAGAAGGCTAAGGCAGAAGGATCACAAATTCTTAAAATAAAAAATAAAAAGAGCTGGGGATGCAACTCAGTGGTTGAACACCCCTGGGTTCAATCTCCAGTAACAAATAAATAAGACTTAAAGCTCATGAGCAAAATCATTCATAATTAAAATCAGAAAATATTTCTTGTGTGGTAATGAAAATACTGTTATGGTTTACATATTAGGTGTCCCCCAAAACTGTTAATGCAGGAATATTCAGAGGTGGCAACAATTAGATTGAGACCTATAACCTAATCAATCCATCCTAGTTTGAAAGGACTAGCTAATAACTACAGGCAGGTGGGGTGTGGCTGGAGGAGGTAAGACACTGGGGGCATGCCTGTAAAGGATACATCTGCTACAGCTCCTTTCCACCTGTGTCTCTGTATCCTGATCCTGCCAGGAGCTGAGCAGCTTTCCTCCACTGGGTCTTTCCTCCATGATATGTTGCCTCAATTTGTACCCTGAGCAATGAAGTCTGCCATCTATGGACCTTTGAAACTATGAGCCCCAAGTAAACTTTTCCTTCTCTAAGTTGTTCCTGTTGGATATTTTGGTCACAGTGGGAAAAGGCTAAAACTAAGACAAATACCATACACCAAATTTGGGAAGATGCAAAGAGCCATTTAGAAATAACTATTTCTAAATACTTATATATAAAGCAATCTGGAAACAAAAGTGTGAATCAAGAAACTAAATTACATCAACAGAATAAACCCAAATAATTTATAGGGAAGAAAATAATGAAGACAAAAAGAAATACATTGGTAAGAATGGTAAAATAAAGATAATTATAAATAAAAAAAGTTCTCTAAACAGCTTTGTGACAATAATGTGACTGAGGAAAAACACAAATAATATTCAGAATGAAAAACTGGAAAACTTAACAGATATAGAAAATATTAATAATTAATAATAAATAAGATTAATAATTAATGACTAATAAGATTAATAGTAATAAAAAACCTACGAACAGCTTTATAAGGATGACTGTCCTAGAAAAATTGATGCAGGAAAAATAGCAAAATTAAATAAACTTACTTCCATTAAAATAACTGAATCAGCAGTTAAATGCACACCACATACCTTCCAGGTAGAATAATGTACACAGAGATTTTTCATATAATTCTATCAAAATAACAAACATTGGTGAGTATGTGAAGAGAAAGGAACTCTTAAACACCATGGATCTTAATGGAAATTAGCTCATTTACTAGTCAGAACAATATGAAGCTTCCTCAAAAAACTAAAAATAGAACTACAATATAATCCAACCTTCCCACTTCTGTATATATAGCAGAAGGAAATTATATAAGCATATTTAAAGGATACTTTCTTTTCTTTTGGGGAGCGGGGGAGTACCAGGGATTGAGCCCAGGGGCACTTAATCACTGAGTTACATCCCCTGTCTTTAAAAAATTTTTTCATTTTGAGACATGGTCTTGCTAAGTTGCTTCAGGCCCTGCTAAATTGCTGAGGCTGGCTTTGAACTTGTTATCCTTCTGCCTCTGCTTCCCTAGCTGCTGGGATTACAGGTTTGCACCACTGTGCCCAGCCAAAGGGATACTTTCATGCCCATGTTTATTACTGGACTATTCATTCACAAAAGCTAAGATATTGAATCAACCTGGATGAATATTGGATAAAGAAAATGTGGTAAATATACACAATGGAATAACACTCAGCCATAAATGGAGGACATTATACTAAGTGAAATAAAGCCACCCGATGCAGAAATATAAATTCCACATTTATATGTGAGTTTATATATGGGTGTTAAAAGGTTGATAGGAAGGTATATTAGTGATTACTAGAGCCTAGTAATAGTGGGAGTGATGGGGAAAGGTGAAAGGTTAGGTAACGTACCTAAACACCATTAGATGGAAATAATAAGTTCTAATGTTCTACAGAACACTGTGGGGAGTAGGACTATAGTTCACAATAACCTAATAAATATTTTTATAAACAATGAGAAGAGAGGGGCTAGAAGGCTCCCAAAACAAAGTTATAAAAAGGAAATGGAAGTGTTAATTACCCGATTTAATTAGTACACATCATATACATGAATTGAAATATCAAACTGTACTCCATAATCATGTGTAATAATTATGGTAAGGCAAAAAATGTTAAATTCATACAATTCAAATAATAATTTAAAAATACACTAAACGAGATTTCATTTGCTAAATGTTATAATATCAATTTAAAGTACACACTAAGTGTACTTGTTCACATTTCAATTATCCCAGTGAACTCTCAGGGATTACTGGATAAAATGAAGCTATCATGTATATTCACAAGACACTAACTAAAAAAAGAAAAAAAAACTAAAAAGTAATAGCAGAAAGATCAGTAGAGTAGAAGGAAGAGAACAGTGGGAGGGAAGAAGGGAAGGAAAGGAGAAAAACTTGGGGCTGAATTAGAGCAAATTATATTCCATGCTTTTTAATTATGTCAAAGTGAATCCTAAAGTTATGTATGACTAAAAAGAAACGATAAAACGATTAATTCTTTAATTTCACAGTCTGATGAAATAATTAGATACTTTCTTCGAAAGGATCCACATAGAAACATAAATAAATGTAGGAGTCCATCAATAAATCCACTGAACTCACAAGTAAACTATACAACCACACTTGCATTTATTAAATTGCCAAACAGAATATACATCAGTTTACAAGTCACTCAAGGTCTGAGATTTAATAATTGGTCATTGCTTGTAAATAATGTCATAGTATTAATGTGTAGGACTCAGTGAACTCTATCAAAATGCAATATAGTTTTAGTAAAAAATTGTTCATGAACTTGATGACCTCTAATTCACATAAATGATAGATATGACCTAACTATGAATAGGAATTTGAAAAACTCAAATCTTGAAAATAATATCCATAAATATACACATTCATCTCTCTGAAAAGTCACTAAGCATGTAGGAATCATAAGGAAACTTATTTCCCTCCAAATTAACTTCCTTGAACTTACTATTCAAAGAGAAAAAATTAAAATTAATAAAAATAAAGGGAAATATTGTCTGGCAAAATGCCCAAATTAGAACTTTGTAAAGTACTAGGACTTCACTAACTTTTGGCTTATACCTATATACTCCCAGTGAGCTCTGTAAGAACACATTTTCTTCTAATAAATATACAGATTGAAATTTACCTTACTCATATCATATCTTTAAGATTTTTCAAATATTTTGATCTCAAACTTGTTTCAAAGTGAAAACTCTCTTGGCCTTAGAAAGATTTAGGAAAAGCCTATTACTAAGCATCAACTGTAATAAAAATTCATTGTTGCCTTAGTAAATAAGACTTCTTGCTTAATCAAGTGAGCTCTCAGAGAATTCAACATAATCACTTAACATATTTTTAAATTGGGCTTTCATTCATCTCACTTGTCTCCAGAAAAATAATGAAAATACTACTATTATGAATTTAAAGATGATCCTTTTACAAACACAAGAAAGCCTCAAATTTTAAAGAAAATTTCAGTAAAAAACTTGAAACAATTGAGGTAAAAGCAAACCCAGAATTCTCAAAAGATACAGTGACAAATCTATTTGTTTATATTCTGTAGACACTGTAAACTCTAAAAAATTCTATTTTGCTTCCAAATGAAACCTCTGTTAGTATAACATTAAAAATGAGATATGAAAGAAAATTTTCACCTGATTTTCAATTGAATATTTTCTTTTTTAATATTTATTTTTTGGTTAGACACAATACCTTTATTTATTTATTTATTTTTATGTGGCATTGAGGATCGAACCCAGGGCCTCACACACACTACGCGAGTGCTCTACCACTGAGCCACAACCCCAGCCCTCAATTGAATATTTTCAGTCTTTAATTCTGATTTTCAAGGTAGCCTGAGAATATTCTGTATATTTGCATGTTCAGTGTGCATGGCTTCACACAAAGGAAAACTGCAATAGCAGAAATTATACTGAACAGAAAATCAAATCATGTTAGATTTTAAACTGTTGGTTTTGTCCAAATATACCAGGATGCTAACTTATTTACATTGAAGTGGCCAATACACTTCAAGTTAGTATGAGGAAAACCTGAAACTTCTTAAGACCAAATTTGAAACCTAAGTATGCTGAATATGTTTTTAGTAGAAAAAAAGCAAAGCTTTCAGGTTCATTTATTATGGGGTAGGTATTTATTCTAATTAGTTGTTTTTTTAAAGTGCTATTATATATGACTCTTTTTCTTGTTTGGGATATCATTTTAGTAAGAAGAGTTGTGTTTTGTTCTAATTCAGAACATTTAATCTTAATTTTGAAATTTAGCATTAAATTGAAATTTACTATGCTATTTTGCACTTAGTATTTTGTAAATAAACTTGAATGGATACTCACTTGTGTTGATTTTTAATAGTTCAGTTTTTGCTACAAGTTGAATATCCCTTATCTGAAGTGTTTGAGATCATACCATTTCAAATTTTGAAATGTTTTCAGATTTGAGAATACTTGCACAGACTTTACCCACTGAGTGTTCCTAAATCCAAAACTCAAAATCTGAAATACCAGGTAGTTCTGGAAAAAAAATGGAATACCAGAGTATTTTAGGTTTCCTATATTTTTTAGTTAGGGATGCTAAACCTGTATTTGTACTCTCCTCCTTACTGAAGACCACCTACATGAACACACATATACACACATGAGTGTTTCAGCATTCAAAAACTGTTCTACTTTCTGAATCATCTTCTGATTGTGATACTGTAGGCTTATAGTTTAAGGGAAAATTGTTTTAATCTTAATACATTAATTCAGTTCCCTTTGTATATAGTTACACTCACTGATGGATTGCCAATGGAGCACTTTCTATGCTCAGAAATCTGACCCTATCATATATTGAAAAGGGTAAAAATTAAATTCAAAAGTATCAAGAAAACTGGGAGGAGCAGAAGGCACCCAAACAAGATGCAAAGATGAGGAAAGGAAAATAACAGTTTACTCTGCCTATGCAAACTACTTTAACCAATGTTACACTCAGTTAAATCCATTTTTCTGGACCAGCAGTTAAGTACAGTTTTGGGGAAATTTCCTACTAAAAATCCCAAACAGTCTAGACAATTCTTCCTGAATGCTTTAATATACCCAAATTAGCAAGATTTATTCTCTTATTCTTCTTTCTAACTTTTGTCTATGCAAGGGTGAGACACCAGTTTGCAACATCCAATGTTCTTTGCTGCTCGATAACACATGGAACACTCAAATGTAATAATTCCACTTCAGAAGCCAGAGTTAATATGCCACAGATATATGCTAACAAACTGACCATTGTTAAATAATGTACAGAAACAAATTAATGGTTTCATAACTTCCTAATACAGTGCATTTTTCAATTTAAACTTTATATAAGCAAGGAGGGCTCGATTTTCAAATGTATGCATTTTTATATTTATTTTCAGTTTTTTTTTATATAGACACAATATCTTTATTTTATTTCTATGTGGTGCTAAGGGTCGAAACCAGTGCCTCATGCATGCTAGGCAAGCACTCTACCACTGAGCCACAACTCCAGCCCCAAATGTATGCATTTTTACATGCTCTTTATACCACTTTAAGTTCACAACTACTCATAAGGTTTTTTCTCTGTTTGTAACATCAATCATAGCACTGTGTTACACCAGCTGAAAAATACTCAAATCAGCTTAAGAGAAAGCTTGGAAAATAGTCACAGAGATATCCCGTGATTTGGCAGAAATCGCAAAGAAAAGTTTTATACTAAAGACGTAGCATATCAAAATAAAACCTTCATAAATTCCTTTCCCGACTCTCCATTCTCTTTCAGTTTGGGTTTGCTCATATAAGAAACAGCGTCTCCTTTCACGGAAGCCGGAAGTCGAGTGCATTTCTAAAACCGCTTTTCCAGCTGCAAATTTTCTCAGGCTTTCGTGACAGAGGCAAAACAGTTTCAGTTAGTTTAATATGAAGAGCAGTTAAACTTAGATATTAGCGAGCTTTTTGGTTCAGGAAGTACGTAAGAAGCCGAGAGAGCCGCTGATTCCGTATTTTAATGCGAACTTACCGGAAGTGGCTCTGAAGGGCTCTTCCGGTACCGTCAGCAAAATCAGTCCTACCTGGAGGAAGCGGAAGTGAGGCTGTTGGGTTCTAGTGGTTCCTATCTATAGGACGTTTTTCTTGCTTCTCCTTAGGCCGTGTAGAAGGTAACAGCTTACAGCTGCCAGAACCACCCATTTCCAACAATAAAAGGACTTTTGTGCGAATGAGAGTGGCAGTTAGTCATCTCCATCATCACTAGTTTTTACAAGTTTTGGAATGAGAATAGAGGCCTTTAGGAATTTAATACATGTGTTTTTTCCTTGTATTTGGAGGAGCCTTAGACAAGGTTCTTTAAAGAAAGAAAGGAGATGGGGACGGGGTGCTATCTGAATCCTATAAACTACATCTGTTTTCCCTATTAATTTTTTGCTATTTGTGTAGAAAATTCACATCACAGGGAACCACTTCCAACTTTTAGTCCCAAGTACTATTCTCTCATCTAAGAAGTTATCAAATTTGGTCATCACTGAAAGCCTGGGGTGCAAGGGAGAGTGAATTAATTAAGACATATATTCACAGAGAAAATTGTGTAACTGTACATGCTTTTCTTTCAGTATGAAATATTGTTTTTCCCTCCTTTGCTGTATGTCCTTGTAATTTATTCAGAGTTTTTGCTGACCACTATAAGTAAAAATCTGTTTTTACATAGATAAAGCTACTAGATTGTTTGTAGCATTTAGCCAAATTGCAATCTTCCATTCATTTCTGGAATTATTTGATTTTTCATCACACCAACAGGTAGGGATAGTTTCACTCACAGTTTGTATTAACAAGAAGCTATCTCACTTTCTGGTATGGAGTAGATTCTCAATCGAATTTTGTTAAATAAGTGAATCTTGGTAAATCCTGAAACTTCTACAGGGAGACCAGAGACAAGGGGTATAGGGTACTGCAAAACCTGAACAGGGCTGAAAATGAGCTTGTAAGTAATAATACAGAGGCAGGAAAGGGACAAATCTACACAGATCTTGGTGGGCTATATTTCTATAAATAAAATGTAGTTATTTTTCAGTTAATATCTAAGTCTGAGACCAAAAAGCATAGGGATAAGGAGGAATAGAGGATGAAATCAGTTGTTAAGGTCAGTGGTAGAGCACTTGCCCAGAATGCATGAGGCCATGGGTTTGATCCCCAGCACTGAAAGAGAATAGGAACCTAATATTCCCATGCTTTAGGCATATAATAAAATTTCTCTTAAAAAGGAAATGAATTAGGAAATGGAATTAAAAATGAATAAAGAACAGTCCCTTCTGGGTGTAGTGGTGCATGCCTGTAATCCCAGCCTCTTGGGAGGCTGAGGCAGGAGGATCATGAGTTCAAAGCCAGCCTCAGCAATTTAGTGAGACCCTGTCTCTAAATAAAATATATAAAAGGGCTGGGGATGTGGTTCAGTGGTTGAGTGCCCCTGGGTTCAATACCCAGTCCCTCCCTCCAAAAAATTGTCAAAGTAAAGGGAAAGCAAAAGGGCAACCAATATGGGGGAATAGACTATTACATGAAAAAAAAACCTTCACTAGAAGGAAACTGGAAAATTGGAAAGCATGGAGAATAATGAGAAGTTATTGAAAGTCATTTACTAATGAGAAAAGTGGCTAAAAACTGAAGCCAGGAAAGTAAGCAGAGGCTTACTTTTTACACTTTGGAAAATAATGCCTCCTTTTGCCACTGCCACTCACCCCCTGCAAAAGTGGCAAGTCATATAAAATTTATGATAATCATGCAATTTGGATGGTGAATATTTATCCTAGAAAAGATCTATCATGGATGGGCTATCTATAATAAATTGCAGTCATAACTTTCCTTGATAACCATTCCATGTCAACAATGGAAAAGTGGAAAAATTCTGGGGCTTGACATTGTACATACAACATGACTATGACATTCAAGATAAACTTCTTACTGTAAAAGAATTAAGCAGTTCATGCAAGAGCTATCAAACCAGGTGAACAGGAGATCAGCATACAGATATGTTTAAATATGTCTCTGTGAACCTTTCATTCTCTTCTGAGAATTTATTTTCTATTTTCAAGGGTATTTTATTTTGTTAGGTATTTTATTAAGCTAAAGAGCTCTTTATACATTTTATAAATGAAGAATCTTCAGCTTGAGAGATTAAGACCTGGCCATTATTACATAGTCAACATGTAGCAATTGCTGTACTCAAATTTCATGAGAAGATAGAGTGAAGAAAGAGGATGTTAAGTTATAGAAGGAACAAAATTGAGAAACTTTAATATGTAAAGGATAGATAATGAGTCTCTACAGGAATTTAGAAGGAAATAGAGAGGAAAATCAAAATGTCAGAAGTGTGTGTAAATAAGGGTGGAGTTATAAACTGTGTTTTAAGATTGTTAACAGTTTAAATGAAATGAGTAATGAAAAGTATCTACTAGATTTGGCAGCATGGACATGAATCAATGACATTGATGAGAACACTTAATGAGAAATTGTACAAAGATGAGGAAAGAGTAAGGAAGAAGTATTAGCAGTATTTGTATAAACTATTTCCATGAAGCTTGGATATATAGGAAATTTTTAGAAATGGGGTCATTGGTGAAAGGTAGTAATGGATTCCTTGCCAAATTTTTAAGATGGAGATAAAAGTCAATTCATTTAAAATGGAGTGTATATATGAAAAAAATGAGAATAAAATTCTACTCAAGGGTAAAATTAAGTGAAATTCTCATCATTTATAATATACTTAGAGGTTTTAGATTTTAACATAAATAAGTATAAGTGAGTTTCATAAAATCAAGGGTCAGATGTTTTCTCTTATATGTGGAAGCTAGAGCAAAATAAATGAAAGAAGGAAGGGAGGATCTGGTATCAAAGACATAGGGAAGAGCAGTAGAGTAGAAGAAAGAGATTGAGAGATCAGAGAAGGGATAAGAAAGGAAAATACATAATCTATTTAAGAATATCATGTCATGTGCATATATAAATATACCATAGGAAATTTTATCTTGATGTATAAGTAGAAAGAACAAATCAAAAATAAATAAATGAGTGAAATGAATATCAGCAGAGTAGAGGAAGGAAAATGGGGGAAGGGAGGAGGGGAGGGAAAAGGTAGGAAATGTGAACTGAAATTGAATTCCATACATGTACGAATTTGTTGAGATGAACCCAACTACTATAATCTTTAATAAAAATTATAAAAAGTTTTATAAAAAAACAATTGCTGTATTTCCTGTTGAGTTAAGGAGGAAAGATGACAAATCACTTAGTCTCAACATTTGTTTATAGGAGTAAATGACTGTGTTAGATTTTTGTTGATGTGACCCAAGTACCTGACAATAACAACTTAAGGGAAGAAAGGTTTTATTTTAGCTCATGGTTTCAGAGGTTTCAGTTCATGGTTGGCTGGCTCTAAGGCAGAAATATCATGTCAGAAGGGCATGGAAGAAGAAAGCTGCTCAACACATGGCAGCTGAAAAGGAGAGGGAGGGAGGAGAGAGGGAGGAGGAGAGAGAGAGGGAGGGAGGAGAGAGAGAGGGAGGGAGGAGAGAGGGGGAGGGAGGAGAGAGAAAGAGGGAGGGAAGAGAGAGAAAAAGAGAGGGAGGGAGAGACGGGGAGGGGAGGGGAAGGGGAGAGGAAGAGAAGAGGGATAGCCAAGGACAAGATATTATCCCCATAGCATGGATGGTGGAAGGAGACCCTCATCATTATACAAAATACATGTATGAAGATGTGAGTTTGGTGTCAACATACCTTATATACAAACAGAGATATGCTAAATTGTGGTATAAAGGTGTATTAAGAATTGTAATGCAAATAATAATAATAATGAGAGCTCATGTATAATGGCATAATTTGACGTGAACTTACTTTATATAGAGAGTTATGAAAAATTGTGCTGTGAATGGATAATTATGATTGTAATGCATTCCACTATTGTCATGTATGTAAGAAATAGATAGATAAATAAATAAATAAATAAAAAGGATATTATCCCCAAGGGTTCCAAGTTATCAACTTCCTCTAACCATGTTCTGCCTGCCTACAGTTTTCACCTTCTCCCAGTAGTCCATACACATTATTAATCCTTCAATGGGTTAATCCACTGATGAGGTTACAGTTCTTATGATCCAATCACTTCTCCAAAGTTCTACCTCTGGGCATTGCTGCATTGGAGACCAAGTTTTAAACACATGCACTTTTGGTGGACATTTAAGATCCAAACTGTAACAAGGACTATGTAGATAAAATTTGTGCTTTCATATTGTTACCACTAATGATAGCATTACAAAATACTATGATGTTCCAGGAACTAAGCTGAGCATGTCTTAAACATTTTCATTTAATTCTTTCAACTTTATGAAGTAGATAACATAATTATTTGTATTTTTTTCACATGAGAAAATAATGGAAGTTTGGAAAGATTGAACAATTTTCTTAATATAACATATGAAGCAGTAGAGCCAGGACTTGAATATGAATCTTCTTGATATAAAATCCTATGCTCTTAATTACAATTTTAAAGTTTTTCCTAAATATAATATTTTAAAAATTCCTACTCAGCAATGCACATACTTAAGCTACAAGGCTCCCCTTTAAGTTGAATATTAGAAGTGTAACCTAAATTCAAATTGGGAAGACCATCCCTCATCTTTTGTGGTCACCCCTCCACCCTTCATGTAGGACTCTGTTGATGTTGATTGACTAAAGGACTGCATTCCTACATGGGTCATTGTGATCCCACCCTTCAAGGAAAAAAATATTATTTCCTGCAAAATCAAATGTTTAATTTGCAATAGAAAATCATTTCAGTGGTTAAGTTTGTTTGCCCATAAAATTAACCTTAGTTTAAACCTTACTTCCTCTGAGACTCTCTCTTGATACTTAATTTCTGATCTTACTTGAATAACTTTTTAATATTAAATATCTAAAAGTGCCTGTACAAATCACTTAGTACTCTAATTGTTGCTTTATCTGTGTCACACCCATCTAAGGCTATAACTACCTGAGGTATAGGCACCAGGCTTTATTAAACTTTGTATTCCTAATGCTTTTTACAGTGTCTGGATATAATCTGTAATAAATACCAGCTGAAGAACTAATAAATTCAATGAATTCATGGACAAATGACTGCCCTAAGAAATTCAAATGTTAATCTCAAATGAAATTGCACAGATAACATAATAAACAATTAATAAATATTTTGTTCACATTAACTAAGCTAAGAATGGAAAAAGTAATTACAACTATCAGGAGGTAAGAATTCCACTCCCATAAATGAATATTTTGGGTTTCTGCAGGAAAGCATTGTACATCTCAGATTTTCAGTTTGGTCACCTGGTGGTGTTACAAGCTAAAAGTTAGGAGGAGAAGCCTGCATTTGCCTTAGGTTCTATTTTATAAAAGCAAAATCTGAAAGGTGCTGGGACTTGACATGATTTGAAAACATGAGTAGAAAGCTCACATACTAAAGCTTTCTTTAAATGAATGTGGACAAGACATAAGTTGATCTTACTCCGTTTACAGAACTTTGAAATACTTCATTAAAGACAATAATACATTCAGATAATACACAGGAAACTGCCAGAGAAAATATAGCAGAAAAGGCAAATGGTGTATTTCATTTTCTTCCTGAATGTAGTACAACTAGTCCAGGAAAAGGTAAGCTACTAACTGTGGCCAGAGTTAGTACTGAGATTTGGCGCTGGCAGCAGAAAGGGAAGCATCCATACAGTGGTAGGAGGACATTAAAGAACAGATTATTTCCAAAGAGTTCAGACCAACCCAGAGAAGAACCATTGCTCCCAATGAAACTAGATTTGCAAGACCTCTTTGTTTCCAAGTATTACCTGTAACTTTCTTTTTGTTTTCTGAGAAAAATATGAGTCTGTTGTAAATAGGCACACTGCAGCAGAATAATCAGGGGGGTGACGAATAACTTCTGTAGCTTGATACAGCAGGAGTAGGAGCAGTTTATTGCAGGACAGGAGCAGTATTTATACATTCCACACAGCTTATCTAATTAGCATAAACTAGATACATCAGTCAACCAATCAGGAATCTCCACACTTAATGGCTTGCTTTTGTTACTTCTCAAATCACTCCCTCTGGCATTTTGCCAGGCACCATCCAGACTTGTTTACGAACTCTAACATTCCCCTGACTAAATGCCAGGTGTTATTTTGACTTGTTTACAGACTCTAACAGCACACTTTGATAAAAATCTGTTTCATAATGTGCACCAGGCACATGCTTGAAGCTTGAGTGATTTTTCCATCTTTGGAATCTGTGCAATCAGTTTCAATTTTCATTCTTATAATAATGTGTGATACCATAGTGGAGTAAGTAATTTGTCCATTCCTGGAAAAAATGCTGAATGAAGAACAACCCAAGGTAAGTTTAATACTCACAGAAAAGAATGATAAATATCAACACTAACTTAAGATCTCTGAGGTCCAAATTTTGACAGTGATAATCCTTGAGATTCATGTCCCTCAGCAACCTTGTTATTGAAATCTTGGCTGAAGATTTAGTCTCAGTAAATAATTAAGAAATGGTTTGCCTAATTCTCCAGGCTCGCAGAATTATCCAACTTCCAAAGAGCACCAATGAAACATTTTACCACTGCTATTACTGTATCATAACCATTGGGTGCAAGAAAATTATCTGGCAATGTAATTATATGGCTAGAAGATGACAGCAGAAATAGTTTCAAAAATGTTTTTCTTGATGCAGAAGATGTTGAAGACAATCCTACTGGATAACAATTCCATGGAATTGTTCATGTTGACAGTTACCTGCTTCATCATGGGACTTGCAGAAACAACCCTTTTCTCTTTATGGACCATAATCTCAGCACTCTGAGATAAAAAGAAAATACCTTGTTTCTTCCTTCCAGAATTTTCTTTACATTGAATTTAAGGATATTCCATATTTTGCCAACCTAATACAGGAAAGAGAAAAGAGAGATACATGCCATGTTACTTTATCTCCAATGAAATTAGATACATAAAAGCTCAAACAAGACAGTAAGTGGAGACAGTTATCCATAGAACTCTTGCTTTTGAATTCAGGATAAAAGGTAGAGAAAAAACATTACCTTTCTGAGCCATTGTCATTATAATTTTATGGCTCTAAGTAATTTTTTTTTCTGAAGCATACCTGATTGTTTGCTGATAGCAACAATTATTGGTGGCTTAGCTATTTTTGTCTTTCTATCAATCTCACAGAGGAGTGTTTAGAAGCTAGCAAATCAGGTCTGGTGCAATGGTGCATGCTTGTAATCCCACTGGCTCCAGAGGCTGAGGCAGGATCAAGAGTTCAAAGCCAACCTCAGCAAAAGCAAGGTGCTAAGAAACTCAGTGAGACCCTGTCTCTAAATAAAGTACAAAATAGCACTGGGGATGTGGCTCAGTATTCAAGTGCCCATAAGTTTAATCCCCAGTACAAAAAAATACCTTGCAAGTCATTTCCTTTTTATTTTTTTCCTGTTTGATTATGTATTCTTTTTTAAATCCTCTTTATTCATAAGCAAAAAAATAAAATAAAACTCACGCCTTCTTTCCTTTGATCTTCCTTAAAGATGTTACCCTAAAACTTCAGGCAGATATTCTGAAGCTTCACAAAGAATTCTACCCATAAAATGATAGCCTTATAACTTCTCAGAGAAGTTCAGGCCATTTATTTTAAATCATCTTTTGTTTTTCTTGATATTTTATAAATGAAGCATGACATGTTGTAATAATCTACTTTTTAGCAGTACTGGTCTCCATCTACTTAATTCAGGTATTTATTTGCTTGATTGATATTATATAGTTTTTATTTGAAACAAAATTCCTTAATGATTTTGATGACTGATAACACAAAAATCAAATTCAGATATAAAACTATAGGGAAAATAATTGTAGAATTACGTGTCTCTTTCATTATGTAAGTTGTAAATCTCATGAATTGCTGTGTAGCTTAATTATTTCAAAGCTAAATTTATATTTGTTAATTTCTACTAAGTTCCTTATTTATTAAATATCAAGAATAATTAATTATTTACCAGTTAATAACCCAAGATTTCCAGTACATAAAAGGAAATGTCATGTAAGAGACCAAAAAACAATTTTACCTTTATTCCCTGTACCAATATTTAATATTCTCCAATATTATTTAGAAAAACTAAAGAGAATACAAAAGAATGTGCTTCAAATAAGACCTGTTTGTCAATACTTAATGTATTTACAATGGTTGCTGAGAAAAATACATATTCAACACACACTGAATAATAAATATATAAATATGAAATATTTCATTTTTTAATTTGCATTTCATAAATATATTTTTCTGGAGAATGTGAAGAACCAATTAAGGTTATACAATGACACCACAGACTTTGATGGTGGTTAAACCAGAATGTAAATACAGTGCTGTATGTACCATATTATATTTCTGTGTGAGTTGTATTGGAAGCTTGAGATTCTGGTGACATAAGTAACAAAAAGATTAGTGTGATCAGTCTTTGTTCAGGGCCACATTTATTGGAAAGTGTTAGAAGGAATAATGGGATGTTTAAAATTCAATCTAAGGCAAAGTCTGATTCTTTCTATTTTGCTTAGCATTTTTCCACTTAGAATACTGGACCTAGAATTCTGTTCCAGAGGCACTGGAGGGTGGCTCCTTCATTGATTGTTTAGCAGAAATTTGGGCCTAAAATGGGCAAACTGAGGGTGGGGAGAGAGGGTAATTAACATTTCTAAAGATATATGAGCATTGTCAATCAACAGACTCAGGATTTGATACTAAATAGAGATTGGATCCATTGGATAGACCGAGTGAGACATTGATGCTGCATTTCAGTTACCAAAGGAAAACATGTTGCATTTTTCCAAGTTGAGTTGAGATTCACAGATATAAATACCCTCTTATAAATATCTTTCTGAACCTTATAATTCCATTTTTTAAAAATCCCATAGAGCGTTCCTATAGGGACCAAAGTTCAGAACTTGGATATAGACAGAGCAGTGTTCATAAGTACATCTTGAATCCCAATTCCCGTATCCATCTTTCACATTTCAGGACTTGTGTAGCAGGAAATACCCTGAACTGTAATGGGCAAATTTCTCAATTGAAAGAAATAGTTGAGTAACCATAATAAAAAATATTGAATGGCAGGTCACCACACATATTCAGATCTGTACTGGTCTTCACCAAAGTTATGGGTTGTCAGTGATTTTGCTTTGTTGTACCATAAAGTACTAATACTAGAAAAAAAATCCTCTAGCAATCACATTTTTCTGAAATTTTGATGCAAGACATGATAGGCATTTCTTTAAGGATTTTCTGAGAGTACTAAAGACTTAATGACATTTTAAAATAAAACATATATATTGGTAATAAAAAAACCCACTACTTAGATCCAATATATCCAAAGTAATACTAATGTACAGCATGGATTCTGAAATCAAAGAGTCAGGGAACTATACCATCTTAATGTAAAAGACAGTCTACCCCTGATAATCATGAAGAGCATCCCAGGGAACTGGCTTGAGGCCATAGTTTCTATTTTTCCAAGTTTCAGATCCAGAACAGAAGGGAAAATATATCACTTGAATGTATAACTACACCTCCAAACCTTAATAGAGGTAGTTAATGACTAGATAAGTATTATTCTAATTGCCAAAGATATGGATCTGAAATAAATGAAACATCATATAAATATGTATTCCTTTTCACCAAACTGCCTACCACTTTTAAAGCCTCGGAACACAACCTCAGAGTGCATATACTTTAGCAGCATAGTGTCAGACAGATTTAGAAGAATTTGTCTTCTAAACAAACTACTTACTGCTGATGTCACAGTATATGCACCAAAATGAGCACAAAGAACCTGTTTACTCTGACATTTCTGAATTGTAAGGCCCTTAAGTTCCAAGTTTTGCATGAGGAAAACAAAAGTAGCTCAGTCAAGGTAAAGAGCATGGTGTTGGTGTGGCTGATAGCATTTGATGGTAGTGGTAACTTACCCTTCAGGTTATATTTGATGCAGAAAGGAATATTTGGTATTCAATATGGTAGCAGTGGAAGGAGACCATGTCTGGAAGGTATTCCCATTATCTCATTTACTCAAGGACTTGAGACTCTGTCTGTTTATAGCATGTAATCTCAAGACAGGAAAATATCAGAATCACCAGGTTTCTGAGAGTTAGTAATCTAACCAATCATAAATTTAAGGTATGGTCAAGGACACTGAGATGCCACTGATGTCCCCTATGCTCTGATTCCAGCTGCTATTGGTCATTTGTTTTGTTCAGCTTTACTTGCCATATCTTGACAGGCCCTAGGGAGAGTTTCAGACTCTTCACTTAACATCTCTTTTTTTATTACTATAGTCTTAGCATTCTTTTGATATCTGCCTGTTCCTTTTCAAAGTATTTTTTTTCAAATAAATATCTCAATGGAATAATATATATTATTTTCTCATTGGAGCATTATTATATTTCTTTAGCACATCTAAATTATTTAAACTTTATATTTAAGCTTCTTTCTCCCACCACATATTTCCTTTCTCCATGTCTTTGAATTTCTTCATTATATATTTATTTTCTATAGTATGTTTAATAGTTAACAAACATATAGCCATATTGTCTTTTTAAAGTGAAAATTCAATTGTGGTCTTCATAAAAATACAATCATCTATTAGATTACCTAAACCTGATGAAAGTTTTATTTATTTATATATGACAGCAGAATGCATTATAATTCTTATTATATATGTAGAGCACAATTTTTCATATATTTCACACCAATTTGTGTCTTCATACCTGTACTTTGGATAATAATGATCATCACATTCCACCATCATTAATTACCCCATGCCCCCTCCTTTCCCCTCCCATCCCACTGCCCTATCTAGAGTTCATCTATTCCTCCCATGCTCCCTCACCTTATCCCACTATCAATCAGCCTCCTTATATCAAAGAAAACATTCGGCATTTGTTTTTTCTGGGGGGGATTGGCTAACTTCACTTAGCATTATCTTCTGTAACTCCATCCATTTACCTGCAAATGTCATGATTTTATTATCTTTTACTGTTGAGTAATATTCCATTGTGTATATATGCCACTTTTTTATCCATTCATCTACTGAAAGGCATCTAGGTTGGTTCCACAGTTTAGCTATTGTGAATTGTGCTGCTATAAACATTGATGTGGCTGTGTCCCTGTAGTATGCTGTTTTTGAGTTCTTTGGATATAGACCGGGAGGGGGACAGCTGGGTCAAATGGTGGTTCCATTCCCAATTTTCCAAGGAATCTCCATACTGCTTTCCATATTGGCTGCACCAATTTGCAGTCCCCCCAGCAGTGTATGAATGTACCTTCAACACTTATTGTTGTTTGTCTTCATAAATAGCTGCCATTCTGACTGGAGTAAGATGAAATCTTACAGTGGTTTTGATTTGCATTTCTCTCATTGCTAGTGATGATGAACATTTTTTCATGTATTTGTTGATTGATTGTACATCATCTTCTGAGAAATGTCTCTTCAGGTCCTTGGCCCATTTATTGATTGTGATGAAATTTTTGACCTATTGTAACCATGAAAGAGAAGATGGAAAAGGTCATATACATTATGTAATATATTTATGGAGGAAGGGATGGAGAGAGGAAGAGGGAGGGGAAGGGAGAGATTGTGAGAAGGAAGAGAGGGAGAGTGAGAGAATTTGAATATTTGTGCAAATTCCCTGTCAAAATTTTTCAGGAGAACAGATTGTACAAGAATACCATGCAATTCTCAAATGAACAAACAAAAAATGCCAAGATTCTTGTGTAGCTGTCTCTTTGAAAATAATTAGTTACATATGTGCTGTGGGAAGAGAACAATACCACCTTAATTTTTCTCTGCTGGATTCTCTGCTTAAATCACTTTATTTTGAAATCCTGCTCACTTTATCTTCATGAACTATTTGCATTAAAAGGTTATGTAAAAACAGATAAGCTTATGTCCTCAATAAGACTAAAACACATTGTGTAAGTGCCACCACAGGTTCATACATACCTCTTTATTCTACCACTTGATAACTGAGTTAATAAAAGCAGCTTGTAGGCTGAAAGCCATTGAGCAGAACCAAAGATTTTTCCCTATGAAAGAGGGCTAGAAATGTGGATCATATGTCCATATTGTTTGATATTATGTTTGGTAGGGGAAAGCAGTCACATAAATCTCTTTGACTCTTCTTTCTCTTTGTTTTTATAATTTATATCTTGTGTCAATCAAAAGAACCAAATCATCCTTAAGTCAAAAAAGAGAGGCAAGGCTAAGATGATACAGCTTCAAACAATGTGTTCTTTTTTTTTTAATTTTTTTTAAACAATGTGTTCTTAATTACTTTTTAATTCACTGATAATTTTGTTTTGTAGTAAGATTACAGTGACTTGCTTTTATTTTCTGATTTAAAATATTTTTCTCATAGGTAAAAATTCTTTGTATATATATTTTAATGTTGGGATTTTATGAAGTGTGACTCCTAGGATAATGTCACTAACTGAGAATTATATAAAAAGTAAAGTGAAACAAAATAAACATAATACTGTAATTCTTTATTATATAATAGATTCTCTCACAATAATTTTAAAATCATATAACTGCATAAGTATTTTATTTAGATTTATAAGTATATAGATTCTAATTATACAATTTCTTATTAAAAGGATATTAAGAAAATAAGAGCATTTATAAAAGGTACTCAAAAAGGAATATCATCAAGATTTAAGAAAAATAATTATCTAAAATAGTTTTGGGAAAATAATTCATTAAAAGCTAGAAGTCATCTACAAATATAAAATACTGGTATTGGGCTGGGGATGTGGCTTAAGCGGTAGCGCTCTCACCTGGTATGTGTAAGGCGCTGGGTTCGATCCTCAGCACCACATACAAATAAAGATGTTGTGTCTTCTGAAAACTAAAATATATATATATAATATTGGTATTGATTCTATCATCTCTGAAAAAAGGAAACTTCCTTTTTATTTCTAGACTTATTAATAGCATTGAAACAGAAAGAAAGGTGAAAGCTAATGAATTGTGAGAAAAATGACTCAACATGGAAAGTTTAAAAGTTCTTTCTGCACAATAAAACATAATTTGTTCTTGAGTATTGTTTCCTCTTCTTAAAGTCTCTTAGATATTAAGTTTCCTTCAGCTGTGAAAGGTGCTAGATTATGTAATTTTCTTCATCATCTATTTTCCTCTCCTTTATGTTATCCTAAAATCATTATAACTATTTAATTCAGAGAAACTCCCCCCAAATAATAATCATATGCTAGGTTAAAGGTAAAATTTCGAGTGACCTAGCAGTCATCATCTGTCTTTATGAAGTAATTAAAGTATTATAACCCACCTTAAAGTTTTGTAACCCATATAAAGAGTTGTCTTTCAAGACTAGGGTTTTTGGATGTTTTTCACCTGGATTAATTGTGTTTAATGCTCAATGTAAATGAATTGAAATGTTTTGAATTATTATTATAATATCATAAAATGATAGTCATGAAATGAATCTGACATAATTTTCCTATATACATATATGAAAACATCACAGTGAAGTACATCCAGAAGAATAGGGTGCTAACTAGAATAAGATACATTCCATGCTCATATAATTATATCAAAATATAGTCTACTGTCATGTATAACTAAAAATAACCAATAAATTAAAAATAAACAAATAATTCCAACAGGATAGAAGTAGGTATCTGATTTCTAAATGTTAACAAAAGGAACCTATTATTTTCCAATATTTTACAGAAAATGGGAGCTTTTAAAATGTTATGCATTGTTACATTTAATAAATATCCATATACTGAGGCCATAAGCAACTTAGCAAGACTGTATCTCAAAATAAAATATAAAAAGGGCTGGGGAGGTAGCTCACTGATTAAAGCACCTGTGGGTTAAATCCCTAGTACAAAAAAAGTCATCCTTTCAGTCTTATAAAATACAAGGCATAGAGGAACAATTTAAATGACACTATGAGGAAACTAACAAATTCAGGATATAGGATATCCCAAAAGAAAAACTAGTCTGGACACTTCAAAAAATTTAGTATCACAGAGGTGGGAGAATATTCTATAGTAAATAGACCTACCACCTAATAAAATTATACAATTTGGTTTAAAGAGTTTCTGAGACATTCTTTACAACAAGTGGCTAAGAAAATAGTGCATTTGTAAAAGGAACTCAACAATGAATGTGATTCTTATCAAAGTTAAAGAAAACTGGAAGAGGATAATGGAAGGATATTTAGTGAGATTTAGGGTCTGGACTTAAAATCATGTAGAATTGTTATTAATTTTCTTAGGTATTTTAGTAGCATTGTGATTTTGTGGGATAATGTCCTTATACCTAGAAAATACTTGCTGAATATTTAGAAGAATCATAATATCTACAAGTAACTTTCAAATTAATCATCAAAAAGTTGCATGTAGAAAAAAAAGAAGAACAGCAAATATGACAAAATATAAATAATTATTTTGTTTGGATGGAGGGTAGAGTTGTGTTTATTGTTTATATTTTAAATTTTTTGGTAAAAAATTTAAATTATTATAAAAACTATTTTAGAGCAATTTTAGGTTTTACAGATAATTGGGCAGATAGTATTACATTCCTATTTACCTTATCTTTCCCACTTAGTTTTCCCTATCATAACTACTCTTGCCTTAGTATTACATATTTATTTTAAGTACGAACAAATGTTGATGCCTTATAAACTAAAGTTAATAATTTATATTAGGGTTGACTTTTTGATGATGTACTATTCTGTGAGTTTTTACAAATATGTAATATCCTTTATTACAGGATATAGGATATCTACCATTACAGCATAATAAAGTTTCATTGCCCTAAAAATCACTTGTATTTTATCTCTTTATTCCTCCAACCATCTGCCCCTGGCAACCAGAGATCTTTCTAATTCTCTATATTTTCGTTTTTCCTAGAAATTCATGTAGTTGGAATAATTCAGTACACAATCTTTTCAGATTGGTGAACTTTGTATTTTGTGCAGTGCTGGGGATTGAACTCAGGTCCTCACCAAAGTGCTCTACCATTCAGACACATCCACAAGCCCCTCAGATTGGCTTCCTTAAGCAGTATGCATTTAGTTTCCTTCATGTCTCTCTGTGGTTATCAAGTCTGAGGTCTGGCTTGATAACTCATTCTTTTTACCATATATTATTTTAAAACACAACAAGATGGTAACTTTAAAAACCTAAGAAATGTACCTTGTTTGGAACATTTCTTTAAAGACATTTTGTATGTGTGTGTGCTAGAGATTGAACACAGTGATTCAACCACTGAGCCACATCCATAGCCTTTTTTTAATATTGTATTGAGAGATGGAGTCTCACTGTGTTTTTTAAGGCCTCACTGCTGAGGCTGGCTTTGAACTTGCCATCCTCCTGCCTCATTCTCCCAAGCCACTGAGATTACAGGTGTACACCACTGCACATAGCTTTGCTGAGTTTTTGATATGGAATTATTAATTTTGCTAGATTCAATACTGAATCAAAGTTATAAAATGCTCTTAATCTGTTAGAAATAAAAATTAAAATGTTATCATATTCACAAGAAAAACTGACTGCTCTTGGAGACTTTCATGTAGCTCACTCATATCAAACTTCAAGGAAATGAGAATTGGGAGCTATTCAAGAAATATAATTAAGAATATTTCATTGTATACCAGAACATTCTCATTGAATTCTGTGCTTTTCTTGAATCTTGATATTTTTCATTTGGATTTGAGTGTGAGGATGGTAACCTAATCATCATCCAGATGTGTGGATACACAAATTCTTATAAAAACTGGGAACTTTCTAATCAAAGTCTTCTTTCTACTGCATCCTAGGACTGAGGTCACTGTTTCTAAAGTTGATCTTTTTTCCATAGCCACATAGATCTCCAAGGAAACTAAAGTAATATGTCAATGCTTTCCACGTAATTTTAGATGCAATGAAAGCCTTTCAAAATGTGACTAAGACTTTGGTAAATTGGAAGACACTAATCAAAAATACTCAATTTTAATCATCAATCTGGATGAAAGAATTTTGATTTGCTTAGTTTTGGAGAAAATGCTCGGAAAGAACGCGGGGTGGCGCCGTAGCCTTAGAAGTAGAAGGAACAAAAGCCAACCGGTTGACGGCGGGTTTAGCCAGATATTCAGATAAAGAAGCAAGCTGGAGGAGGAGGCTTTCTAAGGCGGTGGTTCCGGGAAATCGAGGCCCTAGGATTGTTCACTTATCTTAATATTAACAAGATATTTGTGAGAGAAGAGTCAGCGACTACGGTTTGCTGAGAGACCAGAAAGCAATGGAAACCAGAGACAGAAAGGAACTCCTTCTGGAACAAAGGCAAGTCCTGATATTCTTTGTCTTGCTGGGCATGGCTCTGGCTGGTTTTGAGAGTAGGCGCTATTCGGTGGCTGAGGAAATGGAGAGTGGCTTTTTTGTGGCCAATTTATTAAAAGACTTGGGGCTGGAAGTAGATGAACTGATTGTGCGGGGTCCCCAGATTGTGTCCAAAGGGAAAAAACTGAGTTTACAGTTTGATAGGCAGACAGGGGATTTATTTTTAAATGAGAAGCTGGACCGAGAGGAGTTATGTGGTTCTACAGAGCCCTGTGTATTGCCTTTCCAGGTGTTATTGGAAAATCCCTTGCAGTTTTTTCAGGCTGAGCTACAGATTAGGGACATAAATGATCATTTTCCAGTCTTCCTAGACAAAGAAATATTTTTGAAAATTTCAGAAAGTACCACACCCGGAACCACTTTCCTAATAGAACGTGCCCAGGACTTAGATGTAGGAAGCAATAGTCTCCAAAATTACACAATCAGCCCCAATTTCTACTTTCATCTTACAATACAAGACAGTGCTGATGGCATATTACCACAGCTGGTGTTGGACAAAGCACTGGATCGAGAGGAACAGCCTGAGCTCAGGTTAACTCTTACAGCGCTGGATGGCGGTACTCCACCAAGGTCTGGTACTGCCCTGGTCCGCATTGAAATCTTGGACATCAATGACAATGCCCCTGAGTTTACAAAAGTACTCTATGAGGTGCAGGTTCCAGAAAACAGCCCCATTGGATACCACGTTGCTACTGTCTCTGCCAGGGATTTAGATATTGGAGTTTATGGACAAATATCTTATGCATTTTTCCAAGCCTCTGAAGATATTCGCAAAACCTTTCAAATAAATGCAAAATCGGGAGAACTCCTTTTAACACAAAAGCTGGATTTTGAATCAGTTCAGACTTACACTATAAATATTCAGGCAACAGATGGTGGGGGACTTTCTGCAAGTTCTGTGGTTCTTATCCAAGTGATAGACTTGAATGACAACCCTCCAGAACTGACCATGTCCACACTTATCAATCAAATACCAGAAAACTTGCAGGAAACCATAATTGCCATATTCAGTGTTTCAGATTCTGACTCTGGAGACAACGGAAGAATAGTGTGCTCTATCCCAGATGATCTTCCTTTCTTCCTGAAACCTTCTGTAGAGAACTTTTACACTCTGGTGACAAACACAGCCCTGGACAGGGAGACCAGGCCTGAGTATAATGTCACCATCACTGTTAGTGACATGGGGACACCCAGGCTGAAAACTGAGCACAGCATAATAATCCTCGTTTCTGACGTCAATGACAATGCCCCTGCTTTCTCCCAAATGTCATACACGCTGTTGGTGCACGAGAACAACCAGCCTGCTCTGCACATAGGCAGTGTCAACGCCACAGACAGAGACTCAGGCACCAATGCCCAGATCACCTACTCGCTTCTGCCAACCCAGGACCCACACCTGCCCCTCGCCTCGCTGGTCTCTATCAACGCAGACAATGGGCAGCTGTTTGCGCTGAGGGCGCTGGACTTCGAGGCCCTGCAGGCGTTCGAGTTCCACGTGGGTGCCACAGACCACGGTTCGCCCGCGCTCAGCAGCCAGGCGCTGGTGCGCGTGGTGGTGCTGGACGACAACGACAACTCGCCCTTCGTGCTGTACCCGCTGCAGAATGCCTCTGCGCCCTGCACCGAGCTGGTGCCCAGGGCGGCAGAGCAGGGCTACCTGGTCACCAAAGTGGTGGCGGTGGATGGAGACTCGGGCCAGAACGCCTGGCTGTCATACCAGCTGCTCAAGGCCACGGAGCCCGGGCTGTTTGGCGTGTGGGCGCACAATGGCGAGGTGCGCACCACTAGGCTGCTAAGCGAGCGCGACGCGGCCAGGCACAGGCTGGTGGTGCTGGTCAAGGACAATGGCGAGCCTCCGCTGTCTGCCAGTGTCACGCTGCACGTGCTTCTGGTGGATGGCTTCTCCCAGCCCTACCTGCCGCTCCCGGAAGTGGCGCCCGAGCGCGCGCAGGAGGACTTGCTCACTGTCTACTTGGTCATCGCCTTGGCCTCGGTGTCGTCGCTCTTCCTCTTCTCTGTGCTGGTGTTCGTGGCGGTGAGGCTGTGCGGGAGGCGCAGGGCGGTGCCGCTGGGTGTCTGTTCTATTCCTGAGGGCCACTTTCCGGGTCACCTGGTGGATGTTAGTGGCACGGGTACCCTGTCTCAGAGCTACCAATATGAAGTGTGTTTGATGGGCAGCTCAGGCACCAGCGAGTTCAAAGTTCCTAAGCCCATTATCCCCAGTTTCCTTGTTCAAGGTGTGGAGACAGAAAGGGACGAAAATCCCAGTTTCAGGAATAATTTTGAATTCAGTTAAATACCAAGAAGGATCCACTGAGTCTGGTCTCAATTTGTACAAAGTTCTGTTTTTATTGCTTTGCCCATTTATGCCTCTCCTCTCCTCTGCTCTCCTATCTTCCTATCCCCTCCCCTCCCCAATCCTCCCTCCCCTCTTTTCTTCTTTCCTTCCTCCTCCTCCTCCTCCTCTTCTCTCAAGTATCTATTCCAATTCTGTGCACATTACTGATATTTCTAAATATATGGTCTTGTGGTATGATTAATGTAAATTTTCTTTGTATTCCTTTTTTAAAATTAGTCTAACAACTTAGATTTAAAGTGTGAAATAAATTTTGTATTTTTAGAAATCCTTAATTTTTAAGTTAAAGCACCTTACCCCCAAACTCACATCCCCAGAAAACTCATATGCTCCTAACTAATTTTGAAGTCCTACATTTAAAATATTTGCTATCATTACACAGGATAAAATTTTCCCATCTGGAATATTTTGGGGTTTTATATCCTCTTCCCCCAATGTAACTTTTATTTTGTGAACTTACAGTGGCTAAACCATTAATATAGGTTTATTCATGAATAACTTGCACCCTCCATGCATTTGTTTAAATATGTACTTCTTTAAAATATTGACATGTAAAAAATATTACTCTTTAGCGAGAAGCCTAACTGTTGGATTCTACAAAACATTCACATTACAAATTATAAATTTTTGTCAAAAATCACTCAGGTGGGCAGTAACCTATTGCCAGAAAATTGTAAGCTTAATGCCAGCCTTGGTCACTTAGATCCTGCCTCAAAATAATACAAACAATGGAGATGTAGCTAAGTGCTATAACATTGTGGGCTCAATCACCAGTAGGAAAATCACTCATATTCTAAAATAATTTAAAATTTAAGTTCTACTATTTAACTAATAGTACCTATTCAGTGATTTTCAAAGGCATGCCAATTTTTCATGTTTTCTATTTAAAATAGTCTTTAAAATTCTCTGCTTATTCTAATCCCCCCTTTAAAAACCTGTTTTAATTATTTAAAACCCTCTAACTGAGCCCTTCATCAAAATCTAAAACTATACCAGAGAATATATCTTTGACCTTTATCAATTTTTAGAAAATTCACATGTAATTGGGATTTGCATTTTTCAGATTTTTTGGAGTATTTATGAAAAACCTATATTAATGGTTTAGCCACTGTAAGTTCACAAAATAAAAGCTACATTGGGGGAAGAGGATATAAAACCCCAAAATATTCCAGATGGGAAAATTTTATCCTGTGTAATGATAGCAAATATTTTAAATGTAGGACTTCAAAATTAGTTAATTAGTTAATTAGAAATAAACCTGATGGAGGACAAAAATGTATGCAGGTACACTCAGTCTATTTTTTGTGCTGCCTTCTTCTATTTGGTCCCTTTAGTTCCCTAAGATTTTCAATTTTTTAAAAGTTGCTTAAATCATGTTTGTCAATAGCTCCCCATTATGGCATGATTAACACGGTCATTAGACCATTTTAAGTTCTTAATAAAAATTTTGAATGATTGGAAAAGTCTTTATTTCACCTGTGATGTATTGATATTTAAATACACTAAGATACTTTAACGGACAAAAGTTCTTCTGTAATTGAATACTTTCTGTTGTACAATGAATTATGTAATTTTGTATAATTGAACTTTCACTATTATTCAAACCATCTGGTTATCAGTCTTTAGTGTCCCTTTACTTCAACATATCTTTCCCTTTTTTCCTCACTGGTTAATTTGAGTTTCCTCTCCTGTTCACTGGATTAGTTAGGGAATAAATAGGGAAACTGTGGTATTCAATTTTATAATTCATATATACTATAATTCCTAATGATTCATCCAATTTTCTTCATTTCTCAGTTTAATTTCTGATCTATATGTTAAAATTAATTTAAACCAATGTTATTCAGTCTATCTTTCCATTTATATATGATTTTATGCATATTTAAATATGATTAAAATTACAATATGAATTTTGAAAGTCTCATTTTGAGATTATTGGTGACAAATAGCACTATCTTGGTTATCTGAGGAAAAGTATCACAGATTCACAGTCAACCTGAACAACTTAGTGAGATCCTGTCATAAAATAACCAAAAAAATGTTGCTGGGGATGCAGCTCAGTGGTAGACTACCCCTGAAGTCAATCCTCAGTACCACCGCAAAAAAAAAAAAAATCTTTATCACTTGTAGGACCTTGAGTAAGTTATCATTTCCAACCCCCAAATGATAACTGCTGTTTAAATAGCTTGCAATTATGATAAAATAAATAGTATAAATGTTAAAAAACCATAATTGCTGTTATGTTTAATGTCACCAAGAATAGAGTCAAAAGATGTGCCAGCATATGTATCCCTGATAACTGTCAAAATACAAAAGAAGCTAGATTGAACACATGATATTTGCAATTTTTCATATATTGTCCTACAACTTTACAATGCTTTTTGTTATTAGAATAAAATCTAAGCACACATTATTTGGCCTGCATTTACCTACCTAGCCTCCTCTTCTCACCTACTCTTGAAAGTTCTAAGTTCTGTGTACACTATTCTTCTTTACTAGATTAGTCATGCTTTTCTAGCTCAGGAATTTCACATATTAAGCATTCAACCTCTGACACACCTTTTCATCCATGTTCCAAATTAAATGGTACATCTTAAGGAACATTTTCTTAACTTCTCCCCATTAAGTTAGGTCTCTTTATTGTATGTTTTCAGTGCCCTGAGTACATTTTCTATGCAACACTTCTTAGGCTGAACACCTGTAAAATAAGGATAGAGCACGTTTCAATGTTTATTGAAGGTGAAAATATAGAAGTAATTAGGCATTTGTAGTCCTCTGATCTACCCCCTGACATGACCTATTATAATTTTTTTACCACTTTGTCATTTGATAGTATTTTTCCAACTAGAAATGCAACTCTCACATTTTTATAAAATTTGGAAAATAAAATAATAGGACTTCTAATCATGTTCTCATTTAGAAAAAATTTTAAATTTGCATGTAATGATTATAGAACGTGTTCACTGCTACAAAATAATGTAATTGAGGATTCTACAAGGAACAATCACTTCTTTAAGAGCTCATTTTACTTCTCTAGGTTATGTTTACTTAACTTACATAACACAAGAAACTCTTCCAGTAGCCTCTACTGAGTTTGATAAGGGCAATAATCAATATAACAAAAAATCAAAAACAAAACCTACCTTTTGCAAGAGTTTAAACTGTGAGCGAACGCATGGTGGCGCTGCTGACTAAAAAGGTGAATTAAATCGCACGCACACAGGACTCTGAGAGCACAGCTCCGGTGCGGTAAACTAGGGTTTGTGAAATGGTGACGATTTTTAAGCAAGCCTCGTGAAAGGATTATTTACCAGGTTGGAATTTCCAGGACTTTGCATTCCCAGAGCCTTCTGAAGCTCGGCTTGGCTACATTCCTTGGAAGAATATAGCAAGAAGTGCAATGGAGGCCAGAGGGGAGAGCTTTCTTAGACAAAGGCAAGTCCTGCTTTTCTTTGTTTATGTGGGTGGGTTTCTGGCTGGGTTCGAGTCAAGACCCTATTCAGTGGCTGAGGAAAAAGAGAGGGGCTTTTTAATAGCCAATCTAGCAAAGGATCTAGGGCTAACTGTTGAGGAACTGGTGGCAAGGGGGGCCCAAATTGTATCGAAAGGAAACAAACAGCATTTTCAGCTCAGTCATCACACCGGTGATTTGCTTCTGAAGGAAAAAATGGACAGGGAGGAGCTATGTGGCCCTACAGAGTCATGTATACTGCATTTTCAGGTATTACTGCAAAACCCTTTCCAGTTAATTACACAAGAGATTCAAATCATAGATGTAAATGACCATGCTCCAGTATTCTTTGAAAATGAAATGGAGCTGAAAATCCCAGAAAACTCTCCACCAGGAACAGTAATTCCTTTGGAATATGCTGAGGATTTGGATGTGGGAAAAAACAGTCTCCGAAACTACACAATTGCTCCCAATTCCTATTTTCACGTTCTCATGCGCAGTCGGAAAGATGGAAGGAAGTACCCAGAGCTAGTACTGGACAGAACGCTGGATCGAGAGGAGCTGCCTGAGTTCAGTTTAATACTCATGGCACTGGATGGTGGGTCGCCACCAAGGTCTGGGACAGCCCAGATCCACATTCTGGTCTTAGACATAAATGACAATGCCCCAGAATTTGCACAGTCCCTCTATGAAGTTCAAATTCTAGAGAACATCCCTATTAACTCTGTCATTGTCACTGTTTCAGCTTCTGATTTAGATACAGGAACTTTTGGGGCAATATCATATTCATTTTTTCATGCTTCAGAAGAAATTCTCAAAACTTTTCAACTAAATCCAATTACTGGTGATATGCAATTAGTTCAATATTTGAATTTTGAAGCAATAAATAATTATGAAGTCGACATAGAGGCCAAGGATGGTGGAGGTCTTTCAGGAAAATCTACAGTCATAATTCAGGTGGTTGATGTGAATGACAACCCACCAGAACTGACTTTGTCATCAGTTAACAGTCCTATCCCTGAGAATTCGGTAGAGACTGTGGTAGCGATTTTCAGTGTTTCTGATCTAGACTCTGGAGACAATGGAAGAGTGATGTGTTCCATCCAGAACAATCTCCCCTTCGTCCTGAAACCATCCTTAGAGAATTTTTACACCCTAGTGTCTGAAGGAACGTTGGACAAAGAAAGCAGAGCCGAATATAACATCACCATCACAGTCACCGACATGGGGACACCCAGACTGAAAACCGAGCACAGCATAATAATCCTTATCTCTGACGTCAATGATAACACTCCTGCCTTCTCCCAAACGTCATACACGCTGTTGGTGCAGGAGAACAACCAACCCGCCCTGAACATAGGTAGCGTCAGCGCCACAGACAGAGACTCAGGCACCAATGCCCAGATCACCTACTCGCTGCTGCCAACCCAGGACTCACACCTGCCCCTCGCCTCGCTGGTCTCCATCAACGCAGACAATGGGCAGCTGTTCGCGCTGAGGGCGCTGGACTTCGAGGCCCTGCAGGCGTTCGAGTTCCACGTGGGCGCCACAGACCAAGGCTCTCCTGCGCTCAGCAGCCAGGCGCTGGTGCGCGTGGTGGTGCTGGACGACAACGACAACTCGCCCTTCGTGCTGTACCCGCTGCAGAATGCCTCTGCGCCCTGCACCGAGCTGGTGCCCAGGGCGGCAGAGCAGGGCTACCTGGTCACCAAAGTGGTGGCGGTGGATGGAGACTCGGGCCAGAATGCCTGGCTGTCATACCAGCTGCTCAAGGCCACGCAACCTGGGCTGTTTGGCGTGTGGGCGCACAATGGCGAGGTGCGCACCGCCAGGCTGCTGAGCGAGCGCGACGCGGCCAGGCACAGGCTGGTGGTGCTGGTCAAGGACAATGGCGAGCCTCCGCTGTCTGCCAGCGTCACGCTGCACGTGCTGCTGGTGGATGGCTTCTCCCAGCCCTACCTGCCGCTCCCGGAAGTGGCGCCCGAGCGCGCGCAGGAGGACTTGCTCACTGTCTACTTGGTCATCGCCTTGGCCTCGGTGTCGTCGCTCTTCCTCTTCTCTGTGCTGGTGTTCGTGGCGGTGAGGCTGTGCAGGAGGCGCAGGGCGGTGCCGCTGGGTGTCTGTTCTATTCCTGAGGGCCACTTTCCGGGTCACCTGGTGGATGTTAGTGGCACGGGTACCCTGTCTCAGAGCTACCAATATGAAGTGTGTCTGATGGGAGGCTCAGGGACTAGTGACTTCCTGAGTCCAATTATCCCCACTAGTGTGATTCAAGACCCTTAGCAGCTCTGTTTTAAATTTGCAATTGAAGGAATGGTTTAGATTTCATTAAGAGAATAATCAAAATGTAGTTGTGTGGCTATGCATGTTTCCTTTTAAAATCAAGAAGGCTTAGTTGATACAACATTTTGTTTATATATAGATTTTACTTTCTATGTAAGCATATGTTAATCCATTCATATTTTTCTTTTTTCATCTGCTTCATGACTTATCAATGCAGTCTTAATGCTTGTTTTTCTTTTTCTCATAGTGGAGTAAAAATAAATTCATTGTCTTTTAATGGCAATTTCAAATAGGTTTACTTAATAACATTTCAAATTATATATTTCAAAGCAGTGTGGACAGTTTCAAATCACAAATTCAGTAATTTTTCCTGTTGAATATTCATTCATATGCTGTTTTTTAAATTCTGAAAGCTGTTTGATCCATGGTTAATGAAGCTTGAGGGTTAATAGAACAAAAGATATAGTAATGTACCATCTTTTTAGAGGTATAATAGTCAAATGAAAGTAATACATTTGTTTTCTATATTGACACTTTCAGTCAATATTTCAATATTGTATACATTGTTATCACTCAAGTGGACAAACATTATAGACAAATGCAGCAAAGTACTCTTAGGTAGGTACTTTTTAGGGTTGCTTAAAGTGTAATCATTTTGACTGAGGGAAAAATTAAACATAAGCCATTTTAAACAACTGATTATTCTTTCCATTTTTAATGAAATTTTATATAGGAAGGCATCTGGTGGGATGGCAGTTTGGTTTGTAAATTCTGGTATCTAAGCGTAAACACCTGAGGGCCTTTTTTTTTTTTAAGAATTTACACAGATATATGATCTTTAAATGTTTTACAGTAAAAGCACTGTCCTATCAAATTGTACTTTATTATTACCTACTTACCATATATCTAGTGATTTAGAAGGGAAATATTTTGCTTCCTGTCTTGATTCCCTTCTTTAGATTGCAATCTGACATGATTTAGCATTATTTATGGTCTTCCTGGGATAAATATCTGCCACCCACATCAGTATTCCACCTCCTACATTGTAATTAAAAGATCACAATAGGAAATTCTCAAGAGAATAGAGTTCTCTTTTTCTCATTGTAAAAGTCTAAATTGGCTAAAACTAAGAATAAAATCTGGAAGCAACCAAAATATCAAATTGTATGGCTATTTTGAGTGAAACAAAATTTTATTTTCAATGAGAAAAATATTTTTTTCCTTAATAGAGAAATTTTTCAGGAAAAATTACATTTTCTTTTCAGATATTTCCTGACTCAGAGAGAAAACTTTCTGGCAGCTGAATATTCATGAGTATAAGAAACAGAACTTAAATTCCAAAGGTTTTGAAAACTTCCCTTAAAAAGAGTTTAAGATTGACATAACTCCAATCACATATTAAATGTAGTAATAATCACATTTAAATTGTGTTGAGCTGGAGATATAGCTTAGTGGTAGAACATGTTCTTAGTACTTAGTATGCAGGAGGCTTTGGGTTCAATCCCCAGAACCAGAAATAAAGGAAACAAAAAGTATAAAAGAAAAACAAGGTGAAGGTGTCATTTTATGTAATAGCATCAAATGCACGAATAACCTTAATAAGCAGAGAAAATAGTATTTCTTTCATTCTAAGTTTCTTATAGAGATCTTTAAATCTGGATCTTTTGATCAGATTTCTTCTTTTGATGCTTAGGTGAAATTTTATGAAGATAAGGGAAAAGATATATTTAACAACGTGTATTTATATTTGGCATCCTGAGTCTTTAATAGTATCAGAGCTGTGGGAGTATTTAATAGTAGCAGTTATAGTTCTTTTGGGAAGCCAATATGGTATATGAGCTGAAACTAAATTTGGAAGGACCATATGTGCTGAGAAGCTACTTAAACATTGAAGACAGTAGAACAAATACTACCAGTGACTTAACACATAGATGGATTGATCTATACACTGTTGATAAAGTGAACAAAATTTAACACATAATCTGGACTAAAATTGAATATCAGAAGTAATAACATCTTACTTTTGGTTTAAAATGCTTTTTTGGTTTGTGGGTAGTCAGGGACCATTTATTCTTTTATTTGAAGAATTTCCAAAATTTTCTTTATCTGGGTATTTATTAAATTCAGGGCAGAGAGGGGCTACCGCATGCATATTACTGTTTTTGGAATTACACTTTTTGGAATTTCACAAACTGAAAATCTGTTCCAAGGGAAAAGGGATGACTTAGTGTACCAATAATTTTATAGGAATTTTCTTCTGAAAATGTTGATAAATCCATTACTGCCAATTAATTACCAATTGATACTTCAACTTTCCAAAGAGAAATTAAATAAAAATTTGAGTCCTCTTCCTTCAGAATTCACCAAATGAACTTAGTAGACTTTTAATTCAAAAATAATCTTTCTTTTTTCATTCATAGTTGAATTTATAGCTCATAGCACAATGCCTCATACATAGTAGATGCTCAATTTATTTAATAAATAATTTCAAAACATTTTGGAAATCATGTAATATCATAAGTACTTAAGGACTTACTTATTTGAAACTTATCTACACATTGGATTTTGAAAGAAATATCTGTATTCAGAAAGGAATGCATAATTCCCTTAAATATTATGAGAATGATTACACTAAAAAGTCAATTTATTATTTAATGCTCTCTCCTTGCTTATTGAGGCTTCCAAAAACCCAGGGAACTATAAATAATGTGTTAATCTTAAATTTGGTTCAAATTTGACTTGTCCATATCTCTGATTTTAGGGACAAAGAAGAAATTAAATAAAAGAGCTTTCTGTTTCTCAGATTAACTTTCTGAAATCTGTATTTCCTGGTTTCTACTGAACTTTGGTTAGTCTTTATTGTATTAAAATTAAATGAAATTTTCAAGATACCAAAGGCTCAAAAGGCTTTCAAAGTAGCCATTCATTTATTTGTGAAATATAATTCTAGATAGTATACACTCACCATCTTGTTTCTCTGCAAACATGTCAATTCAGAAATAATTTCATTATATCCTTGATAGTCACCATCTAATTTTTAATGTTGAAAAGCAAAGGGATGAAATTAATTTTTATGTGGGGTTGTCATAAGACTAAGCTATGCTCAAATATCATTTACATATCAATAAATACCAATTAGTCTAGTGAAGTAACTCATTCTAATTTTCATAAATCTTTATTTATCCTTAAATGGTATTTCCTTGCATATGAAAGCTTTTTAAAAAACATGACAGTTTTCCTGTACATCCCACTACTTGATTCTGTTAGTATCTTTGCTTCTTGGAGTGGATTTTTTTTATGCCACAAATCTACTAGTCAAAATTTGTAATTATTTTATGTCAAATGCATATATGCTTACCCACTATTTTGGTCCATTATAAACTTAAAAATTAAACTCATTTTCTTTCCATTATTTTAGTATTCAACACTGTTGATGAAAATTTTAATGTCAGGCTACTTCTCAGTATATTTTATCTTTTACCTCTTTTTCTCTTTTCAATTTTTTCTTTAATTTTAATGTTCTGATATTTGCTAATTCCAAAGCTAAGATTCATTTAATATACTGAAGTTTTTGTTCATATAAATAATGTTTTCTTTTTCAGAATTTCTGTTTGACAGATTTTCATAACATCTTGTGCTTATTTTCCAATTGCTATTTTATTCTTTTTGGAATAAATATCTTTTATGTTCTTTCCATGTTGTTCTGAATCCCTATTTTTAATGGTGGAGAAAATGTCTTATTTGTTGAGTCTGTTTTAATATTGCTATTCTACCCAACATGCTTGCTGATGTTTTGTTAGGAACTTATTGTCTATTGGAGGTTTCCTTCACACTAATACTGTTTTTCACATAGAAAAGAGAATAGGGATTTCAAGGTGGCATCTGCTCTGGCTTCTGCAAATCCAAGTCCTAATAAAGAAGCTTGGTTCAACTTTGCCACACAGTGATAGAAGTTCTGCACCCAGCCCCAAGGATGTGTTTGAGCTGGCCCAAGTTTCCTTGGGGTGTATCATTTTGTATTTGCTGTATGAGGCAAAATATCAGGGAACATCACCTTCTGCATTTTGGTTGTTCTGGTATCTGTTAATGTGGTAGACATGATAGCTAATGGAAAAAAAATTAACTTCAGTCTTTGGCATAAATAACCTGATTTTAAAGAAAATTGGATTATAACTAAAGTAATCAATGCATGAAGAGTACATGGAAAAACCATGGTTTTGATTCAGGTAACAAGTATGCATGATAATGCTCAGAAAATAAACAATCCAGGATTCATCTTCTGAAACGTTGCTTACTAATTTTAGAAACTGCATGGGGCTCTGGTGATTGAACAAAATTGACTTGTTTCTTCCAAAACAATTTCTTCCCCGTGAAATCACCTGTCAAAAATGACTATTCTGATAATCACTATCAGAACTGAATACCATTTCTGTCACTAGGATAGAACCCTATGTCAGAAATATAGCACCAAACCACTAAACTGTTCCCTGAAATTATCAACAATTCCCTTACCAAAATCTCATGTATCTTTTAAAAAAGTAAATTATAGGAATGCATTATTACTACACAGTTGAAGCATTTTTACCTTGCACTTTGATAGTGCCAAAAAGAAAGACTACCTAGAGACTAACACCTAAGTCTTTCCCCCACTGCTGCCACAGGACATCAGTATGGGCCATGGAACTTTTATGCTTTAATATCCCTTGTTTTTGAGAATCTTGAGGAGTTTGAGTTCTAAAAGTTTGGGGATCCTTGTGGTAACCCTTAAGATACAAAAAGTTGCTAGATGACAACAAAGTCACTGCAAAGTAATGACTGTAGTATTTCCTGAGCTGACCAGGTAGAACAAGGTGGTGACCCAAATACCTAATACTCATGAGTATTTTATCTGTGATTTCTGACCTCAGAGCCCAGGATGTTTAGCATGTGGGTCTACAGCCTGGAAGTATGGAACATGTAAAGCATAGCTAGACCCCTAAGTGATAGCACAGCCAAACATCTAGTTCTGTCTTTAGGATAACTGGAAATCATCTATTTGCCATGGTCATCCTACTGCTAATCTAGGACTTCTTACAGCCTTCTCTTTCCTTCCTTGAATCAAAGGAAGGTTCCACATAGTCATTCTGTCTGCTTCTGTTCAATGCAATTTTGATGTGGGAGGTGAAGAGAGAAATTTCAGTGGACTGTTGCTCATAAGAAGGGCTTTTGGAACATTTTGGGGGATAAGAACATTAAGGTGCCTTATTTTTGCCAGCTATGGATATGAAAATTTTCTGACTGGAATATCAAGAACAAATGTGTTCAAATTTCTGAAGTCAATTATCTATAACCAATATGGGCTTCCCTTGAGAAAATACGTTGAGGAGAAACTTGGGAACAATTTGGGATTTATAAAAAACTGAAATTGTATTCACTAAATAGTTTCATTTGAGTGCTTTTAACTTAATTTTTTTTATCTTTGGAGAAATAGATTTCTTTTTTATTGTTTGAATTTCTTTTTTATTTGTTCTTTTTAGATATACAGGATAGTAGAGTATATTTTGACATATTATACATACATGGGGTATAACTTATTATAATTAGAATCCCATTCTTGTGATTGTACAGGATGTGAAGTTACACTGGTTTTATATTTATATATGAACATAGGAAAGTTATGTCCAATTCATTCTACTGTCTTTCCTATTTCTATTCCCCTCCCTTCCTTTCATTCCCCTTTGTCTAATACAGTGAACTTCTGTTTTTCCCTTCCCACCCTACTTTGTTGTGGATTAGAATACATATATAAGAGAACATTTGGCCTTTGGTTTTGGGGACTGGATTATTTACTCAGCATGATTTTTCTGGTTCATCCATTTGCTGGCAAATATCATAATCTCATTCTTCTTTATGGCTGAGTAATATTCCATTGTGCATATACACACCCACATTTTCTTTATCCATTCATCTGTTGAAGGGCACCTAGGTTTGCGATTCTGAATTGAGCTGCTGTAAACATTGATGTGGCTACATCACTGTAGTATTTTAAGTCCTTTGTGTGTAAACCAAGGAGTAAGATAACTGGTTAAAATGGTGGTTCCATTCCAAGTTTTCTAAGGAATCTCCATAATGCTTTTCATAGTTCTTGCACCAATTTGCAGTCCCACCACCAATATATAAGTGAACCTTTCCCCCCACATCTTTACTTATATTTTTGATTATTGCTATTCTGACTGGAGTGAGAGGAAATCTCAGTGTAGTTTTCATTTGCATTTCTCTAATTGCTAGAGATGTTGAACATTTTTTTTCATATATTTTTGGTCATTCATATTTCTTCTGTGAAGTGCCTCTCCAGTTCCTTTGTCCATTTATTGATTGGGCTATTTGTTTTGGGGGATAGATTTTATGTAAGGAAATGGATTTCTTTATCCTTATTGCCTCATCTTATTTTATTTAAAATAGGTTAACTGACAGCATTGAAGTTTTGTTGCTCAAGTTTAGTATTACAAAGAATTACTGTGGTATGTTTTGCTACAATTTACAATTTAAAGAATAAATGTATTCTAGGTGTCAGTGAAAATAGTAGAAACAAGACTTCTGAAGAAATATTTTCTCCATATAGGGAATAAGAAAACTGAGACAAGTGGTCAGAATCAACTTGTTCAGATCACTGGATTTTAATGAAAGGCTTGAAGCAGTATTAGGATGGGTTTATTAACTCTTGATTATAAATAATGGTGATTTTTATAGTATTTTAATTTGCTCTATTCCCATCATCATCTCTCTAGCTTTACAATATTCCTAAAACCCAGTAGGTTACAATTACAGCAAAAACAAACAGCTTGGAAGCCACCAGAGGAGGCAGAATGGGGTTGGAGCTCTTCCAAGGACCTTACTGACAAAGAATAGTCATTATTTGATCTGTTTGGTAGCTCTGTGTAGAACTCCATTGGCCTGATTCAGAGCTTGCCTAGCACAATTTTTGAAGGTATTTAGCAGCAATTATTTAAATTCTCAGCTGCTAGAGTTGCAGATAACAGTTTGTAGAAACAATAGGCTGACTTAAAAGGAAGATCTGGGAAATAATTCATAGGAGTTTGGAAAAGCTCTGACACGTTACTGGAAATCCAGAAGGCCACATGCATGTGTAGGGCTCTACATATGGCCAGGGTTATGTGCATGCTGAGGAATGACCAAAGAGGGCCAAAATATTTCACTTCAAGCTGACCTTGAGGCTCTATGCAAGTAGGAAGGGAAGGCTAAGTTAGAATTGCCAATAATCTAGCTGAATATTGGAGGTATATCCCAACATGAATATAAGCCCCTTAGCAAAGACTAGGAGGATTTATTAATGTTCCATGAAGGTAAAGAAATCTCTGTTCAGTATTTGAGTGAACTGAGACTTCAGTGCCCACATAAAAAAAGAATAGGTTGCTTACAGAATTAGTTCTGAATTTCACTAAACAAGCAATAATTTCAAAGAGCAACAACAAAAAGTCTAAGGAAGAGGCAGAATCTAATTTCCAGTTTCCTGTTCTCAGCAAAAAGTATAAGATGAGCAAAGAAAATATGATACAAACATAGGAAAAGAAACTGTTACTAAGAGATCACTTGCACACTATTGATAAGAATATAAATTAGTTCAGCCATTAAGGAATGGAATATGGAGGTTCCTCAATAAACTAAAAATAGAATTATCATATGCTCTAGCAATCCTGCTTCTGGATAAATATTCAAAATTTAGAATTATTATTCTGGGGCTTGGTGTTTAACTCAGTGGTAGAGTACTTGCCTAGCATGTATGGGGCTCTAGGTTCAATTCCCCAGTACTACAAAAATAATATGTTGAAAAGAGATCTGTTCTTCCATGTCATTGCAACATTACTCATGATAGTCAATTTATGGAATCAACCTAGGTACCCTTATCAATTGGATGAATGGATGAAAATAATGTATGCAATCACAATAGAATAGTACTCATTCTTTCAAAAAAAAGACAATCCTGACATTTGCAAAAATATATATATATAAATCTGGAGGACATCATGCTAAGTTAAATAAGTCAGGCCCATGAAGAAAAATACCTTATTTACTCATTAGTAGGATACTTACTCTTCTTAAGTGTATAGGGAACATGTCCATGATTTTCTGTTGTTCAGTCATAAAAAGTCTCAATAAATTTTAAAGGACAGATAGCACACAAAATATGGTCTCAAATTACAGTGGAATGAAATTAGAAAGCAGTGGCAGGTAGAAATTTAGGAAATTCACAAATGTGTGGAAATTAACCAACAGATTCTAGATTTTTTATTCTTTTTAGATACATATGACAGAAGAATGTATTTGACATATTATACATACAAGGAGTGTAACTTATTTTAATTAGGATCCCAGTCTTGTGGATGCACACAATGGTGAGATTCTTCAACAGATTCTAAATAGCCAATGATTCAAAGAAGAAATCACAGGGGACATTATAAAATACTCTGAAATAAATGAGAGTGAAAATACAATATACTAAAACTACAGTATGCAATATAAGATGTATAGGGGGAAAATTATAGCTGAAAATACCTATATTTTTTAAAGACCTCAAAATTGTAAAAAGAAAGAACTCAAACTTCCACCTAAGAACCTTGAAAAAGGAGAGCATGGAAAACTCAAAGCAAATGCAAGGGAATTAGAATAGATTAGAGGAAGCAGAGCAGGGGGAGAAAGGAGGGAAAGGAAAGAGGAAGGACTGGGGACTGAAATGGAGCAAATTATATTCCACGCATGCATGATTATGTCAATGAACCCCACTATTATGTATAACAGTAGTGCAGTAATACATTTTAAAAGGGAATAAGAAGATTGAAGTGGAAATAAATGAAAGTAGAAAAATGACAATAGAAAAAAAATCAACTGAAACAAAAAGTGGAGCTTTGAAAAGATCAAACAAATTGGCAAACCTTTAGCTAGACTGATCCAGAAAAAAAGAGGGAGGATTGAAGTTACCAAAATCAGGAATAATAGGAAATTATAATCTACAGGGGGAAAAGAGACTATTATGAACAATTTCAAGCCAACAAATTAGAAAATGTAGATGGAATGGAAAAATTAGAAGATACACAGAAACTTCCAGAACTGAGAGGAAGAAATAGAAAACCTGATTAGGCCTGTAACAATAAATAAAGTCAGTAATCAAAAGCTTTACACAAAGAGTCCCTGAACCAGATGATATCACTGATGAACTCTACCAAGAATTTAAAAAAAATTAACAGCAATACTTGACAAATTCACTCAAAAAATAGAGGAGCAGATTCCACTTATGAACTCCTTCTATGAGACTATAACTACCTTGTTGAAAAAAATAGACAAGGAAATAAGACTATATACCAATTTCTCTTATGAATATAGATGTAAAACTCAACAAAATATTAGCAAATCACTCCAGTAACACATAAAAAGATTATTTATCATGGTCAAGTAGGATTTATCCCTGGAATGTATGTTGATTCAACACACAAAAATCAATCAATATGGTATACCTTGCTTACCAAATAAAGAACAAAACACATAACAATATCAATAAATGCAGAAAAGCATTTTACAATATCTAGACAGTGTTTCATGATAAAAAAAACTGAACAAATTAGAAATAATATGAAAATTCTTCAACCTGAAAAAGCCATACAGCTAACTTCATATTTAATAGTGAAATATTAAAAATTTCCCCTTGTCAGAGTAGGAAAAAAACAATGATTTTTGCTCTCACTGCTTCTGTTTGACATCACATGGGAGGTTCTACCCATGGCATTTAGGAAAGAAAAAGAAGTGGAAGTATTCCTAAAATTGTTCTACATATTCAATGTAATCCCTATTAAAATCCTAGCTTGCTTTTCTGGAGAATTAGCAAACCAACTCTAAAGTTCATATGAAAATTCAAGAAGCATCCCAGAATAGCCAAATCAATCTTGAGAAAAAAAAGAGCAAAGTTGAAGAAGTCAACCTTCCTGATTTTAAAGAAGTATTCTAAGTTCAAAATTAGATATTTGAATATTTTGATAAATTAAATATATGAATATTATCTTTTCATTTAAGATATGCCAGAAGAAATTAATAGAAATTGTTTTACATTCTACCACAAATTTCTCAAATCAAACTCTGTTCAATTTTCTCCTTCCTACATTGGCATTTTCATGAGTGCAATTTTAAAAATGTATTTACATTGGGAAAGTTAATCAATATTAAAATTTAGTTTGCTTTCACCAATGTGTGCCAATGTTTTCTTTATAGCTATTTCATTCAAATGGCCACTGATGGATCTAATCTTATCTATCTTCACCTGAACATTCCAAAAGATAATTCTATCTATAATATTTTATAACAAATTTCTCAAACCATTGATGTTAAATATTTATTATAGTTAGCTTAATGTTTTGAAATAATAGTATTGGAACTATGATTTAAGGAACTAATAATGCTAGTTAAAATCTAATGCCTAGGGCCTCGGGGAATAGCTCAGTGGCAGAGTGCTCACAAGCACAAGTCCCTGGGCTTGACCCCCAGAACCACACATATACATACGTGAACACACATTCATAAATTTGTTTTACTAATGTAGTTGTCTTTCTATCAACAATTAATGCTTAATCTTTTTCTACTTTTCCCATTCAAGTTAAGAAAAAACAACCCATAAACCATCAAGAAGTTTAAAATCACTCTCTTGTTTTAAAAAAATAGACTATTCAATGAAATTAAGGTATTTGCCAGTAAAGGGATGGAACTGGAGACCATCATGCTAAGTGAAAAAAGCCAGATCCTGAAAGTCAAACGTCAAATCTTTTCTCTGAAATGTGAAAGCTAGTCTGAAATCTGGAAGAAAGAAATGGTGGTGGGAGGCAATTCCATTAAAATAGAAGAATGGTTAAGTAGAGAAAGGAAACTGAGGTAGAAGAAGGAGGAACAGGATAAAAGAAGAATGATGGAATGTATCTGATCTAACTTTCTTATGTACATATATGAATACACCACAGTGAATCTCACCTTTATGTACAAAGCACTAATTTTAAAAAAACTATAGTAGAAAGATCAATAGAGTAGAGAAAGATAACAGAAGGATGGAGGAGAGGAGGGAAAGGGGAATCACTGGGGACTGAATTAGAGAAAATTATAATCTACACTTTTATAACTATGTCAAAATGAATCCTAATGTCATGTATAACTAAAAAGAACAAATAAAATAGGCTACTCAAAACTTAAATATGTGGGTTTAATATTTTGAACTTTAACTACTTGTATTAAAATTTCTTCAAAAAGATTTTTATCTTCAATGATTTTCAAAGTTCTTGCTTTAACACAAGAAAAGTGTTAAAGATGCTACTTAAGTTATATTTTTATGATTAGTCTGACAACCAATTATACAAATAGTCATAAGAATCATTCAGAATGGATAATTCACCTTACCTGACTGGGGTGTAATGTTTTAGGTGGTTATTCTTTATATCATTAATTTCTCCTTCAGGTAGGTATAATAGCTTTTTTCCTGATAAGTTTCACAGTTTGGGGGAACAATTCATCACATAATATGCTAGGCCATACTTCTAGGCCTCCCTTCTTGATTTTACTAGATCTTTACAAAGAACTTAACAAAGTTTAAAAATATCTGTTCATAGGTATTTTCACCAATATTTAAGGTTATAGGTAATTCATTACATATGTAATTCTTATTTTTCTCACCTGATTAAATATATCAAGATAAATATTGAGCATTCATTCTCCTTCCAATTTCAAAGATGGATAAGCATCTTTCTTTGCTATTAACTGTCTCTAAAGAGAGGTAAAGCATTTGAAAGGTTCTAATGATAACTGAAAACTTGAATACAAATATATTTCACCCATGATGTCCATATCACTAAGGAAAGGCTGATGTTTGATCTACTGTACTTTTTTTCACAAAGTTGTTCATCTCTCCAATTCCAATTAGATTCTAATTGTGTGTATTCTAATGCCATTTGCCTTATTTCTAGATTTAGTGTGATGTTATACTGTGAATGACTCAGTACAAGATACCTATTACTCAACTGTATTACTATTTGCATGCCAGTGTGAAAAAAATAGAACTTATCTTTGAAATATAGTCCTTCTTTAGAATCATATGATACAAAACATCTTAAATTTTCACATCACCACAAAGTCCTCAGATTATTGGAAATAAATAGATATAAATATTATGAATTAAATTGCCATTTTTATAAGAACTTATTTCCCCTGGCTAGATTACACAAAGGGTGAAATGGAGTTATTTGAAACCACACTGATGTGAGACGAAGACTGAGATATCCTATTGTTTTATGCTCACGATTATCCTAGTTCATGCTCTAGAAAAAAAAACACTATCAATTTTAGAATTTAAAGGAATGACAAAAAACAAAACAAAACAAAACACTTTACTTTTTTAAAAATGAATTTCATTTGGAAACTTCCCTAAGGTATTCTGACTTGAATATTTCTCAATCAAGACACAGGGTGGCGCTGCAGGCTAAGAATGTGAATACAAAAAGCGCCCTAAAAAAGCTCGCGATTCTTCATATTGTAAAACGTAATGTTAAATAGATCAACGTGTAAGAAGCTTTGCAAAAAATACGGAGTTACCAGGAGGTTTGGACAGAGATATTCTAAATCAATTTGAGACTACAAACAACTTTGTAAGGATTCCTGCACGCAAGAAATTAGAACTGAAGGTCTCAAGTTTTTCTGTGATTGGTGAAGGGATTGGATGTAAGCAATCCGACTCCAACATGGAGAAGCTGGAAAGAATTCAACCAAACAGGCAAGTGATGGTCTTTATTTTTATGGTGTTCATGCCTCAGGGTCGCACGGAGCCTCTTCGTTATTTTATACAGGAGGAAACAGAGAGCTGCTCCTTTGTAGCCCATCTGACCAAGGACCTGGGCCTGGGAACTGGGGAACTGGCTGCCCGGTCTGCTCGAGTTGTGTCTGATGATGACAAACAGCATTTGCTGTTGGATCCTCAGACTGGGGATTTGCTTCTCAGGGAGACATTAGACCGGGAAGAGCTGTGTGGCCCTATTGAACAGTGTGTACTGTATTTCCATGTCTTGCTGGAAATGCCAGTGCAAATTTTTCAGGGAGAATTATGGATCCAGGACATAAATGACCACTCTCCAGCATTCACTGATGGGGAAGTGCTCTTGAAAATACCAGAAAACAGCCAGCCAGGGACTCTATTTCCATTGAAAGTAGCCCAGGATTTGGATGTGGGTAGCAATGGGCTTCAAAAATACACCATCAGTCCCAATTCTCATTTTCACATCCTTACACGAAATCACAGTGAGGGCAAGAAATACCCAGACCTGGTACAAGACAAAGCCCTGGATAGAGAGGAGCAGCCTGAATTCAGCTTAATCCTCATGGCTCTGGATGGTGGCTCTCCACCTAGGTCTGGCACAGTCACAGTTCGAATCCTGATCATGGACGTCAATGACAATGCTCCCGAGTTTGTGCATACCCCATATGAGGTGCAGGTCCTGGAGAACAGCCCCTTAGATTCCCCAGTCCTCAGCGTCTTAGCTAGGGATGCAGATGCTGGAAACTTTGGGAGTGTTTCCTATGGCTTGTTCCAACCATCTGATGAGATTAAACAAACTTTCTCAATAAATGAAATCACAGGGGAAATCCGACTGAGGAAGAAATTGGATTTTGAAAAAATTAAATCTTATCACGTGGAAATTGAGGCTATAGATGGAGGAGGCCTTTCTGGAAAAGGCACTGTGTTTATAGAGGTGGTGGACGTGAATGACAATGCCCCAGAACTTACCATATCGTCACTCGCTAGCTCCATCCCAGAAAATGCTCCTGAGACCGTGGTTTCTATCTTCAGAGTTCGAGATAGAGATTCTGGAGACAATGGAAAGATGACTTGCTCTATTCCAGATAATGTGCCCTTCATTCTAAAACCAACTTTCAAGAACTTTTACACCCTGGTGACAGAGAGCCCGCTGGACAGAGAGAGCAGAGCAGAATACAACATCACCATCACAGTCACCGACATGGGGACACCCAGGCTAAAAACCGAGCACACCATAACCATCCTCGTCTCTGACGTCAACGACAACGCCCCTGCCTTCTGCCAAATGTCATACACGCTGTTGGTGCGAGAGAACAACAGTCCCGCCCTGCACATAGGCAGTGTCAGCGCCACAGACAGAGACTCAGGCACCAATGCCCAGATCACCTACTCGCTGCTGCCAAACCAGGACCCACACCTGCCCCTCTCCTCCCTGGTCTCCATCAACGCAGACAATGGGCAGCTGTTCGCGCTGAGGGTGCTGGACTTCGAGGCCCTGCAGGCATTCGAGTTCCGCGTGGGCGCCACAGACCAAGGCTCGCCGGCGCTCAGCAGCCAGGCGCTGGTGCGCGTGGTGGTGCTGGATGAAAATGACAACTCGCCCTTCCTGCTGTACCCAATGCAGAACGCCTCTGCGCCCTGCACTGAGCTGGTGCCCAGGGCGGCAGAGCAGGGCTACCTGGTCACCAAAGTGGTGGCGGTGGATGGAGACTCGGGCCAGAACGCCTGGCTGTCATACCAGCTGCTCAAGGCCACGGAGCCCGGGCTGTTTGGCGTGTGGGCGCACAATGGCGAGGTGCGCACCACTAGGATGCTGAGCGAGCGCGATGCGGCCAGGCACAGGCTGGTGGTGCTGGTCAAGGACAATGGCGAGCCTCCGCTGTCTGCCAGTGTCACGCTGCACGTGCTGCTGGTGGATGGCTTCTCCCAGCCCTACCTGCCGCTCCCAGAAGTGGCGCCCGACCGCGCGCAGGGGGACTCGCTCACTGTCTACTTGGTCATCGCCTTGGCCTCTGTGTTGTCGCTCTTCCTCTTTTCTGTGTTGGTGTTCGTGGCGGTGAGGCTGTGCAGGAGGTGCAGGGCGGCGCCGCTGGGTGTCTTTTCTGTGCCTGAGGGCCACCTTCCTGGCCACCTGGTGGATGTCAGTGGCACCGGGACACTGTCTCAGAGCTACCAGTATGAGGTGTGTTTGGCTGGAGACTCTGGGTCTGGTGAGTTCAAATTCCTGAAGCCAATATTCCCAAACCTCTTGGTTGAGCACGCTGGGAGAGAAGTTAAGGAAAATTCCAACTGCAGAAATAGTTTTGTATTCAGCTAATTGTTGTATTTCCTTCTCACTAATTTTGCAACTACCTATTGCAATTTCTTTGTCTTTAGTAATTCTAGTGCTAGTAAAGTATTCTAAACACTATTCCAAACCTATGTATATTCTTGATAGTTTTAATTTTTTTCCTTTTATTGGCATTATTCTTAGCATTTTTAGGCATAGGAGGTATATATTTTCTCCATATTTGATCTTAATGGTTCCTTTTTCATTACTGTAAGTTAATCAGGTACACAAAACCTTTTATTTTAATGAAATTCTTAATGAATTTTATGACCCATTTAAAGGCTTGTATTAAATCTTGAATTTCCATGTATTGTGGTACCCATCTTTAACATATAAGATTATCTTTCAATACTACAGTATTAGCCTTGAAAAAAAAATGAATGGTTTGCTATGCTATCAGGTTAAGCCCACTTAGTAGCTATGAGCAGAAAACCTAGCCTACTTGTTTTTCTCAAATTGCATGTCAACATTATATTTCATTAAAATATTAATACACAAAAAGTGTGACCTTTTCCTGTTGTGAGCACCACATATGCAAGACATTGATATTTTATTTGGTTGCTACTTACCTGCCGCAGTCTGGCTGGGCACAATCAGGAGCCACTTGTCAAAAGAAACCAACTTTATTTTTAGAACCACACACGCCAAACAAAACAGCCTCTCAGGAAAAACCCTCAGAGCCTCAACTACCACCACGGGCTTTCCACAAGCCTCTCTCTCCCACCCAAGCTTCTCTCCACCTCCCACAATCCTCCTACTCTTGAGGCCGATTGGCTGGGTCATGTGGGCGGAGCCAAAAAAGTCCCCCAATGAGCAGCTCCCTGGTCTGAAAGGGCAGGGAAACAGCCCAATGAGCATCACCGCAGAGGAGCCAATCAGCTAGATGTTGCTGGGGCTGCTGTGAGCCAATCATCAGCCAGCAGCTGGAAGTTTGCTGGCAGCTGGAAGTTTGCTGGGGCCCCTTCGGCTGTGGCTCTCAACACTTACCTAAAACATTGAAAGTGTTCCATAGATACTAAGATTTAAAAATTTTAAATGATTGTTATTTAAGATAAACTAAAAGGAGACTATCATATAATTTGCCATCCCCCTTTACTACATAAAACTGTTAAATCACTGCTTCACATAATCATATTCAAAGAATAATCTCAGAGCCTGAATTATGCCCTCAATTCCTCCAAAGAATTCAGGATTCTTGAGGGCCTCATATATCTCCTTGTCCTTTTGCTCTATAAATAGATGACCAAGAGGAATTTACTGTGTGTGTTTCCTTTGGTTTTCCTGCAGCTTCTCCCCACTTTTCAAAAATCAGGAAAATTCTGCATTTTGGCTGTCCTGTTTAGCTCTTTTTGGCTGATCATAGATTTTGCACTTTGTAGATGTGAGAGGTCTTTAATAACAACCTAATGACTTCTTTTTGATGTTTAATTATCTTCAGTTTTGTTCTTTAAAGTGACAAATTAATTTTTTCAATGATACCAAATTTGCATTTGTATGAACTAAGTATTATTTTGTCCTTGAGTAGCTTGAACAGTAATGAATTTATATGAATTATAATAGCTCTAAGTTGTATTCAATAAGCCTAGTGAGTTATGTGATTCCTAACTGGTTAAACTTATATGAATATAAGACAACTTCATTGTGCTTCTGGCAGAAAATAAGCAGCTAAAAAAAGCTTATTTTATAATTTAACATTTTAAAATCAGAAGTATCATTTTATTGGAGATTAAGGACTTGTATTTTTCCCTGAATTAATAATTTCACTGAGGATATAATAAGAAAGGAAAATTAATGACATTTAAGTCATTCTTGAAATATAGTTTTTAGCCATTATTCATGTGAAAAGTTGAAGTGAGGAAGAGATAAAAATGAAAACAGAATTAAACACAAACATATACAAGACATAAATATGATTTCTTCCTTATTTATTATCACCAATTTAAATGAATAACTTTTATGTATAACAAGTAATATTTCTGGTTGAAGTTTTCACCAATATATTTTAAGATCATGAAAATTCAAGTTTATATTTCAAAAGTTCAATCTGTCTGATCACACAAAGGAGACGGGACAAATGATCATCCAGAACACACTTCATTCCTGTGTGTATTTATAAAGTTTGAACCATTCCTTACTTGATAGAGGACACCACCAGAATGTAGAAAAGATCAACATTATGATATTCAGTTACTATGATTTAGTAGTGACTATGATACAAATAATATCCACAACATGCATGGCATATGAAAATATACTAATTTTACTGTTACAAAACTAAGATAGAGAATGCAGGCTAATATCTTGACAATGACACCCGTTTCAATATGCTTTTTTTCTCCATTGCTTCTTACAAATGCATCTTTTATCATTTCTTCTCTGTTGTCTTTAGTGAGTTTAACATGCGCTATTCGGAGGGCAGAAATTCAACTGAAGTCAGTGTGACCCATATAAATGTAATATCCCCTTTTCTTTTATGATAAAAAGTTACAAAAATATTTTTAAAGTGTGAGGTTAAAACATGAATGTATTTACCGGATTCTGCTTCCAGGTTATATGTATTATTTGGAAGCATAAAACAACAATCAAAACTGGCCATGATTCAAAAATCATCTCTTATAGCAACAGATGATACAATATGATACAATAAGACCTGAATGGGCTATGATTTTTTTGAGAAGGAATATCCCTGGGGAGGAGAACTAAATCCTACAATCAATCCACCCCACCCCCCCCACCCCCGCCAAATTGGGTAAATCTGAAAACAAACACAACAGCCTTTTGTTGGGAACACAGTAACTTCAGTCGTCTTTGGAAGACTGGAGTATTCAAGCTCAGGATCAGCTTCCTCTCAGGGAACTTGTCAAGCCCAGAGCAGCTTAGGGGACACTAAAAACTTAAGTGGAAAATTCTTCAAAATCAGAGTAAAGTTTTTCTTGCTATAGGAAGATTAGAGTTTGGGATTTCCATAGAAAGAGACTATAGAGGATATACTAAATTCTCCACTGAAAATTCTGAAGGGCTAGATGTTTATCAAGACTTCAAAGAATCTTTTTTTTAATTTAGCTGTAGATGGAGATAATATCTTTATTTTTATTTATTTATTTTTATGTGGTGCTGAGGATTGAACCCAGTGTCTCATGCATGAAAGGTAAGTACTCTACTACTGAGCTACAACTCCAGGCCACTTCAAAGAATCTTGATTGAATCCAGTGCCTATTTTGATTAAGACAGTTTGTTTGGATTGGTTCTGTCAATCTCCCAGAAGAAAAAGTGACTTCTTCCTGGAAGAAGATAATATCATCTTGATTCTAAACAGTTTTCTTTACATAAATATCCAAAGTTCAGTATAAAATTAGTAGATGCATGTGCATGTTTATGTATACATGGACACATATAAACACACAACTGGATGGTACAGATGAAATAGAGCAAAAACATAACCCCTCCAATGCAGGGATGATATAGATATTATAATTAGTTGACAAACAATTAAAACAAGTATGGCTAATGTGCTAAAAATAATGAACAATAGAGAAAATAGATATAAAGAGAATTTCACCCAACAATTGAAAATATAAAATGGAAATTAATTCTACAATTGAAAGATATAATGCCTGCTATAAAACTAAATAGTTTAATGTCATTGACGTTGAGGAATACAGTATCAGTGCATGCAAGATAGTTCAATATGAAACATGAATTAAAACAAAAAATAATGAAAAATATAGAAAGGACATTACTTGAATTTGGGATATAAGGAAAAACTCATACATATTGGAATTCTAGGATAAGAGAGCACAAAAGTGGGTAATAAACAATATTTAAACAGATAATGATAAGATTGAGAAAAGTGGTCAACCTTCAATCTTATTTATTTATTTATTTATTTATTAGGATTAATAAAAAACAAAGCACAACTAGGCATATTGTAGGAAATTTGCTCAACACAAACTAAAAAACATTTAAAGCAACCATATAAAATAATTTATTACTTTTAAAGATGCCTAAGTAAAATGGAGACTTTTTTAACATAAATCAATGAAACAGAAAGGCAATGGATTAATGTCTTGAAGACCTGGAAGAAAATTATTACCAGATTAGAATTCTATTGCCAGTAAACATAACCATCAAAAGGATATTCTAATATGTTTTGGTTTCAAACAAACAAAAACTGAGAAAATTAATCAGTAACATCTGCACTAAAAGAAATACTGGATAGTACAGATAAAATTTAATCTGCAAAAGGAAAAGAATCCTAAATAGATCATAGAATTGAAGGAAGAAAAAAAAGAGAAAGGAAGGGTAAATATAAGTGAGTATTGATCTAATGTTGATTATAGTAGGCAATCATAGTAGTTTCTTAAAGCATTTAAAATATATGACTTTTAAATTCATAATAGCAAAAACACCAATTTACAGGTATAGAATTAGAGATTTCTAAGGTTCCAAGCATTATCTCATGAATGTAGAAACAATTTGTGGTAGGTTCCTGTAGATAAGAGATGTATCCTGTAAAAAAAAAATTAACCAAGAAAAGAAGTGAAGGAAATTTCTAAAAGATAACGAGTATTTCAATAATCCAAAGAACAAAACCTTAGGGGTAGTGGAAAAATAATTATATTTTAAGTATAGATTAAATGATATTAGATATTATATTATACTTGGATTAAGTAAATCAATTAAATATCATAATTGTCAGACTAGACTTAAGAAAACTCAAATATATGCTATTAAATAAATTTGTATGTGTGAGAGAGATAGAAAACAAAGATTGAAAGTTAAAAAATGGGACAAGGCTCAGCAAATCTCAACATCATGTACATCCAGAAGAAATTAATTTTTAAAAACTATGGATAAGTTGCAGAAAGATCAGTAGAATACAGGAAAGGGAGCAGGGGTGGGAGAAGGGAAGGGAGGGGGAATTAGTGGGACTGAATTACAAGATATAGTCCATGCTTTTATAATTATGTCAAAATGGATTCTAATCTCATGTATAACTAAAAGGAACCAATTAAAAAATGGGAGGAGGTGTTTAATGCAAACACTGGCTAAAATGAATTTAGTGTAGCTATATTCACATAAGTCAAAGGAGACTTTTTTGAACATTCTAAAGTCTTTATTTAGCATCAGATTATTTCATAACAGCACTTGTTAACTTTAAGATGAAATTAAAATAATTTACTGGCATTTTTATCTAAGGCCCCTTGGATCAGGATCTCAGTCTGGGGTTTGGATAAATAATATAAAATTAATGTACCCCAATTAAAGAGGTGAAGCTACTGTACGGTAGGTCTCCATACATATTTTAAGTACACAAGTACTGAGACTTTAAGGAAAGATTCATTGCTAGTGTTGAAGACAGCTGTTTCATAATAATAAAAAGGCAAAGAAATATACCAGAAATATGTGAAGCCCAAAATTGAATATTTCTCTATAGGGTGACCACAAAATATAAAAAGTTAAGATGTAAGAATACAAACACAAAGTAGACAAACCACAACCGTATTGGGAAACTTCATATAACTCTCTCCATTCTTAACAGAATAATAAGACAAGATAGAAACACACATATGAACACTGAAGTGCTGAACAACGCACACATATTCAAATACACTGATATACATAACACACTAAAACATTTTCTTCTTACATGTATATGAACTATGAAAATTGTCTATATTCTAGATCATAAAACAAGCCTCATATTTAATAAAAGGAATTGAAGTGACTCAGCATGCTTTTTTTGACTGCAGCAGAATAAGACAGAAATTAAAATATGACAAGAAATCCCTAAATGCTTCAAAATTAAATACAAAACCCATGAGTCAAAGAAGAAATCACAACAGAAATTTCCAAATAGTTTGAACTGGGTAATAAAAAAAGTAAAGAAATGACATATCAAAACAAAACTTGGAAATTTAAAGCTTTAAATGCACATATTAAAGAAGAAATCAATAATAGAAGTTTTGATCACAAGAAAACTAGAAGAGGAACAGCAATTTAAATGTGAAAAATGAAGGTAGCAACACATATACAAGCAGAAATGAATAAAATAGATGCCAAAGATACAACAGAGCAAACTGGTAATACTTAAAGTGGGTTCTTCATAATTATTAATATAATTAAAACTCTCAGATTAATTAAGTAAACAGAGGAAAACCCCAATTACCATTATTAGGAGAAAAAATATCACTATTAATCCTCCAGGCATTTTTTTTAAAAAAGTAGATTTTGTAAACCATTTTCAGCCAATATGGGGTATTCTTTGTACCCTACGATCATTTTTTTCTTTGAATAAAACTATTCTTCACAATAGTCTATTATTTCAAAAGTGGAAGCCTTACTCTCAAACAATAAAAACCATGACAAAACTATATGAATTAAGTCAATTTGGGTATTGCAGGAGAAATAAACATAAAAATTGAATACTTGGGAGCAGACCTTAGAAAGATCACCTGATTTATGACAATGATGACACTTCAGAAATAATGGGGAATGGGTCATCTTTTCAATAGATGGTATGAAAGCATTTGAAAAATTTTTGGCTCTAACCATATATATTTGGAAAAAAAATTAACTTTAGTTTGGGTACAGCTTTAGATGGGGAAAGTATAGTAATTAATCTTTCAAAATATATGAGAATATTTTTGTAAACTTTGTGTATGTAAAGACTTAAATAGAACACAAAAATGCTAATCAGACTGAAAAGTATTTACAAATCATACTAAATTAAGGAAAGTTTGTTGATCAGTAGTACCATAAGAAAAAATTAAAATACAAAATAGTGGGAGAAGATATTTTTAATGAATTATATGTAAAAGGACCTATATCCACAATATACAAGACACTTCCAACAAAACAATAAGCAAACAAGCAAATGCCTCAATAAGAAAAATGAAAAAAAGACTTGAACAAGCACTTAATAAGAGTATGTCCTATTGGTAAATAAACTAGTGAAAATGTAAATAATTTTGTTAACTACCAGAGATACAAATTGAAATTACAATATGATATCATCATACACTCAGAGTGATTAGAATTGAAAAGACAATATTAAATGTTGACAAGAATATGGAGCAACTGGAACTCTCATACTTTATTGGTACATGAAAAACTACTTTTGAAAAATGCTTCACAGTATTTCTTAAAACTAAATATATGTGTTCATCTTAATGCACAAGCAGCCCAATTCACACAAATATATTCAATATAAACACATGGCCACCAGAAGATATACAAGAATGTTCATAACAATACTACTGAAAAAAGGCTCAAAACTAGAAAAACATTAATGTTCATCTGCTGAAGAGTATAAAATATCATGGTATATTATACATTAGACAATCACAAAGCAATGAGAATACAACAAATCAGAATGGCATGTCACACAGATCAATTTTACAAAACTTTGTAAAATTTTTGGGTAAAGAAGACAGATGTGAGAGCAATAATATATATAAAAGTACCCCAAAAATCCAAAGAAATCAATCACAATAAAAGTCAGGATAGTGCTTATGTTTGGGGAAAAGTTAGTAATCAGACAGTGGTATGAGAGGAGTGCCTGGGTTTGAGTAGCATTTTGTTTTTAATCTACATTCTATTGATAAGAGTGTATCCACTTCCTTAAAATTCACTGTAGTACAGTTACCACTTCTGCACTTTTATGAAGGTATATTATTCTCAAAATTAATTTTTGTAAAATTTTAGAACTTGTAGATATCCATTATCAGTATTTCGTGAATATAATCAAATTATAAAATCATAAAGAAAGTTTCTTCATGTATTCGGAAGGTACCTTTATGAAGAAGACTAATATATCATTTTGGTTTGTTCTTACAAGAATTCATTCACTGAAAGTTAACTCCGCAAACTTTTTCAGAACTTCATATAACTTAGAGATACAATTAAGGTACTTTGGGGACTTAAAAGGATATTGATACAAAGCAGTATTACAATTTGGAAAGAAATGCCAAGTACTATATGCAATAGTAAGTATGAACACCTGGTGGCGCTGCAGGCTAAGCGTGTGAATAATAGTCTCTGCCAATGACCTGGACGCCATTGAGCTGGGAATCAGAACTCTGAAAGCTCCCCCAAAGAAGGAGGCATTTTAAGCGAGCCACGGGAGACAGATCTTCAGAGAAGGCATCCTTACAAGTGTAGGTCAGACAGAAACATTTACCTCAAGATTATTTCACCAAATCGTCTGAGTGGATTGTATACCTAGTTAAAGGAACTGCACCTTCTGGGAGGATTTGAACAATGCAGACTGCTCTAGCAAAACCCCCGCAGAAAAGGCAAGTCATTTTTCTTGCTATGCTGTTGTTTTTGTGGGAGGCTGACTCTGAGGCACTTAGGTATTCCATTCCAGAAGAAATAGAAAGCGGCTACTCTGTGGCCAACCTGGCAAAAGATCTGGGGCTCAGGGTGGGGGAGCTGGCCACTCGGGGGGCGCGAATCCATTACAAAGGCAGCAAACAGCTCTTGCAGCTTGATGTAAACACCGGCAATTTGCTTCTACAGGAAAAATTAGACCGGGAGGTGCTGTGTGGGGCGACAGAACCCTGTATATTGCATTTCCAACTGTTACTAGAAAACCCGGTGCAGTTGTTTCAAGTTGATGTGCATCTCATAGATGTAAATGACCATTCTCCAGAGTTCCTAGACAGGGAAATGATCCTTAGAATCCCAGAGAGTGCCCAGCCAGGGACTGTGTTTGCTTTGAAATCAGCTCAGGATTTGGACATGGGTAGCAACAGTGTTCAGAACTACACAATCAGCCCCAACTCGTATTTTCGTGTTGCTACTCACAATCGCGAGGATGGCAAAAAATACCCAGAGCTGGTGTTGGAGAAAGCCCTGGACCGGGAGGAAGAGTCTGAGCTCAGTTTAACCCTCACAGCGCTGGATGGTGGGGCCCCGCCCAGGTCTGGGACTGTCACAGTTCGAATTGAGGTGGTAGATATCAATGATAATGCCCCCGAATTTTTACAGTCCCGGTATGAGGTACAGGTTCCTGAGAACAGTCCCATAAACTCGTTAATTCTCATTGTCTCTGCTCAAGATTTAGATGCAGGAACTCATGGGAGTGTAGCCTATTCTTTATTCGAAGGTGATGAAGTTTCTCAACCCTTTGTAATACACGAAAAAACAGGAGAAATTCGTCTGCAAAGGGCATTGGATTTCGAGGCAACTCAATATTATAACGTGGAAATTGTAGCCACAGATAGTGGGGGCTTCTCAGGAAAATGCACAATGGCCATAGAAGTGGTGGATGTGAATGACAATGCTCCTGAACTAACCATGTCCACGCTCAGCAGCTCTATCCCAGAAAACTCCCCAGAGACTGTAATTGCCATTTTCAGCGTTTCTGATCCAGACTCTGGGGACAATGGTAGGATGGTTTGCTCCATACAAAACGATCTCCCTTTCTTCTTGAAGCCCACATTTGAGAACTTTTACACCTTGGTGACAGAGAGGCCACTAGACAGAGAGAGCAGAGCAGAGTACAACATCACCATCACAGTCACTGACTTGGGGTCACCTAGGTTGAATACCGAGCACAACATAACTGTTCTCATCTCTGACGTCAACGACAATGTCCCTGACTTCACGCAAACGACGTACACCTTGTTAGTCCGCGAGAACAACAGCCCTGCCCTGCACATAGGCAGTGTCAGCGCCACAGACAGAGACTCAGGCACCAATGCCCAGATCACCTACTCGCTGCTGCCAACCCAGGACCCGCACCTGCCCCTCGCCTCGCTGGTCTCCATCAACGCAGACAATGGGCAGCTGTTCGCGCTGAGGGCGCTGGACTTCGAGGCCCTGCAGGCATTCGAGTTCCGCGTGGGCGCCACAGACCAAGGCTCGCCAGCACTCAGCAGCCAGGCGCTGGTGCGCGTGGTGGTGCTGGATGACAACGACAACTCGCCCTTCGTGCTGTACCCGCTGCAGAACGCCTCTGCGCCCTGCACTGAGCTGGTGCCCAGGGCGGCAGAGCAGGGCTACCTGGTCACCAAGGTGGTGGCGGTGGATGAAGACTCGGGCCAGAACGCCTGGCTGTCATACCAGCTGCTCAAGGCCACGGAGCCAGGGCTGTTTGGCGTGTGGGCGCACAATGGCGAGGTGCGCACCACCAGGCTGCTGAGCGAGCGCGACGCGGCCAGGCACAGGCTGGTGGTGCTGGTCAAGGACAATGGCGAGCCTCCGCTGTCTGCCAGCGTCACGCTGCACGTGCTGCTGGTGGATGGCTTCTCCCAGCCCTACCTGCCGCTTCCGGAAGCGCCACCGGAGCTCGCGCAGGGGGACTCGCTCACTGTCTACTTAGTTATCGCCTTGGCTTCTGTGTCGTCGCTCTTCTTCTTCTCTGTGCTGGTGTTCTTGGCGGTGAGGCTGTGCAGGAGGCACAGGGTGGACTCGCAGGGTGTCTATTCTATGCCTGAGGGCCACTTTCCTGGCCACCTGGTGGATATCAGTGGTACTGGGACCCTGTCCCAGAGCTATTAGTATGAGGTTTGTTTGACCAGAGACTCTGGGAATAGAGACTTCAAGTTCCTGAAGCCTGTATATCCAATCCTACCTCCTCAGAGCGCTAGAGAAGAAAACCAGTAAAATACTAATTTTCCGTAGTATGTTGGTTTCCTTAGATATCTGATTATGTCGTGGTGCTCTCTATCATTACCCATTTTCCGGATTAAAAATTTGAGTAGGTCATGGAGGAAACTTTCTCTTTAAGATATAGCTTTGATTTGCCTTCCATTTGTTATCTGAAGTTTATCTTGTCTGATTTAGGGAAAGTGCATTTTACTTTATTGCATTATTATGCACTGCCATTGCAAATTTGTACATGGGTTTATTTTTCCTGATATCTTTACTCTTCTTTTTGATATTTCTCATGATAAACTCTCTTAATCAATTCAATTCTGAAATGTATTTTTCAGACGTCCCACTCATTGTGTTTCATCCCACTTTAAGGATTTTTATGCTAAATGAAAAAACGTTTTATTCATTTTAATGATTTTCAAAGGAATATATATATATATATATGTGTGTGTGTGTGTGTGTGTGTGTGTTTGCAAGTCCAGTATGTGAGAAACATAATAAAAATACAACAATATCTACCCAGCTCTAAGCCCCATTGGCTAAAATTTTTTGAATAAACTTTTAAATTGCAGTATAGCATTAATTAAAGAAAAGGGGACTTAATATTCAGCTTGATGTATTTCCACAAAGCAAATAGCACCAGAAACCTGAGGAAATGAAAAATTTATACTGCACTCTTTGCAAAGGACTCCTTATGGTCACTGCTAATCCAAGTATAAAGCAATATGCTGACTTTCCACAGCATAGTTTTGCCTCATTTGAATTTATATAAATGGAATAATAGAGTATGAACTGCTTTGTGTCTAGTAGCTTTCACTCAATATTTATGAAATTTATTCCTATTGCTGCTGTTAATGATTTCCTTCTCATTGCTGTATTGTACTTCACTCTATGAGTATACCAAAATTATTAATTATCCTCTAGATGGATATATGATTTGGTGCAAGGTTTGACTATTATGAATAACACTGCTCTGAATGTTCTTGTACATATCTTTTGACAAGATGAAAATATGCAGTTCTTTTGGACATGTACACCTGGGGGGTGTAGAATTGCTCTTCATGTAGTAAGCACATATTCAGTTAGTGGATATTTCCCAAATTGGTTGAGCCATTTACACTATTGACTATGTGTGGATGTACCTATTCCTTCATATTTTTGTCAACATGTGGTATTGTCTGTTTTTTAAATTTTAGTCCATTAGCACTTTCAAACTTTTAAAAAAAATCTTATAACATTTACTTCCTTAATATTAGTTATTAAATTTATAACTGTTTGGGGTTGAATTGAGCTCCCATCCCTGCCAGTTTTATATGAAATCTGAAAGCCTACTACTTCAGAATGTGACCTTGTTCAGATATGGGGCCTACAAAGAGAGAATTACATTAATATTGGTTGGTTTGTGTAGGCCCTAAACTAATAAAACTGGTGTCTTTATAAAAGGAAATTAGGACATGGAAAAAAAAGACACATGTTGCACAGAGATGATCATATCAAATTGCTGGAATAAGATCATCATCTACAGGAAAGGAGAGAGTCTTCAGAATTTAAAAATCCTGACAACACCTTGACCTTAGACTTACATCCTCCAGAACTATGAGAAAATAAATACCTGTGGGTTAAGCCACCCATTCTGATGCATTTGTTATGGCAATCCTACAAACTGTATGAGTAAGAAATTTTCAAATTTTTTTCTTTAGACAATTTACTGTTATGATTTCTGGGTACTGAACTAAAAAAAACTTCAATTATTTGTTCTTCATATAGACTATATTACTATTTTTAGGTACTTCTCTTATCAAATTGAAAAGTCCATTTATTATCAATTAACAATAGCCTCACTGATTTTTTGTATGAATAAAATGCAGACATTCTTATTCTTTCTTTCATAATGTCTCACTTACATTTTACAGTCTCCCTCAGCAAACCTCTGTCTTTAACCACGTCTTGTCTATAGATATGTTTTAGAAACTGAAAATTCATATTTGAAATTTACTTTTTGTGACAATATAAATTATAATTCCCTACAATCAAAAATTACCAAGAACACACTTTATCAAAACAAAGTTTGAGTTACTGACTCATTGTAGTAATGAAAACTGTAGAAAATAGGAAACTGTGGATCACCTTAGTAACAGGGTTACTTTTGTACTACTTATAAAGGAGTTCTAGGATTTGAGTTTGTGATAGGAAATTTTGGAGAGGGTTTAAGGAAATATGGGTTAGCTCTGGATTAGATGCTTTAAGAAAATGGGAAAGAAATGTATGATTAGCTATTTCACTAAATTTCATTGAGGAATTGAGGAGAACAAGGTTAAATGAAAGTATAATTGGTGAAAAAGCAACATTCACTCATATTTGCAAGGAAGTGGAGGTCTTTGGTCATTGTCCTGGTTTGAATAATATTCTTATTTTGGCTTGTCCTCAACCATTAAGTAATTTTATTTTCATCTTGCTCAATCAGAATCAACATCTTTTTTTGATGTTGGTGTTGGGTGAGATGGTTCATGTTCTGAATGGAGATCTTGACCTACCCGAGAGTGTCAGGACAGTCCCTGGTTATTAGTGGCTGATTCTCTCTCAAAATATTGTCCCTTATGTAGCCATAGTACTTGGGATAAGGACTATCATACCTGCTCCTTGGATCTAACATTGTGCTTCCTGTGTTATTGAAAACAGAATGTTCCTAAAATCAAGATAAAAAAGATTCACCTTTTAAACTTCATGAGTTAACCCTATCTCATCTTCACAGTTTTTCAAAATCTCAATCATGAATTCAGCTTCTCATATTTCCTACCTGGAGCCTTCTATCTTTTTGCTTCTACTAGAATTAAATGTTCTCTGCATCTGTACCAAACTGCCCTCTGGTCTTCATTCTCTCCTACTTAATTTCATTGTGTGATGGGACCCTCATCCCCTTCTTTCCTTTTTCATTCCCTTCCTTTGCTATAGTACATCCTCAAATATAGTACATCCTCAAATCCTCTAAGAGTGTGTATAGAAAAACTTACTGTGTATTTACACGCCTGAAAATGTACTTAGTTTTCCCTCCTACTCAACTGATGATTCAGTGGATAGAGAATTCTTGCTATGAAATTTAAAATCATTTATCTATTGATTATTTATCCACAATTTTATAAGAAATCTTACCCAATATGATTCTTGTTCCTTTTTGTTCTCTCTCCTACATATAATATAAAAGTATATAAATTATATATATATGCAAAATAATATATGTAATTTCTCTCTCCTTCCTTCCCTCTCAAATTTTAGAATTTTATCTATTAGGAGATTTGAATTTCACAATATTGTTATATTCTTTTTCATTCATTTTCTGAACCCTCATGCACTTATGTATTCCAACAATTCATATATTTTTACCTCTGAGAAATTTCATTTCTACCATTATTCCATTTATAATTGTATCCCTAAGTTTATACTGTTATTTCTGAGATTTGAACTTGTCAGATATTGAACATCCATAATTATTTCTCTATGTGTCTTATATTAAAGTTTGATTGTATTTACTTTATATTCTTATGTCTCTCACTTTGAGTTCATTCTAGTGAATTGTTAATTTTTGGTGTTATATTTAAATCCCTAGGAACTTTGTTTTTGATTGAATCTTTAATATGGTATCATTTCAGATGTTTTATAACTCACTTCATTTCTTGAATTATCTGTTTCCTACAGAGTGCATTTTTCTTTTCCTTTCCTTTCATTTTTTCTTGTTCTTTTTTGATACAAATTAATTTTTTCTTATGTCTTGTTCTCCCTGGTTATCTGTTTATATGTAAGAAAGAACTGGATAGATTATTTAAAGCAGCTGATGTTTTATATATATTCTCTGCCTTTGTATTGTAGGCTGGGCTCCACTCAGGCCTCTGTTAAGTAAAAATTCTGAGAAGGTGCTTTGTGAGAGGCAGTGCAGGGCCAGGTTTATAATATCAGATGTGACTTTTTGGTGGGCTGTGATGAATGGGCAGGGAGCTCTTTTCAAGAAGTGACTCTTGAAATGCCCAAATGCAAAAGACTCTAATCTGGGATTCCAAAATTTCCACTAAATATCTTATCTTCTCTGAACGATTCCTTTTTTTTTTTTAAGTTGTAATTGGACACAATACCTTTATTTAATTTCTTTTTATATGGTGCTGAGGATTAAGGAATGTACTATTTGGGTCATGTCAAGAATCAGTAAATCTTAAGCAAAAGTAATAGACAACTAATAGATACTGTAATGCCAAGATTGCAGGAATGTTAGCATTATCTGAAAGAAAATTCCAAAACAGACTTCATGAAGTGCTTCAAAAATTATGAACATAGTTAAAATAAATGAAATAATAAAATAAATGAAAAATCAAAACTCCAAATGAATTTTAAACAGAGTAAACCCAAAGAAATCCACACCAAGAGACATCATATTCAAATATCTGAAAACCAAAAGTAACGGAAATACCTTGAAAACTGTGAGAAAAAAATGATACCTTATCTATAAGACAGTAACAGTTTGAATGACAGTAGATTTTTTTCAAAAACCATGGAGGATAGCTGGCATGGTGGCACATAACTGTTATTCCAGCAACTCAGGAGGCTGAGGAAGGAGGATCACAAGTTTAATGCCAGCCTCCACAATTTAGTGAGATCCTTTCTAAAAATAAAAAGGTCTGGGGATGTTTTCAATGGTAGAGTGTTCCTGAGTCCAATCCCCCCTACTAAAAAACATTCAAATGCTAAAATAAAAGAACTGTTAATCCAAGATCTGATACCAAGTTTGAATATCCTCCAAAGATTTTATTGCTAGTAGACCTACTCATAAAAGAGGGGCTAAAGGAGGTTCTCCACAGCCAAAGAAACAACTTCTTTTAAAATTAATTTCTTGCAGGTATACACAATGGAGAGGTTGACTGTCATGTCTTCATATATGTACATAGGAAAGGCATGTCAGATTCATTCCACTTTCTTTTCTTTTCCTATCCCCACTCCCTTCCCTTCGTTCCCCTTTTCTAATCTACCGAACTTCCATTTTCCACCCCAGACTATCATGCTAAGTGAAATAAGCCAAACCCAAAAAACCAAAGGTTGAATTTTTCTCTGATATTTGGAAATAAACAACTTTTTAAAAATGTGGTATTATTATTTTTTTGTCAATTGACCTTTATTTTATTTATTTATATGCAGTGCTGAGAATTGAACCCAGTGCTTCAGACATGCTAGGCAAGCGCTTTACCACTGAACTACAACCCCAGTCCAGGAAACAACTTTTAAAAGGAATCTTAACACCACTGAGAAAAAAAGAAAGAGCACAGGAAATAAATATATAAGTAAATAAAATAAGACTTTCCTTCACCTTTTATGTTTTCCAAAGTATAGTGGATGATTATTCAAAATTGCTTGATGTGGTTCTAAATGTACATAGAGGAAATATCTAAGATGATTATATTATAAATTGAAAAGGGTAAAATGAGGTACATTTCTCCACTTTAAATGGTAAAATGGTGACACTAGCAAACTAACGTGTGTGTGTGTGTGTGTGTGTGTGTGAAATATGTAGAGCAACCAGTCAAAGAGATATACTGCTGCAGCCCAGCTGGCTGGGCAAAATAACTGGGGGGTGAAGAGCAACTTGTGTAGATTGATACAGCAGGAGTGGAAGCCCATTTATTGTAGGACAGGAGGGGTATTTATACATTCCACACAGCTTATCTAATTAACATAAACTCGATACAGCAGTCAACCAATAAGGAATCTCCACACTTAATGGCTCGCTGGCGTTACTTCACAAACCACTCCCTCTGGCAAAATGCCAGGCGCCATCCAGACTTGTTTACAGACTCTAACAATATACAAAGTGATACAATGAAAGGCATTATTTCATACCAAAATGAAATAATAAGGAAGTATTCTAATAATTCACAGGTAGTTAGGAAAAAGAGAAACAGAACTTCAGAAGTAAGTCTTTGCTTAGCTTGAATGAGGTCTTGGGTTTGATCCCTAGCACCAGAAACAAAAGAAAACAAAACAAAAAGCAGAGATCAAACAGAAAAAAATAAAATAAAATGGCAGGCTCAAGCTCTAACATCAATAATTATATTAAATGTAAATAGTTAAACACATTAAGGCAAAGATATTGAAAGGATGGGTTTAAGAAATCATGACTATATATGCTCTATAAAAACCTTCAAATATGATGATACAGGCAGACTAAAAATGAAAATGGAAAAATATTATAATAATATTGTTAGGGTCTGTAAACAAGTCAGGATGGCACCTGGCATTTTGCAGAGGGAGTGGTTTGTGAAGTAACGCCAGCGAGCCATTAAGTGTGGAGATTCCTTATTGGTTGACTGCTGTATCTAGTTTATGTTAATTAAGATAAGCTGTGTGTAATGTATATATACCCCTCCTGGCCTACAATAAACGGCTCCTACTCCTGCTGTATCAATGTACACAAGTTGCTCGTCACCCCCCGGTTAGTTTGCTGCAGCCGGACTGCGGCATAATATTAATAAGCAGTAATGGCTATATTAACGTCATATAGAGTTGCTATCAAAGAAAGAAAATTACCAGAGGTAGGATGAGACATAATACAATGATAAAAGTAGAAAATGCAGGAATCCTAAATGTGTATACCTGAAAGCTGCGAGAAATGTGGAGCAAAAACTGACAGAATTAGGAGAAATAGACAAATCTACAGTTACAGTTGGAGAGGTCCTTGGCCTTCTCTCAATATCTATTTGATAAATTAGATAAATGAGTCAGAAAACTAGCAGAGATACATAACTTATCAATAACATCAACCAATGACATCTCATCTCTATAGAATATTCCATCTAACAAACATAGAATACAAATTTTTTCAAATGCTCACAGGATATATACATGATAGACCACATACTAGGTGGTAGAATAAACCTCAGCCAATTTAAAAGTAAAATCAGACAGAATGGATTTCCAACTATAGTAGAGTCAAACAAAAAAATCAATAAAGGAAAGGTAACAGGAAAATATCCCCTTGGTCACACTTCTGAATAATCCATGATTCAAAGAATTGGTCTTGAGTGAAGTTTAAAAATTCATTAAGTTTGATGAAAATGAAAATATAACATAGCCAAATTTGAAGGTTGTTCATGTGTGGGGAGAGGAAGGTGAGAATATCTTTGCCTTCTGATTTATTTTTTCTGTGGGTCTCATATTGCTCTTTAAAATAGCCTATTGTTTTTTATTTGTTTTAATTAGTTACCCATGACAGTACAATGATCTTCACATATCATATATTTGAATCAGGTGGGATATAATTTCTCATTTTTCTGAGTGTACAGGTTGCAGAATCACATTTGTTATGCAGTCACGTATATACACACAGCAATAATAATGTCTATTTTATTCTGCTGTCTTTCCTTCCCCTTAGTCTATTGTTTTTTAAATGGAGGCCTTACCTCTCATATAACAAACTCTGTGACAACCCCATAGTAATTAATAAAATGTGGTATGCAGGATAAACAAAGAGAAAAATTAAATACTTAAGCAGACATGTGATCACCTGATTTAAGACAATGATGTCACTTTAGAAATAATGGAGATCATCTTTTAATAAATGGTGCAAAGTAATTTGGGTATTCACATGAAAAAAGTCACCCTAACATTATTCACTTGAAAAAAGTAATTTAAAATTTATTATAGCTTTCAACATGCAAAGTATAGTTATTAGTTTGTGAAAATATATCACATAAGAATTTTTTATGCCTTGGAATATGGAAAAGATTAACTAGTACACACAAACTATTAACTTTAAATAAAATATATTGACAAATCAGACCAAATTAAATATTTCTTGATCAATGTCACCATAATAAATTTTAGATACAAGCATAGAGCCCAACTACTATGTATAATCATTGAGCTCTTAAAATTATAAAAAGTAAAAGCATAGAGTGGGAAAAGATATTTGCAACACATGTGTCTGAAAAGATATTTCCAGAATATAGAAGATAAGTTCTCCAGACTAATAAGGAAACAGGAAAATGTCCCAAATAGCAAGTATTATAAAAGAATGTATACTAATGACCAATAAATTTTTGAAAATGGGCATGATTTCTTGGGTGATTGTAAATGTTAATTAAAACCACAAATGATATTACCACACACTCAGTAGAGTGGTTAAAACTGAAAAGACAACATCAAATGTTGATAAGGATATGAAGAACCTGGAACTCTCATACTTTGCTGGTATTACTCCAACTACTTTTGAAAAATAATTCATAATATTTACAAAATCTAAATATATATCTTGCATTAATGCACAACAATCTAAAGTCTATGAATATATTCAATATATATTGTGGTAGTACGCCCCCCCCCAAAAAAAAAAAAAAAAAAAAACCTCAAAGCTGAAAAAACTCAAATTTTCAGCAACTGGAGAATGTACAACAATATCATGGTATATTCATACATCTGAATAAATACAAATCTATGAGAACAAAACAACTTAGAACAAGATGACACTGGTCATTTTACTTAACAGAATACTGAATGAAGGTCAACAACAGTAAAACTCTATAGCTTTATTGTATAAAAGTTCAAAAGAAGGCAGAGATAACTATGATAATAGAAATCAGGATAGTGCTTATCTTTTTGGAGGGAGGGTAAAAACAATGAAATAAAGAGACTTCTTGGGTCTTGGTAGTGTTTCAACAATCTAGAGTATTTTTATAGAAGTATATACACTTTGTTAAAATTCGCTGAGTTGATATTCACTGTGGTATATTCATATATTTACATATAAAAGATTGGTCAGATTCATTCCACTGTTACTGCCCAACCCATCCCGCCTTCCTCCCCTCCAACTGCTCTACTGATCTTTCCTCTAGTTTGATGGAATACACCTTTCTTTCAGACATTTTTCCATTAGCTTCTACACACCACAGCAAATATTCAAACTTTGACTTTGGAGGCTGAAGGAGAAAATTATTTACATGCCTTTGTCATTATATCAAAGAGTATTGTAATCTTATATATAAATAAAAAGAATGAGTGTGAAGTACATACAAGAGGAAGAAGGATATCAGTTACCCAAAATCTTTCCCTATTTTTAATTTTTAAAAATGTACTTGCTTGTACACTTATGACTTGTGACATTTTATGTTGGCGTGTTATACTTCAAAATGAAAGTTAATTTTGTGAATAGAAATTTTTGTAGATATCCATTATAATTTCTTAAATACAATCGAATTATAAACCCACAAGAAAAGTTTCTTTCAAAAGAAACTTTCATGTTCTTCAAAAGAAAATGAAGAGAATATTCATATATATCACATCAGTCTGTTCTTACAGTATTCTTTCACTGAAAATCAACTCAGAAAATGTTTATTTAGAACATCTAATAACTAGGATATAAAATTAAGGGTACTTTTGTGATTAAAAGGTTCCTAATACACACCAGATTTAGAATTTGGTCTGAAATGCAAATATTATATGCAATAATAAGTAAGGACGCCTGGTGGCGCTGCAGGTTAAGCGTGTGAATAATGGGCTCGGGATGCTACGGACGCCATTGAGCTGGGAATCGGAACTCTGAAAGCTCCACAAAAGAAGGCGGCATTTTAGATGAGCTCCAAGAGACGGATCTTCGAAGAACTAATCGTCCTAAGTGCATGCCAGAAAAAAAATATTTAACTGAAGTTGATTTAACTAAATCATCTCAGTGGATTGTATACCGGGTTGAAGGAACTGCATCTTCTGGACGGATTTGAACAATGCAGACTGCTCTAGCAAAACCCCCGCAGAAAAGGCAAGTCATCTTTCTTGCTATGCTGTTGTTTTTGTGGGAGGCTGACTCTGAGGCAATTAGGTATTCCATTCCAGAAGAAATAGAAAGCGGCTACTCTGTGGCCAACCTGGCAAAAGATCTGGGGCTCAGGGTGGGGGAGCTGGCCACTCGGGGAGCGCAAATCCATCACAAAGACAGCAAACAGCTCTTGCAGCTTGATGTAAATACCGGCAATTTGCTTCTACAGGAAAAACTAGACCGGGAGGTGCTGTGTGGGGCTACAGAACCCTGTGTATTGCATTTCCAACTGTTACTGGAAAACCCGGTGCAGTTGTTTCAAATTGATGTGCATCTCATAGATGTAAATGACCATTCTCCAGAGTTCCTAGACAGGGAAATGATCCTTAGAATCCCAGAGAGCCTCCAGCCAGGGTCTGTGTTTGCTTTGAAATCAGCTCAGGACTTGGACATGGGTAGCAACAGTGTTCAGAACTACATAATCAGCCCCAACTCCTATTTTCGTGTTGCTACTCACAACCGCGGTGATGGCAAAAAATACCCAGAGCTGGTATTGGACAAAGCCCTGGACCGGGAGGAAGAGCCTGAGCTCAGTTTAACTCTCACAGTGCTGGATGGTGGGGCGCCGCCCAGGTCTGGGACTGTCACAGTTCGCATTGAAGTGATAGACATCAATGATAATGCCCCCGAATTTTTACAGTCCCTGTATGAGGCACAGGTTCCTGAGAACAGTCCCATAAACTCGTTAGTTCTTGTTGTCTCTGCTCGAGATATAGATGCAGGAACTTATGGGCGTGTATCCTACTCTTTACTAGAAGGTGATGAAGTTTCTCAACCATTTGTAATACACGAAAAAACAGGAGAAATTCATCTGCAAAGAGCATTGGATTTTGAAGCAACCCGACATTATATCGTAGAAATTGAAGCAACAGATGGTGGAGGCCTTGTGGGAAAATGCACAATGGCCATAGAAGTGGTGGATGTGAATGACAATGCTCCTGAACTAACCATGTCCACACTCAGCAGCTCTATCCCAGAAAACTCCCCAGAGGCTGTAGTTGCCATTTTCAGCGTTTCTGATCCAGACTCTGGGGACAATGGTAGGATGGTTTGCTCCATAGAAAACGATCTCCCCTTCTTCTTGAAACCCGCATTTAAGAATTTTTATACCTTGGTGACAGAGAGGCCGCTGGACAGAGAGAGCAGAGCAGAGTACAACATCACCATCACAGTCACTGACTTGGGGTCACCTAGGTTGAATACCGAGTACAGCATAACTGTTGTCATCTCAGACGTTAACGACAACTCCCCTGACTTTACACAAACCTCCTATATGCTGTTAGTGCGCGAGAACAACAGCCCTGCCCTACACATAGGCAGTGTCAGAGCCACAGACAGAGATTCAGGCACCAATGCCCAGATCACCTACTCGCTGCTGCCAACCCAGGACCCACACCTGCCCCTCGCCTCGCTGATCTCTATCAACGCAGACAATGGGCAGCTGTTTGCGCTGAGGGCGCTGGACTTCGAGGCCCTGCAGGCATTCGAGTTCCGCGTGGGCGCCACAGACCAAGGCTCGCCAGCACTCAGCAGCCAGGCGCTGGTGCGAGTTGTGGTGCTGGACGACAATGACAACTCGCCCTTCGTGCTGTACCCAATGCAGAACGCCTCTACGCCCTGCACCGAGCTGGTACCCAGGGCGGCAGAGCAGGGCTACCTGGTCACCAAGGTGGTGGCAGTGGACAGAGACTCGGGCCAGAACGCCTGGCTGTCATACCAGCTGCTCAAGGCCACGGAGCCCGGGCTGTTTGGCGTGTGGGCGCACAATGGCGAGGTGCGCACCGCCAGGCTGCTGAGCGAGCGCGACGCGGCCAGGCACAGGCTGGTGGTGCTGGTCAAGGACAATGGCGAGCCTCCGCTGTCTGCCAGCGTCACGCTACACGTGCTGCTGGTGGATGGCTTCTCCCAGCCCTACCTGCCGCTCCCGGAAGAGGCGCCAGAGCGCGCGCAGGGGGACTTGTTCACTGTCTACTTGGTCATCGCCTTGGCCTCTGTGTCATCGCTCTTCCTCTTCTCTGTGCTGGTGTTCGTGGCGGTGAGTCTGTGCAGGAGGCGCAGGGCGGCGCCGCTGGGTGTCTGCTCTGTGCCTGAGGGCCACTTTCCTGGCCACCTGGTGGATGTTAGCGGCACTGGGACCTTGTCCCAGAGCTACCAGTATGAGGTGTGTCTTGCTGGAAACTCTGGGTCTGGTGAGTTCAAGTTCCTGAAACCAATATTCCCCAATCTCTTGCTTCAGAACACTGGGAACTAAGGAAAACCCCCAAATAACTTTTATAGTTTTGTATTTAATTAATTATTGTATTTGTTTCAGTTAATCTATTAATCTGGGCAACTATTCTTACAATACCTTTCTCAAATATTGATAGCACTATACCAACAATATTCTTTCTCTGGTAGTGCTTCATATATTTTTTGTGTGTGTGTATGGTTGGTATTCATTATAATTAGCATTTAAATGACACTATTTATGAGTATGCGTTTTCTCCCCATTTGACCTTCTTGGTGAATACTATTTCTCTAAGTAGAAATTACTCAAATAGTGCTCAAATTTTATTTTTAGCAACTTCTTAAATTAGTTAATATTAAAGCTTTTATGAAACCTTGAATTGTTATTACTTGTAGTGCCAGTGTTTACCATATAACTTCCTCTTTCAACTCCAGAGTGTTTGAAATTTCGTTTTATTTCATTGGTGCTGGGTATAGATGCTCAAATTTCCTGCATGCTAATCAAGCACGTATTCCACTGATCTTGATACCCAGGTGAAATACTTTATATTTATCTTGGCATTTCTCATTGAGTACACTACCAACTTAAGCTCTCTGAAGAAATGTAAGCATGAAACTTAGCATACTTTTTTTCTCCCAAATTGTATATAAATATTTACTTTGTTAAAATGTCTCTATACTAAAACTGTGGCCTGTTATGAGCAACACATGTTAGAGATTATCTTAAACATTTGGTTACAGCATATCTACTGCATTATATTTTCATAAACATTAATATTAAATTAAAAATAATTCTCATCTACAAATACTAAAGAGAACATCTTTGTAATGTCTTATTTGTTTCACTAAATGAAACTGTTAAGGGGCTGAGGGCATGACCCAATGGTAGAGCATGCATGCATATATGCTAAGCCTGGTTTCAATTCCCAGCACCAACGCAAAAAAAAAAAAAAAAAAAAAAAAATTAGAAATTCTGTTAAAGAACATCTTGGTATAATCCTTTAAAAAATAATCTTAGAATCTGAAATAAACCCTAAGCTTCTCCAAAGAATTCGGGACTCCTGAGGGCATCATATATGTTCTTACCCTTTCCTCAAGTTTAAGTGTAGGAGAATTTTGTTTGTCATTGTCACCACTAGGTTTGCAGTAACCAAATAAGTAATGTAATATCTAACATCATATATTAAAATAAGTAATATTTTATTTCTGAATACATTGGAACAGTAATTAATTTACCTGAATTATAATTGTTTTTGTTGCATTCAATAAGCCAAGTAGGTGAATTATGTGATTTCTAACTAGTAAATTTATATGAATAAAACTATAAGAAAATTTCTTTGGAGCTTTGGCAAAACATGAACAATTGAAAAACTTGCTATAATCTAAACACATTTGTGTTTTAATCTCAAATATCATTCTACTGGAGTTTACAGTACATGAATTTTTCCCCCGAGTTACTCTTTTTTTTCCCCCAAGTGATAAAATGAAATTAAAAAGGTAAATTACTTAACATTTGTTATTCTTGAAATATAATTTTCCAATTTAAGTTAGGAAGAGAGAAAAGTGAGAAAAGAAACACAAACATGTAAGATACAAACATAGAAGTCAATGGTAATGACTTCTCCATTTATTAGAAATTTAAATTAAATAGTTTTTATGTATGATAATAAGAAATAGGGTTGAAGGTTTTACCAATATATTTCAACACACAAAAATCCAAGTTCATTTTTTTTGTTTATGCTAGGTTAGTCTAATTTATATAATCACCTAAATGACACTGGACAAATAAAACCCATTCCACTTCATCCTTGGAAAAAGAATGGATCATTCCTTACCAATCAGAGCCCATCACAACAGATCAACTTTTTGAAATTCACTAATTGGAATTTAGCAATAAACACTGTAAAATTTCACAACATGATATACCTCATAAAATGTGCCAGTTTGATGGCCACAGGAAAAAAAATAGAATGGAAGAAAAATATCTTAATAATAACACCCATTTAAACATTTTTTGTCTCTCAAATATACACAACTTTTGTAATTCCTTTGCTGTTGTTTTAGGCACAGCATGTAGTGAGTTCAATGCATTCTTTTGGGAAGCAAATAGCACAGATCACTCAGATTGTCTCTTCATAATCAAAAGTTGCAAAAATGTATTTTTAAAAGTGTTAAGTTAAAACTCATGAATACATTTGATGGAATTCTGCTTCCAGGTTAGATGGATTATCTGGCAGCAAAAAGCAACCATGAAAATTGGCTAAATATCAGAAATTACCTCTCTACAGCAACAGAGGTCAGATGATAGGATAAGAAATGAGTGGCTTAGGATTTCTGAAAAGAATGCTTTGGGATGAGAACTAAGTCCTACAGTCAGTTTTCTTCCAAGGAAATTTGCTAAGTCAGGAAACAAACAACAGATTCTTAACAGGGACAGACTAACTTCCATAGCCTTTAGCAGTCTGTAAGATTCAAGCTCAGGATCAGTTTCCCCATTTAGGTCACTTGTCAAACTCAGCACAGCCCAGGGCAGAAGTCTAAAAACGCAAGTGGAAAATTCTTAGAAAGCAGGATGAAATTTTCTTTACTATTTGAAGATTGGAGTTTGGGATCTGCCATGGGAAGAGGCATAGAAAATATACCAATTTTTCAATTGACAATTCTGTAGGCAAGGTACTTTTTAGGATAGCAAGGAACCTTGACTAAACTAAGTGAGTTTCACTTTAGCCCAATTTGACTAGTTAGAGTTCTATCAGGCCAACAGAGGAAAAAGTGAACCCTCCTGGTTCAATATCACTTTGATCCTGGACATCTTTTTACATAAATATCGAGAATTCAGTAAAAAGTTACAAGCCACCTACACACAAAACTGGATGATCTAAGTAAAATCAAGAGAAAAAACACAAAACAAATGACTTCCAGATAATCTAGATAGTGGAATTAATGTTAGAATAAGCATGAATAATATGTCAAAAATAAGGAACAATAGAGAAAATAGATGTAAAGAGAATTTAACCTGACAACTGAAATCTTAAAATGGACATTCATTCTTTAGCTGCAAAATTATAATATTTGATGTAAAACTGTTGAAATAGTTTAATGTCATAGATATAAAAGACTACAGGATTAGTGGAAGTGAAACAGATCAATATAAAATATTCAAATAGGAACCCCAAAATAATGAAAAACAACATTAATGAAAAACTCTAACTTACATATGATTATAATCCTAGAAGGATAAGAGGGAGTAGAGTGGTAATAAGCAGTATTTGAACAGTTAATGACCAAGAATTTTCCAAAATTGTGTCTTTAAATCTTCAAGATACTCAGAGAAACCCAATCAGGATAAAAATTTTTAAAAAGTCCAAAAATCAAAACCAAAAGTCAAGATACAAGTCAAAGAGAAAAAAAAATCTCAAAAGCTATCACCTAAAATATCACATATTACTTTTAAAGAAGCATGGGTAAAACTAACCTTCAACATGTTAGCTTTTAAAGACAAGAAAATTATTAATAGACTATAATTCTATCACCAGCAAACATTTCCCTCAGCAATGAAGTTGTCAAAGAAGCAAAAACTGACAGAGTTAATCACAGTCACACCTGCACTAGTGGAAATACTTCCAGTGGAATTCATTAGGCAGAAAGAAAACAGTCCTAAAAAGATCACAGATTTGCAGGAAGAAATAAAAAGACAGGAAGGGTAAATATAAATGAGTATTGATTTAATGTTGATTATACTGGGCACTATTAGTAGATTTTTAAGGATTTAAAATATGCATTAATGTTGGGGTCTGTAAATAGGTCAAGATGGCGCCTGGCATTTTGCCAAAGGGGGTGGTTTGTGAAGTAACGCCAGCGAGCCATTAAGTGTGGAGATTCCTTATTGGTTGACTGCTGTATCTAGTTTATGTTAATCAAGATAAGCTGTGTGTAATGTGTATATACCCCTCCGGTCCTACAATAAACGGCTCCTACTCCTGCTGTATCAATGTACACAAGTTGTTCGTCACCCCCCGGTTATTTTGCTGCAGCCGGACTGCGGCACATTAAATTTAAGTTCATAACAACAACAACAATGTGAGAGATAGAGGCACAGATTTGGAGAGTTCTAATGTTTTAATTAAAATTATGGTGATATTCAGATCAATAATTTGTATTAGATTCTTATAGATTAAAGATCATGCTGTGATTTCTTGAATAGCCTCTTAAAGAATAACTAAAAAAACTATTTGATGGGAAATTTTTATATAACAAATATTTGAATACCAAAAGAAGAACAAAATTTCTGGGATAAGTAAAAAATAATTAGATGTTAATTATAGATGGGAAGATATCAAATATTACATTAATAATACAATTAAGCTAACAGTATTGTACACCAGATTTAAGAAAAACTCAATATTGCTATCATATGTATGTGTATGTGATAGAACACAGAAAATTGAAAGTTTAAAAATGGAATAAGGTATGTACTACAAATACTAGCCTTTTAGTGTAGCTATATTCACAAAAGACCAAGGAGACTTTAAGGAAAGATACATTGCTAGGAAGAGAGATGTTTTATAATAATATGAAAATATAACAGAAATATGTGAGAAATATTTCCCCATAAGAAATATTTTTACTACAGAGTTAAAAAAAGTCAAATTGATGAAGTACAAATGAAAAGTAGACAAACCACAAACCTCTCAATTCTGATAGAATAAGACAAAACACATATGTGCCCCTGTATATACACACATACACACATACAAGAATATTGAAGATATCAATAACACAAAACATATTGAAATACATCAACATCCATAGCACACTCATGCATACACAATTTTGTTACACATATTTGAAATATGAAAATTGCCCATATTCTGGGTTATAAAACAAGCCTCATTTTAAAATAAAAGACATTGAGATGACTCATTATACTTTTTGACTGCAGCAGAATAAGGAAAAAAAATGAAAATATGACAAATCCCCAAATGCTTCAAAATTAATTAATAAAACCCAAATCAAATTTGAAATCACAGCAGAAATTTCCAAACATTTTCAAATATGCAAAGTTTAAGAACTGACGCATATACTCCACTGAACTTCTATTCTGTCTTCCCCTTAGTGTGGATTAACTTCCACATATTAGAGAATACATTTGAACTTTAATTTTTTTTGGATTGACCTATTTCACTTAGCATGATAGTCTCCAATCGATCCATTTACTAGCAAATGTCATAAAGTCATTTTTATTTATGTCTGAGTAATACCCTGTTTGTATATATGCCACATTTTCTTTATCCATTCATCTGTTGGGCACCTAGGTTGGCTCCATAGCTTATTGTGAATTGTGCTGCTGTAAACATTGATGTGGCTGTATCACTGGAGTAAGTTGATATTTAATCTGTCATAATCTTCATATGTATGTACATGAATAAACCACAGCGAATCTCACCATTGGGTACATGCAACAAGAAATTAATTTAAGAAAAAAAATTATGGATAAATGGCAAAAAGATCAATAGAGGGAAGAGGGAAGGGGAAGGAGAGGTACTGGGGTCTTAATTAGAACAAAATATATTCAATGCTTGTATAATAATGTCAAAATGGATTCTAATGTCATGTGTAACTAAAAAGAACCAATAAAAAAGAATTTTGCAATGAAATGGTGTACAAAATTAAAAAAAATTTGACATACAGAATTTGAGAATTTAAAATCTTTAATGCACACATTAGAGAAGCAAGACTGAAAAATCATGTAAGTTTTCATGTAAAGAAGCAAGAAAAATAATAGCAAATCAAATGCAAAGAACAAAGGTTGGGCTGGGGATATAGCTCAGTTCATAGAGTGCTTGTTTAGCATACACAATGCCCTGGGTTCAATCCCCAGCCCCCACCCCCTCCCCACACACAAGAACAAAGGTACACTTACCCAAGCAAAAATAAATAAAAGATATGGAAATATATAAACAGAGAAATTCTACAAACCTAAATGTGTTTCTTTGTAATATTAAATAAAATTAAAATCTTTTAGATGAATCCCCCCCCCCAAAAAAGAGAAAAAAACCCACCAATTCCCAATATTAGGAATGAAAAAAGAAACATCTTTACCAATCCTACAGATTTTTAAAAATATAAAATGGGAATATCATGAACAACTTTATGCCAATAAATTTGACAACTTATATAAAATATTCTTTAAAAATCCAGTTTTCCAAAAATGAAGGAAGAAGAAATAGAAAATCTGATTAGTTATATCTATTAAAGAAAGATGCTATTAAAATCTATTCACTTCACAGTGGTGAATTCTTTCAAATAATTATGTAAAAATGTACATCACTTTGAATAGAAAAATTAAAGGTATTTCTGGAATCATTTGGGCACCAGCACAATTTTTAGTAGTTATGACATCCCACCTGAATTTGACAGTATAAGAAAGAAAGATAACAAACGAATTTCTTTTAAAAACATATATAGAAAATTTATTTTAAAAATGAACAAATAAATTTCAGTGATATATGAGGGGGAAACAATAATGTATTAAGAGAAAAATAAAAATAAAATGATCATCTCAGTGGATAATCAAATGTCATTTGATAAAATTCAGAACACATTAATGGTAAAATTGCTAGCAAATGAAAATGGAAGGGGAATTTCATAGTGTCTGTTAAAACATCAATAAACATCATTAATAGTAATTTATTAAAAGCTTTTCTCTAAAGCTCAAGAACAAGAATAGGATTCTCACCCTTACTACTTCAATTCAGTAGTTTATTATTGGCCCCAATCAGTGGAAAAAGACAAAGAAGGATCAAAAGGCCCAATGATTGGGAGAGAAGAAATCCTCTTTTCAAAACAGATGATTATTGCATAAAAAGCATGAAAAAATCTCTAATTTATTAGCAATTATTAAATAAAGTTAGCAATATCAAGGATACAAGGACAATATACAAATATGAGTTGTCTTTATAATCACCAACAATAAAAAATGAAAATTTTAAATATAATTTACAATAGTTTTCAAAATATCATGTACCTGGAAAGAAATCAAAAGGAATCATTCATAATAACTTTACCCTGAAAAAAATCACAAAACATCATTGAGAAAATAAAGAAGATCTAACTAAATAGAAGAATACACAGTGTTCACTACTTGAAAGACTAAATAATGGGAATGATAGGAATATTAGTTCTTCTCCAGCCAGTCTATACATGTGACAAAATCCTATACAAAATGTTAGCCAATTTCTTTTGGAAAAGAGAAACACTGCATATAAAGTTTGTATGGAAATACAACCAAACAATAAAAACCAAAGCAATCTTGAAGAAAAAGAATAAAACTAGAGATATCACACTAAAGGTGTGATCTATGACAGAAATAATTGCTAGGTTGAACTTCATTAAAATTAAAATTTTCTGCTGTGCCAAAGATTCTATCAACAGAATAAAAAGGTCACAGAGTATGAAAATATTGACAAAAAGCATATTATAAAGGATTATTATCCAAAATATACAAAGATTGTTAAAAATTCATGTAAAACTGGACAAAATAACAAAAATTTACCAAAGAAAATAGATAGACGACAAATAATCAGATGAAAACATGCTCTATATAGATGTCATCAGGAAAATGCAAATTAAAATAAAATTGGTATACCACTATAAAACCATTAGAATGTCCAACCTCTAGATCACTGACAACACCAAATGCTGAGTGCCGCAGTCCGGCTGCAGCAAACTAGCGGGGGGATGACGAATAACTTGTGTACGTTGATACAGCAGGAGTAGGAGCCGTTTATTGTAGGACAGGAGCGGTATTTATACATTCCACACAGCTTATCTAATTAACATAAACTAGATACAGCAGTCAACCCAATCAGGAATCTCCACACTTAATGGCTCGCTGGCGTTACTTCACAAACCACTCCCTCTGGCATTTTGCAAGGCGCCATACAGACTTGTTTACAGATTCTAACATTTCCCCCTTTTGTTTAATTTAAATAATGACCATAGTGGTTTTTACACAAACACCATAAATAATCTGCTACAAGCAGAAGGGGAGGATACAAAATGTCACAATACCAAGCCACTTGATGGCTCCATACAAGAAGCCCTTGGAAAAATTATACCAGCAATGACACCGTTAGCAAAGATACCGAGTTACAATTTGTTGTAGATTACAGTTTGTTGCATCAGTCCAGGTAAAGCAGTGTCTCAATAGATTAACTCACAGTCCAGGTAAATCACAGTCCAGGTAAGTTCTGCAGGCAGCTAGCTTAAATCACAGTCCAGGTAAGTTCTGCAGGCAGCTAGCTTGATTGGAAGTCTCCTTCGTTTCTCAGCCGAAGTCTCGTCCGGTTTTCAGCAACACTGGAAATTCTCCCACCTTGGTCTTTACCGGCACTGGGACGAAGGCAGGAACTCCAGCAATGATGTTAAAGAAAATCCTGTAGTATTCCAGCAGGCACTAAGAAAACAACCTTCTGAACAATTTAGTACATTTTCTCAAGGTTTTTTACATTTAAAATAAGCCTTAATGATGCTCAGTATTCATCAGCCTCCAAGTGTGGGAGAACCATTGTAGCTTAGTTATTGGCATTGAAAATGACCAAACATCAGGGACACTGGTAGGTCTTCTGTGGCTGTAGCATCCTGGGCAGCCCCAGATGGCCCTGGGGAGAGTCCCGTTCTCAAACTGCTTCCGGGCACAGGGAGCAAGAGCCTGCGAGACTGTGCCTCCAGGTCAGGTCTAGATTTGGGCTCCCGGCAGTGGAAGAGCCAGCTCCCCGGCCAGGAGGCGGGGAAGGGCCAGTCGCAGCCACCTCTTGGAAAATCCTTGCTGCGCTGTGACCAGCTCGCGCATATGGCATCCGCGTGCGGATTTACGCACCCTCCGGTAACGAAAAGTATTTAGTAATAGCCTTTTGTTGCAACTTTTTTCCTGATAATCCTTCTTCTTCTGAACTTTCTTTTTCTTTCTGACTAGAGTTCCAGGGCTCTTATCAACACATGCCCTAACTATTCTTGGTTCCACTGGGGTGCCTCCTTCCCTTAGTAATTTACTTCTCACCCCTTCCATATTTTCATCACAAAGACAATACAATACACTGAGACAAAACAAGACACAAACATACTGTATCAATCTTTTCCATTTTCTCAAAATGGCCATTTTTCCTCTCGCCCTATCTGCCTAGGGATGAGCAGATTTGCTCCCGTCCTATCTATGGACTGGCAGATTTTTTTTTTTTTTTTTGTCACTTACCCCCGAGTGTCCCGGGGCTCCCCGTAACGGGCCACCATCTGCCGCAGTCCGGCTGCAGCAAAATAACCCGGGGGGGGGGGGGGGTGACGAACAACTTGTGTACGTTGATATAGCAGGAGTAGGAGCCGTTTATTGTAGGACAGGAGCGGTATTTATACATTCCACACAGCTTATCTAATTAACATAAACTAGATACAGCAGTCAACCCAATCAGGAATCTCCACACTTAATGGCTCGCTGGTGTTACTTCACAAACCACTCCCTCTGGCATTTTGCAAGGCGCCATACAGACTTGTTTACAGATTCTAACAGCTGAGGAAGATGGGAGGAAAAGGAATTCTTATTCAATGATGATGGATCAGGAAGGGTACAGCTGCTTTGGAAGACAGTTTGGCATCTTCTTGCAAAGTTGATACTCTTACAATTTATGCAGCAATTGTGCTTCTTAGTATTTATCCAAAGGAATTGAAAACTTAGATCCACACAAAAACATGCAAGGTGAGGTTTATAGTAGCTATGTTCATAACTGTCAAAATCAAAATATCCATCAATAAGTGAATTGATAAGTAAACAGTGATACACTCAGACTTTATATATTATCATTCAATACCAAAATACATAAATAAATAGCCATCAAATCATTAAAAGGCATGGAGAAAATTTAAATGCATATTGCTATGTGAAATAGTCATTCTCTAATGACTCTATAATGTACTACTCTGACTACAAGACATTTTGGAAAGGGCAAAACTGTGGAGATAGTACAAATATCTGAGGTTTCCAGTGTATTCAGGTAAGGAAGAGATAGGTGGAGCACAGATTTTTGGCCAGTTAAACTACCCTGTAAAAGTGGATACATGTCATTTACATTTGTAAAAACTCATACAATGTACAGTACCAGAAATGAACCTTATTTTAAACTTAAGAGTTAGTGACAAAGATGTGTTGATGTAGGTCCATAAATTGTAAGACATGTACAACTCTAATAGGGGATGTTGATAATGGAGAAGGTTGTGCACTTGCGGGGACAGGGGTATATAGAAAATCTCTTTGTCTTTTGATTTAATTTTTTGTGGGTCTAAAACTGCTCTTTAAAACAGTCTATTGATTTTTAAATGGAGGATTTACCTCTCATAACAAACTATGATAAAGCTATGGTAATCAATAAAATATGGTATTGCAGAATAAAAAAAATTGAACCCTTGAGCCAACATGTGGTTACCTGATTTAAGACAATGATGTCATTTCAGAAATAATGAGAATCATCTTCACAATCAATGGTTCAAAGACATTTGAATATTTACATGAAAAATGACCCTAACATTATTCACTTGAAGTAATTTAAAATTGATTATAGCTTTCAACATGCAAAATATAGTTATTAGTTTTTCAAAATGTATAACAATATCTTTATGCCTTGGAGTATGAAAAAGATTCAACTAGTATACACAAGCTGTTAACTATAAATAAAATATATTGATAAATCAGACCAAATTAAAGATTTCTTAATCAATGTCACCATAATAAATTTTAAATACAAGCATGGAACCCAACTTCTACGTGTAACCATTAAATTCTCAAAAATTATAAAAAATACAAGCATAGAGTGGGAAGACATATTTGCAATTCACGTATTTGAAAAAGATATTTCCAGAATATAGAATTTCCAGTATAATAAGGAAACAGGCAAACGTCCCAAATAGAAAAATATACAAAAGACTTTTATAAGCTCTTCATGATAATATAAACTAATGGCCAATAAACTTGTGAAAATGTGTATGATTTAATGAATTACCAGGGAAATGCTAATTAAAATCATAATATGCTATTACCACACACTGAGTAGAGTGGCTGAAACTGAAGAGACAACATCAAATGTTGACAAGGATATGAAGAAACTGGAACTCCCAAACTTTGCTGGCATTACTATAACTACTTTTAAAAAAATATTTCACAATATTTGAAGATCTAAATATATGTGCATGCATTAATGCACAACAATCCAAATCCTATGAACATATTCAACATACATAGTGATAGAACAAAAAAATCTCAAAACTGGAAAAATCCCAATTTTCAGTCACTGTAGAACGTATAAACTACATGGTATATTCATACATCTGAAAAATATAAACCAATGTGTACAAAACACATTAGAACAACATGACACAGATCAATTTCACTTAATATAATGTTAATTGAAGAACATCGACAAAATGCTAATACTGTATAGCTTTATTTGTATGAAAATTAAAAAAAAAAGCTGAGATAGCTATGATAATAGAAGTCAAGATAGTGCTTGCCTTTTAGGAGGGAAGATAAAAAACAAACAAAGAAGGGGAATTCTTGGGTTTTGGTAGACTTTCAATTTTTAATCTGGAAAATTCTTAAAATAGTATATACACTTTGTTAAAATTCACTGACTTGAGATTCACTGTATGTACATATGTATGTGTGGTCAGATTCATCCTATCCCTCCATTTTACTCTTGCCACTACTCTACTGATCTTTCCTCTGTTTTGATGGAATACCCCCAATGCCTCAACCATTTTGCCACTAGCTTTCACATATCAGAGAAAACATTTAAATTTTGACTTTTTTGAACCACTTTGGGATTGAATTAGAGAAATTATTTTGCATGCTTTTGAGATTGTCAAAGTGTATTCTAATGTTATGTCTAACTTTAGAAAATAATTATTAAATACACACACACACACACACACACACACACACACACACACAGAAATGGCATTAAATCTAAATTCCTGCCTTTAACAAACAGTATTTCACTGAGTTGTACAGTTATGCTTTGTGACTTTTTCTGGTGGAATGTTATATTTCAAAATTAAAGTAATTTTTTTAAAATCGAAATTTTGCCAATATACATTATTATTAATTTCATAAAAATAATAAATTATAAACACAAAGTTCCTCATGTACTCAAATGAAGATAAAAAAGATAAAGATAATATATCAGTTTACTTTGTTCTTAAAGGTATTCTTTTACTGAAAATTAACTCAGGTGATATTCATTTACAACTTCTAATAACTTGGAGATAAAATAAGGAACGCTTTTGTGGCTTAAAAGGGTATGGATACACACCAGATTTAAAATTTGGAATGAAATGGCAAATATTATGTGCAATAGTAAGAAAGGACACCTGGTGGCGCTGCAGGCTAAGAGTGTGAATAATGGGCTCTGGATGCCCAAGGACGCATTTGAGCTGGTAATCACTCTGAAAGCTCCCTACAACAATGAGGCGTTTTAGGTGAGCTCCAGGAGACAAATCTTCAGAAAGGTCTTCATTCCAAGCTCATAAAAACAGAAACATTTGACCAAATCGTCTGAGTGGATTGCATACAGAGTAAAAGGAACTTCACCTTCTGGACCCGTCTGAACAATGGAGGCAGAGCTAGATAAAACGCCACGGAAAAGGCAAGTCATTTTTCTTGCTATGCTGTTGTTTCTGTGGGAGGCTGACTCTGAGGCAATTAGATATTCCATGCCAGAAGAAACAGAAAGCGGCTACTCTGTGGCCAACCTGGAAAAAGATCTGGGGCTCAGGGTGGGAGAGCTGGCCACTCGGGGTGCGCGAATCCATCACAAAGGCAGCAAACAGCTCTTGCAGCTTGATGTAAAAACCGGCAATTTGCTTCTACAGGAAAAACTAGACCGGGAGGTGCTGTGTGGGGCTACAGAACCCTGCATATTGCATTTCAAACTGTTACTAGAAAACCCAGTGCAGTTGTTTAAAGTTGATGTGCAACTGACAGATATAAATGACCATTCTCCAGAGTTCCTAGACAGGGAAATGATCCTTAGAATCCCAGAGAGTGCACAGCAAGGGACGATGTTTCCTTTGAAATCAGCTCACGATTTTGATATAGGTAGCAACAGTGTTCAGAACTACACAATCAGCCCCAACTCCTATTTTCATGTTGCTACTCACAATCGCGGAGATGGCAGAAAATACCCAGAACTGGTGTTGGACACAGCCCTGGACCGGGAGGAAGAGTCTGAGCTCAGTTTAACCCTTACAGCGCTGGATGGTGGGGCTCCACCCAGGTCTGGGACCATCACAGTTCGCATTGAGGTGGTGGACATCAATGATAATGCCCCCGAATTTTTACAGTCTTTGTATAAGGTACAAGTTCCTGAGAACAGTCCCATAAACTCGTTAGTTCTCATTGTCTCTGCTAGAGATTTAGATGCAGGAACACACGGGAGTGTAGCCTATTCTTTATTTCAAGGTGATGAAGTTTTTCAACCATTTGTAATACATGAAAAATCAGGAGAAATTCGTCTCCAAAGGGCATTGGATTTTGAAGCAACCCAACATTATATTGTAGAAATTGCAGCCACAGATGGTGGAGGCCTTGTGGGAAAATGCACAGTGGCCATAGAAGTGGTGGATGTGAATGACAATGCTCCTGAACTAACCATGTCCACACTCAGCAGCTCTATCCCAGAAAACTCCCCAGAGACTGTAGTTGCCATTTTCAGTGTTTCTGATCCAGACTCTGGGGACAATGGTAGGATGGTTTGCTCCATAGAAAACGATCTCCCCTTCCTCTTGAAGCCAACATTTGAGAACTTTTACACCTTGGTGACAGAGAGGCCACTGGACAGAGAAAGCAGAGCAGAGTACAACATCACCATCACAGTCATTGACTTGGGGACACCCAGTTTGAAAACCGAGCACAGCATAAACCTCCTCATCTCAGATGTTAATGACAATGCCCCTGCTTTCACACAAATGTCCTACAGGCTGTTGGTGCATGAGAACAACCAGCCAGCTCTGCACATAGGCAGTGTCAGGGCCACAGATAGAGACTCAGGCACCAATGCCCAGATCACTTACTCGCTGCTGCCCACCGAGGATCCACACCTGCCCCTCGCCTCGCTGGTCTCAATCAACGCAGACAATGGGCAGCTGTTCGCGCTGAGGGCGCTGGACTTCGAGGCCCTGCAGGCGTTCCAGTTCCATGTGGGCGCCACAGACCAAGGCTCACCCGCGCTCAGCAGCCAGGCGCTGGTGCGAGTTGTGGTGCTGGACGACAACGACAACTCGCCCTTCGTGCTGTACCCAATGCAGAATGCCTCTGCGCCCTGCACTGAGCTGGTGCCCAGGGCAGCAGAGCAGGGCTACCTGGTTACCAAGGTGGTGGCGGTGGATGGAGACTCAGGCCAGAACGCCTGGCTGTCGTACCAGCTGCTCAAGGCCACGGAGCCAGGGCTGTTTGGCGTGTGGGCGCACAATGGCGAGGTGCGCACCGCCAGGCTGCTGAGCGAGCGCGACGCGGCCAGGCACAGGCTGGTGGTGCTGGTCAAGGACAATGGCGAGCCTCCGCTGTCTGCCAGCGTCACGCTGCAAGTGCTGCTGGTGGATGGCTTCTCCCAGCCCTACCTGCCGCTCCCGGAAGTGGCTCCCGAGCGCGAGCAGGGGGACTCGCTCACTGTCTATTTGGTTATCGCCTTGGCCTCTGTGTCGTCGCTCTTCCTCTTTTCTGTGTTGGTGTTTGTGGTGGTGAGGCTGTGCAGGAGGCGCAGGGCGGTGCCGCTGGGTGTCTGCTCTGCGCCTGAGGGCCACTTTCCCGGCCACCTGGTGGACGTCAGTGGCACTGGGACACTGTCTCAGAGCTACCAGTATGAGGTGTGTCTGGGTGGAAACTCTGGGACTGGTGAGTTCAAATTCCTGAAGCCCATATTCCCTAACCTTTTGGTTCAGGATGCTGGGAGAGAAGTTAAGGAAAATTCCAGCTGCAGAAATAGCTTTGTATTCAACTAATTGTTGTATTTCATTCTCACTATTTTGACAACTTTCTATTGCAATTTATTTCTTTAGGAATTCTAGTGCTGTTAAAGTATTCTAACCACTATTCCAAACCTATGTATATTCCTGGTAGCTCTAAGTGTGTTCTTGTTATTGGTATTAGCATTTTTAGGCATATGAAGTATGTATTTTCCTCATAATTGATCTAATCTTAATGGTTAGTTTTCCCCAATTGTAAATTTAGCAAGTAGTCAAAAACTTCTTATTTTAATGAACTTAATAAATTTCATAAACTATTTAAAGGCTTGTATGAAATCTTGAATTTCCATGTATTTGTGGCACACATCTTTAACACATAATTTCATATTTCAATACCAGAGTGTTCACCTTTAACTAAATTTGTGGTTCACTGTACTATCAGACTAAGCCCACTGAGTAGCTGTGAGCATAAAACCTAGTCCTACTTGTTTTTCTCAAATTGAATGTCAACATTACCTTCATTAAAATATTTATACACAAAAAGTGTGGCCCTTTCCTGTTGTGAGCACCACATATGTAAGGCAATGATATGTATTTAGTTGGTACTTAACCTAAAATATTGTAAGTGTTCCATAAATACTAGGATTTAAAATTTTTAAATAATTGTCATTTATGATAAACTATAGGGAAACTGATATAATTTGCCATCCACTTCACTAAACTAAAAACTAAACTAAAACTGTTAAATCACTTTTTTACATAATCATATTCAAAGAATAATCTTGGAGCCTGAATTATGCCCCAAATCTCTCCAAAGAATTTCAGGACTCTTGAGGGCCTCATATATCTCCTTGTCCTTTTGCTTTATAAATAGATGATAAAGTGGAATTTGCTGTTTTTCTGCAGTTTCTCCCTGCTTTTCAAAAATCAGGAAAATTCTTCTGCATTTTGGCTGTCCTGTTTATTTCTTTTTGGCTGATCATAGATTTTGCACTTTGTAGATGTGAACAGTCTTTATCAACAACATAATAACTTCTTTTTGATGTTTAATTATCTTCAGTTTTATTCTTTAATATTATTTAAATTTAATTTTTCAATGACATCAAAGTTACATTTGTATGAACTAAGTATTATTTTGATCTTAGGTAGCTTGAACAGTAATGAATTTATCTGAATTATAATAGTTCTAAGCTGTTAAATAAGCCTAGTTAATTGATTGTGTGATTCCAAACGGGTTAAATGTATATGGATATAAGACAATTTCATAGGACTTCTGGCTTAAGATGAACAGTTAAAAAGCTTATTTTATAATGTAATATTTATTTATAAATCTCAAATATTATTTTACTGGATATTAAATCTTGTGCTTTTCCCTGAATTAATAATTTTTCTGAGGACATAATAAAAAAAAGAAAATTACTGACATTTAAATCATTCTTGAAACAAAGTTTTTAGCCATCACTTAATTGAAAAGTTGAAGTGAGGAAGAGTTAAATGTGAGACCAGAATTAAATACAAACAAATATACAAGATATAAATATGGTAATTAACATTATTGATTTCTCCCTTATTTATTATCACTTATTTAAATGAATATTTTTCTATGAAAAGTAATAAGTCTTGTTTAAGTTTTCACCAGTCTATCTCAAGATCATGAAAATTTAATTTCACTTTTCAAGAATCTAATTTGACTGGACAGATGATCATACAGAACCCATCTCATTCGTGTGTGCATTCATAAAGTTTGGATCATTCCTTACTAGCTAGTTGATAGCTCCAGAATGTAGAAAAGATCAACATTTTAAAATTTAGTTCCTGGGATTTTGTAGTGAAAATGATCCAGATAATATTCACAACATGCATACCAAATGAAAATACACCAATTTTACTGTTATCAAACCAGGATAGAGAATGGAGGCTAATATTCTGATAATGACACACATTTCAATATGCTTTTTCTCAAATGCCTGTATTACAAATGCATCTTTTATAATTATTTTGCTGTTGTCTGTAATGCATTTAACATGTGCTATTTGAAGGGCAGAAATTCTACTGAAGTCAATATGGCCCATATCACATTAAAGTCTCCTTTTATGATAAAAAGTTACAAAATATATTTTAAAAGTGTGAAGTTAAAACATGCATGTATTTACTGGGGTTCTACTTTCAGGTTACATGCATTATCTGGAAGCATAAAACAACCTTTAAAACTGGCCATAAGACAAAAATCATCTCTGTGGAGCAGCAGAAAATATATGATATAATAATACCTGAATGGGCTAAGATTTTTGAGAAGGAATATTACTGGGGAGAAGAACTAAATCCTACAGTCAATTTTCCCCAAAAGAAATTGGGTAAATCTGAAAACAACCAACAGTTTTTTGTTAGGAACAGAGTAACTTCAGTATCCTTTGGAAGACTGGAGGATTCAAGCTCAGAACTAGTTTCCCCTCAGAGCATTTGTCAAACTCAGAGCAGCTCAGTGAACACTAAAAACTTAAGTGGAAAATTCTTGAAAAGCAGAGTAAAGTTTTTCTTGCTTATACAAATATTAGAGTTTGGGATTTCATAGGAAGGAATCATAGAGGATATACTAAATTCTCCACTGAAAACTCTGTAGAGCTAGATATCAGGACTTCAGAGAATCTTGATTGATCCCAGTGCCTGTTTTGATTAAAATGGTTTGTTTATGTAGGGCTCTGTCAAGGTACCAGAAGAAAGAGTGAGCTTTTCCTGTAGGAAGATAATATCATCTTGATCCTGAACAATGTTTTACATAAATATCCAACATTCAGTAAAAAATTAGTAGATGCATAAGCATGTATATGTGCACAGGGAAACACATAAACACACAACTGGATGGTACAGATAAAACGAGCAAAAAACCTAATCCAGATATTTGAATTAATTGACATACATGTTAAAATAAGTATGGCTAATGTGCTGAAAATAAGGAACAATAGAGAAAATAGATATAAAGAGAATTTCATCAAACAATTGAAATTTAAAAATGGAAATTTGTTTTATAACTAAGAAATATCATACAAAACTAAATGATTTAATATCATAGACATAAGGGAATACAGTATCAGTGTATGCAGTTAGGCTGATATAAAAAAATAAAAATACTAATAGAAAAATAATGAAAAATATAGAAAAGCATATTAGTAACATGTGGAATATAATGAAAAACTCATACATATCATAATCCTAGGATAAGAGAGAGTAAGAGTGTGTAATAAGCAATATTTAAACAAAAAATGACAAGACTGATGAAAGTGTTTCCCCTTCAATATATTAATAGAAACCTAATTAGGATAAATAAAAACAAAGTACACTAGGCATATTGTAGGAAAGTTGCTCATGACAAAATGAAAAAGATTTTAAAGCAACTACACAAAAGCGACATATTACTTCTAAAAAAGCATAAGTAAAATGAAGAACTTTTTAACATAAATCAATGAAACCAACAGGCAAAGAATTAATGTTTTAAGGACCCTGAAGGAAAATTTTACCAAAACTAGAATTCTATTATCAGAAAACATAACCATCAAACAGGGTATTCTAACATGTTTTTATACAAACAAATAAAAACTGAATCAGTCATATCTACACTAAAAGAAATACTTTTAGTATAAATCATTAAACAAAAGGAAAGAGTCCTAAACAGATCACAGAATTACAGGAAGAAATAGAAAGAGACAGGAAGAGTAAATATAAATAAGTATTGATCTAATGTTACTCTAGGCAATTGTGGCAGTTCCGCAGCCCGGCTGGCTGGGCAAAATAACTGGGGGGTGATGAACAACTTGTGTAGATTGATACAGCAGGAGTGGGAGCCATTTATTGTAGGACCAGAGGGGTATTTATACATTCCACACAGCTTATCTAAATTAACATAAACTAGATACAGCAGTCAACCAATAAGGAATCTCCACACTTAATGGCTTGCTGGCGCCACCTCACAAACCACTCCCTCTGGCAAAATGCCAGGCGCCATCCTGACTTGTTTACAGACTCTAACATGGCAATTTCTTAAAGGATATGACATTTAAATATATGACATTTAAATTCATAATTGCAAGAACATCAAGGTACAGGTGTAGAGTAGAGATTTCTAAAGTTCCAAGGATTATCTCATGAAAGTAGAAATAGTGTAGATAACAGTTATATCTTATAATAAATAACAACCAAAAAGTAACTGAAGGTGCATAAAAAAATAATAATAAAATCTAAAAGAAGAACAAAACCTTAGAAGCAAATGGAAGCATAGTTAGATAAGTGTGGATTGAAAGATATAATAATAATTGATTTAAGTAATTTAATTAAACAATCAAAATATTCAGACTATATTTAAGAACAACTCAAACACATACTACCAAATAAATGTGTGTGAGAGAGAAAGAGAGAAAACAAAGATTGAAAGTTAAGAATGGGATAGTGTGTTTAGTACTCTAGCCAAAATATATTTAATATAGCTATATTCATATAAAACAAAGGAGACTTTAAGATTCTTCACTAGTGATGAAGACAGCTGTTTCATAATAATAAAAAGGCAAAGAAATATACCAGAAATAAGTGGAATCCAAGACTGAATATTTCTCTAACTACAAACCACAACCATATTGTGAGAGTTCATATACCTTTGTCCATTCCTAACAGAATAAGAAGACAACACAGACACATGAACACTGAAGTGCTGCACACAAACATCATATTCAAATACACTGACATACATAACACACTAAAACACACATTCTTCTTACATGCAATTAAAATATGAAAATTGTCTATATTCTAGATCATAAAACAAGCCTCTCTGCTTTCTGACTGCAGCAGAACAATGCAGAAATTAAAATATGACAAGAAACCCCCAATGCTTCAAAATTAAATAATAACATCCATGAGTCAAAGAAGAAATCACAACAGATATTTCCAAATAGTTTGAACTGGGTAAAAAATTATCAAGAACTGACATATAAAAACACAACTAGGAAATGTAAAGCCTTAAATGCACATATTAGAAAAGAAAGTCTAAAAATCAATAATGAAAGATTTGATCTCAAGAAGATAGAAAAAAACAGCAATTCAAATGTGAATAATGAAGATAGTTATACATACAAAATACACATAAGGAAAAGAATAAAATAGATGAGAAAATTGGTGAAATTTAAAGTGGGTTATTCATAGTTATTAGTAAAATTAAAGATCTTTAGATTAATCAAGTAAACCAATAAAAATACAAATTATCATTATTAGGAGTAAAAAAAGAAACATCATTAAAAATCCTACAGACATTTTGGAAATAAAAAGTAGATTTTGTGAACAACTTTTGCCAACATGGTGTATCTTTGTACACTATGATCATTTTTTTCTGTGACTCTAAATCTGTTCTTTAAAATAGTCTATTTTTTTTTAAAAAAGGAAGCCTTACTTTCAAATAATAAAACCCATGACAAAGCTATATTAACTAAGGCAATGTGGTACTGCAGGACAAACAAACAGAAAAAATTGAATACTTGAGCAGATCTGAAATAATCTAATTTATAAGAGGAATGAGGATTCTGAAATAATTTTGAATGTATTAACTTTTCAATAAATGGTATAAAGGTATGTAGAAAATTTTTGGCTCTAACCAGATTCATTTGAAAAAATAGTTTGATTACAGCTTTAGAAGAAAAACAGTAATTAATATTTCAAAATATATAAGAATAAGACCTTTGTGCTGGGAGCCATTAGCCAAGTAGGTATGACAATTTCCTTGCCAGCGTACCCCATGTTGCTGACATGTTGCAGCGACATTGAATGTAGGTGACCTTGCTCAAGGACCAAGGCAGATTAGGGTGTTCCCGGTTTTAAGATAATCGTGTTTAGGGCGTTCCCAGTTTAGGTTCCAGGTTTAAGGTTTAAGATTATTCCTCCTGGGAATAGGGCGTATCCTGCTGCCTGAGTTCCCCTTGAGTTCTCACGTGATTCAGACAGTATATTTTGGAGATAGAAGCCCAGTGGAGGTGGATTTGGGCAGAGAACGTGGATTTGGGTAGAGAACGTGGATTTCCCCAGAACGTGATTGTAGACGGCTGGTGTGAGTTTGGGAATAAAGAGTTGCTGTTTGAATCTACAAGCTGTGTGGTGGCTCGTGATTGTGTGCCCAGCCAGACTGCGGCATTTGTGCCCAGCCAGACTGCGGCATTTGGTGGCCCCTACGGGGAACTTCTGAAGCTTAGAGGTAAGTGAAATTTCTCGCTCTTGAGGAAGAGAGAAAGAATGGGTGACCAATTCAAAAAATAATGTGTTATTGTTTTGATTTATCTTGTTTTTGTTTCAAGCTGCCTATCCCTAGAAATTTCTCAGGCAAACTGGAAAAAATGGTTGACTAAAGGTTTGAAGTTTGTCGGCCCTGAGGAAGAGAAAATTGATACAATGATTTTTTATTCCGTTTTTGTTTCATTCAGTTTCGGTTTTGTTTTGTGCTATCTTATTGGGTTGCGTTATCTTTATAGTAGATTAGAAATTAGTAAAAAACAAACCGAAAAGATGTTAAGTAAATTGTTAGAGGTTCAGACCATGGAGAAAGACATTTTAGATCAAGCAAAAGAGAAGGTCTCTCGAGCTAGTCAGACAGAGGAAGAAAATTTAAAGGAAAAGGGGTTGTTAGGAAAAAGGCCACAACAGGAGGCTGTTACTAACTCCGTTTTATCACAAGAGGGCGTAATTCAACCAACAGCCCCACCGATGGAGACAGCTGAGTGGCCCTCAAACCCCGTAGTTGATAAATGGGATCCTGAGACAGGACCTCAAAGATTAGCATGCCCTGTACTTGAACAGGCAGGAGGGCAGCGAATTCACCGTGCATTAGATTTTAAAACAGTGAAGCAGTTAAAGGAGGCTGTAACAACCTATGGTCCCCAAGCTCCCTTCACGGTAAGCATGGTTGAGTCCATTACTAACTTGGACATGACGCCAGCAGATTGGGCTAGCATGTGTAAATCTGTACTAAATGGAGGACAATATTTGTTATGGAAGGTTGCCAATGAGGAATTTTGCACGGAGACAGCTAGGCGAAATGCAGCAGCCGGTTACCCTCAAAGAAATCTAGATATGTTGTTAGGAAAAGGACCTTATGAGGGTCAACGGCAACAAATTGAATATGATCCTGCTATATATGCACAAATTGCTGCAGACGCAGTTAGGGCATGGAAGACTTTACAAGGACATGGAGATTTACAAGGTCAGCTATCTAAGGTAATACAGAGAGCTAATGAACCTTACGCTGACTTTGTAGATAGGCTAATTCAAACGGCTGCCAAAATTTTGGGGGATACAGAACAAGCAATGCCATTAATAAAACAGCTGGCTTATGACCAAGCAAATCGTTGCTGCAGAGAGGTTATTAGACCATGGAGACATGAAGATTTAAACACATATATTAAATTATGTAGAGATATTAATGAACAAGGGCAAGTCTTGGCAGCTGCAGTACAACAGGCTTTAGATGCCAGGCCAAAAACATGCTATGATTGTGAACAAACAGGACATTTTAAAAGGAATTGCCCCATAGGAGGAGGGTTTAACAAAAGTAGGTATCAAAGGAATAGAATACCGGGTATTTGCCCACGATGCCGTAGAGGGAGACATTGGGCTAATGAATGCCGTTCTCAAACCACCATAGAAGGTACTCCCTTATCAAAAAACGGACAAAGACCAGGTATTTATCCAAGATATCATGGAGAAAGGCATCAGGCTCCATTGCCAAAAAAACGGACAGGGGGGCCCAATGCTCCGGGGCCCACAACCACAAATATACGGGGCAGTGGAGGATCCCAGCAACACCATCAGGGTAGTGCCCAGGACACATTGTCCATTAAATCCCTCATCAGACAAACCCGAGGGAGCGCAGGGTTGGACATCTGCGCCTCTGCCAGAGCAGTATTAACTCCAGAGATGGGAGTTCAAATCATTCCCACAGGAGTAAAAGGACCTCTTCCCCAAGGAACAGTAGGCTTATTACTGGGACGTAGTTCATCTACATTAAAAGGACTTATGATAAGTCCTGGGGTAATTGATCCCGATTATGTAGGTGAAATAAAAATTATAGCTAGTTCTCCAAGAGGTATATCAGTAATTTCACCTGGAGATAGAATAGCACAGTTGTTAATAATACCCAGCCTACATAATAAATTTCCTAGTCATAGTGTAGAAAGAGGTTCCAGGGGATTAGGCTCCACAGGTGTAGATTGGGCTATGTTGTCTTTAAATTTAGATTCTCGCCCAATGCTAAAACTAAATATTCAAGGTCATGAGTTTAATGGGCTACTGGACACAGGAGCTGACCTTAGCATCATATCTCGTCAAGAATGGCCAAAACATTGGCCATTACAACAAGCCACTCAAACGCTTCGAGGCCTAGGAGTGGCGACTAATCCCCATAGAAGTTCTATGATATTAGATTGGAAGGATCCTGAAGGATGTGAAGGAACTATACAGCCATATGTATTGGATCATCTTCCTATAAATTTATGGGGACGAGATGTCCTAGATCAATTAGGTTTGACGTTAACAAATAACATCAATCCTAATGTGCCCACTACTAGGGCTAGACAAGGCTTTAGGAAAGAAAAAAGATTAGGAAAACAAGGGCAAGGTATAGCAGCACCAGTACAAATAGATCAAGGAACAGACAGACATGGGTTGGATTTTCAGAAAGGGCCACTGAGACAATCAAAATTACTTGGAAATCAGAAAGACCAGTGTGGGTTCCTCAGTGGCCCCTGACTAAAGAAAAGACACAAGTAGCCCATGATCTGGTCAAACAACAATTAGCGGAAGGACATATACAACCTTCCATATCTCCCCATAATACTCCCATTTTTGTCATCAAAAAGAAATCTGGTAAATGGAGATTATTGCAAGATTTAAGAGCCATTAATAATGAGATGGTTATTATGGGACCTGCTCAATCAGGGATTCCTCAATTGTCTGCTTTGCCAAAAACCTGGCATGTTTTAGCTATAGATATTAAAGATTGTTTTTTTTTCAATTCCAATTCATCCCGAGGATAGTCCACATTTTGCATTTACTATCCCTGCATTAAATCATGAAGGTCCTGATCAGAGATATGAATGGAAAGTACTCCCTCAAGGGATGGCTAACAGTCCAACTATGTGTCAAATATATGTTAACAAAGCAATCCAGCCACTTAGAAATCAAAATCCTGAACTACAAATATTTCACTATATGGATGATGTATTATTGGCACATAAAGATAAAAACATATTGCTGGAATGTTATGCCACACTTACAAACTTATTAAAAAATTATAATCTAGAGATAGCAATAGATAAAGTACAATTAAATTTTCCAATTAATTATTTAGGAGTTCTATTATCCTCAACCATGGTCCGTCCACCAAAAATTCAAATACGAGTAGATCAACTCAAATCACTTAACGACTTTCAAAAGTTATTGGGAGACATAAATTGGATAAGGCCTTATCTAGGTATACCAACAGGAGAGTTGGGACCTTTATTTGATATTCTAAAAGGTCCATCAGATCCAAATTCACCCCGCATGTTAACTCCTAAAGCAAGAAAGGCATTAAAAATTATTGAAACATATATGGAAAATATGCATTTGGATAGAATTGATATAAGTTTGCCTTTATTATTTATTGTACTACCAACAAAAAGTATTCCTACAGGAGTATTTTGGCAAGAAGGTCCATTATTATGGATACATTTATCTTATTCTCCTAACACTATTCTTACTAGGTATCCTGAGGCTGTAGGACAATTAATACTCAAAGGAATAAAAGCAGCAAAGGGAGTGTTTGGAATTTCTCCCAATAAAATTATTACTCCATATACTATGGATCAAATTGATGAGTTAGCTAATGAGTTAAATACTTGGGCAATAATCATGTGTAAATCTAATGTTTCATTTGATAATCACTTACCATCTAATCCTTTGTTGTCTTTTTGGTCTAAGCATCCTGTAGTTTTTCCTAAAATGACAAGAAAAACACCTATCATGAATGCTCCAAATATTTTCACTGATGGGTCAAATAATGGTACAGCAGCAGTAGTTACCCCTGATCAAACTTTTACATTTTTAGTACCCAAACAATCAGCTCAAAAGGTAGAGCTTAATGCAGTTTTACAAGCTTTTTTGATGTTTAAAGATTCTGTATTTAATTTATTTTCTGATAGTCAGTATGTAGTTAATGCTATAGTATCTCTTGAAGATGCTGGTAGTATTTCCCCTTCTTCTACTGTTTTCTCTTTGTTTTCCACTATACAAAGTCTAATCTGGGACAGAAAAGATCCATTCTTCATAGGACATATTAGGGCACATACAGGATTGCCTGGAGCCCTTAGTTTAGGCAATGATTTAGCAGATAAAACTACACATGACATACATATTTTCTCTACATTTGAAGAAGCTACAAATTTTCATAAAAGGTTTCATGTTAATGCTAATACTTTACAAAAGCGTTTTAAAATAACTAAGGAACAAGCCAGACATATAATAAAACAATGTCAAAATTGTGTGACATTTTTACCACAAGTTAATCTTGGAGTCAATCCTAGAGGACTGATACCTAACCATATTTGGCAGATGGACGTCACACACTTGCCAGAATTTGGAAAATTAAAATATTTACACGTTACAGTTGATACTTCTTCTGGATTTTTGATGGGCTCCCTTCATGCCGGAGAAAAAACTAAAGATGTTATAGCTCATTGCTTACAAAATTTTGCCACTGTGGGCGTTCCTAAACAGTTAAAAACCGATAATGGTCCTGGCTATACCTCTACCTCTTTTAAACAATTTTGCTCATCATTTGGTATTACTCATATAACAGGAATCCCATACAATCCACAGGGACAAGGCATAGTTGAAAGAGCTCATCAAACTATTAAAACATACTTATTAAAGCAAAAAGAGGGAATTGGAAAGGGGAATATATCCCCCAAAGATAAACTTAAAATAACGCTTTTTACTCTAAACTTTTTAAATTTGGATTCATCAGGACTTAGTGCTGCAGAAAGACATATGTATCCAAAAAATGTACATAAGCCTAAAGTACTTTGGAAAGATATTCTAACAGGACAATGGAAAGGTCCTGACCCAGTGATTGTCTGGAGTCGGGGGTCTGTTTGTGTTTTTCCACAGGGAGAACAGCAGCCCATTTGGATTCCAGAGAGATTAACTAAAACAGTCTCTACAGATCGAAAAGAAGATGATTTGACTCAAATCCATAACAGCTGATATCCAGAACTCCAGCTTGGCCATTCTTACATCTGCGACAGTGATTAACCAGGATGCTTTTTTCAATAGCTATTTTATTATTGCATTTTTCCACATCATAAGGTTCTATTTTTATTTTTTGAGCTCATACAAACCTAGGTTAATGTTTTTCTGATCAGTTTTATTTTTTGACTGTGGAGTTTTTAAACATTGCAATGGAGATTTCACCTAAAGCTACAAGGCCTTTACTATTTTCTTATGTGTTGTACGTTTGTGTACACTCTTGTGTTTTGTGTTGTATGTCTGTATGTGCGTATGTCCATATTTCTTATATGAGGAGCGCTCATGAAAAAATGGATCCGAATTATTATTATTTTTTTTTATTCACGTGATTTAAATGGTTTAATTTAAATTAGGTAAACAGCTGTTAAGGATTGTTTTTAAAGGTGGTTAACAGATCTGTTTGTTTACTAGTTTAAATTAGGTAAAAGGCTGTTAAGGATTGTTTTTAAAGTAGGTTAACAGATCTGTTTGTTTACTTTCACCTTTCCTTTTCATTATATTTAATAATTCTTTTCAGGATAATGTCTTTTTAGCATCATTGCCAGAATTCCCATCTCCATCCCAGTGCCGGTGAAGACAGCTTCTATGATAGCTATCACAGTAAGCTGTATAAACTGATGCATCAATGAATATAACTCAACAAGTAATGCTCAATCAAGGAGTCAACTTACTTTGGGAGGAAACGGATTTTGGGAGGAAATGGACATATTGATAGATTCCTCTGCTTTGAACTGCTTGCAGAACTTGCCTGGACTATGTAACTATCGTTTGGTGCAGCGAATTGTGGTAATGCTGGCATATCTTTGCTGATGGTGTCACCAGTGATGCAATTTTTTCCCAAGGAGCCGTCAATTGGCTTGGTGTCGTGGCATTTCTGTATCCTCCTCCCTTCTGCTAGTGATGGTCTAAAATTTGGGGGCCAATGGCTTATGCTGGACCGGTAGTCAGTGACGGGTATGATCCAATTGCAGTGGTATCAACCTAAGACAGGAGGCTGACGCCTAAAGGTCAGTTTTCCGATGACGGGTAAGAACCATATGTTGAATTGGACAACCTACCAGGCACGGTCCATAAGCCACATTAACCTCACTCCCCCACTGGCACCAAGGCCAAATTTGGGGGCCAACAGAGGTGAGGCAAAGAACCTCACCCCCCCACTGGTGCATAGACCTATCCACAAGTATGGCTGTATGCTGGACCGGTAGTCAGTGACGGGTATGATTCAATTGCAGTGGTATCAACCTAAGATAGGAGGCTGACGCCTAAAGGTCAGTTTTCCGATGACGGGTAAGAACCATATGTTGAATTGGACAACCTACCAGGCACGGTCCTTAAGCCACATTGCTTGTTGTTTAATTAATCAGAAGGGGGGAGATGCTGGGAGCCATTAGCCAAGTAGGTATGACAATTTCCTTGCCAGCGTACCCCATGTTGCTGACATGTTGCAGCGACATTGAATGTAGGTGACCTTGCTCAAGGACCAAGGCAGATTAGGGTGTTCCCGGTTTTAAGATAATCGTGTTTAGGGCGTTCCCAGTTTAGGTTCCAGGTTTAAAGTTTAAGATTATTCCTCCTGGGAATAGGGCGTATCCTGCTGCCTGAGTTCCCCTTGAGTTCTCACGGGATTCAGACAGTATATTTTGGAGAGAGAAGCCCAGTGGAGGTGGATTTGGGCAGAGAATGTGGATTTCCCCAGAACGTGTTTGTAGAGTGCCGGTGTGAGTTCGGGAATAAAGAGTTGCTGTTTGAATCTACAAGCTGTGTGGTGGCTCGTGATTGTGTGCCCAGCCAGACTGCGGCATTTGTGCCCAGCCAGACTGCGGCACCTTTGTGTATGCAAAGATTTAAACAGAACACAAAAATGCTAACCAAAAGTGAAAAGTATTTATAAATTAAACTAAATTAGTTTTTTTGATCAAAGACACCATTGATAGAAATTAAAATATAAAACATAGATTGGGAGAAGATATATAATATATTTGTAATATATTATATAAAAGGTTCTACACCCAGAATATCAAAGACACTTCTACACACCACAAAAGGAAAGATGCTAATGACCCAATAAGAAAAATGACAAAAGTCTTGAACAAGTACTTTACAAGAATATATCCTAATATAAATAAATATGTGAGAACATAAATAATTTTGTTAATCACCAGAGAAATACAAATCAGAATTACAAAATGATATCACCACACACTCAATAGAGTGGTTAGAACTGAAATGACAACATCGAATGTTGACAAGGATGTGGAGCAACTGGAACTCTCATACTTTATTGGTACTGGAAAAACTACCTATGAAAAATGTTACACAGTATTTGCTAATACTAAATAGATGTGTGCGTATGATGCACAGCAATACAACTAATATAAATATATTCAGAATAGTTACATTTACATGATCATTATAAGACAAGAATGTTCATAACAATACTACTGAAAAAAAGGCTCAAAACTGGATGGATGTTCATGAACTGAAGAATGCATAAAAATCACGATTATATTTATACACAAAACTATTGTAAAGTAGTGAGAATGAAATAAATCATAATGATATGCCACCTATTAATTTTATAAACATACGTTGAATGAAAGAAGACAGACATGAGAGTTACGCACTATAACTCCATTTGTATGAGTACAAAAAGCAAAAAGGAAAAAAAAAACTATGACAGGAGAATTCAGGATAGAGCTTATGATATGGGGAAATTTACTAATTAGACAGTGGCAGGAGAGAACTTGCTGAGTTTGGGCAGCACTCTATTTTTAATATACATTCTATTTATAGGAATGGATCCAACTTTAAATTCAGCGTGGTACACTTATATTTGTGCCTTTTCTTCAAGTATATTATGCCTCAAAATTAAAGTAATTTTGTAAAACTTTAGAATTTTTATGTGTCCACTACAAATTATTTTTTATTATAATCTATGAACCAAGAAAGTATCTTCTTGTACTCAAAAGTTACTATTACAGAGAATATTAACATCATTCCATCTATGTTTGTTTATTTTTGGTACCAGAGATGGACCAGAGGGGCACATAACCACTGAACGGTATACCTAGTTTTATTTTTTATTTTGAGACAGGGTCTCCCTAAGTTCCCAAAGATGACTTTAAATATACAATGTTTCTCCTTCAGCCACCCTAGCCACGGGGATTGGAGGCATATGTTAGTTTAAAAAGTATTCTTGAACTGAGCATTCACTCAGAAAATGTTTATTTAGAACTTCTAATAACTTGAAGATACAACAAAGGGAGATTTGTGATTAAAAGGATATTGATACAAGGCAGTATTAGAATTTAGAATAAAATAGCAAATATCATACGCAATAGTAAATAAGGACGCCTGGTGGCGCTGCAGGATAAGAATGTGATATTGGGCACTTGGATGCCTCAGACGCCATTGAACCAGGAATCAGAACTCTGAAAGCTCCCTAAAATAAGGAGGCATTGTAGGTGAGCTCCAGAGGACAGATCTTCAGAGAAGGGATCATTCTAAGTGCATGTCAGACAGAAATATTTAACTCAAGATTATTTAACAAAGTCGTTTGAGTGGACTGTATACCGAGTTGAAGGAACTGCACCTTCTGGACGGATTTGAACAATGCAGACTGCTCCAGCAAAATCCCCGCAGAAAAGGCAAGTCATTTTCTTTGCTATGCTGTTGTTTTTGTGGGAGACTGACTCTGAGGCAATTAGATATTCCATGCCAGAAGAAACAGAAAGTGGCTACTCAGTGGCCAACCTGGCAAAAGATCTGGGGCTCAGGGTGGGGGAGCTGGCCACTCGGGGTGCGAGAATCCATCACAAAGGCAGCAATCAGCTCTTGCAGCTCGATGAAAAAACCAGCAATTTGCTTCTACAGGAAAAACTAGACCGGGAGGTGCTGTGTGGGGCGACAGAACCCTGTATATTGCATTTCCAACTGTTACTAGAAAACCCGGTGCAATTGTTTCAAATTGATGTGCAACTCACAGATGTAAATGACCATTCTCCAGAGTTCCTAGAAAGGGAAATGATCCTTAGAATCCCAGAGAGTGCCCAGCCAGGGACTGTATTTCCCTTGAAATCAGCTCAGGACTTGGACATGGGTAGCAATAGCGTTCAGAACTACACAATCAGCCCCAACTTCAATTTTCGTGTTGTTACTCATAGTCATGGGGATGGCAGAAAATACCCAGAGCTGGTGTTGGAGAAAGCCCTGGACCGGGAGGAAGATTCTGAGCTCAGTTTAACCCTCACAGCACTGGATGGTGGGGTGACACCCAGATCTGGGATCATGACAGTATACATTGAAGTAGTAGACATCAATGATAATGCTCCCAAATTTTTACAGTCCCTGTATGAGGTACAGGTTCCTGAGAACAGTCCCATAAACTCGTTAGTTCTTGTTGTTTCTGCTCAAGATTTAGATGCAGGAACATATGGGAGTGTATCATACACACTATTCCAAGGCAATGAAGTTTCTCAACCATTTGTAATAGACCAAATAACAGGAGAAATTAGTCTGCAAAGAGCATTGGATTTCGAGGCAACATTATAACGTGGAAATTGTAGCTACAGACAGTGGGGGCTTTTCAGGAAAATGCACAGTGGCCATAGAAGTGGTGGATGTGAATGACAATGCTCCTGAACTAACCATGTCCACACTCAGCAGCTCTATCCCAGAAAACTCCCCAGAGACTGTAGTTGCCATTTTCAGCGTTTCTGATCCAGACTCTGGGGACAATGGTAGGATGGTTTGCTCCATAGAAAACGATCTCCCCTTCCTCTTGAAGCCCACATTTAAGAACTTTTATACCTTGGTGACAGAGGGGCCACTAGACAGAGAGAGCAGAGCAGAGTACAACATCACCATCACAGTCACTGACATGGGAATACCCAGGTTGGAAACGGAGCACAGCATAACTGTCTTTGTCTCTGATGTCAACGACAACGCCCCTGCTTTCTCCCAAACGTCTTACAAGCTGTTAGTTCATGAGAACAACAGCCCTGCCCTGCACATAGGCAGTGTCAGCGCCACAGACAGAGACTCAGGCACCAATGCCCAGATCACTTACTCGCTGCTGCCCACCGAGGACCCACACCTGCCCCTCGCCTCGCTGGTCTCCATCAACGCAGACAATGGGCAGCTGTTCGCGCTGAGGGCGCTGGACTTCGAGGCCCTGCAGGCGTTCCAGTTCCACGTGGGCGCCACAGACCAAGGCTCGCCAGCACTCAGCAGCCAGGCGCTCGTGCGCATGGTGGTGCTGGACGACAATGACAACTCGCCCTTCGTGCTGTACCCAATGCAGAACGCCTCTGCGCCCTGCACGGAGCTGGTGCCCAGGGCGGCAGAGCAGGGCTACCTGGTCACCAAGGTGGTGGCGGTGGATGGAGACTCGGGCCAGAACGCCTGGCTGTCATACCAGCTGCTCAAGGCCACGGAGCCCGGGCTATTTGGCGTGTGGGCGCACAATGGCGAGGTGCGCACCGCCAGGCTGCTGAGCGAGCGCGACGCGGCCAGGCACAGGCTGGTGGTGCTGGTCAAGGACAATGGCGAGCCTCAGCTGTCTGCCAGCGTCACGCTGCACGTGCTGCTGGTGGATGGCTTCTCCCAGCCCTACCTGCCACTCCCGGAAGTGGCGCCCGAGCGCGGGCAGGGGAACTCGCTCACTGTCTACTTGGTTATCGCCTTGGCCTCTGTGTCGTCGCTCTTCCTCTTCTCTGTGCTGGTGTTCTTGGTGGTGAGGCTGTGCAGGAGGCGCCGGGCAGGGGAACTCGCTCACTGTCTACTTGGTTATCGCCTTGGCCTCTGTGTCGTCGCTCTTCCTCTTCTCTGTGCTGGTGTTCTTGGTGGTGAGGCTGTGCAGGAGGCGCCGGGCAGGGGAACTCGCTCACTGTCTACTTGGTTATCGCCTTGGCCTCTGTGTCGTCGCTCTTCCTCTTCTCTGTGCTGGTGTTCTTGGTGGTGAGGCTGTGCAGGAGGCGCAGGGCGGCGCCGCTGGGTGTCTGCTCTGTGCGTGAGGGCCACTTTCCTGGCCACCTGGTGGATGTCAGTGGCACTGGGACACTGTCTCAGAGCTACCAGTATGAGGTTTGTTTGACCAGCGACTCTGGGACTAGCGACTTCAAGTTCCTGAAGCCCATATTCCACAACGTATCTCCCAAGAGTGCAAGAGAAGCAACCCATTAAAGTGGCACCTTCAGGAATAGTTTTGTATTCCATTAATCTGATTATATTGCAGTGTTTTCTACCCCTTATCTATAATTTTCCTGGATTAAGAGTTACAGTGTGTCATGGAGGAAAAGTCCCCCTTGAAGTATAGCTTTGATTTCCCTTCATAGTGGAGTTGTTCGCTGGTGTTGTCCAACTTTGGAAAACTCACTTTTACTTTATTGCATTTATGCACTGTCATTACAAATTCATGCTAAGGGTTGTTTTTTTTCCTTAAATTTTTAGTCTTTTGTATATTTGTCATGGTAACTGGCTTAATAAGTTCAACTGGAACTTTTCCTTATATGGTACTCATTCTGTTTCATCCCACTCAAGGATTTTAGGTGTTAAATTGAAAAAAAAAATCACTTCATTTTATTCTTTTTGTTTCCAAATGAATGCATATGATTACAAGTCCAGTATGTGAGAAACCATAATAAAATGCAACAACATCTACTCTTATTTTGCAACCTTAAGCCTCCTTGGCAAACATTTTTTGGAAAAACTTTTTAAATTGATATATAGCATGCAGAAAGCAAAGTGAATGTAATATTCAGCTGTATGTATTTTCACATAGCAAATGTAATTGCCACGAGCAACTTGAGAAAATGAAACATTTGCATTGCACTCAACACAAATTTCTCCTTAAAATCACTGGGAACCCAAGTATAACTGACATATGTCCTCACCATAGCATAGTTTATTTTTGCCCCTTTTGAATTTTATAAATGTAATAATAGACTGTGAACTGCCTTGTGTATAGTTGCTTTTGCTCAATATTTTATGAAATTTATTCATTATTCTGCTTAACTTTTTCATTCTCATTGCTGTATTACTCATTACTTCACTGTATTAGTCTTTTCATTCTCATTGCTGTATTGCTCATTACTTCACTGTATTAATCTATCAACGTTTATTAAAATTCATTGAATATCATCTAGCCACATATATGGGTTGGTGCATGGGTTGACTGTTATGAATCACACTACTCTGAACATTCTTGCAATGTCTTTGGACTTTCCAGTTTTGTTGGACACTAAGGGATGGAATTACTGCTTATTTTGTAGGTACATATTTACTCTTAGTAGACATTTCCAAATAGTTTTCCAAAGTGATTTTGCCATTTACACTATCCACAACATCTAGATGTACCCAGTCATTCACATGCTATTGTCTGGTTTTTAAAATTTTATCCCATTAGAAAGCATTTTAAAAACTTCCAAAAAAACTCTTACAACATTTATCCTTAATATTAGTTAATATTTTTATAATTGTTTTGGGTTGAATTGAACTCCCATCCCTTCCAGTTTCATATGACATCAGAAATCCCACTACCTCAGAATATGATCTTGCTTAGAGATAGGGCCTATGAAGAGGGAATTACATTAGTATTAGGTGGTTTGTGTAGGCCCTAAACCAATAAAACTGGTGTCATTATAAAAGGAAATTAGGCATGGAGAAAAGACATACCAGATACATGCATACACAGAGATGATCGTGTAAAGTCACCAGAATAAGATCATCATCTATGAGAGAGACTTCAGAATTTAAAAATCCTGACAACACCTTGACCTGAGACTTATATTCTCCACAACTGTGAGAAAATATATACCTGTGATTTAAGCCACCCATCTGTGGTATGTGGTTATGGCAATCCTACAAACAACATTAGTAATTTATCATGCATTTTTTTCTTTGACAATTTACTGTTATGATTGCTGGGTACTGCATTCAAAAATAACTTCAATTGTATGATCTTCACATAGAATATACTGCTATTTCAGGTACTTCTCTTGTCAAATTGAAAAGTCCATTTATTATCCATTAACAATAGTTTCATTGATTTTTGTATGGATAAAATGCAGACATTCTTATTCTTTCTTTCCTATTTCCCTTACATTTTCCAACCTCCTTCAGTGAACCTCTGTCTTTAACCACATCTTGTCTATAGATATGTTTTAGAAACTGAAAATATGAATTTGAATTTTGCTTTTTGTGACAATATAAATTATAATTCCCTACAACCAAAAATCACCAGGAACACACTTTATCAAAATAAAGTTGGGGTTATTGACTCTTTGTAACAATGGAAACTGTAGAAAATAAGAAACTGTGGATCACCTTAGTAACAGGGTAACTTTTGTACTATTATAAAGGAGTTCTAGGATTTGAGTTTGTGATAGGAAATTTGGAGAGGGTTTAAGGAAGTAAGGGTTAGCTCTGGATTAGACGCTTTAAGAAAATGGGAAAGAAATGTATGATTAGCTATTTCACTAAATTCCATTGAGGAATTGAGGAGAACAAGCTGAAATGAAAGTATAATTGGTGAAAAAGCAACATTCACTCATATTTGCAAGGAAGTGGAGGTCTTTGGTCATTGTCCTGGTTTGAACAATATTCTTATTTTGGCTTGTGCTCAACCATGAAGTAATTTTATTTTCATCTTGCTTAATTGCTGAGAGCCATAGCGGAGTCCAAATGACACAAGGCATTTTTGCCAGAATGGAGTGGTTGAGAGGTGATGCCAGCAAGGGATCCAGATGATAATGGTTATATTAAGCTGTGTATATTAGACCCCTGCTGTCCAACTCGGCCTGCTACTTTGGAGATTCCCGGAGAGTTCCCATTGGTTGGGGAAGTGCAGGAGGAGGGATTTCCCCAGGCGGGATTTCCGGTTGGTGTGTAGTGTGTCCAGAGAGAAGGCAGCTCGTGGGTGGTGGCGTTTGGCGAGTGGGAGAATAAAGGAGTTCCTGTTTTGAACCTACAAGGCTGTGTGGTGGCTGGGTTATTTTTGCCCAGCCAGACTGTGGCACTTAATCAGAATCACCAAGGTCTTTTTTGATATTGGTGTTGGGTGAGATGGTTCATGTTCTGTAGGAGATCTTGACCTACCTGAGAGTGTCAGGACAGTCCCTGGTTATCAGTGGCTGATTCTCTCTCTCAAAATATTGTCCCTTATGCAGCCATAGTACTTGGGATAAGTAATATCATACCTGCTCCTTGGATCTACCATTGTGCTTCCTATGCCATTGAAAAAAGAATGTCCCTAAAATCAAGATCAAATAGATTCACCTTTTCAACTTCACACTTTTTCAAAATCCCAATCATGAATTCAGCTTCCCATATTTTCTACCTGGAGCCTTCTATCTTTTTGCTTCTACAATAATTAAATGTTCTCTGCATCTGTACCAAAGTGCTCTCTGGTTTTCATTCTCTCCTATTTGATTTCATTGTGTGATGGGACCCTCATCCCCTTCTTTCCTTTTTCATTCCCTCCCTTTGCTATAGTAAATCCTCAAATGACATCCCCAAAGAGTATGTATAGAAAAAAACTTAATATCTTACATGCCTGAAAATGTATTTAGTTTTCCCTAATACTCTACTGATGATTCAGTGAGATAAAAAATTCTTGCTCTGCAATTTAAAATAGTTTATGAAGTGATTATTAATCTAAAATTTTTAATAAATCTTACCAAATCTGATTGTTGATCCTTTTTGTTCTCTCTTCTTTTACACACATATCATATATAAAATATATAAATTATATGTATATGCAATATAATATGTGTAATTTCTGTCTCCTTCCTTCCCTCTCAAATTTTAGAATTTTCTCTATTAGGAGATTTGAGTTTCACAATAATATTATGTTCTTTTTCATTTATTTTTTCTGGACGCTTGATGTATTTATACATTCCGATAATTCACATATTTTCATTTTTGAGATATTTCTCTCTATTACTATTCCCTTACCAATTGTATCCCTAACTTTATCTTGTTATTTCTGAGATTTGAGCTTATCAGTTATGGAACATTTATAATTAATTCTCTATTATATTAGGGTTTTACTTTGTTGTGTTTTTTTATTTTATATTCTGACATCTCTTAATTTGAGTTCCTTCTAGTGTATTATTAATTTTGGTGTCATATTTAAATCCATAAGAACTTTGTTATTGAGACTTTTCCAAAGTATCATTTCACATTTTCCACAACTCACTTCATATCCTGAATTATCTGTTTGCTACAGAGTCCATTTTTCTTTCTACTTTTCCTTTTTCTTTCATTTATTTCTTGCTCTTTTTTGTTAAATATTTCTCTTTTTTCTTATGTCTTGCACACCCTGGTTGTCTGTTTATATGTAAAAAAAGGACTAGATAGAGTATTTGAAGCAGCTGCTGCTTTTTATATATTCTCTGCCTTTATATTACAGGGTGGTTTCCACTAAGACCTCTATCCTGAATAGAAATTCTGACAAGGTGCTCTGTGAGAGGCAGTGCAGGGCCAGGTTTATAGTGTCAGATGTGACTTTATAGTGGGCTGAGATGATTGGGAAGGGAGCTCTTTTTAGGAAGTGATCCTTGATATGCCCAAATGCAAAAGACTCTACTCTGAGATTCCAAAACCTCCACTAAATGTCTTAGTGTTCTCTAGAAGATTCCTTTGATTTCTTTAGAAATAAATGACCCTTAAGATTTTTGAGGAAAGGTCTTGAGGAGAAATAATTATTAAACTTTATAACCTATTATATATAATGTATACTATATACTTTCTTTGTATTTATTTACAAATTCATTATACATATCTCATTTAATCCTTCAAATAATGGTATAATTTTTAATTGTATATTTTTTAAGAGATGAACAAACTGGACTATACAGAAGTAAATCAATTTGACAAACATCATTGTCTTCACCAATTCAGGCTTCTATAATGAAGTGCCATAGGCTGAGTGGTTCATAAATAGCTGAAATTTATTTTTCACAGTTCTGAATTTTTTCACTATGAACAATGGTGATACAAGTACATCTAGTTAGTACTACTTGGGTCATATCAAGAATCAGTAAGATATCAAATATAATAGACAATAGATTCCCTAATACTAAGATGATATAGATGTTAGAATTATCTGAAGAAAGTTTTCAAAACAGATTTAATAAAGTGCTTTAACAAGCAATTATGAACATAGTTGAAATAAATGAAAAATAGAGTTTCAGCAAAGTCTGAGCGCAGGGTGCCAGCATGGTTGTATTCTGTTGAGGGCCCTCTTCCAGATTATACAATGCCAATTTCTCATTATACCCTCACATGCCAGAATAAGTGTGAGAGTGCTTTCCAGGATCCCTTTTATAAGGGCAATAATACCATTCCTTAGAGATCTATTCTCAACACCCAATTACTTCCAAAGGCTCTCTTTCCTAATACTATCACATTGGGAGTCAGGATTTCATCAGCCACCCAGCTAGTAAGAAGTAGAAGAATAATTCAAATCCAAGAAGACTGACTGCAGAGAAATTGTTTTATTCTTTGTTATTTAAAAACTTTTCCTATTTTGAAATCTGTTAAAAGTTCACAAAAGTGTATATAATTGTATATATTCATTTTGAAATAAATAATATTAAAATGATCAGCCATACATCTGTTTAACAATTAGAACAATGCTACTGAAAGTACCTCTTGGCCTCCATCTTAACATCTTTCATCCCTGTGGGGAAAAAAACTCATGTCTTGTATTATTAAATCAATTATTTGTTCTTCTTCAGAGCTGCAATATATATGCATAAGTTCTTCAGTAATATGCTAGTTAGTTTTGCCTGTGTTTGTAATTTATATGAATGGGATTCACGTAGTCTGGATCATGTGTGGGTTTGCTTTTTAAAAATCATAATATTAAACCAAAATCCATGTTGATGATGTTGTTTTGTTGTATTCCATTTTGTGAGTACATTTTTACTTTTAAATTCATTTTACTCTTGATTGACTTTTTAGTTGCTCTGAATTTTGTCACTGTGAAAAATGGTGATACAAGTACATCAAGGAAGGTACAATTTGGGTCATGTCAAGAATCAGTAAGATATCAAAGTGAATATAATAGACAATTAATAGATATCCTAATGCCAAGATGATAGAGATGTTAGAATTATCTGAAAAAAGTTTTCAGAACAGAGTTCAGGAAGTACTTCAACAACCAATTATGAACATGGTTGAAATAAATGAAAAATAGAGTTTCAGCAAAGAAATGTATGGTCTTACAAAAAATGGAAGATGGAAAGGAATACCAGTGGAAATTTTAGAAATTAAATATACAATAATTAAAACAAGAAACCTCAATGGATAGGCTCAAGAGGGAAATGGATAGGACAAAGAATGAATCAGTGAACTAAAAGAACAATGGAATTTTTAAAAAAGTTTTTAATATGTATTTTTAGTTCTTTTACTAAAATAAACTTTATTTTATTCGTTTATTTATATATGGTACTGAGATTCAAACCCAGTGCTTCACACATACTAGGCGAGTGCTCTACCAGGAGCCACAACCCCAGCCCATGGAATTTATCTAATCTGAATAACAAAGAGAAAAGAGACTGTAAAACAAGGAACAGTCTAAGCAACCTGTGGGACAATAACAAAAGAGGCAACATTTGTGTCATTGAAATTCTGAGAGAGTGAAATTGAAAAGAAATAATGACTGAAAACTTTCCAAATTTGCAAAAGACAAACTCAAGAGAATCAAAACTCCAAATAAATCGTACACAGGAAAATCCCAAAGAAATCCACACCAAGATACTTCAAATATCTGAACCCCCCACCCACCCAAAAAAAGCAAAGGAAATACCTTGAAAACAGTGAGAGAAAATTGTCTTCATAAATTCAGGCTTCTATAATGAAGTACCATAGACTAAGTGGTTTATAAATAGCTGAAATTATTTTTCAATAAATAGAAAAGAGAGAAGTCTCAAATTAATTTCCCAGAATTTTGCCAGTTCCAGCTTCCATCACAGAATTCAGTAAAAGAAGAAAAAAAATAATAAAGCCAAAGCACACAGAAGGAAGAAAATAATGAAGGTAATAGAAATCAAGGAAATTCAATGCAAAAATAATAGAGAATAATGAAACCAAGTACTGGATCTTTGAAAAATATCAATAAAATTGATAACACTCTAGCAACACTGATTGAAAAGTCTTACCCAACCATTTGAGTTTTTAGGTGTGATTTTGCATCAAAATCTTTATATCTTCAAACTTTTCTACAATATGTTATATCAGTTGAGAAGTTTATTTATGTAATTGCTTACATGTTATGTTTTTCCTGAATTGATGTGTTTTTCTTTGTATGTAACTCAATTAAAGTTGTTAAAGATTCGGTTCATCCCTAAAGTTTAGTTTTTCACTTTTGATAAACCTGAAGAATATTTTAAAGTTATAATACAATTAAAGGAAAACAAATATTTGAAGTAAACAATGGAAATCAATTTGATAAACTGCCGCAGTCCAGCTGCAGCAGAATAATCAGGGGGTGACGAATAACTTGTGTGCATTGATACAGCAGGAGTGGGAGCCGTTTATTGCAGGACAGGAGCAGTATTTATACATTCCACACAGCTTATCTAATTAACATAAACTAGATACATCAGTCAACCAATAAGGAATCTCCACACTTAATGGCTCGCTTTTGTTACTTCTCAAACCACTCCCTCTGGCATTTTGCCAGGCACCATCCAGACTTGTTTATGAACTCTAACATTCCCCTGGCAAAATGCCAGGTGTTATTTTGACTTGTTTACAGACTCTAACATTTCCCCCTTTTGTTTAATTTAAATAACGACCATAGTGGTTTTTACAGAAACACCATAAATAACCTGCTACAAACAGAAAGGGAGGATACAAAATGCCACAATACCAAGCCAATTGATGGCTCCATGCAAGAAGCCCTTGGAAAAATTATACCAGCAATGGCACCATTTGCAAAGATACCGAGTTTTTGTTGTAGATTATAGTTTGTTGTCTCAGTCCTGGTAAAGCAGTGTCTCAATAGATTAACTCACAGTCCAGGTAAATCACAGTCCAGGTAAGTTCTGCAGGCAGCTAGCTTAAATCACAGTCCAGGTAAGTTCTGCAGGCAGCTAGCTTAAATCACAGTCCAGGTAAGTTCTGCAGGCAGCTAGCTTAAATCACAGTCCAGGTAAGTTCTGCAGGCAGCTAGCTTAAGTTGTAGCAGCAGAAACAGCAATAGCTCCGAAGTCTCCTCCAGTTTTCAGCAACACTGGAAATTCTTCCACCTTGGTCTTTACCGGCACTGGGACGAAGGCAGGAACTCCGGATGGCTAAAGAAAATCCTGTAGCATTCTACTAAGAAAACAACCTTCTGAACAATTTAGTACATTATCTCAAGGGTTTTGTTTTACATTTGAAATAAGCATTAATAGTGCTCATTACTCATTAGCTTCCAGGTGTGGGAGAACCATTGTAGCTTAGTTATTGGCATTGAAAATGACCAAACATCAGGGACACCAGTAGCATCTTCTGCTGGCTGTAGTGCCTGGGCAGCCCCAGATGGCCCTGGGGAGTGTCCCAGACTCAAACTGCTACTGGGCACAGGGAGCAAGAGCCTGCGAGACTGTGCCTCCAGGTCAGGTCTAGATTTGGGCTCGCGGCAGTGGAAGAGCCAGCTCCCTGGCCAGGAGGCGGGGAAGGGCCAGTCGCCGCCTCCTCTTGGAAAATCCTTGCTATGCTGTGACCGGCTTGCACACTCGGCAGCCGTCTCTCCGCTTCACGCACCCTCCGGTAACGAAAAGTATTTAGTAGTAGCCTTTTGCAATTTCTTTCTTGATAATCCTTCCTCCTCTGAACTTTTTTCTTCTTTCTGACTAGAGGTCTTGGGCTTTTATCAACACATGCCCTAACTATTCTTGGTTCCACTGGGGTGCCTTCTTCCCTTAGTAATTTACTTCTCACCCCTTCCATATTTTCATCACAAAGACAATACAACATTTCAAGACAAAACAAGACACAAACATACTGTATCAATCTTCTCCATTTTCTCAAAATGGCCATTTTTCCTCTCGCCCTATCTGTCTAGGGACGAGCAGATTTGCTCCCGTCCTATCTATGGACGGCAGCTTTTTTTTTCGCCACTTACCCCGAGTGTCCCGGGGCTCCCCGTATGGGCCACCATCTGCAGCAACCCCCCGGTTATTTTGCTGCAGCCGGACTGTGGCAATAAACTATGCAATAATTTTAAGTTAACTAAGTGAAATTTAGTTTAACATACTTCACAATGTCTCATCAGTTAAAGTATTATTGCTGGACATTGGTAACAATCCAATTAAATTATTCTTTAAAATATCTATCATTTCAGTTTGGTATATATAAGAATAAAGAGCATGGGGCATGGTGATTTTTTTTAAATGTTGTCTTCCTTTCCATTTTGTATAAAGAGAAGACCAAGGTTTTGCCACACAATTATTCAAAATAAATGCAAATATGATTTAAGATTATTCCCACTGAAAGAAGAAAATGTTCTACATCTTGAAAGAAGTGTGAGTTACACAGATGGATTCATAGTAAAATGGTAGTTAAGGGGTAGGAATGTAGTTTAGAGTCAGAGTGCTTGGCTAGTTTGCTCAAGGCCTTGGGTTTTATCCTCTGTACTGCCAAATAAATAAATAGTGTATTTTAATTATGTAAACATTATCTCAAGGAAAGAACTATACAAAAAAATATTTGGAGTAGGCAGAGTGGAGGGAAAGTTATAGATGAAACAATGATGTGAAAGTTGATGCTGTATGCATGGGGGTTTATTCTTTACTTTGTATGTGTTGGACATTTTCCATAATCAAAAATTATTTTATTCACTGTGAGAACATGTATATGGAAGCAGAATCAATTCAATTCTATACAAGTAAATCAAATAAAAGCAAAATAGAGAAAAATCAAAGAAGTCTTTTAGGGATCTAATATAATTCACTTTCTATTACAAGAAAGTTTCTTGACATATCCAACTGATATCTTTGGGAGAACATTGAGATACTGTCTTCTTTGTGCCATAACTATAGTTGTTCTCAAAGATATTTCAGCAATTTATATTGAATTTGATACATGCTGTACTGTTGATTACATTTGCTTTAAAATGAGAAATAGAATCAACAAGTTATATTTTAGGATGCCTGTTGGTGCTGCAGTCAGAATGAATGAAGAACTCTGGAAGACAAAGATACCATATTAAGCTGCAATCAGAACTCAGAAATGCCATCCAGAAAGAAAGATACATTTATAAATAGCTCTGTTTCAGATGATAAGCCAAATCCATCCAAGATCTTCATGACTGTTGGTTTTTAGTTCATCTCTACTCTTTGCTGTTTATATCCTCCATTCTAGTAACATTTATGAAGTGAATCCTGGAGGCTAGTCACATTGATGTTCTACCTTCTGGTTGCATAGATATTATGTTTAATTATAAAAATGATATCAGCTGTTCCGAGTTTACATTTATTGTACATAGAGTTGAAATTTTTTTAATTCCCCATTCGCCTTATTTTTCTCTTTAATGTGTAGGCCTAACTTCACAATGAAGTAAGACTTTTGGTGAGGCCATTTATGAGTCATGAGATTTAAAGTATTTATTTATTTTACCATTAGTGTTACTAACCATCTTTTATGTTTCATATAGTTTGTTGGTGTTTCACGAATTTTTTGGAGTCACACTGCTCATCAGAGATAAGTTGGACTCCTTAAGAAACACACACACACACACACACACACATAATATCTATTTCACCAATTTATTTCTCTTCCTTTCAATGATTAGTTTATTTTTTTAGATTTTTTTAATATTTACTTTTTAGTTTTTGGCGTACACAACATCTTTGTTTGTAGGTGGTGCTGAGGATCGAACCCAGGCCCACACATGCCAGGTGACCGCGCTACCGCTTGAGCCACATCCCCAGTCCTCAATGCTTAGTTTTGTTAGAGTCTGTAAACAAGTCAGGATGGCGCCTGGCATTTTGCCAGAGAAATGTTAGAGTCTGTAAACAAGCCTGGATGGCGCCTGGCAAAATGCCAGAGGGAGTGGTTTGTGAAGTAACACCAGCGAGCCATTAAGTGTGGAGATTTCTTATTGGTTGACTGATGTATCTAGTTTATGCTAATTAGATAAGCTGTGCAAAATGTATAAATACCTCTGTTATCCTGCAATAAACAGCTTCCACTCCTGCTGTATCAATGTACACAAGTTGTTCGTCACCCCCCCCACCCCCCACCCCCGTTATTTTGCTGCAGCCGGACTGCGGCATAGTTTAATCTCTACTTCTCCTCTTTAGTAACAAACAACAGCCTACCAGGCAAGGTGGCACACATCTGTAATCCCAGCAGGCTCTGGAGGCTGAGGCAGGAAGATCTGAAATTCAAAGCCAGCCTCAACACTGGTGAATTGCCAAGCAACTCAGTGAGATTCTGTTTCAAAATAAAATACAAAATAGGGTTTGGGGGCTGGGGATGTGGCTCAAGCGGTAGCGCGCTGCCTGGCATGCGTGCGGCCCGGGTTCGATCCTCAGCACCACATACAAAGATGTTGTGTCCGCCGAAAACTAAAAAATAAATAAATAAATATTAAAAAAAAAATAGGGTTTGGGATGTGGCTCAGTGGTCAAGTGCCCCTGAGTTCAATCCCTCCTGTTCCCTCACCCCCCACCAAAAGAACAAAATAACCCATAAGTCATTATGAAATTTTAAAACACTTGCATTTTTCAAAAATAGACTATTCAAAACTCACAATTATGGATTTAGTATTTTGAACTTTAGAAATACTTGTATTTAAATTTCTTTTAATAGACCTTATCTTTTCTTTAATGGTGTTTAAAGTTCTTGCAATATGTTACCAGAAAAGTATTAAAATATACTACTTAAGTTTCTGAGTACTATTTCATTTCTCTTTGTGTATTTAAAATGCAGAAGAAAAACACTAAATATCATGCTTTAGTTATGGCAATCAATTATGTAAATAGTCACAAGAATCTTCCAGAATAGATAATTCACCGTGCCTGACTGGGATGATCATTCTTTATATCATCAACTTTTCTCTCATGAAGATAAAAAAAATTATAGATTTTTTTTCCTGATAAGTTTCACAGTCTGCAGGGAATTATCCATGACAAAATATGCTGGGCCATACTTCTAGCCTCCATTCTTCATTGTAGCTTTAAAGCCTTTATAGGAACTGATAATATTTTTTAAAAATTGTTGATACGTATTTTATCCAATATTTAAGACTACAGGTAATTCATTAGATATGCCATTGTTATTTTTCTTACCTCATTAATAATCTCAGTGTGAACACTGAGTATCCATTTGCCTTCTAAATTCTAAGGGGGATAAGCATCTCTCTTTGCTGATAACTGCCTCTGAAGGGAAAGAAAACATTTCAAATGTTGAAAACTTGGATATATTTCACCTATCATATTTATGTGTCTAAGGCAAGGTTAAAGTTTGGATCTACTGTAAATTATCTGAAAGTTCATTGTTCACATGAAAAAGGAATAATACAGGGGCTGGGGTTGTTGCTAAGTGGTAGAGTGCTTGCCTAGGATGTGTGAGGCACTGGATTTGATTCTCAGCACCACACATAAATAAATAAAGGTCCATCAACAACTAATAAAATATTTTTAAAAAGGAATAATGCAAGATGGGATTCTGATCAAAATGTTAGAACAAAATATGACTCAGACATGTAAGAGAATGGATCCTGAAACCATAACTCTGGCTTCAAACTTTGGTTCTGCTATTTGGACAGATTCTTTAAACTCTTAATTTCTTTATATATATGGTGTGACTGATAAAAATCCCAGAAGAAACAGGTCCTGTATCCCTTGGGTTTCAATTTCCATATCTATAAAACTGCTTTCAATATCTCTTTAGTTTAAAGTCTGTGGCTCTGATACTCATTGCGTTACTTCTAGATTGACTGTAGTTTTACACTGTAAATGCATTAATAAAACAAAACGAGATTAGTCATTATTTAACTGTATTATTATTTGCATATCAGTGTGGGAAAATAGAACCTATTCTTTGTAAAATAGTTCCATTTTGGACCAGGTGATACACATGATTGTAAACTTTTGCATTACCATAAAATCTTCAATTCCTAAAAATAAACATATATAACTACAATGAACTAAATTGAAATAAGTTTTAAATTTAATTTCAGGTAAGTTTTATAAGATCTTATCTCCCTTGGATAAATTATGCAGAAGAGAAATAAAGTTCCACTGATGAGGGTGCATGAGGAGATTGAGATATCTTCTTGCTTACACCATTATTCTAGTTCATGCATTAGAATAATAAATTACAAAATTTAAGCAATAACAACGTTTATTTTAAAAATCTATAGACTTTTAAAATGATTTTCATTTGGAAATATCCCAGATGAGCTTTGGTTTCAAAATATTGTGTTAATTCATAACTTAAGACGCAGGGTGGCGCTGCAGGCTAAGATTGTGAATGTAGGTCCCTTAAAACCTCCCATACACTTTTGTTTCAAGACCTTATAAAAGACACGCGAGAAGCTGTGCAAATAATACGGAGTTGCCAACGGATTGGGGCAGCAATATACAATTTAAGCTCAAAATCAACTTTGTGAGGGTTCCTCCAAACAGGAAAACAAGTGTTCCACGTCTCCAGTCTTCTTTGGGGTTTCCTGAAGTACTTGGATATAAGCAAACCGACTACAACATGGGGAAACTACAGAGAGTTCAACCGAGCAGGCAAGTGATAGCCTTTATTTTTATGATGTTTTTGTCTCAGATTCGCCCAGAGTCTCTTCGTTATTCTGTAGAGGAGGAAACAGAGAGCGGCTCCTTTGTAGCCCATCTGACAAAGGACCTGGGCCTGGGAACTGGGGACCTGGCAGCCAGGTCTGTTCGGGTTATGTCTGATGATTATAAGCAGCGTTTGCTGTTGGATCCTCAGACTGGCGATTTGCTTCTGAAGGAGAAAATAGACCGGGAGGAACTGTGTGGCCCTATTGAACGGTGTGTACTGCATTTCCAGGTGTTTCTTGAAATGCCAGTGCAATTTTTTCAGGGAGAATTATGGATCCAGGACATAAATGACCACTCTCCAGCATTCACTGATAGGGAAATGCTCTTGAAAATACCAGAAAACAGCCAGCCAGGGACTCTATTTCCATTGAAAGTAGCCCAGGATTTGGATGTGGGTAGCAATGGGCTTCAAAAATACACCATCAGTCCCAATTCTCATTTTCACGTCCTTACACGAAATTACAGTGAGGGCAAGAAATACCCAGACCTGGTACAAGACAAAGCCCTGGATAGAGAGGAGCAGCCTGAATTCAGCTTAACCCTCATGGCTCTGGACGGTGGCTCTCCACCTAGATCTGGAACAATCACAGTTCAAATCCTGATCATGGACGTCAATGACAATGCTCCCGAGTTTGTGCATACCCCATATGAGGTGCAGGTCCTGGAGAACAGCCCCTTAGATTCCCCAATCCTCAGCGTCTTAGCTAGGGATGCAGATGCTGGAAACTTTGGGAGTGTTTCCTATGGCTTGTTCCAACCATCTGATGAGATTAAACAAACTTTCTCAATAAATGAAGTCACAGGGGAAATCCGACTGAGGAAGAAATTGGATTTTGAAAAAACTAAATCTTATCATGTGGAAATTGAAGCTATAGATGGAGGAGGCCTTTCTGGAAAAGGCACTGTGTTCATAGAGGTGGTGGACGTGAATGACAATGCCCCAGAACTTACCATATCGTCACTCACCAGCTCCATCCCAGAAAATGCTCCTGAGACCATAGTCTCTATATTCCGTGTTGGAGACAGAGATTCTGGAGACAATGGAAAGATGACTTGCTCTATTCCAGATAATGTGCCCTTCATTCTAAAACCGACATTCAAGAACTTTTACACCCTGGTGACAGAGAGCCCGCTGGACAGAGAGAGCAGAGCAGAATACAACATCACCATCACAGTCACCGACATGGGGACACCCAGGCTAAAAACCGAGCACACCATAACCATCCTCGTCTCTGACATCAACGACAACGCCCCTGCCTTCTCCCAAACGTCATACACGCTATTGGTGCGAGAGAACAACAGCCCCGCCCTGCACATAGGCAGTGTCAGCGCCACAGACAGAGACTCAGGCACCAATGCCCAGATCACCTACTCGCTTCTGCCAACCCAGGACCCGCACCTGCCCCTCGCCTCCCTGGTCTCCATCAACGCAAACAATGGGCAGCTGTTCGCGCTGAGGGCGCTGGACTTCGAGGCCCTGCAATCATTCGAGTTCCGCGTGGATGCCACAGACCAAGGCTCTCCCGCGCTCAGCAGTCAGGCGCTGGTGCGAGTGGTGGTGCTGGACGACAATGACAACTCGCCCTTCGTGTTGTACCCAATGCAGAACGTCTCTGCGCCCTGCACGGAGCTGGTGCCCAGGGCGGCAGAGCAGGGCTACCTGGTCACCAAGGTGGTGGCGGTGGATGAAGACTCGGGCCAGAACGCCTGGCTGTCATACCAGCTGCTCAAGGCCACGGAGCCAGGGCTGTTTGGCGTGTGGGCGCACAATGGCGAGGTGCGCACCGCCAGGCTGCTGAGCGAGCGCGACGCGGCCAGGCACAGGCTGGTGGTGCTGGTCAAGGACAATGGCGAGCCTCCGCTGTCTGCCAGCGTCACGCTGCACGTGCTGCTGGTGGATGGCTTCTCCCAGCCCTACCTGCCGCTCCCAGAAGTGGCGCCCGAGCGCTCGCAGGGGGACTCGCTCACTGTCTACTTGGTCATCGCCTTGGCGTCGCTGTCATCGCTCTTCCTCTTCTCTGTGCTGGTGTTCGTGGTGGTGAGGCTGTGCAGGAGGCGCAGAGCGGGGGCGCCTGGTGTTTGTTCTGTACCTGAGGGCCACTTTCCTGGTCACCTGGTGGATATCAGTGGAACTGGGACACTGTCTCAGAGCTACCAGTATGAGGTGTGTCTGGCTGGAGACTCTGGGTCTGGTGAGTTCAAATTCCTGAAACCAATATTCCCCAATCTCTTGATTCAGGACAGTGGAAATTAAAGAAAGCCCCCACCTGCACTTATAGCTTTGTATTCACTTAATTGTTTTATTTTGTTCAATTAATCTCCCATTAATTTGGGCAAACAACCGATTGCAAGGTCTTTTTATTAAGAAATTGTGTTTCTTGAACATTGATAGCATTATCCCAACCATATCCTCCTGATAGTGCTTAATTTGTTCTTTGTTATTGGTAGTTAATGTAATTAGCATTTAAATTACAGAATGTATTGAATGTGTTTTCTCCCGAATTTGACTTTATCTTGGTGAATAATATTTCTCTAAGTAGAAATTACTCAATAGTACTCAAATTTTAGCAACGTTTAAAATTAGTTAATATTAAAGCTTTTATGAAGTCTTGAATTCCTATTACTTGTGGTGCCTGTCTTTACCATATAATTTCATCTTTTCAACTCCAGAGTGTTTGAAATTCTATTTTATTTCATTGGTGCTGGGGATGGATCCCAGAATTTCTTGCATGCTAAGCAAGTATGCATTCCACTGAACTTCAAATCCGCATGAATTTCTTTGTATTTACATTGGCTTTTCTGTTGAGTATACTACTTATGTAAGCTTTCTGAATACATGTAAGCTTAATATTTAGCATACTTTTTCTCCCAAATTGTATATAAACTTGAACTTTGTTAAAATATCAGTACCTTAAAATTGTGACCCATTTGTGACACCACCTGATAGATTATCTTAAATATTTGGTTACTGTATACTTAGTATATTATATGGGTTTATAAATATGAATATTAAATTTAAAAATAATTCTAATCCACAAATAATAAAGAGGAAATCTTATATAATTTCTTATTTGTTTCAATAAATAAAACTGTTAAGTGGCAGATGGTGTGACTCTGTGGTAGAGCATGCATGCATACATGCAAGGCCTGGTTTCAATTCCTAGCACCAAAGCAAAACCAAAAATTTTGTAGAAATTCTGTTAAATAACATCTTGCTAATGAGCTTTAAAAAATAATCTTAGAATCTGAAATAAACCCTAAACTTCTCCAAAGAATTTGGGACATCTGATTTTGCCCTTCCTTTTGGCCTACAAATACAAGTGTAAGTGTAGGATCCTTTTGTTTTTCATTGTGACCACTGTGCTACATTCACAGCCCTAATTGTAGTATCATGTGTTTTTCTGCAGCTTCGCCCCACTCTTTCAAAAGTGTTAGGAAATTTCTCCTGAATTTCAGGAATTCTATTGAATTCTGATTATCAGTTGATCTCAGATTTTTCACTTTACATTACTTTGTGGATATGGAAGGTATTTATCAACAAAATAATGCATTCTTTTCTGTGTTTGATTATCTTCTGTTTGTTTGTTAATGTAACCTTTAGTTATTTTGATTTAGTTTAACTTTCAATCCTACTGAAGTTGCATGATAATATGTATATCATTTAAAGTTACACATTCACTATGTATAAATATTATTACAAATTATTAAATTATTTACAATTTGATATTAATATTTATGGAACACTACTCATGCACTAGGTATGCAGTAACCAAAAATTAATATAATCTCTAACATATCACATATCAAAATAAATAATATTTTGTCTCTGAATACATTGGAACAGTAATTAATTTACCTGAATTATAATTGTTTTATATTGTGTTCAGTAAGCCAATAGGTGGATAATATGATTTCTAACTAGTAAATTCATATGAATAAAACTCTATGAAGACATCATTGAACTTTTAGCAGAATATGAACAATTGAAAAGGTTACTTTATAATGTAACACATTATAAAGATTTATTTTTAAATCTCAAATATAATTCTATTGAAGTTTAAAGTATACACATTTTTTCACTGAGTTATTCTTTTTTCCTAAGTATATATTGAAATAAACAAAGGTAAATTGCTATTTGTTATTCTTCAAATATAATTTTTTGCTTTCCTTCCTTTTAAAAATTTAAGTGAGGCAGAGACAAAAATAAGAAAACACAAATATGTAAGACACAAATATAGAAGTAAACACTAATGACTTTTCAATTTATTAGCTATTTAAATGAAATAGTTTTATATATGACAATAAAAAATCAAATTGAAGGCTTTACCAATATATTTCAATACACAAATATCCAAGTTCACTTTTTTTTTTTGTTTATCCTAGGCTAGTCTAATTTGTATAATCACCTAAATAGACTGAACAAATAAACACCCAGAACCCACTTTATCCCTGGAAAAAGCATGAATTATTCCTTACCAGCAAGGAGCCACTACAAGACTATAGAGCAGATCAAATTTTGAAATTCAATTATTGGAATTTAGCAATAAACATTGTAAAATTTCACAGTATGCATACCTTATAAAAATGTGTCAGTTGATTGTCATAGGAAAAAATAGGAAATGGAGGCAAAATATCTTGATAATAACACCCATTTAAACATTTTGCCTCACTCAAATATACACAACTTTTGTAATTCCTTTGTTGTTTATAGGCACAGCATGTAGTGAGTTCAATGCATTTTTTTCTGGGGGCAAAATTCTATTGAAGGCAATATAGCACATATCACTCAGATTCCTACTTTCTTTATAATCAAAAGTTGCAAAAAAGGAATTTTTTTAAAGTGTGAAGTTAAATCTCATTCATATTTTTGGTGGAATTCTGCTTCCAGGTTAGATGGATTGTCTGGCAGCAGAAAGCAACCATGAAAATTGGCTAAATATCAGAAATTATTTCTCTACAGGAACAGAAGGCAGATTATATGATAAGAAATAAATGGTTTAAGATTTCTGAGAATACTTAGGCATGAGAACTGAGTCCTACAGTCAGTTTTCCCCCAAGGAAATTTGCTAAGTCAGAAAACTAACAACAGACTCTTAAACAGGGACAGACTAACTTCTATAGCCTTTAGTAGACTGGAAAATTCAAGCTCAGGATCAGTTTCCCTGCTCAGGTCACTTGTCAAACTCAGGATAGCCCAGGGCAGAAGTCTGAAAACCCAAGTAGAAAATTCTTAGAAAGCAGAATGAAGTTTTCTTTACTATTCAAATATTAGAGTTTGGGATCTGGCATAGGAAGGGGCATAGAAAATATACCAATTTTTCAACTGAAAATTCTGTAGGCAAGGTGCTTATCAGGATGTCAAGGAACCTTGACTGTTTCAGTAAACACAATTTGACTAGTGAGGGTTCTATCAGGCTGACAGAGGAAAAGGTAAACTCATCCTAGGGAAATACAATATCACTTTTATCCTGGACATCTTTTTACATAAATATACAGAATTGAGTGAAAAGTAATAGACCACTTATGCACAAAACTGGATGTCTGAGTAAAACCAAGAGAAAAAACATAATACAAATGACCTCCAGATAATCCAGATAGTATAATTAATGTTAAAATAAGCATGAATAATATGTCAAAAATAAGGAACAGTAGAGAAAATAGACATAAAGAGATTTTGACCTGACAACTGAAATCTTAAAATGAACATTCTATAATGGCAAAATTATAGTGTCTGACATAAAACTATTGAAATAGTTTAATGCCATAGATATAGAAGACTACAGGAATAGTGGATTGCAAGATAGGTTAATATAAAATATCCAAATAGGAGCACAAAAAATAATGAAAAATAACATTAATGACATGTGAAACATAATGAAAAACTCTAACATACATATGATTATAATTCTAGAAGGATAAGAGATAATTGAGTGGTAATAAGCAATATTTGAACAGTTAATGACCAAGAATTTTCCAAAACTGTCTTTAACTGTTCAAGATATTCACAGCAACCCAATCAGGATGTAAATTTTTAAAAAGTCCAAAATTCAAAATAAAAAAATCAAGATCCAAATTAAAGAGAAAAAAATCTCAAAATCAATCACATAAAACATCACATATTATTTTTAAGAAGCATTAATAAAGTTAATGTTAAACATAAATCCCAAAACCAAAAGAAAAAAGAATGCCCTTTAAAGATAAGAAAATTATTAGCAGACTAGAATTCTATCACCAGCAAACATTTCTCTCAGCAATGAAGTTGTCAGACAAACAAAAACTGAGAGACTTAATCACAGTCACACCTGCACTAATGGAAATACTTCCAGTGGAATTCATTAGGCAGAAGGAAAACAGTCCTAAAGGGATCACAGAATTGCAGGAAGAAACAAAAAAGACAGGAAGGGTAAATAAAAATGAGTATTGATTTAATGTTGATTATAATGGGCAGTGTCAGTAGTTTCTTGAAGGATTTAAAATATGCATTAAATTTAAGTTCATAACAACAACAACAATGTGAGAGGTAGAGGCATAGATTTGGAGAATTCTAATGTTTTAATTAAAATTATGGAGTTACTAAGATCAATATTTTTATTAGATTCTTATAGATCAAAGATGCATGCTGAGATTTCTTGAATAATCACTTAAAGGATAACCAAAATAAAACTATTTTAAGGGAAATTTAATATAACAATGATTTGAATGCCAAAAGAAGAACAAAATTTCAGGAGTATGTAAAAAATAATTGGATGTTAATTATAGATGGGCAGATATCAGATATTACATTAATAATGCAATTGAGCCAACAATATTGTACACTAAATTAAAGAAAACTCAACTATTGCTATAAAAAATATATGGGCTTGTGAGAGAAAGAATACAGAAATTTGAAAGTTTAAAATTGGAATAAGATTATAATACAAATGATAGCATTTTAGTGTAGCTATATTCACAAAAGACAAAGGAGACTTTTAGGAAAGATACATTGCTAGCAATAAAGAGAGATGTTTTACCATCTCTCTTTCACACCAGAAATATGTGAGTTTTAAGACTGAATATTTCCCTCTAAGATAACTACAGAATAAAAGAAAATATCAAATTGATGAAATACAAATTAAAAGTAGATAAACCACAATCCTCTCAATTTCTGATAGAATAAGAAGACAAAGCACATATGCATGCATCCATGTATGTGCACACATACACACATGCAAGAATACTGAAGTTCTAAACAACACAAACATATTCAAATACATCAACATCCATAGCACACTCATGCATACATATTATTATTACTTGTATATAAAATGTGCAAATGGCCCATATTCTGGGTTGTAAAACAAGCCTCATATTTAAATAAAAGATTTTGAGATGACTCAGTATACTTTTTGACTGCAGCAAAATAATGCAGAAATTAAAATATGACAAGAAATCCCCAAATACTTCAAAATTAATAATAAAACCCATGAGTCAAGAAGAAATCACAACAGAAATTTTCAAGTAATTTCAACTATGTGAAATGTAAGAACTGACATATCTATTTCATTGAACTTCTATTCTCCCCACCCATCTTATTGTGTGTTAGCTTCCATCTCAGAGAAAACATTTGACCTTTGGTTTGAAGGGGGGGGATTGGTTTATTTCACTTAGCATGAAAGTCTCCAGATTCACCCAGTTACTGGCCAATGTCATAAAGTCATTCTTTGTTTCTGTGTAATACTCTGAGATATATATATATATATATATATATATATATATATATATATATATATATATCATAAAATTTCTTTATCCATTCATCTGTTGAAAATGCTGCTATAAACATTGATGTGGCTGCACCACTGAAGTAAGCTGATTTTGAATCTGATGTAACATTCCTATGTACATATATAAATATACCACAATGAATCTCACCATTGGGTACATCCACAATAATTAATTTTAAAAAAACTATGGGTAAATGGCAGAAAGATCATTATAGGGTAGGCAGCAGGGGTGGGCAGAGGGAATGGGAAGGAGAGGTACTGGGTTCTGAATTAGAACAAGATATATTCCACACTTGTATAATAATGTCAAAATGGATTGTACTGTTATGTATGTCTAAAAGGAACCAATAAAAATAATTTTGCAATGAAGAAGTGATATGTGAAATTTTAAAAAATGAACTGACATATCACAACAGAACTTGGGAATTTAAAACCTTAAATGCACACATTAGAAAAGCAAGACTACAAAAACCAATACAAGCTCTCATATGAAGAAGCTAGAAAAACAACAGCAAATCAAATGTGAACAGAGAATGGAGGTATACATAGAACACACCCAAGCAAACATATATAAAAGAAAATGGCAAATATTCAACAGTGAAAAATCTGCAAACCCGTAAGTGGGTTTCTTTGTAATTTTTAATAAAATTAAAAACTTTTAGATGAAGAAAGATAAAAGAGAAAACACCAACTGACAATATTAGAAATGAAAAAGAAAAATAATTACCAATCCTACAGATATCTTTTTAAAAAATTGAAAGATTCTATTATGAATAACTTCATGCCAATAAATTTGACAACTCATATAAAATATCCTTTAAAAACCCAGTTTTCCATAAATGAAGCAAGAAGAAATAGAAAATCTGATTAGTCAGATCTATTAAATAAATATTGTATTAAAACTTTTCACCTCAGAGTGATAGGTTCTTTCAAATAATTATGTAAAAATTAATACCAATTTATAAAAACTTAGAAAAGAGAAATTAAAGACATTTCTGAAATCATTTAAGCTCCAGCAAAATTTGAGTAGTTATGACACCCAAACCTGAATTTGACAGATAAGAAAGAAAAATAACAAACCAATTTCTTTTATAAACGTATATAGAATTTTATTTTAAATATTAAGCAAATAAACTTCAGAGATATATAAGAGGAAAACAATAAATTAAGAGAAAATGGAATGCAATGCAGCTTAATATTTGAAATTTGATCTGTTATTTACAGATAAAAGAGAAAATAAAATGATCATCTCAGTGGGTAAATCAAATGTCATTTGATATAATTCAGAACAGATTAATGGTAAAATTGTTAGCAAATGAAAATGGAAGGGAACTATCAAAGTTTCTTTTAAAACCTATAGTGCACATCATTAGTGATAAATTATTGGAAACTTTCCTCTGGAGATCAAAAATGAGAATAGGATTCCCAACCTTACTACTTCGATTCAATAAGATTTACTATTGGCCCTAATCAGTGGAATAAGACAAAAAAGGAACAACAATTGGAAGGGAAGAAATCCTCTTTTTTAAAAAAAGATAATTATTTCATAAAAGCATGAAGAATCTACAATTTATTAGCAATTATTAAATAAAGTTAGCAATGTCACAGGATACAAGGTCAGTATACAAATCTGAATTGCCTTTATATACACCAACAATAACAAAAACTAAAAGTTGAAATATACATTACAATAGTTTTATCAAATACCTGGAAAGAAATCTAATAGAATATTCATAATAATCTTACACTGAAAACCACAAAACATTATGAGATAATCCAACTAAAATGAGGAATATACAATGTTCACTAATTGAAAGACTCAATAATGGGAATGATGAGAATGTTAGTTCTTCTCCAAACAATCTATAGATATAATAAAATCCTCAACAAAATTTTACTTAATTTCTTTTTGAAAACTAACACACTGAATATAAAGTTTGTATAGAAATACAACAGTACATTAAAATTAAAGCGATCTAGAAGAAAAAGAATAAAACTAGAGATATCACACCAAAGGCATGGTCCATAGAAGAAATAAGTTGGACTTCAGTACAATTAAAATTTTCTGCTCTGCCAAAGAGTCTACAAATGAAATGAAAAGACAGGTCACATATTAGAAAAATATTTGAAAAAGGCATATTACTAAGGACTATTATCCAAAATATATGGATACATGTCATTAAAACTCAACATAAGAAAACCAACATTCTCATTTAAAACTGGACAAAATAACAAACAAATTTACCAAAGAAAATAGATAGATGGTAAATAAGCATGTGAAAACATGCTGTATATCATATGTCATCAGGGAAATGCAAATTAAAATAACATTGGGATACCACTGCAAAACCATTAGAATGTACAAACTCTAGCTCACTGACAAAACGAAAAGCTGAGGAAGATTGGAGCAAAAAGAATTATCATCACTGCAGATGGGAATGAGAAATGGTACAACTGGCTTTGGAAGACAGTTTGGCATCTTTTTCAAAGCTCAATATACTCTTTTTTTATTGACATTTTTATTAGTGCATACATAATACAACCATATATATAAGAATATTTTGAACATCGGAAGATGGTGGCAAAGGGAGTGCATTACCCCCGTGTACCGCGTCACTGTGCAGGAGAATGACGAGTTAGAACGGCTAAAAGCTATCTTGTTAGGAATTTCCAGCAAAATTGGGGTGCTCCAAAACCTAGAGGAAGGATTTCCATCGACCCAAAAGGGTCTACAAAGAAACTATTAGAGCTAATAAATGAATTCAGCAAAGTGGCAGGATATAAAATCAACACGCATAAATCAAAGGCATTCCTGTATATCAGCGACAAATCCTCTGAAATGGAAATGAGGACAACCACTCCATTCACAATATCTTCAAAAAAAATAAAATACTTGGGAATCAACCTAACAAAAGAGGTGAAAGACTTATACAATGAAAACTACAGAACCCTAAAGAGAGAAATAGAAGATCTTAGACGATGGAAAAATATACCCTGTTCATGGATAGGCAGAACTAACATCATCAATATACTCTTACTATTTGATGCAGCGGTCTTGCTCCTTAGTATATATTCAAAAGAGGTGAAAATTTAGAACCACACAAAAACTTGCAAGGTGATGTTTATAGTAGCTATATTCATAGCTGTCAAAATCAAGATGTCCAACAATAATCAAATGGATAAGTGAACTGTGGTACAGCCAGACATTGAATATTATCATTCAACACCAAAAGAAATAAGTAAATATCCATCAAACCATTAAAAGTCATGGAGAAAAATCTCAAATGACTATTTCTAAATGAAATAGTCAATCTCAAATGACTCTATAATGTACTACTCTGACTACATGACATTTTGGAAAAGGCAAAACTGTGGAAACAGTAAAAATGTCTGTGGTTTACAGTGAGTTCAGGTGAAGGAGACTAGGTGATTTTTAGGGCAGTGAATTTACCTTGTATGATACTCTGAAGGTGAATACATGTCATTACACACTTGTCAAAACTCATACAATGTACATTACAAGTAATTAACCTTAATTTAAACAATAGACTTAGTGATGATGATGTGTTAATGTAGGGACAGCAATTGTAAGACATGTACAACTCTAATAGGGGATGTTGATAATAGGAAAGGTTGTGGATGTGTGGGGACAGGGATATATGGAAAATCTCTTTGCCTTCTGATTTATTTTCTGTTAGTCTAAAACTTCTCTTTAAAACAGTCCATTGATTTTTAAATGGAGGATTTACCTCTTATATACAAAATTCAATGATGAGGCTATGGTAATCAATAGAATGTGGTATTGTAGGATAAACAGAGAGAAAAATAAAATACTTAAGCCAATGTGTGGTCACCTGATTTAAGACAATAATGTCATTTCAGAAATAATGGGAATCATCTTCCCCATGGTTCAAAGTCATTTGGATATTTCCATGAAAAATGATCCTAACATTACTCACTTAAAGTAATTTAAAGTTGATTATAGTTTTCAACTGGTAAAATATAGTTATTAGTTTTTCAAAACATATAAGAATATAATATGCTTTGGAGTATGCAAAAGATTTAACTAGTACACACAAACTGCCAACTATAATGAAATGTATTGATAAATCAGACCAAATTAAAGACTGCTTGATCAATGTCACCATAATAAATTTTAAATAAAAGCATAGAACTCAACTTCTATGTGTAACCATTAAGATCTCAAAAATTATAAAAAAGCAAGCATAGTGGGAAGACATATTTGCAATTAATGTATCTGAAAAAGATATTTCAACAATATAGAAGACAGTCTAATAAGGAAACAGGCAAATGTCCCAATTAGAAAAATATACAAAAGACTTCAACAAGCACTTCATAAAAAATGTAAATTAATAGCCAACAAATTTGTGAAAATGTGCATGTTTCATAAAGCACCAGGGAAATGCTAATTAAAATCACAATATGATATTATCACACACTTAGTAGAATGGTGAAAACTGAAAAGACAACATCAAATGTTGACAAGAATATGAAGAAACTGGAACTCCCAAATTTTGCTGGCATTATTACTACTTTTGAAAAATATTTTACAATATTTAAAAATCTAAATATATATGCATGCATTAATGCACAAAAATCCAAATCTTATGAGCATATTCAACATGTATTGTGGTAGAACCAAAAAAAAAATCTTAAAGCTAGAAAAGCCCCAATTTTCAGCCACTTCACAATGTATAAACTACCATGGTATATACATACAAAACCAATGCATACAAAAAACATTAGAATAACATGACACAGATCAGTTTTATTTAATAGAATATTAACTGAAACAAGGTTGACATAATAGTAATACTCTATATCTTCATTTGTTTAAAAGTTCAAGAAAGGCAGAGATAGCTATGATAATAGAAGTCAGGATGGTGCTTGCCTTTTGGGGGCAAGTAAAAACAAACAATGAAAGAAGAATTCTTGCATTTTGGTATTGCTTCAATTTTTAATCTAGAATCCTTTTATATTAGTGTATGCACTTTAAAATTAATTGACTTAAGATTCACTGTGATATATTCATGTATGTACATATGAAAGCTTGCTTAGATTCATTCTACTGTTATTTCCCCTATTTGGTCCCTCCATCTTTCCCTTGGAATACTCTATTAATCTTTCCTATATTTTGATGGAATTCTCCCAATACCCCAGCCATCTTGCCATTAGTTTCCACATATCAGAGAAAACATTCAAACTTTGACTTTCTGGGACAGCTCAGAAGTGAATTATACAAAAATATTTTTCATGCATTTGATTATATAAAAGCATATTCTAATGTTGTATATAACTTTAAAATGAGCATAAAGTACACACATATGAAGAAAGATGACATTTAGCAAAAATCTCTACCTTTAATAAAAAATGAGTATACACTGAGTTGTACACATATGATTTGTGATTTTTTTTACTTTTTATGATGGAATGTTACACTTAGAAATCAAACTAATTTTTGTAAAATTGAAATTTTGTAATTATACATTATCATTAATTTTATAAATACAATAAATCGTAAACCCACAATAAAGGTTTCTTCATAAATTCAGAAGAACATGAAGTCTAATATATCAATTTATTTGATTCGTACAGGGTTTTTTTTACTGAAAATTAAATTAGAAAACGTTTATTTAGAAATTCTAATAACTTGAAGATAGTGCTTTTGCGATCAAAAGGGTATTGATACACAGAAGGTTTAGAATTTGGAATGAAATGGCAAATATTATATGCAATAGTAAGTAAAGACACCTGGTGGCGCTGCAGGATAAGCAAGTGAATAATGGGCTCTAAATGCCAGGGACGCCATTGAGCTGGGAATCAGAACTCGGAGAGCTCCCCCAAAGAAGGAGGCATTTTAAGCCAGCTCCAGAAGACAGATCTTCAGACAAGGCACCATTCTAAGTGCATGTCAGACAGAAACATATAACTCAGGATTATTTAACCAAATTGTCTGAGTGGATTGTATACCGAGTTGAAGGAACTGCACCTTCTGGACGGATTTGAACAATGCAGACTGCTCTAGCAAAATCCCTGCAGAAAAGGCAAGTCATTTTTCTTGCTATGCTGTTGTTTTTGTGGGACGTTGATTCTGAGGCAATTAGATATTCCATGCCAGAAGAAACAGAAAGTGGCTACTCAGTGGCCAACCTGGCAAAAGATTTGGGGCTCAGGGTGGGGGAACTGGCAACTCGGGGTGCGAGAATCCATCACAAAGGCAGCAAACAGCTCTTGCAGCTCAATGTAAAAACCGGCAATTTGCTTCTACAGGAAAAACTAGACCGAGAGGTGCTGTGTGGGGCTACAGAACCCTGCATTTTGCATTTCCAGTTGTTACTCAAAAACCCGATGCAGTTGTTTCAAATTGATGTGCAACTCACAGATGTAAATGACCATTCTCCAGAGTTCCTAGACAGGGAAATGTTCCTTAGAATCCCAGAGAGTGCCCAGCCAGGGACTGTGTTTCCTTTGAAATCAGCTCAGGACTCGGACATGGGTAGCAATAGTGTTCAGAACTACACAATCAGCCCCAATTCCAATTTTCGTGTTGCTACTCACAATCGTGGAGATGGCAGAAAATACCCAGAGCTGGTGTTGGACAAAGCTCTGGACCGGGAGGAAGAGTCTGAGCTCAGTTTAATCCTCACAGCGCTGGATGGTGGGATGCCACCCAGGTCTGGGACTGTCACAGTTCACATTGAAGTAGTAGATATGAATGATAATGCCCCTGAATTTTTACAATCCCTGTATGAAGTACAGGTTCCTGAGAACAGTCCCATAAACTCGTTAGTTCTCATTGTATCTGCTCGAGATTTAGATGTAGGAACATATGGGCGTGTAAACTACTCTCTACTCGAAGGTGATGAAGTTTCTCAACCATTTGTAATAGACAAACTAACAGGAGAAATTCGTTTGCAAAGGGCATTGGATTTTGAGGCAACCCAACATTATATCATAGAAATTGCAGCCACAGATGGTGGAGGCCTTGTAGGGAAGTGCACAGTGGCCATAGAAGTGGTGGATGTGAATGACAATGCTCCTGAACTAACCATGTCCACACTCAGCAGCTCTATCCCAGAAAACTCCCTGGAGAGTATAGTTGCTATTTTCAGCGTTTCTGATCCAGACTCTGGGGACAATGGTAGGATGGTTTGCTCCATAGAAAACGATCTCCCCTTCCTCTTGAAGCCCACATTTAAGAACTTTTACTCCTTGGTGACAGAGAGGCCATTGGACAGAGAGAGCAGAGCCCAGTACAACATCACTATCACAGTCACTGACTTGGGGTCACCTAGGTTGAAAACTGAACACAACATAACTATCCTTGTCTCTGACATCAACGACAATGCACCTGCTTTCACACAAACCACCTACAGGCTGTTGGTGCGCGAGAACAACAGCCCTGCCCTGAAAATAGGCAGCATCAGTGCCACAGACAGAGACTCAGGCACCAATGCCCAGATCACCTACTCGCTGCTGCCAACCCAGGACCCGCACCTGCCCCTCGCCTCGCTGGTCTCCATCAACGCAGACAATGGGCAGCTGTTCGCGCTGAGGGCGCTGGACTTCGAGGCCCTGCAGGCATTCGAGTTCCGCGTGGGCGCCACAGACCAAGGCTCGCCCGCGCTCAGCAGCCAGGCGCTGGTGCGCGTGGTGGTGCTGGACGACAATGACAACTCGCCCTTCGTGCTGTACCCAATGCAGAACGCCTCTGCGCCCTGCACGGAGCTGGTGCCCAGGGCGGCAGAGCAGGGCTACCTGGTCACCAAGGTGGTGGCGGTGGATGGAGACTCGGGCCAGAACGCCTGGCTGTCATACCAGCTGCTCAAGGCCACGGAGCCAGGGCTGTTTGGCGTGTGGGTGCACAATGGCGAGGTGCGCACCTCCAGGCTGCTGAGTGAGCGCGACGCGGCCAGGCACAGGCTGGTGGTGCTGGTCAAGGACAATGGCGAGCCTCCGCTGTCTGCCAGCGTCACGCTGCACGTGCTGCTGGTGGATGGCTTCTCCCAGCCCTACCTGCCACTCCCGGAAGTGGCGCCCGAGCGCGCGCAGGAGGACTCGCTCACTGTCTACTTGGTCATCGCCTTGGCCTCTGTGTCATCTCTCTTCCTCTTCTCTGTGCTGGTGTTCGTGGTTGTGAGGCTGTGCAGGAGGCGCAGGGCGGCGCCTCTGGGTGTCTGCTCTATGCCTGAGGGCCACTTTCCTGGACACCTGGTGGACGTCAGCGGTACTGGGACACTGTCCCAGAGCTACCAGTATGAGGTATGTCTGGCTGGAGACTCTGGAACTGGCGAGTTCAAGTTCCTGAAGCCCATATTCCCCAACCTCTTGGTTCCGGAGGCTGGGAGAGAAGTTAAAGAGAATTCCAACTGCAGAAATAGCTTTGTATTCAGCTAATTGTTGTAATTCTTTTCACTAATTTTGGCGAACTTGCTATTGCAACTTCTTTCTCTTAAATAATTCTAACGATGTTAAAGCACTCATAACCACTGTTCCATTCCTATGCACATTCCTGATAGCTCTAAGTTTCTTCCTTTAATGGCATTACTCATAGCATTTATAATCATATCAAATATGTATTTTCTCCATATTCAATCTTCTCTTGATGTTCAGCTTTTAATAAATGTAAATTAAGCAAGTAAAAACTTCTTATTTTAGTGAACTTAATGAATTTCATGTCCCATTTAAAGGTTTGTATGGATTCTTGAATTTTCATGTATTTGTGGCACCCATTGTTAACTTATAAGTTTATCTTCCAATACCAGAGTGTTGGCCTTGAACTAAATTTATGATTGGCTCTATGTACTACTAGGTTAAATCCACTGATCAGCCAAGAGCATAAAATCTAGTCTACTTGTTTTTCTCAAGCTGTATGTTAACTTTTCATTTAATGAATGTATTCATATACAAAAGTGTGGCCTTTTTCTTGTTGTGAACATCTCATATGCAAGACAATGATATTTTACTTGGTTAGGACTTACCTAAAATATCGTTTAAGTGTTTCATAAATACGAAGATTTAATTTTTTTAAAAAAAATCTCATTTAAGATAAACTAAAGGGAGACTATCATATAATTTGTCATCCTCCTTTACTAAGTAAAACTGTTAAATCACTGCTTCACATAATCATATTCAAAGAATAATCTCAGAGCCTGAATTATATCCTAAATACCTCCAATAAATTCAGAACTCTTGAGGTCCTCATATATCTCCTTGTCTGTTAGAGTCTGTAAACAAGTCAAAAATAACACCTGGCATTTTGCCAGGGGAATGTTAGAGTTAGTAAACAAGTCTGGATGGTGCCTGGCAAAATGCCAGAGGGAGTGGTTTGAGAAGTAACAAAAGCTAGCCATTAAGTGTGGAGATTCCTTATTGGTTGACTGATGTATCTAGTTTATGCTAATTAGATAAGCTGTGTGGAATGTATAAATACTGCTCCTGTCCTGCAATAAATGGCTCCCACTCCTGCTGTATCAACGTACACAAGTTATTCGTCACCCCCCCCCCCGGTTATTTTGCAGCCAGCCGGCCTTCTACACTTGTCCTTTTGCTCTACAGTAGATGATCAAGTGTAATTTACTGTATATATATATATCCTTTGGTCTATCTGCAGCTTCTGCCCCCTTTTCAATAATCCAGAAACATCTTCTGCATTTTGGCAATTTTGTTTAGTCCTTACTGGCTGATCAAAGATTTTGCACTTTGTAGATGTGAACAGTTTTTACCAACATCATAATGACTTCTTTTGATGTTTAATTCTTCAGTTTTGTTCTTTAATGTTATTTAATTTTTTCAATGACATCAAAGTTGCATTTGTATGAAGTATTTTGTCCTGAGTAGCTTTAACAGTAATGAATTCGTTTGAATTATAATAGTTCTCAATTGTGTTCAATAACCCTAGTGAGTTGATCGTGTGATTCCTAACTAGTTAAATTTATATTAATAGAAGACAACTTCCTTGAACTTCTGGCATAATACAAGAAGTTTAAAGGTTTATTTTATAATCTGATATTTTTAAGTCTCAAGTATTATCTTAGTGGAGATTAAGTACCTGTGCTTTTTCTGAATTACTATTTTTTTCTGATGATATAATAAAAAAGGGAAATTATTGACATTTAAGTCATTTTTGAAACAAAGTTTTTAGCCATCATTCAATTGAAAAATTGAAGTGAGGCAGAGATAAAATGAGAACAGAATTAAACATGAACTTTAATACAAGACATAAATATGGTGGTTAAATTTAATGATTTCTCCTTTATTTATTATCATCTATTTAAAAGAATACCTTTTATGTGTGACAAAAAAAATAAGTCTGGTTGAAGTTTCAAGTTCACAAAAAATTCCAGTTCACTTTTCAGAAGTCTAATTTGTATAATCCCACCAAGGAGACTGGACAAATGATCATCCAGAACTCACTTTGTTCCTGCCTATATTCACAAAGTTTGGATCATTTGGGTACCACCAGAATGTAGAAAAGATCAACATTTTGAAATTCAGTCGCTAGGATTTAGTAGTGAACATGATCAAAATCATATTCACAACATGTACCATATGAAAATATATCAATTTTACTGTTATTGAACCAAGATAGAGAATGGAGGTGAATATCTTGATAATTACACCCATTTCAATATGTTTTTTTTTCAAATGCTTCTACTACGTAAGCATATTTTATAATTCCTTTGCTGTACTTGTTAGGCTTTTGTCTTTAGTGAGTTTGACAAGTGTTATTATGAGGTAAGAATTTCTACTGAAGTTAATGTTACCCCGTATCATTTTAAGATTCCCTCTTATGATAAAAAGTAAAAAAAAAAACTTTTAAAGTATGAGGTTAAAACATGCATACATTTACTGGGATTCTGTTTCCAAGTTAGATGTATTATCAGGAAGCATAAAACATCCATTAAAACTGGTTATAAGTAAAATAGCAATAGAAAACAGGTGATTTAATAAGACCTGAATGGGCTAAGATTTTTGAGAAGGAACATTCTTGTGGAGGAGAACTAAATCCTACAGTCATTTTTTCCCAAAGAAATTGGGTAAATATGAAAACAAACCACAACCTTTTGTTAGGAACAGAATAACTTCAGTAGCCTTTGGAAGACTATAGGATTCAAGCTCAGGACCAGTTCCCCCCTCAGGGCACTGGTCAAACTCAGAGCATCTCAGAGAATACTAAAAACTTAAGTGGAAATTTCTTGAAAAGCAGAGTAAGTTTTTTTCTTGAAATACAAAGATTAGAGTTTGAGATTTCCATAAGAAGGGACCATAGAGGATATACTAAATTCTCAACTGAAAGTTCTATAGGGCTAGATGTTTATCAAGACTTCAAAGAATCTTGATTGAGCCCAGTGCCTGTTTTGATTAAGATAGTTTGTTTAGATAGGGCTCTGTCAAGCTACCAGAAGAAAAAGTGAGGTCTTCTGAAGGAAATAAATATAATTTTGATTCTGGACAATATTTTACATAAATATTCAAAGTTCAGTAAAAAAAAATTAGTAGGAACATATGCATGTTTATGTACCCATTGAGACACACAAACACACAACTGGATGGTACACGTAAAATAGAGTAAAAACATAACCCTCCAAAAATGCAGGGATGGTCCAGATATTATAATTAATTGATAAACACACTAAAATAAGTATGGTTAATGAAAATAGATACAAAGAAAATTTCACCCAACTATTCAAATTTTAAAATGGACATTAAATCTGTAAATAAAAATATAATGCCTGATTTAAAACTAAATGGTTTAATGTCATTGACATTAAGGAGTACAGTATCATGCATGCAGTTAGGCCAATATAAAATATAGAAATAAAATTGAAAATATAGAAAAGAAAGTTAGTGGGATATAATGAAAAACTCAAACATTAATTTTGTAATCCTAGGATAAGAAAGAGTAATCTAAAAGAAGGGTGCTGGGATTGTGACTCAGTGGTAGAGCGCTTGCCTAGTACCAGTGGGACTTAGGGTTCCATCCTCAGCACCACATAAAAATAAAGGCATTGTATTGTGTCCATCTACATCTAAAAAAAATAATATTTTTAAAAAATAAATAAAAGAACAAAATCTTTAACGCAAATGGAAAAATAATTAGATTTAAGTGTGGATTGAAATATTAGATAATACATTAATTATAATTGTGTTAAGTAATTCAACTTAACAATAAAAATATTCTTACTACATTTAAAAAAAAAACTAAAATATATGCTGTCAAATATATGTATGTGAGAGACAAAGAGAGAAAGCAAAGATTGAAATTAAAACTGGGATGATGTGTTTAGTACAATAGCCAAAATAAATTTAATGTACTATATTCACATAAAATCAAGGAGATTTTTAAGGATAGATTCATTGTTATTGATAAAGACAGCTGTTTCATAAGAATAAAAAAAACTAGAAATATGTGGAGTTAAAGACTGAATATTTCTTTATAGGCTAACTACTAAAATATAAAAAGTGAAGATGGCAGAATACAAATACAAAATAGACAAACCACAATCATATTGGGAGACTTCACATAACCCTGTCCATTCCTAAGAGAATAAGGAGACCAAACACACACAAACATGAACGTGGAAGTGCTGAACAACACATACATCATATTCAAATACACTGACATATATAATACACTAAAACACTCTTTTTTCTTTCATATAATTATTAAACTGTCAATATTCCAGATCATAAAACAAGCCTCATTTTTAATAAAAGGAATTAAAATTATTCAACATGCATTTTGACTGCAGCAGAATAATGCAGAGATTAAAATATGACAGGACATCCCCAAATGTTTCAAAATTAAATGACAAAACCCATGAGTCAAAGAATAAATCACAACAGAAATTTCCGAATAGTTTGAAAATATCAAGAACTGACATATCAAAACACAACTTGGAAATGTAAAGCCTTAAATGCACATATTAGAAAAGAAAGATTAAAAATCAGTAATGGAATATTTGATCTCAAGAAGCTAGAAAAAGAAAAGCAACTCATAAATGATTAATGCAGGTAATTACACATAGAAAATACACAACCAGAAATGAATAAAATAGACAACAAAGATTAAACAGAGCAAATTGGTAAACCTGAAAGTATGTCCTTCATAATTATTAGCAAAATTAAAACTCTTTAGATTAATCAAGTAAACCAACAAAAATACCAATTACCATTGTTAGGAGTAAAAAAAAGAAACATCACTATCAATCCTACAGGCATTTTAAAAATAAAAAATAGATCTTGTTGTTAGAGTCTGTAAACAAGTCAAAATAACACTTGGCATTTTGCCAGGGGAATGTTAGAGTTCGTAAACAAGTCTGGATGGTGCCTGGCAAAATGCCAGAGGGAGTGGTTTGAGAAGTAACAAAAGCGAGCCATTAAGTGTAGAGATTCCTGATTGGTTGACTGATGTGTCTAGTTTATGCTAATTAGATAAGCTGTGTGGAATGTATAAATACTGCTCCTGTCCTGCAATAAACGGCTCCTACTCCTGCTGTATCAACGTACACAAGTTATTCGTCACCCCCCGGTTATTTTGCTGCAGCCAGCTGGACTGCGGCAGATGGTGGCCCGTACGGGGAGCCCCGGGACACTCGGGGGTAAGTGACGAAAAAAGCTGCCCGTCCATAGATAGGACGGGAGCAAATCTGCTCGTCCCTAGGCAGATAGGGCGAGAGGAAAAATGGTCATTTCAAGAAAATGGAGAAGATTGATACAGTATGTTTGTGTCTTGTTTTGTCTCAGTGTATTGTATTGTCTTTGTGATGAAAATATGGAAGGGGTGAGAAATAAATTACTAAGGGAAGAAGGCACCCCAGTGGAATCAAGAATAGTTAGGGCATATGTTGATAAAAGCCCAGGAACTCTAGTCAGAAAGAAAAAGAAAGTTCAGAAGAAGAAGGATTATCAGGAAAAAAGTTGCAGCAAAAGGCTATTACTAAATACTTTTCGTTACCGGAGGGTGCGTGAAGCGGAGAGGCGGCTGCCGAGTGTGCAAGCCAGTCACAGTGCAGCAAGGATTTTCCAAGAGGCGGCGGCAACTGGCTCTTCCCGGCCTCCTGGCCGGGGAGCTGGCTCTTCCACTGCTGCGAGCCCAAATCTAGACCTGACCTGGAGGCACAGTCTCGCAGGCTCTTGCTCCCTGTGCCCAGTAGCAGTTTGAGTCCGGGACACTCCCCAGGGCGATCTGGGGCTACCCGGATGCTACAGCCAGCAGAAGATGCTACCAGCGTCCCTGATGTTTGCTCATTTTCAATGCCAATAACTAAGCTACAATGGTTCTCCCATACCTGGAAGCTAATGAGTAATGCGCACTATTAATGCTTATTTCAAATGCAAAAAAACCTTGAGATAATGTGCTAAATTGTTCAGAAGGTTGTTTTCTTAGTAGAATGCTACAGGATTTTCTTTAGCCATCCGGAGTTCCTGCCTTCGTGCCAGTAAAGACCAAGGTGGAAGAATTTCTAGTGTTGCTGAAAACCGGACAAGACTTCGGCTGAGAACCGGACGAGACTTCGGATCAAGCTAGTTGCCTGCAGAATTTACCTGGACTGTGATTTAAGCTAGCTGCCTGCAGAACTTACCTGGACTGTGATTTACCTGGACTGTGAGTTAATCTATTGAGACACTGCTTTACCTGGACTGAGACAACAAACTGTAATCTATAACAAATTGTAACTCGGTATCTTTGCTAACAGTGTCATTGCTGGTATAATTTTTCCAAGGGCTTCTTGCATGGAGCCATCAATTGGCTTGGTATTGTGGCATTTTGTATCCTCCCTTTCTGTTTGTAGCAGGTTATTTATGGTGTTTCTGTAAAAACCACTATGGTTGTTATTTAAATTAAACAAAAGGGGGAAATGTTAGAGTCTGTAAACAAGTCAAAATAACACCTGGCATTTTGCCAGGGGAATGTTAGAGTTCGTAAACAAGTCTGGATGGTGCCTGGCAAAATGCCAGAGGGAGTGGTTTGAGAAGTAACAAAAGCGAGCCATTAAGTGTAGAGATTCCTGATTGGTTGACTGATGTATCTAGTTTATGCTAATTAGATAAGCTGTGTGGAATGTATAAATACTGCTCCTGTCCTGCAATAAACGGCTCCTACTCCTGCTGTATCAACGTACACAAGTTATTCGTCACCCCCCGGTTATTTTGCTGCAGCCAGCCGGACTGCGGCATCTTGTGAACAATTTTCTGCCAACATGGTATATCTCTGTACCCTATGATCATTTTTTATGTGCTCTAATTTTTTTAAAAAATAATGTTTTAAAAGTGGAAGCCTTAATTTTTAATAACAATGACAGAGCTATATTAACTACTGCAGTATGGTATTGCAGGATAAACAGAAAAATTAAATACTTGAGAAGACCTAAAATCACCTGACTTATGACAGTAATGAGGCTTCTGAAACAATGGGGAATGGATTATCTTTTCAATAGATGGTATAAAGGCATATGTAAAACTTTTGAGACTAACCAGATTCATTTGAAAAAATTAGTTTGATTATAGCTTTAGATGGGAAAAGTATAGTAATTAATATTTCAAAATATACCTTTGTGTATATGAAGATTTAAACAGAACAGAAAAATTCAAGCCAAAAGTGATAACTATGTAAAATTCAAACTAAATTAAAGAAGTTTTTGATCAAAGATACCATAATAGAAATTAAAATACAAAACACAGATCAAGAGGAAATATTTGTAATATATTATATTAAAAGGACCTATACCCAGAATATAAAAAAATACTTCTACAAACCAAGAAAGCAAACATATTAATGCCCCAATAACAAAAATGACATAAGACTTGAACAAGTACTCCACAAGAATGTGTCCAAATGGTGAATAAACATGTGAAGATGTAAATAATTTTGTTAATCACCAGAAAAATACAAATCAGAATTACAAAATGATATCACCATACACTCAATAAAGTGGTTAGAACTGAAATGACAACATCAAATGTTGACAAGGATATGGAGCAACTGGAACTCTCATACTTTATTGGTACTGAAAACATTACTTTTGAAAAATGTTTTACAGTATTTGCTAAAACTAAATATATATGTACATATATATACTAAATACATTGCAGTATTTGATAAAACTGTCAGGGTTTTGCTAGAGCAGTCTGCCTTATTCAAATCTGTCCAGAAGGTGCAGTTCCTTCAACTTGGTATAGAGTCCCACTCAGACGATTTGGTTAAATAATCATAAGTTAAATATTTCTGTCTGACATGCACTTAGAATGATCCCTTCTCTGAAGATCTGTCTACTGGAGCTCTCTTAAAATTCCTCCTCCTTTGGGGGAGGTCTCAGAGTTATGATTCCCAGAAATATATATATATATATATATATATATATATATATATATATATATATATATATATATATATATATATATAAAAAACAATATATATATATTCGCTAAAACTAAATACATATATATGTGTGTATATACATATATATGTGTGTGTGTGTATGTATACATATACATAGCAAAATGATTAATCTAAATATATTCAGTATAAAAACAGACATGGTCACCAAAAGGCAAGTTCAGGAAGGTTTGTAACAATACTACTTTAAAAAAGGGGATGCTCAACTAGAAAAACACTAATTATCGTGAACTGGAGAATGCATAAACAAATCATGATATGTTCATACATAAAACTATTAGAAAGCAATGAGAATAAAACACATCAGAATGACATGCCAGCTATAATTTTTATGAATATAATGTTGAAGGAAAGAAGACAGAAATAAGAAAGTAATGCTCTATAACTCCATATATGTCAAAGTACAAAAAGCAAAAAAAGAAAGAAAACAACAACAACAACAAAAAAAAAACTATGACAGTATAATTAGGAAAGAGCTTATGTTTTGGGGGAAATTTAGTATTCAGACAATGGAAGGAGACTCAGACTTCCTGACTTTGGGCAGCACTTTATTTTTAATCTACATTATATTTATATGAGTGGATCTACCTCCAATTTTTGATGTAATCAAATTATGAACCAACAAAGAGAGTTCCTTTTTGTATGCAAAAGGTACTTTTATGGAGAAGATTAATATCATATTCTTTGTTTATTTATTTATTTATGGTACAAGATATTGACCACAGGGGCACTTAACCACTGAGAGAAATCCCCAGCCCGTTTTATTTTTTATTTTGAGACATGGTCTCCCTACCTTGCCTGGCCTGGCTTTGATTATGCAATGATCCTGCTTCAGGCTCCCAAGTCCCAAGAACTGGAGGCATGCATTAGTTAAACAAGTATTTTTCCACTGAAAATTCACTCAGAAAAGGTTTACTTATAACTTCTAATAACTTGGAGATACAATTAAGGGTGCTTTTGTGATTAAAAGGGTATTGATACACAGCAGGTTTAGAATTTGGAATGAAATGGCAAATATTATATGCAATAGTAAGTAAGGACGCCTGGTGGCGCTGCAGGATAAGCAAGTGAATGATGGGCTCTGGATGCCAGGGACGCCATTGAGCTGGGAATCAGAACTCGGAGAGCTCCCCCAAAGAAGGAGGCATTTTAAGCGAGCTCCAGAAGACAGATCTTCAGACAAGGCATCGTTCTAAGTGCATGTCAGACAGAAATATTTAACTCAAGATTATTTAACCAAATCCTCTGAGTGGATTGTATACAGAGTTGAAGGAACTGCACCTTCTGGACGGATTTGAACAATGCAGACTGCTCTAGCAAAATCCCTGCAGAAAAGGCAAGTCATTTTTCTTGCTATGCTGTTGTTTTTGTGGGAGGTTGACTCTGAGACAATTAGATATTCCATGCCAGAAGAAACAGAAAGTGGCTACTCTGTGGCCAACCTGGCAAAAGATCTGGGGCTCAGGGTGGGGGAACTGGCAACTCGGGGTGCGAGAATCCATCACAAAGGCAGCAAACAGCTCTTGCAGCTCAATGTAAAAACCGGCAATTTGCTTCTACAGGAAAAACTAGACCGAGAGGTGCTGTGTGGGGCTACAGAACCCTGCATTTTGCATTTCCAGTTGTTACTCAAAAACCCGATGCAGTTGTTTCAAATTGATGTGCAACTCACAGATGTAAATGACCATTCTCCAGAGTTCCTAGACAGGGAAATGTTCCTTAGAATCCCAGAGAGCGCCCAGCCAGGGTCTGTGTTTCCTTTGAAATCAGCTCAGGACTTGGACATGGGTAGCAACAGTGTTCAGAACTACACAATCAGCCCCAACTCCAATTTTCGTGTTGCTACTCACAATCGGGAAGATGGCAGAAAATACCCAGAGCTGGTGTTGGAGAAAGCTCTGGACCGGGAAGAAGAGTCTGAGCTCAGTTTAACCCTCACAGCGCTGGATGGTGGGATGCCACCCAGGTCTGGGACTGTCACAGTTCACATTGAGGTGGTAGACATCAATGATAATGCCCCTGAATTTTTACAATCCCGGTATGAGGTACAGGTTCCTGAGAACAGTCCCATAAACTCATTAGTTCTTGTTGTCTCTGCTCAAGATTTAGATTCAGGAAATTATGGTAGTGTTGTCTACTCCTTATTTGAAGGTGATGAAGTTTCGCAACCATTTGTTATAGAAAAAATATCAGGAGAAATTCGTCTGCAAAGGGCAGTGGATTTTGAGGCAACCCAACATTATATCATAGAAATTGCAGCCACAGATGGAGGAGGCCTTTCAGGAGAATGCACTGTGGCCATAGAAGTGGTGGATGTGAATGACAATGCTCCTGAACTAACCATGTCCACACTCAGCAGCTCTATCCCAGAAAACTCCCTGGAGAGTATAGTTGCTATTTTCAGCGTTTCTGATCCAGACTCTGGGGACAATGGTAGGATGGTTTGCTCCATAGAAAACGATCTCCCCTTCCTCTTGAAGCCCACATTTAAGAACTTTTACTCCTTGGTGACAGAGAGGCCATTGGACAGAGAGAGCAGAGCCCAGTACAACATCACTATCACAGTCACTGACTTGGGGTCACCTAGGTTGAAAACTGAACACAACATAACTATCCTTGTCTCTGACATCAACGACAATGCACCTGCTTTCACACAAACCACCTACAGGCTGTTGGTGCGCGAGAACAACAGCCCTGCCCTGAAAATAGGCAGCATCAGTGCCACAGACAGAGACTCAGGCACCAATGCCCAGATCACCTACTCGCTGCTGCCAACCCAGGACCCGCACCTGCCCCTCGCCTCGCTGGTCTCCATCAACGCAGACAATGGGCAGCTGTTCGCGCTGAGGGCGCTGGACTTCGAGGCCCTGCAGGCATTCGAGTTCCGCGTGGGCGCCACAGACCAAGGCTCGCCCGCGCTCAGCAGCCAGGCGCTGGTGCGCGTGGTGGTGCTGGACGACAATGACAACTCGCCCTTCGTGCTGTACCCAATGCAGAACGCCTCTGCGCCCTGCACGGAGCTGGTGCCCAGGGCGGCAGAGCAGGGCTACCTGGTCACCAAGGTGGTGGCGGTGGATGGAGACTCGGGCCAGAACGCCTGGCTGTCATACCAGCTGCTCAAGGCCACGGAGCCAGGGCTGTTTGGCGTGTGGGCGCACAATGGCGAGGTGCGCACCGCCAGGCTGCTGAGCGAGCGCGACGCGGCCAGGCACAGGCTGGTGGTGCTGGTCAAGGACAATGGCGAGCCTCCGCTGTCTGCCAGCGTCACGCTGCACGTGCTGCTGGTGGATGGCTTCTCCCAGCCCTACCTGCCGCTCCCGGAAGCGCCGCCTGAGCGCTCGCAGGGGGACTCGCTCACTGTCTACTTGGTCATCGCTTTGGCCTCGGTGTCATCTCTCTTTCTCTTTTCTGTGCTGGTGTTTGTGGCAGTGAGGCTTTGCAGGAGGAGCAGGGCGGCGCCGCTGGGTGTCTGCTCTGGTCCTGAGGGCCAACTTTCTGGCCACCTAGTGGATGTCCGTGGTACTGGGACACTGTCTCAGAGCTACCAGTATGAAGTGTGTCTCTCTGGTGGCTCAGGAACAAATGAGTTCAAATTCCTTAAACCGATATTCCCCAAATTGCCGCCTCAGGGGCCTAATGAAGATACAGTAGAAAATGCTACTTTAGGGAATATCCTTCGATTTCCATAGAGATTTAATTATGGGACAGTTTTTGTCATTTTATCCTAACTCATCTAGATACAGAAATTGAGTTTGTTATGGAGAATAACTTACTTTTGGAGATATTTTTCATTTTCCTGTTGTAATGAATTTGCCCATTTAACTTTATCTTAATTTGGAGAATTACTTTATTGCACTCATTTGCTTTACTGCACTCATTTACATATTGTCATTCCAAACCTATGTATATTGCTTTTCCTGAGGTTTGTTCTTTTTTTTTTTTTTTTACTTTTGTTGTGATGTGTATATGCATTTTTGTTACATCTATATACCTGGTTAGAATTGCTGCTCATTTAGTAAGTAGTCATACACTTTTTAGTAGAAATTTCAAAATGATTTCCCAAATTAGTTGTATCAGTTTACAGTACTGTTAGCAGTGTCTAGATATACAGATTCCTTAACATTCTTGCCCAAACCTGATATTGCCTGTTTCTTTTTAAGTTTTGCCTCTTTTGGTAAGCACTTTAAAACCTTTTTAAAAGATCTTTCATATTTATGTATCACTAAGGAGTACATTCGTAACTGTTAGGGATTGAATAGTGCTCCCCCAGATTCAAATATTGAAGCCCTAACCCCCACTACCTTAGAACTGGACTGAATTTAAAGATGGAGCATTTAAAGTTGTTATTACATTTAAAGGAAGTGGTTTGTATCTGCTCCAAGTCAATATCATTGATGTGTTTCATAAGATTAGCCCATAAGGGAGTGGGGTGGGGATCATACACAGGCACACAGAGATGTTCCTGTGAAGATTCCTGAAGATGCACAGTCATCTACTAGGCAAGGAGAGAAGGGAATCAGAATGTCAACTCCTTAGACCTCTAGCCTCCAGAATTGGGAAGAAATGAATTCCTTTTGTTTTATCCTCCCATTTTGTGGTATTTGCAGCTCTAGTAAACTCATACATTTTTAGACAATCTTCTTAAATTATTGCTGAGTAGCTAGTACACTTACATTACATCAGTGGAGCCAGGCACAATGGTACATGTGTATAATCCAAGGTATTTGGGAGGCTGGGGTAGGAAGAGAGGCTGAAGGAGGAGGATTGCATGTTTGAGGCCACACATAGCAATTTAGTGATATCCTGCCTCAAAGTAAAATTTAAAAAGGTTTGAAGATATAGGTCAGTGGTAGAGTGTCAGAGTACGGCTGGCTGCAGCAAAATAACCGGGGGGTGACGAACAACTTGCGTAGATTGATACAGCAGGAGTAGGAGCGGTTTATTGCAGGACAGGAGCAGTATTTATACATTCCACACAGCTTATCTAATTAGCATAAACTAGATACATCAGTCAACCAATCAGGAATCTCCACACTTAATGGCTTGCTTTTGTTACTTCTCAAACCACTCCCTCTGGCATTTTGCCAAGCACCATCCAGACTTGTTTACAGACTCTAACATTCCCCTGGCAAAATTCCAGGTGTTATTTTGACTTGTTTACAGACTCTAACAGTAGAGCACCACTGGCATCCCCAGAACTACAAAACAACAACAAAAGAAAACACATCAATGGAAAAACTGTCCATTCTTCACATATAACTATGTTACTATTTTTGAGTACTCCTCTGGTCCAACAGAAACTTTCATCTACTTTTCCATTAATGGCCATTAAGTTTGTTTTTCTTTATGAATGAAATGAACACTATTCTTATTCTTCCTTTTGTATCTGTTTCTTCTGGCAGTTTTCAACTTTCCTCAGCTGGACCTCTCTTTACAATAATCAAATATGATATTTTTACATTCATATATGTTTCTTTACATTGTCATTGCAACCATATCTAAGAATTCCTTGTCATAGCTATAGACAGGTTTTAGAGCCTGAAAATATATGCTAAAATATACCTGTAAAGACAGTATAGATTATAAATGCCCTGCAATCAGAGATTACTGGGAACACTATAAAAGCAAAGTTGGATTTACTGATTATTTGCATTGCGGGAGATTGCGCACAATAAGAAGCCCTGAGTCACCGTAGTAAAAGGGTTACTTTCTTATTCCTTACAAAGGAGTTCTAGAATTTGGGATTGTGATAGGAAATTTGGGAGAGGGTTTAAGTATGGGTTAGATCTGGATTAGATGCTTTAAGAAAATGGAATGATTCTACAATTATATAGTGAATTTTATTAAGGAAGTGAGAACAAAGTGAAATGAAAGTATAATTGGTGAAGAAGCAGCATTCACTCACATTTGCAAGGAAGTGGGGGTCTTTGGTCATTGTTTTGGTTTGAATAATATTCTTATTTTGGTCTCTGCTCAACCATGAAGTAATTTTATTTTGATCTTGCTCAATCAGAATCACCAAGGTCTTTTCTGATGCTGGTGTTGGGTAAGATTGTTCATGTTCAATAAGGGATCTTGACCTACCTTAGAGGATCAGGACAGTTCCTGGTTACTAGTTGATGATTCTATCTCAAAATATTGTTCATTATACATCCATAGTACTTGGCGTAAGAACTCTCATTCCTTCTCCTTGGATCTACAGTTGTGCTTTCTATGCCATTGAAAACAGAGTGTTCCTAAAATCAAGATCAATTCACCATTTAAACTCCATGAGTTGACATGACCCCATCTTTGCAGTTTATCAAAATATCAATTATGAATTCAACTTCCTATATTTCCCCTTTTTGTTTTCATGGAAACTACTGATACTCTACTAATTTATTGAATTAAAAAATTGAATCTCACACATTATAAAGGCTCTTTTACATAAAGCAAACTTCTAATTAATAGATTTGGGGATCAGTCTGAATCCGACATACTAATGATGCAACCCATTTCATACCACTGCCTTGACATGGATTTCATACCCTCCCTCAAAATAATCTTGTAAAAAATTGCTTTCAAGCCCCTTTGAAATTGCAATAGTTCAGCAAAACCACAAATAAACAATTGCCTGTTGAGCTATTATTTCAAATATAGACTGAAAAGCCAACAGGCATTTTTGTGTGCATTTTAAAATAAACAAACCATAAGTTGAAATATCAAATCTACACAGCACTGTTCCCTCACAGAAGGCAAGAAACTGCCCATGCATCATGTCAGAGACTGTGAAAGTGGGCCTCCTTCAACGTGTGGCTGATGTGGAAGCAAGGGCTTTGGTACAGTGCAGACTGCTCCGGAAGGGTGGAGGGGTGTTGGGGCTACATTTGGAGATGATCTGGCTTAAGCCACTCTCTGGCCCGCTGCCCTGTCTGGGCTGTTGATGCTGCTGCTCCCACCACTGTCACTGCTCCAGGACTCTGTGTCCCAGGAATCCTGAAAGACAAGGTTTCAGCTACTCCTTTTGGGTGGTGGTAGTGGAGCAGATGGTTACCTTCTTCACTGTCATTCCTTCTCCTTTTCCTGGGGCAGAGGTGCTAGATCATGGTAGCTGGTGAAGGGGGAGTGACAGGAAGATCCCACAGAGGAGATCGTGCTGCATCAGTCACCATGGCCCCCTGGAGCCTTGGCTCCAGCCGCTGCTGGTGGATGCTGTGGGCCGTGAGTCCCCCTCAGGTGATCAGTGGGCACCCCTCAGTCGGACAGTACCACTGTTACTTCCGGCGTCTGCTCTGCCCACCCCCCCCCCACCCCGACCCCATGGAGCCCACTATCTTTTTGCTTCCATTAGAATTAAAAGGTCTCTGAGTCGGTATGGAACTGCCACCTTGTCTTCATTCTCTCCTATTTGATTTCATTGTGTGATAGGATCCTTATTCCCTTTTTTCCTTTTTCATTCCCTCCCTTTGCTACAGTACAACCTCAAATGTCATCCTAAAAGAGTATGTACAGAAAAATCTGTGTCTTTATGTGCCTGAAAATATATTTAGTTTTTCCTCATGCTTGATTGATGATTCCACAAGATAAAGAATTCTTGCTCTGAAATTTAAAATCATTTATCTATTGATTATTTTTTCTTTTGGGTTTTCTGACTTTACTTTTTTATTAATTTTTAAAATTTGTTCTAGGGACAGATTTGTGGCTCAGTATGTGTGAGGCACTGGGTTCCATTGCTGGCACCACATAAAAATAAAAACAAATAAAATAAAGGTTATTATGTCCACCTGCAATTAAATTTTTTTTAAAATTTTTTGTTCTAATTAGTTACACATGACGGAATGCATTTATGCACTTTGATATATTGTACATAAATGGAGTATAATTTTCATTTTTCTTATTTTACATGTTGTAGAATCACATGGTTATTCAGTCATATATGTACATAAAGTAATAATGTCTGTTTCATTCTACTCTCCTTCCTACCCCAAAACCACCTCCCCTCCCTTTACTCTCCTCTACCTAAAGTAACTCTATTCTTCCCTAGCCCCAGTTAGCCTTTGGCTTTTTGGGATTCTCTTATTTTGCTTAGCATGATATTCTTCAACTCCATATATTTACTGACAAATTCCATACTTTCTTTCTTCTTTGAAGATGAATATTATTCCATTGTGTGTATGTCTCTGTGTGTGTGTCTCTGTGTGTATATATGTGTGTGTGTGTGTGTGTGTGTGTATCACATTTTTTTATCCATTCATCTGTTGAAGGACACCTAGATTGGTTCCATGGTTTAGCTATTGTGAATTGAGCTCCTATAAACATTGATGTGGTTGCAGCACTGAAATATGCTCATTTTAAGTCCTTTGGGTATAAACCAAGGAGTGGAATAGCTGGGTCAAATAGTGGTTCCATTCCAAGTTTTCTGAGGCCTCTCATATCAATTTACATGATGATTGCACCAATTTGCATTCCCACCAGCAAGGTAATAAAACAGAGACCCTGTGCCAAATAGAAGAAAAAGTAGGCCAAAATCTTCACCATATCATTCTAGGATATGACTTCCTTAAAAAAACCCAAAAGTGCAAGAAGTAAAATCAAGAATCAATAAATGGAATAGATTCAAACTAAAAAGCTTCTTATCAGCAAAAGAAACAATCAATATTGTGGAGACCCTACAGATTGGGATAAAATCTTTTACCACATTCACCTCAGATAAAGCATTGATCTCTAGGTTATATAAAGAACTCAAAAAAACTTAACACCAAAAAAATCAATAAATGGGCTAAGAAACTGAACAGACACTTCATAGAAGAAAAAATACAGTTGATCCACAAATATAAGTAAAAAATGTTCAACATCTTTAGCAATTAGAGAAATGAAAATCAAAAAGACTCTAAGATTTCATCTCACTCCAGTAAGAATGTCACTTATCAAGAGTACAAGCAAGAGTAAATGTTGGCAGAGATGTGAGGAAAAAGGTACACTCATATCTATTGATTATTAATCCATATTTTTAAATGTTACCAAATCTTATTCTTAATACTTCTTACCCTCTCTCTTCTCACATACACAATACATGTAATATATAAATTATATATATATATATATATATATATATATATATATATATATATATATGTGTGTGTGTATGTATGTGTGTGTGTGTATACTATCTATTTATGGATCTACATATGTTTTTTTTCCTTCCCTCTCAGATTTTATAATTTCTCTCTTAGATGATTTAAATTTCATAATGTTATGATATTTTTCATTCATTTTTCTGGACATCTATTGTACTTATATATTCTAACAATTCATATATTTTCATCTCTGGGATTATTTACCTCTGCCATTATTCCCTTATTAATTGTATCCCTAACTTTATTCTGTTATTACTTTCTGAAAATTTAGCTTATCAGATATTGAACATTCTCAATTCTGTTTCTTTATGTGTCATATATTTCTGTTTCATTTACATCTTTGTCTTTTACTCTTCATTCTAACATCTCTCACTTTATTTTGGATAATTTTCAATGAACTATTAATTTTAGTGGAATATTTAAATTCCTAAGAATTTTACCTTGTTGTTTGATAGTGCTCTTTCCATAGTATCACTTGGGAGTTTTCAAGATTCACTTTATTTTGGAAATTATGTTCCCTACTGCATCTCCTTTTCTTCTGTCTCTTCTTTCTTTCTCACTCATTAAATATTTCTGATTTTCATATGTCTGGTGAGTCTTGGTCATCTGTATAAAGGACAGCATCTGCTGAAATAATCTCTCAGTTCTTTTTTTATATATAAACACATAAGAGATTATTTGAAGCAGTTGCTGTTTTTTAAATATATTTTCTGCCTTCCTGTTACAGGGTGATCTCTACCCAGACCTCTGTCCTGAGTAGAAATTCTGACAGGGTGCTCTGTGAGAGGCAGTACAGGGCCAGGTTTATAGTGTCAGATTACAGCTCACCTATAAAGTGGTCTGACACTATAAACCTGGCCAGTACAGGGCCAGGTTTATAGTGTCAGACCACTTTATGGGTGAGCTGTAATTAATGGGCAGGGAGCTATTTTCAATTAAGTGCCCCTTGAAATGCCCAAATGTAAAAGGCTCTAATCTGGAATCCTAAAATCTCCACTAAATATTTTAGTGTTCTCCAGAATATTCCTTTAGAAATAAATGAGACTTCAGATTTTTGAGGGAAGGTCTTGAGAGGATATGATAATTATTAAACAACATTATGTATTATATACAATGAATCATTATATAATTACTATGTATTTTGTTATTTATTAATTATTCAAACATTTACTAAATTCTTAAAATAATGCTACAATTGCTATTCCCATTTTAAAGAGAACAAACTGGGACACACAGAGATATAACAATTATGCCAAGACCCTTGTCTTCATCAATTTGGGTTGCTATAACAAAGTACAATAGACTGAGTAGCTTATAAATAACCACAAGTTATTCCTCACAGTTCTGAAATTTGGAAGTCTGAGCTCAGGGTGCCAGCATGGTCATGTTCTGGTAAGGGCTCTCTTGCAGGTTATGAACTGTTGACTTTGTATTGTATCCTTGCATGCCAAAACAGGTGTGAAAGCATCCTCTAAGGTCCCTTTTATAAGGGTACTAATTCCATTCCTACATGCTCTATACTCATAACTTTATTATCTCTCAAAGTTACCTTCCCTCCTAATTCTATAACATGTAGAGTTAGGATTTCAACAGCTGTATAGCCAGTAAATAGTACAATGAGAATTCAAATCTAGACATACAAACTCCAGAGAAATTGCTTTCTTGTTTTTTGCCTTTTGTTCTACTTTGAAATCTATTTAAATTTTTTAAAAGTCTATAAAGATGTATATACACAATTGAAAATAAATAATAGAAAAATGATCACCCATGTGTCTGGTTATCAGATTCTAATGAAGACCCTAGAAATCCCTGTTTGCTTCCCTCATAACGTCTTTCATCCCTATGAAAAACATCTCATATGCTAAATTTTTAAATTATTTATTCTACACAGTTGTAACAGATATCCATAAGTTCTGAAATAATAGACTGTTCAGTTGTCTATGCAATTTATATAAGTATGTTCATATAAATTGGATCATCTGTGGGCTTGCTTCAATCATTGTGGTATTGAACTTCAATCATTGTGGTATTGAATTCATTCATGTTCATGCTTTTTATTCACTTATATTGCTCTGTAGTATCCCACTGTATAAATACATGTTTGCCTTTTAATTCATTAAACTGTTGATTGACTTTCTGGTGCTCTGAATTTTGTTACCATGAACAATAATGATGTAAGCATTACTGGACATATCCTCTCATGCACTTGAACAATAGTTCTTTTTCAGCATATCCACATTAAGGAAGGAACTATCTGGGTCATGCCAAGAACCAGGAAGATATCAAGGTGAGTGTAACAGACAATTAATAGATACCCCAACACCAAGAAGACAGAGATGTTAGAATTATCTGGAGAAGATTTTAAAGTAGACATCATAAAGTGCTTCAACAAGCAATTTTAAACACAATTCAATGAGCAATTATGAAACAAATGAAAATAGGGTTTCAGCAAAGAAATATTAAGTCTGTGCAAAAAAATAGAAAATACAATCACAATCAAGTGGAGTTCATCCCAGGGATGCAAGGTTGGTTCAACATATGGAAATCAATAAATGTAATTCATCACATCAATTTAAGAACCATATTATCTCAACAGATGCAGAAAAAGCATTTGACAAAATACAGCACCCCTTCATGCTCGAAATACTAGGGATGACAGGAACATATCTCAACATTGTAAAAGCTATCTAGCTAAGCCCAGGGCCAACATCATTCTAAATGGAGAAAAATTGAAAGCATTCCTTCTAAAAACTGGAACAAGACAGGGATGCCCTCTGTCACTACTTACATTTAACACAGTCATTGAAACTCTGGCAGAGCAATTAGACAGATGAAAGAAATTAAAAGGATATAGATAGGAAAAGAAGAACTCAAACTATCACTATTTGCTGACAATTATGATACTATACTTAGAGGATCTTAAAATTTCCACTAGAAAACTTCTAGAACTAATAAATGAATTCAGCAAAATGTCAGGATAGAATATCAATATCCATAAATCAAATGCATTTCTGTACATCGGTAACGAATCCTCTGAAAGACAAACTAGGACCACTGCCTCATTTACAATAGCCTCAAAAAAAAATACTTGGGAATCAACGAAAGAGGTGAAAGATCTCTACAATGAAAACTATAGAAAACTAAAGAAAGAAATTAAAGAAGACCTTAGAAGATGGAACGGTCTCTCTTGTTCTTGGATAGGCAGAATTAATACTGTCAAAATGACCATACCACCAAAAGCACTACACATATTTAATGCAATTCCAATCAAGATCCCAATGACATTCCTCATAGAAATAGAAAAAGAAATCATGAAATTCATCTGTAAAAATAAGAGACCCAGAATAATCAAAGACCCAGAATAATCCTTAGCAAGAAGAGTGAAGCAGGAGACAACACAATATAAGATGTTAAACTATACGACAGAGCAATAGTAAAAAAAGTGACATGATATTGGCACCAAAATAGACTTGTAGGCCAATGGTACAGAATAGAGGACACAGAGACAAACCCACAAAAATGCAGTTATACTAGGCAAAGGTGCCAAAAAATATATTGGAGAAAAGATAGCCTCTTCAATAAATGGTGCTGGGAAAACTGGAAATCCACATGTAGCAAAATGAAATTAACCTCTATATCTCACCATGCACAAAACTCAACTCAAAGTGGATCAAGAACCTAGGAATTAGACCAGAGGCCCTGCACCTAATAGAAGAAAAAGTAGGCCCAAATCTTAATCGTTTGGATTAGGCCCCAACTTCCTTAACAAGACCCCCAAAGTACAAGAAATAAAATCAAGAATCAATAAATGGGATACTTTCAAACTGAAAATTTCTTCTCAGCAAAAGAAACAATCAGTGAGGTGAATGAATGTTAGAGTCTGTAAACAAGTCAAAAATAACACCTGGCATTTTGCCAGGGGAATGTTAGAGTTCATAAACAAGTCTGGATGGTGCCTGGCAAAATGCCAGAGGGAGTGGTTTGAGAAGTAACAAAGGCGAGCCATTAAGTGTGGAGATTCCTGATTGGTTGACTGATGTATTTAGTTTATGTTAATTAGATAAGCTGTGTGGAATGTATAAATACTGCTCCTGTCCTGCAATAAACGGCTCCCACTCCTGCTGTATCAACGTACACAAGTTATTCGTCACCCCCCCGATTATTCTGCTGCAGCCGGACTGCGGCAAATGGGAGCAATTTTTTACCACATGTACATCAGAGCACTAATCTCCAGGATATATAAAGAACTCAAAAAACTTAATGCTAACAAAGCAAATAACCCAATCAATAAATGGGCCAAGGAACTGAACAGACACTTCTCAGAAGAAAATATATGATCAATCAACAAATATGTGAAAAAAATGTTCAACATCTTTAGCAATTAGAGAAATACAAATCAAAAGTACTCTAAGGTTTCATCTCACTCTGGTCAAAATGGCAGTTATTAAGAATACAAGCAACAACAAGTGTTGATGAGGATGTGGGGGAAAAGGCACACTCTTATAATGCTGGTGGGACTGCAAATTGGTGCAACCAATCTGGAAAGCAGTATGGAGATTCCTTAGAAAACTTGAAATGGAACCATCATTTGACCCAGCTATCCCACTCCTTGGTCTATACCCAAAGGATTTAAAAACAGCATTTGACAGTGACACAACCACAACAATGTTGATAGAGTATAAATCACAATAGCTAAATTGTGGAACAAAACTAGATGTCCTTCAATAAATTAATGGATAAAGAAACTGTGGTATATATATGAAGTGGAATATTACCCAGCATTAAAAAAAGAACAAAATCATGGCATTTGGGGGTAAATGGATGGAGCTGGAGAATATCATGCTAAGTGAAGTAAGCCAATACCCCCCCAAAAAAACAAAGTCTGAATGTTTTCTCTGATAAGTGGATGCTGATCCAGAATGGGGGTTGGGGGGAACATGGGAGGAATGGAGGGACTTTGGATAGGGCAAGGAGGAGGGAGGGGAAGGAAGGGGGACATGGGGGTAGGAAAAATGGTGGAATTAGATGGACATCATTACACTAGGTACATATATGAAGACATGAATGGTGTGACTCTAATTTGTGTACAACCAGAGAAATGAAAAATTGTGATCCATTTGTGCACTACGAACTGAAATGCATTCTGCTGACATGTATAACAAATTAGAACAAATAAATTAATTAATTTTAAAAATAAATATAAAATACACAGAAATGCCAATCAAAATTTGGGCAGTAATTGATACAAAAAAATCAATGGAGAAGCTCAAGAGCAGAATGGAGGAGACAAGTAATGAATCAGTTAACTAGAATATGGGACTTTAGAAATGGTCTAATCTGAACAACAGAGAGAAAGTAGACTGTTTAAAAATGAACAGAGCCCCAGGATCTTGTGGAACAGTAACAAAAGATCTACCATTTGTGTCATTGGATTCTCAAGAGGAAAGGAGTAAGAGGATGAAGTTGAAATGAAATAACAGGGGCTGGGGTTGTAGTTCAGTATTAGAACAGTTACCTAGCAGGTGGAAGACCCTGAGTTTGAAACCTGCCATTAAAAGGAGGAGGAGGAGGAGGAGGAGGAGGAGGAGGAGGAGGAGGAGGAGGAGGAGGAGGAAGAGGAAGAGGAGGGGGAGGAGGAGGGAGGAGGAGGATGAGGAGGAGGGAGGAGGAAAAGAAAGACAATAAAAGGAAAGACACATGGCTGAAAAGTTCCCTTATTTGGCAAAATGACATAAACTCAGATAATATAAAAGCCAAACAAATCCCAAACAGGATAAACCTAGAGAAACTATACAAAAAAATATTACAGTCAAGTATTGAAAAATAAACACAGGGAAATATCTTAAAAAGATAAATGACACCTTACCAATAGGAACAATAACAATTTAGATATTTCTCATTGGAAACCATGAAGCACAGAAAGCTGCACAATGTTTCTCAGGTGATAGAAGAAATGAACTGTCAAGACAGGATCCCATATCCATTGAAAATGACCTTCAGGAAAAGAATCTGTTGCCAAAAACAAGGCTAAAATAATTCTTTAAACACAAAGGAAACAATTTTTAAAAGGAATCTTAAGAATGTTGGGAAAGAATTAAGAACACAGGAAATAAATACATGTGTAAATAATAGAGATTTTCCTTCAACTCTTGAGTTTTCTAAACTACCTTTGATGGTCAAGTCCAAAATTATAACACTCTTTGATGTGGTTATGAGTGTATGTACAGAAAATATATAAGACAATTATGTTATAAAGGGAAGAAGGTAAAGAGAGGTAAGTTCTTTACACTTTACTTGAGCTGGTAAAATGATGACACTAGCATATTCCAAGTTATTTATAAATAATATCTTGAGCAACCACCAAAAAAGCTATAGAGCGATACACTAATAAACAATGTAGATGCATCAAGATGGAATTGTGAAGAAATGTCCCAGTAATTTACAGGAAGTTAGGGGAAAGAACAGTAGTTTTGTGGCAGAGCTTTCACTTGTCATGTATAAGTTCCTGGTTTCAATATCCAGCACCATCACAACAACAAGCAAATAAACAAACAAACAAAAAGAAACAAAAGGAAAATAAGAAAGAACAACAGAAAACAAAAAAAAAACCACATTAAGGCTCTAACATATCAACAAGTACATTAAATGTAAATGGCTTAAATACATCAATTATAACAAAGATTTGGGGAGAGTGGGTTTAAGAAATCACAACTCAACTATATATTGTCTACAAAAAAATTCTATGCAGATTGAAAATTAAAATAAAAAAATCATGTTAACATTAATAAAAGTAAAGCAGGAGTGGCTATATTAAGTCAGATAAAGTAACATCAGAGACAGAGTGGAATGTTATAGGAGAAAGAAGAAACATAATAATCCTAAATGTGTACATACCAAACAACAGAGCTGCAAAACATGTGAAAAGACTGATAGACTGAAAGAGAAATAGATGAATTTTCAAGTTGGAGGCTTCAAGGATCCTCTCAACAATTGATAGATGAACTAAAGAGAAAAATCAGCAGAGTTACAGAAGAGTTCAACAATATCATGAACTATTGGCATCTCAGCTGTATTTACAGAACAACCCACCTAACAACTCAATACACACTGTTGTCAAACACTCACAGAACATACACAATGTTGACCACATCCTGGCCCATTTCAAACAAACCTCAACCACTTTAAAAATGAAATTAGACAGAGTGGGTTCTCTAACCATAATGGAATACAATTAAAAATAAAATAAAAGGAAAGTCTTCAAACACTTGGAAACTTAACAAGGCACTTGTAAATAATCTAAGAATCAAAGAGGATGTCTCAAGTGAAATTTAAAGAATGGAGTCCTAATTAGAAAAAGATATATTCCATGATTGTATAATTACATCAAATGAATTCTATTGTATAACTAAAAGAACCAATGAACAACAAAATAAAATACCTGTAGTAATTTTTTAAATAAATAAAAATACATTGTGTTAGCCAAGCAAGGTGATACATGCCTATAATCCCAGCAACTCAGGAGTCTGAGGCAGGAGGATTGCAAGTTTGAGGCCAGTCTCAGCAATTTAGTGAGACCCATCTCCAAATAAAAGGGCTGGAGATGTGGCTCAATAGTAGAGTGCCTCTGGGTTTAATTCCCAGTACAATAACAACAAACGTTGAATGGAATGGAAAACAAAAATACAACATATCAGTATTTGGGAGAGGATAATTTACAGCACACTAAGTAAATATGTTAAAAAAGATAGAAAGTCTAAATCAATTACTCAACACTTTGGTAGTTACAACTTCCATCTTAAGACTCTAGAAAGAAGATGAGAAAAATAAAATGAAGGCATGCCAAAGGAAGAAAATTATGATGATGATAGAAGCCAAGGAAATTAAAAGCAAAAATAATAGAGAAAATATATGAAACCAAGAACTAGTTCTTTAAAAAAATCAATAAAACTGACAAACCTCTAGCAACAATGATCAAAAATCTTCTTACTCCACCACATCAGATTTCACATATAATTTAGCATCAAATTTTTTATGTTTTCTAATTTTCCTTCAGTGTACCTCCTATTATTTGGGATATTTCTTACATGATTGTTTACATATCATCTTTTTCCTACCCCTGAATTATTGTGCTTTTCTTTTCATATAATGAAATTACAGAGAATTGTGAGAAGTCCATTTCATCCTTGAAGGGTAGTCTTTACCTTTCAATTTGGCAAACATGAAGAATTTCTGAAAGATATAATGGAATTATAGGAAAACAAATATTTGAGACACAAAAGGGAAATCAACTTGATAAGGTATGCAATGATATAAGTTAACTAAATGAAATTAAATATAGTGTACTTTGCAAGTTTTCATAAAAGAACTTTTTCAGGACATTGGTAATAATCCAGCTAAATTAACCTTTAGAACATCTTTAATTTCAGTTCTGCACACATGAGCATAAAGAGAATAGGGCATTGTGATTTTTTTTACATTGTCTACCATTCCATGTCACTTAAAGCAAAGATTGAGATCTTGCTATTCAGATATTAAAAGAAGTTGGAGAATATGATTAAAATTATTCACAATGAAAGCATAAATGTTCTATATCTTGAAAAAGGTGTGTATTACATGGATCAATTCATTTGTTACAATGGTACCATTAAGTTTGGTACCTTTCAATTTATGTAAACATTACCTCCAGAAAAGGACAATACAAAAAGTAAATGTGTAGTGGAGGTAGAAACTGAAGAGAAAGTTACAGATAAGATAAGACAATGTTGTGAAACTGAATGATGCGTTTGCTTTGTATATGTTGGAAATTTTCCATAATAAAAATATTTTAAATAATTCCTTGTGAGAACATGTTTATGAAAGCCAAGTCAATTCAAAGTCATTCAAGCAAATCAAATTAAAGCAAAAAGGATAAAATCAGAGACACATTCTCCTGTATATATCTAATGTAATCAATCCACTTTCTGTAAAAAGGCAACTTCTTGACATACTCAACTGATATCTTTTGGGAGGATGTTCAGATACTTTCTTCTTTCTCTCTGCCATGATTATCACTGTCCTCAAATATATTTCACTGATATAAATTGAGTTTAACACATACTGTACTGCTGATAAAGGTTGCTTTTAAATGAGAAATAATTCAACAAGAAGTATTGAGGATACCTGATGTGCTGCAATCATACAGAGTGAGTACAGGACTTTGGAAGACAAGATTGCTGGAATCAGAACTTCAGTCCCCACTCAGAAGGATGCATTTAGAAGTGAGCCATAAATTGCCTTGTTTCAGAAAATAAACTAAATCCATCTGAGATTGTCATTATTGTTGGTTTTGTCTCATCAATTCCTTTTTCTTGTTCATATCCTCAAGGGATAATCCATTCTCAGTAATATTTAGTGAGTGAGTCCTGGAGGTGAGTCACATTGATATTCTATATCCTTATGGCTTTATATATCTTATTTACCCATAAAATGACCTTAGCTTTTCAGACCATTTTATTTAGTTTTATTTGTTTTACCTGGCATTGAAGTATTTGGAAAATATCTTCATTTTTAGTTTTGCATCATCTTGGCTCTTCTGTGAAGTAAATTTTTCTTGACCTCAGTGGATTTCACCTCTAAATAAATATGAAATCCACCATAAATAAATTATGCTTGGCATATTTCATGTTCTTATATTTTCACTTTTTCCATGTTTTCAGGATATTTAGAAAAACGTTGCCAGTTGTGGTGGTGCATGCCTATACTCCCAGCAGCTAGGGTGATTGAGGCAAGAGGATCACAAGTTCAAGGCCAGTCCCAACCACTTAGTGAGATCCTAAGCAACCCTGTCTGGGGATGTGGCTCAGAGGTTAACTCCTGGATTCAATCCCCAGTATCAGAGAGAGGACAGAAGAGAGAAGAGAGGAAAGGAAAGAGGAGGGGAGAGATGAATGAGGAGAGAAGAGAGGAGATGGAATAATTTTTCAATTTATCCGAGCAGAAACTGGTGGGATAAAGTGAGCATAGTCACAATGTTCTGTCATTGAATTCCATGGTTTTCACTCAAATGTTAAAACACCTTTTCACATCAACTTATTTGACCTATATTTATAGGACCTGGATAAGAAAATATGACAAAGGTAGTTCTTGAATGTCTTCTTTTGCATTGTGATATATTCTTAGGAAAAGGACTTTTAATCATTGTAACCAATATGAGGAGAATTTGAGAAAATGTTAGATCAAAATACACAAGACTCTTCAAACTATGACCAATTCTATTAATACAAAATGAAGATTAACACTAAGAAGCTTCTGACAAATATAATTGATTGTTCCTAATTCCTTTTCTGAAACATTTAACTTACGTTGATGCTTCTGTCATAAGTAACTCTTGGTTTCAACTTTTCTTCTAACAGCCTAATTGTTTTCTTTACTGTGCACACATCACCACATTACAAAGTAAGTAGGTTGTTCATGCCGTTTGAGTCATATAATTTAGAAAAATCATTGTCAGTTTTACAATTAGTGTGTTAAACATCTTTTACAATTTGGATAGTTTGTTGATGAGTTTGTTGGGACAGGTAAATAATATACTTTATGGACTGGGCATGTGGTTCAGTGGTATAGCCCTTGTCCAGCATGCACAAAGCCCTAGGCTCAATCCTCAACATTGCCAAAAAAAAAAAAAAAAATTTTTTTTTTACACTGCTTATCAAAGATAAATTGTACTTCTAAAGAATCAAAGTTGATTATAGGAGTTTGTTACCTAAGAGAGTGATTCTTAAACATTAATATGCATAAGAATCACTTAATGAGAATCACATAGGGGAAAAGATTGAAGTGTAGATTGCCCTTAGCACCAGACAGTTTGATTGAAATATCTGGAGGGAGCCAAGGAATTGACTTTAAAAACAAAAATTTTAAAACACGCACACAAACAAGCCTTCCAAACAACTCCTTATGCCTGTGCTTCACACACTCCATTTGAGTAACACTGATTCAAACTAAGCTCAGATTTCAGAAGCATTGTTAACTTGAAAATACCTCATGAAGTTAATAACTTGACCGCGTGGTGGCGGTGCAGGCTAAGAGAATGAATAAAAGCTCCAAAGATTTGGTGGACTCCCACTTCACCCAGAAACCAAAGAAAGAAAATACAGAACACAATTACAGCTAGAGCTAAGATAGATGTAATCGGTAAGGGAGTCGTAGCTGGATAAGCTATAAGGAGGAATTAAAAATCTATATACAACAAAGACATTTCAAAGGGTCTGTGGTCGATCTGGAATTGGGAGCTGAAAAGGATTTCCCCCTCCGGAATTGGAACCAGACATAACAATGGAGATGGTGAAAACAAAAATACAGCACAAGAAAAGGCAAGTGGCTACCTTTATTATACTGATGCTTTTGTGGGAGGTGGGTTCAGAATCGGTTCAGTATTCCATAATGGAGGAGACAGAAAGTGGCACGTTTGTGGCTAACTTGACAAAGGACCTGGGATTTAAGGTGGGAGAGCTGGCAGATCGGAGCGCCCGTGTTGTTTTCAAAGGAGATAGACAACATTTGCAGCTTGACCCACAAACCCATGATTTGCTGCTAAATGAAAAACTGGACCGGGAGGAACTCTGTGGCTCCACTGAGCCCTGTGTGCTACCTTTTCAGGTGTTACTGGAAAACCCCTTGCAGTTTTTTCAGGCTACCTTGCGAGTCAGAGATATAAATGACCATGCTCCAGAGTTTCCAGCCAGAAAAATGCTCCTGAAAATATCAGAAATTACTATGCCAGGAAAGATATTTCCTTTGAAAATGGCGCAGGATTTAGACGTTGGCAGCAACAGCCTTCAAAGCTACTCCATCAGCTCCAACCCTCACTTCCACGTTCTTACCAGCAATCGCAGCGACGGCAAGAAATTCCCAGAGCTAGTGCTTGACAAAGCATTGGATCGCGAGGAGCAGTCCCAATTCAGACTAACCCTGACCGCCCTGGATGGTGGGTCTCCGCCCCTATCGGGAACTTCAGACATTCAAATCCTGGTTTTGGACATCAATGACAATGTCCCTGAGTTTACTCAGGACCTCTATGAGGCGCACATCTCTGAGAACAAACACCCTGGCTCGCTGGTAATTACCGTTTCAGCCAGGGATTTAGATGCGGGATCATTTGGGGAGGTATCTTACACCTTATTTCAAGATGATGACATTAACCAACCCTTCGAAATAAATGCAATAAGTGGAGAGATTCGACTGAGAAAAACTTTGGATTTTGAAGAATTTCAGTCTTATCATGTGGATATTGAGGCCACAGATGGTGGGGGCCTAACAGGAAAATGCTCTTTAATCGTTCAGGTCCTGGACGTGAATGACAATGCTCCTGAATTGACTGTGTCCTCACTTAACAGCCCTATAGCTGAAAACTTGCCAGGAATAATAGTGGCAGTTTTCAGTGTTTCTGATGCAGATTCTGGACCTAACCAAGAAGTTATTTGTTCCATAGACGACAATCTCCCCTTTCTTCTAAGACCTTCAGTGGAAAATTTCTATGCTCTGGTAACAGATGGAGCTCTGGACAGAGAGACCAAAGCCAAGTACAACATCACCATCACGGTCACAGACTTGGGGACACCCCGGTTGAAAACCGAGCACAGCATAACCATCCACGTCTCTGACGTCAACGACAACGCCCCTGCCTTCACGCAAACATCCTACACACTATTGGTGCGTGAGAACAACCAACCCGCCCTGAACATAGGCAGTGTCAGCGCCACAGACAGAGACTCAGGCACCAACGCCCAGATCACCTACTCGCTGCTGCCAACCCAGGACCCGCACCTGCCCCTCGCCTCGCTGGTTTCCATCAACGCAGACAATGGGCAGCTGTTCGCGCTGAGGGCGCTGGACTTCGAGGCCCTGCAGGCATTTGAGTTCCGCGTGGGCGCCACAGACCAAGGCTCGCCCGCGCTCAGCAGCCAGGCGCTGGTGCGAGTGGTGGTGCTGGACGACAATGACAACTCGCCCTTCGTGCTGTACCCAATGCAGAACGCCTCTGCGCCCTGCACCGAACTGGTTCCCAGGGCGGCAGAGCAGGGCTACCTGGTCACCAAGGTGGTGGCAGTGGACAGAGACTCAGGCCAAAACGCCTGGCTGTCATACCAGCTGCTCAAGGCCACGGAGCCCGGAGTGTTTGGCGTGTGGGCGCACAATGGCGAGGTGCGCACCGCCAGGCTGCTGAGCGAGCGCGACGCGGCCAGGCACAGGCTGGTGGTACTGGTCAAGGACAATGGTGAGCCTCCGCTGTCTGCCAGCGTCACGCTGCACGTGCTGCTGGTGGATGGCTTCTCCCAGCCCTACTTGCCGCTCCCGGAAGTGGCGCCTGAGCGCGCGCAGGGGGACTCGCTCACTGTCTACTTGGTCATCGCCTTGGCGTCGGTGTCATCGCTTTTCCTCTTCTCTGTGCTGGTGTTTGTGGCGGTGAGGCTTTGCAGGAGGCGCAGGGCGGCGCCGCTGGGTGTCTGCTCTGTGCCTGAGGGCCACTTTCCTGGCCACCTGGTGGACTTTAGTGGCACTGGGACCCTGTCCCAGAGCTACCAGTATGAGGTGTGTCTGGCTGGAGACTCTGGGTCTGGTGAGTTCAAATTCTTGAAGCCTATTATCCCCATCTTACCTCCTTAGGGAACTGGAGGGAAATTGAGGAAAGTCCCACCCTTCAGAATAGCCTCCTATTCTGTGAAATATTGTATTACTATACTAAACCCTACTTAATTAAGTTTAGAAATGTTCTTTTTTTTGTAGTTGTAGATAGACATAATGCTTTTATTTTATTATTTGTTTATTTTTATGTGGTGCTGAGGATGGAACCCAGTGCCTCACCAATGCTAAGCAAGTGCTCTGCCAGTGGGGTACAGCAGCAGCTCCTGGAAATGTTCTTTAACTTAAATTCATGTTATTGATTCATGTTTTGATTCTCCAATTCTTTTATTACTATTCATTATGCTGAAATTTTAGAATAAAAGTCAGATACCAGAGATGTACCATATTTTATCCATTATCCATGTGCTTCATCTTTTTTATTACTCTCACCTACTTTTTAATTAATTAATTTTAATTGAGTATATATGACATCAGAATGCATTTTGATTGTACACAATTGCAATACAACTTTTCATTTATCTGGTTGTATATGATGTAGCAACTCTCACCTACTTTTGACAACTGAAATAAAAAGTAATTTTTTAGTAATTAAGACATTTAAAATTACCTATCCTTTCAAAAAACTATATTCCAAAATCCTTACAATTCTATTTCTAAGAATTGGTTACAGTCATTTCTCTACTACTTTGGAGAACTATTTTTAAATTGTATTTGAAAGTATTTAATCTCCCAAAGGAAGTCTCATTTTGAGATAACTCCACCAGTGTGTATATAACTCTAAATGCTAAGACAGATAAATGTAAAAATAGCCATTCATACTTATATGCATATCAGTACACCATAATGATTAATACTTTCTTTGGATATAGACTTTGCTGAACTGTCAACACATAAAATTGCAATTTGTAAACCTCATATAAAATTATGATGGTCTTTTTTCTTAACACTAAGCTAATTATAAATGATTAATAAATATTGGATTAATGTTATTAAAATTTCAGTAATGATGGTTTAAAATTGATTAATGTTAATATCTTCTTTACAATAAACTACCCTTGCCAATGAGTGAAGTTATTAAATATTTCTTATGTTCTTATTTTTGTTTAACAGTTTCAAAGTTCAAAAGTACTGTTTTGTAAAATCCAAATTATATTTTTAAATTTCTCTGGTTTTCAAGCTTTTATATATGATACTAGCCAAGAACTAAGTACTGTGTTAGACTGATTATTAAGGAATATCAGACTTTCCTTTCTACTGCTGTGTAAGCATCTTTTATCTCTATTAGCCACAAAACCATTTACATTCACAGGTTAACCTAACATTTCCTCTTTTTGTATCAGTTATGTTTGTGATTTTTTAATGAAAATTCTCATTTCAACTTGCTACAAAAGGCAGACAATTCACATTAAATGACAAGTGAACTTTTATTTTTATACTTAATTGAAACGAAAGTAGGTCTCACTGTATTTTGTAACCAAATAAGTCCAATTTTTATAGATGATTGCAAATTGGCTTGAAGAGTGTTGATAACATTTATTATTTGAAATTTTCAGATACTTATCCTTTCCTCTGTCAAATAAAATTATTTTTTGTTGAGAAGATTTTCCTCTTTCACTATTCACACTCCAACCACATGGCATTAGTTGGAACTTTGTTCTTTTTCTTTCTTTTTAAATTTTATTTTAAATTTTTTCTTGTTTTATTGTGTTTTGTAATTTTTTATTTGTTCTTCTTAGATATACATGACAGTAGAGTATATTTTGTAGTTTTTCAATTCCCAGGACTCCATAGGCCAGAAAATGTAATCCAGAATAGACTCCTGTCTAGTGCAAAAGGTCAAAACACTTCCCCCAGAAAGTATATTTTTTTACTTTTTTGTCTTTATTGTCTTTTTCAAGTTTGTAGAAAAGACATTGCCTGAAGTCTGAGATTACACTGTTTCAAGTAAAACGAGTGGGTATTTTCTCTTTAGTTCACTGGGCATTACATCCAGTGGGTTTATGAAGGGAAAAAAGCCCAGAACCTATTTAAGCCTAGGACTGAGAAGAAAACACATTTTAATTTTTTTCATGAGTTATAGTTACTTTGCAATTTAGGAACAGAAATCAGATTTTAAAAATCATAATTTTGCCTAATTAAATGTACAAATTAATATCTGTAATAGAAATAAACTCCACAAGACAAAAAAAATTGTTTCATTTACTGTTGATCCTTAGAAGCTAAAAGATTGCCCGCACAGGTAAATATTTGTTAAATGAATTTGCCTCAGCAGAGTTTGTTTACTGGATTTTATCTTACTTAGGACTATATATTACTTTTGTTTTTATAACTATTGTTAGCTACTTGAATAATACTGCAAAAGGGTTCAGGAAAGGGGATTGTATAAACACTATGACCTACAATTTATGGTAGCTCTTGCTATGTATAAAAAATTATCTGAATTTGTAAAGCAGAACGCTTGGTGGCGCTGCAGGCTAAGAGAGTGAAAAACTGCAGTCAGTGACTCCTTGAAAACTGAACAGTTTCCGGCAGTTTAAAAAGGAACCGTGTTACATTTCTAGGGGTAGAATATTTCAAAGAAGCAGCTCCCCATATGTCAATCGTGTTTTTTTTTAAAAAAAGATTAACTTGACATTATTAAGTCTAGATAGCGGAGTTGGATACAAATCAATTATTGTGTATTAAAATACTGCATCTTTTGGACCTGAAGGAACAATGGAGTCTCCGCTCTCCAAAGCGCCTCAGAAAAGGCAAGTGACCATCTTTATTTTCTTGTTTCTACTGTGGGAGGTGGGCAGTGTAACCGTTAAGTATTCCATTCTAGAAGAAAGAGACAGCGGTTCTTTTGTGTCCAACCTAGAAAACGATCTAGGGCTGGGCATAGGGGAGCTAGCCAAGAGGGGCGCCCAGATTCTTTCCCAAGGGAACAGACAGCACTTAGAGCTTGAACAAAAGAGTGGGAATTTGCTCCTAAAAGAAAAATTGGATCGAGAGGAGTTGTGCGGGGACACAGATCCATGTATACTGCATTTCCAGGTGTTAGTGAAAAACCCGGTGCAGTTTATTCAAGGTGAACTACACCTCCAAGATGTAAATGACCATGCCCCAGAATTCTTGGGAAAGGAAATCCTCCTTAAAATCGCGGAAAGCAGCCAACCAGGGACTCTGTTTCCTTTGGAAATAGCTCAAGATTTGGACGTTGGTAGCAACACAGTTCAGAACTACATAATTAGCAGCAACTCCCATTTTCACCTTCTCACTCGCAATCACAGCGACGGCAGGAAATATCCCGAGCTGGTGCTGGAGAAAGCCCTGGACCGAGAGGAGCAACCCGAGTTCAGGTTAACCCTCACAGCTCTGGATGGTGGGTCTCCGCCCAGAAATGGAACTTGCCAGGTTCTCATCCTGGTTCTGGACATCAATGACAATGCCCCTGAATTTGCTCAAGGACTCTACCAGGTGCAGGTCCCAGAGAACAGCCCTGTAGGTTCCCTTGTCATAATCGTCACCGCTAGAGATTTAGATGCTGGGATCTATGGGGAGCTCACCTACTCATTTTTCCAATCACCAAATCAAGTCATTCAGGCCTTTGAAATAAATAAAGCCTCAGGAGAAATTAGATTAAAAAAACTGTTGGATTTTGAAGAAATTGACTCTTACCACATAGAAATTGAGGCCTCAGATGGTGGAGGTCTTTCAGGAAAATGCACTGTCGACATAGAAGTGATGGATGTAAATGACAACGCCCCTGAACTGGCTATGTCATTACTTATCAATGATATCCCAGAAAATTCCCCAGAAACTGTAGTTGCTATTTTCAGAATTTCAGATCCAGACTCTAAAGATAACGGAAAAATGATGTGTTCCATTCAAGACCATCTACCCTTTATTCTGAAACCCACAGTAGAAAACTTCTACACTTTGGTCACAGAAGGAGCGCTGGACAGAGAAACCAGAGCCCAGTACAACATCGTCATCACCGTCACCGACTTGGGGACACCCAGGCTGAAAACCGAGCACAATATAACTGTCCTCATCTCCGACGTCAACGACAACGCCCCTGCCTTCTCCCAAACGTCATACACGCTGTTGGTGCGTGAGAACAATCAACTCGCCCTGCACATAGGCAGCATCAGTGCCACAGACAGAGACTCAGGCACCAACGCCCAGATCACTTACTCACTGCTGCCAACCCAGGACCCGCACCTGCCCCTCGCCTCGCTGGTCTCCATCAACGCAGACAATGGGCAGCTGTTCGCGCTGAGGGCGCTGGACTTCGAGGCCCTGCAGGCATTCGAGTTCCGCGTGGGCGCCACAGACCAAGGCTCGCCCGCGCTCAGCAGCCAGGCGCTGGTGCGCGTGGTGGTGCTGGACGAAAATGACAACTCGCCTTTTGTGCTGTACCCAATGCAGAACGCCTCTGCGCCCTGCACCGAACTGGTACCCAGGGCAGCAGAGCAGGGCTACCTGGTCACCAAGGTGGTGGCGGTAGACAGAGACTCAGGCCAGAACGCCTGGCTGTCATACCAGCTGCTCAAGGCCACGGAGCCAGGGCTGTTTGGCGTGTGGGCACACAATGGCGAGGTGCGCACCGCCAGGCTGCTGAGCGAGCGCGACGCGGCCAGGCACAGGCTGGTGGTGCTGGTCAAGGACAATGGTGAGCCTCCGCTGTCTGCCAGCGTCACGCTGCACGTGCTGCTGGTGGATGGCTTCTCCCAGCCCTACCTGCCGCTCCCGGAAGTGGCGCCCGAGCGCGCGCAGGGGGACTCGCTCACTGTCTACTTGGTCATCGCCTTGGCGTCGGTGTCATCGCTCTTCCTCTTCTCTGTGCTGGTGTTTGTGGCGGTGAAGCTGTGCAGGAGGCGCAGGGCGGAGCCCTTGGGTGTCTGCTCTGTGCCTGAGGGCCACTTTCCTGGCCACCTGGTAGATGTCAGTGGCACCGGGACCCTGTCTCAGAATTATCGATATGAAGTTTACCTGGCGGGAAGCTCTGAGACTAGTGAGTTCCAAGTTCTTAAACCAATGCTCCCCAACTTACTGGGTGAAGGTGCTGATAAGAATACCGAAGAAAACCGTAACTTGAGGAATCATTTTGGGTTCAATTAGGAATGTGATTTTGACAATATGAGATAAATTATTATATTCACTAGTCTTGTAAATTCTTTACCCTTTCATTCACGTAAAGAAAGTACTAAAGTGTGGTAGTAATTATTGTATATATAAGAATTTCAACCTGTAGTACTATTTTTTCATTGTTTCCATTTCTTAGGTATCTCACATAATGCAAGTGGACACAATAGCAGAGAAATCAAGTGGTGTTTTTTCTTTTGGTCCTGTTTTTGTAAGTCACATATATTTTCAGGTTTAATTTTCAACTTATTCGTTGGTACCTTTTTATGATTAATATAATCATTCTCCAAACTTACTGATTACCCACAGGATTTATTTGTAATTAATGTCTCTTAGTTTTAAAAAAAATAGTTTTCATTTATGCAATAAATTTAAGTGACTTTATAAATTGTGTTTCTGTTGTTTTGTTTCAAAAACATAATTGTCTTTCTCAAAGAAACCAATATTTTAATCTGGATGGTGTTTACTTAAATTGAGTAGTTTCTTTCAAAATTGATATCATTCAGTTAGGTGATCTATTATTTTATGGGATTTAATATCTATTACGTGAAAAATTTTAAAACAGTGGTAGACTTGTGACTACTTTTTCATTATAAATGGGTTTAGTACTGAATGATTCTTATTTTTCAAATTATATTTACTCACATCATTCAAACATATACAATAAGTACAAAAATAAGATTAACATAATAATTCCGCTATCCAGAAGTAATTTAAGTAACATTATTCTAAAATATTCTATTTGGACTGAGAGTGTAGCTCAGTGGTAGCTCACACAATGAGCAGTCAAGAAGCCGAGTTCCATACCCAAGACCATATAAAAAGAGTATAAATAAAATATACCTCTAAATATATATAAGAGTGAATTGTTGGTGGAGATAATTTATAAAACTGATAATAAACTGATAGTTTCTAATTAAAATTATTACATAAAATGTAATAAAATGAGAAATTATAAAACTTTCTTAGGCTTAGACAAATAATATCTATGAGATTTGAAAACAAGATTATGATGCATATGAAGAACAGCAAATGTATCTCAGTGGTTATTCAATCCCCAGCTCTGCCCAAAAATTGCTGCTGTGGTGCATACTAAGAAATTAGCATCATTTAACTGTTTTGTTTAAAAATGAGAAAATAGTGCTGGGTATGTAGCTTAGTGATAGAGTACTTACTTAGCATATGTGAGACCTTGAGTTTGATCTCCAGCACTGCAAAAACAAGTACATAATAATAAAGTAAAAATGAGCAAATAAACACTTTTAAATCTCCTCTCTCCTCATCAGGCTTATACTTTGTGTGATATATACCTATATATTACCTTATCAATATTTGTAACATTTACAATATATTTGAAAAGATAACTTCTATAATCAGCCATTTTATATTTTTAATTGAAATTCATATAATGATACATTTTTAAATTTCATTTGACTGCCCAGAGGTAATCACTTTTGATATTTGTATCTGTTCTTCCCTATTTATTTTTTTTTAATAAGACATGGTTTGTTTTGTTGTTGGCTTTAAATTTTTGCAATGCTGGGGATAGAAACCCAGGGCTCACATATTCTGGATGAGTGCTCTACAACTGAACTACCTCTCCAGCCACTACTTCTGTATTTCTAAATAATATGTTTATTAACTGCTTTTTTCCATTTTCAGTTTTAGATATCCTTTACTTCCTTTCTTAAACAGCACACACATTCACACATACACATATACTTTTACATTTTCTCTACTCCATCCTCCAAATTAGAAATATAATTGCTTATATTGTGTTTAAATGATTAATACTGTGCAAATATTGATTACATCTGAGCCTCAAGAGGAAAAAAGAAAAGCCACTTTGTTTAGCCTTAAATTAATAGTTGCCTCCTTTTTCATCTTATTTACTTTTCTATCTACATAGTTTTAAGGTATTCCCATGCTTTCTAAAATCTAAAGCTCACAATTTGATATTTAGTCTCAAAAAGATATCTATTAGTTTCATTCTTTTCTCTTCAAGCCACTCTAGAGCAAAACAAACTCCTGTTCAACAGTATACTATTTGCTCTCTAGACCTATTGCATAGCAAGTAGTTTGTATTACCCTCATAATGGGAATCTTATCTTCCTTTTGCATTTGATTTCATTTTCTGGATTTTCTACTTCTCTCTTATTATTTTCTTTGGAGTTCCTAGAGAATATTTGCTATTAATGTATTGAGAGATTGAATATCTTAAAATTCTAGATGTCAAAAGATTCAGTGTGAAGATTTTATTGTGTGCAAAGTTATAGGTGGAATTATTTGCTGCTAGTACTTTGAAGGCATTCTTCCTCTGTCTTTTAATCTCCAGTGTCGAATATGCATTAATATTCTGACCATCCATGTTTTTCTGAGAACCACTGTTTTCCCTCTAGGTCTCTGGATCTCAGCCAGAGCAATTTTACCACCCAGAGACATTTGGCAATGTCTGGAAACATTTTGATATTCACAACTGTAGGACATTCTTCTCCTTGGTAGATATGCTGTTAAATATTCCACAATCCATGGGTCAGCTTCCCACAAAGAATTAACTGACCTCAAATGCAAGTAGTGTTGAGGCTGAGAAACTTTATATGAATTTACCTTCTTATATATAGCACCAGCATTCTAGAATTTCATTATTGTGTTATAGTGGAAAAAATTTTTGTCACTCATTGTGCTAGGTACTCAGTGAGACCTGTCAATCTTGAGATGTACTCTTCAAACTAGGACATGTTTAAGAATTTTGTGGGTTTGTTTTGTCATTTAAAAAATTATTTCTTCCACTCAATGTTCTTTGTTTTCTATAACTCCTTTTAATTTATAGTGAGCTCCTGGGTTGATATTTAATGTTTCTTCTTTCTTTTCCCCTTTGTTTAAAAAAAATAACAATTTATGTTGAACTATCCTTGTTTCATTTGATCTGGTGAATAATCTTTGTGTGTATGTGTGTGGATGTGTGGAGGGGTGATGGTAGGGATGAACCCAGGGCCAAATGCATGCTATACAAGTGCTCTCTCACTAAGCCACACCCCCAGTCAGTGAATAATCTTTTAAATGTGCTATTAGATCCAGTTTGGCAGTATTTTGCTAGATCCAGTCTGCCAGTATTTTGTTCATTAAGGATATTGCCTTGCAGTTTCCTACTTTTTGTGTATATATGGTGCTAGGGATCTAACCCAAGACCTTGTGCATTTGAGGCAAGCATTCTACTAACTGAACTATATCTCCAGCCCTAGTTTCTTATTTTTGCTGTGTCCTTGTCCAGTTTTGGTATCAGAGTATATGTTGGGAAGAATTCCTTTCTCTTCCATTTTTTTGTGATAATTTAAGAAATTAGGTGTTATGTATTCTTTTAATGTTTGGTGGAATTCAGTAGTGAAGATGTCTAGTTCTGGGCTTTTCTTTGATGGGAGACTTTTTATTACTGATTCAATCTTATTAGTTGTTATGAGACTCTTTGGATTTTCACTATTTTTTCATGATTCAATCTGGGTAATGTTTTTATGTCCAGGAATTTTTGCATTTCTTCTAGATGATCAAATTTATTAGCCTATAACAAAGGTTCTCTAATGAACCTTTGTATTTATTTCCATGGCATCAGTTGTAATGTTTCCTTTTTAATCTCTGATTGTACTTGAGTCATCTATTTTTCTTAATCTAGGTAAGGTTTGTCAGTTTTATTTATATTTTTGAAGAACCAGCTTTTTATTTCATTGATATTTGGCATTGGTTTTTTTTAGTCTCTATTTCTCCTTGGATCTTTTATTTATTTTATTTTATTATTTTTTGTGATACTAGGGATAAAACCCATGTTTGTAGAGCAAACCCAGTCCTTTTTTAACATTTTGAGACAGGGATTGTTTTCAAGCCTGGCCTCAAACTTACATCCTCCTGCCTCAGCCTCCCAAGTAGCTGGGATTACAGGTATGCATCACTCCACCCAGCTGAATTACCCTTTGATCTTTAATATTTCTTTGCTTATACTAATATTGGGTTGAGTTTGTGTTTTTCTAATTCCTTAAAAGGCAGCAACAGGTTGTTTATATAAGATTGTTCTGCTTTTTTCACATAGGCACTATTGCTATGAACTTCCCTCTAAGTATGGCTATTGCAGTACCCCATAGTCTTTGGTATGTTGTGTCTCTATTTTCATTGGTTTGAAATATTTTTTAAATTTCCTTCTTGATTTCGTCCTTGATCTGTTGATTTAACAGTAAGTTGTTTAATATTCATTTTTTCTTATAGTTGTTATTATCCTTCGTATTTATTTTCCTGGATTCTAGCAAATATTCTCACTTATTTTTGCATGCTTCTGACTGAATTTTAAACTTTTGGTATCAGTTTTACTTTCAAAAGCTATTTTTTGTTCAATGAATTTTGACAGAAGCCTTCTGGTTTTAAATTCTTTGGTGAGCTATAATTCATATACCATAACAATAACCCTTAAAAATAGAATCCATTGGATTTTTAGTATATGCAAAATGTTGTACAGTTATTACCACTAATTCCAGAACATTTTCACTTGTTACCCCCAAAATCCAGTACCCATTAGCAACCACTTTCATAACCTCCTTCCTCTAACCTCTAGGAACCATTAATCAATTTTCTATCTCTTTGGTGTTCTGGACATTTCATATAAATGGAATCACACAATATGTAACTATTTGTGTCTAGATTCCTTTGCTTAGCATAATGTTTTCAAGGTTCATCTATGAATTAGTATGTATCAGTACTTCTTTCCTTTTTGTGGTTGAATAATATTTCATTGTATGAACGTGCTACATTTTGTCCATTCTTCAGTGATAGACATTTATTTGGGTTTATGTCTATTCTTGGTTATTATTAATAATACTGCTATGTACATTCATGTGTAAGTTTTTGTGTGGACATATGTTTTCAATTCTCTTGAAATTGAAGATTAAAATATTCTGAAAATTAGAATTGCTAGGTCATATAGTGGCTATGCATAACTTTTGAGTTATCATCAAAACTGTTTTCCAAATTGACTGAAGTATTTTATATTTCTATCCACAGTATATGAGGGATCCAGTTTCTACACATCCTCTTGTTATTTTTCTTTCTAACTCTTGCTATCCTAAAAAGTAGGAAATAGCATTATTGTGGTTTGATTTGTAGTTCCCAAATAAATAATGATGTTGTGCATTTTTTCAAATACTTATTGGTCATTTAAGTATCTTATTTGGAAAAATGTCAACTCAGATCCTTTGCTGATTTTATCATTGAATTTTTATTTTTTAATTATTTTTAGTGCCTTTATTTTATTTGTTTATTTTTATGTGGTCCTGAGGATTGAACCCAGTGCCTCACGCATGCTAGGCAAGCGCTCTACCACTAAGCTACAGGCCAGCCCAAATTTTTATTTTTTACTGTTGAATTGTAATAATTCTTTAAATATTATGGAGTAGACTCATCAGATATATTATTTTTAGATATTTCTCCATTCTCTATCATTTTACTTTACTATTTTCCTTTGAATCACAAAAGCTTTTTTAAAAAACTTATGTAGCCCAAATTATCTTTTTGTTGTTATTGCTGTTACAGAATGCATGAGAATTACAGACTACCACACTTATTAAGCCAAATTGAAAGGGAAAAAAAGCCTTTTAATGAGCATGCCAGGGAAGCGGTTGGGAGGCTAATGTTTCAAAGAACTCCCAGCACCTGAATTTTGGAAGTACAGAATTTATGAAGGCAAAAACCAAAACCCACAAGGATAATTGATGTACATGTGCCCAGAAAAGAACTTGTTGAGACATATTTTGATTATATGAGAATTGTTTTGATTAGTCATTTTTGTTATATATTAGAGCTATAGTCAAGAACATGGGAAGGTCCTACTGAAGTGTCAACATAGGCAGCTGTCAGGAGGCTGAAAGAAAACATTTTAAGCAAGCATACAGTGAAGTCAGGTCAGAACAAAATGGTGTTACTTTTGTTCTATTTCATTTCAATTGTTGCTTGTACTTCAGTTGTTATTATCTAAGAAATCATTGCCTTATGCAAGATCAAGAAGGTTTACACTTTTTCTTCTAAGGGTTTTATGGTTTTAGCCCTCACCTTTAGGTCTTTAATCCATCTGTGGTCTTTTATTTTATTACAGAAAGTGGGCATTTTTTGTTCTCTCAAAGTTTTAAAAATATTTCTTCTAATACTAGCACTTTATTTTTCTTCTAAGTTATTTTTCATTCTGTTTTTTTGGTCTCAACCTTCATGATAGAGACTTTTTATTTCACTGCTTGACTGTGTTTTTATTGTTTTAATGGGGCAGTGAAAAGTGGATTAGACATTAAATGTTTACATGGGACAAGTGGAGTGGTGGTCCTCACCTTAAGGTATTGAAATGGAATATATTGTTTGGGGACTAAAAGTCAATATTTTAAGTCTTTTATCTTGGACCCAGGTTATTCTCCAGAGACATGTTTAATAAGGGTGGGCATGGGTGGGATGAAAGGTATTAAAAAGTTGATACCAAGCACTTTGAGAGTTTCTTGGTTTAGGGGATGTAGTACTAATCAGTAAGTAGAAAACGTTTAACCTTCTTCTCATGAAGATCTCAGCCTCATCCCCAGCTGATTCTGTGTCCCTTTATTCACAGACTTTTCTATTTAATCTTTAGAGATACTTAATATCTCATTCTCTGTCACTATGAGAAAAGGGAATGTACCTTGCTTCACTGACTAGTAAAGGAATTCTCAGATTTAAGTACTCCTTATACAGATTTTTCAATCAATGTAGTCTTTTAGCCTCTTCCTGGACTCTCAACTTGAATCATTACTTTGGCTGAATTTTTCTTCTTAAATTTTTCCCCTTCTCTTTTGAAAGCAGAAAATAGTAAAATGTGTCAGTTACCAATTGTTTATATTTTTTTCATTTTCCATAATTTTGGTGGTCTCCAATTCTTGTCTTTAAAAGTTCATATGGGGCTGGGAATATAGCTCAGTTGGTAGAGTGCTTGTCTCACATGCGCAAAGCCCTGGGTTCAAACCTCAGAACCACAAACAAAATAAAAAGTTCATTTATTTAAAAGCCTTTGCTTTCTATCACCTTAACGAGGCTTAAGGAGGGAATTGTAAGGGAAACTGGTATGCTCAAAATGGAATGAAATGCATATTATCCCAACTTCTCCTTACCTGACTCATTTATGGTTTTTAACCTATTTATTTGCTTTATTTCATCAGATGTAGTCCTTTAAATAAGAGTTTAGGCTAGCACAGAGGTGCACACCTGTAATTTCAGTGACTTGGGTGGCTAATGCAGGAAGATCACAAGTTCCAGACCAGGCTGGGCAACTTAGTGAAACAAGTAAATTAAAAAAAAATAATAAAATAAAGTAAATACAAAGGGCTGGAATAGTTCAGTGGTAGAAAACCCCTGGGTTCAATCCTCAGTATCTTCCCTCCAACGAATTTATAGTTGCTGCACTTTTTGAATTCTAAGTTTCCTAAAAAGTACAATTTAGCTAGGTATAAAATATTTCAGTTGACTTTCTTTTCCTCAAAAATTCATTGACATCAAGTATTATATTAGTCCTTCTGTCAGTTTCTCCATTCATTTGTAAGTTGGCTGAATTTCATCCTTAGTTTTTCCAAAAGGCACTCATGAGTACTAATGTAATGTTTTATTAATTCTTTCCTCTTTGCTGCATTGTTATCTTTGTACTTGAGCAACATATTGACTGGTGTGAAATTACAAAGCCAAAATTTCTTTCCCTCAGAACTTTTTATTTATTTATTTTTAATTGGGCACAATATCTTTATTTATTTATTTTTATGTGGTGCTGAGGATTGAACCCAGGGCCTAGGCGCATGTGCTAGGTAAGCGCTCTACCACTGAAGCCACAACCCCAGCCCTCCCTCAAAACTTTACAGACATATTGTATATTAAATGTTTCTCAGAGGAAATTTGAAGTCTGTTTTCTTCCACTTTGGGTAATTTGTCCTCTATTCTTGATCATTATCATTATTAGGTTACATCTTGATTATTTTATATATTTTCCCCTGGAATTGAGTGTGCCCTTTCAATCTGGTCCATGCAGATATTTTCAGGCATTTCATTTATTTATTTATATATGATAAATTTAATTGATTTAAAATTCTGTCAGATAGTTCCAATATCTGAAGTTTATGTGGGCCTATTTCTTCTGTATTTGTTTCTGCAGCTTCTCTTTCATGTTGTCTTTGTTTCTTTGTATGCCTCATGATTTTTTCTCTTTTTATTTATTTATTTTTCTTTTTAGACATGACAGTAGAGTATATTTTGGCACATTATACATACATGGAGTATAACTTATTCTAATTAGGATACCACTCTTGTGGTTGTACATAATGTGGAGTTTCACTGGTCATGTATTCATATATGAATATAGGAAAGTTATGTCTGATTCATTCTACTATCTTTTCTATTATAGATTGAATTTTCGATTGAATTATAGATTGCATTTTCCAACTTCTCTGACAGCCAGATCTCCCCTTCCCTTCATTCCCCTTTCCCCCTTCCCTTCATTTCCCTTTGTCTAGTCCAATGAACTTCTGTTCTTTGTTTCTCACTCTTCATTGTGTGTTAGCATCCACATATCAGAAAGAACATTTGGCTTTTGGTTTTAGGGGATGGGCTTATTTCACTTAGCATGATTTACTCACATGATTGATTTCCCTTAAAATGGATTTGTGGGGTGTCCACAAAGCTTGTCTATAATTCTAAAAAGGGTTTTCATTTGCTTCAGTTGGGATATTGGAAACATGTATAGGGGACCACCACAAATCAAGATTCATCACAAACCAAGCTTATAACTTGAAGTTTCTTGCAATTTGACCTATGCATGTTCAAAAAACAATATACAAAAGAATCAATCAATAGCTACAACTTCTGAGGCATATTTTATTTCCCATTCTAAATTCCTTGGAACTAGAGGGAGGGCAAATTTTGATCTGTTGATGTTTAGATTGTGTTTACATTATAATATAACCTTGTACAATCCCTTTATATGGGTAATACTTTCCTATAATATGGTTGCAAATATGAACCAAAGCCTTGGTTTATATTTCTTTAATTGCACATAACTTCAGATCCAAGCCAAATATGAATGTTTAAAATTTCCCAAGGAAAGTTGGTTGTTCTTATATATTACTTACTCCTCTGTTGTAGGTTTAACTGTGTTTTCTACTGTTTTTAGTATATTATTCTACTAGGTTTTTAGCCTTCTTTAAAAAGTTATGTCCACCACTTTTTTTCCACAGGAAGGTCATCTGAATTGTCTACACCATAATTTTCAGAAATAAAAAGCTCTTGGGCCAGGGTTGTGGCTCAGTGGTAGAGCACTTGCCTAACCCTTGGTCCCAGTGGGTAGTTGAGGATATAGGTCAGGTCTGAGTTAGTATGATATACACTCTAACTTTACCCAAATATACATTATTCCTTTATTATGTTAAAATGAGACCTCCCACATTTTAGCTTCCCAAGTAGATATGTGAATTATAGATTGCATTTTCCAACTTCTCTGACAGCCAGATGTGATCTTGCAACTAAGTTATATCGATGTAGTACTTCATGGGAGTATTTTTTAAATGAAGGAACATCTCTCTTCCTTTTATTTGTTGGTATGACTAGAGATATAATAGCTAAGAAATAAAATCCATGGACTAAGAAATAAAAGCCATGTTCTGAATACATCAAGTCAATGATAAAATAAGACTGGATCCCAGGTATCATGGAGTTCATTTCAGCTACCAGATTCCTTTTATATGAGAGATTAATAAAACTTCATTTTAAAAAGCCATTGTTATGGCAGAAAGATCAATGGAAGGAAGAGAGTAGGGGGTGGGGGGAAAGAAGTGTAAGGAGAAGTACTAGGGACTGAATTAGAACAAGATACATTCCATGCTTTTATAATTATATAAAAATGGATTCTACTGTCATGTATAACTAAAAAGAACAACAAAAATGGGTAGAATAGTGTATGAGACAACATAGGAAAATCTTAGAAGCAGGAAAGCAGGTGGATACCTTAGTAGACCTGACAACCCAACACCAACCCTGCAATGGGGTAAGGTGAGAACCAATCCTGTTTAGACTGCAGACAGTTTAGAGGTATCAGCTAGATACTCTGGAAATAATGGTAGGGTGCTTTGTAAGGAGAACTGTGTTAAAGCTGCCTGAGAAGCAGTTAAATCTTTAGCAGTTGGATCACATTTCTCCACTTCAGTCACTGAGTAGCCTATCTCCCTGGCCCTAACAAGTCTAGAGTTTAAACTGTGATGAGTGTGAAAAGGCAAGGTCCATTATAAAAAAGGTTCTACTGGCAAAACTGAGGACAGTGGTAGTGAAAAGTAAGTAACCATTAATTATAATTTTGAATGTTGATTGTTAAAAAGATATGACAGTCATTAGAACCAATTACAAATACTTAAGCTCCCTTTTCAGACACATGATAGAATTTCAATTCTATTTTTTTAAGTTATGTATGGCCATGTAATTTCCTTTCTGAGCTGAAATTTTCAGATACAGTGAATAGCTCAACACATTTTTTCCCACCACGGTGATGATGAGCAAAACCTAGATTCCTAACTGACTGCTGTAAGGAGGGCCCTGTGATGAAATGTACAGGATATATAGCATGAGAAAGAAATCAACATTCTATGAATTGGCCCATTCAGATTAGTGAGTTGTTTGATAATGAACCTAGCTTATCCTGATGTCAACTTCCAATCCCCTTTCCCCACTCAATCCTTTACCTTTTTCAATCCTTACTTTTTCCTTTTGGGTAAACTATGGGGGAAGAGCTAATCATATTATCAGGGTTTCCTCAGTCATCAGTGCTCCCAGTTGGCCTTGGAATGAAGATCAAAATGGACCAGCACTAACAACTTGCTCAGAGCTGTGTGTATTATACCTCTTAATCTCCTGAAATGAATTAAGAACAATCACTTGGGATTGGGATGTAGCTCAGTGGCAAAGCACTTGCCTTGTGTAGGTGGGTTTGATCCCCAGTTCCAAAAAAGAAAGGAAAACAAAAAAGACCCAAACCAAAAAAAGAAAGAAAGAAAAAAAAGAACAATAACTTGAGGTTTCCAGAAAGAAATATAATAATCAAAACAAAGCAAAGGAAAGAGTAACTGGAGGAAAATAGAAGTTTGCAAAAGAACAACAGAAGGAAAATTATTATTAACATCATCAGATAAAAGAAGACATTAATGCATTTAAGAAATAAGTACACGGAGAGCTCTTGGAAAACATGAATATAATAAATTAAAATATCAGTAGAAGAGCTTGAAAATAAAGTTTTAGAAAATATCCTAGGAAATACTGCAAAATTGACAAACAGAAAAGAAAAAGAAGAAGGAAATTAGAACCATATCAGAGGTCCAACATTTGAATCACAAGAATTCCAAAAGGAGAGAGGAAGAGAAAGAAATTATCAATGAAGTGATTTAAGAATATTTTTTAACAGATGGAGGAAATTATAAAGATATCTTGTTACATTTATGATCACAACAAAATATCATTCTTATATATCCTCTGTAAATTACAGGAAGATGTGTATCAAAATGAGAAAGTAAAGAAGAAGACAAAACAAAAAATAAAAGATGCAAAATAAGACAAGTGAAATCAATCTCCAGATGATATTGAAGGTTGATCCCAGGATGACAACTGTGTCTCAAGCATAATGAACATAACAGTAGTCCAGTCTGGACTTGTGTGACTCAAGAGATAGCCATTTTGAAGATATTATCAGTGAGCCCCTTGATATTGTATCATCATTTCCATCAGATGACCCTATTGGAAAATGTGATCTATTAACACCATAGATAAAATGGGAAAATATGAAAATATAAACCAGAATAAAAGGCAAAGAGTATTCCAAGAATGACAGCAAAGGGAAGTTCCAAGATAGAACCTGAAAATAAATAGTTCTGCTGTGGTTGTAGTAAGCAGCCTCTCAATTTAAAGAAAAATTGATGTCTCAGGAAAGATGGTAATCACCATTTTGAAAGGCAACTGAAATTATTGAAAGCATAATACGAAATGAAAAAGCAAGGCAATTATTAACTTCAAGAATAAATAAATAAAATATAATTAGTACATAACAAGGTTCCCAATGTCACGAGTGAAAAAAAAAGTATGAAAGGGTTAAAATGTAATCCGGTGTATTAGGGAATCAATTGGTGATCTGTAAAATCAATCAAGATACATCAGAATAGAGACTAATGGAAAAAAATACCTAAGGAATTTTAAATGGCTGCCTCTTTATTTGGGGTGGGAATCAGGAAAAATGAGAAGGGAAATGGCAGAGAACCACTGTATTTTATTATAAGCCTCTCAGCACTATTTGGTTTTGAACAAAAGTCATATGTTATTTTGAAATAAAATACATTTTAAAATATCAGTAAAATAAAGCTTTTTTAAGCCTCAAAAACAGGAGATAAAATACTAAATGTTGTTATAATAATAGAGATACAACTAAAGGTAAGTAATACAATAAAATTTGAAAACTAGAAAAAAATGTTTTTAAATAAAATACAAGTTACTTAAAAAATCACTCAAAACATGAACAGATTTATAACCAAAGGTGAAATGGAAAAAATGGTCATGGATCTACCATCAGCAAAGTCACCATTCCAACCAGTTTACAAGGAAAGCTGTAATTAAGCTTGTAGAAACAAATAATAATAATAATATGCTTATAAAAAACTAGTCTGCCATACAAAAGTAGATGGAAGACTTCCTAACCCATTCTATGAGACCAGAATGATAGTTCAATACCAAAAACCATAGAAGTTAAACACACACAACCATGTGGGGCAGAAAAATCCTAAAATCATGTTGACACATCAAATCTATCTGTGCATCAAAACTATAAGACATCATGGTTAAATTTCATCCATATCAATGACTCAAGAATAAAAAAAATTAAGTATAAAGAGAAAATTTAAACAAACATAAAATTACCTTAATTGTGAAAGAATAAAGAAAAGAAGATTGATGTTTTTTAAAAGTATTTTTCTCAAATTGAGATCAACCACCAGTAGTTAAAGATGCAATACTAAAAATATAACTGCAAGATTGACTTAACTTGCTACTACAATTTTAGAGTATTCACTGGATGTTGGAGATCTTGGCCATTGAAATTGTTTATGAATAATAAATTATAAATAATACTTAAGGTAAGTGAAGGTTGAAGGCTGTGCAGCATAAAGTGTTCTAGAAAATACCATGGGTGAAGAGTGAAGACCTTGAAAATGTAAGTATTATATAATGCACAAGAAACTGATAAAGATCTGTTATTCTGCTTGTGTAGACTTCCTCATTGCTAAGTGACTTACAAATAAACAAAATATCCTGAACCAATATTTCTTGGCTTCTTGATTAAGGCTTCATTTTCTTTCATATTCTTTACTATCAATTTTTGGGATAGGAGAAGATTTTCTTCAGATTTTTAAAAGATTTTGATAGGGAGCTAGAGTTTAATTTATTGTCCCTAGATTTAAGAAAACAAGAGGTTCATTTTTTTCTACGAATTCAGATTATCACAGGGGGAAATGAGAACAAGCTATTACTAGCATTACTGCAACCACTTGAAGAAAAGAGGTGACATGAAACAGCAAGGACACGAAAAACTCAGTCCTGTTGCAGAATGCCTTCAATCCGCCATCTTTTTTTTTTTCTTCTTCTTCCCCTATTCTTGAGAATAGGAATAACAAGCACAAAACGCAAGGTGGCGCTGCTGGCTAAAAAGAGAAGGGGGAAAAATATCCTCACAAAGAATGTTACAGATTCCCAGCGTAAAGGGAAGTCTGGCCAGAAGGGAAGAGGAAAGGAAATCGCGGAGATAAGCGTTAGGGAAAAGTGGGGATCTCTCTCCACGAGAAATGCCCTTATCCCACCATCTCTAAGGATTTAGTTCCTGCCCTTTCTGAGAGCTGCTTGAGGCCCAGAGGTTCTGTTTTTGAAAGATTGACAAATAATGGAGACCAGTGGGGAGCACGCTGTACAGAAAAGGCAAGTCCTGTTTTTCTGTTTATTTCTGGGAGTGTTTGGGGCTGGCGCGGAACCGCTTCGGTATTTTGTGGCGGAGGAAACTGAGAGAGGAACTTTTCTGGCCAATTTGGCCAATGACTTGGGGTTGAGGGTGGGAGAACTCTCAGACCGACGGTCTAGAATTGTTTCAGACCAGAATATGCGATTTTTGCTGCTCAATTCGCTTACTGGTGATTTACTTCTAAATGAGAAATTGGACCGGGAAGAACTATGCGGCCCCACAGAGCCCTGTGTGCTTCCTTTCCAGTTGTTATTGGAAAAGCCTTTTCAGATTTTCCGTGCTGAACTACAAGTCAGAGACATCAATGATCATTCTCCAGTCTTTCTGGACAAAGAGATTCTCTTGAAAATATCAGAAAGTACAAATCCAGGTGCAGCATTTCCTTTAGAAAGTGCACAGGATTCAGATGTTGGAACCAATAGCCTGAGTAATTACACCATCAGCCCTAATGCCTATTTCCACGTTAATGTCCATGTTGGTGGGGAGGGGAATCTTCTTCCTGAATTGATACTTGATCAAGCGCTGGATCGAGAGGAGATACCTGAGCTCAGTTTAACCCTCACGGCCTTGGATGGCGGCTCTCCGGGCCGATCCGGAACCACGCTATTACGCATCCTGGTGGTAGATGTCAACGACAATGCCCCTGAATTTGTGCAGTCGCTCTACAAAGTGCAGGTACCTGAGAACAGCAGGGTTGGCTCGCTGGTCGTCACTGTGTCAGCTAGAGATTTAGATACAGGAAGTAATGGGGAAATAGTCTATGCATTTTTTTATGCCACTGAAAGAATTCTCAAAACATTTCAAATCAATTCAACATCTGGGTATCTTTATCTTAAAGCCAGATTGAACTATGAAGCAATTCAAACTTATACATTAACTATTCAGGCCAAAGATGGTGGAGGACTTTCTGGAAATTGCACAGTGATTGTTGAGGTAACAGATATAAATGATAATCCACCAGAAATTCTCATATCATCACTTACTAGTCCAATTGCAGAAAACTCACCAGAGACCGTGGTTGCTGTTTTTAGGATTAGAGACAGAGATTCAGGGAACAATGGGAAAATGGTGTGCTCCATCCAGGATGATCTCCCCTTTGTCCTGAAGCCATCTGTAGAAAATTTCTATACATTGGTAACAGAGAGATCTTTGGATCGAGAGCAGAACACTGAATACAGCATCACAATCACTGTCACTGACTTGGGGACACCAAGGCTGAAAACTGAACACAACATTACTGTCCTTGTCTCTGACGTCAACGACAATTCCCCTGCCTTCACACAAACATCCTACACGCTGCTAGTGCATGAGAACAACCAGCCCGCCTTGCACATCGGAAGCATCAGAGCCACAGACAGAGACTCAGGCACCAACGCCCAGATCACCTACTCGCTGCTGCCAACCCAGGACCCGCACCTGCCCCTCACCTCGCTGGTCTCCATCAACGCAGACAATGGGCAGCTGTTCGCGCTGAGAGCACTGGACTTCGAGGCCCTGCAGGCATTTGAGTTCCACGTGGGCGCCACAGACCAAGGCTCGCCTGCACTCAGCAGCCAGGCGCTGGTGCGAGTGGTGGTGCTGGACGAAAATGACAACTCGCCCTTCGTGTTGTACCCAATGCAGAACGCCTCTGCGCTCTGCACCGAACTGGTACCCAGGGCAGCAGAGCAGGGCTACCTGGTCACCAAGGTGGTGGCGGTGGATGGAGACTCGGGCCAGAACGCCTGGCTGTCATACCAGCTGCTCAAGGCCACGGAGCCAGGGCTGTTTGGCGTGTGGGCGCACAATGGCGAGGTGCGCACCGCCAGGCTGCTGAGCGAGCGCGACGCGGCCAGGCACAGGCTGGTGGTGCTGGTCAAGGACAATGGCGAGCCTCCGCTGTCTGCCAGCGTCACGCTGCAAGTGCTGCTGGTGGATGGCTTCTCCCAGCCCTACCTGCCGCTTCCGGAAGTGGCACCCGAGCGCGCGCAGGGGGACTCGCTCACTGTCTACTTGGTCATCGCCCTGGCGTCGGTGTCGTCTCTCTTCCTCTTCTCTGTGCTGGTGTTCTCGGCGGTGAGGCTGTGCAGGAGGCGCAGGGCAGCGCCGCTGGGTGTCTGTTCTGTGCCTCAGGGACATTTTCCTGGCCACTTGGTGGATGTCAGTGGCACCGGGACACTGTCTCAGAGCTACCAGTATGAGGTGTGTCTGAAAGGAGGTTCAGGGACCAACAGTGAGTTCAAGTTCCTAAAACCAATTTTCCCCAATATACTATCCCAGAGCATAGGGAGGGAAGTGGAGGAAAATCCCTCATTTCAGAATAATTTGTGTTTCTCATAAAGAATGATATATAAGCCCTTCTGTCTGAGGATGTATTCCTAGTTTGAAACTTACCCTGGATACCTGTAAAGAAGTGACTTTGCAGTATTTCAAGAACTCTTAAAGTCAAAGAAGGATCCAGCTTAATTCCCAAGAACCATCCACAAGCATGAAATATATATGTGTCATGTTTTATTCCAAACAATTATGCTTAATGTGCAGTTGGAGAAGTTTAAGGGCAGTTAAATTTATTTAGAGTTATTTTAAATTGCTCTCCATTGTCTTCATTCTTTATTGCTAGTTTTCATAGTTGACTGGGATTCTGTACAAGTGTACCTACTATAAGTTTGGGGAGCAGAGATTGTAGAGTATTTTCTAAAGATTTTTTTCAAAGCACATATGGTCTAGCATACACTATCTTAACACAATTAATCGCCAATGAAACCTATGAGAGGAGGTATTTCAGAAGTGAGCAAATATATGGTCATAGTGACTCAGTAAGGTCACCAACTAGTAAATAGCAGAACTGAGAATCTCCTAGTTATTTTTGTTGGTATCATGGCACCAATAGTTTTCTTTCATTAGATAGTACTTGGCATGTTTCTAAACAATAAAAGAGGTTTTTTTTTTTTTATCACACTGCTGGGTGTAATGATATTACTACCTACTACAGGTTGCTGGGAGCCATTAGCCAAGTAGGTATGACAATTTCCTTGCCAGCGTACCCCATGTTGCAGTGACATTGAATGTAGGTGACCTTGTTCAAGGACCAAGGTGGATTAGGGCGTTCCCGGTTTAGGTTCCAGGTTTAAGGTTTAAGATTATTCCTGCTGGGAATAGGGCGTATCCTGCTGCCTGAGTTCCCCTTGAGTTCTCACGGGATTCAGACAGTATGTTTTGGAGATAGAAGCCCAGTGGAGGTGGATTTGGGCAGAGAACGTGGATTTCCCCAGAACGTGATTGTAGACGGCTGGTGTGAGTTCGGGAATAAAGAGTTGCTGTTTGAATCTACAAGCGGTGTGGTGGCTCGTGATTGTGTGCCCAGCCAGACTGCGGCATTTGTGCCCAGCCAGACTGTGGCAACCGGTCTGTAGTTTTATTATTTTAATAAACCAACAAGCCATCTTTTATGAAACAGTTATTCAACTATTACTATTAAAGATCTGATCTAACCAAATATCAAGTAAAACAAATTGAAAGATCAACTAGTGCTTTTTCCTGAACATATGTTTTTCATTCAACAGAAAAGATTAATGGTCCTGAGTAGGGATATTACATAATTTTGTTGCTTCATTAGCTTATTATTTTCCTCACATTACAGTGTTTCTTCTGCAGTATTTCATAGCTACATTCATAATACTTTTTCCCAATTTAATTTAAAATTTTATTTTTAAGAATTTCCTACTAATTTAATGCAGTGCTTAGTCAGAAAAAAATAATAAAATGAATAATGTAGTATCAAATAGTATCAAAGAGAAACATAAACTGTTAATAAATTTTAGAAATTATGGTGCATTAAGGAGAAGCTTTGTATTTAAAAATTATCCAGAACTGGAGGTGTAGATCCGGGATACAGCACTTAGCATGCTTGAGTGCTCTCAAAATATTATATATTATTGCCAAAAGTAGTATTAGTATCAATGTACAGTACTAGTGGGATATAGTCTACAGATAAAATACAGTAATAAAATCTTAAAATGTTTTCAATAACTTCTCAACAAACAAATAGCATGGAAATTGAAAAAGGGAAGTTTACACAGTAAAAGAACTTGAGAGACTTTACAGCCAAATACAATGTGTGTATCTTGCTTGATATTGACTGATTTTGAATACACTAGAGAAATTTGAATATATATGAATCTTAATTAATATTAACAATTCCTTAGGTATGATAATGACATTGTAGTTTAGGTTTAAGTTTTTACAGTGAGAAATGCATAACAAAGTATTTGTGGATGAAAATTCACTTTTCCTAGAATGTGAAAATGTTGGATTGATGGGATAAAATATTATGGAAACATATTGATAACTTTTGAAATTAGTGATCAGTACATGGAGGGTTATAATATTATTCTTTTATGGGGTTTGAGAGTTTTTTTAAATGACAAGGTTATTAGAAGTTGATTCTGTGAGAAAAGAAATAGAGGTAATCAAAAAAGACATTCTTCCAAGATATATATTTACTACTGCTGTCACGGATTGTACTGAATTTATGCCTCTATTTAGACAAGCTTTTCAGTGTTTCCTTGTTTCATATTTGACGTAACTTCTTTCTTATTAGAGTCTGTAAACAAGTCAAAATAACACCTGGCATTTTGCCAGGGGAATGTTAGAGTTCGTAAATAAGTCTGGATGGTGCCTGGCAAAATGCCAGAGGGAGTGGTTTGAGAAGTAACAAAAGCGAGCCATTAAGTGTGGAGATTCCTTATTGGTTGACTGATGTATCTAGTTTATGCTAATTAGATAAGCTGTGTGGAATGTATAAATACTGCTCCTGTCCTGCAATAAACGGCTCCCACTCCTGCTGTATCAACGTACACAAGTTATTTGTCACCCCCCCTGATTATTTTGCTGCAGCCAGACTGCGGCACTTTCTGAGATAGTCCTGCTTATATCTACCATGTGAATTTTTAGGTGTTTTCTAGTCACAACAATGGATTCATGCAGATTCAGCTAGCTAGTGGCATCAAATCACTATATGTTGTTTATTTATAAAGTTAACTTTTCTCTACATTAGTTTCCTCATCTGTAAGGTGGGAAATTCATAATAGCCCTATGTGATAGTTGTTATTACTATTTCACTTTACATGTGTGTAAACTGAGGCAAAGAAAGATTAAATAATTTGCCTAAGGAAGTTTCATATGTAGTAATTGTTTCCATAATTCACAGCAATAAAAATGTTTAATTATGAAAGTTTTCTATGTTATTCCAATGTATGTAGTTTTTCTGATTAGATTATTACAATAATATGTACCTTTTGCCCCAAATTCAATTAGAATTATTGAAAATCTCTGCTAATGTCATTTCCTGTGTGCTTCAGGTAATTTTCCACCCAAAATTGTACAGTGATAGTTGATGTGGTGTTGTAACCTTATATAGCCCACTGGTACATAGAGGCAATGTTAGGAATATTGCATCCATTTTCATTCCACAAATTGTAAGAACCTATAAGGACGCTTGGTGGCGCTGCAGGATAAGAAGGTACAAACCGGAACCATAGCTGCGACTCCAATACGGGAAAATTTACCAGCAGAGGCTAGAAACCCAACCCAAGCTTGAATGCCACAGAAAGGAGGACTGGATCCTCTGAAAAGGACTCAAAAAAGAACTGGAATATTTCTCAGATATCTTGCGGAATACCACAGCATCAGATACTCGGGACTTTACAGTTCAGCAGACAATCTTGCAGTGGGCTGTACCAAACACAATGGAGGCCAGCGGGAAACGCATCTGCAGACAAAAGCAAGTCATTTTCTTTTTCCTATTGGGCTTATTTCAGGAGGGAGCGGGAGAGCCTAGGCGCTATTCTGTAGTGGAGGAAACTGAAGGCAATTCCTTTGTAACCAATCTAGCAAAGGATTTGAGTCTGGGACAAAGGGAATTCTCCAGGAGGGGGGTTAGAATCCTCTCCAAAGGGAATAAGCTACATTTGCAGCTCAATCAGGAGACGGGGGAATTGTTACTAAATGAAAAACTGGACAGGGAGGAATTGTGTGGGCACACAGAGCCCTGTGTGCTTCGTTTCCAGTTGATGCTAGAGAGTCCTTTAGAATTTTTTCAAGCTGAGCTACAAATAATAGACATAAATGACCACTCTCCAGAGTTCCTGGACAAAGAAATGTTGCTGAAAGTATCAGAGAGCAGTCCTTCTGGAACTACATTTCCTCTGAAGAATGCTCAGGACATGGATGTAGGCCAAAATAATATTGAGAACTATGTGATCAGTCCCAATCCCTATTTTCGGGTCCTTACCCGAAAACGCAGCGATGGCAGGAAATATCCCGAGCTGGTGCTGGAGAAAGCGCTGGATCCACAGGAGGAACCTGAGCTCAAGTTAACTCTCACAGCACAGGATGGCGGCTCTCCTCCACGGTCTGGCACAGCTCAGATCCACGTTGAAGTTGTGGACTTCAATGATAATGCCCCGGAATTCCAGCAGCTCATCTATAGGGTGCCACAGTCTGGCTGGGCACAAATGCCGCAGTCTGGCTGGGCACACAATCACGAGCCACCACACAGCTTGTAGATTCAAACAGCAACTCTTTATTCCCGAACTCACACCAGCCGTCTACAAACACGTTCTGGGGAAATCCACGTTCTCTACCCAAATCCACGTTCTCTCCCAAATCCCCCTCCACTGGGCTTCTATCTCCAAAATATACTGTCTGAATCCTGTGAGAACTCAAGGGGAACTCAGGCAGCAGGATACGCCCTATTCCCAGCAGGAATAATCTTAAACCTTAAACCTGGAACCTAAACTGGGAACGCCCTAAACACGATTATCTTAAAACCGGGAACACCCTAATCTGCCTTGGTCCTTGAGCAAGGTCACCTACATTCAATGTCGCTGCAACATGTCAGCAACATGGGGTACGCTGGCAAGGAAATTGTCATACCTACTTGGCTAATGGCTCCCAGCAATAGGGTGCAGATTCCTGAAGACAGTCCAATAGGTTTCCTGATTGTCACGGTCTCTGCAACGGATGTAGACCTTGGAGTCAATGGAGAGGTCTCTTATTCACTGTTCCAGGCTTCAGATGAGATTAGCAAAACATTTGCAATCAATCCCTTGACGGGAGAAATTCGACTGAGAGAACAACTTGATTTTGAAAGAGTTCAGTCCTATGAAGTCAATATAGAAGCGAGAGATGCTGGAAGCTTTACTGGAAAATGCGTGGTTCTGATCCAAGTCACTGATGTGAATGACCATGCCCCAGAAGTTACCATGTCTGCATTTACTAGTCCCATATCTGAGAACTCTCCTGAGATGGTGGTTGCAGTTTTCAGTGTGTTAGATCTTGATTCAGGAGAAAATGGGAAAATAAGTTGTTCCATTCAGGAGGATCTACCCTTTTTCCTGAAATCTTCAGTGGAAAACTTTTATACCCTATTAACAGAGAGACCACTGGACAGAGAGAACACAGCCGAGTACAACATCACCATCACTGTCACAGATTTGGGGACACCAATATTGAAAACACACCTTAACATAACAGTGCAGGTATCAGACGTCAATGATAACTCGCCAATCTTCACGCAAGCATCTTACACCCTATTGGTGCAAGAGAACAACAGCCCCGCCCTGCACATAGGCAGTGTCAACGCCACAGACAGAGACTCAGGCACCAACGCCCAGATCACCTACTCGCTGCTGCCAACCCAGGACTCGCACCTGCCCCTCACCTTGATGGTCTCAATCAACGCAGACAATGGGCAGCTGTTCGCGCTGAGGGCGCTGGACTTTGAGGCCCTGCAGTCATTTGAGTTCCACGTGGGCGCCACAGACCAAGGTTCGCCTGCGCTCAGCAGCCAGGCGCTGGTGCGAGTGGTGGTGCTGGACTACAATGACAACCCACCCTTCGTGCTGTACCCAATGCAGAACGCCTCTGCGCCCTGCACGGAGCTGGTGCCCAGGGCGGCAGAGCAGGGCTACCTGGTCACCAAGGTGGTGGCGGTGGATGAAGACTCGGGCCAGAACGCCTGGCTGTCATACCAGCTGCTCAAGGCCACGGAGCCAGGGCTGTTTGGCGTGTGGGCGCACAATGGCGAGGTGCGCACCGCCAGGCTGCTGAGCGAGCGCGATGCGGCCAGGCACAGGATGGTGGTGCTGATCAAGGACAATGGCGAGCCTCAGCTGTCTGCCAGCGTCACGCTGCACGTGCTGCTGGTGGATGGCTTCTCCCAGCCCTACCTGCCGCTCCCGGAAGTGGCGCCCGAGCGCGCGCAGGGGGACTCGCTCACTGTCTACTTGGTCATCGCCTTGGCCTCTGTGTCATCGCTCTTCCTGTTCTCTGTGCTGGTGTTCGTGGCGGTGAGGCTGTGCAGGAGGAGCAGGGCGGCGCCGCTGGGTGTCTGCTCTGTGCCTGGGGGGCATTTTTCTGGCCACCTAGTGGACGTCCGTGGCACTGGGACTCTGTCCCAGAGCTACCAGTATGAGGTATGCTTGACAGGAGGCTCAGGGACCAGTGAATTCAAGTTTCTGAAGCCTATTTTACCTACTTTCCAAGACCATTCCCTTGGGTCAGAAATGTAACAAAACTCCAACTATAGAAATAACTTAGGTTTCAATATTCAGCTAAAATAATCTTTTAAAATATATGATATTTTAATTTTTGTGACAAATTCAAAGAGATGTTTTTTCTGTCAGACTATTAATTTGCCTATAGTAGTTATATTTTGACTGGATTAAAATACTGGTTTCTTGTTTTTTCTCCATGTGTGTAAAATGAGTGATCCTAAATTTTGCCTTTCAAACACTGCTGATGTCAATGGTCATACAAATCTTTGTTGTGAAAAAGTTTAGGAATAGGAAGGAAGTCTGGAAAATTAATTCTACAGTCAATTGCAATTCCTCAAGTATTTTCTTAGTTGTTAAACCATTAAATATCTACAGAGCAGTAATGCACTAACACTCTAATGTCTAATCAGGAAGGAAGATAATAACTGTAGAGTGAGGATATCTGGGTCATGCTTTATTTTCTCCACATAGTAATAATCTTCTTTGGTACTGTTTTTTTTCTTAAAGCATTATATAATTGTGCTTCTTTTATCACCATATGAGGTTTTTGGTGTGTGTGTGTGTGTGTGTGTGTGTGTGTGTGTGTGTGAGAGAGAGAGAGAGAGAGAGAGAGAGAGATATGCTGGGGATTGAACTTGTGCATTCAAGGCAAGCACTCTACCAACTGAGCCATATGCCAACTCCAAGCTTTTAATTGATTATTTTAAACTGATTTTCACTTAGCTTCATTGGTGTTAAAGGAAGGGATATACATGTTGCACCATAACTATCTTGTGAGATAAGTAGCATAATAGTGAAACTGGCTTTTCTTCTTTGAGAAACATTAACCATCTGTGACAGACAGTACATAGGCCAATGTTTATTCATCTTTGTTTTTTAGTATTAGACCCCAAGTTTAGGGCATTAGTATGCTTGGTCAAAAGAATATATCTTCAAAGACTTCTTGGTGGTTAGAATTGGACATATGACTGTGTTCTAGTTTAGATGCATGTACCATTATTCTGGGAAACTCCCAAGACTTTTTTGGTTCTGGGAATTGAACCTAGGGCCTTGCACTTGCTAGGCAAAGACTACCACTTAGTTCCATCCCCTAAACCCAAGAAGACCTTTTAGAGGGAAATAAATCATCGGGAAGGAGTCCCAATTTTTCCTTCTCCAACAGCTTTGTGGTGCTTGAAATATGTATGGGTCATACACAAACAGTCATGTTGGATCCTAATGGTAGAAACAATGGACTGAGAAAGTGTAGTGACTATTTAGTCATCATGTCATCCTACTTCTGAATTTTTTACTTAAGCGGTAAGGGAACATTTATCTTATTAGCCCACCACTATTTCAGTTTTTATGCTGCCTCCAGTAGAATCTAATTAACAGTAATACATACATAAAATGCACAAATCTTATCTATGCAGTTTGATGTAATTGATCTTTTGACACTTGTGTATTTCTTGATTTCTAATTTCACTAAAAGTAGTGTATCGTGCTCTATATTCATTATCTTTTTAATCTTTTCCCAAACCCTGAGGGAGCCAGCATATTATCCCCCTTTTTACATATGAGGAAATTGGAGATTTAGGAAGATTAAGTTACTTGCTCATGATTCTGAGTAATAAAGAGAAAAAAAATTGAAATATAAATTTATGTCTACCTGAATTTAATGCCTCAGTTCTTAACCAGTATGCTAACTGGGATCTTAACAATGATCTTAACTGGGATCATTGTTTTCCAAAGAAGTAAATTCCACTATTAGTCTTAATCTTATTCCATGAATTAAATTCCCATGTGAAAATAAAATTTTCACCCTTTAGTTTGTATATATTTCTACACCAGTGACCACACTGCTGTAGATAAATAAAATCAAAGTTGTTGGAGAAGTTCTGTTTTAAGTATGCTGGGTCATCTACCACAATTGATCTGAATCAGTCTGATTGTATCAGTGGTGTCCTTAGAATGTCACATTCATTATTGTAGAAATGAGTGCATTGAAAAAGAGTAGTTACCCTCTGGTTTCATTTCTTGAATTTCTTATGCTTTTTTCTTCAGTCTTCTTTTATCAGATGTAATATATTTATTTTTATTTTGTTTGGGAAGTTGAAACTTTCTTTATTAAATTTTCATAAGTCCCTTATCAAAATTAAATACACTATATTCATCTTGGCAAATGTTTGAAATATGTTTGAAAGCAGTTGCTATTACAGTACTAATTATAATCAAAACCTAATTTTAGAAAACTACAAGCAATATTATGGAGGTGTTTTCATCACTAAATAACTTAGAGAGGGGCTAGGGATGTGGCTCAAGTGGTAGCGCTCTTGCCTGGCATGCATGCAGCCCGGGGTCAATCCTCAGCACCACATACAAACAAAGATGTGTCCGCCAAAAATTAAGAAATAATATATTAAAATTCTCTCTCTCTCTCTCTCTCTTTAAAAAATAAAAAATAAAATAAATAAATAACTTAGAGATCTGGAAATTCAGTAGGAAAAATATGATGGGCTCCAGTTATTTTCTGTTAAGATTAACAATGTCTTTGGCAATTCCTCTTTAAATTATGCTGGAGGAAAAAACTATATATGGGTCATAAATGACTGTTCAGAAAGAATGATCCACCAGTGATGAAAGAGACACTCTTCAGCATTTGTTATGATAATACTATTCTTACAGAAATGATAACTTTTTGTTGATTCAACCACTGGGTGCATGTAAATCCATATTTGTGTTAATACATTAGTTTTCTATTGTTGCTGGGGAAAAAATCACAAAGTTAGTTACTTAAAACAATTAAACTGTGTTAGAGTCTGTAAACAAGTCAGGATGGCGCCTGGCAAATGTTAGAGTCTGTAAACAAGTCTGGATGGCGCCTGGCAAAATGCCAGAGGGAGTGGTTTGTGAGGTGGCGCCAGTGAGCCATTAAGTGTGGAGATTCCTTATTGGTTGACTGATGTTATCTAGTTTATGCTAATTAAGATAAGCTGTGCAAAATGTATAAATACCTCTGTTGTCCTACAATAAATGGCTTCCACTCCTGCTGTATCAACGTACACAAGTTGTTCTTCACCCCCTGGTTATTTTGCTGCAGCCAGACTGCGGCAAAACTGTATAATCTTACAGTTTGTAGACAAGAAGTCTGATATGGATCTTACTGAACTAAAATACTGAATCAATAGGGATGCATTGCATGCCAGTGGCTCTAGAGAGAACCCATTTCTTTTGTCTTTTCCATATTCTAGATACTACCTTTATTACTTGTCTCATGACCCCTTCATCCATCTTCAAAGCCAGCAACATTGCTACTCTAGCCATTCTTTACTGGATACATCTCCCTCTGACTGTAGCCAGGGAAGATCCTTCTTATCTAAATAATACAGGATGATCTTCTCTTCACAAGATCTTGAATTTAAACAGATATGCAAATAATTTTTCTGCCATGTAAGGTAACATATTTACATATTTGGGGACATCTTTGAGTAGCTATTATTCTGTCTACCACAGGTTGGTCACTTGGAAGAAAATTCTCCATTTTAACAGTACCACCACCTGTGGTCAAAGGAGGACACATGAAAGTCTTTATAGCAGAAAGTTAGGCCTCACTGATTTGATGCTTGAACTCAAAACAAGATAATTAACAAGGTTCTTAAATTCATGCACAAGAGCACTAAATTGATAAAGATCAAGAACTGTTTTTATAGTTGTGGGGCTCAAATCCAGGTCTCATGCATGCTGGCCAACTCTGCCACTGGGTATACCTCCATCCCACCATGAATTGCAATTCAATTCAAATTACAGAAATGGGAAACACAAACAAAAGAATCTAAATTTGATAAGGGTCTTATACCTAGAATTATAAAGGACACTTGTAATTCAATTATAAAACAAATAGCTGAATTCACAAAACAGGCAAAGATCTGAATAGACATTTTTTCTAAGGAAGATAACCAATGGCCAATAAATGAAAAGATGCTCAATATCATTAGTAATTAGGGACATATAAATCAAAATTACAGTGAGACACCATTTCATAAACACTGAGGTAGCTACATACAAAAACTCAGATAATAACAAGCATTGGGAGGATGTGGGAATATTGGTATCCTGATACACTGCTGAGGATATAGAATGATTCAGCCATTTAGGGGAAAAGTGTGGTAGGTCCTGAAACAATTAAGTATATAAATAGCATATGATCCAGCAATTTCACTATTAGCAAAATAAAATTACAGGTCCACCCAAAAACTGGTATATGAATGTTCACAATAGCTTTGTCAAAATAGCCAAAAGGGGACAACTCAAATGTCCCTCAGTGGATGAATAGATCATCAAAATCTGATCTATCTGAACAACACGGTATTATTCAGTTATAAAAGAAGTGTTGCTACATGCTAAAACTTGAATGAAACCTTGAAAGCATTATTCTGTGTGAAAGAAACCAGTCATAAAAGTCTGCATATTATATCATTTCCTTCATTTAAAAGTTTAAAACAGGGAACTCTATAAAAAAGTAGATTAATAAATGCTTGGGGTTGAAGCTAGGAGAAATGGGACAATAGTGGGATTATAGATAAAGGATAATGTTTCTTCTTAAGGTAATGGGAATATTCTAAAATTGAATGATTATGGAAGTACAACAATGTGAATACATTAAGAGCCACTGAATCATATGCTTTAAGTTGGTGAATTTGGGGTATTTGAGTTACATCTCAAAGATGTTTTTAAAAGAATAAGATAGAAATTGTTCTTGTTAAAATTTAAAAAAAAATAGAATTCCAAAGTGTGGCAGGGCCAACCATGAGGTTTGCCTATTTAGAAAATAATTTTCCATTAATTTGAAAATTGTAAAAATTCAGTTTTGAGGCTTAGGTGTTGGAAAGAAGTTACTTATTCTTTAATAAAGCATTGGTTAGGGGCTTGGATGTGTCTTTGTGGTAAAGGTCTTGCCTACCAGGCAAGAAGCCCTGGGGATTGCACCACATCAAAAAAGGTTAACTACACTCTTTAGAACCCCGCTGATTGTAATTTTTGCATTGTCCATTCATTTGTAATACTATAATAAGTACCCTGAAAAATATGTGTTGTTACTTTGGAAACACTTTGCTCCTACATGTATGTTCTTCTTAGTTTAGATGTAAATAGCAACATTTAATCATTAACAACAGCATAGTCAATATCAGTAATAGTGTGCTCTTTGTACTCCTTTCCATGAAACACCAGTGTTCTCTCTGTACATACAAAAGCCACTTGAAAATAAAACTCAAGTGTTTAATATCACATAGCCTATTCCTTCATTTTGGAAAATTTGGTCTCCAGTTCCATCAGAAAAAAAAAAAAATGTAAGACTAAGTGAACGCATGGTGGCGCTACAGGTCAAGAAAATGGAAAACGTGAACACTGGCTTCCGCAATTCCAGTTTGCCAGCCAGTTTCTTGCCGCCTAGAAGCAAAAGAAAAGCTTTCTCCGCCAGAGCAAAAGCGAGTGCGATATCTTTAAAAACTCTGTTTACCGCTTAATTCTGGCATTCTGGACTGCTGGACAGCGCTAACAAGACCCTGGGTACACGTGAATCTCCTGTGAACAAGAATTTCCAGGAAATAGCAATGGAGATTGAATGGCTGCCAAATCAGAGACAAAGGCAAGTCTTACTTTTCTTTGTTTTGCTGAGCTTGTCTGGGGCAGGCGCCGAGTTGGGACCATATGTGGTAGTGGAAGAAATGGAGAAAGGTTCCTTAGTGGCAAATCTAGTGAAAGACCTAGGGCTGGAGTTGGCAGAGATGTCCACCCGAGGGGCCCGGATCATTTCCCAAGGAAACAAAGAGTATTTGCAGCTCAAGTTTCAAACTGGGGATTTGCTCATAAATGAGAAATTAGATAGAGAGGAGCTATGTGGGCCCACTGAGCCTTGTATACTAAATTTCCAAGTGTTAATGGAAAAACCCTTAGAGATATTTCAGGCTGAACTGAAGGTGAAAGACATAAATGATCATTCTCCTGTATTCCCAGAAAGAGAAATACTTCTTAAAATACTGGAAAACAGCCCCCTAGGAAATGTGTTCCCTCTGAATAATGCTCTGGACTTGGACGTTGGAAGCAATAATGTTCAGAACTATCAAATCAGCCCCAACTCCCATTTCCGCGTTCTTACCTATGAACGCAGCAACGGCAAGAAATATCCTCAACTGGTTTTGGAAAAAGAGCTGGATCGAGAGGAAGAGCCTGAACTAAGATTAACCCTGACAGCTCTGGATGGCGGCTCTCCTCCGCTGTCTGGAACCACACAGGTCCTCATTGAAGTGGTGGACATCAACGATAATGCCCCTGAGTTTCAGCAGCCAATCTACAAGGTGCAAATTCCTGAGAACAGCCCGGTAGGTTCTCTGGTAGTCACTGTCTCCGCCACTGATTTAGACGGTGGTGTCTATGGGAAAATAATATATATGCTCTTTCAGGCTTCAGAAGATGTTAGCAAAACTTTGGAGCTAAATCCTATGACAGGAGAAATTCTACTTAGAAAACAAGTAGATTTTGAAACAGTCCCGTTTTATGAAGTGGACATCAAGGCTACAGACGGAGGAGGTCTTTGGGGGAAATGCACTCTTCTCCTACAGGTGGTGGATGTAAATGATAACCACCCCGCAGTGACCATGAATGCACTCACCAGTCCCATCCCGGAGAACTCCCCGGAGATGGTGGTTGCTGTTTTCAGAGTTTCAGATCCTGACTCTGGGAACAACGGAAAGACGATTTCCTCCATTCAGGAAGACATGCCCTTTCTTCTAAAACCTTCAGGCAAGAACTTTTACACCTTGAAAACAAAGAGAGCACTAGACAGAGAAGAAAGAGAGGAATATAACGTGACCATCACGGTTACAGATATGGGGACACCCACATTGAAAACACAGCTTAACATAACAGTGCAGGTATCAGACATCAACGACAACGCCCCTGCCTTCAGAGAAACCTCCTACACGCTGTTAGTGCGCGAGAACAACCAGCCCGCCCTGCACATAGGCAGTGTCAGCGCTACAGACAAAGACTCAGGCACCAATGCCCAGATCACCTACTCACTGCTGCCAAACCAGGACCCAAACCTGCCCCTCGCCTCGCTGGTCTCCATCAACGCAGACAATGGGCAGCTGTTCGCGCTGAGGGCGCTGGACTTCGAGGCCCTGCAGGCGTTCGAGTTCCACGTGGGCGCCACAGACCAAGGTTCGCCTGCGCTCAGCAGCCAGGCGCTGGTGCGAGTGGTGGTGCTGGACGACAATGACAACCCGCCCTTCGTGCTGTACCCAATGCAGAACGCCTCTGCGCCCTGCACGGAGCTGGTGCCCAGGGCGGCAGAGCAGGGCTACCTGGTCACCAAGGTGGTGGCAGTGGATGGAGACTCGGGCCAGAACGCCTGGCTGTCATACCAGCTGCTCAAGGCCACGGAGCCAGGGCTGTTTGGCGTGTGGGCGCACAATGGCGAGGTGCGCACCTCCAGGCTGCTGAGCGAGCGCGACGCGGCCAGGCACAGGCTGGTGGTGCTGGTCAAGGACAATGGCGAGCCTCCGCTGTCTGCCAGCGTCACGCTGCACGTGCTGCTGGTGGATGGCTTCTCCCAGCCCTACCTGCCGCTCCCGGAAGTGGCGCCAGAGCGCGCCCAGGGGGACTCGCTCACTGTCTATTTGGTCATTGCTTTGGCCTCTGTGTCATCGCTCTTCCTGTTCTCTGTGCTGGTGTTCGTGGCGGTGAGGCTGTGCAGGAGGAGCAGGGCGGCATCGCTAGGTGTGTGTTCTGTGCCTGAGGGCCACTTTCCGGGCCACCTGGTGGATGTCGCCAGCACTGGCACTCTGTCCCAGAGTTACCAACAAGAGGTGTGTCTGAAGGGAGGTTCTGCGACCAGGGAGTTTAAGTTCTTGAAGCCAGTTATCCCCATCCTCCCGCCCCAGTGCCCTGAGAAAGAAATAGAGGAAAATTCTTTCTTCCACAATACTTTTGGATTTAATTACTGATAGAAATCCATTCAATAAGGGAAAGACACTTACTCACCCACTCCCAGTGCTGGTGAATCACCCTGCTTAGGCCTCTAAAGTAGCCGAGATTACAAGCATATGCCAACATATCTTGTCATAAACTGTTTAATATTGTCTTTTTGGTTAAATTGTTTATGTCCATTATCATCAATTTTTTCAGTACTATTTATTTTTCAGTTTAATTCATTATCAGTTTACTACAGTTTTTTCTTTATGTTTACTCGATTGTTTCTCATAGACTTTTTTCCTCATAGACTATTAATGAGTTGGCTTTATCTTCAAAGCTGACAGCATTTTAAAATTTTCTTTCACCCCATGTGTTTTATTGATTTTATTATCAACATATATTTCATGTTGGTTCTCCCTTTTCTAGACTTCTGCTGCATGGGATATCATATATACTATTTGATATTTCTATTTTCCTTTCTAAATTGGTCTTCTTGTTGATTTGTAATCCTTGATTTTAATTATTACATCTTTCTTAAACTATGTTACTTTTTAAAATTCTGTTTTCCCTGTTGATGTATCTGTATTTAATAATAATATTTCTGTTACAAGTGGTATGATAAATATCTAACCAGCCTAACCTGAACATAAAAAGAAAAGTCATTGTAAAATATTGAGTGTGTAAATGCTCTTACGTTTGAAGCCATAAAGGCAAACTTTGGGCATTCTACAGCATCATATAGAAATATTTCATAATTTGTTGCTTTTAATTGTGTGTGAAAAAAATCAGGGATCCCTGTTAAGTTTTATTGGCTAGCAATCCATTTCCACTCAGTTGAAAAAAACAATAGAAACTATCAATTAGAGGTTCTCATAACGTGTCTTTTATATTCAGCAGAGTAGTGGGTTTTTGTTGTTTGCTTTTGTTTCTTGGTGATATCTAGCCTTTTCCTTATATATCTCCCTAGACTTACTAGACTTAATTTATATCACTTGCTTTTTGTAGGAAAATCATAACATGTAGAAGACTATCTTTCTAGATATTAGGCCTTTGAATAAAATTACTGTGAAGCAAATGGTATAATGTTATTTTTACTTTCCATAATGTTATGATATGTGTCAGTTGTGATCTTTACCTCCCTTTATTTAATGCACATAAAGTCTTACTGGATTTCAATTAAGAGGAACCTTAAAATAAAGGTTAGGCCATTCTTTAATTCTTCAAGGTATTTTAAATTTTATATAAGAAAAACAAAGACAAAAGGTATTAGAAATTGAAAAGCATGTGTAAGTGAATGAAAGAAGACAATTTTCAAATTGTAGGGGTTAGGTTTTGAAAGGTACTGAATATTGTTTCAGGTCCTATTCACTACAGTTTATCTATATGCATGCTTTATTACCAGAATTAGTGAGTGGCTTATTTGTCAACCATAGATTACTAAGATGTAGTTTCTGTCCTCAAGTAGCTCACATATTGAAGAAAGGACAGAGTGGCCTAAAATGAGAAGCAATACTATTTACAGGGTCATCATAGTTATATGCATAAGTCTTTATGGGAACACGGAAAAGGAACAGCCTAAATGCTTGGCTCTAATTACAGAGTGGTGATTCTGTTTAGGCATTGTAATGAGATTTTTGAAGGAGTTTTTTGAAAAACATATGAAATGGGCTTCTTTGCCAGTTTTTGGTGTTCCTGTGCCCAATGTCACTGGAAAAATAAAATTACTATTTTGATGGTTCCATGAGTAACCCAAAATATTCCATTTGGTTGCATAAGTGTTGTGTCACAATTGAAAGACCTAGTACAGGAGCAAAACCTATCAGTGAAGTGAACAAAATTACTGCTACAGCAGGAACTTTTTGTTTCCCAATTTTTTTAACTTCCCCATGGAACAATGAATAAACAATGTGAATGCATCTCTATACAAATATTATTTTTAAAAAATAGAAAATAAAAATTGAAAATTTGAAAAAAGCCACTAAATGAAATAATTTCTAAATAATACACAGGAAAAATGTTAAAATTTTGAGTGTTTTGGAAGCCACGCGGTGGCGCTGCAGGCTAAAGAGACAGAAATTTTGAACTGAGGTTGCTACTGAGGTCACTAACAAAAAAGGAAGATCCAGACAGATGGGCTGGGAAGAAAAAGACAAAAGAAATCTTAGCTCCCTGTTAGTACAAAGTGTAAGTCTGAGGCTTCCAACTGCTGTTTAGGCTGGGAGTTCTGCTTATTACTGGAATTGATGAAAGGAGAAGCTATGGAGACCAGAAGGTTGTGCTTCCCAAGACAAAGGCAAGTCTTATTTCTCTTTCTGTTTGGGGGAGTATCCTTGGCAGCTAATGGGTTTCCTGTGACAGAGGAAACTGAAAGAGGATCCTTTGTCCTCAATCTGGCAAAGGAGCTGGGAATAGGGGTGGAGGAGCTGGCTACACGGAGAACGAGGGTGGTTTCTGATGATAATAAACAACACTTGCTTCTGGATTCTCATACTGGAAATGTGCTCACAAATGAAAAACTGGACAGGGAGAAACTGTGTGGCTCCATAGAGCCCTGTATGCTGTATTTCCAAATTTTAATGGATAACCCCTTTCAGATTTACCGGGCTGAGTTGAAAATCAGAGATATAAATGATCACTCCCCAGTATTTCGGGAGAAAGAGATGGTCTTAAAAATACTAGAAAATACAGCAGAAGGGGCAACATTTCGTTTAGAAAGAGCACAAGATTCAGATAGAGGACTTAATGGTATCCAAAACTATACAATTGAACCCAATTCTTTTTTTCATATTACAATTAGTGACAGTGATGAGGGAACAATATATCCAGAGCTAGTGCTAGACAAAGCTCTTGACTGGGAAAAGCAGCCAGAGCTCAATTTAACACTCACAGCACTGGATGGTGGATCTCCACCCAGGTCAGGAACCACCACTATACGCATCCTTGTCCTGGATGTCAATGACAATGCTCCCAAATTTTCTCAGCTGATTTATGAGACCCAGGCTCCAGAAAATAGCCCCTTAGGGTCTCTTGTGGTTAAAGTCTCTGCAGAAGATGCAGATTCAGGAGTCAATGCAGAAGTAACCTATTCATTTTTTGATGCTGATGAAGATATTCAAACAATCTTTCAAATCAATCCTTTTTCTGGGGAAATCATTCTCAAAGCATTGCTTGACTATGAACTAGTAAAGTCTCACAAAATAAACATACAGGCAATTGATGGTGGGGGCCTTTCTGCAAGATGTATGGTTTTGGTCCAGGTATTAGACACCAATGACAATCCTCCTGAATTGATCATATCATCACTTTCCAACTACATCGATGAGAACTCTCCTGAAACAGTACTGGCAGTTTTTAGGGCTAAAGACAGAGATTCTGGAGAAAATGGAAAGACCGTTTGCTACATACAGGATAATTTGCCTTTCCGTCTGAAACCCTCTGTGGAAAATTTTTACATCCTAATGACAGAAGAAACACTAGACAGAGAGAGCAGAGCCGAGTACAACATCACCATCATGGTCACAGACTTGGGGACACCCAGGCTGAAAACCGAGCACAACATAACTGTCCTCGTCTCCGACGTCAACGACAACGCCCCTGCCTTCACACAAACGTCATACACGCTGTTGGTCCGAGAGAATAACCAACCCGCCCTGCAAATAGGCACTGTAAGCGCCACAGACAGAGACTCAGGCATCAACGCCCAGATCACCTACTCGCTTCTGCCAACCCAGGACCCGCACCTGCCCCTCACCTCGCTGGTCTCCATCAACGCAGACAATGGGCAGCTGTTCGCGCTGAGGGCGCTGGACTTCGAGGCCCTGCAGGCGTTCGAGTTCCACGTGGGCGCCACAGACCAAGGTTCGCCCCCGCTCAGCAGCCAGACGCTGGTGCGAGTGGTGGTGCCGGACAACAATGACAACTCGCCTTTTGTGCTGTACCCAATGCAGAACGCCTCTGCGCCCTGCACCGAGCTGGTACCCAGGGCAGCAGAGCAGGGCTACCTGGTCACCAAGGTGGTGGCAGTGGATGGAGACTCAGGCCAGAACGCCTGGCTGTCATACCAGCTGCTCAAGGCCACAGAGCCAGGGCTGTTTGGCGTGTGGGCGCACAATGGCGAGGTGCGCACCACCAGGCTGCTCAGCGAGCGCGACGCGGCCAGGCACAGGCTGGTGGTGCTGGTCAAGGACAATGGCGAGCCTCCGCTGTCTGCCAGCGTCACGCTGCACGTGCTGCTGGTGGATGGCTTCTCCCAGCCCTACCTGCCGCTCCCGGAAGTGGCGCCCGAGCGCGCGCAGGGGGACTCGCTCACTGTCTACTTGGTCATCGCCTTGGCCTCTGTGTCATCGCTCTTCCTCTTCTCTGTGCTGGTGTTCGTGGTTGTGCGACTGTGCAGGAGGCGCAGGGCGGCATCGCTAGGGGTCTGCTCTGTGCCTGAGGGCCACTTTCCTGGCCACCTGGTGGATGTCAGCGGCACTGGCACTCTGTCCCAGAGTTACCAGTATAAGGTGTGTCTGACGGGAGGTTCTTCTGGAACAAGCGAATTCAAGTTTTTGAAACCAATTTACCCTAACATTCACACCAATGGTCCTGAGCGGAATAGGGTAGAAAATCCTATCTTTTGAAACAGCTGTAAATTTAGTTTTCAGCAACACTTTTGTTTATATTGTGATGTATTTTTGAAATATTATAATCCCTAATAAGTTTAGTTTTCTATCAGTTATAATGCAATATAACAATTGATTTTCAACTATCAAGTACTATACATCTACCATTTTACAATGTTGTTTAATCTCTTTTGCATTAACAGTTTAATTTTAATTCATACCCATTTGTGAATAATACCTTTAAAGTTTTAATCCTTTACAATTTCATACATATTTATATTGTCATTTTTCTTTCTATAAAACTGAGGTTTTGGGTTTTCTCCTGCTTGTTTATTGTTTAATGTTGGTGATTGAACTTAGCACTTCAGAATGCTAAGCACTGTATTTCTGAGCTACACCCAATTCCCTCACCTGGTATATTTTAGAGCCTGCATGCCTCATAATACTAAACTACCCTTCTGTTGTATTTCCTTCATGTAAGAAGTCATATCTGCACTTCCAATCTTATTCTAATGTTCTATTTATTCATCTTAAAAATCATACCAACTTCTAAATCACATCATGTGAAAAAAATACTTTTTCTGTGTTCATTGCAAAATTAAACATCTTTTTGTGATTGATGTGGGACTCCCATAATTGTTTATTATTTTATTTCCTTTACATTTACTGTTCTAACTTAACCAATATTTTCTTACGTTCACTTTTGCTGATATTTAGAACATCATGTGTTATAATTCAAATAAAATGTAATAACCTGAATGAAAATGAATACAAATTTGAAAACGTGTGTATTTGGTAGAATGTCAGAAAGATATTAACTTTTCAGTTTATTTTGTAAGTTCATATTATTTTCAGGTTTAAAATCATGATGAATGAAAGGTTACAACAAAAAGTAATTTTTTATATCTCCAGACACCTTTTACACAGTGGCTTCTTCTAAAATTGATTTCAATGTTCTAAATAGTAGGTTTAGGCTGTCTTAATATTGTTTAAATTTTAATTATTTCTTACTAGAATAAATAAAGGATTTAACTTTTTTACTTCCCAACAATATAGACAAACACTGCACATTCCCTTTCCCCTATTCTTGTAATAGAATTTTCACATATTTTTAAAGGCTAAACTATCAGTTAAAGTCCACATTGTTAGTGTTGTATGATTGTATTTCCTTTCTTGAAAAATATTCTTCCGAGAGCACTTGCACTTGCATCATTTTCTATTAACTGCAATGAATATTTTACCCTATCCTTTACTTGAAAAGCTATTTTTCTCCTTAAAATATTCAAATATATCAGATACCTACCAATTACATTTATTTCCTGGAGGTATTTCATCTATATTTCTGCTTCCTTTACATTATTTGCTATATAAGCTAACACCCTAGTTATTTTTCCCCTTTAATATTTTCCTGTGTTGGTCCCCTGTTATAAAATCAGGTATATTTTTCTTTATTAGTTTATTCTCTTTTGGCTAACATATATCTCTCAATACCCTCATCAAAACAGATGCAGGAGAGTTTAAATAATTATTTAAGACCTTGCATTGTGAAGTCATCTTTTTTCCAGTTGATTGATAGTTTCACTGGGTATAAAATTCTAGACTGAAAATAATTTCCCCTCAGATTTCAAAAGCGTTCCTTCTATTGACTGCATGGAATTGTTCCAAAGACTGATTCCATTCTGATTTCTCTTTTTATGTGACCCCCCCTCCCTCCCTCCCTCCTTCCCTCCCTCCCTCCCTCCCCCCCCTCCCTCTTTCTTTTTTCTTTCTTTCTGATAGTATGAGGAAAACTTTACCCTCATATTCTGAAAATAACTTAGTACATATTTATTAATATGGTCACATGGGTGTACTCTATTAACATTTAGACATTTGGTTTCAGTTCTGAGAAATTTTTTGTTAAGTTTAAATACAATTTCTCTCCTGGGTTATCTACATTCTCACTGAATGTCATTGAATTATCAGACTTCCTTGTTGATTCAATAAGGCCCTATAAGCTCCTTTCTTATTTTCTCTCTTATTGTCTCTGGTTCTACATTTTAATTGAATGATTTAATCTTTTTAAGTTTTTCTTTTCATCTGACAAATATTTTTAAGAGTTCTTTCTGGTTCTGAGAGTTTTTGTTGTTGTTGTTTGTTTGTTTTGTATCAGAGATTGAACTCAGGTGCACTTGACCCCTGAGCCACATCCCCAGCCCTACTTTGTATTTTATTTAGAGACAGGGTCTCACTGAGTTGCTTAGTGCCTCACTTTTGTTGAAGCTGGCTTTGAACTCATGATCCTCCTGCCTCAACCTTCAGAGCCACTGGGATTACTGGCTTGCACCACCGCACCTGGATTGCATTTTTTTATAAATGTAATTGCTTCTCCCTTCTATAATTAATTTAATCCCTAAGATGTATTATTCAAAACATACATTATGCAGTATTGTTATTATGTGTCCATTTAATAATGAGAATGTATCAGGCAACACAAGAACTTGAGCTGGTAAGGACACTTAAGTCTGAATCTATTGTTTATCTTACAATAAAGAATGTATACTTTATACCATTGCTATTAAGTTTATTGCAAAAACAAAACAAAATGTACAAAAAAACCTTGAAAAACAGCACAAAGATTAAATGGGGAAATGTATGAAGCACTTAGACCAATGGGTAGCATGAAGTAAGTTCTAAATTCTAAAAAAAAATATTAGTTTTATTAGATTTTAATTCTTTGTGGATATTAGTCAGACAATCTCTTTTTATTATTTTTTTCATTGGGTTCTGGGGATGGAACCCAGGGCTTTGGGAATGCTAGCACTTAGCTACGTCCCCAGCCCAACTAATTGGACATTTTCAAAGGCATTATCATCTCTCTCTCTCTTTAACTTTTTTTGGGGGAAGGGTTTAAGCCAGAGTGCTTTACCACTGAGTATATCCTTAGCTCTTTTTAAAAAATTTGTGGCAGGATCTCACTAAATTGCTAAGGGGCTCCTTAACTTACTAAGGCTGGCCTTGACCTGTGATCCTCCTGTCTCAGCCTTCTGAGTCACTGGGATTACAGGTGTGCACCATCACACCCACTTTCTTATGTTCTGTTACATGGGTTTTCTCATTCCCTTTTTTGTAGAGGTGGTAGTGGTTTGGGCCTTTCTATTTCATGCTATATAGGCTTCTCCTCAAATGTCTTGTGTTACTTAGCTATCCTCTTATATTTAAGAAGGATGCTATTTTAAAATGCCAGCAATCAACACTTTGTGAGTGAATAAATCCTGTTGATGGCAGAGCATCAATCTAATATAACCATACAAGGACAGGGATGTTACCCTAGAAGACCACAAATATCAGTATGTTTAAGTATTTGGGCTTTTCATATTCTTGAGTTAGAATTCTAGAATATCCACTGTGTGGGAGTGGGAGTTATTTATATACCTTATGTCCTACAACCTCAGAGCATTGCCTGGGGGGGTAATATAAGTATCACCATTCAAAATGAAAAGTTTTCTTACTTGTTCCTTACACTTGCTTTTAATCCTGCCTATATCTCCAAGACTAAAAAAAGTCTCATTTAATTTCTCCATAGAATAAACTAGCCCTGAGATACTTTCCTGTCTCTGTAGGATGGTGAGAGGAACAGAGAATTCAACATTTCTATATATGTACTTTAATAACTTTTGTAGCTGCTAAGTAATTTCAGTCTTCTTATGCACTGATTCTGCTAAATCTTTACATGGGATTGTGTGGGACAATCTCACTATTTTTGTCTTTTCAATGCAGGAAAATCAGCCATTTCTTGGAACTTGTGAGTTACTCTGCTCTTCTGATTTCTGTCCTAAAAAATGTATGTTCACTTGTGTATTTTTAGCCTTTTTAAGTTGATTTTTAAGTTTTTGTCATCTTAGTAGGTTTTTAAAAAATATTCATTTTTTAGTTTTAGTTGGACACAATACCTTTATTTCAGTTGTTCATTTTTGTATGTGGTGCTGAGGATCGAACGCTGGACCTTGCCCATGGGAGGCAAGCGTTCTACCTCTGAGCCACAATACGAGCCCAGTAGATATTTTTAAAGAAAGGAGGATAGCTGCATAATCAATCTACCTACTTTTTAATTTGTAAACTTTTTATTACTAAAAATTGATGTATTTTTCCAACCATGCACAAAGCTTACATATTATAGAACATAATTTGAATTTATTTTTTTTAATTATATTGTGTTTAGGGCTTCTTAATATAATTTTGAGATTTCCTATAGTTGATACCATTAATGAACTTCTAGCATCTATTCCAAACTATCACCTTCATTATGTAGCAACCATGCACTTTGGCTAGGACTAAAATTACCTCAAGTTTAGAGGTGATTCCCGACAGAGTTAAACAAAGTAAGTACAAGCATAGGTCTTCAAATTCCAGAACTAAAAGCTCTATCTGTAATGTTGTCAATACCTCTTGAAACAATGACTTCTTCAGTAGCAGAAACACATACTTGATCTAATCAGAGTAAAGGTTAAGTTTTTGTTTTATTTGGAAAAGAGACTCTCTCCCACTTTCTCTGCCTGGGATGAAAAAGAAAGTAGTTAGCCATAGTTGTTGTGGAAATGAATCTTGGGAACCTAAAGGAAGTCAGTTTTAGAAGACTGCTTTAAATGAAACTAACATGTTTGCATTTGTGTAGCTATTAATTTTTTGTAAGATATGAGAAAGTGTAACTAAATTGTGGGTTTTATCATATGTCCTATCCCAACATCTTATTTAATTTTCTTCCAGTTCACAATTCATTCTATTAAAGAAATCTACAGAAATATTCTCTTGTACTATAGCAACTATATAAATATGTGCCATTTCATTGTTAATCCAATTTCATACTCCCTGAGAAGACTTAAATTACCATTGGATACTGTCTCTTTCCTTTAGTACCTTAGGCAGACCAAATAGTGATGGAATTTTGTTCAGCTTGACAGTGAGTTATATTACCCTCCTTGTTTCAGGTTCACAATCTTCCCAGAAAGATTACAAACTCTTGGGGATCAGGAATCACATCTTCTATTTCTGTTTTCCCAAACACTGAGCACATTAGGTTGTGTGAAGAGTGGGATACCTAGTAAATATTTTAAAACAAATGATAACATAATCAGAAATTATAAATGATGTAAAACAATTGTGAAAGAATATATTTGTAATCAAACAACGAATAGACATTTCTTTCCATGGGACATTCATGTGAATTTAATTTAGATAGCTTTCAAACTGTGAAAATCTGTGGAGACGCATGGTGGCGCTGCAGGATAATATCCGCACGGGGAAAAAAAATATATATTCCACTGGATGACATTGTGGACGCTTAATCAGTGCACAGGGAGAACAGGGAAGACAGAACAAGCCAACAAGGGGCAACCTAGAAGCCATTCAACCGGATTACAATATTCTTCCAAAGTGGACAAATCCAGAAACACGTTTCCCAGAACAGCAAAGTGGAGCTGAATCAATTCTGCAGGAAGCCTTCTGGCAAAGAGCTATGGAGAATGGAGGAGAAGATACTTTGCAGACAAGGCAAGTCCTACTTCTCTTTGTTTTGTTGGGAGTATCTCAGGCACACTCTGAGCCTGGGAGCTTTTCCGTGGCAGAGGAAATGCAAAGTGGAAGCTTTGTAGGCAATTTGGCAAAAGACCTAGGACTAGAGGTGGGTGAGCTGTCCTCCCGGGGAGCTCAGGTTGTCTCTAATGATAACAAACAGTCTTTGCAACTGGACATAAATACCGGGGATTTGCTTTTAAGCCAAATGTTAGACCGGGAGGAGCTCTGCGGCTCCACCGAGCCCTGTGTGCTGCATTTTCAGGTATTAATGAAAAACCCTTTGCAGTTTTTACGGATTGAGCTTCAAGTAAGAGATGTAAATGACCACTCTCCAATCTTCTTGGAAAAAGAAATGCTCCTAGAAATCCCAGAGAATAGTCCTGTTGGTGCTGTGTTCTTACTAGAAAGTGCAAATGATTTAGATGTAGGAATGAATACTGTACAAAGCTACACAATAAGCACCAACTCTCATTTCCACATTAAAATGAGAGTTAATCCAGACAACAGGAAGTACCCAGAGTTGGTTCTGGACAAGGCGCTGGATTATGAAGAGCAGCAGGAACTCAGTTTGATTCTCACTGCTCTGGATGGTGGGTCCCCACCCAGGTCTGGGACTGCCTTAGTTCGGGTGGTGGTTGTAGACATTAATGACAACTGCCCTGAGTTTCAGCAACCATTTTATGAGGTGAAGATTCCAGAGAATAGCATCCTTGGTTCACTGGTTATCACTGTCACGGCTTGGGATTTAGATTCTGGAATAAATGGGGAAATATCATATACCTTTTCTCATGCCTCAGAAGATATTCAAAAGACATTTAAAATTAACCGAAAGTCTGGAGAAATTAGTTTAACAGCATCTTTGGATTTTGAAACAATTGAATCATACTCAGTAATCATTCAAGCCACAGATGGGGGAGGACTTTTTGGAAAGTCTACAGTCAGAATACAAGTAATGGATGTGAATGACAATGTTCCTGAAATTGCTGTGTCATCAATTACCAGTCCAATCCCAGAAAATTCTCCTGAGACTGCAGTCATGGTTTTCAGTATCCGAGATAGAGACTCTGGAGAAAATGGAAGAACGATTTGTTCTATTCCAGAAGACCTCCCATTCCTACTGAAATCTTCATTTGAGAATTACTACACCCTAGAAACGGAGAAAACCCTAGACAGGGAAAGCAGAGCCCAGTATAATATCACCATCACGGTCACTGATTTTGGGACACCCAGGCTGAAAACCGAGCACAGCATAATAATCCTCGTCTCCGACGTCAATGACAACGCCCCTGCCTTCACACAAGTGTCCTACACCCTGTTGGTCCGCGAGAACAACCAGCCAGCCATGCACATAGGCAGTGTCAGCGCCACAGACAGAGACTCAGGCACCAATGCCCAGATCACCTACTCGCTTCTGCCAACCCAGGACCCGCACCTGCCCCTCACCTCGCTAGTCTCCATCAACGCAGACAATGGGCAGCTGTTCGCGCTGAGGGCGCTGGACTTCGAGGCCCTGCAGGCGTTCGAGTTCCACGTGGGCGCCACAGACCAAGGTTCGCCCCCGCTCAGCAGCCAGACGCTGGTGCGAGTGGTGGTGCTGGACAACAATGACAACTCGCCTTTTGTGCTGTACCCAATGCAGAACGCCTCTGCGCCCTGCACCGAGCTGGTACCCAGGGCAGCAGAGCAGGGCTACCTGGTCACCAAGGTGGTGGCAGTGGATGGAGACTCAGGCCAGAACGCCTGGCTGTCATACCAGCTGCTCAAGGCCACAGAGCCAGGGCTGTTTGGCGTGTGGGCGCACAATGGCGAGGTGCGCACCACCAGGCTGCTCAGCGAGCGCGACGCGGCCAGGCACAGGCTGGTGGTGCTGGTCAAGGACAATGGCGAGCCTCCGCTGTCTGCCAGCGTCACGCTGCACGTGCTGCTGGTGGATGGCTTCTCCCAGCCCTACCTGCCGCTCCCGGAAGTGGCGCCCGAGCGCGCGCAGGGGGACTCGCTCACTGTCTACTTGGTCATCGCCTTGGCCTCTGTGTCATCGCTCTTCCTCTTCTCTGTGCTGGTGTTCGTGGCGATGAGGCTGTGCAGGAGGCGCAGGGCGGCGCCGCTGGGTGTCTGCTCTGTGCCTGAGGGCCACTTTCCTGGCCACCTGGTAGATGTCAGCGGCACTGGCACTCTGTCCCAGAGTTACCACTATGAGGTGTGTCTTAGGGGAAGTACTGGAACAAATGAGTTCAAATTTCTAAAGCCAATTATCCCCAACCCTTCACCCCAGTGTTCTGGGAAAGAAACAGAGGAAACTCCTCCTTTCAACAGTAGCTTTGGGTTCAATATTCAGTGATCATAATCGATTTGATATTTCATATGCATTTTACTTTGTGGCACATGCGAATGTTTATTTCCCTCAATTTGCATGCACTTTAAATTGTAGTAATGTACTTTTTTATTGTGTTTTTCATCCTTGCTTTTATGCAAATGTTTATGTAGTCATAATTGGATTTATTCTCTAACCCAGGAGGTCTTAATTTTTAAATCTCTTTACATTAAAAAAAGTCACTTTTTGCCCATATCCTTCTCTCCAGTTAAAGTTTCACACACACTTATGTTTATGGTAAAATGAATCAGGTCACTTTGGAAGTAGTTCAAAAATTTCTTCATTAGACTCTTCTTTTTGTAGTTTTCTTGTGGTTTAATAATGGTTACTAGTCACAAATATCATGTTTCTTAAATTACAACATTTTAGTTAACATTTTAAAATCTTTATTACTATTAAAAACACTTTGAAAAATCATGTAGTATGATAGAAAATTTTAATCTAAAAATCTAGTTATAAGAGGCCAGAAGAGATGGAGATAGGGGTATAGCTAGCTCAGTGGTAAAGCCCTGGGTTTGATTCACCAAAATTTTTAAAGAGAAACAAAATCAAATAAGTAGGAGGAAGAGGAAAAGAAGGAAGAAGGCTTATTCATCCTGGAAAAGGATTGTGAAGGTACATCGATATTGTGGCCACTCATACAATCTTCAAATATGAAGCTATAATTTTCCAGATGTCTCACTAATGTTACAAAGCCAGGATTCAACCCAGTTGAATTCAGGAACCTGAGAATTTACAAGAGTATAAAGTGGGTTTCTGTGCTAATGTGTATTTTTCCCCTGTGTTCTCCTTAAGTTTAATGTACATATACTGAGTACTTATTTTCAGTTTCTTCCCCACCAATAGTAAAATTAGGTTGCATGTGTCATCAACATTGATATATTACAAATAAATGTTTTATAAACAATTCTTAGTCTTTCTGTTCCGTTGTTTTAAGCTTTCAGTGTGGTCATGAAATTGGCTTACTAAGGGGTAGCAATCCAGAGTTTGATAAGCACTTTTCTTAGAGATATAAAAGTGTGATACAGGGTTGGGGACGTAGCTCAGAGCTTGGCTAGGATGTATGGGGCCCTGAATTCCATTCCCAGCACTTCAAAAAAAGTGTGATACATGTGGAGCATTGAGAATTATTGAAAGATAACCCTTTGGGTTTAAATTTATTTTATTTATTTATTTTTGGTACAAGGGATTGAACCCAGGGATACTTAACCACTGAACCACACCCCCAGCTCTTTTTTATTTATTTTATTTTTAGATAGGGTCTGACCAAGTTGTTTAGGGCCTCAACAAATTGCTGAGGCTAGGCTTAAACTAGTGATCCTTCTATCTCAGCCTCCCAAACTGCTGGTTGGGTTTTAATTTTAAAATGGAAATTCAAAGCATTGTAAGAAGAAGTTTTGTCTTGTGTTTATTTAGGGATCAACTAACCATTCTTGCCTTTAATGATCTGACTAAAAAACAGTAAAGGGGGAATAGCCCCTATGTTTGGGTTTCCCAAGAATTCCAAAGACTGTGGAGGAATGAAAACATAGATTAGCAAAATGTGTGATCAAAGAGAATAAAAAGAGTCTGTGAAGATGTGTTTGTGTGTGAGAGAGCAAGCAATCACCCTCCTCTGGTTTTAAATTTCTTTTCTATACAGCCAATTCCCATGTTTACCATTTCTTTTCACTCTCATGCCTATATCCTTCATTCTGTTATTAAATTTCCCCTCACAAAAATCACTTGATGAAACTTCACACTAGATGAATATAATTGTCTCCTTTCCCCTCTCTTACACCTGGGCTGCTGCACTCTATAAGATAAAAATTGTCATACCATTGCCACTATAAATATATCATATCCAAGTCTAATTGGGCTTTTGAGACCAATAAATCCTTTTACAGTTTTGCTAATTAACTTTCTCTTAAAATCTACTTACTTTAGACTTTGCCTAATACCTTAAAGAAAAATAAACTCCATCAGATGGAAATTATCATTTCCTGTCCCCAAGTCTACACCTTTGACAACATCTGTACCAACACCATTGTCCTACTGAGTTCCCTCCCACCTAAATACAATCTCTTCCTATATTCACCTTCTAGGGGCCTCATATGGACTTGATCTTCTGTATCTTAATTTTCTCCCCCTCTACTTAATGTTACACATCATCATTTTAAATTCGTTCATTTTCTGGTCTTAAACTATTAAGTTAAATTTTCTAGTTTACCAAGATTTTTCTTCCACCCACAGCCTTTTATTTCCTTAAAGTTTTATCTACCCTCATTTTTGATTCCTCATTTCTCAAACTTTTCAACCAAGGGCAATCTTACCTTGCACTGCAACCACTTTACTGAAAATGCTATTGTAAACGCTACCACAGATTTATTTTAAGAGATGTGATTATGCAATAGCTTATAAAATTTATATGTCTCTCTTTCATGTGACATTTCCAATGTACATGATTAGATATATATGGCAGCTTTGCTCCTAACAGTCCTTCTGGAATCAAGTTTATTTCCAAGTAATTGTTCCAACATTCCCTTTGGGAATGTCATAACCTGCATGACTGTCACTACCATATATGTGTTCTTTAGCTAGCTTGGAGGGAAGAGGCACATCCAGATCTGGAAGTGAAAAGAAATTATGCTCACAATCCATATGTGAGAGAGTTCACTCGGCCATACCTAAATACAAGAGATTCTGGGACAGGTATCTAGTGGTCATGTGTACATTTCTATTACTACAGAAGAAATGAAGTACAGATTTTAGCAGAAATCCACAGTGATCACCGTCTTAAATCCAATAGGCAGTTTTAATATTTGCCTTTCTCTTGATTTTTCCAAAGCATTTACTACTGCTTACTCTTCCTCATTTTCTTGCTTTTATTTTCACGATTTGAACTCTGGGCCCTCCCTGTCAATTAAGATACTTCTTTTCTTCTCTCCTCTAAATTAAGGGATTTCTCAGAGTGCTGAGTGAAGCTCTTTTTTTCTTACTTGACAATTTTAACACTTGATACTTTGCTTGGTTATCCTAGAACTCTCCATATACAGTCATCCAGGTAACTGTGGGAGAATAGTTTTTTAATTCTATGGATATAAAAATCCACAAATACTGAAGTTTTGTATAAAATACAGCAGTATTTGCATATAACCTATTCACATACCTTTGTATACTTTAAATCATTGTTAGATTATTTATAATAATACAATATAAATGCTGTATAAACAGTTATTATACTATATTGTTTAGGGAATAATTCTGGGGTAGAAATCTGTACACAAATGAAATATTTGGTTTAGATTTTAATTATTTTGTCTTATTTTATTTTTGGGTGCTGAAATTCAACCCTGGATTGCACTGTGCATTTAAAGCACATGTCTTTCCACTGAGTTGCACCCCAATCCAAGATTTTAATTAATTTAACAGACACTTAACCAGCACATATGATTAATCTGTAAATGTTAACTCTTTATATCCCTATGATAATCCTAGGGCACTAATAAATAGTATTATTGACCTGTTTTACACATAAGAAAACAGAAAGTTGGCCCATGTTTGCATAGAGTGAGTGGCACAAGCAGAATTCTAATGCTGACACTTTGGTTCCAGAACCCCTATTTCTAACCATGGTCCTCTGCAGTTCCCATGGTACATAAATACATATCCCTTCTAGGTATTTCTATATTATAATTAACCTGTATCATTGTAACACATTTTAATTATTGCCAGTTTATAGCCTTTGAGCTCCATAGAAACAAAGGTTATCTTATTTGTACCATGATCTTACATGTTAAATATAAAAGTTCAGAATCTTATACTTCCATGTCTTGGGCATGTAATAAATTTTGTGTGATCTTTTTCCTGATATATATGAAAAAACTAATATGCTACTAACTATAATTGACTGAAATTAGCAAATAGTGACAAGAATTGCACACAGTGTATATTTGTAACTATTTAAGATGTTACCTGAATAAAAATATTATTTCTTCAGTTCAGGACATTTTAAGAGATTCATGTATCAAGCATTCAAAGCAGTGATAATTTAATGCAGAATATGAATCTCGTTTGGATTATGATTCAAACCAAAAACAAAAGACATTTTGGTGAGAACTGGGGAAAATCAGAGTCCAAGTATAAATTATATCAAAGAATTACTGCTAAATATTTTTATTGTGATAGTGATGTTGTAATAATATTTTAAAAGGTCTTTTCTGTTATAGATACTTAATGAAGTATTCAGAAGGAAAAATATGTGATATATGGGATTGGTTTTTGAATACTCCAGATGTATTCACAGATTTCTTTTTCAAAGAGGAAATTTTCTCAATGAAAATTTCTAGAGACACATGGTGGCGCTACAGGATAAGATGAAAACGGTACACAGCTAGCACTGTGGACTCCATTATTTAGGAGACAGAGACCATCGAACCCACTCAGAGGTATTGAAACAGCTTCACTTACAGAACTGCTGGAAGGCTATATATTTTCCAGGGGTATCCTATCGAAATATCAGTGCTTTGGCTTCCAAAATTAGGACTGAACTTAATATTATTCCACACACAAAAAAAGTTGCCTGAAGGAACCATGGGGATCAGAGGGGCATGCACTCTACGGAAAAGGCAAGTCCTGGTTTTCTTTGTTTTGCTGGGGTTGTCGTGGGCAGATACTGAATCCACACGCTATTTTGTGGCAGAGGAAACAGAAATTGGCTCTTTTGTGACTAATTTGGCAAGAGACCTACGGTTAGAGGTAGAGGAGATGTCCTCACGGGAGGCTCGGGTAGTGTCTGATGATAATGAAAAGCATTTGTACCTTGATTTGAGGACTGGAGATTTACTCTTAAATAAGAAACTGGATAGAGAAGAGCTGTGTGGCTCTACTGAGCCCTGTGTGCTGCATTTTCAAGTGGTATTAGAAAACCCCTTACAGTTTTTTCGGGCTGAACTGCATATCAGAGATATAAATGATCACTCCCCTACATTTCTGGACAAGGAAATACTGATTAAAATATCAGAAAGTGCTACTATTGGAACCACAATCTTAATAGAAAATGCTCAGGATTTGGATGTAGGAAGCAACAGTCTCCAAAACTACACAATTAGCCCAAATTCTCATTTCTACATTAAAATTCAAGACAATGAAGATGGAAAGATATATCCAGAACTGGTGCTAGATAGAGCATTAGACCATGAGGAGGCACCTGAGCTTACACTGACACTCACAGCACTGGATGGTGGATCTCCACCCAGGTCTGGGACAACTTTGGTTCTCATCAAAGTTTTGGACATCAATGATAATGCCCCTGAGTTTGTCCAGAATCTCTATGAAGTGCAGGTCCAGGAGGATACACCCATTGGCTCCTGGATTATCACCATCTCTGCTAAGGATTTAGATACAGGAAATTATGGGAAAATATGGTACACATTTTTCCATGCCTCAGAAGATATTCGTAAAACCTTTGAAATCAACTCAATATCTGGGGAAGTTAATTTGAGATCACAACTGGATTTTGAAATAATACAGTCCTATTCTATAAATATTCAGGCAACAGATGGTGGAGGTCTCTCTGAAAAATGCACGCTTCTAGTTAAAGTATTAGATATAAATGACAACCCACCAGAAATAACCATTTCATCAATTACAAAGACAATACCAGAGAATGCATCTGAGACCCTCGTGGCTCTTTTTAGTGTCCGAGATCAAGACTCTGGAGACAATGGAAGGATCCTTTGCTCTATTCAAGATGACCTCCCTTTTATCTTGAAACCCACCTTCAAAAACTTTTTCACTCTAGTTTCTGAAAAAGCACTGGACAGAGAGAGCAGAGCCAAGTACAACATCACCATCACGGTCACAGACTTGGGGACACCAAGGCTGAAAACTGAGTACAGCATAACCGTCCTCATCTCCGACGTCAATGACAATGCTCCTGCCTTCACACAAGTGTCCTACACCCTGATGGTCCGCGAGAACAACCAGCCAGCCATGCACATAGGCAGTGTCAGCGCCACAGACAGAGACTCAGGCACCAATGCCCAGATCACCTACTCGCTTTTGCCAACCCAGGACCCGCACCTGCCCCTTGCCTCGCTGGTCTCCATCAACGCAGACAATGGGCAGCTGTTCGCGCTGAGGGCGCTGGACTTCGAGGCCCTGCAGGCGTTTGAGTTCCGCGTGGGCGCCACAGACCAAGGCTCGCCGGCGCTCAGCAGCCAGACGCTGGTGCGAGTGATGGTGCTGGACGACAATGACAACCCGCCCTTCCTGCTGTACCCAATGCAGAACGCCTCTGCGCCCTGCACCGAACTGGTTCCCAGGGCGGCAGAGCAGGGCTACCTGGTCACCAAGGTGGTGGCAGTGGACAGAGACTCAGGCCAGAACGCCTGGCTGTCATACCAGCTGCTCAAGGCCACAGAGCCAGGGCTGTTTGGCGTGTGGGCGCACAATGGCGAGGTGCGCACCACCAGGCTGCTCAGCGAGCGCGACGCGGCCAGGCACAGGCTGGTGGTGCTGGTCAAGGACAATGGCGAGCCTCCGCTGTCTGCCAGCGTCACGCTGCACGTGCTGCTGGTGGATGGCTTCTCCCAGCCCTACCTGCCGCTCCCGGAAGTGGCGCCCGAGCGCGCGCAGGGGGACTCGCTCACTGTCTACTTGGTCATCGCCTTGGCGTCGGTGTCATCGCTCTTCTTGTTCTCTGTGCTGGTGTTCCTGGTGGTGAGGCTGTGCAGGAGGCACAGGGCGGCGCCACTGGGTGTGTATTCGGTGCCTGAGGGCCATTTTCCTGGCCACCTGGTGGATGTCAGTGGCACCGGGACACTGTCTCAAAGCTACCAGTATGAAGTGTGTCTGATGGGAGGTAATGGGATAAGTGAGTTTAGTTTCCTGAAGCCAAATATCCCCAATCCTGAAATACATGATATTGGCAGGAATGTGGGAGAAAAAGAGAACTTTGCGAATAGCTGTTAGAGTCTGTAAACAAGTCAAAATAACACCTGGCATTTTGCCAGGGGAATGTTAGAGTTTGTAAACAAGTCTGGATGGTGCCTGGCAAAATGCCAGAGGGAGTGGTTTGAGAAGTAACAAAAGCGAGCCATTAAGTGTAGAGATTCCATTGGTTGACTGCTGCATCTAGTTTATGCTAATTAGATAAGCTGTGTGGAATGTATAAATACTGCTCCTGTCCTGCAATAAAGGACTCCCACTCCTGCTGTATCAATCTACACAAGTTGTTCGTCACCCCCCCCCCAACCTCCCCCACCCCTGTTATTTTGCCCAGCCAGCCGGGCTGCGACAAATAGCTTTGGATTCAATGGTCAATTAAAAAAAAAAGATTATCTAGAAATTTTAATCTTTTGTTGTAGTAAGCAAACTTTAGATACTTTTATTTCTGCAAATATTTTAATTCCTAATTTGTAATAGATTTTAGGTTGCACTCTATTTGCATGCATTATTATTTATCATGCTCTTCTGAAGGTTACTTTAAAAAACTTTTTAGTCTCTATAATGATATTAAAATATAGTCTGCTCTTTGTAAAAAATATGTTATTTCAATCCTGATACTGGGACTTGATCTCAGGGTCACTGGACACTGAGCAACATCCCCAGCCCTATTTTGTATTTTATTTAGAAACATGATCTCATTGAGTTGCTTAGTGCCTTGCTTTTACTAAGGCTGGCTTTGAACTTGTGATCCTCCTGCCTCAGCCTCTCAAGCCACTGGGATTACAAGCACATGCCACAATGCGTTTTAATGAAGTTATTTTTAATTTGTTGTCATGGTGTATACTAAGTAATAAAACACTCTTAATCATTTGGAGATGTAAACTAAAATATTGATAGCAAATGTCATGGACTGTGAATGTACCTAAGTGGTATAATGCATATGTTCCTGAGGCCTTGGGCTTGATTCCCAGCTCCCACCCCCTGACAAAAGCGTAAATGTCACAATATGTGTAAATTGTTTCTGCACACCTTCAAGATACCAATAAAGCAAAAAAAACTAAAAAATGTTGAATATGAGTTGAAGGTATATTGAATTAATTCTACTGGTCTCTAAAATTTTCATCATAAATGGTAAAAAGATGTCTCTCTCCAAATTCAGTACTAGAGAACTTTTAAAATATATATTGTTTGTCAAGAACCCATTTTAGGCTTGGCTTCATGTTGTACAATTGTAATCTCAGCCACTACAGAGGCTGAGACAGGAAGATCACAATTTCAAGGGCAGCTTCTGCAATTTAGGGAAACCCTGTCTCATAAGAACTGGGGGTATAGGTCAATGATATAGTGCCCCAGGTTCAACTCCCAGTACCATGGGAGATTAATTTTAGATGAAGTGATCACATTAAATATTAATGATGTTTTAAGTAATTTTTCCTTTTTATTGTTGATGATGCTTTTGTGGAAGAGTATCTTAAAATATTCTGAACTTTCATATTGCTATCTTGTTTAAATACACCAAGTTTACTAGCTTAATATTGTGTTATTTTGTCATTACTAAAACATAAAATAGTTTGAAGTCTCACCCTGAATAAAATAATCTTAATCAGAATACTACAAGACAAAACTTCTGAAGAAATCAGAATGAAGATTTAAACTGTTAAAGATTACCTGGGTTTTCTTTCCTAATCATTATTAAGAGTAAATATAGAGGTTGGGCACATATCTTAGTGGTAGAGTGTTTGCATAGCAGGTGAGAGGCCCTGGGTTCAATTCCCAGCATGAAAAACAATGAAAAAGTAAATATCACTAATGCTGTGTGGCCTTTTCAGGTATCCACAAGAAGCAATAGATCTGTATTTATGATTTATAGATGCCTCATTGTTTTTACAAATTATAATGTCTCAAACCTGTAAGTGGGCAGCTCAATGAAGGATTATAGGTAGAAATGTTGATAACTAGAAAGTAGCATACATATAGTGCTAGTGTGCATATACATTTCTGTAACTGTGTTCATAAAATGAAGTATCATGAATTAAATGATGTAGTAAAATGGAATTTCACTTGCCATTGTGAAATAGGTGAAAGCTATGATTTCCTTAAGAATCTCATTCTCCCTCTGCTTCATGAAATTTCAATTGATTTTTAGTGTTTTTACAGGAATATATATTAGCTGTATAGATGTATGAAAGTTGTATGAATTTCATTTAACTTGGTATTTAAACAATAAAATTCTGAAAATGATTGGTACCTCCTAATCCCTCAGAGTCATAAGAATTAAAACTATGCTTATGAAAGCCACCTAGTAAGTCCAATAATAAACGCTGATGAAAGGAAGAAGCATTGAGGGGTTGGAGATATGGCTCAGGGGCAAAGTGCTTGCTTAGCACTAAAAGAATGGAAGAAGCCCAGTGTGGTGTCACTGGCCTGTTATCCCAGTGACTCAGAAGTCAGAGGCAGGAGAACCTAAATTTAGAGACCCGTCTTAGCAATTTAGAGAAGCCCTAAGCAACTTAGCAAGACCCTGTCTCAAAATAAAAAGTAAAAATCGTTGGGGAAAGAAGGAGAATTTAAGGAATGGAATAAGAAGTTAGGAAAAAGTGAAATGAAAAGAGAAGTAAGAAGTAAGTATCTTTACCCCCCCACCAATATCCACTTAAAAATGAATTTAAAAACCCAGGTATTAGTCTAACAAAGGAGAAAAACAGACTTTAATTTAAAAATGAATGGTATAAATGAAATAATTATCTGAATATTTGAAATGACAACAACCTGATAAGGATATCTGTTCTCCAAAAATGCTTATAAATTCAATGCAATTTTTTTAAAAATCCACAAAAAATAAGTAAGGATAAATTGTTCCGAATATTGATGTGGAAAAAGTGCATTCTTCTTGCATTAAGAACAAAGAATGTTTAAAAAGAAAATAGAAGAATGCCTTACTTTGTAGCTATTAGGATATGTGAAAAATATAAAATAAATAAATACATTTGAATGATTCAGGAACAGACTCAGAGATTACTAGATAGAATAAGATCCTTCTATATAAAAAATCTTGGTCATACTAGGGGAGGTGTCAAAATCACAAAGAAGGGGTGAGAAAATAGTTATTACTTAGCAAATGTTCTTGGGAAAACTGGATCACTATATAAAGAAACAAAATTCCTATCTCTTGTCATATGCAAATAAACTCCATATATATCCAAGAAGTGAATTTGAAATATTTTAATAGGAAAACTGAAATAAATAGAAGTAAAATATCTTCATAACCTTATAATTGGTTTAGATTTTTTACAAAGCTTTAAAGTAAAAACAATAAAAATGCAAATTAATATTACCATCTCAAAACTAAAGGATAGCACAAGCAAGCAGATGACAGGGAGGAGATATTTGCAATATTTCAACTGAGAAGGATTAATACTTAGGTTATTCAAATAAATCAGCAAAGTGCCAAAACTCAGAAGAGCCAATAGGATGTTTTAAAGAGGACAAGTGGGAGAGGAAATCTGAAAAGGAGGAAAATAAAATCAGAAAGTACTTGAAGTAATTCTTAACCTTGTTAATTCTTGAAACATGCATTAATGTAAGACATGGATTTAAATCTATTGTCAAGATGAAAATTTAATGATACAGTGTGTATTAATCAGAAATTACATGTAAAGACTACTTACAGAACTTCCTATTACATTTAGTGAAATTTAGCATGTACATTCCCTGATTCTATGTTAGAGTCTGTAAACAAGTCAAAATAACACCTGGCATTTTGCCAGGGGAATGTTAGAGTCTGTAAACAAGTCTGGATGGTTCCTGGCAAAATGCCAGAGGGAGTGGTTTGTGAAGTAACACCAGCGAGCCATTAAGTGTGGAGATTCCTTATTGGTTGACTGATGTATCTAGTTTATGCTAATTAGATAAGCTGTGTGGAATGTATAAATACTGCTCCTGTCCTGCAATAAACGGCTTCCACTCCTGCTGTATCAATCTACACAAGTTGCTCATCACCCCCCCCTGTTATTCTGCTGCAGCCGGACTGCGGCAATTCTACTTTGGGAAATATAAGCCAGAAAACTATTTTTCAGCTTTACAATGTGATATATATGAGTGTGCTCATCTTTTAGAAGCAAAGAATAGGAATCCATCCATATATGTATCCATCAGAAAAGCAATCCATAAATAAAATGTGGAACATGATTCTGAAGGATCATTATGCAGTAATCAAAAAGAGTGAGTTAAATGTACATAGAAGTATATAGACAAATCCCAGATGTTTTTAAAGAAAAAAAAAAGAATGGTGGGGGAATATACATTGTTGGTGAGACTGCAGGTTAATACTACTATTTTGGAAAGTAATATGTACATATTGATGTTTATAGCAGCACAGTTCACAATAGCCAATCCTAGGTGTCCCTTAATAGATGATTGGATAAAGAATATGAGTGTATGTACACAACGGCTGCATTTTAATCAGCCATAAAGAAGAATACAAGTATGTCATTTGTTGGCAAATGGATAGAACTCTATTACATCATGATAATAGAAATAAGCCAGACTCAAAAGGTCAAAGGTCAAATGCTTTCTTTTATATGTGGAATCTAGGAAAAAAATAGGAATTAAAAGTGGGCGGTTCTTATGAAAAATAGAACAGAGAACAGTGAAGTAGAGGAAGGATAACAATGAGGAAGGAGGAGGAATGGGAAAGGGGAGGAATAGCAGTTTGAAATTAACCAAAGTATGTCATGTGCATGTATGAATATATCACAATGAATTCCACTTTTATGTGTAACTATAATACACCAGTTAAAAATATAGAAAAGGACTGGGAATAGTACAATGATACAAATATATCCATATTGTATTCAATATCTTATATTGATAGACATTTACAAGTATAGAGAAGCGCATATTGGAAGAAGAGAAGAAAATGGATATAGGAAAGAATATATAAGGGATAATAAGGAGATATATATAGATATAGATATAGATATAGATGAATAATGTTAGAGTCTGTAAACAAGTCAAAAATAACACCTGGCATTTTGCCAGGGGAATGTTAGAGTTCGTAAACAAGTTTGGATGGTGCCTGGCAAAATGCCAGAGGGAGTGGTTTGAGAAGTAACAAAAACAAGCCATTAAGTGTGGAGATTCCTTATTGGTTGACTGATGTATCTAGTTTATGCTAATTAAGATAAGCTGTGCGGAATGTATAAATACCGCTCCTGTCCTGCAATAAACGGCTCCCACTCCTGCTGTATCAACGTACACAAGTTATTCGTCACCCCCCGGTTATTTTGCAGCCAGCCGGCCTTCTACAGAATGAATCACGTGGGGATAAGATACATGTATTTGAGGGAAGCAGGCTTACAGAAAGAAATGGAAACTAATAACAATGTAAATAATAGAATTTGTTTCTCCCAAGAGATAGTTTAACTTGATTGCATCCTTATACAGTGGATTTTGTATTGATCAGTTGAGGTTGATTAAAAATATGTATTATTTCTCTAGGCCTTCAAAAAAATCAATTGCTCATAAAGCTAAAAGTTTACTTGTAATTTTGAAATGTAATAATATCCCTGAGACTTTACCTTTTTGATATAATATTTTCACTGAAAACAATTAGCTATTAAGACACTAATATATTATCAAATGAATGTTAATGTTAAACCCCCAGAGAGACAAAAGAGCACAAAAATTACTTTTTCCCTGGGAACGTTTGGAATCCTGGAAAATTTAAAACCCCATTCCCATGGTTTATATGAGAAGGAAAATCAAAGCCTAACAAAGTGAGAAGTTTATAAAAGACACTCCCATTAATAAGCATGGATCCCTAATAGCTATACCTAGAAGGTCAGAGTAAGCTGGAAGTGGGTGAGCCTTTGTGTGAAATTTTGCCTTGAACTTTTTTTGAGCCTTAAACTTGATTTGAGACCATCAACAAGTAGTGCTCTAAGGTCTTGATAGACTCAAATACAGATCTTCTGTGAAAGAAGATTTATTCATCTTAAGCTTCAAGTTTCTAATCTTCTTAACTTGAACATAGTTAAAGACAACTACAAAAACAAGAAACAAGACACCATGAGTGAGAGCCATCAGATAAAAAAAGAACACAGACATAAACTTATAAGCACTTTAAATATTATAATTATCAAATAGTCTATAATACTTGACCATTTTAATTGAAATGAAAGTTAAATTTGAAGATGTGCAGAGATCAAGTAGTTCTAAAACATGACAGATTTGAACAGAATCAAATAGAACTGAAAAATACCAATCAAAATTTAAAATGGAATAAAATAATTAAAAGTTAGATATAACAAAATAATTAGTGATGTGAAAGATAGGTGACACTATAATCCATCCAACACGCATCTTAGAAAGTAAATAAAATGAAAAGAGACTAGAAATGTAGGACAGAATAAAAAGGTTTAACATATATTTAACCAGACCCCAGAGTTAGCGATGAGAAAGATTGTATCAGAACCAATATTTGAAGAAATAATGACTGGGAAATTTTCAGAATTGATGAATACATCAATAAACAAACCAACACACTTAAATAAACCTAACAGGATAAATTAAAAAGCTATCCATGCCTAGAAATATTATAGTAAAATTTCAGAAATCTTTCTTTAAAGAGCCATAAAAAAGGACATTTATCACTCAAACTAATGACAGACTGATGTCTATGCTCTAACAGTAGCAATGGAAATTAAAATGTGCTGAAATTAGTAAACTATACTACCTAAACTGACTTTGTGTGTAAGACATCAATAATGAAATCAAATCAACTTGACATAGTTGAGTTTTAAATTCGTCAAGACCATAGAAATTAGACAAATGAAAATTAGAACTACACTGAGATTCCATCTCACTCCAGTCAGAATGGCAGTTATCAAGAATACAAGCAACAATACATGTTGGGGAGGATGTGAGGAAAAAGTTCTGCAGATACATTGCTGGAGGGAAGGCAAATTGCTGCAACCACTATGGAAAGCAGTATGGAGATTCCTCAGAAAACTTGGAATGGAAGCACAATTTGACCCAGTTACCTCACTCCTTGGTATATACCCAGAGGACTTTAAATCAGCATACTATAGTGACACAGCCACATCAATATGTATAGCAGCTCAATTCATAATAGCTAAGCTATGCAAACAACCTAGGTACCAGTCAACAGAAGAATAAATAAAGAAATTGTATACAAACACAATGGAATATTACTCAGCCATAAAGAATGAAATTATGGCATTTGCTGGCAAATGGATGGAACTTATTTCACTTCTCACACTAAGTGAAATAAGCCAATCCCCCAGAAAACCAAAGGCCAAATGTTCTCTCTGATAGGTAGATATACTAACACACAATAAGCAGGGAAGGAAGAATAGAAGTTCATTGGATTAGACAAAGGGGAATGAAGGTAAAGGATGGGGGATGGGAATAGGAAAGACAGTAGAATGGACATAACTTTCCTGTGTTGATATATGAATACATGACCAGTGAAACTCCATATCATGTACAACTATAAGACTGGAATCCTATTTAAAATAAGTTATACTCCATGTATGTATGATATGTCAAAATATACTCTACTGTCATGTATATCTAAAAAGATTATTTTTTAAAAGACCATAGGAAAGAAGCATTATAAAGACATTTTATCTCTCAAATATAACATCTTACAATTTTCCTCTTTGCCCATCCCTTGCCACAATTCTGAATTGAAGAGCTGCCTTTTTTTTCAGTACTGGGGATTGAACTTAGCACTTCTCAAGCATGCTAGGCAAGTGTTCTACCACTGAGCTATGCTCAGTCTGAGCTGCATAATTTATGAAACCAAAATTTGTAATTTATTGCCCTTCTTGAAGGACCTCCTCAGTCACCATTTATACCAATAAGTCCCAAATTTGTCTCTGAACCTCCAACCTCTTTCCTTAACTTCGTTTATATGATGGAAAATCACTTAAATAACTATTGATTCTCTATGGACACCTCAAAGTCAACAGATTTCAAATTAATTTTTTTTCTTCAAACTAAAATTATCTTGTCCACCTCAATATGCCTATTCCCCTTCTCCTCTTTCTGTGTTTACTATTTCAGATAAATAATACTAACAACCACTCAGTTCTCTAAGCTTGAAAACAAAGTATATTTATTTTACTCCTTCCTATCTCACTTTTTGTACATGTAATCTAACACCACATCTCCCATTATTTCATCATTCTAATACAATTGCAGTGTTACATTTCTAGTTGAGACCAAAGTCACCTCTTACCTATATTATTGCAACCAATTCTAATCAGTCTTTATTCTTTTGATCAGTCTCAATCTCTTTCTGATTTTCTGTCAACTCCGAAACAAGATGAACTTTTTTTAAAAATTAACCTATGATTATGTCACTTTTCTGTTTGGAACCCTTTAAAACTCTTGCATTTGCACTTAGTGTTATCTCCAAATGCTTTAACATGCTTTACAGACTCTACTTATCTTTCTAATTTCAATTCTTGCCATTTTTTCATCTTGCTCTATGCCTCAGTCATATTGATCTTATCTCTCTTCTTCCAAAACACCTTTCTCATTTTGGATTTGCATACTCATGTTTTTAGTTTGACTGGAAATTTTTATCCCAAACCAAATTTTTGTTTGTATTACTACTACTCAGTTTTCATGTATCAATTTAGAATATACTTCTCCAGAAAAAAATCTTTTCAGTACTTCTAAATTTTGGTTAGAGTAGCATGAACTTTCCTTATCTGGCAGGCATTGTGCTCTATTTTAAATATATGATAATTTTTCTGTCTCTTTCATAGCAGAAACTGTGTCTGGTTACCATTCTATTCCTAACACTTATAGTTATGCCTAGCACAAAGTATATGCTCAATAATTATCTGCTGAATAAATTATGAATAGATAAATAAAATATTTAGAATTGTTTCTCTGGAAATGCAGGGTCTACAAAATGATGTTTTACAACTAAACTGGGGTCTTGTTTTTTTTTTTTTTTTTTTCAAATTTTAATGTTGCCGTGATGTGGATGCAGATTATCTTACTTTATTTACTGTTGAGCATTTGATTTTCTACCTTGCCAGGTTAAGTCTTCAATGGTATATCCTCAAGTGAATGGTACCATTTACCTGGCCTAAAATTCCCACCCTACCGCCAAACAACTACTCACATATGCTACGTTCACTTTCAAGTGCATAGCATCTTTCTTGCTGTCTTTCTGGAGTATTTGCTAATAACTAGAGAAAACCTCTAAATTCCTATTTCCAGTTTTCCTGAGAACCTCTTACTTGCTAAGTCAATTGCATGCAAGGGTCCTCTTAACTATCTTTATTGTCTTCACAAAGAGATCATAACTTAAATTTGATGAAGGGACTACATCTTAAATACGATTTTATATCTACCACTGTTCCAGCAAATTATGGTTTTATTGTGTAAATGACTCAGTGATAACAGGATCATATGTCATAAAGAACACAATTCTGATAGGAAAATATAATTTAAATTAAGAAACACATAGATAATATTTCATCTAGAACTTACTTGACTTTGTCTAAAACCTGAAAATCTGCAGAGTCACATGGTGGCGCTGCAGGATAAGATGCAGAAATTTTCGTAGGAGCAGATGCTCTGGTTTCCCTTAACCAGTGAAACTGAGAGTGCTGGAGAAAACAGGAGAAAGGCAGCTTTTCAAAGTAAGACAGGGCAACAACATCCTCTGGACAGGATTGCAAAATATAGATTGTCTAAAGTCCAGGATATAGGAGCAACTCCCAGAGCTGCTAGAGATTGAGTTGAAACGTTTCCACAGAAAGGAGTTCAACTAAGAAGCCATGGATCTGCAAGAGAGAATTGCTCAGCAGATAAGGCAAGTGCTGCTTTCCTTTGTTTTGCTGGGAGGGTCTTTGGTGTGTTCTGAGACCTGGAGATATTCTGTGGCAGAGGAAATGGAGATTGGCTCCTTCATAGCCAATGTAATAAAAGATATGGATTCCAGTGTGGAAGATCTGGCTGCACGGAGGGCCAGAGTCATCTTTGATGACTATAAACCTTACTTGAGGTTGGAACAGCAGACTGGAAACTTGGTCTTAAATGAGCAACTGGACCGGGAGGCACTTTGTGATATCACTACGCCCTGTATATTGCATTTCCAGGTGTTATTTGAAAATCCTTTGCAATTTTTTCGGGCTGAGCTTTTGATCAAAGACATAAATGATCACACTCCTATGTTCCTAGATGAACACATACTTCTAAAAATATCTGAAGGTACTACACCAGGAACTTCATTTCAAATGGATAGTGCTCAGGACTTAGATGTAGGAAGGAATGGTGTTCAAACCTATACAGTAAGCCCCAATCCTTACTTTCACCTTAACATACAAGAGAGTGTTGAGGGCAGAAAATACCCAGAGCTGGTAATTGACCAATCTCTGGATCGGGAAAATGAGCCTGAAATTATTTTAACTTTAACAGCCTTAGATGGAGGGTCCCCACCAAGGTCTGGAACTTCACTGATTCAAGTTGTTGTCCTTGATATCAATGATAATGCCCCAGAGTTTGAGAGACCAGTCTATGAGGTGCAGGTCCCAGAGAACAGCCCTGTGGGCTCCTTGATAATCACAGTGTCTGCTACAGATTTAGATGCAGGAATAAATGGAGAACTATCTTATTCATTTTCTCATATCTCTAGAGATGTGCGGAAAACATTTGAAATCCACCCAATTTCTGGTAACATCCATTTGAAAACAATTCTTGATTTTGAGATTATTCAGTCTTATACAATAAATATTCAGGCCATTGATGGTGGGGGTCTTTCTGGAAAATCAGTCATTATAGTTCAGGTTGTAGACGTGAATGACAACCCACCAGAAATAGCCATGACATCTCTTACTGGCCTCATACCAGAAAACTCTTCACCAGAGATGGTGGTCGCTGTTTTCAGTATCCGGGACAAAGACTCTGGGGACAATGGGAGGATGATTTGCTCAATTCAAGACAACCTCCCCTTTCTCTTGAAGCCTACTTTCAAGAATTTCTACACTCTGGTAACAGAGCACCCCCTGGACAGAGAGATAAGAATGGAATATAATCTCACCATCACGATCACTGATTTAGGAACACCCAGATTGAAAACCACACACAACATAACAGTAGTGGTCTCCGACGTCAACGACAACGCCCCTACCTTCTCCCAAACGTCCTATACTCTGTTGGTGAGAGAAAACAACAGCCCTGCCTTGCAAATAGGCAGTGTCAGAGCCACAGACAGAGACTCAGGCACCAACGCCCAGATCACCTACTCGCTTCTGCCAACCCAGGACCCGCACCTGCCCCTCGCCTCGCTGGTCTCCATCAATGTAGACAATGGGCAGCTGTTCGCGCTGAGGGCGCTGGACTTCGAGGCCCTGCAGGCGTTCGAGTTCCACGTGGGCGCCACAGACCAAGGCTCGCCCACGCTCAGCAGCCAGGCGCTGGTGCGAGTGGTGGTGCTGGACGACAATGACAACTCGCCCTTCGTGTTGTACCCAATGCAGAACGCCTCTGCGCCCTGCACCGAGCTGGTGCCCAGGGCGGCAGAGCAGGGCTACCTGGTCACCAAAGTGGTGGCGGTGGATGGAGACTCGGGCCAGAACGCCTGGCTGTCATACCAGCTGCTCAAGGCCACGGATCCCGGGCTGTTTGGCGTGTGGGCGCACAATGGCGAGGTGAGCACCGCCAGGCTGCTGAGCGAGCGCGACGCGGCCAGGCACAGGCTGGTGGTGCTGGTCAAGGACAATGGCGAGCCTCCGCTGTCTGCCAGCGTCACGCTGCACGTGCTGCTGGTGGATGGCTTCTCCCAGCCCTACCTGCCGCTCCCGGAAGTGGCACCCGAGCGCGCTCAAGGGGACTCGCTCACTGTCTACTTGGTCATCGCCTTGGCGTCGGTGTCGTCTCTCTTCCTCTTCTCTGTGCTGGTGTTCGTGGTGGTGAGGCTGTGCAGGAGGAGCAAGGCGGCGCCGCTGGGTGTGTATTCGGTGACTGAGGGCCACTTTCCTGGACACCTGATGGATGTCAGCAGCACTGGAACCCTGTCTCAGAGCTACCAGTATGAGGTTTGTCTAAAGGAAGGCTCAGGGACTAGCGACTTCAAGTTTCTGCAGTCTATTAATCACAATCATCAAGGGACTGTGAATGACACGGAGTAAAATTCTAGCTTTGCAAATTGTTTTGGATAATTAGTGACTGTTGGTTTTCAGATCATTCGGGATACAGGTTAATTTCTTTCTAAGTATAATAGATCTCCATTATATTTTGGGTTCATATAAAATTTTCTAATGTTTTTCATTGATTTTTCTAGTTAATAAGAAATTTTTCTCTAATGTAGTCTCATTATTTCCTTCTCTTTTATCATTTTTACTTGATGGTGACAACAAAATTTCAACTTTACTCATTACTGAAAAGTTGCAGATATCTCTTCTATCAATTTTTTTTAAAGTATTAGTTATTGAACCCATGGGTGCTTTAACATTGAGGGACATCCCCAGCACCTTTTTATTTTTTATTTTGTGACCAGATTTTTCTAATTTGCTTATGGCCTTGCTAAATTGCTGAAGCTGGCCTGGAACATGTGATCTTCCTGCCTCAGCCTCTGGAGCTGCTGGGCATGAGCCACTGTGCTCAGCTTATTTATCAGCATTTCAACATCAAATAGTACTGATTTGAATATGATGCCAGCCCCATTCTATTTCATGTTGTCTAGTAATTTTTTCTAAATTTGATGATTTGAAGACAAGCATAATATAATGAATGGTTAGTATTTCCTGTTTATCTGATAATATGCTTTCCTGTGTAGCATATTTAAATGGAGAAATATCTGTAAAAATGCATGATTTTATTTTATAGTAGGATTACATCAACTTAAAGTCTTTCCTTCTCTTTATATCAACTTTCAGAATATAATTATCAGATTTTCTCAAGCATTGCAAGTGATATTTTGTTTGGCTAAATATGTGAAAGAAATACAGAAAGTCAATCCTCTGAGAGACAAGAAGGAAGGAGATATCCAAAAAATAACTTTGGTGTAGATTTTCCTGTTGATGTTTCATTTCCTTCCAATAAGTTTTGTCTCCTGGGATTATTAAAAATAAATTTTCTGGGCTGGGAATATAGCTCAGTTGGTAGAGTATTTGCCTTGCATGTATGAGGTCCTGGGTTCAATCCCCTGCATCACAAAATAAAATAAAATAACTTTCTTTTAAGATAGCTAAGTGAGGCTTTTTTCTTGTTTAAAAGCATGTTTAGATATTCTTGCATATACTGGTGAATTAGAGCTTACTATTAATTTGAGATTTTATTATGACTTTTAAAAAGTATTTATCTTTTAGTTATAGATGGACACAATAACTTTATTTTAGTTTTATGTGGTGCTGAGGATCCATCCCAGTGCCTCACATATTGTGGGCAAGTGCTCTACCTCTGAGCCACAGCCCCAGCCCTTTATTATGGCTTTTTCTATTAACAATATCATTTTCCATCAAAAGGGTTGTACACTATTAGTAGTGTGGAAGAGTCATGTACAAGTTTTGCTAAAATATATAATTTGAGAAGAACTGAAGGATATTTCCAATGTACTTCCCAATTGTTTAATAGAAATTCTTAGAAAATTCTGATATATAAGATAGAGCTTTTGAATATCATTAGTATCATAATAGTGTTTGTGTGAAATGCTGTTGACAATGTAAAATGTGTATCTAAAAGAGATGTATACCTTATTTGTAAGATATTCATAACCTTATTGTCATATTATTTCTTTTTGCAGTGTATCTCTTGGGTTAGAAAGAGCCAAGGTATTTTATCATTCAATGAAAAGACATTTAATATCACTGTGAATTATTTCAAGTTATTTTAAATGCTTGATGTATCAAAAATAGATACTTGGGAATACTCTGTCTTATTTAATAGAGCTTATCTAACAACTGGGATCCCAGAAAAAGAAGAGATGTCTATAGTAGGGGAAGAATCCATCTATCAGAATTTTTAAATTAATTGTGATTTATCCACTGGTCCATTTGACAAATATTTATGGAGCATCTACCATGAGCCAGGGATTATTTGGGGGGGTGCAGAATGAACAAAACAAAGTTCTAGTATTCATGAATGACATAGGAAAGAAATAAATATGTACATCCATGCTATGAAAAATGATAAATGTTAGTAAGAAAAAACAGGGCAAGAGATGTAAAAGTACCTTCATATACATTTTCCTATGACTGAAAAATTTATTGGCCAGTATTATGGTTCTTACTGGCTGAGCTACATCAAGCATTTGAAAGTAAATCGAGGGCAAAGCATGTTGCTGATACTTTTTTAAAAATCACATGGCTATGTGTCCTTAATTTTACAAGATGAATGATCATTATGCCTTCTTTCACTTCTCAGTTTTCCTCAGAGCACTCCTATCCAGAATATTGGTTTAGAAGGGCAGGGGCATGTCTGGATTGTTTACTGATGTATTTTCAGAACCAGAGACACAGATATCAATAATACTTCTTTGAATGAAGAAATAAAAAATTATAATTGCATGATTTAGTTATTACATATTCTCCTCAATTTCCAAACTTCTAAAAGTTGGATAAAGACATTGTAGCAATTCATTTCCAAGCAAAAATAACGCATGGTGGCGCTGCAGGCTAATGCTTTAAAAGAAAGAAACGCCAATAAATGCTAGGAACTCTACTTCAGATCCCCAGTTAAAAAAGAAAAGCCCGTAAGCAGAGCCGGACCAGTAAGTCTCCAGAGAATGCTGCTTACCTACCTTTCCAGACAGGTTATCAACTAAAAGATCGACCAGTGTCTCAGTTCCATTGCTCCATAAGGTACTGCTGACCCCTGTTCTTGAAAAGGTGTGTGCAGAAGTAAAGATGGAGTCCGGAAGGGTGCGCAAACAAAGGCAAGTTCTGATTCTCTTTCTCTTATCCGGAGTGGCTCAGGCAGGCTGGGGACTCCGACGCTATTTTGTGATGGAGGAAACTGAGAGCGGCTCTTTTGTGGCTGACCTGGCTAAGGATCTAGAACTAGGAATGGGGGAGCTAGCTGCGCGGGGAGCCCGGGTGGCCTCTGAGGATAACGAACCACGTTTGCAGCTGGATCTGCAGACCGGGAAGTTGATATTAAATGAAAAATTAGACCGGGAGCAGCTTTGCGGCCCCACCGAGCCCTGTGTAATGCATTTCCAAGTGTTACTGAATAAACCTCTGGAGGTATTTCGAGCTGAGCTCCTGGTGGGAGACATAAATGATCATTCTCCTGAGTTTTCTGAAAGAGAAATGATCCTAAAAATCCTAGAGAATAGCCCTCCTGGTACTGTTTTTCCTCTGAAGAAAGCTCAGGACTTGGACGTGGGCAACAACAACGTTCAAAACTACAATATTGGTTCCAACTCTCATTTCCATATTTCCACAATCAAACGGGGAGATGGCCGGAAATACCCGGAGCTGGTGCTGGACAAAGAGCTAGATCACGAGGAGCAGTCTGAGTTCAGATTAACCCTGACAGCGCTGGATGGCGGCTCTCCACCACGATCTGGCACCACTCAGATTCGTGTCCTGGTCTTGGATGTCAATGACAATGCCCCTCAGTTTGAGCAGATACTCTATGAGGTGCAGGTCCCAGAGAACAGCCCTATAGGTTCCCTAGTTGTCAAGGTCTCTGCTAGGGATTTAGATGCTGGAGCAAATGGACAGATAACATACTCGCTTTTTTATAGTTCCCAAGAGATAGGAAAAACTTTTGAGCTAAATAGCCTTTCAGGAGAAATTCGACTAATTAAAATGCTAGATTTTGAAACCATATCTTCATACGAACTAGATATAGAGGCATCTGATGGGGGAGGACTTTCTGGGAAATGCTCTGTTTCTATCAAAGTGTTGGATGTTAATGACAACTCCCCAGAACTAACTATCTCATCATTTACCAGCCCTATTCCTGAAAATTCCCCTGAGACAGAAGTGGCTCTGTTTAGGACTCGGGACCGAGACTCTGGGGAAAATGGAAGGACGGTTTGCTCCATCCAAGATGATGTTCCATTCACGCTGAAACCTTCAGTCGAGAACTTCTACAGGCTGGTAACAGAAGGAGCTCTAGATAGAGAGACAAGAGCCCAGTATAATATCACTATTACTGTCACTGACTTGGGGACACCAAGGCTGAAAACCGAGCACAGCATAATAATCCTCGTCTCGGACGTTAACGACAATACCCCTGCTTTCACGCAAACGTCATACACGCTGTTGGTGCGTGAGAACAACCAGCCAGCCCTACACATAGGCAGTGTCAGCGCCACAGACAGAGACTCAGGCACCAACGCCCAGATCACCTACTCGCTGCTGCCAAACCAGGACCCGCACCTGCCGCTCGCCTCACTGGTCTCCATCAACGCGGACAATGGGCAGCTGTTCGCATTGAGGGCGTTGGACTTCGAGGCCCTGCAGTCATTCGAGTTCCGAGTGGGCGCCACAGACCAAGGTTCGCCCGCGCTCAGCAGCCAGGCGCTGGTGCGAGTGGTGGTGTTGGACGACAATGACAACTCGCCCTTCGTGCTGTACCCAATGCAGAATGCCTCTGCACCCTGCACGGAGCTGGTGCCCAGGGCGGCAGAGCAGGGCTACCTGGTCACCAAGGTGGTGGCAGTGGACAGAGACTCAGGCCAGAACGCCTGGCTGTCATACCAGCTGCTCAAGGCCACGGAGCCAGGGATGTTTGGCGTGTGGGCGCACAATGGCGAGGTGCACACTGCCAGGCTGCTGAGCGAGCGCGACGCGGCCAGGCACAGGCTGGTGGTGCTGGTCAAGGACAATGGCCAGCCTCCGCTGTCTGCCAGCATCACGCTGCACGTGCTGCTGGTGGATGGCTTCTCCCAGCCCTACCTGCCGCTCCCGGAAGTGGCGCCCGAGCGCGCTCAAGGGGACTCGCTCACTGTCTACTTGGTCATCGCCTTGGCGTCGGTGTCATCGCTCTTCCTCTTCTCTGTGGTGGTGTTCGTGGTGGTGAGGCTGTGCAGAAGGAGTGAGTCGGCGCCGCTGGGTGTGTATTCGGTGCCTGAGGGCCACTTTCCTGGCCACCTGGTGGATGTCAGCGGCACAGGGACCCTGTCTCAGAGCTACCAGTATGAGGTGTGCCTGAAAGGAGATTCTGAGAGTAACGAGTTCAGATTCTTGAAGCCTATATTCCCCAATATTCTGAGACAGGACTCTGGAAGAAAATTAGAGGATATTCCAACCCTCCAGAATAATTTAGGTATTTGAAATTTCTCTGCTGGTTACATTAATTGTGCCTCTTTTGCTTTTCATTTTCCTTTTAACTTCATAGTGATGTTTAATTCTACTTTTTTATTTTTTCTAGTAGTCTTTAGAATTGTTATTTTTTATTTTGTTGCCCTGTTTGCTTATAATTATTTTCGGATTTTTCTATTGTGAGTAAATAGTTTATATCAGGAAACTTTCTATTTCTGATTAAAGTTTTATTATTCCCAAAGGATCATATATGAATGTGAACCAGTTCTAATAATTCTAACTCAAAATTTAAAGGTACATTTCCCACTATATGATACTACATGAAAATGTATAATTCCTCTTTTATCATACTTTCTTTTAAAATCTGGAAGTCTTTTAGTTTTTATTATTTACACAGCTATAACTTTTCAATTACCCTATTTCTATTTGGAATGGTATTGGTTTATGTTCATTAATATCCATTTTCTTCCCAAGCTCCCTGTTTTTATTTGTATTGTCAAATAGGCAGCCATATGGATAATTTCAAATTACTTATTTCAATTTTACTCTTGCAATCACTAGACTTTCACTGTAAAATACATGTCAGTTTGTAAAACACAGCTGTATCACCCATTCTTTCTCATATAGATTAATGCAAAAAGGACATAGGCTCAACTCTAACTGAAGTTATGATCTTGATAAATTACTTAACAGGTGTATTTATATATAGATTGGCCATGTTTAAGGTGTTCTTATAAAGCAAACAGACTCTAGGATCAAGTGATGCATATTTTTGCAATTGTTCCCTACCGGGGCAGTATTAGAGCCCCGTATTATGAGAAGTCCCCTAAAAGCACATGTGTGAGAAATTGGAACAAGGTTCAGAGGTGGAATGATTAGTTTATGACAGTTGTAGCCTAAATAGTGGATTAAATTACTGATTTAGATTAGGTGGGTAGTAACTGTATGCAGGTAGGGTATAGCTGGAGAAGGTAGGTGCATGCCTTTGGGGTATATAAGAAGTCAGTCATTTATGAACTGAGGTCTCTTAAACTGTGTACCAAATAAACTTTCCTTCTTCTGTACTGTTCTTGTCAGGTTTTTTGATCACAGTGATGAATAAGCTGACTAAAACAGAAATTGGTACACAGAAGTGGGGTTGTTGCTCAGAATAACCTGACCATGTGGTTCAGAAGTCTTTGGATATGGTTTGTGGTGGGAGGAATTTTGAAAAGGCTATAGATGCAAGCTGGAGAAGCTTTAGAATGGATGATTAATGGATTATTCTGCTGGTAGCTCAGAAAACCAGAATGCTGATAGGACTTCTGGGCAGGAAATACTAGACTTATGAGGTTTCAATGGAGGAGAACTGAACTAACAATTGGAGTAGAAGCCATTCATGTTACATTCTGACAAAGAAATTGTCTATATTTTGTCCATGTCTTGAGGCTTTCTGTGAGGCTGAATTTAAAGGTGACATACTAGTTAATCTGGTGAAGGAAATTTCAAGGCAGCACAACATTAGGAGGTTGCATGGATATTGTTGGTGACATTTAGACAAACTTACTGTGATAATCAGGAGTAGAAAGCAGAGCAGAAAGATTTTAAAAACTTGTTTGGTCAAAAAAAGTTTGGCCATAAAAGTGTAAGTAAAACTGAGGCTAAGAAATTTGTGGTTGTTAAATACATTAGCAATACTAAAGAGATGTTAAGTACTTTACAAAGAAACCATAGGAAAGAAGATTTAGGGCATCTCTGGAATTGGCAAAACCACACCCATCTCCAGCTCAGGGTGTAAAAGTAAAAATTCCTTTGAGAAGAGACCATTGGGAACCCTGTCTGCATTGCGGGGGCTAGGAAGTTGTTTCACTATGCTTGGCCACCCATGCATTCAGAGGGTGCTGCATCCATGATCCTAGGAGATTTGGCTGCTGCTCAAGATGGTGGCAGCATCAACCATGTAATGCTGGTTCTGCAGGATTGCAGGATAATGGAGTAAGTGGTTTATAGAGGATACCACTGAGATTTCAAAGGAATAACTGGGTGTTTGGGCAAAGTGTAGCGGGGTCAGAGTCCCTGTGGCTGCTTCTAAAAAAAAGTAGTGAATGAAGATGTGATAAGGAAATCAAAACTACAGTGGAGATCCCTGAGATTAAGAGACACTAGTAACATGGAACATCTGCTAAAGAAAGCTGCAGGAATTGAGCAGAGACAAGCCAAGAAAGAGCCTGTGTGGGCTGTAACCAACAAGGCCAAAAGGGCAGAGCTGCACAAGGCCCTTGGAGAAAATGTCATAATGCCATATGCCACAGATGCTGGACATGGAACTTCAGAACTTATTTGCCCAGCTGGATTTCAGTCTTGCCTTGGACCCATCCTTTCTTTCTATGCCCTTGTGGACTAGAAATATTTACTCTGTGCATTATATATTGGATATATGTAACTTGCTTTTGATTTTTACAGGTGTTCATGCTAAGAATTTTCCTTGAGTCTCAGAGGAGACTTGGACTTGAAATTTTGGGTAATGCTGGAACTGTTAAGACTATGGGGACCTTAAAAATGGACTAAATATATTTTTCATTGAGAGATGGGCATGAGCTTTTAAGGATCAGGGATGAAATGTAATAGTTTAGATTTGGTGTGTCCCCCAAAAGCTCAAATGTGAGACAAAGCAAGAAGGTTCAGAGGTGAAATGGTTAGGTTATGAGAGTTATAACCTAATCAGTCAATTAATCCAACTAATGTGGATTGATTGGATTGATAGCTGTAGGCAGGTAGGTTGGGAGTGGAGGAGATAGGTCACTAGGGGCTTGCCTTTGGGGTTTATATTTTGTCCCTGGTGAGCAGAGCTTTCTCTGCTTTCTTGTTGTCATGCCCTGATCTGCTTTCCTCCACTATGCTCTTCTGCCATGATATTCTAACTCACCTTTGGCCCAGAACTATGAAGTTGGCTAGCTATAGACTGAAATCTCTAAATCCACGAGCCCCATATTAACTTCTCTAAGTTGTTCTTGTCAGGTCTTTTGGTTACTGTGATAAAAAAAATTTTTTCACTAGAACAGGCAAGAAAATTCTCAAACGAGTCCAGATTCTGGGCACTGAGGAGTTTCTAATGGTACAACATCTCAGTATCTACTTGCCTTTGGATGATTATATTTTTCTGGTTGATGAGGAATTCAGGAAAAAAATACATTGTATAATGAAAATGTGTTAACCAAACAAAATTTAATAAAGGATATGTTGATGAAGCAGTTGAATTATTTCAAGAAAACATTTGGAGAAATGATGGTATCCCCCAAACTTGTCTACATCCTAATTCCTTTTTCCTATGAATATTTCTAATTCCTGGTACCTGTGAATATTTTATGTTACATTGTCAAGTAGAATTAATGTGCAGACAGTATTAAGGTAGATGATCAACTAAACTTAAAATAGAAAGAATACCATAAATAATCTAGGTTTATCTGATTCAACCAATTGTTAGGCATGAAAAACAGAGTTGAATTGTCTATGAGATAAAGAAATTCCACCTAAGCAAAGGAGATTCATCTTCTGCCTCAGTGTTCCAACCTATAATTGCTAACTAACTGCCATACGGACTTTAGACTTGTCTAGCCAAACACATAGTTTGCTCAAATTGTTTCTCTGGTCAAATCTTGATTGGTACAGATTTTAGAACTTGGAATGGGGTGTTGCTATAATAAATAACTAAAAATATGAAAATGACTTTTGAATTGGGCAATGATAGAAAAAGCCTAGATTGCTTTGAGTGGACTATTAGTAGAAATGTTGTGTTAATAACTCTACTAATGAGGATTCAGATGGAATTGAGAATATGGTGGGAAACACATATTGCCTTATATAATATACAATTCATTTTAAGCAGATTTCAGGAATATGCATGGATGTTAAAATTACTGCTAGTAAGAGCTCAAAAATGAGGAAAATGTTACTGTAGACTAGAGGAAAGTGAATATCCTGGCAGGAAACTTAACTGACTTGTGACCTGCAGTTACATGGAAAGAAGAACTCATAAACAATGAACTTGGACAGTTAGCTGAGATTTCCAGACAAAATATTGACAGTGCAGCCTGATTTCTTTTTGCTGCTTATAGTAAAATATAAGAAAAATTATAAGAGGAATTAAGATAGTCAGGAATATAGATGGAACTATTTAGGAAAGAACTATGGAAAGAGTCTTTTACCTAATAAAGTTAATCCCTGTTACATATACAGGAGATACACAAGGCTTTTGTGAATGTTATACCAGCAGAGACCTTGCCAGCTTTGATTGACAGGGATTAGTATTCTCTATCTATTTTGAGAGAGACTTGTATGTTTTTCCCCAAACACAGCAAATAACATTGAGGAGAGCTCATTTTACTGTTGTAAAGTCATAGTTAAAATAATTCACATTCAGAAATCAAATCTGGGGAAAACTCTACAGCCTTTTTGCACTTGGAAACATAACAAAAAATAATTAGACTATTGTTTTCATTTCTGTATCAGCAGCCTGGAATTTACTGGAGAAGTTTTACCACAGGCTATGGGCACCCTCTGTGTAATGTGCTCTCAAACATAAATGAGCAGTTCAAGAACTAGGGATATTGATTGATTGGTTGGTTAATTGATTTATTGATTGATAGTGGTGCTGGGATATTGAATCCAGGACTTCAAACATTGCAGGCAATTGCTCTACCGCTGAGATATTTTTCCAACCCCCAAACTATTGTTATTTAAATGATTGTAAATGCTCAAATAGATAGCTCAGGAAATACTTCAACATTGTTTGGACATTATATTTGACATGAAGCAAATCCCAGATACTCAGAAAACTGAGACAGAGAATTGGAAATTCAAGGCCAGCCTGGGCAATTTAGTGAAACTCCATCTCAAATTTTCAATAAATGAAAAAAGGGCTGGGGTTACAGCTCAGTGGTAGAGCACCTTTAGATTAAGCTCCCAGTAAAAAAAAATGTTTTGACATGAAATAAAAAAGCATGGGTCTGGGGCTGTAGCTCAGTGGTAGAGCACTCATCTTGCACGAGTGAGGCCCTGAGCTCAATCCTCAGTACCACATAAATAAAACAAAGATATTGTGTCCAACTACAACTAAAAAATAAATATTAAAAAAAAACATGAAATCCTTGGACCAAGTTCTGTCTCTTTCTGATTATAAAGTTTTTTATCTGACAGTAGTTAAATTCTGACCTATCATGGGATATCAGAAATCCCTAATTTTGACAGACCCAAATAAGGGAGTTAAAAGATGTTCCTGAGCATAACTTCTTAAAAGGAAATTTTTACTTAACTAGTCTGCCCCCAAATATTTCTCCCCAATGTGTCTCTATCGCTTTCAAATTCCAGAGTCATGTTTGAAAACAATATGTTCTTCTGCACATCTTTTTCTGCTTTAAACACAACTTTTAGATTTTTATCTTTCATATTTACAGAAAATGTACTAACAAGAAATATCTCTTCCAAACTTAATACCTCTGTATTAAAGTCTAACTTTTCTTGTTTGCAATCGATAGAAACCCAGTTCAAACTAGCTCAAGGGGGGGGGGGGTAAACAGAATTTATTGAGAGGATATTTGAATACATAATGAACTTTGAGATATGCATAACAATCAAAACTGATTTAAAACAATTAGAAACAGAACTTGAAAAACTGTATTATATCTCCTGTTCTTTTATCTTTTATTCTATCTGCTGGTTATATTCTCTTTTACTGAAGGCCACCTTCTTCCACATGGGGAAAATGCCCTCCTATAATTCAAAGTTATTTTTATTACTATAAATTATCTCATGCCTTTTCTAGCCCCAAGTTCAAAAATCTTGGTGAACTTGCATGAACTCTAAATTTGGAGCAGGAAATTGGAGGCACGTTTGTGTGTTTGTGTGTGTGTTTGTGTGTGTGTGTGTATGTATGTATGTTTATTAATATGACTGCTCTCATTTGTTTCACATGCTTGTAATTGAGGTAGGAGATAGATGCCCTCCACAGAATAAAGAGAGGCAAATAAATATCTGTGGATGTCAGTATTCACCAACACCAGTCATTTGAAGATAAGAGAATCAGTTTTCTTTTGTAATTCTTGTATTATTTTGTGTGTCCACAAAATTGAAAGAACATTTATTTCACAATTAGAACAACAAATTAGCCCAAATACTTTGAACTGACAGGAATTTGTCTGTGAATTGGTATTCAATGACAATGATAATTCCATATTGATGCTGAATTTCTGTAAACTGCCTGCAGAGGCAAAGCAGACTACCTGGAGTGGTGGTCATTGATGGGGCTTCCTTATAGAATGGGATTAGTAAGGCCTGTAACATATATGTATCTCTTTCAAATCTCCCTTGGAACATTCATTTTTCCTTATACACTTGGCTTTCACATGCTTTTAGTGGATTTGTTTCCTCATGCACCTAGATGTTTCCCCTTAGTAATTTTTCAAAGGAAGAGGTACAATAGAAAAAAGACCCAAACAAGTGGATTTATTGTTTCTGTTTCTGCCTGCAGTGATTACTTTTGACAGATACTATATATATGGTAAATGTGTTATGATAAAAGGGTGTTAAAAATGTCTGGTGAGTTCTAGCACTTTCATAATTTGGTCACATACCTAGCCTCCCTTATGGGCTGAAAACAGCAAATACCATCTCCTCTAGGGATTATAACCAATTTTAAGATAATATTAATTTGAGTACCAAATCAGAGAAAGAAGTTTACTACTAGTACCTTTAGGTTTGGTCTTTTTCTTAATTTTTCCTAACAACATATTTGGATGAATCCTACACTTCTCATACACTGAAATCTTTTAAATTAAATCCGACCAGGCACACTAGTACATACCTATAGTAGTAGTGGCTCAGGAGGCAGGGGTAGGAGGATTACAAGTTCAAAGCCAGCCTCAGCAACTTAGGTAGCCCTAAGCAACTTTGCAAGATCCTGTCTCAAAATAAAAAATCTAAAACAATGGGATAAGTATGTTGTTTAGTGGTTAGGCATTCCAATACCAAAATATTGAAACAAACAAACAAATAAAATAGGCCCATAGATTCAAACATGTTTGTACTACTCCTTTCCTATCTTCACAAAAACTTTAGCTGGAAAGTGTAGAATTCAAATCCATCTCTAAATCATTATTACTTTTGTGTTTCTTACATTGATCTGGAATATCTTGAAAAGAGCATGATTCCAGTCACCAGAAGAATTAAAAAAAATAAATTTTATCATAATACATGAATGGTAATGCATTTAACAATGTTAGAACTCCACAGCTGCACTCAGAGCACTTGTTTGTTGTGTGTGTTTGAGTGTGTGCCTGTATGTGTGTACATGGTGGGGGTGAGGGAGACCAAAGGTGGCTTAGTAGGAAGTAAAGGTGCACTGCATGCAGAAATACAATTGTTTAGTTTTTTCTTCTTTTTCTAGCTTCTCTGGAATCTTAGATTGTTGATTAAAAGCCCCCTACTTTTCTGATATAAAAATTGTTTTTCCATAACTTTTCCACATAAAGAGATTTGTTTCTGTTAATCCCTGAATGAATGTTGGCACCTTTGCAAACTAAAGGAACTTTTCTTTGTGAATTTAATAATCCCAACATTATTGTATCTACAATTTTGGTGGCCCTTTGGCCTTAAAGGAGCAACCCAGAAGAGAAATTATAGAGCAGAAATAGCCCCTTTTTCCTCATTGAGATCAGGAAAAAGTAAAGTTGACAATAAGATCAACCAGGGCTGGGATTAAGGTGACATCAGTAAACCAATATATATAAGTGCAGTGTGGTTTCTCTCTTTGTTTTAAATTTCACTTTTTTGTTCCTTATGGAATTTTGCATTAATTTAGGTTTTTAAAGACTATTACATTAAGTGATATCTAGCTTGACTATTAAGTTTTTGAGTGATCCCTTAAAATTTGTATCTGAAACACTTGTCTTAAACTTGTTCTAGTAATTAGTTGATTTCAAGATGCAAGTTCTATGAGATATCTCCGAGGTACTGATGGAAGTCACAGGTGGAATTTAAACAGGAAAATTTGAAGCATGTTCCTTGATATTCTGAATATGGGATAGCAGGAGCAATGGTGAAGAATGTAAGGGTATAGAACAGAGTTGATGATCTGAAGTCTTGCAATCTAGGACTAGAACTACATGTGTATGGCCATGATTTACTAAATGAATTGTTCACATCTTTTTCTTCTGCATAGCATGCAGCAGTATGAAAAATTTTAGCTATCAGATAAATTCAGTGCACAAATGCATTGAGATTTTTTGCATCTATTTCATCCATTGATTTTGTATATCTATTTTATAAAGAATGTGTCTATGTTTTTTTTCTTTTAATGCCCTGGTCAAGCTTTAGTTTCAGGGATCTACAAGTCTCATAAAATGAGATGGCAATTGTTACTCTTCCCCTATTATATGAAAGATTTTTGTGTCCAGCATTTATTAATTTTCATTATGGATTGGATAGAATTTACTATTGAAGCCATCCATGAATGAACTTTATAGTGTGTGGGAAGATCTTGAATATCAAATTCAATTTTTTACATATGCTACAATTCCAATTTTCTATTTTCTTCTCTGTCAGTAACATGTTTTGCAAAATATTTCCATTCTATGATGTTGAATTTATTGGCAAGGAGTTACTTATAACTCATCCTGTCTATGCATTTAGGGTCTATAGTGATGCCCCTCTTTCATTCAAGATGTTGGTGATATGTTTTTCTTCTTTTGTCTTTATCACTACAGTGATAAAGTGAGAGTACTAATTTATTATTTGAAAACAAACCCTTAACTTTGTTCTTTGCCTGTTGACTTCAGATTTCCATTTCATTGATTTCTACTATTATATTTTACTTTCTTTTATCTTATTTGGGTTTAGTTTTTTCTTCTTTTTCTAGCTTCTCTGGAAGCTTAGATTGTTGAATATAAGCCCCCTACTTTTCGAAAATAAATTAAAATATATACAAATATAAACGAAAAGTGTCAATTTCTCTATATACATTACTTAAGCTGTGCTTCATGAATTTTCCTATGTTGTGCTTTCATTACTGTTCAGTTTATCTATAGATTGGTTTTCTTCATTGACCCAGAGGTCAAGTACAAGTACATTACTTAATTGCCAAATATGCAAGGATATTATTTTGACACCCAAAATAACTGTTTGTGTCTGAAAAAAACTATATGATTGAAATCCTTTGAAGTTTATTCATTATTTTTTTTTTAATGGACAAGTTTTCTTGGTGTGATTCCCAAGTATAGAAATGTGTGTTCTGTAACTATTGGGCATGGTGTTTTACAAATATCAATTAAATTAAGTTGATTGATATTGTTATACAAATCTTCTTTATTCTTTTTACTATATGTTCTATAATTACTAGAAAAAAGTGTCAAATTTTTCAACTGTTTTAAAATTTGTCTATCCTTTCATGTCTACCATATTTTCAACCTCATATATTTTGAAATTCTGATATTAGATGCACATATGAGTAGTATTAATTTATTTTCTGGGTTAATGAATACTCATAATTATGAAATGTGACTTTTAATCTCTAGTTACTCTGTGTCTGATATTAATAGTCATTCCATATTTGTTATGCTTAGGATTTCCAGGATATATGTTTCTTCATTATTGACTTTCAGCCTGTCTTTATACTTAAAGTACCGCTTTTGGTAAATGGAATAGGGTTGAATTTTGCTTTCTTATCCAATGTTGTTATTTTTTATTTCAAAGTGAAAAAGTCAGCCAGGCACAGTGGCACATGCCTGTAATCTGAGCAACTCTAGAGGCTGAGGCAGGAGGATCATGAGTTCAAAGCCAGCCTCAGCAATTGGGACACTGTCTCTAAATAAAATACAAAAAAGGACTGGGGACATTGTTCCGTGAATAAGTGCTTCTGGATTCAATTCCTGGTACCAAAAAAATATTGAAAAGTTGTTTTGATTTACATATAATTATTTGTTGTATCTACTTCATTTTTTATTCATACTCTGTTTTCATTCATTTGTTCCTAATTTCCTGTTTTCTTTTGGCTTTATTATGTGTGTTTTGGTATTTCATCTTATATCCTTAATTGACTTGTTAGTTATAACATTATCAGGGGTGTTTCTTCTAAGGATAACAAAACAGTCATTTCTTATCACACTTTACCTTAAATTAGTATTATGCTACTTCACTTAAAATCTGAAATGGTTCCAATTTTGTAATTCTCATCTTTATTTCTTTGGCACAGATCAGCACAAGATGTAGAAGAGATATTTGAGAATTCATGTGGAGAAAACTGCTTTGTATAAGCAAATTGGATAGTATCTCAAAAAGATCTTAATATTTATAGTATAAAAATATTTCAAAATGGGGAGAAACATAATTAATCAGTGTTGAATAGCCTGCAGCCCAATTCCAAATCTAAATTTACACTAGAGAACTCATGCTGGAGAGGAATTACATAAAATCAGAAAATGTGAGAAAGAATTCACTGATTGTTAAGTTATATATGGGATCACATGCTGGACACAAATCCTATCGATGTAAGAAATATAGGGTATCTTTCAAATGTCTCTTGTATCTTGGGTCTCATATAAAATTCACATTGGGGTAGAATACTCTGAGTCTGCAAAATGTAAGAAAGCCGATATTTTTTCTTCATTCATTTCTGTACAGGTAACAACTCATGGTGAAGATAAGCCTCATGAATATAAGAAATGTGAAGAATTCTTCCATTTTCTTTGATGCCTGTGAAAACTCCCAATGAACCTAAAAATTGTGGGAAAATCTTCATTGACCTTTATCCTTTAGGGCACATGTGAGAACTCATATTGGATTTATATTCTATGAATATAAAACATGAGAAAGTTTTTATACTTCACTTTCCTAATGTACACATTAGAACTACCATTGGAAAGAAGACATATGAATAAAACTAATGTGGGAAAGTCTTCAGCTATTCCTTGATATGAAAAAGAGCCCTATACATACAAGAAATGTAGGGACATCTACAGTTTCACTTCATCCTTTAATAAGTACATGAGTACTAAAACTGGAGAAAAATCCTCTGATTACAAAAAATGTGACAAATCCCTCATTTCTGCTTATACAAAGCTTATACTGCACATCGCCTTTTGAAGGGAACCACTGCAATTGTTAATTTTAGATGTCAGCTTGCCTGGATTAAGGGCTGTGTAGAAAGAGAGTAATCATTACTTCTCAGTATGTCTGTGAAGGTTTTTCTGGAAAAGTTTGATATTTGAATCAGTGGACTGAGTAAGGAAGATCCACACTCACCCAATAAGAATAGGCACCAGCCTTTTTTTTTGGGGGGGGGGGGGGGGAGGGGGGTAACCAATAGAAGAAAAAGGCACAAGAAAGGACCTCTGTGTCTTCTGAAGTTGGGAAGTCAGTATATTCTCCTACGCTGGAAGGTCAGAACTCCAGGTTCCTCAACCTTTAGACTCCCAGACTTTCCCAAATAGTATCTCATGTCATCAAGTCATTGGACTTGAACAAAGCTTTGCCACCAGCTTAGCTGATATTCCAGCTTGCAGATGGCCATTGTGGGACATCATGGCCTCCATAATTATGTGAGTTCATTCCTTTTCTCCCTCCATCTTTCTCTCTCATTTGTTTCTATATGTTTCTCTGGAGAAGCATGATTAATACATTCTTCAGTTGCTCCTCATTCCTCTTATAATGCATGAAGAGAAATTCTATTAATATAAGGAGTATAGGAAAATACCAACTTGTATCTTGTTCTTTCAAAGGCATTTGAAAATTCACATTAGAGAGAAGCCATAGAAATGTAAGAAATGTCATACAGTATAATTACTAACACTTCAGTGTGCATGTGAGAACACATACTGAAGAGAAAATATACAGATATAAAATTGTAGGTAAGACTTCAAGTCCTTCTCATTGCTTAGTCAGCAAGTGAGAACTCATACTGGGAGATAGACTAAAGAGCATGGAAAATCCTTTAGTTTTCACTCATATTTTCATAGGCATGTGAAAACACACAATGGAATGAACCCCAATAAATATAATCAATGTGGGAAAGCCTTCAAATGGCTTTCATATTTATGCATGAGGAAATTTATTCTGGAAGAGAAATATTTAAACTGAAAGTATAGAATTGTTTGCCATTCTTCAAGTAGACCCCTAGCTCATAGTTTATCATTTTTATTTGCTAATAAAAACCTCTACAGTAATGACCATTGCTCCCAGTACCCTTTCAGCTAAATCACACAACATTTGACATACATTATGGTTCACTAATATAAATGATTAATTTCAATTATGAAGTTCAATTGGATGTATGGCTAAATTAAAACTTATTTCAATTTGCAAATAAAAGTTTTTGAAATTACTTTTATTATTGTTTTTAATTAATTTCCATTATGCTCAATTCATGTGATCATATTATAATTGACTATGATACTTATTGGAGTTTTTCCTGGCCTACTATGGCCGAATTTATGTTTCCCTACTTCCCTTCTTCCTTGATAAGAAGAAGTGAGAGGAGCTAAGCAACTTGGAATTTTTCAGGTTATTGGAATTTACTAAGGAGAGATGTATCTTTAGCATTATCATAGCCAGTGTAGTATACAACTTACTGTGTTGGTAAATTGGTGTTGATAGAAATTTTGAAATGTGTAGTTATCAAAAAGGGCAGTTTCAATCTGACAGTCAAGTATCCTTTTGTATCCTGCTACAAGTTGGACACAACATTTCACACTTAAAAGAGAGAACTTGTAATCATGAGAATGAATAATGGTACCTCTGGCTTGTATTATATGAAGTTTAGAACTATATTTTCCAGAATCCTCTTTGTTTGGTCCAGGTTGCAGCTGGACCAAAAAGGAACCTCAGATTTGGAATGCAGAAATGAAGAAGAAATATATCTGCAAGACATACTGAATAGTTGCAAGAGTTAAGACAATGAAGTCTCTACACAACTATCAATAAGCAAATTGAAAATCAAACCTGAGTATTATACTATAAGACAAAGAGGAAATAATAACTTTTGTATTATATGCCCATGGCATTTTTTAAACAGATACAGCATTTTTTGTATCTTTATTTTATTTATTCATTTTTATGTGGTGTGGGAGATTGAACCTAGTGCCTCACACATGCTAGGCAAGTGCTGTACCACCGAGCCACAACCCCAGCCTTACTCATGGCATTTATGGACTGGCTTTAATCATACATTTGGTACATTTTTGCTGATAAAGTTCTTATAATGTGGCTACCAGAAAATCCTTTAAACTGGTGCCTGTGGTTTTTTGATCCAACCCATAATTTTGAAAGCATTCTTGGTTTCTTGCAAAAATAAGAGATCACAAAAGTACTATATTTATTTTGCTGATCCAGTTATTCATTGGACTATACTTACATAGTTCCCTGGTTTATTTTCATTAAATAAATAGATGTTAGAGAACAAAATCCTGGTACCAGATGCTACACATCAGACTAGTTTTATGATTCTTTAGATAAGTTCTAAAGAAATTTTTTAAACAAATGTAGTCAATATATATTTTAAAGTTGTGTGTTTGTATTAATCTTTCACCATGTTCTGATATATTATAATGTATATACTTAATAAAGAAATACCTCTTTCAAATTACAATTTAATTAACATTTTTCATTGAAAATGTTAATGAAAACTAACTTAATTATTCAACTAGTGGTTAAAAAATATATTAAAATTAAGCCCATGAAAAAACTGCTTAGCATAACTATATATTCCTGATGGAGCAGCAAATATTTAAAATTATCATTCATTTTTGTGATATCTTCTGAGTATACCTTGCAAATGATATAAAGTCAACAAGGAGACATAGAGGATATTGTTGATTACATAAAAATTAAAATTTTAGCCAGGTGCATTGGCACATGCCTGTAATCCCTGTGGCCCAGCAGGCTGAGACAGGAGGATCTAGAGTTCAAAGCCAGCCTCAGCAACAGTGAGAGGAGCTAAGCAACTCAGTGAGACCCTGTCTCTAAATAAACTACAAAATAAGGCTGGAGATGTGGCTCAGTGGTTGAGTGCCCTGAGTTCAATACCCAGTACCCCAAAAATATTTTTTAATTTTTGAAAAATAATTTAAAATTTGTCTTTATGTATACTTTAATGCAATCTTAAATTTAACTTTATTTTAAAGTTCTTAGAATTTTAGTTCACTATTCATATTTATGTAACATATATCTGCTATTAGCTCTTACTAGTTATCAGTGTTTAGGTAATGGAGGATAGAAGAAGTTAGCTGTACCAGACCATATTATAAGTGGAAAACATAAGTAATTTGTTGTCTAAAGTCGTGTTTAAGGATTTCATTAATCCATAACCAGTCCCACTCATAAGAACTTAGTACATTAGTTCTTGCTAGGCAAATCCTTTCATTATCTTACAACATATAAGAATGGATAATCTCGTCAGGCATGGTGGTACATGCCTGTAATCTCTGGCTTGGGAGGCTGAGGAAGGAGGATTGCAAGTTCAAAGCGAGCCCCAGAAGTTTAACAAGACCCTCAGCTACTTGGAAAATCCTGTCTCTAAATAAAATATTAAAAAGGGCTGAGGATTTGTCTCAGTGAAGTGCCCTTGGGTTCAATACCCAGTACCAAAACAAAATGGATAATCTAGTAATATTATTAGAATATTTTCATTGTGTGTTTGTATTAATCTTTCACCATAAATACCAGTTGAATTCAAGTTTATAGCCCCAAAAGAGTGAATAAATGCATGTATTAAGACACACCTTTAAATTAACCCAATTTTCCTCTAAACTTAGAAGTTGTTTTTTTCTGTGTGGATCCTTAAAATTGTCTTTATATTTTTGACTCTGTTTTCCTGTCATCTAAATATTTTCTTATTAATTTTAACACACCATGATGTACTGTGGTAAACTAAGTTCCTATTATTATATTTTTAAACATTAAAACATGTTTTAAGAATAACAGTATATTTTTTAAATTTTTTTCTTAGTTGTAGTTGGACACAATACCTTAATTTATTTATTTTATTTATTTTTTAGAAGTAGTTGGACACAATACCTTTATTTTACTTATTTTTATGTGATGCTGATGATTGAACAAAGCAACTGGCATGTGCGAAGCTAGTGTTCCACCACCGAGCCACAACCCCAGCCCTAAGAATAACAATATATATTAACTACAATATTTTTTGCTATTTTTCCACATGATTTTATGAGTGAAGAAAACCAAAGTTTTGCATAGGTGGAAGATAGATGAAAATTGCATGCTGACTGTATTCTTTTACATTTTGGGTTCAAATATTTAAATAGGGCTGAAGGTATATAGGTCTAGCCCACCTGTTATTATATATTTAAGCAGTACAATTACCTGGAAAAGAAAGATGTCTTAATTTTCCTTCAAGATGTCATTTGGGATGATAACTAGTATTTAGATATAAAACTTTTAAGGGTTAAGACTTTTTTTGGCAGCCTATGGATCCCTTTATAGAATGTTTTAAAGTAAATATCACAAAATGTATATGATTACAAAATAAATTACTTCAAAATATAATTGTCAAAACATTTCAAAACAAAATAATAATAATATGATAATAATATAATAATATGTGCTCCTTGGTAATACACTGAATAATATAATATGGGAATAATGAGTTAATTTTTGTTTCAAATATAGTTGCTTATCTTGAATAAAAATAATTAATTCTAGGAAGACATTGACTAAAATCTTTATACATTGCTTAGCAAGTAATTTTTTGACAGAGACTATGGAAATATCATAGAGGCCTCACAAAATAAAAGCAATCTGACTTCACTCTTTGGTGGTTGAATGACTACTGAGTGTAAAATTGCCCAATGGCTGATCAGTTGGGAATTTTCCCAAACGGCATTTAACCTGTAAAACTTTAGAAATTCTCTACTGTAAACCGAACAAGTCTTTGTGGCATCATAGAAAGGCAACAGGGGGAGAAAGAAGTGAGGTTTGGCAATAGAAGACTATCAGTAGGGGCTGGTGTTGTGGCTCAGTGGTAGAGCACTTGCCTAGAATGTGTGAGGCACTGAGTTTGATTCTGAATAGCACATATAAATAAAATAAAGGTATATTGATGATTAAAAAAAGAAAACTATCAATAGTCCATAAATGTAGCAGAAATAAAATTGAACTTTGAGGTAGGTCAAAGGCTGTAGGTAGGTTCAGTAACATCTGCTACAGTTCATCTCCTACCACTCAATCACTTGTGCCACATATTAAATCCACTCTATCATTGATGTTTCAAGGTAGCAAACAACCACAAAATTTGTTAAAGATTAAAATTAGATGGTTTTTGCTGGGAATGATGGTGCATACCTGTAATCCCAATGGCTCAGGGGGCTGAGGCAGGAGAACCATGAGTTCAAAGCCAGCCTCAGAAATTGCAAGGCACTAAGTAACTCTGTAAGCCCTGTCTCTAAATATAGAAAATAGGGCTGGGGATGTGGCTCAGTAGTTGGGTGCTCCTCAGTTCAATTCCCAGTACCAAAATAAATAAAGGGTTTTTCAAGACCTAGTGCTACTGCTACTCCCAATCTACTATTGTCTCCCTAATCTACTATGTAATTTAGAGTCCCCTTATTCATGGCAAGCACTTCTATTGATCTAGATTTCTTGTTTGATAATATGATGTCAACCTTCATTCATGAGAGTTCTGAGCTTCTGGCACCTTACTTTTATTAGATTATAGTTGCTGCAATTGCCTATGGACAGTTAGCAACATGCAGAAAAACACCAGGAGACAACCAGTCTCCTGAGTTCCAGATATGTTCCTCCCAGCCTTCAGATAAAACAATGACCCAGTTCCTCAAGGAAAAAAAAAGTCTACTCAGATTGTCAGGTAGCGAACAGATTGTCCACCTAAAATAAATACTTACTGAAGATAAGTCTCCAGCAAGCTAAGTAGCTACTATTGCTTACCACAGCAAAATGGTGAGCTAAAAACTTAGGATTCTTAAATTCTCAAGTCAGGACATAGTCTGAAGACTAAATACTTTTATGATTTCTCTAATAGATTATCTTTTATCCTGGAGATAACTATAGTACTGGCATAGATAAAAATAAGACACAAGTCTGCTTCTTAAGGCTAATAAATAATTGCAAACATTGACTTCATAACCACTGCATATTTTATGAAAACACTAAAGCACTGATTGAGAAATTATTAGAATTGGAATGGGGACAGCTAGGTGAATTCAGATATAACCTGCTACCCCCAAAGTAATTGGGCTTTTTCCTAGCAAAAAACAAACTATATTTTTCAATGAAACTCTCCTACCTTTCATAATGTTCAGAATGACCTCAACTGAGATAATTTCATTGCATAAGGTTGACAATTTCCTTTATGTCTGTCATCTACCAACTCTCATGGCCTCTAGACCTATAATTAGAGAAATATCCTCAGTTGTTCAAGGGGGCAGCAAAAGCAAGGCACTAAGCAACTAATCAAATCTATCCCAATTTAGAAGACATGCATACTAAAGTAATTGCAACTTAATGTCATAAAAATTTTAGGAATATGTTTAAGAATAAGTTGCTAGTCTACCAGATTAGAAAGGGAAGAACAAAGGTTTAGATTGGACTGAATCTGGTTGGATATATTTTCCAGGGATTATGAATTCAGTATTCAAGCTTTGACAACATTAATTCTAAAAGTTCTCTTAGTCAGCTGAGATAAACCTGCATCCAATGGCTGTGAAAATTAAATGAGATTAGCATGCTATTAATTATATTAACAGAGTCATAGGCCAGAGACCTGACTCTGAGGATCACCCCAAACCAGCCACTCACCCCAAAATCCACATGGAAAAGTAATGATGAAAATCAAGAAAGAAAATTTAACCATTATGTCCATGCTGGGTAGATGAGGAGATGAGTGTTTCCAACCCTGTCTTTGGAGGTGCTGACATGTGCTCCCAGATTGTATAGAGAGAATCAGAAATATGCACAGTCAAGCAGCCTGGAAAAATGGTGAAGGAGAAACACAAGGGACTCCTGTCCCAGAGACTGTGATTCTGCCCATTAGCAGGGATAGTGGATTTTTAAAGAGGTGATCTGAGAGGACACCCCATTTGGTCAGGGAATATCCATCACTGGGAAAAAGCTATTCTTGCTATAATAGTATCCATCAAACTAATATGCCTGGGGAGATTGGCAAAATAAATGACTGCACTCAGAAAAGAAAAAGAAACTAAGGCCAACTGGTGTTTGTAAGCAGTCTCTTCAAAGGAATCTTCAAGTAAGCCTAAAGAAAAGATGGAAAGGGCCTCCTTCACTACATATCAATATGCCTAGTATAAGAAAGAGGACAAAAAGGAGCCTCTGGGTACAACTGACAGTGGGGGACTCACTTAAAATTGATGGCATCATGATAATGGTGAGGCAGACAGGTCAGGCTCAAAAAGATCCTGTGCTCCAACCCCATGAATGCAACCTGGGGGTTTTTGCATATGCCAGATTGTCTTATCTCTCTCCTGGGATAAAATATTTTTGTGTAAATTACATGCACAGATAAAATTCATAAGGACTGTTTGAGAATATGAATTTAAGAAAGGATCCAAAACTAGGAAAGATAAAAAGACAGTTATAGATATAGAAATATATTTTAGTATGGAAATTAGAAGTTAAAAGAAGTGTTTCTGGATGAAAAAGTATTTTGTCTGACAAAGTAATATTTTGGGGCTAAAGTCCAAGATGAAAGAGGTCAAAACTAAGGATGTAAAGAAGTTGTGAATATCTAAGTAAGTCATAGAAGGTTTGTGGAAGGTAATTCTCAAAAGTTTGTGTTTGTGATTGAGTTGGCTATAATTAGCACAGTGAAAGTTAATTGAACATTAATATACTGATATGAATCAAAGTCTGAAACATTGATCTGCTCCTATCAAGATAATTTTCTTGTGTTTATTAGGTTGTATTACTTGGGGAAACTGTCTTTAAAAAATTGGGGATTAGGGCTCAGCGGTGGAGCACTCACCTAGCATGTGCAAGTCCCTAGGTTTGATCCTCAGCATCATATAAAAATAAATAAATAAAATAAAGGTATTGTGTTCAACTACAACTAAAAAATAAATATTTTTTAAAAATTGGGGATTATACCTCATTTAAAAAGTATTAAATAATTACTTTGTAGCTGGCTAAATAAGCAATAGTTACTTACATTATAACAATGTAATTGACACCTTAAATACATGTGACTATGTATATGTATGCATCTGAGAACTATATCTGTCTAAGCCTTGTCTAAGTGTTATATAAAAGTTTATAGAATGAAAGTTTATCAGCAAGATAAACAATAAGTGATCCCTTTTATACATTGTATCTGACATAGAAGGGCCACACTGTCATTTTAAGACCTGTCTTATATCTCTTTGCTTTTTGGGGGGAGGGTACCAGGGATTGAACTCAGGGGCACTCAACCACTGAGCCACATCCCCAGCCCTATTTTGTATTTTATTTAGAGACAGGATCTCACTGGGTTGTTTAGCACCTTGCCATTGCTGAGGCTGGCTTTGAACTCACCATCCTCCTTCTCAGCCTCCCAAGCCACTGGGATTACAGGCATGAACCACCATGCCAAGGCTTATCTGTTTGCTTTCACTAAGTCAATTTCTAATCATTAGCACTGTTTCCAAAATGTATACAAGATTGAAGGCTAACTTTGATTTTTGTTAATGCATGCAGATCTGTGATTATTATTTTCATACAATCTGGACTCCAAATTGTACTTTAAAAGTTGAACTTAATTAAATGTAAATCTTGGGAGAGCACTTTGCCAAGTTGGTGCTCTCCAAACAAAAATTATGTGTAACAAAAGTCTGAGATTTGTATAGAAATAACAAATTTGGTTGATATTTCTACATGTCAAATGATGTTTTTAATAGCTGGATAAAGTAACTTGTTGTCAATAAGTTATATATAAAATTTTCTGTTACTCTTCACACTAGAATTGGAATTTAAATGCATTTTTGGAAGACACTGAGAGCCTGATCTGTTTAAAGATTATATTGTAAAACATGAAAACATTCTGCCACTTTTTCCACAAAAAGGAAGTTAAAAGCTCTTTTAGGCTTTCTTTGATTCATGTTTCAGATATAATGTTGTATTATGTTATTTATGAAGAGCCCCACCTTACCGGAGATAAGGATCTGCCTCCCACCTTACTCCATGTAAGAATGGCTCCAAAATAGGATGAAATTCAGTTCATTTCAAATTGTATTCAAAAGACTGATTTTTGTTGTAATGATTACTGTACTGTGATCTCACACAGGGTATATAATGCATAACTAAGTAAAAGTTTCAAGATTATAAAAGAATTTTTCTTGGTTCATACCTATTACATGATATTGTTCTGTTATTTTGCATCTTCCTTGTAAACTTTAAAACTGTTGCCCATTGGTGTTTTGCATAGGTACTGCTTCAAAAAAAACCCAACTTGGGTTAATTTGAGATAATAAGCTATCACATAGTTAGTATAAAATGTTGACTTCCAATACTAATACTAATTAACCTCAATTAAATGAAAGGGGTAACTGTAAAATTATGGATATTGTTACTCCCTCTTTAAGCCTGGTGAAACTAGCTTGCTGGGTGTTTAAACCAAAAACTTGGATACAAAAGTCAAGGAAATAAAAGGGCCAAGGAAAAATCAGCCAAAATTTTGACCCTTGCTCTCTAAGATCAGCCACAACCTAAAGAATGATGGGACTCCTCTCTGGGCCCTGCAACACTGGTGAGTCACCTAGTCATAGAAAAGATCCTAGAGGACAGAAAGCCCTCTAGTGCACACTAGGCAAAGAGGAGGATCATTGGAGATGGAAATGTCCCTGATACTTCCAAGAGAAGCCACCTAAGATCAGCATTCTAGCAGATGGCACCACTTGTAGAAGAAAGCTAAAGGAGCCAAGAGATTTTGCACATATCCCCGAGAGTAATCTCTGAGGAATCTCAGAGATTCCTTAGATTTATCACCTGTTTGCATCAGCTGACTCTTATTAAGAGTAAGCAAGAACAAGATCAGTTTTGACCAACTTGGTCTTAAACACCTGGCAAGAGAGTATAGTCTTAGCACAATCCTACATGAACATTTAAAGGGAAAAACGGTGGTTTATTTGAGTGAAACTTAAGCTGTACCCTTGTCTATAAGTGTAAATAAAGTACAGGTGGAGGCTATAAAGGAAGTTTTCTTGTGTGAGAGTGCCTCATAATGATGATCACAAAAGGCTCTAGCATCACAAGTTCTTTCCTGAGTTAATTTGAGCCTGATCTCATAGATATACAAAACTTCCTAACTTTCTATATTGATAAACTTGGTTTGTTTTTCATGGATATGATTAAGAGCGTTCTCATGATTTCTAGAGACTGGTTGAAATACTAATTTCTTTTGTGCTTGTTTGCCACAGTCTGGCTGGGCACAATTCACGAGCCACTTGTCAAGCAGAAAAGAATTTTATTTTTAGAACACACACACTGCACCACACGAGCTCTTCAGGAATTCCCTCAGAGCTCAACTGCCACCACCGGCTTCCAGCGAGCCTCCCAACCCCCCCTCCTGCTCTTGAGGCCAATTGGCTGGGTCGCATGGGCGGAGCCAAAAGAGTCCCCCAATGAGCAGCTCCGTCATCTGAAAGGGTGGGGAAACAGCCCAATGAGCATCACCACAGAGGAGCCAATCAGCCGCAGCTGGAAGTTTGCTGGGGCCGCTTGGGCTGTGGCTCTCAACATCTCCCCCTCTCTGTTTAATTAAACAACAAGCATGTGGCTTAGGGACCATGCCTGCCTTAGGTTGTCCAATACTACACTTGTTAAGTGCAGGGCAAGCTGAAATAAATTGTCTGCAGGGCAGGCTGAATGAATATTAGCTTCAGGATAACCCAGACACTCAAAGCCCCCTCTGTCTGGTCCTTTATCACCTGTTTGCATCAAGTTTGACCACTCAACCTCACTCAAGGCTGAACACTCAACCCCACTCAAGGCTGAACACTTGACCCCCACCCATCTGGTGCAACAGAAACTCACATCTGACCCCTGCCCCATCTACCTGAAGGCAGAAGATGACACCCCTAGCAATATTGTATGATCCAATCATTGTACGCAAACAAGGCAGCTTACAGACCCAAAGACCCCATTCGATTTTGGCTATAAAAACTCCCTCCTTCCAGCCCCCCCCCCTCTTCTCCTCTTTCTCACTGCTGCAATAAAGATCTCTTGGTTGCTCTGAGTATCATGGTCACTTTCCTTTCAGTGCTAATTGTTTACAAAAAATAATGCTTTGCTGTCTTGTTTAGTTGGCTTAGTATGATCCCTGCCCTAAGTATGTGTTGTCCAGTCACCTGTTATCTGCCAAAGGCAGTTGTGAGGTCCCAGTGATATAATGCCTCACCAGAGGCCAAAAGCTCTGGGGCCACTCAATGATTTCTGGCACATTTAGAACCATAAGCCAAAACAAGCTTTGTCTTTTTATAAGTTAATTATTTCAGGGATTTTGTTATCATTGATGGAAAGATGACTAATTTCCCATTTCTGGAAATCATACAACAATTTCATTAAAAAGGTGCTTCACAAAAAGATGTTTTCCTCAACATATGCCCCCCATCCTCATTCTTCCAGTTTATAATCAGTAGAGAATAAATCTCTGTTCTGGGAGATATAACTTACACCCTGCAGGATATGTCTAGATATGACTAATATATTCTGGTGGGAATCAGGAAAACATGTGAGAGTGGATTTTGAGGTTAATGGACCAGGATACAGAATTTAAGGCTAGAGGTGGTAGAATTAAATAACATGGAAAACTCACCCATGACTTGGGTTTAAAGATTTTGGAAAAGATAAATTAAGTAGATTCTAACATTGTGGCTACAAAGACCAATAAATCTTTGAAGAGTAAACACAGTTTATGATCTACACAAATGTGGTAAAGAATGAAATGCCCTTGAACATTGTAGGGAGGAGAGCGTCAGAAGGCTCAGAGAGGTGAGGATATTATAATGGGTTTGCTGTGTATAACCTGAAACCCTAATAACAATATTCCCTAAGTAGGTCCAGAATACATGATTCTCACTGGTAAGGAATGCACAAATGAGAGGACTACTGACCTGCATCTTTGCAAAGCTCACTTGGTGACTGTCCTGCAAAGGCTAGGGCTCAGGATATGATAAGTGGCAAGGAAAATAGATCCCTGGCACAACTGAGGATGGTGAGATTTCAGAATAATGAAAGCCAGACTACTGCACATAACAATTCAATTAGTAACAAAGTAGATTTGCCTACTATAATAGGCATCAAGTACAGCATAGCAAGTAAGGTAACTTGACATACAAGGATCTGTGGTTAGGCCTAATAAAACCATGATATTCTTGGTTCCAGGAAGAAAGACAATAAAATAGACATTGTTTGGCTAGTTTAATTATATATTTGAGAACTGATGTACAGCTATTATAATGGACAATTGCAGTCCCTTACTCTGTTTTTAGATCACTGCACAAGAACCCATTGTTTGAAGGGAAAGCTACTCCCTTCCAGCAAGGGCAATGTCACTTCAGCTATAGACCCTAAATGTTCCTTCAATTTTTTTACTTAACAGGTATGCAGTCATTTGCCTAGGTAATTGCAGTTAAGAAAGTAAATTGTACATACTTCTCAAAAAATGTTAAAGAAAGTAACTGAGTCACCTCTGATCTAAGGTGACACAAAACACCACCATGGTCCTCCAGATAGAGTGGAGGCTTATTGAGATCAAGGAATGAATGGAATTTGTGCTCAAATCCATTTTATAAGGGTCCACAGACCTACCATGTGGCTATTTCTCACATTCCTGAATGTACAATTGGGATAGATATACTTACCAGCTGGAAGAACCCTGTGCAGAAAAGCAGCTAATGGTAGGAATAACATGGCTATCCTTAAATAGCAGCTCTGATTGAAATGTTGACTTTTGGCTCTTAAAAATTTAGGATTTTGAGAATGCACCCACCATCCCTTGCTGCCAGCCTTTTAGAATCTTAAATTCACAAATTCTAATTGCCTGAATATGACTCTAAGCTAAAATCTGGTACTGTCTTCTATAGTTTGTTTCAGTCTCAGAATGAGCTGTGCAAAAATAAAAGCAGGCATAGTCTCTAAAAATGGAACACTGACTCCATGACTACTGCAGAATTGTGATACCCTTTTGTGGGGCTTATACAGTGAAAACCATAATGGAATCTATGTGGGCCACCTGGGTTATTGATAAATGCCTATAGAAAGGGGCTTATTCTGTGATGGAGCCCTGAAATCAAGATGCTGATTTGTTTTATATTTCTGATATATAGAGAAATACAGAGATTGGTTGTATTCCTAACTTGTGATTATGTGTTAGTCAGCTTTATCACTGTGACAAAATACCTGAAATACCCAACTTCTAAAGAGGAAAGACATTTTGACTCATTGTTTCGGAGATTTTAGTCCACAGTCACTTGGCCCTGTCACTTTGGGACTTTGGAAAGCAATACCTCATGGTGGAACAGCATGGTGGAGAAAGCCCATTCATCTCATAGTGGCCAGAAAGCAAAGAGACAGGGGGTGGGGTGAGGGGGGAGGGAGGGAGAGAGAGAGAGAAAAGAGAGATTCCTAGGGTCACAATATCCCCTTCAAGGGCAGACTCACAATGACCTAACTCTTTCTGTTCTTTCCCACTTCTTAAAGGTTCCATCATCTCTCAATAATGCCATCATCTGGGGACTAAGATATCACCACATGAGCCATTGGGAGATATCTAAGATCCAAACCATAACATGATGGAAAACTGCATATTGGTGGAAGGCATATCACAGAGACTGTGACCCATCTATCCATTCTTGACAGATCAGACTCTAGACCTATTCTGGGGGTGTTCCACTGCTGTTGACTTGTTGCATTGAGATTTCTGGATTGAATGCAACTTGCAGCAATGGGCTGATAGTCTGATATTATTTCCCTCACCTGTTTCTGATATACAATCTTATTAAGGCAATGTGATTGTTAAATGCAGATGTCCAGGACTTAGGATGTAGCTCAGTGGTAGAGTGCTTGCCTAGCATGAGCAGAAACCTGGGTTCAATTCCTAGCACTGCAAAAAATAACTAAATAAATAAATAAATAAAATGCATTTGTCCCTAAAAAGAGACTGGCCTTCCTTAGGCTTTTAGATTGGTCACTGGAAAAATGGTTGTGACCAAAGGGATATGAGGTTGTGTTAATTCATTTTGGAAATCTTTGAAAATTCAGGATACAATTATGATCAATTTCTCAACATATTTCTTTCAGGTTAAGTTATATTAAAACAATGTTTTTCTTTGAACATACACTTATCTCTCTCATGTACAACCAACCCTTTCAGACAAAATCTCTGAGACTCAAATATACAATTATAGTTATTTATTATTGAAATTTATAAAGTTGTGATTGCTGAGTGAGAAAAACTGATTTTGTAACAATGGAGAAAACATCTAGCACCTGCAGAGGAGTAAGGAGTGGCTATGGTGTTAATGATCTCTGTTTTTCAGAATTGCTCCTGGAAGCTTTGCCCAATTCATGGAAATGATCTGTGCTGACATTACAAGCTGCAGCAATGCTCTGAACTCAAATGGACTGCTGAGTCTACACTCACACATGACTGTGAGAACTGACTCTGAGACAGCATAAGAACAATTTCAAATGTCACCTATACTCTCAAGGTGGATGAACTGATATTATAGACAAGAAAGACTTTGTGGAAGTGACTGTCTCAGGCAGTCCATCTCAAACCAGGGACTGAACTGTTATTCAGACTGAACTGAGAATCCTAGAGCGAGAGGATCCACAGTGGAAGACCACATTGGAGATCTTCTAATCTTACTTCCTAACTAATACATGTATCCTGCTTTGATTTTAGGGACAAATGCATTTTATTTATTTATAAATAACAAGAATTTACAAGTGAAATTTATTTTGCTCAGAATCCTCTATCCCTGGGAGAGAATGCTGAACTCAAAGAATTTACAAGTGCCCTTGCACTTGTAAATTCTTCATTTCTAGGGATACTATAAAAGCTCCCTGGGGTTGAATTTCTTATATGGGTACTCTGAGTATCATTATGTTGCCTCAACCCTATAGGGCATTTAAATTAGCTTCAATTCAATGGCTAGAGTTGTGCTGTATCTCAATTGATGCCTTAGCCCAGGTTTTTTTTTTTTTTTTAAAAAGGGTAATATAAAAATCTAAGGAGGAAGACACCTTAAGTCTTAAGATAGACCTGTATGGTTAATGGTAATTGTTTTAACTGGACAAATCTAGGATCTGTGGTGGACATTACTGAGGCCAATGTTGCAGGTTAGTCTTACCCTGATATTCAAGGTCCTACTGATAATAATTTTGTTGTAAAGACACCTTGGCCAAAGGATCAAATGAGAGAGCAGAAAAAAATAATATTGCAGGCCTAGGACTGTTTTACTTAGAAAGGCCTATTTGCATGGTTGGCCCTTGGCTGGCATTTGGAACTTGGATTTGGAGAATGTTTTGATCATATCATAACTGATAAGGGTAACTTACTATGCCTGAACTACATATTCAACATGGATTCTGCTGAACACCTACTTTCCTTCTTGGAGTCTGCAATTTTACTACATGCTAAGCACCTGTATGATCACTAATAAAAACCCTGGATTCCTAGGTTCTGGAAACCTTCCATGGCAGATAAAGATTCACATGTGTTTTTACAATTTGATACAGGGGGAATTAAGCATATCATGTATAACTCCAACAGAACAAGACTCCTGGAAGCTTATATATGATTTCTGCTGGATCATCAAATGCATTTTTCCCTGTGCTGATTTGTTCTTCACTGTTATAAATCATATCCATGAGTATGACTGTATAATAAATCCTGTGAGTCCTTTTAGTGAATCACCAAACCTTGTAATGGCCCTCTCATCTATGCTCTCAGCACCTGTGGCCTTTAATTGGGGAGATACCAGATGCAGGGCAATAGGGAGAAAAGATATATGTAGGGAGAAAAATCTGGGGCCTGGTGGGAAAGCCAAGACCTGGTTTTGACTGACCTGGCTTGACTGACCCCAGAGCTTGCTCAGCAAGTTTATTATATAGGTTTCATCATCAAAAGGTTAATTGTGGGAAAAATGAGACATTGGGGTCATCTTATTTTGCTCAGAATCCTCCACCCCTGGGAGAGAATGCTGAACTCAAAGCCTCAACTGATAGAGCCATGTGCCTTCAAATACAATCACCCCTGGCTGGCATTACCATGGCAACTAGGGCATTTTGATCTGTGCCTTTGCACAGGCAGCTCCCAGTGCAAATGCAGCCACAAGAGTTAGATAGGACTTGATTTAGATAGTCACTCTCCACAAAACCTGGAGGTGATCTTATGAACCTTTGATACCAGAACTCTTTATTTGTACCCTGATCTGAGGGGTAAGACACATTATAGTAGAAACCATAAAATTTCCCTCTGCCTAATCAAGACAGTAAATAGTAAGAAATCCTTTGTGTAACAGAAACTGTATATTCAAAATTGACTCTAAGCTGATCTAGAAGGAATTCCATGAACTGCATTCTAACAGGGATTTTAGAGATTAGCACTCTTAAAATTTAATGTATGTAGAGGTGATTGTCCCTACCAGATCGTAATTCTCTTGCCCACCCCTGAAAAAAAAATAGGTGGATCATAGTGATGACACAGGACTGCAATATACTTAACTGAGTGATAGCCCCAATTGCAGCTGCTATGCCAAATGTGCTATTTTTATAGAAACAGATAAATTTTACTTTGGTACTTGGTAGGTGGCTATTTTTCTAGGGAATGTGTTTGTTCATTGTCTGAAACACTATTCATGAGTAAAATTTAAAGCAGTTAATTTACTCATACCAGGATAGTGGAACTTATTCAATGTCTTGCTCCAGAGCTATGCTCTCTTGTTTTCTTTCATAACATATTTCACAACAACTTCAAAATTGAACACTGTAGCATATAATGACAGATCACTATATTGATGAGATTATGTTAATTGGATCTAGTGAGTAGCTGGTAGAAAGGACTTTATATGGCCTATTAGGATACATGAAAGTCAAACAGTAACAATTAGTCCCATGAATACTCTGGTGCCTATCACATTAGTAATACTTCTAGTGGTCTGGGACATGTCAAGAGATGCCATCTGAGATAAAATATAAGTTGTTGTTCCTTACATCTCTTGCCACTAGGAAAGAGGCACAGTATTTGGGGCTTATTTGAATTTTAGAGGCAGAATATACCATACCAGAAACTCAAAAATGCTATCAGGTTTGAGTAAGAACTAGAGTAAATAAAGAATATGCAACAGATGCAGATGATGGTACCAGCCAATTTGACGGGATCCCGCTAATCTCATGTCAACAGAAATGTCTCCAATGGATAAGGATGCTATGTGGAGTTTCTGGCACAACATAATAAGAAAGTTAAAGTATAAATCTTATAATATAGACCCATATCATCTACAAAATTAACCATCTGCATTTATAAACTGATCATGTTCCTGGGCCCTAGGTGAGACTATGGAACACCAGGGGATTATACCATCAGAGATGCCCATCATGGGCTTTACATCATCAGCTCCATTCAATCATAAGTTTAGGTAAGTATAAGAGAAATCCTTTGTGTAATAGAAACAGTATATTCAAGATTGACTCCAAGCTGATCTAGAAGGAATCCCATGAACTGGTGACACAGACTCCCATTTCACTGACCTCGATGGTACCGATGCATCTCCAAATTCACATCTACACTTTCACAGGAAGATTTTCTATGACCAAATGACAGGGGAGAAAAGATCTTTGCCCCAGTTCACAGATGATTGATATACATGTTGACTCAAACCAAAAATGTTTAACTGCCAAATCATAGGCCTACTGAAGGTTAATCCTAAAGGACAATGGTGAAGGGGAATCATCCAAGTAAGCAGAGATGTAAGCAGTGTACTTTGTAACCCACATTTTGCTGAGAGAGAATTTTTTTTTTATTCACGTGATTTAAATGGTTTAATTTAAATTAGGTAAACAGCTGTTAAGGATTATTTTTAAAGGTGGTTAACAGATCTGTTTGTTTACTTTCACCTTTCCTTTTCATTATATTTAATAATTCTGTTCAGGATAATGTAATGTTACATAATTTCTTTTTAGCATTCATTGCCAGAATTCCTATCTTCATCCCAGTGCCAGTGAAGACAAAGATAAAACCAAACTACAGCTTCTTTGATAGCTATCACAGTAAACTGTATAAACTGATGCATCAATGAATAATAACTCAACAAGAAATGCTCAATCAAGGAGTTGATTTACTTTGGGAGGAAATGGACATATTGATCGATTCCTCCACTTTGAACTGCTTGCAGAACTTGCCTGGACTATGTATCACTTGTATGCATTGTGAACTATCTGTTGGTGCAGCGAATTGTGGTAGTGCTGGCATATCTTTGCTGATGGTGTCACCGGTGATACAATTTTTCCAAAGGAGCCGTCAATTGGCTTGGTGTCGTAGCATTTCTGTATCCTCCTCCCTTCTACTAGTGATGGTCTAAAATTTGGGGGCCAACAGAGGTGAGGCAAAGAACCTCACCCCCCACTGGCACCAAGGCCAAATTTGGGGGCCAACAGAGGTGAGGCAAAGAACCTCACCAGCCCCACACACACTGGTGCATAGGCCTATCCACAAGTATGGCTGTATGCTGGACCGGTAGTCAGTGATGGGTATGATCCAATTGCAGTGGTACCAACCTAAGACAGGAGGCTGATGCCTAGAGGTCAGATCATCCGATGACGGGTAAGGACCATATGTTGAATTGGACAACCTAACAGGCACCGTCCCTAAGCCACATTGCTTGTTGTTTAATTAATCAGAAGGGGGAGATGCTGAGAGCCATAGCCAAGTAGGAATGACACATGGCAATTTCCTTGTCAGCCTACCCAATGTTGCTTAGAGGGAGGACTCTCCATTGTGGAAATGGGCTTGCCTTGGACCCAGGTCATTTGCAGTGACATTGCATGAATGTTTGAGAAAGGTGACCCTGCTCAAGGACCAGGGTGGATCTGGGTTTAGGGTGGATCTGGGTTTAGGGTGGATCCTGCTGGGAATAGGGAGGTTCCAGGTTTAGGGTGGATCCTGCTGGGAATAGGGCATATCCTGCTGCCTCAGGCGCCCGCTCCTTGAGTTCCTGTTGAGTTCTCCACGGGATTCAGAGAGTATTTGGTACGCAGAGCCCAGTGGAGGGTGAATTTTCCTCAGAATGTGCATGTAGAGTGCCGGTGAGAGTTCGGGAATAAAGAATTGCTGTTTGAATCTACAAGGCTGTGAGTGGCTCGTGATTTTGTGCCCAGCAAGACTGTGGCAACATTAATAAAAAGAGAAGCACCCTGCACTATGGCTATACATAGACAGCTAAGCAGGGGCACATGATTGGCTCATTGGTCCAGCACCTGAAAGAAACATAATTATTGTTAAAGGCAAGAAAATTGGGAAATAAATATATGGAAGGTTCAGAAAGTGTGAAAAAACAAAATCACAACTCACATCAATGCTCACAGAGAATTCTATCAAAGGACAGGTCTTCAGCAACTAGGTGGAGTGGATGATTCATTCCATCAATGTCAGTAAGTCTCTCTCTTCAACTGACTCATTGATAGGGCAAGGTTAGTCTGTGAGAAGAGAGGCCATGGGGGATGGAGATGGAGGCTTTGCATGGGCACAATAGCATGGACTCCTTCTTGCCAGTCCTGGTATGAAAGCCAGCAGAAGAAAGCTGACTCCACAATATTGGTCCTTGAGGAAACCAGACTGACACCAAATAGCAGGTTGATTACATCAGACCTCTCCCATTCTGAAGAGCAGTTATTCATCCTTACTAGTATAATATCTGCTTTAGAAGGTATTTTTTCTTCTCTTATTGTAATGCCTCTGTCAGAAATATCATCCAAAAACTTACAGAATTATAATCTATCACATGATATCCTATAAAACATTGCTTAAGACTGAGAGCTCCATTTGGGGGAAAAATATACAAATAATTAAATGAGACAACAGATACATGACCAAGAGATTCACAAATTTGCCATGTATACCATCACCTCCAGAAGTAACCAGCCTAATAACTTGATATGAGCTATCAAATGGGCATTAACTTCAGATATCATCTTGAAAGAGTCAGGGTGCTGTCCACTAAGATGTAGCATAGAAGCTGAACAAATAACTCTGCTCCAAGAAGCTAAATCCATGTGTCCATGAACTGAGTGATAGAATTAGCCCCTCTCACTAATGCTTTCACTGATCTGATTGCAACATTTTTGCTTCCCATTCACAAAATCATTAGGCTTTGATGCATTCCATTCAGATTTATCTGCTACCACCTGGTCACGTTGGTCTGTTCATATCAACTATGCAATCAGGCAATGAGAAGAACTGTTGAAATTATAGTGAAAATTTACTATGGAGGATATTGGGTTAATAATGACATAATTGGTACAAGCAAGAATATATCTGGAACTCAGAAGATTCACTAACCTATCTCTGGGTGTTTCCATTGTTGATGGTAAATGGGCAACTACAGTAACCACAGTCTGGAATGAACCACACAACTAAGGTCTTTAATCCCTCAGGGATGAATCTCTTCTCATTAAGCAAAAATATTGCACCTGGCAAAATTAGACATTCAAAATAGATGGTTCAGTTGGGAGATGATGACTATTGATTTTGGCCTCAGGTCCAGATGATGTAGTAATTACCATTGCTTATCTCACTAATCCTCTTAATATTAAGTCATTTCGGAAATTGTACTTGGTTGTACCATAAAAGGAATTTCATGGATTGGATTTATTCTTCTTTTGGTGGAAGATATTTTTCTCATACACACACACACACACACACACACACACACACACACACAAATGGAGGCACACATTGTAGTATGGAAGATTGACAAATGGAGAGCATGAACTGGGCCTTCAATGATGCAGTAAATATATTATATCAGATACCTCTTATACCCCATTTGAACCCACTTACCTATCTCATATGTCAGCCAGCTTCGTGTGGGCACTAACAAATTTCACTCAGGTGCAACCTGGGAACACTTTTTGCTTCATAACTGTGCTTCAAGTCTTTAGACACACCCAAAATTCCTTCTGTTGAAACTAATAGATGTCATGTAGCCCTGTTCAGCACCCACATGTGCACAATTATAGTTAAGTAGTTAATGACTGTGAACTAAAATTTTGATCAAAAGAAGGTGAAGACGAAAAATAAAAGTTTCCCTATCTCCCCTTTCCCAACTAACTTTCCTCAAATGGAATATACAGTCTTCTTGGAGAATTTGGATTAAAAAATCAGTTGTAATTGATAATAGCCAATCCAATATTAGATCCTCAAATTGACTCTTTCTCTTCCTGCTCCACTCTCCTGGTCCCTAACATGTTTTTTATAAATGTACTCCCTAATAAATTAGCAGCACATAAACTTTTTGCTTTATCCTTTGGGAGTGAAGTCAGCCTAAAACAGATTCATTTTCTATAATAAAAAGAGATATGTAACATATGAATAAAATAACTGTCATGATACACAAAAATTAATTTAAAAATGGTTATCTATAGAAGATGAAGTGTCTGGTATTGATGAAGAGATGGAAAATATGCCTGATGTTATAGATTAGAGAGGTCAAAAATAGACTTACATATATATGGAACATGAGAAAACTGTACAAATAGCAAGTCAGATTGTCTATTGCTGCTCAGGATACTATAACAAAATGCCACATACTGGATGGCTTGAACAACAAAAGTTTATTTTTCACAATTCCAAAAGCTGAAAATCCAAGATCAACATGCCAGTAGATTCAGGTCTTGGTCTTCCAGACTTGCAGAGGATGGCCTCCTCAGTAGCTGCATCATCCAGAAAGAAAAGGAAGCTCTGGTATCCCTTCATCTTTTTGTAAGGGCACTAATTTCTCATAGGGACTACACCCTTATGACTCATCTAAACCTGATTACATTCCAATGACCCCCATCTCCTAATGCCATCACATTGAAGTTGAAGGTGTCAACATATGAATAATGAGGGAGATATTTAGCCATACAGATCAATGGGGAAAAGAGGAAATGTTCAATTAAAGTGGTTATCATACAGAAAAAGATTTAACTGGATCACTACTTCACACCATCATTTATAAATAATTTCTAATAAGATTTAAATGTCCAAAAACAAATTTTAAAGCTCTTAATGGGAAAAGGGTAAATATATTTTAGACCTTGAGGTAAAAATATATGCCTTTAGAGACACTAACTACAGAATAAAGAATTGATAAATGTGACTGTATTAAAATTAAGAGCTTTGATTTATCAAAAGAAGAAAAAGATAAGGTTCAAACCAGGAAAAGATACAACACACACACACACACACACACATACACGCGCACACACACACGTGTGCGTGCTGAAAACAATTAGTATCAAGAATATAATGAGAATTCTAAGCCAATGTAAACAAAATAATAGAAAAGTGATAAAAATATGAATAGACATTTCAGAGAAGAAATGCATATCATCAATAAGAATTTGAAAAGATGTTCAACATTTTTTGCTGTAATCAGAAGAACAAATTAAAACCAGGACAATATACACAGTCATTTGGAAAAAAAAAATAAAAGCCTGATAATACCAGATATTGAAAAGGATGTAGATCCAAGAGATTCAAGGTTTATATATCACAAGTAAGAGTGATAATCAGGGTGCTGAGTGGTGGTGCATGTCTGTAATCCCAGTGGCGTGAGAGGCTGAGGAAGAGGATGAGTCATAAGGTAAAGCCAGCCTCAGAAACATAGCAGGCCTTAAGCAATTTAGCAAGACCCTGACTCAAAATAAAAAACCAAAAAGGAGTGGTGATGTGGCTCAGTGGCTAAGTGCCCCTGGTTTCAATCCCTGGTACCAAAAAAAAAGTGATAATCAGAGTAAGTACTCTGGAAAATAGTTGCTTGGTCATTATCTTTGATGTTCAGATTAAGTTTACCCCTAGATAAACACTGAGGAGCTCCAGAATTTCTACTCTTAGTTATACATATAACCAAAAGAAACTCTTGCACATTTACATCAGAAGACACACCTACTTAAGAATATATATTGACAGTATACACAGAGCAAAAATCCAAAAATAATAATGTAAATATCCATCAGCTGAATGAATAAATTGTCATATTCCATTCACAAGATGGAATACTTTACAGTGTTCAGAATAAATGAACTATAAAAGCACCACAAGATTATTGGATTTTTAACAGTAAAATATACATATACAATAGTTAAATATATACATATTTAACTATATAGATATATTCACAGAGAAATTATATTGGATAAGTAATAATTTTTAAAAGTCATATATTGATGAATGATGAGAATCTATCAAATAAATTCTATGAACCTGAGATCCAGCATGTTAAAAATCAAAAAGAGTAAATGTAAGTATAAAGCACACAGAATCACCGAAGAAGTATTCTTACAGAAATGCTTAACCTCAACCAAGCCTTAAAGACTTCTCTCACAAAAAATCCCAGAACCCAGGAGCCTTCCTATCTACTTTGGCTGCTTGAACTGAACAGAAACAACCCCAAGGTTTGGATGTTGATGGGGGCGTCTTGTCAAGGCATCTTGGCATGGTGGTGCCTGTAATCCCAGCTACAGGGGAGGCTGTGGCAGGAAGATTGCAAGTTCCAGACCAGTCTTGGCAATTTAGCAAAACCCTGTCTCAAAATAAATAGTAGAAAAGAACCATGCCAGTTCACTTTGACACCTAATGGCAAAGCAAACAGGAGAAGCCAACATAAAAATAAGAGAATAGAAAAATAATGACTGGTGTGTTCTAAAATTCTCTAGGGCACTTATCTTAAAGCAGCAACGGGCTCCCATGTAGCCAGACTTGGAACTGATGAATAAGCCTGCTGTACTGCCTCTTCCTGACTAAATGGGTACCTAAATCCAAGAAAGAACCCATTTGTGGTACTAAGATGGGAAAGGGGTTTTTGGATAATATCACTATGAAGCTACTTCAAGAATCCCTAGCACTGAAAAGATAAATACAACATTTCTCCAAAGGATAAAAGGTGCATTTCCCTTCAGCATGAAAGTGTCAATTGTAAATCAGTGGGCAGACACATATGGAGGGATGCTTCAGTTAATATCTGCTTAAAGTCCAGGTTGCTGAGAAGAACCCAGTGAAACTTCTCTAGGCTGGTGTCAAAATATTATATACACAACTATCTGGTTGTAGAAGAAAATACCTTTTCTGGGAACATTTTCACACAGAGAATAAGTATAGTTGATAAGAGACCAATTTCCTTTTTTTCTCTCCAGTACTGGGGATTGAATTCAGGGGCACTGTACAATAAGCTAGATTCCCAGTTCTTTTCTACTATTTATTTTGAGACAGGGTTTTGCTAAATTGCCAAGACTGGCCTGAAACTTGCAATCTTCCTGCCACAGCCTCCTCTGTAGCTGGGATTACAGGTACCACCATGCCAAGAAAGAAACCAATATTCTACAAAACTACTTACCTACCTGTGAAATTTTGCATTCCAGCAGTCAGACTAAAGTCAGTAATACAAAGCCTTTGAGACTGGTGTAGAAAACAGAGAACATCATCAGTACTGATGAGTTCCACCAACCTCAAAGAGATCAGGAAACAGTAAAATCATCTTTCACCTTTTAAAAATATGGACAAAGGGTCTCAATTTAAGTGCTGTCACTAGGAGGAAGCTGAAAATGCTGTAGACAGTGGAGGTCACAAAGCAAGGCAATAACTATGTAATAATCCCAACATTGAAATAATTTACCTTTTTTGGTACCAGGGATTGAACCAAGGAGGGCTTAACCATTGAGCCACATCCACATCCCTTTTTTATATTTTATCCAGAAACAAGGTCTTGCTGAGTTGCTTAGGGCCTCAATAAGTTGTTGAGGCTGGCTTTGAAACTTGTAATGCTCCTGCTTCAGCCTCCTGAGCCACTGGGATTACAGGTGTGAACCACTGCACTGGGATGAAATAATTTACTTTCTACAATGGTTCTCAGAGAATTCTTGTGGGCCACTCCACATAAGTCTGAAGAGATCAGAAAGACCAGAAAATTATTGGCTGAAAACAGGGATTTCAAAGTCAGGAGCTGATCAAGTTGAAAACACAGGTCCAGAACAGAGGGATAATTGATCAAAAATCTCCAGGGCTTGGGAATCTATCTTAATGGCAGAGCACTTTCCTAGCATGCATGCTCAAGGACCCTGAACTCAATTCCAATACCAAAATAAAATGAAATAAAAATTGCCAGTGACTATTTTATGTACATAAAAACGTCCTGGAAGTAATGATTACTCCTCCTTAGATGCCAGGGTCAGAAGAAAAAGAACATACTTTTCTTCCAATCATAGTACAAAAATAACTAAGGACTCCTTAATTTCAGAGCTTCAATTACTGATTTTACACACACAGACACACACACACACACACACACCACAGTTGGGATCCTACATTTTTTTCTTCTAAGTTTTATTCTAGAATATTACTCTTATAATTATAGAACAAGCATCTAAACCATCAGATTCTTGAGGTCAGAAAGTAGATATTGTTAGTGTCTAAATACCAAGAGCTCAATAGAGCATATTATAAATGTTCAGGGTTAAAAATTTTTATGTATATAATTGAATAACAGAAACTCAAATTTCTTAAACACACTATTTCAAGTTACCACATTTTGTTTAACATACAGATTTGGAATGATTCAAGTATTAAATCACAAATTAAGCAAGTAGAATGGGAAAAATTCTTTTCTTCACTCCCACTGACTCTTAATTCTTTTCATACTATTTCTATTGAAGGTATTTGATTAAATCTTTTGGGTTTGTTTGTTTGTTTTTTGGTACTGGGAATTGAACTTAGGGGCACTCAACCTCTCAGCCACATCCCTGGCCCTATTTTTTATTTTATTTAGAGACAGAGTCTAACTGAATTTCTTAGTGCCTCCTCACCATTGCTGAGGCTGGCTTTGAACTCAGGATCCTCCTTCTTCAGACTCCAAGCCACTGGGATTACAAGCATGTCCCACTGCACCCAGCCTGATTAAATTTTTTTTAGAGAGAGAGAGAGAGAGAAGAGAGGCTTGGATTTCAACAACTATTCTTTGGACATATGGTGTAAGAGAGAGACAATTTTTTAATATTTATTTTTCAGTTTTCGGTGGACACAACATCTTTATTTTATTTTATGTTGTGCTGAGGATCGAACCCAGTGCCCTGTGCATGCCAGGCAAGTGTGGTACCGCTTGAGCCACATCCCCAGCCCTGATTAAATCTTTTTTAGAGGCTATGAACTTTTGAAAATTTTTAAAAATTTTATCTATTTATTTATTTTTATGTGGTGTTGAGGATCAAACCCAGTGGCTCACAGATGCTAGGTAAGTGCTCTACCACTGAACCACAACCTCAGCCCTAGCTTAAATCTTTAATGGATGACATGTGAGAAGGTCAACTGGCACTGATCTAACTTAGACTAGCTCATGTGTGCCAGGAAGGGGCACTATGGACCCTGAAATTGGCTACTTCCTGCAGAAAAACAGTTCTGTTTTCTACCTTTAATCCAGACTGCTCAGGTAAAGCACCATTCAGTAGTTACTGAATTTTTAGGTAGGAAACATATAACTTAAATATATGAATAACTTAAAACATTCTGCCAACAATCATTGATGTACATAGTATGAACTATTATTGAGACAGCAAACTTCCTTTCAGCTTTATAGGTGATTAAGAAGATTAAGAACACTTGTTATTGTGAGAGACACTTGGTTTTGAAGCAGCACAAATTGATGAAACTTAGTTCAGTGGTGACAAGAATGACCTACTTACCCATATGTCCAGAGAATAGTTGTTGAAATCCAAGCCTGTGGGAATCAAATGAACTATGATTTTGAGGGTAGTTTGTACTCTTTTGGTGGAGGGTTATTAATTTCTTATGGGGGGTTGTCAGTGCATATGTACATACATATGGCATAATTTAATAAAATTTCTTTTCTTAGGTTTCATTGCTTTATATATTCACCCCATATACAGTCATTAAAAGGCAGTGACCTGGGGCTGGGGCTGTAGCTCAGTGGTAAAGTGCTTGCCTCAAAAGTGTGAAGCACTAGGTTCGATCCTTAGCACCACATAAAAATAAATAAAGATATTGTATGTTCATATACAACTAAATAAATATTTTTAAAAAGAAAATGGGTGCCTTGATTTAATAAAAAAAAAAAAAGGCAGTGACCTCAGTACCAAATTTAGATGGTTCTAACACTGACAGTATGGCAATGAGTTATGGGTCCCAAGGTAAACTTCAAGAATGGATCATCCCTGAAATTACTTACTATGGAATTAAAACACTAAGTTCTCTCTAGTTCTTCTTGAGAGGAGATAACTTCAACTGGGAGTACAGTCACTCTTAACACCAAGTGGGAAAAAAAATTTCTCTTGCTTTGGCATTTTCTGTTCCCTGGAAGAGGTTCTGGCTGGTGGAGGCAGAGATAACAGTGAATGACCCAAAATGAACCAACAATCTCTAAAATGGGTTAACAGAATACCCTGAATTCTACCCAGGCCAGGACTCAGAGACTGACCAGAAGCTAAGAACTGTTTTCATTTACATGAATCTTCGTCAAATAATAGAAGTACAGTCATGTCCTTCCTTATTCTAAATCCTGGTCTTTGGGAGGGGAGAAGGGAAGTGGATATAGAGGAAGGCCATGGTGCTTCACAAAGGCCTAGTATTCTAGGCCACACCTGACAATATCATCACATTGCAGAATGTAATCCCACTTTGAAAATGGATGACACTATTTTGGGAACTGAGGAGAAAATATAGATACCTACTCTGAAATTTTAACTGAAGAATGTGGAAGCCACACCAGTAAGCAGGTACATTGTCCACTTAAAAATCTAAATGGTTATTTTGCTTCTCAATTACCATATAATGACTTTCTTTTTAAAAAAATTTTTTAGTTGTAGTTGGACACAATACCTGTATTTTATTTGTTATTTACTTTTATGTGGTGCTGAGGATAAAATTCTGGGCCTTGCATGTGCTAGGCCCATATTCTACTGCGAAGCAACAACCCCAGCCCCAACATATAATGACTTTCTAAAAACTGCCTACTGTGGTGTATGTGTTAAGCATATTTTTTAAGAGTCCCTCCATTTTCAATGGATAAAACAATCATTTACATTCAAGAAACATGATCAAGTCTGGGTGTTCTAGGTGACATCTGAGACTAAATATGTAACCAACTTACATTTCACTCAAAACACATAATCATCCAAGCTGTATGTATACATAAACAGGTTTATGCAAACGTCCTGATGAAAGTATACTTAGTCTTTCAGATGAGGTACATAAAGCTAAGGGCTCAGCCTGTATATCCCACCAAGGGCAAGAGCAGCAACTTTTCTATTTTAATACAATTGTGAGCACAAATCATGTTGTTTAAAATAGAGATCCTTTCATAATACTTAAGATTTAGAGTAGAGAAAGAGAAGACAAAACCAAAATTCCCACACAGTCAAAAACAATTTCATGTCAGTCTTATAGTCTGGAAAAAACCTTAAGAAGAATGGCAGTTCCCAAACTCATATACTAGGATCCAGGTTCACCAAGACATTTCATTGTGCTTCGAAGTTGCTCATCATGGTTTTCCTGCTGTATTCATAGGCCAAAAATAGTGCACCATTGGAAGGGAATGCTCGAATCATGGTAGCTTTCAGTCCTGAATATAAGGCTAGTACTCCCTCGTTTCTCACGATATTTAACAAGGTTCCAATAAATCCTGCCTGTTTTCCATACATGGAAAGAACCTGAATTCTGGATTTAATACAATCCACTGGGAATACAACAAGCCAGAGGCAGATTCCAGCAACTCCACCACTTAACATCAAAGGGACAGGGCCTAGTTCATTCTTTGGTCTCCCTGATGCAAAAAAAGATCTGCTCAGTTCATACCCACTGAAGAAGAAGAAATAGCCTATTACTTCCTGAAGTAGAGTGCTTGAGAGACCATGGTATAAACCTAAGACACCATCCTTCTTAAGGATACTCTTCACGACAGACCAAATTGTGTTATGGCTTTTTACTATCTTTCCTGACAACTCCATTTCATACATGGTCTGCAGCCGGCACTTCACAAGCTCAGTGGGGCAAAGGACCAGGGCAGCAATCGCAGAGGCAAAGGAACCGGCAGTTGCAGTCTGCAGATCATTCAGTTCTGCCTGCTTGTCCAAGCCAACCATTTTTCGAACAAACTGTTGACTAAAGCCGTAGCACATGAAGAGGACAGAGCTCTGGGAGACTTGGGCCATCAGTGCTGGGCAGGTTCCCCTGTAGAAGCCCCGGATACCCACTTGGTTGTATGTCTTTCGGAAGCAGTCTCTGAGGCCCGTGTACAGGCCAGGGAATGTCTGCATCTTCACTTTCATTGTGTCAAAGGGCTGCCCAGTCAGTACACACGCTGTACCCCCTGCCGCCCCGGCTGTGAGGTCGATGGCAGCCTGGATGCTGGGGCTGGACTTCATGTTTGCCCACTCAACTGCGGGTCTTGGTGGAAGGCAACTCTCTGGAACACAGGACCCGGGGCCCACATCCGCCTGCGCCCAGGACCTGGGGTGGCTCCGCCGCCGGCCGCCGGCTCTCACACAGCCTAGGGGGTAGGCCGCTAAACCTCCCAAGTAACCCCTGGCCGGTGGCCTCGCGCTGCTCGCGAGCGCACAGGCAGGAGGCGGGGCCCTAGCAGGCACCAGCCTGCGCAGTGCGGGAAAACCTGCGCATAAAAGCTTTCCCAGGGCTGGTGTGAAGCTCCGGGAAGAGCACGTGCTGAATTTGCACAGGGGCCTGGGTTCAAACCTCAGCAACCTCCACACACACACACACACACACACACACACAAAAACACTTTGCTCTTTAGCCAGACTCCCCAGACTTTCTTACTACACACAGGGGGAAAAAATTAGAGATGCAATTTTAAGAAAAAGTTTTACAGTAAAGACCAACTATTTGGGGCTCCCGGTTACTATATGAAAATAAGTGGCTGTTTTTATTGGAAAACCCACAGTCAGCTGCTCCCAGCACTTCACTCTAGTGGGAGGGAGAGAGGCTGGGATGGAAATCTGTGTTCAGCAGATGCAATACTTTGGAGATAAAAACAAAATCTAAGGGGCATAAGGTTTGTGAAAATGATTCTCTTTTGTTTAGAAAGATTTCCTTGTGTGATTATCCATGGCTATCAATTATGATTTAAAGTGAGGCACCAAATGGCCCAAGGACAATTTGTCAACAGATAGTTTTCATTGTAGTAAATGGTGACCTGGCGCGGTGCACGCCTGTAATCCCAGCGACTGGGGAGGCTGAGGCAGGAGGATCAGTTCAAAGGCAGCCTTGGCAATGGTGAGGCGCTGAGATACTCAGTGAGACCCTGTCAGTAGTCTAACAAACAAAAATGGTAACCTGGCTTTTTCTTTGGAGAATGCCCAAATGTCAGTATTTGGAGTTCTTTTCTCTGGGACCATGTTTCTTCAGTGATAATCTTCCAACTCTGACCGTGTGGCGCAGGAGGAGAATTGGGGTGGGTAGACTATATTCCTAGATGTAACAGTGCTCCACTTTATGCTTCAAATATAGCCCTTGCTGCTCTGCCACTGCAACTGATTTTTAAAGTGGACATGTTTCTTTTTCTTCTCCTTCCAACCCCCCTAATCTCAGGGGAAACACATTACCTTCCTTCCCCATTCTAGGCAGATTTATCTGTCCTGGAGTGTACACCCACCATAGGAATGAACTAATCCAGAGTTGGTAATGATACCAGAAGATCTCAGAAATGATTATCTCCCAAATTAACAAGTGAATTACAACTACAACAGAGAATACATGGAATGTAGCCCTGAATCACCTCTTTAAAAGCCCCTTTTTCCTCCTGATGGGCAGTTTCACAGTCTTTGGGACAGGAGTCCCCTGTGTTTCTCCTTGGCTAGCAAAGCAATAAACCTTCTTTTTCCTTTTTCTCAAATATGTGTTCTGGTTATTGGATTGGCATCAGGGACAAGAAACCAGCTTTCAGCAACAAATTTGGCACCCTAGATGGGACCTGAGATTATTATACAATCTTGAAGTTGATTTTGTCTGTCAAGGGTCAAGTATATGAAAGAGATTCTGTATGTATAGGCATGCATGCAGTTGCATGATAAGGGGTCTGAACCATCAGGAATGAAGTTGAAGGTGCCAAAAGGCACTGCTTCTGGTGTGCTAGGATAGCAGGATACCAGAAGAAAGGGTTGAAAAGATTTAATATTTTAAACCCAGTGCTGGCTCTCCCAGCACCATTTCTCAGTCTGGCCTCAGGCAGCTGTAGATAATCTCATTGTGGGTCAAGGACACCAGGCCTAAACTGGAAAAAAATTCTGGAAATCTGCCTGGGCTGTAGAAAAATGGCCAAAGAGAACCTGGCCTCTGCTCTGCCTTCCAGCCCCTTTTGCCCCTGGTGGGTGGAGGCTAATGACCGCAAAGATGTGGCAGTAGATTCTAGCACAGTTTATGAGCTGGGCACAGGAATAGTCTCCCCTTTTAAGATCTGACAGGACACCTCATTTGGCCAGGGAATATCCATCACTGGGGAAAAGCCATTCTTGCTATAATAGTATTCCATCAAACTAATATGCCTGAGGAGATTGGCAAAATAAATAAATAACTGCACACAGAAAAGAAAAAAAAAAGGCCAACCTGTATTTTGTAGTTAGCCTCTGCAAAGGGGTCTTAAAGGAATCCTAAAGAAAAAAATGAAAAGGGCCTCCTACATTGCATATCAATATGCCTAGTATAAGAGAAAGGCCCAAAAGAAGCCTCTGGGTACAATTGACAGAGGGTGAGGAGACTCACTTAAAATTGATGGCATCATGATAATGGTGAGGCAGACAGGTCAGTCTCAAAAATATCCTGTGCTCCAACCCCATAAATGCAACCTGGGAATTTTTGAATATGCCAGATTGTCTGATCTCTCTCCTGGAATGAAATTTGCTGTGTAAATTACATGCACAGATAACATTCATAAGGACTATTTGAGAATATGAATTTAAGAAAGGATCCAAAACTAGAAAAGGTAAAAGATAGTTATAGATATGGAAATACATTTTAGTATGGAAATCAGAAGTTACAAGAAATGTGTCTGGATGAGAAAGTATTTTGTCTGGTAAAGCAATATTCTTGTGCTAAAGTCCCAGATAACAGAAAAAAACTAAAGGTGTAAAGTTGTGAATAAGTAAGTCCTAAAAGGTTTGTGGAAGGTAAATCTCAAAAGTTTGTGTTTGTGATTAAGTTAGCTATAATTAGCACAGTCAATTAAAATTATTTGATCTTTAATGTACTCATATGAAGCAAAGTCTGAAACATGGATCTGCTCCTATCTATCAAGTTATGTAAGTTTGTCAGCAAGATAACCAATAAGTGGCCTCTTTTATACATTGTATGTGACATAGAAGGGGCACACTGTCATTTGAAGACCTGTCTTATATCTGTTTACTTAGAGTAAGTCAATTTCTGATCATTAAAGTTGTTTCATAAATGTATAAGAGGTTTAAAAGGCTATCCTTTGATTTTTGCTTTAGTCCTGCTAACCCATGCAGACCTGTGATTTGTTACCATACACTCTGAATTCTAAATTGTACTTTAAAAGTTAAACTTAGGGGCTGGGGTTGTGGCTCCTGTGGTAGAGCGCTTGCCTCGCATGTGAGAAACCCTGGGTTCGATCCTCAGCACCACATAAAAATAAATAAACAAAATAAAGGTATTGTGTCCATGTATAACTAAAAAAAGTATTAAAAAAAAGTTAAACTTAGTTACATGTAAAGCTTAGGGGAGAACATTTTGCCAAGCTGATGTTCTCTAAGCTAAAATTATGTGTAGCAAAATTCTCAGATTTGTATAAAATTTTAAAAATTGTATTTATTCATATCAGTTGATGTTTTATAGCTGTATGAAGTAACCTGTTGTAAGTTATATACAATGTTATGTCACTCTTCACACTGGAATTGGAATTTAAATGCATTTTCAAAGATAATAAGAACCTGATTTGTTTAAAGGTGACATTGTAAAACATGAAAATATTCTGCTACCTTTTCCACAAAAGGGAAGTTAAAAGCTCTCTTAGCCTTTGTTTGATTCATTTTGAAATGCAATGTTGTATTGTGTTATTTGTGAAAAGCCCCACCTTACCTGAGATAAGGCTCTGTCTTCCACCTTATTCCATGTTAGAATGGCTCCAAAATAGACTAGACTTTAGTGCATTTAAATTTGTGTTCAAAAGATTGATTTTTGTTGTAAAGATTACTGTGATCTTAAACAGGGAATATAATGCATAACTAAGTAAAAGTTCAAGATTATAAAAGTAATTTTTCTTGGTTCATAGCTATTACACAACAGTTATAAATTTTATAACTGTTGTTGCCTGTTAGTATTTTGCAGATATACTGTTTCAAAAGCAAAACACAACCTGAGTTAATTTGAGATAATAAGCCATCACCTACAAAATAGATAGTATATAATGCTGACTTCCAGTACTAATACTAATCCCAATTAAATGAAAGGAGTAACTATAAAATTATGGATATTGAAGTTATAACCTGTTATTCCCTCTTCAAGACTGGTGAAACTGGCTTGCTAGGTGTTTAAAACCAAAAACTTGGAGACCAAAGGCAAGGAAGTAAAAGAGCCAAGGAAAAAGCAGCCAACATTTTGACCCTTGTTCTCTAAGATCAGCCAGGACCTAGAGAATGATGAGACCCCTCTCTGGGCCCTGCAACTCTGATGATCTACTCATCTGCTGATCAGGAAGACTGAGAGGACCTTAGAGAACAGGAAGCCAGTCAGTGCACATTCTGCAAAGAAGAGGGTCATTGGAGATGAAAATGTTGCTTCCAAGAGAAGCCACCTATGGTCAACCAGATACTGACCCATACTGGCAGGTGGCACCACTGGTAGAGGAGAGCTAAAGGAGCCAAGAAGTTTCACACATGTCCCCAAGAGTGATCTCTGAGGAATCTCAGCTGACTCTTAAATAGTAGATAGAAACAAGGTCAGTTTTGACCAACTTGGTCTTAAACACCTGGCAGGAAAGTATAGCCTTAGCATAGTCCTACATGAATATTTAAAGGGAAAAACAATGGTTTATTTAAGTGAAACTTAAGATGAACACTTGTGTCAGTCCTACCAAAGGTAGAGCTGGAGGCTATAAAGGAAGGGTTCTTGTGTGAGAGTGCCTCATAATGATGATCAAAAAGGATTCTAGAGTCACAAGTTTATCCTGAGTTAATTTGAGCCTGATCTCATAAACTTACAAATCTTCTTAACTTTCTATATTTATAAAGTTGACTGTTTTTCACTGATATGATTATGAGTTACTATCTTCATGGTTTTCAGAGACTGGCTGAAATACTAATTACTTTTGTGCTAAAGCTTATGAAAAAGTAATGCTTTGCTGTCTTGTTTGTTGTTATCAGGATCCCTGCTCTATGTATGACTTGTCCAGTCACCGCCCATCTGCCACTGTGGACCTCTGGATTACTCTGATGCTGAATGCCCTTGACTATCAACCCCTCACTTGACGGAGAATAAGGACTTTGAGTTACTATCCCCAACTTCACCCCCTTTCATCAAGAAGCAGTTTGGAGATGTCATCACCCATTTTTCCATAGAGATGGAATGTAGAAATTGACATGGGAAAATGTAACATTGGTCCACTTTATGCTTTGAATGTAGCCCTTGCTGCTCTGCCACTGCAACTGAATTTTTAAATGGACATGTTATTTCCCTTCCTCTCATCTCAGGGGAAACAGGGTTACCATTCTTCCCCATCCTAGACAGAATTCTGTCCTTGAGTACACACCCACCATAGAAATGAAGTACTCCAGACTTTGGGGATGGTACCAGAAGATCTCAGAAATGACTATCTCACAAATTAACAAGTGAATTACAACCCCAGCAGAGAACATGTGGAATGTAGCCTTTGAATCATCTCTTTAAAACCTTCTATTCCTGCTGATGGGCAGAATCACAACCTCTGGGATAGGAGTCCCCTATTTTCTCCTTTACTTGCAAAGCAATAAACCTTCTTTTTCCTTTTTCTCAAAACTGTCCTTGTTTTTGAACTGGCATTAGGGAAAAAGACAAAGCTTTCAGCAATATAGATATTGGTTTAATAACAAGGGAAGAAGGATAATATCCCTGCAGTAACCATATAGACTTTTACTTTATTCCTTTCTCAGATGCTTGTGCACCCGTCTTTATGTGTGCCTGTGTTTCCTGATTTTAGGCTTTCCTTGATTCAATTTTTTTCAGAAAATAAACTTTTCATCCTCTGTGGGATGGGGGGTAAATAGGGATCTTGGATCTCCTCAGCTCTGAGCATAAACTTCATTGAATCTCATGTTTCTGGCCTCACACCTTCAAAACTTCCCTGGAATCTTCTGCTTGAAAATATATTGTCTCTCACAGGTACTATATTAAATGGATTTTTCTGTAGTGCAACTTCTCTGATGTCTGAATTCATTTAACTTTTTTCTCTCTGTTTTGGCATTCTGAAAATGTGTTTACATCTCTCATTTGCTGTTATTTCATATCCTGTTCTCTTTGTCCTTGTGTTACTAAAATCTTGGTCCTTGTCCCCAATGCCAATCCAATAATGGGGATATGGTTTTGAGAAAAAAGAAAATGCATTGCTTTGCTAAAAAAGAAGAACTATGGGGGATTGATGCAGGTAACCTCATTTTTGATTGACCATGTATTTAAACCATAAAAAACATACAAAACATCTAAATAGTTATTAAGTACTGACTACATTCAAGGCACTGAGTTAGCCTCTGAATTATTGTAATAAGTACCAAAAAGTAGCAGAAAATTTCCCTTTAAAGCCTCCTGAAGAATAAAAGTAAAAAAAAAAAATACAAATGCCTGATGAAATAAACAACTATATATTCACTGAGTAATTTAGAAATATTTTTGGCTGCTAGCAGTATGCCTTAAAATAAAGGGAGATCATTATCATGTCTATAATAAACATAAGAAAGTCTCTAAACACCATTTTTTTCACTGTCTCTCTCTGATCAAGAACACACAGATGCTCCAAGTGATACCAATATCAAATATTACATCTTGACCTGAAAAACTGAAGTCCTTTCATCTATCCATCCATTTCACCTACTTTTTCTATTTAACTTAGCTTATTTTTAATAAACTTTACATACATGTAATACTTATGTATTTACATATAATTAATCACCCCCAAACTTAATGGCATTAAAAAACAATAAACATTTATATCACATAGTTCCTGTGGGTCCAAAATTCCAGAGCAGTTTCTCTTGAATGGGAGATTTGATTTCAGACCACTCTTATACTTCATCCCACTTCTAAGCAGCAAAATATCTGTCAGTTATCTCCTACCAAATAAGAAATTACTCAAAAAATGAAGTGATATAAAATAATAACCATTTAGAACTCACAGTTTCTGTGGGTTGGAAATTCAGATGAATAAAGAAAATGTGATATATATATATATATATATATATATATATATATATATATATATATAAACTCAGCAATAAAGAAGAATGAAATTATGGCATTTGTCAGTAAGTGAATGAAATTGGAGACTATCATGCTAAGTGAAATAAGGCAGACCCAGAAAGTCAAAGGTTCAATGTTTAGCTAGGTATTTCTCTTTTTTATTAGTTATTTTTAGTTGTACCTAGTATTAGGATTTATTTTTATGTAATTATAACAGCATGGAATATAATTTACTCTAATTCAGTCCCCTTCTACCCCTCCCCTTCTCTTTCCTCTGTTCCCTTCCTTTTACTGATTTTTCTGCTATTTACTTAATATTCTTTTTAAAATTAGTGCCTTGCAAATATATATCAAGGTGTGATTCACTGTGGTTTATTCATATATGTACATGAGAAAGTTAGGTTAGATTCTTCCACTATTCTTCCCTTTTCTTGTCCCTCCTCCCTGCCCATCAATCCCTTTCCTTTTCTGATCTGTCTCCATTTTGATGAAATTCTCCCACACCTTTTCTTTCCTTCTTTCCCCCTTTTTTCTCCTTATTTTGGATTAGTTTTCACAAAACAAACATTCAACCTTTGACTTTCTGGGTCTGCCTTATTTCACTTAGCATGATAGTCTCCAATTTCATTTACTTGCTGATAAATGCCATAATTTCATTCTTCTTTATTGTTGAGTATATATGTCACATTTTCTTTATTCATCTGTTAATGGGCACCTACGTTTGTTGCATGGCTTGACTACTGTGAATTGTGCTGCCATAAATATTGATGTGGTTGCATCCCTATAGTATGTTAATTTTAGATCATTGAAACTTATACCAAGGTGTGAGATATTAGGTAGGTATTTCTGAGTTGGGGTTCTTTCATGAGGTTCCAGTCAAGATGTAAAATGGGGTTGAAGCCATCTAAAGGCTTGACCAAGGCTGGACAATCTGATTACAAGATGGCTCACTTACATGACTGGAAAATCCTAGAGGTTAGCAAGAAGACCTCAGTCACCACTGAGGCCTCTCTATAGGGCCACTTGAGTATCCCCATGACATTATGGTTGATATCCCCTGGAATGAGTGATCATTAAGACAGTGAGACAAAAGTCACATGTTCATGACCTAGCCTTGCAAGTTAGACATCACTCTTCCTAAATCTTACTGGATACTCAGGACATTGATATTAAATCTAGGGGATTACACAAGGACCTTAATACAAGGAGGCAAGACTCAATAGAAGCCATCTTGGAGACTAGCAATCACAGTACCTATGAAGAATTAAAAGGAAACAAATAGATCTAAGAGAAGACTGGATAGAATGTGGGAAAAGAAAAATCTCCATGAGAAGGAGCTTTCAGCTCTTCAGTTCAAGATGTAATATTTAATATTGGTATTACTTGGAGCATCTGTGTGTTCTTGATCAGAGAGACCAGTGGAAAACACGGTATTAGGATTCAGGCTTCAATTGAATAAGGAGAATAGGCATTCAGGGGAAGCAATGTGGGAAACTGAAATAAATCCAGGAAATGCTACCCTCTCTACCAAAAATATATGATTCTGATTTTAAGAACATTCATGACAAGTTATTTTTTTCTGGTTAGGAATGGTTTCTTAGATGCTTAGGAAAAACCTTGTTAAGATAATATATTATAAAGAAGAATGAGACATGCACAGGGCCCAAGTGAACAAATATATGAAGAACAGGAAATACGCAAGAGAAGAGCATGTACATGGTAGAATAATAGATTGCAAAAGTGTGTATATTCCAAGTTAATACTGGACTGTTTTCCCCCACCTCTCTTTTTTCTTTTGTAGTACTGGAGATTAAACCAGGTTAAACCCAGGACCTTGTAAATGCTGAGCAAGCATTCTACCAGTGTGTTGAATCTCCCAGTCCTTGGTTTTGTTCTTCTCTCAAATTAGTACCTTACTTTGTGCTCTGAATTTAGTTGTTTATATACTGAGGAGAGAGAGACATCTAATGTTTCCCCTTTGGTTCTCCTTCAAGAGTAACACTATAGAGATATTGCTCATATCCTGGGAAAGGAAAAGAATAGGAGTTTTAAAATAAATATCCTACACCTGATAATTATGGGAGCTAAGACACAAGCTACAACAGGAAAAAGAAACTGAAGCAGAGATGTTAGGAAATGTGAAAGAAAAAAAAATGAAAATGGCTGAGTTGATACTGACCCTGCAGTGGTCTTATTCTGCTGAGCATTCTTTCTGGGATCCTATGTGCACCTGTAATGAAACAAGTCTTTCTTGTGAATAAAAATGAAGAAGTTCAGAATAGCACTCTCAGGACATGTCTCTTAAAGTAGAATATATTTAATTTGAAGGTTAGAGAGTGGGGTCATATGCTTCAAATGCATTGCTAGTTATAAAGTGATATATGGTAAGAAAAGGCAAGGCCTTTTAATTTTTGAGTAATTGTTCAAAACCTAAATAGAACACCATACAACTTATTTTACAGAACAGTTTCGAAAAGGAAGAGCAATACATTCACCATCTTCTTGTGATCTCCAGAGTTCAAACAGTGAAACTTTCAGATCAAAAGGAGACCATATACCCATAATTACAGGTAAATGTAAATGACAATATGTCCCAGTTAAATTAAGCAAATCTATATTGAAGAAAAATGTTACATTGGAACTATGTCCCAATAGCCAAGGTCAATGATCAGTATGAGGGCATTATTATTAGGAAAACAGTCTGTACCTCCATTGAATTGTCATACATAGTTATACAAATAATAGAGATCAAGTTCCATGATAAACATTTGACTAAATAGCTGAGCCTGGGAAGAATAGATCTCAGCATATGCTATAACATTACTCAAGGCAGTAGGGAATCTTAAGCTATTGAAAGCACTTTCCCCTGAATATCTTCCAGAGCATACCCACCAGAAAACAATGGCAAAGTAGTTTCCCACTTTTTAGTGAATACTATCACCCTCAACAAGATGAAACATCCAAATCACATACTTCTAGCAATTAAATTGAGTGGTCAGATAAAGTTAACAGAAAAAGTAAGGTTTGAGCTGAGGCCAATGGCAGAAAGTTATCCATCAAACTATCTGGAGACTGTTTCAATAAAAGGAACTCTAAATGCTAAAACTCTGGCAGGAAAGGGGTTGGAATATGAAACATAGAAGCCCATTGTGGTTGCTATGCAGTGCATGTTTCCACTTAGTCCATGTTTCCACTTAGAATTCTTACTGGAGGCATACATATGAATGAATATTTATTGCAGCATTCTGTGCATTAACAAACTAAAAAATAAATGACTTAAATAACTATCAATAGGGAGTGGATAACAGTAAGAAAAACTATATTGTGAAAAAGAGAATTATATATGTTGATAAGAATATATAACATATTAAGTTGCAGAATAATACTTATCACAATATGTTTGCATCACAAAAGTATATATATGTAATTAATTGTATACATGAAATAAAGGGATGGAATAATACATATCAAAATGTTAAAGAGTAGCTTATCTTAGAAAGTTGATATGAGAAGAATGTTACAGATTTTTTTTTATAGAATCTATTATTTAAAATTTTAAGAGTCTCATTTTAGTATTTTAAAAGAGTAATTTAAAAAAATGTTCTTCAAAACATCTGTTCATAAACACAGGAATACTGAAAACTGTAGTTCTACTGTATACCATACTGATTAAGCCAAGTAATTTGTGAGAAAAGTTAGTCTCTTACAGTAACTCAATATTTACTTGGTTCCCAGTCTTCAATTAAGTCATTCTCTTTTGAAGTTTTTATAACAGATAATTACTCATTATGGAGGATTTTTATTTAAATGCTAATGCAAAGCTGTTCAAAATAAACCAAATAAACGATATAGTTATGGTAGTAAGTTGAGCCAATGTATTTATACTACAGATATATTTGAAGGAAACTTCATTTCTGCTATAGTAATTTATAAGCTTATTTAGAAAATTACCTAAATTTGAAATCAATCAACCATATATAAATAGTAGTTTCTTCAACTGTTTAAGTCACTCTTTAACTCAAATAATTATTAAATACCTGTTATGGATCATCCCATAATGAATAGACAATAAAGTTTAAGTAAGTTCACTTACTATATTCCAGGCATTACTTTATTGTTCACTTAACATATTCCTGGTATTAAGTAAGTCCTCTATATGATAACAGTCAGTGACCCTACAGCCCTATGAGGTAGGTAATATTATCATCTCCATTTTAGACATAAGAAAATTGAGACAAATAGATTAAGTTGCCCAAGATCCACAACTAATAGATCACTGAGCTGGGATAATAATATGTAGGTACTACATCTCTTTTTAAAAAATATATTTTTTTTAGTTGTAGTTGACACAATACCTTTATTTTATCTGTTCATTTTTATGTGGTATTTTTGAACCCAAAGCCTCACATATGCTAGGCGAACACTCTACCACCGAGCCATAACCCCGGCCCTTAGGTACTACATCTCTTAACCTTAAGATTTTAATCTCTGTATTATACTTTAGTAAGTTAACTGTGACTAATAGGATACTTCAGAGAAAATAAAGCATTTCTTAAAAAAGAATGACTTTGCCATATGCTAGTAAAATGGATGTATCTGGAGACTATCATGCTAAGTGAAATAAGCAAAAAACCAAAAGTCAAATGTTTTCACTGATATGTGGAAACTAAACCACAATAAAGGGGAGAGGGTAAGAAATTCAGTAGATTAAAGGGAAATGAAAGGAAGGGAGAGGAATAGAAAAGAGTAGAATAAATCCAACAGTTTTGGGCTGGGGTTGTAGCTCAGTGACAGAGTGCTCGCCTAGCATGTGTAAGGAACTGGGTTCAATCCTTAGCACCACATTTAAAAAAAAAAAAAAAAAAACAAGGGACTGGGGATATAGCTCAGTTGGTACAGTGTTTGCCTCACATGCACAAGGCCCTGAGTTCAATCCCCAGTGCCACAAAAATAAGTAAATAAACAAATACAATAAAGGCATACTATAAAGCTAGAAAAGAAAATGTTTTAAATCTAACAATTTTCCTATGTACACGTATGAACATACCTATGTGAATTCCACCACCATGCCAACCCACAAAGGATCCTAATTAGAATAAGATATATTTCATGCTTGTATAATTTTATCAAAATGGATTCTAATGCCATGTCTAATTAAGAACCAATAAAAATAAAAGAATTATTGAAACAAAGATTTAAAAAATTAAAACATGTCTCTCAGTGAATATATACAGTATTGGGGGATATGAGCAACAGGTAATTTATATTTTACTATGAAAAGTGCATACTAGAGTACGCATGGGATTATAGTTACTAAATGTGAGAAACATCCACATCCATATCCAGTGTTGTGCAATGACTAAAAGTGGGAAGCACAGAGTACAGGCAAAGCCACAAGAGTCACTTAAACTAGATATGAGGTCAAGAAAAACTTGCTGTATGTGATAGTTGAGACTCAGAGTCTTCCAGGTAGAGTGAACCACCTTGTTAAAAGGCACTCAGGCCTAGGTAAGGAAGAGTAAAAACTCCTTGAAAAAATGTAAATAGGTGCAGGATGGATTAACAGTATAGTAAAGGCATGTGGTGAACTTAGGCTGAAGAGGTAAGTGGAAAATTCATAATCTTACACATTTTCTTAAGAGACATAAAACTTCAACCTGAGAGCAAAGATGTACCACCCAAGATTTCAGACATGGAAGTGACATGATTAAATGTTAGAAAGATCATTTGGGGCCAAGGATGTGCAATAGTGTAAGCCTGCAATCCCAGCTCCTCAGGAGGCTGAGACAGGAAGCTCATCAGTTGGAGGCCAGCCTGGGCATCAGCAAGATTCTGACTCAAAAATTTAAAAAGCTGGGGATGAGACATAGCTTCATAATTGAGTGCCTGCCTAACATGTGAGGTCCTGGGTTCAATCCCTAGTACTAGGGGGGAAAAAAAAAGCAGATGGTAAAATGTTTATACACACACACAGGAAGCTATTGTCATTTACTAGGCAAGAGACAAAATGGATTGAAATAAGACAATAGCAGTGTGATTGAATGCCTGAATGCTCTTTATAAATAGTGAGGGAAAGGCAGAAGTCAAACCTTATAGCCCAAATTTCTAGATTCAACAGTTGGGGTGGATGGTAGTGGCATTTATTTTCACTGAAATACAAGAAGGGCAAGTTTTCAGGAAAAGATGAGTTCTGTTTTGAAAATGTAGAGTTGCAGTACCTGAGTGATACTTTCATGTGATTCCAGTAAACAGCTGAATATACTAAATCTGAAGCTCAGAAGAGATCAGGCTTAGAAATGTGGATTTGAGAATCAGCAGTTAATAACTGAACAGTGAGATCAGTAGGCTATTCTGTTAATGTAACCAGCATCTTTTCAATTTTGATGAAACTCATCTGTCACTGAGTCATAGGAACTTTCTTGAGATCTTGATAATTATCTGATAAAAGATCCACTGGAAAGCCAAGTAAGGTAGTAAGGTTTCCTATGTTATCTTATTAAATAGTAGCAAATTACCTAGATGTACTATAATTGGAATTTGTCTCCTTCCACAGTAGCATATTAAGAAAACCTGCTTTTTATTATTTTCAAACAAGAAAAAATTCCAAAACCTAAATATTGAGGGAAATCTTATTTAAGCATCCATTCTATATTGAAGTCTTAAACTTGTGAAAAAAAATTTGGTAAAACAAAATGATCAGCTGTGAGAAAAATTACCCCTGTGAAAGTTCCAAATATCAGCAATTATGATTGTAGACTTGAAGTCTGTTTTTTTTTTTTTTTTTTTTTTTTTTTTTTTTGTAGTTCTGGAGATCAAGCACAGGGCCTTGTGCATGCATGTGAGGCAAACACTCTACTAACTGAGCTATATTCCCTTCCCTGGTTAAATTATTTTTAAAAACACCTCATCACTAATGGTTCCTGACAAACAGAAAATTTAAATGAGCCTAAACATACTTACTTCAACACATCCACTAAGGCTTTTTATATACCAATCTGTCAGAAATGTAACAATTCCACGTTTTATCACTGATTTTTTCCAATGTAGCTCTGAAGAAGAGGCTTTTGAGATTGGAAAATTTAAGTGAATATGAAAATTAAGAAAATTTGATTACCAGACCACTGTACTTACTTCTTTGTGGGCAATTTTGATGAAACAACAAGGATCCCTTTAGTTATCATATTAAATAATAGAAGGAATTAAATTGAAAAGAATTAGGAATAGAATCTTAGTCCCCAACAATGGAATTGTTCATTAGACTGTCATTGCTTTGTTTCCAGTATTATATGGAGATAAGTTTAAGGTTAGTGCTTTTTGAAAAGGGCAGAAACAATCCTTCATCTATAAAAATTAGGATAGTTTAGGAAGGCTATTTACCTATGTTCCCCATCTCCATATGTAACAGGTGTATTGGAACCTTATAAAGCAGATGGTGTTTCCAATTTCTTTGCCCCTACAACATTCCTTTTTCTGAAAACCCAACAGAACTGCTTCTTTACCTGCAAAATAGGATCACATTCTTCAGTCCTTAAACTCCTCCAAGAACCCACCTTGATTCCCACCACCCATAAAAGAACAAGATACATTATAACATGAAAATTAGTTGCTTTTATTTACTATTAGAAACAATTTTATGAAAATGACTTGCATCCCTTCATGTGGGGAATTGCTTTAAGAAGCTAAGAAAATAGGTAATGTATGAAAAACATATGTAAATAGCTGCCAACAGATCAATTTCTTCCTATTGATCTCAGATAGCAAAAGAGAAAATAACAGCTTCTGTAAAATAAACAGGAGCAAGTCCTGCAAATGAAACTATGATTAAAGCTAAATTGTTCAAATCACTGATTTTATGACTTTCCAAAAGCAACTGTCTATGCAATCTTACTTCCTAAAGAATAAACACATAGCAAAGTAGCTCTTAAAAAAAAAACTTCTGAGATAATTCAACATAACTTCTAACATTAGAGGGAATGGGAAGTACTGAAAAGTCTTAATATCCAAATGATGAAACCAAGACCTTCCAGTCTCAGGACTGAAATTAAGTATCAATACTCTTCATCACTTCTCTAAAAGTGATTCTAATTCTTCTTGCAAAGAACTAAGCTGCTCCTTTTCTCGGTCTTCCTTTTGTTTGAGTTCATCTAACACAGCCTGGAACCTGTTCTTGAGAGCCAGGTTTTCCACTTTCATGATGAGATCCTCTTGTCGTTTTGCTCTGTCCTGGGTCTCTTGGAGCTTGCCTTTCATATTATCAATCTGTTTCTGAATTCCCATAACCAGTTGATTGGTTCCTTCATTTTCTTGATGTTGTTCATCTGATTCATTTAGCTTATCCTGTAGCTGTCTCTCCAGATCTTCTTCAGTGTCAATGATGTTTATATCTTCTTCATCTTGATGTTGTGTCTCATCTTCATCTTCACTGCTGCTGCTGAGATCATTGAATATCTCTCGAAGCTCATCATGTTCCAATGAGTCATGGCCCTGTCTATGGCCAGACATTCCTGGAGAGGAGATATCAAGGCCTTGATTTTCTGTCTCTTTTGTTTCATCTTCAGCAATTATTTCCCAACGAGTACTGACAGCTTCAGCATCTGTACTCAGCAACCGCTTCACTTCTTTTTCCACATCTGGAGATTCAATATACTTCTTCTTTGCTGTCTTCCGGAACCTTCTCTTTCTGACATTTTTCAGTGGCAGAGTAATTCCATGGTTCCAGACAAACTTTTTCTCTTTGTCCTTATCTTTTTTCTTGTTTGCTTTGGGATCAGTAGTAGCAACTGGTTCTTCCACAGGAGGATACAGGTCACCATCAACTGTGGATACAAGCATCTGACAGATATCGGCTGTCTTGTAAAAGGTTTTCTTGTCAATGGTTTTCAAGCTTTCCATAACACATGGCAGATCTACCAATTTTGAGGCCAATGGAACCCGGTCCACTCTAACAATTCCATGACGGCCATCGGGGTGTAACTCAATTGTCAGTCTGTCCTTGAGGTTGACATGGCCAGACTGTACTGCTCTCCTCACTGTAGAGGCGTATTCTGGAGGTAGGCGTAAGATAAACTGGCTCTCTAGTTCATGAGGAGCGTCATCTTTGCTCTTACTCATCTTTACTTCTTTGTGGCTCACTTCTCCTCTAATAAACACTTGTTGCACTAAAAAGTTCCAGCTACTGCAACTGTTAAAAAGATCAGTGTGTTATGAACTGAAATCTTTAATTACAAGAGTTCTAAGTAGAAAAGCAGCTAAGCAGAATAGCAAGTAAGCGTCTAAGTCGACTTAATAAGCCACAAGTCTTCTCTCTAAGGTGATAAGAGCGCGGGATGTTATTGACACTTTGGCTTATTCACAAAGTTCTTAAGTCTATTAGATGCAATGCCAAGTTCCAACCTCTAGATGGCGCTGCCGGACAAAGCAGACAGAGCAAGCAAGACAGCAAGCAGAAAGCAAATGGTGGCTCCCGCGGAGTGGATTTTCGGCACAGAAAGCAAGGCCCAGCAAACAATCCCAATCCACAAACTCTCCCGGAATAAAAAATATTCAAAAAGCGGGGCGCAGTGAGCTTTCTTCGCCTCCGGTACTTACAATCCACTGCTGATTACACATTCAGCTTCTCTGCCCGGAGCCAAGCGAAAGAGGAAGCAGATGGGAGCAAAGCGCCAGCGGCTCTGAGCAGCAAAGCGTCCGGGAGCCAAGCGTCTCCTTTTCGATCTCTTTGTTCTTCCTGCTGCTTGGCAAAGTGATACGCTACAGATTAACGGTGAAAGGAGCTCTAACAAGCTGCGCGAAATCTCGCCTAAAGCCGCTGCTCTGAGCCGAAGGCTCAGCACTTCAGCAACCCCCGGTTAGCAGCGGCGGAGAAGGAAGCACTACCTCACGGCTCGTCGGGAGGCGGCTGATTGACAGCTCAGCCCAAGCGGAAGTATCTGCTGCCTCAGCGGGAGCAGGCGCAATGACGCTGTCCTGCGCAATGTCTTCTCTTCGGGAGAAAACTTAAGGGCGGAGAATGACTTCAGAAGAGGCTTGGGTTGGAAAATAAAAGATGTCTGTTCCAAGAAAGACAAATTTGCTCCCCGCTAAGTCAGCACTTTTACCGAATCGCTGTGGGGCGGGATAGCTTCTAGTCTTCCGGGTGATTACCGGAGATAGGGTATTCTTGCAGAAAGCATCTTTGCTACTGAAAACATCTCAGATCCTCCCTTGGGTGTATCCAATCTGGTGCAGCTACAAGAATTTGTAACTAACCACAAAATGGATTTTAAAGTGCCTGAACCAATGGAGTGATGAGGATTTGCTACCTACTGTATGATTCTATATGTCTGTATTTTCTTAATTTTGAAATTGCCTGGAGGGGAACTAAGCCTCTAGGTTTATTTCTATTTTGGAGGACTCCAAAGGACCAGAGGTGATTTTTCTTTTTAATGTGCTTGATTGAGCTATAAATGTAAACAGAGAAGTTAGTGTTCTTTGGGAAGCAGAGGTTTATTAAGGACAGAATTGTCTGATAGAAGGTCTGATTAAAGTGTTGTATATAATTGAAATATTATGCCTTGTCTCTCAAGTAATTTTAAGTTCCTTTGGGATATTTTTCACATTAGCTTTATGGTTTTGCTGTTTTCTGCTCTCTGTTCTATGGATGTCAGGTTTTCATCAACATGTATTTATAATACTTTGGTATAACTTTAACAGCTTCCACTTCTTTATATCCATTTTCACTTATTTTTTTAGGATATGTTTGTTAGAGCATCAAAGTCATTTACATTTTCTTCCCCAGCATGGTTAAAAAAGTAATTTCTATCCTCTAAAATATTAATAACAACTTCATCTAAATCAACATAACTCTTTTAAATGTGATTAAGATTTCCAAAATTCCCTATATTTTTTATTTATTTACTTTTCTTCCTTATACTAGATTCAAGCCTCCTTGGTAGTAAGCTTTTCTGTATTGCTCATTGTGTTCCAGTGCCTAGTATGATAATATAGGAGATACACAGACCAAATTTTTTTTTTTGCTAATAGAATGAAATATCTGATCCATCTAGAAAGAACATGAATATAATCTAAATCCTACAATGATTTGTGAGAGAGAAGAGGTTGAATGTCACCTTAAAATGAGATAGATCCACTTTTCTATAGATTTCCTCTCTAAGGATGGTGTCAATTGTTATGAGGAACTTGCCACCAGTTTGATTTTTATGTTGACTTTAAAGGAGAAATTATGACCTTTCAAGTAATTACATTATTTCTTTTTGTTCCATAAAGTGTTGAAGAATGTTTTCTGTCTGCTTCATCTAAAGTTTCCAGGATGATCTATGTCTTCTCTTTTGAAGATGAAACTTTTTCACTTGTGCTTAATTATGTCTGATTTTACTTATTCTATAGATATTAGAGTTTAACTTACTAACCTATGCATAGTGCTTTACTTAACTGTATAAAATGTGAAACTATGCTTATACATGAAAATACTCAAAAGTATTAAAAAAAAGTTTTTTTAGTTGTAGGTGGACACGATATCTTTATTTATCTATTTTTATGTGGTGCTGAGGATTGAACCCAGTGCCTCATGCATGCAAGGCAAGTGCTCTACCACTAAGCTACAACCCCAGCCCTAATCCAAATGTTGGATTTTCATTTCTTAGAGTTTTATTATGCTCATATATTTTTGTAACAGAAGGTAACTTGAAAATAAATTCTATGCAATTCTGATTGGCCAAATTTATGGCACATTTTAGTTAATTAATTTTTGAGATGGATGATTGTCTAAGATAATTAAAAGGATTAACTAAAGTTTTCCTAAAGTATCTGCCTCCTTCAATTCTGAAATATATTATCTGCTTTTGAGTTTTACACATTTTCTAAATGCTGTCTTTTGGGGAGTTATGTTTATGTTTACCCTAAAAGTAAAGCCTCTGCCATATTACTATCATCTTAAAATATAGTTGTTCTTTTCCCCAAAATCCATTAGAAATATAGAAACACTCTGAGTTTATGAAAGAATTACTCTACTGTGATTGTTCCATGAATATCTGTAAAACCAGTGAATGGAAGATTGGAGAGAGCAATAAATTCCCCAGTGCAGTAACAAGTCTTCCGAAGGCTTCTTTTGTATTATTAAGGAGTATGACAGGACACTGCTAATCCTGTTTGTTTGAAAATTCTCTTTAATAAACTTTCAAGTTCCTTAAAGAGCTTCTTTTTCTTTGGAGACGATGGGAGAAGTACTGCTTATATTTGGGGGGTAGAAAATTATGGAAGTTAAAAAATAGCAAACATCCCTCCAAAAAGCAAACTTCTCTATTGCTATATTACCATATATTTTAAAAGTAAAAAGCAGGTTAACAGTTCCTATATCAAGTAGATGCTTCTATTAAAAAATATATAAAAACTTAACCAATAGTGGTTTAAACAATACGAAAATCTATTGTCTCAAAAACCAAGTAGACTAGAGTATCCTGTCCAGTAAAAATCTAATGTGGGCTCCATATGTGAGCCACAGATGTAATTTTAAATTATTTAAGGGATGGGGGTGTGGTTCAGTGGTAGAATGCTTGCCTAGAATGCATGAGGCCCTGGATTTGAACCACTGCATCAAAATTTATTAATCAATTAATTGATTAGTAGCCACATTAGAGTGGCGAAAAGAAACAAGTGAAATTAATTTCAATAACTATATACCTAAAATACTAGTATAACATAATTTATATAAAAATTATTATTGATACATTTTACATTCTTGTATTTTACTAAATCTTCAAATCTAGTGTGCATTTTACACTTATAACAGTTTAAAGTAGCCATTTTTCATGTGCTCAATAACCACATGTAGCAGATGATGATCCTTGAAGAATAATTGCCTTGGGGCATGATACAATCATGACTAACACAAACTGTTTTTCTCTTCTAATTTTGAAGAATAAGTGTCTATTTACACTTTTTTAATTATCCTTTCAGTCTGCCCTCTTCTCCTTATAAATGTCCAAGAGTTGTGGTCACAAGAAACATGTTGGCAGTGACTGAAAAACTCCTTACTAGTCCATGACAAGAGTAGCCTTCCCTAAACCAAAGTCTTTTGATTGGATTGCACTGACTTGGTCATGGATCTATCTATGACTCAATAATGCCTACTGAGAAAATATGCTATGACTTTCTTAAAATTGTGAGGCGATTATATTTGGTAATATGGGAATGGAATCTACTGATAACTATTAGGCAGAGGTCAAGGATCCTGCTGAACATCCTGAAAGGCACAGAACAGTCCCCACACCACAACAAAGAATTAGCTGTCTCTAAATATTAGCAGAATTGCCAGGCACAGTGGTGTACACCTGTAATCCCAGTGGCTCTGGAGGCTGAGACAGGAGAATTGTGAGTTCAAAACCAGACTCAGCAACAGTAAGGCACTAAGCAACTCAGTGAGACCCTGTTTCTAATAAAATACAAAATAGGGCTAGGGATGTGGCTCAGTGGTTAAGTACCCCTGAGTTCAATCCCTAGTACCAAAAAGGAAAAAAAAAAGAGTTGAGAGATCCTACATTAAGCTTATTATTTAAGCCTGTATCCCTCAGTGAGGGATTCTTGGTTTATATTGATCAGAATCTACTACAGCTATGAATAGATTAAACTTCCCTTTAGGTATATGGAGGGTGGACACCAAAACTAAAAGGAAATATTAAAAGAAAGGAAAGGGCACTGACAAACCAATAATATCAATGAAATACAAAAAAAGGCTGGGGATGTGGCTCAGTGGTTAATTGCCCCTGAGTTCAATACCTGGTACCAAAAAAAGTATATACATATTGAAAACTATTAATAGGCATCAAATTTAAATTCTTATATCTAATTATATAATGCAATTACTGGTGATTTTAGTTTTATAAGTATTTTCTACCTTTTTATAGAGCAAATTTATTGTGTTGAACTTGTGGTAAACTTTTCTTTTAATAATGTACAATTCTTTTTCAATGAATAATTTCTCTAGTAACCTTTTTTTTTTTTTTTAAGAAGAAGCTTCAGTATTATATTGTCTTCTTCAAAAACAGAATATCAAGGTCTGGGGATGTATCTTAGTGACAGAGTGCCTGCCTAGCATGCATGAGGCCATAGTTTGATCCCCAGCACAAAGGGCAAAAAAGAGACAAGGGGAAAAATTCTGCAAGAATCTTAAGTTAACGTTTAATAAACTAAAACGTTTGGTTTAGATTCTGTGGAAAGACTTTTATTTTATTTTGTCCAACTTAAATCGTGATTTGCACCCTTTCATACTAAAGCAAATAAATTTGCACCCTTTCATACTGGTAATCTACAAGTCCCTAAAATTAAGCAAATAATGTTCCGGAAATAACATGTGGGACATTTCATTCTGGGCCTCTGGGTGCCGCTGTCGGCCAGCCAGTGGCTGGAGTGAAGCAAAACAATCCACGGGCGACTCTGACACAGCCGACTGTGTTTTGAGAAATATCTCAGGAGAAGAATGCAGTCCTCTCCCCAATAGTCTGTTCCAAATAGGTCCCAAACGTCAGGATATTTAATGACCCTGACCCTGAGTGAGCCGCTGCACCTCCACTTCCACCCCAGAGCGCCTTTGTAATCCGGAAACAGAGAGCAACCGCAGCGAGGGTATTCGGGTCTGAGCAGCACCGGGAACAAAAGAGGAAGAAGCCCTATCCATACACCGGCAGCTGGCAGCGCACAGGAAGCGCGATTTCCCTGCCTGCTGACTTTATACTGCCAAAAAACTTGGTGATATTCTTGGAAAGAAGTCTGTGATTTTAAATGTGGGGAATCTGCATCTCGGTGACCAGAAACTACTGGTAAGTGCTGATAATCCTCTTACCTACCAAAGAAAGCAGAGATCTACTTGAGAATGACAGGATGGATATAGCAGAAATGCCTAAGGAAGTGTCTAAGCCACTCGAATTTGAAAATCAAATTCACTGAAAATCAGATGAAAGTTTTTGATTCATACATAGTCATCCTGGATATAAATGATAATATAATGGCTTTTGGTACAAACATTTTGTTTTGGAAATTCTGGAAAACAGCTTAATTGATTCATTGTTTAAAGCCATCAGATTTGGATATTGGTAGTAACTTTAACTTTATTAGATTAGTTTCAACAACCATTCCTCCAACTCCCAGAACTAAAGGAGAGCACTCAAGCAATAAATATTCTGAATTGCTATTGAAGAAACCTTGGAGCAGAGAACCAGAGCTGCCACTTCTTAGTGGTGAGCATGGGACAGAACAGCTCTGAGCAAGAGAAAGCATTGGATGCAAATGTCAGACCTTGCATATTGGACCATGACATACAGGGTAGAGCCCAGCCTGCAGAACATACCCTTCACCACCTTGAATTCTTCAAGTGATCCTCCTTGATCTGATGACATCTTTAAGGTAGAGTTCTCCTACACTTTCTGCACAGTCTTGCAGAGCATACAGAATATACCTGCTGCTCCAAAATTACAGTAATGCTTGATTTTGAAAAAAAAAAATGACAGGAACAGCATGAGATAGAAAATTAAGAGTGGAAGAGCTCGGGAGCTATTTCAGAGTCCTAGTTGAAATGAAGATCCAGAACTATAATGCAATACAGGTGACTCTCAGCCAGGTGTCTAGTCCTATTAGAGATTAGAACTGTGATTGCCTAACCAGAACAACAGAACTGACCACCCTGCTTAAATGAAGAGGTAAAAATTTGTGTAGGGAGGAATGATCCCATTGGCAAAAAATTCACCTCCAAGAATTAGTATGTAATTATTTGTTACCTACTGATGGAATTCTAAGCTGGAAGAAGATTCTAATCTACAATGTCACTATCAGAGTCCCTCCCATGTCCCCCAAAATAAGCTATCCTTGTCCTCCAGCACAAGCCTCACCCTGCATGCTTTGAAAATGCTCTGGTTTTCTGAAGGCCTCCTTTTTGATCCAGGTGACCAGGAATACCCACAGAGACCTTTATCAAACAATTTAGCACTTCTGGCCAGGTCTTAGGGCTCTCCATACCTCCTATTTCTTCCTGACCAGTGATCTGGCATTGAGAGGCACTGTTGTCCTATGTTAGTGAGTGCAAAATGCAGTGGTGTTCATTGATACTAACTTTGAACTGATTCTGGGAGTAGTGATCAGGGTTTAACAGGCTCAGTGTCATCCTGAGCCTCCCTGTAATGGTGAATAACTTCTTTGAAAGTGCAAGGAGGATGCTATCAGGAGCTACAGCTAGATGAGGCCTTCTTTGACACTGCACTGCACACTACAGTCCTGGTTATCCAGTTACCAAAGTGGAGACCAACTGGGAACAAGAGTTGACTGTTCTACCACATATTTCAGGCCAGCTAACTTAGTTCTTCAACCTAGGGATTCACATTAGTTATGTGTGTATTATGCTGCTAATAGTAACAGAGACAGAGTTTTCTGGTCACCTCCCACAGTGACAAATCATCACACTGTGTCTGGTATTGGCCAACAGTTATCAGAAGTTGCTGCTAGAAACCGCTGCCAGACAGGCAGAGCTTAAGTCTTACCTTGCTCTTGGTACTCTTCTTCACAAGGACTCCGGATATCACCCTACACCAGCAACACTCCTGTAGCCCTGACAGTAGGGGATACTTTCAGCCTGGCCTCTAGTCCAAGATAGGATTTGGACTTGCCCCCAATTTAAAAGAAGAAGTTTGCTTCCCTTCCTACAATCTCTGTGTGGTTTCAAACATAAAATTTTTGTTCCTTAAAATTAATTCAAGCATCTTTCAACTAGATATTCTCTATAGTGTCAGCAAAAAAGAAGCCTTAAATGTTACATTGGATTCAAATGTATTCGTGTGAGTTTTAATATATTTATTTAGTACATCCTTTTGTAAATCATCACTGTTTGTCTTCTGTTGTTGAGTGTAGGGGGCACTTCAAGTTTAACTTTCTGGTTTTATGTGTATTTTGATTTGTCTCATTTGCTCACAATTCACTCAGAGAAAAGTTTTGTGTGCAATTAGTGTACGTTGTGTAAAGTTATGGGGGTACCTATTAAAGAGTTCCTTCCTTGCAATATTGAAGGAGGCTTATTGCATCTTCAAATTACTACTACCCTTGGGCTTCATATACTTGTTTTTTAAAAATTGAGAAACTGGGGCTGGGATTGTGGCCAGTGGTAGACCACTTGCCTAGCATGTGTGAGGCAATAGTTTGATTCCCAGCACCACATGTGAATAAATAAAATAAAGTCCACTGACAACCAAATAAATATTTTTTAAAAATGAGAAACTGCACAATTGGTTTAACAAGAACAAAAATTCTCTTAATGATTCCTGTGGCCTTTGATTATTTCTTTCCTCATATTCTGAATCTTTCTTAAAAATGATGTCTAAGTATTGGCTGCCAGTATCTGGCTCAAGTTGTTCTTGAAAATGTTCCTGAAAACTCTGGAGTGCAGAGAGCATATCATTTAATGGTTGGATAAAGATAAACAACTCACTCTAAGCCTGAGACATTTTAGATAGTAACCTTTTTCTAATACTGCAATGAGTAAAAGAAAGAAGCCATTTTCTTAATTAAAAAATACTGCTATTTAAGAAAACCAATTTCTTTGTAGAAAATATTGTGTGATTATTAGAGAATAACACTATCCTTATAGACTGCCTTAAAATAAAGATTGTGGCCTTTTTTCGTTTCACTTATGAAGAATATTGTCATACCTGTCTCTTAAATTTGAGTTCTAAATTATATATTCATGTAATGTTTGTAAATGAAATTCCAAGAGCCCAAGTTATCTTAGTCAAAATATATTAGCTTTGGATGAATTTAATTTTTTAAAAAACCCCACAATATATAGACACTTCCAAAAGAGAAGAAAAATATGGATCGAATTAAAACATCATCTTCAAAATCCCAAGGATTTTGTGAATATTCAAAGCACGATGGAAAAGAAACAGTGTGATCCAATTTTTGAAAGTTTAACTTACATTCTAAAAGCTTTTCTCCCTCCAATGTTTTTCATCCTTCAAAAAGAAATTGCTTTGTGTGACCTGACAAATTATCAAGTAGTCAAGATATACAACAGAGCCAGTTGCGGTGACTCAGGCGGGTAATCCCAGCCATCCGGGAGGCTGAGGCAGGAGGATCATGAGTTCAAAGCCAGCCTCAGTAAATGCCAGTCGCTAAGCAACCCAGTGAGACCCTGTCTCTAAATAAAATTCAAAATAGGGCTGGGGATGTGGTGCAGTGGTCCAGTGCCCCTGATCCCTCCTAGCAGAAAAAAACATATACAACAGAAAAGGTGGAGGGACAGTTTTCTCCTCTTTGTGGTATGAGAAAGTTCTTAACCCTTATTCCCTGAATGGCAAACAGAGAAAGCAGATAACTTGGCAATACTGGGATTCTCCCACATATTGCAATTGGGTCACCTTTACATACGTTTAAGTGAACATCGCTTCTCCTTTTCTTACATATATGGTAAATGATTAATTATTCCCTTTACAGTAAGCTAAGATTTAGGAAAACATATATCAGGTGAACGAAAAAGCTTTTCTAGGAGTGCAGTAACTGGTTAGAACTCTGGGCGTCGCTGTTCACCAATCTGGCAATACCAGCACTACACGCACGCCCAATTTAAAAAAAAAAAAAAAAAAAAAAAAAAAAAATTGTTCCTCTTTAGACCTTCATCACTTGCCACGAAATAAAAAAATGTCTATCTGAGGCTGCCCAAACCCTAATTCTGGATGACTCTGTGTTCGGAATTGTCTTGAAAATTGAGGTAATGTAGCCTCTGAAAAGCAGAGAAAGGATACCCTTTGATGCTAGACTGAGAAATTACGAATCCAGAGAGCAATGGCGATTCCGGCGAAGCTGACCCGCTGCAGCGGGATGGTGATGCTGTGCCTTTTTCTGGAGCTGCTGTTGGCAGCCAGTGCCAGGAATATCCTATACTCAGTGCCAGAAGAAACAGACAAAGGTTCCTTCGTGGGCAACATTGCCAAGGACCTGGGGCTGGAGCCCCAGGAGCTGGCGGAGCGCGGAGTCCGCATCGTCTCCAGAGGTAGGACGCAGCTTTTCTCTTTGAACCCGCGAAGCGGCAGCTTGGTCACCGCAGGCAGGATAGACCGGGAGGAGCTCTGTGCCCAGAGCGCACGGTGTCTGGTGAGTTTTAACATCCTTGTTGAGGATGAAATGAAACTTTTCCCTATTGAAGTAGAAATAATTGATATTAATGACAACACTCCACAATTCCAGTTTGAAGAACTGGAATTTAAAATGAATGAAATAACGACTCCAGGTACCAGGATCCCTCTTCCTTTTGGGAAAGACCTTGATGTGGGTATGAACTCACTCCAGAGCTACCAGCTCAGTTACAACCCTCATTTCTCCCTGGATGTGCAACATGGACCTGATGGGCCCCAACATCCAGAGATGGTGCTGCAGAGTCCGCTAGACAGAGAAGAAGAAGCTGTTCACCACCTTGTGCTCACTGCCTCTGATGGGGGCAGCCCAGTTCATTCAGGGACCGTCCGCATTCGTGTTCAGGTGGTGGATGTGAATGATAACCCTCCAGCCTTTACTCAGGCAGAATATCAAACGAGTGTCCCTGAAAATGTCCCACTAGGCACCCAGTTACTCATGGTAAATGCCACTGATCCAGATGAGGGAGCCAATGGAGAAGTAACATACTCCTTTCATAATATAGACCACAAAGTGGCCCAAGTATTTCAGTTGGATTCATACACAGGAGAAATATCAAATAAAGAACCACTGGATTTTGAAGAATACAAAATTTATCCAATGGAAATTCAAGCTCAGGATGGTGCTGGACTCATGGCCAGAGCTAAGGTGCTAATCAAAGTTTTGGATGTAAATGATAATGCCCCAGAAGTGAGTATCACTTCTGTTACCACTGCAGTCCCAGAAAATTTTCCTCCTGGGACCATAATTGCTCTTATCAATGTGCATGACCAGGACTCAGGAGAAAATGGTCATATCACATGCTCCATTCCTGAAAATCTACCTTTTAAATTGGAAAAGTTAGTTGATAATTATTACCGTTTAGTAACAGAAAGAACACTGGACAGAGAACTTACTTCTGAGTACAACATCACAGTAACAGCAACAGATCAGGGAAATCCAACTCTGTCTACCCAAACTCACGTTTTTCTCCTAGTGACAGACATCAATGACAATCCCCCGCTTTTCTATCAGGACTTCTATTCTATCTACATTCCTGAAAATAACCCCAGAGGGGCCTCTATCTTCTCAGTGAGAGCCCAGGATATCGACAGCAATGAAAATGCTCAAATCACTTACTCCCTGGTGGAGGACATCATTCAGGGAGCACCTTTGTCCTCCTACCTCTCCATCAACTCTGACACTGGGGTCATTTACACATTGCGATCTTTTGACTATGAACAGTTCCAGAACTTGCAACTGAGAGTGACAGCCCAAGATAGTGGGAACCCACCACTCAGCAGCAATGTGTCACTTAGCCTATTCATCCTGGACCAGAATGACAATACTCCAGAGATCCTGTACCCTGTCCTTCCTACGGATGGTTCCACTGGCGTAGAGCTGGCACCCCGCTCTGCAGAGCCTGGATACCTGGTGACCAAAGTGGTGGCAGTAGACAGAGATTCAGGTCAGAATGCATGGCTGTCCTATCGCCTGCTCAAGGCCAGTGAGCCAGGGCTTTTCTCAGTGGGGCTGCACACAGGTGAGGTGCGTACAGCAAGGGCCCTGCTAGACAGAGATGCTCTCAAGCAGAGTCTTGTGGTAGCTGTCCAGGACCATGGCCAGCCCCTTCTTTCAGCCACAGTCACACTCACCATAGCTGTGGCAGACAGCATCCCTGACATCCTGGCAGACCTGAGCAGCATCAGTACCATTGCCAACCCTGAAGACTCAGACCTCACGCTGTACCTGGTGGTGGCAGTGGCTACTGTCTCCTGTGTCTTTCTTGCCTTTGTCACTGTGCTGCTGGCACTCAGACTTCGGCACTGGCACTCAACACGTTTGCTCCAGGCAGCAGGCAGTGGGTTAGAAGGCATGCCTGCCTCACACTTTGTGGGCATAGAAGGAGTTCGTGCTTTCCTGCAGACCTATTCCCACGAGGTCTCCCTCACCACGGACTCCAGGAAGAGTCACCTGATCTTCCCTCAGCCCAACTATGCAGACACACTCATCAGTCAGGAGAGCTGTGAGAAAAAGGATTTTCTATCAGTACCGCAGTCTTTACTTGAAGATAAAAAGGAAATATTTTCTCAGGTAATCTTGTAGTAACTTTATAAACTATATAGATTTAAGTAATATTTTTTTTACTTACTTACTTTCACTTTTTACTACAGTTTTTTTTCTCATGTGCCCTAGTAGATTTCTATTACAATCATTGGAGAATCGTGATTAAACAGGATTACAATTTACATTCATTATTTATTATTATTTTCACATTGAAAAGACATCTGTAATCGTAGGTAGGAGATGGAGAAGAAGAGTAGGTGTATAGTGCTGCATGTTCTTTTGGAAAGAGCACCATACTAGGAAATCTAGCTTCTAACATTTTCTGGCTTGATTCTGGCCAAATTATTTCATTGTTTTGAGTTTATTGTCTTCTTATCTGAAAGAAATGGAGTTTATCTAGAAAAGGCTGGCCAATATTCAGAAGACTAATACTACTTTCTCATTTCCTTAAGTTATAAGCATCTGATAATTTATTTAAAGCAGATGTCATCTGTCAGGATGTTGTAGTATTTTATTTAGCAACATTTGAAAAGGTGAAGATTGTCTAAAGTAGTATTTTCAGTTATGTTAATTTAAAATTACAGAAATTGATATAAGCTGCAATTTTAAATTGTTGTTGAATATCTTGGTCCTTTGTTTAATCTTTTATTATGAGATATTTTATGAATGCTGAAGAATACATCAATTTAAGTAATTTCCAAAATGAGGGACAAAGTGAACCACAGAAAATTTATCTTGCAACTTGAGAACTTTTAAAGCCTCCTTATTGTACATTATGCCTGTAATGAAAATGACTAACAAAAATCAAGTATATATTCCATTTTAAGTTGTATTAACTCAACAGGAAGAAATACATTGTAAAGGAGTAAGCCCAAAAGAAGTGATAGGAATACATTTTGATGATATTTGCCATCCTGACTTGTTTACAGACTCTAACAATTTATCTGTATATCCACATTCATGGCAACATTATTCACAATAGCCAAAAGGTGGAAGCACTCCCAAGTGCCCACTGACGGATGGATAAACAAAATGTTATATATGTGTGTGTATACACACATTTACGTCATATACATATATACAAATATACATACATACATGTATAAATACAGATTAAAAAGGAAGGAAAAGGGGGAAATTTTGCCGTAATGAGACACGATGAACATTAGAGACATTGTACTAGGTGAAATACCAGTCATAGAAGGACAAATACTGTATTATTCCTCTTATATGAGGCTCCTACATTATTCAAATTCACAGAGACAAAAGTAGAATTATGGTTGCCAAGTGCTGGAGGGAGGGGAACAGGAGCTTGTGTTTAATACAGAGTTTCAGTTGGGGAGGATGAAACAGTTCTGGAGGTGAATAGTGGTGATAGTTACACAATAATGTAATATGATTGTATTTAATGTCACGAATCACAACTTAAAGTGATCAAAGTGGGAAATTTTGTTATATGTATTTTACTGCAAATTTTCAAGAAATCAAGTCCACTTAACCTGCTGGTAAGATGATGTTTTTTTAAAATCCACATGTAAAAGCTATGTGGAGAAGGAGAGGCCATGAGACTATAAAAACAGTCACCCAGATACCTCAGTATACCAGCTGAGCCCAGTCCTCAGATGATGCTATACAGTGACCACAAGCAAGCTAGCAAAAGAACTGAAACAACTCATCCCGTCCCAGATGGAAGATTATTGAACAAATGAATCCAAGTTGTATTAAGCCACTAAATTTTAGGAATGGTTTATTATACAGCAAAGATAACTGAAGCAATGTGCATGTGACTTGACCCAGGAATGGTTTCTAGTTGATATCCTTGGCCTAGGAAAAAATTTGTATATATGGAGAGATGTCTAGTTTTTGCCTGTTGGTGCAATAACAAAGAGGAAAAAGAGGGAAGGAAATCAAAAGAAAAGAAAGTATCATGAAATAAGTAATTTAATACCCTATTATAGATAAACAGGAATACATTTTTATGATTTTTCACATTAATGGGGTTTTATACAGCAAATAAAAAGAATGTAACATAAATAAATTTCAAAATGTAATGATGAGGAAAAAGTGACTCACAGAATAAATATGGCATGCTACTATTGAATTTCAAATAAGCAAAAATGTATGGATGCAAGTATATGTAGTTAAAGAATAAAAACATGGAGCTGGAGATATAGCTCAGAGGTAGAACACTTGATAAGGTCTTGGGATCAATCCCTAACACTGCAAAATATAAAATAAAAACATGGATGGGAATAATAAATGTGGTTCTGTATCCTGGATGTTGATTAGTTCTACAGAGGGAGAAATGTGGCTGTTACTAAAAAAGAGTACAAGAATACCTCATCTCTTCCCATGGTTTCATTTTTAAAATTTCAGGAAAGAATTATAAATGGTCAATGCCTTTTTAGAAATGGAGTATTTACCTTAGTCTCAAAGTATCTCTCTGTAAGAAAGTTATTAATTACAAAGGGAAACACAATAATTTTACAATAGGGAGAGCTGGAAGTTACAAGGAAGTTACCCTAGTGATCAAAGTTAATATTAACAGTATTGGGACAAATATATCATGTACCTCCTGATAAGATGCACTGAGAAGAATACAACATCATTCCTGTAGTATTTATGCTATAACCTGAATCTAATCAGGAAAAAGAATCAGATAAACCCTAATGAAAGACATTTTACAAAATGCTGACTAGTGTTCTTCAAAAGTATAAAGTCATGGAATATTTAAAAAGCCTGATAAACTGCCTCAGATTAAGTGCTACTAAAAAGACATAATTAAATGCAGTGTGTGGTCCTGGATTGGATCCTAAGCCAGACAATTTTTTATTTTGCTTTAAAATGTCATTATTATAACAACTAACAAAAATCTGATAATTTTTATCATATTTTGGTAATGGTAGAATGTTTTTAATTCTAAAAAACATACAAGGAAGTATTTTAAAATGAAGTATCATGTCTGAAACTTACTCTGATTCTGGGGTGGCAGGGGAGAACATGAAACCAAAATGTTAATATTTGGGGAAATGTGAGTGAAGACATGAAATCCATATCCTCAGATTTCATGTCTGTCGATTCAACCAATCATAGATTGAAAATATTTGAAAAAAAATTACATCTATATTGAACATGTACAGGCAATCTTGTCATTATTCCCTAAACAATAAAGTATAACAACTATTTATATAGCATTTACATCATATTAGGTATTATTTGTAATCTAGAGATGACTTAAAGTGTACAGAAGGATATACATGGAAATGCTATGCTATTTTATATACAAGACTTGAGTATCCTTAGATTTCAGTATCTACTAGAGCCCTGGAGCTAATCCTCCTCAGATATCAAGGGATAACTATACATGAGAATTCTTTGCGCTGTTTTTATAACTTTTCTATAAATCTGAAATTACTCAAAATAAGATTTGAAAACCAATCTCATTTACATATGGCAACATGTCAAGATTTGATAAAGTCAACTGGTATGCACATAAACTTTGACCATTGTATTTTCTGTACTAGTCTGTATTTTTTAAATTTTTCAAATATATTTTTGAAATAAACATATTATACAGGAGTACATAAAATGCAAAAGACACACATGTGTTGTATTTTATGCCCTTAGAAAAAATAAATATCAGGAAAAGGAATTAGCAACCTCAGACATCTTTGAATGATTGATTCCTAGGCTATGGTGAGAACCCCTTCCTGCTCAAGTTTTATCTAATTAACAAAGCTATCTTCAGTTTCCATAACATTCCATGCTGTCTCTGAGATTCTAGAACATTATTCAAACCTCTTTGTCTATCCAATTGCACTGTTTAGGATTCATCTCCAATCATGTCCTGGAAGTCTTTCTTGATCCCTAAATCTAGGCTGAATAGCCTACCTCTGTATCCCCCCATTGCCCACCTTATGTCATAGCCGTTATTATACTCTATGATAAGACCTTCTTTACTATTGTGTGTCCTCTCCAATCTTTCAAGTTTCCTGAGAACAGGTTCATTGTTTTCATCTCCAGCCTGGATCAAATAAAGTGTGAAGTACATATGCCAAATTAAGGGTCTGATGATTCAGTAAATACAGGTTTGGAACTTGAATCCTAAACCATCAAGCACAGAAATTCAAAACATATAACCTTAGAAGAAAATATAGCTAGTGTTTTTAAATGGATCTTTTTTTTTTTTTTTTTTGTCTCTGTACAAATAAGAGGTGGAAAATGTTTGAAACGAGAGCAACTGTAGAGTTAATTCCTTGAGCATTCAATAATACTCTAGCAACTACTATCAAGGTCACATACACTTAGACCACTGTTGTTAATTCTGAGAAGAAGAGTTCTAGCTTCAAAGATTTATTTCTAAAGTGTCTTAGGACTGTAATATTCTTTAAAGCAATTTTTAAAAAGTCACAGCCGAACATCAACAAGATATAACCGGGATTTGCCTGAGCGGGTGCAGAAACTGTCTAGGCCTCTGAGCGTCGCTGTTTACCACATAAGGAGTAAAAGGCAGGGAGAAGACCAACCCAACAATACCGCTTCCACAACATAAAGGGCTGGCATTTGGTCCGCAAGCTCCGGGATGGCGAAGAAACTCAGTCCGGCAGCCCGTTAGTTCTCACCACGGAGACCTGGGTCTTGTAGGTGCTGGTTGTCTCAGATCCTGGGAAATAAAGATCGGCGGAATTCCTCACTGGATGCTGGAAGTGGACTTAAAAGAAAACACCGCGGCTCTGCAAAGGGAAATGGCGTCTCTGCAAAGGTCACTGCACTACAGAAGTCTGGTCCTGCTGTGCCTTCTCTTGGCCGACCTTTGGGAGGCAGAAGCTGGGCAAATTCGCTATTCTGTGCCAGAGGAGATCGACAAAGGCTCCTTCGTGGGCAACATTGCCAAGGACTTGAGCTGGGAGCCCCTGGTACTGGCAGAGCGGGGAGTTCGCATCGTCTCCAGAGGTAGGACACAGCTCTTTGCTTTGGACCCACGAAGTGGGAGTTTGATCACTGCAGACAGAATAGACCGGGAGGAGCTCTGCGCTCAGAGCGAGCGGTGTTTGGTGAACTTTAACATACTACTGGAAGATAAATTGACTATATATTCAGTAGAGGTGGAAATAACAGATATTAATGATAATGCCCCTCGCTTTGGAGTAGAGGAACTGGAGCTAAAAATAAGTGAAATGAATGCACCAGGATTGCGTATTCCTCTTAAGAGTGCGCATGATGCGGATGTAGGGGAAAATACCCTGCAGAAGTATGAACTCAACTCAAATGACCATTTTTCTTTGGACGTGCGAAGTGGAACTGATGGGAACAAATACCCCGAGCTAGTGCTGGAGCGTGCTCTGGATCGTGAGAAAGAGGCAGTTCACCACTTAATTCTGGTCGCTTCAGACGGGGGTGACCCGGTCCTATCTGGCACCTGCCGCATCCGTGTCAAAGTCCTAGATGCAAACGATAATACTCCAGTTTTTACACAGCCAGAGTACCATGTAAGCGTTCCAGAGAATATGCCTGTAGGCACCCGGATACTCACAGTGACCGCCACTGATTTGGATGAGGGATATAATGCTCAAGTCACATATTTCCGAGAGAAACCTCCTGGAGAAACAGCAGCGATATTTGAGCTTAAGTCATCTGGAGATATAACAATCATAAAAAGTCTCGACTATGAGGATGCTAAGTTACATGAAATTGATATTGAAGCTCAGGATGGTCCAGGCCTTCTGACCAGAACAAAGGTTATTGTAACAGTTCTGGACGTTAATGACAATGCCCCAGAATTTTACATGACATCTGCTACTAGCTCAGTTCCTGAAGACTCTCCTCCAGGAACCATAATTGCACTTTTCAATGTACATGATAGAGACTCTGGACAGAATGCTTTTGTCACATGTTCACTCCCAGAGAAACTTCCTTTCAAGTTAGAAAGGTCAGTGGACAATTACCACCGACTGGTTACAACCACAACTCTTGACAGGGAACAGTTTTCCTTTTATAACATCACTTTAACTGCTAAAGATGGCGGGAACCCACCTCTATCCACAGATGCTCATGTTTTGCTGCAGGTGGCTGACATCAATGACAACCCGCCCACATTCCGCAGCAGGTCCTATTCTGCCTATATTTTGGAAAACAATCCCAGAGGCACCTCCATCTTTTCAGTGTTGGCTGATGACCCCGACAGTGATGACAATGCCCGTGTAACTTATTCTTTAGCAGAGGACACCTTTCAAGGAGCACCCCTGTCCTCTTACGTCTCTATCAACTCTGACACTGGGGTCCTTTATGCTCTTCGCTCCTTTGATTATGAGGAATTCCAAGATATGCAGCTGTGGGTGATAGCGCTGGACAGTGGTAACCCTCCACTCAGTAGCAATGTATCCTTGAACCTGTTCTTGGTGGACCAGAATGACAATGTGCCTGAGATCCTGTATCCTACCCTCCCAACTGATGGATCCACTGGTGTGGAGCTGGCACCCCGCTCTGCAGAGCCAGGATACCTGGTAACTAAGGTGGTGGCAGTAGACAGAGACTCAGGCCAGAATGCCTGGTTGTCATACCGCTTGCTGAAGGCCAGTGAGCCTGGGCTTTTCTCTGTAGGGCTGCACACTGGAGAGGTGCGCACCGCAAGGGCCCTGATAGATAGAGATGCACTCAAACAGAGTCTCGTGATGGCTGTTCAGGACCATGGCCAGCCCCCTCTCTCAGCCACAGTCACACTTACAATAGCTGTGGCAGACAGCATCCCCGAGGTCCTGGCAGACTTGGGCAGCATTGAAACACCTGCTGATCCAGATAATTCAGACATCACACTCTACCTGGTAGTGGCAGTAGCCGCTGTCTCCTGTGTTTTCCTGGCCTTTGTCATAGTGCTGTTGGCACTCAGGCTGCATCGCTGGCACTCTTCCCGCCAGCTTCAGACTGCTGGAGACAAGCTGGCAGGTGTGCCCACCTCGCACTTCATGGGTGTGGATGGAGTGCACGCTTTCCTGCAGACTTATTCCCATGAAGTCTCCCTCACCACAGACTCACGGCAGAGCCACCTGATCTTCCCTCAGCCCAACTATGCAGACACGCTCATCAGCCAAGAGAGCTGTGAGAAAAAGGATTTTCTATCAGCACCTCAATCTATACTTGATGAAAAAGGAGATAAAACATTTCAGGTAAACATATTTTCAGAACTTGCTTATTAGGTATTTTTCTTTAAAAAATTAGCCAATTATTGAGTTGTCTGCACTGTTACTATACCCATTTTATCCATATTTCCTTGAGGATGTATTTATTTTTTAGTAAATGAGTCCTGGAAAATTATTCCTAGGTAATTTTACGTGTTCACAGGCTGTAAGACAGAGTAGAAGCCAATCGAGTAATTGGTGAAAACCAGTCGTTAAGAGGTGATGGTGGTATTTAGGTAATCAAAAAAAAAACACTGCCTCAGAGAACTGGAATATCTGCTTTCTCCCACTTTTCTACCCCTGGACAAATCATCTGCATGAATTAAACAATTATTTCTGTCTTAAAAATGTGGAAGTTAGATTTCATTTTGACTCAATACTCTTCTTTAAAACAAGACTTTGGGCTCATATTTGAATTTTTGTATAAATAATGAACATCTTGGTTAGTTCTTTCTCACTTGGTCTTAATATTTTTCTTTTCATTTGTCAGTGAAGTTCTTTATTTTCCTAATTTGCATGTCCTTACCTATTAAAAATGGAAATTTAGAAATATAGTTTTATTTTCTTTTGGTACTACAGATTGAACTGTGGACTTCTTAGCATTCTCTCTATCACTAGGTACACACCAAGCCCAGAAATAAACATTCTTTATAGTGTTTCAGAAAGGCACATCATGGTAGCTCTGCTTGGTATAAGTCTCATGGACCTCTAAAGCAGCTATGTATTCCTTTAATAACTGGTTTATCATTTGCTCTATAATAAATTGGTAAAGTGACAATACACAGGTTTCCCTTTGCTAATACTTTTTGTCTCATATCTAGAAACCATGTTGCCTTTTATCTTTAAAAATAGTTTATATCTTCAATATAACTTTTCTTAAAGAAGGGATTCAGAGACTGCATAGTACAATTGCCCCTAAAGATCTTTGTACATCCATCTTCTCAAAGTTTCCTACTTATAGTAGCTGCTAAAGAATGTTCCAAATCCCTCACCCAATCCAAGATCCTCCCACAATTACATTTTTCTTCCACATTCTCCTTCCTATGTTGGATTTTAGTATGTGGGTAATATTTTAATAACAGAAGACAATGAACACACTAATATTCTCTGTGTTGGAATCATTTCTTATTTTGATCTGGAAGCAATAATGTACTAATTGAGTCTTGTATTTAATGGTATTTAAGATACTGTGGTTCCTTTTCATATTTAAGAGGATCTGTTAAGGGAAAGTTTGAGAAAATGTATGCCATTGTGCTTATTAATATTACACAAAATTATGTATGAGGTAAAATTGGAACATACTATGGAATAATATTAAAATATAGTTGCTTGTAAGTAAATAATAAATTATGAACAGAGGAAAATTAAAGGCACAGTTCCTGCCAGGCATTGTGTGCATACCTATACTCTTAGCTACTCAGGAGACTGAAGCAGGAGGATCGCAAATTCAAGAAGAAGTGAAACCCAAGCTCAAAATCAATAAATAGATAAAAATGGTTGGGAATATAGTCCAGTGATTGAATGCTTGCCTAGCTTGTGTGAGACCCTGAGTTCAATACCCAGTACTGCAAAAGAGAGAGAGAGAGAGAGAGAAGAAGAAGAAGAAGAGAGATCCTTTTAGCACATGCAGTGACTCCACAAGAACAAATGTCTATGGGGCTGGGGCTGTAGCTCAGTGGTGGTACACTTGCATAGCATGTGTGAGGCACTGGGTTCAATCCTTAGCACCGCATAAAAATAAACAAATAAAATAAAGGCATGCTGTCCATCTACAACTACAAAAAAATTTAAAAGAACAAATATCTAATGGATAGACATTCCATGTATCATGATTGAAATGACATACATGTTTTATTTGTACTGTGCATGAAGAGGAAAACATATAGGGAAAGGAATTCTAGAACATAAAATAAAAGTTGATATCTACCAGCTTCAGCTGTGGTTTTAAAAAAATCCTCATATTCTAGAGGTAGGCAAAGTGATGTTCTTTCAGTACCCTGAAGGGCTGTGATTTCTCTCTAACATCTAGACATTGCCATGCTATTCTCTCACATGAAGGCCTTTTCCCTGATCCACTCCTTTCATGTTTCCCAAGAAGGCCTTTGCTAACTTCCAAAGCCAGTTGGAGGCCATTTCATCCCCTTGACTTTCCCCATCATAGTAGTTATCTCAGTGCACTGTGATTTCCTGTTTGCTTTTACATCCTCATAAATTCTGTGATGGAAGTGCTTGTATCTATATTGTTCACCTTCAGTACCTCAACAACTATATTGTCAGACACCCCATTATGTGTTTGTGCAATGAAGAGGCTGAATCACAAATATTAAAACTAATATGCTGAGTTATTAACAAACTTCAAGAAATGTAATCTATAAATACGGCTCACGTTTATTGTGGTTCTTAAACTGAACATTTGGAATCAGTAACTCCACCAGGTTTGAAGCAAATAGGGTGGAGTTAAGGTTGATGCGTGGCTTCCAAAAGAAAGTCTCTTGAACCTTTAATACATATCAATTCAATTATATAGTCAACACCAGTCCCCTTCCCTCTGATAAAAGGATCTTCAAATACTGAGAACCAAAAATAATAACTTCGGTTTGTCTGAGAGTGTGCACTAAACGGTCAGGCCTCTGGGTGTCGCTGTTGACTACTCAAGAAGGAAAAAACGTAACTGGAGAGCTAGTCCACCATTTCCTGGATCCTAAAACGCAAAGAACCAGCAAATCCGACTCAGAAGATTCGGAACTCTACCAAGCTCATCCCATTAATCAACCATCTCTGTGGCCTATGAATTAAACCCATGGACTTAATTCCCTGAGGAAATAAGATTGGAGTCCATCGCGGGAAATTGGAACAGAATTCAGAGAAAAAAATATTCACCAAAAAGGAAATGACCAATTGCTTGAAATTTCGCGATGGCAGAGAACTGGCTTTGCTGTGCGTGCTCCTGTGGACTCTGTGTGGGACAGGATCTGGGCAGATCCGCTACACGGTGCTGGAGGAGCTGGAAAAGGGCTCTTTTGTGGGTAACATCGCCAAAGACCTGGGGTTGGAGCCCCGGGAGCTGGCGGAGCGCGGAGTCCGCATCGTCTCCCGAGGTAGGACGCAGCTTTTCTCTTTGAACCTGCGAAGCGGCAGCTTGGTCACAAAGGAAAGGATAGATCGGGAGGAGCTCTGCGCTCAGAGCGCACGCTGTGTGGTAAAATTTAATATCCTGATTGAGGATAAGTTGAAAATTTTTGAAGTAGAAGTAGAAATTAAAGATATTAATGATAATGCTCCTAACTTTCTAGCAGAGGAATTAGAAATAAAAATTGGTGAATTAACATTTCCTGGAACCCGATTTCCACTTAAAACTGCATTTGACCCAGATGTAGGCATGAATTCTTTACAGAACTACAAGCTCAGCCCCAATGACTACTTCTCTCTGGCTGTGAATAGCGTCCCTGATGGGACCAAATACCCAGAGTTGGTGCTGGAGCGGGTACTGGACCGTGAGAAAAAGGAAGTACACAAGCTTGAACTGTTTGCCTCTGATGGTGGTGACCCTGTCCACTCTGGCCATTTATGCATCCAAGTGATAGTTTTGGATGCGAATGACAACCCACCAGTGTTTACTCAGTCAGAGTATCATGTAAGTGTCCAGGAGAATGTGCCAGTGGGAACCCAGCTGATCACAGTGAATGCTACAGACCCTGATGAGGGATTCAATGCTCAAGTGTCCTATATTCTAGATAAAATGCCCGGAAAAATTGCTCAGGTTTTTTATCTCAACTCAGTGACTGGAGACATATCAATATTAAGAAGTCTGGACTATGAGGATACTACATTTTATGAAATTAAAATTGAAGCACAAGATGGACCAGGTCTTATTTCAAGAACCAAGATTCTAGTCACAGTTCTAGATGTGAATGACAATGCCCCAGAATTTACAATCACTTCCCTCACAGACTCAGTTCCAGAAGAGGCTACAGCTGGGAGAGAAATTGCTCTTATCAATGTCCATGACCGAGATTCTGGGCAGAATGGACAAGTCACAGTTTTTGTCCTGGGAAATCTGCCATTTAATTTAGAAAAATCAATAGACCAGTATTACCGCTTAGTGACAGCCAAATCTCTAGATCGTGAACAAGTGTCTGAATATAATATCACTCTGAGAGCCACAGATGAGGGAAATCCACCTCTGTCCACAGAAGTCCACCTCACTCTTCATGTGGCAGACATCAATGACAACCCACCTGTCTTCACTCATGCTTCCTTTTCTGCCTACATTCCCGAAAATAACCCTAGAGGAGCTTCCATCTTCTCTGTTACTGCTCAGGACCCAGACAGCGACAACAATGCCCGCATCACTTATTCATTGACTGGGGATACCCTCCAAGGGTCACCGTTGTCTTCCTATATCACCATCAACTCTAACACTGGTGTCCTGTATGCACTGCACTCCTTTGATTATGAAGAATTTAGAGATATGCAGCTACTGGTGACAGCCAGCGACAATGGGGATCCTCCACTAAGAAGCAATGTATCCTTGAACCTGTTTGTGCTGGACCAGAATGACAACATCCCTGAAATCCTGTACCCCACCCTCCCTACAGATAGCTCCACTGGTGTGGAGCTGACGCCCCGCTCTGCAGAGCCTGGATACCTGGTGACCAAAGTGGTGGCAGTGGACAGAGATTCGGGCCAGAACGCCTGGCTGTCCTATCGCCTGCTCAAGGCCAGTGAGCCAGGGCTCTTTGTGGTGGGGCTGCACACTGGAGAGGTACGTACAGCAAGAGCCCTACTGGATAGGGATGCTCTCAAGCAGAGTCTTGTAGTGATTGTGCAGGATCATGACCAGCCTTCTCTTTCAGGCACAGTCACACTCACCATAGTAGTGGCAGACAGCATCTCTGATGTCCTGGCAGACCTGGGCAGCATCAGGACCACCACCAGTCCTGATGATTCAGACCTTACATTCTACCTGGTGGTGGCAGTGGCTACCGTCTCCTGTGTCTTCCTTGCCTTTGTCATCATGCTGCTGGTGCTCAGACTTTGGCGCTGGCGCTCATCACACCTACTCCAGGCTTCAGGAGATGGGCTGGTGAGAATGCCTACTTCACACTTTGTGGGTGTGGATAGAGTGCATGCTTTACTGCAGACATATTCCCAAGAGGTCTCCCTCACCACAGACTCAAGGAAAAGTCAACTTATCTTCCCCCAACCCAACTATGCAGATACACTCATCAGCCGGGAGAGCTGTGAGAAAGGCGAGCCTCTCCTGGTATCCCAAGATTTGCTTGAAACCAAAGGAGACTCCAAGCTACTTGTGGTGAGTTAATTATGCCAACGTTTTAACACACATTTATTTGAGAAATAAATCAATGAGGTAGTAATTAGTTCTGTTGTCTAAATATTTGTCCTTTTCTTCTTCTGAGTCTATGGGATGGGTATGGGAGGATTATGACTAAGTAGGTCTAGGTGATTAGTTTTGGCTAATATTCTGTGAGTGGCAATACCATATGTCACTTCTTGGAGGAAGCTCTAATTGCCATTGTCAGAATATCCAGATCACTAAGCTACACTTTGAAACTTTAGCTGCAAGAACTAGGGGTGAAACTCAGTGGGAGAATGTTTGCCTAGTGTGGCCTAAGCCTTGGGTTCAATTCCCAGCACTGGAAGAAGAAAAGGAAAAGGAAAAGGAATGACAGAGGGAGGGAGGGAGGAAGGAAGGAAGGAAGGAAGGAAATGAAATGAAATTATGGCTGGTTCTTCTACCTGTGTCCTAATATTGATCTATATTGATCTGGTCCTTATACTTGTGATAAACAGGCCTTATGATAGGAATCAAATCCAGGGCTTTGGCTCTTCCAAAACACATACTCTAATACTTAATTAAACCCTTTTTTACATTTCGTATTATTATTTATTTATTTCCATTCTGAAGATTGAACCCCAGGACCTTTCACACACTAAGCAAATGCTCTACCACTGAGTACACATTATTGTTGCCTGGGCTGGCCTTGAACTTGAGATCCTCCTGCCTTAGCCTCCTGAGTAATAGCCACTTTTTACATTTTAAAATCACTGTGATCTGAAGTGTGTCATTGCTATCTACAAAACCTATCCTGACTCACACAAACAAATTAAAAATTTTATAAATACAAACAAGTTAAGATATGTATATATAAAACTTAAAATTATGTTTGACTTCTTCCAAACCATATCACACTCTTTTTCACCTCAAGTATTCAAGGATGTGTGTGTGTGTGTGTATATATATATATCGCGAGGGATTCATATTGATTCCAGGCTTTTGCTTGAAGGTAAAAAGTTTCACCTAATTTGAGGCCTAAATTGTTATGAGCCTCAGAATAATATTTTCCTCATTGAGAAGGGCTTTAAAAAACAAAGATATGTTTCAGTCTCTGCAAGAGACTTCCAGACCATCCATTTCAATAATGGATTAGGAGTGCTAATCATGCTGTACAACTCTGTTGAGCCAAAAATCATTGATGCATTTTGAAATTTATGAAATTTTTTCACTCATGTTATCATAAGTGGGTATTCAAAACTGGACCAAAATATATTTACTTAGATCTCAAAGGACAAATCTCTCCCTCAGCATATTAGGAAAAGCATATTAGGTGATTAGTTTGTGTGAGACAACAGAGCCTGAAGAAAATATCTTTAAGCAGAGAAAGGTATATTCTCACTCAGATATTCAAACACATCACAGAATTAACAAGTCACTAACCTTGGCATCTTTTTAGGGAACATCTTTATAGTAAGGATAAAAAATATTTAGTGGCTATTTCCAGGGGAAATTTATAGGCTCAAAGAGAATTTTCTACAAATTTCATATGAAGCATAGTGTATTCTCAGGTGTATCCTGAAAATACACTGAGCATATAAATTTCCTTACTTGTGTGTAGACAATGAAAAAGTCTCCGACACACTATTTTCAATAGAAAGGATTTTTTGAAGGACAGGCAAAATTCACTAGAAAGAAAAGGAGGAAAATATATTATAAAAGGAACAGATTATATAAAGGCATGAACTAGAGAAAACTTGTGTTAGGAAAGCAGATAATAGTCTATTTTGACTGGAGTATTAGATGAGCACTGCAAAATAGTAGAATAACTGTTTAGTTGGCATCTTAATCCATTGTTTGTTGCTGTAACAAAATAACTGAGACTGGGAAATTTATAAAAACAGATATTTGTTTAGTTGATGGTTCCAGAGTCTAGGATGTCCAAGAGAATGGTGCCATCATCTGCTTAGCATCTGATGAGAGCCTTCTTATAGGGTAATGACATGGCAGAGGTCATCAATTCACAGAGGTAGGTGCTTTTGTCATAAAGTCACTCATGTGATAACCTAATAATCCATTCATGACTCAATCACCACTCAGAGATCCAACCTCAAAATAAAATTAACATTTGGATTTGGGAATTACATTTCTAACACATAAAATTTGTGGAACACCTTCAAATTATAGCAGCATCTAAGTTGATAATGTATTTGAAATAAAGGGATTTGCTTCTCTGAATTATGCAAGACCAGGATAAATTCTAAAATAGAGTATCTAAGAATCTTCAGTATCTATCCAGGAATTACCAGTGATCAAGTCAAATCCATTTCATTCATTAATGGTGTAAACTGATGAGCCAAGAATTGCAGTTGCACATGCATTGATATATATGAAAATACTGGTCTCATAAAAACATATATGGCTTGGGCTGGGGATGTGGCTCAAGCAGTAGTGTGCTCACCTGGCATGCATGTGGCCCGGGTTCAATCCTCAGCACCACATACAAACAAAGATGTTGTGTCCGCTGAAAACTAAAAAATAAATAAATATTAAAAAAATTCTCTCTCTCTCTCTCTCTCTCTCTCTCTCTCTCTCTCTCTTTAAAAAAAGCATATATGGCTTATACAAGAATGATTATTGTAAAAGCATGTGTGTGCCCAAATATTAACTGGTCCCTTTAATAAAATATCAGGTTCTTGTCTACTTTACTAGGAATGTTATATTTTAAAAATAAAAACAATACATTAAAATAATTCTAGAACCTTTGAACCTTTACTCCTTTTTTTTTTTTTTCCAAAACCGAGTCTTTGAAAAAGTGTTACTAGACTAATGGAGTATATATGGAGAAATTAAGATACTAAATAAGAGAAGTTATTCCTATGAATTTGAAGAAAGGTAAGGATCATAGTCCACTAAAAATGTAGATTAAATCCTTTAACTTGTTTGGATACACCAGTCATGTCTGAGTTCATAAATACCATATAGTAAAATCACTGAAGATATTTTTACACCCAAAAACGGGGGGAGGGGAATGATTTATGCCTTTCAAAGCAAAAAAAGAAGACTGTAAAATGATGAAGACATTTGTGAGATTGTGAAAAACAAGAAAATTTAAAGGAAAATATGAATATTTAGTTTTTTCAAGCAAATTAAAAGACAAGGCATATAGAGGGGGAAATGTACTCTGAGGATAAATAGCTGGGCGATACGCAGTTATCCAAAATGACCTCCAGGCGCCGCTGTCGACCAAAGGGAAGATAACAGTTCTAATTTCTGCAGGAGAGTCAAGCCAGTGCTTTCCGTTTTATTCAGCGCATATCAGAAAGCAGTCGCCGCTCCAGTGCACTCTCAAGAGTCCAGTAAATGGTCTTACCTTCGAATCACGAAAGTCTAGGGTTCTGTCATTGCCTTTTAAAAATATATCCCAGAGAAACCTTGAAAAGAAGCTTCCTGGAGAGATCAAGAAATGCAGAGGAGTGCCAGAGAAACTGATACAATGCGAAGTCAGGTACTGTTTCCCTTCCTGCTGTGTTTGTTCTGCGGGGCCATCTCCCAGCCCATTCGATACTCAATTCCAGAGGAGCTGGCCAAGGGCTCTCGAGTGGGGAACCTCGCCAAGGATCTGGGGCTCAGTGTCCAGGAGTTGCCAGCTCGAAAACTGCGGGTTAGTGCAGAGGATTATTTCAGTGTTAGTGCAGAGAGTGGGGACTTGTTAGTGAGCGGCAGGATAGATAGAGAGAAGATTTGCGGGAGAAAATCTGAGTGTGCACTGGAATTCGAATCAGTCATTGAGAACCCAATGAATATTTTCCACGTGATTATTGATATCCAAGATATTAATGACAATGCACCATGTTTCATTGCAAAAGAGACTGAATTAGAAATTTGTGAGTCAGCATTACCAGGGGTAAAATTCCCTCTGGATTCTGCACAAGATGCAGATGTAGAAAGTAACTCACTGAAGATATACACTATCAGCCCCAATGAATACTTCTCTTTGTCGACAAAAGAAAGTCCAGATGAAAGTAAATATCCAGAATTGTTGCTGGAAAAACCTCTAGACAGGGAACATCAGAACTCCCATCGCTTAATCCTAACCGCCATCGATGGTGGGGAACCGCCTCTAAGCAGCACCACCCAGATTCGGATCAAAGTCACTGACGCCAACGATAATGCTCCGGTGTTCAGCCAGGACATATACAGAGTTAGTCTCAAAGAAAATGTGCCCCAGGGAACTTCTGTGCTGCGAGTGACGGCCACAGATCAGGACGAAGGCATTAATGCAGAGATCACCTATGCCTTCCTCAATGCTCCTACAAGTGCTAGCCTCATTTTCCATCTCAATCCAAATACGGGCGATATCACAACTAACGGTACATTGGACTTTGAAGAAAGAAATAGATACGTGTTGGGTGTGGAAGCCAAGGATGGAGGGGTGCACACAGCTCATTGTAATGTTCAGATTGAAGTTGTTGATGAAAATGACAATGCCCCAGAGGTGACATTTGTGTCCTTTTCTAACCAGATTCCAGAGGACTCAAACCTTGGAACCATAATAGCCCTCATTAGGGTGCGAGACCGGGATTCTGGGCAAAATGGTCTGGTGACCTGCTATATTCAGGAAGAGGTTCCCTTTAAATTAGAATCCACTTCCAAGAATTATTACAAGCTGGTAATTGACAGGGCCCTAAACCGGGAAGAGACCGCAGAGTACAATGTTACCATCACAGCCAACGACAGGGGCAAGCCATCCCTTTTCTCCACAGCAAGCGTCACCCTCTACATCGCGGACATCAATGACAATGCGCCGGTTTTCCAGCAGGCTTCCTACACGGTCCATATAGCTGAGAACAACCCACCTGGAGCCTCCATCGCTCAGGTCAGTGCCTACGACCCGGACTTGGGCACCAATGGCCAAGTCTCCTACTCCATCATGGCCAGCGACCTGGAGCCTCAGGTACTGTCGTCCTATGTGTCCGTGAGCGCACATAGTGGGGTGGTGTTCGCGCAGCGAGCCTTCGACCACGAGCAGCTACGAGTCTTCCAGCTGACGCTGCAAGCGCGCGACCATGGCTCACCAGCTCTCAGCGCCAACGTGAGCCTGCGCGTGTTGGTAGGAGACCGCAACGACAACGCGCCACGGGTGCTCTACCCCGCGCTCGCTCCCGATGGCTCAGCGCTCTTCGACACTGTGCCGCGCGCCGCGGAGCCCGGCTACCTGGTCACCAAGGTGGTGGCGGTGGACGCGGACTCGGGACACAATGCCTGGCTATCCTACCATGTACTGCAGGCCAGCGATCCCGGACTCTTCAGCCTGGGGCTGCGCACTGGAGAGGTGCGCACAGCGCGTGCCTTGGGCGACAGGGATTCGACTCGCCAGCGCCTACTAGTTGCTGTGCGTGATGGTGGACAGCCACCCCTTTCCGCCACCGCCACGCTGCACCTGATCTTCGCGGATAGCCTGCAAGAGGTCTTGCCAGACCTCAGCGATGACCCTCTGCCCACTGACCCCCAGTCTGAGCTGCAGTTTTACCTGGTGTTGGCCTTGGCCTTGATTTCTGTGCTGTTCCTTCTGGCGGTGATTCTAGCTATTGCTCTGCGCCTGAGACACTCCTTCAGTTCTGCTTCCTGGGGTTGTTTTCAGTCTGGTCTCAGCTCCAAGTCTGGACCTGTGGTTCCCTCCAACTACAGCGAGGGGACTATGCCCTATTCCTACAATCTATGCGTTGCCTCGCATTCTGCAAAGACAGAGTTTAATTTTCTTAACATAACACCGGAAGTGGCTCCTCCTCAGGATCTTCTATGTGATAACCCTTCTATAGCTGGTTGTGCCAATAATGAAGACCTTAAACTCTCCTATGATTCTTCTTTTTCCTCTCAGGTAAGTTTCCGTAAACCTGTCTACATTTTTATATACTGTATTTGCTTCTCCATTGTGCATAATTAATTTTGGCCAATTTTCATGGTTCTGGTGATGGTATCACAAGAGGAGATTGTCTGCAGAATATGAGGCATAGACGAAAAGATAGAGATGAGTTCTTTCATTGTGTAAAATTACCTGAGTACTAATTTTCAGTCTTTATTGTTGGCATTTCTCTGCGGTTGGCAACTCTTGCTAGGGAGCTGTTTCCTATATATCAACACCCTTAGTAATAACAGTGCACTTTCTTAGTTAATCTTTGAAACTATTCTTAAGTTTATGCTTAACCTTTATTAATAGGTCTACAGATCTTTCTGCCCGCATTAAAGTTTACCTTCATCTTCATCAACTACATTCTAGTTGTTTACCTTTTTGCTGAAACATTTGTTTAATGCAGCCTTCCAATAATTAAGCTTGTAATTAGCACTTGTATTATCACAAGTAGTAAACACTGTCATATTTTACATTTGAATCACTAACTTTGGATCAATATTATTCCCACTAACACTTTCACTCTAGGATATTTCATCATTTTCTTAACTATTCTTTGTTTTAATGCTGCTTATACTTTTATACTTTATTACTATTATAAGAAGGAATGTGAATGACATTTATTTATAAAGCATTTTCTCTATTCTTATTATTTATTTAATATAAATTTTTAAGAATTGAGTCAAATTTATAAGTATTTATAGATTTTTATGCATATAATCAAATTTATTTCCAAAACATCTCATTTTAATCTCCTACTTCTCATTAACTTAAGGACTGTGAAAAATACCTTTAATCTACTCACTCAAAGTCTGAAGATTTTAAGATTCTGTATAGTTAGTAGAATTTTGTGTCTCATTAAAATATAACAATTCTCTATTTTTCTGGTGCTGGGAATCAAACCCAGATCTTTATTCATTCTAGGCAAGTGCTCGACCATGGAGTACATTCCCAATGCTCCCAATTTGAGTCATTTTTATGTGCTAATTTTGAAGTGAGAAATAACCTCAAAGAATGGTGACATTTTATCTCAAGTTACTCAATAAAACTATAAAATATACAATAATAATTCATATGTAACTACTAAAATATTACCTTTGCTGGTTATTTTAAGATCAAGGCTATAAGAAACAGAAATGATGGTCAAATAATACCATTGGTAATGATAAAATAAGACTACTGGATGTCTTATACAAAAAAATCACTGAACTATTATCTTTACAATAAAGTTTAACTTTTCTTTTTACTCCTCTTGTTTTTTCTAACATCAGAGTTATTGACCCCTTATTTGAGGCTTTACTTTGCATGAGTAATTCATTCACAAAACACTGAAAAATATTTGTTGGGTGTTTACTCTATGCAAGTTGCTGTTCTGAAGGTTGAGGACACACTGTGAACAGGACAGTCACAAGCATACTTGTGGCCTAGAAGCTCCTGTATACAAAATTAACAAGCAAATTCTCTTTTAAAACATAGAATCAGGGGCTGGGGCTGTAGCTCAATGGTAGAGCACTTGCCTAGCACATGTGAGGCACTGGATTCAATTCTAACCACCTTATATAATTGGATAAATAAAATAAAGATCCATCGACAACTAAAAAAAATATTTTTTTAAAAAATCATAGAATCATTTTTGACCAGCCCCTTTGCACAGGAATAAGACTGTCTCTTGAACAACAGGAATTTTCTTGTAAAGGAATTGAAAAGTTGCCCCGATTTGAAAGGTTGAACTCAAGTGAGGAAACTTGGTTCCACATAGTTAGGGACTACAGCTGGATCTCCAAGTTCTGGGGCCACTGTCTTTTCATCTATAGCTTTCCTCCACTTTTCAAATCCACCCTTGTTCCTGGGAGAAATGAACATGTCCCTCACACAATACACTGTCCTGAAAATGGACTACAGGGATGAAGAATGCGAAAACTAAGAAGAGGTAAAAGCATTCTTTGCCCTCAAACTGAACACATTATTTCTCTAAGAAAATAAATAACTTTATAAATCTTATTGTAGAGGAAGCTTTGGGTTATTCCTGGATTTTCATTGCAAATTAAACAACCGGAATTTGGCTTTTATTCTCCCTGGGAGAAATAGGAATGGAAAAGGTGTATAAAAGTGGATACTTTTATCTGGAATAAATTGCAATAACAGGTTAGGACTCTGAGTGTCGCTGTTCACCAATCGGGGGGGGAAAGACAGAATTTAATTGGAACAAGATTTCCGCAGTACAAAGAACTGGTTCTGGGGCTGTAGGGTAGCTTCAGACTGGACCCTCCAGAACTCCAGCATCCAAGGTGGAAGTACATTATCTTAGAACCAACAGATCGTAGGACTGTCAGGCCTCCAAGAGAGAATACCCAAGCCGGGGCAATTCCGCAGCGGGGCTGTAATGGCGGCTAACCTTTATCCACCAGACTCCAGCGGACTGATTTGTATCTGCATTCTCCTGGGGGCCCTGTGGCAAATACCGGCGGAACAGATCCGCTACTCGGTGCCTGAGGAGCTGGAGAAAGGCTCTGCGGTGGGGCACATTGCCAAGGACCTGGGGCTGGAGCCTCGGAAGCTCACGGAGCGCGGAGTCCGCGTCGTCTCCAGAGGTAAAACTCAGCTCTTTGCTCTGAACCCGAGAAGCGGCAGCTTGGTCACCGCTGGCAGGATAGACCGGGAGCAGCTCTGTGACAGATCTCCAAAGTGTATGGCAAACCTGGAAATTTTCCTAGAGGACAAAGCAAAGATTTTTGGAATAGAAGTGGAAATAATCGATGTTAATGATAACTCGCCCACCTTTGGAACAGAGCAGAGGGAAATAAAAGTTGCTGAAAATGAAAATCCTGGAGCACGATTTCCTCTGCCTGAGGCTTTTGATCCGGATGTGGGGGTAAATTCCTTGCAAGGTTACCAGCTCAGCTCGAATGTTCACTTCTCTCTGGATGTGCAAAGTGGGGCAGATGGAATTAAGTACCCGGAGTTGGTGCTGGAGCAGGCCCTAGATCGCGAGGAAGAGGCGGTTCTCCACCTCGTTCTTACTGCCTTTGACGGAGGTGACCCAATTCGCTCTGGTACTACCAGTATTCATGTAATACTTTTGGACAGCAATGATAATGCTCCTGTATTCACTCAACCGGAGTACCACATAAGTGTTCAGGAGAACTTGCCTGTGGGCACCCGCCTACTCACCATAAAAGCCACTGATCCTGATGAAGGAACCAACGGGGAAGTGACTTATTCTTTCCGAAACGTAAGAGACAAAATATCCGAGCTATTTCAGTTGAATTCTCTGACAGGGGACATAATAATATTGGGGGATCTAGATTATGAGGACTCTGGATTTTATGACATAGATGTAGAAGCTCATGATGGACCTGGTCTCCGAGCCAGAAGTAAGGTACTGGTGACCGTTTTGGACGTAAATGACAATGCTCCAGAAGTCACGGTTACCTCTCTCACCAGCTCAATCCAAGAAACCTCTTCTCCAGGTACAGTAATTGCAGTTTTCAATGTGCATGATGGTGACTCAGGAGAGAATGGATTTGTCACTTGTTCTATTCTGGATAATCTGCCATTCAGGCTTGAAAAGACCTATGGAAATTACTATCAACTCTTGATACATAGAACTCTGGACAGGGAAGAAGTTTCAGAATATAACATTACGATAACTGCCACTGACCAGGGAAGTCCTCCTCTGTCTACAGAGACTCATATCTCACTGCAGGTGATGGACATCAATGATAATCCACCCACCTTCACACATGCATCCTATTCTGCCTACATTCTGGAAAACAACCCCAGAGGAGCATCCATCTTATCCATGACAGCCCAGGACCCTGACAGTGGTGAGAATGCCCATGTCACCTACTCTCTGACAGAGGACACCATCCAGGAGAAAACTTTGTCCTCCTATGTCTCCATCAACTCCAACACTGGTGTCCTGTATGCACTGTGCTCCTTTGATTATGAGCAGCTCCAACACTTGAAGCTACTGGTGACAGCCAGGGACAGTGGGAACCCTCCACTCAGCAGCAATGTATCTCTGAGCCTGTTTGTGCTGGATCAGAATGACAACATTCCTGAAATCCTGTATCCTGCCCTCCCCACTGATGGTTCTACTGGTGTGGAGCTGGCTCCCCGTTCAGCAGAGCCTGGATATCTGGTGACCAAAGTGGTGGCAGTGGACAGAGACTCAGGACAGAATGCCTGGCTGTCCTACCGCTTGCTCAAGGCCAGTGAACCAGGGCTCTTCTCAGTGGGGCTGCATACTGGTGAGGTGCGCACAGCACGGGCCCTGCTGGATAGAGATGTGCTGAAGCAGAGTCTTGTGGTGACTGTCCAGGACCATGGCCAGCCCCCTCTGTCAGCCTCTGTCACACTCACCATAGCTGTGGCTGACAGCATCCCTGATGTCCTGGCAGATCTGGGCAGCATCAGGACTACCGACCCTGATGGTTCAGACCTCACCCTCTACTTGGTGGTGGCAGTGGCTGCTGTCTCCTGTGTCTTCCTTGTCTTTGTCATTTTGCTGTTGGCACTCAGGCTACGACGCTGGCACATGAATCGCCTACTTCATGCTGCAAGTAGCAGGTTTGGTGAAGTGTCTGTACCACAATTTGTAGGCATGGATGGGATGCAGGCATTCCTTCAGACCTATTCCCATGAGGTCTCCCTCACTGCAGACTCCAGGAAGAGCCACCTGATATTCCCTCAGCCCAACTATGCAGACACGCTCATCAGCCAGGAGAGTTGTGAGAAAAATGAGCCTCTTCTAGTTCCACAGGATTTAGGTGAAACTAAAGGAGACCCCAATCTTCTTCAGGTGAGTCAATCCTATAATCCATCCTAACACACTGAAACATAGGCACAGAGTTTTGTAAATGTCTCCAATTATGTTAAGATATGTAATATACTAAATAAAGGCACCTCTTTATTAATATTTTGTTATTTTAAAGGGGAGAAATAATAATGTAAATAACATTTACTAAACAAAGGAACTATTCATTCATTTCTTTCTTTCTTTTCTTTTTGGAAATGGTGAGGATTGAATCCAGGTCCTTGGGTATGCTAGGCAAGCACTACATTACCAAGCTACCTCCCCAGCTGTGATCATTTATTATGTATTCTCTTTAGTCTTCATTCAGTAGGAATGATTTAATTTTATACCTATAAACCACTTATTTATTTGTTTGTTTATTTACTTATTTGGTACTAGGAATTGAACTCAGGGGCAATTAACCACTGAGTCACATTCCCCAGCCCTTTTTTGTATTTTATTTAGAGGCAGGTTCTCACTAAGTAGCTTAGGGCTTTGCACACTTGCTTGAGGCTGGCTTTGAACTCTAGATCCTCCTGCCTCAGCCTCCCAAGGCGCTACGATTACAGGTGTGCACCACCACGCCCATCTCCACTCACTCTTTTAAATGCTGCTTTCTCATATGCATTACTAAAAGGATAGATAAGACTTGTGAAATAGAAGTCGATTCTATAAATTTATATTTATAACATTCTTTCTCATGATGCTAATGTTGAATGTGGACTGCATATTTTTAAAATTTCCTCTTTTTGCATTCTACCATGCTTTGCTTAAAGCTTACTTTTCTTTCTTTTTTCATTTTAATCAGACAGTGGCAATTTATAAATAATGGGGGAAATGCTTAACTTTTAGAAATAATTTTAACAGTGATATTGTCTCAATGGAATGGTATATTTCATATTTTGCTGTTACCTGATCTGAGATGAAGCAGAAATGACTTTGTGTGATTCCTTTGGTGCACTTCCATGATTAACAAAAATATTGCCCATTCTATTTCACTCATATTTAAGTAGAGTGCAGGAGAAATTTGTTTGTTTGTTTGTTTGTTTGTTTTTGTGTGTGTGTGTGTGTGTGTGTGGTGCTGGGTATGAACCCAGGGCCTTGGGCATGCTAGGCAAGTGCTCAATTACTAAGCTACACTGCCAGCCCTGTAGGAGTTAATTTTTAACATCTTCTAAATTACTTATCATAGCACCAGTGTTGAGTCCCACCTTGATTTCTAAGGAAAGCATAACTTTTTGAAGTCTTTCCCCAACCCCATCAGTTAAACCTCTTACAAAGGCTGTGTGACTTGGATTCTGAATTGTATTATTTATGCTGCTTAGTAAATTGACTTCATCCCTATCTATCCTTATTCCTACAAACTATTCTCAAATAGTTCTATCACTATGTGGCACTGGAATGGACTGATATAGGATAAAATTTTTTGTGTGTAACTGATATACAAAACTTTTGTTCCTTTTGCTTTCATATAGTTCTGTGGGTTAGTTCACAATTCATGAATGCCTATGCCTGAGCAATTTAGGACTTTTTGATATCTGGAAGTTGTAGCAAGTCTGTGGATTATGGCTTATCCCAATTTGAGAAGGAGTGTTGTAATTTCTATGTAGTTTTGTATTCATGGGAAGCTGTGGTACAATAAAATAAGTTGTAATGAGATATTCGACAATTAGCTGGCTTGGAGAGAAGAAAGAGGAAATATGTGAATATTTCACGTATAATTTGATAATGATCAATTTATCTAAAACTGGATCAAATATATTCAGATGTTGGCATTAAGAATATGTTCCAGGGCTGGGGTTGTGGCTCAGTGGTAGAGTACTTGCCTAGTACTCCTGAGGCACTAGGTTTGGTCCCCAGCACCCACTTAAAAAAAAACCTAAATAAACAAAATTAAGTTATTGTGTCAATATTCAATTAAAAATATTTTTAAATATGTTTCAGAATCAAACTGATACATATTTCAATGCCTGTGAAAGCCATAGATAATTTATAACCTAATATCAATGGAAAATATGTTTTTGTTTGAATAGGCACTATGTTCCTCTTAGAAAATAATAATTCTGATTTTAAAATTCTTGTATATTTATACAGTGGACAACTAGATAGCTATAAAGATAAATGAGAAGCCTCTGTGTACTTGTATGAGATGATCCTCAAGATATGATGAGTCCCCCATACTAAACATATTTAAATATATAAATATAAATAGCTATATATATAAACAAGGTGAAAATTATGGTATGTTGTATGCTCATATTTGTGTAAAAGGAGGGATAACATTTATTAAAATCTGCACTATGTGGAACATGTCTCTGAAGGATACACATGACACATTATACTTATTTCACTTGAGAGAAAATGTTACACAATACAGGGATCGGAGTAAGAACATATGCAATATGTACCTTCAGAATTTGGAACAATATAATAAATTGTCTATTTAAATACAAATAAATACTCCATAATTTTAAAAAAGAAAAGGGAAAAAACTTCAAACGTTTACAAGCCATTAGTGCAGTTCCCCGGGAAAACCTCTGGGCGTCGCTGCAAGTCAAAAGAAGAGAAAGATCGTATAGGAAGACGCGTTTGGGAGACTCAGAGGGTAACTTCCTGCTCAAACCAAACACATAGAAGAGGAGAGTACAAATTCGGATACAGAAAACAAAAGCAGGAAAAGTGACCATCCAAGCCATCCAAGGGAGGGCTTGTTCCTCCTACCTCAAAGAATCAGGGCGGCGGACGGAGACGCACGATGACGCCAAGCGCCCGGAGGAGCAGGCTGGCGCTGTTGCTTCAGGTACTGTTGCCTTTCTTGCTGTCTTTGTTCTGCCGGGCTCTCCCAGACCAAATCCACTACTCGATTCCGGAAGAGCTGGATAAGAACACAGTGGTAGGAAACCTCGCCAAGGATCTGGGGCTCAGTGTCCAGGATTTGCCAGCCCGGAAACTGAGGATTAGCGCAGAAAAGGAATATTTCACTTTAAACCCACTGAGTGGGGACTTAACTGTGCGTGACAGAATAGACCGAGAGCAAATTTGCGGGAAGCAGCCTCAGTGTATTCTGGATTTCGATACTGTCGCTGAAAACCCATTTAATATTTATCACGTAGCAGTCATTGTGCAGGATATAAATGACAACCCTCCATTATTCAAACAGAGTAAAATTGACTTAAAAATTGGAGAATCCACCAAACCAGGTACAACATTTCCATTAGACCCAGCTCTGGACTCAGATACTGGTCCTAATTCACTGCAAAGATACCACCTTAATGACAATGAATACTTTGATCTCGCAGAAAAACAGGCTCCAGATGGACGTAAATATCCTGAGTTGATTTTGAAACAGTCTCTGGACAGAGAAGAGCACAATTTTCATCAGCTGGTTCTCACAGCTGTGGATGGAGGGAAACCACCTCAAAGTGGTACCACCCAGATCCGAATTCAAGTCACTGATGCCAACGATAACCCTCCAGTGTTCAGCCAGGATGTATACAGGGTCACCCTGCGGGAGAATGTCCCCCCAGGCTTCTCAGTGCTTCGAGTGATGGCCACTGACCAGGATGAGGGTGTCAATGCAGAGGTCACCTATTCCTTTCATAATGTGGATGAACAAGTGGAACATTTTTTCAACTTAGACAAAAGAACAGGAGAAATCACAACAAAGGATAATTTGGATTTTGAAATTGCTAACAGTTACACTCTGAGTATAGAAGCAAAAGATCCTGGAGATCTAGCATCCCATTGCAGTATCCAAGTTGAAATTCTCGATGAGAATGATTGTGCACCTGAAGTGATTGTGACTTCAGTCTTTGCTCCCCTGCCAGAAGATTCACCACCAGGAACAGTGATTGCCTTGATAAAAACGAGAGACAGAGACTCAGGAGACAATGGAGAAGTTTACTGTGAAATTCGGGGACATTCAGAGTTTATATTGAAATCTTCCTTGAAGAACTACTACAAGCTAATGACAGACCGGGTTCTAGACCGGGAGGAGATCCCAGAATACAACATCACCATCACAGCCACCGACAGGGGCAAGCCACCTCTCTCCTCCACGATAAAGATCACCCTGCACATCTCAGATGTCAATGATAATGCGCCAGTTTTCCAACAGAGCTCCTACGTGGCCCATGTGGCTGAGAACAATCCACCTGGAGCCTCCATCGCTCAGGTCAGTGCCTATGATCCGGACTTGGGCCCCAATGGTCAAGTCTCCTACTCCATCATGGCCAGCGACCTGGAGCCTCAGGTACTGTCGTCTTATGTGTCCGTGAGCGCACATAGTGGGGTGGTGTTCGCGCAGCGAGCCTTCGACCACGAGCAGCTACGAGTCTTCCAGCTGACGCTGCAAGCGCGCGACCATGGCTCACCAGCTCTCAGCGCCAACGTGAGCCTGCGCGTGTTGGTAGGAGACCGCAACGACAACGCGCCACGGGTGCTCTACCCCGCGCTCGCTCCCGATGGCTCAGCGCTCTTCGACACTGTGCCGCGCGCCGCGGAGCCCGGCTACCTGGTCACCAAGGTGGTGGCGGTGGACGCGGACTCGGGACACAATGCCTGGCTATCCTACCATGTGCTGCAGGCCAGCGATCCCGGACTCTTCAGCCTGGGGCTGCGCACTGGAGAGGTGCGCACAGCGCGTGCTTTGGGCGACAGGGATTCGACTCGCCAGCGCCTACTAGTTGCTGTGCGTGATGGTGGACAGCCACCCCTTTCCGCCACTGCCACGCTGCATCTGATCTTCGCGGATAGCCTGCAAGAGGTCTTGCCAGACCTCAGCGATGACCCTCTGCCCACTGACCCCCAGACTGAGCTGCAGTTTTACCTGGTGTTGGCCTTGGCCTTGATTTCTGTGCTGTTCCTTCTGGCGGTGATTCTAGCTATTGCTCTGCGCCTGAGACACTCCTTCAGTTCTGCTGCCTGGGGTTGCTTTGAACCAGGTTTGAGCTTCAAGTCTGGGCCTGGGGTTCTCCCCAATCACAGTGAAGGAACATTGCCCTACTCTTACAATGTGTGTGTTGCCTCACAATCAGCTAAAACAGAGTTTAATTTTCTCAATGTGACACCAGAAATGGCTCCTCCTGAGGATCTACTCTGTGAAGATGCCTCTTGGGTACCATGTACAAATCATGACAACACTAATGTTCCCTTTTCCTCAGATACTACTTTAAAGGTGAGCTTTGATTCATTTACTTTCACTTGGGGCCTTCGTATTTCTTTTAAAAACATGTAACTGGGATGAGACACTTTGTTGCATGTTTTATTGTCTTGTGAGTCATATTTGGTCAATGTTCTTCCTTAATTATCTTAATCTTTTCTAACTAAACATTAAATATTGGTTTTCTATCTGAAGTAGGAAGTTTATTTGTCTGTAATTACAAGTGTTTACCACAAGAGATACTCTTTTTCTTCCTGTCTTTGTATTCCTTTCATCTAAAGGTTGATTACTATTGGGAATTTAAGCAATTGCTTTTACCTTCATGGTAAAGTTTAGCTTTATTTTCTCTTGAATTTATAGCACTTAAGACGTAAGAGATTACTCAACTTAATAGTTTATGGAAATGGTGGGGGAGCTACCCAGGTCATGGCTTGCTAACAACAGAAAATGCACAAAACATTGTTCCATTGATTTGAAATCAACACTATTTAAATGTCTTAGCAAGCTGAGTGTCCTGGTATCTCAGATTTTTTTTTTCAGTGCTAGGGATCAAACCCAGGGCCAATATATTAGGCAAATGCTCCATCACTGAGCTACATCACTAAACCCCAGATGAATTCTTAAAGGATGAACAGTGTTCAAAGGCTGAAGTATCTATTATTAAGAGTGATTTTAATAAATGTGAGAAATCATCCTCTTTCCTGCATATTAATAAATTGTTCCTGAGAAAAATTATACATGGAAGAAAATTCTGAAACCTATGTTTATGTCATCTTCTACCAAATACTACTTCAAACTTTATGACTTTTAATTTTAACATTATAGATGTAGAACATCTCATTTAAAAAATTTTTCTATCAAGGTGCCATTAAGTAAAAAATGCTTTTCTCAACTTGACAGACTCTTTGAAAGCCAAAAAATATCTATTTTCCCAACCATAATTTTTTTATATGTTATCATGCAAAAGTAATAACACTAAATATCTGTCTCAACACGAAAACACCTCTGCGCAGTAAATATCTAGGTACACTTTTCTATATGAATGATAAAGTAAAGCCCTGTACTCCACAGTCATTATATTGATTTCTACCAAAAGCTTATCACTATACAATGTCTCGCTATGCATATTTGAATAATGTAATAGGAAAATATAATTAATGCACAGTTAATCCAGCATAAACTCAATGTAGCTGCCATATTCTTAGATTAAAAAATCTATAAATTTTCTCAAAGACTTCACAAGTAACAGAGGCCTATACTTTTCTGCATATGACACTTAATAGAATTTTCAAATCAGTAGGCCTCTTTGAGAAGGCCTCCCGGGTTTGTTTTCTTGGCATTCTTACGTACAAATATGAAGGTTTTCCTAAGTGTATCCCAATAAAAAATTTTAAATTGGCAAAGGTAAGAATTTAGGTATTTTAATTAAAGAAACTCAAGTGGTAAATAAATGATAGAGGTTCAATGGTACATAAAATAAAACTTCTAAGAAAGTAAAAAAGAATATAATAATTGGTCTCAGCGGTTTGTGAAACTGTTTCAGATTTGAAACTTGATTAAATATAAACAATGTCAACAATACATTAAGGATATGCAAAATTATTGGAAATAAAAATATAACTAAAGTCATGGGAAATAAAAATAGAATTGGTGTAGTAACTGATTAGGACTCTGAGCGTCGCTGTTCACCAAAGTGGGAAAGAATCTGTCACAGAAGCAACTGGACTCTCAGCTTCTTCCATACTAAACACGACTAGGCAAGCTTCTGGGAACTGCCGCCCGTCCCAATTCCGCCAAAGAATATGCTCTCCTCGATTTTAAAGAAATAAGGAAACAGCAGGCTGAACCAGGACTAACAGAATTGAGGGAAGAGAAAGCAATGGCGAATCTACTGAGGCGCTGGGGCTGCGGAGACCTGCTTTTGTCCTTCATGCTTCTGGGAACGCTGTGCCAGCCAGGGTCCGGGCAGATCCGCTACTCGGTGCCAGAGGAATTAGAGAAAGGCTCCTTCGTGGGCAATATCGCCGAGGACCTGGGTCTACAACCTCACGAGCTGGTGGAGCACGGAGTCCGCATCGTCTCCAGAGGTAGGACGCAGCTTTTCTCTCTGAACCCGCGAAGCGGCAGCTTGGTCACAGGGGAAAGGATAGATCGGGAGGAGCTCTGCGCTCAGAGCGCGCGGTGTCTGGTGAACTTTAACATCTTGGTTGAGAATAAAATGAAAATTTATGGAGTAGAAGTGGAAATAGTTGATATTAATGATAACTTTCCTAGATTCCGGGAGGAGGAACTAAAAGTAAAAGTTAATGAAAACGCAGCTGTGGGAACTCGCTTAGTGCTTCCCTTCGCACGAGATGCGGATGTGGGTGTGAACTCCCTCCAGAGTTACCAGCTGAGCACCAATCTTCACTTCTCCCTGGACGTGAAGAGCGGAACTGACGGGCAAAATTACCCTGAGTTAGTGTTGGAAAGGCCCCTGGACCGCGAGAAAGAGGCGATTCACGAACTCCTTCTCACAGCCTTGGATGGCGGAGACCCAGTACTCTCTAGCACCACGTGGATCCGCGTGACAGTCCTGGACGCAAATGATAACGCGCCCCTCTTCACCCAATCCGAATATAGAGTGAGTGTTCCAGAGAGCATACCTGTGGGAACTCAGCTACTGACTCTGACCGCCACAGATGCAGATGAGGGAATAAATGGGAAAGTGACCTACTCTTTTCGCAATGAAGAAGACAAAATTTCGGAGACGTTCCAACTTGATTCCACTCTGGGGGAAATCTCAACTATTCAATCCCTGGACTATGAAGAATCCAGATTCTACCTCATGGAAGTGGTAGCTCAAGATGGAGGTGCTCTTCTTGCTAGTGCTAAGGTGCTGATCACAGTACAAGATGTGAATGACAATGCCCCAGAAGTGATACTCACTACTTTTAGCAGTTCTGTTTCTGAAGACTGTCTTCCTGGGACCATAATCGCACTGTTTAGCATACATGATGTTGATTCTGGGGAGAATGGTGAGACTTCATGTTCTATTCCGAAGAACTTGCCTTTCAAATTAGTAAGGTCAGTTGATAATTACTATCACCTATTAACAACAAGAACTCTGGACAGAGAAGAGACTTCAGATTATAATATCACAGTAACTGTTACCGACCATGGCACCCCACCCCTGTCTACAGAAAATCAAATTTCCCTGAAAGTAGCAGACATCAATGACAACCCACCTACCTTCTCTCAGGCCTCCTACTCTACTTCAATCCCAGAGAACAACCCCAGAGGAGTTTCTATCTTCTCTGTGACAGCCCATGACCCTGACAGTGGTGATAATGCTAGGATCACTTACTCCCTGGCAGAATATACATTACAGGGAGTGCCTCTATCCTCCTATGTCTCCATGAACTCAGAAACTGGTGTCCTGTATGCACTACGTTCCTTTGACTATGAGCAGTTAAGAGACTTGCAGCTACTGGTGAAAGCCAGTGACAGTGGGAACCCTCCACTCAGCAGCAACGTGTCACTGAACTTATTTGTGCTGGATCAGAATGACAACATCCCTGAGATCCTGTACCCCACCATTCCTACTGATGGTTCCACTGGTGTAGAGCTGGCACCCCGCTCTGCAGAGCCTGGATACCTGGTGACCAAGGTGGTGGCAGTGGACAGAGACTCAGGACAGAATGCCTGGCTGTCCTACCGCCTGCTCAAGGCCAGCGAACCAGGGCTCTTCTCAGTGGGGCTGCACAATGGTGAGGTGCGCACAGCACGGACGCTACTGGATAGAGATGCTCTCAAGCAGAGCCTCCTGGTGATTGTTCAGGACCATGGCCAGCCCCCTCTCTCGGCCACTGTCACACTCACAGTGGCCATGGCTGACAGTATCCCTGATGTTCTGGCCAATCTGGGTAGCATCAAGCCCCCTTCCTACTCTGATGATTCAGAGCTTACACTCTACCTTGTGGTAGCAGTGGCTGCAGTCTCTTGTGTCTTCCTGGCCTTTGTCATTGTGATGCTGGCGCTTAGACTAAGACGCTGGCACTCATCACGCCTGCTCCAGGTTTCCAGAGGCAGGTTGGCAGGCATGCCCACCTCCCACATTGTGGGCATGGATGGGGTGCAGGCTTTCCTGCAGACCTATTCCCATGAGATCTCCCTCACTGCAGACTCCAGGAAGAGCCACCTGATCTTTCCCCAACCCAACTACGCAGACACTCTCATTAGTGAACAGAGTTGTGAGAAAAGTGAACCTCTTCTGGTGTCTGATAAGGCAAATGCAAACAAAGAAGAACCAGGAGTTGCTCAGGTTAGTTCTTTCTTACAGTAAGAATGCCTGGAGCATTTTCTTCCTTTGTTTTCTCAATGATTTTTCTGCCACATTCAAAATCAGCTAATTATGTAGTGAATCCTTATTTGCTTTATTGCAGATTAACTTTATTTTAATTGATAATTGATGTTTTTTCCATTTATTTTCAAATTGCTTTGGACTTATTATTTTTTCTCAATCTGTGCTTATTTTGGAAAATCTGATTAACAGTAGACTTAAGTGAAGTGCCGATCTTAAAATAAAGTGGTAAATATAATACTTTACTCAGAGATTTTGTTAGTTCAGAACAGCTATTCTGTTGATAGTAGAGTTGTTCTATGAATTCAAGTAGTTAGACATATTGTACTCTTTTGAATATTTGCCTAGACACTATTAGTGAACATGTTTTGGAAAGATATCTATAGGATTTGTATTTTAGTATATTTGAAGTTTACATAAGGAAATGGCTTACAGTACTTGCATAAATCAGTGGACAAGTACAGAAACCTTCTGCACAATATCAGAAATGTAGGATTAATTTATAGTGATGATCATGTCTGTAGCATTCTGAAATCAGAAAAGTTTTGGTTAACCCATGTAATTATTGGATATGCACATTTGTTGAGAGAAAAAACCGGTGAGAAGAAACTTTAGAATTGTAATTCATTCTGTGATATGGGTTACAGTCTCAAGAAAGAGATTCTGCTACATTCAACAAGTGTAAATATATCATACACTTGGCATCACTCGTTACAGGTAGTCACTTAACAGAATCAATATCTGCTAAAATGATTGTATTTCTGTATTGGAGGATAATTCTGCTTTATTACAAGAGTCTAAGGTTTGTATTTGAAAATCAATGCAACATAAGAATGGCTTGAAATTATAAAGTTAATTTCTGAGGACTGTGTTTACTTTAAATTAATAGATTTTTCTTAGTTAAAATGCTAGTCTGAGTTTCAAATTCATGAATTCGGGTCATGGAAGGGAAGAACTACTTAATTTGATTGATTTTCTGCCTCTTTGCTGAAAATGATTTTCAGATACTTTTTACTAAAAGATTTTAAATCGTTCAAATTTTATACATTTGACACTTTGAACATCAGTGGCAAATTATTAATAAATGGGAGGAAATGGCAGTTGAATATTATTAGGGGAATATAGACTATGTTACTCAGTCATGTGACTTATTGACACATTTAGAAAAACAGAACCACTTGATTTTTATTTTTAAATATTTATTTAGATGACATCCAATTATATATATGTATACACACACACACACACACACACACACACACACACACACACACATATATATATATATATATATATATATATATGGAAAATCCTAACCTCAATGTAAAATATGCAAAATCACTTAATAGTTAATGCATCCAAAAAATTACAGAAGAATCAGTATGATAGATGCTGACCTCACTTGCTCCTATATGGAAAATCACTTTTCCATTACTGTTTAAAGAAAAAGTTATAGGTTTGGGTATGTATCCTGAGATAACTTTTGTATGCAATGGACAAACATCTTTTAAACCTCTCTAAACTACCAATAGACTTGCATTTTAAATGCTTGCTGCACACACTGTCAGTATATGTATTATACTACTTTCAAATATTTGAATCTTTAGTTTTATTTGTGCTCTGAAGAGATAAATTTCCTGTACTAATGTTCATAGAATGGTGGAAAGTCATTTTGCTTGGCTGTTTTGAAGCAGTCTTGATTCAGTATATATTTTTAGTGGTTTGGGGATCAAATGCAAAGTCTTGCTCCTGCTAGGCAAGAACTCATTCTACCACTGAGTTACACTCCTAACTCCTCATTAATTTTTTTATGTTTGTATAAAGATGCCAGTGAATGGTTATGCAATGAGCAGTTTAACATGCTTTAAAGTTTTTCCCTTGTAAGCTGACTTCATATTGCTGCACACCTTCCAAGTTTTAGAGTAACAGTATAATATGTAGATTAGAGACACTTTCTTTATGAAGTCCTTCTAGTTTTGAAATGGAGTTAAAACTGTAAGACACCTGTCACAACACAGAAATTAACATTCTTATTGACAAAGGAAGAATGTTAATGAAAAATGTTGAGATCATCATACAATAACCTTGAAGTATGAGGACTCATACTTCATCTCCCAAAATCCAAATAATTCTCCATCGTTAAGCTACTTGGAAAGAAACAGTACAATTGAGGACAGTTATAATGTAGTATTGAAAAACATCACTTGTGAAAGAGTTTTTCAATCATACTCTTTTAATTAAAAGTAGACACGTGAACACTAGGAAAAGAGACTCTTGCTTCTTAATCTATTCCTACTTTATAAAAATAATCAGCCTCTTGCTTACCTATCAGTTCTTTTGGGGGTAAAATAATAAAGGAAATATTTTTCAGAAAGTGAAATATAGTACAAAACTAAGAGCTCTGAAGTTTATTCCTTGAAATAATAAAACACATCAAGTTAATACTTCAAGAATTTTTATACTACATTTTCTGCAGTCACCAACACTTTCTTTTATGTGCTTTTCTATTTGCTATTTTATTGAGTTCTCAGTTCTACTAAGAATAGGGAATATGTTATTGTGTCCATTTTATAAATATGGAAGCTAAAAATATGATGATGGTAATAATAACTTGAACAAGTTTATCTCTGTTTTCTGATGAGTAAAACATCTTTCATTTGGGTGGATGAAGTTCAAGTTCAGAGAAATGACAGCCAGATTAAATATTTAAAATATTCAAGTGTAGTCTCTCATCAACTGCCTGCCATGAAGATACCCATCAGAGAACCATCACAAAGACAAAGCAAGTGGTCATTCATCTAAATTCTTGGGATCCTTTAGTGATCTCCTCTCCTAGGAATTAGAAGAGAATGGATGGGAAACCACTCCAGTCCAAGGTGCCTGGCAAGACCAAGGCAAATGCCATTTCTCTTCCTGTTGTCTTTGTACAGCCAGGAGCTTTCAGAGCAGATTCACTACTTTATTCCTGAAGAGCTTTCCAGGAGCTTGCTGGTGGAGAACCTTGCAAAAGATCTGGGGTTGGCATGGTGGAGTACCTACTCAGAACTTGAGGATTAATGCAGAAAAGAAATTCTTTACCATGAACACAGAGAATGGGGACTTACTTGTGAGGATGATATAGACTAAGCAGATTTGAGGCAAGAATTCAACATGTGTTCTGGAATTTGAAATGGTTGCTGAAAAGCCTTTGAACTTTTTTCATATAACTGTGCTGATCAAGGACATCAATGACAACCCACTGACCTTTAGCAGAAATATCACTGAGGTGGAAATTAGCAAACTGGCAATAACAGGAGCTACATTTTCCCTGGAATCTGTACAAGATGCTGATGCAGGTGTCAAGTCCTTGTAGCAGTTAGTACTGCTACAAAGTAGTCCTCAGCCCTGATCTCCACTTTTCTGTAATTCAAAAGAAGAACCCATATGGTAGTAGTTACCCAGAGCTGGTGCTGAAAGCACCCCTCGACAGATGAAAGCTGTTCTTCCACCACCTGGTCCTCATGGCTATAGACAGAGGAGAGCCCTCCAGAAGCAGCACCACCCAGATCAGGGTAATTGTTGCAGATGCAAATGATAATCCCCCAGCGTTTACTCAGGATATGTACAGGATCAGGGTTCAAGAGAACCTACCTGCTGGATCCTCCTTGCTAAGTGTTGGCCACTGATCCAGATGATAGTGACAATACCAAGATCACCTACTCCTTTATCAATGTTGGTAAAGTCGTGAGAAAACTGTTGTAAGTTGGATGATAAAATAGGAGAACTCACCACTGCTGGAGGATTGGACTTTGAAGACAGAGCTACATACTTTGGTAGAAACAAAAGATGGTGAAAGTCACAGTGCACAGAATAAGATACAAATAGATATTTTGGATAAAAACAATGCTCTGGAGATTACCCTGGCTTCTGAATCCCAACATATAGAAAAGGATGCTGAGCTGGGGACTACTGTTGCTCTGATCAAGATATGTGATCTAGATTCTGGATTTAATGGGGGAAATCCTGTGCAACTTAAAAGGGAAATTTTCATTTAAAATAGTTTAAGATAAAAACGTACACATGGGTTGGTGACAGATAGTGCCCTGGACAGGGAGGAAATCCCAGAGTACAATGTTATTATTATAGCCACCTACAAAGGCAACTCACTCCCCTCCTCAGGCACAAGTTTTACCCTGTACATCACTGACATCAACAATAACATCACAATTTTCTACCAGGCCTCCTATGTAGTCTATATAGCAGAAAACAACCCTCCTGGAGCCCCCATTGCTTAAATTAGCACCTTCGACACAGACCTGGAGCCCAATGGCCAAGTCCCCTACTCTGTTATGGCCAACGACCTGGAGCCTCAAGCATTATAATGCTGCATGCAGGAAGCCTTCTACCAGGAGCAGCTTCGTTCCTTTGAGCTGACTCTGCAGGCCTGTGCGTGTTGATATGCGACCACAATGACAATGTTTCACAGGTGCGCTAATCCGTGCTAGCGCCCAATGACACTGTTCCTTGAGCCATGGAGCCCGGCTACCTGGTCATCAAGGTAGTGGTGGTGGACACTGATTGAGGACACAATGCCTGGCTATCCTATCATGTGTTGCAGGCCACACCTGCAAGTTTAAATTGCAAATTACATCATCCAACCACAAAACAGATCAGACACCATAAGTATGCAGAAATTCCATCCAGAAATGATTCGCTACTGGACTCCGCTCATTTAAGGACCTTGATCTCTGTTTCTGAGGAATGCAAAGTGATCTGTCGCTGTTTTTCCTACTCATATTCCCAAAGAAGTTCATAAAGCTAGTTATGGCAGCTCTGCGGAGGTGCCAGCATCTGTGGTGGCTGTTTGGAGCCAGAACTGCACAGATCCACTACTCTATTCCTGAGGAGCTAGAGAAGGGTTCCTTCATCAGCAACATCATCAAGGACTTGGAACTGGAGCCCCAAGAGCTCATGGAGAGCGGAGTCTTCATCGTCTCCAGGAGTAGGATGCAGCCTTTCTCTCTGAACCCGCGAAGCCACAGCTTGGTCACCGCAGGCAGGATAGACCAGGATGAGCTCTGCACTCAGCGCGTGTGGTGTCTAATAAATTTTAACATTCTTATCAAAGATAAGAATGTTATCTTTATCCAGTGGAAGTGGAAATAGTGGACATTAATGACAATGCTCCCCAATCTTTAAGGGAAGAATTGGAAGTGAAAATTTCTTGAAAACGCAATTCCGTCTTCTCGCTTTTGACTAATGGAGGTCTATCCTGATATGAGAATAACTCACTTCAGAACTTCAAGCAGTAACAGATTCTTTTCAGTGGATGTGTAAAACCAAGCTCATGGGCCCAAGTACCCAGAGCTGGTGCTGGAGTGTGCCCTGGACTGCTAGAGAGAAGCCATTCACCACCTGAATCTTACTGCCATGGATGGTGGTAACCCTGTCTGTTCAGGTATGGCACGAATTGTGTTAACTGTCCTAGATGGGAATGACAATGCTCCAGTGTTTACTCAGCCCATCTACCACATGAGTGTTCCTGAATATCTGCCTGTGTTGTCCGTAAATGCCACAGACCAGGATGAAGGAATCCATGCCCAAATTGCATATTCCTTTGTGAAGATCACAGAGAGGATCACACAAATTTTCTGCTTGAATGTTTTAACTGAAGAAATTTCAACTTCTGCAACTCTAGACTATGAGGACTCTAGCTTTTATGAGCTGGATGTTGAAGCCCGGGATCAGTCAGGTCTTCAAGACTGAGCAAAAGTCTTAATTACCATCTTGGATGTGAATGATAATGTACCAAAAGTGGTTGTTATGTCTGGAAGCAGAACAGTCACTGAAAAAGTACCTCCAGGAACAGTAATTACTCTTTTTCAAGTGTATGATCGAGATTCTAGACTGAATGGCTTGGTAACATGTTCCATTTTGACTTGGAAAAATCAGTAGATGATTATTATGGATTAGTGACAAGTGCAGTTCTAGACTAGGAACAGGTGTCCTTGTACAACATCACTGTGATAGCTACAGACAAAGGAATACTGCCTCTGTCTACAGAAAAGCTCATTTCTTTACATGTGGTAGAGACTAATGACACTCACCCATTTTCTCCCATTCATCCTACTCTATGTCACTGAGATGCTTCCAGTCCCAGAGGTGCTTCCACCTTCTCTGTGAATGCACTGGACCCTGACAGTGAAGAGAATGCCCAAGTTGCTTACTCCCTACCTGAGGATATACTCCAGGGGACACCTCTGTCTTCCTACCTCTCCATCAACTCCAATACTGGTGTCGTGTATGCACTGTGCTCCTCTGACTATGAACAGTCTAGAGACATCCAGGTACTGGTGATAGCCAGTAACAATGGGAACCCGTCACTCAGTAGCAATGCATCACTGAGCCTGCTGGTGCTGGATCAGAATGACAATGTGCCTGAGATCTTGTACCCTCCCCTCCCCACTGACAGTTCCACTGGGGTGGAGCTGGCTCCCTGCTCCGCAAAGCCTGGTTATCTAGTGGTGGCAGTGGACAGAGATTCAGGTCAGAATTCCTGGCTGTCCTGCTGCCTGCTCAAGGCCAGTGACCCAGGGCTATTCTCAGTGGAACTACACACAGGTGAGGTGCGAACAGCAAGGTCCCAGCTAGACAGAGAGTCACTCAAGCAGAGTCATATGGTGGAAATCCAGGACCACAGCCAGCCCCCTCTTTCAGCCACAGTCACACTCATGGTGGTGGTGGCCAACAGCATCCCTGATGTTCTGGCTGATTTGAGCCATTTCAATCCCCCGCATGACTTTGATGCCTCAGACCTCACACTCTATCTAGTGTGGCAGTGGCTACTGTTTCCTGCGTTTTCTTTGCCTTTATTATGGTGTTGCTGGTGCTTAGACTGCAAAGCTGGCACAAATCAAGCTTTCTGAAATCTGCAAATGGGGGTTTGCCAAGTGTGCCCTCCCCACACTTTGTGGGTATGAATGGGATGCAGGCTTTCCTGCAGACATATTCCGATGAGGTCTTGCTCACCTTGAATTCAAGAAGCCACGTCATCTTCCCCCAGCCCAACTATGCTCACATCCTTGTCAGCCAGGAGGGTTGTGAGAAAAATGAGCTTCTTTTGATATAGGAAGATTCAGGGTTTTGCAAAGAGGAAGACTCCCTTGTTCAGATGAGGTTATATTTTTTTTATTTAAAAAAAAAACAGAAAATTTTAAAATTCTTTGATCCATGCTAAGTTTTCGTAGTCTTTTGCAGCAAACTATGTAATTCTGATTTTTTATATAAATCAACCTCTTTTTAATCTTGTTTTTTTTAATTTGACTTTAAAAACAATTTAGTTTATTTTTTAACCTTTCTTTTATATGAAAGCTTTGATTTTGTACATCTCATATCTTAGACATTTGTGAAATCCTTTCTTTTTCTAATATTAAAAAAACTGAATTACTGCCTCTGTTAAATAAGACTAAGATCTTAGTAGCCAGGAGCAGTGGAGCACACCTATAATTCTAGTAACTCAGGAGGCTGAGGCAGGAAGATCACAAGTTCGAGACCAGCCTCAGCAACTTAGCAAAGGTCTAAGCAACTTAGTGAGACCCTGTCACAAAATAAAAGATAAAAAGGGCTGGGGATGTATCTCAGTGGTAAAGTGTCCCAGGTTCAATTCCCAGTATCCCCCCCAAAAAAGGTCTTTGTATTTCCTCAATGTTACTAAATAATTGTAAATAAACATTGGGGGTCTGAGAGTATAGTATATAGATTAGCCTACCTTGCACAAAGCCTTGGGTCCAAATTCTACCACTGAAACACACACACACACACACACACACACACACACACAGAGACACTACACGTTGAATTGATCTTCTAAATAAGATGATAAAAGTAATACATCTTTTTATAAATCAATAGTGATATTTGCATTTCTGCAATTATTATACAATTGTTTATTTCAAGTTTCCAATTGTATATGGCTAACCAAGAGATTACATATATTTTCAAATCTGATTTGTTTAGACATTTGTGATATGATCCCTTGATGTGTTTTATCAAAATTTAAGAGTAAAGCTGGCCAGGTGTGGTGGCCTACACCTGTAATCCCAGTGGCTTGAGAGGTTGAATCAGGAGGATCATGAGTTCAAAGCCAGCCTCAGCAACTTAAAGAGGCAATTATAAGACCCTGTCTCTAAATAAAATATTAAAAAGGGCTGGGGATGTTGCTCAGTGGTTAAACCCATCAGAGTTCAATCCCTGGTGCAAAAAAAAAATATATTAAGAGTAAATTATAATTTTAAACAAATGGAATCTTGGGCATTAGTCATGTGATTCAGATGGTCTCATACAAATATGATTATTTATTTTTTTACACTTTGAGAATATGAATGGTGTTTTACTGTATCACCAGTTTTGGGTGATTTTACTGCATCTTGAATATCTGTCATTATAGGTAAAGCTAGCTAACTGGGTTTCATGGATAGTAGACTGGTTTATTTTATTCTTTTACCTGAGTTACCTGTTATCATTTTATTTAAACAAAACATTTCACTAATCAAAAAAAAAATAGATCCTACTCTCACAATAGTCATTTATTCATGTAGTCAGTCAGTCATGATACATATATAAAGTGACCACTTGATAAATGCTCGGGAATCATGAAATTTGCTAAGTAAGACTCTTTGAACTACCAAATAAATCACCAATACTAAGGCTGTCAGAGATTTTGAGCATATATTGAATTTTCAAGCATAGGGGGATGTGTCTATCAAATTATTGATCACTTTTATCATCTGTGAAAAACATTCCAGTCTGATCAAACTTATGTTGAGATGATATATTTTTTTAAAGTAAGGAAGTAAAACTCAGTAGGAATCATGAGAAAATACAACTTTGCCTGGCAATAAACTAATCAGAATTCTAACTAAATAAATGGTTCTTCAATAGAAAAAAATCTCATAAAAGAAAGAAGATAATTAATTCAATATCTGGAAAATCAAGTAGACTTTCCATTGAAATTTTATTTATTTTTTTTTAAATATTTATTTATTTATTTATTTTAGTTTTAGGCAGACACAACATCTTTGTTTGTATGTGGTGCTGAGGATCGAACCCGGGCCGCACGCACGCCAGGCGAGCGCGCTACCACTTGAGCCACATCCCCAGCCCCTCCATTGAAATTTTAAATGCAAGTTAAAAAAAAGCAAATGTCAGAATGCTTCTCAATAGCTATCTATAACGTACTGACTTTAAAACTATAAAATTATTTTGATTTGATCTATTGAGCTTATGTTACATTTTATTAAACATATTTTGATTGTCTAGGATTGTCTAGTAGAGATCTTTAATATTTAATTTTATGTTGTGGAATACTTTAGAAAACTTGAATACTGGAGATAATGAAGTCATTTTTAGGAAATATATATATATATATATATATATATATATATATACACACATTTATAGGTATATATGAATATGCACACATATATCAAACGTTTACTTTTTTAGCTGCAATGACTGATTTTTCTCTACGATCCATAAAGTGTGAGTGCCTAAAAAGTAACTTCAAAGTTGCAACACAAAAGAGTCAAAAAATTATATGAGATTAATAAATACCCATCCATAAACATTATTGCATTAATCAGTGTCTTAAAATGAATTTTTAAAGTATATCAGAGATATTAGGAGTGAAGAAACAATAGGGATATTTTTGAGGGGTGAAACTATTTTCTGTAAAACCAGTTTATTTTGCTTCAATATGATGCAATAACTTAGTAAGGACTCTGAGCGCCGCTGTTCACCAACCAGGGGAAAAATGGTGTGATGGAATCCGACAGGAACCACCGAGTTTACAGCACATACAAAAAAAATCCGGCAGTTTCAGACAAGCCCTCTTTCAAGCTGCGCCATAGTCAAGCCTCTGTACAGCTGAGTTCTGGGTCTCCCTTCCGAATACAGAGGAGTCCACTCAGAAACATCTGCATTCAGCAGGACATCCCGACTCTGCTCAGGGTCTAAGCAAGATCAGCAGGACGACAATGGCGGCTCGGCAGAGGGGCGAGAACTACAAAGGATTCGTCCTCCTTTCCATACTCCTGGGGACATGGTGGGAAGCCTGGGCAGGACAAATTCTCTACTCCGTGACAGAAGAGACAAATGAAGGGTCTTTTGTGGGTCATATAGCAAAGGACCTGGGTCTGGAACCCCAGGAGCTGGCGGGGCTCGGAGTCCGCATCGTCTCCAAAGGTAGGAGGCAGCTTTTCTCTTTTAACCCGCGAAGCGGCAGCTTGGTCACCGCAGGCAGGATAGACCGGGAGGAGCTCTGCGCCCAGAGCGCGCGGTGTCTGGTGAGTTTTAACATCCTTGTTGAGGATGAAATGAAACTTTACCCTATAGAAGTGGAAATATTTGATGTTAATGACAATGCTCCTAGATTCTTGATGGAAGAAATAAACGTAAAAATAATGGAGAATACAGTTCCTGGGATGCGGTTTCCGCTAAATGAGGCTGGAGATCCAGATGTGGGCACGAACTCCCTCCAGAAATACCAGCTCAGCCCCAATCGCCACTTCTCCCTGGTTGTGCAAAATGGAGACGATGGAAATAAATACCCAGAATTGGTGCTGGAGCAGGTGCTGGACAGAGAGGAAGAAATGACTCACCACCTGGTCCTCACAGCCTATGATGGTGGAGACCCACCCTTATCTGGCATCCTGAATATCCAAGTGACAGTAGTGGATGTGAATGATCACACACCAGTCTTCTCTCTACCCCAGTACCAAGTGGCTGTACCTGAGAATGTACCAGTGGGCACAAGACTTCTCACAGTAAATGCAATCGACCCAGATGAGGGAGTCAACGGGGAAGTGACATATTCTTTTCGAAAAATAACTCCAAAACTTCTACAAATATTCCATCTGAACTCCCTTACAGGAGAATTATCAACTTTAGAAAGCCTGGATTATGAAGAATCTAGCTTCTATGAAATTGAAGTTCAGGCTCAGGATGGTCCTGGTAGTCTGACAAAAGCTAAAGTATTAATCACAATTTTAGATGTAAATGACAATGCTCCCGAAGTGACTTTCATGTCCATAAGCAACTCAATCCCTGAGGACACACCTCCTGGGACAGTAATTGCTCTTTTCTACCTCCAAGACAGAGATTCTGGAAAGAATGGAGAGGTGACTTGCACTCTTCCAGAAAATCTGCCTTTTAAGTTAGAAATATCAATTGATAATTATTATAGATTGGTCACAGCAGAAAACCTGGACCGGGAAAAACTCTCTTTGTACAACATCACACTGAAAGCCATAGATGGTGGGACTCCTCCTCTGTCCACAGAAACACATATCTCCATACATGTGGCAGACACCAATGACAACCCACCTACATTCTCTCACTCCTCTTACTCCATCTACATCCCTGAGAATAACCCCAGAGGTGCCTCCATCTTCTCAGTGACTGCACATGACCCTGATAGCGACAAGAATGCCCAGATCACTTATTCCTTGGATGAGGACGCCACCCAGGAGACATCAGTGTCCTCCTACATCTCCATCAACTCTGACACTGGTGTCCTGTATGCACTTCAATCCTTTGACTATGAGCAGTTTCGCAACCTACAACTGAGAGTGACTGCACATGACAGTGGGGACCCACCTCTCAGCAGCAAGGTTTCATTGAACCTGTTTGTCCTGGACCAGAATGACAATGTGCCGGAGATTCTGTATCCCACTCTCCCCACAGATTGGTCCACTGGGGTGGAGTTGGCTCCCCGCTCTGCAGAGCCTGGTTATCTAGTGACCAAGGTGGTGGCAGTGGACAAAGATTCAGGCCAGAATGCTTGGCTGTCCTACCGCCTGCTCAAGGCCAGTGATCCAGGGCTTTTCTCTGTGGGGCTGCATACTGGTGAGGTACGCACAGCACGTGCCCTTCTGGACAGAGACACACTCAGACAGAGCCTGGTTGTGGCTGTCCAGGACCATGGCCAACCACCTCTCTCAGCCACTGTCACATTCACTGTGGCTGTGGCTGACAGCATACCAGATGTCCTGTCCGAATTTGGCAGCAATGGGACGCTTATGGACCCTAGTGATTCAGATCTTACACTCTACTTGGTGGTGGCAGTGGCCACTGTCTCCTGTGTTTTCCTTGTCTTTGTTATTGTGCTGCTTTTACTCAGACTGCAGCGCTGGCACAAGTCACGCTTGCTCCAGGGCACAGGTGGTGGGTTGGAGGATTTGCCTGCCTCACACTTCGTGGGCATGGATGGGGTGCGCACTTTCCTGCAGACCTATTCCCATGAGATCTCCCTCACATCAGATTCTCGGAAGAGCCACATTATCTTTCCCCAGCCCAATTACGTGGACACACTCATCAGCCAGGAAAGCTGTGAGAAAAATGATTCTTTGTTAACATCCATAGATTTTCATGAATGTCAGAGTGAAGTACCAAGGAATCAGGTGAGTTCAGTTCTTCCTTTATCTTTATTTCCATGACCATTATGTTTTCCAAGAAATGTTCCTATTATTTGTAAAACAAGTATTTTGAAGATAAGGGTTAAGAAAGCTTGAAGGAGGTAAAAAGTTTACTGGTTTATTTAATTGTTGATAATTTAATATAGAACACAAAGGTTATGGTACCTAATTTGAAAGGTAGTGAAAGCCTTTTGTACAAGATTATTAATAAGTAAGCTGTTGTATTTTTACCTTTCACTTATTTTCCACTTGGTTTTCTTGCAAGCATATTTAATTTTTTTCAGTGCTGGGAATTAAACTTGCCTCGCTCATGTTAGGCAAGTGCTGCACTACTGAGTTACATCCCCAGCCCCACCACTTGTTTTTCTTTTTTCTTTTCTTGTTTCTTTAGTAATACAAATTTGTTTATTGGTTCTTTGTAGTTATACCTGAAAGCAGATCCATTTTTATATGATTATGCAAGCATGGAATATATTGTATTCTAGTTAGAATCCAATTTGTATGGATGTCCATGATGGTGGGATCCACTGTGTTGTTTTCATGTATGTACATGGGAAAATAATGTCAGACTCATTCTACTGTATTTCCTTTTCCTATCCCCCTCCATGCCTTCTGTCTCCCACTGTGTAATCTACTGAACTTCTGTTCATCCCCTCACTCCTGTATTGTTGTGGATTAGCTTCTACATATCAGAGAAAACATTCAACCTTTGGGTTTTTTTGGAGATTGGCTTATTTTACTTAGCATTATAGTTTCCAGATCCATTGATTTTCTGGCAAATGTCATAAATCATCTTTCTTTATGGCTGAATAATAATTCATTGTGCATACATACCACAATTTATTCATTCATCTGTTGAAGGGCACCTAGGTTGATTCCATAGCTTAGCTATTATGAATTGAGTCGCTATAAACATTGATGTGATTACATCACTGTAGTATGCTGATTTTAAATCCTTTGAATATATATATATATATATATATATATATATATATATATATATATATATATATATATATATACAGGAGTGGGATAACTGGGTCAAATGGTGGTTCCATTCCATGTTTTCTGAGGAATCTCTATACTGTTTTCCAGAGTGGTTGCACCAATATGCAGTACCACCAGCTTCTTAACTCATGTGTTTTATAAAAGAGAATGAATTATTGAGTCTTTCTCTGTGTGCTAGGTTAGGAAGAGCAAAACATACTTCAGCTGCCTTCTCAGGATTCTCTTTATGATTTGAGTCTCTAAAAGGTTATTAAGGATTTTCCAGTCTGAAACTTTTTTCTGTGTTCTTCTTCCACTTCCATGTACCTTAGCTTGGTGGCCTTAAAAATTGTGATGGCTTCCTTATCTATTTTAAAGTATCTAAGAAAGCTGGGATGCTACTAGAAAGTGAGATTGACACTTAAAGAATAAAATGTGTCAACTTTCATTAACATCTGTATAAAAGACACAGTGTCTAATGCCATACTAAAGGTCATTGGACAAAACCAATAAAATGTCAAACAAAATATTTCAATTTGTAACTGGCATTTATGAAATGGCACTTGCATGCTTTAACATAGAATTCCAAGGTACCATTTTAGTGGTATATCCATGTGGAGTATTCTGAAGGCTCCGCAAGTGGGAGATTGGAGAAGCTGGCTCTACAAAACAACCATCTCTTGCACTCAAACTCTAGAACAGTAGTCATTTTCATTTATTGGGTATGCTGAAAATTTCAACTAGAAACAACCCAATCTGGGACTACTTCGATATTCTTTTGTATAGCGTTTTCATGAAGTTTAATACTTCAGATGATGATTATCTGTAAGAGGTGGATAATAAGATAATCTCAATTCCTGGGATCTTTCCAGTGTTAATTTAAAGGATATTTTTCCAGTGTTGTATTTGGTAGCATTTTCCATATAAGAAATAGTGCAATGGCATGAGAGATATTTCACTCATTCTGCAGGGTTCAGATGTGTTTACAAAAGAACACTACTGATACTGTGTGAGAAAATATCATCTGGCAGAAATATGATTATCATGCCAGATAAAGAAAATTTCCTGATCAAAATTAGATAGATGTTTAAAATTATTTTTACATAAAGGGGAGAAATTATCACTAAATTCACAGAGCCATTGCAAGCAAACTTTCCAAGGATCTAGAAATTCTGAGATCATCATCAGGTATAAAATAAGTTCGGGGTGGAGACCAGTGTTAGAGTACAAAAGACCTCAGTGATTTCATGTTGCAAGGCAAAATATTATTTCTAAGGTCTGCGGATGTATCTTAGTGGTGAGGGCTTGCCTAGCACACATGAGGCCCTGGGTCAATTCCTGGTGTCACAAAAATATGTATATATTATTTCTTTGGTGAATTTGAATATTGACATTATATTTTGTGACCTAGAGAATGATTGCATAATAGGAAAGGAATAGACTAACATTCAGACAACCTCATTTCTTTTCCTGAGATAGTGGGAATGAGAATCAGGTAATATTTCTGAAAGGAAATCACTGAAACTCTTTTAGATAAAGAGATGTATTTGGAGATAAGTACGAATTGCATCTTCTTTAAAACAAATCTCAGCATTATTAATGTTCTTTGGAGAAAAAAAACACCAAATTAACCATCTTGAAGAAAGTAGAAAAGTGGGTTGAAACCTTAGGAGCAAAAAAGGGGGACATTATCCACTATATTACAAATGGCTAAGTGTGTAAAACAACTGTACTCTATGATGGCTTATGCCAAGTTTGTTGCAGTCATCTTTGTATCACTAAATACATATTTGAATATTGTGGAATGTAGGAGCCACAGAAAAATATTTATGTACTAAATATACGTGATTTTCCTAAAAGCCTGAAAAGATGAGATAAAGCGTTCTGAAATTATGGTTTAAAACATTATTAAATATATACACGAACCTACATAGTTTCAGTTGGACACAGTGGTCCTACACAATGGTTAAACTGAAACAGTACAGGCTGCAGTTTCGTCCTGTGGACTCTGGGCGCCGCTGTTGTCCAAAGAGGAGCTTGGAGCTCACCATCTCCTCGCGCAACCGCAGCGCGCTTTCCAGAGCAACTCTGTATGACTCTTCAATGCCAGCCATTACACCGCTACTTCCTACGGAAAAGAAGAGTATTTTTTTCTGGACTGGATCTGGAACTAAGTCCTCTCGGAGCTCCGAATATCTGCAATACGGAGATCATTCGTACTCCAGAGTCTCCTGACTGGTGAGCAAGCAGAGGGGAGCAAGAGGGATGGGGAGCGGCGCTGCGGAGAGGGGCCAGACTCACAGGCGGCCAGTGCTCCTTCCCTTCCTACTGTCTTTGTTCTGCCGGGCGCTCTCTGAGCAGATCCGCTACAGGATTCCCGAAGAAATGCCCATGGGTTCGGTAGTGGGGAACCTCGCCAAGGACCTAGGGTTCCGTGTCCTGGAGTTACCGACTCGAAAACTGCGTATCAGTTCAGAGAAGTCTTACTTCACTGTGAGCTCAGAGACAGGGGAACTGCTTGTGAGCGGCAGGCTAGACAGGGAGCAGATATGCGGGAGGCAGCCAGTTTGTGCTCTGGATTTTGAGGCTGTTGCTGAAAATCCACTGAACTTTTACCACGTGAGCGTGGAGATTGAGGACATTAATGACCACGCGCCAAAATTTGCGCATGTTTTCTTTGATCTGCAAATAAGTGAGTCTGCTCAGCCAGGCACACGATTTATATTAGGATCGGCCCACGATGCAGACATAGGTACCAATGCACTACAGAATTACCAACTTAGTCCCAATGAATATTTCTCACTCTTGAGTAAAGAGAAATCAGATGGCAGTAAATACCCGGAGATGGTATTGAAGACACCTTTAGACCGGGAAAAGCAGAAATCCTACCGCTTGACATTGACTGCTTTGGACCTAGGGGAGCCACCTCTCAGCAGCACTGCACAGATACAAGTCCTAGTGACTGATGCCAATGATAACCCTCCAGTGTTCAGCCAAGAGATATATAGGGTGAGCCTCCCAGAAAACGTATGTCCAGGAACCACTGTGCTTCAGGTGACTGCTACCGACCAGGATGAAGGTGTCAATGCCGAAATCACTTTCTCTTTCAGCGAAGCTGGCCTGAGACCTGAGTTTGACCTGAATTCTAATACTGGAGAGATTATTGTTCTAAATACATTAGATTTTGAAGAGATCAAAGAGTATTCTTTTGTTTTGGAAGCAAAGGATGGTGGAGGAATGATTGCACAATGTACAGTGGAGATAGAAGTCCTAGATGAAAATGACAATGTCCCAGAAGTGATATTCCAATCGCTACCCAACCTAATTATGGAGGACTCTGAGCTAGGTACACTCGTTGCTTTGCTGAAAATCCGTGACAAGGATTCTGGTCACAATGGAGAAGTTATTTGTAAATTAGAAGGTGATACTCCATTTAAAATACTCACTTCGTCAAGAAATACATATAAGTTAGTGACGGAAAGGGTTCTAGACCGCGAGAAGAACCCAGAGTACAACGTAACCATCACAGCCACTGACCGGGGTAAGCCGCCTCTCTCTTCCAGCTCAAGTGTCACCCTGCACATTGGTGATGTAAACGACAACGCTCCAGTTTTCCAACAGGCCTCCTACGTAGTCTACGTAGCAGAAAACAACCCTCCTGGAGCCTCCATCGCTCAAGTCAGCGCCTCCGACCCAGATCTGGGGCCCAACGGCCAAGTCTCCTACTCCATCGCAGCCAGCGACCTGGAGCCTCGGGCATTGTTATCCTACGTGTCTGTGAGCGAACAGAGCGGCGTGGTGTTCGCACAGCGAGCCTTCGACCACGAGCAGCTGCGTTCTTTTGAGCTGATTCTGCAGGCTAGTGACCATGGTTCGCCCGCGCTCAGCGCCAACGTGAGCCTGCGCGTGTTGGTAGGCGACCGCAATGACAACGCGCCGCGGGTGCTCTACCCCGCGCTGGCGCCCGATGGCTCAGCGCTCTTCGACACTGTGCCGCGCGCCGCGGAGCCCGGCTACCTGGTCACCAAGGTGGTGGCGGTGGACGCTGACTCTGGACACAATGCCTGGTTGTCCTACCACGTGCTGCAGGCCAGCGACCCCGGACTCTTCAGCCTGGGGCTACGCACTGGCGAGGTGCGCACTGCTCGCGCCTTGGGCGAAAGGGACACAGCCCGCCAGCGCCTGGTGGTCGCTGTGCGTGATGGTGGCCAGCCGCCTCTTTCGGCCACCGCCACGCTGCATCTGGTCTTCGCGGACAGCCTGCAGGAGGTACTGCCAGACCTCAGTGACCGCCCTGTACCCCCTGACCCCCAGGCGGAGCTACAGTTCTATCTGGTGGTGGCCTTGGCCTTGATCTCAGTGCTCTTCCTCCTGGCAGTGATTTTGGCTATTGCCCTGCGCCTGAGGCACTCCTCCAGCAATGAGGCTTGGGGCTGCTTTCAACCTGGAATGTGCACCAAGTCTGGGCCTGTGGTTCAGCCCAACTACAGTGAGGGAACTCTGCCTTATTCCTATAATCTCTGCGTTGCACATACGGGAAAAACAGAGTTTAATTTCCTACAGAGTAGTGATCCACTGAGTTCAGCACAAGATATACTCTGCAGTGAGTCACCAGGAACTTTGTTTCCACTTTGTAATTCCAGTGAGTCAACCTCTCATCAGGTAAGTTTCCATTGATCATGACCTAGTATTCATTTTCTACCCAATTCTCCATGTTCACAGGAAAATACACAATTTTCTATCTTGTGAGAAAGTTGTAGTGAGAGGCAGGGGTGAACTAAATAAGACAACATTTGCCTAACATTCAGGCCTTTAATTCAATCTCTAGTACAGCCAAAAAATAAATAAATAAAAAGTGTGGTCAGTTAAAAAGCTTTCATTCAGTTCTTCAAAGGATGAGTGAAGCAGGAGTAATTATATAGCTTATAGGTGTGTCTTACCAAGCTCGGGTTTACAAAGCAGTCAATGTGTGGTTTAACTACCAAGTGAAAACCTTAGACAAGTATTAACTTATTAACTCTCCCCTAAGAAGTTAATAGGATTTATCCATAAGTTTTTCTTCCTGTAAGTTAAAATTGTATACAATGAATACATTTTTAACTTGAAAATGCTATAATATAAAAATAGTCATTTTAAAAAATCCTTAAAGCAAAAGATTTTCATCCAAAACTAGATTTTTATTCAATATTTTATCTATGGTTTCCTTTCCTATGGCATCTGCTGTTTTATTTCTTATGTTTACTTTCTTCTGGAATAAGGAGTCAATCTGGGCTTTTATTCCAAGGACCCCTTTTATGTAGTGTGTATGTGGTGTGTGTGTGTGTGTGTGTGTGTGTGTGTGTGTAACCATTTACTTAGCAGAAGATTCATTATGCTTATCAAAAGTTTGAAAGCAGATTTTTCTTACCTGCGGCATAGGGTTTTCAGGGCCAGTCTGCATTGAAGCCCATTTAGTAGTTTCCATCAAAGAAAAGGCAAACAATGCTTTGCCTCTGTTATTCCTCTCTTATACACTTCTAATACATAATGCTAAACTGTCTTTTTCAGCCCTAAACTAACTTGCCCAATGATCTTCTAATCATTCTAGTACATTTTGAATAGGAGTAGCTTTGAATGCTTCAAATTTTTAGACAGTGTGCCAATCTAATGTAAACATTAAAATATATAGGAATGATCATAGTGCATTGTCTCAACTATTTGTTAGGTATTCTTTAGCAACTGCATTATTTAATAGCTACTTTTAAAAATACTGAAGGAAAGAGAATTTTTGTAGTAGCAATTATTGTTTGACTTCTTAGTGATAATTACGTGTTTCTTACTTTCTATTGTTGTTTTTATAAAACAAGCTAAAACCAACTTTGGAATATTTGTCTACCTTAAAAATTAGTCTGCTTTAAAATACAATCATCTCTCTTTGGTTAAAGAGATGGAATGGAGATTTGCTTTTGGTTGTATATTCATTTGTACTTTTCAAGTATTTCCTATTCAATTAAAATATAAAGATTAAAGATTAAAAATAAATATTTTATATGAAACAGTAAGACAATATAATCTCTGATAAAATATGAATTGCAAAAGGATTTCCTGATAAAGTCTCACAATGTTAATTTGAAAACAAGTATCAATGTGTAATCAAAATAGCATTTAGAAAGAAAACTTAAAAGCAACAACTCTCTAGGAAGCTAGAATAATGATTAATTTTATACCAAATAAAACAACTTCTGAATCAATCTTCAATAGGTCTGTTTGAGTCTAAAAATTAAGTCATCAGTGAACAACTGAAGTTGTCACTTATTGGATAACATATATTGAAGAAACTTACAGTAAAGCTTAAGACACAATGTGAACAATTGTTGTATTTCTTTTAAGAGGAGCAAATATATTCCACGAAAGTGAGTAATTTAATATAAGGCTATTCCAAAAATCAATCATTTAATGCTTTCTAAAACCTTCACCCCCACTTTCTCCTACCTCTTTGACAATCTCTTTTAAAATATGCATTTAGAGACAAATTAACTAAATTCAAAACAAAGTATAAAAAGCAACTAGTATTTTTTTCCCCTCACTATTACATATCTAAGTAATCTGTATCTAAGTGCAGTAACTGCTTAGGACTCCAAGCGCCGCTGTTCACTTACTGGGAGAGAATTGTAACCGGAAGGCCATCTGATGTTCCGTGCTCACACATCACAAAGACTGGCAGCTCCCAAAACCAACTGCTGGGCTGCAGAGAAATTCAGTCCTAAATTTAGGGCTTCCCTAAATTTTCTGTAACATTAAGATCTCCACGACTTCCCCAAAAAGGTAAACAAGACACATATGCCCCGGGAATATTCTGAAAGGATCCTGTAGCGAAAGAACAATGGCGATTCCAAAGAATCACCAAGGACGTGGCGAGCTGGTCCTGCTGTGCACACTCCTGGCGATATTGTGGGAGCTCGGGACAGCACTGATTAGCTACTCAGTTCCAGAAGAGGTGGACAAAGGCACCTTGGTGGGCAACATCTCCAAGGACCTGAGACTGGAACCCTGGGAACTGGCAGATCGCGGAGTCCGAATTGTCTCCAGAGGTAGGACGCAGCTTTTCTCTCTGAATCCACAAAGCGGCAGCCTAATCACTGCGGGCAGAATAGACCGGGAGGAGCTCTGCGCCCAGAGCGCACGGTGTCTTGTAAATATTAACATCCTCGTTGAGGATGGAGGAGAACTCTTTGGGGTAGAAATAGAAATAACTGATATTAACGATAATAACCCAAAATTCCATGTTGACGATCTGGAAGTAAAAATTAATGAAATCGCTGCTCCTGGAGCTCGGTACCCACTCCCAGAAGCCATTGACCCGGATGTGGGCGTGAACTCCCTGCAGAGCTACCAGCTCAGCCCCAGTCACCACTTCTCCCTGGACGTGCAAACGCGAGACGATGGAACCTTAAACCCGGAGCTGGTGCTGGAGCACACTCTGGACCGAGAGGAAGAGGCTGTTCACCACCTGGTCCTCACCGCCTCGGATGGCGGCGACCCACGTCGCTCTAGCACAGTGCGCATCCAGGTGACAGTGCTGGATACAAACGACAATGCCCCAGTGTTTGCTCAACCGATTTACAGAGCCAAAGTCCTTGAGAACGTGCCACCAGGCACCCTATTGCTTACAGTAAGAGCTAGCGACCCGGATGAGGGAGCCAACGGAAAAGTGGCATATAAATTCCGGAAAATCAATGAAAAACAATCTCCCATATTCCAGCTTAATGAAAATACTGGGGAGATATTTGTAGCAAAAAGTCTAGATTATGAAGAATGTTCATTTTATGAAATGGAAATACAGGCTGAAGATGTGGGAGCACTTCTCGGGAGGACCAAAGTGCTAATTATGGTGGAGGATGTAAATGATAATAGACCCGAAGTGATCATCACGTCTTTGTTTAACCCAGTATTGGAAAATTCTCTTCCTGGTACGGTAATTGCCTTCTTGAATGTGCATGACCAAGACTCTGGAAAGAATGGGCAAGTTGTTTGTTACACACATGATAATTTACCTTTTAAATTAGAAAAGTCAATAGATAATTATTATAGATTGGTTACGTGGAAATATTTGGACCGAGAAAAAGAGTCTACTTACAATATCACAGTGACAGCATCAGACCTAGGATCCCCACCTCTGTCTACTGAAACTTATATCACCCTGACTGTGGCAGACACCAACGACAATGCACCCATTTTCCCTCATGCCTCCTACTCAGCTTATATTCCAGAGAACAATCTGAAAGGAGCCTCTATTTTCTCATTGACTGCACATGACCCTGACAGCCAGGAAAATGCACAGGTCACTTATTCTGTGACTGAAGACACCATCCAGGGAGCACCCTTGTCCTCCTATGTCTCCATCAACTCCAACACTGGTGTCCTGTATGCATTGCGCTCCTTTGATTATGAGCAGATCCAAGACTTGCAGTTACTGGTAATTGCCAGTGACAGTGGAGACCCATCACTTAGCAGCAATGTGTCACTAAGCCTATATGTGCTAGACCAGAATGACAACGTGCCTGAGATCCTGTACCCAACCCTCCCCACTGATGGCTCCACTGGTGTGGAGCTGGCTCCCCGCTCAGCAGAGCCTGGATATCTGGTGACCAAAGTGGTGGCAGTGGACAGAGACTCAGGACAGAATGCCTGGCTGTCCTACCGCCTGCTCAAGGCCAGTGAGCCAGGACTCTTCTCAGTGGGGCTGCACACTGGTGAGGTGCGCACAGCAAGAGTCCTGCTGGATAGAGATGCATTCAAGCAGAGTCTCATAGTAACTGTCCAGGACCATGGCCAGCCTCCCCTCTCAGCCACAGTCACACTTACTGTGGCAGTGGCCAACAGCATCCCTGAAGTCTTGGCAGACTTGAGCAGCATCAGGACGCCTGGGGTCTCAGATGATTCAGACCTCACACTCCACCTGGTGGTGGCAGTGGCTGTTGTCTCCTGTGTCTTCCTTGCTTTTGTCATTGTGCTGCTGGCACTCAGACTTCAGCGTTGGCAAAAGTCTCGAATGCTCCAGGCCTCTGGAGGTGGACTGACAGGTGTGCACCCCTCACAATTTGTGGGCATTGATGGGACACAAGCTTTTCTTCACACCTATTCCCACAAGGTCTCCCTCACTGCAGGCTCTCAAACAAGCCATGTTATCTTTCCTCAGCCTAACTATGCAGATATGCTCATTAGCCAAGAGAGCTATGAGAAAAATGATTCTTTGTTAACATCCATAGATTTTCATGAGTGTAAAGATGAAGTTGCTCAGGTGAGTTCAGTTCTTTTTTTACTTTTATATTTCAAAAGAATTTTATTTTATCTAAATGTATGCATTTTGAGATGTTTTGAAGATGGTTGAAGGTAATTTTTAAGGCATGCCACCAAGTTTGGGGTATGTGGTGATATTACAAAATTGAACTCTGAGGCTTGGATATGGATTAGTGGTAGAGTATTTGTCTAGCCTCTATGAGGCCTCAGGTTCTTCATTCCCAACATCACACACACACACACACACACACACACACACACACACAATTGAACTTGAATGTCATAGGTTGTTTCATTTGCTTTCAATTGTTCAACCTTCATTTGCTTTCAATTGTTCAATCTTTTTATTCCTTTCACTATATTACTCCTATTATCACTCATTCAGTTAAGAATTAGTTAGCCACCTACACACAGTTAATATATTCTAAGATATATTATATATAATGATTGTCTTTAGCCTATACCTAGACTCTTGAATATTTATTCACTTTAAATATCTTTTGAACTCTGATTCTGCATCTGGGCCCATCAAAGCTTTACTACTTCTTACTGTATTTAAAACATAAACACATCTGACAGGGTAGATCTTGGTGGGAGGTAAGACTGATTCATAAATGTTAAGTGTTTGGTAATAGTCACCCTTTCCTGAGTCTATACCAATGGAAATATGGAATCTAAAGCCTGGGATGAGCCTTTTCCAAAAGTGAAAGAACTAAAAGTGAAAGCATCAAAATCAAATCTGAAATAAAACATTCCTTTAAACTATAGAGAGTGGATTTTGTAAAATATAGAAGAACATATTTCAATAGAGTTCCAAAGAGCTTTTTAGGTTGTATTTCCATATAAAATGATGGAAATTTTTAAAAATTTTAAAAACAAAAGTTTCTTGTACACAAATTAAAAATGATTCCATCTGGACTAAACATCTTCTATATTCCTTCTTATAGCATCCAAAAAAAAAAAAAAAACACCTATGCCCTGATTTGATCAAAAGATGTAGATGTGATGAATCTTTTTTTTTTTTTTTTTTGAAGTGCTGGAGATTAAACCAGATCCTTGTACATGCTACAAAAGAGCTCTACATCCCCAGCCCAAGATAAATCTTTTGTTATTGTTATTTAAAAAGCTATTTTCCTATGGTTATGCAGCGTTCCATCCTGTGTCACATATATATCAAGGTGGGAGTTAACTTCCTACTCTCTGTAGCATCTGGGTCCACAGTGATTTCATGAGACAACTATATTACTGACATTTTGCAATTTAATAGAGGGTAAGGAAAGTTGTCCTTATAGAAAAAAAAACCTTTGCTTTCCTTAAAGATGTTGTTTTAAAACATTGAACAAAGGGAGTAAAAGGTTAGAAAAATGTCACTAATTTCAGTAAATTTATGTAAATAAACTTACCATGAATTAAATTTCTCCAATTCTGAAATAATTACTTTAGTATAATGCAGGTACATAGATAGGGAAATAATGCAGTCTGTTAGAATATCCCTTTGTGACTTTATAATGCAGAATAGTTCCCTCAGTAAATTTTAATAATGAATTAATGGCCCATCCAAGTGGTGCATGCCTGCAATCCCAGTTGCTCAGGAGGCTGAGGCAAAAGGCCTGCAAGTTTGAGGCCAGCCTCGGCAAATTAGTAAGACTTTGTCTCAAAATAAAAAATAAAAATAGGGGTGGGGTCGTGGCTCAGAGGTAGAGTGCTCACCTAGCATGTGTGAGGAACTGGGTTTGATCCTTAGCATCACATAAAAATAAAATAGAGATTGTGTCCACCTATAATTAAAAAATAAATGTTTAAAAAATAAAAATAGCTGGATGTAGCTCAGTGATAGAGGATCCCTGAGTTTAATCTCTAGTGCCCCCAAAACAAATGAATCACAACTTTGCAAAATTAGTTTTCAAAAGTATTGCTATTCCTGAATATATATATATATATATATATATATATATATATATATATATATATATATATTATGAAACAGTACCAATTGCCTAAAATGGAGAATCATGGGAATCGATGCAAGAAGAAAAAAAATAGTTTCAACATATTATAGCTACAAAAGAAAAATGAATTTGTAAAATCAGTAGACTTTAAAGTCTGAGGGCAAGATCCCTGCCTTATTCATTATTGTATTGTAACTCACAAGGGCAATACTTGGCTTTAGATAAGAATTCAATATATGTGGAATGATCTAAGAATGGAGATATACAATGTGCTGCTTCCAACCATTTGAAAACAAGAGGAAAGATACTTGAAAGAGGGCTTTACAATATGTGGTAAATATATTGACATAAATGGCTGGGGTTGTGGCTCAGTGGTAGAGCGCCTGCCTAGCACGTGTGGGTTAGATCCTCGGCACCACATAAAAATAAATAAACAAAATAAAAATATTATATGTGTGTATACGTATATATACATAAAAAATGGCTTATTTAGACAGACTACTGGTTAAACTGAAACAGCACAGGCTGCAGTTTCACCCTGTGGACTCTGGGCGCCGCTGTTGTCCAAAGAGGAGAGCTTGGAGCTCACCATCTCCTCGCGCAACCGCAGCGCGCTTTCCAGAGCAGCTCTATGTGACTCTTCAGTGCCAGCCATTACACCGCTACTTCCCACGGAAAAAGAAGAGTATTTTTTTCTGGACTGGATCTGGAACTAAGTCCTTTCGGAGCTCCGAATATCTGCAATACGGAGATCATTCGTACTCCAGAGTCTCCTGACTGGTGAGCAAGCAGAGGGGAGCAAGAGGGATGGGGAGCGGCGCTGCGGAGAGGGGCCAGACTCACAGGCGGCCAGTGCTCCTTCCCTTCCTACTGTCTTTGTTCTGCCGGGCGCTCTCTGAGCAGATCCGCTACAGGATTCCCGAGGAAATGCCCATGGGCTCGGTAGTGGGAAACCTCGCCAAGGACCTAGGGTTCCGTGTCCTGGAGTTACCGACTCGAAAACTGCGTATCAGTTCAGAGAAGTCTTACTTCACTGTGAGCTCAGAGACAGGGGAACTGCTTGTGAGCGGCAGGCTAGACAGGGAGCAGATATGCGGGAGGCAGCCAGTTTGTGCTCTGGATTTTGAGGCTGTTGCTGAAAATCCATTGAACTTTTACCACGTGAGTGTGGAGATCGAGGACATTAATGATCACGCGCCAAAATTTGCGCATGTTTTCTTTGATCTGCAAATAAGTGAGTCTGCTCAGCCAGGCACACGATTTATATTAGAAGTAGCAGAAGATGCAGATATTGCATTAAACTCTCTACAGAATTATAAACTCTCTCCAAGTCCTAATTTCTCACTGATAAATAAAGAGAAACAAGATGGTAGTAAATACCCGGAAATGATATTGGAGAAAACCTTAGACCGGGAACAACAGAGTTTCCATCGTTTAATCCTGACTGCCTTGGACGGTGGAAATCCACCCCTAAGTGGCACCACTGAACTACGGATTCAGGTCACTGATGCCAATGACAATCCCCCTGTATTCAACCAAGAAGTGTACAGAGTCAGCCTTCGGGAAAATGTGCCTCCAGGCACCGCTGTACTGCAAGTGTCAGCCATCGACCAGGATGAGGGAATCAACTCAGAAATTACTTATTCTTTCTACAGAACTGGGCAAGTCTTTAGTATAAATTCAAAGAGTGGGGAAATTACGACTCAAAAGGTACTGGATTTTGAAGACACTAAAGAATATTCTCTCTTAGTAGAAGGGCGGGATGGTGGAGGACTGGTCTCACAATGTACTGTTGAAATTAACATTCAAGATGAAAATGACAATAGCCCAGAAGTTACATTTCATTCTCTGCTTGAAATGATTTTAGAAAATGCAGTACCTGGAACACTAATTGCTTTGATCAAAATCCATGACCAAGATTCTGGGGAAAATGGGGAGGTTAATTGTCGATTAGAAGGTGAAGTCCCATTTAAAATAATCTCTTCATCTAAAAATTCTTATAAGTTGGTAACGGACAGGAACTTGGACCGAGAGCTGACCCCGGAGTACAATGTCACCATCACTGCCATTGACAGGGGCAAACCGCCCCTTTCCTCCAGCATATTGGTCACTTTAAACATTGGAGACGTCAATGATAATGCTCCAATTTTCCACCAGGCCTCCTATGTAGTCTATGTAGCAGAAAACAACCCTCCTGGAGCCTCCATCGCTCAAGTCAGCGCCTCCGACCCAGACCTGGGGCCCAACGGCCAAGTCTCCTACTCCATCGCGGCCAGCGACCTGGAGCCTCGGGCACTGTTATCCTACGTGTCTGTGAGCGAACAGAGCGGCGTGATGTTCGCACAGCGAGCCTTCGACCACGAGCAGCTTCGATCCTTTGAGCTGATTCTGCAGGCTAGTGACCATGGTTCGCCCGCGCTCAGCGCCAACGTGAGCCTGCGCGTGTTGGTAGGCGACCGCAACGACAACGCGCCGCGGGTGCTCTACCCCGCGCTGGCGCCCGATGGCTCAGCGCTCTTCGACACTGTGCCGCGCGCCGCGGAGCCCGGCTACCTGGTCACCAAGGTGGTGGCGGTGGACGCTGACTCTGGACACAATGCCTGGTTGTCCTACCACGTGCTGCAGGCCAGCGACCCCGGACTCTTCAGCCTGGGGCTACGCACTGGCGAGGTGCGCACTGCTCGCGCCTTGGGCGAAAGGGACACAGCCCGCCAGCGCCTGGTGGTCGCTGTGCGTGATGGTGGCCAGCCGCCTCTTTCGGCCACCGCCACGCTGCATCTGGTCTTCGCGGACAGCCTGCAGGAGGCACTGCCAGACCTCAGTGACCGCCCTGTGCCCCCTGACCCGCAGGCGGAGCTACAGTTCTACCTGGTGGTGGCCTTGGCCTTGATCTCAGTGCTCTTCCTCCTGGCAGTGATTTTGGCTATTGCCCTGCGCCTGAGGCACTCCTCCAGCAATGAGGCTTGGGGCTGCTTTCAACCTGGAATGTGCGCCAAGCCTGGACCTGTGATTCAGCCCAACTACAGTGAGGGAACTCTGCCTTATTCCTATAATCTCTGCGTTGCACATACGGGAAAGACAGAGTTTAATTTCCTACAAAGTAATGATCCACTGAGTTCAGGACAAAACATACTCTGTAGTGAGTCACCAGGAACTTTGTTTCCACTTTGTAATTCCAGTGAGTCAACTTGCCATCCTGAAGCTCTAGCACCGGTGAGTTCCATTTAAGTTTTTAAAACTTTTCATCATCCATCCATTTTCTGTATTAACATGGAAATACTGTATATTTTCAGATCTATTGAGTTGTCTTTGGAAGTTATAATTTCTGCTCCTCAAAGAAATTGTGAAGAATTGAATTATGGGTGGTTGAGTTATGAGTGCTTATAAAATATAATACAGATTCCAGGGAATATTAAAAGGTTACAGGATTTACAAAGTATGAGAGTGAGCTCTTAATAATTTGGCAAAAAGATTGGACATAGTTTCTCACTTCTGTCAAAGCTAATAATGTTTACCCATTGATTGTCATCCTTTAGCATATATTTAAATATTATGTAAATATGAAATTTAGAGTAGAAAATCATTTAATTCATTCTTTTTTTCTAAATTTTTTTAGTTGTAGATGGACACAACATCTTTATTTTATTTATTTATTTATTTGTTTGTTTATTTATTTATGTGGTGCTGGGGATCAAACCCAGTGCCTCATGCCTGCGAGGCAATTGCTGTACCTCTGAGCCACAACCACAGACCCTAATTCATTCTTTAAAGACACAGCTAATGATATCTTCCTTTGCCAAGTTTACTGAAAGATTCCATTCCTTTGTATTGTTTATTTCTCATGTCTAGTTCCTTTATATTTATGGTTCTTTGACTTCACATTAAATGCATGAAAAATGCTACATGTGTTTGTGTGTATGAAAGAGACTCACTTAAATCATAAGCTCCAAGTCATTAAATTCTTTCAGATTTTGTTGGATGCAAAATCCTAAGGAAAAAAAAATGTACTTCCTTGTTAGAGTACTTGCCTAGCATACATGAGGCCCTGGGTTTGATTCCCAGCACCACAAAAAGAAAAAGAAAAAAAAGTGTAATGTCTAGATGGAGGATGGAAATGGAAACTGGCTCTATCCTATGTGTTCGTTTGAATCTTCCAAATGCCATATCTGTATATGTATCATGTATTCACATAGAAAGCTAAACTTTTTTGAAATAGAAGAAAAGTTTGAATAATCGCAAAAATGTGGATCTTAAAAACCACAGTCCTGGGGCTGGGGATATGGCTCAAGCAGTAGCACGTTCGCCTGACATGCCTGCGGCTGGGGTTCGATCCTCAGCACCACATACAAAGATGTGCCCGCCGAAAACCTAAAAAATAAATATTTAAAAACACAATCCTATTAAACTTTAGCAATATTAGGGAAAAAATCTATAATTATTGCCTAGTGAAAATTATTTTTATGCTGGGTATGGTTTTTCATACCTGTGATCACAGGTAATCAGCAAGCTGAGCCATAGAATCACAAATACAAGGTCAACCTTAGCAACTTAGCACTATCTTGTCTCAAAATAACAAATAACCAGGGTAAATAAATGATTTGATATGAAAAAAATAAAAGGGGCTGGAGATGTAGCTCAGTGGTAAAAGCATCTCTGGGTTCAATCCTCAGTACCACCCCCCCCCCAAAAAAATGTTTTCATGACACAAGTTTTAGAAGAAGCTTTTCTTCAGGAACTTTACCATCAACCTAAATTAACTTTATAAAATAATTTCAATGTGATTAATCAGTTCATATATATTCATTCAATATAATGATATGATATACATCTATAAATAGATAACACAAGTTTAAAATTAAGAAAAATATGAATATATGAATGCCACAGTCTGGCTGGGCACAAATCACGAGCCACCACACAGCTTGTAGATTCAAACAGCAACTCTTTATTCCCGAACTCACACCAGCCGTCTACAATCACGTTCTGGGGAAATCCACGTTCTCTGCCCAAATCCACGTTCTCTGCCCAAATCCACCTCCACTGGGCTTCTATCTCCAAAATATACTGTCTGAATCCCGTGAGAACTCAAGGGGAACTCAGGCAGCAGGATACGCCCTATTCCCAGTAGGAATAATCTTAAACCTTAAACCTGGAACCTAAACTGGGAACGCCCTAAACACGATTATCTTAAAACCGGGAACACCCTAATCTGCCTTGGTCCTTGAGCAAGGTCACCTACATTCAATGTCACTGCAACATGTCAGCAACATGGGGTACGCTGGCAAGGAAATTGTCATACCTACTTGGCTAATGGCTCCCAGCATCTCCCCCCTTCTGATTAATTAAACAACAAGCAATGTGGCTTAAGGACCGTGCCTGGTAGGTTGTCCAATTCAACATATGGTTCTTACCCGTCATCGGAAAACTGACCTTTAGGCGTCAGCCTCCTGTCTTAGGTTGATACCACTGCAATTGGATCATACCTGTCACTGACTACCAGTCCAGCATAAGCCATTGGCCCCCAAATTTTAGACCATCACTAGCAGAAGGGAGGAGGATACAGAAATGCCACGACACCAAGCCAATTGACGGCTCCTTGGGAAAAAATTGCATCACTGGTGACACCATCAGCAAAGATATGTCAGCACTACCACAATTAACATGGGGTGCGCTGGCAAGGAAATAAAAATTGCATCACTAGTGACACCATCAGCAAAGATATGCCAGCATTACCACAATTCGCTGCACCAAACGATAGTTACATAGTCCAGGCAAGTTCTGCAAGCAGTTCAAAGCAGAGGAATCTATCAATATGTCCATTTCCTCCCAAAATCCGTTTCCTCCCAAAGTAAGTTGACTCTTTGATTGAGCATTACTTGTTGAGTTCTTCACCGGCACTGGGATGGAGATAGGAATTCTGGCAATGATGCTAAAGAGACATTATCCTGAAAAGAATTATTAAATATAATGAAAAGGAAAGGTGAAAGTAAACAAACAGATCTGTTAACCTACTTTAAAAACAATCCTTAACAGCCTTTTACCTAATTTAAACTAGTAAACAAACAGATCTGTTAACCACCTTTAAAAACAATCCTTAACAGCTGTTTACCTAATTTAAATTAAACCATTTAAATCACGTGAATAAAAATAATAATAATTCGGATCCATTTTTTCATGAGCGATCCTCATATAAGAAATATGGACATACGCACATACAGACATACAACACAAAACACAAGAGTGTACACAAACGTACAACACATAAGAAAATAGTAAAGGCCTTGTAGCTTTACCTAGGTGAAATCTCCATTGCAATGTTTAAAAACTCCACAGTCAAAAAATAAAACTGATCAGAAAAACATTAACCTAGGTTTGTATGAGCTCAAAAAATAAAAATAGAACCTTATGATGTGGAAAAAATGCAATAATAAAATAGCTATTGAAAAAAGCATCCTGGTTAATCACTGTCGCAGATGTAAGAATGGCCAAGCTGGAGTTCTGGATATCAGCTGTTATGGATTTGAGTCAAATCATCTTCTTTTCGATCTGTAGAGACTGGTTTAGTTAATCTCTCTGGAATCCAAATGGGCTGCTGTTCTCCCTGTGGAAAAACACAAACAGACCCCCGACTCCAGACAATCACTGGGTCAGGACCTTTCCATTGTCCTGTTAGAATATCTTTCCAAAGTACTTTAGGCTTATGTACATTTTTTGGATACATATGTCTTTCTGCAGCACTAAGTCCTGATGAATCCAAATTTAAAAAGTTTAGAGTAAAAAGCGTTATTTTAAGTTTATCTTTGGGGGATATATACCCCCTTCCAATTCCCTCTTTTTGCTTTAATAAGTATGTTTTAATAGTTTGATGAGCTCTTTCAACTATGCCTTGTCCCTGTGGATTGTATGGGATTCCTGTTATATGAGTAATACCAAATGATGAGCAAAATTGTTTAAAAGAGGTAGAGGTATAGCCAGGACCATTATCGGTTTTTAACTGTTTAGGAACGCCCACAGTGGCAAAATTTTGTAAGCAATGAGCTATAACATCTTTAGTTTTTTCTCCGGCATGAAGGGAGCCCATCAAAAATCCAGAAGAAGTATCAACTGTAACGTGTAAATATTTTAATTTTCCAAATTCTGGCAAGTGTGTGACGTCCATCTGCCAAATATGGTTAGGTATCAGTCCTCTAGGATTGACTCCAAGATTAACTTGTGGTAAAAATGTCACACAATTTTGACATTGTTTTATTATATGTCTGGCTGGTTCCTTAGTTATTTTAAAACGCTTTTGTAAAGTATTAGCATTAACATGAAACCTTTTATGAAAATTTGTAGCTTCTTCAAATGTAGAGAAAATATGTATGTCATGTGTAGTTTTATCTGCTAAATCATTGCCTAAACTAAGGGCTCCAGGCAATCCTGTATGTGCCCTAATGTGTCCTATGAAGAATGGATCTTTTCTGTCCCAGATTAGACTTTGTATAGTGGAAAACAAAGAGAAAACAGTAGAAGAAGGGGAAATCCTACCAGCATCTTCAAGAGATACTATAGCATTAACTACATACTGACTATCAGAAAATAAATTAAATACAGAATCTTTAAACATCAAAAAAGCTTGTAAAACTGCATTAAGCTCTACCTTTTGAGCTGATTGTTTCGGTACTAAAAATGTAAAAGTTCGATCTGGGGTAACTACTGCTGCTGTACCATTATTAGACCCATCAGTGAATATGCTCCCAGCATATGAACATATTTCCAAAGAGAACTACATATCATTACTTCTGCAGACTAACAGATATATAGAAAATAAATTAAGAATCATAAAAAATAAACTACAAGAATTTACATATCTATATTGTGTGTAGAATTCTACCAAAAACAAAGAAAGTTAGGTTGATACTAATATTTTTAAAAAGCTGGTGATTTTATACTTAATGAAATTTCATTCCATTTAATTTACAACTCAAATAACACAAATGGTAATGCTTTTCAAATGTGAATGCTAGAAACAATTTCAAAAGTCCAAAATCAAATGAGAAAAGAGAATTCTTAGACTATGATCAAATTTTGCATAGCTCGCGGTGCCCGGGGGCACACGCCTGCAGTCCTAGATACTCTGGAAGCTAAGGCAGCAGCATCGCATGAGCCTAAAAGGAATTCAAGACCAGTCTGAGCAATACGGCAAGAACATATCTCAAAAATAAAGGAATATTTTAAAGTTGAATATCTCGGTGTAGTAACGAGTTAGGACTCTGAGCGCCGCTGTTCGCCAACTTTGGAAACTCGGCTCCTTTCAGATCTTTACACAAAGCCCGCCTATCCCACAAACTGGCTCCCGAGCTGCAAGGAAACTCAATCTCTTATTTCGGGGCACTCCGGCATTCTCCTGAGGAAAAAGATCACCAGACGGTGGAGGAGGAAGAGAAGAATCTAATGCGTCAGTGTACACGGTAAGCATTCTGAGAGAATTCAGTAGCAAGGCAACAATGGCAGCTCCAACCAAACGCCAGCCTTGCAGAAGACTGGTCCTGCTGTGCGTGCTCCTGAGGACGCTGTGGGAGGCCAGGGCCAGTCAAATCCGCTACTCGGTGCCCGAGGAAAGAGAAAAGGGCTATAATGTGGGGAATATCTCCAAGGACTTGGGACTGGAAACCCGGGAGCTGGCAGATCGCGGAGTCCGAATTGTCTCCAGAGGTAGGACGCAGCTTTTCTCTTTGAATCCACAAAGCGGCAGCTTAATCACTGCGGGCAGGATAGACCGGGAGGAGCTCTGCGCCCAGAGCGCACGGTGTCTGGTGCACTTTAAAGTCTTGGTTGAGGACAGCGTAAAACTTTACGGAATAGAAATAGAAGTGCGTGATATCAACGACAATGCACCAAAATTTGAGGCTGAAAATCTGGAAGTAAAAATTAATGAAATCGCTGCTCCTGGAGCTCGGTACCCACTCCCAGAAGCCATTGACCCGGATGTGGGCGTGAACTCCCTGCAGAGCTACCAGCTCAGCCCCAGTCACCACTTCTCCCTGGACGTGCAAACGCGAGACGATGGAACCTTAAACCCGGAGCTGGTGCTGGAGCACACTCTGGACCGAGAGGAAGAGGCTGTTCACCACCTGGTCCTCACCGCCTCGGATGGCGGCGACCCACGTCGCTCTAGCACAGTGCGCATCCAGGTGACAGTGCTGGATACAAACGACAATGCCCCAGTGTTTGCTCAACCGATTTACAGAGCCAAAGTCCTTGAGAACGTGCCACCAGGCACACTATTGCTTACAGTAAGAGCTAGCGACCCGGATGAGGGAGCCAACGGAAAAGTGACATATAAATTCCGGAAAATCAATGAAAAACAATCTCCCATATTCCAGCTTAATGAAAATACTGGGGAAATATTTGTAGCAAAAAGTCTAGATTATGAAGAATGTTCATTTTATGAAATGGAAATACAGGCTGAAGATGGTGGTGGATTGAAAGGACGAACCAAAGTGCTAATTATGGTGGAAGATGTAAATGACAATAGACCCGAAGTGACCATTACATCTCTATTTAGTCCAGTGAGGGAAGATGCTCTTCAGGGAACAGTTATCGTTCTTTTCAATGCACATGACCAAGATTCTGGGAAGAATGGTCAGGTTTTCTGTTCCATCCAGGAGAATCTGCCTTTTAAATTAGAAAATTCAATAGAAGATTATTACAGGTTGTTGACAGCCCAAATTCTTGATAGAGAAAAAGCCTCTGAGTATAACATCACAGTGACAGCCACAGACAGAGGAATGCCACCCCTATCTACGGAAATTCACATCACCCTGTATGTGACTGATATCAACGACAATCCACCTGCCTTTTCTCAAGCCTCCTATTCTATCTACCTCCCGGAAAACAACCTCAGAGGCACCTCCATCTTCTCAGTAACTGCCCAAGACCCTGATAACAATGAAAATGCTAGGGTTACATACTCCTTGGTGGAGGATACCATCCAGGGAGCTCCTCTCTCTTCCTATGTATCCATTAACTCTGAAACTGGTGTGTTGTATGCACTGAGATCATTTGACTATGAGCAGTTTCGAAATCTTCAAATACAGGTAAGGGCAAGTGACAACGGGAACCCACCACTCAGCAGTAACGCATCACTGAGCCTTTTTGTGCTGGACCAGAATGATAATACCCCTGAGATCCTGTACCCCACCCTCCCCACTGATGGTTCCACTGGGGTAGAGCTGGCACCCCGCTCTGCAGAGCCTGGATACCTTGTGACCAAGGTGGTAGCAGTGGACAGAGACTCAGGACAGAATGCTTGGCTGTCTTACCACCTGCTCAAAGCTAGTGAGGCAGGGCTCTTCTCTGTGGGGCTGCACACAGGTGAGGTGCGTACAGCAAGGGCTCTTCTGGATAGAGATGCTATAAAGCAGAGCCTTGTGGTGGCTGTGCAGGACCATGGCCAGCCACCTCTCTCAGCCACTGTCACATTCACTGTGGCTGTGGCTGAGAGTATCCCCAATATCCTGGCTGACCTGGGCAGCATGGAGATCCCTGCAGATTCCAGAGATTCTGACCTCACGCTCTACCTGGTCGTGGCAGTGGCTGCTGTCTCCTGCCTCTTCCTCACCTTTGTCCTTATTCTGCTGGGGCTCAAGTTTCGGCGATGGCATTCCTTGCATCTGCTACAGGCTGAAAATGGTGGGTTGACTGGTCTGCCCACCTCACACTTTGTGGGCGTGGAGGGGGTGCAGGCTTTCCTGCAGACCTGTTCCCAGGAGTTTTCTCTTACAGCTGACTCTAGAAAGAGCCACATTATCTTTCCCCAACCCAACTATGCAGACATGCTCATCAGCCAGGAGAGCTGTGAGAAAAAGGAGACTTTGGGCCATTCACTTGATTCCAAGTTTCCTATAGAAGACACTCCTTTGGTTCCCGTGAGTTGGATTTTTTTTCTTTACTGTCTGTAACTACTTTCTCATTATCTGTTCTTATTTGAGGTAGCACAGATTGATATTAATGTTTCTCACCCTTTATATTTTCACTGAGCATGATTTTACCCAAACATATAAAGGAGGCATTAATTGGTTGCATCATTGATGTAATTTTCACTTTTTCAAAATAATTAACCTAGTATCAAAGAAACCGTTCTTCATGGGGCAGCTGTCATTGTCCTGCACAGGTGTTGGCTATTGAGGTGATGTTGCTTGATTGTTTATAATAGTTCACTACTAATTCTCTAGCTGGATTTCTCTTCCTGAAATTTATTAAGTATTTTTATCTCCAGTGTCCCCATTGTGAAAACCTTATCCCTAAAACCATTTCTACTGTGATACTATGTTGTAAGGGTAAATTAATAAGAAAGCAAATGCCTTTTTCTTAGAGGAAACAGCTGAAATCCCAGGTTCACTGCTTCCACTCTTCTTTTTCTATGATGGGAAACCACCCCCATTGAGCTGTTGTTTTTTAGATCATAAGTGTGTAGAGAATGTATTTAAAGATATTTTCTGAGGAAGGTCCAAACTTCTTTTATTTATTTCCAAACCAAAACAAAGCATTTTTTTATTCCTTTAATGATGAAAATCGTGTCATCCTCTATTCTATATACTCAAATAATTTTTAATGCTACAGTGTCAAATTATGAAGAGTAGTTTGACACTCTTCTTTTCTATAGTATATTCTTGCTCAAGAGAAGTTTCTAAAACTGAACAGAGTGAAATGATCAAGTAAAAGGAATTAAAATGTATTCTTCCGCTCTATCTAACTTCTGTCTTAATTCTCCAAACTTTAAGACTAGAAGTGAACCTGAATAGGGGATATAAGTTAGAAAAATATTTCAGAAAATGCTAGGGAGATTCTAGAAATATTTTACTGGGTTTTAGCTATAAGGAAAATAACATTATTTAGTATAATTTTAAACATAATGTCAACTTTCAAGTAGTAAATCACATTCAGGAGACTATTTGAAAATGAGCTTTGAAATGGACTCAAGATTCTATTCTAAATATGATCCGTAAATACATAGATAACTGCTACTATTTCTATGGAATTAGAGAACCATTTTTGTCTCTGTAATGAATTTTTCAAATTTCTATTGTTTCCTAAGAAGAAAGTAACTAATATGCTAGAAATCCATAACAACATACAGACATTTTAATTATTTCACTTTTTTTCTTCACCTACTAAAGAAAAGTAAAACATCATTCAGGTCATATTTTTAACCATGGAATAGGAAAATCATCCCCTTAACTTTCTATCTGATAGGCCACAAAGCAACTCTTAGCTAATAAAAAAAGATATTGACATAATTCCTTGCATCTTATCACATCATAATGGAATGAAATTAGAAATCAACACAACAAAATCCTACAGAAACTATATAAACCCATGGAAATTGAATAATACACTTTTGAATGATGAATGAATGATAGAAGAAATCAAGTGAGAAATTAAATTTCTATCTGGGGGTAGCCTTGATACCAAGTGCTCATCAATATTTTAAAATGTGTGTTGACAGGTGTGGTGGTACAGGCCTGTAATCCTACGATTTAGGAGTCTGAGGCAGAAAGATCACAAATTCAAGACCAGCCTCAGCAACTTAGTGAGATGTATCTCAAAATAAAAAACAAAAGGGGCTGGGATGTAGCTCTGTGGTAGAGCACCCCTGGATTCAATCCTTGTTATAAAAAATAAAGAAATAAAATGCATATTTACTTGGAAAAATACAATAACAGATATTAATATATATCATGGTAGGTAACTACTCATCTGTGCTACAAATATGTCACCTGCCTTGTAAAACAGAAGATAAGGCTCACCAGATAGAAAATGCTGAATTCTAGTTTTCTTAAACTAGACTAGTTACTTAAACTAGACTAGTTTTGTTGAAGTAGACTAGTTTTCTTGCACTAGATTAATTTCCTTATGATTTATTTCCATCTATAATTTAGTAACAGCTTGTAGAACATAATAGGCGGAAAGATAACAATTCGCAAATATAATGCCTCATCTAGAAGAAATGACGTCTAGAAGAAATGCTAATTGAAATGACGTTTGGGATTTACTTTAGAGTAATTGGGGAGTGAAGTATATATTTACAAAAGATTGGCCTCAATGTTAATCTTTGTTGAAACTGGATGATAGGTATATATGAAAGTCCACAATATAATACATAATACTACCTGTTGTATAAGTTTGAAAGTATTCGGAATAAATTGATTTAAAACACTAAATATGTAAGTATACAATGTAATACCGAGGTGAGACTAAATTTTGCGGCTAATATATAGCTGAATTTTCAAAAAGAAACATTTTGGAAATAAAGAATTCAAAAGAAGACAGTCTGAAGTTCCAAATGCAGCCTCTGGGCGCCGCTGTCGGCCAGTGCAGAGCAAGCTCCAACGCCCGGGATCCCTCAGTCTCTTGCCTGGGATTTCCTGCGCAGCCACCAACACACAGAAGCAACCCCTCTCACTCCTGGAGAATACACGCACAGATTCCCATCCCCGAAACTGGGCTCCGCCTGTCCTGGACCGAATCCTCTTCCAGCGTGGTCGATAACTTTCTCTCCCAACTGCGAAGTGGGGGATCCAGTGAAAAAACACCCGAGCAAGCGAGTGAGTGATGGGAGGGAGCTGCGCGCAGAGGCGACGCGCCGGCCGCGGGCAGGTACTGTTTCCCTGGCTGTTGCCTTTGTTCTGTTCGGCGTTCGGAGAGCCAATCCGCTATTCCATTCCCGAGGAGCTGGCCAAGGGCTCGGTGGTGGGGAACCTCGCCAAGGATCTGGGGCTCAGTGTCCTGGATGTGTCAGCTCGGAAGCTGCGAGTTAGCGCAGAGAAGCTGCACTTCAATGTAGACGCGCAGAGTGGGGACTTGCTTGTGAAGGACCGAATAGACCGGGAGCAGATATGCAAAGAGAGGAGAAGATGTGAGCTGCAGTTGGAAGCTGTGGTGGAAAATCCTTTAAATATTTTCCATGTCGTTGTGATGATTGAGGATATTAATGACCATGCTCCTCAATTCGATAAAAAGAAAATAGACTTAGAAATTTCTGAGTCTGTATCCACTGGTGCACGGATATCCCTTGACCCTGCCACTGACCCCGATATAAACTTTAACTCAATTAAAGATTATCAGATAAACCCTAATCCTTATTTCTCATTAATAGTTAGAGTTAATTCTGATGGTGGCAAATATCCAGAATTATCCCTGGAGAAACTCCTAGACAGGGAAGAGCAGAGGTCACATCGCTTGATATTGACTGCCTTGGATGGAGGAGACCCGCCACGAAGTGCCACCGCTCAAATAGAAATCTTTGTAAAGGACACTAATGATAATCCCCCAGTATTCAGCAAAGATGAATATAGAATCAGTCTTAGTGAAAATCTGCCCCCAGGGTCTCCCGTGTTGCAAGTGACAGCCACTGATGCGGATGAAGGGGTAAATGCAGAAATAAACTACCACTTCCGGAGCACCGCCCAGAGCACAAGACACATGTTCTCATTGGATGAGAAAACAGGTATGATTAAGAATAACCAATCACTGGATTTTGAAGATGTAGAAAGATACACCATGGAAGTGGAAGCAAAGGACATTGGTGGCCTTTCTACCCAGTGTAAAGTAATCATAGAAATCCTAGATGAAAACGACAACAGTCCAGAAATTATCATCACTTCTCTGTCTGATCAGATTTTGGAGGATTCTCCTCCAGGAATGGTTATTGCCCTTTTCAAAACACGGGACCGGGATATTGGAAGAAATGGAGAAGTCACATGTGATATAGAAAGAGACCTTCCTTTCAAGATCGATTCTTCTTCTAATAACTATTACAAGCTGGTGACTGATGGAGTCCTAGATCGAGAGCAGGACCCAGAATACAATATCACCATCATCGCCACCGATGGGGGCAAGCCGCCCCTTTCTTCAAGTGTAAATATCACCCTGCACATCATTGACGTCAACGACAACGTTCCGGTTTTCCAGCAGGCGTCTTACGTGGTTCACGTGGCTGAGAACAACCCGCCAGGAGCCTCAATAGCTCAAGTCAGGGCCTCAGATCCCGACTTAGGTCCCAACGGCCAAGTCTCCTACTCCATCGCAGCCAGCGACCTGGAGCCTCGGGCATTGTTATCCTACGTGTCTGTGAGCGAACAGAGCGGCGTGGTGTTCGCGCAGCGAGCCTTCGACCACGAGCAGCTGCGTTCCTTTGAGCTGATTCTGCAGGCTAGTGACCATGGTTCGCCCGCGCTCAGCGCCAACGTGAGCCTGCGCGTGTTGGTAGGCGACCGCAACGACAACGCGCCGCGGGTGCTCTACCCCGCGCTGGCGCCCGATGGCTCAGCGCTCTTCGACACTGTGCCGCGCGCCGCGGAGCCCGGCTACCTGATCACCAAGGTGGTGGCGGTGGACGCTGACTCTGGACACAATGCCTGGTTATCCTACCACGTGCTGCAGGCCGGCGATCCCGGACTCTTCAGCCTGGGGCTGCGCACTGGCGAGGTGCGCACTGCTCGCGCCTTGGGCGACAAGGACGCGGCCCGCCAGCGCCTGGTGGTCGCTGTGCGTGATGGTGGCCAGCCGCCTCTTTCGGCCACCGCCACGCTGCATCTGGTCTTCGCGGACAGCCTGCAGGAGGCACTGCCAGACCTCAGTGACCGCCCTGTGCCCCCTGACCCCCAGGCGGAGCTACAGTTCTACCTGGTGGTGGCCTTGGCCTTGATCTCAGTGCTCTTCCTTCTGGCTGTGATTCTGGCCATCGCCCTGCGCCTGCGATCTTCTTTCAGTCCAACTGAGTGGGGTTGTTTTCAGCAAGGTCTCTGCTCCAAGTCCGAACCTAGAGTTCCCTTCAACTACAGCGAAGGAACTTTGCCTTATTCCTACAATCTGTGTGTTGCGCATATGGGAACGACAGAGTTTAATTTCCTAAAAAGTACTGCACCCTTGCATTCCACCCAAGATGTAGATGGCGGTAATTCCCCTGGGGCCTTAATTCCAGTTCCTATTGAGGATAATTTGACTTCACATCCTGAGACTCTAACACCGGTGAGTTTCACATTTGTGTCTTTAATATCGTAGTTTTTCATTTTCACATCTAGGATCATATTTGAAAAATCTCTAGCTTATATCATCTTATCGTCTCTGTTTACCTTTTGACAATTATATCTTTTAAGACTTATTTGGTTTATAAGTCCCTCTATCATATATATATCTCCCCATACTGGAGATAATCTCGTAGAACTCTGATTAGCAAACAGAAGCAGTACTCTTGGCTTGTAACCAAATAAATAACCCATCTACACAAATTTGCTACTATTTTTTTTAAATAGTGACAGCTAACATTTTTTTTTAAAGAGAGAGGGAGAGAGAGAGAATTTTTTAATATTTATTTTTTAGTTTTCGGCGGACACAACATCTTTGTTTGCATGTGGTGCTGAGGATCGAACCCGGGCCGCACGCATGCCAGGCGAGCGCGCTACCGCTTGAGCCACATCCCCAGCCCCGAATTTGCTACTATTTAAAAGTAAATTTTTCCATATTCTGTAATGTTTCAATGCTTGAAAATATTCAGGTATACATCAAATTTTAGAACAGGTGTTGTTTTTCTGGAACCATTTATTGCAAATAATCTTGTAGGTGACTATTGATGTCTCTCTTCATTTATTCTAATATTTTTCCAACTGTAAGCATCTGAGGGACAATAGCCAGCAGATAACTGAACTCTCTAAAATTATATGCAAAGTTATAAATGTCTTCATTTTTCTTGGGAGGACATTCAAAGCTTTGTTCATATTTCCAAGATTTCTATGGCCCCCCAAAACTTAATACTATCATAGAGGGATATTTCTCTTCTACTTTTGGTCCTGCTGTATTTCTTCCATAATTATGGCCTTTAACTTTTCTTGGAGCCCAAATTGTACTCTTTCTCAATCTCTTTTTTCTTACATTGCAAAATAAAGAAATTTCCAAGGAAGAGCTGGGCATGATGAGGAATGCTTGAAATCCTAGCCAATCAGGAGGATCACAAATCTGAGGTCAGCCTGGGCAACTTAAAATTGATGATGATGATGATAATAATAATAATAATGGGCTGGGAATGTAGCTCAGGGGTGAAGTTCCCTTCAGTTCAATCCCCAATACTGAAAAAGAATGAGAAGGAAAAAAGAAGGAAAAGAAAAAGAATACATAGAAAGAAGTTTCTAAGAAAGCAAATGAAATGCTATTATTACCTTTTGGTCTCAGTCTCTGTCTCTGAATTAAGAACTTTGAGGGGGGGGGGAGACAAAATCTATTCTGAAGAGGTCCATACTTGGGGATGTAGTAACAAATAACATAAATATCTTTAAGCAACTTGTTTTCTGTATGAAAGAAGTGAGTCACTAAGTTCTTCACATTTGAGGAAAAAAACTGCTGCTGGGTTTGGGGGCATGCACAATTGAAAATATATGAACCACTTTCTTTGGGGTTCCATATGAACTGCCTAAGAGAAGAAATTATTTATACTAACACCAATGCCATTATGAAACGGATCATTTAGGGTAAATATTTATTTGTTAAAAACCTACACAGAGGGCTGGGATTGTGACTCAGTGCTAAAGTGCATGTGTGAGGCACTGGGCTCGATACTGAGCACCACATATAAACAAATGAATAAAATAAAGGTTCATCAACATCTAAAAAATAAAAATAAATAAATAAATAAAAATTTAAAAATCCTATATCAGAGCTGGGCATGTTGACTCACGTCTGTAACTCCAGTGATTCGGGAGGCTTATGTAAAAGGATTGCAAGTTTAAAGAGAGTCTGAGCAACTTAGGAAGACCCTGTCTCAAAATAAAATAAAGAGGACTGGAGGTATGGCTCAGTGGTTGAGACTCTCTGAGTTAAATCGAGAGAGAGAGAGAGAGAGAGAGAGAGAGAGAGAGAGAGAGAGAAGAAGAAGAAGAAGAAGAAGAGGAGGAGGAGGAGGAGGAGGAGGAGGAGGAGGAGGAGGAGGAAGGAAGAAGAAGAAGAAGAAGAAGAAGAAGAAGAAGAAGAAGAAGAAGAAGAAGAAGAAGAAGAAGAAGAAGAAGAAGAAGGGAAGAAAGAGAAACAAGGAGAATTTTTGGCAACCTCACACAGTCTTAAGCTAAACAAATTAACTAAATCTAAAATTTAAAAAATAACTTTCAAAGTCAATTATCTCACAAGAAGTATAATAGTCTTTATATGCATGTGTACTAAACATAATTGAACCATTTAAGTCACAACTTCAAGTAAAATTGTAAGATTTTTCTGAATGTAACTGATTTCATAAGACATTAAAAAGCATTATTTACATTTTGAAGTGGGTATATACCTTACATTTTTTAAAGTGGGATAATGTGTTGCAACTATATATTAGCCAAACATCGTATAATATGCTATAGTATTTTCATTCCACTTTATCTCACCCCCATTAAGAAACCTGTAAATAGAGATTGATTAAAGATATAAGCGGAGCAGAAATAGAGCACTTGTCTAGTATGTATATCCTGTGTTCGAGTCCATGGGCGGGGTGGGGGGCAGCGGGAAATGATACCAACAGAAAAACCAAAGAATAAAAGAATCAATATATCCAACAGAGATACAGTAGCGTTTGCTAATATGTACACTAGTGGGTGCAGTAAATTCTTAGGACTCTGAGCGCCGCTGTTCACCTACTTGGAGAGAATCACAGCAAGCACTCAGTCGGTATTCTCACATCTCCAACTGCACAAAGCCCCACAATTCCTACAAACTGGCTCCTGGGCTGCAACAGAAACTCACTCCGGAATTTAAGGTGCGCAGGCTACAGAGAATCCCTGCCGTCACAGAAAGAACAAGGAACCAGTTGAAATATACAGAGGGTCCCGGGAGGACTTAAGGAGAATTTCGTAACCAGACAACAATGGCTGCTGTGAGGAAGCTCTCCGACCACACCAAGCTGGTCCTCCTCTGCCTTTACCTGCAGATGCCCTGGGAGTCCGGAGCCCGGCAGATCCGCTATTCCGTTCCTGAGGAGTTAGAGAAAGGCTCTTTCGTGGGTAACATCTCCAAGGACCTGGGACTGGAGCCCCGGGAGCTAGCGGAGCGCGGAGTCCGCATCGTCTCCAGAGGTAGGACGCAGCTTTTCTCTTTGAACCCGCGAAGCGGCAGCTTGGTCACCGCAGGCAGGATAGACCGGGAGGAGCTCTGTGCCCAGAGCGCACGGTGTTTGGTGAATTTTAACATCCTTTTGGAAGATAGGGTGAAACTTTTCGGGATAGAAATAGAAGTAACGGATATCAATGATAATGCCCCAAAATTCCAAGCAGAAAATCTGGACGTAAAGATTAATGAAAACGTCGCTCCAGGAATGCGTTTTCCTCTCCCGGAAGCTATTGATCCGGATGTGGGCGTGAACTCACTGCAGAGTTACCAGCTCAACCCCAATAAGCATTTCTCACTAGGAGTTCAGAGTCGTGCCAATGGCGTCAAGTACCCAGAGCTGGTGCTGGAGCACGCCCTAGATCGAGAAGAAGAGGCCATTCACCATATGGTTCTCACTGCTTCTGACGGAGGTAACCCTCTCAGATCAGGCACTGTCCTCGTCACTGTGACTGTATTTGATGCAAATGACAACGCACCGGTATTCACTTTGCCAGAGTATCGATTAAATGTTCCAGAGAATTTGCCTGTAGGCACTCAGTTGCTAAGGGTCACCGCCACTGACAAGGATGAAGGAGCCAATGGAGAAGTAACCTATTCCTTTCGAAAATTACCTGACATACAATTGTCGAAATTCCAACTAAACAAAAATACTGGGGAAATTAAAATATCTGAAATTTTAGATTATGAAGAAACAAGCTTCTATGAAATAGAAGTACAGGCAGAAGATGGAGGAGCATATATTGCAACTGCAAAAGTGTTGATTACCATAGAAGATATAAATGACAACAGTCCAGAGGTGACCATCACATCTCTGTTTAGTCCAGTGACTGAAGATTCACCTCTAGGAACTGTCATAGCCCTTTTAAACGTGCATGATTTAGATTCTGGGCAGAATGGAGAGGTAACCTGTTCCATCTCAAGTAATCTACCATTTAAGTTAGAAAAGTCTATTGACAGTTATTACAGATTGGTGACACACCGAGCCCTTGACAGGGAACAGGTATCCTTTTACAACATCACAGTAACAGCCACAGATGGTGGGAGTCCACCTCTGTCAACTGAAACTCACTTTACCCTGCAAGTGGCAGATATCAACGACAACCCACCAACCTTCTCTCACATTTCCTACTTTACCTATATCCCAGAGAACAACCCTAGGGGTGCCTCCATCTTTTCAGTGACAGCCCTTGATCCAGACAGCAAAGAGAATGCCCAGGTCATTTACTCTCTGACTGAAGACACCATCCAAGGGGCACCACTATCCTCCTTTGTATCTATTAATTCAGACACTGGCATCCTGTATGCACTACAATCCTTTGACTATGAGCAATTTCGTGAGCTGAAGATGCAAGTGATTGCCAGTGACAGTGGGAACCCACCACTCAGCAGCAATGTGTCTCTGAGCCTATTCGTGCTGGACATGAATGACAATACTCCTGAGATCCTGTACCCTACCCTTCCCACTGATGGCTCCACTGGTGTAGAGCTGGCACCCCGCTCTGCAGAGCCTGGATACCTAGTGACCAAAGTGGTGGCAGTGGACAGAGACTCAGGACAGAATGCCTGGCTGTCCTACCGCCTGCTCAAGGCCAGTGAGCCAGGGCTTTTTGTGGTGGGGCTGCATACTGGTGAGGTGCGCACAGCAAGGGCCCTGCTAGACAGAGATGCTCTCAAGCAGAGCCTTGTGGTGGTTGTGCAGGACCATGGCCAGCCACCACTCTCATCCACCATCACCCTCACTGTGGCTGTAGCTGACAGCATTCCAGATGTTTTGGCTGACTTAAGCAGCCTTGAACCCCCACATGACCATGATGCTTCAGGCCTTACTCTCTACCTGGTGGTGGCCTTAGCTGCTGTCTCCTGTCTTTTTCTCACCTTCATCATCCTGCTGCTGGCACTCAGACTTTGGCGTTGGCACAAGTCTCACCTGCTCCAGACGGCAGGTGGAGGGTTAGCAGGTGTGCATACCTCTCACTTTGTGGATGTGGATGGGGTGCGCACTTTCCTGCAGACCTATTCCCATGAGGTCTCCCTGACTGCAGACTCACGGAAGAGCCACATTATCTTTCCCCAGCCCAACTATGCAGACACGCTTATCAGCCAGGAGAGCTGTGAGAAAAAGGATCCTTTGTCTTTGTTAGATGATTCAAAGTTTCCTATAGAAGATACTCCTTTGGTTCCAGTGAGTTCTATTTTTACTTTTGCTTTCCTTTAAGCAATTATGATTGGTTTTACCTTTAGGTTTTCAGTACAGTGATGTAAAATTTAAATCTTTATTTTTAATTACTTTTCTCTCAGATTCAGTGACACTGGTCTCTTGCTAAAACATTAAAAGTAGAATTTGATGAGTAAGACTCATCAGCAAAGACTCAAAGTGTCATAAGTTTGTTATGATTAGCTTTGCAGGAACTTAAATTTTATAGTGTTGTTGAGTATAATACTGAACATTTCTAAGACAGACTTCTATACAAAATGCTTTTCAATTTGTGTGTTTTCCTCAGTGGACAGAAGCTGAAAACCTGGCTCTTTAGACAACTCAAGCTCTTGATTTGTATGCAGGTCTGGTAAAAATAGGTAAATGTCAGAAACAAATGCATTACCCTAACTGGAAACACAAGCCAAGCCCAAGGTTATTCAGCATTGTTCTTCTCAGGGAGAAGGACAATGTGCCTTTGCAATTATGTTTTCCAAACTATACTTGTAGTAACAGTTATAGTTGAATACAGTCCTTAAAGATTTAAAGTTTTCTTAATATTCAGTTAAAATTCATAACAATGTGTGTTTAGGTTTTTCCAACTAAAATCAAACCTGTTAAGACTTTGGCATCTTTTTGCATTTGATTCTCTAATTTCATGTTGCTGTGTGGAAGATATACCTCTTAATTTGACTCTCCTTACTCAAGAGGGATTCTAAAGAGTCTATAGTGGGTTAAATAGAGAAGATTTGTGGTTCTATTCTCTTTTCTTTTTAAAATTAGACATCCCAATCATTAAGGGTAAAACTAAATATGGTTTGAGGAGAGATAAATTTGTACATGTTCCCAAGAACAGGAGTAAAAGCTATGTTGACAAGGGTATTTCATTAACAAGGTAGGACTTGTTAATGTAGAGGAAGTTAAACATACCTGAAACTCTGAAACAAATTCAGAGTCAAAATAAGAGTAAAGAAAGAAATGTCATTTTTTTTCAGGATACCAGAAAATAAGCAAAGAAGTACACAAAATTCTTCCAAACAAATGATCAGTGGATGAATTAATTAGCACATTTAAATCAGTGATATAAACTGGGTGTGATAATACATGCCTCTAATCCCAGTGACTCCGGAGATTGAGGGATAAAGATCACAAGTTCAAGGCCAGCCTCAGCAATTTAGTGAGACCCTAAGCAACTTAGTATCTATCTCAAAAATAAATAAATGAATAGGACTGGGATGTAGCTCAGGGTATAGCACTCCTGGTTTCAACCCCAACTATAAAACAAAACAAAGATAATGATGTATTTTGTTTACTCTCTTTAATTACTAATACTCTGCTAACTTGATGTCATAAAAATCAGAATGTTCTAAAATGTCTCAACTATTTATGAGACCATGACTTTTTTGTGTCAATCAGCATTTGGTTAATTATAGGTCTGTGGGAAGCTGAGCACACTCTCTAGGGTAATAATTATTAACTGTGAAATCATTGAAACTATTAAGTTTCTGTCCATGGGAGTCAAATTACTATGCATCCATCTAAGTAATTCTACCATTTTGAAAAAATACAGGTTGAAAATACATTTTTGACATTGTATCTATTATAAGCAAAATTTTTTAATATAATTATTTTTAAAGCAATACAGAATATCCTAGATGATTGCCAATGGTTACATTCTAATATCTAAATGTGGAAGGAAGGGTTATTAGTTTCTGACTGAATAAAGGCTAGGATTAAAGACAAAAACTTTTTGCTTATCTTCAGTACTTCCCATTTTATCGGTAATTATTCTTAAAAAGAGCAACAGTGATTATCTCTGAATGGTGGAATTCAGTGGCAATGGCCCATGGGATAGAAGACCTATAGACCTCCTATAGACCTTCACTCTATATTCCTTTAAAACTCAAAATAAATTTTAATACATAAAGAGACATGTGCTTATGATGACGTAAAAAGTCTTTGTGGTGAAAATTGATTCACCAAGGAATGAGATTCAAATATTTTGGTTATAAACTTTGAAAAATCGAAGATTCCCTAATAGAAAAGCCAGGCTGCAGTTCCACACGTAGCCTCTGGGCGCCGCTGTCGGCCAGTGCAGAGCAAGCTCCAACGCCCGGGATCCCTCAGTCTCTTGCCTGGGATTTCCTGCGCAGCCACCAACACACAGAAGGAAACCCTCTCACTCCTGGAGAATACACGCACAGATTCCCATCCCCGAAACTGGGCTCCGCCTGTCCTGGACCGAATACTCTTCCAGCGTGGTAGATAACTTTCTCTCCCAGCTGTGAAGTGGGGGATCCAGTGAAAAAACACCCGAGCAAGCGAGTGAGTGATGGGAGAGAGCTGCGCGCAGAGGCGACGCGCCGGCCGCGGGCAGGTACTGTTTCCCTGGCTGTTGCCTTTGTTCTATTCGGCACTCGGAGAGCCGATCCGCTACTCCATTCCCGAGGAGCTGGCCAAGGGCTCGGTGGTGGGGAACCTCGCCAAGGATCTGGGGCTCAGTGTCCTGGATGTGTCAGCTCGGAAGCTGCGAGTTAGCGCAGAGAAGCTGCACTTCAATGTAGACGCGCAGAGTGGGGACTTGCTTGTGAAGGACCGAATAGACAGAGAGCAGATATGCAAAGAGAGGAGAAGATGTGAGCTGCAGTTGGAAGCTGTGGTGGAAAATCCTTTAAATATTTTTCATGTCGTTGTGATGATTGAGGATATTAATGACCAAGCTCCTCAATTCCTAAAAGATGAAATAATCTTAGAAATAAGTGAATCCATCAGCCCGGGAATGGGAACAATTCTTGAGTCTGCAAAAGATCCTGATATTGGTATGAATTCACTGAGCAAATATCAACTGGGTCCGAATGAGTATTTCTCATTAGTGGTGAAAGATAATCCTGATGGCGACAAATATCCAGAATTGTTATTGCAGAAGACCCTGGACCGAGAAACACAAAGCACTCACCACCTGGTGCTGACAGCCTTAGACGGTGGGAACCCACCCCTAAGTGGTACTATTCAGATTAGAATCATAGTGGTAGATGCCAATGATAACCCTCCTGTGTTTAGCCAGGACGTTTATAGGGTCAGCCTCCGGGAAGACGTGCCTCCAGGCACCTCAGTTCTAAGGGTGATGGCCACTGATCGGGATGAGGGCATCAATGCAGAGTTCACCTACTCTTTCCTTGGAGTGGCTGACAAAGCCCAACGTGTGTTCTATCTGGATTCCAGTACTGGAAACATTATAACTCACCAGCCCTTGGATTTTGAAGAAGTAGAAAGATACACAATGAATGTAGAAGTAAAGGACCGTGGATCTCTCTCTACACAATGTAAAATAATCATAGAGGTTCTAGATGAAAATGACAACAGCCCAGAAATAATAATCACTTCTTTATCTGATCAGATTTTGGAGAATTCCCCTCGTGGAATGGTTGTGGCCCTCTTCAAAACACGGGACCGAGATTCGGGGGAAAACGCAGAAGTCACTTGTAGTTTAAGTAGAAACGGTCCATTTAAGATACGTTCTTCTTCCAACAATTACTACAAGTTAGTAACAGATGGGGCCCTGGACCGGGAGCATACCCCAGCATACAACCTTACCATCACAGCCACTGACAAAGGCAAACCACCCCTCTCGTCCGACATAACCTTCACCCTGCACATCACTGATGTGAATGACAACGCTCCCATTTTCCAAAAGTCCACCTACCTGGTCCATGTACCAGAAAACAACCAGCCCGGGGCCTCCATAACCCAGGTGGGAGCGTGGGATCCAGATCTGGGACCGAATGGCCAAGTCTCCTACTCTATTATTGCCAGCGACCTGGAACCCAAAACATTGTCGTCCTATGTGTCGGTGAACGTGCAGAGCGGCGTGGTGTTCGCGCAGCGCTCCTTTGACCACGAGCAGCTGAGAGCCTTCGAGCTGACGATACAGGCGCGAGACCAGGGCTTGCCGGCTCTCAGCACCAACGTGAGTCTGCGCGTGTTGGTGGAAGACCGCAATGACAACGCTCCCCGAGTATTGTACCCGGCGCTGGGGCCCGACGGTTCCGCGCTGTTCGATACGGTTCCTCGAGCCGCACAGCCCGATTACTTGGTCACCAAAGTGGTGGCGGTTGACGCTGACGCAGGTCACAATGCTTGGCTCTCTTACCATTTATTGCAGGCGACGGATCCCGGGCTTTTCAGCCTGGGACTACGCACGGGCGAGGTGCGCACTGTGCGTCCCCTGAACGACAAAGATGCTTCCCGCCACCGCCTGCTAGTCGCTGTGCGTGATGGTGGACAGCCGCCCCTCTCAGCGACCGCCACGCTGCTCTTAATCTTCGCTGATAGCCTACAGGAGGCTTTGCCGGACATCGCAGACCACCCTATTCCCTCTGATCCTCAGGCAGAGCTGCAGTTTTACCTGGTTGTGGCTTTGGCCTTGATCTCGGTGCTCTTCTTTCTCGCAGTGATTCTGGCTATTTCTTTGCGTTTGAGGCAGTATTCCAACCCTGTAGCCAGAGGCTGCTTTGGATCAGTTTTCTGCTCAAAGTCTGGACCCGTGCTGCCCCCTAATTACAGCGATGGAACGTTGCCCTATGCCTGTAATATGCGTGGGCACGGGGATCAAACTAACCCGGAATTTAATTTTCTTACTTCTGTTAATAATTTTCCTGCGGTACAAGATATTCTCAACAAAGATAGCTCTTCAGTGTTATTGGCTAGCATTTTACCTCCTGGTGTTGAAGCAGAGAAGAACACGCTTGACCAGGTATTTAAAATGACGCTTTTTATATTTCAATATGCCAGTGTAACACAATATAGTACTATTTCATGATTTTAGATAATATTTTGGTGAAGGTCTTAAGATAAATCTAGGTCAAACCTTTGGGTATTACCGTTAGAAAAAAAAAAGTTTTCAATGCTTCAAAATCCTCCTACCATACAAAGGTATTTTATAGTAAAATTATTGAGGGTTGGGGGTGTTGCTCCCTATGTTCCATTCCCAACACTCCCCACATATAAACAAGAAATCTCAGAGGAAATATTCATGAAAGTACCTTTTAGTTAAGGATATGAAATAGTTATATTTTATCATGGTATTTTAAATATCAACCCTAATGCTGTTTAAATTTTATCAAAAGTTTTTATTTTTATTATACTCACAAAAATGGTAAGAATTAGTCATTCATTCTACTTGATAATTTTGTGGGGACCATGCTATCTCCACGTCCACAAATGCCTGCTCCCTTCAGTCAGTAAAATTAATTAGAACGAAGTTTTCAGTCCCGGTAGTATTTGAAATTTTTAAAAATTGAACAAGTTCTTTTAATAATCATTACTTTCATAAGTGCTTTTGGTAAACATTTAGCATCTCATTACATAACTATTTTTGCGGTTTTAAGCTTCATAAATACGTATGATTCACAGAGGTAAGTGTTAACAATTTCTTCTGGAACCGGCACATCAGTTTTTCTTAGTGGTTGCAATAATAAAAGTGGGCTCTAGGCGCCGCTGTTCACCAATCAGGGAACGGGAGGCTGCGAGCTATTGAGCCCCTTCCCCGACCTCTACTACACAAAGCAGAATAAGATGGATACTCACAGATCCTGATGCTGGAAACTTAAAAGCACTTTCCTTCGCTTTCTAATATATTTTGGATGCGGACGGCCTGGGACCTCGTGGAAAGACAGGTAAGCTGATTCAGATCAAACCCGCTCTAGACACTACGGATTATCGGCTCGATCCCGGCCATGGCGAATCCGCCCCAGAGCCTGGAACGCAGCGCGCTGGTGCTGCTGTGTATTTTCCTGGGGACGCTGCGGGAATCTGGAGCCGGACACATCCGATACTCTGTGCTAGAAGAGGTGGACAAAGGCTTCTTCGTGGGCAACATCTCCAAGGACCTAGGGTTGGAGCCCCGGGAGCTGACCGACCGCGGAGTCCGCATCGTCTCCCGGGGGAAGACGCAGCTTTTCGCTCTGAATCCGCGAGGTGGCAGCTTGATCACCGCGGGTAGGATAGACCGGGAGGAGCTCTGTGAAACGGTTTCCTCCTGCTTTTTAAATATGGAGATTCTTGTGGAGGACACCCTGAAGATTTATGGAGTGGAGGTAGAAATAATGGATGTTAATGATAATGCTCCCAGCTTTCGGGAAGAGGAAATAGAGATAAAAGTCAGTGAGCACGCAGCTCCTGGATCGAGATTTCCTTTACCTAACGCTAGGGATCCAGATGTGGGAGTGAACTCTCTCCAGAGCTACCAACTCAGCCCTAATAGTTACTTTTCCTTGCAAATGAGAGGCGGAACTGATGGGGCCAAGAATCCGGAACTAGTGCTGGAGCGAGGTCTGGACCGGGAGAAAGAGGCGGCTCACCTCCTCCTCCTCACAGCCTTAGATGGAGGCGATCCCATACGCAAGGGCTCAGTTCCCATTCGAGTGGTGGTCCTGGATGTAAATGACCACATCCCAAAGTTTACTCAGTCTGTGTATAGAGTGAGTGTTCCTGAAAACCTCAGCTCTGGAACTCGAGTGCTCGTGGTAAATGCAACGGATCCAGATGAGGGTCTCAACGGGGAAGTGATGTATTCGTTCCAGAATACAGAAAGCAAAGCTTCTGAAATATTCCAGTTGAATTCTCAAACTGGCGAAGTTCTAGTACAAGGGCCTCTGGATTTTGAAAAATATAGGTTCTATGAGATGGAAATTCAAGGCCAAGATGGTGGCGGTCTCTTGACCACTGCTAAGATGTTCGTTACAGTTTGGGATGTGAATGATAATGCTCCAGAAATAACTATCACCTCTTCTATTGATTCGGTGTTGGAAAATTCGCCTCCAGGAACGGTAATTGCTCTTCTAAATGTGCAAGATCGAGATTCTGGAGAAAATGGTCAGATCTCCTGTTTCATTCCTAACAATCTCCCTTTTAAGTTAGAAAAAACTTATGGAAATTATTACAAGTTAATAACAAACAGCGAGCTGGACAGAGAGCAAGTCCAGAGCTATAACATAACATTGACAGCCAAAGACCAAGGAAGTCCATCCCTATCCACAGAAATTCACCTCTTACTCAATGTGGGAGACAAGAACGATAACCCTCCAGTCTTCACTCACTCTTCTTACTCTACCTATGTTTCTGAAAACAATCCTAGAGGATCCTCCATTTTCTCAGTGACCGCTCTTGACCCAGATAGCAAAGAGAATGCCCAGGTCACTTATTCTCTCACAGAAGACATGATCCAAGGAGCACCTCAGTCCTCCTATGTATCTATCAACTCGGATACTGGGGTACTGTATGCATTGCACTCTTTTGACTATGAGCAGTTCCAAAACCTACAACTGAGAGTGACTGCATGTGATAGCGGGGACCCACCACTCAGCAGCAATGTGTCAGTGAATCTGTTCATACTGGACCAGAATGACAACATTCCTGAGATCTTGTATCCCATCCTCCCCACTGATGGTTCCACTGGGGTGGAGTTAGCACCCCGATCTGCAGAGCCTGGATACCTGGTGACCAAAGTGGTGGCAGTGGACAGAGACTCAGGACAGAATGCCTGGCTGTCCTACCGCCTGCTCAAAACCAGCGAGCCTGGGCTCTTCACTGTGGGGCTGCACACAGGTGAGGTGCGCACTGCCCGGAACCTACTGGACAAAGATGCGCTCAAGCAGAGCCTCGTGGTGGCCGTCCAGGACCATGGTCAACCTCCCCTCTCAGCCACTGTGACACTCACAGTGGCAGTGGCTGACAGCATCCCAGAAGTCCTGGCCGACTTGGGCAGTCTGGAGTCTTCCACCAACCCAGATGAATCAGGCCTCACACTCTACCTAGTTGTGGCCATCACAGCAGTCTCCTGTATCTTCCTCATCTTTGTCATTGTGCTGCTGGCACTCAGACTGAGGCACTGGCATTCCTCACGTTTGCTCCAGGGAGCAGGCAGCGGGTTAGGGGGCACGCCCGCCTCTCACTTTGTGGGTGTTGAGGGGGTGCATGCCTTCCTACAGACCTATTCCCATGAGGTGTCCCTCACCGCTGACTCTCGGAAGAGCCACTTGATCTTCCCGCAGCCCAACTATGCAGACACGCTCATCAGCCAGGAGAGCTGTGAGAAAAGCGAGCCTCTCTTGATAGCTGAAGACTCAGCTACCGTTTTAGGCAAATATGACCCAACAAACAATCAGGTGAGATTTATTCTACCCAATTGTTAATGCGTTGGTACAAGGGTTTTAAGGGGATTTTTTTCAGAGCCTATTAAGAAAACTGGGTTTAGGGCAGGTGAAAGTTCATACACATTTAGAATATTCATGAGTTCTTGTACTTCACCTTTCATCAGATTTTCCATCATTTTGCACAAAGACTTTGTGGAAGTCATTTTTTTTAGTACTGGCATATTTTCTTTTTATTTTAAAGGTCTAATTCATCTTGGCTTACTTTGTAGATAAGTTGAATTTTAGTATTATTTTTCTATCATCATTGTCTGTGGCTATCAATGTAAACTGATTAATTCAAATTAAGGATTCACAGTTTTTATTTATTTTTACAGTCTTCTAATTTGACTGTGTCTCCATTGATTACAGTTATATTCTATCATTATTTGCTATTACTTCTAATGTCAAAGTTAACCATATTGATTCAATAGCTTGTTTCTTCTGTTCTATTCATATGCACACTTATACATGTAACCATTTTTCTAAGCATAAAGCAATTCTATTTTGCTTTTTGATGATTGATAATATATTTAGATTGTATAGACTGTTTCAACTTTGCCTCATTGCTTCATCCTATCAAGATAGATTTGAGTAGGTTTTAATTATTGAACTTGTTTGGGAGAGGAAATGTAGAACTTTTTTTCCCTTAAGTTCCAGATATCTTTTTTATTACTATGATGAAGTCAATAGATTGTTCTCAAGAAATAATCAAATCATTGAACTGGTATTATTTCCTTTTGTTCTTTACTGTCTGTGTAGAAGACTTTTTAATGTAGAAAGTTCACATATGATAAAATTTTGATCCAGTGCTTCTCAAAAAGTTATTTTCAAATCTGTTAAAAGATTTATTTTCAGATTTATTTATATAGAATAGTTTCTGAGTTATGTAAGAGATTGAGTAGGTATTTAGACTTTTATAAGAGATTGATTTAGGGGTTAAGCTCTGTGGTTTAGCTCAGCAGTAGAGCATGTATTTGGCATGCCCAAGGCCCTGGATTCAGTCCCAGAACACACAAAGAGACTGATTTAACTGGTATTCTTCTGGGTATTTTTTGTTCCTTTTCAAACTATCTAGGAAGTATGGGTTCTTGCTTTCTTTCCTTCATAAATTCATTTTGTATTCTATATAATTATACTCAATTACTGTTTGAGAAACAACTTTTTATTGACACTTTGATAGTTATTTAATGATATATATGTTATCTAAAGCAATGCCTAGAAAAACCAAGTATGAAAATGGAGACTTACTTAGGGTATCTGATCACAGGAATCATTTTCATCATCAGTTAAATTCAGTATTCTCACATAATTTCTAAATATTTGTACATTAATGTTCCCTTTCAAGTTTATGTTTACATTTAGGAGTTGGCCTTAATGTAATTAACTGTTAGTTGAGTACCTAGTGTTCGGGGAAGGGATCAATTGTAGAAAGGGAATTCTTCTGACAGATGCCTAAATTAGTCTTGAAGTCAAGAAAAATGCTGGAGTGTTGTGAGTATCTCAGTCGTTCATTCATTTGGAGAAAATATTTTGCCTCATTCTCTTCCAACATGTGCATTTCCTCTGATTAGAAAAAGACCAACTGTTAACCTCTTATTACTATATGAGCCTATATCTCTACTGTATAAGCCCATCTCCAAGAAACCTTCTTTGATAATAAACACTGGAAAATAAACACATCCAAAATTCAGCAAGTTCCCTATATATCAATCTAATTTATCTGTTGGAATACCAAATCCCATTAAATTTGCAAAGGCTTCTGACTGCTGTTTTCTAAATAGACTCTGAGTGTCGCTGTTGGCCAATTTGCTGCAAGAGCTGGATCCTGAGATCCACCCAGAGTGGTATTCTGCGTAGTCACAGAAGCCAGGGTGAAAGGAGAGTGGCCGGGACTTGTGTTTTCTTTTAGGCAAGAATCCGTTGAGATTGGGATACACTCAAACTAGGAGCATTGGGTTTTCTCTGCAGTGGAAATAAATATTTTAAAAGCAAATTGTGAAGCATCTTATCTTAACATCGAGGCTGCAACAACACGAAGAATGGAATATAGGGCGAAGAAAAGGAGCAGGACCCTCTATCGGCAAGTACTCTTTCCTTTCCTGCTGCCTTTGTTCTGCGCAGCTCTTGGGAAGCAAATCCACTATTCTATTCCAGAAGAAATGGCCAGGGGCTCGGTGGTGGGGAACCTGGCTGAGGACCTGGGGCTGAATTTTCAGGATTTACTGACCCGCAACCTTAGAATTGGCGCAGAGGAAAAATACTTTACTATAAACACTGAGAATGGGAATATACTTGTGAGTGAAAGAATAGATCGGGAGTTGCTCTGCTCCCAGAATTCCCTGTGTGTTGTGCCCTTAGAGATTGTAGCAGAAAATCCTCTAAATGTTTTTCACATAAACGTGATGATAGAGGATATAAATGATAATCCACCCAACTTCCCCCAGAGCAGCATTGTTCTACAAATCAATGAACTTGCAATTCTGGGGACCCGGTTTGGCCTGGAATCTGCTATAGATGCAGATGTAGGACCTCACTCTCTCCAGGATTACCAGCTCAGCTCTAACGAACATTTCTCTTTGATGGTGAAGGGCAAGTTGGAAGACAAAATTGCCCCTGAATTAGTGTTGGAAAAGCCCCTGGATCGGGAACAACAGAGCTCCCATCTCCTGGTCCTGACAGCAGTGGATGGGGGAGACCCAGTCCTGACTGGCACAACTCAAATTCAAATCAAGGTCATTGATGCCAATGATAACCCACCAGTGTTCAACCAGGATATGTACAAAGTCAGCCTTAAAGAGAACATGCCCCCAGGCACCTCTGTGCTGAAGGTGACAGCCACCGACCAAGATGAGGGCATCAATGCAGAGATCACCTACTCCTTCAAATCGCTAGGACATAATATTGGAAATAAGTTTATGCTAGACCATCAAAATGGAGAAATTATATCCAAAGACCCTATAGACTTTGAAATCAGTAGCCATTATACCATAAGCATAGAAGCCAAGGACGGTGGAGGCATGGCCACAGAATGTAAAATTATACTAGAAATTCTAGATGAGAATGACAATGCTCCAGATGTGGTTTTTACGTCAGTGTCCAGTTCCATAACCGAGGACACAAAGCCAGGCACCGTGATTGCTCTGTTCAAAACACATGACAAAGATTCAGGAGAAAATGGGGAAGTCACATGCCTCATGAAAGAAAAACTTCCTTTTAGAATTGAATCTTCCGCCAATAATTACTACAAACTTGTAACAGATGGGACCCTGGACCGGGAGAAGACCCCAGAATACAATGTCACCATCACTGCTACCGACAAGGGCAAACCGCCCCTTTCCTCCAGCACAAGTATCACCCTACACATTGGCGACGTCAACGACAATGCTCCAGTTTTTCAGCAGGCCTCCTACATGGTGCACGTGGCTGAAAACAACCCTCCAGGATCTTCCATCGCTCAAGTCAGTGCCTCCGACCCAGATTTGGGGTCCAATGGCCAAGTCTCCTACTCCATCGCGGCCAGCGATCTGGAGCCTCGGGCATTGTTATCCTACGTGTCTGTGAGCGAACGGAGCGGCGTGGTGTTCGCACAGCGAGCCTTCGACCACGAGCAGCTACGTTCCTTTGAACTGACGCTTCAGGCTCATGACCACGGCTCGCCCGCGCTCAGCGCCAACGTGAGCCTGCGCGTGTTGGTAGGCGACCGCAATGACAACGCGCCGCGGGTGCTCTACCCCGCGCTCGCTCCCGACGGCTCTGCGCTCTTCGACACTGTGCCGCGTGCCGCGGAGCCGGGCTACCTGGTCACCAAGGTGGTGGCGGTGGACGCTGACTCTGGACACAATGCCTGGTTGTCCTACCACGTGCTGCAGGCCAGCGATCCCGGACTCTTCAGCCTGGGGCTGCGCACCGGCGAGGTGCGCACAGCTCGCGCCTTGAGCGACAAGGACGCGACTCGCCAGCGCCTGGTGGTCGCTGTGCGTGATGGTGGACAGCCACCTCTTTCGGCAACAGCCACTCTTCTCCTGGTCTTTGCTGACAGCCTGCAGGAGGCACTGCCAGACCTCAGTGACCGCCCTGTGCCCTCAGACCCCCAAGATGAGTTGCAGTTTTACCTGGTGGTGGCCTTGGGCTTGATCTCAGTGCTCTTCCTCCTGGCAGTGATTCTGGCTATTGCCTTGCGCCTGGGTCACTCCTCCAGTTCTGCTTCCTGGGGTTGCTTTCACTATGATCTCTGTTCTCAGACTAGGCCAAGCGTTTCTCTCAACTACAATGAGGGAACTTGGCCTTATTCATACAATATGTACGTTGCTTCGGATTCCCGCAAAACAGAGTTTAATTTTCTCACTATGACGCCAGAAATGTTCCCCCAACAAGATCTTTCTAATGAAGCTTCTTTGGCAGTAAGTGTCACTGTGGAGAATAACAAGATAAAATTTGACTCTGTTGCTCCTACTCACGTGAGTTTCAATGAGTCCTTTATTTGTATGTGGTTTGGTTTAATTTTCAAACCAATATTTTGGCAAGAAAATCTTAAGCAGGTAATTGCTTCAAGTTTGTTTGCTCACTCTCAATATTGTAGATTAGTTAACCTTCCAGCATTTTGGAATATTTTATTCACACACACCAAAAAATAACCAAAACAAAACAAACTCTGTAAGAAGTAAGCATTATGATGCTACTGTCATGTAAATATTTTAAATTGAACTATAATTATTGTTCTTTCCTGTTTTTGTTTGTTTGGTACTGGTAATTTAACCCAGGGTGCTACATCCTTGATCCTTTTTAAAATTTTGAGACAGGGTCTCCCTAAATTGCTTAGGACTTAGCTAAGTTGCTGAGCTTTGCCACAAAAATGCCATTTTCCTCCTTCAGCATCCCAAGTCACTGAAATTATAGGCATGTGCCACTGTAGGTGTTTCTTGAGCGATCAATATCTTGAGGATATAAGGCTTTTTCTTTATTAACTATAAATTGAGAGGAAACACATAAGGTTTTTTTTACAGAAATAAAGACAGTAATAATTGATAGTAATATTCAGGTATATCAAAATATTATTTGATAATAATATTCAGATATATATACATATTTACTAGGGGTTCTTGGAATTTCACTAACTAGTCAGTTTTATGTCTGATCTTCCTTTACAGGTAACTCTAAATTCCCTCCCAACATTTACTTATTTAAAATTCCTGAGGATTGAACCTAGGGCCTCACACATACTGGACAAGGGCTCTACCACTGAGCTACATCCCCAGCCCTCCAATTTTTAAGATATTATTTTGTGACTACCAAGGACTGGATTGTAGTTCAGTTGTAGAGTGCCTGAGGCCCAGGGTTCAATCCTAGTACCTTTCCAAAAGCGCTTTTCCTCAGAATGTAAATATTTACATTCATGAAAACATAGTAGCCAGTTATTTCTTAGGAGGATTTTTTTTTCCTGTATTTTGATGTGTTTCCAAATGTAATACTGGTAATTCTCAATAACTGGAAGTAGGTCAGTTACCCAGTAAAAGGTAAGTTTATAACATTCTTTGGATTACTAATTTTCTTTTAATAAGATTTTCTGAACACAAAACATTCTTTTGAAATATAATGTATTATTTTAAAATTTTTATTAGTTATCGATTAACCTTTATTTATTTATTTGTTTATATGTGCTGCTGAGAATCAAACCCAGTGCCTCACACATGGTAGGCAAGGGCTCTACCACTGAGCCACAACCCCAGCCCCTATAATGTATTATTAGAATTGTAGAGTATTAGCTTTATTTCCAGTTAGTGCAAGTTGAAACACTTCCATTTAATTCTGAAAGCGTTGATACATGTTCACCTGACTTCTTCCAGGTATGTTTCTGATAATGTGTTCAATTTCTCATTATTAATTTTCCCTACAATCATGAAAATTTGATTTTAAGTGTTATATGCCAAACTGTTAAAGTAGTGCTTCCATTTAGGCACACCAAATAATCTACTGAAAAAAAAATGCCCCACATTATCGCTGAATCTGAAAGTTTAAATTATTTTATTACAAAAACTATCAAAACAGGAAGTTCCTAGGGAGCCTCCTCCCATAATAGATGTGTTGAGGGGTGTGGATCTCAAAGCAAGTGCATTAAAATCATGAGATTAAAATTACTTTTATGGAAACTTCAAAGTCTCTTAAAAGTGATTGGAAAAAATGGAAAACAGCTACAGAAAACAATCTTAAAGTGGTTCTATATGGAAAATGTTAAGGAAATTAAAATAACCTCGCTAAAGTTTCTACTTAAAGAAATACTATTGGTTTAGTAGGCTCCATTCCTATCCTTATTTGACGAACAGTAGATGGAGCTATTTGAGGTATAAAAATGAAAAATCCTTTCCCGGGAATCCAAGATTGTGCAGTAATTGGTTAGGACTCTGAGCGCCGCTGTTCACCAATCAGGGAGAGAAAAGCAGAGATCCTGTTCGCCTTGCATGCGCCAAAAACACAAGCACAGATAGATTGAAACAGACCATCTTTGTGAAGAAACTGAACGCAGGAGCTCGCACCACCCGCTCGCCTCAACTATCCGGCGACAGGAGAGCTGATCCTGACTTCGGTGTCAAGGGTAGAATTAGAAATAATCCTAGAGGAAAGTGACACAATGATTTCTGCAAGACTTCACCCAGAAGGCAAGGGGCTGGTCCTGCTGGGAGTTCTCCTAGGGATCCTTTGGGAAGCCGGATGCACCCTGATACGCTATTCAATTCCTGAAGAGCTGGAGAAAGGCTCTAAGGTGGGCGACATCTCCAAGGACCTGGGACTGGAGCCCCGGGAGCTAGCAGAGGGAGGAATCCGCATCGTCTCTGGAGGTAGCACTCAACTTTTCGCTTTGAACCCGCGAAGCGGCAGCTTGCTCACGGCAGGCAGGATAGACCGCGAAGAACTTTGTATGGGAGCCATCAAATGTCAATTAAATCTAGAGATTCTCATAGAGGATAAAGTGAAAATATACGGGGTGGAAGTAGAAGTAAGGGACATTAACGATAACGCTCCCTACTTCCGTGAAAGTGAATTAGAAATAAAAATGAGTGAAAACGCAGCCACTGGAATGCGCTTCCCCCTTCCCCACGCTTGGGATCCAGATGTCGGGAAGAACTCTCTGCAGAGCTACAAGCTCAGTCCGAATCCTCACTTCTCCCTGGAGGTGCAAAACGGAGCAGACGGTAACAAGTATCCGGAATTGGTGCTGGAACACGCCCTAGATCGAGAAGAAAAGGCCACACACCACCTGGTCCTCACGGCTTTGGACGGGGGCGATCCGGTCCGCACCAGCACCGCGAACATCCTCGTGATAGTTGTTGATGCAAACGACAATGCACCAGAGTTTGCTCAGTCCGAGTATCACGTGAGTGTTCCGGAGAATGTGGCCGTGGGCACTCAGCTGCTTCTAGTAAATGCCACTGACCGGGACGAAGGAGCCAATGGGAAAGTGATGTATTCCTTCCGGTACGTGGACGATAAGGCGTCCCAAGTTTTCAAACTAGATAGTAATTTAGGGACGATATCAACAATAGGGGAGTTGAACTATGAGGAATCAGGTGTCTACGAGATGGAAGTGCAAGCAATGGATAATGCAGGATATTCAGCACGAACCAAGGTCCTGATCACAGTTCTGGACGTAAATGACAACGCCCCTGAAATAATCATCACCTCTCTCACCAACTCAATTCCGGAAAACTCTCCCAGAGGGACATTAATTGCCCTTCTAAAAGTAAATGACCAAGACTCTGGGGAAAATGGACAAGTAGTCTGTTTTATCCAAGGGAATTTGCCCTTTAAATTAGAAAAATCCTACGGAAATTACTATAGTTTGGTCACAGACACAGTTTTAGACCGGGAACAGGTTGCTAGCTACAACATCACGGTGACTGCCACTGACAGGGGAAGTCTGCCCCTATCAACTAAAACTCATATCTCCTTGAAGGTAACAGATACAAACGATAACTCGCCAGTCTTCCTTCAGGCCTCCTACTCTGCCTATCTCCCAGAGAATAACCCTAGAGGCGCCTCCATCATCTCCGTGACTGCACACGACCCCGACTGTGATGAGAACGCCCAGGTCACTTATTCCTTGGCTGAGGACAACCTCCAAGGGGCACCCGTGTCCTCCTATGTCTCCATTAACTCAGACACCGGCGTTCTGTACGCATTGCACTCCTTCGACTATGAACAATTCCAAGAGCTACAGCTGCAAGTAATGGCACGTGATAGTGGGAAACCTCCATTCAGCAGCAACGTGTCTTTGAGCCTCTTCATTCTGGACCAGAATGACAACACTCCTGAGATCCTGTATCCTGCCCTCCCCACTGATGGCTCCACTGGGGTAGAGCTGGCACCCCGATCTGCAGAGCCCGGATACCTAGTGACTAAGGTAGTAGCAGTGGACAAGGACTCAGGCCAGAATGCTTGGCTGTCTTACCGCCTGCTGAAGGCCAGCGAGCCAGGGCTTTTCTCCGTTGGGCTACACACTGGTGAGGTGCGCACTACAAGGACACTGCTGGATAGAGATGCCCTCAAGCAGAGCCTGGTGGTGGCTGTGCAGGACCACGGCCGGCCCCCTCTCTCGGCCACTGTAACGCTCACAGTTGTGGTGGCCGACAGCATCCCCGACGTCCTCGCAGATCTGGGCACTCTAGTGTCTCCTGCCAACTCTGAAACCTCAGGCCTCACGCTTTACCTGGTGGTGGCTGTGGCTGCAGTGTCCTGTGTCTTCCTGGCCTTTGTTATTGTGTTGCTGGCGCTCAGGCTGAGGCGATGGCACTCCTTGCGCCAGCTCCAGGCTGCGGGAAATGGATTGGCTGGCGTACCCGCCTCTCACTTTGTGGGCGTGGACGGGGTGCGCGCTTTTCTGCAGACCTATTCGCATGAGGTCTCCCTCACTGCCGACTCTCGGAAAAGCCATTTGATCTTTCCGCAGCCCAACTACGCAGACACACTCATCAGTCAGGAGAGCTGTGAGAAAAGTGAGCCTCTTTTGCTGGCAGGTGATTTGGTCTTCTCCAAAGACAATCATGCATTAATTCAGGTGAGTCCATATCATATATTCTCTGAGTTTGGATCAAAATACCTCTTAGTATAGCTGATTCATGTGTATTTAGAATTGATAAAGCAGATGCCAGTAAATTTACGTGCACTTCGCACACGCCCACAACCCAGTTGTTCTGTTTCCTCATGCCTTGTTTATAAATATATATGTATGTGTATATAAGAATATACAAACATATATAATATGTATTTAAACGTTTATATAAACAATATGACAATATTATTAATGTACTATTATGTACTATGTTGCCGCAGTCCGGCTGCAGCCGGACTGCGGCACTATATAAACAAATTATAAAGTATTTAGTTAATATTCTATATAGTTTTCTAGTTTATCAACTATAATACTCTTCCTGCTTATAATATTTTTCCTATTAGCTACGTAGCAGCTTTGTGTCAAACATTTAAAGTCAATTTATCGGTTAAGAACATAGATTCTTGCTGGGCTTGGTAGCACTTGACTGTAAACCCATCTACTAGGGAGGCTGAGGCAGGAGGATCTTGAATTCAACAACAGCTTCTACAACATAGCTAGACCTTGTGTAAAATTTTTAAAAAGGGTTGGGAATGTATATAGCTCAGTGGTAGAATTCCCCCCTACATTCAATCCCCAACACCAGAAAGAAAAAGTTTTATATATGTATATATTTTTGTGGTGCTGGACCAGATCATGCTAAGCTCCCTATCACCGAGCTATATCCCCAGCCCCAATAGAATGGCTTTAAAATATGTGTGTGTGTGTGTGTGTGTGTGTGTGTATTTTAGTTGTGGATGGGCATAGTACATTTTTATGTGGTTCTGAGGATCAAACCAATGCCTCACACATGCCAGTCGAGAGCTCTACTACTGAGCCACAACCCCAGCCCTAGAATACCCTTTAACTAAACTTGGGATTGCTAACATTTATAAAGTACACTTAGTTTCTTTTAAAGGACATTAATTCAAGCTTTGCACAGTGGCAGTATCATAACCAATGAGGTTTATCTGATGTGTGGTTATTGCTAGTTAATGAACATTAATTTCTGGTTATCAGAGATATATACATTTATACTTTCTTGGTGTCTTAAGTCATTTCATGTTTTTATTCATTAAATTTCCAAATATGGCAGGTTTATTTCTTATACATTGGAAGTTTTCTCAAATATACAATGTAATTGTCATGAGGAAGAACTGTGAAGATATTTTTACCTCTATTATACATTTCATTATACATAAAAAATACTGTAATAAAGTCACACATTTCTTTTGCTCATTTTACCTGCAACAATCATATTAATGATGACTTTGTGAAGTATTCAGAATTAACAAAATGGCACAGTGATAACTTGAACTATCTTTGCCATCTACTCAGCTGAAAATTTCTTTGAAGAAATTTAGAAAAAAAATTTTTTGGTCCCAGCTACTTGGGAGGCTGAGGCAGGAGGATCTCAATTTCCAAGCAAGCTGGAGAAACTTAGTTAAACCCTCTCTGAAAATAAAAATTAAAAAAAGGTCTGGGGATGTGGGAGAGCACTTACCTAGCATATGCATGGCCCTGCATTTGATGCCCAGCACCACAAAAAATAATAAAATATTTTATTAATAACAAATTATTAATAATAATATAAATATTTAATAATAAAATAATAATAAAAATAAATGTGTTTGGGGCACATTTTTGGTATGATGGGAACTTTGCAGAAATCCCCTTTCTTTCTACATTAAAATTTCTATAACTTTTTATAACATGGAGAGTTTTCTTGAAAGTGCACAGATTCTGTTTCCTGAAAACCTTATGATTAGTGTAGAATATTTAACAGAAATTGGAAGCAAAGATATATTACTCTTGAGAAAGCAAGAAGGGAATACAAAAAGGTTTCTCGTCTTTTAAAGGAGTAGGGAACCAAAACATCCAAATTAACTTTTTTTTCTTTTTATTTGTTACCTGTCTACTTTAAAAATACAGTAGTCAATACCTAGGTTTATAAAAGATAAAGAAAGGTAATCAAATGGCTCTAAAATGACGCAGTTTCTTCTACCAAGAGCACATATCTCTTTATGCTTCTTAATAACCAAGAATAACATCAACAACAAAATAGAAGTAATATAGATTGTGTGGTTCCACTTGTGTGCTTTAAAAACAGGAAGCATTTGAGCTTATATAAAAATAGAAAATTTGCTTTTAGTTCCCATAGAAGTTACTAAGTATAATGTTCTATGACTAACACTAAGAGAAATAGATAGCAGTGCATGCACTCTTGCAGAAACTATCAAAATGTTTATCACATGGCAGTTCACATATGATGGGCAACTCAAAATGAAAGCTGTAATTAAAAAACAAAAATTATTTAAGAATCTAGCTAATAAGTTATAATTATGCTGATATCTGTTCACCTAACTTGATTTAAGGACAAATCAGTAAGAGTTAGGACATGAATATTTATGACTCTTAGACCATCTTAAAAATCAGTTTGAGTGGGAAAGTCTTCATTAAGCAGTTGTTTATTAATGAATGATAAACAGTGTCATGAGTTTTTGGATGTAGTATCATAGAAGACAGAGTTTTGCAAATAGGTAACTTCTTCACCTTTGAGAAGTTATTTCATCTCTTTGAGCTTCAGTAAAACAGGGATAATAATTCCTAATTTAAAAAATTGTGATTAGGATTAGGGGTAATATATAAATAATCTTATTCATAACTTGTAGTTAATAAACTGTAGCCATTTTTTATGGTTGACAGAAAAATTCATGCTTTCAATGCCAGCATACTTGCCATTCTATTGGGAAAAGTCATAATGAATTATGTGCTTCTCCCAGTAATACAATGGGACAACTGGAGGCTGAATACAAAAGTTTTCTAAAATTTTTTGTGAAGCTGACTTAAAAATCTTAAGTTCCTAGGCATTTTCATCTGAGGCATTTGTGAATCTTAATTTTTTGTCTGAATAGTGTGATCTAAACAAAGGTCCTATCAAACTTCTTATTGTAAAAAAGCAGTTTACAAGACCAACCTTGGCAACTTAGTGAGACAATGTCTCAAAAATTAAAACACACACACAAACAATTTAAAAGAAGAGGGAAAGGCCAGCCATGGTGACACTAACCTGTAATCCTGGGAACCCAGGCTGAAGAAGGAGGAACACAAATTTGAGGCTAGACTCAGTGACTTAGTGAAACACTAAGCAACTTAGTGAGAACCTATCTCAAATTAAAAATATAAAAAGAGCTAGGGATGTGGTTCAGTGGTAAAGCACCTTGGGTTCAATTCCAGTATACCCCCTACCCCCTGCTGCCTCCCCTCAAAACCAAACAACAACAACAACACACCAAAAAAAAAAAAAGAAAGAAACAAGAGCTGGGGATATAAATATAGCTCAGTGGAAGAGTACCCAGGGTTTAATCCCCAGTAGTGGGGAAACAAAAATCAGTTTAACTGGAAAACAGATCACCAAAACCTAAAGTTTGAAGTTATTTAGTTTTGGATGTACAAGACACAATCTTAATTTTAGATCATTTAGGATGGTTGTTGATAATTGATAACTAAAATATTTGTTGATTGCTTTCCAAGACTGGAGTAATGGGTTTCGATGTTTACGTTTCTTCTGGTTCCAATAATGAAAGTATATCAAGGACTTTGCTTGTCTTCCTATGTGCTCTGGCAAGGGGTACTCATTCACTAGATTTAATAAGTTAATTGATGTATTTGGCTGTGACTTAAAAGTCTAGGCTCTGCAGGATATTGAAATGTAATCTGTCAGCAAACATTCTTCTACTAATTTCATCCTAAAAGAAATATTGAGGGCTGGGATTGTGGCTCAGTGGTAGAGCGCTCGCCTAGCACGGGCGGGACCCAGGTTTGATCCTCAGCACCACATAAAAATAAAGGCATTGTGTTGTGTCCATCTACACCTAAAAAATAAATATTAAAAAAAGAAATTTTGAATTAGCAACAGCCTAATAACCTTGCTGAAATTATACACTTCATAGATCATTTTTCAATAATGTGGAAATCAAATGATATAATGAGACAATTGTATGCAATTTTGTGAGTGTTAATATTGTTAAATTGTGTATAGTTTCTCAGTAATATGTAACAGTTTAACTCTGATCTGGAATTGGTGATTCTGGTGGGAAATCTACTTTTTCCTCATATAGTTGTGAAGAGATGTTGATCAAGCTTAAAGAGTCTATATCTTAGGAAAGAGATTCTCTAGTGTTACACTTTGAGTTCATCTTTGGGAACTATACCTAATGGGGGACATGGCTTTACCATGGCATGCATTTAGAAACCATAATTGAAAATCCTTTAAATGTTTTTCATTTTAACGTAGAGAATCAGGATGTGAATGATAATGCCTTACAGTTTAGCAGGAATATTATTAAGTTAAATATCTCTGAGTTGACCCAACCATGAGCAAGATTTACTATATAATCTTTGGAAGACCCTAAGGTATCAAGCAATTCCTTTCAAAATTCCTACCTTAGCAGCAATTCTATATTTATCTTCAAAGTAAAAGAGACCAACAGTGGAAAGAAATGTTATCTTAGACAAGCCACTAAACCAGGAAAACCATAGTACCCATCTCTTAGTGCCAACAGCTTTAGATAGTGGGGACCTTCCATAAATGGCAACACTCAGATCCTGGTAGTCAGTGCCAATGACAACCCCCTGTGTTCAACGAAGACAGGTAATGGATGGTCCTTCAGAAGACATGTCCTTGGGCACCTCCATGCTGAGAGTAAGAAGCATCAACCAGGATGTGGGAACTAATACAGAGATCATTTAGGCCTTTGCAGCCCAGAGTACCAATTTCCAATTTGGCCTTGAAAACAAGAGTGGAGAAACAAAAAATTTAAGTACATTGGACTTTGGAGAGATTAAAAAATATTCTTCAGTTTTGGAGGCAAGGAGAGAAGACTGGTGGCTCAATCAATGTACTGTTGAGACAGAAATTCTAGAAGATAATGACAGTATCCCAGAGGTGACTTTTACTTCTAATTCCACAATGCTTCCAGAAGATTCTGTATCCCAGACAGTAATCTCTCTGTTTAAAACACAAAATCCAGATTTGGGAGAAAATAGGGTGGACATATGTCTGATACAAGAAAATAAATTCACCATTCAGAATTTAATCTTCCTCCAAGATGTAACAGATGGTACCCTTGATCAGGATCAGACTCCACAGTACAATGTCACTCACAACCACTGACAAGAGCAAGCTGCCCCTTTCTTCCAGCACAGGCATTGCTCTATACATCATCAACAAGAGGGCCACTGTATCCAACTAAGCCCCGAATATTTTCCAACTAAGCCCCGTATATTTTACACTTGGCTGAGCACAACCCTCCTCAGAGCTTCCATCGCTCAAATCAGTGCCTCTGATCCTGACTCGGGCACCAAAGGCCATGTTTCCAATTCCTCCCTGGCCAATGACCCGGCACCTTGGGCACTATGGGCCTATATGTCTGTGAGCCAACAGAGCGGGGTGGTGTTTAGGCAGCTAGCCTTCAATCACAAGCAGTTACGCTCTTTTGAGCTGACCTGTAGGTTAAGACCAAGGCTCACCAGCGCTGAACTTGCATCTGTTAGTAGGCAACTACTGCCACAAAGCTCCACTGGTACTGTACCCTACACTGGCACGCGACAGCTCAGTGCTCTTTGACACTGTGCCTCAAGCTGTGGAGCCCAGGTACCTGGTCTCCAAGCCTGGGGTTCAGAGCCGGCAAGTTGATCATGATGCCACTGTCTATAGATCTAGTCACCATCTAGACAGTGGACAGCCAGTGCCCTCTTGACACCAACATGCTTCTCACAGTCTTCGCTAACAGCCTGTAGGAAGCATTGCCACACCTCAACAATCTTCCTGCCGAGTTACACTCTGACTCCAAAATTAATTTTTTTTTCTGGTGATTACCGTAGCTTTAGTTTCTTTTTCTTTTTTAAATTCTTCCTCAGGGGCATTATTTGTGTTGGTTTTGAAGTGTTGAAGACCCCAAAATGGTCCTGTCTTGGATTCCTTCCCCACAGGACTTACGGGACTGTAGCTTTTTTATTCCATATTCCTGCCAGGTGTGTGCTGCTCCTACTATTCCAGAGATAGTAGATTTCCTTTCTGGAAGCTCTGATCCTCATGACTCAATAGCATCCTCACTGCAGGAAACCTTTGAGGGAAGGGATGATTCTGATTGGGCCAGAATCCACCCTTCAATGTGCAGAATTCTTGATGAAATAAGTTCAGTCACAGGTAGGTTTTCCACCACCATGAAATCTTTTCAGCTAACACAGGAAAGAACATTTCTATCAGCAAAACAAAAAGCCCCCAAATGAGAAATATTTGGCATAATTGAGCTTTAGGGACAATGGTATGGATGACAGGAATGTCAGATGGGCTACAGAATTTTGGGCCTTGTAAGTAGGTAACATGTTGTGATTATATATTTTATATTTGTTTGATTATAATTTCACCTTCATATTCAAATTGTGTTTATACAAAAATAGGAGGCAGGAGGCAAGTCTTACTCAGAATCATTGTTTATCACTTCTTATCCAACACATGGATTTTTCATTTTCTATTTGAGAAAATTCCTCTCATGACAAAAAGACATTTTGACTAATAATGTTAGCCAATTATTTCAATAAATCTAAGAAAAACACTCACGGAAGTTGCTAGACCCAATTTAAAAGTATTGTTCCACAGAAGAACTTCTTGTGACTGAGTGTCCCAGGCTTCTTTTCATGCTGAATCTTGCTTTTCAAAATAAATTATAAACGTTACTAGAAGCTGGACAGAATTTTTTTCTCCCCACTACATCTATTCCATCATTCCCTGTGATACAAAGGGATTCTCTCCCTATGAGGCTTGGGAAATTAGACCAATTTAAATGGTTTAAGTGAGCTTGGGCTAGCACAGAATGCTGGACATGGACTGGTCCTAGTAATCAGGTGATTGTATGAGTTTTCTGGATAACATTGACCTAAACTGGCAGTTTTACAAAATCCTCCAAAATTATAGAATAACATCTGCAAATAAAATTCCCCATTATATAAGCACTTAATTGTTGGTACATTGAAAGCTTGCAATATAAATTATAACAGGAAAAAAAGGAAAATAAAATACTCATATTTGGAAAGCCAAATTGGATATAGTAGGTAACATGAAATGTTGTGAAAGGAGTTGAAATGAGTGAAAGGAGAAATAGTGGTAGGTAGGAAGATGCTTATGTCTGGTTACTCACAGTAGGTTTCTTTATTGTCTTGGATTTTGTGGGCTTTGTTGGTTTTATTATAAAATGATGCCTGGGTTTTGGTCTCTAAAAGGAATTTAGCAAATTACATGATTTTATATCTTCAGCCTGAATCTAGGTGCTTACCCAAAGGGTCTGCTAAACCTTTAAAAGCAAGAAAAGTCAACATGCATCTCAACAAATATGTGTCACTTGCATTCACTGGATTTAGCTTGTGTATTACCTGTTGTAGCAGTATATTAAGAGAGATAGTGACTATCTGGTGAGCAAAGGGCATTTATTTAACAGCTATTGACTCTTCTTTCTGTTTACCTTATTTAAAATGAATTTTCCTTGTAGTATAAAGTAGCAATTTGGTGGGGTGGTGATTAAGGATCTTTTCCATATTTTTCAGTGGTATTTGTTGAGAATATTTTCCTTTTCCATCAATTGCTTTGAAACTCTTGTTGAAAATTATTTCATCAATATATTTACACATATTATCTGTTTTTCTATTATTTTTCAAATACTATGCTTTCTTAATTATTGTAGCTTTATAGTAGCTTTTGAAAAATCAGGTAGGCAAGTCCTCCAACCATTTTATCTTTGCCAATATTGTTTTGACCATTCTTGGTCCTTTGTCTTTCAAATTAAAATCATTTTGTCAGTTTCTAGGAGAATAAACTTGGCAGCATTGAATCTATATCTCTTATTTGGGAAGCAGGGGATCATAATACATAATATTGAGATTTCCCAATCCATGAACATAGTATATTTTTCCATTTAATTGTATGTTTTAAAATTTCTCTCAGCTATGGTTTTAGCTTTTAGTGCAGAGGCCTTTTTAAAAATATTTTTTAACCAATGCATAAAATTGTTTATATTAATATGGTGCTATGTGTTTTTAGATACATAGACTGTGCAATATTTAAATCAGGTTAGAGATATGTATCCTTCAAATATTTATCGTTTATAACAAAAACTTTCAAAATCATCTCTTCTAGCTTTTAGAAATATATTGTACATTGCTGTTATCTATATTCACCCAACTATGTAAGAGTACAACAGAATTTCTTGCTCCTGTCTAACTTTAACTTAGTACCCATTGATCAATCTTTCCCTACCCCACTCTCATTCTTTCCAGCTTCTGGTAACCATCATTCTAGTCTCAACTCCTATGAGTTGACCAACTTTTTTAGATTCCAGATACAAGTTAGATGATGCAGATGATGCCTAGCTTGTTTCACTTAACATAATTATTCCCAGTTCCATCTATCTTGTCACAAGTGACAGGATTTCATCTGTTCTATCACTGAATAGTACTTCATTGTGTGTGTGTGTGTGTATGTGTTACATTTTCTTTATCCATTCATTAGTGAATGGACACTTAGATTGCTTCCATTTCTTGACTATAGTGAAAGTTGAAAAAGGGTCTTAAATGTCTTTTATTAAATTACCCCTATATCTTTGATGTTTTAATGTTACTGTAAATATTATTGTTTTATATATTATTTTCTGATTGTTCATTGCTAGTTTACAGAAAAAAAAATTTTCATATATTCCAAGTTTTCAAAAATGAGAGGTGCAGAGTGTTCTATTCCCACACTACTACAATCCACAAGAAATTAATTAAAAATAACTATGGGCAAATGTTAGAAAGATCAGTACAGTAAATAATAATAATAATAGTATGAGAGTGGTATAGCCTAACCCACCTCTGTAAGTTTAGGCTTCCAACTTCTGCAGTTGATAGGTTGGGAAAGCCACCCAGAAGTAGTAAACATTGAGGAATGACCAAGTCTGATAGAGGGTGGTTCATTCATTCACTTATATAATAAACATTACTGACCGACTGTCACCTGGAAGGCACTGTTTTAGATGACAAGGATACAGCAATGAACAGGCAGACATGATCCCTGCCTTATTTGGCCCCATTATAATATATGGTCTTTGAAGGCCTGGTAACTGTTATCAAGGGGAAATACAGTAGCACTAAGAGAGCTTATAATGAGCCTAGTCTGGTGGTCAGGGGAGGCTTCTTTCAGTAATAATCTGAAGGTCGAATAGAAGTTAGCCAGTAGATAAGGAGAATTAAAGAAAAGAAATTGTCAGATAGAGGGAATAGCATGTATCAAGGTCCTAAAAACAGGAAAAGTATGACTCAAGCATTTAAAAAGGGGTAAGGAGGCTGGAAATGGAAAATATATAGATGAGACTAGCAAGGTAGACAGAACCTTGCAAACCACATTAAAGATCTGAATTTTATCCTAAATACCATTATATTTAGGAGTTGTTTTGTTGTTGTTTTGTTTTTATTTGGTTTTGGTTTTGATTTTGATTTTTGTGCCAGGAATTGAACCCAGAGGTGCTTTACTTCTCAGCCACATTCTCAGCCCCAACACCTGCCCTTTACATTTTTTATTTTGAGGCAGAGTTTTGCTAAATTGCTTATGGCCTCACTAAGTTGCTGAGGCTGGCCTCAAACTTGTGATCCTTCTGCCTCAGCCTTCCAACCCTCTGGAATTACAGGCGTGCACCACCATGCCCAGATCTCAAGAGGTTTTAAAGAAGACAATAACAGAATATGGTTTGAATTTTAAAGATGACTCCAGCTGCTATATGGAAAAATGATTTTGAGGGTTACCAATGGAAATAGGATGACTTAACCAGAGACTATGACAATGTCACTGCCAAGAAATAGTGCTGACTTGGATTAAAGGGGAGGCACTGGATAGAGAAATAGGTGGATATATTGAAGGTATATTTAGAAAATACATTCAGTAAGACTTAATTTTGGAATAAGTGAAATGTAAACTTCATGATGGTAGGGACTATTTTATTATTATATTATTCAGCGTCAGCAAGATCACTGCTGTCAAGATCCTTAATAAAATTGTTGATGACTCAATAAAGACAATGGATGAGTGATGTCCAGTTTTCCAAATTAATAAACAAAGGGATAAATGTACAATTTGGCGAGATATGGAAGATTAGAGAAGGGTGGATTTAAGATAAATCAAAAGTCAAGTTGTAGGCATGTCCAGTTTGAGATTCTGAGAAACATCCAAGTGTAGATGTTAACTGTGTGGTTGGACATATAATCACATTCCATTAATACCTGATTCCTTCCATTGTGGTAATCTATTCAGAATATATATGCATATGTGTATGTATGTATACATATACATATGTGTGTATATAGAGAAAAGAGAGGTTTTAAAAACATTTATTTTTATTATTTCATAAATTTGCTGGATCAGGAATCTGGGAGTGGCTTTGCTGAGTACCTCTACTTCAAAGTCTTTCACAAAGCACTATGATTAAGATGTCAGCCAGAGATGTTGTCTTGGCTGCAGAAGGATCTACTTCTAATCTCTCTTACAGAGTTATTGGCAAAATCCAGTTCCTGTGGGTTGTTGATTGAAGGAGGACCCCAGTTTCTTTTTTTTAATTGATTTTATTTTTTAAACACATGACAGCAGAATGCATTACAATTCTTATTACACAAATAGAGCACAATTTTTCATGTCTCTGTTTGTATATAAAGTATGTTCACACCAATTCATGTCTTCATACATGTACTTTGGATAATGATGTCCATCACATTACACCATTGTTGCTAACCTCCTGCCCCCCCCATCCCCTCCCACCCCTCTGCCCTATCTAGAGTTCCTCTATTCCTCCCATGCTCCCTCTCCCTACCCGACTATGAGTCAGACTCCTTATATCAGAGAAAACATTCAGCATTTGTTTTTTTGGGGATTGGCTAACTTCACTTAGCATTATCTTCTCCAACTCCATCCATTTAACCTGCAAATTCCATGTTTTTATTCTCTTTTATTGCTAAGTAATATTCCATGGTGTATATATGCTACATTTTTAAAATCCATTCATCTACTGAAGGGTATCTAGGTTGGTTCCACAGTTTAGCTATTGTGAATTGTGCTGCCGTGAACATTGATGTGGCTGTGTCCCTGTAGTATGCTGTGTTTTAAATCATTTGGGTATAGACCGAGGAGAGGAATAGCTGGGTCAAATGGTGGTTCCATTCCCAGTTTTCCAAGGAATCTCCATACTGCTTTCCTTATTGGCTGCACCAATTTGCAGTCCCATCAGCAAGACCCCAGTTTCTTATTGGCATTTAGCTAGAGGTCTACCTTAGTTTCTTGCCATGTTTACCTCTCACTAGGGCAGATCAAAACATGACAGCTGGCTTCCGTCAGAGTGAGTAAAGGAAAGATCCAGAGAGGGGAAATATGAGGGAAGTCACAACATTTTATAAACTTAATTTTGAACACAAAATGCCATAACTTTTCCTATATCCAGTTCATTCGAAGCAAAGTCACTAGGTTAGCCCACTCAAGGAGATAGGATTTTCTAAATCTATTAGTAATATTTTTCTTTATTTATTAGTTGGCTTTATAATATAAGGAAGAGCCTTTCCTTCTCTTTCATTTATTCATGTATGGCTTATGTGTTCATGTGTTCTTTCAGTAAGCTAAATTTTATTACAGACATTTACATTTTTATTTTTATTGTTTTTTTTAGTTATACATGACAGTAGAATCCATTATGACCTAATTATACAAGCATGGAATATATCTTGTTCTAATTTGGACCCCATTCTTGTGAGTATACATAAGAGTGAGATTCACTTAGGTATTTTCATATATGTACCTAGGAAAATTATGTTAGAGTCATTCTTTTGTCTTTTCTACACCTATCTTCCCTCCCTGTCCTTTGTTCCCCTTTGTCTAATCTACTGAACTTCTTTTATTCCCTACCCTCCTTTACTGATGTTTAGCTTCCAAGTATAAGTGAAAACATTTGACCTTTGGTTTGGGGGATTGGCTTATTTCACTTAGCATGATAGTCTCCAAATCTATCCATTTACTGGCAAATGTCATAAAGTCATTCTTCTTTATGGCCAAGTAATATTCCATTGTGTATATATATCACAAATTTTTTATCTACTCATCTGAACCATTTACAATTTTTAATCTCAAATTTTGCCCATCATGATGGGTAAACATCAGGCTAGTTCCTCTGTCCTTTTGCAATACTCATTCATTTTCTTAATTCCTTTCTTGCTTTCTGATGTAAGAAGATATTCTAGACTAATCTTAAACTTTCTCTACTCTAGTCCTGAAAAGAACCATTTATTCCCAAAGCCCTGCTTTTTTCTAGTAGGAAGTAATATTTAGAAAATAAGAACTAGGTGCTATGTGTGTTCACTGCTAATGATTTGTCACTGTTTCTAGGTCTTTTCAGCAGACAGAGCTAGCTAGGAAACACACAAAAAATACAACCATATCTATATCTGCACATATCCCCTTGAAATCATGAGCTCATATTGATACCTACAATTCAGGTTCTTCTTAGCCTTCCCCCTTTTCATTTTTGTATTTTCCAAAATTATGAATATTTTTACTATTTTGCTCAATACTAAAGTACACAAAAAGTAATTTCAGAATTGCTATACTGATACCAATGAGGAAAACCTGCTGGATATGGTGGCACATACTTATAATCCCAGAGGCTCTGGAGGTTGAGGCAGGAGAATTGAAGTTTCAAAGCCAGTCTTAGCAACTTAGTGATGCTGTAAGCAACCCAACAAGACCCTATCTCTAAATAAAATATAAAAAGGGCTGGGGATGTGGTTCAATGGTTAAGAACCCTTAGGTTCAATCCCTAGTAGCTCCTCCCCCCTCCCCCCCAAAAAACCCCAAGGACAACAATGTTAAAGATATGATGTAATGGTTGCTTTAAACTGAGGATATATATGGTCAGAGTATTGTGTTGAAAACTAACTTGTCGTATAGCTGTGAAAGTTTATTTGTTTCTGTTATATGGCATTTTAGGGTTTTTCCACATTCCTTGTTGGTTAATATTTTTGAATATTAAGTTAACAGTCAAAACTATTTTTAAAGTATTCAGAAAATTATCACTCTTCCTTTATCCTTTCTTCCTCATAAGTACCACACCTTATAGATAATCAGTTTCCTTAGTTTTTGGTTTAATCCTCTGTATTTCTTTTTGGAAAAAAAAAAAAAAGCACATGTTTTCTTATTTCCCCTTTATTATGCAAAGGTAACAATCTGGCTTTGAATGGTTCCAATATAAACAAATTTCAGTTACCACAGTTTAAATAGCATCAGTCTCCTAAAAATAATTTAAATTTTAATTACCATGATATATTAACTCTGAGAAATTGAATAAAATACAAACTTTGTTTTCTAGTCTTTCAGTTCATATGTCACTTTGCAAATAACAGGTGAGCACAATGATCAGTGAAAAATTACATGACCTTTTTCAAAGTCTGTCAATGATTGGTCACTGGGCATCTGCTATTTTAGTCATGCACAGGTAGCAAAGCATGTAGTTGTGATGCCTCCTTGTCTCACAGCAACAAACCACATGACATTTTAGAAAAATATATAGAGGGCTGGGGATGTGGCTCAGGCGGTAGCGTGCTTGCCTGGCATGTGTGCAGCCCGGGTTCGATCCTCAGCACCACATACAGACAAAGATGTTGTGTCCGCCAAATACTAAAAAATAAATATTAAAAAAATTCTCTCTCTAAAAAAAAAAAAGAAAGAAAGAAAGAAAAATATAGAGAGAGAATTGGCCCGCAAAGATAAAAGTGTAAGCCAGGCATGGTGGCACATGCCTGTAATACCAGCAACTTGGGAAGTTGAGGCAATAGGATTTCAAGTTCAGTGCCAGCCTCAGCAACTTAGCAAGACCCTGTCTCAAAATAAAAAAAATAAAAAAGGCTGGATGTGTAACTCAGTAACAAAGTGCCCCTGGGTCCAATTCCTAACACTAAAAGAAAAAAAAAATACAGCAAAAGAATAAAATCAATAATACTATCAGTGAAATTTGCATTGAATGCAAATGGAGTTATAGAAGAAACAGCACACCACAGGAATGTTGACACTGCTGTCTTTAAGAATCTGCAGCCAAAAAAGCTTAGTGAAGGTGAACGGGAATGAGAAAAGCAATTGTGTGACAAAAAGGCTGAAGATGTTCCAAAGAAAGTGACACCAGAAAAAAAATACATTAAGGGGACCCTCAAGAGATTATTTCACAACAATAAAAGCTCAAAGGATAAAGAAAATGCTGGAAGTTAATCCAAACTCAGAAGTAATATGGCAATTTGCAAAGACATAGAAAGGATTATTGCTCTATAAGTTATAGGATGAGAAATCAAAGACTTCTTAAATTCTTCTTGGTATGATTTTTGCAAAGAAATAGAATGCTTTAATTCTAAATGGTCCTAATTTTTAAAATCATGTCATATTAAATCAATATTAGATTTATTGTTCTTCCACATAAATGTACAACCAACACTAAGAGAGTTTTTAATGTTGACACACAAAAAATTTTATATTTTTTAAATATTTATTTTTTTAGTTATAGGTGGACACAATGTCTTTATTTTACTTTATGTGGTGCTGATGGTCGAACCCAGTGCCTCACGCATGTCAGACGAGTGCTCTACCTCTGAGCCACAACCCCAGCCTGACACAAAAAGTTTTAAGGTCAGAAAGCAATAAAATTTTTTTTTCCATTCATTACTAAGATTACTTTACGTGTCCTGCTTGCAATTGTTAATTTTTGTTTGTTTGCTTGTTTCCTTGAGATGAGTTCTCACTCTATTGCCTAGGCTGGTCTCAAACCTCCTGGGCTCAAGTCATCCTCCCACATCAGCTCCCAAATATCATTATCCGGATTGCAGGTGTATACCACCATACCTGACTATTACATGGGTATTTTTTAATATCCTGCACTACTTGCAAAATGAGACCTGCCATTACCCATTTGTATTTTTGAAACTTATTGGCTTTATTGAAGTAGAATACATTAAAATTTACCTTTTGAAATTATACAGCTCAAGGAACATTGACAAATGTTTACATCTGTGTACCACCATCAAAATCAAAATCTAGAACATTTCTATAACCTTCAAAATATTCCTCATAGCCCTTTGTAATTGATTCCCCATATTTCCAGCTCCAGGCAATGACTGATCTACTTCCTGTCACTACAAATTAGTTTTGCCTCTTCCAGAATTCATCTAAATGAAATCCTATAACATGTGCTCTTTTGTATTCACCATCTTTTGCTCAACAAGTTTTTAAAATTCATCTGTGTTGTTGCATATATCAGCAGCTTTTTCCTTTTGGTTTATGAGCAGTATTGCACTGTGTGGAAGTGTCTCAATATGTTTATCCGTTCAATTTTTTATCAATGTTTGAGTCGTTACCAATTTGGTGCTATTGTGAATTAAGGTGATATGAATAATCTTGAACAAGTCCTTTTGTGGACATATGCTTTTTTATTTCTCTTGGTAAATACTTAAAAGCAGAATTGAGCTGGGGATGGCATATATGATACTAGAAACTCAGTTTAATTTGTAAGAAGCTATAAAATTATTTCAAATTGGCACTATAATTTTACATTCCTATTGACAATGTACAAAGAATTTCACTTATATCCTATTGTCAAAAATTTACATTTTATCTATCTTAGTGGGTGTGTAGTACTATTTTATCATGATTTACATTTTTTTAATTGAATCAAGATATTGAGTATCTTTTCATGTCTTTACTGGTTATGTGTATATTTTCTTGAAGTAACTGCTCAAATCTTTTCCTCATCTTTAACTTAGTTGATTGCCTAATCTTAGTAACTCAAGAGGTTAAGGCAGGAGGATGACAAGTTTGAGAACAACCTCAGTAACTTAGCCAGACTTTAATTCAAAATAAAAAATTAAAAGGCATAGAATTGCATCTCAGTGGTGGAGCACGTCTAGTTTCAATCCTTAGTAATATGTACTTGTATGTATGTGTGTGTGTTATGTATGTATATATATAAATTCTGGATATGAATTCTTTGTCCCATGTGTATTTTATGGATATCCCAGATTATGACATGGCTTTTCATTTTCTTAGTAGTCTTTGGAAGAGGAGAATATGTAATTTTGATAAAGCCTAACTAATTCATTTTTTTCTATTATACTCTGTCTTTCACCCTCCCCCCTTCTTTCTTTCTCTTTCTTTTGGTGTTGGGGGTCAAACCCAGGACCTCACACATGCTAGCTAAGCACTCCACCACTGACTACATCCCCAGCCCCTTATAGTTTATGTGTTATTTAGCTTTCTGTCACTGTGGCAAAATACCATTATCTTGATTACTGTAGTGTTGTAATAAAGTCTTATAATCAAGTAGTATATGCTCTCCAACTTTGTTTTCATTTTTAAAATTGTTTTTACCATTCCATATTCCTTAATTTTCATATATTTTGGTATCATTCTGACACCTTCTTTACAAACAAAAAGGACTTCTGGGTATTAATTAGAGTTGCACTGAATCTATAGCTTTAGTTTGGGGAAAAAAATAGCATCATTGAATTTTCAGTCCATGAACATGGTATAGCTCTTTATTTAAGTATAATTTAATTTATCTTAGCAATGTTTTTCTTTTTAGTTTACAGACCTTTGTATTTTGATAAATTATTGCCTAGTATTAAATGCTTTCTGTTATTCTAAGTGTACATTTAAATTTTTTTTTTCAATTGATTATTGTTAACATATAGAAATTTAATTAACTTTTTGGACTAACCTTGGATCCTGTGTCCTTAATAAATTGACTTTTAGTTCTAGTAGCTTTTTGTAGAATTCTTAGGATTTTCTGCATACACAAACATGTATACTGCAAATAAATACAGTTTATTTCTTCCTATCAGCCTGTTCTTTCTTTTTCTTGCCCTATTGAATTAGTTAGGACTTCCAGGAAATTTTGAATTGAAATAGTAAGAGTGAATATCTTTACCTTGTTTCTGATTTTTTCTGGGGAAAGTATTCAGTTTTCCACCATTAAATTTTTATAGGTGGATTGGGGGTGTAGCTCAGTGGTAGAGCACTTACCTAGCATTCACAAGGCCCTACATTCAGTACACAGTACCACAGGTGTGCGCACACACACACACACACACACACCAGCCAGGCCTGGTGGTACATGCTTGTAATCCCAGCTACTTAGGAGGCTGAGCAAGGAGGATCACAAGTTCAAGGCAACCCTCAGCAACTTAACAAGACTCTTGTCTCAAAATAAAAAAGAAGAGATTTGGGGATATAGCTCAGTGGTAGAGTGCCCATAGGTTCAATCCCCAGTACCACCGTAAACAGCAACAAAAACCCATAGAGGCCTTTTAGCAGACTGAGGAAGTTGATTTCTATTTTGTTGAAAAATTTTTAATAATGAATAAGTGTTCAATTTTATCAAATGCTTTTTCACATCTTCTCTATTTTACTTTGTTAATATAGTAAATTTTACAAATTGATTTTTAAATGTTTAATTAACCTTGCATTTTTTGAATATACTTGATTTTGTCATAAATCCTAGTCCTTCCTTTTTTTATTACTGGATTTCTTATGTTCATATTATGTAAAGGATTTTTACATATATGTTTCTGAAGGATATTGGAACATTGATCTGTAGTGTATTCTTTTTTTCTTTTTACATTTTCACTTTTTTGGGAAGTTATTGGGGATCAAATCCAGAACCTCATGCTTATCATACATACTAGGCAAGGGCTGTACCACTAAACTATAGCCAATCCTGTAATTTACTTCTCTTATAATTTCTTTGGTTTATTAGGTAGAAACTTTGATTTCACTGACTTTTTGCTATTTCTTGCCCATTTTAAAATTAATTTCCATTATCCTCTTAATTATTTCCTTCCTTTACCTACTTTGTTTTTAATTTACTCTTTTCCCTAGCTTCTTAAGGTTGTATGTTAGATTGTTAACTTTATACCCCTAAGTAAATAAACTTAGCTCTGAGCTCTACCTATATTCAGCTAATTTTTTGGATGTTATGATTCCATTGTAATTCAGTTAAATATTGGGTAATGCTCCTTGCAATTTCTTTGATCCATAGTTTTTTGAATTGTGTTGTTTGATTTCCAAATATTTGAAAATTACCCAAATATATTATTGTTATCTACATATACTTTAATTTTATTGTGACCCAAGAATATGCATTGTGTGGTTTTATTCTTTTAAATTCATTTTATGGCATAGAATATGGTCAATCTTGATTAATGTTTCCTATATATTTGAAAACTATGTATTCTGCTCTTAACAGTAGAATATAATTTTCAGCTAGATCAAGTCAGATAAAGTTCTTCAGTAGTATTGTATAGCCTTTCTGTATCTTTACTGACTCTCTACTTGTTCTATCAATCATCAAGAGAGGAGAGTTGAAATCTTTAACTACAAATATGGATTTTTCTTTCTTCTTCTGGTTCTCTCAGTTTATGTTTTATATAATGTGTTATATATGAAGGTGTATTATTAATACATACAATTTTTGTTTTTAAAGGGAATTTATTTTATTAGTGTATTATAGTTAAATATAATATTGGTGTTCGTATTGACATGAAAGCATGGAATATATTTTTTTCCAATTTATTCCCCAGTACTTTTCCTTTTCCTCCCCTTCTCTCATGCCCTGTTCTTTTCTCTCTACTATTCTTCCTTCTATTTACTTATAGTTTTTATTAGTATAAATTTTTACCTATTTATAGATACACATAAAGGTGAAATTCACTGTGGCATATTCATATATGTACATAGGATAGTTTGATCAATTTAATTCCACCATTCCTCCCATTTCCCATTCTTTCTCTCTCCCCCCCAATCCCCTTCCTCTATTCCACTGATCTCTCTTCTTATTTCATGCCGATTTCCCCTCCTTTCCCCCCTTATTTTGCTCTTACTTCTGCATATGAGAGAAAACATTTGACCCTTGAGTTTCTGAGTCTGGCTTATTTCACTTAACATGTTCTCCAGTTCCATCATTTACCGGAAAATGCCATAATTTCATTCTTCTTAGTGGCCAAGTCAAACTCCATTATGTATACATACTGCATATTCTTAATTCATTCATCTGTTGATGGGCTCCTAGGCTGTTTCCATAACTTGGGCTGTTGTGAATTGTGCTGCTATAAACATTGATGTGGCTGTATAAATATAGTATGCTGATTTTAAAAAGTCTCTTATTTTAAAGTCACAATATACTCTCAGAAATTTTCAAAAATAATGTAGAGAGGTTTTGGGTATTAATCGCTTAGCTTCCCCCAATAATAATTGCAGTACAATATCAAATCAAAGAAATTGACATTGCTAGAATCTATAGGCTATATTCATATTTCAATAGTTTTTAATATGTGCTTATTTGTGTGTTTATATAATAATTCTATGAAAATTTACCACATATACATATTTTTATAACTGGTACCACAATTAATTATAGGACTGTTCTATCACCAGAAGGAACTTTTTTATCCTACCCTTTCTCCTAATCTCTGGAAATCATTAATCTGTTCATAATCTCTATAATTTTGTAATGTTATATAAATGATGTAACAAGTATGTAACATTTTGAGACTGCATTTTTTTCACTCAGTATAATGCCCTTAACATCTTTCAAAGTTTCTCTAGATACCAAGAATCTGCTCCTTTTCATTACTGAATAATATTTTATTACTAATCATTCACCTCTTGGAAGATGTTTGAGTAAGGCTGCTATGAACATTGTATACAAGTTTTTGTGGCATAAGTCTTGATTTCTGTGGCATATACATCCAGGAGTGTAATTGCTGTATCATATGACAATGTATGGTTAGCTTTATAGAGACTATCAAACTATTTTCCAAAGGACCCATTTTTCTTTTTTTTTTATTAGTTACACATGACAGTACAATGATCTTGACAATTCATACATTTGAATCAAATGGGGTATAATTTCTCATTTTTCTGATTGTACAGGTTGCAGAATCACTTTGGTCATACAGTCACCTATATGCAAAAGGCAATAATAATGTCTATTTTATTCTGATGCCCTTCCTATCCCCCCTTCCCCTCCCATTTTTCATTTCCATCAGTAGTGTGCAAGAGATCCATTTTCTGCACATTTCACCAGCATTTGGTATTGTCACTATTTTTTATCTTAGCTTTAAAAATAGATGTATGACATCTCACTGTGGTTTTAATTTGCATATTTACAGTGACTAGTGATGTTGAATATGTTTTCTTAGATTTTTTTTGTCATCCATATATCTTTTTCAGTGATAAGTCTGCTTTCTTTCTTTGGCCCACTTTCTAATTGGAATTTTGTGTGTTGGGTGGGGGGCGGTCCTTGGGTTTGAACCCAAGTCCTCAAGCATGCTAGGAAAGTATCTACTACTGAGCTACATCCCCAGCCATCTAATCAGAATTTTCAAATTGTTATAACTGTTGAGTTTAGGTAGTTCTTTGTATATTTTATTTTAGATATTAGTCCTTTGTCAGACGTGGTTTGGAAATACTTTTTTCTAGTCTATGGTTTACCTTTTCCATCTTAACCAGGACTTTTTCAGAGCAAAAATTTTAAATTTCAATAGAAGTTTAATGAATTTTTTTCTCTTGTGAATTTATTTCTCTATATATCATGCTTTTTAATGAATGTCAACATTCTGACTGTGTGTGTGTGTGTGTGTGTGTGTGTGTGTTTTGCTGGGGATTGAACCCAGGGCCTTGTGCATGCAAGGCAAGCACTATATGAACTGAGCCATATCCCCAGCCTGATAAATTGGCCTTTTTATCATTTTACCTTTATCCCTGATAGTATATCTTATCTTAAGGCCTACCTTATTCTGATATTAACACTGCCACCTCAGCTTTCTTATAATTAGTTTTTGCAAGAATTATCTTTTTTCACCCTTTATACATGAAGTACATTTTTCTATAGATAGTTGGATGTTGCCTTTAGATTTATTTTGAAAATATCAGATTTTTAATTGTTACATGCAGACCATTTCCATGTAATGTAATATTGATATGATTGGGATTATTGTCTGTCATCTTGCATTTCATTTCCTCCTTATCCCATCCGTTGTTTAGTCCTTTTTTCCATCTTTCCCTGCCTTCTTTCAAATTAGTTGAGTATGATTTAGTATTTTATTCTGTCTGCTAATAGTTGATAAGAAGTCCTTTTTAATTCTGTGAGTGATTGTTCTAGGGTTTATGGTTTATGGTATGTAATCTTTAACTTATCACCATCTACTTTAAATAATAGTTTATTCCTTAACATATAATGTGAATACCTTATAACAATTTTTTTAAAATTTTTATTGTTGGTTGTTCAAAACATTACATAGTTCTTGACATATCATATTTCACACTTTGATTCAAGTGGGTTATGAACTCCCATTTTTACCCCTAACAATTTAATTACCTTTTCTTCCTCTGGTATTTTGTGCTACGGTCACACACTTTACTTCTACAAATATTAGAAGCCTATAATATGCTATTATTTTGGCTTTAAATCACAATTATATTTTAAAGAAATTAAAAGTGAAGTCATTTTTGTTGTTGTTGTTCTGGGAATTAGACCCAGTGTGGTTTACCACTGAGCCACATCCCCAATCCCCTTTGGAAAAAAAATTTTTTTTTTGAGACAGGGTCTTTCTAAGTTACTGAAGCCAGCCTTGAACATGAGATCCTCTGTCTTAGCCTACAGATCTCTAGAATTACAGGCATGCACCACTGCACCCAGCAAAATGAACAGTCTTAACATTTAGCCTACATTTTTACCATTTCTTTCACTAATTTCTTGATATTGATCCAAGTTTGCATCTAGTATCCTTTCTTTTCAGACTAAAGAATTTCCTTTAATGTTTCTTTCTTTTTTTTTTCTTTTTGGTACCAGGGATTGAACTCAAGGGCGCTTGACCACTGAGCCACATCCCAACCCTATTTTGTATTTTATTTAGAGACAGGGTGTCACTGAATTGCTTAGCACCTCATTGTTGCTTAGGCTGGATTGGAATTTGCAATCCTCCTGCCTCAGCCTCCCGAGCCCCAGGGATTACAGATGTATGCCACTGCAGCCCTTTAATATTTCTTATATTGATGGTTTTCTGGTTGCAATGTTCTCAGATTTTTGTTTGTCAAAAAAAAAAATCTTTGGGGCTGAGGCTATGGCTCAGTGGTAGAGTGCTTGCCTAGCACACATGAGGCACTGGGTTCAAACCTCAGCACCACATTAAAAAAAATGAAATAAAGATATTATGTCCACCTACAACTAAAAAGTAAATATAAAAAATCTTAATTTCACCTTAATTTGTTTAATTTTTTGTTGACAAGTAAAAGTTGTATACATTTCACTTATGATTTCATTTATGATACAACCTGATTTTGATGTGTGTATACATTGTAGAATGGCTAATCAAGCTATTTAATATATATATTACATACTTTTTCTGTTTGTGGTGAAAACTCCTAAAATTATTTCACTTTCATTTCATAAAGGATAATTTTGCTCAATATAGACTTCTAGGAAGACCTTTTTTTCTTATAATACTTTAATTATGTTGTCTTTTCTCTTCTGCCTTATTTTCTTTCTGATTAGAAATCTGCCATCTTATCTTCTTTCTCTGTATTTGATATTTTTTCCCCTTTGGCTACTTCTAAATTTTTCTCTGTCAATGATTTTCAATAATTTGGTTGTGATGTACCTTGGTGTATTTTTCTTCATTGAGTATTTTGCTTCTTTGGGCTTATAATTTTCTTCAAATTTATGAAATTTAAAGCTATATTTATTCGAAATTTCAGATACACATACTCCTCCCCTGCAAGTATAGGACTCCAAAATCACTTGTTAAACTGCTTGATATTTCCCCTCAGGTCTCTGAGCTTCTGTTCTTGTCTGCCCTCACCCCCAATCATTTTTATCCATGTGTTTCAGTTTGGATGATTCCATTGCTATGTGGTCAAATTTAGTGATCTCTTCAGTATCTAGTATGCTGCTAATCTTATCCAATGGTGTTTTCACTTCACTTCACATACTTGATTTTTTTCACTTTTAGGAGTTCCCTTTAATTCTTTCATTTCTCTCCAGGGGCTCTCCTCATTATCATCATATTTTCCTTTACATCTTCAAACACATTTATAATATCTCTTTTGAAGTACTTGTCTTTGGGGCTTGAGGTGTAGCTTAGTGGTAGAGCATGTGTTGGCACTTGCAAGACCCTGGCTTCAATCCCCAGCACAAAAATAAAAATAAAGTCCTTGCCTGCTTATTTTCTCACCTCTCCCATTTCTAGGTATAATTTTCTTTCTGGTTTGGGGTCACAATTTTCGATTGTTTGTATTATAATGTTTTTATTGGACGACAGACATTATTTGTTTGTTTAGTACTGGGATTGTACTGTACAATGGGCACTGTACCACTGAGCTACATCCCCAGTCCTCTTTATTTTTTTATTTTGAGACAAAGTTTTGCTGAGATGCCCAGGTTGGCCTCAAACTTGCAATTCTCCTGTCTCATTCCTCCTGAGTAGCTGGGATTACAGTCATGCACCACTGTACGCTGCACAAGGTTTATTCTTAAACTACACTAAGACACATCTATAGTAACTTTTTCTGAAGGGTACACTACTGCTAAATTTTTACCTTTTTTATTGCTCTGAGTATTCAGCACGGTCTCTTTATTCTGGCTGAGTGAAATTCAAATGGTCCCAGTCCCATGTTATCTCCAAGAATTCTTCAATGTATAGCTCTCTGGAGTTTGTTGTTTGCCCAGCTTTGAAGGAATGCCCATCTATGAATGCTCAGATTATTATTCAGCCAAAGACTCAAGGAGATCTCATCCAGATTTCTGGAGTTATTTGTGTAGCTTCATTTTCTCAGTATTCTTCTGTTCACAGATTCTGACTGCTTTAGTCTCTTCAAACTCGAATCTGTATCCATCAACTCGACTAAACCTGTTGTTTTTCTTTAAATTCCTCTTTTCTGTCTCATGGTCTGAAAGTTGCTTCAAGGCAAAAAACTGGATATTCTAGTTTAGAGATCTTCATTTACTTTCTTTCTCTCTTGTGTTGTAGTCCTGTACTGACTTTTGAGCCAATGACTAGAAGTATTTTTTCACGTATTTTGATCAGTTTCCTAATTGTTTACAGTGGTATAGCTAGTTCTACAAGGTTAAAAGAAAAAAATTATATATCCTGAAAGTTATTGTTATGGTTTAGATATCAGATGTCCCCCTAAAGCTCATGTGTGAGACAATACAAGAAACTTTAAAGGTAAAATGATTGGGTTATGAGAGGCTTAACCAAGTCAGTGCATTAATCCCCTGATAGGAATTAACTGGGTGGTAACAGAAAGAGACTATAGACTAAAGATAAAATATATAACCCAAAGGCACACACCTCCCATGACCCACATCCTCCATCCATACACTACCTGCCTACAGTCTCTCTCTGCTTCCTGGTGTCATGGCCTGGGCCACTTTCCTCCACCACACTCCTCTGCCATGATGTTCTACCACACCTTGGACCCAGACCAATGGAGCCAACCACTGAGGACCGAGACCTCAGAAACTGTGAGCACCAAATAAACTTTTCCTCCTCTAAAATTGTTCTTATCAGGTGTTTCAGTCGCAGCAGCAAAAAAGCTGACTAAAATAATCATTCTATATCAATATACAGGAATCTTCATTTTTTAAAATAGCTTCATAAAATTCCATTCATCACACACATATGACAATCTGTGATATAACCAGTCTGCATATAATCAGTCTATAATTTGTCATTTAGGCAGTGTCTGGTATTTTTGCAGTTACAAATAATGTTTCAATGAATAACCCAGTGTATATGTGTTTTTGTCATTTTTGAGGCACATATTCAGAATAAAATCCTAATAATGTGATTATAGGGTATATAGGGATATGGCATTTTGATAGATCTATTTCCTTCAATATAGGCTCTACCATTTTGCATTCCTACAAACAAATGAGAATGCCTATTATCTCATAGTCTCATCTATGTGGTGTGTTGTCAAACATTTAAAAACTTTTTGCCAATCTGATTAGTAAAAAAAGAAATCTCAACATAATTTTAATTAGAATCTCTCATGAGGTTGGTTAGGTTTTTATATGTTTAAGAACATACATATACATATATATATATGCTCTTAAATATATAAAAACCTATATGCTCTTAAGCCTATTTAACCTCATGAGAGATTCTAATATCTTATTGGTAGATTATATGTACTAGTGGGATTCATCATGCCATATTTGTAATGCACATAACATAACTTGGTCAATCTCATTACACAGTACCTTCCTTCTATTAGGTTTTTAAGTGTTTTGTCCTAAAATTATAAAATATTGCTTATATATTAGGGATATTATCTCTTTCCAAGATATATAAGTTGCAAATATTTTCTCCTATGTCATTGCCTTTTGATTATGCTTATGCCATTTTTTATGATGCAAAATTTTCCTCCTTTTTTTAATATTTATTTTTTAGTTGTAGTTGGACACAATACCCTTATTTCACTTATTTTTTTTTAATGTGGTGCTGAGGATCGAACCCAGGGCCTTGCACGTGCGAGGTGAGAGCTCGCCCACTGAGCCACAACCCCAGCCCTCTCCTTTATTTTTATATGATCAAAAAATTGATCTTTTCTGGTATTTTAGTTAGGTTTTGAGTCAGAGTTAGAAAGCCTTTCCCCACATTTAGGTTATAAGAACATTCATCACTGTTTTCATCTAGTACTTATATGACTTTTTGGTTTTTACATTTAAATTCCCAATCTATTTAAAGTTTATTCCTGCATGGGCTGAGGTTTGGATCTAAGTTTATTTTTTCTAAATGGCTATCCATTATCTCAACACTATTTATTAAAAGCTTCATCTTTGTCCCAGTGACATGAGATAGCATCTTTATCATGTACTAAAATTCTATAATGCCAGAAAATTTTAATGATCAGAAAGTTACATTTTTTCTTCTTCAAATTATAAGTATATAATGAATTACTTAATTTTAAAAAATAAATAACTTAAACATACAAGGCTACTCATTTGGTGAGAAAATAATAATTTAGATAACAATGTAATAGCAACATGCTGGGACAAAATTAAAGCTAGCAAATTCTATCTCTTTGAGAAGAATTTAGGTCTCTTGGAAGATTTTCATGTGGACAAATTTAGTAATAATTTTGCAGTAGTTTCCTGATACATTTAAGCTTTGTGATGTAATAAACAGTAAGAGAGTAATGTGATCAAGACTAGAAAATGGCACATGGGAAAAATTATAAACATCTTTTTTCTTAAGTTTTTTACCTCTAAAATCATTGTTGCTCCAAAATATTTTGATGTGATGATTTCTTATTATTCAAAGATTAGATAGGATGGAGAGCTTATAAAACAACTTTTTTTTTTCAGTATTGGGAATTGACCCAGGGCCGTGCACATGCTAGGCAAGTACTATCACTGAACCACACCTCTAGCCCTTAAAACTTATTCTTAAAATTCACAGGTCATCTGTTCAAATCAAAGAATTAAAGTGTGAAAAAATATCCATGTAAACTTCAGATAAATATTTAAGGCTAAACCAGATTCTTCACCAAATCCCTGAATCTCCCACCTAAGTATATATTTGTTTGCTAATAAGATTATCTTTATATTCCATTTTTCCTCAGATGATTCCTTCATTTATCCTTAGAATGCTCTTCAAATAGATAAACCAAATTGAAAGATTACTCGATGATATTTAGGATTTTAAAGAGTATTATGTGTAATTTTTCTTGAGTTCAATGTTGAATAGGATTTTCTGATATTACTGATCCTATGGGAATAATATCAGGTAATTAGGCAATTACTCAGTGTTAAAAATTAATATCAGGTAATATTTATTGAGGGTTTCCCCTGTTCCAGGCAGGGCCATCTTCATGGGCATGTGACCTGTGCAGTTACACAGGCTCCACACCTGGGGACCCATGCTTGGAAATCACCTGCTCTTGGGTTAATGCTCTACTGTAGCATCTTGAAATTCTTAGTACTTTTTAACAAAAACAAACAAACAAACAAAACTCTCTATTTTTATTCTGCATTAGCCCCACAAATCATATAGCTAGTCTGAGTGCCAAGCACTATTTTTAGCAATAAAAATAAATAATTTAATGTAGACTTTTTAAAAGAAGCCTCACGTTTCTACATGTGTGAAATGGATCTTAGAGAGCAAAAGAGGAAGTAAGAATATCAAAGAGAAAGCTCTCACAATGTTTAAGGTGGCTTTGACTCAAGTGGTGGCAGTAGACAGGGAACATAATTGATGGTTTCAAAATATATTTTGGAGGTAGTAAGCATTGACATGGATTGGTGATGAATTGGACATGGGGTTGCAGATGTTTAAAATGATTTCTGAATTTCTGATTGGACTAGAGGATGAGGAAGTTTAGAGAAAACAGATTTTAGGGAATAGTCAAAAGCTGGATTTGACATTATGGTAAATGAAAGAAACTAGATAGAAAAGATTAAATATTTTAGATCTCTCTCTCTTTCTCTCCCTCTCTCCCTCTCTCTCCCTCCCTCCCTCCAACCCCCTCTTTCTTTCTCTTTATTTCTTTCTAACCTGGGGCTCAAACCCAGGGGGCCTTTGCTTTTCCTAGGTAAGTGATCTACCACTGAGCTACATCCCCAACTCCACTTCTTTTTCTAATAAAAGGTATATTTACCTAGAACCATTCAGAATGTCAAGAAAACAGCTACAGCTTTTTTTTCCCCTTCAATTACAGAGGGGTGTTCAGTTAGCAAAACAATTATTCATATAAACTACATCAGAGATAACTAAAGATGGAAGAACTACCATCCCCATATTTAATTAATTTTTGCTGTGTACCAACAAGACCCTGCTTTAAATACCCATGACCATTTACAACCCCCATATTATATCAGGCAAAGTTTATGATAATTGGAAATACCATCAGGACAGGGCAATCAAAAGACACATTCAGCCAAATGTGGTGGCATATCCCTATAATCCCAAATACTTAGGGGGCTGAGGCCAGCCTCAGCAAGTTAGCAATACCCCATCTATGAATGAATGAATGAATAAACAAACAAACAAATGTCTGGGGATATAGTTCGTGGTAGGGCACCCTTGGGTTCAATCCCTAACACACACACCACACACACACACATAACACATTCAGTAGTGTATTAACTGTACAAAGTAAACATTGCAGAGTTTAAAAACAAATGTTAGCCTCACATTTCACATTTCAAAATTTTTCTCTAAAAGGAGTAAGTTGTGTACAGGGGGCTTAAATGCTTTGTAGATAAGCAAAAAAGTATGATAGAACTAACTTTCATCATCATCTTTCTCTCCTCATCTTCCTTCTCTTAACTTTTTTTTTAAAGTTTTTAGCCTTTATGATCCCCTTTTGTGCAGTATTAGGCTTTTATTTAGCCTGGTATTAAACAATATCCTTTCCACATTTTTCCTTCAACTTAAAGACCTTCTTTTCATAAAGCTGTTCGTCCTCTATCTGCAGCAGTGTTATTCCATATCTTTCCCAGTTTCTTTGCAATATCTTTAATGGACAGGTCAGGATATTCCTCTTTGATTTTGGGGTGATACTCAGAAAAAATAAGAAGGCTGAAGCTTATGGGGTATATTGGAAACATTGAACTTCTTCCCCCTCCTTTTAATAGGGAACTAGATTTTCATTTCTCTTTTATACAGGTCTTGTCTACCTTTGCCCTGTCTTCAACATTTCCTTTCTCTTTAGCAGATGTGGTCTTCCACCTAAACATTTTTTAGAAAGTCTGAGAAGTTGACCTAAGCATCTGGGTGCTTCTTGTGCTCTCTCAGCAAGTTTGCACAAAGAACGCATGTGAGGACACTTTGCCTCTCAGCTTCTCAGGATCTCCTATGCCTATGTGTAGTTATTTTTCCTCAGTGAGGTACAGAGTTGCTTAGTGCCTCTCTGACTCTCACTTGCCCCAGAGCCATCTCTATAGAGTTCAATGTACTGCAATGGCTGTCTGTAATTCCTCTTTAATAAAATTTCTATAAAAGACAAAGCCATGGGGCTGGGAATATAATTCAATTCTACAGTACTTGCTTTGCATGCATGAGGCTTTGATTTAATCCCCAGTGTGCACATGTGTGCACACAAACACACACATACACACACACAGACACACAAAGTGCCTACTGGGCTAAATAACAGGGATACAAGTTGTCACAAAATGCCATAGTCCCTGTACTGGAGTTTGTTTGTTTGTGGAAAAGTCAGGCATTATTCTTAAACAAAAAAAAATTATATAATTTTAAATTTACTATGTTCAATGTGAAAAAAAAAAAGGTGTGAGAGAGTTCAACAAAGGATCCTGGTTTTAACTGAGGCCTACTAGAAGACTTCTATTGGGAAATAACATTTGAACTGACCTGAAAATTTTTTTAAATTAGCAAAGCAGAGGAAAAAAGGTGAAAGAATCTTTCCTGGGAGAAGAACAGTCCATCAGAAGGCTTCCTTAGGTTATGATCATACTGAAAGAAGTGAAATGGAATATGGGGAGGGAAAAGACATGGAAATTTGGATACTATGCAGAGGATTTTTTTTTTTTTTCAGAAAATCTCATGTTGTTCAACATCAGCAGGCAGAAGGAACAGGAAAATAAATAAAAGTGAGGTTATCACAGAAAAGCTAACTTATTACATTAATTAGGTTTTATGAGAGATTATACATCATATATATTTTTTTTTGAGAGAGAGAGAGGTTTTTTTAATATTTATTTTTCAGTTTTCGGCGGACAAACATCTTTGTATGTGGTGCTGAGGATCAAACCTGGGCCGCACGCATGCCAGGCAAGTGTGCTACCTCTTGAGCCACATCCCCAGCCCCTATACATCATATATTAATGGTCTCATCAATAATGATTCCCATCTATAATCAACATTTCAAAAAATGGAAGTTTGGGGGCTGGGGTTGTGGCTCAGTGGTAGAGCACTAGCCTTGCACATGTGAGGTACTGGGTTCAATCCTCAGCACCACATAAAAATAAGTAAAGATATTGTGTCCATCTACAACTAAAATTTTTTTTAAATGTAAGTTTTATACAAATATATATATAAACAATATGTTGCTTATTCTTTAATTTCTAAATCATACTCATTCACACACTGATTGCCTGAAATATAAATAAACATTATTTTTATGATAAGGCAGAATATCTACATTATCTCAACTATACAAAAAGAAAAACAGGTCCAAAATAGGGTTAAGGGACTTCCTTAGTTAAAACTGCAAAACTAAGTACATTGGGCTGGAGATATAGCTCAGTTGGTAGAGTACCTGCCTCACATGTACAAAGCCCTGGGTTCAAACCCCAGCATCACAAAAAAAAAAAAAAGAAAAGAAAATGAGTATATTTATAAATATATATTTAAATCCCTGCATTTCCATTCCACTTTTCTTTTTGGAGGGATCGTGGGAGCTAAATTTTATATAGATAATATCTGCTCTTATATTTCCATTCATATTAAAGACATCACTACCCTGTCACTCAAGCCAAACCTCCTCTCCTTTACCAGCCCCCCACCTCTAATCATCAACTGTTAACAAGACATCTTCCTAAATTTCTCTGGAATGGATCTCTTCCTTAGTTTCCTTTTGCAAGTCCATTTCTTCATGAGTCTGTTATGTGAGATTTTAATTGCTCTGTCACAGTTTTCTCTTCTTCAGTCAGTGGTGACAGCTCCAGATCTGTTGCTTTTGTAGTTCTTGTATCATGGTCATAGACTTATTCAAAGTAGCATAAATGCAGCTCTTAGACTCTTTCTGCTCAACAGCAACTTGTTTAAAACGTGCATATAAAGATTGATAGCAGAGACTTCATCGCTGACAATTCCTTTAGCACAGTAACTGGATTTTTCTAGCCTGCTGAATCAGGATGATTTGTCTTGATTTCATATTCCAGCCTATACTGAATGTAATCCAGATCAGAGTCAGCTTTCTGGAACCCAAAACTTGTATACTTCAATGCTCACGGCCATTTCATTCATAACAGTCAAAACATGGAGACCGAAAGTCCAAAATCGTCAGTTCGAGCTTATCGACCTCCGCCTCCATGTTGAAAAGTTCAAGGATTTGGTATTTTATTTCAAGACCAGTACAACCTACTGAAGAGCAGCTGGAAGATTATAGGATCCAATTAAAATTTTAGAACATTCACCTTAGCTACTGTGGAGAATAAGTTCCAGAAGTTTCTACTGGTTTATGAAGAGGTCTTACAAAAATTATGGGCCTTATTATCAATGGGAAAACTGCTTAAATTTTTAAAGCTGTTTTTCACAAGGTACAATGTGCATGCCTTTTAATCCCAGCAACTTGGTAGGTTGAGGCAGGAGGATTACAAGTTTGAAACCAGCCTTAGTAACTTAGTGAGATCCTGTCTCAAAATAAAAAAGGGCTGGGATGTGGCTTAGTGGTTAAGTGCCCCTGGCACTATTTATTTACAGATATCTGTCTTTAAATAAAAAATAGCAATTTTTCAAAATCCAGATTGTGAATTAATTAATGGTAAATGGAAGAAAAAGAGATTGATAAATTAGTATAACCCACTGAATAACTCACTAGATTAGTGCGTCTCAAACTTTAAGGTTTTCAAATCACCTAGGTATTTTGTCAAAATGTAAATTCTGCCTCAGTAGGTCTAGAAAGAATATTTCCTCATTTCTAAAAAATTCTCGAAACCTATGCCATTGGTTCTCAAACTGAGAGTAACACATGACTGGGTTATATTTAAAATTTTTATTGGTTCTTTTTAGTTATACCTGACAGTAGAATCCATTTTGACATAATTATACAAACATGGAATATATCTTGTTCTAATTCAGATTCCATGAAATTCTGATATATTCTGTCTTCTAATGCCTATCAGGCTTCGGAGTGGTCTGACCAATTGTGAACTTACGCATTTGAAATTTGGGGTTTTAGCTGGGCACAGTGGCATAGGCCTATAATTCTGGCAACTCAGGAAGCTAAAGCAGGGGGATTGTGAGTTTGAGGCCAGCCTCAGCAATTTGTCAAGACACAGCAATTTTGTGATACCATGTCCAAAATAAAGAAATAAAATTAAAAAAGGACTGGGGTGGGGATGTAGCTCAATGGTAAAACATCCCTGGGTACAATCCCCAGTACCAAAAAAGGGGGGGGGGCGTGGAGAAGGGTACTTAAGAGATAAATTGAAGTGTTGAGGACATGGGGAAACAGATCACATGGCTTCTCATCAGAAAATATATAAACTTACTACCTATCTGTATATCTAACCTATCTGCCTACTTCTTATTCAAGATTCAGTTACTCTTCGGAAAGCACTATATGCAATCAAGTGATGCCCAAGACAAGTATATAGGAAAAGTATGTGGCTCTAAAACTTTACATTGAGCATCTAGTGGGGTGCTTTGCATCATGAATTGAGGTTAATTCTGTACTAGGCACTTGACCTGTCTTATTAATTTAATAGGATAGGAATCCAGGAACCCTTAGAGTTTTGTTTCTTATCCAAGGCATACAGTTCAACTCTGACTTATTTCATAATTGATTCTCTTATTCATTATCCTGAGAATTGCTATTTTGTTTGGTAACTACAACCCTAAATGTAGAAAATTCAGGGCTCTTTATTCTGTGGCTAAAGCCTTTAGTTTTCTCTAAACAGTTTGTGGAACTTTGCTGTCATTATCTCAACCATTTTATAAAGGTCCTAGATGGTGTACAAACCTAGCTTTTTCTTTCCCACCCCCCCCTCTGTTTCTGTGTGTGTGTGTGTGTGTGTGTGTGTGTGAATATTCACTAGCAATATAACTTCTCCTCGTGGCATAGGAACCCAAGATCTCAAGAAAAGAGTTGATCAAGAGAAATGTTTGAGAGATTGTATTCTAACCAATTGAGATTATGCTCCTTGGCAAAGACAGGGTAGGGAAATTTCACGTTGCTTTCTAGTTAAGAAATGAAAGCTGAATGATGACATCCAGTTTTAAAAGAAATAAAATCTGAATTTTATTTTAAAATTTTATAAGGCAGTGAAACCAAACAGCATTTCTGCTCCTCTTGATTTGCTCTATGAGGAAGTTACAGGGAACTCTACAGTTCATTTAAAAAGAAAACTGATTTTATTTTTCTTGTTTGGTGCTGGGGCTCCAACCAAGGGGCCTCATTCATGAGAGGCAAGCACTCTACCACTGAGCTGTACCCCCAGCCTATAAAACTGATTAACATCTCCACAGAAATACTAAATTCCTTTTACAAGTAGGGTCCAGCTATTTATCTGTCCTCTAACCAAGTTTGTTGGCGTCTTTACCCACACAAAGTTGTGTAGATTGTGGTTTGGTTTGATCTCTCTTCTTGTGATCAAAGAAAGAGATAAAAACGTGTTTAGTAGGTTCTGATTTGGCTTGGAGACTCGCAGAAGAGCTAGCTTCACCGTCGCGTGGTTGGCTTTCCAGGCTGTGGTAGGACTTCCCTCAGTACCGATAATACAAGGCGCTCTGGCCGGAAACTCTGGAAGGCCGCCAAAGAAAAGTGAAGTTCCTGGCGCTAGCGCGAGTCTTGCTCCGAGAGCCCCGCGCTAGCGCATTCTTCGTGCAGTTATTGGCTGGGACTCTGTGTGCCGCTGTCGGCCAATGAAGTCGCTGGAGATCTGGCCCCGGCCCGTCCCCTTTCTGCGCCCCGGGATGAGGCAGAGGCTGTACAGCCGGCGAGCAAATCAGCGGCACCCAGAAAGCCATGTCCGACTCCGCGCCTAGCGCCCAAGCGCTAACCCGCTGAAAGTTTCTCAGCGAAATCGCCGGGACGATCTGGAACCCGCTGAGAGGAACTGCTTTTGAGTGAGATGGTCCCAGAGGCCTGGAGGAGCGGACTGGTAAGCACCGGGAGAGTGGTAGGAGTTTTGCTTCTGCTCGGTGCCTTGAACAAGGCTTCCACCATCATTCACTATGAGATCCTGGAGGAAAGAGAAAAGGGTTTCACTGTGGGTAACGTGGTCGCAGACCTTGGTTTGGATCTGGGCAGTCTGTCAGCCCGCAGGCTCCGGGTGGTGTCCGGAGCAAGCCGTAGGTTCTTTGAGGTGAACTGGGAGACCGGAGAGATGTTCGTGAACGACCGTCTGGATCGGGAGGAGCTATGTGGGACACTGCCCTCCTGCACTGTAACTCTGGAGTTGGTGGTGGAGAGCCCTCTGGAGCTGTTCAGCGCGGAAGTGGTGATCCAGGACATCAACGACAACAATCCCGCTTTCCCTACCGGGGAAATGAAATTGGAGATTAGCGAGGCTATGGCGCCAGGGACGCGCTTTCCGCTCGAGAGCGCGCACGATCCCGATGTAGGAAGCAACTCTTTACAAACCTATGAACTGAGCCACAACGAATACTTTGCGCTTCGCGTGCAGACGCGGGAGGACGGAACCAAGTATGCTGAACTGGTGCTGGAGCACTCCCTGGACCGAGAACGAGAGCCAAGCCTCCAGTTGGTGCTGACAGCGTTGGATGGAGGAACCCCAGCTCGCTCCACTAGCCTTCCTATTCGCATCACCGTGCTGGATGCGAATGACAATGCGCCTGCCTTCAATCAGTCCTTGTACAGGGCGCGCGTCCCGGAGGATGCACCCCCTGGCACTCGCGTTGCTCAAGTTCTTGCAACGGATCTGGATGAAGGCCTCAACGGTGAAATCGTTTACTCCTTCGGCAGCCACAACCGCGCTGGCGTGCGGGAACTATTTGCCTTAGACCTTGTAACTGGGGTACTAACAATTAAGGGTCGACTGGACTTCGAAGACACAAAACTCCACGAGATTTACATCCAGGCCAAAGACAAGGGCGCCAATCCCGAAGGAGCACATTGCAAAGTATTGGTAGAGGTTGTGGACGTGAATGACAATGCTCCAGAGATCACAGTCACTTCCGTGTACAGCCCAGTCCCTGAGGATGCCCCCCTGGGGACTGTCATAGCTTTGCTCAGTGTAACTGATCTGGACGCTGGTGAGAACGGGCTGGTGACTTGCGAGGTTCCACCAGGTCTTCCCTTCAGTCTTACTTCTTCCCTCAAGAATTATTTCACTTTAAAAACCAGTGCAGTCCTGGATCGGGAGACAGCGCCAGAATACAACCTCAGCATCACCGCTCGGGATGCGGGATCACCTTCTCTCTCAGCTCTGTCGACAGTGCGGGTTCAAGTGTCCGACGTCAACGACAACCCTCCACAATCTTCCCAATCTTCCTACGACGTTTATGTTGAAGAAAATAATCTTCCTGGGGTTCCAATACTAAACCTAAGCGTCTGGGACCCCGACGCCCCACAGAATGCTCGCCTTTCCTTCTTTCTCTTTGAGCAAGGCGCTGAAACCGGGCTAGTGGGTCATTATTTCACGATAAATCGTGACAGTGGCGTCTTGTCATCTTTAGTGCCCCTGGATTACGAAGATAGGCGGGAGTTTGAATTAACAGCTCATATCAGTGACGGGGGCACCCCGGTCCTGACCACCAACATCAGTGTGAACATCTTTGTTACTGATCGCAATGACAACGCCCCCCAGGTCCTCTACCCGCGGCCTGGCCAGAATTCGGTGGAGATGTTGTCTCGAGGTACCGCTGCAGGCCACGTGGTCTCGCGGGTGGTAGGCTGGGATGCGGATGCAGGGCACAATGCCTGGCTCTCCTACAGCCTCTTGGGAGCCTCCAACCAGAGCCTTTTTGCTGTGGGACTTCACACAGGTCAAGTCAGTACTGCTCGCCCAGTCCAGGACACGGATTCGTCCAGGCAGACCCTCACGGTCTTGATCACAGACAATGGAGAGCCATCGCTATCCACTACCGCTACCCTGACGGTGTCCGTAACCGAGGAATCTCCAGAAGCCAGGGCCGAGTTCCCCTCCGGCTCTGCTCCCCGGGAGCAGAATAAAAACCTCACCTTTTACCTACTTCTTTCTCTAATCTTGGTCTCTGTGGGGTTCGTAGTCACAGTGTTGGGAGTTATCATATTCAAAGTTTACAAGTGGAAGCAGTCTCGGGACCTATACCGAGCCCCAGTGAGCTCCCTGTACCGAACACCAGGGACCTCTTTGCACGCGGACGCCGTGCGGGGAGGTCTGATGCCACCGCACCTTTACCATCAGGTGTACCTCACCACTGACTCGCGCCGCAGCGACCCACTGCTGAAGAAACCTGGGGCTGCCAGCCCGCTGGCCAGCCGCCAGAACACTCTACGAAGTTGCGATCCCGTGTTCTATAGGCAGGTGTTGGGGGCAGAGAGCGCCCCTCCTGGACAGGTAAGGGCTAGCAGGTCATGCCTGAAATGTTTTGTTTTGTTTTTGTTTCCTGCACCATGTTTGGGAAGGTTTGGATTGGGGCTGTTTTAAACGATGAAGACGCTTTTCTCATTATGTGTACACACTTTCATCTGGTCCTTCCTAGATCAAACTTAGTGCCTTTGGGAGGAAGTCAGCCATTAGAATGTGATTTGTAGTTCCATTTCAGGGTGAAGTTATTTGCCTCCTCTGTGGACCAAATTTACACCCTCAACCCTCAATTACCATCACAACTAAGCAATCTTGCTATTATGCACCTGAGCTATAATCTAAGATCTCAGCACTCCGAATTTAGCTTGGCATCATTTGTTTTGGGAAACACCTGCTGGATACCTCTAACCAGTGGCAGCTGATAGGAATACAATATACCTCATTCGTCCTTTTCAAATGATGGCTATATCTGCATCAAAACTAAAGTTTCTTTGATAACTTTCATTTGCCAACACAGATCCTCTATCTCATTCTCAGATAATTATCTATGAATGAAATAAAATTCTAGGTATCCTTTAAATTCATTTTAAGCATGCTACTGGAAATAATGGGTGTGTTATTTGCCACATAATTTTATGTTATAACAGTAACGCATGAGCACTGTAGGGAATATAGAAAATACAAAAAGAGTAAAATTTAAAAGTAACTATAATCCCCAAACCCAAAGATAATCACTGCTAATTATAAAAGTAATGATTTATTTTGGAAAAAAATCCAGGCAAAAGAAAGAATATAGAGTACAAATGTGCCTCTACTGTTATTCCTACCCCCTCTAGCATTATTTTTCTTAAGTATACATATAATGTGAGAGGTAGATGAACTCATTTCCTTAGAAGGATAAAGCATTCATTCATTCATGCTGGCATGCTGATGACTACAGGGCCTTTGCCTTGGAGAGAAACCTACACAAACTCTCAATTGTGGGAGAACCTCTGTTATTTTGTCATTAAGTGCATTATTTTGTTACTAAGTATAATATTACTATCAAATCTTGAATTTGGCAGTTAGACAAGGCTTTTACCATAGGAGTCCTTGACCAAGTTACTTACTCTCCCCTTTAAGCCTCTTTCTCATGTGCAAAAAATAACATGGGTTTTATAGGACTAAAGCATGATGCACTGTATGTAAAGTGTTTAGCACAGTGCCTGGCATGTCACAGCTATTAAAAAATTACTAGTTATTTCTATTACTACTTTTATTCTTCACCCACTCAAAATTCTTAAACATACTTTTGACATGAGCAAAATGAGGAGAGCCTAAAATAACAAAGTAGAATCATATATGGAAAGGCTAAGAAAGGATGAAAGCCAGATAGAAGCACCTGCTGCTCTTCTGGTCATCCTAAAAACAACTGGCATTTTCCCTAAAACAGTGTTCTCAAACTTGGGTGCACCTTAGGATCAAATAGGGATCTTGTAAAAATTCTAAATCCCAGGTCACATCTCAGACACAATTTCTGGGGGTGGGGCACAGACATTAGTACCTTTTTAGTATTTTCAGGTGATTCTAATGTATGAACACTGAAAACCACTGCCCTAGAATCTGCCAGTTCATCATTTGCATATTTATGAAGCAAAATGTCATTCTGGCATTCACAGAAACAGGAAGCAGCTATATTGAGTTAGTTCCAACTTAAAAAAAATACTCTAATGACATTTCCCAACTTTTGATTATTATATAGGATAGCTCTAGAAGAGCACTATAGGAAAGATATAAGATGATATTTCAGTTATCTAAATAGAAAAATCTCCCTAAGCCACTAGTACCTGGGCCATTGGGTTTCTTTTGGGTGTGACAAAAATTTTTCAGCATCAGATAGTGTTAATGATTGCATCAACTTGCTGTAGTTGAATATACTAAAAACCATCAAATTGGACACTTTAAAATGTGAACTGTATGGTATGTCAACTATATCTCAAAAAACCTGTTTTAAAAAAGTGTACAGGTGGGGCTGGGAAAGTAACTCAGTGCCTAGCATACAGGAGGCCCTGGCTTTGATTTGCAGCACTACAAAAACAAACAAACAAACACAGAAAAACAGAATCTGGAGATGGCAGTATCAAATATCTGGCATAAAAATTTGAGTATGTTGTATTAAAGTGTTGTGATGCTCCAATTCTAGTAAAACAGGCTGGGCTTTTTTAAATGTGAAATTGCAAGTATAGTACTATACTAATTGTTTAGCTTCAGACAAGTCTCTTGAGCTCTCAACTACATTTTTATCATCTATAAAGATAATACTTACTTAACAAATATTTAATAAATATTCGTTGAGTTGATAAATGCTAATATTCACCATTTTATTATCACCCCTGTGTGTTAGACTCTGTAAAAGATCAAAGGACACTGTCTGCCCTTATGGTATACAGAATACCACAGGAGACAAACAAGATAAAAGGAAAGAAAATGGGTTCTGAATTACAGAAGAAGCAGTGGCCTCAAAGAGGAAGAAATACCTAAGTCAGCCTGAGAAATCAGGAAAACTTTATAGAGGCAGTCATGATGCTTGAGCCAAGAACTGAAAGATGAGTAGTAGCTTATCAAATAGTAAAGGGGAAATGGGTCAGGAAGGAGCCTTTGCAGGAAATTCCATGTGTGAGATAAGGGTATTTTACTATTGTTGGACTATAAAGCACGTGTGTAAAACAGTCTTTGCAGGCCATGAAGTGAAGCAAGTAGGCAGGAATACCTGAATTACCTTTTAACTGTGCCAAGGGGTTTTCATTTTATTCACTATAGATGATAGTCAATTTGAACTGATACACACACACACACACACACACACACACACACGATGTCATCAGGATCTTCTGTTTGCTTGCTTTAGAGAGATTATTCTGGTAGTCATAAGTGAAATACATTGGAGACATTGGGAAGAGAGACAAAGGCTATTGCAGTACTTGAGAGGATTGATAAATGCTTGAACCAGCACAGTGGCAGGGCAGACTACACTAAAATGACTCCAATAAAATCATCAGAACTTGTTGACTGACATGATATAGGAAGAGAGGGATGGGAATGAGCCAAGAATGACCTCCCCCCCCCCCCACCCCCTACACAGAAACTCCTTGAATTCTAAGGTAGCTGGGTGAATGATGATGCCACTTACTGAGATAGTGAATTCTGGCATAAACACTTTGGTAGACCAAGATGTTTTACATCTCCATAATTCCCATGGGAAGAGACTTAAGGGGTGAGTGTGTGTGTGTGTGTGTGTGTGTGTGTGTGTGTGTCAGGGCTTGTTTTATTTTGTTTTTATATAAGAATACAGATGCCAGATCCCTTTCTTTGTAACTAGAATGTCAATTGCTGGCCTCACCATAGTAAAAAAATATGTATGTATTCCTGAAAATCAAAGGTTTGGGGGAAATGAGGGGATTGTAAGAACACCGTTTTTTTTGTTTTGTTTTTTTTTTTTTTTGTTGGTGTTTTTTTTTTTTTGTTGTTGTTGTTTTTTTCCTGGTTTTGGCTGCCTGTAGTAACCTAGTTAAGAATTTGGATGAATTAACATATATCATGTCCAGATCAAGTTGCATTTTTCTCTGTGCTCTGATGCGTTTGCCACTCAGATTACAGTCTGGAGGTACCTACAGTTTAAAATTTATTGTGTTTTTGCTCTTGTGCAAAGGTAGTAGCCAGGCTGCTAGGAGGTCTGGATGACAGAGGGGGTGGGGTGAGATCAAGTCTCCAGCTACAAGAGATCCCCTGGGGCTAAGTGAAAAGCTTGCTCTTTTGAAATGGTCTCTGTTGGTAATTAACAACATATCAAGAACACCATTGGTGTCAAATAAAGAGGATTTGTAGGCACAATGCTGTTGGTGGCTGATCCCAATTATTCAAGAAAGCTGTTGAATTTGTGAACATTAGCATTCTGCCAGGTAATGAGATCTAGTCCTTTATACCTCCCAGACTCTGCTGATTCTTACAGTTTTGGGAAGTCTCCCTCTCCTGGCTTCCACCACCCTGTTCCCATACTGTCCTTGAAATCAATGAATGGTAATTTAGTGTATTACTAGCAAATGTCTGAATAAGAGTGGTTTGTTTTCTGCCGCACCTCCTGTTACAATCAAAACGTGTGCTGCATAAATTTAATTGGCCACATTAATGTGTAAGCCTTTTTTGCAAAGGGATGGATATGGTTCTGAATAATCTGCAGAGGGGCAGAGTTTTGAGTATATGGCAGTGCTTTTAATTAGCTGTTGTTCTAACACAATCAGATTGGGACAGAAGCTACTCATTTAGGATATTGGTTGATGACAACACTGGCTTGAATAAAGTGACCAATCTCAAATGGCTACTTGCTCAGTGGGCTGCAGGTTGCTAGGGCTCAGGCTGTCGCTGTTTTCCCCGCCGAAAAGGGGCGGGGTGAGTAGGTTGTTGGGGAGGGGGAATACGTATATGTTGTTTGCTTCTCCAAAGAGGTAATGATCCATGAAAGAAATACCTTTGAGCAGGAGGAAGGTGAAAAGATAAGTTGGGGGTTATTTTATTATTTTGTGGGGTTTGGTTGTTTTTTTTTTTTTCTGTTTTTTTTTTTTTTTTTCTTCCAATGCTGCGACGCATTAACCCTGCTGCTATTAGGATGTTCTCTGCTCAGCCTATTGGCTGAGCCCAGGAGCCGCTGTCTGCCAATCCGGTGTTGAAAGGCAGACAAATCTACCCCGCCACCAGCAAAAACGGCGCGTAACCCTTGCAGTGCCGGCCAAGCCGCGCCAGAACTGGCGCGGGGGAAAGGGAGATAGGTGTCTCCAGCTGCTGTGGATGTTTGGGGCGGGTCGGCTTCTTCTGCTTCCCAGGACCAAGTAGAGAATTAGCGGGTGGCAGCAATGCTCTGCAAGGTGAGAAGCTGGGTAGAACTCGGGTGGGGGGCTACCCTTTTGTTCCTCTTTTGCCACCTGGGTTACGTTTGTGGGCAGATCCGCTACCCGGTCCCAGAGGAGTCACAGGAAGGGACTTTTGTAGGGAATGTCGCCCAAGATTTCCTGCTGGATACAGAGAGTCTGTCAGCTCGCAGGCTGCAGGTCGCTGGAGAGGTGAACCAAAGACACTTCCGTGTGGATTTGGACAGCGGAGCCCTGCTAATCAAGAATCCAATAGATCGAGAGGCACTGTGTGGGCTCAGTGCCAGTTGTATCGTGCCCCTGGAGTTTGTAACCGAAGGGCCTTTGGAAATGTACCGAGCAGAGGTAGAGATCGTAGATGTGAATGATCACGCCCCCCGATTTCCGCGGCAGCAGCTGGACTTGGAAATCGGGGAGGCAGCTCCTCCAGGACAACGTTTCCCTTTGGAAAAGGCTCAGGATGCAGATGTGGGGAGCAATTCCATTAGCAGCTATAGACTGAGCTCCAATGAACACTTTGCACTTGATGTCAAGAAACGCAGCGACGGCAGCCTCGTCCCGGAGCTGCTCCTGGAGAAGCCTTTGGATCGGGAGAAGCAATCGGACTACCGCCTGGTGCTGACTGCTGTAGACGGAGGGAACCCCCCAAGATCTGGCACCGCGGAGCTCCGGGTCTCTGTGCTGGACGTAAATGACAACGCCCCAGCCTTCCAGCAATCCAGCTACAGAATTAGTGTCTTGGAGAGCGCGCCAGCCGGCATGGTGCTCATCCAGCTCAATGCCTCTGACCCGGACCTGGGTCCTAGTGGTAACGTCACATTTTCTTTCAGTGGCCACACCCCTGATCGTGTGAGAAACCTCTTTGACCTGCATCCCACCACTGGAAAGCTTACCCTTCAGGGGCCCCTAGACTTCGAGAGTGAGAATTACTATGAATTTGATGTGCGGGCTCGTGATGGGGGTTCTCCAGCCATGGAACAACATTGCAGCCTTCGGGTGGATCTCCTGGATGTAAATGACAATGCCCCCCACATCACAGTGACTTCAGAGCTGGGAACTCTCCCAGAAAGTGCAGAACCTGGCACTGTAGTGGCACTCATCAGTGTGCAGGACCCCGACTCGGGTTCAAATGGAGATGTGAGCCTTCGAATCCCTGACCACTTGCCATTTGCCCTCAAGTCTGCCTTCAGGAACCAGTTCTCCCTTGTGACTGCTGGGTCCTTGGACCGAGAGGCTAAATCCAGTTATGACATCATGGTCACTGCTTCTGATGCTGGGAACCCTCCTCTGAGTACCCACAGGACTATTTTCCTTAATATTTCTGATGTGAATGATAACCCACCCTCCTTCTTCCAAAGATCACATGAGGTGTTTGTTCCTGAGAATAATCGCCCAGGGGACCTGCTTTGCTCTCTTGCAGCCTCGGACCCAGACTCTGGTTTGAATGCACTTATCTCTTACTCTCTCTTAGAGCCCAGAAATCGAGATGTGTCAGCTTCCTCCTTCATCTCTCTGAACCCCCAAACAGGAGCTGTTCATGCTACTCGATCATTTGACTATGAGCAAACACAGACACTGCAGTTTGAGGTGCAGGCCCGGGACAGGGGCAACCCACCTCTTAGCAGCACTGTGACAGTCCGTCTATTTGTTCTGGACCTCAATGACAATGCCCCAGCTGTTCTCCGCCCAAGGGCCAGGCCTGGTTCCTTATGTCCTCAAGCACTGCCTCCATCAGTTGGTGCTGGCCACCTAGTCACCAAGGTGACTGCCGTGGACTTGGATTCAGGTTACAATGCTTGGGTTTCCTATCAGCTCCTAGAGGCCCCAGATCCCAGCCTGTTTGCAGTCTCTCGATATGCTGGGGAGGTCAGGACAGCTGTTCCCATCCCCGCTGATCTCCCACCACAGAAGCTTGTCATTGTGGTGAAGGACAGTGGTAGCCCACCACTTTCTACCTCTGTTACTCTCCTCGTGTCCTTAGAGGAAGACACTCATCCAATTGTTCCTGATCTTCGAGAATCTTCAGCTCCAAGGGAAGGAGAATCCCGTCTGACTTTATACTTGGCTGTATCCCTAGTGGCAATTTGCTTTGTCTCCTTTGGTTCATTCGTGGCACTACTCTCTAAATGTCTGCGTGGGGCTGCTTGTGGAGTAACATGCTTTCCTGCTGGCACCTGTGCATGTCTCACCAGATCTCGAAGGAGGGAGGGGCTTCCTCCTTCCAATGGGATCCTCCGAATCCAGCTAGGGTCAGATGATCCTATCAAGTTTGTTGATGTGGGAGGCCACTCTCATGGCTGTACACCCTTGGCTTCTGCACCCACTCGGAGTGATAGCTTCATGATGGTGAAGTCACCCAGTGCACCTATGGCAGGAGAGCCTGTTCGCCCAAGCTGTCCACCCTCTGATCTTCTCTATGGGCTAGAGGTGAGACCTTTTCAGGCTCAGCCAATGCTTGAGGGTTGTTCTGATTCAGGCTTATGATTGGGCCATGTTCCAGAGAGTACTGGCCTCCCTGTAAGAGCCCAGAGTGATTTCACCATTTTTGTGAGTAGTAACTATGTGGTAGATTCTGAGCTTTTTTTTTTTTTAAAGTGTTTTGTGAATTAACCAGGTGGTTGACACAGGTTAACACTGGGGATAGATTTTGTCTATATCTAAAAGTAAGGAGTGAAAGTAATTGGTGATCAAGAACTATGCTATTGTGAAGCATGCTGACAGAACTTAGGAGCATAGATGGCTATGGTGCACAAGGGTGGGATGCACTAGGCAATTACCTGAACCCAGGGCTGCTTTCTCTACTCTTCCTAAATCAGGGGGGGCCAGGTTCTGGAGAAACTTAACTCTAGGTTACCATTTTCCAATGGACTGAGAGGGTGACTAAAATCTTTGCCCATAGTCTCTAGGATCCTTAACCCACTGTGAAGGGTACTCTCTGAAGCATAGCAGAGAGCAAAAAAAAGAAGAGAGATCCAAGGGAGCAGAGAGGTGCACATCAAAGATCTTTTGGGCCAAATGTGGTGGCATATTCCTGTAATTCCAACAATTCCAGCAAGGTGGGAGGCTAAGGCAGGAGGATCTCAAGTTTGAGGCCAGACTTAGTGAAATCCTTTCTCAAAATAAAAAGGGTTGGAGATGTAGCTCAGTGATAAAGCATCCCTGGTTTCAATCCCCAGTGCTCTCCCCAGAAAAGATCTTTTGATCCAGATGTTTAGGATTCCCAGTCCCTAATGGGATTTGAACTAGGTACAATGCAGTATATTAGAAACAGAGAGATATTCATTGTGTCTTTGGGGGGAAAAAAGCGGTAAGTGAAATGACAATGTCAGAAAACTGGTTTACAGTTGAGGAACTCAGAGACAGCAACTCTGGAAGCCTTTAGAGTTCTCCTGAATTCCGTGAAACCATAAAGCCTAGAAAGAGGTTATGCTTGTCCTCTGTCAACTCTTAGTAACTTAGATCAGTCCCAGAAATAATCCTTTACCCACAAACGGTGACAATCTTTCTACATTCTGAGACTGGGATCTCAGATAAACTGAGTTCTGTAGCCATCAACTGACATGGAGATTTTCCTCAAAGCATTGCTAAAGAGTCAAGATAAGACTTTACAGTGTCTTAGCAAATTTTTTCTCTTGCCCCTAGCAGCATTCAGTAGGATGGGAGAAGGGGAGTGGGAGAGAGATGGGAGAGGGGTGGGGGAACAAATGTTGTTTGCCTTTCCCAGAAAGTGAATTTTGTTGGTTCCAGTGAAGTAGTGTGGAAGCTTTTGAAGTCATGAAGGAAGTTGCTGGGATAGAACACTAGGAGTTTTGTACCACTTTGTCTTCCCTGTTGAGCACCATCTGAGCTGTCAAACTTTGCTGCCAAGGGGGCTGAATCAACCTGCAGCACGAAAATGAGTAGGGAGGTAGGAGGCTTCTGTGACACAGATTTGCATTGCCCGTTCCCAAGGTTTCCAGAACTGAGGAGACTGCATAATTGGTTGAGAGCAGACAGACTTTTTGACCAATCAAACTCAGAGACAAGGTGGGGGATCTGCTCTTCCTGCCCGCCTCTCCTCCTCCAGCTCCCCAGCTCCACTTACATTTAACTCCCCTTCCCCCCCACCCACCCCCGCCATTTGGTGACTAAGAACTGCTGCAGGCAGGCAAACCTCAGAGCAGTTTTTAAGAGGCTGGAAGGAGACATAAGAGATTTCTTCTGCTGCATTCCAAGCCCTTGGTCTACCTTGGAGACAGGACAGCACAGAGTTGTTCTTCAGGAAGGGACTTCTGGGTCATGGGGCCCAAGACACCCCCACAGCTCCCTGGGAAATGGCAAGTGCTGTGCATGTTGTCCTTGTGCTGCTGGGGCTGGGTGTCTGGACAGCTTCGTTACTCAGTGGTGGAAGAGTCTGAGCCGGGGACGCTGGTAGGGAATGTTGCTCAAGATCTGGGCTTAAAGGTGACAGATCTGTTGAGCCGCCGACTGCGGCTGGGCTCTGAGGAGAATGTACGCTATTTTTCCCTGAGCTTGATGAGTGGTGCTCTAGCAGTGAATCAAAAGATTGACCGAGAGAACCTGTGTGGAGCCAGCACCAGCTGCCTGTTGCCAGTGCAGGTGGTGACTGAACACCCGCTGGAGCTCATCCGTGTAGAGGTAGAGATCCTGGATCTCAATGACAACTCTCCAAGCTTTGCCACTTCTGAGCGAGAGATGCGTATCTCAGAATCAGCTGCACCTGGAGCACGATTCCCACTGGATAGTGCCCAAGATCCGGATGTAGGCACCAATACTGTGAGCTTTTACACTCTAAGCCCCAGCAGCCACTTTTCTCTGAATGTGAAGACCCTAAAAGATGGGAAGCTCTTCCCAGAGCTGGTGCTAGAGCAGCAACTAGATCGTGAAACTCAGGCAAGACATCAGCTGGTGCTCACTGCTGTGGATGGGGGTACCCCAGCTCACTCAGGGACCAGCCTCATCTCCATCATTGTGCTGGACATCAATGATAATGCTCCAACCTTCCAGTCCTCAGTTCTACGTGTGGGACTTCCAGAGAATGCACCCAAGGGGACCCTGCTGCTCCGCCTCAATGCTACTGATCCAGATGAGGGCACCAATGGCCAACTAGACTATTCTTTTGGAGATCATACTTCTGAGGCAGTGCGGAATCTCTTTGGCCTGGACCCTAGTAGTGGAGCAATCCATGTATTGGGTTCAGTAGACTTTGAGGAGTCAAGTTTCTATGAAATTCATGCAAGAGCCCGTGACCAGGGACAGCCAGCCATGGAGGGTCACTGTGTCATTCAAGTAGATGTGGGGGACACCAATGACAATGCCCCTGAGGTTCTGTTGGCCTCTTTGGTCAACCCTGTCCCAGAGAGCACACCAGTGGGCACAGTAGTGGGGTTGTTTAATGTGCGGGACCGAGACTCAGGAAGAAATGGTGAAGTAAGTCTGGATATCTCTCCAGACCTCCCATTTCAGATCAAGCCTTCTGAGAACCACTACTCATTGCTAACCAGCCAGCCCTTGGACCGGGAGGCCACATCACACTATACCATTGAGCTACTGGCTAGCGATGCTGGCTCACCTCCTCTGCACACACGTCTCACCATCAGGATCAACATTTCAGATGTTAATGACAACGCACCCCAGTTCAACCAGCAGCTCTATACTGCTTACATCCCAGAAAATAAGCCTCCCGGCTCCCTTCTCTGCACTGTGGCTGCCTCAGATCCAGACACTGGGGATAATGCCCGTCTCACCTACTCCATTGTAGGGAGTCAGATTCAGGGAGCCCCATCCTCCTCCTTTGTGTATGTCAACCCTGATGATGGACGAGTCTTTGCCCAGCGAACTTTTGACTATGAATTGCTGCAGATGCTGCAGATTGTGGTGGGGGTTCGAGACTCTGGCTCTCCCCCACTGCATGCCAACACATCTCTACATGTGTTTGTCCTTGACCAGAATGATAATGCCCCAGCTGTGCTGCACCCAAAGCCAGGCAGGGAATTCTCAGCCCCCCAGCGTCTCCCTCGCTCTGCTCCTCCTGGCTCCTTGGTCACCAAGGTGACAGCTGTGGATGCTGATGCAGGCCACAATGCATGGCTTTCTTATTCCCTGTTGCCACAGTCCACAGCCCCAGGATTGTTCCTGGTGTCTGCACATACTGGTGAGGTGCGCACAGCTAGGTCCTTACTAGAGGATGACCCTGATACTCAACAGGTGGTGGTCCTCGTGAGGGACAATGGTGACCCTTCACTTTCCTCTACAGCCACAGTGCTACTGGTTCTGGAGGATGAAGACCCTGAGGAAATGCCCAAATCCAGTGATTTCCTCACACACCCTCCTGAACGTTCAGACCTTACTCTTTACCTCATTGTAGCTCTAGCAACCATCAGTCTCTTATCCTTAGTAACCTTCACCTTTATGTCAGTTAAGTGCCTTCGGGGACAGGCAAATGGGGATGGTGGTGGGGGTGGGTGCTGCAGGCATCAGGACTCACCCTCCCGGGAATTTTATAAGCAGTCTAGTCCCAACCTGCAGGTAAGCTCAGATGGCACACTTAAGTACATGGAGGTGACACTGCGGCCCACAGACTCACAGAGCCATTGCTACAGGACGTGCTTTTCACCAGCCTCTGATGGCAGTGACTTCACTTTCCTCAGGCCGCTCAGCGTTCAGCAACCCTCAGCTCTGGCGCTGGAGCCTGATGCCTTTCGTTCCCACTCTAATACGATGCGGGAGAGGAGCCAGGTGAGGGCTCAGCGCCACCCGGGGGCGACTCCTGGGGGAGGCATTGGAGAAGCCTGCGGTCCACATAAGGGACTGAACTTGCATCCACACCTCTTGGGCTGGCTCAGCTGCTCGTTGTACTCCACCCGATTCTTGGGATCCTTTGGACTCATTGCGTGATGGGGCTCCAAGCATTGGGAGGTGATGGTGATTATGGACGAGGGAAGGTGGGACCACTAACTCCTGCCACCACACTTAGAAAAGGGTGGGGCTCCGCCGAGTTTCTGGTGAATTTCTAGCAGTTTCCACAAGTGTGGGGGATCTCGGGTGGAGGCTGTGATAGATTCACCCTACCAGCCTCCTAAGCTTCAGTTCCCCGCACGCTGCCCGGGTCTTTTAGGCTTCCTCTTCCGTTTTCTACCTGTTCCCATGATCTATGGCTTCACTGTAATCTTCAACCTTCCTTATCCTGGCTCCACCCAACCACATCTGGACTGAGGTGCGCTAGTAGGGTTCACCTGTGTCCTCCCTACGCCAGCTCAAACACCCATGCACCAGCTTTCACCCCCCGCGGCTCTCTGCCAGGTTCACACCAGTTGTCTGTGGCCCACCCACAGCCCCTTGCCTGTGGTCTCTGGTAAAAGTCCCGGGTCGCTGCTGCCCAGGACCAGGCAAGTACTCGGGAGCATCTTCCCAGTTGCACCTGGCGGGGAGGGGGAGCCAGTCACCTCAGGGTGACCTGAGCTTTACTGAAGTTCGTGGAGCGCAGGCGGGTTGGGGGCATGACTCTGTGACCCTCTGGCCAGCTGGTCCTGCAGGACCCAGGGCTCCATATTGAAAGTGGCAGCCCCTGAAGCCTTGAGCAGAGGGAGTAGAACTTTATAAGATATAACCCAGGACCCCTGTGACACCAGTCGGGCCCCTTTCTCCTGAGGAGAGTGGGAACTTGGAGCACCCCAGCTCTTGATGCTTAGAAACAGGCTTTTGGCTCTTCCTGCCCACGATGTGCTGATGTGCTCAGCCATCTAGGGTCAGGGACTTGGGGGTGGCCAAAATATCTGAGATTCAAGTCCTTTCTCCTCTGGCAGATGGAAAGCCGTAGCTTCCACCAGATGCCAGGGGTACCCCTCATATGTGAGGAAACTATAATAGTGAAAAACACAAATTTTCATAATCCCAGAAGGTTTTTATTCAAAATATATCTAATCACCACCCTGAATCAGGATTATAGTTTGAAAACAACACTTTAGATGCTTCTGATAGCTGATTGAGAGAAGCTAACTACCCGCCTTATTGGAGAACTAGGATATTCATTTGCTCTTCTCTCCACTGTTGCTGGATAGTTTCTAGCCTCATCTTGTAACTGAGTTTCATGGAAGTCATGTGACTTGCTCAAATTCAGAGCAAGTGATAGTCTAACCCAGGTCTAACTCCAGAGTGTGCTTTGATTGGTTTGGCACTTGAAACTTATGATGCTGAACAAAAGACAGTTGGCATCTACTGGGATGGGGCAAGGGTGTTATTTTCCTTTTAGTGTCTTACATGAGGAGGAAAGACTTTGGGCTTCCTCATCCTCAGTAGTCCTCACTGAACAAATGGGACCCGCCATCCTCCTATTTCATCCAGCTCCCTATCCTCCCATCATGATCCCTGCAACTCCATGTAGATTCTGCTGTGCTTAAGAATACATTGGCTAAGGGCTGGACATCTTCAAGGAAGCCCCAGAATGGTGCTCATGGCTCCTGATATACTGAGGATATTAGATTTCTAGATTCTGCTCACATCACTGTCGCCTATGAGACTTGAGTGTGAATCACTGGCAGTTCTAGGTCTCCCCAGTGTAATCTGAGATGCTCACACTCTCTGCTTCTGGGAACCAGAGTGAGAATTAATTACCCTGTCCCAGAGAGCACAGTAGTGGGCACGGTAATGTCCTCCCAGAACCAGTGAGGACATGGCTCTAGGAGTGCTCCATGAATGGTGGAATGAATAACATACTCCTGGAAGGACTGGGAGAGACTTAGGTGTTAAGTGGCTGACAGAAGAACCCACACCTTCAGCCAGGTGGGAGATGGCTACAGATCAACCCCCTGGGAGCCCTGCAGATTTAGTTGGCATTGCTTAGAAGCTGTGGGAGCTTGATCTCTCTGGGCTCCATCCCAGTCATTTTCTCTATTCCAGACAGAGAAGCCTTGTTCTCTTCTCAGTCACAGGCCATTGTCTGGCATGGAGTTCTGAGGGCGAGAGGTGTCCCAGGGCTTGGATCCCTAGCAAAGGCCCTGTCTGGCATGACTCCTAAATTAATAATGTATTTAGCTGTGGGAAGAGATCCTTGAGAGCCAAGGGCCTGGACGAGGTGTCGCCCTAAATGTGTCGCTGCACAACTTGGCACGAAAAGGGTTACCCAGAGCCGCAGCCATCTTGCTGCGGAGGATGCTTTGTTCCCAGCTGAAGGGCTGGATAACTTCATTCTAGGGCTGGTGGGATTCTAATCTAAAAGCCTCTTTTGCCCCTTTTAGGAGCCTTCTCTGCACTGCTCCCTCCAGTACCACAGAAGATACTTTCAGTCCTTGAATTTTGGCCCCAAAGTCCTGAGTCTGGAGACAGGGAAAAAGGAAGGCTTAAAAAAAAAAAAAAATCAAAGCTTCCTCACTGTGACAGATAAAAATGTCATTTCATCTCTGGTACCTCAGACCTCTGAGAGGGACCTGGGGTGTTTTTGTGGTCTTTGGAAATGTGTCAACCCCTCCCCCATCTTACCCCATTTCCTTCTCTTACCCACTCCCCTCCTCTTCCAGCTCATCCCCAGAGGCTCTGGTGACATTCTGACAGCTCATGGGTACTCAGCTTCTTTCCCTCTGTTTTCTCCACAGCAAGCCCCACCCAACACGGACTGGCGTTTCTCTCAGGCCCAGAGACCCGGCACCAGCGGGTAGGTGACTGATTCTCCAGCCCACCCTCTTCTCTGCGGCATTTTTCTCAGTGATGACGTGGGAGGAGATGGGGGAGGGCTTGGCATTTGCTACAAATGGTGTCTTTCCTCCTTCCGAGATCTCAGCAGCAAGGTTTTGATGTATTGGGGGCTGGTACACAGACCCGGAAGGGAGAGGCACCTGCCCTATTTTGGAAGCTGAATGCACACCCACTCCTCCCTTCTCCCCATCACATGCATATGTTCCAATCTCCTGAGGGATCCATGGGACCAAAGGATGGTTTTAAACTGGCCTGTGGATGGAAGGGAGGTGTTTTATGCCTGTCTATCACCTGCATTCCTCTTCTCTGAGTTGAGCTGGGCTCCATCCTGATCTGGAGTTTAGGCAGAGAAACATGGGTCAAGAGGAGGGGCAGGAGGAGGCTGTCAGCACTTAGAACCTCCTCCAGAGCCTGCTAGAAAGAGTGGTGGCAGGGGGAGGGAAAGTAGAGGCAGCACAGTTGGAGATGGGACTGAGGAGGGAAAGCCACCCTAGGGCGAGCCCGGGCAGGTCTCCCTCATCCAGGTTCTCTTCCAGCTGCACCCTGGGTTCCACTCATTGTGCCCTCTTTGCCTGGGAGAATTTTGTGTCTGCCTCCTCTTAAGTCTGTGTCTCTGTCACTGTCTCTTATTTCTGTGTCCTCCCCTCAGTCTCTAACTCGGTTCCAATCTTAGCTTTCCCTTTCCTGGTCTTTATCTCGGGTTCTGTCTTTACTGCTATGTCTCAGACCCTATCATATGTGTCTGCTTGCACCGATTGATTTTTACCTCGCACTGTGTGCCTGCCATGTTGGGATGTTCAACAAATGCAGAAGGAAAGAATAAATGTGACTCCTTCCTTAAGTTCAGTCTCTATTTCTCCTTTCTGTCTCTGCCTTCCTAAACTTGTCCTTGACCTCTTTTCTGTGTCTCCATCTCCCACAATTGCCTAGTGACCTTGTGACCTTGTGCTCTTTTATCAGCACTCTCCTTGTTCCTGTCCCTCGTGATTTCCACTTTATTCTCTGTTCTGTGTCCGTGCCCACCCCCCCAACTTCTCTTCTCTTCTTCCTCTCTGCTTCCGGGTTGCTTTCTCTGCTACATTTTCTTTATCTTTCTCTGTCTCTCTTTCTTCCTGTCCCTCTGTCTCTGCCTCATTTCTTTATGCTTGTGGGCAAGCCAGCACACTCCGGCACCCCCTCTCCCTGCCCCTCACACACAAGAGCTTTTGATCCCTGCTCCCCACTAGTCACCCTCCCATCCAGTCTGCTCCAGCTGCTCATTTCAATCAGGTCTGAATTCCTGCTGAGACAGGAACCCCCTGTGGGTTGGGGGTGGGGACTTCAGCAGAAAGACCTTCTTGTGGTCTGTGGGGAGTGGGGATGGGCTCTGGGCCAGACCTCCCTAGTAGAAGCCAGGAGCTATGAGGAATCTGTCCAAAGAACCCTGGAGATGAGGCTGGGGCTTGGGCTGCCTCCCCAGCCCATGTTTTCCCAGAAGCTAAGATGCTGAGCTTCTGTGCTTCCATTCTCCCCCTCTCCTCACCAACTAAGCCCTCACTTCCAGAAGAACACAGGAGGCCTTGGCATGCAACACAGATTTCAATTCCTGGGCATGCACAGTCCTGTCACTAGCACCAGGAATGCAAAGCACTTCCCAGAGGGCCCCCTGAATGGTGGCAAACTAGAAGATTTGCCCTGCCCTTGTCCTTCCCTTGACCCCAGTGATTTCCCTTCTCCCCACTTGCCTAGCCAGCCTCCTCATATTCATTCAACAAATATCAATTGAGCATTTACTCTGACTCAGGCCCTGTGCTAACACTGGACTCTAAGAGTGAACAAGAAGACATTATCCTTGAACTCATAAATGTTCAGGCCAGCAGAAGAGAGAAAATTGACAACAAATCACACTAAAAAAAAAAAAAGAAAAAAAAATCTAGTTACAAACTGGGCACAGGGCACATGCCTGTAATCCCAATGACTCCAGAGGCTGAGAAGGAGTTCAAGACCAGCCTCAGCAATTTAGCAAGGTCCTAAGGAACTTAGCAAGACCTTGTCTCAAATTTAAAAAAAAGTAAAATGAAACTAGATTTTAAAAAAGGCTGGGGATGGGGCTCCATTGTTAAGCACTCCTGGGTTCAATCTCCAGTACCCTTCCCACCCAAAAAATCTAGTTACAAATCATAGGACTTTATAGAAAAAAACTGGGTAATGTCAGTATAATCAGGAAAGAGGATCAGGGAAGGCTTTTAGGAAGAGATGATGTTTGAGATATGGTAATGAGAAGTACTGGGCAATTTGTGTTTTCTTCTACCCACACTGGCCCTGAACCAAAAGTCACTGATGGACCTAGAAGCCTCTCATATACCCTCTGGGTTGAGCACCTTGCCTCTGCTTCAAGTCCTTTCTCATCATGAAGCTTAGTGGCCTGGGATCTATGGGGGAAGCTCTTGGGGAGATGGAGAAGAAGGCTTAGGAGCTCTCCCTTCCTGAGTCAACTTGCTGATGTGGAGACTAACATTTCTGATTCAGCTCCAAAGTGAACAATCTAACTGTGGTTTCAGCCCTCCACTGCTTCTCTGCCCCAACCCCTTCCTACTTTCTTGCCCATTGCTCTTCAGCCCATCTGGTCAGGCACACCAGGTTCAGAACAGGGCCAATGTCGAGTTCTTCAATAAACCTGATTCAAGTTCAAGCCACCACTAGGTCACAATGTCTAGGCAAAAGTGGACTCTCATTCTGAAGTCCTTGCCTGCTAGGTGCTCCTCCTCCCCACTATGATCCCTTCTCAGATCAACCTTTGGCTTCTGATCCCAACAGCTGTTGTCCCAAGCTTTGAGACCAGCAAACCATCTCTCTCTTCCAAGCCATAATCTCAGCTGTTCTCAAACTCTGCAAGGCAGAGAAAGTCCTTATTTGGCTTCCACTGCCCTCCACTCTGTTTTCTTCTGATGGTTCCACACTACCATTTCCCAACTCTGAATCCCCTTCCATTCCTCCTCCTCTGAGACACATGTTTTCTGCTTTCTCTCAGATTGAGCAGTCAGCAAACAAATACCAGACTATTTTTTTTCTCATTAAAAAAATGCTCATTGTAGGAACATGAGAAATAGAAAAAAAATCTAAAGAGAAACCACCCATAATTTTATAACCTAGAGAGAACCACTACTAACTTTATTTTTTGGTACAGTAATAGGGATAGAACTCAGAGCCTCACATACATGCTAGGAAAATTCTTTACCACTGAACTACAACTGCAATCCTTTTTTTTTTTTTGTATCAGGGATTGAATCAAAAGATGCTTGACCACTGAGCCATCCCTAGCCCTTTTTATTTATTTATTTATTTTGACTCAGAGTCTTACTAGATTGCTTACAGCCTCATTAAGTGGTGGAGGCTGGCTTCAAATGTTTGATTCTCCAAGCCACTGGAATTACAGGCATGTGCCACCATGCCTGGCCCTACCTTTTTATAACAAGGAAAATTTTAAATACATACAAAAGTGGAAAGATGGTGTGATGAACCTCTATGAAACTGCTCTTGAGTTCTAATTAATGCCCTATCTTGCATCAAGTACCTACTTTGGATAACCTTGAAGCAGATCTTAATATAATTTAATCTGTGTCTTCACTATCTTTAGTAGATGATTTGTGTCTGTGTGTATGTGTATGTGTGTGTGTGTGTGTGTGTGTGTTGCCCAGGATTGAACCCAGGGGCACTTAACCTCTGAGCCACATCCCTAGCCCTTTTTAATATTTTATCTAGAGACAGGGACTCACTGAGTTGCTTAGGGCCTCGCTAACTTGCTGAGGCTGGCTTTGAACTCGTGATCCTCCTGCCTCAGCCTCCTGAACCGCTGGGATTATAGGCATGCTCCTCCATGCCCAGCCTATTTTTAAGATCACATTTGTATTTGGTTGAATGTCATTTATGTCTCCTAAACCCTTTCAATGCGAAAGTTTCTCCTCTATCTTTCTTTCTTTCTTTTTTTTATTGATTTTTTTAAAAAATGACAGCAGAATGCATTACAATTCTTATTACACATATACAGCACAAATTTTCATATCTATGGTAGTATATATCTTTTTTTAATGATAAGTTGGTCATTCAACCATTGACATTTTCATATGTACCTCTCTGAAGGTTTTTATTTGTGCAGTCAAAAATCATAAATATATAATTCACCTAAATATATTTTTCACAATGTATTTTGTACTTCTGCTTCAGGGCCAGTGTATGGCCTGGACGGGGGGGTGGGTAGAAGAAAACACAAATTGCCCAGTACTTCTCATAGCCATATCTCAAACGTCACCTCTTCCTAGAAGCCTCCCCTGATCCTCTTTCCTGATTATACTGATATTACCCATTTTTTTCTAGAAAGTCCTATGATCACAAACTTGTTGACACTTAGAGAATATTAAGAACTTTCATTCCGAATCAGCTGGCATATTTCCTACTTTTTTTTTTTTTTTTTTTTTTTTTTTTGGTACTGGGACTGAATCCAGGTCTCTCAAGAGCCTTGCAACTTGAGGCTGGCCTCAAACTTGCATCCTTCTGCCTCAGCCTCCTGAGTTGCTAGGATTACCAGCATGAACCCAGCTTTTCTTACTGTTTTTTAAAATAGTAATTAGGGGCCGAGCACAGTAATCCCAGCAGCTTGGGAAGCTGAGGCGGGAGGATCATGAGTTCAAAGCCAGCCTCAGTAATTTAGGAAGGCCCTAAGCAACTTAGTGTAGACTCTGTCTCTAAATAAAATATAAAAAAGGGCTAGAGCTGGGTGCAGTGGTGCATGCCTATCCCAGTGGCCCAGGTGGCTGAGAGTTCAAAGCCAGCCTCAGCAAAGGCAAGGCACTAAGCAACTCAATGAGACCCTGTCCCTAAATAAAATATAAAATAGGGCTGGGGATATGGCTCAGTGGCTGAATGCTACTGAGTTTAATCCCCAGTACCAAAAAAAAAAAAAAAAAAAAAAAGGGCTAGGGGTCTGGGTCAATGCTTAAGTGCCCCTGATTCAATCCCTAGTACCAAAAAAAAAAAAAAGTAATTAAGTCATTCTGTGTACCACTATTATAGCCTTTTTTCTTCTTTGTAATATATCAGGAGAATTTCCCCATGTCCATAAAAATTCTGCAAAGTGATTTAATCATTGCATAATAGCCCCTCATATGGACATGTATGTGTATTTTCAGATGCTATGTTAAAAAAAAATACACATGCATTTACATTTTAAAAAAATATTGTTCTTTTTAGTTGTAGATAGACACAGTACCTTTATTTATTTATTTAATTTATTTGTATGTGGTGCTGAGGATTGAACCCAGTGCTTCTTGTGTGCTAGGCAAGTGCTCTACCACTGAGCCACAACCCCAGTCCTGCATTTAGATTTAAACACAGTTAAATCCAGACTATTTGTCAGGGTGACTTTCCCAGATTTCTCACTTTTTTTGAGCATGATGCAGGAAGTATTTTATTATAGTCCAGCCTATGAGATACTCCCTCATATCCCTCCCCCAGCATACCAGAATACAAACTCCTTAGGGCAAAAACTGTATCTAATCTTTTACCTCAAAATTCTAGGACTGTCACAGACCTTGGCACATAGCAGGTGATTAGAAAATGATCAATCAAATGTAGTTATTCTTCTCCATTTTTTATTTTTAACTTTTCCCCAAATTCTTAAAGAGACCCCTACATCTGCTGCTAGGGCTCCAGGGCTTCCTTGTTTTGAAGCCTGGTTTGTTGTTATATATAAGATCACAGCTTTACACTCATATTAGGTCTACTTTTATTTTTTTTAATGACAATTTGATCATTCAACCATTGACATTTTCATATGTACCTCTCTGAAGGTTTTTATTTGTTCAGTCAAAAAGCATGAATATATAATTCACCTAAGTATATTTTTCTGGGTTCTAGCTGTGTGATTTGGAAAGGACGTGAACCCTGATTTCTTCTGCCAAGAAACAGGGATAATCATAACTCTTATCTGCTGAGGGGTTCTGAGGATGAACTAGATAATAAATACATAATCTAGTTGGCCCAGTACTCAGAAAACAGAGCTCTCATTAAATGACTAAAAAAGAAGTCTTTCCCTCTCTGCTCATCTCTTGTCCAGCATCAGACATCTGGTGGCTGCCACCTGTTTGGCTTCTAGCCTTCAACCAGTTCCCAAGAAACTTCCTTATGATCCAGCCCACCATGGTTCCAGGCCACCCTTCTACTCATCTTTATTCCCTCAACACCATGGACTGTCCTCCTAACCTGTGGTGTCTGACCCCTGCCATCTCCTCTAAGCCAGACTCTCCTCCCTGCTGCCTTCCTTCCCTGCTCTCTCCAATTAATGCCCATTATAGGTCCCTTCACTTGGGTTCCCTGCCTGAGAGCTCAGTCAAGCTAGAAGTGAGGACTGCTAGATTTGCATGGAGACAGGTGGCTGAGACCTCATCTCTGGGCTCCTGTCCTTCCAGGAGAAACTCCATACTTGCTACTTTCAAAAGTGATTTTTAAATATATAAATCCCACTGAGCAGTGGGGCACCCCTGTAATCCCAGTGTCTCCGGAGGCTAAGGCAGGAGGACCACAAGTTCAAAACCAGCCTCAGTAACTTAGTGAGGCCCTAAGCAAGATAGCAAGACCCTGTCTCAAAAACAGAAAAAAGGGCTGGGGATGTGACTCAGTGGTTGAATGCCTCTGGATTCAATCCCTGGTACCAAATAAATAAATAAATACATAAATCCTATATCATGGCAAATCCCCTTTTAAATACCTTAGCAGCTTCCCAGAGTTTTGAGGATGAGACCAAAATCTTTAGTGTCCACTCTGCCACCTTGGACTGATACCCCTGTGGTAGCCACAGTGACTCTTTCATAGTCCTTTGAATTCATCAAGCTCCTTTCACCAAGCTCCTCAGAGGTTTAGGAAGGGTTACTCTCTCTGCCTGGAAAGTTCTATCTCTCAACACTACACCTCTCCTAAGGTGAGTTATTTTTACCCTTCAACTTGTTAATTTTGAAATGTCTCAAACCTATCAAAAAGCTGAAGGAATGGTATGATGAATATCTGAATACCCTTACTCTTTTTACCTAGATTAATCAACTGTTAAAATTTTGCACCTTTATTTTATCTTTCTACATGCAGACACGCATACACATGCATTATTTTTTCTGAACCATATAAAAGTTGAAGGCATCATGACATTTGATACTTCAGTATATATCTCCTAGAACTCCTATATAAGCCACAAAGAAATTATCACAATTGAGGAATTTAACATTAATACAATAATACACAGTCTACTAGCAGATTTTCATAAATATTTCCAATATGTCCTTTTTGCAGGGGGGGCCAGAGACTGAACTCAGGAGCACTCAACCACTGAGCCACATCCCCAGCCCTATTTTGTGTTTTTATTTAGAGACTTATTGAGTGGCTTATTAGCACCTCATGTTGCTGAAGCTGGCTTTGAACTCGTGATTCTCCTGTCTCAGCTTCCTGAGCCGCTGGGATTATAGGTGTGCACCACTGCACCCAACTCCAATATGTCCTTTTATTCTATCTTTTCTTTAAAATGCAGGATTCGTTCAAGGAGCATGAATTGCATTTGGTTGCCATGTCCTTCTCTTTTAATCTAGAATAACCTCCCCCCTTCTTTTGTTTCTTCTTCCTTGCCCCTCCCCCCCTTCCTTTCTGGTACTAGGGATGGAACCCAGAGGCATTTTGTCAATGACCCACATTCCCACCTCCCTACTTTTTCCTTAATTTTGAGATGCCGTCTTGCTGGGCTGCTTAGACTGGCCTTCCATTTATGATTGCCCGGCCTCAGCCTCCCAAGCCACTGGGATTACATAGGTAGTTTTAAAAAATCCAGCCAATTGTCTTTTAAAATGCCCCACAATCTGGATTTGCTGGTTGTTTTCTCGTGGTCAGATTCAGGTTAAGCAGTGTTGGTAGGGTATTCATGGGTGATGTTCTGCTCCCTACAGCATCACGCTGGGCATCCTTTGATGTCAGTTTGTCCCATTATCAGTGATGCTAAGTTTGTCCACTTGGTGAAAGCCATGTCCCCAGATCGTTCCATTATAAAGATACTTTTATGTATTTTTATTTTTTGAGATGGTCTCTCTGTTGCCCAGGCTAGCTTTGAACTCTTGGGCTCAAACAATCCTCCTGTCCCAGACTACAGAGTAGCTGGGACTACAGGAGGGTACCACTGTGCTCTGCTTTATAAAGATATTTTCAAATATTTGTGATTAAAAAGTAATCTGTGGATGGTACTTTGAGATGTGCAGCAGCCCTTCACCCAATTTTAATATTTTAGTGTTTCCTGATGATCCTTGCCTGAATCTGTTTTTATATCAGCAATTACCAAGTGGTGCTTTTCAATCATTCCTTCTACAAGTCACCTGGATAATTTGTTCAGATTTAAATTTGGAATCTTTTCTTTGGAGAAGCCTAAAATAACTGAGCTCCCTCACCCTGACTAGGTCAGGATTCTCCTTAAATATTCTGGTAGCCCCCTGTTCTTTGCCTCCATTGCACCTGCCATGATTACAATTAAATTATTTTTTGATCATTTAATATCAACCTCTCAATGTGTACCATGAGCACCATAAAGAGGTTCTATTTCTTTCATGCTCACGCCTACCACATGAGCACCTAGCCCAGTGTCTGGAACATCCATAATAGTTGTTGAATAAATACTTGTTGAGACAAATAAAATAAATATTGTTGAGTAAGTGGGCACAGAATTCAACTCTTCCCACTCTGGAAAGGGAGGAATGAGATTCCTGCTTTGCCCTCCACTCTAACCTTTTGTTATGATGGCTTAGAACTGACATACAGCAGCTATGTGCTCTGTCTGAGCCTTACACGGAGTTTACCTACTTGGGGATGGGGAGTCCCAGATCAGGAGAAATTATAAGCAGGGACAGAACTTGCAAACATTGTAAAGTTCTTGGTGGTGCTCACCCCACCATGAGCATCAACACCCCCCTCCCGCTACACGTTCACTTTCATAGATTTAAGGTCTGCCCTGAAGCCCTTCCCATAAGGAACCTTCTTTTTACCTCAAAGGAATCTATCCCTATGAGGTCCCCTGACTTCTTTACTATTTATTCATTCAGGCAACAACTATTTATTGAGGAGCTTCTCTGTGCCAGATGCTGCCAATAGTTACCTAACAGGCAGACTGCATGTGTATGCTAGGCTGCTTCCCCATCCCACCACCCCCACAAATTGAGATAATTTGATCCTTGAAAATAAATATATTTTTTAAAAAAGATGGAAATTATCACTGTGGGAGAAATCTAAATTATGTTGTAATTCTTTAGGGTTCTTTTATAGTTAATATTTTTAAAAATTATGGATGTTCATGTTTTTTCAATATCCAGAGCCTCTAGGAGTCCTAATTAGGTCCAAATGCCAGGCTTCATGTTCTGTGTTTCAGTAAGAAGCAGGCAGACACAGTCCCCACCTTGCTGAGGTCACTGTGGTAGAGTGCACCTCTGTCTAGGTGCAATAGGGTGACTGTGCTACCTCAGAGCAGGCTCTGGCCCAACTAGGGTTTAGGGATTCCCCTCAGGTACATTTTATTCATGTTACCAAGGCAAAGGCTGAGAGCTGTCACTCTAGGAATTAGCGTCTGCCCATGGATTTGCAGCAAGTGGGAACCTGAGGAACAGGGAAGTTCCAGAGAAAAGGTTTGATGATAGAGTGTTAGAGAATAGAGCAGGAGGTGGGTGTTCTTGTGAAATATAAGAGACAAGTTCTTATATGCCCTTGGATTTTATTCTGAGAACTTAGGAAGTCATTGAAGAACCTTATTTGAGTTTTCAGAATGTTTCTCTCCCTGCTCCAGGATCTCCTGAGGCCTTCTGCATCTCCCCTAGGTTTTCTTGGATTCCTACCCCTTTCTGAGCTCTGGGACATCCTCTCCCATTCCCTCTGTCTCTGTCCTCCCAAGAGGGTCTGGTGTTCCTTGCTCTGACAGTAAACAGTGTCATTTCATGAAGGATGAGAGGGGATGCAGTTTATTAGTTACATCTGCGACAATAGATAAGCTGGTTTAGGTGACTGACTTGTGGGGATCTGGCTTCTGAAGGAATGGACAAGCACTTCCTACCTCACTCAAAGGAGCAGGTCTTGGGCATGGATTGGGGATAGGATACTACATTTGGGAACCCTGGGAACAGGCCAGGAGGGGCATGAATGGGGCAGGCTGGGGACACTGCTCACCATCCCACTTTCTCCCCAGCTCCCAAAATGGTGATGAAACTGGCACCTGGCCCAACAACCAATTTGACACAGAGATGCTGCAAGCCATGATCTTGGCCTCCGCCAGCGGTAAGTGGTGCCAATGTGTATGGTGGGTTGGGAAATGTGGGGCTTGGAGGTGACTCCCACAGCCACCATGGATGGAGACTGGATATCATCCTGTGTGGTTTTTCCAGGTCTTGCAGCTGGTCAGAAAGAACCTGATTCCAGGCTAAAGAACAGCAGAGGGGTTGGGGGTTCTGGGTGCCTGGAGTAAACAAGTCATAACCATCCATTGAGGAGATGTGGGCCTAACTCTGGACGGGGATAGCCTAGGTCAAGTCCTAGCTCTGCCACACACGATCCTTGTGACTTTGATCAGTTTGCTTGATCTGTCTGAATTTCAGTTTCCTCAGCCAAGAAAAATTGGGACAGTAATTCCAAAGGGTTATTGTGAAGATTAAAATGTAGAGGACTGGACCTGGCATATGCAAACCCTCCATCAGTGACAGTGGGTGTGGATATTCCCAGCAGAGAGAAAAAGACTCCTTTTTTCTTGCTGCCCCCACCTTTAGACCAGGACTAGGATTTTCCCACAAAGCTAACAAAGAGCCTCACATGTAATAGGGACTCAGTCAATGGTGGCTGTCCCTGAAAAACCACAAGGGTCCTGAGCAAGGGAAGTAGAATAATATCATTAGTTCTTAAGAGCACAGACTTTGGAAGCAGGTCAGTTTGGATTCAAACCCTGGTGCCACCACTTAGCTGTGAGTCCTTGGGTAAATCCTTCTGGGCCTCAGTTTCACTTATTTTGAAATGGGCAAAATATTAATAATTGTGGTGTTGTGAGGGCCAAATGTAAGGGAGGCCCTCAGCACAGGATTGGCAGAGTCCTTAGAATACATAGTGGTTACCATTGATTAAATATTAACTTTAGGTGGCCCATTATAGGGAAAAAAGCAGTATTAGAGGAATGCCTATTACTAATGGCTAGCTTCTGTAGCAGCAAATGTGGGCCTACGAGGGTTAAGGCACTGGCTTATGTCCTGCCTTCCAGCACATCTGGAGGATAGGTGGGCAGAGAACCAGGAGAAACCATAATATCTCTACCATGGTCCAGGGCACATACTAAACTCAAAGTGCCTCATGTCAATTAATCGCCTGACCAGCCCTTCAAGGCAGACCTAATGATTTACATTTGACAGAGGAGGGGTGTGAGATGTTACTCTTCTGGGGGTGGGGGGGAGCGGGGCCTCCTGTTTTGAGCTGCACAGTTATGATCACAGCTATGATTCTAACCCAGCTCTACTCCCAAACTCATTCTCTTTCTATGACAGTGACTTTGACTTTCTGCCTTTAGATCCAGCCTCAGTTTCTTTTAGCTGGTTATGTCTAGAGGCTGAACTCCTCCTTATGCCCTGCATTATTCTCCCAGATTAGAGTTGTAAAATAAAAGATGTCCAGTTAAGGGGCTGGGATTGTGGCTCAGCAGTAGAGCGCTCGCCTAGCACATGTAAGACCCTGGGTTCGATCCTCAGTACCACATAAAAATAAATAAATAAAGGTATTGTGTCCAACTACAACTAAAACATAATTTTTTTTTACCTTTATTTTGTTTATTTATTTTTATGTGGTGCTGAGGACCGAACCCAGGGTGTCACACGTGCTAGGCGAGCGCTCTACTGCTGAGCCACAACCCCAGCCCCAAAATAAATATTTTTAAAAATAAAGATGGCCAGTTAAATTTGAATTTCAGGTGAACAACAAGTGCTATTTTAGCATAAGTTTATCTCAAATGTTGCATCAGATGGACTACTAAAAAAATTACTCATTGTTTATCTGAAATTCAAGTATAACTGGACACCCTGTATTTTTGTTCTCTGGCAACCCTACTCTAGATGTCTGTGAGGTTAAGTAGGGTCGGGCCTGTGGCTGATGAAAGGACTAGGAAGGAAGAGGTGGTAGGGGCTGCCAGCCCCCTGGGGTAGAGCTTTCCCTGGTCTGATGGGCCTTAATCCTAGAGAGGCCAGCTGTTGAGTATGAAAGAGGCAGGCAGCTCTGGGGAGATGCCAAGTCCAGCCCCTGAGGGAAGTAAACTGGTCTATTTAGCTGTTGTGGCCTTGAGCCCTAAGGCCAGAGAGTTGGCTTTTTAGCCTAAATCCAGATGTTAAAAACAGAAATGGAAACAGTATTTATGGCCCAAAACCCTCCCAGAAGTTCTCCCTGGAGCAGGGCCATAGCAGCGCACGCTCCCCTGTCAGGACTCCACCTCTCTAAGCCACATAGGTCCTGACCCAAGGCTGCCCGTGGGCCCTGGGGAATGGACCTAGGAGGGAGGTGGCAGAGTCAAGCGCTCTCACTTTCACACCCACTTCTTGGCCCCAGAACCAGAGAGGTTCCTGGAGCCCAGCCCAGCCAGGCTTGTGGGGCTGCTGAGGGTCAGTGAGAGAGAGAAAGAGAGAGAGAGAGACAGACAGACAGAGAGGAGTGGGGGGATCCTTGGGGGATGTGTGTTCCAAAGGAGGCTACAGTTGACAGCTTCACCAGCTCAGGTGCAGCTTCCTCAGGCCTCTGTGGCTACTGTGAGTCTTTGCCTCAGCCCTGGGCTGGGTGGGGTCAGAGGATGGTAACTGGGCAGTGGTGGGGCTAGCACAGGAGAGAAGTCAGCATCAGTCACCCCGTCTCCTCAGGCCAAGTTCTTTCTTGCTGCTTTTGTAAGTCTCTGTCTTCTTAGACTAAGAGAAAATCCTGGTCCTTGCCCAGTGTGGGTCTGGGAGTTGGGGGAAGGCTGTAGAGAGTGAGTTTAGGAGAACTGATTATATAGAAGGTAAAAGTTGGCAATGCAACATCTTCCCCTCAGATTTATAGATGAGCATACAGGCAGAGCTGACTAGACAGAACTCCATGTTGGTCTCTGTCTCATACATGTTGGATTCCCCATCTCCTTTCCCTACAAGGTGGGCAGGAGCGTGCTCTGTCATTTTCACCATTCTGGATACTTCTCAGAGATCTTGGGTGCACACAGAGTCTGTGAAGTGCCTTTTCTCTTTCTGTTCTGCCTCCTTTATCCCTGTTTCTCTGCATTTCTTCGTCTTTTTCTTCTGTGGACAGTGCAGATGAAACACTCTCTCTTTTTGCTCTCTGGCACCTCCTGGGTCTCCCCTTCCTTCTATCCCTAAATCACGCTGGAATCTTGGTTCTTTGAAGCCGGATCTGGGCCCTTCCCCCGCTTCCATTCCAGGCTGGAGGAGGTTAGAAGTGGCTGGGGGCTGGCGGCTGGAGGGGAGGGGGCAGGCGTCTGGGGACTCAGTTCCCTCCTGGAATTAATTAGGGAAAACAGGGAAATGTCAGCCCAATGAAAGGGCTGGGGGAGGGGGCTGGTGGGGAAGGAGAGAAGGAAGCCGGCAGCTGCTCTTTCCCACCCAGCCATGTCCCTGCCCCCAGAAGGCCCTCAGCTCCAGGGATTTGGAACTTGAAATGGAGGCTGCAGAAACCCAGTCCTGGGCCTGGAGGGCAGAAAGACAGAGACTCATCTCTGTTCTTCCTCCTCTTATGCCTGCCCCCTCTCCCCGGCATTGAAAAATATTTCCTGTTTCTCAATCCCTGGTTGGTATCCGAGGATTACTCAGCCTCTCCGGCTTTAGTCACTCTCTCAGGCTTCCAGGGTCTAGGGTGGGGGCCGAGGGAGGTTGAGAGGCAAGTTCTCCGGGCAGCCCGGCTGGGCATTCCTGGGGTTTTAACTCTTTCTCTGCCATAGAGGATTCGGAGTCTTCCAGCAGTGAGCCCAAAGCCCTGTTTCCCTTCAGCACCCTCCACCCAGCCAGAGAGAGTAATAGTGTAGATGGGTGAAACAATGATGATGGTATGACAACAGCAGTGACTAACATTTATTAAGCACTTATCCTGGGCATTGGATGAAGCACTATCTCATTTAATCCTCATAAAAACCCTATGATAGTTATTAATGTGCTTTAACCTTAAAGTACCTACAAGTCACCTGGAGATCCTGTTACCATGCAGATTCTGAGATGCTGAGCTAGGGACATCAGTTTCTTCTTTTGTGCAGCAAACAATTGGGCTGGCTGCACTTCCAGATGTCATTTAGCTTAGACATTTTGAGCCTCTATCTAACTTTGCTATACTAAGGTGGTCCCCCAAGTCATCATCTTCTCAGTCTCCTAGTGCATGATTCATCCCTATCTTCTCCTCTCACCTCCTTTGCCCTCAGAGCAGGGATAAGATCCTAGCTGGTGGCAGTGGTGGAGGGAGTAGCTGTACCCTGCAGCATATGCTTAGATACACTTAGACCAAGTTTCGGGGTCAGGTATTGGGCTTCTCTCAGCCTTGGTTCAACCCTCACCTGTAAAATGAGGATAATCCCATATATCTCATTAGGTGTTGGGTTGAGGCTGCATGTGAAACATGGAACAAAGCGCTTGACACAGAGTAGGCCGTCAAATGCTTCCAAGACGTGAATGTTTGGAAGAGTTCCTCCTCCCAATAATAGAACTTCTGATTCACTACTCTGTGCTGGGCATGGTTGGAGAAGAAAAGGATTATGTGCCAACCATGGTCTAATGTGGAAGCTAGATGTTCCCTGGAGAAGGGCTAGCTAGGGCAAGGATTTGGGAGCCAAGGGTCTTAGCCCTGAGGGAACTACTATCTAACATATTCTGAGCACTGGCCAAGCACCAGGCACCATTCTAGGTACTTTATGTATATTTTCTAGTTTTAGATTTCATCCAAACCAGAACAGGTGGATACTATTACTACCCCCATTTTGCAGATCAGAAAATTGAAGCAACACAGGGAATTTAGATCGATTTATCCAGGATCACAGTAAGAAAAATAGTTGGGAATCAAACCTAGGCTTTCTCACGCTTAACCTGTACCTTCAACTCCTTGTGGATCCAGACTATGTGGTGTATTCCCAGTGTTCATCATGGTAAGCTCCAGGGTATTTTTGAAGGCATTGAGTAACTGCTTGTAGGACGAGAGTCACTGCCCTCATCTGATGATCTGATCTTCTTCTCTCTGCAGAAGCTGCTGATGGGAGCTCCACCCTGGGAGGAGGCGCTGGCACCATGGGCTTGAGTGCCCGCTATGGACCCCAGTTCACCCTGCAGCATGTGCCCGACTACCGCCAGAACGTCTACATCCCTGGCAGCAATGCCACACTCACCAATGCACCTGGCAAGAGGGATGGCAAGACCCCAGCAGGTGGCAATGGAAACAAGAAGAAGTCGGGCAAGAAGGAGAAGAAGTAACGTGGAGGCCAGGCCTAGAGCCTTATAGGACAGCCTCCTTCCCCAACCAACCCAGCTTCTCCTTACCTGTACCCAGATCTCAGAATTTCAGGGCTCACCCCCAGGATACTGGTAGGGGATAAGGCCATGCTCCCCTTGGGAAACAGAAACAAGTGCCCAGTAAATACCCCCTCTCTCTGCCCCCAAGGGGTTGAATATGCAAAGGGAGTTCTGCTGGGAACCCCCATCCAATCAATTTGCTGTACCCATGGGGGTAATGGGGTTAGTGTAGACACCAAGAACCATTGTCACACACCCTTTCTTACAGCTGGACTCCTCCATCTTCCAAATCAGTCAGGCCCATCCATCCCCTGCTTCCCTCCACCCTACCTCATCCTGCTCCTACAAAGTTCCTCTCTTGAGTAAGGTGGTTGGGGTATTGAGGTACCACATGATCTAAGAAGGGTCATAGTTCTGTAGAGTTGGGAAGGCATCATGACCTCTTGGTCTCTCCTTCAGTTCTCAATCTTCCCCCAAAGCATGGTATTGTGAGAGTCCTTTCACCTCTCTAGATCCTAAGACCAATGTTCAAGTTTTGGGGGTCACCATACTGTCAGCATCCCTGTGGTACTGATGATGCTTGCCAGATTTAGGGAAGGCATTTTGCTACCAAGCCTCTTCCCGAGGCCCTGGGGACCAGTCTTTTGTTTTGTTTTTCATTGTTTGATGTTCCCACTGCATGCTGATTTTTCCCCACCCCTCCTCAAACAAGAGACTCCATTGCATGTTCTGAGACAGTAGGGGGTGGTAAGCTAAAGAAGGGAAGTTTGTGTATATGGATGGGGAGAGGATGGACAAAGCTTAGTCCATCAGTTTACAGGGTCTTAAAGGAGGCTCTGTATGTCCCCAGAGTACTGGCCAGATCTCCAAATTCCAGCCATAAACCAAGCACCAGGTTGGACCCTTAGGCCCCCGCATATAGGGTTCAGCCCGGGGCAGGCGGCTTTGGGCTGAGCTATCAGGACCAATGAATTTAAATGGGCATTTCAGTTTAAGGAAGCTCTGATTGGGTTTAGGAGTAGGTCCCCTGGAGAGGTCGGAGGGGCCTCTGTGGGTGCTGGGTACTCCAGAGGAGCCACTGTGGAACCCTGATAGGAAGGGAAGCCCAGCAAGGCCATTCTTAGTTCCTGGGTTGGGAGGCTAAGAACTACAGAGAAACCAAGTAGATAGGCGGGGCTTTTCTACAGGGTCCCTGTACTACTCAAAACGTAGGTCCTTCATCTTGCCAGGTGCCATTTCTTCTCTGTGAAGGCCACTGTCCAGGCCCTCAGCCCACCCCTTAGTGGCCAGAGCCTGGTTAAAGTCCCCCAGTGCCTCCTTGAGCAAAGACCTTCCTCTGCCCACCCACTTCTGCCCCGCGGTCCGGTTCATCCAGCCCGGCTGCAAGAGAACCCCACCCCAGCCCTTAAAAGTAGTGTAGAGCCCCCTCCCTCGGCTGGTGTAGAATAGCCAATAGTGTATGTAGTGCGGTGTGCTTTTACGTGATGGCGAGTGGGCAGCGGGCGGTGGGCTGCGCGCAGCCGTCTGTCCTTGAATCTGCCTGCGGCGGCCCGTGCTGTGTTTTGTGCTGTGTCCACGCGCTGCGGCGACCCCCTCCCCCGTACTGACTCCTTCTATAAGCGCTTCTCTTTCGCATAGTCACGTAGCTCCTACCCACCCTCTTCCTGTATCTCACGCAAGTTTTATACTCTAATATTTATATGGCTTTTTTTCTTCGAAAAAATAATAAAAAGGTTTCTTCTGAAAGAGTGAACGTTTCTGTTTAAGAGACGGAGCTCCTGGCACGCGTGAAGTGATGAGCTGAGAGGTGTAAAGCTGGAAGAGCGGAATTGGGAGACGAGTGTTTGCATCTTGTTTATTTTGTTTTCTCATAGAGGGTCTAAATCTGTTTCTGAAGAGAGGGAGTGTGGGAGTGGGAGTGTGTGTGTTGCATCCCGAGTCGGTGTTGGGCTGTCCAATATGGCTGTGCATGCTTGGGTACCGTCGTGTCTGCCTGCGATGGACTGTCGTTGTGCTTGTAGATCTGTCTGCCGTGGTGTGTGTGGACTTGGGGATCCGTCGTGGGGGTGGGGAGTCTGAGTGCGTGTGCAGTTGGCTGTATGCTGGCGGCTGCCTCCGCTAGGTTAGGTTCTAAGCGCCAGTCTCCAGGCAGAAGAGGCGAACCGGCGCGGGCGGGGGAGGGTTGGCGCCGGGCAAACAGCTCTGGGAGGGCGCGGGGGACGTTAGCTTAGTTCGCCCGCCCCTTCCCCGCCAAAATTAACTCTTTCTCGCACTCCCTCTACCCCTGCTGCCTAGAGGTTTTGGGAACACCGCGGAGTGGGAGGAAATGCGGAGGGCGGGGGCGGAGATTGTTCCCTGCGGTATTTTCCCACCTGGAACTTGCTTTCCCTCTCACCTCTTACCAGCAAAGACAGACAAATTGGAGGACGCATCCTTTTCTCGAGGGGGTCAAGGGGGCTAAAAAGGCGAGCAAGAAATGAGATGGCCCGAAAATCCAGCTTGCCCTCCCTCTTTGCTCTCGGCGTTTCTCCATTCACTCTCGCCCTCCCATCTCCCCACCCCTTCCGCCAGCCTCCTCCCAGCACAGCGAATTCCGAGGTTGCCGCAGCCTCAGAAGCTGCAGGAAAGAGGGGGAGGGGGAACCCGGAGGGGCGTTAGGACAGAATCATAGACCACTAGGATTATGTGGAGGGTCAGCGAGTCCTACCCAACCGCTGAGCCCGAGGGCTGTCTTTGGGCTTCCTCCGCGCGGAATGAGGGTGGTGATGGTGTGTGTGTGTGTGGGGGGGGGGGGGGGGCGCTAGTTCTATCACCTCCTGGTCTGTTGTCATGGAAACCAAGCCTTCCAACGAAGCATCTGGGGGCAACTTTCTTGCGTGGGAGGAAGGGTGGTGTGCACTGTTGTTGAGATAGGATAAGTGTTTTGTTTCTCAGAGCCAGGCTGCAGAGGGGCGGGGTGCCGGGCGCCTGGGTTCTATTCCAGGCAGGGCAGCAGACGGGTAGAGCACGAGAGCAGCTGTGGTTGGTCCCTAATTGGCATGTGGGAATTTAAAGCTCTGAGCCAGAAACACGTGGCCTCTTGGGGAGGGGAAGGGAGGAAGCCCGCTGCCCACCTCTACACCTCGGCCATATGTGGGAGGCAACTGCCCAGGCCTTGGAGCTATTTAAAAGGTTTTTATTTCTAGTTCCAGGGGCTGCCCAACATGGTTTGTGGTCCTCTCCAGGCCCCTCCCTGTCTATCTCAGGACTGCTCCTGGCGGGTAAGGTTTCTTTGTGGGGGTCTCTGAAGTGCTCCAGCAAGTATGGCTCTGAGTTGCAAGTCATCTGTAGCTTGACCTCTGTAGCTTGAGTACATTGATAATGTACTCAAAGTCTTCCTGAGGTTGGGGCCACCAGAGTTTGGTCTGCCCACTGTTCAGTTTTGGTCTGCCTCTGCTTGGGCAGGCTCCTGGTTTCCAGCCCACCCTAAGTCTCTCTACTCTTGAATGTGGTCACCAAAAGAACAGATGTTGGGAATGGGAAAAATGGGAGTCAGAGGATTTGCTCAGCACAAAGAGGCACAGGTCCTGCTGTGAAATTGTGTGACATCGGAGGCATGGGGAAGTGGGGAGCTGGAAGTCAGTTCAAGAAAAGGTGTCCAAGCCACACTGCAGCAATGTGGTACAGCCAGGGGGCTTAAGTCACCTCATTAAAAAAATTTTTCTTTTTTTTTTTTTAGTTGTAGACAGGGACACAATCTCTTTATTTAATTTTAGGTGGTGCTGAGGATCCAACCCAGTGCCTCACCAGTACTAGGCAAGTGCTCTCTACCACTGAGTCCCAACCCCTGCATCACCTCCTTATTTTTTTATGGAAAGTAAATGGCCCTGAGGTGAGCTCTGGCTGGGCAGAAAACATCATGTGTTAATCATTTCTAGCCCTGTGTTCAAGCATAGTGTCTGGCACCTTTAGCTTTCTGACTGACTTGTCAACCAGGGTTGTGAATTGGGTTTAAGTGTTGTCGTGTTATACTTAAAGAGAGAGAAACTACTCAAAGTTTATTTTCTTATGATAGGGTTGTTGGAATAAAATAGGCTAAAGCTTGGAGAGAGTATTACTTTTTTTTCTTGGCAGTCCACTGTTCTTGGGCACCTTGATAGAAGAATAGAGGAGCCTGGACTGAAAAGAAAAATAGCTTAGAAATTCACAAAGGAGGCTGAAAGGCGGTGTTGTTTCAATGCTTTATTAACAGTTGGAAACAAACCCATCAAACTGGAGGTGATGACATCCCAGAAGCCCAAGAGGCAAGAGAACAGGTTTGCATTTTGTATACTCCTCTTTTTTAAAAATTTTTCTTATTAAATTCATCTTAGCAAAAGTAGATTAAAAAAGAAAGGGTCAGATCAAAACCCTAGATGTCAGCCAGCAAGAGGAAGAAGGTGACTCAGGGGAGCAACAGGACCCCTGCACCAGTCTTCCCTGAAATAGCCCAGAAGAGTTGCCTTTGCCCCTTTGGACGCAAGCTCTAGCAACCAAAACCCCCCTTCCTGGCCACAAAGCCCCCTCAAATTTCCTTAGCTCCCCACTCTCTAACTATAATTCTGGGCCAATCTCTAAAAGTACCATTCTCTCTCCCTAGCTGGGATGGGCTCAAAGTGGCACAAGGGAGACAGAAGTGTCACCCTAAGCCAGAGAATCTGAGCTTCCTGAGGTTGGGGCCACCAAATAGTTTGGTCTGCCCACTGTTCAGAAGGGAGCACAGGGTGTATGTGCAAGCAACCCCTGTGCCAGATTCCCAGTGCCCAGTTAGCATTTGTACATTTGGCTTGATAATCTATTAAATTCATAGAAACTGTAACCTCAGAGCTCCTGTTATTCTTGGGCCTGGCCCAGCCCAATCAGAAGCTCCTCCTGCCCCAGAAGTGCTGCAGGATGGTGGTGGTGGTGGTGGGAGTTCTACCTAAGTCTCAAAGTCCAAAAGGCTTGAGAACTGAGGCCAAGGTCCAGGGGCATGTTCAGGATTATGGCCTGTAAGGAGAGCCCTAGAACTCTGAACCTACCATCAAACCTTATTACATTATGGAGGGGACAGGGGAAGGAAGTTATATTTTCTTTAAAAAATTTTTTTTTTTCGTACAAAAATAGATCCTTTGCAAAACAATTTCTCAGCCAGGAGGCTCCACCTCCCATTTCCTTGGAGATAGGGGGTGAGGTGTTGGGATGGTCACACTATAGCCCATACCCCAAATGAGATGCATCAAAACTCTGCAGAAGCAATGATTGGGGGGGGGGGGGCACCCTGGCTCAGTAGCCTGGAGGCTGATACAGAGGGTCTAGGGAGGCAAAGGCAAAAGGCATGGCAATGGGCTGGGGGATGGACCCGGTACAGTTACTATGCCATAGCTACCTGTCCACAGGCTCAGGCCTGGACCACAGTGGAACAAGTAGGGTGGTACAGATCCTTTTTATTTTGGGGAGCCTTTTCCAGGAAGAGGGGTAAGGGTGGGATTTGCTCCGGCCTTCTTAGAAGCAGCTCCCAATGCCACAGCACTAGTAATAAATAACAACAGCTAGGAGGGGAAGAGAAGAGCATAGGTGACAGCAATGAAGGGAAGGATCTAGCCCAGAGGTTCATAAGCTCCATGCTGTTCTCAGGGCCAGAGAAACCACAAAAGAAAAGCACAAATTCAGCAAGTCTGACCTACGAACATACCCAATAGAAAGTTGGGCTGAGAAAGCAGGCTGCACTTTGTCTAAGACAAGGCCCTCTTGAGTAACAGAGGAAACAGGGTTAAGGCAGCAAACGGGTCCCCTGCTTTGGTAATACAATAGCCAGGGCTGGCTGAGTTGGTCTCAGGCCTCTTCCACACGACCCTTTCCTCTGGTCTCCAGGCAGCTGAAGATGTGATGTTCAGAGAGCAGCAGGCCAGAGAAAGATGGGGTCAGGGTAGTGGAAGTGGTTGCCCCAGAGGAATATCCCCTAGACCCTTTAGGCACATGCTGCAGGGCGAGACAATCCAGGCTCCATTTAGGAGCTGCCATGGCCCAGGGATCCAGTTTAACTTGCACGGCCAACCAACTCCTTGGCTTCCTCAAGGATTGTGGGGACTCCTTCGCTGGTCTTGGGCACCTTGATAGGAACCGCAGTCATGGCATCATCCTTGGTCAGCTCTGAAGCTAGCAGAGATGTGACTGCACACCCAGCCTTCCTGTTGGCTGCAAGAGAAGATATGAGAGATGCTGTCTATGGAAGGCCTTGTTTTGAATCTCTTTCACATTCTATAGTAGACATTCAGCCAGAAGCCATGCAAATATGGTTGCCTTTTCTGGTTCACAAAGACCATTACCTTTGAAGAAGGAGGGGCAGAGATCCAGCCCATGGGATATATTTTTGGGTGGCAAAAATATAAGAGAGTGCGTATCTTACCCTTGCTTCCTTCCTTGTGTGATAACAGTACTAAGGTTTGAACAGGGCTAAAGGGAAGGAACTGGTTTTAAGTATTGGCATGTCATACTTAAAGAGAGATAATGTACTCAAAGTTTATTTTCTCAGGGTTGTTGAAATTAAAGAGGCTAAAGCTTGGTATAGAGTATTATTATTATTATTATTTTATTGGCAGTCCACAGAAAGCTCCTAGGCAAAAATACATTACAGTCAGCCCCAGGAGGGCTGTTCCTCATAGGAGGCAGTCTGCTGAAGGCTGCTGGGGGGCTCTTACAAAAAACAGTAGCAGCCACTAAGTGGCATCACATGTATACCATACTCCCATGTGTTTCTCCAATAACCAATGCCAAATGCCTGGCTCTTTCCCACCTCTTCAAGGGCCCTACAAGACAGGTAAAGAATATGAGTGTGTATGCTGGTAGGGGAGGGATAAAAGGCATGTGAGAAAAGATAGGGCTGGGATCAAGGATGGCCAAGATGGGACCCCAATGAAGAAATCTCTGCCTAAAGGATTATGAAGTTCCAGTTGTCATCCCAGGAGAAGAACCAGTCAATCAATGTGATTCTGTCAACGTTTGGGACCTGTACCCAACACTCTAATATTTGTTATTAGACTTATGACCCCAGCATCTTCAACAGGAAGGCAGCTCCTTGGGATTATGTCTATCTCAAGATGTTTTGCTTCTTCCCATGCCCTAGAAGCAGCACACAGAGACTGCAAATACATAAAGTAGCTTAGCTAGCTTAAGGTGAAAGAAGCCAGATACAAAAGGCCATATATATCAGTCCATTCCTATGAACTGTCTAGTCCATGCAAATCCAAAACATGGAAAGTGGATTAGTGTTTGCCAAGGGATAGGGAGGGGAGAATCAGAATAAAGAGATGATAAAATGTTTGAGATCACTATTTAACCTGACGTGAACATTACATAGTATGTCTACATGAATCAAAACATCCAGATACCCCCTAAATACATGTAATGTAATTTTTATGTATTAATAAAAAATGACTGTTAATGGGTATAGGATTTTTTGGAGATGATGAAGAACACGTTCTGGAATTAGCAGTGATAATTTTAAAACCTTGTGATTATATTAAAATCCAGTGAAGGCGAATTTTAGTTATGTGAATTATAGCTTAATTAAATTAAGGGGAAAAAAATAAAGAATACGACTTTTTGGGGACCCAGGAAAGTGGAGTAGAGAAAGCAGTGCCTAAGCCTTAAAGAAGCAGGAGTGGATGAAAAGGCTGAGTGCTCCTAAATGAGAGCTGCAGGACTGGCACAGCTGTGGACATGAGCAGGAAGAACAGTTCAGAGGAGCCAGGGAACAAAATGCCTCCTCTGGAGCAGCAAAAAGCTTTAGGTAGGCAGAAGCCAAATGAAATCAGAGAGCCCAAAGTCTTCACTGTGTTGAAGCCTGTCAGCCTCACTGCAGAGCCATGACCCAGAGCCACTGTCTTCCTGCCTGCAGAGGCTACCCACAGGTCAGGCAGGGAGCACACAGCATGCCCACAGATTACCAACTTATAGGTCTCCTCCTCCTCCTCCTCCTCCTCCTCCTCCTCCTCCCAGGAACATAAGGGGTCATCTACCAAGAGGAGAAAGAATAGTGAAGCCCCTGACTGATAGCCATAAGGGCTTATCTTGTTGCAGATCAGAGATATGAGACCTAAACTCTGGAGGTTTTACCAAGCACTCACTTGAATTATGAATACAAACTGTAGTGTTAACATCTGACAGGTGAGTAAAAGGAGCCCACTTGATTCTATGGCTCTATTCTGTGCATGCTTCTCCCACTTTCCTTCTCAGTCTCTCCTCCTCAGGAAAATCTTCCTCAGACTGGCTTAGTTTTCACTCTTACCTGAAGTACTCGCTTCTCTAGGATCCCACTTCTCATATCCAGAAAGGTGATGGTTCTGAGATCGCTATATTGCTCTTTGAATTCAATCTCTAGCAGTACTGCAACTATGTGTGTGTTTCTCTCTCTCCAGTATATGCCCAGTGTGACTTCAGTGTATGTCTAGTTTGTGAGTTGAAATAATTTCTGCTTCTAGAACCTGGGAAAAAGAACACTGGCTTTTGGGGATACCTGACCTGTGCAAGACAAAGTTAGAGTTCCAGTGTGGCAAGTCTGAAGCTGCTGCTTTAATTGGCTTCTTCCTTTAAACTAAGAAGACACTTGTACCTAATAACAGTGTTTTAGGATTTTTCTAGACTCTGGGAATTTCTAATGTATTTTATAAGAACCAGGAAGAGATGGTGGGTAGGGAGAAGAGCAAATTTTCCTTTTAAATTTTGAGGTTGGAGATGGGAAAGCTCTTGTTGAAACTGGCAACAGAATCAACAGAACCTAGGCATTCTGGTTTCCACTGCCACCATTACACTAAATAGTTAGAACAATCAAGAAAAAATGACCTCTCCCTTTCTTTTCTTTTTTTTTTTAATAGTTGAGTTGGACATAATACCTTTATTTTATTTATTTATTTTTATGTGGTGCTGAGGATCAAACCCAGCACCTGGCATGTGCTAGGTGAGTGCTCTGAGCCACAAGCCCAGCCCTCTCCCCTTCTTTTCCAAACTTAAGTACTTGTTAAGACTGAAAGGTAAGGCTGGGGTTGTGGCTCAGTGGTAGAGTGCTTGCCTAGCATGCTTGAGGACCGAGTTAAATCCTCAGCACCATATAAATGTAAAACAAAGACATTGTGTCCACTTCAAACTAAAAAATAAATATTTTAAAAAAAAGGCTAAAAAGTAGCCACAGAACCAGGTCACCATTTTGACTTGATGGGATGTGGCAGGATGATTAACTCATAAGAGAATGGTCTTGCAGACTGTGGGGCAAAGGAATAATCTTAAGATACTTGTCAAAGCTTTCTTAGGTTGGATTCCTAGAAGTTAGGGGTGAACTAGGATAAAAACATCAGCAAAATTAACCATATGGCACTAGAAGTATAGCTGAACTAGAAAAATGCTAATGACTTGGAAAAAGACCTTTATAAAACATAGGCTCAAAACTACTACTGAAGAGGAAGTGCTCTTGTTAATAAGCTTCCTTAGGGAAGAGGAAACTAGGACAGATGGAGCAACCATTACCATCCTAAATAACTCATTACTGTCTAAAACTCTAATTATACTTCCTGTCCTATTTTTACAAAAGATGGGAAAGAATAGTGGTGGTTCAGGAACACTCTTACCAACCTTCTCTAGTCAGGTAGTCATCAGAAAAGCTCCTGAAGAAATCTCATCATGTCCAGAACTCTTCTTACTAGAGACCATTTGAAATAGCATTTCTAGCCCATACAGAGGGGTCATGGTCATCTCCTGTCCATGCATGCAGGCTTAGTGGAAACAGCCCTGGACTTGGAATCACAAAAGGGAGCTATGGATCTAGGTGGGCTCTATCTTTAGATAGCTATGCATATCTGGGCCCTAATTCCTTTCACCTATGAGCAGGTTAGATAATAACCATGAAGACTCTTCAGAATTTTCCCAGCACTAAGGTTCTATTGGTATAGGTGAAGCCTATAGGGAAGCTGGGAAATGGGAGAGGGAATGAAAAGGAGAGAGAAATGAATTTATTTCTTCCCTGACTTACATCTCAGTGAGCAAATGGCCTGTGTATAAGAGATTACAATTCGGCCGTGGAAATAAACTTGAGTCATTAAGGCCAAAAGCTGACTCAATCATGAGCCTAAAATAGCTGTAATACAATCACATGGATTCTTCCCCTTGACACTCAAGCCATTGTTCTCCCACAACCCGCAGATCATAGCAGTTTACATGTTGCTTTTAATGAACCAGTCCTATGATAGTAACTCTCCTCTCCCAACTCCTCAATGGGTCTTTGTTTCTGGACACTTCATCATGTCTCCAGAGACCGGAAGAATTCAACATTCCTTTAAATTCTAGGGAAAAGGCCAGTGTCTTTGAATAGGGACAGCTGCCTCACTGGGAAAGGACTCTGATGCAGATATGCTTGACAGTGCTGGTTTTTTTTTTTTTTGGTTTTTGGCTCTTAGCAATTTCACTCCGAGCATAAGTCTCCTATTCCCTCTTTCTCTGGGAGATGGTACTTTGACTAATTCAGGTCCTCTGCTGAAATGTTAGGTTCTGACAAAGTCTCTGCTTCCTCTGCCTATTGAGTCCCAACTTCCCACTTGGAAAGAAGTAGAGAATGGGACCTCCCCAGCAGAGGGAAGCCACTGATGTCTGGCTGCTTGTGTATAGGAAGCATCTGGGATTCTAGTATAGTTCTACAGGAAGACCTTTAAAAGGGAATTCCCCAACAAAATCTGATACAGACAGGCACTTGGCTGAGAGGGTTGAGGAAGACATGTAAATGAGAAGCAAGGTATTTCTATTAGGCCTAATGCTTAATGTAAAGTCATATCACCTTATACAGTGGTAGGAATGGTCTCGTACAAAAGTACTACCAGCTGTACTCTCTACCCAAATGCCTATTCATAAGACTAAATGTTCTTAGAAGCCCAGAGTTCTAAGCCCTTCATATCTATTTTTCCTCCCAGTTAGAGAGGCTTTACTCAAGAGAATGCCATAAAATAGATAAGATGTAACTAATGACTCTTCTGTTTAGGGAAGGTTTTAAAGTCATACAGAAGAGCCGTCCAAGAGAATTTCCCTTCCAGTCTGGGTAGAAACAGGCAGCTGGCTATCACATATAAAACTCATAGTAATCTAAGACATTCAGGCCAGGAAAATGACTTTATGTGTGCTGGTATGTTCTGTACCCTTGATCCTTATGTCATTTTTTCAGGCTGTGACAGGTACTATAGGCCTATAGACATCAGCATATTAATAGCTAAGCACTGGCCAAAGTTAGCCACATAACTCTGTAAAAAAGTGAAGCTCCTGGGGCTAGGGCTCAGAGGTAGAGCACTCTCCTAGCATGCATGAGGCGCTGGGTTCAATCCTCAGCACCACATAAAGTAAAATAAGGACATTGTGTCCACCTATAACTAAAAAAAAAAAAAAAAAAAAAAAGTTTCCCTTATTAAAAAAAAAAAAAAAAGTGCAGCTCCTATCAAATGGGCCTACAAAGTACACCAGTGAACAGAGAACACACCTTTCATCCCTCAGAAGTACAAATCTTTGATGATGCATTTTCTGTAACTCTTGATTCTTTTTCAACCTGACAAAGAAGTCATCACTCCCAGCCCCAGAGGGACTTCACTAGACATAAAGGTGCAGATCAACCTCACATGAGGGGCAGCCTTGGCCATACTTTCTTTTGAACTAGTCTCTTGAGAGTGGGGGTATAACTCAGTGGTAGAGCATTTGCCTAGCATGCATGAGGCCCTGGGCACCACACACCAAAAAAAGTTTCTTAGTTATTCAGTGACCCTCACAGGAAACTTATCCATTATTCCTTCACCAGAATAATGACTGAATCATTTGTCCTTTCATCTCTATATTATTTTTATAGGATCTGGTTCAGTCTAATTTAAATCTTTTACATGTGAGAGGAGGTTGCATGAATGTGGGGAAGGCAAGGATAGCAGACTCTAACTGCACCCAAGGAAAAGGCAGTTCCTAGACACAGGGTAATCTTTTAGTTGGGTAGTCCTCTACAGTCTTACAAATGAGGACAATGATGCCTCACTTTCCCACTCTAGGATATTATACTTCCTATATTAGTTCTTTTTCTGTCTTCTTCTTATGAAGTGTGAGTTATTTTTTTCTTTATATTTTAATCCATATCAAATGTAGTTTTGTATTTAGGTAAAAAAAAAAAAATTTTTTTTTGCAGTGCTAGGAACTAAACCCATGGCCTGCACATGCTAGGCAAACACTCTTCCATTTAGCTGTAACCCAGCCCATAGGGTCAATTATTTTCATATTCACAAATTCTCACTCAAATCCCTGTGTCCTGAAGCATGGTGCCCTTGTTCCAAATTTCTGCTTTAAGAATGGGAGAAATGCAAGAATAGTCAAATGTAATTGATTTGCTGTCAGTCTCTCTGATATCAGTATTTCTAATGTGGGAGTAAGAGCACTAGATAATCCACTCTCAATGCTGGGATGTTGGGAAATCCCTAAACTTATACAGCACCACATCTGCTCTTTAGCCCAAGACTAGCAGGACCTTGAACATAAAGGCCTCACCCGCTTCAGGATGGGTTCCATTTTGTTTACTTACCCTGACGGGGTCCTCTCTTCCGTCGGAATGCTGCACCTGATTGCAGAGCTTCTAGAAGACTATCCATCACACCTGTCTCATCACCCTCTGTCATGAACAAAGATACAGTTGTAAAACTCTTCAGCCAGAGCAATATGGCAAATGACAAGTTCCACATGAAATGTATGGCTATTGCTTGGAATCCCCTCTTTTGTAGTGGCTAAAAGTTCACAACAGACAAGGAAGGCTCCACCTCAACACTCACAGGCCTGTGTTTACTTGTGTCTGTTTAAAAATGGCAAAACAAAAGATTTCATTGCCTGCTATTTATTCATTGCAAACCCTGGAATATTTCCCTGCAGTGCCATTCTCCCCACCTAATCAGGACTAGCACACAGAATTATCAAATTGCCCAACTTCAAGAGCAGGGTAAGTACAGAGACAGCAATAGTGAAATTAATAGACAATTATATCACCCCAGCTCTACCCTAAAGTGTTTCACTCCAATTTATACAAACATCTCATCTCACAGAGAGACTGGTTCAGGTCTCAAAGCAAGGCTAAATGAAGAGAGACCACTGATCAAGAGCATATTTCATTTAAGTACTGCCTCCAGTGGCTATTTCTTCCTGAAGCCAGCCCTGCATCTAAGAGGAGTGGATTGGTTGGAAAACAAAGAGTTAATGTAGAATCCTTGTTCCAGCCAGGCTCGGTTTCCATGGCAACAGCTCAGGATAGTGAAATCTAAAACTGAAATCCCAAGGAGTGGGGTTAGCTGCCAGCTCCAAGACTAGGGCTCACTGCTCCCAGCGCCATCTGCTGTCTGAACATCAGCAGTGCAGATGACCTACATTCCAACCTCATTTGTTTGACCCAGGTTTTAGGAACAGGGCAAGGTCCACTACGCCACCTGTTGGTCCAGAGCAACTCTCATCCTGTCACCTAGACTCAACCTTCCCCCACTTTGTCCTAACCAGTTCCTAGGAGGAAAAACCTTGGAGGTTCAGGGAGAATGGGAAAAAAGGTGAAGGATACTCAGGTGGCCTATAATAGCATTTACTGGAGCAGTTTGTGGCTTATATATATATATCCGAGGTAAGGACAAGGGAATTGCTTTCCAGAAAAATATAAAGGAAAATCTCTAACAGTAGTCTTTATCACCTGTGCTCAGTAAAGCACTCGGATTCTTCAGACTTGGCAGACCTGAGGACCACTTCATTTCCAGAATGCTCATGGCCCCTCAGGTTCAGCTTAGTGCCATGAACAACATATGCTGTATTTCTGCTGCCCATGGGGGAAGGGAGTAGGGAATCCACGGCAGGAAAGAAGCAGAGACAGGAAACAGAGGGCCAGTAATTGAGACCATATGTTTCAACAAAGACATGGTTCTGGTCGTGAAATAGAGATTCTGCTGCAGAAAGAAAAGGGTAGCCAGATTCCCGCCCCCTTCCAGAAGTTCAATCCATTTATGATATCATAGCAACACAATACTTAGTAAAATAAGCAGAAAGGGAGGACAGCCACAATTAGAAAAGTGTAGGGAGACTCAGGAAAATATTTTTTTGGGAAAAAAAAAACAACAAAAGATTAAGTGGAGGGAATGAGAACAAGCCAGAGGAAGCTTTGGCTGAGCAGAAGGAATGAGTATGTGTAACAGCAATACTAAAATCCCTGGGGAGATGAGACATAATGCAAGAACCAGCAAAGGAGAGGCAAGAGATTTTCACATAGAGAACTGGAATGTACACATAACTGAACTGGGTTTAAAGTTTAGCATTAGGAACTAGGAGGAAGAAGGTTACCAAAATCATTTGCTATAAGTTAAGCTCAGACCTGAACTATTCTCATCTGCCTCTAGAGTCTAAATAGAGAAACCTACTAAATGTTGTTCTCTCAATCCATCAGCCCTTCTGTGCTTCTTACCTGCATTCATGTCTATGAGTTGCTCTCTCTTCTGCTGCTTCTCTAGCCGCTCTTTCTCTGCCTTCTCTTTGGCTAGTTTTGCTCGTCGCATCTTTTCTTCTGTCTCCCGTCGTTTTTGGTTCTCCTTTACTGCTTGCTGCAGGACAGGGGGATTCAAACATATGTATACCCACCACCAACCAACATGAAACCTGTGTAAAGTCAGCATGTAGTCCTTGCTCACCACAAACATATTTCTGAAGTTGTGCAGATCCATGAAGAATTCTTCCACAGACAACTTTTTGGGGTCAAAGATGAAATAGTCGCCTAGCTCCTTATAGAGGGTCTCCATGTTAGAGTGCATCATCCGCAGCTTGTTATATTGTTCCTGTGCATCCTTTACAAAGCTGTGCAGCCAAGGAGTAAAGGATCAAGACCAATAAGCAGACTCACTCCTCTAGCCCAGAGAATTACTAGAAGATGCATACTGGCATGCATAAGGATGTTCAACACAGCACTATTTATGACAGCGAAAAACCAGAAACAACTAAATATCCAAACAGAAGAATGGTAAATCATAAACTTCGGTACACCTAGAGAATAGGAGGTGATAATTTAAAAAGAGACTGTTTTGCATATACTACGTGGAAACACAGCAAATATTAAGCACAAAAACCAATGCAACAGAGATTTGTTTAAAATAAATTCATGAGGTGAAAATCAGAAAGAAGTTCTGTAGCAATGATTTGCTTTCAGTTCCACAATAAAAATACTTCAAGAGCTATGTACTTAACCAAAAAAAAAAAATTTTGAACCCAGCGGTGATTAACCACTGAGCCACATCCCTAACCCTTTTTATTTTGAGAGAGTGTTTCGCTTAGTACCACAGGTCCTTAATAAGTTGCTGAGGCTGGCTTTTCTTTCTTTTCTTTTTTTGGTACTGGGGATTGAACTCAGGGGCACTCAACCACTGAGCCACATCCCCAGCCCTATTTTGTATTTTTATTTAGAGACAGGATCTCACTGAGTTGCTTAGTGCCTCACTGTTGCTGAGGCTGGTTTTGAACCCATGATCCTCTTGACTCAGCCTCCCAAGCCACTGGGATTACAGGCATGCACCACTGTGCTGGGCCTGAGAACTTGTGGTCCTCCTGCCTCCACCTCCTGAGCCTCTGGAACTATAGCCATGCACCACCATGCCAGGCTGGAAAAAATTGTTTTTAAGAAAAATTGAATGCAGCCACATTTATCCTGTTGTCCCCTTGGGGAAGTGGTCCCCCCCCCACCCCCTTCCTAGGGAGCAACTTTTTTCTTTCAGGAAAGGATATAGTCATTTTTTCAACAAACTTATCTTTTTCATCTGTGGCAGCTGGAAAATTCTGAACATCACGTTCCACATCAGAAATCTGTTTCTTCATCTGATCTAGGTTCTTTTGCAAGTTTTCAGCAGAAACTACAGGAAACAAAAAGACAGCAAGAGCTTGTTGGCAATTTCAGCCTCAAGACCTCTTAGCTTTCACCTTTCCTACTGACACATTCTGGTACTTAATTATTTTTCTTCTCTATGTATTCTCCTCTAGTTATTTCACACATTTACTTTTCCTTTTTGCATCTAGACCACAATTATTTGATAATTGGTTTTCCAGCCTCCACAAGGTGTATGGTACTAAGATCAGAAGGCAGACTTCATTTGATTTTTAAAAAAATCCACAAAATCCTCTGAGATCTAGGTTTCATTTATTTTAGAAAACCGGGTTTGGGAGGAGGGAGACATATGTAAAAATATAGAAGCAGGGCAGAATTCTGTCCCATTTCTACTGAATGCTTTACCTACTCCCAGGAGAGTGAAGCATGAGGTTTGTTAATCCAGTCTGCTTTCTGAATGACAACAAATATGGACCTAGACTGAAAACACCTGCCTCTCCTGTTGTTTTGGTGTTTCTGTTTTCCCAGAAAGGGAAAGAGCTCTTCCATTTTTACACATGGAGACCTCTCTTCAGCCTTATGCTCCTCCCTTGTGGCTTAGACACTGTGTCTAAACCTTCCCCCATTCACATTTAAAATAGTCTACACTGAAAATGATCTAAAATCTACACTGTGTCTTATTTTTCTCCCCCAGAAGACTGCTGGGGCTTGGAACCACCTTTTGGCTTTGCTCCAATCTGTCTCACCTCGGCTGGCTTTCTCCACATGAGCAAGCTCATCTGGGAACTTGAGGACATCAGGATAGTCATTCTCACACAACTCAGCCAAGAAGTGCAACAATGTCATCTTTTGATCTGTGGATTTTGTGTCTCGAAGCTAGGGGTGAGAGGAGAAATCATTAGTATTGACTTGCCCAAGACTATTTCAGGCGACACTGGGCTCCACAGAGGCCTGTAGCCCTCCCTCTGTTGTCCTGCTCTAACCCATGACTTACCTTGCAGAGGAAGCTGATGTTGAAGCCAAAAGCTCCAGCATTCCTGGAGCCAGCATTCATATAGTTTCCAACAAGGAGGGTTATCTCCAGGAGGCTAGAGAAGCTCTCACTCTTGCGTAATTCCTCACATGCGGCAGTGACAGAAACAATCTCTGGCTTAATATTCTCCACTTGCTCACTGAATTGCAGCTTGAAGAGAATGGCATTGAGGCGAGGCCGCAGGCGGGGCACTGTGCCCATCTAGTGGGAAAGACAAGCAATTTCTTTTTTTTTAAATTTATTTATTTTTTTAGTTTTAGGTGGACACAATGTCTTTATTTTTAAGTGGTGCTGAGAATCGAACCCAGAGCCTCACACATGCTAGGTGAGCGCGCTACCACTTGAGCCACATCCCCAGCCCAAGCAATTTCATTATAGCTAATATAAACAGAGAAGTCAGAAAAAGAGGCAAAGCCTCCTCTGGGAAGATGAATTCCAGAATAGAGAGATGAGAGAATGAAAGATAGGCTCAAAATAGTCAATAGCTAAGAGCAAGGGTCTAGGCTATTCTCTAGATCAGAGGGGAATAAGGGAATGGGAAAAAAACAGAATGCCCCAGGCCTTACTCACCACCACACCAAACTGCTCTGACTCTGCCAGATCATCATATTCATCCTTCAGTTCAGATAGCATTTTTAACTGCTCTGGTTCTGGCATTTGCTTAATGAGGTTCTGAAAGAGAGAAAAGGATATCTCTTTGTAAGGGGAATCAGTTGACAACTTAAGTCTAAATGATTTACTCTTTTGTCAGTCCCAGACTCTGCCCAAGGACCACTACAAAAGGAAACACGGGGCTGTAGGAGGTTGGGAGCAGCCAGCAAAATGGCAGGACTTCTGATAAATATGCCAAAATAACTTGACCACCAAAAAAATGGCAGCTTTTCCAAAGCTAGCATTTAAAGTCTATGATGCTAGAGGATGAGCTTCCTCAGCTAAGGAGGGAAGAGGTGAGGCTGATGTCCAGTTATGCAGAAGAGCCAGCTCCTATAAGACAACCTTGCTCCTTACCTGGATCATAGATTCCGTAAGAACAGCCTCATTCACCTCCAGGATGACATTCTTAATCTCTTGATAGGGCATGCGGAAGGAACCCAAAAAGATTGCTGCCAGAAAATGAGATAAGACATGTTCTCAGTCTCCTCTCCCTTCTAACCCATTCTGCTGTATAATCTCCCCAAGAAGGCTCTTTGAAAGTCACTCTGCCCTTACAGTTAAAACCCAGCTCCAGAGTTCAGTGTCTAAAGCATTCTCTCATCATTCTCCACATTTATGTCACACACCAGCCATGATGCACCACATTCTATAAACATTATGATTTTTCCTGCCTTTGCTCACACAGGAAGTCTTTTGATCTATTTTATATACATACATCAAAGTACTTCACCCCACTCTATTTTAGTGGACTCCCAGGACTCCATCTTCAAAACTGTCATTGCCATGACCTGCTCTGATTGTTAAACTGTCCCTCTTTCTAACAAACAAATGCTTCCCTTCTAGTATGCTCACTTTCTAATCTCTGACTCTTCAAACTTACCAGGAGCACATTCTAACCTTCTGACAACTGATCCATTTTCTGAGTGTGTCAGTTCCAATCTGCCTTCTCTATTTGACCGAGACCTTATAGTATAGCATATCACTTCACTACTGTCTACAATTACTCCCATTACTGCTGCTTCTACTATTCTCTTGCTGCCTGCATTCTTGCAGAGTCTAGTTAATCCAGCTATCTCCTTTCTCTTTTAGGCTGATGCAGATAAAAGTCCATGCATTTGCAGGGGCACCAGTGACAGCTGGAGCTTCAGTGCTGCTTAGCAATCCCTTTCTGTATGTCCTTACCTCCCCATGTTCCCATTCCTTTTGGCAGTTCCTCCAAAATATACCCATTCTCCTAACAGTCCCACCACTTCCCCATTTGTTCTAAGACCTTACTTTTCTTGCTAAGAAAAACTGAAGACGTTGGCCAAATTCCTTGCCCAGCCTTTTCATGGCACTTAAAAACTGAACATTGGGGTAGGCATGATGGTGCACACCTGAAACCACAGCTACTCAGGAGGTTGAAGGCAGGAAGATTGAAAGTTCAAGGCCATTATGGTAATTTAGCAAGACTCTTGTTTCAAAATAAAAAAGGATAGGAATGTAGCTCAGTGGCAGAGCATCCTGGATTTAATCCCTAGTACTGCAAAAAAGAAAGAAGATGGGGGACTCTCAGTTAACAGCCAGACTAGAAAAGGCTTTGGAAAGCACTATTTTGGAATCACCTACAAGAAAACTGTGACAACACTTCTGTAAAGTTATTAGCATATGCTCATATACATGCATGTATACACATATATACACATACCCCAGGTATGCATCCTTTCCTCAAGCTTCCACAAAAGAGGTGGCCCTAAGGTCCTTGTCCTTTAGCACATATACATAGTCAAGTCTCTCCTATCTTGCAGGGAAAAAAAAAATCTTTCCTGACCCAGTGTTCCTCTCTACCAAATTCTCTTTCACTTTATAGCATTCTGAAAATATAACTGTCTTTTCTTTTACAGTCACAAATTTTACTTATTCTGTCTTCACAAAGCAAATGAAAAGATAACACTGAAACTGTACTCTATGTAAGATTCTACCCTGCCATCTCTCACTACATCCACTAGCCATGCTCCTCCCCCACAAAGAGAATCTGTTCTTGATGAATCTGCTTATTTCGGTAAATGATAACACTTTTCATAGAGTGATCTAAACTCAAAAAACACCATCTTTATCCCCTCTGTCAACCATTGAGTTCCATTAATTCTGTCTTGTTACTATCTTGTGACTTCTTTTTGATTTTCACTATCTTAGTTTCAGGCCCTGATCACCTCTTACCTAGTTTAAAGCAATAACATAACTTATCTCTCTGCCCAGTCTTTTCCTACCCAGCAATTCAGCCTTAAAAAAAAAAAAAAAAAAAAGAAAGAAAGAAAAAAAAAATTACCGCCTAAAGGCCTTCCTAAAAATTACAGTTTTAACATTCTATTTCTTGTTTAAAAACTCTTACTTTCACAGCTCCATAGCTTTACTCAGGTAGACTCAACTACTTGCAGTTCTTGAACTCAATGTTCTCTCATGCCAATGTGCCTTCACATAGGCTAATCCCTCTCCTGAAACAAGCCATTCCTCACCCTTCTTAACAGTTCTTTCAAATCAATTTAAGTAATACTTCCTTGAGAGGTACTACTTCAAGATTTCTGCCCACCAGTACTCCCCCAACTTGGATATCCCCTTTCCTAGTTCTCTCATAAGCACTTTAGCATTCTTCTATGACAACATTTATTAATCTATGCTATTGTTATTATTTGCCTTTCTATCTTTACAAGACTGTGTTTTATGGAATATACAACCTTTTATCTCTGGAACACATGCTTAGTATATGCCTAATAGATTGCCCATCACATAGAAACAAGAGAGACTGAGGTTCAAATCTCAGACCCTCAGAGTTCTTATTAGCTCTATAATGACATAAAACCATATATTTATCAATCTTGTAGTGGTGCCAATGGGATTCAAGTGGCGCCAATGGGAAATCCACTATGCAATGCCTGACACACAGCAGGAACTCCAGAAATGGGTATATCATATTGAGAGAACTTAAACTCAAGAGAATTAAGTTCTTAGAAGAATTCCTTCACATTTCAAATAGTTGGGATCACAGTTACTCACAGAGATTCTGGGCCGTCTTTGAATCCAACACCTTTAACTCTTTTACTTTTTTCTTTTGTACAGATTTCTTTTCTTCTCCACCTTCCTGATCCTTTTTGGCTAGTGAGGGAAAGATAAGAAAAACATGGTTTAGGACAAGCCACTTCTGTTCCTTACTGAACTACTACCACCTAGCCTGGAATGGTCCTTTGCCTGGTCTCCATGATAATGGTCTCCCCACTGTATTCCTTTAAGGCTAACTTTCTCTTTAGCCACTCTGCTATTAATGACTGCCCCCTATTATAATGAATATTTCATTTTTCCAACAATTACCAATAATGCTTTCCTACCTACATCCTATCCACATGCAGGGATCAGCAAACTTTCTATAAATAGCAAAATAGTAAATATCTTAGGTTTTACAGGCTATGTGGCCTGTTCTCATTTCTCAGCTCTGCAACTGTAGCATGAAAGCACCCATAGACAATATATAAATGAATGAGCAAGGCTGTGTTCCCATAAAAATATTCACAAAAATAGCAGTTTCATAACCCCCATACTAGAGTCTTCCACTATGTTATTATCCTTTTGTGTCTATTAAAAATTCTCTTTATCTTTCAAACTTCATCTTGAACATGACTTGCCCTGGGGATGAGGGGGGGAGAAAACAGAAACTATTCTGAACAGAGAGATATAATTATAAAATATTTTGACCTACAAGTTTTTAGAAAGCCATATGGGAATAGCTTTGAAAGCAGAGTCAAGAAACAGACAAAGCTACTTGGTTCTGAGCAGAGGAATGGGGAGAACTTGAGCATGAGTATGAGGAATTCTTCTGAACACAAACCCTCTTACACCATTTGAATTTTTGACCATATGAAAAGTATTATATTACTGGTACAAATAAGCAAGAAATAAAAATAAAAAGTTATGGACAAATGGTACCCCAAAAGCCCTATTTAAAAAAAAAAAATTCATTCATTTGACCCAGGAATCCCAATTTGAGAAAGGAAAATTCCAAATACATAAAGATTGGTTATGTAAATAAATGATTATTGAGTAAGAAAATGAAAAAAAATACAGAAAAATAATGACATAAAAAGCTGGTTTAAGGTAACAACAACAGGGCTGGGGTTGTGGCTCACACATGTGAGGCACTAGGTTCGATCCTCAGCACCACATAAAAATAAACAAACAAAATAAAAATTTAAAAAATGTGTGTATGTGTGTGTGTGTGTGTGTGTGTGTATATATATATATAACAACAACAACAATAAGCCAGGTCTGATGTCACAGGCCTATAATCCCTGTGGTTCAGGAGGATGAGGCAGGCAAGAGGATCACAAGTTCAAAGCCAGTCTCAGCCATTTAGTGAGACCCTAAGCAACTTAATGAGACCATTTCAAAATAAAACAATTTAAAAGGGGCTAGGGATGTGGCTCAGTAGTAAAGTGCCTCTGGGTTCAACCCCTGGTACCAAACTGAATAAATAAATAAGTCAGATAAAAATCCAGAAAGACTGACAAAGATAAAAAGAGAGAAGGCTTACATACTACTATTAGAGATGAAAAGGGGAATATTATTACAGGTTCTGCGGCCATTAAAAGGCTAAGGGAACACCACAAACATTTTTGCATTTATAAATTGGACAATGAACAACAATTTGTTAATTTTTGTTTAATGACCCAATACTACCCAAACTCAACCAATGTGGAATAGTCAACTTGAATACTCCTAAAATCATGGATACTCCTAAAAACTATTTTTAAAACTAAATCTATAATTTAAAATCATCTTAAAAGAAAATCTTCTGGCCTAGAACATTTCAATGGAGAATTACATCAAACATTAAACAAAAATTAACAATAATTTAATAATCTCTCAGAAAACAGAAGAGGTGTGAGGCAATACTTTCCACTTCAATTTTTTGAGGCAAGTATTACTTTGATACCAAATTAGATAAGTACAATGAAACAACGATGATGAAAAGGAAAAGACTTGTACAGCATCAGTATTCCTCATGAATACAGACATATTATATGATTTTCAAATATTTTCTCCAATTTTGTAGATGGTCTTCTTTCTTACTTGATGACATCCTTTGGAGAACAAAGCTTTTCATTTTGATGAAGTTCAAGTTCTTTTATTGTTTGTGCTTTTTATGTAAAAAAATTCCAAATTCAAGGTCATGAAGATTTAACCCTGTTTTCTTCTCAGTGTTATAATTTTAGCTCATGCATTGATTCATCTCAAATTTAATTTTTGTATATGGTGCGAATTGAGATCCGATTTAATCTTTTTACACACCATCCATCTATATGGAACACATTTGATGGAAAAAACTATTCTTTCCCCATTGGCATCTGGTCATATATAAGGAGTTTATAATTTCACCAATTCTAGAGGCTGAGGCAGAAGGACTGCAAGATCAAGGCCAGCCTGGACTCTGTCTCAAAATAAAAATACAAAGGGCTGGAGATGTCATTCAGTGGTAAAGTATCCCCTAGGTTCAATCCCCAGTATCACATACAAAGGTGGGGGCTTATATTTGCCCCTCAATTCAATTGCATTGACCTATGTGTTTATATTTATGCCACAGTGTCTTGGTTATAACTGCTTTGTAATAAGTTTTAACACAAGGAAACATGAGTCATGCTATTTTGCTTTTTCTTTTACAGAAAAAGAATAAAAAGCAAATTATATGGTCCTTTTGGCTGCTCTGAATTCACTTATAATTCCATGTGAATTTTAGAATCAGCAAGCCAATTTCATTAAGAAAATCAGCTGGGATTCTCATAGGAACTGCAAATGAATCTGTAGATCACTTGCTATCTAAACAATGTTAATTCTTCTCCTCTACAAACATGGGATGTTTTTTCCCATTTACTTAGTTCATTAATTTTTATCAGCAGTGGGCTATGTAGTTTACAGAGTGTTTTATTTGTAATTCTTTTGTTATTGTGAATGGATTCTAAAAATTCATTTCATTACAGGTTTGGTGGTGCACACCTATAATCCCAGCAGGTTGGGAGGCTGAGGCAGGAGGATCTCAAGTATAAAGCTAGTATCAGCAATTTGGCAAGGTCCTAAGCAACTTAGTGAGACCCTGTCTTAAAATAAAAAGGACTGTGGACGTGGCTCAGTGGTTAAGTGCTCCTGGGTTCAATCCCTGGGGCCAAAAAAAAAAAAAAAAAAAAAAAAAAAAAAAAAATATATATATATATATATATATATATATATATATATATATATATAAATACAAATGACTGACCTCTTTGTATTGATCTTGTAACCTGCAACTATGCTAATTACTACAATTAGTGGAATTTTAATGGATTCTTTGATAATCTATATACTAGATCATATCATCTGTGATACTAACTATCCACAGCCCTTGCCTTTTTCTTAATAGTCTTGATACTTCTTATTTATTTTCTTGGCTAACTGCCCTGGCTATAACTTCCAATACAACATTTAATAGAAGAAGTAAGAAGAGAATTTTGTCTTATTTCTAACATTATAAAGGACAAAGTATTGGATCTTTCATCCATTAAATATGATTTAAACTGGGGGTTTCTTCAATGCCCTTTGTGAGGCTAAAGCAGTTCATTACCCTTCCTAGTACGTTAGGTGCTTCTTGTCATGAAACAGTGTTGGGTTTTGTATAGTGCTTTTTGTGTCTAATGAAATGACCATATAATTTGCTTTTTATTCTAGTGATATGATGAATTTCATTAATTAATTATCAGATGTTAAATTATCTTTGCGCCAGATGTGGTTATGCACACCTGTAATCCCAGTGCCTCAGAAGGCTGAGGTAGGAAGATCCCAAGTTCAAGGCAGTGTCAGCAACTGAGCGAGGCCCTAAGCAACTCAGTAAGACCCTGTCTCAAAATAAAAATTTAAAAAAGTCTAGGGATGTAGCTCAGTGGTTAAGTACTCCTGGATTCAATTCCCAGAACCAGGAAAAAAAAAAAAAATCTTTGCATCCCCGAGATAAGTTCCACTTCGTTATGGTAAATAAGTCTTTTTACATGATGCTGAATTCAGTTTGCTGATTTTTTCCATCCATACTCATAAAAGATCTTGCTCTGTAGTCTTGTTTTCTTACAACACAATGTCTGATTTTGGCATTAGGATAGCAATAGCATCAAAAAATGAGATAAGAGGTGTTCTTTTCTGTTTCTTGGAAGATTTTATACAGCATTAGCATTAATTCTTTAAATGTTATGTAGAATTCAGCAATAAAGACATGTGGGTCAGGGCTTTTGTTTGGGGGTAATTTGGGATTCATCATTCAATTTCTTTACATGTTAAAGGTATATTCAGATTGTCTATTTCTTCAGTCTTGGTACTTTGTATGTTTCTTGGAATTTTCCATTTCATCTGAGTTATCAAATATGTTGGCATATAAGTGCTGATAGTTTTCCTTTATTAATTTTTTTAAGGTTGGTAGTAATGTTCACTCATTTTTGTTTCTAATAATTTGTCTTGGTCAATCTGGCTAAAATTTTGTTAATCATTTTCAAATAAGTTTTAAGTTTGATTTTCTCTATTGGGTTTTCTATTCTGTACTTAAATTTATACCCCAATCTTTGTCATTTTCTTCCTTTTGCTTGCTTTATTTTTAATTTGCTCTTCTCTTTCTACTGTCTTAAGATTGAAGGTTAAGATTATAGATTTGAGATGATTCTTCTTTCTTAATATAAGCACATTGAGCTACAAATTACCCTGCATTTCACAAGGCTTTGTGTGCTGTGCCTTCATTTTCATGCATCTTTAAGTAATTTTTGATTTCCCGATTTTTTCTGATTTTCTTGACTCATTGGTTATTAAGATGTATATTGTTTAATTTTCACATATTTATGTGTTTCCCATTTTTCTGTATGGATTTCTACTTCTACTATGGTCAGACACCATATTTTCTATTAGTTATATCTTTGAATTTATTGAGGTTGATTTTATGGTCTAACAAGGAAAATACATACTTTAAAAGAATGTACACTATGTTGTTGTTGGGTACAGTGTTCCACAGATGGCTATTACGTCTAGCAGGTTATAAAGTTCAAGTTTTCTGTTTCCTTGTTCTTATTCTGTCTAGTTCTTCTAACAAATACTGATGATGGGGGTTGTTAGAATTCTGTCCCCTTCAAATTTATGTGTTGAAATTGTAACATTCAGTACCATAGAAAAATGACTGTATTTGAAGATAGGATCTTTGAAGAATTAAGTTAAAGTAAGACCATTAGAGTGGGTCCTAATTCAATAAGATTGGTGTCCTTATAAAAGAAAATGAGGATGGATACAAACAAAGGGAAGACCTAGTGAAGACACAGGAAGAAGGTGGTTATCTACAAAACAAGGAGAGACTCTTCTTCAGAAGAAATCAACTCTGCTGACACTCTGATCTTGCACTTCTAGCCTTGAGAACTATAAAAAAATTAATTTTTATTGTTCAAGTCACCCAGTCTGTGGTACTTACTTATAGCAGCCCTGATGCCTTCAGCATTTATTTTTGAACTATTGCTGTCTTCATTACTGTCAGCTTTGCTATTTGACTATATGTGACGTGGCCACATATACACTCAGGTGTATATGTTTATAATTGTTACACCTGCCTGATTCTTAATCATTACAAAATGTTCTCCTGACATGAATGGCATTTTTGGTTTGAAGTCTTGCTTTGTTCAATATTAGTCACTTCAGTTTTGTTGGTGGTTGTTGTCTGCATGGTATCTTTTCTCATCCTTTTACTTTTAATCTATTTGCTTCACTGAATCCTAAATTGTGTCTCCCATAACAACACATAACTGTTGATGCCCTTCAATAGATGAATGGATAAAAAAAAAAATGTGGCATTTATACACAATGGAGTATTATTCAGCACTAAAAAATGACAAAATAATGACATTTGCAGGGAAATGGATGGCACTAGAGCCGATTATGCGAAGTGAAGCTAGCCAATCCCTAAAAAACAAATGCCAAATGTCTTCTTTGATATAAGGAGAGCAACTAAGAACAGAGTAGGGAGGAAGAGAATGAGAAGAAGATTAACATAAAACAGGGACAAGAGGTGGGAGGGAAAGGGAGAGAGAAGGGAAATTGCATGGAAATGGAAGGAGACCCTCATCATTATACAAAATTACATATAAGAGGAAGTGAGGGGAAAGGGGGAAAAAAGGGAGAGAAATGAATTACAGTAGATGGGATAGAGAGAGAAGATGGGAGGGAAGGGGAGGGGAGGGGGATAGTAGAGGATAGGAAAGATAGCAGAATACAACAGTCACTAGAGTATGGCAGTATGTAAAAATGTGGATGTATAACCGATGTGATTCTGCAATCTGTATACGGGGTAAAAATGGGAGGAGTTCATAACCCACTTGAATCAAATGTATGAAATATGATATGTCAAGAGCTATGTAATGTTTTGAACAACTAATAATAATAATAAAAAAGAATACATCTTAATCTTTAGGGCAAGTAGTGTGGCCTAAAGGAGTTTCTTCTTCAAGTTTCCCTTTGACATGACTCTGATAGCCTTTGAGTATTTCTTGCTAGCAATGTAAAAAATAGCCCATGCTGAATGCAAATTGGTGCAATTCTGGAAAGCAGTATGGAGATTCCTCAGAAAACTTGGAATGGGACCACCATTTGATCCAGTTATCCCACTCCTCAGCATATACCCAAAGGACTTAAAATCAGCATAGTATAGTGATGTGGCCACATCAATGGTTACAGCAGCTCAATTCATAATTGCTAAGCTATGGAATCAATCCAGGTACCCTTCAACAGATGAATGGATAAATAAAATGTGGTACATATACACAACGGAATAGTATTCAGCAATAAACAAGAATGAAATTATGGCATTTATCCTATCACACTAAGTGAAATAAGCCAATCCCAAGAAACCAAAGGCTGAATGTTCTGATATGCAGATGTTAATATACAATAAGAGAGGGAGGAGAATAGAAAGAAGTTCATTGGATTAGACAAAGGGGAATAAAGGGAAGGGTGCAGAGATGGAAACAGGAAAGACAGTAGAATAAATTGCACATGACCTTCTTATGTTCATATACAAATACACAACCAGTATAACTCCACATCATGTACAACCACAAGAATGGAAAATTATACTCCATGCATGTATGTCAAAATACATTCTACTCTCAACATATCTAAAAAGAATAAAAAAAAATTTTTAAATAGTCCACGTCCATGCTCATTTTTCTTTCTAAGTTCTGATTTCTTTCTGTGGAGTATGATATTTATAAACCAAGAAAATTCTGAAAAAGACATGATAGCTGTACTATGACCTAATAAAAGATACACATTCATCAAATATAAGTTGGCAGAAATTATATGACATACATTAATTTATGAACCATTAGTACAGGAAAAAAATGCTGCCAATTAATCTCTGACATCAACTGTTAAGAAACACCATGATTTCAGGACGTTTAAAAAAAATCATAACGGCAGTTGAAAAAAATTCAAAACATATTCATGATAAAAACTCTTGCCAAATTTTTTTAAGGAGAACTTCCTCAACTTGATAAAGTCCATCTATGAAAAATGTATAATAAACTTCATAATTAATGTTTAAATATAGAATGATTAAACCATAGAACCAGGAATAAGGAAAAGATGTTTGTTCTCACCACTCTCTAAATGATATTTCTTTGTATATATTAGAATAACTAGAAATAGAAGTAAAAAGAACCATAACGATGACACCATAAAGAAATAAGCAGTTAAACTATATAAACAAGATTTACATGCAAAACACTAATGAAAAATTCACAATCTAAATAAGTCTTCAATAAATATGCAACACTGAAATTGGTATATTTTCCCAAATTCATCTATAGGTTCAACACATCCTTTCATCCTATTAAACAAAGAATTGCTATATGACCTAGCAAATCCACTCCTAGGAATATAAAACAGGTATTCAAATACACATACATGCATGTTCATAGCAGCATTATTCACAATGGCTAAAAGTTAGAAACTGTCTATCAATGAATGCATAAGCAAAGTGTATTTATAATGGAATATTATTCTGTTATTAAAAAGGAATAAATTACTGATACAATGCTACAATGTGGATGAACCTCAAAAATATCATGCTAAGCAAAGAAGCCAGATATAAATGTCATATGTTGTATGACTCCACTTAAATGAAATATCCAGACAACAATAGATAGGTACTTGTCAAGGGAGAGAAGAATGGTGAGTAACTGCTTAATAGATCTAGGATTTCCTTTGCGGGTGATGAAATACAGAGAATTAGAGAGATGTGGTGGTTATATAACACTATGAATATACTAAAATGCCATTGTATGATTGACTTTAAAATGGTTCATTTTATGCTATGTAAATTCCACTTCAATAAATAAAGTGGTGATTGTTTAAAGTGTTTAAAAACACTAATTAAAGTGGTGATATTTGAATATGAGTTGCATGTTATATAACAATATTATGTCAATAATAAATTTCTTAAGTGTGATAAATATACTATGGTTATAGAAGAGAATGCATTGTACTGAAGAGATACTTCAGGGCACTTGGGGTACTTTATCTCAAACAATTTAGTTAAAAAAAAAAAGAAAAATGTTTATCACAGCATTACTAATAGCAGCCAAAATGTAGAAACAACTCAAATGTCCATTGATTGATGAACAAAAAAACAAAATGAAATATCTATACAATGGACTATCATTCAGTCATAAGTAGGAATGAAGTGCAAACATATGCAACAACATGGATGAATTTACAAACATCATTGTTAGAGTCTGTAAACAAGTCAAAATAACACCTGGCATTTTGCCAGGGGAATGTTAATAAGAGTTCATAAACAAGTCTGGATGATACCTGGCAAAATGCCAGAGGGAGTGGTTTGAGAAGTAACAAAAGCGAGCCATTAAGTGTGGAGATTCCTTATTGGTTGACTGATGTATCTAGTTTATGCTAATTAGATAAGCTGTGTGGAATGTATAAATACTGCTCCTGTCCTGCAATAAACGGCTTCCACTCCTGCTATATCAACGTAAACAAGTTGTTCATCACCCCCCGGTTATTTTGCTGCAGCCGGACTGCGGCACATCATGACTCCTAAATGAAGTCAGCACAAGGGCACACATTATATGATTATATTGATAATAATGGAATGTCTAGGATAGGCAAATCCATGAAAACAGAAAGTAGATTAATAGTTGCCAAATTGTGGAGAACAAGTGGAGAGATGCTAATAGATTCAGAGTTTCTTTGGTGTATGATGAAACTATTCTGGAATTAGTGACAGTGGTTATAAAGTAACTGCCATTATCTAATAGATTTTTTAAAAGGGACAGGGATTGTAAAACAAAACAAAACATAAAAGAATTTTTTTTGAGACAGAGCCTCACTATGTTGCCAAGGCTCGACTTCAACTCCTGGGCTCAAGTGATTCTTTCACCTCTGCCTCTCAACTAGCTGGGACAGGCACATACCACCACACATAGTTGGGATTGTATTCTTTCATATACACATACATTTATATATAAAATGAACGAAAGATCTAAATAGAAAATAAAACCATTAAACTTCTAGAAGAAAACAGAAACATTCACAACGTTGAGGTAGATAACAATTTCTTAAGACAAAAAAGGACAAATCATGTAATAGGCAGAATCATAAGCTAGTCTCCCACTTTCTTTTCCCGTAGGATGCATGATCCTATATAGTCCTTTCCTTTGAGAGTGGGTAGGCCTGACCTACTGGGGAAGCCCTTTAAATGAGGGTTTGGAGAAAAGAGACAAGAGGAGTCAAAGAGGTTCAGATACTCTATTGTAGCAATGTTGTTGTGGAGGAGGCTATTTCGGAGGAGATGGTGGGTAGCCTCTAGGAGTTGAGAGTAAACCTTGTTGATGGCTAGCAAAAAAAAAGTGCGACCATATATTCTACAATTAACAAGGAACTGACTCAATCAAAAGAAGAGGAACACTGAATTTCAGAAAGCAATGATACTCATCTAGAACCCTGATGTGATCCTGAACAGAGGATCCAGATAACTCAAACACCAGACTCACTGAAAATTATAAAATAATAAATTTATGCTGTCTATATCATTAAGTTTGAGGTAAATTTTCATTCAGTAATACAAAATAATACAAAACATTAAAAAATCATCAGGTGCAGTGGTGCACACCTGTAATCCCAGCAACTCAGGAGTCTGAAGCAAGAGGATTGTGAGTTCAAGGTCAGCCTGGGCAAATTAGTGAAGCTCTAAGCAACTTAGTGAGATCCTGTTTCAAGATTTTAAAAAAAGGGGGCAGGGGTAGTGTGTAGCTCTGTGGTAGTGTGCCCCTGGGTTCAATCCCCAGTATAAAAAAATAAATAAATAAAATATTTTCAAATTGATAAAGTAGATTTGACAAAAATTAAAAACCTGTTCTATGTATCAAACTATTAAGAAATAAAGACAATCCATAGACTGGGAGAAAATATATGCAAAACACTTACCTAATAAAGAACTAATATCTAGAACATAAAAAAATATTACTCAATCATAAGAAAACAACCTGATTTTAAAACATGGGCAGAGAAGATTTGGACATATACTTCACTTGCTAAAGAAGATATATAGGTGGCAAATAAGCACAGAAAATGCTTACCATTAAGCCATTAGGAATACATACTAGGAATTAAAACTAAAATGCCTAACCCATAAAAACCACAAAACAAAACCTATGATACTAAAAGCTAGTAAAAATGCAAAGCACCTGCAACTCTCATACATTGTTGGTGGCCAATTTAAAAAAGTTTGGCAGTTTCTTATACAATTAAACACACTTACTGTATCAGATGACCCAACAATTCTATCCTTAGTTATTTGCTCAAGAAAAATGAAAAACACATGTCTAGACAAAACCCTATATGCAAATGAGCTATAGAATGCAATCTAAATCTAGATATAATCCTGTTTATCAACCAGGGAATGGATATAATGGACTACTAAATTTAGCAACATAAATGAACATGAATGTAACCACTTGGATATATCTCAAAGACATTCTAGAAATGACAAAACTATGGGGATAGACTGCATATCAGTAGTTTGCCATAGCCTAGAAATGAGGAGAAGAGACTGACAGATGACCTCACAGAGCTTCTTTGGAATGATGAAAATGTTCTCTGTCTTGATTGTGGCAATTATAAGGCAAATACATGTCCAAGTTCATAGAACTGTACACATTACTATATAGAAATGATACCTCAGTAAATTTGACTGAATAAGCTGTCAATAAAATACAATAGTATAAAACTGTACTAATTATAACAGAGTGATGCTGTGAAAACACATTAACTGAATAAGAAAATAGAAGGAACTTCAGAAATAGATATGATGAATGTAGTATGCTAAAGTAGCAACTCAGGGGCTGGTGTTGTAGCTCAGTGGTAAAGCACTCACATACCATCATGAGGCAAATGTTCAATCCTTAGTACCAAATAAAAATAAAATAAAGATATAGTGTCCAACTAAAAAATAAATATTTAAAAAAAGCAGCAACCCAGATTACTAAAAAAAAGAATGATCTAATTCAGGGATTAGTGAATTTTTTTGTTTTTTTGGGTACTGGGGATTGAACCCAGGAATACTCTATCACTAAGCCACATCCCCAGCTCAGCCTCCCAAGTGGTTGGGTGGGGGTGGAGGGATATAAACGTACGTGTGTGTGTGTGTGTGTGTGTGTGTGTGTGTGTTCTCTTCCAGTACTAGGATTGAATCCAGACTTTTGCATGCAAGGCAAATCACTGAGCTACATCCCCAGACTTTGGCAAACTTTTTTAAATGACCAAATGGTTATTATATAGTATCTATTCAACTCTGCTGGTATAACATGAAAGTATTTCATCACAGTGACGAACCAAATGGGCATGGTTCTGTTCCAATAAAATTTAATCAAAACAGATTGGCTAAAATTTGCTAACTCCTGGTCTCATCAAGACAACTAGCTATACATTTTCAAAGAAAACAGATCCTAACTTTATGCTATCCACAAAAATAAATTCCAGGTATATTAAACATCTAAATATAAAAACAGAATTATCATGGAGTATAACTTATTCTAATTAGGATTCCATTCTTGTACACTCTACTGTCATGTATAACTAAAAAGAACAAATTAAAAAATAAATATACAACATAATTTTGAATAAATAAAAACTTTCCTAAGAATAACATAAAATCAAGATAGTATAAATTACTGGAAGCAGTGGCACATGTCTATAATCCCAGCAACCTGGAAGTCTGAGGCAGGAGGATCACAAGTTCCAGCTGCAATTTAGTGAGACCCTGCCTCAAAATAAATACAATAAAAAGGGATGGCTGGGGGCATGGAGTAATTAATGATGGTGGAATGTGATGATCATTACTATCCAAAGTACATGTATGAAGACACGAATTGGTGTGAATATACTATGTATACAATCGGAGATAGGAAAAACTGTGCTCTCTATATATGTAATAAGAATTGTAATGCATTCTGCTGTCATATATAAATTTAAAAATACATTTAAAAGAAAAAATATGGAAATGTAAAATAAAACACAAGAGGAAAACAAGGAAGAAAAAAATAAAATAAAAAGGGCTGGGATATAGTTCAGCAGTATGGTATAGGGGCCTTGGTTCAATTTCTAGTACTGACAAAAAAAAAAGAAAAAAGTATAAAAGACTAGAATACTAATTTAATTATGTAAAATTTTAAATTTTTCAATGTAGTGAAAATTATTGTATAAAATGAAAAATAAATGAGAGAACTTCTATTTCCAATGAGGCCAAATCTCCATGGGGGAAAAAAAAAAAAAAAACAACTTAAAATGCTAATGTAGTGTTTAGAAAGCCACCCTGAACACATGAAACAGTTGATGAGATGGTGATAAACTCCCACCAAGTGGTAAGCAAAACAGTGGAGCACTATTATAATATCAGTCTGATTACTCTGTGGGCAAGGGTGGACTGGAGTTAAGGTCCAGTTTCTGCCCAGTGGACAGATTCTTATGAAACCTTCACCTTAGGTTATAAAAACAAAAGGCTACATCCTCAGAGTAAAGTTGAACATATCAGCCTTCTACAACTTTTAATATTGGAAATGAAATTAAAAGCTCAATGGATGTGTTTAAATAAAATAAATTAATTAATTAAATAAATAAAATGAAGGTATCCTGTCCAACTACAAAATATTTATTAACAACAAAAAGAGATACAAGTAGTCAATAAATTGGAAGAGGATAAAAATATCAAACTAAAGTGTTGAGATAAAGAAAAATGGAGATAACAAAGAATGTAAGGACACATGAGACACAGTGAAAAGGTCCAACATATAAATATGGAGGCCATATTTATAAAGAAAGTAGTTGTGCATTTTCCAAAAGTGATCAAAAACTTCAACACTCAGAACAAAACTAACGAGTAATCCAAGGACAAATGCAAGGAAAACCACCCCAATGACACATCATCATAGTAAAACTGCTAACAGTGAGAGTTAAAATAAATTCTCAAAGTAGCAGGGGTGGAAAATATTATCTTCAAATGAACAATGACCAACAGTGGCATACTTAAAAAAAAAAAGACAAAAAAATACTTCTTTCAAAAAAAGATGAAATAAAAATATATTCAGTCAAAAACCAGACAATTTATTATCAGCAGATATGAACTGAAATAAATGTTGATAAGAATACTTAGCCAGGCAGAAGAAAACCTGTCCCAAAAGAAATTCAGAAATGCAGACAAGAAGGAAAAACATTAGAAAAATGTTTTTTAAGTGAATATTGCTACTACAAATAGTAAAAATGTTTGTGGGATTTAAAACCTATGTAGAATCGAAAGGTATGACATTAATAACTCAAAAGCAAAGCATGCAGTCAGTTGAAATGTTGTAAAGTTCTAGTATTATTTGGAAAATTGTAAAAATTATAATTTGTGTAAGAGTACAGTAAATCCTTAGCATGCTAAGGTACCCACCAGAAGCATAGTAAAAGGATGTATAACAATAGGAGAAATTAAAAATAAATAAAAAGTTTTAAATAATTAAAAAGGAGACAAGAATGGAAAAAAGGGACATAAATCCAGAAAGCCAAAATCAAACAGAAAACAAATACTAACATAGAATAGATTAATTCAAATGGATTAAATAAATTACCATGAAGATTTGATTACTAAACATACCAGAGCCATACCTTAAAGACACAAATATTGAGGGTAAAATAATGGCAGAACATAGACCAGTCAAAAGAAACACTAACTAAAAATAAAAGCAAGCTGCTATCCCTATACTAATATCAGACAGAAATGTTGTCTCTAATAATTGTCATGAATACACATTGAAACAATAAGGATTAATCTATAAGGAAGAAAAACTGTAAATCTAAATGGATTCCATAATTTAGTTTCAATTTATATAAAGACTGACTAAATTAAAGGGGTGGAGGAGGCAAATCCATGACTATAATGGAAGAATTAGCACTTTTTGCAAGTAACTAATAAAGCAAGCAGCAAAAACATGGAAAAGAGAAATTCTGGACATATCTGACGAACTTAGGATCTAATATATTATAATAACATACCTAACAATAACAAATTATGTCTTTTAAAATATAAATATAGCACACTTCCCAAAGTTTCCTGTATACTGGATAAAAGCAAGCCTCAACAAATTGCAAAAGATAGAAGAAACCATTCCAAGTATGTTGTCTGACCACAGAAATATTAAGCTGGAATTCAGTAAAGAGAGAACTGAAAAATCTCCAACTAACAACATTGAACGAAAATATGCAAATAACTACAGTACCAAACCTAGACATGGGATATTTTAACTATATTTCTCAGTAACAAAATAACCAAATAAAAAGTAAGGATACTGAAAATGTAACACAACACAATCAACAGAGAGGAACTGATGGATACATATAGAACACTTCACATAAATGTAATACACATGGATCTTTCAATGCACATACAACATTTATAATATTTAACAATATGCTGAGACATAAAACAAAACTTATCCATTTCGAAAGCGCTATGACCACAGTGCAATCAGCTGGAAATTAATGAGAAATAAGAAAAATCCTAAAAAACTACAAGAATAGTAATTCCTCAAACATGTCAACATCCTCATTCCTGGAACCTGTGAATAACAAACTTACATAGCAAAAACAATTTTGTGGGTATGAATAAATTAAGACTCTCGAGATATAATTATTTTGGATTATCTAGGTAGGTTCAATATTATCAAAATGACTCTTAGGAAGATAGAAGGTTCGGAGTCAGAGAGATATGACAGAAGAAGAGGTCAGACACAAAAAGATCTAAAGATGCTATGCTTTAAAGATGGAAGAAGGGGCAATAAGCCAAGGAAAGCTGGGAGCTTCTAGAAGCTGAAAAAGGAAAGGAAACAATCTCTTCCAAAGTCCCCAGAAGGAACACAGTACTGTCAACACCTTGATTTCAGGACTTAAGTCCTCCAAAACTGAAAGAAAATAAATTCCTCTAGAATTGAAAGACAATAAAAAGAAACTAAAATTGTGGTAATTTATTATAACAGCAATAGGAAACATATACTCCATATATATGGAAATTAAACACTTGTAAGTAACCCACAGAAAACATATCATAATGGAAATAAAAAGATGTATTGAACTAAGTGACAATAAAAAATGCTTCCTGTTATAGTTGAATTGTGTCCTCCCAAAATTCATGATAAAGTCCTAACTCAACCCCCAAGCCACAAAATGTAATTGTACTTGTAGATAGGGTCTTTGAGTTCAAATTGACCCTTAAGGTGGTCTCTAATCCAATCTAACTAGCAGTGTTACATAAAGAAGAAATTTGGAAACACCGAAATGAACACACAGAAGAAAAAAGCATGTGATGACATAGTGGCCATCTATAAGTAAAGGAGAAAGCTTTCAGAAGAAAATAAACCTATTAACATCTTGAACTTCTAGAACTGTGAGAAATCTAACTTAGTTAAACACCACCACCCTCCTGTCGAGGCTACTGTGTTATAGCAGCCCTAGAAAATTAATATGCTTCCTATCGAAACTTATATCCCTTAAATATACCTAAAATATAATTTAAACAGAAACTTAGCTTCAAATGCATGTATGAGGAGGGGAGAAAAAGACTGAAAACTAAGGAGTGAAGCATTTATTTCAAGAAATAAGAATAAGAACAATAAAATACAATTAAAGAAATTTGTATTATTATTATTGATCCCAGGGGTGCTTAACAACTGAAATCATCACATCCCCAGCCCTCTATTTTTCATTTTCAAGATAGGGTCTCATTAACTTGCTTAGGATATCACTAAATTGCTAAGGCTGGCTTTAAGCTTATAATCCTTCTGCCTCAAGCCTCTCAAGTTGCTGGGATGACAGGTATATGCCACCACACCCAGCTACTACAAATAAGGAAAATTTTAAAATACAGATAAGAACAGAAATGAGTTAAATTTATAGCAGAAAAGACTGACAAAACCAGAAGTTATTTTCCTTCCCTTTTCTTTGAGACTATAAATTCAACAAACCTCTAGTCAGACTGATGAATATTTAAAAATGAAAAGAGGATCAAAGAAAAGGCATGAACATATCACAATGATGCCTATAATTTATAGTTATAATTTACCAATAAAAAAATGAGACAGGTGACAGAGAGATTAGGCACAGTAACAAAAACAGGACTAAACTAAGTATGCTACAGGCATTAAGACGAATATTTCCCCAGTGGCTTGGGAAGCTGAGACAGGAGGATCGTGAGTTCAAAGTAAGTCTTAGCAAAAGCAAGATGCTAAGCAACTCAGTGAGACTCATCTCCAAGAAAAAAAATACAAAATAGGGCTGGGGATGTGACTCCGTTTTTGAGTGCCCCAAAGTTCAATCCCCCAGTACCAAAAAAAAAAAGATGAATAATTTCATATAAAATATAGATGAAAATTCAAATAAAATGGACACATTTCTAGAAAAATACTTTAAAAACTGAGTGAAAACTTAATATGAGAAAACCAGAATATTCCTATAACCATAAAAGAAATTAATGTTCATAAATTCCCTAGTAGGGGATGGGGTTGTGGCCTAATGGTAGAGCACTTGCCTAGCATGCATGAAGCAATGAGTTTGATCCCCAGCACCACATAAAAAAAACTAAATAAACAAAATAAAAGTATTATGTTCATCTACAACTAAAAATATTTTTTAAAAATTCCCTAATAGACCCTGATGACTTTACCAGCTAATTATTTCAAACACTTAAGTAATAAATATTTTCCCCAATATCATGCAAAAATTCTCCCACAGAAAAAGTATTTCCCATCTCATTTTGTGAGGCTGGCATAACTTTAATTCCAAAATGTGAAAGAATTTTATTAAAAAAAAATTAGATATTTTCATTGATCAACACAGGCCAAAAAAAAAAAAAAAAAAAAAAATTCCTAAAGAAAAAGCAAACTGAATTATGCCATGCAAAATAAGAATAATAGATAATACCAAGTTGAATTTATTTTAGGAGTACAAGATCTGTGTACCAGATATTAATAAGTGTGCTTTATCATAATCACAGATTGAAGGAGAAAAATTATATAAACATCTTGACGGTACAAAAAAAGCATTTGGGGGGCTGGGGTTGTGGCTCAGAGTTAGAGTGCTCTGGATTTGATCCTTAGCACCACATAAAAAAATAAAGATATTGTGTACACCTATAACTAAAAAATAAATATTTAAAAAAAAAGCATTTGAGGGGCTGGGGATGTAGCTCAAATGGTAGTGCGCTTGCCTGGCATGCGTGAGACACTGGGTTCGATTCTCAGCACCACATAAAAATAAAATAAAGATTAAAAAAAAAAAAGTTTTTGACAAAATTCAATATCCATTCACAATAAATACTTAGCAAACTGGGAAAAGAAAGAAACTTCCTTAATTTGACAAACAGTATCTACCAAAAGCTGAAGACAAAAATCGAACTTAATGGTAAAATGCTAAAAACTTCCCTCATAGATTACAAGCAAGAGAAGGAGATTCATTATAATCAATTCCATTCAGCAACGTTGTCTGTAGGTCTTAGCCAGTACAGTAAAGCAAGAAGAAACAAAAGTTCTGAATATTAGGAAGAAATAACACTAATTACATAAAGATGACTGTCAATATAGAAAAATCTAAAAGCATGTATTGTTAAGTTATAAGCAAACAAAATTTAATTTTAAAAAAGTCATATAAAGTTGGGGGTATGATATAGCTCAGTGGTAGAGTGCTTGTCTTGCATATTCAAAGGCCTGGGTCCTATCCCTAGAATGCCCAACCCCCAAAAAAATAATTAATAAAGTTAAGATATCCATGGAGAAACTATAAAACTTACTGAAAAACATTTAAAAATAGAGAATGTAGACAGATAGGGTAATAGATGAAAAGACTCAATGTCATTTTTCCCAGATTGATTTATTGAGTCAACAGAATTAAGATACCAAGACATTTCATTTTTTTAAGTTGACAAGCTGATTCTAAGATTTAAATGAAAAAAGAAAGGACCAAGAGGAGTGAGGACATTGTCAAAGAACCAACAAAAGATTGGGTATATCAATACAAAATATAAAACTGATAACTAAGAGCATGCAGTACTGGAATATAGAGAGACAAAATGATTCAAATAGAGTATAGTCTAGAAAACAAATCCAAGCATAAATCAGCACTTAATATAACAAATGAGTATGTCAGATGTATAGGAAAAGGACAGACTTACCAATAAGTATGGACATCCATATGGAAAAAAATGTATTCATATGCAAGTAAATCCTTTACATGTCAATTAAAAATCTTAATACAAGAGGCAAAACTATAGGATTAATAATATTGATGACTAAAGGATTTCTTAATATAATATGCATTAACCATAAAAAGGAAAGGCTGAAGAACCCAAATTCTTTACTTCTATCTATCGACATACTAATAAAAACAGAGAAATAAAACATACTAATAAAAACAGAGAAAAGAGAAGCCACAGAGTCAAGAGGGTATTTGTGATACATATAACTGACAAAGGATTAATATTTTAGACTATTTAAGGAATTCCATTTGTTTGGAATATCACAGCTTTGTAACCCTAATGAAATAATAGATCTATGCAATCTGTGCACTGAGAATCAACAGTTGTCCCCAGAAGGGACAACTAGATATGATGTGCTTTCCAAATAGGAACCTAATACCTATTAAAAAGATGTCTTAGAAAAAACAAATACACGAATGGAACCTGACTCTGATCAAGCCTTTAGATTCAATTATCAATTTACAGCAAACATAAGGAACAGAAATACACAAAACTACACTATGAGGATACAAGTGCAAAATCCAGATTATGGAAAAAGCTCATAGGGTAAATGATAACGTTTTAACAACAAAAGGATTTAAAACAGAAGAGGAGGAACCTATAAATTAAGGGAGACATGAAAAAATATTTAGGCAAGTTGGGCATGGTGACCAGTGCCTACTCTCAGCTATTCCAAAAGGCCGAGACAGGAGGATCACTTTAGCCCAAGTTTGAAGTCAGCCTGGGCAATGTGGCAAGATCCTTCTCAAAAAAAAAAAAATTAATTAATTAATTAAAAATAAATAAATAAAACCACAGGCAAACTACACTATGATGTTCAGAAATGTACACTTGGGTGACAAAACTCTAATGAAAAATGACAAATTGATTATCATGACAATCAAAATAATCGCTGTTCTTGTAAAAGGGAGCACATGAAGGTTTCCTAGTGGCTTTCTAGAAAGTTCCTACCTTCTGACGTTTGATTATTAGAGTTTCCCACCTTATGATAATTCATTAGGCTATATATTTGTTTCATGCAGCTTTCTATATTTTTGATATACTTAACAGAAAGAAGATTAAAACATTAAAAGACCTAAAAAATTAGATGATAATTGAAGGAGAGAAAAGGGAAGGTAGTATAACACCCCACTTTCATAGCAGGGCAGCCACAGATAAAATCTTCAATTTATAAATCAGGAAAAAGAGAAAACATATCACTTAAAGTATTAATATAGAATAGATGATGGTTGTTGATGAAACTGGTTACACATGTGGTGAGCCGTTCCTATAGACCGTGGCCGCCATTAGAAGATGGCGCCGGCTTCCACTGTGGCCTGTGATAAACAACTCCTTTTATTGAGAATTGGCGTGCAATCCCTTACCACCCTATGAGAAAGATCCACGTGGCAGCTTGGGATTGGTATGCGGGAGGCTTTATTAGGCTGTGCTTGGGCGCTCGGCGGGGGTGGGGGGGGGGGGGGTCGCTAGAAGATGATACTTGAATCAAGGCCTGAATCAACTGCTGAAAGAAGAATCCTGTGTCGTATTTTTCCCTTGCCGGCGAGGGGTTGCGACATACACACACGTTTTTTTTTTTTTCTTTGTACACAGGACAGAAATACACAAATGATAGCCACACACCCCCATCCGTACCCTCACCCGCACCCACACCCACACCCACACCAGTAGTGTTCCAGGTTAAGAGATGATGAAGGTATGGCGTAAGGTTATGGCAGGGCTGGAGATAAACAGAAATAGATGGATTTGAGAATTATATAATATAAACAACCAAGTAGGCTGGATATAAATGAATATAAAATTCTAATTAGGAGATTTGCTTTTCAAAGTGGTGTGAGTTAGCAATTCTGAAGGTATTTAATGGGTATTGCCAGAGCAAGCAAACAGGAAAATATACTAGATATTCTGTTGTAATATACTGTAGATAGGAGCCAGATGGAAATTAGGATACTGGGGTAGGGAGGATAGGGGACTAGCTATAATTCAAAGTGGGTGAGAGAGGAATCTAGGTCTTAGCAACATTCTTTTTCTTGATCTGAGTATTGATTACGTGGATGTACATTTCTTCAATTTTTTATTTGTACTGGGGACTGAACTCAGGCCTCATGCATGCTAGGCAAGTATTCTACCACTCAACTATATTCCCAGCCCCTTCATTTTTAATTTTTGAAAATCCATTGACCTACATATATGGATTTATATACTTCAACATGAAATAAAGAATAAAACCCCAGGATACATATACATTATAACCATGTAAAACCAGGTAAATGCTATATATACAGCCCAGGCAAAGACTACAAAGGAATATGGACAGAATAAAATTGTTTAATTTGTTAATGTAGTGCAATAATGTCACTATGTGTAAATTTTTTTAAAAAATATTATTTTAGTTGTAGATAGACACAATATCTTTATTTTATTTATTTATGTGGTGCTCAGGATCAAACCCAGTGCCTCACACTTGCTAGGCAAACGCTCTACCACTAAGCCACAGCCTGAGCCCACTATGTGTAAACTTTTAAAACTTTCACCCACCAGGAAACTGAGAGAAAGAGAAGAAAAGCATGGCTTGGGTATTCCCTGTATTTTCATATCCTTAGATAGCTAGCTCTGGTTTAGCTTCAACAATGAGTTGGGAGGGACTCTTGCTGACAACCAGCAGTAAAGACAGTCACATGTAGAACCCATAGGATGCTCCCATTTGCAGCCTTCCCAGTCCTGTTACAGGAATGCAGTGCTAATTCAGCATGTAAATATTTCAGCATTTAATGTAAAACCCTGTCAAGGCTTAAAATGTCCAGCCCCATTTCCACCAGGACAATGGAACAAAGGCCTCATATGTCATGCCTTACACTAAAAATGATATTAAGAGCTCAGTAATTTCAACTTATAGAATGTATGAAACTCACAGGAGACAAAAAACAGAGGTGGGTACCAACAAGAGCTCAGCAAAAAAGGGAAAAGGAGAATCTTATTTGGGAAGACTAATTCTTCTAAGAGAAGCAGAAAAGAGACCCTGATCACCTAGCTGACTCTTTGATTAAAACGTGGCAAAACAATGTCTATGTTGATAGCTGCTACAACCCTGACTTTTTTTTTTTTTTTTTCAGTAGATTCTAAGCTTTGCTAGTGGGAACTACAGCTTCCAAACTAGGCAAGGAGTCAATCTAAGCTTCAAAGACCAGACTTTACAAATGACCTTCCAGCTGTGCCAAGGTGTCAGGCCCTGCAACCTCCTTTCTGTAACCTGTGCTCTCCCCTAGAACAAGGGAATACCATCTCCTATGGATGCTGAAGGTCAATCTCTTTGACCCATTTCAGAAGGGGAGAAACAGCATCAAGCAAAAGGCATAGTCTCATCATGTGCCTCTAAGTCAGTCTCAGAGATCTCCATGGAGGACACATGGAGGAGTGGGGATGTAGTCCTGAAGTCATGAAAGAAATTTTACCACATGCTATTCAACACTAACAGAACATTACTATATTCTTTCTTTCTATAAAATAGCCCACAAAGTGCTGTTAACTTACTTGGTCTAATCAGGGAGAAAACCTGCCACTTAAGTAAAAAAGTTATTTTGGAGAAAAAGTTGAAGATAAATTACCCTACAAATGCAGCTATTAATCAGTGGGTAAACACATTATCTCAAAGCTTAAACAGTTCCCTTTAAGCCCTAGGAAAGGGCATGGTCCATGTCTATGACCATGCACTCTAGAGAAAACAGTCTGAAAATTTTTAAGACTTATGGTAAACTGGACCTGGTGGTGCATGCCTGTAATCCAATCAATTTGGGAGACTGAGGCTCAAGGATCCCAAGTTCAAGGCCAATGTCAATAACTCAGTAAGGCCCTAAGCAACTTAAGTCTCCCCCCCCCCCCCCCAAAAAAAAGCATGGGATGTAGTTCAGTGGGAAAGTGCCCCTGGGTTCAATCCCTAGTTAAAAAAAAATAAATAAATAAGACTCTAGGTAAACAGGTTATCATGTCAGGAGCAGAGCAGCATTCCTTTAAATCCTCTCCAGTAGCCTTAAGGAAAAATCCTAAAGTAACAGATTTTGCTCTAGAAAAAAGCAAGCTTACCTCTCTCCCAGTCCCATCCTGACAAAGCCCCTCCTTTTCCTTAAGAAATTAACTGTTTAAATAAATTACAAGAAACAAGACAGTGCAAGCTGAAAAGGGAACCTATAAAGGCATCAACCAATATTAACAGCTCAATGTTATTTGGCTCTGATTCAAAAGAAAAAATTGATAAAAACTACTATAAAATTATTTGGTAAATTCAACACTAATTACATATCCAATGACCAATGATGTTAAAGAATTATTTACATGTGATAACAGTAATGTAATCATCTTTTTAAAAAGTGCTTTTTTTGACAATTTCTGAACTACTTAAAGGACTAAATGATCTAATCAACTAATATATAATTACTTAGAAGTGGCAAGAAGGACATCGGTGCGGGTATGTAAAACAACACTGGCCATTAGTTTGATAAGCTCAGTGATGGACACACAGATGTTCACATGGTTCTCTTTACGTACAGATGTGTATGTGGATGCATTACATGCATATGCATTTTAAAAAACATTTTGAAAAACCACCCAAAACATTTCCTTGAAGTCATCAGGGCACTGGATTCTTCCCAGAAAACTGAGTGAAAAGGGTTCCTTTCTTTTTGGGAGGAGGGGGTGTTTTTTCTTCGCTGATTCTATCATTAAAAATATAACTCTAAACAAGGTAGCAAAAATACCTAAATCTAGACTTAAGAGTCTAGATATTAGCTGTCTCAAAAGCCAGCACTCTGCCATTGTTAACAGGCAACCAGGAGGCAAACACTGCTTCACTCTTTGCTCAGCTGGCAGGGACTTGCAGCATCGATTGCTCAGGATGCAGGCAGCCTGCAGTAAGGCACGTCCCTGGTGAGACACTGCTGAGTAAAGGAGTCTGTCTGTAGCTGCACCTCAGCCTGCCTCACTCCCTCCCCCAGTCAAACCCCTCCTTTGCCCAACTCTTTTTTTTCCTGCGTCACAAACACAAAATGGAGTTAGCTGGGAGCAAAAACAATCTGTTTAAAATGGCTGAATGCAGTAGGGAGTGCCATAGTAAAAAGTGAAGGGAAAGGGCACCCCCTGCTGTCCAACACAGGGACCCCATTTTTCTCACTATTTTTGTCAGAAGAATCAACCCTAAGAGTCCTGGTCAATTTTGTCATCTTTGATACCTATGTTGAACTCTAGATTTCAAGGTTTAGAAACTGAGGTACAAAAAGGGAAAATAATTTCCAGTCTCTGAAAACAGAGTAAAAAATCTCAGTTACTACTTGGTTATGATTAGTAATGGTGTTTGTAAGAGCACCGAACGGAAGGGAGGTCCTTCCATAGTGCACTGGCCCCCTAACTTCAGCAATGAGCTAATGGTCCGCAGAGTCCCACAGCTATAGTCATCACTTCCCCAGGAATTCCTGTTGCAGGCTTCTCTCCGTGAAGACCACAAACAGGAAATGAAGGAGTAGGAGTTGCCTGACATCCTGGAAACTAGGTTCCTAAGAAGTACAGGTGAGAGGAAGTAGGACAGAGAAAGGCTTTTAGAAAAATAACATTGAGAACATAAACTGGCTATAGAACTAGTTATAACCACAAGGCCAGAAGACTCAGGCTGAGCTACAAAGCAACTCCACCCAACTTTATTTCTCACTCATTCACTCAGGTTGGTAACACTACTTGCTCTGCCCACCAGCCTACAGGGAACACCTTTCATAATATTATTGCTACACTTCCTTTGAGTAAGCCAAATACCTTAGAGTATGACTAAAAGAGAAAGGTGGGAAAAAGTGGAAACATCTTGAAAAACCTATGGATCTGACTCCACTAATTAAATATGCTGTTCATCCAACATCTCTAAAGTGAAATCACTGTTGTACATATAACACATGAGCACACAATCACCATAGGAAGTTTTAAAAAGTCAGGTGTGAAGGCTGAAACAGGAGGATCATGGGTTCAAAGCCAGCCTCAGCAGCAAATTAGCTGAGACCCTGTCTCTAAATAAATAACAAAATAGGCCTGTGGATGTGGCTCAGTAGTTGAGTGCCCCTGAGTTCAATCCCTGGTACCAAAAAAGAAAAAAAGTCAGGTGTGGCTGAGGATATACTCAGTGACAGAATGTTTGTAAAGCATGTGCAAGGTCCTGGGTTCAATCCCCAGTATCACAAAATGTTTTTTGTTTTTTTTTAATTAAAAAAATCGATAGACTCTAGCACAGTTACAGTTTTCTCTAAAGAAATAGGGTCTGTGAAGAAACTTGATTTCCCACGCATTTTTGAAAAATTAATATACTTGGACAGGCGTTATAGTGCGTGCCTATAATCTCAGCTACTTGGGAGGCTAAGGCAGGAGGATTGCAAGTTCAAGACCAGCCTCAGAAACTTAGAGGACACTGTCTCACTGTCTCAAAATAAAAAGGGCTGCGAATATGTAGCTCAGTGCTATAGTGCCTCTGAGTTCAATCTGCAGAACCAAATTAAAAAAAAAAAAAAGAAGAAGAAAGAAAAAAAAATTAAGATACTTAATAATATCCTTAGGAAATAACAGTAAACTTTCTGTGAGAGTAACAACTGTGGGATCACCAAGTTCACTTCAATATATATACAAACTCTGATTCTGGGAAGAAGAGAAATCAAGAGGGTCCTATGTGAGCTAATAAACAGCATGCTAACCGAACAGCAGTTATCCCTGCCCAAAAGTAACCATATTTCTATCACTGCTCTCTTGGCCCAAATAAATACCCACTTGCTAAATTCTGTAGAACTACATCATCATGGACATGCAAACTGTAAGGAGGGATGGGAAAAAATAAACCTGAAGGAAAAGAACAAAGCCAGACAGAATCCCAAAGCTATAAGAATCAGGTGCTAAGAACTGGGAAGAAGGGGAAGTCTGAAGGAGTAGCAGAAAAACAGTGTTAGAATTCTATCTGGGAACTTGACAAAACTTTTGGTGGTTCAGATAATAGTCATTGAGTTTCTCACAGATACTTTCCCAGCACACCCAGGACGGTGACTCAATTAAGGAGAGTTAAGAGGAGATTTGCTTCTGAGATTTGAGTAAGTAAGGATGTGAAAGACAAGTACTGCCCCAAGCAAGAACCCAGCAAAGGTGTGTCAGCAAAAGAATAGGACAGGTTTACATAAAGAACAATGAACTAGGTCTGGGGAAAAGCATCAAAAATAAGGGACTAGGAACAAAAGCTCTTTTCCTTTTGGGGGGGGGGTCCTATTAAGAGAAAAATCAAACATCCAAAAAAGAGAATAAGATAATAAATTCCCATGTACCCATTATTTAGCTTCAATAATTAACAATTTATGGTCAATTCTGTTTCACCTAAGCCCCTACCCAAACATCATATTCCACCTATAATTACTTTAGCATGCATCTCTCTATAAGATAATGATTTTTAGAATTAAATACCATTATCACATCAATTTTCAGCAGTCTGAAATGTCAAATGTTTTATACAGTTAATGTGAATCAATATCTAAATAAGGTTCATATGTAGCACTGGTTAACATTTTAAAATTCTCCCTTGATCTGTATGTTGTCCTCCATCATATTTTTTCCCTTGAAGTGTATCTGCTAAAGAAATCAGGACACTGATCATCAGTGAAAAGGAGCACTACTGGTAAAGTGGCATGACACAGCTCACAGAAGCAGGCTTCTCCAAACATGGTGCCTTCTTGCCACACCCTAGATTCTGAGCCCCACAGATTTGGACTTAAGGGGTGTTGTTTATTTGCTATGAGAGATTAACAAGTAAAGGACATATTAATTCTGCCCTTCATATTTCTTAAATAAAAAACTAATACTATAAAGTATTACAGAAACATTTTAAGCATGAATAAAACAGAATGAGGAAGGCAAAGTACTCTTGTGGTTTTTTTTTTTAAGGTTCTGCAGAGTAATTTTAATCTTTGCTGTCTCATCCATGCCTATCTAAATACTGAGTAAATTGCAGATTTCTAAGCCATTCTCTAGACAAAGGAGTCCAGAAATACCCTCCATTTTATTCAAGGTCAGGGAAGGGAAGTAATAAGGTAAAAGCAAAACAAAGAGAACAGATGGAATAAACACCCAGCCCCCAGTCAGTCTGCAGAGGCAGCTGCTGGTTTTTGTCATACTGCCGTTGTTTTTTTTTTTTTTTCCCCCTTCTTTGTTCCCGAGGTGGAAGCCAGGAAAGGGTGGGGAAAGGGGGGAGGATGGGTGGGGATGAGGGCAGCATCGTCATCACAGTTACTGAAAGTCACCTGATTTTCTCCTCCAATCCCTAGTCTCTGACCTCACAATCTGGAATCTGAGCCAAAATAGCTCAACTGCGCTCACTCCGTGGCTAAAAAGAAGAATGCAAGCAGGACAGGAAAATGGGGACATTGTTTTTGGAAGGATTTTTGCAGTTTTACTTGCCAAACATACACACACACACACACACACACACACACACACACACACCCCTCTAATCTGATAGATACAAAATCACTAACTTTTAGGAAAGAATTGGTGTTACTGTAGAATCAGTTCCTTCCCATCTTGCAGAAATGGGGCTACAATCTCCTTTTCTTAATTAACTGGGGCTCCTTTGCCCATGGGAGCTTAAAGATAAATGTAAAGTTTTTATATTGAAATTTGATTTTTTTCAAAGAGAAATTATTACAGAAGGCTTGGATGACAGAGAGTGAAGTAGAGGATACTGTTACCTGCTCTGTCAAATTGGTTCCTAATACTGTGCACTGTAGACAATAATATATTAACTCCAAGTACTTCTAGAAACCCCTTCTCCAAGCATCTGGACACCAGCAAATTTCCTTTTGAATTCTTTTGCCATTCTCATTATTAATATAATCATCTTATAGAAAAATAGAAGGAAAAATATACCTCTAACAAAATCTATAGTTTTCTAGTATATGTTCTTCTACTCTTACCACTCCTGCAATTTTTTTCCTATAAAACACAACTGGAATGAGTGTTTAAAATTTGCTTCCTGGTTCCTTACCCTCAAACATCAATCGTAACAGTAATTTTTCTATTTAGACACACCAGCTATGGTCAAGAGTTCTAAAACTGGGCCAGCTACAGGACATTAAATTCTAGAGCAATTAATCTCCGGAATAAAAACAGATGGAAACAAGACAAAAATATGGTATACCATCCCTTTCCTTTGAAGACTATAGTCCTTAAGGAGGAGTGCTCCTATACAGTGATACAAAGCTCTGCTATAGTTCTACAGTATGATACTAGGAGCTAGGTCTGGAAGGTCCCTTTGCAAAACTTTTTAGTTTCTCTTCTCCAAACCATAATGGCTATAAGGCTCTAGTATGAATTATCATACATTTATAGAGTTGGCATGGCATGAGTAACTGTTTAGTCCATCATTACATAAGAATTTGCAAAAAAAAAAACACAAAAGGACATGTATGCAAGCTAAGATGAAGTCAAAGTGATTGGATTAATGTGCCTACTATTTTTTAAAAAATTATTTTGTTACCATATTTTTGTTGTTGTATTTATTATAAAACTAATGCATGCTTTTTGAAAACAGATTTTTTTTTTTTTTTTTTTTTTTTTAATGAGAAAGATCTCTCCACGAAGAACTTCAGGATATAGAAGCAAAGTATAGAACAGTGTAGATAGCATGTTACCTTTCGGTAAAGACAGGGAGGACAAGAATCTGTATCAGTATTTGCTTATAATTGAATCACATTTTTAAAATCCTGAAAGGATAATCAAGAAACTTGATTAAGAATGGTGACCTCCAGAGGGTGGGTGAGGGAGAATGATGGAATAGATAAAGAGTAAGGTGGGAATGAGACATTTTTATACTGACTACTGAAATACCTGTGTTACCTTCACAGAAAAACAGATTAAAGAGAAGCAAAAATAAAAGAGAGAGAGAAAACATTCCATGGTGGAAACAACCTTAATACTCCTTGCTGGGAGACCTGTTCAGCATCAGCAAAAGTCACTTCAGATCCAACAATTCCTCAAGAGTGGAAGGTTAAGGAATACTCAGAACAGTTCACTCTCCTTGGGGAGGCAGCTCTGGACTCCAGCAGGTATCAAGAGAGCACTGGATCATTCTTCTACTCATCCAAAGCCTAGTTCTGCTCTAACACTTTCTGGAGAACCCCCTTCCTCCTCTTAAATACTTCTCTGATCTCCAACTCCAGGTCTTCATGGCAAGAGAACAATGAAACTTGAGTAAGAGTTGTTTGCAGAGCTGTGGCTCTGTCCAGTCTGATTTCAACCTCCTCATGTTTCTCACAACTCCATCTTTGTTTTACAAGCCAAAATCTAATGTGTCACTCTGCCTGCCATCTATCCTCTCCAGTATAGTCAATCTCTAAATATCCAGTGGATATTTCATTGATTCCAAATATCTTCTTCAAAACATTATTCTAAGATGGCTTTTAAGATCTGGCTGGGAAGTTAGTGAGAAAAGAATTCTGTAAAAACAAGTACCTCTGACAGTTCTCCAGAATGCTAGCAGTTAATAGAAAATGTTACATTGTTTCCTAATTGATCTCAAATGACCTTTATAAGAATAAGGATAGGGCTGGGGCTATATAGCTCAATGATAGAATTCTTGCCTGACAAATGCAAGGCTCAGAGTTCAACCCCCAGCACCAGTCACTTCCCCCCCAAAAAGGATAGCACATATCTACTCTGATAAAGACATAGAAATGCTATTAAGAGAAAAAGTAGAAAGCAATCTGTAGCCTATGGCAAAGAGTCAGAAAACAGAAAAAGAGGTAATTAAACGAAGGATCAAGGCATATTTGCTTATCTACAGCAAAATTACATGGGGTGCTTGTATTCTTTGGAAGGTGGAGTCCAGAAATTTATATTTCTAACTTGTTCCTCATGTAATCCTTATGCACAGTAAAGACTGGGAATTACTAGTACAAACAGACATTCAAGTTAATGCAATACTGATCCTAGATGGTTTCAATATCTAAAAGGATATTTTGTCAGAAACTAAATCTGCAATCTGCAGATCATGGGAGATAGCACCCTGGGTTTAAAAAATAAAGTTTCAGTTTCTGTATATCTATAATATACAATGCAGGTACAAACCAAACTGTGGCTGGTTAGAAAGAGGCTCTAAATGGCATTATCTTGAGAGAGTGAGGAGCTAACAAATTACGATATACAATCAGTGGGTAAGTTCAATTATGTGTTTGATATAGCTTGTCAGCAAAAACTGTAACAGATATGGTATTATGAATGTGTTATAATAAGATCACAAACACATAAATAATGAACTACCAAGGTGGTAAAATACTACCCTTTATTTAAGCACTCTGAAAGTCAGGCTATGATTTCATGAAGCTATCAGATTAAAAAAAAATATTCTCCAGCCTCAGGGCCCCCAAAAGAACACTAATATTGTACCCATAAAAAAATACTAGCTGCAAAAAAAAACACAAAAAGTCAACCAAAAAACCTAATTGCACCATAACAAAATTTCTTTGTAAAAATAATAGCTTCCCGCTTTAATTTTACTGTTTATCAGTCCTCCAAATAATTTTCCTGGCAGGTAGAGGGCAGTGTCCTAAACAGTTGTACTTGAAACTAATAGACAGTGCCTCTCTCTAACGTGACTGCATCATTACCCAACGTAACAATGACACATCTAAAATAGAAAAGCTCCATGTGCCATCTGGTGGCGAAAAGGAAAAGAACACACTGCTGCAGATAAATATATCAGATTCCTCCAGTTTAGAAGGAATTAAAGTTTAATTATCTTTATCTGATGACACCTTTCCTTAAATCTCCACTAGTAAGTCTCTAGTGGAAACTACATCAACAGCCATCAAGCAAATGTTTTAAAGTTTTGCCCTAGTGTAAATCTAGATCCCCAAAACACTGCCTGTAAGAAAGCAGCAGCAACTATTGCCTGACCCTCAGTGCACATAGAATGAAAATCTGACCAAAACAAACAAAATAAGAGCCCAGAAAGTTGTAAAAATGAATTTGAGATGGTGAAAAATAATACCAAAGGTAGCTACTGCAAAGAAAAAGGAAAGGGGGTAGGGGGGACCAGTAACAGCATGAGTTCAGAATTGAAAAGTTCTATCCTTAAGTTCCCTTATCTCATTTATAGATGAGGAAAAGTCAATGTATCAAGAAAACCCTTTGATGCAATCATATTAGTGATGAGACTGAAACAAGATATCATTTTCCCTGATCAGACACTTTGATAAATAATTTCTTATTTCTGGTGGAAGTGTAAATTGGTATAATCCTATATCCAGTGATCAGGGTCCAGAAACTTTACTTTTAAGAAATTACTGTGCACAAACAAAAGTATGCAAAGAAATATGTTTCCTGCAGCATTGCTTATAATTCAAAAAATTGAAAACTTACATTCTCAATGAGGGAGTAGTCATTTAATTTGTATTATTCAGAGAGTGGAATATAACTATCCATCACAAATAATGAAGAAGACAAAATAAAACTTCAAAAAAAGAAATGAAGGGCTGGGACGTAGTTTAGCAGTACAGCACTTGCCTAGCATACACTTTTTTAAAATAAAGTGTACATACCCTCACATTTCTGTAATTTTATATTTTAACTAACTTGATTCATAAATTTTCCAGTAACATTCTGGTTAAAAATTTCCCATATTTTCTCATTTGAACTAAATCTTAACTACTTTTTAGAATGATGTATGCATATAAAATGTATAGTTAACCACAGTCACTTTGGGGAGAGGATAGTTTTTTTTTTAAATATTTTCAGTATATTCAATACATTAATTAAAATAAAGATATCATGTTAGTCCAGGAACTGCCTTTAGATAGGATGGCAGTTACAGGAAAGACAACAGAGAAATAGGAAAAAGATCTAAAAGTCTCTAGAAGTGCCTCTTCTGATTGCTTCAGTTTTCCCAGTAAAGTACAAATAAAACATTCTCAACTGAGAATAAGGATGAGGGAGATGCTGGGTCTTTGAGGAGAGAAGGTGTTAAGTAATCATTTAAAAGAATGAAGAATTGAATGGATTAGAAATGCTTATATGACTGCCTGGCAATCGAAATTATCAAGGTCCAAGCAACCTCACAAACGGGGCAGAGGAGATCCAGGAGAAAGAATAGACAATGAATTAGGGGGAAAAAAAAAAAAGAAGAGCATTTGATATTCTGGAAGAAAGCATATCAAGGAAGACCAGTTGTGTGGTTTTCTCCAGTCACATTCACAGCTTTATAACTACAGGTGTGTATGATGAAATAAAAGAGAAATAATGGAAGAAAATGCCAGGGGAATGATTATTATAATGATTAACCATGGATTTTTAGGTGAGAAGAGAGAAGTCATCAAGGAGGTGAAGAAGAGATTATAAGTGTCATGGGGCTAAATAATTTTGTGGGTCAAGATACTACAAGAGAACAAGATAAAAATGTAGAACAGGTATGTATAATATGAAATTGAGACTGTAGAAGCGCTGCAGTTATTGGTAATGACTTGGTTCAAGTCTGAATCCTGAACCAAGATAGTTATGAAAGAGCAACAGACAGTCAGGTAAACCTACCTGTTGTTGCCAACAGTTTTCACTTCTGAGACAATAGCACAAACCTTAGGATCTGGAAACAGTCAAATGCTAACTAGAATATTTGTTCTTTTTAATGAAATTCTCAACTTTTTTTGGCCAAGATCTTACGTTTTAGCCAGAGTTTTTCTTCCTAAATTACTGTCATCAAACACTTAGAGAACTGTTTCTCATGCTCACAGTTCCCAAAATGTATTTCATGCTCCATATTGTCCATTTTACACCTACTAAGAGAGGACCTTTGAATCTTATGAGTTAAAAAGGTTTTAAAAGGAAGGAATACTTCCTCTTATGAAAAACAATCTCTATACTTAGGCCATTAGTTATCACTCACCCTGTTATGGTTCAAAAGAAAAAGAGAAAGAAGGAAAGCAGAAAGAAAATTTATCTTGTACATTCAAATAATGACCTGCCCGAGGTTATAACAATGATGAAAATGCTCCCTTGGAGAAGATGAAAATAAAATTTAACTACTAGATATGTTTCCAAGGAATTCAAAAGTAAAGTCAACAAGTCCGTCATATCAGATTCCTTGCTGTCACAGGAAAGTGATAAAGTGAGAATGACTAAGTTTTATGGTGCTGTCTATCAAATCTGAATTTACTATATTCCCCAGAAGGGAATAAATTAAATAAGTAACTAAATTCCTGACTTATAGAAGTTAAAGAGTTCAGAAATACAAGACTAATTCTCAAGAGAAAAATAATGTGTAAGAGAACTTGTTATAAATTCTAGGACCAGTTCTGTCTCTTAACTCTTCTTTTAGTAAGAAACCTTATTGAAGCTGTGTCTGGAGGCACCTTTGACCACAGGAGGTAGATATACAGAGTGAGGTAGTTGTTTCTTCAATATCCACTCTTAGAAAAGCCAGTAGGTATATGGGAGATTTTAGGTACCAATAAAACATATGGGGGATTAACAGGCATATTTTAAAAATAGCAGAAAATTGTGTTTAGCAAGCAAGTGAGGAAATAATGCAATTACGATGAAAACAAGTGTCTCAATAACTTCCCCATTAACACTGGCAGCTATACACTGGGCTGAAATTACCTAAGCAGTGCTTCTACTGTACTAGATACGCATGTTTTACTTTCTTCAAGTTTTAGGCTAGTTTTGCTAGAGCTGAATACACTATAAGTAGAATATACTCTTCTCTTCTATAACCCTAACTATCCAGGATCTGGTTTACTTGCCCTAATTTATTTTGTTTCCTTTTTTCTACTCTTAAGTCATTGCCAATTCAAGGACATCTGTGCTTACAGGAATTAAGTGGCTGGTGAAAGCTTTTGCAGCTCTTGTCTGGATCTAGCCTTTCAAAGGCTCCTAGGACAAGTACATACACTTCTGGAAAGCAGAACCCTAGGAAAAATCTTTGGAGTCAGTCTAGAGTCTGAACCCTGGCTCTGGCACTTACTATATGGTCTTGAAAAATACGTTTAACCCATGTCTCTGCTACTTCATCTGAAAGCTGAAATATCTGCAGTGTAATAATGAGAGTTAACCTATCATTATTTTTTCATCAATGTTAAAACTGCAAATGAGAGACTTGGTAACTGACACTGGTTTCAATATTAAAACTAAACTGGGGCCTGGGGTGCAGTGCAATAGTAGGGGGAATGCTTAGCTCGGGCAAGGCCTTGGGTTTCATCTTCAGCACCACCAAAAATTAAAATGAAATTAAAAAAAAAAAAAGAAGAAGAAAAAGAAAAGGAAGAGAAAAGAAACCTAAACTAGTTCAGTATTTAAGAATGACTTTTAAAATGAATGAAGTAAAAGGTTTTTTTCTGAAATACTTATACTAGAGACACATAAAGTAATGAAAGCAAAGTAAACCTTGTTGTCACATTAAGGAGCTCTGATTCCTTTAAGTCTTTACTTTGCAAGTTTTGAGAACCTGAAATTTCTTTCCTGGCAAACATTTAAACTCTAAGAAGCCCAAAGTCTTTTTTTCTAAAATGTTATTTTTCGGCAAATTGTAAGGAAGGGAGTAACCTGGGAATCATCTGTGTTTGCATGCCTTAGCACCAAAACTCAAGAAAACAGGGGAAATTAGTTATCACAATCACAACAAGTATGATATGAGGCTCTAGATCCACATGCAGCACCTCCATATTCCACTTTACACCCATGCATAAATCAAAGCACCCATTTTGTCCTCAAGAGGGACATTAAAACAAAACCTAACATTCAAATACTTCTTCCATCATTACAGACTTATGAAGTAAATAAAAGGAAAAGTAGAGAAACATAGAAGAAAAAGATAGATAACATGGAGTCAATAAAAGACTGAAAATCCAAAGAAATAATTTTTTAAAAGGGGAAGAAATGATTAAGAACATTCATAGCTACATGGCTGATAAAAAGAAGAAATGTTTTACTGCATTCAAGTATTGCAAATAACTGTTAAGTGGGCAAACAATAAGCACTAATGACAGAAAAAAAATCTATTCCAGAATTTTTTAAAATGATTAAAATTTATCATTTATGGAAAACTGCTCAAGATTTAGTAATTTTCAAGAACACCTTCTCAAATGCTTCCTACTGAAAAGACTGGGAAATTAAAACAGTATGCCAGAGTAACACCTGAAAGTTGTAACTTCAATTAAAGAGATTTATAAAGACCAGCTAGAAATTTCCTTCATCAAAATAGTAGCAATTCATTAATGGTAATTATTATTACATGAAAAATTGATACCACTACTAAACTAAACTAAGTGGACTAATTTATACTTATTCTTTAAAAAAGAATGAATGATAAAGAATGCTGGGTGAGGTGGTGCATGACTATTACCCAATGCCTCAGGAGGTTGAGACAGGAGGATTGCAAGTTCAAAGCCAGCCTTAGCAAAAAGCAAGGCACTAAGAACTCAGTGAGACCCTGTCTCTAAATAAAATACAAAATAGGGTTGGGGATGTGGCTCAGTAGTCATGTGCCTCTGAATTCAATACCCAGTAACTGACCCCCACCACCCCTGTCAAAAAAAAAAAAAAAACAAAGAATGGATGATAAGATAGAAATTTCTAAAAATACTTTTTTTCTTTTTAAAGCCAAAGCTGCTAGGAAATTTCAATGAATAGAAAGTATTTTCCTAGGCAGAAGCTGGAGGCTAATGGAGTACTAAAGAGTTTGGGTTATGTTTTTGAAAATAACAAAAGATGAGAGGTCTTGTTTGTTCAAATACATATCAATTCATAATGAAATTAATGTCAAAGATGACCAATAAACTGCAGAAACCCCAATTAAAATCAATAAGAATACAAACGTACAAAATAAAAGAAAGATGGAGACAAAAAAGGGGTCCAGTTATTGTGTATTTGCAGTGGCTCTCAGAGCACAGAGCCCAAGTACAAGAAAGGGATAAATTCTAAACACCAACACAAGGATAAAAAAATCATTTGATTTTGACTTTTACTGTCAACTACTCTTTGTTAATAAATTAGAGCAGTATAAGTGGTCACCACCATGTTTTTTTAACTAAGAGCGTAGAAGTAATTTCCTAAGGCTAGACTTTGGCACGGAAGGTGATAAATGTCAGAAGAAATGGCCACTTTGCCTTGAATGATAGGAAAAAGGATAGGCTTGAACATTGTGATCTTTCACTTCTAGACAGAAACACACATATAACTGGGAGTGACCAAAGGTGCCTAGCACTCTGTTAGATTCCTTATTAGAACAAAGTGCAACCTGGTTCCTAACTATAAATAATAATTGTTTTTAAAAATGCTACTTACTGGGATAGAAGGAAACAGGGAAAAGAAATATGCCAAAGTTGCTCTTAATTTTCATCACTAGTGTCATGATTAACCTTCAAGTAAATAATAATGCTAACTGATGAGGGAAATACAAAATTATTAGTCTGTAATTGTGATACATGACAAAATCTTTCAAATATTGGGTCTCTCAGGAAATGAGAAGTGTCCCATCACAAAGCAGAACAAAATCACAAGAATTAGAAAGTGAAGATAACAAAGTGGATCAGTTCTTCTAAAATGAAAGAAGGAATCTGAGGCAAGAGGATCACAAGTTCAAAGCCAACCTCAGTCACTCAGCAATGCCTTGAGTAACTTAGCGAGACCCTGTCTCAAAAAAATAAAAGGGTTGGAGATGTGGCTCAGTGGTTAACCACTGGGTTCAATCCCTGGTACCAAAAAATAAATAAAAATAGAGGGAAGACATGAAGGTAAAAACCATGGGCTGTAAGTCAATGGGAAAGCTGTCTATATATGCTACAGAATAGAGGCTATACACATCTACCTGTCTCATAAGGCTTCACTGCAGTTTAAATGGGGTAGTAAAAGTGTTAAAGCACGTTGAAAACTGTAAAATGCAACATATATGTAAGGTAATGGTGATAATACTTACTTAAACTGTCCCTCACCTTCCAAAGAAAGAACGGTATGTGAGAGCTTTAACTTAAAAAACTTTTTTCCATAGAGTCAACACCATAGCTACTGGTATTTTGGAACTCTAGGGGAAAAAAAAAAATCTAGCAAAAAAGAAATTAAGTCTTAATCTTTGATATCAGTTTTTGTAGTTATAGATGGACAGCAAGACTTTATTTTATTTGTTTATTTTTATGTGGTGCTGAGGTTCGAATCCAGTGCCTCACACATGCTAGGCAAGCACTCTTCCACTGAGCTACAGTCCCAGCCCTGGTATCAGTTTTTTAAAGAGAAAAATCTGTTACATTTGTTTCATCTTTTCTCTCTAATATTCAAGAGACCCAAATAAAAGGCTCTTCTGTATTCTTACCTTTGGAAGCTACAGGAGCGAACGGTGAAGAAGGAGTAAGCATCAGATATTGGAAAAAAAATAGAAAGAGATTACACATTGTGTTTTATTATCATAGACTATTGCTCAGCCACCCAACCTGTTAAAACTCTTGCCAATCCTTACTTGATTAAGTACTCAAGTATGAAAATGGCACCATAAGGCAGTACAACAGTTCATTCAAGAGTACCATCAAAACAGGCCCAAACTGAGCTTCTGAAAGCTTAATCTTATATTCCCACAAGTTATACTGACACAGAATGCCTACACGCAACAGGTTTCTTTCCCCAATCCAGTAAACACATAATACAAACACATCTTATTTTGTTCTGATTAGGAAAACCCATCTCTCTTCTACCCAACACTCTCTTTCCCCTCTAACCCAGGGAAGGGAAGAGAATGAGGAATCTAGGAAGAGAATGGGAAATTTAACTTAAGTGACACCTAAGCACTATACTAGACCTTGACATTAAAGAGGAAGGTTACTCACTCTTGGTCTGGGCAGAGAAGGTAAGAGTAAGTTTGGCGAAAAGTTCATTGTTCTCAAAGCGGTCCTCCTTCACCTTTGTCCAGAAGCAGTCCTGGGAAAGGTCCTCAGCCACAAACTGTGGGGATACAGGCAGGGAGGGGTTAAAGAGTTACTAATCTGAGGCCTAAACTTTCCATCCTAGAAAACTAATGAAGATGCAAAAGAAGCATCTGGCCGGTTATCAACAACCTTTTACTCCAATAAGACTAACCTAAAACACAGATAACAGCTGTAATCTGTGGTGGGATCAGATGATGTTTCCAGTTTGTTCACTGTTGATTATTCAAGAACTAGATTCGGTTATGCTACTCCTCCTCCTTCTTATCCCAAATCTTCAAGTTCAGAAGTACTCTATATTTTTATAATCCATTTGCCTAACTTCATTTTAACTTAGTTTCTGGGAGAAAAAGGCTAACTTAAAAATCACAGGAATCTCAAACACATTATGAGCCATGTTTGCATGGTCTGTGTATAACTCTTTTCTTGGGAGTGGGAGTGAAACAGCACAATTTCAGTCATTTGCAGACTGGTGAAATTACTAGTGTCTACTGTCCAACTGTCACGGTACTCATATCCTCAAAGAAAAGGCAAAACAAAAAAAAATTGTTTTTAGCTTAAGAATAAGTTTAGTTAGGATAAATTCAGAGTACAAAGCTCACAGAGCTTTCCAGGATAATGTCTGAAATATAGGACATGTTGAATAAACATAAGCAGAAGTGGAACTTGAAGGTGGATAAATGAGAGCCATGAGGAAGGGAAGCCTACCCATGCACAAAATACAAAGCAGGAAATTGAAATGATTTTGGTACTGGGGATTGAACCTAGGGGCCCTTTACCGAGGAGCTACATCCCTAGCCCTTATAATTTATTTTGAGACAGGATTTTTCTAAATTGCTGAGGTTGCCCTTGAATTTGCCATTCTCTATTCTCCTGCCTCATCCTTCCAAGCTGCTGAGATTATAAGTATTGTAAGGGTAAAAGAAATTGAAGTTAAAGCATAAAAGTTAAAGGGTAAAAGACCGGGTGTTGTAAAGTTTCTAAGCTGCAAGGTCTGAGTTAAAATGTAAAGGATTAGGTATTGTTAGGTTTCTATGCTACCTGCAAAACCTGAAATTTCTGTAGCTGTTAAGACAATGCTTGGAACTGCCCAGTAAATATTTCCCCTGACTACTTGGTTGTTTAATACCTGAAGGGCTCTGTGTAACTGGTTTAGGGCCTAAATGACTACGTGACCAATCAGTCTGAATGTGTACTCTCCTTAGGAATGACCTATCACTCCAGCCTGACCTGTTCCCGCCAATGAATGAACTAATCATGTTTAGGAGTTGTTCAATTTTCCCGCGCCTCATGATGATTTGTTCTGATGTATACAAAGCCCTCCGCCCTCCCCAAAAAGTGTACTTAAGCAGTGCTCAGCCCCTGCTCGGGGCTCTGGGCTGCTTTCCCTTCTTGAGTGGGCACGGAGCCCCAGCATGCTGGTTCAATAAATCCCCTTCTGCCAATTGCATGAGTGGTCACTTGGTGGTCTCTTTCTCCGACGTTTCGCGGGACCCTTACAGTATGTACCACTACACCCAGCCCTGAAGTGATTTCTTAAGATCAGATGAATTGGATATGGTGGCTGTAAGGAGCACCTGCCATAGACATGCTGGAACTCACTAAGTTGCTGGCCATAAGGAACAGCAGCCATTGAACTGCTTAGTCATGTCTGCTTGCAATTGATAAAGAGCTTTAAGGGGCACTAGCCATAGGCATGCTTAGCAATGACTGGTTATAATTGATAGGGAGTATAGCTCTATGCACATGCACAAAGAACATACTCAGTTGTAATTACATCACCTCACTGGACATAACCAATGGACATTGATTTTCAGTGGGTGTAACCAATCACCAAAGTACACCACCAATTTAGAACTGTATTTAAATGGCTTATCCTGTCACATTGAAGAATTTTGCTCCTGGGACATTGCCTTGCAGTCTGTGCCTGAAATGACTCCACTATTCCCCAATGTCCAGCCCCTGGCTGGAGAGAAGCATGATACAAGGACAACATCTGCTCTTTGGCTAAGAGAAGTTGTGTGGTTTCAGAGGTATTTTGGAGCTCGTGGTTGCCCTAGGATTGTGTGATTTGCTTATAGTATTTAATTAGTTTGCACTGAATGCTAGATGGGGTGCTCCAGCACACCCAACACTGTTTACATTAACTGTTTATATTTGATGATTGGTGTGATCGAATACATGCTTGCATTTAAAGACAATCTGCCTCTGAGTAATTATTAATAGCGCCGCTTGCCACAAAGTGGCACACACCTGTGATCCCAGCAACTTGGGAGGCTGAGATAGGAGAATCACAAGTTCAAGGCAAGCTTCAGTAACTCAATGGGGCACTAAGGAACTCAGTGAGACCCTGTATCAACATAAAAAATATAAAAAAGGGCTAGGGATGTGGCTCAGTGGTTAAGTGCCTTGGGTTCAATCCCTGATATCAAAAAAATTTAAAAATTTTAAAAAATTTACGGATGAAATGAATAGAAACTCTCACCTTAGACCAGTTAGGCCTCCGGAGCTGCACCTCTGGCTTATAAATCTTTTTGGGAGTTAATCCAAATGGCAGAACTGGGGCTGCTGGTACCCCAAATCCAAAGGGGGGAGGCGGAGGCAAACCCATTCCAGGTGGAGGTGGAGGAATGCCAGGGCCACCAGGAAATGGAGGTGGTGGAGGGATTCCAGGACCACCAGGAAGAGGAGGAGGGGGAGGTGGCATTCCTGGTCCTCCAGGCAAGGGAGGAGGTGGGGGGATGCAAGCACCCCCAGGTAAGGGAGGTGGTGGAGGGATGCTAGTACTTCCAGGCAAGGGAGGTGGTGGGGGAATGCCAGCACCTCCAGGCAAGGGAGGTGGAGGGGGGATGCCAGCACCTCCAGGCAAGGGAGGTGGAGGGGGGATGCCAGCACCTCCAGGCAAAGGAGGGGGAGGAGGGATGCCAGTACCTGCAGGCAAAGGAGGGGGTGGAGGGATGCAAACAACTCCAGGCAAAGGAGGAGCAGGTGGAGGTGGAGGAGGAAAAATGGTAGCACCTCCAGGAAGAGGAGGTGGGGGTGGTATACTAACCCCTCCTGATAAAGGAGGGGCTGGAGGTGGAATAACCGTGCCAGAGTCACCAGGTAGAGGAGGGGCAGGAGGAACAGTGGCACTACTAGGAACAGAAGGAGCTATAGCAACAACTGAGGCAGAGAGAGAAGCCATTTCTTTCTTGGCATCTTCCAGTTCTTTTGACAGCTTGGCAACCTACAGAAACAACACTTATAAGAATACTTGTCACCCCATTTCAGGGACTGGGGGGGGGGGAACCTAAGAAACTACTTAATCCAAATTTCTCATTTTACATATGGAAGGACTGGGAGGAGTTCAACAGTCTACATGATTTGCCTAAAGTTACACAGCCATTTAGTGACAAAGCCAAACCCAGAACTCAAGTCATGTTCTTAGCTGAGTATGCTTTGTAGTAAAAAACACAACTTCAACTCTTAGTTTAACTCTGATTATAAAATGCAGAGGTCAAGCAAATAAAATATTATATTCTAGTTATATCCAAGGTGCTATAAGGCAATTATAGAACTACATAAGTGATCAAATAATCAGATATTACAGATCACTTAAATATTTATAAAACTACAGTGAGGATAACTCTGTCCACTGATGATTAAAATAAGGGAAAACTAACAAAGAGTTTAATTTTTACTCCTAAAAATTTATTAGAAGTCTATTACCTTTATTTATGGGTAGAATTGTGTAAATCATTTTATTCTTGGTTTTTCTATGTTTTCTAAATGTTTTGTTGTATATATTATTTACTACCCAAACAAAACTAAAAGCAGTAAATGATTTTTAAGATATGCACCATTTAACTACATTATCTATTAGCTGCCACCTCCCTAGGAGTGAGATGACTGGCTCCTGTCCCAAGACGTGAGCTGATAGCAGTAACAGTCCTTCTTTGCTCAGAAGTTACCTCTCCTGTGAGCTGGGACACCTCTGCTTCAAGGTCTTGTTTCTCTATAGCAATTTGTTGCTTTTCAGAATCGAGTGCATCCTTTTCTCCCTGAAGATCCTGAAGTTTCTGCTCGAAGTCACTTTCCATCTTTTTCATTTCTACTTGTAGCTCATGTCGGGCTGTTAACTCTGAGTCCAGCTAATGAAGAAAGCAATTAGGTTCGCAATTAGGCTCCCCAAAAACTCTTCATCCAATTAAGAAGCCCATGTGTTATTCCCCATAAATTGGTATTTTGTGCCAGTACTTGCTCTGCAGAGTTCACTAACCCTATATATCAGGCAATGTATGGGGGGAAAAAGCACTATAATTTTGACCTTAAAGTCAAGGATAAAAGACAGGAGAACTAAAGATCCTTTAATAGTCTTCCTACTTTCACAGTTTAACAAAACAAAACCCTGGGCTGGGGTTGTGGCTCAGTGGTAAAGCGATCGCGATCGCCTTGCTTGTGTGAGGCCCTGGGTTCGATCCTCAGCACCAAATAAAAATAAATAAAATAAAGGTATTGTGTCCAACTACAACTAAAAAATGAATATAAAAAAAAAAAGATTGTATTTAGAAAAAACACAAAACAAAACCTTTAAGATTTGAAAGAACTTTAACCAACCTACTAGCAAGGGGTCTCCTGGATTCCATAGTCACTAGAATATAAAAATCTATCAACTATAATAGGAGTCCTTAACAATCAAAGAGAAAAAGAGAACTCAAACATATTCCAGTTCCTATTATTCTAGGGATAAGAGACCTGAGATGCCAAACAAATCTGAAAGTGCCATCACTATTATTCCAGAGTATCATCTATCGTTCCTGTCCTTCAAGGGCTGTGCAAGCTCACCTTCAGCTCCTCGTGTTCACATCCATTAACCCTTTCTCCAATGACTAACCTATACTGAAAAGATGTAACCTAAAGACTATTAGATGCTGAGTATTTTCAAATATGAACAAAAATTGTCTTGCATGTTAGAAAAATAATAACCCTCATTTAAAGAAAGATATACTTTAAAGAGGATAAAAACAATTTGGAGGTGGGGGCATAAAGCTAGAGATCAAACTCAGGACGTTATGAGTGCTAGGCAGGTAGTCTACCACTGATCCCACAAACGCACCTTTTTTTCCAGCTCTGTAGCTTTGGCTTCAGATTTCTCCACTTTTGTTTTATCAATCATTTGATCTGGGGGGGAAAAAGTCAGTAAATGAAGTTCCCAGTTCTCTTGGTTTCCTTCTCATTCCTAAGCCTTTTAATACACCAAAGAGCAGTCTTCTGTCCATTTGGTTATCTGTTATTATCCTTACTGTTCGGCACTAGACCAAGAAATAGGACTTTTAGATAAGTTCAACCTATAATTTCTCAATGCAAAGCAAGGCTAACATGCTGGGTGGCATGAAGAATGCCTGAATTATATTTATGAAACTCTGAAACCGGCAAGTATCACAGATGATAGGTGAAGTCCCTACAAAAAAGTGATGTATGAGAAAGGGCAGGATGTTAGATTTATTGTAGAAATATGTTAAACATAAGGACTGTACATTCCTAACAAAGATGTTGGTTATGACCTAAGAAAGGACAAAAATGGAAATATCTGGGGAACAGAAAGATTTCTTCTCTGAAATTATCATTGACAGAAAGATGCAAAATGAAAAGTAAAAGCAATGGATGCTTTAAGGAACTGGATAGAAGAGTATACTTAACCAATCAATCCCTCAATATCAATCTGGAGGTGCCGGCATTTGAAATCAGGATCAGCTCCATTCTTATGAAGAACTATCTGGGAGATACATTCTTCAATCAACTTATAGTATTGTGGTCTACAGAAGAATCAGAACAGACAGAGTTATCAAATGGAAGTCAAAGGATAATTTTCAGAAGTATTCAGGATCAAGAAAAGTAAACTGACAATAGAAAGACTTAAGGATACGTGTTCTAAAAAAGAACTTTTCGTAAAGTTAATGGAAGCACCTCTGCCGTGCTATAAGAAATCCCCCTTCTTTCATGTCAGCTCCCACCCTTCCTATTCCAGATAATCAACTTCTTATGGGGAGGGGATGTAGCTCAGTGGCAGAGTATGTGTTTAGTGTAAAAGTCCTGGAGTCAACCTCTAGCACTGTGGGGGGAAAAAGTTCTTTCCATCTGCCTCCAAGTGCCAATACTTTCCCATTTAAATGTTCAGGCTTGATCCCTCTCTATAATGAACAGTGCTACTGTTGAATTTCCACTTCCAGGTAACAAGAAAGATTTTAAATTACAAACTCCCTTTGTTATTCTCCCCCTATTTACTCCCTTCCAAAAGGAAGGGTATTTTATTTATTTTTTATTGTTTATTTTTCTTCTTTGGTGGGAAAGGTATTTCAATTTATATACTCTGGCCTTTTCCACAGGGATGCCTTTCAGTTGGGTTAAAGGGGTTACTGATGGCTTCATCTGTGACTAATAAACCAGAATCCAGTCTTTCTCTTCTTTTTCCTTTTACAGGACAGTCTTTGAATTTTAGGATTCTGCCCTTTCCATTTAAGCTCATATTCAAAACTTCCCATAGGCACACCATCTTACCTGGCCTCATAGTCATTTCGGACCAACAGCAGGTGCTGAAGAATGGACAGGAAGTGTGGCTCTGCCTTTGAGTCCTTCACTGTGTTTAATAAAATCTGGAAGACTTCGCTAAAGTCAGTGGAAAAGGAACAGGCTAAGGAAAGCAAAAATTTAGAAACTGTATTTGACAGATGGCTTGCTCAGTTTTGGGAGAAACAAAGGAAAAGTAACAAGATGCCACTTCTACTTTAATAATGGCTGTTCCTCCCATTAATATTACCAGAAACTTTAAGTTCCTTTGGTTAAGGATAGTACTTTAAAGGGACTGAGAATTCCTAGTATTTGGCTTAAAGATCAAGCAGTAGACAGAAAAACTAAAAATACAACCACCTCAAAGTCCCTTGTGGCACATACTAATAGTTAACCAAATTAATCCTTCAGCCCAAACATATCTAAAGTCAGCTCTACATCTCAGTGGGCTAAGCTACCATGTTCTAGGAAGTTTAAAGTGATTTTGATGGCTGTCCATGTTGAACAACGCTCAGACCACCTTTATTGACTTCCCTAGTCTATAATGAAGTAAATAAACCCAATAGTAATAAAAAGACACATGCCTTATTTACTGAGAAGACACATCAGCCTCATGCCTTGTACTGAATCATCTCCCAGATCATTCCATATGAGGGTCTGTAACTGAATGCAATGAATGTTTCATCTGTCCCAAGACTCTGTCCAGTGAACAAAAGGATATTCCATCTCCATGCGAATGTCATCTAGCCGTCCCTTCAGATCATAGGAATCTTCTTCCCCTTGTTCATCAAACACATTTAGTTGCACTCTCATATCATCATTTTCAATCTCTCGAAGGTCCTGTCAATAACAAAAGTAGAAGTGAGGGAATCCAAAAGTGTCTCATGTGGCTAGAAACCAACACCTTTCAACTTGGTTTTTAAGTTTAAAACCAGTAATCCTGGGAATGACTGAGGCTGTAAGAGCAGGAAGGAACCAGCCCAGACTTTCTAATGAAGTGTTGTCTCTTACCTGCAACACTTGATGCAGCCCTAATCGCATCAGTTCACTTCTAATGTGAACTCGGAAGTCAAGTTCTTCAGCTGGAGTGATGAGAGCATTGATCAGCTGTAGGCATCCCACCTAAAAAAAAAAAAAAAAAAATTCAGTAGCTATGTCAATGGTAACTATTACAGCTCAAGACTCCATCCTCTTTAAATGCACTCCAGGACTCCCAAATAAAACCCAGAAGGTGTTGTACAAAAACTATGGGAACAACCTTTCTACTACAGCAGAAACCTAGTTTGAACACAGGCCTTGAGACCTCAGAAATATAAATGATTCCAAGGATATGACAGTATATGTTATTGGAGAACCTTGGTTTTACTAATGTACAAATAGATATCTTGCTTTTTTTCAATCTCACAATGAGGAAAGTTCTTTCTTTGACTTCTTAGAGAAAAGGTTGCATCATTTTCCCTTCAGAACAATTTTTCAAATGTAAAATATATTGTTGGGAAATACTCCACATAATTCTAATCTTGGGCTTAGTTTCAAGGGGTATACCTTGAGTGCAATGGAGGTCCCACTTTTTAATCCATCCAACAGCGGCTGGAAACGTTCCACCTCATCCATCTCAGCTCTTTCTGTCATTGCCTCCAAAACCCTTTCATTCCTGCTCAAGAAAAAGGAAAGGGAGGGTCCTGCCAGGTGCTCTAACACGTTATGGGTAAATAACACAGGGCACAGACCAGTTAGAAAGCATCATTAATGCTTTAAATTTCTCCAATTAATCTCTTGTCACTCCTAGAACAGGAGTCAGAATCTGCTAAAAACTATAAGCCATTTCTTCAGAAAAATCTATTTCCTAAAATCCAATCCTAGACTCCTATCCATGAATACCAAATTAAAGACCCATATTATGAGTTATAAATTGGTTCAACTTTTTGAGAGGCATTTAATAGTACTATTCAAAGTCTAATGCACACAATGTTTAGCCTACTTCTAAAGGTAAGTTACAACCTATTAGATGTAAACATGAAAACATAAGGATATTTCTTATAGCATAATTTTTAATAGCAAAATTCTTATCTCCTAGACCAACAACCAGAACCTGATTTAGTCCACCTAAAAGTCTAACAATGGGAGTGTTATTAAATAAATTATGGGACATACATGATATGCTAAATGGCCATTAAAGATAATAAGGTAAATCTATAAATACTGACAAAGAAGGATGTCCAAGATCTACTGTTAAATAAATAAAAAGAAACAAGCTGAAAAGAATGATTTAACTTTTGTTAAACCTGTCCTCAAAAAAAAAAAAAAAAAAAATCTATTCTATACATGCAGTTGGTTTTAAAGACATAAACCATCACTCCTCACCTCTTTTGGGGTGGGAGAAGATGATTCAAAATCAAGAAAATGTAATATGCTTGTGCTTTGAAAAACCATTAACAGTGTAATTTCTGTAGAATAGGACTTGGTGGTTGAATGAGGATGTTAAATTTTACTTTATATATTTCTTCATTTGAATTTTTAAGATAATATTGTGCTAATTCTGAATTAACAAAATAGTACATAAAACAGAACAAAACAAAAATGTCCTGGACAAAACAGACATTAATGCAGAGGCAACAGATACCCTGATGACCAATGGCACACTCAGGATAGGAATCTTTCCTAAATACAGATGGACAGAAATGCTTGAACTTATGTTTCAGATTTCAGATTTTTTCAGACTTTGAAATATTTAAGTATATACGAGAGTTATCTTAGGAATGAGATAGATAGAAGTCTAAACACAAAATTTATTTATGCTTCATATATACCTTATACACACAGATGAAGTTAATTTCATAATAATACTTTCAATAATTTTGTGCACAAAATAAAGTTTTATGGTATGAGATTTTCTACTTGGGGATGTAATGATGGTACTCGAAAAAGTTTCAGTTTGGAGCATTTTGGGTATTCAGATTAGGAATGTGCGATCTATATTAAAATTCTTAGCACAGTGGTACATGCCTATAATCCCAGCTACTTAGGAGGCTGAGGTAGGAGGATTACAAATTCAAGGCCAACCTGAGCAATATTAGTAAGGCCTTTTCTCAAAATAAAAAATTTAAAGGGTTGGGGATGTAACGTGTGATATAACACTGCTGGATTTAATCTCTAGTACTGGGAAAAAAGATTCTCAGTGTTTACTTCTGATAAGAAATATGGTCTTGCTGAGTGCAGTGGGGTACACGTATAATCCCAGTGGCTCAGGAGACTGAGGCAGGAGGAATGCAAGTTCAAAGCCAGATTCAGCAACTCAGTGAGGCCCTAAGCAACTCAGTGAGACCCTGTCTCAAAGTAAAAAAAGTTAAAAAGGGCTAGGGATGTGGCTCAGTGGTTGAGAGCCTCTGGGTTCAACCCCTGGTACCAAAATAAACAAACAAACAAAAGAAATATAGTCTTAGCTAGTATTTAAGATCAAGAGAATATCTAAACAACTCAATTTTCCTCTACACTAAACAGATGATAAAAATGCGAATGGACAAAAGAAGTAACTCTAATCACATACATGTCCTCTGGTTGTGGTAGAATACAAAGAGCAGAAAGCAGTTTAGCTGCATCAATCATCATGTTGGGAACAGCGGGATCCATGGCTCTGACCAGCAGTAAAATTCCTTCTTCTGTCTCCAACATGGTTTTGATTCCAAACTGGTAGGACAAAAACAGAGAAGGAGATTTAAAGATAACAGCATCAGTTAGGCAAGATAGCACATGCCTGTAATCCTACCTGTAATCCCAGAACTCAGGAGACTACTTTACCACTGAGCTATATCCCCATTCTTGAGTTTCTCAAACAACAGAAATTTATTGTCTCACAGTTCTGGCTAGAAGTCCGAGATCAGATGTTAGCAGGGTTTGTTTCTTTGAAGACTGAGGGAAAATGTTTCATGCCTTCTCTTGTAGTTTCTGGTAGCTTATTGGAATCTTTGACTTTTGCTAAGTTGCTTAGGGCCTTGCTAAGTTACTAAGGCTGGCTTTGAACTTGCAATCCTTCAGCCTCAGCCTCCTGAGATGCTGGGATTACAGGTGTGTGCCACTATACCTTTATAATGGTGTGCCACCATTCTTTATAATATCCCAATTCAAGAGAATAATTATAGATTACATTCTGAAACAAATTAGAGCTGGGAAAAAAGGTCCATGGAAAATATGTACATGTGGCAATGAATAACAGATTCAGTACTAAAAGGGACAACCTCATTTTTCTACTTCCACTTTGGGGTTTGCCAAGAGAAAAGAACAAATGGAGGTCCAGATGAGGACTGGAAGAAGAAGGGGAAAAAAAAATTTTACCTTGTTGTTCATAAAAGCTTTCAAACAGCGAATGATCTCATGTTGGTTTCTGCTATCGTAGCTCCTGTATGTAGAAGACATAATCAGTGAAGTCTCTTTATTCTACATCCCTTTCCCAATTGACTTTTTAACCTTGCAAACAAGGATCTTAGGAATATCTCCAACTAATAGCCAAGTAAAGTCCAGCACATAGCACTTAGCCCAGAAACATTGACAAAAGTAAGTAGATGAAGAGGGATCCCCATCATAAAAGACCTTTGGCTGTAATACAAGAATTTATTATTACATTATAACTTACCCTTTAACTCTTTCTAGGCTTCTAAGTGCTAAATTCTATCAGGATAACATCCTGATGCTTGCCCCACTACTTAAAAGATTTCAGATCTGAGAAGGTACATGTAGGAGGTCCTGGCCCTGTATTATTTTTGTCTCAGAAAGAGTCTAGGAGGTAAAGAGGTCACTTTGGCTCAGTCTGGTTTCCAAGGTAGCCTAACACAGTCCAAGTTATTCCCAAATTATTCCAATCACGAAGACTGTTGTAAAGGTAGTCCCAAGCTGATCAAGTATATTTTAAGACACCATATGGGATATGACCCAGACTAGATCACTCTGGAGAAAATCAGATCCTACTTCCAGACTGAAAAAGGGGGAGATAAGTAATCTTAAGTGTATATATCACACTCATCATGAAATTCCAAGTTCCTCATCCTTTGCCTATAATTATAATCATCATTCATCCACTGGTCACCCCACAACAAAAACCATTCTCAGCTAACAGTATATGCTCCTAGTCTATACATTTAACTGTTATTATTCTATAACCCTATAACCCTCCACCTTGAAGATGCAAAGACCTGGAATTTCTTACCCAGCAGTCTCCTCTTTCTCATCGTGAAGTCGTTTGAGGATGTCTAATAAAGAAGTCAGACCTTCAGCACCAAATGTTTGTACCCAACTATAAAAAAAAGACAGGGACAATGCAATATCAAATCAATAAATATTACTTCTTATTTATGATCAACTCTTTATTCCCAATTCAGATCATCCTTATATTTCCCGACTCCTTTGATCTTCAATCACACCAGTAAACTCTACTGTTGGGTTCCTACTCCTGTTAACTCCTCAGAACCCTCACCTGACAGGGTTGTTGTTGAGAGAGACACGAAGGGATTCCAGGCAGCTAAGCAGAGGCATATCCCGCAAGCCTGATCTCAACTCCTGAATGTACATCATGGCAGATCTAGAGCTCTCCTTTTGGCTCATGCCCTGGATAGGAGGCATACAGAGAAATTAAGCACTGGACATAGTCATAAACTGGGGGCTAATATTAGTCAATACAGTTTAAATAACATGAGGGGCAGAAATCTATCAGACCACAAATTATGTGAGACTCAGAATTGTTCATCCCATTTCTTATACTTCATGAAAGTTTATATCATGCAAAAAGTATTTAAGAATGGTAACTCAGCCTGAATGTGTGGCACAAACTACAGGAGGCTGAAGCAGAAGGATTTCAAGTGCAAGGCCAGCCAGAACAATTTGGCAAGATCCTGGCTTAAAATAAAATTTTGAAAAAAGGCTGGGAGAATGTAGATCTGAGTGGTAGAGTGCTTGCTAGCATTTGCAAGGCCCTGGGTTCAATCCCCACTACTGAAGGAGGGAAAAAAAAGAGTGGTAACTCAAATGAGAGTGTAAAAAAAAAAAAAAAAAGAGTAGGCTTATGTAATGGAATAAAACACAATTGACACAGACATAAAATGTTATATAAAATTAACAAAATAAACAGGTCCAAACTAAGGGCAGTCTCCCATGTCATGGGTACCTGCCCCAAGACTCACAGCCTTGGAAGTGTGCAAGTACTGGGACACCATCTCCCTCTTGATGACAATGTCCTTCTCTCTCAAAGGTTGCTGTTTTTCCTCATTCAGGTTCATATCCAGCTAGTAGAGGAAGAAAAAAAGAAAAATATAATTGCCTTAAATTCATTACAAGTTTTTAAGTGTTTAATGCTTACTACACTTAGTGATGAGTTCAGTACAATAAATGATTATTGAATAAATATGCTTTTGGGATTCCTAGACATTTAAGCTATTATGACTGATAAAAAAGCAAAAACAAACAAAACCCCCACCATGCTCATACATACATTTTTAGGAAAAATACCATTTTGAGGTGGGAAACTTACCAGCATCTGTTCAAAGAGAACTAGAACTTGCTCATCAGAAATATCCTGCAAGGACTGTGCTGTTGGGTCATCCCCATAAGAGGCAGAAGAATTTCTATGAGCAGAATTGGGTTTTTCCTTCTCCTTCTTAATTCTCATGCTGGTAAATCTCTCCAGCTGAGAAACAGAAAAAAGTATTATTAGTGCTCCATTTTCATTTATACAACAAACTACACACCAAATAACCAATCCTTTCATCTCTTTCACATGCATGGTTCCTTTGGTTCATGAATAGTTCAATACTCTTCTAACATGAAAAGAAGATATCAATTTTCCTCCTAATTTATCATACTGACTCTATTCTCATCTCTATCCAGAGATAAGAGGACTACAGCATAAAGATTTCAAGTTTCTCTATAAAAGGCAGGTTTGATCTTGATTTCCCCAGCTATTCACCCCACCTTAGGCATCTCAAATTTAATAAGGGGAATTGACCAAAAAAAACAAAAACAAAAACAAAACAAAAAACAACCTGCCACAATTAAAAGTTCTCATATTTCTAGAGTTTAAACACATTTCATCCACTACTTATTCATTTTTCACATACTCTATATCACAATTCATAGTGTTCTGCCATTTCTAAGACCTCTAGCAGCACAAAACTAAAAGTACCCCATGTATAAAACTATCTCAATAAAGTGCTCTTTGTTTCCTAATAATAAATGTGGCCAGGTCTCCAGAAAATTTCTCCCTGTGAGAGGTGAGTATGATGAGCTGGAGATATGGCTCTGGTTAGCATTTGCTTAGCATGCCCAAAGCCCTGGGTTTGATCCCTAACAGCACCAAAAAAAAAAAAAAAAAAGAAGAAGAAGAGGAGGTAAAATATGACCATAGATTTTAAGATATTAAGTCATACAGGATAAATAAGTAAATGCCTTAAAGGCAGGAATCTCTTCTTCTTTTTCACATTCCAAGGAACTTGGGTTTAAGGCAACTAAAGTTCAATATACGTTCTTCAAAATCCCCTTTGCATGACATCTAGTCAGGAAAAAATACACTGTCCTTTCAAGGTATATATGCCATCTCTCTGCCACACAAATGCTAACAAACTATTCCTCAGACCTCAAGTACAGATGTTCAAATTTAGAAGAGTAACCAATAAGCTGCATTTATCAGCTCAACCCATTTGAAAGTAACAGTAACCATCTGCAAGCATTGCGGAATTTCAAGTGATATGAGTGGCATCTAAACTGCAAATCAGCTTAGAGTTTAAAGACTATGCCTAACTTTGGAAGTTAATCAATATGCCAAGGAAATGCATGCAATGGGCCAAACATAGGGCAAAGGGTTAGGAAAAAGCCTTACGGTGCTCTGAAATTAGCTCCCACATTACCATTATAAGTTAAAGAAAGTCAGATTTATGGAAACCAGTAAATATTATAGTATAAGAACATGCACATGCCAAACAAAATTTCCTTACCTCATCTGCCATGAGCCGCTTCAAAGTCTAGGAAATAGGAAAGAGGAGGAATAAGAGAAAAGAGATCAGTGAAATGCCAAGACACTTCCCAAACACCAGATGGGTTGGGGGAAAAAGGGAAGAAAAATAAACTGAAAGACTCTAAGCTACTTTCCACAACCTAAAAAATTTCTGCCAATGTATTTAGCACAGTCCCTTAGGTCAGTAGTAGAAAGAATTTGAAGAACACTAACATATGACTCTTAAAAAAAGTAAGATGGAGAACTGAACATACTCTAAATTCAATGACTAATAATTATGAAATGTGCCCAAAGTCATTAGTAAACAAGGAAATGCAACTTATAATCACAATGAGGTATCATTTTACCCTCTCAAGACTGCCAAAAACTTTCATGTCTATCTCGCTGTACAGCAACAGAGGATCTTACATATTGTGGGTGTTAATGTAAACTTCTGGGGCCACTCAGGAAAACCAAATAGTGTTATCTAGTAAGGTGAAATATGCACATAAATTACAACTCAACATATCAATTTCTACATATATACTATGTTGAAAAGTGCATGTAAAAATAGGAGGAAATGTGTTCATAGTCATACTATAAAATGTCTAAAACAACAATACAAATGGCCATGAAGGGTAGAATGGACAAATAAACTAGTATATTGATACAATGAAAACAATTATGCAAAGTGAATGAACTTGTAACTACTCAAATATACTACTGAATCATTATTTCATTTACTTGAACCCTACAAACAAGTAAAACTACATTATATTATTTAGGATGTAAAATTAGAAAAGGAATGATTACCACAAGTGTCAAAACAGTGGTTACTTAGGGTGAGTAGAAGAGCTGTGATTGGGGAAAGGACAAAGTGGCTTCTGAGTACTTACAATGTTCTATTTCTTAACAGGAAATACAAGGGTGGGTAGATGGGTGTTATAGTTTGAATCTATAAATGTCCCCAAAAGAGCTCATAGGTTAGGCAATGTACAATGTTCAGAGGTAAAAGCATTGGATTATAAGAGCTGTAGCCTCATCAGTGAATTAATCCATTTGATAGATTAATAATTCGAACTACTGGGTGGTAACTGTAAAACAAGTGGGACATGACTGGAGGAACTAGCTCACTGGTGGTACAGCCTTGAGTATATGTGGCCCTGGCCCTACCTTTTCTCTGCTTCCAAGAGCAGACAACCCTCAGCCACACCCTTCCACCATGATGCAATGGCTTCATCTAGGGCCCAGAGCAATGGAGTCAGCTGACCAGCTGATCATAGACTGAACATCTCAAACTGTGAACTCCTCTAATTGAATAGGTAGTTTTCCTTAGGTTTCCACAGTCATATATACTTGCCTATCTTGTAGCACTAGTCGTAGATTATAATTGTCATTTTTAAAATTTTTGCCTCCTTTATACCCTTACAGATTATGTTCCTTAAGGGCAGAGCCTGAGATTTAGTCATTATTATTGCCTATGAAAAAATACTGTAAACTAAAGCTACTTCCTTAAATTGTCAATCCCTAGAGAAGTCCTCAAAGTCTGTTCTACCTATTAATTGTATCAATGAAGAAACAGATACTGAGACAGGTGGAATAAATCATTAAAGCCACACAATTAGAGGCTGAGCTGGGTATTGAACTTAGGTCTCCAGTTTCCAAAACCCCAAAATCTTTGCATTCCCCAAATTCTTCGGTTTCTATTTCATGATCACCAACTCTTGCCTTTAGTTAAGAAAAATAAACACTCATTTTCATAAGAAGATACACCATTTCTCTTGCTTTCCTGGGGCATCATTAGAAATATTTGATCCTTAAAAAAATATTATCCATATTTTAGTGCTCAATTTGGAGTGAGGATCACAAAAGTGAATGACTCAGAATAAAAGCTGCATTTTCTGAACTAGTCCAACAGAGGGCAGCAACAACCAACAAAGTGAAGCACAGTATAGGCAAAATTCTGTTTCAGAACCCAAAAAAAAAGCCCCAGGAACAAGCCCAATTATTTGAAATGAAAACCTGCTGCTAAAGTATATTGAGGGCACATGGTTTACTTATTTTATACTATGTGTTTTTCCTCAAAGATTCTGTATATACTGTGTTTGGAAACAGCTTTGTTTAGTTTTTTTAAATTGTATCATTTGTTGTTTGGCAGAAGTTCCTAGATCATGAGAAGTAAAGAAATTAAAAGTACTGTACTCCAGGAAGAAAATACCACTGAGGCTATATTTGTGCCCTGTGCTTCAGACATCCAAACTTTTTTATAATTTCTAATCATCCTTCCTCTAAATGCTTCTACTTTCACCACTCTCCTTGTTGGCTGTCAATTTTTTTCTGCTGCCAAAACCAAACTCTTGTAATGCCTCACTTCCTGTCCCTCCTATGGAGTCCTCCACTAAATACTATCACTAAAACCTTTAACTACAAATATAGACACTGAAGGAAGCATAAATACTGAATTAATTTTTAAAACATCAAAATTAGCTCATGACTACAGATAAATAAGAACCTTTAGGTAAAAGATGGCATTAAACCAAAGTATCTAATTTCTCCTCTTCTTAAAACCCCACTAAATCTACAGGAAAGGGATTTTCAGAAAGAAAGAAATAACAGGGGAAAGAGCCTACAAGGTTGGAAAGAACAAAAGAAATTTCAGCCAGTTTTGAAGCTGGGGCATTAAAAGAAATGGCAATATTCTACCCAAAGAAACAGAAAGAAAGAAAGTCCTGAACCAGAAGTAGGAAAGGGAAAAAAAATCAACCCAAATTACACTTAAGGACCTTCAAAGTGCAGGAATTAGTGGTGCCAAATACCTGTGGAAATGATGGGGGGTGGGGATTGGAAGACCAGTAATAAGATTAAGAAAGTTGCTGAAGAAGTGGTTAGATTCTTTGAGCACTCAGGAGACGGAGGCAGGAAGATCCCAAGTTCCAGGATGGCCTCAGCAACTTAGTGAGGCCCTGCTTCAAAATAAAAAATAAAAAGGACTAGGGATGTAGCTCAGTGGTAAAGTGCCCCTGGGTTCAATCCATAGTACCAAAAAAAAAAAAAAAAAAAAAATTGATCCCTAGATCCACCCCCAACCCAATTCCCCAACCCAGCTCCACCATGCCACTGGCAAATTACTTTATCTTCCAACAGAAGTATGGAAATTTATTCTTAGAAAAGGGTGAAACAAAGGGTCTTTGGATTCAGGGATGGCAGGCACATTGTGGGCAATGATCCTACATACACAAAAAAAGACCAAATAAGCCTACATCTACTATATACTGACATTCAGCACTTCCCACCTCGGGTCTCTCAGAACCCTGCAAAAAAGTCTTGAACCCTGAAACAGAATACTAAATCTTCTCTAGGGAATCAAAAAACAACCTAAAGCTACTGATGTAGTCTAAGTAGACTTTTGCAGACCTCCACTGTCCAATATGGCAGTCACTAGGCACAGGAATCTTAGGAGCACTTCTAACGTGGCTAGTGCAAATGAGAAAGAAATTATACTTTTAATATATTTAAATTTAAAAATCTAATTTAAATTAAAAATTATCTCTATTGTTAAACTTACATATGAATAGAACACTTTGGATATCCCATCTCATCACTTTTTTTCAACTATCCTTACTAACGAATAAAGAAAAGGAAATAAAAGGAATACAGATTGAGAAGAATATAAAACTGTTTGCAGATGATCTGATCATCTATATAAAAAATCTGAAGGATCCAACAAGAAGTATTCCTGGAACTAATAAGATTCCTAGGGCTGGGGTTCTAGCTCAGTGGTAGAGCAATTGCCTAGCATGTGTGAGGCACTGGGTTTGATCCTCAGCACCACATAAAAATAAATAAATAAAATAGAGATATTCTGTTCATCTACAACTAAAAATATTTTTTAAAAAATAAATAATATCAAGTATGCAAGGTTAATATATGAAAGTCAATCCCTGTTTTTAATATGAAATTAAAACCATTTACACTGGCATCCCCTAAAATGATAAATACAGGTATAATCTAACAAAGTATGTACAAGATGTAAAACTACAAAACTCTGATGAATAAAGTCAATGAACTAGATAAATGAAGAGAGATTCCACATTCATGGACAGAAACATCAAATGTGTCACAATGTTGATTTTTCCCAAATTGATATACAGATTATAAATGTAATCCCAACCATAGCAAGTGGATACCAACAAACTGATTACAAAGTTTAGAAAGGTACAAGATCCAGAATAGTCAATATAATATTGAAGGAGAAGAACAAAATTGGAACACTGACCCTACATAACTTTAAGACTTAGTATAAAGCTACAGTAATCAAGACAGTATGATTAAGCAGGGCGCAGTGCATGCCTGTAATCCCAGCAGCTCAGGAGGCGGAGGCAGGAAGATCATGGGTTCAAAGCCAGCCTCAGCAACAGCGAGGAGGCTAAGGAACTCAGTAAGACCCTGTCTCTAAATAAAAAATACAAAATAGGGCTGGGGATGTGGCTCAGTGGTCTGGAGTCTTTGAGTTCAATCCCCAGTACCTCTTCCACCAAAATAAGTATGATTGGCAAAAACAAATCTCAACAACTAGCAAATCAAAGGAACAGAATAAAGAGTCCAGAAAATAGGCCCACACATAATCAACTAACCTTTGACAAAGAAGCAAAGTCAATATAAAGAAGCAAAGGTAAGGGGCTGGGGTTATGGCTCAGCGGTAGAATGCTCACTTAGCATCCTTGAGACACTGAGTTCGATCCTCAGCACCATGTAAATGTAAAATAAAGATATTGTGTCCACTTAAAACTAAAAAACTAAAATTAAAAAAAAAAAAAAAAAGAAGCAGCAGCAGCAGCAAAGGTAGTCTTTCATTTTTCCTTTTTTTTTTTTTTTTGGTACTAGGCTTGAACCCCAGGAGTTCAATCCCAGGAGGTATTTTACCACTGATCTACATCCCCAGTCCTTTTTAATTTTTTAAAAAATATTTTTTAGTTATAGATGGACACAATATCTTTATTTTATTTTTATGTGGTGCTGAGGATCAAACCCAGTGCCTCATGCATGGAAGGCGAGTGCTCATCCCCTGAGCCACAACCCAGCCCAGTCCTTTTTAATTTTGAAACAGGGTCTCCCTAAGTTGCCGAGACTAACAAGATGATGTTAAGTTGGTTTTTGCTAAAGCTACTGGGATATCTGCCTCTTTGAGGGGAAAAATTAAAAAATAGTGTTCTGCAAAAGACAATGTTAATAGAATGAGAAGACAAGCCATTAGACTGGGGGAAAATATTCACAAAACACACATCTGATAATGAACTATTATCCAAAATATACAAAGAATTTAAAACTCAACAATAAGAGAACAACCCGATTAGAAAAGAGGGTCAACTACCTTACAGACACCTCACCAAAGATATACAAAGAACAAAAAATGAGCATGAAAAGATGTTTCACTTCATATGCCATAAGGGAAATTCAGATCAAAACAATTAGATACCTCACAAATCTATTACAATGGCCAAAATTCAGGATACTAATTAACACCAAAAGCTGGTTAAGATGTGGAAAAAGAATTCTCACTTATTGTTAAAGGAAATGCAAAATTGTAGAAGTGCTTTGGAAGACAGTTTGGCAACTTCTTATAAAACTAAACATATTCTACTATACTACCCAGCAATCAAGCTCCTTGGTATTTATTTATCCAAAAGAGTTAAAACATTCTACACAGAAAAACTGCACAAATACTTGTAACAGTAGTTTTATATATTCGTAATCGCCCAAACTTAGAAGTAACCAAGATTTCCTAAGAAGATGAATCAATAAATAAACTGTGGTACACTGTCTTTTGACAATGGGGTGTTATTTAGTACTAAACAGAAATGCACTATTAAGCCATAAAATGACATTTAAGGAATTTTAAATGCAAATTACTAAGTAAAAGCAGCCGACATGAAAAAACTATAAACTGTATGATCCCAACTGTATGACATTCTGGGAAAGGCAAACTATGGAAACAGTATAAAGTGGTTGCAAGGGTAAGGAAAGAAGGATGAATGCAAAAAGTACCGAGAACTTTTAAGGCAGTGAAAATACTCTATATAATAAAATAACATATTTATTCAAACCCATAGAATGTATAATACCGGGCTGGGATTGTAGCTCAGAGGATGACTGCACTATGCAAAGCAGAGAGCAACCTGCTAAAATGACAATACCTTTTATTTTATTTTTATGTGGTACTGAGGATCAAACCCAGTGCCTCACACATGCTAGGCAAGGACTCTACCCCTGAGCCATAACCTCAGCCTGTCGTAACATTTTTTTTTCTTTTTTCTTTTTTTATTTTTTATTGTTGGTTGTTCAAAACATTACATAGTTCTTGATATATCATATTTCACACTTTGATTCAAGTGGGTTATGAACTCCCATTTTTACCCCGTATACAAATTGCAGAATCACATCAGTTACACATCCATTGATTTACATATTGCCATACTAGTGTCTGTTGTATTCTGCTGCCTTTCCTATCCTCTACTATCCCCCCTCCCCTCGTAACAATTTTTAGAATAATCTTTCACTATGTGCAATTAATTATTTGTAAAAGCACAGCATTTTTCTACAGAATTTTTTATTTAACAGACTTAGATCAGTAGATAAATGTCTAAAGGTGACTAGGTGGTATAAGTAAAGAGCTTTACAGAATTGCATTTATTAAGGAGTTTCATCTTTTTTAAAAGATTCTCAGTTTTATCAAATCTCATTTAAATCAACACAAACTACTCAAAGGTACTCTGCCACAAAAGTAACAGTTTGCATATAAATACACTTGTAATATAAATACACTTGGCAGGATACTGCTGTACACTAAATCAACATAAAAATGAAAAGCTATCACTTCACTCTCCATCCAGACAATAATTCAGGTTCTGATTCAATTACCACATCCTAATGTAATGTGTGGTAAGATAAATCTTTTGGTTACCATCTATAGGAAATTAAATACTTTCTAGACAATTTATAGTTTGTAAGAAACAGAAACAACAAAAAGTCAAAGGACCCCAAGGTATGTGAGAACTAATTAAATTCACTGAGTTTAATTATTATTTTAATTATTTAATAATTATTAAAATTATTGTTTTAATAATTGATCACATCCTGATCAATTATTAAAATAATAAATGTAAATGAACTTCAATGGTGATATGTATTAAAACTTTGGTTTTTAAAAAATGGGCCAATGGGACAAAACTTGGCAGTCTTCTGGACAGAGGTTCTCTGCTTGCCTAGTAACTGAAGTGTACCTACTGTGAACTCAAGGCTATAAGAAACTTCCTCTAAGGAACTGATTCACCTCTACTTGAATTTCCAAGATCTTTAACTTTTCACTCTAAAAATAAATAAATAAATAAATAGATTTCTTAAAAGGCACAGGGCTAAAGATGTGGCTCAGTGGTGTAGCACCTGCCTAGCATAGCCTTACCTTTGATGCCCAACACTGGTGGGGAAGGGGAAGGACCAGAAAAAGAACAGTCTCTTGGCACAGGATGTTCACTGTAGCCAAGTAAAAGGTAATTATGTAGTGTTCTTAGCAGCAGGGAGGTTAGCAGGGATCTAATAAGAGAATATGGATAAATATTACTCTGAACAGAGTATATTACATAGCAAAAAGTGTTTCCAACTTTATCACTGAGCATCAGAAGTACAGGTAATGATGGCCAGTAATTCCACGAACCATGTAGCTAGCAAAGGGGAAATATAAGCCCACAACTGCAAGCCTACATCTCAGTACTTTATAAATATCTAGTTCAGGATAACATATCAGAATATTCCAATTATAGCTGAGTTCTTGGCTGAATGGATTACCAAGACAGTTGAACACCACTTGGGAAGTGAAAATGGCCAAATTATATTGTTATATTGAGTATTTTGTACACTTAACGAATGTTTAACAACAAATCCCATCAGTATGTACAACTATAATGCACCAAAAAAAAAAAAAAAAAAAGTGGGAAGCCAGGAATGGTGGAGCATGCCTGTAATCCCAGTGACTCGGGAGGCTGGAGCAGGAAGACTGCAAGTTCAAAGCCAGCTTGAGCAACTTAGTGAAGTCCTAAGCAACTTAGCAAGATCCTGTCTTGAAATAAAAAAATAAAAAAAGACTGAGGGATGTAGCTCACTGGTAAAGCACCTTTGAGTTCAATCCCTGGTACAAAAAACTAAAACAAACAAAATAGAAACATCAAACAAAAAATAAAATGGGAAAAAATTCTGAATTAAATAAACACATTTAAAATGGGGGGAAAAAAAGACTAATGCCTTTCTCTAGGAATGAAACCACCCTGGTCTCAGCCCACAAGGCATATTTAAGAGTTCTTGAAGAAAATATTCAATTATGGGACAGCATGACTCCTATAGGAGTCTCCAAATCCTTTGAAAATTAATAAGCCCTCAAGAAAGAACAAAACCTACCAATGAATAAAATGGGAAGTGTCACTGCAGTCAACAACAGATTCCTTTCAAATCCTAATACCTCTACCCAGGAAAGACAAGTAAAGCATCTGTTATCCAGAATCATACAGAAAAGAGATCTGGGTCCAGCTTTGATTCATTTATTTTACCATAGGACTGATATTCAGTTCCTTAATATAATGAGGCAATTGGGGTTGCAACATGGACTTGTATTCAATTACCAATGAGTCCTAATCTAGTTTTGCCACAAAATGGACCACATTTCCACTGAAGGACAGTAAAACAAGGTAAGCTGTTTTTAGTCTACCACATTTTCAATCTTCCTTCCTTTAGGAATACATAATCTCATAAGACTACTAAGAATAATAAATAATAAAATAGATATAAAGCACTTTGTTTTTCAAAGCACTTTGTAAAAGTTAAATAACATATGGTGGAACCACTAAAACTGGCTCATCTACCTCTTCAATTCGCACTCCTTACACAAAAGTCAATTAGAACCGGAGAGAAGAAAATAATGGATAACTTTAGTTCAGATAAAAGCTTTCCCTTCCATTTTCTTAGAATGCCCTAAGACGAATAGCAAATGAATCAATATCTTATCTCATCTACCATTTACAGAGAAACCAGGTTCTGATATCACTACTTATTGGTGCCTACAGTCTAAACAGAGGTTGTATAGAGTTGGAGTACTCACCTCAAAAGTAAAGGAAAAAAAATGGCACCTCAAGAAAAACAAAGGCAAAAAATGACCAGAAATTGAAAAATGTGGACTAAAAAGATAGAAAAACAAAATGTGTTTAAGGGGGAAAAGTCAAAAAATTACCTAGCAATTGCCAGAATTGGAAAGAACCTAGACTCATGTTCTCCATGACCACTGAGGAAAAAGTGCTAAAGGAGAAGGTAAGACTCAAGCAGTTCATCCACAAGGTTCCACACTGCCTCAGCAGCCAAACAGCTAAACTCAGCACTAAAGAGTAAAACTTTTTAGTTTCACAAAACCTACATGTATTTCATAAACATGTAATTTTCATGTCAGCTATGCTTTGATAAAGCTAAGAAGGATGAATAGATAATAAATTAATTAGAATTCATACAAGAAGCAACAAAGGGAACATAATCAGACATAACAAGATCTTTCATTCCTCATTACGACTTCTTTCTAAAAGATCCTAGGCAGTAGCCCATGTCAATCACAAACTGAAATAATTTGCTTATAAATTCAAAGCAACAAACTCAATTTCCTTCACAATTGTCAAAAACTGTTGGTTTACAATAAACCTCATTTTCCAAATCATAATTAAAATGAAGGGAAACTATCTTAATATTAGCAGTTGATTCTCTAAGGGGCCCAAATTATTCCTCTAGTGGTCCAAGAGGGCAAAATCTCTGAGGAAAAGGAAAAAGTAACTTCTTGCCTACAGCTCAGTTCATCTTAAGGCCCTAGATTGGCTAGACTGTATCCTGGAAAGTTGGTAGCCAACACACAAAAAGGAAAGGGGGCCAGGCGTGGTGGTGCATGCCTGTAATCCCAGCAGCTAGGGAGGCTGAGGCAGGAAGATCACGAGTTCAAAGCCAGCCTCAGCAATTTAGCGAGGTCCTAAGCAACTCAATGAGACTTTGTCTTTAAATAAAATATAAAAAGGGGCTAGGGATGTGGCTCAGTGATTAAGCACCCCTGAGTTTAATCCCTGGTTTAAAAAAAAAAAAAAAAAGCCACTCCAGTTTCACTATTCCACTATAGGGGAACAGGTGGAAACCATACCAGAGACACTGCATGTCTCCTACAGGTCTACAGTGCCTGCCCTTCATACTATAAGGCACTAATGGATTAAGAAAACAAGTTGTCAACGAAGAAAGTGCTCAGAGTCTCGAAAATCCTAATTTCCTATCAAGTGTCAAACAGACATACCAATCTTCTTTGCTTCTAGGTAGGAGGTAAAAGCCTGTACATGTATTCTGTCATTTGGTGAAAGGACAGTAAGCAAAACTTCCTTCCTTTTAAATATCCTAAGTTTCTGATAAAGACTTTTTTGAGTACTTACACAGAAAATAAAATAACATTCACCTATTTTTCCAAACTTTCAACATATATCTTCAACTCTGAATACCGTGCTTGTTCACTGCCTGAGCTTGGAGAAGATTGTGATTGCTCCTTTAAAAAAAGGGGTGTTGTCCATTCATTTAGAAACAGTCAGTGACTCAGGAATGCTGTTTCCCAATCACCGTAGCAACTGTCTTCTCCTCCCATGTTATGATGTGAGTAGCAGGACATCTATTCTTCCTCATGGGTGGGCACGTGTGTGACACACCCAAAGCTTAGCAGACAGGAAGTTTCTGTAGTTGCTATCACTTCTACAAGCAGGCAACAAGTATAAGGGTAGTCTGTATTAAATTCCATTTCCAAACTCCTTTCATTTCTAAATGATGCTTTTGCCTCTTTATTTCCTATCCACACACCATTCCTGATACCTAGGAATAATCATAGCCTACTGATAACACCTTAACTGATAAAGCAACATAGTAGTATATTGCTACTCAAAAAGCCAGAACTGATCTTATGAAATTACAGTAAATATTTTCTGGCCTTGTACAAATCCAGGAAAAGATTTTATTATGAGAACATCTTAGTGGGGAGAGAGGAGGTAGAGTACATAGATGAAATAAAATTTCATTACTCCTCTTCATCAGAAATATAAGCCACAGTTAACATCTTATCCTTCTAATGCTTCCAGTAATCATACTATGTTGAAGTGTAATATTCTAACACAAACACATACAGAATTTCATACCATAGTACTTAGGCTCCAGGTATCAAGTTTGGTTTTTTGGGTTCTATTTAAACTAACTCCAATTTCTGGGGGAAGAGAGAGATAGAGAGATAGATTGTTTTTATATATTTTAACATTTTCTTTTTTTAAAAAAGGTATCATTTTATGATACAATATACAATTCCATTTCAAATAAAAATAGAAATTTTCAGTTTAGAAAAGTGGAAAGTGTTTATGACACTAAAAGCAGAAGACAAGTGTAACCTATAATAGCAATTGTAAAATAATGACCAGAATATTCAAATACTATGTGAAATAAAAATGAGAAACAGAAATTTGGAGTTCTTAAATATTTTTTTGAAAATATATGTATGACTAGGCACAATGGCATACTCCTGTAATCCCAGTGACCTGAGAAGTTGAAACAAAAGGATCACAAGTTCAAAGCTAGCCTCAGCAACTTAGCAAGGCCCCATCTCACAATAAAAAAATAAAAGAGGCCAGGTGTAGTGGCACATGCCTGAAATCCCAGCAGCTCAGGAGACTGAGGCAGGAGGAGCCTAAGTTCAAAGCCAGCCTCAGAAATTTGGCAAGGCCCTAAGCAACTTAGTGAAAATCCTGTTTTAAAAATATAAAGAAAGAAAGCTGGAGATGTAGCTCAGTGGTTAAGTGCCCCTGAGTTCAAATCCTAGTATCAAAAATAATAACAACAATAATAATAATAATAATAAAGGGCTGAGAATGTAGCTCAGTGGTAAAGCACCCCAAGTTCAATACCACAAAAAAAGTAAAAGGGAAATGTAGTGCATCTTTTCATATAAAAACACAAAAAAATCATCTAAAAGCAAAACATCATCTAATTCCTATACTCAAATTCCCACCAGTATTTACTCTTTTCCAGTAGTACTTCTTTTAAGAAATACTCTAACAGGACAGAGTTACAAAATTTAGGAGTAACAATGCAATGTAGGGCAGAATATTAAATAGTGGAGTCTAAAACCTAGCTCAACTCTGAGCAATGCAATACCTCTTAATACCGCTAGGCCTTTGTAAGGAGGTTGGATCAGATCATTTCCAGGGGCTCTTCAGACCCCTTAAAGACTGTACTTAGTTACTTCTGCTCTTTTTGAGGGCAGAACTAGTGCCTACTGCTTGCCTGATAATACATATCCTGCAGTGGCTTTTCACCACTTCTTCTTGTGGTTTCAATCACAGGAAACAGACGTCACCCACGGGCCTACAAGTAAGTAACGAACAAGCCCTGGCAGATGCAATGAGCTGCCAGCTAAGACCAACTCCCATCTTTTTAAAATACAAGAATCAAGAAATCACTAGAGACCTCTATGCCTGGGCAACCTTGACACATATATCTTTCAAAAACATTAACAAAATTTAAAATATTTCTATAAGCTGCATGAAGATAAAATAATTTTAGAATAATCTAAAACCATCTGCCTCAATGGCCAAATTCAAGAGTTGAGGGAATGCTACGGCTTAGAGGGTGTGTGGGTTTAAGGAAAAAAAATAGTGCACCAGCTACCACCACCATTTTTTTGTGGAGATTCACACATATCCTGAGGACTTGAGATTCATTCTTCTCTTCTTTATTTAATATTTTATGTAAATCTTTCTATGCCCATGAAAGATTACAATACTAATATATTCAAATAACATGGAGATTTAGTGATTACGCACTTTAAATGTATGTTAATAATCTCTAGAGCACTAGGTCAAATACTGTCCTGTTTATAATAGTAAAAGTTGGCAGCCTTGCACTATATAAAATAATGCAGAGATTTTTAATCCTACAGACTTGTTTCTTCATTAAGAAATTTAATTTAACTTCATTAAGTCAAAACTAACATACTATCTCTAGACATGAATAATAATTTTTTCTCACAAAGATCTTTTATGGTCAGGGTAGTAATAATACTAATTCTCTCTGCCCCATAGTTACCTTGGTTAGAGGGGACTGATATTTTCAAGACTGTCAATCCCCTAAATTAGACCACGTAAATGAAGAGCCCTGAAAATAATCTCAAGATTCCTAAGGCTAACAGTGAAACTAAAGTACACAAATGAATACTGCTGACATAAGCTAAACACTACCATTGCTCTCAAGAACCTTATAAGCTAGAAGGAGGTAAGGCCCCCAAACAAGATATAAATATATATATTTTTTATTCAGAAATGTCTAAAGAAGCCAAGCATGAGAGCACACACCTGTAATCGCAGTTAATGAGGCAGCTAAGGCACAAGGATTATAAATTTAAGGATAGCCTGGGCAATTTAGCAAGACTTTACCTTAAAATTTAAAAAATGAAATAAAAAATTTTTTAAAACTCTGGGGATGTAGCTCAGTGGTAGAACACCTCTGAGTTCCATTCCCAGTACCTCCCTGCCCACCAAAAAAGTCTTCTTAAATAAGCATGCAACCAAAAGCTAAACTACACTGTATTGGAGAAATGTTTAGAAGAAAAAATAAGGACCAAAGACAGGCTCAGATTGTTTCTACCACTTACCCACCTGTGACCACAATTTGGTTTTATATCTTTGATATTTTTACAATCTAGCTCTCTAAAAATCTGAAAAGATAAATGTATCAAAATTCATAAAGACTGGAAATCAAACAAGCTTAACTCCATGTCTTGGTAGCAGAAATGATTTGCTAGAACACTGACATTAACACTAATCTATTCATGTTCTTAGATAATCCTGGTTTACTTACTGTGACCATCACACATCACATGTCCCAACACTGATATCAATATGCATTACAAGCTACAAAGTGCTAGTTTTCTGTCCTTTTTTCTACAGGATTTTATAGAAAGGGAACCTAAAACCCCTTGCCCGGGATACAATAATCTCTTGAAGTCCCATTAATCCTTATGATTGCTGTAATCAGGCCATTCCTCTTCAGTACCACCAAACATTCAAAACTCAGTTTCAGTTCACACTTTTCCCTACCTCACCTCACAAAAGCCTTCTCTCTCTACTCTGCGGATCATATCCCCCAACTTCTATTAAGCTATCTGAAACTTCAAACAATTATATTTGGGTCATTCATAGAATTGGGGTATTAGCTCAGGCCTTGGAGAAGATTCATGATAATCTCTAATTTTACAAAAAAAGGAAAACAAAAGTGACTTGCCCAGAGTTCATATAAGGTTAATTAGTAGCAAAGTCACAACTAAGCAGTAATATATGGAAAGAATACTGCACAGAGAGTGGGAGATAAAGAGTTTAGTTCTAGTCTAGCTATAAATTTGAACAGATCACTTTGGAGGCTTACATTTCTTCTTCTTCTTCTTCTAAACATTTTTTTTAGTTATACATGGACACAATATCTTTATTTTATTATTTTCATGTGGTGCTGAGGATTGAACTCAGTGCCTGACATGTTCGAGGCAAGTGCTATGCCACTGAGCCACAACCCCAGCCCTAACATTTCTTTTTTTTTTTAAATATTTTTTAAATTTATTTTTTAGTTTTAAGTGAACATCATATCTTTATTTTATTTTTATGTGGTGCTGAGAAACAAACCCAATGCCCATGAGTGCTAGGCAAGCACTCTACACTGAGCCACAACTCCAGCCCCCTAACATTTCTTAATCTATAAACAGGTTAAATTAAATAATTTTAGGTTTCTTGCCAGGTTTAGTGGTACATGAAGCATGTACCACTATATACCAGAGAGGAGGAGGCAAAAGAGTTGTAAATTTGAAGTCAGCCTTGACACCTTAGCAAAAACTTGTCTCAAAATAAAAAATATAAAAGAGCTGGGGGTGTAACTCAGTAATAGAAGCACCTGAGCATTCAATCCCCAGTACCATATGCACACAAAAAAAGAGAGATGGATGGAAAGGAAACAAATATTCGGATTCTTTATACCTCTAACATTCTAAGATTCTGAATTTCAGGTCTTCTTTTAACTCAATAATATTTCCAAAAAACTTCCTCACTTCTCTGAATTTCTTCAGCATTTAAAGTCTATTCTCACAGCTTTCTGGATTTTTTTTTTTTTTTTTTAAACAGGGTCTCTGTTGCCTAGGCTGGTTTTAGAACTCATGGGGCTCAAATGATCCTCCTCTCTCAACCTCCTGAGTAGCTGGGATTATAGAGCATACCACCACACCCAGTTCTCTTAGAACTTACTGGTATAAAGAGGGCTGAGATTACGATTTCTTAAAAAGAACCTGATGCAATAACCACATGACTTCTTGATTAGCCTTTGGATCCAGGGTAGATCAGGCAGGCAAACAAACAAACAAAAACCTCTCTTCTTTCTTCCTCACTACTAGTCATACAGAAAATTCTAGTTTCAGGTACTTAGATTTCTGTGGTAGTGCCTTAATTATTAACCACAGGCAAGTAATTGCCAAGTCTAAGGAACAAACTTCAGCTGTTTCCAGACTCAGAAGAGACCCTGAAGTTACTAATCATTTGCAATTCTTACAGTCAAGTTTCAGGGCCTCTTTTCTTTAAGGGCTGGGGTTGTAACTCAGTGGTGGAGCACTTGCCTAGCACATGTGAGGCACTGTGTTCGATCCTCATCACCGCATAAAAATAAATAAATAAAGGATATTATGTCCACCTACAACTAATAAAATAAAAAATAAAAGAGATATCTTTAAGAATACCAAATGCCAAATAAAAAAATATAAAGGGACTAACTATAGTGACAACCTTAGCAATAAAACTCCTAAAAAGTGATGCTGCTGAAGTTGTTCTACTTACAAAGGAGATAAGACTACATTTAAAAAATAATAATTCTTATAACTGCGTAATAATTCCTGAACTAGGGTTAAGATAGGTTTTGCATGTACTGTAACAGCTACTTTTTAATGCTTAAGAAAGGTTTAATTAAGATCTTCTACTAGCTTCAAAGTCTAAATTACTAAATATGAAAAGCACTTAGGCATTTAGCCAATGCACTTTGTACATTTAAACCTAGTACTCCTTTCCCACCAACTGAACTCTATAGTTTTAGGAGTCTATAGATAACCAAGGACTCAAAAGGAACAGCACCAAAATTTTCTAAGAAATTTCTAGCAGTGAATATTCTTTTTTATATTACAGGCACAAAAAGAGGACACATGTCAACTGTCACTACAATGTAGTGCATAAACTTGGGATTTTGTTTTGTTTTCTGTAGTGGGGATTGAACCCAGGGCCCTTTACCACTGAGCTACATCCCCACCCTTTTAATTTTGTAGTTTGAGACGGGTCTTGCTAATTTGCCCAGGCTGGCCTCCAACTTACAATCCTGCACCAGCTTTCTGAGTTTCTGGGATTATAGGCATGTGCCACCAAACTGGCACAATATAGGATTTTTGGTACTGGGGACTGAACCCAGGGGCAATCAACCAATGAACCACATCCCCAGCCCTTTTTTATATTTTATTTAGAGAGGGCCTCCTTAAATTGCCGAGGCTGGCTTTAAACTTGCAATCCTCCTGCTTCAACCTCCTGAGCTGCTGGAATTACACGCATGAGACACCGCACCCAGTAATATATGGATTTTTTAATAGCTAGACCTAGTTTGAATTCTAGCTCTGTCACTAATTCTACATCCTCAAGCAGGTTACTTGATCTCATTAAATACTAGTTTAACCACCTATAAAATGAAAATGATAATAATATCTATTTTATGAGGTCAATGTAGAGATTTATAAAATACCAAATCTAAAGCTCTTTAGCACAATACTAGAAATATGATAAGCATGCAATAAACGTGCTTTTAACAACTGCTGTTGTTATTGTTACTCCTTATCCTTCCAGTCTGCAAAGAATTAATCATCATCTTTTTTTTAGTTGTTGAATAACTTTTATTTTTACTTATTTACATTTGGTACTGAGAATTAAACCTAGTGCCTCACACATACTATGCAAGTGCTCTACCACTGAGCCACAACCCCAGCACAGAATTAATCTTCTTTATATATAAAGAAGCTGAATACTCAGTTATTTATACATCAGAAGACTGATATTATACAACCTATAGCACAATAAATATAGGAAAATAAAAGATTATTATTATGTAATATTAAAAAAATGTCTTCTCTGATATAAGGGGGGTGACTCATAATGGGGTTGGGAGGGAGAGCAAGGGATTACCTCTAGATAGGGAACAGGGGTGGGAGGGAAAGGGAGGGAGAAGGGGAATAGCATGGATGGTGAAATACATGTATGAAGATGTGAATTTGGTGTCAACATAACTTATAATCAGAGATATGATAATTTATTGTATAATGGTGTATTAAGAATTGTAATGCAAAATAAATCAATCAATCAAAAAAAAAAAAAAAAAAAAAAGCAAGCCAGGATAAATGGAATCCCAAAGGTCCCAGATCCTAAAAGTATTGGAAATGTTGTTTTGCCTATAGGTAAAATTTTACACCCCAAAGCAAACATAGAGAATATAACTCACAATTCAACAGTGGAAAAGAGGTAAATTTAAGGAATAAATTATAAAACCTCTAGAAGAAAACAGAAAAATCTCAGTGACTGTGGATTTTTTGGAATATGAAATAATAAATTAAAAGCAAAAATGAAAAAGATCAGATGTCAACAAAATGAAATATTTTCGTGCTTTCAAAATATATTGTTAAGAAAATGAAGTGGAAGACCACAAGAGTAATAAAATGTATTTGCAAAATATACATATATACCAAAGACCTGTATTTAATAAAAAAAAATTTAGAGGACAAATCTTGAATAGAGTCTTCAAGAAAAACATACAAAGAACAAATACGGACATGAAAAGATGTTCAATAACATTAGGGACTTGCAAGTTAAAGTCACAGAGATACCAACACATACCCACTAGAATAGCTAAAACTTAAAACTGATCATACAAGAGCTGGCAAGGAACTCTTATACATTGCTACTGGAAATGTAAAGAAAAACAACTTATCTGGAAAACAATTTGGCAATTTCTTAAAAAAATTAAACATAGATCTAACATATGAACCAGTCATTTCACTCACTGATATTTACCAAAATGAAATTAAGACATGTCCAAACAAAAACTTGCCCATGAATGTTCATTAGAAAAAAGAAAGTATAAAAAAACTGTAAAAAACCCCAAATGTCCATCAATAGGTAAATAAATAAACTATGATAAATCCATGACAAAATATTACTACTCAGAAATAAAAAGGAATGAGAATATATATAATCCAGGACACCATAAATTCTTATCTGTATTTGCTACCCTAATAAAATGCCCAAAGGACTAATACTGCCTAAGGACTAGTTATATAACTACCAAGGATGGAATTTTTCAATTTTCCATCTAAGTATGCCTTATTTTGGGGAGGGGGCTCAAAATCAAGGCCTGCACATACTAAGCAAGTGCCAGCCCCCATGTTTTTATTGTAATTCAATTCCATTTGCTTATTTTCTTTTGTTTCTCTGTTCCATCCCTCTTAAGTCTCTCCCTCCCCTAGTACTACAGATTGAATCCAGATGTGCTTTACTACTGAGCTACATCTTCAGCCCTTTGTATTTTTAAGTTTTGAAACAGGGACTCATTAAGTTGGTGCCTCAAAAATGCAATCCTCCTGCCTCAGCCTCATTAAATTGCTAGGATTACAGGTATGCACCACTGTGCCTCTGGCTTCTGTGCCTTTTGAAGGAAAGGAATTTAAACAATATTTAAAGGGAAAATTGACTCTCCCTAATTGTTACAGAGCCAAGCAATAAAGAACTGGTTTCTTCAATTTTCCCTCAGTCTCAAAGCTTTTAGTGTACCTGTTCCTCTTATAAAATCATTTCCTACTACACCAGCTGTTCTTCAATCCTAAAATTTACTAAAAGAAACACAGAATCTAAACTTTCTGCTTCTCTACATCCATGTATTTATCTGATTTCTACATCTTAGCCCCTTGATATTTCCAACCTACAAATGCAAAAAGTGCTACATTGGTGTTTGTTTGGGTTTGATGACATGAAGGTCCCCTCCAATTCTACAGTTTAAGGTTCCATTCATAACTGTAAAACTGAGTGGAAGAAAGAATCTCAAAGTTGAGAGAACAATGATTCACCTAGTTATCCTTCAATCAGTGGTAAAATGCATTAAAATATCAGCCTAAATATTCATCTTTTCCTTCAGTAATTTTTTAATTTCTTAAGAAGGGTTCGCTAATTTTAACAACTGAGACAAGAAAATATAGTTAAATATGTTCAATGATTAAAATATTCTTTTGTGGGCTGGGATTATGGCTCAGTGGCAGAGGGCTTGCCTCACACAGGTGAGGTACTGGATTCAATCCTTAGCACCACATAAAAATAAATAAATGAAATAACAATATTGTATCCATCTACAACTAAAAAAAAAAAAATTATTTTGCCACGCATACTACTGCACACCAGAAACTTGGGAGGCTGAGGCAGAAGGATCACAAGTTCAAGACTAGCCTGGGGCAACTTAGTGAAACCCCACCTGAAAATAAAAAATAAAAGGTCTGGAGATATAGTTCAGTGGTAAAAAGCCCCTGGGTTCAACCCCCAGTACTCCCACAATATGTGTGTGTATGTGTGTGTGTGTGTGTGTGTGTATTCTTTACTTTTCAATTTTAGCTTCAGAAATTTTAGTGTCAACAGCTTCTGACTGCCCCTGATTCCATGGGGTTGGTTGTGCTTAAACCAGCCCATACATCAGGAGGCAAAGAATAAAAACAGAGAGAGATGACAGGCATCTGGGAAGAGGAGAGTGTGTGGTTTTGGTTCAACCCACCCCAACTAAGGGCAAATACCCAATGCCACTTTGCTGATGGCAAGAGGTATATTCTTTCTTACTGTTTTCAAACATAAATGATTGAAAATAGAAGGCTCAAAACACACACACACACACAAAGTAATACAAAGTACATTTCAAAATTGGAATGATTTTTGTAGTCATTAATGATTTCTGCTATTGAAACATAAAATGCATATAAAAACCCTATTTCTTTATAATGTCTTGTATTTCTTGCTAATATAATGCCTTGTAGTTTTTAATAAACATGATTTCAACCTTTTCCTCTAATTCATATGTGGCATAAAATCTTACCTTTTAGGCCTCTACTACATTCCTATAAGAATATAATATTCCCTAAGAATAACTTAACAATCTATTTACAAAAAACACTGAGGGCCCTCAGGGATAATAAAAGGTTATTTTATCATACAGGACATAAAATTTATCTATTCTGATCCAGATGCTCATCAAAGTTAAAGCATTCCTCATTTATTACTATTTTCTTAGCTTTTATAACACACACTACTAGCAGAAATTTTCAAAAAATTTTCATAAAATTTTCAGCTATTTTGTTTGGTTTTTGTGGTACTGGGAATTTGAACAAAGGGCCTTACATATGAAAGGCAAGTAATCTACCACTGAGCTACCATCCAATTTTATTTTATTTTGAGACACAGTCTACTTAATTTGCCCAGTTAGCCTCAAATTTGCAATCCTGGGGCTGGGGTGAGGGCTCAGCAATAGAGCACTTGCTTAGCACATGTGAGGTTCTGGGTTCAATCATCAGCACCGCATATAAACAAATAAATAAAGTATTGTATCCAACTACAACTAAAAAATAAATATTAAAAAACAAATTGCAATCCTGTCTGGGTCTCCCAAGTCATTAGGATTATAGACATGTACTACCAAACCAAACTTTCAGTTCTTTTTAAAAAAATACTCCAATATTTACCTATTCTCTCAATTGTAGGACAGTCTTACATCCTGTGAGAGAGCATTTCTTTTGTGAAAAGTACACGTAGGGCTGGGATGTGGCTCAGCGGTAGAGAGCTTGCTTAGCACGTGCGAGGCCCCAGGTTCGATCCTCAGCACCACATAAAAAATAAATAAATAAAATAAAGATATCGTATCCAACTACAACTAAAAAAAAAAAGTACATGTAACAATACCAGGTGGACCTGTGTGTGGACTGTCTTTAAAGACAAGGCAGAAGGAAGCTGGGGATGGTGGCACAAATTTGTAATCACAGCAGCTTGTGAAACTAAGGCAGGAGGATCAGGAGTTCAAAGTCAGCCTCAGCAATGGCAAGGTGCCAAGCAACTCAGTGAGACCCTGTCTCTAAATAAAATACAAAACAGAGAATAGGGCTAGGATGTGGCTCAGTAGTTGAATGCTCCTGAGTTCAATCTCCAGTATCCAAAAAAAAAAAAAAAAAAAAAGTTAAAGAAAAAGACAAGGAAGGAGGAATAGCTGAAATTTTCAAGGTTATCATTTTATCATCTCAAACATCTCAGTAACATTCCCATAGGCTTCCCTCTTTCCAAACTAACTCTTTCCTGTGTTCAGCATCTTTCAAAAAACATTACTTGTACAAAGCTCTCTGCATTATTCTAGGTTTTCTGTCACTTTCTGGATAAAAGGTTTTAAGAACAGGAATCTGCATGACAATTCCACTTCATCATTCTCTGCATTTTCTATTATCTTGTTAAAATTCTGCCCAGCATCCTTCACCTTTAACTGCTCTCACTTTGGCCATAGGTCTACACTTATCACTTTGCTTTCAGAAGAGTGTGAAACTGCCAAGTAATAATTCAACACAGGCATCCAAAATTAAACAAGATTCTTATATTATCTATTCTCTCTAATTCCCATTCTTAAATTCATGTTTTACAAAGTTATACTCTTAGTTGAATCAAGAAGCAATATTATCTCTTAGAATCTATCAAGTTCTTGCTGGGCATGGTAGCACATGCCTGTAATCCCAGCAATTCAAGAAGCTAAGGGAGGAGGATTGCAAGTTTGAAGCCAGCCTCAGCAATTTAGTGAGACCCTCAGCAACTTTAGCCAGCTCCTGTCTCATAATAAAAAATAAAAAGGCTGGGGATGTAGTCCCTGGGTTTAATTCCCAGTATCAAAAATAAAAAGCATCTATCAATTTCTCAATTATAAAGGATGAACTCTATTAAATGCAGGAATATTCTACAGCCTTCTAACATTTTGGTTGTACTTACTATTTTTAAATATATTCAGTAATCAATCTATTTGACACCCATCCATCAGTGCTAAAAAGTCAAAAACACTCTTTACTTAGAATTTTTATTTTCCTTTACCTGAACGAATTTTGAAACAAACTAATATAATACTAAAGAAGGGATATGCTGCCAGGAATGGTAATGCACAAGCCTGTAATCCCAGCAGCTCAGGAGGCTGAGGTAGGAGGATCACAAATTCAAAGCCATCTTCAGCAACTTGGCGAGGCCCTAAGCAACTCAGCGAGACCCTACATCTAAAATAAAATGTTAAGAAAAAGGGCTGGGGATATGGCTCCAGTGGTTAAGCACCCCCGAGTTTAATCTCCAGTATAAAAAAAAAAAAAAAGGATATGCTCATGGTCCCGGAGAAAAGAGACTTAGAAAGAACCAAAAGAGGAGTATGTAAGCTCTGTGTTCTCATCAGTTGATCTGTACTTAGAACCTAGAGCCCAGAAAGGTATGTAGCAACGACTAAAGGGATTCCTACCCCTTAAATGCAAATAACATTCAAGCACACTTGGTTCAAAATGATGCACTTTTATCAAGTACTTTTTTTTTGGTGGGGCGGGGTATTAAGGATCAAACCCAGGGCCATGCACATTTTAGTCAAGTGCTCTGCCACTGAGCTACACCCCCAGTCTTTAAAGTACATTCTTAATAGAGTTCCAGAGGACACACACTTTAGAAAAGGTGAAGTAGGCGAAAGAGCTTTGAGTTTGGTTTTAGCCTGTAGTTCAAGAAAACTAATCCCTGGGTAACAAAAGCACACTGGCAATCTCACCCACTCCACCCACCCACATATACATACACAGACACAAGGAGAAGTAGATTGCAATGTTCCTCCTCATCTCTCATTTCCAGAGTTCTCATAAAAAGAGCAATGAAGAAAGAGAGAATATACTGATGCCATCAGATACATTATATTTGGCAATTAAGGGGTTAAGCTACACTACTTTTCTGGAAACCTTCCAATTCCCTATCTACAAATGCAATTCTCCTTACTACCTGTAATACCTAGCTTTTAAAATATGGCAGGATAAGAGTTAAGAGCAACACTTCAGAAGGAAAAAGAGAACTTGGTTCAGCTCCACCCTCTTGAAAGCAAATATCAACAACTGCGAGCCAAATCCACTCAGCATATGCCACAGTCCATGAACATACAAAAAAAACAGGTGAAAAGAAGCTGAGTTTCCTCAGGTTTCTCACCTTACAACATCACTTTAAGTAGACTTCACAAATTTGTGAAACACATTTGTATCAGATAAAACAAAAAGCACATTCAAAATTCTACAAGATTTGAGAAACTAACAAGTCATGGAAGTCACTACAAATCAACAGAAATAGCTAAAATTTGGGTGAAGAAGGTCAAATAGTACCCATGGAAACAAAACAAAAACAAAAAGATACAAAAATAGAAGGAATATAGGCCCTAGAACTTAAGTTCTACGAAAAAACCCTCCCCAATTAGAGGAGCAATTCTTGTCCCCAAAAAATATAGGGAAAAGTTTGCTTTAGTCACCAAAGGGAAAGGAGGTGTCATTTACTATTAACCCTGTATTTCTGGGAAGAAAGGTATTCACCAGATAAAAACAAGCAGTTACTGACAGCCTGGAGGTCACTGTAAAGGATAGTATAGGAGCACCTGGTCTTGCTAGAAATAGGTGGGAAGAAATGAGTCATTATTTTAATTTTGTTTAGTACACTCAGCATCCCAACCCTCTAGGTCACAAAACATTTTCTTCCTGTTTCCATCACTTTATTAGTTTTCTTTCCAAACTTGTGAAGTTGGACTAGAATACTGGGGGAGCGGGCCTAAGAGAAAGCAAGAGGTAAAAATGATAAGTCCTTTGGTTGGTAGAAAAAGACAATAGGGTTGGGGCATTAAGTACCTGGAAGAAAAGACTAAGTAAATAACTAGCAAATGATTAATATCTAGACTCCCTCTCTTGGACAATGTTCAGTATCTTTCAAAGCTTTCATAGTAAAAAAACAGACAAGTAGCTCCCTGGAGGAGGCAGTAAGAAATTAGAATTTAGGATGGACAAAGGTAATAAAATAATGATAGGGCTACATGAATAGCAATATTCCCTCAGACTCAGATTGGAAGTAATTGACACCTGAGGAAAGCTACACTACAGTTAGGAAATGGGATGGCAGTAGCCTTGGGGCACAAAACGTGACAGAAGAGGAGTTGAGGAGATGGTTATCATAGGAAATGTATAAAAAGCAGCAATTCGATTACTCACAAACTTCTTGGGCTTGAAATCTAATTTCCTCCCCGCGGGGGAGGTTTATCACCATTCTGGGTTAAGAAGGGCATAATCCTGAGAAGTTCTAACCCCGTGAAAAGTGATAAGCAACAGGGCAGAGACAGGTTCTCTGAATAGAGAAATACTGGAAAGCCAATTATCGTCATGCCCCAATGACCACACGACCTGGGCAGGAACTCATTCCTGTAATCGCAAGGACAAATGTCCAAGGAAGGAGGAGAGGTAGGGCCCAAGTCAGGTAACATTCTTGAGGGGAAGGATTATCAGGTGACACCGGGCTGAAGGCCCTGAGGGGGACGAGATGGGACGAAAGTTAGCAGGTGAACGGGATCAATCATGGGAAAGGAAGTGACCTTTAGGAGAAGGAAATAAGATAACACCAAAAAAGGGGGTAAGGGCGAGAAGAGAAAATGGACCCAGAGAGGGGACCAAAAAGAGAAGGTATGTTTGGGTTCTAGGGGCAGACGAAAGAAAGTGGAGCCGCTGGGGGCTGAGAGCGTGAGGGCCGAGGAGTAAGGGAAGCCCCGAGGTTGCCGGGGCAAGAGCCAGGTGGGGCGCCGGAGCTTCCAAAGTCCCGGAGGGGGAGGATGCCAGGCTGTGGAGCCAAGGACCAAGCAGAACGAGGAAAGGAGGTGCGGGGGCGGACCCCTGGCGACCGACCGGAGCCCCTGGGGTCTCTGGAGTCCAGAGGGCGGCTATCAGGCCGGGCTGAGGGACCTGGGTGGGAGGGACACTCACGAATTTCTTGGATTTGCCGCCGTCGCCGCCCGTCGCAGGCAGCTCATCCGGGCTCCGGCCCTTCTTCTTGTCCCGGGTCCCGCGTCCGGGCCCCAGGGGCCCGCCGGACGGCTCCATGTCCTGATTCGCGCTCACCAGTGACCCTGTACCTACGCCGCTCCCGCCCGGCTGCTCCACGCCAGTCGCCGCCGCCGCCCAGCAGCTCCTCAGCCGGCCGCCGCGCCCCGCCTCATTAGCATGCCGAGCTGCGCGCGCCTCATGAATATACAACGGTGACGCCTCGCTCCCGCCCCCCTGCCCCACTTCCGCCCGGACCCGCAGCCCCTACCAATGGGGGCAGGGAGGGGGGTGAGGGAAGCCGCGGAAGCGCGCTACCTGCCCGGCGGGCCTAACCATTTGGACCCACGTGGGGGGGGCGGGGTGTTAGCGAGTGGGCGGTGCAGCTCTGGCGCCTGCAACTGGGAGCACCGCCCTCTGGCGGTTGGAGCGGCTCAGGCCTCTTCGCTCCCACGCAGCGCCCACGTGGCCGTAAAAACCTAGACCCTTCACACATCCCGGACCAGAGTATTATCTGAACAAAAAAATCACGTAACCGTTAGGCTGGCAGAAAATTTGGTGCTGGGCGCTCTAGGATAACGCAGTTTTCAATGTGTTCAGTAAACATGGAGCAAGCATATGGAAAAAAAAAAAAAATTTAAACCAAAAGCTACCATTTATTGAAGGCCATGTACCAAAAACAAGGCGTGGTCCGCTCAATGCTGGACTCCTAACTAGATTAGTTCTGGAGTTAGAATTTCCCAGTTATGAATCCCAGGTAGGGATTATGTTTCTAATGTGTACAAACTAATTATCACCAATAGCCTAAGCAGTAATAATGGTTACCACTTAGCTAAATGCACGTTCCTTGCCAGGCACTATGCAAAATATTACAAACCTTTTCTTACTGAACACTCACAATCTCATGTGAAAAGTTCCATTGGTCTCACCGTTTTACAGATAAGAAATTTGGATTGGGGGGAGTTAAAATAACTTGATTAAGCACACATAATTGGCAAAAAAATTTAAGCCCAGATTAATCTGTCAAGCCCTGTGTTTAACCAGGATTCCCCACTGGCATAAATCAAACATTCCTTAAAGAATGATGTTCTCCAACAGTATGTTCTTTGCCCTTAGCATGATTTTCTCCCTCAGCAATTTCATCCATTCTCCAACTACATCTGTCTTTGTGTGTGAAAAGTACATGGCACCCTGTGGGCCCTCAAAGTATGGAGTGAATATTCTTGACCACAGCAGACAAAAGATTTTAAGTGCACATTCATGGAGGGCAGTGACTTACTAGGGTCCCCAATGCTTAGAGTATGCCCTGGTAATACCAGAGACTCTGCTAAGCAGGTTGCTCCTCAATCTAGCCTTCATCTCCCTTGTGCTCTAGACCTAATTGCCTGGTAGAAAGTTGCACAGAGCTGTCCAGACCATACTTCAAACTCAGTTTGTCCAAAACAGTTTAAAAACTACTTTCTAAGCTAACATGGTGGGCAACAGACTGAAAGGACTGAGGGAGTGACCCATCTACCACTTCTCTTTCTTGTACCACTGTCAATGTGTGCTAAATTTACCACATTTCTTACTGACTGTAAACTCCTCCAGAGAAGGGTCTATGTTTGCAGCATTTACAATATCTAGTAATGTTTTTCACAAAGACAGTTAATGAGCAACTTTTTAATATTTAGCACTGTATTAAGACTTACTATGTTTCATCTCAGTTTATCTTCACCAACAAGCATGAGCAGGCCAATCACCCACGTTAACAAACCTGAAGTCACCTTCTTTGCCATCTCAAGCTAGTTATCTGCCCAAGTTTGTCTAACTCTCCACCAAAATGTTCTATTAACTCCCTATATACAAGTAAAATAATCCATGTAGAATATACACACAGGACCTAACATAGGGTACTGAATAAATGTTAACTATGATTTTTATTATATGCATCATTACCCCATTTCCCTTTCCCTTCATACATAGTTAGCAAGAATTAATATTCCCAGAAAGGTACAAAAAATACCAACTTGGTTTATTGGATTAAAAACAGTGGTAAAATGGACATAAAACCAAAAGTTAGACAGGACATGTTCATATCCTCCCCTACACAAAACCATACTTCCCATTGTCTATAGTTAAGATGTTAGGGAGCCAGAGCCCCCACCACCCAAAACCCTCACCCTTTGCTTGTCCTGGAAGTAAGGCCTGCAGTAGAACCCAAAGGAGAAGGATATTAGAGACAACCTCAGTCCTCTCTACCCCTTCATCCCTGAGTCTCTGGGTTGGAGGGAAGCAGGGAAGGAATAAGGGGCCAGAAGGGTTGGGGACTGGCTACTAGGGTCTACTGCCTAGAATGTCCCAAAGCCAGCTATACTTCCCTATCTCATCCCTAATAAGTACCATTGTCAGGCTGTGGGAGAGAAAGGAAAAGGGGATAGATGGTTCTAGAACCACATGTGATCTCCAAACCCTTCCTCAGAGTTAGCCTCAGGTTCCCAGACTAGGGAAGCACACCTTTTCCCTTCCCACCAACAAGGCATGAAAAAGAATTCCTTGAGACATAGCATTCCAAGACGCTCTTAAATTTCCACGTCGCTTTCCTTGTCATTATCGTGGTCTCCATCATAGAATTCATTGGGTGCCTCTGGCCTGCAAAGCAAGGGCAGACAGATCAGAACCCTGCTCTACAACTTTCCAGCACCTTCTCCAGAGCCATTCCTCAAGGTCTCTGGGAATTCCTCTCCTCCTTTTGGTAGAGAATGATTGCTATGAATTCATCCACTCACATATTCAATAAACATTTATGGAGAATACTCTGTGCCAGGCATGTGTCAGAGGCTTATAGCAGATAATTAGCCAGACCAGGCTTTCATCCATCATGAAAAAGCTTACCTAATAAATGAGACCAAAGATTTAGTAAATAATATAATTTCAGATGGTGGAGACATTATGGAAAAAAAAAAGAAAAAAGAAAGAAAGTAACATGACTGTGAGTGATAAGAGGAAAATGGTAAATTCCAGACAGGATTTTTAGGGAAAATAATTTTAAGAATGAAAGCCTGAAGTTTGGGAAGCCAAGCAAACATCTCAGGAAAACTGTTCCAAGCCTCATAAGGTAGAAAAAAACTGGTATATTTTAATATAACAAGGAGGCCATGATGGCTGGGCGTTGTATCATGAAGGAGAGTAGTTACAGATAAGATCACGGATGGAAGTCAGGATCAGCACACAGGGCCTTTTTAAGCCAGAAGTAGAGGACTGACTTAAACCTACACTGAGAGAAGGGATGTGAAAGAAACACAGGGCCCAGTAAATACTCAATACTGATTTCTTTCTTTTTCAAAAACTACTCTCTGAGAGAAAACTGAGTCATCAAAGAGTAGCTGAGGGAATAAGTCAGGTAAGGCTCTATCTACTTGAGCCACAGGTCAGTTATCTCACCACAAGGATAAAAGTTGTGGGGTCACAAGCTTAGATTTGTATCTTAACTAGCTTTATGACCCCAGGAACATTATTTAACCTCTCTGAGGCTTAGACTCCTCCTCAGGTAATCTGAGGATAAGAGCTACTCTTAGCATTGTCCGATGGCACCAGAACAATGACATGATATGTATGTTGTACTATAAAACACCTAGTATTGAGTCTGGTGCTTGGCAAAGCCACAGAAGTGGCAACTCTTATTATTACTACTCTGCAAGTCATATGCAAGTTGGAGCTATAGGATCAACGAAGAACCAGAACTCAGTGGGTGGTCTGACAGGGAGGTAGGGCTTAGGAACAGGAAGAAAGGCCTGAGGCTTCTGCTGACTGTTGAAAGGGTGTGGTATAATGTGCAGACTAGACCCAGATGTCAGTCTGTTACTATTGATGAAAAAGCCAAACTTTGACAAAAGGAAGAACTTAAAAACAGGTTTTGCCAAACCAAATCAGACACTGAAAATCAATTTCCAGAAGTCAAGCTTTAGAAACCTAGAAAAACTGAGAAGGAGATGACTCAAAAGCTCTGAGGCCAGATGTTTAGATATTTCCCAACCCAGGCCAGGCAATAAGGGGGCTTTCATAGAGGAGGGAAGATGGACAGGTCCTAAGGGTTAGAGTAGTAAAGCCCATGTCCAAAGGACAGAGACGCTGGCTGGAACTCTGATTATGAGTTGTAAATGTGAGAAGCAGACTCTAGAAGGGTCTGAGAAGCTCACCAGACTGCAGCAGAGCAAGCTTCAACTTCTAACACTGAACAGGAGCAGGACTGGGTATCCTGCAAATGTCCAGCTGTGGTTGGTTATTCCTCAATATTGTAAAGAAATCTGTTCTCCACAAGTGCATCTGGTTTTGCACTTCTGGGTTCTCGTTTTTTCCCTTCATTTTTCAGAAAAGTTTGTTTTGATATTTTAAAAACAATTTCTAGGGGGCTGGGGATGTGGCTCAAGCGGTAGCGCGCTCGTCTGGCATGCGTGCGGCCCGGGTTCGATCCTCAGCACCACATACAAACAAAGATGTTGTGTCCGCTGAAAACTAAAAATTAAATATTAAAAAAAAAAAACAATTTCTATCCTCACCGTCCCCTATTCATTCTATCTATAAATATTTCAGTATGTATCTCAGAAAGACAAAAGCTTTTTTTGAAAAAAACAGAACCACTATTCTCAAACCTGAAAAAAAAATGAACAGAAATCAAACAACATTAAAGAGCAATATGCAGGCAGTGACCTGTCCAGCCAACCCACAAGGAAAGACTAAAATGCTGGCAAGAATGTAAATTGCTAAAGACTTTTTGGAGGGCTGGGGATACAGCTCAGTTGGTAAAGTGTTTGCCTCACATGCACAAGGCCCTAGGTTCAATCCCCAGTACCACACATACACAAAAAAAGACTTTTTGGAAGGCAATGTGACAGCAAATACAAATGATTTTTCTGCATTCAACCTTTGACCTAATAACAACAATTCTAGGAATCTAACTCATTTAAACAAGCATGCAAATATGTATACATAAGGGGACTCATTGCCACCCTCTTTATTACCATAATAGCAAAAAAAGGGGGGGGTTATGTAAATTAATGTAACTGTCCATCAATGGTAGTTAGTTAAATTAGGTTATATCCACACAATGGAATATTATGCAGCTGATAAAATACAGAAACAGATCCATATCACTAACACAAAGATACGATATCTTATTTTAAAAAAAGACAAGTTTAAGTTGTAGAGCCACATGTACAGAATGTTTCCATTTAGACTAACAAAAATCAAAACCCCCACAAATAGCAAACTCTATGAATGAATATATGTTCATAGTATATATGCATTAGAAATACACTTGCAATTTACAGAAAAAAAGGTCTACCTAAAAAGATATAAATCAAACTATTAATGATAGTTACTTCTGTGGAATGGGTCTGGGATTATGTGAATGTAAACGTAACCTACTTTGATGTTGTTTATAATTGGGGGGGAGGGTGCTGGGGATTGAACTCAGGAGCACTCAACCACTTAGCCACATCCCCAGCCATATTTTGTATTTTATTTAGAGACAGGGTCTCACTGAGTTGCTAAGCACCTCACTCTTGCCGAGGCTGGCTTTGAACTCACAATTCTCCTGCCTCAGCCTCCCCAGCTGCTGAGATTATGCACCCAGCTAGATGCTATTTATAATTTTTACAATAAATATGTTACTTTGTCACTGAAAACTGCAAACAAAAAAATAAAAAAAAAGAGTAGGGGAATTGTACTGACTTAAAGGCAGTAAACCAGAGACAAGAAAGCCAGTGTCTTTCAATTTACTTTTCTCTTGTAAGCCTCCCCTGCAAGCCTGCTGGAATGTCCCACTCTCAAGTCCCTGCCCAGACCTGCTGTAGTTCTCCTCAGGACCCCTCTCCTCTGCGTCAGCCTCATCAGTCCTGTCATATGTCAGGAGATCAGCAGGCACATCATGAATCTGGACACTAGGTGCATGGTTCAGCATCTTCAGGTTTTCAAAGATTGTCTGGCGGATCTGGTCCAGATACTGATTGAAGAGGAGGAATAGAAAGTGAGTGGCTCCTAGTGACTCCCAGAGCATCCACCCTTCTAGCGACCTTCTGCTCCTAATGTCCTGGTTTTCATCTCAGTAGTATTTCTATTTCAGATCTCCCAACTGATACCTGTCCCTTCCCACCAACCCTGACTACCTCTACACTATCCTAGGCTGTCTCCTAGCTGGTAGCAGGGATAGTGACAGCTTAGAACTCCCCCATCTTTGATTTCTCCCACTTCCTACATCCTAGACTTCTCCTGGGCTCCCCTATCTTGTGCATGGCTTCTCCGAGTGGCTGACCTGGCGTGAGTTCTGATTCTCAATGCGGGTGCTGACGTCTGGATGGAGTGTGAAGTCAGGGGCAAAGTACTCGAAGTATTCTTGGGGAGGGAGGTGGGGAGGAGAGGGGATGAGAAGAGGGGATTAGCCAGAAAACATGGTTCAGACCAAGACACGCAGGTCCCAAGACTTTCCAGTCCCTCCCTTCCCATCCAGACCCCTACAAAATAGCTGCCCAGTCTTTTCCTTGTTCTTGGCCCAGAGATTTCATCTGCCGAGCTTTGAGAATGTAAAATTTCCTGTCTGCTTTCAAATCGGATCATTCTTAGGGCTGGTGAAAAGAGCCTTCCTGTTATGGAGGTGTTGTGGGTGGTTCTTACCACTATAGGGAAGCTCCTCACTAATGGCTTCTTCTACCAGCAGTGATGTCTCATATGTCCTGAAACCAACCAGCAGAGTGAGGTAAGCTGACTAAGTAGGCTGAAAGGCCCACCTGGCCATATCCCATTGTGGGAGTCCCTAGCTTACCCCACAATGCAAGAACAGGAAAGTCAGGGAGGGTACTCACCAGCAGCGGGCAACATTTCGGACAGTATAGCCTCCACCACCCAACACCAGTAGAGGGATATTAAAGCTCTTGACATATTCAACACATTCCCTGTTAAAAGGAACCAGAAGAATGGGTGGAGCCAAGGTCTACACCTCTAGATATTACTTGGAAAGGGCAACAGGGAATTGTAAGTGTTCTTTAGTTTGGTCTGGGTAGTGGAATTCATTAAGTTATACTGTTGGAATTTGTGTACTATATTTTGTGTCTCAGTGAAAATTTTAAAATAAAGTGCACCCTCAAAAATAAGGAAATAAAATACTTCTGTCCTGCTCAACACTCTCCTTGGCATCCTACCTGTTAATCAACTATACTTATCAATATACTAGCCAGTATGTCAGTTCTGGCCTTCAGAATATAACCCTAACCCCCTACAACTCTCTGTCACCACCTCCTCCACTTCAGTTTGGGCACCCAATCTCTGGCCTAGACAATGCCAGTAACTTCCTAACTGGTCTTTCCACTACCAATCTTGTCCCATCACTCTACCCCAAAACTCAGCACAGTCACTTTAAAATACATTGGATTATGTAACTTCCCTGCTTAAATATCCTTCAACAGTTGCCCTCCATCACTGGACCACCTTCAAACTCCTTACCAGAGTCCAGAGGCCCTGTACAATCTCACCATGGCCAATTTCTAGGACCTCAACTCGATCTACCTCCAGCTTGGTCCCTGTGTTCTGGCCTCACTCGTTTTATTTCGTTTCCTTCACCACATCAGTTCTTCCCAGCCTCAGAGTCTTTTGTAGGCATAACTCACTGCCTGGGACAGGCTTCTCTCTGCTTCTCTTGTGGCTCACTCGGTCTTAGCCTCCAGCTCTCTGCTCCCATTTTACCTCCACAGAAAACCCTTTCCAAATCATGCCAAAGGAGATTCCCTACTGTTACCCTCTGTCCCAGCTTTCTATTTTTTTCCTCTATAGGATTTATAGCAATCTACTTATTTTTTGTTTGCTTCCTACTCTAAACTGTAAACTCTGTGCACTTTATCATTCCATCCCCATCATCTAATACAATGCCTGGAACACAATCAGTCCTTAATAAAAACCTACTGTGAATGAATGACCATCTAGAAGATCCTATTTAAGGTGACATTTCCTGGTTCAAGTACAACTTATAGATTACTTTTGATTCGCAGAAGAAATAGGCCCATCTTTAACTACTCCTATTCCATTTAGTAAAGCCCAAAGCCACTTGTAAAACCTGGGGGAGAAGAAGGGCAAGTCTCACCCATGCCCTCGGATACTGAGGTTGAAGCAGCCCAATCGATCACAGCCCAGAGAGTCAGCTCCACACTGCAAAAGCAAAATGCCAGGCAGCTGCAGTGACACAACTGATCAGAACATCACAGATATCTTCCACATCCCTTCCCTCACCAACCTAGGGACCTTCCTCTTTCCCGCTCTCTTCCCTCAAGCCCAGGTGAGCCCTCCTAGCAGGCACTGACAGCATTACCTGGAGCACAATGCAGGTGGGTTGGTAGAAGTCCACCACCTGGTTGATGACCGGCTGGAAAAGGTGCTTGTAACCTGGGAGAGGGCCAAAGATGGGCACCTGGCACCCCAAGGGGATGGGGAGACAGGGAACAAAAGGAAAAAGGGGGTTGAGAGAGCATGTAGCCCAGGAAAGGGGCAAGCCAAAGAACCAAACCATTGGTTCTAAACTCAGGAGTACCAGACTGCTATGAGTGACTGATGAAAGCTAATGACCCTTATCATTAAGTGTGCATACATATGATATTTTGCATACAATTTCCAGGGGTTCTTGGTCCCTTTGAAGGCCATTCATCCTTAAGGATACCTGGCCCAATAGCAGACAACACCAGGCAGAAGAGATTAATTAAAAGAGAGAAAGAAGGGGCAGAGTACACAGGGAGAAGACACCAGTACTTACTCTGATCATCAATGCCATCCCGCAAGGGCACATTGAGACAATAGTAGCGGCCACTCTCTGCTCCAACTTCATACATGTCACCTATAGGGAAGTGGGTAGTGGGAGCCATGCATGGGAAGCACTTGCAACTTAGAAGCTCTGTCAATGAATCTCCACCAGACTCCCTAGATCCACTGTTTCTTGCAGTTTGTAAGTCATTCAATGATTTTTTTTTTTTTTAAATAACTACCATGAGCCAAGCTGCATACTAGGCACATCGGATACAGCAATAAATAGAATAATGAAATCCTACCAAGCTTATACTCTTCCTCACAATGAAAAAGGAGACAGTAAACAAATATTTTTTAAAAACACACACACATTAAATATAAATAGCAATGAGTGCTCTAGTAATCAGTCATGCTAAAGAACTAACAGATGTAAAGGGAACAGTAATTCATGTTCTTGTACCTGTACCAGGGAAGAAGTAATTTCCGTATTTGTGGAAAGACACCGTCATGACCCTGTCAGTGAGGTAGAAGGCTTCCTGAACGCCATCTCCATGGTGGATGTCAATATCAATATAGAGCACACGAGGGTGGTACCTGGGGTAAGGGCAAAGCCAGGGTCTGAGGTAGAGGTGAACCCCAATCCATTCCTCCCAAACATAGGGTCTGGAATTATTTAAAGTCTGCCAAGTCACCTGAAACCTAATACCACCAGTTTTCTAAGGGTAACCCTGGGGATCCAGCCTGGAGGCTGGAGGCAGGGACAGGAGAGGGGTGTGCAGAAAAGGCTGAAATTTGAGCAGGCAGCAGGCAATCTGCAGCAGAGCAGAGGAAGACGCAGCCTAAGAAAAGCATCAAGAACTTGGGAGAAGCTAGTGGTGAAGGAGAGAGATCAGGGTCAGGGTCAGGGCTGTCTGAGGGACCTCCTTGGTTGAGATCCTCTTAAGTGCCCCTCCTGGGCTACTTACTTGAGCAGCTCCAGGATGCCGATTACAATGTCGTTGACATAGCAAAAGCCAGAGGCCTATAGCAAGACAGTGGTCTTTTAAATAGAGAAACAATCCCTCCGTTTGCCCCCCACTGTCATCCTGACTGCCTACCCTAGGGTAGCCACTGTCTTCCCCATCACATCCTCACTCACCTCAAACTTCTTGGCATGGTGCAGACCACCAGCCCAGTTAATGGCAATATCGCAGATCTGAAAGACAAACACCCAACTCACAGTCCTCTTCTGCCCACCCCTGAAGCTGGGAGCCCAGGGTCAGGGTAAAGCACTGAGTCTACAGACTCATAGGAAAGAAACAAGAACTGGGAATACATCACCTTGTTGTTCAGCTGGGTTGCTCCTTGGAGGGATGCACCTGTGTAACGGGAGCAGAACTCAAAGAGCCCGGGAAACACTGGGCTGCAGGGAATAGGAGTGGGTTAGAACACTTGTGCCTCTGTCCTGCCCTGCGCCTTGTTACACTCCCTCCTTACCCCAGACTCCTCCAATCGCCATTTTCTGATAGCCCTCTCGCCCCTTCCTAAACACCTGCTTATCTGCAAATGCATTCAACAAATGCCAAGCCCTGTGTAAAGCACAAGATGGGAAAGAAAGAAGCTTTTAAATGTTAGGGAGTTTGTACCCTAGCTGGGAGAGAAGCAAATAGCTTCTAGGTTATTTTTGTGTGTGTGTGTGCCAGGAATTGAACCCAGGGTTGCTTAACCATTGAACCACATCCCCAGCCCTTTTTTAATTTTTATTTTGAGACAGGGTCTTGATAAGTTGCTGAGGGCCTCACTAATTGCTGAGGATGACTTTAAACTTGCGATCCTCCTGCCTTGCCCTCCTTGGTTCCTGGGATTATAGGCGTGCATGACCATGCCCAGCTCAGCATCTAGGTTCTTAAGTATAAAGGAAAAAGGAAATAAGTTGCCAGGTGCAGTGGTGCATGCCTGTAATCACAGCAGCTCAGGAAGATGAGACAGGAGGATGGCAAATTCAAAGCCAGTCTTAGCAATGCTGAGGCACTAAGCAACTAAGTGAGACCCTGTCTCTAAATAAAATACAAAATAAGGTTGGGGATGTGGCTCAGTGGTTGAGTGCTCCTGAGTTCAATCCCCAGTACCCCAAAATAAAAAGGAAATAAATTGAGATAAAACATGAATTCTATTTTTTTTCTTAAAAGTCTTCTATAGGTACCACACTCTAACATAATGTTCAATAGTAGCCTTGACAGTCACACATTTTAAAGAAAGAATTATATTCCTATATACACAAAATACTACTAATAATAAGATAAACCATGGAAAGTTTTTAGCACGTTTTATGGCACTATAAGCCACATGTTAGCTAAAATGATCGCTATCTTCATTCTTCATATAAAGAAAAGGATTGAACCCAAACACAAAAGGCTACATACCATGACTCATTTATATAACATTCTGGAAAAGGCAAAATAGGATAGAGTCAGATCAGTGGTGCCTGGAGCTGAGGTGGAGAGAAGGCATTGATGATAAAAGGGTATGAAGGATCTTTGTGGGGTAAGCGAAATATCCTGAATCTTGAGACATTCTAAACTCTCAAGATGTTACACACAAAAAAAGGTGAATTTTACTGTATGTAAATTATACCTTCATTAACCATCACTTAAAAAAAATAAAATAAAGAAATGCCTTTAAAAAAACCCTAGTTTGGAGAATCACAGCCCTTGGGACAGGAGTCCCCTGTGTTTCTCCTTTGCTGGCAAGGCAATAAACGCTTTTTCTTTTCTTAAAATAAATAAATAAATAAAATAAAGATTTAAAAAAATCCCTAGTTTGGATTTTTTAAGGTCAGTGGTGGAGACTGATCCTAGCATGTATAACACTATAGGTTTCATGCCCAGCACCAAAAAAAAAAACCCTAGTTTTAGGTATCCAAGAAAATAGTACAACTGCCACATTTAACCATGTGAAAAATAGAATTTAGGGAGTTTTATAATTTCTCAAGGGTTTGGAAATAATTAGTGTTTGATACTTAAACAACTACCAAATAAAAAAGCAATGAAATTATTAGCTTCAGGAAAAACAAATTGTATACGAAAATAAATTAACTATTACTATTTGGTTCTAAAACAAATGAATAGTAGTTATGATAAAGTAAACAGAATAGTGACTGATTGAAAATTATGATATAGCTACATTATGAACCTGGGAGAAGCCAGTATGATGGTATGAGAAGACAGAATGCTCATATCCATACGAACAGCTTATAGACGATGTCTAAAAACTGATAAAGGAAGAAATATTGACAAGAAGTAATATAGTAGGGGAGTATAATTATAAGCCCAGATTTATAAGCCAGACAGCTAGTAATGTTGGGCAAATTGTTTAGCCTTTCTGTGTCTCAATGTCCTTATTCTTAAAAAGGAGATAATAATAAACCCTACCATATACTTGTTGAAACTAAATAGCTACAAAGCATTTAAAATAGTACCTAGTGTATTAAGTATTACCTAAATATTACAGATCAGTAGCAGTAAATTTATTATATCATTTAGAAATCCAAAGATAAGCACCAGAAAAAATATGCTAGCTGAAAGTGGCTGCTACTGAGGACAGAGATTAATGCACAGGAGGAATAGGTCTGGGATTGCTTTTTTTAAAAATCCCATTAAAAACCTCATAAAGGGGCTGGGGTTGTGGCTCAGTGGTAGGGTGCTCACCTAGCATGCATGAGGCACTGGGTTCGATCCTTTGCGCCACATAAATGTAAAATAAAGATATTGTGTCCACTTAAAACTTAAGAATATTAAAAAAAAAAATCCTCATAGAGGCCTAGGGTTGTCAGCAGTACAGCACTCACCTAGCACATAAAAGGCACTGTATTTGATCCTCAGCACCACATAAAAATAAATAAATAAAATAAAGGTATCGTGTCCAACCAGAACTAAAAAAAAACTCATAAAAGTGGGTGTGGTGATGCAAATCTGTAATCCCAGAGGCTCAGGAGGTAGGGCAGAAGGATCACAAATTCAAAACCAGACTCAGCAACTTAGCAAGACCCTGTCTCTAAATAAAATATAAAAAAGGCTTGGGGATGTGGCTCAGTAGCTCAGTGATTAAGCACCCCTAGGTTTAATCCCCAGACCAAACAATAACAACAAAAAAGAACCTGTACTGGCTGGGTGTGGTGGTGTGTACCTGTAATCTGTGACTCAGGAGGCTGAGGCAGGAAGATCACAAATTCAAGCCCAACTTTGGCAATTTAGCAAGATTTTCAGCAACTTAGCAAGACCCCATTTCAGTAAATAAATAAATAATTGAGTGTGTAGCTCAGTAGTAAAGCATCCCTGGGCTTAAGTCCCAGTACACGTGTACACACACACACACACACACACACACACACACACACACAAAAGCCTTGTAAATAAATTTGGCTATTTATATTAGATTAGATTACTTTTTAAACCATCACAAATTAATTAAAGGAAAATAAAAAGGAGCAGGACATGGTGGTGTGTGCTTATAATTCCAGTGACTTGGGAGGATGAGACAGCAGGATCACCAATTCAAGGTCAGCCTGGGCAATTTAGCAAGACCCTATCTCAAAGTAAAAAATACAAAGGGCTGGGAGTTTAGCTTGGTGGTAGAGTACCCCTGGGTTCAATTTCCAGAACCACACACATAAAAAAAAAGAAGGAAAATTCCTGATTCTCCTCTGAAACATAGACAAACATAGATATAGTTTAAATTTGACAGAACAACTGAAAATAGCCAAATGGCCCAGAGTAGATGCCCTAACTATGCAAAGAGCATATACAGGTTTCCTGCTGTAGCCTAAAGTCTGATTCCACATTCCCAGATCTAGAAAATGAACTCGGGAATAGCAGCAGGAACAACAACAACAACAAAAAAAAAGAGCTGGGTATGATGGCACAAGCCTATAATCCCAGTGACATAGGAGGCTGATGCAGGAGGATCTCAAGTTCAAGGCCAGCCTCAACAACTTACAGAGGCCCTAAGTAACTCAGTGAGACCTTGTCTCAAAACAAAAAGTTAAAAAGGCTGGGTAGAAATATTACTGTTCTCTATATGGAAAGCAAAATCATTTAAAACTATAATAAAATCATTTAAAACTATAATAAAAAAAATTGCTGCCACCAAAAAGGGGGGGCAAGGGGGCAAGGGGGGGGTGCTGGGGACGTTGCTCAGCAGTAAAGTTGAGTACCAAAAATACCATAGAACCAAAAAAAACAAAAACAAACAAACAACAACAACAACAACAAAACTAAGAAACTTCCCAAGACAGCATATGACAAAACTAATTAAGCAGGCAGTATGTTCAGGACAGAGCTCTGTGGGCTGGTATGAAGATGTTGTGAAGGCTGAGAAGGCCTTGAAAAAGTTGAACAGGACATCCAAGGACATTCCAGGAAGGGATCCCATGCAGCTGAGTGTGGGAATAAGATTGGGAAGGTGTTCAATGCCAGCAAAAGGAACTGGCCTCTATCTGGCAGCCTGGACTGCATCTGTCAATAGGATCTTTCATAGAAATAGATTAGTGGTTCAAAAATCTGGACTCTTAGATTGTGGATGCAGCACCACAAAACAAAAACAAAAACAAATCTGGGCTCTAGATCTGAATCCTGCCACCACCACTGACCAATTACGTGAAATGTGGTAAGTTACCTAAATTTCCCCAAATCTCCATTTATCTATGTGAAACATCAGGAAAAGGCCTATTTATTATATCTCCAGGTTGGCATGAGAATTAGAGGATACACTAGGAACCCTCAGCATAATACTAGCAAAATAAGTACTTAATAAATGGTAGCCATTGTAGGAAGCTCTATAGGATCAACAATCTGTAAAACCTATTTATCAAGAAATAAATTCAAGGGGGAGAAGGAAAAGCCACAGACTAAAAGTCTCAAGTCCCATCAATCAAACACAATGCATGGCCCTTGTTTAGATCCTGATATTAATAAACTGTATAAAAATATATGAGATGAGACAATATTTGAATACTGATTGTATATTTGATTATATTGAGGAATTACTATTCATCTTTAGGTATGATTTAGATTTTTTTTAAGTTTCATTTAGAGATAAATAATCTAACACAAGGGGGTACAGATGAAATAAGACTGGCCACTTGCTTATAAGAGCTGAAGCTGGATATGCTGGGCACAGTGGTGCACACCTATAATCCCAGAGGCTCAGGAAGCTGAGGCAGAAGGACTACAAGTTCAAAGCTAACACTGGCAATTTAGCAAGGCCCTAAATAATTTAGTGAGACTCTGTCTCAAAATAAAAAATAAAAATGGCTGGGGATGTGGCTCAGTGGTTGAGTGCCCCTGGGTTCAATTCCCAGTACCAAAAAATTAAAAAAAAAGAGTTGAAGAGGGGTATGGATACATGATGTGATAGATACATGTTCTACTCTACTTTCAGAAATGTTTGAAATTTCCCTTTAAAAAGTTTAAATAGAATTGAGTACATGGTAGCTGTTTTGGTTATTATTTTTCATGGACATATATTAGAGTGTGAGCAAGGATCATGGCTTACTTTCCACCCCCTTCTCCACAGCATCTAACCCTGAGTCATCTACATGCGTTACAAGCTTAATGTAAACCTGGTCATGTCAAATCACTCCCTTGCCTTTTAAGACATTTTAATGACTTTCCTCTATTCTAAGAACAAAAACTTCAATTCATAACAGGGCTGTTCAAAAGGCCTCATTTATCTCTTTAGCCTCTAATCAGATTACTTTCCTTTTCATATTCTGTCCGTGGGCTTTTTCTTTCTTTCTTTCTTCCGTTTTTTAATACTGGGGATTGAATACAGAGGCACTTTACCACTGAGCCACATCTCCAGCCAGAGTCTAATTAATTAGTGCCTCCCTAAGTTGCTGAGACTGGCCTCAAAGTTGGGATCCTCCTGTCTCAGCCTCCCAAGTCACTAGGATTACAGGTGTAAGCCACCATGCCCAGCTGCACTTGGGCTTTTTCTGTTCCTTAAATGAGTCATACTTTGTTCTACCACAGACATGTTGTCTCTATTACCCAATACATCCCTTCCCTCAGCTGCCAAACACCTTTCCCCTAATTCCTCTTTTTTTTTCAGATCTAATTTAATATTCAGATGAATATTAAAATTTTGCTGCTATTGTTCATCATTGCATCCCTCACACTTAGTACAGGGCCTGGCCTCAAGTAAATCACCAATAAATATTTACTGAATAAACAAATGAGCGAATGATGATTCCCTGACAAGTAGGTCCCCCCCTCATATCTTCCCAGTCCTATTACAAAACTTCATTGAAGGGCCTCACACCAAAGTGCTTGACATCCCCAAATCCAAGTGTTCCCCTCCCTCACCAGTCATCGCCCACGTTGAAGGCATTAAGGCTCTTGGTGAAGCCCTGCATGTTGGTGGGGCTGACTCTCTGCAGAAAATCAATGTAGTCCTCAGAGTGGAAGCGGCACATGTCATGCTGGGAGGCTTGGTATGGCTTGAAGACCTTGGGATGGAGAAACAAGATGAACCTAGCAGGATCATCCCCACTGATGAGGCTGAGACCCGCCACACTGAGCCCACCCCTGGAGATTGCCCAAAACCACATACAACAATCCCAATCCTTGTTATTCTACGAGATAAAGGTCAGTGAAGAAAAGAAGCTCCTGTTAATGGTCTTGATAATGACCCATGTAAACCACTTCTCCTTTCCACCTCCAGCCCAGCCTCTCCTACCTTCTCAACCTTGAACCCTGATTCACCTGCCCTGATCCCTGGATTTCCTATTCCTGGTTCTCTCCATACTCATCTCCCCTTGACTCTGATTCTGCCCTTTAGGTTCTTCATTCTGAAATCAGATATAAGGGATATATAACAATCTTCTAGTTAAAATCCAAGGTGCCAAACCAAAGATTTATCGTCCTTGGGGGGGTGGGGGTGTTCATGAACCTCTTTGAAATTTGGGCAAGAAGAAAGAGCTTTTTTTTTTCTCCTAGAAAATGCATGCAGGGACACAGAGGCACATAATCTCAAGGGATTCAGAGATTATTGCACTAACAATACCTCAGTCTTTCTACAACCAATCCACTTGTCTGTGCCTCAGAAAAAGCAGAGATCACTCATATTGTTGGTTCATTACCCTCAAAATACATAAGGGTGAGATCTGTTATTATCTCATTTCACAGCTGCAAATTCCAAACTGGAGATGAATAGTATGCATACATATGGGAGATGGAGGATTGGGCAATGATTAAGCCTAACTATGCAGAGATACTATGTAGAGGTACTCTAGGTTGAAAAAGGAATACAGAAGGCATCTCCTGTTCTCCACACATATACACATAATTTACCCAAAAGGCTGCAGAGCTGTCCCTAGAGTTCTAGCTCCTAGCAAGTAGTGAGAGGTGGGAGGAGATATATACAAAGATCCAGACACACCCATCCCTGAGGCCACAACACTAACCACACCCTAAAAGGCAGCGGGGACCGGGAGTGTAGCTCATAGGTAGAAAGCTTGCTTATTATGCCTAAGGCCCTGATTGGATCTCCCAGAACTGCAAAAATAAATACATAGTACATAAAATAAATTCAGAGAGAAACACATCTGTCTTCAAGAGGGCCTCACACCACCCTAACCCTACACCAAGGGCTGGTGTGCCTAATGTCAAAGGGTGACTAGCCTAAGGTGAAAATGTAACTCCCATTAACTCAGAGAACGCCCACCCACAAACTCTGCAAACAGAGAGTGCTCCAGGCGACTTCTAACTGCCCCCTACCCTAGGGGCGGGTGCACCTGGTACATTCGGTCCAATCCACTTATCCCTAAGACCACAGCTCGCTCCCAACCCGCCAGGTGGACTCACGATCATCTTCTTATAGAGACCATAGTGCAGGACCAGGCTATGAGTCAATGCCAGGCGATGCGGCTTCATAGGGTGCCCAGCTCCTGGGGGTGGGGAAAAGAGAGTTGGTCAGTTCTCATCCCTGAAGCTACAGCTCTTGCCTCGAAACCTCTGCGTCCAAGCCCCTAGCGCACAAACCCGTTCCCTCACCGTAGTGGAAGTTGCCCACATCAGGGTCGTAGAAATAGGCCACGGTCTTGGCCATAGCGCCGGCGGGACCAGGCCCAGCGCCTCCGCCGCCCGCCGGACGCCAGCCCCGCCCCCGGCTCGTGCGTACTGCGCAAGCACGTAGCCTGCCTCTGCGGAACAGGGAAGGTTAGGCCCCGCCTCTCTGAGACTGTGCCCAGATCACGCCCCTGCGGGAGTTCTGCCCCTGGATTAGCTTCTTAGTTCCAGATTCTGGGGCGTGAGCTACCCGGCTTGGGCTGGGGACCGTGGCATCGGTTCTAGGATGCGAGAGCCATTTCTTTCTGGGCGGGGGGTGATATCTTCTGGAAGCCGAACCATCCCGTCCAACCACTTGCCCCAAACGGGAAACAGGCCGTGGTCACCTGTCTAGGAAGCTCCGAAGATCTGGCCACGGTGTCCCTCTCAGAAAGACAATTTTCCCCAGCCCGCTGGAAAGATTCCTGGCTATCACTCGTCTGGGGTAACTGAGGACAGGAGCTACGCCAGGCGTGCCGGATAGAGCAGTGGAGAGCACCCCCGCCTGACCTCCTGTCCCCTACGCGGACCCAGACTCGGCGCCGCACATTCCCCCCATGGTGGGGGGGAACGGCGCAGTCACGCGCGCATCTCTCTCGCGCTCACAAGCGCGCAAGGCTCACGCTCTGCGCCCCGCACACCTGCGCTCCGCCCCTTGGTCCCGGGCGGGCAAGGAGAGAAGGATTTGGGAACCCAGGGTGGCGGCGGAGGCGCCTCCCTTCTCCATTCCCCAGGGCTGGAGTGGTCCGGAGCCTGCCGCGGCTCCCAACCAGTCCGCATTCCCCCTCCATCCTTCCCTCCCCCCGCCTGCCGCGGCACCGGTATCCGCAGCCACAGCCCGGAGCCGGTGAGGCGGTGTAGGGGGGAGGGGGAGGAATCAAGGGATGAACGCCGGGAGGGCGACGGGGGCCCCGAGCCGGACTAGGACGCCCCTGGAGCGGGAACCCGAGCCGGAGTCGGAGCCAGAACAAAACCACCGGTACCGGGTGGGCCAGATGGTCAGGGTGGGAGGAACCTAAAGGGAGAGGAGGGATCTGAGAAACCCGGGAGAGGAGGGGGCTGCAGGAGGCCTGGCTCAGGCCAACGCGGAGGAGGTGCGGACGCTGACTCAGGCGCATTATCTGCGCCCGCTGCCTAAGAATTTTGTCCCATCTCGATCTGCAGTGTCCTTGGGAGGGACGGAACCTCGGGGCCAGATAAAAAGGGGGACGCTCTGGGCGTCGGAGAAGTGGGACTCCAGTTGTGTCAGAGGGCTTGCACAGCCACGGTCTGGCCTGCAACCTCAGGAGGTCTTGACTTACTAGCACCTTTGGCCCGGACAGCTCCCTGTGGTTGGGTAAGGGGTGGGGCCGGGCCTGGAGGCATGTCTGTTTCAGATCTTGAGGACCCCATTTGTAACCCTCCCTCATCCCCAGCTGCAGCCCCCTAAACTCAGGAGGCGTCCTGGCCCGCGCTCGCCCCCCAGGGCCTCATGTCGGAACCACAGCCTGACCTGGAGCCGCCCCAACATGGGCTGTACATGCTCTTCCTGCTTGTGCTGGTCTTCTTCCTCATGGGCCTAGTAGGCTTCATGATCTGCCACGTGCTCAAGAAGAAAGGCTACCGGTGCCGCACGTCTAGGGGCTCGGAGCCTGACGATGCCCAGCTCCAGCCACGTGAGTGAGGAGCCTGGAAACCTGGCTCAGTCACCTTTCTCCCTTACCCTTCTCCCCACACCTCTTTCTGCCTTTCTGGCTGAAAGACCCAGGCCAAATCCTGATCAAGCCTGCAGGAAGCCTAGTGATGCATTCTTGAATCAGCAAGTAGAGTGACACCACCCTGAAAGCAATGCTGGAGAAAGCATGGGCAGGAAGGGCTCACTAATGGTAGTATTAGGCTCCTATTTCCTCCCCCCATCTTTTCTGGCCCCTGAAATAATAAAGTCCAGCCATCATGGCAAATAGGTAAATGGATGTCTTGAGAATCAGCCATGGGGGCCATCAGGTCATGTTCCCCCAAAGCTGACTCATTTTCCATTTCCTTGCCAACCTCTTTCATCCTTCAGCTGAGGATGATGACGTGAATGAGGACACGGTAGAGAGGATTGTTCGCTGCATCATCCAAAATGAAGGTGGGTGTAGGCTGACCCAATGCTCCTTCCCACCCCGACTCTTGCCCTGACCTCCCCCTCCACTGACTCCCTCTTTTCCTTCTCCCCTCAGCCAATGCTGAGGCCTTGAAGGAGATGCTGGGGGACAGTGAAGGAGAAGGGACAGTGCAGCTCTCCAGGTGAGCTGGAAACAAGGGCCAGCATGACTTAGCTTGCCTTGGAGAGTACCCTCTCCTCCAGCACAGTCTTCTCCCAGTATCATTGTGTTTGGGTTTGGGGGAGGGAAAGCTTGCTAACTTATGGAAAAAAAAAAATTATAGAAATTCCAAGTCCTTCAAACCATGTTTTCCATCTAGATATCACAAGCCTAACAACATTCACATCTAGGGCCACTCTTTTGATTTAAGCATTGCCCTCTTTTTAGCAAACAGGGCCACAAGGAAAAACACATAGTCACTCATAACTTAATATTAAATTTATTAGAAAAAATAATGTTAGGACCTGGGAAAAGTGGGGTTTGGGGAGTATGAAAAGCATGCTGAAAGAACCAGAGGAAATGGGACAAGAAGGGGAATAGAAATATCATTTTTGCTCTCCTCCCCCTACTGTCCAGCGTGGATGCCACCTCCAGCATACAGGATGGAGCTCCCTCCCATCACCACACAGTGCATCTGGGCTCCGCAGCCCCTTGCATCCACTGCAGCCGCAACAAGAGGCCCCCACTTGTTCGTCAGGGAAGGTCCAAGGAAGGAAAAAGCCGCCCCCGACCTGGAGAGACCACTGTGTTCTCTGTGGGCAGGTGGGGACAGAGTGCCCCAGGGAAAGGGAGGTTGAGGTGGGGGCCCCAATGATCAGGTACCTGACCCCAAGTTGCCCTAGCTCTTTCCTGCTGGATTTGGAGCTGCAGCAGGGTTCAGGCTGCATGGTGTGTCCCACAATCTGAGAAGATCTCTTCCACCCTAGGCCAAAGGGAAGTGGCCATAAAACCTAGAATGTCTGTGGTCAGAGGAGAATGCCAGGCAGCCTCTTGAGTTGTGGTCCTAAGCCTCAGTATTCTCTCCCCTCCTAGGTTCCGGGTGACACACATTGAGAAGCGTTATGGGCTGCATGAGCATCATGATGGTTCCCCCACGGACAGAAGCTGGGGCTCTGGTGGGGGGCAGGACCCAGGAGGTGGTCAGGGGTCTGGTGGAAGGCTACCCAGGACAGGGATGCCTGTCATTGAGAGGCTGCCCCCTGAGGAGCCACAACCCCAGTCATTAGCCAGGCCCCCAGTGCAGAATGGAGGACTCAAGGACAATAGCCTAGTGCCTTGTGCACTTGAGGGGAACTCTGGGGCCTCTGCAGAACCAACACTGGGGGCCAGAGGGAGGATCCTGAGCCCAAGTCCAAGGCTGCCCAGTCAAGAGGCAAATGGACAGCAAAGCAAACCAGACACCTCAGATCACCAGGTATGAAGACACATCCAGGGCTGCACTGGGCTCAGTTTTATTGCCCCTTACTCTGGAGAGCAATGATATGAATCACCTCCTGTTCCCATTGTTGATGTCTCCCCTTTCTCTCAGGTGTCTCCACCACAGGGAGCAGGGGGTATGTGAGGTGAGTTTGAACCCCAAATTAGATAATCTTGTCCTCCCACCCCTTACCTAAATTACTTAGCCCAACATCTCCTGAAACTCCAGGGTGAGCTCTAGGCTAAGCCTGTGCTTGCTACAAATTCTTTGGCTGGTGGTGGGGAGTGGGTATGTGCTCCAGAGAACAGGGAAGGATGGGCTGCCCCTGGGGAAAAGCTAGGACACAGCTTAAACAGGAAGCAACTCTTCCCCTTCCTCTTCTCCAAGCCTCATTCTTCATTGTGCTGATGGACCACCAGCTGGCAGGGTCAGGGAGTAGGAGGGCATGAAGGCCCTCCCCTTCACTGGACAGCACTGCTCCCAGTTGAGGGACCAGCTCTACTTTCACCTGGAGTTGCACGGTCTCAGGCTGAGGGAACTTGGGAACAAGTCCCTCCACTTGTGGACCCTCGGTTTCCTTCCCTTCCCCTACCTGCCGACAGGCTGCCTAGCCTGCCTTCCCCAACACCTCGCTCCATATTGATAGAGCGTGGCAGCTGGGACCAGGTTCCTGCCTTTGGGGGGGCCCGAAAGCAATAGCACCTTAGGCTCCCTGCCCTCTTGGCAAAAGAGGTCCAGGCCCTGGCTTGGCCTTCGTGCCCTTTATTCACTGTCAATAAATCCGCTCAGACCATTACAGCTGCTTCGCATACTGGCTCCTTCTGACTCCCAAGGCTAGCTCCTGTCCCGACTCCAACCCAAGTGACCCTGGCATCCAAAGTGGGGTGGGCTACAGAGCCAGGGTGGATATGAGATGGACCAGAGCCGGTCAGGACTTCGGGAATGAGATTTAGCCCCGAGATTTCAGGGTATTTCACCACCGTAGAGATAGGGCAATGGCAGACAAAGGGGTACTTACAGCCCTAAAGATGGCAGGAGGACAATTGGAGAAATGGATTCTTGCCCCAAAAATGGGGAGAGGGGAAGTTTCTAACCCTGAAGATGAAAGTAGATGTGGGAAAAATTCCAGCTTTTGGCTGTGTGGCTGTGGATCATTGAGGGGTGGTCTCTGATATCATGGAGATAGGGCAGCATCATCGCTTGGGGGCAGTGATACCCCAGCTTCAAGTGAGGGAATCTGGATGGCCAGGATCTGGAGCTTTAGCCGGCGGGGGAGGTGGTGGACGCATCTGTGGGAAATGCACAGTTAGTTCTTCTCCAGAGTCCTCTCTCAGTAGTTTCCCTGTCCATTCCCTCAGCCTAGTAGACAACACAAGACCAGCTGGAATGAACCCTGTGCACACAGTCCCCTCCAAGGCAGGGCCCCTTACCGGCCTGAGTCGAGGTGCCATCAAGTCTAAGGGTCCAGAGCTGTCCAGAGCTTTATCTGGAAACAAGAACCATAGTCAGTCTTCAGGTTTTGTTCAATGCTACATTTCTAGCACTTAGGATAATAGCACTCTATAAGTATTTGCTGAATTAATAAATAGTCACCAACCTGAGCTGTAAAATCCATCAGTTCATTTATTCTCAACAAATATTTATTTGGCAGCTGCTATATAATCATCTCTGGTCAAGGTACCAAAGAATGGAAGGTGGGATACACAGCTCTGCCCACCTCCCAGTGCTCTTAGATACCCAGTCATGAAACATGAACAAACACAATGAATGTCTAAGTGTTAAGTAATTCAACGTGAACTAAAGGTATTAGAGATGGCAGTGATTTCCGGGGATCAGGGACAGTGGCTATGAAGGAAGTGTTAAGTTCCAGAAGGTTTTAGAAAAGGTGAGCATTCCAAGAGGCAAAAGGAAGGGGTTGGGGTGGAGACCAGAGGTGTGCTCAATGGTAGAGTGCTTGCCTAGCATTCACAAGTGCCTGGGATTAATCCCCAACACTACAAAAAATAAAAAAGAATGTCAAGAGGAAAAAGGATGACAGCAAAGTTAGGTATTTTCAGGGTTCAAGACAACTAAGAACAAAGGCATTTTTGGAAGAACACAGAGAATATGGCTTATTTTTTAAAATAATAATAATGATAAAATCGCTACTATTTATATGTTTATTATGTGCCAAGCACAATGCTGTATACTCTACAGGCATCTTTTCTAACTCTTAAATAAAGTAGTACCTGTCTCTTCACTTTTTAAAGCACATCAACCAAGTGCCATACAAGTTAAACCTCCCATCTCAAGTTATACACTAGGAAGTGACAGCAAGGTTTGAACTAGGCCAGCCTGGCTCCAAAGCCCATGCTCTTCTCCCCGTCACTTATTTGGCAGCTGCTATATGATCATCTCTGGTCAAGGTACCAAAGAATGGAAGGTGGGTGCACTGAAGGCACACAGGAGTGGAGTATGAACAGAGTCCAAGATTCCTCCTTTTCATTTCTTATTCTCCCAGAGCTTTCAATTTCCTTTACTTACCTCCAGGCAGGACAGGTGCAGAGGGTCCATCCAAGGCAGAGGTGGGTGCAGGTGGGGAGAAACTGGGAGGAGAAGGGGATGGCAGTGTCTGGAGGTAGGGTGGGCATGAGTTATTCCTTGCATGTGAGAAGGCTTCACCAATTATTCCTCTCATCCCACTTTCAATTCCTGTCCTCTCACTTTCCAATACAGAAAATGGCCAAATGCTTGTATTTAGGTAGGGGTTATAACTGATGTCTATTTCAACAGTCAATATGTACTGAACACTTACTATGTCTATGTGTTCTGCTAGCACTGCACATACCTTAATTCATTCTATCCTCACCACCCCATGAGGTAGGCATTTTTATGACTCATGTTAGAAGTGAGATTCGGATTGGGCCATCTGTCAAAAGTTCATGGAGTTAGTGGCATAGTGCTGGCTAGAACCCAAGTCTCTTGACTCCCAATCATATTCTTCTTTGCTGTCTTATGGCAATATTTAAGCATCTCCAGTGTGCCATGGTGCTAAGGGCTTTACATTTATTATCTCTAGTCATGATAGTGAGCCTGCTAAAGCAGGTATTATTATCTCCATTTTAAACATGCAGAAACTAGCTCAGAGAGGTTAAGTCACTGTCCAAGGTCATGTAATAGAAAATTTGAACTCAGGTCTATCCACCACTAAAGTTCTCCAAACTCCTATGAGAAGTGATTTCCCTTTTCTCTGTCTGCTCAGGAGAGATGGGAAGGCCCAAACTACCATAGGAGGTAAAACTGGGAAGAAGCTGAGGCATTAATATGAATATGGGGCCTTCTTAGAGTGAGGATCTACCCAGAGGTAGCTGGGAGCCAAGGAGACTGAATTCTCACCTGTTCAGGATCACAGAGTTCAGGTGGCCCTGGAGGACCAAGCAGCTCCTCCACCAGCAGGGAGGGAAAGACTCCAACATGGCCCCCAAATTCTCCCCTCCAGAAGCCATCATCTACTCCATCTTGGGCCCGGGGTAACAGGCGGATGAGTGCCCCTTCTGGGAAGCTCAGCTCCTCTTCACTCTGTCCCGTGTAGCTATATAGTGCGCGGGCGAGGAATGCTGTAGAAGCCCAGGAGAGATAGTAAGAGAAGGAAATGGGTGGCAGTACCCTAGGACCATGACATCCTAGGACCATAACCACCCAATAATTCATATTCATACCCCGGACCCCAGGCCCAGATTTTGTCTTTCTTACCTGTGGGCTCTACACCCAAGGGAATATCACTGTCACGGCCACTCACGGGAAGGGAGAGATCCGGGAAGTTGAGATACCGCTCAGGGACAAAGCCCACCTCACCATGCTGGTTCCGAGCCTGCTCACCCAGCAATGTGAACAAGTATCAGATTTGTTTCGGCAGTCCATGGCCCTGGCTGTCCTCTACTTATGTTTCTAGCTTGCCTGGGTAGATACTTGTAAACCAAAGAGAGGTCCTCCCACTGCCCCCAACCCATGATCAGAACCCAGGGTCCCATACGTACCTTGACCCATTCATCAGCATCTCCCTCCTCTATGACCTCCAGCCACTCACCCTCCGTGATGGTCAGCTCATCCTCATGCCCTGCCTAAGCCCCACAAGGAAGGATTCAGGATTTAGCTGTCCTTTATGGTTACCCATATGAAGTCCCCACTCCCATTCATACCTGATAGCCAAACACCACATGTGCAGGGCAGGGGAAAGGCCTGGTGGCTAGGGCCGGTGGGGCAGGCTCCTCAAAGAGCTCCCCTGCCTCCTCGCATTCATCAAAGTCAGAAAGTTCAGCATCCTCAGCCTGGAGAGGGGCAGAGGACAGACATCATTATGGGGCCCTCTTCTCCATCCTACCTCAAAAGGACACCAGGGGTCCTCCTCCAAGATAGTACCCCTGAACCAATCATCATAGCTCACAACCAAAATCACACAGAGCCGGATGATACTAAATAATAGCAGAGCTAAAGCAACTAAGTGCTTAAAAGTATACCCAGTACATGTTAACTATCTCATGTATATCCTTTCACTTAATCTTCATAATTTGCATAACCATTAACCTCTTTTTATTTTTAAAGAAAATGAGGCTCAGAAAAGTCATTTTCTAAGATTATACAGCTAGGGAGTGGAGTGGCTGATACCCAAACCATTTATAGAATACTTCCAGAAGTATTTTTTTTTAATGAGGGGTTTTTTAAAATATTTTTTTAGTTGTCAGTGTACCTTTATTTTATTTATATGTGGTGCTGAGAATCGAACCCAGTGCCTCACACATGCTAGGCAAGTGCTCTACCACTGTGCTATAACCCCAGCCCAAACCTGAGTTTTTTGTTTTGTTTTGTTTTGGTAGTGGGATTGAACCCAGGGGTACTTTACCACTGAGTTATATCCCCAGCCCTTTTTATTTTTTGAGATAGGTTTTCACTGTGTTACTGAGGCTGTCCTTAAACTTGTGATCCTCCTGCCTCAGCCTCCTGAGTAGCTGGGATTACAGATGTGTGCTGCTGTGCCTGGCTAGAACCTGAGTTCTTAACCATCATTTTATCCTCATAATAAATGTTTATTGAGGATTCTCTATGCCAAAAATCATGCAAAGACTTATATAAATGGTCTCATTTAAGCTGCACAATGGCCCTCTGAGTTAAGTGCCATTGTCATCCCATTTTAGAGGGCCTGCCTTCCAGTGGGGAACTTTACCCTCCTGGGTATGTGCAGCTAGGATTGGGGAGGAGCTCACCATTGGGGAGAGGTCTCTCTGGGACAGCCGAGCCTCACTGAGCCGTCGCTCCTGCTCCACCTCATCCTGGGCCTGGGTCATGGCTGGCTTCAGCCAGTGCTGCACATCCAGGCCAGCCCCCTGCAGCAGGGCCAGCCGGGCAGCCCCCTTCACCTGGCTCACCTGGCACGAAGTGGAAGAGAGTAGAGCCTGGCCAATTATGTCTACCTTCTGCCACCTTACCTCCCCCTCCCCATCAGAAAGAGGAATGGAGGGGGTGTTGCTGAGGAGATAGAATCTTAGTGGCTCTAAGCCTAGGGCTATGCCTCACCTGTGCCCGACGGATGCTGTCCCTTACTTCCTGTAGTCGCTGTTCTATGCCTGGGGCCTCACGCTCTGGAGCCTGCTGCCGCCTCTGCTCCAGTCGCTGCAGTACCTGGTGGGGAAGAGAGAAGTGGGTGGTGATGCTGTGGGCCATAACTTACTCTGGGCCTGGTTCCTTGCTAGTTTCATTATTCGCATTGTTTCATTTAATCTTCCCTGGAGGTGGGTGCTAGTTTTGGCCCCACTGTAGTGATGAGGAAACTGAAATCCAGAGAGGTGAAGTCATTCATTCCCTTACCCAGGATTACAAAACTCAGAAGCAACAGAAGGGAATTTGAACCCAGGTCAGCCTCGCTCTAAACACTGCTCTTAATTACTGAGTTATATTGTTATGTTAAAGTGCCCTTCCTTCCCATCCTGTCTGCAGTCCCATGACAACCCCAGTGTCTCTAGGATCCCCATCTTTAGCAATTCATGCTCACCCACAACATCTGCAACCCCCACCTCACCCAATGCCCATGGTGTTGGATCTTGTAGTCTCGGGCAGCTCGGCTTGTCCAGCGCTGGATCTCTTTCTCTAGGCCACAGTCCCCAGCCATACCTCCTGTTCCCCTCTCTAGGGCACACACCTGAATGGGACAGGGGTGATGTGAGGAATACCTGAGATCATCCTTCTCTCCAGTTTCCTCTTTTTACCTCTCTTTATCTTGAACTCGAAGGAAATGGACAAAGGTGAGGGCACACATCTGTGTCTGTGAACACTGGTATGCATTTGTATAGACAGAAACACACAGAGTCCCAGGAACGAGATCCAAGTTGAGGGATATGTAGAAGAAAAAGGAAGTGAAGTGACTGAATGGTGAAATGGAATGTGTTTTTATGTCCTGGCGAAAGGGAGGTGATCTGGTATTCTGAGTTAATAGTTGCTGAGTTAGTACCAGGACAAGAATAATGAGACAGGAGGCCTAAACCAGTCTCATTATATTTGGCTTGGTTTCAACCCGAAGGGAAGTCTCACCTGATCAGCCCCTGCTGGCTGAAATTGTTGAGGCGGGGTAGGGGAAAAGACTCCAGGCTCCTGAAGAAACAGCTTCACATCCTGCTCCCAGTTTACCTGGGGGTGGGAAAAGACATGGTGGCCCACTCACTGGCCCCCTCTTCAATTCTGTCCCCAGCACCTCTTAGAAGGAGAAGGTCAAAGTGAGAAGAAAAGGGACAGATATTCAATAGGAAGGTCTGTACTGAGAGAGAAGAATTAAAAGGACCTCTAAGGGAGCTCTCACAGCTCCTAACCCTCACCTGGGAGGTGGCCTGCCCTGCAAGGCGGGCATGCTCCAAGACCATCTCTGCAGCTTCCAGCTCAGTACAGCTCAGTAAGTTCAGAGGGTCCCTCAAGTGTTCTGACAACTCGCTGACCAGGGCCTGGAGAGAACCCCAAGATACTTTTCCCTCAGACCTCTACTACAGAGCAAAAGCTCACTGTCCAGGTTTGGGTGGAGGGTGGACATGAGGGATGGGAAAGAGAGGAGTAAGACATTATTTCTGCTTCTAATTATAGGCTCTCGTGTATGTATACTACTTACCAATTTATTTATTTTTTTGTGGTGTTAGGGATTAAATCCTGAACAATTGTATCCACCCTCTGCCTTCTCACTTCCTCCTCCCCATCAGAAAGAGGAGTAGAGGGGATGTTGTCTGAGAAGACAGGATGTCAGTGGCTATGCTAGGCCAGTACCCTACCACTGAGCTATACCCACAGCTCCACTTAAGAGTTTAAAAACCACTTTCACATCCATTCTCTTCCTTGAACCTCATTAGTGTCACAAGGTGGGCAGAACTAGGGTTAACCTTGATGAGAATATGAGGTTCAAAGAAGTTAAGTATCCTATGTGATATGCAGCCAGAAGCCAAGTATGTGTCTTCTACCCTCTTTAAGCAGGCTAGGTTCTTGGCACCAGCCAGCCTCATGGGGAGTGGAAGCACAGGGATCCTCCCTACTTGCTGAGGGATAGGGGTGATCTGGGTAAGGACTGGCCTTGAGCAGAGCTGGCAGTTCCTCCTGGTAGTAGTGGTCAAGGTGGGCATTGGTGGCCACCAAGTTGAGCAGGTACTCATTGCGGGCTGCTCTCAGCTGCTGGGAGTACTGGACTGATTGGGCCGACAGCTAGGAGGGGAAAATTTGTGTCAACAGAGAGCCCTGGATCCAAGGCCAACCTAAAATCCAGATCCAGAATGAATTCTTACATTATTGAAGATATACTGTTTGCCTGGTACTATACTAAAAATTTCACATACAACTCCTGCTCAAAATCCGTAATGGTTTCTACATACATCTAAAATAAAATCCAAACTTCCCTATAGTGATCTACTATAGAGTAATAGACCAACATGAGTTGGCCCTGTAACCTCTCTGACCTCTTTTTAACTGCTGTCCCCTTACAGGGCTCCAGGCACACTGGTCTTCTCTCAGTTCCTTGAGCACACATCAGGACCTTTCCATTCACCATTCCCTCTCTCTGGAATGTTCTCCCTCTAGATCTTTCATGGCTGGCCCCTTCTTGACACTCGGGCCACTTGTTCAAAGAGGACTTCTCTCTAAATCTCACCCATTTTTTACCCTTCATCAGAGCAACTTGTTTTATTTCCATCTTCATCTGATTATTTGTTTATATACTATGTCTCCCTCGACCAGGCTGTGAGGGCAGGAACTCCATGATCATGTTCCTCACTGTATCCCTAGAGAGTAGAACAGTGCCTAGTGCACAGAAGTCCTCAATAAACACATATTAAAGGAGTCAAAAAGAAGGGATTATTCCCATTGTGCAGATGAAGAAAATAAGGCTCAGAGAAATAAGTAAGTTAATCTTGGTCAACCACCTAAGAAGTAGAGGAGCCTGGATCTCACCAGGCTCTTATGCTTATGATACTGGATTCCATACCACTAGGTCCCTCTGCCCCCACTCAGGTCCTCATCCCCCAGACCTTAGAACTTAGTTTCTGGAGACTGGTCCGAGAGTGGAAGATCCCATGGTCACTTCGGTTCAGCCTGCGCAAGTATGGAACAGAAATAGGTATCAGACCCAGCTTTGATGCCTTGATTCTACCCCATACCTCCCCATACCCCAACTTTTGGCCTACTAACTGTTCATGAGCCCACCTGGCCTGGACATCAGCTGCTTTCTCCTGTGCCAAAGCCCATACACGCTCCCGTTGCCCATACAGCTTCCGACTTCGGCTCAGTTCCCGGACAGACTGCAGCACCTCTGCCTGCGCCCTCTGCAGACTCTCTGTTCCCTAGTGGCATGGACACAGAAAATCTTGACCCAGACTACCTCCAATGCCGAGCCAGCTCTTCCTTCACCCCATCCACTGAGCCATACCTTCCTAAGCACCTGCTCCTTGGCACTCCGCCCTGTGCCCCCCGCTAGGTCACGGTATCGATCAGACGCCTGGAGCCGGGTTTGGCCCCCAGCCACGGTGGCATCCAGCAAGCAGCGCCAGGCACCAAACACTGTCCTGCCCCTCCCCAGAGAAGGTCTGTGTTGAAGAGGGGAGCACTCCACAGCTTCATCAGACCCCCCACCAACACCATGAGAGTCAGAGTATTTTCCTTCCCCCATTTGTCTGGGAGCCCATCAATCGATCAGCCCATTAGCTCAGTCACAGGATCACTCCTGCCCTCCGCCCCCACCCACAGTGTCCTTGCTGGGTCAGCTCCTCTCCTGCTGCTGTGTCAGCTCTACCTGCAGCTCACGTGCCCTCCCCCCTCACTAGGCCTTCATCCCCACAGGTCTCTAAGGCTAAGCTCCCCATCACTTTTTGGTCCCTGCAGCCTTCCCCCTCCATTAGACCCACCTGCTGTCCATGTCCCCACTGCGTTGCCCTTCCCTCTTCAGGAATGGCCCAGCCAGTTTCTGGAGTGCCTGGTGAGAAAGCCATCACAGGCGCAGTTTTTTCGAAGACCCACCCCAACTGGGAGAATACAGAACCAGAGTATAATAATACCATTCTTGGATACACAATATGTGTCACTTGTTTTGCCAACTGCCTTACATTTATTACCTTATTTAATCCTTACAACAACCCTACCCAAAGGTAAGGTATTATTGTTATTCCCATTTTACAGAGAAGAAAACTGAGACCAAGAAATGTAAAATAACTTGTCCAAGGTCACACAACTAGTAAGTAGCACATCGGAGATTTGATACAAGTCTTCCTGACTCTAGGCATTTCTTCTTGAGCACAGTAAGGGAGGGACATTGCTGGTGGTGTAAAGGAGGCTAAAACAAGAGGGAAAGTCCAAGGAAGAGTCCCATACCTGCCCATACTCCCGTTCAATGGCTGCCCTCTGCTTGCTGTAAGATCTGTGGAGATTGGGGGTGGGGAAAAGGGGATTGTTTCCTCCTGTTTTACCACCCTCAATCCTCTCCTCTGCCTGAGCAAGAGAAAAAGGGGAGCCATCCCATAGTGTGGCTAGACCCAGAGGGAATAAGACGGAAGAGAGAGAGTCCTTGAGATCACCTCGGGCAGCTGCAACACAGGCAGCCTCATTGCTCAGAGCCCCAGGATCTTCCCACCCCTGGAGAACCATCTGTGGGCTTGGAGATGAGGACTGACAAGGGCCTGGGTATGGTGTTTGCCAGCTTTCCAACAGGTCTGGAAGAGGGAGGGGATTCTGCCCTAAGCTTGATTGTAGGCCATGGGTAGAGTGAGTGATGTGGTGTCAAAGGGTTTGAAGGAGGGTCCCTGTTTATCTCTTGTATCTGGAGAGGCAGGCCTAGGTTGAGGGCCCTGAATAGGTAGGTTGGAGAGCTCTTAGTCCCCGCCCCTCTCCCCGACCCAGCAAAAGTATGTTGGGGGAGGAGAGGTACGCGCTGTAGCAAAGGTAGGGTTAAGTAAAAAAGAGGGGTCAGGGGCTACCTGATGTCCTCCAGCAGATCGGCCTCCTTCTGCTGCCGGGTCTGAAGGATGCTCAGTTGCTCCAGAAAGCGAAGCTTCACCTCCTGGGCGGGCTTAACCTGTAGGATTAAGGGGAAGTTGAAGACCCCAGGCGTGGGGACCTAAAAAACACTTCGCACAGGGAGCGGCGAGGGGGCGGGGCCGGGGAGGGGCTGAGCTGTTTCCTTGGTTACTTCTGGGCTGGGTTCTGACCCCTTCCCACTCCGGTCTTCTACCTGGGGTCAGTTATCCCCGGGACTCCCTCCGCTCCCCCAGACCGCCAGAAGTCCCCATTCCCGGGCCAATCTCACTTTTCGGGGCGGCGGCTGCATCTCTACTCTGGTTAGGACAGCCAGCGACTCGACTCCGGAACTCGACAAAGACCCGCCCACGGCGAGGCCCCGCCCCAGATCTGGCCCAGCTCCGCCCTCGCTCCGCCTACGCCTTGTCCGGCTGCGCGCAGGGCACGGAAGCTCGTGGGGGCCGCGGAGTCGCTGAACCTCTGTTGTTGCTGCGAATACTCCGGAAGGGTCCGGGCCGCGGGGCTGACGCTGCGTCCGCTGGGCTGTAGGGAGAACCCCGGGTTTCTGAGTCAAGACGCCTGGGTTTTATTTCAAGTGTAGCCACTGATTCAGCCTGTAATTATTTCTAGTCATTCATTTACATACGCATATCACCAGTCCCCGTGGTAAGGGTGAGGAATGGCGAGGAACTCAATAGGTGACCAGGGAAACTGAGTCATTGACACCTGAGCGAAGATATGTCTGACAAGGGAGACAGGGCTGGTCCCAGACCTTTTCCTAATTCCCGCTAAACTGGAAAAGCCAGCGAGAGCAGGGTGAGAAAGATGCCTGGAGTCAAGAAGGAAACAGACCCAAAGGAAAAGGCTAGTACATCCTGGGCCCCACTGGATACCGACAGATACTAGCGAAGGGACGTGAGTTTGGGAGATGCACGTGGGGCCTTATGGTCCAGAAAGCCCTTGTCACCTTTAGGGTCTTCCTTCTCCAGACTCTGCCCAAGATCTACCAGCCCTAGCACTGCTTTTTGAGGATCCTTATCCCCTTTCTTCATTCTCCTCACACCTAAGCCCCCTTGGCCCACGTCCTGGTCCCCACTCCACTGATATGGCTCAAAACTTCAGACTCACATATCCAGCTGTCACTAACACTTTCACTAGTATCAAAAAGGTACCACAATTTTTTTTAAATGCCCCTTCAACCTGATCCTTCCCCATGTAATTGTATTCAGTGGTGCCACACTCCTTCCAGTTAGGAAAGTAAAAAACTGGGAGTCAGTGTGCTCTTTCTCCTACCCCCACATCCATCAGCAAGTCCTATAATTTCTATTTAAAAACAAAAACAAAAAATCCCACAGTCCTATTGATCCACATCCCTCCAAGACCACCATCCTACTCCATTTTCTGGACTAATATCTGGACTCCTTGCTTACAAGCTTTCTCATATAACCCACTGTTCATACAGCAGCCAGTGGTTGACTTTTTTTTTTTTTTTTCTAAAGTGGAGAGAGAAAATCTCATCCTTTTCTTGCTTAATTCACAGTTGCTTCAAAACAAAATCCAAATGCCTGAAATCCAAATAGAATCCATGGCCTACAAAGCTATAATGATTGGGCCCCTGCTCATTTTTCCCACTTCCGCTGGCGTTCTCTTCCTGCTACCCACTCACTGTCCTCCAGCATCCTTGCTGTCCTTCACACCAGGTCATGTCTCTGCTCACTGAAAGTGCTGTTTGCCCTTTCCAAAGCTCCTTCTTGCAGCACTCTACTTATCTGGCCTCTTACCATTGTTTCAGCTCCTCACAGAGGCCTTCATTCCCCATCCACTCAGTGCAAAGGCTACCTTCACACTCTCTCTCAAGGTCTTCATTTGGTTTATTTTCTTCACAGAACTAAACTTACTTGTCCACATATTTGTTTGTGCACTTTCTGTTTTCCCTCTACAGTGGAGGCTTCATAAGAGCAGGGACCCTATTTGTTTTGTCCATACTATATTCCCAGAACTGGAACCAATTAGGTGCTCAATACATAGTTGTTGAATGAATGAATAAAAGATCATTCTTTCAGCCATTTGGTTCCAAGATTTATTAATAGTGACCCATCCTTTCTTGGCTCCCCTTTGCCCCAGCTCCCAACCCCAATCAATTTCCCCACTCCAGGGCTTCAGAGTAGTCCCAGAATGTAGGAAGTGGAATAGAATAGACTTGGACATCATCCAGGCCTCTGGCTTCCAAACCTGTTTTTTTTTTTTTTTCTTTAATCCAGTAAAGCCATTCTTTTATCCCAAATCTCTCACAGAACCTCTACCTATCAAATATATAAAGCAGGAGCTACCCTTGTTGAGGAAAAATACATGGAGCTTACAGCTCCAAAAAACAGTTTGTTGTTCACTGCTCTCCTTGTTTCAGTAACTTCATGGTACAGATAAACAGGCTGAGGCCAAGGATGGGGCCTTGATCTTCCCTGAGACACACGTTCTCTAGGGCCCTCCATTCCAGTGCACTGGGTTCTAGAGTCTTTCCATTCAGAGTAGAGAAAGTTCCCAGAAGTATCTACCAAGGTAAGAGCCTAGGTCCTCCACTGGGTACCTATCCCCTCAGATGCTTTTCTGAGGATCATGTGAGGGGCTGGCTGGAGGGTGAACTGGAAGTGCAGGAGGACTGGGTGGGGAAGCTGGATATCTGTATTGCAAGGCTAGTGGGGCTGAGTGATTGGGGACTGGATGATTGGGAAGTGCTTCCTGGGCATGCAGTGGTCTCTCCCTTCCTCAGGATGAGGCTGCTGAGCTCCTGAAGCAGCTGCTCCTCCAGGGATCCCCGTGCCTGGGGACTGTTCTTGGATGGGGGCCCTGGAGGGGGATCCGGTGGCCTCTCCTCTTGGCCCAGGGTGCTTGTCTTGGAAAGAAGGGGTTGATCAAAGGACTTCTGGCTGGTGAAGGGGATCTCTGGCTTGGCTGTCCACTCCCGTGTGGTAGAGAAAGAAGTAGAAGTATCCTTAGTGAGCTCAGGGAAGTCCCCTACCTCTTCGTACACTGGCTCCTCATACACAGGCTCCTCTAGCTCTTCTTGCTCTTCCACAGACCCTGTGGATGACTTCATCGGCTGTATGGGAATGGAGCAGCAGGGAGAAGGCACAGAGTTAGAGTTACTAGATGTGTGTGTGTGTTACTGGGAATTGAATTCAGGACCTTGAGTGTACTAGACAGGTGCTCTACCACTGAGCCACACCCCCAACCCTTTTTATTTTTATTTTGAGACATGGTCTTCCTAAGTTTCCCAGGCTAGCCTTGAACTTGTGATCCTCTTGTCTCAGCCTCCTGGGTGGTTGGGATCACAGGCATGAGCCACCACACTCAGCTGTGTTGTTGGATTATTAATCAGTAACATTATTGAGCCCTTGGGGCCAGATGTTGCTAAATACTTGATATTTATGATTTCAGAACAACCTTGTGCAGTGGCTTACACAGCAGAAGAGTGAACTGAGCTGTAGAGGGGTTAAGTTGCCCAGAATCACACAGTGAAGAAATGCTAGAGGCGGGGCTTGAATTCAGGTCTGTCTCTAAAGTGCATTCACTTAACCACTCTCCTTCTAGTTCTCAGATTCTATGACTACCTTCTCCTTTCCTCATGACATCTTACCATCCCTCATTTTCCTCGTTCATGCTGGCTTGCTGGCTCTCTGCCACACCCACACACACCCTGATAATCTGCATCCGATCAGACACATAAAACACCCAGGGGTTCCAGTAACACAGAGAAACACAGGGCTGGCAGGCACATAGCTGGAGCAGGCACAGTACTCACAAAGAACATGGACAGGGTCCTCCGGTTGTGTAGTCGCCTCTGGGCACAGGTGGGGGGGTGAGGGGAGGGAGAGACACAGAGACACAGTGAGGCCTGGCAACAGGAGGTGGAAGTGGGGAGTAGGGGCACAGAGAAGGTAGAGTAGATGGTCACAGTGAACAGAGAGGGGCACTGGACTGGCAGGCACACCCCTTTTCCTGCGGTGTGACAAGGGTAAGGGCAGGGATCAGGTGGGGGTTAGGCAGGATGGAGGAGGCAGTCTCACCAGAGTCTGATTGGCAGAGAGGAGGGTGGCACCACTGTCATCCCCACGGATGGGCAGCAAGGGCATAGTGCCAAACTTCTGACGGGCAAGGTCAGAAGAGGAACGGCGTCGTAAGACCACTGGCTGCTGGTCATCATGCTGGTGAGAGGATGAGCAGTTGACACTGGTGGACTTGGGAGGTATTGCGAGGTATTAGGGGGTCCAGGGGACACAGAACCAGCCCTCAGCCTTTTCCTTCCCCTCACCTGGGCTTTAAGGATGCTTGTGGTCCAATCCCACATTTCATCCTCATCAGTGCAGGCCAAGTAACTGTGGGTGATTAGAGTGGATTTTAGAAGAGAGAAAGATTCATAGCTGTAGGTTTGGAGGAATGGTGGAAGGAAAGGAGGAGGAAAGGGGACAGGATGCAGGGCTGGGCCAGAGGAGAAGCCAGGCCAGGAGGTACTCACAGGTGCATCTTCTCCAGTATCAATGTGAAGCCCCACCTGGGAGGCAAAGGAGACCAGTGATTGGGTGACCATTAAAGCCAGCGGGGTGATGGCAGTAAGGCCTTAGAAGTGTGGGCTGGGGAAGAAAACTCACAGTGTTGGAGGCTTTAACTTCTTACGGATTCCCAGGTAGACCTTGGCACCTTCTAGAGGCCATTCCCGTTCTGGTTTAGAGCTCTGAGAATATGAACAGAGTGAGTAAAGTTGAGACATGAGGAGAAGGTCATGATTAGTGAGGTCAAGAGGTCATGGAAACATTGGGGCATATGATCACAGGGTCAGAGAAGTCATTGGGGAAGCAAAAGAGTCTGGTGAGAATATGGGCTGAAGAATTAGAGAATTAGTATAGTTTCGGCTCCGGCTACATGGCCACTCAGCATCCCACCCCTCTAGTCCCAGGCCTCACCTTCTTCTCCTTGAGCAGTAGCAAGTAGCGTCCACGCAGCAGAAAGAACCTTTCCTGGAAGCGACTTCCCAGTAAACGGGGTGGCTCCTCACGACAACGCAACAGCCCCACCCGGGGGGTCTCACGCCGGACACCTGGGCACAGATGGGCTATGCTGAGTGGACAGTTCTGGGGAAGAGACCTAGAGAATGCTGGGCTTAGGAAGAGTTGAGGAAGGAGGCTCACCCGTGAAGAGGCAGCCAGCCTGGGCCAGGGGAACTTTTCTTAGGAGCAGGGAGGCTGAGCAGGGTTCTGGGAGCTGGCACCATTGCAGGGCCTGCTCTAGGACCTTTTCCTTGGGGTGCAGTGGCCTCTCTGAAGGAGCATAGGGGGGACAGGTATTAATCGGAATATCCATCCAAAGCCTAGAACCCTCAACTCATCTCCCACCAGTCATTCATTCATTCACCTATTCAACTATTCAGCCACAGACATGGGTTTTAGCCTCAATACCTTGCCAGGCACTGTGCTGGCCCTGGGATACATTTGTGAGCATGCTACACATGCCTGCCCTCACAAAGCCACAGCCTAGTAATAAACAAGTAGGCAAGCCAAATAATTGCAGAACAAAAAAAAAAAATGCTTTGAAAGAAACAATAAGCTGAGGGAGGGTTAACAGGGCAGCAATGGAGATAAGGTAGTCAGACAAGGCCTTTCAGGAGTTGCATTTGAAAATGAGCGAGCTAAAGGATTGGGAAGAGCAAACCATGCTAAGACCATGTCGTAAGAACAAGGGCCCTCAGTCAGGAAATATATATTTGGGGAACTAAACAGCAAAGAGGACAGATAAGAGGATGGTAATGTGAGATGAAGTCTGGTAAATAAGCAGGGGACAGACATTCAGGGCTGTGGGTCATGATAGGGACTTTGAATTTTATTCAAGTTCAGTGAGAAACCATTGGAAGGTTTCATCAGGAGAATGACATAATCTGATTTATGCTTGAATTGCTCATTTGGCTGCTGTGCAGAAAATGGATTGTAGGTAAGAATGGAACCCTGTCTAACTACTCCCTTTCTGGGGCCATACATTTTAGTGATTATATTGGGAGGGAGAAAAATAATGGTGATTACAACTAGGATGGTGGAGATGGAGAGAAGTGACTGATTCAAATGGAATCTACAGGACTATTTGGTGGGCTGCATGTGAAGATGAAGGAAAGGGAAGAGTCTCAGAGGATTCCTGGGTTTCTGGCCTTAATAACTGGGTGAACTGTGGTGCTACTTACTAAGTTGGGAAAAAAACAACCAGAAAATAGCTTGAACTTTTTGTTAGGGGAGGGAGCTATGAATCTAGTTCAGTATTAGACAATTTAAATTTGATATGCTTGCAAGAAGTGGAAGTGTCAAGTAGGCCATTGGATATGTGAGTCGGGGGTCAGAAGAGAGGTCTGGGCCAGAGATAAAAATCAGCTTATTAATGGCAAGTAAAGCCATGGGAGTTTATCCAAAGAGAGACGTAGAAAGAAAAGAAGAAAGAGCCCAGGGTCCAGCTTTGTGTCCTTCTAACACTTGTAGTCTAGGCAAAAGGGGGAAGAGAAGTCTCCTTTGAGGTAGAAGGGAAACCAAGAGCTTATGGAGTTCACTAAAGCAAGAGACAAGTACTGAGAAAGAGGGAGTGGGTCAACTGTGTTAAATGTCTTCTCACAGAGTGAGCAGATGAGTACAGTGTCTGTTGTATTTGGTAACACAGAAGTCATTAATGACCTTAACCACATGATCACACATGCCCGCACCCACACACACACACACACACACACACACGCAGTCATACTCACCAAGCTCTCCATGCTCGAGAATCTCAAATGTCACCCACAAGTCTGTCCCTGCTGCTGTCCCTCGCATCTCCAGTACCTGATTAGTCAGCTCCTCAGCAGTCAGTGTTGGGGACACCTAGGATCCAGGCAAGAACAGAGAAACCATGCTGATCAAGCTGTTGCCCTTGCTTACCACCATCCTCTCATCTCCCACCCATTCCCTTCAGGACTGACCTTCAGGGTGACACAGTTGTCTGGGAGCTGCTGCTCTATATAAACCTCCATGATGAGGTCTCCTGCCTGGGACAGCTGAGGGGAGGGGTAAAGGAAAACACGATAGGTCAGGAGGAGGCGAGAGGGTGCAAAAACACCAAAGTCAGAAAATTCCTCATGTTGCCTCATATTCACCTCCTCCCACAGAGGTCCCTCAACCCTAACACCCAGTGTTGCTCGGGCCCGTAAAAGAAGTGGGAAATCTGGGTGCAGTGGCCCGCACCTGCAATCCTAGCAGCTTAGGAGGCTGAGTTAGGAGGATCACAAGTTCAAAGCTAGCCTCAGCAACTTAGCAAGGCCCTAAGCAACTCAGTGAAACCCTATCTCTAAACAAAATACAAAAAGATAAAATAAAAGGCTGGGGATGTGGCTTAGTGGTTAAGAGCTTCTGGATTTCATCCCAGGTCCCCCAACCCTCCCCCAAAAAGAGTAGGGAAGCCACATTTTTAGCTGTATACAGTGCTACTGAAGGCAATGTTGCACAGTGATTGAGAGGAATCAGACTGCCTGCATTCCAGCTCTGCTGCTCACTACAGTGTGACCTTGAACAAGTACCAAGTACCTCTATGAGACTCAATTCTTTTTTTTTTTAATCTATCTGCAATATTGGGGATTGAACCCAGTGCACCCTCCTTCTCAGCCTTCTGAGAGACTGGGATTACAGGCATGTGCCACCACACCTATTGTTGTGCATGAGTTCTTTACTTGGAAGAATGAGACTACCTACTTCATAGAGTTGTGTGATGCTACAATGAAATTAAAAGTACTTGGAATATAAAAATTCTTAACTGTTGTTTACTATGTATTTATTATTCTCACTGCTTAGTCTGACTTTTTGACTTTATGAACTCTTCCTTGGATCTACATTTAGAAGTAAGGTACTGCTGCTACCATTCCACCAAGAATCCTCATGGTGCGATAAGTGGAGCAAACCCTAAGCAAATCTACTGTCCAAAGTACTCCCCTCTTTGGGTTTTCCAAAGAAACTGAGGGCCTGTATGCAGAAGAACAGGCTAAAAGGAAACTTCCTCAACTGGGTAGGTCACCTTCCTATCTTGATGTCCCCTTCTGCCCCACTTAGTTGTCGAAGGTCAGGGCAAGTTACCTGCACATCCTTCCAGGTGGTGATAAGACTGACCTCCAAGTCAATCTGAGCTACCTGGTCAGAATCAATCTGTAAAAGAACCAAAACTTTAGTGTGGGGGATGCTGGGAAAGGAGAAAAGCAAGACAAACCCCAAAGCCAAGGGGGACCTGAATAAGAGGGTTGAAGGCCTAAGGAGCCAAGAACCATTGGGGTGGGGATGTTGAGAATATTATGGGAGAAAGAGGTGCAGAGCTCTGGGAGGTGATTCACAAGGCGGAGGGGCACCAGAAGGCTGGGATAGGGTTTGTTGAGGTGGGCAGGATGGAGTCTCTGGTCCTGACATAGCAAGGGAGAAAGCTTGTAGGACAGGGATCAGGAAGCCTTACATCAAAGACAGAGATGTAGCCATCGATGAGCTCCTGCAGCACCCGCACCTCGTGTTCACCCCGCCCATCTGTCTGGAACACACTAGGTGCAAACAGCAGGGCCAGGTTCCGCGTGCACATCTGGTTTAGAGCTGCACACTTCTGCACCCTGCAGAGGAGTGCCAGGGTCATGAGGAACACAGCTCGTGCACCCCTTCACCAATTCATCTATTCATTGGGCAAACATTGAGCCCTATTCTATGCTAGACCTTGGCCTAAGCTCTTGAGACATAGCAGTTACTGGCTTCAAGGAGCTCACAGTCTGGGGAGAGACAGTTAAAGCATGGATGATTGAACCCAGGGCACTTTACTACTGAATTATATCCCTAGTCCTTTTTATTTTGAGACAGGTCTTGCTAAGTTGCCAAGGCTGACCTCAAATATGTGATCCTCCTGCCTCAGCCTCCTGAATTGCTGGGATTACAGAAGTGTGCCACTGTACCTGGCAACAAACACTTTATGTAAAGAGCAGACAGTACATATTTTAGGCTCTTAAGCCATAAGTCTCTGTTGTAACTCCTCAACTCTGCTGTTGTAGTGCAAAGAGAGCCATAGAAAATATATAAATGAATGGGTGTGGTTTTATGCTTAACATACAAAACTTTATTTAGAAAGTCAGGCAATGGGCTGGATTTTGGCAATGGACCTGTAGTTGGCCAATCTATTCAATGCTGAATAACCCTCAGTACAACATAGCCAGGGATTCACCCCACAACAGATGGTAAAGGTAGATCTATATCTTATTCATCTCTGTAATTTTTATATCTATATGATTTTGATTAATAAAACAAAATAATATTAATTGCTATCCATTTCTAAAAGCTTACTAGATGCCAAAAACTATACTAAGAATTTCACATGAACTATCTCATTTAACTCTCACATAGCCTATGAGATGGATACTAGTCATTAAATCATCTTCTTTACAGAAATGAGGAAACTGAAGCTCAGAGAAAACAAATAATTCACCCAAAGTCACACAACTAGAAGGATGGGAGCCAGATAAAGCCTACGTCTGCCTGACCCCAAATTCATTCTTTGAACCTTAATGCTCCAACACCTTCCCTTAACAACTGTTTGTCAAATGAGTTAATAAATGAAATTGCAGAGTTGGGTTGAGGTTACAAAGGTCAGGGAGGGATCCTGCAGAAGGCCTGGCCATACTGACCGATAGAGATGTCCAATGAGGGTGGCCAGTGTGCGGCGGTTGACCCGAGGCAAACAGCCAATCACTTCTTTGTATTTCTCCAAGCGCTGATTCTTCTGAGGCAGTTCTGGGGATGGAATGGAGGAGGGTTGGAGAGGATTTAGGAAGAGAGATTAGAGGCTGGAGTGTAGGGAGATTTTATGGAGACAAACCCAAACGACCTCCCCTGAGCCAAATCTTCTGGATGACCCTCCAGTGGGGGAGTGTTGTGGGGCCGGCTGCCCCATCCCACCAGAGAGTCTCAAGGATTCTGATGGGGGAGGTTGGAGATCCTGGTGGAGTCTTTGTTCTTAGGGATCTTGGTAGTACCAGCAGCTTCCCTCCAGCGAGGCAGCAATCGAGCAGAGGTCACAGGGTCATCAAGCTCACGAAAGAATCGTTTGAGTGTGTCCGTGACATCCTCCACAAAATGTTCCCCTGGTCGGAGCTTCACTGACCGGGCATCCCTCCGGAACTCGGCCAGGAGGCGCAGGCTGCGGGCCCGAGCGCCCCCCTTCCTATATACACCTTCCAGCCTGAGCCCTGAAAACAGTCAGCAGATTCGTCATATGCAAAGACATGCCACCACCCACCCAGCATCCCATCTGTGCCCCACTACATGTTATGAGATTGTTGGGGGGGGTCAAGGAGGAGGAAATCTGTGCATCTGTGGTCTGGATTCTCAGCTTCCTACTGGAGTCTTTATCCTCAGAAAATCCTTCCCTGACCTTGGCAATCAGGCTCATCCCCATCACTCTCTTTCTCTCACCACTTTTATTTTTAAATAGTACTCTGAAATCACATTATAGTTAATCTGCATTATCCTTAGATTCTGTATTTGAGCATTTCTCTCCTCACTAAAATTCATTTGTAACCCTAAAATCAGTAAGTTGCCCCTCTGTATCCATGGAGGATTGATTCCAGCATCCCCCACAAAATCCACAGATGCTTGGGCTGGGGATATAGCTCAGTTGGTCAAGTGCTTGCCTCACATAAACAAGGCCCTGATTCAATCTCCAGCACTACACAAAAAAAATCTACGAATGCTCAAGTCTTCTATATAAAATGGTGTAGTATTTGCATATAATTTATATACATCAACCTGTATACATGAAATCATCTCTAGATTACTTATAACACTTAATATGAAAATGCTATGTAAATAATTGTTATGCTATCTATCTTACAGAAAAATGACAAGAAAAAAAAGTTTACACATTCAGTACAGACTCAGTTTGTTTTCCCCAATTATTTTATCTTTAGTCGGTTGTGTACATTGATGCAGAATCCACAGATACGGAGGGTCATCCATACTTCTGGTGTTTTTGTGGTCATTTATGAATGCATACCAAGTGGAAATTCAAACCCTGTCAATGCACATGTTCCTAGCTAAGGTCTCAGACTATAAACAAACGTTCTTTTCATGGTTTATTCAGAGTCACATTTTTCACATTTTTCGTGCTTTTTGTTAGTGATTTCATTGTTAAAATGGCCCCAAGTATAATGCTGAAATGCTGTCTAGTGTTTCAAAGAAAGAATGCTGTGATGTGCCTTACAGGAAACATTCATGTGTATTAGATAAACTTCATTCAGGTATGAGTTATGCTGCTGTCGGCCTCAAGTTCAGTGTTAATAAATCAACCAGATGTATTAAATAAGGTATCTTTAAACAAAAAAACACATAGAACAAGGTTTCAATTGATTGGTTGATGAAAATGTTGAGACCAGAAGTTCAGAGGAACCTAAACCTATACCTCCCTTGGGGCAATAATTCAGTACTACACTAATTAAGTGTTTGCAGTGGCCTTATAGAACATAACTGCAAATGAGAACTGATTATACTTGTTTACTTTCTTTCTTTTTGGTAATGGGGATTGAACCTAGGGGTGCTTTACCACTGAGCCCCATCCCCAGTCCATTTTTTTTTTTTTTGAGACAGGGTCTCACTAAGTTGCTGAAATTCTTGCTAAGATGTGAGAGTGGTCTTGAAACTTAGAATCCTCCCACTGCAGCCTCCTGAATTGCTGTGGCTATAGGCATGCTCCACCACACCTGATATATTTGTTTTCTTATTACTTGTCTGTCCTACTAGTCTAGGAACTTGCTAGGGTCTTCCCTGTCCACTGCCATATCCCCATCGTGTGGCACATTACAGCTCAACAAACACTATGGAAAGAACACAGTGGTACAAGAACCTTGAAGGGGAGGGTGTGACCACACACCTTCTCTGAGGTCTTCTCACAGTGACTCAGACTGAATTCCTTCTTTGAATAAAAGGAGGCTGAGAAGAGGATGGGGGTCTAGCCAGATTGCATCGGGGAAGCCACTGAACTCCTACTCCTACTGCCCAGGTATGGAGAATGTCATCAGCCACTGACTATCCATTGTTCGTGACTGGTAAGTACAACTCTTTTTAGAATCATAGAGATGCCTTCTCTTTTTCTTGTTTTCCTTTACTGCCCTTTCTTATATTTTATTTATCTTATTTTTTGATGCTGGGGATTGAACCCAGGGCTTTGTACCTTCCTTACTTTTCTTGAAATTTTCTTCTCAAAATTCCTCTCTCCTAAAGAGATAGGAGAGATAGATTCTATTTGATCCTTGCTTCAGCTGGAGAACAAAATAGAGGCCCAAAACTCACAAAGAGTTCCGGAGAGCACTAGGTATAGCTGGCATTTTTTGCCTAGAAAATCTTTCACCCAGGATAATTCTGCTGAGACCTTCAGGGATTTTGCTGCCTGCACAGCTTGGCACAGCCTCGTGGCTGCCCCCCTCTGTTCCCCATGGCTCTACATTCTCGGTCCCATTTCCAGGGCTGCTCTTACCCCCCTGCCCACGCCCCACCTCGGAACACTTACTACCTGCCAGGCCCTGCATTCCATGCTTGATGCGCATCATCCCACTGTCATACTATCCTGGAAAAGCAGGGCAGCTACTTCCATCTTACAGATGAGGGAACTAAGACTCAGAAAAGCAAAGCAGCCAGCCAAGAGTCATGCGGCCCATTGGTGCCAGGTTGCAATATTTGGAGGCAAAGCTCTTTCAGGTGATCCCCAACTCTGTGGCTGTTCTCTGCCTACCGCGCCCACCCCCCCCCCCCACTGGCTCAGGTTCAACCAGTGCCCATTTACCATGCTGGGTGACAAAACTGATGCAGGCATCCACAATGATGGGAATGTCACCCCGGCTCATCTGCTGCTCCTGCAGCCCTGTGCCACCCCCGCCAGCAGCGCCCCCAATGGCTGCATTCCATGCTGAGAAGTCCAGCCGGCCTTCCCCCTGCAGATAGAGGGTCCTGAGACCCAAGAAGTCTGAGTTAGAGCCAGCTCTAGAGTCCTCTGACTGAGAGGCTCAGAAGCACAGGGACCTGACTTCCCAGATACCAGCAGAGGGCAGCAACACTCAACCTAGATGGTCCCTGAACTGGGGAAGCAACTCTGAAGAAGCTGGCAGAGGTCCAGTAGGCTACGCTGGAGACAGTGGGCTGGGCTCCAGAGAGTCAAGCAGGGGACACAATCAAAGGCAGGCGGAACATTTACCTTCCTGTCTCCACCAGGACCAAATGCTCCTTTTTGTCTGGGGTATCCGCTGCAGAGACCACACCTACAAGGAGAATCATTGTCATCATAGTTTTCAGCATAGTGATAATTATTAAGTATTTCAGATATATAGGCACCAGGCTAGGAACCTTACAAACTATACTCCACTAAATCCTATGAGATACATACTATATTGTCATGCTACAGGTGTTATATTACAGCTCAGAGCAGTTAAGCAATTTGCCTCAAATTACTTGCTATAAAATGGTAAAGCTGAGCTCAAATCTAGGTCTCCAAAGCCTAAAATATTGTCTTACTCTGTTCCTACTTTAGAAGGAAGGACAGCAGTGAGGGTACTCAGTTCCCTCTCCCAGTTCCCAACCAGCAAGTGATTCCAAATAATAACAACAACACTTCTTGAGTACTTGTAAGTTGCCTCCAATCAGACTCTGTGATAAGTGCTTACATGCATTGCCTCATTGGAACCCTCTGAGGAAGGCCTTATTATTGTGCCCATTTTAAAGATGAGAAAATAAAATCATGGAGAAGTTAGGTAACTTGTCCACTGGTACATAGTGGTAAGGTAGAGTCTAAATCTGGGCAGTTTCCCTTCAGAGCTTATGCCTAAAGTTATGACATTCTATTGTTTCCCATAGGATCCCAAAATTAAAAATGTCCACTCCCACCTACCTCCAAAGCCACCCTTCAGCCCTGTTCCCATCCCTGCTCACTTATCTCCTGCAGCCGCCGTAAATGCACCATGTCCTCAGGGGCTGGGGGACCAGGGCCTGGTGCTGGACACAGGAAGAGGTGGTCACCACGAAGGAGGCCGAACCCTGACAGCCAGAGGCCAGAGGCCAGGGCTGTATGGGAGGGGGACCGCAGCCACAGGCGGCCCAGCCGCAGCAATCCTGGGCCCAGTAGCTGGTGACAGCTCAGCGGGGAGAACCACTGCAGAGGTAGGAAGACAGGAGAGAAGAGGGTGGGGGAGAGAAACAGAGTGAGCAGGTGAGAAAAGCAGAGAAAGAATGAAGAGAAAGCAGAAGGAAACATGGTGGGAGAGAGTACAGGAGAGAGCCAAGGAGGAGACAAGAGATAGATAGGAAAGAAATTCAGCTTAACTTGCTGCAGCCTACAGAGAGAAGATGCCTATGTGGCAGCCTTATGGCCTTAACTGGGGTGTGGGGGTAAGAACGAATAGGTGGCCAAAATGTTCCGAGTGAAGGATCGTGATACCCTGGGAAATCCCACCACCTTAGGGTGCTAGGGAGAGACTTCATGGAGGAAGTTTGAGGTCCACCTCAAAGCAATGCTTCTCATACTACCTTTGGTAAAGGATCAGGGGGTTTCTTTTCCTTTCCTTTCTTTCTAGTTCCAATTCGTCACTATCCAATACCTTTGTTAAAAACAACAAAAATGAATTGCTAAAAAGCTGAAATTTGGGCTGGGGGTGTAGCTCAGTGGTAGAGTGCTCACCTGGCATGTGGGAGGCACTGGGTTCGATCCTCAGCACCACATAAAAATAAAATAAAGGCATTGTGTCCATCTACAACTGAAAAAAATGTTTTTTAAAAAAGATGAAATTAAAAAAAAAACAAGGACGTACAAGCCCTTTAAACTTAAAACTTGTATAGTAAGATTCAACATACAAAATTACTCTGCCAAACTGCTATAAGAGATTTGAAATGCTTTCTTTCAAGTTCTGTGCATATCCTGTCATGAACTGAAACAAACAGGGGACTTGCATGTGACACAGTCCTCACACCACTGCCTTAAAGGATGAGCTTGGGCTAGAACATGGGTCCGTGGTAAAGCACTTGTCTAGTACTGAGTTCCATCCCCAACCACAAAAAAAAAAAAAAAAAAAAAAAAGAAAGATAGACTTGGTAAATACAGGTGATATAAGAGGTGACCAACCTGGCTAGGAGGGTCATGGCAGAGCCCTGAAAGGCTGTGGAGACAGTTTGTTAGTGTGAGTTAAAGGACAGGGAGAGCAGGGGTCAGAAGCTAAGGTGAAAATTTCCTACTGAGAAGTGTCAACCACTGCAGAGGTGACCTAAGAAGGTCAGAAGGCAGCCCCTGGACTCTGGACATGAGGAGTGACCTTCAGGGTAGCAGTTGGGAGAGTCTGCAGGGAGGAACACAACTGTGAGGGATTAAGGAGGAATTGCAGGCTGCATACAACTTTCTGAGAAGTTGTCAGGAAGGGAAGGAGGGCGCCGGGGTGAAAAGTTGAAGGTGGGGCAGAGCTTAAGGAAAAGCTGTTTTAGGACGGGAGAGATTGTCGTCATCATCATCATCATCATCACCACCACCATTATTATTATTTCAACACCCACATATGGAGAGCTTGCTATGTGTGGGCCTCACATGTCACTTAATCCTCATCCCCAGGGGGTAAGTCTTTTACACCCACTCCACAGACAAGGAAAAGCTCCCAAGGCTGAGAGTTGTAGAACTCCAATCCCAGGATGTCTGACTCTGACTCTAGGGCCTGAATTTTTAATTCCAGGAACAGGGTCTGGGATGGAGATACTGCCTTGTCTAGAAATGGAGACCCTGAGCCTGGCAGTAGCACACACCTGTAATCCCAGCAGCTCGAGAGGCTGAGGCTGGAGGATCATGAGTTCAAAGCCAGCCTCATCAATTTAGTGAGGCCCTAAGCAACTTAGTGAGACACTGTCTCTAAATAAAACATAAAAAGGGCTGGGGATGTAGCTTAGTGGTTAAGCACCCCTGGGTTCAATTCCCGCAGAGAAGCTGAAACATGTGAAAGTAGCTTTGCCACTGAGCTGTTGGAGACCCGGGAGAAGGGGAACAAAGGGTGGGCATCAGGAGTCCAGTGGCAGCTTAACTGTGAGCAGAGGCTATGGCACAGTGAAGTCTGGGGCATGAACTCTGGACTCAGAGTCTTGAAGTTTTTTCCTGTGCTCAGCTGCTTCCTAGCTCTGTAATTTTGACCAAGTGACTTCATAACCTCTAAGATGTAGTTTCTTTAGGTGTAAAATATTAATAGTGCTTCCCTCTGAGGGCTGCTGTGGATATTAAATGAGATATCAAATGGACAGGGTTTAACACAGGGCCTGGCACAGTATAAGTGCTCATTCAACTTCAGCTGTTTATTAGTGGAAGTGGTTAGAGCGGCTATAGGAATACAAGCGGACAGGATGGGGGAAGGGCGGGGATGAAGGAATGATGAGTGTGGGAGGGGTCTCCGTTACCTCACCTTGCCCACTGCACTGGTCCAGGCCTCCAGACTGTCAGCTCCATCTGTACCAAAATGCTGGATCCTCCCCCCCGTGAGGATGAGCTCAAAGGAAAAGGGGAACCTGCAGAGATGATGAGGTCAGGGTGGAGAATGGGGGCCAAGGAATGGCTATCAGGCTGGAGACTGGGAAGAGCACAGGAAGCTATTACCTCTCAAGGTCACCGGGGTCAGTAGGTGGGGGATTGATACCCAGACATATAACATCCTGGGGCTGGATAAGGCTGAGGGGTTCAGGACTGCTTTCAGATGCAAACATTTCCAAAGCTGCTCCCAGCACACACCACAGGCGGGAAGGAGCTAAGTGGGAGAGAAATGGTCAAGGGGACAGCAGACCTCTGCCCCCACTGTCAATAGTTTCCATTTACCAGATATTTATACTCTGCCAAGGTTTCTGTCTATGTATGATTCTACATAATCTTCACAATAATCTTATAAGGTATTTTATTCAGTCCTGTTTGCAGATGGGGAAACTAAGGTTCAGTTTGAATCGCTTCTCCAAGTCACATAGGTAGGAAGTACCAGGGCTGGGATTTGACCCAGACAGTCAGAACTCAGAGCAGAGGCTCTTAACTATCACCCAGAGCTACCACCTGGCATGGGGTGTCTTTCAGCTCCAGCACCCCAGCCCACTCCACCTCCCCATCCCAGCTCTGTCTTCCCTTTCCTTCTCAGGTACGCTCATGCCTATCCCACTTTCTGTGCCTGTCATCTCCCATCCTCATCTCACCATCACGGCCCCTGCGAGAAGGAGGAGGCCCAGGCTTGTTGCTGATGGGGCCACAGTACAGGAAGCTGCTATAGGTGGCAGGCACCACCACCTCATTGTATACACCAGGGCAGGGGTCTGCAAGAAGAAAGGGTGATCAGGTCAGGCTAGTGCAATGCAATGGCCTGACCCTCCTTGGGGAAAGGATCCAACGAGAGAAGACCACAAGACCCAACTCCACTGGCAGCATGGCCAAGTGGAGCCAAAGAGGGCTGGATTCTTCACTGCCCAGATTGAAGAAGGTGGCAGAGAGTAAGGAGACAGGGAGGCCTCTAGCCCAATGCCATGTCCACCAGCCAGTCAACCAGGCAGTCAGTTCCTGGGTGGGGACCTCAGAGCATGGGCCATTCTGTATCTTGACCCATTTGGCCTGACCAATGGAGATCAGCATCACTAAGCTGACCACTCCTTTAGTGATCACTGTCCCCAGGGAGATGAGACCTGATCTATGGGTTGACCCTGTCAGGAGGGGACTGGCACTAGTACCTGGCACATCCCAACCCACCAGGGAGCATGACCTCAGGTCTCATCAGACATCTCAAGAGCCCAGGAAACAGGACCTGGAGGGTCTGAGAGGTTGGGAAACTGCCATTGTGATTGATTGGATGATGGGGTGATTGGGGTCTCCTGAAGAACCACATCACAGGTTGGGGCTGAGAATTCCTAGGGAGAGAAAAAGGAGGTACTAGGGGTAGGGTGATCACCTGGGGGTAGAAGGCCAGACAAGCCGCCATCAAGGGCTGAGGGGGACCAGGGCTCCTCCCCATCAGGGGCCTCAACGCAGAGGAGCTGAGTCATGTTCTTCAGCAGATTGGGTCCTGCCACAGCTGAACACAGTGCCTACAGGAGGAAAACACCTCTGTCAGCCCCAAACCCAACCTGAGAGCCCCAGAGACAGTCCTCTGATCACCAAAAAACAGTCTCCACCACCCAAGTCAGAACAATCCAACTCAGACACTACTTCCTCTGCCTTCCATCATCCCCAACCTGTCCCTCCTACCTGCAGAAGCTGGCTATGGTCTGGATACTGAGGGTGAGGCTTTCGGAAGAGACCTAGCCGGTACTTTCGGGAAATGAACTCTCCCCGAGGGCCAGGGGCTGAATCTGGATGCAACCCCTCACCTGGGGGTAATGTCCCTGCCCAGAAGCGGTTGGCACGATCATTTCCCAGAACAATGAACAACTGTAAGATGACAACAGGCAAAGGCAAGTGACCAGAACTCAAGAGTTCTCAGATATCCCATGCCTGTCCCCAAACTGGGTCCAAGTGTTTTCTTTTGGATGCTCTCGTTCCATGCCTCCCCACTTCTCCCTTCACAGACCTCACCTGCACAATCTCATTACTCCACACACTTGTGTCCAGCTTCAGGCTTTGTACCTTGGAGATCCCGGACCCCAGGGCCCGGTGCTGGCCTGTTAAGGTGTGGGGGGCATGTGGCTTGGGTACCTGCGTCCAGCCCCAGCTCTCCTCCCTCTCCCCATCTGGGCTGGAGGCTGCAGCCCTCACCTGCACATTGCTTGCAGATGACCACCCCCAGGTTGACAGCAGCCCAGTCGGGGCGGGACGCCCTGCAGTCTGCACAATGCCGGTTTGCCCGATTTGACCAGATCTTCTCAGCCACCTCGTAGTCAGACAGGGTCTCGGTTACTGCTTCCTGCAGAGCGGCCGCCCAGCTCTGCCGAGCCCCCCCAGACTCGGCTGTGAAGCTGAGGGGTGGACAGCCAGTCCGTGGGCATGGACCTCCCCCCATGTCCCATCCCAGTGGCCATTCCTGTAGGAGCTGCCACAGGCCACATCTGGGCCAGCCCAGACCCTCCTGATGTCTTGATCTTGCCCACTTGACTCCATCAGTACATATCCACTAGTGTTCTATAGAGGCCCCCAGTCCTCTGTACCCTTGTGCCTCCCCATAAAAGTCCCCTAGCCTGCCTCCCACCAGTTCAGGCCCCACCTGAAGCAGCGGTGGGGTGTGAGCAGATCAAAGCTTCGACTCTTAGTTTCCCGGACACTGCATCCTTGTAGTTCAATGAAGCAGATCCCAATGCCCAGAGAGAAGGACTGGTAGAGCCAGAGGGTGGGCACTGTGAGTGGCCAGACCAAGTCGGGCCAGGCTCCTGAGCACCCATACAGCCCTCTTTACCTGCTCACTCTTGTACAATGCCAGCTCTCCAGGGCTCAAGGCAGCAAACACCTTGGCCTTGTATCCACGAAGCTCTAGCATGCCAGTGCGGAGGGGTCGGGGTGGGTGAGGGGGCCTGGGGTGGCCCAAGAGGCGCTGCTCCTTCAGACAGGATTGCAGTGTAGAGCACCACATGTCCCGCTGAGCTGGTGGGGGAACAGGGAAGCAGATCAATGGGTGTTATGCTCATATAGCCTCCCCCTTCCCATCCGGGCCCAGCAGACCCTGGCCCTCACCCTCACTCTCTGTGCGGAACACAAACACTCTCTGTCCAGTGATGACCTGGAACTTGTTGTCCTTGCTGCTGCGAGTCATCTCAATGGCAGTCAGAGGGATCACACCCTTGGGAAAAGGGTCCTGGAGAGAAAGCCAATGATTCATGGGGACAGGAACTGAACCATGTATACTGACCCCTAGGCCCAGTGCTGACCACTCAATCCATAAGCAATGGTTATAGCTGCTAAGCCGCTACCTTAATGGCTGTCATCAGGCAGATGGTGACCATCTCCCCACAATGAGCTTTCAACCCTGAACCTCGCGGCTCCCTTCTCCCTCTCTTTAGTCTCCTTAATAGCACCTCCGGTCCCCCACCTTGTCACTGCCAAAGTACATCAGACTTCTCCCGTTGAACTGCACAAAGCGTCTCTGGAAGACATAGTTTCTAAAAAAAGAATGAGAGGCCAAGATCAGTGAGTGTTTGGGGATACATGGGGTGGGGGATTACAGAATTTGGCAGCACTTGGGACTTGCTCCCCCCACCTCCCTATTTCCCTTCTCCTCCTTCCCTTCCCAGCAGCCCCACCCCTGAGGCGAGAGCTTGTCTAGCCAGCCACTGAGCAGGGGTGTGGGGCGGTCTGAAGTGGAGGAAAAGCTGGCGTAGGGTGAAATGAGGTCATCATTGGTCTCCTCTGTGTCCAGGGTGGGTAGTGAGAGGGCAGAATCCCCAGGTAGCTCAAGGCTGGCATAGCCAGCATCTTCCCGTGCCTCCAGATCCTGTCTGCTGAGCCTTGTGGGGGCCAGAAGAGAGAAGGACACACGTTAGACTCGTGGATACCCTCCTTCTAAGTTCTCCATCCCTACCCATAGCACCTAGTAGAATACCTTGCAGGTACTAGATCTATTTTTCAAACAGGGGATAGGGAAGCTAGGAACCTAAAAAATTAGCATGGAGTTTCTTCCCTAAGCACACTTGGAATTTTTACTAAGAAAATTTTAGTTATTCTCCTCTGCATTAGTATTACTGGGGTGAAAAACTGGGGAAAGACTGATAGATGGCTTCCTACCATGGAGGTCCATAGCTAATGCACATGTCCTATTGGTTCTTTCTTAAAATGTTCCTGACTTTCTCTTCCTAAACAAGGATCCACCAACTCTCACTGGGGTGATGTAAATTGCCTATTTGGTCACCTGCTTTCATTCTTGCCTTCACTCCCACAATCCATTCTCCTACAGCCACTAGTTCTCGTTTAAAAATTATAAATGAGGTCATTTCACTCCCTACATTAAACCCTTCAATAATGTCCCATTTGCACTTAGGCTAAACCTAAATTCTTTGCCACAGGCAGCAAGGACTTACACAAGTCTGCTCCCTGACCTCATCTTGCACTGCCCTTGCATGTGCTGCTCCCTCTGCCTAGAACACACTTCCTTCCATGCTTCCATAAAGCTTCTTTTCTTCATCCTTCAGGTCTTTTTTTTTTTTAACCTCATATGCTCAGAAAGGCCTTCCTTAACCACCCAAGAGAAGTCCTTTATTATTCCAGTGGTTCTCAACCTCAATAGCACAAAGTCACTTGGTAATCTTAAAAATATCTGTATGGGCTTCATAACAGACATTTAAATTTGAATCTCGGGGGTGGGGCCCTGGCATTTGCAATTTTAAAAGTTCCCCAGGCTATGAAATAGCTAGGGTCAAGAACCACTATCTGTTTCCTATTCTGAGAAACTGAAGCAATCATATGAGAATCCCTCCAGACTCCCAGTCCACATTTACCCAATGTCATGCATTTATTCCTTTGGTGACTATCACAAGTGCCCCATCTAGAGCCAGACCCTCCTCTGTGCACGTGATCCTACTCCTCCCACCTACACAGACATGGCTCCAGACTCCCTCTCCGCATGGCTTGTTTCTCCTCTACCAGATCATTCTTATTCACTTATACACAACATTCCAGCCTACGAAAAACCCTTTGCCTAACTCCACTTCCACTACTCACAGTTGTTCCAGCTCTCTGCTCTTCTTTGCAGAAAAACTCAACAAGGTTGTCTACACGTTTTTAACTCTTCTGCTTCCATTCTGTCTCTCTCTTTTAAATATTTTTAGGTGAAGATGGATATAATACCTTTATTTTATTTATTTATCTTAGGTGGTGCTGAGGATTGAACCCAGAGCCTCACATGTGCTAGGTAAACACTCTACCACTGAGTTACAACCCCATCCTTCCATTCTCTTTTAAACCCACTCTGATCAGGCTTTTCACCTCCACCACTCCAAGACTGCCCTCGAGGAGGTCTGCAATGACCAACACATGGCCAACTCCAGAGGTCAGTCCTCCATAATATCTTAGCAGCAGACTTCTCAGGAGTATATGACACAGTTGGCCTCTCTTCCTCCTAGGGCACTTTCTTCACTTGGCTCCTATGACACCATATTCTCCTTTTCTTTCTCCTTCACTAACCATTTCTTTTCTGTCTGTTTTGCTGATTCCTCTCTCAGACCTCTTGATATGGAGGCGGGGCACCAGGGCTCTGTTCTTGGTCTGCCTCTGTGCATACCCACCCATACACACCCATCCAAATGCTGAGAACTCCCAAATTAAAATCCCCAGCTCATATCTCTCTCCCAACCTCTATATTTGTATACCCAATGATCTATTTGTCATCTCTTCTTTGATATATAACACACACCTCAAATTTAACATGTCCAAAATGACTCCTGTCTACTCCCCTCCTTCCATCTGCTTTAAGTACATTCTTCCTTGTCTCAGACCATGGCAACTCCGTGAACTTTTATTTGCTCAGAACAATGCTAACCAACAGAATGTGACCTAATATGTAATTTTAAAATTTCTAGTGGCAACATAAAAAAAAATTTAAAGAAACAGGTATTGTTTTAGTAGTATATTTTATTTAATCCAATATATCCAAAACAGTAACATTTTAGAATGCAATCAAAATAAAAATGACTAAGATCACTTATATCTTTATCTGTTATATTTACTGTATTTTTCTTTTCTTTTCCTTTTTGTTCTAAGTCTTTGAAATCTGGAGAGTGTTTCATACTTACAATACTTCACAATACTGACAAGCCACATTTCAAATGCTCAGTGATCATGTGTGGTTAGTGGTCACCAACAGGACAGCACAGACTCAGACTGAAGCCTTCAAAGTCATTCTTGACTACTATTTCCTTTTCAGAGCCCAAGTAAATTTGACAGTTTGCCCTGAAAATATAGCCACTTCTTATCATCTCTATTACCATCGCTACTCTGAGATCTCTCACCCACCTAACTGCAATAACCCCCTAACTGGTCTCTCTGCTGCTTTTGCCCTCTACATATCATTCCCAACACATCACCCAGAGGGATCCTTTTAAAATGTAAGCCAAAATGCTGAGGGTGTAGCTCAATGGTAGAGTCCTTGCCTAGCATGCTTGAGCACCTGGGTTTAATCCCCAGTGCCGCAAAACAATAAAATAAAATGTAAGTCAGAACCTCTCCAATAGCTTCCCATTTCACTTAGAGTAAAAGTGAAAGTCCCTACAAGGTCCTACCCTGTGGGGCCCCTTTACCTCTCTAACATCTCATCTCACTCTTCCTAGCCTGGCCCATCAGCCCCAGGCATGCTGACAGCCTCACCCAGGCACATGCACTACTTGAATCGTCTATCCTGCTTGGGACACTCTTCCCCCAGAAATCTTTTTTTTTTTTTTTTTTTTTTTTTTAGTTTTATGTGGACACAACATCTTTATTTTATTTTTATGTGGTGCTGAGGAGCAAACCCAGTGCCTCATGCATACTAGGCGAGCACTCTCCCACTGAGCCACAACCCCAGCCCCTCCCCCCTCCCCGAAATCTTTATGGCTAACTCCTCAGCTCCTTCGAGCTTTTGCTCAAATGTCTTCTCCCTGCCACTACCCCAGAACTAGGGATTGAACCAGGAATGTGCTACCACTGAGCTACATCCCCGGCCCCTTTTTATTTTTTTATGTTGAGACAGACTTTCACTAAGTTGCCCAGGTAGAACTCAAATTTGTGATCCTCCTGCCTCAGCTTCCAGAGTCACTGTTGTTAGAGGCCCAGTTTATGTCTTCTTGACACTCCATTTTTTTTTTTTTTTTTTTTGTACTGGGGATTGAACTTAGAAATACTTTACTCCTGAGACACATCCTTAGCATCTTGCTAAGTTGCTTAGGGTCATGCTAAACTGTTGAGGCTGGCCTCAGACCTTCGATCTTCCTGCCTCAACCTCCTGAATCCCTCCTGGGATTACAGATGGGTGTCACCATATCCACCTTCAATGACCCTTTTTTTTTTTTAGTTGTTGATGAACCATTATTTTGTTTATTTATTTATATGTAGTACTGAGGATCAAACCCAGTGCCTCACACATACTAGGCAAGCATTCTGCCACTGAGCCACAACCCCAGCCCCTCCTTCAATGACTCTTAATGAAACACTGAAGTCTCCTCACATTGCTCCTCAGTCCTCTTACCCTGCTCTATTTTTTTTTTCACGGCACTTACACCATTTAATATACTACATAACTTACATTTATTAATTGACTATTTCCAGGACAAGGACAGGGATTTCTGTGTACATTGATCTATCCCAAGTGTCTACATCTAGCATGTAATAACAGTTGTACAACAAACATTTTCTGAATAAAAGAAGAAAAAGTGCTTCTTCTAATTTTTAATGATGTATCTATTTGCCTACTTCTTTTATTTCTTGTTTACCCCATTGATTCATAAGGTCTGCTAAGTTCATCCTGTATCTTGACTACCTGCCTGGCACACAGTGGACACTCAATACACATTTGATGAATAAATGGACACATGACCACTGCTAGTTCAACTGCTCCTCAAGCTTCCCCTATCCTCCCACTGTTCTGAGTACTCACCTGTGTTCAGGCCTGTCCTGACAGACACCTCTGCCCTCTCTTCTGTCGGAAGCACCTGGGACCCCCACAGGCTGGACACCATAGTACAGACAACCAGGATCCATAATGTGCACTGATGGGGTGAGGAGAAGGGTAAAGAGAGGGGAGAAGAGATCAGGTGGGAGTATCTGAGGTCCAGAGGGGCATTACCCCTCTCCCCTGAGCCCAGGAAAACCCACCTACCTGTGCCTGTTGTGGGCCTGAGGGCAGGGATGGGGGCAGCTGTCTGAGAGCTGTCTGGAGTCCTGAGGAGAAAGGCCTGTTGCTTATCAAGGGACTGAGGAGGAAGGACCATCTTCATGCCCTGCTCCCCTTCTCTCAGCATCAGATTCCTAGGTAGCCAACTCCACTTACATGTCCTGAGCTGTCTGTGCACTGCCTCTTACATCCAGGCCAAAGTAGATGGCATTGGGCATCATCTCCATGGTATTCAGAGTTGAAGGCTGCTCAGAGGAGCAGGTAGGGAGAGGAGGAGAATTTGGGTTGGACTCTGAGATTTTAGACCTTTCTGGTCCCCAAAAAGGTGGACTCAGTCCAGGTCTCTGGGTGGTAGCAGGGCCACTGAGCCCACTAAACACTGTCCTGGGCTTAGGCACGGGTTTTGGGGGTTGGGTTTGGGGGGCTGGGCTAGAGGATGGCTCCATGATACTATCCAATTTGGGATCCAGAGAGCTCTCTGCAGTGCCCGCCTGCAGTAGGCGCAGGATTCGTTTCCGGTGCCCTGTGGCGCTGATGCCCAACTGCCTCAGCTCCTCGTGGCCCAGGCCTTGGGCTGCACCCGCTGTAGCAAGGCCATGCTGCCGGAACGTGTCTGCATACTGCTCCAGATGCACCGTGGCCAACCACACAGCGATGTCCAGGTCCTGAGGGGCAGCCATGGGGGCTCAGGCCATTGCTGGGGGGAGGGGGAGGGTGAAGGGAGGGCTCAGGCTGAGATTCCCCCCACCCCGGCCCCAAAGCCTGAGGCCTAGACAGGGGGTACCAGCTTCTAGTCTTCCTCAAAAGAAAAATGCCCAAAGGCCTGCAATCTGGAGGCAGAGCCACCACAGAACATTAGAGTCCCTCCACATATAGTGGAGGAACGTGAGGTCCAGCAAAGGAAAAGGTCTTGCCCCAGGTTCACAGGAAGCAGTATTAGTGTAGCCCCCTCCCACCCAAGTGCCTGCCCCTGATCCCAGGCCTAGGTCACACCTCTGCCCCTGTTCCTATAGATTCAGCTGAGTAAGCAAGGGAACAAGAGGGGGTGGGGAAATTAGTGTAGCCAGATCTAGCTGTGGAATAATGTGGGGAGAGAAACAGGCTAGGTACAGGGAAGGAGGTGCAGTCCCCACTCCCACTGGTTTCCAGAGCCTGAGGTTTGGGCTCAACATCCTAATCCTGGTGGTTCCCAGTTCCTCCTCCCCTTCCACCTATTGTCTCTTTTCAGACTTCCTTCCTGTCCCTTTAGCCTGGCCGCCTCCACATCCTGACTGCCTTGGTCAGGCTGCCCAGAGGGCCCTAACCAGTCCCAGTGTGTGGGATCCCAGCCTGGGCAGAGGCCACTTAGGGAATAGGGGTGAGTGGAGAAACAGGCTAGAGATGAGAAACCAAAGGCCAGTGGGTAGTCCAGGGCCTTCTTCATTCTCCACCCATCCAGGGCATGTTCACATGTGTGTGCGCAGACACCCTGCCTGCAGGAACTCAGCAGTGTGAAATGACCCCCTCCACACCCTTTTCTCCAAGCCTCTTTTTCTGAGCCTGCCTTTCCTCTTCCCATATCACTGGGCTCAGATCTCTAAAGCTCTGTCCCACAGGAGCAGCCCAACCCTAACCCTGGTCTATTCCCTGAATCTCTGATTCTGTCTCCCCTAAATTTTACCTTTGTCTTGTCCCTGTCCCCAATCACTCCATCTCCACCTCTGCCTCTAAATCTATCTTTGTCCCTCCCCTTGTCCCACTTCTTTTTGCTCTCTGTCATCAAACTTGTCTTTGCCACGGTCTTCAATTCTAACCAGGTCTTATTGCATCTCTGGCCTCTGACCCTGGGTTTCTGTCTCCGCCTTTGCCTGCACAGCTTTCTCCCTGTCCCTTTTCTAATCAGATCCTAACTAGGACTCCCCCTCCATCCCAGCATCAGTTCTGGCCTCCCTCTGCCTCCCTCCAGCCTGCCGGGCCCTATCCCCAAACCAGGGCTAGGTTGCTGAACTTCTGGCCCTGAGTCAGGGCCCAGTTTCCCGGTGACTCAAGCCGGGCGAAGGCACGGGTCTGGGAGCCAGGAGGTGCAGGCTGGACAGAGGTGGCGGGGGCGGACCGGGCAGCGCCAGGCAGCGCTGGCTACGCCGAGGGAGGGGGCAAGAAGGGAGGGGGCAGAGGCCTAGAAACCAGAGGGAGGGGCAGGTCGTGGCGGGGAAGGGGAGAGGGAGGGGAGAGAAGAGGGGGAGGCCGCCGGCGCGGAGGGGCCCTGGGAGCCCACGACGGTCCTGGAGGAGGTGATGGGGTGGAGTCTGGGAAGTAGGGACCCGGGGTCGTGGGGGACCTCACCTCACTGCGCGGCCGCCGTCCGCTCCCCGGTGCCCGCCGCGCTGTCCGAGGCGCCGGGTCCCTCCGCGCCCGCCCCGCCTCCCCCAGCCCTCCCCCGACGGGCCGGCTCCGCCCCGCCCCGCCGGTTCCCTTTGCCGGGCCCCCGCCACTCCTTGTGCAAGCGCGGCCCTTCAGATGGTTTGGGCTCCTTACCCAACCGCCGCAGATATCTCCGGGTCTGACCCGCGCTGCCCTCTCGCAGAACAAGAAAGTGACCAGAACACGGTTGGGGGACCGAGACAGCCTTAGGGAGAGGGACAGAGAAAGAAAGAGCGCTGCGGAGGGCGTCTTTGCTTCTTCAGCCCTAACGAAGGGAAGAAGAGATCTTGCTGCTACTCTTCGGGGCACCTCTCCCGTACCCACCAGGGTGGCTGGACCCTGGCACCCAATTAAATGGGGACAGAGACTATGTATCCCCAAGTCACGGATAGGCATTAGCCTTCCTCTGGAGCCCAGCGATTTGGCTTGGGCAAACTGGACCGGAGGCCCAGAAGAGGAGTCCAAAGGGCTTCGTTGCCCCCAAGAACCCAGCCTAGGGTTTTTTCCTGAAGGATAAGGTTAACCAGGCAGCATCCCCACTTCTAAACCAAAGTTTGGGGTTGCCTTTGTGGGTAAAGCTGGCTTCCTTCAACGGAGACCAAGCAATCAGCCTGACTCTCCCACGTGAAAATGCTTGCAGGGGTCGGGAGCTGAGGAGAAATTCTTCTTCTCCCCTCTCTCATTTCATTTCCTTTTGTGGGAGCTCCAACCCTGCAGCATGTCCCCCAGAGCCTGAGGCACTTCCCTCTCAGAGTAGGGCCAGTATTGAGCTTTGTGTGGTGTTGGTGGGGGGTGGTGTGCTGGCCGGCTGTGTTTTCCTGTTTGTATGAGAGGAAGTTGGCTGTGAGTCAGCAGACACAGGAACTGTTAGTAGCTGGGGGAGACCCCTGCCTGGGGGGAAGACCAAGGGAGAGTGGGGGAAATGGGTCCCACCTATCCTGGCTGCCCTAGTCCAGAGAAGAACTGTCATCTTCAGCCTCCTCCAGCCCCACTTCCCCAGAGCCTTTGAGAAAGAGAATAATAGTAATAATTAATAATTAAAATAGCCATAATAATAACTACCAATTATCGAGAGCTGCCTCTGTCCCAGGCCCTGTGCAAATATTGCTCTGCAAACTTCAATTAATCATCACAATACTCCTATAAGAGAGACTTTCATCACCTCCATTTTACAGATAAGGAGACAGGGAATATTAAGTAACTTACTCAGGGCCCTGCATCTAGAATCTGGCCAACTCTTCAAATTACCTACAATTCTAGACAGAACTCCTGAAGCAAGTGCCTAGGGAGGACCACTCTGTCCTTTTTTCCACACAGACTTTTGACTATAAGGAGTGAAATTAATCAAGGCTCCAACTGTTTCCCTTTGATATCCATCAGCTTCTGCTAGACCAGCTTCCAAATGAGCTACACTGAGCCAATGATAGAGCTCAGTAGAGATCTTAAGGCAGGACCATTCCTGGAAGATAGGGGATTCCTCTGACTGCTAACTTTGGTTCAAGAATTTCCTGATGGCCTTACAAAACAGTTCCTTAAAGGCATGGTTGTTTCGGATGCTTCCTCCCAACCTTCCTTCCTTTCCTCTCTTCCTCATACCTCTCCCAACTCCAGGCTAGGATTAGCTCAGTGGTAGAATGCTTGGACCAATCCCTGGGTTTGATCCCCAGTACCACAAAAACAAAAACCAATTGTCCCAACTCCAAGCCCCCTTCCTCTCTCATAGGCATTACCCCTAATCAAGTCCTAGCACATTTCATCATGCTTTGGTGGCTTCTTGTTAGAGGATTTGGACTAACTCAGGAAAAGAAGAGAATAACAAAAGAATGCACAGGGCTAGCAGAGATGGGGTACTAGCTTCCTGGTCAGATGTAGGGAGTTCTAAACCTTTTTGTTCAATGTTCTCCTTTGGCAATTGGGTAAAACATGTGGATCCTGTCTTACGATAAAGGTTTAAAATGCATAAAATAAGCTGGCTGTGGTGACACACTCCTGTAATCCCAGCAGTTCAGCAGGCTGAAGCAGGAGGATCGAAAGTTCAAAGCCAGACTTAGCAATTTAGTGAGGCCCAAAGCAACTTACTGAGAACCTTTCTCTAACTAAAATATAAAAAGGTCTGGGGATGTGGTTAAGCGCCCCTGGGTTCAATTCCTGATACAAAAAAAAAAAAAAAAAAGAATAAGTAAATAGGGCTGGGGTTGTGGCTCTGCGGTAGAGCGCTCGCCTTGCACGTGTGAGACCCTGGGTTCAATCGTCAGCACACATAAAAATATATGAATAAAATAAAGGTACTGGTACCAAAATTAATTAATTAATTAACTCATCAAATGCATAAGATGAAACATACAGGACTATAAAGGAAATCAATTGTATTTCAGCAAAGTTATAAAACTTTTAATGTGCTATCGTAATACTTTTTTTTTTTTTTTACTAATGCTTTAAATAATATCTAGTGTTAGGTTGATGTCTCATATAATTTTCAAGAAGTGATGAGCATAAATGATATTTCAAAAGATCTATAATACTATACTAGGATATGAAAATATGTGTATATAGTTATGGCTAATATGACTATTGTCATAATTGAAGGAAATACTAAACTTCAGCTAGAGATTGGTGAAAATTATATACTTTTTTTTCCCATCAAAGTTCACTGACTCAAAGTTAAGGACATCAGGGTCAGAGGGTCATGGCAAAGCCACAGACAGGGAGGTCTGGCTTCCTCCCTCAGACCCCATTTCCTTTCTTTGGCTCAATGATGTGGAGTGGGTGGAGGCTTCTGGTCCTTGGGTTCTATCTTCCTTTTCTTTCTCTGGCTCCCTTTTTCATTCTCTCTCTTTTCTTTCTCTGTATCTCTACTTCTCTCTCTCTCTTTCTATTTCTCTCTCTCTCTCTCCCCTCCTCTTTTTTTCTCCTGTCCTCCAGTTAGTACATTTCTATCTTTCTTCAATCTAAATCTCTTTGTAGTTTTCTCTGTGTGTCTATCTTTTGTCTGTCTGTCTGTGCTTCCCTCCGCTTCCCCATGTTTCCTCTCTATGTCCCCATAATCTATCACTGAGGGGATAGGGCAGATTCAAGAGGAATCCTGTAGGCTGCACACAGCTGGGCAAAGAGAACACTTTGATTCTAGGGCTATTAGGAGCTGAAGAGGGAATGTCCTTAGGCTTCAATCTCCAGCCGAGGAGGTGCAGGTCTTTTCTTCCCCATTTCCATTTTTTTTTTTTTTAATTCAGTCTTTGTAAGTGCAGAAGAGGTCAAGATAGAAACAAATGAAAGCAAAGTCAGCAGGTAGAGGCATCCCAGATTTCAGAGGCAACAACTAAAGCCCCTGTGCATCTAAATGTGGGTACAGTGGAGTCTTCCTCCCTCCTCCCGCAGAGCAGGGGTCCAGGTAGGCCCTGCCCGCCTCCAGTCCTCTGAGCGAGTACAGCCCATGTTTCATGTGAGGCACAAGGACTTGAGCCTGACACAGAACAGGGCTGCTGGAGATGTCAGCCCTGGCTCCTTCTGCCCCTAGATGGGCAGAAGGCAGGACAGTGGGCTTAAGGAAGGGAGTGTGAATTCTGGGGTTTGACCTTGTCCCTAAATACTAAGCAATGGAGAGACCCTCTTTGCAGGGGTGTAAGTCTTCAAGATGAGGGGGTTGGGGGGCAAGGGCTGTTGGTCTGAGAAATTGAACAGTGGGGTGGTCACAGAATGTCCTGGAAGAGCTGAAGCCATCCTAGAGAAGCAGAAGGAATGGTAATACGAGAGGTGAAGGAGGTCACAGGGAAGAAAAGTGAGACTGGTGGGTGGGTGGATAATCCCTTGGAGGAATAGCTTCCCTGGGAAGCGATCTTGGGTCTCAGATCCTCTTATATCACTGTCCAAGATCACCAATGTTATCCTTACAGCAAGATCAGTAATGCCAGATTGAGCAAGAGGATAATCCAGAGATAGCTGCAGCTGATAATCTGGGCTGAGCTGCTCTTCCTTTTGGGGTATCTTCTGTGGGTTTCTCAGAAATTAATAGACAAAGGGTATGAGGAAGGGGTCACTGCAAACTGTAACCCTAGAACCCTATAGACCTAGTTCATTTTAGCTGGAAAGACTGCATTATCCACCATTACCATTGGATCTACCTGGTCAAATATAACTGCCCAGCATGTTCAAGGCCCTGGGTTCAATCCCCAGAACCACAAGTCAAAAATAAAAACCAAACATAAGGCACAGAGCCCACATAGGCCAGCATATGCATGGAGTCATAACTTAAAAACAAGGCACAAGGGCTGAGGCTGTAGCACAGGAGCAGAGTGCTTGGCTCGCATGTGTGAGGCACTGGTTCGTTCCTCAGCACCATTTAAAAAATAAATTAATAAACAAACAAAAATATTGTGTGTCCCTCTATAACTAAAAAAATATTAAAAACAACAAGGCACAAGACTCAGCAAAACTGAGGTGCTAAGCAACTCAGTGAGACCCTGTCTCTAAACAAAATACAAAATAGGGCTGGGGATGTGGCTTAGAGGCTGAGTGTCTCTGAGTTCAATCCCCAATACCCATCTTCCCCACCAAAAAAAAAAAAAAAAAAACATGGCACAGTGCAGAAACCAGAAAGAATGAACAGGTTCTCCAAAGTTTCATCTCTCAAAAGATCTTAGAACCTACAGCAACACTTCTATTCTATGTTGCTCACAAACATCAGCTGTTTGGCACTTCTCATCCCTCAAAAGTTATTTCCCCAAAGTTCTGCCCAGTCTTTCTCCCATGCTTTTTATGCAGTTGATTTAGCCTCTTGAGCATTCTGTAGGCAGGGAGAAGGAATATGATATTAGTAAATCTTAAATCTTAATCTTAACACATAGAACAAAAGAAATACCTGTGAGCAGAGAAGGGAGCAGAACTGGTGCAAGAGAATTCTTGAATACCTCCTTCCATTTCTCTCTTTGCTCCTTCCCAAACAGTAGACTACAAAAATCACTTTGGAAGCCACTTTGTTCATAAAAGGGGGATAGTATGTAGTAATTAATAGCAAAGTCTCTACAGTAAAACTCTAACTCCACCTTTTTTTTAATATTTATTTTTTAGGTGTAGATGGACACAACACAATTCCTTTATTTTTATGTGGTGCTGAGGATCGAACCTGGATCCTGCCCATGCTAGGCGAGCACTCTACCGCTGAGCCACAATCCCAGACCCCTAACTCCACCTTGATAGGCTATAACCTGAGCAGGTCACTTAGCCCTTTGTGCCTCAGTTTTCTATTCTGCAAAAATATAAATGTTGACAGGATTGTTGTAAAAATTAATCCACAGAAATATATGGGTAATATGTGGAAGGGACCTGATACACAGTAAGTGCTCCATAAGAGTTTCCTGTTCGGGCTGGGGTTGTGGCTCAGAGGTGGAGCGTTCACCTAGCATGTGTGGGGCGCTGGGTTTGATCCTCAGCACCACATAAAGTAAAATGGAGACATGCGTCCACCTATAACTAAAAAATAAATAATTAAAAAAAGAGTTTCCTGTTCTCCAGCTTGCCAGCTATCCCCTCACCCTGGTATATCCTATTACCTGTTTTATTGATTTTATTTATTTATTTTTAGCTGAACATGGACACAATACCTTGTTTTTTTAATTATTTATTTACTTTTTTTTTTTTAATGTGGTACTGAAGATTGAACCCAGGGCCTCATGTGTGCAAGGCAAGTGCTCTACCACAACCCCAGCCCCTTAATTTTTTATTGTAATACTGGAGATTGAATCCAGGGCTACTCTATCACCCAGCTATATCCCCAGTCATTCTTTTTTATTTTGAGACAGGGTCTTGCTAAGTTGCAGAAGCTGTCCTCAAACTTGCCATCCTCCTGCCTCAGCCTCCAGAGTTGCTGGGATTACAAGCGTACCACTGCCACTGGCTTCCTATTATCTGTTTTAATCAATCAGTCTATGACATCTTACTCCCAATTAGACCATACTGTATACCTTATTGTATTTCTACCATCTCCCAAGATTCCTGGTTGTCAACATGTTAGTTCCACCTCTTTTGTTACTTCTTATCCATTTCCTATCACTCCCATAACTCCTGATCACCTCCATTGTTGGCAGTGGCCTCCAGGTTTTACTCCTTCCCCTGCCTTCCCCTTCTGGATGGTAGAACCATCACCCTCATTTGGTCCTAATGAGGTGGGCCAGTGGGGAGGAGAGGGCTCTGAGTATGTTTATTTCTTGCAAGATGGAGCATCCCATTCAATCATTTCATTTCTCTCTCCCTATCCCCCTCTCTTTTGTACCAGGGATTGAACCCAGGGGCACTTAAACACTGAGCCACATCCCCAGCCCTTTTTTTTTTTTTTTTTAAATTTTGAGACAAGTTCAAGTTCTTGTTAAGTTGTTTAGGGCCTTGATAAGTTGCTGAGTCTGGCTTTGAATTTGTGATCCTCCTGCTCCAGCCTCCAGAGTTACAGGTATGCCCCAGGGTGCCTGACTCATTTTTCTCATATTTTTTTGAGCATAGTATTCTGGGTCAACCATGGCTCAAGGGTTTAGAGACACAACAAAGTGCACAACAGACTATGAAAAGAATAATCTTCTAGGGAAGGGAGACATTATCAAAAGAACCCCTAAGGGGCTGCGGTTGTGACTCAGGGGTAGAGTGCTCACCCAGCACCACATAAAAAATAAATAAATAAAATAAAGTTTTTTTTTTTTTTTTTTAAAGAACCCCTAAATAAATGTATAATTACAAACAGATGCATCTTGAAAGGGACGTTCTACAATAGAGGCAACTGACCTGACCTGGGGATCTGCGAAGGTTTCTCCAAAAATCTCTGCTTGAATTGAGGTCAGAGAGATGGGAAGAAGGAGGGCTGGGTGGGACAGTGGTCTAGGCAGGGGAACCCTGAGGGCAAAGGCCCTGAGGTAGGAGCAAGTCTGGTGAGTGAGAGAGGGCAAAGAGACAGAGAAAGTGGGATCAGCCGAGAGTGAAGGACCTCAGGGGCCAAGCCATGCAGGCTCCTGTGGTTCTTGGTTGGGATTTGATCACCATCTCATGAGCCATAGGGAGCTGGGAAGAGTTTGAGCATGGGGTGATAGATTCAGGTTGGAATTTTAAGGGAATGGCCACCTAGAGACTAGCTACATCAGCACAGTCCTCTGCCATTTCCCCCAGGTTCCACAGCTACCCTCCACCCAGGCCCTCCCATGGCCCTCACATATTTGTGAGGATGAGGTCATCATGGGAGAGGGAGGAAGTTCCAGGGCTCTAAGCCTCCTTTATCCAGTAGGCTGGGGCAGGCCTGGGGAGGGGGAAAGCGGGGAACAAATACAAAATGCCTCCCATTGCCCCCCCACACACACCTTTGGTGTGAGCTGTATTTATAAGAAGACATTTTTTATGCAATTTTACTGCAAGATACTTTATGAAGTACTATAACTACCACTAAACTCCTTGGGCCCTTGGGCAAATCATGCCCTCTTAGGGACTCGGTTTCTTTAAGCAAAAAGTTAATGGACAGTGTTGTCCAATAGAATTTTCTACAATAATTGACTTGCTCCATGTCTGTGCTGTCTGGTAGCCGGTAGCCACATGTGGCCATTGAGACTTTGAAATGTGGCTGGTAGCCAGGCACAGTGGAACACGCCTGTAATCCCAGCAACTTGAGAGACTGAGGCAGGAGGATTACAATTTTGAAGTCAGCCTCATCAGTTTAGAGAGATCCTCAAGCAATTTAGCAAGACCTTGTCTCAAAATGAAAATTAAAAATAAAAAGAGCGGGATGTAGCTCAGTGGTAAAGTGTTCCTAGGTTCAAGTAAAAAACAAACAAACAAAGAGCAAATGAATGAACAAGGGAGGGAAGGAAGGAAGAAAAAAGGGAGAGAAAGAAATGTGCCTGGTGAGCCATAAGAGCTGAATTTCTAATTTTATTGCAATTAAACAGCCACATGTGGCTACTGGCTACCATGCTGGATAACTCCGGCACGTCTTAAACTTTTTTGAGAATCTGATGAAGATACAGACCCCTCCCTAGAAAAAATATCCTGCATGCAACTTTGTCAATGGTGGTCCCCTCCAGTCCCATTTCTGTATCCAGGGCAGGCAGCGCAAACTGCAGACTCCACGGAGCTCAGGTCCCTCATCTCCCCTTACCTCTTTCTGCCTTAAAAATGCATAAGTGGGGCTTTTCCTGGAGGAAGGAATGACAGGGATTACCCCAGGAACTAGAAGACCACAGTTTGAAGCAGTGTACCCCCTGAAAGCCTGGTTCATCCCCACATATCCAGAGAAAGGCAAGGGGAGTGAAAGCTGGGGTGAATGCAGGGGCAATAGTAGGGACATTTGGTCTCTTTGCTCAGTTTCCTGCCCTACCTCCCTGTAAACTACCAAAATGCTGCACAAAACTTGACTGGAGCGAGAGGCAGTGCTCTGGAGATAGGACTGTGCTGTGGACCTGCAGTGTTTATGAACCTGACATTGGGAGTAACCAGGTTGTGGGAAACTGTCTTAGTCTGTTTGTGCTGCTATGACTAAATACCTCAGACTAGGTAATTTATAGAATCTAGAAATGTATTTTGTACACCAAAATAGACCTGTAGACCAATGGTACAGAATAGAGAACACAGAGACTAACCCACATAACTACAGTTATATTAGATAAAGGTGCCAAAAGCGTACATTGGAGAAAAGATAGCCTCTTCGACAAATGGTGCTGGGAAAACTGGAAATCCACATGTAACAAAATGAAATTTCACCATGCACAAAACTCAACTCAAAGTGGATCAAGGACCTAGGAATTAAAACAGAGACCTTGCTCCTAATGAAGAAAAAAGTAGGCCCAAATCTCCATCATGTCGGATTAGGCCCCAGCTTCTTTAATAAGACTCCTATTGCCACAGTCTGGCTGGGCACAAATGCCGCAGTCTGGCTGGGCACACAATCACGAGCCACCACACAGCTTGTAGATTCAAACAGCAACTCTTTATTCCCGAACTCACACCAGCCGTCTACAAACACGTTCTGGGGAAATCCACGTTCTCTGCCCAAATCCACGTTCTCTGCCCAAATTCACGTCCACTGGGCTTCTATCTCCAAAATATACTGTCTGAATCCCGTGAGAACTCAAGGGGAACTCAGGCAGCAGGATACGCCCTATTCCCAGGAGGAATAATCTTAAACCTTAAACCTGGAACCTAAACTGGGAACGCCCTAAACAGGATTATCTTAAACCGGGAACACCCTAATCTGCCTTGGTCCTTGAGCAAGGTCACCTACATTCAATGTCGTTGCAACATGTCAGCAACATGGGGTACGCTGGCAAGGAAATTGTCATACCTACTTGGCTAATGGCTCCCAGCATCTCCCCCCTTCTGATTAATTAAACAACAAGCAATGTGGCTTAAGGACCGTGCCTGGTAGGTTGTCCAATTCAACATATGGTTCTTACCCGTCATCGGAAAACTGACCTTTAGGCGTCAGCCTCCTGTCTTAGGTTGATACCACTGCAATTGAATCATACCCGTCACTGACTACCGGTCCAGCATACAGCCATACTTGTGGATAGGTCTATGCACCAGTGGGGGGGTGAGGTTCTTTGCCTCACCTCTGTTGGCCCCCAAATTTGGCCTTGGTGCCAGTGGGGGAGTGAGGTTAATGTGGCTTATGGACTGTGCCTGGTAGGTTGTCCAATTCAACATATGGTTCTTACCCGTCATTGGAAAACTGACCTTTAGGCGTCAGCCTCCTGTCTTAGGTTGATACCACTGCAATTGGATCATACCCGTCACTGACTACCAGTCCAGCATAAGCCATTGGCCCCCAAATTTTAGACCATCACTAGCAGAAGGGAGGAGGATACAGAAATGCCACGACACCAAGCCAATTGACGGCTCCTTGGGAAAAAATTGCATCACTGGTGACACCATCAGCAAAGACATGTCAGCACTACCACAATTAACATGGGGTGCGCTGGCAAGGAAATAAAAATTGCATCACTAGTGACACCATCAGCAAAGATATGCCAGCATTACCACAATTCGCTGCACCAAACGATAGTTACATAGTCCAGGCAAGTTCTGCAAGCAGTCCAAAGCGGAATCTATCAATATGTCCATTTCCTCCCAAAGTAAGTTTCCTCCCAAAGTAAGTTAACTCCTTGATTGAGCATTACTTGTTGAGTTATATTCATTGATGCATCAGTTTATACAGTTTACTGTGATAGCTATCATAGAAGCTGTAGTCTGGTTGTATCTTTGTCTTCACCGGCACAGGGATGAGATAGGAATTCTGGCAATGATGCTAAAGAGACATTATCCTTGTAGAAATTGTTTTAGTTAATCTCTCTGGAATCCAAATCGGCTGCTGTTCTCCCTGTGGAAACACACAAACAAAACCCCGACTCCAGATAATCACTGGGTCAGGACCTTTCCATTGTCCTGTTAGAATATCTTTCCAAAGTACCTTAGGCTTATGTACATTTTTTGGATACATATGTCTTTCCGCAGCACTAAGTCCTTATGAATCCAAATTTAAAAAGTTTAGAGTAAAAAGCGTTATTTTAAGTTTATCTTTGGGGGATATATACCCCTTTTCAATTCCCTCTTTTTTGTTTTAATAAGTACATGTCTGTATCTAATAGTTGTCTTAGCCTTTTGCATTTTCTATCTGAAATACCTTTACTATCTTCTAGTTTTTTTTTTTTTTTAAGGTTTGTATATTTACCCTTAGTTGCTTATTTTCCTCCTAGTTTTTTTTTTCTTCCTATTTTGTGGGTTTAAAATTTTTGTCTTCCTACATCTTTTTTATCTTTCTACATCTTCTTTATCTTTTTTCTTTTTAACTTTCTATACTTCTGTCTTTAAAGTTTTTCACTTTAAATTTTTAATCTTCTTTATCTAAATATCTTTTATCCTATTATCTTCCCATTTTTTTAAAGTAATGCCTTTAAGATTAAGCTTCTTTCCTTCATCATGAAGGCATTTTAACCACCTTTAATTTAACCTTTTAAAGCCTTTTAATTATCATCTATACTGTACTTTTAAGTGTACTTTTTCACCACCTACAACTTCACTCTTTTAAACGAGGCTTAGATTCTGTTTAAATCGCTTCAATGTTAGTTTACATGGCTGCCCTTCAACCAAAGGCTTTTTTTTTTTTAAACTCCATTGAGAAGGTTTGTCTCAATCTGCCATGTACAAATACCTTTTTCTTCTTTCTTCCTTTCTCAAGCTTTTAAAGTAAGTCTAGTTTCCTCAAAATCTTTTTAAATGGCATTTTACAACTTTTTACTTTACCACACAGAGATTATCTCATCTAGAAACATTTCTTTTTCCTTTAACCTTTTATAATAAAATATATTTCCACATCTTGAATCTTTTTCTATCTCTTTTTTAACCGTTAACCCTTTTTATAAATTCACATTTTGAAACAACTCTTATAAAATTTCTGATTTAGAAAAATTACTCCACCTTAATAAGATGAAAGACTTTCATGTTTTTTTATGATACTATAATACTATAATTGAAACCCAACTGAAACTTCTTATACTCTTTGTATATAAATTACACATGATAGAATCTTAACACTTAGTAACCTTGTTTCAGCAAAGACACAGACCAAAGCAATATTAAACATTTTTCCATTTACCAATTTATGAAAACACACATAATGTTTAAATATATTACCTTATGGGACTTAATAAGTAAAGAGTACTTGATTTTATATTTAGTGGTTGATATTTTAACACTTTAGCATTGTAAATTAATCAAATATCTGTAAAAACCAAGATCTTAGACAAGTGTAGTAAACAGAACTAGCCATCTCTTTCTTGAAGAAAAATCCTTCTACAGGATACCATGATGGTCCCATTGATATACTTAATAACTCGTCTTTAAAAAGCCATGGGCTACATTTTTGTATTGTATCAACATATGTCCTAACTGTTCTTGGTCTTACTGGGGTGCCTCTTTCCTCTAACAATTTTTCTTCCTCGGAGGCGAACAACTTCAAACCTTGAGTCAACCATTTCCCCCAGTTTGCCTGAGAAAGTTCTAGGAACAGGCAACTTGAAATAAAAACAAAATAAATCAAAACGATAACACATTGTTTTTTGAAATGTTCACCCATTCTTTCTCTCTTCCTCAAGGGTGAGAAATTTCACTTACCTCCAAGCTTCAGAAGTTCCCCGTACGAGCCGCCAAATGCCACAGCCAGACTGCGGCATTTGTGCCCAGCCAGACTGTGGCATCCTATAGTACAAGAATTAAAACTAAGAATCAATAAATGGGATGGATTCAAACTAAAAAAGCTTCTTCTCAGCAAAAGAAACAATCAGTAAGGTGAATAGAGAGCCTACAGAATGGGAGCAAATCTTTACCACAAGCATATCGGATAGAGCACTAATCTCTAGGATATATAAAGCACTCAAAAACCTTAACACCCAAACAAACAAAAAACAACAAATAACCCGATCAATAAATGGTCTAAGGAACTGAACAGACACTTCTCAGAAGAGGATATACAATCCATCAACAAACATATGAAAAAATGTTCAACATCTCTAGCAGTTAGAGAAATGCAAATCAAAACTGCTCTAAGATTTCATCTTACTCCAGTCAGAATGGCAGCTATCAAGAATACAAACAACAATAAGTGTGATGAGGATGTAGGGAAAAAGGCACATTCATACATTGCTGGTGGGATTGCAAATTGGTGCAGCCAATCTGGAAAGTTTTTCCTTGGAAAACTTGGAATGGAACCACCCTTTGACCCAGCTATCCCACTCCTCAGTTTATACCCAAAGGATTTAAAAACAGCATACTACAGGGACACAGCCATATCAATGTTTATAGCAGCACAATTTACAATAGCTAAATTGTGGAACCAACCCAGATGCCCTTCAGTAGATGAATGGATAGGGAAACTTTGGTATATATACACAATGGAAAATTACTCAACATTAAAAGAGAATAAAATCATGGCATTTGCAGGTAAATGGGTGGAATTGGAGAATATAATTCTAAGTGAAGTCAGCCAATCCCAAAAAGCCAAATGCTGAATGTTTTCTTTGATATGAGGATGCTGACTCATAATGGCAATGGGGGGTGGGGGAAGTGGGGGTGAACATTGGAGAAATGGAGGAACGGAGGAACTTTAGATAAGGCAAAGGGGAGGAAGGGGAAGGGAGGGGACAAAGGGGTAGGAATGACTGGGTGAAATGAATGAGTTAGACATGATTACCCTAAGTACATGTATAAAGACACGAATGGTGTGAAAATACTTGTGTACAATCAGTGACTTGAAAAATTGTGCTCTGTATGTGTCATATGAAATGAATTGCATTCTGCCATCGTGTATAACAAATTAGAATAAATAATTTAATAATAATTAAAAAAAGAAGAAATGTATTTTGAATAGTTTTGAATGTTAGGAACTTCACGATCAAGTCCTTTTCAGGTTGAATATCCAGTGAAGGGCTTCTCTCTGCTTCCAAGAAGGTGTCTTGTTGCTGCATCCTTTGGAAGGGACAAACACTGTGGCCTCATGAAGGAAGGGATGGGAGCAAAGTCCCACCCTAAGCCCTTATAAAAGGCACTAGTCCATTTCTAGTCACATCGTTAAGGCCCCACTTCCTAATACCATTGCACTGGAAATTAAGTTTCGACATGAGTTTTGGAGAAGTCCAAATATTCAGAAACCTAGGCTAAGAGAGGGTCCCTCAGCTCGAGCCTCTCTGGGTCTCCTACCCTAGAGAAGAGGGCTTCACTGCTGTGCTGTTCAGGACCTTCTGCCTGGTGCTCTTCTGCCCCAGCACCATCCACTCACTCATATGTTGTCACTGTCCAAAGCATCTGAGAGTAAGACGCTGGCTCAAGCAGGGTTGCAGAGACCCAAGGGGCTCAGAACCCACTACCAGCTTTGACTGGATGATGGTGTCCATTCAAGGGGAGGAGGGAATATTGTCCTCCATTTTCATTTCCATTATTCAAACACTCCCTCCCAGGAAACTGTCTGCTCAGACCCATGTGCTGGAAACCCCTTTCTTTTGGACCTAACTTCCTACCCTCTGGTTTCCTCACTTTCTGCCCCTGCCTGCCCCTTCCCCCTGCCCATCTATCAGAATGCACCCCCTTCTCCTCCATTGGAAAGCAGCTGGTTGGTTCCTGCTCACTCGGGTCTTTCTTTCTTTGACTTCAGCAGAGATACTGGAGTGGTCAAATTCAGGTTCCCACAGTGACCAGCGTGGGAAACGGGGGTGGGGGTGGGGGGACGGCCCCTCAGGGCAAATTCAGGTGGAAACTTAAGGAGCTGAGGGTGAGGAGGAAGAAAATAGGATAAAGGAAGAAGCCAGACAGGTGGTGCCATGCCCTACTGTCCTGACCTCGGCTTCAGAGATCCCCCCCTTAGGGAGACTCAGCTCAGCACTGGGTGGGACTTCTTTGGGAGGCACAGAGGAGATACACCTTGGGGTGGTCCACAGCTCCCGTCCCCATAGTCTCTCATGGATCAAATTCACCCCACAGAGTGAACATCCCATGCTCCTGGGTTCTGTTGCCCGGTCCTGTTGGAAATCAGATCCCCTCCTTATCCATGTGACACTTCAGCTAAGTCTGAGAGTGGAGGAGCAGTCTCGGAGAGAGCAAAGAAGTAGTCAAAGGTTTGAGATGAAAGGTTTGTGTCAATGCAGCCCACCTCTCATGTCACTCTGAGACCCCCTCATGTCTCCTACTGTATTTGACTTGTACACCATAATTTGCCCCCAACCCCTGCTATTTTTCTGTGAGAACAAGAATGTCCTCTTTCTTTAAGAGAGGAGTTATAATCCACCGTAAACAGGTCCCCTCAAGGTTGTGCCGGATGTAATCTCAGGGAAGATAAAGGCAAGAGGGTGGTGAATCAAGGCACAGTCCCCATTGCTTTTTCTTGTCCTGGGTCCTTCATTGATGTTATCCTCCTCGTTCCCTTACCCTCAGCCAGCCCTCTGCAGAACTGGGCTGCTTGTCCCATGAGGTTACACACACTTTTATTCCTGAGACATCTGGTCTCTTTGCTGCCCTGCCCTTTCAGCATGGTCATCGTTGAGATACTCTGTCCTCAACTACTACTGGATGGAGGTTCTAAGATGTGCTACTGTGAATCGCCTGGCTGGGTCCAGACACAGTCCTCCCATCTTCATTGTATCAGTATGCATTGCATCTTCAGCAGGGCCGACAGGAGCAGGGACCCTGGCCAGTACAGTAATGACCTTCTTTGCCTGCCGATCCATTGGCATGAGGAGTTTAAGGTGGCCAGATGGCACTTCCAGCTTCCAGTTTAGAGTTCCCTTGGTATAAAGTCTACCTTCCTGGAAACTAGGATTTCTAACTGGCAGTGCCTGAAGTGTTGGGGACAAGAAGCAGGTATTCCACAAATGTGAGTGTGACATGGGCCACCTCCACTTCCACATTTGACTTTGGGACCTGCAGTTTCTCTATATAGGGAACACTGTTTAACATAAATACCAGAACCCGTAGGGACCATGCTTTGCCAGCGTCTTCACGGCACTCAAAGGCTGCCCTTGTGTTCTTCCAGGCTGGAGCTTCTGAGCAATGAGGCACAACAAGGTTAGAGTGAGGAGTCTGCTGATCAGCACCCCATTATTACCTCACTCCACACATGAAAATTAACTCCAAATGGATCAAAGACCTAAAGATAAGCGTTGAAACTATTAAAGTTTTATATGACACCATTATTGTACCTTCTTTGGTAGAAGCACAGTGGACAAAGTAGATGATCCCAAGTGTGGAGAAAACAGATTCCATTAAGGACAAATCACTGTCCCCTTCAGGATGAAAGGAAGGGGCTTAGTATAATTGACTTGTCACCAGTTGGATGGTCTTTGGAGGAAGGGAACCACACTGAGGGCTCAGCACTGGTCTTGACTATTGGAAGGTTGAGCACTTGGAGTGGGAGAGCTAACTGAGCCCAGGGGAGAGGAGCCCCTGCTATTGAGACGCATAGCCTCCATGCCTGGCACCATGACCACCCTCTTCAAAAGCTATGGTGCAGGTATTGGGGGTGGACAAGGAGAGAGATTCACTCACCAGATTACAGACCCAGAGGTTTGTCCACTTAGTGCCCACTCCCAGAAATCCATCCATCTACCTCTTTCCTGGACTACTTTGTCACTGACCTTTGGTTTCTATCCTTCAGTGTCCTGATTAACCGAGCAAGCCATTCATTATTCCCCAGGAGTCAAGGAATAGCCATACCCTTTGAGACAACACTGATTCCCAAGTTCATTGCTCCAGCTTTGCAAGCTGGGACTCCCTTCTTCACAGTCCTTTAGGACTCTTCTGAGTAGCAACTGTCAGCTTCCAGCTCTCACCAGAATATCACACTGACCATCTACGAACCAGGTCTGAACCCCTCTTATATCAGATGGTCACAGGAAATCAGAGAACCTACAAGGTTTGTGACCTAATATGGCTCTTTATTCCTATCTGCCAGTGACTCAGTGACTTCCTTTTTATTCTTTTTTTTTTTTTTTTTGGTATTGGGGATTGAACCCAGGGGCGCTAAACCACTGAGCCAGATCCTCAGTTCTTTTTTATACTTTATTATGAGAACAGGTTCTCACCAAGTTGCTCAGGACCTTGCTAAGTTGCTTTGAACTCATGAATCTCTTGCCTCAGCCTTCCAAGCTTCTGGGATTACAGGCACGCGCCACTATGCCTGGCACTCTTCCTCTTTATTTCTGACTCACTGGAAGGCAGCCCTTCACCTCTAGCCTCTCATCTCTTTTCACACCATTGCCAGGCCAGAGGAAGTCACTGACCTTTGGTTTCTGTCCTTCAGTGTCCTTCTGGGGTGCTGCCTTCCCCAAGGCCTACAGTACTGACCACAGGAACAACACCTCCTGCTGATTCAGTGCTCCTCCTATGCTAGGCACTGGCTAGTAAACTGGGCCAGGATTAGGATGAAGAGAGTAAGAAGCCTGGGGTACCCATTTCAAGGAGGTCTCAAGGTCAAACAAATCCCAAGTCCTTAAATTTTGTGCCTTGAATATCTCACTGATTTTATTTAGTAACTTACTGACCCTGCCAGTAAGCTTGTAACTTGTATTATCTCCTTTCATTCTCACCCCTTCTTATCACCCCCATTTATGCATGAGAAAACTTGTCAAGGTCACACTTTGGGGACTGGCACAGCCCTTTTTTATGATTCTTCACCATTAGGCTATATTAGCCCATTCACCATACCCTGGCCCGTGAGCAACTTTCTGCCCATGATCTTATGGAAAATTGCAAGTCCCTATGCCAGTTCAGATTGCAGGCTGTTGATTCAGATTCCACCATGTACCTGCTGGGCGCAGGCGAATCGGACACGTGTTTTTGCTCAGGCAGCCGCAGGATTGGGCTCCGGCCAGAGCTGGTGGGAAGAGAGAGCGTTTCCGCATATGTCCACGAGATGGCGCGCCAATACCGAGCCACTGACCTCCGACGGCCGAGTGGGCGGCCCTCCAGCGGCTAGAGGCAGTTCGAGGTTCTCAGCGTTGCCCGCTGGCCTGGTCCCCAACTCTCCTCTGCTCTCCCGGATTTCAGTACCCTCAGTACCTTTCCTTGCTGTTCTCAGGAAATGGACTGGGCGAGGAGGATCTCCAGGGGACTTGAGAGAGATTCTTCCTTCTCTCCCCTAGACACTATCAGCGATGCCCAGTGCCACCCAGGGCCACGACAGTACTGCCTCTCCCCTCATTTCCTTCCCGAATTCCCCAGGCCCTCCCTGTCACTCCCACCCTCTCAGCTTCTGCTAGTGTTCCGAGGCAGGGACCATTAAGGCCGATTCCACAGATTTGGTGATGCAAATACATGCAAATATATGCAAATCGCCATGTAAAGGAGGCTTGCCACTGTGGTTCTAAGTGGCTGTCACAGCTTCTGACACCTGTTCTGAGACAGCTGCCCTGCCCCCTCTTGCTCACACGTCTATTTGCTAACCCCCACCCCCCCACTTCTCCAAGACTCTGGCTTCTGGCACCCTTTCCTTCCGGAACCCTGGCTGACTTCTGGTTATCAACGACCCCTTGGGTCTTCTCTTTAAACTCCTTAGATGGGGGCAAGGAGGGAGGCACAGCTTATTGCACACAGACTTTGGCATTTGATAATTTCACCATTTCCTGGCTGTGTGACCTTGGAAAAGAAGTTTAACTTCTCTGAGTCTCAGTTTTCATCCTTAGTAGCATGAGATTAAATGATAATACCTCATAAGGCTATTGTAAAGATTTCTTGCTATAATGCATGTAAAGTGCTTAGCACAGAGCCCTTGAACATAAGAAGCAAGTGGCTGTTGATGTTATGATTATCATTGACCTTTGTTGGTCATCTTGTGCTGAAGGCTTGGGCTTGAGACAGGCATGTGCACATGTGGACTCATCCTTGGGCATGCATATGCATGCATGCACACACATGCACACAGGCACACACACACACACACACACACAGCTGACAGCCTTGCGCACTGGCGGGCGCGGCGCACGCGCGGGTACACACATTCAGAAACACACACAGGAGGAGGCTGTGGGAGGTGGAATCTGAGTCATCAAGACCAGAGCTGTGGGTGGTGCTTTTGTCCTGATTTCCGGGGCTCAGAGCTCCATTTCGATCAAGGAAACATACAGACGATGGCACAACTAACCTGCCACCAGAAGGGCCAGTTGAGAGGGCCTCTTTCTTGCACTGGTCCCTTCCTCAGGCCCTCTGACCCCAGACCCAATACAGCTCTGTGTCATCTGGACTTCTTCCTCTGCCCCAGCCCCCCTCCACTGAAACCCAGCAGGTGGGGCAAGGCAGCCGGGGGCCTTGATGTCAGAGCAGGCGCTGGATGACATCATAAGATGACATCATAAAATGGGGGTGTGAGGGAGACAGCCGAGGGTGGGAATTAAGAGCTCTGCAATGAGAAGGAGGCAGACCCAGGTTCAAGTCCTGACTGCTCCTGTGTACTTTTTGCAGTTGCCTTAACCTCTCTGGCCTCATTTTCTTCGGCAACAGAAGGAAGTCAGTCTACCTAACTCTGGGGGTTTGGTGACTTTTCAGTAAGTTAGCACACTTTACAGTAAGTAAACTGGCACTTGGTTCAGTGCTGTGGGTTTTGGGTGATCTGATTGAAGGTGAAAACACATCCTTGGGTAGCCAACCCCCAGCAGTTTCACCTTCCCTAAGTTGCCTCTCCCCCGACACCAGCAAAGCCTGGGGAAAGAAGAGGGGACAGTGCTACTCCATCCTTGGGGTTTTGGTGCCACCTCCTGCTTTGATGTGTGCTTGGATATCAAGAGGCACAAGCATTGCCCGGCTTTTTTTCTCTGATTGAGAGATAAGATTGGTTGGAGTCACAACCTTGCCTGGAAGGAAGGAAGGATTCTGCTGTTTACTGTGCACCTATCATGTGCCAAGTGCTCTGCTGGGAGCTGCCCCACATGCATAGGAGCAACTCCAGCATAGAAGACCAGATATGGAGGGACTTGCTCTAGGATGCATGGTCAGAAAATAGACTGGGATTCTTTTTTGTTTGTTTTAATATTTATTTTTTAGTTTTAGGTGGACACAATATCTTTATTTTACATTTATGTGGTGCTGAGGATCGAACCCAGTGCCTCGAGCATGCTAGGCGAGTACTCTACCACTGAGCCACAACCCCTGCCCTAGACTGGGATTCTGATGGAGTCTCACTCCATGTTCTTTACCTCACCACAAGCATCAGTGGATTTGATTGATTCATATGGGTTCCATGGACATGGTGGAGCCCATGACATCAGGACATAGCATCAGTTCCCTAGGTATGTGGCCCCTGCCCTGAACGCTGCCCAAGATGGCTCTAGCTTTAGAGGGGCACCTTTCTCAGGTCAGTCTCTTGCAGCAATGGTAGAGCTGGTATGAGCTGGTTAGTCTACCAGAAGTGTCCCCAGGTGTGTGTACTTGGCTCTCAGCCAGGATCTGTGACATCAGGGAAGGAACACAGGTGCATGGAGGTGGGGGATGGGGTAGGGGCAGCCTAGACACCTGCTAAAAGCTCAGTCCAGTGCCAGTGGGTGGGAGGGTAGGTGGGGAGCGGTAAGTAGCAGATGGACAGGGGCAGGGTGGGGGCAGGAATGCTGAGATGGCTCAGCAGCCCAAGGTGACTCGAGAACCTGTGGGGAAGAGGAAAGTATAAAGGAGAACAGGAAGGGGGAAAGAGAGCTACAGCAGAGGAGAAACTGAGGTAGCCAAGGGAAAGGACAGCGAGGTTGGGGTGGTTGACTGAGGTGTGCAGGATCTGGGGACAGATGGCACGCTAAAGGCAAAACCTGGCCTTCAGATTCCTCAGCTGCAAACAGAAAACAATCAGTGCATATTCCTAGACTCTCTGGTCATCCTCTACTGAACCTAAACTTCATCCAAGTAACCAGCCACAAGCACTCTAGTCACCAGTGCACCGGGGAAGGGCTCCAGAGGTCAGTTTCCTCCAGTTGGACCACCCCAAGCAATGACCACCTTTTCTTCCAAGCCTAGATCTATTGGCCTGTCTGTCTTGCTCATGGGCTGAACACCTTGCACATAGTAGGTGCTCCGAGAATATCCATTGAAAAGATGAACAGTACATGTCAGATGGCTGGCACATTGTTCAATAATTGCACCATAGCTGATTTCCTGTCAGCAAATATTTCTAGTGCATCCACCCTGTGCTAAGCAAACAAGGTCCAATCCCTACCCTCATGATCTCACAGATCAGTGGGTGAAGAGTTTAAAGTGGCAATGAGTATTACTAAGGTGACTTCAGGGACAGTCTCAAACCAAGCCCCATTGGAAAAGGTGGCCCATGCTTGGAGGAAAACAATGTGTGGCTAGGCTGGGCTGAGGAGCTGGCCTCTGGAGCCTTCTGCAGCCTTCCTGGCCCCAACAGTGATTAAGGTCCTTGTGGCTCGTTACTCGGCAGCCAGGCCGGAAGAGAAAGCCAGTAATTAACAAGCTGGCGCTCACACAACCACATGTCAGCACGCCCAAGCGCCGGGATAGCTGTCTGTCAGTCGTAGCTGCTGGTGGAATTTTTTAGACAGCTGGGCTCAAGCCGGGAAATGAATATAAGTTACATTTCTATGCATCGTTGTTCGTGGTGGTAAAAAAAATTAATCAGTGACATAGCTGTGACACATACTCATTTAAGAGTCTACAGAGAAATGTTCATTTGTCAGAGGCAGCAAAGAAGAGATTATGTGTCAGCTGGGGAGGGGTGAAATATTTATACAATGGCTAATAAACACCGGTGTGGAAGGGGGTCAATTGATTGTGTCAGTGGCCACATGACAAATACACCATTGAGCGGTCATGGGCACTACCCCTGTGCCCGGGGGCTCCATTCTGATGACAAATACAAAACGTGTTACTGTTAGTGCTCCCCACCGACCACCGGCACAGCCCTCTTTGTAGGCTCGGCGACCGCAGATTGCTGGAAAGCAGAACTCCCTTGGAAGCTGCCTACCCCCAACTTCATTAAGTTGAACTTGAAGTTGGTAAATTACTCCCCAAATGCCAAAATAGCTGCAAAAAAAAAAAACATTTCCTTGTGTGTGCTGTTTTTAAAATTTCATGTTTCTGAATTTCAAAAGGCCAGGAAAATTATTGGCCTTGCTCTCTGCCTCCACCAAGACCCTGTCACCAGCATGTACAATGCAGACCTCCCCCTGCCCCAAGCATTGCATGCTCCTGTGGTGCTCAGGAGCGACATGAGGCTCTTGGGTCCTTATCCAGCCAGTCGCTGATTTGACCTTCTTCCCTGTTGTCTCAGCAGAGGCTAAGTCCCAATTTGTTCCCACTTCTGGCAAGGACACTTCAGTATCCGGATGCCCACCTGCCATTGCCTATAGGGACAGTAGTCTCCTTGGGATATCTGTCATCCCAGGGCAGGAGGACTCTGTCTCTCACCTCTGTGCATATCTTGTCAAACTTTTCAGAAGGAGAACATTTGATCAGCACCAGGCACTTCTAGTTGTTGAGTCTGGGTCATGGCTGGGCACCGTGTCAAGTGCTCTGTGTGCATTATTTCATTTTATCTTCACACAAACCTTGAAGTGGATCTAATTATCATTCAGTATAGGTGAGAAAATGAGAAAATCAAAACCCAGAGAAGTAGCATGTTTAAGTCCATATTGCATAGATGCAAGTGGGATTTGAACCTGTTAGAATTCTGGTCCTGGTTCACTTATCTGGCCTGTTGTTGCTGTGGTTAACACCTGCAAATCTCTCTCTCTCTCTCTCTCTCTCTCTCTCTCTCTCTCTCTCTTCCCCCACCCCTCTGGTACTGGGGATGGAATCCAGGGTGCTTTACACTGAGCTACACTCCCAGTACTTTTTTTTTTTTTTTGAGACAGAGTCTTGCTAAGTTGCTGAGGCTGGCCTGGAACTTGTGATTCTTGAACCTCTACCTCCCAAGTTCCTGGGATTCCAGGCTTGTGCCACCTGCCCCAGCTACACCTTGAAAATTTTAATTCCCAAGCTTAATTCAGATTCTGAGAGATTCATTCAAAACCTAGAAAACTACAAATTTCAATGGCATGGGCTCTCTCCCAGACTATGCCCAGAGCCTTCCCTCCAGAAATAACTTGGCTGATTCTTTCACCTTAACTAGGGCAGGTAGAGCTGCTTTGGGACCCTGGATTGCCACCCCCACTCCAATTGTTACCCCTCCAGAAGTTGAGGGAGGCCCCTTCCACTCCCCTGCACCTGCTGGAGCCGGCTGCTGGTTGCTGTAATACTCCTATCATTTCTGTGACATCCAACATCCGTCATTTGATTTGGGATGAGATGACACTCTGAGAAAATAGTTGCAGATGAAATTTCACACGTCTCTGTGAATGTGGAGATTACAGATAAGCACACGTTGCAACTTGTTTTTGCTTTTTAAAATGAGATTCCTCCCTTATGAAGTCGTACTCCACCTTAGATTTCCCACTGTGAGGCTGTTCATAACATTAATGACGGTGATAATAATACAGGTTGTGTTCATTGAGTGATTATTATATGCTAAGTGCTTAGTGTATCTTGGTTAATCCTCACAACAACCCTATTTTACAGATGAGAAAATGAAGAACCAGAGAGAAAAAGTAATTTTCCATGAATGCCTTACTAGTTGGAGTTGGGGTTTGAACCCAGGGGTCCCAGCCGCAGAGCCCTGGATTTTACCCATTAAGGCCTGTATTCGACCCTATTGCACAGTAGTGAATCCACCCATCCCAGACTCTGGTATCAGCCCTCTCAAACCGTGCTAGCTCCCTAGCTGGTCTTGTTCTCTTGCCTCTGGACCTTTGTAGATCTATTTCCTCTGCTTGAAATGCTCTTCCTTCTGTCCGTTCTCAAATGGCCATCTTGCAGGGGACTGCTGAGGGGAGGCTTGGACTGCCACATCTCACCCCATCCACACTCCCCCAAGCCTTGGGAGGCTCCCCCACGCCCTGCCAAGGGTGCCTGGAAGACTGTCCTCCCTGCATCCCCACACCTTCAGGGCTGGGCTCCAAGGGTTTAGCACCAGAGGTGACTAGAAATATCCTGCATTAGAATGGGCAGGGCTGGGGATGTGGCTCAAGCGGTAGCGCGCTCACCTGGCATGCGTGCGGCCCGGGTTCGATCCTCAGCACCACATACAAACAATGATGTTGTGTCCGCCAAAAACTGAAAAATAAATATTAAAAAAAATTCTCTCTCTCTCTCTCTCTATAAAAAAAAAAAAAAAGAATGGGCAGTGTCCTCAGTGCTATGCCCTCTCCCTCTCCCGGCCTCCATAGCATCCCAGCGCACTTCTCTGGCACATTCTCCCCCACCCCAATGCTGAACAAGCCTTATCTCTCCTCTTTCCTCCTTCTTGCTGCCTAGCTCCAGCCACACTGCCTCACTTACAGGGTCCCTGGACAGGCCCTGTCCCCTCGTGCCTGCTCCTTTAGCTTGGAACACTCTTCCCACTTCCTTCTCTGCTGTCTGTGCCCTACTCACCCTTCAGTATTCATCTTGGGCACACCTTCTAGGGAGACATCCTAGATTTCCCCAGCCTGGGCTAAGTACTCCAGAGCAGGAGATGAGCCACTCTACATTGTAGTGTTCTTACTGCTAGGCACCGGGCAAGGCCTCATATATATTTGTCAAATGAGGGGGTGAACACATGGTGACCTGGGAATGCAGAGAGCTACAGAAAGAGACTTGCCCAATGATCCTGAACTCCAAGGAAGAAGTTCTGGAGGTTTATTCTGAGTAGGGTCCTCAGTTAAGCCAGGAAGAGCCTGGCAGTAAGGATTAAAGTCTGAGTTTGTTCAGAGACTAGAACTGAATCCTGATTCTGAACAAATGGTGTGACTCCAAGCAAGTTTCTTAACTTCTCTGATCTTGGATACCTCACCTGTAAAATGAGGCCAATAATATTGCCAGTGTTATATAGTTATGTGGGGAAGTTAAATAGATCATTCAAGTCATATAAATATGCTCAATAACTATTTGTCATAGTAGAGAGAATGGAATGGGCAGAAGAGCTGGGAGGGTTTGCACTATGTAGACTGCTCCAGCCTCAGCCTCTGGTTCTTGGGCAAGGGGACAATTAAAATCAGGAACCTGCTTCCAGGGTCCAGCTCTAGCCCCCACAGGCTGTGTGACCTCAGACAAGATTCTTTCCTCTGTAAGTCTTGGTTTTCTCCTCTTCAAAATAAGGACACTAATTCCCTTCCCAGAACTACCCAATAGGATTATTGTAGGAGATCATATGAGATAATATATATGAAAATGCCTTGAAATGTGCTCAGGGCTGTATAAATACAAGGGATTATGGTTATCTACAGGCAGTTTGTAGGGGCTTAATGATTAGCATTCACAGGCACTGCAGCTTGGTGCAGCTCTGCAAATGTACCCTTGGCAGTTCCTCAGCTGACAGGGCCCCATGGAGAAACTGAGGCTTGATTGCCAGTTTGCCTCCAGGGGCCCTTGGCATTGGAGGGTGGGGTGGGAAGGTGGCCCCGAGATAGTGCAGAACTGGTGGTTCCACCCAGGCCTGGTTCCCAGTTTTGGACCTCCAATCACCCTGACAGAGATGGGAGTTCGCAGGAAGGGAGGCAGACACCCCTCGGCTTCAGGTATAAAGTGCTTCGTATGCTGCCAGAGAGGCTCTTCTGGGTTTGCTCCTGGCGGTTCCTCAGGCTGGAGAAGCTGGAGACGGGCACCAGCCAGCAATGACTCGGCATTTGCTAGGCCTGGCTGGCTGGAGGTGCAGAGGGGCGCCCAGCCTCCCTGCTTGCAGACTAGAGCTATGTTCTTTGGAGGTGGGAAGAAAGCCAGGCCTACCCTCCGTGCCAGAGCAGGGACAATCTGGGCTCTTCTCTTCATCAGGGAGGGGCAACCAAGCCTGAAAGTGCCTGGGGTGTGGCCTGGGAGCGGGTGATTAGGAAGGAAGGACAGAGAAAGAAAAGGGGTGGTGGAGGAGTGAAGGGCTGATCCTAAGACACTGGAAGTCATTCACCAGAAGATGGGGATGGAGGGTCAGTGGGAAGAGCTCAAAGAGGAGACAAGTGCTGCCGTCCAGTTACTTACTCATTCAGGATCTTTCTGGAACGCCTACTACATCAGGAGTACTTCAGATAGAGCTGTAAAGCTGGGCATGGTAGCACATGCCTGTAATCTGGGCTACTCAAGGAGGCTGAGGCTGGAGGATTCTAAGTTGGAGGCCAGCCTCAGCAAATTATTGAGGTCCTAAACAACTTAATGAGACCCTGTCTCAAAAGAAAAAATAAAAAGGGCTGGGGATGTTGCTCATTGAAACCAGGTAAGCCCCTGGTTTCAATCTCTAGTACCAAAAAAAATAAAAATAAAAATAAAAAAAAAAGAAGAAGAAGCAAAAAGAAAAGAAAAAGCAGTAAAAAACAAGGACTGCCTCCGCCCTTGTTGAATTTAGAGTCTGGAAAAGGAGACAGACACAAATGTGTATACTTCAAGGGGAATTCAGTATGCTTTAGAAGGGGAAATAAGAGGCTCTACCAGCCTCAGCAGTGAGAAGGAATCAACTAGTGTGGAGTTAGTTCCATTCAACAAATATTTATTGATCATCTACTATTGATGAAACAATAGAGAAAGTTCCTGTCTTCAAAGGGGTAGAGTTCATAAAAGAAACTGTATGGCACATACAAAGGTAGAGGCAAGGCTGGGCACATGCATGTAATCCCAGTGGCTCAGGAGGCTGAGGCAGGAGGATTTCATGTTCAAAGCCAGCCTCAGTAACTTAGCTAGGCCCTGAGTAACTTAGTGAGACCTTGTCTCTAAATAAAAAATAAAAAGGGCTGGGGAATGTGGCTCAGTGGTTAAATGCCCCTGGGTGCAATTCCTGGTACCAAAAAAAAAAAAAAAAAAAAGGCAAGAGTAGCCAAGGCAGGATTGGAAGATAAGTTAGTCCCAGGGTATTTAGGGTTTGCTCCAGGGCAATGAATGATGTTCAGATTGGCATGCCTGAAAGGCCACTCAAATATCCATTGGTACCACGGCAGATGAAAAGTCCTGCATGGAAGCCTCTGTCCCCCACTCTCCATTATTGGGCTGGTCACAAGGCAGGGGAGGGTGTATCTAAGCTGCATGTCTGAACAGCTATCTGAGACTGAGTGTGTCTGTCACTGACCAAATGGGGGAGGGACTGGCTTCACATGTCTACCTGACGCCTCCTCATACCTTTATTAGCGTCACTGAGCTGGCCAGGAATCAACAACAATAGTTCTTCACGTGGGCCTGGCACCTCTGTCCATTTAAGTTTCACAAGAGATCTCTCCAGGAAGCAGAGCCAGGCCTCCTACTCCCATGTTACAGATAATGTTATTAATAACCGCTGACAATAAGAAGTGTCTGCTGTGTGGGGGCTCCATGCATAGACCACTTCATTCAATACACCAGGCAGTCACCCCTATTTTACACATGAGAAGGGATCCAGTAATCACCCAGGGGGCACACAGCTTATAAATAACTGGGACCAGTCCCCTCTCTCCTGACTGCCCATCCCTGTCCTAGGCCATCTGGGCCTCGCCTTCCTCCTTTCATCTCTCCCTTTGGAGCTGCAAAGCTGCCCAGACAGACAGTAACCTTTTCCGGCTGAAACAGTCCCATCTCCTGAGCTCAAATTGTAAACTTTGCCCTTCATACCTAAAACCCTACACTTTGATTGCAGACTAGCCTTAAGGGCAGTGCCCATGAAATCCTGAGCATCTGACACCTGAATGCTGCAGGCCCCTATCCACAGAAAGCTCTGGTGCTCCCCTAAATTTTTCCAGAACAGGGACCCCTCCCTGCCTTTATCTCAGAGCCTCACTTGGTCAGACTGGCCAGGGGAGGCAGGATCAATGTACAGAGAACTCGCTAATAATCCCAGCACAGGCAGCTCGGCTGCTGTATAAAGACAGATTAAAAACTCATCGAGTTGAGATGTGGAAATAATTCAACCAGTTGGCTACAGTGGGAAAGCCTGGCGCTGCAGGTGCATATGAGGGGCTGTCAGTGATGGTAGCAGCTCTGGCCTTGGGAATGGGCACCCCCTCCCCATTTTAGTTCCACCCCTGAAGCCACCTTCCTTTGTTGCCTGCCTTGAAGCCAAGGCTGACAAATCCTGGTCCCCCAGGGAGCAGTGAGGGGGAGGCAAACTGGGGGAAGCCGAGAGAGCACAGTTGCTCCCTAGCTCCACACCCTGGTTTTTTTCTCCCGCAGCACTGAAATTATTTTGCTCATTTATTTGTTTACTTGCACGCTGTCTCCTCACCTAGACTATAAGCCCCGCGAGGCCAGAAACCTGTCCATCTGTGTACTGCAGTATCACCAGTCCCAGCATACAGTAGGGACTTCTTAATTGTTGAGTGAATGGATGCATAGATTGGAAACCTGGCTCTTGTCAAGTCTAGCTGCATGACCTCACTGGGCCTCCGTTCTCTCAGCTGTAAAATGGGCAGGGTAGCATGCCCCAAAGGAGATCTCAGCCCAGCGCCTGGCTCCTAGGAAGCGCTTATTAGAGATTCTGTTAAAACTCATTTCAGAAGAAAATGGAAACCGTGTCTAACGCACGAGGCGCCATCAGGGGGCGCCCTTGTGCAAGGCGCTGGGCGTGCAGCGCCTTCCGCAGGCTCCCGAGTGAGCGCATCCAAGGCCACCCCCACTCCCCCGCCCCCACTTTTGAGGGTTACCTCCTCCCCTCTTCATCCCGTTCACACGCCTACCCCCACTCCAGCGCGTGTCCCCGCTCCAGGGACTGTCTCCGCAGCCCTGTGCCCCCATCCCCCCCCCCCCCGCCCGGCCCAGACTCCTTCCGCCCACGCGGCCCCATATGCTGGGAAGAGCTTCCCACTCCCCATCTGTCAAGCCACTTCCTTGCCCCCATTCCCTGCTCCGCTGCCGTCCCCTCCTCCAGGAAGCCGGTCCTGATTGAGGGGAGGGATGAGCCAACATTGCTGGACAGCAGTCCCCCACCCCCACTTTTCCAAGCGGCGGGCTCAGGGGAAATGCCCACTGCCCTGTGCAGAGGACCCCCAGCACCGAGCTCAGCCTCCAGCCAGGATTTTCGATCAGAGGCGAGAACTCAGTGCGATTCAGATCCGTGGGGAAACCCTGCAAAGGCGGGGAGTAGGAAGGCCTGGAAGGATCCCCGGGTGTCAGGCCCGGCTGCCAGGCATCGCCTACGGTTCCGAAGGCCCAGTCACACGCAGGTGCCCGAGATCCGGAGGTCATATCTCAGGGGCAGTCAGTTAAGGGACCCGGCGGGCAAACGCGAGCCAGTGCGGGAGCCGCTGTCACGAGGGGCGGGGGACGCAGGGCCTGGGGAGCCTGGTGCGGAGGAACACAATCTGCTTTTCTCGCCTGAAGGACCCGTTTCATTTCGCAGATTGATTATTGCTGCATGTATGGATGTGTGTGTGCGTGTGCGTGAGTGTGTGCGTGCGTGCGTGCGTGTCTGTGTGTTTGGGCATTGTTAGTTTTTTTAAAAAAATGTACCTTGCTTGTCTAATGAATGTTTGATTGCACCTACATCCGGAGGCTGTTTTAATGAAAGGTGAAGGCTCCTAGAGAGAAATAAATAAATAAAGGATCGTTCCCCATCCCTCCACACCTCCTTCTCCCCTTCATCCACAGCTGTCTCCCGAAGCCTATGCCCTCACGGAAGAATTCTGTTCCTGTTTGAATGTTCCCATGTAAATGATGCTGATCTCCCGGGGAAATCACACCCTTCAATCGGTCAATCTCAGGGCTTTTATTAAGGGTGTGAAGGGGAAGTGAATGAGGAGAGGGAGCTCTAGGGAAGAGAGGAGAAGAGTGAGGAGTGAAGAGCTCTTCCTCTCCTGCCTACAGGCTGGACTGCGGCTTTGCTCACTTGTTGAGCGCCCGCCCATTCTGTGCCAGACTTTGAGCTGAGAGCTGTGCCTACAGAGAAAACAGGTGCAGGTTAACATCAATGTCAGGTTCAATTCATCCACTGTTTGTTCAGCACTCCAGGACCATATTCTGACCCTTGGGAATTTACTGAACTCCAGAAAGCCTCAGTTTCCTCATCTGTGAAATGGAGATAATTATATTCGTGTCATGGATGTGTTGGGAGAATTAAATGAGATAATGCATGTATGTAAAGTGCTTAAACAATAAAGTAAGCACTCAGTGAATGCTAGCTGCAAGTGTCTACTATGTAAGGAGTAGGGTAGGGTGACAAAAAAGGCCAAGCGGTGGAGCACAGACCTAGGAATTTAGTGGGGGGTGGATAGAAGCTGCATTCCTCTTAGAAGTAGAATGCCTGTGTTTCTGTCCCATTCATCAGTCAAAAGATCATTTAGTGGCTACATGCACTGTTTTTCAGCATGTGGATATAGCTGTGAAGCAATAGATGTGGTCTCCATGCACAGAGAGCACCTGTCTGATGAAGGAGACCCGGGTCCATACAGACGTCCCCCCAGGTGGGTAGAACTGACACAGAGCAGGCACAGCAGCAATGGGAGCACAGAGTAGGGGCATTCCCACCTGGATTCACACAGAAAGGCAATTTAGCCAAATCTATGGATAAGAGGCTGAAGGGTGCATGAGGGATGGGAAGAAAAATGTTCTAGACCTATGGAATTGCTTATTTCTGGGCACAGAGGATCATGGAACTAAAATTTCAGTCTCCCATGGTGGTTAGAGAAACAGCTTTGGTCAGAAGCCTGGGTTCAAATCCTCTCCTCGGTCTGCTACTTAATTGCTCTGTGACCTGGGTCAAGTGCTTTAACCTCTTTGTGCTTCAGTTTTCTCTTCTGTTACAAAGGTATGTTAATAATAAGGGGTTAAAAATAGGATCCATTTCATTGGATTGTTGTGGAGAATGAATGGGGAAGCATTGGTAAAGTGCTAAGCCCAGGACTGACTGTTAAATAGTATTATTGTTCAATGTTACTTGAGATTGGACCAGGTGTGGAGAGGGTGAGAGGAGAAGGTTCCTATCATGAAGGACTTTATAATCCATGGGAAGAGGTTAGACAGAACTACTGGGGAAGAGTGGAGTGACAAGATCAACTCTGTCTCATTCCTGGTGTCATTCCCGCTCCTCTCTTTCACACCCCACCGGCAGGTCATCAGCAAGCACGTCAGCTCCTCCTTCATAACTCATCCAGCGTCTGATCGCTTCTTACCACTTCTGCAGCTACCACTTTGGTCCAAGCCATCACCATCTCTCCCCTGCATTGCTGCAATGGCCTGCTAACTGGTCTCCCTGATTTTATCCTTGTCTCCATATGGTTGATTCTTTATGAGCAGGTAGATGGATCCTGTTAAAATGCAAGATAGATCGATCATGTCACTCCTCTGCTCGAACCCTCCATATGTCATTCAGTCAAAGCCAAAGTGTTTATGATGGCCTACAACCCCTGCAAGTTGTGATGACCTTTCACCAATCTCTTCCTCTTTTCTTACTCCTCTAAGTCTTGCTGGTTTCTGTGCATTTCCTCAAATGGAACCTCGCCAAGCATGATCCCACCTCAGGATTTTGCACTTGCTGTACTGTCTGCATGGAACAGCTCTGGGCATCCACAGGGCTCACTCTTTCAGACATCTGCTCATCCCTCCCAGTCCTACTGAATAATAACAAGCACATCTCCTTCCCAGGTGCTCCCTGTTTCCCTTCTCTGCTCTCCCTAGGTCCCTCCTCTGCTTTGTTTATTTCCATAGCACTTATCACTATCAAATACTGTACATTTACTTGATTACGTATCATGGTCCCTCACCTCCGCCTTGGAATACAAACTCAGTGAGGACCATGGTTTTATTTGGCTCATTGCTGTACCTCCTACTTCTAGAGCAGTACTTGACACTGAGTAGACTCAATAACTATTTGTTGAATAAATGAATGAATTATGAATGCGTGAGAGAAAGACCACTCTGATGTAGTGTCCAGAATGGGCAGGGCCATGCAGAGGCAGGCCAGAGACTTTTGTGATATTCCAGGAGAGGCGTGTGGTCATCTTACATGGGCCAAGGAGATTGAGCTAAAGAGGAGTTGTATGAAGACAGATTCAGATATCATTGGCTTGGTTGGGGACTGTTTGGTTGTAGAAGAAAGGATGAGGCGAAGGATAGTGGTGATGCGTGTTTGGGGCCTGGGCATGTTGATGGGCAGCGGTGCCAGTTACTGAAATGGTAAAGAGGAATGAGTTAGTAAGCATCTCTGAGCCTTGGTTGCCTTATCTATGGAGTGGGGAGGAAGACTCTCACCCTGTCCACTGTTTGGAGACAGAGATCAAAGAAATGGAGTCCCTTTGTATGGTTGCCCACTGGATTCCTAGATATGAAGGAGCATTATTGTTGTGGATTTGGGGATATCTGGCAGGTAGGTGAGATGACAACCTGTGGCAGTCTCAGGAAGCAAATTCTGGGATCTTGATTTGGTTGAAATTTGTAGTGGGTGATCAGGAAAGGGAGGGCACAGTGTGGCCTGAGTTGTCACAGGCTGTGAGAGGAGGGGAACTGTGCTGGATCCTGAAGTGAAGAGAGGAGGCAGCAAAGTAAAGGTGAAGGTTTGGTCGGAGTCCACAAGCGCAGAGGCTGCAGGGTAGCTTAGGATCTGGGAGTGGGCAGGGAGCGCTGCGTGTAGGATGAGTGATGATGACCACCATGGTCTCCCTTCCCACCTCCACCTGCCACTTGAGAGAATAGTGGTAGTCCTGGGGCTGGGAAAGGAGAAGGAAAATGCTGAGTGACTGGGCAGGAACCCTCAGAGTATGGCCAGGGGTGTCTCCTTCTCCAAAACTGGCCTCTACCAGTTTTGCTCATGCCCATACTGGATACTAGCTATAGTGGGAGACACAGAAATTCACTCCTTGATGTTTATCTCACTCAAACCCAGGTACTTTACCTCCAGGGCCCTGGCTAGTAACCACTGATCTCCTGCCCACGGTCAGAGAGGCTGTGACCCCAGGGCTTACAGTGGACAGACAGGAACAGTCTTGTCACCAGATCCTTGTGGTCTTGACCTCGGGACAGGTCACCAGAAAGAACTGGGAAACAGGGGAACTGAAGGAACCCCTTTGAGTGGGTGGGGGGCTCTAAGAGGGAAGCCTACTGTAGACACTGCCTCTTTCTTTCTCTCAATCCTTTCTTTCACAAATATTTAATTTGTGCCTTCTAAGTTCAATCACTGTCATAGATGTAGGTAGGAGCCACTGAGCACCTACTGTGTGCCAGATACTGTACTAAATGCCTGTGCAGGAAAGGAAGGAGGCAGGAATGGGCAGAGGGAGAAGAGTGGGGGTTCAGCAACCAACCTCAGTCCAGTCGTGGGGAGCTCTAGAACTAGAAGGGTCCTTCAGGGTTGTCTGGAGTTGGGCCGATGGCTGGCCCCTCACATCCCACATGCAGTGTAGATGTCTGCCAGGGGCATGACCTTGGATGAGGCTGTCCCCTGCAGTTGCTGGGAACGCTACAGGGACTGAGTGCTGGAACCTTCTGCCAATAGTACCTCACTGCCTGGGGCAACAAGCTTTCCCTGAAGGGAGGTCTGGGCAGCAGTTCATAGGGTCCACCCATGTATTCAGACCATCCTTCTTTTGCTCATCATAGTATCTGTGGAGGTTTTTAACCATAAGTGGTACAATTTGATTCACATATAATTTTAAGAAATCACTCTGCTTTCCATGTGTGAAAAGTGGGGGGAGGGGGAGGTAAGGAGGGGAACTCAGAGGCTGAGGCATCTGAGAGTCCCAATAGGACCTTCTGGGAAGCAGAAGAAACAAGCTTGATGAGGCTCAGTTGGGCTCTGGCCTGTGTGTGATGCCCCGCTCCCCACACCTCTTCTCCCCAAGAAAATAGCTAGCACAGCTTTCCTTCCAGCCAGCACCAGTGAGCCCTGGCTGTGGAAGTCAGTCCTGCAATTTGAGCCACAGAGGGGGTGGGGGCTGGGTGGGTTTAAGTCCCCAGAAGGTTCAATTTCTTCAGAGTCAGGAACCCCAGTTCTGAGAACACCCCTTTCCCAGCTCCGCATTTTCCTTTTCTCATCCCTTTCTGTTCTTCCCTCTGCTTGCTGAGTATCCTTGATAAACAAACAAAAAAAAAAAAAAAAAAAAAAAAAAGAAAGAAAGAAAAGAAAATACCTTAGCTGAAGGAGGAGAGGATGTGCATCTGCAGAGGCAGAGGCTACCTTCAGGCTCTCACTCCCATGTCCCACTCCATCTCTAGGCCAGCCAAGAAGGGGGGCCCAGGCAAACCAGGAAGAGGAGAGATGGAGGCATCTGAGCCTCCTGCCTGCAGTGGACCTGTCCTTCAGAAAGACAGTTGAAGAATGGGGCCTGGAAATGTCCTTGGGCAGCCACTGGCAGAATAACAGAGTGCATCTCATTTTCAATGACGACTGTCCCCTGGTCTTGGAGGTCCTGGCTGGCTAGTAGACATGGGCAGCTATTTCTCTACCTCACCAAATGGATGAGCCAACGTCTTGTCCTACCCTGCCCCATCCTTGTAATACTAGGGATGGTCAAAGCTATGTAGAGTGGGACAGACGCTTCAAAGAAACTGGGTCTGATTCAGGACCCCGGGGGGTTTTGAGAACTCTGTACCCCTGTTCCCACTTCCAGAAACATTTCCCCCCAGCCTGTCTGTGGCTGGCTCGATTGCCTTCATCCATGAATCAGTTCCATCTCAGGCCCTCTTTGGCCACCTTGTCAAAGATAGTCCTTCTTCTCCCTTACTATCTCTGCACTTGTTTCCCTAAAAAACACACATCACCATCTGAAATTACATCTTCTACTGGCTTAGTAATAATTCCTTCAGCCAAGCATGGTGACACACACTTGTAATACCAGCTAGTCGGGAGGCTGAGGCAAGAGGGTCACAAGTTCAAGGTTAGTCTGAGCGATTTAGCAAGACTGTCTCAAAGTAAAATTTTTAAAAAGCCTGGAGATGTAGCTCAGACTTAGAATACTCCTGGGTTGTTCAATCTTCAGTACCGAATATAAAAAAATATCCTATATCCTTTCTTGGATTGGAGAGGCTGGACTTTTGTCTGTCTTGTTCATCTTTGTATTTTTAGTGCCTAGAATAGTGCCCAGCATACAATAAGCACTTAATAAGTGATTTATAAAATGAAGGAATTAAGTCATTTGTATCTCCCTGTTATCCCCAAAAATGTGGAGGAGAAAAATCACACTGTGAGCATGTTTATGGCCACGGAGGGACAGTTCCTTCAAAGAGGTTGGGCACAGTGCCAAGGTGCCAGACTCACAAATCCTCTGTGTGTGTGTGTGTGTGTGTGTGTGTGTTTGTATGTGTGTGAAGAGAAGAGAGAAAATCATCAATTGCAAACTGAGGTTCCTGCCACACCAAATGGACTCTCCAAGTCTGGTCAAAAGTTAACTTCTTTCGGGGAGCAAATAAGGGGAGCAAAGAGAGGGAAAGGAGAGGGGGAATTCCAAAAATGACCCCTGGAGCTAGGCAGGCCCTTGCAAGGCCTCAGTTTGCCAACTGGGGTCGCCCAACCAAGGATGACCGCATCATCCCCACAATTTCCAGATCATCTGAACTCTGGCCGCTTCTCCTGCCAGAGAGGTGTCAGTGTGAAGAGGGAGAATTTTCTCCTGTCAAGTGTGACCCGGGGTTGGCCATGAATGCCAGAGATGGTAGGATCAGCTAGAATAACATGTCACACGGTGGGCTGCATTCAGGAATGCCGGATTGGGTAACTGGCAAATTGAAAGGCTGCTTCATACTATAATGGTTAAAGAAAAAGGGAATTATCTCATGCCTTTCTTTTCGTCTATCAAGGTGTCAGCGTATGCTAATTACCTGGCAGAGGCTTCAACGGGAAGAGGAAGAACAACTATTATATTTCTGAGGAAAGATTTATCTTGCATTATTGGCGCCAGTTGAAGGAGGAGGTGGGGGCGGTAGGGGGGTCAGAGAGGCAAAGTGAGAACTGTTCCTTGACTTGAATGGAATTGAAAATGGCTTTGAACTGAGGGCTCTCTCCTAAGATTAGAAATAATAAGTCTTGTTGGGAGAGGCTTTGCTTTGAGCCCAGAGGCCAAGGGAGGGGGCAGCGTGGGCAGAGGACCCCAGCTGCCTGGGAGATGGCAGGAAGGGGTCGGCCGACTGGAGATGCACGTGAGGCTCTGTTCATCCGCTGCCTGTGTGAAGGAGGCTGTCTAGGGTGGGCGTTAAGGAGCTCAGACTCAGGGTCAGGCTGCTCTGAGTTTGCAATCCTGGCTCCACTCCTCCTTGTGGCTTGTGGCACCTTGCTCCCTCTTCCAGAGCCTCAGTTTCCTCACCTAAATAGTTACTGTCAGAGCTAAGTGGGATCTTGTAAATGAAATGTTCAGTGCAGCTCAGCCAACAATAGCACCTACGGGTATTCTTATTTGACACAGATTTTCTGAGCACCTACTGGGGTCTGAGGCACTAGGGAATGAGAGAGAGAATTCTGCCCTCATGGGACTTAGCACGAAATGGGGGCCCTGTATCTTCTTTGGCTCTCACTCCCTCCATGTCCCAGAACATGGAGAAAGCAGGGACAGAGGACAGGGAAGGGCCCTAGAGCCTTACCTCAGGCTGTGCTTGCACCCCTTATGATGGTAATAAGTGACTTCTGATTGGCTCTTTGACATGCCTCAATTCAAAGTGAAGATCTGGTAAGAGAGTGGGGGAGACCAAGAGATCATGCCACAAGGGGGATTAGAGGTGTCAGAGCTTAAGAGATAGGTGAGGGGCTGCCTTCATGAGGGCCTGGTCAGGGCCCGAATTCTGGAGACCAGCACTGGGGGCCTGGCACTCCTGAAGGGGTCTGTCCTCCCACAGGAGCAGGACCCAATGAGCTGACCACCATGGGTTTTCCCCCACGGTCTATGTCAAATCCCAGCTGTCCCAAGCACCTTCCTTCAGGATCAGCTGGCTGGGAGACAGTGGGCTGTACAGAGGCAGCCGGGCCTGGTGGCAAGCATTCAGGCTATGATAGCAGAGATCTGGGTTCAAATTCTACCCTTCACATTTATCAACTGTGTGGATGTGGGCTAGTTCTGCATGTCTCAACCAAATCAAGATAATAAGCCTTAACTGTGGGATTGTTGGGAAGATTGAAAACAAGGCCTTCAAAGCATCTGGCACACAGTAGGTGTTCCCAAATGGTAAGAGGTAATTACTAAAATTTGCCATCCTTACCAGCTGTGTCTGATTCAGTCTTGGCCCCAACTCCTGTGGCCTAGAGAGGCATATACAGCTCTGGGGATGACAGAGAAGAAATGGGGTGCCACCAGGTAGGTTGTGTGGCAGGCAGAGACTTTGAGCAGGTAATGGCTGTCAGAGACCAGCAAATCACGGGTGTCTGAGGAACAACAGGAGTTACACTCAGACACCAAAGAACAAACATGCAGCACAAGACGTTTTGCCAAAGCAAAGCTGTTTTGATCGTTCCCGGATGTGACATGTATCGCATGAGGAAAGAGAGCCTCTTGCACTAAGGCTGCCTAATTGACAGCCAGTGGCTCCATACAGAGTGCACTGGGCAGGGAGGGGATGGAGACAGAGCATCCCCCCTTATACTGCTGGTCTCCCCGGGGCCCAGGCAAGGCTTCATTAGCCTAGGCACTCTCAGCAGAGCTGTCTCTGGAGCGAGGGAGACTCTTTTCTCCAGAGCCTCCAGATCCAGCCCTGGCCTCCACCTCTCCAGCCCCATCCTGCGACGTTCCTGAAACCCAGGCTATGCGCCAGTCTAATTGAACCTCTCGACTTTGCCAAATGCACCAGGCTCTCTTTGGCCTCCAGACCTTTGCATATGCTATTCTTTCTGTCTTGGATTCCTCTCCTAAACCCCCTCCCATCCACCTGGCCAGTAATGGCAACTGCCTACTTAGTAAGAAAGATAATGGCAGCTTATGTTTCTTGAGTACTTACTCTGGGCTAAGTTTTCTTATTTAATCCTTACAACAACCTCCAAGGTAAAAATAATGACAGTTAACATGTAGTAGAAGTCCAGCATCGGCCAGGCACAGTTCTATGTGCTTTGCATTAACTCATCTAGTCCTCACAACCCCTTGGAAAGATTACCATTGTTATCCTTATTTTACAGATGAGAAAACTGAGGCCAACTAACCTGTCCCAGATAACCAGCTCAAAGTAGCATAGCCCAGCTTCTTGCTCAGGCTGCCTGACTGCAGAATTGAAGTTCATAACTATACCATCTGTCTCCCATGCACACTTTAGGATTCAGTCCAGGTGTTTCCTGAAGCCTTCTCTTTTCCCTGATTGGGTCAGGAGCTTCCACTCACCACCCTGTTAAGTTTGCTTTTCCATCCTCCTGGACGGAATCTCTAATAAGAAGGGATTGTCTACCTGGTTCAGTGCTGTATGCTCAAAGCCTAGTACAGTGCTTGACATGCACCAGGGGCTTTATGTAGGTTCCTTCTCTGGATCTCCCTTTTTAATCCCAAGGAGTATAAAACTAACCTTATATATTAACTGGGGTCAAAAAATTCAAGCCCAAGCCAGGTGTGGTAACACACACCTGCAATCCCAACTGTTCAGGAGGCTAAGGCAGGAGGATCATGATTTCAAAGCCAGCCTCAGCAACGATGAGGCCCTAATCAACTCAGTGAGACCCTGTTTCTAAATAAAATACAAAATAGGGCTGGGGATGTGGCTCAATGGTCGTGAGTTCAATCCCCAGGACCCTCCCCAAATTCAAGCCCATAAAATCTGGGTTCTCATTCTTGTACAGTGAGTGAGAACAATGTTTTTTCATCCATTTGATTGGCATAAAAAATTTGAATAGTAAGACTTTTGCTGAACACGACTGATCCTACGTCAAACTGAGGAAGTTCCAAATAATCACTTCTTGACACTCCCAATCCTTCTGAGAACTGGTTCTGGGTGGAGGACAGGAGCCTGTTGCTGGCCCTTCCTCATGTCACATCAGAATTTGTGTTTCTCATGGGGAGCGTTAGGAAGAGTGTCACCAAACCTGCTTTCTGCCCAACATTGGCCACTTGCTTGAAGGTTAAGGAGCTGACAGAGGAACTGGGAGCCAGAAGAGCCAAAAAAGAGGGGCTCTGATCTCATTCCACACATAGTTTCTGTCCTTAAACCATCACAACACCTGTGGCTTAAGCAAACTCTTGCACCAGAGTTGACTTTACCCCTGCCAAGGTTACCTATTGTTGGCTAATGCCTTTTGCAATGTGCAGAGATAACAAGCTCTTCTCTGCCTTGCGGGGTGGGGCTGCTGAAGGAATGGAGGAGCTGGACACCTCAGAGAGGGTGAGGCTCCTGGGGGCAAGCAGGCCTGTCAGCAGAGTCCTTGGAGTAGGTGGTATTTGGTCCCCTGCTGGCTTTCCGCCTGTGGTAATAGAGTGTAGAAATACCATATGAGCCACAGCCCGGATTTACCCTTATGAGCCAATGACAATTTGGGGAGAGGTTATGACCACCTCCTGGAGATGGGCAGCAAGTCCCCATCACTGCACCACTGCCCTCCAGGAGTGCAGCCTGCCCAGCCCAAGCTGGGAGGTGTGGGAGCCTTCCTTTCCTCACCAATAAAATGTAGATAATGATAATACCTTCCTCCCAGGCCTGTGGTGAAGATCAAATGAGAGAATGCAGGGAAAAGCGTCTTATATGCTATAAAAGGCTCTGACAAATGCTCATTATTTCTTCCTATTCTTCTCCTGGAATTTATCAAACACTTTATGGGCCCTGGAGGTATTTTTTGCCTCCATTCTGCATGGCTTTCTCTGGCCCACAATTCTCCTCTCCTGCTGTACATTAGGGGAGGCAGGGTTGTGCAGTGGTTAGGGTGGGCAGGCATGGGCAAGCTAGCCTGAGCTTAAATCCTGGCTCCACCTTTTCCAACAGGCCTGATGCAGGACAAGTCACACAACCTTCCTGAGCTCCTTCAGCTTTCCTGAATAAAATGGGTATCAAAAAATTGAACAAAAAGTCATAATGTTGATATAAGGACTAGATGAGATAATTTGTGAAAGTTCTTAGTACTATGCCTATGATGTATTTAAGAAATGCCCCCTCTGGTGGTGTTATTTATTCTGATAGGTAGGGCTACACTTGGCCCTTTGAGTGGTAGGACCAATGGAAAGAGACTTCTGGCATCATGCTCATAGGTTTCCTAGTCTCCAGATGCAGGAAGCTGATAGATGGAGCAGACGAGGTGTTATTCATTCAGCAAGTACTTTTTGAATGCCTCTTCTGTGCTAGGCACTCCAGGAGCAATAAGATGATTGAAGTCTGACATAGTGGTGTACGCCTGTAATCCCAATGGCTCTGGAGGCTGAGACAGGAGGATGGAGAATTCAAAGCCAGCATCAGCAGTGAGACCCTAAGAAACTCAGCAAGACTCTGTCTCTAAATAAAATATTAAAAAGGGCTGGGGATGTGGCTCAGTGGTTGAGCGCCCCTGGGGTCAATCCCTGGTACCAAAAAAAAAAAAAAAAAAAAAGATGACTGAAATATAGTTTCTATCTCTAGGGAGCCACACTCAATGAGACAGGTATTTATTTATCCATTAATTTAATTGTGCATTCATTTGGTCAGTTATCACCCATTTGCTAGCTCTCTCTATGCAAGTTCTGTGCTGGGTTCTGAGACACAAAGCTGGGCACAGGGCAGGGAGCCAGAGAAGCAGAGGTCTGGTTGCAGTCCTTTGAGTCCTCTGATGCTGCCTGACACAGAGAGAAGAAAGGGTTCTAGGAAGTCCCTCTCCTGTAACTTGGCCTCATCTGAGCATCAAGGGGTCACTCAAGCTGGTCCCGGAGCTCCTGGCCCACACCAACATCCCTGATTTCTGAGCAAGGATGGACAAATGCTGAGTGACACTCCCGTCCCTGCTCCTAGCCCACGCGCTCACTTGGGGCCCCAACATCGATCTGCTCAGAGCTCATTAGCGACCGCGAAGCTGTTGCCGCATGTCACAGGCTCTTAAAGTCTCCATTACTGAGGGCCTTCGCTCTCTGTATTTTTAGCCCACATCTGGAAGAGATGGTTGGCATCTCCTGCAGTTAGACACATCAGGTTCAGTGGTTTTGACAACTACTCAGACCTCTGGGCAGCTGGAGGTGGGACCCCCAGCTCTGCTCCTGGAAGAGAAGCTGGTGGGAGGAGAGACGTGGATGAGCCTCTGTCCTCCCCTCTCTTATAGTCCCCCCAGGCCATTCCCCTGGGACCACCTCCCAGGTATGACAGAATAGAGAGAACCCCCGCCCTTCCAGGATACTCTTGGACCTAGGAGGGTACTTGAATGAGGGCAGGTAATGCCACCTTGGGCACAGAACCTAGGTCCATCAGACATCACCAAGGATTAGTCACCATCTCTGGCTGCAGGTAGAGCAAAGCACGGAGAAGCCACCTAGCAGCATGTGGTCATTCAACACAGAGCAGGTCTCTGCCTGCCTGCGGGAGACCGAGCAAGCCTAAACAGCCAGCCCCGCCTTAGGGAACCTGGGGGAGCCCTAGGCTGCCTAGGTTCCTCTGGCATTAGGCAAGAACTGCATTTCACAAGCCCCAGAATGCTGGAGAGAGGACATATTCACTGCCGGCCGGCAGACTCTCAGAATAATGTTCCTGGTAAGAGATACTAGGAAAGCAGAGGCAGGCCTGGGCTTGTAGGGAGGGGTAAAAGGTGCAGTCTGCAGGGGAGTAGGAGGGGATCCCACAGTGGGGGAGGGGCCAGGCCTGAGGCAGGAATGGGGCTGAGCCCACCTTCAAGTCTGTGTCAAGGACATAGTTTACATTTCTTCCTCCTCCAAAAGCCATGAACCCGAAGACTTGCTAGTAAAATAATAGTAACCAAAGAGTCCTTAAGTGTTCTCCTCACATGGCCTGATGGTCTTATTGATTCTTCACGTGAAGGCAGGAGCTGTTATGATTATTCACATCTTTTTTTTTTTTTTTTGTAGGTGGGTAGCAGGGATTGAACTCCGGGGCACTCGACCACTGAGCCACATCCCCAGCCCTATTTTGTATTTTACTTAGAGACAGGGTCTTACTGAGTTGCTTGCACCTTGCCTTTGCTGAGGCTGGCTTTGAACTCTCCATACTCCTGCCTCAGCCTCCAGAGCTGCTGGGATTATGGGTGTGCGTCACTGGGCCTGGATGATTATTCTCATTGTATAGATGGAAGAAGCGAAGCCCAGAGAGAATACACAACTCACTCATGTCACAAGGCTGGAAAGTGCCAATCAGAGGCAGAATTCCTCTCCAGAGTCCTGGTTTACCCTAGGCCATATGTAGTCTCCAGATGCAAAGAAAAGGAATGAGGTAAGTTCTCACTCAACAGTGACATTTTACAGATGATGCAATGGGAAGAGCCTCCTTGTGAGGTGTCAGAAGTTTCTGGCTCTGATGCCAGATTGTGGTTCTGACACACCCCCACTTTCCTCTGGGCCTCAGTGAAGGCCCGGATAAAGGTGGGGATGGATCAATGCCATGTTACACATCTGTTCTGAGCTTCCATTTGACTCTGACAAGATGATGAATAATAATAACAGCAAACATTGCTAGAACATTTAATCTGTGCCAGGCAGATTACATGTTTGTTTCATTTAATCCTCCTCCCTCCCCTGTGAGGTATTATCCTTAAACTGATGAAAAAATGAAGCTCAGAATGGTGGAGCAACCTGCCTAAAGCCACACAGCTAATAGGAAGTGAGGCTGGACTTGGAGATGTGGTATGCTCATTTTTTTAAAAATATCTTTTTAGTTGTTGATAGACCTTCATTTATTTATATGTGGTACTGAGAATCAAACCCAGTGCCTCACACATGCCAGGCAAATGCACTACCGCTGAGCCCCAGCCCCAGCCTGGTGGGCTCATTCTTAACCACTCCCCTGTCTGCCTTCTGGTTCTTGGTGCCTGGATGTTTGGAGGCAAAGGAATTTCAAGTGCTCTTTGTCAGAGCGGGAGAGAGATGGGGGTGGGGCCCACTTGCCCTCCAGGAAACACTCAGGATTTTCCGTTATCAAGATAAGCACCTTGAGCCAGGCATGGGGGTGCACACCTGTAATCCCAGCAACTCAGGAGGCTGAGACAGGAAAATTGTGAGTTCAAAGCCAGCCTCAGCAATGATGAGGCCCTAATCAACTCAGTGACACCCTGTCTCTAAATAAAATACAAAATAGGGCTGGGGATGTAGCTCAGTGGCTGAGTGCCCCTGAGTTCAATCTCTGGTACATCCCCCCGCCAAAAAAAAAATTAAGCACCTTGGCTTCTACCAGGTGCTCTGAGAGCCCCACAAATACAGAATACCTTCCAAAGGAGAAGGAGAGCGAAAACCCTTAAGCTCTGTTCATCTTGGAATGGCCTGAAGTAGCAGTTAGGGGTCACAAGGCACAGATACCTGAGGATTTCTGAGCCTGGCCACCATGGATGAACTCACCAGGTATTTACTGAGCATCTTCTCAGCATCCAGTGCCATGCCAGGGCAGGGCTGCCAAACACAGTTGTGTACTGCACAACCCTCTGGAGGCACAATTCATATTGTAGACACAAGTAGCTGACCCAACTGAGTGCCAGGAATGCAGCAGTGAGCAAGACTGACCTAGCCCCTGATCTCACAGGAGATGCAGCCCCTTGGGGCAGCAGTCAAGAGAGGCAGGAATGAGCAGGGGTGATGATGGGGGAGGAGCAGGGGCTGTGGGAGCTTGCAGGAAAGGTCACCAAACAATACTTGGCAACTAAACCAAGACCTGAAGTATAAACAGAAATGGCCAAGAGTGTTCCAGGCAGAAGGAAAAGCATGAGTGATTAATTGTAATTAAGATGATACTGACTGCGGGCATGGTGGCACATGCCTGTAATCCCAGTGACTCAGGAGGCTGAGGCAAAGAGGGTCACAAATTCAAAGTCGGCAATTAGGTAAGCCCTAAGCAACTCAGTAAGACCCTGTCTCTAAATAAAATATAAAAAAGGGCTGGAGATGTGGCTCAGAGTTTAAATGCCCCTAGGTTCAATCCCTGGTACCCCACCCCCACCCCCCAAAAAAAAGAAAAGAAAAGATGATACTGACTATGATATTAACATGAACAAAGAGCGTTGGGAGCCTTTATTCATGCCATCAATCATTTACTCATTAAGCAGAGAGAGTAGTTATGCCTGGATATTGGAAAAATTTCACCTGCGAAGTTATCCTTGAACTGGGCCTTGAAGGATGAGTAAGAGTTTTCCAGGGAGAGAAGCACCAAGAAGAGAAAACCACACAGGCAGATGCATGCAGGTGGAGATGAGGTAGCATGTTGCCTGCACAAAGGGGCGTTTTAGGATGCCATTCCCAGCTACCTTTCATAGATCTTTTTCTTTTGACCCTAACCTTGATATTTAATATTCATTTTTTAAAATATTTTTTGAATTATTGATGCAACTTTATTTTATTCAATTCTGAGAATTGAACCCAGTACCTCATACATGCTAGGCAAGTGCTCTACCACTAGGCCACAACCCCAGCCCTTAATATTCATTTTTAACATGCCTCATCTGTTAATAAGGGTTCAGACAGGAGTGTTGGATGGATGCATGCATGAGTGCAAGAATCAATGGGTGGGTGGAAGGATTAATGCATGCATGAATGAAGGAAAATAAGAAAGAGTGAATAATAACAGCAAACATTTTATATAGTGATTTCCATGTGCCAGGTATTGTCCTAAGTGCTTTATATTTATTTAATCATTAAATCCTCACACAACCCTGGGAGGTAGGTACTGTTATATGCATTTTACAAATGAGAAAAGAGATGCATGGAAGGTTAATGGGCACGATGCAGTGCAGACAGGAAGTGGGGAACCTGGGTTTGAACTGAGGCTGCCTGGCTCCAGAGGACACTCCAGCCTGGCTCTCTCATTTCTCCAGATAGTTCCTTTCTCACCCCAGAGTGGTTTCTTGGCAAGGCCTTCTCCGGAAATGTGCTGTCTCCTTGGAGCAGACATGGATTCAGGTGGCTGTGACTGGAAGTACCTGGGGGTCCTACAGGGCAGCTGTAACAGGCTGAGGACAGGGTCGCATCTCATGGGCAGGCTGGGTGAGGAAGCAGGGGCCCCAGCCTCCATAGCGAAGAGCCAAGAGTGCCCCAGTTCTGGGTGTCCCTCTCTGATCACTGAGCAGGAAGCTTGGAGTTTGCCTTTTGGGTTCATTGTATTAGCATTTCCAAAGAGTCCCTCTTCCTGTGAAGTGTATTAACTATTCACTCTGGCTGGCTGGTCTCTCACCCAGGGCAGGCTCATCAGGAAGTACCTCAGATTTCCTAGGAATCCTCTGAGACATTTTGACATTCTGATTGTCACTGCCAACGTGGGCTGCGAAGGAATTAATTGACATGGATGAAACCCTCAATTTCCAAGGGCTGTGTAATAAAATAAAGGTTATTGTATTATTGCAGATTCCACCACTAATAGAAAAGGGCTAAAGACCATAATCACAATACAGCATGCTTAGTGGGGACTTTTATTTCCACAGGCAACCATCCTGAACTTTAGAGAATAATAATAATGATAGTTATTATTTGTTGAGAATTTATGATATGCTAGACACTTGACTAAATGATCTGTCTTTGTTATATATTCTCACAACAACCCTATGAGGGAGGTATTACATTCATTTCCATTGTACAGATGAAGAAACTGAGGTTTGGAGAGGTGAAATGAACACAGTAAATTGTAAAGTAAGGATAGAAGACCTTGTGGGTGAAACACATTCTATATTTTTGGGTGTGAGGGAATACTAAAATACCTGGGCAGGCAGTGTTAAAATATTTGCTAAGTGTAGGGCGTTCTATGTGGTAGAGCATCGAGAGTGCTTGCACATACTTTCTAGCCTTTGGGAGAACACCACAGCCTTTTCCCTCAGACCACAGAAATCTCATCCATCTATCTCCCCATCCATCCATCCATCCATCCATCCATACAAAAGAGATTCATCCATTTATCATCCACTCACCCCTCCATCCATTTATCTGCCTATATATCTGCCCATCCCATTTATCCATCAGCCATCCACCCATTCATGCATCCTTTCATTTAGTCATATATTCATGTATTCACTTATGTATTCAAATCAATGGTGTCTCTGATTACCCCTCCCCAGTGTCTGTCATGGAAGCAGGTGCCACTACGGTCTGATATGGATGCCTGCAATGACTAATGTAGCAGATGGGAGAGAAGCAGAGGAGGTCAAAGAGCTGGGAGATACAGTACTAGATGTATAATTTGTAAAGTCCCTTCGACTTTCTCATCTCTAGTCTCCCTATATGTAAAACAGGGATTGCATTTGCATTTTGTGAATTTAAAGTTAAATAAATATGAAAACTGCTTTAGAAATATAAAACTGCTGCACACATTTATGTCCCATCCTACCACCACCATCACCACGATCATCATCATCATATCACTTGTACAGTGTGTACTAGAACCTGAAACATCCTTTAGTCTGGGAAATCAGCATCTGTCAGTGAGCCATTCTGATTTTGTTATACAGAATTTCTCTAAAATTTACAAATTCTCTAAAATGAAATCATACAATTATTTGGGTTTATAATCATTGAATCTATTTCATGTCCTCTTGCAGGTACAGAAAGTACTGGGGAATAAAGATCAGAAAAGAACTTGGTGAGAAGGGGGTAGCCTATCATGAAATCCAAAGCCTGTCATTCTTAGTTTAATGGATAGAGCTCTCTCCAAAGTTACTATATATCAGGGTGGTTATTCAAGGCCTATTGCCTCTTGGTTATAAAGAGAAGTGAGAAGATGCTATATGGAAATATGTGCCTAAAAACCCAGGAAAAGATGAACAATCAGGTTTCAAAGTGAGCAGGAACTATAGTAAATACAGGCCTTATAGACACTGTGTATCAGTCAGCTTAGGTTAAGTTATACGCCAGTAACAAACAATCCCCAAATCTCAGAAGCCTGTGACAAACATTTATGTCTCCCTTATGTTACATGTCTTTCAGGAGTCAGCTGCAGCTCTGTCCTGTGTGATCTTCATTCCGGAGCCGAGGTGGACAGAGGAGTACACTGGTTCTTAATGTTTCCCTTTACATTTTATTGACTAAAGCTAATTGCATGACTGAGACTGACAGTGATGAGAAACATATTTCACCTGTAGAGTGGGCACCCAAAGGAGGAACAATAATACAACTTTCCATTGGTTGTAACTGCACTAGACAGTCTCAAAGTAGGTTGGAGGAAGGATTTTGCGGGAAGAGGTGGTAGCTCAGGTACCTGGGCTTCTCTGTGTGTCCGCCTCTTCCCCTTTCACCACTCACTGATTCTTTGGACATTTCTGTCTGTGACTTCTGCTTTTCTGTCTTGATGTTCCTGTTTCCTCCTGACTTTGGCTTCCCCTTCATTGTCCTTTTGCCCTCTTTGCCCTCATGACCTGTCACCTTCCAATCTATCTATGAATTAGTCAGAAATCTTTAGGCTCAGGTACCAGACACCCAAATCAAATTAATGTAAGAAAAGAAAGGAAGGAAGGAGGGAAAGAAAGAAAATGAATCCTTCTTTTGGGCACATATACAAATAATAAGAAGTAGAGCTGGCCTTCAGCATGGCTGGGTCTCCTGGGCCTTGATGATTCCCTTGCCATCTTCATCTCCTCTTGCCACTGTGTTAATCCATCTTTGGGCAGACTCTTCCATTGATTCATGAGGGTGTGCCATGGCAGGGTCCACTGTTTTCTCCCAACAGCCATCTCTTCCTCCAATGAGGTAGATATTTTAATTGGCAACGAGGTGTGGATGACATTCTGCTAATGGGATATGAGCAAAAAGTGATGTGTGTGATTTTATATTTCCACTTCCCTTTTCCTGCCTTCTGGCTGGCTAGAATGTGTTTGCTGTGGGGATAAGGGTCACAGCAAGCTAGAAGGAACCTGGGCTCCTGGGCTTCTGAGGACTTTTGTGGACCAGAGCTGCTATATCCACTTGAGTTTTTATATGAAAAAGAAGGTAACTTTTATCTTGTTTAAACCATTGTTATATGGGTCTTTGTTACAGTAGACTAGTACGTTAATTCACATCTTCTCCCCGTACCCACAATTGTGGTCAAGGTATAAAATGAATCAACTGGCTAGGCCTGGGGATTTGGGGCCCTACCCCAGAATTTGGAGGTAGGACCAGCTCACCCAAACTCTAGAAGTGAAAGAGGTAGGGGACACATTCCCCAAGGAATATTGGAGTGCTATCACCAGAAAAAAGTGTGAATCGGTTGCTAGGCAGGCAAAAATAGCACATGTCCATCCTACTCTGCAAACTCCTCATTCTCCTTTTGTTTACCTGATTAGATTCCCTGAGGAGAAAGTCTGATTGGCCCAGCTCAGCTTTTTCCTCCCACCAGGCCACAGAGGAGATTGCTGGCCTGTCCATCATCTGTCAGATACATGGTCATAATGGTCCAATCAACTGTGGCTATGAAGATGGGTCACCTGTGGCTTTCCCTTGGTGCACAGAGGGGACAGTGTAATCCTTCAGAGCCTGTTCTCCACTTGCTGCAGTGGGTGAAGCTCAAGAGGAGGCCTGGGGGTACGCTGGAAATAGTGTCTTAGTCTCTTTGAGCTGCTATAACAAAACACCATAACCTGGGGGGCTTAGAAACAACAGAACTTTACTTCTCACAACTCTGGAGACTGATAGAGGTGCTGATAGATTTGGTGTCTCCCTTATTTACTTGTCTGTCTTGGGTCCTCTTCATGGTTCATAGAACTGTGCCTTCTTCTCACTGCCCTTGCACGGTGGAAGGGGAAAAGTAGCTTTCTGGGGCCTCTTTTATAAGGCCACTAATCTTCTTCACAAAGCTCCAACTTTATGATCTAATTGCCTCCAAGGATCCCCACCTCCTAATATCATCACATTGATGATTAGGTTTTTAACATGTGAGTTTTGGAAACACATGTTTAGATCACAGTGTCCAGCCCTGGGAAATGGATTAAGGGGAAATTGGGAATTGGTAATGGGATCTATATGTTCTGTGTCCAGACATCCAACAGTCTCTCTTCTCCTGGCAATCATCTCAGCAATGACACAAGGATCCTGGTTGGGTCATCTTCTCTGTGCCAGAGGCAAGACGAGTCCTTTAAATTTACTGCAAACACTCATTGGGGATGGACCAGAGTGTTTGTTAACTCCAAACGCCAATAAATGTTGATAAATAATGCTATTAAAAATGTATTATTGCTGTGACACTTTGTTATAACATCTTTCCTCTTACTTTTTCCCCATGTAACATTTACTTTAAATGGCCCCAGCCAAGAGCCAAACACCAATAAAACTGCACCAAGTCTCCCAGAACATCTTTACTTACGAAGCACTCAAAGATTCAGTCCTCGGTGGGAAAGCCACTGAGATATTCCACTGTTTTGTAAACTTTGCAAAATCTGTAGTTCCTGTGGTTGAGGCCTAACATTCATTGCATTTGAAATTTTGGAGCTTCAATCACTTAAAAATATTGTAACTGCTTCTCAAACAGGAAAATTGCATTTAGATTTCCCTCTGTGTTTAACCTCAGACTGGCAAAAGACAGTCTTCAAATTTCCTCAGCAAATGAAAATCACTTTAGGATTGAGATTGCTTATGGATAGTTCCTACCTTGAGAAAAAGAAAATCTTCAGGAACAAATACAGTCATACATTCTGTGCTGGGCCCATAATGTGGAGAAATAGACTATCATTTTGTCCTATAATCCCCAGCATGAGGGATTTAAGACAGAGACAAGGAAAGACATTCTTGAATATGAGGTTCAGTCAAATCTGAACTGTTACTAAGGGAATTGCAGTGTCCTGCACTCAGTTTTCTTAGAGACAGCCTCCTGTAGAATTGGACCATTTCTTTGTCACTTTCCATATCAAAATTCTCTACTTCCCAGTAGAGGCTCTAGAGCTTTTTTTTTTTTTTTTTTTGGTACCAGAGATTGAACTCAGGAGCACTTGACCACTGAGCCACATCCCCAGCCCTATTTTGTATTTTATTTAGAGACAGGGTCTCACTGAGTTGCTTAGCACCTTGCTGTTGCCGAGGCTGGCTTTGAACTCGCAATCCTCCTGCCTCAGCTTCCTGAGCTGCTGGGATTACAGGCATGTACCACTATATCCAGCTGTCTCTAGAGTTTTTGAATCACCATTACCCATCAATCAATCTTACAACTCATTCAAACTAAAGTGTGATGGTTTGCATCTTACCAAACAATGCAAACTTCTCATTCTCCTTTTGTTTACCTGATTAGATTCCCCTAGGAGAAAGTATGATTGGCCCAGCTCAGTCTTTTCCTCCCACCAGGCCACAGAGGAGATTGCTGGCCTGTACATCATCTGTCAGATACATGGTCATAATGGTCCAATTCAAAAGGATTTGGTGATTTTCATTTGCTGAGTTCAAAGGGAACCAGTGAAAATTGGGCAATAATCAGCATTGGTGAAATCCTAGGTGATGATAATCTATTAGCTGCAGTGTTGAATGGAAGCCTTTTTGGTCTACTCATAGGACTCACAGGACTGTTTTTTTTTGTTTGTTTGTTTGTTTGTTTGGCACTAGGGATTGAACCCAAGTGTGCTTTACCACCAAGCTGCCCCATGAGCCCCCAAGCCCTTTTTATTTTTATTTTTGAGATAGGATCTCACTAAGTTGCTTAGGGCCTTGCCAAGTTGCTGAGGCTGGTCTTGATCTTGCCATCCTTCTGCCTCAGCCTCTGTCACTGGGATTACAGGTATGCACTACCATGCCCAGTTTAGGACTAGTTTTACCTGTGACAAAAACATCTACTTTCTTCCCTCCTCTCCCTACCTTCCTTCCATCTGCTCAACAAACTTTTCTAGGGTGCTTGCTCCACATTCCATGTTCTATGTTCAGTGCTAAAATCTCAGAACAGGGACTTCCTGCGACAGAGAAAATTGAGTCCAAGAAATAATAATCATAATCTTACTGCAATTAGCATTTATACAATGAGTGCTTGCTACATGCTGGGGACTATGCTAGGAGCTCTTCGTGAATAGCCTTTAATCTTCACAACAACCCAGCTAGGTAGATATTATATGATTCCCTCCCTTTTCACAGACAGGAAAACAGAGGCACCGTACTTTGTCCAAGGTTCATGCATATTAAAGTGTGATACTGGGGTATCCATGCGGGCAGTCTGATTCCAGAGCTTTTCGTTCCAAGTGAGATTAGATTAAAATAAGCATATAGGGCAAGCTTTGAGAAGACAGCCTTTAATGTTCTCTGTGCTACCCAAGGAGTTGTGATGAGGGGCAGGAAGGAGGGTCAGCCTCTTGCTGAGTGTAGAAGAGCCTCAGGTGAGGGGAGCCGCAGTGGGTCGCCCTGCTCTTGTCCCCCTCCACCCACAAGGTCTCCCTTCCCCCACTAGCAGACACCAGAAGCCAGCAGGCTGGCTGTGCCCCAGGCATGGCTCCGGTCAGGAAGAGGGGATCTTTTGTGAGCTGCAGGCCTGGTCTCTGTTAATGCCAATTAGCGTTTCTGCCTGTTTGGAGCTGCGGGGCCAGCAGGCTTCTGTGATCTTGGTGGCTAGGGGTCTGGCCTAGAAATCCTCAGGATGTGGGACGAAAGTCAGAGAGTCCAAGGGGAGGGACTTTGTCATTGAATTGAGAGGAAATGGGGTTTCACAGCGGCTCCATGGGGCCCTGCAGCCTCGAGGGCAGAGCTCTCTGGGGCCAGACAAAGAGATAGAGGACAGAAAGCAACACCCAGGCCTGCCTCTCCCCGCCCCCGCAGGTCTCACTGTGTGGTGGCTGTGAACTGCTGAACTGGTTCCTGGGGGAGGAGGAGAAGGTGGAGAGTGGGCTCTGACACTCCTGGGCATGTGTGAGTTCTGGAAGCTCAGCCCTGTCCACATTCAAGAAGTCCAGAACATTGGCCTCAGATTCCCCAGGCATTAGGATTTGCGGTGGCCCCCGGGGTAAACTTGAAGATTGAGTCTTTATGAAGAGCTGGGCAGGGGCTGCCAAGAAAACCTGCCCACCCCTTTACGAGGCTGACACCGGGCTCCAAGAGGAGCGTGCATGAGGGACTCCCGCATGCCCAGGGGATGGCCCAGGTCAGCTTGCCCCAGCTCTCTCCTAACTGCCTATTCCCTGAGCTCCCCTCCTCTTCTGTCTCATGCCCTTTGTGTCGTCCCCTCCACCTGTCCTTTTGCCCAGTTGTGGCGTCCTCTTGCCTTTCTTTCTCTGTTGAGCCAGCTTAGCTGGCCGCCTCCCAGCAGAGCTGAGCATCTATTCTCCCGTTTTCAGACCTCACTCTGCTAGACCACCATCATGCCCCTGCTTCATTTGGGGCTGTCCCCAGTGTCATGTGCAAAGCAGGCAGCCACAGATGCCCAGGATCTGGCGAGTGTTCATTGGCTCCCTGGCTCCAGCTCCACCTGGTTGCTTAGTTGTTCTTCAGTGACTCACCGGGTGCCCCAGGGGGTGGTTTTCTAGAAACCTATCACTGTAAGGTTTAAGAAAACCACTTTAGCTGGCAATCACCCAGTGGGGCCTTCCTAAGCAGGGCATAAGGGGACAAGGATGTGGTGTCTGTAGCTGGAAGGCCCCAGGCTCAGGCCAAACTTCCCCTTTGTGAATCTCCATCCCCTATTCCTTTCATTTCCTCTCTATTCTCAGGGGCTTCTCCGGACTGCCAGGGCAATGGCTGTGTTCTGGCCTCACATCACTAGGAAATGGACAATTTCGAGGTCAGGGAGGAGGTCGGAAGGGTGATAGAGACCTTATACCTGACTTCTCAAGCTCCAGACGTAGCCTTTCTCTGTCACTTCAGGGTAATACTTCAGCCTGAAAAACAAACTACCATTTCTCTCTGCACAAAACACAAACAAAAAACCTCACCAGGAGCTGGGGATGTGGCTCAAGCGGTAACGCACTCGCCTGGCATGCGCGGGGTGCTGGGTTCCATCCTCAGCACCACATAAAATAAAATAAAGATGTTGTGTCCACTGAAAACTGAAAAATAAATATTAAAAAATTCTCTCTCTCTCTCTCTCTCTCTCTCTCTCTCTCTAAAACAAAACAAAACAAAACAAAACAACAACAACAAAAAAAACAACCTCACCATCTCCCCACTCTGTCGTGAGGAGCAGGCCTTTTTCTTACTAAGCCTCCTCTCACTGTTGCATGGCCTTCTGGGAGCTCAGGCTGAAGTTGCAGCAGGCCCTCCGTCCAAGAGCAGCTCCCGCCCAGCAGGCAGGGCCTGCCATGTTCAGGAAGCTGAGACAGTTATCACCTTTCTCAGCATTGGCTACCTGGGTCTTCTGGACTGTGTGGAACCATGAGAGAGGGGCATGCTTTGTAGCAAGAATTGAGAAAGAGTTTAGGCTGCCTGTACACTGAGGGGCTCATGTGCAGAAGAGGTTTTTCTGTGTGCTGCTTGGGTTGAGATTGGATGTCTTGGGCTCTGGCTGTATATCAGCTACTAATATTTGTGCAGATGGAATCGGCGCATTTAGACCAGTAAACACAGCTCTCGTTTCTTAATAGTTAGAGTCACTGAAGCCTCATAATTTTAAAAACATTTTATTACTTGTTTTTTTTTGTTATACATGACAATAGGATTTTATACATGACAATAGTATTTTGACATATTATACATACATGGAGTATAAATTCCCATTCTTGTGGTTAAATATAGTACGAAGTTTCATTGGTCATGTATTCATATATGAACATAGGAAAGTTATATTCAATTCATTCTGCTTTCTCCTATTCCCATCCCTTCTCCCTTCCCTTCATTCTCCTTTATCTAATCCAATGAACTTCTATTTTCCCCTCCCCCTCCCTTATTGGGACTCAGCATCCATATATCGGGGAGAACATTGGGTCTTTGATTTTGGGAAGATTGGCTTATTTCACTTAGCATGATAGTCTCTAGTTCCATCCATTTTACTGGCAAATGTCATAATTTCATTCTTTTTATTGAAGCCTCATTATTTTGATGGATAGAGTTATAATTATCCTGTTTTACAGCTGAGGAAATGGGGGCTCAGGGTGGTGAAGTACTTGACCAAGAATACACAGCAGACTGGAGCTGGGATTTTAATCTGAATTGGTCTTCTCCAGAGTGCCAGCTCTTCAGTGTTGTTCAGTGCCTCATGGACAGAACTCCTCCCACCTCCCCTGACCCATCCCAAGTCCTTCAGGTGGGCACAGCCATGCCTGGGTTCTGAGGCTTGAGAACTTAGGTCAGGGGGGACCAGGTTCCCCTAAGTCCTGCTCGAGGGACCTCCTGGTGTTTTCTTTTCTTCCATTGGCAACTATCCCACCATGTCATTGGTGGCTGGCAAGGACTGTTTTGCCAACAAAGGTGTCATGGACACTTTTTTTTTTTTTTTTTGCCAGTTTGTCACCTACCTCTCCCAGGGAAAAAGTGAATACCAGCATGAGCCAGGGGCCAGCTCATGGGACCACTGATTGGACTTGACTGCCCTCCTAGAGGGTGTCACTGCCACCCAGGACTTCTGAGGAAGGAGAAGAACCCTGTCAGGGGTTGCTCCCGCGTTTCTGCAGCTTGAGACACATAGAAAGGCGAAGCTCTACTCTCAGGTCCCCCGGGAGCTTCCCTTGACTACTGCAGCCTACAAGAGCTCTGTCCTCTGAGCCCTCACGGCTCACAGAAGAGGACTAAATTTTATAGCGTCTTTCATCATATATTAGTCTTGTTTTCCAGTTAGCCTGTCAGCCCCTTGAGGGCGGGAGACCACAGGTGACCCCTTTTTGCCTCTCCCACTGCACTGGGAAGGGTTGGACTTTCTTGGAACTCAGCCATTACTGGTTGGCTAATTGGGACTTGCTGGACTGAGTTCAGGGCCTGATGTGTGCATGTGTGTATAGTTTTTCTACGTTTGTGTGCATGCTTGATTAACATGTTTGTACACACATGTAAGGCCTGTGTTCATGCCTGTCAACATGGTTCGTGGACTTTTGTCATATGTATAAGTGGCTTAATTCCTTCAACAAGCATTTATTGAGATCCTGTCTCAGCTGGGCATGGTGCCAGGTGCTGAGGACACAGTGGTGAGTAAGAAATAGCCTGCCCTGCCCCCTCAGAGCTGGAAGAGAGACCATTACAAAATCAGTAACAACTATGTGAGTGAAATGCCATAGTGAAGGAGCGAGGGCAGGGACACTGGCTTCGGTCAATATAGGGAGATGTGTCAGGAAAGGCTCACAGAGAAAGGAAAATTTTGGCTAAGACCTAAGAGTCTGTTGGGAGTTGAATTTTGTCCAAAAGATGTTTAAACCTTTACCCCCCCCCCCCATACCCGTGAATGTGATCTTATTTAGAAATAGGGTCTTTGGAGATATCATCAAGTTAAGATGAAGTCATACCGGCTAAGGGTGCACCCTAATCCAATGATTGATATCCTCAAAAGAAGAGGGAAATCTGGACAGAGATGGGAAGAATGCCGTGTGGCTTCAGAGGTAAGATTGGGGTGCTACATCTACAAGCCAAGGAATGCCAAGGGATAGCAAGTGCCAGGAGCTCTTGTGGGTGGGAGATCATAAGTGACCTCATTACCTCTCCCAGCGCACTTAGACAAGGGTTGGGATTTTTTCTGGATTCAGAGAGAGAGACACATAGAACAGATTCTCTCTGAGTCTTCAAGAAGGAATCAATCCTGCTGACACCTTGATTTTAGACTCCTGGCCTCTAGAACTGCAAGTGAATAAATTTCTGTGGCTTAAAGCCACCCTGTTTGGGTTAATTTGTTATAGCAGCCCCAGGAAACTAATACAGAGGCTAGCTAGGAATCTGACAGGTGAAGAAAAGGAGGGGAAAATGATTCCATAAGAGGGAACAGACGACACAGAGGCTTGTGAGAGAGCAGGAGGGAGGAGTGAGAGCACAGCAGGGAGACATGGAAAATCCAGTTGGTCTGGAACACTGGTTAGGAGGTGGGAATGGGGTTTCTTATGCTAGAGCATGTGTGTTTAGGCATATGGCTTGCATGGCTGTGACTGTATGTATGTATGTGTCCAGGAATGTGCTTTTGGGAATTTCCCCCTGTTTTAAGATTTGTGTGCTTATGTATGCTCCTGCATGGTTGGGTATATCCTGACTTGTTTGTGTTTTTTTCATGTCAGTCACTGATGTCTGTAATCTACAGGTGTGTGCATCAAACCCAAAGTAGTGGATCCATGCTTGGCCACAGAAAGAAACCAGGCAGAGCTCTGTTTCTTTGTCTATGTGATTGGTGATCACTGTGCATGGTCAGAGTGTGCAATGACTCAGGCAGACATCAGAAGCTCAGTTCATCAGGAAAGACCAAGGTAGGTAGGATGCCTGGACTGCTTTGGTTGGCAGGAGGTATGTGTGGGAGAATTGCGAGTCTTGAGCTTGACAGCTGGAGGTGATCTTGCAGATGGTTCTGATTCCCCTTTGCATCTCACTCCAGCCCCCCTGATGTTGCTCCTAAGTCCCCAACAACTTCAATCATAAAAGGGCACTCTATAACTTAGCCAAGTCCCCACCTATCTGGAGAATATCTTCCTGGGGAAACCCCGGTCTGTGAACAAGAATTTCAGCGAAGGCCAGGAATCAAGAGAAGGGCCATGCCTATCCCCGGTCCTTCTGAAAGGACATGCACAAGGTTGTGTATGTGTGCATTTTCCTGGGAAGATCATGACCAGAGAATCTATGACCCAGAAAATCTAAGAACCATTTCTCGAGTCTCGGCTGACATTGAGAGTGTGAGTGTGTACATGGTGTGTGCAGGTGTGTGCAAGCATGCGGAACCCCCAACCTGCTTCCTCTCTGAGAATATGGTTGGATCAGGATGTCAAGTGCAGCCTCAGGCCCTGCCAGCTGCCGACGTGGTCAGATTGCAGGGGGCTGTCCTTGATGGGGCTGGTAGAACAGATGGAGTTGGGGTTAAGGACAGGAAGGGAGGGGCAGAGGCTGCTGCTTTGTGGGGAGGGCTGGCTTACAAAACAGAGGAGCTCCTCCAGATCAGCTTCCTGACAGATCCTTAGCTCTACGTGGTTAAATTCAGGATCAAGCCGGAGGTGGGGTTGGGATGGACGTGTGGGGTAGGGATGGGAGGAGGGTGTGCACGTGAATGGTGAAGATTCCTACATAGGAGGGATGGCCATTTCAGGACCTTGGTCAGGGCCCTGGTTTCCACCAGCACCAGCTTCCAGTGAACTCTGTCCATGTTCAAACCTCTGAATATGGTAGAGAGGATGAGTACATCGAACCTGCATATACAGTTCAGGGCATAATTGGGGGCTTCTTTGGGTTATGGAAGTCTTTGAGAAGCTGGATGTGGAAGAGGAGAGTTCTTCCTGAGTAACTAGGGGTGCTGAACCCCAAAAGAATGAGGGACGGGGATCTTTTAGGGTACAGAGCTGGAGGTGGGTAGAGACATGATGGGGGAACTTCAGACTCAGCCAGTGAAAGAAAAGAGGAAGAGCAACTCAGGGCAGGGAGAGGAAGTGTGTGCGGTGGCTTGGGTCATGTTCCTTTTAGGCCCTGGCCAAGCAACTTGGGCCTTACCAACCCCTGCCCAACCAAATGCTGTTGTTGCTGGGAGATCCCCAAGTGTTCCAGGATCGGTGGCATCCCTGGGGCCTCTCTCATGTCCTTTCTTTCTGCGGCTCATTCTGTTCCTCCAACTCCCCACAGCCTTTACAACTCTGCCCTTTGTACCCAGCAAAGGGTTCAGCCAGCACGACCTCACTGCTGCCACTGTGTGGAGGATCCTCTGGCTCCCAGATGTGCTGGTTCTCTTCCTTCCACATAACTTTTTATGAGCAGTTAATTAACCACATCACATCCTTTCGCTGGAGCATGGTGCAGGGAGGGAAGCAGGAGAAGATCCCTGTCCCCCGAGGCTGTTCAAGTGGATATGTGGCTACCCAGGAAACTGCTGGGGGCATTCTTTCCCAGAGCAGCCATCCCCTCCTCACTTTGGAGCTAGCAGCAATGTGCCTCCAGCTCTAGGAGGAGTAGGGGGTCACCCTGTCTGTCTCAGGCCTGGCCTGGTCTGCAAACTGCCTTCATCATTTTCTCCCTCCAGTGGCTTCCAACATTTCCCCCCATCCTTCCCCATGCAACTTCTGGAGTCAAAGATTATGGGCAAAGTATTTGGGAAGGAATGCAGATGAGGGTAGAGAAGCACAGCCTTAGGTGGCAATGCTAACCGTTCTCCTGCGTGAGGGCCTGCTATTTTGGTGCTGCAAATGGCATGGAAATGCAGTGTGTCTGCATGCAAATGTGGCAGTATGTAGCCCCTGAGCAGTTCAACCCAGGGTCTGAGCTCTTGATTTCCAAGGGGTGGTGCCCTCCAATGCTAGGGTGCTGGGTGAGGGGAAACCTAGGCCCATCTCTATGTGTCCTGATGCCAATGGATAAGGGCCCTCCCTCTGCTCTGGGACCCTAGCTAGGATTAGGAGATGCCCTTAATGTGTGATAGCTGGAAAGAGAGGGGAGGTAGGCAGAGGCTCAGAGGAAACAAGAATAGGAGAGAAAAAAATGGGACATTAATTATGCACCTGATGATGCCAGGCCCTGAACTAGTCATACTATGCAAGTTATGTCCTGTCATCCTTCTGACACCCCAAGAAATTCTTAAGGAAACTGAGTCTTGATGAAAGGCAGCAACTGGCTCCTGATCACACAGTGATCACACTTTGAAGCCAGAACTACATGAAGATTTTTTTTTTTTATCTGAGCAAAATTTTAAAATGTAAATCAGATAGTGTCGTCCCTGCCTAAGCCACTCCCATGGCCTCACCGTGCAGTTAGTGAGAAATCCTCTTCCCTTCTGCACCCAGCAAGCCCGGGCACCTCTCAAACCTCTCTTCTGGCTGCTTGTCACTCACTGCCTGGCTGCCTGACCCTCTTTCAGCTCTAGCACACCTGCTCCTTCTCTTCTCAACGTGCCCGTAATCCCAGCAGCTTGGGAGGCCGAGGCAGGAGGATCATGAGTTCAAAGCCAGCCTCAGCAAAAGCAACTCAGAGAGACCCTGTCTCAAAATACAATATAAAAAAAGAGCTGGGGATGTGGCTCAGTGCTTAAGTGCCCCTAGGTTCAACCCCTGGCACCAAACAAACAAACAAAAACAATGAGAACAACAACAACAAAAACCTCTTTCCCTTGCTGTACCTATATTGCTTGGGACAGTTTTCCTGCGGATCTCAGTGCTGTAGCTTCTTCAGGTCAAATGCTGCTACTTGGGAGTGGTCGTCCTGTCAGCTTTGACAACAGTGACTCTCTCTTTCTCTCTCTATCCCTTCATTCCAATTTATTATCTTCACAGCATTTGAAGTTATTTATTTGTTAACTTGTTCATTGATTCTCTTGCCACAAGAACATCAGCTCCTTCAGGGTAGAAACTTTGTCTCTGTGTTCACCATTGTATTCCCAAGGCCTGTTGCTTAATAAGTGCTCAATAAATTTTTGATAAATGAATGGTCTCATAAAAGCTTCACTGGGCCCCAAGTGGGCAGTGAGGGGAAGAGGGACAGGTTATGGAGAGAACTCAGCCACTGGGCTCAAGACCACATTTTGGCCTGATCTCTGAGGCTCTGGGGATCATAAGAGAAAGTCCACCTGTCCAACTGTCTGTCCATCCATGAGGTGGCCTAGCCTCCCAAGCTGCCCAGGAAGTATGTGTGGACATTTTCCTCAGGCTTTGCATAAAGCCATCTGAAAGAGATAGGTTTCCTGGTGTCCTAGAACCAGAGATGTGTGCCCTTGGGCCCCCTGTATATTTCCAGCCTGTGTAGATTTGGGGTGAGGTTCAGGGAGGCTCTGGAGCTCACTCCACCTGCCCCAGGGTTTCGGCAGGCATTGCTAGGGGGAGGGGGAAACTGCTGCTCAAAGAACCTGATCTTTTGCATTCGCTGACATTCTTGGATCTGGCATTTACAACCTCAGGGTTCTATTCCGAGGAGGCCTTTTGCATTTGATGTAAATATTATGGTGATGAGAGGTGACACAGAGAATACCCTGTAGGAAATGTAAATCCACCCCCACCAGGCTGGAAGCCTCTCCCCGCTGCTGCTTTGGGTTGTTATGCAGGGGATTGATTCCTTCCAGTTCTTGGGTTAACCCAGAAGAGCCCCCTCCACCCGAAGGCAGCGGGGTCTGGGAGTCGCACATTAGTTATTTTTCCAATTTGCAGAACCACATTCATCCATCAATGTGGGAAGCAATGGCAATAAGTCTGGAGCCGAGAGGTGCTGCAGTCACACTTTGGCGGGAGGGATGTCACCTCCTAGAGGAGGCTTGAACAGTTCTCAGCTCTAGAGGGTTGGGTGGGAGGAGTCAAGCCAGTAGTGGACACTGCAGTTTCCAGAAGTCAGCTGCTCCCCCAGCCACTTCTCAATGACTCCTGATTCCCACTTGTCCCCCAGCAGAGTAAGCCCTGGATCTGTCTCCACTGAGCACTGGCGACTGCTTGCAGCTGCAGTGTCCCTTGATGCCGTACTCCTACTCTCCTTCCAAATTCCCTTGGAAATGATGTTCATCTTGAGAACACTATGTAAACTGAAATAAGCCAAACTCAGAAGGTCAAGGGTCTTATGTTTCCTCTTATATGTGGAAACTAGAGAGGAAAAAGGAAAAGAAAAGTGGGAGGGCAAATCTCATGAAAATCAAAGGGATATCAAGAGAGCAGAGGAAAGGGACCAGGGGAGGGAGGAGGGAAGAGAAAAGGGATGATGTTGGCCAAGTTATATTGTTATATCATGTGCATATATGAATATGTAACAATTAAGTCCACAATTATGAATAATTTAAGTGCACCAATAAAAAAACAAGGAAGGAAAGAAAAAAAAGGAGACATTATCCCTATTAGTTATGGTGGATAGCTAGGACTGGAACAGCTGCTCTGAGATGGTTTGTAGAAACAAGGAGAGAGATGACATCTTTACACTGATATCTCTTTGAAATGTTGTGTGCCCAGGAACAAATATCTAAATCTCTCTGGGTTTTGATTTTTGCATACTTCAAATGGGGAAAATAATACTTATGTCACAGAGTTATGTGAGGGTAACACAGGGCTGTGATGGGCATACAAGGGGCCCAGCATAGTCCTTGATGTGAATGACTGCTCAGGAAGTAGGGTCAGTTGTTATGAGCCACAGAGGGCGTGTGAGGGGGTAGTGTGGACCAGGAGCCAGATGCTGGCTTGGAAGCCCATCATTTAAAGCTTATCTTCCCAGCTGTGCCATGAACCTAACATCTACAATAATCAGCCATTCAATCAATAAACATTGGTTGTTGGAATATTCGATGAGTGTTTATTCTCTTCATCCATAAGTCGGTATAGCCCAGAGCTCAGATTTTGAAATTTGAGACATAGAGTTCCAATCCTGGCATGGTCACCAGATGCTGGACTTTTCAAAGTTTTGGTTTCTCCATCTCTGAGAAGGAAATGATAATAGAACCCATGCTAGATTTTGTGAAGATTAAGTGAAATAGTGCAGACTGAGATATAGCTCAGTGGTAAAGCACTTGCCTAGCAAGCACGAGGTCTTGGGATGAAACCAGTGTGGGAGAGAAAACATATGGGTTTCATCTATCTCCATCTCCATTTTGTTTTTTTATTTTTTGGCATCAGGGATTGAACCCAGGGGCACTCAGTCACTGAGCCACATCCCCCGCCCTATGTTTTATTTAGAGACAGGGTCTCATTGAGTTGCTTAGCACCTCACTTTTAGCTGAGGCTGGCTTTGAACTTGTGATCTTCCTGCCTCAGCCTCCCAAGCCACTGTGATTACAGGCACGCACCACCATGCCCAGCTCCATCTCTGTTTTAATCAGTGTTTTGTTACTGTGACAGAAAGATAGAAAAAAACAACATAGAGGAGAAAAATTTTATTCAGGGCTCAGGGTTTCAGAGATCTCAGTTCACAGATGGTCAACTCCAATCTTCAGTGCCTAAGATGAGGCAGAACATCATGGCAAAAGTATGTGGTGAAGGAAAGCAGCTGGGAATGTGGCACCAGGAAGCACAGAGAGACTATTTGACTCACAGGGACAAAATATATACCCCCAATGCTTGCCCCCAATGACCTCCCTCCTCCTGTCACACCCTACCCACCTACCCAGTGAATCCCTATCAGGGTATTAATGCACTGATTAGGTTAAAGCTCTTATAACCCAGCTGGGTACGATGGCACACACCTGTAATCCCAGTGGCTCAGGAGGCAGGAGGATTACGAGTTCAAAGCCAGCCTCAGCAATTTAGCAGAGCCCTAAGCAACTGAGTGAGACCCTGTCTCTAATAAAATACAAAAAAGGACTGGGGATGCGGCTCAGTGGTTAAGCGCCCCTGGGTTCAATCTCCATTACCAAACAAACAAACAAAAACCTCTTATAACCCAATCATTTCACCTCTAAACTTTGTTGCTTAACATTCAGCATGAAGAAGATGCTCTATATTTATCTAATGAATGAATGAAGTAGAAAGATTTTAGGATCTGGATTTAGAGAACATGGATGGGTATCCTAGGTTTATTATTTACTTTTTGTTTGATTTGGGAAAAGTGACTTCACCTCTATGAACCTTGGGTTTCTTGGTGTAAAAGATGATAATACTTACCCTCCAGCATTATTGTAGAATTAAATTAGATAGTTAATATTAAAAGATCTCATAAACCATAGGGCACCGTGTTCACTCTAGTTTAATATTACTTTGTGCAGAGCCCTGTGCAAGGAGCTATGAGGGCTCCAAAGATATTTAAAGTTCTTCATTCTAGTCCTAGAGAAGCTGTGAATGATTTGGGGAGAAGGCACAAAATAGGGGGCAGAACTCCACAGAGATCTCCACTCATGCACTGAATGCACACATATTTACAGAATGCCTTCCAAACACTAGACAGGAAAGGCCAACCCAATTGGGGATTTTGGATTAGGTCTCATGGAGGACACTGCAAGGTCAAGGTAAGGTAGAGGTATAGGAAAGCTCATATGCCATCTATGCTCTGGAGTTCCCTTGAGGACCAGCTTCTGGTGGCTGAGTCCTTTCCTTCAGTCACCTCTGAGAGCCAAATGTATGGAGTCCATTGTGAGGACAGCATTTGAATCAGCCATTCAGTGGTGGCCTCTCCCCACATTTCAGTGGACTATCTGGCCACCGCAGCTGGCAGCCACAAAAGACCTGCCGAGAAACCAATCCAATGGAGCAGTAAAGACTCAGGCCACTCTTCCTGGGAGCAGGAAGGTGAATTGCAAGGTGATTTTGCTGCTGTCGCAATCTGCCTTTAGACACAGCCTGTCCTCGAGGGCAAAAATAGCAGCTTCAGAGGCAAGAGACTATTGTGACATCATCCCCAGGTTCAGCTAGCAAACGCCACTTCAGCCAGCCAGTCTCACTTGCCCCGAGAGACTTGAGCAAAGGTGCTAAGAAACAACTCTGTGGTCCCAAGGCCCTTGCTGGCCTCCTGGCCCCAGTTCTGGGCTTGGTCTACAGACAAGACTCCCCCACTCAGGAGACTCTTTAGCTCCCAGAAGAATGTCCTCAGCGCACCATGGCTGGACTTGTATGCACCTCCAGCTCCCCAGGGACAAAGCCTGCAGACCTTGCTGGGCCAGGTGCACACAGGCTGGGCTGCAGATGTTGAGATGACACCTGGCCTGGAGGCTGAACTGAGGCAAAGATATTCTGCAGTCCCTGGGAGGTGGAAGGAGGAGAGGGAGGCTTGCAGGGAGAAAAGAGGAATCTGTGCATGGCTGTGTGTGTGTGTGTGTGTGTGTGTGTGTGGGTGGGTGTACTGCAGCAAAAGATGGCAGTCAGGAATGGGGACTCCATAGCCTCCACTGATTAGAAGGATTTTGAAATTGATAAATTACTTTGTATCAGGGCAAAATGATTTGACCAGATTTCAAATGTCTCAGAGAAGGGAAGCTTCTCTTGGGCCAAGTATTGATTGCATTTAATAGAGCTGGGACTTTCTCACTTAAAAACAGCAAAATAAACATCTAAGAGAAGGCACTAACTTTCTCTCTCTCTCTCTCTCTCTCTCCTTCTCTCTCACATTCTTTCCCTTCTCCCTAAGAACAGGAAATGATCCAGAGATCAAGCCAAGCCTGGGGTGGGTGTGGGAGCAGGGTTGACATTGGGGCCACAGAGCTCCTTTGGGCCAGATTGATGGTGGGGGCTCAGGAGAACAGGGGGCCTTGGGTTGGTCCCATTCTTCACAGATTGATTTTTGCCAAACAGGGACTGTCGGAGCCTTTGATAAATCACTAACTCAAGTGATGAATGCCCTGAGGCTGGGTGGTGTGGGGGAAGGATGCTAGACTGAGAAGCAGCCCAGGGAAAGAGAGGGGTGAGGTTGGAGGGCTGGTGGACCCAGGGAAACAGGCGAAGCTAGCCCCAGAAATTCTCTGACATCCCCTCAAAGCCCTGTCTCTCAACAAGATTTGACCACATTCATTAACTCAACAGCACTTCAAAATTCATTTTCAGCCTGTCTCTCGTCTGTCTCTTACTGTCTGTCTCACTGTCTGCCTCTTTATCTGGCTTCCAAATGGACTCTGATGGTTTCCTCCCAAGAGAGGATTCTCTTGGGCTTCCTGGAAAACGGAAAAAAAAAGTGTGGGGAAGGCAGGTTGCAAGCAGGGGCTTGGCGTGAAAAGTGAGAGGGGGACGAGGTGGTCTCCTGGAATGTGTGGGGTGTGGCTGCAGCAGGGTAAGCACCTGCTGAAAGAGGGCGGAGGCTGGGGGAGGCACATATGAGTTTGTAGGGCAGCCCTTGCCAGAGACAAGCCAGCATCTGGGTTGTGTTATTCTTCATGGAGAAAAAGGTCAGCCATGTGGTTCTCCTGTCTTTCCCTCAAAGCAATAAGAAAGAACAGAGATCTATCTCAATTGGGCTCCCCAAGAAACAGCAAGAGGTAGGGAGGAACAGCGAGATCAGAGTCTCAGATCCGACCTCTCACCATGGCCAGAGTCTTGCCTTGGGGGCAGCCCTGACCACAGAGCACAAGTTTGAATCCACTCTGGGTGACCTTAGACATGTGACTTGGCCTCACTCACCTCCTGGTTCATTATCTATAAAAGGGAGAAAGAGACTAGAATCACATGAGCTTTATATTAATTAAGGTAATGTAACATGTGATCTTCATTAATATAAAGCTGGGCCTGGCCCATAGCAAGCATTCAGTAAGTGTAAGCTAGAAACATATTGTTCTTTCTGGCAACAGCATGGCAGATTCTAAAGCCCATAAAATTTCAAAACGTGTCTGCCATTCTGGAGTCAAGAGAAGGGGGTTACAAGCTCTGCCTGAGTGGAGAACTCAAATGACCCATTTAGGGGCCCAACCATGTCTGTCCTCTGCCCCACAGTCAGTGCTAATGTAATGTACCATGGGCCAAGGCCTCCACTGCCTTGTCTGAAGGCAGCTGGAACCTGGCTCTCCAGATGCCTGCAGGACCCCTGGTCAGCACTCAGGTGTCTGCTCGCGTGACTTGGGCTAGTCACTTCTTACCAGGCTACTAGCAAGGCCGCCCTCCAGGGCCCTCAGCCATCAGCCCTGTCCATGGTGCTAACCCACATCCCTGCCCGAGGTGTGTGCAGACCTCTTCACCTCGACCCTCCACTCCTGCCCCGCAACTTGAACATCCCTGAAGTTCTCCCCTGTCACAGGAATAAATTCTGAGCTCACGTTCTGGAATGCTGCTGGGAAGGAAGCAGCGTTGGTATAAAGAATCACACAAAAGGCCGCAGGTAATTATGTCTCTTTTAAGCTGCTAACAGGATTGGCCGTTTGATAAATGGGAGGATTTGAGGCTGTTTTGTCACTGACAAGCTGTTGTAAGATCATATTGGAAGCTGAAGACAGTTTATCTTCATGTGTGTGGTGGAGAGAGGGGAATTCTTCGTGGATTTTACACCCTCTTCAAATTAATGTGATTTCCTAGGCTGGTCCTGTGCACGGGAGTGAGTGATTTTTATGACTCACCCCCTGATTAGATTACCTGGCTCAGCAGCCACCTCCAGCCCCTGTGAGTGCCCTCACGCTCCCCAGGCCCCTCCTGGCTCCCATCCCTTCAGTCCTTCTGCCGCCTCCTGCTCCCTCCTGACCTCCTGCTCCACTCCTCTGGCCCTGCTCTCTGCTGCTGAGCGAGCCCACAGCTCAATTACTGCTGGCCAGCCTGAGAGGCAGAGGGATCTGGTTCCTCCAGTTCCCCTGGAGGGAGCAGGAGAGAGGGAGGTAGGGTGGGAAGAAGAGGGGGAAGGGCAGCAGCAGAGGAGAGTAGAAACGAGACAAAGAGGGAGTTGAAACAGGAACAGAGAAGCAGCAAGCTGAGCCAAGATAAGGAAGAGAGAGAGGCAAATGCAGTAGCAAAGATTTTTTTTTTTTCATTTCCAGAACCTTCCTTGGAACCACAAGAACCAAAGTCGTCTCCTTCCTAGAACCCTTGAATTAAGGCGGTCCCACAGGCATTTTCTATCAGATAAATCTATTTTTTTTCCTCTTTATTGCACTTATCACTGTTATTTTGTTTATTTATTCAGTTCTATTATATTTGTCTTCATTTCTAAATTATGAGACCCAAATCAGAGGTCATTGCTGCCATGTTCTTCCCAGAATCCAGCAACTGGCGCAGAGTAGGCGAATGTTTTTGGGATGTGTGACGAGGTGGGGATTTGGAAGGGGGTCAGCAGGGGCAGGCTGGCTTGTCCTGGTAGAGACCTGGAAGTGAATGGGAGGCTGGAGGGTCCAGACTGGAACCCTAATATCGTCATCACCGGCTGGATTCCAGGAGCTTTTTCTGGTTGGGGAGGTTGTTGTCATTGGGGGTGAGGGTGGTATGTGTGTGTGATGTACTGGAAGAGATGCTCTACCACCCATCTAAATCCCCCGCCCTTTTGATTTTGACGTAGGGTCTCACTAAGGTGCTGAGACTGCCCTTGAACTTGGGGTTCTCCTGTCCTCCTGAGTTGCTGGGATTTCAGGCGTGTACCACCACACCCAGCTTTGAGGAGCTATTTCTGATGAGGGAACACTTCAGTGGTTCTTTGGGTAGAATCAAGCATCTTTCAGGAAAAAAGTTTTTCAAAATGTGATCTTTGAAGCACTTGCCTCAGTGTCCTGGCCGCCCACACTTTCACAAGACTTCCACGTGATGGGTCTGAAGTTCACACTTGCAGAAATACCTCTGGGAAACAGGTGAGCTGGGGGCTACTGCCCCAGGGACATCTCAGTAGAACCAGAGATCGGGATGCACAGTGTGTGTGTGTGTGGGGGGGGTGGTGATAGTGGCTGGAATATCTACAGTGGAATAAGAAAGCTGAAGTCCAACATTTCTGGCCAGGTGCCACCTCATTCTACAGACTATTTCAAGCTAGTTGTGGGGAAAGGTGAAGCTAACCATCTGGGGACAGTTCCTCATCTTACCCAGGATGTTTAAGGAGAGTAGGACAGGAACAGATGTGAGAGAAGGAGTCCTCCCTGCTGCATGCCCAGGGGCCGCTGTTCCCCCACCCACTGAAGCCTCTGCAGCTGGTAAGCCATGCCTCATTTCCCAGACAAGCTGCACACCCACCCCCAAGCCCCAGGCCAGGCTCCCCCACTTATTCGGGGACCTCCCCTAGACTTGTCAGCAATCTACATTCCAGAATTGATTGGCTGCTTCCCCAACAACCCCTTCACCACCATCGCCACCTCACACACACATTCCTCAAGCATCACAGCACCCTCCTGCCGGACAAGCTCAGGGACCTCCCAAGGCACGTGACACACAGCACTGGTGCTCAGGGGCAGAGGACAATGTTCCTGAGCTGTGGAACAGCTTGGGTAGGTCCACGCAGGGCCTCAGCCTAAGCCTGAGAACAGCAGGAGGAGTATGGAAATCAAGGTCCAGCCAGTTGAAAAAAATAGCTGCCCCATCCCACTTCTGCCCAGGAAACCCAAAGCACGGAGATGGAGCTACCACCACCTCCCACTCACCCTATGCTCCAGCAACCCTGGCCTTGCTTCATGCCTCCAATCATCCACACTCTGCCTTCCTCAGAAGCAGCCTCGCACATGCCATTCGGCTGCCTGCAATGCTTTTCTACGTCTTTCCATCCCTTTTCTCTGGTTTTCCCACCTCTCTTCCTTGCTGGGCCTTTCCAGAACTCCTGGCTGTATATCCTTCACTATTTGCAACACTCAGAATTCTTGTCATTGTATATCTGGTGTTTGTCTACCCCCCTGAACTGTAAGCACCACAATAGGAGGAGCACACCCATGTGTCCTCTGCTATCGCACTCCTGGCACCACAGTGCCTGGCATACGGTGGACACTCAGATGGAAAGACCAGGCTTAGATAGAGTCATTTGTTTTGACAAATGGTTCTTAGGATTCATTTTGTAGACTCTGAAGGGGTAGCCACAGGCACAAGGGCACTCTCACTGCACTCACACAGGTTGGAATCTGGTAGGAAGATGTATAGCTCTCAAGTAATCAAATAAATTCATGTAACAGTGCAATTATGACAAATGCTATAAAGGAGAGATTTGTGGTGCCAACAGAGTACATAAAAGAGAGACTTGGTCAAGTAAGGGAGGTCAGGGGAGGGCTCCTTAGAAAATGATATTCCCTGAGTTAGAGAAGTTTGTATAGAGCAACCATAGAAGAAATGAGTGTTTTGGTGTGAGAGATCAGCATGTGCAAAGGTCCTGTGGCCAAGAGGAGGCATGGCTTCTACAAGAAAATGATAGCCCAGAAGGGATGAAGTATGTGAGGTGAGTGGGGAAGTTGGAAGCAAGCAGAGGCCACACTACACAGGGCTTGTTAGCTGAGGTAAGGGATTCATTTCTTTATCTAAAAGCAAAGGCTTTAAACACTGAAGAGTTTAAATAGCCTGGAGGTGAGCGATAGCAGTAGTAGGGATATGAACTGAATTGCATCTTGAAAAGGTCACTCAGGTCTCTGAGCATGAGGAGGAGGGGAGGGGCTCAAGGGGAAGAAAAGATGGCAACCAATGGTTGGCCCATGAAGTGGTGGTAGAGACTGAGAGTAGTGGAGAGCTTTTGAGAATGTTCTCAAGCTACACCACAGGTGGGCAGCAAAACCAGGACCAGTACCCATCCCCAGCCTAGGAACTGCTGGCCTTTTTCTGGGATGTCACTAGGCCACTATAAAGAAGGGTTCCTGGGCCTCTTCCAAAAGCACTTCAGCTTTCACACCCACCTCCATGTTCGGTGCTGTGTTTCCTGGGGGTGCCCATATGTATCTTTGAAGCGGTAAGACTCGGGCTGTCCCCACACAGGGAGTGGGTTTCTCTCAGTGCCCTAGGTGCTTTGCATGCTGGGAATTGTAGTTCTGGAGTAGGAACACCAGGCCTGCTCCTGATTGTGGGTCTGGCAGGCAGCCTGGTTGCCATGGCAGCAGCTGGGCTGGAGCCACCGAACCATTTCATCCACAGCTCTGCTAGCTCTGAGAGCTCCCAGCAAGAAAGCTTGGGCTCTGGGGAGGAGGGGGAGGGAGGCAAGAGAGGGAGGGAAGGGACAGGAAGGAGGGAGGACCTCCTGGGCCTTCCCCAGAGGCCGGGGCTAAGCCTCCTGCTGCTCTGGGGCTTGTGGATTGAGTGGAGACAAGTCGCCAGCTCATCCTCAGGGCAGGACTCCAGGAGCACTGGGAGTGCGCTGCTTATGTCAGTCAATCAGACCCCGTGGGTTCAGTTCTGTGAATGCAGAAGCCTGCGCGACACAGAGAAGAGGAAACAGCCCTCCTCCCCAGGGAATTCAGAACCTGCCTGGAAAGGCAAGGAAGTCCAAAAGAATTACATTAGGAAGGGAAAGTCCTGTCCATTTTCCCTCTGAAACGTCCCTAGAACCCTTCGCTTCTCTCTGCCCCTTGGCCACAGTCCTAGTCCATTCTATCTCCCCCCCCCACCCCGCAAGGCTTTCGAAACACAAATCTGGCCCTGTAGCACCCCTGCTTAAAATTCTTCAATGGCTCCCCTTTGTCCACGACTGGATCAAGTCCAGACTCTCTAGTAGGACCATTCATGGCCTTTCATATTCTGGCCTGAGGCTTCCTGTCCGGTGATTCTCCTGCCTTCCCCACCACTGCTACAGCCATACACAAGTTTTCTGGTTCTTCCCTCATCCCCCACCTTTGCACTTGCCCACCTTTGCCTGAGGTGCCCTGCCCTCCCTCTCCCACCTGGGAGCTGACCAGACCCAGCTGAAAAACCGACTTCAGTGAAGTCTTCCAAACTCCTCTCCACCAGGGGAAGACTGGCTTGCTGCTCTGCGCACCCAGAGCACTTTGTACATCCCTCGCAGGCACTGATCACCCATGTTGATTTTTGTCTCTGTAGACGCCTCTCCCTCTCTCCTCTGCATGGTAGCCATCCTGGGGTCCCCAGTGCCCAGCACAACATCTGGCACAAGGTAATCACTCGATAAACAGCAAATGGAATTGAATTCACTAAAGGGAAGGCTATCTCGGCCTTGGCCGCTCTCTGGCTCTCCCTCCCTGGCTTTGTTCTGGTTTCTGCTCCTGGGCCTGTCCTCCCTTCCCCTGTCTCCCTTAGGGCTCTGTACACCTCAGAGCATTGCAGATGACTGGTAGACCCTATCGAGCGGTGCATTCTACTCTGGGCAGGGGTGGCACAAGCCCCTGTGTAGGAAGGCTGCACGTCTCTTCATGTCACTGGGAATTCGCATCAACTCACACCCAGGTCTCTAGAGAGGAGGTGCCTGTGTCTTCAATGGAGTCATGATTTATGGACCCAACTCCTGGAATTGAAAAAAAATTAGGCTTCCCAGGTCCTCCACCTGGAGGCAGAAGGATTCCAGGAAAGTCCTTCTCCTGGGCAGAGGCTCCATCTGCCTGGGCCTCAGTCCTGAGGCTTTCCCACCCAGCCTTCTACCTCACCCCTATCGCCTGTGCCCTGGCTGGTAGTTCCAAGGTTGCTAGGCCAGTTTTCCTACATTAAAATTCTGACTTCTCTGCTTAACGTTTTGGAGCTTTCTCCAGCTTTCCAGACTTTGTAAATTTTATTTCCCCATCATAATAAGAGAATGAAAAAAATCCTTGCCTGCCTAGATCACTCGTTCATTTACATATGCATTCATTTACTCACCTACATTGTAGCCTTCCACAAAGAAGGGGTCTAGAGGCCAGGTGCTGGATGAATCACAAAGGAGGCAGAGATGAATCAGAGATGTGGTTTCTGTCCTCAGGGAGCTTACAATCTTCAGGGAACATCACCCTTGAAGTTCTCTGAGGCAGAAGTGCAGACTATTAAATTCAAGCCTGGCCTGCTCTGTCAATATTTTCTTTCTGTCTTCCTTCCTTCCTTTCTTTTTTTTTTTTTTTTTATTATTTCTTTTTTTCCTTTGGTACTGGTGACTGAACCCAAGGGCGCTCAAGCACTGAGCCACATCCCCACCCCTCTTAATATTTTATTTAGAGACAGGGTCTTGCTAAGTTGCCCAAGGCCTTGTGACATTGATAAGGCTGGCTTTGAACTCACCAGGCGATCCTCCTGCCTCAGCCTCTGGAGCAGCTGGGATTACCGGCATGCATCACCACACCCAGCTTCAATATTTTCTTTATTCAATGACTATTTACTGTGCACCTGTACTATGGCAGGCATGGAAGATAAGAACAGGACCAACCTGCTTCCCCCAAAATACAGCACAGAGAGGACTCTGAACAGCTGCTGTATACTGTGAGAGCACCAAGAGATCAAGAGTCAATCTCTGCAGTTGAAAACAGGGAGTCCAGGCTCCTCAGGGCCTTGGGGAAGATTCTTTGAGATAGGGAGACAGGGTCCTTTGCACCCAGTGAGGTGAACACAAAGGACTAGAGCCTTGTCCCAGGCAGGACTGACGAAGGAAGGCAGAAAGCAGCCTTCCTGGTTAGGGACAGGGATGGTGGTGGAGCAAGGTGCCCCTAGAGCCAGATGGTGAGAGAGGGGAAGGGCTCGGGCCACCCAGGGCCTGGAGAAGGTGGGCAGTTCCCAGAGCACATGGAGCTGTTGTGTTGCTGCCTCTGATATTCAATGGCATCTTTCTCTTTTCCATTCTGGAGGTGGCAGGAAGAATGTGGTCCAGGTGTCAGCCCAGGGTGAGGCCTGGCTCCTCATGCTGTTCTCCTTACTGCAGCTCCTCATGCTGGGCTCCCAGCCCTGAGCTGGCTCCTCGGGGGTCCTGTCTCTGATCCCACAGCTGCTTGGAATCAAGGTCTTGCCCGGTCAGACTCCAGGGTTTGGAGGAATTTAGGTGGTAGGAAGTGGGGAATAGGATGGGGAATAGGAGGAGATCCATTGCTAATCTGTTTTTGGAGAAAAAAAAAAATGCCACCACATTTTATGAGTTCTGAGTCTCAGTTTCCCCTCCTCTGATATCGACTAGGAAAGCCCTAAGGGCTCTTTGTCTTCTCTTCCATCTGTAGTTGGAATAGGGAGATAGTAGAGGCAGGCTCTGCAGATAAACATTAGCTCCACCCTTAGCCTTGGGACTCAAATCAGCATTTGTTGACATTTCTCAGGATGCCCTCAGTGCTGGTGACATTTCAGAGACCTGCTCTGTGACAGGGCTAGAGGCTACAAGGCTGACCCCAAAGCTCCAGCTCCAGGCCCAGAACCACTCAGACCACAGGCCCCACCCAGGGACAAACCTCACATTCCAAACAGCATCAGAGCACTAGCACTGGGTTAGTGCTAAACTCCTTTGGGGGCCTTGGTCCCACTTTGAAAATCCTGACTGGGGCCAGCATGAGGCAGGTTGGGGGCCAGGGCTCTCCTCACCAAGACTCTATAAAATGGAGCCCACAATCTCTTTCAAAGTGTAGATGTGAGACCCCAATTACACAATGGTTAAAAAAAAAAAGGGGGGGGGGGGTGTTTCATGAACTGTGAGTTGTTGTCCATGTATGAGAACAACAATGGGGACCTTAGGCCCTAAGGGTGGGGCTGGAGTGTGGAAGGACTCTCAGGGTGCAGAGGCTGGAGGAAACAAGTGATTTATAGACTGGAGAGCCAGTTGGTTGGTAGAGGCCAACAGAGGGGAACCCAGGGAACCCACTGATGCTAACAGATGGCCACAGAGCTGCAGGCAGTATCAGAATTAGCCCACACCAGGAGGAGTCCCACAGTCTTATTAGCCAGTTTATTCTTCTGTCTCAGGACTGGAAAGGAGGCCAATTTGAGAGACCAGGTCAGGGTAGCGGTAAAAGATCTAGGTTTTGGAGTCGGAAGAATTAATCCTGGTTCCATTGATCACTGGCTCTGTAGCTATAGGCAAAAACTTAACCTCTCTGAGCTTCATTTTCTTCATCTCTAAATCTGGGTAGCAATACTGCATTCCTTGCAGATTTGTTGAGAGAATTAGAGAAGCTAGGAAGGGGTACCAGAGAGTGAAATTGATCAAATTATGTTTTCATGTTTGTACAAATATGCCACACTTTTGTAGGATATGAAACCCACCATGTGATTAATATGAACTGAAAAAAGAAAAAGAAAAAAAAGAGAGGAAATTAGAGAAGTCAATGTTTGTAAAGCTGTGAGCACAAGTTGCCCCATAACAAGTGCTAAACTGTCAGGAGGCAGGTTGAGCCTTACCAAGAACCATCCCCACCTCTGGTCAGCCTGGTCCATAAAGAGAGGAACCCTTATGCATATTTCATGCATTCAGATGTGTGCCAAGCACCTACTATGCGCTCAGCTCAGCAGGGTGGGAAAGTCAAAGAAAACAATGTACTGATTGTGTGAGCCATTCCCCAACCGGAGTCTCAGTTTCTGCTCTTTAAATATGAGTAATCAGGCAAGGAGTATGGATTGGTGTTAATAACCATTAGGTAAATGGGCTGAAGGGGAAGTGAACATTTGTTTGGTGCCTGAGTAACCCTCGAACATTATTTCCTAGAAGGAAGATGGGGAGAAAATTGTAGTTCATTATTTCCTAGAAGGAAGATGGGGAGAAAATCGTAACTATTATCATTGAGTGTCCATATGAACGTTTCTACTGGTGGATGATGTAGACCCAATGCAATGCACAGTGAAGGGTACCACATCGCCTCACATGGCACAAATGTTTAAATTAAATTCTCCTAGCTTTTATTTTTATTATTTATTTTGCTGGTACTGGAGATTGAACCCAGGGGTGCTCTACCACTGAGCTGCATCTCCAGCCCTTTTTATTTTGAGACAGGATCTTGCTAAGTTGCTGAGTTTGGCCTCAAACTTGTGATCCTCCTGCCTTAGCCTCCCAAATTGCTAGGATTGTGGCATTGGTGACTGCACCTAGACATTCTAGCCTTTAGATGGAACTTCTAGTTTACACGAAACACACTGGGATAGTGTTATAAGTTAAATAACAACATAAGGAATTAAGTAAATAGCTGGAAGAAACTGATCTGGATATTTCAAAGGGTTAATGGCCAAACCTGGGGGAGTACACCGCAATAAGAAATTTAATACATATGATGATCAGGAGCCATCCCTGAACTGGACTCTGAAAAACAGATTTTAAAAGACTTGGGGAGTCAGTGGGGTAAATTTGTACAAAGTCTGTGTTAAAAGAGATGAAAAAATAGTGGGGAATGATATCGACTGAATTATATTAATATACAGTGTGTATGTGTGAACATGTAACAGTAAACCCCACTATTTTGAATAATTATCATGCACTAACAAAAATATGGAAAAATAAGGAATACACAAAAATGGAAATTAACTGAGATGGAAAAGGTGGAGAGTGCTGGCTAAAAAACAGGAGCTCACAAAGTAGTATGTATAATGTGATCCTTTTGTAAAAAGATGCTCATATGTAAAAACAAGATTGGTGGGATATACATTACAGTATAACAAGGTTTTTGTTTTTATATTTTTGGTTTCTATATTTCTAAATTTTCCATAAAGCACTTGTATTGCTTCTATAATAAAATGTTATTTAATAAATAAATAAATAAATAAACCAGTAACTGTGTGTACCTTGTAGGACTGCGGTGATGCAATGAGATAATGCTGTGAAGCAAGGACTTGGCACAGTTACATGCTGAATAGTGGGTGCCTCTAAGATGTTTGTGCTGTTCCAACCCCAGCCACCATTAGACAGAGCTGGCTTGTTGTAGATGCTCTCCCTGTCCTGAGGTCCTGGCACACAGCAGGGCTTTGCTGATGTTTGCTGGACAAATCACTTATCTCGGTCCAGTGTTTGTTGACATCAGTGGAAGCTCCATGGAAACTGTGGTCTTACACTCACATAGTGCAGATCCCCAGAGACACCCCCATCCATGAACTTTGCAGGGTGTATGCCTTCAGCTGGGTCCTTACAACAAGCAGGAGGCGGACCCTCTGGCGTGAAGTAGAGCTGCAGTGGTCTGTGCCTCAGGGAACAACCTGTTGTCCCCATTCCCCAGGTCATTCTCCTCCAATTCTTAATATTATTATTATTATTATTATTATTATTAATTTTTTTTTATTAGCCTCCAAAACTTCCACCTTTAAACTCTGGGCCTGGGCTAGTAACTAAGGTTGGTCTAAGGCCATTCCACAAACACTGACGGGGATTAAAGCTAGGGAGCTTGTTCCTGGTCTGGTCTGAGGCTAGCTTCCGAGATAAACCCTGGGAATTGGGGCCAGCCTGCAGCTCTGGCCACTTGAAGAGCTCACGGATTTAGTCTAGGTCTGAGGCAAGCCCTGTGCTGAGAGCTGGACTTTAAGACTTGAGGCGCACCTAGGTCCCAAGCTTGCTCTTGGCTGAAAGCTGAAGCTCAGGCAAAATCCGGTCCTGATGGAGGCCAGGTCTCTCCAGTCTAGGGGATAAGGGCTGGGCTATTTCCCTACTGGAAGGGCTGGGAGCTGGCTGTGTAATCAGAGAAGCCCCGGGGGCAGTGGGCGAGGGGACTGTGGGGCTGGGAACTGGCAGAAGACTCTGCGGAGAGGCGGAGGCGCCTGGCCAGGCTCTGCAGAACCCGATGGGGGAGGGGGAGGGGAGAGGGAGGGGAAGGGAGAGGGGAGGGGGAGGGGCGCTCCTCCCGCCCGCAGAGGGGCGCGGGTGTGAGCTGGCGGCCTTCGGGCCCCCGCAGAGGCACCGAGCACAGCGAAAGGGAGGGGAACCGAGGAAAGGTTGGAGGCGGCGGAGAGTACCAGCCCCACAGGGGTCCCGGCGCTGGAGAGGGGTCCTGCGCGTGTCGAGAGCGCCCCATTACCTCCAGCTCCGCCCCTCTGAGCCCGCCGGGCTCTTCGCTCATTAGGCCGACATCGCCTCCTTAATAAAAAATACATGAATAAATAAATAATAACAGCCCTAACCGAATGGGAAACCGCTTTCCACTCTTTTCTGTTTGCCCAGCTCCTTCCTTTCAGCCACAGTCCTGGTCCCGGGGGCTCCAGACTAGATCAGTCCCCACTCTGTCCCTCCCTCCAGCGGCAGGCATTCCAAACTCAGGAGGCGGCTGGGGCCAGGGGCGACTCAACAGGCTCTCTGTGTCCCACATCGGCTCTTGGAGGACTGATGGCTGGGAGAAGTCTGGAGAGGAGTCATCATCCCTGGCCTTCAGGGAGGAGAAAGTAATAGCTGAGTCTTTAGGATCTAGACTTTGGGGGTCCCCGACACACAATACCCCAAGTCAGGGAGGGTCTGGAAACAGTGTGACAGAAGGAATTGGAAGGTGGTACATCCAGAGAGTTGCAGGGACAAATAGGAGGTGGCATTTGCAGAGCACCAGAGAGGGAGCCTTGACCCACACCCAAGTCCCCAGAGGGAAGATCAACCTTAGTAGGGTGGACAGAAATCACTTCCTCCTGGCATTCTCACATTGCTTCCCTTCTCTCTGCCCCTTTGTGTCTCACACCGTCTCTGTCTCTTTTGTAGGTCCTCTCCGCCGTCCCTTCCTCTACCATCTTCTTCCTTACCTGGGTCAGTAGGCCTCCCAAGTTTAACACGAATAATTCTGTACCCCGCCTAAGGTTCAGGACCATGGAGAGCATCTTATGGCGGAAAGACAAAAGGAAATCTTGGATTGCCGGTGGATGGCGAGGCAACAGGCAGGGCGGGAGTAGGGCAGAGGTGGTGGATAAGGGAAGGATGTGGGTGAAGTCTGGCTCTACTGGACTGGGTTTCTCTGAAGTGGGATTCACAATTCTTGCTTCTCTCTAAGGGACGTGGGTATAGCTCAGTGGTAGAGTACTTGCCCAGCATGAGCCCTGGGTTGGAACTCCAGCACTGAAAAAAAAGAAAAAGAAAAAGAATTTTTGATGCTCCGCCCTCCACTACCACCTCTACCAAGGAGTGGGAGAGGGAGGAGCAGCCTATCCTCAGGGGTGTGGGTTCTGGTGCAGAGCCCTCACTAAAAAGCTGGAGAAACACCTGTAGAGAGTGAAGATAAACACATGAGCAGAGCCTGGCCCAGGGAAGAGCATAACCCTTGGGCAGATGCTGAGGAGGTTGTGCAGGGTGTGCTGGAAGTGCCTGGGTGCAGGAGATAGTTACAACCCTACAGTTGAGGGGTGCTCAAGGGTAGGGAGAGTAGGAGATAGGGACCAGGGTTCTGTTAAGCCTGTTCATTCTGGCAGCTGTAGGCTGGAAATGGGGGTCAGCCAGGGCCTTCCCTGGCCCTAGCTCAGAACTAATGGGACCCTGGAGTCTCCTCTTACCTCCAGAAGTTCCCTCTGGACAGAACCAAGAGCCAGATTTTAGGATCAGTCCAGATGTTCAGGGGAAATGCAAGGGAGTGAAGCAGATGGGGCCTGAGATTCCTGTGGGGGAAGGGGGAGGAGGGCAGCATCTGGAGGATGTGCTGGGGCATGTGCTCGAGTTAAGGTTGGCTCCAGTGTGTGCCAGGGTTCCTAGTATGTGCCTAGGATGGGGGACTTGGTCAGAAGCAAGCTGGGTAAGGTGATCCTGGGTGCTTTCCTTCCACCAGTTACTAAGACCTGTCCTGATCTACCTCCAGGTGGGTCGGGCCTGGGGGCCCACCCTCCTTGATAGGTGCTATGTCAGGATACAAAAGTGAGCAAGACAGACCCTACACCTGCCCCCAGTCTTTTCCCCTAACACAGGACTTTGATTTGTACCCAGGGACCCACCCCCACACTCAGAGTCCTGACTGGCCATTCTTGGGCTAGGGGAAGAAAGTCTTGCTGAGAAGACAGTGAGATGGCTCACGCTGTTTCCACACTTTCTGCCCCCAGGAGACCACAGCTCACCTCACCACCCAGCGCTTCAATCCCTAGCCATGTTATCCCTGCTATAGTTTCCATAGGGAAATTATGGAGCAAGGCAAAGGGGTCTAGATTCTGGCCATAGAATCTAGAACTGATACCACTCTATCTTTCCCATGGACCCCCAAATCCAGATACTTTTCCTGCCTGCTCCCATTTTGCTGCACCTGGCAGTGGTCAACTCACTACCATCCCCCCAGCCTGGGAGAACAGATGAACAAACTGAGGTGCAGAGAAGCAAAAATAATGCATTAAAGGTACACCTCTTCAGCAGAGCCGGGCTATGAATGTCACTTTGCCTGACTTTTTCTACAAGTCCTCCTCTAGGCAATGTGGTCATTCTGGCTCTGCCAACTGCCAGTCATGAAGCTCTGGAGAAGTATTTCCCTCTCTAGGTCTCATAGGGTAATCTTAAAGAGCTCTTCCCATTCTTCTATGCTCTGATTTCGTAATGACCCTTTGCACTGAGGGAACTGGACAGGGTGCCCTAGCTGAGGGGCAAGGCAGTGCCAATCTTCAGCACCTGCCAGCCCCCTGGGGCCACCCAGGATGTCAGGGTGCTTGTTTGGCAAGGGTGGGGTCTTCTGTAGACTCTCTTGGTGTTGAAGTAGGATCTGGGGGAAGGCCTCCCCAGCTCCAGCTGCGGGGAAGGAGAACAGAAGGAGGTCCAGGGTAGAGAGTGGGGCAAGCTGGGCAGGCCAGAACCAGACCAGCAGAGCTAGGCGGGCAACGCAGAACGAGGCTGAAAGCTCCAGGGCTTTACAAATGGATTTTGCTGAAATGGAAATTTCCACCCATCCCTGAAATGGAGCCTAGCAGTATGGGCCAGGCCTGTGGGGGCTGCACAACTGGGGACATGGACAGGGACAAAAGCTGAACTGTCCAAGCACCACAGACCTATCCACCCCTCTCCATGCCACCCATCCCCATCCCCCACTCCTCTGCCCTGCACCAGTTCTTCAGATCCTCAGGGACCTGCAGGATCCTTACACCTAGTTCTACCCTTCTCACTTTCCCCCTAACCACCTCCTGCCCTCTTCTACACCCTCCCCCACTCCACCCCCCCACTTCACCCCCCCACACACACCTAACCTCCTTCACCTCCCACTCATCCTCAAGCCACCTTCTCACCCCTCCCGGCTCTCATACCTGCCCCTCCCCCCTCACACAGCACACAACCTGATCTGATGGCCTTCCCACCTCTACCACAGTCTCACACTGCCCTTTTGCCCCTCAAGGGCTCACCCCTCAAACCTCCATTTCATACACATCACTAACACCCTCTATTCACCTTTCACCCACAGTCCTCTGCACTCACATCCCTCGCTCCTGCCTCACCGGCTCAAGCCTCCTCACGTCCACACTACTCACCCCTTCCTCACCTGACCTTCTAGAATCTTGTGCTACGGGTACTCCCTTACCTTCCATTTCACTCCTGCCCTGTGTGTGCCACACCCTCCTATCCCTAATCCCCTCTCCCTTGCTTTTAGTCCTATATCAATAACCATTAGGGCTAAATATCTCCTGGTGAGGAGCTGGCCTCTAGAGTCAGACATCTACCTTGGTCTCTCCTGGTTGGGTGAACCAGTGAACTACCTGATTTCTTTCCTCATTTGTAAAACAAAATTGGAAACTGCCCCTGCTGCTTGGGATCGCTATGTGGATCCAGTGAGTCAATGCCTATAAAACCCTTGCCTATTGGTCATACCTATTGCCATTTTAGTGATTAATTGATCCTTTAGCGGGAGGGGAAGGGTGAACCTGACTGAGCAGGCCCACAGGGCCAGAGTAACAGGAAAGAGTAAACTAGGCTGCTGGGAAATGTAGGCAGCCCCCCAACCCCCGCCCTGAAAGAGGTGAGTCTACAAACGCATGCCAGTGGGGGGCGGGGGCCCAGATACTCCAAGAAGCCTGGATACCCTTTCCTCCCTAGGCCACTGCCTGACGTAGCCACTGGAGGGCAACATGCTCCCTCCTGTGGACAAGGGGGGTGTGGTGGGCCAGGACATCACTCAAGGGGCTCTCCTTAGAGTTACGGGGGAAGAAAACAGGACAGGCTGGCAGGGGGGTGGGTCCCAGGTGAGCAAGTGGGGAGAATGTCAATGAACTGAATATAAATGGGGTAGGAAGGAGAGGTCTGTGGCTTGACCTGCTGTGGATTTCTTTTGGGGGAATTTCTTCTTCCAAGTATTGAACTCAAGGCCTGGGTGGGGGTGGGGGACTGGCCTGGACCCTCATGAAATTATGATATCAGGAGACTTTGGAATTCCCAGAACTATAGGGAATAAGATTTTTCTGCTTAGTAGGGAAGGTTGGGGATGAGTCCAGGCAGGATTGAACCTGAGGGTTGAATGAATGAAGGACTATAGGTCAGAGAATTGACTGACCCAGCGCGAACCCGGGAGGGTGTGGAATCAAGAGGGAAATCTGGTGGGGAAAATGGGTGTGTGCATGGCCATGCTACACAGGCCAAGAAACCCAGCCCACTGCCCTCACCTTCTAATTATATGTTAACTTATTACTCATTACTAATTAGACAGGAGCTCTGACGTGCTCCAGGTTTCCTTCTACCCCAGCCCCAAGTGCTGGGCACCAGACTCAGGAGTGAGCTTGGCTAATGGGCAGACAGAAACAGGTGTGTAGGGTAGCATCCACAGATGAAGGGGGAAATGCAGGGGCAGTCATTGAATGAACACTCCAAGGAGATGGGCCCTGGGCCTGGGGCCTGGAAGGAAGGAGAAGTGATGAATTAGAAAGGAGCTTCCTCAGAGTGGGAGAGGGCCAGGGGAGCCTGGCCTTGGGGAGCTGAGGAAAGGTAGAGAGTTGGCGAGGACAAAGGAGTTCTGAAAGGCAGGGGTGCATGAGGTAAGGGTAGATGAGTGTTGGACTTAGGGGTGTCCGGTGTCTCCAGTAACTGCACCCCAATCAGAATCTGTGCCAATGCCAAGGGGGCTATCTCTGAGCAAGGCTGAGCACAGCTGCTAATTCCTCTGTAACTGGGTCTGTATCACCCCCTGGAACACCCAGCGCTGCGGGGGGTGGGGGGGGGTATGGGAGGAAGCACCACGGGATTGAATTACCTTTCAAGTCTAAAGCCTGGATTCCTCCAGGCCTGGCAGGTGGGTGTGTGCACACATTTCCTAGAGCATTGTGGGATGTTGGTTGTCACTAGGAAGCCAGAAGGCTTGCTGGAGTTCATTTAGTTCCATTTTCCTTTCCATGGGCAAGGAAAAGGAGGAACCTGTAACCCTGGGGGAAGGGGAGATATCTGACCAGGGTCCAGCCTGCAGACTCTTGGTCAAGACTGAGGGGGAGGCCCTAGTTAGAATCTGGATGCTGCTGTGTTGTAGCCATATATGACCCTGGTGAATGGCTTCCCCTTGTTCCCTTATCTGGAATGGGGGACAATAATAGTAATGACAGTGCATGAAACAGCCCATGAGCCAGGCGGTGCTAGGCACTGTTTCTTTCCATCCTCATATAACTCGATAAAGTAGGTACTGTTGATCTCCCCATTTTACAGGCAAGGAAACAGGGTCCCAGAGAAGTGAAGTGGTTTCCCTATGATCCCACTACTGGTAAGTGAGAAAGCTGGGCTTCTGATCTCAAGCCTTGCCTTGGGGGTCACTGTGAAGGGGAAATGAGATAATGTACATAAAGAAGTATTTAGCCTAGTGCCTGGCACCCAGCGAGTGCTCAAGAAATAATGTTGCTATTATTTATTCATCTGCACAAGTACTCAGAGGCTTCATTTTATGATGAGCAGGTAGCAGGGGGCTGAAGAAGGGATGGAGAAGCTGGTTGTAAGGATGGGGGATAGGAAAGAAGCTATAGGGACACTGTGGGTACAAGGACCAATGGACTGAGGTGGGACTGTGGGACTGGATGCAGAAAGCACAAAGAGAGTGAGGCGAGTAGAGTAGAGGAAACGGAAGTGAGTGACTGTATTTACTTAAAGATTTTGCTCCGGTGATCACTTCATTGGCTAGATACCCGTTTTCCCAGGCATCCCCAAGGGAATGGAAGTCAGACAGCATTACTTCAGCGGCTCCAATGCCATCCACCTCAGGCCGCTTGAACTCACTCACTGAGGGGCTCCCGGAGTTTCCCTGCAGACTGGGGGCCCTAGAACTACAGGTCTGGTCAGGGAGCTCACTGGGAGGGAGCAGGAGTCTTTTCTGGCAGCCTGCACTCTCCTCTCACTTGCTTAGAGCTGCAAACCATGGGATGTGACCCCTCTACCCTCCACCTCCCCATCCTGAACTTTCCTCCTGAACATGGGGGAGAGAAGTTGTCAGGCCTTGAGAAGAACACTGAGTAGACCCACCACCAAGCCCTTCTCCTCCACCTGAAGAAGAGACCCCATCTCTAAAGGGCCCTATAAGTTGGAGAAGAATATTTACTGCACAAAAAGGGGGCTAGTTGGGGGGTGAATGGGAGCCTTTTTGAAGCTTCTGGGTGCAGAGGTAAGATCCTCACAGGGTGCTTAGGCTACAACAATTGTTCATTGAACTCTTTCCCTGTCAAGATGAGGGTCCTAGAGCACCCAAGAGTTTCTGTGAAGCTCACTGGGGCTAGTGACTTTAGGGCAAGAATAGAATTTTTCTGGCTGTTGGAGGAGAAGCTGAGGGCTGCAGCCAGCTCCCTGAGCACTACCTCTGGCCCCTCCTTCCTGCCCAGGCCCTGCATAGCCTCTCCTTCAAATAAATATTGAACACATATTGAAAGAATGTTATTTTGAAGAGGCATCAAATTATTAGTCTGCCCTTGGCTCTAATTTTTCAGCCCAGCCCTGCTGCAAAAGTACTATAACGATGGCTTTAATGATTCCCTTTTTATCTTGGGTCATGACTGCATCCTATTCATTCATTTATTCATCCTTTCATTCAGTCACTCAACAGATGTTTCCAAGCATCTACGATGCACCAGGCACTGTTCCAGGCACAGGAGACACCATGGTAAACTGCTTCCCTTCTCCTATTCCTCACCACCCTATTTGCAACCTAGAAGTATAGATGTGCAGTCTTTTGAGTGCCTAGGCTGGATTGCATGGGATGAATCAGAAGAGATCTCCAGTTTGGTCTCTATCCTGGGGAAGAAATTGGCCCTTTGGGGACAAGGACCTTGGTAGAGTTAACTTTTTTATGTCTGTCCATAAGCCCAGCACTAGCTTCCCCAGCTGTCCATGCCCCCAGGACCTAGTGTGCTCACACCCCCAAGTACCACCCCGGGGCTCCACTTTGCAGCCTGAACTGCTGGGTCTTATTCCAATCCTAAAGGGGTAAAGCGCCCAGTCCTGTCCCACCCACCCCATGTGGCCTGAGGGAGAGGGAGAGGAAACTCCCTGAGGTCAGCCCTTCCACTGTTCTGCTACTCTGACCTCCATCCCTCCCCAAAGCCAAAGACCAATCAGAAGGTACACCGAGACCCTGGCTCCACAGCAACAGCTGTCACAGCAGAGGAAGGCCTTGAGAGGTGGGGGGCATATGGGGAAAACTGGGGGCTGGGTATCACATGCTCAGAAACGGGGGGCCTATGTCTGCACAGGCGTCCCCCCCCTTCACACTGTCTGACAAAACGAGCTGTGTCCTTGCCGTCTCTATTTTTAGTTGGAACTGGAAGGAAAGGAAGTTCGGGGGCCAAGCCACCAGCCCCAGCTCTCGTTGCCAGCACCCACGCCTCGTGGTGCGGGGGTGCTGGAGGAGCCCCGAGTCCCAGCTCCTCAGGGAGGAGGCACAGTGCTCCCCTCCCACCTGCCATCACAGGCGCAGGGCCGGATGGATTTCTGAGTTGAGGGGACATACTCTGGTTGCGGGCTGGGGACAGAGTGTGCCTCATTTCCCTGGCCAAGCACAAGGCTCTGCAGGAACTCTCTTTGGCAAAAAAGGGAAGGTGAAAAGGTAAAGACCCAGTTTGGTCTCCTGAAAATAGGACTTTGGTAGCTCTGAGGTGCTTTCTTTTGTGGGTTCGGCTCTTTGAATGGAGCCCCTGCTTTCTCCTTCAAGGTTTAAATGACTTGATCTCTATTAGAAGGTGTTTGGGGCTGGTTCTTCTTCAATGGGAGGCTTGAATGAGGCATAACCAACAGACTTTTCTCCACCCACCCCAACAGCAGAACTGGGGGGCAGAGAGGGGGAGCTTTTCAGGGTCCCCTTCATCTTCCTAGGCAGGAGAAGAACTTCCTGGCTGAAGCCCCTCAGCTATCGCAGCCATTACTTGTAGATTGGGGAAAGGCACTGCAGAGGTTGGACCCCACAGCCTGCGGACAGAGCTGGGTCCAAATCCTGGCTCCTCATCCATGGCTGTGTGAACTGAGGAAGCAGTCAAACCTCTGAAATTCTGTTTTCTCATCTGGAAAGTAGAAATAATCATATTACCTGCCCCATAGAAGGATTAAATGAGATGACATGAGGAAAATGCATAGTAAGAACTCAACTGTTAATTAAATTTTTTAAAAAATATTTTTTAGTTGTCAAAGGATCTTTATTTATTTATATGTGGTGCTGAGAATCGAACCCTGTGCCTCACACATGCCAGGCAAGTGCTCTACCACTAAGCCACGTCCACAGCCCAGTTAATTAAATTTAAAAAGCAGATTCAGCCCAGTCCTGGGTCTGAGCCCCACTGCACAGCTGACCTCAGACTTATGTTACCAGATCCATAATTTTCAAAAGATTCTCCAAGGGATCTGGTACCCCACAACATTTAAGAACCACTACAGATTCTGATCCAGAAGTCAGGAGATCTGGGTGTCAGATATCATCTCCTTCTGGCTCCTTCCTCTTCAGGTTCCTGAACTGTTCCATGAGGTGGTTCGGCCAACCGAGCTCTGTGGTCCAGGTGGGGCATCCTGAGGCTCTATGAAGTCTAAGGAGCAGTGAAGAAGAGAATAATCAGAACTGGGACTTGAGGGGGAGGGGCTAAGAAAGTGGGAGAGGGCCTCTTCCTGCTCCTTCCCAGGAGCTGGTTTGGTCCATCAGCCAACATGTCAGCCAGCCAGCCGACAGAAACTGAGCTGCATCCCTCCACCAACCCGGGAGGCTGTTGCCATGGCAACTTCATATTTATCCACTTTAGCTCCTAATTAAGGGGAAAAGCATATAACATATTGGATGTCAAGGAGGCTTTGTGAGCCTCAATTTAGCGGCCGTGCCTGGATGTCAAACTCAAGCGTGATTGCTGTTAATCACCTTCCAAATTACCAGGACAGGTCACAAAGGGAAAGGTCCCCTGGCAGTGGGGGCAGCTGGGCCCAGGGGAGATGAGGTGGTGGTGGGAGCAGGAAGAGAGACCTGGTTCAACAGGCTGACCTGGGAGACTGCTGTGCGAATGTTGGCTCTGTGGGTATCCGATTATAAGGTCTGCAGGGACAGTGGCTAGGTTTGTTCTCACCGACCCTGAGTCGGCAATCTCCACCCTGGAGACTCATAAGTTGAGGCCTTTGGCCTGTAGAGAGGGACTGACCCCTTGGTGAACTAAGAGTCAAGTAAAGACCATCTGGTGGCTTGTGATGTCAGAAGGAAGACTGACAGATGACCAGGGCCAGTAAGCACAGGCTGAGCTGGCATCCGATGGATGGATGAATGATGACTGCCACACAGCAGATGGATGGTCCAGTGGGGTTCACTTAGGAGGAATGGCTGGGTGGCTGGACTCACCATGGGAGTGCTCTGCCCCTCTAGCAGGACTCAGAACCCCAGCACCTCAGACACCAATTAGACCAGCCCCTCCTGTGATGCATCTGGTCAGCTGTTGGGGTGTGGCCCAAAGCCCTGTCCCCTGAGAAACGTTTTAGCTGGTCCCTGAGGATGTGGGAGGCAGGGAGTAGGTGGGAAGTGCTAAGGGAAGGACATCAGCAGAAGGGATAAGAGCCTGAGTTATGGGGTCAGGCTGGCCTAGGGTAGAACTTCATCTTGACTATTCATAGCTGTGTGACCTTAATCATGTCACCTAACCTCTCTGCTTTTGTTTTCTCATCTGTCAAGGGGGATGTGAGGGCTGTATGAGGATTTAGCAAGTTGATAAATGGAAGGTGCCTAGTGTAGTGTCCGGCACATGGTGACATTTAGACATTATTATTAAAAGTGGGGGTGGGGTGTGGGTCAGTGGTAGAGCACTGGCCTAGCATGCAAGAGGCCATGTGTGAAGCCCTGAGTTCCATCCCCAGCACTGAAAGAGAGGGAGGGAGGGATGGGGGGATAGGGGAGGGAGAGGAAGAGAAAGGAAGGAAGGAAGGAAAAAAAGAAAAAGAAAAGAAAAAACACGTTGGCTTGGAAAGGAGGGGCAGGAGCATGGTGGTGGAGGAGGACTGGGCTGGAGGAGAGGGAAGGAGCGCTTTCCTCCTCGTGCCCCCTTTTGATCAGGCTCCAAAAGAAAGAACTCACAGAAGGGCGCCCGGATGGAGGCCAGGCAGAGGAGGCTGGTTGCTGAGCCAGAGAATGGGAACAATTGGAACCTGCTATGTCTGTGAGGGGTGGGTTCTCAGCCTAAGGGGGGGGGGGGCACGGGAAAGGAAATCCATGTACCCAAAGTCCTTAGCAAGATCCAGAAAAGACCTTATGGCGCTCCAACCTGGGAGATTTTGGGATTACCTGGGATGATTCTACAAGATCTGCTGTCTGGGTTTACCCTAGACTTCCTGAATGAGAATCTGGAGAGTGTGGCCTGCAGTGTCTTGGGGCAACCTCTGGAACTTACTGGTCAAAACCAGAGAAAACAGTATAGGAATTGCAGGAAGAACAGGGGGGTAAGCCCACCACACATCATTTCACCTTCTCCATATAATATTAGGGCTCTGCTGGAAAAAATGTATCTGAAAAGAAAAAAAAAACCCATAGTTAAAATATTTGAAAAATACCTATAATAATAATAACAATGACAACTAGCACTAATTATTTACTGTGAGCCAGGCACCAACTAAATGCTTCACATGGGTCATCTGGTTAATCCTCTCAACAGCTGTTGAAGTAGGTCAACTCATTTATACAGAAGACAAAACTGAGGTTTAGAGAGAGATGCCAAAGTTCACACAGCTTATTAGTGGTGGATCTAGGATTCAAATGTGGGCAGTCTGCATCTGAGTTATCAGGAGGCCCAGAGAGGTGACGTGTCTTTCCCTAGGTTACACAGCAAATTGAAAGCAGAGGAGAACCTAGGAGTCCCTCTCTTCATCCTATCCTCTACCAATACCTTTAAGATACATTTTTTGCAGAGAAAAGTTAAGGACAGGCTGACCTGAGGGAAAGGGTCTCAGCTCTGTCCCTCCACTATAGGCAGTCCCGAAAATAGCAGGTGGAGTGGTAGGGGACCGGGAGTTTTCTGACATGAGAGAGAAGGAGCAGCTTGGGGTATGGTGACCATGGTGGCTGTGGCAGCCTTGCTGGCCTGGTGGGAGGAGTTGCGTGGCCTGGTTTCTGCAGATGTGGGCTGCAGCCGCCACTGAATGGGAGGCTATTAAGGGAAAATGCTTTGCAAGGAGCTGAGCAGCTGGGAGCAAAGATCCTTGAGCACTGAATGGGGGCTTTGTCCCTCCGGGCTCTGGCAGGCACTTGCTCCCCAGGTCTGTGTCGGGTGACTGGCTGGTCGCAAGGCCAGAGGTCACCCCAAGAAAGCTCATTCCCTCCACTGCTTCCTGCCCCCAGGTCATCTCCTCCAGTACTGCCCCCTATCCAGGGTGGCCTAATGTTAAGAGCCACAGGTTCTGGGGACTGACCCCAGGGTCCCATGCTGTAGGTGTGACCCTTGGGGCATGTTACTGAAAATCTGGGTGCCTTGGTCTCCTCGTTTGTGACAGGAAGTAGTACGGGTATGTGATGCAGACTGAGTGGGGAAGTCAAGCAAAGGCTGGGGGGGGGCTGCTTTGTGGTCACCCTCTCCTCTGAGCCTCCATCCCACGCTACCCTGGGTGGAAACTCCCCTCCTGGTCTCACTCTCCCTCCACCTCCCTCTCCCTCTCCCTCAGGACAGGCCTTTGTTGAGAAGTGAGGCTGTGTGTGGACAAAGAAAAGGATCAGCCAGGGCCCATCCCTGAAGGAAGCACCCCATGAGGAGAGTCCCATGTCCAGCCAGTGTCCTGTGTCATCACCTGCTGTTCCACAGAGACTCAGGACACTCTCAAAGCCCGAAATCCATGTGGCCTCCCACCCTGCACTTTGCCGAGACTCGTGCCTCTACCTGGACTCTCTCTCTCCCCTCTGTCCAGCCAACTGCCCCCCGTCCTCCAGAAGTTAGGGTAGAAAGCCCTCCTCTAGGAATCCAGCCCTTAGACCAGGGGTCCTCCCCCTGCTAGCACAGACAGAGCACCAGTCCCCCGTCTAGTCTCAGGGGAGTCAGAAACCTCAGCCTGTTGACTGACCTCCCAGCCCACAGTACAGGCTCTGGCCTGGAGTGAGCCATCTATAAGCAGCTGTTAGACGAAGGTATGAATGAACGAATGAATGAATGAGTGATTCGATTCCTTGGCCTAGGGGAGGGAGACTGGTGGAATGAAGGGAAAGTCAATGGGTGCTCAGGCAGGACTGTAAATACATCAGGTTTGGGGCTGCCCCTTCAGAGAAGAGCCCCAGTTGATCTCTTCTCCTGAGGACTTTTCTCAATCAGGCTACCAGTATCTGCAGCCCCACCATTATCATAGATAGTGCTTACTGAGGACCCACTGTGTGTCAGCCAGTGCACCAGCACTTTAAACACATATGCATGTGCATACACACACACTTATTGAATACTACTTCTTTTTTTTTTTTGGTGCTGGTAATTAAACCCGGGATCTTGCACATGCTAGGCAAGAGCTCTATCACTAAGCCGAGTCCCCAGTTCCCTTATTGAATTCTTTTTCTTTTAGTTACTAGGATTGAACCCAGAAGTGCTCTACCACTGAGCTGTTATTTAAGCTGGCCTTGAATTTGCAATCCTGCCTCTGCCTCCCCAGTTGCTGGGATTGTAGGTATGCACCACCATACCCAGTACAGACTCTAAAAGCAACTCTGTGAGACAGGAACCACTATCTTCATTCAGAGAAGTGAGGAAACCTTGCCCAAGGCCACAGAGCTAGAAATGATGGGGCTGGAAGTATGTTTAGCACTCAGGAGTATCTGTTTGCTTCTCGAATTGTTAACCACTAGGCCATCTTGCCTTTCCTGCAAGACAGAGTGATAGTCACAATTCCACCCTCCCAGGAAGTGGGAGTTGCTGAGGATGAAGCTGGAGAAAGTTCAGCCCATTCAGTTAGCTTTGGGTGAGCAACCACAGTGCGGTGTGCGGGGCCAGGCAGGAAATGCAGAGCTGGCGGCCAGCCCAGCCAGCCAGCTAGCTCCCCATCTGAGCAGACAGACAGACTGACCCCAGGAAGAGGGGTGGGTTATGACAGCACAATGGGGGGCAGCCCATGTGGTGGCAACGGTTGGCATTCATCACCGGGTGGCTCGAGGGTGGACGGTGGTGGGCCCAGGAACAGAGCTGTTCTTGGAGGGCTGTCTGGAAGCTTCACTCGCTGGCGGCTTAATCACTCGCATTTGCCGAGCTCAGAGATGGCTCCTTGGCACGCCCAGCACAAACAGGAATGGCTTCTTTGCCCATCTCCAGAGGATGTTGTCCTGCTTCTTGGGGCTCCGCAGAGCACTCTGGCTCCCTCCTTCTCTCCCAACTGTAGGATTCTGAGCTTTCAGCCTGCCCTCCTCTCCTGATGGATGCAAATGCCATCCTTTTAGCAGAGGCAGAGCCCCTCGTCTGTGGGAGACCCTGGGGGCTGCTTTCCCAGATTGTCCACCGGGCTGGAAGCAGCGGCCCATTAAGCTCAGCCTTTGGCCATGTAGAAATTACCCACCGAGGTGTGAGGAGCGCAGGGGTGGGCCGGCTCAGCCAAGTGCTAATTTTTTGCCATTCCTCAGGAGAAGCAGGGCTGCTCAGCTCTGTCTTGGCAGCAGGAAGCCTGTCACACCCCTACCCAAGTCCTGCTGGTTGGGAGCTGAACAGAGCAGGAAGGCTTCAGACCTATCCACTCAAAATGGGGGCCCTGAGCACTTCCAGCAATGGGAGGCCCCACCCTGAAGGCCCCATGGCTTTATAGCTTGGCTCAAGATGGAAGACCTCAAATCTACTTTCAGCCAGTCCAGGTGCCTTGGGACCAAGCCAGGTCCCGGGCATAGTGCCAGGGTGAGGGACTGGCATCAGTCACAGTTAGGGGGTCAAATAGAGATTGGAGAAAGGATTGGGTCAAGTCCGTGACTGGGAAGCTGGTCACGGTGGCGCAGGCCTGTAATCCCAGTGGCTTGGGAGACTGAGGCAGGAGGATCATGAGTTCAAAGCCAGCCTTAGCAAAAGTGAGGCGCTAAGCAACTCAATGAGACCCCCATCTCAAAATAAAATATAAAAAAAGCTGGGGATGTGGCTAAGTGGTTAAGCACCCTGGGTTCAATCTCCACCGGGCTCCCCCCAAAAAATGAGGAATGGAAAGGAAATTGGGATGGTTTTCCATCTGAGATGGATATTAAAGGACTGGGGTTGGGGTCAGGGATATGGTTAGGGATTGGTTCAGATTAGAAGCATGGGCTGGGAGTGCTTTCGGGGTAGAGTTCTTGCCTAGCATGCTGAAGGCACTGGGTTTAATCCCCAGTACAAAAACAACAACAACAAACCAAGATTAGAAATATATTGGAGGCTGGGGTTTGGGGTGTAGTTCAATGGTAGAGCACCCGCTTAGCATGTGTGAGGCCCTGGGTTTAATCCCTATTGTGGAGAGGTTTGGGGGGGGGGTTGAAAATGGGGTTAGGATTATTACTGATGTTTGCATTAGACTGTGGGGTAGATATCAGCTTGATTTTTGTATTACATATGGGATTAGGGTTGAAATCCTAGTGAGATGAAGGTTGGATTTAGAGTTGGAGTTGAGGAGAGGTTCAATAGGGTTGTGGTTGAATTGTAGGCTTGCTGCTGGTGTAAGGGTTGGAGTCAGAGAAAGCTTTCATATGGCTCAGAATGGAAATGTTGGGAAATGGTGGGAAACAAGTTTTCTCTTCCCTTACCTGGGTGAGCACTTTCTAAACAGGTGGAAAACCCAAAGTAAGACTGCTGGGGCCATCTCCAGAGTTAGGGGTCACCCACCACCTGCTTCAGCACTTACCTCTACCTTCCCACCTCTTCCCTGTCTTCCTCAACTGCCATCTCTTGCTCTTGAACAAAGTCAAGGTTCAAAATCTGTCTTCTTGCTGATCTCAGGAGATGTGCCTGTTGGGGACAGTATTAAGTCCCTTTCCAGGCAGCTGGTTTTTGCAGAGTTTTCTAGGCAGGAGTGGAGTTGAACCAAAGCATTCTGGGTAGGCTCCATCAGCTGCGCCTTCATCCTAGGGGTGAGTGGGGACATAGAGTGCCCCCTCCAATGCCTTCCTGGCCCTTGCCAGGGCCCTGACCTCTCTCCTTCTTTCTGCAGAGGCCCCAGCCCCTGCATGCCCTGTCTCGTTTCTCAGGGTGACAACCTGACATCCTCCAGCACTCAGCGCTGGGGTCAGGCTTTTAAAGCTGTCATTGGGGAGACTGTGGCCCCTCGCCCTCCCCACTCTCCCGCCCAACTGTCCCTTCATGCAGAAGCACGCATCAGGGCATGAAGCAGTGGACGACTGTGGCACTGCAATGCCTTTTAAACGCAGGCAATTAGTGGCTAAATAAAATATAGAACAAGCATTTCTGCCTGCTCCTGGCAGGGACCTGCTGAAAGCTGCCGGGGCAAGGAACCCTGGAAGTTGACAGAGGATCCAAAGATGGTGGCCCCAGTCACCTTATCTGGAGCCTCTTGCTGGGGTAGGGCCCACAGAAGAGAGGCTTGGTGACTTAAAAAACAGCCTTGATAGAGTTGGGGGATGCCGTGCTCTGTTTGGGCCACCATAACAAATATCAAAAGCAATGGAATTTTATTTCTCTCAATTCTGGAGATTGGGAAGTCTAAGATCAAGGCACTGGCAGATTTGCTGTGCATTGAGGGCCAGCTTCCTTATAGACAGCATCTTCTCGATGTGTCCTCTTGTGGCAGAAAGGACAAAGAGCTCTCTGGGATCTACTTTTTAAGACACAAATCCCTCTCTTGAGCCTAAGGTCCCAATGACTTTCTAAAGGCCTCATTTCCTAATACCATCACCTTGGGGTTTAGGATTATTTCAACATAGGAACTTGGGGAGACATAAACATTCAGTACATTGCAGGGGCACACACCGGAGCCGTGAGGGTCTTGGGGAAGCTGGAGGAGAGTCTTGCAGAATAGTGAAGGACCGAGAACAGTGGTTTTGGAATATGACAGACCTGGGTTGGTACCCTGGCTCTGACACTATGTTAGTCATCTCCCTATTGCTATGACAAAATACCCAAGATGATCCACTTATAAGGAGGAAAGGTTTATTTTGGCTTGCAGTGTCAGAGGTTTCAGTGCACTGTACTTGGTTGGCCCTGTGGCTTTGGGCTTGTGATGAGGCAGAACAGCAAAGTGGCAACTATGTGGTGCCACAGAGCCGCTCACCCCGCAGCAGCCAGGAAGCAACAAGAGATGGAGGAAGAGGCCAGGGTCCCAATATCCCCTTAAAGAACACTCTCCCAATGACCTAACGTCCTTCCACTAGACCCCAACTCCTCAAGCACCTCAGGCGGGTCATAAGCCTTTAAGAGATGGCGCTTCAGAGACATTTAAGATCTCAACACTAACAGCCACTTATAAGCTATGTGATTTGGGCTGACTCTTGACCCTTCCCAAGCCTCACTTGCCTTGCCTATAAAATGAGGATAAAAGCGTGCCCATCTCTTATCGATGTTAGCAGGTTTAGTAGGGTACTTAGTTATGTTAAAAGAAACCTTTCAGAAGGAAGCGGGGCTGAGGTAAGAAAGAATTAGAGATCTTGCTGAGAGGTCCTGGCATGGATGGGAGGACAGGCCATGAAAGGGAATTGGGAGCCCAGGAGAAGACCCCATCCCTGGGCCATGGGCTCTTTCCTCCGTGCCCCTCTCAGTTGTTTCAGAGAGAACAAGTTACTGGCCTCTGACTGTTAGAGGATGAAAGAGAAAGAGCACAGACCTCCGGATTCAGTCAGTCCTCCTTCCCTTCACCCTCCTCCTGGGAAACCATGCATAGATAATAACCTTAGGTGACTGACTGAAGGCACAGGCCAGGAGTCTCAGTTTCCCCCTCAGTGTGGCTTTAACAGCAGTGTGTCCTTTGACTGCAGAGAGCTCTTACAAACACACTAGCATCCCCACAGACCTTGGTGCCTGGCTTCCCTGTTAACTCTTGAGTGTCTCCCTCACTGCTCCAATGCTGAGCAGGGGTGCTTCTTGGGGGATGTGCCAGGGCTCAGGAAGCAGCTCAGCAGATTGCAGTTAAGGGGACAGAAGAGGCTAGTCAGTTGGCTCCTGCTCCCACATGGACCCCCATCCTGAAGCTCCAGCTCAGCTCTTTTCTTTAAATAAAAGGAATGACATCATCCTCATGCTTAGCTGCTGAGCCAGAGGGAGGTGATCTGAGACACTGTGGAGGGGAAGCAGGAGGAGCTGGGGGTGGGGTAGGGAAGCCTTGGGACTGATGAAGAACGGATACCGAGACCCTTGTGTGAGTGTCTTCTGGGGTCCACCCACGTGTATGTGTTGGCAAGTAAGAAAACTGGAATCACAAAATGTTAGCGCAGAGACGGACCTTCACAGAACTAGAAAAAGAGAGGCTCACAGATAACATGGTGGAGTTAAACAGATCTAGACAAAGCTCTTTGTGTGTCTGAGTCTCAGTTTCCTCATCTGTAAAATGGGGTCAAAACAGTGTTGGCCTAGGGGCTGGGGATGTGGCTCAAGCGGTAGCGCGTTCGCCTGGCATGCGTGCGGCCCGGGTTCGATCCTCAGCACCACATACAAACAAAGATGTTGTGTCTGCCGAAAACTAAAAAATAAATAATTCTCTCTCTCTCTCTCTCTCTCTCTTTAAAAACAACAACAACAACAAAAAAAAAACAGTGTTGGCCTAACAAGCGTTTTGTGTGAAAGATCTGGAAGAGGCGATGGCTGTAAGTACCTAGTGCATAATAGGGCTTCAATCAATGGTGACCACTGGGAATGATCCTGAGCAGAAACACAAGGATGCTGGGCTAGCAGCAGGGACCTCCATAGAGGTCAGCTAACCCTCCCTAGCAAGATTCCTGGGTCCCAGGTTCTTCCTGATCACAGTGTGTGTGATCCGCACTGTCTTTGTTCTCACTCGCCACTCGCTCACCTCTGGGTCCTGGGATCCCGGAAACTGCCTCTGCTCTCCCACTTTGGGCCCAGCCTGGATCCCTGGGAATTCTGGGGTTCTGTTTCCCCTGGGCTTCTCTGAGGCCCGCATTCAGGGCTTGCTGGGCTCCTGACACCTTCCTCCCATCTGAACTCTGGCTGCACTGAGCTCAGGGTCCCTGTTCTTCTCTTCCCCTCTGGTGAGTGCTGCACCTGCTTCTTCTTCTCTCTCTCTCTCTTCCTTTTTCTGCCTCTCCTTGCCTTGTCTCTATCCCTGCCTTTCCCCCACTGCTCTTCCGTCATGCTTCTGTCCCATCCCTCTCTCTGCTTGTTATCAGCTCTTGCTGCCGGGCTGTACCAGTCTCTGGTCTTGCTTCATCTCCCATTGTACTTTTTCTGCTCCCTAAAAGGGGACTTCCAAGCCTTGAACAAAAGAGACCAAAGGGCAAAGGCCAGGGTTGGTATCTGAGGCGGGGAAGGGGCCCACCACAGCCCTCTTCCCCACCCATGTTGGGTACAGCCCTGGCTCTGTGTGCTTCCTGAGCACGGGTGTGTGTGGGCTGAGGGCAGAAGGCCCATCTTGCCTGTCATCTGGAGAGACGTGTGTGCAAAATGTTAGTTCTATGGCTCTGATTCAGCTCCCAGGCGGCTGGCTGCGGAACACGATGACGGAAGGGGGTGATGGGGACCTGGAGAAGCGAGTTAGCTGGGCTGGAGATGGAGTCCTGGACTTTGGCAGAGGACCCGAGGCTCCCTGGAGAGGACCCAGGGTGATCTCATGAGGGTTTGGGTGGGGGTCATAGCACCACCAGATGCAGTATGTGGACTGGGTGGGGGAGGTGAAGAGGTTCGGCAAAGGAGGCACGGGAGGGGTGGGGGCACTGGGCATGATGAAGGGTACCCTGAGTCGGGCAGAGGGGTCCCTGGGTGGAGTGATGGGACATTGTGTGAGGGTTCAAGGGTGAATGTAGGTGAAGGAGTGGGTCATAAGGAGACGGTCAGTGAAGGAAAGGCACATGGAAGCTGGGCACGGTGGCGCATGCCTGTAATCCCAGCGGCTTGGGAGGCTGAGGCAGGAGGATCGTGAGTTCAAAGCCAGCCTCAGCAACTTAGCGAGGCACAAAGCAATTCAGTGAGACCCTGTCTCCAAATAAAATACAAAAAAGGGCTGGGGATGTGGCTTAGTGGTAGAGTGCCCCAAAATTCAATCCCCAGGATCAAACCAAACCAAACCAAAACACACACCCATGAAGGAGGTGAGAAGCTGTCCAGTGGGCCTCCTGGGGGCCTTCCCCTGCTTGACCCTCACCTGGCTCCCTGCTTGGCCCTCGTGCACCTCTCTGTTCCTGCTCTTCCCTTTGCGGCTTTTAGCCCTCGCCTGTCAGTGCCCAGGCTTCACCATCTCTCCTCTCCCTGTGCAGTTTCTAGTGGCCCTCCCAATTCAGGATATTCCCCTTAGAAGTCCCCTTATCACTGTGGTCTGACCCTGCATAGAACTATCTGTCTGTCTGGCCCTGAAACAGGACCCCAAATTCCCACTTGCCCTCCCTCATCTGATTGACTCAGGTGTTCCCTCCCGAGGAGCTGCTGGGTGCTCCTGAGCCTGGGTCTGTCCTGCTAGTTAGGATGAGAGTGAGGACGAGGCTACAATAGTCATCACTGCGGGCTAATGGTTTCACTGGAAAAAGTCCCATGTACCCTGGGGACAGTGTGTGTCCAGGTCCCCGCTGGCACATAACAGTCCACATGAGGCCAAACCCACCTGCTGCCTTCCCTTCCCAGGACCCTCTAACCTGTGTCTGTATCCAGAGGGGCCTGGAGGTGCTGCTGTGGCCCTTAGGTGTGGAGTTCACCGTGCACTAGGCTGTGGGGAGGCTCTGTACATTTTTAATTCAAATAAAATCTTCACAAGTATCTGAGATGACATTATTTTTATCTCCATATCACAGAAAAGGAAACTCTGGGAGGTTAAGTCACCTGCCTAGATTCACACCAAGGGCCCTCAGCTGGTGTTTTTAACCCCTGCAGACCTTGAGCAGCCACCTCCAGACAACTCCCTGCTTGGGACCTTGGGAGGTATGAGAGATGGAGGCCATAGGAACATTCCAGAAAGACCACTCATTCATAGCTGCAGCCTTGGTAGGGCAGGGTGCTCATAGCTCCTCTCCCCAAGGCCTGGGATACCTCCAAGGCACAAGGAGCACTTCTGGTCCCACATGGGCCTGAAGATGCCCCTGCCTCCACCAACACCCTTGGAAAGTTGTTAATTGGTTACACTTGTAGCCAACGGTGTGTGGGGGGGTGACCTAAATTTAGGGCACTTTTCTGGTCTGTCATGGAAACATGGGGTGGGTCTGAGGGTCCACTCCTGCTTATCAGCCGTGCCCTGCCAGCCAGGGGGAGCCCTGCCGGCCCCATGGAGGTGCATGAGGACCCTCCCCCCACCTCTCTGTGTGGGTGCGCTGGGCTGCTGTGTTCCTGAGGCGCCGGTGGGTGCGTGACGATGGCAGCTCCCACCCAGCAGAGCCGTGAACAGAAGGGGTGAGCTGCCGGCAGCTTTAAATAGCTCCTTGCTGTATCTCACTTGCCGAAGCCCCAGCCCCCCAAGTCTGGCTGCCCTAGGGAGGAGCTGTGTGAGCCCCAGAAATGAGGCCAAGAGAAAGGGGCTCAGACCCCCAACTCAAAAACATCCTCCTGTCACAGAAACACCTGTTCCTGACGATGCCTAAGAGACAAAACCCACTTTTTTCTTGGGTGGGTGGGCAGGGATCCAGAAAATTGCTCAAGGGACTGTGGGCTTATTTTGGCTGAAAAGATGCCGTGGCCAGGTGTCCACTCAGGCCCTCTCTTAAAGGAGACATATTGATCCTCCAAGCTCAGGTGTGACCCCAGCCACTCAGACACTGAGAAGCAACCTACCACCTCCGGCTCCAAGATCAGTCAGTGGACATTCCCTTGGTTACCATCTCTCCTCCTTACCTTGGTCCACATCTCCCTATGCACAGACCTTTGATGGTCTTGACCCTGCAACTTCATTTCCCATCACTCTTCCCAATCTACCTACTTCATTTGAAGACCTTCTTTCTGCTTCTCCAACGTGCCCAGCTCATTCCCACCTAGGACCTTTGCTCTTGCTGTTCCCTTGGCCTGAAATGCTCTTGTGTGGCGTGTCCCATAGTTAGAGTCAGCCACACTATGATTTTCCTGGGCTCCAGGGCCTTTTTGCTTTTGCAAGTCCTTTCCTCCATAAAAAGATACACAAATCATACTTTATGACTGCCTTGGTATAAACACAGATACATTCACATTATGTATGAAAATATTTTCTTCAACCTGAAAGCTCATGGTTTTCTTTTGATTTTCAAAGAAATTAAAATTTCTCAGGGCCTCTACAAGTATGGTACATACAGTAGTATATACAGTATATGTAGTAGTGTTACTGTTCCCAATGGAGAAATTAGCCCTTATCGAAACCTTCTCATAACTCAGGGCTCCATTCAAATGTCACCCTCTAAAAGCCTTACTTTGAACACCCCACTTAAAACTTGATCACACACTAGCCCCAATTTATTTATTTCCTGATTTATTTTCTTCACAGATTTTACAACTACCTGATAATTTCTTGTTTATTAGCTTCCTTGTTTTGTCTCCTGTAAGTATCCTGGAAACTCCATGGGGGCAGGGACTTTATTTTGTCACCGCTGATTAACTTGTTTCTTGCACAGAGAGGTCTGTAACATGATTGAGAAAATAGCCTGTTTGCTTGACCAGAACCCAGAGATCCTCCTCTCAGCTGTTGGCCACCTGTGCTCTTTCTTCTTGGGACCTCAGTCCCCTCCAAGTTTGAAGGAAAAAAACAAATCCATGCCCACACTTCACACACAACTCACTTGTCCTCTCAGAGCCTTGGTCCTTCCATCTGGAAAGTGGGGATCATAATGCTGACCTATTCTGAGAGTACAATGGGGTAGCATAGGCAAAAGCAAAGAACCAGCTCACAGAGGGATGTAGAGGGGCCCAGTAGACATGTTTCTTTCCCCACTTCTCTCTGGCCACTTCAGAGCTTACTATTGTCCAAGGCAGTGGGATCTCATGCTACTGAAGTTCATGTACTCTCTCTCTCTCCTTTCTCTCTCTCTCTCTCTCTCTCTGGTACTGATTGAACTCAGAAGCTCTTTACCCCTGAGCCATATCCCTTTTTATTTTTATTTTGAGATAAGGTCTCACTAAGTTGCTTAGGGCCTCACTAAGTTGCTGAGGCTGGCCTTGAACTTGCAATGCTCTTGTCTTAGCCTCCAGCATTGCTGGGATTACAAGTATATGCTACTGTGTCTGGTGGCCCATGTACTTCTGTGAATTTTGTTGGTTACAGATTGGCCATGTTCCCCTTTCCTCTTTGCAGAAAAACTTTAAACAGAAGCCCAGTGGAAATTCAGAACATCTTTCTCTTTTTCTTTCTTTCTACAAATATTTAATGAGACCCTTTTATGTAACAGGCACTGTGCTGGGCTCCAGGGAATCAGTAAAAAGTAAAAAAAGGATACATGGTCCCTGCCTTCCTGGAGCTTGTGTACGGTGCGTTAGGCAGGTGTTAATCAAATAATCACTATAAATAATGGAATTACTTTGTGTTAAATGCATCAGATAAGAAACCCAGTGGGCTGTGAGAACACATGATGAGGGAGTTTGACCAGGTCAGGGAGTAGGGGATAGCTTCCCTGGAGACACAAATCTCTGACCCGAGATTTCTAGACAAGTTGGAGTTCACTAGGCAGGGAGCCCAGCGGACAGTAGGAGAATTCCAGACAGGGGAACAGCATGTGCAAATACCCTGTGATTAGAGTTAAGATCAATGAGATGGAATGAAGGGAGAAGTATATGACCATGTGAGATAGGCTGGAGCAATAGGCAGTGGCCACACTGTGCAGAACTTTGTAGACCACATTATGGCATTTTTTTCTTTGGGGAGGTCCTCAAAGGATTTTAAATCATACGACTAGGCTTGTATTTTGAAAAGATGACTGTGGCTGCCTATGAAACAAGGATTTTAAATTTATGACAAAAAATCTTCAGCAGTCCTACTAGAAGAGGAATGGCAAATATATGCCCTACTTGTCAAAATTCCCCGTTCTTATTCCTATAGCAGACAGCACTAATCAATTATAGCAACAGTTCTCAAAGTGTGGTCCTCAGACCATCAGCATCAGCATCACCTGGGAATTTGTTAGAAATGCAAATGATCATACCGCACATCAGACCCTTGAATGGGGTGGAAGCCAGACATCTGTGTTTTAACAAGCCCTCCAGGTGATTCTGATGCATGCTAAAATTTGAGAGCCACTAAACTACAACACTCCTTCCTAACCAAGCCCTGATGCAGAGTCAAGACCTCCTCAAGACGGCCCTCTAAGTAGTCAGTACTAATGCAGGCTAATTGCACAGAGTGCTTGCTGGGGACTCCTCTAAGGGGGCTGCACAGATCCAGCTCTGGAGCTCAAGTTCAGACCCTGGCAAAGCCCTAAATGTAGGCAAGCTGTCACAAGTGCCAGAAGAGTGAGCCACTGGGAGATATTGCCTCAAGCCCCTGCTCAGCTGCTGCCTGGTGGGTATCTTCTCCCAGGCCTCGGTTTCCTCATCTGTGTGAAGAAAGTGTCTCTGAACAGGATCACTTCTGTAGCTTCTGAGCCAGAGTCAAGCGGATACATGCTCAGTCCCTGGGGAAAACCCTCTATAAATCTGCCTTCTCATGGGCTGGGTGGGGGTGGAGCAGGCAGTGCAGCCTTGGCAGAGATATCCTCCAGAGTTTGTAAGAGGCAGCATGTGACTCGGTCCTGGAAGGAAGCATCCATCACCCTGGGCAGCCAGAAAACCAGGGAGACAGCGTGGGAGTGAGGGAAGGAGGAGACAGAGCTCTCAGCCCACGTGCTCCCGCACTTTCCCAGGCCTGGGACCCATTAGCAGACTGGAGGACTCTAAGCCCAGAGAGTGGGGATGAGGGGTGGGAGGGGCCAGATTCTAGGAAACCATACAGGATACAAAATATGTGGCCCCGAACTTCCTACAAATCCTGAAACTCATAACGGAAATTCCTCCCCCAGATCCACAGTTATCTGGTTTCTCAGCTCAAATGTCACCTCAATTGAGAGGCCTTCTCTGATGAGCCATCTTTCCTCCTCCATTTTTTTTTTCTCAGTGTGGGGATGAAACTCAGGGCTTCGTGCATGCTACACAAAAACTCTAGCACTGAGCTACACTAGACCCTCTCTTTTTTTTAAATGGAAATTTTCTTCTTTTTTTTTTTTGTAGTTGTAGATGGACAGAATGCCTTTATTTTATTTGTTTATTTTTATGTGGTGCTGAGGATCGAACCCAGTGCCTCACGCGCATGCTAGGCCAGAGCTCTGCCACTCTACCACTGAGCCCCAGCCCCAGCCCCCTTTTATCTTTTTATGACCTTTGGAACTCAAATCACTCTTCAGAATCACAGTGGCTACTTCCCGGCATCCTCCTGGGATGCGTGCTCCCTGAGGGCAAGAGTCTCCCTGTCTTACTCGTGGCTCCACAGCCACCACGGTGTGCAGGGACTGATTGGCGATGACTTAACATTATTTCATCATGCCCCAATATTCTCTGAAATAGGGAATGTGATCATTCTCCACTGTTCGGATGGAAATACTTCAGGCAGATAAGTGACTTGCTCAAAGGTCACACAGGTAGGCATTGAGAGAGCCCCTATTTGAGCCTCTGTCTGTCTGACCCAAAGCTCAGGATATTTGGAATGTGAGAGCAAAGGGGCTGCTGGGAACATTGCCCAGGAGAGAGGGGGCAGTGCTGACCTCAACTCCCAAGTTCCTGATAAGGAAGCAGCAGCCCCGCACAAGGAAGGCCCCCAAAGCTGGAATTCCTTTGTTTAGGATTTCTAAAGGGAAGTCCTACTTTACACAGCTGCTGTCCACCTTCTGGAATTTGTTACTCCCAAGGGGTCTTCACAAACTGAAAATAGAAAGGAGTTCAGAAAGAGCCGCACAAAAGTAATGGATGGCAGGTCCCCCGAGGTAATTGAAGGAAACGAGAGATGCTGGGAGTTTGAGCCTAGACCCTGGAGGTCTGCATCATGCTGGGGACTGCCCTGGTCTCCCCAGATGGTTCCCAGGTGCCACAGGCGGGAAAGCATGTGGGAGGTGCTGGATCTCCAAGTTCTAGCCTACTTGCTGTGGGATTGGGGCGGCCTCCATTCTTCCTCCCAGCTCCCACTGGGGCCCCATTGTTGGGCAGTTGGGGGACTGGGTGTCTTGATTTGGGGACTCGCCTGCCCAGGATGGACAATTTGCATATGTTCTGGTATTTCCTTCCTTCCTTCCTTCCTTTTTTTTTTTTTTTTTGGTACCAGGGATTGAACTCAGAGGCACTTGACCACTGAGCCACATCCCCAGCCCCATTTTGTATTTTATTTAGAGACAGGGTCTCACAGAGTTGCTTAGCGCCTCACTTTTGCTGAGGCTGGCTTTTTTTTTTTTAAATATTTTTATTAGTTGTTGATGGACCTTTATTTTATTTACTTATTTATATGTGGTGCTGAGAATTGAGCCCAGTGCATCACGCATGCTAGTCAAGCGCTCTACCACTGAGCCCCAGCCCCAGCCTGAGGCTTGCTTTGAACCTGTGATCCTCCTGCCTCAGCCTCCTGAGCCGCTGGAATTACATATATATATATATATATATATATATGCGCACCCGGCTGTTCTGGTATTTTCTTTGGAGCCTCCTCTTTTTTTCCCAGAAACTTTTTTTTGCAAGGTCTTTATTGCTTCCTAATTTTTCATACAGCTTCCATTTATTTGTCTTATTAAGTACTTTTCTGATTCAGGTTAGCCTAGGGTGGGAAAGGCCTTCATGTCCTCTCTTCCCTGGACACGCAACTCTGGGTGACTCCCTCCCACCAGCAGCCTCCACTCTCCTTTGGGGATTATATTTCCCTTCATCTGTTGTCTGGGCTTCCTTGCCTCCCCTTCCCTCAGTACTTCCGCTTCTTTCTTCTTTGCTCCCCAACACACACTTGTGCCCCACCCCATCCCTTCTACCTCTGTTCCTTCTCTCAGGCTGCCTACTCCCATGGCTTCCCCTTTCCACTTGGCCAGTTTTTTCCTCTTCCTCTTCCTCCTCCTCCTCCCTGAGGCTCCTTTTCTCTCCATATCCTTAACTCCCTCTCCCCTCCCCCCACAGCACCCTCACACTCCCAAGTCACCCTCAGAGCACCAATATCTCTCTCAGCCCACCCCTCGCTCCCTGAAATATCTCTAGGCCCAAATTGTGCTGTAGCATTCTCAGGGGATATTTCATTTCCCCCCAGCCCTGCAAAGTCCTCTTTAAATGGCTGAATCCCTGAAAACTCCCTCCCTCAAAGCCAACATCAGTGAGGACAGGCAGGGACAGGTCCCTAGTATGACAACAAGCTTCTGGCCTACTGTGGGCAGGACAGAGGCCTGGACAGGGACAGCAGCCCCCTCTTCCTCGCTGCAGACTCCCCAGATAGAGGTCTTATGGCCACCCAGGGGCAAGTGGCTGGGGAAGTGGGTGATACCCAGACCCTCTCCATAAGCAGCAGCAGCTCTGGGCCCTCTGGACAGGCCTGACTTCTGCCTGGGCCTTTTCTGCTGCAGCTTCCTGGCTTAGGACAGAGGTCCAAACGCTCAGACACCCCCATGTATGTACCTCTCTACACCCTTATACCTCACATCAGGGCTTCTCAAACCTGGGTGCACCAGAATCACCTAGAAAGCTTGAGAGTGAGAGGCTCCACCCACTGGAGTTTCGGATCCTCTAGGTCTGGAGAGGGCACGAGAATGCATTGCACTCTGGACACAGGCCCACACTGCGGTGGCTGCTGGTCCCAGAACCCAGCCCTGAGAATCACTGCTCCATAGATACCCACCTGAGCATGCACTGCCGGGGACACCTTCCTGCACAGACTTTGCAAAACAGCAAGGGAAGCCAGGTAGCTGGGGAGAACTGAAAGCTCTGAACTGAGATGGGGAATTCCTTGGCCTAAGAACACAGACCCTGGCCTCGTTCTTTCTCGCTCTGACTCTGCTATTTCTCTTTCCTTGCCACGTTTCCACATACTTCCTCAGTCCTCACCCTCCCTGAATTCTCCAGTGGGCCTCCCAGCTCCGCTGCACACATGAGCTCATCCATCTCTATCACCCTGTGAGTGAGCGGTGGGCAGGTGAGAGAGGAAGATTACAGGAGAACGGGCGCTGTTCCCTGCTAACAGGGCACTCGCTCACCGCGAGAACGCAGCCAATTATTCCCCGTGTTCTGGGGGATAATCATTAATGCCACAGGAAATTCTAAACAAGTGATTAAATCATTACTGGGGAAGGCACAGGGAGCCTGTGCCACCATTAAGCTTCCCTCATACTGTTTGGTCTCAGGAAAGTGTACCTGGGAAGGGAGAGAGGCACATTCCCGGCCCTACAGCATCAGCAGCAGCCAGTCTGGCAGGGGTTGTCCCCAGAACCACCTTCCCACTGAGCTGCACACCCAGCTACGGCCCTGAGAGCCCCTCCTGAGCCAGCCACAAAGAGGGCTCTGTTCCAACAACCCTTCATGATAACATGCCACTTGATGAATCCAGGCATTAAATTGACAAAGATTTATTAAATACCTACTGTGTGCCTGGTGGTATTCTAGGGACTGGGATTAAAACGTGAATAAGACAGACAGGTCCCTGTCCTAGTGGAGAAGGCAGATGACCCACATCATCAATAGGGCAAATGCTCAAGAGGAAATAAACAGGACACTGGCTGTTTTGAGCCGATATCTACTGGGAGGAGCTTGGAGGCCCCCCTATTCTCTGACAGCCCTCCACGGGGCTGACCAGCAGTTGATACCCATCTCTCGGGCCTGCAGATCATGTTTTAAGTGAACATCAGCAATGTCAGAGCAGCCCCCTTCCTACCCCGAGTCCCCACCATGCTATCTTTGGAAAGATAATGAATGTCTCCAGCAGCCACTGTTTTTTAAGCGCGGTGTGTCAGGCATTGCACTGGGCAATTTATGATCATGACATCATTCCATCCACAGAACAATCAAAATGTTGTAGACTAGGTGTTTCTTAGTCCCCATTTTACAGATAAGCGAATGGAGACCCAGAACATTGGAGCCATGTGGCCAAGTCACACACTAAGTGATTAAGGGTTGAACTGAGTTCTGAGCAGAGACATTTAACTCCTTCTTGTCCAGACGCCCAGGAGAAGCCTGAAGGGCCTGTGTGGGCTCCTCGGGATTCATGTCAAGGCTACGAAGGGGCTCTCCTTGCATCAGCCTCTACCATGTAGCCCATGTAGGGGGAACGATTTGAGATGGCCAACTGCAGTTGAGGACCCTAGATCAGTCCTCTTTGGCATCTCCAGACTGTGTGTCCTTATAGAACCCACACAGGCCATCGGCCCTACTGCCCCGCTGTTCCCCAGGACCTGCAGCCCCAGAAGGCTTGTCCTGCTTGTCCTTGCATACCCTGCACCTCCTGCCCCTGCAACCAGGCTGCCCTCCTGAGGGCCAGCAGGGCAGCCAGGGGCAGCCAGGACAGGAGCCTGGGTCTGCGGTGACTCATTGGCTGGTGCTTGGGAGGCCATGGTGAATTATTCACACAGATTCTGTGAATTATTCACGTTGTTATTATTTATTTTTCAGATACGCCTGCAGCAGAGCCTCCAGGCCCATGTTCAAAGGATGACATAACTCCTGACTCCTGATCCCCTCTGTCTGTGGAGAAGGAGCCCGGCCTCTCTCCAGCCTTGGGGGCGAGTCCCAGACCACAGGCTGAGGGCAGGGAGCTGCTGCCTTGGGACAGACTCCTGCAGAGCCCCTCCCTGGGCACCAGCTGCAGCAATAATGGTCCCCCCCTCGCTGGGGCTTCACTGTGTGCCAGCAGTAGGCTCAAGTGACTGTCACAACTGCCCAAGGGAACACACCACCAACCCCATTTTACAGATGAGGGAACTGAGGCTCACGTTGCATCCAACGTCCCTCATCAGGACCACCAGTTAGTAAATAGTCCACAGGTCCAACCTGTGGACTCTAAGGTCAGTGGCAGCCATGTTGCATATGTCAGTGGGCGGGCGTAGTGTTTGACAAGGTCCAACTGCACCCACCCCTCCACCCTCAGCTCCAAACCATGCTGAGAGGAGGCCACACCCAGGGACTCCAATGCTCTAGAGGAGGCATCTCTGCATCTCTATGGCAACAGGATCCTGAGCAGCCAGAGCTGAGGTTGGTTTGTCTCTGAGAGGCAGAGGTGGACTTTGCCCATAGAGGCCCCAGGTGTCCCAGGCTCTGAGCAAGTGTGACTCAGGGATCTCCCAGCACTCTCACCCAGTTCCCCCACCCCCAGACACAGCTCTACTCCTTCCTCCCAGAGCTCCCAGGAAGCAGCCACCCAGCCTCCCTTCCCCACTCCTCCTCTGGCTCCCTGCAGTCTAACCTCCATCCCTCTGGCTGCAGCTCAGATCCTTTTCCCTGGGGAATACCATCCCCCACCCTGGACACACACACAGTGCCATCTGGAGGAGGAGCAGTGGACTCAGCCCTGGGAAGACACCCTCCTGTCCTGGAGGGGCACCTTCCTCTTTTTGCCACCCCATTCACTCACTCCCTCATCCACTCATGAATACGTATTGGGTACTTACATTTGCCAAGCACTGTTCCAGAATCTAGGGCCCCTTGTCAGGGCCTGGGGGTGGGGTGGGGGCAGCCCCTCCCCCAGGACCTGTCTTCCTGGACACAGGAAGTCAAATCACAGGCAAACTGGATGGGAGCCTGATCTTCCAGCCCCTGACTCTGGGTGACCTTGAGCTAGGAGTTCCCCCTCTGCACCTTTCCCTTTTTACAAGAAGGGAGTGGGGCAGGATCTGCTCTCCACAGCCCTGCCAGCCCGGCTTTACTCGGGTGTCAGTAACTCAATAACAGGAGCAACAGAATCATTTCCATCCCACAGCTGCAAAAGTCAGGCTCACACGTGCTCCAGCTCAGGTGGACTTAATAACTGTCCCTCTCTTCCCGGCTCCATGCATTTTAAAGGAGTCTGGGGATGGCTCTGCCACTAATGGTGGATTTCAGTTGCCAGAGAGGAAAGGAAGCAAGCTTTTGCACAATGCCTGTGCTCTCCTCACAAATGTTCTTTATTCATCTTTGCAGAGTTAGATCCCATTATCCCCATTTTACAGACAAGGAAACTGGGACTCAGCCCACACGGCTGGTAAACACCAGGGCTGGGATTTGAACCCAGGCCCACGGCAGCCCATGCTCTTGCAGCTACACAGATGGAGTGCGGCTCTTTTCCAAAGCCTGTGTTGGAGCTGGGGGTGGGCAACCAGGTCAATACTTCTTTGAGGGAATCTTCTGGGTGCTGCAGATTTCCGCTTTCTCTGCCAACCAACTAAGGAGGGGCGGCCTTGGGCCCAGCTGTGCTGAGTCATTCAGGGCCTACAAAAGTCCAAGTTTGTTTATCCCAAAGCAGCCACCGCAGCGGGCAGCAGGGCAGGGACTGTGCCAGCTCTTTACGTCCAGGCACCTGGGCTTTGGGGCAAGGGGTAGGCAGGTGGGGCAGGACCACAGAATCTGACACAGGTGTAAGGGCAGGACAGGGCTGTCCTCTGACGCTGCAGCACCAACACCTCTGGCCCATTAATGACCTTGTAGGCAGGACACTGGTCTCTGCATGAGCCTGGCTTTTGCCCAGTGGTCCTAGAGTAAGTTAGTCTCTCAGTGTAATCCTTGGGCCACTAACATCTGAAAGGGCGGGGCTATTCATACAGCCAAGTCCATTTTCATGTTTTTCTGGACTTCCAGGATCTTCCAGGCAGATCTTGCAGGAATGTGCTTAACAGAAGCTGTTACTGAGCTCCCTCCAGCGCCCAGCCCCTGGGGCAACCCAGGTGTAACTCCTGGGCTGTCAGGAGTTAGGGATCAGGCCCTTCACCTCTCTAGCCTCAGTTTTTCCATTTGTAAAACTAAGGGATGCCTATATCCTTCTCCTGGGTTGGGTGGAGGATGTGTATAAAGTGGTCTTATAAAGTGGTCATGATTCCAGTTCAGATGATCAGCCCTGCCCCACCCCAGCCAGGCCTGAGGCTATGGTCTGGAAGCAGAGAAGCTTTCCCAGGTTCTAGGCTCCTCAGATCTACAGTGTGCTGGTGGCAGTTTCTCCATAGAACTATCCTATAAAGCATGGTCATCTGTACCTGTTGGCCTTCTCAAGGCTCTGTAGAAAGCCAGCTCTCCAGACCTTCATCGTGGACAGACTGGGGCTTCCAAGGTCAGACCCAGGTTTCAGAACAGGCTGCCATGTGGTCTCTGGGGCAGAAGGTTCTGGAGAGAGTCAGGGCCTGGGCTGTGATCAGGACCCAGGTGGAGGTGGCACTCTCACTTAGGCAGAGCCTGAGGCCCTCTTGCCCCTGGCTGGGGGAGAGAGAGAAGAATTTATATATATATATATATATTTATTTATTTATTTATTTTAGCTGGAGGATCGAACCCGGGCCGCACGCATGCCAGGCGAGTGCGCTACCACTTGAGCCACATCCCCAGCCCTGTTGTGAGTTCTTTTTACAGATGACAAACTAGAGGTGTAACCTTTGAGCTAAAGTCCTGGAGCTAGAAAGCGGAAAAGCTGGGATGGAACCCAGGCCTTCATGATTCCAAGGTTCAAGTCCAGCCTGGGGCACCACCTTCCTAAGTCATCCCTATCAAGATGATGATGTGCTGAGAAATGGGGCAAGGCCCGGCTCTGGGCTGGGCATTAGATATTCTTTCTCACTTAACCTTCACGACAACCCTCTGAAATAGAGACTATTATTTTTCTCCCCATCTTATAGGGAAGGAAATTGCCCCTCGGAAAGTCTAAGGCCCTAAGGTGACTTGTTTGCTCTTCACTATTATATCTGGGGTCTGGGGAAAGTGCCCCCCATTACCAATCTGCCATAGTTGCGCTTCATCTCTAAGTGCTACTAATCACCCATGTTAGCCTTCCATTTGAAGGTCCCCTTACTCTTCCTGTGCCCTCATCCTGGCCCCTCAGACCCGCAGCCAGGATTGCAGAGGTGGCCCCCACCCCAACTCCAGCAACTAACTGCCTTTAGCGCTGCCTGAGGCCCACTGGGAACCTGCCCCTAATTGCATCTCAGGCTGGGAGGCTATTAGCCCTGATTGCATCCCCAGTGTCTGCCTTGCCCCCTGGGTACATGCTCTCAGCTTCCACAGGGGTTTGAGATGACATCAATCTCCAATCCAAGGGCCTGGCCTGCTTGGCTCCCCAGTACTTCCTCCCATCCCCTCATCCCTATTCCAATGACCTCCTCTAGAGAGTCGGTCACCCACCATGGGGCAGCCAAGAGCACTGGCTTGGGAATGTCCCCAGCCAGTCATGTATAGTGTACCTACCTACCTCTGCTTCCACATCTCACAGGCCCAGCTGCTGTGGGACCCACACGGACCCTGTCCCCACCACGACCTCTGTGTTCCTCCACTCACTACCTCCTCCTCTTCTTTTCAGAGTGGGAAGACAAGCATCTGGGAGTTAGGAATCCTGAGTGCTTTTCTTCTCTGTGTGACCTTGGGCAAGTCCTTTCCACCATATGGAGACTGGCCTATTTTCTCTAATTCACTTTAGCAGACAAGGTTGCCATTTTGGTGATTCCTGGGATTTCCTTCCACTGATATCTAGAGTGCTAGGCATGCTGCCAAGGCTTGAGGAGTCTAGCAGGGCAAGTTCCTGCCCTCACAGTTACCACACAGAGCCATCAGGGAGAGCAGAGAGAAGCACAGGATGCCGTGGAGGGCGGGGAGGCCAGTATTGGCCCAGGGAACCTAGAAGAGAAGCTTTGTCTAGCTTGGAGGTGTGGTCTGAGAAAGCATCCTAGTTTCTGAGGCCTAAAGGATGCGGACGAATTTGTCACATAAATGAGGCTATGTGTGGGGCTGGACACAGAGACTGTTCCAAGCAGAGGGAGGAGCACTGGGAAATGGCCTTTGTGGGGGGGAGGGCATCAAGTGTAGAGGCTGGAGGCTGGACCAAGACCTTGTTGGAAGAGTTTGGACCTTATTCTGAGGGCATGTGTTTTAGTCAGCTTTTTCACGGCTGTGACCCAAAAATCTGACATGAACAATGTTAAGGAGAAAACATTTACTTGGGAGCTCATAGTTTCAGAGATCTCAGTCCATAGACAGCTGACTCCATTCCTTGGAGCCTGAGATGAGGTAGAACATGATGCCAAAAGTGGGCTGGGCACGTGGCTCAGTGGTAAAGCACTTGCCTAGCATGTGTTGGGGCCCTGAGTTCAATTCCCAGCAGGGCCCTCACCCTCCCAAAATACCATGAGCATCATGGCAAAAGTGTGTGGTGGAGGAAAGCACCTGAGAACATGGCACCAGAAAGCAGAGAGAGACTACTTCACTCACAGGGACAAAATATATACCCCAAAGGCACGCCCCCAGTGACGCACCTCCTCCAGCCACTCCCCACCTGGCTACAGTGACGCCCAGTTCATCTCTAGCAGGGGGATTAACTCACTGATCGGGTTATCTCTTATAATCCACCTCTGTGTTGCACTGTCTCACACCTGAGCTTCCGGGGGACACCTCATATCTAAATCACTGCAACATGGAAGAGCTCTAGCAAGACTTGGAGCAAGGGGCTGGGGTTGTGGCTCAGCGGTAGAGCGCTTGCCTAGCACAGACAAGGCCCTGGGTTCGATCCTCAGCACCACAGAAAAATAAAATAAGTAAAATAAAGGTATTGTGTCCAACTACAACTAAAAAAAAAGAACTTGGGGCAGGAGCATGATCCAGCTGCCATGTGGAGAAGGACTCGGCCAGGGGCCTGCAGGCAGGCTCCTGACGGTGGCTCCTTCCTCCCCCACACCTACCCCTGCCACATGCCTCCAGGTCCTCCTGCCATAGGACCTTCACACTGACCTTCTCCCCACGGCGGCCTCTGTTCCTCCACCAGCTACCTCCTCTTCATCTCTTCATACTCCTCCTGTCCCCATTAGAAAAGGAGACAAGACTTTGCTTTTTCTTTTTCTTTCGCCCAAATTCCTCGGTTCCCCTTTCCCAAAGCCCACACACATACCCCCTAAGTCCTGCTGCAGATCCCCTGGTGGAAAGAAGGGCAGGAATGTCTGCAGGAGGTGACACAGCTATCTGCCCTAGGAGAGCTAGAAAGGAAGGGGTCTGGAGGGTCCCCACCTGGCTGAAGCTCCAGTAGGGAACTTAAAGCCCCTGTCACGCAGCACACCACACCTCCTTCCCTCAGGGGTTAGTCCAGGTCTAAGCCACCAGACTGCAACTGCAAGTATCTCCAGTTTATCCGCTCCAGGGAGCCCTGGGGATCTTTTTCCCCTCCCCCACCTCCCCTTCCTCTCCTGGGTTCTCTCAAGTTCCCTGCCTCCATCACCCAGTGCTCATCATGGAGCCGGGAACATGTGTGTGTGGGGTGGGGTGCTGGGGTGTGTGGTGTGCGCAGGAAGTACAAGGGAGATGTGCCAGAGGGTGCCTCAAGGCTGGAAAGAGATTTCAGGAGGATTCAGAGATTAGAGAATTCAACTTCCTGCCAAGTCTCCCTGGAACCTAGAATGCTCGAATGCTCCTGGCCCCCACTGTAGAGAGTGCTCCGCTGGCCAGGCCAGAGCTGCATGGACCCCTGGGCTCCTGCTCCTGGCCCTGTCTCCAGCTCCCCAAGGCTTCCTAAAGCACATTCCCACACAGGGACCTGGAGCTGCCGTACCTGGGGCCCAGATATGCAGGGCCCCTTTCTCCCCTCAGCCACCTCCTAGGGGTAGGGTGCTCTAGCCAGACTCCAGCATCGTCACAGGGCACTTCAATGGCTTCTGCTTTGCCTCTGTCTACTCTTCTCATCCTTGGCCTCAGCCTAGCAGCCTCACTCTCCTCATTTCCCTCCCTGTGCACCCCTGCCCCCCCAATCCGGCCCTCACACTGCAGCCAGACAGATGTTTCCATAAGGACACTAAGGTCACTGCTCTCCTTAATGCCCTTCCATGGTTCCCCATTGCCCTCATGGCGGAAGCCAACTCCTCCCTGTAGCTTACAAGGCCCAGTTTGCCACTCGGACCTCAGTGGCGACTGCCCCCAACACGCACCACCTAAGGAGCCTCTTCTCCAGCCGTCTCTAGCATTGGGTCCATGGGCTCTCTGCCTGGTTCCTCCGGGTCATGGCACTGATGGTTTCCACTCTCCGAGTCCCCATCACACATCTCCAGGCGAATCCCTCCTTGTTTCTCAGGTCTCAACTCAGAAGTTAGCTCTGCCTAGAGGCCAGAAGCCTCTGCCCACCAGGTAGATGCCCCCTTTAGGTGTTCTCTAGAACTCCCCCTGCCTCAGCACTGACCACACCTACTGTAAATGCCTAATTAACATATTTATCCCAGGAGCCCTTCGCTGTGCCCAGAAGAACTTAATAATGTATTCCAAGTGCATGAACTGAGGAATAAGGGGAACCGGCAAGATGGCAGTACCCTGTTGTACCCAAGTGCCAAAGACACCACTACTGGATTCATAGCAATGTGGTAGCTATCAGGGATTGTGTCAACTCCAGGCCGGGCACTCGCCTGAGCATTACTTCATTTCATCCCCCTGAGACCTTGAGAGAGACATTACTGCTATTATCCCCTTTTTATAGATAAGGAAACTGCTATCGTATGAATATGACTTATACCCACCAAACCTCATGAGGCTTAATCTTCCTTGTGAGGTACCAGGAGGTGGGGCCAGGTGGGACCTCATGGGGGTGATTAGATATTGAGGGGCTTGCCCGCCAATGGGTTAATCTATTCAGGGATTCCTCCCCCAATCCTGGGATGGAACCCAGAGCCTTACACATGCTAGACATGTGCTCTACCACTGAGCGACATCCCCAGCCCCCATCATGGAGTAGTGGGTTAATGGGTTATCTCCAGAATGGGTCAGTATAAAAGCCAGTTTGACTCTGTCTCCTGTGTCCTGTGCCTTCTCCAGATTTCCAGAGTCCCTACCAGCAAGAAGGCCGTCACCAGACATGAGCTCAGAAAGGTTAATCTACCTAAGGTCGCACAGTCAGAAGGTGGTACAGACTAGATCTTCCTAAGGGCTGGGGTAGGGGCTTGGAGGTGGAGCCCTCGCTCTGTGTGAAATGCATCTAGAACTCAAAAAAGCTTTTTATCACTCTAGAACATTCCGCAGTCCAGAGAAATACCAGGGTCCCTCCCCCACACACCCTGGAAGAAGTTCTGCTTCTCTGGGCACGGGGTAGGGGGTCCCTGAGTCCCTAGAGGGAACTCACCCTGGAACTTCCAGGAGGTGTAAGAGAAGCAAGTCCCTGGTGACACCCTTGTCCCCACTCCTGTCTCCTTCAGAAACAGAAGTCCGGGAAGCCGGGAGTACATCCCCTCATCGTCAGGGCAGAAGGTAAGGTGCTGAATTTAATAGCAAAGCAAATTTGGCTGGAGAGGAAATGAGATTTCTTTGTCAAGGTGAGAACGTCTGGGAGAGCTGGGAATGGGGTGGAGTGGGGGGAACCGGGGCACTTTGGGGGGGCTGCCAAACGGGGAGTGTGGATCTGGAATTATTAGAATGTTGATTATGTCCTCTTGATTGTTAATGAAATTCTTCACCTTGGATTTCTGGACCAGGGGGAAAGCTCCCGGAGCTCATTTTCCTGCTGATGAGAGCAAGAGAGAGGGCAGGAGGGGGCAGAAGACTCTTGGCTTAGGGAGAAATTAAATTCCACCTAAACAAATGGGACTGGACAAGCCCAGCCGCTGCCATTTGGAGGCAGGGCCCTGGGCTGACCTGCAGTTCCTGGTAGAAAAGGGTTGGACACCCTGAGTAGGGAAATGACCATGAGGCCTGCAACTTAGGTGGCAGAGCGCGCTGACGTTGAGGGCCCTGCTCGCAGCCCAAGCAAAGGCCTGTGCCTGTATTATCCCAGGGAATCCTCCAGCGGCCATTGCGGGTGAGTACTATGGTTGTTCCCATCTTGCAGACAAAGACAATGAGGCACACAGAGAAGAGAAGCTTGTCCAAGCTCCCACAGCTGGGAAATGGAGGCACCGATATTTTAGTCCCAGCCGTCTGGTGCCAGTGCATTGTCCTTCGAGATTCGAGATTCCTGGCTCAACCTCACTACCTCCCTGAGTCTCGGATGGCTCACCTAGGACATGGAGCCAGTAATAGCCATAGAAAGCTGTTGTTAGGAATCAATGAAAGAAAAAAATTAAAGACAACTTAAGCACAGAGATAACATTCCCTTTGGAGACTTGCTCCCTGCCTCCCAAAGTGGGGAAGTGGCCCTTCTTATGATTGACTGAGCATCTACAATGGGTAGGCACTGCTCTAGAAACTGGGGATATAATAGGGAAGGAAATGGATAAAATCCATGGAATGAAACACTTCAGCAAGCAAATACCTGGGGAAAGATTATTCCAGGGAAAGGGAACAGCAAGTGCAAAGGTCCTGAGGTGGGTCTGTGCCAGAGATGTTATAGGAACAGCAAGGAAACCAGAATAGGTGCATTAGAAAAGGTAGAGAGTAGGAATGGGAGTTATGAAATAATGAGAGAAGGGCACATTGTTCTGGCCTTGTCGGCTTTTGCGAGGATTTTTAGCTTTTATCTGAATGAGACACTAATCTACCAGAGGGTTTTAGATATGATCTAATTTATGATTTAAAGGTACCACTCTGATTGTGGCATTGAGAATGGATGTTGGGGACCTGGGCAAAAGCGGGGAGGAGAGTTGGGAGGCTATGGCAATAATTCAGGAGAGGGGAGGTGGTGGCTTAGTTCTGGAAGGTGGTGACGGAGAGGGTGCTGGAGGTCAGATGAGCTCTACTGTAAAGGTGAGGCCAACAGGATGAGCTGGGATCCAAAGCAGGGAGAGAGAGGAACCTACTGCTGATTCCAAGGTCCTCCCTCCCTCTCTCAGTTCCCTGGACACCTGTCCCCTTCTCTGGTACAAACTTGACCCAGTGTATAAATCTGCCTCCTGGACTTCTGGGTTTCCCCAAATCCTGCCCCTGGTGCAGGAGGCTCCACTGCACTCTGACACCCACCTCAGCTGCCCCTGGAGGGTTCTGGCTCCTCCTGACTGTGGTGCCCCTCACTCCCCAGAACTGACCCTGGTCCCTGTCATCCAGCAGCCTCCCCTGCTGCCCTCAGATCCCAGCTGGAGAGTCCCTCCTCCATGAAGCTTTTCTTGACCTGCTTTCTAGGTGAAGCCCCTGGATCCAGCTCTCCTGTCGCCACAGAGGCCATCTCCTCTTTCCTCCTGTGATAGTTTTTTTTTTTTTTTTTTTTTAATTTTTAAATTTTTGGGGAGGGTGATATTGGCAAATGAACCCATGGGTGTTCTACACTCTACCACTGACCTATATCCCCAACCCTTTATTTTTTAATGAATTTATTATTATATTATTATTATTTTGAGATAAGGTCTAAGTGGCCTTGAATTTGTAATCCTCCTGCCTCAGCCTCCATAGTTGCTGGGGATTATAGGTGTGCACCACCGCACCCAGTCTTTGTGTGATTATTTGCTGTAAACCTGGCCCTGCCACCACCTGACTGTAACCTCTACAAGGGCAGGGGCCCAGAGGTGTCCCAAGAAGAAGGCAAATCACCAAAAGAGACATGCAGTGGACTAGATATGGGTCCTTACACTTTTGATAAATTAACTCTCATTGACCTACAGTCTCCATCTGCTAGATAATGCCCAGCATAGAGCAAGTGCTTGATGTATATGTAGTGAAGAAATGAAGCAGAGTTCTAGAAGATCTTAGGCATTAAGATATAAGATCTTGGGCTGGGGATGTGGCTCAAGTGGTAATGCACTCACCTGGCATGTGCGGGGCGCTGGGTTTGATCCTCATCACCACATAAAAATAAAAAATAAAGATGTTGTGTCCACCAAAAACTGAAAAATAAATATTTAAAAAAATTCTCTCTCTCTCTCTCTCTCTCTCTCTCTCTCTCTCTCTCTTTAAAAAAATATATATATAAGATCTTGGGAAAAATCTTCTGAGACTCAGTTTCCCCATATTTGAGGATGGGAAGAACACCTACTTCATGACTGGTTGTGGGGATTGTACTCCAAGGCATGAGCAATACCTTGCACTAGTAGATGCTCAATTATTGTTCCTATAATGTGCGTTCTGATGATTACCACCGTAGGACTCCCCTGTGCCCCCGCTTCCTCACCCCCTCCCATCCCACCTTCCCTCTCCCAGCCTCCCCTTCCCTCCTAAGGACTCCCAGCTGTGGAATCACCAAAGCCTCCAAACACTCCCTTTCTCCCCCAGGATCCCCAAATTCGCCACTGGTTACATATTGATCCTGTTTAACTTTCCCAATGGATGATAAACATGAAATTAAAATGACTTCCTGGAATATTAATGTAGTAAATGGCCCTATTAAAAGAAAGAAAATACAGCTGAGAAAATTCGCTTTGATGTAGCGTTTCTGCAGGAGGCTCATTTATCTGCAGCTCAGACTCTCCAAATGAGATTCTGAAGGTTTCTCTGATGTCTCTTATTTTTCCCTCACCCAGAATTTAAACAGAAAATAGAATCACAAGCTGGTGTCATAAAAACGTGGGCCTTTTCCCTTCTCAACCCAAAGCAAATGAAAACAGGGCCAGGTAGATGTCAGTCTCTGCAAACTGGGCCTCACCTACTGCTGCAGCTTGCCCACGGGGGCCTGCTCCAGGCTGCCAGGCCGAGGAGCAGCGGTTGTCCAGAGGCCTGTGCTGCTGCTGAAATTAGGAAAGGTGACTCAAGACCATAGGGGGCTTGTCCCAGTTTGGGTATATATTTTGATTTTTGTGGACTTGAAATCTTTTTTTTTTCCTTTTTTGGTACTGGGGATTGAACCCAGGGGTGCCAAACCACTGAGTCACATCCCCAGACTTTTTTTTTTTTTTAATTTAGAGATAGTCTCACTGAGTTGCTCAGTGGCTCACTTTTGCTGAGGCTGGCTTTGAACTTGCGATCCTCCTGCCTCAGCCTCCAGAACCGCTGGGATTCCAGGTATGCACCATTGAGCCGGGCTGTGGACTTGAAATCTTGGCTCTGCCCCTTATTAGCTACATTATCTTGAATAAAGTATTTAAACCTTTCTGAACCTCACCTTCCTCATCTATAAAATGGGAATACTAGTATCTAACTCAGGGCGATTTTAGAGATTAAATGAGATACTTTACTCACGTGTGGCAGATACTCTGTATTTATTATCATGTTACTATTGTTACAAATATGAATTTGTTGTGATGGCAATCATTCAGGCTTCCTCCAAGCGGTTTCCCTCATCCCTAGGCTGCCTTTGGGCAGCCACAGCTCTGAGCTTCCCCATCCCAGGCTGGTTACACCTCGCTCTCTTCCAGCAGACTGCCTGTTCCATGAGGGTTGACTGGATCTTGCTCATGGCGCTATCCCAGCAGCACAGGGTACACCTTGAACGCCGTGGAGTCAGAACCAAAATGCTGATGGTGGGAATCCTGCCCCCACTGCAGGGCCTGCAGACTTGTGTCATACATAGGGTCATTCCCTGCAGCCACGAGAGCTTAGCGAGCCCAACTTGGAGATGACTGTTCATCCACCTCCCCCAGCCCCGGGCTCCCTGGTGTGCACCTTCCCTGGGTCTCCTTTTGTCTCTGGGGTGCCCACTCCTTCTTCCCCAACTCAGGTGGGAGACAGCAGTTCAGATCCGGGTCCTCTGGGATTAACTCTTTCCTCCCTTTTTTTCATTGGTCTCCCCACTTTCCCCTCTTCCCCCTCTCCTCAGCAACTGCTGCTGAGATCTAGGGGCTCCCTCACCTGGATCTGGCCCTGTGGGCAGGTGGAAGGGATGCTGCAGGCCCTCTACCTAGGTGGGCCCTCCTCGGGTACCCCTGAATAAGCTTAGGGTGCATCCAGCACCTCCCTGGCTGGTCTCTGCTGCCTGCAGTTAGGCCTTCTGGCCTGCCCCACTGCCTGAGGGACTCTGGCCCCCTCTGCTTCCCCTCAGAGAGCAGCTTCAGCCCTCCCCGGCAGCCACATGCACTCAGACCCCGCCTTCCACGCAGGCCCAGAGCTCCATGCGACTGACCCTCGGCTGTTCAATCACACAGTCTCTGCGGTCCACAGCCACAGGACTCAAGAAGAAAGAGGTCCTCCTGTGGACAAGGGGCGGGAGGGGGCTGTGGAGGATCAGCTTGCCTGCTGGGGCCACTATCCTCGGAGACCCCTCCCCAGCCAACCCACGGCCCCCTAGCAGGAAAATGAGAAGCTGGAGCAGAGGGGTTAATTTGAGAAAAGCAGCAGTTGCTTAGAAGAGTGAGGGAGGCCCCAGGGCAAGAGCTGCTCCTGCTGTGATAATGACTGTGAGGGAGGCTGGAGCCACACAAGCCTGTGCCAGCAGGCCCCGCCCCAGGCCTGGCGCACAGAGCAGCGAGTTATGTGTTTGGACACGCATGCACACAAAAAGAAGGACCGTGGCCATCTCAGGGGGAGGCCAGCCCCTCACACACCCTTACACAAGCCCTGCAATCGCTCTCTGTATCAAAGGATTCAGAAGCTGGGCATGGTGGTGCAGGCCTGTCATCCCAGTGACTTTGGAGGCTGAAGCAGGAGGATCACATTTGAGGCCAGCCTCAGCAACTAAGCAAGACCCTGTCTTGAAATAAAAAATAAAAAGTACTGGGGATGTGGCTTGGTGGTAAAGCACCTCTGGGTTCCATCCCCAAGACTAAGAACAAGAAGAAAAAATACTATTCAGAATTGCAGGCTGTCCCTGCACTCTGAGGCCCAGGACACACACATACACACACACACACACACACACACATACACACACACACCTTTTCAGTCACTATGTGCCAGGATCTGACTTAATGTGTCAAGGTGACCCCCATCACAAGGATAGAGGACTCCTTCCTGAAAAAGTGAGCAGAGTTGGGGACACCTGCCCTCAACCCAAGGGACGAGCTGGAGGCTGTTTTTAGATCTGCTTGTTTCCTCACTACACTTCATATAACATCAAATATAATAAAATACACCCGGATCTCACGTTATGTGTGATTTGTATATAACCATATGAGTTGAGCAGCTTTGCAGTTGGCATAATGTGATGTTTGGCTGGCATTTAATTAAGCATTCGTTGCTTATGAGTTCTTCATGTGAATTCTTGACATATTTTAGGTCATTGATCTTTTTCAGCAGAACCCTCCAAAGCCTTTGGTCTAAGTCTCAGGTCTCTGGTGGGTGATGGATAGCAAGACCTCAGGAAAGAGTGGCGGGCACAGGGCAGGAGCAACATTGTCTCTGGGAGCCCACCCTGCTTTAGTGACAGCAAGCATGGATCCACAGGCAGGAGACCTCTGATGACCCAGCTGGATCATCACCAGTTACAGCTTTTGGATCCAGAGAGGAATCTAAATAGAGACTGTAGCCCAGCAGCCTCCACACTGAGGCTCGGACTCCCCACACACTATGCTTTACTGATCCATTGAAGACCAATGTGCTGGCACCAAATACCAACACACTGCCAAATGCCAAAAGCACACCCTGTCACCTGGACACACGCTTCAGCTGAGGTGCATTACCACAGCACCCATGCACACGCTGCAGACATGGTGTCTCTGCCGGACTGACCCAGGCTGACTCAGGCAGATCCACACCCCCCATTGCAACCGCACTGAGTGGCATGGAGGTACCCCCTGGGTAAGGTGGGGCTATGGACACCCCAACTGGGCGCTTGAGTCCACCTAGTGAGATGCCCACATTTGAAGACCCTCCCCGCCTGCTTCCTCTCACACCCCATCACACACTCCCTGTCCTGTCATGGGGAGACAGAGCATCCCAGACCCACAGAGCCCAAGGGTCCTGATTAACAGGAAATTCTACGAATGCCAATTAGAGCAAAGTTTACTGAACAAATTGTTTGCAGTTGTGCCCCGGAACCATTATGAATTTTAATCTTGCATTGATTTGCACTGATGTGAGGCTGCAGATACCTTGGGCTGCCTTGGGTCCCTTTCTCCTCACACACCCCGCCCCTAGGGAGGTGTCATCCAGCCTTGGACTCAGGAGGCCTGGGTCAGCCTACATCCTCTACTGGTCCTGAGGTCAATGCCACCCGTGCAGCCTCCAGAGACCCACGGTCTAAATAGAGACTGTAAAGACATGAGTTTTAGAAACTCCTGCATTGTGGATGAAGAAGATCCTAAGTTTTCAAGGACCCCAGTACTCTGGGGAAGCACTTGGGGGCCCTGGAGCCTCTAGAGCTGGACATAAAAGTAGAGTCACTGGTGTGGCTATAGACAGATGCAGCAAAGACACAGACGGAGGCGGATCTTGGAATAGTTTAATAATACCACCTCCACTAACATGACTTCTTGTGTGTATAGAACCTCAGTCCAAGGACTGCTTCTCATTTCCACCAACTACCCTTCCCAAACCCTTCCACAGTAACCCACTGCTTGGTAAAAAAGAAAAAGAAAACCAACTCCTTACCTGATCTGTAATGTCCAGGGATGCTTTATCATTGAGCTACATCCCCAGTCCTTTTCAATTTTTATTTTTTTAAATAATTTTTTAATATTTATTTTTTACTTATAGTTGGACACAATAACTTTATTTTATTTATTTATTTTTATATGGTGCTGAGCATCAAACCCAGGGTCTATGTACGTGCTAGATGAGCGCTCTACCACTGAGCCACAACCCCAGCTCCCTTTTTTATTTTTTTATTATGAGACAGGGTCTTGCTAAGTTGCTGAGGCTGGCCTCACACTTGCAGTCCACCTGCTTCAGCCTCCAGAGTCAGTGGGATTACAGGTGTGCGCCACTGTCCCCAGCTCCTCATCTCACTCTTGCCCCTCTTATCCAGCCACTGTCAGACCCCTTTTCGATTCCAGCCTCAGAACTTCTGCACATTCCCTTCCTCTGTCAGTTTACCCCCAAGTCTCAGTTCAAGTGTCACTCCCTCAGGGAATGTTCTTTGAACCCCTGCCTAGGTCCACCCTGGCCTCCCTACAATTATATGCTGTCCTGGTTCTCTCCTCATTAGAGCATAAGCTGTGTGAGGACAGGATGGTGCCTGGCTTTGCTCACCACTGTTTCCCCAGGACTTAGCATAGGGTCTGTCGTAGAAAAATGCTCCGTATGAGTCAGGTTATGGCTGTAATAATGCTGTGTCCAAAACCACTTCAAAGTCAGAGTCATACAACCATCAATGCTATTTCCTTCCAATTGACTGGGGTTTGGTTACTCTGGGCTGAGCTCCCCTGGGCCTGGTTCTAACCTGTGGGTTGGGTACATCTACCCCAGGAATATTCTGCAAAATATAGGAATGCAAGAGAACATACACAACCAGGCAAGAACCACTTTGGCCAAAGAAGTCCTGAGGCCAAGGCAAGGGTGTGGGTGTGGTGGACCAAGAGAAGAATGGAAGCAACTGAACTCTGCTAGTAACTCTCTGAGGTGTGGAGGAGAATACCTGCCCTGCGCTAGGCATTGCGCTAAGCACTTTACATGCATTAATTCATTTAGTCCTCGAGTCAAACCCTGGAAGTTATTATTAGCCCCATTTTTAAAAAGTAGTTTAATTGAAAAAAATAAAACCTGCACAAAGTAAACAACTCAAATCATACCAAATGCATTAGATGAAAAGTCACTCTCCTTCCTATTCCAACCCCAGCCCTACTCCCTAGAGAGGAAGCACTATTTTAGTTGTATTATAGACTTTCTGATATAGTCTATGCATATACAAGGCACATACATGTGCAGCATGTAAAACATCTCTTTTAAAAAATGTGTCTCGAGTCAGGTGCGGTAGCACATACCTATAATCCCAGCAACTTTGGAGACTAAGACAGGAGGATTGCAAAGTTCAAAGGCAGCCTCAGTAAACTAGACAGACTTTAAGAAACTTAGTGAGACCCTGTCTCAAAATAAGAAATAAACAGGGGCGGGGTGTGGCTCAGTGGTTAACCCCTGGGTTCAACTCCCAGTGCCGCAGTCTGGCTGGGCACAAATCACGAGCCACTGAAGCAGGAACAAACTTTATTTCTGAACTCTACCAGCACACTCCACACACGCTCCCGGGAACTCCCCCGAACGCCATGTGGCTTCTCCAGGAACCACCAACCGGAACTCCCTCCTCCGGCACTTCCCCAACCAATGCGAACTCTCCAGGAATCCCCACGAGAACTCCAAAGTAGCGGGCAGAGGGGGATAGTAATGGCTAGCCTCTCAACCAATACTGTTGGCAAAATGCCAGGGGCCATTCCGACTTGGCTGTGGCTCTCAGCATCCCAGTACCAAAAAAAACAAAGACTTGAGCTGAGGACACAGCTCAGGGCTACAGTGCTTGAATCAATAACTTAAAATATGACTTGGTACTAGCATATTGACACTTTCCTGCATCCTGATTTCATTTAGTTTTCAACGAATAATATATCCTGGAGCTCCTTTCTTCTTGGACAAGTTAATCTACATTTATTTTCCACCTCTTTCCATTTCACAGATGAGAAAACTGAGGCTTAAAGAAGTTAAGAAACTTTCACATAGTGCTATAACTCCAAAGAGGATGAGCTGGAATTGAAAAACACCTCTGCCTGATTCAGAGCCTGTGTACCTAGCTGCTCTATTCTATGACATGGCTGGGAGCACTCACAGGGTCATAGCATGGGCACAGTGACCCAGACCAGAACCTCTGGGCTCCATTTGGGTCCTCAGTGACAAGGGATGGCAAATGGGTCTACTAGGATCTGCTGGTTTCACTACTGATCCCCTGGGTTCAATCCACAGTACTGGAGTGAGTGTGGGGAAGGCCTGGTGCTGGGTCCTAGCCTCAGAGACTGATTTGAAGAGCTGCACCTGGAGTTCAGGATTCTTAAAACTCCTCAAATGGTTCTGCTGCTCAAACAAAGTTGAGAAGCACTGTATCCTGGACCTCAAGTGAGTGGAGGATAACAATTATGGAAGCCCTCTTCCCTTTTTGCTGATCAGCTACTTCCAGTCCTGCCCCTCACACATCAACAGCCAGAGGTCATAAAACACAAATCAGAGCCTGTGGCATGATGGCACATGCCTGTAATCCCAGCAACACAGGAGGCTGAGGCAGGAGAATCTCAAGTTGAGGTCAGCCTCACCAATTTAGTGAAACCCTGTCTCAAAATAAACAATAAAGCTGGGTGTGGTGGCAGCTGGGTGTGTAAGCTCAGGGATTCTAAGGCAGGGGGATTGCAAGTTCAAGGCCATCTCAGTAATTTAGGGAGGCCCTAAGCAACTTAGTGAGACCCTGTATCAAAATAATTTTTTTAAAAAAGGGCTGGGATGTAGCTCAGTGGTAAAGCACCCCCTGGGTTCAATCCTTTGTGTGTGTGTGTGTGTGTATTTATTTATTTTTAATTTTTTAAAAAAAGGGCTGGGGATGCAGCTCAGTGGTACAGCACCCCTAGGTTCAATTCCCAGCACTACCAAAATAAATAAATAAGGTATATATATATTAATAACAGCTTTTATCTAGTGAGTACAGTTGAGCCTCCCTGTCTGTGGGTTTTACATCTGCAGAGTCGACCGACCTCAAATGGAAAATATATTTTTTAAAATTGCATCTGTACTGAACATGAAGAGAATTTTTTCCTTGCCATTAATCCCTAAACAATACAGTATAACAACTATTTACATAGCATTTACATTGTGTTAGGCATTATAAGTCATCCAGAGATGATTTTAAAGTATGGGGGAGGATGTGTGTGGGTTACATGCAAATTTATATAAAAGATTTGAGTATCCGTGGATTGTGACATCTGAGGGGATCTGGGAACCCCAAGGCTCCTGAGGGAGGAGGGATGACTGTACTTCTGACGTCACTTCAGTTGGAGTACTGTGGGGAGAGCCAAGGGACTCCCCTCTGTCACATCCTCCTGCACCCTAGGAGCCTCTCTGCCCTGCTCCAGCTCCCTGTCCTAATTATACAGTTCCTCCAGCAGCATGGATTCTGCCTCCTCCCATCCTCCCATAGGCCAAAGCTGAGGGGGCCCTGGACCTTTTCCAGAGCCTTGCTCATGGGACAGTGCAGTAGGGCACCTTGCAGGAGTCCCATGGGGACTCAGGAGACTGGCTGCTGGGGGAGCCCGAGGGATGCAGCCAGGGGCAACCTCCCAGCCCATAACCTCCCACATGGGTTATGGCTGCAGAGGGAAGACAGGCCCCTGGGGAGAGGGCAGTGAAGGAGAATGGCTAGAATATGAGCCAAGATCTAGGGGCCTGGGGTGCAGAGAGGACAGAGAGAAGATGCTTCAAAGACCATCTAAGATACCTTAACCCCAGGTGTGGGGACACTGGCCTGTAATCCCAGTGGTTCAGCGGCTGAGGCAGGAGGATCTCAAGTTCAAAGCCAGTCTTAGCAATGACAAGGCCCTAAGCAACTCAGTGAGACCCTGTCTCTAAATAAAATACAAAATAGGTCTGGGGGTGTGGCTCAGTGGTCAGGTGCCTCTGAGTTCAATCCCCTAGTACCAGTCCCCCCACAAAAGATACCTTCAGCCATCCCCTCATTCTGCCCTCCCAACCTGATCCCCAGGCTGTTAATGTCCCCTGAAATCTTGCCAGACTGTCCCAGCCCCTTGAGGGAAAAGAAGCCATATAACCAACATCCAGAGCCCATCCTTCTCATTTTCACCGTCTTTGTGACTGACAGTGTGCTAAGCACTTTACACACACCTTTCAGTTCATCCTCACAGCAGTCACAGAAGGCCATCCCTATCATTATCCTTGAACAGATGAAGAAACTGAGGGTCAGAGTGAGTCATTTGTCCAAGGTCACCCCTTTTGTCTATCTCAGGGCTCAGCTCTTAACCACAATTCTATACTTGCTCCCCCAAAGCCTACTTGCCTTGAACCATCACAAATAACTAATCCAAAAGGACAGCCTCCAACAAGGCGGGGTCTGCATACATTCTTCTTGAGAAAATAATGGTGATACAGTGGAGCCTGTCCGTCATTTTGATAGTAGCTTTCCCTTCACGCTTAGTAAAGGTGCTGCAATTACTGTGGCCACCTCTGCCATGAGGGAATTTAAAGGAAGACAGAATCATAGGATGTCAGGCTGGCAGAGACCTAATGCCACACCTCTAGCTCACAGGTGGAGGGGAAAAAAAAAAAGAGGTCCACAGAGGCTTCCCACACCCCCCTAAAAATCAGCCAGCTCAGTTTGTGATGTGGGTTCTCTGGATATCGCCATCCATAGCCCCACGCCTGCGCGGGGTCTTCTGCAGCCAGCCTAGCTGCTGCTTTGGTAGATTTCCATTTTGAATTTCAGCTCTCTTACCCGCAAGCCCCTGGGAGCCTCCTGCTTCCTCTCATTTCTTGTGTCTTTAAAGAAAACTCTCCTTGCCTGAGCTCCCTCCCATTGGATTTTGTCCTTTGGAGCCGGGGCTCTCTCCCTTCCTGCCCTCTCTCCTTCCTCTCCCTCCTCCCACCCAGCATCTTCCTCTTCCTTTTTCTGCAGGGGGAGGAGGAGCCCCGAGTGCCCCCCACCCGACCCGACGTGGCCACGTGTCCCCCTCCCCAGTGGCTGTCGGGGTCCTTTGGCTTTACTGCAGCGCCTCTAACTGCAGCTTCTCCCCCTCTCCCAGGGTTGCTGGAAGATTATTAGATAATTTTCAAATTTGTAAAGCGCCTTAAGCTCCTCAGAGGCAAGGTGGTATATGAGTGTAATAACAATAACAATCCTATCTGTCAGAGCCATTGAGAAAATGAATCTTGTTATCCTCAAGAACCAGCCTAGGAACCTCAGCAAGAAACATGAAAATACAGCACGGAGCTCTGTCTCCTGACCAATCCGGGGAGGGGAAAGTGCCACCCAAGCACCGAGGTGACATTCGAGTCCCCCCCTCCCACAAGCCCAGGGCTAACGGGAAGGGGCTCTCAGAAAGTCACCCAAATTGCCTTTGACGCTTCACCAATTAAAATGACTTTAGGACAAGTTGAAATCAACTTAGGGAGCAAAGCATTCTGATTTCTGAAACTCTCCGAAGGCAGCGGGGAAGGCAAGTGTCTGAGCAGGTTGTCACTCACTCAGGAGTAATGATGGGAAAATCCATCAGGGTAACGTGATTGAGTTTGGTGAATTAGTAGGGATGTTTACACTGCGCTGCGGAGTCAGGATGGGGCTGGCTGGGCAGCCCAGGCTTTGACACATGTGGCAGCTTCACTCCTAATGAGGTTCTCGGACTTGACACTCACCCTGGCTGGACTCAGTGTCACTGACTTCAAGTCCGGCTGGGTCTCTCTCTTCAGCAAATGGCGAAGGGCAGGCGTGGGCTCTGGAGGCAAATAGGACTGGGTTCAAGTTCCAGCTCTGTCCCCACTGACCCTGTGACCTTGGGCAAAAGCACTGTGCTTCTCCAAGCCTCAGTTCCCCTACATATAAAATCTGCATGATGACAGCATAATTCATACTACTGTATGGGGTAAGAGGAGAACGATGTGACTATCTTTTTACTTCTTATTTACCTCCCTGGGTCCGACATGGTTATAGAGAGCAAGGAAAATTGGGTTTATCCATTTCCCTAAAAGCCAAGGGAAGAAAAGAGAGAGAGGCCTATGGGAAAACATAGCCACAGCTGGAGTCTTGATGCTGTTTCTTCCTGGCTGTGTGATCTTCAACAAGTCACTTACACCTCTGAGCCTCAGTTTCCCATCTGTAAAATGGGCTAAGCCTACAGACTTCTTGTGGGTTTCTGAACAAAAGTGAAAGTTCTGAGCAGGCATTCATCAATGTGCAAGAGGACAAAAGATCTCTGGGAGAACTAGAACAGATGTCTCTCCTGGTGAGCTGCTTGACAAAGAAAGAGGATTCAAAGAACTGACAGGGGACACTGTGAGACCTGGGATGGGGATGCAGAAGTGGGAAAGGCCCCTGAAATTTATCAACTAAGCTTACTTGGAAATCACAAATGGAAATTACAGAGGACTGCAGCACAAAAGACTGAAGTCAGACTGGAAATGGACTTTGGGGCAATCGGGCAACAACAAGCCCACCTCTTGCTGGGATCTTTGACTGTATCTGAACAAAATCTCCTACAAGAGAATGGGCTCAGACTGACTGTGCTGGAAGGCAGACAAGTGGACAGGGTATCCCCAAAGGTGCTTCCTCAGGCCAGAGAGGGATCCGGCTTTGGTATGTGGTAGGGCAGATCCTCCGCAGGCTTTCTTTGAGCCTCATCCTCTGGAGGCCTTGTGACTCGGCAGGAAGTTACTGGGCCCGTTCCGGAGCAGGGGTCGTGTCCTCACAGACAGGCCCAGGTCAGCACCAGGACACAACTCTATTATTTAAGATTTTCATAAAAGAACAAACCTCCGGGGTTGGAAGAATGGCCGGGATCTGACTCTTCCTGCACAGGAAATGCAGCAGCTGTGCTGGAGGCCTGGCTTGACCTGCGGAGGACGCCCCAGCCACTACACAAATCCCCCAGCCCGGGAGGCCCCTCTGCCACTGTGATGATGACACCTGGGCAGGCTGGCCCCTCCCTCCTCCCTGAGCCAGACCCCCACCCATGCACTAACTGCTTGTGGACTCTGCGCTGATTTTATTGTAATTTCCTCCTTGTCTCGGTTAATAGCATTAGTTTGTTAATTACTGTATATTTTAAAAGTAAGAGGAAAGGGAATTCCCACTGGAGACTTGTTCTTGGCTGAAACAATGTGACAGGAGGGAAGGGAGAGTGTTGGGGTAATGAGCTTGCTCTGATGCTTTCTGCTCCTTTGCTCCTTCTGACAGTGCCTGGGGCCAGAGATGGCGCTGGGAGGTGGGAGGCACCCAAGCCCCTCCTTCAGGGGACCGTCCAACTTCTGCCCCCGCCTGCACATGATCAGAGAACTCCTGCCCAAGGGGAGGGGGCTGTGCCAGGGGCCCTGGGGTCAAGGGAACCAGAGTAGAGTGACATAACATACTGAGGAACCTGGCCTGTAACCAGGGCCAACTGAGAGAGTAGGATGGAGTTTTAATTAAGAAAGGGCCAGAATTTGGAGAGAGGCTCCTACATTGAAATTAAGCAAGAGACTGCAGAGGCAGAATGGGGGTGGGGGACACAGGTCCCTGAAGAGGCAGGAGCAGCAACCGTGGCTGAGGGAGACGCAGCCCTCATGCTGGGAGTCACTGCAGACGAAGGGCACCTCTGGTAAGTCCTGCAGCTGGAGGGGTTCAGTGCACACCAGCAGCACACGGCTCCCCGCTCTGCTCTTCCCACCCGGAGTCTAGTGAAGGGAAGCTGGCCCTGAGCCCAGGGACCCAGGAAGGGTTAGGGTTGAGTGGGGAAGAGTGGATAGGGAGACAGCGTGGGAGGGAGGGAGGCCCAGAGAGGGGGAGAGCCTCAGACAGAGAAGGATGGAGACCAAGAAGGAAGTTCATCTGATCTAGAGGAACTGATTAAAATCCTGGAAGAAAATGTGATGGAAAGACTTTCTATCTTTCTATTGAGACATTTAACCTAAAAGAAATGAGTTAAATAATTTATACAGAGAACGAGTGAAATTTGCTTTGATCAAATTAAAAAATATGACTGTGGAAATAAAGTGTCCGCCGCGTCCTTTCCAGGCGGCAGAAGGAGCTGCCGAGAAACAAAATGACAAAGACATAAAAATAACTAACCCTAACCCGGTGAATATTAGTACCATATTTTTTGGGAGATTACAGAGCGTCACTATAGGCCACGCAGAGAAATCCTCTCTAAGCACCAACAGGAGAGGGCTTGCTCATTGCGGAAGCCCCATAAAAGCCAGAAAATGGATAAAATTTTCCTTTGCAAAAGTGATCTGACTTCACTCAGGGGTTGGCCCAGAAGCCACAAGGGATCAAGTTAATTTCCCACTTGTGCATTCAAAAAAAGAAGAAAACCATCGGCTCCCCACCCCATCTCTGTGTTTCTTAATGATGACTGTTCTTCTTCCAAACACCTCACACACACACACCTGTGCATGTGCGCATGCACGTGCGCATGCACACACACACACACACACACATACGTGAACTCATCTGCCCCTAAGGGTCATCACAGATCAGCTCCGAGAGCAAAGGGTAAGCATGAATACCCCAGACTGAACTTCTCTGGGCCTCAGTGTCACTCTCTAAAATGGACTCAGCTCTACTGTGCGGGAGCCTGGCAGGCCGACCTGACTCAGAATTTGGGACCATCTCTTCCTCCTCCACCTGAAGAAATGCCACAAATGCCCCAGATGCCGGAAATTCCTGCCTCACCTGCACCTCCTCTGGGAAAGTCCAGTCCCTAAGAGAAAGTTGATCTTGAGGGGCACCAGGCCTTCCAACTTTGAGAGTTCAGTTAACCAAAACCACACTTAGTTCTGGGAGAACATCCAAGATTAAAAGCATGGGCTCGAGCATCAGTACCAGGCTCAAATTCTGGCTTCCCCATTTTACGTAGCTGTGTGACCATGGCCAAGTTAACTCATTTCCTCTACCTCCTCATCTGCAAAATGATAGTAAAACAGATTTGCTGGGATTCACTGAGATAAGGGATGTAAAGTGGGGTGCCTAGAATGTTGTAAAAATTCATAAATGACAACAGATTTCACAAAGACTTTGGGAGAGATATTCAAGGTCAGAGTAAATTTTCTTTCCAGATCATTAGTTATGGTTTCTTTCTTTTTTTTTTAGTTGTAGATGAACACAATACCTTTATTTTATTTATTTATTTTTATGTGGTGCTGAGGATCGAACCCAGGGCCTCATACATGTTAGGCAAGCGCTCTACCACTGAGCCACAACCCCAGCCCCATTAGTTATGGTTTCTGATCCCCAGATGAAGAGGGTCCCACTGACCTCTGTCCTGGTGGCACAGAGGAACCAGGATGAAGGGGGACACTCACCCCACTGACATGAGGCCTGGAGAAAGGAGGAATCACAGCTCAGCAAGGGAGACTGAAGGAGTCAGGGAGAAGAACAGCAGCCTCCCGTTCCTAGGGGACTGTCATTGGCCAGAGGGGGTCTGAAAGTGGAGATGGGCTCCTAGGAGCCTTGGAATACTAGGAGCTTTGCAGCAATGCAGAGGCTGCTTCAGTGAAAGTGAGTTCCTGCCTCTGGGGGGTGCTGTGTGTAGTCAGAGCCTTGGGGTAAGTCAGAGGGGCTTGGAGCTCAGAACCTACTCTGCTTGCTTGGTCCTGGGGTCTCTGGCCCTTGTCCTTCTTTTTGTGCTCCTTGCTCCTTCTTTTCCTTCTCTATGGGATTCTCTTCCCTTCTCCCCACCCCATTCTTCTGAGGACCCCTGAGAAAAAGCAAAGACCATATGGGGATAGAGTGTGCGCATATCGTGGGTTTGTTTGGCTGAATGGTGTGAAGATAGGAAGGAGCCGCAGGTGATGGAGAGGCAGGTGTGTATGTGTGAGAGGGAGGGAGGGAGGGAGAGAGGGAGGGAGATGGAAGAAGAGAAAAAGGAAACAGGAAATAGAGGGAGACGCAGAGAGAGAGAGGGAGCAAGAAAGACCACAAAGACCAAATGAGCAGAAAAAGAGAGGAAAAGAAATATCAGAGAAAAATGCTGAGAGGGGAAAAAATCAAAATGGGAGGAAATTCAGAGAAAAGGAGAGAGAGAGAGAGAGAGGGAGGGAGGGAGGGAGGGGTGGAGAGGGGCGCCGCAGCCTGCACTTGCAGCTGTCTAGGAGGCCAGCTGTGGGTGGGCCCAGGGCACACGCGTGTGCTCACAGGCACGGCCACTGAGCCACTGTGTCAGTGCGAGTGTGTCAGCCCCGGGATGGGGATGAGCTGGCTTTTATCTCCTCTGGCTGTGCAGGATTTACAAGCTTTTGAAATGCAGGATTAATAAGAAGAGGCCGGTGTTTTAATCTATAATGGAACAGAAAGTATCATTATTGTTAAATAATGCACAGCCTGTCGTTTATTAAGAATTAATGGTTTATCGAGTACTCAGGTTGCTGCAGCCGCCTGTGCCCTCCCAGGCCTGGGCTCCTAGCTACTGGCCTGGCGGTCCAGCCGTGGCCCCCAGAGCCAGCCTGGCCACGGGCAGGCTGGAAGGGCAGCAGCCAGCCAGCGAGGCTCTGTGCGCCTGCTCAGAGGCTCGGGATTTCTGTGGGCTTCCCTTGCAGGGCTGGGAGAGGTGATGGGGGTGAGTTCCCTTCATCCCTTCGTCTTGGACCTACCTACCCATCCTGGGGGGATTTTTAAAAATGTATCTTCCCCCATGAGGCTTCCCCACAAAATTTCCTCCTCTAGCACCGAGACCTCTGGAAGGAGTGACAATACAGAAGGTCCCCTTCCCCCACCTGGGGCCTAGAGTAAGGGATCCCACTTCCCAAGAGAACACCTGTGGAGGCCGGTAACCTGACCCCGGAAGAGGGGACCCCTGTCTGAGAGAACTTTCTCTGGGCGGGGTTTCACATGGTCTCCATCACCACCTGATATCGCCTCTGTTTTATAGATGGGGAAACTGAGACTTGGGGAAGCTGTGACATCTGCCGAAGGCCACACCACAGATGGCAGGAACAAGTTATTCTATTTTATTCCAAAGCCCTTCCCACTCCAGGCCTTGTCTCAAAATGAGTGACTTCAAGGACAGCATCTGAGAACTGCTAAAGGGTCTCTGTGTTTGTCACATGGAGCTGTGACTGCCAAGTACCAAGTCACAGCAAGCCAGCATCTTCCCCAGCAGGGGAAACTGTAGCCAGTGGGTGACTTTCCAGGAAGGCAACCGGGTAGTCTGACGCCCAGCTCAGCATCCCAGCCAGACTCCATCCTGAGCCCTTGTGACACCAATCTACATGGTTTGAGTCTTTGGCCAGAAATACCCAGGTCCAGACACAGAAGCTCACCATATATGCACCATCTGAGGCAGGAATTAGAGCTGAGTGGCCCCTGGGCAGATTACTCAGCCTCTCTGAACCTCCATCATAGTAATAATGCTTGCCTCAAAGGGTTGTTGAAAATACTGAATGAGGTCCTCCATGTCAGAGTGTGGCGTAGACCCCACAGGAAGCACTCATGTTGATCTGGGGGAGAGGAAGTGGCACTGGGGTTACTGATTCCAGCATAAGCACGCTTCCAGCGCCACAGCTCACCTTATTCATTCATTCCACAAGGATGTGTGAGCACCAGCTTTGTAATAAGCACACATCTCCTGAGCACCTACACTGGCCAGGGTCTGAGTGCTGAGCAAGGCAGAGGCAGTCCCTAGCCCAGAGGCGCCTCTGTCACACTTGTCTTCACTGTTCTTCCCATAGCCTTCTCACCCAGTCCCAGATCCCAGTCCCAATTTCTCACCTCTATCTTCCACCTGCTCTGCCTCTATTCCCCTCCTGGCCACCTCTCGGTTTTATCTGTTTATTTGCAATACTGGGGATTGAGCCCAGGAGTGCTTTACTACAGAGCAGCATCCTTGGCCTTTTTTGTGTGTGTGTGGTGGTGGTGCTGGGGATTGAACCCATGGCCTTGTGCATGCAAGGCAAGCACTCTACCAACTGAGCTACATCCCCAGCCCCTAATCCCCAGCCTTTCTCTTTTCTTCCTTTTTCTTTTCTTTTTTTTTTTTTTAATTTAGGGCAAGGTCTTGCTAAGTTGCTGAGATTGGCCTGGAATTTATGGTCCTCCTGCTTCAGCCTCCCTAGTCTCTGGGATTACAGATGTGCGCCACTGCACTCCTGTCCCGGCCTCATCTCTGTGCCCAAGTCCCCATAACACTCCACCCTCCACTCCCTCCAGCACATTCTCCCTCCTTGGCTTCCATGCGAGTCTGTTTCAGCATTCCCCTCTTTATCCTTTCTCCATCCAAGCTCCCCTCATCTCATCCCCATCTCACCTGATCCCCTTCCCAGTTCCAATCTTTCACTACCCTTTCTCCTCAGTTTCTGCCATCTCCATCTCCGTCCTTCCTCATCCCCATCCCCAACTGCAGGGATCCAAGGGAACTGACAGAGAAGGGGACACTGCCCCAGAGGCCACACTGCCCCCAGAGGCCACTGTGGGAAGGCACATTCCAGGGGATGAGCCCCAGATCCCCCAGGCTAGTGCAGCCACAGCACCTGCAGTAGGTAGAGTCCCCTCCGCTGGCTGGAGCAGGGAGGGCACTGACTGAGCCGCAGACTTGCTTCTCTCTCCCCACCCCCATCGTCCCTCTCTCCTCTGGGCGGGCCACCACGCTGGGACCACGGCCCACAGCCTGGCTCCTCACGCGGCTCCTGTTTTATTAACCTGCCTGTCGCTGCTCTCGCCACTGAATAGGGCCTGTGGGGGGGCCGGGAGGGGGGGGCCCAGGGCTTTGCCAGGGATCACCATGGAAACAGCAGCCTCGGCCAATCAGTGGGCAGGCAGCTCCGAGTGCAGCGGGCAGCTTGGTCTCCGAAGCCTCGTGCAGCCCGCAGGCTGACTCCTGCCTGACAGGCCCTCCCCAGCCCCTGCCAAGGGAGAGGATAAAAGCAGGGACAAGACCCTAGGGGAGGGGGCAGAGGCAACAGAGCAGCGGGAGTGCAAAGCCAGGGGCGCTAAGCACTGAATTAGGAGATGAGGAGAAATTGGAGGAAGGGGATCAGAGACCCCTGGCATGGAGATCTGGAGGTAGAATATTAGGAGCCCTGGGGTAGGGGGCTGAATTTCTCCCTGGCTGCAGTTCTCTGCCTAACCCAGGGTTCCTCGACCTCGGCATTACTGACATTGGGGACCAGGTAACGCTTTGTCATGGGAGGCTGTGGATTAACTGCATCCCTGGTCTTTGCTCACTAGAAGCTAGTAATACCCCCCATCCCCCAGCTGTGACAACCAAAAATGTCCAGATACTGCCAAATGTCCCCTGGGGTCGAAATCACCCGTTTGAGAGCCACTCTCCTAAGCACTCACAGGCAGTGGTCACTGTCGGTGAAACTTGCTCTCTCTGAGCTGGCTTCTCTGAAGCGAAGGAGGAAGAGGGGGAAGGGAAAGGGGAGGAGGGAGCCCAGGGCAGGGTTCCAGGTTGGGGGGGTGAGCCTCTGGAAATAGACAGGTCCAGGAGCTGCCAATTTGTGCCGCAGAGATTAAATAAAATAAGGTCTCTAAATGCCTTTCTTTGCTGGGTGTGGTGGCACATGCCTGAGGCTGAGGCAGGAGGATCACAAGTTCAAGGCCAGCCTCAGCAATTTAGTGAGGCCCCCAAGCAATTTAGCAAGACCCTGTCTTAAAATAAAAAATAAGACAGACATGGTGGTACATGCCTGTAATCCCAGTAGCCCAGGAGGCTGAGGCAGGAGGATCAGGAGTTCAAGATCAGCCTCAAAGCAACTCAGCAAGACCCTGTCTCTAAATAAAATACAAAAAAGGGCAGGGGATGTGGTTCAGTGGTTGAGTGCCCCAGGGTTCAATCCCTGTTACCAATAAATAGATAAATAAGGCTGAAGTTGTAGTTTACTGGTAAAGCACCCTTGTGTTCAATCCCCAGTACATCTCCCCCCTCCAGAAAGAAAGAAAGAAAGAAAAGGAAGAAAAAGAAAAAACAACAACAAAAAATAACCTTTTCCTCACTGAGGTTTCTGGTTCCTTCTCAGCCTTGCCCAGCTGCCTTCCGTCGGGCTCACATCAGGCACCACATCCAGGAAGCCCTCTCAGATTCTCTCACTCAGACTAGTTTTTCTTTCTTCAAGACTCCTCATTATGTGGCTTCTACCTCTGTGCCAGCAGTTGGACGCTGGTTCACCTCCAACACAGACACCTTTACTGAGGGTTTCTGTGTGCTGGATCCTGACTAAAGGCTCTAAGCATATTTTTTCAATCTTCCTTATGACTCCATGAGCTAGGTTCCATTAATATCCCCGTTATACAGATGAGGAAACTGAGGCTCTAGTTAGAAAACTTGCCCACATGACTCAAGTTAGGTCCTTCAAATAGTTAGAAATAACAAAGTCAGGACTCAGACTCAGGAAGTCAGGACCCCAGTAAACATGTTTCTAACCTCTGATGTGCACAGAGTGCCCATCCCCACTCCCCGCCCCCCTCCCCCACCGTTGAATTCGAAGCTCCTTGATGTGCCCAGCATGTCTGGTGAGGGGCAGGTGCTTGAGGGCTGTTCTGAATCTACTGGTGGTTTCTGGAAAGGTCTGAGTGGGCAGCAGGGCATCTAGCCCAGAAGACGAGGGCCAACTGGCAACTCCAGGGTGCTGTTCCCACTAAGGCCCTAGCTTTGGCTGGGATGTGCTTTAGTTGGGCCAGCGCATGAAAGACAAGTACCATGTAGGCTACATCTCAGTCACACTGCTTCACTGAGTCACCTCTGGTTTCTAGGACAGACTGTCCCTCAATCCCATGGAAGCTGGGTCATGGCCCCCCCTAGTGGCCAGAGGGCCCTGCTGATAGAAGTGACAGTGCCATCCACACCTCACCCACAGCCCCCACAGCTTCTCTCTGAGTCCTATTCCCAGGCTCCAAGGAAACCCCAGGGCAGGGGGTTAGAGCCAGAGGGCTCAAGTATATGTCATTGAGGAGCCTGGCCTCAAGCCTATGCCTAGAGGACAAAGCAAACCCCCCTATCTCCCATCACTGCCCCCCCCCCAAGAGCCCATCTTGCTTCTGCCCCATTTGAAATAGTGGGGGCAGTGTTGGCAGAGAACTTCCACCACAACCCCCACCACCGCCGCCAGTGTAGATTCCACCCCCATCCCTTCCTTACATTCAGTAAGAGAGGGCTTGAGGCTGAGGGGAGTCTGCCAGGAAGCATCGTGTGATGCCACTTCCCGCTCAGGTTAGGGTTTTGATCTGGAATCCAGGAGCTGGAGTCCCAGGGGGCTCACATCAGAACTGCTCCCTGCATATACCACCACCTCCCCCAGGAACCTGCAGCACACCACCTCGGCTTTGAAGGCAGGGCTCCTGACAAGCTGCTGTTCCCATGGCAACCCCATCCCAGGCTGCCCTACCCGGTGCTTTCCTCCACCCGCTTCCTCCACCCTGAACCCTCAGCACCTTCATTCACAGAACAAGAACTGCTTCATGTGGACAGAGTGGACTCCCCTTCCCCCTGCTCTCTCCATCCCCTTCTTTTTCCTTCTTCTCCTTCAGTGGAGAACGATAAACCAGAGAAATGGATGGAGAGAGTGGGGGTGAGAACAAGACTGAGCTAGGGTGGGTGGAAGGGTAGGCTAGAAATGGAAAGGAGCCCACGGCTCAGCACCCCCACCCCCATCATGGCACCCCAAGGTTCAGGTCTCTGTTCATCTTCTTCCCAGCTCTGTGGATCTGTACCTCTCCTGCTCTCTGTGAAGATCCAAGGCTCAGACAGCCTCCCTTGTTATCCCCAGGCCCCAAGCCCAACAGGGCCAGGTCTGAGCCTCCAGCACCAGCCAAACTGTAACTCAGTGGCCAGATGCAAAGGATCAGCCCTGGAGACCCAAGGCTGCTCTGACCCTGGTACCCCTCTTGCATAAGACACAACCTTGCAGTGGTAACTGAGGAGCAAGGGGACTCAGCTGTAGGATGAGATGGTGGGAAAGACTAGAAGGGAGCCTCAGACCCCAACCCTGTTTAAACAGTGCAACTCCCCAGGCCAGAGAAGAAAACTTGATTTGGGGGCTTTGGCAGGAGCTCTTGGAAAGTCAGGAGAGGCCTACTGAGAACGGGCACCAGTCCCATCTCTGCAGGAGGGCCCTAAGCAATGGTCAGAAACTCAGCTTCAGAATCCACTAGACTGATCTTGAGTTATAATGCCCTCATTTGTTCATTGATGCTTATCTACTCTGAGCCTTGATTTCCATACCTGAAAAATGGAGAAACAATTACATACAAGTATGTGACTGACACTCATGAGCCCTCCATCCCTTCCAGACAGGTCTTGAGATACATTATTTCACTTAATCTTTCTGGTAAACCCAGTGAGGTAGATGTTGTTTATATGTCTATTACACAGAGAGGAAACTGAGGCCCACCGATATTAAAGTTGGAGAGCAGAGCTTTCAATCCAGGCAGTATAAGATAAGGTATGCATAGGGTTCTGCAGCTGCTAAATCTCCCAAAACTGGGGATTTTTTTTGGGGGGGTGTACTTGGGATTGAATCCAGGGGTGCTTAACCACTGAGCCACATTCTCAGCCCTATTTATGTATTTACTTACTTATTGGTACCGGGAATTAAACTCAGGGGCACAGGACCACAGAGCCACATCCCAGCCCTATTTTGTATTTTATTTAGAGACAGGGTCTCACTGCGTTGCTTAGCGCCTAGCTGTTGCTGAGGCTGGCTTTGAACTCACCATCTTCCTGCCTCAGCCTCCCAAGCCGCTGGGATAACAGGCAGGTGCCAGGACACCAGGCAAATGGGGATCTTCTGAAGAGTGGGTTTTATGTCCTGAGCTGGGGCTTTATATCTCACTTCCTTGCTCCACAGATGCACAGCCTCCACTGGCAGCCTGAATTGTGTTATCACCAGGCAAGGTCAAGGAAGGGGCTCAGACTTGGTGAGACTGGGGATGTGGTACAGGAGGAGAAACTAGATTTGGTCCAAGGAGCACCTGAGCCCACAGGGTTGTGACTATGCCTAGCCACCTCTTTGACCCTGGACACAGAGCAAGGTGAGCCCCCAAGGAGGAAGTGACTTATCCAACCTTACTCTACAGCTCTACTTGGCCCCCCACCCCATAGTAGGCAGTCTTTGGAAAACAAGTCAAGGTCAAAAGCTTGAGGGGTACAGGAAGAGGTGAGGGGTGCTTAGAATCCCTGAGGAAGGGTGGGGAAGAGCTGGAGGGGGAGTGATATTTCTATTAGGGGTAGACACCCAGCCTGGAAATGAAACCCGCTCGACCAGACTCGCTCCTTCCCAGCCTCCCCTGGGTCCCACCCAGGCCTCGCAAGGGCGTCCCACATCCCTGCGCAGCCCCGCCCTCCCAGAGCCTCCACTCGGGCCCCACCGTCTCCCCCACCCCCCACCTCGAGTGAATAAGCCCAACAAACAGCATTGTTCCCCCACACAATGGACACAAAGAACTTGGGAATTCACAGAATGGTCCTGAATTTCAGCTTCCTTCCCCTCCAAGCCCTAGAGAGATCCATTGTCTGTAAACTCCACTTAAAATACGCTCCACTGCTCCAGCTGGGGAGCCACTTAAGACCCGCGGAAGAGCCTCCCCCGCCCTCCCCGGCTCTTCCCCCGGCTCCCTACCCTCGGGGAGCCGGGCCGCGGGGGAGGAGCAGCCTCCGGAGTCCCGGGTCCCGCGGGAGGCCGACCCCCGCCCGCTGCCCCCACCCAGCCCAGGAGCACCCGGCGGCCGCGTTTTCCAGCTAACATGGACCAACTGTGGGGTGGAGGGACCCGATCGCTGGCGGAATCCTACTCTGGGGACAGTGGCGTTGAAGTGGAGACTGCCAGGGGCCCCTCCCTCTATCCTGACGTCTGTGTTCAGATCTCCAAGGACAGAGAACTCACCCCCTCTTCAGACACCTGTGCCACTCCTGAAACTTCTCCCTAGTACTAGACCTTCTTTGGGGAGCTCCACCCACTTCATCGGAGGCCCGGTGCTTCTCCTGGGCCCCGAGCGCCACTGCCTTCCTCCAGGATGGGGCAGGCTCCTGGAATTTGAAGGCGTTCATGGTACTCCCCTGAAGCTCTCTTTCACCCCAGGCTGAACGACTCTGACGTCTTCCCCTACACCCCATTCATCAGTAGTTTTGAGTTCCTTCCCTATCTTATTTCCCCATCTTGGGGACTCAATGGTGCCCAAAGCTGACCCGAGCACGATAATCTTTATTCAACAAATATTTATCAAGTGCCTTCCAGGTACCAGGCACTGTATTTGGAATTAGGGGTCAGACAAGATTCCACTTCTCCTGAGGTGGGGAAGTCAGATATTGATATCAGATAAGATAGGAATTAATGCATAATTACTAAATGAGATAAGGGGTGTGTCTGTAGGAGCTTCCTAACAGGAAAACATCCAACAGAGAAATCTGATTAGTGTGGAAGGGAGAGGGATAGCCTATCTCAAACTAACAGAGGTCTAAAGAAGGGAAGATCTAACTGCAGAAAGGGGTTGTTACAGCATTCAAGATGGTAGGAATTGACTGCAAAGGCCCTGTGGCAGGAGGAAGCTTGCCTTATTAAAGGAACTGAAGAGGCCAATGGAATTGGAGGGCTAGTGGGCTTGGAGTGGAGCTGTAGCCCTCAATGAGAAGTTTGACATGATTCTTAAAAGCAATGAAAAGATGTATGTATGCAATAAAAGTTGGTTCACTTTTACCTCAAGAAGACATAGGTACCTAGAGTCATAGTTTCAAAATATTCATCCAAGCCTTTGTTCTTGTTGTTTCCTCTGCCTGGGATGCTGTTTCCAGAAAATTTGTTTGTTTTGTACTGGAAATTTAACCCAGGGGTGCTTTACCACTGTGTTACATCCCCAGCCCTTTTTATTTTTATTTTGAGACAGGGTCTGGCTAAGTTATTGAGGCTGCCTTGAAACTTGCAATCCTCCTGTCTCAGCCTCCCAAATTGCTGGGAAGACAGGCGTGTGCCACCATTCAGGGGTGCTGTTTCCAGAATTTTCTGAGGCTGATTTATTCTCATCATTAAGTTCTTTGCTCAAACCACCCAGCTTAAAGGAGCTCCCTCAACACGCATTGCCATTCTCTATCCCTTTAGCTAGTTTTATTATTTTTATAGCTTTTTGCAAGCTGAAATTAAATTATTTATTTCTCTCTCTGTTTACTGTTACTTCCTCTTTTTGCTAGAAAATAAGCTCTGTATGGGTAGGAATTTTGCCTACTTATTAAATTTGTATGCTTCCGAACTATTGGTTGGAATGAAATGAGTCAGGAGGTAGGGATGCAGATGAGCAAGGAAGCGATTGCCCCAGAGAGTGTTCCGCGTGTGGCCCCATCACCCCTCCTTCATAAAATTCTGTGTGGGAACTAGAGAAAGACATACCCAGGGCAGGAGATCCACCCTTTAGTGACTATTGCATCATAGCCTATGGCATAGTGCTGGCACATAGTAGGGCCTCAATAAATAATCAATGAACAAATTAATATTGCCTGCATTCCAAGATAAAAGGGCCAGTGCTTATCCACAAATATGCACATATAAGTGTATATGCACTTATAGGCAAGTGCATAGTGCCCAGTCACTCAGAGACCTGCCTCACCAACATGAGCCTCTCAAGGAATTTCTTAGACAACATAGAGTCAAGGCCTGTGCAGTTGATCCCCTATCTAATCAATACTCATCCTGTCTGGCTGGACAAGGAGGAACTAGACAAGCAGACTTGTCTCAGGTCAGCTAGTGATTAATCAAAAATGAAGGTGAATGTTTCTTTATTTTATTTGCTACAGTGAGTATTGAACCCAGAGGTACTCTACCACTGAGCTACCTCCCAGAACTTTTTTTGGGGGGTGAGGTCTTTCTTTTCTTTTTCTTTCTTTTTTTTTTTTTTTTCTGTGAAACAGGGTCTCACTAAGTTGCCCAGGCTAGTCTCAAACTTGAGATTACAGGCGTGCACCAACATGCCTATGAGAAGATGGAATTGTCAGTGCCCTCAGAGGGGCAGTAGAAAGAGATTGATCCACATGGCCTGGGAGCTGGGAGCCCTTCCCTGCCCCCTCTGTTTCCCACCTCCCTTCTCCTACCTCCCTCTAGTCCCCAGCCCACCTCTCATTGTTCCCTGTGGCCTACTCTCCTGTGAGTGGTTGAACCAGGCATTGTATGGGAGCTAGAACAAAGAGATTAGAATTTAATGGGGATTGTCTAGGATATGGAAATTTGACTAGTTAGGCAACATTTTACTTATTTATTGTTGGTGATAGGGATTGAGCTGAGGGCCTTGAGCTTGCTTAACATGTACTCTACCACCCAGCTACACCTCCAGCCTGGGACATTTTTTTTTTTTTTGGTACTGGGGTTTGAACCCAGGGGTGCTTTATCACTGAGCCACATCCTCAGCCCTTTTTGATTTTTTAATTTTGAGACAGGTCTTGATAAATTGCTTAGAGCCTCACTAAATTGTTCAGACTGGCCTCAAACTTGAGATCCTCCTGCCTCATCCGAGTTGTTGGAATGACTATGCCACCAGGCCTGGCCTGGGACAACTTTTTAACTAAGCATTTGTTGATTGAGTGCCTAATTAGTGCAAAGCATGAGTAGGGACTGCCAGACTCATACACAATAGCTGGTTCAGGACAGACTGTGAAAAGTTATTTAGGTGGAAACCTTAGTGGCATGATCTCTTTTTGTACGTAGAATAACGGAGTGAACCCAGGAGCATTTTACCACTGAGCCAAATCTCCAGCCCTTTTAAAATTATTTTATTTTGAGACAGGGACTCACTAAGTTTCTAAGGTTGTCTCCAACTTACAATCCTTCTGCTTCAGCCTCCTGAGTCACTGGGATTACTGGTGTGTGCAGTCACACCCAGCTTTAAGGTAAAATTTTGGTGCACTTATAGTATGTCTTGGGGCAGAATAAGGTCAATTCCCAGCTCAGAAGCTCTGGGATAGCTTACTGAAGTATTTAAAATAACTAATGACCACACAGATAGAGCACTTACTGCGTGTTAGGCATCTTTTACATGGATTTCTCATTTAATCCTTACTCTAAATGTGTGTGCGTATGCACGAGCTATTATGAAATTTACAGATTGGGACTGGCACACCAAAGCTCAGCGAGAGTTAAGTAACTTGCTCAGATTTTCCACAGCTATGACATGCCAGAGTAGATTTTCAAGCTCAAGAGGAGGCCCCAAAACCCATGCTCTTAACCGTGATGGTGGCTTGAAGCAGAGGTGGAACTTGGGTGGGCAGATGGGGGTCCATTCTAGGAAGAGGACATAATTTAAATTCGAACACATTAAGCAATGCTGCCTGTTCTGTTTTTAAAAATCTCTGGTAGCCTAAGTTTCTAAGAGATTAAAAAACAACAACAAAACACCAGCTATTGATGACTTTCCCTCTCTCTAGCCTTTAGCATATTAGCTCTCAGGATGGATTCCTTGCCCTGGGTGGATCTTATTCTGGTCCCCAAACAGAATTTTATGAAAGGCTGGATGAGGTAGAGAGGTAGAGGAGAGGGGTGAGGAATTGAGGAGGGGCAAAGAGGGTACAATATTCTTAATGAGTTGGCCTTCTCCCTACCCTGACTGGGGATGGGAACCACTTGGGGACACTCTCTGGGCCAAGCTAGTCCTCTGCCCATCTGTATCCCTCCCTCCTGACTTATTTCATTCCAACCAATAGATTTGAAGCATGCAAATTTAATGAATAGGCAAAGCAATGATTGGCTCATTTTCCCCTGATGTAATAATGCCACTATTCAAGTAAGTTCTATGTACCCCACCCCCACCCAATTCAAAGCATTTGATCATGTTTCTGGCAAGGATCCCCAACTCTGTTTCCCCCGTTCTTTCCCCATTCTGAGTTAGTAAATCACTTCAAAATGTCCAACTCATCTCCCAAGGGATGGGATGTGTGGAGGACCAAGAGCCCATACCCTTAGGCCTAAACCACCATAGCCTTCCTGGGAGGCCCTATGTGCCTCTGCTGGCTTAGAGTAGCATCAAATCCAGGATAACAGAGCCCGTTTACTAAGACATTTTGTGAGAATCCATGTCCAAAGGCTTCCTGAAACCAAACCCCAGCATATCGGCTGTTCTTTTCAGCCCCTAATTTAGTAATTCTATTGAGAAAAAGAGATTGTGGGTTTTTTTATTTGGTGTGATTTATTCTTTATCATATAAATAATAATAATTTACACAAAGCTCTTCCCCAAACAGAAGAGAATCTGTACATAAAAATAAACAAAAATTAAACTGAGCTGGGCCTGGTGCCCAGAAAATCAGCCAATTCCAAACACAACCAAGGGAAAAAAAAATCCTCCAGGTCCTGGGAGCTCTGGGGCCTTGGCTGGAACTCTGGGTGGAGGCTCTGATCCGGGAAGCCAATGCCCTCTCTTCCTAGTTCCTGTGCAGGATGATGGCACCTCTGGCAGCCAACACACACGAAGAGCCAACGGAGCGAGCTCACTGGGTTGGGAAGTGGGGAGGGTTTGGACTCAAAGGAATAATAAATTCTAAAACTCCTGGGCGGTGTTGTTTGCTGCCGCTGGCTTCCAGAGCCTGCAAGAGCTACTGCGGCTGGAGAAGATGGGGTGTTGGCCAACACCCAGAGTGGGCGGAAGCTGTCTATGGTTCTGTCCTTCCCCTATAGCTCATTAGAGGCCGCATTGGGTAGAGTATCTTCTGGTCTTCTATTCCCTTGGCGCTCTAGCCCCCTCTCTGGAGACTTGTTATTTCTATAGATATTGAAAGATGACAAGCAATCTCCTTGACCATTGATTCATTTCCCTCAGCACACACTCTTTGGCTGTTTAAAACTTCCCCTTTCACCCTTACCCCCACGTTTATTTCCAGAAAATCTCCAAGAGGGAGAATGCCTGTTTTAGTCAGCTTTTTCGCTGCTGTGACTAAATGACTTGACCAGAACAACTGGAGAAGAGAAAAAGTTCATTTGAGGGCTCACGGTTTCAAAGGTCTTAGTCCATAGACAGCCAGCTGCATTCCTTGGGGCTTGAGGTGAGGCAGAACATCATGGCGGAAGAGTGTGGCAGGGAGAAGCAGCTCACATGATGATCAGGAAGCAGAGAGAGATCTCCACTCTCCAGATACAAAATATATACCTCAAAGTGACACCCCAGTTCCCACCTCCTCCAACCACACCCTACCACTTCAGTTACCACTCAGGAATTAATCCATATCAGGGGATTAATTCACTGATTGGGTTGAGACTCTCACAACCCAATCATTCTCCTCTGAACCTTCTTGCATTGTCTCACACGTGAGCTTTTGGGTAACACCTCACATCCAAACCATAGTAATGCCTTTCCACATTCTGGCTTTGTACCTTTACGGAGCTTTTTGTACTTATGTGGATTCGACTGTAAGCCCCGCCTCCCATCCCATGGGAGGAGTCAGGTCTGGGTCATCTATAAGGACAGCAATTAGGGATGTCATATAAGGTGAAGTTGGTGATGATAGTGGACATAATGAGGCTGAAGATGACTGTGAGGAAGAGGAAGAGGAAGGCAAGCTGGATGGCCATGCTGAGGCTGGGATGGGGGTGAATTTGTGGCTTAGACTAAAGTAAGAACATGCTGCATTGTGAAGATGGTGGTGATGACAAGGACAAATGGGAAAGTGAAGGCTAGGGGAAGGGGAAGGGAAAGGACATGTGTGCAGGTGCAGGTGAAGCTTTTGGAGAAGAAATGGATAGCAGAGTTGTGAAGAGCTTAGAGTCTGAAGCCGGACATTCTGGTTCTAAATTCCAACTCCAGGATGTGGCTTAGTGGGAAAGTGCCTGTATGGCATGTGGGAGGCTCTGGGTTCAGTTATCAGCACTAGAAACTAAGGGGAAAAAATCCCCAATTCTAGCTCTACCACTTCCTAGGGAAATTACTTAACCTCTCTGAACCTCAGTCTCCCCACCTATACAATGGAATCCCAATAGTGCTTGCCCCATATGGTCTCTAGGCATACACAGAAAGTGCCTGGCTTGTGGTAAATGTGGTGGAAGGGTGTGCCACGGAGGTGGGGTTATAGCTGTATCAGAAGCACGCGCCACAAAGCACAGCAAGCAGTGTGGGAAAGAGTCAGGAGGCCTTGGCCAGGCTCTGTCACGTGGTCTGTGATTCCCACCTCACCCCTGTCTGGGCCTAAGTTGCCTTGTGAATGAGATGAGAGTTGGAGATAATGTTCAAACATCAAAAGTCCCCGTGGGCACTAAAACTCTCTACGTGTGCCTGATACGTGGCCCTGTGGGAACATCTAGGCTCAGACAAGCCCCTGCAGATGTGTAGGTCCAGGTGTAGACTCAGCAGGTATGCCTGTGCCAGGGGTCAAACACAGGGGGATGCTGAGCCAGTTGGACTGGCCTCCTTTTAAGGGGAGTGGAAAGAGGGGAGGTGAGCTCCTGCCTAGGGGAGGAGGCTCCAGCCACCCCTGGCAGCTGCGAAGCCCCAAAGTGCAGCCCTGATGGGGTGAGCTGCTGCAGCCCCTGGTTGCACTGTGATCCCGGTCATGTTGGCTTCTATTCCCAAGCTCCAGGAAACGTGGGGTTTTACTAATAAACTCAGCCTTTTCCAGTTCTGCCCCTTGTTTGCATTCTTCACAAGTCTCTTCCTTCTCCCTAGGGTTGGAGGACAGGCATGGGAAGCAAAGGTCACCCATTCACAGTGCCTAATTAAATCTTTATAGACTCCCCTTGTCTAAGGATGTCAGAGCCCTGTAAAGTCTCCAAAACCAACAGGTGCTAGCCCAGGCTGCAAGGTTGCAGGGATAGACCACAGAATATTCTCCCTTTATCTTGCCCCAGAGGGAATCCACCTTCCAGCTCACTGGTCCCTGGAAGTCCAAGGTGAGGGAATGGGTTCGGTATCCAGGTGTCTTCATCAGTCTCCCACCTGTCTTCCCAACAGACATTAACCACTCCTCCTCTTGAAGGTTGATCAAAGCCCTGTCATGTCCTGGGTTCCAATCCTGGGAATTGTCCTCACGTCATGTTCTCTGGTCTCAGCCTGAATTTCATTCAGAAGCCCAGCCCCCCGCCTGGAGAAGTCTGTCCCCTCTACCACATGGCTCAGGTCCCAACCCCTGTAGGCAAGGCAGCTTGTGAACTATGTGGATGCATTTGGTTGGTGCTTAAAAGACATGCAGTCTTCTAAGACTGGGTTGTTGCTCGGTGACAGAGCACTTGCCTAGTGTGCAGGAGAGCAGGAAGCCCTGAGTTCCATTCCCAGCACCAAAAAAGAAAAAAAAAAAAAAAAAAAGAGAGAGAAGACCTGCAGTCCCCTTGTTGAGCTCCGACTGTGCCAGGCTTCATGCCAGATGTTCCACGTGCATTATTCTGTGGAATCCTCCTTTCCAGGTGAAGAAACAGGGTCAGAGATATTAGGTCACTTGTTCAAGGTCACACAGTTAGAAAGCATCGGAATGTAGAGTCACAGACCTCCCTGAGGCCTGAGCCTGCACTCTTACCCACCCCACTATCTGTCCAACTGCATGCACACAAGGCTCCCTTCTGACACTCAGTAACCAGGTGCGCTGAGACAGTGTGGGAAGACAAGATGGCCACCCTCAGGCCCCAGAGCCACCTGTCCACCCAGGATCTTCTGTCTATCTGACACTGCCAGGGAGCCTCCCAGAAAAGCAGGAGCAGAGTCCAGAACTGCCCAGACAGCTCAAGAATGTGTCTAAGTCTCTCTGCTGAATCAGCAAACCCTCATCTACAGGCCCCATGAGGGCACTGCTCACCCAACAGCACTCTCCAGCCATATCCCCTCCACCAAAGTGACCCTCCAACCCCTGCCCTCCCTGTTCCCTCTCCTACCTCCAGAACAACATTGCCTGCAGTACCCCCAAGCTCCCTTCCTCCTGTGGCCCAGACAGTAGGGTTAGGCAGGTTCAGACTGCAAATCTCTCAGTTGGGCTTCACTTTGAGGGGGTGGGGGTCACAGCTTCAGATGCTTCTCTGCATCCTGCCTGGATGCCTGGACTTCTAAAAATCCAATGAAGACCCGGGTCTCCTTGCTGTTCCTCGGTACTCCCCTCCCCCCACACACAGCCCCTCCCTGCTCTAGCTGCACAATGCAGTGGGAAGGAGGTGGACTGGCAGAAACCAGCTTGTTTCTGAGGCTGGAAAACAGAACTGTAGGAAATTAACAGGCTGAGAAATGTCTGCTCAGCTCCGGGTTTGGTGGGCGCCCTCGGCGTCCCTCTGCAGCTCCCTCCTCCTGCCCCCGCCACCTCCATCCCGGCTCCCTGGCCCCCACCACCACTCCGTGTGGGCGCCTGGGGCTTGGTGGTTGTGTGTCTGGGGCTCGGCGACAAGGTGCACTTGGGTGTGTGTGTGTTTCGGGATGGCACAGCTGCCCCTCCTCGGGAAGCAGCTTAGCCAGAAATGCCAGCGGCAGAGACAATTGTGCGGGTGGGTGCTGAGCCCAGAGCTGGCGGAGCCCGCAGGCAGGCAGAGAAGCACCACACAAGAAATTGATTCCATTAAAAAGTAATCTTAAATTTAATAAAAGTTATGATTTGATTATAGCCACAGAACCTACAGGCAAGAGGGAAGGGGGTGGTGGATTCTAGTGATGGATAAACAGAAAGAAAAAAAAAAAAAAAACAAGATGAGAGCAGGGAGGGGGGAAGAGAGAGAAAGATGCTTAGGTTTGGATGGATGAGAGGATGGGAAGACCTGGGGGTGGGGAACGAGACCATTTTTTTCTCCCTCACATGGAAGAAAAAAACCTGTGGCTGGTTTCCAAAGAGGAAGCCAAGTGAGGAGCGAGTGGGGAGGCTGGAGCAGCTCTCAGGAGATGGAGAAGCTGGAGGAGGCTGGGTGTGAGGCAAGGCCGAGGCTAGGTAGATGCGCTGGAGGATGGTCTTGAGCCCCGCGGAGGAACACGCAGCCTCAATTTAGCGGTCAGACAGGTAGAGCTGAGCTTCCGTTGGAGGGCAGCCTCTTTCTAGCAGTGTGACTGAGAACCTCTCAGAACCTCGGTTTCTTCATCTGCTAACTGGAGCGCTGAAGATAGCCCATACCCCTGAAGGTGGTCACCAGGAAGAAAGGAATTATGTTGGTACAGTATCTGGGGTCTTCTAAGTGTCCCATAAATGGTAACTCCCTTCCTGATTCTCCCCCATTGGAAGTCATTACCCCAAGCACTGCTTTCTTCCATTTCTTTGCACATATTGGTTTATTTTACTTTTTCCTTTTCTTCTTTTAGCAACCGAGGGGGCACTGAGTGCCTTTCATCCCCAATCTCAACCTGAAGGCTGGTTCTACTAGGTATTCTTGCTCCTTTGTCCATCCCCTGGGGCTATTGGCAAGGCACCCTAGGGCCCACTTCCATTGTGGGTTAAGGGACCATAAAGGGGACACATTCACTGCTCAATTCCTCACTCTCTGTCCTGCCTTTTCTCTCTCCGGCTCAGCCCAGGATCATGCTCAGGCACAGAACTGAAGCTGTCCTGACCCTGGAGAGGAAGGCATTGGGTGAGATGGCCCAGGTCTAGCCTCTCAGCCACTGAAGTCAGGTGGAGCTGGACAGAGCACTGGGCTTTCAAACTCCTGTCTGTCCCTTCCCGCCAGCTCAGGCCTTGCTGTGAGGCTGATGGGGTGGGCACTGGGGCCTACAGGGTCAGCACTACACCCTGTGAGTGGGCCTGGGCAGGAAGCCAGGATGTCACTGTGAGATGCTAAGTGAGGCGATGGCCAGATCTCAGCTTCCCCAGCGCCCAGGAATCGGGAACCAGGAAATACAGTCAAGGGAACACGGGAAATCACTTTAGGGATAACTCAACCAGTCTGGCTCAGTCCTTCCTTCCCCATCTGGACTGTTTTTAGAAAAGTATTTCTAGGGCTGGGGATGTGGCTCAAGTGGTAGCACGCTCACCTGTCATGCATGCAGCCCGGGTTCGATCCTCAGCACCACATACAAACAAAGATGTTGTGTCCGCCAATAACTAAATAAATAAATAAGTATTTAAAAAAAAAAAAGGATATGAGGTAGAGGGAATAGTATTTAAAAAAAAAAAAAAAAAAGAAAGAAAGAAAGAAAAGTATTTCTACCTGGATTCACTCTTGCCCTTTGGCCTGTGGAGACATCTACTGTCAGAGACACTGAGGAAGGTAGGACTGGGGGTATTGGCTCCTTTCTTTTACTGAGGAAGAAACTGAGCTCAGAAAGGGTGAGCTATGGGCTGGGATGCAGCTCAGCAGTAGAGTACTTGCCTAGCATGTCTGAGATCCTGAGTTCCATCCCTAGCACCACAAATACATAAACAAATAGGGCAAGCTACTTCCCTCAGGCCCACAACCTCCCCAAACCATCATAACTACATCTACCACAGGCCTCGTCACCTGCCGCTCAGCTCCACTCTTGCCAGGTTGAACAGCATCCAGACACCTCACTGCTCTTTCAAGGATCCTCTTCTTTCTCCTGGGCAGAGACCAAGAGTATGAAAGGCAGTGGCTGGGGTGGAGAGACCATCTAGAGAAAGGTCCCAGTGGAGGCTGTCTTCTGCATGACATTCACTAATAAATCAGTCTCCCAGGCCTCTCCTCAGACCTGCTCTTCCATGATGAATGCAGAAGGGGATTCAGGAGGGAAAGAAAGCTAGCATTGGTCAAGAGCCTACTGTGTGCCAGGCCCATCCATGCTGAAGGCTTGGCCCAAAAGACACCATTAGATCCTTACGATAGCTTTGTGAGGCAGCCGTTATGTGTTCCTTGGCAGTTAAGGAAACAGAAGCTCAGAGAGGTTAAGAGACTTAACCAAGTTCATACAGAAAGAAAGCGGCAGAGCCAGGATTTGAACTGAATATGTCTGAATGGACAACCCATGCTCTCTCCACCCTGATTGTCTTTTGTCTCTAGTTCAGCCCGTGGGAGAGAGGGCTCCTTCACAGGGAAAAGCCTTCACTTTGAAAGCATTATCTTTCAAAATGAAAAATTCATACACATTTTAAGCCAGGAATCTCTCTTCTAGGAATGAATCCTCAAGAAACACTCATACATGTGCACAGAGTATATTCAATGCTCTTGTTTACAATGGCGAAAACTCAGAAACAAATTACACGTCCATCAGTAAAAGAATGGATAAATAAATCAAATTAACATATAACTATAAGAAAAGAAGAGTTAGGCCAGGCACAGTGGTGCATAATTATAATCCCAGCTACTGAGGAGGCTGAGGCAGGAGGATCACAAGTTCAAGGCCAGGCTGAGCAACATTTGCCAGATCCTGTCTCAGAATAAAAAAAAACAAAAGGGCTAGGGATGTAGCTCAGTGGTAGAGTATTTGCCTAGCATGTGGGAGGCCCTGGGGTCAGTCTCCACTATTAGGGGGAAAAAAAACGACAGACTGGCCACCGCACCCAGCTTAGGTATATTTTATATGTACAAATACATTAGAAGTCTGCTATTACTATTATTATTATTGTTATTACCTCCAGGCATTGAACTAAGGGTCATTCAACCACTGAGCCATATCCCCAGCCCTATTTTGTATTTTATTTCGAGACAGGGTCTTGCTGAGTTGCTTAGCGCCTTGCTGTTGCTGAGGCTGGTTTTGAACTCATGATCCTCCTGTCTCAGCTTCCCTACCCGCTGAGATTACAGGCATGTGCCACCATGCTCAGCTAAGGCTGTATCGTATTTATGCAGTATTTTTTGTTTTGTTTGTTTGTTTTAAAGACATCAGTAGTTGCCCAGTGAAGGAAGTGGGGTAATGAGTCTCCCAGGCACCAGGAACAAGACCTTCTACCCTCTCTGTCTTTCCTTAGGGTCCTGTCCTCCCTTTCACCCCTGAGGATTCCCAGTGCAGACATAACAGTGTGCGTGGGACCAGGGAAGGGAGTTTCTTATCAGTTCTGGACACTGCTTCCTCCCGTGGCCTCCACCCCACCTGGCACCCCCAAGAGCTCCTCTCATTAGGTTTATAACTAAAGAGGGTTCAGCACATCTTGCCACTAGAGGGTGAGGGGGCCAGCGGGGCTTGCCCTCTCTGGGCTGCATCTCATAACGTGTTGGAGTTGTGCAACCTGAACCACTTAGTTCTGCCATCTGTCTCTCGTGTTTATCCCTGAGATTTACATACTGTACCTCAGATGGAATCTGGGAACATCCAATAAGGAAGGGGTTGAGTTAGGGGAGGAGTTCCAGTACATGCAACAAGAGGGGGAGGTTGAATGTTTTCGCTTGTCTTTAAAGATCTGTCTTGGAATTCAGTTGACATCATAGGATCTATTAGTATAGATGTCTGTTGCAACTGTTCGCTGACCGGATAAACTCCAACTGACTTTGTCTTCCTCTCCACCCCATTTAGACCCACACCCTGCACAGACAAGGGGCTCCTATAGACTACTACTATTATACAGATAACCAAGTGAGCAGCAACAAGGTCTTCCCCATCTCAGATTGGCCTCTCAGAAAAACATTTTTGGCTGTGTTCTTTTCAATAAACTCTGATATTCCTGCTTCACTGCTAAGTGTCAGCTCAGTATTGATCCTAATGGACACCTTCTGCCACATACACTCCTGCTTTCCCATCAAACTCAGTCTTTACCCCTGTAGTCGTTTCTCTCTCTGGGTTGCTCTTCTCTCCACTTATTTCTCTAAAGCTGACTTAGAGTCTCTTGGATGCAAGCAACAGAAAATCAGCTCAAACTGGTTTAAGCTTTTATACTCCCATAATTAAAAAGCTCAGGAATAGACTTCAGGCATAGCTGGATCCAGGCACTCAGATGATGTCATCTGACATCTGCCTCTCTGACTTGGGCCTGCTCTCCTTTGGAGATAGCATTACTCTCTGGTAGCCCCACTCCAAATAATCTAAGCATGGGAGGCTTAAATCTTCCATGTGACAAACCAAACAGAAAGAAACACCCTTTTCCCAGTAGTTCAGCAAAAGATTCAGTGCTGATGTCATTGGATCAATTTCTATTGAATCACAGTGGCCTGGGGATGACAGGCACAAATTGACATACGGTCTCGGTCTCGTGTCCACCCTGGGGTTTGAGGTAAGGTCAGGAAGGTCAGCCCTCTCTGAATAGACACTGGGAAGGGAGTTCCCTAGAGAAGGACTGCTCCCCAGAAGAAGGGAGATGAAAGTGGATGGCAAACTGAAGGGACTGTCTGAGACACCAGCTCTGGGGAGATCTTCACCTCTCTCTCTCTCTCTCTCTCTCTGGTACCAGGATTGAACCCGGGAGCGTTTAACCACTAAGCCACATCTCCAGCCCTTTTTATATTTTATTTAGAGACAGGGTCTCCCTGAATTGCTCAGGGCCTCCCTAAATTGCTGAGGTTGGCTTTGAATTTGTGATCCTCCTGCCTCAGCCTCCCAAGCTGCTGGGATGACAGGCGTGTGCCACAATGCCCAGCTCAGTTTTCTGTTGTGAAAACTGGGTGTGCAGTGTCCAGATCTGATTCTCTGCTCGTGGGACTCTAGTGGCCTGGCTTCTTCTCACAGCCTTGGGCACATGGTCTGGATTAACGCAGCTCCCAGGTATTTCCTGACACCTGCATTCTCACTATTCTGCTCCCAGTGGAGACTCTGGGGTGTGGATGGGTTGAGGAGGGAGAAGAGAGAAAGTAGGAGACAGATGGAGCTGGCACCAGTGCACACCTGCAATCTCAGTGGCATGAGGATTGCAAGTCTGAGAACAGCCTGGGAAACACAGTCTCTTTCACAAAATAAAAATCAAAAACAGGGCTGGGGATGTGGCTCAGTGGGAGAGCACTTGCCTAGTATGTGTGAGGCACTGGGTTCAATCCTCAGCACCGCATAAAAGTAAATAAAATAAAGGTATTGTGTCTACGACTAAAAAAAAAAAATCAAAAAGGGCTGGAGATGTGGCTCAGGGGTAGAGGACCCCTAGATTCAATCTCGAGTATTGAAAGAGAGGGAAGGAGAGAGAGAGGAGAGCAACAGAGACAGAGGGAGGCAGGCAGGCAGAAGCTCTAGAGCAAACCCCCAGGGCTGCGCTGGTCCCGGCCACCTCAGGCCAACTTCCCCTCCCTGCTCATGTCCCCCAGCCTGTGGGTGGCACGTGATGGCTTAGCTGTGCCATCCCCCTGGCTGGGCTGGGCTCCAGGCCCCTGCTGCCTTGCCAGGGTATCATTATCCCCTTTCTGCAGCTCCTGTCACCTGGAGGTTCTTTCTTCCCTCCAGCCCACACACCAAACCTGCGCACAGGTGCTCCTTGCTCACCTCCTGCCCGGCTTCCGTCTCCTCCTCCTTGCTGCCCTTTTCAGAGCTCTTTCACTGCCACATGGCCAGGGCCTCTGCCCCTGGGGCGCTGTGCCACCCTAGCCCTGTTCTCACCTCCCGTTCTTTCCCTCTGACTGGATTCTCTAAAGAAAGCCCAGGCCTCTGCTTCAAGGATCTTCCTTTTTCTCTGTGGCGGACAGAAGTAGAAGAGGTCCAGGGGCTAGGGCTGTGGCTCAGCAGTAGAGTGCTCGCCTAGCTCATGCGAGGCCCTGGGTTCAATCCTCAGCACCACATAAGAATAAATAAATGGAATGAAGGTATTGGGTCCAACTACAACTAAAAAAATAAATATTAAACAAAAAAAGTAGAGGAGGTCGGAAGAGGTTCAAGAAAGGTGGCAGAGAGCCGGGGTCCAGTGGGCATGCCTGTAATCTAAACAGCTCAGAAGGCTGAGGCAGAAGGATTGTTAAGTTGGAGGCCAGCCTCAGCCACTTAGTGAGGATGTAAGCAACCTAGTGGTTGCTTTTTTTTTTTTTAATATTTTTTTTTAAGTTGTAAATGGACACAATATCTTTTTTTAAATGTATTTATTTTCATGTGGTGCTGAGGATTGAACCCAGTGCCTCACACCCATGAGGCAAGCGCTCTACCACAAAGCCCCAGCCCCAGCCCCTAGTGGTTGCCTTTAAAAAGGGCTGAGGATATGGCTTAGTGGTTAAGTGCCCTTGGGTTTAATTCCTAATACCAAAAAAAAAAAAAAAAAAAAAAAAAGAGCTGGGGGTGGGGGGGAGGGGAGAGAGAGAGAGGTGGCAGAGATACCCAGGAGGTGTTGGGCAAAGTGAGATGCCTGATCCCCCAATAAAAACTGGGCATCCCTCTGGGGTCCAGTCCAATGTATCCACGAACTTCCCACAGCTCCAGATTTGCTGCTCCTCTGCAGTTATCCCTTACTCAAGGCTTCTGAACTCCTCATTCTCCCTCAGTCCCTGGTCTAAGTCTAACTGAGAAATGCCACCTGGGTTTTAGGAGACAGCAAGAGGTTTGAGAGCTGCCTGCAGCTCACCTTGGCCAAATACTCCCCCGCCCCCACCCTGGGCTCCTTAGTTGCTCAATAGTGAAGACACTGAAACCAGAGCAAGGATGTAAATCCTAGCACACCCCACCATCTCTCACCCAGCGACCACGGCAGACATTGCTAATCAATAATGGCACTCTCTTCTAGGCAGCTCCTACTTATCATTCCACATTAGCCTGTGACTCGAAGCTTCTTTGTCACTCCTGGATTGGCAGATCTGAGAGAGAGAGAGAGAGGGCCCTTTGCATACTCACAGTAAAGAATTCTTGGGGCCTGACTGAATCAATATCGCTTCCTCCATTTCCCACTTCTCCCTCCAGCTCATTCTTTTGATTATCCCCAGCCCTCTCTCTCTCTCTCTCTCTCTCCCATCTTGCTGTGTTTTCAGGTTTCCACGGCTGAGTCCGCGTAAGCCCTAGATGATGTCTGGGTCTCCAAGGTTCTGTTTACTGTCAATCAACTTCAGGTTCCTTGAAAGTTACATTTTAAAGGCAGTCACACTTACATGTGTTGGGTGGTTCCGTGGCATTGGCTCGGGGGAGGTGGTGAAAGAGAGAGCAGAGATAGTCAGAGGAGGTACAGGAGGGACAAGACCAGAGAAATGTTGAGATAAGAGAGCCGCAGACAGAGGGGTAGAATTAAATTTATGTATCAAGGTCATCCTGGTAGGAATGGGGAGGAGAAGTTTGAATGGAATTTTTCCTGAAACCCCAAGGTCACAGTGGGAAGGAGGCTCAGGTTGAACCTATAAAGCAAAGGACAGAGAACACATAAAAATTAGTAGCTTAACTGACAAACATGAAAGGAAGAAAGGGCTACTTTGGTAGGGGGAACTATCAAGAGTTGCCATAATGAGATGGACGGAACAGTGCTTCCTGAGGGTCAAAGCAACCACAAGTGATTGATAGAGGAGTTTGGTAGGAAAGGTAGGCATTGGCCAGCAGCCAATTAGAGGCTTAGCGCAAAGCCTGACCCAGGTTGCAGGACATGGCCTAGCCCATCAGAACTGCCCCGAGCAGTTACAGAATTTCAGGAAATGCTGCCCACTTTATCTGAGGGGCATGTGCACTTGTGGGGCATGTGCACTTGTGGGGCATGTACAAAGGCCCATAAGTTAGAAGAGTGACCACAAGCCAGGTATAGTGGCACATGCCTGTAATCCCAACAGCTCAGGAGGCTGAGAAAGGGGATCACAAGTTCAAAGCCAGCCTCAGCAATTTAGCCAGGCCCTGAGCAACTTATTGAGACCCTGTCTCTAAATAAAAATAAAGAGCTGAGAGTGGTAGCACACGCCTGTAATCCCAGCAATTTGGGAGGCTGAGACAGGAGGATCTCAATTCAAAGCTGGCCTCAGCAATGGCGAGGCACTAAGCAACTCAGCAAGACCTTGTCTTTAAATAAAATACAAAATAGGACTGGGGGTGTGGCTCAGTGGTCAAGCACCCTTGGGTTCAATCCTGGTATCAAAAAAGAAAAAAAAAAAAGAAGTGACTACAAAAAAGCTCCCTAATCTACAGGCCTGGGTTTAAATTCCAGCTCATCCGCTTACTAACTGTAAGATTCTAATCTCAGTTTCTCATCCAAAATCAAAAAGACCCTAAGTCTTTGGGTCATTTTGAAGGTGGTTTGTGTGTGCATGTGTGCACACGTGTGTGTGGTACGAGGGATTGAACCTAGGGGTGCTCTGCCATTGAACTACATTCCCAGCCCTCACTAAGTTGCTGAGGCTGACCTCAAACTTGTGATTCTCCTGCCTCATACTCATCAGTAGCTGGGATTATAGGCACACACCACTGCACACAGGCTGAGTTTTTTATTTTTTCCTGGTTCTGAAAATGGAACCCAGGATGTTTACATGATAGGAAAGTGCTCTACCCCTGAGCTACTCCCCCAGCCTTCATTGTATTAAATAAGAATGCACATGAAATGCTCAGCAGTGTCACATATATCAACCACATATACATACATATACAAATATGGTATATATGTGTGTGTATATATACACACACACACACACATATGATATATATGCATATATATCATATATACATATACACTGCACACACATCAGGTACTGGTTTATGAGTACATGTTTACCAACTTGAAGGGTGGGATCCTTCAACATCATCTCCTTCTGATATGATAGATAAATTTTGTCTAAACCAAAAAGGCTTCAATGCAAAATGCCTGCTCTTGGGAATTATTCATGGTATAGGAAGAGCTGAACAGCTTCCTAAGGGCCTAGGAGGATAGGATTATTTTTCCCTAGGATGTAAAGCCGGATGTGCCAGGAAAACACTGGCTGAAAATGACCCAAATATGGTAAGAAGAGAGAAGGGCAAGTTCTCAAGTCAATATTTCTTTTTTTTTTCTTCTTCTTCTTTTTTTTTTTTCTTTTTTCCTGGAGGTACTGGTAATTGAACCCAGGGTCTATGCATAAGCTAAGCAAAGGCTCTACCACTAAGCTATCTCTCTAGCCCCAGTCTTATCTCCCCTGCAATCCTGCTATGGGAGGGCCCCTTCCAAGCCCACCATCAGGCCCGCCCAGCCCCTAGCCCCCAAAGGAAATGGAAAGGCAAACAGGACTTCTGCTGCTGCCCCTGGGAGACTGCCACAGCAGACAGCCTGTTTGGGGTCAGCAAGGGTCAGCCAGGCCTGCAGGCCGGCAGTCAGGGCAGTCAGGATGCTAGTCATTAGGGACAAGAATCTAGGGATGAGGCTGATGGGCAGCTTCCCAGAGCCCCTGCAGCAGTCCTCTCTGCTGCCACCGGGAGGTTTGAACTGAGGGTGGCCAGGAACAGGAGCCAGAGATGGTCTGACCCCTTGTGTTGTGCCCACTGACTTTGGCACAAGGGCAGAGTACAAGCCCAAATCAGTGCAGGAGGAAACCCAAGTCTCCCAGCAGGTCACTACCCTGGGACATGCGGAGTGTGCACTTAAATTTGGGAACACTGTTGCTTTCAAGCTGCCGCCTCAGTGGTGGGCCATACGCTCAGGCTGTTAGCACAGGGGTTAAGAGGAAAAGACTGTGGAATCAGACAGACCTGAATTCCAGTCCCAGCTTTGCCATTTACTACTGGGACCCAGGACCAACTCTACGAGCAATCTGTGCCTCAGTTTCCTTACTTTTAAATTAGGGATGATAAAAGTGATTTCCTGACAGGACTGAGAATAATATATATGTATTGTTTAGTCCAGGTTTGGCACCCAGGAAATACTTGAAAAATGTTAACCAATCTTCTTTTCATTAATTTCTATGGTCCATGAGGCCCCCAGAATGCACTCTGACTGAGCTGTTCCACAATTCCCATCAGAATGCTGTAGGGCCAGGCGCTGTGGCGCACGCCTGTGATCCCCACAACTTGGGAGGCTAAGACAGGAGGATCGCAAGTTCAAAACCAGCCTCAGCAATGGTGAGGCCCTAAGAAACTCAGTGAGACCCTGTTTCTAATAAAATACAAAATAGGACTAGGGATGTGGCTCAGTGGTTGAGTGCCCCTGGGTTCAATCCCCAGTACCGCCCCCCCGCCAAAAAAAAAAAAAAAAAAGAAATGCTGTAGGACCCAGTAGGGAAGTAAATCTCACTGAAATACAGTATAGTCTGGTCCTTCTGCCATCCTGAGGATGTGGCCCTGGACTGCCACAGATGAGTTAGAGTGTCCTTTTGGGCTACTGTAGAACCCATTTCCCATGGTTACTTGGTTGCACAGCTGGAAACACAAGCAGATCTCAGATGTTCAAACTCCTGGGCCTGCTTTGGCCTCTGTCCTGGCCAGGATCCAGGAGGAGGCAGAGGGTTGGGAACAGATGCTTGATCAGCTTTGCCCAAAATGGCCCTCTTCCCATCCATCCCTGGGAAGCAGAGCAACTGGATACCCTCAGGGGATATGACCCCAACCTGTTGAGGGGTTGGGAGGGTTCCCTAGATTTTAGTCCTGACCCTGGATGGTCAGAACTGGCCTTCTGGGAGGCAGCCCACACTTCTCCAAGCCATTGCCTAGAAAGTGGGAAGACAGCAATCACTCCTGGAGAAAGACCCCAGACCATCTTTGTTAGGGACCTTAGTTCAAGAGCTCCCTGGTAGTGTTCTCCTCCCTCCCACCCGTTCCACCCCCCACCCCTTGCCTTCTTTCTCTTCAGGAACAGACTGGGTTCCTGTGTTTACCTGTGGGTGCAGGGCTGCTGGGTCTGGGCATTTGTTTGTATGTGGGTCCTTCCTTGTCCCCACCCAGAGGATGCCTGAGCCGGATTGTATATTTCCGGAGTTGCCTACTTGAATCACAAGCTTTTATTTTTAGAAGATTACAAATGCGAGGGCTGGGAGGAGAGGACAGGGGGCCCAGAGATGGAGCGGAGGATGAAGTTTAGGGGTCTGGACATGGTGAATATGGAACAGGAGTGGAGCGAGGCCCAAGGGGAGTAAATGGGATGATGGAAAAAAAAACAAGGTGAGGATGTGGGGGTGGTCTCAGCCTCCCAGTGCCCTGAGGGCCCTGAGCCTGGATCAGAGCCTTCACCCGGGCTGGGGAGTCAGTGGAGGGGGCCGGGTCAGGGGTCACCTCTCTGGCATGTAGCTGGATCCCCAGGGAGGCTGAGGAGCCTGGGAAAGAGACTGAGAAAGTTGCTCCCCTCCCCCTTCCCCAGAGGCCTTTGAGACTGGGAGAGTAGCTTCCTGTGTGGACAACTCCTTGGTCCCCTGGGCTGGGGACGTCTTAACCCTTCTGGTGCTGGTATCAGAGAAAACAGAGAGTACACACATGTTCTTGCAGGCGTGGCCCAAATACTGTGTCCCATGAAAGCAGCAGTCCTCTTACTCTTCCTGCTCCATGGTGCTCATCCCACATGCAGAACTCTAAGCCCTAGCTGCAGGGGTTCCACTGATTCTCTCCTCTCAGAGCACAGGAGGGAAATGGGCTTCCTTCATTCTAGGATGGGAGGAGGACACAAACCAGAACTCAGGGCTTGTGGTGTTAGGAAGCCTCCATCCTGCAATGAGTGGGGGTTCCAGGTTGACAGGAAATGAGCCTTCAAGTCCAGAGGCCTGGTTTGTATTTCTGTCTCTGTGTGTGACCTTGGAGAGTTCCTAAGGTCTCTGGGATTCAGTTGCTGCCTCTGAAAAAACATGACAAAATCAAACAAAAGATAGTCTGGAGCCATAAGGAACAGAGAAAGGATGTCTTTTGGTCCTTCCTTCCCTGAAGTCCCCTGACCAAGACAGCTCCAAGTTCACAGACTTCAGGGCTTTCCTCTCCTTCTGCTGCATGAAGGCAAGAAGCCATTTGCTTCCTCCACCCCGAATAAATATGCCAACCACACACATGGTTTCCAACAAGCTTATGAAAAACAAATAAATAGACAAATGATCCACCTTGACCTCAGGATGCAATGTCTTTCTTTTTCCATTGTCTCCTTAAAAGCACTAGACTAAGCCGGGCACAGTGGTGCACACCTGTAATCCCAGCAGTCTGGGAGGCTGAGGCAGGAGGATCACAAGTTCAAGGCCAGACTCAGCAAAGCAAGGTGCTAAGCAACTCAGGGAGACCCTGTCTCTAAATAAAATACAAAATAAGGCAGGGGGTGTGGCTCAGTGGTCGAGTGCCCTTGAGTTCAATCCCTGGTAACCACCCTCCTCCAAAAAAAAGAGCACTAGACTACAGATGAGAACTAGCCTGGGTTCAAGTTCTGACTGATACTTGCCAGTTGTGAGTCTTGGGAGTCACATTGCCCCTCCAAGCTCCAATTCCTTTTATCTGTAAAACTGAAGTCAGAACTAAAACAACAACTACCTTATGATAAAACAACTACCTATGGTAAATCCAGAAAGCCTTTGTAAGCTCTGACGTTGAGACAGGGACTGAACAGCTCCCATCTCTAGTATCAAAGTGATATGCAAAAGCAAGTAGTACTGCTGTCAGTGACATTGTTTTCAGTGCTAGACCTAGTCCAGGGGAGTAGATTGTGGGTTTCTGAGGCTAAGGAGGCTTGATAGATGTGTGACCTTAGGCAAGTTTCTTAACCTCTCTAAGCCTCCGTTTTTCTCATCTGCAAATTGAGGCTTCTAATAATACCCACAGCCAAGGGTTGCAGGAGTGTAAATGAGAGAGTACACATAAATGTGAACTCCATAAATAGTGGCTATTGTTATTTCCACATCCCCATGAACTCCTCCAGCAGCGTTCCCCCACCCTCCCACCTGGAGGTAGTGACTGCACCCATTCCTTCCTTGCACATGACAGATATTCCCAGCTTTCTCCTTTGGCCTCCTTTGGATGAAGATGTATCTCCCAGAAGCTGCCTGCCTCACAGCCCTGAAAAAAAAAAAAAAGAGCAGGAGTGAGTGTTGCTGAGGGGAGGACACAGGCTTAGGGTGTTGTGAAGTGACAGAGGACTCAGAAGTTGACCGCTGGCACCCGCCCCTCAGCCTCTTGGAATCAGGTGGCTCAGCCTGCCAGGCGGGGCACATAGATGTTGGGAGCTGCTTATCAGGTTAGAGCGGAGCTGCTGTCTCTGGCTGTCTCTGCACATTACCCGACCCATCCGTCCCGCTCTCCTGCGCGCCCTGCCTGCCCCCAGCTCTGCCTGCGCTAACTAGTTAATTGGATCTTGGCTAACCTGGTTATGGGCCAAGTCAGCCAGCTCCTCTGCCTCCAGAAGCATGGTGGGGGAGGGGCAGGGCGCAGGGCATATGTGTACGTGAGCATGTGTGTTTGTGTGTAAAAGCCTGTCTTTGAGACCCAATTCCAAGCCTCCTGAGATCCTGGGAACCCATAGAGACTGAATCATGGAGCCTGAGGGAAGCCCAGAGCACTCTGCCCCACAGTGAGATTTGGGAGCACTGAATCACAAGACCCTTTAAGAAGCCCAATTCTGGGGCCGGGGTGTGGCTCAGTGGTAGAGTGCTTGCCTGGCATGCGTGAGGCACTGGGTTTTTTCCCCTGCACCACATAAAAACAAACAAATAAAATCATAATGGTATGGTGTCCACCTACAACTAAAAAAAAAATACAATTAAAAAAAAAAAAAAAGCCATGACATAGTCTACATGACCTGGACAGGTGGGGTGGGGACTGAGCCTCAGTTTCCGCCTCTGTAAAAATGGGGATTATAAACATCATCACTTCGGGTGGGGCGTGAGGCAGGGAACACCCACGTCAGTGCTTGGCCCTTAGTAGGCGCTCTGTAAATTACAACTGATCGCCATCATCATTTGTTATGCTGGGTTTCTGCCGCTTCCCGGGATCCTGGGTGGAGGTAGGAGGGACCTCGGGTGGGGGTGGAGAGCCTTTCATTCACAGTTCCTTGCAGGTGTTTCCTCTGAGGCCCGACTCCAATCTCCTCAATTGTTCTTTATGCAAATGCTATGCTAATGATCGCGTCAGCGCACCCCTGTGCCCAGCGCGAGGTGAAGGGTGGGCTGAGTCGCCGGGTTTCCCTTTGGCCAAGTCCGTCCTCATCCCCCTGCAAAGAGGAGCCGGTGCTGGTCCTCCTCCACTACACCAGTCCTCAGGGCAGAGAAGGAGAGACCCCGATGGAGAGAGAAACAAAAAAGTCCCCAGTCTTCGGACAGCCTCGTCATCGCCATAATCATCAACATCAAAAAGGCCTTTGGAAACGTCAGATTTTTCTCCGCCCTGTGCAGGCTACTCTATAATTATAGAGGCCCAGCCCCCGGCCCTCCCTCAGGGAGCTGGAGCTGGGTGGAAGGTAGGGAGGAGTCGGAGGAGAGGGAGAGCTAACAGGCTCTGTTTGCTAACCCGGCAAGTGGCCATTCTTCTAGTTCCCTGGCCAAGGCCCATGCTCAGGCCTCCCCATGGCCCCAGCTCTGGGTGGACCGAGGGCTCACAGTAAAGCGGGGAGACAGCAATTATGAACGTGATCCCAGCACTGCTTGTCCCCGCCCTGTTTTCACTTTCTTCCCAGCCGGTGACTTTTCACCTCTTTGTCTTGTGTCTTCAACTATAAAATGGGTTTATGATTCCGGCCTCTCCAGGTTACTGTGAGAATTACATTAATCCTCTAAGTTTCATGAAAGTCAATCCTAAATGGTGAATACAACTATAGCAGAGGAAAGGTGTCATGGTGTCTTGGTGTCATGGCCCATATTAGCAGGGTGGTCCAATATAGCCTGTCCCTACTTGGCACCCGGACACTTGATGTGAGATCAGTTTCCGGAACCAAGGTAAACATAATAAAATCAAATGGTGTGTGTCCTGTGGGTTTGAGACTGGGTCTCCACAGATGTTGAACTGGCCCTCTAAATTTGTAGAACAAGATTTACAGTTGAACCTTAATCTTATCACTGTCTTCTAGCTGTTTCAAAGTTGGAGATTGTGGGGTGATACTGTAGTCTCAAGTGCAGCCACAGGTGAGGGGTACTGATGAGGCCACTGTGGACCAGCGCAGACCCTGCCCTGGAGACATAATAGGCACTCGATAATACAAATGGGATGGACCAGAGAGAAAGCCCTGAGGATACTGCCAAATAACCAATTGTGCAAGCAGCAGTCGGCAGTAATTAGACCAAGAAGGACAGTCAGTTATTAATATCAGACACGTGGCAGGGTTAACGGCCATTGAGGGTGGGGATAATGAAGAGAGTGTTACTTCCCACACCTTCAGGGCTTTCCTCCCTGATGTTAGGGCCTTCTTCTAAAGAGTGCAGGTCAGCATCACATGCCCTCATGGCCTCAGGCTCCTGTTGCCCTCGAGGTGCCCCATGAGATCTCTGCCTTAGTGCCCCATAGTTAGGTCCCTCACCTCTCCCACTCCTCCCTCCCTCCTAGAACCCCCACAATGCTTTATCTGTACATCCCTCACATTTTGATGACTATCTGTATGGAGCCCAAATTAGAGTTCTTTACACCCAAGCCTTATCTCCCCTGTGGGATTCTAAACTCCTCCAGGATGGGATTTATCCTCTGCCCACTGCTGTATGGCAGAGGTGAGAGTGGAGTCCCATGCTGTAAGGGATGTTTAACGTGTTTGTCGAAATGGAGGATTCAAGTGAGGAGGAGAGGGGGAGTGAGAGGAATGGAAAGGAGAGGAAGGAGACAGTGACAGAGAAAGAAAGAAGGCTAACTCAAAGAAGAGAAAGGAGGGAAGGGAAGGGAGGGGAGAGAAGAAGGAAGCAAGAAAAAAGGGAGGAAGAGATAAAGGGCAAACAGTGAGGCAGCCATGCTGTTGTCTGGGTAGGATTATAAGCCAACACTGCCTTATGAGCTTATAGTCTATTTGGAAAGATAAGGTGGCCACAAACACAGCTCTGTCCTCCTACCCCTTGTTGGCTGAGGCCAGCTGTGTGTCCTTGGCCTGTACCTGCTCTCTGTCCTGTGGACCCAAGCACCCCTCACTTATTGGCTCCCCTTGGCAACCCGGCCCTGAGGAGGCACTCCTGGGTGCCATCCAGGGGGTGGGGGCTGAGCAGGAGCCATGTCAAGCCAGGGAGCAGAGCCAGGAAGGAGTCGGCAAAGCAGATGCCGCCCCTCTCCTGCTGCCTTGATTAGAGAAATTGAGATGTTAATAATATTCTGAGATGCAAGGTGCTAATTAAAGTTAATTACTGTTTCCTTGTGAAGTAACCTCTCCTCGTGTTTACCAGGAACAAGGCTGCCAGCCGCTCCCCTGGCTCGTGCCAATCACGATGCCCAATGTTCAGCGTACCCCACACCCTCACAGGTGCCCTCAGCTGTTCCTGCCCAGCCCAAGCAAGATCTAAAGTTCCCAGGCCCTACCCCTTGGCATAGTACCAGTCTAATCTTATCAAAGAGCATGGGGACCCTTGAGCATGAGTGACCTGGAGGGCCTGGGACAGGACTAAGGCCTCAGGGGCTGGCAACCTGGGTTATGCCTCCTCCCTTCCTACAGAGTCTTTTCCTGTCTCTTTCCAGCATCTTGACCTGGAATCACGTTATTTAGAGTCTCAGTTTTCTCATCTGTAAATGGGGCCCATAATTCCTACCCTGTACTGTTGTAAGAGTCACATGGGACACTGCCTGTAAAATGCTTACCATAACCACAAAGCTGGATTTAATAAGCCTTCAATTAAAGTTAACTGTGATTATTGTTGTCTTTGTTAATAAGCATCTCCTCCCAAATCCCTCTCCTGTGTGGTCTGGCTGCAGGACTGGAGTAGGTCAGCTGAGTATAACTGTCCTTTACATATACTGGGACACCACCCCAGTACAAGGCCCATATTACCCCGCCCTGTCCTCCTTATGAAGGGCATCCTCCTTCCTAATACCCTGACACATTTTCTTCATGGCCACCTGCTTGGTCTTAGCCTCACCCAGAGAAGTAGGGAAGAGAAGAGGGAGGAGGCTAGCAATCCTCTCCCAGGAGTAGAGTTTTGTGGGTACACACACACACACACACACACACACACACACACACGGTCTCCACTCTCCTTTTCCAGGCTTCATAGGGCTTTGGGGGAGAAGCCACCCCCTTGGGATCCAAGTCAGGTTGCCATGACAACCACTGCAGGTGCACACCTCCAATCTCCTCTGCTCCCCTCCCACCCCTGTGCACACAGCCACTCTGGCCAATTCTGGGGGAGACACTATCCCTCTGATAGGAATCTCCCCACCCTCATTCTAGGCTACTTCCCCTGTCCCCTGCCTGCCTTCTCAGGAAGCCCCTTGCCTGGGGAGAGGGCAAAGGGACCAGGCTGAACCCTGTGACCAATTACTCCCTCCAACCCAGTTTCCTCTGGTGGCTTAGTGCTAATGAGTTAATATTGCCGTCACCTTTGATTTGGGAGGATGAAGGTTTCCGGAGGGGCCTCTCTGAATATAGCAGGGTAATCAGAGGGTCAGGTACCCCTGCTGGCAACAGGAGGAAGGGATTTGGAAGATGCAGATGTCCTGGCTCCTGCAGGGCTCCAGAGAAAGGAAAGGAGTCTGGAGTGACCAAGAGAGCTGTCATTTATTGAGCCCTTACAATTTCCTGTTTCTGGGCTTGGAAGGGCTAGAGGAAGGTACTTGGGCTGGGCATCCAGCCCAGATTTGGAGGTGACAATGATTTGGAGGGACACTGATGGAACCAGAGGCTCTGGGAAACCCCTAAGATTCAGTTTCTCCTGGTGGCCCCAGACCCCAATTTCAGGCTTAGCCTTGCTGAGGGCTCCCTATTCCAAGTTCAGTCTTCTTCTTCCCAAAGCCCCTGCATGAATCTTCATCCCTCTCTCCAAAGCTCTCCCATGTCTAATTCTGCCTACTTCCATCTCAGGTCTTCTTTTATTTGGTACCAGGAGTTGAACTCAGGGGCACTCAACCACTGAACCACATCTCTGGCCCCATTTTGTATTTTATTAGAGACAGGGTCTCATTGAGTTGCTTAGGGCCTCACCGTTGCTGAGGCTGGCTTTGAACTCAAGATCCTCCTATCTCAACCTCGTGAGCAGCTGGGATTACAGAGGTGCGCCACTGGGTCCAGCCCATCCCAGGTCTTCTTCAACCCCATCTCTTCCCTGGTGCTCTCCCATCCTCTCCCACCCACACTCCCCTCCTCCCAAACTCCCCTCCTCCACCCCACCACAGTCCCTGGCACCTACATCCCACTCACCTGGGCCTATTTTCCCTCTTCCTCCCTTTTCTTGTTCTGGCTGCACAATCCCCAAGCAGATTTTTTCTTTTCTTTTCTTCTCTTCTCTTTTCTTTCTTTCTTTTTCTTGTTCATGTGTGTTCGTGTGTGTGTGTGTGTGTGTGTGTGTGTTGCTGGGGAATTGAACCCAGGACTTTGTGCATACAAGGCAAGCACTCTACCAGCTGAGCTATATCCCTAGCCTCAGATATTCTTTCATTCATTCACTTAGCAAGTACTTAGGTGGTGGTAAATAAATTAAACAAGGTTCTTGAATCCCGTAAGCTTTTATTTTAGTGGGAAGAGACAAAAATTGAACAAGTAAACAAAATAGTGATCTATGAGGGATAAGGTCAGGGAAAAGGACAAAGGGAATCCTGGGATGAAGACTGAAAGGGACACCTTCCTCTCCCCTCTCCCCTACTTCCATATGGAGTTAGATTGGATTCATGGAGTATCCCTCCTGGGATCAGCTGGAGGGAGGTATAGGTTTGGCAGAGGCAGTCCCCCAGCTCATCTGTGAGTGTAGGCATGGAAGCCACTAGACCCTGTTGCTATCCTCCATTCCCACCTGCTCAGATGGACCACTTCCTCTCAGTCAACATAAAATTAGGGAGACCTTGACCTCCTTCCCACCAGCCCACACGTCTACCTCTGCACCCAACTACCAGATTTTCCAACATTTGGATTCCTGATAATGCTGAGGGGATGAGTAAGGGTCCTTGGGGAAGCTAAAGAAGGAAACTTCGGCTGGGAGTATATCTCAGTATACTTGCCTAGCATGCATGAGGCCTTGGGTTCAATTCCCAAAATGTTTTTTTTTTTTTAAGTAGGGGTTTGAAAACTCAGGCAAAAAGAAATGTGACCTGGTAAAAACACAGCCCCAGAGCCTAACAGATTCCCACAGCTGTAAGAAAGAAAATATGTATTTACTGGGAGGATTTCAGAAGCATTATGGCTAGGAAAGGGTACCTGGGGGCAGCTTTCTGAGGGTGCAGGAATTTAAAGGTTGGGCATGCAGAGGACACAGTGCAGGTGGAACAGCTCTAAACCACGTGCAGGAGTCACATGCACACTCACAAACACAGCTCAGGGACTTTGCCCTTTGCAGTGCTGCAGCCCCATGAAATATTTAGGCTTCTGGACGCTGCTCATCTCTTATTGTCCCCCTTAGCAAGTATGCTTCCCCTACATCATTTATGGCTGTCCCCTTTCCACCCCTCAGAGACCCACAGAGCAGGGAAAAACAGACCCTAGGCTATAGCAGTCTGTCCTCCAGATCTTGTAGGCAGGGGCAGAATCCAAGCCTCACCTGCTGAGCATCTATTTCCTCTTCACAGGGACACCCATTGAGTGACCATTGGGGCAAGGCAAGGGGAGGGGTCTAGGAAGAAGTCATTTGGGCACCTAAGAGTAGGGGAAAGTAGCAACAGGAGGAAGGGATTTGGAAGATGCAGATGTCCTGGCTCTTGCAGGGCTCCAAAGAAAGGAAGGGAATCTGGAGTGACCATGAGAGCAGTCATTTATTGAGCCCTTACAATTTCCTTTCCTAAGCAGTTTGTATGCATGATCATCTTAAATCCACAGGACAAATGACAAATTTAGGAGTTATTGTACTCATTTATTTTTCCTTTTTTGGTATTGGTGTTTGAACCCAGGGGCATTTTACCACTGAGCTAAATCCCTAGCTCCTCAAATCACCCCTCCCCGTTCAAATTTTGAGACAGAGTCTCACCAAGGTTGCTGAAGCTGGCCTCAAACTTGCAAACCTCCTGCCTCAGCCTCCCTTGTAGCAGGGATGACAGGGGTGGCCACCACACTGGCTTTATCTGTTAGACAATCTTTGTGGTTGGCCAGAGGTCAGGAGATTCTGAGGAAGGAGAAAAGGGAAGGTGAGTGATTCTCAAGGGAAAGCAGGAGAGAGTGAGAGAGATCTAGAACCAGAGAGACACACACAGAGATAGCATGGGTGGGGACAGGGCAGAGCAGAAAGCAGGTGAGTGTGAGAAGGCAGTGACAACTAGAGAGGCCAGTGTTAGAGTGACCCCAACCTGGTCAGTTACAACCCACCCCGTGGTGATAGAATGGGAAGAAGGTCGGAGAAGGAACTCCCACCCCTCCCCCACCCAACTCTGTCTTCACCTACCCTTCCCCCTTCACACCCCTGCATCTCCTTCCCCTCCCCCACAGTCTTCTCCGGAACAATTCTAATTAGACTAAGTGACTAAGAGGTGGTTTCAGCCGGAACAGCCAATTAGGCCTGGAATAAGGGAAAGTAGCTCCCCCAAGTCCCCCACCCCCCACCCAACCCCTCATATGCCTTTTACCCAGACCAAGTATCCTCATCCTGACTCCTCACTGCCATTCAAGCTCCCCTTGCTCCTGCTCCTCTCTCACTGCCCACTGTGCCCCATTACCTGTGTCCAGACAGCCCCTAGCCCGTCCTTAGTCCCCACCATATCCTCAGGGCCTCCCTCAGTCCACTCATGTCTTCCTGGAAGGGGGTGCCAGGGAAGAATAGGGGCCTCCTCGAAAGGCTACCTTTCTAAGTCTCATTATTTCTGATGTTACTCTCCTCATATTCTCTCTCTCTTCCTCTCCCTCCCTCCTTCCCTCTCTCCTTTTCCTCTGGCACTTATTTCTAACATCCATGGACCAGGCCTCCCGGTTGTCATGGAGACACAGTGTGCAGCTGGATGGTGAGTGTGTGAGAGGAGCTGTGTGTGCGCTCTGCAACAGGGCGGGTGGCTCTGGGAAATGTATCCATGTGTGGAAAGCATTCTTCAAGGGGACATTGGACAGGGATCCAGGTCCCCTCCCTGAAGTGAGACCCAAGCCAAGGGAGAAACTGCACAAGGACTAAACCTTTCAACACTTTGGCTATCTTCCTTTGGGTGTCTTCCTCCCCTCAGCTCCTGAAGGCCAGATGCTAAATTCTGTCCAGCCCAGGTTCTGAATTGGAGATTCTGGAGGAGCCAAATCTGTCCCTCCTGCCTAAGGAGAGGACTAGGAACCCCCAGAGTAGAGGGGGGAACAAGAGTGGACCAGATCAACCAGTCCTCGAGCAGAGTGGGGGTTAGAGGGAGGCAGCTATGGAACAGCTGGAATCAAGATTAAGCTGGGCAGATAGGCCAGCAACTCTCCAACACCATCCAGGTGATGGGTGGGGACATGTGGTTCAGCCAGTCAGGAACTCTCCTATTCAGTTTACTCAGAACTTACCCAGAAGGTTAGGAAAAGTGAGAGAAGGTCTCTTGACCTTCTGGGTAAATTCTGAGTAATTCTGGAAGCTTAGCATCTTAGTGGACTCAGGCTAAATTCTTTGCCTCTCACTTTTTAGATGCAATTTCTAGTACCTGGAATGTTCTTTTTTTGAATTCCAAACCTTCAGGTTTCTTCAGAGCTTCTCTGGCATTGCTGAGGAAAGCAGCCCCTTCCTCTACCCCACCTCCAGTTACCCTCTCTCATGTCCCACTGTTTGTTTCCTTCACAACACTTTAACACAATGTGTAATTATCTCATTTGTTTGTTTGTTTATTGTCTGTCTTCTCCACTGGAATGTATGTTTCAGGAGAGAGAAAGAGTAGGGAACCTGCCTGTCTTATTCAGTGCTTTAACTCTAGTACCTGGCACAATGCCTGCCACATAGTGTCAAATATGTGTTAAACAAGAGTGGACAAATAATTTCATTGAAGCCTCACCATAAACCTCATTATTATCTCCATTTTATAGATGAAGAAATTGATGGTCAGTCACATGCACAAAATCATGCTACTAAGGAACCGGTACAGCCAGGTTTCTTTGACCTTAGGTATAATGGAAGGAAGTAGAGATCATCTTAACCAACTTGAAGTATACCTGGTTCCTATTGTCTGTCTCTCCACTTCCCATCCAGGCATTCCCAGAGAAACTTGGGGCAGGAACAGGAAGAAGATTGAATCTATAAAGAATGTAAATCTGACCTTTCTTTCAGAGGCTTGGAATCCTTCAACAGCCCTCCCCTTCTCTCAATCCTTAGGTTGACTAGCAGGTCATTCTAGTCTGGCCCAGGTTATTCTCTAACTTTTCTTGCTCTCCTGAGCCACTCCACCTTCTTCTCCACCTCCAGGTCCTTGCACACATATTCCTTCCACCTGAAATGCCGATTCCTTCATTAGTGAGCTTTCTCCCATGTGCCTTTCAAAATGCAATTCTGGCACCACCCCTTCCAGGAAGTCTTCTGGACTCTGGAGGAGGCAACTCCTTTGGTTCTTCAGCTGGAATTTCCGGCTTAAGGCAGGGCTGAACACATGGTGTGGTCATTGTTTACCTGTCTGCCTTTCCCATAGAGATTGTGTGTCATTCTTGGGGTGTCCCAGTACCCTGTGCTGGTCTGGCATGAGGGAAGGGCTCAGGAAATGTTTGTAGAATGAGTAAATGAATCAGGGTCATGATTCTTCTGGTACCCAGTTGGCCACACCCAACCTCCCCCCCCCCAACTCTCTTGAACCCTGACATCTTTTTCTGGGCTTAGCACTATTAGGAAGGGCTCCTCACCCTCCACTTTCTGATCAAGTCAGGGATGGGGATGATGTGAGCCCTTCCCAGCTGACTGCTTCACGGATTAAGGTTAAGGGTGGGTCACCATGTACACTGGTAGGAGGAGGATTTGTGATTCTGTAGCTGGAGGGTTGGTGGGGGGCACACACAGGGTTGCAGGCTGGGGGGGGGGGCTAACCTAATCTTTGGCGAATCAGAGGCCGCCAAGGTGGCCTTTGCCTTTCCATCGTCCTCCCTACCCATCTCCCTTCCAACACCAAGCTCGCGGTGTGCCTGCTCTCACTGTGTCTTCTTCATCGCCCCTCACGCCACCCCGGCCTGGTCCCTACCCACTGCACACAGAACCACGTCTCTCCAAAAGTAGCAGGGGGGACTCGGTGTGAGCTCCAGGTCCCGAGATGCCTTGCGTCCCGGAATGATGAAGGGGCGCCAGCGACGCCCGCGGTCCCCACAGTAGATCCGGGTTTACACGGAGGCTCATCCGGGATTAGTCCCTGCGCTCAGCTAATCCCAGTGGCTGGAGCGACCCCGGGGTCCGGGAGCTAGGCCCACGCAGCGCGGGCCGGGGGAGAGAGGGCGCCTGCTGGGCGGAAGGGCGCGGGGCGGGAGAAGGAGGCGCGCCCGGGAAGGCGGGGCCGGGAACCTGCTAATCCGGTCTCTGTTCTCCGGCCTCTCCGGAGCCGGTGTTTACCCCGGAGCCGGACCGGACCGAGAAGGCCGGAAGAGGGGAGGGGAGCACAATCAGAGACCCGGGCTGAGACCTTTTCGGTTCGCTTCCCCGAAACCGACTTCCAACCCTCGTTCCTGAGCGTGGGAGGAAGCGACAGACAGACAGATGTCTCCCGCCCCTTCTCCCATACAGTTCCGCAATTCTTACGCGTTGCCAGAGGAGCGGGAAGTGATACACCAGGGAACGACAGAAGGGCCCCAGTCCCCACCAGCATGACCTAGGAGGGCGACCTATGGGAGAAAGCAGCACAGCATAATCCTCCCCAGCGTCCCCCCATCCCTGGTCTGCACCTGAGCTCGGTGCGGATGGAGCCCCCGGAGCGGGCGGGGCCCAGCAGATGGGGTAGATGTCACTTTGAGGTACACGAACTAGGTTTGTCCTCAGTCTGCGTCCTCTCGCCCCCATGCCCCAGGCACCGATTAACCCCAGCTTGGGTCTGTCCCTTCTCTCCCTCGTGTCCCCCCAGTCCTCTTCAAGCCCCCCAACCCAGACTTAGCTTCATTCTCCCCGGGACGCAGACCCGAGGGCCTGGAAGAAGTGGAGTGGGGTCCGGTTTTCACACTTTTATTGTAAAGCTCGGGAATAATTACACGGGTCTTTCATTGACAGCTCAGCAAACAAACCGGAAACGAACCGAACCGGAGGGGGTAGGGGCGGTGCCTGCGCATGCTCGCGGCGAGGGGGGAGGTCAGAGAAAGAGAAAGACAGAAAGAGACAGAAATCATTACAAATCAACGGGATTGTGCTCGCAGCGCCAGGGATGGGGATGGAGTGGGGGCGGGGCGGGGGCCCTTCCCGGGAGGAGCGAGGCGGTGGGAAGTGGCACGAACCAAGAGAAACACGACCCCAAAGTGGGCACCCGACGCGCCCAAAACCCCCCTCCCCGACCTCCCTCCCCGACACACGAGAGAGACACGGCCCCCCTCCCCACTCAGATAACCCGAGGAGACACAGTCTCCCCCTCCCCATGGGCAGACATACCCGCCCGGAACCCCATGGGCGAGACACAGTCCCCCCTCCCAGAGAAGTCCCGCATGGAGACGCCCCCTAAGAGACCTTCTCACAGCCAACACAAGCCCTCCCAACGCCCGGAGACAACCCCCACCCAGGGAAGAAATGGCTCCAGAGGCCCCGCCCTCGGGAGAGAGAGGTATCCCAGAGCCCCTAGGAGAAAAGACAACTCAGAGATGCCCAGCCTCATCCCAAAGTGCTGCAGGGCAAAGACACCCCCCATGGGAGAGATGGGGGGAGGGCCAGAAACATCCCTTTTCGGGCGCATCAGAGATAGCCCCCTTCCCTGGGAAGAGAGTTGGCCCAAGACTGACTTGTCTCAAGTGCTCCCAGGAACTCTGGGAGAAAAACAGGCTCCCCAAGAGCCTGAGTAGGGAGGGAGACATGCTCCCATGGCCCCCAGCAGGAATACAAGTCCCCCAGAGACTCCCAAGGGGAGACATAGGGGCTAGGGAGCCCCCAGAGGTCAGGGCTGCCCAGAGACACTCCCTGCCCCATGAGATGCTTCAGGGACTCTAGGAGAGAAATTTGTCCCCATATATTCTTCCTCTACCAAGAGATATGCTCTGAAGTAGGGGGATGGGAACCAACTAGGTCCCCTCTAGGAAGACACTGACTGGGTCAGGCTGGGTTTGAGGGAGGTCTCCTCTGGCCAAATGTCGCCTATTTGTACATAAAACTGTACAGCGACACAAGGCATTGGGAGGGGCTTCACAGACCTAGGACCAACCTAGTCCCCAGTGCTGTCACCCATCCCCTGCCCACCTTTGGTTTCACCTCTTGAGTGCCCAGGTGGTAACAGACTCAGAACCCTGACCCCAACCAGGGGGCCGGGGCTCTGCCTTGGTCTGTGGGAAGGACTTCTGTGTGCTTCTCAGCCCTCCCAGCCATCTGGGCTACCCCCTTCCTTCTGGCTTCTCCATTGTGCAAAATGCTCCTCTGCCCTTCCACTCAGTGCTCAGGAGTTTTCCAAGGCCAGGGCAGGGGACCAGGCCTCAGAGGCTTCCAACAGGAGTCCACTGACCTGAGGAATGCCTCTTGTCTGGACCACCCTCTCCACCAAGCAAACAGGCCTCATACAATCTTTTTGCCTGAATCCAGAATTCCAGGACCCAGGACAGCCCTCGAGGCCTCAGCCCCACCAAATGGGCACCTCATGCTACCAACTCTACCACTATTGCACCTGCCCCGTTTGTGCAGGGGAAAGGGGCTGTCTCTTTAACAAGCCCCCAGCCCACTTTCTGGGCCTCCCCCAGGGAAAGGAGCCTTTGGCCAACCCCTAGACCTGGCTGCTGCCACCCCAGCCCACTCTACCCACTACCCTCCATAGAAGGGCTGTGGAGGCCGGGGCCACCAGCCTAACAATGCTCTCCTTCCCAGCACTGTTACCCCAAACCAAGTGAGGGGTAAGGGGGACAGAGAATAGGGTGATTCTATAGCCCCCTGGCTTTTCTGGGGTGGGGTCTCTGGAGTTACAGGAGTAAAGACCCCAGCAGCACAGCTCCCAAAGGCACCAGATGACCCAGCAGCCTGTACCCTCCCCTCCCACACTTGGGCCACCCCTGCCCCAAGCTTAGACTAAGTCAAGCAAGGGCCATACCCCTGAGTCTCCAGCCTCCCAGCCTGGGCCCCTGGGAAGCCGGAGAGCTATGGGCCAAGGCAGTGGGGGTTTCTGGAAGGAAGAGGGGCTGAGGCTTTGAGATGGCCACAGTGGGAGATGGGGGCTCTGCAGGATGCCGCTCACACCCTGGCCCCCTGAGGTGAAGAAAAGAACCCCACCTCATCATGGCTGACTGGGCTTCTCTGCCCCCCAACTCCCCTCCCCCTCCCTCATGGGACCTCTGACCTTGGTGAAGGGAAGCCCAACTGGAAGAAGGGGGCCTGGAGCCCAGGGTGCCCTGAGGCAGCCCTTCCCACCCCCTGAGATCAAGGCAATGGTGGTTTTACAGGCTGACGGGTCAGTCATGGCAGGGGCTGGGGGTTGAGAGGCAGGGAGGGGGCAGGGTGCAGGCCCCCCCCATATTGGAGGCAGCTACCAGCCACCCCCTGAGCAAACCTTCCTGCTCCCAACTCACCCAACCAGGCCAGAGGCACAGTCATCCCACCCCTGTCCAGCTGCCCCCCCACAGCCTCAGGGCCCCTCTGTGATGCTCATCTGGACGTGGGAGGCCAGCCTGAGCGGGGATCCCCCCCAGGGCACAGCGCAACAGTTCCAAAAAAATAGAGATTTGTATTTTTTAAAAAAAATTAAATAAAAGCCCAGCTCTGCTGATAGGCGAATGTTACCCCCATCCCCACCCCCACCCACCCGTTGTTTCCCTGGCCTGCACCCCATCCCACCACGGCCCAGGGGTATTTACAACATGGAACAATAGAGGCCTGGGGGGGGGGCACTGCGGCAGGGAGGAGGGGCACAGGGCAGGTCCCCCCCCAGAGGGGTCCCCCTAGACAACACAACATCAACGAGAAAAGTTGCAAATCAGGCAGAAATGGGGACATCATTCCAAGGTCCTTATATACAGACACTGCATGACCAGTAGGGAAGTAGGGAGCTCAGATGGGCCCAGGCATGGACATGTGGTAGGTAGGTGGGCCAGCCCAGGAGCAGTACTGGAAGACAAGGCCTCCGCCCTACTCCACCCCTCCCCATCCCACCTTTGGTAACAAAAGCCCTTCAGGGAGCCCCTGGTGGTCAAGAGTTTCCTCTGGAAGTTCCAAGGGCGAGGGGCTCCCCAGTTCAGCCCTGTTTCAGGGCTGAAATGGGGCATGCTATCCCCACCCTGGTTGGTCATGTGGGAAACTATGAGTTAAAAGTGTGCTGCCCACCCTTGACTCCACCGTCTGCCCAAAGAGAGGGGGTACTCCCTAGAAGTTGAGAGAAGGGAGCCCAGTTACTGTAGAGGAGCCCTCTTGGGCATCAGCTGGGAGGAGCCCCATAAAGGGGAAGAAGAGGCTCCTGGGAGCTGGGGGATGGAAATGAGGGAGAGGACTTGGACCCTGCATGGGGGAAGGGCCAGTGTGGTCAGGAGGCCAGTACTCCCCCACACTGGGGGGCCCTGGCCGTGGAGTCCACACTGGAGGGGTCAAGAGTGGGGGCCCTGGAATGGGCCCATCTGGGAGCTGGCCGGCGGCTAGGGGAGGAGTAGCCGGCCGGCCAGAAGGGGGCTCACAGGTAGATCTCGCGCTTGGCCGTCTGGGCAGATGCCGGTGTGGCTGCGGGTGGGAAGTCCGAGGTCTGGGTCAGGGGGATTTCCTCCAAGGTGGCCGAGTCCTTGCAGGAATCATGGCTACTGTGGGAGAAGGCACTGTAGGAGGGCAGGAGGCGCACGGGGGCCGTTTTGGTGTTCCGGTCTTCCGGGGGGCTGGGGCTGCCGGCGCCCGCAGGCTCCTGCCCTCCTCGGTCCTGGTAAGGCACGAAGGTGGAGAGTTTGAGGGCGCTGCTCTTGGTCCGGCGGCTGGGAGATGACTGGCCAGGCATCCAGCATGTGTCAGAGTGGCCAAACTCGCTGCACTCCCGGGTACACGTGCCCGTCATGGCAACATCAGGCAGAGGGCGGAGGTCTGCAGGAGAGAGCAGGGAGGACAGTCATCGGGCATGGCGCCTGGAAAAGATCTGCTCCATGGTCTCCCACTGGTATCTACACAGGGGTGTGGGACTCTTCCTGCCCACTGAGCTCACAGGCACACACCCTTCAAATAGACACACACCCTCCCACTCTCCACCAAAAGCCCACTGTGCACATAACCCTCTCAGATGCACACATGCACACACACAAAAACCTATCCTTAAATAGACACGTTCCTTCAATAGACACGTTTCTTCTAGTCTCACCCACCCTCCCGTGCTTTTCTCACACACCCACCAAATCTGCCCTCAGACAGGTGCACAAACACACAACTCATCTGCACACTTGTCGTCTGTCTCCAGACAGGTTTAAACATGCAATTCTACCCCTTGGTGTTTGGAGGAAACCCCCCCATCCTCATTTAAGAACTCACCAGACTCCTCTCATATCTCTCTCTCCCTCTCCCTCTCTCTCTCTCTCTCTCTCTCTCTCTCTCTCTCACACACACACACACACACACACACATACACACACACAGTCTGATAGGCATGGACACACATCTGTTGCACTGGACAACTCTGTTCTCAAAGATGGGCACATACCTTCTGTCTAAGGCTCCTCAGACCTCCTGTGCTCCCACTTATCTTGGAAGCCCTCTCTGCCCAGCACGGGAGGCCTTGCTTTAAAGCCAGGGGGAGGGGAGAGCTTCTATGCAAGATGTTCATACACAAACACACACTCATACACCCACAAGCACACTCATGCAGCCCCTGCCCACCTCACTCCAGCCCCCTTGCCAACCACCACCCCTGGCCTTTCCCCGGCTCCCTGCCCAGAAGAACACCCACGGGAACAGGAGTTGGCCGCCTGACATCAGCAGTAGCCGGTGCGGTTGCTGGGCAGCAGGGATCTCCATGGGAACGGTTGGGCCATGAGCACTTCCTGTCACAGCTGCCCCTATCCCGCCCTCGCTCTGGGATAGCACCAGGCAGTGACCCACCCTTAGGGACATAACTGAGCAGCACTGCCTGGGGCAGGGCTCCCCTGGCACCACCCACCCTGGCTTGGCCTCTAGCCAGGGCAAGGTGAGGAGGGGACAGCTCTGTTGTTAACCCTCAATGTGCCAATCTTCAGGGCAGAGTTAGGGGACCCAGTGTGGCACGGAGCACTGGTGGGCGGGGCTGGGTGCTGGGCAGAGTCCCACAGACCCCAGACCCCAGAGCAGCTCCCACATACCTGGCACTCTGCCTCAGGGCCTGCTCCGGCCAGCCGGCTCTGCGCGGGCACAAAAAGGACGAGACGGGCATGAGATCACACATGGAGGGGCAGGCGTGGGGCAAAGGGCCCTCTGAGACCTAGGGCCAAGGAGATTTCGACAGGGCCCTCTGACTGAGGGGTGGGGAGTGGAAGTTTTCATCTTTTGGAGAGGGGTGATTTTGGATTGAAGGAGGGGATGAGAACCAAGGACAACTCCAAGTTAAGAGTCTCGCCACCCCAAGGGCTAGCTTATTCAGGCTCCCCATCTTCACAGCTGCCTTGGACGCCTTCATGCACACACAGCCATGCACATACACATGCACAGCGCACACACATTCTGACAGTACACATCATCCATCTCCACGCTGACCTCTGCTCAGGCCCACACCTCCCTTCCATCACCCACCAAACCCCTCCCAGACAGTCTTTCCCCTCCCAGACCTCCCTGCAGCTCTTCCTCAGCCACAGTTTCTCCCACTTCTCTCTCCAGGGGGTCATCCTATAATTTTCTGAGCTCCTTACAGCATTTGGGTTCCATTCTCTATTCTCAAGGCCCTCCCACCTTATTAGGGGGCTACCATTTGCCTTTAAGTTTTCCTCACCGTTACCTGAGCCTTCTGGCCACTGTTCTCAGGGTCCCTGTTCCCAGGGAGTCAGTGAAAGGTAGTGCTGAATGCAAGGGCTCTGGTCTCAGAGAAACCTGAGTGTGTATCCCTCCCAGGTCTGCTGCTTCCTAGATGTATGAATTTGGGCAAGTGACTTAACCTCTCTGAGCCTCAGATTCTTCCACTGTAAAGTGGGCACAATAAAGTTCTCAGATCAGAGAGTGGTTGTGAGGAGTAAACGAATATATACCTGAAAGCACTCAGCACGGTGAATACTATTGAACACACAAGAAGAACTCAATAAATGGAGGATATTTTTAAGGTCTTGTCACCATTCTCAGGCTTCTACTCATTCCTGGGGTGCCTCGACCATGCCGACGCTCCTCACCATTCTCAGGGTGCTCCATCTCTCCTATGCTGCCATCGGGGGTGGTGCGTTCATAGTGATCCTCAGGCAGTGCCAGGGGACCGAGTCGGGGCCCCGAGGATGACTTGCTGGATGGTGTTTCAGATTCCTCCAGGCCACTATCATAGTAACTGTGCTGGGATGGGTCCTGCAGCTCCTGAGCCTGGCTGGTGGCCGAGAAGGTGACACGACGGTGAGGTAACTGCAGGAAGAGAGAGTGTCACTGCTGGCTGCCAGCACCACACCAGGCCCCAGCCCCAGCAAAGCCCCCTCAGGCCTCAGCAGCAACCAAGAAGTCCCAGCCCAGAGCACAGCGTAGACCCCAGAAAGCAGAGGCTCCAGTAGAGGACTGCTCCTCAATTCTAGGACAGCTCCCAGAACAGCCAAGTCCACACAAAGAAAGTCCCACATAGCTCAGGCCTCAGTGTTATTATAGCCCCCAGGCCACTCTAGTCACTCTGTCCAGCATGACTACTTGTTACAGCACAGCCCTTCTAGTTCTGGTTTAGCTCCCCGATACAGGCACAGTCTCCCTTTAATTTCAGAACAGTCCCTGATAAGAGTAGAGCCCAACACCAGAACAGCACAACGCCAGCCAATTCCCCAAATGCCAGCATGGCTTCTAAACACCAGCACAACCTCAAGCTTCCAGAACAGCTTCCTAAAAGCAGTACTTCTAACTCCCAAACAGCTCTCCAATGCCAGAATAGTCCCCTAATTTCCCAAGAGCACCTTCCAGACTCCAGCTCCTCACCTGTCTCACTGCTCTGTTACTCCCATGGCCTCCATCCGAATGAGGTGCCAACTCTTTCTCATCCTGTTCCTCATCCTGGTTTGAGTGCTGAGGCCACCTCAGGATTCCCTGCTGAGTACCACCCACCACCCCCAGCCTCACCTCATTCCCCTCCAGAGAGACCTGGGAGTGGAAAGGGGTGGAAGGGAACTGGAGAGGGAGCCTGAGAACAAGCCAGGGCACCTGGGGTGGGGGAGCAGAACAGTGGAAACTCCCCTGTCCTCCAGATCAGCAAACAGAATACTGACTGTAGAGGGCAGGGCCCTGAAAGGAGACTGGCATGGGGGAGGGAATGGCATCCATCAGAAATTAGGCAAGTTGGCCTCAAACGGAGACTCCTTCTAGGAAATAGGAAGGAGCTCCAGGAGGGGCCTCTGGCTTGGTGGAGTTAGACTTGGAGCTTAGACTGGGTGCTGGGGTTCAGGAGAGTGGAGCAGTGGCAGGCTGCTTCCAGCCAGCAGCCCCCATCTGCCTGCCATGGGTTAACAATCAGCCCAGGAACCTGGCAACCTCAGCCTGGCACTTGGCACAATCAGCCAGCCACCCAAACACCCACCTGGGATTTGCCACTGGTTTTCCTGCCAACCAGAAACTAGAAGTGTGGAAGGCACCTCCAGGTTCCCTGGAGGCCAGGTGGGAGCAGCAGGGCCCAGGCCCTGCCACTGACCCTCCAGACTCCTCGAATCCTCCCTGCGTTGGCAGCACTTTGTCTTTACTCTCTAGCTCTCAGTAGGAGGTTGTGAGGATGACCAGAGGAAGTGGTCCCAGGTCTGCAGACCTCCCTCCTGATTCCCCCTACCACACACACAGTCTCCATCTGACTGCGGGCAGCTGGGGTGGGGAGGCTATCAGGACAAGGAACTATGGCACCAATGGGAAGGTGGCCCAGAACTGCCCCACCTTGGGAACCTATACTGTGATCCCCAACGCTGAAAAATTTGGGCAATGAGAGATGAGGCCCCCAGAATTAACATGCACATTTGGGGTTGGGGTTATAAAGGAGCATAGTCCTCTTGCTTTTGGGGTGAACAGGCTCCAGGAAAGTTCTGGAAGGCACAGGGCAGCGTGGTTGTGGGTGTTTCTCTTTTCAGTTTTCTTTTAAGACTTTGATTAGCAGCTCTCCCTCCCTATAGGGCTCACATCTGGTAATGGAGGGCTTCAGTTCTGCCCACCAGGCAAGTCACCTGAGCTCTTTTCCTATGCTGTTTTTCTGTAAAATGGAGGGTTGGGTTGTATTCAACAAAATATTTCCTATAATTCTATGACTATCAAAGCGTCAAAGCCTGGAACTGAATCTAACTCCAGTTCTGATGTTTGAGGCACTTGTTGGATCATTCTAATTAGCTGCCCCTTCTGACCCTTCAGAGTCAACAGGTCTGAAACCGAAATATTTTTCTTCAATCAGCCTCCACAGAGACAATGATCTCATCACCATTCCATTACCCACACACAGAAGGCAGACCTCCATCCATCTGGGAATCCTGGCAGCTCCCCACATCCCATATCCATATTGGCCTTGAATCCAGGGGATCCTTTCTCCCTAAATTCCTCCAAGTCCACCCATCACCCCCATTGCCACCCTCTTAGTTCAAACCTTAGAATTTTGACTTTGGACCTTCACCTCTGCTCCTCTTTAAGTTCCAGTGAATTTTCTAAACTCAGTTCATCTGAAAAATGCCTGAGCTTTCAGGGACCTCCATTTCCTTTGGCAAGGCATCCATGTCCTCCACAACCTACCGTGCTTTCAATCTCATCTCTCAGCTCTCTCCTGCACCCTCCACTCCAGCCCAAACACTCCTCTCTGGCCTCTCCCTGCCTCCAGTGTAGTCATGCTCACTCCTGCCTCAGGAGTTTGCTCACACGGTGACCATAGGCAAGGGGATGGGACCCTCTTGCCCAAGTCCTGGCTCATGGTTGACAAGTTGGTTCAGAATTCACAATCTCTTCCCAGAAGCCCATACCATGCTCCTCAAAAAAAGGGAAAGACACTCTGGTCAGATAAATTCAGGAAACTCAAGAGCTGAGTTTAACCCTTTTCCCCCTTCTTGCATGGTTTGCAGATCCTTTAATAGGCTAATGATAGTGAATCTCTTACTACCAATCACGAACCCTTTTTAAAATAGCACATGGATAATGGGAAATTCTGGAAATCAGATTTTCTGATGTTTTGTGTGAATTTTGGTTCAATCACTAACTAGTTTTCACTTCTGAAAAATGAAGAATAAGAGGACCTACCAGCTCATATCAGTCATGAGGACTGAATGAACTTAGATACCTGCACCTAACCTAGTAAGGCCTCAAAAAATGGCAGTGAATAGCAGCAATCGAAGTAGTTGCTTGGAACAAGTTGGGAATAGATTTACTTTGGAACTTCTCACTTGACATGATTCATCTCACTTGTGTCTTGGGCTACAAGTACAACCATTTTTTCATCAAAGAGTCTGAACACACAGTAGGAGCTCGGCCCATGGTGGTTTGTTTTTGTTTTCAGTTCTGGGGATTGAACCTGAAGCCTTGCACATGCTTGGCAAGGGCTTTACCACTGAGCTATATCCCCATCCTAGCATATATATGTTTTGTTTTATTTTTTGGTGCTGGGGATTGAACCCATATCCTTGTGCATGCAAGGCAAGCACTCTACCAACTGAGCTATATCCCAGCCCCTGGCCTATATTTTGATGATGACAACAGGTGGTATGGCTTGGCTGTGTTGAAATGTTGGAAGAATATATTCGGTGTGGCTCTATGGATGGATTGGGTTGAGATGGAGCTGATGAGGGAAAAATCAGACCTGGGAAAGAAATGAAGGAACTAGGGAAATGGGGAAAAGAAGCAGAGGTTACAAGGCCAGAAATGGAAGAGAAAGAATGTGAGTTGCTGGAGGTCACGCTATAAATATTTAATTTGCCCAAAAGAAATATGATTCAGTCACATCTCACTTCCCCACTCCTCCAAAGTCCTTAAGAGGTTTTATTTTGGAGGTATCCCAGGGCATCAGGGAGTTTGTAGATGGTATCAAGGAGAAAGCAGGCGCCTTGGACCTCCTGGGAGTGTCTTGAGCCTCTTCGGTCACCATGGAGATAGGTTGCCTCTGGCCTCAGAGACTCCCCCAGGACCTGAGGCCCCTCACCCACACTTTAGCCTCCCTTAGGCACAACCAAGGACAGGACAAATCAAGGACAGGGCAGACCTAGGAGAGCAAGAAGTGAGAGATGGAGAGAGAGAGAGTGAAGGCCAGCAGCCCTGCTGGTCAGAGCAAGGAGCTGAAGGAAGCACCCAAGAGTGGAGGGGCAGAGCAGGTCATGGCAAAGACTCAAGAAGTCCCTTGCCTCTCCCTGGGCCCTCCCTCCCTACAGCCCAGGCCCTGATCACAGTGGTGAGACACAGGGCAGGGCTAGCTAATTGCTGGGTGTAGGTGGTGTCATGATGAAGAGGCTGGGAAAGGGACTTGGGGGAAGATCTTGGCCCTGAGGGAGGGTGACTGGTGTAATAAAGAGGTTCTCTGGCGTCACCAAAGGCAAGCAGGCTGCTTGCTACACCACAGGTGGTCTGGTCTGAGGTCTGTTGAGCTTCCCAATTGGACAGTCTGGAAAAATTAAGTCTTGGACCATGGAGACAGCGCAAGACTTGTGTGCATCTCTACCCACCCTTATTTGGAGAAGGGTATCATTCTTAGGGAGAAGGTCTGAAGCATGGGGCAAGGGAACAGGCTACCAGATGCCTCCATTTGAAGGCTGTTCAGGAGGGAACTTTCCCTAGACATGGATTTGGGTGTGGGGTGGGTGGGGAGATGGTATGCTAAGATAGGGTTGCAGTAGAATAGGCAAGTCTAAGCTGGGAAGGGGTAAAGAGGAGGGATGGGGAAATTGAGGCAGGACCTGAGGACCAAGGGCTGCTTCCAGTCTCTCTCGCTTCTTCTCTCAGTTCCAGGAAAATAAGAAACCAAAACTCCAAAAATAGAGAACTTTATTGTCAGGGACAAGTGTATAGGGCTGGGGTAGGGGATATGGGGCCCAGCCCCGGGTGAGGAAGAGGTTAATACATAGTACACAGAGAAGGCACAAGTTGGGAGGACCCCCTCCCTAGCAGATTCCCCATCTGGTTCCCAACCAGGACCCTAGATCTCCCTGTTTCCCCTCTAGAAAAGCACCTATGGCTGGTCTCAGAGACCCAGGTTTGGAATAGACATCTTCCCAATTTTCCTGACCCCCATTTCCAAACCCTTCTGCTCACCTGCCCATCAGCCCCAGCAGCTGGTCCAGCACCCAGGGATCTGACAAGTCACAGGCCTCTCCCCAGTGGGGAGGGGGCAGGGAGGAGACCATAGAGCATGCCCTCCCTTGGTTTCCACTCAGCCTAACCCCCATGCCTAGGTGAGGCAGCAAGGTCATTAAGGCCCCAGTGTCTCCAGATCTGAGGTCCCACCTCCCACTATGGCTCAGGCTGGCCCCCAGGTGGACTAGTGAATGCGGCAGGAATGCTACACCTGCTGTCATTCCCACACCTCGGTCCAGATGGCCCCGACGTAGGGGTGGGGTGGGGGCCGGGGCATGGTGAGCCGAAAGGGCTGGCCTACCTGCTTGCTGGGGTATTTGGGGGGGTTGGTGCGGTAGCTGTAGTCGGAGTACTGCTCAGAGCCCGTGGACGTGGTGTCCCCGGTGCCCACAAATGTGTTTGCAGGCGGCAGGTCCTGCACCACTTGGTGCTTCTTGGAGGCCGAGGGTGACTGGGGCTGCAGCTGGATGGAAGGCAGTGGGGAGTTAGAACGGTAGTGGCGGCCCAGGTCAGGGCTACCTGGTGGGTAGTTGAGGGGCAGGTGGATGCGGGGACTGTCCCCAGGGGCGTCACTCATCAAGTTGAACTTGAGGGACTTCTGCAATCCGGCCTCATCTTCGTCCTCCACTGGCTTCACAGGCTTCGGGGACTTGCTCTTCTTGCCCTTGCTCTTGTTTCCCTTGGAGGCTTTGCCGCTGGGCTTGGGGGCATACAGGTCCTTGGTCTCTTTCTTACCAGCCTGATAGCCACTCTTGGCCTCCCGCTGCCGGCAGTAGCGCACAAGCACTGCCAGGGCTATGAGCAAGGCCACAGCCACGACACCAGCCACCACACCAAAGAGGATATTGCCACGCTGCTTGGAGCGCTCATATTCTGGGTCCCCAGCAATGTCGATATCCAGTGGTGTGTCCAGGCTGTGACCCAGTAGGGTCTCCAGCAGTGTGCGGTTGGCTAAGGTCTCATTGACATAAAGATGGACCAAGGCTGTGCCGTAGCGTGGAGGCTTGCCACGGTCACTGACCTTCACCACAAGGCGGTGCAGCCCGTGGTGGCGCCGCTCAATCTCCTTCTCCAGGGTGATGGCACCTGAATTTGGCCCGATCTGGAAGAGTCCATAAGGATTGCCACCAGCAATGCTGTAGGTCAGCTCAGCGTTGACACCAGAGTCAATGTCCTCGGCTGTCACCTGGCTGACAGTCTCACCAAGACGTGTCTGGGGGGTGAGCAGCCGGTGGGAAGTGTTGGAGGGGGCAGTAATAAAGGGTGCGTTGTCATTCTCATCTAGTACATTGATGGTGACGCCAACATAAGCTGAGCGAGGTGGGACGCCGCCGTCCACCGCCTTCAGCTGGAAGGTGTAGGTGCTCTGCTGCTCTCGGTCGAAGCTCAGGCTGGACAGGATGGTGCCTGTGCCGTTCTGGATAACAAAGTCACCATTGTCTTGCTCCACTGAGAGCTGCACCCGGGCATTCTCCCCCTTGTCCCCATCGATGACAGTCACCATGCCCACTGGACTCAGCGCTGGCATGTTCTCCATCACTGAGAAGTTGTAGCCACTCAGCATAAATTTGGGGTCATTATCATTGCAGTCCAGCACATTGACGAGGACGGTGGCTGTGCCCTGGAGGCTGGGGCTGCCCCGGTCAGCTGCCACTACTTTCAACTCATAGCTGTCTCTCTGTTCCCGATCAAGGGACGTCTTCACCCGGATTTCTCCATTCTCAGGTGAGATGGTGAAGAGGCCCTGGGCAGCCGGCTCAGGCTCCAGAGAGTAAACCAGCTCTGCATTAGAGCCGGAGTCAGCATCGCTGGCAGTGACCTCAGCCACCACTTCACCAGGCTTGTTGTTTTCTGGAAAGGCCACCTCCGTGATGCTCTGGGTGAAGACAGGGGCATTGTCATTGACATCCACCACCTGCACCTTGAGGGAGTTAGTGCTAGAGAGAGGGGGGTTGCCAGAGTCCACAGCAACAATTTCAATGGTGTAGTCTTTGACCTTCTCGTAATCAAGTGGGGTGGTGGTCTGCAGGAAGTACTTCTTCTTGCTATCACTGCCCGTCTCACTGGCTTGGCGAAGTTGGAAGGGCACGTCACCTGCTACCACACAGGTGACAGCTGCATTCTCTCCCTCATCTCGGTCAGATACCTGTACCAGAGCCACGGCTGTCTCCTCCGCCACATCCTCTGAGATGTTAGCCATCCCATCTTGATGGGTCACCAGTCCTATGCCTCGGATCTCAATGGTGGGAGCATTGTCATTCATGTCCTTCACAGTCACAACCACTTGGGCACGGGCACTCTTGGGGTTGGCGCCTCGGTCCTTGGCAAGCACAGAGAAGCGCAGAGTGCTCAGGTCCTCACGGTCCACGGGGCCCTGAACAGTGATGAGTCCAGTGTTTCTGTCCAGTCGCAGAAGTCGCCTCACAACTTCAGGTGCCTGGTGGAACGTGTAGTCGATCTCTGCATTAGCGCCTTGATCTGAATCATTAGCTTTCACCTATAGGGTAGAAGCAAAAAACAAGGAGAACAGACTGGGTTAGACCAGGGATAGCAAGTTCAGGGGTACATGTGTGCTGCCAAAGTCCTTTCCAATGATCATGGCAAACACAACAAATCTGACTTAGTGCCCTTTCCAAAAGTGGCATGTGTACAACCTTTTCCCCAGCCCTGGCACTTTGGCTCTTTTCCTGAAGAGCCCAGATGCAGCCTGCAAATCCTCAATAGTGATGCAAACTGCCAGTAGAGATGGTACATGGCAGAATTAAACTCCTTCTCATTCCTCTACTGGTCCACCCAAATATGGCGGTTAGGATCTAACCAGCAACACTTTCATCCAATTAAAGTGGCTCCTAACCAACTGCTGAGATGGAAAGGTGTGTAGGTAGTAGAGATGGTGTGCATGCATGCACAAACACGCATATGATTGTGAGCTGTGTGTGCTTATGTGTAACCATGAGAAGGTATGTGTGAATGTGTGTATGCAAGAGTGGAGAACCACATGCCCACCTGGAGGCTACAGGTGAGGGAATTTCTTCTGAAAGCAGCCAGATAGTGATGTGGGTCAGAGGGAGCCTGCCAGGCCAGGCCCAGCCACTGCTCTGTTAAACTGGGGAAACCTGTTTCAGCAGTTCCTTCGACTGCTGGCTGGTGCTGGCAAGGCACCAATGTGAGGAATCCGGCCTGAGCCTGCGGCCAGGAGGGAGGGGTTGGTGCAGGCCACAGAGCCTGCTGGCAGCGGGCTGGGCTCCCAGCATCAAACAATGAACTGTCTGTCCCTTTGCAGTGGGCACGCCCTCCCACGCCAACGCCGACGCGCACTGGGTCCAAGTCTATACAAACACGGGCAGGAATGGGACAAAAAGAACCAGGTGGAACTGGCCATGAGGTACCACTTCTCGAGTGAAACATGAGGGTTAGGGTTAGGTCACCACCAGGGCAAAGTGATGGCAGGGCAGGGTGCAGAGGGGGATAGGCATAACTTGGTAGACTCTCTAAAACAGAAGTCTTGGGTTCAAATCCTAGCTCTACCACTTCTCAAATAACTATGTAATCTTGAGCCAATTATTGAACTTCCCCAAGCCTTAGTCTACAAATGTGTAAGATGGGGATTAATCATGGAATTGATTTCACTGTGGAATATTAAGTGGGATGATACATGTCAAAATGTCAACTCTGCCTGATACATGGAGAGTGCTCCCTAAATATTTTTTTTTCTTTTTGTCCATCAGCCTATCTATCTGTCCATCTATCCTCCTTTCTGTCTCTGCAAAACCAGTTGCTAATACCATGCGGGGCACTGCAGGTAGTGGGATCTCAAGCCACTGCTTGTCTGGCCTTCTTCCCCTTAGAAGGGACTCATACCATACCTGCTAGGGCTTTTATTACAGAGGTTCCCAGCTACCCTGCTGCCTGTTCCAATCTATGAGGGCCCAACCCTAACAGTTTCTCCTACTGCAGACCTCAGTCTTATCTGTCACCAACTATGTGATTATGCGCCCCACTGTCTCCCTGTCTCTAGATTGGTGGCTCAGCCCTTTATCTGTCTCCTGCCATCTGTCTCTGTCTCTGTCTGTGACTCTTGACTTCTGTCTGTCTGCCTCCTGTCCCTGCTAAGTTCTGATCCTGCCTCTTTCCCATCACCTGTTCTCTCCCATCCTCTCTTTTTAGCCTGTCCACCTCTCAGCTGACCCTCTGTCCTGCTTTTCTGCTGTATCTTGCTGGGAGGATGTAAAGCTGTTACACGCATAGGCTATAAAAATCCACACTGTGGGACGTGAGCCATGGTGGGCTCTGAATCTATCAGCTATGACATTAGGCAAGTTTCTTAATCTCTGTGAGCTCAGATTCCCATCTGTAAAATGGGGATATGCTCACTTACCCTGTACTGTAAGAATTAAATTATATAATACACATGGTGTGTTTAGAACAGAGCCTGGCACTTAGGCTATTATTATTCACCATTCCCACTGTCTGTCTCCCTTTTCTTTCTCATCCTCCTGTCCAGATTCCAGTCTACCAGTTCCGAAAAAAGATGAAACTCCCACCACCCACTTCAGCATGGGGACCTAGGATGAGGGTCTCCTGGGCTGGGTGATGGGCTCCAGGGCAGCTGAGCCCTCCTCAGCTCCCTCTCATCAAACAGACAGCTTCAGCCCGTGGAGAAGGAAAAAGGAGCTGGGCTGGCAGGAGGCCAGTGCCGAGATGACAGCAGGAGATACGCCCACCTGTCTGCAGGGACGCTTTCTTTGCTCCCTCCCAGGCCCCAGCCCCACCAAGCTGCCCAGCCCCTGGGGCAGTTCCCATGGAGAGGAGTGCTGAGAACTTCCATGAGGGGAACTGACCCCCGCCTACTGTGCCAAACACCCCACACCCGTGGGTGCCCCATGTCCAGGGGCAGAAGCGAGTATACAAATACCCCTGTATGACTTTTCAGAACTTGGAGGAAGTATCTGACTTAAATGATCTCATTGGACTCCATCAGGGAGGGGTGCAGTGAGACTGTATCCCCAGTTTCAGGAAAATCCCACCTGATTAAAGGGCACCTGCTCCTGTTTGGGAAGGTTCTACCTGATAAAAAGCAGCCCTTTTGTTCCACCTTAGCATCCCTTGCAAGGGGAGAAGGCTCTCCTTGACTTGAGGGGGAGTTTCATTTTCCAGAGTTTCTAACTCACATCTGCCTTGGAGAGGGGTAGGCACTGTTCAGATGTGATGTCACTTAACAGCTTGACAGAGAAAAATAAAATCACCAGTTGGGTGGTGGGAGGGTCTCACCTGACTAGGGATGGGGAGAAGAAATCTAGACACAGTTCTGACATTTTTATCCCCTAAGTGAAAGGAGTTCTCAGCTGGTTGGGGTGGGCTCCCATTTTTAAAGGTGGGTCACCCTGACAGGAAGATAGAGGGGATCTCTCACCTGAATGACCGAGTGGCCTATGGGACTATTCTCAGACAGCTCGGCCTCATAGGAGGGCCGCTCGAACTTGGGAGCGTTGTCATTGGTGTCAAGCACAGTGACACGCAGCAGGGCACTGCTGGCACGCGGGGGACTGCCACCATCCTGAACCTTAATGGTGAGGTCGTAGGAATCCCAGCGTTCGCGGTCCAGGTTGCCCATCACGATGAGCTGTGGCTGCTTCTCCTCCTGGTCCTCGGCCACCTGCAGCCCAAACAGCTCCTGGGCCTCAGGCCCAGCCTGAAGCTCATAGGATGCCACGCCATTGGGGCCAGCATCACGGTCTGAAGCCAGTGGAATAGGGAAGAGCGAACCGATGTTGGTATTCTCAGGGATGGCCAGAGTGATGACTGGTGAGGCGAAGTTGGGTGTGTTGTCATTGATGTCCTGTACCTCTATCTGGCCCTCTAGCAGCCGGGGACTGCCATTCTGCACGAGGTCTGTGATAGACACCTCAAACTCCAGGATGCAGGGCTCACCAGGGAGCTGGTTCTGGCATTCACGGAGCCCCTCACGGTCAATGGAGGTCTCAGTGGTGAAAATATCACCTGTCTTGCCATCCACTCGAAGGTATGGGGCACCTACCTCTAGTTTGTACAGGTGGCCCACATCTGGAAAGCCATAGTCGGCTGCGAGGCTCCCAATGAGGGTGTTGGGTGGCTGTTCCTCTGGTACCTTGTATACTACCCGAGTGGCGTGGCCTGTGGATGGAGCCAATAGGAGCAGCAGTGCCAGCAGCAAGGGGGGCAGCAGCAATCGCTGCCCCCCAGGGCCCGGGCTGGGCCTCAGGGACCCCATCCTGGCAGGCTCTAGAATCAGGAGGGCTGCAAGGAAAAGAGGCAAAATGGAAGCTGCTCTTGAGGACTGCCCAGAGCCAGGCCCCCGCTGTCCCCCTTCCACCTACACACTCTTCTCCCACAAGGAGATTCAATCCTAGCCCCCAAACCCAGTTCCAGAAACCAGAGTCCAGAACCCTGAGTTCTACCCACAGCTGGGTGTAGCAGCTGTGCCTGGCCCAGCTGGAGGATCCTGTAAGAGGCCTGGCAGGCCTAGAGTAGCTCCCGCCCATGGAACGCCCTTACCCACCTGATGTTCCCTGGGTCCCAGCCCTCCCTCCCTCCCTCCCTCCCTCCTTTCCTCTTTCCCTCCCTCCTTTCCTCTTTCCCTCCCTATTCTCTGCTTTGCCCAACACCTCCTTCTCACCAGCATCCTGCCTTAGTCACCCATGGTAATTACCCTGATACTGAGATACCGAGAGAGCAAGTGGTTAGGCTTTGGGCACCCCCAACTGGATCACCCCTTCCCACCTATGTAGTAGGAAAGAGATGCAGGTACTCTCTAGATGACCCAGTTTCTGGGGTCATTTACTGCCCATACTAGAGCTACTCAGGTTGTCTGGAGGGAGAGGGGAACACATCTCATTTCTCTCTTCTGAGATGCCACATCAATAATAAGTATATGAAGTGTGACAGGTCCAATTCCCTTTTCCTGACAATAATCACCCACAGCACCCCCACAAGGGTCCAACTTGAATCAGAACTAACCAAGACTTGTAAAAATGGCTAGGGTGAAGAATAGGTGTTAGCCCTCTCCAACTTCCCCCACAAACATGTGTCTAGGAGCATTTGCGTTTGTGTGTGTACACAAACACATATGCATGTGAACAGTTCCTAGGGCTCTTCTCTCTGCCTCTTTCCATGGGCAGGTGCACAAAGAGAATAGAGGTCAAGATTGGGGTCACAGGGCTGAAAGGCCCTCAAATTGGCATTGGGAGCTGCCCTGACCTGTCCTTTGCAACTGAAGCCCAGCAGGTCTAACTGGGACAGAGCTTCGATGACACCACCAGCCTATCCCTGGCCCCTTCCCCACCCCCACTCTGGGTGATCATCTGGCTCCTGTTTGACCCCTATCCCTACACAGGTCCAGCTCCGACTGCACACCCGGCCTCTCCTCCTCTCTAACTGGTCCAGCCCCACCTCACACCTTCTTCTCCCTGCCCACCCCAGCTAGCTCTGTATGTCCTAGCCAATCACAAGCTGCATCCCCATCACCACTATCACCCTCTTCTTTCACCCATCTCTCCACCCCCTCCACTTCAAGGCTGTCCATTTGCTGACCCCAGTCAGACCTGTTAGCTGCTGGCCCAGTTGTGACTGCGCTCCTCTGCAACAAAATCATGGTGAGCCTCTCTACTCAAATTCAAAGTCTCTAACAGCATTTCTGTGGAGGGTTCAGGCTCAGTCTCCTTTCCCCACTTCCCCTCAGCATACCTGGAAGACCAGCTCTACTTCTGGAATTCCCACCCCAGGCCTATTGATGACCACACCCACCCCACTGAAGGCAGGTTCTGGCCCCCCTAGGAAGCCTTCCCAGGCCTTTCCAACCCACAGTGACCTCTCCTTCCTCCAACTCACAGCCACTTATTGTCTGCTCCAATCCTAAAGCAATGAATCATAGGCTGCCTTGGACACCGCCCGCCTGTGTTGTTCTCTCTCCCGGCAGACACCAAGCATCCTGAAGGAAGGGGTAGAACTTTGTATACTCACTCCCTCAACCCCCACCCATGCGGCTTTTCGAAGCCAGGCCCAGAATAGGTGCTCATTCATGCATTCAACGAATGCTTATTGGGCACTTATAATCCTGGGTACAACAGTAAAGACTGGCCCAGTCTACCATGACAATGGTTCTAGCAAGAACTACCTGTCAATTTTGTTGGGCTGCCTCTCTGTACCCATTTGGCATATGTTAGACAGCAGTGGGGAGAATAGTTGTTATCCGAAGGCAAACCTCAGCTGCCCACTTCCTGTTTTTTGTTGTTGTTGTTGTTGGTAGTGGTGGTGGTACCAGGGATTGAACCCAGGGACACTCAACCACTGAGCCACATCACCATCTCTTTTTAAAATTTTGAGACAGGGTCTCGCTAAATTGCTGAGGCTGGTTTTGAACCAGCAATCCTCCTGAGTCACTGAGATTATAGGCATGCATCACTGTGATGCCAGGCTTCCCACTTCCTGTTTATGTGACCTGGAACAAATTATTTAGAGCCTCAGTTTTCTTATCTGAAAATAGTAAAGATACTACCTATTTCCTGGAAGGGGGGCAGTTTGAGAAAATATAGACTGACTACCTAACCCAATGTAAGTACTTAATAAATGGTCTCTGGAAGTACTCAGCACAATTGTAGTTATGTCCTTCTTTGAAAAACTTGCTAACCTCTGTCACAAGACAGTAAGCAGAGTGGGAGAGTCTCTACTTTGCTTACTTCAACATCTTCAGCGCAGTCATACCGGGCCAGCAGCTGACAGGTCTGACTGGCACACAGTAGGCTCTCAATAAATAGCTTTCCAGGGACTGGTTATTTTTACTCAATGACTATCTGCTAATCCTGGAGCACTTGATCACGGGTTGTTTAGTTGACAACTTGCATATGATTGCCCGATTCCCTTTCTCCACCTAGGGGGCAGAGCAAATGCTCCTTGAATGCATGGTTCCTTACACATTTCAAACACTTCACCTCTTCTGGGGAGACTTCCCTAAACACAAGCCCCTCCTCAGTAGCTCCTCAGTATTAAAGTACTCAATGTGTGTGAGGCCATTATCAAATTAGTGTCTATGTTTATTCTCAGCTACAATCTTAATCTCTTTAAAGGAAGGAGGAGTATATCTGATGCTCCATTTGGATCTGCCCTCCAGCCACATCCCCTTCATCTGCATGGACCTTGGCAAAGAGTTCATTTTATCATTTCAAGTCCCAACCCAAATCCATCCCCAAGGGACTGTCTCCAAAGAACCCCATTCTCTCTTGGGTGCCTTCACCTGGCCACCACCCTCCTCCACATACACAACATGGGATAACTGTGCAACCCTATTCTCTGTGTAAGCGTTGGCAGGTTAGGGGTTAGATGGGATGCCCACGGGAATGACCCTGAACCTTGCAGAAAAGAGAAATTTAACAGTAATTGCTTGCCTGTACTCCCCCTCTCCAGATCAAGGTTACTTAACCATTCAGGCAAACCTTTAAGAATTTTTTTTTTTTTTTTAAAGAGAGAGAATTTTCTAATATTTATTTTTCAGTTTTCGGTGGACACAACATCTTTATTTTATTTGTATGTGGTGCTGAGAATCGAACCCAGCGCCCTGCACATGCCAGGCGAGCGCGTTACCACTTGAGCCACATCCCCAGCCCCTAAGAATTTTACAAAAACCACAGATTCAGTCTTCAACTTGGGACTTCCTCCCCATCTCAGGGTCAAATACCTGAGACCTCTTAGGTAGTCCCCCCTCCCCCGCCACCCCACTATTTCTCTCACCCTTAGAGGATCCCTTACTTCCAGTAAGGGATAGAGTCCAGAAGGATTACAGTATTCGGCTTCCAAGTTAGAACCAGGAGAACCACAGGGTAAAATGCAAGACAGGGAAAGCTTGGGGTCAATGTGCAGGGGTGTTCCTGAGATTCAGGAAGAGTAGAGGAATAAGGGCCTGGAGTGAGTCTTCCCCAGATTGGACGCAAGAGTTGGGAGTGGTAAATTCTGGGAGAGAAGCAGAACCTCTCAAGGTTGAAGCACCTGGAGAGTTCTTTCAAAATAAGTATTATCTGGCCCCACCCTTAGGAATTTTGATTGGAAGGTGGGACCGGGAGAAACCCCCAAGGCAATTGTGATGCAAAGGTCCCAGACAATCTGGGAACAACTCTGGGATACAATAGATCCACTGAGTTAAGAAACTGAACACTGGGGGTGTGTGTAGCTCAGTGGTCAAGGGCTTGCCTGGCCCGCACCAGGTCCCGGGTTCCATCCCCAGCATCAAAAAAGAAAGAAAAAGCCTGAGGCCATACAAACTCTCTCATCACCACACCACCATCATTGCGCACCACGATTACCATCCCAGCAGGCAAGGTTTCACTAAGGCACGGCTAAGCGTTTCATACACAGGATCTCATTTAATCCCCCCACCCTCTGAAACAGATAATATTCATTATTACAGCCCTGTCCCCGTATTACAAGTCAAATTGAGACTCAAAAATATATTAATCGTCTTAGGCCAGAGAAACAGTATGAGGAAGAGCTCGGATGTGAGAAACAGGGCTTCTTCAAATACCAGAGTCTGGAGGAAAGGCTGGATTCAGGAAGGGAATCAACAGTAATCCCTAAGGCTGGAAAGGGATGTTTATTGTGTTACCCCCCACCTCCACCCCAGCACACAGGAACCTCAGCCCTGTTGCCAACACTGCCCACCATCAGAACAGAAAGGGAAGAGGAGGCTAGCCTTCTAGGATTGAACCCAGGCCTCCCAGGCTGTTGTGGCTCATTCAAAGGTCCATCAGGATATAGAAAGCCAGGTGACTTTCCCTTCCTGGGAAGGGCAGGAACAGCAGTTAAGTGGCCCTTACTCATCCCTGCCCCCACCACTTCTGAACTTTGTCCTCTGCAGTTGGTATGGGGAGTCATTAGTCTCAGCGGTGGCCTTTGAAGCCACTGGTGCCTTATCTGCCCTTCCCCAGGCTCTGGCTGCCTTCCTGGGCAGGGGTGCTTCGCATTCACCCAGTGGCATGGGTGTCCAGGGGACTGAGAAGCCAGAGCTTAAGCAGGGACAGACACAGGGACCCATCTCCCTCAGGAGCAGAAGAAACATCAGGGGTATAGGAGCAACGGATGAGGGGACAAGAGTCCAAGGAAAGTGAAGGGGACCTCATCTGTATCCATACCTGGGAAGGGTTGATGACAGAGGTTCACCTGAAACCTTCATTTCCAGAGTTTTTGCTGCATGCTATGACCAGAGAGCTATGCCAGGTCAGGCTTTGACACCTCGGATGCTCCCTGTCCCCTGCCCCCAGCACTATTAGACAATAACCACTGCTTCCTCAGGCAAACACCAAAGGAACAGAGTGAAGGGTAAGCAAGTGAAGCTGCATGGGGTGGAGCTGTTCAGAGGCCACCCACAGCAAGCAAGGGCACGGCCCTCAGCTCTTTCCCCTCTTCCACCACCCTCCATTAGCTTCTGCAGACGTCCAGGCATCTGTTGTTTGGGGCCAGATTGTTTGTTTGAACCCTCACTTCACACTTCCTAGCTGTGAATTGTCTTTTCTGAACCAGTTTCTATACAATGAAATGGAAATTGGGAGTTATTTGGGAGGATTAAAGGAGATCTGGTGCATCTAAAGTCTATTATAATACATATCTTACTACTGCATCCTTTCCACTTGCCACGGGCCCTGGCAGATAGAAGATGCTTAATCTGTTGAACAGAATTGCTCTCTGCAGCACCAACTATCCTTGCTCAGGGCAGGAGCAGCCCTCACCCCATCAGAAGGGCCTCCTCCTTCACTACCTCCCCTTATTCAACCTTCATTCCCTTTTAGGCCTTCCCCACCTTTGTAGGCCCCCTTCCTGGCTTTCCACCCCATTCTTCCTAGTAATATTCAATGTTTTTTGGCCAGCTTCTCTGCAGAAGTAACCACAGTAGAAAGGGCTCTGGTAGGAGGACACCAGACCAGCCAGACACCCTTTTCCAGCGGAAGTGCCTTCAGGAATTGGGAACTGGGGATGGAAGGGGGAAGGGGAAAAATTAATGCGGCCAGACCAGAACTGAACCTAGGCCTGCCCTCTACCACCCTGCCTCTGGCCATCTCTGGAGGCCTCTCTTCTCACGCCTCTTTTCTGGATTCCAGCCCATGCCCTAGTCTAGTTATTACACGTTTCAATCCCCTCAGACTCCCACGTCAAGAACGAAGGTAACACCCACTCATCCCCACACACACAGACCTCAGGGTTCTCACAAACACCTTCTGGCAGCTCCCTAGGACTGACCCAGAGCAGGTGCTGGAAGGCGCCCTGCGTCTTCCGGCACGAAGTCCTGGCCTCTGCTTGCTCTGGCGGCCGGGTCCGCACCGCTAAGGTCAGCGGGCGCTCCCAGAACACACCCAGCGTACGGAGTGTCTCCTCCCAGAGGCAGCTGAGCCAGTGTATAGTTGGGGGACCGCGGCGGCTCCTAGGGTTCGAGTGGCCCCGCCCCCACCCCCGCGGCGCCGGCCTCCTGAAGCCTAAGGCGAGGCCAGGCGAGCGCGCAGCGTAGTGAGAAAGCGCCTAGGCCAGCCGGTCACTTGCGTCCCCCGCCCCCCGGGCGGCCGCGGGGAATCCCTGCTCCTTGGCATCTCCGGCCTCGGCCTAGGGTCCCCCGCAAGCCGGCGCCGCGGCGAGTCGCGCAGCGGGCGCCGGGAGGGGGGCGGGGAGGAAGCCGGCGCCGGAATCACAAAGCCGCGAACCCAGCCGGGCGGGGACACTCTCGTAAAACCGATGCTCTCGCGACCGGCGGAAAAGGGGCTCTTGCCCTACGGTCAATTCCCAGTGGCCTCAGCATCACCCCCAATCTTTCCTGCCGGAACGAATCGTTGCCCACCACTGCTAGGGAAACTGAGGCCAGAAGTCTGAGCTAGGGTAGCTGGGGGAGGGGGAAACGGGTGCGAGTCCATTTCACCCACCAGTTCTACTCCCGCGCCTGCCACGGTCTCCCTTCTGGCCCCCAGGCCTTTCCCCAACACACGACTGGCCTGCAGCCGGGACCGGGAAGAGGGGGCGCCCTGGTGTGAGACTGACCCAGGTGTGCGGGACCCAGGTGAGTCAGAGACCCAGGTGCCTCGCAGAACTCAGCTAAGTGGTCCGGAAAGGGTCGTAAACAGAGCCTCAGGCTTGCACCTTTTGCAAAGGAATCAAGGGCCTTGGAGCCTGGGGAGGCGGTATGGCGCGGCCAGCCAGGTCCAGCTTGTTCCCGGAATACTCGGCCGGTACGGCCCGGGAGTGGGGGTTGGGGGAGGCGCCCGCCGGGAAGCCGGTTGGTCCGGCCACAGGGCTCCCGCTGTACAGATATTTACAATAACAATGTCGCTATTAAGGTGACAGGGCGCTTGGGTCGGTTTCTCCCCACGGAATCTGGCCTCCGAGGGAGAGGGGCAGAGCTTGTCTGTGTATGCCCCGCAGGGTGTAATGTGACAGTGTTGGTGTAAGGTGTGTGTGACACCCAGTGTTAAGATGTGTGAAGCAGTAGGTTCCGTGTTTGTGACCGTGAGGCGCTGCTGTAGGTGCTTCTTACTGTGTTAGGGTGTGTGCCATCAAGGCGTGTGCTGAGACATTGGGTTGTGTTTGTGTGGGTGCAGGCGGTGGGAGCAAGTGAGACCTGTGCTCTGTGTACCTGTGCTCTGGCCAAGGAGTAGGGAACATAATTTATGTTAGGGTGTGTTCCTTAAAGAAATACGAGGATGGGGGGATTAGGTTTTGAGTGTTCATCTTGAGAACTATGGCCGTGGCACTCGTACACGAGGGCATGGGTTTGTGTTTGTGTGTCTATGTTGCCCAGTGTCACACCCGGTTGTGTTGTTGCTGTCTACGGACACAGGTTGTGTGTCCCTGCTGCTGATCGTGCAGACGCCGAAGCAGATTCTAAGCTGGTGACGGTGCCCCATTGGGCGCTGGTGTGCGGGAGGTATGTCTGTGTTCACATATGTTCGGATGTATGTATGCGTGTGTATGTCTGGTACGGTCCTCCAGGTGCCCGCGGAGAGCTGGAAGCGCCTGAGTGAGATGAGCTAGTCGCCCAACAAGTGTGTGTGTGTGTGTGTGTGTGTGTTTGTGTGTGTGTTGGGGATAAGGTTTCTTGCTAGCTTCATCCTCGGGGAGCCCCCCACCAAACTGAGGGCCGCGCGCTTCCCTAAAACCATTTCCATCTCGCGCGCTCCTGGAGTCTCATCCCAGCCGCTCCAAGGCGCGCCCGAGTGCGCGACACCGGGGTTGGGGTCCGGCTCGGTACCTCCTCCCCTCTCTCGGTTTCTTGTAGTGGACCTTGAGGCCAGGGTGCCCGGCTGCAACCCCCACTTGGTGTTCCAGCAGCCCCCACCTCGGCCCCCGCGCGCTGGGCATGGACTGGATCCCCTCGGCCTCGCTCCGCTGAGCGCCCCTCCCTCAGCTCCCGCCGGCCATGGCCGCTCCGGGCCCCGAGCCTCTGCCGCCTCCACCGCCTCCGGATCCTTACCCGCCTCGGGGCAGCACCGGCCGCCCGCCCCGCTGTCCATGAGCCGCTGCCGGCCCCGGCCCGGGCTGCGGCTCCGCACGGCTGGGGCTGGCTCTGCGGTTCGGGTTCCGGCTCCGGCTGACTCTGGGCACAGCAGCCCGGCGGCTTCGCGTCCGCGCCGCGCTCCCGCTCCCGGAGTGTGTGAGGCGGCAGCGGCGGCGGCGGCGGCGGCGGAGCCAGCAGCGAGCGGAGCGCACAGCCCGGCCCGCCCCCTCCCTCCCCCTCCCTCCTGGCCCGCCCGCCTGCCTCCCGCCCGCCTCTCCGCACCCCCTCCGGCCGGGAGGTGGAGCTCGGGACTGCTCTGGTCCCGCTGGGAGGGGACCCTGAGCGCCGTTCCCTAAAGCCGGGACCCCCTCCCCATTGCCATCTCCCGATTGCCGGAGGCCTGGGTACATAGGTTTACTCCTCCGCTCTTCGCCTAACACTTATCCCACCCAAGCCTGCATCTAGGACCCCCTCCCGAATTCCCCTCCTTGCCTCACTCAAACACCTGTCCCCCACTCTGCATCCCTGGAAGTCGAGGCCGAGGAAGTGTCTCCCCTAGCGCTTTCTTCCCTGGGCACTTCCCCTTCAGATCCACGGTCTTCCCGCCCAGACCCCCGAATCTCCCCATTTGGCCCATCCTTCCCACTGCGCTCCGGGGAAGTCCGCCCCTCCCCCCTCCTACCGAAGCCGCAGAGCGGTCAGCCTCGGTGGCCGCAGCAAGCCATGGGGGTGGGGCTATAGAGGGGACCGTGGGAGGCGGAAAGTGATGGGACCTGGGGGCTCTAGGTTGAGGATGAGGAAAATATACAAGTATGAGGATGAAGTGGCCTGCCGGAGGAGCTCAGGCTATTCGAGGGTCGCCTGATCACTTGCCCCCTGGGGTTGTGTAGAGCTATGGCCACACACATTTTACCGGTGACATACACACATTCACACCAAGTCACACGGGTCCCTACCCCGCGAGGCCGCATAGTGTCATGGCCTGTGTCACACGCCCTCACAGTGCCACACGCTCTCTGTCACACTCACACTCAACGAGTCACACACGATGTCACACGCAGTGTCTCACACACTCCAATACTCGGTTTCTCCCTCTCAGTTCTGGCTCTCTGGCGCCATCTAGGGGTCCCTGAGCAGCTTGGGAAATACCTCCGGCGCTCCGGGTTTGGCACCCTAGGCTGCCAAGTGCCCCAATTCAATAGGACCTCCTGCCTGCCTCCTCTTAATAGGCCCAGGAAGGGTGTTCTAGGTCATAAGAATGAGGAAGGCTGACTCTAGCAAGGCTTGGTGTTGCTTATGGAAAGGCATCTTTATGACCGGTCTCTGGGTCTCTTTGCCTTAACTTTCTAATTTCTCGTTCCTGTTCCTATCCTACCCATTTCCCCATCCCTACCATTCTTCTATCCCTTGTCTCTTTTCTCTGATTCCTCCTCTTCCCAGCTCTGACCTCTCTTCCTCTTCAGGGTAAGGGTGGAATTTGTGGCCAGCTAAGGAAGCAAGCAAGGACTGTCCAAAATCTCTCCTAGAGCAGCAACTGCCCCCACACCCACACCCAACTGGACTCCCTTTCTGGTCTGTACCCTACACTCTGACCCTCAGCTCCTGCCTTCAGCTCAGGAACCCAAGTTTGGGGTCTCTGGATGGGAGGTGGGATCAGCTGGTGAAAGGAGGATCTGTCCTCTAAGTAACGTCTGTCTCTTGAAAAGCCCATACTCATCCCATCACTGAGGACAGCTCCAAAGAGGGAATCAGTGGCCTAGAGAGAAGAAATCTTCCACAGGGAGCTGCCCCAGTCTCCCTGCCCCCAGTGTTTGTCTGCTGCCCACTGCAGCAAACCCTCCCCAGGCTGCTTGCTGGGAGCCATTCAAAGGCTCCTCTGTTCTCCTCCCTTGCTCTGGGCTGAGCAAGATCGGCAGCCACAGAGCTGGGCAGGAAATGCTAATCTCCCAGATGTTCTCCTCCATCCTCCCTGATCCACTACCATCAAACCCAAATCCTGCACCAAGTGGTTGGAGCAGAACTGGGCCAGGGCAATACCACCAGGGTGTGTCTACACTTCTTCCCTGCTTTCCATCCCCTCCTACTCCAACTGCCAGGCTGTTCTGTGGGGATATGAGTTGGGTCAATGTAGGTATGGGTACTTGGGAATGTTTTCCCTGAGGAGGGCAGTCAAGAGGGCTGGGGCTGGGAGGAAGAATAAGGGAAGTGGCATTTGTACATGAGAGAAGCCAGGCCTTGTACCGAACTGGAAGAAGTATTGGTTGGCAAGTGGAGCACGGGGGGGAGGCTCCTGAAACCGATAGTGACTGAGATTCCAGTAGGGACTGTGTCTAGGGAATGGAGGCTGGATTGGTGCTAGGTATGGGAGTTGTTGGATTTGCTTTCTGTGATATATGGGTACCTGGATTGGCTTGTAGATAGAGGACTGAGATGCTTTAGGGCCTGCAACTGTAACCAAAATCATAATGGCCTCTGATTATAGCTGGGACACTGTTGTGATATTGTGATGCTGGTGTGCCTAGGTATAGCCAGAAAATCAGATTACCTGAAATGATGTTGTCAAGCTGTGTGTGTGTGTGTGTGTGTTTATATTTTATGCATATGTACATGTTGAGGAAACCTGTAAGTGAAATGCTATTGGGCCTGAAGCTATAGATATAAGGCTGGCCCACCTGAGGCTGGCTATAGATGAGAAGCTGTTATGATAAAGGTGGGGGTTCTAGCTGGATCCAATGCTTAGGTCCTAGGAGATAGAAAGCTGTTGCTAGGAGCCTGTACCTGAGAAGCAGGCTGTTATCTGGGATGAGAACGGAGCTTCTGTTGTATATAGGACTGTAGCTGGGATGCTATTGGTCCTGAAGCTATAGCTATGATGATAGCATATTGGGGATTGGCTATAGCTAAGATGCTGTTGCCCAGGACTGTGGCTGGGCTGTTCTTGGGTGCAGAACTCTAGCTGGGATGCTGTTATGCCTGCAGCTATAACTCTGAAGCTCGGTTGTAGCTGGGAGGCCATTTCCTGGTAATATAGCTGGACCACTGTTGTGTGGGGGCCATAGCTGAGAATCCGTTGTCTAGGAGATGAGAAGCTGTTCCTTGAGATGCTGTTCTGGGAGGCAGGCAGCTACCTGATATGGGAGCTGATCTGCTGTTGGAGCTGATCTACAGTTGTGCTTAGGATGGTCCCCAAGTGGCTGTTGCTGGGCCTGTGACTGGCTGGGTGGGGGAAGGTGAGTGAGTCCTGCCTCGAGGTCTGGGAGATGCCAGGAGCCCCAGGCTGGGTGGGGGCTGCTGCTCTGGGGAGGCCTCAGCAGCTGCTCTGCTGTAGAGCTGGGAAGCCTGTTTTCATTACTGTTTTAACTCTTTTTTTAACCTTGTTTTTCTCTCGGCTGCACTTTCGCTCACTCATTAATTTTGGTATTTTTCTCACGGTGCCTCAGCCCCTGTCACGGCTGCCATGGCAACAGGAGGCAGTGTGCACAGTGCCAAAATATCTGATCAAAAAATAACCAAAATAAGCAAACACCAAGACGGCTATGCTGGGGGCTATGGCCAAAGGAGAAGCAATGGCTCAGATCCAGGAAACTCTAGGCTCTCAGGGGACCCCTTTCACTCCCCTCTTCCCCAGGGAAGCTTTGCTGAACCTTAGGATAACCTGGGAGGCCCCTTCTCAAGGGATTCCCACAACACACTCTCCCAGGACTCTGAGATTTCCAATAAATAGTCCCTGGCCAAGAGGCAGTTTTGTTTGAGGTGGGAGTGGGTGAGAGATGGAGCTTATCCTAGGAGTTGCCAGATGAAGCTTCTAAGAACCCCCCTACCTGCCCTAGCCATGCACTCTCCTCCCCACCCATCATCCGCTCCTCCCCAGGCCCTTCTGTTTTAGGCCCATTCACCCTTCTCTGCTTCCCAATTCCCCACTCCCAGGCCACCTCCATTTTCCTCCTTTTATACCCCAACATTCTTAAGGGATGGACAGAGGGGAGGAAGCTAACCTCCAGGCATTACCCACCAACTCTTCAAGGAAGGCACTAGGGAAAGATGCTGTAAAACTACCTGGCATTCCTAGGCCTCTAGCCTCCTATCTAGGGGAGACTCCTGAACATCCCCGAACACCCACACCCCACTCTGATTTCCTTTCCCATTAGGTACAGTCTGGTTCCCTGGAGGCCTCCTCTCAAGAGGACATGTCCACAGGAAGAGAAAAAAGGAATAGAGCCTTATGAAGGAGGGAAGGTCAGAGCTTTTGGTACTACCTGTCTCCCTTCTTCACCCACTAAGTTCCCCTCTGTGGGAGCTTTTCTAGATATCTGGAGCACTGAGAATTGGGGGAATGAAAAGGAGCCCCTCAATTCTCAGTCACATCACTCAGTTACATCTCTGTTCCCTGTTCCTGCTGTACCCCACCAACACTTGAAAGTCTTATTCCCAGCACAGCTCCATTCCCTTCTATGAGTGGCTAGAACTCACCTCCAGCTCCTCACTTTCAATTCCATCCCTCCTCCCCTCAAGAGCAGTAGTGGCCTTGGCCTCCTGGCAGAGCCTTCCTAGCCCGTTTCCATAGAAACCTGGTAGGCTATGTAGTGCAGGAAGGGGAAGGGAGATAGAAGCAGGAAAAGGGGACCAGGCCTCAGGGGCAGCCCAGATGAAGGGACATGGGCACTTACAGGAGGTGGGAGAAGCTGGCCATCCAAACAAAGGTTGGAACCCTGATTTGGGGAGGAAAGACAAGAGGTAGCAGGCACTTGCTAGTTTCTCTCTCCATGCAATTTGCTCTGCTGCCTTCTAAGGAGAGGACACAGAACTGCCCCTTTCCCGGTAGGAGGTGTGGGGCAGGAGCAGCCTATCCTTCCCTCCCCACCCTCTTAAGAACCCCTTTACCAGGAACTGCCTGTTTGGGATGAATCTCTTTGCAGAACCCACCAATCTCTAAGACAGGGACCATGGGATACTTTCCCTCCCCCAAGAGCTCCCCACCCTTCCCAGCCCAGCCCCGGACCCGGTGGCCGCTGCTGACCCGATGGCGTGCCGCTCTCAAAGGCCCCATTCATCTCTGGGGGCTGAAGGCGCCATTGTCCCCCGCGGGGGGTGGTGTGGGGAGTGAGGGGGTCTCGACTCAGAAGGAAGGAATGCGTCTGGAGAAGTTGCCCCCGGGGCTCCAATCTCAAAGTCCCCACCAGATCTCCATCGGGACCCTTTCATGACCCCGAGTCCTTTCCCCAGGAGCTCCCGGCAGCCTTCGGGCTTCTCCTGAGGGTGGGGACTGCTGCGGCGCTGAGGAGCCTCGCTCCACCCCTCTAAAGCGCTCGGGAGAAACGTTGCTGCGGACGGGAGCTGTCCAGCACCTCGGGTCCTGACGGACCTCTGACTCTCCTAGGTGCCATCGGACAAGGGGCGCCGAGGGCCACCTGGTGGCTCGAGCTCTTCCCCACCAAGGCTAAAACCACAAAGCAGACCTGACCTGGGTGGGCTTAAATACAACTCTGGACATAGGAATCCACCGGTGCTGAGAACTGACTTAGGGAGCAACCTGATCCCTGTCCTATCTGAGCAGAGTGGAAGGATCAAGTGCCACTAGGCCATTCCCCTGGTGCCCTGTCTCAGACCTGAGCAGGCAAAAGAAGCAAAGAGAAGTCAGGCCCTGCCTCTCCCCCTTTCCCCCATTTCTGCATCTCTGCTTCTGTTTCCTCCTCCCTCCTCCTCTCTTTCCCTCCCTGCTGGGTTGGGGGCTGCTGAATTATCATTTCTCAGCTCTGCTAATGTGCTCCCTGCTGCGGGGAGGGATCATAATTCTGGGAGATGATTAAGTTTCAAATTGTTTTTCTTTGTGTTGTTGAAGATGAGGTTTTAATATGGTCCCTCCTCAGTTGGAGGGCCTTACCCCCATCCCTCCTCTCTTAGTATTCTCCTCACTGGTAGACCAGGTTTGGGACAATGCCCTCTGGAATCTTCTCTACATTTTTGGTGTATAGGGCGTTAGGGGAGCTGGGGGAATACAGACCTCCCCTTGACTCCAAAGGGAATACATATAGTGTAGCAGTGAGAAACACTGAATTTAAAGTCAGACAAGTCAGAATTCAAATCTTGACTCCATCACTTACTCTCTGTGTGATGGAGTTACTTAAACTGAGCCTCAGTTTCTTAATCTATTGAATGGGAATATTAATAATTACCTCGTGGGGTGTTGGCCAGGATTCAAAATGATAATGCATTTTAAATGCTTAGCAGAGCTTATGGTCCTCAGTAAATGTTAGTGATTATTGCCAGGTGCAGTGGCATGCACCTGTAATCCTAACAACTCAGGAGGCTAAGGCAAGATGATTGCAAGGTCAAAGCCAGCTTCAGCAACTTAGTGAGGCCCTAAGAAACTTGTTGAGACCCTCTCCCAAAATAAAAAATAAAAAGGGCTGGGGATGGGGATGTGGCTCAGTAGTTACGCACCTCTGCGTTTAAATCCCAGAATGAAAAAGAAAAAAAATGAAAATGAATAAGAAAAAAAAATCAGTGATTATTATTATACACATATCATCCCCTGTGCCATTTCACCTCCCTGCTCCTCCCTGACTTTGTTCTTCAGTTCAGTAAATGTTTATGTCAGCTGTACTGTTTTCCAGGCCCTGTGCAGCTGACATGAAGTTATCTAGGAGTGAGGAAGTTGGCTTTCTTGCTAATCTATTCCTCAAAACACCTTTGGCCACTTCCTTCCTTCCTTTTAATTTAAGTTCACTCCTTTTACAACCTCCTGAATGCTTCCAGGTCTTCTTTCATTATTCCCACTCCATTGTTCCTTCTTTTAAGCAGGCTTATCACTTCACCTTGATTCCTATGTTCCTAACGCACATCCATCTTTTACCTTCTATATCATTCCTCATCCCATTTGGGACTTTCAGAGAGAAAAGGGGTTGAATTTTCAAACTAGGAAAGAGAATTATTAGTCTCTCTCTCTCTCTCTCTCTCTCTCTCTCTCTCACTCACTCACTCACATACTTGTTATAGTCAACTTCCACATTTCTGAACTTTCACATTGTATCTGTGCACTTGTTTGCTGTCTATTCCATATCCATAGCCATAATAAACCTTTGAAATATATGCTGTTTCTTTGCCCACCTGTCTATCTGCTCTATCCTTGCCTTTATTTTTTTGTGGGAGTCAGTAATGAGGATCAAACCCAGAAGCACTTACTACTGAGCTATATCCCCAGAATTTTTTATTTTTTATTTTGAGACAGGGTCTCACTAAGTTGCTGAGTCTGGACTTGAACTTGCAATCCTTCTGCCTCAGCCTCCTGAGTCTTGAGGATTACAGTCATGTGCCAATGCATCCAGCCCTGCCTTTATCGTTTTTAGGGATTTTTGTTGTTGTTGTTGTTTATTTTTGTTTTTATGGTTTTTTTCCCTGTTGCTTTAAATATTCTCTCTCTCTCTCTCTCTCTCTCTCTCTCTCTCTCTCTCTCTCTCTCTCTCTCTCTCCCTCTCATACTGGAGATTGAACCACTGAGCCACATCCCATCCCTATTTTGTATTTCGTTTAGAGACAGGGTCTCACTGAGCTGCTTAGTGCCTCGCTTTTGCTGAGGCTGGCTTTGAACTCATGATTCTCCTTCCTCAGCCTCCTGAGCCTCTGGGATTACAGGTATGAGCCACCATGCCCAGATTGCTTTAAATATCTTTGTTGAGATCTAAATGATATATCAAGAACCAAAAACATTTAATATGTATGATTTGAGAAGTTTGAATGTCATTGTTTTACTATGAATGAGACAGTTTACCAGTTATAGTAGAGAGGCTTATTTATGATAATGTATTTTTATTTCTATTTAACTGACCCCTTACTTTTCACATACTAGTGATGGAATTTGGGACACACTATTCTAAAATACAGCAGCTTGGCAAAAACAGGAAACACCACTCTCCCTCTTCCCTCACACAGGCTATAATACCTCTGACTCTCTGATTTCCTCCCTCCTTTTTTTTTTTTTTTTGTGTGTGTGTGTGTGTGTTACCCGGTATTGAACCAGAGGCACTTAACCACTGAACTACATCCCCAGCCCTTTTTGTATATTTATTAGAGACAGAGTCTCATTAAGTTGCTTCTGGCCTTGCTAATTTGCTGAGGCTGACTTTGAACTCATGATCCTACTGCCTCAGCCTCCCGAGTCACTGGGATTACAGGCCATTTTCCTCCTTTCTTCCCTGAAGTAAGCCATAAGACCCTCATTCCAAAGGTGCCTTCTGTAAACAAGTAGGAAATGAATATCCTTGTCCTCAAAGACACAGAGTCAATAAGAAGAATCTGGGCAAATAGGCCTTACTGAGTTCCCTCTACTGTGTTCCAGTAGGTCATACTGCCTTGATCCGATCATACTTCTGCATGACTGTCCACCCTGCATCCAACCCAGGCAGAAATATTACAGTTTTCCCTGTTTTTACAGGTCTTCATTTTCTTATGAAGTCTCCTGTGTCATATAAAACTGATATTAAATAAATTTGTGTGCTTTTCTCTTGTTAATCTGTCTTTTGTTATAGGGATCTTAGCTATGAACCTAGTGATAGATAAGAAAAGAAATTCTTCTCTCCAAAAAGAAATCTTTTCTTTCCAACACTGTCTCCCCCCGCCCTTCCTTTCTTTCTCTCCAAGGAGTCATTTTACAACTATGTGAGGGCTTGGTTCAGTGCAGACACAGATGCTACTCTAGGTATTTTAATTTTTTTTCTCAGTACTGGGGATTGACTCCAGCGGCACTCAGCCACTGAGCTACATACATCCAAGTTTTATTTAATTTTATTTTTTTTGTGACAGGGTTTCACTAAGTTGCTTAGGCTGACCTAGAACTTGCGATCCTCCTGCCTTGGCTTCCTGAGTCGCTGAGATTACAGGCATGTGCTACCATGCCAGACCACTCTAGGTATTTTAAACTGAAGGGAATTTAATATAGGGAAACTGTGATTACAAAATTGTAAGTACTTGTGAAGTGGACTCCCAGAAAATACACCAGGAGAGCTCATATATTTGACATGATCAGTAAGTTTAAAAAATCAAAAGGCCCCCACTGGAACTATTGATTTAAAAAACACATTGCCTGATCTTTGTCAACCAGGAATTAGAAAGTGGAGACCAGCAAATTGGAATGGCTGTTACAGGGAGAACCCTCTATCTCCAGGATCTTTCTTGCCAGCAAAAAGTCCGAAATAGGAGAAACAAGGCCTCTTCCTCCTTTCTGTCTTCCAGTCATACAAATGTACCTGATGGCAAAGGAATCAGGGAAACGCAGTCTAGCTCTCTGATCTCTGCAACACAAATGAAGAAAGTAGGAACAGAGGAAGATGCCAATTGGCCAATTCAACACCGACTTGGACCCTGTCACTTAGGAGTTCATTGCCAGTAAAGAGAAGGTAATATCAGGATCAATAGAGGTTGGAGATTTTTTTTCTTTTTCTTTTTTATACTGGGGATTTAACCCCAGTATTTTACCACTGAGATGCATCCCTTTTACTTATTTATTATTATTTTAGGAAAATACATTTTAGTTGTCAATGGACCTTTAGTTTATTTATTTATATGCAGTGCCGAGAATCGAACCCAGTGCCTCACACATGCTAGGCAAGCACTCTACCACTGAGCCATAACCCCAGCCCTTTATTTATTTTTATTAAAAAAACACTTTGTAGTTATATATGGACAGCGTGGCTTTATTTTATTTGTTTATTTTTATGTGGTGCTAAGGATCAAACCCAGTGCCTCACACATGCTATGTAAGTGTTCTGCCATTGAGCTACAGCCCCAATCCTGTTTTTTTTTTTTTTGAGACAAGGTCTCACTAAGTTGCTTAGGGCTTCATTAATCTTCTGAGGCTGGTCTTGAACTTGTGATCTTCCTGCCTCAGCCTCCTGAGTCAGTAGGATTATAGGTGTGCACCACCGCAGCCAGTTTAGGATCAATGCAAGTTGAAAAAACAAATCAGAAAGTGTCTCAGACCAAGTTCACTGGCAGGAGTCTGGTACCATCATAGATTCAAACTGATTCTAGACCTAATTTGGAGCTATGGAGTTCAGTCTCTGAGAATGATTGGAAGAACAAAACCACCAGAGCACTAGGGAAGAAAGAGAACAAAGACCATTTCCAGGTGTCAGATATATGATGTTCTTACTTCCTGTAAAGGGTTGTACACAATAATCCAGGGTCTTGACCATCCCAAGATCACAGGGCCCAGCTTCAGTGGCAGCTTCTCTCCTAAATTGGCTGATTTTGGTTTGTGTGGTCCTGTGTGGCTCACTTGTCACATGCCTGAAGACCGTCATTCTCAAATGAGTCTCCACATCACCACCAGAAGAAGAGAAGCATGCAGAGGAAAGACTGAAAATGAGCCCATCTTTCAAACAGCAGGGCCAGGAGCCAGGGAGTGTTTTGCAGGGGAACATCAAGAAAGTGGGGCCTTCCTGCTGTTAATACCTGTTCTTTCCTGCAGTTCCAGATGTTTTGGCATCTCTCCTCTTCTCTGATTCCAGGAATCATGAGCCAGGTCTTGGTGGTTCCTAGACGAGGGAATAGCAGCAATCCCAAGATCCCAAATACATCCAAAATTAAAGAGCACCAGTTTATATTTGTTGAGTGAGTTTGAGAGTGCAGGGACAAGGGACGGTCTGGCATCTCCTAAGGGACGTAAGTGGAATGTAGCCTATGCTTGTGGTTGAGAGCTTGGCCTCAAAGTTCTGTCCTGGCTCAGTTGCTTCCTAGTTGTGTGACCTCAGTCAATCACTTATTCTTTTTGAGTTTCTTCCCCATCTGTAAAAAGGGGATAAGAGTGTACTTACCTCCCAAGATGGTTGAAAAGATTAGTTAAGATAATTGTATTTAAATAGGTATAAAGTACTTGCCCAGTGCCTGGCATATAGTAAGCTTTTAATAAATGGTAGCTGTTAGTGTTTTTGTAATAATTATCAATACTCTACGACCTCAGAAACAAACCAAAAAATGTGAAAAGGAGATTTCTTCACATAAGTCTTGGTCTAGAACTATAAGCTCTCTGTTGCATTCTGGAAAAGTGGGGAGCTAGACTAGGCCAGAATGCCCCTCAAGCCTCTTCCCTTCAGCTAAGAAGCTTCTGCTTCCTTAAATTCTATTGCAGTCCCTTGTAGTTCCATTGGGCATCTTAATAGGCCCCATGCAGGGTGACATGGGAAATACAGGTTATTTGAAGGCCTATGATCAGAGGGTTTGGAATCATCTGTTCTAACTTTTTTTGTGACACTTTCCCTCTTTCTCTGTTCTTTCCCCAAATGCTCCAACTTCATATAAATTTTATTGACTGTCTACTGTATCAGGCACTGTGCTAGCTCTGGGAGTGAAGAATGCAGAGAAAGGTAGCCGGTAACCAACTGGAGCTGTCCATTCACCAAAGCCACAGACTATAGGTACATAACCACACTAATAATCATTTAAACAGTTATAATAGGTGCATCCAAGGAAAACGCTAGGGAGTAATGAGAGTAGAAAACAGGAGGACTAACCTTCCTTTCTGAATCAGGGGTGCAGAGTGGGCAGAGAAGGCTGTACCAGACCTGAAGAATGTGAAAGAGTCAGCCAGCCAAGGAGAAGGAAATTCCCTGGGCAGAAGTGGAGTTCCTGCCAAAATGTTAGATGATAACTTTATGGTGTATTGCCTTGACCAGAGGTATTTGATTCTCAACTGGGGACTCCCAAAGGAATAAATATTTAATGGTGGGATTTTTGTGAGGCATGTGACCAGCTGATAGAATCAAGAGGCCTTCTCATCAGCCTTCCAAATAAACCACGTGGCTAGGAGGCCTATCTCTGGATATGTGGAGTGTGTGTGTGTGTGTGTGTGTGTGTGTGTGTGTGTGTGAAGGAATGTGAATGCATATTCATAACTGAACATCAGTGCACGTGTGCTTAGATAAATGCAGAGCTCTAGTTAATAATTTTAGCAGTTGGGCCAAGCAGCAGAAGTATCTTGAAATTCTGTAACACAGTCAGGCATGGTGGCACATGCCTAGAATTCCAACAACTTGGGAGGCCGAGTCAGGAGGATTGCAAGTTCAAGGGCAATCTCAGCAACTTGAGACCTGTCTCAAAATAAAAAAAGAAAAAGAACTCAGGATGTAGATCAGTGGTAGAGTGGCCTGTTTAATTCCCAGTAACTCAAAAAATAAAATGAAAAAGAAATTCAGTAACATGCCAGCTCATGGGAAATTTGGAGGAGATCAAAGAAGAAAGACTAGTCCCTTATATGCACACAGAAGCCTCCAGAAGTTGGGTTCCTTATCCTTGCCCTGGGACATCCCAGGCCAATCTTTTTTTGTGGTGCTGGGGATCAAACCCACTCTACCAACCAAGCTATATCCCCAGTCCCAGGCCAGTCATTTCTGCTAAGTGTGGCTAGCAAACTAGCCAGGACTTCTAGAGAAGCATTGGTGTTGAAGGTAAGAGGAGGAGAAGGCTTTAAAATTTGCACAGTGTATTGGAAAATCGTTCTCTAGAAAGTTGGCTCCCACTGTATTTTTGTTGCAGGGCTTCTGTTGATTGTAACTTCATTAAGACTCTGAATGTATACAAGCGCATATGTGTGTGTGCGCGCTGATAGTGTGTGCTTGTGTGTGTATGAATAGGTGTTTGGGAGTACAGTGTGAATTATGATAACTAAAGAGCTCTGTGAGTTAGGGGCCTGCACCAGCTCTTCCCAGCTCTCTCATAGGTTGGGCCCCCCCACCATGCCTATCTGTGTTGCTCTCATGAGAAGCAGAGGCTGGGATGATCTGCCCATCAGAGTGAGTCCCTTCATATTAACAACAGACTGAAAATGTACCGACTATAACAAGACAAACAGAAATAATATGCTCACAGTCACCTCTGTTCCATAAAGCAAGTGGAACCTGGGCCTGTTGCAGTGAATGAGCTTCAATAATTCATCCCAACTGCCAATGTGGTATTGACATAAAGCTAATTTAACACTGGGGGAGCCAGGGGAAGTAAAGAGCAATTATGCCTTCACCTGCCGCATGGTCATTCTGCTAGCTCTTTGGTGCTGTGCCGGAAAGCTGAATCCCAGCGTAGGAAGAGGGCTGGAGAGGTCACTAGGCCCCTTCCCTCCTTGAAGGCAGTTGACTTTCTGAAGTTGTATTCTATCTTCTTGATAATTTTTTTTTTTGAGCCCCATCCCCAGCCCTTTTCTTATTCTTTATTTTGAGACAGGGTCTTACTAAGTTGCTTCGGGCCTCACTGTGTTGCTGAGGCTGGCTTTGAACTTGCAATCTTCCTGTCTCAGCCTCCTGAGCCAACCACAGTGCCCAGCCCTGATTATATTCTTAAATAGAGACTTCACCACCCCTGTCTCTGGGTCTGACCTTCTGAAGAGTCAAAGAGATGTTTCTTAGGTCAGTCAGACCAAGGTTGTTTTTTTTCCTCTCTCTTCATACAAAACTACTGGCACTTTCTATGGGGTATGATGGATGGGCAAGTGAAGTTGAAGTTTTTGCTGGAGAGACAGGGAGACTATAACTGATATCTTAAACAGAATCCAGCAACCCATTTTTTCTTCTTTCTCAAAAATAAAAATTACTCATCCAACATCTAAAATTTGTTGAGTTCCTACATTTATTCCATGTGAACTACATATTTAGCATGCATCTACCGGTATCAGGTGAATCAATCAGACGGGATCCTTGCCATTTCAGGGTTGGCAGTACAGTGAAAGAGACAGGAATTACACAGATACAAAAATGAGTCTATAATTGCAAAATGTTACTAATGCTCTTTGTTTTTCTCGTTCTTTCATTTACCTATCAATTCAATAAGACAGAATAACAGTGAAGAAACAACTTTAGAATGGTAAGGCCTTAGGGGGGCACAATGGCGCACGCCTATAATCCCAGCAGTTTGGGAGGCTGAGGCAGGAGTATTGCGAGTTCAAAACCAGTCTCAGCAAAAACGAGGCTGCTAAGCAGTTCAGTGAGATCCTATCTCTAAATAAAATGCAAAATAGCACTGGGGATGTGGCTCAGTTGTTGAGCGCTCCCGTTAACTAGAATGGTAAGGCCTCTCTGAGCCCTGAAGGGTACAAAGTTTGAGGGAGAGAGTAGGAGAGTAGACAAGAGGCAGGAAGAGCATGTATTTAATGCTTTGTTCCTTGCTGCAAGTAGATAATAAATTTTACTGGGGCCTAGTGGGAGAAAAGGAATTGGAAGGGGCTTGAGTTCAAGTTCTACTTTAGCCATTTTGGGTGACATTGGACAAGTTACTTCTTTCAACTCTCAGTTGCCTCATCTATAAAATAGAAAAGATAATATTTCCCAGTTTATAGAGTTGTTGTGAAAAATTAGGTATAATAATTTTCTAAAGTGTTTACTAGTGCTTGGCATATGGTAAGTGTCAATAAATTACTATTATTGCTATTATGATTATCCTCAAATGCTCCAAGTTCTTTATTACCCCCAGGCTTTGACACAGTTTGTTCCATCTGCCTGGATCATATCCCATTTCTTTTACTCACTTAGACTTGTCTTTCAAGTAACTGCTGAAATGTATTTCTCTGAAAAAAACTTTTCTGATCCCTAAATCAGTGGGTTTTTAGTACATGTAAGAATCACTGTGTGGGTTGGGGAGTAGTTTAGGGGTAGAGCACTTGCTTAGCATGTGTGAGGCTGTGGGCTTAATCCCCAGCAACACACACATACACACACACACACACACATACACACACACATCACTATGTGTTTGTGCTCATCACAAAGCAGATTACCAGGGAGTTTTGGTTTCTGAGACGCAATCTCTCTAAGTTGCTAAAGGCCTTTCTAAGTTGCTGAAGCTGGCCTTAAACTTGCAATCCTCCTGCCTCAGCCTCCTGAGTCATTGTAATTACAGACATGTGCCATCATGCCCAACTAGATTCCAATTTTGACAAAGTACCATGGAAAGTAAGATTACAACATTAGTGAGTTCTCTTTTATAAGCCAAATGAGAGATACACAGAAATTCTCTGTACTATCTTTACAACTTTCCTGTAAATCTAAAATTGCTTGAAGATAAAGTTAATTTAAAAAATCAGATTCCTATGCAAATCAAAACCACAATAAGATATTACCTCATACTGTCAAAAAAAAATCTGAGAGAATAACAAGTATTGGTGAGGATGTGAAGAAATTGGAAATTGTGTGCACTGTCAGTGGAAATGTAAAATGGAACAGTTTGATGGAAAATCATATGGTGGCCCCTCAAAATATTAAAAATAGAATTATCATGTGGTTCAGCAATTCCAATTCTGGGTATAAATCCAAAAGAATCAAAAACATGCTCTTATACCAATATTTGGACTCCCATGTTGATAACAGCTTTACTCATGATAGCCAAAGGTATAAGCAACTCAAACATTCATAGATTGCTGAATATATAAACAAACGAGAGAGAGAGAGAGAGAGAGAGAGAGAGAGAGAGAGACTGAAATATTATTCAGCCTTAAAAAGGACAGAAATTCTGACACATGTTACAACATGGATGAAACTTGAAGACATTATGCTAAGATTTATGAACCAGTGACAGTAAGACACTGCATGATCTCACTTATATGAGGTACTTAGAGGAGTGAAGCTCACAGAGACAGAAGGTCAAAGAATGGTTGCCAGGATCTGGTGTGGGGGAATGGCGAGTTGTTTAATGAGTACAGTTTCAGTTTTGCAAGATGAAAAAGTTCTGGGAATTCATTGCATGACGATGTGAATATACTTAACACCACTGACTGTATTTACTGACTTACATAGTTAAGATGGTAAATTTTATATTATGTTCATTTTACTCACAATTAATTTTTTTTCTTTTAAAGAAGATTCCTACTGGGCATGGTGGGACACACCTATAATCTGGGCAACAAGGTGAGATTGTCTCAGAATTTAAAAAATTATTTTTAAAAAGGAGGCTGGGTTATAGCTTAATGAGAAAGTGCTTGTCTAGCATGCAGAAAGCCCTGAGTTCAATCCCCAGTACCATTTAAAAAAGAGGGGAAATTCCTGAGTTTAGCTTGTGGTCCTACGGACTGAACCTAGAGGTACTCTGTCACTAAGCTATTTTGAGACAGTCTCGCTATGTTGATGAGGCTGGCCTAGAACTTGCAATCCTCCCTCCTCAACCTCCTACGTAGCTGGAATTACAGGGCTGTGCCACCATGCCCAGCTTTCCTTCAGAGTTTTTGATTCAGTGCAGAAATGGAAAAACTGATCCTAAAATTCATATGGAATGGCAGGGGATCCTAAAAACCAAAACAATTTTGAATAAGAACAAAGTTGGAGGATTCACACTTTCTGATTCCAAACTCATTACACAACTACAGTAATCAAAATTGTATAATACTGGCTTAAGGCTAGACATATATCAAGAGAATAGATTTTGAGTCCAGAACTAAATTCATATATCTATGGTCAATAGATTTTTTTTTTTTTTTGTACTGGGGATTGAACCCAGGGGCGCTTAGCAACTGAGCCACATCCTTAGCCTTTTTTTTTTTTTTTTTTTTGTATTTTATTTAGACACAGGGTCTGGATGAGTTGCTTAGGGCCTGACTGAGTTGCTGAGGCTGGCTTTGAACTTGTGATCCTCCTATCTCAGCTTCCCGAGCCACTGGGATTGATTATAGGCATGTGCCATCACACCTGACTTGGTCTATAGATTTTTGACAAGAGTGCCAAGACCATTCACAAGGAAAAGGATTGTTCTTATTTTCTTCTTTTTTTATGGTGCTAAGGATTGAACCCAGGGCCTTGTGAATGCAGGGTAAGCATTCTACCAACTGAGCTATATCCCCAGCCCTAGGCTAGTTCTTTAATAAATGGTTAAGGGACAACTGGAAATCCACACTCAAAACAGTAAAATGAAGCCAGGTGGGATAGCATATGCCTGTAATCCCAGTGGCTTTGGAGGCTGAGACAGAGGATTACAAATTCAAAGCTAGCCTCAGCAACAGTGAGGCCCTAAGCAATTCAGTGAGACCCTGTCTCTAAATAAGGTACTAAATAGGGCTGGGGATGTGGCTCAGTCGTCGGGTGCCCCTGAGTTCAATTCCCAGTAACTCCCCCCCAAAAAAAAACAATAAAATGAAAAGTTTGGACCCTACCTCACATCCTATAAAATGGGCTTCCAGATAGCTGAACATGTGAAGCTCCATGTCGCTTTCCATGTTCCTTACCCAATCTACCTCTTTTTTTCCCCCACTCTTAGTACCAGGAATTGAACTCAGGGGTACTTAATCACTGAGCCACATCCCCTGCCCTTTTTATTTATATTTTGAGACAGGGTTAACTTAGGACCTGACTAAGTTGCTGAGGCTGGCTTTGAACTTGCAGTCCTCCTGGCTCAGCCTCCCAAATCACTGGGATTATAGGCATGTACCATCATACCCAGCTTTATCCACTTCTTTTATCTAGCTGTTTCATGTGAATCCTTTGGATAGCCTCTGTAATAAATAGGTAAGTCCACTTGGCATTCCAGATCATACAATCAGTTTCTTTCCCAGGAACTGGATTTTTTTTTTTTGCATGAATATTTTATTTATGTTAAGAAGGCATAGCTACAATAAAAAAGAATATATTTTTTTTAGCAGTCTAGCCAGTCATGATGGCATATGGCTATAATCAAGTGACTCAAGAGGTCAAGGCAGGAGAATCACAAATTTGAGGCCAGCCTGGGCAACTTTGTGAGGCTCTGTCTCAAAAAAAAAAAAAAAAAAAGTTCTGGGGATATAATTTAATGATAAAGCATCCCTGAGTCCAATCCCCAGTACCAAAAAAAAAAAAAAAAAAGAAATCAGGAATCTACATCTGAATTCTTCTATTGGGGATTCCCAGAAGGTCCATCAGCATTCTTATCTGCAGTAGACATTTGGAGCACTGCTGAATCTGCTAGGTCATAAAGCCCAAGCAAGAAACCGCTTATACTAACTTCAGAACCTTCTCTTACTTTGGGCCTGTATTTGTTTCCTATTGCTATGCAATAGATGACCACAAACTTAATGGCTAAAACAAAAACAAACAGAAGCCAATGTGGTGACACACACTATAATCTCAAAGACTCGGGAGGCTGAGGCAGGAGGATCACAAATTGGGAAATTTAACAAGACCCTATCTCAAAACTTAAAAAGAAAAAAAAAAAGGAGCAGAATATATAGCTTAGTGGTAATAAACAAACAAACAAACAAACAAACCCTGGGTACAAACTGGGCATGGTGTGCACATTTGTAATCCCAGCAGTTCAGGAGGCTGAGGCAGGAGGATTGCAAGTCCAGAGCCAGCCTCAGCAAACGCGAGGCACTAAGCAACTAAAATACAAATAAAATACTAAGCGAATAAAACGCAAAATAGGGCTGGGAATGTGGCTCAGTGGCCTAGTGCCCCTGAGTTCAACCCCGGTATCCAAAAAAAAACCAAAAAAACCCACAACTCTGGGTGCAGTCTCTCTCTAGTACCACACACACACATAGGTAAAAAGACATTTTCCATTTTATTTATTAATCCGAAAATCATGTAGGATTCGGAATATATACATTTTATATATATATATACACTTCCAACTAGGGTTTGGGGTTGTGGCTCAGTGGCAGAGCACTTGCTTCACACAAGTGAGGCACTGGGTTTGATCCTCACTCAGCACCACAAAAAAATAAATAAATAAATAAACAAAATAATGATATTGTGTCTATGTATAACTAAAAAAAATATTTAAAAAAATAACTTCCAACTCAACAACAAAAAGACAGTCCAATTTTTTTTTTAAAGGGCAAAAGTTTTGGGGATGTGGCTTAGTAGTAGAGCGCTTACCCAGCATGTACAAGGCCCTGGGTTTTGATCCCCAGCACTGCCAAAATAACAATAACAATAATAATAAAATCAAATGGGCAAAGGATTTGAATAGATATTTCTCCAAAGAAGACATACAAATGTCCAATAAATACATGAAGATGCTCATCATCATTAGTCACTAAGGAAATTCAAATCAAACCCAAAATGTGTTACCACTTCATACCCACTATAGTAAGGAAAACAACAAGTGTTGGCAAGAACAAATAGGTAGTAGAACGCTTGCATGTTCCTAATGGAGTGTAAAATGATGCAGCTGCTATGAAAAACAGTTTGGTAGCTCCTTAAAAAATTAAACACAGCCAGGCACAGTGGTGCACACCTGTAATTCCAGTGGCTCAGGGGGTTGAGGCAGGAGGATCACGAGTTCAAAGCCAGACTCAGCAACTTAGTGAGGCCCTAAGCAACTTAGTGAGAACCTGTCTCAAAATAAAACATAACAAGGGTTGGGGATATGGTTCAGTGGTTAACGTCCCTGGGTTCAAGTACTGGTATCAAAAAAAAAAAAAGAAAGAAAGAAAAAGAAAAAAGAAAAGAAAGTTAAACATAGAATTATAATGTAACTCAGCAATTCCATTCCTAGGTATTTACCTGAGAGAACTGAAAACAAAACTCAAACAAATACTTGTATTTGAATGCTCGTACTAGTAATAGTCATAATAGGCAAAAGCAAGAAGCTACCCAAATATCCATCAATGGATGATTGACTGAATAGCATTAAAAAGAAAGGCTACAACAAGGAAGAACCTTGAAAACATTGCGTTAAGTGAAAGAAGCGAGACACAAACGATCACATAGTGTATGACCTCATTTACACGAAATGTCCAGAATGGGGACATCCAGAGACAGAAGGCAGGTTGGTGGTAGGCAGGGGCTAGGGAGAAGGGCAAAGGGGGGTGACTTCAGGAGCTTGGCTGAGGGATAGTAAAGATGTCTTAGAACTGACTGGAGGGCTGGGGATATAGCTCAGACAGTAGAGTGCTTGCCTTGCATACAGAAGGCCCTGGGTTCAATTCCCAGCACCAAAAAAAAAAAAGCCTTTTGGGGCTAGGGATGTGGCTCGCGCCATAGCGCATGGCATGCGTGCGGCCCGGGTTCGATCCTCAGCACCACATACCAACAAAGATGTTGTGTCTCCCGAAAACTAAAAACTAAAAAATAAATAAATAAATAAATATTTTAAAAAAAAAAAAGAACTGACTGGAGGTAAGGATTGTGCAACATGGTGAATGTATAAATGTCACTGGAATGTATACCTTCAAACGACTGGTGTTTTGTTATGTAAATTTTATCTTAGTTTTTTTGTTTTTTTAAAGCAGATTCTTTGGACCCCATTTTCAAAGATTTTGACTCAGCACATCCAGCAGGAGGCCCAGAATCTGAGTTTTCAACATGTACTTGAAATGCCTCTGATGTAGGTAGTTCAGGGACTATGTTTGAGAAACATCACTAAACCATGTAAGTCCTCTTATTAATCTCTTTCCATAATCTCTTTCCTCTTTTTTTCCTAATATACATCATAATTGTAATTTCTTATCCAGAAACTCTTTCTCCCCTAGACTGTAAACTCCATGAGGGCAGGGTTTATGTCTTCCTTATTCATCATATCCCTAGCATTTAAAAGAAGTACCTGAACAGTACACATGTTCAGTAGATACTGGGTGAATTGAATGACTGAATTGGATTATCTAGAAGGAAGCAAAGTACAAGTTGAAAGGCACAAGGGGTCCTTGAGCCCAAGAACCTACAGTCTAAATGGTCCAAGATTTAAAAGTCCTTGTTTCCATGACTCTCACTGCATGGGGGAGTGTATCAGCCCACCATGTAGAAATCAGTTGAAACTATGGTTTGAATGTTTCCTCCAAAACTCAAGTTAGAATTTATTTTCTGGTGCTGGAGATCAAACCCAGGACCTCCTGCATGCTAGACAATTGCTGTACCACTGAGCTGAACTCCCATCTGTACTTAAGATTGAACCCAGGGGCTCTTTGCCACTGAGCTACATTCCCAGACCTTATTATTTTATTTTACTTTTTAATTTTGAGTAAGGATCTTGCTAAATTGCTAAGGATCTCACTAAGTCACTGAGGCTAGCCTGAAACTTGGTGATCCTCCTGCCTCAGCCTCCAGAGTTGTTGAGATTACAGGCATGCACCACCACCGTCAGGCCCCATATTGAAATGTAATTGCCACTGTAACAATGTTGAGAGGTAGGCCCTTTAAGAGATGATTAGGTCAAAAGTGAGTTTGTTATAACTTCTGACCCTCTTGTCCTCTCTTTCTCTCTCTCATGCATGCGCTCTTGCCCTTCCACCAAGTTGTGGTACAGCAAGAAGACCCTTGCTAGATGTAGCCCCTTGATCTTGGACTTCCCAGCTTCAGAACCATGAGCCAAAGAAACTTTTATTTTTTTGTTTGTAGTTTTCTCAGCCTGTGGTATTATGTTATAGTAGCAGAAAGCAGATGAAGATAGTTGGAAAGACAGGCCTTGTGCAGTACCCCAAACTGGGCTCCCCTTGGGGAGGCACGTCTAGGAGCTCATGGCCAGACATGGGCAGAGCAGTCTTGGTTCTGAGACTCCTGAGGCTGGCTTCCGGGGGGCATAGCTCTGTTGGCATCTCCTAGCCACAAAACTCTAGCCAGGTTTTCCTGGCCTGCCTGGCTGATTCTAGTGCCTTTTGGCTGGGTGACCACTCTTACTCTTGGCTGCTTCCACAGTGCCTTAGAGCACACGGTCAGCAAAATGATTTCCCTCACCATTACTGAACTGGCTCTGGGTCAACCCACTGTCATCTGTGCTGGCTTCTGAGGGCTTGCCAACATTGCAGGAAGCCGATGCAGCCAGGAGGGTGTAGGTGAGATATCCAGGGGACTGCCGAAGCCTCAGACCTTGTCCCCTCACAAAGTCAGCATTCTGCAATTTTCTCCTCATTGCTCTTAGCCGGTCATCCAGGCCCCCTAGATCTTATCTTATGACCAACCTCTTTGATTTCTCTCCCTTCCCGCTGTGTGTTCTCTGAGGGGCAGAATGAAGTTTTCTAACTCTGCACTGAGTTTATGAATATCAATTAATCCTAAATCAATCAATACTTCCCACCTATGTAAATACACACATGTATACACAGAAGCTACAAAAACAGGCAGTCAATATGCTTCAAAGAAAAAATAGAATCTTTTCTTAATGGTATCATTGGCTAATTGTATGAAATTCTCTCAAAGCCCTCAAATTCTTCCCTTGACATGAAAAAAAAAAAAAAAAATCAGCTCCTTTGAGCATCTACTACAACCACCTGGAAGTGATGCTCAGTGTTTTACATGTTGCCTCATTCAGTTCTCAGGCAGCCACACACACTGTCTAAAACATGTACATGCACAGTTTAATAAATAATTATGTCCCACAATAAGTTAAAAAGCACCTGTTCATATATCTGTGATGAACATTCCTTTGGGTTTTTTTTTTTTTTTTTTTTTTGTGTGTGTGTGTGTGTGTGTGTGTGTGTGTGTGTAGTGCTAAGGAGGAGCCTGTGCATGCTACTCAAGTGTTCCACCACAGAGCCCCAGGCCCCTTGCTTTCTTTATACTTTTACTACTTATGTATGCATTCCTAAATGATATAGTTTTGTCTATTTTTGAAATATAAGTGAATGGAATCACACTGTATACGTTATTTGAGTTTTTAAACTTACTCTTATTTTTGTGAAGTTAATGAATTTAGGTTGTTTTATGTATCTGAAGTTAATTGAGGTTTATTGCTGCACATTCCATGTGTAAAATACCACAAGTGATCTTTCCATTCACAATGGAAGGGATTTGACTTCTATTCCTTTTTTGGACTTTATGAACATTCTTATGCATGAGTTTTGGTGTATTGGGGTTCAAAACCCTAAGGCATATGATTAATACTGGAATCACTATATCAAAGACTATTAGTATCTTAACAGCTTTAATGGACAAGTCCAAAGGTTGTTTTCCAAAGGGATTGTGATGTTGTGCTTATTCCTCTCATCCTACTGATGAGGAAACCGAGGCTCAGTTCCTTAGTAACTTAGGGTCACCAGTTCAAAGAGGGTAGAGCTGAAAGTATATTAAATCAATCTGATTTCAAAACCTATGCTCTTGACCAACTCACTGTCTACCCTCTTTTAAAAATTAAGTTACATCCAACTGGTATAACTAGGAAGCCAGAAATAACTCAGTAACTTAAATAACAGAAATGCATTTTTCCCCTCACATAATGACCCGAAGAGTGTTTCAGGTCAGCAGGCAGCCCTGTTCCATATGGTCATTAGAAATCAAGGATCCTCTACTGCCTTGTTATAGGGGGCATGGTTGAGGTCAGATTGTTGCCATGTCTGAGATCCAGCTGGGAGAGTGTGGGAGTATGAGCAAGGTTTAATGTATGTGTAAGGTTTTACAGACATGGCACTCGTAAATGAAGGCTAAGGGCATGTGGTCAGACACGGTGAGCTTAGAATCAAATCAGTCTCAGATATCCAGCCATATTCTCCTCAGCAAGGAGATATTCACTTAGCATGCGCAGAGAACCAATAGTTCTATACAGTGGTCTGTAGGTCTCCTAATGCCAGAGGCATCTTCCACTAGAAGAAGCTGTGCCTGTCTGGGAGGTCTGCATAGGTAAAAGACTGGACAAGATGACGTCTAGGTCCTTTCCCAATTTGGGCCTACATTCCAAAGTCAAATGGAAATTGTTCTAAAGTGTCTGGCATTCTGAATCAACTTTTCGACTTTTTTCCTGCCTCATGGTAAAGAAAGTACCTCTCTCTGTCAGGATTATGATCTATCCTGGAACCCTAGGGGAGAAGCTGGAGGGGGCACTGGTGGGAGGGCAAGGTGGTGGGATTGGGTAAGGATCACTTGGATAGATCTCTTAACTACTCTCAGCCTCAGTTTTCTCATCTGTAAAGTGTGCCTATGTCTGAGAAAGAAGTAGTAATTATCCCTATTTTACAGATGCAGAGGCTTGGAGAAGTGAACTTGCCCAGAAATTTGCTATGGAAAGCAGAATCAGGATTCAGGATTCAAGCCCAGACAGTCTGACTCCAGAGTCAGAATTGATAATTACCAAAGTATCATTGTTGGGGTGCCGGAAAGCGGGTGTGTGTGTGTGGGGGGGGTAGGGTAAACTACTACATTTAATAGAACAACCATTGTTAGATGTTCTCTGGCTTCCCAGTCGATTAGAACGAGTGTTTTCGCATGAGGGAAACATGATATTTGGGTACAGTGAGAATGAGGAACACTCCACCCCATCTGTCTCGCTCATGGTTGCTTTCTTGGGAGTAAGGCTGCCTTGAAGCTCAATGGTATAGCCTTGCCTAACCCGGGCAAGGCCCTGGGTTCAATCCCCAGCACCAGGGAGGGCGGCTTGTTCTTTCTAGCGTTGGCAGCCTCTGGCAGGCCCCAAATAGTGGAACGGCCACATTAACACGGCCTGGGGCGCCTGCCCCCCAGCGAGGAAGCCTTGGAGCGGCCTCTCTGCAGGCACTGAAGCTCCGGCCCCCAGCAGCCAAGGTTTGGAGGAGGGAGGAGGGGTGCAGCGGTTGCTACGGTTTATGCTCCTCCAGAGCTTCAGAGCAAGATTTCCCCAAAAAGCCATATTAAATAAATAAAAGGAAATTCAGCAGATGGGAACATGAATCAATGAAAACTCCCATATGAGTGCAAAGATTTATGTCAAAAAACAAAACATCAACATCTGGGAGCTGCCGCGTCTTCTCTTGGCTGCTCGTTTGGAATGGATTCTCGGTGTCGCTTTCCGCCTCTTTCTGGCCCTGGGAGAGGACGAAAAGAAATAAAGAATGAAGCCCATTTAAAAAGAGTCGTTTTTAATCAGAAATGAACGCTGCTTTCCCCCTCAACGCTGGAGGAGACGTGAAGCAGGCGCAGGGCTACGGGCTCAGTCCTGGGAGCGCGGGGAGGGAGCCCTCTGCCGGAGGCTGCCGGGCGCCCCTCCCTGCCCAACCCGGGGCGGCTCCCGGGTGGGATGCCTCCAGATTTCACAGCTGTGGTGGCAGCAGCAGCACCCGTCGCACTGCAACGCGCTGGGCGGCAAGGCGGCGCCTGGTTGGTCGCGTGGACGGGAGCCCAAACCAGGAGACTCTGGCCACCTCTACAGGCGATCGCCACTGGAGAGCACGTCTGACCAGGGCAAAGGTATACCTGGGTTCCTCCAGTCTGGAGGATAAGCATCAGCGACAAGTAGCAAAGCTGGAATGTGCACCAAAGATGGAAGTCCGCACTTAATTCTTAGACCCGGTGCAGGAATTAAGAAGGTAGATGTTGGGCCCTAACGTGTGGGTTCAAATCCCAACTACGTTAGCACCATCTGTGTGATCCAGAGCAAGTTTACCTTCCCGAGTCAGGATTTTCCTCACCTGTAAAATGGGAATAATAGCACCAAAAAGTGAAAAGTAACTGAGAAAACATGCATGCAAAGTACTTAGCACAGTGCACATATACATAAAATTGAGTAAATTTTAACTAGTATCATTCAAAAAAAAAAAAAAAAAGAATGCTCTGCATAACCTGTGCTCCCAGCTCTGCAACCTTCTAGAGGCCACTGAATTCCTCCATTATCGGGTTCTAGTCACATAAGCCTTGTTTTCCATCCAGCAAAAGTACCTTCAGCCTCAGGACTTTTGCACATTCCCTCTGCCTGAAAGATTTTTTTCACCTTCTGCTTCAACCAAGCCTCTGCGTGTTTGTGTTTTGCTGGGGATTGAACCCAGGGCCTCTTACATGCTAGGCAAGTACTCTAACACTGAGCTACATCCCTAACCTACAGCCTGTCCTTTCTTTGGGCCTACATTACTTGTTACATGGTGTGGCAAATTCCTTCCAATTCTTTCCTCCCCCAAAAGTGATCTTCCTGTTCTATGCTGTCACAGCAGCAGGTTTCTCCTTACTTGCAAATTTCCCAGTTGAAATGTAGAATTGGTTTTGTTATGCGATTAATGTCTTTCACCCTTTGGACAGTTCACCAGGCTAGGAGCTCAGTCTGTTGCATTTGCTGTGGTATCTCCAGCCTCTAGGACAGTGAGGGACCTAGGCCCTCCATTTATGGGGAATAACCAGAATGGATGATGGGACTCTGAGGCCAAATGAATCCTGGGTCTTCTATATTGTTTCACCACTTCCTTCCAATAAACAAGTATTAAGATCATCCATATACCAAGTCCTATGCTGGACACAAGGGACATAGACCCATACAGTTCTTTGACTTAACGGAGCTTATCATCCAAAGGCAACGACAGATATGTAAACAGAGGACTAAATAGATGGGGTAGAGATGGCAGTCAGGGTGTGTGTGTGTGGAATGGGGGTTGTTATTCCTGCAAGGCCAGGGCCCTAGGGCTCAGATCATGTAAGTGAATAAAACTGAGTGCTTTCCCTGCATTATCTTACTAAAATTCAACAATTAGACTCGTTGTTGAATTACCACCCCTTCAGTATCTCCATTTTTTGTTTGTTTATTTTTGTGTTGCTGGGGATTGAACCCATGGCCTTGGTCATATAAGGCAAGCACTCTACCAACTGAACTATATCCCCAGCCCTTCATCATCTCTGCAGTACAGAGGAGACAAAGAAGTTAACTGACTGACCTAGGACCACAAAGACAGTAATGGCAAAGGCAGGATGCACAGGCACATTCTGACTCAGAGTCAGAGCGCTGAACTATTTGGCAGGGCAGCCTCCCTGCCCCACTCCCCATCTCTGTGCTGGTGGGAGGAGAGCACTGCCCTCCAAGATTCCTGCTGCAGAAATGTCTCCACCTGGGAGCAGAGAGCAGGCCAGTAGAGCAGGGCTGCTGGGTCCTAGAAAGCTGTACACTCTACACGTGGGACTTGGTGATGAATGTTCACAAGGGTGCAAAGGGGATCTGTAATAGCTCAGCTAAAAACAGGAGCGCTTCTGGCCTCCAGAAGTGCACTAAAGCCCCAGCACTTGAGGGAGGCCCCAGCCTGAGCCTGGCACAATGCCCTGAGGATGTGGCTCACACTTTTCACACACTCTTGAAGCACTGAAGATCCTGCGACATCTCTCACCACCCCGGGCTGTTTTAGATTGGATTCCCATCCTCCATGTTCCTCTAATGGCAGCCCTGCCTGCCCTCCTGAGTCCCAAGAGTCAGCCAGCACAGGACTTGGGGGCTTACAGGAGCACTGCTCTTTGGAGTCTTCTCTCCTGAGGCCTGACTGAGGTCAGGTTCCTTCAAGAATTTGATGAGACCATCCATCTTTTTCAGGCCCCCCCACCCTCAGTTCTCTTGGGGAAAGGTGCATCTTCCCCCAGTATCTGGAGAATTCTGACAGGTGGATATGAGATCCCAGCAGAACATCTAAGGGAAAAGGCTAGCAGGGGATCTAGGACTGAAACTCAGGAAAGAGGACAAGGTAAGGCTAATCATTGTTACCACCAATTGAGTCCTTTCTGTGCGCTGGATATTGTGCCAACTAAGCACTTTATATGCACCTCAATTCACAGATGAGGAATTAAGGCTCACAAATTCAAGTAACTTTCCCAAGTTTACACAATCAGAAAGTAGTGGAAGATTCAAACACAGGCCATTAGGATTCTAGAACCTAAGTTCTTAACCACTATATTCTCATTTAGGAGTCAAAAAAACAAAAAACAAAAAAAACAAAAGGGAGCTTCAGAAAAGAGCAAAGAACTGAAATGTGATGCTTGCGCTAGGGGTCAGAAGAAGGAAGAAGCAATAACAGAGACAGAAAAATGATCAGATGGTAAACAAACAAGCAAGATGCAGTACAAGGGAAACTGCAGAGGAGACAGACGCAAGAGGGTGATTTTTAATAGGACCTGGTGACTAGCTGGGTGTGGGAGTATCTGACACCTTTGGGGTGTCTGTGCAGATCACAAGAAATCCACAAGGAAGGAAGGAAGGAAAGAAGGAAGGAGAGGGAGAGGGAGAGAGAGAGATTGCTCAATTTGTTGACTCCTGAGTCTCTAGTTCTAGTTTTTCCTGGCTGCCAGCTCTATCCTGATCATGGGGTTCCATTAGATATCCCCCCTGCCACCCTGTATCCTGGTAAAGCTTTTCAAAAGCTATCCTCAATGAGTTTCTAGCATTTGCAGTGAGAGTCAAAACTAATGTGGGCGTGGGAGGGACAGAGGGGAATTGAGTCACCCCTCTTTCTTGCCTGGATGGCTTAGAGAAAAGATAAAATAGAAAACGAAGGAGCAGGATGATGAGGTTCTGTATGTAAAATTTAAGGAGTTGAGTCAAGTGCTCTGGATCCAAAGGCCCACTGGGGATTAATGAGGTGAGCTTTGATGATCCTTGTGACCCTGCATCAGAAGAACAAGGATAAAAGCTGGGATACATGGATGAAGAGCAAGGAAGCTGTATAGAACTGGGAAGCAGAATGTGTGTTGACTAAGAAATCTGGTGGTAGAGAGAAATGAACAGAATAGGAGCAGAAAAGGGCAGGAGGATCAAGTAAAGAGCTTTTCACCCAAGATAAGTAAGCCCTGGTCTATTTCATAGGCAGAAAGAAAAAAAATCTAGTAAAGAGATGTATGCTTTAGCATGAGGACAAGGATAATAATAGCAACAAGGTTCTACAAGAGACAGGAAGGGAATGGGCCTGAGAATAAACAGTGTTTGGCCTTAGAAGAAAGGGAAGACTCAGACCTCTCCAACTGAGTCCACGTCCTTGTCATTTCCTCGAAGCCATAATCAGGCCTTACATTTATTTGTATAGTATATGACTAACATCAGAGTACGCTCACAGCACCTCTCAAGTTAGTCCTCATCCATCATCATCATCATCATCATCATCACATGCAGCTACTATTCATTGACTGCACTGCTCCATCTTACAGATGAGAAAACTGAGGGAACTATTACAATTAACTTGACCAAGATAACCTGGCTGGTTGGTAGGAGAGCTACGTTGGATGTGAGACACGCCAGTTTCAGAGCCTCTGCTCTTCTGCCTCCTGACACTTCAAAGGGTTGACAATGGTTGCCTCTGGGGAGCAGAACTAGAGACTGGAGAGCAGGGAGCCAAAGTCTGCTGGGTTTGATATAAACCTTTAGTACTATTTGACTTCTTACTGGAGTAGTAGCTCTTTCAATGACCTTCTATGCCCTCCCCTACATTATCTTTTCATTGGTAATGAAAAGATAATTTAAATTTTATATATCTTTTCATCTGAGGGGTCAAATCTACTGAACTTGGCATGCTCCCTGATCCCTACCAGCAGGCTCTTCCTTAACACATTTCACACTTAAATATAAATTGTTTGACCGTCTGACCAAGCCCATGTCCAGATCCCTGCCAGGTAGCAGGTTTTCTACATGTCCTTTTAAAAATAAATGAAACAAAACAAAACATTTATATAAAGGAATTTGCATTCCTATATAAAAAAAAAAATCCCCTCTAATAAAAAACATTTAAAGAACCCAAGTCAGTGCTGAGGTGATGACCCAGCCTTCTCAATGATGAAGGTGAGGCTGCTGGCCTAGAAGAGACAGTGAAAATGAAGACTTTCTCTCTCCAATCTGTCCCCCACACAGTAGCCAAAGGCCTTTCTTTGTTCCTCTGGCCTGGTTACTCCTCTGCTAAAACCCTTCCTAGGTGTTCCTTGCCCTCTGACCAAGACCAGACAACTCTAGGGCTTTATGACCTGGCCCCATACCTCTTCAGATGAAAGGAGTGTCACTATTCTATGCCCCCAACCCACCCGTGCCAACCCTGACCCCCTATAACCACAGTAATTGTTTTTGTTTTTTTTTTTTAATAAGAGATTGAACTCAGGGGCACTTGACCACTGAGCCGCATCCCCAGCCCTATTTTGTACTTTATTTTAGAGACAGGATCTCACTGTCTTAGCTCAGCACCTTGCTTTTGCTGAGGCTGGCTTTAAACTTGAGATCCTCCTGTCTCAGCCGCCCTAGCCGCTGGGATTACAGGTGTGTAATCTGGCTGGCTCACAGTGATCTTAAGTTGTGCTTTCTTTGCGAAGCTGTGTTTTCTGTGTCTCCCTGGGACTTTGCATCAGCTATTTCCTTTTCCTGTACTGTACCTTCCCTTCATCATCACCTGGCTAGTTCCTAATCCTCACCATTCAGGTTGGTCATTGTAGATGCAGCTGCTTCGGAGTCTTCCCAACTTCCATGCCTAGGTCTGGGTCTCTCCTTGTTCCAATAGTGCTGTGTGTGTGTGTGTGTGTGTGTGTGTGTGTGTGTGTGTGAGAGAGAGAGAGAGAGAGAGAGAGAGAGAGAGAGAGAGAGAAAGATTATTTTTTGGTACTGGGGATTGAACCCAGGGGCACTCTACCACTGAGCCACATCCCAGTCTTTTTTGTATTTTATTTTGAGGCAGGGCCTAGCTAAGTTGCTGAGGTTGGCTTTAAATTCAAGATCTGTCTGCCTCAGCCTCCTGAGTTGCTGGGATTACAGGTGTGTGCCACCGTGCCCAACTCCAATAGCACCTGTACATTCCCCACACTGTAGAATTTGGTAGTATCCAAAGAACCAACTTCCCACCTTATGTCTTTCATTCTCACTTTGATTCTGAACTGGCCTTGTAAACTGCTATAACAACAGAGTACAGAAGTGATGCCATATTGGTTCTAGGCTTAAGCTTTAAGGAGCCTGGCAGCTTCCACTTTGGTAATTTCGGAAGCTCTGAGCCATCCTGTAAGTTCTGCTACCCAGCTGGAGAGGCCATGTAGAGCAGAGAGGCCCTGAGACTACATGGAGAGAAAATGAGGCCCTGTCTTTCCAGTGTACCACTTATCTACATACAACTCCTGCTTCTGCTGCCATCTGACTGCAACCTCTTAAGACCCCAAGAGAGACTAGCAGAATTGCCCAGCTGAGCCCAGTCAACTTGCAGAACTGTGAGAGATTAATAAAATGATCGTTGCACTATTTGTTGTGTTGCAATAAATAAATAAAACACCATTCTGTATTTTAATTGCCTACTGACTTTGCCCCACTACACTATTTTCTCTGTGAGGGCAGGGATCACAGCCATTTTTAAAGTTGTTATACATTCAGAACATTCTCTAACACTGAATTAAGCTCTCATATACTTGATTAATGCAAATTAAGAATGTCTACAAAAACGAAAGCAATAACAAAAGTCTAGAACATTCACTGAATACACAGTAGCACGAGTATTTATCACAAGAGGTGATTAACTGGGTACCTGGACAATAGGTTCCCAGTGTAAGATAGCTTACCTTTGAAGAGGGATTGAATCAACCTGACTCTGTGCCACAATCCAACCACAGTTTGGGGAACAGAAGAGAATGGCTGATGGTTTGGAGCCTGGGCAGTTCAGGCAAATCCAAAGCTCAAGGAAACAAAGTTGCCATTCCTGACAGTGCTCCTGGTATCCCAGTGAGGAGGCCAGCTGCCCCTGACATCTATCCCTTGTTCTCTGGCATCAAGATGCCATAATGCCATTTTATACATGGCAACAAGCACCTTACACATGTGTCTTCTCAGATCCTCTCTTTCAAAACCTTTTAACTAGCTTCAAACAGAGAGAACACTGAATGAATGTGTGCATGTGGAGTGAAGACATTTCCATTCAAATCAGTAAATCCCATAATTGGGCTCTGGTACACGTGGCTATATCACCATCAGCACAAGGTATCCGGTCGTCAACAGGCATTGCTTGAACATATTCTGTGGACTTAGTTTATGTCAGCCCCATATAGGACACAAAATAGGAAAATGCTATCTCTGCCCTGGAGAACTGGGGAGACTAGACTTACACAAATGAGGTCATTAAATAACTGGACAACATGTAATTACTGCTAAACCATGTAGTAAGAAATTAAGTGCTACAAGAATGGGAAAAGCAGAAAGCAGGGAGGTCTCAAACAGTTGAGGATTGGGCTGACCCTTGGAAAAGAAAGCCAAGTACAGACAGGTTGAAAGGAAGGGCACCAAAGTCCCAGGAAGAACACAGCTGAACCAGAGAACTTGTTGAGGCAGCCAACACAAGGAATATGAAAGGTAACTGCCCCAAATTTCAAATCAAGTTATTTCTGAATAGTTCCCCAATATTCAAACTCCTGGACCTTTATTCACAGTTTTTCTGCTTACAATTATTTTTTCTCATCTCTACCTCATAAATTCTTACTTATATTTAAAGGCCCAGCTCAAATGCAACCACTTTTCTGAATCTTTCCATGGTACATCCCACAATCCATTGCTCATGCTTCTATTACAATGTTATCTAATACATTTGCCTACTCACCTCCTCCACAACCATAATAGCAATTTACATTGATTCGGCTCTTACTACATGCCAGGAACTTTTATTTTATTTAAGCCTCACAACAATTGCATGAGGTATTACTTTCTCTATTTTATAGATGAAGAAGAAGAGGCTTGGTGTGATTAAGGAACCTGCACAATATAATAAAGCTAGAAAATGAGAAAGCTGGGAATCAAACTCAGATTTGTGGGACTCCATCATCCACTCTAATCCACTGGATCATGTATTCCTGAAGGTCACAGAAGTTCCTTATTCAACTGATTTCTCAGATCCTAGAATGGCAGCTGACTTTGGGCTCAAAAACTGTTTAACAAATGAACATAAATTTTGTACCACATGCCTGGGTTTAAAAGTAGTTACCTTCAGTACTCTCTCACCCTAGAGACTTACACTCACCGAAAAGGGGGAAAGAGGACAAGAAGTCTAAGTCTGAACATCTTACATTTTAATTTGAGCTCTTTTATTTAATGGATTCAAATATAGTGAAAGGAGAGCTATTTCTCTCAAAAGAACACACTTAACATTGGCTGGGTCTGCAGACATGGGCTCTGATTAACAGGGCATGTGGCTGGCTGCTCTTGGGATTTTGAAAGGAGCAAATCAGAGTCTCAGCCTGTTACACCATGAAGAACCAGGGGAGACTATTCCACCTGACCCCATCGTGGTACACAGACTGAGGCCCTGATAAGGGAAGGAGTAGGCCTTAGGTTACACAGTGCGACAAAGCTGAGCCACAGCTAGAATCTAAGAATTGAAACCCTGCATTTCTCATGGCTACGGTGGGGTCGGGGCCTGGCATCGCTAAACGATGGCCTCGAGCGGGAAGCTGGGACTGCTAGCTTCTTCCGTGGGGCCCTAAGGCTCTTCTCCGGCCTAGATCCACTTGGCCTCCTTAAGCCTTGGGCCTGGGGAGTCTTTTCCTCTTCGGCGGCTCCGCGGTGTCTACAAGGTCCTCTTGCTCCACCGCAGTCGTTCCAGCCCTGCCTCAATGGCCACCTGCGATCCCCGGGTCGGCGCGCTGTCCTCTCTCCAGTGGGGGTGGCAAATGACAGCTCTTTCCCGGGCCCACACCCCCACGCCCTTGTCGCGGTTCACCCCCCCCCCCCCGAATGGCCCCAGATACGCCCACATCCTCCACTTCCTCTCGCTGAGGGCCGTCCTTCCGGTGGAGCTCTTTTCTAATTGGCGGCTCAAGAGTCGCGTGGGGATTTCCCCACTCGGGACACCACAGCGGCCGCTCTAGCGGCTGTCCCATGGTTTGGCCTGGCTTTTTCGGCTGCGCGGTCTCTATGGTGCTGGCGACATGTGGCGACTGACGGGTCTCCTGGGCCGAGGTAAGGGGCACCCCATCTGCTAGCGCCCAAAGGCCGCAGAGACTCTGAACTGGAGGAAAGGGGCGCAAGGAAACTGCCAAAGCGACAGTGGGCGGGGCTAGACTGGAGGAAGGCGGGGCCTTAAGGAGGCGGGGCTACGTCTAAGAAGTCAGGTGATGTTGGAATTTGAGTTGTGCAGTAAAGTGAGAAGAAGAAGGAGCTTAGAAGAGCTTAGAGAAGAAGGCGGAGCTTAGACCCAAGGAAATGGGTGGAGCTCTAGGAAGGGGAGGAGTCAATGAAAGAACTAGAGGCTGTGAAGTAATGAAACCAATGAACAAAGGAGAGATTTAGAGACTGGGCAAGAGTGTGTGGATGTGTGGTCATAGAGCAAAGGTTGTCACCCATAGAGGGCATTAGAATCGCCTGGGTGAACTTTTTCAGAGTGTATTCCTTATTATATTTATGATATTTATTATTATCTCATCCTGAGAGCCTTCTTTTTTTTTTTCTGGGGTGGCACCTTAGAATCCCCACTAGGCTAAAGATTTCCATGAGAACCAGTGCAAGGGCTGGGGATGTGGCTAGTGGTAGACTGCTTGTTTAATATGGATGAGGTCCTGAATTCAATCACCAGCACTGAAAAAAAAAAAAAAAAAGAAAAAAAAAAAAAAAAGAAATAAGAAAACACTGTAGAGGCAGATGCCAGTGATTCCTGTGTTTCCGGAGATAATACTTTGTTGGGGCCACTTGGCTTCCGTCTTGTTCCTGTTTTAGTAACTGATCCTTGTTTCTCTGCACAGCACTTCCCCGTCTGTTGGGACCTCACCTCCGGGGTGTGACCCCCAAGACCAACAGCTCAGATGTGCCTCAAGCGACCTCCTCCACCTTGTTGGTCCCTTTGCCCAACCTTGACAGGTGAGACACTGCCATTCTGTCACCCATCTTCTCCTCTGGCATTCCTTTGCCCCCGTTTTGGACAGAACTTGATAGTTTCTAATTATATCATCTAGGTCAGGCCACCATGGCCCTAGTACAAGCAGGGGCCCAAAGTCCCATGGATGGAAGAATGTCTTCCAGTGGATGTCTGCTCGTGTCTCCCCAAATACCCTGTGGGATGCCATCTCATGGGTAAGGCATCCCCCAATCCTGTCCTTTACCTTCAGCATGGATGAGAATGATCCTGCATGGAAGAGTAGCCAAGTCTAGAAAGGAGAGCAAGGCCATCATTGTGTCTACACAATGAGGAACCCATGACACTGGAGTATATTCATGAAGGTAGTATCACACCCTGTACCCTTGGTGTGTATTTAGCCCTCATTTTATTCATTAAACATTTATCTAAAACCTCTGAGCCAGGCATTTTTTCTTGGCACTAGGGGACATAGCAGAGAACAAGGTAGATATAATTCTTGCTTTCATGGATCTTACAGTAAATAATAATAAATATCATTACATACTAATGTAAACTATTATACATGTGTTATTTTGTTTAACATCATTGCAAAAGTCTTACACAAAGAAAAATGTAATTTTTTTTTTTTTTTTTTGTATTGGGGATTGAACCCAGGGGTCCTTTACCATCAACCTCCCTTCCCAGCCCTTTTAATTTTTTGTTTTGAGACACTATCTCACTAAGTTGCTGAAACTGCCTTGCATTTACAATTCTCCTGTCTCAGCCTTCCAAGTCACTGTATTTACTCCAGATTTAACTCTGGAGTTCAGGCTGTATCACTTCAGCTACAATGACTTGTAAAAGTACCTACTACAGAATCTAGAAAGTTAGGTGCTCTGTAGTAAACACTAAGTATAATAGGGCAGAACCTTTGTCTTTTGGGCAAATTTTCAGGTAGAGGTTCAGCTTATAAGGTATTGTGAATGAAGTTGACACATGTATCACTTGTGTCTATCACATCCCATCCCCACTACTTTCATGCTGTGCATTTAGGCAATTGACTTGACCTCTTTGAGCCTCATTTTTTTTTAAATATTTTTTTTAGATGTTGATATACCTTTATTTTGTTCTTTATTTATATGTGGTGCTGGTAATTGAACCCAGTGCCTAGGCAAGCGCTCTACCACTGAGCCATAACCCCAGCCCCTCATTTTTTTTTTTTTTTTTTTTAAACCTGTAAATTGGTGTCATCAGCTGAGTCTGGGATATTTCTATGATGGTATACCATTCTCTGGGTTTTTGAAGACTAGGGGCATATACCCTAGAGAGGGGAACGTTTTTCCATTTTGCCAAAGATCTGAGCCCTAGTATAGTTCCACACCAAGTCCTTTTGTGAACTAGGCCTGGATTCCAGAGGGCCTTATATCATCACTGGGCTCTGTACTACTGTCCATATGAAAGGGCCTACATACAAGCTGTCCCCAGTGCGATGGATACTTGTCCCTTTCTTCACAGTACTGCTGCCTTCTCTTTCTTCTGAACTTAGTTCATACATCACCCCTATAGGAAGGCTTTTCATGACTCCTTATCAGGCTTTCCTCTTACATTCTTTGTAACCTCACAATTTGTTTTGTTTTTGGCATCTAGCATAATTGCAAATTATTGTATTTCTTTTTCTTATACAAGATATAAGCTTCCCCAGGGTAGAAACAGTACCTATTGCAACAGACAAGTGTTTGGGCATCCCTCCCTGAGCATGACAGGAGTGGAGACAGGGAAAACCAAGCAGGCACTGGGTTAAGAGGTAGCTCAGGTCTTTTGCCGACCTGTCAGAGAAAGAGACACCTTCCACAAGCCTGCAGCTGGAAATGTGCATCATTTCCAACTTACTGCATCATCTTTTTGCTTGCCTAGATTTTTCTTTGTTCAGTTACTAGTTGTGCATTTATTTAGTGTGCATTTATTAGGCCCATACTATAGCTTAGCACTGTGCTGGGAACCAGGGATACATTGGTGAGCAAAGCATGTACAGTCCCTGCCTTTGTTATGCTAACAGGAGCAACAGATGAGTAATTGTAGTGATGCTTATTAAGTACAAGAGGAAAAGTTTGCATGTTGTGAGCAGGGGAGCTGCCCAGCGGGAGTCAGGAAAGGCTTCCCGAGGAAATGATGGGGGAGCTGAAGGCCAGCTCTGAAGGAGTTGACTGGTGGGGGACCATGTCCTGATGTGCTCTTTCCCAGGGCACTCTGGCCGTGCTGGCCCTGCAGCTGGCGAGGCAGATTCACTTCCAGGCATCCCTGCCAGCAGGACCTCGACGAGCAGAACGCTGCTCTTGGCACAGTCCCCTGGATCGTTTCCTCTCTTCTCCCTGGTGGCACCCGCACTCCTGTGAGTTCTCAGTCCTGGAGCAGGAGGGGGGCTATGCTGGGAGTTTCTCTAGGCCAGGAAGCTCTCTGGACACACCTCAGGAAAAGAGCCATCGGCAGCTCCTTGCCTTTCCTATCTGAAGTCAGAGGAAGGGGAATGTGGGGAAGTTCTGTCCACCCAGGGTGTGGGCCACACCTGCCCTTCTGTGTCCCTCCCTGTCCTCCCATCACCTCCCATGGAGCTCCCAAGTCCAGAGTCCTTTAGAATCCTGGGTGTGGCTTCCTGCCTGACCCTCAGCAAGTTAGGTGATTCTCTGGTCAGTCATTCTGTCACTCATCCATGAAGTGAATCTTTATTGAGTATGTATTATGTGCCATGGTACAGAAGCCATATAGCCTAGTGGTTGAGGCTCTGAAGTCAGATTATAAGGGTTCACGCCCCAGTTCTATGCATATAGCCCTGTGTCTCTGAACAAGCCACTTTTTACTTTCCCATGTTTCAGTTTCTTTCTTTAGAAAATGGTGTAATAATAATAAATTCCATTGTAGAGGTTACTTAGGAACACTAAATGAGCTAATATATGTCAAGGACTTAGACCAATGCCTAGCATATAATAAGTGCTTGGTAATTATCAGTTTAAATTCTTGCTCTTATTATGCTTATAATCATTACCAACATTGCCATTAAACAAAGGTGCTAGGTGCTGGGGCTACACTGTGAATAGGTCAATACTTCCCTGATACTGAAATAATTCAAGCAGAGGAGTGATTTATGCTCCGGATGGAAGATCAGCATAAATATGGGTCCTGGAGGGAGTCCAGAAAGGAAATGCAGAAGGAAAAATGGGAAGGAGATGTCCCAGGAGTTTCAGAATTCTTCCTCTGACTCCTAAAACCTCAGGGAGGACTCTGTCAATCTGAACTTTCCCCTCTGACCTGACTGTTCTTGCTGACTCTTTCCAGCACTAAGGAGACATGTTCTCCCTGGTCCTGATGGCCCAGTTCCCAGATGTATTGGCCTCAGGGAACCCAGGCTGGGCCAGGAAGAACTCTCGGCTCAGTTCAGAAACTTTTCCTTGCCTAGCTCCTTGAGAACAACTGGTCTTCAGGAGCCTCCTGAGGAAGGTATATTCTCACCTCCTTAAATGGGTAGAGGGTGGCTTAGGGGGAGCTGGGCAGATGGGTGCTTGTTGCTGTATATTGCCAGATAAGGGAATTGTCATTCCTGTGAAGTTTCTTGCTTTCTGGGATGATTCAGTTATTTTTGAACCCTGGATGGGTGCTGGACGGAGAGGCTGGGCAGACTGGGAGGGTAAAGGAAGTAGCAGTCTTCTCCCTCACACTGGCTGGGTATCTTTCCCTTGCAGGTCCCAGTAAGTTTGATTTCCTGTATGACAGCAGTAGCTTTGAGCCCAAGACAAAGCCAGCCCAGCCTCAGCCCACTTGTGAAAAGAAGGTATTATCTAATTTTGGCCACCTGGATCCTCACAGCATTCTCTGGGGGAAGGGCCATCCCAATGAGCCATCTTCTGATGCATCTGGATATTTCTTCCCCAGGAACAAGATAAGTCAAAACCTCTCCCCCTTGAGGAGGCCGTGATGTCCATTCAGCAGCTCTTCCAGCTCAGTGTTTCCATCGCTTTCAACTTCCTGGGTAACTGGAGAGACCCTGCAGGAGGGTGGGACAATGGAAGGGGTATTTGGTAGGTGGAATACAGTCAGGGTCGGAAGTGGTTTAGACAAGAGATGTAATTTTCTCCCAGGTAGGTAGACCAATCTAGGACCTGCTCAGTGATGTCAGGGACCCATTCATGTTCACATGTGCTCTGACATTCTTAAAACTACCTCTCATCCTGAGGTTCAGTTTGGCTATTCTGGCTGCTACCTTCTGATCCATGGATTAAGTCACTGGAAGGGGGAAGGTAGGAAAAGCTGAAGGACCACTCCTTCCCTTTAAGGACATGACCTTGTAGGGAGTTGTATGATCCAGAGTGTAGGCCACACCTGTCAGGCAGCTGAATGACCATGTGCTTCCCTGAAAATTCTTTAAGTATGAGAAAATAGTTAAAACACAAGGTTAAAGGAAGAGGAAATGAGAAGAGTAGAAGGATCAGGGTTACTGATGGAGCCAGTGTGGGGACTGGTGACAGGGTGGGCTCCTTTGTCCCCTCAAGTCCTCTCCCTAAGGACAGAGGGCTCTGTGAACCTTGGACAGTGAGTTGTCAGGCAGCGGGGAGGCAACCTTAATTCACTGCTGGCTGAATGAAACCTGGTTTCTCCCTCATTAGTTTTTTGTGATCTTGATGGGCAGTCTCAGAATTTTCTTGTCCATTCCTTCATTCATATATTCATTTATTCAGCAAGTGCTAAGCACTGTGGCAGAACACAAAAGCAGCATAAGCTATAATCATATTTTGCATTTGTATAGAGCTTTCACCCTATGCAAAGTTATTTCTCCTACATTCTTTTTTTTTCCTGCTCTGCCTCTAGGATTTTGCAATCTAATTGAGGAGACAGGACTTGTATTCTTAAAGCAGTTTATTTTATAGGGAAAAATTTGGTATATTAGTAAAGTGCCAAAAAATTGTGTAAAGCCTGAGTGTGGTCAGAAGATTCTAGAACAGCAATGAGACGGGAGGCCTGATGGTGGAGGTGGACCGAGGGGTCCCAGGCAGGAAACAGTTTGAGCAAAGTTGAGAATTGGCTATTCCCTACTCCTTTCCTATTTCCTTTTTGTTTGGGTGATGTGTGAGTTTGAGTTTGGATGCACCTGCGTGCAGGTATTGGCTGGCTTCATTACTATAAGATAAGAAGTGTCACTTGTGTCAGGTGTGGCTCATTGGTTATAAGCTATTTAAATCCACTCTGGCTCACATAAGGCCAAAAGGAAAATTTTGACCTGCCAAGCCTCAGGACAGGAATCAGGGAAACTCCAAAGACCCAAGGGGCCGCAACCATTAGACAGTATCTCCACAGCTGCTATCAGAATAAACTTACAAGAGCTCTCTCCCCTCCTTATCCCAACCTGATCAAGATTCAGATTCCTGAGAGGGTCTCATGCACGGGTACATAGACAGCATTGTTCCTAAAGGGAAATCAGAATGTTATTACCAAAGGGAGGGATGGTTTATGGGAGGGCCGAACCCACTGTTGTCTATGGTAAACCAATGAGAAATTGGAAGATGGAAACATATGCTGATGTGTAGCACAAAGAAGAGCGAGCCTGGGATGCGGTAGGGAGCCGAGTGTGTCTGGTTGAGAATGTAGGACATTTCACAGAGGAAGTTGTGTTTATGCCCTGTGCTTTTTTATAGGGATAGAGAATATGAGGAACGGGGACTACATAGCAGCCTTTTCTTACTTCCAGAAAGCTGCAGACCATGGCTACAGCAAAGCACAGTACAACGTGGGCTTGTGTCACGAGCATGGCAGAGGCACCCCCAGGGACCTCAACAAGGTACTGTCCCTTCTGCCTCCAGACCTGTCCTGTCTCCTGTGCTGAGCTGCCCAGCATGATCTCCAGAAATGAGTAGTTGGCAGGGATGAGGGAAAGTCCAGCTTCTTTTCCTGACTTGGTTGCAGCTCGCTGTAAAGAAAAAAATTTAAAAAAGAAGCTCCTAACTTCCAGGAATTTAGACTCAAAGCTCTGGCAGGACAGGGATCTTGCTTTTCTTCCTTGTACCTATACCCTCAAGAGCCCAAAACAGCCCTTAAAAAATGGGATCATTCTAAAAAAGATAAGTACACAAAAATAAACATGAATGTGTTTCTTTTAATTGTATATGTAGGCAAGAAAGGGGAAACCATCTTAAAATTCTTTCATTGAGAACTGGCAAATTAAATCTATGGGCCTTACCAATGATGTGATAGATCGATATTTATTGACAGGGAAATATATTCATAGTGTCTTGTTAAGTAAAAGGTTATAAAATAAGTAGTATGATACTATTTTCTCTCTCTCACTCTCTCTTTCTCATATCTCTTGTCTCTCTCTCTCCCCCTCTCCTTCTGTTTGTGTGTGCATATGTAATACACATCTATGGGAAGAAATCTTCAAACCTATATACTAAAATTTTAACAGAGAGCCGGGTATCGTGGTGCACACCTGTAATCCCAGCGGCTCTGGGATTGAGGCAGGATCACAAGTTCAAAGCCAGGCTCAGCAAAAGGTAGCAGTTCAGACCCTGTCTCTAAATAAAATACAAAATAGGGCTGGGGATGAGGCTCAGTGGTTGAGTGCCCCTGAATTCAATCCGTGGTCTGCAAAAAAAAAACCAAAACAATAATTTAACAGAGAATGATCTTTTGGAGGCAGGATTTCTCAGGATTTTAGTTTCTATTTTTAAGTTTTGGCTTATCTGACTAATCTATAATGACTATGTATTATTTAAATGATTTTTTTGAAAATTTCACTCAAAGAATAAGGTGCTTATAGAGTTACCAGCAGACTGGATATTTCTCCCTTTGCCCCAGGCAATTCTTTATTACCAACTGGCTGCCAGCCAGGGCCATAGCCTGGCTCAATACCGCTATGCCAGGTGCCTACTGCAAGACCCAGCCTCCTCACAAGACCCTGAGCGGCAGAGGGCAGTGTCCATGCTGAAGCAAGCTGCAGACTCGGGATTGAGAGAGGTGAGTGCCATTAGCAGGGTCTATCCTAACTGTCTGGAGCATGTGGATCCTCTAAAGTGACCAAGATGTCATCTTCCTTTCTCCTTGTCTGTAGGCCCAGGCTTTCCTCGGGGTGCTTTTCACCAAGGAGCCACACCTGGATGAGCAGAGAGCTGTGAAATATCTTTGGCTTGCAGCCAACAATGGGGTATGAGATCTCTGGAAGCCAGACATGTTGGGATATTGAGCCTGATCAGAGAAGGGGTTTGGGAACTGGTACTGAGTTCTGTGCTTACAAAATTGTTTGCAAGGAGCTTTGGCTTGGCTCTAAGCCTTAGCTCTGGTGTACTTGTTCTGTGACCACCGGGCAGGTCCAGTGCTATGCTGCAGGTGAAAATCAGCCCTGGGGGCAGTATTTACTGACACACCTTGCTGAATGCTGCAAAGTAGGATTCCTTCCTGCCCATCCAGTTGTTGAACATTTATTAGCACATTACTGAGCCACTCACTTCTCGACTCAAACCTGTTTACCCATCTTTAAAACTAATATAATGGTGCCTTCCTCACCTGTCTACAACTTCACAGGGTTGTTGAAAGAATCAAAATCTAACCGCAGTAACAGATATGAGGATGCTTTGTAAGCTATTCCCATGATGAGTGCATCTGTGCAAGTTGTGGTAGTCGCCAGGAGTCAGATACACCTGGTGGACACACTGAGCACTTTGTGGGAAAAGGAATTTCTGGTTTTCTATGAACTGGGGGCCTTGGCATTCAGTTGTGCTAGTCCAGAGTTTGTTCAATAGAGCAGTAAGTAGTTCCATGGGATGTTTCCAAATATTACAAGGGAATAAATAGTTAGTTGGGTTTGGGATGTACTGAGCTATAACAGCTACTTTTAATGCAGGAAATCTTAAAGCTTTATGTCATTATGAAACACCAAATTCTTTTCAATACCCTGATAGCTTTACTGAACTCTTAGACATTAGAATACTTTTTCTTGTCCACTCTGTGTTGTTCAAAGTATATATAGTAAGTATCAAAAGGGGACCAGTGTCCCCAGCCATTACCTGGCACTATGTCTGCTTTTCCTTGCAAGAGCCACCCCCCCCCCCCAACCTTCTTCAGGCTAAGTGGGCCTGCAGTCCATGTGCTGGGCACACCTGGGGGCACCCTGGCTGGCTAGAGTCAGACAGCAGACCAAGAAGAAAAGTGTACAAAGGATGTCTGTCATCCATATGGTCAGTTGGGATACTGACCTCACCCTTTTCCCACCTACAGGGAATGGTGTCTCCTTGGGTTTTCAGTGTTGCTGGGGTGGGTGCTTAGCTTACTTAAGCCCACGCTGTGTTCTAACCTGGCTTGTAGCCCCAAAGCTACTCTGTTGCCGAGACTTTGGCCTGTGTATAACAGAAGTGGGGGCATAATGTGTAGCAACAAAATGACTGCAGAGGATAAAAGAGAAATGGGACCATAGTTGGGAGTCTACAAGGTGTCTTATTTTAACTTGGGATATGATGAAAATATTCTAATAGGGAGGGATGAATGATGTGGGCAATTAAAGGGGATGATAATAATAACAGCACTCATCTAAGCACTTTTCACAGAGTAACATAGCAAACTAATAAGGTAGTACAGTTACTAAACTCCACTTTATAGGTGAGGAACCCGAGGCACTGAGATGTAGAGTAACATGTCTTAGGTTACTCAGATGATAAGTGGTAGAGTCAAGATTAGAACCCGGCTGCACAGGCCAGGTTTGTAACCACTAATTGTTCTGCCTTTGAGGAGCATTGTCCTCAGGAGAGAGGACTCAGAGCTAAACTCCATGTCTTTCAGCCTGTTTCTAAACTCTGTCGTTTCTGCTCCGCAGACCTCTTGGGCAGAGACTCAGGAGGGCACACAGGGCCTTTGGGAAGCTGATCTTCCATCACTGCCTTCTGCTCTTTCAGGAGAATGCAGGAGCCTGACTCCCAGGTTTCCCATAAGGGCTGCAGTCTTCTTTCAGGCAGCCTCAGCAAAAGAAGCCTCCTCACCACTCTGTCTGGAATCTCCTGGGTGGAGGGATCCAGTCTTCTCTAGGCTGGGCAGGCTCTGGGCCTCTGGCATTTCATGGTTGAGATCCCTTGGAATGGGGTGGGCCCGGGCTGGCCCTTGACCCTGCGTGGGTGAAGCCCCAGCATGCCTGACTCCACCTCCTGGCTGAGCCTTACAGTTTTTCAGTCCTGCACGTGTGTCTGTATGTCTATCCATTTTCTCCTTTAGGACTCACAGAGCAGGTACCACTTGGGAATTTGCTATGAGAAGGGCCTTGGTGTGCAGAGGAATCTGGGAGAGGCCGTGAGATGTTACCAGCAGTCAGCGGCTCTGGGAAACAAGCCTGCCCAGGAGAGGCTGCGCACCCTCTTTTCCACAGAGACAGCAGGTACAAAGTCAAAGCCAGATGGTTCCTCCACTGAGCTCAGCACCCACCCTGTGGCAGACAAGAGTCTTCTTGTCATGTCCGGCCTCAATGGTGGTTAAGAGCACAGCTCTTGGAGTGTTAACCTCTCCTTGTACTGAACTGGGTCTCCATGTCTTTCAGCCTGTTTCTTCACCTCTGAAAATCAGGGTGATAGTACCTCACTCATTAGCTTGTAAGGATTAAATGAGATGATGATAAAGGGCTTAGCACAGCCTGATACACAGTAGCTATTGAACAAATGGTGGCTGCTCTGAAGGCTTCTCTGGAGAGCCAGTGCCCTGAGGCTATTGAATTACCCTTCTTGGGCTCTGGGAGTCCTGCTCACTCGTGAGTCACTAGAGCGGGGCTGGGTTAACAGTGCCAGGGGAACCAAGTCCTTTAAAAAGTTCTTGCTCCAAAATAGGAGTCGGAGAATACTGGAGAATACCGGGTGAGTAAGCCTTGCTCTTACCCCTTCTTGTAGCCCCAGGGCCCAGCCACCCAGCAGCACCGAAATCTTTCTCCAGCCCCTCCCTCTGCAGCCTGAACACTCTGCTGGCAGGTGCCTCAGGCCTCCCTCATGCCTCCAGCACAGGGAACCTTGGCCTCCTCTGCAGAAGTGGGCATTTTGGATCCAGCCATGGAGCCTCCAGCAGGGTTCTTCCCACATTGGAAAGGAGTCTTGTAAGACTGGGTTTTGGCTAAGGTGAGATCAAACACAGTTACTTAAGGGCCTGGGGGTGAGGAACAGGAGGCTGGATGATAAAAATAGGGTGTCAAAGTCCCTTTCCCCAGAGGGAGCCAGGTCCCCAACTTTATCAAATGCATGGTTAATCAATGACTTTGACCTTTCCCCTCACTTGGTAGCCTCATGAATGAGCATTCTGTTCTCAGTCATTTCTGATCCGTTCACCAAAAGGATGCATTCAGTGACTTGTGAAAATCCACTGGAGATTCCAGGGACCCTGCTCCTCACCTTAGCCTGTCTCTGAGCCAGTCCCTCACCTTCTCCATCCCATGCCGAATTTTCCTCACACTTATACTGCACCATCTCTGGCCATCATCTGAATTGTGTGACTCTAGTGATGCACAGGAGGATTTTAGTAGTTATATAGTTAATGTATAATATAAAAGATGATGTCATATTGATCCATAGTTTTTACAGATATTTATAAAGCTAACTTCAAAAGGGGGAGAGGTCAATTTAAACGAATAGAGATCCAAAGAGCTGGCAAAAATTATGGGGGTGGTGCTATGAGTGGCTAATACTTGGGAAACGACACATCAGGACATCCCTGGGACTAGCTCCAACACTGGTCTTTGTTCATCCCCAATGGATTTGTCATGGTTCTCCTTTCACATTTGGTTTGGGCAGAAGGAGTTTCTTGCCTGCCTAAATGCCGACGTGGATCTGCTTGGCTTCTTCAGTCCTCACCTCAGCCCTGAAGAGGGAACCTGTCAATGCTCAGAGATATCAAAGCTAGAGTCCCAAAGAAGAGGCCAGTTATTCACTCACCTTCCCCCCAACCCTGAGCAGCTCCCAGCACCGTAAGAAGAAGAAAGTGTGCGAAGAACCCAGGTTTTGGCTCAGACTGCTTGCCTGGCCATGTCATCTTGAAGCAGTGGACTGACTTGCTGACATTGTCTCCTGAATTGTAGAGCAAGAGCAGCAGTGTGTGCCCTGCCTCCTACCTTACAGGCTGAAGCACAGGTGTTTTACTGTGGAAAGGACCTGGGTTCTTGCTGAGACCCCAGAGGCAAGGTGATGCCCGTGGTTGAGTGGCTTTATGCGTCACCAGGCCAGTATGAGAACTTAGCCTTCTGACTCCCCGCCCAGCCTTACGTTCTACTAGTCTACACTGTCACTTTACGTGAAAGCATTATTATGGCCCTACCGCTGTGAGAGAATAAATGGAGATTGGGCACTTGGAGCCAGAGAGTGTAGATTGTGAGTCCTCGATTGGGAAAGGTGAGCCAGAAATGTATGGGTGCTTAATAAAGCAGATGGTGGATTATCTCATCAGTCTTTCTCTTGAATGTGTTGGGGAGGGCCAGGGAGACGGTCAGGGGGAGCTGAAAGCCAAGGCTCCATCCTCATCTCTAAACTCTCCATTAACCAATTTAAAGGGTCTTAAAAGCTTCTCCAAGAGAGAGACTTAAGGAAAAAAAATGATTTCTGAGTCAACGCTAATGACTCCAATTACTGAATTTGTGAATAGCTGTTCCCTGGCTTCTGGATGTTAGCCCAAGTTCAATAGCATAGATGTGGTTGAGGGTAAGGGGTGGAGGGAATTAGGACCAGCCTCTGATGACGGCTTGAATGGGAAAGAGCAGCCAGCCTGGCCAGTTTAACTTGGAGGGGGAGTTGTCTACTTTTCCCTCTGCTGCCTACCCCCCACTTCCCCAACCTCTGAGTGGTCTCTGTCACACTTTTCCAATACCACGTTGACTATTGGAGCCCCAGTGCCTCCCTACCCCTTGATCCCTGCTCGAAGCTGCCTGCATATTATCCTCATCCCTTCTCACATGGCCACCTCCCCTACACAGTGCTCCTTGGTATTCCAGAACTTAGGGCAGTGCTCTGCACAAGGTACAGGCTCCACGTGCAGAGTTCTAAGCCAAGCAGTGCGCTAATCTCTCTGCCAAAAAGAAAGAAAAAAAAGGTTTCTGTGGTCAAATAAGTTTGGGAAACGCTGCATTAGACGTCCCCTTTTTATAGATTCACAGTACACATCAGCATATTCCAGGTTCCAAGAAGTCCTGCTGTAAGAATGTGGTTAACCCAGTGTGTTCCTCGCTGATGTGAGCACAGAGCCTGCCTCCCTTAGGTTGTCCTTCCTGAGCACCCTCGAAAATGTCACCATCTACCCTCCCTGCAGCCCTGCTTGCTAGCTTCTTCCCCTCTGGGGATTTTTGGGCTCTCTGACTTCTGCTTCCCCTGACCGTGCCTGAGGGCTGTATGTGGTTCAGACAGTGGACCCCCAGTGTCCTGTAATGATGGCTAATGCTGCTCTCCTCCCGCCCAGTCACTGCTGAGTTAAACAGACTCGGTTTGCAATGCCTGAGGTGGGGTGGGATGTTTCTGAGCTCACCAATCTAAGAAGGAAGAGCCTCTCCCTGTGGAGAGGGAAGGGTGGAAGTCATAAGAGATGTCAGGGGACCAAAAACTGTGGCTGTGCAGTGACTGCGGTCTTGATACAGCCCCAGGGGATAGGCTTCATGGGCAGACCCTGGAACGGCTGTGCTTCTGCCATTAAAATTCTGTTATTAATGACTCAGTGCCCTGAGAGGAAATGCAAGAGGAGAACAGGGAGGTGGCCCCATAGCAGGGCCAGCCTGGCTGAGGATGCTAAAGCACCTGATTGGGGTCTGCTGACTTCAGTCATGAGACCTTTGAGCAAAGCTCTACTGCCTCAGTTTCTCTCTCTAGAGATGCTCTTTCCAGGAAGCCCCAACACTGGTGGGAACAAGGCCATTTGCTTCATTAGATCTTCAGTGCTAATACAGTGTAGGCACTTAGTTCAGTAAATGTTTATTCATAAAATGAGAATGATTATATACATCCCCTCTCTACCCAAAGCCCAGCACCAAGCCTACCTAGCACATAGTAAGTGCTTTAAACAGTTGTTGAATATGATGGATGAATGATTTCACATGCCCTTTCACTGTTGATTCTTTGCTACTTATAGCACTTAGAAATTGCCCAGTAAATACAAAATGTTTGATGGGTAAATATTTCTAATTGTGCCCTTTCATTACATTAGACTCTATTTAGTAGGGACTAGAAAACACTGTCCTATTTTCTAGGTACATACTATATGCTGAGCTGATCCTGTGCTAAGTCTCCTTCCACCCTGTTCCTATCTTCTTTGGGGGATTTGGTTTTCTCTAGAGTTCCAAGGGAAGTGTTTTTCATCTCTGTTGTTTCAGCCGGAGCAGAGGTAGGGTCAGTGAGCTGCCTAGCTGAAGTTGGGTGACAAACAAGGAGGCTGCCTGTCAATCTGTGAGCTGCCCGCAGGCTCCAAGCAAGCACTGCATTGCATTCCTGATGCTGGAGAAAGGCTGACTATTGATAAAAAGTGTCCCTCTGTGCTTTCCAAATTAAGAAGACATTTAACTGAGTACTAGCTGGCTCGCCTGCTCCCTCTTCCTCCCAGGGGACAGAGCCCATCTTGGTTAAAATTGTTTTGAGCATGTCCAAAATCTCATCTTTGACATCTTGGCTGATGTCAAGAAGTTTCGGTAACCTTCCTGTTCAGCACACCCAATTCTGTCATCATATACACTGTCTCACTCTCTGGGTTCTGCTAAGGATCAACCTGGAGGATTGCAGTGGTTTTTATTGTTTTTTATTTTTTAAATTCTCTTTTCTTTTTTTTTAAAAAAATTTGTTCTATTTAATTATACATGACAGTAGAATGCATTTTGACACATTGTACACAAATGGAGCACAACTTCTCATTCCTCTGGCTATACAGTCTTTTTTGTTTATTTACTTATTTTTTTTTGTGGTCCTTGCAATGTGCTGTACCTCTTAGCTACATCCTCAGCCCTTTTTATTTTTAATTTGGGATGGAGTCTTGCTAAGTTGTCCAGGTTGGCCTCGAACTTAGGATCCTCCTGCCTCAGCCTTCCAAACATCTAGGATAACTGACTTGGGCCACCATGCCCAGCCCTTAATCTTTTTTCAGTCATAGACCCCTTTGGAAATCTAATGAAAGCATCTACTATTTCCAAAGAAAAATGGATATGCTCCCAATTTTGAGTGCAGTTTTTCAGGTTCATGTGTCCTGAAGCCAGCCAAGGACCCCAGGTTAAGAACCCTTGATATATTAGAAAGAACACTATACAAAGTCCCAGATCCTGATCCCAGCTCTGCCATGTGGCCTTGGGCAAGTTTTCTTCCATTTCTGTCTTTTTATAACCTTGGATGTAAAATGAAGAGTTGAAATAGCTAAAGTTCAGACTCCTTATGACGACAATGGCCCTTGTCTGGAGGTTTAGACATAACCTTTTATAGATCACAAGCTCCCTTGGGAATCTGATAAGAACTTTATGCCTTTTGCCTAGAAAAATGCCTATATAAAAATTTTTCTGGTATTCAGGGGTCCAAGGACTACAGTTTGAGAGCTTTTGAACTAGAGTGATGGATGCAGTCATCCTGAGTATGCAGTGAGCCAGTTGCAGCTGTGGTCTAGCCTCCTCCCCCAATCTCCTCTTTTCTCCACCCTCCCAGCTGCAGATCTACCAGGAGCGAGTGGATCAATGTGGGCTTCTCTAGTTCTGTCATTTTTGGACTTTGCTTTTACATAATTAAACATTTTTGGATTTTTTTTCCAGTGCAGTTCTACCTAGAGTTCCAGTCTAGATAAGAGAGGACTCTGAAGCATTTGTTTTACCAATTTATTCATTCATTCATGCATCCATTCAACAGGTATTTGTGAAGTATCTCTTTGTGTCAGGCACCTGGCTGGTCAGCAGGAGACCTCCTGGCCTCTTTCAGTGACCTGCAGAACCCATCTACTCCATGAAGCAGCTTGAATATCACAGCTCCCGTAAGGAGATCACTCTGGCCCAGAGAGAGGTGATCAGAGACCCCAGCTTCTCTGTCCCTGAGACACTTAACTTTTGGGGGCCTCATTTTCCTCATCTATAAAATGGAATAATGACGCCACATGGCATCCCAGATATATATGGCTTCATTATCCCTAGTTGGGAGTATGATTGGCCCATTTCTGTATACAATGGACATGAGCACCGAGTTCCAAAAGAGGACAAAAGGAAGAATAGATAGAGAATCTTCTGCCTTCGGGGTCCGAGAGGGCCCCCATGCTATTCATAAACTAGCTGTGACTGTTTAGAAATTTCCTAGAAAATTATAAGGCTGAGCCTTGGGAAAATATTTGTTCTTTCTTCACTCCCTCCTTCCCCAGAAGGTTGGCTGCTGTCAGTGTCGATTTCATAGACCAAGTTCACATACAGTCCTCTGGGGCCTGAATTCACAGGCCCGAACCTGCTATGACAGAGGAAGATTTACCCTCAAACAGGGGTCAGGTAAGAAGACTTCAGCACCTGAAAGGCTACTCACTGGGAAAGGCAGGACCTGCGTCAGGTCAGATCCGATTTCCTTTCCCCCTGTGCTTACTAGTGCAGAGTAGTGTGAGCCTGAGTGACTTTGGAAATGTCCATTTCAAGAGCATTTTTGCAGGGGGAACCGGGCGAGTCCACTGTCCACCTCTAGGGCTTTTCTTTTTCTTTCCTTTGACTGGCAGTCTAGTGCCAAATTTAAGGGCATGATTTTGGTGTTGGACCAACCTGGGTCCAAATCCTGGCTCTGCCTCTACTCCTGGCTTGATGTTGGGAAAGACACTCAACCTCTCCAAGTTTTGTATCCTTGTCTATGAAATGGGGATATCATACTTCCCTCCCAGGGTTGTAGGAAAATCCAATTAAATCCTATTGTTAAGCCGGTGCTTGGCTCATATAAGTGCTCTATTTATAGCTGTGCTTTTCTTAGTCTTAGTTTTCCAGCTGAGAAGCAGATTATTTGATAAAAGTGAAGCGTGGTCAAGAACACGCACATCCATCATCTGCATACCTGTCACTGTGAACCAAAGTGGCTCACTCCTGTCTAGACCCAATGACTTTTTTTTGCCAGTGATTGGATGACAAAGAACACTTGCTCTGTCACCCTTCCCTCCTCCCTCTCAATAGGTGCACACAGGAGAATGTGCAGCTACCTTTCCTTTGTTGGTAGGTCAGAGAGCATTGCCTGTTGCTCTAGGATCCAGCCCTTCTTCCAGTAGCCAACAAGGCCATCTTCCTGCTTGTGATACTCCATAGCTTCCGTTCTGCCTGAAGAACCAATCCTTTATATGTGTTTTGCCAGCAAACACCTCAGCCACAAACTGTCCCTGTTCTCCAAAAACTCACAGAGCGCCTTACAAGGGGTTGCTTTGATCATACCCCTCTATGGGGGCCACATCAGTCACCCTAAAGTTCTGGGGCTACCTTTGGTTGGTGAGTTCCAAGATTTTAGAACCAGATCACGTGGCCCGATCTGTAAGGCTTCTGCTCACATCTCCTAGGGGACCTGGTTCTTAGATATGGAGGCCTCCAAGGTGTGTTCCCGGGCACTTGCCGCCACTGGTCCTGCCCTCAGCCCTTTTCTTTCCACCTGGGCCCCCTGTGTTTCTGTGCCCAAGGCCGCGCTGGTGGCCAGGTCTAGACTGAGGGTCCTTCCACAGACGGAGAGCCGCCGCAGGGCCTCAGAGGCAGCCTCCACTGGCACACTGGAGCGTTGCTCCAGCAGCATCTCCAGCAGCGAGCTCATCTCTGAGAGGAAGGTGCTGGCCAGCCGTGTGCCCGTGGGGCTCAGCTCAGGCCCTGCCTCCTTGCCGAACGTCTGGAAGGTCCTTGGCTCCTCCAGGGCTGCAGCATCAGGGGAGAACACGTTGTCTCTGTAATTGGTGGTGAGGGGCAAAGACAGCCTCGCCATCCAGGCTGGGTCAGGTGCGCTCAGCCGGTCCAGGGCCAGGCCTGTAGGGGGAGGAAGGGAGTCAATGAGAGCCCTGCCCAGGGAAGGGCCAGCAGCTGAGGGGGAGCTGTGGGCAGGGCAAGGGCAGTGGACAAAGGAGGGAAGGGAAATGTCAGGGGACAGATGGGGTGGCGAGAGGGGGACAGGAAGGAAGAGGCCCTGACAGAGAAGCTTGCTGGGCAGGAAGGCTGCTGACTGAAGCACCCGGATGAGCTGTGTGAAAAGGTAGCAGGAGGAAGAGGAGGGCCTGGAGTTAGAAACCAGCCTGTTCCTGAACAACTTCTACTCACTCCTGTGCAACCAGGATTTCCACCTCCTTGGGGAAACTTTTTTCCCCCAGGGCAGGGCCAGCTGAAGATGGGGGAAATCCCTTTTTTTTTTTTTTTTTTTTTTTGAGAGACAGAGAGAGAGAATTTCTTAATATTTATTTTTTAGTTTTTGGCAGACACAACATCTTTGTTTGTATGTGGTGCTGAGGATCGAACCCGGGCTGCACGCATGCCAGGCGAGCGCGCTACCGCTTGAGCCACATCCCCAGCCCCTGGAAATCCCTTTTCTTAGCCAAGCCTGGGGTTCCTGGCTTGGTGCTGTCCTTTGTTCATATTCATAATAACAGTGGCTACTTGTTAGGTACTTATGTGCCAAACAATTTACATAATTATCTCATTTAATATCCTTATAGGACTTTAAGGTCAAGAGTATTATCTTCCTTTTATGGATGAGGAAACTAAGCCTCAAAGAAGTTAAGTCACACATCTGCTAAGCCACCAAACCCAGATTTGACTTCAGGTCCAATGACTCTGAAGCCCCTGGGATTGCAACACCCTGTGTGCTCCCTCTGAAGAGCAGGCCCTTCCTCTCCCTAGATGCTCCAGGTGCCCTCCTCTAAAATTCCCAGGCCTGCCCAGGGCTGCACTGTCACCACCTGGCCCTGTACCTTGACCTTCTCCTCACACCTTCACCTCTCAAGCTGCAGGAACCCCTGGCCCAGAGTCAGGCTGGAAAGAGGCTGCCTAGCTGAGGACCATCCCAGGAAAGGGACCATGTCAGGGGCAGTGATAAGGCAGTCTGGGAATTCAAAGTTTATCCCTGAGACTCCTGATAACACCATCATTCTTCTTTCCCCATTTCTTCAACAGAAAATCTTGTCTCAAAAAACTAGTTACAGACCTGATGGCATATGCCAAACCAGAGGAAAGAAAGCATAAGTCTTATGGTTAAGAAACAGTGTCTGGAAGGACACACATCTACTTTAACATTTATTTAATGTTTGCATCAGGTGAGCTGCTTTAAAATTTGTGCAAAAATAAAAAAATTGGAAAAGGAGATAGGTCAAATTGTTAGCCAAAATTAACCTTGGGTAGAAGTATTTATTCTCTTTTTGTGTATCTGTATTTTCTACATTAACCAAATACTACTTTTGTAATTTGAAAATGTTATTCCAAAGTACAGCTAATCATTTTTCATATTGATAAATGACTCTGTCTTGCATTTGGTTTTGGTCTGTGCAGACTGTGAGATAGGATTGGGTCCCTGCCCTACTGGATCCTGGGGTCTGGCCCCATGCCTGGGACAGTGACAGTCTGTTGAAGTATTAGTGAACATAAACACTGACTCAGGACATTTGACCCTTGTTGCCTGAGACTCTGAGGCTGTCAGGTTGGATGGAGCTCTTAGTGGTAAAAAAATCAGGCCTTTCTTTTTACAAGGTTCAGCATCATAAGAAAATGAGAAATCATTGGGCATTTGAGAACAACTGAAAAGTGGAGTATTCACTCAGTATCATCCTCCAGTTCCAGCTGCAGGTAGGCACTGGTCTCACCTGGTTTAATGTTCGCTTTGCCACTTCAGGGCAGTGTGACCTTGGGAAAATGGCTCAACCTCTATGATCCTCCTTTCCCTCTTTACAAATGGCGAGAAAGTAACTTTCATTATTGTGAGAATCCAGTTAGCTCATGCAACCTGTAAAATTTTGTCATTGTCACATCCTCAAGTGGAGCTTTTATCTAAATATCACCAAGACTCCAGTCTCAGGCACCTTCATCAGGAGCCTCAGGGCAGTCCAGCCCTATGAACAGTGAAGGCTTTCCTGTCCCCCCCCACCCTTACTTCCTATCCCCCACTTCCTGTCCTGGCACCCAGTGCCTTCTCTGCTGTGGTGAGAGTCCCAGAGCTGGCCAATGGAGATAGAATTCAAAGCTTAACTGCTAATCCTCTGTGGGTATGGAGCACTTAAAATGTGGCTGGGATGACTGAGGAACTGAATATTTCATTTTATTTAATTTTAATTCATTTAGATTTAAATAGCCACATGTGGCCAGTGGCTGTCACACTGAACAGCACAGCTCAAAAATTTAGAGGCATGCTACACAGCCTGTGTTAATAACCATTAGCTGCACGCCCTTGACCCTCCATTTTTTTTCTTTATGAAATGGGGATAATGAATAGCCCCTCTCTCTTAAGAGTCCCTCATGAGGAGCTTAGGGACTAGCTGTAAAACTTACTCAGTAAATGTTGGCTTTATTTTCTTAACCAAGGAAAGGGCCATCCCCTGTCATGCCTTCTGCATGTTTGTACCAGATGGCGCATGTGAGAAATTGTTAACTACAGTGTGGGGATGGGCAGGCCCACACTGAGTTACCTAAAGAAGCCTGATCAGTTTACACAGCAGGGGTTGGGGCACCTAGCAGATCCTTGAATTAAATTTCACACTATGCATTTTTTGTTAAAACTACTTGTTTGACTACCCCCCAGAATTCTTTTTGTTTCAATTAGTAGTGTAAGCACTTAGAGAGTTGGCTCAGTTCCCAGGGTGAAAGGGTATTTAAACACAACAAAGAAATGCAAATGTGTGCTTTAGGAATTAAGAATGGCCCAGGTTTTGGCTCCCCTTCAATTGCTATCAGGAGCTTGGTGACCCTGGGTAGGCTATTATCTCTTTCTGAGCCTCAGCTGCTCCTCTGAAAAATGGAGCTAATAAAATCTATTTTGAGAGATTATTTGAAGGTTTAAATGAGATATGTGTAGATGGTACCACCTCAGTGCTGGCACACACCAAGAGCTCAGTAATCGCCACTATTTTCAATGATTTTTACAATTAATAGGCAGTTGTTAAACGCAGGAATACTTTCTGAGGCTCCAGGGGAAGTACAAGGTTGGTGATGTTCTTCCCCAGAAATAGAATGGATGTTTCCAGAACTTAGTAGATTGGAGGAGAACTCCGAAGCTTGAAGGGACCAGAGGGCAGAGGCAGCATTGGTGTGACCCTGGGCAGTCCCTACCTGTGTGGGGATCCAGCAGGCTTGACAGCTCTTCTTCAAGCAGCCGCTTCACAGAGAGGTCCTCTTCAGGATCTAAGGGCCCTTCCTCCTGGTCTGGTTCTGCCTGGCCACCAGCCCTGGCACCTGAGCCATCTGTGTCTGGGATTGCACTCCTGCAAAGGAAACCAACCAGTCTGCAAGTGAGGAAATTCCCACACAGCTTTGCTCATTCATGCCAGTATTTATTCATCTTCACGGGGAACCGGATCCACAGCCTGGCCTTCAGAGGCGGACCAGCCTGGATTCTGGGATCCCTGCCCTTACTTCCTCTGTTTCCTCATCTGTTAAATAACCGTAGTAAGCAACACCCGCCTCATGGGGTGTTGTCAAATGAGGTGTTGGAGGTAAAGGGCTTAGCGTAGTGCCTGGCAACAGCAAGCACCCAGCAAACAGAAGTGAACATGAATTTATTCGTGTCATCACTCACCCTTGTCCCTCCCATGCCTTTATCCTGTGTGGCACAGATCAGGAGCTTAGTAAACTTCTTGAGCTGAGGTAATCAACCCACCCATCATTAGCCAGGTAGTGATATTTTTCTGTCTCATTCCCTGTTCTCTCACCAGTGCCCAGAACAGGGCCTGGCACACAGTAGGTGCTTAATAAAGCGTTTTTTTGAATGGTCCTTCCTCCCTATTTAAGCCAAATCTTAGAGCAGAGGAGCAGGTCTATGGAGGATAGAGCTGAGATTGGGTGTCTTCAAGCTGCTGAAATCTACCATCTGCACCCCAGTCTCCTGCTGGCTTACCCTGGTCCCGGTACCTCATGAACCCACCCTCCCTCTAATAGGACCCTCATCCCAACAGGTGAGAGGGCTCCCTGAGGCTGTAAAGCCTAAGAATCCTTACTGGTAGTTGTTCATCACCCCTCTAATGGCCATTTTAGCTGCTATTAAGAGATCAGTGGGGAGGTGGCCAGTTTGTGGGTAATAATGATCACTGGTATTGATTGAGCAATGACTGAGTTAGGCCTCATCCTGTGCAAGGTACATGCACCTTCTCATTCGAGCCTTTCACACCCTTAAGGGTTCTCTTTTATTCATTCCCATTTTACATATGAGAAAAACCAAGACTTGTGAAGATTTTTCAGCTTGCTCGACATCCCCATGGATTAAGCAATGAAGCAAGAATTCAAATGCAGACTGATGTGATTCTGGAATGCGTGTACAGTTAGAGCCTGTTAGGGAAGGCCTCAGAAGCAGTATCTCTCTGACCCTCCCTGTCTCTCACCTCTCATTTTCACCTGAGGCAAGCCAGAGAAACTAGAATTCCTCTTTCCCAAGGTGGGTCATAGAAACCAGAGCCTCTTTTCCCTCAAGCTAGCCATAAAACCCCCAAATATTACTCTTATTTCCCTCCACCTTTCTGTGTAAGAGTTAGCCATGAAGACATTCTCTGATCTACCTTGTTTAATTATAGGTTATGAGACCCCCATTCCAGAAAGGGTCCTGCCCCCATACCTGGAAGGAAAGAATGATGCATAGAGAGGCCGAGAAGAATCTGAACAGACAGGCCTCTCTGGGTTTTCCCCTCAGTGATTCCCATCAGCTCAGATCCTTTTGGCCACTCATATTTCTCACAGCTGTCTCTGCTTTATCAAACTTGAGCAGGTAGTTCACCCTGGGTCTTTGGGTCTTCCATCCCAGTCTCCTGTGTCATGGTAAACTATGATCAAAAAATTTGTTATGGCTTTCCTCCTGTTAATCTTGTCTATTGCCAGTTTATTGCAGCAGACTTGAATATTGAAACTTCAGAGAGAAAATCTGAACTTTCCTCTTGTTCTACTCTCTTACCATCCTTGCAAAAAGAATTTACAAGTTATCAGGGCAAGAGCATGGATCCAATCAGGATCCCTGAGAGCTGGGCCCAACTTTGCCATTCACTTGCTACATGACCTTGAGCAAAGCCATTTTAAGGGGAAGGGACTTTGCACTGCTTGTGCAATGCCAGGCATTGGGCTATGGACTTAGAATACATTTGATCCTTAAGTGTTTACTCCATCACTACAAGGGAAGTAGTATGGCCCCCATTTTCCAGATAGGGAAACCGAGGTCCTGAGGGATTATCTTATTTGCTCAAGTTTTCATATAGCTAAATTGGATCAAACTACTGAGAGCCTCAGTTTCCCCAGGAATTGGGTTAGATGTCTTCTTTTTCCTTTTTTTTAAAAAAAATAATATTTATTTTTTAGTTTTAGGTGAACACAGTATCTATACTTTATTTCTATGTGATGCTGAGGATGGAACCCAGTGCCTCATGCATGGTAGGTGAGCACTCTACCACTGAGCCACAACCCCAGCCCCTTTTTTGCCTTTTTTTTTTTTTTTCATTTTTATTTTGAGACAGGATTGCCCATGCTGGCCTTGAACTTGCCATTTTCCTGCCTCAGCCTCCCAAATACCTGGGATGACTGTATACCATCACACTCAGCTGCTCAATGTCCTCCTGAGTTCTCTTCAACTCTAGGATTGCCCAAAGGGGCACACCCATACATCTATGGCCTTCCATATCATGTTTATGGGCCAAGAGAGAGAAAAAAAGGTGAAAGTTATAGATTTAAAGCCGATTTACAGCACCTCTATCATCAGGGACAGATAATCAGAGGTCAGAATGAAGTCATTTCCTTAGTGACTCTGGGTCCTGTAAATACTATAAATACAACAGTCCCAGGACATGGTCCCCCGGAGTGGGGGTGGATGCTGTCTGCATCACTCACCCAGAGTGTCAAGGATGTGCTCATCCTCTCACCTCACTGAGGCTGCAGGGGTGAGGGGCAGTCAGGGGGGACCTTGGGAAGTCCGTGGGGTCTACGTGCTGCTTACCTGCCGCTGCCGGGCTTGGCCAAGTACTTATTTCCCCGGTGGTTTGGTTTGGGCTGGAATTGGCCCTGATGCAGTAAGGACAGCAGCTGGGAGATTTGCTACAAGACAGGAAAAATCTGTTGACTCCACACAATTCCAACCCAGCACACTTCCTTGCCGGATGTTTCCCTCAATGCCGGTGCTTTCTTTTTATAGTTTTTCCTCTGGCTTCAGATGTTTGTGTGATCAAATGGGGGATGGTCCCTTGTGACGGAGACAGGGACCTGTTGGGAGGGGGGCAGCTCTCTGCTTTGAGTATATAAGGGAGAGCGTGGGGACCCTCCAGGCTCATCCTCTCCCCATCATTCTTCCAAATGCCCCTCTCCTCGTGGACTCCGTGGGATGGGGTGAAATAGTCATTTCCTGATCATAAAGTCATTATTTGATATGGATTGTCTTCAAGTGTTATTTTCCCTTTTTAGCAGTATTCTAACACTCTGGCCAATTTGTGTGGGCCAGATGTAAGACTGCATTGTAGAGAAGACAAAAATGATAGCATTTAATCATTCATTTCTTCACTCTTTCATTCTCTGAACCAGTCTTTAATAATCACTTGCTCATGCCAGGCACAGGGCCTGCTATGGAATAAGAACAAGGAGACTCTGCTGCCCTTGGAACTCACAGTCTGTCAGGAAGGTAGGAAGAGGGCTCTGAGAGGGGGCTGCATGGCTGGGAAAGGATGGGAGACTGCAGGAGCAGGGGGAGGCCCCCACCCAACTTGGAACAGGGAAGACATAGGGAGGTGGTACTGGGGGAAGTTTATTATTTTTCAACAAACGTTGAGTTCCTATCGCATTCCAGACAGCTCTGCTGAGACCCAGAGTCTCTGCAGGAGTTCACCATGTGGAAAGAGTGTGAGGGTCTGGGCAAGGCAGGTTTCAAGCGGGAGCACTGTAAGCCAAAAGGCCAAAAAGATGGTAGAGTTTCAGAAAGGCTGGAAAAGGGGGCAGCAGGTGGGTGAAATGTCAGGGCCATGGGAGGGAGAGTCTTGGGAGACTGAGTTCTAGTTCAAGATCATTGCTAGCTTGTTGCACTGTATCAGGCAGATTTTTTGACCTACTCAGACCTCAGTTTCTCATCTCTGATCTCTAAAGCGGGGCCAACCTTCTTCAAAGAGCTGTCAGAATTAATTAGAAGGTTTGGAAAACTTAAAAGTCCTATGCAAATGCAAGAAGTTTGCGTTGTTACTCCTAGAAATGCTGCTTCTGTCTCTGGGTTCACCCCCACTCCTCCCTGGAAAGGCCCAGAAGTGCCAACCTCAGAGGAATGTTGGAAGAAGGGGTGGCCAGGACTGGGATTTCACTGTGACTTTGGAGGATCAGGGTGCCAATGCTTCCTCAGGCAGATCCCACCTCCTTGCTCAGGCCCAAAAGCCCTGGTAAGGCACCTGTACCCTTTGCCCAAATGGCATTTGGCAAACACTCCCTGTATGCCAAGCCCTGTGCTAAGTTCTGTCATTCAGGGCCACTTCACAGTTACAGCCCAGACTCACACTCTAAAGCTGTTCCTGCCCTAATTCTCATCTTTATGGCCTTGAGGAATTACTTAACCATCCTGAGCCTCAGTTTCCTCAATAGTGAAAGGGTAAATAAAAATAAGATGGAGGTCATGTGGTGATTATGAAGTTTAAATGAGCCAAGGTATTTAAATCACATATTAATAGACCCCCACAATAGCATATAATCTCATTTAATCCTTACAATAGTCCAAGGAGCAGATATCATTATGCTTAAATTTCTAGACTGAAACTTGAGCTCAGACTTGACTCCACTGTGGTGCTGTGCTCCTGGAAAGACATGAGCACTGGTACCTTACTCGCTTACCCTTAGGTTGATTCCAAATAGGGACTCCTCCATCTTACCAGTGGGGTCACCCATAGTGCCTGCTCTCTGCCAGCGGACAGCACAGTGTTTGGCACAAAGAGTTCATTCAAAAAGTGGTGCATGGATGGATGGATGGATGGATGAGTAGGTGGCTCTGGGCAAACTCTGGGTCTGCAAAGAACCCACAACAAGATTCCTAAGAAAACAGCCAGGCCATCTCCAGGTGGCTTCCTGGGAAAGGGGTGGGGGAAGGAAGCTGTGTCCTTGCTCCACAGGAAACCTGAGCTGATGGCCTGGTCACACAGAAGCGTGCCTGGGGCAGGCAGCCTGGCACAGTGAAAACTCCCTGGAGTACAGAGGAGCAGACAGGGGTGAGATCAGGCACCATTCCTGTGACGATTCCACACATATGCAGTAAATCCTCGGTCACTAGACAGCTTGGTATCATTCCACTTCAACTCACCCTCCTGAGAATAGAACAGGGCAAGTTCGGTGTTGGACTCCCATTTTACAGATGAAGAAAATGAGGCTCAGTTGTGAAAGATGTGACTTGCTCAACGTTGCTCAGGTCCTAAGTGGCCATGTTGAAATTTAACTCACCTAACTCCAAGATTCTAAGGTGGTTTCCTCTGCTTCATTCTTCAGGTTCAGCTAGTAAGTTTTGGGGTCTCAGGCAAGTCAAATGCAGCCCCTGAACCCAGAGACAATGACAGGCTAGCTTACTTCCTAGGGAGGTTGCCCAGATGAGATGAGGGAAAGAGGAAAGCAGAGATAAAATGCTTTGCAGAAGTAATAGTAATCGTTTGCTGAGCACCAAGTACATGCTAGATACGTTCTACAAGCACTAAGTGCATTGACTCACTTTATCCTTAAGCAAACTTGGGAGATGGGTGCTATTAACATTGACATCTTTAACAGTTAGAAATTGAGTCACTTCTCTGTGGGTCACAGCTGGGATGAGGCAGAGCCAGGATTGGAACCCAGACAAGTTTGCTCTGAAGCCTGTACTCATATTCACTATCTTTGCTATGTGTCTGCTTATGCCAGGCACTGTGAATAGGCACCCGATAAGAATTAACTGATCAAATCCTCAGGATGACTCTACAAGGCAGATATTCTTACTATCATTCCTATTTTATCATTAAGGAAACTAAGGCTCAGAGACAGTAAGTAACTTGGCCAGGATCACACAGCAAAGATCTGTTGGCCCCAGAGCTCTTCCCTGAACTATGGCTGCTTAAAGAAAGCATCATAAAGTGCTAAGTGAGCTAAGGAGTGAATGTGAGGAACGGGAGGGAAATGGGGACATCTGATGCTGTTTGTAGTGGTCCAAGGGTGACCAAAGAAAGAGCTGCCCATGCCCGAGGTACCTGAACAGGAGGAGAATCCACAGTGAGCTCCTCCACGGGATTCCTCTCTGCAAAAGCAGCCACAGATAATCGGACCAGGCTCCGCAGAATCTGATGGGGGCCTGATTCTTTCTCAGGGGACACTTTGCCATTGAGATTCCGCTGCCGCCTCAGGGTTGCAGAGGAGGTGGGTGGGCTCAGCGGGGTCCCCTCGCTGCCCTGGTCTCCAGCCAGCCTCCCCATGGGGCTGCCTGCAACCTTCAGAGGCCTGGCACGTGGCTGGCCTGGGGTAGACGGGGACTCAGGAAGGTTCAGGTTCTCCCGGGAGGCGTTCCTCTGCCTGGGATGGTTGAAAAGGAGACTGACAGTATCCGGCAGCACCTCTTGGCTCTCTGCCAGTGCCCCCTTGTTGCCTTGGTTACGCAGGGTCCTGTACAAGGTTGGTGTGAGGTGAAAGGGGGCCTGTAGGCAGGGGTCCCAGCCTGCTTCCATCATTGCTTCCTTGCCTGTGTCCTTGTGGGACTGCTCGACTTCACCAGAGTCATCTGCCTGGCCCCTGAGCACGGGCACCAGGTGGATGTCCGCCTTCTGAATGTGTTTCTGGGGCCTCTTGGGCTGGTGGCGATAAGTGGACTCAGCTTCCCGACAGTTGTAGGCCCTGTTGTCCTTCTTCTCTGTTCGGCAGATGGACACAAACAGAGCCAAGATCGACCCGAAGATGGCTAGTAATACAGTCAGGCAAATCATAGTCAGTACCGATGTGCTCAGGACCCCCGGCTCATGGGCAGAGTCCCTTAGGTGGTCCACACTGGTGACAAACATGACCTTCAACAGGGCTCGGGTCTGCAAGGGGGGACTGCCATGGTCTTCTACCAGTATCTCCAGCTCCCACTCGCTCCCAATGAGGCTGCTGGCATTAGTGACATTGATGAATAGATGCCCCAGATTAGGGCTGAGGACAAAGAGATGGGCTTCATTTCCACTTCGGATGCTGTAGAGGAGCTCTCCATTCGCCCCGGAGTCTGCATCTCTTGCCACAATGGTTGCCAAAAGAAATGGCTGGGAGCTGGGAGTGGCCAGAGGTGGTAAGCCAGCACCTGCTGGACCCAAACCTCTGGGAGTCTCGATGGGCACCAGAAGGTGGCCTGTGGAGGCATTTACAAGCACCGAGAGGCTGGCTTTTCCATTGCTGAGCACAGGCTGAATCACTTCCGGGGCATTATCGTTGGCATCCAAGAGGCTGACCCACACAGAGATGCTGGATGCAAGCTTGGGTTGGCCTCTGTCCTCTGCTATCACCTGGAATTCAAAGCCAGCCATCTCTTCATAGTCCAGTGACCTCTGAGCAGTGACCTCTCCAGTGTCTGAGTCAATAGCAACTAAGTGAGAAACTGGGGAGTCCTGGATGCGGTATGAGATTTTCCCATTACTGCCCAAGTCTGCGTCATGAGCCTTGATGGTGATGAGGTGAAGGGAGGGCAGGTTGTTCTCCCGAGTGGAGACCTCGTACCGGCTCTTCTCAAATACAGGTGCGTTGTCGTTGGCATCACTGATCTGAATGCTGAGCTGTGTTTTGGTAGACAAGGGCTGGGGTCCTTGGTCCTGTGCTAACAGAGTAAGGGTATATCTGGGCCACTGCTCCCTGTCTAGAGTGGCATTGGTTAGCAGCATATATGTGTTGCCATTAGTCCTTTTCAGTCTGAAGTGGCCCAGCTCTTGATTCAGCCAACAGTGGACCAGGCCATTGTTTCCTGAGTCTAAGTCATCTGCCATGACAAGAGCAATGAAACTGTCCTTGGGAAGAGCTTCTGACACCAGAGATGGCTGCGAGGCCCACGTGATGTGGATGCTGGGAGCATTGTCATTGACATCCAGGACCTTAATAAGAACTTTGCAGTGGGCTGGGATGGGATTTGGACCCAGGTCCCTTGCCTGGACATCCACCTCATAGGCAGGATTCTTCTCATAGTCCAGGGGTCGGCGCAGAATGACCTGGCCTGTCTTGGCATCGACACTGAAGGTGTGTAATACCTCTAGAGGTACATGCTTGCCGAGGAAGAACTCTACCTCCCCATTGGGGCCTTGGTCAGGGTCCGTGGCAGTCAGGTTTATGAGGAGGGTGCCAGGGGCAGCATCTTCACGGATTTCTAATGCCAGTGAACTCTCGGCAAAAACAGGGCTATTGTCATTGGAGTCTAGGACATTGACCTTGACTAAGCTGGTGCCTGACTTGGGAGGGTTCCCACTGTCATAGGCAGTTAAAACCAGATCAAAAAACGAGTGGACTTCCCGGTCAAGCTCCTTCACCACCACAAGTTCGGCATGTTTGGTCTCATCAGGCCCCATGATGACATCCAGGGCAAAGTGCTCACTGGGAGACAGAGTATAAGAGTACAGCGTGTTAGGGCCAGTGTCTGGGTCAAGAGCTCTGTCCAGGGGGATTCGTGTGTGCAGAGAGGCACTCTCAGAGATTTCCAGCTCCTGCTCTCCTTTGGGAAACTGTGGCTGGTGGTCATTGATGTCCAGCACTTGGATCTCCACGTGGATCAGAGTTAGATCCCCTGTGGCAAACACATCAAAGGAAACCAGGCAGGGATCTCGCTGCCGGCACAACTGCTCTCGATCTAGCCGCCTCCCAGTGCTGAGCAAGCCATCCTCAGCATCCACCTGAATGGGGAGCGCCTGGGGCAGTTGCAAGACCTGGAAGGCAGCCCCTGTCTGCCCATGCCTCTCCTCCCGGCCCAGTTCCTGGGACAGCTTCCCTATCACTGTACCAGGCGGCACCTCCTCTGTCACTTGGTATTTCACTGTGAGAGTGGCTACCTCCTGACAATCCCCTGAAAGGAACAAGTAGCCACCTGGCCCGAAAAGCCCCAGCAGAAGTTGCAGAAGTGGCATCATGCTTACCCCCAGAGTGGGCTAGGGTCAGAGGCCGCTAGAGCTCTTCAAAGGCTGGACAGGTCCTCCAGTGTTTTCTGGGTGGCTCGATGAGCCCCGTTCTCCTGCCCCGAGATGTGCTGGCACAGCCTTGTCCCATAATTAGAAGACGATGGAACAAGCAGGATTTTCAGGCAAGGTCATTTTCATTGGAAGCAGTCTGCGAGGTCCAAGCACAGATGAAGTAAAATTGCCAAGGGAGAGCCCACAGCAGTAGCAGTTGGTCCACTTCAGCAACCATGGACAAGAGTGCTCTAAGAGGGACTTGACCCAGTAAAGCAGGATGTGGGGAGCAGACTTCCAAACAGTAACTAGGCTAGGGAAACAGAGAAGCAGCTTTTTCCTATGGAAACCCCACCTACAGGAAAAGGGAGGGCTGTGGATTTCAATGCCAATTAGAGAAAGAGCATTTCCTGTGAAGCTGAGTGGCCTGCCACTGAGGAGGATGAGGCCGGGGCTCCCAGGGACAGGCCGGATGGGAAGATGCTGTCCGCACAGCAAGACGGCGAGCCCTGCTGAGGGTCAGGGGGCCTGTGAGCAGAGAACTTGAGCCCCGCCTGCTGCCTCCAGACTGATGCCCCTCCTGGATAGGTCATGCTCACTGTCTCTCCTCCGTTCCTCATTCCCCTCATTCCTCCTTCCGCATCATTCCTCCTTCCGCTTCTGTCTTTTTCCTACACTTGTTTACTTCTCATTCTTGAACCAGCCCCGGTCTCTCATGTGTGTCTCACAAGGATGCAACTGTGATGCACAGGGCAGCCATCAGAACTAAACAGTTCAAGTATGAACTTTGCAACTTACCGGCTGGATCATCTGGGACAAGTCATTTAAACTCTCTGGGCTTTGGAGTGGGAATGGGGATAAGAAGAGGAGCCCTCTGAGCAGGAAATTGTGAGGCTCAAATGAAATGATATATGAAGGCCTAGGCCTGGGTCTGTCCCTAAATCACAAGCCATGACAAGCAAGTTATTGCTGGGGAGAAGGTTGTAATCTGCACAACTTGTCTCACTCTGTGGCTGCCTCTGGCTCTTGCCCTGGCCCTTGTCCTTGCTCACACTGACCTTTGAGGACTCCCATAGCTTTGGCTCCTGAAGCCCTGAGGACCTGTGTGCCCTTACTGTGTAACTTTCCGCCCCCTTCCCTTCCGGCCCCATCCTTGTGGTCCATTGTTCTCTGCATCTGGTCCAGCCTAAGTCCCTGTCTGGGGAACCCCCAGCCTCCGTTCCCTGTCTCAGACTTTTATGTCTCCCTCTCCCACACCTTCCTCTCCCTTTCATGTGGGTCTTTCCCTCCCTTCCTCCTATTCTTCTCTCCCCCTTTCTGTTTATGACAAAGTCCCATAAACAACAACTCCATTGCTGCCCCCAATGGCCTCTAGACACGTTAAGAGGTGTCCTCTATCCCATTCACCTCAAGAGGTGAGGCACAAAAAGAAAGAAGTGAGCAGTTTGCTTGGGTGGCCCTTGGTATGGGCTTATTAACTTCTCACTCAATAGGTTGTCCCTAATATTCTCCTAGCCTTACACCCTACCTCAAGATTGATTCCAGCCAATTTGGAAAGCAGTATGGAGATTTCTTGGAAAGCTGGGAATGGAGCCACCATTTGACCCAGCTATTCCCCTTCTCGGTCTATTCCCTAAAAACCTAAAAAGAGCATGCTACAGGGACACTGCTACATCGATGTTCATAGCAGCTCAATTCACAATAGCAAGACTGTGGAACCAACCTAGATGCCCTTCAATAGACGAATGGATAAAAAAAATGTGGCATTTATACACAATGGAGTATTACTCTGCATTAAAAAATGACAAAATCATAGAATTTGCAGGGAAATGGATGGCATTAGAGCAGATTATGCTAAGTGAAGCTAGCCAATCCCTAAAAAACAAATGCCAAATGTCTTCTTTGATATAAGGAGAGTAACTAAGAAGAGAGTAGGGACGAAGAGCAGGAGAAGAAGATTAACATTAAACAGGGATGAGAGGTGGGAGGGAAAGGGAGAGAGAAGGGAAATTGCATGGAAATGGAAGGAGACCCTCAGGGTTATACAAAAGTACATACAAGAGGAAGTGAGGGGAAAGGGAAAAATAATACAAGGGGGAGAAATGAATGACAGTAGAGGGGGTAGAGAGAGAAGAGGGGAGGGGAGGGGAGGGGGGATAGTAGAGGATAGGAAAGGCAGCAGAACACAACAGACACTATTATGGCAATTTGTAAATCAATGGATGTGTAACTGATGTGATTCTGCAATCTGTATATGGGGTAAAAATGGGAGTTCATAACCCACTTGAATCAAAGTGTGAAATATGATATATCAAGAACTATGTAATGTTTTGAACAACCAACAATAAAAAATTTTTTAAAAAAAGGATACAAAAAAAAAAAAAGATTGATTCCATTTGAAGTGATGTGACTTAAGGCCAGTGCCCACTAGATAGATGTTTGCAACTAAGTCCTTGGAGCCAGAGATGCCCCATTTCGACAGTGATAGAAGCCAGGGCTTGTTGGTTTGTCAGCATGGAGGCCCATGGCTATCAGAACTGGGTGGCTGAGGGACAGCCATCTACACTCCCTCCCTTTCCCTGGTTTTTCTTTCCTTTCATCCTGTATCCACTCCTGAAGGCTTCCCCATCATCTCACTAAAACTCATTCATCATTGCAGGGGTCCTGAATCCATGGGGTCATTTCCTATGGCATGACATGGACTGATAGGCCCTTGTAAGCTCTGAGACACTGCATAGGTGACCTCTCAGAAAACTTGGTTCATCTCCTTCTCCGAGAGTGTGTGACTGTCACCCATCTCATGAGTTGATGGTAAGGATTAAGAAGACCATACACATGAAGAGCTCAGCACAGGGCTGGCACACAGTGTGTGTGGACTATGACTTTACCTTTTGTCATCTCCCAGGTTTTATGCCTCCTATGCAAATAGTGAAGGTGGCCTTACATTTGCCCTTTCACTTTTTTCCTTGTTTCCTTGGCCAGGAATCCTGTTTCCCAAGTCTCTCTCAGTTTGGCCTGGGCAAGCTCCCGGCACTAAAGGGGAGTCAAGTGGCCCTTCAGAGATCAGGGACACAGTGGGTCATCTACTGACAATGAGACCACTGAATGGCCTTGCTGTCTGGCCTGCATTCATCCCATTGTGTGCCAGCCAGTGAGCAAGATAAGCAACCCCCAAGGGGCTTATGGTCTAAGGTGCTGGTGGTGGGGAATGGAAGAAGGCTGGTACAATGGCTCTGGGTTGGGGCCTGGTGGTCATGGAGAGTGCTTACTGACTCCTGGTGGACATGGAGGAGTTGGCCAGAGAAAGGTGGGTGGGCAGGGGAGAGGCAGAGCAGGCAGAGGGAACTGGATGGGTAAAGGCCCCAAGGGGCCAACTGGCTCCTGTGTACCACAGTAGGGTCCATGTGGTAGAGAGGAGAGAAGGTGGGGCTGGGGATACAGACACAGGTCATCAGATGATGGAGACTTAGGGTCCCATGGTAAAGATTTGAAACTTGTGCTACAGGCCATGGGGAGCTGCTGGAAGGCTCAAAGCAGGATAATGAGAACAGCAGCAATATGCCAGGCTGGGTCCTGGGTGCTTTACCTATGTCCTCTCATGCCAGCCTCACAACCAAGCCGTCAGGTGGAAGAGGCTGAGCACAGGGTTAGGCAACTTGTTCAGGGTCATGCAGTTTTGCCTTCTGGAAAGCCGCTTCTATAGCACTTTGGAAAGTGGGTTGGAAGGGAGCAGCGAGGAGGGAGGGAGGCTCCCTGAGAATGCTGCAGGGGAACTTGGATGCAGAAAACTCCAGTGGTGACAGTGTTTCCAGAATGCCATCTGGTGGCCAAAGGCAGGGAGAAAAGCGCAGAGGCACAGACAGGGGACAGCCACCAAGACCAGTCCTGTGCTGCCCAGAAGACCACAATGCAAGAAGCTGCACACAGATGACATAAGTATCTCATAATGGAGAACCTGATGTGGACCAGTGCCCCAGAGGGAATGAACGAAGTTCAGGATTTTACCTGTGTCATTTATATTCTTGAAAAGACATTGTTTTATATATATTTATTATATGTTTTTTTTGTGTATATATATATATATATATATATATATATATATATATATATATATATATATATATAAAATGTAAATATATTTATGATATTATAAACATATATTTATTTGTACGTGTGTGTGTTCATGTTGTGTTGTCTTGACTGAATTTAGAAAAAAGTAATGAGAGCCTGGCACGGTGCACATACCTATAATCCCAGCAGCTTGGGAGGCTGAGGCAGGAGGATTGAGAGTTCAAAGCCAGCCTCAGCAACTGAGCTGGGCACTAAGCAACTCAGTGAGACCTTGTCTCTAAATAAAATACAAAAAGGGCTGGGGGGTATGGCTCAATGGTAGAGTGACCCTGAGTTCAATCCCAGGTACAAAAAAAAAAAAAAAGAAAGAAAGAAAGAGAGAGAGAGAGAGAGGAAAAAGGTCATGAGAAAAGTTTGAATTTGGATTTCGCATGTGGTTTTTCACTGTTGCCATGTGCCTGTTCTATTCACATTAAGGATATAATGCTAATATAAAACTCTATGATTCCAAAGCTAAATAAATAAATTTTTAAAAATTGTAAAAGATTCCACAGCTAGCAAAAAGGCATCAGACTTTTTATAGGCCTCTGGGATTGAGGTCCTGTTTAGTCATTTTCTCTCCTTGTGTCTGGCTGAATGGAGTTGTCACTAGTTTGTCTGTAAAAGGTTCATTTCCATGAGTTTTGAAAAGAGGTTTGAAGGGGCAGGAGTAGCAGTCTCAAACAGATTTGAAACAACTAAGGACAGCCTCCCTTAGGTCCAAAATATTTTTAAAAAGAGGGCAGAATTGAGGTTGGTCTCCACAGGCCTTGCTCACCACCAACTTGGAGCTGCTCACACGTGACCCCTTGGTCACAGGGAGGGGCCGAGGGGTGGAGTGGGAATGGTGAAGTTCACAGGATCTTTTCAAAATTCTTGAGTCTTGAGCAACCTCAAGGGGTCAGACTAGTAGTGTGGGACTCTGTCCTTTGGGGCCTCACGAGCCAGCTATGAAGGCTGAGGTCCTGCTGGGCTGGCTGCCCACTCTCAGGGATCGGGTCTTCTGGAAAGATTCATGAATTTGCCCAGCAGCTGCCACTGCACCATACAAGGCAGCTCTGATTTAGCCAAGAAGCATTGTCCTCAGGGTCATTCTAGTCCGGTAGGTGGCTGTACCATCCAAAGTCAGCCTGCTTTTTCAGAAAGATCTTATTGAAGTTAAAGCCAAGAATCTTTTTTTTTTTTTTTTTTTGTATTGGGGATTGAGCCCAGGGGCACTTTACCACTGAGCCACATCCACATCTCCATCACTTATTATTTTATTTTATTTTTAAAATTTTGAGACAGGGTCTCGATAAATTGCCAAGGCTGTATCGTGGGTGCTTTTACCTAGTCTCACTAAATTGCTGACGTTGGCCTCAAACTTGTGATCCTCCTGCCTCAGCCTTCTAAGCCACTGGGATTATAGGCATGCACCATCCTGTGTGGCAGGGCCAGGAGTCTTGACACAGGGGACTCAGCTAGATGTTCTGGGTCACCGGTCACCAGCTCCCGTCACAGCACTTTATGGATTTTGTTGGGACAGATGATAGATGTTTGCTCACATACAATGACACCTCTTTCTGGGTCCAGTGCAGAAAGAAGTATGCATTTTCCAAGGAGAAACTAGCCAAGCAATAGAAATATTCAAGAAAAGAAACGGGCTTATGTCTTAAGAGTGGCAGTTCTCTATTTGCAAAATACCAAGGATAGGACAAGAAAATTCATACTTCTCCCTCTCCCAATCTGCCAGAGTATTCTATAATTTCCAGCACAATTTAACCTCCTTCTAAAATGCTTCATCTTTCAGATCATTTGGGGCAGGATTGGGGAAGTTGGTTAGATCTTTTTACTGGAAAGAGCGCTTAGCTGGTCTATATAATAAAATTATAGCTAGATGGGAGGAGGGAGGTTGCTGAAAGTTGAGGAAATTACAAAGAGGACTACACTAGAGAACAAAAGAGGCTGGGAAGAAGGTAGACTGGAGAAGGCAAGGGCTTTAGAATGAATTGTTGCAAACTACAGACCTCCTTCCTGATTTTCAAGAATTCAAGAAAAGATTGGTGTTGTCTTCCAAACTTATTTTGTGCCTTGGTAACTATAACATGACTCCAAAATTGGACCACATGAGTTCTTACCCAATCCTCAGATTTTATTCTGATACATTCCAGGCAATTCAGACATGCAATCTATCTCCTCTCCAACCTCATTGAGAACCTTGATTAGAATTTCTCAGAAGCACCAGCAAACTTGTAAGGACCAAACTCTAGAGCCAACTACTATGGTTTGGATCTGAAATGTCCTCCAAGTACTCATGTGTTGAAGGATTGGTTCCCAATGCAACAATGTTCAGAGGTGGGGATTTGGGAAGCTGATTGGATCATGAGGGCTCTAAACTCATCAGTGGATTAATCCATTAATGGTTCACACCTGAATGTACTATGGAAGGTGATTGGCACTGTAAGAAGGGGTGGGTCCTTGGGAGGACTATAACTTGTGCTGAGCCCCTGGCGCCACCCACCTCCTTCCTGGCCACCGTGAACAGCCTTGTTCTACCACACCCTGCAGCCATGATATATTGCCTCACCATTGACCCAGAAACAATGGAGTTAGCCAAGCCTCTGAAACTATGAGCCAAAACAAATCTTTCTTCCTTTAAGTTGATTTTCTCACATATTTTGTTACAGTGGCAGAAAGTTGACCAATACACCAATTCTATAGCTCTATAAGGAAGCTGGATGCTTCCTTTCCCAGCATCCTCCTGGACCCCACCTCTCCCTGACAGCTGTGTCACAGCTCATCACTTACCTGGTTCTGTCTCCATATGTCTGCACAATCTTCTGTCTACTTCTTGGACTCTTTTAGTTTCCCTTTCTTTTGACTCCCAGGTGCAGGCACTTCTCCCAGATACTGACCTCAGCTCTCTCTTCTAATTAAGTTATTGGCCCAGATAGAAGTTGCCAGATTTGGCCAATAAATATTCAGGACACCTAGTTAAATTTGAATTACAGGTAAACAACAAGTACTTTTTTGGTAAAAGTATTTTTATTTGACAATCCTTTTCAGAAATAACCAATGCTCTTAACACAAATTTCTTTCTTTCTTTCTTTCTTTCTTCTCTCTGTCTCTTTTTTTTTCCTTCAGAATTTTGGGTTACACAGTGAATTTGAAAATGTATCAGTAAACACAAAAAAATCAAACATATTGACTGGGTGCATCATCTGTTCATGAATATTCAGAAGCTGACTCTGTTGATTGGCCTTGTTATGTACTCAGCATTTCTGGGTCACTCCAGGATCGAACTGTTCTCACACTGAAAGAACCACCCGGAGGAAGCCCGGATCACACTCAGTCATTAAATCATTTGGTCATCCAGTCACTCATTTATTTGGTGGAATTCAGCATGTTCTTCTCTGTTTACAAGGTCAGTTTTGTTGGCAAGAGAAGTAGCTCAAGTTGACCCATATTTTCCCTTCCTCTACACCACTGGTTTTTGTTTTGTTTTCTTTTCTTCATATAGAATTTAATCAGCCTAATTCTCTTCTTGCTTCCGAAAGGCTCTTACAGGAAGGAAAATGAGTCTTCCCATCGTTACATAAATTCTCACGGGGCTTCCCTTTACAAGTTTATGACAGCCAAGAGTTGAGCCCGGAGCTCTGAGAGAAACAGCCACACACTGATTTATGATGGCAGCAGCTGCTAAATCTCACCTCTCTTTCCTTCTCACAGAGCCATGTTACCTTGGGGTTACAAAACTCTTTTCACTGTTATTCAGGGGAATAATAATAAAATGCCAGGTTGCAAGTATAAACATGATCATTCTGTGCCTATTATTGTAAATCAAATTTTACCTCGCATCAGAAGCACAGAAGACATCTTCTACTGTCAGCAACCTCAAGCCTTTGTAAGAGTCTGTCTTTATAGAATCCTGGGATGACCCGTGTTATTGTTTGGGCTGCACTGACCAGGGAAGCTGATCACACAATGATTTGGCTATTTCTCCTTACAGACCCAACTGACCACTTTCCTTGAGAAAGCATTGGCTTGGTTCAAGCATAGCGTTGGGGTTAATGATGTGGGCTCAGGCCTCCAATTGCCTGGGTTCACAGCTTGGATCTGTAATTGACCATCTGTGTGACAAGGGCAGATGGGTTAACTTCTCCATGATTACTTTCCTTAGCTTTAAATTAGGGATGGTGATGATAGTGATGATGACGATGATGATGGTAACTATGTTATGGGGTTGCTGTAAGATTTAGCTTAGTCAATACACAGCACTTAGAGCAGAGCTCTAAGTAAGGCATGGTAGCACTCTGTTATTTACAATTGCACTTGTAGTATAGATAGCTCCCAAGTTTTCTAGTTTTTTTTTTTTTTTTTTTAGGATAAAGTCTCCATTTAAAAACAACCAACTTTTTAGATTCCCACATGAATGTAGACTTTTAAGATCTAAATGATGAGCAAATAAACAATGATAGTTGATCAGCAAGAATTTAGCGACACTTTGGTACTAGGTGGGGCTCACCACCATCCAGTCCTCCCTAGGAGCTGGGCCAGGGCTTCCTCTCCATACTGCTGCTCCTCCATATGTCAAGGGCTTGATTCAGGAGTGCTTGTGCATGGTGGCTCTCAGAAAGGAGGCTGTGCCCACTGGGAAGTTAGGAGGAGCTCAGCAAAGTCCCCGCACAACCTCTGATGGTGGAAAGCTGATGTCCACTTAATGGCCTATGTCTGAACCTCTGGTCTAGGTCACACACTCCACCCTCTCCTAGACCTAGGCGCCATCATCTGAGAACAGGAGATAGAGCTGGGTCTCTTCCTCTGCCTCACTATATTCACATTATGTCCTAAACTCTAATACTAACTTTTTCAGGGCCTTCCCTTGTAACTCTTAGGCCAGAACTATTTTGTGTTGTCTGTATTTGTTATAGCAAATTGTAACTTCTTAATTGTCTTATAGACTACTGGAGAGAGTCAGACTGATGAGTCATGGGTCCTAACCCTGGTCCACCATTTTGTGACACTGGTCAAATAACTTCATCCTTAGGGCCTCAATTTCCTCTTTTGTAAAATAGGAAGACAAAATTACCTAAGATGTGGGGGTCCTAAGCATTTTTTAAATGAGACAATGCATGTAAAGTGTTTAACACAGTCCCAGGTTGGGCATGAGGGAAAAGCTCATTGGAAAAGACTAACCACACCCACAAAACCAAAGTCACTAAAGTCAGTTATTTTCATGGAGTCTAAAGGCAAAACTTATTAAAAGACTCTTTTTATTCAATTCTTTATTCAAAACTAGATTCTAAATATTTAATTGACTTTTAACATCCACCAAACTATTAACCCTACTCTGAAATGCTCTCCTTTTCTTTCTTGTGACCTTTGACATGAGGTCATAACATGATGTCATAATTTACCTTCTGCTACAACTTTGTGAGAATTTCCCGAGCTGGTTCTTGGGCTTCCTCACTTTTTGCATCTCTGGGAGGTGTCTGGTCTCTAGTCTGAGCACCCTGAGGGTAGGGTTGACATGCATTTTGCTCCTATGGCTAAATGTGAATAGTGACATTGGTGAATGGTTTTGGAGATTCTTCTTTCTTCCTTTGCATTTTTTTAAGGTATATGTTTTGGTTTGGTTTGGTATAGTCAGGTTTCTGTTTTCTGACAATCAAGATTTGTAATACAGAAAGTTAGGAGTGATTATTGGTATTTCAAGTTTTCTCTAGGTTATAGCCAGTAAGCCCTTTGGGTACTCTGATATACCCACTTGTTTTTCCTTTCTCTTGGGTACAGGAACAACTACATAAATTTCAGATTCCAAGGAAAGATTTTTTTTAAATTTTTAGATTATTTACTCTGTATGTATTATACGGATTTATTTTACAATTTGGTATAATAGCCAACATGCTTTTTCAATAATACATAGATATCACTTCCATGTGAATTAGTAAAAATCATATGGGCTTTGTCATCTAAAAACATAAGTTCAATTTCTATGCTTTGCTTCTTATTAGCTGTTCATTCCGAGAAAGTTACAAAAATGTAAATCATACAACTCTTTTAAGTTGAATGTGCAAAAATATGTTTAAGAATTTCTTTTCCAGCATGAAACACATACTAACACTTCACAAAATACTTATCTTTTTCCTTTTACAACCATTTAATCTTGGTGTCTCAGTGTAAGAATACATTACAAATTGTAGGCTTCCTTTTTAATATTTTGGGGATACACTGTTTTATCATAATTTCCTTCTGTTATTTCTAGTACCTATTCATCTCATTTAAAAACTTGAACTATAGATTTGTTTTAAAAAAATTACTATTTCAATCCTTTCATTTTTCTGTTGGACCAAGGAAAGATTAAAATGCAGAACTTCTTGGGGCTGGGGATGTGGCTCAAGCGGTAGCGCGCTTGCCTGGCATGCGTGCGGCCAGGGTTTGATCCTCAGCACCACATACCAACAAAGATGTTGTGTCCGCCGAAAACTAAAAAATAAATATTAAAAAAAATGCAGAACTTCTTGTTAAAAAATTACTAAGAATTTCAAGATGGCAACATCATAGCATCAAATAAAATCAGAAGCCCTTCTAAGTCTGGGAGCCTTCTCAGTGCAGTCTTGTGTGACTGCAGGGATTGTGGCCTGCGAAGCCACTCCTGCCTGGGAGGCAGATGGATAAGAGCTTTTGAATCTTATGAACTTGGATCAGAGTCCAAGCTCTGCTAATAACTTTTGGGGAGCAAGAAATATAGAATGAGGAAGACATAGGAGCTCATTAGATCATCAGAGGCACATTAGTTTGATGGTTCCCAGGAGTAGGAGCTAACAGATCTGTATTCCTTTTAAATACTGAGAACAGTGCTTCAAACCTAAAAGAATTTTTAATTGGGATATAATTTACAGATGATAAAATTAAACCTTCTAAAATATATAATCCAGATGCTGCCTCAACCACCCAGCTATTTGGGTGGTTGAGGCAGGAGGATCACAAATTTGAGGCCAGCCTGCACAATTTAGAGACTGTTGTCTCAAAAAAGATAAAAAAGGGGATGTGGGGCTGCATCTCAGTTGTAAGTGTGATCACCTAGCAAACACTTGGATTCGATCCCCAGTATCTCACACACCACAAGGTGTACAATCCAGTGATATCTAATACATCCACAAAGTTATGCAACCATCACTGTTCTCTTAATTCCACAATGTTTTTATCCCTCTTCAAAATACCCATCAATAGTCATTTCCCATTTCCTTCTGTTTTAGCCCACGGCAACTACTAATCTACTTTCTGTCTCCATGAATTTGCTGATTCTGGACAGTTCATATAAATGGAAAAATACAATATGTGGCCTTTTGTGTGACTTATTTCACTTGACAATGTTTTTAAATTTCTATTCATGTTGAAGCATGTGTTGGTCAGCTTTTCATCATTATGACAGAAAACTTGAGAAAAACCACTTAAAGGAGGAAATATTTATTTTGGCTCACAGTTTCAGAAGTTTTAGTCTATGGTGGGTTGGCTCCATTGCTTTGGGCCGGAGACCAGGTAGAACACCATGGCTGGAAGGAGCCGTGGCAGAGGAAAACTGCCAAGCAGGTGGGAAGCAGAGAGAGACCAACTAACTGGCTGGAGATATGATATAGTCCCCTATAGAATGCCCCCAAGGACTCACTTCCTCTAACTAGGTTCCACTTCCTACAGTTTCCATCACCTCCTAATAGTTCATTCAGGTATAAATAACATTAATGAATTGATCCAATGATGAAGTTAGAGCCCTCAAGATCCAATCACTTTATATATATATATATATATATATATATATATATATATATATATATATATATATATATATATATATATTGGGGTTTTAACTCAGGGGCACTCGACCACTGAGCCACATCTCCAGCCCAAGAAGGACAGGGTTAGAGACAGGGTCTCACTGAGTTGCTTAGCGCCTCCCCATTGCTGAGGTTGCCTTTGAACTCATGATCCTCCTGCCTCAGCCTCCCAGAGCCACTGCAATTACAGGTGTTCACCACCGAGCCCGGCTTCCATCACTTTCCCAAATCCCCACCTGTGAATATCACTGCATTGGGGACCAATCCTTCAACACATGAGCCTTTGGAGGACATTCCAGATTCAAACCATAACAAATCAACTATCAGTACTCCTTTTTTATTGCTAAATAGTATTTCACTGTATGGATATACCACATTTTGTTCATCCATTCATTCATTGATGGAAGTTTGGGTTGTTTCTGTCAGATCAGGCGGGGCAGGCAGCGACCAAAGGAGGCAGATTTAAAAGGGCCGCTGAACAGGCTTTATTGAGATATCACTCCTGGGCGGAACTCGATCAGACCCACAGAGGGGACAGGGGAAGGGTCTGAGGAGAAACCGCGTGGAAGCTTGACTGGACCGGACTTTTATGGGGCTTACAGCAGGAAGGGAAGGGCTTGGGACAGGAAAAGGTGTTTCTAGGGTCCCTTGTCCCCTTGAAGTTGGTCAGGGGAGTTGGCTGAACTCCAGGATTGGCTAGGGGGGTCTTGTTGATTGACAGGCTTTAGTCAGGAGATCTGGCTGATTGACAGGCATTTCCGCCTGCATCTGATTGATGTTCTTTTCCTCGCGGGCTGCTTTGTTCTAAGTTGCCACTAAGTCGCCACTAAGTCACCATCGACCTAACAGTTTCCACTTTTTCAGTTTTATGAATATTACTGCTATGAATATTCATGTACAGTATGCATTTTTCAATTCTCTTCAGTATATATCTAGGAGTAGAATTGCTGAGTTTCATTTTAACTCTATGCTTAATTTCTTGAGGACCTACCAAACTATTTTCCAAAGTGGCTGTACCATTTTACATTCCAATTAACAGTAAATGAAAGTTCCAATTCCTCTACATCCTCACCAATTCCTGTTATTTTTATTACAACCATCTTCGTGGGTGTGAAGAGGTTCCTCATGATAATTATCGATGTTGAGCATCTTTCAGGTGTTTACTGACCATGTACATAGCTTCGTTAGGAAAGTACCTAATCAGATCCTTTGTCCATTTTTCTATTGTTCAGTTGCTAGAGTTCTTTAGATGTTTTAGGTAACTAATTTTTATTAGATATATGATTTGCAAATATTTTCTGTGGTTTGTCTTTTCACTTTCTTGATATTGTCCTTTGAAGCACAAAGTTTTTAATTTTGATAAATCCACTTTATCTATTTTTTTTCCTTTTATTGCTTGTGCTTTTTGTGTCCTGTAAAAGAAACTACTACCTGTTGGGCACAGTGGCTCACACCTGATATCCCAGCAAGTTGGGAGGCTGAAGCAGAAGGACAAGTTCAAGGACAGCCTCAGAATTTAGCAAGAGTCTGTCTCACAATAAAAAAAAAAATACAGGTTGGGAGTGTAGCTCAGTGGTAAAGCATTTGCCTAGTATGCACAAGACCCTCTGGTCAATCACCATCACTGCATAAACAAACAAACAAACAAACAAATAAATAAGGCTGGGGATGTAGCTCAGCATAAAAGTTCAATCCTCAGTACTTCAAAGAAGAAAAGAAAAGGAGAAAAGGAACGTTTGCTTAATCCAAGTTCATAAAGACATTATATTTTTCTAATAATTTTAAATGTCCTCACATTTTTATTTTTTATATTATGGAATGAGATAGGAAGCATGCAATTTTAACTCCTGCTCATATCTAAATAATCATGTGGCCTTTGTTAAGTTGTTGAATCTGAATCTCAATTTTCTCCTTTGTAAAGTGAGAATAACAAATGATACTTATTTTTTTAAAGATTTTTTTTATTGGTTGTTCAAAACATTACAAAGCTCTTGACATATCATATTTCATACATTAGATTCAAGTGGGTTATGAACTCCCATTTTTACCCCGTATACAGATTGCAGAATCACGTCGGTTACACATCCACTTTTTTACATGATGCCATATTAGTGACTGTTGTATTCTGCTGCCTTTCCTATCCTCTACTATCCCCCTCCCCTCCCCTCCCATCTTCTCTCTCTACCCCATCTACTGTACTTCATTTCTCTCCTTGTTTTTTTCCCCATTCCCCTCACAACCTCTTATATGTAATTTTGTATAACAATGAGGGTCTCCTTCCATTTCCATGCAATTTCCCTTCTCTCTCCCTTTCCCTCCCACCTCATGTCTCTGTTTAATGTTATTCTACAAATTCTACAAATGATACTTAAATCAAAAAAGTTTAAATGTGGAGAAAATGTACATAAAACCATACGATGCTTGAAGCATTCAACTGCTTAATAAATGTGGTAGTTAGCACTGTAATGAGCAACAAGTCAATGCTTTCATACTGGAGGTGCGAGAAAGATGGGCAGCGATTCTCAGAAGGTAGTTGGGTGGGTGGGAGGCTTGCCTAGTCCTCCTGGAGGCGCAGGTCTAGTATTGCTGTGGGACTCTACTCCAAGTGGACCACGGACTGGAGTTCATGTCTAGGAACTGGTAAACATTCTAATTCACGGCCCCCAACCACAACTACTGAAAGGAGTCCCCTGACCAAGATGTTCCCCGAACCTGCATTTGTATCGACTCTAGAAGCACACGAGGTGGTGCTGGGAACAGCTGGCTCGCCTGCAGCGCCGCCTATGGCCTGCGGAGGGCGCACAGGAAACCGGGATGGTCCCGGAGGCTGCGCAGAGCAGTCCCCACGCCCGCTGCCGCCCTGCCGTATCCGCCCAGCTCAGCTGACAGCTCTAAAAACGGAAGAGGCGGTGCGCTGGTTGAGCTGGGCGTCTCTAGGCCTGGCCGGCGAGTGGTGGTGCGGGGGCCCCGGGCAAGGGCGGAGAGCGGAACTGTCGGGCCCGGCACGGCGGGGCGGCCGGAAGGTACGGAGGGGACCGCGCTCTGGGCGCGCGAGGCAGAGACTGGTGGCCGGGCCGGGCCTGTTCAGCCGGCCCGAGGCTCGCAGACCTGGGACCCGGCAGCCTGGCCCGACGCCCACTGGGACGCTTAGGAGGAAGAGGAAGGTCCAGGCCCTGCTCCTTCGGGACGCCCTGGGCGGGCCCTCTCCGCGCCCGGCCGCACAGCGAGCTCTTTTTCTGGCCCTGGGCAGGCAGCTCGGCTTGGGCCTGCCTCGGGTAGTTGCTGAGTTGCACAAACAGCTCTGCACGCCGGGTGGCCAGCAGTGGAGACCGGCAGCGACCCGCTGAGCCCGGAGCGGGGCTGACTGCAGGGCTGGAGTCTGCACGCTGTGACCTGGAAGAATGAGTAGCATTTTTGAGGCTGTAGGGAAAGCCGGCGGAGGAGGGGCTTCCCTCACTGCTGTAGCGGTTTCCGGTTTGCCACAACTAATATTAAACTTTGAATTATCTCTTGTCTGTTGGCGCCAGGGTTTCTTGTTGCTCCCGTGTTACAGATGAAGAAACCGGGCGTTGTGAATCCAGATTTAGTTCTTTAGTAACTGTGTGACCTTGGGCCAGAAAGTCAACCTACGCTGTGATTTTTCTTATTTGTGTAATGGATATAGTAATAGGACTTGCTTCATGTGGTTGTGGAACTCAGCATCAGTTAATGCATTGAAAGGGCTTAGCACAACGCCTGACACGGTGAGAGTTCACTAATTGTTACTGTTCTTAATGTTATTGTGACGACTGACCCAACTTCCTGCTTCTAGTGGGATGTGGCAGAGTGGTCACAGAACACCATGCCCCTAGATCCCCTAGTTCCAGTACACTGCGTATCACCCCGATCCATTTATAATTTTCCAGTGTTTAATGCAAAGCACTACTAGATGACGAGTACACAGATGAAAGATTTGGTCTTCTCCCTTTACAGACTAGTAGGAGAGGAAGTGCAAATTCATCAGCTACTGTAACATCAGGTGGGATGTGACAATGTCATAATGTTTGCATTTTAAAGAAAGACATGGTGTCTGTTTGGAAAGTGCTGAGTGGAATAAGGGCTTTTGGATTGGGCCTCGGATGATGAGGGGATGGAATCAGTAGAAAATGGGCCCTAATTTCCACTGGCAACTTAAGCAGCTGAAGTCTAGTGTGCTAGGTCATGAGAACTATTGAAGGGAAGTACATCTTAAGAGTACAGGTTTTCAGCCCTGACTGCATATTGGAATCACCTGGACAGCTTGGAGAATTAGAGGCCTGATTCAGTTGCCCTTGAGTATAGCCTGGATTTTGGGATTTTCAAAAGTAGCTCCTTAGGAGAGTCTAATGTGCAGACAAGATGGAGAACAGTAACCTAAAACTATAAGCTCATTTTTCATATCATCTATACATATTTTAATGGAAAGAACCAAAAAGCTTGCTTAATCCTGTTATCACCTGGTAAAATTGTTGAAGATTTAAAAGTCATGCAGAAGGATCCAACATAGTACATAGTAGATGCTCAATAAATGAAAATTGATTCTGAATATTATTCTTGTCCTATCTGGAAGTCACACATCTGAGAATCTGCTTTTTGTTTTTAGTACTGGGTTTGAACCCAGGGGGCTCCTTAACCATGGAGCCACATCACCAGCCCTTTTTATATTTAGGGAAAGGTTCTCACTAAGTTGCTTAGGGGCTTCACTAAGTTATTGAAGCCGGCTTTGAAGTCGTGGTCCTCCTGCCTCAGTCTCATGTACTGAATTAGAGGCCTGCACCACCGAAACTGGCTGAGAATCTGGTTTTAAAATTATGGTTTCATACAGTGTTTTTCATATTATTTCAGGGTACTCATTGGATTCTCCATAACCCATCTTTGGAATACACTTCCCTTCTTGTGGACCCCAGTTTAGAAGTCTGACTCTAAAGCATTTAGAATAAAACTTAAAAAGTGTATGTATGCATGTATGTGTTCTCTTGTTTTAAAATATTATCCTGCCATCGACATTGAGCTAACCTTGAATGTCACTGCCAAGGTTAATTCATGTATAGGAGAAAGGAAAAACTGGAGGGGGATGGGGAGTTAAATGAATAGAAGAAGGAGAGAAAAATAAAAAACAAATGTAGGAAGATGTTTGTTGTGGGGCATGTATCTTGTCTTTCATATGACCTTGTATTCCTCTCTGGGCTGAGTGCAGTGAGATAAGAAGGCCTCTGTCATTGCTGCAGAACACGCAATTGCCCCTTTAACCACCTGATTCAGTCTGTTGTGGGAGAGTACTATGCAGCTGTAAATTAGGATTGGCCATATATTAGGTTGTGTTTGACATAAGTAGTCATAATGAAAATTCAGAACTTAAATTTGGACAGGGTCCTAACACCATCTTTCATATTTCTTTTCTGCAGATGGCAGGATTTCTATAGTATATCTAATATGAGTCCCACATCTTGGCCTCTTACCCAGCTTCAGCAGTCTCAGCTCCACTGGCTGGAGAATAAATGGGATTTGCACAAATTCCAAACAGAACTGAAATTCAGACTGCAGTGTTAATATCATTTTCTTCTGGTTGTTATTAACAGGTACTAACTGACCTCAAATAGAACATGTCACTGTGCCTTAGATAAGGGATGCAGTTTAAACAGAGCCATTAGCATTTGTTGGAAAAAATACATAACTAGAAAATGGAATATTTTAAATGATTTTGTTTAAATTTTTTGGTGTCACCGTTTTGTGTCATGGTGCTGGGATCAAACCCAGGGCCTTCACACATGCTAGGGTGAGTGCTTTATCAGTCAGCTACATCCCCAGCCCTTTTTTTTTTTTTTTTGGTACTGGGGATTGAACTCAGGGCTTCACACATGCTAGGCAAGTTCTATTACTGAGTTACATCACCAGCTACAGTGTCAACTTTTATAATCTGTAAAACCAAGTCCTAACCTTTCACTTTTGTACATGTCAATGAAACAAGTTTGTAGTTGAGAGGGAACAACTGTAGTTACATACAACATTTTAATTGACAAGATGGTAATATTTTTGTTTTTATTAAAGTAATTTTATAGATTCTCATTGCATATTTTCCCCATTTAATTATCTGGAATTTGGTATTGTTTCAGAAATCTATTATTTTGCTGCTTGCTCAGTTGTCTAACTTTCTTATATAGTGTCTATGTCTGTAACATTATCTAGAACAGAGTTTTCTCATTTGGGAGCAATTTTACTCCCCATCTGGAGATATTTTTGAGTGTCACAACTTGGAGGGGGTGCACTATTGGCATCTAGTGGGTACAGGTCAGGGGATGCTGTTAAATATTCTATAATACACAACACAGTCTCCTCACAATAAAAGTTTAAGATGCATATCAGATATTCTTTCCAGTCCTTTTGGTGAACAAGGTTTTGCTAAGTTCAGTGGATAAGTCAAAGTAGATTGCACTTTGTCCTTTATTTTATTGTTTTGCAATGCTGAGGATTGAACTCAGGATCTCATTCATGATAAGCTGAAATTCTATCACTAAGCTATATTTCCAGCTTTATTTGTCCTTTTGAATTTTTTTTTTTAATTGTGCTTTTCCCCCCTGAATCAGTCATGATACCTAACTGATAAGGTCAACAATTGGAAGCACAATAAGCACCCTTTTTAAAAAAGATTTTATTGCAAAGCTAGTAGAATGCTAGATATGGCTGTCGTTTTTAGTTTAATAGAAAAGTGAGAGTATTGATTAATCCTTTGTAGTTATTTGTGAGGAACTTTTTGTTTTATGTACTATTAAACTTTCCCCAACTCTGTATAATTTCTATTCTTAACTGATTTGAACGATTATCTTCAATTCTTCAGAACATTAAATGTCGTCAGAAGACCGAGAAGCTCAGGAGGATGAATTGCTGGCCCTGGCGAGTATTTATGATGGAGATGAATTTAGAAAAGCAGAGTCTGTCCAAGGTGGAGAAACCAGGATCTATTTGGATTTGCCACAAAATTTCAAGATATTTGTGAGCGGTTAGTTAATAATATTCTCTTACACAGATTTTTCTAAATAAAGATTACTCTCAAATGTTTAGTGTACTCTAAACTATTTGTCATTGTGTGTTTCTAGGCATTAGTGATAGATGGTAGTAGTACAGATGCATGTTTCTATTTTTAAAAAATGGGAGATAAGCAGTTTGTAATTTCATTCTGCCTTTTGACCACTGGATTGAGGTATTATCCTGCATATTTCATGCATTCTGTCTTCTAACTAGCAGTTTACAGCCGTGAGTCACTGATAGTTTAATAGAGATAATCAAAGAGAAAACGAAAGAATATACCTGTAAAACTTGGGAAAGCCTTTAAGTACCATGGTGGTTGTTGATACTATTTGGTTTCCAGAATCATTTCAGCTATCATAAACAAGTGACATATCCTGTTACTCTGTGGCTGTTTGCTTCAAAAAGACAAAACTGCTGCTTTTGATACAAACACAGAAGACCTTGATGCATGCTTTCTCAAAATGTTTCTACTCTAGGGATATTGAATAAAGAACAAGTGATTATTTAAATGAAACTTTGGTTGTGAGAGTGTTGTGTGCTTTAACAGGTCCTCAAGCTGGAGATCATTGTGCTGGCACAAACATTCTCAACTGTGATTTGTGGATATTTGGCACATCCTAGTCTAAGAAAGTCATGGTTGTTTGATAGAAATAAACATCTTTTTCTTTGGATTACATCTTTAATTGTCTACTATAACCAACAACAAAACAAAACATTGATTATTAATGTTAGGAAATGTACTGAGAAGTGTTATGTAATAATATGTTATATGTCTTCATTACACATTTCATGGTGCTTAGTAGATTTCTTGAGGGCTTAGAAGATTTTTTTTTTTAAGTGGTGGCTATGAAGTTAAAATTAGGGAATAGAAAGTGCTTTGGGGGAGGGTTTTTATTCCCTCAACTAAAGCATTAATCTTTCTTGAGCACTGCTCAACAATAATGGACACTCAAGTGTTGATCAACTGATCCTTTCTAATCTTTGTTTTTGGTTCAGGCAATTCAAATGAGTGTCTCCAGACTAGTGGCTTTGAATACACCATTTGCTTTCTGCCTCCACTTGTGCTGAACTTTGAACTGCCACCAGATTATCCATCCTCCTCCCCACCTTCATTCACACTTAGTGGCAAATGGCTGTCACCAACTCAGGTAGACCCAAAACTTAATTTCTCCTATCCATTTTAGAACCTTACAAAATCATCTTTAATTGAAGACTACTTTGATGATCTTGAATTCAGTGCATGAAGAACAAATGACTTTGATTTTGTAATTTTTTCCCACTTGCCTTCATGAATCCTAATGTTAATGAATTGAAAATGTTTGGTGTTTTAAAAAGGAATGGCAGTAACTGAAGTGATTAATCATGAATTGCAATGGTAATAAGTTTTAATCAAGTATATTGTTTCTTGTCTTACTATTTTTAAATTTAATCTCTATTGTAATGGAGACTATAAGGTCCTCGTTTTTCATAGATGTTGATATTTTTTTCTTAGTTTTTAAAATACATTCCTTAAATGAAAGATGTAATTAGGACTGAAAATTGAGCTAAGGTAGCTATAATAAGAGAATTTCTTGAGTAAATATACCAAGCGATTTTCTTCCTAAAAATCTATATATTAATCAATAATTATTGACTAGTATCATTTAGTTGTAAATGTACACAAATAGAAACGTGTACAGTTCTTGTAGAGATCTCATTAAAGTTTGAGACCTTTTGTTGAGAGCCTTTATTCCCTCTGGGTTATATATTCTTTTCTAGTAACATCCTCAATTCTTTTTTCTTTTCTTAATTATACATAGTTATAGGCTGCAGTGTGATATTTCAACAAATGTAAACAGTATGTATTAATTAAATCAGGTAATTAGCATTTTCTTCTCTTTATCATTTATGTTTGAAGCCTTCATGCACTTCTTCAACCTGAACTCTTGATAAACATATATTCTGGGACATAATGGATCAATAAGAGCTACTTTTCTCGAGGTCATGATAAAGATTGGTATTTATTAAGACAAAACCTGTCAGAGTTGCTGATCTCAAGGAATAGTTCCTTATATTTTTAAATTTTTTAAGTTTTTAAAGTTATAGATGGACACAATGCTTTATTTATTTTTATGTGATGCTGAGGATCAAACTCAGAGCCTCATATGTGCTAGGCAAGTGCTAAACCACTGAGCCATGACCCCAGCCCTAGCTCCTTAGTTTTTAAACATATAATTTTCATTTCCCTACCCACCAGTCTAATCTTTTAGATGAAATTGCTTTTGCAAAATTGAGATTATGGTTTTGAAAAAATTAACTCTATAAAAGATAATACATGTAGAATAAAAAGGTATATTACTTTGCATTGTAGTATCTGTACCAGAGCCAGTACATGCAAGACAGCTGAGTATTTGCCCAGGAAGATAAAGACTATTGGACATTTAGATCACTGATAAATGACCAGATTATTGTAGATATTTATAGTTTCATTTCTCCAGAGAGCTCTTGATATTTGACTTTCATGCATTTATGCATGTACACACATGCAAACAGGACAGGTTAACTGTCTAGTGGTAGTTTCAGATTCTAGCATACTTAATGCTGACCTGTTGGGGGCTGCAGAGGAGGAGGATTGTTCATTTTTTGTATTACAGCTAAAATTACAGTATGATTCTTTATCAAATTCTTATGCATATAATTGAAATTTTAGTTGGTCTCTTAGATTCTTTCATGGTTCATTTCTCATTTGTTGCTGCAACCTGACTCCATGGCATTATGAATTTACCTATTGATAGTGAAGTTGACACATGGACCTGTTGTTATTCATTGAATTGGGGTGGGTAGATAGGATTCAAGAAGTGGATTTAGTTTTCTGGTATTTCCATTATTCTTCCTCCAATGTAAACACACATGGTCTCTCTCTCTTGCTCTTTTCCACTGTCTTCCCCTTTCCCTTTCACATTAACATTAACATGCATCCCTGTCTTTTGAGAAGGGACTGGAGAAGAAAAAGGGATGGCCAAAGAATGGGTTTTTTATTGGACTTGGTGACTCACACAGCATACAGAGCTTCCCTTTTAAGTATTTATTACATTTTATAGATGTTAGCACATTTCTCAAAAGCATGAGTGATATTATAAGCATCTTCAAACAAATGTGAAATAGTATTAGTTGTCCAATCTTATCTCACCAATAAGTATATAAGATTTTACCTGCATGGGGTTTAGTCAGTAGCACTGTGCAGAGCAAAGAACAGAAAATGTGGTCCTTTTTGACTTGTTTAAATTTATAACATTTGTTTGCCATCTGGAAGACTTATTTTTGAGTGTTTACCTAAAAAAGGAAAAGCAGCTTATAATTCCTGAGCTCCACTTACAAATATTTTACGTTTTTAATGGAAAATCCTCTTATATTTGCCTTTCAAATTGAACAGACCATTTTTTAAAGAGAAAAAGACAAAATAGTTTAACTTTGGTTGCTTAGTTTAGAAAGCGTAAGCTTACTCTATGGCAGCCAAACCATATTGAGGGCTTGTAGTTATGTCCAAGGTCAGTATTAGTCACTTCCCTCTATTAATCAGGATCTGATGTAAGCCCAGATTGCTTAATTAAAAGTAGCTTGTAAATCTGAAAAACAAGCTCTAAGGTTGAAGTCTGCTAGTAAATCCTTCAGATGAATTGACTTTCTGAGAGGACTTAACTTTTAACTTCTAACTTTTTGAGTTAGAATAAACTTTAAAACTTGGGTGGTATTTTTATTTTCTAAATTTATTCTCTATCTGACATATAAAAGCATAAAGATTTATTGTATTTATGGGATATGTGATATTTTAATGCATGCATTATGTATGTTTACATTACATACCTACGTATATAAGTTTAAGTTGAGGTAAATATCTGTCTTCTCAAGTATTTATAATTTCTTTATGATGAAAATATTTAACATCCTTCCTTTTTTCTTTATAAATATTTTTGTTATCTGTAGTCACTTTACTGTGCAATAGCACCCAGAATTTTTTTGCTCCTATATAACTGTAACTTTGTACCTATTAATCAACTATTCCCCAGTCTTCCTTCTCCTTTTTTCTCCCCAGCTTCTGGTAGCAACCATTATACTCTCCACTTCTATGAGATTAACTTTTCTGTATTCCAGATATGATCGAGATCATGTAGTACTTGTCTTTCTGTACCTGTCTTATTCCACTTAATGATTTCCAGTTACATGGTTGGAGATCCTTTTATGTCTGAATAGTATTCTGTTATATAAATGTACTACATTTTCCTTATCCACTCATCCATTGATGATTGTTTAGTCCACTTCTTGGCTATGGTAAATAGTGCTGCAATTAATATGGGAGTGAAGATACTCCCATATCTCTTTGACATACTGATTTTATTTTCTTTGGATATATACCCAGTAGTGGGATTACTGGATCAGATTATAGTTCTGTGTTTAATTTTTGAGAAACCTCCATACGGTTTTCCATATTGGCTGTACTAGTTTACTTTCTCACCAACAGTGTGCAAGGGTTCACTTTTCTCCACATCCTTGTCAGCACTTGTTTTTTATAACTGTGCTTGCTGGAATGAGGTGATATCTCATTCTGATTTTGGTTTGCACTTCCCCTGATTAGTCATGTTGAACATTTTTTAAAATACCTTGTTAGCCATTTGTATTCTTTTTTTGAGAAATATCTACTTAGGTCTATTCCTCTCTGCTCCTCCGCTAGTCTTTTTGCAGTCCTGGGGATTGAAACCAGAGCCTTGTGCATGCTAAATTAGCGCTCTTATCCCAGAGCTATACCTCTAGTCTCCTATTGCCCAGATTACTTAAATCAAGTTACTTGGTGGAGATTTTTTGTTTGTTTTGTTTGTTTTTGCTATTGAGTTTTTGGAGTTTCTTATGTATTCTGGATCAACCCTTGTCAGATGTATACATTACAAATACTTTCTCCATACTATTGGTTGTCTCCTAATTTGATGATTATTTCCTTTGCTGTGCACAAGCTTTTTAGTTTGCAGTAATCTCATTTGTTCATTTTTGCTTTTGTTTCCTAAGCTTTTAGGGTCTTATCCAAAAAGGCCCTGCTCGTTCCAGTGGTCTGAAGCATTTCTCGTATGTTTTCTGTAGTAGTTTCATAGTTTTAGGTGTTACATTTATGGTTTTAGTTTTTCAAACTGGTGAGAGATAAGAGTCTGGTTTTATCCTTCTGCATGTAAATATTCAATTTTGCTATCACTATTTATTTTATTTTAATGCATTTTTAGTTGTAGATGAATGCAATATTTTTATTTATTTATTTTATATGGTGCTAAGGATCAAACCCAGTGCTTCACATGTGCTAGGCAAGTGCTCTACCACTGAGCTACAACTTCAGCCCCGCCGTCATCATTTATTGAAAAGATTATTCTTTCTTTCTTGAATGATTATGTTTTGTGGTGCTGTGGATCAAACCCAGGGCCTCAGGCTTGCTAGGCAAGCCCTCTACCACTGAGCCACATCCCCAGTCCTGGATGATATTTTTTAACTGTTCTTTTTCTAACCATAATTCCAGAATACCTACAGGGCTAGGATTCCCAAAAGAAAAGAAATAGTTTGTTGTAGAACTAGATCTCTTTCTTCTGCATAAAGGTATAAAGTATAAACCAAAATCAAAGAATAAAAAAAAAAAAATCCTTCATTTCAGCTGTAAAATGTAAATCTTGTTTACATCATATGGAATTTTGCCATTTCTCCTGTTTTCCTGGTACTTCTTTTTTATATGTTTTTAGTTGTAGGTGGACACCTTTATTTTATTATGTGGTGCTGAGGATTGAACCCAGTGCCTCACACATGCTAGGCGAGTGCTCTTCCCTTGAGCCACAACCCCAGCCCTCTTTCCTGGTACTTCTAACTTAGGACTTGGTATACTGTTGTGGCTCATGTTGCTGAATATGAGTGCTTCAATAAGAATGTTGATACTGTTCTGTAGCACAGTTTATTATAGCAATAAACATTATGTTAGGAAGTGTGAGGGCCTAACTTACAAATTAAAAATATTCCAAGAGAGATCAAAGAATTGATAGCAGCTTCTTCTTTCCAAACTCAACAGAATTTTCATGTGCTTTTTCCTAGCTCTCTGCTCTCTGCAAGCACTTAGACAACCTGTGGGAAGAGCACCGAGGCAGCGTGGTCCTGTTTGCCTGGATGCAGTTTCTTAAGGAAGACACCCTAGCATACCTGAACATTGTCTCTCCTTTTGAGCTCAAGATGGGCTCTCAGAAAAAAATGCAGAGAAGGACGGCTCAGGCCTCTTCCAACACAGAACTAGAGTTTGGAGGAGCTACTGGATCTGATGTAGACCAAGAGGAAGTTGTGGATGAAAGAGCTGTACAGGATGTGGAATCATTGTCAAGTCTGATCCAGGAAATCTTGGACTTTGATCAAGCTCAGCAGATGAAATGCTTTAATAGTAAATTGTTCCTGTGCAATATTTGTTTCTGTGAGAAGTTGGGTAGTGAGTGCATGTACTTCTTGGAATGTAGGCATGTGTACTGTAAAGCCTGTCTGAAGGACTACTTTGAAATCCAGATAAAAGATGGCCAAGTCCAATGCCTCAATTGCCCAGAACCAAAGTGTCCTTCAGTGGCCACTCCTGGTCAGGTAACTTGACTTTGCTAATGGTTGCCTCCTAATTACCTTTCACAGAAGAAGACTTCTTCTCAGGGACTTCCTTGATAGCTAGCTCATGGGGCAATCTAAGGCCTTGGAACAAGCACACAAGTTGTTTCACTGTATCCATTAAGAATGCTATATAGTTTGGCCAGGCACAGTGGCACACACCAGCAACTCAGCTGAGGCAGGCAGATCACAAGTCCAAGGCCAGCCTTAGCAACTTAGCAAGACCCTGTTTTAAAATTTTTAAAAAGGGCTGTGGATGTGGGGATAGAGCTCAGTGGTAAATCACCATTGGGTTCAATCCCTAGTACTTGTGGGGAGCGGAAAAGCTGTTATGATCTTAATCTACCATTTAAGCAAATGTAAATGCTACCTTTTTTGGCCTTGGAATGGGCAGTCTTAGACAATGAGAAGTGTTCAAGGAATTATGAAGTAATTCATAATTGCTTACTTTGTGTATCTGCTAGGATTCTATCAACCTTGGAATCACTAGCCTTTACTGGGGTGAGATTAGGATCTGAAGGGGACATCCTTTGGAATCATTCATAGACTTTAGCATAAGTCATCCTACTTGTTTTTATTTTCTTTGTTTTTAAAATAAAATTTTAAGGCATAATTTTATTTACAATAAGAGATACCCATTTAAATTGTATGGTTTGATTAGTTTTGACAAATGTGTAGATCCATGCTACCACCATTCAGTCAAGATAGAGACCATTGCCTATTGGTTTATTCTGAAGGAGGATAGAGGTTTCAATTTCTGTGCCCATCTAATTTATACCAGCATTCTAAGAATCTCCTTGGGATCAGAACTGGTTAAGGAATTATTAAACCTATGGTGTTTTATATTTCCCTTCAGGTCAAAGAGCTAGTGGAAGCAGAGTTATTTGCCCGTTATGACCGCCTTCTCCTCCAGTCCACCTTGGACCTGATGGCAGATGTTGTATACTGTCCCCGCCCATGCTGCCAGCTGCCTGTGATGCAGGAGCCTGGCTGTACCATGGGCATCTGCTCCAGCTGCAATTTTGCCTTCTGTACCTTGTGTAGGTTGACCTATCATGGGGTCTCTCCATGTAAGGTAACTGCAGGTATGTTGTAACTGTGAATTCAGGCCCCGTATCCTTTACCCCTTCTCCACCAAGGCTATATGGCTTCAATTCTTTTATATTTAGAAGTATTCATCCGATATATCTTTCTGTGTCAGTAACTGCCCTGGGCTCTGGGCATGTAGCAGTGACCAGAGAGACAAAATTTCTGCCTTCATGGAACTTGCATTCTAGTGGAAGTAACAGGCAAACTAAATAAATAAGGATATTAGGTAATGGTAGGTGCTAAGGGCAAAAAAGAAAGCAGAGGCAGGATATGAAATGTTTCAGTCAAAGAGTATGGCCATTTATTTAAAAGATTTTTAGCATTCAAAGTAGTATAAAAGTTTATTTTCTATTTCGCTTTCTAGAGAAATTAATAGATTTACGAAATGAGTACCTGCAAGCAGATGAAGCTAATAAAAGATTTTTGGAACAGAGGTATGGTAAGAGGGTGATTCAGAAGGCCCTGGAAGAAATGGAAAGTAAAGAGTGGCTGGAAAAGAACTCAAAGAGTTGCCCATGTTGTGGGACTCCCATACAGGTGAATGTTTTGTATCAGACTTGGAGGCAAACAGATTTGAAAACATGTCATCATTATTATTAGTCAATTTTATGAGTTAATAAACAAATACAATTTAGTATTTACTAAGCTTTCTTACTTAGAAAATGCAAATTTGACTATTAACAATGTTATTGACTTTGTTTTATTATTTTTGCAGTGCTAGGTATTAAACCAAAGACCTTGTGTATACTTTTTTTAAAAAATATTTATTTTTTAGTTATAGGTGAACACAATATCTTTATTTTATTTTTATGTGGTGCTGAGGATCGAACCCAGTGTCTCACGCATGGTAGACGAGCGCTCTACCTCTGATCCACAACCCCAGCCCCGACCTTGTGTATACTAAGCAAGTGTTGTACCACTGGGCTATGTTCCCAGCCCTATTTTTAATTTATTTTGAGACTGGGTATTGCTAAATTGCTCAGGTTGGCCTTCAATTTGTAATCCTCCTGCCTCAGATTTCCCAGTAGCTGCACTTACAGCAGTGCACTTCCACTGAGTTTGTTATTGACCTGAAACGTATGTAGACTTCTCTTTCACAGTGCTTTCTTGTAGAGAGAATTGTTCTCACAGTATATCCACCTCAGAATTGAATGGGTTATGCTTTAGTCCATTTTATCTTGTTAATTTACCCCAGATTGGATACATTATAAAGAAAAGAGTTTATTTTGGCTTAGGTTCTGGTCTAACGTTGAGGGGCCTTCTTTTTGGCAAAGTCTCAAGACAGTTACAGACCATCACATAGCAAGAGATAGGGAGTGTGTGTTTCCTGTAGTCTCTCATCTTATAATTTCATCAGTTTCTAATCAGTCTCCCCGCCATGACTTTAATCCTAATCTTCTCCCAAAGGCCCACCTCTAACACCATAGTCAGATTAAGTTTCCACAATGGGAATTAAACTCCAACATGAGTTTTGGAGGGTACAAACCTTATTCAAACTGTAGCTAGTTAGAGGAGGACATACTGGAGATACAGTCAACTAACTACCTCTGAACTTTTAAAAAATCATATCTGACTGGGTATGGTGCACATGCTTGTACTCCCAGTTATTCAGGAGGCTGAGGCAAGAGGATCTCAAGTTTGAGGTCAGCCTTGGAAACTTAGTGAGATGCTGTCTCAAAATAAAAAAAATAAATAATAGGTAAAGCATAACTGATTCAATTCTGAGGTGGATAAACTGTGAGAACAATTGTCTCTATAAGAAAGCACTGTGAAAAGGGATAGGGATGCATCTCAGTGGTAGAGGGTCCCTGGGTTCTACCCTCATACTACCCCCCGCAAAAAAAAAAAAAAAAAAAAAACATCATCTGGCCAGGCACACTGGCACCTGCTACTTGAGGCTGATGCAGGAGGAGTGCAAGTTTTGAGTCCAGCCTGGGCAATTTAGCATTACCTTGTCTCAAAGTGAGATAAAGGACCAGGGCTATAATGCAGTGGAAGAGCCAGCAGCAGTGGCTCAGGTCTGTAATCCCAACAGCTCAGAACACTGAGGCAGGAGGATTGCAAGTTCAAAGCCAGCCTTAGCAATTAGCAAGGCCCTTTCTCAAAATAAACAAGGGTGGAGGATGTTGCTCAGTGGTTAAGCACTTCTGGATTCAATCTCTGGTACCAAAAAAAATAAAAACATTAAAAAGTCAGTGAGGGCTGGGGATGTGGCTCAAGCGGTAACACGCTTGCCTGGTATGTGCAGGGCGCTGGGTTTGATCCTCAGCACTATATAAAATAAAATAAAGATGTTGTGTCTGCTGAAAACTAAAAAAAAAAAAAAAAAGTCAGTGATAGAGCACTTGCCTGGCATGTGTGCAGCCCTGAGTTCAATCCCCACTACAAGAGGGAAAAATGTCACATCTTATTCCTCAAAACTACCCAGGAAAGCAGCATACCCATTTAACAAGTATATACTTAGAAAGTAGAGAAATTTTTTTTCTATTAATCTGAGTCAAATAATTAGAAAAATCTGTTATTTCTTGCCAAAATTTTAACCTTTTAAAGTCAAAATATAACTACTGTTCCAATCCTTTATATCTGAACTGAACCTAGTGGTGATTCTCTAGTTAATAATGATGTCATTACATATTCTCCAGTTTGAGTTTATATATATGTGTGTGTGTGTGTGTGTGTGTGTGTGTGTGTGTGTTTATACACACACATAGGAACCTGGCATTATATTTGATCACTTCTGATATGCCTTAGCCCTAGAATAGGTTGGAAGACTCGATACCAAATATTTACTTAGGTTTATGTAAAAATTTAAAACTTAAACATTTAATCCAAACATTTTAATGTTAATCTAACTACATATATCATCATATATGGTCATATGTAATTACATATATAGTCATATATGTTTGGTTTGTATCTACCGTTTATCAGAAGATATGTGAGACACTGGGTTCGACTCTTAGCATCACATATAAATAAATAAAATAAAGATCCATTAACAACTAAAAATATTTAAAAAAAAAAAAACGATTTTGCTAAGTATCTATTTGTAGAATACCTACTAAATATTTTCTATATTTTACTTGTAATGCAAAATTGTAAGCATTAAATAGTGGTGTGTTACCTGTATATTTCAATTCTATATGAAAACAGGGAGAAAACTAGAATTTTATATGGAATCTTTTTGGCACTTGTTTTTCACTTTTGCTTTTACATCCTTAATAATGTTCTTTTTGTCCTTCCCACCAGAAGTTAGATGGATGTAACAAGATGACATGTACTGGCTGTATGCAATATTTCTGCTGGATTTGCATGGGTTCTCTATCTAGAGCAAACCCTTACAAACATTTTACTGATCCCGATTCCCCATGTTTTAACAGGTATGTATACACAGAATCCATAGACTTAGCAGCACTTTTTGGTACCTGATTTGCAGACTACAAATCTCATGTTTTACTTATGTACTCGGACTTAGAGAATTCTACTACATTTTCCAAATAAATGTTTATATTAGTTTCTTGAAAGTGAGTTTAATAATGAGAATATACACTGTCTGAAAATACTTTACTTTTTTTCCTCTCAATTTTGTTGTTATTGTTGTCTGTCTGGTGCTCAGGATTGAACCCAGGGCCTTGTACATTATAGGCAAGCACTCTGTCACTAAACCACACCACACCCCCAGCCCTTTTTACTTTATTTTAAGATAGGATAAATTGCTGAGGCTGGCCTTAAACTTGTGATCCTCATGCCTCGGCCTGCTGAGTAGCTGGGATTATAGGTATGTACCACCACAAGTAGCTAAAAGAACTATTCTTATTAACTTTAAGGCAGCTTGCTGAGAGGGACCCAGATGTCAGCCCTCCTCTATGGAGTGATTAAAAAGAAGAAAAGATATACACAGATGTTATTAAAACAGTACAGAAAGTGGTTTTGAGAGGAGAAAAAACATTACATTTAGTTTTATTGAAGTGCCTAAATATGTACCTTATTTTATGCTTCCAGGTTGTTCCATGCTGTGGATGTTAATGGAGATATTTGGGAAGATGAGATTGAAGACTAGTTAACTCTTTCTGCTCATAATATGGAAATGGAATGGTTTGCCCTAATCTTGTCAAGTGTACAAAGTAACTTTGCAGGATATTTAGGGTACCATGCATTCATAGAAGATAAGGAAGAGCAAAGTTTATATTTTCATTTGGTACTACTGATTATGGCACCTTCACACATTTTTCCATGTATCATAAATTGATAAAATTATAAGCCAAAGGTTCAGAAAATGAAAATTACAGAATATTAAATAATATAATATGCCCAAAGCTCTTTTTAACTAAAAAGTAAATATTTATTTTCTTCCCCAAGCTTTAGGTAAGGAGAAGGGTCAGGAATTAAACATATAGACCTGTCTCCAAGAAGCATCCCTCTGAGACATTCTGTTGGAGCCCACTCAGTACTCCTAACAGCTGGGGTGGGTAGAAGCCTTATTAAAATCGTACTGAGAGCCTGATCCCATTCACTCCACATTACTCACATTCCTTCCAACTGAAATTTCTGCTAAGTTCTCTTTGGAGGAAGCTTTTTGCTCTATGACTGGATGGCCCAGTGTTATTTTGATTGATGCTTTTTAGAATTTAGAAATTTATAATAATTTAAGAAATATTTTTCAGCACCACAAACACTGTGGGTGGCTTGATATTTATGAGTGATATATATAATTCACTGATTTTGAGCCAAATCTATAATGTAATGAAACTGATGTGGGAGAATTTCAGCCCTATTCTACTTTCCTGGGCAGTAGAGCTTAGATTTACCTTTTTGTTCTACATTTTCTCCTTTTACCCTCCCCCTGCCTTCTGTTGCAAGGACAGTTTTAATATTAATTCCAGCAGCACACATTTTCCTCTGCAGAAACAAGAGAAAGCCTAATGTATTCTCAAGCTGAACAAGCTGAATGTTCTTTAATTATCTGGTTTTTGAACCTATATACATTACTGTAGTTCCAGCCCTAACCTGAGTTCTTTTTAAAGGTCTTCTCTAATGAGCTATGGGAATTTGGCTTTTTTGCAACAGCAGTGCTTTGGGTGATAATTTTGTCTTGATACCTAGATTCCTATTTCTGGATTTTGTTGGCTTTTTGGAAAATTGTTTTTCCTTATGGTTTGGTGAGTGGCTTAGCAAATTAAATATATATATATATATATATTTTTTAAAGAGGGATAGAAGAATTCAGTTGCAGCTTGTGAACATGTTTTTGCTTCTACCTTGTCATTGAAAATTGAGGAATCACTTTTAACTGTTTTAGGTGTGTATGTCCAAAAAGTCAGCAAGTGTGTTTCTGGATTGTCAATGAGGATGCTTAATCTTAAAAATAAAAATAGTTTTTAAAAATCATCTTATAATTAGAACAGAGTTGCTGCTGTTTGTTCTATCATCGAGGCAACTGATCACATTTTAAAACTATTATAACTTTTTACTTTTTTGGTGCTAGAGGTTGAACCCAGGACCTCAAGCATGCTTAGCATGCACTTTGCCCCTGAGCTACACCTGTACCCAAGGGGTCATAAAACCCTGTACCCAGGTATAGCTCTTAAAGTGAGAAAAAGAAAGTCCTGAATAGAACTTTCTTTTCTTATCTGGGCTTGTGACTGAGCCTAGATTTTAAGGCTCATGTTTGTTTAAACAGCTATGTTTTATGGACTTTCATTTAACACATTTTATATGAGAACTGAAGTTAAAGAATAAGTTGGTGATAAGAAATGGAAATTGACAAATGATTATTCATTGTATACCTAAGAAAAGTGATTGAATAATTTGGAATTTTTTAGTAGTAGCCACTCAGAAATTCTAGTTCATAAGCTGGTTGATATTTGCTACCGATCATTTTATTTTAAGCTGTTGTATATTGATGATATCATAGATGTAGGAAAGAAGTCTTCATAGTACGGTTTTGTGAAAGAAATGGAAGGATATTTTTCTTCTTTTATGATTTTTAAAAACCTAACACAGGTATTTATTCACCTGAATGTTTTATTTCTTCCTTTCTTAGGTACAAAATATTGATCCCTTAATTTTATCAAAGAACTTAAGGCTTATAAAGCCTTATTTTTTACCCATATTTTTTAGTGATAGATCATAATTATACATAATGGTGGGATTTGTTGTTACATAGTAAAGCCTTATTTTTTTAATTTAAAAAAAATTTTAGTTGTAGATGGACACAATATCTTTATTTATGTATTTTTATGTGGTGCTGAGGATTGAACCCATTGCCTCATGTTTGCTAGGCAAGCGCTCTACCACCGAGCTACACCCCCAGCCCCACAAAGCCTTATTTTTGAGGCATAGTTATAAGCTGATTTTGATATGGTATAGTTTGGGTAGAGTATTTTTGTTTCTGAGTAAAATGAAAGATTGGGGTAACTCCCTGACTACCCTGTAAAACAACTGAGTTTGGGGAAAGTTGCCATGTCACAAAAGTATATGATGGAATAGAGTTTTGTACCTAAGGACAAAATAAGAAGACCTTATCTTACAAGTGGACTGAGATTTGCCATACATTGACATGAACCTTTATGGGTCCTTTTGGTAGGAATTTAAAGAGGCGATGTCTCTTGATTTTATATGAAAGGTTTGTGGGTCTAGAGTGGAGAAATTAAAATAAGCTTCCAAATAACTTTTTTCCTTATGTCAAAATAGAAGCTCTGAATTTTTAAGCTTGTTTGTGATGGAACAAAGGGCCTGTATTTGTCAATTGAGGTACATCTTGTTTAACATTTATTTATTTATTTATTCATTTATTTATTTTGTTATCAGGAATTGAATTCAGGGGCACTTAAACCACTGAGTCACATCCCCAGCCCTATTTTGTATTTTATTTAGAGACAGGGTCTCACTGAGTTGTTCAGCGCCTCACAGTGCTGAGGTAGCTTTGCACTCAAAGTCCTCCTGTCTCAGCCTCTCAAGCTGCTGGAATTACAGGTGTACCACTGCACCCAGCTCATAATTTTTTGGTTTTTTTTTTTAAGGAAACTTATAGAATAGTTTTAGATTTATAAAAAACTACAAAGGTAGCATAGAGTTCCCATATATCCTATACCAAATTTCCCGTTATTACTGAACGTTAGTATGGTGCATTTGTCACATTAATGAACCAGTTTTGATATATTTTTAATTACAGTCCATATTTTATTCAGAGTTTTTCCTTTATGTCATTTTCTGTTCCAGGGTCCAATCCAGGATACCACATTATTACATAGTCACCATGTTTTAATTGTCAAAATCCATTTTTATTGTTAGTGCTGTATAAACTTCATTATATCTTAAAACACCTAGATTGACCAGGAGCTGAAAAACTTTTCTTGAAGGCTAATTGATCACCTAGTCCTAGCAGGTACGATAAATCAATGATCAAGGTCTTCAAATCAGTTTTTCCTCAGGATACTTCTTTGCTGCATGTGCAGCTTTATAGGCTTACTTGGATGGTCATTTTCCTGCTCAGATTTATTGGGGGGAGGTGGTCATTAAACCCTGGACAAGTTGATTAGACTATCCTGTGGATCAGCTGGGCCCACATGGCTTTGCACTGAGAGAACTTGCTTGCTGTTTCGGCTAAAACTTGAAGAGCTTGGAGTGCTTTTCTTTCTGTCTAGAGATGTGGCAAACAGAAAAGACTTGGAAACCATCTTTCCAGGCCTGTAGCATTGTCAATAAGGTCATTTTTTAGTAGTAGAGGGCTCTAGTTTACATTAGAAATCCCATAATATATCTGCTATTTATTTTTCTGTCAAGAGTAGTGAGTTAATCAGGTAAGAATCTTGAGGTGGTTCATATGATTTCATTGACTGGAATTTGGATCTTCCACCAAATATTAACTTTGTTATAAGCATCACCAACAGGTGGCAGCAGTTCCCCTGTATAAAAATAGAGTGGCCTAGGAGACCTGGTGGGGCAAGAATCTAGTCCTGGCTACTCTGGGAGGCTGAGATAGTAAGATCACTTGAGTCCAGCAGTTCAGGACCAACTTGGACAAAATGGTGAGACTCAATCTCAAAAAACAAACATATAAACACAGAGTGACCAGTTAAGCTAGAAATAGTATTTTGTTAACAGAAGCAGACTTAATTTCTGGGATTATAATTTTCCTCATTGTGTTTCATCATAGTATCTTTTATACCTTGGGAGACAGAATATAGCAATATCAGCAAGGCAGGAAGAGTAGTATTACCAAGAACTTTTAGGCCACTTAAAATTTACTTGATCCGTAGTTGCTATCTTATTCAATTGTTCCACAATGGCAAGTATTATGCCTAACAGGTACACATATCTTCAGCTACTAATGGAAGGCAATTAAGTTATTTATCAAGCTCCTGAGTAGGACCAAAGAATTGTACCAATGTGATGCCCACTGATGCTGGTTAAAAAGAAGAAGACAGTTTGTTCCCTAAACTTGGCTAAATAAAAATAATTGGTCAGCAGACCAGGATGAGGTTTTGTGGTTAGAAGGCTGGCTCTAGGAACTTTAGGGATGTTCTTCACAGATGTTAAGGTGCTTATCGACTTTCAGCACCCATAGTTTAGACTTTGTACAATTACTCGGTGGCTTGAAGATTCACCACTCCAAGCATTCCCATATTTCTCTGAGCCACAGGATGCTTTGGAGAAGATTGTGCACATTGAAAACTTTGTGAGATTCTGATGCTCATGTAGCTAGCAGAGTTAGCACAGTTATTTCTTTAACTTGCTTAGACTGTTTTATCCCGTTATAAAAACAACCCCCCAAAAAGAAAAAATAAACTTATGCAACGTAAAATTTTTAAAGCAATTATGTATCTTACTCTCAATCCATTCCACTTTTGCAACTTATTATACTTCCTTGAATAATTCACTCATTTAACAAATAATGAGCACCTCATAATGGGCCTATTTTTCTAGTTGCTGAGAACATAGCAATGAATAAAATGGATGTACTGTCCCTGCCCTTGTGAACTTAAATTCTGATGGATAGAGATGGACAATAGGCAAACTATATAGGTCACCAGAAGATAAGTATCAGTGGAAAGAAGTCAAGGAAGAGATAGGGAGTTGGGGGAAGCAGGGCAGTGCTGGATTTTTTTAAAATTTTTTATTTTTTTAAATTTATTTTTTATTTTTTGGTACCAAAGATTGACCCCAAGGGTGCTTAACCACTGAGCTACACCCCTAGCCCTTTTTTGGTGTGTGTTGTGGGCATATTGGGGATTTAACTCAGGGTCACTTGACCACTGAGCCACACCCCAAGTCCTATTTTGTATTTTATTTATAGACGGGGTCTTACTGAGTTGCTTAGCACCTCCCTGTTGCTGAAGCTGGCTTTGAACTCGAAAGCCTCCTGTCTCATCCTCTTGCCTCAGCCTCCCAGGCGGCTGGAATTATGGGTGTGTGCCACCATGCCAGGCACAATGCTGGAATTTTAAAGAGGGAAAAGACTTCTTTATAATAGCACAATGACAAAGGCTTGGCAATGTGGCTGTGACCCTTTTAGCTGCTTGGAAAGACAAAATTCCAGGTATAGACACCAGGGCAAATGCCCTTGGGATGGGGACACGTTAGAGGGCTCTAGGAACAATATAGTAAGCAGTAAGGGCTGAAATAGACCGAGGAAGGAAGAACAGTAAGAGATAGGACGTGAATGGGTAGTACTACAGACAGTTCCAGGGCTTGAGTGAATTTAGAAGACTTTGCACAGAGGAATAATATGGTCTGAGTTAGGTTTTAGGGGTGAGCAAGCTTAGAAATCAGTTAGGCCATTTGTGGCAACTCGGGTAAGAAGTACAGATGGATTGTGCTAATGTGCCAGCAGAATTTGGGGAATTGGATCCTGGCATGATGGCACATACTTATAATCCCAGGGCCTTGGGCAGCTCAGGCAGGAGGATCACAGGTTCAAGGCAGCCTTGTCATCTTAGTGAGACCCTGTCTGAAAATAAAAAGGGCTGGGTATATAGCCCAGTGGTAGAGCACTCCTGGTTTCAATCTTCAGTACCCCAGTAATACAAAAAAAAAAAAAAATTCTTGAGAATTAGATTCTGTACTTAGCTTGAAGGCAAAACTAATAAGATTTGCTCATAGACTTCATATGTATTGAGAGATAGTGAAGCATCAGGGTTGGTTTCTAGGTGTTCTGAGCAGTTGTGATGGAGAAGACTATGTAGACAGCATGGGTTTGTGGGTGAAGATTAGGAATTTAGTTGTGGGAAAGTATGTTGGAGATGCCTGGTAGTTATCCCAGCAGAGATGTTAGATAGGCAGGTAGAGATTCATGCTAGAGATAAAAATATTGGAGACAACATGTAGATGATCTTTGAAGCCAAGAGACTAGATGAGCTTATCAAAGGAGTAAGTTGTATATAGAGAAAGGGCCAAGGACTGGCCCAAATGCTAAGAGGCTGAGGAAATGAGGAAGAACCAGCAAAGGAGACAGGGAATGGTCAGGTCAGTAAGGGAAGGAAACCAGCAGTGTGTGCTGTCCTGGAAGTCAAGTCAAGTTTGAAGGGAGGAGTAATCAATTGTGTCAGATGCTGCACATAAATAATATGAGCTCTAACAATCAAGCAGTCAGTGTTAAGGTCATTGGGAGACTTTGATAGGTGCTGTTCGAGTGGAGGGGAGATGAAAATCTGGAGTGTATTTGAGAAAGAAAGGGATGTTCTCACAACAGGTAAAAAGCTAAACAAACTGAACAATTTCTAAAAAGGAAAGGGATGGGGAACAGTTAGCCTACCTAAGGCAGAAACTGCTAGAGCCAGTGATTGAATTTAAACCAATTACTGAGGACTGAGTGTGGACCACCTTGAGAATTAAAAACTGCGAGCCAGCTGGGCGTGGTGGCGCATTCCTGTAATCCTGGTGAGTTGGGAGGCTGAGGCAGGAGGATTGCAAGTTCCAGGCCAGCTTGGGCATATGGGTGTGTGTGGTGGTGGGAACTTGTGGACATTATTTTCTATTCTATTTTCAAGGTCATCAGTCGAGAAAAGCTGACGGAGCGGCTTGAGACCTTATGAATTGGTCTTCAAGGAGACTCAATGGAGTGGGCATGATTACTAGTCTGATTACCTGATGGCATTAGGGCTCCCTTGAGGTTCAAGTAACTCCATTCTGTTTTACTTACCCACTGTCTCATCACAGTCACAGAGTGCCTTGTTGACACTTAGGCAGGCTTCACTAGCATCTTGTCACACTAAGTTAGACTTCCTTCTTGGTAGGCTAGTGTGCTAACCCATCATCATGTAATATGCTACTTTCCTTGCTTCTCATGTATGATTGCTACTCTTGGGGAGCATGCTTCTTGTTCAGCAAACAGTGGTGCCTTCTATGGCACTGTTATGGTGCGGGATAGAGTAGGATTTAACAAAGTCTGCCTTCATGGAGCTTAAATTGAATGGGGAAATCCTGTCAGTAAATGGTTCTGAGAAAAAAGAGCAGGGCAGGGAGGGCAGGCTTCAGAGATTGCCACTTTGTATTGTAGGGTCAGGGAAGATCTAACAAATGGCATTTGAATATTTTCAGAGACCCGAAAGGAGGAGGAAGAGTAGGCCACAGCAGTGCATCTGTACTTATGAGCAGACTACATAGGGAGAAGGAAGGTGACACCTTTTTATGTCCATGCTGCCACTATTGACCAAATATTATACTTTAAACACATTCTATCCACACTTCCTGAAACACTACTCTTTGTACACTTAATACTACCTTTTCCCTTTTTGAGTATCAGACTTTCAGTTTTATAGATTCAACACGTCACTGTAGACTGTATTTAGTATTTTTAATCAAATTATCACAACCTGGTCAGTGGAGTCCAATTTAACTGGCTGTTTTGTCTTTTCAACACTACCTTAGACACCCCTGAAAGCACCCTTGTTTTCTTTTTCTAAATATTTATTTTTTGGTTTTAGGTGGACACAATATCTTTATTTTACATTTATGTGGTGCTGAGGATCGAACCCAGTGCCTTATGCATGCTAGGCAAGTGCTCTACCAGAGCCACAACCCCAGCCCAAGCACCCTTGTTTTCTAGCAACAAGATACTTCAGGTCCACCACCATGATCCCTGCCCCAAAACATATAATTAGGTCCTCGCCAACAAGCCTGGGGTAGATTCGAGGTTTAAACTGGCCCAGAGGTGCAAGTCCCACTTGATTCACATAAGTACTGGTATTAGAAGGATGATCCTGCTGTTGGGCCACCAGGGAAGCAGATTGAGATCAGATCTCTTCAAGGTCTCAAGTTCATACAGATGTCTCCAGTTTGGCTGTCATCTCTAAATCCTTTTTCTTTAAATTCTACTATAGTTAATTTTATCTTGACTGGATAAACAAAATGTGGTATGTCCACACAATGGAATACTAACAAAAAAGAATGGACAACTGCTGTTATGTGGACCACCTCAAAAAATATGCTTGGACTGGGGATACAGCACAGTGGAAGAGTGCTTAGCATGCACAAGTTCCTGAGTTCAATAACCAGCAACACAAAATACACATAATCACCAAAGATGTTATGCTGAGTCAAAGAAGTCGGACACAAAAGATGTCATAAATTCCATTTATATGAAATGTCTAATAAGGGTAGGGATATAACTCAGTGGTAGAGTATGTACTTAGCACATATATACAAGGCTCTAGGTTCAATCCCCAGCACTGCCTCCCTACAAAAATATGTCCAGGAAAGGTCAGTCTATAGACAGAGCATATCAATGACCACCTGGGACTGGAGGCAGAAGCAGGAGCTCTGTGGAATGATGAAGAGGATCACACAACTCCACACACCTAAAAATCAATGGATTTATATCAAGTGGATTTTACTGGCATGTAAATTATACTCCAATAAAATAAAAACCCTTCTTATTTATATGTCCTTAATTATATGACCAAAGATATTTCTTTACCTAGAACTTTAACACAAAAAAATTGTATTTTTGCATAACTTGCAGATACTTTTGCAGTGCGGGGGATTGAAACCAGGGCCTCACACGTGCTAGATAAGCACGCTACCAATGCTACATCCCCAGCTCCTATCATATTTTTAATAGCCATTATCCCTGCTTAAATCTCAAGTATAGCCACAATATGAAAATGTATTGCTCATCTGTTTATTCCCACCTTTTTTCACATAGGTGCTTCATTTTTATAAAAATCTTTTTTCACCCTGATGATTAAAGACCAACAGACTGTTGCTATGCTGGTGATCTTCCTGCAAGCTCTAGTAAGGACTCAGTGTGAAGCTTGGTTCACCAGCTACTTACAAAATTTATCAATTTTGGAAACAAAACTTCAGAAGACAACCTTCTGAACTTCGGAGGTAGAAATCCACAAATGACACACTTTATTGAAAATATTGGATTTAATAGAAAAAATCACATTGTAAACAAGTCCACTGATTGATTAGCTTAACACAGAATGACAGCACAATCACATATAAAAGCTAAAGAAAGAGATGCTGGTGCCAAAGGCAGCACTTTAAGAGAGGCCTGAGCCAGAATTTTCCCAGAAATAGGCAGCAGTAGCTTCAAACAGGCACAAGAACAGGGAGGCTGAGGCAGCAACCACTCCACAAAGGCTTAAGGGCATAAGAGGAAGACAGCAACAAAATATTTGGCAGGGAGGGCTGAAGGACAAATGGGCAAAGGGTTTTTGTTTTTTGAAATTTTTTGTGGTGCTGAAAACAGAACCCAGGGCTTCATGCACACTAGGCAAATGCCACATCCACAGCCCAGGCTTGTAATTCTTGATATTCTGACATCAGATCCTACCACACAAACCTGAGAGGGTTACAGGAGCAGGGTATGTTAAATGGGGCAACAATACTAAAAGTATCTGGTGTGTGGCCTTGGCACTTAACTCTGAGGGAGGCAGGAGAGTGTGGCATTTGAGTGTAGTGACTAAACTCAGAACTGAGCTGCTTTCTGCCCCAGCACCTTGTATGATCACAACCCTGAAGCTGTAGAAGTGTCTGTTGCCCTGGTGCGTCTCCTCCTTACTGATGAGTATGTAAGAGACCTCTGACAAAAACACAGGGCTCTAGAGGGAAAAGGTTTCTACCTCTCCTTTTGGGTCCCCAAAGGGAGAGAAGTTTGTCATGGATGGACCCCTGGAGGCTTTGGAGTTAATAGCACAAGCTACCTCTTTTAGCCCCAGCCACCCAAATCCTCCTCCAAGGAGTCCTCCCAGTTCATGGAAAAGCCACCTTGAGAGTAGAAAAACAACTAGGAGAAAGAGAGTAAGGAACAGTTTTCTTTCTGTGGTACTTGTTACTGACCAGAGAAGCTGCTACCTTGTATGTCATTTAGATATCAAGTTCACGCCTTAACCTGAAGCAGCAGTTCTCACCTAAGGGGCAGGCCTGAAGACTCCAAAGAGATTGAGTCCAAAATACACAAGCCCCTAATTCCCACCCCCTAATAGGTGCACATAAGGATAGAAATTCCTGACAGGAATGTGTTGTACACGTGAACAGTGGCTAAGGCAGAACAAAAAGCCAAGAAGCCCTAACATGAGTGTGGTGGACAGCAACATGATGGAGAACACTGTTCAGAGACTGTTTCTGATTAAGTTACATGTCATTCCACAGCTGAACTCCATTGACAAGGCTTCTAGCCTCGGAACCAAGAAGAGTAAATTCACCTACTTACTGCAGTAACCATACTGGACTAAAGAAAAACAATTCTGTTCTCCTAAAGAAAATTTCCTATGAGGTACTTGATAGTAGGTCCCAGCATAGGCTAATCACTGTATGGTTTCTTAGAAGACTGGCTTTTCTCAATTTCTTTCTCTTTGATACTGTACAGGGGGTCCACCAACTTGTTATGAACAAGCATTAAACCTATTAAAAAAAAAAAGTAGTTAATGCAGATAGAGGCAAGAGTTCCACGATTATCAACAAGAACTTCTAGAAGCTCTCCAATTTTATCCTAGAACTGACACTCTTATCTTTCTGATCTCCAAATCATAAAAACCTTAAGAGCAGGAAGAGTTTGTTACTCCCAGTGAATGCTAGAGTTCATGGAAGTTCCGTCAACACAACCACAAGGACAGCTGACTATTTAAAGGTTAATCTTTTCAACAAAGAAAAATTCCTAATTTACCTTCCTATTTATTAGATGAGAGTGTTCATGTAATTTGCCTAAAGCAGGAGGTGTACCAGGGATTGAAGCTCGGGCTTTACATGTGCTTGGCTAACTCCCACTGAGCTACACCCAACCCTCTAGTAAATATCCTTTTAAAGTAAAAGAAAGATCCTGTAGATCTTCACTTCAAGGCACTTCAGGACCTTGACTTAAGGGGAAAGATGTGTATGAGATCTAGACTGAGAACACCCAAGACTCAATGTCATCACAAGGAGATCACACACAGCTCTTTGACTAAAACTTTGGGTTTTTTTTTTTTTTTTTTTGCCTCCTCAGAGCAAACATCTCCAGAAGTTGACCCTTGCAGTCATGGATGGTAGAGAAATGACTGTATTGTGAGGCAGTAGAATCTGATTTTTGAGATTCTAGGTGTCCATTAAAATGGCCAAAGTGAGGGCTGGGAATGTAATTCAGTGGTGGAACACTTGTCTAGCATGTGGAGAAACTGAGTTCCATCCCCAGCACAGGAGAGGGGGTCGGGGGATTGAATGAGCCAGGTGTGGTGCCACACACCTGTAATCTCAGCAACTCAGGAAGCTGAGGCAGGAGGATCATAAGTTTGAGGCCAGCCTTAGCAACTTGGTGAGACCTTGATTCAAAAAATAAAAAGGGCTGGGGATGTACAGCTCGGTTATAGAGTGTGCCTGGTTCAATCCCCAGTACACAAAAATAAAAAAATAAAATGGCCATAATGAAAACAAAATCTATTCCTCATTCCTAGCATGCTTAGGCTTGACTACCTACTCCCATATCCACCCTCCCTCACCTTTGAAATACTTGACAGTCTTCACTTTCAGCTCCAAGGTGGCATCTTCATCACACACAAATACGGTGCAGGGATGCTGCTGGAAGGCAGACACAGTCCACATATGGTTCACCCCCTCCTCAATGGCCTTGTACAAAGCAAAAGCCTTGTGAGCGCCTGTGATGAGGATCATCACCTGGGGATGAGAAAGCAAGCCCATGATGAAGCAGCCCAGACAACAAATGCTAAAAAGATAATTTTTTTATTGCTAGCTCTCTATGTCTTATCACACAAACTCCTACCTTTTAGGAAAAGGAAATAAGGCTCCAGGAAGTTAAGTAACTTGTCCAGGGTCATTTGTGACTTGAGTCTATGCTCTTGACCACCACCACATGACAATGCCTCCAGACAATTTTAATGATAACTGTGAAGGTGCCCTGTGCCGTGCACAGGCCCACACGGGTCATCCCAATAGCTAGATCAGCTTTCGCAGTGTGTGAAAGAGGCCCCTGCCTGCACCAGCTACCCTGTGGTTTTGGAAACAATTCCAGGAGTTACCTGTGGGTCCCTTAAGGTTGAATCCCAAAAAGGGATTCCCTTAATTTGATCTCTTTCAGTTCATAGCATTTAACCTGACTTGAAGTGATACTTCTTGTTCATATAAAAGACAGTAGAGACTCCACCTAACAGTTCAATTATTAAGAGCATAAGTGCCAGAAAGTGATCCTAAAGAATTCAGCTCTACAGATATCTTTCCATTTTAATATACTTGTGCCATGGAGTTGTGAATAGAATTTTCTGTTCGTTCCTCTCTCTACTTCTCCCTCTCGCTCGCTCGCTCTCTCCCTCTCCCCCTTTTTAATAGTTTTTTAGTTGTAGATGGACACAATATGTTTATTTTTATGTGGTGCTGAGGATCAAACCCAGTGCCTCACAGTGTGAGGCAAGTGCTCCACCACTGAGCTACAGCCCCTGCCGCAACTCTCCCTCTCTTAAAAGAAGCATAGAGAGAACCCGACTGAAGTTCAGAACCCCTCAGCAACTCTAAGCTCATTTTAGAAGAGATTTTCCTGATTTCCAGCCCAGATCATTCCCCAGACCATATACCTTCACTAGATAAGGATGGCCCCCAAACAGAGCGACCAGCAAGCAGAGCGACCCCCTAGCTACTGATTCAGGGTTACCCAGTGGAAATCTAGGAGACATCATTCATTTCACAGAAATTCACTGTATAATTAGAAAACTTTTCCACTGACTTAGATGTTTGCTTATAGATCTTGGAAAAGAAATTTGAAGCTAAAATGTCTCCAGTCACTCACTGAATATATCTCACAAAGGAATAGAAAATATTTCTAAAATTCTAATGAAAGCAGTAAGGACGCTGGAACCACACAGAGACACACACACACACACACCCCAAATGATAACCAATTTTCTAGGAGAAAAACTCCCTAAATTCAGTTCAAGACACTTTTTTTTTTTTTTTGGTGGTACTAGGGATTGAACCCAAGGCTTTGTGCATGCTAGGCAATTGCTCTGCCACTGGCTATATCCCCAAAGCCTTAAAGACTTATCTTTTAATCACACTTCACTACATTTATTATTCCTGAGCACAGGGCCATAATCATCACATCCTTGGATTGCAGGAGAAGCATTCTTTCAAATAGTGACCAACTTCAGGGACACCTTCCACCCTTCTCAGTGCCTAGGCAAGTACAAATTCACATTCCCACATTAGTTGTGCTGGGGTTCTCTCTGCCTGTGAGAAGCATGGAAGTGGAACATCAGCAGAGGCCAAGATCAGGTAGCAGCCCCTGGTCAATTAGCCAAAGACACACAAAAACTGCTTACTGGATTTACCCGCACTGGGAACAATGATTACCTCCAAAGAAGGGAGAGAAACAGGACCAGCTCGGATTTTAGCCTTATTTATTACATAAGAATATGTTCAGCTGTATAGCTACAATTAACAACAAAAAGACAAGCCTACTGGCCCCAACTCTGACAAAGGCTGGTGGACCCCTGCACCCTTACCTCTCTAGCATCCATGACAGTGCCTACACCCACTGTCAAGGCCATGGTGGGCACCTTGGCAAGATCACCATCAAAGAACCTAGCATTGGCCAGAATGGTGTCCATGGCCAATGTCTTCACACGAGTCCTGGACACCAGGCTGGAACCTGGCTCATTGAAGGCAATATGTCCATCAGGGCCGATGCCTAGAGAAAGAGACAGCCACAACAGCTCTGTGAGTCCTAGGAATCCACAATTTCAAAACTGGACAATCTCTCCTTCTCTAACTAGGGTCTGGAAAAAAAAAAATCCTTGAAAACTATCTCCTCATTTGTACTCTTGAGGTACAACTCTGCCCCCTCCTCACCATTTCTATCTGAGGCACAGACACTGTTAATTTGCTTCCACCTTCAGGAAGCTCAGTAAGGGGCACTCCAAATAGCTCCTGACCCCCCATATTATTGAGAAGTATGACTTCTCTGACTCCTGTCTACAGGGAAAACACACCCAGCACCTAGACAGCGGCTGCCGAGTTCCTAAACCTCAGAATATGCAAGGTTTTTCCTCCCTATTCTTATAGAAGTTAGACCCAGAAAAAGCCCAATTTTATACCCCTGTGGGTGATGCCCAAGGTAGTAACATGTAGAATAGGAATAAGAACCTACGTAGGAATAAGAGCCTAAGCCTCAGAGGTAGATTCCCCAGGGTCCCACCTTCTCACTGCTCCTCACTGGCTGACCTTGATAAGTGACACAACTTCTCTTGGGTTCAGGTCCTATGGAGAGCATGCAAGGGCCATATGGAATCTTCTGAAACTACATGAGTCCATGATTTTAATGTTTAGGTAAATTACATGACTGATCCATAAAGCCTAAAGATTGGGGATAAAAGATCTGTGTCCAAATCTCAAACCTCTCAGTTTACATAAAGCATCAAAGTGTAGAAACAGGAGGTTCCATGATCACGGTTCCATTCTGAGCAACAGAGCCAGGGCTAGGACCCAAGACTCCCACTTTCTCTATGCCTTCCCTGCATCCACATGGTGATAGATGACCCCAGTGTCACAAGCACAAAGAGGGCTTCATAGGGACAGGCTTGGCATCATGTCCTTGCCATATGATCCAGCCGGCCTGGGCCTGGGCCTGGGCCTGGATGTGTGCTGAGGAGTGCTAAGCTCACCTCCGACAAACAGCTCGATCCCGCCTGCAGCCTTGATCTTCTGCTCAAAGGCATCACACTCAGCCTGCAGGTCAGCTGCATTCCCATCCAGAATGTGGGTGTTCTCTGGATGGATATCAATGTGCTTGAAGAAGTTGTTCCACATAAAGGAGTGGTAACTCTCTGGGTGGTCCCGAGGAAGGCCTGTGGGGTCACAGACATTTAGTCATACCCAGGCTGCGCTAGAGCTCTCCTCCCAAGGAAGATGCCAGAACACTTAGGGGACTGTCCATCAGAAAGCCCTGGACACCAGCCCCCTGCCTCCCATCCTCCTGGGACAGGCTGAGCTGGTGTCCGTTAGGTATCCACTGACTATGGAGCTGGGCCTGGGAAATCCCCTCATTCACAAGGGAATGACCATAGGCTGGAGGGAGGGAATACTCTGGGCTTCTGGAAGTAGCCTGGTCACCTGGGGTAGGACTGGGCTCATCTGGGAAAGGAAGCAAACATACCCCACCATTTATACCCTGCTCGACTTAAACCCCAACTTAAATACCAAGTGGCTGGAGAAAATTATCTCAGGGCTTCTCAAAATGTATTTGTTTTTTTTTTTTTTTATCCAGAAAGAAAACTAATGTTTAAAATAAATGGTTAATGTTGAGCATTAAGAATATTTAAATTCAAGCCAGCTGTGGTGGCCTGTGTCTATAATCCCCGTAATTCAATAGACTGAGACAGGAGGATGGTAAGTTCCAGGCCAGACTCAGCAACTTATCAAAACTCTATCTCAAAATAAAAAGGGCTGGGGATGTAGCCCAGTGGTAGAGTACCCCAGTACAAAAAAAAAATTAAAATCAGCCTTAAACATGAGAAAATCCAACACAGTGCTACAACATGGGATGAATCTTGAAGACATTCTCCTAGGTGAAAGAAGCCAGACATAAGATGTCAAATACTTTATGAATCTACTTATATGAGGTATCTAGGGAAATCAAATTCACGAAAGCAGAAAATAAAATGGTGGTTCCCAGAGCCTGGGGAAAACAGGAAACAGGGAGTTGTTTAATGGAAACAGAGTCTCAGTTTTATGAGATGAAAAGAATTCTGAGATTGGTTGCACAACTATGTGAATGTACTTACCACTATCATAGTGTACACATAAAAGTGCTTAAGATGGTGTGTGTGTGTGTGTGTGTGTGTGTGTGTGTATATATATATATATATATATATATATTTTTTTTTTTTTTTTTTTTTTTTGCGATGGGGTCTTGCTATGTTGCCCAGGCTGGCTCAAGTGATCCTCCTGCCTTAGCCCCTAAATAGCTGGGACTACAGACTCAAACATCAACCTGGCATTTGAGAAGGCAAATTTTATGTTGTATATATTTTATTACAATCCTTTTTAAAAGAACATTTAAAGTGAAGCTACTATAATATGGGGAAGTGGGGAACAGAAAGGTAATAGAAGACCAAGCCTCAGCTCCCCTCCAAGTGTACCCGGCAGAAAGGAGAGCTAAAGGAGCCAGGCATGGTGACGCACACCCAAAATCCCAGGGACTTGGGAGGCTAAGGCAGGAGGACTGCAAATTCAAGGCCAGCCTTGGAATTTAATGAGACCCCCATCCCCAAAATTAAAAGGGCTGGGGACATAGCTCAGTGGTAAAGCAATCCTGAGGTTCAATCCGCAGTCTCATACACACCAAAAAAAAAAAAAGAAAGAAAGAAAGAAAAAAGGGAAGTAGAGGATGCACACTAGAGAGAAAATATAGACAAAGAATCTTCGAACCACCCCAGCCAAGATTCTACTTGCATGCATTTGTTCCAGAAAGAAATAGCACTGAGCTGGGAAGCAGACAAAGGGGAAGGAAGTACCCTAATATTAAGTATTCATTAAATGTTTACTATGTGCTAGAAGCTTCCATATCTGTGAGTATCATAATGCTTACAACCCATGAGGTCATCTTTATTAACTTCATTTTATAACTCAACTAAACCAAGGCTGAAAGTGAGAGGTTATCAATAACTGAGCCTATCACCAAATGTCACTGGTTCCTTGAGATGCTCCCATTTCTCTCCAGAGGTGAGCCTCTGAAAGAAGAGCATGACTCCTGGAATCAGGTTAGAACCCTGAAAGAGAAAGACTTACCCACATACTCATCCATGTTGAAGGTCTTCACATATTTAAAGGACAGGTCTCCATTCTTGTAGTACTCAATCAGTTTCTTATAGCAGCCAAGTGGGGTGCTCCCTGCAAGAGGAAAATTAAAAACCTATCCAAATCAGATAGTCATTCATATTTTCAAAATCCATCAACAGCTTCTCATTTCACTATCAGTGGTAACCCATCCTTACAAAGGCTCCACATTATTGGGCCCTTGGCTACCCCTCTGCATACCTTATCTTGCACGAGTCACTTTACCTCAGGGCCTGTGCACATGCTATTCTAATGGGAATACTCTTCAGGTATCTGTACGGCTAACTCACTTCTTCAGGCCTCTCCTCTGTTACTTTCTCAGAATGGATTTCCCTGCCAATATATCCAACATGGCAAACCTCCATCTAAATACTCCCTAACCTTCTTTCCTGCTTCATTTTTCTCCCTCCTCCTTATTGCTGTCTAACATACTCCACACTTTGCTAATTAACTTGTCTATCTCTCCCACTATAATTTAAGCTTTGGAAGACAGGAATTAATAACAAACCCTTTTGTTTGTTGCTGCATCCCCAGAGCTAAGAACTGCTTGGCTAACAGAGACACTTAATAAACATCTGCTGAATGAATGACAATGGAAACTCCCCCAGTCCCACCAAAAATAATCGACTGGTCCCTATGACAAGGAACCCACTTGGAAATGCTGTGCTGTTTAAAATGTGACAGGCAGCAAGGGGTCTGGTTCTGAAGGGCCTTCAATGCCACTCTGCAGAGCTTGGATCTGATTGTGTGATAACCGGAATTAGCAATGAGTTGCCTGACACAGAAGCCAGACTGATCAGGTGGAGGCTGGCTCACTCTAGATAGGAGACAGGATGTTAATACAACTCCAACAGGGTTGAGCCACAGGTGGTTTCACAAGGTGCAGGCAGATACCACTCTCACAGGGCTCCAATGCAGAGTTCAGCAAACTTTGGTCCACAGGCCAAATTGGGCCTGCTGCCTATTTGTATGAGTTCATGAGTTAACTATGGTTCTTAGGTGCAGTGACACACACCTGTAAACCCAGCAATTCAGGAGGCTGAGGCAGGAGAATCACAAGTTCAAGGCCAGCTTCAGCAACTTAGCAAGGACCTAAGCAATTTAGTGAAACCCTGTCTTAAAATTAAAAAAAAAAAAAAAATAATAAGGATAGGGGATGGAACTCAGTGTTAACATGCCACAGGGTTCAATCCCCAATACAAAAAGGAAAAAAAAAATTAAGAAGGAATAGTTTTTACATTTTAAAAATCAAAAGAATGGTGCATGCCTGTAATCCCAGCTCAGGAGGCTGAGGCAGGAGATTGCAAGTTCAAAGCCAGCCTCAGCAACTCAACAAGACCCTGTCTCTAAGTTAATTATAATAAAGGGCTGGGAAGGTGGCTCAGTGGTTAAGCACCCCTGGGTTCAAGTCCCAGTACCCAAAAAAAAAAAAAAAAATCAAAAGAATGTTTTGCAACATATGAAAACTTCAGTGTCTATAAGTAAAGTTTTACTGGCACACAGCCAATAAAAGTCACCAACCTATTATTGGTAGCTTTCATATTCCAGTGACAGAGTTGTGTAGTTGCAACAGGGAAGTCTAAAGTAATTTACTGTTTAGTCATTTACAGAAAAAGTTTCACAGCCCCTACTCCAGTGGATGAGTCAGGTAAGACCCATGGGGCAAATCCACCCACCTGTGAAAGAAATAATTAGGACATTCAGCTTGAGAAGCTGGAGTCAAATTATCTTCCTATAAAGGCAACATTCTGACCTTTTTCAAAAGAAACTAGGACTTTTTCCACTTAGATCTTGTGCATAATTAAACCTTACAGAAAATTATTTGAATAACTATCTTCTCAATTCTCTCAGGAATGGTACTTAGCTAGCATCCCCCAAATACACGTAAGAGAAACTAATTCTTTTCTTAAAATGCATGCTTTAAGGAATCAGGACTTAATTCTGCTAAGGCACCCTGAATGCCTTAATAGAGCTGACTTAGGATGTAGCCTAAAATCAAGTTCTTCCTGTCTAACTGTTCCAAGATTCTATAGGAACTATAGGCAACAACCAAACCAACCCATAAAGAAAGCCAGGTCCTCTGTTCTGTATGTAGAGTGGGCTCTGGTGTTCTCTCATAGCACCAATACCTTAAGTCCTCCTGTAAGTCCCTGGGCTGAAGGAGCCCAGAACCTGGCCCCTTAAAACCCTCTGATCCCACCGTCTCCATTCCACAACACACCAGTGGGGAGTCCCATGGTGAAGTACTTGTCTGGTCCTGGGTTAAACTGGATGATGCGGTTCCTGATGTATTTGGCCGCCCACTCACTGGCCTGTGAATAGTGCTCCAGGATGATGAGCTTCATCTTGTCCTGCAATGGGTAGATGAGATGAGAAAAAGAACCAATGGCCCTCACTTTGAGTTCAGAGGAATAGGCTAGGCTGGGCTGGGCACCTCTTCCACCCACCAGGAGGCGCTATTATGAGGGTAGACCAGGGTTCTCATCTCAGCTCCATTTACCAATGGTAGGAACTCATAAAGTGCCCGCATTCTATGAAGGCATTTCCTATGTAAAAATGGGCACAGCAGACAGGGAATAACAAATGAGAAAATGCTGGTAAACCCCACAGTATGTTGGCGATTATTCTCTTCTAGCTTGACTCAGTTCCCCTCCCACAGCCCTACAGGCTGGATACTCCACCCCATAGTCTTGCTCAAGAACTAGAGAAGCCCTAGGATCATCTTGGGCCAATGGAACAGGTGAGGGTGATGCTTTGCCTGGGGAGGTGTGTTCTTATTCAGCACTCGAAAAGGGGTACTCTCATCGACCGCCTTGCTTGGGGAACACTGTTGGGTCCTCAGTTTCCCCCAAAGCACAATCGGGTAAAGGTATCACTCCGGAAGGAAGGCACCCCCAGCACGACAATCAATGGTGGGGAGGCCGGAGAGGGGGGTCGCCCGCGCGGAGGTGGTGGGGTTCAGTGTCCCCCCCACCCAGGTTACGACTTCGTCTCTCCCTCCAGCCCTCCTGGAAGGGGTGGAAGCGGTTCGCCGGGCCGCGCCTGGACGCGGGGGAACTGGGACAACGCCGGGACCCCTGCCCACCAGGAGGGTCCCGCCCTCCCCGCTCCCCACTTACGCACACGCCTCCAGAGGCTGCTGAGGCGACTGAGCCGGCCGCCGGGCCTCGCTTTGGTCACGTGGCCGCGGTCACGCGGTGTGCGCGCCGCCCCGCGGGCTGACTCAGCGGGCCGGCCCCCAGGCTCGACTTTGGCCAGCCCAGGACCTCCACCACCACCAGCTAACGTGGGCCTGGAGCGAGCCAAGCCGAAATGGGCTGTGGGAAACACACTTGCGGGGTCAGGGCCTGATTTTGCACAGGAGGAGAGACTTGGAGGCGCCAGGTCCCTGGCTAGTAGGAGTCTCTTGGCCCCGTGCCCCCCCCCCCTTAGTGCGGGGATGGGAGGCCCCTGGGTTGGCCTGATGCTGCCCTGGCGCTGCCCGCTTTTAGTGTAGGTGGGATCTGTTGAGCTAGGTGCTACATTTTTGTTTTAAATATAACTGGGCTTTTTTTGTGTTGTTTTTTTGTTCCCTTTAAGATCAAACTTTGCAACAATATATACTAGACAAAGGGGCAGGAGCAGGAGGGGTGGCATGAAGGGTGGCATTGTTAGACCAGGAGGCAAGAAAAGACCACTGACTCCAATTAAAATCAAATTAAAGCAAGCTTATTATTTGCACCTGCAGGGCTGCCTCTTCCCACAAAAACCTCCGGAATAAGACAGCAGGGCAGCTTTCTTGCAGCCCAACTTTACAGAAAAGTGGGGTTACAGATAACAAAAAAAAAAGGCTAGTTTACATTTTTGTTGGCCCTGATATCAGAACTTATGAAGGTCATCAGAGCCTCAGAGAGGGTCGGTATCTGGCCAGGGGAGGCCAAGATTTATGAGGCCTCACAAAAGTTTCAGAGAGGGCTACTATCTGGTCAGAGAGCCAGGCATGGGTGAGTTCGAGGCACGGGCAGGCATTCCAAGCAGGTTCAGAATTTGCAGTAGTTTATAATAAAGCCGAAATTATCTTTTCATGGCTTTGTGGTGAGATGGCTCCCAATTTTAAGAGAAAATCAGGTTGGGTCTATCAGCACTTGTTATCCAAGCACCTGAAGCAAGAGGATTGCAAGTTCGAGGCCAGTCTTAACAACTTAGCAAGACCTTGCCTCAAAATAAAAGAGACTGAGGATGTAGCTCAGGGGTAAAGCACCCCTGGTTTCAATCCTAACAGAAAAGGAAATCCGAGGAACAACAAAAAACAAATGCAAAAAGAAAGAAAAAAGCAGGACCTTGCTCTAACTACCCACACCAAAGTAACCGTTGCTAACAGGTAGAGGACGTTCTAAACTGTTTTTCTAAAAATATGTTTACATTTATTTTACTATGTGCACACAGTAATATGTGTGTGTACACCAAGGGTAAGGTATTTGACCTGCACTTAACTCTCATTGACTTCCAGTGAGGTAGGTTTGCTATTACTCTCTTATAGATGAGGAAACTGAGGCTTAGAGACATTCACTTGGTCAGGGCACAAATGACTTGCTAAGATTTGAGATCAGGCAGATCTTCCGGACGCTGAAGCCTTGCTTTTCACCACTAGCCTGCATTGCCTCCCAACTTCTATGACAGCAGATTTTGTACACCGTATGTGCCAACAAGAGAGTCATCTTATTCTTTCAAGTTAACATTTCAGTGTACCAGACTTCTGAGGGCATTTGGGAATCCTCCATACAGAGATCAGGATGAAAGAATAAGTGGTCATTAGTAACACCTGCCATTATGTAGGGCTTTGCCAAGAACTTTGGTGCCCATGGTTTCATATGATCCCTCTCAATAGGCAGATATGATCACAATCATTTCATAGATGTGGAAAACGGGGCTCAGAGGAGGTATATGGTCTCACAGTCTGGGACACTCTAGACCATGAGCAGCTCTTAGGAGCTGTAGCCACACCTCCTGAGTCAGCTTAGGCCTCCTCCAGTAGTCAAAGGCCAAAGGAATCCTGGCTTTGCATCCCTGATGACTGCATCTTCTTTCCTCAGTGGAGGAGCCACATTCTGCATTTCTCTTGACTCTGCTTACTGTGGACAGCCCCAGGGGTTCACTTGCTCCTGGGCCCAGCTGCAGCGCTAGGCTAGCTGATAGGGGTAGGTTTCAGCTGCTGAGAACCTGTAGACCTTGATGAGACCAGAGATGGTGGAACTGATACCTTTATAGATTGAGGAACTTGTTTTTTGGCCTCATTATTGGTATAGTTTTTATTTGTTTATTTAAAAAGTCAGCCAAATCTCATCTCAGTCCGGGTGCTGTGGTGCAGGCCTATAATACCAGCGGCTTGGGAGACTGAGACAGGACAATCGCCAGTTCAAAGCCAGCCTCATCAACTGCAAGACACTCGGGGACTCACTGAGACCCTGTCTCTAAATAAAATTCGAAATAGGGCTGGGGATGTGGCTCAGTATCCCTGAGTTCAATCACCAGTACAAAAAAAAAAATCCCATCTCAGCATGAGGATTGCAGATGTTTCACAATGAAGTACCAGCCCCAATCCCCAAACACACCAGGTAACACAGGCCTGTCTGCAGCTGCTTCCAGATCTTTCCAAGAAAAGCCCCGTCTCTTAAAAAGTTCTCACTTCCTACAACAGTCACTAGTATGGCAATATGTAAAAACGTGGATGTGTAACCAATGTGATTCTGCAATCTGTATACGGGGTAAAAATGGGAGTTCATAACCCACTTGAATCAAATGTATGAAATATGATATGTCAAGAGCTTTGTAATGTTTTGAACAACCAATAAAAAAAAAAATAAAAGATAATGATGTCCAAAAAAAAAAAAGTTCTCACTTCCTGAGCCAGGCCTGATGGCCTGTAATCCCAGTTACTTGGGAGTCTGAGGCAGGAGGATTGTAGGTTCCAGAACAGTCTCTGTAATTTAGCAGGACCCTCAGCAACTTAGTGAGAGCATAATTCAAAATAAAAAATAAAGAGGACTGAGGATGTTTATTTAAAAACTCAGTGAAAAAGTGCTTCTGGGTTCAATCTTTTGTACCAAAATAAAATAAAAGGGCTGGGAATGTAGCTCAGTGGTAAAATGATCCTAGGTTCAATCCTTGGTCTCAAAAAAAAAAACAAAAACAAAACAAAACAAAACAAAAAAACAGTTTCCATCTCCCAATAGCACAAGGCTGAGGAGTAAGCCTTCAATATCATGGGATTCTCAGGAACATTGACAACCCAAACAAGGGATATAGCTGAATGGTAGAGTATACTTACCTAGCATGCATGCCCTTTATACTTTATACCACAAAATAAAGTATAAGGGTCTGAATTATAGCACTATCCTAGGTTCCCCCAATCTCCTACATTTTTTTTTTTTAAATTAGTATACATCAAGATTCACTCTTTGGGCTGGAGACTTAAACTCAGTGGTAGAGCACTTGCCTAGCATGAGTGAGGCCCTGGGTTCAATCTCTAGTCTTGGAAGTGGGGGGAAAAAGATTTGCTTTTTGTGCTATAAAACTCTGAAGATTTTTGATAAATGCATAGTGTCATGTGTCTACAATTACAGTATCATATAGAATAATTTCAATGCCAAAAAAAAAAAAAAAATCCATTCTGCACCTAATGAATTTTCTGAACTCCTGGCAACCACTGAACTTTTTATCATCACTATAGTTTTACCTCTTCCTATCATGTTCATCCTTTCACCTGTAGATGGATGTTCAAGTTGCTTCCAGCACTTGGGTATTGCAGAATTTCTTTTAAAGGGGGAAACAAGAACAAATTTAGTTATCTTAGGCTCCACCACAAGGGACAGACAATATAACACTGCCTTATTGAGTGGTTCTAACATTAAATGGGAAAGTAGGTCAGAGCTACGGAGAGCCACATGGGGCAGGACAGGACAGATACAGGTGGTGTGCTGGGGAAAGAACTCTAGAGCCACATGGCCTAGCTTTGAATCCCAGCGCCACTGTTATAGGAGACAGATAAGGCAGGGCACCGAAGATATCAGGAAACCTTTTGTTTTTGGCTGCAGCCAGGTTCATAGGGCACAGCTTTTGCTGTAATCAATTAATCCCCTGAACCCCAAGTTCAGGTAGTTTCAGAACTTTATACCCAGTGTGTAAGGGGAGTGGCTCAGAAGATCACTGTCTGCAGAATTTCACATAAAAGCAGCTTTTTCTTTCACTGTTTTGGGCAAGTTAACCCTTCAAGGCCAACGCCTGAGAAGGGGAGAGCTTTTTTCCCCTTTCTTTTCTGCCAGCTGTTACCATTGGGCCCAATTGGTAACTTCTCTTATCTTAGAAATGTAGGCATCTCTGTGAAGCCCAGCTCAAGGCCAGAGCCTTGTTAAAGAATCTTTTTTTTTTTTTTTAATCACATTTTGCATTTGCAAACACACTTCTGCAAACTACTATATTGGATAAATGTTTGTGAAAAACTAGTAAACTGGCATTCAGCAGTTGGAGTGCTGATTTCTTCCAGGCCAGGGGCCAAGTAATAAAGCAACAGGAAAATAGGAAGTTTACTTACATCAAACTCTTTTGTAGAGACTCTTTTGCTGATAGTCCTAAAATCAATTATGGTGAAGATTTCTGGAGAAGCTTAGTTTTTCTGTGGAGGAGTGGGGGTGCCACTACACCACTACTTAGGGATTGTGTAACCTCTGGAGGTTACTTAGTTTCTTTGTGCACTAATTGCTTAATCTATAAAATAGGAAAAATAATATCTTATAGTTTTACTATTATTATCTAGAGTATCGCCCTAGGGAAGAGTAAACTATTCATTTAACATGACTAAGGCACTTAAGACAGTGCCCAGCACAGAGTGACCCCTCACTAAGGGTTCACTATTATTATTGCTAAGGTTTTCAGTTAGGATTTGATCTCAAAGAGGAAGGCTTTGCAGACAGACATAAAATAAAGCACAGAGGCACAGGGGCTGGGGAAATCGTTTCCAGATTTAATAAGTGAATGTATAGGACACCCAGTAAAATTTGAATAATTTCTAATTGTCATTCATACATATGTTGAGATAAAAGAGCACTATTGCAAGGGATATACCTATACTAAAAACATAATCATTTTTAGTCTGAACAAAATTACAAATATCTAAATCACATACCTCTCTTTCATTAAATGTCCTTGGTGATTTGTTTCTTCTTAATACTTCCTCATTATTTTGCAGACTTTCCTTATAAAAGTCCTTGCAATTCTGGTCTGTGTTCCATTTACATTTTAACATGACTTCTGCATGGGTCACATCAAATTTATTTTGTTCTTTTGCCAATGAACAGGCATTAATGAGAAATCATGCTCAAGATTTGTATTATGAGTCAGTATTCTGGACATGTACTGGCATAAAATTAACAACTCTTGAGACTTGCTCTTCAAATTTGATTGGTTGAAGCCCATAATAACATCTCTCATAGCATAACTGCTTTTTCATTCCTCAAGGTTACATTGCATCTTTGATCAACAACTTTTAGAAATGTTGCCACTGATCAAAAAAAAAACAAAAAACAAAAAACAAAAAAAAAAAAACTTGATATAGAGTACTACGATAACATTCTTTGCTTTTTCAATTTGCATAATCCTGCTGCTAAATTGACATTGAAAACATAACAAAGAAATAATCAGGCTTCATTCAATGGATTATTTTTAAAAATCAAGAATTTGGGGGAGATTTTCTTCAGAAAACAGTGCTTCAAGTAAACAGAGGTTTCTCTCAACTGCCTTTGTTAAAGATTGTCAATGGATTTTTGAATGTGAGAGGAATGAAAAATTATGAATGCCAACAAAATCATTAAAATCCTATAATTGCTCAGTTAGAACACTATGAATGCTGAAGTAGGCAATTAATGACAATTACTTCAATCTCAATGGAAGACATTTGGCTATTTGAGCAGCATTATGCAGAATATGGCAAGACAGCTGACATCTTCCAAAAAATCATTCATGCTTTACTTCAACTTTGAATAAGCATTGTTTGAACCTTTATGCAAACAACTACCAAAAGTTTTATTTGTTATCTCCAACAAAAGCAGTAAAAATTTTCTCACTAACTATCAACTCAATAAGAGTCACTGCAAAAACTTGCTTTTGTTTCTGAAATCTCATCTGGAAAGGATTCTGTTTGCAGTTGCCTTATAAGTAAGCCTTTTTCATGAGAAAAATATTAGACAAAGGAAAAAATTGTTTCTGTATTGTCATTATTTGTATCATGGCTATGACCAAAGTGAGGCATTCAAATATTTGATAATGTATGAAATAACGAATAAAACTATCACCATTTTTATTTTGGCAATAGATTCTATTTACTCTAGAATTTGAAAATATAAGTGTAATTTTAGAACTAGAAAATGCTTCTGTTGGTACAGTTATTTGAGCTAAAAGACTGTTGATGATGCAGTGTGGAAAACCATTACAACTTCTGCTGTGATTACCTTATTTAAAAAATTTTATTAGCGCATTCTAATCATACATTAGTGGGATTTGTTGTTACATATTCATACATGCACACAACATAATCTGACCAATTTCTTTACCATGGTTATCATCTTAATTTCTCTTGACCAAAAATTTTTATCAATTCTCTTAGAACTAGTTGAGGAAATCATACCTTTTTTATGCTTACTAGTTAGTATATGCTAGTATTTGACTTTCTGCTATTTTTTATATTAAATAAACAATTGCATACTGCACAAAGAGCTTGAAAAGGACCTTTTCCTCTTTTAATAAATGTCCATTGCTCAAAAAATTTACACCTGCTTTTTCGGCACTTGGAGTTCAGTTATACCCAAATAGATAATAGAAACCACACAAGAATGGAAGGTACTGAATTTGCTAAGCTCACAGACTCTTAGGCATGTATCACAAGGCTTAATTCATAACAAACCACAAACAGGTGTAGGAGGAGGTTTCCCAGTTTAAAAAAAAAATTGCGTTAAAATGACCTTGGCATCTGATGAGAGAGAGAGAGAGAGATCCTGTTTTGCCTCCTGTTTTGTATGGCAAAATCGCCCCAACACCCCCAGACTGATTTTTTGTAGGTTTCAGGGTTTCAGGAAGCGTGGCGCTCGGGTACTAGTGAGTTTTCACAAGAGGAAGTACTGAGGGACCTAAGGGCTTTCCGCTGTGTTAGCACATCAGGGTAAGGGCCTTTGACTCCCTTTGGAAGGGCCGTCCCCAAAGTGAGGCACCTGCTGATTGGCTGGTGTTAGGAGGGGTTTGCCACTGATTGGCTGCCTTTGGGAGTCGGCTTGCCACCAGGAGCCTAGTTACCGGAGTGAGGCTGTCGCTGACTGGTGGGTTTTCAGAACGTTTGCACTGACGGCAAGTTTTCTAATTAACGGTGGATGTTGTTCCTGACTCGGGACTTCTGCCAAGAACAGTGTTTTCCTTTCCTGAAAATGAAAACAGTAACTTTAATTCTCACACTCTTCTGTTCTTCCCTAGCCCAATCTGCAGGAGGCCGTAAGGGATTGTATTTGTGGAGATATGTTTTTTTTTTTCAATGAAGTGATATTTAAATGATTTAAGTGCCAGTTGCTGTGGAGGAAAAATAGCTCTGGCAAAATTTTATGTACATTGAAAAATGCTGAACACAAGACATTCGGGGCGTCCCATCAAAGTCAATATAGGTCATGCAACAAAATACAGAGTATGTCCTGTACATATAGGCAACTGCATGGGAAAAATGACAGGGGAAGAGAGAAGAAGCCCCATCCCCAATAGAAGGAAATTGAATTCTCATGTATCACAAGGCTTAATTCATAACAAATTGAATTTTTGTAGAAGAAAATTCCTCGTGTCTCTGCCTGTTAAAGGAAAATATTATAACAATCTAAACCATCAGTCAGAAACTAGTTGAATACAATTTTGTGAACCTGTAAAATAGAATAAATCAAAAAGGACACAGCTCCATAAACTTATGTGAAGACAACCACAATACTTAAGTCTCAAATAAGAGCAAGATGCAAAGATGCAGAACTCCATGTATATGGTGTCGTTTGTGCTAAAATATCCATGAAAGTCAAGGAGGTAAGAATAAATATGTGGTGAACATACTTTATATACAAACAGAGATATAAAAAATTGTGTTCTATATGTGTAATAAGAATTGTGATGCATTCTGCTGTCATGTATTTAAAAAAATAAAAACAATTAAAAAAATAAATATATTCATAAACTCTTTCTAGAAAGTTATTAAAGAAAGGTACTAAAAGGGGAAGTAAAAGCAGAGAGCAGAGGGCATCTTACTTTTTATGGAATATTATTTTGGTACTGTTTGATTTCCTTTTCCGTTGAGATGCATTGCCTGTACTAAAAATTTTATTTTATTATTTAAATAATAAAAATTATGGCATAAGCAAGAGGCACAGATAAGTTTCAGGGTATGGATAGGTCTGAGACCGGTGACCTCTCTGCATCCGGGTGGACCTGTAAGCCTGGCCATTAGCCATGTGGGAGGTCTCCCATGTCTCCAAGTCTGTTATATATCAGAGCAAGAAAATAGCCTGTGTATGAAACGGGGAGTCTTGTTGGGGGCAGGGGTCATCCAACACAGTGAATGAACTGAAAAACGGAGCTCATAACAAACGTGCTAAATCACACAAGCAGCCAAAGGGAACAGAAACCATTCTAATTATTTTGTGTAACATTCACTTCCTGGGAACTCTCTACTGCTGATGGAGATAAAAAACAAGGAGCCTTCCTTTGAATTTCATCACAAGAAGCCTCTCATTTGGGACTCAGCCTGCTTTGAGGGCAAAAGCTCCTTTCATACAAAAAAAAAACGAAATACCTGAAGCCCAAGATGTGTGACCAAGAGAGACTATGGTAAACAATTGTGAAAGGGGAGGAGTTGGGAGCCTGGGAACCCACTGAGCAGATAATCACCCTCATCACAGCAGCTATTTTCAGCACATACTGTGTCCTAGGGACTGTTCCCAAGTACTTTGTACACATTATCTTTTTGCTTAGTCCTTAGAACAACCTTATGAGGGAGGCATGTTTGCTCCAATTTTATTGATAAGTAAACTTGTATAGACAGGTTTGTAAGTTCACCCAACTTCACCTAGCTGGTCAGTGGCTGATCCCAGGTTAAGCCCGGGCCATTTGACCATACTGCCTCCAGAAGAGGACTTCCTCAGCACAGCCTTAACAATAGTTAAACCATAGAACATTCACTGAGCATCCCCAGTACTAGGAGAGTGGTGTTGTGAGAAACATTTGTGTTCCCGAGGGCCAGGATTGCAATAAGAATTTTTTTTTTTTTTGGTGTAAAATATATGTAATATAAAATTTACCATTTTAATCATTTTTAACAGATTCAGAAGTTTCAACATTATTTATTAACAAGGTGAAATTCACATACCAAAATTAGTCCTTTTAAAGTGAACATTTTAGAAGCATTTAGGACATTCACAATGTTGTACAGTCACTGTTTCTTTTATTCCAAATATTTCTATCACCCTGAAAAGAAATTCTGTGCCTGATAAGCAAAGTACATTCTCATTCCCTTCTTCTTCCTGCCCTGGTCTCCACTGCTCTGGGTTCCATCTCTATGGATTTACCTATTTCAGGTATTTCATATAATGTGAGTTACACTGAAGTAGGACAGAAGAAGCTGAACACCTGAGGAATTTTCAGGAAGCAGGTATATTGACTTCAGGGTTCAGAGGTGGCTCTTGCCTAAGAATCAATTCTTCCTCTGAACAAAGATTTTGGAATTCTTTGAACTTTATAACCAGTCAGAGGAGGGGCTTGGAGATTCACATGACAAGTGCTCTCTGTTCCATCCTCTAGACCAGACACAGGTTTCACAAATTATTACCAAGAAAGGAGAGATAATACCTTTGTGCACAACAAGCCTGCAGACTAACTCACACCTTTTGTGTGCAAACCTGGCATTTACATGAAAGAGGAAGCTTCAACCATAATAACCTTGCAGACATCCTGCTGATCTGAGAGGAGAAGCTTAATTATGGCAAGGGTCTTTTGGGTGGGGGTCTCTGGGCTGCTTCAATTTTATTTAGAGACAGGGTCTCCCTGAGTTGCTTAGCGTCTGCTTTTGCTGAGGCTGTCTTTGAATTCGAGATCCTCCTGCCTCAATCCCCTGAGCCGCGGGATTACAGGCTTGCGCCACCGCTCCCAGCAGAATGTGATATTTTTAACATCAGAATATTTCCTTGTCTTTCTTCTGTATAGGAAAAGTAGATAACTTCCTTCTGGATGAATAAGAAAAACATAATGTAGTGGAGTGCAGAGAAGAGGCCTTCTGGCCTGGTTCTAAATCCCTGCTCTACCACTTGTTAACAGCGTTTTCATATGCTCAGTCATGAGCCTCTTCCAAGTTCAGTTTCCTTATCTGTAGAAATGGTTAACTACGCCATTCACTCATCCTTTCATTCAGTGAATCTGTTGAGGGCTTTCTGTGGGCTACACACTGGGGATATAGTGAAATCATGGAGTTTATAGAATGAATTGGGGCAATAAAGGGAGGACTCAGAGGCGAATTATTTTGTGAAAGGAAGAACACTTTTTTTCATTTGGTGGCACTTTGAGACTGAGGCAGGAGAATCTCAAGTTCCAGGCCAGCCTGGACAACTTAGCAAGACTCTATCTTTAAACAAACAAACAAACAAATAAATAAATAGATAAATAAATGAAAGGGCTGGGGATATAACTCAGTGGCAAAGGGCCCCTGAGTTAAATCTTTAGTACCAGATAAATAAATAAACAAAAAACCAAAAAATCCGCCACTCCTACGATCTACATACTGTGGGGTCGGGCTCCAAATTCCTCAATAGGACACCCATAGCACAAAAGTTAATAACTAGAATCAACAAATGGGACTTACTCAAACTAAAAAGTTTTTTCTCAGCAAAAGATACAATAAGAGAGGTAAATAGAGAGCCTACATCCTGGGAACAAATCTTTACTCCTCACACTTCAGATAGAGCCCTAATATCCAGAGTATACAAAGAACTCAAAAAATTAGACAATAAGAGAACAAACAACCCAATCAACAAATGGGCCAAGGACCTGAACAGACACTTCTCAGAGGAGGACATACAATCAATCAACAAGTACATGAAAAAATGCTCACCATCTCTAGCAGTCAGAGAAATGCAAATCAAAACCACCCTAAGATACCATCTCACTCCAGTTAGATTGGCAGCCATTATGAAGTCAAACAACAACAAGTGCTGGCGAGGATGTGGGGAAAAGGGTACACTTGTACATTGCTGGTGGGACTGCAAATTGGTGCAGCCAATTTGGAAAGCAGTATGGAGATTTCTTGGAAAGCTGGGAATGGAGCCACCATTTGACCCAGCTATTCCCCTTCTCGGTCTATTCCCTAAAGACCTAAATAGAGCATGCTACAGGGACACTGCTACATCGATGTTCATAGCAGCACAATTCACAATAGCTAGACTGTGGAACCAACCTAGATGCCCTTCAATGGATGAATGGATAAAAAAAATGTGGCATTTATACACAATGGAGTATTACTCTGCATTAAAAAATGACAAAATCATAGAATTTACAGGGAAATGGATGGCATTAGAGCAGATTATGCTAAGTGAAGCTAGCCAATCCCTAAAAAACAAATGTCAAATGTCTTCTTTGATATAAGGAGAGTAGCTAAGAACAGAGTAGGGTCGAAGAGCATGAGAAGAAGATTAACATTAAACAGGGATGAGAGGTGGGAGGGAAAGGGAGAGAGAAGGGAAAATGCATGGAAATGGAAGGAGACCCTCAGAGGTATACAAAAGTACATACAAGAGGAAGTGAGGGGAAGGGGAAAAATAATACAAGGGGGACAAACGAATGTCAGTAAAGGGGGCAGAGAGAGAAGAGGGGAGGGGAGGGGAGGGGAGGGGAGGGGAGGGGAGGGGGGATAGTAGAGGATAGGAAAGACAGCAGAATACAACAGACACTAGTATGGCAATATGTAAATCAATGGATGTGTAACTGATGTGATTCTGCAATCTGTATATGGGGTAAAAATGGGAGCTCATAACCCACTTGAATCAAATTGTGAAATATGATATATCAAGTACTATGTAATGTTTTGAACAGCCAACAATAAAAAATTAAAAAAAAAAAAAATCCGCCACTCAAAGCCAGCCTCAGCAAATTAGCAAGACCTTATGAAACTTAGCGAGACCCTGTCTCAAAATTAAACATAAAAAGAGCTGGTGATGTGGCTCAGTGGTCCCCTGGATTTAATCTCCAGTACAGAAGAAAAAAAAAGGATTACTGGGATTCCTCAAAAAACTAGGACTGGAACTACCTACCACATAACCCAGCTATCTCATTCCTTGGTATTTATAAAAAAAAAAAACCTAAAATCAGCATTCAGCGATATGGCCACTTCAATGTTTACCACAGCACAGTCCACATAGCCAAATTATGGAATCTAGGCCTAGATGCCCATTAGTAGATGAATGGATCCAGAAACTGTGGTATATATGATACCCCTGGTTATCAGTGGCGAGTTCTGCTCCCTCACATGTTGAGGTTTGAACAGTAGAAAAGCAAGCCCTGTGTAAGGATGGCCTTAGGCCTGAGCCTAGGCAACTCCATTTTAAAACTCCAGTTTGAAACCTGCAGTCTCTCTGGGCACGCCTAATGGAGCCCTCCAGTATGACCCTCAGGCACAAACAAGTGACTTCTCCCCACCCTAACAAGCTCAGAGTGAAGTCTCTGTCAGGTTGTCCTTGCCCTGATAAAGGGGAAAGGCAAGAAAATCAGGTTGGGGACCACCAGACCAGATGCTTTAACCCCAGGGCAAATGAAGTCACTGAGAAATCGCGTGGCAGCTGATAGGGATTTAAAGGGTGGTCACAAGCCCCCAAATTTAGTATAAATGATGGAGCAAATGAACAGACATTCAGCCAGCCGACACTGACGCACACAAGCCTGAGAGCCTGATGAGGACCTGGACTGACATTCCAACTCTTCTCATCCTTTGCTGATCCTCTGCATCTTTCTCACCACTCTCAAACTCTACAGCCTCATCTTGGTCCTGGTGAGAGCCACAACTTCTTCCTAGGATCCTCTCCTCAACTGGCCACCCCAGGAGAAACCTGCCTTGGTTCCTGATCTGATCACCGTGGTCTGAGTAAGTTTGCATCAGCTGGACTTGAAGTCTAAGGCTGAGACTTTTGATCTGACACTAGAGCTTAACATGCAGAGGGAATGTCTTTTATGAGCCCGTCATGATTAAGTGTGTTTGCAGTGCTTAGAATTAACCTAGAATTGTTTGCTGATAATTGATTGTGTCTATTGCAGTGCCTAGCATTAAGGATTGTCATTTTCTTGATTAAGAACCTATAGCGTGAAATTGTATTGAGTGATTTGAGTGAATAAAGCATTGAAAAGGGAAGAAGCTTGTAGACATTCTTTATTTCTCCCCCTGGACTGCATAGGTCGCACCTTCTGCCCATCATGACACCTGGGCAAGCTATAAAGCAGGGTTATTTATCATTGAGAGAAAGGAGACGGGTTACCAGCCTTTGAAATGGAGAAATGCTGGTTTCTCTGTTCTCTCCTTGAGATGATAAATGATGTGTCAATATCTTCATTCCCCCTTTTGAGATATAGGAAAACTGACTGTTTTTTTCTAATAAAAAAAACCCCTTGATTTCCACACACAAAAAAAGCAGGGTTATTTAAAAAAGGGTAACATAGACTTCTCACGGGAGGGAGAAGGGGGCATAGCTGGTATCCTGGTATCCCAAGAAGCAAGGTGTTCTGCCTTTTTATATGTCTTAGGCTTCTTGCCCTCTTCTCCTTATCTTTCTCCTTCCTGTGAACGTGACTAGGCCCAGGAAATGTTTGGTGGGATGGCCAAAAGGTGGGAACCAGGCGGACTAAAGGGGGAAGGCAGGATGGAGCAGCCCAGGACACTTTAACAACTTTATAACTCCCTGTAGGGAGGGGCAATTCCTGGGACTGGTTACCTTAGCAACAGGTTGGTGCTGGGGCAGATTATCTTGATAGGATAGAGGAAGGGCTTATAGCTCATCCTCCCTTAGGGTTCTGCCTTGATGACTTGAAGCATTTCAGTCCCTCAGGGGGCAGTCTCCAATTTCTCCGACTCACTGAAATTGGCCTTCTAGATCTGACCTAAGTCTATTTACCTATGTATACTTACTGTCTAATTCTGGCTTCATATATACACAATGGAGTTTTATTGACCATAAAGAAAGAAATGATGGCATTTGCCAGTAAATGGATGTAAATGGAGAACATCATACTGAGTGAAATAAGTCAGACTCAGAAAATCAAGAGGAGAGTGTTTTGTCTCATATGTGGAAAATAAAGGAAAGAACCCAAGGTGGCAGTGGGGTTATATAATATATAATATATATAATATATAATATATCAGATATATAGGGAAGATATATAGGGAAGATGAGTGAAGTAGAAGAAGGTGATTGAGAGGAAGGGAAGGGCATGAAAGAGTAGGAAATATGGAATAAATTTAACAAAATCATGTTATGTGCATATATAAATGTACCGCAGGGAAATTCACCTTTAGGTACATGTAGACAATACCAATCAAAATTGAACAACAGGGGCTGGGGTTGTAGCTTAGTGGTGGAGCACTTGCCTAGTGTACGTGAGCCACTGGGTTTGATCCTCAGCATCATGTAAAAATAAATAAAATAAAGGTATTTTGTCCATCTCAAATAAAAAATTATTAAAAAAAAAAAACAAGAGAGGCTGGGTTTGTGACTGAAGTGGTAGAGCACTCACCTAGCACACATGAGGCACTGGGTTCAATCCTTAGCATCACAAAAAAATAAAATAAAGATATCGTGTCCACCTAAAACAGAGGTTGAAATCAACTCCATACATGTGTGATTTTTGTGAAAATGATCCATCTACTATGTAGAGCTATAATGCTCTAATAAAATAATAATAATTTTTTTAAAGCATTACTTAGGAAAGACTGAAATAGTTTCAGGATCAAAAAAAGAGTTCAACAGTCCTCAGAGAGTTCCAGCAGAGCCCAGGCAGCTACAGGATACTCAGAAACAGCAGCTTGTAGCTCAGCCTCCCTTAGGGCTCTGCATTAATGACCTGCTCTAACCTTTTTCCCCAGCTGGGAGTGCCAGCCCCAGCCCTGGATGTCTACCTGCCTCAACTCAGGGCACATGGCTCAGGGTTGCTGCCTGTCACTGCAGTGGGGCTATATAACCCAGGGTTGCCACCATAGGCAGCAGAGGCTTAACGGCTCATTACAACAATTTTCTGGAAGATTGCAGTAAAGTGTCCTGAGGATGGAGGTGTTTGTACAAAGTCACAGTTGGAGCAGAAAGAGTAAAACCCTGAGACTAAAAATGGAACTCGGCTTGGACTAAAAAAGAAAAAAGCTGGCTAGGAGGACAGAGGTTATGAAACCAGCCCCAAAGCCAGCAGGAAACCCTGTTCCACCCAGAGTCAGGCACAGCTGTGAGGAGTTATCAGGCCTCCTCTTTAAGTGACCACTGCTCTGTTACATATGACGAAAGACAAAAGCAAAGGAGTTTGTTACCGGGAGTAGCCAACAGCTCAGCAACCCTAGCCTCATGACAGCAGTTGATCCCTAGTTAATCTCTGCTTTTCTTAATAGCATATCCCAAACAGCAACCCATCCTGGACTGACTCCTGCTTCCCTTAGACCTTCCTTGGAATCCCTAAGATACACTTTGGGCTAGTCAGAGAGCTGCCCTCCTTCCAGAAGTTCTCTGGAGAGCCCTGCCTCACTACAGAGTCAAGAAATCAGATTCTTTCAGACTACCAGCTTGTTACATGGTTTCTAATTGATTAGGTTTTAAAAGAACTCTCAGGGCCTAGAATGGAGGTCTGTGATTGGCAGCCCCGCCAGGTCTATGGGATGAAGGAGTAGGCAGTTCCCCAAAGTAAAACGGTGTGTTATCACCAGGAAAAGGAAAAGGTACTGGCATCCAGACCCAAAAGATGGCTCTTAAAGTTGGTGTTCAATTGATGCTAATTATTATTAATGAGGTCATGTTTCTAGAGACACTAGAGCAAATTTTATAAAAATTATAGATAATAGATAATAATGATGCCTATGGATAATTGATATTTGCTGTGCGCCAGGCACTATCTACTACTTTTATTTACTTATTTGCTGTGTGTAAGATACTATATATCTAATACTTTTATTTATTTATTTGTACTAGGGACAGGAACCAGGGCTTCGTGCATGCTAGGCAAATGCTGTACTATGGAGCTACATCCTCAGCCACTTTTATTTTGAAATAGGGTCTCACTAAATTGCCCAGGCTGGCCTTGAACTTGCCATCCTCCTGCCTTAGCCTGTGGAGTAGTTGGGTTTACAGGTGTGTGCCACCATGCCTGGCTCTTCACTTGACTTTTAAGGTGACTTCACATGGATTTAATAGGTACCCAGTTTCTAGGACATGGTTTCTGCATAGGGAGGGTCCTCCAATATGCAGGCCATACTGTCTTACCTGTCATAGGAACACAAGCACAAAAGGGCAGGATGTCCTTCTCTGGATACCACCCAGCTATATGCCAGCCTTACAGCACCCTCTGAATCCCTCTGGATCTTTCTGGAGATAAGTAAAAATTCAAAGGTGGCTACAGGCAGTGCACAGGCCCATGCCTATAGTAACAGCTATTGGGGAGGCTGAAGCAGGAGGATTGCAAATTCAAGGCCAGCCTGAGCAACTTAGCAAGACCCTGTCTCAAAGTAAAAAATAAAAAGCTGGGTGTATAGCTCAGTGGTAGAACACTTGCTTAGCATGTGTGAAGCCCTCTGTTAAATCTTCAGTTCTAAAAAGAAAAATGGCTGCAGACCCAACTTTCTCTATTTAAATTCAGGGACTCCCCCCTCCTGCTCTAGCAGCACTAATGATAACAATAAACAACATTAAAACTGATATCAAAAGCTCAATCCTTTTCCCCATGCCAATCCAAAAATGAGGACAAGGTTTTGAGAAAATGGAAAAGAAGTTTTATTGCTTTCCTAGCAACGAAGAAACACAGCAGACTCCTGTCCCAGGGGCTGTGATTCTAACTGCCAGCGGGGAACAGTGCGCTTTTACTGAGGGAATGCAAAGGCTACACTCCAGCTCCGTCCTATCAGGAATCATCACTCATCTGTAGCCTTGAGAGATAGCAGTGTCTTGGATCCTCCAGTACCAGCCCCAAAGTCTGGATTCCTTCATTCCTGTGGTCCAGGAGCTGAAGGATAGATGACTTGGCCTAGGATGGAAAGAATGTTAATCTTCTTCTCTAGTGATTAGGGAGGGGAAGAGGGAGAAGACAAGAAAACAACAATGAAATGTCATTTTGTAACAGGGCTCCATGCCAGTGGGCCCCCATTATAAAACCACTCTGCTGGACACAGTGGTCCACACCTGCCATCCCAGTGACTTAGGAGGCTGAGGCAGGAGGATCACAAGTTCAAGGCCAGCCTAGACAATTTAGTAAGACCCTATCTCAAACAAAATAAAAGAAGCCAGATATATGACTCAGCTGTGGAACACTTGCCTAGCATGCCCAAGGCCTGGGTTCAGTTACCAGAGATGAAACCAAAAAAACACACTCAGAAGTGTGGTTTTATTACACATCGGCACTGTACTCTTAAAATGTGAGGAAACTGAGGCTTCGGTACCTTACTTAGTTTACCAAGTCAGGACATGAACCAGAGGCTGTCTGGAAGTCATTGCTTGGTGACCTGTGACCATCTGTAAATGCAGATTCCTTATGGAGCCAATTTGTTTGTGTGCTCATTCATAAACAAATATATTTTCATACATTAGTGTTTAAAACACAGTTAGCACAGAGCCTGGCTCAGAGACTGATTATTGCACTCAACAAAGTAATGTGCTCCTGACCACTATGAAAATCAAATCTTATTTTCTCTGTGACTTAGCTTAGGGCTCTTCAGTGCTCATTGACATATGGTTTGCTACAACTCTTAAAGGCTCTGTGCTCTCTCTCCTGGACCCCAGCTGCTCAGTTTCTCCCTCATGATCCTGATGTGGCAATCACACTTACAAGGCAAACACCTGAAAGGCCCAAGCACTTCTTAGCCAGTTCTTTTGGAAAGGGAAGAATCCTGTGGTGGAGGGAGAGGTAAGTCATCACCTCCTATTTTTTTCTGTTCATTATCTCATGTATCCTTCTAGGGATTTGGGAGGGAATGAGGGAACAGAAACGAAACTATGCCCCTTGATCCGCAGGCTGAGGAAAGCCCAGGAGAGTCTCCAGCCGGGTGCCTCTAGCATGGGCTCTGCCACCAGCATCACCTTCCTTATGCACAGCTGGGTGAAAAACAGCAGGTTCCTGGGCCAGCCCAGACCCGTGGCTGGGGGAGGGGAGGCGTGGTGTGCCTATGACACTAGTTAGTCCCTACATTCCTGAGCTACTTTCTTATTCCAGTACCGGGGGAAGAGGCCTGGGGCAGGGCTGGAGTCACTGCTCAGGAGCAAGTATGTTAGAGTGACTCACTGATGGCTGCCTTCCTAGGGGATCTCTTGACTTCACTTTCCTCTGATAGGGGACAGACAGATGGGAGTGACAGGAACGGGAGGTGAAGGAAATAATTCTATAAAGTGGGCCCACTGTGCTGACCCCAACATACTTTCTTCTAAAAAGAAATTTACCTGTTGCTCTGCCTGGCTTACGTCAAATAGGATATGTTACATTCCTTAGCAAATAACCTGTTATCTGCAGGCGAATGTCAGGGCTGAAATACCAATAAGAAGAACACAAGTTACCTGAAGGGAGGGACTTTTGTGACCTTTACACAGACCAGATCCCAGAACTTAGAGAGATAAGAATAATTTTCTTAACCATAAAATCTGTAAGAGGGCCGGAGTTGTGACTCTGTGGTAGAGTGCTTACCTAGCATGTATGAGGCACTGGGTTCGATTCTCAGCACCACATAAAAATAAAATAAAGATATTGTGTCCACCTACAACTAAAAATATAATTTTTTTTTTTAAAGAATAAGTTCCAATTAGAACCAGTTGGCATGGGCCAAAGCCACCTAGGGTTGCCCTTGATCTTTGCCATGTACAATGGGAACTTGAAAACTTGATGCAATCCTGCTGTCAGTCAAAAGTCAAGAGGTGGACCTGGGTGGGACTCTCTGGAAACTTCCCTGAGACCCCCAATAAAAGTGGAGGGCAAAAATTCTTGGGAATCAACCTAACAAAAGAGGTGAAAGACTTATACAATGAAAACTACAGAACCCTAAAGAGAGAAATAGAAGAAGATCTTAGAAGATGGAAAAATATACCCTGTTCATGGATAGGCAGAACTAACATCATCAAAATGGCGATATTACCAAAAGTTCTCTATAGGTTTAATGCAATGCCAATCAAAATCCCAACGGCATTTCTTGTAGAAATAGAGAAAGCAATCATGAAATTCATATGGAAAAATAAAAGACCCAGAATAGCAAAAACAATGCTAAGCAGGAAGTGTGAATCAGGCGGTATAGCGATACCAGACTTCAAACTATACTACAGAGCAATAGTAACAAAAACAGCATGGTACTGGTACCAAAACAGGCGGGTGGACCAATGGTACAGAATAGAGGACACAGAAACCAATCCACAAAACTACAACTATCTTATATTTGATAAAGGGGCTCAAAGCATGCAATGGAGGAAGGATAGCATCTTCAACAAATGGTGCTGGGAAAACTGGAAATCCATATGCAACAAAATGAAACTGAATCCCTTTCTCTCACCATGCACAAAAGTTAATTCAAAATGGATCAAGGAGCTTGATATCAAATCAGAGACACGCCGTCTGATAGAAGAAAAAGTTGGTTACGATCTACATACGGTGGGGTCGGGCTCCAAATTCCTCAATAGGATACCCATAGCACAAAAGTTAATAACTAGAATCAACAAATGGGACTTACTCAAACTAAAAAGTTTTTTCTCAGCAAAAGAAACAATAAGAGAGGTAAATAGGGAGCCTACACCCTGGGAACAAATCTTTACTCCTCACACTTCAGATAGAGCCCTAATATCCAGAGTATACAAAGAACTCAAAAAATTAGACAATAAGATAACAAACAACCCAATCAACAAATGGGCCAAGGACCTGAACAGACACTTCTCAGAGGAGGACATACAGTCAATCAACAAGTACATGAAAAAATGCTCACCATCTCTAGCAGTCAGAGAAATGCAAATCAAAACCACCCTAAGATACCATCTCACTCCAGTAAGATTGGCAGCCATTAGGAAGTCAAACAACAATAAGTGCTGGCGAGGATGTGGGGAAAAGTGTACACTTGTACATTGCTGGTGGGACTGCAAATTGGTGCAGCCAATTTGGAAAGCAGTATGGAGATTTCTTGGAAAGCTGGGAATGGAGCCACCATTTGACCCAGCTATTCCCCTTCTTGGTCTATTCCCTAAAGACCTAAAAAGAGCATGCTACAGGGACACTGCTACATCGATGTTCATAGCAGCACAATTCACAATAGCAAGACTGTGGAACCAACCTAGATGCCCTTCAATAGACGAAAGGATAAAAAAATGTGGCATTTATACACAATGGAGTATTACTCTGCATTAAAAAATGACAAATCATAGAATTTGCAGGGAAATGGATGGCATTAGAGCAGATTATGCTAAGTAAAGCTAGCCAATCCCTAAAAAACAAATGCCAAATGTCTTCTTTGATATAAGGAGAGTAACTAAGAACAGAGTAGGGAAGAAGAGCAGGAGAAGAAGATTAACATTAAATAGAGATGGGAGGTGGGAGGGAAAGGGAGAGAGAAGGGAAATTGCATGGAAATAGAAGGAGACCCTCAGGGTTATACAAAAGTACATACAAGAGGAAGTGAGGGGAAAGGGAAAAATAATACAAGGGCGAGAAATGAATGACAGTAGAGGGGGTAGAGAGAGAAGAGGGGAGGGGAGGGGAGGGGAGGGGGGATAGTAGAGGATAGGAAAGGCAGCAGAACACAACAGACACTAGTATGGCAATATGTAAATCAATGTGTAACTGATGTGATTCTGCAATCTGTATATGGGGTAAAAATGGGAGTTCATAACCCACTTGAATCAAAGTGTGAAATATGATATATCAAGAAATTTGTAATGTTTTGAACAACCAACAATAAAAAATTAAAAAAAAAAGTGGAGGGCAGGAGGAGCACATGTTCTTCTCCTCTCTAAAAGAACCCACTCTCTCCGTTGAGGGTGTCCCCTTTTCCCTTTTCTTAACCCTACTAATAAACTTTGCTATTCTTTTACTAAGTCTCATGTCTTGCCTGGAATCCTTTCAAGAAAGGACACAAAGGAGGCTGGGGTTGTGGCTCAGTGGTAGAGTGTTCACCTAGCACTTGTGAGGCACTGGGTTCAATCCTCAGCACCACATAAAAATGAAATAAAGATATCGTGTCCACCTACAACTAAAATATAAATTAAAAAAAAAGAAAGGACACAAGGGGCTGGCGATATAGCTCTGTTGGTACAGTGTTTGCCTTGCATTCATAAGGCTCTGGGTTCAATCCCCAGCACCATGGTTGGGGGTGGGTGCAGGGGAGAAGGACACAAGAATCTGGGGGTGGGAACCTCCATGGTTACCTCACTTGGGCTCCCTGGGGGGGGGGAATCTCCTCTGCAACACCTCTGCACAACTTTTCATCTTAGCCTCACTACCTCATCCCTTATTACACTATTGTTTTTTGGGGGGAGGGGTACTGGGGATTGAACTCAGGGACACCCGACCACTGAGCCACATCCCCAGCCCTATTTTGTATTTTATTTAGGGACAGGGTCTCACTGAGTTGCTTAGTGCCTCGCTGTTGCTGAGGCTGGCTTTGAACTTGCAATCCTCTTGCCTCAGCCTGCTGAGCCCCTGAGATTACAGGTGTGTATCACCGTGCCCCGTTGCACTATTCTTTTAAGACTTCACCTCTGTGTGTGGGCAGCAATCACTCTGTTTTTCCCCCACAGCTTCTTGCACAGGACATAATATCTTTCTAGACCCCTCACCCTTTTTTTCATTATTCTGGTCTTTGCTGCTGCTGTTCCATTGTGGGGTAGGCAAGGAGGGCACCCCTAAAGTGTACAAAGACCCATTCCCCTTGTGAAGCTAAGAGATGAAACTTACAGGAACCAGTTGGTATTTGGATTTGAGGCACTGATATTTTGTATCTAATTTAATATGGACTGAACTGACAGAATTGGAACCTGTTTGTTTTCTCTCTCTGGAGGGCCATCCCTTCCCTTCTTCCTGTGTTTATTTCCTGTCTCTGGTTACCCTTGCAGACTGCATTTAGGTCTGATCTCTGTCTAGGCTGATGTTGCTCCCTCTAGAGGACTACAGAGGAGGCAGGGCCTGTGGCTTGGGTAGGGAATTAATAGGAGACTCTAGGGGTATGTGGGAAGAAAGGAAGAAATGCATGTGAAACACCTTGCTACAACTCAACAACAGCAACACACAACAAACAACCTGATTTTAAAATGGGTGAAGAACTTGAATAGACATTTCTCTAGAGAAGCTATGCAGCAGTCTGCAAGCACATGAAAAGATTTTCAACATCCCTAACTCTTAGGGAAGTGCAAATCAAAACTGCAATGATGCCACTGCATACTCATTATGATGGCTACTGTCAAAAATGCAGAAAATAGCAACCGTTGTCATAGATGTGGAAAAACTGGACTTCGTGTGCACAATTGTGAAATTGTGTAGCCACTGGAAAACAGCGTGCTAGTTCCTTTAAAAATGGGACATGGAATTAGTAAAAGGAAAGGCTCAATGTGTAGGTCAGGAGTAGAGCAATTGCCTTGCATGTGCTAGGCCCTGTGTTCAATTCCCAGGACTAAAAAAGAGAGAGAGAGAGAGAGAGAAAAGAAAAAAGAAAGGAAAGGAAAGGGAAAGAAGGGATGACATACACCTGTAGTCCCAGTAGCTCGGGAGGCTGAGGCAGGAGGATTGCAAGTTCAAAGCCAGCTTCAACAACTGAGGCCCTAAACAACTTAGCAAGACCCTGTCTCAAAATATAAAAAGGGTTGGTTAAGTGCCCCTGGGTTCAGTCTCCAGTATCAAAAAAAGAAGAAGAAAGAAAGAGAGAAGCAGAGAAGGGAGGGAAAGTGTATGTGTGTGGGGGCAGGAGGAGAGAAAGAAGAAAAAGAATTAGTAGAAGGCAGTTCAAGTGAGTCTGAGTGAAGCCTGTGGTGTGATTTATAGAGGAGGGACTTCACCTTGGCACTGCTATTGGAGTCATACCTAGAACAGGGCTCAGCACATAGTAGGCTCTTACAGTTTGCTGACTGGAGTAACTCCAGAAACTGTTTTCTCTGCCAAATGAAATAATGCATGAAAGCACTAAATGCTTGGCCCATTATAAATCACGGATACATACACAGTAGCTGTCATTGCTGTTCTGAGCCCATCCATGTGGCAGGCAACTCTGAGGAGGGATGTAAAAGTCACCTCCTCCCAGCCTTGTCCTTGACCTGGCACAGGATCTTAATAGTGTCTGGATTCATTTGCAGCCCAATCCTACACTTTCCTCTTTCTCAGCTTTCTCTCTCTCTCTTTATTTCTTTAAAAAATAGTTTTAATTATAAAACACAATACCTTTATTTTGTTTTTTCAGTTTTTTTATGTGGTGCTGGGAATTAAACCCAGTGCCTCACGCATGCTGGGCAAGTGCTCTACCACTGAGCCACAACCCAGCCCTTTCTTGTGTGTGTGTGTGTGTGTTTTTAATTGCTTATGTTCTCTACCATCAATTGGATTAAGCACTGTCAAGAACAAGTGTTAGGGCTGGGGCTGGGGCTCAGCGGTAGAGCGCCCGCCTCGCACATGTGGGGTGCTGGATTTGATCCTTGGCACCACATAAAAATAAATAAAGATTGTGTGCAACTATAACTAGAAAAGAAAAGAAAAAAGAAGAAGAGAAGAAGAAGAAGAAGAAGAAGAAGAAGAAGAAGAAGAAGAAGAAGAAGAAGAAGAAGAAGAAGAAGAGGAGGGAGGGAGGAGAAGAAGAGGGAGGAGAAGAAGAAAAAGTGTTAGGGCTGGGGATACAGCTCAGTTGGTAGGGTGTTTGCCTTGCATATACAAGGCCTAAGGTTCAATACCTGAACAGTTGTTTCTTGTGTCCTTCTGTGCCTGCTATACGTAGGGATTTAGACATAAAGCACCCTGGGAAGGTACTGGTGACACCAAAGTATTTTCTGAGGTGAGAGAGGGGGGATTCTCTTCTTAGTGGGTTCTAAGACTCCCAGGAGTATTTAAGACTAGGACAAATGCTAGGTCTCCATGATCTTGACAGCTAGTTCTGGAATCTCAAGGTAGTTTTAGCCAAGTTGGGGAGTATTCCAGTCAAAAATAGGAAGAAAAGAAAAACTTTCAGAAGACTGATCAGAAAACTAAATGGATCTACTGATAAGAGACTGGCCACCACAAAACAGGCTACTGCTCTATGTTTCTATTTGTTCAATAAATTCAGTATTCACAGATGTGCCCTTTCGCCTGGCTTTCCCCTTTGTCAGGCCATCAGCTTGCCTGCACCAGCTTTGGTCAATCCTATAGGCGGCCATTTTGTCAATGGACCAGACAAACAGGAAGTACCCACATGAAAAAACCTGAAAATGCCTGCTCCAGGGACGTCACCTGCTTGAAGAGTGGGGGCCCTTTCCATTTGTCCTAGAAGGAAGAAGAGTCTCTATTGTGACTACAACATAAACTCCTCTTGAGAAACCTGCACTATTTGTTTTCTTCTAAGTCTGGGTTATTTTAGCAAATGGCTTCCAGTTTCTTTTTCTTCTTTTCTTTTCTTCCCTTTTCTTTTTTTGTGTGTGGGTGGTATTGGGGATTGAACTCAGAGACTCACACATGCTAGGCAAGTACCCTATCACTGAAGTACATGCACAACCCTTTTAAAAAATATTTTTATTTTGAGACAAGGTCTCACAAGTTGCCCTGGCTGGTCTTGTCGAACTTGAGATCCTCCTGCCTCAGCTTACCTAGTAGCTAGGATTACAAGTATGCACTACCATGTTTGGCCCAACCAGGCCTTTTCTGATGGATGTTGGAGAGATTCTGAACACATTCCTGATTTACCAGTGTGGACCTCTCTCTTTCCCATTCCCAAAACCTGTATCCAGGATCAATTCACAGAGGGAGGGTGGTATACACCACCATTTTTTAAGCTTGAAAGATTTGTATACTGATCCTTTCTCTATTTTTCTCTCCTGTATCCATGAACCATTTGTGTTATTATTTTCTTAGTATTTCTCTTTAAAGTCATCTTTAAAGAGATTGTTACCTATGTGGATTTTATGTTCCATTATATACACATACACACAATTCTAAATAAATACATAGCTATTAAAAATAAAATTTACTGGTGTGCCACTAAAATCATCTAGTATGTGTGTCTGTCTCAGGAACATTGGTTCAGATTTTGATGCTCAGGGTAGATCTATGTAGGTGGATTCTCTCAAGCTTAAGTGGAATAAGGACCAACGTGCCCCAGGGGGCCTTCTCAGCCAGTGGGTGTGGGATGTCACCTTCCTATCTTCTGCAGGAGCCTCAGAGTGTTCTAGGGACTCAGAGCAAACAGTTATAAGGCACTGGGTACAAACCTTTAGAATCTGTCCACATTCCTGTTTACAGCAGGACATTCTCCCAAGTTCCTATTCTTCCTCCTTTTAGTGGAACTGGATTCACCCTCCTGCCCCTCACATGGGTCAGTTCTCTATCCTGAAGGCAAATCATCTGACTTTAGGAGCTGCCCTTGAAATACCCAACTATGTGTCCTGAGCCTCAGAAATGTTTGATCAGCAGAGCAGCCAAGCTACAGGCTGCTCTCAGGCTTGATAGGAATCAAATCTCTTTTTAAAAAGGTATATTTTTTATATTTTCTTTCATTTTATTGAGGTATAACTTTTACATCTGAATTATATAGCTTGATTAACTTTTATTGAAGTATATATTCATGAAACCACCACTCAGAGCAAAATATAGTCTTGTGCCATTCAGTACAGTAATCACCAGCTGCACATGTGGCTATTGAGCAATTTAAGTGTGGCTAGTTGCAGTTAAGATGCACTGCAAGTATAATATACACCTTTGAGCCAGGCATAGTGGCACATGCCTGTAATCCCCATGACTCAGGAAGCCGAGACAGGAAGAAGGAGGATTGCAAGTTAGAGATCAGCTTTAGCAATTTAGTGAGACCCTGCCTGCCTCAAAATAAAAAATTAAAAAGGCTGGGGATATTTATCAGTGGTTGAGTGCCCCTGGTTCAATCTCCAGTACCAAAAAATAACATAAAATACAGCTTCAACATCTTAGAGTTGTGTGTGTGTGTGTGTGTGTGTGTAAGTGATAATTTTCTGCTATTGATTAATGTCTAAATGACAATATTTTTTGTATATTGCATTAAATAAAAATATATCATTAAAATTAATGTCACCAATTTTTTTTTTATCTTTTTAAATGTAGCTAATAGAAAATTTGAAATTTTATTTGCAAATTGCATTGTATTTCTTTTGGACAGCCCTGACATGGAAGAGTTCCAGCACCCTAGAACTCATGGTCCTTCCTCATCAGTGCTATCATGAAAGAGAATCTCTGATCTCTACCACCCTATATTCATGGTAGGGTGTTTTTGACCTTTATATAGATGAAATACTCTTTTGTATCACTCGACATTTTTTATCACTCGACATTAAATCTATGGAATCCATTCATGTTGTAGTGATTTGTTATTTTTCACTGTTCTGTAATATTCTGTGATATGAATGGGCAACAATTTATTTTGCCTATTCCATTGATGATTAACATAGGGGTCATTTCTAGTTTGATGCTATTTTTAATAAAATATAATGAAAAATTTCATATATGTATCTTGGTGTATAGATAGTCCTGGACTTTCAACTTTACGATAGTACAAAAGTAGCACACATTCATCAGAAACTAGACTTTGAATTTTGAATTTTGAACTCCTTCCCAAGCTAGTGGATATGCAGTATGATATTCTCTGGTCATGCTAGACTGCAGCAGCAAAGCAGCGCTCTGAGTCAGCCAGACAGAATATAATTTGTCTATGGTGCACTATGAAAATGCATTCAGTGCATTATCAATTTAGAATATTTTCAATTTACGAGGGCTTACAGGAGTGTAACCCCATCATAAGTCAATGAGCTTCTATATAAACACTCATTTCAATGAGTATGTACCTAGGAAAGGAATCATTGGGTCATGAGTTAAACATACATTTTGCTTTAACAACACTGGCAAACAGTTTTCAAAGTAGTTATTATGACCCATATTCCCAGCAGCCATGGGTCAGAGTCCCAGTTGTTCCACATCCTCACCAACACTTGACATTGTCAGTCCTTTCTTGTGGGGAAGTACTATGGATTAAATCCAGCGCTTCGTGCATACTAGGCAAGTGTCGTACCACTGAGCTCTTCCAGTGAGCTTCACCCCCAGTTCTTTTGATTTTTAGCTAGTCTAATAAGGAGGCAGTCTAGATTTGAACTGAAACTAATTCTTGTTTTGTTCTCTTATCTGTTATATAAGATAACAGATAGCCACTTAGAAGATACATGTAGACAAAAAAGAATATAAAAATACCCATTATCTCCAATCAACCACTATGAACATTTGATATGTATCCATCCATACGTTTATCCATTCAGTATTGATAAAAATGACAACATAATAAAAGAGTTTTTTTTTTTAACAATTTAGTATGACCATCTTTCCCTGTCTCTGGAAACTTACCCTAGCATAGTTTTTAAAAACTAAATAATATTTCATTGTTTGGACCTGCCATAATTTAATCAGTTCCCTTGCTCTTGTGCTGTTGCCAATTCTTCATTAATATAAGCAATGTTATAAAGAGCACCCTTGCCATTCAATCTTGGCTCATTCCTTTAAAAGTTCCCAACAGTGGAGTTGCTTGTTAAAGGCTGGTTTTCATGATTTGAAGGCTGTCAAACTGTCACCCCAGGAGCTCCCCCTCACATTGAAGCAAGAGGACAGAGAGCCAGAGAATCCTCTCGAGGACCTAGGGTTGGTCCTTCCTGGATCTGAAATGCAGGAGGCACTGTTTCCCTAGGCCTGCTTGATAATCTATAACATGAAAGCACAGGCCCTTGGGTTTTTCTGGGGCAGAGGGGGAGCTGTTGGATTATCCAAAGACCAGATATGGAATGTGGATCTGTGAGCAGGCAAATACTAATCAAGGATTTCTCAGTTGAAGTCGATAAAAAAGGATCAGGAAATAACAGCATTGTGATTCTGCTGCCATGGTTTTGACAATCCATATCCCTAACAGCTGCTATTGAGCTCTATCCATTCATGCAGGAAGTTTTACTGTGGGAGGGAGAAGTAATGTCTGGGAGTAAATGGAAGGACCCCTACCCACACCTCTGTACTGGACTTGAGCACTTTCTAGAGAGAGGGGCCACAGCAAGAAGAAGATGGGTCAATTCAAGATGGACTTTCCAAGATTCAGGGAAAAATAGAGCGCTCAAGGGCCCAGGTGACCTGGTATGGCTCAAAAGGAGCCAATCCAGTCCCAACCCTGCAGGAAATGCTCTGCCCTGGGGCCTAGAAGAGCCACCAGTCTTTCATGAAGGTTGAGAAAGAGGCGATGCCCTTCCAAGGGATTTAGGAGCACAGATGTGGCTCAGAGGTTAAGCTCCTCTGGGTTCAATCCCGGGTACCAAAAAGAAAAAAACGAACGAACGAACAAACAAACAAACAAACAAAAAACCCAGAAAGAGCCATGGATGCTACTTGAGAGGATATGTTGGTCCTCGAGGAACATGGCTGGAGAAGACCCTGCTTACAGACTTTACTAAAAGGTCTCCAATCTTCCTTTTAATCTATATATCTATCACTTTGAGGTTAGCCACTTTCCATAAGACAATATTTTTCTGCTTCCCTTATAGCTAGATGTGGCCATTGACAAAAATTTGGCCAATGTAATTTGAACTGAAGAGATACACTCATTCTCTGGAACATGTCACTTAAAGGAAACTGAATTTTCTTTCTCTGATAAATTAAAGTGAGAGGGCCAACCACATCCAAACAATATAGGCTGAATCTTCTACCTTGGGGATGAAGATACCACCCTAAGACAGATGGTGATGGAAACATTACATATCTGCACTGCCCCCGACGGGAACCACTAGCACATGTGAATATGAAGCACTTTAACTATAGCTGGTGCAATTGAGGAATTGTATCTTCCATTTTATTGTTCAAGGGGGCCTGGACTACATCATGAAACAGAGGATTCCTTTCTTCCAGACTTTGTAAGCACAGACTCTTATGTGGTTGAAATATAAATGTCTATCTTGTTTTGACTGCTGTTGTTATTCTTTGTTAGAACAGCCAAATGAATGCCTCAACCAACACAATGCCTGCATGCAAATCAGGGATATTTTGCAAAATAGTCTAAATATCACAAAAGGAATGAAATGAAAGGTACAAGGTGAAGGAGAAGTGTTGGAAGTGGGAACCACACAACAAGCTAATTGATTTATTCAACAAATACCCTGTAGCCATTGTACTAATTTCCTATTATTCCATAGTAAATTACCCCTAAACTTAGCAGCTTAAAACAACAACAACAAAAAATGTATTATCGTGTAATTTTTGTGGGCCAGGAATTCAGGAGTGGCTTAGTTATATGATTATGCCCCATAGTCTCTAGTGAGTAGAAACTCAAGGCATTGATTGGGCTGCAGTCAATGGAAGGAGTTTTTTGTTTGTTTGTTTTAGTTGAACATGGACACAATATCTTTGTTTTACTTATTTATTTATTTTATGTGGTGCTGAGGATCAAACCCAGAGCCTCATATATGCAAGGTAAGCGCTCTACCCCTGAGCCACGGCCCCAGCCCCATCTGAAGGTTTGATAGTACTAAAGGATCTTATCCCCATGGCTATTGGCTGGAGGCCTCAGGTCTTCCCCATATGGATCTTTCCCTCAGGGCTGCCTGAGTATCCTTATAGTATGATAGCCACCTTCTCCCAGGGTGATTCAGAGAGAGCCAGAAATAGCTGGGCATAGTGGCACACACCTGTAATCCAAGCAGGAGACTGAAGCAGGAGGATTTCAAGTTCAAGGCCAGCCTCAGCAACTTAGTGAGACCCTCTCTCAAAATAAAAAATAAAAAGGGTGGGGAATATAGCTCAATGGTAGAGGGCCCCTAGGTTTAATACCCAGTACCAAAAGAGAGAGAGAGAGGGAAAGAGAGAAAGAGAGCACAAGAAGTAGCCCTTTCTGACCTTGTCTCAGCAGTTGTTATTATTGGGATGTCCAGTTGGGGTCCAGATCCTTGGTGGCCTGGACAAAGAATTGAACAGGACGCATAAGTAACAAGCAAAGTACAGATTTATTGAAGGTGAAGGTAAAAGTAGCACTTGGTAAAGTAGAGCAGAGTGGGCTAAGGAAGAGAGGCACAAGGCCCAGGGTCTTCTATGCCGAGCTGTGAGGGGCTCTCTTCCCTATACAAACCTGATGGAAAGCCTTACCCCGTTGGCTCCCATTGGTTATCTTATATTTAGAATACTGTCCACTTTGCCCCCATTGATTATTTCAGAATACCAACCTGTGGGTGATAAGTCCTCAGTGTAGGAGTTGTCATGGTAAATGGACTTAGTGTAAACAGGGACAGGATGACTCATCTTCCTGTTTTGTCCTCCACCAGCAATTTTCTTGCATCCTGCCTCTGCCATCTTGGAGTCCCTGAACTCCTACCTAACGAAGTCATTTATCATCACTTATATGCCCAACTCTCTTTCTCTCTCTCACACATTATTTTTTAACAACTTTTTTTTATATTAACAGAGCATTCATACAATTGCACACACACACACACACACACACACAGAGGCACTTAACCACTGAGCCACAGCCCTTTTATATTTTGTTGAAACAGTGTCTCATTAAGTTGCTTAGGGTCTCACTAAGTTGCTGAGGCTTGCTTTGAACTCCTGATCCCCCTGTCTCAGCCTCCTGAACCACTGGGATTACAGGCATGCACCACCACACGTGGCCTCATGTATTATATTTTATTCATTAGCAGCTACTAAACCCAGTTGACTCTGAGAAGGGATATTAAATCCCACCTTTTGAAGGGAGTGGTATCATAGAATTTGTACACATATTTTTTTAAAAAACAACTACACATACATTCTGTCAGTCTGTACCTCTATCAAACATTATTAATGGAGAATTATTAGTCAATGTTTTAGTAAGCTTTTGTGTCCCTGTGATCAAAATACCCAACCAGAACAACTTAGAGGAAGAAAAATTTATTTGGGGATCACAGTTTCAGAGACCTCAGCCCATAGATGGCCAACTCCATTGCTCTAGACCCAAGGTAAGACAGCTCATCATAGAAGAAGCGCCAACAGAGAAAAACTGCTCAGCTCATGGCAGGGTCAGGAACCAGAGAAAGGAAGAGAGAAGGGAGAAGGGGCTACCGGGAAGATGCTGTTCCAGGGAACGTCCCCAGTGATCCACCTCCTCCAGCCACACCCCACCGCATACAGTTACCACCCAGTCAGTCCATTCAAAGGAGGATGGACTGATTAGGTCACAGCTCTCATAATCTAATGATTTCATCTCTGCATTAGCAAGAGCTTTGGGGAAACCCCTCATATCCAAATCATATTCAATAAATGTTATTGTGATAAAAAACTAACCATTGTGGTAAAAAAATCAAAATAACAAAAATGTATACCTCCGTCTTACATTGTACGCCAAAATAAATTCCAGACAGTTGAAACATTTACATATTCAAAAGTATTGGAGGGGGCTGGGGATGTGGCTCAAGCGGTAGCGCGCTCGCCTGGCATGCATGCGGCCCAGGTTCGATCCTCAGCACCACATACAAACAAAGATGTTGTGTCCGCCAAATACTAAAAAATAAAATATTAAAATTCTCTCTTTCTCTCTCTCTCTCTCTTAAAAAAAAAAGTATTGGAGGAAATTCAGATAAGGAAAATGAAGTAGAAACGGATATTGAATTCTCAGATGGCACAAATAACACAAGGGGAAGGTACTGACAGGTATTACCATGACACCAGAGCTTAAGCAACATCAAAGATTGACAGATATGATCGTGTATAAAAGTTAAATACTTTGGAAAAGCAAAACAACACAAATGAAAGCTTTAAGATAAATGTTTGTAACCTGTAAAACAGATAAGATCTAAGCCCTTAAGAAAAGAGCTTTCGCAATTACATGGAAAAAACAACAAAAAAAAGACGACAAAATGTGTCCCAGCAGCACCTCCTTTCTAGGTACCTAGATGGTAAAAGGCACAGGTAGAGGATGGCATCTGGAATGACTCTGTGCTGCCCACAGAACGTTGCATGTCAGTGCTCCTATTGAGTCTGTAGATTTCAGCTCTTGAGCTCATTTCCAAAAATGTCTGCACCTGTCTGTGTTGCTCGCCCTCAGGTACTCCTCTCAGAGAGATCTCATTAAGATGCTTCCTGCGCAGGCTGTGACTCACAGTTGCATTATGGCTCCAGCAGCGCCTATTTCAGCAAGAAGCCCTCCCCAAGGTATAGATGGCATTCCTGCCGTGCCCAAAGAGGGAATTAAAACTGGAAAGTCTCTGCATTCATTCGGCACCTCATTCTTAGGTCTTTACGATGTACCTGAAGATGTTTTTTGGTTTTTTTTTTTTTCCCCCTCTTCGATTGTGCTCAGGAGGGAGAGGAGGGGCTAGGAGAGCTTGATTTCGAGTCAGCTCTGCCATTTACCATCCCCATGACCAGACAGTCTCTTGCAGCTCTGGACCTCAGTTTCTCCCTCTGCAAAACAGGTGGGAGAATTGGGGGCTCCCTCAGCTCTGACATTCGAGGATTCGGCTTATTTCTTCTTTTTACAATGTGGGCTCGAGTTTCTGGTGCAACCTTATTTAAACAGTGTTTTTAAGCCCGGTAAGATCCTTTCTTAGACTGTGGAACCTAGGAAGAGTAAAGAAAATGCTTTCAATTATTGAAGCTGTTCCTCCATTTTCCAAAACAGATTCAGCTCTGCTCATTTAGCAAAAGTACAATTGTACTCAGTGAAATGGTGGAGGAGGCGGAGAGAGGTTAAGTGATAGGTCTGCCTGGCCTTAGGTTTGCTGTGGGATGCGTTCTGCCCTATAATTTGAAAAGTGCCTGTCAGGTTTCCAGGGACTCTGAATCCTGCGTTTCCCCACGAGGCTCTTGAGAGTAGGGCTGGCTCTAGACACAGATGGACGAAGCTGAATGGTTGATTTCAAGTCCCTCATGTCTCAAAATATCTTTCTACCAGTCTGGCATGGACTCTGTAGTTCCTAACACTGGTGCTTCTCCTTTGATTAAAGCCTTTGGCAGCAATTATTTTGGGGTGCTCGGTATGTGTCTCCTACCACCTACCCTTATATATATATATATATATATTTTTTTTTTTTTTTCTTTTTCCCTTCTTCTGAGCTGGCCACAGATATGGGCATGGGAGTCATTGTGGACCAAACATTGGATTTTATTTTTCTGGACACCTAATTGATTCAGGGTTGAGCAGGCTTACACAATGCTGGAGGAGAGAGGGCCCCTGTTCTGGGTTAATAAACTGAGAGGGAGTAAGTCTGAAGCTTCTGCCAGACATCATTCTTGCACCTGGAAAGAAACTGACTATGGAATGAGGTCAAGTATAGGTAACAGAGATGAGAGATGGAGAGAAGGAGAGAAAACCAGCAAGAACAAGGGCAAGAGAGATTCCCCCTGAAATCTTGGGTTCCTGTAACTCACCCTCAGAGTCTGTAAGCTATCCTGCCACCTACGTAAGTAAATAAGTCCTCTTTTTGCTTTAGACCATTTGGAATTTGTTTGTGTTCCTTAAGACATCTAACGAATGATATTGATGACAAATGTATATTTTCATGATAATAACTAAAAATGGAAATAAACCTATTTCTATGGAAAGTGTCAATTTTATTTCACAATTATTGGTTTATCATATTAAAAGGAGGTTTACAAATAAATGATTTCAGAATATGTGAAACTGGAAAATGATTCAGATACTATTGTATTTCCAGGAAGTTCTTCTTAAACTGTGAATGTATTAATGAGAAGGAATGGCACACGGATCTGGTGGTGTTGAGTAGGTTTTCACATAAGCTGTGAATGGTGCATAGAATAGGTTAAGTTTTGGCAAGGAAGATAAAGTAAGGGTATTGCCAGAGAAAGGAAGCATTGCATATTGTATATCAAAAATAAAGCACATGTGACTCAATGACCCAGCAATTCTCTTCTTTAGGTTGTACCCAAGATTTTGTTCACACAAAAACCTGCACATGAATGTTCCTAGCGACATCACACATAAGAACCAAAAAGTAGAAATTACACATTTATCCAATAACTGAATGGGTTAACAAAAGATAATCCATCTATACAATGCAATATTATTCAATAATAAGAAGGAATGAAATGCCAATATATGCTACAATTTTGCCTGTATTATCTAAGTAAAAGGAGCCAGTCATACAAGGCAATATATTGCATGAGTTTATTTATATGAAATGTCCATAATAGTTAAATTCATTGAAACAGAAAGATTATTGGTTGCCAGGAGATGGAAAGCGTGAGGTCCTGGGAGTGACCACTGATGGGTATGAAGTCTCTTTTGGGAAATGAAAATATTCTGCAGTTAGATACTTGGAATCATGCACAATCTTTTATTTTATTTATTTATTTTAAGAGTCAGAGTTCTCACTATGTTGCCCAGGCTGATTTCAAACTCCTGACTCAAGTGATTTTCTGGAGAAGCTGAAATTTATGTTATGGTTTGAATATGAAATGTCCCCCAATAGTTCCTATGTTAATGCAGGAATCTTCAGAGGTAAAATGATTGGAATATGAGAGCTGTAACCTAATCAGTCCATTCTGGTTTGAATGGACTAGAGTGGGTGGTAACTGTAGGCAGGTGAGGTATGACCAGAGGAGGTGGGACACTAGGAGTGTGCCCCAGAAGTGCATCTTCCCTGTGGTCCCCTTTCCTCTCTGTCTGCTTCCTGACCCCATTGTGATCCAAGTAGCTTTCCTCCACTGGTCCTTCTGCCATGATGAGCTGCCTCACCTTGGGTCAAGAGCAATGGAGTTGGCCATTTATGGACTGAGATCTCTGAAACTGTGATCCCCAAATAAACTCCTCTAGGTTGTTTTTTTTTTTTTTTTCAATAAATGGACACAATACCTTTATTTTATTTGTTTATTTTTAATGTGGTGCTGAGGATTGAACCCTGTGCCTCACACATGCTAGGCAAGTGTACTACCACTGAGCCCCATCCCCAGCCCCATCCTCTAGATTGTTCTTATCAGGCATTTTGATCACAGCTATGCAAAAGTTGACTAAAACATTTGCCCAATCTTGTGAATATACCAAAATTTTCTGGCATGTATACTTTAAAAGAGTGAATTTTTGGCATATAAATTACATCTAAAATTTAAAAAAAAGACATGATTGCTCTTATCTTGACCATCCCATTTTAATATCATACTATGAAGAATACATTTTGTGGTCTTACTCTGATTCTCCATCAAGCATCCCTGCCCCAACCCACCCTGAGTCCCCACAATACTTAGAATTCTTGGTATACTGCCTGATATGAATGGGATTGGGGGCTGATCTCCCTTTCAAAGGAGCTATACCTTTTTTCACTTGCTCATGTGTTTTTCCGAGGGCAAAGGACAAATATTTTTTTTTGTTTTTTGCTTTGTGATACTGGGATTGAACCTGAGGTTTCTCTTCCACTGAGCTACATTCCCAGTCCTTTATCTTTTAAATTTTGAGTCAGGGTCTAGCTAAATTGCTGAGAATGGCCTTGAATTTGTAATCCTGCTTTTGCCTCCAATGTAGCTAGGATTACAGGAGTGTGCCTCTGTGCCTGGCTAAAGGATCAGTTTTAGCAACTCAAGGAGGACAGGCAGCAGTAGACTGAAACTAATTTACAATTTTGTTTAATTTACTTGTCAAAGGCAGAAATATTCAATTTCATGGGTACTCCCAATTCCCTGCACTGAAAGCAGACTTCCTGGATGCAATTAGGTAGAACAAAATGTAATGGGTAATAGGGGTGCCTGGTGAATTATTCATAATCCAATACTGGTTTTAAACCCTCCCCCTTTTTTGATACTGGGAATTGAACCCAACTGAATTGAACCCAATTTAAAAAGTATGCTTTTGGGGTGCTTTACCACTGAACTACATCCCCAGCATTGCATCCCTTTTATTTTTAATTTTGAGACATAGTCTCCTAAAATTCTCAGGCCAGACTGGCCTCAAAGTTGCTATCCTCCTGCCTCAGTCTTCCAAGTTGCTGGAATGACAGGTGTGCACCATTGCACCCAAAAGTTTTGCTTGTTCCTGAACATGTGTCAATGGAATCATACAAGATCACGTTTTGTGTGACTTGTCTCTTTTGCTTCTTATGATGTTTTTAAGATTCATCCATGTTGAGGGCTGGGGTTGTGGCTCAGTGATAGAGCACTTGCCTAGCATCTACAGGGTTTGATTTGCAGCACCGCGTATAAATAAATAAATAGAATGAAGGTCCATCAACAACTAAATATATACATTTTAAGGGAAAAAAAAGATTCATCCATGTTGGTTATAACATTTCAACCCTTTTTATTGCTCAGAAGTATTCCACCATATGGCTATACCTCAATTTGTTTGCATATGTGAGTCTTAGAGGGTTGTTTTTGGCTAATATGAACAAAGCTGCTATAAACATGTTTTCATTTATTGTGAGTAAATATCTAGGAACGGAATTACCGGGTAATACCATGGGGTTTGTTAACTTTATTTTAAAAACCCTTCAAATGACCCAAATGATCAGCCAGCTTTGGGGATTTGTGAGATAGTAAAAGAGCAATGTTGGCAATGCCAGAGATGATTTTTGGCTCACTATTTGGCTGTGCAAGTGTCAGAGACAAGTTCTCTCACTAGGACAGTACCTTCTGCTCTTTCCCTCCCCAGCTGGGGACTCCAATTCCCCTCTCTTGCTAGCCTATTCTTAGCAGAGAAGAGAGTTCCCAGCCAAAAATTCCCATGAGTCTATTGGGTTATGTTATCAGAGTGGGCCAGGAATCAGTGGGGAGGCAAGAAGGACCCAAAGAGGCTGCCAACTTGAGGAAGGCTTGCTTTAACCTTGGTGTTATGGTTGAGTGTAAGGTGCTCCCCAAAAGTTCACACATGAGACAATGCAAGAAGGTTCAGAGAAGAAGTGATTGGGTTAGGAGAGCCTTAACCCAACCAGTGAATTAATCACCTGATGGAATTAATAGAGTGGTAACTGAAGGCAGGTGGGGTGTGGCTGGAGGAGGTGGGGCATTGGGGGCGTGGCTTTGGAATATATATTTTGTATCTGGGGAGTGGAGTCTCTCTCTCTGCTTCCTGATCACCATGTGAGCTGCTTCCCTCTGCCACACTCTTCCACCATGATGTGCGGCCTCACCTCAAGTCCGGAGGAATGGAGCCCGCTGTCTACATAACCTCTGAAACCGTGAGCCCTCAATTAAACTTTTCTTTCTCTAAAGTTGCTCTGGTCAGGTCTTTTAGTCACAGCAATAAAAACGCTGACCAAAACACTTGGTATTAGTTAGTAAGATGAAGGAGGCCAACCCTGCAGTCAGTGGGTAGAGTGGAGGTCAGCCCTTTCCCCCTGGGCCATAGTAACCCTACTATGGGTCCGACCCTAGGTATTCCATGGGTAAGGGCACAGGGGTCAGGGCCCGCTTCAGTCTCAGGACATGGCAGTTGGAGTCAAGTTCTGTAATTGTGTTGAGAATGGAAGGAAAAAACTGTCAGAATACAACCATTTTGTTCCATAGGTTATGTTGGCTGTTGACTTAGGAATAAACATTTTTTTTTCTTTTTGAAATGGTTTTTCCTTTTCAGCACTATTAGAATCCACAGTAGGAGCAAAGACGTTGAAAAGTGAAGTGATCCTCTAATTTAGTGTTTCCCAAAGAGAAACAAAGTGCTTTGTGTGCACTGTACTCAGCTTGGTTTCAGGGGTCATGTGGATGAATATGATCAAAAATATTATGTTTTAGTGCACAGTAGAAAAAATGCAATAAGTATGTGATTTCCTGGAAACATTGTTTAGCAAGAAGCCAAGTTAAAAAGGTAATACAATTTTCAGAAAATAATTGTATAATAGTATAGGTAATATACAGGAGCACTGCAGGTGTAGTTCAGGGGTAGAGCACTTGCCTAGCATGTGTGAGCCTCTGATTTCTATCCCAAGCACCAAAAAAAAAAAAAAAAAAAAGAAAGAAAGAAAAAGAAAAACTATGAAGGTGGCCGGGTGCAGTGGTGCATGCCTATAATCCCAGCGGCTCAAGAGACTGAGAAAGGAGGCTCACAAGTTTGAGGCCAGCCTGGGCAACTTAGTAGGATCCTGTCTCAAAATAAAAATTAAAAAGGGCTTGGTATATAGTTCAGTGGTAAACACTCCCGGGTTCTATCCCCAGTATAAATAAAATTAAATAATAAAAATAGAAACAGGCTGGAGATGTTGCTCAAGGGTAGAATGCCTTGGGGTTCAATCCCTAGTATTCCTTAAAATAAATAAATAAATGACTGGGGTTTTACACAACTGCCTCAGTCAAACCATACATTTAACTGAAGAGAAAACTAAGCCCTGAAATGCAAGTGACTTGTTCAAAGTCAAACCTCATTGGAGATAAGACCAGATTCCTAAATTTACCTGGTTCCTGGTCCAGGACTTATTCCAGTCTGTTTCTTTACTCTTGTAAGAGGCGGAGAGTTCTCAACAGTCATACAGCCTAGTCCCCAGATTCAAAGTCAATAGCATTCACAGAAAGAGCCTACAGTTCACTCAGATTAAATCACAAAGTCAGAAGGAGTCCATAGTAGGTATGAGCTGGGCTGTGCCATCAAAACATCTCAGCGAACCTTGGTGCAGCTCAATTGCCGCAGAAACATCTCAGTGCCAGACACCGAGTCCAGGATGTTTGAAGTTTGTGTGTCCAAGTTGTCTGCTTTCTGAGGTGCATGGTTTTGCTGAATGCAAGAAAAACTGAGTTAATAAGGAAGTAGGGGCTGGGATGTAGCTCAGTTGTACGGTAATTGTCTGGCATGTATAAAGCCCTGGGTTTGATTCCCCCCCCCCCCAGCAGCAGTAATAATAATAATAATAATAACAACAACAACAATAATAAAAAGAAGATGAAGAGAAGGAACTGTTCTAGGATATGAACCCCCAACATCTTGCTAGTTCTCAGCATATAAAGCTAGTAGGAGCTGGGTCGGGTGGTACATGCCAGTAATTTCAGGGGCTTGGGAGGCTGAGGCAGGAGGGATAGCAAGTTCAAAGCCAGCCCCAGCAATTTAGTGAGGTCCCAAGTAACTCAGCAAGACCCTGTCTCTAAATAAAAAACAAAATAGGGCTGGGGAGGGACTGGGGTTGTGGCTCGCCTAGTGGTATAATGCTCACCTATCCATCATATATATATAATGCTCACCTCATCCATCCAATAAAAGTATTGTGTTCAACTATAACTAAAAAATAAATATATTAAAAAACCCCAATAGGACTGGGGATGTGGCTCAGTGGTTGAGTGCCCCAGAGTTCAATCCCCAGTATCAAAAAAAAAAAAAAAAAAAAAACTGGGAAAGAGGACAGAAGCAGAACTGCAGCTGGTTTTCTCACTCCTAGTTCCCCTCCCTCCAGAAGATTACAAATGGCCTCTCTGACAAAGCTGCAGACCTGTGCAGGAGTGCCCACGTGGGCCATCTAATCCTGCACAGACTTTTCAAGGCCACAAACAGGGCCATGATTATTCACAGAAATTGCTTCAGACAGCTGGAAACAGGTAAGAGCACAGCTTCTTGGATGACTGTCATCTTTGAATCTTCACAAATCCACCAGGGAGTGGAGGCGGTAACTCTGTCAGAATGTAAGCATTTGCTGATCCCCACAGCACTGAGAGTGTGAAGGGCAGGGATTGGAGATACAAGCATGGACTTGAACCTCTTCAGCAGGAAAATATATCCAACAGGGAGTTGTCTTCCCCTGCCCTCTGAAGCTCTTTCTCTTCCCTGAGCAGGATCAGTGCTTCTTTTGCTGAGGCAGTCCCAACCTTCACAATCCGGGAGCCATTCATTTTTCCACTGTGTTTTACCATCAGGACATTTGGCTGAACGTTCCCTCAAAGGAAGTCTCCAGGATCTGAGAATGCGGCCCCAATCTAACCTCAAAGGAGACATAGTAGCTATGCCACATGTAAATTTTCCCCATCAAATTTACAAGAGTTCAGCATTGAAGAAGACAGCACCTTATTTATCCTGGGCCCAAACCAAAGTCTATGAATGAATACCTCCTCCTGTCCCCACACTGGTGACTGAGAATGGGACCCCAAAGAATGGAGGGGGCGTCCTAGGGATTGAACTCAGGAATACTCAATCACTAAGCCACATCCCCAGCCCTATTTTGTATTTTATTTAGAGTTACTTAGTGCCTTGCTTTTGCTGAGGATTGCTTTGAACTCGCGATCCTCCTGCCTCAGCCTCCTGAGCCACTGGGATTATAGGCATGTATGTCATGTCCAGCTCTAAGAATTTAACAGTAGGTAAGTTAAACAAATCACTACAGTTCCAAAGCTTCTCCCATCTGTTGTGGCCTCAAAATGAAGAGTCACTCGTTTAGCAAAGCACCATGATGTGTTTTTAGAAGATGCCAGCTTAGGCTCAGGAACTTGACTTGAGTGTTAGCTAAAAGCTGAATACCTCTGCGTTAGAAAGTAAGGAGGAATCTGGGGATGCATGCTGGGAGATCCAGAGAAGGAGCCTAGGAGAACACAAGGCAGCATCCCGAGTCTGAGGTCTAAGGATAGAAGCCAGTGAGAAGTTATTCTGTGGGAGGAACCTAAATTGGTCTTATGAGCTGTGGGGTGTTCCCCATCTGTCACCCCCAGACCTTCAGTAAAATCTGCTGTAAAATCTGGTGGGGATGGGAGTTATACATGAAGTTGACGGGGCTGCACAGGAGGGAGACAGGTGATGTAGGCAAGGGAGCCTCTGCAGCAGAGGGACCCTCAGAGTGGGGCCTGAGCTGGAGCACAGGTCACAAACTTGCCTCTCAGGATCAGAAGGGAGTCTGTAAAAATAAAGTGGGAGTAGGGTGGAGTGAGGTGAGGGAGAGGGAGCGCATACTAAACTGGGGTCATTTTGTAAGGGCGTTCTGAGTGCTTGGGACTGCCAGCCATCCCCAACCACAGACAGCTAACTGGGAACCAGGGAACCTGCTTGTCTGCATCCCGTGACCCCATCCTTAGGCATCGCTGATTAGTCCAGGGAGGGGGACCTCTGGCTCAGGCCAATCAGTCTCTTCCATTAAGAGTTTTGGTGTTGGAGTGGAGAATGCTTGAGGTCAGGCTGTCTCCCATGACTGAAAAATAAAACTCACAGGCTGAAAGGAAAGTGAGAAAGCAAGAGACGGGTAAGCGAGAAATAACGCACGGAGACCAGGCAGAGATCCACACGAAAGTTTATTTGTCAAATCTGACAAACAAAGACCATCTCTCTATAGAGAGGAGAGAGGCCCCGAGATGTTGGGCTGTTCAGCTTTTGTAGGGTGGGGGTTTGGAGCTGTAGTTGTGGCACCATGGGGCTTTCCCTCCCTGAGCAAAGGGATCCTGTCCTTCTGGGATTGTCTTAGTGCCGTAGTCCGGCTGCAGCAAAATAACCGGGGGGTGACAAGCAACTTGTGTACATTGATGCAGCAGGAGTGGGAGCCGTTTATTGTAGGACAGGAGGGGTATATATACATTCCACACAGCTTATCTTAATTAACATAAACTCGATTCAGCAGTCAACCAATAAGAAATCTCCACACTTAATGGCTCTTTACTTCACAAACCACTCCCTCTGGCAAAATGCCAGGCGCCATCTTGACTTGTTTACAGACCCTAACAGCTTAGGGTTATGGTGCCATGGGGTAGGTCACTAATGGAGGTAAGAGGAAGTACAGGAAAGCGAGAAACTTATCTCATAAAATGGCGGTTAACATTAGATGGCTGCTGGAATGTTAAATCAACACCCTAAACAAGCTCTATCAGAACCACGCTGTTTTGTGAGGAGGGCCACCACAGGAGAGGAGAGGAAGCTGGAATTAGAAGAGACCATGGCAAAGTTCCAGAGACTTCAGGCCTCAGAGCTGCCTTGGTCCCTAGAGCAGCAAAAACCAGCTGAAGCTTGGTCTCTGCCATTTGGATCTAAGACACCAAGTAGCTTCTGAGTGCCTCCTCCTCACCCTCTTTATCAGGGGGGGTGCCTCACTGGATGGAAGTGGGGAGCAGAGACAAGCCTCTGTCCTAAAATCAGAGCTCCTCAGTCCCTTCCCCTTTTCCATACTTACCATGATCCCAAGTTAATTTTTTTTTTTTTTTTTGGTGCTGGGGATTGAACCCAGGGCCTTGTGCATGTGAGGCAAGCACTCTACCAATTGAGCTATATCCCCAGCCCCCAATTAAAATTTTTAATTATTTGTTTACCTGTTTACTTTCATCTCCCCTTTACCTCCAGGAAAATGTAAAGTTCTGTTGTGGCTTGTTTAACCTGGCATCCCCAGTGCCTACGACATAATGCATGCTCATGAATCATCAAATGAATAAATGAATCTTCAAAGAAGCCGACTGGAAATCAGGCCACTGCAGACCCAGACCCCCTGCGAGTCGCAGTTGCTGCAGAAACATCTCAGCGCCAGACACTGAGTCTGGGATATTTGAAGTTTGTGTGTCTAAGCTGTCTGCCCATTGGGGCGTGTGGGTGTGCTGAGTGCAAGGCTGGATGCACAATCAGTGCTTCATAAACCACAGATAAAGAGCCAGACGCCCGTGTGGCAAATTGGCTGCTGGGAGAAGTTCAATGCAGATCACAAAGGTTTCAGAAAGGACCAGGGAACTGAAAGGCAGCTGAAATTAGAAAATGTAGGCATTCAAAGCTGCCCTGAGGTCAGAGGGGCTGGGCTAAAGGGCTGGGGAGGCTGGGCAGGAAATGGGCACGGAGGTCCTGCAGTTCAGGGCTGACATAATTGGATAGAGATCGGCAGCCAGTTGCTATGGCAACAGCCAATCCAAGGGGCTGCTCGTGTGGCCAGGAGTCAAGGTTTCTAAAGAAGGGGCTAAAAATGCTGCCTTTGTTCCTACTTTGAGCGGGTGTGGGGGTGATGCAGCATGGGGACAGAGCCAACAACTGCTGGCTACTGTGGCCGGGAGAGCCACGTGAGGGCCCTTGGGACTGGCTGGGGCTGGAGATGGGGAAGCTAAATATGTCATTCCATGTGGCTATTTGTGCCTCCCCATATGCAGCAGTGGCCAGTAGCTTGGGTTTCAGAGTCTGGGCTTCCAGGGCTCAGATCACAGCAGGGCCTCCTAGCAACTGTGCGACCTGAGGAAAGATCAAGCCTCAGTTTCCTCACCTGCAACGAGAGATTACTAATATATATATATATATATATATATATATATATATTTTTTTTTTTTTTTTTTTTTTTTTTTTTTTGCAATGAGTGGTAGATGCGATTGTCATTACTTTGACAAAGGACAGCAGATTTCCTAAAAGGCTCTTGGCTTCTGGGGAGTAAAACCCAGGTTTGGCTTCTTTTGTGTTACCAAAAAGCCTATCAACAGAGACTGGAAAACTCCAAGAGGTGACTAGTTAGAATAACAAAGTAGTATTTAGAAAGAAAATCTTCTCAAGGCAGTCTTGAGAACTTGAGTGATCAGAGACTCCTGTGCCTTTGTTCTTCTGCCCAATTTGTGAGCCTGGATAGGATTCAGAGATGAGGCCATCCCTCCCCTCTCCTTCCACAGTGGGAGAGGGAATACAGAGGACAAGACCCTGAAGTGAATGCTTCCTCAGACTTTCAAGGGAGGAAGTGAGGAGAGGGTGGAGGGCCAGAGGAGGGAACTTTGCTCAGTGACCAGATCAGGCCAGGCCAGAGGCAGACAGGGCAAGGGCACAGCTGTGGACTGACCACCCCTTCCCTTCCCAGCCAATGGTACTAGGAGATGCAGACATCCCCATTTGGACTCTGGTGCAGTCCTCTGTTGCTATGGTAACTTGGTGGGCTCACTGGAGGTGGGGAGAAGGCAGCAACAGCAGCACGGAAATCAGCATGGGAGGCAGTAGCTGTGCCCTTTTGCAGCAGTCGAGGCATTTCTGACAGGGGTGGGAGTGGAGGGAGATGTAGCCTTTGCCATCTCAGGAAGGCCCTGGGGCTCGGATCTACACCTGCCTCACAGTGTGAGGAACCAGGCTCCTACGTGGAGAAGCAGCTCCTTTGGAACCCCTTACCTTGGAATATTTCCTCAGACAACATGTTCACCTGGGGATGTCCTCTTCATTGTCCTCATTGATTCTTTCATTTATTCATCAACAGGTGTGGAGAGTGATTGGGGAAGAGCAAGCCCAAGACCACAGCAGTCTCATGGTTTTAAGAGAAAGAGAAAAAGGTGTATTAGCAGCTGGAGGCAGGAGGATCACAAGTTCAACAGGGCCAGCCTGGGCAATTGGGCAACAGCCTACCTTGAAATAAAATAAAAAGGGATGGAACTTGTTAAATGGTTCAACGAAATGAAGCAACAGGAATTTAGGAACTGTTCCCTGGACAGTTGAATGGGAAGCGATGTGGGAGATGGTAGAGAGCTCTTGGGAGACAGGTGGTAACCCAGCAAGTTGCCATAGGACAGGCTTGGGAAGTTCATCCACCAGTTCAATCCAGGGTTTAATGGCTGAGGAGTTTTCCAGAAGAGAGAAATGTTGTAATGTTTCCTGTGGGGGACAATGCCATAACCCCTTTCCTTTACCCTTAAGCCTCAATTAAACCATTGGTATTTGAACAATAAAGAATGGGATAGTGACTATGGTGAGCATAGAGAACGAAGAAGCCAACAGCAGATTCAAGAGTAGGAAGTAGCCAGGTCACAGTGTTGCATGCCTGTAATCTCAGCTACTTGGGAGGCTGAGGCAGGAGGATCATGAATTTTAGGCCAGCCTCAGCAATTTAGCGAGGCCCTAAGCATCTTTGCCAGAGCTTGTCTCCAAATAAAAAATAAAAAGGGCTGGGAATGTGACTCAGTGGTTAAACATTCCTGGGTTCAATTCCCAGTACCAAAAAAAAAAAAGAGAAGTAGGGGCAGAAAGTGACCAGTAATACATCAGCAACCTTGGAATCCAGTTATCATGGGGAATGATCTGGCCTTGCTGACAGTTGTAAAATGTGAAAAGAAGCCCATTTATTTGGATGTGGAAGGAAAGGGTAGTTCATGAAGGCTGGAGGACTTGGGAAAATCAGATCATGGCTTTTTTAAAAATTACATCACAAATCAAGAAGCAAAGCTCATTTCAGAAACAGGCTCAGTCTGAGTCAGTGCAATTCAGCATTAGCAGTTTGCTCAAATGGGGACAATGGGGGCTCCTGACATCCGAGGTGGAGCAAACATTCATTTTTGCACAGCACTGCTTCTCCTCAAACCCCTGGTCTCTGCCATGTGCAAGCAAGGCTTTATCCAAACACGGGCTGGGTGGGGAGTGGAAGGGGGGGCCAGCCAGGAGGAGGCCCAACCAAGGAGGATCCTTCTGTCTTCTGTGTGCTCTTCTCTGCTTCTATCCCCAATGACAGCAAAGATGGCACGTTAATGCTTAGGGTTTGCATTAACCAGGAGATCTGCAGGTCTCTTTTTGCTTGTGAACATTAATATCAGTTCTTGAGCACAATCTCCAAAGGCAAACAAAATCACAGTCCTTTATTACTTACTATGCACTTGCCTAGTAGAGACCCGAAGCTCCCTTTGTGGAGGGTAATTTGAGATCATCTCTTAAAAATTTAAATGAGCATACCCTTCACCTCAGAAATTCCTCTTCTCATCTGACCACAATGGCACACACCTGTAATCCCGCCACTCAGGAGGCTGATGAGGCAGGAGAACAAAGGTTTGAAGCCAGCCTAGGCAACTTAGCCAGGCCCTGTCTCAAATGAAATTTTTGAAAAAGGGCTGGGAATTTTTGAAAAGATAGCTCAGTGGTAGAGCACCCCTCAGTTCAATGCCCAGTACCAAAAAACAATAACAAAAAACCCCTATTTTTTTTTAATATCTCCTATGTTTTATAGAAATTATTTTCCTTCTATGTCTGGAAATCCATATGCAACAAAATGAAACTGCATCCCTTTCTCTCGCCATGCAAAAAAGTTAATTCAAAATGGATCAAGGAGCTTGATATCAAATCAGAGACACGCCGTCTGATAGAAGAAAAAGTTGGTTACGATCTACATACGGTGGGGTCGGGCTCCAAATTCCTCAATAGGACACCCATAGCACAAAAGTTAATAACTAGAATCAACAAATGGGACTTACTCAAACTAAAAAGTTTTTTCTCAGCAAAAGAAACAATAAGAGAGGTAAATAGGGAGCCTACACCCTGGGAACAAATCTTTACTCCTCACACTTCAGATAGAGCCCTAATATCCAGAGTATACAAAGAACTCAAAAAATTAGACAATAAGAGAACAAACAACCCAATCAACAAATGGGCCAAGGACCTGAACAGACACTTCTCAGAGGAGGACATACAGTCAATCAACAAGTACATGAAAAAATGCTCACCATCTCTAGCTGTCAGAGAAATGCAAATCAAAACCACCCTAAGATACCATCTCACTCCAGTAAGATTGGCAGCCATTAGGAAGTCAAACAACAACAAGTGCTGGCGAGGATGTGGGGAAAAGGGTACACTTGTACATTGCTGGTGGGACTGCAAATTGGTGCAGCCAATTTGGAAAGCAGTATGGAGATTTCTTGGAAAGCTGGGAATGGAGCCACCATTTGACCCAGCTATTCCCCTTCTCGGTCTATTCCCTAAAGACCTAAAAAGAGCATGCTACAGGGACACTGCTACATCGATGTTCATAGCAGCACAATTCACAATAGCAAGACTGTGGAACCAACCTAGATGCCCTTCAATAGACGAATGGATAAAAAAATTGTGGCATTTATACACAATGGAGTATTACTCTGCATTAAAAAATGACAAAATCATAGAATTTGCAGGGAAATGGATGGCATTAGAGCAGATTATGCTAAGTGAAGCTAGCCAATCCCTAAAAAACAAATGCCAAATGTCTTCTTTGATATAAGGAGAGTAACTAAGAACAGAGTAGGGACGAAGAGCATGAGAAGAAGATTAACATTTAACAGGGATGAGAGGTGGGAGGGAAAGGGAGAGAGAAGGGAAATTGCTTGGAAATGGAAGAAGACCCTCAGGGTTATACAGTGGAGGGGGTAGAGAGAGAGGAGGGGAGGGGAGGGGAGGGGTGGGGAGGGGGGATGGTGGAGGATGGGAAAGGCAGCAGAGCACAACAGACACTAGTATGGCAATATGTAAATCAATGGATGTGTAACTGATGTGATTCTGCAATCTGTGTAGGGGGTGAAGGTGGGAGTCCATAACCCACTTGAATCAAAGTGTGGAATATGATATGTCAAGAAATTTGTAATGTTTTGAACAACCAACAATAAAAAATTAAAAAAAAAAAAAAAAATATATATATATATATATATATATATATATATATATATATTTTTTTTTTTTTTAGTTGTAGATGGACACATTGTCTTTATTTTATTTGTTTATATTTTTATATAGTGCCAGGATCGAACCCAGTGCCTCATGCATGCTAGGCAAGTGCTCTACTATTGAGCTACAACCCCAGCCCCTCAATGTTGTTTTTATACACAGCATAGTATGTAATAACAAAAAATTAAAAACAACTCAAATATTCATTAAGAGGAAAATCCTTCAATTAAAGAACATATATAAAATAGAATATTAATGTGATAGTTACAAAGAACTTATGTAGATCTACATACATTGAATGAAAAAGGCAAATCAATGTCATTGAAAAAAGCAACTTGTAACCAGATGTGGTAGCACATGCTTGTAACCCCCGAGACTTGGGAAGCTGAGGTAAGAAGATCAAGTTTGAAGATAGTCTGGGAAATGTAGCAAGACCCTGTCTCAAAAAAAAAAAAAAATAGGGCTTGGGATGTTGCTGAGTGGTAGAGCACCCAAGTTTAAATCCCTAGAAACAGAGGGTAGGTGGAGAGAAAGTTGTAGAATACAGAATATGGTTTCTTGTAGGACAGGTGTGGTGGTGCACACCTGTAATCCCAGCTACTTGGGAGACTGAGGCAGGAGAATTGGAAGTTTGAGGCCAGACTGGGCAATTTAGTGAGATCTTATTTCAAAAGAAAACAATAATAAGAGCTGGTGATATAGCTCAGTGGTAGAGTGCCTCTGGGTTCAATCCCCAGTACCAAAAATTTAAGAAAAAAAAATTTTTTTTTTTAAATGAGCAAGTGTCCCTGAGTGATGTATAGAAGGCTAGAGCTAATTGACCCCAGATTTGCCCACTATACAGATGATGCACTTGTGGGTCAGCCTGAGTAGATGTGGACCCTACTCTGTAGCCCAAGTCAGACAATTTCAGTTTAGCCCGAACCAAATCCCCCATGCCCTTTAAGAGTCCCAAGCACACAGCCCTGTCATGGTACATAACAGGCACGTATGATGAAGCCGAGCTTCAAGATAAACTGTTAAGTGGAAAAAGGTGGGGGAGAAAAGCCAGATACAGGACATGTGAATAGAATTCCACTATTTGAATGAAAATATAAATATAGGCCTGAGTATGCACAGACTATTTCTAGAAACTAGTAACTGCCACTATTTCTGGAGAGGACCACAGGGTAGCAAGGAGCCTTTGTTATAGGCATTCTATACCTTTGGAATTTCAACATGTTTTGCTACATAATTTAAAACAGGTAAATTATTTTTCCTATTTTGTTATTTTAAAAATAAGTAACTTTAAAAATTAAATATATGTCCACCAAGGAGAAACTGTCAGAAAGGGCCTTTTAAATTGTAGAGACATGGATGGTGGAAGACCCGATGCCTTGGGGACAAGGGAGTGACTCTGTTTCCCCTAATGCACTTGGAATTCCCATTTGGTGACTCAGAACTCATACTTAAGATGTGAGCCAACATCTCTGCAGGTATCTCATCTTTGTTTCCTTTCAGGACTTTTAGGATCATGGAACACTAATTTATTATTATTTTGCTCTGTAGTTATTTCATAGCACAGGACTGACATTTCCAAAATGTAGCTGAGAAAGCTTCCTGGTGTTGACTGCTCAGAAAAACAGAATAGTATAAACCCATCCACTCCAATTCCTTTGTGGATGAGTCAGGACTTAAATGAATATACATGAATAAATAAATACACCATGCTGTGTAGCAAGTGGAGCCCATCCTAATGTCGAATTCCATTTTAAATATTGCAAACCAGCCTCTTTTAAGAGAGTATATGTGCATGCGCACGCGCACACACACACACACACACATTTTCACAAGTAAGTACTCTTCTATGGTACTAAGAACAATGAGAACCCTCTTGAAAGGTTTTTAGTGAAGGAGTGCCCCACTGAGATTTGCATTATTAAAAGGTCTCTCTGCCTGCAGTGTGGGAAATAGAAGAAATCTTCCTGAGGCTACAGTGAGTAAGGAGAAGGGGGAGGCTGCCACAGAGGTCCTGGCTAGACATGGTGATGGTGATGATAAACAGGGTGGGTTTGGTGGAAAATAAATATGCTTTGAGCTGGGCATGGTGACACATGCCTTTAATCCCAGCAGCTCAGGAGGCTGAGGCAGGAGGATCACTAATTCAAAGCCAACTTCAGCAAAAGCAAGACACTAGGCAACTCAGTGAGACCTTGTCTCTAAAAAAAAAATACAACATAGGGCTGGGGATGTGGCTTAGTGGTTGAGTGCCCCCGAATTCAATCCCCGGTACCAAAAAAGAAAAGAAAAATGAAAAAAAAATGTGTTTTGACATTTTAAAATGCGTTACTTGTGGACTTACTGTGACCTCCCTCTGCCCTGAGTCAGCCCTGTGCAGTTCCTCCCTGTGAACTGGTCCAGGCAGAGATGACAGGTTCTCCTTAGTAGTAGAGGAGGAAAAAGAAGAAAAGGATCATGTTCAGGTTGCCACAGCTCCTGCAAGTGGCATGAAGTGACAAAGAAACTTAAACCTTTGCTGGAACCCTGCCCTGCTCTGGATTGCAGACCTCTAATGTGTCAGGGACAAAGGAGCTTGTTGGAAATGATATGTAGGTGAAGGCAGAGTGAGGCAGAATTTCAGACAGAGAGGTAGGACTATCTCCTTTCCCCTTGCATTTATTTCAAACCAAATTCATCTTTCTTCTTCTGAAGCCTCTGGTTGCCCAATAATAAGCTCTGTAGAGCTGCAGAGCCAGAGACCAGTGGCATCCTAGCCCAAGTAAGAGGGGAGACACCTGGCTCCTAGTTCTTCTTTTTTTATTTTTTTGGTACCAGGAATTGAACCCAGGGCGCTTAACCACTGAGCCACATCCCCAGTCTGTTTTTATTTTTTATTCTGAGACAGAGTCTTGCTGAGTTGCTTAGGGCCTCACTAAGTTGCTGAAGCTGGCTTTGAACTTGCCATCCTCCTGCCTCAGCCTCCTGAGCTGCTAGGATGACAAGCATCTGCCATTATGCCTGGCTGGGTCCTATTTCTTGATTTTATGACTACCATTTGTCATGATGAACCTGGGACTTATCACTTCACCTCTTTAGACCTCAGTTTCTGCAACTATAAAATGGAAATTAACATCCCTCTTAAAAAATTTAATATGAAAAATATATCACATGTTGTCCCTCTTATCACATGGAAAGCAACAATCCTGTAAAGCAGTGATTTTTTAGGCAATGCTGAGTGCCCTGTAGTGAGAGAGGAGAGTGCGTAGGTGGGATGCTAGATCCCTCAATTCCCTGCTTCGACAAGAACTGCTCCGCTCTTTAATAGATTGAATTCTGAGTAAGTTTCATGTGAACAAATGGTTCTGCTGCTGAAACAGTCTGGAAAACTTTGTTACAGAGCATTTCTCACTGGGCAATTCAGCTATTTGATCTTAACCCACGGATGGCACACAGATCAATGGTCACATCCTGTGCCTGTGAGAGACATCACTAATCCATCACAGGCTACACCTTAATAATCTCAGCATTATTAGCAACACAATACTTCCAGTAGCTAGATCCACAGTGGGCATGTGAGATAAAACCAATTTTCTACTCTTTTGATTTTCATTGTAGGTTGACCTTGAGCATTCAGGAGAATTGAGGACAATAGCAGATTTAAACCTTCATTTGGATAAACGAAATTCGTTTGAAGTCTGAATTCACAAACCTGTCTTATTTAACCTGTATATATTAGAAAATAATATTGGTTCTTTTTGGTCAGTTACAGACTGTCCTTCATCTTAATGTGCCCTGCCCTGCTCCCATTTGACATGTGCAAATCATTCTCATCCTTCAAATGCCAACTTGAGCACCATCTCGTTACTTCTTCCAAGAAGCTGAATTTTCTTCTCTGAATTCACAGCATTTTATCTGCTTTGCCCATGGCATTTAATAACTTCTATTATTGTGGGGTTTTGTTTGTTGTTTGTTTTCTATAAATGCTTTATATTTTGGAAGAGTAGCAAAATGTACTACCCCAAAATATACCACTCTGGCATAAGGATTATTTGGGAACTGAAGGTAACTGAGAAGTAGACACAAGAAAAACTCTCTGCCCTCTCCTATTTACCTAAAAGCAGGACATAAATTTGTAAAGATATTCCTAGTCCCTCTCTACCAGGAAGGACAGAAGCTCATCACCAGAAAGCTCTAGACTCTTAGCCCAGAAAGACCCTAGAGGAATCTACCTAACAAACCTTATTAACTAGCCCTTCTCTTCCTTTATTTCCCTCAAAATTGACCTCCCTTCATTATGGGTGGGGGTAGGGGCAGGTACTCAGAATTGCACCCAGGGGCACTTCATCACTGAGCTACATCCCCAGACATTTTTATGTTTTATTTCAATACAGGATCTCACTAAGTTGCTGAGGCTGGTCTGGAACTTGTGACCCTCCTGCCTCAGCCTCCAAAGTCACTGGGATCACAGGCATGTGCTACCATGCCTGACATATCCTTTCAATTTGCTGCCCAAGAAACTCAAATCCTTTCCCTTTCCCTTGTTACTTTTCCAAAAATGTATTCTGTTTTTGTTAACGTGCTCTATAAACCAGCTTCTTCTTTTTTTTTTTTTTTGTACCATGGATTGAACCCAGGGACGCTTAACCACTGAGCCAATCCCCAGCCCATTTTATTCTTTATTTTGAGACAGAGTCTCTCGCTGAGTTGCCCAGTAGCTGAGGCTGGCTTTGAACTTGCAATCCTCCTTCTTAGCCTCTCTAGCCACTGGTATTACAGGCATGCACCAGTGTACCTGGCAAATCCCAGGTTCTTAACCCCTCTCTACCTCTTTAAGGCCCTCATCACCAAGTGCTCCCATGGATATGCACATGTTATTAAACTTGTGTTTATTTTTCTCTTGTTAGTCTTTTTAAATTTTTTTAAAGTTGTTGATGGACCTTTATTTTATTCATTTATTTGTATGCAGTGCTGAGGATCAAACCTAGTTCCTCATACATACTAGGCAGGCACTCTGCCACTGAACCATAACCTCAGTCCTTAATCTGTTTTTTATCAGGGGGACCTAGACAGTGACCTCAGGAGGGTGAAGAGAAGACTCTCTTTTCCTCTCCTACATTTCTATCTACCCAGGGAAGACATGATACCCAATATATTTGATTGCTCCAGAGTAGCCCAGTAGTTACATAGTAAATATTTGCTGAAAGAATGAATCAACATAATCAAATGTACTAGTGCGGAAGGCTATTTCATTTTGTTAAGCTACAAACCTAAGGGCACTCAGCTCTGTTGGTTTTATTGACTAATTAAAAGGCGTTGTTACTATGTAAGTTCTAGGAGAGCAGGTGATCCCTCTGATGCCTAGAACAATCCCTGGCATATGCAAGGCCCTCAATTTTATTTATCTGTTTGTTTATCATGCAATATTGGGGATTGAACCCAGGACCTTGTGCATGTTAGGTAAATACACTAGCTCTGAGCTATATCCCCAGCCATTTTTATTTTATTTTTGAAACAGGTTATGGCTAAATTGCCCAGGCTTGCCTCAACTTGAAAATCTACTCCCTCAACCTCTCAAGTTGCTGGAATTACAGGCCTGTGCCACCACACCCAGCAGCCTGGTGATTTCTATGAAAACCTGCACATGTTATGTTTTTCTAGTTAAGAGTTAGGGGTGAGGTAAGATAAAATAAAGATAGGTAGAAAGGAGACAAAAGAAAAGGAAAAAAAAGACTAGCTATAAATCTAAAAGCCCCACAATCAGACTCAATTCCAAGGCCTGTTTTTCTTCCAGGCCCATCAATCTCAAAATTTTTGAGGAATCTACGAATCTTAGTTACTATAAGTTCACTCATTTATGAAAATTGTCTAATTTAGATTAAAGCTCACATGCACTATTTGCCTACACAATGTATTTTCAGATTAGATAAAACAAAGGAGATATATTTTAAGAAACATGTAATATTGACACAACCCAAACATTATCTAGATGGAGGAGGCAATGTCAACATGAAATCGTGGAGAGGAGCAGACCACCCTAACATTTGGTGATCCATGATCAAAGAACTGAGTTAACCAGACTAACAACATGCCCACATCCCTTCACATGCCCACTCCTCCCAAAATTTCCTTTAAAAGAAAAGCCCAAGGATTGGAGTTGTAGTGGCAGAGTGCTTGCCTAGCACATTTGAGGCACTGGCTTAGATCCTCAGCATCATATAAAAAAAATAAATAAAATTAAGGTATTGTGACTATCTACAACTTTAAAAAAAGAAGCCCAGAAAATGCTTCTTATTCTCAAGATAACTTTACCTTTCATTCTTTAATAAAGCGTTTCCTCTTTGCTAAAACCTGATGTGTCCTTAAATAATTCTCTCTCTCTCTCTCTCTCTCTCTCTCTCTCTCTCTCTTATTTTTTTCCTGGTACTGGGGACTGAACCCAGCGGTCTTAAACCCCTGAGCCACATCCCCAGCCCTTTTTTATATTTTTATTTACAGACAGGTTCTCACTGAGTTGCTTAGGGCCTCACTAAGTTGCTGAGGCTGATTTTAAACTCTGGCCCTCCTGCTTCAGCCTCCCAAGCTGCTGGGATTACAGGTGTGTGCCACTACATTTGACTCTTAAATTCTTTTCTATGGCCCATCAAGAGTCTGGAAGGATGGAGTTGGTGTTTTCTCCTGTCTCTGGAGAGACCTCCTCCAACCCCCTTATGTTGATAGGGGGGTGCAGGGATGTGATTTTGATCCCTAACTGGGAATTTACTTAGTCTTGCCTTGTGAAAACTTGAGTAGCTATGGTCCTTTAAAGGTGAAAATATTCTGCATACTTTTTCTACTTACATCTGTTAACAAAATAACTCCTGAGGGCTGGGGATATAGCTCAGTTGGTAGAGTGCTTGCCTCACATACACAAGGCCCTGGGTTCAAAACCCAGCACCATGGAAAAAACAAAACAAAAAAACTCCTATATTTCTGTTATTTATGCTACATTTGACAAATGAAGATGTCTGTCTTCTAGGGTCATCCTGTCAAGGGAGGGGTTGGGAGAGTTTTAATTCCTCTTTGTATGAGGAATAGTTTGAAACTTTGCTATCGAGCAGGATTGTTTGTTAATATGATACTTCTGCATTTGCTGTTGGGAGAAATCCACAGTTAGAGTATGTGATAACATTCTCAACCTCCAGGACAAATATTGACATCAGAGAGGTGGCTTTTGAACACTTGAGATTTGAAATCCACTGTCTGATATGTAATAGGTGCTTGAGCAAACATCAAATTCTTGCATTTTATCATTCAACAAACACTTATTTAATGCCTACCCATTGCCTGAGGTTACCAAAATTAAATTAGGTTCTAAGAACATTACTGGTGTTTTCTCTCAAAGTCAAGTTGACTAATCAACATTGGCATGCTATTTTCTTATCTGGTCTAGTACTACCAAATGGCTCAATTAAGACAATAAAACTGAAGAGGGCTTGATCTTCCTTCATTGTTTATAATCACAGGGGTTCAGTTCCCTTCTAAAAAGGCCTCGGTAGAAATTTTATTGGGCCCTTTGCCTTTTCATACTAGTATATAACCATTAACTAGTTAATCCAAATAGGCCCTCGGGGAGGCCTGGCAGAGCCATTATCTCTGACAAGCTGGAAGACAGGTGGCTTGCTCAGGGCCGCTGAGCTAGATCAGAGCTGGTTTGCAATGAACTAGTGTCCAGCCCTTCTGTGCCAGGATTGGTCAATTGCCTTCTCCCAGGCACTTAAACATCTGTCTTTATTTTTGTGATATTAAAAGGAGCCCCATTATGCCACCTTATAGCCTTGCTCACTGGTGACCTCATTCCCACTATCCTTTCTTTTCAGACACCCTTCCCCCCGCCCCAAGAAGTCCTCTAGTAGAAGCTCTGGCCCTGTGAAGCAAGGTTCAATGGCCTTATATTTTAGAAAGTATCCCAGATTTCACACGGACTTCAGCAAGTAAGACTTTGGAGTCATGCAAATCTTGGGTTCTTAGCTTCATTGTTTAGTAATCATGTGACTTTAAGCAAATCACTTAATCTTTCTCAAACCTCAGTTTCCTTCCCTGTAAAATGGGGGTGTTAATAATACTTACCTATGGCATTATTGCAACAGTTAAGTGATTTAATATCTGTAATTGCTTGGCACAATGCGGGCACATAATAATCACTTAATGTATACCAGCTATCAAATTATTTTTACAAATTGCTTCCAGAAGGAAAAACAAGAGACTTCTAAACCAGTTACATTTGGTTTTTGCAATAAACTCACCTTAGAAATCTGTAGACACAGAATGTTGATCAGTTTCTCAAACTAAGATGGACCCGTATAAATTCATGTTGTCTAACTTGGGGTGTGTGTATATACTCTTTTCTCCATATGAGAAAGGAGAATGCCTTTTAGGATCTATTTACCTGAATATAACAAATGGAAAAGAAAGCAGACATACTTTGGAGAAGTGTATTTATTACCTTTGGGAGGCTGCGCTCAAGTGCAACTGAGCAACTAATATTTTGACATTTATCTGTTTTCCCGATGCTTTATGGGCTCCATATAAAACCAGTCTAATGACCTTCTCTCTGAGCCTGAACAATTTGCTGATGGAGCTGCAGTTTTCTATGGGCCTTGTGTGTGTGTGGCTTTAATTTCATTTCTAGAATAAAGGAAGTACAAAGACATTAACTCTGAGTCCATCAAAGAAAAAACTCTATAATTGCAATTTGGCAGCAAATGTGCTTCTGCTGTGTGCACTATGAAAGCCAAAGATGATTAATCCTGCATATTTATCTGAGCCCAAAAGGAGACACACAATAATGATAACTGCATTAGGCAGGACAGTTCTTTTATTTGATTACTGCATACTGGAACTACTACGATGTGTACATGTAGCAGCATTACCCAGATCTTAGTCAAGAAATTTAGACCTGCAGGTCCACTATATGTACCTATGGAGCATTTGAAATGTGACTAATCTAAACTGAGACATGCTATAAGACACATACTGAATTTTTAAAGATCATTATTTTTTTTCAGTGGTAGGGGACAAAATCCAGGTCCTCGCACATACTAGGAAAGCACTCTACCACTGAACTACATCTCCAGCCCTGCACAATGCATTTTAAAGACAGTATGTAAAAAAGAATATAAACTATCTTGTTTTTGTATTGATTTCATGTTAAAGTAAAGATATTTTGGATGTGGTGGGAATAATTAAATATATCATTAAAATTAATCTCACCAGTTTCTTTGTATTTCTTTAGTGTGTTTGTCAGAAAATTTAAAATGACATCTGCAGCTTGCTCTGTATTTCTTTCAGACAGAGCTGAGTGATTTCTCATTTTCAGGTGACTGCTTTTGTCCTGATCCCAGGGTTGATCGGTCTTCTAGTTGCCATGGTGCAGGTATCTGACCCGAGAATGGACAGTGACTCAAGCCTGTCAATCAGATGCTTCCCTGGGAATTTGCACCCGAAATTGGTGGTTGAATCTGCAGTGTCAAACTGCAGTGCTTCAGGTTGTTGTAGTTTTCTGCCCCATGGCTCAGAAAAGCAGATGGAGCTGATCTGCAACGAGAAAGATAAAAACGGAGCACATGTGTGAGTTTAGAGAGGTTGAGATGGAAGTTGGGGTATTTAAGTCTGTGCTATATGTATTTGATCCAGCTAAATTCTCTTCCTTCAATTTCGTGACCCTTTGTGGATCCTTGTTATAAATGTCAACTTTTTTCCCCTTTCTTATAGCATGTCTCAGTTTAGATTAAGCACATTTCAAATGCTCCATAGGTACATATAGTGAAACTGCAGGTCTAAATTTCTTGACTAGGATCTGGTTAATGCTGCTACATGTACACATCGTAGTGGTTCCAGTCTCAAGCTACCCAAAGAGTCTGAGTAATTCATATTTCAAACCTCCTTGTCTTTATCACCTCAAATCTAAACAAGAATAGATTTTCTATGAAGTTCCTGAAGCTTAAACTTCAAGGCCTCTCACTTGCAAAGACCTCTTTCAAAGCTCCATTTTGTATTTATAATTTTGTATTCTTTTTCTTAAAGAGGGTCACCCAAATTGTATAGTTCTAGGACACATAAAATGTGGATTTCCTTGCCTCTGAATTCCTTTGGAGATAACAGGGAAATAACACTAAATGCATAGTCATTTTAAAGCTTTGATGAGCCTTCCTCTGTCTGTAATGTTTTGCCCCAGATCTTTGCACAGTTGATACTTTCTTAGGAATACACACACACACACACATTTGTTTATTTAAATAAACAAATTAAATTTAAATTGTCTATTTATTTATTTATATACATAATGTTTCTATTTTGAGACAGGGCCTCTCTAAATTGCTTAGAACCTCTCTAAATTGCTGAGGCAGTCTTTGAACTCATGATCCTCCTGCCTCAGCCTTCCCAGTTGCTGGATTACAAGCATGCACCACTGTACCCAGCTTCTGTCTTATTCAATGCAGTAGCCCCATCTAGAACAATGTCTAGTACACTATAGGTACTCAAGAAACATTTGTTAGGATAATATTTACAAATATTCTTATATGTTGGGCATAATTCTCTAAGACCTTGATGAATGAATAAATAGAGTTCAAGTTCCCAAGGTACTATGATAGCCTGTACTCTGACAAAATTTCAATTCCTAGTTGGAACTCATCTATAAACATTTATTAATCTCTCTCTGTATTCAGGCATTGGACTAAGTGTTTGCCAAGCATTGAAATTGTGACCCGGGATATAATTCGATGGTAGTGTACATGCTTAGCATTTGAGAGGCCCTGGGTTCAATCCTTAGCAACAAAAACAAAAACTGAAACTGAAAACAAACACATAACCATTATTACAAGTGAATCCTCACAGCAACATCTTAAGGCAGTGTTTCCATTTGGGTCTGTGTTCAGCTGCATGGAATTGAGTCCGAGCATAATAGCTTGACCCACTAAGGATTTATTTTTGTCAGGTAGCAAGAAGTCTAGGGTCTTGGATTTGTAAACGCCCTTATGAAGCCATCAAAGACCTGGTTTCTTCTGTGTTCCTGCTCTGTCATTCTTAGTGTGGAGATCTTATATTCTCAGTTGCTAAGACAGCTACTGTGACTCTAGGTGTCATTTCCTTTCTTTAGACAGGAACAGGGAAAAGAGTGGAGGGTAAAGAGTATCAGCTGAATAGCTCCCTTCTGTTCAGGGATACAGCTGTTTTCCTGGAAGTCTATTATATAAGAATATGGCTATAGTTCCTTGATCCAACTGGGCCATATGGCCACTCCTAGCTGCAAAGAAGTCTGGGAGGTGATTATTTTTAAATAGACACATTGCTTCCCTGCATGGAATCCAAGTTCTTTTGGTACAAAGAAAGGGAAGATTGATATTGCATGTGGAAATAGTTGTGTTGGCCACAAGTAGGTTTTGTTTTTACATCCAGGGTTCTGCACTTGATTTTAGCCAAAAGGCTGAAAAGTGATACATACAGGGTTCTGAAGAATGACCAAGACTGTCAGTACCCTAGGAATACCATGTGTTCAGGGCAGATGGAAATATGAAAAATTCTGAAGGTTGTATAAGATTTAGGCAATTGAATAGAGGGGAAAACATCATAGTTTATAGAGGAGGGACTCAGATTACAAGTGGTAAAGTGTTTTCCTTAAGGTGTAGCATTTTTGCAGATGAAGGGACGAAAAATACAGAAAAAAACTGTAATTCAAACCCAGGATTGTCTAATTCCAAAGCCCATATTCCTAAGGATTGAGTTTTGGTGGGTCTTAAATATAGTTAGATGGTAATTTTGGGGGGATCAAATGAGTCATTCTTTCCTGATAGCTTTTCACAGTGATAACATTTACCACCGCATTTACTGTGTGAGATTTTCTTCATATTCATACATTAACTCATCTTGAAAATGGCTTTGTATTTTTTATAAGTATCATGCCTAATAATTGTATAAAAAAAAAAAAAAACAAATACAAGCCATATGGAAATTAACTAGGAAAAAATAAATAAGTAAAAATCCTAATAGTATCACCCCTAGGGGTAAAAAAAAAACACAAAGTTAATATTTTGGTAAACATCTTTTCAAATATTTCTTTATACATAAACACATAGATACATGTTTAACTATAGAGGTGAGAGAATACCATATACAGGGTTTTTTAAAGACATAAGCTGTCCTAGCCAATCACCCCAACAACACTGAGGAGTAGGTATTGTTATCTTCATTTTATGGGCTTGGAATGGTTTGGTGACAGGCCCCAGGATACACAGCTAACAGAGGGGTCAAATGAGGCTAGTTTCCATTTGATCTGAACTGACCACCCCAGTTCCCCTGCAGAATTGTATTAGTGAAGATCTCTTTCCTTAGAGAATTTTTAAAAATACAGGTATTAAGATGGCCTGCCTATTAAGGCATCTTGGAAATAGGAAACCAGTAAACTCAGCAGCTGTAGTGGAATACCCATCATGAATAAAATAAAGCATCTTCAGGGTTGCAAGTCTTCTGGGAAACATTGTGAGTCTGAAGCTTCTGTGTGAAGCAATGCTGCATTGATTTTTCCCAGGACAAGGCCACTTGGCCCCATCATATGATGAGTCTTCAAGGACTGTCAGTGGTCACTCCTCAGGATACTTGCAAGAGGTCTACATTCTGGTGCATTACAAATGACTTTGTTCAAATGGCCCCCGCCCTACCCCAGCTCTGCTGATGGTTTGCTTTATAGTTGATTTGCTATATATTGAGGATTGAGCTGATCTTCAGAGAGGCAGGATTTTGAACAAATGAAAAAAATAGGATCCCTTCTCCCATATTGATGAGTAGCATTTCAAATGGGTCAAGGGGCCCACTGAAGTTTTGAAAAGAGGTTTTACTATTAATAGTACACTAATTAAATAAATTATGGTGCATCCATAATTTTGGAAAATCATGTGAATGAATGAATGAGGTGGATCAGGAAGGAATGCCAAAAACTATTATTTAGTAAGAAGAGAAAATGCCAAGGTACAGAACAAATTGTAGAGCATGTTTCTCCCTTCCCCTCCTTTTTGGTACATTTAAAAAAATATATGTATGGTCTGTCAAAGGACAAAATTACAACAATTTATTTTGATCTTAATTGCTTTATTTTTATTCTAGAATAGTGTAGCACTTCATTATATTACATATAATAGAATAAGTGTTCCCACCAGCTGAGCAGTGGAGGTTGGTTTTGTAGACAAGAAAGCCTGAAAGGCAGTAACTGAGAACACAAGACACATTGGTCATTTCCGTTACTTTTCCTTATAAGGAAAAAAATGAGAAACAACTGGTTGGTTAACATCAGGTTACTTCAGGTTACCTTTGTGTGTGTGTGTAAGGATTAAGGCAGAGGAAATTTCATTATTATGCCAGTTGAAGTGAGCCTATTTGGGAAATTTGGTAGTTATCTCTCATTTGTCCTGGTTTCTTGAAAGGCTGGCCAGCTGATTTGGTTCAGTGATGAGGAATCTAAAAAGAGTGACTCTATTTTTTTTTTGGTGGTCCTAGGGATTGAACCCAGGGCCTTGCTCATACTAGGCAAGTTCTCTACCACTGAGCTATATCCCATTCCTGGGTGACTTCATTTGGACTGATCTGTTGGAGTTCAGTAAAAGAGACTGATCCAAAACTCCTATAAGTTTTATTTAATAATACATATACTTTTCTAGAACAATCCATAAAAAACTATTAACAATTAATATTATTACTATAGGAAGGGCAAGAATAGAAGATATCAGTTGTTATTTTTCACACTTTAAATTTTAACTGTATTTATTATTACTGTGATGTCAAAATTATCTGACACTGACAGGAATAATCTGAGCAATGAGAATGTAGCCATTAATTATTTTCTTCTTTGTAATTATCCATGCTTAAAAAACATTAAATATCAGGGCTGGGGTTGTGGCTCAGCGGTAGGGTACTATCCTAGCATGTGTGAGGCTCTGGGTTCGATCCTCAATACCACAAAAAATAAATAAATAAAAGTATTGTGTCCAACTACAACTAAAAAAATATTTTAAAAACCCACTAAATATCATTTATTATCTTATTTTAATTTTGGGAGGGGCATTGCTAAGCACATGCTAAGCACATGCTCTACCACTGAGTTACATTCCCAGGCTTTTTATTTTTTTGAGACAGGTTCTTGTTAAGTTGCTGAAGCTGGCCTGAAACTTGCGGTCCTCCTGCCTTATCGTTCAGAGCTGCTGGGATTACAGGCAGGTGGCATCACACCTGACTTAAATTTTGCTTTTAAAAGATGATTTTGGAGAGATTTTCTTTTTCTTTACAGAAACAAGGAGACCTTTCATCTTATAGACTTTTGGTGTTAGGAGAAATTTATAAAACTGCACTATACCTACAGGGTTCTGAATGATACAAAGGCTCTGAGCAATAGCACAACCAAATCCAGTTCAGGAAACAGATTCATCTTTTCTTTTTCCATTATTATAATAAATCAGGTAGGACTGCCAACTACTGCAGTTAAGTTCCATTGGTGGCAGCTGCCTGGAGTGGCTGTGTGAAGAACCCGGAGGCCATCCTGAGCTTAGCTATGATGGGTGAGCCAGGCTGCCATGGGCCTGATGGTGAGGATGGAGTGAGTCAATTTCTCCAGTCTGCAGAGCAAGCTTTCTGTGGGTGGGAGTCACCAAGGGACATGGTCTCCCCAGGCAATTACAGCCTCTCCCAACCCAGCATGCTGCCACATCACACTGTGCTTTCCACTCCGTTCCAGCTTCCCAGAGGGGAAGCAAAGTCTGATGGAAGCAGGAAAGAACAGGAAACCTAACAGTGTGTGAAATTGGCAGTGAACACTGGGGTACCAGAGTCACAATTCCATCAGACTAGAAGCTAAAAACAGGGAAAAACTGAGTACCAACTAATGGATACCTTTCAGGTGGTTTCGCTACCATGGGTCACCCGTAGTGTCCTCCTGTGTCACCAACAGGAAGACAGTGGATCAAGGGGCCCATTGAATTTATAATCCTACTGCCTCCATGTTAGGCCAAGCTGGCTTGGTCTTTTAACCTAGGCATCTCAAGATGTTTTGAGGTTCCAGGGAAGGTACTTCTTGGGTGGGGGGTAACATCTGAAGTGATTACCAAGGGTTACAAAGAAGCCAGCACGGCAGATCCCCAAATAACACTTCCAGTGGGGGTGGATCTTTGGAACACTGTGGGATTTTTCAGGCACTTGGCAACCAACTATATCGTCTCTGACCTGATGTGTCCACCAAGGCTGAACTAACTAAGGGAAAAGAGGCCTTTTTCTGTAAAGAGTTTTTGGAACCTGCAGGCAGTTTGTCTTCAGTGTGTCTGACAGAGTACAAGGCTGCCTGGTAGGAAAGGTGCTTCTTACGCCAAGCCCAATGCTATCTGCACTGACTAAGCAGACAGGTTGCCAGAAATGGTGGCATTGACCTGTCTGCTTATTCTCTTTCTCCTTGGAGCTGAAAACAGCTGCAATTACATGATCCTGAGGGGTCAGGGAGCCTTGGGTGGAGGGCTGGATCCTTCATGGCCACCTTTGAACAGGTAAATCATTTGGATTCAGTATTAAAGTGCATGTTTTCCTTGCCCTCCCCTGCTCCCTTTTGCTTCTTAGTACAAATTTCAAAGTATGAAGAAATTACTGTTCTTCCAAAATTGGCAGATGAGGTAGAATGACTGACAGGAGCGTTAGGTTTTCTATTGTCGACGCTACGCCCCTCCCTTCCCCACACTGATAAATACACGGGTAAATTGAGACTTTGGAATATGCCCCTGCCCTTTTTTCTTTCTGAGATAGGAGTCTCATTATGCTGGCCTCTAATTCCCGGCCTCAAGTGATCCTCTTGCTTTAGCCTCCTGAGTACTGGGATTACAGGGGCACAGCCTCAGAACTGGATGTGGCTGGGGGTTGGGAGGAGTAAACAGTAGGGGAAGAGGAAAAGACAAAGGTTAGAAAATCTGATTTTGAACCTGAACACATACTCCTTTCCTTCCCCTTCTTCCGCTCCCTCTCCCACTTCCCCCCCTCCCCCTTTCCCCTTCCCCCTCTTTCCCTCTCTCCCTATCTCCCTCCCCCTCTCCCATACTCCCCCTCTCCTCCCTGTCCCTCTCCCCCTCTCCTATACTCCCCCTTCCCCCTTCTCCCCCTCTTCCCTTCTCCCCCTCCTCTTTCCCCTCCTCCTCCTCCTCCTTCTTTTTGATACTGGATATTGAACCCACACTTCAACACTGAGCTACATCCCCAGTCCTTTTTTTGATGGAGAGGGTACCAGGGAATGAACTCAGGGGCCCTCAACAACTGAACCACATCCCCAGCCTTATTTTGTATTTTATTTAGAGACAGGGTCTCACTGAGTTGCTTAGCACTTTGCTTTTGCTGAGGCTGGCTTTGAACTCACGATCCTCTTGCCTCAGCCTCTAGAATTGCTGGGATTACAGGTGTGTACCACTGTGTGGTCCTTCATTCTTTTTTTAGTGAGTACAGTATATTTATGGTGCACCACCCACCTTATCACAAACAACAGACAGTCTTTGTTTTCAAGAACTCAGAGTCTAATGAATCAGTCATAACTTTCCTATGTTCATATATGAATATACCACCAGTGAAACTCCACATCAGGTACAACCCCAGGAATGGGAAGGTATACAATGTATGATATGTCAAAACACTTTCTACTGTCACGTATAACTAAAAAGAACAAATAAAAAAATTTAAAAATGTAATTTGAAGGAGTAAACTCTGAAATAACAATAAAGCTAGTATAGTAAATTTAAAAAAGAACTCGGTCTAATGAGGAAATCAAGTTCTTTAAAAACTGTCCTATGTTTTGCTTCTTTGGTTTTTATTGAACCTTATCTGTAGCAATCTTGTTAATGGCAGAATTCATAGGAAAAACCCATCAAGTGTTTATACCAATTTAAACATTAAATCTCAAAAGTATATAAACAGATGAATGGAGTTACTTTAGCACCACTGCCAATGTTGGGACTCAGAATGCACTTGGACATGCTGAGCTGGAAAAATAGTCTCAGATCCCTGCCTTTCAATTTTTTCTTTCTTTCTTTCTGCTGAGAGCCACGGCCGAGTCTGTATGGCCCCTGGCATTTTGCCAACAGTATTGATTGACAGGCGAGGCATTACTATCCGCCTCTGCCGCAACTTTTGAGTTCTCGCACTATTTTGGAGTTCTCGTGGGGATTTCCGGGGATTCCCCGAGAGTTCCCATTGGTTGGGGAAGTGCAGGAGGAGGGATTTCCGGGAGAGATATTTCCGGCTGGGGGTTCCTGGACAAGCCTCGTGGCGTTTGGGAGGATTCCCCGGGAGCTGTGTGAAGTGTTTTCCTGCAGTTTAAAGTTTGTTCCTGCTTCAGTGGCTCGTGATTTGTGCCCAGCCAGACTGCGGCATCTTTCTTTCTTTTTTTTTGGATATCAATATTGCTATTTATTGAGTACTTCTTTTTTCTTTTTACAGTACTGGGGATTGAACCCAGGGCCTGGCACATGCTAGGTGAGTACTCTACCAATGAGCTCCAACCCAGTACTTTATTTTATTCTATTTTGAAATAGGGTGTCTATCTTGCCTTTTTTTTTTTTTTTTTTTTTTTTTTTTTGATACCAGGGATTGAACTCAGGGGCACTTGACCACTGAGTCACATCCACTGGAGAGAGGGTATTTAAGATTCCCTATTTTGTATTTTATTTGGAGACAGGGTCTTGCTGAGTTGCTTAGGACCTCACTAAATTGCTGAGGCTAGCTTTGAACTCTTGATCTTCCTGCCTTCGCCTCCAGAGCTGCTGGAATTACAGGAGTATGCCACTGCGGAGGCTTGCATTCCATTTTGAAACAGGGTCTTGCTAAGTTGTCAAGGCTGGCCTTGAATTTTCAATCCTCCTGCCTCAGCCTCCTTAGTACTTGTGATGCCATGCCCAGCCTTTCAATTATCTTTGACTCCTTTTCTCTCCCGAAGTATAGAAAACGGCTTTCTCTGAATTTCCCTTATCTACCAAAAGATGGGATCTGCCAAGGAGCACGATTTTCTCCAACTCTTCTTACTGAAATTTCATTAATCAAGGAAGATTAAATTCATATCACAGAGGAAGAGATTGAAAATCAAACATTACACCTAGAACCCAGAGGAACTTTGTCCCAGCCCATTATTTGTCCACTAGGCTCATTCATTTCTCCTAAATATTTTTAAAATATTGCTATTTATTGAGTACTTCTTTTTTCTTTTTACAGTACTGGGGATTGAACCCAGGGCCTGGCACATGCTAGGCGAGCACTCTACCAATGAGCTCCAACCCAGTGTGTGTGTGTGTGTGTGTGTGTGTGTGTGTATTTTACTTGTAGATGGACACAATATCTTTATTTAATTTTATATGGTGCTCAGGATTGAATCCAGTGCCTCACACGTGTGAGGCAAGCGCTCTACTACTGAGCCGCAATCCCAGCCCTCTCCTAAAACTCTTTTACTACCCCTCTAAAATCACTTACCCCACATTTGCTTTTCCCTTTTCCACTGTAGAGAGGGTATTTAAGATTCAACATCTAACTTTTTTCCTTCCTTCCTTCCTTCCTTCCTTCCTTCCTTCCTTCCTTCCTTCCTTCCTTCCTTCCTCTCTCCCTCCCTCCCTCCCTCTCCTCCTCTTCCTCTTCCTCCTCCTCCTTTTTGTGGTGCTGGGATTGAATCCAGGACTCACACAGCATGTGTCCTACCACTGAGCCACACCCCTAGCTGACCCCTCCTTTGAGTTTTATATTTTGCATGGCTCTCATGCACATGTTCATGTTAATAAATTTGTATACCTTTTTTCCTTTTAATCTGTCTTCTGTGAGGTTATTTCATCAGGCTCAATCACAGAACTTTCAGAGGGAAAATTTAAACTTCCCTTCACCTTCATTATCACTGGATCCTTTTGAATGCCCACCTAGTCATGACCCTCACCAGATTGCTGTTTTCTTAAGTAATTTCTTCAT